>NC_140590.1:131565798-136585494 GCF_964204655.1 Triturus cristatus | reverse complement strand
GGCATATGAGATTGCCTTGAACCCCCATTTGGCAATCAGGGTGAAAAGAGGGGCTAGATAGACATTAAAAAGGAGCGGGCTGAGTGCCGACCCCTGGGGGACGCCGCACCACAGGCGTTTTGGTTTGGAGGAGAAGGCACCCAGTGCGACTTTCTGAGAGCGATCTGTTAGATAGGATTGAAGCCAAAGCAGTGCCTTGTCCTCCAAGCCCGTGTCCTGCATCCTTGCCATTAGTCTTGCGTGGTCCACCGTATCGAAAGCGGCCGAAAGATCCAGGAGCACCAGCATAGCTGATGCCCCTGTGTCTAAAGCCCATCTAATCGACTCGGCAACCTCAATGAGGGCCGTTTCGGTGCTAAACCCAGTCCTGAAACCTGATTGTGTTTCGTGTAGGGTTCCGTTTTTCCCGATAAAACTGTTCAGTTGACGCTGAATCAGTTTTTCGAGCATTTTTCCCGGAGCGGCCAGCAGGGAGATGGGACGGAGGTTGCTCAAGTCGTCGGAGGCACCACTAGGCTTTTTCTTTAGGGGAAGAAGTGTGGCATGTTTCCAGCAATCTGGGAACGTGCCAGTTACAATGGATGTGTTCCATATATGAAAGAGTGGATCTACAATCGCATCCGACATAATTTTCCAAAGTTTTGGTGGGCAGGGATCGTCCGGGGCTCCTGATTTGCATTTATTTAATTCGTTCAGCGCCTCATCGCGAGAGATGAGACGGAATTGTGTTAGGTGGAGGGGGGGTAAGCCTTTTATTTCTGTGTCAGCCATTGCTGTATACAGCGGGGTAGAGAAGGACTCATAAACCTGAGCGATTTTTTTATCAAAAAAATCTGAGATGTCCTCACAGAGTCTCTCTGATGGGGTAATCTCAGTCTCGATGGCCCTCGGTTTGAGGAAGGATTGAACAATCTTAAATACTTCCTTACTAGATTGTTCGGCTTTTTGAATAGAGGTCGCATAAAATGATTTTTTAGCTTTTTTTATGGATCGATATAGACCTCGGAGGGCTTTTTTGTAGAGAGTTTTAGCTGCTACGCAATAATTTGTCCTCCAGAGACGCTCCAGCTTTTTGCAATTGCTTTTTATTGCCATCAGCTCAGTGGAGAACCAGGGGGCGGTAGGAGATTCTCTTCGAGAGGTAGCAATTTTGGCAGGAGCATTGGATCCCACTGTGCTACCTATCCAGTGGTTCAGCATCATTGCATCAGCGTTAGCGTCTGAAGTCAGTTAGGGGGGGCGGCTGCCAGCGCCGGGCATAGGGTATCCTCAGATATTTTATCCCATTTCCTACGCATGTACGAGCGTTTGCCTGATTTCTGAGAGTACGATGGGAGGGAGATGGAGAAGGGAATTAGGAAATGATCCGTCCATACTAATGGTAGTGGTGGGAGAGTTGTAGAATCCCGTATGTTGGAGAAAATGAGGTCTAGCATGTGGCCAGCCCGGTGCGTCGGTCCTGAGGTAATCTGGGTAAGATTGGCAGCTTGCAACGTTGCAATGAGTTGAGTGGTCTGGGGGCAGTCAGGCCTATCAGCATGGACATTGAAGTCGCCCACTGCAATAAAGTGTGGGTGAGCTAGGGAGCTTAGGGTAATTAAATCCAGAAGTTCATCGGTGCGTGAGGAGGGGCAATCCGGGGGTCTATAGATAATCAAGCCAGCTAGAGATAGCTGGGGGTTAATTTGAAATTAGAAGTGAAGCCCTTCTACGCCTGGGATGGTGGTAGGAACCGAGGACGTTAGAGTGAGTGTGTCCTTGAAAATAATTGCCACTCCGCCACCTCTTCTGTCATCCTCTCTATTTGAAAAACTTAATTTATATCCCGGAGGTGTTGCCATAGGGATCGAAGCCATGTTATCTATGTTTAGCCAGGTTTCTGTAAGGAACAAGGCATCCCATTTAGACTCCATAATAAGTAGGCTAATGTCGTTGGCATGCTTGGGGAGAGATCTACAGTTCAACAGTGCTGATCTGAACAGAATGGGGGGGAGATTTGTAACAGTCGGGCGAAATTATGTTTTAGCGCATGTCTTTGATAGAGGCGGGGCGATGTCCAGTAAATTGCCGCACCTCCGACAGGAGGATGGTAGATCCGACTGGGCCAGATCGAGTCTAGTCGCCTGACAAGGTTTCGCCGTGTCCAGCGCCAATAGGTCCTCACGGGTCATGACTATCCTTTTTGTGTGGGGCATTATACCGGCAGCGTGGCTGGCGCTGTGCGCAGTCGGGTCACGGACGGGCGCAGACGGGCTTGCCTTAGACGCGCCTTCGGCGCGCAATCGGCGCGCCCGCTGCGCTCGTCCGCTGCGCTTCCAGAAGATACACATTTTATATATTGTGGCGGTGGCGTGGCCTAAGGTTGGTGGGCGTGGCCGCAGTGATTCCCCACCGATGGCGTCAGCCAAGGAGTGCACTGGGCGAGTGGTGAGTAGGATCCTTAGTTCGTTAAAAAAGCACAGTATCACACGAAATGCAGGTTAAAAGTTTTAAAATCACACCAACATTTAGACCATTTCTCCCGGCTTTCCGCCTCAGGAGATGAGCAGTACTCTGTTCGCGCTAGCAAGTCAGCGCGCCTAAATACTGGGTGGAGGGGGCGTGGCCTAAGGTTGGTGGGCGTGGCCGCAGTGATTCCCCACCGATGGCGTCAGCCGAGGAGTGCACTGGGCGAGTGGTGAGTAGGATCCTTAGTTCGTTAAAAAAACACAGTATCACACGAAATGCAGGTTAAAAGTTTTAAAATCACACCAAGATTTAGACCATTTCTCCCGGCTTTCCGCTTCAGGAGATGAGCAGTACTCTGTTCGCGCTAGCAAGTCAGCGCGCCTAAATACTGGGTGGTGGGGGCGTGGCCTAAGGTTGGTGGGCGTGGCCGCAGTGATTCCCCACCGATGGCGTCAGCCGAGGAGTGCACTGGGCGAGTGGTGAGTAGGATCCTTAGTTCGTTAAAAAAACACAGTATCACACGAAATGCAGGTTAAAAGTTTTAAAATCACACCAAGATTTAGACCATTTCTCCCGGCTTTCCGCCTCAGGAGATGAGCAGTACTTCTGTTCTTTTTCTATTATAAGTATTTTTTGGTGATTTTCGAGTGATAGTATGCCTCACTGCTGACATAAAACTGTTCACTCTTCCTTGCGATGACTTGTGGTGCACTGAGTTAGTAGTATTTTTGGCGCTTAGCATGTACGTACCCTGCGATGATGCGTGGTCCGGGAGGGCCGCACTCGGACCAATGTATTTTGTCTATTGAATTCTGCCTCAATAAGGCCAAGAGGCGATGATTTATGGTGCACTGAGTTAGTAGTACCTTTGGTGCTCAGCGTGTACGTACCCTGTGATGATGTGTCGTCCGGGACGGTGGCCCTCGAACCAATGTCTTTTGTCTATTGAATTCTGCCTCAATAAGGCCACGTGGCGATGGCTTACGGTGCACTGAGTTAGAAGCACCTTTGGCGCTCAGCGTGTACGTACCCTGCGATGATGCGTGGTCCGGGGGGGCCGAACTCAGAGCAATGTCTTTTGTCTATTGAATTCTGCCTCAGTAAGGCCACGTGGCGATGACTTATGGTATACTGAGTTAGTAGTTCCTTTGACACTGAGCGTGTACGTACCCTGCGATGATGCGTGGTCCGGGGGGGCCGCACTTGAACCAATGTCTTTTGTCTACTGAATTCTGCCTCAATAAGGCCACGTGGCGATGACTTATGGTGCACTGAGTTAGTAGTACCTTTGGCGCTCAGCATGTATGTACCCTGCGATAAAGCGTGGTCCGGGGCCGCACTCGGAGCAATGTCTTTTGTCTATTGAATTCTGCCTCAAAAGTCCACGTGGCGATGATATGTTGTGCACTGATTTAGTGGCACCTGAAGCACTCAGCGTCTGCGCACCCTGCGATGATGCTTGGTCCGAGAGAGCCGCACTGGGAGCAATGTATCTTGCGTACTGCACTGCGTCATCTGCAATCGCTACTCCATCTGAATTGTGATGCCTGCTGTCCGCAGTGTAGATTGAAGGCAGTAGTCTGTACAGACTTAAGTCTGCAGTGCTGTGCCGCTAGGTTCGCAGAGGGCCTGTGTCGAAGAGACCCGCGGTCATGGCGGCAGCCACTTGGCAGGGTGAGGCCCGCCGCTCTGGCAGACTCGTTGGTCTTCACAGTTCACAAGTGAACCACACCCGAGCCCCAACTTATTTATTCAGACTCCTATGCTGGAGTGGCGTACGTTGGACCAGCCCACTGTGCTTCCGCTTCCAGGGGAGGACAACACAGCTACATATCTGAGATCTTCCCCACTGCCTCAGGTAACATGGTTGCGTCTATTGTGCACAACACTACAAGCACCAGCAGTATATGTACAGATGGAGAGATTTATGATCTGTATAGTGAGATCTGTCCAGCACGTCAACGCTACACTTGGTATTGTGTGCATTATTATTATTGATGGATGAGTTGCGTCCTTCACATATATTTGCTTGCCATATCTGCCAACATTCAAGTATTGTGGCTGAAGGACCATGCTGTTTTTGGAAGGTCCGCTGTCCCGTTCTGCGCTTCTTCGGTGGTAGTAGGGAGGAGGGTGGTCCGGGGGGACGTCCTGAGGCTGGTGGCAGTGAGTGTTGTGTCCTTCATGGGTGTTTGAGCTGCGTGATCAGTAACTCTATGACATATGTTGCGCTTCAGATGTGATTCTGGGCTGGGATCCCTTTCACATTGTAGGTAGTCGTCCTGGTTTACACCAGTAAAATGCAGATGTTAGATACCTACTGCCAACGTGGCTTATTCCCTGACTTTAGATTGCACCCCAGATTTGGCTGCTCATTGAAAATATCGGGAACTTGTACTTTTGTGTTAATTTTTGCATGGGGACATCTACTCTGTATATTATTACTGTTAGTTGTTCTCATTTGTGAGAATTTTTTTTGTGGAAGCTATTGCTGGAAAACTGGGGATACTGGCTGTTTTCACTAGATTGACAATGAAGTGATAATTTAAAATCACTGAAAAAACTATAGGTTTTAAGAAGAAAATAATTAGGAATTAGCATTTAAAAAACCTTTGAAATTCACTGAAAAAAACAGGTTTTAGGGACGTTATAGTTACAAATTAGCATTTAAAAAACCTTTGAAATTCACTGAAAAAAACAGAGGTTTCAGGGACATTATAGTTATTTTGACTTTTCACTCACACAAAACCATAGAAATTCCACCGTTATAGTTAGTTCAGCTAACTATAACTCGCGCCCCCGCAATGCACTGCTGATGATGTCACATATTACATCATTCATGACATGGTCAGTGACATCACTGATGACATCACTGATGACATCTCAAATGACATCACTGATGACATCATCCACGTGACAATCTGATGCACCTCCTCACACCCTAATATAACCTTTGATACACCCCCTGTAAAATACAGACTACCATTTCCAAAACCATCGACACACTAATACCAGTTACTACAAACACACTCATTAATTCCTAGGTCTACAGACACATGCACTCATTCATCCATACAAACATTCATACATGTAGTCACTGATCAATTCAACACTATCATATGCACTCATACACCTATACAGACACTCACACACCACCACTCATCCTAGTCCGTCATGCACTTATCCTAGTCAGTCATGCAAAGAATCAATCACAGTTCCATTTACTCACCTACATAGTTATACACATACCACCTCATTCATTCATACAGATACTAACGTGTACTTCCTCTCTTATATAATCACTAATACAAGTATACACTCATCCATACAGCCACTCCCACAATCACAGACTCTCACATATAGTCATTTATATAGTCCAACTCTCACATACACTGCCTTTTACTTTTGTACTCACTTGGACATCTACCACTGAGACATCCATTCACTCACCAACACATCCATACACACACTCACTCACCCATAGAACTGTTTCCACATGCACTCTTAAAGTCATACACCCAGTCAATCAACCACTCACACATCTATACACAGAGTCACACATCCCCCACCCAACCATACACACACTCAGTCTCCCATACAATTACTCAGGCAATAACCCATATAGACACCCGTGGAGCTACTGACCAACCGATGCAGCAGGTTATACAACAACAGACAGACTGATACAGACATTCACACAGTTTAGTCACTAACCCATGTATTCAGTAAGACACATTTAATCACTCACTTAAACAGTGAGTCACACACCTACTAAATCCTCCATCCACCCATTCATTCTTCAATACACCTTGGCATATATATAAAACATTTTTAAACTTTACAGAAACACACAGTCACTGGATGATGTCATCAGTGATGTCATTTGAGATGTTATCAGTGATGTCATCATTGATGTCACTGACCATGTCATGAATGATGTAATAAGTGACGTCATCAGCAGTGCATTGCGGGGGCGCGAGTTGTAGTTAGCTGAACTTACTATAACGGCGGAATTTCTATGGTTTTGTAGGAGTGAAATGTCCAACTAACTACAACGTCCCTGAAACCTATGGTTTTTTCAGTGAATATATATATATATATATATATATATATTTCCCCCAATGTTGGCTCAATTTTTACTCCGGCGAGCTTGACTGTTGTGCTGGCATACAGGTGACCAAACCCCTTATGAACAGCAGAAACAAATATATACCTTACTCAGAGCACAAATAAAGGATTTTTTATTTGACCTTAAGAGAAAAACATAACTCCGATGACTGTCGGTCTTTCTCACAGCCGTATTTTGTACTGTCAGACTGCAGCCTACCTTTGTTTCACAGATATCTAGATATATCTATCTATAGATACATTTATATATATATATATAGATATATAAAGAGATAGAGAGAGAAAGAGAGAGAGAAAGAGAATGAAAGTGGCGCCCTATCTAACATCATCTGTGCCCAAGGCTGTACTGGGAACAGAAACCAGTCCTGGCAATCAGCTTGACCGGCAAAGTGGGGTGTGGGGGGAGGGAATGGAGGGTGCGATTGGGAAGCACCACTTCCTCTACCGCTTTTGTTACAGGGGGGAGATATTGCAGCCCTTCTGCAAAGCCGGCCACCATAATAATGATGTGAACTTGAATTTTAAGTCAGACATCAGTAAAAACCAAGTAGCATTCCTAGGTGAGCAAGTTCAAATAGCTAATAACAGTTTGCAACATAATTATATCGCAAAATGACAGCAGGCAATACAGTGTTGCATGCGTCTAGTGCACACCCTCCCCATCTTATCAACAGCATCCCATATGGGGAAATGTCACGCATTAGACGCATTTGCAGTGACAAGGCAGACACTGTAGTTAAACAATCAGAAAGTTGAGATCGCTTTCTGGCCAGATGATATAGATCTGACACAGTGGATGCACCTATAGCTAGGTCCAGATTGAGGCCAAGGTAGGACTTGTTGCAATACAGAGTTAAACTAAAAGGCAAGGAAAGAGAACCACCAGAAGGGGCCCAGGAACCTACTAGATTAATTCTTACATTCTCTAGGCAGGAAAAGCAACTGAGGGCCATAGTTAAACGAAATTGGCCCATTCTTCTGGACGAGCCCATAATAGGCACACTCTTACCTACCAAACCATCTATCATATACAGAAAAACAGCGATTATGGGTAATGAGCTGGTAAAAAGTAGCCCAGAGGACCTAGATAGGGGGATGTGGCTAACGGCCAGAAAGGGCTTTTATAAATGTTTGACCTGCAAGGCCTGCAACACGGCGTCAACAAAACTTTGTATCAGACAGCATTCATTACCAGAATACAGGCAATTAAACAACATCTAACCTGTAAAACTGAGTATGCTGTATACATCCTTGAATGCAGCTGTAGCCTCAAATACATTGGGAGTACGAAGCTAGCCGTGCACAAGAGGATAATCCAGCATATACGGGCAATCATTAAAAATGATGCTAGCTATCCCGTGGCTCGACATTTTAATGAATGGCATAATAGGGACCTCAAGCATCTCAAATATTATGTTATCGATGCTATACCCATACAGAAAAGAGGGGGAAATCGGGAAGCTAAGCTGAGGCATCTTGAAACTAGTTATATTTTACAATTTGATTCGAAACAACCAGGGGGTCTCAATACAAGCGAGGATTTGCACACCTATCTATGATCTATGATATATAATACCAATAGATTACTCATATTGATTGGCCATTATACCATGACACGCAAATGTCATCAGTGGTAGATATGATTTTCAAGCTTGGCAGGAATAATCTAATCGAATATAGATAGGCACTGCTTTTGTACACATTTTTTTTATCTCATTAGCTACTGGAATCTCTATATATTTTATATTGAATATGTAAAAACTTTAACATCTTTTTTGTAGGATTTTTTATTCATGCACATATTTATTCATTTTAGACATTTGTTTTAGTATAAGGATATATTTAGATATTTAGATATTTATGTATATACTGGGAAATAACTGAGAAATGTAATATTCAAGACATGTCAATGAATGGATCATCTCATGACCCACTTTATCTTGCACTGTAATCATCGCAACGGGAGCAGCTCCAAAACACTACGTTAATATAGCTGTCGCCAATGGTGTGTTGAGGACATTTTTGGTATTAGCTATTTTTGCACAATATAGTCTTATCACTGACTGAGCATTGGGTGATTTTCAACATATAATGCTGTCAGTGTAAGGATCGATGAGCACATTGCAATTCAGGATAATTTGCACATTTTTAATTTTTATTTATTTTTTATTATATTTTTTTGTAGCACTTCATCACTATATTGGTATTTTTGCCAAATTGGTATATGGAAATGTACAGTTTCTATATTGTAGATCATGGGTATCCAACGAGTAGCTCGGGAGCTACTGGTAGCTCACCAGTACCTTCAAAGTAGCTCTCAAAGGAGAAGTCAAGGTCAGTATCTAATTCAGAGAGTAGGTGTCTATTAAAGAAGGCAGCACTGGTTATCTCAAGACCCTCAGAGTGACAGTCAGCTAAGCCTATGGCAGGAACTCATACTAACACACAAGCACACAGTGTGTCGGCCTGTAGGGCCTCCCACATGACTGTCTGTATCCAATCTCAATATAACTATGCCACAAGGAGACTGATCATGTTGTAGTCCCTGCTTTATCAGTCACAACATGTGCATGAACAGTGGACCTTAAAAGAAGTATGGCAGCAGTAGCCTGAGCAGTAATGAGTGCTTACCCACCAAGGTGTGGGACTGCAGGAGTCAGAGTGAAAATGTGTCAGTTGGGTGCAGGATCAGCCCAAGACCAGAGGAGAACAGGGCATGACCCAGACCGGAGCAAATTAAGAGACTCCTTAGTATTTATGTGCGTCCATAATAAACACTATTGCTTCCTGAAAGCTACACCTGGTGTCAAGGACCAGCAAATGTGTATGGTAGCCCCATCATAAGGGTGTTATCTCTGGCATAGTTTTTGCCATTCCTGGCATAATAGTGCCAATAGCATAATAATGGTCCTCCTTATGTATTTGGGGTATTCTTGGTCTAGTTGTAGTTCACTGGCAGCCATCATTGACATACTAAGAGCATGACTCCCTTTACTTATTCCTGGTATAAGAATGGTCATGACTGGTATATGGTCTCTGCCTGGACCCTTATGGTTTCCAGTCTTGGCACAACTGTGGCCCTAGTATAATGGTGGGCATTACTGGTATAATGCAGGCACATTGGTGCTATGGTTAGCATCTCTGGTAAATGACTGTAATCCCTGGATATTCAAAGCAGTCTGTCCATTAGAGGCACTTGTATATGGGACTACTTGATGAAAATGACAAGCTGATGTTTTGGGATTGTGCACTTTCTAAAAATGAAAACAGATATTTCAAAGCCAGTTTTGTTTTCAAAAGTGGGTTTTCTTTTGAGTTCATTTGCCCACAGTAGAAAGTTATACTTGATAGAAAAATTAGCATTTTCAGAAACTGATGAATGATAATTCAAGCTGAGGTGGGGAGACCCCCTGCTGTGCTTATGTCTTTTGTACCACAGGGAATGTCAAGATTTGAATGTTACTTCATAAGTCAGCTGCAAGCATTTTATATTGATGGAGTTTTCCCCAGAATGTCTGCAGGTAATTGCGCCTGAAATACTTGGGTGGTCACTTCTGATAATCCTGTTTAGGGTGGTTATAGTGTAGTCACTATTTTACAGTTATAAAATTTGCTAGTAGCTCAGAAAGACTTTCCTTGAGCAGAAGTAGCTCTCACTACAGAAAAGGTTGGAGAACCCTGTTGTAGATGGTTGGGACAATATGATGTATGATAACAGTATTTATACTAGAAACATCACTGACTGATAGAACCGTAAAATATGTCAAATAGCTCCATTTAATTACATAGATGTGGAGCACCAAGGCTAATAGTAAACACATTATTACACACATATTTTATGGCGTTTAGACATTTCAACATCAAGTCACCCATAGACACAAGAGATCAAAATAAATGCAATGATACATGGAGGCATTGAAGCCATAATGTTCTTATGTATTTTTTCTAGCATTTTACAAAACAATGGGCGTGCCATGGTATATATTTATTATAATTCCATTTTATGTATTTTCAAGATTGGGATATACTCGCAATGCATTTATGCATTGATGTGGAACCATGGATAGTATTCTGTCTATGTCTATTAATATGGTTGCAAGCACTGGCACTTTAAATTGGGTTGACGCAGTCTTAGCGATCTCATGTGATCAAGGCCGGTCATCGGCTGAAACACGTCATGGTGGACTACATGTGAGATAAACTAAATGTATTTGGCACAAGATTGGGCCTCTGCTCGTATTTATCCTCTTGGTGGGTATTGGAAAGCTTACGAGGACTCTCTCTCTATCTATATATATATATATATATATATATATATATATATATATATATATATATATATATGTATGTCATGTGAACAAGGCTTTTGACGAGCTGAAACGCGTCATGGCGATGAGAGGAGTGAATTATTTCTAAGCACTTACTTCGGGTCTGTGTCCTACTTTGTTCGGCGAATATCGTATACCGGATTTGGAAAACAAGTAATATATATATATATATATATATATCACGTTTTGCTGCTTACTGTGTTCCCAAATCCTCGAGATAACAAGCAGGCACGGACCACAGTTCTGTGCAAATTGTTTTATTTTTCGCTTAGTCGGCCATGACGCGTTTCGGTCCCTCCCGGACCTTGATCACATGACAACGCTTCTTGGCTTCAGCCGCCATTTTATAGTATAAAAAGTGCAAGTGCAAGTGCAAAAACGCAATAGAAAGTAACAAAATCCTCGTTATATCATAAATTGTAAAAAAAAATACTAAAAGTACTTGAACAGCAAATGTGTAAATATACTTTGTTTTTTTGTGTTTTTCTCGCTGGACCTAGTGTAAATTATTCTAGAGCCAGAATTAAATATAATAAAAGACATTAATGCCTAATATCACTCCATTTAAAAGCATTTAAAACCACATAAATAAATAGTCGCACGAAGGTGCATAAAATTCAAATGTGCTCAAATAGCTCTAAAAATTCCATAATGCAACAAAGATATATAATACACAATAATAATGCTGACGTCTCCAAATTTCTCCAAACGAACTCTACTTAAAGAGATTACACCTGAGACTATTGGGAGTCTCTGTAAAGCATGCTGGGAAGATACAGCGTCAATGAAATTGGTTTCCTGCGTGTGGCCTCTGATGAGAAACGAGAATGCTTCGGAACGCGTAAGGCCAATGGGACGAATTACCGTGAAGGGAAGCGGCAATGGTTTGAATAAAGGTTTTGTGAACCCCCTGCAGGCGAGTTGCGGCCTCATCTCTGAGCAAATTGGTGACAATACACATCGTGGCGGCTCCGGCCGTGGAGGGATCGCGCTGCCTGAAAATGACGAACAGGACCACAGAGAGGTAACGTTCCTCTTTGACTGGCGCCAGCAGGGATACTATTAACATTGCAGAATCCTTTCAGGGAGCTCAATGGAGGGCTTTAAACTGGTCCCGAAATGGCATGCAGGAAGTGAACCCACTAGAGGGTAGTGAAATGAGCTACGTGAATACATTTCCCAACATGCACTGTGGAAAACGAACTCTACTTAAAGAGATTACACCTGAGACTATTGGGAGTCTCTGTAAAGCATGCTGGGAAGATACAGCGTCAATGAAATTGGTTTCCTGCGTGTGGACTCTGATGAGAAGCGCGAATGCTTTGAAACGCGTATGGCCAATGGGACGAATTACCGGGAAGGGAAGCGGCAATGGTTTGAATAAAGGTTTTGTGAACCCCCTGCAGGCGAGTAGCGGCCTCATCTCTGAGCAAATTGGTGACAATACACATCGCGGCGGCTCCGGCCGTGGAGGGATCGCGCTGCCTGAAAATGACGAACAGGACCACAGAGAGGTAACGTTCCTCTTTGACTGGCGCCAGCAGAGATACTATTAACATTGCAGAATCCTTTCAGGGAGCTCAATGGAGGGCTTTAAACTGGTCCCGAAATGGCATGCAGGAAGTGAACCCACTAGAGGGTAGAGAAATGAGCGACGTGAATACATTTCCCAACATGCACTGTGGAAAACGAACTCTACTTAAAGAGATTACACCTGAGACTATTGGGAGTCTCTGTAAGGCATGCTGGGAAGATACAGCGTCAATGAAATTGGTTTCCTGCGTGTGGCCTCTGATGAGAAGCGCGAATGCTTCGAAACACGTAAGGCCAATGGGATGAATTACCGTGAAGGGAAGCGGCAATGGTTTGAATAAAGGTTTTGTGAACCCCCTGCAGGCGAGTTGCGGCCTCATCTCTGAGCAAATTGGTGACAATACACATTGCGGCGGCTCCGGCCGTGGAGGGATCGCGCTGCCTGAAAATGACGAACAGGACCACAGAGAGGTAACGTTCCTCTTTGACTGGTGCCAGCAGGGATACTATTCACATTGCAGAATCCTTTCAGGGAGCTCAATGGAGGGCTTTAAACTGGTCCCGAAATGGCATGCAGGAAGTGAACCCACTAGAGGGTAGTGAAATGAGCTACGTGAATACATTTCCCAACATGCACTGTGGAAAACGAACTCTACTTAAAGAGATTACACCTGAGACTATTGGGAGTCTCTGTAAAGCATGCTGGGAAGATACAGCGTCAATGAAATTGGTTTCCTGCGTGTGGACTCTGATGAGAAGCGCGAATGCTTCGAAACGCGTATGGCCAATGGGACGAATTACCGGGAAGGGAAGCGGCAATTGTTTGAATAAAGGTTTTGTGAACCCCCTGCAGGCGAGTTGCGGCCTCATCTCTGAGCAAATTGGTGACAATACACATCGCGGCTGCTCCGGTCGTGGAGGGATCGCGCTGCCTGAAAATGACGAACAGGACCACAGAAAGGTAACGTTCCTCTTTGACTGGCGCCAGCAGGGATACTATTAATATTGCAGAATCCTTTCAGGGAGCTCAATGGAGGGCTTTAAACTGGTCCCGAAATGGCATGCAGGAAGTGAACCCACTAGAGGGTAGTGAAATGAGCGACGTGAATACATTTCCCAACATGCACTGTGGAAAACGAACTCTACTTAAAGAGATTACACCTGAGACTATTGGGAGTCTCTGTAAAGCATGCTGGGAAGATACAGCGTCAATGAAATTGGTTTCCTGCGTGTGGCCTCTGATGAGAAGCGCGAATGCTTCGAAACGCATAAGGCCAATGGGACGAATTACCGTGAAGGGAAGCGGCAATGGTTTGAATAAAGGTTTTGTGAACCCCCTGCAGGCGAGTTGCGGCCTCATCTCTGAGCAAATTGGTGACAATACACATCGCGGCGGCTCCGGCCGTGGAGGGATCGCGCTGCCTGAAAATGACGAACAGGACCACAGAGAGGTAACGTTCCTCTTTGACTGGCGCCAGCAGGGATACTATTAACATTGCAGAATCCTTTCAGGGAGCTCAATGGAGGGCTTTAAACTGGTCCCGAAATGGCATGCAGGAAGTGAATCCACTAGAGGGTAGTGAAATGAGCGACGTGAATACATTTCCCAACATGCACTGTGGAAAACGAACTCTACTTAAAGAGATTACACCTGAGACTATTGGGAGTCTCTGTAAAGCATGCTGGGAAGATACAGCGTCAATGAAATTGGTTTCCTGCGTGTGGCCTCTGATGAGAAGCGCGAATGCTTCGAAACACGTAAGGCCAATGGGACGAATTACCGTGAAGGGAAGCGGCAATGGTTTGAATAAAGGTTTTGTGAACCCCCTGCAGGCGAGTTGCGGCCTCATCTCTGAGCAAATTGGTGACAATACACATCGTGGCGGCTCCGGCCGTGGAGGGATCGCGCTGCCTGAAAATGACGAACAGGACCACAGGGAGGTAACGTTCCTCTTTGACTGGCGCCAGCAGGGATACTATTAACATTGCAGAATCCTTTCAGGGAGCTCAATGGAGGGCTTTAAACTGGTCCAGAAATGGCATGCAGGAAGTGAACCCACTAGAGGGTAGTGAAAATACATTTCCCAACATGCACTGTGGAAAACGAACTCTACTTAAAGAAATTACACCTGAGACTACTGGGAGTCTCTGTAAAGCATGCTGGGAAGATACAGCGTCAATGAAATTGGGTTCCTGCGTGTGGCCTCTGATGAGAAGCGCGAATGCTTCGAAACGCGTAAGGCCAATGGGACGAATTACCGTGAAGGGAAGCGGCAATGGTTTGAATAAAGGTTTTGTGAACCCCCTGCAGGCGAGTTGCGGCCTCATCTCTGAGCAAATTGGTGACAATATATATATATATATATATATATATATATATATATATATATATATATATATATATATATATATGTTTCTCCCAATGTTGGCGCAATTTTTACTCCAGCGAGCTCAGGTGACCAAACCCCTCATGAACAGCAGAAACAAATATATGCCTTACTCAGAGCACAAATAAGGGATTTTTTATTTGAACTTAAGAGAAAAACATAACTCTGATGACTGTCGGTCTTTCTCACAGCCGTATTTTGTAGTCAGACTGCGGCCTAACTTTGTTTCACATATATCTCTATATATCTATCTATAGATACATAGAGATAGATATATAGAGCGAGAGAAAGCGAGAGAGAAGGAGAATGAAAGTGGCGCCCTATCTAACATCATCCGTGCCCAAGGCAGTACTGGGAACAGAAACCAGCCCTGTCAATCAGCTTGACTGCCAAAGGGTAGTGGGAGGGGGGGGCGAGGAGGGAGGATGGAATGGAGGATGCGAGTGGAAAGCACCACTTCCTCTACCGCTTTTGTTACAGGGGGGCATATTCCAGAACTGCTGCAAAACCGGCCCCGCCCATCCGGCCCACCGGGACAACGCCCGGTGCCCGCTTCGGCCAGAACGGCTCTGTCTATGCCCAATGTAAAACCCCTTTCCAGAGTTATAGTCCCACTGTGACGTGAGAGGAGAGTTTATCTGCACTGCGCTGCTGCCTAAAATGGAATTAACACATTTCCACTCGTAGAACTGAAGTGCCGGAAAAAACCCGGTTGTAGACCGTTAGCTGAATGCAATCATAGCGAAAGTCAGGATTGCGCTGTCACGTGTTGTGACACTTGCGGTCGTTATATATAGTAAGGGGTGACACCCCCGAAGGGTTCTGTTTACAAGGACTTGTGTCTCGAGACCTCTTTGGACAGTCAACAGAACTAGCTGAATCATCGAAGCACGCACACAAGAGGAGGGCAGTCACTCCTGCAACAGTAAGTACAATATTGTGATAATTTAACTTATTCTGAAACAAACACTGGCAAAGACAATAGTTCTGGCTCTTAAACAATGTTTTACTTAGTAGTACTGGTAACTTTAAGTAAAGCATTAGCTAAGCAGAAGATTGAAAATGTAATTTGTGTGTGTGTGTTTGTTTGTGTGTACTTACAATATAACAATTGAACGATTAAAAGTGAAGTGAGAGATATGAAAACTGTAAAAAGTAAGTGACGTTGAGCATTTTTAGTGTCAAGTGTAACTGCAATGTTACAAACAGTACAGTGTGTGCACTTTGAAAGCACGTGTTTCTGAGACATCCCTTCATTCCTGCTGCAGCTGCCACTACCGTGGGAACGTGACCGTTCAGTCCAGATAACAGTGACCAAAAGAGGTGAAGTATTTGTCATTTTGTGTAAAGGATGATTAATGACCGAAACATAGGGCTGAAAGAAGCATTGTTTTAGTTTGTCACAGTTACTGTGTATTTAATGATAGAGGTCCATTGTCAGGCTGTCTTCTGACAAATTGCTGCTTCTGTTTTTAACAGTGATTGGCCTTTACTTTTCTTTCTCTGATAGCAGAGTGAGAGGACTGTGTAATGTGCTCTGTGGGACAATTTTGTCAGAGGTACCGAGGGGCAGATTTACAAGCCCCTTGCGCCTCATTTACGCTGCTGTTGCCTCACTTTTGTGACGCAGCGCCGGCGCAAATCCTGCGCCATGGTGTGGGGTACTTACAACTTGACGCATCTGGGAGATGTGTCACGTTGTAAAGCCCTGCGCCACATGTAGGCGTTCCTGCGCAGGGGGGGGGCGTTCAAGCGGAGGAACGCCTCCTAAAAGTGGCTGAGTGAAATCTACAAGGTTTCACTCAGTCTATTTTAGGCCCATGCTGTGTCAAAACCCTGCGCCTGCCTGAAGCAGGCGTAAGGATTGACGCAGCATTAGCAAGATAGGGCCCCCCAGAGCATTGCTGGAGCTGCGTCGCGCTTGCGACGCAACTCCAGCAATGCGCCACTTTTATGGCACAGATGCGTCACGCATCTGTGCCGTTTTTGCCCCATGGTGCGCCGCATTGTAAATGCGGCGCATCCCTGGTGGCGGAGCTGTGGTGCACAATAACTGGCGCATCCCTGCTGATATGCAGGGATGTGCCAGGTATTGTAAATATGCCCCCCAGAGTGCAAAGAAAAGGCTGTGTCGGATGTAAACTTTGTCCAGCACACAACACCATTAAGTGCCTTAAAATTAACTGCGCAGGTGTTTCAAAATACATCAGCAGTTAAGAAAGCGCAGAGGAAGCACATTTTCTCTAACTCTGAAGTGTGATGCAAACAAAGATTTTATTAGGGGTCAAACAAATCAAGGCGCATTACTTGTTGTTGCGCAAATATTAATATTTTGCTGACACCCACATCCCTATTTATGGGTGCGTGTGCCGCTGTTGCTTCACTTTTTTGTGACGCTGCGGCGGTGTAATCAATGTGCCACACCGTGCCCTATTTACAAAGGGACGCATCTATAATGTTTGCAGGGTGGGTGTTCCCCCGTAAAAAAGCCATGTCGAAATGGCGCTTTGAAATTCATGAGTTTTCACAACACCACTTCTACGACTTGACTACGTCAAAATCCTTATGCCTGCTTCAAGCAGGCGTAAGAATTGACACAGGTCTTTTTACATGGGGTTCACCTATGGGTTCTGACACATTTCTGGAGTTATGTCAGTTTTCCGAAAACACTCCAGCAATGCGTCACTTTTGCACCATCAGATACGTCAGAATTCCTGATGTATCTGTAAATCCTTGCGTCATGGAGAACGGTAGTGTAAATACGGTGCATCCAATGAGTTGTAAGAATGGCGCTGATTTTGCGCAGCGATACGTCACTTTTCATAAATGAGACTCCCAGTTTGAACACATTTTATGGGTGACAAAGTTTTATCGGTAAAACTGCATGTATCGAGGCCGTTTCACAGGTGCTGTCCAGTAGCGTACTGAAACGTGAGGGCCCCACCTGCAAAGTAAATGGGTCTTCTGGCCCACCACCTACCACTTTGGTCCCAGACCCAATCAGTGTACTCTGCTTAGGGGGCCCCCTAGAGCTCGGGCCCCTTCGCACCGCAGGGGCTGTGGGGGCTAATGTGACGCCACTGGTGCTGTCTGTAAATGATAGTGCGCTGACACACCATGCTTTAGTAATATATTTGCGGCCGTGTGCTCCAAAATGCACTACCCTCTTTATACCACAGCCTTACCTCTCTCCTGCTGAATGGGCGTGGCTCCTTTGCTACACTTGTTCTTTGAGTGACACTTGGATTTTTCAGAATCCCTATTACTTCAGTGATATAACATTGATGGCAGCACCCCCAGTCTGATAACTGTTCTAGCACCACCACACAGGGGCCCCCCTTCTGGTGTGAGGGGAGCAAGTACCACACCTGAGGAGTGGGGTCACCCTCAGGCGCTCCTACAAAAGGAGCATTTGTTCTGTTCAGGGCTGGGCTGGGAACCAAAAGCAGCCCTGGCAAAAATGTTCAAAACAGCTCTACCCTCTTCTTCCTCCCCCTCACATTTCTCTCTCCTTTTCAATGTCCTTTGTTTCCTTGCTCTTGCCTGAAGACCCCTCCACTCTTAAAGTGCCTGTTGTAATTATTAAAGTAAGTTGCATAAAAGTAATGGAGGCTACAGCAGTGGCCTCCTGCCCTAAAAACGAGCCTCCAGTGGCCCCAGCCCACAAGGGAAATGCCCGGTGAATAAGCGAGCAGTCCAGCCCTGATTATGTCAGCGGGCTCTGCTTACTCTAGAAAGCCACGCTTCAGCCTTTATGGTCCTTCAGCACCATCTTATACGAACAGCAGGGACACTTTCAACCACTCATAGCAAAAAAGCATTTCCCTGTTAGAGTGCTCCCCAAGCTACATAAAAAATTGAGGGGCTTATTCATGAACCCTTGTGTCACTTTTGCGCTGCCGGTGCGTCACATAAATGAGGCCCCATGTTGTTAGATCCTGCGTAAGTCTTATAGATTTCACTGCGTCACTTCTACAACCCTTTCTTGCGTCAAAACGCCCCCCTTGCATACATTATACCTGGCGCAGGTATAATGTGGCGCAGGGGTTTACAAAGTGACGCGTCTACCTAGCTGCACCACTTTGTAAATATGACGCAGCAAGGCGCATTTTTTACGCCACTGGTGCGTCACAAAAAGTGACGCACTGGCGGCGCAAAAGTGATGCAAGAGCTCATAAATAAACCCCATGGGACTTGCCCTTGTGAAAGTACACATTGCTGGAGTTGCGTCACTTTTGTGACACACTCCAGTAATGCGACACTTTTGCGCCTACAGATAAGTCAGAAATACTGACGTGTCTGTAACTCCTTGCGACATGATGCGTCATACTGTAAATATGACGTATCATTGGTGTCACAGGGAGAGCGCTGTGAAATGTGACGCATCGCTGTTTTCACGCAGCGATGCGTCACTTTTCATAAATGAGGCCCTGAATTCTTTTGGTCTTGGCCTTTGTGAGCCTCCCTCCTGAAGCGAGGATGCCAAGCACCTTTTATGAACAACAGACACTTAAAAGCACTCCCAGCAAAATAGCATTTCCCCATTAGAGTGTTTGCAATACAATATTAAAAAGTCCATGTTTCTCCCTTTCTACCCCTTCCCCTCAAGCGAATAAGCCGAGCTTCTTATGCATAGAGAAGGCATCTTTCAATTGTTTCTAGCTAAGTAGCATGAACAAATCCACGTTGCAGCCATTGTGCACCTTCCTACTGCATTAACCTCTTCAGTGCCACGCTCTTTCCCCGCCCTGTGCCGGGCATGCATTAGCGGGCGGGGTTCATGACGAGATAGTCTCGTCATGGGCACAGCGCAACCGCGCTCCATGACGAGACCATCTCGTCATGGGCACTGAAGAGGCCAAGCATTCTTGGTGAAGAACAGGGACATGTTCAACCACTTGCAGTAAAATAGCATTTCCCTGCTAGAGTGCTCCGCAGGCACCCTAGAAAAAACTCTGGTTTTGGCTTCGTAACCCTCATCACTTTCTGGAGCGAGATGGGCTAGCCCCCATGTCGAATGAAAGCATGCTATCAAGCACTCCTAGCAAAATCATAGTTCCCCTGTTTGAGTGCTCCCCATACAGCATGGCCATGCCCATGTGTATGCCTTTGGCGCCCCCTTCTGGAGCAACGAGATCACGGATCTTAAAATAAAGCAGGAGCTCTTTTTATATTTTTTTGCATATTTATATAGCGCGAACTCGACCCGAAGGTATTGGAGCGCTTTACATGAGCACCGTATTTACCTTACACATTCAGGCACCGGGAGATTAAGTGATTTGCCCAGAATCACAGGATGTGGACGCGACCTCGAGGCTCGAGCTCCAGTTTCCAGCACCAAGGCGGCAGCGTAGCCGATGGACCACATCCTCTCCCCATCCAGCTCACCTTTCAAGCACTTCCACCACAATAGCCTTTTACCGGTGAGACTGATGGGGCAGCTACTCAAAACTGACGCCACTGGAAAAACATTCAACCACAAAAATAAGCTGCAGAAGACGCACCCATGTAAACCAGCTGAGTCGATGATGCTTTCACAGGGCTGCCCTTGCTGCAGGGGAGGCTTCCTGGTGTGCCTCGGTATATGCTGTCTGAAGCTCTTCAACATGCAGCACTGAGTCCACCAATAATGAGTGATCGAATGGCCCACCCACAGCTCAAGCAGAGCGTCACAGGGCAAAACAGACCCCACTGCAGCATGAAATGATACGTCTCAATGCCACCAAAATGCAGCAGACCGGTGACGTGGGGATGCCCCAGAGAACTGAGACCAATTATAAAAGACATCCCACTGAGACAGTGGAGGATGGGTGGCTAGACAAAATAATCGAATGGCACAAGAAGGCTGACACTAGCCCCCCTGTATGTATTGATGCGGTGTGAGATGTGGCAGACAGCCAATGCTATTTGTAGCCAGACATTGACTATTTGACAGGTAATAATGTAATAGCAACATAACAATTAAGAGGTGCTACGGGTATATGGTCACGTATGTCAGCAGAGATTGTATTCGCTTTGCTTTTTTCTCCTTTTTTTTCAATGAAGCCCGCAAACACTCATTGCGCCGTTCTGATTATTACACGTTAATGAATTGTGCTTTAATAAACAGATTTCTTTTTATAAAAGTAAAATAAAGTGAAATACTTTATAATGAGCTGTACAAATATTTCAAAATATGATAGCAGTTAGGAAAGCACCAATGAAGCGCATTTTTTTTGTAATTCTGAAGTGTGAAGGGAAGAAGGGGCCTCATTTATGGGATTTTGGCCAGCGGGGGCTCCCCCGCAATGGCTCAGAGCCAGCAGCTGAAAACCCCCCAGATATTTTATTATTGTTTTATTTTTCAGGTGCTGGCTGAACCAGCGTGTGCAGGGGGGTGCAGGCCAGACCATGGGAGTGGGGAGGAGGAGTAGCAGGTGCACTGTTAAGTGCCCATGTCAGTGGTGGCCGGCTGCCTTGGGCCGGCTAAACTGATATTCGCACTTAGGATTCTCCACCCCAGCTGTATTGCACAGCTGGTTTGGAGAAAAGGCACGGACTCCCTGTTCCTGAGCGAGCGTTAATCCAGCCCGCTCAGGCCAATCTCATGCTCGAGAGCAGCCCGGGGATTGGATGAACTGGAGGCAGAGGCGTGCGAGCACGCCGGCAGCACCAGGTACTTTAAAACAAATGATTACCATCCCCCACACACTCCTACCGCACCCCCCACCGCCTGGACGCTCCCCCGCAACCCTCCCACGCCCCCTCTACCCACCACACCACTGTTTATCAGTGTCAGCCGCCACTGGTTTTGGTATAGGGAAGCGCAGCAAAACTCCTTTCTATGCTGCCCTATGTCAAAGTGAAAGGGCAGGAATGCGACGTATTTATCAAATACAATTTATTTCTGTCTTTTCCCCCAGGGCAGGCGCTGCTTTGGCAGCTTAGCGCCAACGCATGCACCCTTGCACCTTCCTGCCCATAAACATTCCTGAGAGGCGTTTTCCTCTTTTCATGTGTGCTGCAAAGTGCAGCACACATGGAAAGAGGAATCAACTCTCCTTGTTATGCCACACCTTGGCAGGCGTAAGGTTCTGGTGCCTCCCCAGGTTTACATGTTCTTTTAAATCTGGGGACGCTTCAAAATTCATGGGTGTTGTGTAGGAACACCCACTGCAACGCCCAAAAAATGACTACCTAGTGCAGAGTAAGACAACGCAGCAATTTGCGCTGCCTTGCCTTTTTCCATATCTAATAGGCCATTCAAAGCCACGCATAGTGGCTTTTGTTGGCCTCATTCATATGATTTCAAGGTTTGCCACTACAGAGCATCACAAAAAGTCACGCTACAGGTGCGCAAGGGGGGTCATAAATATGCCCCAAAGTTTTTAGTTTTGTCACTTTGGTTTTATTACTAAAATTGAATTTCAGCACACATTTTGTGCCCATTTCAATGGGAACTGTGCTTTAAGTAAATGGCTGTACTACCATATAATGCTCAGATGTTAGATATTTGAGATAGTGTGCTCCAACATGTACCACCAGCTGCAAGCCACACCCTCACTCCTCTCCTGTTCAATGGGTGTGGCTCCTTTGCGACACTTGTTCTTTTTGTGATGCTTGGATTTTTCAGCAGGCGATGCACGGCTGATGGCAGCTCCCCCACTCTGAAAACTGGTCCAGCACCACTGATAAGTATGACATTTGTGAGTCAGAATGCTGGTAGAACTTTACTGTTTCTAGTTACTTACACAATGGGCCTCCATCACATTCTTCTATTTATTTCTAAAATCATTAGTAGTTGTAAAAAAAAAAAATGTAACAGTAATTTTTTAGCAATTTAAAAAATGTTTTTGAAAATGATTTGCGAAAGTCGTGAGAAGAAGATTTTTTTAATAGTTTTTAAACTGATCAATATTCTGAACAATATTATTCTGGGTTATGTCTCTGCAGGCGACTCAAAGAGGATCTATTGAAATTTCCTACAATCGCGATGTCGGCTCTGAAAATGTCTTCCTTGGGCCTTCTGCTCCTCAATCTTCTCCTCCTTGTGATCTCACTCTCAACCGCTCACTGGATAGACCAACCTAACTTGAATTTTGGCCTTTGGCGCCTCTGTATTCCACTTGGTTGTGGCACCATCCGATCTGACTGTAAGAAAGCGTTTCAAATGGTCAAAATTTCAAACACTCTCAGATATAGGATTGCAGCAGTGATGTTTATGTGGACACAGAAAGTGGTAAAGGAAACCATGAGCGTCTGAGGGGTTGGGGATCCCTTACATACAGCATCTCTGTAGTTAAAGGACTATTTTCTCAGGCGCAAGAAAGTAAGGGCCTCATTTATGAGAAGTGACGCATCGCTGCGTGAAAGCAGAGATACGTCACTTCTCAGTCGTCCTCCTTGCGACATGATGGATGCGTCATATTTACTGTATGACGCATCATGTCGCAAGGAGTTACAGAGTCGTCAGTATTTCTGACGTATCTGTAGGCGCAAAAGTGATGCATTGCTGGAGTGTGTCACAAAAGTAACGCAACTCCAGCAATGTGTCCTTTCACATGGGGCAAGCCCCATGTGAAAGGGCCTGCGTCAGTCTTACGCCTGCTGTGAGGCAGGCGTAAGATATTGACGCCTTTGCACCCTAGAAGTGGCGCAGTGAAATCTGGTAGATTCCACTGCGTCACTTCTACGAGGCTTACTTAAGTGGGAACGGCCACCCTGCATACATTATATCTGACGCAGGTATAATGTTGCAAAAGACACACCCCGAGTGGGACGGGTATGTTCAGACGTGAGTCCTGTGCTCTCCATGCCACTGGAATCAAGCTATCCTGGTTGAAGAGGGGTGAAACCCCGAAACCGGTCCTAGGATGCTTGTTTCCAGTCGAGGGAGGACCTGGCTTAGCAGTTCGGGCTGGACTGTTCCCATGAGGCACATGGTCAAGACTGATTTGCATATGGCTGGGTTCAAACTGGAATGGCATGGTGAGCAAAAAAAACAATGGATTTAGGCCCAGATCTCTGTATTGGGGTGAATGTATGACATTGTTCTGCATTCTGTCCATCAACTGTTGTTTTTGCAGGTATAATGTTGAGCAGGGGTTTACAAAGTGACGCATCTGCTCAGATGCGTCACTTTGTAAATAGAGTGCAACAGGAGGCATGTTTTACACTGCATCACAAAAAGTGACCCAACGGAAGCGCAAAACTGTTGCACGGCCTCATAAATAAGGCCCTTAGTGGCGTATTTACAAGCGCCTTGCGCCAATTTTGCGTCATTTTTAACATGGGAAAAGTGACGTACTGGTGGCTCAAGGGTTCGTAAATATGCCACTAAGATTTGAAGGTATATATGGGCTCCTGTCATTCAATAATACAGATAATTTATTCAGTATGATAATTCTAGTACAGGTTTATCTGGTGTTCTACTAGCATATTGTGGTATATTGACCTAAACCTACATCCACTGCGAAGACATAGACTACCAATAGATAGAATACTAAATCTGTACTTCCCAAAGTTTGCTTAACTAAAGAATTTGTTGGAAATCGATAATGTACTTGACCTCCATATGTCAAAACACATTGGTTTATTCCTTCTAGCCAGACTGATAAGACTCAGCTATCACTTATGTAATGTTACTAGACAGACTCTGGTCTCTCATTTTTGCATTTCCTCCCACAAAGTACAGAAGAGAGAGACACTGGTTTGAAGACTTTTACGATAGCAATTTAGAGGCAGATGTACAAGCCCCCTGCGCCACCAGTGCGTAACTTTTTGTGACGTACTGGTCGCGAATGTTTCTGCTCCATATTTACAAGGACAGGAAAAGCCACCCTGCGTGGTTTTTCCTGTCCTTGTAAATATGGCCCCTTTACACGCAGCACTTTGCGTTGAAGGGGCGTTCCATGGGTGTTGCGTGGGTGTTCCCACGCAACACCCATGGAACAAGACACATTTCCAGATAGGAAGAATCATAAATCTGGAAATGCATCTGAATGCTACGCCACCGGCGTAGTGAGGCGCAACGGGGAGAAATGTTTCCATTTCTCCTCGTTTTTTCCTCTTTCAATGCGTGCTGCTTTCTACAGCATGCATTGAAAGAGGAAAATGCCTGTAGTGATTATTATAGTGCAGGAAGGTGCTCCTTCCTGCATAAAAACAATCTCCGCATGGTGCAAGGGCGCCGGCGCATGGCAGCTGTTTGTGCACCAGAGCAGGGGAGAGAACAGGAATGCAACATATTATTGTAAATATGCCACATTCCTGTGCTTTGGAAGGGCCTCAGTCTGGCGCAGCCAAAAGGCTTGCTGTGCCGCGCTGCAGCATTTCCTCGTAAATCTGCCCCATAGAGTTTAAGATGTTGGTGTCTCCTAAACCATCACAACAAAAAAACTACTACAAAAAATGAAAGAAGCAGATGCAAAAAAACCTACTTGCAATTTGTGATCAGTAAGGAATTTTACTAATGGTCCTATGTACTAATACGCCAGTTCGTAAGTTTCCTATTTGGAGTAGGTTGCAATACATCCATTCACAACAGGAGCGGAAGAGGGATAAGACGACACAGGGGCGCCCTCCACTCAAAAATCCCGTTTCCAGCCAAAGTCATCGAAAAGACCGTCAACAAGCAGATGGCCGCCTTCCTCGAGACGAATGGATCCCTCGACCCCTCACAGTCTGGCTTCCGAGCCAACCACAGCACCGAGACCGCCCTCATCGCCGCCACTGATGACATCCGAGCCCTGATGGACAACGGAGAAACAGCGGCCCTCATCCTCCTAGACCTCTCCGCGGCATTCGACACTGTCTGCCACCGCACCCTAGTACAGCGCCTCAGCAACATCGGAATCCAGGACAAGGCGCTGGAATGGATCATCTCCTTCCTCGACGGAAGAACACAGAGAGTCCGCCTACCTCCGTACAAGTCAGAGGCCACCGAAGTCATCTGCGGCGTCCCTCAAGGATCCTCGCTGAGCCCTACTCTCTTCAACGTCTACATGAGCCCCCTCGCGGCCATCGCACGCCAACACAACCTCAGCATAATCTCCTACGCCGACGACACCCAGCTGATCCTCTCCCTGACCAACGACCCCGCCGCCGCCAGAGCCAACCTGCACGAAGGGATGAAAGAGGTAGCCGAGTGGATGACGACCAGCCGCCTGAAACTGAACTCAGACAAGACGGAGGTCCTCATCCTGGGCTCTTCACCCTCCGCCTGGGACGACTCCTGGTGGCCTCCCGCCCTGGGCACCGCACCCAAACCGACAGACCATGCACGCAACCTGGGCTTCATCCTGGACTCCTCCCTCTCCATGACCAGGCAAGTCAACAACGTCTCCTCGGCGTGCTTCAACATCCTACGCATGCTACGGAAGATCTTCTGGTGGATCCCCACCGAGACCAGGAAGACCGTCACCCAGGCCCTCGTCACCAGTCGACTGGACTACGGCAACGCCCTCTACGCCGGTACCACCGCCAAGCTCCAGAAGAGACTCCAGCGGATCCAGAACGCCTCAGCCAGACTCATCCTCGACATCCCACGAACCAGCCACATCTCCGGACATCTGAGAGACCTACACTGGCTCCCCGTCAACAAAAGAATCACCTTCCGCCTCCTCACCCACGCACACAAAGCACTACACGACCAAGGCCCGAGCTACCTCAACAGCCGAATCAACTTCTACGCTCCCAAACGCCACCTCCGATCAGCCAACCACGCCCTCGCCGCCGTCCCCCGCATCCGAAGAGCGACTACAGGAGGAAGGTCCTTCTCCTACCTGGCCGCCAAGACCTGGAACTCCCTCCCGACCGACCTGCGCCTGACCCAAGACCACCTCTCCTTCAGGAAGAAGCTGAAGACCTGGCTGTTCGAGCAGTAGCGGCACCCCCCCCACCCCCAGCGCCTTGAGACCCTACGGGTATGTAGTGCGCTCTATAAATGTCTTTGATTGATTGATTGATTGAAATCAATCATAGCAAAAAAAGCCCCAATGCCATTCACACTAGTACTTCTCATAGAAGAGCACTCAAAATACAAGCCCTATAACATACATCAAACTTAGGGCTCCGTACTGCGACCATCATGAGCCTGTTGGCTGATACTCACTCACTGGCTTGCTGTATCATCAGCAGCACTTTCCTTTAGTAGCAAGAGGAACAGACACAATGAATGTCACTATTGATGCTCAGTGTGTATAAGTGATACTCAGTGCCTCAAGGGTACATCAGCCTCCTGTAGGTCCTCAAAATAGGATGAAGAGATAGCTTCCTCGAATAACAAACTTTAGGAAAGTGCTGATGATGATATAGCAAGCCAGTTGGTGAGTATCAGCCAACAGGTTCAAGGTGTTGCATACGTGAGGCACTTCCTTTGATTTTTTTGTATATTTTCTCAATTCATATAGGGTCCCTCGGTACCATGCTACAGGGCATATTTACAAGGGCCTTATCTCCGCTTTTTTGGCTTTTAAAGCCAAAAAAGCGGAGATAATCTTTTCGCCCTATTTGCAAGCTGGTGCTAGCATGCATTAGCGCATGTTAGCAGCCGTTTTGCCGAAGCCTCGCTTTGCATCTCTTATGAAATGCAAAGTGGGCATCACTGGGCGTACCCCTGACGGACTACCTTGTAAATTATCGCTAAATGCACATCGCGATATTTACAAGGTGGCCCTCAGGATTTTAGAAAACCGCGCTTTTCGCCAAAAACTAACGTTTGCTAAAATCCTGACTAATATATGTTGACAATGGGAGGTAGATTGATGTGTTACGACCACAGGGTCGTATCATCAAGCATATCTCCGTTTTTTTTTTGTTGTGGTAGGTTGTAATACAAACTAGGTCATGAATAGTTGTGATTTGCGTTGCAAACTGAGACTCAGTTGGCATCACAGAGATGGTGCCCTGCTAGAGTCAGTAGACCACAATGTCTGTCATTGCCTTTTAATAAAGTAGGGTTTTTGAAAAAATTCAGCTCCTTTTCCTTAAATATAATAGTGGTGCCTTGAAAAAGAAATTTTATTGTTTAATGTTTGTTTGAGAATTGGCATGGGTACCCTGGGCTTCTGCCTACTCTCCAACAAAGCTTTTTTTTAATTCACAGAAGGAAAGGGGTGACTGAGCCAAATTTCCTGAGATTTGTTTTTAAAAAAAAACAAGACTAGATGCATGGAATAATATGACCAGAGGGATCGCGTGGAGGAGATAGATCCATTGGTAGATTTTGGAATCCTCCAATAAAAGATTGAGCAATTCCTCCGCAAATTAGAAGATATTACATCACCACTCGATTCTAATTCTGATCCTCTGTTATCTTTTCCTTCAACAGTCTGGTCAAATATTTGCATGATTCGCCTTTAGTAGGAGTGAACCCCCTCAAAGCTAAAAATCAACTTTTTAGGCATCGCCGTTGATCATACTTGAGCAGTTAATTTTGACAGATTGAAGCTGAACATCCTGTGATTCTGGGTAAATCACTTAATATCCCTGTGCCTAACAAAAATGAATGCGTCCTCATGTTATGCAACTGGTGCTATGTAAAGCGCTTTGATACCCAATTCGGGTCAAGTTTGCGCTATATAAAACTCTGTAAAAAAAAAAAACAGATGTATGTGTGCTACTGTGTATTTGGAGAGCAAGGGTATTGGTGCAAAGTGGCAGAGCACTGTACAGGGTGAGTGCAGGGAT
This sequence comes from Triturus cristatus, assembly GCF_964204655.1. Lineage (NCBI taxonomy): Eukaryota > Metazoa > Chordata > Amphibia > Caudata > Salamandridae > Triturus > Triturus cristatus. The sequence goes on along the minus strand of NC_140590.1, from coordinate 136,557,002 downwards.
ATAATATGCGGTTTGTAGGAGAGGTGGGGTAACCCTGTCTGTAGAAAGGGAGGCTGGGGTGCATATTTGCTTATGAACAAGGTGTTCTTTGGGAAGATATATCTTCCATTACTTTCAGAAATGGAGAAGGCAAGGAGCTTGGCAGATCCAGAGTCATGTTTTCAGATGCGCAATGGGAAGGAATTACTCATTAGTCATGATATTGTAAGACTTGTCGTAGCCATAGCCAGTAGGGAGAACCTCACGAACACGTGACTCAAGGTTCCTCAGAATATCCAATGATAACTCAAGTTAAGAGCAGTGTCTAACTCTCTTCATTGATTGCTTCCAGCTACCATAGACGCCGTCCGCGCCTTCATCATCATCTCCTTCCTGCTGTTGCTGGTGGCTACCTCCTTTCAAATCCTCGAAATCTGGCACAAGACTGTTTTGGATGGGACGAATAAACAGAAGATAACTGCAATACTGACCTTTAGTGCAGGTGAATCATGAAAATTGTCATATGCTCACCCCACTTTACATTTTGTGTGTGTCTCCAAAGTTTACATCAATTGTAACAATACATTCTACACCCTACAGGATGGTGGATCAATTGAAATTAGTGAGATTGATTGAATGGGTCACCAGCCTGTGCTTGGCACAGTGGCAATCAAGGCTTCCATTATCTCACTCTGGCCAGGAAGCTCTAAACAGAAGTCTTATAGTGACAGTGATCTGCTTGATAAGTATAAATAGGTTTGCACCACTTGCCTCACGGGTGACAGGAAGTGCTCTACAAATCTACTGATTGATTGATTGCTTCTTTAATCACTAATGGACCAGTTCCCAACTGGAATCAATCCACCTAGGATTTGGCAGAGATCAAATCAGGAGTCACCCTGAACCGCTGTGATCTCAAATGTATCTCATTTGCACCTAAACAGGAAACTTCAAACTGGAAGCATTTACTAAGGACTAATAAGTAAATTAAATATGCCAGTTTGGTAAAAGCCAATGCTGACATGTTTTGGGCATAGAGCACAAATACTTTAGCACTGGTTAGCATTTGTAAAGTGCACCGAGTTCTAAGGCCAGCAAAAACAAAGTCAGCACAAACAGGAGGTCTGAAGTCAAAAAGGGAGAAATCACTCCAAGGATGGTGTTGATTATTTTTTTGATAAATAGATTGGAGAAAGGATAGCTTTCTTTTTTCAGCAAAAGTTTATTTTTCGACCAATTCTGTTCCTCTACACATAAGGCAGTTTCTTTGGAAGTTTAATTTCACAGATATGGGTTGTATAGGGGGATCAGAAGAGATCAGCCTTTTGTCTATATTTTCATTATCTTTTGTATTTTTAGGTGATCTTGCTTAAAATTCGAAATCAAAAACAAAGTATAAAAATTACAACATATGCAGTGTATTTGTATTTTGTGCCCTAAACATTGTTTGGCGGGTTTTGGTTGAAACAATGTTGTTTTGTGAAGATTTATTACTTACCGTTGAGGTTTTGAGGAGTCTGTCGATTTTTATCCTATTGACTTCTCACTCAAGCAACACAAACACACACAGCTGGTCTGCACCATCTTGAGTGGGATGAGAGATGGGGGATTGTTGGATGGTCAATCATGGTAACAGGCACATGGTGTAGATTTCTCAAAACCCAAATGTAAAACTGCTAAGTGGACCTCTTCATGAGATGACTGTCTGAGGCCAGTGTTGAATTCAGCTTGTGTGTGCAGTGATCAGGCCAAGAAAAAAACAGATGCTCTTCCTAAACCATAATGGACTTTTTGACTCATACAGTATCTGATCTTGGAAGTCTATTTATTTGGACAAATTACTCAAACTGTAAGTCAGAAGGAAACTACAAGTCGTCGTTATCATAAGGCAACAATGGGCTGGAAGTTTTCATGTAGGCATATTTTATGCATTATAATATATTGGGGCAGTCACTCTCATAAATTGTCATTTATCTTTTTGGCATGTATAGCTTAGTTTCTATTCTAAATGCATATGTTTTTCAAATTCAAATTTCAGAGTTTTCGGCGTAGAGTGCGTTGCCGTAGTCCAGCCTGCTGCTGACGAGGGCCTGTGTCACCGTTATTCTTGTTTCGGTCGGGATCCACTTGTAGATCCTGCGAAGCGTGCAGAGGGTGTTGTAGCAGGAGGAGGAGATGGCGTTGACCTGTTTGGACATGGAGAGGGAAGAGTCGAGGATGAATCCTAGATTGCGTGCGTGGTCGGTGGGTGTCGGTGCTGTCCCCAGAGTGGTCGGCCACCAGGAGTCGTCCCAGGCCGAGGGGCTGGGTCCGAGGATGAGGACCTCCGTCTTGTCCGAGTTCAGTTTCAGCCGGCTGCTCCTCATCCAGTCGGCGATGGCCTTCATTCCGTCGTGGATGTTGGTTTTGGCGGTGCGTGGGTCCTTGGTGAGAGAGAGGATGAGCTGAGTGTCGTCGGCGTAGGAGATGATGTTGAGGTTGTGGTGGTGGGCCACTTGTGCGTGGGGGGCCATGTAGATGTTGAACAGCGTTGGGCTGAGGGAGGAGCCCTGGGGGACGCCGCAGATTATGTCGGTGGCTTTGGATCGGAAGGGTGGGAGGCGGACGCTCTGGGATCTGCCGGAGAGGAAGGATGTGGTCCAGTCGAGGGCCTTCTCTTGGATACCGGCTTCTTGGAGGCGTGTTTTTAGAGTGCGATGGCAGACCGTGTCGAAGGCGGCTGAGAGGTCCAGGAGGATGAGGGCTGATGTTTCGCCGTTGTCTAATTGGCACCTGATGTCGTCTGTGGTGGCGATGAGGGCAGTCTCGGTGCTGTGGTTTCGTCTGAATCCGGATTGGGACGGGTCCAGGATGTTGTTGTCTTCGAGGTGGTGGGTCAGTTGCATGTTGACGATTTTCTCGATGACCTTCGCTGGGTACAGGAGCAGGGAGATGGGCCGGAAGTTCTTGAGGTCCTTGGGGTCCGCCTTGGGCTTCTTGAGGAGGGAGTTGATATTGGCGTGCTTCCAGCTTTCCGGGAATGTCGCTGTTTCGAAGGAGATGTTGATGACCTTCCGTAGTTGGGGGGCGATGGCTGCGTCTGCCTTGTTGAATATGTGGTGTGGGCACGGGTCTGTCGGAAATCCTGAGTGGATGGAGTTCATGACCTTGCGTGTTTCAACATTGCTTGCCTACAGCCATGGCTGCTGCACACAGCTACTCTGTATGTATGTGAAGGAAGATGGAATAAGGGACCTGAGGAATGTATTGTGCACCACCACCTCCAAAAAGCATGTGTGATTTTTCACCCTACTGGGAGCACACACATACAATAACCAGACCACCAGTGTCCCATCTTCTCTTACAAATGCTAGAAGTATTTTATACTGCTGGTGAGGATGGGGGCCATGGTGATATCACGATTTACCAGTAATAATTTACTGAGGGTGACCAGTGATATCATTGTCTTAACATAAAAGTTTATAAGGAGATAATAGAATGCCAAATATACAAAGAAATATAAATAGTCAAAGGATCTTTACTCATCTGACACAGCTGCTTTGCTCTTGTCATGCTACAATAGGACTATTTGTATAGAGCGCTAATCACCCAAGAGGGTATCCAGGTGTTTGCAGATAGGAAGGCTGTTCCCCCAATAGGAGGTTACTCCAAAAGCCAAGTCTTCAGCTTTTTGCAGAACTCTAGAATTCTAAAGGAGGCTATGATGTGCTGTGCTGTGGAAGGTCGTTCATTGAGAGTGATGTGAGAGAAAGCAGGCCCACCAGTTCTCTGCTTGTGTATACGGGGTACCTATGCTAGTGAAAGTCCTGCTGATCGGAGTTGTCAGGCGGGGTGGTGGAAGTGTAGCTGTTGAGGTAGGCGAGCCTGTGATGTGTAATGCTCTGTATGTGTGTGTGAGTAGTTTGAATTGAGGGTGCTTTTGTACATGGAGCTAGTGCAGTGCCTTCAGGTGAGGGGAGATATTGGGTAGGTTGAGGATGAGTCTTGCTGCTGGGCTCTGGATGGGTTGGAGCCTGGTCGGTAGTTGATTGGTGCATCCTGTGTGAAGTGTCTTAGCGTATTCCAGTCTGCTAGGGATCATGGACTATGTTACTGTTTTCCTGCTGTTCGAAGATTTTTCATAGCATCCCCATGTGAGGAAGCAGGTACTGGTCACCACGTTTGTCTGGGCTGCATATTGAATTTGTTATCAAGGATGAATCCTAGGTTCCTGGCATGAGTGGTGGGGATAGGTGTGGAGCCGAGGTCTGCTAGTCATGCAAATGTCTTCTTACCAAAGATTACCACTTTAGTCTTGTCCGTGTCGAGCTTTAGGCAGTTGGATCTGATCCAGGTTGACACAGCGGACATGCATCTGGTAAACTTCTCTTTAGTTGCTGGGGTCTGTTAGGAAGAGTATCAGTTGAGTGTCACCTGCATATGAAAGAATGTTGATGTCCTTTAGTCTGACCAGGTCTGCCAGTGGGGTCATGTGGTGGTGAATAGAGTGGGCTGGGAGAGGGTCCTTGGAGAACTCCTAATATGAGATTCTTGGCTTCCGACTTGTATGGTGGCAGGCTGACTCTTTGGGTTCTTCCTGTAAGGAAGGAATAGATCCAGCAGGTCCCTAGATACCCACTTCATGAAGTCTTCTGATGAGGGTAGAGTGGGAGATTGTGTTGAAAGCTGCAGAGAGGTCGATCAGGATGAATGCCGCGGTCTCTCCTCAGTCGAGGATCATCCTAACATCATCGGTTGCTGTGATGATGGCAATTTTGGTGCTATGGTTGGCTCTGAAAACTGACTGTGTGGAGTTCAGGAGCTGATGCTCGTTGAGGTGGTTGGTCAGTTGTCTGTTGATAATTTTCTTTATTACCTTGGCTGCACTGGGGAGAAGGGCAATCGGGGGGTAGTAAGATAGTCTTGTGGGGTCAGATGTGGGTTTCTTCAGTGGCGAGTTCACTGCTGCGTGGTTCCAGACAAACGTCGGTGATTTGGGACCTTGAAAGATCAAGAAAGAGACAGTAGCCAGTATTAGCACTCGTAGTAATAAAATGTACCCAATTTTATTTCTCTGCTCTTCAACAATTGTGACATTTAATCAAATGCACAGGTATATGATGTATACAAGTATAGGAATACCATGTTTCTAATGATTTTATTGCATGAAACAAATGTTAGTTACCGCAGAGATGTCAGCCTTTTTTTCCATTCTCATTGGGATTCTTGGAATGAAGAGCTGAATCTTAACTGCTGTTCATGGAGGCTGAGGCACCTCTTAGACAGGACTTTATTGCCCAGTCATGGCTTACATCTAATGTTCCTTTTCCTTCCCAGCTTGCAGTGCAGTCATTGCTATGTCTATCTTCACTGGATCAGCAAGGAGAGGAGGCTCCCCTGTTGGATTTTCTTGGTCATTCGACTTGGGTTGGGTTTCCGCAGCACTTAGCTTATTGGCAGGTGAGTTCCTAACTCTGCTAACTTTTATCATTAAGCCTCATCATGATTCCAAACACTGATCCCTGACTCTACTAAACTTACAATCACCCCTAGTGCTGTTCCCTTAAACACAAACTGCTGAATTTGATTTTTGCAGAGTGAGTAAGGTGCGTCAGGGTGGCAGAGAATATGACCTCCGCACCCTGATAGACTAACATCTGACAATGGAAACAAACCGCCATCATGTGGTATCCTTCAAGGTATAAAAAATTTATTGGAAGGCTGCAGTCATTTTTTATAAACATCCACCAAATGTTTATCATTTTTTGTTTTTCAAAAACAAAGTCTTGAAGTGGAGGTTTGTTTTTCAAAATCGTACAACCCTCACACTTTAATTGTTTTCTCCCAGGATATGGAGGTCATTATTTTTTTCCTGTCCCTCACCACCAGCATGTTCACGGTGATTGTAACAGATAAAGAGGACATCACATTTTCCACCCAAAATAGGACAGATGGTCTAATGCCCTTTCTACGATGGCCCCTACTATGTTGGTTCATCGGAGGAAGCTTTGAGTAGATAGACCCAACGGGGGCTCCATCAGCAGAAAGCTTATAGACCACCCATCTCTAAATGCTCCAGGCAGATGTATATTTTGACTGACAAGGTAGTCTGTTGCGTTTGCAATAGAGTAACTTGTCCACCAGGCTTAAAATTTTCCCTAAATTGTCTCCATGATCCTCATTCTAATCTCAAACTCTGAGAAGCTTTAATACAAAGTCTCTCCATGACCCTTTTTACTAATCTCCAGCTCTAATAAGCTTCAACAAATTCTCAACCCTATCCTCATCTCTAATCCATAACTAATAAACGTTAACATAAAGTCTCTCCATGTTTCCCATGTTTAACCCCTAGCTAATAAACTTTAATACAAAGTCTCTCCTTGACCTTCATCTCTAAACCCTAAGTATAATAAACTTTAATACCAAACGACTTATAAGAAAAAGATGGGGCATGTTTATTTTTTGCCAATGTACGCACAGTCTGTTTCTCTGTTGTTGCTCTGGTGCGAATGTGTTGATTTTGCTTCATCATCCCAGCTACCAGTAAACTTTCCACAGACTCCAAACAAATTAATCAAGCTAGCATAAGAGGACTTTCACCCAACATGGGAACCATAAATAACATCATTATATGGAATATGTGTACACCTCCCATAGCATCGACCCATTCGACAATTTTAGGTCCAGACCAGATGCCTAGCATCTGTATCCATTACAACAAAACACCCAAAGGACACACGGGAAACAATGCGACTGGCGAAATCCCACATGAAATTACTTCTAATTTGCACCAAAAGAAACACAAAATCCTTCAGATACTTGCCAAAGATCACTGGGATAACACTACAGCTTCAATCTTTACCCCAGAGTACACTTCCAGAGGAAGTCACGATGTTCTAAAAAGGGACAACATCCTTTGTCTATTAACAGTAATTCCAGGACTACATGATCTAAGCTCAAAGGACCTTGTGGCAATCCACTTTGCACTCTCTGGAGAAGCACTGGGTGGGGAGGCAACCATGACCACATGGGCCACAACTGGTACTGCAAAACGGGTCCTCACAGAAGGACCTACCCTAAAGAGATGGGAAATAAAAGTCATCCCATGCCAAGTGCCAGGATATCCTTCACCCCTCCTCCCTCAAAATTTAAAATGAAGTCAGTCCAGTGGCAAAAGGGAACTATGGGGCATATCAACAACAACCGGCGATAATTATCGCTGACCGCACTTAGCGCTCGGATAATTATAGCCGGCTAGCGCCGATTTTTATCGCTGAGTTAGCATGCTATCTGCAACGCTTATCTCATCGGCGATAAAAATCCTAGCGCTAACTGGCTAACGTGAGATTATCGCTGGAAACCCAGTGATAATCTCACGTTAGCTTGTTGATAGGGACTCACAAACTTAGCCATGATATCCACCCTCCATAGGATATCATGGCTAAGTCAGTCCTGAAGCAGGCGTAAGGAAAGTAGCGATAACAGGGGTTATCGCTACTTTTCCTGACGCTATGCTTCATAGCGTTAGGCTTGATGATAGCAGAAATGTCGCTTAGCGACATTTCTCCTGGCATGCCAGGTCAGGAACGCCCACTTTGCATCTCATTAGAGATGCAAAGCTGGGCGTTAGGAATCCTGACGCTAAAGCAAGGTTTCAGGCGTTAGCGTGACCTTGCTAATCAGGCGATAAAATTATCGCCGCTTTTCGGCCGAAAACGGCCGCAAAAGCGGCAATCATTTTTTATCGCCTTTTTGTTGATATGCCCCTATGTCCGTGCTCAAGAGTGCAAGGGGCTCCTCAGTGAGAAACTTCAGCACATAAAAAGCACTGAGCAATAGGGCAACGGGTCTTCAAATTGTCAAATGAAGCTGTAAGGGAAATAGTGAGAGCAATCAGAAGCTCTCAAACAACAGTGTGGCTGCGAAAGGTACAGGAGTCAGAAGACGGAGCCAACATCTGTTTACTTCTCATGTGCTCCTGGAACATAAATGGCCTTAACACAAAGCTAAGTGACCCAGACTTGCAAAACTATTTGAGGTCCTTTGATATCATCCTCCTACAGGAGACCTGGCGTGCTGACCCCATCTACATTATTATTATCATTATTGTTATTAAATTGAATTTGTAGGGCGCACAGCTACCCCAAATGGTTTCCCGGCGCTGTCCCGGTAGGAAAGAAAAGGTAATGAATGAAAGAAAAGGAATTAGAGGTTGAAGAGCCAAGTCTTCAAACCTTTGCGGACTACACAGTACACGGTTTCCTCGCGTAGGGACACAGGTAGAGAATTCCATAGGTTCGTCCCAAATAAGAAACGAAAAGGATCGACCACTCATGGCAGAGCATTTGACTTTTGGGACAGTAAACCTAGTCTGCTGAGCAGACAACAGAGGGTGTGAGGTTTGCTAGCGCTGAACTAGATCTTGCAAATATTTTGGGGCCACCCCAGTTTTAATTTTAAACATATAGCACAAGACTTTGAATTTGACTCGATTCCCCACCTTCAACCAGTGTAGGTCACGAAGAAAGCCTGAGACAGAGAAAAACGTAGGCACATGACACAGCCGTCTCACAGCCGCATTTTGCACCACTTGAAGTCTCTGGATCTTTGCTTTATTGGAGCCAAGATAAAGAACATAAAAAGATGTTTGCTGAGCACATTCAAGTCCAATAATATAATTCCAGCGTCTCTTCAAATTTAATATTTCAACAATATCAGAGTTCAAAGTTTAAATTCCAGACACCAGAGTCCAGTTGTTTTCACCGATGGTCCACTTTATTCAGATAGTAGTTAAAGACAAAACTCTGCAGCCAACACGTGTTTCGTTGGGAAAACGTCTTTTCCACACAACTTCCTCAGGGCTTTGTATTAGAATCTTGAATACAATACTGTAAAAACCACGTATTTCTTCTCCAGTATAAATGCCTCGGTATGGACCTAATCTTTATAATCAAAAATGTATAAGGCAGCCTCCAGTCCCTCGTTTCTCAGTAGCTATATATGCAACTGTAATTTCTTCGAGTACTCGGAGAGTTGCCAGACGATAGCAGACCTAGAATTGAAAATGATTGGATGAAGAAATTACAGTTGCATATATAGCTACTGAGAAACGAGGGACTGGAGGCTGCCTTATACATTTTTGATTATAAAGATTAGGTCCATACCGAGGCATTTATACTGGAGAAGAAATACGTGGTTTTTACAGTATTGTATTCAAGATTCTAATACAAAGCCCTGAGGAAGTTGTGTGGAAAAGACGTTTTCCCAACAAAACACGTGTTGGCTGCAGAGTTTTGTCTTTAACTACTATCTGAATAAAGTGGACCATCGGTGAAAACAACGGGACTCTGGTGTCTGGAATTTAAACTTTGAACTCTGATATTGTTGAAATACTAAATTTGAAGAGACGCTGGAATTATATTATTGGACTTGAATGTGCTCAGCAAACATCTTTTTATGTTTTTCCTACAGTGTTTGTAGTAGGAGGTGTGGGGGAGAGGGGTGACCTCCCTTAAATTTGCTTAGAGCACTCTTGTGTAACTGACAGCAATAACAAGAGCCATACTTAACGCTGTGCACCTATTCTATGACCTAGTCACCTCAATAGTTTAAAGATAAAGAACATTACCGTAGTCTAGTCTAGAGGTAACTAGGGCATGGACTACTGTTCTCTGAGTTGAGAGGGGAATCATCCATAAAATCTTCTTTAACCATTTTAAAACTGTAAAATAGGTAGAGGACACCTTGGTGACTTGTTGTTTCATCGATAGATGTTCGTCTACGATGAAGCTCAAATTGCGAACGTGGTGCACCGGTAAGGGTGGAGCACCCATTTAAGAGGGCCAGTGTTGAGGTGCCCACAGGTCACGTTTTTTCCCGGAGATCATGACTTCAGTCTTGTCCCTTTTAATTTGAGCAGGTTGCTTTGCAACCATGACAGGACTTTATTCAGACCCCTTAGAAGAGGAGAGGGAAAAGATGATCTGGCTATCATCAGCATAGGAAGAGAGGGACAGACTAGCCTCTTCAGCAACTTCGGCTAAAGGACGAACATACACATTAAATAGTAATGGGCTCAACACAAAACCCTGAAGGGGATGGATAAGAGTTGGAGCTAGCCGATGCAGAGAAGACCTGGAAAGCTCAGTCAATCAGGAAGAAACCAAGCCACTCCAAGGCTGTACCTGCCAGGCCCAAAGATTGCAAGGCTCTCAACAAGACAGAATGAGACACTGAGTCAAAAGTGGCGCTGAGATCCAGCAAGATAAGTGACGCCGTTTCACTCTCTTCTAACAGGTGCCTTAACATTTCAGTGACACCTAGGAGGGTGCATTCAGTGGAGAAACCAGCTCGAAACCCTGATTGCCAAGTATGGAGAAATTTCTGAGATTCAATAAAAGAGGTCAACTGACCATTAACATGCTTTTCGAGAATTTTAGAAAAATAGGAAGCAATGAGATAGGACAAAAATTAGACTGCATAGCAGGGCCAGCAGTGGCTTTCTTTAGAAGAGGGAGCACCATAGCATGTTTCCATTCCACGGAACTATACCCTCCTGTAAAGAGGTGTTTAAAGGTTCCATTATTATCAAAATTATAAAAGTATCTAGCCGTTTAAGCACATGAGTAGGTAGTAAGTCACGGGGGAACCAGATTTAATGTTTGCCAAAAGATGTTTAAAAGGAGTTTGGTTCCAAGAGTGTTCAAGTTTCCGATTTGCGGGAGGAAGTAATGTTGTTGGGGAGCTCTATCAACACAGGATCCCAAATACCATTCGGAGTAGTCTCAGTTTCCGTAAAATAGAGAGCAAGTCCTTCACATTGCATGCAAGTAAGAACAAGGGGAGTAGACTGGGTCTCCTAGCCGGATAGTTATTTTGGTGGTTAGTCTAAATATCGAGTTTTAAATTTCGACCTACAAGTATATCGAGTTGTTAATATCGTAGGTAAAGAATATCGAAGTCAAGAATATCGATGGACAGAATATCGACCCCAAGGTAAGTATTATCGAAGTTAATAATATCGAAGTCATTAATATAGATGTAAGTAATATCGTAATCAAAAATTTCAATGTCAATAATATCGATATTTTATTAGTGTAATGTATTTTAATATGTAATTTATTTGTATGTTAAAGATTATTGTAATGTATTTTAATACATTTAAAAATAAATGTTTAGAGATTAATAATTATTTAAAATATAATTTAGCGTTTTAGTATCAGAGCGGGTTGTGGGTTTATAGGGGAATAGGGTGGGAAGTAATTTAATTATAATTAATTAATTAATATGTATTGTTTAATTGTTATTTATGATTAATTAATTGTTAATTAATTACTAATTGCAAATTAAATATATTAATTGATTAATTAATTGTTAATTAATTATTAATTGTAAATTAATTTTATTAATTGGTTAATTATATAAGTTATAATTAGTTTAATATTAATATTTATTTATTGGTATTGTTAATTAATTAATTGTTAATTACTAATTAATTGGTGATTTAATTTTATTAAGTGATTAATTAATGATTAAATTAATTATGTGAATTTTTATGTGTAGTGGGTTGTGGGTTTATAGGGGAATAGGGTGGGATGTAATTAAATTCAAATAATTACTGATAATTTTTACTTATTTGTAATTAATAATAATTAATTGTTAATTAATTATTAATTGGTAATTAATTGTTATTAGTACGTTAAATATAGTAAATATAAATAATTTATTTTTTCATGTTATTTGTTGTTATTGCTAATTAATGTATTGTTAATTAATAATTAATTTGTGAATAATTGTAATTTGGTAGTTAATATGTATAAATTAGTAAATAATAAGTATATTAATTATAAAGAATGTATTATTAATTGTAAATAATAGATAAACTGATATTTAAATGAATTGTGTATTTTGTATGTGTAGTGTGTTGTGTGTTAAAGGGGGAATAGTGTGGGATGTTATTTAAAGTTATTTATATAAATATTTATTTTAAATAATTGGTATTTAATAATAAATATTTTGTAAATTAATTATTAATATGCTATCTTTTTATAACTAATTATTTAATTGGTTATTATGTTTATAGAATCCCTATGCTATCCAGTGCTTTCCCAACTGTTTTACTATCTGGAGTGGGAATAGTAATTTTTACCCCTACGCTATCCAGCGCTTTTCCTACTGTTGCACTCTCTGGAGTTGGAATAGTAATTTTTACCCCTACGCTATCCAGCGCTTCCCCTACCGTTTCACTTAGTGGAGTGGGAATAGTAATTTGTACCCCTACGCTATCCAGCGTTTTCACTACTGTTGCACTCTCTGGAGTGGGAATAGTAATTTTTACCCCTACGCTATCCAACGCTTTCAACACTGTTGGACTCACTGGAGTGGGAATAGCAATTTTTACTCCTATGCTATCCAGTGGTTTCCCAACTGTTGCATTCTCTGTAGTTGGAATAGTATTTTTTTTCCCTATTCTATCCAACACTTTCCATACTGTTGCACTCTCTGGAGTGGGAATAGTAATTTTTACCCTTACGCTATCCAACGCTTTCCCTACTATTGCACTCTCTGGAGTTGGAATAGTAATTTTTACCCCTACGCTATCCAACGCTTTCCCTACTGTTGCACTCTTTGGAGTTGGAATAGTAATTTTTACCCCTACGCTATCCAGCGCTTTCCCTAATGTTTCCGTTACTGGAGTGGGAATAGTAATTTGTACCCCGACGCTATCCAGCGTTTTCACTGCTGTTGCACTCTCTGGTGTGGGAATAGTAATTTTTACCCCTACGCTATGCAATGTTTTCCCTACTGTTGCACTCATTGGAGTGGGAATAGTAATTTTTACTCCTATGCTATCCAGTGGTTTCCCTACTGTTGCATTCTCTGTAGTTGGAATAGTAATTTTTTTCCCTACGCTATCCAACACTTTCCCTACTGTTGCACTCTCTGGAGTGGGAATAGTAATTTTTACCCCTACGCTATCCAACACTTTCCCTACTGTCACACTCTCTGGAGTTGGAATAGCAATTTTTACCCCTACGCTATCCAACGCTTTCCCTACTGTTGCACTCTTTGGAGTTGGAATAGTAATTTTTACCCCTACGCTATCCAGCGCTTTCCCTACTGTTTCACTTACTGGAGTGGGAATAGTAATTTGTACCCCTACGCTATCCAGCGTTTTCACTGCTGTTGCACTCTCTGGTGTGGGAATAGTAATTTTTACCCCTACGCTATGCAATGTTTTCCCTACTGTTGCACTCTCTGGAGTGGGAATAGTAATTTTTACCCCTACGCTATCCAACGCTTTCCCTACTGTTGGACTCACTGGAGTGGGAATAGTAATTTTTACCACCATGCTATCCAGTGGTTTCCCTACTGTTGCATTCACTGTAGTTGGAATAGTAATTTTTTTCCAGACGCTATCCAACACTTTCCCTACTGTTGCACTCTCTGGAATGGGAATAGTAATTTTTACCCTTACGCTATCCAACGCTTTCCCTACTATTGCACTCTCTGGAGTTGGAATAGTAATTTTTACCCCTACGCTATCCAACGCTTTCCCTACTGTTGCACTCTTTGGAGTTGGAATAGTAATTTTTACCCCTACGCTATCCAACGTTTTCCCTACTGTTGCACTCTCTGGAGTGGGAATAGTAATTTTTACCTTTACGCTATCCCACACTTTCCCTACTATTGCACTCTCTGGAGTTGGAATAGTAATTTTAACCCTACGCTATCCAACGCTTTCCCTACTGTTGCACTCTTTGGAGTTGGAATAGTAATTTTTACCCCTACGCTATCCAACATTTTCCTTACTGTTGTTTTCGTTGGAGTTGGACTAGTAGTTTTATTGTGTCTGATATTTAATATGTTTTGTATTATTTTAGCTATTGTAATATATCATTAATAATAAAAATTATTCACATTAAAAATATTGATTATTATTTGCTATATGTAATTATTAAATATTTATTAATGTTATTGTTTTATGTGTATAGATGTATTGGTAATTTTTAAAATCATTTAATAATTTATACTTTACAGAAATTATTATTAAAATTAATTATTAAGTAAGTATATATATTATATATTATATGTATATGTTTAATTAAAGTTTTATTAAATTATATATATTAATTATACATTTTAAATATGATACAATATATTTAATTATGTTTATTTAATTTCTAAGTATAATTTGGTTTATTTTACATATATTTTTAAAGTAAAAGAAAAACGATATTTTTAATAACGATATTTTTGACATCGATATTTAATTTTCGATATTTTTGTACTTACCATGTTGTAGATAGGATGTCGATATTCTTGACATCGATATTTTTGTTGCGATATATTTGTAGGTCGATTTTCTGTCTGTCGAAATTATGTCATACAACCAGTTACTTTACCTCTTTGAAAAGTGTTTTGGAGCAGTTTTGTGCTTGAAGGATTTTATGTGAAATAAACTCAGCGCGGGCTACTTTACAAAGAATATGATATTCACTTAGGCCTTTTTTATATGCCACTTTGGCGTCTTCATCGTAGTGTTTTCTCCAGCATCTTTCTATTGTTTTACATTTAGACTCTTCACCTTTAAGCGTCTCAGTGACCCACTTGTTGGAGAGGGTAAGACATGTCTCTACCGCTACCATGATCAGTAGTAGAAATATGTTCAACAGCTGGTCTACTGTCAACTAGAAGTTTGTTAAAAGCCAGGACATTGAGCTTTGCCCATCTTCTAATCTTTTGTTCAGGCACCAGACAGATCAATGGAGGAGAGGACATAACTTTCAACAAAAAAGCTACAGCAAAATGATCGGACCAACACAGAGGAAGGGCAGGGAAACAGCTCAGGTCAGGGAGGTTAGAAATGATGGGATCTAACACATGACCCACAATATGGGTAGGACCTGAATTACATAATCAAACATTCATCGATTCTAAGTCAGCTATAAGCGACAAACTTTTGGAGTACTTAGGATCATCTAAATAGAGATTCAGATCTCCCAATATAGTGAAATTGGCAGCCTTCAAAATATGAGGGGCTGCTTGATTAGGGAAGGAAAGCACCCATGGCCCGGCTGGGCCAGGAGGGCAGTACAACAGTATTCTCGAAAATTTGAAATCAGGCGTAAGCACAATTTTAAATAATAAGGCTTCACAGTCAAGGGCTCTAAAATCTTCTGTTTTACATTTGAAAGAGGTTTTTATATCTAATCGCTATTCCGCATCCTATTTTCATCCTACTGTCTTTCCTTATAATGGAGTAGTTAGGCGGAAGAGCCACCGCCACGTCAGGGCCCGAGCTTTCCTGCAGCCAGGTCCATGTTAAAAAGACAGCATCTGGTTGATTATTTATCAGGAGATCAAATATGTTGGCTTGGTGTGTAGGGAGTGAGCTGCAATTAATGTTATAGAATGTAAATTCTTTTTGAGATGAGAGTGTACATCTAGGTGTAATCCTATTTGGTATCCCTGTGTAATTAACTTTTACTTCTTCACTTAATTTATTTCAAACCCTTCCATTGAATTCATTGCTTTGAATGGAAGAAGTGAGGGAAAACATACAATGCTGGCTGTTAAAGAGGCCTTCATCTAACTTTAAAATATTGCAGCTCGGTCAGTTGTTTAGCTGCTTAAACTAATCTCATTGAATTTGTTGGACCAGGGGTCGTGGCCCCTGGTCCCGGTTGGGAGTTCAAGGCTACACAAACTTTTCAACCCCAGCTGTGAAACGGGCAAAACACAGACATCTCTCCGGCGGCTTGGCAAATTCCATTTCCATAGCTAGCATAGCCTCTGCAACGGCATTGGACATGAAATCCTCAGGCATTAATGCAACAAAATGTACCTTATCAATTAAAAATGGAGCAGTTGATGTAATCTTTATCAACATCTATGTTCATCCCAAGATTAATCCCAAAGACTGCTGAAAAACAGTGCAAAAACGAATGTGGCTAGCAGAAGAGGAAGACTCCATGCACTTTGTGATATCTGTGAATTTCAACTTATATCTACTAGGCGCATCCACCAGCGACGTAGCATTATCCCAGACCGTGTTATGGGAGATACCTGATCAAGGTAAAAACACACTTGGGTTTCAAGCAAAAATCGGAAGCATCTGGTAGGTTCCTACGAGATAATTCCACAGCCACCACATATCATTCCAACAGAACCAGCTCAAGTCTGGACTAGACCTTGGTGTCTTTTAACATGTTCATTCATTCCAAATCAAAGACAGACCCAATAGCGACCAGTTTCCACAGGAGGTACTATTTTCTTCCCAGCTAACCATCCCAAAACACAATGTGGAGACAATCGGTAAAACTTGAACCATAATTTTTGAACGCATTAGGATTACCCTAGCTATTCTTACACAACTGCCTGCAATCACAGGGGATATACTCCAGAATTTCAGAGGTGTAGATGCTGACGCGGTTGCTATGTGTTAAACCCTTATAGAAACACTCAAGGAAGAATATGCAAAAGCGAACAAACCAAATTCCATCACTAAAGTTTTCAATTAGGGCACTGGCACAATACAAATCCAAGATTCTGGCAGATCAAAACTGCAATAAATAAAGCTCTTCAAACTCTGGCGAAAAGATCGGGTGATTCGACTACTCTCATAGCCCTAGGACAACATAACGCTCAGACGATGAAACTAAATTGGTCAATAAAAAGAGCACAGGAAGACAAACTTTGGGCAAAGTTACACACTGACCTGAGATATAACAATAGTGGCAGATTTTGGACCTCGGTGAATCAACTCTTTCAACCAGGCCACAGAGGCATTGACTCTTCTATCACCGAAGCCACATGGGCACAGCATTTAAAAGACCACTTCAATCATGTAACAATAGATCCCAGATAGATCCCTGGGAAACTTCAGCTGCAACTCCAACTGAAGGACCATATGAGGAGGGTGTAGAGAACATTAAAAATCAAATACCTAAAGGGCTAAGGAAAGGAGCTCCAAGTCCTGATAGTATCCCTCCAATCGAGTCCAAACATGACCCAGGTTTTCTAGGCAGAAACATTAACACCGATGTTTGCACAGATCAAAAGCATTGGCATTCTGGCTGCGTCATGGAGAGGTTCGATCATATCCCCAATTTTCAAGGGAGAAGTTAGATCTCTCCCAGCGAACTATCACTTAATAACCTTGATTGATAATGATGCAAAGTATTTTGCAGGAACTGTGCTTGATAAGCTATCATTATGGGCTTCCAGTAATGCCATCAGACCCTACAATCAGACAGGGTTTACAAAAACATCCAGTATGATCACAAACATTTTGCCAATCTCTCTTCTAATGGATGCTGCCCATGTTACCAACACATCTTTATTTTTCTGCTACATCGATTTAAAAGCAGCCTTTGACTGTGTTGACCAGGGACGGCTGTTAGCAAGCTGAAAAAGTCCGCAAAGCGTGCTGAACATGCTAATCATGCTTCATAGTGAAACATGGTTGCGAGTCAATATAGGTACAGGAAAGCACCTCTCAAGGAAAATCCTAAAAACCTGTGCCTAAAGCAGGGATGCGTCCTGGCCACCCACTCTATTCAATCTCTTCTTGGCTGACCTGATGGAACAACTACAAGCTTGTAATTCCTATGCTCCTAAATTAGGTGGCAAGGAAATATCCAGCTTTCTCTACGCCGATGATGTGGTGTTTGTCACCCTCACCTGCGTGCAGTTACAACGACTGTTAGGTACCATAAAGGCTTACTCTCTTGCCAATGGCTTTATGATCAACTTTGGCAAAATATAAATCATGGTCTACAGCAAAAGGAAAACTCAATCACATGCACGGTTTCGGGATGCCACCTGTCTTGAAAGCACAGACGATACAAATACCTTGGGGTCATTATTGACAAGAAAGGCACTTTCACTGCCCAGAAGGAAGCGATGCAAAGCAAAGATCTGGCTTTGGCTGTAACTCTTAAAAATCTAAAGAAAAATCTGGCCGGGCCTTCTTTGGTGCTCCTTCTCGAAGTACTGCGAGCGAAACTCCTGCCGACGATCACTTATGGGAGTGACTCTCTGAGAGGTCAGGGCGCAAGTATCTTAGATGCTACAATAGTTTGTGATTACAGAATCATCTTTTCACTACCATGTTACACCTCACCGGCACAGATTAGCTTGGTATTTGGACAGATGAAACAGGCGCTAGCCAGGCATGGAGCATATTTAACATGTTGGAACAAGATTCGGAAAGCAGAACCAAACACATTGCACCACGTGTTATGTAAAGAGTTACAGGATCACAACATGTCACCGGCTGGAGCTTACCTGCAAGAATCACTCAACCTCATAGGCCTCACACAACTTTGGGACATGCCCATCAGCCACTAGCTATTCAAGCGCCTGGTTATTAAGACTCTTAAAACCCGCTCTGTTACTGAAGACAAGGCCACGCTGTGAAACAGAGCACATGGTTGAATGACGCTTAACAATTACAAAATGCTCTTCAAAAATACCACTGGGTACCCAGCCACTATTAATTTGTCGTTTTTAAGATATCGGGTGGGGTTATTACCTATAAAAGACCACCTGCCTCCCTGGACAAGTGGAAGTCTCCCCGATGCCTTCCATCTGTGTGGGTCCGGGAAGGAAGACCTCCCACACTTACTCTGCTCCTGTAAAGCAGTACAGGGTGAAAGGAGCCAGCTATTGACAAGGGCTTTCAACCAAAGGGGAATTCGTTCAAGAAGGCAGGCAATCCTGGCCTGCCTTGACCCAGGTGAAATCCAGCTGAACTCTCACTTCATCAAATTCTTGCTGAAGGCTGAGAAAAGATTGCTTCACAGTGTAGTAATCATGCTGGGCAGGTGTGATTAAGGTAGTTTATTAACGCTACATGGAGAGTGGAGAACAGACAGGACTGACTCCAACAGCAGTTCCAACTCAACTGAATAATCCTAGCTCAGTTGCTAGGAGCTACAAACATTCTAAGAAATGAGGATAAAAGAATTAGCAAAACATACAGCACATTCGATATCACATATCTTCCTTTCTTCCAACAAAAAAAATAAAATAAAATGAAAGCATGACTAAAGCGGAAAAATTAAGTTCTATATCTGGTAGGTTTAACAATCGACCTGGAAATCAGTCTAACATTAACTTGATCAAGATGAGAAAGCTCAGACGTCCGACCAGATGGAGAAGAGACTTTGGTACAAACCTTCACAATTCTGTTGAGGTTCCACCAATGACCTCCCATGACTTTGACAGCATTACCAACAATCTTAATCACCTTGATGGGCTCACTAAATATACTGTCTCCTTTTTTTATATGGACTGGAGATTTAGTTTTAACCATGTCTCCGACTTCAAGAGGAGAAACGTTCACAGCTTTCTTTGTATCATACCTCATTTTTTGCTTGGTTTGAGAACCAGACATATTTTCCATAACAGTAGACATCAATTTTGAAATCTCAGAGTCAAACTTCACCCATTTAGTCATCCAACCAGGCCTGAAACTGGTGTTGCCTTTTCTTCCTCTTAACAACTCAAACGGAGAATTCTTTGCAGAAGAGTGAGGCGTTGTTCTGTAGAACAATACCATACTGTCAAGAGCCTTTTGAACATCGTAGTTCCTTGCTCCTGCCCACCTGATGCAGTCCCCAACTACCCGATTCATCCTTCCCACAAGACCATTCTACTGGGGATGATATAAAGAACTTTTTTATGCTTAACTCTGGATTCCAAAAGAAAAGTTTGAAATTCATGACTGACAAAGTGTGTCCCATTATCAGAGACCAGAACTTCTGGACAGCCCTCTCTCAACCACACTTCTCTTAAAAACTGGATGATAATCTTGGTGCTGGCTTCCCTGACCAGCTTGACTCCAGGCCATTTTACATGTATAATGATAAAATGAAACCACCTTCAAGGCACTCATAGGGTCTCATGACGTAGATCCCAAGTTTCAACCATGGACCCTGTGGGCACTCACTCGGCATTAATGGAGGGACGGACACCTTGAAACATTTATCTGCTGCACCACAAACATAACAACTCGAGACTACATCCACAATCTCAGTGTCCATTCTTGGCCACCAGTAAGTGTCCCGAATGCGATGCTTCATGAGAGTGCAACCAAGATGTCCCTTGTGAGCGCTTTGTATAATCTCGGTACAAACTTATCACCTCTAAGCAGCAAACCATCGTCCAAAGAAAGTTTGTCCTGCACCTTCCAGAATGGCTGAACAAGGGACTAAACTGTCTTTTCCCTAGGCCAACCATTTCACAAAAAAACACACTTCTTGAAGTACACAATTAGCTTCTATGGTTTGTGCCCACTTACTCTCCGTGCACAGATTCATACAAGGTATCTCCATTGCTGCCACCATGCAATCATCGCAATCTTCATTAGAAAAATCATGTAGATTAACGTCTTCAAGATCATCTGACTTGACAGGGAAATGAGACAAAAAGTCGGCTCTCCCATTGCTTCCCCCTGAGACATGTTTGACATCAAATTGATACTGCA
This sequence comes from Triturus cristatus, assembly GCF_964204655.1. NCBI lineage: Eukaryota > Metazoa > Chordata > Amphibia > Caudata > Salamandridae > Triturus > Triturus cristatus. Next base: position 136,536,550 of record NC_140590.1, on the reverse strand, counting down.
GAGGTTTTGAGACCATCCACAAAATCCTAGGAGTGGAACACTTACTCATGCTACCACCAAGAATGTTGCCCAAAGGTTCATGGTCGGTTAGTAACAAAAAACATCTGCCCCAAATGTAAGGACGGAGAGTTTCGATAGCCCATGTGCAAGCTAACCACTCTCTCTCTATGACTGAATACTGAAGCTCTGCTGATCTCAGAGCAAAGCACACTGTATTCTCCAAACCTTTGTCTGTCGGAGTCAGCATGGCACCCAAACCTACTTGACTGGTGTCCACAGTGACACAACAGGGAAGGTTGGGATCAAAGGGTTTAAGTGCAGAACCATTTTTCAAAGCAGATTTAATGACATCAAAGGCAGTATTACAGTAACTGCACCATTCAAACATCACCCCTTTTTTAAGGAGATTGCTGATTGGTCTCACGATTAAAGCAAAGTTAGGGACAAATCTAGAATAATACTCGCACCCCTGACTTGTCCACGGGAGCTGTAGCATCCACAATTGATGCCAACAATCCAGTTTTGGGGCTGACACCTTCACTTGAAATTACATGACTCAAATATTCTACTCTGGAATGAAAACATTCACACTTCTCTTCCTTCAGCATCACCCCATTCTTTTTAAAAAGAGTAAGGACTTTGTTGAGGATAGTGTTGTGAGAAGCAATGTCCCTTCTGAAAATCAGAACATCGTCTTGAAAAACCAAGCCATCAACCTCTTTGAGAATGTTAACCATAATTCTCTGAAAAACTGAGGCTGCTGACGTAAGCCCAAAAGGCATACAACAGTAGCGGAAAGTGCCTAAAGGAGAGATAAATGCAGTCAAGTGTAGAGATTCAGGGTCCAATTCTACCTGGTGGTATGCACTGGCCAAAGCTAACTTAGTGAAATAGCAGGCATCTTTGGTGGAGGCGAGCAGGTCACCTATTTTAGGAAAGAGATGAGAGTCTACCCAGATTTCCTTGTTTAACCCCTTGCGTGCAGGCTTATTTCTGGCATTCGGGATTACGACGGCTCCCAGCCGTCGTGCGCACACGCCCACCGTAATGCACGACGGCTGGGAGCCGTCATCAGCGTGCAAGGGGTTAAGGACCTCAAATCCACACAGACTCGAAGATCCCCCCCTTTTTCTGGCAACAACCAAAGGAGAAAGCCACAGAGAAGACTCAGTGGGCTCAATAATACCCTTAGAACACAGACTTTGAGCTTGTGCTTGATTGCCATGGCTCCATCCTTCATGATAATCTTATGCTTGAAGTCTTTTATTTTGTCCAAAGCACTGCCAAAAACTTCCTGAAATTTTTCTTTCCAAACTTGACTATGCTCCTCATTTCCAACCACTAAGACTTGTTTTTTGGCACCCGGTTTGAGAATCATGCCGAATAGACCTCGGAAACCACCCCAAAATGTTAGGACCTGTAACGACAATGTATACTTTCCCTCTGATTCTTCTATCTTTAAATTTCAATTCTTCCTCAAAGAAACTTAACAGATCAATTTTCCGCCCTTCATATGACACGGGTGACCTATCTGGTGGGGATAGGGCTTGAGAACCATTCCACGTTTCCTCAAACAACTTCTGCATAATTATGGTTATTTTGGCCCCAGAATCTACTAACAATTTGATTGTGTGAGAACCTACATCAATGTCAACAATTGGGTCAATGCAGGATGACCGATCACCCTCAATCACACCTTGAAAACAATGAATGGAGTCATTTTCATCATTAGTGAAGACAGATATAACTTCGGGATCTGAATCACCATCAGATTCCATTGTACAGACAGCTGTTTTTTGAAACCCCTTTTCTTGAGACAGACCTTTGCAAAATGCCCCATCTTTTTACAGTAATTGCACATTACATCTATAGCAGGACATCTCAATCTTCTGAGATGCAAAGGATTACCACACCTCAAACACGTGTTATTACTATTTCCCTTATTAAAACTGACATTTTGAGGTCTAAGCTTGGACGAAGCGTTAAAACATTAGGACATAAGTGTGTGCCTCACTGTTGTAGAAACAGAGTGCACAATGTGTTCCAAAATTGCCAGAAAGGTGTGTGTGTCACCGTAGACAAAACAAAAGTTGTAGAGGTGTAGACACAGAACGTTAGTCAAAGGTGTGGATCACAGTGTTAAAAACAACCTATGAGGGCCGATTCCGATCCTGGTCGGAAAGCATTCCGACCGAGCCGGATCCAGAATGTTTTCCGACCGAGCCGGAGTCCTGCAGTCCGACCGAGCGAGTACGATGCGGCCATATGCTGCCAGACTCGGTTCGGTCGGACTCCCATAGAAGTCAATGGGAGCTGGTCGCGTGACGCGTACATGGACTCCCATTGACTGAATGGGTACATCTCGTGCAAGGGCGCCCCCTACAGTGGGTATGCGTAGGTGCCATCTGCATCGTACACGCCTGTGTTGGGGGGACCCTTGGGTCTCCCCTGTGTCCGAGTCGTAGGGCTGCGGGTGACAGGGGGTCTGACGCGGACACCCAAAGGCAACCACCCGGACGTTTTGCGAGCCGGAAAGTCCGGCTCACACAGGCTGTCCAATGCGTGCATCGTACTGGCTCGGTCGTAAATCGCATCCATTGCATGCCGCGGTTAGCTTACGACCGAGACGTACGGAGCGGTTCGGACCCGGAAACGACTCGGTCTGTGAATTTCACGTAGCTCGCATCGTACTTGCTCGCTCATACAGCTCTACGAGTCGGGCGGAAAACACACGTACAGCTTGTAGTTTTTCCAGCCGGATCACGTTCGGTGCCCTTCTGACCCAGATCGGAATCGGCCCCTAAGTGTTAACTTATTCTTGTTGTGCAGAAATACTGTTGAGTGTAGAGAAGAACAATAACTTTTTTTGTATTATAGTTGTATAACATGTAAAAAAAATGAAGCTGACCTTGAAACAATGAAAGAACAAAAAAAAAGGAATAGGCAGGTAACGTTGCAGTGAAATGCTGTTTGAAAAGGAGGTATGAAGTGGAGGGGTGTGTGTATCACCACGTGGCACACAGCAGGTAAAGTTATGACAAACAGCTGGGAGAACGTGTGGCCCAGGAAGATCGCTGTGTTATTGAAAATAGTGTCCCAAAGAAAGATGGCCTCCAGAGCGTAGAGTAGGGACGCTACCAGTGCGTAACAAACACTGCGTCACAGAGCTGAGGCTGAGGCAGGAGATGGCTGAGCCGAATGTGAGATGCACTCGGTTGCCAGGTAGTAGCAGAGAATGCCTGCGGCGTGGAATGAGCTCTGTTGCCAGGTAGGTGAAGACTGCGTGGATGATGCTCATGGGTACAAGAGGCTTTATTTTTGAAAAATGCTGGTGGGCACGAGAGGAAGCGCGTGGCAATAACTGTGTTCTCAAAGAAGATTGAGAATTTGGGTAGAGTTTAAAAAAACAGTGCAAACAAAAAGAAATGGGCAAAAGGACGCGCTGTAACTTAAAGGAGAGAGTCAATGCGCTTAGGGTAGGGGAGGTGAGCACCCTACCGTAATAGTTGAAGACACAGGTCCACACGTAGGAGAAGTGCAGAGTCACCGCTCCACACTCTGGGTGTCTTTCAGCATAGCGAATACCTACTTCCTTGAAAGGAGAATAGATGCTTCTTGAAGAGTTTCGTTGAAGAGACGAGGAGGCTTGAAGGAGGTTGTAGGTAAACTGAGATGAAATATATGTTCCTTGAGGAGCATCACACGCATGAGTACGATGACCATGTAGCCTTAGGTCATCGCCAATACATTTTTGGTAATCACGCTGGTCGGGTGTGATTAAGGTAGTTTATTAAGGCTACATGGAGAGTGGAGAATGGACAGGACCGACTCCAACAGCAGCTCCAACTCAACTGAATAATCCTAACTCAGTTGCTAGGAGCTACAAACATTCTAAGAACTGAGGATGAAAGAATTGGCAAAACATACAGCACATAAGATATTACACACAGCCAACCCCTTTAGGCTTGCTGAATCAACATGCCACTTAGGGACTAAGGACGATGCAATTTCCCTCACAAAAAGAATCTAATATCATTCAGGCTCTACATCCTGTATTTGTATTTTTATCAATTTGGAAACAGTACGACCTTCTAGTCCGGTGACATGGAGACAGAAGCGGGTCATGACATTGTAAAAGTCTTATTTATTAACAACTTGTTATTTTTAATAGGTGTTTAAACACCAAAGTTTAAATCATGTAATGCTTATGTTGTAATACGGCATTTAAAAAACGACCAGAGCATCACTGTTTAAACTGACTTTTCTAAATATAATGCAGCATGCACTTTAATCTGTCAATTTTTGCAATAGTTTTAAGTAATTAAGCAATTATTCAATAAACTTAAACCATTGCTTTCACAAAATGTGAACTTGCAGGCATAGATTAATTTACTTCAGAGAAATATTACTTCACAGTAGTGTAGTACTAGATGGGAGTAAATGCCATGCAAGCGGTGAGGAGGGGGCAGAACTACACATTTTTTGCACACTAACATTGTGAACTCTCACAAACGTGTCAGTTTGTGGGGTCATTCACAAATAGCTCTGCCGCTATTTCCAACACCAGGCGGAGAGGGGAACGGAATATTCCCGAACTTCATGGGGGAGAGAGGTAGGATGTTCTGCATAATGAAAATTGTTTTCCCCATGAGGGTAAAAAGACAAATGCTAATAAACTCAATGCAACGCACTGTGCTTTATTTTCAGACGTTGGGTGTGTGTTGTGAGCCAGGCAAGTTGCCACTGAGTTTCATTAAATGCTTTCATACCAGTGAGATGTTGATAAGAAGCCACTCACTTCCCTTTTCAATGGCATTTGTCGGTCAATTTGTCAGTTGTGTTGATGGTCTAAATGCAGTGGGTCAAATAAAAAAGAAAAGGTAATTAAAAACCCCTACACTTACTCCTATTACAGAAGTATTTGTTTACAACATTCACCTATTCACAAACCTTACCAATAGTACGTCTGGACAGCTGCACCAGTCACACTATTCCAGGAAAATATCTTGTACTTTTCTGTGTGCAGTCATTTCCCCAGTTCAGAGGTGTACTCACAATACAACTCCACATTGCACGCTGCATCACATCAGTGCATTCTGTTAGAAGACAGGACTATCTCTGTCATACACCACTGCACTATAAGAAGAACCAATATGTAAAAAGCAAATGTTAGGAACATGCATTCTCATCCCTATTTTATAAGGATCTGATGTATTCGCAAAAGAAAACATATAAACTAACAGAAATGCTTCAATCTATTAACTTCACATATTCTCAAATCACTAACCTTCTTCAAATGCCAGACCTATTTATGGATTTTTTTTTTCCAGTTTGAAATGCTTTATTTGTGAAAATTAGGAAAAAACAAAGAGATACCGACCAATACAAATAACATTGTCCATATTGAATTAAAAGAACAATAGGTCAATACCGTCTAACAAAAGAAGTAAAAGGCATTTTATAAACTTTTTATAGGTAGGAAAGGGAAAAAAGAGAGAAAGAAAAGATAAGAGAAGGAGGGGAAAAGCAAAAGAGAAAGAAAGGAGGCATTATAGAGGGAATAGGAAGAGAATAAGGCAAATAGAATAAGTAGATTGGAAAATCAGGAATAGATTAACATTTGAATGTAGGAGAAAATAGGTAAAATTGAAAAGTATGAGAAGGAGGACAGAGCAAGAGTCATTCATGGAGGTTTAAAGTTCTCAGAGGATAAATGTGAGGTATGTTTCAAAGCCATGCGATTGAGATATGTTGTGAGGGGCAACCAAAATAAATCTATATTAAGAGTGGGAGTGGAGGAAGCGGCAAAGCGCACATCAAGCCTATGATGGTGACAGAGAGAGTTCCACCAGCATTGTATAGAAAGTTTGTTGAGACCTTTCCAGTTAAAAGATATGTGTTGGAATGCCAGAGCAAGCATAAGGTCTAATAGGCCAGAGGAGCATGAGGGAATATCCAAGGTATCAGAAAGACTACCTAAAAAGAGAAGAGGGATAGAGTAGGGAATAGATATAGAAAATAGGCGAGAAATATAGGACCAAACCTCACCCCACAGTGTAACAACAGGAGGACAAAGAAAGACAAGGTGAAGAAGATCAGCATTAGGGGAGCCACAGGTCCAACAATTAGAATCTTTAACAAGAGAAAAGCGAGAAATAGAAACAGGAGAAAGATACAATCTGTGATATAGAAAGAACATAGATTGGGTCAGGGAAGCAGAGCGAGACATTTTTAAAGATCTGGACCAAATTTTATCCCAAAGAGCAACAGACCAATCACAGCCCAGGTCTGACTCCCAAGCACATTCCAATTTAGATTTCGGACGGTTCGGATTAGGGGAAGAGAAAAATGTATAAATAAGAGACGCCTTGGGAAGGGTAAACAAAATTTGAAGCAGCGGAGATTGGGATATAGGAGACGATGACGAGGGAAGGGAATAATAAACATCAAGGATAAGAGCCATGAGAACAGTGAATTTGAATAAAAAGGATTGAGGACAATGAAATAAGAGCCGAAATCGGGGAAATGAGGCCATCAAAGAGTTGCTTAACCCATACAAGACCTTTTGATCGCCAAGAAGTCCAGCAGATAGGTTGATTATTTAGGAGAATAAGCGAGTTATACCAAATAGGGGACTCTAAAAAGGATTCACGAGTAATTGGAGCAGGACGGACCAAAGAGTGTAGAAGAGAAGAAGTAGATCTGAATAAGGGGAGAGAAGTGGATAAGTTCTTGGCCGAGAAATGTATGACCTCAAGGAGAGAAATCGGAGAAAGCAATGAACGTTCAAAAGAGAGCCAAAGAGGAGCAAAAGGAGAAGGTTCTGAAATAAGCCAATTAGAGGCTTGATGGAGAGAAAAGGACTTATGATCGAGACGAAAGTCTGGGAAATTGACTCCACCATTTGATTTTGGTTTTCGAAGAGCAGCTAAGGCAACCCTGGATTTTTTATGATTCCATAGGAACCTGGAAAGACAGGAATCAATGCGTTTAAAATGAATATCAGGAATGTGTACGGGAAGCATGGAAAAAATATATAATCGAATCAAGCCGACCCCACCATGAAAGAAAAAGAGGATTCCAAGAGGATAATAGTTTATCAATACGGGAGAGAACAATAGACATATTCAACTGAATGGAGGAGGAGATAGAGTTAGAAAACCATATTCCGAGATATTTAATTTTGGAGGAATTTCATGCGAAACCAGTAGAAGAGAACTGATGAGGAAGACAGAATTTTGTAAGAGGGAGAATCTCCGTTTTATCAGAATTGATCTTATAACCAGAGACTTGTGAAAAGGAATTAAATTCAAGTAATAGGGCGGGAATAGGTTTTCCAGGGTCAGAAATAAAAAGGAGAATATCATCTGCATAAGCAGAGAGTTTCAAATGAGTCTTGCCATAAGGAAAACCAGAAATAGATACATTATTCCGAATAGATGTAAGAAATGGCTCAAGGGCGAGAACAAAAAGTAGTGGAGATAAAGGACAGCCTTGGCGAACACCGCGTTGGAGAGGAAAATAAGGGGACAAATGACCATTAACTAAAACAGATGCTTTGGGGGCTGAGTAAAGTAAAGAAATGAGAGCGATGAAATTAGGACCAAAGCCATGCCAGCGCAAAGCAGCGAACAGAAAGGACCAATCCACTCTGTCAAACGCCTTCTCAGCATCGACAGAAATAGCAGCTAGAGGGATGAAAAGAGATGCGATTTTATTTAAAACATTGAGGAAAAGGCGAGAGTTGTCCGAGGTGAGTCTGCCTTTAACAAAACCACACTGTTCCTTACCAATGAGATGGGGCAGAAGAGGATCTAAACGTAAAGCGAGTAGTTTAGCAAATCATTTATAGTCCACATTAACTAAAGATATTGGTCGGTAATTCTTACAGAATTGAGGGTCACGACCTTCCTTGGGGATAAGGCAGATCGTAGCCTCATGGAAAGTACCAGCCGCAGTGCCGTAAAAAAAAGAACGATTGGAAAAGTGTGAGAAGTTTAGGGAGTAAAAGATCAGAAAAATGCATGTAGAATTCAACAGAGAAGCCATCAGGTCCCGGCGATTTGCCTTTAGTAAGAGTCTTTAAGGCGCTATCAAGTTCAGTAATGGAGAGATCGTGCTCAAGGCCAAGAAAATTGAGATGAGAGGTGGAGGGGGTAGGGAGTCTTTCAAAATAGGAATGAATAAGAGAAGTGGAGGGAGGAGATTCAGGAGTAGAAAGAGACTGATAGAAAAGCTGGAATTGGGTAAGTATATCCTGTTCTTTGTGTAAAAGAAGATTATCCGTAGAGTAAATAGAATCTATAGAAGTACGCTCCTTACGGGATTTGAGATAACTAGCTAAAAGTTTACCCGATTTATTGCGACCCCCATAGTAACGAGCACTGCTCCGAAGTAAGATTGAAGAGGCATTATCGGTAGTAGTTTTATTAAAATGAAGTTTGGCACGTATAAGGTCTGGCAAAACAGAATTGTTAGAGGAAGTATAGAATTTGTGCTCTAAGGATTTAATATGAGCCAACAAGTCTTTCTGTTTATTAAGAAAGCGCTTCTTTTTTTTGAGACAAAGTCAATTACAAAACCACGTGCGGTTGCCTTAAAAGAATCCCAGATAACATGGGGAGCTAGAGAGGGGTCAGAATTAAGTAAAAAGAATTCTTTGGCAAAGGAGAGAAAGGAAGAAGAGAAAAGAGGGTCCGTAAGAAGAGAGTTATTAAATCGTCAGCGAGAAGACCTGGGATGTGGAGGAAGAAGATCAAGGATCGTGACAATAGGGGCATGGTCTGAGATAACTATGGGTTCGATAGAAGAAGATAGGAGGTTCTGGGAAAGGGGTTGAGAAAGAAAGATGTAATCAAGCCGAGAAAGAGAGGCACGAGGGGGTGAGAAGAAGGAATAGTCTAGAGTGTCAGGATGTGAAAGTCTCCATGAGTCAATGAGGTGTGACTTAGAAATGGTGTCGAGAAATTGTGTATGTGATTTGTGAGGTATAAAGCGAGCAGAAGATTTGCGATCAAGAAACGGATCAACAATCTGATTACAATCACCTCCTAAAATAAACATGGTATCACTGTGCTGAAAACATTTCGAGGTAATTAAAGGCCAAAAATTGCAATCAGGGTGAGTAGGGCCATAGACATTGAAAACAGTTAAAGATATAGAATTGATTAATAACTTAACTAGTACCCATCGGCCTTCAGTATCGGTATCTTGGGAAACAACTTTACATTTTAGTTTCTTGTGACATAAAATAGCAACACCATTCTTTTTATTAGATGAAGGGGAGAATAAGACCGTACCCACCCAGCCTCTTTTCAACTTAAGCGATTCAGCTTCAGTAAGATGCGTTTCTTGTAAAAGGACTAAATCAGGATTATAAGAAGCTAGGTGGGAAAGGATTCTCTGTCGCTTAATCGGATTAATAAAACCTTTTACAGTCCATGAAATAACTTTGAAGGTAAAAACAGTAAAATTGTAAGCAAAAAAGAAAAGCCATAAAAACAAGAGAGAAGAGAAGAATGCCAATTAATACATGAGAAAAAAGAACGAGAAAAAAGAGAATCAAAAGGTACATTAAAAAAAGGATAAGGAAAAAGATAAAACAATAGGACAAATAGAGGAGAGACACAAATAAATAACAAGGGGAACGAAAGAAAAAGGAAAGAAGAGGAAGGGCAAGAGAAAGGAAGTATGAGAAAAGACAGTACATATCCAAAAAGGACGACTGAAAGAAGCATACCTGAAGGGGGGGAAAAGAGGATATTGGGGTAGCGGAAGGATTCGACAAGAATGACCTCCCAAAGCCAGGAGAACAAGCTGCACCAAGACGGAATGTAGGTAGGACGCACCATGTGGGGTGAAGAGGAATACATCAGTCAATCTAGGTAAGAAAAGAAGATAATGCAAACAATTATACAGACAATTATACGAAACAATATAGAGATACAAAATACATAAGGAAGAAGTCATAATCCAAAAACCGATAAGAACAACAACAAAAGTGACAAACAGATGTCAATACAAGAATATCATCCGGAAAACCTGGAAGAAAAGAGAGAAAGTGAATAATCAGCCATTAGCAGAATTAGAAGTATCCATGCCAGCATTAGTTTGGATGTGAATGAAGTTTATGAATTCGGCAGGATCTTGAAAAGTCTAGGTATGATTTTGATGAGTCACCTTGAAGAGACAAGGATGGAATAAACCATACCTAGCACCAAGAGAACGTAGAGGAGCCCGAAGATTCAAAAACTCTTTCCTTCTTGCAGCAGTAGCATTAGAGACATCTTGAGATAGAAATACCCTCTGGCCCATCCAGGAAACTTGGCGTTTAGATCAAGCCGAAGAAAGGACCAGAAGGAGATCAGTAAACTTCCAAAAAAGAATTATGACACCTCGTGGTTTAGTTGAAGTCGAAGAGCGGGGACCAAGTCTGTGGGCTCTCTGGATGCTTAGAGAAGTAGTGGCAGGAATGTCCAAAAGCTTCAGAAGAAAAGAAGAGAAAAATGCAACAGGATCATCTCCCTCCAAAGATTCCGGCAGATCATAAATACGCAGGTTGTTCCTCCTATTTCTGTTTTCCAAGTCCTCAGTATGTTGTTGAAGTGTGAGAACAGTCTTTTCCAGTGAGGAAATGCGTTGAGAGCTAGTATGAATCTCCGTAACCTGCTGTTCCATGGAGGATACACGGGTATCCATAGTAGCCCATTTTGCTTCAAAATGCTGCATCTTCGTGTTGGTCTCCTCCACAAATGGGCGCAAAGCGCGTATCTCCTCCAGCAATAACTCCATAGATATAGGAGATGGCGGCTTATCAGGAGGAGGGGAGTCCTGCTTCAAGCGTTTAGACGATGTAGTAGCAGGAGAAGCTTTGTTTACAGCAGGTTGTGGTGGACAGGAACGGTTGAAAGCCGCTGCCGCCATTTGATCTGTGGGAGAAGAGTGGTCCGCTGGTGAGGGAGAAGAAGAGGAGGGCGCAGGAGAGGTCTTTGAGGGCACAAAGACGAACTTTGGATTACCTCTTAAGTTAGTTCTGTGAATCGGGCCCACAGAGAATAGAAGAAAGGTCCGTCGCGGCGCAGCGGAGCTCCGAGGTCAGGCGGCCATCTTGCTCGGTGTCCAAACCACGCCCCCCCCTATTTATGGATTTTGTTTCATTATAATGCTATGAGTGGTGGAAGTGACATCACACACTGTAAACCCCAGATGACCTGCCATTGTTGGCTCTTATTCCCACCTATTGCCGCTTAACACCACAATAGAAGTTGTGGTGACACAGGAAGGACAAGTAGAGAAAACTACCAAAAGTTACAATGCATCTTGGAACCTTGTTCACTTACCTTTCTTGCTGTTGATGTCATCGCCTCTCAGGTAGCAAGGGTAATGACAAAGGGTGTAACATGGGTAGCAGTTAGTGCCCCTGGTAAATGCTAATTGACATCCATGAACCTATTGACTTTGTCAATATATACCTGATAAATAATCTCTTGGATCCATTTGGTATTATAAAACGAGTGAGTGTTATCAATACGCCAAAGAAGTGACTGCATGTACCATGATGATATCAAAGGCTTGGCTCCATGCCCAGCCTTTAGCTCCTCAACAGCCTCCTATGTGAAGGGCATGTAATAATAGCAAGGAACAGTAATTGCAGAATTTAAACACCTACTCCAGGATAATTTTCTATCACATGTAATTACAGGGTGGAAAAGAAGTTTGTGCTTGTTGAACTTGGCCCTTTCTGCCTGGTCATTCCCATACTTTTTGCCTTTACCTTCCTGTTCTCTGATCTCATTTTTGCAGGCTTTGAGGACTGTGTACTTTCCACTGTTAAACACTGCAAAAGTACTTGTGCTCTCTCTTCTACATATGGTGAAATTGGGTTATATCTAATTGGCACATATAATTAATTTGTAAGTAACAAGTAAAGTGGTCCCTACATATACCCAGGCCTATAAATCAACAAACCTCCTATAGTATCATCTGTGTCCCCAGGAAGTCCCTTCTGTCTGTATTGTAGGAGGTTGTCAGCCCAGGATAGTCTCAATCTTGGCCTGGAGGGGCGGCATCTTGCTGCCCACCATATGACCCAGATATACCACAGAACCCTGCCCTATCTGGCACTTGCTGGCCTTGATAGTCTGGCCCACTAAAGCACCTCTAAAGGTGGTACAGGTGTTCCTTCTAGCTGAAGCTGTTGGAAGCTATGTCATCTAAGTAGCAAGAAGATAATGCCTCCTTCCCAGGTAGGAGCCTGCTGACCAACCTTTAACAGGTGGCAGCAGCATTCTTGAAGCACAAGAGCATCACTCTGAACTTAAAGCGTCGCTATAGGTCACGAATGCAGATGTCTATTTCACTCCTTAAGTCAGAGCAATCTGCCAGTAACCGGATGTTAGATCAAAGGTACTGAGAAACTTGGCAGTGCCCAGCTTGCCCATGAGCTCATCAGCTCGGGATGGGGTGTGCATCAGACTTAGTGACGGAATTGAGACCTTGGTAGTCCACACAGAACCTGAGTTCTGGAGTGGTGCCCCCTGGGGTAGCCTTGGGTATCAGCACAACAAGACTGGAACAGGGACTGTTGAACGAATAAATCACCCTTAATGCCAGCACCTTCAACACCTCCTCCTTGATACTGGCCCTCACCTAACCTGACAGCCTGCAAATCTAATTTTTAACATGCAGACTACTCCAGTGTTTATGTCATGGGTACACACATGTGTAAGCCCAGGGGTGAGGTAGAACATAGAGGGAAACTTCCCCAGAAACTGGTGACAGTCACTCTGCTGCTCTGAGGCCAGAGTAGGGGAGAAGTTAAGAGCCTATCAGTGGTTCTAGGCAGACAAGAGGTCCATGAGAGGTACACTCTCCTCTTCCACCCATTCATCTATTATTAGGAGCATGCTGACTTCAGACCTCTCAAAGTGGGGTTTGAGGTGGTTTATGTGGAGCATTCTTAGGGGGTTTCCAGGGGTCCTGAGATCCATCAGGTAGGTACAGTCCCCTTCGCTCCTTCACCTTGTATGGTCTGGTCCAGCGATCCTAGGGCTCTCTGTGCTCCACAGACTCCATAACCTTCTGGCCAGGTTGAAACTCTACCATAGTAGCCTTCTGGTCACACCAGAGTTTCATAACTTTATGACTGACCTCAAGATTGTTTTTCATCTGGTTGGGGACTGCTGTCATCTGGCAGACCACATCCTGAGGGTATGTCATGGGAGCTTGCTTTCACCCCTCCATTACATGGCTGAGAGGCTCCCTTAGAGGTTGTCCATAGAGGAGCTCAAATTGGCTGAACTGAACCACCCTCTTCAGATCCCTGTAGGTAAACAGAAGGCCTGGCAGGAAAATTTTCCACTTACACCTTATGGGCTCAGGTAGGCCCCTTATCATGCCATTAAGAGTCTTGTTAAATCTCTCCACAAGCATGTTAGGTTGGGGCGATATGGTGTGTAGTACTTGTAAGTCACTCCACACTCATCCCACATAGACTTCATGTATGCTGACATGAAGTTAGTGCCTTTGTCAGATAGTACCTCTTTGGGGAACCCCGCACTGGTAAAAATCCCCATTTGGGCCCTGGCTACCACAGGTGCGGTCGTCGAGCTGAAAGGGATGGCCTCTGGAGCGGGCTGCTTTATCCACAAACACCAGAATGAACCTGTTGCCTAAAGCTGTCTTGGGGTCCAAGGGACCAACTATGTCTATGCCTAACCTTTCAAAGGGAGTGCCAATGACAGGTAATTGTGCCACGGGTGCCTTGAGCTTTTTCACTGACTTTCCACTGGCCTGGCAGGTTTGACTGGACCTACAGAATGAATCTGAGACTCTCTTCATCTGGGGCCAATAGATGTGGGGAAGAAGCCTGGCAAAGGTCTTGTCTTGCCCCAGATGTCTGCCAGGGGAATATCATGGGCCAACCTCAGTAGCAAGGCACTTTTACACAGAGGGACCACCAGCACAAGGGCTGGCCCAGGTTCAGGAACTGTATACTCACTGTAAAGGAGTTATTCTCTCAATAGATAAGGTGATCTTCAGAGGTCTCACCTGCTGCCACAACCTCAGCTTGCCACCTCAAGCCCTCTAGAGTGGGGAACTATTTCTGTGCTTTGCAGTGTTCCTCCCTGGCGAACCCACCTTCCACTTGCCATCCAGCAAATTCAGGCAGGTCACCCAGCGTGGCAATATCCTTCCCAGAAGGCTCAGGAGCATCCTCCTCGGCTGCCCTATACGCCTGCACCACTGTTTCCCATGCCCCATGCTCTCACTCCTCCTTGCAGCTGCCTGGACCATTTTTCCAGGCAACGTGACTCCCTTCATGGGCAGCAATGGACCTTGGAGTCATACAGACCCATTCAGGTAATCCCAACATCTTCCTGAGCTCTACCGCTTTCCAGATACTGTGCTCCAAGTCATTGCACAACAGACAAAATACAGTCATGGAAGGCTGACAGCTACTTTTAGAGAATCCGAGATCCTGCTTAAAAAAACACAGTCACCGGTGGATGACTCTTGCAGTTGTCTGTGACTATGACTTGGTGAAATGTGCTAGGGAGGACCTGCTTTGAAGACAACATTTGACACCTCACAGTAGTCCTGCTGGCTCCTGTGTTCCTCGGAGCCTCCACCCGTTGCGCATTGATGGTGACCTACTGTCTATACTTCGAAGTATTTGCAGGCATATTGGCTTTTGGCACCATCTCTTTACCCCCAGGGACACTAGGGTAACCTGCTCCCCTAAGCTAACTGGGACCACATCCTCCTCAAGCACTAAACTCACCAACCCAGGAGTCTGCCCACTGGTGAGTGTCTGTGCCCTCTTGGGATATGTGGTATCTCTCTTGGAGTGCCCTTACTTGTAGTACTCAGTACATTGGGGGACAAACCTTCCTGTCTGTTTTCAATTAACCCTTTCTTCTTTGGCTCAGATTGGGACTGGTTACTGATTTTCTCTTGGGAATTATTTTGGGCCTTTTGAGAACTTCTAAAAGTTTTTCTCTCCCCTCTTTCTTCTAGTGGGACCCTTGACCACCATTTAGGGATGCCTCGCCCAGATGCCTGTGGACACTCTGGTGCCGACCCAGAGCTCCACCTCCTTAGCAAGCATCCTGGGGTCAGTCAGCTTGCTGTACACTAGGTGCTGGTGCAGCTCTGTAAAACAAATATTGAGCATGTGCTTCCTGAGAATCAAGTTGTACAGCCCATTGTAATCAGTAACCTTGCTGGCCGTCACCCAGTCACACAGTGCCTTGCTAGAGTAGTCCAAGAAACCCACTGGCTTGGAAGTTTGTAGCTGTCCCTGAACCTTTGGTGGTACTTTTCAGAGGTCAGCCCAAATGTAGTGATAAGTATGACTTTCATCGTGCATACCGGGTTTGGTACTCTGCCTCTAGTGTGAGTTGTGTGTCCCTCCCTACTCCAGGCATATATTTCCACAAGCCACCCCCCAGTAATCCTCTGGGAGTCACCCCAAAAGCAGAAAACCACTTATCTACATAATCTCCCACCACGTAATTAGGCACCAGGTATTTAGGTATGCAGATCTTCTTGTCTCCTTCTCACACTGATTGTATACTGCCACCATTGCTTCTGGACACTGCTTGTCTAACTTTAAGGTCCATCTCTCTGAGGCTCCTTTCATGAGACAATTTCCTTTCCTTCATTTTGGGATGGGCCATTTGTAGTTGGAACTCCCTCTCTCTCTGCCTTACTGTCAGCCAGCTCCTCTGGGGACAGGCTATGCAAGGAGACACTGTTTCCTGCTCTGGCAGGGAATTCCAGCTCAGGAAATGGGTCTTCCTCCTCCACTGAAGGCTTTGTTTCAGGGCTGATCCTGCTCATCCATTTCATCCTCATCATCCTGATTCTCTGTGGCTATTAGTGAATGTTGATCCTCCCACGAGGCCCTCTGAGCTTTCTGCAGCTCTGACTTCTCGGGACCCTTCTTAGTAGGGAGTTCCCTCACCTTGCAGAACTGTTTAAGCTCAACCACAGTGTAATTTTCAAAGTTAGCCGGCTTGAATTCCGTTGCTGCAGGTATGGTCACAGACAGTCAGGTAGCACTAATGAGATTACATTTGGAAAAACCAAAACAGCAATCAAGAAGAATTTAAAAAGCTCAAAATGGTTTATAATATTTTAGGTAGGTGTAACACAAAATGAATTTATGGTACTGCACAAACACAAGTCCAAATCCACACTGCTGATCACCAGTGTAAGAAATTGGGTTACTGATACAGGGCTGGAAACCTACACAATCAGCAACCGCAATCCTTGTCAAGGTGAGGCACAACCAAACCCCAAATTAACCTGTGCTCAACCCTCTGATAGTTTAGCACAGAGCAGTCAGTCTTAACTTAGAGGCAACGTGTAAAGCATGTATGCAACACTTCAAACAGTAATGAAGTGAATGTCCGACTCTAAACAAATTCAACGCCAGTTTAGAAAATTTTAATAAATAATTTGAAAAAAAAATAACAAAAATCCAATCAGTAGAACCAGAGATAAAAAGTGAAAATAGCTCCAAACATTACAATGCGCCTTTTGTGGTTGTGGAAGACCAGGAGAAAGTTACAAGTTCAGGCCGACCACGAAGGGGAGCAGGTTGGATGCAGAGGCCAAGTTAGTCCCGCGTGAAAAGTTACCTTCTCAGTCCAGTGCAAACAGTCCTGTTCGATGTGGAAACGGCTGCAAGGAGCAGGGAAGTGCCACAGACAGTCATCGATGAAGCGCAAAGAACCGGCCAGGTGTCATAGACAGTCCTTACTGTAGAGCCAAGATTTGGTTGTTGAACTAAGCAACAATTTCTCAACCAGTAATCATTAAACAAGATAGATACATTAGAGAAACCAATCAATTTGAGAGAGAGGGTAAAAAGGGAGACCACAATGGTTGGTGAAAAAATGTGTCTATTTAGAATGAAAGTAGTTATACCGGCCCTACATTACATTATATGCAAAGGTAACCCAATAGTAGGTGTGCACAACAGTGCTTGTGAAGAGGGTGAACAGTGCAGTGACACATGAAAAAGGAGAAGAAACAGCGAGAAAAGGCACAAATAACAAATTAGTTGATGTTTACGAAAACAGTCAGCAGATAATTTTTCAAAAACGATTCAGCTGTTTAAGCAGTCCACAGTAACGTCCACAATTGCGCTGGAGGGTCGACGGTGTTTAGACCAGTTCAGTTTCAGGTAATCATCTTCAGGACCGGGTTACATGGAAAAGGTAAGTGTTGTATAGGGTACCCCGCGGGGAAGAAAGGAAAGGGGTGGATTGACAGGAAAAAAACACAGAAGGATTTGAAAGTCATGTAGATGAAACATTTGCAGCAAAAGTGTGAGACGACAAACTTGCAATTCTATGTGGAGGCAAAGACAATAATACAGTTATACAAATATCAGTACTTCAAATTCTGGAAAAAGGTCTATGATTTTAATGGTCAAAATAGGGGCACACTCGTTTGTATGATCTTCGAAGACCTGTGGACCACTTATTTAATTGATCTATACAATGGACCCTCCAGGGCAGATAGCCTTCAGAAAATATGTGGGCAAACTCTCCCAGCTATATGGTTCTCAGTAAAGGAAGTAAGGGCTGTTATTGAGAGGGTAAAATTCTCCCGAGCCGCAGGCCCCGATTATATACCAGAAGTTATAATCAAAACAAATTGCCTTTGGTGGGCTACGATATACTCCTCCTCGATTAGCTGGATTGCTATTACTGGTCTTTATCCCTTGTCCTGGAAGGGGTCAATAGTGAAACCGATTTTTAAAAAAGGGAGTGGTTCAGACCCCATGCATTACAGGCTGATAAGCCTCTTAGATATTTCTTTAAATTATCATTTTCTAAGATCATTTTAGCTAAACTCGAAGATTTGGGCAATTGAAACTAAGCTAATTCCACTAGAACAAGGGGCTTTCATCAGAGTCATTCCACTATAGACCACTGTTTTGCTCTGTGGGCCATTATTTGAAAGGCTCTGGAGGAAAATCAGAGGCTGTGCTGTTGTTTTGTAGATTTCCGGACAGCCTTTGATTCTGTGGCTAGGGATCCTACCTACCTACCACCAAATCTTCTTGGGGCACTCCAATCTCTGCACTCTGACAATTGGGCTCAGATGGAGTTAGATAAGTCGGGGCGGTTATCACAAAGAATTTCTATTGACAATGGCCTGCATCAGGGGTGCGTTTTAGCACCCCTGCTTTTTAGTTTCTTTTTGACTGACCTTCCCGCCTTTATTTCCCAATCTGAGTTCTTTTCGCCAAAAATAGGGAACCAGCATATTGCTTGTCTGCTCTATGCAGACGATTTGGTGCTATTGGATTATATTCCAACAGGTTTGCGGGAGGAAACAAAATGCCCTGGCAAATTATAGCAAGCAGAACCAGCTCAGTATCAATCTGGAAAAGACCAAGATTATGATCTTTAGAAAAAAGTACAGAGTTTTTCTTGGAATCTAGGTACGCAGGTGGTGGAGCAAACCGATCAATATAAATACCTGGGTTTAATTTTTAGGAGGAATTTAAATTGGGGAGCGCATTGGGATGCCACTAAGCAGAAGGCCCTACTGCAGGCCAGTTGTCTGTCAAGATTCAATGGTAGGTTCGGGGGGCCATCTCATACCCCATTACTGAAGGCTTATGACCGGAAGATACCCCCGTTAGGCCTGTATGGGGGAGATGTTTTTCCCCTCGAACCAACTTATGAATGGGAGAGACTGGAAGGGGTGGTGCTCCAAAGACTTTTATCACTCCCACAAGGCTCAATGGTTTAGGCCATAAGGAGAGAGTGCAATTTGGTCTCTTGGAGTATGGCGGCCTCTACACGGGCACTAAGATATTTTAACACATTGTCGGAGGATGATGAGGTGGTCAAAGTCTCCAAATTGTGTTGGGAAGAGATCCAAAGTAGTGAGAGTAGTGAGAGGATGTGGGCAAAGGCCGTAAGAACTAGAATAATTGCACTAAAGAACCTTCATGTAAATAGTGGTACAGCCACATCTTGGCTCCCATTTCCAGGCAAACGAGCACTGAGGGAATCAGCTTCTACGGCGTCAGAATCTATCGGCCTGATGTATCTAAAAAAGAGATTATCCATTCGTTTCTCGATTACTACATTGGGTCAGGATACTGTTTTTCCCTATCTATCACGGCTTCCAGACCTAGGATTGAGGAATGAAATTTTAAGGGCCAGGGTGGGATGTAAACCTATCTACTTTTCCCGCCCACACAGTATCAGGGTACAGAGTAATAGTGGTCTTTGTCCCTGCCCCCTGAAAGTTAAAAGTACCCTTATGCATATTCTTATGGACTGTGCCTTTTATTTTGCAAATAGAATAACATTTTTAAGACCTCTGTTTTTTAAATATGATGCTCTCCCTAGGGATAAAGATGTGGAGTTATTGTCTGAAATGCGTAATCTCGATGTAACAGTTGGAATTGCCCAGTTTCTACGATCTGTAAAACAAAATCTTAATCATGAAATGTAGTGTAAGGGGGGTAAGGTAGCTAGGAGGGGGATCCTTTTAAACATTTTTAACTGTTTTAATGTTTTAATCGTCTAGTGTGTTTTTTCTTTTAGAATGTTTTATGGACAAATGTCTAAATAAACTTGTTTTTGAACCTGAACCAGTACTTCATATTATCACTGCTTGTGCTACTGACAAAAGAGGCAGGTTGTAGCTATACATGGGCACAGATGTAAAGTACAGTACGTAATACAGTTCTTCTACTGGCTTCTGTTATGCTGAGGAAGGAAAAAATCATATATATATATATATATATATATATATATATATATATATATATATATATATATATATATATATATATATATATATATATATATATATATATATATATATATATATATATATATATTACCTACTGGCGGTCGCCAGTAGGTAGTTATAGTTAGGACCACGTTTCCATAGGAAATCCTCAACATTCTATTTTGAATAACTTTGGCGCAGGTCGACGAATCCTCGCGAATTTTTCAAAATAGGTGGGGCGCTACGCTCCGCTCCTACCCTGAAAGTCTCGGGGGGATTCGTCAAGCGGGGGCTGAGATAAAAGGGGGGTCCCAAAACGCGTTTTTCCCATGCATTTTTCCATAGGACCTTTAGACAGGGCTACAGCCCGAACGGCTGAACAGAATTACTAGAAATTTGGCAGAGAGGTAGTCCTCAGGTCAAGGATGTGCCTTTTGTAGGTTTGGTGTAAATCTGTTCAGTAGATTCTGAGAAAATAGCCTTTAAATCAATATATATATCTGAGCCAGCTTACGGTGCGCTTACGGTACGCTTACCGTACGCGTACGGTGGCGTGCGCGAGCGCGATTCTGATTGGCTCTTAGATCTTAGTAAACATTCGAATCGGCCGAAACCAGGAAGCGGCGGCCGCCATTTTCTCTCTCGCACTGAGAGTTAGGTTGTAAAATAAAGCCAAAAAACATGTAAAGGGGCTGTTTAGACAGCTCCCACACACATAGCCATGTTGAGGGAGTCCCCAAAGACCCCCCAAGGCCAAAAATGCAATTTTTATTTTTTCGCTAATTTCGCCGATTACGCTTACCGTACGCGTACGGTAAAAAATTATTAAAAAAAAAAAACTATCCACACTCTCCCCACCCCGTGTGCAATTGGTGGCCGCAGGCCACCAATTGTGCATGGCTTATCAGAGGAGTGATAAACTAGAATATTTTAAACAAAAATAATAAAAGAAAAAATTATCCACACATCCACCCCGTGGATGGGCAAATAAGTGTCTAAATACAGTATTAGCATCAGCAGAGGATTGCGGTCGCGTGAGTTATAGTTGCCTGCACTAACTATAACGGGGGAATTTCACTGGTTTTTTATCAGTAAAATTTCCGCTAACTATAACATGTGTGAAACCTATGGTTTTTTCAGTGAATTTGCAAGGTTTTTTAAATGCTAATTCCTAACTATAACGTGTGTGAAACCTATGGTTTTTTCAGTGAATATATATATATATATATATATATCTATATAGACGACGTTACTAGATATAGTAAATGCTGAAAGTATTTTTTCCCTGTTCATTAGCACGCGATACGGATGGAGGGAGGTGTGTACTAAGCAATTATAAAAAGTTATGGCGGACTGCGCTCCGTATGTGAACAAGGGCACTTGTTGCCCGAAACACGTCATCGATTTGAGGAGTGAGGTTTGAATAAACATCTTGCCGAAAATATCCTGGGTCTGTTACTCTCTCTTCGCCGGGAGGAGGTAGTGAGAGTGTGAAAGTCTACGATATATATATATATATATATATATATATATAGAGAGAGAGAGAGAGAGAGAGAGAGAGAGATGAGGCACATGATATGTACAAGATTTATATACAACTAGGTTTCATTTTGACTTGAGTGAAAGGAGTGTTGGGAGGTGTCAGGAAAATCTAACTTCAGTGGCCGTCAAAGGTAGTATTCCATTCATCCAGAGTGTTCAGTCTCTGATTGACGGAATCACAGCGTGCGCTCCATCGGCATTCGCACTTGTTTAAGTGTAGTTGTAAGTTACAGCCCCTTAGGGGCAAGGAAAGTTGACTGATGACTTGCCAAACCAAATCAGTCTCTGAATGTTTTTTCTCCATGTTATGTGCGACTAGGGGAGCCGTCTCAATTTTACATTTCATGTGACTCTTGTGTTGTGTGATACGCTGTTTAATCATTTGAGTGGTTTGGCCAATGTATAGCAGGTCGCAGGGGCACCGGAATGGCCTAAATGACATTGGTGGTGTGGCAATTGTAGAATTGTTTGAGTTGGTAAGTGCGCTCCTGAACTGCAAATTCTTACGTGTTGATAGTGAGGGCACAGACCGTGCAAGTTTGGCATTTGTAATGTCCAAGTATGGGTGGTAGACCCCATAATGAGGTAATGGACGTTGTGCTTTCTGTTACTGTCGGGCCAGGTGACAGCCCGTACTAGTTGGTCAGATAAGTTGTTACCCCTTTTGTAGGAGAATAGTGGTGGTTCCTGGAATATTGTTTGTGTGCGGAGCACATGCCAGTTCTTTTTAATTATTTTACTGACTTTATTGCTGGATGGGCAGTAGGTGGAAAGAAAGGGGAAGCGTGTATTTCCACGTTTTGGGCTGGGTGATAGGAGATGGTCCCTGTGGCAATACCATGCATGTTAGTAGGCACGGGAAATTAGGCATTTAGGGTATCCTCAACTGGCCAGTTTTTCAGACAAGATATCAGCTTCACGGAAATAATCCTTTTTCCATTTGAAGTTCCTTCGGATACGAAGGAACTGGCCATATGGGAGACCATCACAGAGGCCACGAGGATGGTAACTAGAGTATATTAGGAGTGTGTTGCGTTCCATGGGTTTGCGGAACAGTGATGTCCCGATGGCGCCCTCCTCAGCGTGAAGGGTGAGGTCCAAAAAAGGAAAGTCATTTGCCCTGGATTCCGATGTAAATTTAAGATGGGGCTTGCAGTTATTGAGCCAAGTGATGAAAGTGGACAGGTTGTCAGTTGTGTCATGCCATAGTAGCAGGATACCGTCAATATATCCCCTCCAAAGGCCAATTTGATTAAGAAAAGGGTTCGCTACGGTTAGATTATGTGTGGTTTCTAAATTGTGGACATAAAGGATGGCAAAAATTGGGAGCGAAGCACGCTCTCATCAAGACTCCCTTGATCTGTAGGTTGAATGTATCTTTGTACAGGAAGTAGTTGTCATTTAGGGCAATGCGGAGTAGGTCCATTATGAGGTCTGTGTGATGAGTGTAAGTCAGGGACGGGTATCAAGTAGAATCTAAGGACTTCTAGTCGGTCATTATGGGGAAACTTGGTGTACAGCGATTTGATGTCTAAACCGACCATCAGGTCAGTTGGGATGTTGAATGGTCTTTCCTCAATTATGTTAATAAGGTTATTGCTGTCTCACAGAAAGTTATCAGTGAGGGGGACAAATTTGTTTAGGATGGCATCTATGTATTTGCCCAGGGGTTCCAAGATGGAACCACAGCCTGAAACAATGGGGAGGCCAGGGGGCTTAGTGGTGTTTTAATGATTTTTTTGAAGTACATAGATGACTATGGTCTGGGGATGAGGGTTGTTTAGAAAAGTATGTTCCTTTTTGGATATAATGTCTGAGAGTAAAGCCCGATTGGTAACCTCTCGTATTTGGCTGCGGATGTTAAGTAAGGGATCAGCAGATAGGTTTCGGTAATGGGTTTCGTTGGAGAGTTGTCTCATAATCTCAGCATCATATTTGTCAGTATCCATGATGACTATACCCTGCCCTTGGCTGCTGGTTTTATAATTATGTGGGGGTTGTCTCGCAGATTGTTAAGGGCAAGTTTTTCAGTCAAAGGAAGATTGTATGGGACAAATTCAGAATGTTGTTGTACGTCCCTGATTTCATGAAGTACCAGCCGGTCAAAGGTGAGATTCTCTAGAGGCATGTTGGCTGCCGGAGGAAGAAAGGTAGATGGGGGGGGCGGAATTGGCACTGGTTTAAGTTGTCTCTTGGAGGCCTGTCTGCAAAGAATTGTTTGAGCCTGATGCGGCGGAAGAAACGTAATAGGTCTTCCTGAAGTTTGAAGAAATCGCTATAGTCAGCCCGGAGGGGATTCCATCAATCAGGAATTGAACACTCTGGATGAATGAAATACTACCGTTGGCATCCACTGAAGTTAGATTTTTGTGACGCCCCCCAACACTTCTTTCACTCAAATCAAAATGAAACCTATATAAATCTTGTACATATCACGTCCCTCATCTGTATATATATATATATATATATATATATATATATATATATATATATATTCACTAAAACAACCATAGGTTTCACACACGTTATAGTAAGAAATTAGCATTTAAAAAACCTTGCAAATTCACTTAAAAAACCATAGGTTTCATACATGTTATAGTTAGGAATTAGCATTTAAAAAACCTTGCAAATTCACTGAAAAAACCATAGGTTTCACACACGTTGTAGTTAGGAATTAGCATTTAAAAAACCTTGCAAATTCACTGAAAAAACCATAGGTTTCACACACGTTATAGTTAGGAATTAGCATTTAAAAAACCTTGCAAATTCACTGAAAAAACCATAGGTTTCACACGTTATAGTTAGCTGGACATTTCACTCGTACAAAACCATTGAAATTCCCCCGTTATAGTTAGTTCAGCTAACTATAACTCGCACGACCGCAATCCACTGCTGATGACGTCACATATTACATCACTCATGACATGGTCAGTGACATCACTCATGACATCACTGATGACATCTCATATTTTTTATATATGTATATCTAAAGGTTAATGGAAGAATAAATGGGGAAATAAGTGTCTAAATGGATGTTTTTTTTGTAAAATTAATTGTATAACTAACTTATTAACAGTATCTTAGTGAATACAAGTATTAGTGAGTAATGTTTAAATATTTAAATATCTGTATCAGTGTCTCACTTTGTGTATAAGTGGCTGCATGGGTTGGTGAGTAGCTACATGAGTGTGTATATGGGTTATTAGTTCATTTTTAGAGTATCAGTATGAGTGTCTGTATGGTTCAGTGGGGGATGTTACTTAGCATATAGATGCATGAATGAGTGACTCACTGTTTGTATGTGTTTTGAAGACAGTATGTGAGCAGGACAGTATGGGTGGATGAGTGTGTGTATGGGTAGGTAAGAGAGTGAATGACTGTCTCAATAGTGTCTTTATGAGTAAGTCCATATGTTTTAAACTAGTATATGTGAGTATTGATGTATATAAGTGAGGATATATGAGAGTGAGAGATTGGAAGAGTTCCTGTATAAATAAGTATGTGTTTCTATAAGTGATTGTTTAAGAGAGTAAGTATGTGTATGTTTCTGTAGAAGTAAGTGCAGTGGTGTGTGTATAGCTGTATATGCAAGTATATGGATGTTTATTTGCATGTGTGAGTATGTGTGTGAGTAACTCTATGTATGAGTGTAGGTGTGTAACAGGATGTATAGGTGTATGAGTACATATGATGACTGAGTACATGTATGAGTGACTATATAGAAGTGTTGATGAATGAGTGGATGCGTATGTAGATTTTGGAATTACTGAATAGGTTATTCTAACTGGTATTGGTATCTCTATAGTTTTCAAAACTTTAGTTTGTATTTTTCAATGTGTGTATCAAAGTTTATATTAGATTAAGAGGAGGTCTGCCACACAAGGATGATGTCATCAGTGATGTCATCAGTGATGTCATTTGAGATGTCATGAGTGATGTCATGAGTGATGTCACTGACCATGTCATGAGTGATGTAATATGTGACGTCATCAGCAGTGTATTGCGGTCGCGCGAGTTATAGTTAGCTGAACTAACTATAACGGGGGAATTTCATTGGTTTTTTACGAGTGAAATGTCCAGCTAACTATAACATGTGTGAAACCTATGGTTTTTTCATTGGTTTATAGTAGTTTCAGGTCATGTGATTTAGAAACAACACTATTCATTGGTTTATAGTAGTTTCAGTTCCAGAAACTTCCAACACCACACCCACTCCCCTCATTATTACTTCTGATTCCCTGGGAGAAGGAGCTGAGCAGCTTTTTCAGGACTCCAGTACTTGAGAATGGCAGAGCAGCAGTCATCTTCTGGGAGTGAGCAGGAGACCCTTGTGAGACAGAGACAGAGGAAACAGAAAGACTCTTTTATATGGCAATTTTTTACATTTCCACAGGGGAAGAAGAAGGTGAATGCTCCAAAAGTCACCTGCACTCTTTGTGATCGTGTCTTATCAAGAGGAGATCCTAAAAAGAAATACTCTTTTAGTATCTTCACTATGATCAGTCACGTTAGAGATGTGCATCCTGTGGCTTATGCTCGAGCTGCTAGAGAAAACCCTCCAGCAGCTCAGCCGAGCACATCCGCAGCAGCTCAGCCGAGCACATCATCGGCAGCTCAGCCGAGCACTTCATCTGCGGCGGCAGCTTCACCTGCTTCTGTTCCTCTGGATATACACCCTCTGTTTAAGAGGGTGCATATACGGTGCAATGCGTGCAATGCTCTTCTCTCTTATGGAAACATCAGCATTCCCCTAATAGAGAGCAAGATACAGCAGCACACGTGCGGCACCCTATAATTTTTGCCATTGTTTTGTTCCTCTGTCCCTGTATTAACACAACGGCTCTTTTTAGAGCCACCTAACATCTAAACACTTAAATTTGATTTTTAATTCTATTTTTTGTAAGATTTTTTTTCCGCCGTGCGCGCACCGTGCTCGCACCTCGCGATTTTTTTTTTTTAAAAAAAATGTTTTTTTTACCCTCCATGGTCCTTCAGGGACCCCCTGACAAAAGCTAGGGGGTCAGGAACTCTGTACCCTGCCCCCTTTTCACGTTCTCCACCTTTCTTTTTTACTGTCATACACAAAATGGCGGCCGACACTTCCTGATTTCTACCGATTCGAATGTTGACTGACATGAATCCACCAATCAGAATTACGCTCGCGCACGGCACGGTGCGCGCACGGTGCGCGGCTATAGATATTTATGTGCTTTTAACTGCAATTTTCTCAGGAACTACTGAACAGATTGACACCATATATGCAAAAGGCACATCCCTGACCTGAGGACTACCTCTTTGCCGGATGGTACGGATGACGTTGAGTGACCCTTCGAATGCTTCGGGCACTTTGGTGATTAAAATTTCTGCAGGGCGGTCCAGTCCTGGAAGGGGCACCATCTCGAACTCAAATGAGAGGCTGTGGGGTGAAACTCTTTTGCTCCTTTCCAGCACGTCGTTCTATTTGCAGCAAAGTGCTCTCCTGTCGTTTTCCACATCCTACAAAGGTTAATCATAAGCTTTAATTGTATGAGTGGACATCGCACCTACTTTAAGGAAATAATGACTATACTCACATTAGCAACTACACATCCCATAATGCATCCTGAGGAATTGTACTAAGCTTAACCAGTGGGAGGGGCTGTGTAGAAATAAAAGATGCCAAAATTTTAAACAATGTGAGTCCGCGATGCCATTTTCTTCAAGCAGCCCCATGAATAAGAGGCGCGACAGCCTCGAAACGCGTTGGGGGAATTCATGACTAATGGTTGGAAGACGAGGAGAGCAGCAACATTAGGCCGGATGGTACGGATGACGTCGAGTGACCCTTCGAATGCTTCGGGCACTTTGGTGATTAAAATATATATATATATATATATAAATCCTGTGGTGCCCTTGGTTGAGGGTCGGCGCTCTTTGCTCGGGGCGGTGCGTAGTACGCCCGGTAGGGCAACCGATACAAATGAGCAACAAGAGACCTCTGAGCCCAGAGGTCAGGAGAACACGCACTCACTCGGAATCCAGTCGTTTTAGTTGCAGTTCGTTTTAATTCTAAACCAAATTCATCAGCAAACAAGCCAAACAACACTGGCCCAACGCGTTTCGGTTCTGACTCGAACCGTGATCAAGGTTCGAGTCAGATTGGAATAAACTGGTAACACTTAAAACATTTAATTTAAAAAGGAAGACAATGAGGGGGTTCATTTTGCCATAGAAATTATGATTAATGCTGAAGAAAGAAAATGGGGGCACATTTTGAGTGACTTCTCAAATCCTCTTCTATTTCATTAAAAAATTCTGACATGCAGACTGAAACATGCACTTTTAATACCAGGAGCAGACTTCCATGGTGAACTGTAGTTTTACTACAGTGATCTAATGAGCAACTAGAGGGCTAACATTCAGAATTTATGGCAAATGTGTGACATATCTGAATACCTTCATGATGGAATCAAAGTAAAAAACTGAAAGCATTTCCTACTGAGGAGACTGCAGTACATGAGGAAATTAGGAAACTTCATAACAAATACATCTCCCAAGATGGCCACCGGAGACAAAAGAGCCCAAATGTAGCCCAAAATCACCCAGATGTAGCCCAAATATAGCCCAATGACAGAAGTGTGCAAAACACTTATTATTTTGTGTTTTTGCAGTGTTATATAGTGCAGACTTGTCAGGTATTGGAGTGCTTTACATGAGCATTGGTTACATCACACAAAAACAAATTCATTTTGGTTGTAGACATGGGGAGATTTAGTGATTTGACCAGAATCACAGAATGTCGAGCTGAAGCAGAAACTCAAACCTGGTTCCCCAGTTGCAAAGTCTGCAGTTCTGGAAGTAACACCACATCCTCTCCCCTAAGTGCAACATTTAATCAAGTGGTCAACTGGATAAAAAACATAAAGATAACAAATAATTTAAAAGTGCTTTGTCGCTATTTGAAAACTCAGAAAATATGTCCTTATTTTAGTCTTTTAGAGCACTAACCATAATTTTGATGCCAATAAGACCCTCTCATATATGTAATTTCTAAAGGAAATGCTCTAGGTATTACAGTTTTGATTACATCAAGATGACGTCAGGCGTTCCACACTTTTGTAATAAATATAGAATGTTAGCAATCTAGTTGTTCATTAGGATACTGTTGAGAGGCAGAGGCCAGGGGCACGGACTCTGAAAATTGAAGGCAGGTAGGAGGGGGCAAAGGCAACAATTTAACCACACTGAGCAGGCAGGTAGGGCCGTGGCAGCACAACAGACTATGGAGGGCAGTGGAAAGGGGGGCAGGGGCAACAAACCAACAATACCGGACTTGCAAGAGAGGCTGTGGCAATGTAATAGACCATTGTGGGCAGAAGGAAGAGGCAATGGTAGTACAACCATACATGCCAACAGACCCGATTCAGCCAGGAAACGTCCAATGTTTTTAAGCTCAAATGGGCTTTATTTGATCTGTTTCCTGTCTACAATCTCCTCTTTTTCAATGTAACTCAAAGGGGAAAATCAATACCCCAGTGTTTTTTTCAAAATCTCCCTCTTACCAAGTTCAAAATGTTCGCAAGTATGGTACATTGGATCATGGAAGGAAATGGGGTAGGGACATGGACTTGGATAACAGAGGACAGGAGGGACATGGAGAGGTGCACCAAACTGACTCTGCAGGGCAGGCATCAGGGTTTGCAGCAGCACAATACACCACACAGGGCATGCGGGACAGGAGTGCAGCACAACAATCCATAGAAAGCAAGAGGGAGGGGACAGGACCATGGACAACAGAGAACAGAGGGGCAAGAGGCAATGGTAGCTAGCTGACCATAATGGACAGCCAGGAGAGAAAGCTGCAGCATAACAGACCATAAAGACCAGGAGGGATGGATCAGGGGCATTACAATGGAACAGACAAGGCAGGAGGGAGGGAGTAGGGGTCTGCACATGTAAACAGAGGGCTGGGGGTAAGGGGGCAGGGCAGGAGCAGCAATATAGCCATGGAGGTCAGGCAGGATGGGCACTAGAAGCAAGACACACCATGAAGAGCAACAGTGAGACTGTGATGGCATACACACAGACCATGGAGGGAAGGTGGGAGGGGGTCAGGGGCAGCTAACTGACCACACAGGGAAGGTGGGAGGGGCCATGGCAGGACAGAAGACCATGCATGGCAAGTGGGAGGGTTAGTGGCAGCACAATGGCTATGATGGGCAAGAAGGAGGGTGCAGGGGCATGCACAAAGGACGATGGAGGATAGAAGGGAGGGTCAGGACCTGTGCACAGACAAGAAAGTTCAGGGGAAGGGACCTCACAACAGACCGCACGGGGCAGGCAGGAGGAGCAGTTGCAGCACAACAGACCAGGGAGGGCAGAAGGGTGTGGCAGTACAATGGACCATGTAGGACAGGAGGAAGAGGATAGGGACAGGCAGGGTGGAGGTGGCAGGGACAGGTTACAGTCATCTGACAATGCTAGGCAGGTGGGAGGGGAGTGGCAGCTCAACAGAACACTCAGAGTAGATAGGAGTGGCAGGTCCATGGAACATGGTGGGCAAAAAGGATGGAACAGGGGCATGCACAAAGACATCGGAGGGCAGGGGGAAGGAGAATAGGGGCAGCAAGCTAAGCACAGAATTTAAGCAGGAGGTCAATGATGGGGCATAGAATTGGGCAATGGAGGGCAGAAGGAGTGGACTGGTACATCATACTAAATTGAGGGCAGTGGCAGCACATCAGACCATGCATGGCAGGAGGGAGGAGGCTAGTCCATGTATTCACACAACAGAGGATAGGGAGGAGGGGGGATGGGGCAGCAAGCTAACTGTTCAGAGAAGGTGGGTATTAGGAACTTTATTGTTTTTAAAACGTGTGTCTGTGCAAACTACTTAAAATATGAACAAGTATGCAGCATAATCTCACTTTTATTCAGGAAGAAGAGGACGTTTGTGACTGTGACTCCGGGCTCACTTGGCAGAAACACCCCCTGACCCTCCACCCCCTATCGCAAAATGTAATGCCCGTGAAAAGGGTAGGTGAACAAAGTGTTATATAGAACATAGTCCTGAGAGCACGATTGAAAATGAAAACTAGATATAGTGTATGGTATAAACTATGCACCAAAAAGTGTGCTATAAGATGAACTGGGCGTGAAATATAATATGCAATACATTGTGCGCAATGACAGATTCATTGGAGAGCGCGAGATAGCACAGGCTCTAGCGCGTGCTATGCGATATGCGCCTTGGAGTGTAATATGCACAGGGCAGTGTTGTGTAACCTAACTAGTCACTAAAGTTGTAATATAAAATATGTGCTGGGGAGTGTAACGTTGCATATGCACTGTGACAAAGATATGGATCCCAGATTGTAATATGTATGGCATAGCACTGTGCGTTATAACATAGGCATCGAGGAAGGCACGTTAGATGGGGCAATATAACCCGTGCGAAGACAAGTGTGGCATGACATATTCACGGGGTGGTGTTACAGTGCACATGGGCTAGAGAGTTTCATAGCATATGCACTAGCTAGTCGAATGCAACACAGAGGTGTGTGGCACTCAGCAGGCAATGGTGGGTGTAACACAGCATCGGGCTCTGCCAGGAGCGCGCTGTGACTCTCAAGTGATGTTCGTCCCCTTTCCCGAGAGTAAAATAAAAAGTATTACACATCTGGCAGTGGATGTGTGTTTTATTAACCGTGAGGGGGGTTTCTTGCATAGTTTTGGTCGAATTTTTGTCGAATCCCCTTTGAATGGCTTGGTGTGCATGTGTATTAAATGTGCCCGTCAATAGCTACCCATGTTTGTATAAATAAACGACAGGGGTGTCTACCGGGATTAGGCACGGTAGGGCATCAGACATGTCAGAGCTTCACTAGTGGTGTAAATACATTCCACGTGGATTCATTGTATGCATAGTCGCCTTTTAATGAATATCACGCAAATCGTCATGGTGATAGGTACGTACGGTTTGTCCAGCATGTCCTAGGTGTGTCTATAAATATATATTTTTTAAAAATAATAAAAAACAGTGGCCGGCCCTGGGGATTGGGGTCAAAAAAATATAATTAGGAGACAGGCCCTGGGGGATGGGGTCATCAGGGCCAATAAATTAGAATAAGAAGGGGAACCACACAGCCCCCCTTCTTAAAAAATTAAAATAAATAAAAGACTGGCATCGTGCCGGAGGCCACGCCCCCTCCTTGCAGCACTCTGCAAACGCGCCCCTGGCGAGTTGTAAGTTGGGGAATTAATTCCTCTTCAATACTGAGGGTCCCTGAGGGCCAACTAGCCCAACGGGCATCTCCAGTATGCGCCAGGGAGCTGCGCTGCAGACAGGTGTTCTGAGGCCAAGCCCCTTTTTACACCTCTCTGCAACGGAGCTCTGTGGCGCTTACTGGAGGTACCTAGTGGTCTAGTTTGACCCTAGGGACCCTTAGGATTCAAGGGGACTTAATCTCTCAACTTAGAACAGCCACAGGGCGCGTTTACACAGTGGTGAAGGGAGGGGACGGGGCCTGAGGTGACGTGTGCAAACACGCGCTATGGCACGTTTTAAATTGGGGATATAATTTCCCTTCAATACTGAGGGCACCTGGGGGCTAACTAGCCCACCAAGTGCTTCCAGTAAGCGCCACTGAGCTGCATTGCAGAGAGGTGGTCCAGGCCGTGCCACTTTTTACACCTCTCTGCAACACAGCTCTGTGGCACTTACTGGAGGTACCTAGTGGGCTAGTTGGACCCTAGGGACCCTCAGGATTCAAATGAACTTAATCTCCCAACTAAAAACGGACACAGGGCGTGTTTACACAGTGGTGAAGGGAGGGGACGGGGCCTGAGTTAACGTGTGCAAAAACGCCCTGTGGCCTGTTTTAAGAGGTAGTTTTATTCCCCCTGCCCTATTATATACTAGGGGCTTACAGAGGAGGTCATGCTAATCACAGGGGGACCCCAACGCATAATGTTCCCTAGTGTATGTAGGTGTTTTCACTGTATTCTAAGTGTCTTTTAACATAGCACTGGCTCTAGGACTGGTTAGTCCGACTCAGTTACCACCAGTATCTGTCTGAAAAAGTTGAGGGTACAGGATGATTTTGCAACAAGGCTTCTTTCTGCTCTTCTTTTTGTTCTTTCTGCACGTTATCCTTCTTCCTGCACTTTTCTTCGTCTTTGAGGACTTCTGTTGCTTCTTTCTGCACTTCTTTTCTTTCTTTCTGTCCATTTTTTCTTCTTTCTTCACATGTCCTATCTCTGTAGGCATAGTTAGAAATTAGCATTTAAAAAACCTTTGAAATTCACAGAAAAAAACATAGGTTTCAGGCACGTTATAGTTAGGAATTAGCATTTAAAAAACCTCAGAAATTCACTGAAAAAACCATAGGTTTCAGGGGTGTTCTAGTTAGCTGGACTTTTCACTTGTACAAAACCATTGAAATTCCCCCGTTATAGTTAGTTCAGCTAACTATAACTCGCGCGCCCGCAATGCACTGCTGATGACGTCACATATTACATCACTCATGACATGGTCAGTGACATCACTCATGACATCACTGATGACATCTCAAATGACATCACTGATGACATCACTGATGACATCACTGATGACATAATCCTTGTGATAGTGACAGACCTCCTCTCAACCTAATATAACCTTTGATACACACATTCAAAAATAGAGACTACAATTTTCAAAACAATGGACATACCAATACCAGTTACAACAACCTCTTCAGTAATTCTAAGATCCACATACACATCCACTCATTCACCAACAGTCCTATACAGTCACTCATACATGTACTCACTCATCATATGTACTCATACACCTATACATCCTGTTACACAATGCCACTCATCCATAGAGTTACTCACACACATAGTCACTCATGCTAATAAAGAATCAAACATACATTTACTTGCATATACAGTTATACACACACCACCACACTTACTTCTACGGAAACTTACACATACTTAGTCTTTTAAACAATCACTTATAGAAACACATACTTATTCATACAGGAACTCTTTCAATCTCTCACTCTCACATATACTCACTTATATACACCAATCGTCACATATACTAGTTTAAAACATATGTAGTTACTCATAAAGACACTATTGAGACAGTCATTTACTCACTAACACACCCATACACACACTCATCCACCCATACAGTCCTGCACACATGCTGTCTTCAACACATACAAACAGTGAGTCACTCATTCATGCACCTATGCACTACGTAATACCCCCCACCGAACCATGCAGACACTCAGACTGATAATCAAAAAACCAACTAATAACCTATATAGACACCCATGTAGCTACTCACCAACCCATGCAGCCTCTTATACACAAAGTGAGAGACTGATACAGATATTTACATATTTAAACATTACTCACTAAGCCATGTATTCACTATGATACACTTAATCAGTCAGTTACACAATCAATTTTTCAAAAACAAATCATCCATTTAGACACTTATATACCCATTTATTCTTCCATCGACCTTGAGATATACATATATAAAACATATTTAATTTTCAGAAAAACACACATTCACTGGATGATGTCATCAGTGATGTCATTTGAGATGTCATCAGTGATGTCATGAGTGATGTCACTGACCATGTCATGAGTGATGTAATATGTGACGTCATCAGCAGTGCATTGTGGGCGCGCGAGTTATAGTTAGCTGAACTAACTATAACGGGGGAATTTCAATGGTTTTGTACAAGTGAAAAGTCCAGCTAACTAGAACACCCCTGAAACCTATGGTTTTTTCAGTGAATTTCTGAGGTTTTTTAAATGCTAATTCCTAACTATAACGTGCCTGAAACCTATGTTTTTTTCTGTGAATATATATATAGATATATATATATATATGTTTTTTTTTTTTTTTATCGTCTTTGACTCCACATAGGATTGTAAGTTCGTCGTCTCACACTTTTGCTGCAAATGTTTCATCTACACGACTTTCAAATCCTTCTGTGTTTTTTATCCTGTCAATCCACCCCTTTCCTTTCTTCCCCGGGGGGTACCGTACAGTGCTGACACCCTGCCTCCTCCTTCGGCCTAGTCTTTTTTCCCTGACCCCACGCATAACCCTATGCCTATTTCCACGTCACCATGTCTCCTGGACGCTAGTCCGCTCCACTATATCGCGATTGTCTACACGGCGCACAGTGTGCTCAATTCGCCCCCTGGACCCAGACGTTTGCTGGATACCTCCCTTAGACTAATTTCCTTCGACCCAACCAATTGAGTCGGTATTCCTACACTCTCGGATCTGTTCCGCAGAAAGTAATTTCTTTTCCACCTACTAGGATCGCAATCTCGATCTTGTGGTGAATGCACCCAAGGGGTCACTTCCTTGCCTCCCATCTTGGATTCATCCTGTGGATACCCAGAAATCTTGTCTTGGCCCATAGGCGACTGAAGGCTTTACCATAACAAGCATCCCTTGAGGTCTACACGGACCTCAATTGTCCTACGTGTTAAGCCTTCACATCTTTCACTGGCACCACTGAATAGGTGCCCTGCTGTGTTCATTCCTTGGGACCATACCTTCACTATTGAATTTTCCTTCCCCCACAGACCGTGCCTGGATGCCTTCCCTTGACTTGATTTGCTCCAATCATACAGGCTCCTCGCAACCTTCCCAGGTAGCCCTACCCCCTTTCATTTACCTTGTCACTACCCACTGGTACCTCCCGGTTCTTACCTCTACCTTTTCTCCTTCTTACCCCCTATACAACACTTACCCTTATCCATGTAACCTGGTCCTGATGATGACCTGAAATTGAACAGGTTGAAAGGCCATCGACCCCCCAGCACAATTGTGGGAGTTACTGTGGTCTCCTTAAACAGCAGAATCGTTTTTTGAAAAATTATCTGCTGACTGTTTTCGGGACCCTCAACTAATTTCTTTTTTGCACCTTTTCTCGCTGTTTCTTTACCTTTTTCACATGTCACTGTGCCATTCATCCTCTTCACGAGCACTGATGTGCTCACCTACAATTGGGTTTTCTATGCATATAATGTAATGTAGTGCTGATATAACAACTTTCATTCAAAATAGACCAATTTTTTTACCAGCTATTGTGTTCTCCCTTTTTACCCTCTCTCTCAAATTCATTTGTATCTCAAATGTACCTGTCTAACTTAATGATTACCGGTTGAGACATTGTTGCTTGGTTAAACATATTTACCCGGGTGTCAACTGGGTTAACGGGCTTCCTCCTGTTTTTGTTCTTTGCTAAGATTTGTTTGTTGTCACAAACGGTCAGGCTGGAGCTTCGTGCAGCGCTTCCTATGAGTGGTCAATATTGTAGTGCGAACAGTCAGGTTGATGGGCAGTGTGAGTGCCAAGGTTTTGGTGACAATTGGCCCATTCATGGTCGCGAAGAGCCCAAAAACTTCAGCTCATCTCCCCTGAGGCCGCACCAAGGGTCCAAAGCTGAGGGGCACCACTTGGTGGCCAGGGAATGACTCCAGCTGGATCTGGCTGCTGGTTCAGGTGGTTAGGAGCCTGTTATGTCCCTGTGCTCTGAACAGGAGAGCAGCAGATTAGCCCTTGGAGTGACTCTGGGAGTCCTATGTTGAGGTCCAATCCCTCTGACTCAGCCAGGAGGGCAGCATGGCAGCAAGCCAGCATGACAGCAGTCCATCAAAGCAGAAGTCGAGCAGTGCTGCAGTCAGGCTGGGTCCAAACTGGGGTGGCGTGGTGAGCAAAAGAATGATGGATGTAACCCAGATCCTTGTGACTGGGGGTGAATGTTTGCATTGTCTAGCATTCCGTCCATCAATTGTTTCTTTTGCAGCAGTCTAGCAGAGTGAAAGTCTTTTCAGCAGCACAGCAGGCCTTCTTCCTGGCAGAATCTCCAGAGGTCCAGAAGTGTTCTGAAGACTTGGAGTCTGAAGTGCAATATCTATAACTGCTTCCCCCTTAGAAGCTTCTAGAAGTCTCCCTTTTAAGTGTACAGGTTTCCTGCCATCGTTGCCCTGGCTCCAGACTAACTACGGGGGTATGCAATCCTTGGCGTAGATACAACCTATTTAGTTGTAAGTGGGGGGGGGGGTGCCTAACTCCACCCTCCTATCCTGCAAGTGATGGACAATCTAGACACACCTAGGCTCTCTATTGTGTGTGACTTGCTGGGAGGAGTACACAAAGTCTAACAGCCAGCTACAACCAGTCATGTCAACCACAGACAGTCTGCAGTCACTAAATGGCCATGGTATGAAAATGCCAAATTTCTAAAAGTGGCCTTTTCAAAATTGTAAATAAAAACCAGACTTTATCATGAGTAAGCATTTTTTATACCAATTCCAGGGTAAACACCCAAAATATAGAATTAAAAATATCGAAAGGACACAATATCGAATCAAAATTATCAAGAGGACAGAATATAGAATAGACATAACATAGTTGGAAATAATATCGACAGATAGGTAAGTAATATCGAATATCATTATATCGAATGTCACTATATAGAATGTCATTATATCGTTTTTTTAAATTGTATTATATGTTAGTATATGTGTTAAAAGTATATCAAGATAATGAATTTTATGTTAATTAATTTTTTCGTATATTAGTTCCGTAGCGGGTTGTGGGTTTATAGGGGAATAGGGTGGGAAGTAATATAATTTAAATAAAAAAAAAATATATATATATATATATATATATATATATATATTAATTCATAATTTATTGTTTAAGAATTAATATTGGTAATTAATTTTTGCGAATATTAGGTCCGTAGCGGGTTGTGGGTTTATAGGGGAATAGGGTGGGAAGTAATTTAATTTAAATTAAAAAAAAAAATATATATATATATATATATATATATATTAATTCATAATTTATTGTTTAATAATTAATATTGGTAATTCATTTTTGCGAATATTAGGTCCGTAGCGGGTTGTGGGTTTATAGGGGAATAGGGTGGGAAGTAATTTTTTTTAAATTAAAAAAAGATATATATTAATTACAATTTTATGGTAAATAATTAATATTGGTAATTAAGTTAATTCATTTATTATTAAATATTTAACAAGTTATCAATACACGTATTTAATGAATCGATAATTATGTAAATTATGTAATTTTTTATTAATTAGTAATTAAGTAAATATTAATTATTAATGATTAATGTATTAATATGTTAATTATGTTCATTTTTTAAGGAGTGTATTTATAGGGGAGTATGGTGCGTATTAAATTAATTGAAAATTAATTTTGATTCATATTTATATAATATTTAATCAACGTGATTTGCTAATTAATTAAATGTTAATTAATTATGTTAATTTATTAATATTTTAGACTATTCGAGGTGATGTTTATAGTGGAAAATAGAGAGAAGTAAATTAAATTTAAATAATTAAA
The DNA here is from genome assembly GCF_964204655.1 of Triturus cristatus. Taxonomy (NCBI): domain Eukaryota; kingdom Metazoa; phylum Chordata; class Amphibia; order Caudata; family Salamandridae; genus Triturus; species Triturus cristatus. The sequence continues at coordinate 136,498,848 of NC_140590.1, read as the reverse complement.
TATTTTTAAATTAATTTCAATTAAATTGTAGGACTGGGACTACTAAATTATTCCTCTATGCTATCCAACACTTTCCCTGCTGTTCCACTCGTAGGAGTGGGAATAGTAATTTTTACCCTCCACCTATCCAACACTTTCCCTACTGTTTCACTCACTGGAGTGGGAATAGTAATTTTTATCCTCCCGCTATCCAACACTTTCTCTATTGTTACACTCACTGGAGTGGGAATAGTAATTGTTATTCTCCCGCTATCCAACACTTTCCCTACTGTTCCACTCATTGTAGTGGGAATAGTAATTTTTACCCTTCCGCTATCCAACACTTTCCCTACTGTTCCACTCGTTGGAGTGGGAATAGTAATTTGTACCCACCTGCTATCCAACATTTTCCCTACTGTTCCACTCATTGGAGTGGGAATAATAATGAGTACCCATCCGCTACCCAACACTTTCCCTACTGTTTCACTCACTGGAGTGGGAATAGTAATTTTTATCCTCCCGCTATCCAACACTTTCCCTACTGTTCCACTCATTGGAGTGAGAATAGTAATTTTACCCCTCCCGCTATCCAACACTTTCCCTACTGTTCCACTCACTGGAGTGGGAATAGTAATTTTTACCCTTCCACTATCCAACACTTTCCCTACTGTTCCACTCATTGGAGTGGGAAAAGTAATTTTTATCCTCCCGCTATCCAACACTTTCCCTACTGTTCCACTTACTGGAGTGGGACTAGTAATTTTTACCCTCCCGCTATCCAACCCTTTCCCTACTGTTCCACTTACTGGAGTGGGAATAGCAATTTTTACCCACCCACTATCCAACACTTTCTCTACTGTTTCACTCACTGGAGTGGGAATAATAATTTTTATTCTCCCGCTATCCAACACTTTCCCTACTGTTCCACTGAGTGGAGTGGGAAAAGTAATTTTACCCTTACGCTATCCAACACTTTCCCTACTGTTCCACTCGTAGGAGTGGGAATAGTAATTTGTACCCACCTGCTATCCAACATGTTCTCTACTGTTCCACTCATTGGAGTGGGAATAGTAATTTGTACCCACCCACTATCCAACATATTCTATACTTTTGCACTTGTTGTAGTGTGAATACTATTTTTATTGACTGCGCTATGCAACATTTTTATTATTGTTCCATTTAATGTATAATATTAATTTGCATACTTTTTTTTATATTAATATTTAAATTATTGTATATTATTTATTTTTAAATGTATATAATATGTTTATTTATATATATATGTATATGTAATTATATTTTTTATAATGTTTTACATATTGTATCATTAAGAATATTAATTATTTTTTAAATATATTAAGTTAATATATATATATGTTAAAAACTATATATTTTTAGTTACCTATTTTTTTAACAACGATATTTTGTACTCTGTGTTTTGATACTTACCTGTTTGTAGGTAGGTATTCGATATCATGTCCCTCGATATTTTAGCTTCTATATTCTGGACACTCGATATTTAGTCACTGATCCCAATTCCAGACCTACCAAACATTAATTATTCCCATTTGGAAGTTACAGAATATTTAATGTTATATAATAACTCCAGTGTTATCTTATGGAAGAGGTGGGCTTTGCAATAGTGAGAAACAGATTTAAGAGGTTTTCACTGTCCGGACATGCAAAACTTTAAAAAGTTCATGTCCTACTTCTTAAAAAATACTGCAACCTGCCTTCCAGGCTGTCCAGGGCTTATGCTAGAGACGATTTAAATGAATTAAAAATAAGGTTTTGGCCTAGGAAAAGGTTTATTTGGTCAGGCCAAAATGGCAGGTTAAGGCTGAACACACAGGATGCAAAGGCAGGCCTGAGCCATGTTTGAAGGGCTACTTAAGTGAGCACAGTACGTGCTGCAGGCCCGCGAGTAGCATAATTTAAGGGCCCTGTGGTCATGTAGTACCACTTTACTAGGGACTTCTAAATAAATTAAATGTGGCAATTGGGGACAAGCCAATGCTACCATGTTTTAAGGAGTGAGCACATGCACCTTAGCACAGGTTATCAGTGGTAAAATGCATAGACTGCTAAGGGCAGCAAAAATGAGATCAGCAAAAATGGAGGAGGAAGGCAAAAAGGTTTGGGAGAAGACCACCCTCTGGCTGACGGGTCTAACAGGGGCAGGTAGGAATGTCGAGTCTATGGAATTGTAATTTAAAACCCTCTTTAGTGGTAAATGTGTGTTTTAAGTCACAATTCGGAAAATGACACTTTTAGAAAGTTGGCATTTTCTTGTCCTAACCATTTGGTGTCTGCTGCCTGTTTTCTGGGTCACGTGACTAGGTGTAGCTGGAATTTGGTCTTTGTGCATTGCTCCCATACAGTGAGACGCAGGGCAATGGATGTTAGGAGGATGGGCCTTCTCTGACTTGATGAGGGGGGGAGATGTTCCCTACCACACTTGCATATAACAAAGACTCTGCCTGAGCACTCGCAAGGGTTTGACACTAGTCTTTTGTGACCCCTGACAATGTGGGGCCAGGGCAGGGAGGCAGAACATTTTAAGCACCACTGGGAGGTGGAAACTTCTAGAAACTTCTCCTACTTTAAAGTGGGCACTAGGTAGAAATATTAGATTTCAGACCCCCAACTCTTCATATCACTTTTGGACCTATGGCCTCCGCCAGAAAGGAGGATTTCCCAGCTGTGAAGTCTGCCCAGCTGAACTGATTTGCTGCGGAAGGACTGCTGTTTTTGCAAAAGGATTCTTTTGCTGTGAGCTGCCCTCTGGAAACCAGCCTGCCTATGAATCCCAGGACTTCAAGATCACCAATGGTCAATTGGCTGACTTTCTGTTCTCAAGCCACAACTTCTCAGGAACAAAACAGGCTTCTCTGTGCCAGGTATCTTTGCCACAGGACCGCACATCACCTTGACGGCTCTGCAAGCCTGATCTAGCGTGACGATGATGACCAGCCCAACAACATGCAGCTCCTACGCAGAACCGCTCATCGCCTCGGCAGCTCTGCAAGTCCAACTCAGCACGGTGTATGTCAATGCTGACAACTGGCTCAGTTCGATGCATCTCGATGCAAGTTCTCCAAGCCCAAGCAGCTTCATCAGCCCAGCGCCACTCACCTTGACCTCGGTACAAAAGGGGGTGGTGATGGACGGAGCATCAGAACCAATCAAACACTCACACCCAGTCAACAGATCTGGGTTTGATCCATCACCGTTCTTTAGCCCACTCTGCCACCCCAGTTCAGACATGGCCATATGCAAATCAGTCTGACCCTGTGCCTCATGGGAACAGTCCAGCGCAAACTGCCAAGCCATGCCTTCCCTGGACCGGAAACATGCTTCCTAGGACCGGTTTCTGGCATTTCAGCCGTCTTCAGCCAGGCTTGCTTGAATCCAGTGGCAAAGTGAGCAAGGGACTCACGTCTGAGCATACCCTGCCAACTTATGGCAAACAAAGCGGTACAAAAGGGGGTGGTGATGGACGGAGCATCAGAGCCAATCAAACACTCACACCCAGTCAACAGATCTGGGTTTGATCCATCACCGTTCTTTAGCCCACTCTGCCACCCCAGTTCAGACATGGCCATATGCAAATCAGTCTGACCCTGTGCCTCATGGGAACAGTCCAGCGCAAACTGCCAAGCCATGCCTTCCCTGGACCGGAAACATGCTTCCTAGGACCGGTTTCTGGCATTTCAGCCGTCTTCAGCCAGGCTTGCTTGAATCCAGTGGCAAAGTGAGCAAGGGACTCACGTCTGAGCATACCCTGCCAACTTATGGCAAACAAAGCGGTACAAAAGGGGGTGGTGATGGACGGAGCATCAGAGCCAATCAAACACTCACACCCAGTCAACAGATCTGGGTTTGATCCATCACCGTTCTTTAGCCCACTCTGCCACCCCAGTTCAGACATGGCCATATGCAAATCAGTCTGACCCTGTGCCTCATGGGAACAGTCCAGCGCAAACTGCCAAGCCATGCCTTCCCTGGACCGGAAACATGCTTCCTAGGACCGGTTTCTGGCATTTCAGCCGTCTTCAGCCAGGCTTGCTTGAATCCAGTGGCAAAGTGAGCAAGGGACTCACGTCTGAGCATACCCTGCCAACTTATGGCAAACAAAGCGGTACAAAAGGGGGTGGTGATGGACGGAGCATCAGAACCAATCAAACACTCACACCCAGTGAACGATGGATTTAACCCAGATCTCTTGACTGGGGGAGAATGTTTGCATTGTCAGCATTCCGTCCATCATTTGTTTGTTGTAACTCACCTTGACCTCAGCACTGACGCATTGCTACACAAGTCTTTGTAAGCCCCAGCTGCTCTCTTGATGATGACTCACATCGCAAGTTACCATAGAGATGGTCACTAACTTTGGTGCACAAGGCCTTTTGGCACAGGACCTCGCATCACTTGCTCTACTTTGACGGTTTCTCGACGGCGGCCTGAACAACTCTAAGTAAGGACTGAACTTCACTCCTTAACCAGTATTTAAGGTACTCTTGTTCAGAAGGCCTACCCGGGTCAGTGTAGCCAACCCGCGCACCATCACAGTCTGCCTGAACTGGTGACTTTTTCCTGGTCTGGAACAACCAGATATCCACATTTGCTGCATTGTGCTTTTTAATGCCATTTTCCCTTAAATCTTTTAAATTGCATATCTCATGTTCTACTGCTTGTATTTTTGTTGTTTTGGTGTCAAATTATATACTGTTCGTTTTTTCTAAATTGGTGTCAGATTTTTCATGTGTTGTGTTTTCATTTTATTATTGCTTGAAGTGCTGCATACATATTTCATACATTTCCTCTAAGTTAAGGCTGACTGATTTTGTGCCAAGCTATTAGAAGGGTAAGCACAGGAAGTTAATTGTGGGTTTGCTTGTGTTTCACCCTGACAGAGATTGTGGTTGCTGCCTCCGTAGTGTTTCACCAACCTCAACCAGTAACCCAGTTTCCAACAGTGAACTATTCGTTTAGCATTTTTTATTTCACTGTTTTGCATCCGTCTTGTATTTGTTGAAACCCCATTTTGAGGTGTTATATGAAACATATATCAGCTATTTCAAGAACGTTTCACTTAGAGCAGGCATCACCGATAAAATAAAGTGAGTGTCAGTATCTCCATTCAGCTTGCTCGTCAGAGTCATATAAGTCTCATTCCAACCTAAACGGAGGCCCATGCTTATTTGGGCATTTGTTAACTCTCAGTTGGACTATTGCAATGAACGTGGCATCCGTAAAACTCCCTTGAGGTCAAAATATTGCAATGAGCCACCTCTGGTGCCTTAGGAGACCATATTGGCCAAACAATAAGAAAACATTTTGGAGTTTGTAAAGTAGTGCCTTACCTTATATGCCTTTGTGAATCAGCCCAAAAACACCTAAAATGGGAACAAAATATGAATATTGAGGAAATATTCTTATGCAAATAGAATACACTATGCCCTCTTTGCGCGTTCACTAATAGGTAGTTGGCCATGTCAGGGCCGATTCATGATGTAATAGTATGTAAAAGGTACTTCCTGTACTCATAAATGTTTTGGTGGATTTCTGCGGAGTCCAGAATGCTTTATAAGTGTTTTTACAAGTCTACTGGTCACAGTGTCAAGAACATAACCCCTGCTATCTTTTCACCAGAGCTTGGTCATCTTTCGACCTCATTCATGGTTTCTATTGGGTAAGATCACTGATAAATCTTGGACTTCGTGTCTGAAATGTTCTAAAATTCAAAAACACTAAAACATATCTATTTTAGACCTTTAAGGCCCTCACTTTCAGCCCAGTGCTTTGAGACATCCTTGACTATGTAGCTCACTGTATAAATGTTCCAACTAATTAACTTACTTGATAGGTGCAGGGAGCCCCAGGCACTCGTCAAGGTACATTATCATGGTATAGTGTGAGAAGCACTCTGGGATTAAGTGTTGGTCATTGTTTGTTTTTTAACTTGATGTTTTCTATGTTGTTGGGTGATTTATTGGCACGCCTGAGGTGGCTTTTACATCTCTGTGGTATATTGCTGATAACAATGTAGAGTATGGTAAACATACACCATTGGCTGTGATCCTTCATCCATTGACATTTTGACCTTTTTGTCTCCTCTGATCCCTTCATTGAGCAGGTGTTATTGCCTGTGTCTCCTTCAAGCAAGACGTTCAGTAGCAGTTGAACTTAACAAGAAACAAAGCAGCAAAGAGGATGAGTGGATCACCAAGAACACTGCTACTAAACCTACCAGTGCTGGGCTCTTCCAGAGTAGGTGCGGGCACTTTGATTCTACCAGACATAGTATTGAAAACAGGAAGACCTCCATTCATTGGCAAATCACCTCAACAGTTAGGATCTCTTCACACCTCTTAAAATAACTATAAAAGTAGATGACATTGTGCTAAACATCATGTCAACAAAGATCAGGTCTATACAGTAATATTGACAATAATGTCAACCTATGCTTCATTGAGCTTGTTTTCTCAAGTGTACAAAATCCTCTCTTTTCCAATAAATATTTTTGTACTGGCTTTGTCAGGTCTACCTGTTTTTTGCAGAGTTTAATTCTTGGTGACGCCATTGTCAATTGACATTAACGCAATATCCAATCCAGTGAAGTACAAACATCACTCGATTCTGCAGAGGCCTAGGTAGGTTAAGCCCAGATCCATCTATGTGCTGCCCTTGGGTTGTTTCTGTGAGGTCACTGATTATAAGTGCTTAAGTATCCCATGTGGAAATGATAGTATCTGTTTCTAGAAAGGCTCTCTTATGATGGCACCTTTGTGAAACAGAACTGTGTTAGTATCATTTATTTTTCAATTATGTCTTTTACAGCTGACAATAACTTTTCATCTTTAATCACAGCCTTCTAGTATTTACTACAGTAAATAGCCCAGAATGCATATTTTGGTGTTTCCAAAGTGCAAACCTAGCTGTCTAGCATCTGTTGAGTGTTGTACAGGGAGATGTGATAGAGCTTGTAAATTTAAGAGAGTTCAGACTATCTTAAATGCTGAGCTGAGTGTTTAGTTTCTTCCTGAATTGCTGGAGGATCGATGGCTCTGATGCCAAAGGGGATGTTGTTTCAGATCCTGAAAGCATAGGTTGAGAAAACTTGTTTTCTTGTTTTCTCCTTCCTGCAGTGTTAAGTCTCTAATCTACTGTCTCCTGGACTTTAATCTAGTCCAGCAAGTCTTGAGCCCCACACATGCAGCAGGTCGCACCAGTGGCCTAATTTTCCACCTCCAGCAATCTCATTATTTGTAGCCCATCCATTCCTCAAGTTTTTGACCATTTCCTCATTCTTCCTAGCGTTAAACTTACCTCTGATGACTTTGTGCTTGGACTGGCTAAGGACAGACCACCTACCCCTAGTTCTCCCATTGATATTGATGTAGGAAAGTCTAACTATTGGGTTACGGTCAATCTAGATAACTGAATAGTTCATCTCACTACCATTATTGGCATCCCAAATCTCTATGGTACAGTTCTAAAATCAAATAGACCAAACAGAACTGTAAAATGATAGAAAGTATTTGGAGTTCTAACTACCTGGAGGATAGTAAAAAAAGAGCTCAAAGCTGCACTTTCAATCTGCTGTCACTATTGGAAACTGACATAATACAGCACCGAGACGAAAGTAAAACCAGTAGCAACTAATTACAAAAAGCTAGAAAGCCCTGAAGAAGTCGTGTGTTAATCCTTACACCACGAAACACGTGTTGGTTGGCTAAAAGAGGACAGAAAATAAAAGAATCAACATATATTGATTGCAATATTTGAATAACCTATAAAACTCGGGGTTTTTGTATCACAGTTTGTGCTCAGAGACATGGTTGAATTTAAGTAGGGCTCATTGTTTTGATCCTCTTGGGAGGGTCGAGGGTGATTCCCTCCTCCTGTAGAGGACCCCTACTGAATACCAGGTGGTATACACTAACGCAATATAGGTGAGCGCCAAGTTATTCACCCGTCTTGCATTCACCTCAGATGACAATTTTATGGATCTCCTTGATGCTGCTCAGGGGAAGCAAGAGGCCTTATTCTGGTGGATTATTGCTCATGGTCACGCTGGTGCTATTGCCAAGACTGACCATTTTATCCCACCAGCAGTATGGTCTGCGCACCTTTCAACTCTTTATGCTCACCGGTCCATGACTATTCTTCTCATGTTACAATACAAGTTGACCTTCCTGTGTGCAATTTCAAATGTGTCTTTTTCCCTGTCTGACACAAGATTGGCTGTCAACAATCTACAATGTGGGAAAGCCCCTGGTCCTGATTAAGGGTGGGCGTAGTTCGCGAAGTAGCACTTCGCGAAGCTACGCAAAGTGAAGTTCGCACTACGCGAGCTACGCGTAGCACTTCGCGAACTGCGTAGTAACATGTTCGCACTGTGCAAGATGTTGTTTTCAATGATTGCACAGTGCGGACAAGCAACCGGCACTGTGCAATCATTGAAAATGGCATCTTGCACAGTGCGAGCTGTAGTTTTCTGCTGCTCGAGTAGATTTTTACTCGAGCTTCAGCTTTCTCAACGCGAACTGGTAGTTTCTCATCGCGAGCGGTCGCGAGCATACGCGACCACTCGCAATGAGAAACCTGACCTCCTCGCGTTGGGAATCTCGCCGGGAGGTTTATTTTCATGCTCGCGATCGCCAACTTGCAGTTGCTGATCGCGAACAAGGAAAAAGTCTCGCCGGGATGTCATTTTGCTTGCTCGCGGTCGCCAACTTGACGTTGAGGACCGCGAGCAAGCAAAAAATGACCGCAGCACTACGCAACACTACGCTACGCGTGTTCGCACTGTGCTACGTGCAGTTCGCGTAGTGCGAAGTAGCGCGAACTTCGCAAACTACGCGAGCGTAGCGTAGTACTTCGCCCAGGCCTAGTCCTGATGCTAAATGGGCTCCCTACATTAAGGTGCCGATCACGATCCGGTAAACATTTTCCCCGTACGACTCGTATCCGGTCTTTTTACCGTACGAATCGTACAAGTGCCGTACAAACTGCCAATTACGATTCGCATGGGAAAAAGACCATACGATTCGCATTCAGAATAATTCCCCACACGTCCTCGGGTCGGAAAATGTGTCCGACGCGTCCTCGGACGATTTACCGTACAAATGTGAAAAGTGAAGTCCGACCGCGGAATCACGATCCATCCCGTGCGTCCGATGTTACAACCGTATGGAAAAAACACCGTCCGCACCGAACTCCCATAGCAACCATGGAGACATGTGCCCGCATACGCGCCCAACACTCCCCCCAGCCCCCGTACGTTCGAGTCGTACCCCCGTGTATGTACACCCCCACCCGTGTATGTATACCCGTGTACGTGTCGTACCCCCCCCGTGTACGTTCATGTCGTACCCCCCCTGTATTTACACCCGTGTACGTTTGTGTCGTCCCCCCGGGTATGGACAGCCGTGTACGTGTCGTACCCCCGTGTATGTACACCCGTGTACGTGTCGTACCCCCGTGTATGTACACCCGTGTACGTGTCGTACCCCCCGTGTATGTACACCCGTGTACGTGTCGTACCCCCCATGTATGTACACCCGTGTACGTGTCGTACCCCCCCTGTGTATGTACACCCGTGTATGTGTCGTACCCCCATGTATGTACACCCGTGTACGTGTCGTACCCCCCGTATATGTACACCCGTGTACGTGTCGTACCCCCCCGTGTATGTACACCCGTGTACGTGTTGTACCCCCCGTGTATGTACACCCGTGTACATGTCGTACCCCCCGTGTATGTACACCCGTGTACGTGTCGTACCCCCGTGTATGTACACCCGTGTACGTGTCGTACCCCCCGTGTATGTACACCCGTGTACGTGTCGTACCCCCCCTGTATGTACACCCGTGTACGTGTCCTACCCCCCGTGTATGTACACCCGTGTACGTGTCGTACCCCCATGTATGAACACCCGTGTACGTGTCATACCCCCCGTATGTACACCCGTGTACGTGTCGTACCCCCATGTATGTACACCCGTGTACGTGTCGTACCCCCGTGTATGTACACCCGTGTACGTGTCCTACCCCCCCTCTACATTCGTGTCGTACCCCCGTGTATCTACACCCGTGTACGTTAGAGTCGTACCCCCACCCGCGTATGCATGGAGCGTACCCCCACCACAACATTCTAAGTACGGAGCGCACCCCAGGCCCAAACATCACAACCGCATGTACGAGTCGTACCAAGCCACACACAAGGACAGCACTGTACAACAAAATGGCCCATGTACACACCGTACACACGCAAAAAACGCACGTACACAACCAGGACAAACCAAAACGACACAAGAATACACCATCCGAATGGCACAAAGCCACAAAACATGTCCAACAACCACTAAAACAACACATTCACTGACCTGCAACTGCCAAAAACAAACAGAGGCCCAAAACACAACCACTCCTTATAACACACCCACCCAAAGTTCAAACACAGCCACACCCACCAATGGACCAATAAAAAGGACCCACACACACAAACCATGAGCCTTTGCAACAGACTCATTGCTGCCAGACCCCACAGACAACCTACAGCACCATACTAGAACCTTTACCACACCTTACACTTGCACACCTTCACACACACACCTTCACAAACACCCCCTCATCACATTCACACACACACCTGCACAACCACACCCACACACCCACAACCATCCACACACACCCCCCCACCATCCACACCCACACCCCTCACCATGCCCACTAACAAGAATCCAAAGTTCACTAGCCGAGAGTTGAAGGTCCTTGTCGATGAAATCCTCAGAGTCGAGCCACACCTCTTTGGAACATTGGTCAGACAGACCAGCACTTCAGCAAAAACAGCCATGTGGCAGACCATCGTCGATGCTGTGAATGCTGTTGCGGACACCAGAAGGAACAAGCAGGAATGCCAAGCCAGGTGGTACGATCTGCGGAGGAGGGTCCGAGCCACGATGACGGATGAACACAACCAGGCCAACGTCACTGGAGGAGGGCCGTCCCGCAGACCCGTACACTACCATCCCTGGGAGAAGAGGGTGATGGCCATACTGCCGGTGGAGGCAGTGGACGGATTAGAAGGACTCCGAGACCCGGGTGAGTACACAAACAACTCACCTCACATGGGGGGAACGTCATCCACAACCAAACTCACAAACAGGCACGCAACCACCCCAAGCTATCGCATGACTCAACCACACTCCATGAACACGCACATGCCACTGGCGCCACCATGCCCCATGCACCCAGATGGACAATGTCAAGTCACAGGCCACAGAAGACACCAACACATGACACGGTAAGCCGGATGGCGGGAGTGTGGGCCCCAAAAATCACATAGTGCAACTCAGAAGCAGACAACAATACCCCCTGCCCATATGGCCTAGGTCACAGCCAGACAAACAGTGTGTCCCAACACAGGAATGACTTGACAGCAAATGGCGGACGCCTTGCATCAACACATGGGGGTGACGGCACGTTCTTGCACATGACAGCAGCTAATGAACAGACAACATTGTGAAAGAGTGGCAGCACACACCACCACAGCAGCAGTGCAGACACAGACACTACACCCAATGGGTGCCTGGAGATCAGAAACAAACTCACATCAACAATCCAAGGGCCATTCAAAGATCTGCTAACAGTGTGTGCACAGTAAGCTGGGCTGAGGTGGCAGAGGGTGACACACAGAGGGAGGGAGAGGGGGACAGAGAGGGAGGGAGACACAGGGAGAGCAAATCAGCCTTGTGGTGTGTGGGAATGTCTGCTCGTCAGCAGGTGGACTGCGTGCATGTAGACAAGGGTGGCCAGTGCCAGCACCCCCCCTCTCCTCCATGGCAAAACACAGGGCCATGTCACAACCTGTGCACGAGCACAACAACAGCTACCTGCATCATATAAGTGTGTGGAACAACTTCATGTGCCCACGTACAGTGCTACACGGAAGGCGCCAATGCACGGCTCGCCACACCTGCCCACTCCACTGCTGACTGCAGTCACACTTGACGCAGCAAGTAAGACTGTGCCACACATAGGTAAAGTTGCCAAAGCTCTGCTCAAGGGACATACCCATGCACAAGTGCACTGTGAGTGGAATGCAAGACATATCCAAATTCCCAGAGGAAATGTTCCAACTTTGAAACTAATGAAACATGGATGTTGCATGGAACAAAATTAACATTGTCTCTCTCACACACAGGTCAACGTCGTGGATCACCCCCCAACACTGGGGGGGAAGACTCACAGGACCCGGCTCGGCGGGATGAAGGAGCCACCGGCAGTGACGACTCTCACCACTCTGTGGACCAACCCGACCCCGACCAACCTGGCCCCTCTGGTGTCCACCGACCTGCAGCACCTGCGTCAGGTACAACGGGGCCAACCACCACCCCCACTCCTGCCACATCCCAGGAGACACCCAGGATCCCTGCCCCACCACCACAAAGCAGCCAGGCTGGCCAGGAGGGACACGGTGTCCCGGGCACCCAGGAGGAGGCAGGCGACAACGCCAATGCCACCCCTCAGGGGTCCCGGAGACCCGATGTGCCCACAAGGGCAGGCCAGGTGCAAGTGGGCAGGGGTGGTGGGAGTGGAGGACGGCGGAGGCGCCAGCCTGACCAGTTGGCTGGGGAACCGGTATATTCCCATGTCCGAAACATCCTGGACACATACCGGCAGGACACCACGGGCATGGCCCAGTTTGTGTCCATCCTCGAGGGGATCAAGATCCAGCAGGCCCAGCAACATGCGGAGCAACATGCCTGTCTACTGCAACACCAACGGAGGATGGAGGACAGACAGGCTGAGCTTGTGACGGTGTTCACGGGAATTCACAGTACACTCCGTCGGATGGCCGACAACATGGGCAACCCTCCCTGTGCCAGAAGGCGTAGAACATCTCCACCCACAGGGAGGGATCAGGAGGAGGAGGAGGAAACATCCGATGGAGCATCCCAAACATCGTCACGGCCTACTTCTGAGGGTCCCCGCAGGAGGGCGGGTCGTCCATGTAAAAGACCGTGAGGTTCGGCGCTACAGCACCATCTCCCAGGACACCTGGCCTGGCACCTGGCCCACTGGAGCAACAGCAGCACAGCATCAAAAGACATTCTCTGCCACATGGCCTTGCTGGTCACTGTCTGACCAATGTTGACAAAGACTGTGGCATGGACTCTGAGGATTTCTAATGGCAAGGACACCAACTCCCCTAGTGAACTTTGGATTCCACACACCCGGAAAGCCCCTCATGTCAACCCCCCCCCCACTGAAATAAAAAGTCACACCATGAAGAGAAGATGCCTGCTGGTTGCATTATTACCTTACATGTGTCTTATAAAGTCTAAACATGCCTGAGTTCTCATTTGACTTCAACCATCCACACCCTGGTGCCTGAGTCTGGCACAGGACACACGGGTCACAGTGTATTAGGCAAGACAGACATGGAGCACCATACACACCCGTGATGGGCCCAACCAGCTGAGGGGGTGGCCGCACAACCGTGCCGACAGACATATTGAGTACAGCAACAGTCATGCGCAGAGGTCAGGGATCATGTCAAGTGTCCTGGGGGGCACCCAGGTATGTGTAGACAGGTGGCAGAACCATGTCCTGCAAGCTTGAGTCAGGTGGATGCAGAGAATGGTGGCCTGGCCAACGTTGGATGCATGGGGATGGCACATGTCACAATACCCACACAGTCATGGACATCATGCACAATACACGGTCTAATCCCACACAAACAGCTTGCATCTTGCTACTCTACACATAGACACATAGCCACTATCACGGAAAACCATGCCAGACATGCCGGATGCACCGTGGCAACACACCAGCATTGACAGAGAAGAGGCACCTTGGAGGCATAGGGACACCTTTATTAGTCATGTATTTGGGATTGCAGAGGCAAGTCGGAGTACACATGAACGGGTCATGTGGAGTAACATGTGGGTCCAACACTGGCACCCCCCTTCTGCACCACAAATGCGTGATATCCATGGAACTGGCACACAAGTGTCGGCTAACAGCTAAACACCCCCTGCTGCTCACGGAGAGCCTGCCATACACCATTGATCCGCTGATGTGGAAGTCCCACACCATGTCAAGCCAATGCAAACCGTATGTGTCCGACGGCAGTGTTACACACATTGATGCCATCATCACATTCCACAATCCCATCACTGATGACTGTCAACAAGTCTGACCATCTATTCAGGTGTACCCATCTGCATGTCATGTGTACCATGGTGATGCAACATGTCTGCAGAGGAAACAAACATCGACAGGGGCAGTGTGCATACATCTTGAACTACTGCCACACCCAATACACCCCAGATGCATCCCTTACCCTAAGGAGACTTCCAAACTTGTCCGTGCGTGTAACGCTGAGTCAGCACACGATGACGTGTCCATGAGGAATAGCAGTGCCACAACAATGCAAGCAGCAGACGGCATGCGCAAGTACCTGGGGAAGAGAGACACACAAGAAGTCAGCCACAAAAAGCACAGCCACTTGCATGTGCATGTACTCGACACATGTATGGATGACAACATGCTAGGTCACAATTATGACTGGGGAAATACACTCATCACTGGCACCATCACTCCAGTGACACATCCGCACACACCTCTGACTCACGTGCAATACATGCAGATGGAGACACACATCGCAACACATGCCACACGGGGACCAATGCATGCACACTCAGACACTGGTACTCACCACTAAGCAAAGAAGTCGCGTATGAGCCGAGTCCGGATGTCCTCTTGTGGCTCCACATCCTACACATCACTAGCCCCATTGCCAAGCCCTTCGTCCTCCACGGGTGAATGGTCCTGGTCATCTTGATCCAGGATGAGTGGCACAGCTTTCTCAACTGCCATGTTGTGCAGCATGCAGCAGACCATGAAGATTTTGCAGACCTTCGCCGGGGCATATGGGAGGGCGCCGCCGGTCTTGTGGAGGCATCGGAATCGGCTCTTCAGGAGGCCAAACGTCCTCTCTATCACTCGCCTTGTCCGGCCATGGGCGGTGTTGTAGCGGAGCTGGGCCGGCATGATGGGGTTGCGGAGAGGTGTGATCAGCCATGGCATGTTGGGATAGCCAGCGTCCCCTACATGGAAAGCACATGGACATAAGTAGGACAGGAGAAGCGGTCGTGCTGGAAGTCTACGCAAAATACAGGACAGACAGACTGTACCCACCAACAACACATGCTCGTTCGTTGCGCAGCTGCGTCATCATTTCAGGCACCCTGCTACGCCTCATGATGTAGGCATCGTGTGCTGATCCTGGAAAACGAGCACAGACATGTGAAATCACCATGTTGGACAGACACACCACAAGGGCATTGATGGAGTGGTAGTGCTTGCGATTCCTGTACGCTACCTCCTGTGCCTGTGGTGGTACCAAAGCCACATGTGTCCCATCTATGGACCCAATGACATGGGGCATCCCTCCCAGGGCATAGAATCCACGCTTGACCCCAGTCAACATTTCAGGGGTTGGGAAATGGATGAAGTCATCCAGGTGAATCAACATGGCCTCTAAGAAATCATGCAGCACACGGCAGAACATGCTCTGGGACATGCCACCAACATGAGCTATGGTATTTTGAAAGGTACCTGTGGCTAGAAAATGTAGGGCTGCCATTACCTTCAGCTTGGGTGTCAGTGCCGTAGGATACCTGTGCAGCGGTTGCAGGTGTGGTGCCAGTCTCGCCGTCAACTCCAGAATCAACCGTTGGGGGAAGCGGTAGCACCGGATACAGTCATTCTCCCGCATGGCAGCCAAGTCCGGAATTGGTCGGGGAAGAGGCGGCGCTCTGCAGTAATTTGGAAGTGACAAGGAAGAGTGAGTGCACCACAACAACAATTTATTTGTACTGAGCACATGTTCATCTGTCTATACACATATGCTACATACGGAGTCAGGTATGTGCCACATGCCCTGGATACGTATGGCTGCCAGGTGACACTCCTACCAAGACCCAGCTACACACGGAGATTGTGAACCTCCACATGCCATGGCATGGGATTAGCTGTGTCCCAGTGTAAGTGAACAGCCAGACGCAAGACAGGAGTGACATACATCCACACATCAGCAGCAGTAGGATGTCGATTTCAGAGACTGGTAGCGGAACACTAGAGCCACAGGTCACATGACATTACACTAGGACAGCCCACACACCTTGCCATTAAGGTGTACATGTGATGACTCACCACACATTCATAGAGAGGATGCAGACATGTCCTTGTTATGCTACTCCGTGTCCCATGCATACATACGCACCTCACATCCGATACCACATGTGGCATGGTGTGCGGAACAGTGTGCAATGTCAATCTACACACAGACACATGTTGGTTGCTGCAACAGCTGCAGCTTTTGAGGGAGCTCCAACATCAAGCTAATGCAAATCCCCCACACATACATGACATAGTCACATCGTGCACCGTGGGTAGTGACATGTCAGGTGTGGTAACCCCTGTACCGGGCCTCAGGGGACACTTCCGTGTGTTGGTGTCCGTGCCATGCCAGTGACGCTCATCCCAAGTGTGCAGTACGACATGCACACATGTCAAAGGAGTCAAGGGCATGCCTGGCACACATTGCACCGTCACACATTACATGTGTACACATCTCATCATACATCTGGTGCCTTCTCGACTCAGGAGTAATGTGCTACATCACAGCCTTTCACACCTGTGCCCCACACATGTAGTACTGGCCAGACAATGCCTTGATGTCCATCCATGGACAAGTATGTCAGCCCTATTCCTTCCTGTGTGCTGCCTGTCACCACTGTGATGTGTGAAAACCACCGTACTTTTGCTAAGAGGGCCTGTGTACGTTCCCGTATCACTATGGGAGTGCTGCGGTATGTGTACCCATAGTGATGGTGAGCGTACAGGCGTGTGTACGCTCACTATCACTATGGGTACGCATACGCGAGCACACCCATAGTGGTACGGACCGTACACGGGTGCGTACGTTCACTATCACTATGGGAGTGCTGCCGTATGCGTACCCATAGTGATAGTGAGCGTACAGGCGTGTGTACGGTCCGTACCACCATGAGTACGCATACGCGAGCACACCCATAGTGGTACGGACCGTACACGCGTGCGTACGTTCACTATCACTATGGGTGTCCTCGCGTATGCGTACTCGTAGTGGTACGGCCCGTACACACGCCTGTACGCTCACTATCACTATGGGTGTCCTCGCGTATGCGTACTCGTAGTGGTACGGCCCGTACACACGCCTGTACGTTCACTATCACTATGGGTGTCCTCGCGTATGCGTACTCGTAGTGGTACGGCCCGTACACACGCCTGTACGCTCACTATCACTACGAGTACGCATACGCGAGAACACCCATAGTGATAGTGAGCGTACAGGCGTGTGTACGGGCCGTACCACTACGAGTACGCATACGTGAGGACACCCATAGTGATAGTGAACGTACACGCGTGTGTACGGGCCGTACCACTACGAGTACGCATACGCGAGGACACCCATAGTGGTACGGACCGTACACGGGTGCGTACGTTCACTATCACTATGGGAGTGCTGCCGTATGCGTACCCATAGTGATAGTGAGCGTACAGGCGTGTGTACGGTCCGTACCACCATGAGTACGCATACGCGAGCACACCCATAGTGGTACGGACCGTACACGCGTGCGTACGTTCACTATCACTATGGGTGTCCTCGCGTATGCGTACTCGTAGTGGTACGGCCCGTACACACGCCTGTACGCTCACTATCACTATGGGTGTCCTCGCGTATGCGTACTCGTAGTGGTACGGCCCGTACACACGCCTGTACGTTCACTATCACTATGGGTGTCCTCGCGTATGCGTACTCGTAGTGGTACGGCCCGTACACACGCCTGTACGCTCACTATCACTACGAGTACGCATACGCGAGAACACCCATAGTGATAGTGAGCGTACAGGCGTGTGTACGGGCCGTACCACTACGAGTACGCATACGTGAGGACACCCATAGTGATAGTGAACGTACACGCGTGTGTACGGGCCGTACCACTACGAGTACGCATACGCGAGGACACCCATAGTGATAGTGAACGTACAGGCGTGTGTACGGGCCGTACCACTACGAGTACGCATACGCGAGGACCCCCATAGTGATAGTAAACGTACAGGCGTGTGTACGGGCCGTACCACTACGAGTGCGCATACGCGAGGACACCCATAGTGATAGTGAACGTACAGGCGTGTGTACGGGCCGTACCACTACGAGTACGCATACGCGAGTACACCCATAGTGATAGTGAACGTACAGGCGTGTGTACGGGCCGTACCACTACGAGTACGCATACACGAGGACACCCATAGTGATAGTGAACGTATGCACGCGTGTACGGTCCGTACCACTATGGTTGTTCTTGCGTATGCGTACTCATAGTGGTACGGCCCGTACACACGCCTGTACGGGCCGTTGCTATGCATTTGGGGTGCCCTAGGGCCCCGAAACGCACCGTACCTGTGTGTGAAGCTCAAAATTACATAGGGGACACATGAGGGACAAGTATTAAGGCCTACATGCATGCTGGTTGTCATGGAGACCAATTTTAAAGTTTGAATTTGTTCTGGAAGGTGCACAGCAGAAGTCAGTTGGAATGAATCTACTTTGTTGCAATGTGTTTGTGGGGTTGACATCATGCTGAAGAAAAAAACACAATAAGAACCCACTGACTGTGCTAGGTTTGAAGGGATTGGAGGAAACATAGGATGCAAATGTGAGTGACCAATCACTCTGTACTCCTGTGCATGAAACAGGCCAGCAAGGCAGATATAAGGCAGCCAGGTCCCATGAGGGAGCACTTGCCTGCACATCTCTGGATTCCACGACCCAGCTGCTGCTACTGATTCTCTGGAACCATGTCAAGGTCTGTGGAGAGGTCACAGCCCTTCACCCTGGAGGAGAACATGGCTTTGCTGGATGTGATCCTCCCACAGTACCCCATGCTGTATGGGCGATCAGGGTATCAGGTGAGTGCAGAGTCCACTGGCACAGACTGTGTCCCTTTTTTGTGACTGTGACTTCTGGCATTGTGTCCAGGTGTCTCACACATGCTATGTACTGTAGGGGGGGTCCTAGGGGGGGGGAATGCCTCATGTCTCCCAGCCAGAGCATGTCTGCCATCCTCACTTGCATTGTGTTTACTGTGACAATCACTGCATGGTGCATGCCACATTCTGCCTGTCTTATCCTCCTGGGAATGTTGCCTCTACAGTCCTCATGTGGTTATGTGGTCAGCCCAGTGTGACAGGTGACTGTACCCACAGATGTGTGTTAGTTCTGTGTACCTGTGCTGAGAGTGTCCACATGATGTGTTCGTACCCTGGACATCGGTGTGTGTAAGTCCCCTGTCATGTGGGTGGGTGCATATGTGGAGTGTAGCACCCCAGCTGCATGAGGGATGGATATACCCTGGCCATGTGATGTGAGCAGGGAGCAGTGCTGTGTGTCTGACGTGCAGAGCCAGCCCCACACCTGTGAGCCCCCCCCAGTCTAGTGGCACATGTGCAGAGTGAAGTTTGTCGCTGCATTTGGCAATGGCAGGTGAATGTCCTGTGCCTGTGTGTGTCTGTGTACTCTGCTGCGGTTGCGTCAGTGGCCTGTGGCATGTGACTGCTTAGAGGTGCTGCACATTATCCTGGTGTAGCTTGTGATGCACAGTGTGAGCCTGGATCATTGATTGTGTAGTTGCCCTCATTCCACCTGTGTCCTTTCAATGGCACGTACTGCTTTTGCCCTTCCCCAGAGGATCATGTCCCTATGACAAAGGTGCAATGCGTTGGATGCATACTATGCCTTGTTGTAAACAGCAAATGTGTTCTAATATGTGTCTCTGTGTCATGTGCCAGGTGTATTGATGTAGTGTCACTTGTTCATCCTCACAAGTAGGCGCGTCTGCCAAGGAGCAGATATGGCTGACCGCCGTCAGCGCCGTGAGGAGTGCGGATGGTCGGAAGCGGCGCCTGTCCCAGGTGAGGAAATGCTGGCAGGATATCCGGTGCTGGACGCGGAGGATCGCACGGGTCCTGCTGGGGGACTCACCTGAGAGCCATAAGAACCGCGGGCGCCGCCGACTGAGCCACATCCACAAGCGTGTGCTGCCGGTGGTCTTTCCAGACTTGGAGAGGCGCTTACAGGAGATGCAGCAGCAGGAAGGGGGTAGGTACGTGTGCTTGTTGTGTTTCACCAGCATTTGTAAGTGCACAGTTGCATGGATACACTGCCAGGGTTTAAAGGTGCTGTGCAGATCCAGTTACCCTCTGTATAGCTGTGCTCTCCTGCCTCCCTTCCCCTCCTTGCAATGTGTTCCCTGGTCTGTGTGTAGTCACTCCTTCACAAGGTTATCTAGGCTGGCACTTTCTCCACGTGAACTATGCCTGTAGCATCATGTGTGGGGGTGGTGTGTAACAGGTTTTGGGACCTTGCCTGTGCCCTGTCCAGTTCAGTACATGTGGGTTCCATGTCAGTTGGCACTGATGCAGAGTCCAGACATGGGAGTTAGTCTCACAAGTGTCATGCCTTACAGTGCGCATGTCCTATGTTGTGGCCTGTGACATGATGTGCATGAGTGTGCGATACGCATAGTGCAGGGATGGTGGCGTGTGTTGCAGTCATTCCCATTCAGGACCATGGAGCTGTGTTGCCACTACTGTCCCCTGGGTCATATTTTCCTAGGTGTCATGTGTGTCATCACAAAACGTGGACACTCTCAGTGTCTACAGCATAGGTTGTGCTCTGTGCCATTGTCCCCTGGCACCATGTATATTGACGTGAAATGTAGTACAAGTGTCCACTGTACAGCCTGACCTGATTTTCCTTGTTCATACTCACGGTGGCCAGTGCCTGTGTGTCTTGTTACAATCATCTGATGATGACCATTTGTACATGATTATTTGGACAGGCGCACCTTGGGTATTTGGCGTCCAATCTTGCATTTATGCAGCCCCTGTGTATTTCACCCAGACTAAGAGATGTAAGTGCTTCCTGTGTCTCAACAAATTGTCTCATGTAGGGGGTGGTTGGTGCGGGCAAAGCCTACATGTCAAATCCTGATGTCTCCTTGCTAGGTCTGGCCAGTGTGTGATGTTTGTCTGGACATACACTCAAGGTGCAGTGAGCCAGTCATGTTGGGCATGTTTTCAGTATTACCAATGCAGCATGTGCCTCAAGTTCATGGATATGGTCCCTGCTCATCCCTATTTTTGGCAACGCTGTGTGGTGCAGATGCAGTGCTGGATTGTCCCCAGGGCCTGGCTCCTCTTTCAAAATCCATTTCATGTCATTTGCTATTGTGTCATGCTCTCCATAGTTTTTCAGTGGCATGGTGGGTCAACCAACTGTGTGTTGCATGCCCTACATATGTACCTTGTTTTGTAGATGTTACTCATCTTTCTTTTCAGGCTATGCACTGTAACCTATGTAGATTGGACTCATGTGACATATGTATACAGGTGTGTGATTAATTGCTGTCTCTTCACCTTGCCCACAGCATCGTCGGGGGACACGGAGGGAGACATGAGCACAGACGGAGCGGAGGGACCGAGCACCAGTGCCAGCATTGACATCGTGGCTGGCACATTGAGTGGTACAGAGGCGGAGGAGAGTGAGGCCGAGGACCTGTCCACTGGCACCACCGAATATGAAGCCGACGGGTCCGAGGATGATCTCTCCGAGTGGGCGGAGGCTGCACCACCAGCTGACAGCGGCACAACATCGCACCCCGCCCCCTCCATTGCCATCAGCCGCCTCCCACTTGCTCGTGTCTCTTCCCAACGTGCCCGGTCACCACATGTCTCCTTCCTGCCAGGCACCGCACCCCCTGCCCCTGTCTCCACTGCTGCCGCCAATGCCGAGTCTGTGGACATCCAGCGGCAGTTGCAGATTGGTCAGGCTGCGATCCTTAATGTCCTCCATGGCCACAGCCAGGTCCTCAACAACATGGAGGCATACTTGGAGGGCATTCACTCATCGCAGGCTGACCAACGCAGCTTTCTGAGGTCGATAGACTCGACACTGACTGCAGCAGTGGGTCTCCTGCAGCACTACGTCCAACCCCCTACCCCTGCCCCATCCACACCTCCCACTCCCATGCCTGTCCCACGTACACCCAGACGTCAGCATGCACCCACCACGACGGACACAGGCACCACACCAGCAGGGAAGGTCACCCGCACACCTCCTGGCACGCACACACAGGGTGAAGTAGGCACACCCACTGGGTTGGGGGGCAAACGTAAGACACGCAGCCAGAGTGGGAGTTCGCATTCCACCAAATCCACTCCCTCCAAATCCCCTCCCCTCAGCTCTCCTGGCCACATATCACACAAAGACTCCTCCATGGCCGCTCTGTCCCTGAGCCCCACAGTGACACCACCCCGCAAGCGGTCAAGGGAGTCTCCGGTCAGGGTGGTTGAGTCCCCCCCCTGTCTACACCCTCCCCCAGTGGCGCTGCGACCCATCCCTCTGACCCCCCCCCCTCCTTGGGGCCTGTGGTTCCTTCGGGTGCAGGGGATTCCCTGGAGGACCTTGCTAAGGTGTGCAGCGAGATCCTGGCCTCTGCCTTTGGCCCTGCCCCACCCCCTGTGGTGGAGTCCTCCATCCCTGCACCCACGACGCCTACCCTTCGCCCTCCTGTACCTGCGGTGCCTGGTTCTTCCCCCCACATGATGCCCTCACCCCTGTGGAAGACGACGGAATCTAACTGTGCAGGCAAGCTAGGGGACATGCATCCCACTGTGTCCCCCATCCAGCTGTGACTTCTGGACTGCCCTATGGGCTTTGTAAATATTGAACTTCCTACAAACAAGATTTTTTGGTTCATGCTGAATAAAGCAATTTATTTTTTTCCCCTTGGAACACTACTGCTTTGCTGGTATTGCTGTTGGTGGGGCTGCTACATGGTTTTGGGTGGTGTTCATGTGTTGGGTGTGTGGGAAATTTTGCAGTGTGCTGGTCATAGGGGGGACCCTGGGATCTGTGTGCCATCACACGGTGTTAGCTAGGTTTCTCTGTTCATGTAAGCAGTTGCTGCATGGTGAAATTGTCCAAAGGTGTATTCCTTCCTCTGTGTACCCTGACATCTTCCCTGCAGGGTGTTCCCAATATTTAGCGCTGAGCTGTGTGTACATTAGCTGGGTGTGTGACGGACTCCTTCAACTTTGCACATGCATGCTGAGCAATGTCTCAACCTGCATCATTCGTGGCATCCTTGGTAGTCATTGTACTTGTGTATGTGGACTATTGACATGACTTCATGTGGACATGTTTTCTTTTCTGCGCTATGCATGCGTATACTCCCAGCCTCGCACACATGTGGTACATGTACTGCAGGGTCGTTGTGCACCTGACTGAAATTTGTGGGCATGGTATCTGTGGCTACTCCACCCTTTGCGTTCCATGGGCACTGCTGTGAGTGTTAGGCACCCACCCCTCCTGTGTCTGAGCACTGCTGGGAGGACTCTGCACACACCCCTCCTGTGTCTGGGCACTGCTGTGAGGACTCTGCACCCACCCCTCCTGTGTCTGGGCACTGCTGGGAGGACTCTGCACCCACCCCTCCTGTGTCTGGGTACTGCTGGGAGGACTCTGCACCCACCCCTCCTGTGTCTGGGCACTGCTGTGAGTGTTAGGCACACACCCCTCCTGTGTCTGGGCACTGCTGGGAGGACTCTGCACACACCCCTCCTGTCTCTGGGCACTGCTGGGAGTGATAGGCACACACCCCTCCTGCGTCTGGGCACTGCTGGGAGGACTCTGCACCCACCCCACCTCTGTCTGGGCACTGCTGGGAGTGATAGGCACACACCCCTCCTGTGTCTGGGCACTGCTGGGAGGACTCTGCACACACCCCTCCTGTCTCTGGGCATTGCTGGGAGTGTTAGGCACCCACCCCTCATGTGTCTGGGCACTGCTGGGAGGACTCTGCACACACCCCTCCTGTCTCTGGGCACTGCTGGGAGGAATCTGCACCCACCCCTCCTGTGTCTGGGCACTGCTGGGAGTGTTAGGCACACACCCCTCCTGTGTCTGGGCACTGCTGGGAAGACTCTGCACCCACCCCTCCTGTGTCTGGGCACTGCTGGGAGGACTCTGCACCCACCCCTCCTGTGTCTGGGCACTGCTGTGAGTTTTAGGCACACACACCTCCTGTGTCTGGGCACTGCTGGGAGGACTCTGCACACACCCCTCCTGTCTCTGGGCACTGCTGGGAGTGATAGGCACACACCCCTCCTGCGTCTGGGCACTGCTGGGAGGACTCTGCACCCACCCCTCCTGTGTCTGGGCACTGCTGGGAGGAATCTGCACCCACCCCTCCTCTGTCTGGGCACTGCTGGGAGTGTTAGGCACCCACCCCTCCTGTGTCTGGGCACTGCTGGGAGGACTCTGCACACACCCCTCCTGTGTCTGGGCACTGCTGGGAGGACTCTGCACACACCCCTCCTGTGTCTGGGCACTGCTGGGAGGACTCTGCACACACCCCTCCTATTTAACAATATGTACGCTTAGAACATACACGTGTGTGGGTTCGCTCCATGGGGGTATGGGTCGTACTTACACTGTTGGGGTGGGAGTACGCTCCATACGTACGCGGGTGGGGTACGGGTCGTACTTACACTGTTGGGGTGGGAGTACGCTCCATGCATACGAGGTGGGGGTACGTGTCGTACATACACGGTTGGGGTGGGGGTACGCTCCATGCATACGCGGGTGGGGTACGGGTCGTACTTACACTGTTGGGGTGGGGGGTACGCTCCATACGTACGCGGGTGAGGGTACGGGTCGTACTTACACTGTTGGGGTGGGGGTACGCTCCATACGTATGCGGGTGAGGGTACGGGTCGTATTTACACTGTTGGGGTGGGGGTACGCTCCATACATCCGCGGGTGAGGGTACGGGTCGTACATACACGGTTGGAGTGGGGGTACGCTCCATACATACGCGGGTGAGGGTACGGGTTGTACATACACGGTTGGGGTGGGGGTACGCTCCATGCATACGCGGGTGGGGGTACGGGTCGTACTTACACTGTTGGGGTGGGAGTACGCTCCATACGTACGCGGGTGGGGTACGGGTCGTACTTACACTGTTGGGGTGGGGGTACGGTATGTACATACCCGGTTGGGGTGGGGGTACGCTCCATGCATACGGGGGGTGGGGGTACGGGTCGTACATACACGGTTGGGGTGGGGGGTACGCTCCATGCATACGGGGTGGGGGTACGGTCCGTACGTACACTGTTGGCATGGGGGTACGCTCCATACGTACGCGGGTGAGGGTACGGGTCGTACTTACACTGTTGGGGTGGGGGGTACGCTCCATGCATATGGGGTGGGGGTACGGTCCGTACGTACACTGTTGGCATGGGGGTTACGCTCCATACGTACGCGGGTGAGGGTACGGGTCGTACTTAGACTGTTGGGGTAGGGGGTACGCTCCATGCATACGGGGGGTGGGGGTACGGTCCGTACATATCCGTACCCACGCTGTGGAATGCTTGTGCGGGCCGTACCCAGGCCTTTGCCATGTGGGTACAGCCGTCTCGCCATTGTTGGGGTGACGTAGGTGTGGGTGTGGTACGACTCGTACCCACGCTTTTAAGGCGTGGGTACAGGACGTACCTGTATTGTTGTGTTGCCGGTTCGCGTCGTCAGGCACTTCCGTTGTGGCGGATGCTGGCTTTGCTGGACACGCCCCCACCCCCTCGTAGTGACCAGGGCCTGGGGGTCAGGTATGTCCAGGGCATGTGTGCTGTGTGACTTTGGTGGGGGTTTTGTGGCCTGCCCCTGGTCCTGCCCCCCCCCCCTTTCACCCCTCCCTTAGTTGTTCTGACCTTCTGGGGCGTCTGCGTCCGAACCTGTAGAGGAGGTCGACTGCTATGAGGGCCGGGATGACACGTAGGTTCGGGTCCATGTCTGTCCGTCGCGTACAGGTACTCCTTGTTCGCGTCGTACTGATTTCCCGGCAGTTTTTGGCAGCCGGAAAATATTGTCCGTGCGGGATGATGTCGGTGCGAATCGTAATTCCTGGTTCGTGAATGGCAGGCTGCGTGCGTCCCGACGTCACGTCGGCGCTTTCCCGGATCGCATTTGTATGTTTATTTTCGTCGGTCGGGGTTTTGTACGATTCGTACGGATATTGATTTTCCGTGCGAATCGTAATTCCTTGTTTGTATATTGTTACGACCGGGTACGCGTCGGATGGAGAATATGCTCCGTCCGACGGTTCGTACCCGTTTTTTACAGGATCGTAATCGGCACCTTATTCTTTATCAAATGAAATCCTCAAAGGGGCTGACCTTCCTGCAACCTAGGCCAAGACACACATCATCCCCATCTTTAAAGAGGGAGACAGAAGTGAACTGAAAAATGACATGCCGATAAACCTCGGCAATCTCCTCAAAATCTTTTGTCCCCAGCTTCTCGCAAAACTACAGGAGTGGCTGGAGGAGGCTAATATTCCGACCCCTATCCTAGATGGATTTCAGTGCAAGACCAGCACCCTAAGCCAAGTGCTTCGATTTCTTCTAATTGTTTAGAAATATACCATCTTATCTAATGACCACCTTTATTTGGCCTTTGTTGAGGTTAGGACTGTTTTTGACCTGGTCCGCAGACATACTCTCTGGGAGGTCCTCTGTGACTTGGGAGCGGCCCGACATTTTAAACACTGTTATTAGACTCCACCAAGCACATTTTGCAAGGTTTAGATGAGGCCCAAGGGATGAACTGATAGACCCTATCTCCAATAGCAGGGGAGTGCGAAAGGGGTGTGTAGTGGCACATACTTTATTCTCTCTATTCATTAATGTGGTCGTCGACTATTTCAATGTCGAGAGGGATGATGCCCCAAAGTTGTGCAGAATCAAGATCTCTGCGCTCCTCTTCGCGTATCATACCCTTCTCCAGAACTCGCCAGTCTCCAACTTCTTTTAACCAAGTCTGAGGATGTATGCTTGACAAGAGGTCAGTAAATTAACACGCAGAAGACCAAACTCATGTCTTCTAGACCCCATAGAAACCTTAGGTACTAGCTCACTCTCAGCTTGTCCCTTTTACAGTCGGTTTCCACCTTTGACTATCTTGGGGTGAGTATTTCTAGCTCTCGGTCACCCCAGATTCTCAAAAGCAGCCTGATTATTCCCCACACTTTGGCTAGCATCATAAAAATGCACAAGTCCTGCCAACTCAAGGTGGCCTTCCCAGTACGAAGGTCTACAGAACCAAAACACAAACGGCAGCACTTTACGGCACCTAGCTATGGGGACACTCAAATTCTAACTTGCTAAAATCGAAGGAGCTTAAGTTCCTCAGGCACTGCTTAAACTCCTCCAGTCCACCCTTACCTAACCTATAATTATTGACAACGTCCATAAAGGCATAGACCATCTTGCAGCCTTAAGACCACCTTCTTTATTTGATCAGACTCTGGTCCAACCAGGAACTGGATCTGTATAGAAGGAATGTCCTTCAACGCAGGAGCCTGGATCTAGGTACCACGATCAAGTGGTTCACTCATCTCAAGGACTGGTGTCCAAAACTGGGTTTGCGGAGCTTTTATATCACTTCCGAATGCATCACTGCTAACTCAAAGACAATTTTAACTACTACCTATTGGAACATTTTAGTGACCAAGTGGCACCACTCAACCAACTTAGGTCCTTTATCACTCCAATTCCTGACTTGCAAACCTGCCCCCAAATTTGAGAGTTATCTTGACGAAATCACACATTAAATTGAATGTTGACATATTGCCTCTGGGGGCCCATACCAGCAATTGGTGATGAGTGATTGTAAACTATGCAGGCATTAACTTGAGGATATCGATCACTTCCTATTTGTGTGCCCATTTTACCTGCACCGACACAAATGGATCTGACCCTTGTGTCTCACTTAGGATATCAATAGACCCTTGGAGGTTTGTAGGATCCTTCAAACTGATCCTACAAGGATTATTACATACGCTAACAGCAGATATCTCCACACGACTTGCTTCATACTATCCAGGCATCTCTCAAAATATTCTAAGAGTTCATCCAAAACCCTTAGGCTACACTTGCTTTCTGTATCTCCAACTGTACACGAGATGACCGGTAATCTTCTGATTCTGCACATTACACCTACGAATGTTGTCGACCCAGAAAGAATATGTCAGGTCAGTGCCTATCTTTTCCTTCCCTTTCCCATGCCTTGTTCACCCCCAACCCTTTAACCCACTGTAGACATCCTAGCCCCACAGTTTATACCTGCTTTATAGGGTGTCTGGTCCTTTCCCAAGCATTGTTCAAGTATTTAGACCCAACTGCAGAACTGTAAGAGCACATAGGGGACCATGAATTGAGGTTTTTGTCCTCCTCGTTTGCTTTATCTACTTGAGCACATAATCCATCTAGCTACTATACATTAGTTTCTGGGTGTACAATTTTCTTCTCTTTTTTTAATAATGTTGTCATTAGTTTTACCTTGCTCATGTAATGTTTTGCATAAACTGGGAGGCCAAATGCAAATTTTTTTATTTTTTTTTAACCCATGCGCTTCATCGTCAGGAGTGTTTTACGTAAATGTGTACATACTGATTTGTGCCGATCTGGCACTATGCACTTTATTCAAATGTCTTTCCCCTTCCGTACTGCATCTTTTTGTAACTTGGGATTCCCAATTACTGTGGTACCTATTGATCTGCAACTGCTGCCAAATTGTGTCCTTTTTTTAAATTCTACTTTTATGGCCCAAAGGACGAAATAAAGTTCTTACTACTACTATATGTGTAATTAGGTATAGACCATATTTGGAAATTCACCGCTCAATAGTTTATCTCTAAATATTGTTGTAATAAGATGTTGTCCCATCAATACTAGCAATTCAATATTCCCAGCTTGCACCAGTTATCAGCAACTTCTGCCTCATCTCTCTGCTGCCATATCCCTTTAATCATGGTCGGATCACTCACTATCTACAGTCCAATACTTTTCTTGAGGTAGTGCAATGTGGCTTTCGCCCAGCCCTAACACACAAAAAGGAAGGGGACAGGGTACAGTGCTCACCCACTGCAAACCCCCAGTCAAATACTTATACACACCAAGAGGAGTAGGGAGTGAAAAAACGTGATATAGTGGAAGTGTGCTATGTGTTTTAATACTGCCCTCACTCACACCTAAGTGTGACATGCTTCATCATAGGGCTGCTTACAATACACCCCAGCTCAACCAACGCCTGAGGTGGAGCAATAGGGTAGGGGAAGACAAACACAACATAAAAAGAAGAAAACAATGGGCCCGATTCACAGAACTAACTTAAGACAAAATCCTAAACTTACTACCATTTTGGTATTCACAGAAGGCACTTACTCATTTTGGTATTCACAGAAGGCACTTACTCATTTCGGTATTCACAGAAGTTAGGAGTCCTAACTTTAGGACTCCTAAATGCCTTCTGTGAATACCGAAAGTCTTAAAATTAGGATTTTTCTCAGTTTAGTAGTAGTATAGTCTAAAGTTAGGACTACTAAATTGAGAAAAATCCTAATTTTAAGACTTTCGGTATTCACAGAAGGCATTTAGGAGTCCTAAAGTTAGGAGTCCTAACTATACTACTACTAAACTGAGAAAAATCCTAATTTTAAGACTTTCGGTATTCACAGAAGGCATTTAGGAGTCCTAAAGTTAGAAGACCTAAATTTAGGACTACTAAATTGAGAAAAATCCTAATTTTAAGACTTTCGGTATTCACAGAAGGCATTTAGGAGTCCTAAAGTTAGGAGTCCTAACTATACTACTACTAAACTGAGAAAAATCCTAATTTTAAGACTTTCGGTATTCACAGAAGGCATTTAGGAGTCCTAAAGTTAGGACTCCTAACTTCTGTGAATACCGAAATGAGTAAGTGCCTTCTGTGAATACCAAAATGAGTAAGTGCCTTCTGTGAATACCAAAATGGTAGTAAGTTTAGGATTTTGTCTTAAGTTAGTTCTGTGAATCGGGCCCAATGTTTCCAAATTGTGACTGGGAACAATGGAGGTGAAAGTGCATTGTGGGGAGTGTTACAACTAACTCGGAGGTATCCCTAAATCTATTTTATTCCTGGATCCTACGGCCAAGATTAAACAAGCATTTGCAATGCAATAGGTCTCGCATTGGCAAGATTTTGACCTATTGGCATTGTATATGACAATGCGTTTTATTTATGTTTAAAAACCTGCGAGACCTATTGCATTGCAAACGCTTGTTCTCTCTGTGCAGGTTTTCTCTTTTCCTACTGACCCCGAAGATTTGTCATCTGGTGAGTGTTTTATCATGAGCCTTATTCACAAAAGTAAACTTACACTTTTGGTGCAAGTTTACTATTTTTTTTCTATTCTCAAACTACGCGTGTAGTTTTACGTGCAGTATCTTTACGACTGTGGCGAACTCAGCACATTAGAAGATAGGACAGTCTCTGCAGTCGTAAAACTACTGCTCGTAAAACTACACTCGTAGTTTGTGAATAGCAAACAAATAGTAACTTACAGCAAAAGTGTACCTTTAGCTTTGGGAACAAGACCTTCAATGTGGTGTGATGGAGCGTTTGGTGTGAGGGTTTTCTGCGGTGCAATGTGGTCTGTGTAACTTTTCCATGTAGTGTGATGTACCGAAAAGAACAATAATGAGATGAATGGAATGCTTGAATTAATCATAATAATTGACATTGCTCTGATATTATTTCATTCAATCGTTTTATGCTCGTTGTACCACTATAGAGAGGGACCAAACATGCCAAATACGATCCGTCCCGTCCGTCCGAATCCACAACCGTATGGTAAAAACACCGTACGGAGCGAACCTCCGCAGCAACCATGGACACGTCCAAACATGTGCCCGCATACGCGCCGAACACCCCTCCCCATGTCCGCGCCGTACCCCCATCCCCTCGGCATGTCCGCGACGTCCCCCCAGCCCCCCTGTATGTCCGCGACGTCCCCCCAGACACCCCCGTATGTATGGTGCGGACCCCCACCCCACCCCCGTATGTACAGTGCGGACCCCCACCCCACCCCCGTATGTACGGTGTGGACCCCCACCCCACCCCCTGTATGTACGGTGCAGACCCCCACCCCACCCCCGTATGTACGATGCGGACCCCACCCCCGTTTGTACGGTGCAGACCGCCACCCCACCACCGTATGTACGGTGCGGACCCCCACCCCACCCCTGTATGTACGGTGCGGAACCCCACCCCCGTATGTACGGTGCGGACCCCCACCCCACCCGAGTATGTACGGTGTGGACCCCCACCCCACCCCCGTATGTACGGTGTGGACCCCACCCCCGTTTGTACGGTGCAGACCCCCACCCCACCCCCGTATGTACGGTGCGGACCCCCATCCCACCCCCGTATGTACGGTGCGGACCCCCACCCCATCCCCATATGTACGGTGTGGACCCCCACCCCACCCCCGTATGTACGGTGCGGACCCCCACCCCACCCCCGTATGTACGGTGCGGACCCCCACCCCACCCCCCGTATGAACGGTGCGGACCCCCACCCCACCCCCGTATGTACAGTGCGGACCCCCACCCCCGTATGTATGGTGCGGACCCCCACCCCACCCCCGTATGTACGGTGCGGACCCCCACCCCACCCCTGTATGTACGGTGCGGACTCCCACCCCACCCCCGTATGTACGGTACGGACCCCCACCCCCGTATTTACGGTGCTGGGGGTCCGCACCAAACATACAGGGGTGGGGGTCCGCACCGTACATACGGGGGTGGGGTGGGGGTCCGCACCGGACATACGGGGGTGGGGGTCCGCACCGTACATACGGGGGTGGGGGTCCGCACCGTACATACGGGGGGTGGGGTGGGGGTCCGCACCGTACATACGGGGGCTGGGGGGACGTCGTGGACATACAGGGGGCTGGGGGTACGGCGCGGACATACGGGGGTCTGTGGGTACAGCGTGGACATACGGGGGGGCTGGGGGTACGGTGCAGACCTACGGGGGGGCTGGGGGGATGTCGCGGACCTACGGGGGGGCTGGGGGGACATCGTGGACATACGGGGGGGCTGGGGGGACGGTGTTTTGTACGAATCGTACGGAAATGGTGTTTCCGTACGAATCGTACTTGCATGTTTGTATGGTGTTTTTACCGGGTACGAGTCGGACGGAGAAAATGCTCCGACCGACGGTTCGTACCCGGTTTCTCCAGGATCGGAATCGACCCCCAAGTTGTTTTGTTTGATGAAGAATGTCTCGGGAATAGAAGATGGCTGTCCCCCGATCGACACTATTTACCAGTACTTGGAGTGGTTAAAAACATTTGAAAAATAAATATGTTACGAAAGATTGAAATGTTCGTAAAGAGGTTAAGTTCTGAAGAAGGGAACACGAGAAATTGCACATGCGGTGAAAAAGACGTGCAAATTGTGAAAAATGCAACTAAGCTACTGCAAAGGGAACAAGACAAGCCCGGCGGAGCGTGGCGCGCGCGCTTGGCGTGGGCGTGGGAGCGCATTCCAGGCGGGGGAGCGGACCCTTTGAAGTGCGATGCCAAACGGATTGCATGGCGGCACGATGCGCGTGATTGTGCGCGTGCTCGCCATGCAATCCGCTCTTTTCGGAGCATTTTTAAAAGCCCCTTACTATAGTCTCGCTTTGCTTACGCGATAGCAAGGCGAGACCTAAAAACGGGAAGGATGGTGGTACTAGGGAGATATTATGTGCCCCATTCACCCCTCCTTACTGTCCGGTGGTGAACATGTTTCGGCCGTCTCAATGTGCCCAATATAAGGGTCACGTCGGCCTTCTTCAGGACTCTCCTGGTACCAGTATGTATGTTTACACTCAGTCCTCCATTTGAGGTAGTAGGTGTATCAGACCCAACTCCCTACTCTGAGGAATTTCCACAAGAGATGACTTGGGTTTTACTGCAAAGATAAAAAGATATATAGTCGGAGGATTAGGCTATGTATTTTTCCTCGATATGCTCTATCTAATCAATAATTGCATCATGCACGCATCTTCCATTGCATGCTCCACACTAATATTTCAGACACCATAAACCCCGGCGCAACACCATTGCGCACCCATGGTAACCTTTATTAGATTACAATCTTCATATTTCCTTCTCCAATCTCCGCAGTCATGCGGAAATATATAGATCTAGTCCCCAGTTCAGTTCACACACTCATCAAGCATACCACACTTCATGTATTTGCCACTCTGAAGGGCCACTCGGGTGCAGTGTACTTGCCGAGCTTACCCCATGGTCAAGACAAAAATTGGTGGTGGGCCAGGAGAGACCCCCTGTTGTCACACTCTAGGGGGGTTAAAGGGAAAATAGGAGAGAAAATAGACATCGTACTCATTAGTATGGTTTTGTCATCCACTATATACACGCATGATGGGATATCATTGTTACCCCAATGTAGTTTTGTTCGAGCTGACTTTGCTTTGCTTGGTAAATTCACTGATTCTTTGCATGAGTGTGCCGTGATAGTCCACGCTTTTTGTCCTAATGATTCCCCTCATTAAGTACTACAATGTGGGATATCAGCACAAAAGTAAATCTGTCATAATCACGGCTGCGGAGATATAACGCTGGTTGTTTGTGCCCAATTTTGTTGTATAAGAGGAAGAGTCAGTAGACCTTCTAATTTGCAATAGGCAGATTAAGCGCAGGACAAACGATGCCCCGTGAAAAAGATGGCTCCATTATCAGATTACAGCCGGTGGTCGGAGCATTTGCCTCCCATGCCCCCCTCTCTCCTTCTCCTTACCACTCCATGGGTGGTACTCCTCCTTGTCATCAGTGCTCGCCTCCTCCCGTCATGTCTCAACACTTCGTAATTCCTCCTGTCTGATAGGAGGTCTAGGTATTCTTCATTGTATGTAGTTTTGTCCAATACAACAATGGCTTCCCCTTTGTCCGCCCGTTTCAGGACAGTTGAGGTGTCCTCCTTCAATTCACGGAGAGCTGCTTTTTCTGTGTTACTTAGATTGAAGAATGTTAACCCTTTCCGTCTTTCCACGTTCTCCAGGTCATAAATCACTGCCTGTTCAAATGTGCCCACCTCCTATGGCAACATCGAGATCTGGGGGGTGAATGTGGATTTAGGGCGTAAAGGTGTATCTCCTTCCCTGGTATTGGTTGTTTCCGTATCTTCAAAAAACACCCTCAATCTCACGGTTCTGAAAAATGTGGCCAGTTCCTGTCGCAGTTGGAAGTGATCCAGCTGGTTAGTTGAAATGTAACCCAGGCCCTTTTGCAGCAAATTCTCCTGGGCTGGGGTTAGGATTTTGGAGGAGAGGTTCACAACTAAAGATGACCCCTGCTGGTTCCCTGTTGCATACTCTGGGCCATGCTCTGGGTCACCCATTGGTTCAACTCTTTGATCTGCTCTTCCCAGGTTCTCTGTTGGCCCTTCTGTTTGCCTCGACCTTTCCTCCTGCCTCTGCCTAAAAAAGGAGGAACCTGAGGTTGATGAAATTGTGGTGGTTGAAAGTGGGGGTTCTGATATCCCGGGTGTGGTGGAAAGCCCATCCCTGGCCCATGGAAGCTTTGGTTGGGGCACCCCTGAAAGGGTGTAGGGAAGACCGGTCTGGGTCCTCTCTGGTAGCCCCTGCCTCTTCCTCTCCTTCGTTGCGGGTAGTCATAATCACTGCTCTCGCTCCTGCTGCTAGCCCTGTCTTGGCGTTTTTCACCTGACTGATTACCCTTCTTCAAGTCAGCCAACTTTTGTTGGACATAATCCTCATTAGTATAGGGGTAGACCTTTTCTTTTGAGAACTTTTTTAGGTCCTTTTGCAACTTTGATATTTCGCCCAGCCCACCACAATTTTGTAATCTATGTTGGATGACCTTCAAGTTCTGTCAAGGCAAATCTTCAGACTTCGTCGTTCTTGATCTTTATGGAGCATGCAGTAAGGCCTCACTCACCCGTCTGCTTTGACAGCTCTCCAAAGACTGAATTTGAGGAACTGGCCCAGTTGGGAAAACTTCAATCATACCAACCGATAACACGCAGGTTTCAGCATTTTTTTTCCACTCTTTCAAATTGGCTTCAAAACTCCTGGACGAGCGTTCCTCTGGGTTGATCTCTAAGCCCCTCACTGTTTAAGCTTAATGTTTGCCTTTGTCTGCAACTCCGGGTCACTGAGAAAATATCGGAATCAACAATATTGCACAACAAAAATATTCGCTCAAAAATATTGATTACAAAAATATTGCGTCTCCATCATTATAATGGTGAGTATAGAAATATTAAAACAAAATATCCTGTTTCCACCTTCACACCTCCGCGCACTGGTATATGGTATTTTCTTTAGTGGTATTTTTGGTTAAGTCAAGATGTAACTGTGATTTTGGTCACTTTTCAGTGTCTTTCATTCTCATGTGGTTGAATAGTAGCACTGTGCTTGTAGACGTTTACAATCACATCTGAGAAACCCATTGTATTTGACATGTAACCTGTTCCCTTAATTCTTGGGGGTATTTGCACTCTTCTAGTATGAGTGCTGGTTTGGTTGAACACAGAAGCTCACTTTGCACCATGCAGCGGATGTGGTTTGACTTTTTCAACCAAGGTTCCTATTATGAACATGCTAAATATCTTATTGGCAAACTGTATTTGAGCTAATTGACCACACGGCAGATGAATTTATTTGCATTTTGCAGATCGTGCCGATTTTAGCAATTTAAAGCTGTTTCGTGACCTCCAACATGGCGACTATGCTCGTGTGTGAGTCGAGTCATCACTGACTCTCAAATATCCATGACACTTGTGAAAATGTGAAATATTTTATTGGCAAACTGTATTGGAGTTAACTGACCACATGGCAGATTAATTTATTTGCAGTTTGCAGATCGTGCCTATTTTAGCAATTTAAAGCTGTTTCGTGATCTCCAACATGGCGACTATGCTCGTGTGTGAGTCGAGTCATCACTGACTCTCAAATATCTATGACACTTGTGAAAATGAGAGTCTAATCAGTGTGATATTTGTATAATACTTATTTATGATCTTAACGGTATTGTGTTACACATTTTGTATAATATTGCTGTACATTTTGTCACTCCAATATGGCGACCTCATCTGCGTTCGCTTAGTCCTTTCTTGATTTCCATGATACCGCTTCTTACTCGTAACTTTATTTAATCCTGAGTGGTGGCATTTTTTGTTACACGTGATCAAGGCTTCTGCCAAAACGCGTTGTGTAATAAACACTCTGACCTGAACTACGTTGTTGCTGTGCCTTTACTACTGAGAGCATACGAACACTATTGGGGTTTTCTTGGAACATTGGATTTACCGGTGTGCTTCGCCGGCATGTATGCCACCCTCCATGGGTCCCAGCACCCCAGAAGAAGCGTTGTCTAATTTTGGTATATATATATATATATATATATTACTGCTCCCGTTGCACCAAATCCGAGTCACTCGCGGTCGGGTGCTGTGAGTGCGGCGGTGCCTACCGCACAATATTCACGCTCCAAATTCCTTATTTCGTTTCTTAACAAACGAAAACTAAGATTTGCGGAACACAATTCTATGCTAATGGAATTCACAAGCTTTTGCCTCTCTAACAATAATTTTGTCTTTGGAGATCAGTATTTCAAACAGATTTCAGGGACGGCGATGGGCACCTGTTTCGCCCCCAGTTACGCCAACTTGTTTGTGGGCTGGTGGGAGGAACAGGTGCCCAAAACCTATGAGAGAGGGGACATGAAAGGCCAGGTGAAAGTATGGTATCGATATATCGATGACCTGTTCATTGTCTGGGAGGGAACAACTGAGTCAGCTAAAGGTTATATAGAGAATCTGAATGACAACAACCTTAATTTGCACTTTTCGGGTACAGTAAGTCCAGTGGCAGTGGACTATCTGGATTTGAAGGTGTTTGTTTCAGAAGGAAAGTTAGAAACTGCTCTTTACCGCAAGAGTACAGCGGGCAATTCAAATCTTTTCGCGACCAGCAATCACCCTCCCAAACTAATCCAAAGCATCCCATATGGAGAGCTTTTGAGATTAAAACGTAACAGCTCCAGAGCTTGTGATTTTGAGCTAGCAGCCAGGGAATGTGTATCTAGATTCCGCGTGAGGGGCTATGGACAGGCACTATTAGACAACACATTAAAGAAGGTCAGGGGGATCCCTAGACAACACTTGCTCGTGAACAAGACGAAAGTAAGAAAAGAGTCCGACGACTCCCATGAAGGAAAGTTCAGAATGATCACCACATATTCTGCAGAGTCCAATCTTCTGAAACAAATGTTTAAGAAAAATTGGCATATTTTAAACAGCGATGCAATCATAGGGGAGGACATTCCTAACTATCCCATGATAACCTTCAAAAAGGCCAGGTCATTAAAGGATAGGCTAGTTAGTAGCCATCTAGCAAAACAACCATCACTGCAGGGCACTTTGAAACACATGCAAGGTTTCTTTCCGTGTGGGAAGTGTAAGGCTTGTTCTAATAGCCAGAGAGTCTTAACTTACTCAGTACCCAATGCAAACCTAAAAAGACCCATCAAAAAGTTTTTAACTTGCAGTACCCCCTATGCAGTTTATTGCCTTGTCTGCCCGTGCGGCCTATTATACATAGGCAGTACAATTCATCCTTTAAAAATTTGAATACTTGAACATAGGAGGGCAATAGTGAAAGGTGATGCTTCATATCCTGTAGCGAGGCATTATGATGAAAAACATCCTAACAGTAAAAATGTTTTGCAGTTTTTTGGCTTAGATTATGTCCCAGAAAACATTAGAGGAGGTGACCGCCTGAAGAAACTACGAAGGTTAGAATCACGTTACATTATAGATCTACAATCTAAGTTTCCGTTCGGTTTGAACAGCAAGGAAGAATTATCAGTACATTTGGGAACTTAACAAGACAGTCTGGTAATATAAGTAAGAGAATTTGTGAATTAGTGAATTGGATTATGTCTTTAGAGTGCAATGATCGCTTTGTTGAGCTATTTCAATCACCCCCTTTACACATATGTGTGTAGACTAGACGATTTTTTGACAGCTAGTGAAAGCCGATACACGGCATGATTAAGAGTGGTGCCGATACACGGCATTATTGTTGAGATGGGTGGAGTTGTTGCCATGCATATTGCAAGCAAAACACACATTAAGGTACTCTGGACTCGGGTCCTGAAATATACTGCGATCATTTTATTCAAAGTGATTAACGTTTTATGTGTCAAAGAGGATTTAATGAATTGATAACTTTGAACATTCTGTACCTTGCATTGTATATGTATATTCTATACATAGGATGTGGCTACATTACAAGATGGCGCGATTAACCCCGTAAACATTTCACGCTGTCCTCTGTCTATGTCTAATTGTTTGACACACTGTGATGTTTAAAAATATGGCGGTTACGATGTGCCGTGAACACCGAGGAAGGCAGATCGCCGAAACGCGTCTGTTCTGGGAATAAAGACCCGTTGACACGCTACCCGTGAGTGCTTTTATTCTTTACCAAATAAGGAATTTGGAGCGTGAATATATATATATATATATAGTTTAAAGTAGCAAATCTTAAATATGATCATATATAAAATTGATATAATGTTAAATAAATCTCACTAATATTTAATGCTAGATGTATATATGGAAGTGATGTGACTGTTTATTGACTTTGCCCAAGACTAAGTGCGTGGAAGCACGAAATGCGTCGGGCATTTAAGATTACTGGGGAAATGTCCTGTCCTCCAGGTTGCAGCTTTTCTCCATTAAAAGCATCAAAACTTACCTTTGTGTGTGCGGCTTCCTTGAGGGGACACCTTTCTTGTTGGATATAATACGGCCAGTCCCGCCGTGAGGAGGCCCTGCCGTGGTGTTGCCGACCCCTGCTGACGCTGGGTGGTGTGCAGCAGTGCAGGGGACATGAGGGACAGGGTGAAAGTCCTACGGTGCAGCCCGGAGTAAACAAGACATGTTGCCAACCCACTGGGGACTTTGATTTGTTGGATTTGCCAGCGCATGCACTACTCACATGAGGAAGATAACCAATCACTACAGGGATCATCAGGCAATGCGACCGTCTACTCCCATATGGGCGGGTCTCATGAATGAAATACAAGTGCTGGAAGTGATGTGACTGTTTATTGACGCGTAGAGCGTTTAAGATTACATGGGAAATGTCCTGTCCTCCAGGTTGCAGCTTTTCTCCAATAAAAGCGTCAAGACTTACCTTCGTGTGTGCGGCTTCCTTGAGGGAACACCTTCTTTGTTGGATATAATATGGGCAGTCCTGCTGTGAAGAGGCCCTGCCGCGGTGTTGTGGACCCCTGCTGATGCCGGGAGGCGTGCAGCAGTGCAGGGTGTAGTGTCAGGGCTCAGGCCCGCATCATGCTAATAAGGGACACATACGGCATTAGAGGTAGTGTGGTAACTGGCCATGAGCACGTGCACTCGGGCCCTTTTATTGACAGGGCCACATCACTCGTGGCACCCGTGATGGATGAATGTGGGGGTGCAGTGTGTCCAGCCCTCGAGGGAGTGGCTGGGGTTACAACTTCATGTGAGACACTAGAACGTGTCTCACAGGACACTACATTCCTCCCCAACTTTATTGAAGGACAAACAAAGTGTCAGTCCAACCTGTGGG
The DNA here is from genome assembly GCF_964204655.1 of Triturus cristatus. Lineage (NCBI taxonomy): Eukaryota > Metazoa > Chordata > Amphibia > Caudata > Salamandridae > Triturus > Triturus cristatus. Next base: position 136,459,206 of record NC_140590.1, on the reverse strand, counting down.
GAAGAAACACACAGTTGACTAAATACCACAGGGTCCATCAGCTTCTCGAGTCAGGTGGCAGGACGACATCAGACGTGGGCTGGTGAACTTGGCTTGCAGCAGGACCTTCTCGGCGGGCACCCGTAATTTAACCTGAGGGACTCAGGACACGACCGCTGGCTTGGAGACGTCCGCTGCATACTGTTCGTTCGCTGACAACGCCATGTCTTGCTGTCTTGCCTGGCTTCATCTTGACTGACGTCGGTGATGGTCTGTGGTGGGTTCTAACAGTTCTTTTTAGTGTGCTGCATCGTGACCATGGATGGAGTCTCACATGAGGATTTTACAAAAGTGTTGCTGGTCCGACTGTCCCTGTTGAACCGCTTGGCTGTGACCGGTACCCTGATGGTGGGGCAATGTCTCTCCTCACTCTCCCGCCTGGGGAGGCCCTTCATCGGGGTTGCTGCGGGACTGTAGGAAGGCTGCGCTGTAGCCGCTGCTTGTGTGCCGTCTGGGGCAGCTGCAGGACTGCCGAGGAGCCGTTGCTTGGTCGCACGCACAACCCTCCCGGGTGGATGAGTCTTGGTCAAGACTTGCACTTGCTGTCGCTGTTCCGGTGTAGGCCAGGTTCACAGGTGGCTTCTGATTTCGTTTAGTCGGCTTGTGTGGCAACGGTTTCGGACTCCAGTCCATCGGTACTCGGGGAGTGGTGCTTGACGCATGTGTTGATGGCTGGCGTGGTGATGGCTGCCAGCCATGTGGTGAGTCGGAATGACAGGTGGTGGTGGCCTGTTGAGAGAATTCGGATGTCAGGATGGACCTGGGCAGCCATGTGCCTCCGCCTTGCTGATGTTGAGTGTCCGTGGCGGTTTAACACGTAGAGTGTGTTGATCCTCTCTTGCCTGGCTTGGGGCCACTGCCGACTCCATGTGTCGCGGACACTGTGTCGCTTTCGGGCCGCTGCGGGAGCGACTCCTTCCTTGCCTGCCGTGGGTCACCGCCGACTCCATCTTGAGGCAGTGTTGAGGAGGACCTTGTTGCTTTCGGCCCACTGCGGGGCTTCGCTGGTGCAGTGGGGACGTGGTCGCTCTCTGTGCTGCGTTCAGCTGTGTTTCTTTTCAGAGATGTATCTATCTCCCGGGCGCCTGCCCGTGCTGTCGGATTCGCTGGTGTGGTCTTCTGCGCGCTTCGGACCTTAGGCGCTCCCTTCTGGCACTGGTGTGCCTGTAGTGTGGTTGGTGGTTGTCTCTGTGTAGCTCCCAGTTACTTGCCGCTCTTTGCAGGGTTTGTCAGTTTCTCCCTATACTTTGCAGGGGTTGCAGGCTGTGCTCTTGCATATGTGATGCTGGTTTGCGCTGGTGGAGCTTGGGGCACCTTGGGGCTCTTGAGTGCGGCAGGGGCCTAGGGGCTTTGCTGTCTTCACAGGCATCTTGGCTGTCCTCACTTGCAGGGTGCAGAGGGCCACTCTTCGAGCATTCTTCTCCGAGGGCACGTCTTGCTGTGCCTGGTACAGTTCGTCTCAGCCACTGGGCGTGAGCAGGCCGTCTTCCCCATGGTGGCGGTGTGCCCTCTTGGATCTGTTGGCTGGTGTTGCCGGTTGTGCACTGCTGGTCTGTAGGGTGCCGTGCAACTACGCTTATCGCAGGTCTGCAGCCTTTGGTTGCGGTGGGCAATCAGAGTGTTGGATCGCACTCTGGATGCGCCCGTGTGGATCCTCTTGCTAGGATCCCTTTCGAACCTCTCCTGATGATCCTGCCGCTTCTGGCAGGGTGGTGGAGTGTCGGGCCTCCCCTCCGCTCCAAGGCGCTGGCGGTTGTGGGGTGCAGCTGGCTATTCGCTCAGGTCTGGTATCGCGTTTGTCCTTCTGTGCGTTGCGCCTGGGGGACACCCGGTGGCGCTGCGGTCTTTGGCCCTTTCCTGTGCTGGGGTTAGCCTTGGGCCTTTTGCGCCCCTTGCTGGGTGTGGGTCTGGAGTGCCTCTTCTTCTCACGGTTGGTAGCAGCACCTTGGTATGGAGTTCAGAGATGCTTCTGAGCAGACCTTAGATGGCGCTGCCGCCGCCTGTACTGTCGTTCCTCTGCTGCTCATGCGGTATTTCTGGGTTTCCTAGGCAGCACTGTGGCCCTCCCCTCATGGACAGTCTCACTTACAGCCTGGAGGCTCTTGAGGGGTGCTGTTTGCTGTTGTGGTACAGGGTACTTTTTTGTCTCTCTGGGCTTGCCCTGTGTGCGTGTGTAGAAGGAGTCCCCCTCACCGTGTAGTAAGTACCGAGGCGACCTGTTGTGGGAGTGATGCCCTCCTGCGCGTTGCTGTTTTTTTGTTTGTTCTTAAAGCCTAGGCCGGGAGCTCCTGTCTCGGCTTGTTAGGCATTTCTGTAGGGGAGTGCGTGTTGTCCTTCCTGCCCACCATGTGGCAGCACCGCGTTGAAGGATCCGGGCCTCGTCTGGCTGTGGCGTGCTTTTGCCGCTCTGGCTTCGGGATGCGGATACCGGGCGGCGCTGTGCACCATGCCCATCGATGCAGGGCCGCTTTTGCTGGCCAGGGGGCACCCCTGTCTCCTCGCGTGTCGCTGGCGCTGCAGCCCCTCTCCTGTTCGGGTCAGGCCATTAACTCGCGGCAGCTGCAGGCGGGTGCCTCTGCTCCCAATGACGGCAGGACGACAGGCAGCACTCCAGCACCGCCCGAGCCCCGATCTGTGGAGGCTGCTGACGCGCTGGATGTCAAAGACTTTGGCAGGTGGGTGTGAGTAGGGCCGCGGGCATGGCAGGTGCTGCGCTGTGACGGGATCGCAGGCTCTCTAACCGCCACGGGCTGTTCATAAGTGCTCGCATGGGGCTTGCCTGTTGGAACGACATTGCGCCCTGGCTTGCTACCTGTTTTCCACCACGGCGGGTGGTCTCGCCGGACTCTCGGCCTTCTGTGCTTCCTCTTGGCTCATTCGACCTGCTGGGGCAGTCCGTCACTGCCGGGTGGCCACCGGATGTATGGGCGAGGGAACGAGGGCGAAGTTGCGGGGTTCACGCTTACTCCAGGATCATCTGTTCGTTCTCCTCTCCTCCTGGCCTCAGTGGGATTGCGGCACGGGTGGACCTCATTGTCGCTTAATGGGTTGCGGGGAGAGGCGTCGCGCCAGATCACCACGGCAGGTGCTGATGGCTGGGTACCTCGCAGTGGGGGTGCCGTCTCCCTTGCACGTTTCCTTGTCTTCCCCCGTGAGGGACGATGAGGCGCCAGGCCACGGGCACGCGGGGTCAGCTGCCCGCCTCGTCGCCAGTGTAGTGTCGGGCCTCAGGCCCGGATCATGCTAATAAGGGACACATCCGGCATTAGAGGTAGTGTGGTAACTGGCCACGAGCACGTGCACTCGGGCCCTTTTATTGACGGGGCCACGTCACTCGTGGCACCCGTGATGGATGGGTGTGGGGGTGCAGTGTGTCCAGCCCTCGAGGGAGTGGCTGGGGTTACAACTTCCTGTGAGATACTAGAACGTGTCTCACAGGACATTACACAGGGGACATGAGGGACGCATGAAAGTTCTACGGTGCAGCCCGGAGTAAATGAGACATGTTGCCAACCCACTGGGGACTTTGATTTATTGTATTTGGCAGCGCATGCACTACCGACATGAGGAAGATGGGCAAGCACTATAGGGACCATCAGGCAATGCAACCATCTACACCCACATGGGCGGGTCTCATGAATGAAATACAGGTGCTGGAAGTGATGTGACTGTTTATTGACTTTGCCCAAGACTAAGTGCGTGGAAGCCAATGTTTGAACAGAATGTTCCTTACTTTTTTATGCTGTATATTATATGATGTTATCATCCTGCACTGGTCTTTGTTCTTATTCTCTTTTTTCTTTCTGGTGTTGCTTTTATTAAAGAGAATATCTTCCCTTTTCCTTTGTTTTGCCTTAAAAAACGCAGATCTTCTACAGTCATCTGGATAACCTCTCGATTTAAAACGGGCTTCCAATATTTCAAGCTCTTTGTTACAGTTTTCCTGATTGCTGCAATTACGTATTGTCCTTAAACATTCCCCATAGGGGATGCTTTTGAGAAGATTCTGTGGATGAAAACTTTTTGCGTGCAACAGTGTATTGGACGCTGTCGGGTTTCTAAAAAGTGATGTTTCTAGTTTGCCATTTTCAACATAAACTGACAGATCTAAAAAAGTGACATTGGTTAGACTTACAGTACTGGTGAATTTAAGATTTAAGTCATTGCTTTGTAAACTTTTGATAAAAGCAACAAGTGACTCTTGGGTACCTTTCCTCACAACAAATAAATCGTCTATAAAACGACACCAGTGATGTCATTTGGGATGTCATGAGTGATGTCATGAGTGATGTCACTGACCATGTCATGAGTGATGTAATGTGTGACGTCATCAGCAGTGCATTGCAGGCGCTCGAGTTATAGTTAGCTCAACTAACTATGGGGCATATCAACAAGGGCTTTATCTCTGCTTTTTTGGCTTTAAAAGCCAAAAAAGCAGAGATAAAACTAGCGCCCTATCAACAACAGGGTGCTAACATGCAAATTTGCATGTTAGCACCCTTTTACTCTACGCTTCCCCTTGCATCTCTAATGAGATGCAAAGGGGGCGTTCCAGAGTAAAATAATAGGAGAAATGTCGCTAAGCGACATTTCTCCTATTATCAAGAATGTCGCTAACCCTGTTAGAGACAAAAAAAGCAGCGCTAACCGCGGTTAGCGCTGCTTTTTTACGTCTGGTATTTTTCAGACTTAGCCATGATATCCTACGGAAGGAGGATATCATGGCTAAGTTTGCCTGTCCCTATCAACAAGGTAACGTGTGATTATCGCTGGGTTTCCAGCGATAATCTCACGTTAGCCTGTTAGCGTGAAGATTTTTATCGCTATTGAGATAAGCGTTGCTAATAGCACGCTATCTCAGCGATAAAAATTCACGCTAGCCAGCGATAATTATCCTCACGCTAAGAGCGCTGAGCGATAATTATCGCCGGTTGTTGTTCATATGCCCCTATAACAGGCGAATTTCTCTGGTTTTATATGAGTCAAATGTCCAACTAACTATAACGTCTGTAAAACCTATGGTTTTTTCAGTGAATTTTGAAGGTTTTTTAAATGTTAATTTCATATTTTAATATTTATAAAACCTATATTTTTTCAAATAGTTTTTAAAAATTTTGCAAGTCAAATACCGCGCGGCAAGCCGGCATTTAGCTTGCCGCGCAGTATTTGACTCCCGCTTGGACCTAGTACGGGCACAAGTTGAAGAGGATTTACTCGTTCTGTGGCCCCATGAAATCGCCATTATTTTAATCGGCCTTGGAAGCCTCTGTTGCTGAATTGAATTTACAGCAATATCCAATTTGTTTGATATATTAATTGCTCATTTGGGATGCTCAGTAAATTTTATGTCCTGAAGATGACCTTGGATTAATGCCAAAGGTCGAAACGCAGTCAACGCTATTGTGGCCGCAACTATTGGAGGACACATTTTTTGTTTGTTGGAGTTTTACGCAAAGTTTTGAAACTCCGCTTTTTATGTAATCATCTCCTTGTCTGCCACTTGTCTGGTTATGTATATGTTTTTATATGTTATGTGTACTAGCTTACAACACTGAGCCCTGTTGATATGTCTCACTGAATACATTTTGTATGGTTTTTCTATTAGGGCCTCCTTTTCCTTTTTTCTTTTCTTTTCTTTTCTTCTTTTTTGTTTTTTTGTATTTCAATGAGTGCATTGTTATACATATAATTCATGTCTCATTAATTGTTTTTTATATTTATTGTGAATTGTACACTCTGAACCTTTTGTTTGGAATAACTACTGAATGCCCCTGGTTCAGGTGGTTTGGGCTGACCTTGTGGTGGTTAATGTCTTTCTTATAAAAACACATTCAAAGGCCAATAGCTAGTGAAAAAATAAAAAGCACATGCACAAGCTTGTGTTTAGAGTTTAATAGCCCTTACTTAAAGTCTTGCAGTTCAGTGCATGCGCGCTGGCTCAGGCAAGACCTAGAAACTGCATTTCGAGAACTGCAATTCAGTGAAAAAACACAGGGGGTATTATCAAGGTGTGGTGATGACTATCACTAACGCAAGTTAGCGGCAGTTTTTTTATCGCCATCGATCCCTGAAAGTTATCGCCTTGTTAGCGACGTATTACCAACACGTCACTAACAGGCGATAGTTTCAGGGATCAGCGTTGAAAACTGCCGCTAACATCAGCACGATGGCGATAGGAAAACCGGCGATAGCGTGCAGAATCTATCGATAAGCCCTTAGTCCATCTCCCATAGAAAAGATGTCCAAAACAAAAAGTTTAATGCAGAATGGAGCAGCCAGGGCCAAGTGCAGCACACATCAACAACCCCTTCAAGCCACCCAACATCCAGGATGATCAGGATGAGAGCCTGGATGCCCCGCAGGACCTGTGTCTGTAGCCTGGATGCCTCGCTGGACTTGCGTCTGGAGCCTGGATGCCCCGCTGGACCTGCGTCTGGAGCCTGGAGTGGGATGTGGAGGAGTTGTGAAGTCGATGAGCCGTGGGGGGAGACATTGATGCGCGACGATCGGCCGTACTTGCTGGTGAAGTCTATCAGGTCGCATGGAGACTCCTTGCTGACCTATGTGAGAGGTCCGCCTTGCGCACCTTGGAGCAGTTAATGGTAGAGGCGCTCCTGCGCACCAACATAGTGAGGTCTGCATTGCATACTACAATCCACCACTACACCGGGGTGCACGGAGGAGATTACCAACGGTGGGTGCCGTCTCCCTGCATCACATGCCGGATGATGTTGGGCTGGCCGTATGCTGTGGAGGGTGAGGCCCCTGTGCTATGCCCAACTTGTGTGGTCTGAGCACTGCAACTACATGCCTAAGGGAGCCCTGCTGTATCAACTGCATCAGGAGGTCCACCAGCAGACTACGCAGTGACTGATGTAACCAGCCCAGTGAAATCACACCTGGCTCAGGCTTCTGCTGGCTGTGTCACTGATTTGGAGAGAGTGCAGCGGATTGCGCCATGGTGTCAATGTCCAGGTAAGGAGAAGGTGGGATGCGTAGCGCAGGAGCGCCGGGGGATGAGTCGCTCATGCCAGGTCTTGAGGGTCTTCCTGAAGGTGTTCAGGGAGGGGCCACCTCTGATGTCTGCCAGTAGCTCGTTCCAGGTCTTGAATGCAATGTGGGAAAAGGAACTTCCGCCTGCTCTGGCTCTGTGGATGCGCAGGGTTTTGGCCGTTGCGAGTTTGGAAGATCGGATGTTTCTTTTGTGTACGTGGAAGTTGATTCTGTCATTGAGGTATTTGGTTATGTTGCTGTGTAGGCATTTGTAGGCGTGAGTGAGGATTTTGAAGGTGACTCTTCACTCCACGGAGAGCCAGTAGAGTCTAAGTAGGTGTTGGCTGATGTGTTCGTACTGGGGGATGCCGAGGACTAGTCTGGCGGCAGTGTTCTGTAATGTCTGGAGTTTGCGGAGTAGGGACGTGTAAATGCCAGTTTACAGTGCGTGTCCATAGTCCAGTCTGCTGGTGATGAGTGCCAATGCTGCACTTAACTCTATTAGGGATTGGACCATGAACTGAATAAAACAGTTTCACTAGCAACCACTTTTTCCGTTGGGTTTAATCCAAAATATTTTCATACAATACATTTATCTTTTCTCTATTAGCAAAACATGATTTCAGAATGACAATTTTAACATATCAAAAGAGAGGAAAAAATAATACAACATTAATATCCACATTTATATATACTGATTTTTTAACATTATCGCGGCACCACCACTTACATACAACAGTCACCCATACATACTCGTCAAACACACTCATCAAACGTGCTCAGTAAACATTGTTTATGACAGAAAAAATAATTAAATGCAGTAAATGGACATAGGGCCATCAACAAGCATAGATTAACGCAGTTATGATACACTGTATTCTATTGTGTATAAATGATTGGCCAGAAGCGAAAAAGGTCTACGCGTTTCGAATCCCTTCACATGTGGGGATTCTCATCAGGACCAACACTTGCTGAAACGAAACAAAAACAAAGCTATGTTTTACTAAATGACCCAAAATACTGAATGCCAAACCGCACACATTGTTCTAGGGTCTTACCTGCAACTGAATGTTTGCAAGGGAGACTTTCAAAGTTATTTCTAAAACCGTCAAATGACCTGAAAAAAGTGAAAAACCAACAAAATTGTCACCTCAATGAAAAAACCTTTTTGGTGAATGAGCCAGCTAAAAGGTTAGTGTCAGTCTTACTTGTCAAGCTGTTGTGGTGTCGAAATACTGGTTTCTTCCTATGGCGTCAGAGTCTGAAAAGTCTTTGAACTGCTGTGTTACTAGTCCAGCAATGACCGAGCCTTTGGTGCAAGGTTTGACCTTTATAATTATTTATGTGGACTCTAATGGAACAGAAGATATCAAAAAATAATTGGTTAGTGGTCCTCCTTGGCAGGTATGGCGTTCTAACTGTTATTGGGACTGCGCACGGCAAGAGATCTTACCTCGAGAAGATCGTAAAAAATCATAACTCCTCATTCCGGGCGTGCGGCGCCATTATGGTTGGAATAGAATTCAGGTCTGTCCGGCAGCTATTTGAATGCGAGCGCTTCCGCCGGTGACGACTCATGGGAGTTGTAGTTTCCAAACTTTGTGCCGTCTGCCCTGCGTGGTTACGGTTCGAAGGAACGATCAATTAAAAAACTACCCCGGGCGGGCGGATGGTCTTAACTCTGGACTGGATCGCAGTTGGGTTCTGTGGCTTTTGCATTCGGGCGCCGTGGTGGCTCCTTCATGACCAGGGTGCGGACGTCACAGCTATTCGATGTTCATGGGAGTTGTAGTCTTTCTGATGCGTTTTTTTCAAATATATATTGACACAACTTTATTCAAGGCGTATAGCACCATTGTGGTTGAAATGGTGCTTGAGTGTGTACGACATCTAATTAGATGCCGGAGGCGGAGCTTCCGGGCCGGAGGCGGGGCTTCCGGGGCGGAGGCGGAGCTTCCAGGCCGGAGGTGGAGCTTCCGGCCCGGAGGTGGGGAGCACGGCCAGTGGCGGAGATTTAGCAATTGCCAAAATCTCCATCTCCGGGCCAGAAGCTCCGCCTCTGCCCGGAAGCCCCGCCTCCGGCCCAGAAGCTCTGCCTCCGGCCCGGAAGCTCCGCCTCCGGCCCGGAATTTCCAGCCCGAGTGCGGACGTAAAGTTAGTAGTCGTAAATCCATTCTGTGAATACCAAAAGTAGTAAGTGCATTCTGTGAATACCAAAAGTAGTAAGTGCATTCTGTGAATACCAAAATGGTAGTAAGTTTAGGATTTTGTCTTAAGTTAGTTCTGTGAATCGGGCCCAATGTGTTAATGTGTCAGCGGCACACATACCCTGCGCAACCGCGCAGCGTCTGCCATTTTGTAGTTTTGTAGGGGAGGGGGGTGGGGGGAGGAACGATCAGCTGGGAGGCGGCAATGGGCGAGGACAGGGGTGCTGGGCCACAGGGGCAGCAGCGGCAGGAAGTGGGAAGTGTGGGCTCCGAGAAGCCAAAAAACAGATCAAAAGTTAAAAACAAGGGATAACTAACTGATGTAATCATGCTATGTATACTCGGGGGTGGGAGGGTGGGTAGCACTGCTCCAAACACGGAGCAGGGCATGGGCGGATTGGCATGCCCACTCAAGTGCGCAGTGACTGTTTGGTTGGCCCACTCAGGACGCCCAAAGCAATCATGCACACTTTCCCTGTTCGCAATGTAACTGCATTACAGCCTGCATGGAGAACATGGCCACCCCTCCGGCCCCTGGCTGCATGACTTGTCCCGTTGCCGATTACCAATCCCACCGCTGCATCGCAGCGTTGTGAATGACTCAGGGGAGGGAGCCTGGCTGCCTACTTCCTTTTCCTGGAAGCAGAAGCAGGAGAGCAGGAGCTACAAAGACACGGGACACGGCTTCGATGTCAGACATCCCTCAATACATTTTTAACAACACACGCTCACACACCATCCAGCGTTATTTCCGGTGTTTATCACCTCACAGCTGTCCAGGCCCCCGCCCCTGCACTTCTCAATGGTGGCCGTTGTGCACCCATGCACAGCGGGCGTACCACTTATGTGCCAAAGGCACATATGTAGTTGCGACACATTCCATTCCAATGCATACTAATACTAGGCACATTGCAAAAGTAGGGTAGGTGTTGCACAGCGGAGACATAAAGATCCCTGTTTTCACTTCAGTGAGTGCAACCCAAAATTAACCTTTGCACCACAAACCCCACCGTGAACCCTGAAATTCCTTTTTTGAGCCCCCAAAACACACACAAAAATCACATGTGAGACAAATGCACACACCATTTTTCATTTTTTACACCAAAATTCACCCCATTTTTCATATTTTACCCCCAAAAACATCTCATTTTTCATATTTAAACTCAACAAACACCCCATTTTTCATATTTTACCCCAAAAGCTACCCCATTTTTCATATTTTACCCCAAAAAACACAAAGTTTTCATATTTTACTGCCAAAAAACGTACATTTTCAAATTTTACCCCAAAACCCATACACACCTGAGAAACTTTAAATTACCCCATTACTGACCTCACAATGCGTTGTGATCAAAGGCGATGTTAAGACACCCGCGTTGTCGGAGTTGCGTTGTTAACGATGTACTGCCTGCATTGTAATGGTCGTCTTCCGTGCCAAAGGCAATCCATAGGCTACGCCGTTTGCATCCGTCTGCCCCTGGACAGCGCTCAGCACCAAGGAGCTTTCCTCTTGGACACTCCACCGCTACGATGCCAGCACCCTCCTCACCATCAACCCTGGACGCCACCTCGCATGCCAGGACCAACCTCTGATCCATGCCGGACATCGCCTTCGCCATCACTGGCGGCTGCAGTATCACCCACAAGGACCACCCCGACCGTCAAGGAGGAGGCATTGCCATCACCTACAGAGGCACACTCTGAATGAAAACGCACTCTAATGTGCCAAGGTTGACTATGGACCACGTCAACTCCCCGACCCGGACCAAGAACAAGAACATCCTCTGTGGCACCCTCATGTGCAGGCCCCCGGGCCATTGCCCCCATTCTCCAATACCATTGTAGAACTCATTGCACCCCAGGGTCTCCAATCCACCAAAGACATCCAACTTGATGGACTCAAGTTCCACCTGGACAACCCCAGTGACCAGACCACCGCCCCTCCTGGGGAGGGACACCAACATCAGACGCAAGCAGCAAGTCACCTCAACAGGCCACATAGCAGTACACATGGTTGAGCACGTCACCTCCACCAGCGGGTACTTCAACTACAGCCACAACACCGGACTCCCCTGGACCGACCATCATTGGTAACATCACGTCTTCACCTTGCCCACCAGATGCCACCACCAGCATAGCACCCCCTTGCAGCTGATTCAAGGCCAGCGAAGAAAATCTCGTCAACTCCCTCCGCACCAACACTCCACCAATGGCTCCAAACGATGACACCGCAGCGCGCAACCACCACCGATGGATCTCCAACAGTGCTGACATTCAGGCAACCCTCATAAGCAGCACTGCGTCAGTACCTTCTGCCTGCCTGATGGCAGGTGTGAGGGTGAGGCAGTGCCACAGGTATAGGCTGGCCCCATGCATTGCTGGAGTTGCATCATGGCTGTGTCACGACTGCAGCAATGCATGACTTTAGCATAGGCAGAAACGTCAGGATTCCTAACGTATCTGTCATTACTTGCATCATGGAGTGCTGTCCAGTGATTACAGCGCATCCATGCTGTCGCAAGAAGGGCAAAGTGAGAAGTGTTGCAACGCTGTCTTGTCGCAGCGCAGCAACACTTTTCATGACTAGAGCACAGGTATGCGCACTATCTTATTGATTGTGCGCATTCCTGCAATGTAGTTTTGTCGCAAGGCAGCGCTGGCCAGCCCCAAAAGCTGCAGCGATATGGGCCCAAGTTTTATCACCTTTTTTAAGACCAGCTATTTTCTGGTCTTAAGTAACTGGCTCTAACTGCAGTTAGAGAGAGTTTTTTGGCTCTTCAGAATTTCAAGGAGCCCCTTGATAATATGGAGTAGTGATGTTTGTATGCCTTTTTGCACGGGTATGCCTACTTTGCATGTTATTAGCGATATATATCGCTAACATGCTTTGAGATAAAAAAACACGGGCCGCTATAGCCCCAAAACTCGCGCTAAGGCCCGTCAGCTGCAGCTTGCTAATACAGTGATAAAATTATCGCCGCATAAGCGGCAGAAAAGTGCCGCTGACACAGCGATAATTCATTGAGAATATGCCCCTGGGTCTATGGGAGCAGGGCGAGTGAGGCTGGCAGTTAGAAACAAGCATTTGCAATTCAATAGGTCTCGCATTATTAAAAGTTTGAGCTATTGGCGTTGCATTAGCAGCACCAATAGCTCACACTTTCAGTCATGTGTGACCTATTGCATTGCAAATGCTTGTTTTAATCATGTGACCACGTAGGACTAATAACATGATTTCCTTACTGTTAGAACCGGCGGTCTCTAGTTGGCAGAGGTATACACTTCTGACAAATAGGGACCTACCAACTCTAGTCCGGGCAAGGGGATTACACACTCAGATAACCCCTGCTACCCCCTTGGTAGCTTGGCAGAGCAGACAGGCTGTTAAGCATTTATGACCACATACAGTAACAAAGTGAATACACTACAGATGGACACGACACAGAAGTTATTATAAAAATAGTATTTTTATATAAGGCTTAGCACAAGACCAAATAACGACAAAAATATACCACAGTCTTAATAAATACTCTTTGGAAGGAAAAATAATAGTTCAAGTAAGGTTTCTTCTTGGTAAATAGTTCTTTAGCAACAAAATTAAGTATTCTTCTGAGCACAGTTCTTTGGCAACAATGTAACCCCCACAGGAGTCACACGACGTCGAGTCTACAAGATTCCCAAGGTTCGGCGTCGACCGCGTGGAGCGCTACGTCGAGCCTGGAGTTGCAACAGACCCCACAAGTACAGTACCTTGAGAAATGAAGAAAACGATGATCCACGGCGTCGAGATGTCGGCGTCGAGATCGGCGTCGATCGTGCCTCAGAGTCGGGTCAATCCGCAGCGGCGTCCAGGGATGTCGGGCCGGGGCAGCGCTCACGGCGTCGAGATGGGCGTCGAGTCGATGCGATCAGCAGCGGCGTCGGGACGGGGTCGCTTGGAGGTGGAGCCGATACTCACTCCTCACTGGCGTCGATACCGGCGTCGAGACGGGGTCACTTGGAGCCGGGGCCGATACCCACTGCTCACTGGCGTTGCTGCTGGCGTCGATCGGGCCCGGCGGCCGGCGTCGAAGGCTCGGGACACTGGAGCCGTTACTCACGATGTCGAGCTGGATTCGGCGGCGGCGGCGGCGTCGAGACTGCACATTTTCCCTTGTGTACTGGAAACAACACTTTCCAGCAATTCAGCAATTCAGTAGATGGTGAAGTCCTTTGGTCCTGTGACTTCAACAGGAGACTGGCACTCTTCCAGCCCTTGGAGATTTTCTAGCAAGCTTTTAGAGAGTACACACCAAGTTCCTCTCTCCTTGTTCCTTGGCAAAAATAAAGAAGCAGCTTTCAGGTTCCTCCACAGCAAAACAGCACTCTGGCAGAAAGGGGAGGCAAGTCCTTAGATCAGCAGGCTTCTTGTCCTTGGTACAGGTTTCCTTGTCAGAAGTGATCTGAGTTCTTGGTTCAGGGGTCCTTCTCTTATACCCCATTTCTCCTTTGTTCCCTTTGTCCAAGCAGGGAAATTCCCACCATCTCAGGTTTGTTGTGGGTGTTGCCAGGCAGAGGCACCTGGCCTATTCACTGAGCAGGGCAGGGTCCTCAGCCGCCCAGCAGGAGGCGGAGCCAGTATTGTCACTGGCAGGAGCAGGGCTATCAGTCGCCCAGCAGGAGGTGGAGCCAGCATTGTGTCAGGCAGGGCAGGCTACTCTTCCCTCACTCTATGTGTAAATGCCTCATTCACCCCACACTGACTCATTCAGACCTCTGGAGCCACCCAGCCCCTGACACACACACCAAACCAGCAGAGACCGGTGGATAGTTGGACAAGAAAATAGCCACTTTCTAAAAGGGCTATTTTCAAACATAGAATTTAAAAACCATCCATCCTAAAGGGTGTGTTATTAAATTCTGAGTTCAGGGATACTAAACTCGACCTGCTACCATGCTCCCTGAGTCAGATAGATTATAATGGAGTTAATAATCCGTCTGCCCATTCTGGCCTATGGGAGGCAGGTAGCCCTTCAATAGTGAAAAACGAAAATGGCTGTAATTCACTATTAGGTCATGCCACACACATCAGGGCATGACCTACCTTTTACCAACAATGCACCCTGCCCTAGGGCCTACCATAGAGGTGTCTGAAATGTGGCAAAGTGAAGGTTTAGAGACTGGCAAGTAGGTTTCCTTGCTAAGTCGACATGGCAGTCAGGGACTGCACGCAGGCGCTGCAGTGGCAGGCCTGAGACACATTTTACAAGCTGCTTCTGTGGGTGGCACAACCAGTGCTGCAAGCCCACCAGCAGCAGTCAACTTACATGCCCTTGGCACACGCAGTGCATTAGACTAGGATCTGAACAGTAAGTCAACCAAGCCAATCATGGTAACACCAATCAATGTAACAATTTAACATAGGGAGCACTTGCACTGTGGCACTGATCAGCAGTGGCACAGTGCCCAAAGCAATATTCCAGCAAAAACATCGTAAACAGAGGAGGCAAACAGAAGAAAATGGAGGAGAGACTCATGCCAATGATGCCAGGTCTAACACTTACCCATACACGTGTTGAAAAGTAAGCTGTTCATGTTATAAACATGTGTTGCAGTACATATAGAAATGTGTCAATGTTGTTCATGCATGATTAGCCAGGGCTACATAAGAAAGTGAGCACTACTCCCTTATTTTGTTCCTGGTTTTACCACTTGCAAATCCTGAGAGAAGAACCATTGACCAGGGGATGATGAGTAAACCCTCAGAGATCCTGTATGAGAGGTTATGAGGGTCCTTGGGTTCACTGAATGAACCACTGTTTCTGGATCAGACATGGTTTTTACACATTCTTTGTCTAAGGCTGCAATACTTGGAACAATAGTAGCAGCGGGAGCGAGTTTGCTAGTCACTCATTTACATAATATTTTCAAGAACCTCAGGCATAGAAGTCTGTAACCATCATTTAGAATGTAGGGGGTGTGGTATCAAGCATTTAACAAATAGATTGCATATTTTTGCAATAACTGGTTATATCCGATAATGTACACAAATGTATAACAAAGTGCGTACAGAGTAAATAAAGATGCATTACCTTGGTTTGTTAAAGTTATCTGTAAAAATGTAATTTTGCAACAGCTGTTTTTATGTCATACATGTCCTTGGTTGACAGCAAATATTCTTCTAAGAAAAGGAAAAGTCAATCTTCTGTACAGTTCTTCGAAGCATCCATTGTTGCATGTATCAGTCTCCCATGCCATTAGCAGGAAACAAAACGTTCGCTTATTAGTGCTATGAATGTGGGTTTTGTCGAGCAAGCACGTTTCACCCATAAATAGCGCATTTCCCCATGCTGTGATGGGGTAAGAACATGATTGTAATGCGGTACTACAAAAAGTCTACAATACTAGAAGGCAAAAAAAATGTGTGGTGACATGATGATCCTGCACTTATTGTATTTTTAGCACCACTACGTGAGGGCCTGTCTGAGTAAAACAAGGAGGTCATTTACTGATTCTAAAATGCATATTTGATTTAATGGGGAAATCAATAGGTCATGCATTTAAGCAAAAATTTACAAAACATGCCACTGCATCCTATACTTGTGAAACACTGAGCCAGTACCACAGATCAGGCTAGTTTAATTATTATGTTGTTCACTGTAATGCCAGCACGAACGGTCCAAGAACACAGCCTTATACACCATTAAGAAAATCGTATCAAATGACCTGTATCTTGTGAAGCACAATAAACTGATACAAGTTATTGTTTCGATAGCCCACAGGTTCAATTGTATTTCTAAAATGGCGGCTTATCTGCTGCGGTGGGGAGCGATTTTGTCTGACACATTGCAGCTCATTACATAATTCAAACTTTGACAGCCATCTCATCAATCACCGAAGGTCCTTCAGCAGGTTTGTCCTTATGCATATGAAGGTTTAATGATGTTTTCGAAGAGAGAGAACACGCTCTAAGGGTAATAAATAAATAACCCCGTCAATAAGCACCACAATTTACATTCAAATATATTTCTAATTTAGATAGTGAAAGAAAACGGATTCGGGCTTTAAAGACAACATGGTTGAAAAAACAGTCCACAATTACAGTGCTAAGAGCTGTGATCGCGCATGCCACCCTGACGGAGGCACGTGGAACATTCTAGTCCACGTCATGTTTACTAAATACATGTCTCACTAGGCGATTGCGGCTTACACGGAGACGTTCCATGTGTGTGAGTCTTGTGAAGTCCGGGCCCTTTAGAAACAGCTGCTTTCTGAGCACACTGTGGTCGTGATGTGAAAATGCATGCGCTGTGAGCGATGGAACTAAATATATCCTCACTCCTTTGATTGCATTTAGGTACTGCAGACAGAATCCGCCCTCGCAGTCCATTGAGGACAATGTTTTACGCTATTAGAGAAAAAGCGTCACTTCTAAACCCTGGCTGCAGGGGTTAAGAGCTGGAAGGTGGCAGGGCCGGCTTTAGTGCTGGTGGCGTATGGTGCGACAATCACTTTTGGCGCCCCCACATCCCTTGATCCCCTCCTCGGATTCTCTCACTACCACCTGCAAAAGTGCCCCTCATCTCTCATATCATAAGATATTGCTAAACACAGCGCTCCTCTGAGATCACAGTGCCCCTTCCACAGGAAAGGGCCTGTGCAGCCTCACTGGTCGCACTGCCCTAAAGCCGGCCCTGGAAGGTGGCCAGGCACTCCAGTAAGCACACACTCTGCATGCTGTCCCCCTAACGGAGACAAACCTCAGAATACGTGCTATTTACTGTTTATTTTAGAGTAATGCTCGGGTTGGGGTGCAACATGTCAGCAGGCATTGGTCTATTTGAGCTGCAAATATGTTTTTTGTTAAAATGTACAAATAGCGCAGCACATGGCGGAATATGTAGCCAGTGGGGCAAATTTATAATGCAATTACCCTTTTTAGCGGTGGCTTTGTCTATACTTCAGAGACTTCCAGTCATGAACGTTCCCAGGTCATGATGAGGGAGACACAAGGCATGCTGGGACTTGTAGTCCTACTATTCCCATGGTAAGTAAAGCCCTGCTGAATCCAGCGTGCTTATGCCGCTTGAAAAATACCGGACTGGTTGAAAATCACCTAAATGCCCAAGGGCAAGTATGAGATCCATTCATGTTGTTATTCTGTCTCCAAAGGCAGCACCCTGGGTTCTGGCTGTTTAAGCTATTCCACTGCGGAGGTGTGGTCTGATATCCTAACTCTGCCTCTCGTTTGTGTGCACTGCATGTATTCTGGGACTTTGTGGAGAGGACAATGTTTACTGTAACCATGGACACGGAGACAGTGACTCTCTGAAAAGATCACACATTTCTGCGTTCTGCTTCATTTTGCACATTTTAAAAATTTGTGAATTTTTACCAGGGTCTCCAACCAGTAGTTGGTGAGCTACTGTAACTTTCCAACTACCTCCGAGTAGCTCAGCTGTGTGCAGCCCAGTTTAATAAATTAGAACGTTTTTGCTTGGTTGAATTATTATACATATAAAAAAATGAAATTATAAAGCACTAAGAATATTAGTAGCTGTCAATGAGCTTCATTGAACATAAGTAGCTCCCAGTACAAAAAAGAGTTTTGGAAAGTCGTCTGCAAAGGTAACTAGATAGTAGTGAGCTACTTTTCCGACCCCTTATGGTTCAAAGGAAAAGACATAATATACATTCATTTATTTTTTTCACCGTGATATGCTTCTAATTTCCTGTCAAGGGTAGAAGGATATCATTGCAAATGGGGAGGGAACACCCCCCCAAAAAAAGCCTTTGCAAAGCCAATAGATTTGGTGTTTGTCAGTGATTGTTGTCATGGTTTTTACACATCTTCATTGCTGGGAGAGTGCTTGGCTATCACCAATATCAAACTAGATAAAAAACAAACAAATAAAGCAAGATATCAAAAAGAACACATTGTCTTAGAAGTCCCTGGCACTGAAGGATACTAATTTTCCAGCAGATGTGTTCCATGAATGCCATCCATGCTGTATGCTGTAGTGAGCAGAAGAAAAAAAGTGAATGACACAACTGACTAAAGGGTAAAGAGGGTGACGGAACCCCCTATAAATAGGTATAATACATATTTAATTTTTAGCAAAATCAAAAGCTCTTGGCTGTTGCCAGACCTAAAAATTATGTGGGTGTAAACTCCGGTGTTTCTGTGTAGGAAAAAATATTTTCCCCATGGGGAAACAAAGAAAAACTAAACGTGCAAATGTTGCAATGTTGAAACGAACACCGGGCTACAGTTTGCATACAAAAATAGATAGCACACTCGAGTACATCTGGGAATCTGCGACTGTTGTGGATTCGCAGTAAGTAGTGCTAATGGAATTCTTTGTGAATTTCAAAAAAGTTTGGTGCTTGTCCCAAATGTAGGAGTAACTATATGGAAGCGCATATCTGATTTATATATTTATTTATTTTATAGGATATTTTGTGAATTGAGACCATTATATTTAGGTCTGGCTAGAGACAGCTTAAACTGCTAGCCTAATGTAATCAATAGTAGCCCTATAAAACAAGCATTAAAAATGCAATTGGTCTCGCCTTTCATTAAGTTAAAGCCATTTGCTTTGCTATACAATACCATTAGCAAAGCAAAATGGCTTTAACTTAATCAAACGCGAGACCTATTGCATTTTCAGTGCTTGTTATTTCAGTCTCTGGTGTTGTAGATTCTTGTTTATTTCTAGTTCTCCAAAAGAGGGGGCTCAACGGCAATGCTTTAGGAGGGATTTACGCTTATGGTAATCCCTGGCCCTTGGAGATGCTGGATGGAGTTCCCCCTGTAGTTTGCGCAAGAGTACTTTTCCCAGTAAACCTTTTGATTTGTTAAGTTAGACAGCTTTAAACAATATTTGCGACCGCAGCTGCCTTTCCATTCTTTTGTTAGACAGCTTTAAACGATAGTTGTGACTGCAAAAACACAGGATGTGTGCAAGATACACAAGCAATGTTACCCTTCACTTAGTTCAGCTTATGGGTGTCCAAGAAACAACCAAGAGGGCAACATTTACAATTAGCTTAAATGCACCATAATTCCACCTCGGACAAAACTGCCTTTAATTTGTTATGATAGACAGCTTCAAACAGTATTTGTGACTGCACATGAATTGCAACCCAAGTTTTAGTTCCCTAAAACAATGCTGCCGTTTACTTCTTTTGTTTGACAGCTTTATACAATAGTTGTGACTGCAAAAACACAGGATGTGTGCAAGGTACATGGAAAAATGTTATCCTTCACTTATTTTAGCTTACGGGTGTCTAAAAGGTGACCAAGAGGTCAATATTTACATTTAGCTTTAAATTAACCTTTATTCCACCTTTATTCCAATGTGTTTTTAGTTCAAAACATTATTGTTGTCATTGATAAATTCACCTTAATGTAACGTTACTTTAGCCTTTGGCTTTTTGCATTCTCTTTTATCATTTTTTGACACAGTACCTTACAGACCGCCTACATCCGCAGGCCGGTGCTGATGGAACTTCTAGCAAGCATTGAGAGTCATTTAATAAGAATGAGAATAGAACAAGAGTGAAAAAGTCAGATCCAAGAAGGGAGCAGAGAAGTGGGATGGGAAGGGGGAGGTGGGTGCAGGAGTGGAGTCAACATCCATGGCTTCCCTTTTTGACTTTTGTACCTTATGAAGCCACTGCTGGTGTCGGTGTTGTTAAGCATAGGATTCTCAAATATTGAGGGAAGGACAATTCTCTGACTTCTTCTGATATGCAGGGTTGCCACATTTTATCAAAGAGAGGCAATTTCTGTGTGACTATTGCTGTCAACATTTCCATGCCCAATACATCCCAGACCTTATGTAGCCAATCCAGGTGCGTTGGCACCACATCCGTTCCCCACTTAGCAAGTAAGATGTGTTTCGCTGCACCCAGCACTAGGGTGATGGCTCTGCCTCTGTGTGATCGCAGCAGATATGTGAGGGGATTGGGAAGGCCTAACATTATGCAGCTCAGGAAGTTGGGTATATCAGTGTGAAATATAGTGTTGACTGGTTCCAATTCTTTGGACCAGAAGGGTTATAACTTGGGACATTGCCAAAGTATGTGTGTGAGTGTACCTTGTTGGTCACATTGAGACCAACATCACCCAGCCCCCGACCGGCTCCACGCTGCCATTCTGTCAGGCGTGTGGTACCAATAGTGGGCAATCTTGAGGAGCATCTTTTTGCTGGTAGTGTTTAGTGCTGAGGAGCATGCCCGGTGGAGTATATCATTCCATTCCTTATCCATAAAAGTTCGCTCACATTCTCTTCCGCAACGGGCGTGGGACAGTAAGGTTAGGGGATGGATCGCTTTTACTAAAAAGGCGTAAATGTCTGACAGTAGCTTGGCATCCGTGGTTGTTGTTAGGATCCACATCTTGAAGGCCGTAAATGGCCTGCTGGCATGGGGGCTGATCCAGGGCTGAGTGACCCAGTGGACCACCGTCAGGTATTGCCACTGTACTGAATTCGGTAGGTTGTAAAGGGTTTGCAATGTGCAGAAATCTACAAGCCCATCAGCATCAAACATGTTGCCTATTTACTTACAGTTTTCCTTATGCCAGGGCCTCTGTGAGTAACGGTGGAAAGTCTGCAGGAATGCTCTCCACCAGCCGGGCGGCGGCATTTTGGACCGTCTGAAGTTTATGGCAGAGGCCTGCTGTGATACCAAGGTAGAGGGCATTGGCATAATCGAGGTGTGAAATGATCAATGCCTGGATCACAGTTTTACGGCAGTCCGCCGGCAAGAAGTTAATGAGGCGTTTTATGGTGCGGATCTTAGCAAAGCAGGAGGATGCAACTGTTTGCACCTGATTGTTAAAGCTAAGTTGATTGTCCCAGCGAACTCCGAGATTTCTCACCGAATCTTTGGGGGTGGGGGCTAGGCTCAGGTCTTCTGGCCACCATATACTGGAGTCCAGAGGGGATGGTGTGTTGAAAAAGAGGATCTCTGTTTTTCCAGCATTGAGTCGGAGGGAATTAGCATCCATCCAGCTCGAAATGTCCCTAAGGCAGGATTTAAGTGGATCAAAAGCTGAGGCGGAGGGGGAGTCAAAGGTGAAAAGAAGCTGGATGTCATCAGCGTAGGAGGTAGATTTAATCCCCGTCTGTGCAATCAGCTTGGCCAGGGGGGTGAAATACACATTAAAAAGGAGCGGGCTTAGGGAAGAACCCTGAGGGACTCCCCATTTGAGTGGTCTGGCAGAAGAGGTGAATGGAGGAGTGAAGACCTGCTGTGTGCGGTCCGAAAGGTAAGATGAGAGCCATTTCAGAACAGCGCCACCCAGCCCAAGGTCCTCCAGTCTTTCCAGCAGGATTTTATGAGAGACGGTGTCGAATGCTGCCGAGAGATCCAGCAGCACCAACACCGCCCTCGATCCTTGGTCAAGCGTCCACCTCACCGAGTCAGCCATTTCAATTAGGGCCGACTCGGTGCTGTGGCCCGACCTGAAACCGTGCTGGGAGTCATGGAGAAGCCCATTGGTTTCAATGTAATTCGACAACTGCGAGTGTACCAGTTTTTCCAGGATCTTGGCTGGAGCAGGCAGGAGAGAAATAGGCCTGTAGTTACTGGGGTTGTCTGGATCCAAGTTGGGTTTTTTAAGGATGGGGACTAAGGAGGCATGTTTCCATTTGGCAGGGAAACAGCCCGTTCTGAGGGAGTTATTCCAGATAGAGTTGAGGTGGGGGTTGAGGAGGGATGCAAGATTTTTATATTGCTTGGCAGGCCAAGGGTCTTTGGGTGAGCCTGATTTGCATTTGATAAGTTCGGCCATGGAATCTGTTTCTGATATGGATGCAAATTCGAGTAGGATAGGCTGCAGAAGCGGGGAAGTCACGAGTTCCTTTTGTCGCCCTTCTGTGTTAGGAATAGGGAAGGAAGAGTAGATGGCTTCGATTTTATCCTCAAAAAATTGTGAAAGTTTGTCGCAAAGCGACAGAGAGGCGGGCTGAGTACGAGTCAGCGCATTGGGGTTTGTAAAGGATCTTACTATATTAAAAATTTCCCTAGCGCAATTGCTGGCAAGTTTGATTCTGGAGGCTAGAAAATCTTGTTTGTGTTTTTCGATCATTCTCCGGTATTCTTTAAGGGCCGATTTATAAATGGTTTTGCTGTCCAAGGAGTAGTTTTGTCTCCAGAGGCGTTCGAGGGATTTACAGGAGGCCTTTTTCTGCCGGAGCTCATCTGAGTACCATGGTGCGGAGGGTGCCGCCCTGTAGGTTTTAGTGGGTTTAATGGGAGCCAGGGCGTCTATGGCCTGGCTAATCCATGCGTCCAGATGGTCAATCTGTGAGTCCGGATCGGACGATGGACGGGGTAGAGTGTTTTTTAAATATCCCAGGAGCGATTCAGGGGTGATACGACTCCAGTTTCTGCCTGATGATTTAGGGGTGATGGCGGGTCTGACATGACAGGGAATGTCGATTTCAAAAGGGATGAGGAAGTGGTCGGACCATATAACCGGGATAGGAGATGTGGCCCGGATAGATGGTAAGTTGGAGCAGATCAGATCGAGCGTATGACCTGCTTTATGCGTAGGTAGGGTAATTATTTGGACTAAATTGCATACTGCTAGCGTTGAAATGAAGTTGCTGTTGTGCAAGCAAGATTCATTATTAACGTGGAGGTTGAAGTCTCCTAGTGCAGTAAAGTTAGCGTATCGTGTGCTAAGCTGAGTGAGATAGTCCGCCAGAGCGAGTAAGTGAGAGGTATTGGAATGTGGGGGACGGTAAATAAGGATTCCAGAACAGGAGGAGGATGGGGAGATTTGAACACTGAAGGGGAGGCCTTCAATACAGTCGATTGGGTCGTAAGGGGGGAGGGTAACCGTCCATTTGGATTTATGGATTAACGCAACACCACCCCCAGATTTACCATTGGGTCTGTTTGCACAGATGATGTTATAACCTTCCGGCAGTGCGAGGGCGATTGCAGGATTTGTGGTGTCATTCAACCATGTTTCGGTTAAAAATAGTAGGTCCCAGTCGTTGTCCCGTAGGGACTGCCAGATGTCGATAGCATGTTTACTCAAAGATCTGCAGTTGATTAAGGCGGCTAGGAGGGTCAGGGGGGATTGGGTTCCGCGCGAGGAGGCGGAGTTCAGGGCATGGGTCGTCCTGATAGTATGGCCTGGGACGGGCAGGGAGAAGTTGCAGGCAGTGCAAACAAAGGCTTTGCGCTGAGCGTCAGAGGAGGGAGAAGGGCAGGTCGTGCATTGGGGGGTTTTTAGAGCCAACAGCTCATTTCGAGTGTAAGTAGCGGTGGTATGGATGGTTGGTCGGAGATAGAGGCCGGCCCCGGTCGCGTCCTGATCGCGGACGAGCGCAGACGAGCTTGCCTTAAGCGCGCCTTCGGCGCGCAATCGTCGCGCCCGCTGCGCTCGTCCGCTGCGCTTCCGGTACATGCACATTATTATGAGGATGTGAAGAGGGGGGGTGTGGCCTCGTAGTGGGCGTGGTCCAGTCAGGGCGTGGGTAATGGCGGTTTAGTGAGAGATCAGCGATTTTCAGCCTTTCCAGCGCTCGTTTTGCTGGAAGAAGGGGTGTCTGCACACAGCAATCGTGTGACAGGCAGGGTAAGTGCAGTTTTAAAAGCAGCTTTCTAATTACAATTTAAAATAAACAATGTGAAATACACGATCTTTCTATCTTCTCCCGGCTGTGCCTCAGGAGATTAGCAAGGTTCTCTGCGCACTAACGATTCAGCGCGCTTTTTAAGAGCGAGGGGGCGTGGCCTCGTAGTGGGCGTGGTCCAGTCAGGGCGTGGGTAATGGCGGTTTAGTGAGAGATCAGCGATTTTCAGCCTTTCCAGCGCTCGTTTTGCTGGAAGAAGGGGTGTCTGCACACAGCAATCGTGTGACAGGCAGGGTAAGTGCAGTTTTAAAAGTAGCTTTCTAATTACAATTTAAAATAAACAATGTGAAATACACGATCTTTCTATCTTCTCCCGGCTGTGCCTCAGGAGATTAGCAAGGTTCTCTGCGCACTAACGATTCAGCGCGCTTTTTAAGAGCGAGGGGGCGTGGCCTCGTAGTGGGCGTGGTCCAGTCAGGGCGTGGGTAATGGCGGTTTAGTGAGAGATCAGCGATTTTCAGCCTTTCCAGCGCTCGTTTTGCTGGAAGAAGGGGTGTCTGCACACAGCAAACGTGTGACAGGCAGGGTAAGTGCAGTTTTAAAAGTAGCTTTCTAATTACAATTTAAAATAAACAATGTGAAATACACGATCTTTCTATCTTCTCCCGGCTGTGCCTCAGGAGATTAGCAAGGTTCTCTGCGCACTAACGATTCAGCGCGCTTTTTAAGAGCGAGGGGGCGTGGCCTCGTAGTGGGCGTGGTCCAGTCAGGGCGTGGGTAATGGCGGTTTAGTGAGAGATCAGCGATTTTCAGCCTTTCCAGCGCTCGTTTTGCTGGAAGAAGGGGTGTCTGCACACAGCAATCGTGTGACAGGCAGGGTAAGTGCAGTTTTAAAAGTAGCTTTCTAATTACAATTTAAAATAAACAATGTGAAATACACGATCTTTCTATCTTCTCCCGGCTGTGCCTCAGGAGATTAGCAAGGTATGTAAAGCATTTTCACATAACCAACAGTAACACAGTCTAAGCACTACAAAAGAACACCACACCAGTTTAGAAAAATGTCCAATATTTTTATATACTTAAGACAAGACCAAAAACCATAAAGAATCCACAATAGAAACACAGTTCGTACAAGTCAGTAGCTCCATCCGGGGCTATCACGATACTGAAAACAACAGAGTCTAACAGTTCCAGCCGACCGCATCGATATGGGCCTGCAAAAGAGTGAACAGACTCGGTAACTGTACCTTTCTCGTTGCGGCTTACACGGGGTGAGAGGCCGTCATGGCAATCGTTGTGGTTGTGTTGCAAAATAGAAGCGTTGCAGGGCATGGTGTCTACTCGATGCGGTGGAGGTAGTGGCTCGGTGGTGATCGTCCAGACGGCATAGGTGAGACCAAGGCTTATGGTGCAGGGCGAGACGGTGCTCGATACTGTGCTGGCAGGTTACGGTGCAGGAAACAGAGCCGGTTTGTGGGAGCTGGCGTCGGTCGGCACAGACGGCTGTGGGGGTCGAGGCGGTGCATCGTGAAACTTTGCGAGAAGCGCTCCCAATCACGATGCGGTCACGGGTGTCGAGTCAGCAGCAGTGACGGCATCGGTGAGACCAGGATGGCGAAGTGAAGTGAGGCGGTGCAGACTGTAGTGTCCCCAGTTCACTGTGCAAGCAGTGGGTCAGTGGCAGCGGTTGTCGGTGAGAACTGGGCTGCAGTGCAAGATGTGAACGATGCGGTCTGCGGTGACGTCAGGTCACAGAGTCGGTGACAGAGTCGGTTGCGGTTCCCTTCTCTGTGGACACTGAAACAGAGGTTCCAGAAGCGGTACCCAGAGATGGTGAAGTCTTTGCAGTCCCTGAGACTTCAGAACAGGAGGCCAGCTCGATTTCAGGCCCTTGGAAATACTCAGCACAAGTAAAGAAAGTTCAGTCCAGTCATTTCACTGCCCAAGGCAGAAGCAGCAACTGCAGACCAACCCAACAAAGCAACAGCACAGCAAAGGGGCAGTATGCCTCCTGGCAGCTCTTCCAGCTCTTTTTCTTCTTGGCAGGTTCCTTGATTCCTGCGAGTTATAAAGCTCAGGGGTTTGGGAAACACTTTTTATAGCCCAAAATCCTTTGTCCTCTCAGGCAGAGAGTGTCTGTGCCCAGGCAGAACCAGTTCTGCCCTTAGTGGTGTGGAGACATCATTATCAGCTGCAGACCAGGCCTATTCAGGTAAAAGGAAATCTCTGCCCCCTACTCTAAATTCAGCCCAGGTCTATTCAGCCCTTTCCTGACCCACCTAGACTATCTGGAGCCACTGCTCCTCCACAGCCCCTGTCATCCAAAACCCAGACAGTCAATCCACAAACCTAGCAGAGGCTTACTGGATGGCTGAGCAAGAAAATACCTACTTTCTAAAAGTGGTATTTTCAAACACAGAATGTAAAAATCACCTTCACTAAAAGATGCATCTTTAGATTCTGAGTTCAGGCATACTAAACTTTATTGTCCTACCTGGTTCCTAGGGCCAGTCATGTTTATAAGATGTTATAAACAAACTCCCCATTCTGTCCTATGGGAACAGGTAGCCTTGCAATAGTGAAAAACAAAATTGGCAGTAATTCACTTTCAGGACATGCCACACTCACCAGGGCATTTCCTACCTTTCACATACACTGCACCCTGCCCACAGGGGTACCTTGGGCCTACCTTAGGGGTGACTGACATGTAAGAAAAGGGAAGGTTAGGGTCTGGCAAGTGGGTACACTTGCCAAGTCGACACGGTGGTCCTAGACTGCACACAGGCTCTGCAATGGCAGGCCAGAGTTACATTTACAGGTTGTTTGTGTGGCTGGCACAATCCAGTGCTGCAGCCCACTAACAGGATTTGTTTTAGAAACTCTGGCACACTCAGTGCACTTTACTAGGGACTGACACGTAAATCAAATACGCCAATCATGGAAACACCAATCCATAACACAATTTACAACAGGAGTACTTGCACTTTAACACTGAACAGCAGTGAGAAAGTGCGCAGAGACACTAAGCCAGCAAAAACAGAGTCAAAACCGGGAGGTCAGAAAGCAAAAACTCAGGGGAAACAGGCCCAAAGATGCCAAGTCTAACACATGTCTCCTCCAGCTGAAAGTAGGGAGAACTACCCAACCTCCTGGGAGATTGCTTCACTAAGGCAGAAGAACCTGGACAGACCATCTGCATTGGCGTGTTCTGTGCCAGGGCAGAGTTCCATCTTAAAGTCCATTTCCTGTAGGGAGATGGACCACCTCAACAGTTTTGGATTCTCACCCCTCATTGGCATCAACCATCTGAGGGGCCTGTGGTCCATTTGAACCCGGAAGTGGGTCCCAAACAGGTAGGGCCTCAGCTTCTTCAGTGCCCAGACCACAGCAAAAGCTTCCATTTCTATGGCCCTCCACCCCTGTTCCCTGGGGAGTAGTCTCCTGCTAAGGAAGACTACAGGCTGGTCTAAGCCCTCTTTGTTTAGTTGTGAGAGCACCGCTCCCACACCATGCTCTGAAGCGTCAGTCTGCACGACGAATTCCTTGGAGAAGTCGGTTGCCTTGAGCATGGGCACCATGCGCATGGTGGCCTTCAGGGCATCAAAAGCATTCTGGCAGGACTCAGTCATAGTCACCTTCTTGGGCTGCTTCCTGGGAGTCAGCTCTGTTAAGGGGGCAACAATGGTGCCATAGCCCTTAACAAACCTCCTGTAGTAACCGGTGAGACCTAACAAGGCTCTCACCTCTGTCTGGTGCTTGGGGGGCACCCAAGCCAGAATGGTGTCAATTTTGGGCTGTAGGGGTGCCACCTGGATGGTTCCTACCTGATGTCCCAAGTACACCACAGAACCCCGCCCGATCTGGCACTTACTGGCCTTGATCGTGAGGCCTGCCCTCTGCAGAGCCCTCAACACTTCTCCGAGGTGCAGCAAGTGTTCTTCCCAGCTGGAACTGAACACTGCAATGTCGGCCAGGTATGGGGCACTGAAATCCTCCAGTTCAGCCAACACCTGGTTCACCAACCTCTGAAAGGTTGCAGGGGCATTCTTCAACCCAAAAGGCATCACCCGGAACTGGTAATGTCCTTCTGGGGTTGAGAATGCTGACCTCTCCCTTGCCCAATCTGCCAGTACCCAGATGTCAAATCAAACGTGCTGAGGAACCTGGCAGCTCCCAACCAATCAATGAGCTCATCTGCTCTGGGGATGGGGTGCGCATCAGTCCTGGTGACGGCATTGAGCCCACGGTAGTCCACACAAAACCGAAGTTCTAAACTTTATTTCCCTACCTGGTTCCTAGGGCCAGTTATGTTTATAAGATGTTATAAACAAACTCCCCATTCAGTCCTATGGGAAAAGGTAGCCTTGCAATAGTGAAAGACGAAATTGGCAGTAATTCACTTTCCGGACATGCCACACTCACCAGGGCATTTCCTACCTTTCACATACACTGCACCCTGCCCACAGGGGTACCTTGGGCCTACCTTAGAGGTGACTGACAAGTAAGAAAAGGGAAAGTTAGGGCCTGGCTTGTGGGTACACTTGCCAAGTCAACACGGTGGTCCTAGACTGCACACAGGCTCTGCAATGGCAGGCCAGAGTTACATTTACAGGCTGTTTGCGTGGGTGGTACAATCCAGTGCTGCAGCCGACTAACAGCATTTCATTTACAGGCCCTATCACACTCAGTGCTCTTTACTAGGGACTGACGCACAAATAAAATACCACAATAATGGAATCACCAATCCATAACACAATTTACAACAGGAGCACTTGCACTTTAACACTAAACAACAGTGAGAAAGTGCGCAGAGACACGAAGCCAGCAAAATCGGGAGATCAGAAAGCAAAAACTCTGGGGAAACACGCCAAAAGATGCAGAGTCTAACAGCCTCACGTTTAAATGAGAGACCTATAGCATTGGATTCGAAGTGGCCGCCATTGTCCCGGCTGCTTTAAAAGTAAAAGCGTGCATGGCGTGCTAAATGTAAGCAGAGCATGTCGTTGTGCCTACAGTAGGAGAAACTCATTACAGTTAATATACACGTACCGTGTAACAACCAAGTGAAGGGGCCAATAGCCATAGAAGGTTACAAATGACGATACAGCGGTACTAAGGAGGGACTAACAAGCTTAATTACAGAATCAGAAGTCAGCATTTACCAAGGACAAAGACACAAGCCAATGAAAAGCATAGGCTGGGGAGTGGGCAGGGCTTCTCCACCGTACTGAACTACAATAGATTATTGCCAGAGCAGCGCTTGCGCGCTGGTTCAGGCTCGACCTGAAAATGGTCTTCTATACACAGCAGATTTAACCATCAAACAATTCCTCAAGGGAACTACTTTAGGTGATCACCAAACGTTCTAAAGTTCATGAGAACAAAGGAGCAAACAGTAGTCCAACTTTCTGTGACTCAGTTGCCCACTGCTTTTGCAACAAGGTTGACGAAATTTACCTAAAGTTTGCTACCATCAACAGATTCTTACAAAAAAATCCACTCTAGTCAACAAATCTAACACCCAGGATGACACTGATCAAATAACCTTTGCTGAATTCTCATCAGTTACCCCTGATCAGGAAATTGAGCTGATTTACTCTACCAAATAAAAGTCTTTTTATGACGTATGCCTGCCTTGATCCCTGAGCCCATAGCTTTAAGTTTAACCAGCATTTTCAATTCCATGTTTGTGACCGGCATTTCCCATCAACCTGGAAAAAGGCCTCAATTCTTACTCTCTTGAAAAATCTAAGTAGAGCCATAATCCGGAAGATACTGCCAATTAACGTCCAATTTCTAGATTACAATTGCAGAGAAACTGATGAATATACAATTGACTATATTTATCCAGGATAACCATCTCCTAGAAACTACGCAGTTTGGGTTTAGACCTGGACATAGCACCGAGACTGCTGTGATCAAGGAAACAGAGGAAATAGGGCAGCTCTGGATAGGGGAGGGACTGTGGCCCTTATTCTTATTGATCTGTTGGCGGCCTTTGATACGGTCAACCATACTTTCTTGGTCGACTGCCTTGAGGCATCAGGCATAAAAAAGAAGGCTCCTGCACTGCTGAACTCGTTCTTGAAAGGAAGAGAACACACAGTTATGTTTGACAGATACACTTCTAAATCTTTCTCTCTTCCATGAGGGGTCCCGCAAAGGTCCTTTCTTAGCCCCACACTTTTCAACCACTATGTAACAGAACAGGCTTCACTGATCCGATCCTTTGGATTTTACCTTACTTCCTAAGCAGACGACACACAAATTGTGTTGTACGCTCTTAATAACGCCAACATTATAGCTTATCAGCACCATGATTGTGGCTGATGCTCTTCAAGCCCTTGAGCAAGGCAAAACATGTCTCCTAATTCTACTGGATTTATCTTTGGCATTCGACACAGTCAACCACGAGAAACTACTTGATCGCCTCGAATTGAGGATGGGAGTAAGGGGAACAGTTCTGGAATGGTTTAGATGCTTCATCAGGAACCGCACCCAGGGAATCTTAGTCAACAGTAATCTATCTGCTCCTTCCCCAATAACGATCGGAGTCCCCCAAGGATCAACTCTTTCCCCAACCCTCTTCAATCTCTACCTTGAACCCTTATCTGAATACCGCCAACATCTCCTTCCACATGTATGCCGATGATACCCAGGTCTACATCAAAATCTCATCTCTAGAGGAGATCTTCCCTTTGAATGAGGCCCTAAAGCTGACTGTTCAATGACTCGCTTGCAACTTGCTCAAACTAAATCCACAAAAAATAGAGTTCCTTCTAATCTCCCCCCCTAAAAGTAACACTGACATCCGGGAATGGACCAACTCGATCAGAGCACTGAAATTGCACACCAATCATAGTGGAATCTGCCAAATCTCTCGGAATAATCCAATACAGAAACCTGAATATGCAAGACCACATAAACTCGAAGGCTAAAACTGCCAGGTTTCACATGAGCTACCTGAGGAAACTAAAACCTTTCCTTGATCCCTCAGCCCTAAAAATGGCAGTCCAGGTATTAGTTATCTCCAGAATCGAATATGGATACTCTACCCTTTCAGGCCTGCCCAAGATCTCCACGGCCCCCCTAAAAGCTTGCCTCGACACCGTTGCCAGACTTTTAACAGTCTCAAACAAATTCGACCACATCTCACCGCATCTGAAGGCTCTGAACTGGCTTCCTCTTGAAGCCAGATTCCAACTCAAAACTGGCATGCATCACCCAAAAAGCGCTACACACAAAATCCCCTGCATATCTCGCCCAGGAAATCATGGTTTCTGGAGGAGCCAGAAACTCCCAGTCCGCTAGAGACTTTGTTCTCCAACCACCCCGCGTTCGAAAGGAAGAAACGTACAATCATGCTTTCTCTTGGGCCACACCAAGAATCTGGAACTTGCTGCCGTCTTTCTTCAGAAGAATTCCCTCTCTGTCAATATTTAAAAAGGTAGCCAAAACCTTCCTAATGGGCAAGTTACTTCCATAAATCATTGTATACACCCTGTTATTCCCCAAATGTTTCACTTCCTTCTATCCCTACTTATGATTTTTTTTTGTGTGACTATTTCATACTTGTATACAACGTGTTATCCCTGTAAATGCCTCTGATACCCTAACGGGTCACGTTTGCACTCTAGAAAACACAAAATAAATAAATAAATAAAAATAAATGATTGCATGCGGGCTATCGGTGTCTGGATGGGTAATCAATGCCTAAAGTTATACTTGGATAAGACGGAAGTTATTTGTTTTGGGAACACTCCCCAAGTCCGGATTCCCTCCAGCTTGTCCCTGGAAATGGTACCACTCCCAATTCCAGTTATAAAGGCTAAAAGCTTAGGTGTGGTAATTGACGACATGAATTTTGGTTGTCAAATCAATTCTGTAGTTTCATCCTCATTTAGTACTTTGAGGATAGTTAAGAAAATCCTCCCTATTATTTCACCAGATGCCAAAAAAACCAGTAATCACAGCCTTAGCTCTATCAAAAATTGATTACTGCAACGGGCTGTACTTGAACCCACAAGAACAATACCTTAATAAATTGCAGATTTTGCAAAATGCGGCAGCCAGGTTGCTTTTGCGTATCCTCAAAATTTCAATCAGTCAAGCAGACAATCAGGGGGCTTTACTGGCTGACAGTTAGAAATCTAATTAAACTCAAGGCGCTGTGTATAATCTATAAAGCTCTGCATGAAAATGACTCTGAATTCCTAAAACACGTATTCAAATGGTACGAACCCAACAGAAATTTACGCTGTCCAGGAGCAAAGAATTATGGGACATATCAGCAAGCTGGCGATGAAAAATTATCGCCGCAGACGAAAATCGGCGATCATTTTATCGCTTAATCAGCAAGGTCACGCTAACGCGTGACTCCTTGCTTTAGCTTTAACTGGTGTGGTGTCCTTTTGTAGTGTTGGACCAAGGTGCAAACCATTGCCAGCTAGAGACCCCCATTACTAACAAGGCTGCTTTATTGAGGCAGGTGCACATTCACCAAAACATTACCTGGACACCTAGGCAAAATGCCTCACAGAACTAAAGCCTCACTATACAGGGTCTAGCTATTGACTTTGCCTACCCCACCCCTAACTGTACTCCCCAATACTTCCCCTTGAACTTGACCATCTTTCCTACACAGAACTTACCTTACAACTTTGAGCACAAACAACTTTGATTCTTCCAACTCGCACACCTTCAAATTCCTTCATCTGTAAGATAAAATAACTCTGTCTTTTTAACTTTTCCCCCCACCCTCAACATACTACAAAACCTCTTGACAGACTTCTCCACAAATGCCACTTAGAAGAGCTCCACCTGAGATTTTCTGCCCCTCCCCCTTCCAACAACTTAATCTGAATCTGTCCTCGATTTGTGGGCATCACTGGACCCTCAGCAACTCTCCCACTGCTTCCCTCACCTGCACCAGATAGAGCTCCATACCTACCTCTGGCAAGTGCACATCGTCACCCCTGTGCTCAAACTTGATGTCTGAATGCACCACTCTTCCCAACCGACTTTTCCTACAGAACTTTCTCACTCCTCTATTGATTTCCCTCTGTGCTTTGTCAATGACTGCCGGCTTCTCTGCCCCTCTCCACCTACATCGTGGCACCAACTCTGTCCACAAAATATGTGTCCCTGACCACAACTTCCTTATCTCCTCCAAATTTGCCTTCATGGCATTCAACAATGCCAAACTTTCCTTCTAGTGCATAAACTCATTTTACCCTACATGACTGAATAATGCATCTGGACAGCCACCTAAACCCCTCAATAAATTTAGAAGAGGAAGAAGTCGACCAGTGGTGGCTCCTCCACTATGGCGGAGGAGCGTCGCCCTACTGCTTTTATGTAGTGCAAAGAAGAGACATAAAATGATAATAACTTTGAGATATTATAATATTATGATTTGTGCTGCTTTACGGCTGGCCGGGGCTGCTCTGCTTTTCGCCCTAAGTGGAATGGGAATTCCCAGACGTGGGACCCGTGCTCACTACGCCACTGGAGTCAAGCTATCCTGGCTGATGACGGCTGATAGCCAGAAACCGGTCCTAGGATGCTTGATTCCGGTCCAGGGAAGACATGGCTTGGCAGTTCGGGCTGGACTGTTCCCATGAGGCACAGGGTCAAGACTGATTTGCATATGGCCAAGTCTAAACTGGGGTGGTGTAGTGGGAAAAGAACAATGGATTTAACCAAGATCTCTTGACTGGGGGAGAATGTCTGCATTGTCAGCATTCCGTCCATCAATTGTTTGTTGTAACGCTTTTCGCCCTAAGTGGAATGGGTATTCCCAGACGTGGGACCCGTGCTCACTACGCCACTGGAGTCAAGCAATCTTGGCTGATGAAGACTGATAGCCAGAAACCGGTCCTAGGATGCTTGATTCCGGTCCAGGGAAGACATGGCTTGGCAGTTCGGGCTGGACTGTTCCCATGAGGCACAGGGTCAAGACTGATTTGCATATGGCCAAGTCTAAACTGGGGTGGTGTAGTGGGAAAAAGAACGATGGATTTAACCCAGATCTCTTGACTGTGGGAGAATGTCTGCATTGTCAGCATTCCGTCCATCAATTGTTTTTTGTAACACTTTTCGCCCTAAGTGGAATGGGTATTCCCAGACGTGGGACCCGTGCTCACTACGCCACTGGAGTCAAGCTATCCTGGCTGATGACGGCTGATAGCCAGAAACCGGTCCTAGGATGCTTGATTCCGGTCCAGGGAAGACATGGCTTGGCAGTTCGGGCTGGACTGTTCCCATGAGGCACAGAATCAAGACTGATTTGCATATCGCCAAGTCTAAACTGGGGTGGTGTAGTGGGCAAAAGAACGATGGATTTAACCCAGATCTCTTGACTGGGGGAGAATGTCTGCATTGTCAGCATTCCGTCCATCAATTGTTTGTTGTAACGCTTTTCGCCCTAAGTGGAATGGGTATTCCCAGACGTGGGACCCGTGCTCACTACGCCACTGGAGTCAAGCAATCTTGGCTGATGAAGACTGATAGCCAGAAACCGGTCCTAGGATGCTTGATTCCGGTCCAGGGAAGACATGGCTTGGCAGTTCGGGCTGGACTGTTCCCATGAGGCACAGGGTCAAGACTGATTTGCATATGGCCAAGTCTAAACTGGGGTGGTGTAGTGGGAAAAGAACAATGGATTTAACCAAGATCTCTTGACTGGGGGAGAATGTCTGCATTGTCAGCATTCCGTCCATCAATTGTTTGTTGTAACGCTTTTCGCCCTAAGTGGAATGGGTATTCCCAGACGTGGGACCCGTGCTCACTACGCCACTGGAGTCAAGCAATCTTGGCTGATGAAGACTGATAGCCAGAAACCGGTCCTAGGATGCTTGATTCCGGTCCAGGGAAGACATGGCTTGGCAGTTCGGGCTGGACTGTTCCCATGAGGCACAGGGTCAAGACTGATTTGCATATGGCCAAGTCTAAACTGGGGTGGTGTAGTGAGAAAAAGAACGATGGATTTAACCCAGATCTCTTGACTGTGGGAGAATGTCTGCATTGTCAGCATTCCGTCCATCAATTGTTTTTTGTAACACTTTTCGCCCTAAGTGGAATGGGTATTCCCAGACGTGGGACCCGTGCTCACTACGCCACTGGAGTCAAGCTATCCTGGCTGATGACGGCTGATAGCCAGAAACCGGTCCTAGGATGCTTGATTCCGGTCCAGGGAAGACATGGCTTGGCAGTTCGGGCTGGACTGTTCCCATGAGGCACAGGGTCAAGACTGATTTGCATATCGCCAAGTCTAAACTGGGGTGGTGTAGTGGGCAAAAGAACGATGGATTTAACCCAGATCTCTTGACTGGGGGAGAATGTCTGCATTGTCAGCATTCCGTCCATCAATTGTTTGTTGTAACGCTTTTCGCCCTAAGTGGAATGGGTATTCCCAGACGTGGTACCCGTGCTCACTACGCCACTGGAGTCAAGCAATCTTGGCTGATGAAGACTGATAGCCAGAAACCGGTCCTAGGATGCTTGATTCCGGTCCAGGGAAGACATGGCTTGGCAGTTCGGGCTGGACTGTTCCCATGAGGCACAGGGTCAAGACTGATTTGCATATGGCCAAGTCTAAACTGGGGTGGTGTAGTGGGAAAAAGAACGATGGATTTAACCCAGATCTCTTGACTGGGGGAGAATGTCTGCATTGTCAGCATTCCGTCCATCAATTGTTTGTTGTAACGCTTTTCGCCCTAAGTGGAATGGGTATTCCCAGACGTGGGACCCGTGCTCACTACGCCACTGGAGTCAAGCTATCCTGGCTGATGACGGCTGATAGCCAGAAACCGGTCCTAGGATGCTTGATTCCGATCCAGGGAAGACATGGCTTGGCAGTTCGGGCTGGACTGTTCCCATGAGGCAGAGGGTCAAGACTGATTTGCATATGGCCAAGTCTAAACTGGGGTGGTGTAGTGGGCAAAAGAACGATGGATTTAACCCAGATCTCTTGACTGGGGGAGAATGTCTGCATTGTCAGCATTCCGTCCATCAATTGTTTGTTGTAACGCTTTTCGCCCTAAGTGGAATGGGTATTCCCAGACGTGGGACCCGTGCTCACTACGCCACTGGAGTCAAGCTATCCTGGCTGATGACGGCTGATAGCCAGAAACCGGTCCTAGGATGCTTGATTCCGGTCCAGGGAAGATATGGCTTGGCAGTTCGGGCTGGACTGTTCCCATGAGGCACAGGGTCAAGACTGATTTGCATATGGCCAAGTCTAAACTGGGGTGGTGTAGTGGGAAAAAGAACGATGGATTTATCCCAGATCTCTTGACTGGGGGAGAATGTCTGCATTGTCAGCATTCCGTCCATCAATTGTTTGTTGTAACGCTTTTCGCCCTAAGTGGAATGGGTATTCCCAGACGTGGGAGCCGTGCTCACTACGCCACTGGAGTCAAGCTATCCTGGCTGATGACGGCTGATAGCCAGAAACCGGTCCTAGGATGCTTGATTCCGGTCCAGGGAAGACATGGCTTGGAAGTTCGGGCTGGACTGTTCCCATGAGGCACAGGGTCAAGACTGATTTGCATATGGCCAAGTCTAAACTGGGGTGGTGTAGTGGGCAAAAAAACGATGGATTTAACCCAGATCTCTTGACTGGGGGAGAATGTCTGCATTGTCAGCATTCCGTCCATCAATTGTTTGTTGTAACGCTTTTCGCCCTAAGTGGAATGGGTATTCCCAGACGTGGGACCCGTGCTCACTACGCCACTGGAGTCAAGCTATCCTGGCTGATGACGGCTGATAGCCAGAAACCGGTCCTAGGATGCTTGATTCCGGTCCAGGGAAGACATGGCTTGGCAGTTCGGGCTGGACTGTTCCCATGAGGCACAGGGTCAAGACTGATTTGCATATGGCCAAGTCTAAACTGGGGTGGTGTAGTGGGAAAAAGAACGATGGATTTAACCCAGATCTCTTGACTGGGGGAGAATGTCTGCATTGTCAGCATTCCGTCCATCAATTGTTTGTTGTAACGCTTTTCACCCTAAGTGGAATGGGTATTCCCAGACGTGGGACCCGTGCTTACTACGCCACTGGAGTCAAGCTATCCTGGCTGATGACGGCTGATAGCCAGAAACCGGTCCTAGGATGCTTGATTCCGGTCCAGGGAAGACATGGCTTGGCAGTTCGGGCTGGACTGTTCCCATGAGGCACAGGGTCAAGACTGATTTGCATATGGCCAAGTCTAAACTGGGGTGGTGTAGTGGGAAAAAGAACGATGGATTTAACCCAGATCTCTTGACTGGGGGAGAATGTCTGCATTGTCAGCATTCCGTCCATCAATTGTTTGTTGTAACGCTTTTCGCCCTAAGTGGAATGGGTATTCCCAGACGTGGGACCCGTGCTCACTACGCCACTGGAGTCAAGCAATCTTGGCTGATGAAGACTGATAGCCAGAAACCGGTCCTAGGATGCTTGATTCCGGTCCAGGGAAGACATGGCTTGGCAGTTCGGGCTGGACTGTTCCCATGAGGCACAGGGTCAAGACTGATTTGCATATGGCCAAGTCTAAACTGGGGTGGTGTAGTGGGAAAAAGAACGATGGATTTAACCCAGATCTCTTGACTGGGGGAGAATGTCTG
Organism: Triturus cristatus; assembly: GCF_964204655.1. NCBI lineage: Eukaryota > Metazoa > Chordata > Amphibia > Caudata > Salamandridae > Triturus > Triturus cristatus. The sequence goes on along the minus strand of NC_140590.1, from coordinate 136,421,778 downwards.
CATTGTCAGCATTCCGTCCATCAATTGTTTGTTGTAACGCTTTTCGCCCTAAGTGGAATGGGTATTCCCAGACGTGGGACCCGTGCTCACTACGCCACTGGAGTCAAGCTATCCTGGCTGATGACGGCTGATAGCCAGAAACCGGTCCTAGGATGCTTGATTCCGATCCAGGGAAGACATGGCTTGGCAGTTCGGGCTGGACTGTTCCCATGAGGCAGAGGGTCAAGACTGATTTGCATATGGCCAAGTCTAAACTGGGGTGGTGTAGTGGGCAAAAGAACGATGGATTTAACCCAGATCTCTTGACTGGGGGAGAATGTCTGCATTGTCAGCATTCCGTCCATCAATTGTTTGTTGTAACGCTTTTCGCCCTAAGTGGAATGGGTATTCCCAGACGTGGGACCCGTGCTCACTACGCCACTGGAGTCAAGCTATCCTGGCTGATGACGGCTGATAGCCAGAAACCGGTCCTAGGATGCTTGATTCCGGTCCAGGGAAGATATGGCTTGGCAGTTCGGGCTGGACTGTTCCCATGAGGCACAGGGTCAAGACTGATTTGCATATGGCCAAGTCTAAACTGGGGTGGTGTAGTGGGAAAAAGAACGATGGATTTATCCCAGATCTCTTGACTGGGGGAGAATGTCTGCATTGTCAGCATTCCGTCCATCAATTGTTTGTTGTAATGCTTTTCGCCCTAAGTGGAATGGGTATTCCCAGACGTGGGACCCGTGCTCACTACGCCACTGGAGTCAAGCTATCCTGGCTGATGACGGCTGATAGCCAGAAACCGGTCCTAGGATGCTTGATTCCGGTCCAGGGAAGACATGGCTTGGAAGTTCGGGCTGGACTGTTCCCATGAGGCACAGGGTCAAGACTGATTTGCATATGGCCAAGTCTAAACTGGGGTGGTGTAGTGGGCAAAAGAACGATGGATTTAACCCAGATCTCTTGACTGGGGGAGAATGTCTGCATTGTCAGCATTCCGTCCATCAATTGTTTGTTGTAACGCTTTTCGCCCTAAGTGGAATGGGTATTCCCAGACGTGGGACCCGTGCTCACTACGCCACTGGAGTCAAGCTATCCTGGCTGATGACGGCTGATAGCCAGAAACCGGTCCTAGGATGCTTGATTCCGGTCCAGGGAAGACATGGCTTGGCAGTTCGGGCTGGACTGTTCCCATGAGGCACAGGGTCAAGACTGATTTGCATATGGCCAAGTCTAAACTGGGGTGGTGTAGTGGGAAAAAGAACGATGGATTTAACCCAGATCTCTTGACTGGGGGAGAATGTCTGCATTGTCAGCATTCCGTCCATCAATTGTTTGTTGTAACGCTTTTCACCCTAAGTGGAATGGGTATTCCCAGACGTGGGACCCGTGCTTACTACGCCACTGGAGTCAAGCTATCCTGGCTGATGACGGCTGATAGCCAGAAACCGGTCCTAGGATGCTTGATTCCGGTCCAGGGAAGACATGGCTTGGCAGTTCGGGCTGGACTGTTCCCATGAGGCACAGGGTCAAGACTGATTTGCATATGGCCAAGTCTAAACTGGGGTGGTGTAGTGGGAAAAAGAACGATGGATTTAACCCAGATCTCTTGACTGGGGGAGAATGTCTGCATTTTCAGCATTCCGTCCATCAATTGTTTGTTGTAACGCTTTTCGCCCTAAGTGGAATGGGTATTCCCAGACGTGGGACCCGTGCTCACTACGCCACTGGAGTCAAGCTATCCTGGCTGATGACGGCTGATAGCCAGAAACCGGTCCTAGGATGCTTGATTCCGGTCCAGGGAAGACATGGCTTGGCAGTTCGGGCTGGACTATTCCCATGAGGCACAGGGTCAAGACTGATTTGCATTTGGCCAAGTCTAAACTGGGGTGGTGTAGTGGGCAAAAGAACGATGGATTTAACCCAGATCTCTTGACTGGGGGAGAATGTCTGCATTGTCAGCATTCCGTCCATCAATTGTTTGTTGTAACGCTTTTCGTCCTAAGTGGAATGGGTATTCCCAGACGTGGGACCCGTGCTCACTACGCCACTGGAGTCAAGCTATCCTGGCTGATGACGGCTGATAGCCAGAAACCGGTCCTAGGATGCTTGATTCCAGTCCAGGGAAGACATGGCTTGGCAGTTCGGGCTGAACTGTTCCCATGAGGCACAGGGTCAAGACTGATTTGCATATGGCCAAGTCTAAACTGGGGTGGTGTAGTGGGCAAAAGAACGATGGATTTAACCCAGATCTCTTGACTGGGGGAGAATGTCTGCATTGTCAGCATTCCGTCCATCAATTGTTTGTTGTAACACTGCTCTCGGAGCAAGGCAGGAGTGGTTTGCCCACTGCTAAATGCACAATAACTGTTTGGTCAGCCCTCTGCAGCCTCCCAAACCAGTTATGCGCTCTTTCCCCATTCTCCATGCAGGCTACATTACAGCCTGAGTGGAGAACAAGCCCAGGCCCCCTTTCCCTGGTTGAGCATCAAACTAGGACACTCAAAACTAATCATAATGTTGGAAGGGTGGTCAGTAAGGCCTGCTCTTTTTCCTCAAGTTCCATGAGGAGGGCAGGTGCAGAGACATGGGACACGGTGGCAAGGTAAGTTTATTTTTTTTATTTTATCCCCCCCTGTGAGATGCACCACACAACCTCCCCACTCCCCGCACAACCCGTGACTCGCCCTCCCCGCCAACCATGAGCCACTGGTTCTGACCATAACATACCCCCTTTACCAAACCATGCAACTTTAATACCCTGGTGTGACAAACCAAGGTGTGACGCAAAGCTCCTTGCATGTGCCTGCCGTTTAGCCCATCTCACAAATGAGTGTCTCACAATCCAGATGATCATCCTATCATGTTGAGGCCCGTGCACCAAACATTAAAAGAAAACAAAGCATTAGACGTTAACAAGGCAGTTCAAAACTCCCCCCTACGCACATAAGTCGGAAAGAAGTCAGATGAGCACCTGGCTTTGACTGCTCATCCCCCATCTACTCCTCCCTGCTTCAGTGGAAGCCCCAGTTCTAAAGGAATGCATGCCATACTCCTCCGCTGGCATCCCTATTGCCGCAACACTTTGAGCAGAACATGCAACATCTGGTATGCCGACACCAGAGATACATTGTCATGGTGAAAAAACAGTCCCCTGTGCACCTCCTGCCTGACCTGCTAAGTGCGTCAATTAAATAAACAGGCAAAAGCGCTCACATACCTGTGGCCTCAACCACATCGTTGGCCCCTTTCTCTTCTGATCACCCTTCGACCTCTGAATCTGCATTCAAACACCCCCTTGCTCTGCTTCTACCTCTGACCAATATAGGCCCCCATGAGTAGCTCTGACACCCTAAAGGCTTCCAAAAACATGAAACACATGAGGCACAAAAACAAGACCACTTCTCCACTGCTGGTGCACACTGTTGACAACACCTCTATCACTCTGCCAGAAACCCACCACAGCAAAGGCATCCTTTTTTCCCCTCCATGACCAGCCTTCCGCACCCAGCCTCCCAACATCCAAATACCCAGCTCCCCAGCCGATGGTACGTAACCCGACAACAGCTTTCCCAAAAACTCAAAGCCGAAAGTTGCCCAGTGATGGTCACTTTTGTCCAACCCTTTTCAACCATCAACATGATAAAATTCATCACATCCTCCTGTAGCCTTTCTGATGTACCATCCCAGCTCCTCCTCGCACCTGATGCCAGAAATTCCCTCCACACTTGACCATACACCCTTCTCGTGGACAAAGCAAAAGACCCCATTACCAATTTCACAATTCTCTTTCTATTACTCTCCACAAGGTCACTGGCATCACAGTCCTGTCCTCGTCTGCCTCCGATGCAAGCCCAGAGAACCTCTGCCACAGAAAACGAGACAGAGCATCTGCAATGTTATTATCTTGCCCTGGATCGTGCCGTGCCCTGAAACAAATTTTCAGTGCAAACATGTCAGTACAAACACTGTCAACACCGGAAAATCATGCACTAACTGCGGATTCACCACCTGCACCACTGCCATGTTATCCACATTGAACAACAACTTCTTGTTAACAAGCTTGAAACCCCTTAGGGCTAGAACCACCATTAATGGGAACTCATGGAAAGCAATGCTCCATTCCCTGTGCTTCCACACCTCAGGCCATTGTTCTGCACATCAGTGTCCCCGCCATTAAAGGACAAAACAGGTCTCACCTGCAGCATCAGAGAAAACATGCATCCTCCACTCTGCTTCATCTCCCAATCCCTCAAAAAGCACTCTATTGAATTCAGTCAAAAATGTCTGCCACATGCATAAGTCCTCCTTGACTCCTGCCTTCAAACTCAGCCTATGGTGGGGCACAGACAAACCCGACAATGCCAGATTCAAATGCCGCCACTTGGCATGCAAAATTTAAGTGACCCATAAGAACCTAAAGCTCCTGCAGCTGCACCTTTCCCTTGACTAACATCCTCTCAATAAGTTTCAGCTTCACACTTTTCTGTGTCAATTTTGCTGCCCAAAAAAGTCAAACCAGTAGATTGGCGCACTGTTTTTTCTTCCGCCAGGGGCACCCCCACATCCACTGTAGGGAACTGGGTTTTTGTTGCAGTTACTTCCCCTCTGTTTTTGCCCCCCATTTTGGCTGCTAGGTGCTGATTTTTAACTCTGACAATACATTTAGGCCTGCCAACCAGACCTCAGCCTAAGTGGCAGGACTTCTTCCCTAAAACAAGGTAAAGTCTAATTGTGACACAATTGGCTTAGGGCTCTAGCACTCCTGTAAGTCCCTAGTAAATGGTACCCCAGGTACCTAGGGCATGAGTGCTAGAGAGGGTCACAAAGGGCTGCAGTATATCTTATTCCACTCTAAGGGACCCACACACAAATTCCACACAGTTTGCCATTGCAGGCTGAGTGACATGGTGCAAACCATGAGTGAAAACATGACATGACACACTCCTGTGTGTCATGCCACAGTCACTGCATCCACCTTTTGTATGTCACCCCTGCATCAGGCCTTTAAGCCCTAAGGCAGAGTGCATTATATATGATTTGAGGACAGATCCGCATGAGCAGGTATGCCCTTGTGATGTTTAGTTCTATTACTGGACATTACAAGTGAGCAGGAAAGCCCTCTTAAAGTATGTACAGGGCACTGGACAAAATGAGTTCCCCAGCTACATAATGGCTTCACTGAAACATATGGTGTTTAGCATTAAACACTTCATATTAATAAACCCACACTGATTCCAGTGTTGGATTTAATAATACATGCACCCAGAGGGCACCTTAGATGTGTCCCATAAAGACCTACCAGCCTCCATTGTGTTGACTGACTGGTTTTTGCCAGCCTGCCACCAGAGACGAGTTTCCAATCCCCAAGGGTGAGGGCCTTTGCTCTCAGGAGGTCTGAAACAAAGCTTGCTCAGGAAGAGGGTATACCTGCTGATTAGCATTCCAAAGCAGGTGAGCTTCAAAGAAGGAGAAGAAGCCAACCCCCTTTGTCCAGAGCTCTTTGGCACCTAGACAGGTGGGAGAATTAGCTAGTCAGGTGTGCGTGCCCACCATCAGGCTACTACGACCCCTAAGGTGGCCTAACATGAAGTGGGCATGAATTTTCAGAGTTGGCCAGCTTAATGATGACAAACTTAAGAACTTTGGGACATGATCATATCCACTCCCCACAGGAAGTGGTCATGTAAGGGGTGTAGTCTAAGGGTAGGTAGTCCATTGGCTACTACCCTATACTCCCTAATGCCTCTAAGGTTAGTATTTAGGGGCACCCCTGACACCAGGACATCAGATTTCAGGAAACCTAAGAAACAAAGGGTCACTGAAGAGCTGCGAAGACAGACAGGAGAGAAGAAGCAGCTGACTTAGCACCAGGCCCGCAGACTTGTCTGCATCCCTTGTTGAAAGCTGTGCCAAAGTTGACTCATCCTGCAGCTGTTGACTTCAAAAGCTTGGGAGGATTGCTGCCTTTGACGAAGAACCAGAATCTCCCGTGGAGTAGTGGAGCTGGCACCATGCATTCTTCAGGCACCTCCAAAGTACTGCCAGGACTCCGGAACTGCCAAAAACCCAGCAACAGAAAACACGACTGCACTGAAGTGGGCCAACGGTGCCAGCGTGGTCTCGCAGCCCTCTAGAGAAAAAGCACACCTGGGACTTACCCACTGTGGACTCCCCCCCCACTGCCACCTGCAGCCTCGGTTTACAGGCCTCCTCAACCGCGACTGCTCCAGGTGACAAAAACCCAGCGCTTAAGGACACCTCTGCCCTGGCCCATGGAGAAGAGGACCAAAGGTGTCCCCTTGTCCCCAAGCATTGTGAGACCAGTGCCCCCTTGTTGGTTCAGCCCAATTGGTCCCCCAGTCTGAGTCAGCAACCTCTTTTCTGACTGACTTATCTCCATAGACTTGACAAGGGCACCCGATACTGTAAGGCACCTCTGCCCCCGTCTGCCACAGTGCTGCCTAAAGTGAAGTGTTGGTGCTGTCTTTGACCTTGTCCCATACTTACCTTTAGTCCAGAAGATTGGTCACATAAGTCGCTGTTGAGTGCTTGAATGCAATACATGTTTTTCCACCATAGGTTAAAATTACCACGAAGTGCTTCAAGTATGATTTAAAGTGTCAAAATCACCCGATGCTGAAAAACACACCTCCGCACCTGGACGCCCCAGTGCCTCCCGAGGTGACCTGTTGGTGCTGGCTTGGACCTTGCCCCATACTCACCTTAACACCTGGGGAAGGGTCCCGTAAGTCGTTGTTAAGTGACTGTATGCAGCGTATATTTTCTCCACAGCTTAACATTGCAGCAAAGTGCTTTAATCGCGATTTAAAATCAAAAACCTGTTATCTTCAAACTTGCGATTTGAAAAAGTACTGACCTGATTATGATGATCTTGGTGCCCTAAAGTGATATAAAGATAAGTGTTATTTTATAAAATGGTGTTGGATTTATTTATTGAAAGTGTCTTATATACTACCTTTACATGTGTAATAAATGCTTAGCAATATCCTTGAATATGCCTATCTGCCTGCCTACACAACCACAAAGGAGAGCATTTGGGGTGTCATTTGTGCCTCTGTAATTCCTTTGGGGTTTGCCTGGACTCATTGCATGATATACATCTTTTTGGTATATTATATACAGTGCCAGCTTCCTACATTTATCGATACCTTTACTCCTTCCTTTCTAGGGACTATTGTTGTTCGCAAATACATAATTCCCAGGGTCCCTGGTTGACCTTTCTTTGGGTGCTCTTGTTGTTATTAAATATATAGCTCCCTACATCCGCCATGAACTCTATAAAATTTACCAGCATCCGCTGGCAGTCCGTAGAATAGTGAGGACCCACAAAGAAGAAGTAACCCAAATAGTGTGTCACTGCATCAAAACTGGACACAAACGTGAATAGCCATTGCAAAAAGGAACTGAATTTCTCTAACAAGGCACAGGAAATCGAGCAGCCCATGGGCAGTGCTTTATCCCCATACCATTTTCCCCCGGACTGTATACCGAACAGTGCTACTCCAGTGCTACGTCAAGTGAGGAATAGGAGACATTGGAAAGCTCCTCAGGGATGAAATCATTAATGGCCTAGCCCTCTGGCCAAGACAAGTGTTATATCAAATGGAAAGGTTCCTTTTCCCTCTTGGGCACTAATCCAACTGGTGAGACGATATACCTGTCCAACGGCCAGTCGCTGAACGGACCCACCATCCGATCTTCAGCCATCTCCCTGTCCATCTTACTGTGCACTACCGCCGGGTGTTTGTTTACTGACTTCAGGTTGTCAGCCCATCTGGTCACCCTCTGTCCCTCCTACCCCAATTTAAAATCCACTCAAAACCTTTCTATTAACAAATGCTTGTCTGCCTGGTGCTCACATCCTGTTAGCCTGTTAGCCAGACTGTCCAATTTAACTAGCGTATGAACCCTTTCACCCAATGCTAATTTTGCCCGGGCCTCCCCTTCTGTAACCTGACTGCTGCCACTGGCCCCCTTGTGCTTCGCCAACCCTACCACAGTGGATAAGCTGGTGTCTATGCACGCATCCAGAGCACTCATACCGAAATTTGCAAAACTCTCTAAGGCACGATCCTCTGTTGTATGCCAAAAACTCTCCTCCTGGCTTAGACTGTTCTTTTTCTGATGTACCCACCCCACCCTAGGCGGGTTACACTTGAAAGCGCCAGTAAATCAATAGCAGACCACTGGCTGTAAAGACCATCAGCGTAGGCCACGCCAGACCCATGGTATGGAGCCATAAGTCATTGTTCAACTCGTATCATTGGCTAGACGTGCCCTGAATTCCTCATCGTACCTCACCCAGGCGTAGCCCCCAAATGTAATGTGCGTCTTTCAGATCACATCCATATACTTGAAAAGTTCCACAAAGCATTCTGGAAATTTTGCACAGTATACGCTGGCATAGATAAAAAATGTTGCCATCCAATTCTAAATTGTGACTAGCACTCTAGGCCGTCTAGCAAGTTTGTACTCTTCCTCTTTAGACCCTTCTTTCGCCCTGATCTCCCTGTGAAGCAGCGTAAAAACATCTATATATTCCCCCTTCCAGATCATTTCCTTTGTCGCTTTCATTAAATGAGCCCCAGCGGTTTCGCAATGCCCATGTAAGGCAGCTTTTTTACTTTAAGCTCCATGCTCTCTTTCTTACTACCCCCTGCAACATTACTCCCCGCAGCTGCATGTGAAACCCCCTTGTCTGGGTCCATCGCCGCTCCCTCATCCCCCCGCTCTGGCAGCCCTGCTTCCTCTCCCTTCTTGCAGCCACCCTGTCCCCCACTACCTGTGCTGACACCTGCCTGCACCTTCGGACCTGTTGCCACCTCACTTGTCCCAACACCTCTGTCCCAAACATACCTACCTTTGAGCAACTTTATGTCTGATTCCTTGGGCTCCTCACTCTCACCAGCTCCCACCCTTTCCAAAACCATTCATGGGCCTTCCCTCCCTTGCTCATGCTTACCTGGGTGCAGGATTGACGTCCACACTGAAACATGCTGACTCCGCGCACCAGGGTTTCAAGGCGTCAGAGTCCTTCCATGTTCCTTCTTGACACCTGTTTAGAAAGATCTCCCCCACATGTCTGGCCACCTGGCGCAACCCGTGCATCACCGCTCTAATCCAACTCTCCTTCTTCCACATCACCGTCCCCCCCAATCGTACCCCCCATCCTCACCCCTCATAACCCTTAAGCCATGGAGCCCCAGTAGGGTCCTGCTGCGCATCCATGAATTGAATGTTTTCTGAATCTAGGCACAAGTGACTTATTTAGTGAACCTGATAAGATCTGTAAAAAGGATCTCATCTGGGTAAAAGATCATTTAATCAGAAGACGATTGTAGGAAAGAGAGGGAGGTGCCTTTTCGAAGCCCAGTGTTCACCGTTATGCCACATTGAAAACCATGCCCACCACGGAGCCCTATCTTTTATGGGTAAAAACTACATATGACCACTTTTTACTAAACAGGTACCGGCTGGACCTTTTTCGCTTTACTTTTAACCCATCCTAGTGGGATGAATAGGGGTCATACTTTCTTACCCCGTGGCTGCGACGGTAATTCTCAACAGGACACGCTACATTTTATCATGTTTCGTAGTTTTTTAGGTCTCGCCTAGGCAGCGCTTGCGCTGTCTCGTTGAGACATGCAGTATATACTTTAGTGAGTGTCTGACCCCCTCTTTTTAAACAGTTGTTCTCATTCGTTCTTCAATGTGCCTCTCAAACTGTTTCTACTTGGTATTGGTTACAAGTGTTTGAAGTCCCTCCTTTTGAGCTGTTAGCCACGCCTATGGCTATTGGCCCCTTTACTTGTATTAGGGGCGTTGCTTTGGTTGTTGGACTTTGTTTCTGCACGTGATGCTGACCACGTGATGCTGATGGAATGCTCTCAAGGCAACACATCGTTAAAGCACTTGATTTAGGCAGAAACACATCGTTAAAGCACGTGACGTTAATGGAGTGCCTCTCAGGCACGGACTTTTTTATCTGCACGTGATGCTGATGGAATGCTCCCTAGACACACACATATAGTGCCCTTGTTTACGTGTTTTTTTTCTTTTTTTTCGTTCAAGCGCGTGATGTTAATGGAGTGCCTGGATGTTTTATAGTCTTTTTTGTACAAATACAGAAAGACGAGTGCCTTACAAACCTTTAAGCAGACACTCGTTGTGTAACGTATTCAGAGCGGCTGCTGCTTACAGCTGCGTGTGTCCACGTACATATAAACATATTTTTGTTATTGCAAAGTTTTGTTATGACTTTAAGATTTCTTTTGAGTGTCGCATGTTAACAAGTTTTATCGGTAGGTATGTGACTTTCTTTTCACCTGGCACGCCAAGATCCCTGTGTTTATTTATTATTGGAAGATCGAAATTTTCAATTACTTAACAAATGTTGAGCCATGCCGAGACTCGAACACTGGTCCCCTGGTCTCAAGTCGGCAGTTCTAACCGCTAAACCACAGCCTCTCCAGCAAATGGGACAACTGATTACATGCTGTATTTTTCTTCCCTGCTTACATACTTTTGTTACAATGGTGCCGCCATTACAACAAAAGTAAATAAATAAAAGGAAAAAAACGTCTGGCCGCCATTTTTTCCCTATTTGGTTTACTTTGATTTCAATTGCTGTACCCGTGCTCTAGCTTGAAACATCTGAAGCTAAGGCACGAGTGCCGGGATTACTTCAGAAGTGAAGAAATAGAAAAAAATGCACATTTTCCTTTTCCTTACTTTTGAAGCAATCCCGGCGTGCTGCCATCAGCATTAGGATAGTGGGATGCCACGTGATGCTTGTTTTGTCTTTCTTTTCTCCCGGGGGCAGCGAGATCCCTGTTTATTTATTTGTAATTACATAATCGTAATTTGCAAATAATTAATAAATGTTGAGCCGCTGCCGAGGCTCGAACCCTGGCCCCCAGCTTTCTAGTGGGCAGCTCTAACCGCTAAACCACAGCCTCTCCAGCTATAGACAACGTTTTAGAAATGGGGGAACTGATGACATGCATTATTTTTCTTCCCTGTTTACTTATTTTTGTTACAATGGGGCACCCGTGCGGGTGCCACCATTACAACAAAAGTAAATAAATAAAAGGATAGAAACGTCTGGTGGCCATTTTTTCCCTATTTGTTTACTGTGGTTTCAATTGCTGTACCCATGCTCTAGCTTGAAACATCTGAAGCTAAAGCACGAGTACCGGGCTTATTTCAGAAGTAAAGAAATAGAAAAAAATGCCCAGTTTCTTTTTCCTTACTTTTGAAGCAATCCCGGCACACGCGCTTAAGCTTCAGATGTTTAAAGCCAAAGCGCGCATGCCGCCATCAGCATTAGGATAGTGGGGGGCTACGCAATGCTTGTTTATTTTTACAACTATGGAAAAAACGTTCTTATTCACAAGCTTTTCTGGGTGCAGTGTACTTGGTATCTCTACCGCGCGAGCTCAACCACTTTCATTCAGAGATCCCTAAATACTCTTCGCTGCAGAGTGGAGAGAGACACGGGGTCCTGGGGCGAGAAAGGGCTCGGGTGGGCTCGGCTAGGTGAGTATAGAAGTGCATGAAAGTGAAGGGATGAATGAGTAAACATTTGAAGAGTGCTCTTTTCGATCGAGAGTACTTCTAGGCGCTGTAAATGGGTAATTTCAATGAGAAGATGAAAGGAATCGTTTTATTTTCTTTTTCATGTAGTTCTATTATATAAACAAGCTGCACTGGGGACTGGGCTCCGTTTTGGGAACTGAAGATTACAGAAGACAGGGTCAGGGATGGCGCGGTCAACGCACACGTCATGTTCTTTTGTAAACATACATTTTGTGATGCGCTAACGAATGCTAGGGGTTCGCCTGTTTGTAACCGCCTCCAAAAGTGGCAGGTAATGTAATTGTAGGACAGCAGAAGGAGATCACTTGATTTGCTCAGGATCACACAGTGTACAAGTAAGTATGCGTTGAAGTCAGTCTCTGAGTTCACTTTGGATAAACAATCCACCACACGGGACTCGTCTTCCACAGCGGGACTGGTTACTGGACAAGGGGGGGTCGGAAGTGACTAGTCCCTTCCGTGAATTCACTTTGTTGCTCCTTTGAGCTTTTTTTTTAGCTTTTATATATCAGGTTACACCATTGACACAACAGCGGAAAACACAGTGGAGCAATCACTTCTTGATGCATCACAGATTACCCGTTTCACTCAAATTACAGGGGAACATAACTTGCCCAACATGCAAGAGCCCTAATTAATCAGATTTTGCCAGACTGCATCGCTGTTACCCGTCCTGCTCTGGTTAATTAGCTTTTTTTTCTTAAATGACAATAGGCCATGGCATAAGCATTTTGTGCCGATCGGCCCGGAGTAATATACTATTTTTTTACTAGAGATGAGAGAGTGTCATGATCCACTCAAAGCCTTCCATGAGCCAAGGCCTTCCCTACACCCATGGTAAGAAATAGCACGATTTCTGGCACATCTGCATACGTAACATATAGTAGGATGAGATGATGTTTTTTTTTTCTTTCGTTGAAGTCCATGATGTTAATGGAGTGTCCCACACGCTTTTAAACAGTAAGCAACCACTCGTTGTACAGCGCATGCAGCGCGCCTGCCACTTAGGATGAGATGTTGTTTTAAAGTGTGGCATTTAGCCTTCTAAAAACGGGGGTCCCACATGCCTTTGAACCCGTAAGCAGAGGAGGGCTACATATGCTTTGTACCCTGTGAGCGATGTATTTAGTATGTCTGTTGCTTCTGATCTGGCGTTGTTTTAAGGAAAATATGCTTTTAAAATATGCTTTTAAATGTGTGACACCCTTTGGATATAACTAGAGCTGATGCTAATTTATCAAATTTGACGATGCAGCGCTGTGTTTTGTTTTGTTTTTTTCCGTTCAAGCCCATGATGTTAATGGAGTGCCTGGATGTTTCAGCAATTCAATGTATTTTTGCCAAATGCTCTGCTGCACATAATATTATGGCGCTCACTATATGCACACAGTCTATATTTATTCATTAAGTTTATGAGCCTGCCCCCGATTTATTCCTCCATAATTTGCCTATGTAGCTCTGACTCGCAGCTGCTTAGGGATATAAATATGATCTCAGGTTCTATCTTTTGACGTGCTGTGTGACTAGTCTGGGAAAGCTGTGGCCGAATCGCTCGGTGTTAAAGCCGCACCCAAGTACTTCACAGCTCTTCTTGAAATCGTCTGCTTCAGGGGCACAACGAAACCAAATAACTTCAAAGTAGCTGCATAGCTTGACGTCTGTCTTGTTGGAGCCACAAGTAACTACTTCACAAGTGTTTGCAAATAGCCTGCATATGTGTAAAAAACTCTATTGTTACTGTGAATTAGGAGGCTTCCATGAAAAGTAGCTTGGACAGCATATTGAAACAGTGCCCGCTTATTAAATTGCAAGTTCTATTCTTTGACGATTCGACCCGTAGATATAGCCGTGCTTTTTATCAGCACTATTTACATTACCCAAAACACATTCGCTTTGTTAGCACGAGGGGATTGATTTTATGTACTGTGTATAATGTGCACGGATACAAAGCTAGGCGCATAGAGGTGAATGGAACTGGATTTGATATCGCTGCGTGCAAATCCCTATTGATTTCGCATACATGTAGTTTAGACCGGGGCCATGCCATTGAGGAACCGTTTCTGCTGTCTGGGAACACGGGCCTCCATTGATGCTGCACACCGTTTGCTTACGTAAACTACAGTGTTTTCACCTCCTGCCCTTATGTTTTGAAATGTTTCGCATCCGGGCAGCATATGTCCACACCCTGTAGTATAACATACATTTTAAGTACAGCTAAAGTTATGCATGGCGAACACGCCGATGTGAGTTGACAGTTTTTGCAGCAGAGACAGATGATTTACGTAAAAGAGTCTTTCATATTTACAAGTGAAATCGCTAGTACTGTAAGCGGAGTGCTATGCCATAGGGCTCTTTAGTTTTAAATAAGCAGTCTCTCTGCATGATAATTAATCAAAAGCAAAACATATAAATGTAAGAAAACAAGTGTATGCTATAAATGGTGTACTCCTTTGCCCTGTGCGTATTGCACATGTGATACTTTATGCAAAGTAGCTTGCATGGCATGCTTTCTTGAGTACAGACGCACATCTTTATTGTGGTTCCCAGGGATAGGCACAAGTTTTATTGGAACCTTTTGGTCCACCATATAATTCCTTGTGTTCTCTTTAGAAGTGAAGCGGGGGCGTGGGTTTTATCACTTTGCACTCGACATTTGTTTACAAACCTTTTTCAGAGGTTAGCTGCTTCTGGTGCTGTGTTATAAATGTTGTGTTGAAGATTTCTTGTGTGATAAATGTAGGCCTCGTTTTCCTATGTCTTTTAATAATTATCTCTGCTTGATATGTAGTATTATATGTCTATTTATGGTTTAACTGTAAGAATAAAAATACTGTGACAACGTAAACAAATAATTGCACAAGTTATGAGGGCTTTTTAAAAGCGTGCAATTTATCCAAACAAATCATGAGCCCCACACGTCTTTAAACCTGTACGCAAACACTCTATGTACAGCGCATCCAGCACGCCTGCCACTTGGTATTGGGTGCTGTTTTTAAAACCGAGGAATTTAGTCTTAAAAAAACGGGGGCCCCACACGCCTTTAAACCCGTAAGCAGACACTTGTCGTCGAGCGCATGCAGCGCCCCTGCTAATGTTGCTATTTTATTTGCCGCAATAGCCCCGGGTTCCAGACATGAACACATATTGCTATACTAGCATGCCCCTTTAAATGTCACCAATGTAGCTGCTGCTGGTTTATAAAGATTGGCGAGGCTGCGCTGTTACCAGCAAAGTAGCAAAGTGCTCGCCATCATTTTTAATGCGCAGCGCTACTCCGTGTGACATTCTTTGAGAGAGGGTGCGCATCCAAAGCTACGGCCAGAGAGATGGACAGAACTGCATTTTGTGTCACTGCAGCCGACTTCCTTCTTATTTAGCATAAACGCGATTTAAAGCTCAGCAATGGCACTAAGGGATTGGTTCGGGTGTTTGGGATGAAAAGTACTTTGGACATCATATTGATTCACGCAGAAACTACAATTATGTTTACCAATTAAGCAGCGCTATACATTTATGTGAGAGGTGAACAGGTACGACATATACGGAGCTAATTAACAAACAGCCGCCGCTTATTAAATTGCTAGCCATGATTTCTTATCGATCCGCACTCTAATATGTTCGCTACTACCCGTGTAACAGTGTATGTGTGTCTTTGCACTTTCTCTTGCTTTAATGACACCCGCAGGTATGGGCGCGCTTTTTATGAACACTGGTTACATTATACAAGAACACGTTTGTTTTGGTATGCATGGGGAATTTGATTGTGTTTAGTATGTGAGATTCTAATGGATATGGCCATAACATATATATGTGTATTATTGTTATAGCTTAACCCTGGTATGACTTCCACTGACTGCCTTATCATTTAGTATAGATGTGATTCAGACCTCGGTAATGCAACTAAGGAACCGGTTTTGCTGTCTGGGAAACGCTGGGAAATGCGGGCTTCACAGGTGTTCTTGAAGTCATGTGCTTCATATGCACCAAAAAAAAATAACTTCAAAGTTGATCCGTGGCTTCAAGTCCGCGTTCATGGAGCCGCAGCTAATTACTGCACACAGAGCCCGAAGATAGTTGTTAGTTCTGTGTCCCTAAGCGATTTTAGTAAACGCTCAAAATGTATTTGAGTAAATGGGAAACTGGGGACATCACAATGCGCAAATTAAACTCAGCAGCATAAAAATGTAAGTAAGCCGGCTCCATTTATTTACTTCTGGAATAAACATGCAAGTTAGCTCGCTACATATATTTTAGACTGGAATAAAAATGTGCCTTTGCGGGCTCCAATTTTACACAACTTTACCCTTTTCATACCATTCCATATTAACTACCACTAGAACTCATAATAGAACTACTGCAGAGCAGTTGGGAAAGCAAAAAGGAGCAAGGTAAAAAGTACTTGTCTCCTACATTAAACCAAAAGAAATTCACTTAATAAATACATAAACCAAATTACAGTGCACGCCTGTAATGCAGCAATGCAATGCAACACGCGCAATAAATTATTCTAATTATTTAATTATTCTATGCACTTTATTTTCTTTAAAGCTAAATAATAATAGCCCACAACCTAACGCTCTACCCACAAATCAGCACTGCAGCAAATTCACACAAAAAAAGCAATTTCAACTGAATACCACTTTCATTTACTTACAAAGTTACAAACATGTTTGCTATCACTACATCATAAAAACAATAATTTTTTATTGTATATAAGTCTAAAATAACAAACTGCAAACTTTTTGTATAAGTTAACATTTATTAGTTGGATTTACTGTATTAGTTACTGCTTTGATGGTTTCAAATGTTTGCTATGTGGCTTTTGTGTGTATAACAAGTTCTGTTTGGAAGCAATTTCACTCTTGAGGCCCTATAGCTCAGCTAAAATATGCTTGACAATATATTACAAGGTTACAAACATGGATGCTATCACTTCATCATAAACAATTATTTTTCCATATTGTATATAAGTTTAAATTAACAAAATGCAAACTTTTAATAATGTACCAATTATTAGTTGGATTTACTGTATTACTTACTGTTTTCATGCTTTCAAATGTTTAGATGAAAATAAAAATTTCTACAAAGAAACTAAGTGATCCCATAGCTTTTATTACACACAATTATACCATATAAAAATACTATCACACATTATTTCTAAAAAAACCGCAAACCTCATCAATATGGCGAGACCGATTGGCATTGCCAATGCTTGTTTTATGTTGTGCCCAGGGAGATTTATATTCGTCCCATTTTAAAATAGGGCCAATTTCAGCCAGGTCCGCCCAGCTCTTGCCTACCTACAAATGCTCTCAGGGGATGATGTTCTTAACATTCTTAGCTTTTTGAAAGTTGCTGCTAGGCTTAGAAAAAGTTGTGATTAACAGTATCAGCAGATGGAGCACTGATTTACAGCCAGTATTCATTTGATTTTAACTTTATACTGGTAGCTTTTTTATGGGATTTTAATTTTAATTTTACTGATCCTATGTGTTCTTTTTTAACTGATGTGTATATTGTGATCCGTTGTTTTTTTTCAAAAACTAAATAAAGTTCACATTGATTGAGTCACCCACCACTCATGCTGACCGCAATGCTCCATCTTCTTGCGCGGGCCCACACCGGACCCTCCACCTGTGGTACCTCCAGAGTCCCATAACGTCATCAGGCTGGACGCACCAGACTAAGACATCGCTTCACCTTGGGGTAAAGGAGCCACACTGGCTCTCCCAAGTCCGCACCTCCATCCATTACTGCAACTAAAAGATTGTTGTTAAGTCCCAATGTACTGGCATGACCTGCCCCTCTCCCTACGCCTGCCCCAGACAAGGGAACCCAGACCACTGCTTTGCCCTTCGGAAAAATACCCTATTGCACTCTGTGGAATTGCAACTCTATTGGCCCCCACCCCTGTGTCTCCCTGGCCTGTTTCTTGATCCTTGATGAGTGCCCACCCTGCATCACCGCCGGCTGCCCCTAGCCCCCCCCCCCCCCCCCCATTTACACTCGGGTCCTCCAAACATTGGGAATCTGGGTCTGAGAGTCAAGAAATGTCCAACTCCCCTTTGCCCCAGGCCTTCCTATGTACTGACCACACCTCCCTCCTCCCCCACGCTCCAAACGAGGTTTGCATGCAGGCGTTGCCCTGGCAATAGAAGATCGATGGTCCCCAATCACCTTTCGTGAGACTGACTCCTGCCCAACCCTCCCAGCCTGCTCACCACCTATGCTGAGGGCTCCACCTGAGCTTTTTTACCAAACGGGGGGCCACTTGTGTCCCGTCCCACCATGGTGGAGGCTCATAGCCATGCCCCCTGGGGTCTCCGCAGGCCCCCCAAAGCACAAATCAACTTCCACTACTGAAAAGGAGGACCCTAGAGGCCACCCAACCACCGTCCCACCTCATGCTGACTCCCGAAATGGGGGGAAGACTCCCGAATGAGCCGCTGCGCTCCCTGCTGGTGCATAGGAGCACAAGGCCCTGCCCCTCCCACCGTACACACGAACAGCAGCCCTACGCTTGGGCACGTGGCTCCAACGAAGCCCTACCCTTTGGATCCCCTTCCCTACCTGTGCCGGCTTTTTTCTTCACGTTAGGGCGTTGCGGCAGAAGGCCCCGCTATCGGTTCTGCCAGCTTCTCGAAGGAAAAAAGGTCCCAACAAAACGTTTTATTCTTCTTTCCTTAACTGCCCACTCTACTAGACACCATGCAAAACCTAACATGGTGGCTGGTAGCCCAAACTGTCCCTATATTTATACCAACCAAGCCCAATGTGGCCCAAAAGGTGGTGTCAGTCCAATTTGGACTCAACCACTCCCCGAAAAACTCCCTGGGGGGCATAACATGTAACATATGCCCCCAAGCCCGTGATTTTCAACACTCTTCTACATATGCCAGACCTATTGGTGGACATTGTTTCATCATAATGCCATGAGTGGCGGACATCACAAATGGTTAATCCCAGATGACCTGGCCTTGTTGACCCCTTTTCCCACCTCTTGCCCCTTAACAACCTCACACTTGATGCTTTGGTGACATAGAAAGGTCAATGAGAGAAACTACAAAACTTTACAATAGATCATAGAACCGTGTTCACTTTCCATTACTGCTGCTGAGGTCATATTCTCTCAGATCGAAGATAGTAAGGGCAGCATCAAAGGGTATAACATGGGTACCAGTTAGTGTCCCTGACTAATGCTAATTGACATACATAGGCCTACTGACTTTGCCAATATTCACGTGATAATCAATCTCATGAAAAGGAATCCATTTGGCATTATAATAGAGTCATTGACTGTTATCAATATGACAAAGAAAGTGATATCATATATTATGATGATATCAAAGGCTTGGACCCATGCCCAGCCTTTAGCTCATCAACTGCCTCCCATGTGCTTGTGAAGGGAATTAGACATAGCAAGGGATATTAATTGCAGAATGAAAACACTTACTTAGGGGCAATTTTCTACTGCGTGTAAATACAGGGTGAAAAGCAGTTTATGTGTGTTGAACTTGCCCATTTCTGCAGGATCATCCCCTAACCTTTTGCCTTCACCAGCCCGTTCTCTGAACCCATTTTTGCTGGTTTTTTGGACTGTGTACTTACCATTCCTAACCAGTGCTAACCAGTGCTAAAGTTCTTGTGCTCTCTCCTCTAAACATGGTAAAACTGGCTTATAAGAGGCAAGATGGCCGCCGTGGCTCTGTAGAGGGAAGTCGCATTTTTTACTCTCTCCTATCCTAGGATGATGGAGTATTGGTGAACCCAGGGATGTGGGGTCTGACTAACCGGATTTTTCTTGACACAGTGGATACACTCAACCCAGACTGGTTGAGGGGCTTCCCTACAAAGAAAGTGATAAAGAAGGTGATAGACTGGCTGAACTGCTGGAGAAGTCTGTTTAACGACGTGAAAGTGCCTCTGAAGATGTCCCAAAGGCTCAAGGCGGATAGAGACAAAATATCGTCAGCAGGACCGATTAAACCCTCAGGAGTTGCTGTGAGAGAGGGGGCTATCCCAAAAACAGCCTCTGTGAGAAAAGCGGCGGAATTTCCAAATCGGAGTTCGAAGAACACAGCAGCAAAGAAAGCGGAGAAGCAGGAGAAGAAATTGGAAGCAGGTCCGGAGACCCGCTCAGCGATGTATAAGTCGACGAGGGACACTGCACTAGATGGAAAGCCCCAGCGAGTGCATGCTGCGCAAACGATTGTTAAAGATCAGAAGCGGCAAGCGACCTTACCAGAGTCGTTTACCACAAGGGTTCCTCCGTCTGTTCCACGAATAGAGATCCAGGCAGATGGTCCGCAGCAAAAGGAACGGCAGGATGAGAAGCCGCCGACGGCTACCGGCGCCCAGGGAGACAGCTGCGAGACAAACGCGGAAGCAGAATCAACGGACCGCGAGGACGCAAGCAGCGGAGGCCTGGTTGCTAGGCAACCGGGAAGCGGTGCAGGAGATGGCGCGATGAACGCAGAGCGGCGTGTAGAAGCTCCAGAAGCCGCGGGAGGCGAGGAGGCAGAGGTGGAGGCTGGTAAGGAGTTGGGCTGTGATACCGACATCGACACTGCTTCTAAGCAATTAGAAAAACAAAACAACACGCAGATGTTAGACGCTCTCCTGTCAGTAGAGGCAGGGTTATACAATAAACATTCGAAGGGCACTGAGGCAAGCTGGGGCAGCACGCAGAGTTTAACGGAGCAGCATGGGCTACACTTGGATCAGGACTTGAGCAGAAATAACAATAGCATAGATAGAAGTGTGAGGGGAGGCTCGCCTGAGTTTTTTTCGGTCAATGAGGGCTCGGATTCATCAAATCCGAGCGAGGTGGAATCAGAGGAAGAGGAGAGTGGAACTGAATGTACTTCTGACTCAGATATTAGCAATGGATCTAGCGAATTAGTCACAAAAAAGAACAAGCATTGGCAATGCCAATCGGTCTCGCCATATTGATGAGGTTTGCGTTTTTTTTAGAAATAATGTGTGATAGTATTTTTATATGGTATAATTGTGTGTAATAAAAGCTATGGGATCACTTAGTTTCTTTGTAGAAATTTTTATTTTCATCTAAACATTTGAAAGCATGAAAACAGTAAGTAATACAGTAAATCCAACTAATAATTGGTACATTATTAAAAGTTTGCATTTTGTTAATTTAAACTTATATACAATATGGAAAAATAATTGTTTATGATGAAGTGATAGCATCCATGTTTGTAACCTTGTAATATATTGTCAAGCATATTTTAGCTGAGCTATAGGGCCTCAAGAGTGAAATTGCTTCCAAACAGAACTTGTTATACACACAAAAGCCACATAGCAAACATTTGAAACCATCAAAGCAGTAACTAATACAGTAAATCCAACTAATAAATGTTAACTTATACAAAAAGTTTGCAGTTTGTTATTTTAGACTTATATACAATAAAAAATTATTGTTTTTATGATGTAGTGATAGCAAACATGTTTGTAACTTTGTAAGTAAATGAAAGTGGTATTCAGTTGAAATTGCTTTTTTTGTGTGAATTTGCTGCAGTGCTGATTTGTGGGTAGAGCGTTAGGTTGTGGGCTATTATTATTTAGCTTTAAAGAAAATAAAGTGCATAGAATAATTAAATAATTAGAATAATTTATTGCGCGTGTTGCATTGCATTGCTGCATTACAGGCGTGCACTGTAATTTGGTTTATGTATTTATTAAGTGAATTTCTTTTGGTTTAATGTAGGAGACAAGTACTTTTTACCTTGCTCCTTTTTGCTTTCCCAACTGCTCTGCAGTAGTTCTATTATGAGTTCTAGTGGTAGTTAATATGGAATGGTATGAAAAGGGTAAAGTTGTGTAAAATTGGAGCCCGCAAAGGCACATTTTTATTCCAGTCTAAAATATATGTAGCGAGCTAACTTGCATGTTTATTCCAGAAGTAAATAAATGGAGCCGGCTTACTTACATTTTTATGCTGCTGAGTTTAATTTGCGCATTGTGATGTCCCCAGTTTCCCATTTACTCAAATACATTTTGAGCGTTTACTAAAATCGCTTAGGGACACAGAACTAACAACTATCTTCGGGCTCTGTGTGCAGTAATTAGCTGCGGCTCCATGAACGCGGACTTGAAGCCACGGATCAACTTTGAAGTTATTTTTTTTTGGTGCATATGAAGCACATGACTTCAAGAACACCTGTGAAGCCCGCATTTCCCAGCGTTTCCCAGACAGCAAAACCGGTTCCTTAGTTGCATTACCGAGGTCTGAATCACATCTATACTAAATGATAAGGCAGTCAGTGGAAGTCATACCAGGGTTAAGCTATAACAATAATACACATATATATGTTATGGCCATATCCATTAGAATCTCACATACTAAACACAATCAAATTCCCCATGCATACCAAAACAAACGTGTTCTTGTATAATGTAACCAGTGTTCATAAAAAGCGCGCCCATACCTGCGGGTGTCATTAAAGCAAGAGAAAGTGCAAAGACACACATACACTGTTACACGGGTAGTAGCGAACATATTAGAGTGCGGATCGATAAGAAATCATGGCTAGCAATTTAATAAGCGGCGGCTGTTTGTTAATTAGCTCCGTATATGTCGTACCTGTTCACCTCTCACATAAATGTATAGCGCTGCTTAATTGGTAAACATAATTGTAGTTTCTGCGTGAATCAATATGATGTCCAAAGTACTTTTCATCCCAAACACCCGAACCAATCCCTTAGTGCCATTGCTGAGCTTTAAATCGCGTTTATGCTAAATAAGAAGGAAGTCGGCTGCAGTGACACAAAATGCAGTTCTGTCCATCTCTCTGGCCGTAGCTTTGGATGCGCACCCTCTCTCAAAGAATGTCACACGGAGTAGCGCTGCGCATTAAAAATGATGGCGAGCACTTTGCTACTTTGCTGGTAACAGCGCAGCCTCGCCAATCTTTATAAACCAGCAGCAGCTACATTGGTGACATTTAAAGGGGCATGCTAGTATAGCAATATGTGTTCATGTCTGGAACCCGGGGCTATTGCGGCAAATAAAATAGCAACATTAGCAGGGGCGCTGCATGCGCTCGACGACAAGTGTCTGCTTACGGGTTTAAAGGCGTGTGGGGCCCCCGTTTTTTTAAGACTAAATTCCTCGGTTTTAAAAACAGCACCCAATACCAAGTGGCAGGCGTGCTGGATGCGCTGTACATAGAGTGTTTGCGTACAGGTTTAAAGACGTGTGGGGCTCATGATTTGTTTGGATAAATTGCACGCTTTTAAAAAGCCCTCATAACTTGTGCAATTATTTGTTTACGTTGTCACAGTATTTTTATTCTTACAGTTAAACCATAAATAGACATATAATACTACATATCAAGCAGAGATAATTATTAAAAGACATAGGAAAACGAGGCCTACATTTATCACACAAGAAATCTTCAACACAACATTTATAACACAGCACCAGAAGCAGCTAACCTCTGAAAAAGGTTTGTAAACAAATGTCGAGTGCAAAGTGATAAAACCCACGCCCCCGCTTCACTTCTAAAGAGAACACAAGGAATTATATGGTGGACCAAAAGGTTCCAATAAAACTTGTGCCTATCCCTGGGAACCACAATAAAGATGTGCGTCTGTACTCAAGAAAGCATGCCATGCAAGCTACTTTGCATAAAGTATCACATGTGCAATACGCACAGGGCAAAGGAGTACACCATTTATAGCATACACTTGTTTTCTTACATTTATATGTTTTGCTTTTGATTAATTATCATGCAGAGAGACTGCTTATTTAAAACTAAAGAGCCCTATGGCATAGCACTCCGCTTACAGTACTAGCGATTTCACTTGTAAATATGAAAGACTCTTTTACGTAAATCATCTGTCTCTGCTGCAAAAACTGTCAACTCACATCGGCGTGTTCGCCATGCATAACTTTAGCTGTACTTAAAATGTATGTTATACTACAGGGTGTGGACATATGCTGCCCGGATGCGAAACATTTCAAAACATAAGGGCAGGAGGTGAAAACACTGTAGTTTACGTAAGCAAACGGTGTGCAGCATCAATGGAGGCCCGTGTTCCCAGACAGCAGAAACGGTTCCTCAATGGCATGGCCCCGGTCTAAACTACATGTATGCGAAATCAATAGGGATTTGCACGCAGCGATATCAAATCCAGTTCCATTCACCTCTATGCGCCTAGCTTTGTATCCGTGCACATTATACACAGTACATAAAATCAATCCCCTCGTGCTAACAAAGCGAATGTGTTTTGGGTAATGTAAATAGTGCTGATAAAAAGCACGGCTATATCTACGGGTCGAATCGTCAAAGAATAGAACTTGCAATTTAATAAGCGGGCACTGTTTCAATATGCTGTCCAAGCTACTTTTCATGGAAGCCTCCTAATTCACAGTAACAATAGAGTTTTTTACACATATGCAGGCTATTTGCAAACACTTGTGAAGTAGTTACTTGTGGCTCCAACAAGACAGACGTCAAGCTATGCAGCTACTTTGAAGTTATTTGGTTTCGTTGTGCCCCTGAAGCAGACGATTTCAAGAAGAGCTGTGAAGTACTTGGGTGCGGCTTTAACACCGAGCGATTCGGCCACAGCTTTCCCAGACTAGTCACACAGCACGTCAAAAGATAGAACCTGAGATCATATTTATATCCCTAAGCAGCTGCGAGTCAGAGCTACATAGGCAAATTATGGAGGAATAAATCGGGGGCAGGCTCATAAACTTAATGAATAAATATAGACTGTGTGCATATAGTGAGCGCCATAATATTATGTGCAGCAGAGCATTTGGCAAAAATACATTGAATTGCTGAAACATCCAGGCACTCCATTAACATCATGGGCTTGAACGGAAAAAAACAAAACAAAACACAGCGCTGCATCGTCAAATTTGATAAATTAGCATCAGCTCTAGTTATATCCAAAGGGTGTCACACATTTAAAAGCATATTTTAAAAGCATATTTTCCTTAAAACAACGCCAGATCAGAAGCAACAGACATACTAAATACATCGCTCACAGGGTACAAAGCATATGTAGCCCTCCTCTGCTTACGGGTTCAAAGGCATGTGGGACCCCCGTTTTTAGAAGGCTAAATGCCACACTTTAAAACAACATCTCATCCTAAGTGGCAGGCGCGCTGCATGCGCTGTACAACGAGTGGTTGCTTACTGTTTAAAAGCGTGTGGGACACTCCATTAACATCATGGACTTCAACGAAAGAAAAAAAAAACATCATCTCATCCTACTATATGTTACGTATGCAGATGTGCCAGAAATCGTGCTATTTCTTACCATGGGTGTAGGGAAGGCCTTGGCTCATGGAAGGCTTTGAGTGGATCATGACACTCTCTCATCTCTAGTAAAAAAATAGTATATTACTCCGGGCCGATCGGCACAAAATGCTTATGCCATGGCCTATTGTCATTTAAGAAAAAAAAGCTAATTAACCAGAGCAGGACGGGTAACAGCGATGCAGTCTGGCAAAATCTGATTAATTAGGGCTCTTGCATGTTGGGCAAGTTATGTTCCCCTGTAATTTGAGTGAAACGGGTAATCTGTGATGCATCAAGAAGTGATTGCTCCACTGTGTTTTCCGCTGTTGTGTCAATGGTGTAACCTGATATATAAAAGCTAAAAAAAAAGCTCAAAGGAGCAACAAAGTGAATTCACGGAAGGGACTAGTCACTTCCGACCCCCCCTTGTCCAGTAACC
Organism: Triturus cristatus; assembly: GCF_964204655.1. Lineage (NCBI taxonomy): Eukaryota > Metazoa > Chordata > Amphibia > Caudata > Salamandridae > Triturus > Triturus cristatus. The sequence goes on along the minus strand of NC_140590.1, from coordinate 136,396,458 downwards.
AGTCCCGCTGTGGAAGACGAGTCCCGTGTGGTGGATTGTTTATCCAAAGTGAACTCAGAGACTGACTTCAACGCATACTTACTTGTACACTGTGTGATCCTGAGCAAATCAAGTGATCTCCTTCTGCTGTCCTACAATTACATTACCTGCCACTTTTGGAGGCGGTTACAAACAGGCGAACCCCTAGCATTCGTTAGCGCATCACAAAATGTATGTTTACAAAAGAACATGACGTGTGCGTTGACCGCGCCATCCCTGACCCTGTCTTCTGTAATCTTCAGTTCCCAAAACGGAGCCCAGTCCCCAGTGCAGCTTGTTTATATAATAGAACTACATGAAAAAGAAAATAAAACGATTCCTTTCATCTTCTCATTGAAATTACCCATTTACAGCGCCTAGAAGTACTCTCGATCGAAAAGAGCACTCTTCAAATGTTTACTCATTCATCCCTTCACTTTCATGCACTTCTATACTCACCTAGCCGAGCCCACCCGAGCCCTTTCTCGCCCCAGGACCCCGTGTCTCTCTCCACTCTGCAGCGAAGAGTATTTAGGGATCTCTGAATGAAAGTGGTTGAGCTCGCGCGGTAGAGATACCAAGTACACTGCACCCAGAAAAGCTTGTGAATAAGAACGTTTTTTCCATAGTTGTAAAAATAAACAAGCATTGCGTAGCCCCCCACTATCCTAATGCTGATGGCGGCATGCGCGCTTTGGCTTTAAACATCTGAAGCTTAAGCGCGTGTGCCGGGATTGCTTCAAAAGTAAGGAAAAAGAAACTGGGCATTTTTTTCTATTTCTTTACTTCTGAAATAAGCCCGGTACTCGTGCTTTAGCTTCAGATGTTTCAAGCTAGAGCATGGGTACAGCAATTGAAACCACAGTAAACAAATAGGGAAAAAATGGCCACCAGACGTTTCTATCCTTTTATTTATTTACTTTTGTTGTAATGGTGGCACCCGCACGGGTGCCCCATTGTAACAAAAATAAGTAAACAGGGAAGAAAAATAATGCATGTCATCAGTTCCCCCATTTCTAAAACGTTGTCTATAGCTGGAGAGGCTGTGGTTTAGCGGTTAGAGCTGCCCACTAGAAAGCTGGGGGCCAGGGTTCGAGCCTCGGCAGCGGCTCAACATTTATTAATTATTTGCAAATTACGATTATGTAATTACAAATAAATAAACAGGGATCTCGCTGCCCCCGGGAGAAAAGAAAGACAAAACAAGCATCACGTGGCATCCCACTATCCTAATGCTGATGGCAGCACGCCGGGATTGCTTCAAAAGTAAGGAAAAGGAAAATGTGCATTTTTTTCTATTTCTTCACTTCTGAAGTAATCCCGGCACTCGTGCCTTAGCTTCAGATGTTTCAAGCTAGAGCACGGGTACAGCAATTGAAATCAAAGTAAACCAAATAGGGAAAAAATGGCGGCCAGACGTTTTTTTCCTTTTATTTATTTACTTTTGTTGTAATGGCGGCACCATTGTAACAAAAGTATGTAAGCAGGGAAGAAAAATACAGCATGTAATCAGTTGTCCCATTTGCTGGAGAGGCTGTGGTTTAGCGGTTAGAACTGCCGACTTGAGACCAGGGGACCAGTGTTCGAGTCTCGGCATGGCTCAACATTTGTTAAGTAATTGAAAATTTCGATCTTCCAATAATAAATAAACACAGGGATCTTGGCGTGCCAGGTGAAAAGAAAGTCACATACCTACCGATAAAACTTGTTAACATGCGACACTCAAAAGAAATCTTAAAGTCATAACAAAACTTTGCAATAACAAAAATATGTTTATATGTACGTGGACACACGCAGCTGTAAGCAGCAGCCGCTCTGAATACGTTACACAACGAGTGTCTGCTTAAAGGTTTGTAAGGCACTCGTCTTTCTGTATTTGTACAAAAAAGACTATAAAACATCCAGGCACTCCATTAACATCACGCGCTTGAACGAAAAAAAAGAAAAAAAACACGTAAACAAGGGCACTATATGTGTGTGTCTAGGGAGCATTCCATCAGCATCACGTGCAGATAAAAAAGTCCGTGCCTGAGAGGCACTCCATTAACGTCACGTGCTTTAACGATGTGTTTCTGCCTAAATCAAGTGCTTTAACGATGTGTTGCCTTGAGAGCATTCCATCAGCATCACGTGGTCAGCATCACGTGCAGAAACAAAGTCCAACAACCAAAGCAACGCCCCTAATACAAGTAAAGGGGCCAATAGCCATAGGCGTGGCTAACAGCTCAAAAGGAGGGACTTCAAACACTTGTAACCAATACCAAGTAGAAACAGTTTGAGAGGCACATTGAAGAACGAATGAGAACAACTGTTTAAAAAGAGGGGGTCAGACACTCACTAAAGTATATACTGCATGTCTCAACGAGACAGCGCAAGCGCTGCCTAGGCGAGACCTAAAAAAGGTACTGTGGGAGTAAAAAAAAGAAGCGGAAGAGGTTCAAGAAGCAGTATGACTAAGAAATTATCATGGGACTACTCCGCTACTTCAGAGACCTACAAAGAAAGTGAGCAGGAAGGAGGGGAGAAGGAGGGGAGGCAGAATAACCAAAATGTAACCCTCGAAATGCTGTTTGGGACCTTGAAACAGATGCAGAAGGAGGCAAGAATGGAGAGCAGAAGGGCGAAAAGAGACACAAAAAAACTGCAAGCATCACTAAGGAAAGTAAGTAGAAAACAGGAAGAGGTTGAAGAAAGAGTCTTACAAGTGGAGGAAAGGACAAGTAGGGTGGAAGACGAAGTGACAGATTGGCAGACTTTTAAAACGGATCAAGAGAAGGTGGTTGAAGATCTTCAGTGGAAGCTAGAAAGCTTTGAAAATCGCCAAAGAAGGAATAATGTGAGACTTTTGGGTCTGGAGGAGGGAAAAGAGGGGCAGGATTCCAGAGGTTATGTGGTTAAGATTTTGGAAGAGGCCTTTCCTGACTCAAAATGGCAATGGGATGTGGAAGTGCAAAGAGCACATAGGTACCCACTGTTCAAAAAGAAAAATCGGGGAGGGCAGGATAAGGAACTCCCAAGAGCAATGTTGGTTTTTTTGGGTAATTTTCTAGCAAGACAGGAGATAATTGATAAAGCTAGACCTGACTCAAGAATTACAGCTGATGGAAATACTTTTTTCTCTAGGCCAGACTTCTGCCACGTTACCGTGGAAAGAAGGTGGAAATTAAGACAGATGATTGGGCCTTTCCAAAAGCAAGGGGCAGAAGCATATCTCTTGTTCCCGTCTAGGTTGAAAGTTATCAGGAAAGGTTATACCAAAATGTTTACATCCGAGATAAAAGCAGCAGAATACCTAGCAGAAATTTCGGAAACTAATAAAGGGAAGGAGAGTAGAGCTAGAACCAGAACCCCATCACAGTCTCCCCGGAGAACTCCACCAAAAACTCCGTAAGACGGTTAGATGGTAATGCCAAATAGCCTATTTGGCAATACCGGACAGAGGGGTAAACAGGATGGGAGAGAGTAGCGACGCTGCAGAGTACGGTCGGCTACACATAGGCCAGGATTGGCCTATTTGCCTGTAGTGAGGGGGGGGGGGCTCCCAAGGGGCGGGGGGTAAAGGGGGGAGGGGGGAGGGTGGGGGGGGGGAGACATACATGCTGGTTTTGGGCACAGTTATGGTGTAGAAGAAAGAGGTAAAAAAGACTTAAATAAAGATGCAGGGATCAAGGTACACAAACAAACTAAAAGGGGGGAGAAATTGTTTTGGAAAGATCAAAGTCTAAAGATAACTACTAAATCCTGCTGGTTAAATTGGAAAAATGGAATAGGGAATGCTATGAAATATAAATGTCGTGTAGAATAGTATCAATAAACATTTGTGGACTCAATGAGATCAATAAGAGGTTAAAAGCTGCGTCACTGTTAAAATCTTTTAAACCGGATTTAGTGTGCCTTCAGGAAACACACATTGAGGGCACTAAGGTCTACTTACTTGATCAACTAGGTTTTAATGTTCTTGCAAAAACTAATCAGAACACCAAGACAAGAGGAGTGGCGATACTGGGCAGGAAACAGGATACAATAGTTAAGAGAAAGCTGGAGGATAAATGGGGAAGATGGGTTATAGTAGAATTATCGTTTAGGGGGGAAACCTTTACGCTTGTTTCAGTCTATGGCTCTACTGGAGATGACCCAGACGTTCCTCAATTCCTAGATGCAGAACTTGCTCAGTGGCCTGAGCCTATTATATTATGCGGCGACCTGAATATTCATGATTCAGATAGTAGTTTTTTAGACCCTAACAGGAAGTATGCGGGGAGGAAAAAAAGAACCTATAGGGCTCTAGCAGATTTAGCAAGGAATAACTCTCTAGAGGATCCTTGGGTACATTGCCATCCGAATCTCGACGGGAGTACTTTCTTTTCAGCGCCTCATCAGATCTTAGTCAGACTGGATTATTTTTTAATTACAAGAGGGCTGCTAGACGGTGCAAGGATAGTAAGAGAACCAAGGATCATATCAGATCACAGTCCGTTAGTGTTAGATGTAAATATTGGGCAAAGGAGAAATAAGGAGCCGACGCAATGGACATTTGACAGAGCACTCCTTCAGGATCATAAATATAGGGAAAGAATGGCTGAATGGATTAAGGAATTTTGGGTAATTAATAGAGGTACTTCATCACCAGGGATTGTGTGGGACGCTTTTAAAGCTGGAATACGAGGAGAGACCCTTAGTTATGTTATTAGAACGCAAAGAAGAGAAAGGGAGGAACTAGAAAGAAATAACGAATCAATTAGAGAGGCAGAGGAGGAACTCATGTTGGCTATACATGCGCACACACCAGTTGAGCAGATATTGTTAAAACTAGTCGCTCTCAAAGCAGTGGTCATGGAAGGGATGGCAAAAAAGACGGTGGAGAAATATTTAGCCAATAAAGAAAAGGCGTATGAACTTAGCGAAAGAGTGGGTCATATATTAGCGGTGCGAGCTAGACAAAGAGAGGGGATGGCTGATATTAAGGAGATCAAAAATGGTCAAGGAATTAAAGTTAAGGGTGCAGAACAGATTAGAGAGGTTTTTAGGCAGTTTTATACGGAATTGTATCAGGCAGATGGGCATGGAAGAGAGGAGGACATGAGGGCTTATCTGAGGGATATTGAGCCATCAAACTTGGAGGAGTCAGACAAAATAGAGCTGGAAGAGAAACTCAAGGTGGATGAACTTGTTGAAGCGTTGAGGGAACTCCCATCTGGGAAGGCTGCTGGTCCGGACCAGATTCCAGTTGAATTTTATAAGGTCTTCCAGACCTCTCTGCTAGCAGACATGTTTAATATAATGGCGTCAGCACAACTGGGTGAAACTGTTCCATGTTCCTGGGGTGGCGCAGACATTATTGTTATCCCAAAAAAAGGTAAACCGCCAGATGTCCCAGGCTCCTACCGACCCATCACCTTAATGAACGCCGATGTCAAGGTGTTTTCAAAAATATTGGCAAAAAGATTATCTAAGACAATTGAATCTTTAGTTACACCCTCTCAGCATGGATTTATTCCAGGGAAAGGAACAACCCACCACACCAGGCAGGTAATTACGGCATTTGATATAGCAGACATCCTGGAAGATCCAATGGCAGCGGTGTTTCTTGACGCTGAAAAGGCTTTCGATAGGGTCTCATGGGGTTATCTATGGGATGCTCTAAGGTGGCACGGTATAGGACCAGGATTTATAAAGGCTCTGCAGACGCTATACATAGCCCCGACGGCCAAGATAAGAGTCAATAGAGGTTACTCAGCCGCAGTTAACATCCATAGAGGTACAAGGCAGGGTTGTCCCTCTTCTCCCTTATTGTTTGCTCTATATCTTGATCCCTATATTCGTAAATTGGAAACGAATCAACAAATATTACCATTAGTACTAAACGGTTGTAGACTTAAATCACTAGCCTACGCGGACGACGTCGCCATCTTGACTCCAGACCCTGTAGCCGCCATCAGGGCAATTGAATCAGAAGCTGAGAGGTTTGGTCAGTTCTCTGGGTATAGTTTGAACACAACTAAAACACAGATAGTCAAAAATCAGTGGGTAACGTGTAACGATGTAAGAGTGACAAATACGGCAACTTATCTAGGGGTGCAAATGACGGCAGAAGTAAGTAAAATTGTGGAAAAAAATATGGATCCCTTGATAACTCAAATGAAAAAAGATTTAGAAAGAATGAACAATTTACACCTGTCGCTAGTTGGTTGCACAAATATTATCAAAATTATGATTTTACCCAAATTTTTGTATGTATTCAGGGCTGTACCATTGTTGATTGAAGCCAGCTGGTTTAATTGCATAGAGGCTATATGTAATAGGTTTATATGGGCCCAAGGTAAAACCCGGAGAGCTTATAGGTACATGACACTCCCTAGAGAAAAAGGGGGATGGGGGGCACCAGATTTTCGCTTATATTATATGGCCTCTGTGCTGCAATATATTCAAGGTCTTATTGGTGGAAGCCCTGACGATGTTAGAATGCAGAAAATGTCTACAGATGTGTATGCTGTCGCCTTAGGGGTAAATGCTGAGAACTGCTTTTTGAAGTGCATTGATTATAGCTATTTCAAGAGGACTAAGTTTAAAACTGTTAAAGCGGCAGTCACGACATGGAATGCATTCTTGAAGAGGGTAAAACTTGGGAGGTATAACAGATATGTCTTATTAAGTAACAATAGGTCACTCCCCAAGGAAATTTTTGGAGATCATACTATGGCAGAGTGGGCACTAAAGGGGGTTACGCAAATTGGAGATTTATATACACAAGATGGCTTTATGCAATTTTCAGAGTTGAGAGGAAAATACGGCTTAGATAATAGGGGATTTTTCAAATATCTACAGGTTAGAAGTTTCCTTAATAATAAAGTTGGGGGCCCGGCAGGTTTTAATAAAATGGAAATAATGGAGAAAATAAAACTGTTGGGGGATTGTACCATCAAGTCCTTTTATGCAGCATTGGTGAAAGACAAGCAGGATGATTTAGTTAAATTTAGTAAAAAATGGGAAGATAAACTGGGTATTGATACTAGACTTTTTTATGATTCTTTGAATTTTGGATCTACGATATTATGTGCTGCCCCGCTGCAGTCGCAGCATTATAAAACATTGTACTCTTTGTACTTTACTCCTGCAAAGATTGCAAAATGGGGAGGGAATCAAGGAATCAATTGTCCCAGATGTAATGAGCTGGAAGCAGATAGCGTACACATCTTTGCTACATGTCCACAACTAAGAACTCTGATTAGGGAAATTGAGGGGTTTTTGGCGAACTCACTGGATATTGAGATATCTCTTACACCAGTTTGGATTATGTTAGGGGTGAGCGATGACGGGCAGACTCAATATGCTGAATTCCTTTTTGTAGTAATGGCTGTCTATAGACTAACAATAGCTAGGGCATGGCTAGATAAAAGCCCTCCGAAAATGCAATGTTGGCTGGCAAATACCCTATATGCATATAATATAGAGGAAAAAATTTTTGCCCGAAAGGGGAGGAGTGGAAGACGTTTGGGGAGAAGAATTTGGGAGCCATTATGTAAATGGAAAGAGAGACAAAGAAGGAATAGCTAGGGGGAGGGGTAGGTAGTTGCCTTTACTTTGATGTCGAGTTTTTATTTTTTTTCACTGATTTTGGACTTTGCTCACTAATTATAGCTGATTTGTATAAATGTGTACATTGTGATCGGTCAGATTTATTGTATAATTTATTTGTTAGTATTTAAGGCTTGTGATATAGGTAATGCTCATAATCCATTGTTGTAATGAAGAAAAATAAAAAAATCTTATAAATAAAAAAAAACAAAAAAAAAAAACTGGCTTATACCCAATTGGCACATTTAATTCACTTGTAAATCCAAAGTAAAATTGTGCTATATGTACTAAGGGCCTGTAAATTAAAATGCTAATATTAAGCCTGCAGCAGTTATACCCACTTCAGTAGCTTTTTAAACATATCTGTGTGCAGTTTTAAATTGCCATTTCGTCCTGGCAAAATAATCCTTTTACAATGCCTAAATGTTCCTTTTTAATACATATATCACCCCTAATGTAGGCCCCAAAATGCCCATAGGGCAGGGTGCAGTTTATTTAAAACGTTGGATATGCACTTTTAACGTTCACTTGTCCTAGTAGTGAAAAGCATATGAAATCATGTTTCCCTGCTCCAAGGCATGCCTCTCCCATAGGATAACATTAGATTAACTTATTACATTTAAAAAGTGATAACTTCCAATTCGGGGCTATTACACCTGGCAGCCTTAGACTGGTCTTCCCTAAACTTATTGCCTGCTTACTTCCAATTTTTGCTGTATTCTTTTTGTTCCAGAACAAAGGAGCTTGTAAAAGCATAAACAGAATCAACAGTAATGAAAGATACAACAATGAAATAGCATCCAAGTGTTATTTAATCACACCTAGATGGGAACATATTAATGTAGAAAAATTCACAATATTCAATTAGTGTGGGGTGCCACGGGGTAAGGGAAGGGAGTGATGGATTGGGTAAGGTAATAGGATAGGTGACATGGAAAAACTTTTACTACTCGTACAAATCAATTGTTTGGCACGCAATATTGTGCCAATTAATTAGTATGAAATCCATTCACAGAAGAAAATAGACGATTTGACAGAAACCATATACGATCAAAGGAAACCAGTGCATATTGCACTATTGTCGGTATTGGCACAGTCTTATGTCGACGTTTCGACCCCAAAGCATAGGTAGGCGACTGAGGTCCTTACTGGCGGGGTCTTCCTCAGGACAAACAGATAGGTGGAGCAGAAGGGGAAGGCACCTAAAGAAACATTGGGTAAGTGTTAAAAACTGTGTCGAGTCCCAACTAAATTGACTTAGGGGGACTGGGTAAGCGAAAACATCGCCATAGTTACCATATTAGAAACAGGGTATCTAATCATTTGGAACGTGCGCGTCCGGGGGTGCAGGGCCTGGTGGGCTCCGAGGACTGTAGAGGGTGGAGTTCACCTGTAATGAATTTAAGGTGTCGTTGTAACCATCCATAAACAGATCAAAAGGATTGGAAATTATTCAGAACAAAAAAGAAAAAATCTCACTTACTGGTGATGATCAAATCAACGAAGAGAAGTTATTAAATCCAACAACACACGCCGTGAAAGACATCGGTGTGACAAGTGAAATAAATCACGAAGGTTGATGACCTCTATGAATAAAATGGGAAAGAGTACTGATTTAAAAACAGATGGAAAACCCAACCTAGAGGATATTCAGCTAAGGACCTAGTACCCTAATCTGTCAACAATAACAGCGATTAAATAGGGGGAAAGTCCGCACCTTGGTAGGTGGTGGGACATAGAGTATATCGGTATTGCTGTACATTAATAAAAGTGATGACAGGGCATTAAAAACTGTCTATCTGGAGAAAACAAGTATGGTGAAGTCGCATCGTTTCCAGTATCACAATAAAGTGCACTTCGACAGAGCCGGTATGCATTTTAGTGAGGGAGTTAGAAAGCTAGGCAACTGAGTTTAGAAAAAGAAGCCACGCATTGCTAAGATGCTCGTAGCAAGAGAGTTTAACAGAACAGACGTTCCCATACCTTAAGCGGCTGTCATGGCCTGTCGTGCTCGCGGTTTCAAACAAAGCACTGGACCCGTTGGGAAAATTCACTGATAAGGACACGCCGTGCGCCGCGTGACGTTCAACCGGGCGCAGCAGCTCGATGCTAGCAGCGTCGGTGTAGTAGAAGAAAGACACCGTGAGTAGTTCTATGGGGAAGGAGGCAAAACGCTCGTTGACGACTAATGCGAAAAAATGGACATTAGTTCCGAGCACTCCAGTGAATTAAATTAAGAGGCTAGATGGATGGTTACACATTAATTAAAAGTGTATTAAGAAAAGGGATCTCGATTGAGGCTTCTAGTATGAATGAAGCAGATCAGTCCATGGGCATGAGGGGACACGGCGCCAGCAAACCTGCAGGGGGTACATCACAATTGATCAGGCACATACGTAATTACAGACAAAGATGAAAGAAACATATTCGAGCAAAAAGAAAACCTTTGCATTGATTGTAAACACACACGACGGCCTATGTGATTGATCATGTACCCGTTATACCATTGACAGTAAACAGAGTGTTAATGGATAGACATAGCATTAGGAACATACATGTAGCATAGATGAATAACATGTTTCAAAGTAATTAAACAGCTAAATAGATTAAAGGTTCCATTCACAACAGAAGCGACCCAACAGCTGGATGGATCGAGATACAGTGGCCAACTCATTTCAGTTCCCTAGAATGGCTAATTGGGCATTACTCGGATCCTGTTCGTTCAGACCCATGTTGACAGTGTCAAAGCGAATCATCCATTTGGACTCCCTAATGGTAAGAATAGAAGATATGTTGCCACCCCTAGGGCCCAGTTCAGTCTTCTCCACCACAATCCATTGCATTTGCTCGGGGCTATGTCCTAGTTGATTGAAATGTTCAACTAGAGGTGCTCCGATCACATTACATCTTATTCTACTTTGGTGCTGTAGAATTCTCGCCTTGATTTTTTGTTGAGTTTGGCCAATATATAATTGGCCACATGGGCAGAGGATCCCATAAATGACGTTGGTCGAGTTGCAATTGGTGTGTGAATGAAAAGTGATGGTTTGATGTTTGTAGACAAACTTTTTAGATTGAATGGTAGTTGGGCATGCCTTACATGATCCGCACTTGAAATGACCTACAACGGGTGGTAGTTTCCAAATTGAGTGGATAGTTGGTGCAACCGGGTCCTCAAGGAAAGAATGTACCACATGGTCCTTGATGCTCATGGCTTTTCTGAAGGAATGCATCGGTAAATTCAGTTGATTGATCTCAGTTGATACAATGCCCCAATGTTTGTTAATTATCTTTTTCACGGCATTGCTTCTAGTTGAGAACGTTGTCACACATATCATCTTATTGCTCGTTGGTGATGTAGCAGGATTTTTAGCTATGAGCAAATCATCACGTGGGTTGTACCAGGCCCTCTTCTGGGCCCTCTTAACCAAACGCTTCGGATAGCTCCTGGCAATTAGTCTGGCATTCAGGTCCTCCGACTCTGTCATGTAGTCCACTCTCTTAGTACAGTTCCTGCGGATCCGCAGGAACTGACCTACTGGGAGATTATCACGTAAACCACGTGGGTGGTAACTACTGTACCTCAGCAGGGAATTCCGTTCGGTTGGCTTCCTGTATAGGGTGGTGAAAAGTTTGGCATCTTCGCTGAATATTTTCAAATCAAGAAATGGTATCTCCTGAGTGTTGGACTGAATGGTAAACTGGATGTCTTGGTCGCATCGGTTAAGCCACTCATGGAACAAATTAAGTTGGGGTATATCGCCGCTCCAGATCATCAATATATCATCGATATATCTCTTCCATAGATTAATGTGTCCAGAGAAGGGGTTGTTGTAAAGGACGAAACGCTTTTCAAAATCGTCCATATACAGGATCGCCAGGTCTGGGGCAAAGGCAGCCCCCATCGCCACTCCTTTCGTCTGTACGTAGTACTTTCCTTGGAAGTAAAAGAAATTCTTCCTCATAGCAATAGTCAAGAGGGCTATAATGAAGTCAGTAGGTACCCTCATCGGTGCTGGTCTGGAGTTCAAGACTTCTCTCATGACTTCCAAAGCTGGTTCCTGAGGAATACTGGTGTAAAGTGATACAATATCACAAGTCACGAGTATTTGCTCGCTGGAGTTGAAAGGTTGTTGATCCACTATGTTGATTACTTGCATAGTATCACGCAGGTACGTCTCTGTTTCCTCAGCTAACGGTTTTAGAAAGAAATCTATGTACTTGCATAGAGGTTCCAATAATGACCCACACCCCGATACAATAGGGCGCCCCGGTGGATGAGTAATGTCTTTATGTATTTTCGGTAGGGTGTAGATGGTCGGTAGTCGTGGGCATTTTTGGTTCAAGTACTCGAATTCCAGTTTGCTTATAAAACCGAGGTTAAAGGCTTCCGAAGTGATAAGAAGGATTTCACCCATCAAGTCCTTGGTGGGGTCGGATCTGAGCAAGGAATAGCTGACACCATCTTCCAGTTGTCTCAAAATTTCGGATTTATAGGCAGTCGTGTCCTGTATCACTATGGCTCCCCCCTTATCGGCAGACTTGATCACAATGTCCTTATTGTTTTTAAGGGTCACGAGTGCAGTTTTTTCAGATTTACTGGTGTTCGGTATAGTGTGTTTATATGTCGATAGTAAGGTATTGACATCATTCAGGACCATGTTCTCATACGCCAAAATCCTGCTACTCATGGCACTGGTCGGTGGAAAGAACTTAGATGGAGGCCTGAGTCCAGTGTGGGATTTAGAGGGATTATCCTCAGCATTTCTGAAAAAGTATCTGAGACGGATCTTACGAAAAAATCCATAAAGTTCTGTCTTGAGATTAAATGAGTTGGGATGAGCCGTTGGTACGAATGATAGACCTTTTGAGAGAACAGCTTGTTCATCAGTGCTCAAATTGTATGCAGAAATGTTAACCACAGGGTTATTGTGGGGCTCTACCATCTGTTCACACTCTACACCGGTCTATTAAGCGCTATGTGCGACCCCTGCTGAGCAGTTTATCAACAGAGACCGGCAGGAAGGCGCAGTATGCACCCTACATACACAGTCTACACCGGTCTATAAAGCGCTATGTGCGACCTGTGGTTAACATTTCTGCATACAATTTGAGCACTGATGAACAAGCTGTTCTCTCAAAAGGTCTATCATTCGTACCAACGGCTCATCCCAACTCATTTAATCTCAAGACAGAACTTTATGGATTTTTTCGTAAGATCCGTCTCAGATACTTTTTCAGAAATGCTGAGGATAATCCCTCTAAATCCCACACTGGACTCAGGCCTCCATCTAAGTTCTTTCCACCGACCAGTGCCATGAGTAGCAGGATCTTGGCGTATGAGAACATGGTCCTGAATGATGTCAATACCTTACTATCGACATATAAACACACTATACCGAACACCAGTAAATCTGAAAAAACTGCACTCGTGACCCTTAAAAACAATAAGGACATTGTGATCAAGTCTGCCGATAAGGGGGGAGCCATAGTGATACAGGACACGACTGCCTATAAATCCGAAATTTTGAGACAACTGGAAGATGGTGTCAGCTATTCCTTGCTCAGATCCGACCCCACCAAGGACTTGATGGGTGAAATCCTTCTTATCACTTCGGAAGCCTTTAACCTCGGTTTTATAAGCAAACTGGAATTCGAGTACTTGAACCAAAAATGCCCACGACTACCGACCATCTACACCCTACCGAAAATACATAAAGACATTACTCATCCACCGGGGCGCCCTATTGTATCGGGGTGTGGGTCATTATTGGAACCTCTATGCAAGTACATAGATTTCTTTCTAAAACCGTTAGCTGAGGAAACAGAGACGTACCTGCGTGATACTATGCAAGTAATCAACATAGTGGATCAACAACCTTTCAACTCCAGCGAGCAAATACTCGTGACTTGTGATATTGTATCACTTTACACCAGTATTCCTCAGGAACCAGCTTTGGAAGTCATGAGAGAAGTCTTGAACTCCAGACCAGCACCGATGAGGGTACCTACTGACTTCATTATAGCCCTCTTGACTATTGCTATGAGGAAGAATTTCTTTTACTTCCAAGGAAAGTACTACGTACAGACGAAAGGAGTGGCGATGGGGGCTGCCTTTGCCCCAGACCTGGCGATCCTGTATATGGACGATTTTGAAAAGCGTTTCGTCCTTTACAACAACCCCTTCTCTGGACACATTAATCTATGGAAGAGATATATCGATGATATATTGATGATCTGGAGCGGCGATATACCCCAACTTAATTTGTTCCATGAGTGGCTTAACCGATGCGACCAAGACATCCAGTTTACCATTCAGTCCAACACTCAGGAGATACCATTTCTTGATTTGAAAATATTCAGCGAAGATGCCAAACTTTTCACCACCCTATACAGGAAGCCAACCGAACGGAATTCCCTGCTGAGGTACAGTAGTTACCACCCACGTGGTTTACGTGATAATCTCCCAGTAGGTCAGTTCCTGCGGATCCGCAGGAACTGTACTAAGAGAGTGGACTACATGACAGAGTCGGAGGACCTGAATGCCAGACTAATTGCCAGGGGCTATCCGAAGCGTTTGGTTAAGAGGGCCCAGAAGAGGGCCTGGTACAACCCACGTGATGATTTGCTCATAGCTAAAAATCCTGCTACATCACCAACGAGCAATAAGATGATATGTGTGACAACGTTCTCAACTAGAAGCAATGCCGTGAAAAAGATAATTAACAAACATTGGGGCATTGTATCAACTGAGATCAATCAACTGAATTTACCGATGCATTCCTTCAGAAAAGCCATGAGCATCAAGGACCATGTGGTACATTCTTTCCTTGAGGACCCGGTTGCACCAACTATCCACTCAATTTGGAAACTACCACCCGTTGTAGGTCATTTCAAGTGCGGATCATGTAAGGCATGCCCAACTACCATTCAATCTAAAAAGTTTGTCTACAAACATCAAACCATCACTTTTCATTCACACACCAATTGCAACTCGACCAACGTCATTTATGGGATCCTCTGCCCATGTGGCCAATTATATATTGGCCAAACTCAACAAAAAATCAAGGCGAGAATTCTACAGCACCAAAGTAGAATAAGATGTAATGTGATCGGAGCACCTCTAGTTGAACATTTCAATCAACTAGGACATAGCCCCGAGCAAATGCAATGGATTGTGGTGGAGAAGACTGAACTGGGCCCTAGGGGTGGCAACATATCTTCTATTCTTACCATTAGGGAGTCCAAATGGATGATTCGCTTTGACACTGTCAACATGGGTCTGAACGAACAGGATCCGAGTAATGCCCAATTAGCCATTCTAGGGAACTGAAATGAGTTGGCCACTGTATCTCGATCCATCCAGCTGTTGGGTCGCTTCTGTTGTGAATGGAACCTTTAATCTATTTAGCTGTTTAATTACTTTGAAACATGTTATTCATCTATGCTACATGTATGTTCCTAATGCTATGTCTATCCATTAACACTCTGTTTACTGTCAATGGTATAACGGGTACATGATCAATCACATAGGCCGTCGTGTGTGTTTACAATCAATGCAAAGGTTTTCTTTTTGCTCGAATATGTTTCTTTCATCTTTGTCTGTAATTACGTATGTGCCTGATCAATTGTGATGTACCCCCTGCAGGTTTGCTGGCGCCGTGTCCCCTCATGCCCATGGACTGATCTGCTTCATTCATACTAGAAGCCTCAATCGAGATCCCTTTTCTTAATACACTTTTAATTAATGTGTAACCATCCATCTAGCCTCTTAATTTAATTCACTGGAGTGCTCGGAACTAATGTCCATTTTTTCGCATTAGTCGTCAACGAGCGTTTTGCCTCCTTCCCCATAGAACTACTCACGGTGTCTTTCTTCTACTACACCGACGCTGCTAGCATCGAGCTGCTGCGCCCGGTTGAACGTCACGCGGCGCACGGCGTGTCCTTATCAGTGAATTTTCCCAACGGGTCCAGTGCTTTGTTTGAAACCGCGAGCACGACAGGCCATGACAGCCGCTTAAGGTATGGGAACGTCTGTTCTGTTAAACTCTCTTGCTACGAGCATCTTAGCAATGCGTGGCTTCTTTTTCTAAACTCAGTTGCCTAGCTTTCTAACTCCCTCACTAAAATGCATACCGGCTCTGTCGAAGTGCACTTTATTGTGATACTGGAAACGATGCGACTTCACCATACTTGTTTTCTCCAGATAGACAGTTTTTAATGCCCTGTCATCACTTTTATTAATGTACAGCAATACCGATATACTCTATGTCCCACCACCTACCAAGGTGCGGACTTTCCCCCTATTTAATCGCTGTTATTGTTGACAGATTAGGGTACTAGGTCCTTAGCTGAATATCCTCTAGGTTGGGTTTTCCATCTGTTTTTAAATCAGTACTCTTTCCCATTTTATTCATAGAGGTCATCAACCTTCGTGATTTATTTCACTTGTCACACCGATGTCTTTCACGGCGTGTGTTGTTGGATTTAATAACTTCTCTTCGTTGATTTGATCATCACCAGTAAGTGAGATTTTTTCTTTTTTGTTCTGAATAATTTCCAATCCTTTTGATCTGTTTATGGATGGTTACAACGACACCTTAAATTCATTACAGGTGAACTCCACCCTCTACAGTCCTCGGAGCCCACCAGGCCCTGCACCCCCGGACGCGCACGTTCCAAATGATTAGATACCCTGTTTCTAATATGGTAACTATGGCGATGTTTTCGCTTACCCAGTCCCCCTAAGTCAATTTAGTTGGGACTCGACACAGTTTTTAACACTTACCCAATGTTTCTTTAGGTGCCTTCCCCTTCTGCTCCACCTATCTGTTTGTCCTGAGGAAGACCCCGCCAGTAAGGACCTCAGTCGCCTACCTATGCTTTGGGGTCGAAACGTCGACATAAGACTGTGCCAATACCGACAATAGTGCAATATGCACTGGTTTCCTTTGATCGTATATGGTTTCTGTCAAATCGTCTATTTTCTTCTGTGAATGGATTTCATACTAATTAATTGGCACAATATTGCGTGCCAAACAATTGATTTGTACGAGTAGTAAAAGTTTTTCCATGTCACCTATCCTATTACCTTACCCAATCCATCACTCCCTTCCTTTACCCCGTGGCACCCCACACTAATTGAATATTGTGAATTTTTCTACATTAATATGTTCCCATCTAGGTGTGATTAAATAACACTTGGATGCTATTTCATTGTTGTATCTTTCATTACTGTTGATTCTGTTTATGCTTTTACAAGCTCCTTTGTTCTGGGACCATTTCTTTTTTACTGTTCTGATACCCAGGTCCCAGCGACTTTTTGGGTTTACCCTTAGTTTAAACGTATTCTTTTTGTTGGCCGTAGGACTCTGAGGCACTTTACCACTGCCAACCAGCGCTAAAGTGCATGTGCACCTCTCCTAAACATGGTTTGATTGACTTATCCATCCACAATTGGCATATTTAATTCATTTATAAGTCCCTAGTACGGTGTACTGCATGGGCCCAGGGCCTGTAAATTAAATGCTACTGGTAGACCTGCAGCACTCATTGTGTCACCCACACAAATAGCACTTTAAACATGTCTCAAGCCTGCCACTGCAGAGCCTGTGTGTGCAGTTTACGCTGCCCTATCGACCTGGCATTTAAAAATCCTTTTCAAGCCTTAAACTCCCCTTTATTATATATATGTCACCCACAAGGTAGGCCCTAGGTAGCCCATAGGGCAGGGTACTGTGTAACTAAAATGCAGGGCCATGTACTTTTATGATTTGCATGTCCAGGTAGTGAAAAATACCCAAATTCCTTCACAAGAGGTTTTCGACCTCTTGTATGTACTTCAGTATATACTTCTGTGTGAACTTAAACTCCGCCCACTGCTTTTCATTTGTTTGCTTCAGTGTCCTTTAAAAACCCTTGCTTGTTAATGGTCAGTCCTGCCTCTTTGTCCTTCCTTCTGTCTTGGTTTCCTCCCACTGGAGCAGGGACCAAGTACGTTTTGGTTGTTTATCTGTTCTTTGGGGGACATTTTCTTTAAAATTTCTTTCCTGATCATGTTACACTGTGGGTTTGTGTTTAGCTGCAGTGTCCGTATTATTATTGCATTTTCTCTCCCGCCCATTCTTTCCCTTGTTGTTGCTGCCATCCTTCCCCACCCTCACTCGTTTCCTTGTTGCCCCATTACTTGTTATGTTTTATGCATGGCGTCCTTCATTTTTTGCGGTAGGGGTCTCTGCTTAAGCCAAGACTTTGTTTTCCATTGCTCCTGCTAATCGGCCCTGCTCTGACATCATTCCATCACTAGACACAGTGCGCATAGGGGTGGGGCGTTCACCCACTGTGGACTCCCCTTCTTGGCCGTCACTTCCCTCTGCAGGTAGACGAACAGTACAGCACCATAACTAGGGCTTGGAAAAACTGCCTTCGTAAGGTTTTTTTAAAGGGGACCTGAGCAATTGTTTCTGTTTTCAGCAGGCTCCCTTTCAGCCCTGAATATTTTCAACCAACTCCCTAGCTCTGAAAGGGAAAGAGTTGTTGGCTAAAACAGAAAAAACCTCAAGTCCCCGCTGAAAAGACCTTTCAAATGCATTTTTCTAACCACTAATTATGGAGCAGGATTACATAGAAAGATTTACACCTTGAACATTTCATTTGAGAACTGGAACATTATACATTTATCATCAATCATGAGATGTTGTTTTTAACTGAATCTTTTTAGTCTATTTTATAGTTATAATGTGTCGTTTAAAAAGGTTTGTGTATAAGAAGCATGTCTAATGTAGTGGTGGTCTATAATACTGTTTGAGTTACACAGTTGGTTTGGGTTCCAAAGTTTATGACATGTTGTTGTGAAGTAACCCCAAAAAGTTTTTGAAAAATGTACAAGGAAAAATAAATAACTGGCCACCCTATTCAGGTTTTGTGACCACTATGATGAATCAAATAAGAATTTAATTTGTGCCAGTAAAGGTATCTCTTTGTATGTTTGTATTTATAGTGGCCTAACCTTTCTGACAAAACACAGGCACAACCCTTAGTAACTACTTTTACTCTGTTTTCCTGCAGCCTGTTTCCAATACATGTCTGGGGTGACTGATAGCTGGACTTTATGCATTCCCTCTAGGCAGCCACACACAAAGTGAACTTAGGTGTTACTGATGGGCAATTCACATCCTGATGGCTCATCCATGGCATGAAGGGAGGGAGGAGTCGGCTCTTGCACCTTAATAGGCTATGTCCTGTGTCCACATAAAAGGGCTGCATACCCCCTTGTAGTGAGTCTGGAGCCAGGGCTGGCAAGGGCAGGGATCTGTTCACTTCAATGGCCTCACTTTAAAGTCACCTCCACTTCAGAGACACAACTGGTGATACGTTGTGGACCTCTGTGCAAATCAAAGCCCTTCTTTGAAGTCGCCCTCAATTTAAAGTCAGAACTGGGTATAAGTACTAGCTCTTTGAACCTACCACTTCAGTACACTACTGGACATGTTAAGAACTCTGCCAGGAAGAAGGTCTGCTGTATTACTACAAGGATTGCCACTCTGCTAGACGGCTACTCCAAAAGAACTCTTTTTCTACTGTGCCACCCTGCTGCCTGCTACTCTCTTCTCTGCTCAGGAAGGACTGGGCCCATCTCACTTGAGCCCAGAGTGACTCCAAGGGCAAGTTGGCTTGCCCCTTTTCTAAAGTTTCAGGGACATCAAAGACTTCTTCTACCACCTGCAAGAGTACCTGAACTTTGCTTGATGCAAGTCTTTCCATGCCAAGTGGTGCCAATCCATCCTTGGCCCTTCGAAGTGGGTATACAGTCCTGCAAATGCCAGAATCCATACATCGTGGTTGATGCACCGTTCGGAACCGGCGCATCTCCCTTGACAATGGACGCATCGCAGCCACTACGAGTATCTAGGATATCGCTTCACCAACAGCGCCGCACATCATCTACTTTTCCAACGCATTGCCCGACTTTGCGCAGCTCAGAAACAAAGCATTTTCTTTTTCTGGGAGCTCGACAATGATGCATCACCTCTTTTGCTGCTCGCATCTTAGATCCGTCAAAGGTGCAACAAGGAACTTTGCGGTGGGACATCGTTGGTCCCTGTATCGGAACCATGCTCCATCATGGTCGACATGAACTTTTGGATTTACCCCTGTCAAGCGCGGCCAAATTTCCTGGGTTGGCACTTTAATCTTTTAAGCACTATCTTTTTATTTAATCTTTAAAAACTCATAAGTGTGGTTATACTTATTACATTTTTGCTGTTTCGGTCTTGTTTTATACATGGAAATATATTCTATTAAGTGGGAATCAGTGGTATCACTCATTGATGCCATGCTAACTTGTCATTGTGCCTTCTTCCAAAGCACAAGGCAACTGATCATACACATGAGCATTCTTGTGTACCCCTTAAAGTGTTGGCTGCCCCTACCAACCAGCAGTGGTGGCAAAGAGGGTGAAGAATGGCCATTTGTTGCTGAAGAATAGGCTGTTGTTGCAGCTGCTCTACCAGAGGCAGACCTTACAAACCAGTAGGGTGAATAAAGTTAGATAATATGTAGTGCATTAGAAAGGCAGCCTTTCACCGTCATGCCAAGGGCTACAGGTGGCACACAAGCAGTCAGGAGCCCTGCCTCCTTAGAAAGGACGAGGCACATTGCCCTTGTTTGAGTCTGAATTCATTGGTTTAAGCAAAACTTCAATGTTAGCTCACAGGGTGCCAGGAAACATAGACAGAAACATGGCCGCCAGGATGGAGCTTTAACTGAAATCCCTATCTATACCCCGCCATCTGTCCTTCTACACTTGACCCTTGCATCAGAAACAGAGTAACTGGAGCTTTAACTTTCATCCACCTGCCACGCTCTTGGGCTTCTGGCCTGATGGACACTGATGGCTAGAGGTGGTCTGCCTCTATAACATTTTGCTGTGGATTTTTGCTGCTTCCGCTGCCCGACCACTGCCCACCGATGGATGTGGGTGGCTAACATCTTAGACTCTGTGGTCACTGCTGACGTAAGTAAGTTCTTCATTGCGCCCCCGCCTCTGCTTCACTGACCTGCCAAGGCCAGTTGGTTTCGGGACCGGCTGGCTCTTAGCCTGGCACCGCTGACTAAGCCTAGGTGAAGCGAAGATTGCTTCAGTGCATGTGGCCAATCGCCGATGGATTTAGGAAGCAATCATCAGATATTTTGCGGTCACAGCAGATGTGAGTAAGTGACACTTTGCTCCCCTGCTCCTGCTCCACTGACGGGCACAGCCTCTCTTGATGTGACGCCTTCCCTCTCTGACGTGGACACTGCTGCAGTGCAGCGCAGGGCCTGGTTGGTTTCTAGACCGGCTGGCTCATAGCCTGGCACCATTCCATTGCATGAACTAAGTCTAGTCTGAGCTGAGTCTGTGTCAGTGCGTGTTGGAGGACTAGGTGCATCACGAAAGGTTGTCAACATTGATGCAGGGTTGTAGAGAGATAGCTTCCGGTCTCGCTGGTCCCATAGCGCTGTACTAGGGCGGGCCCATGCCTACCAGTCAAGTTTTTTATGGACGCTATTTCACGGTCCCATCTAATTCAGAGAGCCTCTTCGCTAAGATGGTGGTTACCTGCATTTCTAGGGAAAGTGAAATAGGACTCTCTGGCTCTCTTGACAACAAGTTGGCTCTAACTCAAGTCTGGAACCTCTCGGTCTCTGAGCAGTGGCCATCTTGGAAGGATTCTTAGGCGATACCTACCTTTCGTGCACATCAATTCTTCGCTCTAATAGTGCAGTATTTACATTTTCACACATTGTCTTGCCATACTATCATTAACATCAGATATGATCTACTTCTCATCTAACATTATGGCTATTCTTTATGCCGCTCATAACTGTCTTAGGATTCGATTTACATTTTCTACTACTTTCCCTTTCCCTTCCACCCTCCCACTATCCCCCCTGGTTGAATTTTATGTGTACTTTGGCGCCTCTGACAGTCTGGTTCTTCCCTTATCATGTCATCCTCGATCCTCTAAGGATCGCTCCTTGCTCATTCTTTTTGTGCCTTTCAGTGGACTTACTTGTCTCCAGGCAGCATAACGGCTTGACTCCAATTTGGTGCAACCCTGAGCTAGTAACCTGTGCTCTGTTTTGCAGGTGACACGGAATCCAGAGGACATTCCACTCATTACTAACTTAGCAGTGACACTTTATATTTCCACCGTCTGTATATGCAATATCAGCAGCATCTAGTTCGCCATGGATCCTAAATCATCAAGAGCTATGCTTATTAATTTGGAGCCTTCAGACCATAAAGCTTGTAAAATCATATAGCCTCCCAACTTAACAAAGAATGCATAAAAAAACTTTCTACACAGACTCCTCAAATCCCACCGAGAAACCCTTATTTTGGATCCTTCCTTCTGCATAAAAAGAGGAGCTACAATTAGTGATCTTATCTTCTACACAAAAAGATGTGCTCAAAGGAGGATGGCTCTATATTTATTGCTCATTATGTCCACATCCTAAAAATCTCCCCATGGTCTAAGCCCCCTCACCTATTTACAAATTTGAACAACCATCTCCCTTTACAATAATGGATTAATCCTTATCCATTCGTCTGAATGCCTCCTTGAAATGTTCGCCGATTTTTCCCCATCATCAAAAACTCAGTGACTAACATGAAATCCCCCCCTCCCAAAGTTGTTCAAGTTCCTCTGGCAACCCCCTTGACCCTCATGTAGTGTCCTTTCTCAGACATGACGTCTCAATTGAACCTTCCCTCTCCCTTCCTCGCCCCTCTAGTGATATTAGCATAATCAACATCAACTCCTCATTGCCACCTGGTAGGTCTGAGTACCTCTCTAGCATTTGCTAAATTAGTCTGCATGCTCACTGCTCTCCCAGAGTAGCTAGCACAGAGGTACACACCTTCGGTAGTCACACAATCACTCCTTCTATACCCTTGAACTCCAACCACACGATCGCTGATACTACCAATGTGCCTCAGACTCTCCCCTTTGACGTATCATTGTCATGGCCAGAATCTGAACTTCAAATACGGCTAATAATTTGACCCCTTTGACTCCAGAGCTCCAATGTAGCCATTTTCTGTGCCCCCTGCCACTGCCCATCAAAACTCATTCCACTCATAACCCTACCTCACCACGGATGGCTCTTCCAGGCCAGCATTTTTCTAGTACTGTCTTCCCAAACATCCCCCTGCCCCCAACCCCCGGCTCAAGTTTCGGATCCCTGCATCTACAACTCACTTGGATCCAGACTGGACGAGATCACCCTAGTCATTCAACAACTCAAGGCAGATGTTCAAAGCCTTTTATTCCTCACCTCCAAGCTGGTGAATAATGGGCGACTAAGCAGATGTTCGAAAACAAATCACACCAATCCCACTAACTACTGCACCAGGCCTCGAGCACGTCACATCACCAATCTTGACCTCTCCTCACTCTAAATGGAAAACATCACTCCTCCCCAATGACCCCACTCTACTCATTAGACTAAATGACCCAGTGTCTGACAAGGATATTCATTCTCTCCTACGCTCCTATGACCCAATGTATGCTGTCAACACATACCATATATGTCAAATCTAGACAATCCAAGTAGAACCGCGCAGAGAACCCAGGGTTATTCCAAGAGCCTTAAACAAGAACAACCTCACACAAGTCACCACCACACATATGACTCTACCCGACACCAATCTGAAACTTAAATGCATGCTTCTCAACTGCAGATCTGCAGTAAGACATGAAGCAGATACTGCTGCGCTCATCCTGGAACATGATCCTGCTCTCTTAATGCTGACAGAAACCTGGCTAAATGACTCTTCTGCACCTATACCTGACCTACCAGTCCCTCCTAGTTATGGCATTACCAGATTAGACAGATCTAGAAGGCAAGGTGGAGGTATCCCCTGTATGTACCGTAGCAATCTTGTAGTCAAAAAGCTACAACCCAAAGCTCCCCCGTCATGTGAATACCTATGCATTGGGGTTCAAGTCAAGTTAAGTATTCAAATTCCACAGGCTGGTTGGGTGTCTAGTTTAAAAAAATGTATAGGTCTGCTAGGTTTCCTTGGGCGCCGGCTGTGCTAGGACCCAAAATCCACAGGCAGGCTAATTCTGAAAAAAAAGTCAGTGCCAAGTGGGCTTTCTGCCGCCCAGGGGAGGGCAGAAAAACTGTGGCTGTTTTTTGGGGGATTGGGATACGCGTTCTGGGCCGCCCCTACGTACAAAAAAGACAGCATAATCTCTGGCGCCTTGTGGGCTCTCTGCCTCCCCATGGGCCGATCAGGGGCTACTGTGGCATCTTATTGGGAGGTGGCATTGGCATAACTATTCTAGGCAGTCCCCACCCCTGAATCTTAAAATAAATGTATCCCTGGTGCCATGTGGGCTTTATGCCCCGAGAGGGTAGATAAAGGGCTATTGCCCCATCTCCCTCCCAGGGGGCGCAGAAAGACTGTGGCAATTTTTATATATATATATATAAAAACTGGTGCCTAGTGGGTGTTCTGCCCCCCAGGTTGCAGATCAGGTTCTATTGCCCCCATCTGCCTTCTGGGGGGGCAGAAAGTCTTTTGCCTACTTTCGGAGGTAGGGTGGGGGCATTGGCATGCCCATTCTGGGCAGCCCCACCATAGGCCTATAAAAATAAATCCCTGGTATCTAGGGTACTTTCTGCCCCCACGGGAGGGGGCAGAAAGACTGTGTGTCAAAATTTAATGAAGGGAGCAAATGCCCTTGCCCAAGGGGCCGCTTCCCCCTCGCAGGTGGCTAGTGGGTGGATCCCTGCTTGGGGGTTGACTCCTGAGGCAATCCCCAAGCATGGATCCACTAGGGAAGGGTACCATTGGAAATGGTAGATTCTCCCCTTTTTAACGATACCTCTCCCAATTGTTTTGGGGCTCTGGGGGTTGAGATAGCCCCAAAAGCACTGAAACATTGAAACTGAAACTAAGTTTTAGTTTCATTTTCAATTTATTGACGACAGCTCACCATGCGCTCGATCGTCATTACATTGAAAATCAGAAACAGGCCTCGGGACATTGGAGAAAGTTCTTCCCCACCTCGTGAGGCCTAAAAAAAAGGAAAGCCCTCTGCTGTTTGGAACAGAGCGATTTAGTGCGCCTTGTGCACATGACGGAATGGTTCACTCGGGAGCACTAGTGCTGATGATGGAACCATTCCGTCATGAGCACTGAAGGGGTTAAAAAGAATGTCTTCCAAAGTCTCCAAACCCTGGTACAATGGTAGTCGCAACGCTAAAAGAAGATATCTGATATTAGTGGAAAGATTGTGGAGATCCTCGCCGTCCCTTGAACATCTCAAACATTTAAGATCATTAAGGAACATCTATAACAAAGGCATAAGAATCTCTAAAGCTAACTATTTCAGAAAACAAACTTGAGCAAACTATAATTTGACCAACAAAATTTTCAAAATTGTTAAGATTCAAATAGCCAACTCAGGGGCATATTATCAAGGACGGCGTTAAAAATTATCGCCGGTTTATCGGCAGAAAACTGCTGCTAAAGCGGCAATAATGAGCTTGATAATATGCCCTTGAGAATTCCAATAGAAGTCCATGTTCTGGTGTGAACATGGGCTTCTATTGGAATTCTCCACGGCATATTATCAAGCCCATTATCGCCACTTTAGCAGCAGTTTTCTGCCGCTAAACTGGTGATAATTTTAACGCCGTCCTTGATAATATGCCCCTCAGTCTCTCCACTTTGGGATCTTGCCCACAGCCTAACTGCGAACATTTTTCCACTTTCTTCATTAAAAAGACAACAAAAATGGAATATGATCTGCAGACTTCATTGGAGCTCCTGCCCATCTTACCACCCATCAGCCCCCAGCCTCCTCAGACTTTAGTGCCTTCGCTCGCGCCAGTTCATGTCCCTAAGAACAATGCCTCTTAGAGATTATTCGAAATCTTGGATAAAAAAACTATTGTAAAACTCTGACAGAATATGATCATCCAACCACTTCAGTGACCCCTTGCCATCAAATTTCTTCAATGAGATTAAACCATCCTTACTCCCACTATAGGCCAAGATAGAGAATGCCTCACTGCTTCAAGGTTCTAACCCAACTGTCGTAAGGCTAGACAGGTTACCCCATTCTAAAAAACCTACAGCAGATCACACTAACCTACACAATTTCCGCCCGATTTCCAACATTCCGACTCTGGCGAAGCGCATGGAGAAATGCATCCACGTCCAGTTATGTAACCACATAGAACAATTCCAACTACTTCACCAATTTTAATCTGGCTTCCTTCACTGTCATAGTACCACATCCGCTCTCGCTGACATTGTGGATGATGCTTTGAAAATGCTGGATCAGAACAATTCCTGCCTTCAGATCATCCTTGACCTATCAGCTTTTGATACGGTTAAACATGACTGCTTAGTGGACCTACTGGAACACAGGATGGGGCTTTAAGGGCCCGTCCTAAACTGGTTTGCTTAATTTCTCCACAATAGAACTCAAATAATCAAGGTTAATCAGTCCCTATCTAATACCTCTCTGGTTAATCTAGGGGTACCACAAGGGTCCACGCTCTCAATAACTCGCTTCACCTTGTTCACAGAACCTTTAATTGAAATTTTGAAACTATCCAACATCAATTATCTCATGTATGCCAATGCCACCCAGCTGTACCTGAAAGTCTCCTCCCCAGATAACATCAGGTCCCTCAACACCACTCTACTGAAAGCCCAAAACTGGCTGACTCTAAATCACCTTAAATTAAATGCTCTTAAAACAGAATTCCTCTTAATTTCCCCACCTAAACAGTCAAGAGTCATCAAAGAATGGATGAATCCGCTAAAAGCTCGAAACTGCATACCACACATCATTGACTCCTTGAGCTTACTGAGCATAATCCTAGACAAGAGTGTGAACAAGCAGACGCATATTAGTCCTCTCACAAAAGAAGCAAACTTCCAAATGAGAAATCTTAAGGAAAATAATACTTTTTCTCCCCTCCAATGACTTCAAGTCTGCTGTGCAAAATCTGGTGATTTCCAAGTTGGACTATGGAAGCGCAACCCTCAGTGGCCTTCCTAGATCTAAGATGGCTCCACTAAGGGACTCTCTTAACTCTGTTGCGAACCTTATCACAGGCTCTAAATGTAAACCACCATATCACGCTGGAATGAAATTCTTAAACTGGCTCCAATATGAAGCAAGGATACAACTAAAAATTGCCCGCATGACCCATAAAGCTGTACACCTTAAACACCCCACAATACCCCACACACAAACCTTTGCTATCTAGTGGTTCCAGATCCTCCAAAAGTGCCAGCACCCTACCTCTGAAACTGCAGAAATCCCATAAAAAGCAAACTTACCATCAAGCTTTCTCGGGTATCATCCAGAGAATTTGGAACTCCCTGGCCCCAAAAATCAAGACGAACCCCTCAACAGCATCTTTCAAAAAAGAAGTTCAAGCGTTCTTTATGAACAAATTCTTGCCCTTGAACCCCCCCATGCCCGACTAGCACTTTAAGACTCGCCCACCTCTCCCTTGTTTATTATCAAATTTTGTATGATTTTATTTTGATTTAAGTTTCAGAAAGTTACTTCTTTTTGTACTTTTCGTATTTACTTTGTTGTTATATCTCCTAGCTTCCTCCTCTGGGACAACATTAAAGTGGTTTGCTTATTCTTGATCCGCTAATCTCCAGTCCCGCTCTGACACATTCACCTTACCATTTGAACGTTCCTCAGCTCTTTATGATTATGCCTTGTTCTGTTGGCCTAATGTTTTCTCCTACTGTACTTTTTGATTACCCTGTTGTCTGATCTATATGCATCCTCATTATCGCTCAATTGTAAAGCGCTCTGCTACCCCCATAGATCTTGTTTGCACTATATAAAACATTTAAAATAAAATAAATGGCTGGTTATTGTTTGTTTTTTAACTTGATGTTTTCTATGGGTGAT
Source organism: Triturus cristatus (assembly GCF_964204655.1). Taxonomy (NCBI): domain Eukaryota; kingdom Metazoa; phylum Chordata; class Amphibia; order Caudata; family Salamandridae; genus Triturus; species Triturus cristatus. Next base: position 136,368,910 of record NC_140590.1, on the reverse strand, counting down.
TTGGTGGCAATGCTGAGGTGCCTTTTGCAAGTCTATGGTGTATTGCAGATAACAATGTACAGTATGGTAAACATATACTATTGGTTGTGATCCTTCATTCATTGACATTGTGACCATTTTGTCTCCTCTGATCTCTTCATTGAGCAGGTGTTGTTGCCTGTGTCTCCTTCAAGAGTGAAACTCAGTAGCAGGTGAACTCAACAAGAAACAAAGCATCAAAGAAGATGGGTGAATCACCAAGAACACTGTCACTAAACCTACCAGTGCTGGGCTCTTTCAGAGTAGGTGCGGGCTCTTTGGTTCTACCAGACATAATATTGAAAACAGGAAGACCTCCATTCACTGGAAAATCTTCTCACTAGTCAAAATCCCTTCACACCTATAAAAATACCAGAAGAAAAGATGACATTTTGCTAAACATCATGCCAACAAAGCTCTGGTCTATACTGTAATATTGGCGACATAGTTAGCCTATGGTTTGTTGCACTTGTTTTCTCAAGGGTACAAGATCGTCTCTTTTCCAATAAATGTTTTTGTCCTGGCTTTGTCAGGTTTATATTTTTTCAGAGTTAAATTATTAGTGTCACCATTGTCAATTGACATTAATGGAACAGCCACTCAAGTAAAAGCACCAGTTGATTCTTCCGTTGCCCTTGTGTTGTTTCTGTGAGATCACCTGTCATATGTGCTTAAGTATCCCACATGGAAATGATCGATTATGCTTCGAGAAAAGGCTCCTTTATGAGGGCACCAGTGTGAAATAGAACTGCATTAATATAATTTCATTTTCAGTAATGTCTCCCTTCAGCTGACAATAATTTTCATCTTTAATTCTTAGTCACAACCTTCTGGCATTTACTGCAACTAATAGCCCAAAATGTATATTTTGTTATTTCCAAAGTGCAAACCTACCTGTGTAGCATCTAAGTGTTGTACAGCAGGCAAGCCCCAGTGAGGATATATGGGACAAGGGTCTGAGGGAGGTGGTAGAGTTTGTAAAATGGTGAGAAGTCAAACTGTCTGAAGTAGTGTTCTTTGAAAAGAGCTGAGTGTTTAGCTTCTTCCTAAATTGTTGGAGGATTTATTTTTCTGATACCGAAGTGGACGTGGTTCCGGATCCTGAAGGCATAGGTTGAGAAGGTTTTTTTCTTGGGCCCGACATATGCAGCAGGTCACACCTGTAACCTTGTTTTCACCCCCAGCAATCTCAATAATTGTAGCCCATCCATTCCTCAAGGTTCTGACCATTTCCTCATTGTTCTCAGGTTTAAACTTACCCCCACTAATGAGTTTGTGCTTGTGCTGGCTAAAGACGGACCGCCTACCCCTAGTTCTCCATTGACATTGATGTAGAAAATTGTAACTTTTGGGTTACATCCTAGCTAGATTACTGACAAGTTGATCTCACTCCCATCATTGGCATCCCACAGCTCTATGGTACAGCTCTAAAATCCAAGACACCAAACAGAACCGTAAAATGTTAAAAAGCATTTGGGTGATGATTACCTGGTGGATAGTAAAAAAGAGCTCAAAGCTAAACTTTGAACATACATGTCTTTGATTCTTAAATATAAGGGTGACTATTTCACCAGTAGAATTCTTAGGGCTCATAACTCTAAAAAGGAACTATTCGGTATATTTAATTCTGTCAACTCTCTTGACTGCCTCTCTTCCTCCTTGGAAGCTTCCAGAACAGCATGTGATATTCTTTCAGAGTTTTGTGCAGACAAGATTTGATCTGGGAATCTTTTTCTGCACAAGCAGACACAGGTTCTTCCTCCACCTAGAAGGATGGTTCCTCATATCCGAGTACTTTCAACCTGCTGTCACCATCTGAATGACAAGTTTGCAACCCTTCTTCATCATGTGCCCCATTGGACCCTTGTCTGCCCCACATCTTCTGTTTGGGTCCTGCAGCTTTACCCCAACTCTATTAAGTCTTTGTAATGATTCTATTGACTCTGCCACCATCCCAGAGGCCTTGAAGAAGGCTCTGGTGATCCCACGTTTCAAAAAGCTTCTACTGACCCCTCTGTTATGAGCACTGGGGCTGGGAATATGAAATCCCGAATATCTATGAGTCAGAATATTATACCACAATACAGAGGGGCACAATTTCAAAAGGTAAGTGGACAGAGGGAGGTAAGGATTTATTATTCTTAACTCCACATCAATGTACTTTGAAGACATGTATATCGCCAAGGTATGTATGTGTTGAATTAAGTATAGAAAATGTTTGGAAACTTACTGTTCAATATTTTGTCTCTCGATATTGTAATGATATTGTGTCCTTTCAAAACCTGAGATTTAATATTTCCAGCATACGTCAGTTATGAGCGACTTCTGCCTTATCGCTCGGCAGCCATATCCCATACCTGAAACGCGACTAAGCCACGCTTCTGGCTCTGCTCCCTGCTTATGCAGGCCAATTTACATGGGCTATTAGTGCATCCACACAGCTTAGTGCTGCTGTTTGATGCCACTCATACTGCTGCTTTCACTTTGTTCCATGATTTTCTTGTAGGCGGACCAACCCACCATTTCTGGGAGTTGCCTGGCTCCTGGTCTCACTGTGTGGGGGGTCATCTTGAATCGAGTGCATGCACATTTTTACTATGTTTATCATTTTACCTTTCTCCCTTTTTATTTAGTTTCTTGTTACTTTGCCAGTAGGTTGCTGATTTCAGGGTAGCCTGAGACAGTATCCTGGGGTTGCTGGATCCCAGATTGCGTATTTTGTTTCTCCCACTGTTTTTAATCCTGCACCGAAGCGTGAGTAAGCCACGCCTCTGGCCCCATCCCCTGCCTATAGAGGCCTATTTACACAGGTGCAGAGTGCGTCTGTACATCACTGAAACATGGGCAGATTCTGCTTCCAACCCAGATTTTACTGAACTCACTTACCCGGGTTACCTCTCCTTTAGATTGGATCCGGCAGGTAAACGGGGAGGCGGTTACGCTATTCTAAACAGGTCTGAGCTCTTGGTCAACTGGACCCCCTATTCTGTCACCATTCTGTGAGGCAGCATTATTTAATGGTTGTTTGTCGCCCAATCAGTTGTTACGGGGATATTGTTATATCAACTTGCTGGCCCTCTGACTACTTTCGCTGAGGATTTCAGCTGTCTTCTTGAGGACAAAATTGCATGGAAGGACGTAACCATCCTGGGAGATTTTAATTTTCACATTCAGGTCCATGATAACCCAAACACTGCAGCTCTACTACAAACTACAGACCACGTACCCTCCTGAGGCGGAAGCCGGGAGCGCTACGGTGCTTTTTAAAAAAAAGAAACTTGTGAGTTCGAATTTGCTCACTTTTTAATCACTTACTGCACTTCCTGGCACATCAGGACTCTGCTGCCTGACACTGAAGCTAACCACATAGCGGATTCAGTGCTGTTGCAGACTCGAGGCCAAAACAATCCCTGCCGCCATTGCCGGCGAGGCCACGCCCACATTAGGCCACGCCGCCCGCCCCAATCAGAATAAAAACGCTGACTACGAGCGTCAATTTCAGACCACGTACCCTCCTGAGGTGGAAGCCGGGAGCGCTACGGTGCTTTTTAAAAAAAACAAAACTTGTGTGTTCTAATTTGCTCACTTTTTAATCACTTACTGAACTTCCTGGCACATCAGGACTCTGCTGCCTGACACTGAAGCTAACCACATAGCGGATTCAGTGCTGTTGCAGACTCGAGGCCAAAACAATCCCTGCCGCCATTGCCGGCGAGGCCACGCCCACTTTAGGCCACGCCCCCCGCCCCTCTTCACCTCCTTGATAATATGTGCCACCACCGTACGCGCAGCGGACGGGCGCAGCGGACGGGCGCAGCGGGCGCGCCGTTTGCGCGCCAATGGCGCGCCTAAGGCAAGCCCGTCTACGCCCGTCATCGCCAAGACATCGCCTCTCGCCTGTCCCGCCAAGACATCGCCTCTCGCCTGTCCCACTGGCCAAGCTACACGGGAAGCCTACCACTATGACAGAGAATGCCTTGTCTCCCTGAACACTGGAAAGAGCTGTGAGACGATATCCGCACATCTCGGACAGACATGCCTTCAATGTAAGTCCTGTCACTTTTCTACTCCCAACCCCTGTCTACCTAGGCATCTCTCAGCTGCGCTTAAACAAACCCCTCTTACCATCTTACAACTTAATGTTAGGTCTCTCTATAAGCACCACCCAGAGGTTAATACTCTCCTACTCGAAGAGAAGCCTGACATTCTCTTCATTTGCGAAACCTGGCTCCATGACGATATTACTAGTGTTTCTAACCTCACGCTCCCAGAGAACTACCACATGAAATCGATAAATAGAGACACCAGAGGTGGCGGCATTGCCGTCATCTACAGAAAGCAATTTTTCTGCTCCTTTATTAAAGAAAACATCTCGAGCTGTGAAAGTGCTCACTTTAAGATCACGACGGGCCCTCACTTCTATCTTTCTGGCCTGTACATCTATCGACCACCTGGACCTACGTCTACATTCACTGACGCTCTCCTTGAAGTGGCGAACACTCTTGTGGTGGGCTCAGCAAACTTCACGATACTAGGAGACCTCAATCTCCATTTCGACCGGAACCAGGATTCCACAATTAAAAACCTCCTGGCCGACCTGTCAGCCCTACAACTTTACCCTCTGATCCAGGACGCTACCCACTCTGCTGGACATATATTAGACCCTGTCTTCACCAACATCCCAGAGACTATAACTGAGGCGCCCAAACCTATGGGATGGACAGACCACTACTTAATTAAATTCACCATTTTGATTAAGGAAATGTTCAATAAGGCTGAGCCTACCCGCCGCCTAAAAAGACCATGGCACAAACTTGTACCCAGAGACCTGCAGTCCACCCTAGGAGAATTCCATCAAGGGGCACATATAAACATTAACACAACATATGCTGTCTTCCATGACTGGATCACTAAGGGACTAGATGCCCTCATCCCTCTCAAATGGACTAAGGGACGCAGCTCCCCTTCCAACCCATGGTATAACAACACCCTGAAATCCATGCGGAAGGAATGTAAGAAAGCTGAGAGAGCCTGGAGGCGAGAATACAATGACAGAGACAAAGCGTTCTATCTGTCCAAACAAAAGCTATACCATAAAGCTATCTGTTCCGCACGAGCCGCCTTCTATGCTGAAGAAATTAACACCAGCCCCAACCCCGCCAAGGTTGTTTTCAAACTAGTAGAGGAACTGCAGAGTAGCAGATCTCCTCCCTCCAGCATCACTTCTGCGCAGCAATGTGAGGATCTTGCCACATTCTTCATTGAAAAAGTGCAAAAAATTTATAAATCCTTCCCATTGCACTCCGCTACATCGCCCAGCTCCCCTACATCCATCAGCAATGGCACCATGTTGAGACACATACATGAAGTCTCTCATGAGGACCTCACTAAACTATGTAGGAAGGTCAAATCAGGTTCCCCGGCAGACCCTATGAGACCGGCTCATTTCATCGAATCCCTAGACTTTTTTCTGCCTCCCCTGGCGCTCATACTGAACCTTTCTTTCTCCTCGGCCAGTGTCCCGACTGCTTGGAAACAAGCATGGGTTTCTCCCATCATTAAAAAACCGACCCTTGACCCCTCCAAATTGGAGAATTTTAGACCCATCTCACTGCTCCCATGGCTGTCCAAACTTGCAGAAGCCCACGTAAATATCATCCTGTCTAAACACATGGATCATAACAACATCTTAGATCCATCCCAAAATGGGTTTAGGCCGGGCCACAGCACTGAGTCTGCCCTCCTAGCCACATCGGAACATCTCCGGACGATACTTGATGCCGGTCAAAGTGCTGCACTGATCCTATTGGACCTCAGCGCCGCCTTTGACACGGTATCTCATAACATTCTCTTAAATCGTCTGGCTATGGTGGGAATCTCAGGTCTTGCCCTGGAATGGTTACGCTCCTTCCTGAAAGACAGAACTTTCCGGGTATCAGCTCCTCCATACCTCTCCCAGCCCCACCCCATCGGACAGGGAGTCCCTCAGGGCTCTGCACTCAGCCCATCCCTTTTCAACATATATGTGCAACCACTTGCGGCAGTGGCCAGAGAATGGGACCTCACGCTGGTGTCATACGCCGATGACACACAGTTGGCCATCACTCTCACCGAAGGTCCATCCACCTCAGCCGCAAGGTTCAGAGATGGTCTGGCTGCGGTGGCCCAGTGGATGACAGACAACTGCCTGCAGCTCAATGCAGGCAAGACGGAGGTGCTGCTCCTCGGAAAGAACACTAGCCACTGTAAGTAAGTAAGTAATTCTTTATTGTTTGATTAGTTAAAATCTTACAATATTTCCAATACAAAGACATATATAATACATTTAAAAAAAAACAAAAAAAACAATTATAACCTAAAAAATTACTTTAAAAATTATTCATAAAAACTTTTTTCTATTTTATACTCCCAGTTTTATAGATGCAATCTTTAGGAACTTTACAAAGGCAACGTTCATGACTATATCGTTCGAATGAAGACAGACTTTGAATGCCTGTCTACATGTCCTTGTTCCACGCATGTTAAAATGAGGTTTCAGTAACGTGCATCTTTCATTTCGGAGTCCTGGACAAATACATAGAAGGTGGACAATATTCTCTTCTCCACTTTTACAAAGTCTGCACAATGTTCTGCTACTAGTTTTTTTCCACGGAGGGACATGACTAAGGCCTGGTAAAATTCCAAATCTTGCTCTCATAAGACATTGTTTACTTTATTCAGACCAAGGTGTCTCCAAGTATTCTTGTACTTTCTTCTTTTCGTATCCATTTATTACTGCCCACGAGTGTTTTCTTTTTGCTAGTGTATCTTTGTCGTGTACAAGTGAAAGGTGGTTTGTTGTTCGATTTACAAATTTTTTAAAGGGTCCATTGCTTATCATATTATTCCAGATTGGCATTAATGCAAACTCTTCTAATGCATCATTGAGATATTTCCTTACAACTGATTTGGTATTCTTATTTATTTCTTGCCAAAGTAACTGAGATATATGATTATCATGGTCATTTTTGATCCTATACCACGTTTTAATAAATTGGCCTTTTCTTGCAATAACTTGATTATTTAACCCGAACTCCAGTCTAATCTGTGCTGGGGAAGCATTATTTGGGAGATAGAAGAGGGATTTATATGTTTTTGAAAGAACCTTATTTAACAGTTCTGCATCCGTCCCCATTAATGCCTCACTACCATATGTTATTGTTGGGAGCAATTTAGCCCCTATAATTTTCAAAAGCGGCCGATACGTCAGAGTTCCGAGCGATTTCTGTGCTATCTTGAATGCTGCAGTTAGCGAGTTAGCTTTCCTTTGTATGTCTAGTTTTTGTAATTGATAGTTTCCGTTCTGGTCAAATAGTACACCCAGATACTTGTACACTTCTATTTGTTCCAGTTGGGTACTTTCCATATACCATTTATTTTTTTGTCTCAGTTTTATATTCCTAGTGACCACCATGATTTTTGTTTTGGATTCATTTATTACCATTCCATTTTCCTGTGCATACAAAACTGTTCTGTCAATTAAGCGCCGAAGACCTATTTTAGTATGGCTTAGAAGAATGGCGTCATCTGCATACATAAGGTTAGTTATCAGCTTGTCCCCTAGCTTCGGAGGATGTGCATTGAGTTCATCGAGGTATCCTGATAAATCTCCTAAAAATAGATTAAAAAGTAGGGGAGCCAACACACATCCCTGCTTTAACCCTTTTGTTGCAGGAATCTCCTTAGTTAGTGATCTGCCGTCCCCCATCCTTACTTTTACCCAGGTTTTATTGTGTAACAGTTGAATCAGTCTTAATAGTTCAAATGGAATGTTTTTTTTCAATAAGTTTTTTCCACAATAAATTCCTTTGCACACAGTCAAAAGCAGATTTAAAATCTACAAAGCACAGATACAGGGGCATTTTTTCTCTCAGAGATTTTTCAATTAATAGTGCTAACGCCATAATATTTGTCATTGTTCCAAGCCCCTTAATAAAACCAGTTTGATTCAATGGCAAAATCTTGTTTTCTACTACCCATTCATTTCGTCTAATTAATAATATTCCTGCAAAAAGCTTGGCGTCTGTATCTTGTAGAGTGATGAGTCTATAGTTCTCCGCAAGCGCCCAATTGCCTTTCTTAAATATGGGGGAAATTAGAGATCCTCGCCAAGACTCAGGGATGTTACCTGTTTCTATAATTTTGTTGAATACCTTTTCCAAATAGCTCGACCAAAAGACTGGGTTTTCTTTAAAAAGGGCAAATGGTATCCCATTGGGGCCTGGTGCCCCATCTTTCTGCTTCTTTATTAGTTTTACTAATTGTTCTTTCGAAATTGTAAATTGTTCTTGCATCTCATCCCATGCTGTAGAGCTCTCTATTACGTTCTCAATCATTTTAGTGGCTCCCTTGCTGTTTAGATGTTTTTCAAGAAAAGTAACCCATTCTTGCTCAGTTAGGGTTGATGAGACTACCAATTTGCTCGGCCGTACTAATTTGTTTATAATATTCCAAAATTCTCTTGCGTTTGCTTGTTTACTTGCATGAAATAATTTAGACCACATTTCTTGTTTTGCTTGGTATTTCTCATTCCATATTAGCTTCTTCAAGGATTGATTTAAAGCTTTAAGATTGTTCAAAATTTCATCATTTGTTACTGTGGTTTTTATTTGTCTTCGTATCTTGTTTCGATCTCGTTTTAACTTTGCTATTGTATACGGAAGATTCATAAATGAGTCCTTTCCTTCTTCTTTCCATTTTACAATCCTTTTATTGAAGTTAACCTGGGTTTGGGGTTTCACTATTTTCTTAGTGAATTCCACCCACTGTTCAATTGTTGTTTCTGTGGTATTTTCAGTAAAACAGGTCTTAATAATATTCTCAACTTTTTCATTCATACTATCCTTATTCAGTTTAGTCCAAATTAGTTTTTTTTATAATTTATTGTTCCAATATACCCCGGGACAGTATGGTACGGTTGGTTAATATTATGCCTAATGTTAGTATTTATTATCTGCTGACAGTGATCACTATCTCCAACTTTAACTAATCTATACGAATTTATGTTTTGAAATAAATTGAGTGAAACCATTGTATAATCGATCCTAGTACTTGCATTGTGTGCGATATATGGATGTGCGGGGGGTGTATTCTCTTTAAATCGGCCATTAAGGACTCGCAATCCCAATGCTTCTATGTCCTTAATGAATGTTCTACCAATTTGATTTCGTGCTTGGCTATATGTGACTCCTTGATAGTCCTGCTGTGGGATTGACCACTGAAGGTCTTGTGATTGTGAGACATCATCCCTATTGAACGGTATTAACAAGTTAAAATTAAAATCTCCAGTCATCACATAGTCCACCAGTGGATTTTCTAGGATTAGTTCCAGTAATATGGTATTAAGGGTTGCACATATGGTTGCTCTACTTGTTTTTGTTGGATGGATATATACATTGATCATAATCAATGACATATCCTTTTGATCTGAGCTTTTATATTTTAGTTTGACTATAAGTATGTTTTTACTATGTGTAGCAAGTTGCTTGTGTTCAGCTTTTATGGAACTAGAAATAAAGGTTGCTAACCCCCCACTCGGTCGTCCATACCTATGAGTTTTACTTGCATTTTCAAAGTGTCCAACATAACCCTCTAATACAAAAGGGTTTGTTTCCCAAGTTTCCTGGAGGAATAGAATGTGACAGGGTAATGGAATAGACCTTATTTGTGCATTGGTAATCTTTGTCCCTACTCCGTTTATATTCCATGAACACATTCTCAACTCTGTTACTTTAGTTGAGGGGATTGGAATATTGTTCCTTCATTGTTCTATGTTACTATGCAAGGCCTGTGCAATCCATTTTTCGTTTATTCGTATGGATGTTTCTATTATGGAAGGTGGTGATGCCTCTCTTGATGTACTAATGGATCTCCCCCGGGCATTCCTTAACCCCTTCAGCGCGGCGCGGATTTCCGCGCCACGCTGAAGATTCCGTGCGCGGGCGGGGCCATGACGAAACGGTTCCGTCATAAGCACAGCCCAACCGACGTGCATGACGGAACCGTTCCGTCAAGCGCGTCGAAGGGGTTAATACTGTTCCTTTTTGATTGATATTTTTTTCTATTTGGAGCAGATTTGATTCACTAATAAGTGGAGTAGGATAGACTTTCGGCTCCTGCTTTTTGATAATTATTCCCCAGGCCTTGAATGTTGAAAGCTCTTTTAATATTTTCTCTGCTATTGTCATAGATTTTAATGTGACCAGGGTCAGTTCTTTGGTACTGTTCTTATCGGCAATAAATTCAATGGAATTAATATCATCGTTCTTGATGTTGACTAAAGCTGGAATTGATTTAAATAATCTAAGGATATTCCCTCTGTTCAATGTGTCATATCTACCTCTGGATTCGTATTCAGGTTTAAATATGAGTTGTATTTTCTCGACTGTCAGTAGTTTTTCTTTGTGTATATCTTCCATTATATAATTTGTTCTATGTCTAATTAGTTTTTCTCCTTCCCGTTTTTCAATTATCAGGTGGTCCCAGTATGGTAATTTGTTTTTAGGCTCTACTGTTCTTTCTATACTCAAACTTGCTACCTCATTCCTTTTGACTTTCAAACCTGCTTCTATATTCACATTGTGATACTGATGTTGTTGATCACGTGGATTTATAGTTGTTTTTAATGGCATATCGTCATTTATTCTATTAATATGATCATATTTTAGATTGTCCTCTTGGATTCCATCTTCTTCCTTTATTATTTCTGTAATTAACGGTGATTTAATTGTAGTCATTTGTTTCTTTATCATCACTTCTTGTCCTTTTATAGTTGTTTGTTCCAGTAATGATTCTTTTACAAATATAGGAAATACTTTTTTTGGTTCATTTTTCGTTATTAGAGAAGTTCTTTCTTCAATGGCTTTTTCTTGTTGCAATTTATTGTTTTTTAATGTACCATCCATTTTTGTTGACTCCTCATACTTATGATTATTAGGCTTTTGATTTTTCCTTGCTTTGCGTAGCTTTTTCTTTTGTCGTTTTGACATAATATAACCGTTTGGGTCTTGCTCTTTACAATCATAGTCTACCTTTGTTTCTGTATTAGTTATTTCCTCTTGTGAGGCATCCCTTTGTAGGATTTCTTTTGACATATCTCTTTCATCATGTATATTTTCTTTTTTCTGGGTGATCCTCAATGTTGTTATCTCTTCGTTATCCACTTTTAACATACAATTCTTTTCTTCCTTTTTTTCTATTTCCGTATCTTCCCTTTTAAATTTCCTTATATTCCCTTCGTGGCCATTTTCTCTTTTTATAGCCTTTTTTGTGTCTTCTATTATGGTATGCAAAACATCAGGTATTGCTACAAGCTTATCCATAAGGGGAGTACAAATACATTCAATGACATTTTTTTGTTGTTCTTTCTGGACTCTAATTATCAGATTATTTAGCTGTGCAAGTTTGTTATCTATCCCTGAGACTGCATTTGCCATCATTGTTAGTAGGTCTATCTGAATGTCCATCTTGTTCGATTGATATTTTATTGCTTCTAGAGTTAGTGTCGATGTTTGATAGAAAATGTCCCAATTTATTCCAACATCCGGGATTATTTTCTCTTTCAGATCACTATCACTATCATTTGACCTTCCGTTTTTTTGTTCCGTTCTTAGTGGATAATCCGATATATGGATGGTATTTGCTTTTGTGTATACATTATCAATTATTTTATTAGTTGATCTGGTCTTAATTTCTTCAACTGGTGACTGAGGTTTTTTCATAATTTCCACATTTGCTTCTATCGGTATTACTGGTCGCCTTGATCCCATCATGCCACTTTTAATCTCCTGTATATCCAATATTTCCAAATCATCTAATCCAATTGGTTTTTCATTTTTTGTATCAGGATGGATGGTTATATTTAGGATATCCTGGTCTGAAATTTGGAATTCCTGCTCCTTCCTTTGCAGATTGCAATCTCCGTTTTGGGGAGTACTTTGGATGATTTGCCTACTGTATCTTTCCGTACTTATCGTACTTATCGGCTTTATTGGAGTTTGTAGTTTATCGTTTTCCCTATCCTTATGCATAGTGATAAGAGCATCAGCAGGATCTTTCATAAATTCAAACTTATTAGGGATTTTTCCAGATTTCGCGAACATTCTGGCTATTGGGGAAATTAAAGTTTGATTTGCTCCTGCAATATTCGCTTTTACCTTTGGCTGTTGTATTTTCTTTATACGTCTGACCGTTGTTCCCGTTGTTCTCACTCTGCCAGAGCGCATATTTCCTTATTTTCTTCCTATAGAGAGCTTTGATTTTGGCGAGGGCGGTATGCACAAGTTCGCTTCCCCAATATACAATAAACTGGGTGGTATATATACTCTCCTCTGTTTACCGCTCAGATTATATACCACTCACCACCTCTCATTCACCCTTCTGCGCTCACCCTACCAGGCTCGACTGCCCTATAATAATTGACAGCTGCCTTCCGGGAGGGAGGAGCAGAGACAAGGGCAGTAGGGAGAAGCCGAACACTGTAGCAATTGTAGCACAGGACCTCAATGAATTAATGGTGATAGAGGGCACCCTTTGCTATCTCCACCTAGCTCGCCTGGACCAGGTTATACAGGTTATCTATGCTGTTCATAAGAACTTTCCGTGATTTTCCGAAACCTTTCTCCTCCCCTTCAGTTCCCAACCTTGCTCCCATAGTACACAGTATGCAGTTCACCGTTCACAGTTCGCAAATTCTCAGTCAGTCGTTCACAGTTCACAAAACCCAGTCACCCCCAATTGTACTCACTGAATTTGAGACTGTTGTGAGGAGGAGAGCACCAAGAGAGGAGGAGAGGAGGAGAGCACCAAGCGAGCACCAAACGAGCACCAGGCGAGCACCAAACGAGCACCAGGCGAAGGGGGAGCTGACTCTCCAGCTCCCTGGCTCCCTGGCTCTGTTGTCGCAATACTTGCTCCCTTTACAGCAATTTTTTTTTCTTCCGTTTATTTTGCCGGTTATGCAACAATATGCATCAGGTTCCAGCCATTTTTTTTTGTAAGAATTGTGAGAATGGAAGAGAGAATTTACTCCTTAGCGCTGCAGCCTCCTATTCGTGTTTTTTCCCACCTTCCGGCGTCCTCCTGAACACCCAGGAAACAGGAACCGGAGAAACCCCAGCAACCTCGGCCGCCGCAGAACCACCGCGTCCACCAAATGCTTGAAGCTCGGTGCGGTGGAGGCAGTGGCGGTGACGGTCAATCCTCCAGGCGCTCGGCACAGGGGCACTGGGGCAGGGGCAGGGGCAGAGGCCACAGCAGGCCGCAACAACCCCAGACTCCCTGACTCAGACCAGCAACAGCAGCAGCTCACTCAGCCTTGGACCCCCGCACAGTCAGCCCAGACGGGCCGCGTCCAACCGACCAACCGACCAGGTCAGAATGGCGAATCCTTGTTCAAACACTAGCCACGGGAATCAACACTGGTGGCCTTTGTCGTTGGGCACCATTCCACCCCCCAAACCCTCGGTCAAAAACCTTCGCGTATGGATGGACTCCTCACTTAATTTTCAGACCCACACAAAAAAAGTAGCGGCCACCTGTGTGGGCCTGTTGAGGAGCCTCAATCCCATACTCGGCTTCTTCGACCCCAAGGTTCGCCAGGTGATTGTCCAAGCCACAATTCTCTCCCGCTTGGACTACGCCAATGTGCCCGCACTGGTGGACGTTCTTTCAGAGTGCTGGGAGCCAAACTTTGGAATAGCCTGCCAGCGAACATTCGCTCACTGGAAAATCTGTCTGCCTTCCGGAAAGCCATCAAAACACACCTATTCCCCTCCCTTTAGGCCTCCTAGTTGCTTTCTCTTCTGTCCTCCGCTGAGTTTCCGTGTTTCTTTAGCGCCGGGACGCCTCTTTGCTGGGGCAGCTGTTGCGCGTTATCAAATTATAACATAACATATTAGGTCTGTCTCAGCGGATGAAAATTCCCACGCATCAGGCAGGGCACACCCTCAACGGTAAGTTAAGTACTACATCTATCCTTCCCCTCCCTTGGTTTGTCCACAGCGCTGTCTTCTTTAAAATCTCCTACAGCCAGCTGGGCATGTATCTCCGAACAGTCCATCCTGGACCCTCTCTAGTGCTTGGCATAGGCTTCATGCAAATGAGTTCCCACAATTGCTAACTGAAACTTCCCTAGCTTACCGGATTATTTTGACTGGGCTGTTGATAATTTCACTTACTGATTAGAGACCGCGTCCACAGCTTTAGTACCTGTAAAAAAGGTCAAAATTAAGAGGCACCGCACCACTGCCCCGTGGGTCTTGGAGGAGGTAAGGACCCTGAAACAGGCCTGCAGGAGGCAAAAGAGATGCTGCAGGAAAAACTATTGCAATAGGGTAAAGGAAAAATATAGGATCTGTCTGTCTAGGTATAATGCCTTGATCCGCACGGCAAAATCTGCATATTTTAATAGCAAGATAGCGCTTGCAGCAAATTCCTTGAAGGAATTATTCTCTACCGTTAAAATACTCACCTCTGCCTCTGCATCACTACCCAAAAATGCAGTCAATATTTCTGCAATTCAGTGGCCAGTGCCTTTCGTTTTAAGGTAGAGAACATTTTCAATACTGTTTCATCTGTCCCTTCCATGGACAAATCTTTGCCATTGGCTACTAACTTAAGCCTTAAATTCAGTTACTTCTCCCCATCTGCCATAATTGAAGTCATAAAGCTGCTCAAGGCTGCTGGATCAGGTTCACCAGATGAGCTATGTCCCCCTTCAGTGGTCAGTTTAACAGCCGAAACAATTGGCTGACTGAAATCTTTCAGATCATGTCCTTTTCAGGTTCCTTTTTGTTGGGTTGGAAGAAAGCATTTGTACTGCTGCTTACCAAAAAGCCTTCTTTAGACACAGACGACCCAAACAGTTATCAGCCCATTTCTTGTCTTCCACTGCCAGCCATGGTTTTATATAAGATGTTGAATGCTTAGTTGGGTGCTTAAGTCAGTTCCAACAATCTTCTGGACACCAGACAATTTGGCCTTTGTGATGGTCACAGCAAAGAGACCGCTCTTATCAAGGCTACAGAGAGATCAGGGTATCCCTTGACCAGGGTGGCCGAGCTACACTGATTTTGCTTGATCTATCAGCGGCCTTTGATACAGTGAATCATGGGCTGCTTATCTGGGGGGCATACCAGGCTTACCTAGTAGGCAAGGAAACAGGAGAGCCGGAAGGAGATATAGGCATACTAGGTAAACATTATAAGAGAGGTATGCAATACCGTCTCACTTACCCTACTGCTTCCATGGCTCTCCAAAGCTGGAATTCTAGGCATGGGCCTGGTTGAGTCAAGTCCTATCATACCAACTGATCACAACACACTTTTCCCACTATTTCAAACTTACTTCAAAGCCTTCGTGCAGGGTGTTCCTCAGGGTTCGTCTCTAGGCCCCACACTGTTTTAAGCTTTATGCTCGACCTTTTGTGCAACTCATTCACTCCCATGATCAGGAAACTATGTGTGATGCAAATGGTACCAAAATCCTTATCTTCACAAAATGATCATTTTCACTCATAGCCTTCTCCCTTCCACATCTGTAAGACCCAGGCAGTAGATTAGATGAATACGCTTACACTCAACATGGACAAGACAGAGATTCTGTTTATTCCTTGTACAACATTCCTTGCATCTTGGCTGATAGCATTGAACACCCATATGTAAGAGCTATGCCCATCCCGGTTCCCTCTGTGTGGAACTTAGGTGTCATGTTTTAACAGGATTTATCTATGAATAGCCAAGTCATCAAACTTGTATCGTTCTGTCATCCTCTCTTACACTGCTGCATAAGATTCTGCCCTATCTCCCACCATATTGTTGAACTGCAGTTGTCCATGCTACAATCCTGAGCCGGCTGGATTCTTTCAAGCTTCTTCAGTGCATGCAGAATCTTTCTCCTCACCTTGCGCTGAAACCTTCTCTCAGATCTTGTGCCACTAAAGCATAAAGGGCTTTGCAGTGGCTTCCTATCTCACAAATAGTCATGTTCATTTCTTTATGTTTGGTATTCAAAGGCATCTACTTGCACATATTCTGTTCTAAAGTCTTTGTCCTACTCTAAACCTTTGTCCCCCAGGCAGTTGTCTATTCAGTGATTTCAAATGATAAGGACTGATGGTTTCGCCTTTTTCATCCTGTCAGCAAAACATTACAATTCTGTTCCTTTCCATTTGAGGGTCCAGTGTCAGCTACTCCCCTTTCGTAAAGAGCTGAAAACATGGTTATTCCTCAGATATCAATCTCATCTGAAATGTCCAGTCATCTTCTCACTCCAGTTTCAGTGCTAGGAAACCTTATAGGTAATTACACGTTCTACAAAACGGTACATAACATTATATAATATAATCTGGAAATGTAATAGTTCCTTGTCTAGGATTGAACTCCAAATATTGTTAGTTTATTAGGTGGGTAGAGTGGGGTCTTGGTGTAAAGGGCCCTGAAGATGATCCAGGCTTTCAGGATGAGCCAGTATAGATCCTTAAGTGTGAGGGTGATATGGTACATTTCTTTAGCTTTTCAAGGGAGAGAGGGTGGTTTTTGGGATGCTGTTGAGAGGGCCTTCATCCCAGTTGGAGGCACAAACTTGTTCTAAAGTCTTCTCCTAGGAGAAAAGGTTTCATTTTTTTCAGGAGCGAGCGGGATGCAGGTTGTTTTGTTTTTCTTGACAATATTTCCTTTGAGAGGTCAAGCAGGACTAGGAGGAAAGGGTTGTTTTTATCACTGAAGAAGAGGTCATTGTTGACTATTTAGAACATGGCTGTTTCAGTATTGCAGTGTGGTCAGTCCCCCCCATTGATAGTTTGAAGTAGGTAATTCTTATTGATGTGCTCCGTAGCTGTGTGGTGGTTGCACTTTCAATCAACAAAATGGAGATGAGCGATAGGGTGGAAATTAGCAAGGATGGCTGGATCTAGTGTAGGAGTTTTTCAAGCAAGTTGAGGGTCTGTCCCTGGAAGGTGAAGCAGGGCATTAGAAATATGGAGAAGGTGTGTGAGAGCTTTTCCTTGCAGAGATTTGATGATGGAGGAAGAAAGCAAATCATGTTTGCAGGAGATTAATTTGAATTAGTTCAGAATGTTGAAGAGGTCTGTGTGGGAGAATGTGTTGAAGGATGACTAGCTAGAGGTGTGGAGGATGAATGTAGGTGATGGTTTGGATTATGATGAAGAGTTGGTGATGTTAGATCGGATTGTATTGTTTTTCTTCATGAAAAACGTTTGATAATGTTGCATGTCTTGGCTAAGGTTGGATAGCAGGTTCTGGGATGTGGTTGGAACGATGCCTGACAAACTTGAAACAAGCATTTGCAATGCAATCGGTCTCGCCTTTGAGACCTTTATAAGTTTTTAGCTATGCAGACAAAAAGCTTTCTGCAGTGAAACAGTGATATGTTTTGGGTTATTGTAAGGAGTACATTCTAAATATTAACTTGTGAAGTTCTTGTTATGGACAAGTGGATGTTTTCAATTGCTTGAGCAACTTGAAAAAGCAAGGATACTTACAAGTAAAAACAAACGAAAGCAACAATAAACTCCATGATAAGAACATCGGAGTCACTGAAACATTCTGCAAGAGAGTGTTTCTATGCTTGAAAGGACTTATGGTTTCACTGAACAGGTTAAAATAAGTGGGGGCATGTTACCAAGGGCCTCATCACCGCTTTAGCGGCACTTTTTGCCGCTAAAGCAGTGATTTTTTTATCGCCCTATCAGCAAGCTGTCGCTAACAGCAGTTAGCAACAGCTTTCTGACGAAAGCGACCGGTTTGGGGGCCGCTTTGCATGTCAGCGATATTTATCGCTAAAGACATGCAAAGTGGGCGTTCCCAACATCAAAGCGACTGAAAACAGTCGGTAACTCACATTCCCCCTATTACCAAGCCCCGCAGAGTGAAACAATAACTGGCGCTAACCGCGAATACCGCCTGAAAGTTACACCTGCTAAAATCCCTACTTAATGTCTGAAAGTTACAACTGTTAAAAAAGAAAAACAAAGGTACCCCAATATGTGAACCTGGGGTGAAATATGCGGTAAAAAAACAATGGTTCGGGTGTAGCCAAAAGGTCCAAAAATAAAGTGATCCTGAGGAGAGCACTTATGATTAGAGAGTTGAAGATTAGTTACTTTAAAGGAGCAAAAAAAATAATAATGTACATAGGGACATAAGTCAGTTCATGTGAAACATTTATTTCCACAACAATAGAATTCAGGTGCTCACACAATAAGTGAAAGAGGCGTGTGGTGCAGAGTGATGGTGAAGTTTAAAATAACGGCATCGCATTGACAGCAATAGTGTAAACCTCCTCAAGCAACTTTATAGAATAGGAAGAGTTTTTTGTTGTAAAGGGTCAACAGCAGTCAGGCTTAACTTAATAAGCGATGTGTAAAGTGTTTCTCTAACACTTAAAACAGTAAAACAGTGAATACACCACACAAAAACTATAACATACCTGGATAAAAAAAAAAACAGAGCTTCTTTTATTGAACAAAACAAGACTGAAAAGACTACAATTCAATGAGCAGAAACGGACTTATGAATTATTGAACATTAAAAAGTATAAAGCGCCAACTGGGCACATCTGGTCGCGCGTGACCAGGACAAATCCAAAGGTACAGCTCAACCGCAATAGAGCACGGGTCGGATATAGGGATCAACCTTGTCCTGCTGAAAAAGTGCCTTGTTGCGCCATCGACGGGCCCACCAATGGAGCAGAGGAGGTGATGCATCATTGTCAATCCCTTCTGAATGTAAGTGATGCGTCGGTTCTGAGCCACGCAAATCGAGATTCGTCAGCGGTGGCTTCTTCCGATGTAGGCGATCATCACCGTCGAGCCACACAGCTATCAATGCAATGTCCTTGAAGCAGGCACTACACTGGCGCCGGAGGAGATGCGTCGGCTCCGACCGGTGCCATGACGGCGATGTGTAGATTTTTCAGCTACAGCAAAGAAAACCCAAATCCAAGTTCCCAGGACTTGATTGGCACCACTTGGCAGGGCAAGACTCACAGTTGCTCCCACAGATGTTAATTTTTCTTCATTAGAACAAGATATCTCCATAAAAGACATTTCTCAAGCCTTCAAACTTCTAAAATCAGGGAAAGCACACAGCCCAGATGGATTCCCTGTGGAATTTTATTCCCATTTTCCCAAAACCCTACTTCCCCATCTTCTTTCTTTGTTTTCATATTTTATCTACTCCAATGCCTCCTCTGGCACTTTTCAAGAAGCTCTTATTTGCTTAATTCCTAAAGAAGGAATCGACCCTCATTTTCGTAAAAATTATAGGCCGATATCATTAGTCAATTCTGATTATAAAGTATTCGCTAAAATACTTGCTCTCGGATTGGAACCTATTTTCCAATCTATTATTTGTAAAGAACAATCCGGCTTTATTAAAGGACAGAATATCTCAGACAATACCCGAACCTTCTTTTATATATTACATAAAGCTAACAAGTACCCCGCTCTCTTGCAGCCATCTCTTTAGATGCAGAGAAAGCTTTTGACCGAATAGACTGGTCTTTTATTTTTCATACTTTATCCTGGTTTATTTCTTATATTTCTTTATTATACACTTCGCCCAAAGCCACCATTTTTACCAATGGCTCTTTTTCTGACTCCTTTCTTTTAAAGAAAGGAGTTCGCTAAGGATGTCCCCTTTCCCCTCTCCTTTTCATTTTAGCTTTAGAACCATTTCTAGCTAAAATCAAACAAAACTCTAAAATACATGATTTTCAACATGATAAACTTCATTTTAAAATGAGTGTATATGCAGATGACATTCTCTTATTTTTATCTAAACCACAACTCTCCATTCCAGCCTTCATAGCAGAAGTCAATGCTTTCTCTTTACTTTGGGGTTGTAAGCTAAACCACGATAAATGTGAAATATTACCCTTGAATATTTTTTGTTTTAAACAGGATTTTCTCTCTACACGTTTTTCATGGAATCCCCATCAAATTAAATATTTAGGTCTTCTATTTGCTCCCTCTATTAAGAAAACGCTTTCCCTAAATATGACCCGTCTCTTCTCTACTTTATCTACCTCCACTGATAAATGGCATCCTTTGTATTTGTCCTGGTGGGGCAGACTTGATACCATTAAAATGATGCTTGCTCCCATCATTTTTTACATGATCTCAGCTATCCCTCTCAGTCTTCCTGCATATTTTTTCAAAAAAATTAACTCTATTCTTTCATTATTCTTATGGAATAAAAAACAAACATGTATGTCTTTAATTAAGCTAAGGCGCCCTAAATCTCAGGGTGGGGTTAATTTTCCAGACTTTCAACTTTACCATAACGGCTTCTTTCTTAAGCAACACTCTAAATCTTTAATGGACTCTGCTCCTAATCCACCTCCATTATGGAAGGATTTAGAACATTCCTTTTTATCACCTTTTTCCATTGATGAATCCCTCACTTTCACTAATTAATCTCGTTTTCTATCTTCACCTATACATAACACTTCTCATAAACTATTTCATTCCTTTATGCTATCTCATCTCTCACACAAAGATCAATTTCTTAACTCATCTATTTGCCATAATAAATTTCTTAAAATTAAAAATAAACCCATTTTTTGGAAGACTTGGCGAGATAGAGGTTTACGTTGGATCCATCAGTTATACTCAAACGATTCTTTCCTTACCTTCTCTGATGCACAATCACTTTATCAATTACCAAAATCCTTTTCTGTCAAATTTTATTTATTGATCAAACATTTAACAGACTCTCTACCTCTTCTCCCCACTATACCACACTCCTCTTGATCTCAACGCAATATTCTTCCCATTTTAAGTGCCCAAGCTAGTGCCTCATCCATTTATGAATTCCTCAGTACTCCCATTGTACATAGATCTAAGACTCACACGGAGCTCCAATGGGAATCTGATTTCCATTGTTCATGGCCTATTATACTTTGGGATAAATTATGGTTGAAACTCTGCAAGACCTCAAGATCAGCTTGTACGACCCAAACACTTTTCTTTATATACAATCGGCTTTTGTTTACACAATTATCCTTACATAAATTTCAATCCACACTTTCTTTGTTGGTCTTTTAATACTTCTCATGCAGACTTATTTAATATGCTTTATTCCTGTCCCTCTACACATCAATTTTGGTTGAAGGTATGGGCTCAAATTAACATCATTTGCCATACCCATTTCCCTTTCTCCCCTGAAGCTGTATTTCTAGGCACATAGTCTGATCATTGGCAAACCCTTTCTCATAACATGGACATTGTAGACCTATTGATTGCTATTGCTTTCCAACAAATAACAAAAAATTGGAAACATTCTACACAACTTTCCTTTCAATCCTGGTGGTACAGTGTATGTTATAATCATCGATTAGATCGTGCCTATGTTTCTCCTGTGACTCTACTCCTCAAAAGAGAACGCATATGGTCTCCTGTGACTATTTTCTTAGACGTCTCTGCACAAAGATCTACCCATTGTCATCCTGAAGAGGTCCCTAAGCCACCATGATTTATTAATAATGATATACTGCTGTTTTATAGTTGTGATTTTATATTTTCTCTTTTTTTCTTTCATTTTAAATTGTTATCTTACTCTGTTAAACAGCAATCTTTCTTATATTATTCGATACTTTTTAAATGTATTAAACTATTTTACCTGCACATGTATTTATTTTAATTACAGTATGCTTATTTCCTTTACCCTTGTCTCTCCTTTCTCCCTTCCCCCCTTTTTTGTTTTTTCTCTTTTCTTTCATACGATTTTATACCAAAAGTTCTATATGCAACTAATTTTGATTCATTATTTCTTGTTTCCATATTGCGTAAGCTTTAATTTGCCTAATGTTTTTACTTATCACTTGTTAGCTGTTTTGATTGCTTGTAGTTCGTTGCATTTTTTCAAAAATAAAACCTATGTTTAAAACTTTAACTCACAGTTGCCAGAGACCAGGTGCCACAGCAGAGTTGTTGTAAGTATTTGATGTCCCTGAGACCTCGAAACAGGAGTCCAGCCAGCAAGCCCTTGGAGTCACTTTGTAGAGATGCAGGTCCAGTCCTTCTCACCCACAGGCAAGGATGTCAGCAGATAGCAGGGCAGGCACAGAAGAGCAAGAGTCCAGCAAAGTCCAGCAGACTTACAGTCCTTTCAGGAGCACAGCTTTCCTGCTTCCTGGCAGAATGGCCTAAGTCTGGAAATGTACCTAGTTGGTGGTGTCAGAGGTCCATTACTTATACCCGGTTGTCAATTTGAAGTGAGGAAGACTTCAGAGAGAGATCTTTGAAGTGCACAGAGGCCCTGGCCTTCCTGGCTTGGCTCCAGACTCAGTACTGAGGATTTATGCAGCTCATTGTGTGTGGACAGGCACAGCCCCTTTCAGGTGTGTCAGCTCCTCCCCCTTATCCTGTCCAGGAAGACACATCAGGATTTTGATGGTTCATCAGCCACACCTAAGCTTCCTTTGTGTGTGGCTGTCTGGAGGGTATGCACAAAGCCCAGCTGTTACCTACTTCAGACATGTATTGAGAGACCGGCAGAGGCACCTAATATTTAAAGTAAGGAAGTACCAACTTTCTAAAAGTAGCATTTTCAGACTTGCAACTTAAAATGCAACTTCACAATGAGTTGTGGTTTTAAATTGTGAGTCCAGAGACACCAAACTTGAAATGTCTATCTTTTACCAATTGTAATTTACACTTATAAAATGTAATATGGTAAACCCAATGTTAACCTACGGGAGAGATAGGCCTTGCAGTAGTGAAAAACAAATGTAATGATTTTTCACTACCAGGACATGTAAAACTGGAAAGATAGATGTCAAAGTGCTGACAGGCCCACCTTATCGCCAGTGCCTCCCTCTTGATCTGTGCATCCACTACAAGTTCTCCACCTTGCTAGTTCACTGTCACTTGGTCTCTTTTTTTTGTGAGTGCCCTCAATTATTCTGACAGAGTAGCTAGATGGGGGATGAAACAGCCGCAGTAATTCGCCATCCCAAGGAAGCTTCTCATCTCGGTTTGATTTTGTGGGATCGCCGCAGCTCTAATCGCCGTGTGTACAGCTTGCCTGTGAGCTCCGAACTTCTTTGGCTTGCCACCTTGAGCCAGCCCTTTGGTTGTACCTCTGCACACTTACGCAAAGTGTCCGAACTTTCCATATTTCAGGCACGCCTTGCCTTGCACTGGACATCCCCATGTAGGGTAACTCTCCAGGCCGCAACTTCCACCACCACGACTACTCGATCGGCAAACCGCGCCTCCTCTCTCCTCTGCTGGGCCCTTTCCGAATGGCACGCACCCTTTCTTCTTTGACTGCCGCAGTGATCTCATGGGCACTCCCTCCGTACCTTCTTGCCAATGCCGATTCCATTACCTCTGCATGTGCATATGCTAACTCGTGAGACCTTCCTAGGATGAGAATGTCATCTAGGTATATTCCCGGTTGTCTTAGGATCAGTTTCCTCAGGTCCGATGACTTACAGCCCTGAATGAGTTGCACTCTGATTTCTAGCTGTTTGTCGATGCCATTGCAGGAACTGGCAAGCTTGCGCAGCCTCGCATGGAACATATCAACTGATTCCTCTTCTCTTTGCTTTGCGCAACTTAAAGTGTTCAAAATCAGGATTGACTTGCTGGTCGAAGTAACGGTCCAACGCCCTCACTGCTCCATTGCAATCATTCCTATCGCCGGTGTCAGGTAAGTCAAGAAACAATTCGTATAGTTCATCTCCACCCATATGCAGCATGGTGGGCCTCTTGACAGCATTATTAGTTTCTCTGGATGCAATAAAATAGTTCTCTAATTGACCAATCCACTTGCGCTAGCGCGGTCACTGTTGCCGGGTCAGCCAGTTGGCTGAATGGCGGTAGTGCGTTGAGAGTGGTGCGCGGACTTGGTTCTGCTGCCGCCTGATCACCTCTTTCCGTCTGTTGTGACATTGCGCCTGGTGTCCCTGTACTGATTACAATAGTGCCCTCCAGTTCTGCAATTGCCTGCTTTGACTGTGAGGACGGACGTAACTTATTCAGTTCTGACTGATTCCCCTTTTCCTGCTCCTCCTCTTTGGCCGTGTCCAATATTTTCCTGCCTTGTGTGTGTGTGGCTCACACTTACAGTCCGTGGTGTGCCTCCCTTCTCACTGTACCACCTTGAGTGCCTGCCTCCAGCTCTCCTACAGGCCTCCTGCCACTCTCTGGGACTACTTGCACCCTCTTGCAACCTTGCTGCTGAATCTCTCTTCCCCCTGCAGGCAGCACGTGTTCCTGCCAAGGCTCCTAGGGCCGAGTACCGCTGAACCGCTCCACCCTGTCCTGCCTCTGTCCACGTGCCTGAAGACTGTGCCGCTACCTTCCTGACATGCACGCAGGCCACGGGAGCGGGCCACACCTCGCCAGCAGTCTTTCACCACACTCCTTGGTGGCGCCGCCAGGACGGTAAGTGTAAAAATTCAAGACATAGGGTCAAAATTCAGGACAAAAATTCAGGAAAGAATGTCAAAATTCAGGAAAAAACTTCGGGATAAAAGGAAAGTTTTACAGACAAATCAGAGGAAGTTGCGCGATAGTATAAAAGTAACTAAATAGGAAGCCATTAAGTACAAGTCAACATAAGTTTATATTAGGTTGAGGCAAGTGTGCACTTCACGTTTTTTTAGTATGCACGCAGCTTTGAGCAACGGCGCAGTTCTTTTTGTAGTATTTCATAGGATAATAATCTATTCATATGGTTACTGCACTGGGTTATCCAGTCTGATATTTTGTTTACAACTCATGGTCCTGAGCAAGCATGTTTGGTGAGAGAAGTGGTCAGGAAGATGTGCTCGGATAAACTTTGTTACTAGCATCCCATATCTGAGTGCCATTGTGAGATGTGCAGCGGCACGGATAGCATTGCTGTGATGAACCCACTATAGGAAACGCATTACGGGTGTTTTAGCAAGTGTAACTTAAAATATGGAATCTGACTTTGCTTATGCGGGCTTTGCAGTGACTTGCACAAGCTGATGGACATCACAACGGTGCTTTTTCCTGTAGCTTTCTTAAAGAATGCACTGTCGATACACTATTACATAGTTTATTTTTGACGCCTTACCTATTGCTACAAACACAATATACCTCGCAAGCACAGCTCATGGCACTATGAGTCTCTCCCTAAAAATGTACATCTAAAAAAAAACATGCAAACATTTCAATTACTAGTGTAACATTCAAGTAGCAGTTGGGTGTCACTCAAAATGTCATATGCATAATGTTAATCTCCATACAATGACTCTGGAGCGCATGGCTCACGGTTTGATGCCTGGAGGCAGCTCAACTCAGCACCGTGTGACTCTGGGCAATAACTCACTTAATCTCCCTGACGGCCCCCAGCGCCTTGAGACCGTTAGGGGTGATTAGTTCGCGTTTTATAAATGCCACATTTATTTATTTTTTACAAGCCCAAACCGACTTATGTTGTGAAGACAGTATAAACACGTAGTCATAGGTCTATGAGGAGGGGGGTACAGTGCCAGGAGGCTGCCCATTTTCAGTGGTGAGAGAGAATATACCAGGCCCAGCCCCCCAAAACTGATGTCCGGGTTGACCTGAGGGGTCCCTTGATGCACCATGTGAAACCAGCATGCGCCAGGGTTATGGACCTCGTTCTCTGCTAGGCTCTCTCCTTGGGCCCCCATTAGGCCAAGTATCATTTCCACCCCCATTTTAGCAGATTATGTGTTATTAAGGAGCCATTGATATGTGTGGTCAGCACAGGGTACTTCGAAGCATACTTAAACATTAAGGTCACCAGTGTTCAGTTCCTCAGGTGACCAGCCCTCAGAGCCAACCAATGAGGTCTATGGCATCAAGAGGGTGCCGCCATTGGTTCAGAGTACTGCAGTGGGAGATAAAGGTCTTTGCGACGGGTCCAATCCATGCATCACCTGCAATGCATCAGTTCTGCTCGGGGATGCCTTGCTCAGCCAAGGAGATGAGTTGGTTCTGCTTAGGAATGTGTCACTCAGCAGAGAAGATGTGTCAGTCCCAAGCACCGTAGGCCCACTTCCATGGCTTCAGCACTGGGGTGGCACCACTTCGCATGGTGAACTCACAGCTTGCAGAGTCCAGGTGAGGCTGCAGAGTGGTTGGAAACCTGTTGTCCCTGAATCTTTAGATCTGGAGGCCAGCCAACTAGCCGATGGAGTTGCTCTGGGTTCTGGGTTCAAGAGATTCATGTACAGTCCTTGTCACCAGGTAAGAGGGCAGCAGATCAGCACAGCAGAGCAGAATCCCAGCACAGTGGCAGTCCTTCAGCAGCACAGCATTCTTTCCTCCTGACAGAGTATCCACAGGTCCAGAGGTGCAATGAAATGGCGTTGTCAGTGGTCCTTCTTTTATACACAGATGTGCCTTTTAATTTTGGAGACACTTCTAGAGGCATGCCTTTGAATTACACATATGCCCTGTCTTCACTGCTCTGGTTCCAGACTAACTGCAGGATGTATACAGCCCTTTGTGTGGGACCAGAACACAGCCAATTAATGTGTAAGTGAGGCTGGACCCAGGTCCTCCCTTCCATACTGCTAGTGATGGCCCATTCAGTCATATCTTGGTTCTCATTGTCTGTGGCTAACTAGGAAGAATGCACAAAGCCCAACTGCCAACTACACCCAGTGACAGGCTTCAGCCACCAAATGGCTAAGGCAAAAAATTGGCACGTTTCGAAAAGTGATATTTCAGAATTGTAATTAAAATCTTATAACACTATAAGTTAGGGTTTTAAATTAGGAATCCAGAGACATCAAACCTGAACCAGTTATATCTTCTCATTTGGAAATTATGTTTATAAAATGTAAGAAAGGTAATCCCATTGCTATCCTATGGGAGATATAGTCCTTGCAGTAGTGAAAAATAGATTTGAGTTTTTCACTACCAGGACGTGTAAAATATAACCGTACATGTCCTACTTTTTAAATACTTCGCACTCTGCCTCTTAGTTGTCCAGGGCCTACCGTAGGAGTGACATATATCATAAGAGGGAATATTTGGGCCTGGAAAAGTGTGTATTTTACCAAGTCAAAATGGCAGTGTAAACTGCCCATACAGGCTCTGCATTGGCAGGCCTGATTCAGGGTGAAAGGGCTACCTACGTGAGTAGCACATCTTGTGCTGCAGGCCCATTAGTAGCATTTAAGTTACAGGCCCTGGGCAACTTGTTGTGTTACTTTACTATGGGCCTAATTAAATATGCCAATTATGGATAAGCCAATATAACCATGTTTACAGTAGAGAGCATATACACTTTGGCACTGGTTAGCTGTGGCAAGGCGTGCAGAGCCCTAATATCAGCAAAACAAAATTCAGAAAAAGAGGCGGAAGAAGATAAAAAGTTGGGGGGAAAACCACCCTAAGGCTGACAAGTTTATCAAGGGTCACCCAAAAACAGTTGAAATATGACTTGGTTGGAATCTCAAAAATCCTTACGATGACAGGGGATAGAAAGACAAAGTCAGAGGTCGAAGGAGACACAGATGGAGAGACGTTTAGATTGAGAAGTATGATAGACATGAATGAAATACAGAAAACATGTACTATCCCAGGGGGGGCCCCTTGGAAGGTGTGGACCCTGGACATTTGCCCACTTTGCCCATGCCCTAAAACATTCAGGATTAGCATATGCTGTAGGCTCACATGTGCAGGAATGACTTTTGAATCTTCTATCAGAAATCCTACTATTTAGTTAATCAGTTGCTACCGATGTCAGTTGTAGCCACTGTTCACAGCCCATATACACAGATGGAGATGAAAGCACACACTATCATTTTGTGAAGCTTACATTGTACTATTAAAGGTTTTTGTGTCATGCCTGTCATGTATCTTATAATACATGGCAGCAATGGATATAGATACATAAATCTAAATTAACATAACACCTAAAAATTGAATCAGTGTACTCATGCAAAGATAAACATATCAATCATTTTATTTATTTATAAAAATGTAGCTTTGTGTACATAGATGTACTACACACAGATTACATATACCATAAACAAAGTGACATAAATCCATCATATTGACAAATACTAATACAAAAAAGATCAACATATGACAACAAGTATAATACAACAAAAATTGGCTTGAAAAGTAAATTGAAAAGTAGTTTTCGGAAGGGCGGTGTAATTTTCTACGTGCGTTTTGGCATGTAAAGTGCCTTCTTCAGAAAAAGCCAAAGAAATTCCTAAATACAAAAAATAAAATAAAAAGACAATGTATATGTACATAAACCACTTATTAACATAAACCTGATAGGTTGTCAGAAATAACATGAATTCCTGTGCATTAAACAATATAAATTATGAAGGTGTATATCCACATCACTAAAAATGCTAATCGAGTACACTGAAACAATATCTGTGTATATATCTTAACAATTGTCTGTCTCACAAAGATACCGAAAATGGAACTACGACATCAATCAATCAATCAATCAAAGACATTTATAGAGCGCACTACTTACCCGTAGGGTCTCAAGGCGCTGGGGGGAGGGGGGTGCCGCTACTGCTCGAACAGCCAGGTCTTCAGCTTCTTCCTGAAGGAGAGGTGGTCTTGGGTCAGGCGCAGGTTGGTCGGGAGGGAGTTCCAGGTCTTGGCGGCCAGGTAGGAGAAGGACCTTCCTCCTGTGGTCGCTCTTCGTATGCGGGAGACGGCGGCGAGGGCGTGGTTGGCTGATCGGAGGTGGCGTTTGGGAGCGTAGAAGTTGATTCGGTTGTTGAGGTAGCTCGGGCCTTGGTCGTGTAGGGCTTTGTGTGCGTGGGTGAGGAGGCGGAAGGTGATTCTTTTGTTGACGGGGAGCCAGTGTAGGTCTCTCAGATGTCCGGAGATGTGGCTGGTTCGTGGGATGTCGAGGATGAGTCTGGCTGAGGCGTTCTGGATCCGCTGGAGTCTCTTCTGGAGCTTGGCGGTGGTACCGGCGTAGAGGGCGTTGCCGTAGTCCAGTCGACTAGTGACGAGGGCCTGGGTGACGGTTAAGGGTGGGCGTAGTGGGCGTAGTGGGGCTACATGAAGCAGCACGTAGTGTGCCCAAATCTACGCACACTACGCGCTTCGCGTAGCCCCACTACGTGCCACCCACCTCCCACCCGCCATTCTTTTAAATAATATAAGTAATGAAAAATAAAGTAAAGTAAGTCGACTTACCCGTAAGCGCGGCGTCTCCGGGGCTCCCTCTTTCAGTTTCTAATTTCTTCTGGCAAATGCGCATGCGCGGACGCCCGCGCATGCGCATTTCTCGCGGTTTGGGTGCGGTGCCCAGGGCGGGAGGCCACCAGGAGTCGTACGTCTGGCGGGTCGACTTACTTTACTTTATTTTTCATTGCTCATATTATTTAAAAGAAGGGCGGGCGGGAGGTGGGTGGCGGGTGGCAAGCAGCTACGCTTCGCCCTCGGCGTGTGCGTAGCGCTGCCCTGCTTCGCCTACTTCGGAAAGTGCGAAGCAGGCAGCGCTACGTACACTACGTGGGCGAAGCGTAGTGCTACGCCCGGGGTTAGTGACGGTCTTCCTGGTCTCGGTGGGGATCCACCAGAAGATCTTCCGTAGCATGTGTAGGATGTTGAAGCACGCCGAGGAGACGTTGTTGACTTGCCTGGTCATGGAGAGGGAGGAGTCCAGGATGAAGCCTAGGTTGCGTGCGTGGTCTGTCGGTTTGGGTGCGGTGCCCAGGGCGGGAGGCCACCAGGAGTCGTCCCAGGCGGATGGTGAAGAGCCCAGGATGAGGACCTCCGTCTTGTCTGAGTTCAGTTTCAGGCGGCTGGTCGTCATCCACTCTGCTACCTCTTTCATCCCTTCGTGCAGGTTGGCTCTGGCGGCGGCGGGGTCGTTGGTCAGGGAGAGGATCAGCTGGGTGTCGTCGGCGTAGGAGATTATGCTGAGGTTGTGTTGGCGTGCGATGGCCGCGAGGGGGCTCATGTAGACGTTGAAGAGGGTGGGGCTCAGCGAGGATCCTTGCGGGACGCCACAGATGACTTCGGTGGCCTCTGACTTGTACGGTGGTAGGCGGACTCTCTGTGTTCTTCCGTCGAGGAAGGAGACGATCCATTCCAGTGCCTTCTCCTGGATTCCGACGTTGCTGAGGCGCTGTACTAGGGTGCGGTGGCAGACAGTGTTGAATGCCGCGGAGAGGTCTAGGAGGATGAGGGCCGCTGTTTCTCCGTTGTCCATCAGGGCTCGGATGTCATCGGTGGCGGCGATGAGGGCGGTCTCGGTGCTGTGGTTGGCTCGGAAGCCAGACTGTGAGGGGTCGAGGGATCCATTCGTCTCAAGGAAGGCGGCCAGCTGCTTGTTGACGGTCTTCTCGATGACTTTGGCTGGAAACGGGAGGAGCGAGATGGGGCGGTAATTCTTGAGTTCGGTGGGGTCCGCTGTGGGTTTCTTGAGTAGAGCGCTGAGTTCGGCGTGCTTCCAGCTCTCAGGGAAGGTGGCGGTGTCGAAGGATGTGTTGATGATGTCTCGCAGGTGGGGTGCGATGACAGCGTCGGCCTTGTTGAAGACGTGGTGAGGGCAGGGGTCGGTCGGCGATCCGGAGTGGATGGAGTTCATCGTGCGGATGGTGTCTTCGGTGCTGATTGGAGTCCAGGCGTGGAGGGTGGAGGTGGGGGGTGGTTGTTCGGTCGTGGTGTGCGTTGGTTGGTTGGTGAAGCTGTTGTGTATGTCCGTGATCTTGTTGTGGAAGTATGAGGCGAGGGAGTTGCAGAGGTCTTGCGATGGGGTGATGTCGTTGCTTCCTGCGCTGGGGTTGGAAAGCTCTTTCACGATGTTGAAGAGTTCCTTGCAGTTGTGTGCGTTGTTGGCCAGCCGGTCCTTGAATGCAGTTCTCTTGGCGGCGCGGATCATCTGATGGTGCTTCCGGGTGGCATGCTTGAAGGTGGTCCTGTTGTCCGGTGTTGGTTCCCTTCTCCAGACTTTCTCGAGGGCTCGGCAGTTCTTCTTGGAGCTCTTGAGTTCGTCGGTGAACCATGGGGCTTTCTTGCTGCCGGGTCTGCTGGGCGGGGTCCTCAGCGGGGCGAGTTCGTCCGCGCAGTTGCTGATCCACTTCGTGAGGTTGTCGGCGGCCTGGCTGGGGTTCGCTGAGTTGGCAGGAGGGTGCTGGCTCAGGGAGGTGGCTAGCTGGCCGGCTGTGATCTTGTTCCAGCTTCTGCGGGCAGCCTGTTGCTGGTGGTGGTGGGTCGTCGTTCTATTGAAGGTGAAGTGGACGCAGCTGTGGTCCGTCCATTGAAGCTCTGTGGCGTGGCTGAAGTTGATGTCTGTGCTGGATGAGAAGACTGCGTCGAGTGTGTGTCCGGCGAGGTGGGTGGGGGTGGACACCAGCTGCTTGAGTCCAAGATTGGCGAGGTTGTCGAGCAGGGTGCTGGTGTTGCGGTCGTTGTTGTTCTCCAGGTGGAAGTTGAGGTCCCCCAGGAGGATGTAGTCAGCGGAGGGGAGGGCGTGCGGGCTGATGAATTCGGCGATGTCCTCGCTGAATTGGGTGCGTGGTCCCGGAGGTCGGTAGATCAGGGTGCCTCTGAGGGTGGTCTTCGGGTCGGTGTGGATCTGGAAATGCAGGTGTTCGGCGGTGGTCAGGGTGTTGTCGGTGCTGGTCGTGAGACGGATGGTGTTCCTGTGGATGATGGCGATGCCTCCTCCCATCTGGTTGGCGGTGCGATCCCTCCGGGTGATCTTGTAGCCCTCTGGGATGGCGATGGCGATGTCTGGAGCTGAAGAGGCGTTCATCCAGGTCTCCGTGAGGAAGGCAACGTCTGGAGCTGTGGAGTCGAGGAGGTTCCAGAGTTCGATGGCGTGTCTGTGGACGGAGCGGGTGTTAAGCAGGATGCACTTGAGGAGGGTGCTGCTGGTGTTCGACTTGGCGGGTGCTGGTGTGAGGCAGGTCCGGATGCAGGTGAACTTGCAGGTGTGGCAGCTGAAGGGTCCGTGGGTGTGTCTCGGGGTGGCTTGGTGGCATCTCGGGGGTCGGCCGGTGTTGAGTGCGTTGAGGGTGGCGGCGTCGTACGTCTGGCGGGTGGGCTGGGGTCCTCGGGAGCCAGGGGTCCGGGCGCTGGGCGCGGGCCAGGCACGGAAGGGCGCAGACGGGCTTACCTTTGGCGCACCTTCGGCGCGCAATCGGCGCGCCCGCTGCGCGTGACTGCTGCGCGTTCGCACGGTCGCCATATATGGCGAAGTGCGCGGGGGGGCGGAGCAGCTGAGAGGCGGGAGCGGGGAGGGTACAGAAGGCAAAAGGGGCGGGGTTTCGCGGCTGTGGCGGGAAGCGGGGAGGGAGGGTGACCGGCGGCGAACAGGAAATAAAATACACAAAATAAACAGGCAATACAATTATACAAAAGCAGATAGGCAAGTCAAACAGCAGGGGCAGGATAGGGGAGCAGGGACCACGCGGGGAGGGAGGGTGAACGGCGGAGAAAGCAGCGGCGAACAGGCAATAAAATACACAGTCCAGAAAGAGAAAACAGGCAATACAATTATAGGAGAGCAGATAGGCAAGTCAAAACAGCAGGGGCAGGGTAGGAGAGCAGGGACCACGCCGCTCGGGGGCCGGGGGCGTGGTCACGCGCCGGTAGCGAGGCAGTCAGGCAGGGAGGGAGAGCACACGCAGCAGCTGGTGGCCGTGCCGCGCGGGGGTGTCCTAGACCTAGGACACATCAGAAGGTGTCTGTAGCTTATAGAAACCAACAGAATGAACAAGACAAAAGATTTGTTGTCCTAAGAAAAGATAGATAGAGAATTGAAAAGGCAATAAGGATGTATCTTATAATATGCATAAATGGCAATAAAAAGTTTTAGAAAAAGAGTTCTTATTTGTAAGCGTGCGTGCGGATATGCTTGTGCTCTTCATGGGTGTGCGTGATTGGGTGTGGAGGTGTACACGGAGAATAGCTAGAGATGTTCATTTTTGAAAGAACAGAGGGTATGATTTTGAGGTTGGCAGACAGAGCACTCCATCGCAAATGCACACAGTCTATTCCGCCCACCAAACCCTCAGTCTGCTGCCTCATTTAGAACGATTGCCCGATGGAGTAGGGAGGTTACTCTACCCACCCTATTTAGAATGGAGACTGTGAAGTGTCTTTTTTCCCTGTCCATCACTGCTGGGGAAAAGCTGGTGATGAGTGACAGAAAAAAAAAACAAGAAATGACACCTACAGCCTGGAAGAAAACATTCAGGGTGTGGGAATCATTAGTTTTTGTGTGTTCTGAAACAAACTGCTGCTTTAGAAGTTTGTTTCTGGAAACAAAAAATGGTGTATGTTTTCAGGACGGCTGTCAAAACTAACAGCATTTATCCACCAACTTCTTGTACATTGAAAGGAACCACCACAAAGGGCAGTAGTCAATCATGGAGGGAGTGGAGATGTTTTTTTACTATCTGATGGGCTGTAACCCACTGTCAGGCTCAGGGTTTCGATTCCTCACAACACTGCTTAATGCAAGACTTTGATTGTTGCTTCAGATTGCGTAAAAGGAACAAAGGCCTGTGCAGACTCATCAGCCATCATTTAGATGTTATCAGTTAGTGATATGCAATAAAACTGGGCGGCAGGTAGTGATGACTCATTCTGCACCCTTGCAATATATAGTGAGCCCTCCATATGGGAACTGATTGGAAGAAGTGAACCGTGGGGCCCCTTTGCTGTGTCATCTGGGGGAGCTAGCTGAACCAGCTGCAGACCCGTCATTGCAGAGAACCAGAGCCACCGCTGCAAGGGTAAGTGAAATACTAGAGAATGCAGTTTTTCAGGGAGAAATGACAGGTTACAAAATGCTACTTTGAGGAATATTGCTTGACATGACTGTTTTTTTTTGTTGCTATTTTAAATGAAATTATCCTATCGCAATTGGTACACAAAAGCTACACAAAATGAAACAAAATCCACATCTATTTTATAATTTCTACATTTATTTGGAGTACTTTTTTCCTGATCCAAAAATACATTGGTCAACGTTATATTGATATATTGCATTTTGAGAGATTGGCAGTCATACTTTAAGGAACAATTAGAACATTTGGGCCCAGGAGGTTTCACAAAATAAATAACACAATAGGAACACGGGTCGCTGGAAAAAATACATGGACTTGTGGAAGTCTAAGTGTACATTATAACCTTATCATTAGTTAGCTGTATTTACAGGCAACAGAAACTTATGAAAGAAGTTCCGAGAATTTAAACATTTCCTCGAAATTAATCGTCAGGAAACTCTGGAATGCGTCAGGAATATGCCAGATGTAACAGTTTTGAAAGAACATTTTCAGAAGAGCCTGAAGTTTTGCTAATTAACAAATTCATTTCACCAAGAAGCTAATCCTTTGTGGACCACTGTGCAGTATTGCTCCTGAGCAAAGGTTATTCTGTCAATTGAGACTTCATTTAAAGCTAATCTCAGTAAAATAATGTACTGCCAAAGCCAAGGGAGTAGCCAGAAAATTAAAATACCCCCACTTTGAGCCATATCCCGAATGTCATTGGGCGAGCAAAGCGAGTAAGCCCTACCAACTCTAGATGAGGTCCTTTATTACTCACTTCCGTTCATCTTTAAGCCTTTCATGTATACATCCATCTATTCATACCTTCATACTTTCATCTATCTTTTCACCATTCCATCCATCCACCCTTTCATTATCAGTTTTCCATCCATCCATCCATCCATCTGCTCACACTTCCAGATATTCATACATCCTTTTACTCATCCATTCACCCATCCATTCTCCTTCACCCATTCACCAAATCACCTTCCTTTTATCGATTCAGCAATACATCCTTCCACACCTCCATCCAGGCGACCACTCACCCATTCCTCCAGATTTTTATCATTCCAGCCACTTTCTTTCTCTCACTCATACAAATATTGTTTCCTCCTTACATCCATCAGTCCACTCGCCCTCGCATCCATCCTTTCATCCCTTTTACCCTTCCTTCTCGTCACAGTTTCTTCCTGATTTTCATATGCCCTCCATTTGACTTTTCTTTCCAGCCCTCTCTCTCTTTCTTTCCCTCTCTATTCCTCTTCACTTCTTTGTGGTAACTAACTTTATCGGCGCCCCATATTTTTAAGAGCTTTCCTGTCTGCAGATCTGCAGACAGGAAAGGCTCATAAATAACTGTGCGTGCCAACACCAGCCCTGCCTAAGCTGCAATAGCGAAGGGTTCACCACCCCCTGGCCAACAAAGCTCAAGAAATGTGTGTTGTAATCAATATAACGCAATTTCTGTTCATGCGAATCTATCTTCTTAAAAAAATCGAATTGTTTGAAGGAATGTAATTTGACATTTTTTTTCTATTTTGCCATAATTTAGGCGGTGAACAGAATACAGGTAGAATATTACTCAAATTAGATAATTCAAGAAGAGACATTAAACGCCTTTTTCTTTTATTCCTGAAACGATTAGTGGTTGAAAATTAAATGTTACTAGTAGGGATTCAAAACTTCTGCTGGAAGCTGATTTGAGCGAACCTTGAACATAATTTCTAGCTGTTAGTTACCCTTTTACATGGCACATAAACAGAGCTTGGGCAGCCTCCTGCTACTGAAAGATAGTTATGAAGGAAAACTGTGCTTAATGGAATTTCAAGGAAATTATCACCGTTTTTGCATCAGTTTTCGGGCGAAAAGCGGCGATAATTTCATCGCCTTATCAGCAAAGACACGCTAGTGCGTGTTTTGCTGACTTAGCGCCCGTTTCCAGCATGCTTAACTTTGCATCGCTAATGAGATGCGAAGTAGGCGTGGCTGTGAAACCAACCAGGGAAAATATTGCAAAGGCAGCTTCGTGATATTAACAAGGAAGGGTAGCGTTTTTTAAAATCGCGTTAAGTATGCCTTAACGCAGGAATTTAACGTCTGTTAAATTCCTGACTAAGGCATACTTAACATGGGGGCTGGATTCTGTGGCTAAGACCACAGGCCCTATCATCTAGGATATTGCCGCTTTCCACCATGAGAAACGGCGATATCCACACTATCTCTGGAATTTTTTGAAGTTGTTGATAATGGGCTAACCGGGCGATAAATTCCATAGATAGCCGGCGATAAATATGAGAGCGCTAAGCGCGCTTTGCGATATTGTTGTTAATATGCCCCTTATTGATTTATATTCAATACACAGCCACTTTTGGCTTCGATGTGCCAGGAAATATGGGGGCATTTTATCAAGAACGGCGTTCAAATTATCGCCGCTTTAGCGGCAGGAAACTGCCGCTAAAGCGGCGATAATGGGCTTAATAATATGCCCTGGAGAATTCCAATAGAAGCCCAGGTTTGTGGTACTTCACACCAGAACCTGGGCTTCTATTGGAATTCTTAAGGGCATATTATCAAGCCCATTATCGCCGCTTTAGCGTCAGTTGTCTGCCGCTAAAGTGCCGATAATTTTAACGCTGTTCTTGATAATATGCCCCCAGGGGTTTACAGTTTAAGGGATCGGATTTCCAGCAGATACATTTTGAAGGTGATAGAATTTGGTCACCAGGTTCTTGATCACACTCGATTCTTCCCTGTTGGGAAAGTGTAAGGACTTTCACTATCAGGAAAATCGGCTGGATTTTTTGTGGGAAAATTAAAACAAATTTAACATTTTGGTCAGAAGGTGAGGATGGTAAAAGTCTATTCTCACTGCTTTAGAGTTTTGGGTTTTCATAGAAAGATCATGGGTCATTCAGATCCCCAGGTGATGGACTTAAACCTACTTCCCCCGTCCAGATTTCATTTGGCCAGCTAATAGGAAGTGATCTTGCAAGCATGACATCTGTTTTGCCTGGATTTAATTCATGCTATTAAAGTAATTCTAGCAGTCTACGTCCAGTAGATAAGAAATAAATATAAGTGCGAGAATACTCTTCCCTGGGGCATGCCACAGACAAGAGGGCTTTGATTAGAAGTAAAGTTTGCATGTCTCGCTGCTTCTGTTCTTTGCAGCAGAATCATGTCTCTACACCAACAAGCTAAGTCCCGTAGGCCACATTCAGCCATATCCTGTAATGTCTATTGACTGATGATGTTGAAGGTTGCAGACATGTCTAGTAACATAGGGCCCGATTCACAGAACTAACTTAAGACTAAGGGGCATATGTATCAACATCACCATTTGCGATTCTCAAATAGCGATTTTTAAGGAATCGCTATTTGAGAATTGCAAAACGGGATGTATTTAAAAAATTGCAAACTTTTTGCGATTTCTTAAAATTCCTTAATTGCGATTAGCAAATTGCGAAATCGCAATTAAGGAATACCTGCCCATTCATTCCTATGGGCCAGGAGACCCATAGGAATGTATGGGAAGTAATTCTCAAATTGCGAATCGCAATTTGCTAATCGCAATTTGAGAATAATTTCAAAGGTGCAGGGTGTCAAGATGACACCCTGATACACCCCTGAAGTTAGCATGTGTGGTCATATGGCGCACATACATGCCCTAAGGGCATGTATGTGCGTCACGTGGCACTTTGTAAAATTACAAAACGTGCATTTTTAAAAGAAATCGCAAATTAACACCAACTAGTAGTTGGTGGTAATTTGCGATTTCTTAAGGATTAATCGCAATCCTTTGGTGAGTGTTACATCTCATTTAAGAAATCGCAATTTGCGATTTCTTAAATGCTTACGCAAACTTAAGAAATCGCTAAATTAGCGATTCCTTAAATTTGCGTTGGGATTTGCCTAATACATCCCGTTTTGCGAATTTTTAATCGCAAACGCTGTATTTTGCGAATCGCAGCGTTTGCGACTAAAAATTCGCTTCATACATATGCCCCTAAATCCTAAACTTACTACCATTTCGGTATTCACAGAAGTTAGGAGTCCTAACTTCAGGACTCCTAAATGCCTTCTGTGAATACTGAAAGTCTTCAAGTTAAGATTTTTCTCAGTTTAGGAGTAGTAAAGTTAGGACTCCTAACTTTAGGACTCCTAAATGCCTTCTGTGAATACCAAAAGTCTTAAAGTTAGGATTTTTCTCAGTTTAGGAGTAGTAAAGTTAGGAGTCCTAACTTCTGTGAATACCAAAATGAGTAATTGCCTTCTGTGAATACCAAAATGGTAGTAAGTTTATGATTTTGTCTTAAGTTAGTTCTGTGAATCGGGCCCATAGTACTGAATATGGTAGTAGCCAGGAATCATCAGTAGTTGCTGTGCTGACTGACTGAGTGCTCTGAAGCGCAAATGACATGCTTGACCGTCTTGGTGGTCTCAACATGCGTTTGACGTTGTCCCCTGACCACATGTTCCAATAATTAGGGCATCTAAAAGAGATTGAAAAATGGTGTGTTGCTTGCAAGATCATCAGAATCCACCTGTGTTTCCTTTTAGAGGAGGGGCCTCTACCATTTACTTGAAGGGCTCAGGCCAAAGTCAGATCTTATAGAGGAACTGAATGCAAAGGCTAAGATGGGAGTGGAACTAACAAAACCTTTTCAGGGTAGATATCCAAGAGACCTAGGTGGCTTTGAATTTGCTTATTATCACAGTCCTTTTTACAGTTGAAACAGTGGGATATAATACAAGATGGTGCTGAATTTAGCATCTGCTCAAATCAGTGAGAGTGGTTTCTGAAAGCCCATCTCTCAAGTCAGATTAGAATTTGTTTATAGCGTGAGTGAGAAATATCAGCATTTTCGTCACAGAGCCATGGCGATGCAGGCTTAGTGGAGTATTCTCCATGATCCTTCCTGTCAGTATAAAGAAAGCATAAGCTGGTTATTATAAAAAGCCCTTTCTCCTTTTAATATACGAGTTTTCTGGGGTCTCCATTGTTTTTGCAATGGAGCCATGAAAGCAGTGTCATAGTTGGCCATTCGCTTACTAGTTTGTATTTAATTAGTATTGATTTTACAACTAAGAATTGAATTTTATCTTTGCAATGTATTTCAGAATTTATTTTGTCAAGGCCAGTAGATAACCAATCAAAAAGTTGTCTATCAACTTCCTTTAAATTATCATCTATATAATAATCTGTTTTATATCTTTTCAGGTGAATTTAAGAAGTTTCACGGAAATTGACGTAAACTCATTAATGATGTCTGCCCTGAAAGTGACTTCGTTAGTGCTTATCACCATCAGCGCTATCCTCATTGTAACCTCACTTGCATCAGATTACTGGCAATCTACCGAGTTTGCGTTTTCTGGCCTCTGGCGGCTCTGTCTAAGACAGTCACCTACATGCATAAAAATTGGATCTGCCGGTAAGAGAAGGAATCAGAGTGCAAACAGGCAGAGATGTAACAATATGTACACTGTATTGTTCATCTTTGAGATAGAAAGTCGCCCAGGACAGAGGGAGGGTCCTTCCAGCTGGAGCATCCAATGTGAGTCCAGAAGGGCTGGATGGATGCCAGAGTGTCTCAAAATATTTGTTTGCAATAAATTAATCTAGTTGAAAAGAAGTTGCACTGTCAGTGG
This sequence comes from Triturus cristatus, assembly GCF_964204655.1. Classification (NCBI taxonomy): domain Eukaryota; kingdom Metazoa; phylum Chordata; class Amphibia; order Caudata; family Salamandridae; genus Triturus; species Triturus cristatus. The sequence goes on along the minus strand of NC_140590.1, from coordinate 136,329,454 downwards.
TTCTTCTGAAAGTCCTGATAGCCCTGAGTTTCAACATACCTGAAGTTAAGACTATCTTTGGCTAGTAGCACAAAAACATGTGACTTTATTTTTATGTTTCTGAATATTTCAGTTATTGCAGAAACCCTCTCAACACTTCCTGATACTCTTCCCTTCCATCCATCTCTAAATCCCACATTCTGCATCAACAAGCAGGTACAGTATTTGCCTAGGGCAGGCTTTACTAGGAGTGAACCCATCAAAGCTATCAATCATCTTCTTGGCCATCACCCCAGATCACTCAAGAGCAGTGCATGTAAACAGAAGTGCACATATGATTGTAGGCCTTGGAACTGAGCCGCAGAGCACTGTAGTAGCTTGGGGCAGAGCTACAAGATGATGGAGTGGGTATGCTTAAATTAGGAGAGGTAGGGTATCTTGTCATGTAGTATCCAAGGCGGGAATGCAGTAGCTCTATTTACTCTTGGACATGTTGTTCCTTGGTGTGAAGCTTTAATGCCTTCAAAAGTGGAGGGAGTTGGATCTACACAGAAATGAAAGGTTTGTCTTAGCCCTGATCTGGAGAGAGCACCAACCCCACCTAAACCATGACCAGAATACCCATTAGAAACTCAAAAGTAAATTGATGTGTGAAACATGTTCTGAATCAGTTGAAGAAACTTTTCCTTGGTTCTTTGCAGCTGATGCTGACGCCACTCGAGCCTTCATCATCATCTCGTTCCTGTTGTTGGTGGGATCTGCCATCGCGCAGATCCTTGAAATCAGGTTCAACAATGTTTCGATGGGGATGAATAAGCAGAAGCTGGTGACCATCCTGAATTTTTGTGCAGGTGAATCCTTATATCAGCTTTGTTTTAAAACAGTTCGGGGTCACCCTGAAATTTAGCCAATTACGATTAAATACTCAACAACTAAACATTTTATCAATAGTTTGCTGTGAATGACGTTGATTCAATTGGTCAGACAATTAATTGATCACGCAGTGCGGGTGGGATGGGAACTTATAAAACACTGTGAGTTAAGTGAAAATAAAATTTGCAGCTTACCAAAGGCATTCCTAGAAGGAATACATGCAATGATAGTAATGGGGCTAGCTGCTACGAGGACGGTGAAGCAGTAAGTTCTAGCAACGTACACCTGGTGTGTGATGACTATTCATTTTGCCCCAATAATCATGTGCAGCCTTTGTGTGCTTCCAAGTGTGGGACTTTCAGACAAGTGAGCCTTTCAGAGGCACACCTAAAGGCCAGCACAATCTCAATCTGCCTACTGTGACCTCAGGTCTGGCAGAGTCAACCTCTTGTGTACAATATACAGTCACCACCTTGTTTGGGGTCAGCAGCCTTTAGCTATTGCCTTGAGACAGGGTCCACAGCCCAGTGGCAGCCCCTCCACTAAGGTGGAGGAGCGTTGCCCCACTGCTTTGAAGAAGTGAACGAAAGGAAACATCAAAAGAGAATAACTGACAGTTATTATCATTCTATGGTTTCCTGCTGCAGCAGGTTTGCGGGGGGGGCTGCTCCGATGACAGAGGAGCAAGGGGAGGAGTGGATTGCCCACTCCAAGTGCGTATGAATGTTTAGCCGGTCTTCTGGGGCAGCCAAACATGCATGCACTCTTTGTATGTTCTCCACACAGGCTGCATTATAGCCTGCGTGGAGAACATGTCCAGGCTCCCATTCCCTGGCTTAGCGCCGAACCACGGTGCTTAGACCAATCACAACTCTGCATTGAAGCATTGTGATTGGCTATGGGGAGCCTGGGTGCTTACCAATCACAACCCTGCATTGCAGCATTGTGATTGGCTAGGGGGAGCCTGGGTGCTTCCTGTTCCGGCCCCAGGGGATAGACAGTGATGGAGACATGAAGGAGAGACGCAGCATCAGGCAAGTGTTTTTTATTCTTTTTTAAACCTGCTTCACCCTCCTACAGCCCCCTCCCCAATCTGTGCCGCCAGCCACTGAGTGTCTCACATCTTGGAACAGCCAAGAGGGGGGTATTTCCCATCACCTGCCATGATATTAGCTAGTAGTTGTACTATTCCACCTCTAGAGAGTGCTTCCATTACAAAACATGAGCTGCGTTGTTTTCAGGAACAGCACTAGCTGGGTGGTATTAGATAAATATGTTAGATTTGCCAGCTTATATTTGATAAATGCTATTTCACCTTACATCTGATATTATATTTTGAATAAAACTGTTTCTGGGTGATCTGCACATTTCTGACAATATTTCCGTGCTTGCACACATTGTGCTGACCAGAGGAATTCACCTGGGATTGCTTCTTTCTTTCTTTCTTTCTTTCTTTCTTTCTTTCTTTCTTTCTTTCTTTCTTTCTTTCTTTCTTCCTTTCTTTCTTTCTTTCTTTCTTTCCTAAAACATGTGAACGTTTTGACCAATTCCCATTGGTAAATCGCAGACCAGATACTTCTGCTTATTTGCTGCGAGGGCAACAGATAGGGAAGCAATTTTCAATACCAGTGCTAATAATATTTACCTGATTACTATTCATTTAAGTTTCAATAAACCATGAAAGTTTTATATAACACAAAAACAAAAGATGAGCAAAAACCAATCTATGACTGTAATGAATTTCTCCTAAGAAACACTTCTAAGTGATCCAACTAAACAGCCAGGGCCATATTTATGAGAATTGTCAAGCAGAGCAGTGTAGCACGTCACCTTGCTGTGCTACATGACAGGGAAAGAGCAGGAATGTGCCGTATTAAAGATAATACAGCACATGCCTGCCATTCAACGCAAGCACCCTCGGTGCAAGGGTGCCTGTGTGGCATGCAGGATTGTTTTTATGCAGGAAGGTGCTGCTTCCTAGATAGAGGAATATGCCTGAGAGGCATATCCCTCTAACTATGTGTGCTGCAGAATGCACATTTCTCTGTGTTACGCCCCTCTTGGGAAGGCATACCTTTTTGATTCATTCCCAGGTTTACCAGTTACGGAAATTCTGGAAATGCGTAAAAACAATGGAAGTTGCATGGAAACACCCATGAAATGCCTCACTAGCGCAGAGTAAGGCAACTCTGTGTTGCTTTACTCGAGATGTATACAGCCACTCAGGGCCACGCAAAGTGGCCTTGTGTGGCTTCATAAATATTTTCAGTTGCGTTGTACATATACCACAATGTGCAATGCAAGCGCAATGCAACCGGGGTCATAAATATGGCCCTCAGTATCTTCTCCTGACTCACCGCTTAGCTGCATTCCCTGAATGAAGAGATGAATCATCATTTCTCATATGTTCCATTTTCTTCCCAGCTGGCAGCTCCATCATTTCTATGAGTATCTACACTGGAGTCACAAGCAGAGACGGAGCCGCTGTTCCATATTCTTGGTCGTTTGCCCTGGGTTGGGTGTCCACAGGACTCAGTCTGTTGGCAGGTGAGTCCCTACATCTAACACAATTCAGCATCAGCTCCAACCATGATCTTCAATGCAGATGTCTAACTCTAATAAACTTTAATGCCAAGTCTCACTATGATTTCCAATGCTCATTCCTAACTTTAACAAACTTTAACAGCAAGTTTTGTTAAGATCAATGTTGAGTCCGTGGGATCTGACGATAGGTGCAAGCAGGATGTTGAACAAGGTAGGGCTGATGGAGAATCCTTGGGGAACTCCGTAGGTGGTCGGTGTGGGATCCAAGAGGAAGGGTCTGAGTCTGGACAACTGCACGCTGCCGGATAGGAATGAGCAGATCCAATCGAGGGCCTTGTTCCAGATTTCTGCATTGTGAAGACTGCTCGATAGGGTGCGGTGAGAGACTGTGGCGAAGGCTGCAGAGAGGTCCAGGAGGATAAGGGCCACAGTCTCTCCTCTGTCGGGGAGGGAGCAAATGTCACCTGTTGCGGCGATAAGGGCAGTTTTGATGCTGTAGTTTTTCCTGAAGCTGGATTGGGAGGAGTCGAGGATGTTGTTTGCTTCTATGAAGGAGGCGAGCTGGGTTTTTCTATGAGTTTTGCCGGGTACAGGAGTAAGGAGATCGGTCTGAAGTTCTTGAAGACGGTGGGGTCCGGTGACGATTTTTTTTAGGAGGGGGAAGGAGGCAGTCTCGAAGGAGCAGTTGATGATTTATCGAAGCTCGGGCGATGATGTCTGTGGCTCTGTGGTAGATGTTGTGGGGGCAGGGGTACGTTGGGGCCCCAGAGTGGGTTGACTTCATAGTCTTCAGGGAGTATTCGATGGTGAGGGCGGTCCAGCTGTCAAGTGTAGGTAATGATGGGTGTAGGTTCAGCGTGCAGGTTTTCAGCGTCGAAGTTGGCATAGATGGTCTTGATTTTGCGAAGGAAGAGGGCACTGAGTCTGTTGCAGAGGTCCTGGGAGGGAAGCGATGGTGGTTGTCTCACTGTTTGAGGTGGGCAAACTCTTTGATGATGCCGAAGAGTTCCTTACTGTTGTGTGCATGTGCGGAGATTCTGTCCTGGAGTGCTTTTTGCCTTGTGTATCTGATGAGTTTGTGGTGGCAGTGGCAGCTTTGAGGTTGTCAAGGTCTGCTGTGGATTTAGAATTCTGGTTCTGGTTTGGTTCTGCTAAGCAGATGACGATTTCTTGTATCTGGATCCCTTTGCTTTTAGGTGTCTCTTTGTACTGTCCGACACCTGGTTGCTCTGCCTCGCAGTCCTTTTGATCGTTAGCTTGCAATTTGGTGCCGCTATTTGCTACTCTTTCAAAACCTGGTTGTACCCATCTTTAACGTTATCAATCCGTATAATATATAGCTTTAGGTTATATATTAGAGGGTACCTCTCTTTAGGCTTTATCAACAGTTTTTTGCCAAAGATGTGCAGACTTCTGAGTAAAGCTTTTCTTATCTTCAACTGCTTCATACTGGCTTGAGTTACGCTTTGTCTCCACATAGCCAAACCTTGATACTGAGGCACGCGTGGCACACACAAGCAGTTTGCTGGACCACAACGAGCTTTCGGGAAGAGCAATGTTGATCTTTGGGCTATTTATCCCAGACCTCATCACCTGTTGTAGCACCCTTCTCATCCTGGGTACCTGCCAATGACCAGGCCACACACAGAGCTTGGTATTACATGTCTTTGTTTGTCTGCGTATAACCGCAAACTCAAAATTCTAAACCTGCATATACTTCACTACGCTCTAACACTTAAGTCACAGTTCTGCAGAGTCCATCAGGAGCCAAAAGGGTTCCATCATTGTTAATGTACATGACACTACACCAGGGTCCTACTTTGGCTAAGTGCCATGTCTTCTGAGTTTTACTCTCAGTGGTAGTAATGCCAAGTTTTCATAGGCTTCTCAGGGAGGTAGTGTGGGGATGCTACAAACTCAGAACACAACAGTCACCCAGCAGTGCAATGACAGTTTGGCTAACCTAGTGCTTGTCTTTGCTAAAAGAAAGTACTTTACCACACTGAAAATTCACTACTACACATTACAGGTCAGGGACACGTATGCTTCATTAGTATAAGGCAACCTTCACTCTCTCCAGTTTGCATTAGGCCTGGCCGGAGTCTTGTTACGTGGAACTATGCGAAGTGCTGAAAGAACTCGGCCGCACTACACTGAGTTCAGGGAGCAGCGGAGGATGGTATGTCACCCAACTTGTGCTGCTTTTTAGCACCAGGAGTTTCTACTGTGCTGTAAAATCAGCACGAACTGCATCTCCTACTGCCATCCGAGTAGATTTTCGACTCAAGAGGCAGCTTCCTCAATGCAAGTGGCAGCTTTCTCAACATGAGAGATGGTTTAGCACGTGATTTCTCTCCTTCGTTAACTTAACATCGGTGACCTGCATGAGAGAAAAAACTCTGCTCCGCTGCTTCACTGAATTTTTCAGAACTCTGCACGGAGTGGGCAAAACACTGCGAACTTCACCGGCGGAGCAGAATTCCTCATCACACATTCTGTCCTGGGCAGCTATCAGTGAGAGGTGTAGTGTTAACCCCTCTATTGAGTTTGTGTGCTCAATTATTCTTATTAGTCCCAATTGTCCTTATCTCACAGCTAAGGAGCTATGCCTATTGTTCTGCCACGGCAGGTACCCACATCATGTGTCTGGCTCTCTTTCCTTCTTCTGGGAGGAGACAAACTAGCTTTGAGTGCTCCGGCACACAGATCAAGTCCATGGAAGGCAGCAACAGAGGCCGCTACACGAAGTCTATGCAGGTGTGTAGTCTCTGGCATGGCGGCAGTCTCCAATTGCTTGCAAGCCCATTTCTGGGCTTTGTGTAAGTTGTAGCAGTGGATCATGGGATCAAGGGTCATGGGGTTTCCTCGAGGTGCTCTTCTTCTGGCAGCATGACCCTGTCATGGCTTACATTGCTGAGTTAGTGTCCCAGTCCCCCCTGGTGCAGTTCAGAGTCATACTATCCAACTCAGGCACAGCTACACAATATTGCAGTGGCACAGTCCAATGGGGCACAATTTTAAGATGTCACAGCGGCCCAGTCAGCTCAGGTCCAACTTCGTGATGTCACAGTGACATGGTCTGCTTCGGCACAACTCCACGATGTTACAGTGGCACAATCTGATCAGAATTGACAACATGATGTTGCTGCTGCGCCAGCCACTCTTTGGGAGAGACTGAGCTCAAGACCCTGAAGCATGCAAATCAGTGCCCTTCATCTTCATGGATGAACAAACCCTCAAGCTCCAGGGCCAGCTACTTCTGGCTCACCCTGGAAAACCACACCTCCTACAGGGTTGAAGCACTTCTTTCTTCCCTCAGCAGGCATGTTGACCTCAAGGCACTTCGGGTTAGGCAGATGGCTTCTTCTATCCAGGTCAGAATCTCAGTGATATTCCCTCATCTCTAGCAAGCTGACTGCAGGACAGGCGGCATCTCTGGTTGCACTGGTGTCCTCTGAGTACTCCAAGGACTACTCCCTTCCTTGGTTAAAGAAAACTTGGAACTAGAACAAGTGAGTCAGTGGCTCTCACTTTTATAGTCACAGCAGAGAGGTGATGAAGTATCTCTGTCTGATTCTAGAACGAATTTGGGACCTAATTCTTTCATCAGGTCTCTCCAGGCTGTTCTCCACCCTTTGTGCACATTGATGTTCCTCACAGCAGGGTAGTCTCCAGACGGAAGTACCAAAAAAACAAAGGCACAAAGAGGTGGGAGCTTTCTGCACCTGACTATCCCCAACAACACTGAACAGTGATCAGTAAATATGGATATGGCTGGCATCACCTAAAGGACCCTTCACACTGTCAACAAGAGAGGCTGCAATAGCACCCTTCACTATCACCATTTACCACATGGTAATGCTCAGAAAGACTAATCAGTTGCACCTCCCAGCAAAAGGACCTACTTGAATATCTAAGGGGAGCCCTATCTTCTCATTCCCCACTTCAGTGTCTAGGTCTCTTCAGTCCACCTTCATGAATATCAGCAATACACATCCACTGTGTGGAAAAGCAACCTCACCTCCATCTTGTGCTCATGAAGAGAACCAAGACTTGGCCTCCATTACCCTGGTTCACTCATACACACAATGTAAGTACCACACATGCCACACACACACGCACGCATGGAGCCATGCACGCACGCACTCTCACACACACACACACACACACCATGCACTTGAGATATTAGCGCTGGGATATGGCTTAGCATTATTTCCAATATCTACAAGTACTTTCATAATGATAGGAACATGCCAAGATTAACTCTGACTAATCTTTTGGATTCCACTCATCGTACTCTCCTGGATACCTTTAATTTGGTTACCCCTGAACAAACATTGATCCTGATGAATAGAATCAAATCAGGGTCCACAGATGACCCTGCTCCACCACACACTTATGGCTGGTCAGGCCTCTGATCTTCTCCCCTCAGTCATCCACCTGCCTAGTCTTTCCATGAGTCTGGAAAAGTGCCTGTGTCAGACAAAATTTGAAAAAGGCTATGCTGAACCTCAAGAGCTGGCCAACTATAGACCTATATCATTGCTCCCCTTTCTGGGTAAAGTTTTGGAGACCTTAGTTAACCAACAACGTATTACTTTTTTAGAAACTCCTTCCTTGTTGGACTCTTCCCAGTCACGATTCCGAGCACCTTACAGTAAAGAAACTCCCCTAGAAGAGGACCTAGATTCTATCAAACCTGCTCTGGATGGGGGTAACTCTGCAATGCTGGTTTAGATTGACCTGCCCGCAGCGTTTGATACCATATCCCATGCACCCTTACCTCAAAGATTGAGGGAGATTGGAATCAGGGGCAAGGCATTAGGTTGGTTGGAATGTTTCATGGATGATCGAACCCGGTCAATACAGTTGGACTCATTAAGGGGCATATCAGCAAGAACCGGAGATAATTATCTCTCAGCGCGCTTAGCGCGAGGATAATTATCGCATGCTAACGCTTATTTTTATCGCTGAGATAGCGTGCTATCAGCAACGCTCATCCTAACATCGATAAAAATCAAGGCGCAAACTGCCAAATGTGCGATTATCCCTGGAAATCCAGCAATAATCGCACAACATATGGTGAATGCTTGCTGATGGGGCAGGGACAGACTTAGCCATGATATCCACCTTCCATAGGATATCATGCCTAAGTCAGATGAAATGCAGGCGTAAGAAAAGTAGCGATAACCGAGGTTAGCGCTACTTTTCTTATCGCTCTGCAGTTTAGCGTGAGGCTTGATAATAGGAGAAATGTCGCTTAGCGACATTTCTCCTGTTATTCTGGGGAGGAATGCCCACGGGCGCTGAGGCAAGGGTTTACGCAATAGCGTGACTTTGCTAATAGGGTGATATGTCCCTTAATTCCAGAACTACGGCACTGGACAAGGATGTGCCACAGGGCTTACCTCTGAGCCCGACTCTTTTCAACATTTAGGTGGCCTCCTTAGCCACACTGAGAAGATCGTGTGGCTTTGGGTTAATCTTGTATGCAGATGACACCTAGCTTGTCCTCACTATAGATCCCAATAATGAATTTACAAAGCAAAAGAATCAGAGATTGCCGCATCGATGTCTGCTAATCAACTTCAATTGAACACTGGCAGGACAGAAATACTGCTTTTTGGGAAAGCTCATTCCTTTTGGTCAAACGACTGGTGGCCGAGGGATCTGGGCTTCACTCCCACTCAAAAAAAGTAGTCAAATACTTATGGGCTGATGAAAATCTGTCCATAAAGGAACATGCGGACTCTATTTCCAAAACCTGTTTTGGCATAATGTGTATGCGTAGGAAAACCTTTCAGTGGCTACCCTTGCAGACAAGGAATTCACTTATCCAGGCACTCATCGTGAGCCGCCCACATTATGGAAATTCGCTAATGGTTGCAATGAATGAGAGTCTCTTTTCTAAGCTCCAGGTGATCCAAAACACAGCAGCACAGTTGGTTTGTAACCTACCATCTCACTCTTCTTCGTAACCTACTCTGAGATGTCTCCACTGGTTGCCAGTAAGAAAGTGTGCCCTTTTAAAACTTACGTTTGGTCCATAGGTCTCTACATGGAAAAAGACCTTGTTACTTACATCTAGGGATCAACTGCTACTATGTCCCCGGCTCATCCGTATGATCAGGTATAGGGGGAGTGCTTTTTTCTTCTTTTCCCCACAACTCTGGAGTCAGCTGCCACTAAACCTTTGCTCCTGTGTCAATTTATCAGCATTCAATAAACTACAGAAACTTGGCTATTTAATTTGTAAATCCCAATTAACTGAATCTATGCAGTTTGCTGGAGCGCCGGAGACCCCTTAGGGGGTGATTTGAGTGCTTATAAATATCAATAAAATAACATAACAGATGTGGAACTTTACACAGGTGATCCAGTAGTCCCCATATGATGACACAGATGAAAAAATGTGGTCACAACTACTTATTCACACTTCACTGATGCTCTGCATGCTACACACATGACAATGACGGGAACCTAATATTAGTAAAATGAGGGCAAGCTTGTTGCGCTCCTCCAGGTCAGAGGATAGGTCTTGGTTCTCACGCATTTCAAGGGGCGGGTCGAGACCTCCATGCACACATTTAGATAAGTGTGGCTTGAAACAAAACAAAAAAAACAGGACACCTCATCAGCCGGGCACTCAGGGCAAGGGAACATGGCTGCTCACCATGCAGGGGACATTCCCATCCCCAAAACATGCAAAGGAGGCACCTTACATGGAGGTATATAGCATACTACTGACACAAACACAAGTTATGAAAAACTAAAATAATCACCTGAAAAGTGACACCATCAGCAAAATGCTGCTCATGCTTCTTTCTATATATTTTATGACGTATTGTATGTAGTATAGTGTATCTTGTGTTTTTGTACGTAGTTTTGAAAGCAATGATACACCAGTAAGTAAAAGCAGTCTGTGGAGACACCTTAAAAAGTACACAACCATATGCCATGTGCTGCATGTGTACCAAAACCTGACAGCAGAACTCTCTATTTAGAAAGCACAAGGTACATTCTTGCTGAGTCTGAAACATGTCTGTTACTTTGAAGTCAAACATTAGTCTCAGTTGTTATTTGGGTTTTGATTGTTGGTTCTTTTTGTTTGGTGCTTCTATTAGTGGTGGCCGGTAAGTAAAGCTTTGAGCGAGGCAGAGGGGGAACACACACACACATGCACACTCACACCCCTGCATTCACATGCAGACAGGCACACACACACCCATTCACAACACTCTCTCACAAATACACAGATATTCATACATACAATCACGCATCAAACACTCAATTAAAACACAACACTCACCTGCTCTGGCTCTTGAAGCGGGAAGCCTCTGAAGTGCCAGGAGGGGTGACACTCTATGATGATGTGTTAGACACTCAGCCCTGGGCACATCAGAGCTTAGAACTGAAAAGCCCAGGTACAAGGCGATCACTTACGTGCTCCCTCATCACAAGGGGAGGGCACCGAGGACCTTTACTGAGCTGAGGAGATCACACCCACCTGATCTGTGACATCCTCAGCTCAGTAACGTTCAGCTCAGGCAGCCAGGCGCCTGCTCATTTAGTCCATGTCGAGCTCCTGGCTGGCTAACCTGAAAATAAAGAAAGCTTGTCAGGCTAAGCAAAGGTCAGCCTGACAGACTCTCATTATGTCCAAAAGGTGCAAGGTGTGGCCCTCTGCTCTTATGAACGGCCGCTGCTGGCTTCTATCACACTGCTGAGGTGGGGTGAGCAATACAGCCTATATAAATGGTAAATAAACAAGAACGTTGATTTATTATCCAATGATCTTAGATCTCTCTTCTTTCTCTCCACTTCTGGTCTCTGTGTCTCATCTTCTTGTGGCTCCTTCACGAGCAGGTATTGTTGCCTTGGTGTCCTTCAAGAAGGAAGCTCAGTAGAGGGTGAACTGAACAAGACCCGAAGCAGCAAAGAGAGTGGATAAATGATCAAGAACACTGGCGTGAAGCTGGCCAGTGCTGGACTCTTTCAGAGCAACTGTGCAGCACTTTCAGCTCCTTTATTGTGCGGAAATAGACCCACACATAGGAAGACCTGCATTGAATATAAAACACTTCTAATAATCTATTGACCAGAAGAGGAGATAATATTGCACCTCAGGAATATAGTGTGAAATACTTTGATATTGTTGACATGCATAACCTATTGTTCACGGAACTTGTTTTTGCCGGTGAATAAAAGTATTTTTTTTAAAATAAATATAATTTTTCCAATGGTTTTGTATGTTCTGCGGTTCGTATCATATTATTAAATGTTGGTTTCATTGATATACATGGTAAGATTGGTGACATTCGACCAAACTAACAATTAATCACTGTGAACCTGATTCACAAACTGCACTTTTGTAGTAATGTACACTTTTGTAATAACTTGCACATGTAACTTACACTTTTGTAGCAAGGTACATGTGTAACTTACACTTTTGTAGTAACTTGCACATGCAACTTACAATTTTGTAGAAATTCACACTTTTTTAGTAAGTCCAGCATTACACTCTGCCAACGACTGGTACTGCAACACCGTCCCATTGAATATATTAAAGGTAGGGACTTAAAATAGAACCCCACAGTGTGGAAATTAGCCTTTTTAGGGGCGCACTGGTTCAGGGGTTCACCCTTATCTGTGCACAGGTCCTTAGACCAACAAAATAAATTGGCACGGAAGCTGGAATATGAAATAACAAGTTTATTCACTCATGAGTGAGACCACGTCCATACAACACCCTCAAGTGTTCCAGGAGGTAGTGGCTTGAATACACAGACCATGGGCCGTTTATATTGAGTTTTCTGCACTGGTAAGCATGTAGTTACAAATAGAAGGTACAGGCCTACACAGGAATAACTACCGACAAACATGGGCAAATGGGAAATCACTTAGTCAGCAAAGTGGGAGGGGGAGCAGGAGTGCTTATGGCAGCACTAAGAGATTGACAGTTGAGTCTGAAACCAGGTGTTCTGGCAGCTAAAAACTCTTCAGCATGCAGATTTCTTTTAGCTGAGTCAGGAAGTTAACTAAAATAGACAGCACAGGCAGGGAAAAAGACGAGCAGCAGAGGATGGAAGAATTACACAGCTGACAAAATAGATTCCACAAACAAGATGATTTCAGCTTATGCTAACAGAGATTATTTGCAATTTCTACAGACTGACTTTTTAGCATTAGCTGAAGACATCGCCATTTGGTAGAAGGAGCATGAAAGTTATCACCATATCAATTAACATCAATTCTCTTATTTCTCGGTCAGTTACTAGTTAGGCATTTACATTCTTAACATTTCGTTTAGCTGGAATACATAAGGTACAGGTAGAAGCACAAAGGAACAGAGCATCGGGCCACATTGAATACAGAGGCAGCAAATGAAGAGAATAGCAAAAAATATACATAGGGCTGATAATAGTTTCAAGCCCCATACAGTAAACATAGTTCATAGCCATCCAGTCAAAGTCCATGTTCCTGAATCCTGATGGATTTCAGTGGCTATTTTGTGCAGCTTAGAAATTGCCTCAAAAACTGAAGGGGCGTGGTCAGGGATATAGACGCAGCAACTGCTCCCAATGATGCGGCATGCTCCACCAAGGTCTGCAAGGACTACATCCTAAACCATCCTGTTTTGGAGCACCACATACCTCGCAATTTGCAGTTCTTCCATGAAATTCCCAAGGGCCATAGCTGTCTGATTGGTTACAGCCTCTACAACACGTTTCAAGCGTCTGATCTTCCTACTGTTTAAGGCTGCACCAACAAAGAAGAATAGCCCCAAATTAAAGTCAACATATTGCTGCAGTGCAGTATCAGTCTGATTCACATCATCATGATTTATTGTTCCCTTTGATCAGCGCTTCGAAATGTCATTGTACTGTTTATAGTCTTTGTGGTAGGATGCAGGAGCCAAAAACACAGGTGGTAGCAAAAAAGACACGTAACAGCTCCCAGACCACCCAATAGGTAGGTAGTAATACCTTTTTTTCCACAAATGAATTAGGTGTTATGTGACGACAAAAAACTGCTATTGTTTATTCCAGTAATATTTAGTGTTCGAATACAGTTACTTTTTCCCTCTGGGATGCTACCAATATTGTTCACACAAAGGTCTGCTCGAGCTCTAGTAACAGCTATAACAAGAGGTCCATTACCCTTGACAGTTCGAGTGTTTGGGAAAACATAGTGCGTGGAGGAATTTCCTCTGCGATATTCCTCCATTTCCCATACAGTTCCCTTAGCTTGCGGATCATCTTTCCTCATCAGGTTAACAGGCTCTGGTCAGCTGGGCATTCAGTCCACCTACATCAGCATAAGTAATATTAGCAACTTCAGAAGCCCACAGTAGCGCAAACCAGACTTTGCAGGAGCCATTGTGTGAAAATGGCAGAGGAATGAAAAGGTGTTCCTCCCTTTTTATGATGTGCTGGCATCATTCCATAAACCCAACAGTTGGTGATGTTGGTAGCATTGTGGGTGTGATGCAACATTTGAATGAACGTATTGTTGAAGTAAGACATCCTGTGCTGTTGCTCATGATAGGGAAGAGTGAAATAGTGGTGCTCAATGGGGACAGGAGTAGTAATAGTCAATAGATTGCGAGCAGGAATTACTCCCTCTACAACCCATGTGATAGTAGAAATCAGAACAACAATTGAAGTGAGTCCAATAATGAACATACTCTTTCAATCACAAAGTCTTGCGGCAGTTGATTTCTTCTCCGCAGGCATGTTCATCTTGTCGTTGAAAAACAGAACAGATGGAGCCCTAAGGTCCTGGGCAGACGTTGGTTTCTTCGCTGAGGTTGAGACGAGTAACCACTAACAGAATACCCCCCTTTGTAAACTCAGTCTTTTACTACCCAGGACAGGGGCTCAAACAGTCTTTTTCAGCAACAACGTGTCTCTCTCCTGGGGTCGCAGCTGATATCGCGATGTACCAGGGATCGTATGGTCCGGGAAGACTTCTTCAGGTTCTTCAGGTGACGTGGCTTGTCCTTTCTCTGTGTCCAGGATGCTGCGATGATCTGCCAACACAGCTGGGCTCACAAGGTCATGCAGAACCCTCCGACAATGGGTTGCATGGACCCAGTTCTTCCGATTGGTCACTCGCACCGCAGTCCTGGTGGCCAAGAGCACCTGCTCTGGGCCACACCACCTCGGGGCTAGGAAGCTGGCACTCTGTGAGGACTTCGTCACCACAAAGTCCCCGGGCCGTAGATCATGGCCCTCACCCTGCGACCTGTCTGGAAGCCTTTCCCAAACCTGTTGATAAATAGAAGGCCAGATCGTATATGTGGTATTGATCTAATGGATAGCAATGCCAAGGGTAGTGCATCAGGCCATTGATGTAACTGTTGAAAAGCATTCTGACATTCAGTTGTCCATGGGAGGGGCATCGGAGTATCTTTAGTCAAAAGAGCTAACAAAGGTTTAACAATGTAGGAAAAACTAGGGATTCACTGCCTACAGAAAGTTGATTTCTTCTCCGCAGGCATGTTCATCTTGTCGTTGAAAAACAGAACAGATGGAGCCCTAAGGTCCTGGGCAGACGTTGGTTTCTTCGCTGAGGTTGAGACGAGTAACCACTAACAGAATACCCCCCTTTGTAAACTCAGTCTTTTACTACCCAGGACAGGGGCTCAAACAGTCTTTTTCAGCAACAACGTGTCTCTCTCCTGGGGTCGCAGCTGATATCGCGATGTACCAGGGATCGTATGGTCCGGGAAGACTTCTTCAGGTTCTTCAGGTGACGTGGCTTGTCCTTTCTCTGTGTCCAGGATGCTGCGATGATCTGCCAACACAGCTGGGCTCACAAGGTCATGCAGAACCCTCCGACAATGGGTTGCATGGACCCAGTTCTTCCGATTGGTCACTCGCACCGCAGTCCTGGTGGCCAAGAGCACCTGCTCTGGGCCACACCACCTCGGGGCTAGGAAGCTGGCACTCTGTGAGGACTTCGTCACCACAAAGTCCCCGGGCCGTAGATCATGGCCCTCACCCTGCGACCTGTCTGGAAGCCTTTCCCAAACCTGTTGATAAATAGAAGACAAACTGTCAGTCAACTGAGACAAATAGTCGTTCATCAATACATAGGGTACAATATGTATAGGGCGTATCCCCCAAATATTCATTGGCCTCCCGAAAACTACCTCATACGGTGTGAGGCCAGATCGTATATGTGGTATTGATCTAATGGATAGCAATGCCAAGGGTAGTGCATCAGGCCATTTCAAAGATGGGGAAGCTTGTATTTTGGCCAACTTTAGCTTAAGGGTAGAGTTGTATCGTTTCACTAGCCCTGCTGATTGTGGGTGAAAATCAGCATGGAACTTTTGCTTGATTCCCAATCCTTTCATGAGGTAATCAACAACTTACCCAATGAAATGGGGTCCGTTGTCTCTCCACAAAACCCGACAAATGCCGAATCTAGGGAAAACGCCTTTGGGAGCACCTTTGCTGTAGTAAGAGCTGTATTATCTTTCGTGGGGTATGCCTCTATCCACTTACTGAAGGCACAGACCACCACTAGGACATATTTCAGATTATTACAGCGTTCAAGCTGGATATAATCCATTTGCAGAACCTCAAAAGGTTGAGTAAGTATGCCAAACCCTCCTGTTGGAGTTTGTGTTCTCTTTCCAGGATTATACTGGAGACAAATCAGACAAGACTGGACTATCTTTTTAGCTGTGCCGGCAATATCTGGATGATCCCAAACTTGCATAAGTTGCTTTGTCATTGAGGACGCCCCAACATGTGCCGGCCCATGTGCCATGTGAATCATAGAATGTAAATAGGCTGTGGGTAACTTCCATTTTGCCATTTCTTTATTCCTCCAACAGCCCTCATCATCCAATGTTCCCTCCTTAGACCATTGGCCTATTTGATCGACAGAAGCAGATCATTCTATGTCCAGCACCTCTTGCCTGTCATCATGCCATCTTTCAGCTTGTGACTTGACCACATACCTAGATGTAGTACTTCGTTGCATTGCAGTCTCACGGGCTGTGTGATCCACAAAGGCATTGCCTTGCCCAATTTTATCAATCACTTTCTTGTGTGCGCTACACTTGACAATTGCCACTTTTTTAGCATATGTCAAGGCAGTAAGGAGATTGTGTACTAATTCCCCATGCACTATTTGTGTCCCATGTCAAGTAAGAAAGCCTCTTTCTTTCCAGAGTTGCCCAAAATCGTGAGCCACTCCAAAAGCATATCGGCTATCGGGGTAGATGTTAACGAACAGATCAGTACTAAGCTCACATGTGCTTGTTAGCACTATCAACTCAGCTGCCTGAGCTGACTTCTGTGGGATGCGAGCTGTCTCAACTACTGTCTGAAGTGTTGTAATTGCGTAGGCAGCAGATGTTGTGCCATCAGGCAATTTCAAGCAAGACCCGTCGACCCACAATTCCCCATCAACACTAGAAAGGGGCGTATCTTGTAGGTCAACACAACCCTTTGTTTGTTCTTCAGTAAGGGATATACAATCATGTAAGTCATGTGACTGGGACTGAGTAGCTGGAAATGGCGATAGTTTACCAGGATTCAGAGTCGAACATCTTTTCAATGTGTTATGAGGGGCCAAAAGTGTTAGTTGATAGCCTGTCACGCGAGCACTAGTCAAATGTTGTGGTTTTTGTTTGGTTTAAAAGGGCGTCCACTGAATGGGGCACTAGCCCAAGCAATCTATGTGACAAGACTATTCCCTCACTTTGACGTATGGAGACAGCTGTCGCCGCTACCTCTCGAAAACACCCAGGTTTGGCACGAGCGACTGGATCAAGGACAGCAGAGAAATATCCACAAGGGCGCTGCTTATCACCGTGTATCTGGGTTAAAACCGAGAGAGCGCAACAGTCCCTCTCGTGTACATAGAGTGGGAAGGCCTTTGTGTAGTCTGGAGTTCCTAATACTGGTGCAGAACAAAGAGTTTGATGTAACTGTTGAAAAGCATTCTGACATTCAGTTGTCCATGGGAGGGGCATCGGAGTATCTTTAGTCAAAAGAGCTAACAAAGGTTTAACAATGTAGGAAAAACTAGGGATTCACTGCCTACAGAAAGAAGTAAGACCAATCAGTGCAAGTGATGCAGCGTGGAATGTCAAATCCTCTCTTCATAACAGACCAAATATCATACTAACACATTCGCTCAATGCATTCATTGGTGGGGCCCATAACACCAACACTCACACTTCATTGATCTGTGTTTACGGGAGGGATGAGTGTTCCAAACGCTGACATGAAAGGAATACCTTTTCACCTAAAGAACCTAATTTACATGAATATATATTGAATATCTTTATTAAACTCAGAACCTCAAGATATTCCCCTCATTTTGTCGATGAATCAGTTAGTTGTATTTGGATAGTTGGTAACTCAATTCTTTTGTTCTATATTCAATCTTAATCTAATCTCTTCAAATAACAACCCAACACATTTGTCTATTAATCAAAGCTTCGTTTATCTAATTAATTGCAAATTTTAATAGATCATTTACCAAACCACAGAACATCATATTTACCTAATCTGGCTATTAGTCGTCCTCTAAGTCAATCAAGTCGTGAAAGTCTTTAATTCATCAAAAATCAGGCAGCAATTCAGTCTGTCAAAGATTCAGGGAAACAGCTATCCAGCAGGAATTGGAAGCAAAAGGCAAGGAGGATAAAAAGGTTAAGGATTTAAAAACGAAAGTTATGTTGGCTCAATTCTATGGTCCCTCATTTAGAGGCGGTGGTAGAGGTGGACGTGCGATGTATCGCCTTGGTGTACCCCCTTTCCCCCGAGCAACTTTGTCTTCTGATCATTGTGCATATTGTAAAGAGATTGGACATTGGCGTTCTGAGTGCCCCCATTTGCAAATCCTGAACAATATGTATCAATGCTTCTTCGCCTTCTCGATAGATTTTATATTGAGGCAATCGAGGCAATGAAGCACCTCCCTTCACTTGAATATGTACTGGTGGGATAACCATTTGACCCACATCGGTATCTGATGTAGCCCACAAGGTACAAGGTAGCAATGCCAAAGCAATATTCTCTTTAATAAGACAAGACCTCTCAACCATGGGATAGTTACCGTTTAAAATGACACATACCCTTCTGGGAAACAACGTATTGTAGCATGAAAATGTTTAAGCATATCGATACCCATAATGTTATCCAGCGTGTTAGTGGAAAGCAGAAATGTACATGTAGCAGCGAATTTATCAAGACTAAATGCAAGTGGTTGTGACAGTGGACTAAGGGAAGGTGTCCCATCAAATCCTATCGATGTTATCATTGTGCCAGACAGGGGAGCTCTAGGAACCAATTGTTTAGACAGAGCACTACGAGTAGCTCCTGTGTCAACCAGAAAGCGATCAGTGGAACCCAAGATGTTTGCATCGACATAGGGACCCCTCTGATCTACTGGGACCTCAACAGATTCTTTACCCCATCATAGGCATTCCTATGCATTATCAGAATCCTTAGGACCATCAGCCGAATAATCAGACATTTGGTATTGGTTTCGACTATCAAAGGTATTAAAAGAATTAGAATTGTGTTCAACTGCCTCAATTCCTGCACGATTATCCATGCCTCCCCTATTTCCTGTGTTCCCCGGGCGGTCTCTCATACTTCCTCTACTCCGCTGATATTGCGCACCTCGCAAATGGGGGCACTCAGAACGCCAATGTCCAATCTCTTTACAATATGCACATTGATCAGAAGACAAAGTTGCTCGAGGGAAAGGGTGTACACCAGGGCGATACATCGCACGTCCACCTCTACCACCGCCTCTAAATGAGGGACCATAGAATTGAGCCAACATAACTTTCGTTTTTAAATCCTTAACCTTTTTATCCTCCTTGCCTTTTGCTTCCAATTCCTGATGCTCATAATACTGGGCCATAGTCAAAAGGGAGACAGGGGAAGACGTAGTCCATGAACTCTCGCTGGCCTTTAGGTGACTAGCTATTTCTTGCAACATGTTAGCGACAAATTTGTCGATGAACAGATGCCTACCCGTGTCATCTGTCACCGACTGCCCACTAAAGTCATGGAATGTCTCTTTGAATCGGGAAAAGAAATCAGAAACTGACTCCTCCACTTCCTGCTTACAAGATGCTAATGTAGTCAAATCTATTTTCTTAGGGGGTATAAGAGTTTTCAACTTAGTTACAATAGCTTTGGGAAGATCTAATATCACCTGTTGTGGTTTTCTGCGCAGGCTCTCTATCAGCATCTATTTCCTCTAAATGCACCCAAGTATCACCATGAGATAAATTATCGTCTACTTTCAGAATTTTTTTTTTTTTTTTTTTTGAAACCGTTTATTACAATCTCAAAGAGTTACAAGTATGGGCCTACAACCGTCTGGCCGGCCGCTAGAGTGGCAGTAGCATATGACATACATACAGAAAAATCTCGTGTCGGTGCAAAAAGGGTAAATCAGGAGATAGCAGTAGTGCTGGCCACATAACTCCAAACCAACAATACGGTTTCCTTTTGTCAAAACACAACAACACAAAAACAACCACACCCGCAAGGCAACCCGCAATCCCAAGTGACAGCACGCGCTCCTTAAGTGGGGGACCCCAACCAATCGCCAAACTCTGAAGAGGGGAATGAGAACAGATCAGGGACTGGGGAACCACGTGCCCATGGCTGGGGGAGGGGGTCGGCTAGGGGGACGGAGCTGGTGAAGCAGCCGGCAGCAGCGGCGGCTCGCAAATACCCCCGCGATAGGCGTTCCAGGGGCCCCAGATTTTCACCCACGCCCCAGGCTTACCCCTCACAACATACACCACCTTTTCACGAAACATACACCAATCCATGTGTTCTTTCCAGGCCGACACCGCCGGAGGCCTCTGGGATCCCCACAATTGAGCAATGTCACGCTTAGCGATCATGTATCCCAGAGTCACCCACCGCGTCTGCGGAACCGAGTAGTCAGTTGGCTCCCACACATTCAGCAAGCATCTCCTCGCTTCAGGCAACAGCACGACACGCGTAACCACTCGCAGGACCTCATGCACACCACGCCAGAATCGCTCCACCTTTGGGCATTCCCACAGAATATGCAAGAAAGTTGCCAAAGCACCACAGCCACGCTTACACAGTCCATCCTCAGCTAAGCCCATACGTAGAAGCCTTGGCCCCGTCACGTAAACCCGGTGGAGGATCTTAAGCTGGACGAAGCGAAGGCGAGCCGGGATGGCCACCTCCTTCGGAGAGGCCACCGCGGACATCCAGTCCTCGTCGTCCAACTCCAGCCCATCGGCAACCCAGGCCTCGCGGAGGCCAGTCAGCAGGCCCGATCGGTCGTTAATCAGTTTTTTATATATAAGGGAGATCGTGCTGTCTGGGACATGGCCATCCAGCACTCTGTCCTCCAGGGGGGAAGACTCCGGAATGGACGCGACATCCGGGAAGACGGAGCCCAGCGCGTGGCGGACTTGTAAGTACCGGAAGTACTCACTGCCTTGCAACTGAAACTCCTTCTGCAGCATCTCGAAAGTTTTGAATCCCCCCCTCGTCCAGAGATCTCCCACTGTGCTGATGCCGATCGTGTCCCATTTCTCGAAGCCCTTCAAGGTCCACAAGGAGCCCAACCTCGCCGACGCATATAGCGGTGACGCCCGGGTCAAACGGTCCTTCCACCCCATAGCTGCGTTAGCCGCGTGCCATACACGCACCATGACACGCGTCGGTCCCGTCAGGCGAGGGTCCGGCGCGCCAGAGTAGAGCGCCCGATTGTAGTCGCCACCGGGCAGGAGCATCTTGTCCATTTCAAATGCCGGGTTCAGGGCGGGCCCGTAAAGGCCATGATTAATCGCAGCTAGCTGGGAGGCCCAGTAATACCGTTTAATATCCGGGAGGGCAACCCCCCCATCGTACCACGGGAGCGTCAATTTAGCCAAGGCGATACGTGGCCTCCCGTCCCAGAACAGGCGACGCTGCAAACTCTCCACCTCTCGGAAGTAGCGCGCCGGAACCCAATCCATAGTGTTCTGGAGAGCGTACAGAAAGCGCGGCAACGACATCATCTTAAACAAGGCCGCTCGGCCAAGCGGCGAAAGCGGCAGACGCCGCCAACGCACCACGTCCTCCTTCAAGCGCTGGAGGGGGGGCAGCAAATTCCGCTCGTAGCGGGCCTCCGGGTCCAGAGTAATATATATACCCAGGTACCGAAACCCCTGGGAGGCGATCTGGATCGGACAGTCCCGTGGTAGGACCGGAGCCTCCCCGGCAAGCACATATACACAGGATTTCGCCCAGTTGATGACGAGGCCTGAGTTGCGACCGAATGAGCGCAAAACATCAACTAGGACGATCAGTGATTTACGCGGGGAGGCGAGATATAGAAGGATATCATCAGCGTAGAGGGACACACGGTCCTCATGCTCGGGGGTCCAACGGAGACCACGGATGGAAGGGTGCCACCGCAGCCACTCCGCCAGGGGCTCCAGGGCCAGTGCAAACAGGAGAGGCGACAGGGGGCAGCCCTGTCGCGTACCCCGTCCCAGTGCGAATGGGGCCGAAACTCGTCCATTCACCACACCCGGCGCCAATGGGCCGGAATACAACAACTTGACCCAGCTGATGAAGCCCGGTCCGAAGCCAAACTTCGCCAGCATCGCCCAAATGTATGGCCACTCAAGCGTATCAAACGCCATGGTGGCGTCCAGGGACGCCAAGATGGCCGGTTCCCGCACGAACGGAACACGCGCGAGCACCCCGTGCAAGCGTCGCAGATTAAGGGCCGTGTTACGGTGGGGTATGAAACCGGACTGGTCTTGGTGGACCAAGTCGCCCACCACGCCGACCAGCCGGTTGGCCAGCACCTTGGCGAGGATTTTGGGCTCCGCGTTCAAGAGCGAGATAGGCCTATAGGATGTGACCCGCTCACGGGGTCTCCCCTCCTTGTGGATCACCACGATCGTGGCCAGACGCTGGTCCGGCGGAAGGGAACCCCGCGAGCAGGCCGCCAGGAACATCGCGCGCAGGTGGGGCGCCAGCACGTCCGGTCGCAGCTTGTACAGCTCGATAGGAATGCCATTGGGGCCCATGGCCTTGCCAGATGCGACCGAGCGGATAGCAAGGGCAATTTCGTCCGAGGTGGGAGGAGCGTCCAGCGAATCCCTGTCCTCCACCGAAAGGGAGGGCAGCGCGATGTCCCGAAGCAGGGCATGGGAATCCTCCTCCGAGCAGGGAGAAACCGGGGAATATACCTCGCGGAAATAATCCGCGAAGCAGGAGACAATGGCGTCCGGCTCGGTGACACATACACCATCCATCCTCTCGATCAACGGAACCACACGACTCGCTCTCTCCTTTTTATCCAACCACGCTATCAATTTACCAGCCTTATCACCCACATCATACAGTCGCCCCTGTTGCTCTCTACTGAGGCCCCTGGCCGCCTCCGTGACGAGGGCCCTATAGGCCGCCTGCTTGAGGTGTAGAACATGCAATGTGGCATCCGTCACCCCGCTCCCCAGGTCACCCTCTAGTTCAGTAATTTCGGCCTCCACCCGGGTTACCTTCTCCCGCTCGCGCCTCCGGGCATGGGAGATAAAGGAGAGGGCCTCCCCCCTAAGAACTACCTTAAAAGCCTCCCAAAGGGAGATGGCAGAAGGGACAGACCCCACATTCTCCTCAAAGTACCGCTGCAAGGATTTGATCAATTCGGCTCGAATAGTGGGGTCGCGCAGGTACCAGGCATTGATTGGGGCTACCCTGCCCTCCCCCCTCGGGAAGACACCAAGATGCAGCAATAGTGGGGAGTGATCTGAAATACCCCGCGCCAAATGGCGCACCTCTCCCACCCTCCCAGCATAGGCCGCAGGAACCAGGATATAATCAAGCCGCGAGAGGCTACCATGGGCACCCGAGTGGAAGGTGTATTGCAGCTGCGCGGGATGCTTTAGTCGCCAGCAATCCACCAATCCTAGTGTATCTAAGAGGCCGGACAGCCACGCCTGTGCCCGGGGGAGGTCCCTGGGGGGATGACGATCCATAGACCCCGAAGCCACCGCATTGAAGTCCCCCCCAACTACCAGAAGCCCATCCGGGAGGTCAAGGAGGAGGCGCCCCAGGTCCGCAAACGTGGTAGATTGCAACCCCGGCGGAACGTACACTGATACAAAAACGACCACTCTGCCCTCCATTCTACCCACCAAGACAGTGTAACGTCCCCTCTCATCATGGCGCACCTCATCAATCTCCAATGGGAGCGAGTTCTTAATCATGATGCCCACCCCCCGCGAGCCCGAGGTGAAGCCCGAATGGGCCACCAAGCGATAGCCTCTCCGATTCATGGCATGAAAGGAATTACCTATAAGGTGTGTCTCCTGCAAGAAGATCACATCTGGTGAAATTCGTTTCAGATACTGCAGGACCACACCACGCTTAATCCTATCCCCCAGTCCGTTAACGTTCCATGATAACACAGTCAGATCCCTACCCCCCATCATACATGGAAGCCATCAATCGTCCCCCAAAGAGCATCTCAAAAACAACAATACAGTAAAGGGTTCGCCTTGCGATGCAAACAAACAACACTCCACCCCCACCCACCCATCCCAACAGAACTCCCCCCTCCCTGCACCCCTGCATGAGCCCAGACAGCCCCCCCAAAGTGCAGTGTGCCTGTCACCCCATAGATGAAAAACTAACTAGTCCCCCAGAGGAGGAGGGAAAGCCCCCAGCGGACCCTGTACGACCTCCATAGGAGGGGAACATACACGATCAGTGAATGGTAACCAAAATGTTGTCCAGAGCAAGGCCTACTATTCACCCCTCAGTTCTGATCCGGCGAGCCCTCCCGCCAACCGCACCCCCCCACCCCCCCGGCCCCGATCCCCAGGCAGAGTATCCAACCAGTCCCCAGCCGCCTCGGGACGGTCAAAAAAGTGCGTGCGACCATCCACCTCCACCCTCAGCTTAGCTGGAAAAAGCATTGAGTACTTAAGGTTCATGTCCCGTAGGCGACGTTTAACTCCGAGAAAACTCAGTCTCTGCTTTTGGACCGTCGGAGTAAAGTCAGGGTAGAAATTCACGTCCATATTATCGAGCTTGACCGGTCCCTGTAGCCTGGAAGTCTGCAAGATAGCGTCTCTGTCCCGAAAGTTAAAAATCCGGGCAATGAGAGGCCGCGGCGGAGCTCCGACCTTAGGTCTTCCTCCGGGGACCCTGTGAGCACGTTCCACCGCAAAAAGTTTACTCAGCCCCCGGGGCTGGAGATGGGTGAGGATCAGGTCTTCCACAAACAAATCTGCCGCCTCCTCCTCCCGTCCCTCCGGCACCCCGACAATACGAACGTTGTTCCTCCGGGCCCGACCCTCGGCGTCCTCCAATCGACGGTCCATCATGGCGCTCGCCTGGCCAAGCCGGTGCACCTCCTTTTGAAGGGCCGCCACGTCTGTAGTGAGACTTGAGGTGGTGTGGGCCAGGGAATCGACCCGGTCATTTGTTTTAGACAAGTCGGCTCTCACCAGGCCCACCTCCACCAAGGCCGAGTCTATCTTCTGCGCCAGAGTATCAAAGCGCTGGTCCACCGAGGCCTTCATCTCGGCAATGGCGCCCATGACGTCCCGGAGGGTCAGATCCGCGGGTTGAGCAGACGCCTCAGCCGGGCCCGCGGGGGATGTACGCTGTGCCTCTGGGGATCCCTTCTGGAGGGTGTAGCGGTCCATACTGTTTGACTGAGGTGCCGGGCCGCGGCGGGTCGATTTCACCTTGGCCCGGTCGCCATCTTGCTTTGTGGACATGTCGCACTCCCAAAATCGTGCCAAACTCCTCGAAAGGGCCGATAAACCAGTTCACGGGTTCCGGGGGGGGGGGTGACCACTGGACCGCAGGACAACTCACAGCCGGCGGGTCAGCCGGGCACAGGGACAAGGCCGCACCACCGCACCCCGCTCCGCAACCCTACCTCGCTTGAGGGCAAGGAGGGCGCAGAAGCGAAAGTGAAAGCGCGGGGTACGCGAGTCGCCCAGCCCTGCCCGCCGCTGTTGTTCGCTTTGTCCCCGGATCGCCCCACAACTCCAATCCGGGGGGGCGGCGCGGAGAAGGCCGCAATCTTCGATCGGTGCTCCCACCAGTGTCCGGGGTCCGATTCGAAAACGGAAAACGGGTGCCGCCTCAGCTCGGGTACACAGACACAGTCCCCTCATCAAAGACAGGATATAGTCAGGATTAATTCAGGAGGTCGCGGAGGTCCTCGGGAGCTTCGCACCTACGCGGCCATCTTGGTTGCACGCTAGGCTCCTCCTCTCTACTTTCAGAATTGATCTCCACATATCAGGGGGTAAAATAAGTCCAAAAAACATGTCAATATCAGGCAACGTTATAGTGCAGGAGCTAATAGCTCCTTCTACTTCTTCATAAAAAGCGGCTGGACTTTTGCGCAGATCAGGCAAAGCAGCTTTAAGAGCCATAACGTCTGCTCCACTCCAAGGGGTATAGCCCCAATTATAAATAAAATATCCCTTCACATTATCTGAAGTTTTATCGTCACTTGTTCCCGCACCCTTTGGAGGAACATAGAAAGGTGCAGCTTCACGCATCGGTTTTACAGTAACTACAGGATTACTAGTGTCTTTATCTGTCCCTGTAGCTTCTTCTTGCCGCACTGGGATCTGAACTGTTTGCTCATCTGTAGCTTTACCAACTGCCCTTTCTGTTCTCGTAGATGGAATGCGTTGTTGGGTAATAAATCTATCAACCCTCCTCAGAGCGACGCAAAGCAAACAGACTCCAGCAGCCACAAAACACAGGAAATATATTTGCACCTTTCTCCTTTTATTGGCATGCCAATGCAGAAGGCAGATGCAGCGTCACATCTTGGAACAAGCTTCTTCTGCCCCACATAGATAATCAGGGAAGCATATATAGGGCAGAAAGTGCTGTCATTAAGTAAAATCCTTAGATGTGGACAAGGCCAAATACAGTTGTACATATACCAATAGAATTGTCATGCAAGCACAAGACATAGAGTAAAAATAAGGACAAAAGGGGACAGCAAGCAAGTTTAAGCGAAACCTGCAAGAATCAGAGGCTTTTGACAGCTGTTAACCCAAGACGTGTCAGAAAGGGCAATAAAAAGGCCCTTTGGTCAGGCTGGAATAGATTTGTAAAGAAGGGGTGATTTTAGGAGCACAGAGCAAGCAGTTTGATCAGAGACAGACATAGTTAGCTCAGTGGATCTGAGATGGTGTGAGGGAGAATTTGGTATTGATTCACTTATTTGGCTGATGCAAACATATAGATATAGATTTTTCCTCACAATATCCCTCCTTTTTGATAGCAATATCAAATACCATTGTAAGAAAAACTATGAATATATATAGATATGGTAGAAATATAAAGTATCGATAAAGTACATATCTTTGAATGGCATTACACAGTGTTTAAATAATATGCATATATTGGCGTAGACACATCTAAGAGGTATTCATTTTTCAACATAGATACAATTATATACTAGTACTCAATACATGTATGCTATATATCTATAGCATTAATTCAAATGTTTCTTTGTGTGTTTCTCTACATCCTGTTGTATTTGGAGATATCTGCAGGCTAGTTCCTGCTCTGTAGGAGGTAGAATTTTAACTGCAGAAATTGAATGGATGCTTTTACTACACAATTGTTGTCCCATGGAGCAACAACACTGAAGACAACACAAAAATATCTCCATTGTTAAAAATATACCCAGTAGTGCTAGAACTAAGTGCTTTAACCATCCTTTTGGTAGCCATGACCATAGCCAGGACCAGTCATCAGAATCTGTCATTTTCCCTGCTCCACGGAATATTTGAACTGCATTCTTAAATTGTGCCACATCCCTTGCTAACAGCAAGAGGAATTTAATAAAACACACAATCCTCCTTGTTGTAGTGTCAAGGGGTCAAGTGCAATTCGATGTTGAATAATCATGGCATCTACTGAATTAATTTCCATCTGCAACTATTGAAGTGCATCTCTTGTTACATTGAATGCTACAGCTGGCTCAGCAGACATATTAACCAGGGCCAATTCTAAATCATATACCCCATATCCAGGAATAAATATACGCATTAGTTCAAATAATAGGCCCTTTCTAGTTTCCAGAATAGGTGCATGTATATCTCTTTTATATCTATGAACAAAACTCCCCAAATTTAGTGGCTCATGGGCTGCAATGTGAGGCACGACTGAAATGTTTGATGTAAGATAAGAAATAGCACACACGCCTTTCCAGTGCCGGGGAAGCACCTTGTATGATTTAGTGCCACATATAAAATACAGTCCTCCCTGTAACTATGTGTCCAATGTGTGATATTTACTGAGAGGAAGGCCTACCCCTTCAGGAAAAGTGTTTTGGAATCGATCACACCATTTGTAATCAATCCATGAAAAATGTATAAGCGTAACATTTACCCATGGTGCCATGTATAAGCAGCGAGCTGACCATAAGGGGTATTCTAATATTTTAGAAATCATATTTGGTGCCCTAGCATGCTTATTCTTTTGCTCAATAAATGGATCTTATAGAAGACTATCAGGTGTTATTAATAGTGTCTGTCCATCTACAGTGATGTTCCAGTAATGCAAAGTGTAGTTTACTTGTTTTCCTCGTACCTTAGCTGTCCAGTTCCTACTTACTAACTGTCTGTCTTTTATGCTCCAATTACCTGTGGTATTATCAAATTCTAATATGTTAGGACACTGGCTACTTTTTAAATGTCCTAAGTATCGGGAAGCTGGGTTACAGCCTGAAACATGATGCTTTACACATTCAGGAAATGCTTTTTCTTTGTCTTTGTATTCTACTGCAGGAGACACTTGGTATTGGGCTTGAAAATTTGGCAGTATGGTCCAACGTGGGTACCATCCAATCCCAGGTTACATTGGATATGAGGCATCCTATTCCTTGCGCATAATTTTGTATATACACAGGCGTTTTATTTAGGCCAATTGGGTCGCTGGGGTGTCTGGATAATTCTCTACAAAACCAGTAATTTTGAAGACCTAAAGCCTGGGCAGCTGTCCATGTATTACAATGAGGGGATGGTCAGCTGGTTGTTGCAAAACAGGTAGCACACACATAATTAAGGTACTAAAAAACAGTGTTAGCATAATGCAATGCATTTTCTTGACAGCGGTAAGTATCACTTTCAGAATTTAAAATATTGTTAGGCAGTGTTTTTTTTGTCTCAGTTCCAGTGTACTTTCTGTAAGTGTCAATAATGAAAGTTCTCGTGGTGCGCTGTCATCTGCTTCTCCTCCTGGTCCGTAATCGTCTTGTTCAGGGGCGGTTGCCCGGACCTGCCCTGCGTTGCCCTCTTCAGCCTATTTTTGGCAGGTGCAGACCATCACCTTTTTCTAGACTGTGTTGCGTGCTTCACTCAACAGCATCAGTTGGTGTCACCGTTCCTGGGACACTTGATGATGGACCCTCAGCGTTGTGGTCTGTCTCCCCCTTGTCCTGTGTTTCGCGCTACTCCACGGGTGGCCGGTGCTCATCTGTTAAAGGTGCCTCTGCCTCAGGCATTGTTGGTGCCCTGCATCGTGTTCCGTGCAGCCATTTAGGGCGTCCCTGCACCTTTAGTGATGTTCTGGTAACCAGGAGCACAACGTGGAGTCTAGTTCACCTAGAAGTAAGAGAATTGTTTTTTATTTTTCTCACCATGACCATGTCTCCAGGTTTAAAAGGGTTTGATTGTTCTGAGGAAGGATGGGGCAAAGTTTCCTTCACCTGGAGATGGTGATGCCTCAAGACCACCGAAAATTGTACAGCATTGTCAGAAATCTGCTCATCCGTCCACAGCAGTGCTGCTTGGGATGCTGGGGGAGGCAACCTCAACCCCACCAACATGGGCCGCCCAATCAATACCTCATGGAGGGACAAGAGTGTTCTTCCAGATGATGATGCTCTTATGGCATGCAGCACTAAAGGCAGCGCATCTGGCCATTTCAGGCCTGTTGTATCAGTTGTTTTGGCAAATGTATGTTTTATTGTGGAGTTCATTCTCTCCACTTGGCCTGAACTTTGTGGGTGGTAAGGGGCATGCAGTTTCCACTCTATTCCCAAACAGTCACACATCTTGTCCACAACTGCAGCTACAAATTCACCCCCTCTGTCACTGTTTATGCTCTGGGGAACCCCAAACCGGGGTATTAAATCTTTCCTCAAGCATCGCACAACAGTTGCTGCATCATTCTTCCTTGTGGCAAATGCTTCCACCCATTTTCAAAATTGATCCACACATACCAGCAAATATTTGAATCCATTCACTGGGGGCATATAGGAGAAGTCTATTTGAATGTTGGTAAAGGGACCCTCTGGTACCTTTAGCTTGTTGGGCCCAGACAAGACATTGGGAGCAGAATTGAGCAGTGAAAGCTGTTATCCCTGTTGCAAACCACTCTCGTCTAATCAAAGCATTCATCCCTCCTTGAGCCAAGTGAGTGGGTCCATGAGCAAGCCTTGTAGGGGGACGGAACATACTGCGTGGGGCCACAGGCCTCCCATCCTGGTGGACCCACAATCCCTCATCATTCGGCTCACATCCAGCATCAATCCACGCTCTTTCTTCCTCTGGTGGTGCAGACCATTGTGCTTCTTTCACACCAGCTAGCAACAATTGTCTCTGAATCAGCTGTATTTTTGGAATACTTTTTGCCATTAAAGGCACCCTCTGTACTGGCTGTAGCATGCTCTCTGTTGCTGCTGAGTCAGCCATGGCGTTACCTCTAGCTACCTCAGAATTAGATCCTGTATGTGCTTCACATTTTATTACTGCTATTCTGTTGGGTAGTAGTATTGCCTGTCGCAAATTCTTTACTATGGGGCCATTTTGAATGGGGCATTCTGCTGCTGTTATGAAACCACGATACTGCCACAGCTGGCCAAAATCGTGAACAACTCCAAAGGCATAACGTGAATCAGTGTAAATGTTAAAATTGTTCCCCTCAGCTAGGATGCATGCTCTTGTTACAGCATACAGCTCGGCTTGCTGGGCAGATGTGCCAGGGGGAGGGCTGCACTTTCAACTATGGTGTCTACTGTTGTTATAGCATACCCTGCTCTGTAATCTGTGTCTGTTAGTCTGCTGGAGGAACCATCAGTGTACCACTCATAGTCTGTTTTTTCTAATGGTGTTTGCTGCAAATCTGGTCTGGGTGTGGTGCATGTCTCTACAACTTCAATAGAGTCATGGTCAGGAGTCTCATCTGAATAACCTAGTGGAGGTAATAATGTTGCCAAATTAACAGGTGGGCATCTTTTAATGGTGATATTGGTGTTAGACAACAAAGTGACCTCATAACCTGTTTGCCTGGCCGCCGAAAAATGTTGTGTTGCTGCAGATGACAACAACAATTGTACCGAATGTGGCACATAAACAATACAAACAATATAATGGTAGTCCAACACAATGGGAGCTGTCCTCTCTGCCATCACAGCTTCTGATGCCACTGCTCTCAAACAAGCGGGATGCCCAGTTACTGCTGTAAACAAAGTCACGGAGTAGTATGCCATACTACTGTGTCAGCACACCATTTGCAAAGCCATTTTGCTCTGACACATAGAGATGGAAGGACAGTTTGTAATCAGGCAGCCCCAGGGCTGGCGCAGTACACAAAGTCTCTTTCAGTTTCTTAAACTAGTCTTCAAGTTTATTAGTCCATACAATGGTGTTGGGAGCATCTTGTAGTGTACATTGTCGCAGGATGGCATCATAGGATCTGTACTCAGGGATCCACTGGCGACAGTAGTTCATCATCCCCAGGAATGACAGCATTCCTTTCTTGATGGACGGGGGCTGCATGCCCTGAATCATTTTTATCCTGTCAGGTGATATGCGGCGTGTACCTTTGGATACCACATAACCCAGGTAAGTCACCTCTTTTTGGCAGCACTGGAATTTTGACAATGAAGCTTTGTGTCCTCTCTCCTGGAGGTGATTTAGCAGTGCTATAGTGTCTTTCTCACAGGCCTCAAGTGATGGAGATGCCACGAGTAGATCATTAGCGTACTGCAAGATGATGCTACCTCCTTCCACGTGTAGGCTGTCCAGGTCTCTCTTCACTGCCTGTGCATAGACCATGGGACTGTCGGTATAGCCTTGAGCTTGTCTTCTGAAAGTAATCTGCGTATCTTTCACTGTGAAAGCAAAAAGGTACTCGATCTCTGGATGGACTCTAATACTTAAAAACGAAGAGGATAGATCAATGACTGAAAAGTACTCTGCCTCTACAGGTATAGAACATAATATAGTATTAGTGTCAGGCACAACAGGTGCTAAGGGAACCACAATGTTGTTTATCTGTCGTAAGTCCTGTATGAACCTATACTGCCCACTATTGCCCTTGGGCAATGGAATGATAGGACTATTACAGGGGCTGGAAGTTTTTTTAATGATACCTTGTTGCAAGAGAGATTCAACCACAGGATTTATTCCCTCCTCTGTCTGAGGTGACAGTCTGTACTGACGGACATAAGGTAATTCAGCATTTTCTTTAAGTGTCACTTTATGGGGAGGGCACATTTTCAATAATCCTGCCTCATTTTTGTGTTTTGCCCAAACCTCTGAGTTCACTTGCTCTAGGACCTTTATTTTTAGTCAGCTGTAAAGCCATATTCCCTTCAAGCTTGTCAAAAACTGCAGTCCTGTCCTTTCTGTTCATGCACAACATCCAACATCACCCTTCTCCATCTCCTAACACATACATAATTCCTAAAGGAAATGTAAAATCCTTAGTTCTAGGTAAGTCCTGAAGGCGTTTGACCCTGGGGCCCAAATCCTTAGGATAGTAACCTGGTGCTACTGCTATGGATACATATGGTTCAGAATCTGGCACTTGAAATAATCTTATTTCTTGTGGTCCTAGTTCAATGCACACTGCACACCCTTCTTTTCCTACATATATTGTGCGCTCGTGCAACTCCATTGTCCAGTACAAATATTTGTCTGCCCTGTAGGCGTACCATTCAGGCACTGCTCCTGTGAAAAATGCTGCAGTACAGTGTATGGGCCCAGGTACTAATGACAACTGCTCTAAATGAGTGACCAATTCAATCTCAATGTCAGGGCTGTATTTAAACAGTTCTTAAAACATGTTTTCATAAAAATCTCCATGTAATGGAGTCCATTGGTAACGTGTTGGAGAGAGAGAGACAAGACGGGGGGTGCACATAACACATAGTCCTCACTTAATTTGCAAGCAGTAAGTGCTCTATTAGCCAATTCTAACCTGTCCTCAGGTACTTGTAAGTAAATCCCAGTTTGTAAAAAAATATAATGTTGCATGCAATTTACAGAGGAGGTCTCTCCCCAGCAAATTGATGGGTGCATCTGGTGACAGGAGAAACTGATGGGTCATTGTGAAGTCATCAACAGAAACTGGTAGGGGTTCTGACAATTCTTCATGCATCATCATTCCATTTACTGCTATAGTAGTGACTGTTTCACCACTACCATCTTGTTTCTTACTGCGGATAGGCTTGCACCACTATCTATCAGGAAATCGATCTCTTTACCTCCTACCTTAATTTGGAATATGGTATTCTCCTCAGGTGTGTCTGATATCTTCATCATAAAGCACTGGGCTCTGGTTGCTGCAGTTTGTCCCATCTCTCTCTCCGCATGGTCCTATGCTGATCCATGTTGCTCCTGGAAAGGATTCCTCAGGGAGTGCTGGGTCTGCTTCAGGTCTCTGGGCATGGGTGGTGCAGATGGCTGGATCTCATTTCTGTAAAACCTTTCATTCCCGTTGTTTCTATCATTTCTATTACACTGCTCACTTCTCTCATTCCAGTCCCTTCTACCTCTATTATTTCTACAATTGTGTCCCCAGTGCCCATACCTCCGGCAAATATAGCACTGACCCCTACTCTTATCTCTTCTCTGGGATCCTTGTCCATTATCCTGTCTATGCTGTGCCCCCTGATAGTACATTCCCTCTGGCTCCTCCTCTCTTAGTACTTGCTGCAACATCATTCCTTTGTCATTTTTAGCGATGTCCTTCCTTACCCTAAAAATACCATCTCTTTCCATGGTTATGAGAAGCATGCACAACTCCTGATATCCTTTAGTGGACCAATCAGGGTGGTGCAGTTTACAACTGTGGGCCACAGAAGCTAGCAATCCATTCATAAGGGTTGGCGTAGCCAATACCTTATAGGCCTCTGTGGTGCGTGGTACCCCTGCATTGTTATCCCATGCTTCATTGTACCTTAAGATGTAATCAGCCACTGACTCACCTGGCTTCTGCAAAGTAGCAGTGACTTGAGAAAATTCACCATGTTTAACTGCTAGGCCGTTAATTGTGTCCCTGATAGACTCTAACCAGTTAATCAACCTATTTACTGTGACATCCATATTATTAGTCAGTATGGTCCAATCTCTTTCCTGTGGAATTTGGAACACACTTTTTACTAAAGACTATCTGCTCCCATATCCTATTTTTAGTAACATTTATACATCTCGAGGGAGGGTGCATAGTCAATACATATTTAATGAAGCCACTCATAATATTTTACACTGGCAGTCAGTGGGTCAGGCGTGCCCTTAGTCATTTGGGTTGCCTCCAAGGGCATCCATGGCTTTAGCATGGCTGTCCCCCTCAACACTATTTTTGGTGCAGTTATTTTAGAGTTCAATAGTATGTCATCAGTATATGAGTTCTCACCCTTTACCTTTAGTGTCTGTGTGTGTGACCGTGTATGTATCAGCCGTTCCCTCCTCTCTAGCTTATCCTGTAGTTTATTACTGGAGAGTTGTATTTCCTCCCTACCAGTGTTCACTTCTTCTTGGAACTCATCTGCCTCTTTCCTCAGGTGTGTCAACTGCTCGTGTTACTCCTCATCGTTTCTCTCTTTTGCCCTCAGCCCTAAATCTTCCCTCAGACCAAAAGTGGAAGTTTGTGCTGGGGATTCAAAAGCATGAAGCATGTCCCCTCCTAAGGATAAGTGCCCATTCAGGACTGGTGTTCTAAAACTGCCTTCTCTGGGGCTAGTTAGCATGTCAGATACCGTAGTTAAATCACCTTCCAGGGATATGTGGAAATAAGGTACACGTGATAAGTTTGATTGTGAAGCCAGTGATTGCTCAGGTGTGTTATGTCTTTCACACTGTATGTAGGGGCCTGAAAGTGATGGGTAAATTGAAGTTGCTGGAGGAGGGGCTGAGAATTGAGGTGCAGGAGAAACAGGCCCTGCTGACTGGATGTTTTGTCCCAATGTTGGGTGGCTGCTCCCATTGCTGGCTCTATCGGAGACCGAGGAATCAAATTAACTATTTGCATCTACTCTCTGTCTTTTCCTTTCTTCCTCAGTGAACAACAAAATCCCCTCCTCAGTCAATGCGCTACTAGGTATTTGCTCATTGCTGTTCCTTCCCCTAGTTTGACAAAAAGGCGTGAGGCTTGGAGGCGATGAACAGTTTTTAAAACATATTTATGTCAATATTTACTTGGCGGTGCGTCCAAATACATAGCAGAGCGGCAGCCCTTCAAGAAGCAGTGGCATTTGGTATTTCTTTAACCCAGCCTGCTTCCGTTGTTGAAAACCCACACTTTTGCCATAGTGACAACAAATGCTGTTTTGTTTGCACATAGTTACTTAATTGCAATAAACACTGGCTATACGATATGGGCCAATCTTTTGCTAGGTCTAGCTCTTTTTTAGTAGGCTTCTTGCACTCACTGTTTATCATTGCTATTGCAGAGCAGTCTCTGTATTCAGTGGAGGCATTCCCCTGGCCTTTCTTTTTTTAAATGAGAGCTTTATTTTTTGTAATTGAAAGCCACTGCTGTAAACAATCTTTCACATAGTGTAAATCCCATGATGGATCACCCTTTAAGTGTATACTTGCTGTCAAGCTCTCAATATCATCTACATCAAGAGAACCAAATCTAGGCAACATCCCTTCATTCCCTTTCCACATCCATACTAGCGCGCAAAAAGGTGTTACATATTCTAAACGATTTGTATGTTTTACAACCAGAGCTGCAGGGCTATTGTTTAAACAATTATTTTGTCTTTTTCGCCATGCGAGGCCTTACCACCTCCATGGTTCCTTTAGAAGTGCTGGTGCCCATTGTGCCCTTCACTCACAATTTTAAACCCTGAAAAATAAACACATTTGTCTCCTGGAAGGAAAAATTGCGGAAGAACTGCGTTGGGAAACCCTTTTTGTGTAGCTGTGCGCATTATAAAAATAAATTAACATAACATAACATAACATTTGGATAGAGAGATTTGAGAGTAAAAAATATCTACAGTTGTGGACCACTCAGACACTACACAAAACAATTTGACTTCTCTAATGCATTAATGCACTATTTCTTTTATATCATTCAAAGAAGCTTTTCAAAGAAACATGGCGGGACAATACTTTTAAAGATCACAACACATACACATAATTAAATACAGCCATTGATAAATGACAGAACAGTGCAAATTTGAAAATAATTTCCTTGTGTTTTACCGACAGCCAATAGTCAATGCCTCCCACGCTACACTCCGGGAGGGTTATTTTAATTTCTTCGTCCCCTCTACTTTTGGGTCATAAATTATTCTCTTGCCCTGGCTCCCCTGTTGTGGGTTATGGGGTCCCGCAGACCCCTGCCACATATCAATTCAAAGATATTGATACAGAGAAAGATTTCAATGATGATAAAAAATGTCAATGAATATTTCTCTACAGTCTCCTGGTTAGATTAAATGCCAGTTACTACCTCTTTTTTATTTAAATAATAATACTATGTTTTAACTAAGCATTTGAAACACTGAAAGGTCACTTTAGCAAGTTATTTGAGCTCTACAGCCTACTTACCAATTGGTGACATTACAGTCCTTCAATGCATTTCACTTCTGACACCATTCTGTTGGGTAATAAATCTTCCAACCCTTCTCAGAGCGACGCAAAGCAAACAGACTCCAGCAGCTACAAAACACAGGAAATGTATTTGCACCTTTCTCCTTTTATTGGCATGCCACGACAAAAGGCAGACGCAGTGTCACATCTTGGAACAAGCTTCTTCTGCCCCACATAGATAATCAGGGGAGCATATGTAGGGCAGAAAGTGCTGTAATAAGTAAAATCCCTAGATGTGTACAAGGTCAAATACCGTTTGTACATACGCAAATAGTATTGTCATGCAAGCACAAGACATAGAGCAAAAATAAGGACAAAAGGGGACAGAAAGCAAGGTTAAGTGAAACCTGCAAGAAACTGAGGCTTTTGACAGCTGTTAACCCAGGACGTGTCAGAGCGGGCAATAAAAAGGTCCTTGGGTCAGGCTGGAATAGATTTGTAAAGGAGGGATGATTTTAGGAGCACAGATCAAGCAGTTTGGTCAGAGACGGACATAGTTAGCTCAGTGGGTCTGCGATAGTGTGGGAGAGAATTTGGTATTGATTCACTTATTTGGCTGATGCAAACATATAGATATATATTTTCCTCACATGTGTCAACTCGCAATTTAACCACTCACCTAATTAAATTGGACACCTGTGAAAAAAAAAAGGTGTCATCACTTAACTGTTTATAATCAGAATTTATATCAGAGGGCCCTAGAGCACCGGAATGTTGTCTAAAACTGAGTATTACATCCCAAGTAAACGTCTCTACAAAATATAACTGCTCTAAATCTGTCCATTGCTGAACCATTGCTAGAATGTCTTGAGCAAAGGCACTCCCACGAGCTGCTTTACGGGCAGTGGATCTAAGAGTTGTCTTGAGTTCAGTAGTCAAAGTAGAGCAAGTCATCCACCCGACTTCCTTATCTTCATCTTTTTCTTCTGAAGAAAAATGCTCCTCATCAGAACCTTCATTCTCAGGGGCACTAGGAAATTTAGACGGGAGCGGAGGTCTATCTAACAAAATAGGATCATCTTGAGGTCTACTAAGTATAGGATAAATGGGGCGCCTAACAGGGTACTGGCCAGTTACCTCTAAATGACGCACTCTATCTTCTCTATCTTTTATTTCCTTCATCTCCTTATTTTTTAATTCCAATGCTTTTTGATAAATCGATTTGCGCTGTTCTTTTTCTGCTATAGCTTCTCTCCTCACTCTCTCATTCACTTCTTTCTCCCACATTCGTACACAATTAAACATATCTTGCCAACTCTTTCATTTAAACAGACACTGCTCAACATACTGAATCTTCTTAAAATCAAATTATCCATTTACTGGCCATCGTAGATCAGGATCCTTTTTTGTATATTTATTCCACAGTGTACTATACATTATGGAAGAAATACCATATTAATATACATAAGCCTATTAATTGTCCCCTCTAGGGGAGCGGGCTGACTACTTTCTAGATCCATATTGGTACCTCCAAGACAGCAACACATTCTATGAAGTGTGCTAGGAGCAGGCATGCCAAAAATATTATAATAAAATATAATATTATAGTCAAATAGTATTTATCCCAAATATCAAAAGTAGAGAAAAATCTCCTCATTACCTGCCTTCGTTTATTGCAATAAACAAACAAACAAAACCAGAATCTTGGCCCAGCAAATCCAAAACAAGAGTGTCGCTTCAGCGACCTTACCAAACCAAAGTCTCCAACCTCCACCTGCAAAGCTCTGGGTCGACCTAATGGTCACTGC
This sequence comes from Triturus cristatus, assembly GCF_964204655.1. Lineage (NCBI taxonomy): Eukaryota > Metazoa > Chordata > Amphibia > Caudata > Salamandridae > Triturus > Triturus cristatus. The sequence goes on along the minus strand of NC_140590.1, from coordinate 136,291,447 downwards.
AATACTTACGCCAAAGGAGATCTCAGTTGGGACCGGCCACCACCTGGAGGGTCAGATCGGGAAAACCGGAAAACCACTTCGGTCTGCAAAGACAAAGGGTCTCCTCGTACAGGGTACCTCCTCAGTAAAATTCCTGTCCTCCATTAAGACCACTCCTTTGGACGGCCGCGTCTCAGATGAGCCCTATGTTGGGCGCCAAACTGTGGAAATTAGCCTTTTTAGGGGCTCACCGGTGCAGGGGTTCACCCTTATCTGTCCACGGGTCCTTAGACCAACAAAATAGAGATTGGCACAGAAGCTGGAATATCAAATAACAAGTTTATTCACTCATGAGTGAGACCACGTCCATACAACACCCTCAAGTGTTCCAGGAGGTAGTGGTTTGAATACACAGACCATGGGTCTTTTATAGTGAGTTTTCTGCACTGGTAAGCATGTAGTAACAAATAGAAGGTACAGGTCTACACAGGAATAACTACCGACAAACATGGGCAAATGGGAAATCACTTAGTCAGCATAGTGGGAGGGGGAGCAGGAGTGCTTATGACAGCACTAAGATATTGTATAACACACGAAACACAGGGGGTCTAACAGCCAAATTTGAGAGGCTACACTGTCGATACTGAGTCAACAAGATCTCAAAATATCTTTATCGCACACACATAACGTATTAATAAAGATAAAGAAGGAAAAAAGGCTAACACTACATGCATAGAGGAGACCGGTACATCATCGATTATTCGTAAAATGGCTGATTAATCCACAACAGATTGTAAAGGGTTTCCATCAAATTAGACTCAATGATCAGTCCTATCATTTGGCCAAACCCATGTGCAAATGAGGCTGGTCCCCTGATCAGTGGGACACTCAGCTCCGCACCTTATTGTTGTATCAGGATTTGGTCCACCAAATACACAAACCGTCCATGATGACTGATCTTTTGATGGTAAAGTAAGAAGAAATAGTGCAACGAACAAAAAAGTGATTTAAAATAGGATGGAATGTCCTCCTTCTAAATACTTTATTCTACGGACTGGACACGCCTCCTAATTAAAAAATAGAACAGTGCAAAAGAAGACAGTGACAATTATCTGTCTACATAAGGGCCAACATGTTTCTGCCTAACGGGTATTTAATCCCTTGGCATTCGTCAGGGCCTCTGCTCGTATAATAGTTGCACTCCTAATAGTGAAATATAGAATTCACCGCCATCACCAAAAACAAATTATAATAAAACTGGTTTGAAACGGTACAACCTGTAACAACCATGGACATTAACCCTCCGATTCACAATGATTACTGTGAATTCTGTGAAGGAAAACGTTATATCATTAGTACTGTATTCGATGCATCAGTCTCATGTGCATAGTGTGTCACCAAACCAACCAATAATGTGTGTCAGAAAATTAATTTTTATGCTTACCCTTTGTGGTAGGGCAATAGACCTCACCTCACCTGGACACTGCTCAGGTACTAAGAGGCCCCGCACTACAAAGATATAGGGAAAACAAAAGAATGTGGCAAAGTACTATAAAGACATTTTTTTTGCTTTATACCCTGCCTATGATCATTCCTATAACCAAATGCCCTGTATCTAGAGGCAAAACATGTGAGGTAGATAAACACCCCAAACTCAGTGTACTAAGCCTCAAAATGACCCAGAAACTCGACTAAGACACCAAACTTTAAGGAAGATTAAAACTCCCTTGTATGCTCATTCAGGAATTTTACAACATACTGATCTACAAAACCTGTGATTTGCTAAAGTTTACAACATAGTATAGCTAAAAATATTCTAAAAATATTCTGTGGTAGCTGCTCACCTTTCCGTCGGTACCTCAAGCTCCCATCTGAGACTTGGGGGAGGCACCGATCTGTAGGAGCTGCTAGTATGATTAGTCTAGTGAGGGTTTGTTAGTGAAGTATCCCTCCACCTTTAGGATGTATACTAGATAGTGGCGATCTTATCATGTGTCCCTTCAATTGGTATATATTAATGGCAAGGACACTATTATCAGACATTTATTGTGAAGTAAGCCTTATTGGTCTTTATTTTCAAAAGAAAACTAAGGGCACTACTTTACGCTCGAAATCTCGCGAGATCTCGTGAGAGGAAGTGCTCAGAACTACCATATGATGTCATATCGGCCATCTTTGTAGTTCCTACCACTATGATCTGGTAATCATTAAACAGTCATTATTCCTCACGTGCATATGATGTTAGAATGCCCCCAGTGTTGTGAGTCACTGCCTATTTTTCTCCATAATAAGCCTGCTTGAGCTTGTTTTCTTAGGAACAAGAGCGCACTACTTAGCGCTCGAAATCACGCGGGAAGATGCGCTCAGAACTACCCGATGACAACATATCGGCCATCTTTCTAGTTCTGAAGGCTCCAACCTGTATATCATAGAATCACGATTGACCATGTGTTGTTTTTGAAAAAGTACCAGTCATTGGGCAATGACAGCTGCCCAATGATGTCATTTCGGACATCTTTGTAGTGCAATGACTGCAACCTATTGGTCCGTGATATTCCAATGTTGTTTTTGGGAACACAAATGCTCTAGGTAGTAAGCCAAGAGTGGCCTCAGAGTGTATTCAATGGGCATAACTATGCAGATGCTCCAAAATCTTAAAATGTGGGAACCATCCTAATGGTTGTGCATAGCTATATGTCACCCTCCAGTGTATGTCAGAAAACTCCCATAATCAAACCTATTTGTGATATTATGAGAAGAGTGTGAGCAAAGTAATTCAGGCATGAATCAATATGTACAACATGTTTATATAGACCCACCCTATTACAGTCAGTATATCCCAGTTATTACTCACTAGTGCCAAGGCTACAGGGAGGTCCAAGGAATATCATCATTTAATCCTTCTGTATCTGTCCGAAGTTTATAAATCCATTTTTGCTCTTTTCTAAAAAGGTAACCCGACACATCACTTATGTGACTGGGTATATATGGCTTCTCCAGGACAGTCCATTGGAAATCCGTTTCTAGATGTGCATGCTCCAGGAAATGTCTCGTAAGTTTAGTGTTGTTTTTCTTGCAACGAAAAGAACTCTTCTGTTCCAACATCCTGGTGCGGACTTTGCGGGTCGTCATACCCACATATCGTGTGGAGCAAGGACATGTCAGCATATAAATCAGATTGGTACTATTGCAATTACTATAGTTACTCTGCAACCAAGGTCTCGTGGTGCCTATATCTATCTCCTTCGTATGTTTGGTCTGAGGGCAGACTGAGCAAATGCCGCAAGGGTGATGCCCGACAGCTGGTGGAAGGTTCCACAGTGTTCCACCAAGTTTCCTAGGGAGCTCTTTTGGGCGTGTGTGAACAAGTCGATCCCGAATGCTGCTTGCCCTTTTGAACGCAAACAAGGGTTGCGCAATTTTCTCTCTCCCATGGTTCAGAAGGCGCCAGTGTCTTTTGACAATCTTCTGGATGGCATTGCTTCTAGTATTGAAGGTGCTCACGAAAGTGAGTCTAGTCAGAGGTGGTTTAGGGATTGGAGCTTCCAGGAGGGCCTCCCTATTGTTGTTAACCGCTCTCTTTTTTGATCTTTTTATGAGTGAATTAGGATAGTGTCTGTCCCGTAATTGTCCACAAAGATTCCTAGTATGCACCTCAAAGTCCTCTCTATTGGAGCAGTTCCTGCGAACCCGTAGGAACTGGCCATATGGTAGATTCTGGCGCAGGGACTTCGGGTGGTAGCTCTCGTAAAGGAGAAGTGAGTTCCGCGCCATAGGTTTCTTGTACAGTTCACTCTGCAATCCTGCAGTAGTGACATAGATCGACAGATCTAGGAATGCAATTCTTTCCTTATTTGTTTCCATGGTGAATTTAAGAAACTGGTTTCTACTGTTTAGCCATTGGTGGAATTCATTAACGGAATCCACCGTGCCTCTCCACACCACCAACACGTCGTCAATATAACGCTTCCACCACCTAATAGAGGTGTGGAAGGGGTTGGTGGGTGTCAGTACGTGTTGTTGTTCGAACTGGTGCACGTATAAATTCGCCAGACTCGGCGCGAAAATGCTGCCCATACTCGTACCCGAGATCTGGAGAAACAGCTTGTCCTCATACTTGAAGAAATTCATTTTCATGGCTATAGTTGCCAAAGCCATTATAAATGGTACAGGGGTGATAGTTTCACATATGCTATCCCTCAGGATGGATGTTACGACTTCCAAAGTCTCATCCTGAGGGATAGAAGTATACAGTGATTCTACATCGAAAGAGACCAGGAGGTCTCTTTCAATATCATAATCAATTTCTGAAAGGACACGCAAGACATCTTTAGTGTCCTGCACATATGTAGGCATTTTCTGTACAATTGGCCGCAGAAAATGATCGACAAAAGTTGACAATGGCTCCAGGAGAGACCCTATTCCTGAAATAATAGGCCTACCAGGCGGTGGCCTCTGTGGTTTGTGTACCTTTGGTAAAAGGTAGAAATAAGGAGTGGTTGGGTGTTTAGCAACCAAATAAGTCGCCTCACTTTCAGTGATCCACCCCTCAGATAAAGATTCTTCAACCATATCCTGTATCTGTTTAGTCACCTCTTCTGTAGGATCTGTAGACAAGGGAGAGTATGCCTGTCTATTGTTTAGTTGTCTATAGCACTCAGTCTGGTAATCCGTGCTATTTAAAATAACTATAGAGCCGCCCTTATCTGCAGGCTTTATAGTTATTAAATGATCCTCTGAAAGTGATTTCAGTGTCATTTGTTCTGATTTGGTAAGGTTGTTAAATGACCTGACTGTTGTGCTCCACAGTGAAGCAATATCACCCGCAACAGCTTGCTCAAAGGCTAAGACCTGTGGAGGAACCGTGTGAATAGGTGGCTGGAATTTAGATTTTGGTCTAAGACCGGTGTTTGTGTCGCAATCAGCATTAATCTGATCCTTGAAGAGATAGTGTAATCTAAGTTTCCTGAAAAACTGACTCAATTCGCATTGGAAAGTGAATGGGTCCCCATGATTCGTCATGACGAAACCCAAGCCTTTATTCAGTACTTGTTCTTCAAGTGGAGTTAGTATCTTGTTAGATAAGTTGACTACGAGGGATTGTTCGATGGGCCTGCTTTCTGGTTCTTGGCAGTTTGGCTCCGTGTACCTGCATGTGGGCCTGTCTGGTCTTCCCATTGTACAACTGTGTTTTGTGCTGCTCGCCTTTTGCCTCTTGGTCGGCGTGGGCCAAACCCTAAAAAATGTTGAGAATTGTAGGCATTTGGAAACCCTTGGAAATTCGGCGGAGGTGGAGGTACAGGGTAAGGCTGTTGGTTCGGTGGAAAACCCCAAGGGGTGGGTGGCCACCATTGCTGGTATGGATCAATATGTTGATTGCCATATGAGTAGGGTCTGTTCCCCCTACCTCTCCCACGTTGTGGAAAGCTAGGAGCGCCCGTGTTGGTGTTGTCTGGATCACTACTGTCAGACCCTGAACTAGAGTAGTTAGACCCATAACGTTTTCCATTGTTTCTGTATACAGGTGGTGTGTACGTATCGCTCGTATAGGGGTACACACGTTCATGCTTCCATTTACTCAAATCTTTTTTGAATTTATCTAATTTTGTTTGCAGAATAGTCTCCTTGAATTCACCTGAGTTTTTGTTCGATTCGTCCTGCATCGGTGTTACTGTTGTTCTTATTGCTGCTTCTAAAACCTGTATTTCAACCAAGATGGTATCGGCTATTCTTTTTGCTGTGCTAATAATCAATATTAGCCAGTCTCTAGTACATCTCCATGCTATAAGCGACCAATCCTTCAGGAAGATCTTATCCTGTAAGAATAGTCGAGGAGCATTGGAGACCACTAGACCAGGCGGGGCGCAACTAGCCCTCAGATATTCTGCCATGGTTATTCCATGGACCAAGGTTCGGGCATGTGTCTTTTTTAAAACCATAACTTTGGCCCAATCATCTCCTGTACTAGGAATGGCTGTTGAAGGTATGTTCAAGACGCTGGGCATACTATCCAATATAGAATGATATATGGCATCATCATACGCAATACCACTAATTTCTGCCATTTTAGTGTTGGTAAAACTAGTTTGTGAAAAAACTAGTTTGTGAAAAGGGTGTCAAAAGCGAACAACTGAGAAATCGAGTCTCAATCACCACTAAGGTCGGGGGTTGACCGACTCTCAATGATATGTAACAGTTCTACAGCTGGTAACTGTCAAAGAACCATCTAATCGTATGGTTATATAGTCGAACCCGCAGCCAGACAGCTGCTCCAGAACAGATTAAACAAAACCATTTAAAATAGGGTCCAAGGGATATATATTTTAAAGACCCACACCTGATTTTATCCCCAGCACCAACTGAATGTATAACACACGAAACACAGGGGGTCTAACAGCCAAATTTGAGAGGCTACACTGTCGATACTGAGTCAACAAGATCTCAAAATATCTTTATCGCACACACATAACGTATTAATAAAGATAAAGAAGGAAAAAAGGCTAACACTACATGCATAGAGGAGACCGGTACATCATCGATTATTCGTAAAATGGCTGATTAATCCACAACAGATTGTAAAGGGTTTCCATCAAATTAGACTCAATGATCAGTCCTATCATTTGGCCAAACCCATGTGCAAATGAGGCTGGTCCCCTGATCAGTGGGACACTCAGCTCCGCACCTTATTGTTGTATCAGGATTTGGTCCACCAAATACACAAACCGTCCATGATGACTGATCTTTTGATGGTAAAGTAAGAAGAAATAGTGCAACGAACAAAAAAGTGATTTAAAATAGGATGGAATGTCCTCCTTCTAAATACTTTATTCTACGGACTGGACACGCCTCCTAATTAAAAAATAGAACAGTGCAAAAGAAGACAGTGACAATTATCTGTCTACATAAGGGCCAACATGTTTCTGCCTAACGGGTATTTAATCCCTTGGAATTCGTCAGGGCCTCTGCTCGTATAATAGTTGCACTCCTAATAGTGAAATATAGAATTCACCACCATCACCAAAAACAAATTATAATAAAACTGGTTTGAAACGGTACAACCTGTAACAACCATGGACATTAACCCTCCGATTCACAATGATTACTGTGAATTCTGTGAAGGAAAACGTTATATCATTAGTACTGTATTCGATGCATCAGTCTCATGTGCATAGTGTGTCACCAAACCAACCAATAATGTGTGTCAGAAAATTAATTTTTATGCTTACCCTTTGTGGTAGGGCAATAGACCTCACCTCACCTGGACACTGCTCAGGTACTAAGAGGCCCAGCACTACAAAGATATAGGGAAAACAAAAGAATGTGGCAAAGTACTATAAAGACATGTTTTTGCTTTATACCCTGCCTATGATCATTCCTATAATCAAATGCCCTGTATCTAGAGGCAAAACATGTGAGGTAGATAAACACCCCAAACTCAGTGTACTAAGCCTCAAAATGACCCAGAAACTCGACTAAGACACCAAACTTTAAGGAAGATTAAAACTTCCTTGTATGCTCATTCAGGACTTTTACAACATACTGATCTACAAAACCTGTGATTTGCGAAAGTTTACAACATAGTATAGCTAAAAATATTCTAAAAATATTCTGTGGTAGCTGCTCACCTTTCCGTCGGTACCTCAAGCTCCCATCTGAGACTTGGGGGAGGCACCGATCTGTAGGAGATGCTAGTATAAATAGTCTAGTGAGGGTTTGTTAGTGAAGTATCCCTCCACCTTTAGGATGTATACTAGATAGTGGCGATCTTATCATGTGTCCCTTCAATTGGTATATATTAATGGCAAGGACACTATTATCAGACATTTATTGTGAAGTAAGCCTTATTGGTCTTTATTTTCAAAAGAAAACTAAGGGCACTACTTTACGCTCAAAATCTCGCGAGATCTCGTGAGAGGAAGTGCTCAGAACTACCATATGATGTCATATCGGCCATCTTTGTAGTTCCTAACACTATGATCTGGTAATCATTAAACAGTCATTATTCCTCATGTGCATATGATGTTAGAATGCCCCCAGTGTTGTGAGTCACTGCCTATTTTTCTCCATAATAAGCCTGCTTGAGCTTGTTTTCTTAGGAACAAGAGCGCACTACTTAGCGCTCGAAATCACGCGGGAAGATGCGCTCAGAACTACCCGATGACATGACATGACATCATTGGGCAGCTGTCATTGCCCAATGACTGGTACTTTTTCAAAAACAACACATGGTCAATCGTGATTCTATGATATACAGGTTGGAGCCTTCAGAACTACAAAGATGGCCGATATGTTGTCATCGGGTAGTTCTGAGCGCATCTTCCCGCGTGATTTCGAGCGCTAAGTAGTGCGCTCTTGTTCCTAAGAAAACAAGCTCAAGCAGGCTTATTATGGAGAAAAATAGGCAGTGACTCACAACACTGGGGGCATTCTAACATCATATGCACGTGAGGAATAATGGAAATGGAAATGGAATGGAAATGGATTTGTTAAGCGCGGTTGCTGCCCACGGGCGTCCAAGCGCTGAGTAGAAGCAGAGATGTGACGGAACAGGGAGATTAGGATTAGAGAGATTTGGCGAACAGTAATGTTTTCAGCTTTTTCCGGAATGCGAGCAAGTCGGGGTTGGAGCGAAGAGAGAGGGGGAGAGCATTCCAGAGCTTGGCGGTGTTCAGCGAGAACAGCCTACCCCCGGTCCTGGCTCTTTTCACTCTAGGAACAACTGCCAGGAAAGCATCCGTGGATCGAAGGTTCCTATTTGGGTGGTAGGGGATGACAAGATTGTTATTTATTGCTGATCCCGTCTTCCAAAAAGCCCGATGCGCAATACACAGCGCCTTAAATGTCACTCTTAGCCTCACTGGCAACCAGTGCAGGCTTTTCAGTCCAGGTCTAGCTGACTGGGTTCGCGGAATCTGGAGTAGGGTACGTGCGGCGCAGTTTTGTACCACTTGCAGCTTCCTAAGGGTCATCTCAGGGGCCCCTATGTATAGAGCATTGTTTGAGTCCAGGCGGGACTGGATGAGGCCTTGTACTGCCACCTTTTTGGCCTCTAGAGGCAGAAGTGGAAGGACCTTCCTCAGGACTCTAAGTAGGCCAAAACAGGTGGCGGACAGCTTGGTGGCCTGGGTGGAGAAGGAGAGCCTTTTGTCTAACCATACTCCCAGGCTCTTGACACTTTCCTTGGGGGTGGGGGGAGCACCCAGACCGCAGGGCCACAAGGAGGTGAAAGGTACTGGCGATGCTGGGCCTAGGAGCATGAGCTCTGTTTTTTCTCCGTTCAACTTGAGGGAGGAGTTGGTCATCCACTCCTTCACGTCCTCTAAACATTTCAACAGACCTACCGGGGATTGCCTGCTGCTCTCTTGCACCAATGAAACCACTAGCTGAGTGTCGTCGGCGGACGACACGATTTTAATGCCGTACGGTTCGACTACCCCAGCCAGTGGTTTCATGTATACATTAAATAGCACAGGGCTCAATGAAGAGCCCTGCGGTACTCCGCAGCTGAGAGGCTTACTGGGTGAAATTGTATCACCGTCGAAGATCTGAAAAGATCTGTCAGACAGGAAAGAGTCGAGCCACCTTAGTGCATCACCCGAGACTCCGATGTTATAGAGACGGTTCAGCAAGGTGGCATAGCTGACCGTATCGAAGGCGGCACTTAGATCAAGGAGGATCACTGCCACTGATCCTCCCTGATCCAGTATCCTTCGAGATTCTTCGGTGACTGCTAATAAGGCGGTTTCAGTCCCATGCTTTGGTCTGAAACCTGTCTGGGACGTATGTAATAGGGAGTGGTTCTCTAGAAACTGGACCAACTGGGCATTTATATATTTCTCCAACACCTTGCTAGCCCAAGGGAGGAGTGAGATGGGGCGGTAGCTGGAGTGATCATCAGGGTCCAGGTTAGGTTTTTTCAACAGCGCCCGCACCATTGCTTGCTTCCAGGCTGTGGGAACTGAGCATGCGGATATAGATGAGTTTAGCAGTTCCAGGATCACAGGCAAGGTGGCTTCACCTGCCTGCATCAGGACTTCTGGGGGCGCTGGGTCACGTGGAGAGCCCGACTTAACTTGGCGTGCCACTTTATCTAGGGTGTCAAGATCCAGAAGGGGAAAATGATCAAGAACAGGCTGGTCTGGGGGGAGGGGGGTTCTCGGGAGGAGTAGGTCAGTCGCATCCGAAGTCGAGGCTATTGTTGGGAAGGTGGAGTAGATTTTCAACACCTTGTTATGGAAAAATTCCGCCAACTCATTGCATTGATCTTGAGTCTTGATCGGATGGGGGGCAGTGGTGACGCTGGTGCATTGTTTTATTATGTGGAAGATTTCCTTGGGCTTTGATTTAGCTTACAGGATTTTGTCAGAGTAATAAGTAGCCTGGGCCGTCCTGACCCCTTCTCTGTAGGCTTTGATCGCCTCTTTGTAGGATGCCTTTTTTTCCGGGAGAAAGTCTAATCACCAGGCTCTCTCTCGTTGCCTACAGAGGCGTTTTTGCTCTCTTAACGAATCAGAGAACCAAGGGGCTAATTTCTGCGTTCTTTTTGAGGACGATCTGCGAAGAGGGAGGATCATATCTAATGAGTTCGTAATCCAACCTACATAGTTTCCGTTAGCCACGTTGGGGTCTGGGCAGGGTGGCGGACGGGTGGAGTCCAGGTCATGCGTCCAGGATTCCACGGGGAGTTTTGACCAGTTTCTCCTAGTTGTGGATTGAGGGGGTAATTGGGGGGCTTTATGGGAGACCCAGGTAAACGGGACCAAGAAGTGGTCCGACCATGGGAGGGAATGGGTTGGTCAACAGTTAAGTCAATGCAGTTACTGAAAATAGGGTCTAGTAGATTGCCCTTTTCGTGGGTCGGGGCTGTGACCAGTTGGGCCAGTTGAAGAGCTCCAAGGTCATCTATTAGCTCCTTAGCAGTGTGGTCTGAAAGGGAGTTAAAATGGAGATTAAGGTCCCCTAAAACCGTATGATTGGCAGAGGATAAAATTCTTTTCGCTATAATCTCTGGGAGAGATGTATGGAATAATTTTGCAGGCTCGGGGGGGCGATAGATCAAAGTGCCAGAGAATGAACTATTCGCGTGGAACTCTATACAGAATTCTACACTCTCGCAACCAGGGATGGTTTCTGCTGTGGTGCGGCAATGATACTGGTCCTTTAATATAATGGCCAGACCTCCTCCTCTCCCTTCCGGTCTGTCTACTCTGAAGATATGGTAGCCAGCAGATAAGGCTGAGACTAAATCAGGCTCTGATTGAGCCGAGAGCCAGGTTTCTGTTAAGAAGATCGCGTCTGGCTTGTGTTCCTCTAGCAGCATGGCGATTTGTGTACAATGCTTTGGCAGTGATCGACAGTTTAATGCGTACATGCAGTATTTCTGGGCTGTGGCCAACGGGGAGGTGTTGCGGAGGGGGTGTTTGCAGTCCGGGCAGCGGGGAGGGAGCTCTGTAGGAGCATACATATGCGTACACTGGACAGCGACAGTTCTTCCTATGCTGTGTAAGGCTGTCGAGCTATATGTCCTGCCCTGGGGGGTGGGAGAACCAGGGTTAGTGGCCCCTGGTCCCGTCTGGTCGCGGACGGGCGCAGACGGGCTTGCCTTTGGCGCGCCTTCAGCGCACACCGCCGGCGCGCCCGCTGCGCCCGTCCGCTGCGCCTCCGGAAACAGCACATTCCTAAATATCAATGGGAAGGGGCGTGGCCTATTTCGGTGGGCGGAGCCCGGGAGGTCGCGGCGGTTGCCTGCTGCCTGCTTCAGCGCCTCGCTCAGCTGAGCAGCGAGGCAATCACCAGGTGAGCAAGTAGTGCAAGTTTTAAAAGCACACAAGTATTCACACAATATACAGTTTTAAAATTAAGTTTAGTGAAGGGGTTCCTAGCTCTCGGCTTTCCGCCTCAAGAGCTCTGTCCTAAGCAGCGCTGGTCAGCAGAGCGCGCCTAGATATGCAAAAGGGGGCGTGGCCTATTTCGGTAGGCGGAGCCCGGGAGGTCGCGGCGGTTGCCTGCTGCCTGCTTCAGCGCCTCGCTCAGCTGAGCGGCGAGGCAATCACCAGGTGAGCAAGTAGTGCAAGTTTTAAAAGCACACAAGTATTCACACAATATACAGTTTTAAAATTAAGTTTAGTGAAGGGGTTCCTAGCTCTCGGCTTTCCGCCTCAAGAGCTCTGTCCTAAGCAGCGCTGGTCAGCAGAGCGCGCCTAGATATGCAAAAGGGGGCGTGGCCTATTTCGATGGGCGGAGCCCGGGAGGTCGCGGCGGTTGCCTGCTGCCTGCTTCATCGCCTCGCTCAGCTGAGCAGCGAGGCAATCACCAGGTGAGCAAGTAGTGCAAGTTTTAAAAGCACACAAGTATTCACACAATATACAGTTTTAAAATTAAGTTTAGTGAAGTAGTTTCTAGCTCTCGGCTTTCCGCCTCAAGAGCTCTGTCCTAAGCAGCGCTGGTCAGCAGAGCGCGCCTAGATGTGCAAAAGGGGGCGTGGCCTATTTCGGTGGGCGGAGCCCGGGAGGTCGCGGCGGTTGCCTGCTGCCTGCTTCAGCGCCTCGCTCAGCTGAGCGGCGAGGCAATCACCAGGTGAGCAAGTAGTGCAAGTTTTAAAAGCACACAAGTATTCACACAATATACAGTTTTAAAATTAAGTTTAGTGAAGGGGTTCCTAGCTCTTGGCTTTCCGCCTCAAGAGCTCTGTCCTAAGCAGCGCTGGTCAGCAGAGCGCGCCTAGATATGCAAAAGGGGGCGTGGCCTATTTCGGTGGGCGGAGCCCGGGAGGTCGCGGCGGTTGCCTGCTGCCTGCTTCAGCGCCTCGCTCAGCTGAGCGGCGAGGCAATCACCAGGTGAGCAAGTAGTGCAAGTTTTAAAAGCACACAAGTATTCACACAATATACAGTTTTAAAATTAAGTTTAGTGAAGGGGTTCCTAGCTCTCGGCTTTCCGCCTCAAGAGCTCTGTCCTAAGCTCCTAATGACTGTTTAATGATTACCAGATCATAGTGTTAGGAACTACAAAGATGGCCGATATGACATCATATGGTAGTTCTGAGCACTTCCTCTCACAAGATCTCGCGAGATTTCGAGCGTAAAGTAGTGCCCTTAGTTTTCTTTTGAAAATAAAGACCAATAAGGCTTACTTCACAATAAATGTCTGATAATAGTGTCCTTGCCATTAATATATACCAATTGAAGGGACACATGATAAGATCGCCACTATCTAGTATACATCCTAAAGGTGGAGGGATACTTCACTAACAAACCCTCACTAGACTATTTATACTAGCATCTCCTACAGATCGGTGCCTCCCCCAAGTCTCAGATGGGAGCTTGAGGTACCGACGGAAAGGTGAGCAGCTACCACAGAATATTTTTAGAATATTTTTAGCTATACTATGTTGTAAACTTTAGCAAATCACAGGTTTTGTAGATCAGTATGTTGTAAAATTCCTGAATGAGCATACAAGGGAGTTTTTATCTTCCTTAAAGTTTGGTGTCTTAGTTGAGTTTCTGGGTCATTTTGAGGCTTAGTACACTGAGTTTGGGGTGTTTATCTACCTCACATGTTTTGCCTCTAGATACAGGGCATTTGGTTATAGGAATGATCATAGGCAGGGTATAAAGCAAAAAAATGTCTTTATAGTACTTTGCCACATTCTTTTGTTTTCCCTATATCTTTGTAGTGCGGGGCCTCTTAGTACCTGAGCAGTGTCCAGGTGAGGTGAGGTCTATTGCCCTACCACAAAGGGTAAGCATAAAAATTAATTTTCTGACACACATTATTGGTTGGTTTGGTGACACACTATGCACATGAGACTGATGCATCGAATACAGTACTAATGATATAACGTTTTCCTTCACAGAATTCACAGTAATCATTGTGAATCGGAGGGTTAATGTCCATGGTTGTTACAGGTTGTACCGTTTCAAACCAGTTTTATTATAATTTGTTTTTGGTGATGGTGGTGAATTCTATATTTCACTATTAGGAGTGCAACTATTATACGAGCAGAGGCCCAGACGAATGCCAAGGGATTAAATACCCGTTAGGCAGAAACATGTTGGCCCTTATGTAGACAGATAATTGTCACTGTCTTCTTTTGCACTATTCTATTTTTTAATTAGGAGGCGTGTCCAGTCCGTAGAATAAAGTATTTAGAAGGAGGACATTCCATCCTATTTTAAATCACTTTTTTGTTCGTTGCACTATTTCTTCTTACTTTACCATCAAAAGATCAGTCATCATGGACGGTTTGTGTATTTGGTGGACCAAATCCTGATACAACAATAAGGTGCTGAGCTGAGTGTCCCACTGATCAGGGGACCAGCCTCATTTGCACATGGGTTTGGCCAAATGATAGGACTGATCATTGAGTCTAATTTGATGGAAACCCTTTACAATCTGTTGTGGATTAATCAGCCATTTTACGAATAATCGATGATGTACCGGTCTCCTCTATGCATGTAGTGTTAGCCTTTTTTCCTTCTTTATCTTTATTAATACGTTATGTGTGTGCGATAAAGATATTTTGAGATCTTGTTGACTCAGTATCGACAGTGTAGCCTCTCAAATTTGGCTGTTAGACCCCCTGTGTTTCGTGTGTTATACATTCAGTTGGTGCTGGGGATAAAATCAGGTGTGGGTCTTTAAAATATATATCCCTTGGACCCTATTTTAAATGGTTTTGTTTAATCTGTTCTGGAGCAGCTGTCTGGCTGCGGGTTCGACTATATAACCATACGATTAGATGGTTCTTTGACAGTTACCAGCTGTAGAACTGTTACATATCATTGAGAGTCGGTCGACCTCCGACCTTAGTGGTGATTGAGACTCGATTTCTCAGTTGTTCGCTTTTGACACCCTTTTCACAAACTAGTTTTTTCACAAACTAGTTTTACCAACACTAAAATGGCAGAAATTAGTGGTATTGCGTATGATGATGCCATATATCATTCTATATTGGATAGTATGCCCAGCGTCTTGAACATACCTTCAACAGCCATTCCTAGTACAGGAGATGATTGGGCCAAAGTTATGGTTTTAAAAAAGACACATGCCCGAACCTTGGTCCATGGAATAACCATGGCAGAATATCTGAGGGCTAGTTGCGCCCCGCCTGGTCTAGTGGTCTCCAATGCTCCTCGACTATTCTTACAGGATAAGATCTTCCTGAAGGATTGGTTGCTTATAGCATGGAGATGTACAAGAGACTGGCTAATATTGATTATTAGCACAGCAAAAAGAATAGCCGATACCATCTTGGTTGAAATACAGGTTTTAGAAGCAGCAATAAGAACAACAGTAACACCGATTCTGTTTAAAAAACAGCAGGACGAATCGAACAAAAACTCAGGTGAATTCAAGGAGACTATTCTGCAAACAAAATTAGATAAATTCAAAAAAGATTTGAGTAAATGGAAGCATGAACGTGTGTACCCCTATACGAGCGATACGTACACACCACCTGTATACAGAAACAATGGAAAACGTTATGGGTCTAACTACTCTAGTTCAGGGTCTGACAGTAGTGATCCAGACAACACCAACACGGGCGCTCCTAGCTTTCCACAACGTGGGAGAGGTAGGGGGAACAGACCCTACTCATATGGCAATCAACATATTGATCCATACCAGCAATGGTGGCCACCCACCCCTTGGGGTTTTCCACCGAACCAACAGCCTTACCCTGTACCTCCACCTCCGCCGAATTTCCAAGGGTTTCCAAATGCCTACAATTCTCAACATTTTTTAGGGTTTGGCCCACGCCGACCAAGAGGCAAAAGGTGAGCAGCACAAAACACAGTTGTACAATGGGAAGACCAGAAGGGCCACATGCAGGTACACGGAGCCAAACTGCCAAGAACCAGAAAGCAGGCCCATCGAACAATCCCTCGTAGTCAACTTATCTAACAAGATACTAACTCCACTTGAAGAACAAGTACTGAATAAAGGCTTGGGTTTCGTCATGACGAATCATGGGGACCCATTCACTTTCCAATGCGAATTGAGTCAGTTTTTCAGGAAACTTAGATTACACTATCTCTTCAAGGATCAGATTAATGCTGATTGCGACACAAACACCGGTCTTAGACCAAAATCTAAATTCCAGCCACCTATTCACACGGTTCCTCCACAGGTCTTAGCCTTTGAGCAAGCTGTTGCGGGTGATATTGCTTCACTGTGGAGCACAACAGTCAGGTCATTTAACAACCTTACCAAATCAGAACAAATGACACTGAAATCACTTTCAGAGGATCATTTAATAACTATAAAGCCTGCAGATAAGGGCGGCTCTATAGTTATTTTAAATAGCACGGATTACCAGACTGAGTGCTATAGACAACTAAACAATAGAAAGGCATACTCTCCCTTGTCTACAGATCCTACAGAAGAGGTGACTAAACAGATACAGGATATGGTTGAAGAATCTTTATCTGAGGGGTGGATCACTGAAAGTGAGGCGACTTATTTGGTTGCTAAACACCCAACCACTCCTTATTTCTACCTTTTACCAAAGGTACACAAACCACAGAGGCCACCGCCTGGTAGGCCTATTATTTCAGGAATAGGGTCTCTCCTGGGGCCATTGTCAACTTTTGTCGATCATTTTCTGCGGCCAATTGTACAGAAAATGCCTACATATGTGCAGGACACTAAAGATGTCTTGCGTGTCCTTTCAGAAATTGATTATGATATTGAAAGAGACCTCCTGGTCTCTTTCGATGTAGAATCACTGTATACTTCTATCCCTCAGGATGAGACTTTGGAAGTCGTAACATCCATCCTGAGGGATAGCATATGTGAAACTATCACCCCTGTACCATTTATAATGGCTTTGGCAACTATAGCCATGAAAATGAATTTCTTCAAGTATGAGGACAAGCTGTTTCTCCAGATCTCGGGTACGAGTATGGGCAGCATTTTCGCGCCGAGTCTGGCGAATTTATACGTACACCAGTTCGAACAACAACACGTACTGACACCCACCAACCCCTTCCACACCTCTATTAGGTGGTGGAAGAGTTATATTGACGACGTGTTGGTGGTGTGGAGAGGCACGGTGGATTCCGTTAATGAATTCCACCAATGGCTAAACAGTAGAAACCAGTTTCTTAAAATCACCATGGAAACAAATAAGGAAAGAATTGCATTCCTAGATCTGTCGATCTATGTCACTACTGCAGGATTGCAGAGTGAACTGTACAAGAAACCTATGGCGCGGAACTCACTTCTCCTTTACGAGAGCTACCACCCGAAGTCCCTGCGCCAGAATCTACCATATGGCCAGTTCCTACGGGTTCGCAGGAACTGCTCCAATAGAGAGGACTTTGAGGTGCATGCTAGGAATCTTTGTGGACAATTACGGGACAGACACTATCCTAATTCACTCATAAAAAGATCAAAAAAGAGAGCGGTTAACAACAATAGGGAGGCCCTCCTGGAAGCTCCAATCCCTAAACCACCTCTGACTAGACTCACTTTCGTGAGCACCTTCAATACTAGAAGCAATGCCATCCAGAAGATTGTCAAAAGACACTGGCGCCTTCTGAACCATGGGAGAGAGAAAATTGCGCAACCCTTGTTTGCGTTCAAAAGGGCAAGCAGCATTCGGGATCGACTTGTTCACACACGCCCAAAAGAGCTCCCTAGGAAACTTGGTGGAACACTGTGGAACCTTCCACCAGCTGTCGGGCATCACCCTTGCGGCATTTGCTCAGTCTGCCCTCAGACCAAACATACGAAGGAGATAGATATAGGCACCACGAGACCTTGGTTGCAGAGTAACTATAGTAATTGCAATAGTACCAATCTGATTTATATGCTGACATGTCCTTGCTCCACACGATATGTGGGTATGACGACCCGCAAAGTCCGCACCAGGATGTTGGAACAGAAGAGTTCTTTTAGTTGCAAGAAAAACAACACTAAACTTACGAGACATTTCCTGGAGCATGCACATCTAGAAACGGATTTCCAATGGACTGTCCTGGAGAAGCCATATATACCCAGTCACATAAGTGATGTGTCGGGTTACCTTTTTAGAAAAGAGCAAAAATGGATTTATAAACTTCGGACAGATACAGAAGGATTAAATGATGATATTCCTTGGACCTCCCTATAGCCTTGGCACTAGTGAGTAATAACTGGGATATACTGACTGTAATAGGGTGGGTCTATATAAACATGTTGTACATATTGATTCATGCCTGAATTACTTTGCTCACACTCTTCTCATAATATCACAAATAGGTTTGATTATGGGAGTTTTCTGACATACACTGGAGGGTGACATATAGCTATGCACAACCATTAGGATGGTTCCCACATTTTAAGATTTTGGAGCATCTGCATAGTTATGCCCATTGAATACACTCTGAGGCCACTCTTGGCTTACTACCTAGAGCATTTGTGTTCCCAAAAACAACATTGGAATATCACGGACCAATAGGTTGCAGTCATTGCACTACAAAGATGTCTGAAATGACATCATTGGGCAGCTGTCATTGCCCAATGACTGGTACTTTTTCAAAAACAACACATGGTCAATCGTGATTCTATGATATACAGGTTGGAGCCTTCAGAACTAGAAAGATGGCCGATATGTTGTCATCGGGTAGTTCTGAGCGCATCTTCCCGCGTGATTTCGAGCGCTAAGTAGTGCGCTCTTGTTCCTAAGAAAACAAGCTCAAGCAGGCTTATTATGGAGAAAAATAGGCAGTGACTCACAACACTGGGGGCATTCTAACATCATATGCACGTGAGGAATAATGACTGTTTAATGATTACCAGATCATAGTGGTAGGAACTACAAAGATGGCCGATATGACATCATATGGTAGTTCTGAGCACTTCCTCTCACGAGATCTCGCGAGATTTCGAGCGTAAAGTAGTGCCCTTAGTTTTCTTTTGAAAATAAAGACCAATAAGGCTTACTTCACAATAAATGTCTGATAATAGTGTCCTTGCCATTAATATATACCAATTGAAGGGACACATGATAAGATCGCCACTATCTAGTATACATCCTAAAGGTGGAGGGATACTTCACTAACAAACCCTCACTAGACTATTTATACTATCATCTCCTACAGATCGGTGCCTCCCCCAAGTCTCAGATGGGAGCTTGAGGTACCGACGGAAAGGTGAGCAGCTACCACAGAATATTTTTAGAATATTTTTAGCTATACTATGTTGTAAACTTTAGCAAATCACAGGTTTTGTAGATCAGTATGTTGTAAAATTCCTGAATGAGCATACAAGGGAGTTTTAATCTTCCTTAAAGTTTGGTGTCTTAGTCGAGTTTCTGGGTCATTTTGAGGCTTAGTACACTGAGTTTGGGGTGTTTATCTACCTCACATGTTTTGCCTCTAGATACAGGGCATTTGGTTATAGGAATGATCATAGGCAGGGTATAAAGCAAAAAAATGTCTCATAGTACTTTGCCACATTCTTTTGTTTTCCCTATATCTTTGTAGTGCGGGGCCTCTTAGTACCTGAGCAGTGTCCAGGTGAGGTGAGGTCTATTGCCCTACCACAAAGGGTAAGCATAAAAATTAATTTTCTGACACACATTATTGGTTGGTTTGGTGACACACTATGCACATGAGACTGATGCATCGAATACAGTACTAATGATATAACGTTTTCCTTCACAGAATTCACAGTAATCATTGTGAATCGGAGGGTTAATGTCCATGGTTGTTACAGGTTGTACCGTTTCAAACCAGTTTTATTATAATTTGTTTTTGGTGATGGTGGTGAATTCTATATTTCACTATTAGGAGTGCAACTATTATACGAGCAGAGGCCCTGACGAATGCCAAGGGATTAAATACCCGTTAGGCAGAAACATGTTGGCCCTTATGTAGACAGATAATTGTCACTGTCTTCTTTTGCACTGTTCTATTTTTTAATTAGGAGGCGTGTCCAGTCCGTAGAATAAAGTATTTAGAAGGAGGACATTCCATCCTATTTTAAATCACTTTTTTGTTCGTTGCACTATTTCTTCTTACTTTACCATCAAAAGATCAGTCATCATAGACGGTTTGTGTATTTGGTGGACCAAATCCTGATACAACAATAAGGTGCGGAGCTGAGTGTCCCACTGATCAGGGGACCAGCCTCATTTGCACATGGGTTTGGCCAAATGATAGGACTGATCATTGAGTCTAATTTGATGGAAACCCTTTACAATCTGTTGTGGATTAATCAGCCATTTTACGAATAATCGATGATGTACCGGTCTCCTCTATGCATGTAGTGTTAGCCTTTTTTCCTTCTTTATCTTTATTAATACGTTATGTGTGTGCGATAAAGATATTTTGAGATCTTGTTGACTCAGTATCGACAGTGTAGCCTCTCAAATTTGGCTGTTAGACCCCCTGTGTTTCGTGTGTTATACATTCAGTTGGTGCTGGGGATAAAATCAGGTGTGGGTCTTTAAAATATATATCCCTTGGACCCTATTTTAAATGGTTTTGTTTAATCCAGCACTAAGATATTGACAGTTGAGCCTGAAACCAGGTTTTCCGGCAGCTACAAACTCTTTAGCATGTCAGGAAGTTAACTAAAATAGACAGCACAGGCAGGGAAAACGACGAGCAGCAGAGGATGGAAGAATTACACAGCTGACAAAATGGATGCCACAAACAAAATGGTTTCAGCTTATACTAACAGAGTTTATTTGCAATTTCCACAACAGGAAATAATGTTAAATCAAATAAAAATTATTTACAAATATAAATAAATATAAACTAATGTTAAAAAGATAAAAATATACTATTTCTTATTTAATTATAAAATATTTTCTTAATAAAATATGAACTAAAAAACACACCGTAATGTTAAATCTTATTAAAAATAATTACATTAATTTTAATTAATTCTATACATCAATTTTAATAAGTATTACCAAACTTTAAAAATTAAATTTTCTTCAGATGGGAAGTTATTACTTAATTTAAACTTCAGAAAGATAATTTTATTTTACTTTAATGTTCATCCATAAATTGAAATTAATTTAATAGTGACAGTAGAACTTTATCTTTTTTGGTTCTATACTTAAAGTCACTGTATAAAATGAATTTACATTATTATTAAACATAAAATATTTTTAATATGTGTTTTCAAGTTAAATAGCTTTTAAAATGTTCCTTACACTTTGCCATGCAGAGATCTTCACCCCATCTGTGCCGATACAATCAACAACAGGCCACAATCCTATTGTTTGCATTCCCGAATGGAAAACTTTCTTTGCAGCTGTTAATGTTCCTTAAAGGAGCCAGTGCTGTTTCTTTTTAATCCTGAATTCTGGGGTACCCCTTGCCTTCTCCTAACTGCGATTTCTAATGGCTTGCGAAACCCATTTTGAAAGTCAGGAAGACTTTTACGACTCAAAAACTGGGGTTATTACATTAAAAAATGTGGTTGCTAACCCTCGATCATGAGAATATTTCATGGTTTACAATTGTAAAATTGTGTTGCACATGTGGCCCCTAGACTCCAAAGGACAAGTGCATTTTTGGGTGGTATTTGATGGTATTGCAGTAATGGAAGTGTATCACATTAATTAAATTTTAGCAATTTCCCCATGCAGCCGACAAGATGTGCTGGCCTTTATATATTAGTGGCAATTCTGCTGCTAGTTTTGCAAAACTCATAAGATGAAGTTTAAAGCTCTTAAAGCTTTAAATCTTGTTCAAGGGAAGGGATTCACCACTGAAAACCTATTTAGCAAACTATGCTTCAAAACATCTTTGACCAAGTCACCCACCATAAAGAGGTCTAGTTCAATACCACCACTTCTTATAGAAGTGCATTTCACTGTTCAGCACCCACCCATTGACATTATCTAGATACAATAATAAAGCTGATGCTTGTATGATGATCTGCTGTTGAGGACCCTCAATGAGAGAGAAGAGAACTTGAGTGGTCCCAGTAGCTAAAAGGATTTGTTTTTAGATGCTGCATGTGGAACCAAATGCTGACTCAGGATTACAGAGCACCTGTTCTGGGAGGAGTCACTGAAGTAGTTTAAGAACAAGATCAGTTCTTCTTGTAGAGCCCTCTTTTAAGGTGACAACTTGCCTTGTTGGTACTGTGGGTTAGGTGTGTGTCTGTGAAGATTGAAGAGTTCTTGTTGCAAAATGTAGCACTTTACCCAGTGGAGTACAAATCTCTAGGTGGGAGCCAACATGTAGAAATATAAAAAAGTCATGTCTGCTAAGAACAAGAATGTGCATGAGTTTGTTGGCTGTTTGCAAGGAAATATTTGAGCATATTTTCCACATATTCTGTAGTTGAAATTGGCTACAATTGCTCTGTTGGTAAATGTTGTGGTCATTGTGTCTGGGGGGATACAGATTTGGTGGGGAAAAATGAGATAGGTGTTGAGGAAGTGGGAAACCAAATTATTTCCAACAATGAGTGATCTATCATCCACTGGTCAATGGCTATTTGTAATTACGAGGTCAGAGCATGAATGTGAGAAATGAAAGTAGAAAAAAGAGAAGATTTGGTTATAGATGTAAGGAAAAGCAATGGCATTTCCAAAAGATGCAGGGCATGACACAATCAGCAGTGGCAGCCTCCTGCAATACAGCTCTGATTTCCACATTCAAGGTAGGGTATTGGAGTAGATCACATTAGTCCTATCAGAACGAACTCAGGCTTGGTAACTTTCACCACACAAGTAAGGACTGGTCGTCTCTTCTTTACCTTTTACTTTCTATGTTGTAACCATGCCCTTGTAACTCCACAAATTGGGTAGTTCCCTAATCATGTATGCTTATGGCACTGAGGTCTTAGTCAATTTCAAAGTGGAAAAGTGGGCCTTCAAATTATCATACAGCATTTAATCAAATTCATATTCGGATGAGGGAAATTTTTTCGAAATGTACCTTTTCGAAATCTGAGTCTTTCTTCACAAAGAATGAATAAGCTACTTGAAACTCTGCCTTCTGGCCTTTCTCAATGGGCTTTATTTCTTATACCAAGAAGTGGTTGGAAATCTGGGTGTACTGATGGACTCAAAGTGATCGTTCAGTGGTCTGACAGAAAATCATGCTGGTCTATTCAATTGTACACTTCTAAACAGGTGGATGTATTCAGGCCTAACACAGCCTCCCCGGATAATCAATCTCCAACTTGCAATTGGAGAATTCTACCTCATCTTGGCCAAACAAAAATTATTTTACTGGCTGAAGTTCATGTACGAATCTTGCTTAAAGATGCTTGGTAAATGCATGAATAGAGTGAATAATTGATTAAATAATGACATTTTAAGTGCACGATTAGCAAAAAGAAAGAAAGACTTGGAATGCTCTTCCTTTTACTAAAGACAAGTATATCTCCACATATTTTTCGTCATCAGCTTCAAAACATTTTGAATGGGGATTTAACAAGTTTTCTGGGAACACAATATCAACTAGAGTCCTTCTTCGGGGGTAGACTCTTGCTCTTTATAGAATCACACATATATCGATAGCTAACTGACCCAGGACTGTTATCTTGTGGGATACTGACCAGCAGAAGTGAGGTGTTAAGTGCACCAAGAGACAAAAAAAGGGTCGGCCAGAGAAATAGGATGCAAACTAGCTGACTAGAGTGGGGTGACAACTGTAAGCGAACAGAAAATAGGGGATTGTGGTGGGCAGAGGGTATGATGTTGGATATGTGGGTGAGAGTGGTTTCTCTGGAGCACATAGTCATGAATACAGATTGGAAGTGGCCTAGAAGCTTAGGAGTAAGAATAGAGATCACACAGAGACTCTTCTGCTGCATACTTTTAATTTCAGATTTCTCATCTTTCAATGCTCTCAGGCCTCACCTTACTCCACCTGAAAAAGGTGCAGACTTGCATATGGGCACTATTGTGCCCTCATAATAGTTCCTTTCTCACAGTGCCTTTGACTCAATCCAGAGCGCCACTCCCAACTACATCACTTGTAACAAAGCCAAAATACAGCAAAGATAGCCTGCCAGGGACAATGTTTTCCCCCTGTAGACAGCAGATGTCAGTCACAGATCTGTACAATGCTCGTTTGTGGTACCTATGCCCCAGTCTCAATTCTAATTTGTGTAGCAAATTCTGCCTGATGCTCAGGAAGGTAATCAAGAAGTGAAAAGTTAGACTCTATGTCACAAAAAAAAAACCTTGAAACAATGATCCTGCTCCGAGTTGAGTGGCTAGTCCCAGTCTAAATCGTGGGGCCATTCCTGCACCAAATCTTGATGCAGGTTTTTAGGTAAGTTCAATTTCAAGTTGTGCCATAAGTTCATAAGGGCAATACAAGATTCACCCCCCTCTCCCCACTCCAAGACTGGCTAGAAGCCACTACAAGTTCCTGACTTCAAAAACATTGTCTGATTCTGATCCCATTCTGCTGCTGGATCTAATGCGTCCCAAGATCCTTGGGCCTACAGAGGATGAAGACCTTTAAAGAGGCCACATTGCAGATCTTCAAGTTGATGGCAGCTCCATCTGGAATGACTCCTGGCCGCATGGAGTCACAGGCACCACTAATTATACTTCCATCAGCTGGTCTTTCCCTTGCACCAACTGACCACACTGGGCCTCCTCCCAGCTCCTTTATTTGTTGCTCTATATGATGTAGTGCCAGTCGAGGTCATGGACACCATCAAGGGCAGCAATCTTCCACTTCTTCCTCACACCCACAATGGCTTCTAAGCCATTTTGATTTGAGCATGCACAGATAAAAGGGGCTGGATTTAATTTTTCATACCTGGATGAGAATCCATCACTTCACATCAATGTATACTGCATTTTTTTAAAAGGTCTATGCCCTGCCATTCATATCAACCCAGGTTTTTGTACTCAAGTGTCATCGGAGGATGCCGCCATAACTGTGGAGGAAGTCATGTCACTATTTAGTGGGAGCAAGAAGAGCAAACAGAGAAGGGGTGTTAACTCCAATACTTCCAGGTGCCCAAGAAGGACAGAGGGCGTAAGCCTATTTTGCATCTTTGGCTTCTGAATGCTGTCCAACAGAAGGACACATTCAAAATGCTCATTCTGAATCAGGTTCTTTCTGCCCTGGACCCTGGGGATTAGATGGTATCCTTTAACTTGCATGATACATACTTTCTTGTGCCTGCCCTGCTGTCCCACAGATGCTAGCTTCTTGGTGGAGTCAGAGCATTTAAATTTGCCACTCCACCCTCTAGCCTTACCACCACCCCTCTGGTGTTTACGAAGGTGAAGGTATTGATGATGACCCACTTTCTAGCTAGGGGATTGTGGTATGGGAGTTAGGCTGAAAAGACAGGCAGAGACCGGAAGCTGGATCAAAGTAATTTATTCAAAGAATAGGTAAAAATACAGAACCCACAGCAACACATGGAGCTGGCTGACGAGCGGAGACTAACTAACTCTGCATGCAGACCGAGCTCGGGATTCACAGTGCCAGAATAATGAAGGAATCAAGGTTCTGGACACAATTAAACAAACAGTGAAATACCAATACAAATACATAAGATACATACCACAACACCCCACCTTTCCTCCCACAAAATAAACAAAAACAAAAAAAATTGGTCAAGAACACAATCAAGCAATTTAGAGGGTAGCCTGATGGTACGATGGCTATGAGAAAGAACATCAGGAGGCCGTCCCTCAATACCAAGTTGAGCAAGGGCCCCCAACAGCACTTGCAACATGTCTCAAACAGAAACAGAAGTAGACGGTGCATTCAAATAATTTTAACAATAGAAGTCCCAAATGTAACAGCAGGATGAATATCAATAGCTGAAGAGGAATCATTGTTTTCATCTCTATCAGCATAAACTTGTCTAAAGATTTCAACTTGTTCATTAATGAGTTTCACCACACGATCCTTTTTCCACCATCCCCTCCCTTCCAAAAGCAGAGAAGGGTTACTAACTCTCATAACTCGTACAGGAAGAGAGAAAGTCGATTGTCTCTTGGAAACTCTGAAAGGTTTCTTAATTAGGACCCAATCGTTAACAGAAACTTTTTGAGTTTGATTCTAGAGTTGCTGTTATACAGTTTTTTCTGCGTGATTTGTTTGAACATAACCTTACTTCTAATGACATCACGATCATCATTCAAAAGCCTCTTACTGATCAAAGCAGAACCAGCATTTAAATTGGAAAACCATTCAGGAATCAACTTTGATCTTGCTTCCCTTCACCTGCAAGTTTTGAAAGGAGTGACTCCAGTGGTAGAATGAGGAGAAGTGAGATAAGCCCAAACTTTCTCTTGCAAGAAATCAGCAACATCAGCTTTAGCAACAACAGCAGTCTGAATACCCTCCTTAAGAATGCGATTGGCCCTCTCAACTAGTCAATTAGAGGAAGGACTGGTTAAAGCAACTTGATAGTGCTGAATTTCAAATTTAGCCAAGAAATTTGTTATCTGCTTAGAGACAAAAGAAATACCATTGTCAGTGACAATAGAACAAGGTAAGCCTTCGACTGGCAGAGATGCCCATGTACCCCTCATGAGCAATGGCAACAATCGTGTCCCTTAAAAAAAGTGGAAGAACAAACAAACCTTTACTAATGCAAATACCATTTTCAAAAGATAGTTCATCACTTACTTGTGCAAAAGACCGTGATTCATTGGAAAGCAATTTACTAGTGGGCCACTTGTTTCTAACGAAAAATTCCACCTTCTTCAAAACACCATCCTTTTCCATTGCTATAACCCAATCTTCTTGTGAAAATGTACCACCACTGGCAGATAGCACATCAATCATCCTGACAACACAGTCATCATCCAGATCATTCAAGGAATTGGGGTTACAAAGTAAGGGAATGCGAGATAAACAGTCAGTACATTCTTTCCCCCTTTTTTCTAGATTGTATTCTTGCAATTTGGTAAGAAGCCTGACCAAATCAGCAGAGGCCATACCAAAACCATTACCTGCTAAAAGAAATACCAAAGGTTTGTGATCAGTAAAAATATTTTCATGCCCCAAATGTAGGTTTTGAACATTTGCACAGCCCAAACAATACCCAGTGCTTCCCTCTCACTGGTGCTATAATGGCATTCAGCTTCAGAGGGATATCTAGAAAAACAAATCAATGGTATTCCACCCACTGCCCAAAACAGCTCCTAGTCCTTTAAGGCTAGCATCAACAGTGATGAAGGAGTCACCCGAGGGATCAAACAAGCGCAAGGCAGGGGCAGTGATGACAAATGATTTGAGCTTCTCAAACACCTCAGACATGGAGTCGCTCCAAACAAATTTCACACCTTTTTTAAGCAACTCTCTGAGGGCTTGCTCAGTAAGATAATAACTTGGGACAAATCTAGCGTAATATTCGGAAAGGCCACAGAAAGAACGTAATGTGCATTTATCAATAGGCGCAGGAGAATTTTTAATGGGCTCAACATTACAAAATTTGGGCTTGATCCCTTCCGCAGAGATGAGATGTCTCAAATACTCAACCCCGTTAACCAAACATTTGCACTTTTTGGATTTGACAGTCATGCCTGTAGAATTAAGTACATTCGGAGCCTTACATAAGGCGTGGACATGTTCATCTTTGGTCTCAGTAAAAATAAGAATGTCATCTTGAAATGCCTGAAAATGCGGCATATCACCAAATAACCCATCCATAAGCTTCTGAAAAACACTTGTCATTGATGCAAGTCCAAATGGGAGTCCAATATATTTAAAAGCACCAAATGGAGTGACAAATGCGGTAAGGGATTGAGACTCTTCAGAAAGCTGAATTTGGTGATATGCCAAATGTAGGTCAATTGTGGAAAAGAATTTGGCATTACCAATATTGGATAATATCGCCTTAATGTGTGGAAGGGGATGACAATCAACAAGAATGTTGCAATTTAGGGACCTCAAATCAATGGATAATATGAGATCCCCGCCAAAAACAACCGGAAAAACCCATACTGAGGCATCAATGGGTGCAATGATGCCCTCAGATTTTAGTTTGTTTAACAAAATTATGAGGTCATCCCTAATACTAAGGGGAACGGGTCTCAGATTGTGCACAACTGGAAAAGCACCACTTTTGCTCACATCCCTTCACAGTACCCACAGCATCCTTGAAGACATCTGTAAAAGAGTTAACAAGACTAGAAACTATGTTATCTTCTAAGTCTAAGTACAGGACGGTGTTAGGTAGTGGTCCTAAAGTGATAGGGGTTCTTGACCGGGGCATAAAATAATTCCTAAACGTGCAAGGTCTTTCCACCCAACAATATCTATGTCATTTACAGCAGCTTAGACTTTAGTTTAAGTAGATCTGCCCAAACATTCTACCAGTGCCCAAAAGAAACCTAGTAAATTAATATCTTGCTCTCCAAAGGCTTTGGGACTGATGTGAGGAGACAACAAAGAAGTAGGAGGCCATAATTCATAAAAGGGATGATCAGCAAGAATAGTAACAGGGCCACCAGAATCTGCCATGCCAGAAAAGGGTCTCCCATCGACCATTGCATCAACGATGGGTCCCTTTATGTTATTGAAAGGGGAGACATTGGAACAATGAGTGATATTAACAGTAAGAAAACATTTGAATTTCTTTCTCACATTCTTGTACTTCAAGCTCAGAATCATCCAGAGACATTTGAGATTTTGACTCTACTCAAAGAGCTGGTAGCTCCACCTCTACATACACCTTGGAAGTGGCCCAACTTGTGACAACGATTGCATTTCCTACCAATAGCGGGAAAGGTTGGGTTGTTTAAAATGTGATTCTTTGAGCCACAACGAAAACAAACAAGCTGTTTGTGGGAAGTTTGACCCCTACGATTGGTTCTGTTGGAGATTTGTTTGTTACTAACAGCACAAACACGATCGTTGTCAGACAACACATTGACAGAAGATGAAGAGAGAGCAGAGTGACTGGACTAGACTTTGGAGGTGACAATGGACCTTTCAATACTCATGGCAATATTTAATACTTCAGCTAGGGTCGGATTGCGGCAAGCTAGTATACGTTCTTGAATTTGTTTTGAACAACAGTAAAAAACAAACCGGTCTCTAATGTGAGTGTTAATGTTAGCACCAAACTCGCATTTTTCAGCCAGAACTCTGAGATTAGCAACGTAGTCCCCAACGGATTCATCGCACGATTGTTTACACATAGCAAAGTTGAACCTTTCCAACAAAACATTTGACACATCAGCATACTGTTTCCTAATGCGTTCCTTTGCTTCCAAATAAACATTCCATGGACTACCTTCAGAAAACGGAGCTGGAGAACGAGGAAGATTGTGAAAAACCCTTTGTCCAGCAATTCCTAAATGGTCGAACAACACAGCCATTTTTCTGGAAGGAGCACAGCCTTCAGCATCAACGGCTGCCAAGTAGTTTTTGAAAACGCAAAGCCATTCTAGCCATTTGATATCAGGTTTACCTGCTTTTTGTAGAAAAGGAGGAAGTTAAATGACTCCGTGATTACTAGCCATGGTGCAGAGAGGCTAGAGTGAATGCGGAGAAAGAAAATCCAAATAAAAACTTGAACAAACAAGAAAGTTTGTGCACACAATGAGTAGACTGCTAGAGAAATATGAACAACGCAGTATACACAAAAAGAAAAAAAAATTGAATGTGGTTGCAAAGAAATGCGATGTGCCACACACCTGGTGTGTGGATCATCAATGAGCAAAGAAACACCATGTGCCACACAGCAGGTGTACGGATCACCGCTGTTACAGCCTGGATGCTGGTGTTGAAGTAAGTGGCACACAGCAGGTGTGCGATTCACCAAAGGTAAAGGAAAACTGACCCAGCGTACAAGTGACTGAAGAGATCCTCAACAAAGATGGCGTCTGAACGTGCTACGAAGGCACGTATTCTGAAACAACCAACGAGAAGAGCTTGTAAGCTCGTCATGCGTTGGCTTCCACTGTCGTGTAGTCACTTTATGCCCTATAAAGTATCTGCGCATTTGGATAACATACACTGTGTGTTTGGTGACAGACTGGTTCTGAACATCCCCACCGAGAAATGTTATCCTGCTTCGTATTAGCTAGCTCACAGTGCAACTAATGTCTCCTTTTATCAGGGAGAGAATAGTTTGTGTCAACTTTAGAACATGACAACCCAGATCCATCAGAATCATGGAAACAATATACTATTTTTCGCTCAGTCACTCGTGCTCACTTATCTGTCTCAGAGATACACAGAATAAACAGTCTGGGCGTTTCAATAAGGATTTATTGAACAGTTGTTATTCTTGTGTAAAATATATGTGTTGCAACAACCATTAGACAGTAGCAGAGATAGATGATTAGCAGTACAGCAAATATAAAAGGATAGTACAGTTCTGCTATCTTGCAATAAGCATGAATAAATACATAAAATACATGAATAGAAAATGCAGGATAAAAGTGCGCATACTACTACGATGCCTATCTAGATGTACCTAGCATGTGAGTAGGTATGTAGCCAAGAATCCCTCTAGGATTTAGTCGAACCGCATTACCTGAATTGTGAGAATGTAGGAGCCCTCTCTGGTCTCGAGTTGGACACCCCGCAAGGGATGTGTTAGACCACTGTCAGCTGGAGCGTCTGCAAGCAAGAGCCTCAGCGTCTCTGGTCAGTGTGTCAGCCTGGAAGTCTCGGTTCCCTCTGCCTTATCTTGGCAAGATGTAGTGTATTTATACCTGAAAGTATGTAGGGCTTCTTTGTCCCCTGGATAGTTTGTATGGGTCATTGTCGGACTGAGGAAGACGTAAGGGATGAACCTTGTACATAGATATTATGCAGGTGATGTCGTTTCTGCTTCGTTTCCAAGAATCCTCATGAATGCTCATGCATAATGTATGATCCCATTGGAGATATAACAGCATCGGTGCTTGTTACTGCAGATGACGAGTCTAAAACCTCGTAGAGGACGTCGATTGCACATAGATGAGATTCAGTACTGCCAACAGCCGGTGCTGGAGCAGCTTGTGCAGTAGTTTTTACCTGAGCATCTGTGGAGGAGCCACCTGACCCAGCAGGAGCAAACAGCACCTTTGGATTCTCAAGGAATGCAGTCATCAGTATAGGAAAACGCTGGGGACAACGCAGAGCATGGGCCTTTACGGGGTCCAGCATGGCATCCATGTCCGAAGGCGTAGCGCATGAATATGTCAGACACACATTCATCTCCGTAAAACAGGCATCGAAGAACAGGTAAGATGCAGTCCATCCAGACTGGTCTAAATGACAAGAACCAAGAGGTGCTCAGTTCTCGTATGCAGTGTGCGCCCAGATGCTGTACCATGCGTTCACGGTATTTCCGCTCCAGGAGCGCTTTTGCCATCTCGTTGGTGTTTGGGCCGTCCAATGCGTGGGAAAAAAATTACAATCAGGACACCTGCTATAGAGAGCAGGATCAGCGGAAGACCTCCAAAGATGCTTCCAAATATGGAGTGTATAAAATTCAGAATAACTCCAAAGATCGTATGAAAGGTGTTGAGAAGTCCCGACCCTATGGTCTTAAATAGGTGTACAATACCACTCGTATCAGACATATTAAAGATACGACCAACCATTTCTGAGAAATAAATGGGGCAGTTTGTACGTATAAGTGCCTGTATCTCAGTCGAGGTCCTTGCGATTTGAAGATCAAAGGTCTCTTGAGCAGAGGTTAAGGGTACGGTTTGCTGTAAAAGCATGGCTTTCAATCTGCTCAAAGTATCAAACTGTAAAAAGGAAACATTCATTGAAGGCCATAACGGTGCCTCCCTGACTGTACTTGTAGGGGGAAACAATACTTGCTTACAGCAAGTAACCCTGGAGTTCACAGTGACCAGATAGGCAATGCCCGGAAGCATACCACAGCAACTTTGATCATTCAGCATAAAGTAACTCCCATTCGAGAGTTTTCCTTAACACTGTGGCCATTTGAAGTTTCAAGCCCAGAATCCTTATGTTAAAAAAGTCAGAGTCCTGTGTGGCCATCCCCTGACCACCAGATTGCCCAGCACTTGGGTGCACAGCCTGTCCGGGGGCTGATGTTGGTGCTGATGAGGATCCGGCCTGCACATCATGTCCACCACTATTGCCCATGTCCTTGGAGGCCGTCTTGTCATGCACATTGTGTTTCCTCTTTGCAGGATCAGTGGACAACCAGGTCTTAGCTGCCTTTTGTTTCTCATACAGGTAAGCCATTTCATGGAACGCCTTAGCTATCTCACTGATGTGTTCATAACGTGTCTTCCAGATTCGGAATGCAAGTTCCTCTTCAGCAGTCATGTTGTCTATTGGTCAAGAAGTACACATGTGTCAGTCAATGTGTTCATAGCTGACACTCAAAGCTAGTCAATGCATGAGTACATTGTAGATGCTGACTATGACACTTGTGCCAAGCATCTGATCACTGTGCGGGAAACATACAACAACGGCACACAGCAAGGTTGTGCATCACATACTGCACCATCAGCTGAACATCATACATTTAAGAAACACTTAAGATGTATTTGAAGACAATTGATAAGAACACTCATAGCCGTAATAAACTAGTAACCATGCATCATATTTTCCAAACAGTTTTCACAAAATGTATGTACTTTGCCCCTCCATGATACGTTCAGCTACTCATGGGATCCATGACGGTAAACTTGCGCTCAGAAAGTGCCACAGTGTGGTGCAGCCAAGTGCTCTGTGGTTCAACAATAATGCCACATCTCTTGAATGCCACATCCAAAGTTGAAAAACATGCAGCATGCCAGGAAGTACTATCAGGGAAAACTACCTATGTATTGATGATGTAGGGACACATGTCTCTACCTGGGGCACAATATCCTTGGGTATTGGGTACATTGTTCACTATTCAACTCATCACATTCGTACAACAATCATGACAAGTGCATCGTGTCCATACACTAACCCTTTGTGAAAACACAATTTTTGGGTAAGCACATTAGCCCTCATGCTGATGCCCCATCCAATCACTTGTTATAAACAAATCAATTAACACACAGTCAGGACTCAGAAGGCAGTTCCAGACTCCCAATTGTACATTCATGGCGTAAATACACATTCAACGCTTGTCCTTAACAATGCACAATGACATGCCACAAGGCTGACTGATATTCTTAGACATCTGTTGCATACTATTTGTACTAGTCTACTTTTTGACATTGAAAGTGAATGATTAGTACAATGTCACATCATCAAAACATCAAAGATTAGCGGAATGTACCAAATCTTATTATTCAACATCTGAACTTGCTCACATGTGATGTTGCTAAATTATGTAACATAGATGTCCTGGATGCACACTAAACCTGGGCTGAGCTTGTGTCGTTGTACTCCGCAAAATTAAATGGAGTCACTGCAAAATGACATGAGTTCCATGGCCTGGCAGAGTCAAACATTGCACCCCCACTACAATCCTGCCCCCCTTCCCACTAAACCCCCAGACCATACCCCCAATCCTGCATAGTGAGGCCTGCTGTTAGACTTACCTTCCTCCCAAATCATTATCCTGAGGCTGTCTCCACTTGGCTTCCGCTACTCCAGTTACATTGACATGAGGCACTGCATTGCGCATGCTGTACTGCGTGAAGGCATACCTGGCACTATCATGGGATTTTATAGGGTCAGGCATGTCTTCAGGCAGTACCACATGCGCAATGCAGTTCCTCATGTTCATGGATCAATGTAAGCTGAGTGGAAACAGCAGCAGGAAAACAATTTGGGAGGAATGTAAATCTACTAGGAGCACCACTCATATCAGCTTCACTGCTGTAGTGGAGATGGGGTTCTATGTGCACACATTGCTATGTTAGCATAAGCGCATTAGATGTAAAACGCCATCTTGCCACTTTGCTGCTTTTGCACACGACACTGCAGGTAGCTGTTATTACAAGAAAAACTGCTTGCTTGCTTTTTCTTCACATGAGAACGGTCTGTTGTTCACATCCCTAGACGTGCACCGCGACCTTAGTCTGAACACTGTGTGCAGAAGCCTTCAAGGTCAAATAACAAAGTATGCTTTTGAATTCAGGTTGATCGGCCCACGCTCTAGCCATAACACGCACACAGCTGCAAATATCTGAAATTCGGTCCCTTTAATATTGCATTTGCTTGCATGATTCAGACACTTGGAGAAAACCTTTTCCAGACAGAGAGCAGAGCTGATCCTGTGATGTGATTCACCTAAGCTGATATTTACAGTATGGGGTTTCCCATTCAAGCCTAGTGGCCTTCTATTAGTTTCATAAAACTAGCTTACTAGCAAAGGGAGGGTGGTTGTTTTCCACTATAATTTGTAATATGATTTCTCCCTTCATTTTCTATGGTATTGTAACAATGGTGATGGTTTTGTTTTTAATCATTTGTCTGCTTCTGTTAGCCAAAGTACTGCTCCTTAGAGCACGTAGTTAAAAATCAATATTTTAAACTTTACCGTGTCTCTGATTACTCTTGTTGTGGACTGATATGAGAATAATAACGAAAAGGTGTTTCTGATTCCCACCATTCCTGGGAGTACTCTAAGTCACTTGTTCTGGGTTGTCTAATCATTGGTAGCTTCGAGATGATACGGAGAACGAATGAGACACAAATGCTAGTCGGATAGGGGTTCTGGGTACTGAGGTGAGTTTTTTGGTACACCACAATTCACTGAGGTCCTGGTTTCCTGCGCATAGTTCTGTGCATGAGCAGAATCCCTGCAACATGGCGCACCTAACGTTTGGTCTTATGATTGAGATACCTTAGTAGTGCTTATATTAGTCCACAATACCCTCACTCTTGTTTCCGGTTAGCGGGAGTGACGGTTTAAACCTATCTACATAGTTAATATATAGGTTCTCTCAAGCTTGACAATTAAAAAGGTTTTGTTTTATCTTATACCCTTTTTCTGCTACTGTTTTTATAGATTGTTTTTCTTCTCTGTGTCCTTATGGCTGAAGTCGCTATTGCAGCGCATAGTCGCGCACCTCTCCGGCGTCATTTGACGCTCTACGTCAACTCCATACCGCCATAATTACAGTACATAGGGCTTTAGTGCAATACGTTTCACGCAATGTCCAGGTGGGGGCACCTGGGGTTGCGGCGCAACCAGCTGGCCTGGCCGGGATTACTATTAGTCCCATCATGGTTAATTCGGTAATGGGCAAGCGTCCCCAAAATAAGGACGATATGCCTTATTGACTTGCTGAGAAATTTGACCAGCTGGAAGCAGTTTTTCCAAATTCTACTCCGGTGGAAAAACACTGGATCCTCACCATTAGTTTGCAGAAAGACTTGGTCCCAGAGGTAGCTGATTGTGATAACTGGGGTAAAGTGTTTGCAGCAGTCTACTCAAAGTGCTTCGGCAATCCGTCTATGGCTGTACTGCCTTCAGTGATCAAACGTATTCAGGATCAACACGGTCCGGAGGCGGCGGTTGAGTTAGGAATGAGGCTTGTCGGCGTGTTCGACGTAGTTGCCACGCTCATCCTTGCTAACGTCAAGGGAGATGCAGTTAACTTTCAAGTGTTGAATGAGCTGCACCTCGTCGCCGATGTCGATAAACCCCGGCAGTTACCAAAGATTATTGCGGAGGCTTATAAGACCATTGGCCGCAATAGTTTAGGGGTTAAGCCTTTTGTTCAGACAACAACTACGCAACCGCAAACTAAGACAGGGACATCTTCTAAAGACGAACGTCCAGCTTTCCTAAACAAAATTGGAAAGCTAAAAAACAGGGGATGCAGCAACAGAAACAGGGGTCTCGACCCGCGTCGCCGGTCAAAGCGACTACTGAACGCACATATGATTTGCACTAGGATTAGATCTCCTGATAGATTTCAGGCTCCTGAGCAACGTTCTCCTTGTTCTTCACAGGAAACATCGGTCTCACAGTCCGGTGGAGGAGAACGTGGCAAAGGCCGGGGTGCCCAACAAGGACGTGAGCAGCCCTGCCAGACTGACGGTAAAGGCAAGCAGGGCGAATTTGCACGACAACGACCCCCGTTTCAAAAGAAGAAAGTTGCTGCACTAACAGCGAGGTATGCCACAGATAGTCAGAACGCAGCTTCGGAACCTGACATGGGCGCTAACGCTGCTAGACAGCGCAGCGGAGGTTACAGTAGTGCGGCAAGCACTGCGTCCATATCTGAAGACGACAGCAACTGACACATTCATTACTGCTGATACTAGAGTTGCTCCCCCTGACAGACTATATGACATAGTCCTTTTAATAGAAGGTGACATACAACGTACCATAAAAAGGATTTTTGGGGAAAATCGGACCTCTACTTAGGACATTCTGTTAGTAGAGGCAGACTGGCTCCCAGCTTTCATTTTGGTCGCTCCTAGAGGGGACGAGGTAATCCTCCAATCTTTTGCGCACACTGTGCCGAAGGATCAGGCGCAGAACTTTGCAGAAGAGTGGGCTCAGGTACTTGCTCCGGCGTTGTGCCATACTAAGGTTGGGTGGGATAAGTTGTCGCCAAGCCATGAGATTCCATTACAGTCTCTGCCCCAGCCGCAACCCCAATATCCCATGCACCGCGAAGCTAGATCTCACATCACAGAACTCCTTGAACAATTGGAATATCAAGGTGTTATTGAAACATGTGTGTCACCCATGAATAATCCTCTATTCACTATAACCAAACCTGATGGGTCGTACCCCCTAGTTTTGGATTACCAATATTTGAATTCTCATTGTCGAACCTGTGCGGTACAGAATACCCACAGTTCTGCCCTTGTTGATAGTCTGGTGAGAAAAAGAAAACACTTGACATCTCCAATGGCTTTTATAGCCATAATCTGTCCTCTATTAGTAGTCAATGGACAGCCTTTACTTCTGGCGGCAAACAAAAACAGTTAAAAAAAATTAGCCATGGGCTATAAAAACAGTCAAGTTGTCTTTGCCGCACATGTAGTCTCTCTGTTAGAGAGCATTGACCCTGATGCGTACTCGCATGTTGATGATATCTATCTCACAGACGACAAATTATGGCCGCATCTGTGTCGCGGTGACCGCATCATTGTCATGTTTGCGGACTTCGGTTACAAATTTAACTTTGCAAAATCACACATTGCAGAGTATACAGTGTTGTTTTTGGGCTATGAACTCAACAACGAAGGCCGAGGATTAGCACCTAACTTCCTAGAGAAGTGCACCTGTTTGTGTGTTTCGAGAACACTGAAGAAACTACAATCTTTGCTGGTTTTTTTTAATTTCGGGCGTACTTACATTCCCGATTATGCCCAGCGTATCAAGCCGCTATATGCCTTGGTACAACCTACTTTTTCCAAATTGAACTGGCTGCAACATTCCACCTTGCCATCTATTAAACTTCATTTATCGAAATGACAAAGTGGATTTGATTGATTTTGTTAAGGGTCCTGTGGGTGGCAGGTCCAAAAGATGGGTGTATGCAGTTTATAACGAAGTTTGAAAATTATCTCAAATTGAAGCTGCTTCCAGATTAAGAGCAATTGATCAAGCCAATTTAGAAAAGGTGCTAGCTGTCATCGATAATAGCATTAACATCCTATCTTCCAGAATTTACAAATTAGATAATATTGTTTCATCTGTTGTGGATATTGTACAGGATGATATGTCTGTTTTATACCATGGTCAAAATCAATTGCACTCTATAATGCAGTGTGCATGGACTTTACAAACATTGAAGGCTGGGAAAGTTCCCTGGTACTACATGAATACATAATCTTTATTCCTGCCTTTTAATATGACTGCAAAACAACATTTCATGTCCATGAAAGATGCCACATAATCTTATTGCATATTGAGAAGTTGGAACCTTTACCTTTCTCTGTGGCCGAATCGAACTCAGCTGTGTGGCTTATCCACGGTTTAATCACCTTGCCGTTTCCATTGTTTAAGTTCAGTTCATGTATGAAACATTATGCCCTAGGCAGATATGAACCATTGGCTACTGCTTTCCTGCATGGAGTTTGGTCGCTCTCATTTACATACAGGTGCATGAGAGAGGGTAAAGAAGTTTATTTAAAAGGAGAGGAATGCACTTCCACACCTGATCACTCAGTAGTCTGTAGGCACATTTAATTGCATGGCGCCTGCAACGTTCAGGCACCAAATTTAGCTTGCATTCCGAAGGGAAATCCTGTGCCAGCAATTACACCCACTTTTACATTATTAGCTAACGGTAGCTATTTGCTTTTAAATAATGAGGCATGCTGCGGGATGCTAGTGGGGATTCCGTACATTGTAACTGTCTCACAACGTGTAGTCTGCTGTAAACATGTCCTTTTCCCGCCCCCACATGGGAGACTAGAGGTATCCATCTGGCCTTCCATCCCAACCTTGATAGCAGAGTTCAACAAGATGAGCAGAATAAGGGCTCTATTGTCTCAAAAAGAAGTCGCTCCAACTTCCTTCCATGAAACATTCGTCCTTCACGTGGCGAACACCCGGACCGAGGTGCATGCGCTTCTAAATACTGATCTCCCCCTTCATTTCGGGGGTGCTCTGATTCATACCATATTCAATGCCTCGTCAACAACTGGCTTGGTGCATTTTTTCAAAGTTGTGGGCTCCGACCTCGTTCCAAAAAATATTTGGTGTGATACCGGCATTTTTTCATTCTATTTTTTCCAGCGTCTTTGGCGGGCTACCATTGGTTCTCGCCCTGACTGCTGGTGTGCTCCTTTTGGTTTGTTTGCTCTGCAATGGCTGCACGATCTGTATCACACAACAACCCGCTGCAGCTGTTTCTGCTGCGCGACCCGATGCTTGAATACTATGGAACATTACCGCTGGCCACTTTAAGCGTGGCCTATGGATTATCCTTCCGGTTCTCTTACTTTACTGGCGTGCAACCTGTTTTCCCTTGCCTAGATTGTCCATTCGAATGGGCTCTGGATTTGTGCTTCTCGAACACGGTGTCTCCTGCCCCAGATTATGATCGACTAATGAGTCCCTTGGTGGCTCATGAGTTGGACTGTTCTGGCATCGAGATTATGGCCTGTGAAGCAGCACATGGAGTCCTAGGGAATTGGGATATATATGCGGCAGCATATGACTTCTTGGCAAGAAGTTATCTTGAAGAACACGCAAGTTGTCCTCTGATTGTGCTAGAGGCTCCGGTTATCGAGGAACATGTATGTTCATTTACTTTACTTGAGTGGATGGCGGACTCTTTTACTGAACATTATAATGACTTCCTCTTGGAGGCAGTTGCTACTTATTGTGCCTACACGTTGATGGATTAAATTGGCAGCTGTCCATTGGCCGCACGTCCTAATCCAGACATTTAATTTTTCTTTTTTACTCCACATTGAGCTGTGTCACGCCCCTGGGAGATGTTTTCATTTTTTCTTTTCTCCCAATTTTTTTTCGAACTGTCACTACCAATTATATGGATTGACAATACATGAACTTGGTTCTGTCTCAATCGCACTTGAACTCTGCGTTCCTACATTGCTTCCCTATTTTTGAGCGTGGTCCGATCAAGGGAGGGTGTAGTGGAGATAGGGTTCTATGTGCACACATTGCTATGTTAGCATAAGCACGTTAGATGTAAAACGCCATCTTGCCACTTTGCTGCTTTTGCACACGACACTGCAGGTAGCTGTTCTATCAAGAAAAACTGCTTGCTTGCTTTTTCTTCACATGAGAACGGTCTGTTGTTCACATCCCTAGACGTGCACCGCGAGCTTAGTCTGAACACTGTGTGCAGAAGCCGTCAAGGTCAAATAACAATGTATGCATTTGAATTCAGATTGATCGGCCCACACTCTAGCCATAACATGCACACAGCTGCAAATATCTGAAACTTGGGTGCCTTTAATATTTCATTTGCATGCATGATTCAGACACTTGGAGAAAACCTTTTCCAGACACAGAGCAGAGCTGATCCTGTGATGTGATACACCTAAGCTGATATTTACGGTATGGGGTTCCCCATTCAAGCCTAGAGACCTTCTATTAGTTTCATAAAACTAGCTTACTAGCAAAGGGAGGGTGGTTGTTTTCCACTATCATTTGTAATATTTCTCCCTTCATTTTCCATGGTATTGTAACAAGGCTGATTGTTTTGTTTTTAATCATTTGTCTGCTTATGTTAGCCAAAGTACTACTCCTTAGAGCACGTAGTTAAAAATAAACATTTTAAACTTTATTGCATCATAATTGATTGAAGACCTGAAAGGTGCCAGATGGTCAGCTAATGATACAGAGTAATGGTATGTGTGTTACCTTATTGTTACTTATGTAGACCATTGCCATGTTGTCTGTTTTGGAAACGTTCATTGATGATACTGTTACGATATTTGGCCAGTACATTGGTGAAGATTACCCGATGGTCCACAATGGCCTGGACATTGATAGAGTGTGTGTGCTTCCTGTTACGGTATAGATGTGAAGTTGTTGCCGGTTGTACCAGTTGTACATGCGTTTAGTCCATTGCACCAAGAACATGTGGGAAGCCGGCGATGCCATAAAAGCCTTGTTTAATCTCCCTCTGCTGATATTGTGTATTGGGGAA
Source organism: Triturus cristatus (assembly GCF_964204655.1). NCBI lineage: Eukaryota > Metazoa > Chordata > Amphibia > Caudata > Salamandridae > Triturus > Triturus cristatus. The sequence goes on along the minus strand of NC_140590.1, from coordinate 136,251,060 downwards.
ATGGAGGTGCTGTGGTGTGAGCTGAAGAATGGCATCCAGGAAAGAAGGAAGGAAGGCTGAGAAAGAGGCCTGGGAGACACCTGCCACTCGTGCTCCTGTGGTTTGGAAAGATCCTGAGACCAACATGTGTAAGACCGCCAGGAGCTTTGTCTGCGGTGCAATGTTGCAGACGCTGTCAGTCGGTGGCTGTAGCCGTGGTGAGATCTGACAAAGGAGGGTCACAATGTACACCTTCTTGAGGCGATACATTTTGATGACTTTTTCATCTCTGAGCGCAATGAGGGTGGCCCTTTGGAGATAGATGCACTCTCTTCTCCTGCGCTGCCTTCGTGGTGGTGGTGGTGGGTGTGGTTGTGGTATTTGGTCTGGTGGTGGCTGTCGTCTTCTTGGTCCAACTCCCAGCTGCAAGATTAGGAGGTCCATGCTGTCTGATCTGCTGCAAGACTGCTCTGCTGGGTGTACCTTTTATTTCGATGGTGCATGCGTCATTTCCTGCACATGGGTTTGTGAGGCGTAAGGATTCAAGCTCAGTTTCCAAGATGCATGACAAAGACAAAAGCTGCGTCACCGAGGGGTATGTTTGTAAATATCCCTGCATCAGTAATGTGTTAGAATTTACATCGGAACGCCTACCTTGCATATTTCAATACTTACATGATGCAGCGGAATCCCACGCAGTTCCATTCCGAACAGTGCTGTCTTCCGTGACACATCTCCTTAGATGTGTCACTTTGTAAATATGGCGTAAACAAAAAACCACAGCTGCAGCACAAAGAGTGCTGCATCAGTGGTGCAAGGGACTTGTAAATCTTCCCCAGTGTTTTTCCTGGGGTGTTGTATGGGGAAATACTGATTTAAGCTGATTTGTTTTTGTGCAATCTTGAACAGAATCTTCTCCCGCCTGGTGGGTGCTTTACCCATAACTGCATTGCTAGTCTGTGGGCTGATGCCCGATGTAGCCAATTGTGGCTGTGCAGCTTGAGAAGTCCTTGCAGGAGTCACTGTTAGTGTTCGCATAACGAACTGTGTCAGACATCTATATATTCTGACTAAGCATGTATATAATCCACGTAATTGCAGTGCTGTCATATTTTCTGTCTTTGGATGTGGTGGTAACCGGCTAAGACTGGCTATGTTGCTCCCTCATTGCTAAGGGGACCTAGTGTGACTTCTTCTACAGTTTGTGGGAGGGCGCCTTCGAACCAATTTTGATGTTCTTGGTAAGTCAATGGCTTTCTAAGGCTTCGTAAGCTGTGTAATTATTAGGAACGTCAACTGCTGTGTAAGTGTGAAACAGCTTTGATCGGTTGTTCGCTGCTGAGAATGTAACCCATGAATAGAATACCTCTGTCCTAAATGCTTGTCGAGACTCGACCACGAAGGTAACCTCCCCACCTGTAAGTGTGAGATCATGTTGTAGCAGCATCTGAGTAACTGCATGTATGCAGTTTTCAGGTATTTTAAGTGCTGTTGGTTCAGCCATAAGAGGGTACCGACATGGAGTGATCCTTTAAAAAGGTTTGAACTTTAACAACCTACAGCCAATACATAGGAGTATCCCACTCAGCTGCGGAGGTATTTTTCCCTAACACCACAGACATCTACCGTTAAAAGGTGAGTAGGGGTCTTTAGGTATACAAAAGAAAACTACTTGGGCAATCCATTAAATAAGAACCCAAGCTAAAAGGTTAATGGCACCGTGTTGTACGGCTTATACTTTCTCAGTAAAACTGTGCATTTGTTTGGACACAAAAAACAACAATCTAGCTGTCAAGCTCAAACATTAAGCAGGATTAAACTATCATTCACAAGTTGTACGCTGGAAAGAAACCACAACAGAATATTGAGACTGATTATGAAGTGGCATGATAAGCAAGACCTCCGCTCTAAACTAAAGAGGACAAATACAGATTTGCACAGGCCAATCTGGGAAGAAAAATCTACAGCAAAACAATTACTTTGGGGCGAAAGCCTTATATTCCAGCAAAAAGAAAACTCAAGAGACTTCTGGAAAATGATCGACAGCTTGAATAGTGCCAACATGATGATTACAACATCAATCATAACAGAAACTAATTGGATAGGTTTTTAAAAACACACTTGAATCTCAACCCAGATTCAACCAAAGTGTCAGCCAGAAAGCCACAGTAGAACAAAAGACAAAACGAGTATAAGAAATGAACTGATTATAACAGAAGACCCGGTATGCAAACTCCTTAGAAAATAGAGACAAGAAAAAGCACCTAGTAAAAACAGAAATCCATTCGCCCTGTAAAAGACAATGCGACTATGGAAGCTACCCTAAACAAAATTTGTGCGCTGTGATCAGTTTCGGAAGAGACTACTAAGACACTGCAGCAGCTGAATGACTAATCTTTCTCTTTGGAGTCTGGTGTTTTGTTAGTGGAATAAAAACCTGAACATCTACAGCAAGAATCTAGGCATTTACAGGCTTCCAGAAAACTTGGAGGGATTTAACCCGACCAGTTACTTTTCAACTTTTCTGCCAAAACCTCTTGGTATCTCTACATCTACTCCTCTTAACATAAAAAAGCTCATAGACTAGGTCCTAAAGTTTCAGTGAAACCAAGAGGAGTTATTCTATTTTTTCAGCAATATACTGATTTGTCACAAGTGTTATGTGCTGTTAAATAAATAAAAAATCATCTGGGATGGTAACAAGCTGTTCTTTTCTCAGAATGTTGTGAAAGTTATTGCAGTACTTCCTCTGAAAGACTTGTTTAATGTTTATTATCAAGGTTACACATTTTTTTTACAGTACAATCAGGTAACAAGGGCTCTAGGTTGGTGCCCTTTCATTTCAGGTGATTTGCAGCAGTTTCAAGATCCTGTCTGAAATTTTCATTGCTCAAATGAGTGTAATTTCTGATATTTATCTCTTTCTTTGGACTTTGTTGCTTGATTGTGTTTGAGAGAAAGTGTCACTCTAAGTGTCACACATTTGGTCATTGAATGTCACTCATAACTACACTGAAATTATGAAAATGTTACACATAAGCAATCTCAAACCTTGGGTGCTATGTAATGCTCTAATTTAACACTTGATCTGAGCAGGTGGTAAAGGCAATCAAGAGTGCGGGGGCTTGACGGCATGGGTAGGGGGTTGGCAGTGAAGGGAGGGCGCAGAGAAGGGGGTGGGGGAACGGGCTTGGCAAGGAGGAAGCATTAAATGGTCCACAGTGCCTTAGAAGGGGTTAGGCGGGGTTCATCCATTTAAAAATAACATGGATGTGTTTGCTAAAATTCTGGTATGGCCTACATCTGTTCAGTGATAACACATTAAAACATCTGATGCCTGAACCTACGAGCTCCCTGTAACCTGCACTATAGCGCTGCTGTCTTAATTGTGAGCTTGTAAGTAGATCTTTCTAGGCTGAGACCAGGGCTACCCGGCCCCAACCATGGTTATGAAGTATTTTGCCTCTACTGTCCTGGGCTGCACCCTACTGAAGCTTTGCAAACTGAGTCAAGTACACGTTTTCTGTTCTTGATTTAGGGTATTTTCATCTGAGAAAGTTCTATTTGCATAGAAAGAATTTGTTGAGTAGTTATCTGAAGGGATTCTATCTGTTGCTCCATTTGAGTTACTTTATTATCTATGGCAAACGATTTGTCATTGAGGCTTTGGAGCTGTTTATTTGTTTCCTCCACATAGTGTTTAAAAGCTCATATCTTCTCCAAAATTAGCTCCAGAGATATTGGTAGAGGAGATTTAGTAGGCGAAAGGGGGGGATCTTTCTTAACCCTCTTATTTTCATAAAAGCTTGGAGTTAGCAACCAGTTTTGATGAAAGTTTAGTAGTTGGAAGAGAAACGCTTGACACTATCACCCCTGAAGCGCCAGGTGAAACAATGTGCTGTGAGTCCTCGTGAATGTCTGCAGTACATAAAATTGATTAGAGTCCAACTAAACAGGAGACTTAACGTGCATCGTTGAATGATTAGTGTTTCCTCTAACAGACCTAGTTCTCCCATAAACACAAATGGTGAAGTAGTAATAGGCTAGTATAGAGTAAGAAAGTGTTGGCACTAAGAATGTTTCAGGAAATCAGCAGTGGTAATTAACATTACAAAATTATAGAAGGATGAGTAAAATTCGCAGGTGACAAAACTGCTGCAGTACTACCACAAATGTAATGATTCAAGATGTTTTTTGTAGAATAAAAAGACAGAAGACAATTAGGAGCAGCATGGAATATGAAGCAGTAAGGGTATCAAAGCAGGAACAGATGTGTTGCAGAGTCAGATACCCATACTGTTCTTTTAATAGAGGACACTCTGAGGAGAAGAGAATAAAGAAACTGGTGCTTCTTGAAGAAACATATTTCACAGAAGAGTGCTGTTCCCCAAATATTCTACACATATATAAATATTAGAAGTGCCCTTGATCAATGGAGCATGAAAGCTGCAGGGAGCTCCCACCACCGATGAACGGAAGCACGCCGAGATCAACGCCTTGCTGAAGAAACAATCCGCTGACCCAACAGACCTCAAGAATTTCAGAGCCATCTCCCTGCTCCCCTTCCCAGCCACAGTCATTGAGGAGGCCAACAACGCCCAACTCTCTGAGTTCATGCAAGCCAATCATGTCCTGGACACCTCTCAATCTGGCTTCTGAAGCAACCACAGAACCGAAAACACCCTCCTTGCCACCACCAATGACATCCGCCCTCTCCTCTATGAGGAGCACTCATCCTCCTGGACCTCTTGGCTGCCTTTGACGCTGTCTCCCATCGCACCCTAAGCATGAGACTCCATGACGCCGGCATCTGCAACAAAGCCCTGGACTGGATCCGTTCCTTCCTCACCAGTAGAAAACAGCAAGTCAAACTACCACTGATCATGCGGAGTCCCCCAAGACTCTATCCTGAGCCCCACCCTCCTCAACATCTAAATGGCCCCGCTCGTAGCCAGAGTCAGGAACCACAGGCTCAACATCATCTCCTATGCTGAAGACACCCATTTGATCCTCTCCCTCACCAACAAGCCCACAATCATCAGAAACAACTTCCACGACGGGATGAAGGCCGTCACCACCTGAATGAGATACAACTGCCTCAAGCTAAACTCGGACAAGACCAAAGTCCTCATCCTGGGGCTCAACAACTCACCTTGGAAAGACTCCTGGTGGCCAGTGTTGCTAGGAGTCTCCCCCACGGACCACTCACAAAACCTTTGCATCATACTGGAACCCTTGCTCACCACGAACAGCCAGATCAACACTGTCACCTCATCATGCTTCCACACTCTTCGCCTGCTTCAAAAGACCTTCAGCTGTATCCCTACTGAGACAAGAAATAAGGTTGCGCACACACCCAGCAACAGACTTGAGTACGGTAATGCACTCTATGTAGGTGTCACCCAGAAACTCCTCCGAAAACTACAGAATGTTCAAAACACTGCAGCCAGACTGGTCTTCAACTTCCCCCACACATCCCCCGCCACAGCCACTTCTCTGAACACCTGTGAGAACTCCACTGGCTCCCAGTCAATAAAAGAGTCACCTTCAAGCTCCTCACACACGCCTACAAAGCCCTCCATGATGCCAGACTAGTGTACCTGAATCAACACCTCTCATTCCACGCACCCACCAGACACTTCTGCTCCACCCAAATGCCCTTGCCACTGTCCCTCAGATCTGCAAGACCAGGAGCAGAAGAAGATCCTTTTCCTACCTCACAAGCAAAACTAGGAAAACCCTGCCTCTCCACCTCAGGCAATGCCCGTCACTGACACAATTCAGGAAGGATCTCAAGCCTGAACCTCAGTGCCCAGTCCGATCTGCAGCCCCCCTCTAAGCGCCTTCAGACCCTCACAAGTGAGTAGTCGTTCTGAACAAATACTGATTGATTAATTAATAAATACTGATTGATTGAGAGCATCTAAAACAGCAACGCAGCAGAAGAACAAAATGTCGGGCGTGATTCCAGTCAGGGAAATGCGCCACCCATTTTGAAGTATAAAAGTGGTATTTTGCACATACCATGCAGCATAGATAAGTTGGTTAGGTTCAGGGCAGATTCCGATAGCAGGAAAACATATTGTGGGAGGAGCAGGAGCAGTATGTCCGAGAGGAAAGAAACATCCCTCAGAAACCGCTGCGGAGCTCCATCTGCCAGCCCTCATCTTCTTTGGTGTTAAAACCACGCCCCCATTGAGTGCAGAAAATTATGATCAGAATAAACTCCAGTGTTGTCCCTTTTGTGCGATTTATGCTCCCTAAGAGAAAATCACAATTTCCCTAACTTTCTACATATTTTTGACAACAGTGCCTCTGTTAGTTATAAGTAAATATTTATCCTTCTGTGGCCATGCGCTTGGCTGTAAGGAGGCCAATGTGCTTGATCTCCTATAATTCCATAACAGGAATACATTTGTAGGTTTTACCTGCATGGCACTTGCGCTGCCTTGTGAAATGTATTATATTTAATATAAAGCTAACAAGGTGCTTACATCCTGCCCTTATTTTTCATTTTCTATTGGTTGCAGCATACTATTTACTGTTGTTCTGTGTGTGGTTTTCTTACAGCTGAAGCCTACACAAACAAAAAGTGGTGGGGCGGGTGGAAGTGTACTCTGGGAGATCACGGGAGGAGGAGCATGGGGGTGTAAAAATAAAAAATAAGACTTACTAGAAGCTGTCAACCACCTCGTGCCTTGGTGTTCTGCTGCTTTCTTGTCCCAGCAGACACTGGGACGGCATGAGAGACTCCCTGTGCAATCCCTGCGCTGCTCTCATGCTATTACAAATAGCATTAGAGCAGTGCAGGGAGTGACCTGAGCTGGTTTAATGCTTGCTCAGGCACAGGGAATCTGTACTGTTTCTCCAACACAGCTGTGTAATACAGCTGGGTTGGCGAACCCTAACTGCGCGTGTCTGTTTGGCTGGCCAAACTGACATGCGCACTTAGAAGGGCACATGCCCCACTCCAATCTTCCCACCTCCCCACAGCCCCCTTCTAATCTACCCCACTCCAATCCAAAACAGTCTGCCCTGCTCGAATCCACCCCACTCCAATATACCCCACTGCAATCCAACACAATCTGCTCCCTCCAATCTACCCCACTTCAATCAAAAACAATTGGCCCCTTTCCAATCCATCCTAATCCAATCTAAAACAATCTGTCCCACTCTAATTTGCCCCACCCAATCCAAAACAATCTGCCACACTCAAACCAAAACAATCTGCCCCACTTCAATCAGCCCCACATCAATCTAAAACAATCTGCCCCACTCCAATCTGCTCCACACTAATCTGCCCCACTGCAATCTTCCTAACTGCAATCCAAAACAATCTGTCTACTCCAATCTGCCCCACTCAAATCTGTTCCACTCTAATCCAATACAATCTGCCCCACTCCAAGCCATCCCACTCCAATTGCCCCACTCCAATTCAAAACAATGTGCCCCCCTCCAGTCTTCCCCATTCCAATCTACCCCACTCCAATCCAGAACAGCATACCCCACTCTAATTTACCCCACTACACTCCAAAACAATCTGCTCACTCCAATCTACCCACACCAATCCACAACATTGGGCCCCACTCCAATCCATAAGACTCCAATTAACCCTCTCCAATCCAAAGCAGTCTTCTCCACTCTTATTCGCCCCACTCTCAACTGCTCCACTGCAATCAAAACCAATCTTCTGACTCCAATCTGCCTACTCCAATCTTCCCCACTCCAATTCAAAACAATCTGCGCCACTCCAATCTGCCCCGCTCCAGTTCAAAACAATTTACCCAATCCAACCCACTCCAGTCTGCACCACTCCAATCCAAAACAACGTGCCTCACTCAATCCAAAACAATATGCGCTTTCTCCAATCTGCCCCACTCCAATTCAAAACAGTCAACCCCACTCTAATCCAACCCAACTCCAATCTTCCCCACGCCAATCCAAAATAATCTGCCACACTCTAATATACCCCATTCCAATCTGCCCACTCTAATCTACCCCATTCTAATTCACCCCAATCCAGTCCAATCCACCTCATCCCAATCCACCCACTCAATCCTAATTCACCCTACTCAAATCCACCCCACTCCAATCCAATGAATCCCACATCAATCCAATCCACCCCATTCCAACCCAATCTACCCTACTCCAATCCAATTAACCTGGCCCCAATCCACCCCACCCCACTCCAATCCAAACCACCCAACTCCAATCCAAAACAATCTGCCCCACACCAATCTGCCCCCACCAATCCAAACCACTCTGCCCCACACAATTTAAACCATTCCGACCCACTCAATCCAAAACAGTCTGTCCCACTTCAGTTCAAAACAATCTGACTCACTACAATCTCCTCACTCCAATCCAAAGCAATCTGCCCCACTCAAATTTGCCCCACTAAAATACAAATAATCTGTTCCACACTAGTATGCCCCCCTCCAATCCAAAACAATGTGCCCCACACCAATTTAAAACATTGTGACCCACTCAATCCAAAACAGTCTGTCCCACTTCAGTCCAAAACAACCTGACCCACTACAATTAGACACACTCCTGTCCTAAACAATCTGCTCAATTCCAATCCAAAACAATCTGCCACACTCTAATATGCCCCATTCCTATCTGCCCACTCTAATCTACCCCATTCCAATTCACCCCAATCCAGTCCAATCCACCTCAGCCCAATCCACCCACTCCATCCTAATTCACCCTACTCAAATCCACCCCACTCCAAACCAATGAATCCCACACCAATCCAATCCACCCCATTCCAACCCAATCTACCCTACTCCAATCCAATTAACCTGGCCCCAATCCACCCCACCCCACTCCAATCCAAACCACCCAACTCCAATCCAAAACAATCTGCCCCACACCAATCTGCCCCCACCAATCCAAACCACTCTGCCCCACACAATTTAAACCATTCCGACCCACTCAATCCAAAACAGTCTGTCCCACTTCAGTTCAAAACAATCTGACTCACTACAATCTCCTCACTCCAATCCAAAGCAATCTGCCCCACTCAAATTTGCCCCACTAAAATACAAATAATCTGTTCCACACTAGTATGCCCCTCTCCAATCCAAAACAATGTGCCCCACACCAATTTAAAACATTGTGACCCAGTCAATCCAAAACAGTCTGTCCCACTTCAGTCCAAAACAACCTGACCCACTACAATTAGACACACTCCTGTCCTAAAAAATCTGCTCAATTCCAATCCAAAACAATCTGCACGACTCCAATCTGCCCAACTCCTATCCAAAACAATCTGCCCACCCCACCCCAATCTAATCTGCCCTACTCCAATCTAAAACAATCTGCCCCACTCCAATCCATTCCACTCCAATCTAGCCCAATCCAATTCAAAACAATCTGCCCCACTCGAGTCGGCCCACTCAAATCCAAAACAATCTTCCTTCCTCCAATCGGCCCCAATCAAATTAACTCGACTCCAATTTACCCCACTCCAATCTGCCCCATTCCAATCCACCCCCTCCAATCTGCCCCAGTCCAATTCAATCCACCTGATCTCAATCCATCAACTCATCCCTTTCAGCCCCACTCAAATCCACCATAAACCACTCCTCACCACTCCAATCCAATTCACCCCACACCAATCCAATTCACCCCACACCAGTCTAATCCAGTATACCCCTACTCCAATCCAATCCAACTCATCCTAATCCAACTCACACCACTTCCTACCCAATCTACCCCAATCCATCCCAATCCACTCCACTCCAATCCAACATAATCTGCCGTACTCCAATCTGCTGCACACCAATCTGCCCCACACCAATCCAGAACAATCTGCCCCACTCAATCCAAAAAATCGACGAGCAACTCAACTCCACCCTCACCCGAGACAACCACACCTGGGCACCCGACACCAATGTCACAGCCAGAGAACTCCACACTTGGATCTTCAACTGTGCATACAAGCTCACCCCGCTATGCAACCCCGACAAACAGCACCCCAGGAAAGCAGCCTGGTTCACCGCCAATCTCCAAGAAGCAAGACGTACCTGCAGATGCCTGGAGAAGAACTGGAGAAACACCAAGACACCCAAAATCTACATCACCTACAAGGACGCCATGATGGACTACCACAACCAAATCAGGGCCACCAAGAGGGACTTCATCCACAACTCCTTGAAAACTCCTCCAACTCCAAACAACTCTTCAGTGTCATTCATGAATTCAACAACCCACGCAGCAAAGCCACAGACATCACCCCATGCCAAGACCTTTGCGATAGATAAGCGTGGAACCTACTTCCTCCTCAAGATCAAAATACTCTACGACAACTTCGCAGGACATCTAGCAGAAGCCACAGCCCGCCCACCGCCCCCCAGACACACCAGCCAGCCCACCATCTCCACCTAGACGCCGGTCACAGCCTAAGACATCGCCTCGACCATGGAAAGGCATCCACTTAGGGACCCCCACAACCCCTGCCCTCCTCACATCTGCCACAGAGCCGCGTCTGCCATCTCACACGAACTACAATGCACCATCAACATCTTCAAAACAGGCACCTACCCAGATGACTGGAAGCGTGAAGAAGTCAGGCCCCTGCTCAAAAAGCCCACAGCTGACCCCTCCGACCTCAAGAACTACAGGCCCATCTCGCTCCTCCCCTTCGCAGCCAAAGTTGCAGAGTAAACAGTCAACAGGGAACTGACATGATTCATTGAAGATAACGCCATCCTCGACCCATCCCAATCCAGGTTGCAAAGCAGCCACAGCAACTAGGCCATCTTACTCGCCGTCACAGACGACATCCACAACCTCCTGGACCAAGGCAACTCCGCAGCTGGACCTGATCATTCCTCACCGGAAGAAGCCAAAGGATCAGACTGCCACCCTTCCTCTCCGATCTCACGTAAATCACCAGCGGAGTCCTACAGGGGTCATCTCTGAGCCCGACCCTCTTCAACATCTACTTGGCCCCCTCGCCACCATCGTCCGACAACACAGCCTCAACATTGTATCCTACGCTGCTGACACCCAGCTCATCCTCTCCCTCACCAAAGACCCCACCACAGCCAGACTCAACTTCCAGAAAGGCATGCACTACGTCGCAGTATGGATGACCAACAGCTGCCTGAAGCTCAATGCTGAGAAGGCAGAAGTCCTCGTCCTTGGAACCACCACTTCAGCATGGGACAACACCTGGTGGCCGCCACCTTCAGAAGCCCACCTACCCCCTCGGACCACGCCAAAAACCTCGGCTTCGTACTCGACTCATCCCTCACCATGAACCAACAGGTCTACGCCGTAACCTCCAGCTGCTTCAACACCTGCTGCATCCTCCGCAAGACCTTCAAATGGATCACCCCAGAGTCAAGGAAGACAGTCACCCATGCACTCATCACCAGCAGACTGGACTATGGAAACACACTCTATGCCTGCATTTACAAGTCCCTACTCCGCAAACTCCAGACATTACAGAACACCGCAGCCAGACTCGTCCTCGGCATCTCCCGGCACAAACATATCAGCCAACACCCACGTAGACGCCACTGACTCCCCGTGGAGAAAAGAGTAACCTTCAAAATCCTCACTCACGCCTACAAATGCCTACACAACAATGGACCCAAATACCTCAACGACAGAATCAACTTCCACATCCCCAAAAGAAACATCTGATCTTCCAAACTTGCAGTGGCCGAAACCCCGCGCATCCACAGAGCCAGAGTAGGTGGAAGATCCTTCTCCCACATTGCATCCAAGACCTGGAACGAGCTACCAGCAGACATCAGACGTGCCCACTCCCTGAACACCTTCAGGAAGTCCCTCAAGAACTGGCTCTTCGGCTAACAGATCTGCGCCCCCCCCCCCCCGTCAGTGCCTTGAGACCCTCACGGGTGAGTAGTGCGCTTACAATTACCCAGATTGATTGATTGATTGAGTTATCATCATGTGATGATTGTTCCTCTTCTGCACTGCTTGAGGTGGTGAGGCAACGCTCCTCTGCCATATCAGTAGAGCCTCCACTGGGGGTGCGTCATCTACGTATGATAGGGATGAGCGACTCACCTCCCTGCCCTCCTGAGATATGCGTCCCACCCACTCCTTACCTGGACATTGACACCGTGGCGCAATCCACTGCAATCTCTCCAAATCTATTACTCAGCCAGCAGGAGCCTCAGCCAGGTGTGATTTCACTGGGCTGGGTACAGCAGTCACCGCCTAGTCTGCTGGTGGACCTCCCGATGCAGTTGATGCAGCAGGGCTCTTTTAGGCGTGTAGTTACAGCGCTCAAACCACACAAGTTCGGCGTAGCACAGGGGCTTCCCCCTCCACAGCGTCCGGCCAGCCCAACATCATCCGGCCTGTAATGCAAGGAGATGGCACCCACCGTTGGTAATCCCCTCCGTGCACCCGGGTGTAGTGGTGGATTGTAGTATGCGATGCGGACCTCACTATGTTGGTGCGCAAGAGCACCTCTAAAATTGACTGCTCCAAGGTGCGCAAGGCGGTCTTCTCACACAGGTCCCCAACGTGTCTCCATGCGACCTGCCAGACTTGACCACCATATACAGGTGATCGACGCACATCAATGTCTCCTGCCACGGCTCATCGACTCCACAGCTACTCAACATCCCACTCCAGGCCACAGATGCAGGTCCGGCATGGGATCCAGGCTCTCATCTAGGCTCTCATCCTGGTCAACCGGGAGGTTGGGTGGCTTGAGGGGGTCTTGTTGTGTGCTGCACTTAGCCCTGGCTGCTCAAATCTGCATTTAAACTTTTTTTGTACATCTTTTCTATGTGAGGTGGACTCATGGGCTATTTTTTCTAAGTCCACACTTGCTGCTTAGGGTGCGTTTGTTTATCGCTAAGGGCTCATTGCTGGATTCCGCCCACTATCGCCAGTTTTCCTACGGCCATCAGGCTAAAGTTAGCGGCAGCTTTGGCCGCTGCCCCTGAATCTCTGAAGCTATCGCCTGTTAGCGCCACGTTGGAAATACGTCGCTAACATGACAATAACTTACAGAGATCGACGGCCATTAACAAAATGCCCCTAACTTGCGTTACCGATAAATATCGCCACTCCTTGATAATATCTCCCCCTATGTCAGGAATATTGCACGTCACCTCAAAGTTTGCTGACCATACAAAGGAACTTTGTCTTCAGCCTTGTTCAGCTATTATCTCATGGAACTCCTTAGTGCCTTTCAATATGTTTAAATTGTATGGCAGGTAGTATTTTAGTATTTTTTTCAAAATATCATGACTAATGTCTTATGAGGCATACTCCTGTAATATTGAGTGAAATATTCAGGAAGTGCCTGCTGTTGAACCAGAAAAATCTATGAAACCTGGGAACAGGTCTACATCTAAGGCCATGTCAAAAATCTACTCAGATTACTTCCAATGTATTTAAAACCAATGACATTTTGACCAATTCATTTCTTAATTGCTTTCAAATTTCCCCTATATTTTACATTTTTCTGGAGAGTGGAAGGCTCAATCAGGTCCATCTTAGGGGGGTACTTCATTGCTTGCTTGCTTCACTCAGCGCAATTGCACCCATGTCTTTATGTCTGTTTAAATATATACCAGTCACAGCTGATTACTCTGTGGCGTTGCTCATTAGCATGACACAATGGAAGGATATAGGATAACTCTACACTATTCAACTGTCATGCCTTATGGAGATATATGTAAAGCTGCACGTGTGCACTAGCCAAGTTAGGTCATTTGTGTTTCTAACAGCAAAGTCAAAATAAGCTTATTTTTTTCTTTTCCCTTTTTTTTTTTTAAGCTTTATTTTAAATAAGCTTCTAAGGAGGATTGGCAAAGTCCCAAATAACACAAATTCGACTTTAGAGACCAATATTCTACACCGAGGCATGGCCTGGCACAGTGAATTCCTGAGTGAGTGCATTACATAAACTATCCTTCCAGCATAAATGAATATCCCAAGTATGTCAGGTAGATCAGTGACTTCAGGGAGCAACTATTTTGATGTAAACCCTTTCTCCTATATGACTGGGGCCTTGCAACAAAAGTGACGCCATTCTCAGCAAATGACGGACATGGGTGTAAAGGGCATTCTTCGTGTACGCTATGAAATCTTTTGGAAACTAGCTTGTTCTAGTGAGCTCATCGACTCACTAGTCCCCTTTTATGCCACTGGATGAATTATCATTTGGCAAATGATTCAACGAGTTTGAGTCTGTCATCACATGTTCACTCACCAGTGTTCTTACCCACATTCATAGAGACCACTGAATTTGAAATGGGGTTGTGTTGTGTTTTCTGCCCAAAGCAACATTCCACACAAAAACACCATCTCCTTGACCCGACGATGTAATCCTAGTTAGTAGTGTCAGCAGAAAGTCCAAGGACTTAATGATTATATAATATAGGTTACCCTAACCCACCTGAGCAGGCTTGAAGAGCTGTGATGAGCACTGTGAGGGTAGGTAAAGCAAAGTGATGGAATTTAACTTTCATCTGTCTCCCTACACGGAATCTGATTTGGGGCATATTACAATGAATTATTGCACTTTTTGGCAGCGACCACTCGGTAGCTCCTAAATACCCATCGCCATCACAAAGAAGTTAGCGGGAGTTTTCTACGCCGTTTCCTGACACTATCGCCTGTTACCGACATGTTGATAATACGTCGATAACAAAGCGCTAATTATCAGGGAAAGAAGTCGATAAAAAAACTCCCGCTAACTGGCGCTGGTGATAGTTATCGCCAGAACTTCATAATATGCCCCATAGGGGCATATCATCAAGGGCAATATCGCCGCTTTTGAGGCACTTTTTGCCGCTAAAGCGGCGATATTTTTATCGCCCTATCAGCAAGCTGTCGCTAACAGCTGTTAGCGACAGTTTACTGGCAATAGCGCCCCTTGTCAGCACGCCTCCCATCGCATCGCTAATGAGATGCAAAGGAGGCGTGACTGACAAAACTCCCTTGGGAAAATATCGCTAACCCAGCTTCGTCATATTGACAAGGAGGGTTCGCGATATTTAAAATCACGTTAAGTATGCCTTAACGCAGGAATTTAACGTGTGTTAAATTCCTGACTAAGGCATACCTAACATGGGGGGTGGATTGTGTGGCTAAGACCACAGGCCCTATCATCTAGGATATCCCCACTATCTCTGGAATTCTTATCGCCTCGGCGATGCGCGTTGTTGATAACGCGCTAACTAGGCGATAAATTCCAGAGATAGCCGGCAATAAACATGCAAGCGCTAAGCGCGCTTTGCGATATTTATCACCAGACCTTGATAACATGCCCCCATGAGCCATTAGAACAAGCTTAGATTAATTGGCATACCTGTTGCAACAATTGTATAATCAATGTGGAGACATTTAAAACGTTTTTTATGTTTTATTTTTATAATTGTTTACAACTTTTTTTATAGCGATTCATCATGTAGCACCAAAGTTGTTAATAAGCTTTCAAACGAACTTTTTGTGATTAATATCCTTCACAACTTCTGGTAAAAAGAGATGGCTGCCTCAAGTTCATACGATTCCAGTCCATAGCTAATGTGCCTTCTCAGTTTAGTCCTTTGTCTATGTATAAGGCCGCTGCTACTATTGCTTCAACTCCGGTCGCACCTATAACGTGAAGTGCACGTGTACTTTCAACAGTTTACTAAGAGCTGGTTTGACCTCGGCAGGTTTTACTAGACTCCATTACTTCCTCATATGTCCTCCTCATCCCAGTCCTTGGATAAGTGAGGCAATCCTGCCTCCCAACAGGCTAGTCTAAACGCTGGAATTTCTTTTAGGTTTATTATATAAACCCATCTCTCCCACTGCCATGCCTGTTTTTTTTCCTGTCTGATGGATGTACTGTTGGAGCGCTGTTTTTTTCTTCCCCCGTGTGGGTGCTGCGATGTGCAGGACCTGCAGGAAAATGGCCTATTGCAAATTTAAAGGTCGGATTTGCAGGATTTGATTAATTCTGCTGTTCAGGCTGCGCTGTTTGAGCATTCTGCCATTTTTTGTCTTCTGAGGAGGCTTCCCTTGCTGATCCAGTTGAATGGAAGGTAGAGACAGCTTTGAAACGTTCCTATGCTGCGTCTCGTTCCGGGATTGGGGCTAGCACTTGCTCTGCCTATGCCTCCCGGGTCCTTATCAAGGATTTCGAGAAGTTGTTTGACTGTTTTCAGGATCAGGGGAATCTCACTCCTGTTTTGGCACAGATTTAGGGCTTGGTGCAGTTTCTATCTGATGTCGCTTTTGACATGCTTGTGCCTTCTCCTCTGCAGTGGCTGGTAGGCGGTCTCTGAGGACAAAGCCTTGGCGTCTTGAGGCTGCTCAGAAGGCCTTAATTCATAAACTGCCTTATGAGGGTCCCCGGCTTTTTGGGGACAAATTGAAAATAATGGTGCAGCAGTCTGCGGAGGAGAAGAAGTTGTTGAAGCCTTTTCAGTGTGTCCAGAAGAAGAATTCTTTTTTTCCATAAGCAGAGCTTTCAAGGTGTTCTCTCCTCTTCTCAGCCTTTTCGTGGATGGGCATGTGGTCAGGGGCTGCGTTCCATAACAAGTCGCGGCCTCAACAGCAGCAGCAGCCTCAGGGTGCTGGGCAGAAGTGACTATGCCAAGATAGGAGCTTGGCTCCGTTTATTCCTGGATCAATGGTCGACTTTGATTTCCAACCAGTGGGTCCTGTCAGTCATCGGTTAGGGGAACTAGATTCCATTCCGGGGCCCTCCCCCTCAGACCTGGTATCGGGTTACCCCGTTGTCAAGAGACCTCATGAAGAGAACTGCTAGGTTGTCAGGAGTGGGTATGTTGCTGGTGAAGGGCGCTGTTCTCCGGGTTCCGAAGCGGAACGGGGCCTGGGTTTCTATTCCATGCTCTTCTTGGTCCCAAAACCCGATGGTTCATGCCACCCGAGTCTGAATCTCAAGGCTCTGAACAAGTTGGTGTGGCTTGGATCACTTTTGGATGACCACCTTGCAGTCCATCATTCCCCTGATCTAAGAGGGCAACTATCTGGCTTCTCTGGACTTAGAAGATGCCTATTTTCACCTCCCTGTCCATTGTGTTGAATGCGGTCCATTACCAGTTTCCGGTGTTGCTTTTTGGCCTCTTTTTCCGGACTTTAATGCAAGGTGTTTGCACCTGCTCTGGGGTTTTTGCAGCTTCAGGGGTTCTCTGTGTTTCCCTATATTGGTGATTGTTTGATCTCTGCTTCCTCCCTTCCTAGGGCTCTTCTGGCAGTGTGGGCGACCATGGACATGTTCCAGGGTCTGGGGTTGAAGCTGAATCTGGCCAAGTCTCATCTGGTCTCTGTTCAGAGACTGCAGTTTGTCAGAAGACTTTTAGACACCTTGTTGGGGGCAGTGTTTCTCTCTACTGCTCGCATCTCCTCCCTGCAGCTTCTTCTGTGGGACATGCTGAGTTGGCTGTCTGTTCCGGCTTGGGCTTGGTTGCGGGTCCAGGGGTTAATGGCTGCGACCACAGCCGTGGTTCCCTCAGCTTGCCTGCACCTCAAGTCTTTAGTGAATCATCTGTTGTCTCGGTGGGACCCCTCCCATGCAGGTTGAGACTATCTGGTTCCTCTCTCCCCTGTTCTGATTCGGGACTTGGGCTGGTGGCTTCGTACTCCCAATCTGGATAAGGGGGTCAGTTTTCAGCGTCCTCCTCCCCAGTTGTTGATGACCAACCCCAGTCTTTGGGGATGGGGGCCACTTTGGGGATCTTTGAAGGCCAAGGGACAGTGGTCTTGGGCTGAGAGCGCCCGTTCCCCGAATTGGCTGGAGTTGGCGGCCGTTTGGCAGGTGATACTGTTCTTTCAGGTTCGCTTCCAGGGGGCGAATATGTTGGTTTGCACCGACAATCAGGTGGCTCGCTGTTACTTGAACCTCGAAGGGGGACCCCGTGCTAGTCTCTGAATCCACCGGCTTCCATGATTTATGCTTGGACAGAGTCTTGCCTGTCGGCCTTGAGGGCTGCTTACATTCAGTGTCCCCTGAACTTCCATGTGGAGAGCTGGAGCCGCAGCCTTCCATCCTCGGTTCTGTTCAATCAGCCTGTTCCCCTATTCCCGGACTTTTGTCTTCGGTTCGGGACACCTTGGATTGACCATTTTCCTTCCCCCCCAAACTCCCTCCTTCCTCGGTTCTGTTCCGAGCTGGATTGTCCACAGGCATGGGTGGTGGATGCCCTCTCGATTCCTTGGCCCCCAGAACTTCTGCATGCCTTCCGCCCGATTCCACTCCTCCTGCAGGTGCTGCAGAAAATTTGGGTGCAGAAGGTGTCTGTTCTCCTGACTGAACCTTTTTGGCTTTGCTGCCTTTGGTTCCCACTGTTGATGCGGGTGTCAGGGGGCGGGTTTGTCTGGGTTTCCAAGATCTCGGCACCGCTTCATTTCCCACTTCTGTCCTTACCTCATCTCTGTTGGTTAAAACTGACGGCATGGCCTATGAAAGTTTGATGTTGGAGTCTTTGGATTGTTCTTCCTTGGTGGCCTGTGATATCCAGTGTTCCCGCAGGCCTTCTACCCATAAGAGTTTTTGTCACTTGTTGTACCTCTCATGGCATGGATCCTGTGGTTTGTGATCCGGCCTCCATTCTTGAGTTTCTCAGGAATGTTCTTGTTTAAAGATCTTTCCCCTTCTACTTTGTCTGTTCAGTGGGCTGCTGTTTGGGCAAGTAGGGGTTGGGGGGGCCCCCTTGGAGGGTATTGTTCCTTTGGGTAGCAGGCTCCTCCGGAGTCTTTGGCTTGGTTGTCCAGTCACTCCTGTGATTGTGCCCTCTTGGAATTTGCTGACTGTTCTGAGGGGTCTCCAGTTCTCCCCTTTTGAGTTTTTGTTGGAGGTTGATTTGCTGTGGTTATCTGCCAAATTGGCCTTCCTGTTGGCCATCACCTCTGCTCGGCGGTTGGGTGAGTTGGGAGCCTTGCTTGTTTCCTTTCCTTACTTGCACAACATGGTGGTGTTGTGGCTTAACCCGGCGTTTCTCCAAAAAGTTTCCTCCAAGTTCCATTTGCAGGAGAAGGTGGTTCTTACTGATTTTCCTGGGGATGGGTAAGCTCTTGTTCCTCCTACATTGGATGTTCGCTGAGCCCTTCAGGTTTACCTCCAACATACCAACGTTTTTGTCTTTCTCCTGCCCTGTTTGGATCCTGGGGTGGTGTGGCTAAGGGGAAGAAGGTGTCTACTTCTACCATCAGTTGGCGGGTGCATTTGGCGTGATGCCAGTCCTATAAGTCTCTGGGTCTGCCTCCTCTGGCTCAGGTTTAGGGGTGTTCAACGCGGTCGGTGTCTGCTTCCTAGGCTGAGGCGGCTTGTCTTTCTATCCAGGAGATTTGTAGGGCGACTACTCGTCAGTCCCATCATACTTTTGTCTGGCATTGTCGCCTTGATGTCTTGCATGCCTCTGTGGACAATTTTGCTGTTGGCGTTATGAACGCTACTGTGTCTTAATAATGTTTTTGATTAAACCTTTGTATTTCTGTATGAATCCCTGGTGTCGTGCATTTTCTTGGTACTTTTTACTTGTGAGATCCTCACTTATGTGAGGACTGGGACGAGGAGGACATATGAGGTGGTAATGATTCGTTACTTACCGGTAATCTTCAGTACCGCAATTAAGGTCCACATTGTCCTAGTCCTGTTTCCTCCCTCCCTCCCACTGTGGTTGTGTCTGGTCTTCTTGATGAAAGGCATGGCGGTGGGTGGGAGGGGTTTATATAATAAACATAAAAGAAATTCTAGTGTTGAGACTAGCCTGTCGAGAGGCAGGATTGCCAAACTGATGTAAGGATTGGGATGAGGAGGACCTCCATCGGGGTAATGAAGATTACCTCTAAGTAACGAAACATAATCCGGCATTCCTCGTGTGTACGATAGTCACATGTTGGTGAGAGGAGGCAGTAGTGTGAAGAGAAACAGGGAACATGAAAAAGAGAAAGAAGCCAAGGTAAGTACAACGTTTTTGTAGTGCTTAATTTCCCTGCTTGTGAGCTGCATAACTTCACTAGTTAAATTGCTTGCGAGAAGTCGCATAATGTAGAGATTGATAGTTGGCCTAATAAAAGCAAGAATGTACATATTGTTTTATGGAGAGATTGGAGATAGTTTAAAATTAACCACAGAGAACGGGTATTTGAGAGTATTGTGATCAGACGTGGTGCTCAGCTTTGCAATAGTTGTGAAAAGGTAATCATTTTCATCCCTATATATGTGTATGTTGATTGCTTAACATTTGCAGATAAATGCATTCATTATAAATTGACAATATTGGTTTAACTGACCCACGACTCGGATGGTGCTTTTAGCAGCTGCAAGCATAAAGGCATGCAAGCAAATCATACAGAGTTTGATGATTGGGGTTCATGAAAATTGAAGGCAGAATGTTTAAAGTGCTCATGTTAACTTTATGTCAAGTTCAATGAAACACATCGTACTATTATACAAAACATACATTTACTTCCATGTTATTTGGAAAGTGTTGCCTGGAAATCATGGTCACAATCTTAGTTATTAACTGGCAAATTGACTATCAGACAAGAATGGTGGAACTTGAAGTCCAGCGTAACAATAAACATATTCAACATTCCTTTCATGAGCCTGACCTTGTCATTTCTCTTTTCCCCCCTTACACAGATGCACAGGTACAAGTATGCATGTTGGTGAAGATAGCTCAAGGTTACTTGAGGACAGGCAGTGTGAGTGGGAATACATTTAAATGCATTTCTTTTCTTTACTGAATAGGTTATTAGTCAAACAAGTGTTGTGGCTCATTCATGATTTGAATAAGGAACATCCTCCAAATCAGCATTAAGCAGCAGTCAGCACTCGATCTGCTCCTCTGAAGAAACCTTTGCAAGTGAAAATAGTCTAAGGATGTATATTTATAAAACTGTGAAACCGGGAGGGAATACCAGAATAATGTAATGTTCCCTTTGAAAATTTTTGAGTAAGCATTTCTGTGTCCCTTCCCATTTCCCCCCAGCTCGGTTTATCCCGGGTTAGGTATGAGGGACAGCTGTGGCCCATTGTATTTTAAGATTGCATTCTCTGCCTATCAGCAGCCAGTTGACATCGGCTATAAAAATGGTTCATTCAGTGAACCTCATTCCAGGCTGCTATTTCTGTATGATTCTGTCATTTCATAGAATTTCTAACATTAGGTGTTGCGGCCCCTCTAGCATCCACCCACATCAACGCTGCTGTGCCCTATCTATGACGGTAACCCACGCCCTCATCACTTCTCACCTCGACTACGCCAATGGCCTCTATTTGGGACTCCCCGTCTATCTGACCCGCAGACTCCAAATGATCCAGAACGCTGCAGCCAGACTGACATGCAAGGATCCTTATCGCCATTCTATCTCCCCCCACTTGAGAGACCTGCATTGGCCGCCCGTCATCAGGCGTATAGAATTTAGGCGCTCACTCTGGCGCACAGAGCCACCAGGGGCCAAGGCCCGGCTTACCTGAGAGCCAGACTTCAACATTACCACCATGACAGGGTCCTGAGATCCAACCACCTGCGGCTCCTCACCATTCCTTGCTTTTGCAAGGCGAGGACTGGCGGAAGAGCTTTCTGTCAGCACCGCGAGACTACGGAATGACTTGCCACTCTCTCTCCGCCTGACTGAACCAGCTTTCCGACGAGCTCTAAAAACCTGGCTCTTCAATTGCCGCTAATACTAGGGTGACCAACCGTCCGTAAATTTCACGGACAGTCCGTAATTTCGGCCGTCTGTCCGTTGTCCGTGAAGGATTCTTTAACGGACGCCATTTGTCCGTAATTTTAACCGGGCACCGGTCGCACCACCCTAAAGCCGGCACAGCTTACACCCACCTCCCTTCTTGAATCCGATGCAGTACCAAAGCTCCGATACCAGCAGCATTGGAGAGGCACAGCGGGATGGCAACCCTCACACCTTCAGCCCTTGATGAGCTGTTAAGAGGTGTCTGAAGGTGACTGAGAGGGAGGGGCTGCCGCTTCAGGCGCAGGGGCATCTATTCAGATGCAAACAGCCCTGAATGTGTCATGTCTCTGCAATTTAGAGGGGCCTCACACATTCCCTTTCTGCCCAGGGCCCCAAACATCCTAGAACCGGCCCTGATTACACTGAGGCAGTACCTGGTTCTCTTCACAGAGCTTAATTACTGTTACTAAATTGTAAGCAAACCTCGGTTCTGCAAACATGCAGTCTATAATGTAATAAAAAAAAGAAATGGCACAATCGCACCCACACTGATTACCAAAGTATGGAGGACAGTCAGTTAAATCAGTTCTCTTGGAGCATCTCCTTTAAGTACTGTAAATCACAGTGGGGGGTGGCAAAACAAACATTTTAGAAAGAGAGCCTGTCGTCTCGTTGTCTTGTCCAGGAGGGGTGAGGAGCCCTACCCCACCCTGGAAGAGACCAAGATGATACTAGAATACTGCATGCCCACCCCTGTTGCCACCCTGGTGGATCCTGTTCCCCCTCCTGTGTTGGCTCCTGCCCCCCCCCCTCCAGTGATGGCTCCTGTCCCCCCATGTGGTGGCTCCTGTCCCTCCCCCCGCCTGTGATGGCTCCTGTCCCCCCCTGTGGTGGATCCTGTCTCCGCCCTGGGTGGCTTCTGTCCCAGTCCTGGAATGGCTCCTGCAGCGAGGGTGAAGTTCTTGATGGGCTTCTCAAAAAGGCTCAGCTCAAAATTAATATGAAAAGGTGGGCGAGTGAGAAGGGAAAGGATGGGTGGATGGCTGGATGAATTAGTGAAAGGGTGAATGGATGAATGAAAGATTGAATAGATGGATAATGAGAGAGGATGGATGGATTGATGAGTGAGTGGAAGGATGGATGAGAGAAAAGGTAAATAGCTGGATGTATGGGTGGAAGGGTAGCTGGATGGGTAAAAGGGTGGATGGATGAGTGAAAGGATGGATGAGTGAAAAGGTGGATGATGAGTGAGTGGGTGGATGGATGAGTGAAAAGTTGGATGGATTGATGAATTGATAAGTGCGAGGGTGAATGGATGGACAGATGAGTGAAAGGGTGGATGAGTGAGTGAAAGGGAGGGTAGGTGGAGGACAAAAGGATGAATAGATGAGTGAAGCAGTGAAAGGATAAATGGATGAGAGAAAGGATGGATGAGTGATTGGGTCAATGGATGGATTCATGAGTGGATGAGTAGATGGATGGGTGGGTGGATGGATGGAAGGAAGGATGGCTAAGTGAAAGGGTCGATGGAGAGAGAAAGGGAGGATGGATGGATGACTGAAAGGGTGGATGGGTGGAAGGATGAATAACTGGGTGGAGTGGATGAGTAAGTGAAAGGATGGCAGGATGGGTGAAAGGGTAAATGGCTGGCTGGATGGATGAGTGAATGGATGGATTGGTAGAAGAGTGGATGGATGAGTGTACAGATGGATAGGGTGAAAAGGTGGATGGATGGATGAGTGAAAGGATGGATGAAGGGATGGATGAGTGAAATGATAGATGGAAGGATACATGATGGATATATTTGCAAATGGTTGAATGTGTTTGGATATGGCTGGGCTTACTTATATACTAGTGCGCGACCTCCTCTGATGTGTCTGTAAAACTTACCTATTGTCCTGAATTTTGACCTCCTGTCCTGAATTGTGTCCTGAATTTTGACCCTATGTCCTGAATTTTTACTCTAACCGTCCTGAATTTGCACCAATGCCAGTTGGTCACCCTAGCTAATACCACTCACTGTGCATCCGTATCAGCCGCCTACCTCAGCGCCGGGACACCTCCGTTGGGGGTAGGCATGCGCTCTACAAATGTCCAAATGAATAAATATCTCCTATGGTTTCAACAGCGGTGGTGCCCCGGGTGCTGTGGCCTCCTCCCTCACCCTCCCCCATGGCTCCCTTGCTGATCTGTGTGAGCCCCAGCCTGACTGGGTAACGGTGCACTGGGGTACTCAGACATTAACTCCACTGCCAACAGGTAAAATTAATATTTAAAGATTCACAAATCATATCATGAGCATTTCTGGACAGTTAACGTGTGTTCTAAAATAGCTTCATATTATAAGTCAGGGAACTCGCTGTGTTGTTGTCAGCAGGATAACGACCTCTGACTGGGGAGACGACTCTGGGAAAACATGATGTGGCTGTTCAAGGGTTAATGTGCCAAAGTCTGATAGAAGGCGCAAAGCTGCTGCAAGAGCCAAGAGTGACGCACAGACTACCCTGCACGGAAGAGCTTTACATCTCTAAGGGACCAGGAAGAGTGGACGCTCACCCTGCCGGACAGACAGGCAGCCCTTGCCAAGTTAGAGTCGAATCTGACCAGAAAGAAAAATAACCCCAGTTTCACAGCCTGAAAACAACACTCTGCAGCGGGGCACACTTGGGTTTGGCCAGGGGAAGGTTTTGTGGCTGCATGTGACTTTCCTTTGGTCTCCACACTCTGCAGTTATCAGTCTCCACACTGTACATGAGCCAGCTGCATTACACACGGTCACATAAATTTTTAGGCACGGAGAGATAACGGGGCATATCAACAACAACCGGCGATAATTATCGCTGAGCGCACTCGGGGGCATATTTACAACGAGGCGATAATAAATTATCACCGCTTTAGCGGCCGTTTTCGGCCGAAAAGCGGCGATAATTTTATCGCTATATTAGCAAGGTCACGCTAACGCGTGAAACCTTGCTTTAGCGTGGGGATTTCTAACGCTCAGCTTTGCATCTCTAATGAGATGCAAAGTGGGTGTTTCTGACCAGACATGATAGGAGAAATGTCGCTAAGCGACATTTTAGCGACATTTCTCCTATCATCAAGCCCCACGCTATGAAGCATAGCGTCAGGAATGTAGCGATAACACCTGTTATCGCTACTTTCCTAACACCTGCTTCAGGACTGACTTAGCCATGATATCCTATGGAAGGTGGATATCATGGCTAAATTTGTGAGTCCCTATCAACAAGCTAACGTGAGATTATCGCTGGGTTTCCAGCGATAATCTCACGTTAGCCAGTTAGCGCTAGGATTTTTATCGCTGATGAGATAAGCGTTGCTAATAGCACGCTATCTCAGCGATAAAAATCGGCACTAGCCGGCGATAATTATCCGAGCGCTAAGTGCGCTCTGCGATAATTATCGCCGGTTGTTGTTGATATGCCCCTCAGCGCTCGGATAATTATCGCCGGCTAGCGCCGATTTTTATCGCTGAGATAGCGTGCTATTAGCAACGCTTATCTCATCAGCGATAAAAATCCTAGCGCTAACTGGCTAACGTGAGATTATCGCTGGAAACCCAGCGATAATCTCACGTTAGCTAGTTGATAGGGACTCACAAACTTAGCCATGATATCCACCTTCCGTAGGATATCATGGCTAAGTCAGTCCTGAAGCAGGCGTAAGGAAAGTAGCGATAACAGGGGTTATCGCTACTTTTCGTGACGCTATGCTTCATAGCGTTAGGCTTGCTGATAGGAGAAATGTCGCTTAGCGACATTTCTCCTGTCATGCCAGGTCAGGAACGCCCACTTTGCATCTCATTAGAGATGCAAAGCTGGGCGTTAGGAATCCTGACTCTAACGCAAGGTTTCACGCGTTAGCGTGACCTTGCTGATTAGGCGATAACATTATCGCCGCTTTTCGGTCGAAAACGGCTGCAAAAGCGGCGATAATTTTATATCGCCTGCTTGTTGATATGTCCCAAAGTGATAAACCCAGAAGGATGTTGAGCCTTCTGCAGAGACGTGAACTGGTTTCCCAGCGTAAAAGTTGGCTGCTCTAGCCGTTATGCCACATCCTCTCTCATCTTCTTCGTTGCCCTATTACCTCCTCTTCTTATGGGAGAGGGGGTGGCGTACTCATCCGTTCCAGAGTGCGTTGCTTGGGAGTTGAATTGATAAAACATGGATTGAGGCATGGCAAGAGGCTTTTGGTTTCAACCAGGGGAAAAGGCTTCACAAAAGACTGCTGTGTACAAGCTTCGGGCTCAGACAAGAGACGCAGAGCCCTGTTGTAGGGGGCCCTGTATGGCTCCATGCTGCCTGCCTGCTAAAATGTCTTATTTTTCATTTTTGTCCATGCACCTTGTGATGGGGGCCGTGTGCATGCGCTCCGGGCCTAATTACTGGTACACTATTAACCATTATGACACCGATATTGGATGCACTGGTATGAGCAATGAAGGGCCTCATGCGACCACTCCTCCTTTTATTTACTCACCTCGGGCCATGCCTGGCCCAAGCACGACAATTCCCGCACATGCCGGGTGTGTGAGCTGCACACTCACTACATCCTATCTCAACTCAGTCTCTTTTTCTTCTCTTCACGGTCTGGCTCCGGACTCGCCAGCTGGCATGCAAAATCCTTTAGCCTGGAACTTGGAGCTGGGTTCCCCCTCAGTCCATATCTTCAATGTTGACCCTGATCAGGAGGTGGGGTCTCGGGTCTCAAGGGTGTTTCCGATTGACCTCCTGGGCTTGAGGGTGTTGTGCCAGTCTCTTGGTTGACTTCCCTCTGCACCCCTGGGTGGTTATTCTGTGGGGTGCCGGTGTGTTCCCTCTCAGTTCCTGCTTCTCCGTCTCCTCCTGCTCCAGAGTACTTCTCCTCCCTGGTGGTTGGGGGCTTCCTGTCTATTCCCTTGAACTATGAGATGTTCCTTGTCACTCTCTCTCCTTCCTTCTCCACGGTGACCATAGTTCCCTTGACGTTGGTTACTGTTCAGTGGCCTGGCTCATAGGGAGTCCGGAATTTTCCTCCTGGCCTCCGGTCCTTCATTAGTACTCGATCTGCTGGTCAAAGTTCACAAAGTCAGGCTCTTCTCTTGTGGCTGGCATGTATATTTTGCTTCTCCCTCCGCTCTAGGGCCTATTCTCATTGTAGTGCAGCGGGGTCTACCTGGGGCAGATAGGAATGGTGTCGCGGCATGGGCTATTAAACTTCAACGCTCGCGGTGCTTGGTGCGTAGTACTGTGCGGCGTGCTTCAGTACTCTCGGAGAAATAACTGTAGGTGGCGTTCAGGGTCTGCATTCTCAGCCACAGAGATGGCCAGGTCCTTGTTGAGGGTCCTCATGAAACATTCAATTTCTCCGTTGGCCTGTGGCCATTGAGGGGTGATTCAGAGATGGCGTACGCCATGGAGTTGAATGAAGTCACAGAACTCCTTTCCCTGGAACGGGGGCCCATTGTCTCTCTTGAGCTCTCCTGGACATCTGAACACTGCAAATGTTTTCTCGAGCACTGGGGCAACCTGGGAGAATGCAGTGGAGCTGACGACCTCCACTTCGGGGTATTTGGAATAGCTGTCTACCATGACTAGCATCATCAAGTCAATGCTCACTTTCTCCCACGGGGCATTCCCATGCTCCTCCATCTGGATAGGAGCTGGTCGTTCTGATGCACTTGTAAGCTGGCACGCCGGGCATCTTCTCACAGCCTCCTCCACTCTGCTCTCTAGCCCTGGAAACCAGATTTTCTCTCGCATTCTGGTCTCGTGAGCCAGTTGGGGTACATGGTGGTGTAAGGCAGACTGGATGACAATGCAGGACCCTCGAAACAGAATTCCCTCCTGGGTCACACTTAGCTTATTCCGGATCTTCCATATTTTAGTGAGGTACTCCCTTTCCGGTCCTGACCAGTCGTTGGCCGTCTGCAAGAACCGATGCCAGTTTCCTCCTTGTATGGCACTGCATGCCTTAGCCATGACTGGGTCACCTTCTGCTGCCGCTGCGATGTCTGACATGGTCTGCGCTTTAGGGCATGTGATTGTCGAGATCATGTTTATGTGGGCTTCGAGTGCCTCAACTTCCTGCGCCTCCGCTGGGTGTTCTTTTGGCGAGGGATGTCGAGAGAGAATATCGGCAGGATTCTTCTCGCTTGGGCAGTATATGACCTCCATTAATACTGCTACAGTCCGATGGCCCACCGCTTGATCCTCAGAGGATGATGAGGCGCCGACCCCTTGAAGAGGGGTAGTAGTGGCTGGTGGTCCATGACTACCTTGAATGGCTGGTGGGAGATGTACAGGTGGAAGTGCTGTCACGCCCATCGAACGGCCAGGGCCTCCCTCTCAATCTGCGCGTAACACTTTTCGGTGAGAGAGAGACTTGTGGGCGTAGGACAACGCGGCTCACCTTCCGTGTTCTTGCTCCTGGATGTGCACTGCCCCTAGGAAACCCGGGCTGGCATCGACAAAGAGTTCTGTACATTTGGCAGGGTCAAAATATACCACGTGGTGTGGTCGAGAAGGACATTCTTGACTTTATAGAAACGCCACCCCTTCTTGCTGTCCCCACCTCCACGTGGCGTTCGATTGAGTGAGGTTTCAGAGGGGTTCCGCGATGGTAGCTAGATCCGGGATGAATCAGCCACAGTATGTGGCCATCCTAAGGAAACTTTGCACCTCTGATACTCTTGAGGGGGGTGGAGCATCCTTGATGGCCTGGGACTTCCGTGGGTCTACCTGGATTCCCTCCTGATTGAAGAGGTAACTGAAGAATTCTATCTCTTTTTGAAAGAAGAGGCATTTTTCCCTGTGTAGGGTGACGCTATGTTCCTGGAGTCGTTCTAGCATAGCCCTTTGGTGCCGGTAGTGTTCATCCGTGGTGGTGGAATGGATGAGGATGTCATCACTCATGTTCAGCATGCCTGGTAGGCCTGTTAGGATCTCCTGCACCGTGTCCTGGAATACCTCTGCCGCAGAGGATATCCAGAAGTTGAGGCGCTTGTAGAGTCGCAATCCCAGATGGGTGCTGAATGTCATGTTATATCTGCTTTCCTTGGCCAGGACCAGCTGGTGGTATCCCGCGTTCAGGTCTAGTTTTGAGAACCACTGGGACACGTTGACATAAGCTTCCAAGTCGTGCATCGTTGGAGTGATGTGGCATTTCTGCCGGATTGCTTTATTGGGGAGGCCCATATCGATAAATAATCTGATCTTCCCAGGCTGTCGTGGCTTTTCCACTGTGACCATGGGAGACACCCATGGGGTTGGCCCGGATACTCTCTCGATGACTTCCTGGTCTTCCAGCTTCTGCAGCTCTTGTTCTACTAGCAGCCTGAGGTGGAAAGGGATTTGCAGGTGTCTTCGGGCTGTCAGGGCCACTGCTGGGTCGATATGGAGCTTCACTGGGGGTCTCTTGATACGACCTAGTCCTTTTAAAAGGTCCGCGAATTGGCTCAGCAGCTCTTCAGTCTGGTTCGCCCACACACTTCTCACAAATGTCACTAGACCTAGGTCCTCAGTGGCATGGCTGCTGAGTAGTGTGTCGGCCTCTTGGTCAAGTATGTGGACAGTTGTCACGATTTTGTTGTCTTCTGACTGGATCGGCACCGTCATCTTTTCTCGTAGCGGCTGGGGTGAATCACCTGCATACGCGAAGATCTTTGTTTTAGATGGTGGGAATTTGGGCCTGGGTCTTAGCCTGTAACACTGCTGGATACCCATGACTTTCACTTCACTTTGATAGCTTTATTTCGGTCACTGACCATAAAAGCACAGATAAAATATTTACATAAGCATAAAATACATAAATAATCATCATTAGGATAAAAAGTTATTAAACAACAGTTATCAAAGTAGCAACAATAAACAGTAAACATATTCAGTCACTAAGAGGGACCCAACGCCTTTAGGATGCGATTGCGTGTGTGCCAGACATTAGTAAGAAACTTTGTTATCGCATAGACAGTTGGACCAGAAACATCACATTTCAAAATCCTATACATTGGTGCGTATTCCCTGCAGCCCATATTCCTTATCAGCGGAAGAAGCCAGTATTTTCGTGCTGCCTTGTAGGCTGGGCAGAAGAAAGCCACATGCAAGTCAGTTTCCTCCTTAGCATCGCAAGCCGGGCACTGCTTTATAGTAGGAGCCTTTGACCATGTGCATGTGAAGGACCGAAAAGGGAGTGTGCTGTATCTCCATTGGAGAAACAGCTTCCGCGCCAGTACAGGGGAAATGGGATCTAATACTTTCTCGAACTTGTAGGAATCCTTGCTTTGTAAAAAAACGAAGGCTAAGGACCCGTTTGCCTGAATGGCTTCAGTCCTGGCTTTTTTGTGTTCATGATATACATTAGCCAGGGACTTTCACAGAGGCTCTGGTGTCGATGACCGCCCTCACCTCCGACCCAGCTATCCTCATGGTGCAAGTGGGCTGTGGTCTCCTCCGTTTCTTCAGCTCTTGTGTGAAAGACACCATCATCTTCTGTGGAGGAATCTTCACATTCCCTCTGCTCATTCCCTCTGGCACTGCTGGACCCTGCCAGGGAGGCGCTCAACAGTTGGCACACTATTCTTGCCATTGGTTTTCCCCCTCTACTGTCTTTACGTTGGTTTCTTTTCCAGCACAATGAATGGAAGTGGTTAGGGATCTCACAGTGGGAGTACGTCTGACCTTGGGCAAGGCACGCCTGGACGGGGTGTTCTTCGCATCCACAATATCCGCATTGGCCTTTCCCGGCTTGGGGCAGCCGGCCTCATTTCCCACTCCCTCTGTCTCATGTTTTCACTGCGTTGACTTGCTCGGTCTTGATGGCCACTTTCTTTTCTGTTGTTCGTGTCAGGGCCAAGTCCATCTGGCTGCCGAGATGCCTTGTGTTCTGGCTAGGACCAGTATATCATTGAGAGGTATGTTCAGCTGTTTCAGGATCGGCCTACGTAGTATCTTGCTGCAGACACCTTGGATGATTTGAGCGCAGATCTCTTCAATGGCTCGATCCTCTGTTGTATAGGCACTTGCTACTTCTCTGAGTCTTGCGTAGAACACATCAATTGATTCTCCCTCCCTTTACTGGGCCTGGCTGGTTTGAACCTGTCAAAATTCGGGTTCAACTGCGGATCGAAGTGTGCGTTAAGCGCCGTCACTGCAGCGTCGTAGTTGGTGGGTACTCCTTTATTCAGAAGGTGCTTGAATAAAAGATATACTTCTTCAACTACATAGTTGAGTATTAGTAAGCTTTTCACTGCTCCGTCTGTCACCCTTGTTGCTATAAAGTGGTTTTTAGTCGCCTCAGCCATGTCTTCCAGCGTGGGGACGTGGCAGTGGTGTCAGCCACCTCATTGAATGGAGGATGCACTCCTGTAGGTGCATGTTATATAACTATGTGGGTGGGTGGCTGGTCTGTGTCAGGGTTATCTCCCATCTTGTCACTCGGGCCACTCCACTTGTGCTGCAGCAGGTGCTGGAGTTGTGCTTCTTGTTATTTCCTTTTCTTTTTTTTTTTCATGCGGCGCTGCGCGTGGCAGGTGGGGTATGCTCTGTCTTAGCTTTGGGTTTTCTTTTCTCACTTGCAGTGCCGTCCAGCTGCTGCGTAGGACCGGGATGTGAAGAGGAAAGGCTCTTTTCCTGTTGCTCTGATCAGGTAAGTCCTACCGGTGTTGGTAGGTGCAGGAATTAGCCCCTGATGCAGGGGCACACTCTGTCTCAATGGGCCAGATGTATCAAGCACTTTACAGTTCGATTTGCAGAATCGGCCCGTTTACTAACGGTAAAAAGCCTTTTGTGATGTATCATCCCCAAAGGTATTCGCAAAATATTGAATCGTAATTTTTGTGATTACCTATTTTGCGAATGCATTTAGGGAGTAGCAATTTGCAATTCATTGCAATTTGCAGGAAGCAAGAAAAAATTGTGATCTTGCTTTAAGGAATCGCAAATTACCACCAACTTCAAGTTGGTGGTAATTTACAAATTCCTAGAAAAATTCACTTTTTGCATTTTTCTATGTGCCATGCGGTGCACACACATGCCCTTAGGGCATGTGTGCGCGCCACATGTGCACACTTACCTTACCTTACAATTTGCGATTACAAGTTTGGTAATTGCACATTGCGAATGTCTTCCCATTCATTCCTATGGGCCTATAGGGCCATAGGAATGAATGAGAAGGCATTCCTTAATAGCGAATCCCAATTTGCGATTCACTATTAAGGAATATGTAGGAAACGCAATTTTGTTTGCGAAACCTACATACATTGCATTTCGCGAGTCCATAATAGAGAATCGGTAAAATTCGCTATTAAGGACTCGCAAAATACAAAGTTGATACCTCTGGCCCTAAGCTCCTTGGCTGCAGATCATATGGGATCTGTACTCTCCCAGGCACTCTTCCTGACTGGCTGTCTCTGTTGCAGGCTCCACTGCCATGAGCGTGGGCCCAGGCTGTGCACCTGTTGCCTGGTGTGGGGTAACGTGCAGCGTGCATGGGCCGCGGTAGACTGCTCCGCAGGGGAAAAGCTGCGCTTTTACTGGCCTGTCAAGTGACCCGGTGTCTTCTTCTCTCCTTTTGCGGGCACCTCCTCCGCAGGAGTAGTAGCAGCATCAACGTGGGGAAAGCCTTGCAGACGGTGGTCTGCTCCTTCTTAGTGCTCTGGTGGGGGCGCGCTGCCTGAGGCACATCGCTGGTGCCTCTCGGACATGTGGGAGCATGGGTTTGGCTCCGCACACGTCCCCGGTGTCATGGGGGCCGTGTGCATGCGCCCCGGGCCTAATTACTGGTACACTATCAATAATTATGACACCGACACTGGATGCACAGGTATGGTCAATGGAGGGCCTCGTGCGACCACTCCTCCTTTCATTTACTTGCCTCAGACCACGCCTGGCCCGAGCACATAGGTGCGACATGGCCGGGTGTGTGAGCTGCACCGCTAACTCACTACACGCCCTACTTCTTTTCATTTACTGAATTCCACTTTTTCACCTAAAATATATGGATTTCCTTTCAGTTGCTGAAAACGGTTTATTTTGTGTGCTTGTCTGTTTAGCTTGGTTTTGCCCCAAACGTGTTTTTTAAGGCGTCGAAGTCAGAGCATAGTACAGCTATTTGAAATAAATTTAAATATTTCATTATAAATAATCAGGGCCGGACTGGGAACGAAAACCGGCTTTGGCAAAGTGCTCAGCCCCCCCTCCCGCCTCCCCGGGGCTTGGGGGTTCCGCCGAGCTCTTTGCCAGGGCCGTTTTTCGGCCGATTTTGTTACAGGGCCGCTTTTACAGCTATGCTACAAAAACGGCCCTGTAACTAAAATGGCCCCCAGGGGCCCAAAACCGGCCCCCACCCGTGCGGCGCACCGGGGGATTGACCGGGGCCCGCTACGGCCAGTCCGGCCCTGTAAATAATCCTCCTCAGGCTCAGGCATTCCAGCATCTGGTTTATCTCTGCATGTGCCCACATCTTAGAGAAGGACACCTGCATGTCATACAAAGCTACGCACGAAAAAAACTCACATTCTCTCCTCTCGTCTGATGTCACTGGGAGCTGTGTTTTACTAGTATTCCAGGCTGTACTTTATAACGCACAAATTGAAGCAAACATAGGGGCATATTAACAAGGAAAAGGGAAAATTAATGCTAAGGGCGCTTAGCGGTAATTTTTTTAACGCCGGCTATCGCTGGATAATATCGCCTGGTTATCGCGTTATTAACAACGCTAACCGCCTAGGCGATAAAAAATCCAGCGATAGCGGCATTTTTGGAAGGTTATCGCTGGTAATGCAGCGATAAAACTACAAGGATAGGGATATCCTTGTTGATAGCCCATGGTGGACTTAGCCATGTAATCCACCTCCCATTGGATTACATGGCTAAATCTGAAAATTAGCAGACGTAAAAAAGCAGCGTTAACCGTGGTTAGCGCTGCTTTTCTTGTCTCTAACAGGGTTAGCGTGAAGCTTGATAATAGGAGAAATGTCGTTTAGCGACATTTCTCCTATTATTTTGCTCTGGAACGCCCACTTTGCATCTCATTAGAGATGCAAAGGGAAGCGTAGTGAAAAAGGGTGCTAACATGCAATTTTGCATGTTAGCACCCTGTTGTTGACATGGCAATATTTTTATCTCCGCTTCTTTGGCTTTTAAAGCCAAAAAAGCGGAGATAAAGCCCTTGTTAGTATGCAACATAATGTTCTTGAAATGCAGTTGCTATCGTCAAAGCTTGTTATTTACATTCTGGGACGTTAAGTCTTTTAAATTAGTATTTAGGGTGCTTTTATGTAGCTCAAACTCGACCCGAAAGTGTTGGAGTGCTTCACATGAGCACCACTTACATTGCACAGGAACACTTTAATTCATGAAAACGTGTAAAGCAGGTTGCACAGTGACGCTAGCTGTACAACATGGCTTAAAGGTTTTTTTAAAAGCACTATGACGACGGCAACATTGACTGACCTTGAAACAGGTTTTTTTTTTACTTTAAGCAACAGCAGCTCGCTCTGCTGTGTAACATCTTTTTACTCTCCATATATATATATTGTTTTTACAATTCTGTACAGCCACTCCGAACGACTACATGTTTTTGTCACCTTTCTGTACCTTTGTTGGTGCAAACACAAGAAGGAATTGTAGTGCTTTACTTGATGACCACGACTTACATTTCACAGGGACCCTTAATGAGCCTGTGATTTATGCACCCCTTACTCCCACATTCAGTATTCTCCTCTGTCGCGGCTGCCTCCCCTGGCCCCCGGCTATCTCCCTCAATGGTGCTCTTACTTATACCCTTAATCCTGTGTGCCTTCCCTCAGCATCTGCAGTCACTGTCTCTGCTTAATGCTTCCCCCTTTATGTATGCATCTATATAGGGAAAGACCACCTAATTAATCCCCCCGCTCCAGTGAACTACCAAATGGCCAGCACCATCCTCCCTCGTGTCCCCCACCCTCCTCCCTCATATCCTTTTTAGGTTTCCCCAACTCAGCGCTTGTGCTGTGTTTGTGAAATCTATTGTATTTAATGTATATCTTAAAAGGGGCCTTCATCCTGCCACCTTGCTCTTCCAGCTTTTCATTGGTTCCTGTGCATGCCATTTACTTTTCCTACATTTCTATTCGCTGCAGCATACTGTGTCCTGCACTTAACAATGCTTGTTCCTTTTGTGCTTCTCTTACAGTTTCCTGTGGCCGAAGTACTGTTTATATCCATGTTTCTGGAAC
Source organism: Triturus cristatus (assembly GCF_964204655.1). Taxonomy (NCBI): domain Eukaryota; kingdom Metazoa; phylum Chordata; class Amphibia; order Caudata; family Salamandridae; genus Triturus; species Triturus cristatus. Next base: position 136,216,208 of record NC_140590.1, on the reverse strand, counting down.
TATTTTCTTGGCCATGGAACCATCATTCCCCTTCCTCTATCCCTCTTGCGCTGTTTTTCCTAACCCCGTCCAGGCGGCGAGCACTCCCTCCCCGCTCCCCCCCTGCTTGTTGCCATCGCTGCGCGCTTTTCCCTTAATTAGCACTTGACCACTTCTTGGTGCCTGAAAAGGTCGCAGTTTTATTTTTACAACAAACATTTTTTAAAATGAAATCTTCATATTTCAAATTTCAACATTCATGGTCTTGCTATAGTCCTTCAATGACCATGTTTCACTTTTATCTATTGTTCATTATTTTCTCTATTCGCATTCTGGACCCAGCCGCCCCAATTGCCTGGGAGAGTAGGGAGGTGCCCCAATCCCTGTGTTTCGATTCACGGGTCTAGGCTTCAACTTGCTACCGATTTGGAGGGTGCCCCTTTCTGGGCATGCCCGGGCTGCAAGTGCCGTCCCGCTCGTCCTGTATCCTTTCTGGGCCCTCCCCTCTCCCAGGGGTCTCTGCCGTTTGGCATCCCAAGGACCCTACTTGAGCATCTACTCTATTTTCTTGCGGCTGGGTCCTTGTCATCTTCTCCGTCTGGTACCCCTGCCGTAAGGCATCCCCGGGGGCCTGCGGGAGTGTCATCTCTGTTCTTTCTCTGGCGGCACGCCGCCCAATGGCTCCCCCAGTGCCCCTGGCGTGAGGCATCCAAGGACACTGTGTGAGCCTTTCATCTATCTCCTAGTACTTTCGTTCTCTACTAGGTTCCTCGTGTCAGCTCCGCTACCCTTCCCCCCTACGGCTGCGACGCCCGTATCCATAGGTGAGGGTGGGTGGGCTTTTCTTCATCTTCTTCAGCGAGGGGGAGCCTTGGAATTGAATATCTTGGGCCGTTGGCCCCTTTTAACCTCCCCCTCGCCTACCTTTCTCGCCCCCTGATTGGGGGGGGGCTTCCTTTGTTTGTGGGCCTATCATGCCCTCGACGGCCTAGCCGGGTTTCCTAAGTGCGGGGGCGTGGCGTGGAGGGGTCCCGCCGCCGGCCGGCGTTCTACTCCAGGCCTCTATCGGGTCCGGCTTTGCCTTCCCCGGCCTGGGTCCTAACCCCGTCCAGGCGGCGAGCACTCCCTCCCCGCTCCCCCCCTGCTTGTTGCCATCGCTGCGCGCTTTTCCCTTAATTAGCACTTGACCACTTCTTGGTGCCTGAAAAGGTCGCAGTTTTATTTTTACAACAAACATTTTTTAAAATGAAATCTTCATATTTCAAATTTCAACATTCATGGTCTTGCTATAGTCCTTCAATGACCATGTTTCACTTTTATCTATTGTTCATTATTTTCTCTATTCGCATTCTGGACCCAGCCGCCCCAATTGCCTGGGAGAGTAGGGAGGTGCCCCAATCCCTGTGTTTCGATTCACGGGTCTAGGCTTCAACTTGCTACCGATTTGGAGGGTGCCCCTTTCTGGGCATGCCCGGGCTGCAAGTGCCGTCCCGCTCGTCCTGTATCCTTTCTGGGCCCTCCCCTCTCCCAGGGGTCTCTGCCGTTTGGCATCCCAAGGACCCTACTTGAGCATCTACTCTATTTTCTTGCGGCTGGGTCCTTGTCATCTTCTCCGTCTGGTACCCCTGCCGTAAGGCATCCCCGGGGGCCTGCGGGAGTGTCATCTCTGTTCTTTCTCTGGCGGCACGCCGCCCAATGGCTCCCCCAGTGCCCCTGGCGTGAGGCATCCAAGGACACTGTGTGAGCCTTTCATCTATCTCCTAGTACTTTCGTTCTCTACTAGGTTCCTCGTGTCAGCTCCGCCACGCTCTCTACGGTTTTTCGATCGGAGGGAGCTCCCCCCTTAGCTCGGCCTAACCTCGCTACCTACCCGCCACCTCCTCGCTCGAATATGCCCACGATGTCCCGCGTGAACTGTTCTATCTTCTGGGTGCTACGAGTGGTGTGGTGCCCCTACGAGGCCTATCGGGATGCTGCCCCCCCGTTGCCAGGCCTGTTTGCTGGCCTCTGGCCTCATCTGTGTATCAGTTCCCACAGCAATCTGGATTGTTATGGCCCCAGTCGGTCTTGGCCCCGTTCCGCTGTTTTTTTGTTTTTGTTTTTTTTTTGCCTTTTCGACAGGTTGTTGTACTTCTTACGGGGGCCCTCCCCTGGCCGAAACGCGGCTTCCCCAGGGTCTTAACTTGACCATCTCCCTGACCGTGTGTGGCTTTTTGCACTGCCCTGTCTGGGTTTCGCTCTTTTCGAAAATTATAATATTTTACATGACAACAACAATTGGGTTGCCCTACCCACCTCGGGGGCACCTCGCTCTTCGCTCTCCTTTCGTGTATGCCCCACCATTACTGGTGCCACCACTATGCGTATTCTTTTTTTTGTTCTGTTTTTCTTACCAACTTGTCTTTTAACTGCAGTGGCCTGCAACTCACAGGTCTTTGCTTGGTTGCTTAATAGAGAAAGTGCTAGTTGCACATCTGCTGGACACTATCCATCTGGTTTGTTCTAGCTAAGGAAGGTCTCTTAGGAGCCAAATCTCCCTGTGCACTCCCTGCACTTGCGGTTATCGCTGCTGGTTGGGCAACTCAATAAGGTGGTACAGGTTGATTCTTTTCTGAATGGTACTTTGTAAAGTACTGGGACTTGTGAGGTAATTGGGACCTTTGTCATGGCTGTGCTAAACCAGCCTGGGATTTGTTGGCAAGCTTCCCATCGTAGGAGCTTGGGGCTGACCTTGATAAGCCGGCCACCCATTGAACCCTGTTATTTATCTACCGGGGTGGACGGATTGGTTTGGCATTGCACCTCTGGTGGAGCACAGCAGAGTGGGCACCTTGCGGCCTAGTGCCGACATACAACTCTTGATTCTAGGAGCCAACCTGTCACGAGCAAGGCACAGTTTTTTGTTTACGATCGCCTTCCTGGCGACTCCACCCTTGCATCTGCCAGGGAATGTTTGTCCCCAACCTACCAGACTACCGCTCCCGTCAGACGAATACATCCTACTAACCCAGAGCTTATTTATTTTTATTTTTTATATATATAACTCTTCCCTCGCGCCCCGTGCACCCGTAGTGCGCATGTGTACTGCTGAGGGGGCATAGGAAACCCCCCCCTCATGATTCGACCCGTATTTGGCCTAAAAGCCCATTCCCTGTCCTCGAAATCGCCATGTGCGCGTATATCGCCATGCAAACCTTATAACCATTGCAAAACTCAGAACCGGGCGACGTCCTCTGTCTGAACATTACTCATACCCCCTCATCGTGCCGCAAAATTTACATTGCAGAGGGAAGTGGTCGCGCCGTGCGTGAAAGTTTATTAAGCCTTTGAAGCCCCTGCTGCAGCGTTTCTTCCCGCCGGCAATTCCCCGGCCTCACCTAATGTCAAGAAAAACTTGTGCGATTAATTATCTTCCTGGAGGGAGATCGGTGTTTTGTACGGTTGTACGGTTGAGGTTTTGACTCCGTGAAGTTAGCGCCGCGGTTAATATGCCTGCTGCAAGGAACGTGTACCAAGTAGATTACAGACTGCATATCGTGTAAACCGCTCAGCAGATTACTGCCTCCCAAAAGAGCCATCTTTATGTTACTTGCCATTTCTAACTTAAAGTCCCACTATAGCATAGTGAGCTATTGACTTCCCTCCCCGAACTGCAGGTATACCGCAACCTATACATTATTAGAAACTTCAACCATGCTGCAAGGGGAGTAAATTTGGCTATCAATCGTTCTTTTTCTCAAAGAAAAACTCCCCACTGCGCTGTTTCTTTTCCGCCTCTGAGTGCTTGCTTCCCTACACTTTCCGTCCTTGGCTTATTTATCCTTTCCTATACCCGGGTTCGACCTATGCTTGATTGTCTCTGTGCACTGCATGTAAAGTGCAGTGTAAAGTGCTCATGTAAAGCGCTCTGATACTTATCGCGCTATATAAAAGAAAAGAAAAAATGATATTTATGTCAGTATTCTGTCATGCAATCGATGCTGCCAGACCCCTGCGCACACACCTACGCAGCATCAGCTTATTGCAGCTTGCCCTGTAAGCCTCAACAAGCATAAGAGCAGCCCGGGGGCTTTGGTATGAAGGTCGATCCTTCGGCGGGTAGATAGCCCACGTCAAACTAGGTCATGGAGAAAATCCACCTTGGAGGGGAAGAAGCAGCAAAGATTCTGCAAAAACACTGCCTCTCATTGGAGCCTTTGTGCTCCCAAATGTACAAGATTTATGTATATAACCAAGAAAGTAAAAGGGGTGACGACAAATGCTTGCCACAGCCTGACACCCTACAGGCAGAGAACACCTCTCGATGCTTTAATAGCGTGATTCAAAGCCTGTAAAACCTGTTGCGTTTAGATGCACTGCATGTGTGATGCCAAGTGCTCGGCCCCCTACACTGGCCGGAAGGCGCTATATAACAAATTCGACGCCTCTGCGAGCGTGTGGTCATGGTGACTTGGTCACTGTTAAAGGGTGCCAGCGAGTGCGTGGTCATAGGGGCGGGGGGCGCCCACAAACATTATCGCCCGGGGCGCCCCCAGCACTACAAACCGGCCCTGTTGTCCTCCCGGCGGTTTACAGTGATAGGGCCCAGTCCGTGAAGGCTCGGGTCTGTTTTAACGGGCTCGAACCCCGCTCCACCTTTCGTAACCGCTGTAACATCTCCCTTCCTCGTGAGACGTGTGCGATGGCAGGTGCTCGGGCCCCTAACGCGGTATGGTAGTGCGGTGCGACCGGTGCTGCCGCACCGGGTGATGGCTTCCTTAGGGCGAATAAACTTTCCTGAATAAACCTTTTATGATTCAAACTGCCTGAATTCAAGCAGGAGTGCACGCCCAATCTTTATAGTGAATCCCTTTTCTGTAACGCAACCATTTGGGGATCGAATACCAAGACCTACCGGACAGCTGAGTATGAATTTCTTTTTTTTTTTTTTTTTTTTAGAGTCCGTTGCGCCCACCAGACCACGATGAGTGCATTTACTTAGGCAAAGTTATTGCAGAGGGTTACTATGCCTGCTGCCAAGAACCTGTACCCAGCAGATTACCGCCTGCATATGACTTAAACCGAACCGCAGACTACTGCGTTCAACAGAGATATCTTTTGCTCCTTGGAATTTATAACTTAAATTTCCACTATAGAATAGTGAGCTCTTAACTTTCATCCCGGAACTGCCTATAAACCGCAGAACATACCTTATTAGACCCTTCCTTATTGTTCCAAAACGGGGTTACTGTGATCAATGCCGGGGGCGGGGTCTTAGCGATTGTGAGTAGGCTGGCCGCAACCCTGGCTTACCAACATGATTCGGCCGTACCCTAGCTTCGCGCAGCCCCGCTCCTTACCTTTTTCACTTAATTTCGCGTCCGGGCTCGCCATGGGGGCACCGCCGCCCGCACCAGTCTTCCGCCTTTCGGGGGCACCGCCGCCCGCACCGACCCTCGCGTGGTTCGTGTCCTGCCGTGATTATTCCCAGTTGCTCGCTCGAAGTCGCCAGTTGCCCAGCTTCGATCCAGCTCTTCGCCAACCCCTGGTCGTTGCCCCTGTTGATCCGGGCACCGCCGTATTGGCTCCAAGTGCCCGTGAGTCCGGAATCTGTTGTGTACCCTGCCCGTCCCTCGACGACAGATGGGGCGGGGGTGATCGCCGCATTCTTTCCCTTCCGACAAAAATGGCGCGAAATGCCATGTAGCGTCCTTGCGTCCTCCTCACCGGTCCGGTTGGCTTCCCCGGCCTTAATTTCTGCCTTCCGTGCGATGGCGCGGCCTTCCTTTCCGTCTTTCCTGCGAAGGCGCGAAACCCCCGATGCCGTTGTTCCCTTCATTCTTCTACACCTTACGAAGGCGATCGTGGGGACCTGCTGCAGTGGCTTTCCTCATTGGCTTGCTCGGCGCAATTGTGACTTTCCTAGTCTGGAATCGTAGGTCATGGGATCCCACAAAGTCCTTGGGTCGTCTTTTGCGGCACTGGTTTGCCCTCCGAGTAATTGCCTGGCATGGTGCCCGGCAGCGCCGGCATCTGGAAATTGACTCCCCAGACATCCATTGCGTCCAGGCGGAGATCCTGCTTCAAAGGCTCCAGATGCACCAGGACACTGAGTACGGCCTATTGCACCAGTTCAGTGATATTACAGATTCTCAATCATTCCGGAGACGCCTCCCTTTGACTCGGTATTCATTCGCGGCTATCAACTTCCCGCCGCTCTGCAGTCCCCCTCGCGTGGGAGCGCGGCCCCGTCGGCCGGAAAGTCGCCTGGAGCCTCCGGGGTCCTTTGTCCTGCTGGTGTTTGGCGCGAAAGCTCGATGATCCCGTAGGTCCGCCGATACTTCTTTTCTTCATCTTCTTCAGCGAGGGGGAGCCTTGGAATTGAATATCTTGGGCCGTTGGCCCCTTTTAACCTCCCCCTCGCCTACCTTTCTCGCCCCCTGATTGGGGGGGGGGCTTCCTTTGTTTGTGGGCCTATCATGCCCTCGACGGCCTAGCCGGGTTTCCTAAGTGCGGGGGCGTGGCGTGGAGGGGTCCCGCCGCCGGCCGGCGTTCTACTCCAGGCCTCTATCGGGTCCGGCTTTGCCTTCCCCGGCCTGGGTCCTTTCTCCTAAATCCATTTTATTAGTTACCAGCACTTTTACGTAATCATTCTCATCTGGCTGCAGCATTTCAAGCGTGCATGCTGGCTCTGTTTTTTTCCATTTATTATTGCACAAGACTTGGAACATTGTGCTCCAAACCTCACTTTCAACCATAAACCCCGACCCTCCTCAAAGCCTCATTCTGTTTGTCACCCTCTGACCACTTCCGCACACATACTACATCGGGGACATGTGCCGATTTCCAAGCTGTAGGAAACCATCTTTCTTCAAAAATCTTGGGTTTAAGAGCAGATGGGTTACAATTAATGTGGCTAAATCAAATAGCACACATGGACCTGCAAGGTTGTTCATGCTGTTCCAAGGGTATTCTAGTGAGCTCCTCTAAACTATCATGTTTAATTTGTGAGCCTTCATAACAAAACCAATATAGGTATTCATATGAGTGGTAATGTAACTAAGTTATTCATGTAGTAAAACTGGCAAGTTTGTTATTAGTAAACTTTACAAGCTGCAAGCATAGATGGCACAGTTTTCCACTGATAAGGCTGGGTTCCACTACAGAAAAATGAACATTCAAAAACCTCAGATCGATGTCTCTTTTAACCTGCTGAGAAGTGTAAAGGGGAGAAACAATGCATCACAAGTTAACTTTCTATAACTAATCAGGACACAGACTCCAACTTCTGTTTGGGGGGGGTTATTACAAAGCCAAAAACAACTGAATTAGACAAGCACCTCAAGACGAGGTTATAGAAATACATGGGAACTAATACAAAACCAAATCTTCTGATCAATCCACTACGGTGAATCATGAAGAGAATAAACAATTCTAGAAATAAAACGCACGCAAAGACTTCTCCGACATTCAAATCAGACTTCATTAGTCACTAATAGGAAAAAAAACCATTAGATTGTCCCTACACTATCTCTAAGGTGACACCCCTACTTAGCATTTCCCAGGCAAAATCAGTAAAAGGTGTCAGCTTGTGAAGACTTCCTAAGAAGCGCATTCACAATGAAAATCAGATGACTAAAGCTAAAGAGCTCGTTCTAAGATGCTCTTCCCAAATCAATCTTCAAACCCCTTCTCCCGACTCATCCTGTCTCCTTCTACCTCTCTCCTTCCCTTCTGCCTCTCCTCCCTCGGGGCACTTTCCCTAATACAAAATGCAAAAATGTAGAACACGCCCACAGATCACCTTACTAATGGACACCTCTCTTAGGTAGTTTTCCGCCGTCGTCTTCTTCTGGATACTGTTGACCTTGATTCTCAGGCCTCCTCAGTGAGAAAGAACGCCGGTTCCCAATTATCGTTTTCATCCTTTACATTATTTTTTTTTTTTTTATCCTCATTTGCGATTGTATAGATAAGGAGGTTTCTGGAGTCTGATGTTCTTTTTTGTTTATCTTTGCCTTCACAGCCCCATCACTTTCCGAGGATGCATTTTTGGGGAGTATCCCTTTCATTGTTTTGATCCATCAGTTTTTCTCCATTTACCCTTTATCGTTTCCAATATTACCATTGGTTGTTTGGGGGGGGGGGGAGCTAGTCAGTATGACTACTCGGCAGAAATCATTTCTACCTGTTATTATGGTTTATCGCATTAATCATTGGATTTGTTGTTCCTGACCCAATAGAAAATTTTAATTACTTTGAAAATGTTGTTCCCAAATTTCCCAAAAATTGTTTCTCTTCGTATAGCCCCTGTTTCTATTGAAGTTGTTGATTTTAATGGTGTAATTTAACCAGTTTGTATAGCTTGGGGCGGTCGATTTGACCCAATTAATACAGATTTCTCTCCGGGCTAATAGCATTAATACAAAGAGTAAATTTTCCTGTTTTTTATTTAACTTATTGCTATCCGCACCTGTGTTACTATGTATCCCCAAAAAAATGAGAGAGATACTTACAGTTATGTTGGTTCTTAGTATTGTATTCACTGTCTTACCAATCTCCTCCCAGTACTTGATTATTGCGGGGCATTTTTGAAACATATGGATATCATTCGCTCTTGCTTCTCCGCACTTGGGACAGAGCTTAATATTGGATCCTTTGAATTTAGACAATTTCTTTGGGGTCCATTAAGCCCGGTGAACTGTAAACAGGTGATTTCTTCTTAATGGTGCTGATTTTATGCAGGACCAACATTTCCCCATAGATTCTTGCCATATCAATTGTAGATCTATCTCTTGATCTGGTATGTCTTTCCTCCAAAGTTTTTCCGGGATTGAGAAATCTTTTTCCTCTGATTCAATAAGTGTCCAATACCAGTTTGATATTTCTTTTCTTATTAGTGTGGTTCTTATCATTTCGCTTTCAAGTGTCTCGTTTCCGGTATTTTCCTCTTGTAACGACTTGGCCCAATTTGATAGCTGATAATATTTAAATTTCGATATTTTACCGTCTGTTAGTTCATATAGTAAATTCCATGGGATTATCTCATTTCCTTTTAATATTTGTCCCCATATTACTATTCCTGCTGCTTTAAGTGGCGCTGCTAAAGAGTCTTTTAGGCATTCCGGTGTCCCTGGAGAATCCCATATTGGTGCTTTTGTACTATAATACGGTATATTTAATGAGCTTCTTATTTGGAACCAAAGTCTAGCAGCGTTATATAAAATCTTTAGTTTTATTTTTTTGAAAAACTTTGGATGTCCGAATTTAAACAGGAAGTGGTCTGTTTTCTCGGTCATATTTTGTAGGAAACTTGGGTAATCTTGGTATTTTCTCAATAATTATCTAAAATTCTTAAATTGGAAAGATCTAGAGTATTCAAACAGATCAGGACTAGCTATCCCTCCTTGATCTTTCTTCCTCCTGAGTTTACTCCAGGCTATTCTCGTTCCTTTTGAAGCCCAAATAAAGCTCGCAATTTCGCCTTGGATCTTCTTCATGAGTTCTTTTTTAAAATCCAATGGTATAGTATTGAAAAGATATGTGAATTTTGGGATAATAGACATTTTTATTACATTGGATCTTCCCAGGAAAGTTAATGGTAGGCTTGACCATGTTTTAAGTAGTTTTCTCATTTCTTTAGCAATTATCGTTAAATTTACTTGCGGAACTTTATCTATTTCTTTTACCAGGGTGATTCCTAGATATTTTAATTTATCCCTACTATATGGTGAAAGTGGATTACAGTTCCAACTCATTGCTTAAGTTTTTTCTTTGTTTGTTAGATATCCTGAAACTTTACCAAAGTCACTCATCATCTTATCCAATGTTTGATAGGCACTTTCGTAACTTGTTGTAAATACCATTAAATCATCAGCATATAATGCTATTTTCTTTGACCAGTTTTGATATTTAAAAGCTAAGATCTGTGGATGGTCTCTAATCAGGGTGGCCAGTGGTTCAATATATAGATTAAAAAGTAATGGCGACAACGGGCAGCCTTGCCTTGTACCACGTTGTATTTTAATATTGTTAGTCAGGTTCCCGTTGACTATTATTTTAGCCCTTGGATTCTTGTATATTTCTTTTATTACATAAGCAACACTCTCCCCCAGATCATATTTTCCTATTACTTCATTTAGGAAAGCCCAATTTACCCTATCAAACGCTTTAGCGGCGTCGTAGGTGATTATGGTGAGGGGAAGTTTTTCGGAGGTAGCGATATCAATTGCTGCAAACAGCTCATGAGTGATTTCATGAATTTGCCGCCCTTTTATAAATCCTTTCTGATCTAAATTAATCAATCCAGGCATAACCTTAGCGAGTCGTTTTGCTATAACTTGTGTGAAAATTTTATAGTCGCTGTTAAGTAGCGATATTGGTTTATATGACTCGCATATTTTTGGATTTTTCCCGGACTTTAAAATAATACTGATCATCGCATCGTTCCAGGAATCTGGGATCTTTTCATGATCTATATATATGCTGTTCATTAGATCTGTTAGTTTGTTAACTAGATGTTCTTTTAAAGTTATATAGAATTCATTTGGAAGGGCATCTGGCCCAGCGGCTTTTCCTTTTTTTAAGTTGCTTATCACTTCTCTGACTTCCTCAGGTTTAATCCTTTGATTTAGCACTGTCTTTTCTTCATTTGTTAATTTTGGAAGGGGAATGGCTTCTAAGTATTTACCGATTTGTTCTTCGGTTGGATTTATATCTTCTTTATATATGCCAGAGTAGAATTTTGAAAACTCCTGTCTTATTATGTTAGCTTCGAAAGTTTCTAGTGATTGTTCTGGTATCTGGATGCATGGTATGTTATTCCTAGATTGTTCACATTTTATTTTCCATGCCAATAGTTTCCCACTCCCTTCCCCATATTCATAGTTTGCTAGTTTACTATTTTCCCATTTTTCTCTCACAGTGGTGTCTAAATAATTTACTAGCTTTTCTTTTAGTCTTTGATGCTTTATCTCTAGATCTTCCTTTTTTTCCGGAGAGGTTTCGTTCTCTAGTTATAACTCCGCATTTTTAATGTCTGATTCCATTTTGTTGATTTCCAGTTTCTTAGCTTTTACTTTATGTGCTCCCAAGCTGAGTAATTTACCCGTTATCACAGCTTTATATGCATCCCAGGTTGTTTGTTTTGAAGTGCCTGTTTCATTGTCTTCAAAATAATGTAGTGACACCGTTTCTAGCTGACTGATGTATTGTTGGTTATGTAATAAGGATCGATCTACTGTCCATCTAGAAGGAGTTATATCTTTGGATAGAAACAAAGTTAGTTTTACCGCTGAGTGGTCAGATAAGTGTGCAGGAATGTGTTCAATACAGTTAACTATGTTCTGTAAGGATCTATTTAAGAGTTAAAAGTCTATCCTTGACTTATGTCCTAGTTACTTGTTGTGGAAGGTGAAAGGATATACTTCATCTCCCTTTTGCAGCCACATATCTTCCAGATCTAAATCTTTTTTGTATATACTTAACCATTCCCTCATCTTGGGTAAATTGAGGTGTTTGTTTGGGGGTAATCTATCTTTTTTAGGATCCAGTATTATATTATAATCTCCTCCTATTATTATGGGATTAGATGTTGATAGAAGTTCCGAGTACAGATTTTGAAGAGGTGTAGGATCATCTATGTTTGGGCCATAGTATCCTACTATGTTAAACATGTTTCCTTCTACTCTTATTTTCGCTATGGCCCATCTTCCTTTATTATCTACTTTCTTGCTTATCATTTTTGCCTTTAAGGATTTTTTTAAGATAATTGCTACCCCCTTCACATTACAGTCTTGGGTAGTATATATACATGTTTCTACCCAATGTAATCTTTTTATTATCTGTTCCCACTCAGTACTAACAAGGTGAGTTTCTTGAAGTATAATGATCTCACTATCCGTCTCTTTTATATATTCCATAATTTTCCTCCTTCTGTTGGGAGTTCTTAGTCCATTAACGTTCCATGAGAGAACTTTTACTGTTTTTCCTCTCGTCATTTTTTCTTGAAAAGTTTTACGGAAAGGGCTGTGCTAAGGCATTTCTTGTATATATTTTGTTTGGCATCCTTATGACTCCATTTTTGGTTTATGAGGATATTTTTTCTGATTTTTTTCCCTAATTTGCTCCCCACCCGTGTATTTCTTTTAACATTATAGTTCTTCTGCGAGGTTCGTTTCCCCCCCCCTGAGGAAGCCTCCCTTTTCCTTTTGGATGGAATTTTCCACCCGATTCGAGCTCCGAATCACCAGCTCACTGATTTCTTACTTAAAAGTGTTTTAAGATTTTCCTTCCTTCTTCAATTAGATTATTCTAAAGGGATATCTCTTGTGTTTAAATTAATTTGATTTCTCCCTTTGAGTCTGATCTTTTATCTGGTTTAAAAGGTTTCCTACTTCTTGAGGCTCTCTGATATTATACATTTTGTTTCGCCACATAATTCTTAATGCTGCTGGGAATTTCATCTGGACAGTTGCCCCCAGTGTTTTCAACTCCTGCATGTACTGTCCCAATTCCCACTGTCTATCTTGTGTGGCTTTACATATATCTGAGCGATTTTTAAATGACCAGTTGTCTTTATTTAGTGTTCCATTTTTTAAGCCCTCACTCAGTATTTTTTCCTTGAGGGAGTAGGTCATAAAATTGACCAAAATTTTTCTCGGATTTTTCTTTTCTTTACTTTTTCTGAAAGGATCCCTATGGACCCTCTGAATGTCCACCATCAAGTTGCAATTTTTGGTCCACGGGAAAACTTCTTCAAAAAGAGTGACGACAAACGATTTTATGTCCGATCCTTCCATATTTTCCGGTACATTTAAAATTCTGAGGTTATTTCTTCTCCCTTGGTTTTCCAGTGATTCCAGCTTTTCTTTGATTGTTTTCTCATTGTCTTTTAGCTTTAGAATCTCTTTTTGATCCGTGCTAATCTTTTCACTAAGGGATTCCACTGCTGCTTCTACTGCGGTAACTCTCTCTCCCAAAACGTTTAGTTTTTGGTCTAAACCTTCACATACTTTGCGTATCTTTTTTTGATTCTCCTCAGAGATTGAGAATTTTTCTGTCATTGCTGCCATTATTTTCTCAGCAAGTACCTCCATGACTTTTCCAGTTGTGATTAACTCTTGCTCTGTTGTTGTTACCAATATTTCTTGTTCTATAGGTCTCTCTGTGGGTTTAGTTTGTGGTAATGTTACCTCCATTAAGTGTGTGGTTATCGGAGTTGCGTTAACTAAGATAGTTGACCTTTCTCTTCCGGTAACCTTCGACGTCTCCTCGCCACTCACGCTGCCTAGATACTTCTTATGTGCAGGTGATCTGTCTGAAAGAGCTCTGGTGCTTATAGGTGGTTCAGTGGGCTCGTTCTGTATAGAGGAGAGGCCACCTCTTACTTGCACTGACTGTTGAACCTTAAAGTAAGACCGCAGAGAGGGAGTGACTCTAATTTTTTGATTTGCGGCGAGCTTTGATCTCGTGGATCTTATTTTAACATTTTCAGACAGTTCTGCTAGTTTAGGTAGTACTCTCTGTTTTCGCTTAGTTGTTCCTGGAGATACACCCTTTTTTATCGAATCAAACTGTGGTATTAGTTTGCGATTCCTTAAGCAATAAGAGGATTTACCTACTCCTTCCAGATCTTTGTCTTTCTCTGCCTCTATTATTGCACCTGAATCAGGGTTTCTTTCTATTTTCCTGGATTTTATAATATCCACTCTCGTTTTAAGATGTGCTTGGGTATATCTCTCCTCTTTGCTCTTACCAATGTCCTCTTGACTAAAACAGCTTGCAACTAAGTCTGGCGCTGTTCTCTCCAGTCTGCCTGCCCCACCACAGGGTATGCTTTCTACGTTAGTAATGTTTTCTGGGTTTGTCAGATTTTCTGAGACTCCCTGGTCTCTGTTGGTCTGTGAGACAGAGAGAGCCTTCCCCTCAATTATCAGTAGCGGTGTGTTCTTCTTAAGGTTCATTAGCCAAGGGTATTCTGTTTTTACGACTTTCAGGCTTTTGTTATTACTAAGCTTTTTATTTCCTCTTTTCTGCTCCCCTGCTGCTTGATTTATATTCAGAGTCTCACTCTGCCCATTCGACTCGCTGCTTTGTGTGACCCTCAGTCTGTCAGCTTCTCTCCCGCTAAGCCTGCCGCTTGTGCCCCGGAACTGGAAATTAATTCTTTGGAACGCCCTCCGGCAGCTCCACGTCGCTCTTTGCGCACTCACCCAGGCTCCGGTGTTCGAAAACGGCCGCTGCGGGGATCCCAGCTTCAAAGGTATACTCAGGAGACTATTTACCATATCTTTTCTATATTTCTTGTACGCCGCTCGAGCGTTCCATTTTCTCTTTTCAACCCCTTTTGTCGATAGTTTTCCAATTGCTTTGATCCCTTTTCCAGAAATCCGTAGAAACGTTACGGAAGAATTAATCCTAGATTTTCATTTTGCTGGTGAGTCCGAGCTCCCGACCGAGCGTGTTAGCCGGCCGCCATCTTCCTCCATTACTGTGTGATTGCTCCATCCTTTACATTGTTGCACATCTCCTCCATCCCTGACTCCTAAAACAAAAGGCGTTAGTTCTAACTAACAAAGGCAGCTTCTTCCACCTGCAACTGAAACGTGAGAACAGAACATCCTTTTCACTATTAAGGAATATGTAGGAAAAGCAATTTTGTTTGCGAAACCTACATACATTGCATTTCGCGAGTCCATAATAGAGAATCAGTAAAATTCACTATTAAGGACTCGCAAAATACAAAGTTGATACATCTGGCCCTAAGCTCCTTGGCTGCAGATCATATGGGATCTGTACTCTCCCAGGCACTCTTCCTGACTGGCTGTCTCTGTTGCAGGCTCCACTGCCATGAGCGTGGGCCTAGGCTGTGGACCTGTTGCCTGGTGTGGGGTAACGTGCAGCGTGCATGGGCCGCGGTAGACTGCTCCGCAGGGGAAAAGCTGCGCTTTTACTGGCCTGTCAAGTGACCCGGTGTCTTCTTCTCTCCTTTTGCGGGCACCTCCTCCGCAGGTGTAGTAGCAGCATCAACGTGGGGAAAGCCTTGCGGACGGTGGTCTGCTCCTTCTTAGTGCTCTGGTGGGGGCGCGCTGCCTGAGGCACATCGCTGGTGCCTCTGGTGTGCATGCGCCCCGGGCCTAATTACTGGTACACTATCAATAATTATGACACCGACACTGGATACACAGGTATGGTCAATGGAGGGCCTCGTGCGACCACTCCTCCTTTCATTTACTTGCCTCAGACCACGCCTGGCCCGAGCACATAGGTGCGACATGGCCGGGTGTGTGAGCTGCACCGCTAACTCACTACACGCCCTACTTCTTTTCATTTACCGAATTCCACTTTTTCACCTAAAATATATGGATTTCCTTTCAGTTGCTGAAAACGGTTTATTTTGTGTGCTTGTCTGTTTAGCTTGGTTTTGCCCCAAACGTGTTTTTTAAGGCCTCGAAGTCAGAGCATAGTACAGCTATTTGAAATAAATTTAAATATTTCATTATAAATAATCAGGGCCGGACTGGGAACGAAAACCGGCTTTGGCAAAGTGCTCAGCCCCCCCTCCCGCCTCCCCGGGGCTTGGGGGTGCCGCCGAGCTCTTTGCCAGGGCCGTTTTTCGGCCGATTTTGTTACAGGGCCGCTTTTACAGCTATGCTACAAAAACGGCCCTGTAACTAAAATGGCCCCCAGGGGCCCAAAATCGGCCCCCACCCGTGCGGCGCACCGGGGGATTGACCGGGGCCCGCTACGGCCAGTCCGGCCCTGTAAATAATTCTCCTCAGGCTCAGGCATTCCAGCATCTGGTTTATCTCTGCATGTGCCCACATCTTAGAGAAGGACACCTGCATGTCATACAAAGCTACGCACGAAAAAAACTCACATTCTCTCCTCTCGTCTGATGTCACTGGGAGCAGTGTTTTACTAGTATTCCAGGCTGTACTTTATAACGCACAAATTGAAGCAAACATAGGGGCATATTAACAAGGAAAAGGGAAAATTAATGCTAAGGGCGCTTAGCGGTAATTTTTTTAACGCCGGCTATCGCTGGATAATATCGCCTGGTTATCGCGTTATTAACAACGCTAACCGCCTAGGCGATAAAAAATCCAGCGATAGCGGCATTTTTGGTAGGTTATCGCTGGTAATGCAGCGATAAAACTACAAGGATAGGGATATCCTTGTTGATAGCCCATGGTGGACTTAGCCATGTAATCCACCTCCCATTGGATTACATGGCTAAGTCTGAAAATTAGCAGACGTAAAAAAGCAGCGTTAACCGTGGTTAGCGCTGCTTTTCTTGTCTCTAACAGGGTTAGCGTGAAGCTTGATAATAGGAGAAATGTCGTTTAGCGACATTTCTCCTATTATTTTGCTCTGGAACGCCCACTTTGCATCTCATTAGAGATGCAAAGGGAAGCGTAGTGAAAAAGGGTGCTAACATGCAATTTTGCATGTTAGCACCCTGTTGTTGACATGGCAATATTTTTATCTCCGCTTCTTTGGCTTTTAAAGCCAAAAAAGCGGAGATAAAGCCCTTGTTAGTATGCAACATAATGTTCTTGAAATGCAGTTGCTATCGTCAAAGCTTGTTATTTACATTCTGGGACGTTAAGTCTTTTAAATTAGTATTTAGGGTGCTTTTATGTAGCTCAAACTCGACCCGAAAGTGTTGGAGTGCTTCACATGAGCACCACTTACATTGCACAGGAACACTTTAATTCATGAAAACGTGTAAAGCAGGTTGCACAGTGGCGCTAGCTGTACAACATAGCTTAAAGGTTTTTTTAAAAGCACAATGACGACGGCAACATTGACTGACCTTGAAACAGGTTTTTTTTTTACTTTAAGCAACAGCAGCTCGCTCTGCTGTGTAACATCTTTTTACTCTCCATATATATATATTGTTTTTACAATTCTGTACAGCCACTCCGAACGACTACATGTTTTTGTCACCTTTCTGTACCTTTGTTGGTGCAAACACAAGAAGGAATTGTAGTGCTTTACTTGATGACCACGACTTACATTTCACAGGGACCCTTAACGAGCCTGTGATTTATGCACCCCTTACTCCCACATTCAGTATTCTCCTCTGTCGCGGCTGCCTCCCCTGGCCCCCGGTTATCTCCCTCAATGGTGCTCTTACTTATACCCTTAATCCTGTGTGCCTTCCCTCAGCATCTGCGGTCACTGTCTCTGCTTAATGCTTCCCCCTTTATGTATGCATCTATGTAGGGAATGACCACCTAATTAATCCCCCCGCTCCAGTGAACTACCAAATAGCCAGCACCCTCCTCCCTCGTGTCCCCCACCCTCCTCCCTCATATCCTTTTTAGGTTTCCCCAACTCAGCGCTTGTGCTGTGTTTGTGAAATCTATTGTATTTAATGTATATCTTAAAAGGGGCCTACATCCTGCCACCTTGCTCTTCCAGCTTTTTATTGGTTCCTGTGCATGCCATTTACTTTTCCTACATTTCTATTGGCTGCAGCATACTGTGTCCTGAACTTAACAATGCTTGTTCCTTTTGTGCTTCTCTTACAGTTTCCTGTGGCCGAAGTACTGTTTATATCCATGTTTCTGGAACTATTTTCTTGGCCATGGAACCATCATTCCCCTTCCTCTATCCCTCTTGCGCTGTTTTTCCTTTCTCCGAAATCCATTTCATTAGTTACCGGCACTTTTACGTAATCATTCTCATCTGGCTGCAGCATTTCAAGCGTGCATGCTGGCTCTGTTTTTTTCCATTTATTATTGCACAAGACTTGGAACATTGTGCTCCAAACCTCACTTTCAACCATAAACCCCGCCCTCCTCAAAGCCTCATTCATTTTGTCACCCTCTGACCACTTCCGCACACATACTACATCGGGGACATGTGCCGATTTCCAAGCTGTAGGAAACCATCTTTCTTCAAAAATCTTGGGTTTAAGAGCAGATGGGTTACAATTAATGTGGCTAAATCAAATAGCACACATGGACCTGCAAGGTTGTTCATGCTGTTCCAAGGGTATTCTAGTGAGCTCCTCTAAACTATCATGTTTAATTTGTGAGCCTTCATAACAAAACCAATATAGGTATTCATATGAGTGGTAATGTAACTAAGTTATTCATGTAGTAAAACTGGCAAGAAACAAGTTTGTTATTAGTAAACTTTACAAGCTGCAAACATAGATGGCACAGTTTTCCACTGATAAGGCTGGGTTCCACTACAGAAAATTTAACATTGAAAGCTCAGGTCGATGTCTCTTTTAACCTGCTGAGAAGTGTAAAGGGGAGAAACAATGCATCACAAGTTAACTTTCTATAACTAATCAGGACACAGACTCCAACTTCTGTTTGGGGGGGGGGGGTATTACAGAGCCAAAAACAACTGAATTAGACAAGCACCTCAAGACGAGGTTATAGAAATACATGGGAACTAATACAAAACCAAATCTTCTGATCAATCCACTACGGTGAATCATGAAGAGAATAAACAATTCCAGAAATAAAACACACGCAAAGACTGCTCCGACATTCAAATCAGACTTCATTAGTCACTAATAGGAAAAAAAAAAACATTAGATTGTCCCTACACTATCTCTAAGGTGACACCCCTACTTAGCATTTCCCAGGCAAAATCAGTAAAAGGTGTCAGCTTGTGAAGACTTCCTAAGAAGCGCATTCACAATGAAAATCAGATGACTAAAGCTAAAGAGCTCGTTCTAAGATGCTCTTCCCAAATCAATCTTCAAACCCCTTCTCCCGACTCATCCTGTCTCCTTCTACCTCTCTCTTTCTCCTTCTGCCTCTCCTCCCTCGGGGCACTTTCCCTAATACAAAATGCAAAAATGTAGAACACGCCCACAGATCACCTTACTAATGGACACCTCTCTTAGGTAGTTTTCCGCCGTCGTCCTCTTCTGGATACTGTTGACCTTGATTCTCAGGCCTCCTCAGTGAGAAAGAACACCGGTTCCCAATTATCGTTTTCATCCTTTACATTGTTGCACATCTCCTCCATGCCTGACTCCTAAAACAAAAGGCGTTAGTTCTAACTAACAAAGGCAGCTTCTTCCACCTGCAACTGAAATTTGAGAACAGAAAATCCTTGCATACGCATAAAATTCGCTGACTACTTCTAAATGCGAGAGCACACCGAGAAAAATACATTTTCGGGCCTACACAGTTTGGCCAATACAAGAATAAACAAATAGGCCTTCCATATTCCAACGTGAACATTTCATTTTAGGCCTTTACACATCAAATTATACATTTGAGTTACTAATGCTTTGCACTACAGCATCTACAATTACACGTTAAGAACTTCACATTATTTCTTCGTGCAATCTTCATCTGGGTGCACATTTAAACTAAAATTCATTTCACTACATAGAACGTTTCGTTAGTCAATTGCAGCATACTAAAGATTACACTTTCAAATATAAACATCATTTCATTTCTCTTCTGGATGGCACAAAATAGCTTTCTATCATTTCACTTGCACATTCTCATTATTACAGCACAATTCTAATCAATACCCGTTAACAGTGGTCGAAGTGGGGAAAAAAAAGTAGGGGAACTGTGGGCGGAAAATCAGAGGGCGGGAATAACCTGAGGATTGGATCAGTGGGCGGAGTTAGAGGCGTGGCCAGGATTGGCAAAGCATCCCAATCTTTAGTATTTGTTTGGCATTTCACTGACCAGTTACAGCGTATTATGTTATGTAATTCAACCAATGGATACACATGATTATTTAACGAATAATATGAGTTATTGACATTAAAATAAATTCACAAAGTGGGATATGTTTCTAATCACAGAATGTCGCAAATATGCTTACAAGTGGAAGCACAAGCCATTTGTTTATGAGCCATGGATTTTCTGTTGTCAGCAATATACACAGAGACAATACGTGTGTAAATCACTCTATGGGAAATGTTACATAAGACAAAGGACTACAAGGTGTAGGAGTCACATGACAACCATATTAGTAGGCAGTATAGTTTAATAATGATTGATCTGGAGAAATACAAACTCAGAATTTAAAACTTAGTACCATGATTGGGGGTTTACTTTAATAATCATTATTGATTTCTATCCAAATGAACACCTTTTGCAACATTACGATAATCAAAGGATTAGGGAAAAAAAAACATAAAGCTCTAGTTTATACCTTGCAGTTTGTATGTAGCTCTAAGCTGAAAGTTAATAGCTCACTGTTCTTTGTTAGGATTTTAACTTATAAACTGCAAGTAGCAAAAGGATCTTACAGACAAAAGCAGTAACCCACTGACCTATTTACAATATGTGCACTTTGTGATGGGCATGGTACATGTTCTTAGCAGCAGGCACATTAACCCTCTGCGC
This sequence comes from Triturus cristatus, assembly GCF_964204655.1. NCBI lineage: Eukaryota > Metazoa > Chordata > Amphibia > Caudata > Salamandridae > Triturus > Triturus cristatus. Next base: position 136,195,902 of record NC_140590.1, on the reverse strand, counting down.
TATCTTTCCATGAGTCGAAACTTCCACTAGACAAAACTCCGATCTCGCTCTAGTAAGACATTTATTCACCGGAGGTATCATGAAATTTTTATTATTGGCGAAAATTGCTGAAGGCCTGGAAGGAGGCAGCAAGTGCTTTTAAAACCATAATATACAATGCCCCCAAAGTCAGCACCCGTTGCGGTCACACCGGTCGCACCGCCCTAGAGCCAGCTCTCCTCAGGGGTCCTGTGACCGCAGTGACAAAGTCACTGTTGATCTAGGTTCTGCTACTTCATAGGCCTGCCCGCAAGACTGGAGGTGAACTTCAGTATGGATTGTAGTGGGCAAGCCTTCAAGGTGAACCCACACTTGCCACTGCTAGGGTCCACCTGCTGGTGTTAAGACACCAGGGCTTTTCCGGATTTGCGGTCCTTCTAAGGTCTAGCATGGGAATGTGCTCCCTCAGGAGAATGGTCTGGGGGACTGGTCATAAAGGCTGAACCTTGTTCCCCATTTCTAAATTCGGCAACTCTGCCCCCATTGCTACATCCGCTCCCTCACTGAACACCATACCGCCCCACTGAGAGAAATTCGCACTGCCTTCAACTACAATCCAATTTGACCTGCTATAAACAACTGGATGAGACTCAATTCAAATTAAGCACTAGGCACGAGCAATATGCTGCCTAAAGGAAAAAGTAACAACATCCTGGAAAAAGCAAACACTCATAGGGAATAAAAGATAAAATAAAGCACGTGAAATGTAAGCAGGAACAACATGGTGAACTTATCGCTTTTACACTCACTATTCAGAAATCAGTGAGTGCTTCTGCCTGAAAACTACAGGGCCCAGAAAGGACCCATTTCAATGCCCACTGCTTATATGCTTACAAAACTAAGCAGTATGGTTTAAAAAGACCACATTCGTGAACACAAAGCCACCGTACACATTTTGTTTTCAAAGGCACCCATCAACCAAGTATTGCAGTACCTCCAGGTTTGGCGCACTTCCCCACCGGAGGAAAACAGCGCTTCACTGGCAAACTCAGTAAAGTGATGCTAATGTTTTTGGGGTTTGAATAAAACCGATCTGGCCACTTTAAGAACGCTTCGTCTTGCTTTATTTAGTTATTGATTTTTCATATTTTGAACCTTTTATTTCCGTGGCTGCACTTTGGAATAGAAAAATGTCAAAACGGCATTTCCAGCAAAAGTGGTTTTCTTTTTTGCATCCATTTCACAGGGGAACAAATGAGCGACAGGAAGAAAGAGAGGGTGAGAACCATTTCTTGGGTCACGGTTTTCGGTAAGTGAGGAGAAGCTAGAAGAAAGAGAGGTAATAAGAGTAAGAAAGAGAGGGGGGGGCAGCTGCCAGCGACAGAGCAGAAGCGGACACCTTCCTTGTATTGTCTGGGCAGGAAGCAAGAGACGAAGACCTTTTCCTTCTCTGCTCCCCGTCCGTCCCCGAACAGCCACTAATGCCAGCCTTCTCTGCAGGCCTTGGATATTTCTTACGTCCAGGGACGGATGTTCAAAATAACAAAGTAGGGGAACAAAATCTATAGAATTAAAGAAGTAGGGGCACGCCGTGCCCTGCCGTTCCCGCCCACTTCCACCACTGCCCCTTAATACAATACAAGAATATATGCTAGTGCGGACTATCCATGATTATGATGCACCCCTACAATTCTTTTGCACCATCAAGCTCTATCACCACCATGTGGCACCAAAACGTAGGGTCAAAGTATGTTTTATTAGTGACAAAATTCAGTCTGTTTTTTTAGTTCTGCCTTAAACTATTGTGTGCTGTTTTTGTGAGTGAGCTTTTTTAAAAATAAATTCTCAGATGCGGCACTCGAGAGAGTGATTTTTTTATGAACAAAATTAAGAAAATTCTATTTACTCATATCAGTTTGAAGTTCTCTTAATATTTTGATTTTAGAGACAGCCATTTATGGGTCACACTCTGACACATTTGTGCCATTCGAGGGACACTTGTTTCTATAACACTCCATATTGATTCCACCTTCCTCCTTCTGTAATTCTCTATCACACACAATTATGGATTCATTTCCGAAACCTCCAGCCATGCCCTCAGCACGGTGACGCACCTCTCCTTTATTAGGTCGAGGACCGTCCGGTCTGCTGAAGGCAGAACCGGAAGTCGGAGATTTAATGTTTCTGAGAGTGGCTCCTTAGCCCGCCTCTCTTTTTGCCTCTCCTCCATTGGCTGGCTTCCTAAACGGAGGCCAGCCATTGGAGGAGAGAGCCGTCCCTCCAAATAGGCTCCGTCTTTTTCAGATTCGGGGGCGTGTTTCGTGCTGTTCTGTCCACTTTTTAGCCACGCCCTTTTTTAGGCGTGTTTTTCTCTCCTCCAGCCAATGGCAAGAGGAGAGAAAAAGAAACACGCCCCCGAATCCGAAAACGCCACTGCGTTTCTCCAAGGCATTTCTGCTTTGCCTCGGAGAAAGGCAGTGGTTTTAATGGTGTCCTCTCCCCCTGCTCTCGGCTCCCGTGTTCGGCACATATCCCTTTTCAAAGCCCTGACATTGCATGACACATGTGATCCGCGTTTCGGTGCAACAAACGCTTTTCTGTGTATAAACAGGTCTGTGCCTATTTCGGCATATGCCTTTGTATATATCATTTCAGTCTACATCTGCCTTACTGCCCAACCACGCCAGTGTTACACTCACTCTCAGGAAGTGTTCGTTGCAGCGGCGCGGCTCAAGAAACCGCAGCACTCAATGCGATAACCGCCCGAGGGTGCTCGGGGAGGGCGCTTCCTCCGCCTCTGTGGGTGCTTGGGGAGTGCTCTCGCCCTGTGGGTGTCCAGAAAGAGCTGGTACCCCACCCGTGGGTGGCCGTAAATCGCCCATGGGGGATGTGGGGGGCTCTCTGGGATGGTCTAACCCCCTTCTGTAAGTGGCACTGGACCGGGAGGGGAGGCTCAGAGCCGAGGGGTGCTCCCTGAGGAGTCTCCAGACTGAAAGCTGTGCTCTGTGTCGGGGGGGGGAGCTAGCCCCGGTTAGGCTGTAGCTCTGTCACCCTATGTCGGGGTCCGGGGGTGCTGGCATCGTTAGCTGCCCATGCTTCCATGGGGCGGAGGGCTGCTTGTGGGTGCCCGGGTCCAGCCGCAGCCCGCTCTCGTCCTGCTCTTTGTCCTGGCTCTGCGCTGCCCTCCTCCTTCTCCTCCTCCTGCTGCCGCTGCCGGGGCTGCAGTGCTGCAGACACACATAATAAAGCCAGGCTTGGCTGGAAGCAGAGTCCCAGCAGGAGGATGTGAGGAGTGGAGTCCCGGCGGGGGAGCGCTCTCATCCCGTAGGGAGCCCCGCACACCCTGGGCTTCATCATCAGCCACAGAGAGAGCCAACAGCACTGAGCCATGGACAGCCGAGGAAATACAGCCCCGGCCGAGAAGAGGGAGGTGGCAAAAGGCGGAGCCGGCTCCGGGCCTGGGACTGGAGTGCGCGATGCTATAGTACAAGGAGAGAATACACAGCTTTAGCGAAATGCCACAAGCCCCGAGTCGCAAACACAGCACAACACAGTGCTGAAGTTGACGTGTCTGCCGAATACCCTACCTTCTAAGACGCTCTCCCGATCTAAAATGGGTACTTTTGCTATGTAGAGAATTATTCTCTAGCGCTAACTCCGGTCAGAATGGTAATCATTGCTCAGCGCTACATCTCAGAAGTTTCCAACTATCAAGTTATTTTCCCCTTTACTCCTTCCGCCCTGAAACCAAACCTGTCTGGGGCTAACCCTATTTTAAGCCAAGGTTGTTCCTATTTTTAACGTTTAAACTGTTGAAAGGCGTATGTTACAATCGTTTAATATATGTATTTGTATGGGGACGTAAGGCTAGATTCACAGTGGTGGCCCTGGAGAGCAGCACAAACGAGGCAGACCTGTGTTTAAATATATTCGCGATGACAGTGGAGTCCTTCGGGGAAGGTCTGAACCGGAGACAGCATCTCAGCCGGCCCCGGAGAAGCGAAGATGAGGCGGACAGCTGCCCGAGCCCCCAGCCATGTGCTTGGCTCCCCGCTTCGTTTCAACTGGAAAGGGAGCTGCTACAACCCCCCTGCCTGCCCTGCTCACATGTCTCTTCCTCATCCCAGTAGAGGGTTTGTGGGGGAGGGAGCGCCGTGCGCCTTAATCCGAATCACCGCGCTGTTTTTATTTTAATCATGCATGTAGGTGTTTTGACGTTGAAGTAGTTGTTTAGTAATCTCATAATCCTGACAGAATTGAACAGTGTAAATCTTGGGAACACGCTTCCCACCTGAGAAGGCCTAAAACATTGTGCTTTGGACGTCACCGTGGCACAAGCACGTATACAGAACTTCCCATGTGGAATCCGGCCGAGGTATATGTCTAACTCTGCAACCATTCAGCCTTCCGACTCGCCTACCCACCCTTTCATCTAACCGCATGCTTATCCGTGTATGCATCGACCCATTCATCCGTCCGTCTATGCATTCTGCGGTTAATAAATCAATGTGTTTTCCATCCATTCCGCCATCCATCTTTTAATTTTTCCTTCTGTCTTGCCACCTATTCATCAATTTATCAATCCATCCACTCGCTTGTCCAACAAATTATTTGGGAATACATATATCAGCTAGTCATCCATTCCTCCCAATGTTTAATCGCTCTACCTGTCTGTCAACTCATACGCCCATCTAAAAATCATCCACTCACTCACCTATTTATCACTCAGTGCATCATTCATTCATCAGCACCTAGCTTTTCATATGTCCATCTGCCCATCAGCTATACCATGAGATCAGCGTGCAAATCCACCCTTCCACCTGACCGCCTGTCCAAGTGTCCACCCACGCATCTTTCACCTATTCACCCTCTATCTAACATCAAACATTCAGCAACCATGCCACGCGCCTCTCTCTGCCTGGTCGTGCAACAAGTCTCCCAGCAAGTGTTAACTCAATTAGGTGGGTTTATGGGGGAGATTTTAGTTACATTACACAGGGACACATTCTGTTTTTAAGGCACAGGGTGATTAAGTGATTTGCCAAGAATCACAGTATGTTGAACAGTCGCTGAGATTCGAATACAGTCCCCCAGTTCCAAAGTCGGCAGATCTGGCCACAATATGAAATACCTCACAACATCCCTCTCCCTCACTACCTCACTCTTTCACTACCTCACTCTCTCACTACCTCACTCTCTCTATCTCACTACCTCACTCTCTATCTACCTCACTCTCTCTTACTACCTCACTCTCTATTTCAATACCTCACTCTCTCTCTCTATCTCACTACCTCACTCTCTCTCTCTGCTAATGCAATAGGTATCACATATGCAAAAAAAAAAGCTAATGCCAATAGAAATGACAATGCCATTTATTTAGGGATAAAAAAATAATGAGCAATACCAATAGCTCTACCTATAATATTGCCGAGACCATTGCATTGTAAATGCTTGTTAAAGATACACTCCACTCTTTTGCAAAGGCTGCAGCCGGAGAGAAAGTGACTTGCGCCGCTCCTTTCTTTGCCTTCTCATTTTGCCATCATGATTCACTGTTTCCAGTTCCATTTTTGGGATCTTTAAAGGCCTCTTAACTGTGTGGCTGCTCTGCTCCCATGCAAATGTGTAATATGGCCGAGAAATGGCACTGGCAAGTGCATGTTGTCATATAAATACATTTGAATAGATGGCCGAGTAGCACAGTCAGCTGTTTAGCCTGTGCACAGTCCAGTGTTCGTTCAATGACCCCTGAAACGCAAGACTGCTCAAATTCGGGGATCTTGTATAGGAATTTTACAGTTTGACCTTTCCAACTTCCCTGCGAATTTATCTGCTATTTCAAAGCGAGCGCAAATGAAAACGTACATCAATCATCATGCATTCAGGCACTTTTACCCTGCACTCAGACACTTACCAACCTTCATTCACCACCACTCACCCTGCACAGAGAGCACTCACACCATTCTCCCTGCACTCATACACTGCTCCCTACACCTCTTATTATTAAATATCCTAGTTAAAACCTAATGCATTTACAAATGCTTGTTTACACTCTGGGACTTTAAGTTTTATTTAATTCATTTTTGGGGTGTTTTTATGTAACTCAAACTCAACCCAAATGTATTGCAGTGCTTTCCATGAGCACCACTCACATTACACAGGAACACTGATTTAAAAACATGTTACACAGAGTAGTTAGATGCTGTGCAACATGGCTTAAAGTTTTTTTTAAAAGCTCGCCCTGCTGTGTAACATCGAGCTTACAGCGTATTGCCGCAGGACTTGTCTGCTTCTGCTATTTTACTTTCTGGTTAGGAATATTTATTTTCTTTTTAACAGCTGCTCTTCACATGTGCAAACCTCTTGTTTCATGTTTTGCTCGGGAACTATCAACAGCTCTTGACACAGCCCGGGCCGGAGTCAAGGCGGCCACTCTTCCTCCGCTGTTGCTGGCCTTTTTTAGGTTGAGCCTACAGGCTTGCCCTGCTAGGTCAACTGTTATCTTTACTTTGTGGGGTCTGACTCCTCCCACGCTCTGGATTGGCTTTTCTGGTTGTCCTTTAAACAAGCATGGGCATAGCCAATAGGTCTCGCTTTTGGGACCTTATAAATATTTAGTTATGCAGCACAATATCCTTGATGCAACATCAACTGTTGCATGGCTAAACACTTATAAGGTCCCAAAAGCGAGACCTATTGGCTATGCCAATGCTTGTTTAATAGGGTTGTTCAGTTGCACATGTCTTCTTGCATTATATATATATATATATATATATATATATATATATATATATGGTATTAAAAATGCATATACCACTTTATTACAACTTTTCAACGTGCTGCACAGCAGCCACGCTACTCTACAACATAGCTTAAAGACATTGGCAAAGCCAATAGCTCTGGCTAAACACGTATAAGGTCCCAAAAGCAAGACCTATTGGCTATGTCAATGTTCATTTTCTGCTGACAAACATAGCACTGTTATCAGCATAATGCTTCTTTTTGGCTAGAGCCGTCCCCCCCCCCCCCAATCGCCCAACCCCCTGTTTGAAGATCCCTGCCCTTAACCATCGTAAACTGCGGATGTTACCTTCCCATTACCACTGTGTAAAGGGATTCAGTCCTGCCCTCAACAGGAGTCAATCAATCAATAGCGCAACTATCACCCCTAGGGGTATCTGGGCGCTGATGCTGCCGGAGCTTAGTCAAAAAGCCAGGTCTTGATTTCCTTCTAGAAGACTTCCAGAGTGGGTGCAGTCCGGAGGTAGAGGGGCAGGTCGTTCCAGGTCTTGGCGGAGATGTAGGAGAATGAGCGCCTCGCACTACGTCGGATGGGTGGGGTGAGGGCGAGGGCAAGTGAGGTGGAACGCAGGTGTCTTGAGTGCTGATGGAATTTCAGTTGATGGTTTAAGTAGGACGGTCCTTGGCTGTTTAAGTATTTGTAGGCGTGCATGAGGAACTTTAACTGGCATCTCTTCTGAACTGGGAGCCAGTGGAGTTTTCGGAGGTGTGGGGTGATGAGTAAATCTCGGATTCTTTCTAGTGGGGAAATTGATTAGAAAAATGTTTATGAATACTCTCAAACTCTCACGTTTGCGAGTGTTCACAAACTTCCCTGGGTATCCTGGCCGAGGAATGACACTTACCCTCGCACACGTTAATTAAGTCATTATACATTTAGGTTGAACTTACAACCGTGAATGGCTTTGTGAATCTGCCAACTCTCTGGACCTGACAGACTGTTCTCTAATGGGTTTTAGCTACAGTTTAGGAACAGATCACAATCGCAGTTGTAAAACTGGCAGAATCACACAACTTCTACAAAAGCAGCACTGTAAAAAGGAACACAAACCCCACACAGTCCGGTGGTTAACTTGTGCAGGCAGTTGCAGGTGCTGAGCATAGACACTCATTTAGAGGCACCCAATTAATTTTTCATCTTCGGGCTTGAGAAAGGCAGACAGTGAAGAAAGTCGGAGGAAGAGAAGGACAGGAAAACAGCGAGAACGCAGGAATCGAAAAAGAAATGTTAGTAAGACAAAGACAGAAGTGTAGGGGTGGAAGAAAGGAGCATGCGGTAGAATCAAGAAAAGGCCTGGGTATACAGCAAACATGGCATTTTCGCTTCTTACAAAAAAAAGTTTTTATGCCCCAAAATAAAACACTGACACAGGCAATCGGTTATATGAGCTGTTGTGCATTTACATTTGTATCTCACAAAAAGTGATGAAATGCTAATGTCCTAAGAAGGAGACATGTGTGTATGAGGAAGGGAGGCCAAGAAAATAATACTTTTAAAGACGAGAACCCTCACTCACCCGAGGGTGACATGCTTCATCATTGGGTCCCCTCTTGCACACTGTAACCGCAAGGTATACAGTGTGGGCTACAACTCTCAAACAAGGGACAAGAGAGGAGCGTGAGGTGTTTTGATGGGGGTATCCAAAGTGACAGGGGGAGTAAGGGGCAGAGTGTGAAATGAAACAGTGTGTAGGTAAGTAAAACTAGCTACAGGGTAACAAAATCAATTTTAATAGTAGTTCCCATCAGCTAGGATTAAAATGAAGTGATCTAGGATTTACAAAATATCCTAGTATTTGGTGGTCGACATGTTTCTGCCAGATGACTTAATTGTTCGCGGCATTCATCAGGACCTCTCAATATATCACTCTGCTCGTGTAATCAAAATAAATGAGTTACAGACCATACTCGTTGGTAGGTTATAAATGACAAAAGGACCAGCAGCAGTCCGGTACAGTGTCTCTGAAAAAAATTCACAGTTCATTGTCATTTATACCAACTTAAAAGGTCAACCTCCACATACCAAAAGACACCCCACACACGTGAAATGTGTTGCACACGTGATAAAACCACAAATCATTCTGGTGAGTGAGTATATTCTAGGAACTCACCTAGGGGTAATATTAATTTACCTCTACCTTGCGACGAATGGTGCTAAAGAGCACAGATTGCTAGAAAGATAAAAGACTGGTTCAAAATGGTTCACATGTTGCACGAAAAAACATATAGACTAATAGATAAGTATTGCTCTCAATCGGTATAGTGTGGCAAGCACTATGTAAAATTCACCCAAACAGCAGTATTTCAAATAAAAATTAGATTGTTCTCATGTCCCAAAAGAAAGGAAAGGGGAGGGTGGAGGGGTGTGACACGCATTCACTTCACGCCACGTGTCACATGTAGATGTATGGGACGGACTGTATGTCAAATTACAATCGTCTGTATGTAGAAAGGCACACATAAAGATCAATATTCCCAAAGAGTGGGTCCAGAGCGTCACTCGCCCGCTCCCAGCTCTTAGAATCATAGAGTTTGACAATACAGGTTAAGGTAGTGAAAACTGCACTGACCCGATTTGAAAATGCACTCGATATCTCAGACACCCATAACCTTGCCGGTTTCCCCCGCTCACTCCAGGGCGTCACTCGCCCGATCCCAGCTCTCAGAATTATCGGTTTTGACAATACAGGTTAAGTTAGTGAAAAGGCACTCGATAACTCCAACATCCATAACAATACCGGTTTACCACACTCACTCCCTTAATTACCTTCCGTTAGTCTGTCTCAGCCTAATTAGAGCACCAACCCGCTGGGGAGAGGCTGCGCGTCTCGCAGTGGTTATGACAGCTCCCGTGTATCTTCGTGAGTGCGTAAACCCGGAAGTGCAGCAAATAACTTCCGGGCAGCGCAGAATCATGGGAAATGTAGTTTGCTGTAAAGCGGAGGCGCCAGACACGATTGAAATACAGCACAATACGCCGTATTGAGGCTATAGTAATTGTTACCACCAATTTAACATTAAAAAATGTTATGTGTCCAAGTACAACAGAATGACAAACCCAGGACGTCTAGTGTTGCCTCCGTGTGATATGTCGTAAAGTCAGCAAAAACGGGAGCTCTATACAGAAGGGGGGGGCTATATGACCACAGTCATACACATGCAGATATGGTGGCTAAATAAATGGAAGCACTCCATAAAATCGTTCCAAAACGTGGAGCCAGATGCCAAATCCAAAACACATAGTATTGGTAATTGCATATGTAATGCATTTATTAGGCTGTCTATCCGATAGGAAATCAGACCAGTAACGCAACATAAATGTATGGTGTTGTGCGGCAACTACAAATGGGAGAAGATGATACAAGAGACCCGGAAGAGGTTACACAGAGCACCAGGGAATATCTTCATTCAGACCCCTCAAGTGGCTTTTGAGACGGAACACCCACCGTTGTTCACGGCGGAATAGAACTTGTTCCAATGGTCCCATATTAACATCATAATGAGGTTTGTCAATAATGACCCATTGAAGGTCGTTTTCTGTGTGGCCCTGCTCAAGGTAATGCCTAGTCATGCGTGTATTCGATTTTTTGCATCGGATGGTACTACGATGCTCAGTAATTCTTTGTCGTACTTTGCGACATGTCATTCCAATGTAAATCAAATTACAAGGGCACTTAATCATATATATAACCCCACTGGTGTTGCAGTTGGTGTGGTTATTCAATTTCCATGGTCTCCCCGGTAAAATGTCCAGCTCTGTAGTGTGACTGGTGAAGGGACAGCACGAACAGGATCCGCATGGAAAATGACCAACCACAGGATTAGTGTTCCATAGTGTTGACTGGCTGTTGTGATGTACAACAGTTCTTGGTCGTGTATGTACCATGAGGTCCTGCAAGTTACTGCTCCGTTTCAATGCAAACAGAGGTGAGTCCAATGTCAGCTTGCCTGTATTGAGTATGTGCCAATTCTTGTTGATGGCCCTCTTTACATTTGTAGTTAAGTTACTGAAAGTTGTCACACATACCAATCTATCTGATTTGGGTTTGGTGTATGTTTCCAGGAGTGCCCCCCTGTCATTGTTGCGTGCTCTTTTTGCCGCTCTTTTGACCAATTGTACTGGATAATGTCGTGCAGCTAGTTCATCAGTTAGCTTTTTGGCATGTTTATAATACTGCACCAATTCTGAACAATTTCTCCTCAGTCTAAGAAATTGACCGACTGGAAGGTTGGTAAGTAATGCCCTTGGGTGGAAGCTATGAAAGCTCAGTAGGGAGTTACGGGCCATCGGTTTCTGATATAGCTCCGTATGGATCCTCCCATCTTTGGGGTATAGTCGGAGGTCCAAGAAGGGAATGGAGAAGTTATTATTCTCACCAGTAAACCTCAAGTTAGTATCCCGTGTATTGAGCCATATAGAGAAGTCTTCTAGAGACTCCTGGTCACCTTCCCAGATGACCAGGATGTCATCTATATAGCGTTTCCACAGTTTCAGTTGGCCATGGTAAGGATTGTGTAGAGGATAGATGTGTTGAGTCTCAAAATTATGCATGTACAGGTTGGCCATACTAGGTGCACAGGTACTCCCCATGGAAGTACCAGTTGTTTGCCAATACAGTTGGCCTTCAAAACTAAAAAAGTTTTCTTTTAGTGCCAGTGTCGCACATTGCATAACAAAATCATTGGGTGTTTGGTCATCACGTGGATTACTTTCTAATAGATCCCGTATTGTCTCTAAAGTGGCATCCTGCGGTATGTTCGTATACAACGCTTCCACGTCGTATGTGGCCATCAGTTGACTATTGGGATCAAAGGAGAGGGATTCAAGATGTTGCAAGACGTGTTTGGTATCCTGTAGATAAGATGGCATTAAAGATACAAATGGACGGAGGAAATGGTCCACGAATTTCGATAAAGGCTCCAGGAGGGACCCAATTCCAGATACAATTGGCCTCCCAGGAGGGGGTCGCTGATTCTTGTGGATTTTTGGGAGGGCATAGAAGGCCGGTATTTTTGGATTTTTTTGGATCAGGAAATCGGCCTCATTTTTCGTAATCCAGCCAGCCTCTCTCCCTTCCTCTACCAAAGACTTAATTTTCAGCTGTAATCGCCTAGTTGGATCTAGTGCAATACGAGTATAGAAATTAGTATTCTCTAGCTGTCTATGGCATTCTTGTCTGTAGACCTCTGTATCCATAATTACCGTCGCTCCCCCCTTATCAGCTGGCTTGATCGTGATAAAGGGATCATTACCCAAATTTGAGACACATTGTCTCTCTGAATTGGACAGGTTGCAAAAACCTTGTTTGGTGTGACTGAGGCCCAATTCGTAGTCCTAATACTGGACTCCGCAACAAATCTACTTTCTTGCCCACTTCACAACAGGTTCCCCCTGAAGTCCTTACGTTCGAAAAAGCGGTTTTGAAGGACTACGAATTGGGCCTCAGTCACACCAAACAAGGTTTTTGCAACCTGTCCAATTCAGAGAGACAATGTGTCTCAAATTTGGGTAATGATCCCTTTATCACGATCAAGCCAGCTGATAAGGGGGGAGCGACGGTAATTATGGATACAGAGGTCTACAGACAAGAATGCCATAGACAGCTAGAGAATACTAATTTCTATACTCGTATTGCACTAGATCCAACTAGGCGATTACAGCTGAAAATTAAGTCTTTGGTAGAGGAAGGGAGAGAGGCTGGCTGGATTACGAAAAATGAGGCCGATTTCCTGATCCAAAAAAATCCAAAAATACCGGCCTTCTATGCCCTCCCAAAAATCCACAAGAATCAGCGACCCCCTCCTGGGAGGCCAATTGTATCTGGAATTGGGTCCCTCCTGGAGCCTTTATCGAAATTCGTGGACCATTTCCTCCGTCCATTTGTATCTTTAATGCCATCTTATCTACAGGATACCAAACACGTCTTGCAACATCTTGAATCCCTCTCCTTTGATCCCAATAGTCAACTGATGGCCACATACGACGTGGAAGCGTTGTATACGAACATACCGCAGGATGCCACTTTAGAGACAATACGGGATCTATTAGAAAGTAATCCACGTGATGACCAAACACCCAATGATTTTGTTATGCAATGTGCGACACTGGCACTAAAAGAAAACTTTTTTAGTTTTGAAGGCCAACTGTATTGGCAAACAACTGGTACTTCCATGGGGAGTACCTGTGCACCTAGTATGGCCAACCTGTACATGCATAATTTTGAGACTCAACACATCTATCCTCTACACAATCCTTACCATGGCCAACTGAAACTGTGGAAACGCTATATAGATGACATCCTGGTCATCTGGGAAGGTGACCAGGAGTCTCTAGAAGACTTCTCTATATGGCTCAATACACGGGATACTAACTTGAGGTTTACTGGTGAGAATAATAACTTCTCCATTCCCTTCTTGGACCTCCGACTATACCCCAAAGATGGGAGGATCCATACGGAGCTATATCAGAAACCGATGGCCCGTAACTCCCTACTGAGCTTTCATAGCTTCCACCCAAGGGCATTACTTACCAACCTTCCAGTCGGTCAATTTCTTAGACTGAGGAGAAATTGTTCAGAATTGGTGCAGTATTATAAACATGCCAAAAAGCTAACTGATGAACTAGCTGCACGACATTATCCAGTACAATTGGTCAAAAGAGCGGCAAAAAGAGCACGCAACAATGACAGGGGGGCACTCCTGGAAACATACACCAAACCCAAATCAGATAGATTGGTATGTGTGACAACTTTCAGTAACTTAACTACAAATGTAAAGAGGGCCATCAACAAGAATTGGCACATACTCAATACAGGCAAGCTGACATTGGACTCACCTCTGTTTGCATTGAAACGGAGCAGTAACTTGCAGGACCTCATGGTACATACACGACCAAGAACTGTTGTACATCACAACAGCCAGTCAACACTATGGAACACTAATCCTGTGGTTGGTCATTTTCCATGCGGATCCTGTTCGTGCTGTCCCTTCACCAGTCACACTACAGAGCTGGACATTTTACCGGGGAGACCATGGAAATTGAATAACCACACCAACTGCAACACCAGTGGGGTTATATATATGATTAAGTGCCCTTGTAATTTGATTTACATTGGAATGACATGTCGCAAAGTACGACAAAGAATTACTGAGCATCGTAGTACCATCCGATGCAAAAAATCGAATACACGCATGACTAGGCATTACCTTGAGCAGGGCCACACAGAAAACGACCTTCAATGGGTCATTATTGACAAACCTCATTATGATGTTAATATGGGACCATTGGAACAAGTTCTATTCCGCCGTGAACAACGGTGGGTGTTCCGTCTCAAAAGCCACTTGAGGGGTCTGAATGAAGATATTCCCTGGTGCTCTGTGTAACCTCTTCCGGGTCTCTTGTATCATCTTCTCCCATTTGTAGTTGCCGCACAACACCATACATTTATGTTGCGTTACTGGTCTGATTTCCTATCGGATAGACAGCCTAATAAATGCATTACATATGCAATTACCAATACTATGTGTTTTGGATTTGGCATCTGGCTCCACGTTTTGGAACGATTTTATGGAGTGCTTCCATTTATTTAGCCACCATATCTGCATGTGTATGACTGTGGTCATATAGCCCCCCCCTTCTGTATAGAGCTCCCGTTTTTGCTGACTTTACGACATATCACACGGAGGCAACACTAGACGTCCTGGGTTTGTCATTCTGTTGTACTTGGACACATAACATTTTTTAATGTTAAATTGGTGGTAACAATTACTATAGCCTCAATACGGCGTATTGTGCTGTATTTCAATCGTGTCTGGCGCCTCCGCTTTACAGCAAACTACATTTCCCATGATTCTGCGCTGCCCGGAAGTTATTTGCTGCACTTCCGGGTTTACGCACTCACGAAGATACACGGGAGCTGTCATAACCACTGCGAGACGCGCAGCCTCTCCCCAGCGGGTTGGTGCTCTAATTAGGCTGAGACAGACTAACGGAAGGTAATTAAGGGAGTGAGTGTGGTAAACCGGTATTGTTATGGATGTTGGAGTTATCGAGTGCCTTTTCACTAACTTAACCTGTATTGTCAAAACCGATAATTCTGAGAGCTGGGATCGGGCGAGTGACGCCCTGGAGTGAGCGGGGGAAACCGGCAAGGTTATGGGTGTCTGAGATATCGAGTGCATTTTCAAATCGGGTCAGTGCAGTTTTCACTACCTTAACCTGTATTGTCAAACTCTATGATTCTAAGAGCTGGGAGCGGGCGAGTGACGCTCTGGACCCACTCTTTGGGAATATTGATCTTTATGTGTGCCTTTCTACATACAGACGATTGTAATTTGACATACAGTCCGTCCCATACATCTACATGTGACACGTGGCGTGAAGTGAATGCGTGTCACACCCCTCCACCCTCCCCTTTCCTTTCTTTTGGGACATGAGAACAATCTAATTTTTATTTGAAATACTGCTGTTTGGGTGAATTTTACATAGTGCTTGCCACACTATACCGATTGAGAGCAATACTTATCTATTAGTCTATATGTTTTTTCGTGCAACATGTGAACCATTTTGAACCAGTCTTTTATCTTTCTAGCAATCTGTGCTCTTTAGCACCATTCGTCGCAAGGTAGAGGTAAATTAATATTACCCCTAGGTGAGTTCCTAGAATATACTCACTCACCAGAATGATTTGTGGTTTTATCACGTGTGCAACACATTTCACGTGTGTGGGGTGTCTTTTGGTATGTGGAGGTTGACCTTTTAAGTTGGTATAAATGACAATGAACTGTGAATTTTTTTCAGAGACACTGTACCGGACTGCTGCTGGTCCTTTTGTCATTTATAACCTACCAACGAGTATGGTCTGTAACTCATTTATTTTGATTACACGAGCAGAGTGATATATTGAGAGGTCCTGATGAATGCCGCGAACAATTAAGTCATCTGGCAGAAACATGTCGACCACCAAATACTAGGATATTTTGTAAATCCTAGATCACTTCATTTTAATCCTAGCTGATGGGAACTACTATTAAAATTGATTTTGTTACCCTGTAGCTAGTTTTACTTACCTACACACTGTTTCATTTCACACTCTGCCCCTTACTCCCCCTGTCACTTTGGATACCCCCATCAAAACACCTCACGCTCCTCTCTTGTCCCTTGTTTGAGAGTTGTAGCCCACACTGTATACCTTGCGGTTACAGTGTGCAAGAGGGGACCCAATGATGAAGCATGTCACCCTCGGGTGAGTGAGGGTTCTCGTCTTTAAAAGTATTATTTTCTTGGCCTCCCTTCCTCATACACACATGTCTCCTTCTTAGGACATTAGCATTTCATCACTTTTTGTGAGATACATTCATTTGGAGTCAGTGATGTCTGATGCTTTATCTTTCTCCACCATTCGTACCCCTTAGTGTGATATATGTGCATTTACATTTAACACTATTTTAGTAAGGGATCTTTCCAAAAATTCTGTTATGGCAAATCAAGGACATAAAAGGGGTTTTAAATGACAAAGGCTTCCAGGGGTCTCTGACGGCTTCAATGCTTTGATGGACAATTCCTAGTCCGGTAAATAACTTTGGCATACATATTAAAACAACTTTCTTCCCAAAGCAGCGCATTTACTGCAGCAATCGAAAACAAGCACACAAAAAATCGTCCTACGCAATAGAATATGTGCCTTTAGCCTCTTTGCCCGTGGACTGAAAAGGGTAGCGAAGTTAATTATTTCTCATAATCAGTAATTATGATAAGATAACGGAGCATTCGATAATAAAGCGCTGAAATGATGGAAGACTGGCGCCCTAAGAAATATAATAGCATATTAGCATAACCGTGTATGCAAAGTACATAGAGCCGCTGCCACAGTTAACTTGTCAATGAAGGATTAGGTAGGAATTCCTAATTAGAACAAGACAAGCCCAGCGGGGCGTGGCGCGCGCGCTTGGTGGGGCGGGGGAGCGCATTCCAGGCGGGTGAGCGGACCCTTTGAAGTAGGATGCCAAACGGATTGCATGGCGGCACGATGCACGTGATTGTGCGCGTGCTCGCCATGCAATCCGCTTTTGGGAGCACTTTTGGGAGCCCCTTACTAGAGTCTCGCCTTGCAATCGCTTACGCGATAGCCAGGCGAGACCTAAAAATGTAGCCTGCAAATGGCTAATGGTGTCTGTATGTCCCACCTTTTTTTTTGCAGAGTTTTATATAGCGCGAAATTGACCCAAATCCAATCGAGTATCATAGCGCTTTACATAGCACCAGTTACTCTTTTCTCATGAGTTCACTCCCCTGGAGTATTGCCTCGGGAGCGAGCAGGGACGCGCACGCTCGTTGCGTGCCATTTTCTTGTTAGTGCTATTTTTGTACAAGCCGGATTTTTTTTTTCTTCCCTTGTTACCATTGGGCCTCAGTCCAGGGCGTCCGCTTACCACAGGCGATCAGTGTACGTCAGGGGGGCACGCGAGGACACCAGCACTGTAGGATTCAGCGAGCTAATGATTAGCAACAGCTCATTAACGATATCTGCAGGGAAAAATGTGTCCTTGAACCTCCTCTCCAGGGCGGGCCTGCTCCCCTAGGCCCTGCACATCCCCCACCGCGGAGCAGCAGGCCTGGGCCTCTCGAGCGCTCATATCTTTAAGAGCGTGCCGTGTATTCTGTTGGAAAAGTAGCTTGGTGAGTTAATGTGCCTGCTGCGGCTGAGCTCTGTGCTCGCTTCGCAAGTCACCGGTTTGATGAGTGAGGCCGGCATAGCCTTTCAACTTCCTGATGTGATAAAATGATCCTTGCGCTCATTGACACCCGAGTTTTACAGCTCTATAAAGATGCAAGACTGCGATAGTAAGCGCTATATGGAACGTGAATATCAGCTGGTGAAGGGCACACTTCTGCTGTATTACTTTCCTTTCAGTGCTTTCAGTGTGAGATTGTGTTTTAGTATTGTGTCACGTGACTGACGCTCTTGCTGTAAAGTACTGGTGGGGCCGATGGCTTGAAACGTACATTTCTTGAGCCTCTACGGTCTTTATTATTTTACTGGGGAGGGTGAACTATTGCTTACGAGAGTCGTCCATGTCCTTCACACCTTAAATGTAATTTAATGTTTAATAATTAGTAATGTATCAACTCCAGTGTTACATTTTAACTGTCGTAGCGGAATGAACGGCTGAGGCACCCCTGGCGACATTTCAGCCTCCGGTCTGCAAGCTGCATGCATGTCGCTACAGCAAGCGCTCAACCCACTGTACTGTTCCACTAGCTGTCTATGCAAGCACATCCCAAGCATGCCCGGTCCGGGACTCGCAGGGACTGTGCTCGGCAGATCAGGCTTTCACTTCCGTCAACAAATGCCCACATTGCCAAATCACTCTTTTTTGGCGCTGCTCGATAAGAGAGAAACTGTTTGCTTTGAGGAGCGGTGAATATTTACTGTACTTCTCTGCACTCGGAGCGCCGTTTGCTTTTCCTCATCGCTTGGTGGTGGCGGACTCTCGAAGCTTCACTGGTGGACTCTCGAAGCTTCCCTGGTGGACTCTCGAAGCTTTACTGTGAAAGGGCCAGTGTCGTTTAATGAAAAAATATAAGCAGGTTCGCTGGAATTATGCGGCAGGGATAGCCCAAATTATGCAGCAGATTTGACTAAATCGTGTGGTGGGGAAAGGTAAATCACGTGCTGTAATTACCACCCGATTCGTTGACGTTGAGGCCAGCTTATCTTCTGTAATCACCCTTTTCTCGCAGCTCCGCTGATGGAGACTTCTTCACAGCTTCCAGACAGCACTTACCATCCAATAAAGACGCGAACCCCCAGCACCGCACATTACACAGAGCATGCCACGCGCATCACGCTTCAGACACGCTTACCATCACCAGCTCTGCCGACAGCACAGACCTGCTTCTGGAAATGATGTTTGTTTGTTCGTGTCCATGACTCGCTCCCTGCAACCCTCCCTGTGAAAGTGCTTTGAAGCAGGCTCTGGGGTGGCCTAGTGCTGCACAAACAACATATGATCTCAAATAAAAATATGGCCAACAGAGCACAGCTTTGCCATACAACAGGCTGCCACTGGGCTCCCAAAAGCATGTACCGCTAAGATACCTCATACAAAGTCCCAAGACACCATGCCACAAAGACCCAACGACGCACATCACATATCAGTTCAATACTGTGACATGGCCACACTGCAGCTACCCTTCGCAAAACTGCACATGCTTTTAGACTTGTCCACATACATACATCAGCCTCTCAACCCTGCCACAGCACGTTATTGATGCTGTCAGGTGCGTGAAGGGAATATACTTTAATTGAAATTGTCGTCAAAACCGCTCACCCAGATTAAGCACCACCACCCCACAGACCCCACGGAGCGGACTTCTTGAACACATACCACACGCATGCAGGCAGGAGGCACTAAAGCTATAGCGTGGGCAAACCATGCCAATCAACAGGTGCAACGCTTCAGGCTCGACATGTCGACAATGTCAACCTGCCTACAGCACTCTCGCCCATCCCTGCCGTGCTCTGTAATGGCCCCTCCATACAAGCCCTGGGGTCTTTGCCGGTACGAAAACAACCTGGAATAAGACCGCGAAAATAAAAAAAACTATATAAGGAGGGGGTGGGGCCTCGTGTTGAGCAGCACCTAAGAGGCACTTTCCTTGAACCATGACTCAGATGTGTCAGTGTTTATATGCAAACATCCAACGGTGATTCCCACACAATTATAACATAAGTGAGTTTGAACCGCTTACTGACCTGACCAATAGGGAGGCTCGCCTTAAAACACCTGCCTTTGACTCGTGAATAGTATATCTGTTTTGGAAAATGGCCAATCCTAGGCAAAGGAAAGGCAGTTCATTTTAAGCTTTACCATTTTACTCAGTTATTTTGTGGGTCGCCCCAATGAGTTGGGGTGGTCTGCCGCAAGGAGAATCTGTCCGCAGTGTGAACCCCGCCCATTTGCTCTCGACAGCCCTTGGGCCACCTTTCTCCAAGGTCCGTTTATTGTGCACAGCAGGGCAGCAGCAGCCTCTTCTTTCACCGCACTCATACATTTGGAGTAGCATGGTGTTATTATGCGGCCGCGACTTCAGACTTGTGACCTTCTGCAGCAGACACATTAACACAGTGAGCTATTTCACCACTGAGATGTAGAATTCGGCAGATAAAGTGTTGAACAATATCTTATGCAGGGCACAAGTCCTAACAAGCATAGTGCCAATATCGGCAGCAATCCCCATCCCTCAACAGCAATATCCTGTAGAAATAAACAGACCAGACACCTTCTTTGTGGAGAACATTTCTGCAGGTTTATTTGCATAACAAATATGCCAACATGGTGGGTTATCTTACTGGCGATCCCGGGGCAGACAGCCCCTCACCGCCTGCCCACCTGACGAGCCAAATTACACCCTGGCCCTAGCCAACCAGTGTTTGCTAGATTTTGGGGAGGGGATAGTCCCTCCCTCTGATGGACCGCCAGTCCACCCTCTTACTCACGCCCCCCCCAGAAGGGGGGTAGAGCGTTGCAGGTAACCCCCGGTTGCTCAGGTCCACAACCGCCCGTAGGACTAACGGGGCACCGTCGCTCCTCCAGGGTCCAATGCGAGGACCTCCCTGGGGATATTTGGCCTTTGCACTCTTGTGGTGCTCATGCAGAGTGTACCCCTCCGTACCTTACAGCCTCTGGATCGCCCTGTAACTCCGCCTGCAACACAAAATAATTCAATTCAATTCAGCTTTATTCGGAACAAATTAATGTCCATAAAAGCAAACACAGTCACATTCACGAATACAAAACATGAACAACTTATAGCAGACATGATCACACTTCATAAACAATATGAATAGTTAAAAAACATTAATTACACCTTAAAATTACATATCTACATCTAAAAATACATACTTTTCCTCAGGTTGATGCATTTGTTTAAAAAGGTAGCAGTGTAAAAACAAATATCAGCAGATTGTAGATTAAAAATCAATTTCATAGCCTGCTCAACCGTGCGTGTACCATATTTAACAAACATGGGCTTTAGCAGAATAATACGAAAGTTAGAGTACAGCTTGCAAAATAATATAAAGTGCATTGTGCTCTGCTTGGAAAAACCGTCACATCTACAAGGACCTATTGGGTATTTCCTCATTACAGGATGTGCCACCAGATGATGCACTGTTCCAAATCTCAATCTGGTCAGCACAAATTTATGTGTTGGTCTGGTGACAAGAGTTAAATAGACGGGAAATCCATCCATGGACAAATATCTGTTGTAGAACATAACAGTCGACAAGGTACCTGCAATTACTGTTCTTTTCCTCTCTGCAAAGGCCAGAAAGACCCTTTTCAACTCAATCTTGGGGATCAATAAAACAGCGTTTGGATCAGTTACAATATTCAGGTTAAAAATATCCGAAAAACACATAATAATGTATTTAATCCAGGGTATTGCTATAGCTTTATCTAATCGCATACAATCCTGGATAATAGACCTAGTGAAGGATTTTTCTTCATTCAGCCAAATTGATCTCCACAACATCAAAGGTCTAAGTGACAAAAGATCGGATAGATAGTTAACATTTAATTCTTGGTGACATAATGCATTAGAGGCCGAAGTGGGTAAACACAAAACTTTTTTAAGGAAAGAATTCTGTTCCAGTTGCAACTCATGTACGCCACTGTAACCCCAAATTCCTGCCCCATATAGTGCAATCGAAACACATCTAGCCTGATAAATTTTTATCATATCTCTGGTCCTACGATCCCCAATTTTCTGGGCAAATCTAAAAATTCCGTGTGCATTTCTAGCCATTTTATTGCGTATATTATTAAATTCATGTGTCCACATTTTATCCTCAGCAAAGGTTATACCTAAATAACAGAATTTGTCCACCTGCTGTACTTTTAACTTATCTATAAAAAACCCTTTCGCTGCATGTTTAAATTTCTTTGGACCACAGATCATTGTATAAGTTTTGCTTTTATTGATGACTAGTAAAGGAAGCAAAACTATCCATTAATCGTTGTAACCCTATCGGTGTTCTTGACAACAATACAGCATCGTCGGCGTATAATAACACCGGGACGGGGGTACCGTTAATCATTGGAGCATCTGCGGGTACTTCTTTTAAAATTGCATCAACATTATTTATAAATAAAATAAATAAAAGGGGAGCTAAAACACAACCCTGCCTTATACCACGTTTAACGCTAAAGTTCCTGGTGCATTCGCCCTTCCTACCAAAACGTACACATGTTTTTAGTCTCTCGTACATCCTGGCAAGAAAATAAATTATGCCCTTTGGCGCCCCTATTTCCAACCGGGTCAGCCACAAAATAGAGTGGTCGACCATGTCGAAGGCGCTACTTAAATCAGCAAAGCACATATAAATATGGCCAGATTTGGCTTCGCTGTATTTCCCGATCAATAATTCTTAATTAATGCATTGATCGAGTGTACCCCTACCTTTCCTAAAACCATATTGGCTATCTGTCAGAATATGGTCCTGTTCTACCCATTCTTCCAGTCTAACCAGCATAATCCTACTCATAACTTTTACTGAAGCATCCAATAAAGAAACTGGTCGGTAATTTTTTGCATCGGACCTAGATCCTTTCTTATATATAGGTACAATTATAGACTCCTCCCAAGTTAGCGGGGGGTCTGTACAGACCGCGGCATTAAAAACCACAGCCAACAACGGACCCCATACTTCTGGCGCATCCTTATATACATCACTTGGAACCCCATCCGGGCCTTGGGCCTTTCCTCCCTTACTTGCCCTTATCCCTCTTTCCACTTCTTCCACAGTGATATCGAGTGGTATAATAGGCCAGCTATCTGACCCGACATTACTATTTTTATCTGAGTCAAAAATACTTGAAAAATGGGTAATCCATCCTTCACAGGAGACATTTGCTGTCAACTCCGGCATATTTGTCTCCTTAAGGAACGGGGAATTAACTGTTGCCCAAAATAATCCAGAATTCGAAAGTTCTGCCGCCTGGTTAAGAGATTCCCACGCTTGTAGCTGCAGAACCTTCTTCCTTGCTTTAATAGCATTTTTGTATTCTAGCCTCAGAGTAGTTACTAGTTTTTTATCCCTAGGTCTTATTGCTAGGGCTTGCTTAAGGTCGGTCAGGGCAGCCGAACAAATTTTATCAAACCAAACAAAGCCAGATTTTTTACTGCCCCTACTACCGCTTGTGAACTTGTCGTTAATGGCATTGTTGATACCTTTCAAACTAGATAAGACCCGCTCATGATCTAATCTATTTTCTAAAATAAAGACAATGTCTGCTAGATTCTTCATGATAATAGACTTGGTTAATTCAGATGCTTTAGCACCTATCCACCTCAACCTTGCCCCATTAACCCGGTGCGCTTCAATATTTTCAACCGTAGCCCCTATCTCTCTATCATTCTCTTCCCACAAAGTCATGGGCACAATAATACAATTGTGGTCACTGGTGTCCATTATTTCAATTTCAAGTGGGCCAAAACAATCGGCAATACTGGAGGATACCAACACATGATCGATTACCGAATTGGCACGCCAATTCCTAAATGTGGGGATAGGTGAACCATTACTATCCCTGCAACAGTCCAAAATTTCCAGGTCAAGGCACCCCATTAATGTATTCACTTTTTCCCCATACATATCATGCCCAAAATGTGTGGCCTCCCATCCAGCATTATTTGTAACCCCACATGCTTTTGTGGATAGTAATTCACATAATGAGACATTAAAATCCCCACACCAGATAATATCAAATACTTCATTAGAATTCAAGCTTAGGTTCTCAATAGCATTGGCCAATTCGGTTACAATTCTGCCCCTGGTACTATCAAAAATGTTGTTATAGTAATTGATCAGAAGGATGTTACGACTTTTGCCTTCTCGGATCCAAATCATCTGTATTAGGTCACCTACCGGCACATATTTTATCACCGTCATCTGGCGGTGGACCGATACAAGGGTGAGTAAACCCCCCTTAGCTCTTCCCGGTCCCTCTCCATATGCTGGCAGGTTATATGAAACGAACCCCTCATAATCAATATTATCTTTGCACCAGGTTTCTTGAAAACATAGGATATCATACCTATTAATAAAGGAATTCCAACCCGGGTCCCTGCTTTTAGATTTCAGACCAGCTACGTTCCAGCACACCAACCTGGAACATATACCTGCTCTGATGGTAATCCCACTAGTGGTACCTCGGGTATCTCCCTCCGTAGTGCCAGCCTCAATAGTTTGGCCCAAATCACCTGTATTCAAACAACCATCTGGTATGATCTCAGCCTCATCCTGTTTAGACACCAGTCCGGGGACCAAAGTTGTTACTGCAGATATTACGGATATACAATCATCTCTACAGTCCTCCAAATCGGGACCCTCTTCCCTTCCTGTGCATATCTCCGTCTCCTTTGTGCGTCAATCGTTAGAGTCCAGAGTACTAAGTGCAAGAAATCTATTCTGTGTAGGGATATCAAAATAAGGTTTGCAAGTAAGTGGATAAGTAGAATTTCTAATATTATCCCTCCATTTATCATTAAGGTGATTATAAAAGTATCCTAGTGCTCGGGCACATACATTGCCATCTAAGATTGGGAGAGATGCCGCTCTTAAGAGGACGGTAGTAACATGCTGTGGGTATTTAAAGTTAATAATTACACAGTCCCCCTTTAGTCTTTTCCTGTCACTCCCAATCCAGTTGGCTCTCCTGGTTGTCAAAATGTTATCAGAAAAATTCAATGGGAAACCACATTGTCTATTTAGCCACGACAAGCATTTGTTTTTTAGGGAATCATGAGTTTCTTGAGGACCCTTATTATCTAGCGGTGGCACATTTGTAAGTACCACCACATAAGGAGCACACTCAGGTGGGAGATTAACAGCGCCCTTTATGTTATTTCCCTCCCATCTGTTTGCGTTATCTATAGCAGGCAAATTAATGCCTGGTGGATGGGTGCTCATTTGAGGTATTGCCAGGGTAGCACTATCGTTCCCTTTATTCCCTGTGGCTTTCTTAGCAGGGTCTCCCTGTACTTGAATCTTATTTTGGGTGTTAGTAGTGTCAGTTACTACAGTTGTAACAGAAGTAGCAGCAGACACTTCTCCTAATTTGCCTAAGGCCTTATTTAGCAAACCACCCAGTCTGACAACTTCTTTCGTTAACTCCTCTATTTTTAAAACCAGTGGATCTATAATGTCCTTAATCTTGGTACCAATAATCTCCTCAATGTTACTAACAATATTATCCTCAGCTCCCACCTTATTAATTTTACTCAAAGCATTATTCCCCATGTCTTTGTCTGGTGAGACTGCTGATTTCTGCCCGTTACACAGTGTCCCCTTTTTTGTCGGGAATTTCCTACATGTTCTGACTGCTCGTATTTTTGGGGAAGGTAGACATTGTTCCACCGTGTCAGGGCAGTCATCTATTATTAACTCATTGGGGATAGTTTGTGCGGGCTCAAAGTGTCCCAACTCAGTTAGCTCTACCACCTCCGGGGTAATAGTATCAGAGTGATTGTTTGCATCCTCCATGCCAGAGGTTGATAAACCTCCTGCAGGGCTCTCTAGATGCGGAGTACTATTTTTCCCCAGCGACTGTCGTCTTTCAGAATTTATCTTGCTAACCTTCTGAACCAAGTAGTTATCCATTGTACGTGGCCCCGAAGAGGGTTTAGATCTAGACATATTGTAAGTCGTCACACCCTCGTCAAAAGCTTGCTGAATTGATATAACGTTATGTCCGTTAATAATCACATAAATAGCAAATTTTAAATCACAAACTATTAATATCAAATAACTCAATATCACCCCCGCTGCTTCTTGAAACTCTTATATACAGGACCAGCGTCTCTGGCCCAGTCCAGTCTCCTCAGGCCTCTGAGGGCCACAGAGGGCCCGCCCTTTGCCCGGGCTTAGCCCGGCGCCGCCCGCGCGCGTCCCGCGACGCGGAGGGAGCCTCACAGTAATAAGCGCCTCAGGGCGCGCAGGGAAGCGGAAGCGGGAAATACCGCTAGGGACTCTGGGGGCTGTAGTCCCCTTCACGGCGTCCAGCGCGGTCTCAGCGCGGTCTCAGCGTCCTCCGGCCCCCGGGCGATGCAGAGTGCGCAGCGGAGCGTCCTTCCACCAGGTAGGCTGTTAGCAATGTCCCCCGCTCCACCGAGGGAGCCTCACAGTAATAAGCGCCTCAGGGCGCGCAGGGAAGCGGAAGCGGGAAATACCGCTAGGGACTCTGGGGGCTGTAGTCCCCTTCACGGCGTCCAGCGCGGTCTCAGCGCGGTCTCAGCGTCCTCCGGCCCCCGGGCGATGCAGAGTGCGCAGCGGAGCGTCCTTCCACCAGGTAGGCTGTTAGCAATGTCCCCCGCTCCACCGAGGGAGCCTCACAGTAATAAGCGCCTCAGGGCGCGCAGGGAAGCGGAAGCGGGAAATACCGCTAGGGACTCTGGGGGCTGTAGTCCCCTTCACGGCGTCCAGCGCGGTCTCAGCGCGGTCTCAGCGTCCTCCGGCCCCCGGGCGATGCAGAGTGCGCAGCGGAGCGTCCTTCCACCAGGTAGGCTGTTAGCAATGTCCACAAAATAATAAGTTAGACAACCCACCCTCATCACCTGCCTGTAAGCCGGGTAAGCGGTGGGGAGGGAAAACGGCGTCAGGGCAGCAGACAAAGAGGGTGACCAGTGGGTGGGAGAGGTATAAGTACCTCGTCCCCCGCCCCCCTCCTGCCCGGTAGTGACACCGGCATGTGGACCCTTAGGGGTCCCAAACACTGGGCGGCTGACTTGTGTGCCATCATATGGCACTAAGGGGGGCCGCCCTCTAAAGAGGGCCCCCTTCGTGGGCCCGGGGCAGCCCGCATAGTGCCAATATCGGCAACACCCCCCATCCCTCCCACAGCAATATCCTGTAGAAATAAACAGACCAGACACGTTCTTTGTGGAGAAAATTGCTGCAGGTTTATTTGCATAACAAATATGCCAACATGGTGGGTTAATAAATCAATCAATATGGTCTTTATTTCGATTGTCACAATCATAAAAGACAGTAAACATCAACAATTAAAAGTGACTTGGAAGATTCATAGTACAAAGTTTTCTAGAATTCTACAACCTTATAGATTTTTTTTAAAAACCACAGTGAAATAAACATGTATTATTAAAACATGATTACAATAAATCCACAATAACGTAAAAGACATAATGTTAAAACATGATTGAAATTATTTGGTAAGGATGTATGAAATACTTAAAAACGAGAAATAAATGACAGACAGATACATCATAACTTTTGCCAATACTCCTAGGTCCATATTTCGGCAAGGGACAACAGGGAGCCATTTCCTAGATAACAATTTCCAAAACCTAAACAAATGGTGGGTCTACAACACCAGACCATAATATCTATAACCTTATAACAAAAAGCTGGCAGAATTAATTTACCCTCATCTTATTAGCTCAGATGACCCCTATCCAGCTCAAGAATTTTGCCATGGCAATCACAATGGATTCCTGGGTGTTTGTCTTTAAAATCCTTAGTGCCTCCATAGCTAATCTTGTGCCCAGGCTCATACAAATAGATTTGAGCCATTTGTTTCTGGGTGACTTATAGGCTGGGCATGCAAACAAAATGTGTGCTAATGTCTCAGTTTGGGCTGGACATGAAAAACATTTGTCATCCGTTGGGGGGTGCCATCTACTGGTAAGGGCTTTTATAGGAAGTGAACCCACCCTAAAATGGGTGGTACAAATTCCTATCATCCGGTCTGGTGATGAGGTGGCAATAGGTTTCAAACTTTATCTAGTGTTTGAACTCCAAAAATTCCCTTACCAAAGTGGGCCTCGTGAAAGATGTAAAACGCTTGGTTTTGACCATATTCCAGTATGTTGCCTTAAAGTCCCTTTTCGATGGGAATATTTTGTCAGCTGGGTCCTCCAACAGAGCGTTCATCCCCATATTGATCAAGGTGGTTTTTATATTGTGTAACCAAGAGATCTTACGTGAACAACCCAATGCCCTTACTTCAGAGAGAGCTTTGGCATACAGGGAAAGCTCAGGAGTAGTCAAAAGCCTTTTCCAGAATGCTATGGGTCTAAAACGGGCTAAGTCCTCTATACTGTGGAAACCCAAATCTAGGTATAGTGGCGTGAGTGGTGTAGATTGCGGGAGGCCTATTAATGCTCTCACAAATTTATTTTCGGCTAATGCCAAGGATGATAGGTCCTCAAAACCCCAACTCTGCACCATATAATATTGAGGAACTGATTCTAGAGTTGTAGATCTTTAGAGCAGGGGCAATAGGCTTGGTCTGTGAGAGCCTCTGCGCTTTTATCAATACACCAGCTAAATGTACATGTTTGAGGGCCAGCATATCAATCTGGGGCTTCCAATTTAGTTTCCTACCTAATAGTATCCCCAGGTATGTAAATTAGTCGGTCTGTTCCAGGGGGACGTTGTTCATATAAACTCTCCCTTTTATAGCTTTATGTTTGTGGAGCTCCATGAACTTTGTTTTTTCCACATTTACCACTAGCTCATGGTCGCGGCAAAACTCCTCAAAGCAGGACAAAGCAGCCTGCAAACCCTGTTGAGTCTATGATATT
The DNA here is from genome assembly GCF_964204655.1 of Triturus cristatus. Taxonomy (NCBI): domain Eukaryota; kingdom Metazoa; phylum Chordata; class Amphibia; order Caudata; family Salamandridae; genus Triturus; species Triturus cristatus. Next base: position 136,167,512 of record NC_140590.1, on the reverse strand, counting down.
ATCAAGGTATCGTCCGCGAACATGAGCAGGGGTATCTTCATACCAGCTAATGGTGGAGCATCTGTAGGGTGAGTGGAAAAGTACTGAACAACCCTGTTAATAAATAAAGAAAACAGGGTGGGTGCTAAGACACACCCTTGTTGAACCCCCTTCGAAACAGGGAGCCTATCTGTGACATTCCTCTGCGTCCCCCAACGAACCTGTGCGTAATTTGAATCATGCAGTTTTACTAAAAACGCCAACAGTTCCAATGGCATCCCCATATCCACAAAGGCTCTTCACATTTTGATACGAGGGACTGAATCAAATGCGGATTTAAGATCAATAAAAGCAGCATAGATTGAGCCCCCTCGAATAATAACAACCCGCCAATAGATAAGTACAAACCTAAAAACCTGATCGAGGGTACTGGTGTGTGGTGGAAACCCCGCCTGCAGTGGTGTCAGGATATCTGTCTCTTCTATCCAGGCCTAGATTCTACCTAAAACTAACTTGGCAACAATCTTCTGAATAGAATCTATAAGGCTTATTGGCCTATAGTTGCCCGGTAGTGAACGATCTCCCTTTTTAGGTCTCGCCTGACCCAGCGCATGCGCTGGTCTGGCGAGACATTTAGTAGGTGGGTTTAGAAATTGCTACCCACCATTTTATGCTGGCGACAAGCTACAGTGCACAATGGCGTGCACACGCACAGCTGCTCCCCGCATTCCCCCCTCCCTTCTCGCCCAGCCATCCCCTGCGCCAGCCTTCAGCACCATACCCCTCCCCCCGCTGCTGCGCGCGCATCCCTAGCGTGCGTCATCGCTATCACTTTCGCTTTTAGAGTGATCGCAATCGCGATGAGGGATTGTAAAACGGTAACTCGGAATAAGTAATGCTGATGGGTGTATTCTGTAATGCCTTCTAACCCAATGGCTGCTGCAGGGGACTTTACTTGAAGGAATTATAAAAATTCTATAAAACTAGAAAAGACATTTGTTTTTGGTTCCGGCAGTTATTCAGTTGCCTTTAGGACGGTGTTTTGTGGTTAATTTGAGGATGGTGTTATATATCCTTGTGCACTTGAACATTAGTGATTGCTTTAGGGAGTTGATGGGAAGTGGGAACTGTTTTCAATGTCAGCCTAGTTTTCATGTTTAATATTGGGAGTGAGTTTGAAGGAGTTTCCCATGAGCCTCTGTTTATATATAGAAGATGCTGACGATAAATTCTATATGTCTACTTGAGGCACAATCGTCTTAAACAAGGTTGAAAACTTGAAATGTTTGTGAATTGTTGGCATTATTGTTGAATATTTTTATGTTCAGTACAAAAAAATAAACAAAAAAACTCCCCCGCTAGTGCAAGTGAAAATGTAGGAAAGCATGAGAATTTACAGACGGGAATGGGGAAGCACCGTCGTAGATGCAAACTCACAATGTCTTAATTTCTACGTTTATGCAAAAGGGCGTGCGTTCCTAGGTGACCCTCCTCAGCACCGCCCATCTCTGGTACTCACATAAAGATGCGCTGTCAGCGTATGTCTCCCCCTTATTACCTCCGTGTAGTGTTTGTACACTAAATTAAGTTTGGTGCATTAGTCTGGGGTAGAAATACATGCACCGCATTTATAGACATTCCTAAGATTCTTTCTAAAATAATAACTTTCTATCGACTCCCCTTTCTTAACAACAGACTTCTCCATTCACCAGGAGATGCCTTCCGTCCTTTCAGTAAGCACGTGCCTGGTGCACGTGCAGCATTCCAACCATGGATTTACACCTCGGGGTTATCAGCCTCGCCCAGCCATTTGCATTTACCTATAGCTCGCGTAGCTTCAATGAACCGAAAACGCGGTTGCGGACATAGATAGATCCACCCTTTTCCTACTTTCATTTTTCATATCTTTTTCGCCCGTGTGCCGACCAAGACTGCAGTAAAAGGACTGCCTCGAGCTGTATTCTTTTTAATTGGATTATGATTAACTGGTCTAATACCACACACGCGTTGCCTTTTTTCGTAACTCGCTCGTTGCATCTATCTTCTCCTTTCTTGCAATATTCTTCACTTTTACAACTGGAGTGGGAAAGTATTCATTTTAAGGGCTCCTGTGAACTCTGCTCTCACAGTAATATTTTCCTGCACGGGCCCCCTCTTAACCTATGTAAAACACTTGAGGCTACTCGTTTACATCTAAATGTAGCTGCAGGATGTATATTTATTTACATGTTTGGGTAACGGCAGGTACTTAATTGGGATGAAAAAACTGGGGGGTCTCTCAAAGTGGCGCGGTCGATGTAATTAAGGGCGTGGCTTAAAAATACGTAAACTAAAAATCTGTGTTTAGCACGGTGTGCCGCCCGACTTGTATTTTGCTGTTCCTGTCATTGCGTCCAGATATATGATACAACAAGTCACATCATACCTACAAGTCAGGACTAATGGCTTTGTCAATGGTTGCTACTTTCATAAGATAAATAAGCAGCAACTCTGGCTTGTATATAATATTGAAAGAACTTGCACTTAAAGCCCTGGTGACACCACGACAATGTTGCTGCTCCTGAGTTTTAAAAAGAGAAGGGCACGCCAGAGAGAAAATGACTCTTTAAAGGATTTCCCTTCCTCTACAGCGCTCACCACGCGCACATCGATGTGCCTGCTGTCACTGCAGTCCAGAACAAGCATTGGCATAGCCAGTAGGTCTCGCTTTTGGGACCTTATAAGTATTTAGTTATGCAACTGTTGCATGGCTAAACACTTATAAGGTCCCAAGGGCGAGACCCATTGGCTATGCCAATGCTTAGCACCTGACCATGTGCCGGTAATAGGAGCACCACTGACTATGGCATTGGCAAGTATCTTTATGTAGGTTACCCAGTGTTTTTTGTCATACACAAACAAGTCCGCCGGTATACAGTCAGAACCTGGGGTCCTTTCTCTCGGGATTGATCGTAATACAGATTCGACTTCGAGGCTGGAAAAACATAGAATAGTAGTTGGAGTAGGCAATTGGAGTAAATCTTCGCTACGATTAGTGGCAGTAAAGTGTGCCTCAAAATATGAATCTCACAGTTCGGGACCGACATGGTTAATTGGATCCCCTATTACCCCATTTTACAAGTTGCCAAAATTAGGCCATGTTTTTCCCTTCACTGGCTGCAAGCAGATCCTGCCAGCGGGTCTCATTCCAGTCCTTCTTTGCTTGTAGTTGGGTTGTCTTATACCTGGCTCTTGCCTTTTTAACATCACCCATAACGTTAAATCTAATGGCCCTAGATAATAGTTTATAGGCCTCTCTACAAGATTTGTTATACCAGGAAACTGCTTTTACGTAGGAGTTTTTCCTGTGTTTGTTAGTTTTATTAAAGACAGTTTTTAGTTTCTTAAACAGATCATTGTGAACCTGTAGGACAATAGAATTAATGTCCTCCTGGGGATCGCAATTATGGAGAGTGGTTATCGAGCAGGCAACCATTGCCATCATCTGTTCCAGATCACCATCATTATCAATGATCCTAGCCCATCTAACTCTCCTCATGTCATTTGTGAGTATGGCCTCTGCTGTTACATACTCAGCAGCCCTACTATTAAAATTAGATAGACCTGGTGCCTGCAGTAGTAGTACCAACGGGTTATGGTCACTTTAGATCCGTTCCTGCACCGTCATATCCAAGAGAGATGTCCAGAATTCTACTTTAAGAAATATGTAATCTATACGGCTGATTCTCAAACGGTTATTAAATGTATGAGCGCCCTTTCTGTCCAACTGCGACCTCCCGTTAGCTGCCCTCAGTCCCCTTTCCAGACATAGTCCTTTTAGCTGTAGTGCGGCCACAGTCCATTTTTTGATGGGGCATGTAGGAGAGTAGGGTCTGCTATCCTATGGTCACCCCAAATTTTTGCTTTTTGCTTCACTGGTTTTTGACATATTGAGGCTGTGGGCCTGCCAATCAGACCCCCAGCCTGCTGTTCTCTCTACTAAATTAAAACTATGCACCCTAGGTGCATAACCAATTGGAAGTGGATCACCCTGTCAGCCCCTGTACCAGTGTACACTAGGTACCCAGGGCATTGGTGTACCCAAGGCCTGCCAGGGGCTGCAGCATGTATTATGCCACCCCAGGCTTGGCCTAACAATCTGACACAACTGGCTGATCACTCAGCTGGGGTAAGTTGGTGTAATCACCTCTTACTTAGGTGTAGTATACCTATACCTAACCTTAAATGGGACACCTGGTAACCTATGAGTCACTCCTATGGCAGGCCTTAACAATCCTGAAGGCAGAGTGCTTGGTTCCATGTGAGATGGTGCTCTGGCATGAGCTGAGCCTGTCTGCAGTGGTCGGAACAACTTCCTTCTACTGTTTCCAGATATCGTCATACCATATACTCTTAAGTGCATTATGAACCTCGCGGTTAAATGCTATCTTTGGTTTGGCTTTATCAAAACATGTCGAGTAAGGTGTCATACGAATTGGAATACTAACCCCTCGCCAATTCTGGCGACGGGGTTAGCATTCCACCCTTCTAGAGGGACACGACATGTACAGTACCTGAAACCCGGGTAAAATCAGACATAGCCTCAGCTCCACAAAATGGATGCTGCCACCACAGACACAAGTCTGCCCTCCTGCTGCTGGGAGTCCTTCCAGCTTGGGAGGTGTGGACAAAGGGTTTCCTGCCAGGGGAGGTGCGTGCACCACCCCAGACAGGATTTTGTGTATTGGTCAGGTAGGGCTTGAAAGAAACCAGACATGCCTGTGGCTCACAAGGAGCCTCGGTGCATATGCCAGTTCAAACCGGTCCTGGGGCACACCAGTCCCGGGCCTGGGGCGAGCTGGACAAAGGATTGGGGGTGTAACCACCCCCCTTCCTGGTCCCACCCATAGGGAGGGACCTAGCAGGTAGTCCGGCCCCTAGAATCCGAATAAAGGTAGGAGCTGTGTCCTAAGACTTCAGACATCCTGGAATCAACTTGAAACTAAGAAGAAGACGGGAACTTCGACATTCTGCTGCACAGAAGACTGAAGAAAATCTCCCCTGTGGTCAGGGAGTGACCACCTTGCTAACGCAAGCACCATCCAGCGAATCACCGTCTGCTTTGTCGCCGCCTCCCGCCGGAGCCCGAGCCCAGAGACTGACAAGACCTGGACCTCCAGACCTCTCACCGCCCGATCCACAGTCCCTGAAAAGAGGAGACCCGTGGAGGCACCGAGACACGTGGAGCCAGCCATCTTGGAACGACTACGACAAGCTGACCAGTGCAACAACCGAGGCTCCCTCCAAGTTGTGCTTTGGGTCCTGAGAAGCCCAACCCTCGAGCAGCATCTGCACCAAAGGTGAGCCCTCCAGCATCTCCACGATCTGCGTGGGGCCCTTCTGCATTTTGCCACTCGACGCGCCTAACCGGTTGCTGGCCCGCTGGCTAGTGGCCATCTTGGCGACGAAATCTACGACAAACACCGCTGGTCTGGTTGCTCCAGACTGGCCCTTGCTCCCCTCCAAAGGAGCAATCCCTCTGACCTTGCTGGTCAGAACCAACAGCTGATTTCCGAATCCTCCTGCAATTGCTTTTGCCAAGGCTTGTTTGCTTCGATCAAGTCGCCGACACCGCCGACAGCGAGAGCCTGCGTGGGACAGCTCGTGAGCCGACTCCTGGACGTCGTCGACCTTCAGGGACCACGTGGCTGCGGAGACAAGCTACCCCTCATCACCTGTTTGCACCCGACATCGCCTGGTACCCACCTGGTGCCACGCTGGTCACTGGCTAGTGACTGTGAACACTGTCCCCTCTGCTTACAGGTCTTCAACATCTCCGATCCACTCTTGGATCCACTGCATCTCTTCCCGACCGACCGCCTGCAGCACTTTTGTCTACAGGCCCCACGGAACAGATAGAAGAAACCCGACGCACTTCGAGGCCTATGCACCCGCTTCCTGTGGGTGAGGTAAAGCTGGCACACCTGTGCCCAAGTGTAGTATTACATCTCTAGTGCCTGTGTTCCAAATCTTAAGTTCCTAGGTCATCCGGAAGATTCCTTTTGCAGTAACTTTGTACTTTTTACGCACCCATTGAAACCTATGGGAGCACGCGTGTGACTATTTGCTCTGCACACGCCACCCGTGGACCTCCTGGTCACTAACTGACGTTAGCTCCTTGTAGGCCCAGCGATTCTAGAGGCCCTAGGCCTTTTCCCTTTTCTGTTCGTGGTACTTATACCACTATTTTAGTATATGGTTCGAGTGGCCACCAGGGCCTATCCATATAAAGTGCAACTTCTGTGTATTCTGTGATAATCTTGTTTGACGATTTGTGCTCCTGTGCTCATAAAGAGACTAGGGGTTACTTTGAGAAATAAATACATATATATTTTGAATATATATCTGTGTGGTGTCCTTTCATTGGTATAAAAGGGGGTTGCATTTGGTAAAACAGCTGGCTTAACACGCTTCACGAGTTTAGCCTCAAAGACTGCTTAGCCTACGCTACCACTAGGGCAGCTAGTCCGAAAAGGTTGACTTACAACCACACCATAAGGGTTGCTTGGCATGGTACAAGGTGATCACTTTTACTAGTGAGCATCATATACCAGGCCAACTTCTCACATTGGTGAGCAGCGGTTGGATTTGAGCTTGCTGTGTTTTACCATTGTAATCTCTTGGTTACCAATTGAAAGATCACATAGGTACCTGTAGGTACATATAAAACAAGATTAGATATACATAAGTTCTACTGAACTTAGTTGTTGTAGAGCAAAGGGAGTAGCACACCCTGACTACAACTACTAGATAGGTTTAGTAGGTAAACCCAAGTGTAGGTAGATTGCAACACATCCACCCACACTTAAGAGCAATGGCCGGGGCAGAGGGGTCCACTGTACCCATCTCTGTTGAGAGTGACCCCCAGAGGGCACCAACCAGCTTTGCTACCCTTAATCAGAATGAGCTCAGGCATTTGGCAACTCTTAGAGGCCTTAAACAGCCCAAGAACCCAAACTCTGCTGAGCTCAGAGAGCTCTTACAGAATGATGAGAATCAGAGAGCACTCAAGAAAGCTTCCCAGTTAGCCCCCTTAGGGACAGGAACAGGAGGCCCCCCTTCTAAAGATGCCACTGAAGTACCCCTTCCCAATAGTCACCCCTTAGATGGGATGCCTACCACAGAGGATGAGAGTGAAAAGGATACTGACAGTAGTGAGGATGAAGGGAGAACTAGCCCAGTGCCAAGTATTATACTTGGCCCAGCTAAACCAAGGCTATTGGGGACTGACAGTGGGTTCAACCCACTGGATCTCCCCAGTGGACTTAACACAGGGCTTGGAAGGCAAAGGAATCGCTCAGGTGACTCCAATGCTTCCCATGGCTCTAGAGGCTCTCAAGGTCACTCCAGGAGAAGGATGACCACCCCTCAGAGGAGGGAACATGAGGCCAAGATGCAAGAGGCTCAGCTGAGGATCAGGAAGCAGGAGCTAGAAGTAGCCCTGATGGAAGAGAAACTTAGCAAGGCTAGACAGCATAAAGAGAGTGGGTCTATACCCACTGGTGGCAGCATTGTCCCTAAGGACAAAGATAGGGTTTTCGATAATAGAAACCTGTCTAAGGTTGTGCCCCCCTACAAAAGTGGGGATGACATCCACAAGTGGATAACTGCTCTTGAGAGAGCCTGCAAAGTACAGCAGGTTCCTGAAGATCAGTGGGCAGCAATCCTCTGGCTCTCCTTTGAAGGAAGAGGCAGAGACAGACTCCTCACTGTTAGAGAAGAGGATGTCAGAAACTACAGAGTCCTGAAGAGTGTTCTAGTTGATGGGTTAGGCTTAACCACTGAGCAGTACAGGTTAATGTTCAGAGACACCCAAAAGACACAGACTCAGGACTGGTCTGAATACATTGAATGTGCCACTAAGGCTTTGGAGGGTTGGTTGCTGGGAAGTAAGGTATCTGATTTTACAGGATTGTATAATTTGATGATGAGAGAACAGATTTTAAATAACTGTCAAAACCAGCAACTGCATCAACACTTGGTTGACTCTGATCTGACCTCTCCCCAAGAATTGGGAAAGAAGGCAGACAAATGGGTCAGAACCAGGGTTAAGCAAAAGAACCAGAACCAGGGCCAAGGGGGTGATCAGAAGAAAACAGACCAAAAGGGTGGAGATCAGAAACCTAAAGACCAGAAGTCTTCAACAGGGCCCCAAACTACTGCTAAGGAGGGTGGGTCCCAACAGTCCAAGAAGAAGAAAGAAGGTCAGAAGAAACCCTGGTGCAATCATTGTAAAAATACAACTCACTGGACTAGTGATTGCAAAAAGGGTGGAGCCCCCAACACTGTTGCCCCTAAGGCACCTGCTCCCAGTACTACTGTTAGCAGTGTTGGTCCCCAGACAAAGGGTGTAGTGGGAATCACTATGGGAACTGAAGGAGATTCTGACTTAGACAGAACCCTTACACAGGCAGTCTTGATCTGTGATGGGGACATTGATTTGTCCCTGACTGTGAGCCCCAGTAACCTGGGCAAGTACAGACAGACTCCTTTAATTAATGACAAAGTGGCTCAAGCCTACAGGGACACATGTGCCAGTGTCACTATGGTGACACCAGGCTTTGTGGACCCTGGACAGTACATACCAGGTGAGAACTACCTGGTGACCAATGCCAGCAATGCCACTACTTCACATAGTGTGGCAGTTGTTAACTTCTCATGGGGAGGGGTAACTGGCCTCAAAAGGGTTGTGGTTAGTGCAGACCTCCCAGTAGAATGTTTGTTGGGCAATGACCTAGAGAGTTCTCTATGGTCAGAAGTGGAGTACAGGACTCATGCAGAGATGTTAGGTATATCATCACATGTCCTTGCTGTGACCAGGTCACAGGCCAAAAAGTGCCTCACTGAACCTCAGGTCTTGGATCCTGGAACAATGGACCAAGTACCTACCAAGAAGAAGAACAGGAGGGTCAAGGCTGTGCCTTCCCCCCTGCCTCAGAGTGATGATCAGCCTTCCCAGGAAGCTGATCTAGAGGACCCTGAAGGAACTGTCCCTGAAGAGCTTGAACCTGATCAGGTTGAGTTTCTGGGGACAGGGGGACCTTCAAGGGCTGACTTGAGGCAGGCTCAGTTATCCTGTCCCTCTCTTGAACCCCTCAGACAGCTGGCTGCTGCTGAGGCTGCTGGGAATGCTCAAGGTACCCATAAAGTGTATTGGGATGAAGGGCTCCTTTATTCAGAGGCTAGAGACCCCAAGCCTGGTGCAACCAGGAGGTTGGTTATACCTCTGCAATTTAGGGGCTTCCTTCTTACCTTGGCCCATGATATTCCTTTAGCAGGACACCTAGGCCAGAACAAGACCTGGGACAGACTTGTCCCTCACTTTCACTGGCCTCATATGAATGAAGATACAAAGGAGTTTTGTCGCTCCTGTGTTACCTGCCAAGCCAGTGGCAAATCAGGTGGCACAACAAAGGCCCCCCTGATACCACTACCTGTGGTGGGGGTTCCCTTTGAAAGAGTGGGAATAGACATAGTGGGTCCCATGGATCCTCCCACTGCATCTGGGCACAGATTTATACTGGTGGTAGTGGATCATGCCACCAGGTATCCAGAGGCAATTCCCCTTAGGACCACTACAGCTCCTGTTGTGGCCAGGGCCCTGCTGGGAGTATTCTCCAGAGTGGGGTTTCCTAAGGAGGTAGTATCTGACAGAGGTACCAACTTTATGTCAGGGTACTTGACAGCTATGTGGAAGGAATGTGGTGTCAACTACAAGTTCACCACCCCTTATCACCCACAATGCAATGGGCTTGTTGAGAGATTCAACAAGACCCTAAAGGGTATGATCAAAGGATTACCTGAAAAGCTCAGGCGAAGATGGGATATCCTTCTACCCTGCCTTCTGTTTGCTTACAGAGAGGTCCCACAAAAAGGAGTTGGCTACAGCCCCTTTGAATTGTTGTTTGGGCACCCTGTGAGAGGCCCACTGTGTTTGGTGAAGGAAGGATGGGAGTTACCTCTCAAAAAGCCTAAGCTAGACATAGTGGACTATGTACTTGGTCTCCGCTCCAGGATGGCTGAGTATATGGAGAAGGCATCTAAAAACCTTGAGGCAAGCCAGGCCTTACAGAAAGCTTGGCATGACCAAAAGGCTGTCTTGGTTGAGTATCAGCCAGGACAGAAGGTATGGGTGTTGGAGCCAGTGGCCCCAGCAGCACTCCAAGACAAATGGTCTGGACCCCATACAATCCTGGAAAAGAAGGGAGAGGTCACCTACTTGGTGGACCTAGGAACTCCCAGGAGTCCCCACAGGGTACTCCATGTTAACAGGCTTAAAGCATATGTTGACAGGGCAGACATGGGCTTGCTCATGGCTACAGATGAGGGACAGGAGGAAGAGAGTGACCCTCTCCCAGACCTGTTGTCTCAGAACCCTGAAGATGGCTCAGTTGAAGGAGTGACCCTTGGAGGCAACCTCACTGCCCATCAGCAGACTGAATGTAGACAGGTTCTACAATCATTTTCACATATGTTTTCCTTGATACCTAGTCAAACTGACTGGTGTACCCATGTTGTGGACACTGGTGACAGTCTGCCTGTAAAGAACAAACTTTACAGACAACCTGACCACGTCAGGGACTGTATAAAGGCTGAGGTACATAAAATGCTGGAATTAGGTGTCATTGAACCCTCAGAGAGCCCCTGGGCTAGCCCAGTGGTTCTGGTCCCCAAACCTCACACCAAAGATGGCAAGAGAGAGATGAGGTTCTGTGTGGACTACAGAGGACTCAATGCTGTCACCAGGACAGATGCACACCCTATTCCAAGGGCAGATGAGCTCATAGACAAACTAGCTTCTGCAAAGTTTTTGAGCACATTTGACTTGACAGCTGGCTATTGGCAAATCAGGTTAGCTGAGGAGTCTAAGGCCAAAACAGCATTCTCAACCCCAGGTGGGCATTATCAGTTTGTGGTGATGCCCTTTGGTCTGAAGAATGCACCTGCCACCTTCCAAAGGCTGGTGAACCAAGTCCTTACTGGGTTGGATGACTTTTGCGCAGCATATCTTGATGACATTGCTGTCTTTAGTTCCACCTGGGAGGATCACCTGATCCACCTGAAGAAGGCTCTTGAGGCTCTGCAAAGGGCAGGCCTCACTATCAAGGCTACTAAGTGCCAGATAGGGCAGAGTAAGGTTGTGTATTTGGGCCACCTTGTAGGTGGGGGCCAAGTTCAACCACTGGAGAGTAAGATACAGTCCATCAAGGATTGGTCCCCTCCAACCACCCAGACTCAAGTTCGAGCTTTCTTGGGCTTGACTGGGTATTACAGGAAGTTTGTTAAGAACTATGGGTCCATTGTGACTCCTCTTAATGATCTGACATCCAAGAAGATGCCCAAAAAGGTTCAGTGGACAGTAAGCTGTCAAAAGGCATTTGATGACCTGAAGGAGGCCATGTGCTCTGCACCTATCCTGAAAAGTCCTGACTACTCCAAAGAGTTTATTGTCCAAACAGATGCTTCTGAGTTGGGTGTGGGAGCTGTGCTGTCACAACTTAATGTAGATGGTCAAGACCAACCCATTGCTTTTATTAGCAGAAGGTTGACCCCCAGAGAGAAGAATTGGTCAGCTATTGAGAGGGAGGCCTTTGCTGTGGTGTGGGCCCTGAAGAAGCTGAGGCCATACTTGTTTGGCACTCACTTCAAGATTCAGACCGACCATAAGCCCCTCTTGTGGCTAAATCAGATGAAGGGTGAAAACCCCAAACTGCTTAGGTGGTCCATTTCCCTACAGGGGATGGACTTTACAGTGGAGCACCGGCCAGGTACTGACCATGGGAATGCAGATGGTCTCTCCAGGTACTTCCACTTAGGACATGAAGACGAGACTGGTCAAGGCTAGTTTAATGTCCCAGCGTTTGGGGGGGGGTTGTGTAGGAGAGTAGGGTCTGCTATCCTATGGTCACCCCAAATTTTTGCTTTTTGCTTCACTGGTTTTTGACATATTGAGGCTGTGGGCCTGCCAATCAGACCCCCAGCCTGCTGTTCTCTCTACTAAATTAAAACTATGCACCCTAGGTGCATAACCAATTGGAAGTGGATCACCCTGTCAGCCCCTGTACCAGTGTACACTAGGTACCCAGGGCATTGGTGTACCCAAGGCCTGCCAGGGGCTGCAGCATGTATTATGCCACCCCAGGCTTGGCCTAACAATCTGACACAACTGGCTGATCACTCAGCTGGGGTAAGTTGGTGTAATCACCTCTTACTTAGGTGTAGTATACCTATACCTAACCTTAAATGGGACACCTGGTAACCTATGAGTCACTCCTATGGCAGGCCTTAACAATCCTGAAGGCAGAGTGCTTGGTTCCATGTGAGATGGTGCTCTGGCATGAGCTGAGCCTGTCTGCAGTGGTCGGAACAACTTCCTTCTACTGTTTCCAGATATCGTCATACCATATACTCTTAAGTGCATTATGAACCTCGCGGTTAAATGCTATCTTTGGTTTGGCTTTATCAAAACATGTCGAGTAAGGTGTCATACGAATTGGAATACTAACCCCTCGCCAATTCTGGCGACGGGGTTAGCATTCCACCCTTCTAGAGGGACACGACATGTACAGTACCTGAAACCCGGGTAAAATCAGACATAGCCTCAGCTCCACAAAATGGATGCTGCCACCACAGACACAAGTCTGCCCTCCTGCTGCTGGGAGTCCTTCCAGCTTGGGAGGTGTGGACAAAGGGTTTCCTGCCAGGGGAGGTGCGTGCACCACCCCAGACAGGATTTTGTGTATTGGTCAGGTAGGGCTTGAAAGAAACCAGACATGCCTGTGGCTCACAAGGAGCCTCGGTGCATATGCCAGTTCAAACCGGTCCTGGGGCACACCAGTCCCGGGCCTGGGGCGAGCTGGACAAAGGATTGGGGGTGTAACCACCCCCCTTCCTGGTCCCACCCATAGGGAGGGACCTAGCAGGTAGTCCGGCCCCTAGAATCCGAATAAAGGTAGGAGCTGTGTCCTAAGACTTCAGACATCCTGGAATCAACTTGAAACTAAGAAGAAGACGGGAACTTCGACATTCTGCTGCACAGAAGACTGAAGAAAATCTCCCCTGTGGTCAGGGAGTGACCACCTTGCTAACGCAAGCACCATCCAGCGAATCACCGTCTGCTTTGCCGCCGCCTCCCGCCGGAGCCCGAGCCCAGAGACTGACAAGACCTGGACCTCCAGACCTCTCACCGCCCGATCCACAGTCCCTGAAAAGAGGAGACCCGTGGAGGCACCGAGACACGTGGAGCCAGCCATCTTGGAACGACTACGACAAGCTGACCAGTGCAACAACCGAGGCTCCCTCCAAGTTGTGCTTTGGGTCCTGAGAAGCCCAACCCTCGAGCAGCATCTGCACCAAAGGTGAGCCCTCCAGCATCTCCACGATCTGCGTGGGGCCCTTCTGCATTTTGCCACTCGACGCGCCTAACCGGTTGCTGGCCCGCTGGCTAGTGGCCATCTTGGCGACGAAATCTACGACAAACACCGCTGGTCTGGTTGCTCCAGACTGGCCCTTGCTCCCCTCCAAAGGAGCAATCCCTCTGACCTTGCTGGTCAGAACCAACAGCTGATTTCCGAATCCTCCTGCAATTGCTTTTGCCAAGGCTTGTTTGCTTCGATCAAGTCGCCGACACCGCCGACAGCGAGAGCCTGCGTGGGACAGCTCGTGAGCCGACTCCTGGACGTCGTCGACCTTCAGGGACCACGTGGCTGCGGAGACAAGCTACCCCTCATCACCTGTTTGCACCCGACATCGCCTGGTACCCACCTGGTGCCACGCTGGTCACTGGCTAGTGACTGTGAACACTGTCCCCTCTGCTTACAGGTCTTCAACATCTCCGATCCACTCTTGGATCCACTGCATCTCTTCCCGACCGACCGCCTGCAGCACTTTTGTCTACAGGCCCCACGGAACAGATAGAAGAAACCCGACGCACTTCGAGGCCTATGCACCCGCTTCCTGTGGGTGAGGTAAAGCTGGCACACCTGTGCCCAAGTGTAGTATTACATCTCTAGTGCCTGTGTTCCAAATCTTAAGTTCCTAGGTCATCCGGAAGATTCCTTTTGCAGTAACTTTGTACTTTTTACGCACCCATTGAAACCTATGGGAGCACGCGTGTGACTATTTGCTCTGCACACGCCACCCGTGGACCTCCTGGTCACTAACTGACGTTAGCTCCTTGTAGGCCCAGCGATTCTAGAGGCCCTAGGCCTTTTCCCTTTTCTGTTCGTGGTACTTATACCACTATTTTAGTATATGGTTCGAGTGGCCACCAGGGCCTATCCATATAAAGTGCAACTTCTGTGTATTCTGTGATAATCTTGTTTGACGATTTGTGCTCCTGTGCTCATAAAGAGACTAGGGGTTACTTTGAGAAATAAATACATATATATTTTGAATATATATCTGTGTGGTGTCCTTTCATTGGTATAAAAGGGGGTTGCATTTGGTAAAACAGCTGGCTTAACACGCTTCACGAGTTTAGCCTCAAAGACTGCTTAGCCTACGCTACCACTAGGGCAGCTAGTCCGAAAAGGTTGACTTACAACCACACCATAAGGGTTGCTTGGCATGGTACAAGGTGATCACTTTTACTAGTGAGCATCATATACCAGGCCAACTTCTCACAGGGCATCAATCTAATTGCGGAATGTTCCACTGTGCATCCTCCTCTGTGCTAAGGTTACCATCATCATAATCCTGTGGCTCAAAGGAGCAATTAAAGTCGCCTGCTATTATCAAGTTACAGCTTCCCCTAAGATTTTCTAAGAAGCTATCTAGAAGGGTAACCACGTTAGATCCCCTGCCACCTGGCATCCCTCTTGCATATACATTAACAATCAGGACATCAGGTTCATGCGCCATCCAAAGCCGTATGGCCATGATGTCCGGACTGTCAATATGTACTTCCTCCACCATGTAACCCGCTTGTTGTCTGACCCAACAGGTAAATCCACCTATAGGTCTACCTTTCTGTCCCCCCAGTGCAGCTTTTGAGAAGTTTAAAAATCCAGGATGATAGATTTGGGCCATGGACCATGTTTCCTGGAAAACCCAGACATCATGGTTGTCAATATATGCTGACCATTCAATTAAGGTTGTTTTGGAGGATAATCCCGATATATTCGAGGAAACTATAGACATGTGTGGATTTAGATGCCCTTGGGTTGTACTACTAATATTTACTTGGGGGTTAGATACTAGGGGGCAGATTTATGTTGCACTTGCGCCACTTTTGCGCCGCCGTTGCGTCACTTTTGTGACGCATCAGCGGCGCAAATCCTGCGCCATGGTGCGGGGTATTTACAACGTGACGCATCTTGGAGATGCGTCACGTTGTAAAGCCCTGCGCCACATGTAGGCGTTCCAGGGCAGGTGGGGGCGTTCCGGCGCAGGAACGCCAACTAAAAGTGGCTGAGTGAAATCTACAAGATTTCACTCAGTCACTTTTAGGCCCATGCTGCGTCAAAACCCTGCGCCTGCTTGAAGCAGGCGTAAGGATTGACGCAGCATTGTAAAGATAGGGCCCCCCAGATCATTGCTGGAGCTGCGTCGCGCTTGCGACGCAACTCCAGCAATGCGCCACTTTTCGGCACAGATGCGTCACGCATCTGTGCCGTTTTTGCCCCATGGTGCGCTGCATTATAAATGCGGCGCATCCATGGTGGCGCAGCAGTGGCGCATAATAACTGGCGCATCCCTGCTGATATGCAGGGATGCGCCAGTCGTCATTAATCTGCCCCATAGTCGTTATCCAAACCTACCAAACTAGGAGTGCTAAATGGTATAGGAGTTCTTACAAGAGGGATTTTAGTTAGACCTTTCTCCCCCACCCCAATGCTCGTTTCCACCTCTGTTCGACATGCACTCCCTGAGGTATCTAAACTACAGGCATACACAGCCTGCTCCTTTGAGTCGACCCTAGGCTTAGTCGATCCAACAGGATCAAAAACAGACCCTATCTGGCCCTTAAGGCCTTAGGTTCCGGTAAAAAAGGGACAAACCGATGTTCCAAGTCAATCTATGTCTTCCAAGGTGGTGAAAATTTCAAAACGGTTACTTGTAGTGACCGTATCATTGTATTGGCCGTATGCTTGGGGTGCCCCCCTACTCTCGCTGCACCTAAAAACCCTGTTTGGTTGCTAGAAGAAACCCAAAGGAAAGATATTAATATCATCCACCTTAGTGAAGCAGTTCCCGGCCAGCTCCAGTATGTGCTGGGCCAGGCTTGGCGACCTAAAGCTTAGGACCACAGAGTCATCGGGTAGAGACTTGTGTGATTTCCCAACCCAGGGGACTCTGCGAACCATTTTAAATTCAGAAAAAAGATGATCATTTATGCCAATTCTATTACTCCGCAAATGTACGGCCTTGTTTCTCAACGTTGACTAGTGCTCCCGTGCATTAGAAGGGAGCATTGGAACATTAGCCAAAACAACTGTGTATGGTGTAGCTTCCAGGGGGAGGTGTAAATAAGTGTGGGAATTCTGAGTGCTAACAGCATGAGGCTGGGAGGACTGTGAACTAATACCACTCTTCCCTCGCTGCGATTTCGGTGGCAAGGACGTACCTCCTTGGGGTAGGTTGGGTTACCACAGAAGTTGTCACTATTGGAGGTGGGGGACAGCATACATTTTCTAGGGGTCCCGTTAACACTGTTTCAACTCCCCTCGCTGGTTGTATTGCAGTCCCACCACCCTTCCGCCCGTTAAAGTTAATTGGGGGACTATTAAAGATACCCTGCTCTATTTTATTAAGTCTTTCTTCAATCGAAGTCAGCTTCTTCAATAAGGGATCGATCAAAGCTGAAAGTTTCAATTCTATCCGTATACAGAGCTCATCCACATTAGGCGGGAGAAGTGGATCAATAATACCTGTGGGGGGGGGGCATATATTGGTTGGCGTGTTTTTAGACTGCTGACTACCATTATTTCCATTTGCAACCACCTTACGTTTCGCTGCTCTGGAAGGCAAAAGATTGGACTTCTGTGGCCCACAAGCTTTCCTTTTTTTTTAAGGCAGTTCACTGCCTGTAGCCTGGCTGGAATACTGTGTGGTATCATCAGTGTGGGTCAACATAGTTTGAAAAGAAAATGCATTAATGCTGAGGGTACCATGGGGTATTTGTGGTTCTATTGATAACCTACGCTCCATTAGTTGGATCTCATGTATTAACGCTGATTCTGCCCTGGAGAGAAAAGCGTCAAGTGTGCCCACAACTCCCGTACCCACTCCCACCTTACGTTTGCTTATATTACCAGACCCTGACAACCAATATACACACTGCAACTCTATATCTATTTCATGTGACAGAGGCTTACAGGTCAAATGTTAGTGGGGTGGCCCAGCCCTGCCTCTTCCAGGCTCAGATGGGCCCGCCCTTGGCCTGGGCTTCGCCCAGACGTCGCCCGCGTGCAACCCGTGTTGCTTGGGGAAAGGCAGCGCTTTAAAGCGCAATGGCCACACCTCCCCTAGCAGCAGCTGTAGCGGATTAGTGGAGGGCGATGCACCCTGGGACCGCGAGTCCCACCAGGGTGATGCTGCGACGGTAGAGTCCCGCTAATACGAAGCCGGGGTCTAGCTTACTAAATCAAAGTCCGCGACCCACACAGGAGAAAGCACTGCGGCAACACAGCGACAACCAAGCACAACAGAGCACAGGAAACACAGGCACATCCCGCGCTGCGCGGGTAAGCCAGCGCTTTAAAGCGCGATGGCCACGCCTCCCCTAGCAGCAGCTGTAGCGGATTAGTGGAGGGCGATGCACCCTGGGACAGCGAGTCCCACCAGGGTGATGCTGCGACGGTAGAGTCCCGCTAACACAAAGCCGGGGTCTAGCTTACTAAATCAAAGTCCGCGACCCACACAGGAGAAAGCACTGCGGCAACACAGCAACAACCAAGCACAACAGGGCACAGGAATCACAGGCACATCTCCATGGTGGGTTATCTTACGGGCGATCCCGGGGCATTCAGCCCCTCGCCGCCTTCCCACCTGATGAGCCAAATTACACCGTGGCCCTAGCCAACCGGTGTTTGCCAGATTTTGGGGAGGGGATAGCCCCTCCCTCTGGTGGACCGCCAGTCCACCCTCTTACTCACGCCACCCCCAGAAGGGGGGCGGAGCATTGCAGGCAACCCCCAGTTGCTCAGATCCACAACCACCTGTAGGACTAACGGGGTGCCGTCGCTCCTCCAGGATCCAACGTGAGGACCTCCCTGGGGATATTTGGCCTTTGCACTCTTGTAACTCCGCCACAGCACTGGGTGTGGCCACCGTCACCCCAGGGCCACCCACCACGATAGACCTAGTTACCTACACCCTGCTATTTGCAAGGCCTCCTCCGAATCAAGCAAGAACAGGTCCATTCCAACTCTGGACAGGTGTATCCCATCTTCCTCAAAACACCCCGTAGACTTGGCGTGCAGTAAACCATGCCGGATAAAGCCAAAACCCCTTTATTAGCTGAATTTACGCATGGCGCTGTT
This sequence comes from Triturus cristatus, assembly GCF_964204655.1. NCBI lineage: Eukaryota > Metazoa > Chordata > Amphibia > Caudata > Salamandridae > Triturus > Triturus cristatus. The sequence goes on along the minus strand of NC_140590.1, from coordinate 136,149,009 downwards.
CACCCTCCTGCGCGAGGTCTCCATGGCTTCCCCTGGCCGCGCCCCCTGACACACTTGCTGGGGGGTTATTTCAGATCACCGTAATTCACAGGTCCCCAGCTTGTTGCTCAACTCACACATTGTGGATGTCATTTCTTGAAGCAGTGCCCTTCTCCCCAGAGATGCCAGATCATTCCCTCCCAGGTGGATCACCAACACATTGGGCGGAGAGCCCCCGCCCCCTAGTCTCTATTGCAGTTTCTTCATCAAACAATTCCAACGCATGCCAGGGAATCCCAACCAAATAATCACTGTAGCAGTAAGGCCGTGCCTCCATTTCCTGCTTTCCTCCCACCGTGACACACGCAGGACGCCTGAATGGCCAATCACCGAGACCTTCATTCCTGGTAAATAAAGTGAAGGTTTGCGAACTTGTTTTATTGAAGATTGAAAACCAAAACAACATCTAAAATTGCACTTCATTACACTCTACTGCACACCACCGGCATCTGGTGCCGTAACATTTCCCTTCGCGCCCCCCTAATCCTGCCGGCGCAGCTGTGTGCCCTCAGGACCGTATGTATCTCTTGTAACACTGATACTCCCACCGCCCCAGTTGTTTGATGCGCTTAGCTGGCAAGCCTGCCCTAAAGGCTGTGGTAGCTGCCCCTATCCAGAATGAGTGGCTGCAGAAGCGCTTGCCCTGAACCTTGTTGACTGACACCTCCAAACAAGCTTCCATTATGCGCTGAACTTGAAACTTAGTAAAGGACGTACTGTCCGCATGCACCAGCAGGTAACCTTCTGTCGCTGGGCGCACTGCCCGGTAATTTGAGATTAAGCGCACCGGGCAATACTTGGCAATGTCTAGGTTACTCAGCGAGATCACCCTCCCCTACTTGGTCAGTTTTCGATTTCCAGACACATATAGTGAGGGCATCCCCAGACAGCGCTGCATCCTGCTTGTTCAAGGCCACCCCAGATGTGTCCTGCTTAGACCTGGCTACCAGCTCACCGAGGAAGGCCAGGCTAAAGGTGGCCGAAAAGAGAGCCGCTTCAAAAGCTGAATGGGTCGCCATGTACACCCAGTCCAGCATCCCTTACAGAGTCTCAGAATCTATAGGGGACCTGTTGCCCGGTGCCCGTGATTCACTCCTAGCCCAGCCCTTAAGCGCCGCCGTAACCAGGAAGGATTTTGTGGTATCGTCCTGCCCTCTTAATCTGGCATGATGACTGAAAACGGTGTCAGGGCAGCGGACAAAGAGGGCGACCAGTGGGCGGGAGAGGTATAAGTACCTCTTCCACCACCCCCCTCCTGCCCGGAAGTGAAGCTGGTATGTGGACCCTTAGGGGTCCCACACACTTGGCGGCTGACTCGTGTGACATCATGTGGCACTAAGGGGGGCCGCCCTCTTAGGAGGTCCCCCGTTGTGCGCCCGGGGCAGCCCGAATTTGCAATGCAATTGGTCTCGCGTTTACGCTAATTTAAGCTATTGGCATTGTAAATGACAGTGCCTTTTATTTATGTTTTAAAAACAAAAACAAATTTAAAAGGCATTGTTATTTGCAATGTCAATAGCTCATACTCATGTAAATGTGAGACCTGTTGCATAGCAAATGATTGTTCTTCTGGGGATCCTGCAGAGGAGAGGGTGGTGCTATGGCATTGTGTCACGTAAGAGGGTTGGGGAGGGCTAAATGAGCGTCAATGCCTTGGGATGGATAGGATACTAGACAAGAGTTAATTGGTTGCGCAGATACGGTTCTAAGGTAAAACCACGCGATGGGCCGGGAGGGGGCCGGTAGGAGTGCATTAAGTAGGAGATAAGATCTGGGAGGGTCCGCAGGTGAACATTAGACGGCAAAACCTCGGTGAGGGTGCTGTTGTGTAGCGGGGAAATTTGGCATAATGTGCGTAGGTAAATGCAGGGCAGGGAGTGTTCTGGGTAGTGGGCAGCTTGGATAAAAAACGCAGAATGGATGAAATATTCAACTTTGCTCCTGGAACACAAACGTTTAAGAACACTGCACATGGTCCACAATGTCCACATAAGTAGCACATTCTGCAGTGGTTAGTATGGGCCACAGCGGAGGTGTCTGCCTGCTTCTCCTGCTGTTCTGGCACAGGGGCACACACAGTGAGCAGGGAGGTACCAGACCCGGGGCCCGCACAATGAGCATGTAGGCGCCGGGATCATCCCACAGCCCTTGCTTGAAAGACTTCGCCAGGCTAGAACCGTTCCCGCATCCATCTCCGCAGTTCCGCTCTAAGAGGCGTCCGCGGCTCACAGAAAGTTGAAGGGGCACACTTTCTGCGTCATAGTTGCAGCTAAAAAATGAATGCACTCCCCTTGGCTCTGCTATGGTTGTTATACAGGGTGACCAGGATTACACCGTGTGGTTATGCAGCGGTTGCACAGCGCATTTCAACCGCTGGATGGTATTGTTGAAGCATTGGGCATGGAGCTCCCCAGCCTCCCCCAAAGAACAATTCAGGCGTGTTTAGGTCTGGATGCTGGGTCGCATTAGACAGTGGTATAAGGTGCAACTGGAACGGGTAGTGGGTGTAGTGTATCAGGAGGCAGTACAGACTTTATGCCATGATTACCGTGCCGCGGGATAGCGCTCTCACGGGTGAGTGTACTGGCAGGTCGGAGTATTAGCAAATGAAGCTATCGGTGCAGGGTTTGTTGTGGATCGAGAAAAAAGCGTGGGAGTTGGAGATGGGACCATACAGGCGGGCGGCCGTGTACATAAAAGTTAGGAGCATGGCCGCCATGGTAATGCAGAGGTAATAATGAAAGCGGCCGTGCATATTAAACGTATGCGCATGGCGTCAGGTGAACCAGGCGCCATGGCAAAAACACAACAAAGTAGTCCCTAAATTAAAAGATACAGCCCTGCAGCATAACTTAACTGTAGTTGGTCGGTGCTACTTCCTCCAAAAAAGGAAGTGACCTATTGGATCGCCAGCCAACAATAAGCAAGATAACAAGAGCAATGCCAGAGTTAACCAATGGCAAGCGGCAATAGAAATTACCCTCGATATTCTATTTACTACAGGTCTTGCGACAGCGCATGTGCTGTCTAGGCTTGGCCTAAAAAACGAAGTGGGGGCACTAACCTAATTAATCAGCATGCAAGTGGCATCACGGCACATGACATCGCGGCGCGTGACATCACAGGAAGTAGCACCACAAGAAGTGGCATCAGATCTTAAGCCCTCACATATATGTTTAGCAGGTGTATCATGAGTACATTCGAGCACATTTCGAGTATACTTGTTCCTGATTTAGACAGAAGATTCACACATTTGTACACTTCACATAAATCAATGTTGCCTTTTGTCAGCGTAAAGCTTCCTCTATCCATAGTGCTTTAAAAGAAAAAATAGTGATATTTAAATTATAACAACGCCTCCTCAGGGGTAGTAAGCACTATATAAATGCTATTTATTTTGTGCAAATACTGGGAAATATTAACACATCTGACTTCTGAAGTATGTGTGAAGTGCTACCAAGGTGTGAGCCTTTGTTTCCCCTCTACTGCATTTCAATCTAGGTTTGAGGCTCCTAGCTGCTGCCAGCCAGGAGACTCGAACAAAAGGAGGACTGATCCCCCCTCAAATTCGGCCTGTTTTTTATGGGCCGAGTAGGAGTCAGAAATAAGAGCGCCCCATCCCCTCCCGACTGCATGTTGTTGCGGATAGAAAGCAGACAACTACGTGCAGGCGCTGCTGAAAGTGTCCCGGTGTTTGGAAATTACACCGGGACATATTCAGCATCTTTTTCTGTGGGGCACAGCTTCTTGGAAGGGTGGACCGTGTACACCCTGTGAAAATAGAGGGTGGACGCCGTCCAACTGCATCTACCCCCGACTCGTGCCCTGATTATGCAAACAAACATTAGACTTTCTATCTCGTGACCTAGAGCAGGTGAGTTCCTTGCTATACCTAGTGACCTGCGCGTCAACTGTATACAGGTTCATAGTTTCCCTGAACGGCCTTTACAACGCACTAGATATCTAAAAATAAATGCTTTTTTATGCAGGAGAATACAAACTGGCCTACTCGGAGAACAAATCCTTGCTTAAAAGTTGCCCTGCTGTGTTTGGCCTTTCCTGGGATAACCAGCCACCTGATATTACTCCTGCATGCTGGATTTCGGTCAGTTTTCCCAAACGCCCTACTGGAATTTCTATGTGACGTCAGATACCTTGAAAAAGACAACACTGTAAAAGTTCAGGGGTGTTTCTTGGTAAATATCAAGGTAACCCAATATGAAATTCCCCTCCCCACTGCCCTGCTACGCGCCTCTGCCTCTGCACATGCAGAGACCCGTATTGCTAAAGCCAAAAGTCACTCTGGGCTGGCTGACTCCAAGTATAGACGGCGGCATCTTGCGCCGCGTTAATAACAATGGTTCCTAAGAGGGACAATTCTTCCTTCACCCCAGGCCCTGTTGCACTTCGGGTTCCCCTTATGTGACACAGGGTTAAAACAATGGCTAATGTCCTTGGTTTTGCCATTGTTACACCAAAACATTGGTCTCGGAATCCACCTATGGGGACAGAAGTGCGATCCACTGTACAATCTACTCGTTGGTGCAATAAATGAATGTAGGGTGATTAATTGCTGATGACCATACGATTGTCTTGTATTACCACATTTTGTATGGTGCGTACTACCCTTATGTTGGGAGCTGAAGTGCTTGCCTATGTGAGTAGCATGCTACACAGTTTAGAATTTTGGGGTTAGAAGTGTGTTGTCTTTGTTATGATCCTTTGTTGGAAGTTTTTAAGTGTTGTGTATGAGGACCACTGAGGTGCGATTATCGTATTGTGTGGCATATAATGTGTCTTCCCAACTGTTATGTCATAACTGGAATGTTAACTTAGAATGCTACAATGAGTGGATAGCACTGGATTTTGACTGAGGTGACCAAATAAATTGTACCTGGGCCGAATGCGTGTTCAGCTATCCTTTGATGGTTTCTTGTGAAGAGTAGACACCCCATTTCGCTTAGCAGAGCGATAGATGAAGAAGAGTGATGGACAGTCTCGCAGTTTATGTTTTTAGTAAGCTGGCAGCTTTGAGCTGCTCCGCGGGTCCTTTTTTGGTATTTCTGATATTCCTAATCCACTTAGCTGGTTACTGCACTGGGTTGTCCGTTCTGAGTTATTTTGTTTAAAGTTTATGGTCCTGTGTGGAAATGTACCTTTTTTGGGGTACACTGGTGCATGGTCACCCTCTTGTTCACGGGCCCAGAAACCAACAAAATAGAGATCAGCACTGGAGTTAGAATATATAAAAAGTGTATTAATCACTCATGAGTGGGACCACATCCACACAGCACTCTCGAGTGCTGCATGAGGTAGTACACTGAAGTCACAGAACACAGGTCTTTTATACAGGTTTTCTGCAATGTACGCATGTGAACAGAAATAGGAAGAACAAGTTTTAGGAATAGCTATCAGTAAACAAGGGCAGATGAATAACCATGTGGTCAACAAAGTGGGAGGGGGGAGCAGGAATGCTTATGGCAGCAGTAAATGGTCAACAGTTAACATCTGAGACCAGGTGCACTGACAACCATCAACCCTCAGCACGTACATTGCTTTAGCTGATTCAGGAAGTCAACAAAAATAGATAACACAAGCAGAGTGAAAAGATGAAAGAATTACGAACGAAACTTAAATGGACACCATAGCCAAAATGGCTGTTGCTTATGCTAAGTAAAATATTACACGTTTTCCACACCTATGTAGGCATAGGTTAAAGGGAGAAATAGGGGCGAGATCTGCTGGGATGGACTTAGTTAATGTTGTAACATATTTGATGCTATAAAGTGACCATAGAATGTAAGTGCTGAACTAAATTAGAATTGTCTATAGGTGAGCAGCATGTGTCAGATATCTTCATATATTCCACACCTCATCATATGGTAATGGGTGTTTTAGTTCTGTGGAATAGTACAGTACTGGGTGATGGCCATAACACTTAGCCTGTTTGTTTTATGTGAGGGTAAGAGTGCAGTTTCAAGCAGTAAAAGGGAATTGTTAAGCAGCCTGTTTGCACTATAATCGACTATCTGACTGCTGAGTGTTAACATTTTAGTTTAAGAGTGAGTTCTATAGTGTATTATAAATGCATTTATATAACATTTACTTCCCATGACAAGGCATTGTTGTGCTTTATGCTGAGTAGCACAATGCCCAGGATCTCATGGTTAGTATATTTTTCTGGTTATTGTTGGTTATTGGCATTAATCTTGAACTCTATGTGAAACACTTCTATGCCTGTAACTTCAGGTTCTATGTAGTAGACGAAGTTAGAAGGAGTTAGGTGTGATCTTTAGTGGGAAAGTGGGAATTTAAATTCATGCATTAGTTGGCAGTGTTATTAACCCTTTCGCTGCGGCGGGAATTCCGCCGCAGCGCTGGGGAGGGTTTGGGGGCAGCGCGGTGGCGCGGTGCTCATGACGGAACCACTCCGTCATGAGCCGCGGTTGAGCTGTGCTCATGACGGAGTGGTTCCGTCATGACTCCGCCCATTGCGCTAATCGCCCGCACAGGCGGGGAATTAGCGCCGCGTGGGCGGCGCGGCCGCCAACGGCCGCAGCATGACGGAACCACTCCGTCATGAGCACACGGCGACCATGGCTCATGACGGAGTGGTTCCGTCATGAGTGGGGAAGGGGTTAAACGAGTTGCAGGACATTAAGGGCCTGATTTAGATGTTGGCGGACAGATTACTCCGTCACAACGATGAAGGATAGCCCGTCCACCGAAATATAAATCCCACGGGACATAACGGCATTTATATTTGGGTGGACGGGATATCCGTCACCGTTGTGATGGAGTAACCCTTTCGCCAAGATCATATATCATGCCCTGCAGGGGTAAGACTTTTTAAAGAAGAGGTTGTGATCTTTGAAACAAGGTGTGGGCAATTTCAGAGGTACAATTATAGAGGTTAAGGCAAACACACATGTGATTCAGAGTAGGCTGTTCTGAGTGAACAGAGGCACGCAGAGGATGGAAAGGAAGAAGAGAGTCATTTGAAAGAAAAAGGAAAGTCAACAACCAGAAGTTTTAAGTCATGGTTAGTTTTCACACTGAGTTTTTAGGAATATTGTGGTAGGCTTTCTGAAAGCATTCAAAACTGTAGAATGAAGTAACATTATTAGCATGTGTTACAATACTCTGTACGCCATGAGAACCCCAGCATGCACCACACCACCATCACCCAGGGGTAAATACGGTTAAATAAATATGGTTTAATTTTCCCATAAAATCCAATGGAGCAAAGCACAAAAACAGGCATGTTGTATTTTAAATATTTGTTTCCCTCGGATAATCAGGGTGGACCAGGGCGAGTGGCGGGCTGGATTGAGAGCGCAGAGGAGTGGTGGATAGAGAGTGGACCAGTGTTCCTGGGCGTAGTCAAGGTGCAGATGGGCGAAGACATGCTTGACTTTGGCATGCTTTTGGCCTGCCAGCAGCACGCTCACTGTGTGCTTCTGCTACGCGTTAGTGCTTCAGCTGCCATTAAGTAGGTCCTAGGAGGGCAGAGGAGTGCAAATGGTGGTAAGCAGTGTGTATGGATGATGGGAAAAATGGAAAACTTTATGTGAATTATGGAGCAGGGTTTACTAAATTAAAAGTCAAGAAAAGACAAATTATGCAGCACAATGTGGCACAGTATGTGTCAGTCTTCATTCTTTTTACCTTTTTACACACATTAAAGCTATCTGAGCAAAGGTGTCACCTTATTAGTATCACATTAACATCCAAATACACCAATCAGCAACTGAAATGTGACTATTTAACATTTGCAAAGAGTCTTCCACCGGGCCTTCCACTGCATGGGAGCTTGTTTAGTAACTTTTGATCCATTTGAGCAACAGACATTTTTTTGTTAAAATCTGCAAATCATGCAGCAGGTGATGGATAATGTTGCAAGTACTGTAAATTCTTACTTCTATGGGAAATGCAGTAGAATCATATGATTGCAGTGGCACTAGTTATATATATCCAGCATGCATGTGCAGTCACTCCTTTTTAGGTCGAGTCTGGGCAGCAGATGCGCTGCTCGTGCGAGCCATGCTGTATTGGAGTATGGAATAGAAGCTCCGCCCACTTTCTGCCCATATTTGTCATTGGCTTGTGTCATTGTCCTTCATAAATGCTGGCTTCTGATTTGTTAGTAGGCTTGGTAGTCCCTCCTTAGTACCGCCTTATCATCTTCAATTGTAACCTCCCAAGAGGACTAGCCCTTTTACTTCGGTTGTTACATGGTACGTCTTTTTTAGTCTATAAGCACTGTTTTCTTTAAATAGTTTCTCCTACTGCAGGCACAACGTGCTTTCCTGCAACATTCAGCTCACCAATGCTCGCTTTCACTTTCTAAGCAGCCCGGGACAATGGTGGCCGCTTCTTTGATTAGTTCTCACATTTACAAGAGTTTGAGCTACTGGAATTGTACATGACAATGCCTTTTATTCATGTGTTAATTATCAAAACATATAAATAAAAGGCATTGTAATTTACAATGCCAATAGCTTAAACTCTCGCAAATGCGAGACGTATTGCATTGCAAATGCTTGTTTTAAATTGTGCCTTTGTGCACACTATGGGGCATATTATCAAGACAGGCGCTAAAATTATCGCCGCTTTAGCGGCAGAAAACTGCCGCTAAAACGGCGATAATGGGCTTGATAAAATGCTTTATGGAATTCCAATTGAAGCCCATGTTAGATTTGAAGGACATCTAACCTGAGCTTCAATTGGAATTCCATAGAGCATATTATCAAGCCCATTATCGCCGTTTTAGCGGCAGTTTTCTGCCGCTAAAGCGGCGATCATTTTAACTCCGGATCTTGATAATATGCCCCTATCTTTTTTATCGTTTGAATGAACTTGTGTATTAGCATGGCGCCCACTTTACGGACGCCACGCTTCATGTTTCAGACGCATATGCATTTTACAACTGTGGGACAGATTTACAAGACCCTTGCACCACATTTGCGTCACTTTTGCCATGGGCAAAGTGACGCAAAAGTGGCGCAAGTGGCTTGTAAATCTGCCCCTGTGTGTTTCCGGCAAGCGCTATCACACGAGGCTCGCAGCCTCAAGAGCCTCGTGAGGAAGACTGTTGCCCCCCTCCCTCCAGCGCTTGTGTAGCGCTGCACCGCCTCTCTGCACCAGTAATACACTACTGTGAGTTTCCGGCAAGCGCTATCACACGAGGCTCGCAGCCTCAAGAGCCTCGTGAGGAAGACTGTTGCCCCCCTCCCTCCAGCGCTTGTGTAGCGCTGCACCGCCTCTCTGCACCAGTAATACACTACTCTGAGTTTCCGGCAAGCGCTATCACAGGAGGCTCGCAGCCTCAAGAGCCTCGTGAGGAAGACTGTTGCCCCTCTCCCTCCAGCGCTTGTGTAGCGCTGCACCGCCTCTCTGCACCAGTAATACACTACTGTGAGTTTCCGGCAAGCGCTATCACACGAGGCTCGCAGCCTCAAGAGCCTCGTGAGGAAGACTGTTGCCCCCCTCCCTCCAGCGCTTGTGTAACGCTGCACCGCCTCTCTGCACCAGTAATACACTACTGTGAGTTTCCGGCAAGCGCTATCACACGAGGCTCGCAGCCTCAAGAGCCTCGTGAGGAAGACTGTTGCCCCCCTCCCTCCAGCGCTTGTGTAGCGCTGCACCGCCTCTCTGCACCAGTAATACACTACTGTGAGTTTCCGGCAAGCGCTATCACACGAGGCTCGCAGCCTCAAGAGCCTCGTGAGGAAGACTGTTGGCCCCCTCCCTCCAGCGCTTGTGTAGCGCTGCACCGCCTCTCTGCACCATTAATACACTACTGTGAGTTTCCGGCAAGCGCTATCACACGAGGCTTGCAGCCTCAAGAGCCTCGTGGGGAAGACTGTTGCCCCCCTCCCTCCAGCGCTTGTGTAGCGCTGCACCGCCTCTCTGCACAAGTAATACACTACTGTGAGTTTCTGGCAAGCGCTATCACACGAGGCTCGCAGCCTCAAGAGCCTTGTGAGGAAGACTGTTGCCCCCCTCCCTCCAGCGCTTGTGTAGCGCTGCACCGCCTCTCTGCACCAGTAATACACTACTGTGAGTTTCCGGCAAGCGCTATCACACGAGGCTCGCAGCCTCAAGAGCCTTGTGAGGAAGACTGTTGCCCCTCTCCCTCCAGCGCTTGTGTAGCGCTGCACCGCCTCTCTGCACCAGTAATACACTACTCTGAGTTTCCGGCAAGCGCTATCACACAAGGCTCGCAGCCTCAAGAGGCTCGTGAGGAAGACTGTTGCCCCCCTCCCTCCAGCGCTTGTGTAGCGCTGCACCGCCTCTCTGCACCAGTAATACACTACTGTGAGTTTCCGGCAAGCGCTATCACACGAGGCTTGCAGCCTCAAGAGCCTCGTGAGGAAGACTGTTGCCCCCCTCCCTCCAGCGCTTGTGTAGCGCTGCACCGCCTCTCTGCACCAGTAATACACTACTGTGAGTTTCCGGCAAGCGCTATCACACGAGGCTCGCAGCCTCAAGAGCCTCGTGAGGAAGACTGTTGCCCCCCTCCCTCCAGCGCTTGTGTAGCGCTGCACCGCCTCTCTGCACCAGTAATACACTACTGTGAGTTTCCGGCAAGCGCTATCACACGAGGCTCGCAGCCTCAAGAGCCTCGTGAGGAAGACTGTTGCCCCCCTCCCTCCAGCGCTTGTGTAGCGCTGCACCGCCTCTCTGCACCAGTAATACACTACTGTGAGTTTCCGGCAAGCGCTATCACACGAGGCTCGCAGCCTCAAGAGCCTCGTGAGGAAGACTTTTGGCCCCCTCCCTCCAGCGCTTGTGTAGCGCTGCACCGCCTCTCTGCACCATTAATACACTACTGTGAGTTTCCGGCAAGCGCTATCACACGAGGCTCGCAGCCTCAAGAGCCTCGTGGGGAAGACTGTTGCCCCCCTCCCTCCAGCGCTTGTGTAGCGCTGCACCGCCTCTCTGCACAAGTAATACACTACTGTGAGTTTCTGGCAAGCGCTATCACACGAGGCTCGCAGCCTCAAGAGGCTCGTGAGGAAGACTGTTGCCCCCCTCCCTCCAGCGCTTGTGTAGCGCTGCACCGCCTCTCTGCACCAGTAATACACTACTGTGAGTTTCCGGCAAGCGCTATCACATGAGGCTCGCAGCCTCAAGAGCCTTGTGAGGAAGACTGTTGCCCCCCTCGCTCCAGCGCTTGTGTAGCGCTGCACCGCCTCTCTGCACCAGTAATACACTAGTCTGAGTTTCCGGCAAGCGCTATCACACAAGGCTCGCAGCCTCAAGAGGCTCGTGAGGAAGACTGTTGCCCCCCTCCCTCCAGTGCTTGTGTAGCGCTGCACCGCCTCTCTGCACCAGTAATACACTACTGTGAGTTTCCGGCAAGCGCTATCACACGAGGCTCGCAGCCTCAAGAGCCTCGGAGGAAGACTGTTGCCCCCCTCGCTCCAGCGCTTGTGTAGCGCTGCACCGCCTCTCTGCACCAGTAATACACTACTGTGAGTTTTCCGGCAAGCGCTATCACACGAGGCTCGCAGCCTCAAGAGCCTCGCGAGGAAGACTGTTGCCCCCCTCCCTCCAGCGCTTGTGTAGCGCTGCACCGCCTCTCTGCACCAGTAATACACTGCTGTGAGTTTCTGGCAAGCGCTATCACACGAGGCTCGCAGCCTCAAGAGCCTCGTGAGGAAGACTGTTGCCCCCCTCCCTCCAGCGCTTGTGTAGCGCTGCACCGCCTCTCTGCACTAGTAATACACTACTGTGAGTTTCCGGCAAGCGCTATCACACGAGGCTCGCAGCCTCAAGAGCCTCGTGAGGAAGACTCTTGCCCCCCTCCCTCCAGGCTTGTGTAGCGCTGCACCGCCTCTCTGCACCAGTAATACACTACTGTGAGTTTCCAGCAAGCGCTATCACACGAGGCTCGCAGCCTCAAGAGCCTTGTGAGGAAGACTGTTGCCCCCCTCCCTCCAGCGCTTGTGTAGCGCTGCACAGCCTCTCTGCACCAGTAATACACTACTGTGAGTTTCCGGCAAGCGCTATCACACGAGGCTCGCAGCCTCAAGAGCCTCGTGAGGAAGACTGTTGCCCCCCTCCCTCCAGCGCTTGTGTAGCGCTGCACCGCCTCTCTGCACCAGTAATACACTACTGTGAGTTTCCGGCAAGCACTATCACACGAGGCTCGCAGCCTCAAGAGCCTCGTGAGGAAGACTGTTGCCCCCCTCCCTCCAGCGCTTGTGTAGCGCTGCACCGCCTCTCTGCACCAGTAATACACTACTGTGAGTTTCCGGCAAGCGCTATCACATGAGGCTCGCAGCCTCAAGAGCCTTGTGAGGAAGACTGTTGCCCCCCTCCCTCCAGCGCTTGTGTAGCGCTGCACCGCCTCTCTGCACCAGTAATACACTACTGTGAGTTTCCGGCAAGCGCTATCACACGAGGCTCGCAGCCTCAAGAGCCTCGTGAGGAAGACTGTTGCCCCCCTCCCTCCAGCGCTTGTGTAGCGCTACACCGCCTCTCTGCACTAGTAATACACTACTGTGAGTTTCCGGCAAGCGCTATCACACGAGGCTCGCAGCCTCAAGAGCCTCGTGAGGAAGACTCTTGCCCCCCTCCCTCCAGGCTTGTGTAGCGCTGCACTGCCTCTCTGCACCAGTAATACACAACTGTGAGTTTCCGGCAAGCGCTATCACACGAGGCTCGCAGCCTCAAGAGCCTTGTGAGGAAGACTGTTGCCCCCCTCCCTCCAGCGCTTGTGTAGCGCTGCACAGCCTCTCTGCACCAGTAATACACTACTGTGAGTTTCCGGCAAGCGCTATCACACGAGGCTCGCAGCCTCAAGAGCCTCGTGAGGAAGACTGTTGCCCCCCTCCCTCCAGCGCTTGTGTAGCGCTGCACCGCCTCTCTGCACCAGTAATACACTACTGTGAGTTTCCGGCAAGCACTATCACACGAGGCTCGCAGCCTCAAGAGCCTCGTGAGGAAGACTGTTGCCCCCCTCCCTCCAGCGCTTGTGTAGCGCTGCACCGCCTCTCTGCACCAGCAATACACTACTGTGAGTTTCCGGCAAGCGCTATCACATGAGGCTCGCAGCCTCAAGAGCCTTGTGAGGAAGACTGTTGCCCCCCTCCCTCCAGCGCTTGTGTAGCGCTGCACCGCCTCTCTGCACCAGTAATACACTACTGTGAGTTTCCGGCAAGCGCTATCACACGAGGCTCGCAGCCTCAAGAGCCTCGTGAGGAAGACTGTTGCCCCCCTCCCTCCAGCGCTTGTGTAGCGCTGCACCGCCTCTCTGCACCAGTAATACACTACTGTGAGTTTCCGGCAAGCGCTATCACACGAGGCTCGCAGCCTCAAGAGCCTCGTGAGGAAGACTGTTGCCCCCCTCCCTCCAGCGCTTGTGTAGCGCTGGTCCGCCTCTCTGCACCAGTAATACACTACTGTGAGTTTCCGGCAAGCGCTATCACCTGAGGCTCGCAGCCTCAAGAGCCTCGTGAGGAAGACTGTTGCCCCCCTCCCTCCAGCGCTTGTGTAGCGCTGCACCGCCTATCTGCACCAGTAATACACTACTGTGAGTTTCCAGCAAGCGCTATCACACGAGGCTCGCAGCCTCAAGAGCCTCGTGAGGAAGACTGTTGCCCCCCTCCCTCCAGCGCTTGTGTAGCGCTGCACCGCCTCTCTGCACCAGTAATACACTACTGTGACTTTCCGGCAAGCGCTATCACACGAGGCTTGCAGCCTCAAGAGCCTCGTGAGGAAGACTGTTGCCCCCCTCCCTCCAGCGCTTGTGTAGCGCTGCACCGCCTCTCTGCACCAGTAATACACTACTGTGTGTTTCCGGGTAGCGCTATCACACGAGGCTCGCAGCCTCAAGAGCTTCGTGAGGAAGACTGTTGCCCCTCTCCCTCCAGCGCTTGTGTAGCGCTGCACCGCCTCTCTGCACCAGTAATACACTACTGTGAGTTTCCGGCAAGCGCTATCACACGAGGCTCGCAGCCTCAAGAGCCTCATGAGGAAGACTGTTGCCCCCCTCCCTCCAGCGCTTGTGTAGCACTGCACCGCCTCTCTGCACCAGTAATACACTACTGTGAGTTTCCGGCAAGCGCTATCACACGAGGCTCGCAGCCTCAAGAGCCTCGTGAGGAAGACTGTTGCCCCCCTCCCTCCAGCGCTTGTGTAGCGCTGCACCGCCTCTCTGCACCAGTAATACACTACTGTGAGTTTCCGGCAAGCGCTATCACACGAGGCTCGCAGCCTCAAGAGCCTCGTGAGGAAGACTGTTGCCCCCCTCCCTCCAGCGCTTGTGTAGCGCTGCACCGCCTCTCTGCACCAGTAATACACTACTGTGAGTTTCCGGCAAGCGCTATCACACGAGGCTCGTAGCCTCAAGAGCCTCGTGAGGAAGACTGTTGCCCCCCTCCCTCCAGCGCTTGTCAGACCCTCCAGCTTTTCGCGATTTTGCGATTTACGAAAAGGCTCTCCATTTTTACCTTCAGGGTGAAAAAAACAAAAAACATGCAGCTGTCACTGCTTTAGATGTAATTTTAAAGAAACTCGTTTTTTGATTTATACAGTGCAACCTTGGAGCGCTTTACATGAGCATGTTTTGAATCAAACATAGGATATTGAGCTGATATGAGGCGCGAACCACGCTGCAACCTCACGAACAAGAACTGAAACATTTTCAAACTGATATACAACAAAGTCATAGTTGTTGCTTATTTCTCTTATACCTATTTCACAGTGGAGTACTCTGCTAAATCAGTTTAAGACTGAAAAGGAAAGATTACGAGTACAATAAAGTGCCTCAATAATGCCGCTAAATTTCCACTTTTGTGCCGCTAAATTTCCATTTTTGTGCCGCTAAATTTGCAAATCTATGCCGCTATATCCTAGGGGGTCTGCGTAGCGCTGCACTCTCTGCATCAGCACTGCCATCACCGCATGAGAGGCTGCCTGAGAGAACACGTATTTTGCCTTCATTCGAAAATATTCTTTCAAATGTATTGCCTTTTTTTCATTGTGGAAAATGCAATTGATTTGAATTTTACAACCATGAGGCTCAAGCACTGTCACACGAGGCTCGCAGCCTCGAGAGCCTCGTGTGGGAGACTGTTGTGCCCCTGCATCCAGCCCATGTGTAGCGCTGCACTTCATCTCTGCGCAGATCTACCATAACCACCTGTAGTTGCCATCATTTAGGGGCATGTTATCAAGACAGGAGATAAAATTATCGCCGCTTTAGCGGCAGAAAACTGCCGCTAAAACGGCGATAATGAGCTTGATAATATGCTCTATGGAATTCCCATTGAAGTTCAGGTTAGACGTCCTTCACATCTAACATGGGCTTCAATTGGAATTCCATAGAGCATATTATCAAGCCCATTATCGCCGTTTTAACGGCAGTTTTCTGCCGCTAAAGCGGAGATAATTTTATCGCCGCGCTTGATAATATGCCCCTTAATTTGTTACAGTAGGCATGCTTTTTAGGTCGAGCCTAGGAAGTACGCATGCACTATCTGAAAGACCAGCTGTAGTCATTAACACAACTTTATTCCCGCCTCTACTTATCATTGGTTCGCTCCTGCGTCGCTCTTGTTTGCTATCTCCTAACTGGTTCGTGCAGCCGATACCTCATTTCCGTTGAAGGCTGAGGAGCACCGGCCAGGTCCAGGGCCCTCACGCTTGCATTCCTGATCTGTTGTTAGGTCTCGCCTGAGACAGCGCTTTAGCGCTGCTCTGGCGAGACTTATAGTGAGCGAGTTTTGGCAGTGCAAACAGTGGCTTTTCAGGCCTCCAAATACAGTGCATGTGCGTCGGCCGGGCGCGCGCACCATTTGGAGGCCTGAAAGCACTCGTTTGCTTTCACTTTCGCGGCCGCACGGCCGCACGGCCGCTTTGATGTGTGATCGCGATCGTGATCACTTTCACACAGGCGCGCGCAGCATTTGGCAGCCTGCGGCAGCCTGCGTGACTGGCCCATTGTGCCCCTACCTCCCTGAAACACCGCCCCTCCATTTGCACTGCTCCCCATCGTGCGCTCTTCACACCTACTCCTCTTCACTCCCTGCACAGCACAACTCTCAGTCTCACTCTGCCACAGCTGCACAATGAGTGGACCCTCCCTCTGCACCCCACCCTGCCCCCTGATACTGGCGTCTTTTTTCCATACACACTCCACCCACCATTCCGCTGCACATTGTGTGTCCTCCTTTTACATGCAAGTTCACCACCTCAGTCTTCATACACTGTACGTGCCTTTTAAAATGGTACCCATACGTTTCTCTACACCCCAACATTACCTCGATCCTTCACTGCTCCCCGTTACCTACTCTCCTTCACTGCACCCGTAACCTACTCTTCCCTCTGCATAATCAATCCATATTTCCTTGTTATCCACTACACCTGGTTGTTTCCTTTCTCGGTACACTGCTTCCAACTTTTCTTCTGATTCAGCATTTCCGTTCTACCCCCTGATGATGTTTCCGCCTCCTTTCTTTTCTTGTTTTTGCACATGATCATCAGTTATGTTACACAAGGACACATTCATTCTTTGGTAGAAAGGGGGAGATTAAGTAATTTGCTTGGAATCACAGGATGTTGAGCAGAGGACGCCCAGACTCGAATCTGGTTCCCCAGCGCCACAGTCGGCAGTCCTGGCCGTTATGTCACCTTCCTTTTCGGGCCTCTTGTACCTCTTGCTGTGACCGCTGCCTCTACTATGCCCTGTATGCCTCTCTGAGCATCTGCTTCCCCCGCCGACGCCTCCTCTTCCTTACTAGTGCCTTTATATCCGCCTCTTCCCCCTGCCAGCATGTTCTCTCCCCACCCTCTCTCTCCAGGCCTCTCTTGTCTCCAGACCTCACCTAAATCCTTAATGACTTTCGTCTGTCCCCTATGGACACTGTCATCTCTCTCCCACTCCCAGTCTACTCGCCTTCTCTGCCAGGCTCCCTCCCTCTGCCCCTCCACCCTCCCGTGTCCTCAGTGCTTTTCGCGCTTGGCTGAGCCCTCTGACTCCCGCAGCGAGCGTTAGTTTTTGACACAGCTGTACATATTGAGTGCATCAGTGGCTGCCTTTAAACACTGCAAATCCCCAGGTTTCACCACCACTTTCCTTTTCACCATTTATTTATTTTATTTTTATTTTAAAAGTTTTATATAGCGCTAGCTTGACCCGAAAGTATCAGAGCGCTTTTTATACACACTGTAAACAAGCATTTGCAATGCAATAGATCTCGCATTTACTCGAGTTTAAGCTATTGGCATTATAAATGACAATGTGTTTTATTTGTGTTCCAAAACCAAAACATAAATAAAAGGCATTGTCATTTACAATGCCAACAGCTCAAACTCACGTAAATGCGAGACCTGTTGCATTGCAAATGCTTGTTTTTGAGACTCTTTTGTTTAAATGTTCCTTTACAAGCAGCACAAGACTGAAGTAATAATGCTGTTCCCCAGTAGTAAACAGTTATGAATTATGAAATGAACAAAACATTAGTAAGCTGGCACCGAAATTAAATTTTTTCCTGATATTTTTTTAATAAATAAAAGATCATGCGGCCAGACATGCATGTCAAACAGTCCTCGCCCTGTCCAGCGCCCGCCCCTGCAGATTCCTGCCCTCTCTCACTAGACTGCCACTCGAACCTGGACTGTTACATTCAGTAACCAGAGAGAGCTCGGAATGCCGATGAGACCTCTGCCAACAAAGAACACTGTATACCCCCCTGCCTCATCCATCTCCACAGGCACTGGCCTTCCCTGGCTGTGGGCTGCCTCCCGGTGCACAGTCGAGTGTGGCTTATATTCAAATATTGAGCCGGCAGCTCTGTGAGAATTCCGTCAAAATCTGGTCGCTGCAGCCTAGTTAATGCCTCTTATGTGCAGAGTGAGCTGTGCCAAAGCAGTGCTCGGCTGAAGTCCGTATAGCTCTTCTTTCCATCTTTATATGTTTACAATGTATGCGTGTATGCCATTGGCTGCCATCTTGGCAGGCCTGAAGATGTGATGAAGGCAGCTTCTGGCTCGAGCTTGGTTCAAATGAGACTTGAAATGTCTGGAGCAAGTCAGCAGGTTCTTGTTTGGATGGAGGGGAGTGACAAGTGGCGCCACAGGCTAATGAGATTGAACTTATTTTAATGGAAGACTCTGCCAAACAAATCTAGTTTGAGTGAGCACTGCAAATACTTATTGGAGTAGAAATGTATTTCTTTTTACATTAGGGGGCATGCCACATAGCCACATCAAACTGGTTGCTGTCTGTCCCTTCAGCTGCTCGGACCAGATGCCTGACTACAAATACCTTTGCCTCAATGACCTTCACTTATTTCAATCTCAGCTGCCTCCCCCACAGGCAGACTAACCACTGCCCCACCAAGCTTGCATTCGTCACATTCCCCACAGACCCACAGCTTTTCAGAATGCCATCATATTCCGGCATTGCAGGGTCCCCCCTGAAGGGGCACCACTTCTCCCTCGCGTTCTCAGCGCGTGCGGGTGCAGCCCCTCCCATATTCACAGACGCCCCTCCTCTCCCAGGGGTCCACCTCACATACACAGAACTCGCACCCCCCCTTGTCAAATCCTGCCATCCAATGCCGTACATAGTACCACTCGCTTCCTTAATGGTGCTCTATTGTCGATCGCCTCAGCGCTTAATTTGGGGAGGTGAGGTACATTAGAACATTGAAACTGCTGTCACTAGATCAACACAATGTATTTCCAGCTCTGCTGCAATTAAAAAGGTCTATTCTCTGTCGTCGGTCATGATCTGATTCTAAAGAATTAAGTTATAATGCCATGCCTTGTTTGTGTTTTAGAGAATGCGGCATAACATGCTCTACCTTGCCTTCCCTCTGTAGTTCGCTGCGCCCTCCATTTTACATCCACTGCATGTATGTGTGATAGAGCTAAAGCACATAAATATTGGAAGACATATTAATCACATTATTTTAGGTTAAACTTCATGTAGGTTACTCCCACTCATGGGAATGTAAAAGATATTTCTAAACTCATTAAGTATTTGGTCAGTGTAGTAAACTAATTTACTGCATGCTGTTTTTTGTTATTCAACTCTTTGTTTTGTCCTATTAGTTTATTGTAAGTTCTTCTCCATTTAATTGATCTACTTTGGTAGGTCTAGCCTAAAACAGCGCACCAGAGATTGCTAACCATTTGTTGGCTTCACACATTTCCAAACCATACCACATAATTCAACATCAAACCACATAATACAACTCAGCAACATAATTACACCACACACCACATCCATCTATCCACACCATATAATTCCACATCATACCAAAAAATTAAACAGCATACCACATAATTAAACTCCACTACATACCACTCTACAACACAAAATACCATTCCACACAAATGACACTCCATAACACACAATCCAACTCCACGTAATTGCAATACACTCAATACCACATAATTGTTATCCTTATCATTCCACTGCACACCATACCACATAATTCCTAAACATAAATCTACTCCTTACCACACAATTCCATGTCACACAATTTCACAACTAACAATTCCAATTCAACCCACATAATTCTACAGACCAGATACATACACTCCAAAACACATAGGTAAAAGACATTGTAATTTGCACCACCAATAGCTCTAACACAATCAAATGTGAGACCTACTGCATTTCTACTGCTTGGTTTTTTTGTAGGCATAGGGAGAGCCGAAGCCTTTCTCCTTAAAATGTTCATTTTAGATACGTTCTGCATGAAGCATTATGGAGAACTATGTTTGAGACCATAGAACCTAAGTAGGCACGGAATGAGTCTTTCTATCATCTTAGTAACCCATAAGCCCTGGACTGACTAGCAATAGTGTCTCACTTGCCCTCCTACTCACTCACTGAGGAACAAGTGATTTGACACCCCAGAACACAACACTCACTACCGTCTGAGGAATCAATGTGAAAGGATATACCCTTTCATTCTTACAATCGTACTAGGCCACAATAAGATCTGACAGAGACATGAGAAAAGTGTACAATATTTATTTTAACTATCATGCGCTAGTATGCAGTATACATGCCACAATAAGTAAGTTGATGCCTAACACAAATATGGTCAGCAGAGGCGCAGCTAGAGCCAAATTTCGGGGGGGCGGGAGGGGCTAAGAAAAAATATCGGGGGGGGCTGAATCTTTAAGCAATAGGCAGATTGGAGCTGATTTTGGGGGGGCTGAATCTTTAAGCAATAGGCAGAGTGGAGCTGCAGGGGCTCTTAGAAGGGGTGAAACAACAGCAAGGCCTCATTAACATGCAAATGGTGTTTTAAAGACTTGTGAAGTGCTCGGGTGCGGCTGTGTGTGTGCCCGGGAAGCTGTCTCATCCCGGGCTGCCACACACGATGGGGGAGGAGGGGCTGAAGCCCTTTGAGTCCAATGGGTGTTGCGCGCCTGATGGTCAGCATAGTAAGTAATCCATAAATCATAAAAGCAACTGTCATGACATTAGAGATTCCCCCTCCCCTTCTACAGAAGCAAGTGATTATAATTCAAAGGAACTCTGGGTGTTTGCAGTGGACCCCGTACCTTAGCATGCACAGATGAAAGCTCTACATCTGAAGCGTAGTTAAGATCTCTTCTCTGAAAAATCTCTCTCCAAGTGTGTATTTGCATATCTGTGCATACCTATATGACAAAAAGTACGTGTTCCCAAACAACATCTGCCTTTGTGTATTTTGTCAAGGTGCTAGAGCCTAACCAAAACAGAATAGGAAGGGACATTGTTGTTTTACCTTGCCTATGGTGTTCAGACTCAATACCAGGAAAGAAGAGAATGTAAAAACAATGGCAGGTTCTGTGTGAAAGTATGACGTGGCACAAAGCAAAATACGCTTGTATAGTACCGTGCAGAAAGCAGAGTGCAGAGTGCAACGTGCTCATGGTAACAGAGGGAAAACGGCTATGGGTCTGCACGGGACATATGATAAAGAAACTTTACAAGATCAGACTATAACCAATCTTTTTTTTTAAATAATTATTTTTATTAAACAATTGGAATCAGCGTGAATACAGGAAACAGTTGAATAATTTAAATGAAGGAGGAATTCATTTAGCATCATTTTAACAAGCATGGTGGCTACAAAAGTGGAACAATGGTACATCATGGGATATTGTCTTTACGGTGATGCCAAGTCATCTGAGACGGGTCCGTGTGGAGGATTACATATTTCCCCTCGATACGTATTCCATGCCCCCCAGATTCGAGACCACTTCTTAGGGCAGCCCCTCGCAGTGTACACTGTTTTCTCCCAGAACATGCACCAGTCCATATGTTTCTTGGTGAGGTTGCAGCTCCCCATAGCTGAGCTATATTCCTTTTAGCCACCACGAGGCCCAGTGTTACCCAGATCTTACCCATTTCACTCAGGTCTGTGGGTTCCCACACGTTCAATATACACCTTTTCGCTTCCAGGCGGATGACCAGCCCCAACACTTTGCCAAGAATTGCATGTATTTGATGCCTGTACCTTTGAATATGTTCACATTCCCATAGGATATGCATGAATGTTCCTTCAGAGCTACATTTCCTCCTGCATTCTCCCCATTCCGCCATTCCCATTCGAACCAGGCAGGGTCCAGTAATGTATACTTTTGTAAGAATCTTAAGGAATGTGAATATAACATATACCCTATGTAAGATTTTAAGTTGGATGAGTTGTAACCTGGCCGAGATAGCCACTTCCCTTGAAAAGGCCAGTGCCTCTTGCCATTCCTCGTCATTCATTTCGAGGCCATCTCTTTCCCTCTTAACTCTGGTGCCTTGGAGTGGGTCTGCAGTATTATTTATCAGTGTTTTATATGTGATGGAGATTGCTTTCTCTGGTAGATATCCATCAAGTAGCATGTCCTCGAGAGGAGTGTATTCTGGGGGGGATGTCCCTTTTGTTAATTGGAATTGTGGTGCGTGTCGGACTTCAAGATAACAGAAGTGTTCTCGGTTGGCAAGCTCATATTTCGGTTTCAGGGAGGCAAATGTGATTACGTCGCCATTAACCCACATGTCCCCAATGGTTGAGATCCCAATGAGGTCCCATTTGTCGAACCCCTTCGACTTCCATAGGTCCCCTAGCCTCTCCGAGTCCCAGAGGGGCATTGCTAACGTCAGTTTTCGTCCCCATCCCAGACTTTTGGTTGCCGCATGCCAGACTTGAACAGAGTGGTTTGTCGGCCCCGTGAGGGAGAATCACTTTGGCCTAGAATAAAGAGATCTATTAAAGTTCCCACCTGGAAGGAGCCACGGGTCCATCGCATAGCCCGGGTCATCTATTCGGTGATATGTGCCGTGGTAACTGTCGCGAGATGTGCCGCCCAATAGTATTTCTTGAGGTCCGGAATGCTGATACCAACATCGTACCAGTTGAGGGGGAGCTTGTTAAGTGCTATTCGGGGTTTGCCGCCCCACAGCAGGTACCTCTGCAGACCCACAATTTCTCTAAAGTAGCGAGCCGGCACTGGGTCAGGGTAGTTCTATAGCGCATATAGGAAGCGGGGCAGGGACATCATTTTAAAGAGCGCTGTGCTGCCCAGCAGAGAGAGGGGGAGTGTCCGCCATGCAGCGATGTCTCGCTTCAATCTCTGCAGTGGTGGGAGTAGGTTACGGTCATAGCGGAGTTGTGGATTCGACATCTCATGGATCCCCAGGTATTTAAAGCCCACCGTAGTGATTTGAATAGTACAACCTTTGGGTACAGCAGGCGAGTCCCTGTGGAGGACATATACAAGGGATTTACCCCAATTGATGGAATAACCAGAGAACCTGCCAAAACTTGCAAAGATGTCGAACACTGCAATCAGTGATGCTTTAGGAGAAGCTAAGAATAGGAGAATGTCGTCCGCGTATAATGAGATTCGGTCTTCCCATGATTCAGCCCATCTCAGTCTGCGTATAACTGGGTCCCTGCGGACCCATGCCACCAATGGCTCCAGTGCCATGGCAAAAAGGGGGGGGAGAGCGGACAGCCCTGGCGGGTTCCTCGACCCAGTGCAAAGATTTCAGATTTTTTGTTGTTCACGACTACCTGCGCCAGTGGCTCCGAGTATGGGAGTTTAACCCAATGGATAAATCCGGTCCCAAATCCCGTCTTTGCTAGCAAAGCAAAGAGGTAGGGCCATTCGATAGTATCGAATGCCATTGACGCGTCTAGGGAGATAATAATCGCCAGCTCTTGTATTGTGTCTGACCGTCCCAGCACTCTGTGTACTCCACGGAGATTCAGTGCCATGTTACGCTGTGGCAGGAATCCCGACTAGTCAGGGTGTACTAGTCCGCTGATCACTTTAACGAGACGATTAGCCAGTAGTTTAGCCAGGATTTTAGGTTCGGCATTTAGTAGTGAAATAGACCTATACGAGGCGCAGTCCGTCCTAGGTTTGCCCTCTTTGTGGATGGTAATAAGCGTGGCCACCCTCTGATCTATTGGTAGCGTCCCCCATATCTTGAACTCCGCAAACCTAGTTCGCAGGTGTGGGGCTAGCTTGTCCGGGGCCAGTCTATATAGCCCAATTGGTAGGCTGTTAGGATCCAGTGCCTTGCCTGTCCGGAGGCTTCTGATTGCTACTGTAATTTCGTCATTAGTAAAGTCGCTGTCTAGCAGTTCCCGGTCATCGTCCTGCAGGGTGGGGAGGGTAATGTCCCGCAAAAGGGATTGAGAGTCTTCCTCTGTGTGGACTGTGTGTGTGTGCGGTAGATGTCACTATAATGGGCAGCAAACACAGTGGCAATGGCCTGGGGGCTCAGTGATGGATTGGCCATCCCTGTCTATTAATTCTGGGACCAGCCTGGATGCTAGTTCTTTCTTATCTAGCCACACTATGAGTTTCCCTGCCTTGTCACCAAGTTCGTAGACTATGCCCGCTGTTTCTCTCCCCATGGATCTGGCCCTGTCTGTTGCTATCGCCTTGTATTCATCCCTTTTAAGTTGCAAGGTATGGAGCTTTTCCTGTGTCACTTCCTCCTCCAGGTCCCTTTCTAGCTCAAGGACTGCACTCTCCAC
The DNA here is from genome assembly GCF_964204655.1 of Triturus cristatus. NCBI lineage: Eukaryota > Metazoa > Chordata > Amphibia > Caudata > Salamandridae > Triturus > Triturus cristatus. The sequence goes on along the minus strand of NC_140590.1, from coordinate 136,124,962 downwards.
TTTCACTAGTTCCTTCATTCATTCCTTGCGCGTCCCAGCGATCAGGGAGAGTGCATGCCCCTGAATTACAGACTTAAATGCCTCCCACAATGTTTGGGAGGAGTCGACCGTGCCTTCGTTTTCTTGGAAGTGCATGTCTATGGCTTGCAATAGGGTCTTACGCACACCTGGATCACGGAGATGCCATGGGTTTATGGGGGCTATCCTACCCACTGCCCCCGTCCCAGTGCCATGTGAGTCCATACTGGGGAGTGATCAGAGATGCTCCTTGCCATGTGTCTAATTTCATGGATGTGCGTTAGCTGGGACGACAATGTAGTCTATTCGGGAAAGGCTATTGTGTGCCGACTATAACCAATCTTAATAAAGCCCAAGTGGATCTCTTTAAGTAAAGTGGCTCCTAAAACAATAAATGTAATAGGCCTGGGCAAAGTTTGCGGAGTTTGGCTATCCGGAACTCCACAAAGTGACCAAAAAACTCTGCCACGCTACGCGTAGTTCCGTAAGAGGTGAAGTTCATTATATTGCACCGTTCTTGTTGATTTTTTGCTCTGGGGGTGTGTCTTGTGATGTAAAATCAGCACGAGCGGCACCAAGCACAGCGCAAGAGGGTGTTACTTTTTTCTGCTGCTTGTGTAGATGCTCTACTCTAGCAGCAGATTCCTCAATGCGAACGCAAGGTTTCTCAATACGAGCGGTAGAGACTGCCCGCATTGAGAAATCTCGCAGGGATGTGGTCTAGAGTAAGATCTGCTCCGCAGAGATTTTTGGAACTCCGCGCACTACATGGAGTGGGAAACACTCCACAAGCGGAGCAGAATTTCACACCCAGGACTAATATATAACGAATCTTGCGGAATTAAACACCACACATGACTTGCTCCGTCTGTTTAGTCAGAAAGGCCAAAAAGAGCTTGTATTCACACTGATTAAAATGATACATTTTGATTAGCTCTCTTAAAAAATTGAGCAGGGTGTTAGGAACTTGTAACACATGCTATTCTGCATAAATATGTGTCCACGCTGAGCTGACAGTGGTACAAAAGGGGGTGGTGATGGACGGAGCATCAGAACCGATCAAACACTCACACCCAGTCAACAGATCTGGGTTTGATCCATCACCGTTCTTTAGCCCACTCTGCCACCCCAGTTCAGACATGGCCATATGCAAATCAGTCTGACCCTGTGCCTCATGGGAACAGTCCAGCCCGAACTGCCAAGCCATGCCTTCCCTGGACCGGAAACAAGCTTCCTAGGACCGGTTTCTGGCATTTCAGCCGTCTTCAGCCAGGCTTGCTTGAATCCAGTGGCAAAGTGAGCAAGGGACTCACGTCTGAGCATACCCTGCCAACTTATGGCAAACAAAGCGGTACAAAAGGGGGTGGTGATGGACGGAGCATCAGAACCAATCAAACACTCACACCCAGTCAACAGATTTGGGTTTGATCCATCACCGTTCTTTAGCCCACTCTGCCACCCCAGTTCAGACATGGCCATATGCAAATCAGTCTGACCCTGTGCCTCATGGGAACAACCCAGCCAGAACTGCCAAGCCATGCCTTCCCTGGACCGGAAACAAGCTTCCTAGTACCGGTTTCTGGCATTTCAGCCGTCTTCAGCCAGGCTTGCTTGAATCCAGTGGCAAAGTGAGCAAGGGACTCACATCTGAGCATACCCTGCCAGCTTATGGCAAACAAAGCGGTACAAAAGGGGGTGGTGTTGGACGGAGCATCAGAACCAATCAAACACTCACACCCAGTCAACAGATCTGGGTTTGATCCAGCACCATTCTTTAGCCCACTCTGCCACCCCAGTTCAGACATGGCCATATGCAAATCAGTTTGACGCTGTGCCTCATGGGAACAGTCCAGCCCGAACTGCCAAGCCATGCCTTCCCTGGACCGGAAACAAGCTTCCTAGGACCGGTTTCTGGTATTTCAGCCGTCTTCAGCCAGGCTTGCTTGAATCCAGTGGCAAAGTGAGCAAGGGACTCACGTCTGAGCATACCCTGCCAACTTATGGCGAACAAAGCGGTACAAAAGGGGGTGGTGATGGACGGAGCATCAGAACCAATCAAACACTCACACCCAGTCAACAGATCTGGGTTTGATCCATCACCGTTCTTTAGCCTACTCTGCCACCCCAGTTCAGACATGGCCATATGCAAATCAGTCTGACCCTGTGCCTCATGGGAACAGTCCAGCCTGAACTGCCAAGCCATGCCTTCCCTGGACTGGAAACAAGCTTCCTAGGACCGGTTTCTGGCATTTCAGCCGTCTTCAGCCAGGCTTGCTTGAATCCAGTGGCAAAGTGAGCAAGGGACTCACGTCTGAGCATACCCTGCCAACTTATGGCGAACAAAGCGGTATAAAAGGGGGTGGTGATGGACGGAGCATCAGAACCAATCAAACACTCACACCCAGTCAACAGATCTGGGTTTGATCCATCACCGTTCTTTAGCCCACTCTGCCACCCCAGTTCAGACATGGCCATATGCAAATCTGTTTGACCCTGTGCCTCATGGGAACAGTCCAGCCCGAACTGCCAAGCCATGCCTTCCCTGGACCGGAAACAAGCTTCCTAGAACCGGTTTCTGGCATTTCAGCCGTCTTCAGCCAGGCTTGCTTGAATCCAGTGGCAAAGTGAGCAAGGGACTCACGTCTGAGCATACCCTGCCAACTTATGGCGAACAAAGAGGTACAAAAGAGGGTGGTGATGGACGGAGCATCAGAACCAATCAAACACTCACACCCAGTCAACAGATCTGGGTTTGATCCATCACCGTTCTTTAGCCTACTCTGCCACCCCGGTTCAGACATGGCCATATGCAAATCAGTCTGACCCTGTGCCTCATGGGAACAGTCCAGCCCGAACTGCCAAGCCATGCCTTCCCTGGACTGTAAACAAGCTTCCTAGGACCGGTTTCTGGCATTTCAGCCGTCTTCAGCCAGGCTTGCTTGAATCCAGTGGCAAAGTGAGCAAGGGACTCACGTCTGAGCATACCCTGCCAACTTATGGCTAACAAAGCGATACAAAAGGGGGTGGTGATGGACGGAGCATCAGAACCAATCAAACACTCACACCCAGTCAACAGATCTGGGTTTGATCCATCACCGTTCTTTAGCCCACTCTGCCACCCCAGTTCAGACATGGCCATATGCAAATGAGTTTGACCCTGTGCCTCATGGGAACAGTCCAGCCCAAACTGCCAAGCCATGCCTTCCCTGGACCGGAAACAGGCTTCCTAGGACCAGTTTCTGGCATTTCAGCCGTCTTAAGCCAGGCTTGCTTGAATCCAGTGGCAAAGTGAGCAAGTGACTCACGTCTGAGCATACCCTGCCAACTTATGGCGAACAAAGCGGTACAAAAGGGGGTGGTGATGGACGGAGCATCAGAACCAATCAAACACTCACACCCAGTCAACAGATCTGGGTTTGATCCATCACCGTTCTTTAGCCCACTCTGCCACCCCAGTTCAGACATGGCCATATGCAAATCAGTCTGACCCTGTGCCTCATGGGAACAGTCCAGCCCGAACTGCCAAGCAATGCCTTCCCTGGACTGGAAACAAGCTTCCTAGGACCGGTTTCTGGCATTTCAGCCGTCTTCAGCCAGGCTTGCTTGAATCCAGTGGCAAAGTGAGCAAGAGACTCACGTCTGAGCATACCCTGCCAACTTATTGCAAACAAAGTGGTACAAAAGGGGGTGGTGATGGACGGAGCATCAGAACCAATCACACACTCACACCCAGTCAACAGATCTGGGTTTGATCCATCACCATTCTTTAGCCCACTCTGCCACCCCAGTTCAGACATGGCCATATGCAAATCAGTCTGACCCTGTGCCTCATGGGAACAGTCCAGCCTGAACTGCCAAGCCATGCCTTCCCTGGACCGGAAACAAGCTTCCTAGGACCGGTTTCTGGCATTTCAGCCGTCTTCAGCCAGGCTTGCTTGAAGCCAGTGGCAAAGTGAGCAAGGGACTCACGTCTGAGCATACCCTGCCAACTTATGGCGAACAAAGCGGTACTAAAGGGGGTGGTGATGGACGGAGCATCAGAACCAATCAAACACTCACACCCAGTCAACAGATCTGGGTTTGATCCATCACCGTTCTTTAGCCCACTCTGCCACCCCAGTTCAGACATGGCCTTATGCAAATCAGTCTGACCCTGTGCCTCATGGGAACAGTCCAGCCCGAACTGCCAAGCCATGCCTTCCCTGGAACGGAAACAAGCTTCCTAGGACCGGTTTCTGGCATTTCAGCCGTCTTCAGCCAGGCTTGCTTGAATCCAGTGGCAAAGTGAGCAAGGGACTCACGTCTGAGCATACCCTGCCAATTTATGGCAAACAAAGCGGTACAAAAGGGGGTGGTGATGGACGGAGCATCAGAACCAATCAAACACTCACACCCAGTCAACAGATCTGGCTTTGATCCATCACCGTTCTTTAGCCCACTCTGCCACCCCAGTTCAGACATGGTCATGTGCAAATCAGTCTGACCCTGTGCCTCTGGCTAATTGTCGTTCTCTAAGTCAGAACTGGTCCTCAGAAAAATTCATCAGAGTCCTAAAGTCCCGTCCTCTTCTGTCAGCATAAAGATCACTAGCGAAGGGCAGCATGGAACGTCGCATAGAGTAGCATCGATCAGCTAAGGGTCTCGGCAGTCGGGGTCTCTGCTAATATTCCCTCTCTGGACTACTAATATTTATACTGAAATTTACATATAACAGTTACATTTTCTTTATTCCCAGGCTGTGGATTGGCTGATTTCAAACTCGCCTTAATACATTTAAGAAACATTCTCCAAAATTCACATGGGGATGAATATCAGCTTTTGGTATATGGGAAAGGCTGTTCTCAGGTCACGAAGTATCAGTCTATTGTAAATAGGTAGTTCATGTATCCACATTGGCAACAATTGCTCCATGTTCAGGGACATTGGCACCTCGCCCAGGGTAGTCTTCATGGGCCTGGTCTGTCGGTTCATGGAAAGGCCACAAACGAAGTCATTGCAGGCGCCTTTCTCCATTATTCAATTTATGAAGTCATGTACTTTAGTTAGGATTCAGTCGGCGGCCATCTTTAGGTAGGCCAGGATGGTCAACTTTAAGTAAAGAAACACAAAATCGTAATTAATACATGGAAATGATTAAAACAATGTTATTCCCTTATTAATAATGCTTTTGTACTAATTTGAGCTAGTGAGCACCGGCACCTTTTTGTCAACACCAGTGCTTGTGCAGTCTGCTGCAAGGTGGCGCTGTCTGGCTAATTTAGAGATGACCATAACAACAGGTAATTATTAGTTCAATATACATTACAAATGACTAATACCTGCCATCCAAGCCACTCTTCTAGCTTTGGGGGCCGGACATATTTCGAATTGTCACAATTGTAGGAGTGTGATGGTTAGTAGTTGTGCTGTTACTATCATTGGCATCGCTGGCAGGGGCAATGTGTGGTCACTGTGGTGCAAGCTGCAGTAGCCTCCTGACGAGAGCCCTGGCACGCATATATATATATTTTTTAACAAATTAACCACTGTGTATATTAACTGTTCTATGTAACTATCTCCAGCCCTGACTGGACAACATTCTTGTGACATGCATGCCGACCTTTACCTGCATGTGAAAGGGGGAGACATAAGGTTGCATGCATTTACTGATGGATTCAGTCATGGGGCTGACAAAATGGTTAGCAAAGAATGGGGGGAAAATAGAGGATAATGGTTAAGTTCACCCTCCAGCAGTACATATATCAAAGAACAACCTGAGCTAGTCAAGTCAAAGGAACCTAACCTAGGGGAATGGGAGGTGTCAGAAATCAACTTGATTCTAAAATTCACCAAATTGAAAGAAAGGAAAAGATTATCTCTTTCTTGAGTCCCCTCACTCACCAGGGTTTCCCCACAGTGACATGCTTCATCATTGGGGTCCTCCCAGTCCTCTACGAACTGAGGCGTGCTGCCACTTGCGAATTACGTAGGAGCACTGGAAATCAGACTATGTGTAGTGCAAGTGAAAAAGTGGTGGAGTGGGATAAGGAAAATTAAAATAATCAGCTAGTGGGCCAAATAAACTTTATTAATGCTCTTAGCTGATAGGTTTAAAAACGGGGTGATATGCTAAAAGGCCCTAACTATAATGGATAGGTGTGCTTAGCATATGGTGTGGTCAACTAGTTTCGAGCTTCCCAAGCTCTTCTTCAGGACTACACCGGGACCAGCCCAGTGTAAAAACGCCACTCCTAGTTAACCTGAATCAGGTGCAAAAAGTGAGACGCTGCAACTATAAAGCATGCGTTACAATTAATACATACGTAATGTACGTCAGGCAATATCTGTAGGATACAATAAAACAGATGTTAAATGGAAAAAAATGTTATATGCACTGTTGTCAATAATAATTGTGAGCACACTACTCCCAAGTGTTCATACACTTTAGTCTCTGATATGCCTTATTTGTGGTTTAAAAGACAAGAAAGGAACGATAAATTACTTTCTCCATGCGGCGTTGTGCTGAAAAGTGAGTTGAAAATTACAATATATACAAAATACTAACTGTCTGACACAACATATAACACACATACAAACATACAAATGACGAAAAAGGACATTACATACTTCTTAAAAAGCAACAATGTGCCTCATGGTCAACGGAGGGGGTATGGCGATCTCGTACATCTAAGGGGAAAGGTAAAAGAGGCCGTTAAGCCTGTGGCGTGCTCCGTATTAATGGTTCGCCCTTAGGGAGAAAAAACGGGAGGAATGGTTGTTCTCCGCGTAACGGGTAGGTAAGATGGTCTTACCTAGAGCTATCACTTACTTGTACGTGGACAGCCACACTCATGAACACCTTCTGGGGCCAAAACCTCATGGACCGCATTCTGGCGTGTCCCCGGTGTGGAGCTGGTTATCAAAGGGAAATCTCGCATGAAAAGCAAGGAGGGCTCGTGATTGGAGACCCTTCGGGAGCGGCCATTTTGGATTGGGGCGGCTTGGCGAGAAAAATAGAGGCATAATGTTAACATCTGATCAAACTTAAGGTTATGGTGAAACAAGATATGAACACCATATTGGATTGGGGCGACTTGGCGAGAAAAATAGAGGCATAATGTTAACATCTAATCGGACTTTAAGTTATGGTGAAACAAGATATAAACACTATCTTTCAGAAGGAAGATGATGTCTCATGTGTGGTGATTTTAATAGAGGGAATAGCGCGTTGTCACTACGGAGCGGCCATGGCCGATAGGGGCAAAATTCGATGAAAAAAGTTTTGTTGAAAAAAACTTTATTGACCTCATAGCAGACAGCTAGGATATAGTGTCTATCATGGGACGATAAATGATCAGTGGTAGGGGAGTTATTGTTAAACAGAAACTGACAGAGGTAATAGGCAGAGTGTTAGAATCACAGGCCTCACATATAATGTAATAAATGTGAGGAAGTGGTATCTACAATGTTTAAAAATAGATCTGCTTAGAAGAGCACAGTAGATTCGAGGCAAATGAAATGGAATTCATATCATGTAAAATTGTCCCCAGGGTATATCATCATTCAGGCCCTTGCTGTCAGAACGTAACTTAAACACCCATCGTTGTTCTTTTTCGTGTAGTTTTCTTTCAATGTTTGGGTGATTGTTTACGTGTTCCAGAATAACCCAGTTGAGGTCGTTAGGTGTATGTTGTTTTTCCAAAAAATGAGTAGTCATTTTGGTGTTGTTGCGTTTACACCTAAAATTACTTCGTGTTCGATTATTCTGGTGTTCACCTTCCTTGTGGTCATCCCCACATAGTGAAGGTTGCAGATGCAGGTAATCATGTAGACCACCCCTGTCGTATTGCAGTTGGTGAAAGATCGAAGGTTCCATGTCATACCATTATTGTAGGTTACTGTTTTGGTCACTTTGGTTAGGTGACATACACTACAGTTACTACATGGGTAATGGCCCTCAGGTAGTGGATGGAGCAAACGTAGAGGACCAATGGTTTCCGTGGGGTTGGGGCGAGTATGAACTAGATAATCCCTCAGATTTTTTGCTTTTCAATGGCGGAACATAGGTTTTTGTAAATCTAAACCTCCACTATTCAGGGTCCGCCAATGTTTCTTTATTATTTTGGTTACTTGGTTAGATGCAATATTGAAGGTGGTAATGCAGATTTGCCTTTTGCGGTCTGTGTGGCTGGTCTCGGGTTTGTCTTCCAGAAGTGCCTCTCTATTATTATTTGAAGCTCTTTTTCGAGCTCTGGACACAAGATGTTGTGGATATTGTCGTCGTATCAGTTTCTGTGATAGATCATTGGCTTGAATGTTGTAATCTTGGCGTGTAGTGCAGTTGCATCTCAGGCGCAAAAACTGTCCAAAAGGAAGGTTATCTTTCAAACTTCTGGGATGGAAGCTGTCATACACTAGTAGGCAATTCCTAGCTGTGGGCTTAAAATGTGTTGTGGTGATTATGCGTCCTTCATGTGCTGTTATGTTAAGATCTAGAAAGACCAAATTGGACTTACTCATGGTAAAAGTAAATTTCAGGAAAGGGTCTTGTTGGTTAAGCCAGGCTAAGAAGAACTCAGCCTCTTCTTCGTTCCCCTCCCAGATCAAGAACACATCGTCTATATATCTTTTCCATAGTTTTATATGGTCGATATGCGGGTTGTGCTGATGGAGAATCTTTTGTTTTTCAAGGTGATGTACATAGAGCCCTGCTACGCTCGGCGCGAATGTGCTTCCCATGCTGGTACCGTGGGTTTGTTTGTACAAAGAGTTGTTGAATTTGAAGAAATTTTCAGTCAAAGCCAAGCAACAACACTCAAGAACCACATGTCTGGGTGTGTGGTAATCCCAGTTGCTTTGAAAAAGTACCTCCTCCAGGATATCTAGAGTGTCTTTATGTGGGAGACTGGTGTAGAGGCTCTCTACATCTAAACTGATCAGTATACTGGTTGTAGGGTTGAATTCAAGGTCCTTGATTAAGCAAAGGACTGCCTTAGTGTCCTGTAGGTATGTTTCGGTGGCTTGGACCAAAGGTCTTAAGAATGCGTCTGCAAACTTAGATAAAGGTTCCAGAATGGAACCTATTCCTGATACTATTGGTCTACCAGGGGGCGCCTCCATTGATTTATGTATTTTAGGAATAGTGTAAAAGTAAGGGATTATTGGTTTTTTGTTTTCCAAGAAATCCACTTCTTTTTTACTTATCCTTTCATTTGTCAAGGATTCCTCCACCAGGCTAGCGATCTCTATCCGTAGACGTTCTGTGGGATCATGTTGTATTACCAGATAATTACGTTCATCTGCCAACAGGCGTAGGCATTCTTGTTGATAGTCAAGAGTATTTTGTAGAACTATTGCCCCTCCTTTATCCGCTGGTTTTATTGTTAGGTCTTTGTCATTTGATAGCTGGTGAATAGCCTCTTGTTCGATTTTGCTGGTGTTGTGAAATACTTTTATTGTTTTGGGGTCTATTTCTGTGACCTCCTTCAATACTGCTTTTTCGAAAGCTAGTAATTCAAGAGGAAGGTTAGTAGATGGATGAGTGAAATTGGATTTTTTGTGTAGTCCAGTATCCGTAATTAATACATGGAAATGATTAAAACAATGTTATTCCCTTGTTAATAATGCTTTTGTACTAATTTGAGCTAGTGAGCACCGGCACCTTTTTGTCAACACCAGTGCTTGTGCAGTCTGCTGCAAGGTGGCGCTGTCTGGCTAATTTAGAGATGACCATAACAACAGGTAATTATTAGTTCAATATACATTAGAAATGACTAATACCTGCCGCCCAAGCCACTCTTCTAGCTTTGGGGGCCGGACATATTTCGAATTGTCACATTTGTAGGAGTGTGATGGTGAGCAGTTGTGCTATCATTGGCAGCGCTGGCAGGGGCAATGTGTGGTCACTGTGGTGCACGCTGCAGTAGCCTCCTGACGGGAGCCCTGGCATGCATATATATATATTTTTTAACAAATTAACCACTGTGTATATTAACTGTTCTATGTAACTATTTCCAGCCCTGACTGGACAACATTCTTGTGACATGCATGCCGACCTTTACCTGCATGTGAAAGGGGGAGACATAAGGTTGCATGCATTTGCGGATGGATTCAGTCATGGGGCTGACAAAATGGTAGCAGACGAAAGACTGCAGCTGCCTTAAGTAGTGAAACTATGAGGCGCCGTGGTCGTCTGGGGATGTGGAAAAGGAGTTACAACTGGAACATGGATATGATAGGCCTGTCAACCGAGTGACAGAGAAACATGGCCGTTGTTCTTGTGTCACATGTCACTGGAGCTGACCCGAAAAGTTACACTGCAAAATTGTGCTAAATTCCACTGAAAACCTTTTTGCACAAACCGTAAAACACTTGGAAATATCTTATCAGGTGATGAAACGCCACTACAAGCTTCAGGCGAATGTTGAATTCTGCTGTTACCTCGATTCAAAATGCATTCATTCATTTGATTTGGTCAGTCATTTCGTGTTTGTATTCATTAAAAACTTAATTAAAAAATGATGTCACATGGGCAATGCTTTCTAACTTGTAAAAATAAATTGTAGCAGTACACACCCCACCAGCTTCGCCTGGGGGGAATTCCAGCTGACTCCTAACAAATTGATTATTCCAGATGCAGCTCTTGAATGTGAGTTTTTGAACATCACATATCCAGCAGAAAAAACACACAATGGCAAAGCCTTATGATCCAACTAAACCCAATCAGGCTACATTACTAATGGGGGGCGGCTGACTTCGAGTCTCAGCGTTGGCTCATTAAAATCATGTGATCTTGGGAACATCTAAATCAGCCTAAACAACACGTTCGGGTCGAGTTCGCCCTATACAAAATGCCGAAAAAGAAGAAATATTACCTGAAAATGAATCTGTACTTACCTTGGTCCATGCACCAGATAAACAAGCGTTTGCAATGCAATCGGTCTCGTCTTTGGGAGCTAGTATGTTTTTAGCTATGCAGCACATTAGCCTGGGTGCTGAAACGTCTACTGTTCTTTAACATGGTGGAAAGTAAGCACCAAACTGTGTGACATGCCAGGTATGGGAACACATGGAGAGAAATATTGCCTTTCAGCGGAAAATGGTATAGTCCAGAGCTCTGTTTTTAATATAAAATCAGGGCCTTTGGTGGTCATATCACTCAAAATACAGGATTTGAAAAAAATATTATTGTCTAGGGGTGCTCATGGAAGACAATTTCTATGGACTGGAATCTGGAGAATGCTGAAGTGAATCTGGTATTTTACTGACCTCTGCTGGTCGTTTTCTATCAAGAAAGTTAAATAAAGGAAATTGCCAGAAAAAAAAGAAAGTCCCTCAGCAGAAAGCAATTATGGTATTTTATTGACCTCTGCTGGTCATTTTCTATCAAGACAGTTAAATAGAGGCAGTTGAACAGAAAAAAAATCCCTAAGCAGACAAGGCCTAGGGCTGATTTCCAGAGCCCACAAAGGACATACACATATAAGTGTATACTACAAGAGGTCTCGAATGCTCGACCTAAAAACCTATCTTATGCTTGACATTGCTACATGTATAATAAGAATCCAATACAATTTACATCCAAAAACGTTAACTCTGCTCCTGCACCCAGCCTTACAGCCAAGACAGACCCTTGCCTCTGCGCTTTCACCTCTGTGGGAAAGGCACCTACAGTCAGTCATATGCTGGATATATATTCTGAATTGCATTAATATAGCAATATATTGTTATTGACAGTTTATGCAGCACTGCTCTGCTATACTGCCACGAAGAAAAGAAAATAAACTACTGAAATTATCCATGTCACGCAGAGCGCTAATTTCCTAAATGTATTCTTTCCAAGGCAAACCCCTTCCGGCATTGGACTGTCACTGTCTAAATAGCCCTTTGATGGGCGCTTACAACACAGCTTTTATTGCAACGAGAATGATAAGGGACCCCTGCTTTGTTTTTGGGGATGGGGCGATTTCTGATTGTAGCAGCTTTCATCCTGCTGCTGCTATCACATGTTTTCTATTGGCTCATTGAGAGTAGTGGTAACATTAAGTGTCACTACTTCTTCTCGTATATGAGATGGAAATCACGATGCAAAGCGGTAAGAGTGGAAGGAGACACCTGAAAGGGAAAAAAATACAAAAACACAAATTAAGGCACAGCCACGTTGAATGTATATGCGTTATTACGCGAAATGTATGCTTCAGAGGAGCGGTCTTACAGGCCAGGCTGGCACCCAGCAAACCCTCCCCAGTCAGCCAGCCCACTGCAAGTGACGGGATGGTGGGCTGAAGCCCAGTGGGTGTTACCTGCCTTCATGCCTCTGAGGTGAGGTAACAACGGCAGAGGCAGTGACAATGACAACCCCTGCTTTTTACCCAGATATTCAATCACACTGACTACCTCAGCTGGCATAAAAGAAGGAAGTTCAAAAAAGAGAAAGAAAGATTCCGCTGCGGAGTTATTTGTCTGCATTTTTTAAACTAGTAGAGCACGGGGGTAACCTTTTACTTTCTCTCCCAAACTGATAAAGCAGGGCAGTAGTTTTTACCTTAACTTACAAGGAGTTAACAACTAGGTCAGATACTATTGATTGTTCGGACACGGGGCAGTGTGACCGGTCGAAAGGAACGTAAAGTTACGCAGAAGAACCTGGGGAACGCTGTATTTGCTGAAGGTTGTAAAACCTGCCAAGTCACCAATAAATAGAAGCAAACCACAGTTGCTGCTTCAAGTTCAAGATAGAAACAACAACGTCTCAACTGGAAGTCATTTAAAAAAATATGGCAATTTCAGAATTAGTGATATAAATCACACCGGGGAAAAAAAAAAGGGGAGACCACAAGGAAAAAGGGGGTAAAGGCATATATTGTGATGTATTGTAAGTAGTTATAACAGCACAACAGTACAAGTCAAAGTACATGTGATCATAACACTCAAGTGAGCACTGAGCGTGCTAGTGATAGTGAACGGCGCAGTGACACAAGGGTGAAGGACAGCGTGTACGGCGACAAATGATAGGTAAAAAATGTGGTCAAAGGAAACAAAACATTATATACAGTGTGGTTACTAAACAATGATTAGATTGACCACAGCAATGCCAAAGTTCTTTGCTGAGGAGGGTCGACGGCGTTTCAGCCTGATTGATTCCAGGCCATCATCAGGACAATGGTCACAATTTAAAAGGAGTGCGGTATAGGGGGAAGGGGAAAGAGAAGATCAGAGGTATCAGAAGAACCCGAAGATGTAAAGGAAAATTGAAAGGTAGAGTCAGGCTATGATCAATTACCTGAGCTTTTTGCAAATTAGAAAGCCAATTGAACGATGTCAACGATTAGGAGGGGAGAGAGAGAAGAAAATGCGCGATGTCAGTTCAGTATGAGGTTGTTTGTCCTGCAGATTTGGAGGAACAAGGTGATGGTAATGGTGGGGGAGGGGGAAAGTGGGTGAAAGGAAGGGGTTGTAGGGGGGAGAGAAGGATGGTGGAAAGGGGGGAGGACGAGGAGGAGAAGGGGAGGAAGAAAGGAAAAGGAAAAAACGAATTAATGGGATAAATAGGCAAGAGTAAGGACTTGCACTTAAAGCGCAGTGTAATGAATAATTACCCAAATGGAGAACCAATCGGCATGAGGAGCGGTAATACAACAATGAGGGAGGTCGTGTCCGTAAGGTTCAGTCTCCTGAGTGGCCCATCCTTACTCTCACACTCCTCTACGCCCCTTGCAGCAGCACCGAATACTTCAAGAGCCCTACTAGAAAAGCTCGAGAATCTTAAAAAGAAACAGATTCGCACGGATCTACATGCACGTATGCTAACGGAATACCTCAAATCAGACACCATACCATTAGGCCTTCAGATACGTAATATTCCGGCCATTTTTACACAAGACCCAAAATTCCGGACCGGCTTCAGTCATCTTGCCACCACCTGCTCCAGACACTGGATGGTGTTAGGCATTGACACAGCCATAGAACACAGCCGAAAGGAACTTGAAGAGACTGCAGAATCAGAAAGACTTATCTTATCAGATACATCCATCACTGAGGCAAAAGCGTTGTTAGACAAAATAAATCACACCATTGCAACTTTTCACACCTTTGAACAAAACAAAAAGATAAACAAAATACAAAAGGATATAAAGAACTATAACAAGGACAAAACCTATCCCTACTTTCTGGACACATTCTTCAATACACCTTACCAACCCCCAAGGAATAGGAACTGGGGTAGATACAGAAATAATCAAGCCATCACCTTCTCGGACTCCTCCAATACTTCTATTGAAGATTCAGATTCTGGTGAAGGTACAAGTAGTGAACACCCACAGAGCAGACCTCTACCCCCCCACCCACCACCTTTATTACCATCGTTTTTTTTAGGAGGACACAGCGGACGCGGCCGGGGACAACAAAGAGCAAACAACCAATACCAGTACGCGGGCGAAAGACAAACACGCCGGAAATTCTATCAATGGGGACCACAATGATACCACAGCCCTATACCGAAAATAACATTGAAATACAACCCTTGTTATTGTACCCAGACCTCCTAGGACCTACTCGGACAGGACCCGCCACCAGCACGGTCTCAACAGACCCACTCATGCCACCTCCCACAGAAAGTGACATCCCTACAATTGAAAAAACTACTGCACCTGAAGGTACCATTATACAACGACCCCGCCCATCTACCACAACTGGGCCAAATGTTGTATCTGAACAATCCACTACACATATCCCTCACCCTTCTACCGTCTCCCTCATCCCTATTTTTAATGTATCCAAACATCCTTTGTCCATGGAAGAAGTCTCCATCCGAAGTAAGGGCCTCTCCTTTGACCCAGCAGATCGTAGCATCTTCTTCACATTACAAGAAGACCTTCTTTTTTTCTTCAGGCGCATCCGCCTCAAATATCTTTTTAGGGACGAAGCGCACTCCAATAGAACCCACGAAATACAATTTCACCCACCTTCTACCTTTCTCCCCCCCACCGCTGCCATGCCACCGGAAATCCTGGCTTTTGAAAGGCTGGTCTTACATGAAGTGAAGGAGATTCAATCCAAATCTGAATTCGTACCATACAATATACCTATTTGTGAGAAACAGGCACTTGATAACCTTAGTAACAACGCACACATAGTTATCAAACCCGCAGACAAGGGTGGTGGCATGGTGATCATGGACATAGAGAAATATGGCATTAAAATATTACGCCATCTCAATAACACTTCCCACTACCAACCCTTACCAGCTGACTCCCTTGCAGATATTCGTAAGCAAATACAGACAGTTACCACCCAAGCACTTGACCTGGACATCATCTACAAAAAAGAATATGCTTTCCTAAACAATCAACATCCACGCACTCCAGTGATGTATGTACTACCCAAAATCCAAAAAAATTCCATTAATCCCCCCGGACGACCAATAGTGTCCGGCTGTGGTTCCATACTGGAGCCACTGAGCAAATACATTGACTCTTTTTTAAAAGGATTTGTCCCTTTGACAGACACCTTTGTCAAAGACAGCACACACCTAATTAACATCATTCAGGACATCCCTTTTAACAGTGATAATGACCACATGATAGGTCTAGACATCGAATCACTATACACCAACATACCCCACTCAGAGGGCCTCACTGTCATTAAACTACTTCTGGATACCTGTCCTAGACCCACCCGCATCCCTACTGATTTTCTCATGGATGTACTACGCATTGCACTTACTAATAACTATTTCCTGTACAAAGAAACCTTTTTTCTACAAATCAAAGGTGTTGCTATGGGGGCTTGTTTTGCCCTTAATTTCGCTATTCCGTATGTTCACCATCTCGAAACAACCCTTTTCCTTACTGCCCAGAATCCTTTTCTCAGCAAAGTTTATCTCTGGCGTTGCTACATCAACGATATTCTGCTCCTTTGGCATGGGATACATGAAGACCGCCTATCATTTATGTCTTGGCTTAACAACTGCCAAAACCATCTCACATTCACCAGTGATGTAAGAAAAAATGACCTCCCTTTCCTTGATCTTATCCTCCACGCAGAAGAAGGTACAATAGGCACTAGCCTTTACTGTAAGCCCACAGAACGCAATACTCTCTTGATGTATTCTAGCTACCATCCTAGAGGCTTAAGAGACGGCCTACCCTACGGCCAGTTTCTCCGCATTCAATGAAATTGTAAATGGTGTAAGGACTACTTCAGAGAAGCAGCTATTCTCTCTGAGAAACTGATATCCAGAGGTTATCCCAAACGCATTGTATCCCAGGCCTCTAAACGAGCATGGTATTGCCACAGGGAAGTACTGCTCTCCGCCTCACAAGAAACAGAACTAACCTGTGCATTCCATTTGTCTCCAACTACAGCCCGTCAAGCAATCTGGTCACCAGAATAATAAAGAGAAACTGGTCCATCTTACGCACTCATGCCCCCTTCAAGGACCCCCCCTCTTTTCTTATAAAAGAGGCAACAATCTGTGAGACAGACCCGTCCATGGTATCACATGGCCAACAAAAGAAAAGAAAAAACAATCTGTAACTAGCTTGTGGGGCCTCCCCCCGATCATAGGCCATTACAAAGCCAAACGTGCGCAGCATGCAACCTTACCCACAATACAAAGGTATTTGCAACACCAGGACAATCATACCAACTCAAAATTTCTCCAACTGCCGCACAAACAATGTCATCTACGCTATCCGATGCCCTTGCAACCTTCTGTACATCGGCCAGACTACTCAGATGGTAAAACAGCGGATTTTCCAACACCAAAGCCACATATGTTGCAATGTTGAAACGGCACCCCTCGTGGCCCGTTTCAAAGAAAAAAAACACTCAGAAACCGAAATTACTTGGCAAGTCATCGACCGCCCAGTACTTTCCCCTCGTGGTGGCAACCTTCAACTCCTGCTGAATAGGTGCGATTGCAGATGAATTGCACGCTGTGACTCTGTTAACCGGGGATTAAACACTTTGGATGAGTGGAACACGGTCACAACTACATCATGACCTTTTCATTGTCCTTCTCTGTCCCTGCCTGTCCTCACATCACATATTTAATTCCCTAAATTGACCCTTACTGCGACCTTACCAACCCCCGTACTTCAACCCTCTCATTTGTACCACTGCATATGAACTGCCAAAACATATGAGATGCATGCTCTTGTCCATTGTTTTTCTTGCTTTGCTCTCATGGACAACTTTAATTACCTCTTTCACTTAATTATTATTGTATCACTTATATCATGTGCATACTGTTTACAAAGAAAATGTTCTGACCTCTGTTTCCAATCCTTTAATATCCCTTAAGAGTTTAAACTGTTTTAATTGACGAAATCGCCTTTCAATGGTATGTATATTGTTTGATACACGTGCTGGCACATATGTTTAGTTTTACAAGAAATACATTTCCGACCTTTTTTTCCAATGGTTTAACATTCCTCAAGCGTTTAAATTGTTCAAATAGACCAAATCGTTTTTCAATGCTGTGTATATTGGTTTACACATTTGCTGGCTCATATGTTTTTTTCCCCCCTTCACACTCGGTGTCTATCTGGCGCTTCTGCGCCTTTTTCCTTCTACATCCGGTCCCCCGGGATATCCTGCCTTACTCAATAGGTTACAGGTCTAGTCTTTATCTCTCCTCGTGATCTTGATCACATGACTTCCCATCAGCACTTATTGCCGATTCCAGTACAGCTTCCCGGATCTACGGACGCTTCACTCGCCCTCTTTCCCAGAACGGGTACTACGGACCCACGCGCCTGACCGTTGCAACGAGCCTGATCACTCGGCTAAGAGGTATGAACCAGCCCGGATGGGCTATCACGATCACCATTCACTGCCAAATCTCGGTTCCCACCCCTAACCCCTCTCCTTCTCCTGACAGTAACTACCGGATGCCTTGCTCCCGAGACTGAACCTTCCGGACACGACCTCCCTCATTGTTGTATTACCGCTCCTCATGCCGATTCATTCTCCATTTGGGTAATTATTCATTACACTGCGCTTTAAGTGCAAGTCCTTACTCTTGCCTATTTATCCCATTAATCCTTCACCTTTGTGTCACTGCGCCGTTCACTATCACTAACACGCCCAGTGCTCACTTGAGTATTATGGTCACATATACTTTGACTTGTACTGTAGTGCTGTTATAACTACTTACAATACATTACAATATATGCCTTTACCCCCTTTTTCCTTGTGGTCTCCCCTTTTTTCCCCACCCCGGTGTGATTTATATCACTTATTCTGAAATTGCCATATATTTTTAAATGACTTCCAGTTGAGACGTTGTTGTTTGTTACAAACTATTGCCTGGTCTCGCCAGGGAAAACGGGCCATACTCCTGTTTTTGTTTTCAAGTTCAAGATAGGTCACTTCCGGGCCAGGGACGTATATTGTGCCTGGGTCACTATATTGAGCTCTCGGTAAAAACACACAGCACACTTGGCTCTAAATTACACTGCAGACTGTGTTCCAAATATAACAACAGTAAGAGCTTCCAATATTAAAACACTGCAGGATGGGCTCCAAATAAAGCATACTGGCATCTAAATAAATCACAGCACACAGGGTTATAACCAGCCGAAGCAGCCCAACGTGCTACAGGGAAGTGCCAGTTTGAGCCCAGAGAGGGTGCGTGAAGCTCTGCCGCTTCCGCCCTCCCAGATAGAGATGGAAGGCTCGGAGCCATTGCCCCCGGCCCCCCTTGATACAATACACAGTCTATACCCTGGTCCTTGGCGTCACCTACCTCGAGAGCGCTAGCCGGAGTTTGCACAGGGACAGATTTACTAAATGAGAATCAATCCCACACAACATAGTAATACCTGCTGAGCGGTTCACCTTCCATCTGCTCCTCTCATCAACATCAGGACCAGAGGCAGCTTAAACAGCACTGTGATTTACCCATGCGAACGGGAACACATTTTATGGATTGATTGTGGCCCCTCTACCGTTATCAGCAGCCGAACGCAGGCACATGGTAGACTTCTGGTGAAGACAGCCACCCGGCCTGATTATGCCTCAGGAACGCGTCACTTCCTGTGGCTTAGAGCTCCTGTCCTGATAGCAGTGAAGGCTGTGAATGGTTGAGAGTGACAGTGTGCTTGCGCTTATTGGTTACTGCAAAAACGAACATTTACGCAAGACCTATTGCATTGCAAACTGGATTGTGCAGGCAGTTGACAAGGCAAGGGGTGCGAGAGGGGGATGGTGGGTGAGAAGGCATCGGACTGCGGGAGGGGGGCACAGGAAGGAAGTAGTCTGTGCAGTAAAGGGGCCAGTAACCATGGAAGGACACAAATGACGACATGGAAGTCAAAAGGAGGGAATAACACGCCTACAACCAATCGGAAGGCAGCATTTAAGACACAAGCCAATGAAAATAATGGGCAGAGCTTCCACAAAGCTTCCACACTATATTGAATACTGCATGCCTCGCAAAGCGATCAGCGCATGCGCTGCAACGCTAGGCTCGACCTAAAAAGAAAGTGAAGTCCCAAAGGCTGCTGAATTACACTGGGTGGGTTGAAATCCTTTTTTATTTCTTTTTTTGCTTTTCCTAAACACAAAAATCAGTACTAGACGACAATGCGAATGCGCGCTATGCTTGATCTAAAACTGATAACAGGTCTGCCTATCATGTCTTTGCTCGAGATATTGTGGGGGCAGACCAGCAGCATGAAGCAGGGCTGACATAGGTAGCTCTTTCGCTCTATCAATGATTGTCGTCACTGCCAAACTGCAACGCCTACAATCAGTGGCCTGAGTAACATTTTCTTTGGCGGCACCGGCACACCCAAAGATTTTGTACACCAGTCGGCAAATAAAGCCCAACATTGTGCAACCCTCCAGGAGAAAATTATCACCCGTTTGTGTGGGAAATAGCCCAATCTGGAAACAGTGCCCCAGCTGCCACTTTACTGGTCTCTGTGTAGGTGGAGCTTTGGCAGCGTGCATGCGCTGTCTGCAAGACCTGCTGTAGTCCAAAAGGACTTTGCTCCCACCTGCTGCCTTCCCATTGTTTCAGTGCAGCTTCGCTCTTCTTTGCTGCTTTCTAAATGGTTTATGCAGCGATATTTCACTTCTATTTTTAGGCACTGATGCACAGGCCAAGTACAATCTTCTTCCACTCCCATTGTTCAGGTTTGTTTAAGTGACCTATTTTTTCAGTTTGCGATGAGCCCCAATTCCAGGGGGACCCAATTTGCTTTCTGCCCGCCGCTGCTTTGCTGCCACCATCTTGCTGCTGCAATCTCCTTAGAAGAATGTTTGCACTAATGTGTTATAAGCTGCGACTGCTGATGCATGTTTTTTAAAGAATATAAACAGCTCTGTACTCTTCTTTTATAAAGTCTGACTGCCAGCACATGGAGTCCTGTTACAAAAATAAACTCTTTGCACTAATTGCGCATGATAAGCGGGGTATGTGACCTTTTATTTGACAAGTAGTTTTCAGAAGTGCACAAACACATATGTTCTCTGCCTCCTGCGGGCATGTGTTTTCTGTCCCTGCAGCCTGGATAGACGCATGTCCAAGCGGTGTTCTGGGCCAGCTCTCGCAGGAGCTGCACAAGCCGCAGACTTACCGTCGCACCGACCTCGGTGCCGGAACTCCTGCACAAGCTGCAGACTTACCATTGCACTGACGTCGCCGCCAGAACTCCGGGCAAGAAGCAGAACCCACGCAGCAAGCCAGAGCCCGAGCGCTATGCACTGTATAGCAACCATCTTGGCGAGCAGTGGACACGCCCGCCTGCAACCCCTGCAGTCCCGGCTCCATGCAGTGAAGCTCAGACTTATGTTTAAAACAGAGGAATATGATTCATAAGTTCCATTTTTTTACTTTTTTTCACCTGTCTCTTTTCCAAACACAGTTTAGCCACATCAGGCTTTAATATTGCCAAGATGTTCTTCACGCTAGCAAAGGCAGCTCATACATGCTTTATGTCACATAGCCATCTTTTACAGCACGTACCACTTCGTACATCTCAGGTAAGAACTATGGAAATGTTTCTTTTCTCAACCAAAGAATGCCATTGTTTTTCAGCTGAGAAGCAGACTTATGCACGGGGGATATGCGCGTGTGGGGTGAGACATTCCATAAAGTTTTTGTTGCCAGCTGTTTTTGCCTATTATTTCCGATGCTACAGCTCCCGGGGGTTTTTGGGAAATAATACCACGGTGTCTTGACCATGACTATGCTGACGTACTAATAATGATGTCACCGTCGTTTGTGAAGCTTAACGGCTAGAGCGGCCGACTTTGAGGCTGGAGAACCAAGCTCGAGTCTGGCGGGAGTCTCAAACATCCTGTGATTCTGGACAAATCACTTAATCCGCCCGTGCTAAAAATAAATGGGTCTGTCTGTAACACAACTGGTGCTCATGTAAAGCGCTCTGATACCTTCGGGTCAAGTTCGCGCTATATAAAACTGCAACAGAAAAAAAGAATTGACCACGGCGGACAGATGAACTACGACCTCATCTCTGCCTCGCCGCTCAGGCCATTGTCTTCATTCGATGGTTTGCATTTCTCGTTTATTCATTTAGCATCAACATACCTCCGCCCTGTCCCACAAATAGAAGTCACGTATAAAACCAAATGGGAAATGAAGAGCCATCGGTGATTTCAAAATCGTTCGCTGGCATACTACCAACACTTGCCAGCATACATTTTCAAATAAATTACTCTCTTTATAGGGGCATCGTATTTAAACAATTAGTATGACTAATTTCTCTTGAAGGACACTGAAAACAAACAAAAAAAAACACATCAGCTAGATTGCGTATGTTTAAATTCTTAAATAATAAACAGTTCCTTTTGAAATGACTTTACTTTCACTCTTCATTACTGTCTCTGTGTCTTTCCCTCTCTTCCATCCATCCAGTATTTGTCACAATGCCCCTAAAAAGTATCTCACAGTAGAACATGGACAATGGGATCCTCTCCACTTGGTCAGAGATAGCACACCTCTAAAACACTGCGTGGAAGGCATCATGTGGACAAAAATACTTGACATGGTCTTCATAGCCAAGCACTATAACAAAATAAAAACAAGCATTGGCATAGCCGATAGGTCTCGCCTTTGGTACCTTATAAGTGTTTAGCCATGCAACAGTTGCATAACTAAATACTTATAAGGTCCCAAAAGCGAGACCTATTGGCTATGCCAAGCAGCCGTGCAGCCGCCAAAGTGATCGCGATCACGATCAAACATCAAAGCGACCGTGCGGCCGGGAAAGTGAAAGTAATCGCGGTAAAGCGCGGCACGCGCGCCCGCGCACATGCACTGTAGCTCTAGGCTGGCCTGGTAGCACTTTTTGGAGCCCTCACAAAATATCTTGCCAGACCAGCGCATGCGCTGAGTCAGGCGAGACCTAAACAACAATAGGAACTTTTAGATAACGTTTTTGGCACCAAACAAACGGTTGTGTGACCTATTCCCTGGTACTCACTGAACTGTTTATGAGGTCGCTGTTTGCTACAACTAACCTAAGGCCATGAGCAGATATTCACAGGCGGTAATCAACTCAGTGAACCTTCACAGAAGTGTTAATTTGGCTCATCTAATTTAGACGTATGTGTCTCTGCACCATGTGTTCCCCATGTGAGCTTTCTAAACTGTCAGTCTGGTGCTCCCGGGATCTCCTTAGTATGGACACTGTACCTGTAAACTCATTCGGAACTAGGGCACCAGCTAATTAATTAGTTCATCGGCAGAAACAATGTTCCTTTTTACACAGCTGCAACTAACTCAAATTCTGCCTTTTCTGACTCCCCAGCCCGCCTACTGGTATGTTCTCTTTTTTGTGTAACTGTATTTGTTTTACCTTTCCCTACATTTCTCAATACCAAAAAAGTATTTTTATTTGGTTGCTATAAAGCAGTTCACAACTCCATTCATTCAGTCGCACAAGGTTCACCTCCAACTGAGCATTAATATCTAGAAAACTCAGCTGATTTACGGGCCCTTCTTTATCTCGCACTCCACTACAAAAAAACCCCACAAATGCCAATAGTTCTAACTTTCACAAATGCGAGAACTATTGCGTTGCAAATGCACGTTTTTTTATTGAAGTTGTATTCAGATGCAAACCGTGGAGTAGAAGGGTTTTTGCAAACATTAACCGGTCACCTTTCTGTTGCTTATTGCTATATTTTGGGTATTACACTGGCACTAATGAAGTGCACCGATTGCCCAGACACTGTTAACAGGTGTAAACAAGCACTGGAAATGCAATAGGTCACGCATTGATTTCATGCTTACGGCATTGTAAATGGCAATGTGTTGTACCCATGTGTTATGGAGTGTATGTATGTGGTGAGTAGTGGAATTATGTGGGTCAGATTGGAATTGTCATTTGTGGAGCAGCATGAAGCATGAGAAAAGGAGAGTGAGGAGGTGAAGAGCAGCGCCAGGCACAAGGAAGGAGAGTGAGGAGATGAAGAGCAGTGCCAGGCACAAGGAAGGAGAGTGAGGAGGTGAAGAGCAGCGCCAGGCACAAGGAAGGAGAGTGAGGAGGTGAAGAGCAGAGCCAGGCACAAGGAAGGAGAGTGAGGAGGTGAAGAGCAGCGTGAGGCACAAGGAATAAGAGTGAGGAGCAGAGAAGGGTGAGGAACACGGACGGAGAGTGAGGAGAAGAGCAGTGAGGCACAAGGAAGGAAAGTGAGGCAAAGAGCAGTGTGAGGCACAAGGAAGGAGAGTGAGGAGCAGAGCAGGGTG
The DNA here is from genome assembly GCF_964204655.1 of Triturus cristatus. Classification (NCBI taxonomy): domain Eukaryota; kingdom Metazoa; phylum Chordata; class Amphibia; order Caudata; family Salamandridae; genus Triturus; species Triturus cristatus. Next base: position 136,101,240 of record NC_140590.1, on the reverse strand, counting down.
GGGCACAAAGAAGGAGAATGAAGAGAAGAGCACCGTGAGTCACAAGTAATGAGAGTGAGAAGAAGAGCAGGGTGAGGCACAAGGAAGGAGAGTGAGGAGAAGACCAGCGTGAGGCACAAGGAAGGAAAGTGAGGAGCAGAGCAGCATGAGGCACAAGGAAGGAGAGTGAGGAGAAGAACAGTGTGAGACACACGGACGGAGAGTGAGGAGAAGAGCAGCATGAGGCACAAGGAAGGAGGGTGAGGAGCAGAGCAGCGTGAGGCACAAGGAAGGAGAGTGAGGAGAAGAACAGTGTGAGGCACACGGACAGAGAGTGAGGAGAAGAGCAGCGTGAGGCACAAGGAAGGAAAGTGAGGAGCAGAGCAGCATGAGGCACAAGGAAGGAGAGTGAGGAGAAGAACAGTGTGAGACACACGGACGGAGAGTGAGGAGAAGAGCAGCATGAGGCACAAGGAAGGAGAGTGAGGAGCAGAGCAGCGTGAGGCACAAGGAAGGAGGGTGAGGAGCAGAGCAGCGTGAGGCACAAGGAAGGAGACTGAGGAGAAGAACAGTGTGAGGCACACGGACGGAGAGTGAGGAGAAGAGCAGCATGAGGCACAAGGAAGGAGAGTGAGGAGAAGAGCAGCGTGAGGCACAAGGAAGGAGAGTGAGGAGGAAAAGAGCAGCGTGAGGCACAATGAAGGAGAGTGCAGAGAAGAGCAGCGTGAGGCACAAGGAAGGAGAGTGAGGAGAAGAACAGTGTGAGGCACAAGGAAGGAGAGTGAGGAGCAGAGCAGCGTGAGGCACAAGGAAGGAGAGTGAGGAGGAAAAGAGCAGCGTGAGGCACAATGAAGGAGAGTGCAGAGAAGACAGCGTGAGGCACAAGGATAGAGAGTGAGGAGAAGAGCAGCGTGAGGCACAAGGAAGGAGAGTGAGGAGCAGAGCAGCATGAGGCACAAGGAAGGAGAGTGAGGAGCAGAGCAGCGTGAGGCACAAGGAAGGAGAGTGGGGAGTTGAAGAGCAGCGTGAGGCACAAGGAATGAGAGTGAGGATCAGAGCAGCGTGAGGCACAAGGAAGGAGAGTAAAGAGAAGAGCACCGTGAGGCACAAGGATGGAGAGTGAGGAGAAGAGCAGCGTGAGGCACAAGGAAGGAGAGTGCAGAGAAGAGCAGCGTGAGGCACAAGGATGGAGAGTGAGGATCAGAGCAGCGTGAGGCACAAGGAAGGAGAGTAAAGAGAAGAGCACCGTGAGGCACACGGACGGAGAGTGAGGAGAAGAGCAGCGTGAGGCACAAGGAAGGAGAGTGAGGAGCAGAGCAGCGTGAGGCACAAGGAAGGAAAGTGAGGAGCAGAGCAGCATGAGGCACAAGGAAGGAGAGTGAGGAGAAGAGCAGCGTGAGGCACAAGGAAGGAGAGTGCAGAGAAGAGCAGCGTGAGGCACAAGGAAGGAGAGTAAAGAGAAGAGCACCGTGAGGCACAAGGATGGAGAGTGAGGAGAAGAGCAGCGTGAGGCACAAGGAAGGAGAGTGCAGAGAAGAGCAGCGTGAGGCACAAGGATGGAGAGTGAGGATCAGAGCAGCGTGAGGCACAAGGAAGGAGAGTAAAGAGAAGAGCACCGTGAGGCACACGGACGGAGAGTGAAGAGAAGAGCAGCGTGAGGCACAAGGAAGGAAAGTGAGGAGCAGAGCAGCGTGAGGCACAAGGAAGGAGAGTGAGGAGCAGAGCAGCGTGAGGCACAAGGAAGAAGAGTGAGGATGAGAAATGCACTTGTTTACAGGAAAAGGTTCACATAATTTCAAAGGCTGCATTGTTATACGAGAGTAGCAGCTAAGTTAATTATTATTCTCCTGAAGGATACCTGATGTTTAGTGACAAAACCCTTCACTGAAATCTTAGTTTCGCACCTCTACCACTTCTCGATGCAAGAGCCGGGCCCAACATGCATAGCAATTTGGGTTTGCAGTCACTGGGATATGCATGTGACGTCATGACCACAGAGTCACTCAATAGATCTTTGCCCGTCATCTTCTTGAAGTGATTAAAATGTGTACAAGGGGTTTGGCAACAATGCTTTTCAGTAGAGGGAGCCATGTAGCAACCCACGTGGTTTTGGTATTTATTAACAATAAATAAACATTTTTTTTTAAAGGCTTAAATATATTTTGGACGGATGAGTATAACAAGATATTGATCACAGGTTTCTAGCGAGGGGCCAGTGTAATGTTGATTGACATCTCTTGCCACAACCGTGTGAGCTCACATCTGCAGCATGTCTGGTTTCTAGTGATGCCTCCCAGTCACTCTGCAGGGAATATACCCCAAAACGGGGCAATGTAAAGCACAACTAGCAGACGTGGAATCAGGGAGCAGCATACAGGGGGAGCTTGCAAACATTGGGGCAGAGGTATGTTTCCTGGCGCATCCCTGCAAATCAGCAGGATGCGCCAGGGAAGATGCGTCACGCAAGTTTACCCTTGCACCACAATAGATGCGCCGCAATTACAATGCAGCGCATCGTGGCACAAGGATAAACAGATGCGTGACGCATCTGATGGCGGAAGGTTGGTGCATTGCTGGAGTTGTGTCGCAAGCGCGACGCAGCTCCAGCAAGGCTCGGGGGTGCCCTATTGTTACAATGCTGCGTCAATCCTTACGCCTGCTTCAAGCAGGCGCAGGGTTTTGATGCAGCATGGGCTCAAAAGTGACTGAGTGAAATCTTGTAGATTTCACTCAGCCACTTTTCGGAGGCGTTCCTGCGCCGGAACGCCCCCCCCCCACCGTGCAGGTACGCCCACATTTGGCATAAGCTTTACAACGTGACGCATCTCCCTAGATGCGTCACGTTGTAAATGGGGCGCAACATGGCGCAGGGTTTACACCGCCGCTGCGTCACAAAAGTGACGCAATGGTGGCGTAAAAGTGGTGCAAGTGCGTTATAAATCTGCCCCATTGTTTTTCCCCTTCAGCAGCATTGCTGGGACATACAATGTAAGTTTCAACCATCTGTAGCACGATTTAGGTGGAAATCACTGTAATATGGTGTTGGTGTTTTTGTCTTAGTGAAATCCAGCTGGATTCTTTGGGGAAACTACGTTAAATGATCTAAACATTGCTCTAGAAATAAGACTACACTTGGAATCATATTATTGCCACAAAGCAGAAGCGCATCATAGGTGTTGTACCTCAGCAACTTGGTCACTACCCACATTGGATTCTAGAAAGTGGAGTCTTTGCTGAAGAGTGAGGATTACGCGGGTGTCGTTTCTGTAATTTTAAAACATCTATACTTTACATCAACTATGTCTTGTGTCCTAAAATTAGGCAGTAACGTCTCAACCAAATTGTGCACATCCAGGCTGTTTCACGGTGAAACGATTGAAGCATTGCACGCGAACACTCCGTCTAGATCTGCCGCGTGCGTGTGAGGAGGACTTGAACACCACCCCGAGGGAAGAAACGCACACTGGCCTCAGTAGCACTGTACTCAGGCTGCAGAATTGTGTATTTATCAACTGTGGCACTGCACACTGGTTGTAGCTATTTATGCAGCAGTTGCACTGCACAGTCTGTGGCAGTGCAAACTAACTGCGTATTGCAGCACTGCTCACTATCTGTGGGAAGGCTAACCAGTTTTTATACTGCTCACTTGATTCAAAATTAATTATGGCACTGCACATTGGCCGAAGCAAATGGGCATGGCCCTTCCACAGCACAGGGCATTTGCCTGAGCACCACTGCGAGCCAATTACTGCTGCACACTGTAGAACACATCCAGTAGTGCATTTACGAGCGGCGCAGGTGGTCATAAACTGTACACTGGGTAGCCTGGTATCAGAGATTTGGGAAGTGTTCGGTTGCCATGACTAACACTCACTGTTCAATATATGTCGTAATTCGGTACGGCAGACTTGGTAGAGCACCTATCACATCATTATGCTCTCGCTGAAGTACTGCAGTGTATCCCAGTACATTATATTTAGCAGCACACACTCCAGGTGTATTTAATGTGAGCAAAGTTCAGCACAGTGCGCGGATTTTTATTCTGCACAATGCAACACTGGTCATTGGCTTTTGTAGTGCAGCGGGGCCCAGGTGATAAGGGCCTGCACAGCGCTGAAATAAGGGGCACACCACACTGTTAGTTATACTTCGGTGGGAAGACCCCAAGCGGTCTCACGCCATTATTTTATTTCCTCGGGTCGAGACCAACCGAGGAGTGCATGCTCGATACATTGTTGAGGAGAGCCCGGGTGGCTCTCTACATCCCTCCTTTTATTTAGTTACTGCTCACGCTAGTCTGCATGCTCAGGGGGATGTACACAGCTTCTGGCTGGGTGCAGGGTTCGGCCGGAGACCATACCTCTAGCTCCGGGAGTTGGAACTGGCCACTGCATCTGCCTGTGGGTGCTGAAGTGTTGGAGTCACAATGTCTTGGCCGGGCCCAAGTGTTGGAGTCACAATGTCTTGGCTGGGCCCTTGAGCAGCCTGGACATCGTCTCGACTTCCTGCCTGCAGGTGTCTTGGTGTGGAGGTTATGGGTCCTGGCGAGTCGACAGGCGCTTGACACGGAACCTCGCCCAGGTCTTCCGTCTCCCATGAACTGGTGCCCAGACCACATACCCTCTTGAAGCAAGATATATTTCGGGTAGCCACTTGTTCTCCCCTCTGCGCGGTAACCAGGGTCCCTTGTACCTTGACGAAGGTCCATTCCTCCGGTTCATACGGCGTCCTGAATTTCAAGCCCGGGTTTCTGTCTTTAACCACGACGCTGTCTCCTACTTTCAGCTGTGGTTCTTTTCCCCTCTGACAGCACTGGCCGTCTGATTAGTCACAGTCCTCCTGGCCTGTATGACTACGTTGTCTCTCCCCGGAGGTTTCCATGCTGACTCTGTCGGGATGCTGTCCCATGGGGCTGTTTTGAAGAGTAGGTGGGCGAGAGCACACTTGGTGGTGCTGTGGGGCGTTTGCCAGGAGACATCTAGAAATTGGTTGAGTGCCGACTCAGCATCGTTCCCCTGATCCCCTGCGATTCGCAGGACTCGGTTAAGGGTCCGCATAAAACGTTCAACTTCCCCATTGGCTTGATGCCACAGAGGGGTGATCTTTCTGCGGCGGATCGCCTTACTTTCCATGTACTCTTGAAACTCATGACCTTGGAATGGGGGTCCATTGTATGAACGGATTTAATATGACAGGCCGAGGAGGGCAAATATCTTGTCCAGGATTTTCTTGAAGTACGGGAACACCGTAGATGCCACCACCTCCACCACTTGGAACTTGGAGAATGAGTCGACGATCACCAGCATGTGGCGGCTGTCAGGGAAACTCCCAAAGTCGATGCTGACCTTAGACCACGGGAGCTCGCATGGCTCTTCGGTGATGACTGGGGCTGGTGCCGGGTCCCCGCCTGTGACGGTGCATGAGTGACATTGGCGCACCATGTCTTCCACTCAGGTATCCATCGCTGGTGCCCCACATGCACTAGCTGGATGATGCGATCCTGCAGTGTTCTAGGAATCACAATGACATGCCCTCTCAGAACGACTCCCTGCTCCCCTTCACTCAGCTCATGTCGGATCTGCCAGAGCTGTTGCCGAGCATGGCTCTCTTCCCCCCAGAGCGACTGGACTCCATACAGGAAGTGGGTCCACGAATTGTTTATTAGGGCATTCTTCACCCTGGCAAGCATCTCATCTGCTGCCGTGGCCTGGCCAATCTCCTCTAATGTCATGACTTTTGGGTGTGCCTCGTACGAGACCATCTTCACAAATGCCTCTGGGTATGCTATGTCCGTAGGTGGGGCTCAAGTGACCGGCGGCTCGGGGGGCCGCGAGAGGTAGTCTGCTGGGTTGTGTGCCCCTATATGGAATACAACCCTGAAGTTGTATGCCTGAAACTGAACGGCCCATCTTTCAATCCTGGGAGGCGTCAGTCTTGAGGACCCTGCGAAGAGTGGGAACAGCGGCTTGTGGTCCGTCCCTACCTGGAACTCCTGTCCATGCAGATAGAGGTGAAAATGCTGACACGCCTACTTTATGGCCAGAGCTTCCCTCTCAATCTGGGCATATCTGGTCTCGGTGTCTGAGAGCGCCCGGCTGGCGTAAGCGACTGGCTTTCATGTTTCGCGGTCATGCTCCTGTAAGAGGACAGCTCCTAGACCTACTGGGCTTGCATCAACCACCAACTCCATGCGTCGACCCAGGTGGAAGTAGGCCATCACCGCCTTGTCCATGAAGGCCATCTTGATGGTAGTGAATGCTGTGTTGGCAGCTACAGTCCATTCCCATTGGCGGTCACTGCGGGTGAGGGCGCGGAGTGGCTCTGACAGAGAGGCCAGGTTCGGAATCAATCTGCCACGGTAGGTGGCCATGCCGCGGAAACTGCAGACCTGTGTGGGGTACTTCGGTGTGCTTGCCGCCCTGATGGCCATCGCTTTCTTGGGGTCTACTCTCAACCCTTCTCTGGTGAAGATGTAACCAGAGAAGTCGATCGACTTCTGGTAAAAGGAACACTTGACCCTGTGAAGTGTCAGCCCACAGTCTTCTAGCCACTGGAGGGTGGCTCGGGAAGTGGGTGTGATGTTCTTCCAAGGTGTTCGAGAACACCAGGATGTCGTCACTCAGATTTATGATGCTCTGCAGACCTGACAGTGCTTCCAGGATGGCATTCTGGAAGACCTCTGCTGCAGACGACACCCCAAAACTCAGTCTTTTGTTTTTCCAGAGGCCGATGTGGGTGGAGAACATGGTGACGTACTTGCTCTCAGGCTCAAGTTCCAGTTGGTGGTACCCTGCATTCAGGTCCAGCTTGGAGAACCACTTGGCTCCGTTCATGTCTGCCACAATGTCATCCATGGCGGGGGTGAGATGACGTTCCCTTTTAACTGCCACATTTGGGAGCCTCATGTCCACACACAGCAGTATTGCACCCGGCTGTTTTGGCTTGGAGGCCACGACTAACGGGGACACTCATGGGGTGGGGCCGGACACCTTCTCAATGGCGTCGAGGTCCTCGAGTTTCTTCAGTTCCGCCTCTACTTGTGGGCAGATGTTGAATGGCACCCTCCGGTGTCTCAGGGTCGTGGGCCTCATGGTGGGGTCAATGTGGAGCCTGAACTGCTTCCCTTTTAGCTTGCCGAGCCCCGTGAAAAGTGCCGGGAATCCATGTAACATGGCGTCAGCGTGGGAGTCATGGACTTGACGAGCAAAGAAAACCAGGCCGAGGTCATCCGCGGGATGGCAACTGACAAGGGTGCCTTTCCTCCCTTCTGTGATGTGGAAACAGGCCCTCGTGATGTGCTCTTCACTGGTAACGTCAGCCTCGATAGGGTGTGTTCCTCCATAGGTGTAGATCCTGGCCTTGGTTGGTGTGAGAGGGGGTCGTGGCGACAGCTGTTCGTACTGCTCTGAGTACATGACATTGCCCAATGGACCCGTGTCAATGAGCGCCTGGAATACTGACCCTCCAACCAGGACAGAGCACATCGGCGGCGGCCCTCAGTGTTTGTCCGACCTGCTGACGAAGGATACAACAAACACCTCGTCGTCATCTTCTTCAACCGCGTACCTGTCGTAGACGTTGCGTCATTCCTCAAGGCCTGGGGAAGGTCTGTCGAGACCGGCCGCTTCGACACACCTTGACGAAGTGATTCACCTTTCCGCAGCAGGGGCACGTCTTTCCCCTCGCTCCACACACTGTTGTGGACGGGTGTTCCACCCCACAGTTGCCGCACGCCCCACTCGTGGGCAGCCACGGTGCAGGACGGGCTGTACTCGGGCACCGTTGTATGGCCTCGACTCTCTCCTCTTTGATGGGCGCGTACCTTAGTGTCTGTGGCGCTGCAGCGGCCCTCTGCAGGGCAGCTTTCATTTTGCCCGCCCGTGCATCTGAGAGTTTGTGGGACCTGGCCAAGATGAGGATCTCGTCGAGGGTAATTCCGGGCTGGCGAAGGATCAGTTTCCGTAGCAGCGCTGAACAGCATCCCTGGATGACTTATCCCCGTATTTCCTCTCTTTGGTCTGTGAAGGCACATGAGCTCGCCAGTCTGTGCAGTGGCAGAACAATGTCATACATTCACCTCAGTACAGAGATCTCGTTTTTTTGCTCACCATGCCGTTCCAGTTTGAACCCAGCCATATGCAAATCAGTCTTGACCCTGTTCCTCATGGGAACAGTCCAGCCCGAACTGCCAAGCCAGGTCCTCCCTGAACTGGAAACAAGCATCCTAGGACCAGTTTCAGGGTTTCACCCCTGTTCAGCCAGGATAGCTTGATTCCAGTGGCATGGAGAGCACGGGACCCACGTCTGGATATACCCTTCCCACTCGGGGTGACAAATGCAAAAACAACAGTTGATGGACAGAATGCAGAACAATGTCATACATTCACCCCAGTACAGAGATCTGGGCCTAAATCCATTGTTTATTTGCTCACCATGCCGTTCCAGTTTGAACCCAGCCATTTCCAAATCAGTCTTGACCCTGTGCCTCATGGGAACAGTCCAGCCTGAAATGCTAAGCCAGGTCCTTCTGGACTGGAAACAAGCATCCTAGGACCGGTTTCGGGGTTTCACCCCACTTCAGCCAGGATAGCTTGATTCCAGTGGCATGGAGAGCACGGGACCCACGTCTGGGCATACCCTTCCCACTCGGGGTGACAAATGCAAAAACAACAGTTGAAGGACAGAATGCAGAACAATGTCATATATTCACCCCAGTACAGAGATCTGTAGATCTCTGCGCCTCCATAGTATATGAGCAGCGCCGTCTGTTTCCCTGGTGCCCCTGAAATAGTGGTTTAGACGTCCAATCTATGCTTTCCATCTTGTGGCCGCCGTGGCCGGATCAGCGGTCTCGCTGAAGGATTGCAGTGGTGAAACAACCACGTGGCTGTGACCTGGTGGTGGGCCGTCCTCACCTCAGCGTGGTCCGCTCACTCTGGCCTGCTGGCCATCAGCGCCTGTTGCGGCCAGCGTGCTCATGTTGTCGGTGGGCTTGGGTGCAGTTGCGGTGGCGTGGCGTCTTCCGTAGGGGCCCTTGATGCGAGGTGTATGGGGGCAGGTAGCCACGTGACTGGTAGGCCTAAGGAGGTGCGATGCGCCGTGCCTGCCTGTCCCTGTCGAAAATGGCCCTCTTACTTCCTTTTTTTTTCAGTGGGCTGTGTGGCCGAAGAAAGAAAGGTGTCCCTTTTCAAGGTCTTCCCCTGGCTGTGGCAGTATGTGGCCTGTGAGTCCAGGAGGGCTCCCCCTTGGAGTGTGCTGAGTATGTGCCTGGTTTACTGTCCTTTTCTCTCTGTTGCAGAGATCAAGGCCTGCAAGGCCCAACCGTCCCTCTGTGGCTGCTTTCACTTTTTTTTTGTTTTTTTCTTCTTCAGCAGTTATTGAGGCCTGCAGGGCCCAAACGGATCCTCTGTGGCTTGGTCTCTGCCACTGCTGCCTCTCACTGGATGCGCAGGAAACGTGGGGTGATCCACCCTCAGGCACGGGCGCCTGAGGCCTACCGCGCACCAGCGCATCACCGCAGCAGTTCGCTGGGGCCGGCTGAGTGACTGGAGTGTGCGACGGTTTCTGGTGGCGTGCACCGCCGACATGAGCATGCTCCCCGTTGCCTCCTTGACACATATAGCCGCGGCTGGAAGGCGGCGCTGCGGGCCCGGAGATTGTTGCTGGGCCGGAGATCGTTGCTGCCGGAGCAGGCTGACACCAGACGTGCCAGCGGCAAGGGTAGGTGAGGCGGGTACAGCAATGCGGCAGTGCAGGGCACAGGAGCACAGCCCAGGCCGCCGATAGCAGGCACAAGGGGGGGCGATGTCTCTTCGATCTGCAGACGATGGAGTGATGCGGGTCGGCACCGCGCACTCAACAGCAGGCACAGCGTTGCGGCGCACCGGGGTCCGACCGGCCTCATCGCCAATGTAGCGCGGTGGGGCCCGGGTGATAAGGGCCTGCACAGCACTGAAATAAGGGGCACATCACACTGTTAGTTATACTTAGGTGGGAAGACCTCGAGCGGTCTCACACCGTTTATTTTGTCTCCTCGGGTCGAGCCCGCCCCGAGGAGTGCATGCTCGATACATTGTTGAGGAGAGCCCGGGTGGCTCTCTACAGCTTTCATACTATAAACTCGCTGTTGCACTGCTCAGTGACACTGCAATGCTGCAATCCGTGTGCAGTAGAGCAATTTCTGTAGAACTGCACACCTTTACACTGCCAACTAATTACGCTGTTGAATGAATGTCGGCAGTGCACACTAACTGCAGCAATGCATGATGACTTTAGCTTTGCACAGTGGCTATACCATCACACAATGTAGAAGTGCATATGGACAATAGCCATTGCATGCACACAACATCGCTAGCTTGCAAAAGTGTAGTGAAAGCTCAGAAACCCCCCAGGCAGAGGGTCGAATCAACAAACAGGAAAGCATGTTATGGAATGCATAGTTATGCTAACAATTAGGGTACTAAAATTGGTAGATTCATAACAACATAAAAAACAAATTCTAAATAAAAATATCAAATTAAAGCCAATTAAACTGGTATTATAACATTCAAAAGTAAAAAGCTATTTTAAACTATTAAATAAAACAGACCACACTACCAGTAACAAGCGCGGGGGCTATGACATTTTAAGGCACGACCGGAGGCTCATGTTATGCTTTCTTATCTTGCCTTTATATAAATAGCAGCCAAGACAAACTTACAAAAAACCACAGTTCCCAGAAGGCCAAACGAAAGGTTGACCAATGGGAGAGAAAAGAATCAACAACAACCAATGGTCACACAGTCTCAGGTATAACGATAGTCCTGACTGTGAACAGCCCTCTTTTCTTGCTGCTCGCAGTCAAGATAAGTACTCGCTATCGTTATTCCTATCTTTCTGAAGTGACCTGGTTCCATAGGTTGATGTGACACAGCAGAGTAGCCAGGATAGATCTTAAGCGTATTTATTAAGATAGTAAAGTCCATAGAATAGCCCCACCAGGAGCAGCCTGCTAGCTGCTCAGCCCATCCTCTCAACTGTCTCACACCACACCAACCTCCAACATTCCAGTCACATCAACATTCCACATGGAACTCTCACACTGGCTGAGCAGCTAGATACAGGAGAACAGTATTAACCTTACATGAAGATACTACAATATCTCCCTTCTTTACAATAGAAAATACAACAAACAATACTAAAAGTTCAAAGCAACAATACACCAAATATAAACAAAAGATAAATAGTCCAAAGCCCAAGGCTAAGAGGAATAAACTATACCACGAAAGGGACCCAGACATAAAACGGCAGAAAAAGGATAAGAAAAAGGATGAAAAGATAAGAATTAACTATCACCATCCTCCTCTTATAATAAAACAGAAAAGAAAACATTAAACTCACTCACTAACACCAACCTCCTCTTTTAATAAAACACGAAAAGAACGGTAAAATCCCAAACAGAAATTGAGTAGACACCACAAAAGATACTTATATAAAAACGCAGAGAATCACAATAGAAAACAACTACAATTACTCTAGAAATTGAAGAACCATACAGGAAGAATCACTCCCAGAACAAATATACAAAGGGTGGATCTCACCCATCACTAAAACGTAGGTGGGACTAAGACCCCCTAAACTCTATGTATATGGGACTAACACCCATTACCAATAACCTAGGTGGGACTAACACCCCCTAAACACGAAGTATATGGGACTAACACCCATTAACCATAAGCTAGGTGGGACTAACACCCCCTAAACACTAAGTACATGGGACTAACACCCATTAACCAATGTAATAGGTGGGACTAACACCCCCTATAGCCCGACAAGTGAGTCACAGCATGACTAACAGACAGAATAGAAAACAACGTGCAGCATAAAGTGACTGATACACTAACACCCATTAACCAATTTAATGGGTGGAACTCTCACCCTCTATAAGTGAGTAAACCGGACTGACACCCATTACTAATAACCTAGGTGGGACTCTCACCCCCCATAACTGGGTAAATGGGACTGACACCCAAACTCAAAAGTCACACCTGAGTAACTAAACAGTGACTTGCGACGTGGAAATAGGGCAAAAACCCATTCCAAAAAATTAATTGCGGAGTACAACTTTCAGAATGACCAAAGTGCAGCATAACGTGACAAAAACAAACACACTAGTGAACCAAAGTGCAGCACAAAACAGAACAACACAAACGAGTGATTAAATTAGCGCTTAAAAAACTCTAGCACATAGCTATTGTGAAACAACCGCCGGTGAGCGACCTCTCACCCGAGCAGTAGGTAAGCTCCCAACTAGTGTGCACCATATAACTCCAATGAAAGATAGCATGGTCCGTAGACATAACTTCACAGTGTGTTCTGTAAATGTAAATAAATATGTGCATGTGTACCAAAATCGCGTCATCATAATACACATGTATCACCAGCATCAACGTGTGTATTTACTGCAGAGCGTCTGACCTGCACACCAAAACTGCTCCGTTGGTGAAATAATTGTCAAAATGTGCCAATGCTGTAAAACGAAATAGTAGACAAATTCTACAGAAGAAGAAGCGGACAACTACCATGTCCTCCAACTTGGAGTCATTGTCTTGGGCAAGTGATCTCACGCACCTGAAATCGTCCTCCACAAACATATTGTAGATCAACCAGTGCTGTACAAACAGTCCGGTGCTGTTAATGCTGGTCCTGCTGCATTACTCTTCATGACAAAAGACTTGTCTCCACACACAGCGTTCATGAAGACGATGTGACTCAACCCCGAGAAACTTTATTGAAAGTGAACAATGGTTGGCAAAGTACTAACGAGCACTTTACAATAACTCGGGATGCTGAAAATCTGGATCCACCAACTCAAAGATGGCGGCACGCTGATAAGACGCACACCGAGTGGGTCACGGCGCGCTCTTGCACCAAAACGTGCTTAGGCAGCATGACAGACCGGGAAGAATAGAAGACGTCATGAAAAGGCGCACCCTCTGCTACGCGCAACACAGTGGATCGGGTAAGAAGCGCGAGCCATATTTTAAATTTGAAATACAGTGTAACTGTTTATCTTGAGTCCAAGCAAAAGGGAAAACAGCGTACACATGCCAGAAAACGTAAATACAAAGTCTCTCACCCAGTAGTTTCGCCATTCCTGCACGAGGCAATCTTCATTTTATATTTTTTTAAAACAGCTCACTGACCTTTGAAAAACGAACGAGCAATAGTGGTGAGAACAGGCACACTTTTACTCCTCCAATCTCGTGTTTACACGGAGGAAAAGTCACAAAAACAATTGCTGGAAACAACTTGAGCAAGTGCACAGTTCCACACTGGAGACACAACCAAACCAACCACAGATTACCTTACTTGAAGAGGCACTGTGTAGCTCACCAGACTTTTCTTGTTGAATTGTAGATGTTTGAAGTAGCACTGAAACATTTTTGTGGTACTGCAGACATTTGTTGTGGCATAGTTTCTTCTCCAAGGTGTAAACCGGATTGACAGTACCACACCGGGATCTGGGGTTAGTAGCACTCCTCACCAGAGACACCTCTTCCGGTGACAACTCCCCAAAAACCCACTTCACGATCGTCAAGTGGCCCCCCACGCCAAAGAGACTGCAGGTACTACTCTTACACGACTGTCACAGGGACCAGCAGCCAGCAGCCTTCAAAAGACACCATACTTGGTCGCGAAGACATCCACAAGACGGTTAAAGGACACAACACCTCAAAGTAGAAACTGAACTGAGGCAAACCTCTGTGCTGCACTAGTGAACAACTTGCAGCTCCACTCCTCACTCCAACTGGCACACAGAGGTTTGGGCGACCGGTGTTGTGGTCACTGGTGGGGCTCACGGTGCCAGGTAGTTTCGCCAAATGAGGAGTTTCTTTTCTTTAAGTCAAATTTCTTCAAGTCACACCAGTTTAGTTACACACCAGTCTTTTTAGGTTACACGCACGGTTTCTTTAGTCCAACTCGTCGCCAATTGAAGTGACCTGGTTCCATAGGTTGATGTGACACAGCAGACGTAGCCAGGATAGATCTTAAGCGTATTTATTAAGATAGTAAAGTCCAAAGAATAGCCCCACCAGGAGCAGCCTGCTAGCTGCTCAGCCCATCCTCTCAACTGTCTCACACCACACCAACCTCCAACATTCCAGTCACATCAACATTCCACATGGAACTCTCACACTGGCTGAGCAGCTAGTTAGAAGATACAGGAGAACAGTATTAACCTTACATGAAGATACTACACTTTCATATTGCGATATTGTTTGGTTCATAATTGTATATTTTGTTGTATTTTATTGTCATCTGTGGTATTCACGCTGTGCGCTTCATTGCTGCCCGCTTGTATGTTCTTCGAGCGTCTTCCCCCGCCCGTTGTGAGCGCTCCCGGTTGCTCGCGTGCGTTGTTAATTTTCTCGACGCGACGTGAGGCGGCCATTTGCTGGTGTTTCCTCCTCTCAGCAGCCCATTCTGAAACGCTTACCTCACCTCTTCTTCAGCTTACCCTGCAGTCACAGTTCGCTTCAGCCTTTGTGTCGCTCCGTCTTGGTCCCTACCCTGGGGAGTGGCTAATTATTTCCCAGTCAGGTTTTACTTTAGGCTTCACGCCTACTGGGTGGTGCTTCTTCCAGGCTCTTGTTGATTAACCCCTCACTGCCGGGTTTTTTTTCTCTTTCCTGTTTTTCCTCAAATATGGAGCTGGGAGGCATTTAAAAATGATTTAAATGTTTTTATTAATTCTTCGGTTGAGCATGCTGTTGAGGCATCTATGAACCGTTTTTCCAGAGACATGGAAAATTCAATGTTGTCACTTATGTCCAAAGCTTAAGCCCAGTCTGCGGAGGATAGCACAAAAAGGAAATTAGTACCTACCAGCACTAAACGTGATTTTTCTGTTGCGTCATGAAGGTTGAATGAGGATTCCTCTCACAAGGTCGAGGACTTGGTGCCTCCCAGGCCTCCTTCTAAGGAGGGGATTTCTGTCTCTGATTGCAAACGTAAAGGTAAATCTAAGCATGCTGAGGTACCTGAGAAACTGATAATTTCTCAAATTTTGGACACTGATGATGATTTTGGTGACGCCGATGATTTGTTTGACAATTTCTATGCCAATGATCCTTCTCCTCTGTCTAAAAAAGCTAAAACTGATCCTTTTTTCTCTAATCCCGTCCTGGATGCGGCAGGTACTCCCATGTTTGACCCTACCACTATTCAGCATCCAAATTCCACTGAATGGTTTCCCATTTCACTTGTTGGTGACTACATTTCAGCTAGATTGCGGTTACCTTTGGACAAATCCACCAGGTCCAAACTCAAATCTGAATGCCCTAAACCTTCTCTTTCCTCCAACCTAACTAGTACTCTATCTATTGACCAACCTTTGCTGACCTTCTTTTCCAAATTTGGTAAAGATCCATGCAAGGGTGTGGACAGGGCTTGGTCTACTTGTCAAGGTAAATTATTGGACGTGGTTGGTCCTTTGGCCCTTATTTTTGACATGGCGGAATCCGCCCGTTTAGATGGCACTGATCTGGATCCCCAAGAGATATCCCTCTGGGTTCAAAGAGCTTTCTGTCTTCTTGGCAATGCCAATTCAGCTATTACCCATGAGCGACGTAAAGGTCTCCTCATAAAATTGGATCCCAAGTTGGCTAACTTGGCCACTCTAGATCCTGGTATCAAGGCTGATGGTCTCCTTTTTGGTGATTCTCTTGTAAAAGACCGTAGCAAGTTTGTGTCCATTGACAAAGCTCAGCAATCAATAACAAAAGGTGTACTCTCAATGTGTTTATGGACAGGCCAGCAAAGGCAGAAGTCGCTTTGCCGGCCGTTCCTTCCACAATCAAGGCTCCAGAGGTTCGTTCAAGTCCAACACCAATTGTCAGGAATACAAGCCCCAGTTCTATCCTCAAAGAGGCCGAGGCTTCCGGGGCCGTGGACAGAGGAACTTCAGGAACAATTCCCAGCAAGGTAAGTCAATCAGTTTCTCCCCATGTTGGGGGCCGTCTAAAATTGTTCCTCCCAAAGTGGCGGTCTCTGACTGCAGATCCTTGGGTCCTAAACTCCATCCAAGGCTATCTTATAGAACTTTATGCTCCACTTTCCAGACAGTTTTTCCTCCTACTCTCGTCTTCGCAGACAAAATGTCAAATCTTATCTCTATAGAGGTTCAGTCACTTCTCCAGAAGCACGCAATTCAGACTGCACCTCCCAGATGATTCAGGGTTCCTCAGTTCCATCTTTCTGGTTCAAAAGAAGAACAAGAAAATGCGTCCGGTCATAAACCTGAAATGGTGCAACCAGTTTGTGGTTTATTGCCACTTCAAAATGGAGACTATCATCCATCTCAGAGATTCCCTTCATTTAAACAATTGGATGGTCAGAATAGAGCTTCAGGACACCTATCTCACTGTTCCTATTCATCGCTCTCACAGAAAATGTCTCCAATTTCAATGGCTAGGAGTAACTTGCCAATTCTGTTCTCTCCCTTTCGGTCTGTCGTCAGCACCATGGTGCTTTACAAAGATTATGAAACCAGTGATGACTTATCTAAGGTCTCTCGGGATAAGATTGATTATCTATCTCGACGACATCCTGCTGATGAATTTGGACAAACAAACTCTGTTGTCTCACTTACACATCACTCAATCTCTTCTTTCAGACCTGGCTATTTTCCTAAACACCGAGAAGTCTATGCTCATTCCTTCTCAACAAACCTAGTTTTTAGGTTTTCTAGTGGACTCTTCCACCGCTTCCCTTCATCTTCCTCAGTCAAAGGTTTCCACTATAAAATCAGAAATCGGCCAAGTTTTTGCAACCTATACCATTGACAACAGCAATATCTCAGAGCTCTGCCATTGCCAAGACCTATTGGCTTTGCTAATGCTTATAAAACTAGTATTACTTTTGAAAACTAGTGGTCACGGGGTCACACAGGGAGTGTGCAAATTTCGGACATACAATTCAGTTAAATGTGCTACTCCCAGATTTTAGCAATATTAGTCACTGTTCGTTTGAACATTTATTTTGCATAAATAAATGATGCACTGAAGTGCAGACTACCATTATTTTGGATGAATGGATGGAGGCTGTTCATTTCTAGGGGGAAAACCCAGATCCGTTGGTCATCAGGGACAGCGGACTTCCCAACCTACTCTATATCTACAGTGCATACACCACTTCACACACAAACTACCTATCCCTCTCAATCCTACTTTCTATTTTATACAGCTCTCACCCATATCTATTCACCATACCACATAATTCAACCATACAAATACACTATACACCACACAATTCCACAACTAACAATTCCAATTGAAATCATATAATTCCACTACAAACAACATACAGCCACCCGAATACAAACAAAAAAACATAAATAAAAAACAATATAATTTACAACGCCAATAGCTCCAACTTTCACTAATGCGAGACCGATTGCATTGGAAATGCTTGTTTTAAAAATGAAAGTGTCCGTGTGTAGTGTAAGTGGTGCGCATGAAAAGCACTCCAATACCTCCCAGTCGAGTTTGCATTATATAAAAGAGCCCCAAAAATGTATTAAATAAAAAACATGTTACAGTGCTGCTATGTAACATGTTTTTTATTTAATTACTATTTGGGGTGCTTTTATACAGCGCAAACTTGACTCAAAGGTAATTGGGTGCTGTACATGAACACCGCTTACATCACACAGGAACCCTTTCATTTTAAAACAAGCATTTGCAATGCAATCAATCTTGCTTTTGGGACCTTATAAGTATTTAGCCATGCAGCACAGGCTGGCACAGTTGTGAAAAAGGCAATCACGTGGGATGTGTCAGTCACTTATTAGGCCACACACTGACATTGTGAAGTAATACGTCTAAATAATACATGGTACTTATCCCAAACTAACGTCTGCAGTTACAATGTGCTGTGCGATGAATCTGACAATGGAATCTTGGAAGAGGGGCCACGGGGTGTGTGGTGGCTGCCGGGGTGTGGCTGTTAGTGTTTTTGCCAGCAGGGCTGCTGATATGTGCAGTATCTCTTGGCTGGTAATCACACAAAGAGAGCTAGAGGAGGTTTAAGGACCTGCGGGAGCCAACCCCCCACTCATATATTCTCGTCACCAAAGCAGCCCCGGGTCCATGTCGATAGGGAGGTCTACCATGTGACTCAATGTGCATTAGTGCAGAACAGGGAATTTCCCTTTTAAGGACAGTTCCCCTCACACACCAAAGGTGTCATGCTCCATCATGGGGGTACCTCCTCGCGTGAGAGACCTAGTTCTCACATGGGCTACAACCCCCTCGCAGCGAGGGAGGAGCTCAGGAATGGAGGGAGGTTGTACTAAAAACCTATGAGAGCTTTGTGTGGTGAGAAAAAGGTGCAGTGCTGTGTTACAAGTGATTAAAACTGGCTACCGAGTCAGCTATGGTGCTGCTTTTATTGAACTGCCTGGTGTCAGGACTAAAAACAAAATATAGCTCATAACGCAGGTGCCAGGATTCAAGGCTTCTGCGCTCTTACAAGACCAACATGTTTCAGCCTAGCAGACCTCAACCAGTGCCGTGGCTTTCTTCAGGGTTGGTATTATAGCTACTGCAATAAATAAGTGTATAGTGTATAAAGAAACACAAAAACGTGATAAATAAATAGGACAATACTGAACCAGGCCAATTTTGGTGTTCAGTATGTTCGACGTAAATCCTAAGGTGGAGACAAATAGCAAAATGTCACATAGGTATACAGAAATTTATAATGGAAACACATTTTAGATCCTCCAATATCTCAAATCATGTCGGACACATTCCATATTAGAACAACGTGTATTGTGCTCGGATGCGTGACTCACCATTGTAGGTATATGGAGTTCACCACATCTGTCACGGCTTATTAGCCGTATGGTATGGGTGCCACAACCTGTGGAAGACGGTTTGTAGCATTTAAAATCAGAAAGCCCCAGAGGGGGAAAGGAAGAAAGTAGCAGAGTCAAATGCATCAAAGACGTGTGCAGTTTTAAAATGTATCCATTTCTCGACGTATAAGGCAACACCAAAGACCCAGAAAAAGAAGCAAAGGGGCGCCCAGGCCTGTGACCACGCGAAAGACGGTCCCCAAAAAAAACCCACCTGGACAGAACTGTGGATGGGTGTAACATTATGGCATGTCGGGGGGGCCAATTTGAAAAAACAAGCAGGGGGCCCCAAGGGTGAGCACAATTGCCCGAAAGTGGCTCCTGTGGTGAAGTCACAGCCAGGATAACCTGCATAAAGGAAGTGAGCGACCCCAAGGGGGGAGTCAGGACTGGGTGAGCGGGAAGTCTGTGAGCGCGCTGAAACTAGAAAGCTGCTGGGAGCCCATATAGTCAAACCCAGAGTGTAATGGAGAGGCCGTCTTCTGCGTGGAAAAGGACCCAGCTTGGTGGTAGTAGTACTGGTGGCCAAGCAGAGCAAAACTGGCTGCAAGCTAGGGATGGGCACGACCGGTGAACAAGGCCCAGATCCGGTACATCAGGGGGCAGCAGCAACCACCGTGGTGCTGCACGGAAACTTACCGCCAAAAGTGCGGGTCCTCTCAGGTCAGCAGCGCTCGTCTGGGGACAGGGGTAGAGAGTCTCCCGGTCTGTCGGTATAAATGGAAATGAAAAGGGGGTAATGGAGAACACCTGCGGGCAGTGGCTTGATGTCCGCCGGAAGCGGTAGCATGCTTGGAGAAATAGTCTCAGGGGCGGTTGTCGAGGCAAGCGGTGTTGTAATTGTGAACACCTGCGTGCTGCGTTGCCTGCCGGAAAAATGCTGGAAGCAGACAAATGGTGGGCGTGGTAGTCTCGGGGCGGTTGTCTAGGCAACCAGAGTATGTTTGGCGCTGGAAGTAGTTGGTATTGGTGAAGTCGAACGAGGTGCTTGCGGTTTCAAGGTGTTTACACCGATTGGGCAGGCTGCTCAGTAAAGAGCACGCACAGTGGTGCCTGTGAATCAAGGGGAGATGATTTATTAAAAGGGGGTACATGCCAGCAGAATAAAAAGGACTCACAAAGCATGACAAAGGCATGTGGCATTGCATGTCAATGTGTCCGCGCGCTTGGGAAAGAGAGGCTCCTAGGCGGCACACCTCGCGCTTTGTTAAGGGTTGCATGACCCCGAGTCCTAATTAAGTGTTGGGGTGTACTGGGTATACCCAAGCCAGCAAAGCAAGTAAGGTGGCGTGTTGCCTACTATCCAAACTGTACGCTGAAGCAGGTGGACAGAAAGTGGGCATGCCAGTGCCTGGAATGTATGTGTTGATACAGCGAGTGTGTTCAATGCTCGCAACGCTTTAATCCAATATGAGAGCTATCACCTGAAAGCGTTGCATGACAACCTGCCCTATGGGCAGTTTCTGAGACTCCGCCGGAATTGCTCCAGCATCGAGAAGTTTAACACACATGCCTCAAGGTTAAAAAAAAATACTGGATAGACACTACCCATCTAACTTGATTAAAAGGTCCTCTAAACGTGCCCTGAATAATAATAGGGAAGCACTGCTGAGCAGCCAAGAGAGAAAGAGAATTTATCCAAGTTAGTATATGTCAATACTTTCAGCACTCTCTCGCACATAGTCAAGAAATCCATATTACACAATTGGAACATTCTCAACAAAGGACAATCGACTCTTGAGAAACCCCTTTTTGCATATAAAAGGAGCGGCAATTCGAAGGATATTTTGGTCCACACCTGATCGGCCCCCACAAATATCCCAAAACCTAATACTTTATGGAACCTACCAAAGGTCCAAGGTCACTCTCCGTGTGGCTCTTGTGCTGTGTTGCGGGGATTCTGCTCATGCACAGAACTATGCGCAGGAAACCAAGACCTCAGTGAATTGTGGTGTACCAAAAAACTCACCTCAGTGCCCAGAACCCCTATCTGACTAGCATCAGTGTCTCAGTCGTTCTCCGTACTACAGCAAAGCTACCAATGATTAGACAACCCAGAACAAGTGACTTAGGGTACTCTCAGGAATGGTGGGAATCAAGAACACTCTTTCGTCTTTATTCTCATACAAGTCCACAACATGAGTAATCAGAGAAATGGAAAAGTTTAAAATGTTCATTTTTAACTACGTGCTCTAAGATGCAGTATTTTGGCTAACATAAGCAGGCAAATGATTAGAAACAAAACAATCAGCATTGTTACAACTCCATAAAACACAAAGGGAGAAATCATATTATAATGATAGTGGAAACAGGTCCTATAGCACCTTGTGTACCACCCTCCCCTGGCTAGAAGCTAGTTTTATAATAATAGAAGGTCTCTAGGCTTGAATGGGGAACCCCATACCTCCAAGATCAGCTTAGGTGAATCACATCACAGGATCAGCAACGCTCTCTGTAGATGGAAAGGTTTTCTCCAAGTGCCAGTATCATGCATGCAACGCAATATTAAAGGCACAGAGTTTCAGATATTTGCAGCTGTGTGCTTGTTGTGTCTAGAGCGTGGGCCGATCAACCTGAATTCAACAGCATACATTGTTATTTGACCTTGAAGGTTTCTGCACACAGTGTTCAGACTAAGGTCGTGGTGTAAGTCTAGGGATGTGAAAAACAGACCGATCTCATGTGAAGAAAGAGCAAGCAAGCAGTTTTACTTAAAATAACAGTTGCGTGTAGTATCGTGTGCAAAAGCGGCAATGTGGCAAGATGGCGTTTAATTTCTAAAACGCTTATGCTAACATTGCAATGTGTCCAGGCAAAACCCTGTCTTCACTACACCCTCCCCTGATCGGACCACGAACAGAATAGGTAAGCAATGTAGGAACGCAGAGTTCAAGTTCGACTGAGACAGAACCAAGTTCATAGTTTGCCAAACCGGATAATTGGTAGTGAAAAGTTCGAAATTATGAGGTGGAATTTATTTTTTTTTTTTAAGTAAAACTCAAGCAAGGGTGATAAACAGCCCCTTCTGGAGGAAAAAATAGTAAAACATAATTGAGTTAATCCATCAGCGTATAGGCACAGTATGTTGCAACAGCCTCCAAGAGGAAGTCATTGTAATCATCAGTAAAGGATTCAGCCTTTCAATCTAATAAAGTAAATGAACATACATGTTCTTCGATAGCCTGAGCCTCTAGCACCATCAGAGGACAACTTGCATGTTCTTCGAGATAACTTCATGCCAGGAAGTCATGGGCCGCTGTACATATATCCCAATTTCCCAGGATTCCATGTGCAGCTGCACAGGTCATAATCCCGATACCAGAACAGTCCAACTCATGAGCCACTAAGGGACTCCTGGGCAGGAGACGCTGGGGCAGGAGACGCCTTGTTTGAGAGGCACAAATCCAGGGCCCAATTCAAATGAACAATCTAGGCAATGGAAAACAGGTTGCACGCAAGTAAAGTATGAGAACCGGAAGGACAATCCATAGGCTAAACTCAAAGTGGCCAGAGGTAGTGTTCCATAGTATTCGAGCATCCGGTTGCGAAGTTGGAGCAGCCGGGGCAGGCTTTTGTGTGACACAAATTGTGCAGCCATTGCGGAGCAAACAAACTAACAGCAGCACACCAGCAGCCAAGGCGGAGATTAATGGAAGCCGACTGAAGACGCTGGAAAAAATAGAATGAAAAAATGCCGGTATCACACCAAATATAGTTTGGAACAAGGTCACAAGGCCGGAGCCCACAACTTTGAAAAAATGCGCCAGGACAGTTGTTGATGAGGCATTGAATATAGTGTGAATCAGAGCACCGAAATGAAGTGGGAGCACAGTATTCAAAAGCGCATGCACCTCGGGGCGGGTGTTAGCTACGTGAAGGACAAATGTTTCACGAGAGGAAGTTAGGGCACTTCTTTTTGGGACAATAGAGCCCTTATTCTGCTCATCTTGTTGAACTCTGCTTTCAAGGTTGGTATGGAAGGCCAGATGGATATATCGAGTCTCCCATGCGGGGCAGGAAAAGCACATTTTTACAACAAACTACACGTTGGGAGACAGTTACAATGTACGGAATCCCCGCTAGCGTCACACAACACGCTTCATTATTTAAAAGCAAATAACTACCGTTAGGTAGCAATGTGAAAGTTGGTGTAATAGCTGGCACAGGATTTCCCTTTAAAATGCAAGCTTAATTTGGTGCGTGAACGTTGCACGCGCCATGCAATTGTATATTCTTGCAAACTAATGAGTGATCTGGTGTAGAAGTGCACTCCTCTCCTTTTAAATAAACCTCTTTACCCTCACTCAGGCACCTGTATGTGAATGGGAGTGACCAAACGTCATGGAGAAAAGCGCTACCCAATGGTTCATATCTGCCTAAGGCATTGTGTTTCATACATGAACTGAACTTAAACAAAGGAAAAGGTAGTGTGATTAACCCATGAATGAGCCATACAGCCAAGTTCGATTCAGCCACAGAAAATGGTAAAGGTTCCAACTTTTCAATATGCAATAGCGAATATGTAGCATCCTTCATGGACATGAATTGTTGTTTATCCGTCAGATTAAACGGTAAAACAAAGATGACATATTCATGTAGTCCCAGGGAACTTTCCCAGTCTTCAATGTTTGTAAAGTCCATGCAAACTGCATTATAGAACGCAATTGATTTTGACCATGGTATAAAACAGACATGTCATCCTGTACAATGTCCACAACAGATGAAACAATATTATCCAATGTGTAAATTCTGGAAGAAAGAGTATTAATGCTATTATCAACTACAGCAAGCACTTTTTCCAAATTAGCCTGATGTGGTAATCAAGCCAGGATCCAGGATGTAGTTTCATGTGAATTTATTGAGGCTGATTACAAGTTGTAAGATAGATGTAAATAAGCCAGTAGATAACCCCACCAGGAGCAACCTTCCAGGTGCTCAGCCCATCTCCAACTGTCCATTCCCACTCCCAACATTCCATCCAGCATCACGCTGTGAGCATTCCATTGGCACATCTTAACCATACCAGACCAGGATACTACATATCCCCCTTTGTTCCAACAAAAACAAAAAGGAACGCCAAAATCCAGAATGACAAGAGAGAAAAAGAACAGAATCTAGACACAGAAACGAGAAGACCAGAAAGCACGAGAAAACAGAGGAAGAATATACTGAAAGAAGACAAGAGAGAATAACGCAAATAAAACCCATCTTCCCTTCCGAGGAATACCACCGAACAAAAACACCAAAATGAGAAAAGGATAAAATATAATGAAAAAAACATAAGAAAGGAAAACGTAAAACACACATCTTCCCTTCCAAAGAATAAAATAAGAAAACATCCATCAATGACTGTCCCCCGCATAACCACTGGCCAGGTAGAAATACAAGAACACAGCTCACCTCAGGAGAAAACAAGACGACAGAGAAAGAGCGGAAACCTAATGCTCACTCTTCCCTGACGACAGCAAGAAAAAGAAATTACAATGAATAGAATACAACTGGGCTACAGCGTAAAACTAAACTAAGACAATTGAAACGCCCAGAGTAACATGACCCATGCACTGTGGCAACTTACACCACACACCCACCAAGGGTAACAACATTCGCTTCTGCATGGGCGACCTCGAGTGGAGGTAAATGTGCACTGTTGTAAACAAAAGAATTTCTAACACTAAACACCTTAAAAAAAGTTAAAACGTGCACTACAGTGAAAGCAAAAAAAAACAATGATGTGATGTCCACCTGCGGACGCACCTCGACTAGAGGTAAAATACATTATGCACCAGATAATGGGAAAAGACCGCAAAACACACCTCCGGAGAGGTCAGGAATTTGTGCATTAGAACACGGGACACACGTCCGTGCGACACACCTCAACTGGAGGTCAACTAATATACACAAGAACTAGGGACATAACCCTAAAACACACCTCGCAGAGAGGTCCTTAAATTAGCATGTGCAAGTGGGACAATAGTCCACACAAAACATTGTATACATTAGACACTGTACACTCTAACACTTGTGAAAACAACAGATAAAACAAATTTTGCAGAATACAAGCTCAAAAATATTGTGCACTAGCGAACATACAACAGAACGTGCACTATACAAGCTTAAAAATATTGTGCACTGAACAAAAGGGACGACGCCCATATCACACACCCCTTGTGGAGGTCAAGACGTTGTGCACTGATCAGGAAACAAAGAACATGATAAAACAAACCAAACCAAAGCTGTAAACTGGTTAAATGCAAACATTGAATGGTGACCATAGTAACGTCACTAAATGGCACCATAAAACAAAGCAGTCAAGATATACCCAACAAAGTTACACATATTTTTTAAACGAATTATACACCCTTCTGAAAAAAAATAATGTCACCTCCAAAGCAAACAAAACAACATTGTAAGATAAAATTTCTCGAACTTGTGCTCCGTCAAACTTTCGTCAAGCATATAACTTGTAAATTCCATGTTGCAGTCAGGTGAGAAATATCAAAGCAGCGTGCGTCCCCTGATCGTGCTGAATCCTACGACGTTGTTCCTGACAAAATAAAGCTTCAATTAACTTTATTTAAACAGTGCTTGGCGGAACTGATATTGTGGTTGGCCATAAAACACTTCATTCACGCAAAAGAGGCAGAAGGTTCCAAGATGGCGGCACGCTTTTTCACGCTGTGCCGGGTGCCTCCCGGCATCAGCGTGCACCAAAACGACACAATGCAGCATGAAAGGTCCGAACCAGAGGGGACGTGGGGACTGTGAAGAAAACAGCACGGGACGAGAAGAATGAACAGGTAAGCGCGTGCTTAGCATGACTCGTGCTCGCCCGCTTTGAATGACCGTGATGGCGGTTGAACTGCCACTCAATGAGGGTGGAACAGGGGGCCACAGTACAAAGATAAACTCACCCCAGTAGTCACCAACATAGGCAAATCTCAATTGGTTGAAAAACACGAAAGCACACCCCCACAACTCTGTCCCTGTGTAAAAATGTTCGCGCAGGTAGTAAATATGCCAGTCCTTTGCATATAAATCAGCGCGAAACTTGAACTTTCCCAAAGCAGCAACGCTGTTAAAATGCACAACAATCGTGATCCCAGTGTGGGAAGACAATAGCGAGGGCAAACTTGTATAAACAGTCTCTTCTCTCTTTCTGTGTGGTGAAAGAGTCAGCACAATACACCTCTTGTTCTTTGAATATTGAGACACCGCAGAGACAACAGGAACAGTTCGTGAATTTTTAAAAAATGCCATAGACTGTTAGCAAACCACAAAACATGACGCTGGGTCATATAAAAATAGCGGAGATGCAGCGCCTTATTCTTTTTGCGCAAAAACCTTTTCTTGTGGTCTCTTGAAAGCATGGATCAAGAAAAAAAACGTTATAGAGGGTGAAGCTTATCCTCTCCTGAGGGCACAGCACAGGAACAGTGCGTTGTAGAGTGTCTGACTTACCCTCCCCAGAGGGCACAGCACAAAAACAATAAAGCTGCAGTTGAGACAAGAACTGGCACTGAAGCGTAGAGGGCGACCGTTGTAGAGGTCACTGGTGGGGCTATGGTGTGCCAGTTAGTAGAATAATCGCAGCTGTAGTTGCTTGAGTTGGTTTATCTTGATAGTAGGTACTCCAGACTTGAAGTAGACTTGAAATTGAAGGTTGCAGAGGTAGCAGACGCAGGTTCTTTAGTTTAAATCGTCGCCATAAAATTGTGGTAATCAAGCCAGGATCCAGGATGTAGTTTCATGTGAATTTTTTGAGGCTGATTACAAGTTGTAAGATAGATGTAAATAAGCTAGTAGATAACCCCACCAGGAGCAACCTTCCAGGTGCTCAGCCCATCTCCAACTGTCCATTCCCACTCCCGACATTCCATCCAGCATCACACTGTGAGCATTCCATTGGCACATATTAACCATACCAGACCAGGATACTACACCTGATCAATAGCTCTCAATCTAGAAGAAGCTTCAATTTGAGATAATTTCCAAACTTCGTTGTAAATAGCATATACCTATCTCTTGGACCTGCCTCCTATAGGGCCGTTAACAAAATCGTTCAACTCAACATCATCAGTCAATTGTGACAAATGAAGTTTAACTGATGCTAAGGTGGAATGTTTAAGCCAGTTTTGACATAATTTGCCTACTGAATAGGTAGTAACAGAATGGGAGGTTTCAAACCGAGGGTCCACCCTAACCTGTGTATAGCCTGATCTCAGACCCAGAAAACGATGGTGGCATGAATCTGAAGTTTTTTGCAATAATAGCCATCCTTGGGGATGTAAGTTGGAAATACTGAAGGATGTATTTGTAATTAGTGACTGCAATTCATCAAGGGACAGATCTGTGTGATTGGCCCAGGTCGGATAAGCACCTAGATCAGGGATGGTAGGGGCATTCATTATTTTAGAAGTCGCAAATCCAAGGCAAGTGGTTTGAAAAACAGTAGAATTCAAAAACAAAATGCGGTTCGGGATAAGGCATGCACGATGCAAAGCTTCAGTGCCCTGCAATTGCCAACTTTTAGAACCCTAAACAGATTTAAGATCAATGGTATCCTTCCACAGCTCATAGCCCCCTATTGCAAATTCATCCATAAAGGACTTTGAATACAGTAATTTAGTGTGTGTAAGCCTAACTTTGGAAGTGGATTTATCAGATATTTTGAAATTAAAGGCTTCTGGATTAGATTCACTGAAATCTGTAAAGTATGTAAACTTTTTCAATAGAGTTTTCGAACTACCTTCAATGGGAGCTGGACAATGTTCCCATTGTGTATAATTAACGACATTTCCAAACGTATTCGCTTTATGCAGGAAATGATTGCCATAGTGTTGGTAGCAAAATAACTCTGCATAATTCGCTGAATCCAAGTACAAATCTTCAACATCAAAAGCAGCATAATATTTCAAATCATAAAAAAGAGCCTCAACGGCTTGGACATCCCAATCATCAGAGCGTATGTTTTGTTTCACAACATCCCCCATAAAAACACAAAGTACATCGGGGACATTAATCACCTCTGTAGGGCCATGAATTTGAAATTTTACAGCATCCCATACTATCCCATCCAACACAGGCCAGGCAAAATATTAACTAAAGTCTGGTCCCTTTTCATGATGTGTGATGAGGAGTGGGGTGCCAAAGTTCCATAAATTAATCGAATTGCAGATCTTTCGGTAAGATAATGTCCATTCACTAGATGAAAAAAGACAACCAGAAATCCAATCGACATAAACAAAAAATAAATATGAGCACCAGACAAATGTAAGTCCAAGGGGGATTTAAAAAATTTCTTTTAAACCAAACAGCAAAAATAGAACGTTTCAATGGGGCACTCGATGTTGTAGAGTTAGTGTCAAATGATAAACATGACTGGTTGACTGCACTTGATTGTACACCAGGCAACAACACATCTGTGGGATAGATATACTCAGTATCTTCAGGGGGGACCACCAGCCAGTGGAGTCAAAAAAGGATTGGTAACTGTATGCATCTCGATGGCAATGTCATGCCTCTTCGTAGTTGCCAGAGCCAAAACAGAATTTCTCAGCATTGCTGGACAAGAGACCGTTGGACTCATGCTAAGAAGAATCGGCCACTCATTGTAGTTTGACATTGTCAATGGAGATGTACCTGTTATCCTTGCGACCAGGAAGTGGAGGTAAAATGACTGTTCTTGTACCCTGCACGCCAAGCACTGGAACAGGTGCACGATAAGAGCGCCCGAACTCCTTCTTGTTCTCCACCGTCTCACAGACCAGGTCACCAACTCGAGGTAGCCAGCCTACTACCAGAATCTGAAGCGCAGCATCAGGTGTGGAGGGCAAATGTTCCTTTGTAAGACTGTCTCGAACCACTTGTAGATTCTGTAACACAGCAGAATGATCATCTATGTCAAAGGGTGCGACCGCCGCCGCCATGTCTAGACCATCAAGGTCCGGGACAAACATTTTTATGCCAAAGAGCATTTCGTATGGGAGATTATTAAGTGCACGTTGAACGCTATACAAATGGGCCAACCAGTTTCTTCCAGTACCTAAGACCCTAGCTGTCAAGGACTGCTTTAAGTCATGGTTCATTCGTTCCACAACAGAATTGTCCTCAGGCCGGTATGGAGACGAAAATTTGACTTGGACCCCCAAAGACCTCATGGCTTCCTTGTACGCCTGAGAGGCGAATGCCGGACCCTGGTCCGAATGGAGAGTACCACATGCAAAAATTCCCACAAAGACACACAAATCCCTGATGACAGTTCGAGCATCAGCACTCCTTTGTGGCCAAACCCATAGAAAACGTGTGCACGAATCCACTGCAACTAAGATAAACTTATACGCAGTATCAGAGGAAAAAGGACCGCAGTGATCTAAATAAACACACCCAAGTGGTTTATCAGATATGTACAACTGTGTTTGAGGTGGACGCGCAGCAGTCGAAGGTTTAATCTGCTGGCAAAGGTCACAAGTAAGGACATAATCACAAGTCTGTTTATACAATCCGCGCCACCAATAACGTTGTTGCAAGATAGTGACAGTCACTGAGATGCCTGCATGAGCCGAGGCCATACCTTCGTGAGCGGCTGTTATTGAAGAAAGCCTGCGGTCCACGTTGGGAATCAATCTGTCACCAACGTTGTTAATTCTCACATAGGGAACGTTATCAGGACATAAATGATAAGAGTATCTAGAAGGGAATCCTCTAGGGTAATTATCTCCCTTCTCTGTCGCAGCAATAGCTGCCAAGATGTCATCATCAAACTTACTTTTGGATCTTGTAACTGCTGCTACTAGATATGTCGCCACTGCAGTTTTCGTTGCTTCATCAGCTAAACTGTTACCAACAGCGTGTACTCCTACACGCTGGTGGCCAAAAGTATGAATTACATTCACGAGAGGCAGATGTTCTTTAAGTTCTGCGACTCGAACCCAAAGCATTTTGGGGCATATTAGCAAGGACATGCGGTATTTTCTGCAAATCGCGCTTAGCGCGATGTTCATTATCGCCGCCTATCGCTGGAGTACATCGCCGTTTTAGCGGCATATTATCAAAGCTTTACACAATGGCGATGTACACTTCAGCCATAGACAGCGATAATCGGCATCTGCGCGAGAAAAGCAGCGATAAGGGCAGTGCGCTGATGAAAACCTTGCTGATAGGGTAGTGTGGACTTAGCATGTCAATCCACCTCCCATTGTGAACATAGCTAAGTCAGGTTTAAAGCAGGTGTTATTTTCCGGCGATAACCGCGCTCAGCGCAGCTTTTTTTATCGCTTGACCCGCATTGTTAATAGGGTGATATTGTGTAGGCGACGGATTCCTTTGAGGATGAGGTGAGGAACGCCCAGTTTGCATGTCATTAACGATGATTATCGCTGATATGCAAAGCGGTAAGGAAATGGGCACTATTCCCAGTACGCTGTCACTAACAGCTGTTAGCGACAGCTTGTTAATTGTGCGATAAAAATATCGCCACTTTAGCGGCAGAAAGTGCCGCTAAAGCAGCGTAAATGCCCTTGCTAATATGCCCCTTTATGCTTAATTGTGCTACCTTTGGAATCTCGATATTCATTCTGATTCCAAAAGAATAAATTGTCATTGAAAGACTGGACACAGTAGTAAGAGTCACTTACAATAAGAGTAGTCACACGGGGATCAGCAAACTTTAGTGAAAGCACCAGAGCAAGTAGCTCTGCCAGCTGCGCGGTACAGTTTCCTAATGTCTGCGTGTGCACGACATCTGACTTGAATTCTCCATTCTCAATGGTACCAGCCACTATTGCGCAGGCCTCTGACTAAGCATGCTTAGAAACCATCGCCGGTTGCGCCGAACCGTCAGTGTAAATTATACAATGGTAATCCTCAAGAGGACGCATGGACTGAGGAGCTGGATAAACAAATTCATACTGTAAGTACTCCTGAGTTTGCAATGAGGAATCAAAGATAAATGTGAAATCCGGAGACATCAAGGAAGAGGCCCATTGTATCCAACGTGGATGCAAAGCTTTTGAATTAGGTACACTGGCCTTCGTCACTGCCTCAAGGGCAGGATACGGTGTGACAACCAACATGCGTTTTCCCTGTGACAGCACTCTCTCTTACAGAATCGCCATCTGTACAGCAGTCAATACTTTCTCGATGCTGGAAAAGCGCATTTCAGCCAAAGTGTACAAGTGTGACTTGTAAGCAATAGGGACTGTGTCTCCCTCATTAAATGTTAAGTACGTGAAACCCGCTGCACCAGGCACCATTCTTATTATGAGGTTTGTGTGGTTATCACGTGTCAATAAGTATTTAGATGCAAGAAGATCAGCTTGCAAAGAGTGCAGTATAGCTGAATGTTCTGGCAGCCAGCAAGATTTGGTAAAAGTAGGTTGGACCAAGGCATAAAGCGGTTTGATACGCTGGGCATAATCGGGAATGTAGGTACCCCCAAAATTAAAAAAACCCAGCAAGGATTGTAGTTTTTTCAGAATTGTCAGAGCGCGCAAACATACGCATTTCTCGAGGAAGTGAGGTGCTAAACCTCGTCCTTCGTTGTCGAGCTCATAGCCCAAAAACGACACTGTGTACTCTGCAATGTGCGATTTTGTAAAGTTACACTTGTAACCGAAGTCCGCATACATGACAATGATGCGGTCAACGTGACACAGATGCAGCCATAATTCGTCATCTGTGAGTGAAAAGGGGATTATTCATGGGTGACACACATGTTTCAATCGTGCCTTGATATTCCAATTGCTCAAGGATTTCTGCGACTTGAGCTCTAGCTTCCGGGCACATGAAATATTGGAAATGTGGCTGTGGCATTGACCGCAAGGGAATCTCATGTCATGGCGATAGTTTATCCCAGCCAACCTGAGTACAGTACAACGCCGGTGCATGCACCTGAAGCCCATTCTTCAGCAGAGTTCTGCGCCTGCTCCTTAGGGACAGTGTGTGCGAAAGAGGGGAGGATTACCTCCTCCCCTCTCGGAGCTGCCAAAACAAAAGGTGGGGGCCAGTCCTCCTCTGCTAACAAAATGTCATATGTAGAGGTCAGATTTTCCCCCCAAAATCCCTTTTATTGTACGTTGCATGTCACCTTCAATTAAAAGGACTATGCCATATAGTCTGTTAGGGGGAGCCACTCTAGTGTCAGCAGTTTCTACAGTAATAAACGTGTCAGTTGCTGTCGCCTTCAGATATGGACGCAGTGCTTGCGCGCACTATTGTAACCTCCACTGCGCTGTCCAGCAGCGTTAGTGCCCATGTCAGGTTCCGAAGCTGTGTTCTCACCATCTGTGGCATACCTCGCTGTTAGTGCAGCAACTTTCTTTTTCTGAACCTGAGGTCATTGACGTGGAAAGTCGTCCTGCTTGCCTTTACCATCAGCCGGGCGGGGCTGCTCACGTCCTTGAGGGGCACCCCGACCTCTGCCGCGTTCACCTCCACCGGCTTGTGAGACCGATGTTCCCTGTGAAGAACGAGGAGAACGTTGATCAGGAGCCTAGAGTCTATCAGGAGACCTAATTTGCGCGCGATCGCCAACTCATATGTGCGTTCGGTAGTCACTGGTATTGGTGACGCAGGACGTGACCTTTGTTTCTGTTGCTGCTTCCCCTGTTTTTTAGTTTTCAAATTTTGTTTAGGAAAAACAGGACGGTCGTCTTTAGCAGACTTAACTGTCTGTGTTTGCGGTTGCGCTGTTATTTTAGCAAAAGGCTTAACACCCAAACTATTGCGGCCAATGGTCTTATAAGCCTCCTCAATAATCTTCGGTAACTGCCGGGGTTTATCAGCGTCGGCAACGAGGCGCAGCTCATTCGACATCTGAAAGTTAACTGCATCTCCCTTGACGTTAGCAAGGATGAGATCAGCAACTACGTCAAACATGTCGACAAGCCTCATTCCCAACTCGACCGCTGCCTCTGGACCGTGCTCATCCTGAACACGCTTAATCACGGAGGGCAGTACAGTCATAGATGGAGTGCCGAAGCACTTCCCGTAGACTGCTGCAAACACTTTACCCCAGTTCTCACAATCTGTTACTTCAGGTACTAAGTCTTTCTGCAAACTAATTGTAAGAATCCTGTGCTTCTCCACAGGAGTTGTATTAGGAAATACTGCTTCCAGCTGGTCAAATTTCTCACCAAGCCAATAAGGCATATCGTCCTTATTCTGGGGGCACTTGCACATTACCGAATTAACCATGACGGGACTAATAGAAATCCCAGCCGGTCCAACTGGTTGCGTCGCAACTCCAGGTGCCCCCACCTGGAGATTGCGTGAGACGTATTGCACCAAAGCCCTATGCACCGCTTTCAAGGCGGTATGTAGCTGACGTAAGTCAGCCACCGGTGCTAGCAAATAACGTGGCTGAGGTGTAAACCCGGCCCAGACTGGCCAAGTGGCCCCAGGGATGGACAAGGGACCTAACCGAACCGGAGTTACGGTGTGGGGGAGGGCGCCATTGAACCAAATACGATGCTGCCATGTGGAAATCGGAATCTCCTGTGTCCGATATGGTGTGTAATTCGCAGGAACTGCTGTAGGAGTGTAAGAGTGGAACATGTTATCATCCGCATCCACTTCAGGAAATGTAACCCAAGAGTAGAAAAGCTCATAGGGGAACGATGCATCGGCAGATGACGCCGGAGTGGTGTGCGGCTATGCGCTGCAATAGAAACTTCAGCCATAAGGACGCAGAGAAGAAAAACAATCTATATTAAACTGTAGCACAAAAAAGGGGCAGTAATTCAAAATGAAACCTTTTTAATTGTCAAGCTTGAATGAACCTATTATTTATTCACATAGGTAGGTTAATCCGTCACTTCTGCCAACTGGAAACAGGAGTGAGGGTGTCGTGGACAAATACAAGCACTACTAAAGCATCTTGACTAAAAGATCAAACGTTAGGTGTGCCATGTTGCGGGGATTCTGCTCATGCACAGAACTATGCGCAGGAAACCAGGACCTCAGTGAATTGTGGTGTACCAAAAAACTCACCTGAGTGCCCAGAACTCCTATACGACTAGCATCAGTGTCTCATTCGTTCTCCGTTCTACAGCAAAGCTATCAATGATTAGACAACCCAGAACAAGTGACTTAGGGTACTCTCAGGAATGGTGGGAATCAAGAACACTCTTTTGTCTTTATTCTCATTGAGGCCACAACATGAGTAATCAGAGACACAGAAAAGTTTAAAATGTTTATTTTTAACTACGTACTCTAAGATGCAGTATTTTGGCTAACATAAGCAGGCAAATGATTAGAAACAAAACAATCAGCATTGTTACTATTCCATAAAACACAAAGGGAGAAATCAAATAATAATGATAGTGGAAACAGGTCCTATAGCACCTTGTGTATCACCCTCCCCTGGCTAGAAGCTAGTTTTATAATAATAGAAGGTCTCTAGGCTTGAATAGGGAACCCCATACCTCCAAGATCAGCTTATGTGAATCACATCACAGGATCAGCAACGCTCTCTGTAGATGGGAAGGTTTTCTCCAAGTGCCAGAATCATGCATGCAATGTAATATTAAAGGCACCCGAGTTTTAGATATTTGCAGCTGTGTGCTTGTTGTGTTTAGAGCGTGGGCCGATCATCCTGAATTCAACAGCATACATTGTTATTTGACCTTGAAGGCTTCTGCACACAGTGTTCAGACTAAGGTCGTGGTGTAAGTCTAGGGATGTGAAAAACAGACCGTTCCCATGTGAAGAAAGAGCAAGCAATCAGTTTTACTTAAAATAACAGTTGCGCGTAGCATCGTGTGCAAAAGCGGCAAAGTGGCAAGATGGCGTTTAACTTTTAAAACGCTTATGCTAACATTGCAATGGGTGCAGGCAAAACCCTGTCTTCACTACAGCTGTATGCGCTAAAAAAAAGTGACTAAAAGCATAGACGTAGGAACATCTAGACCATGGTTACGGCAACAACACTCTAATTGCAACAGCGAAAGTGTCATCTACATGATCACCTGCCCTTGTGGTTTAAGGTACGTGGGGATGACCACCAGAAAGGTATGCACCAGTATCCTTGAACATAAAAGCACAATTAGATGCGCAAAGCAAATACCAAAACTAACCAAACACTTCTTTGACTTACAGCATGGAGCATATACCCTTAGCTGGACTATCCTTGACAAACCCAATTGGCATGCAACCACAACAGGTTTGGCAACCAAACTCCTCAGGCTAGAGCAGAGGTTAGTGTACAGGCTGGGCACTGCGAATATGGGACTCAATGATGACATTCCCTGGCTGACACTGGCATGAGTCCCTTGAACACACTCGCTGTATCAACACACACATTCCAGACACTGGCATGCCCATTTTCTGTCCGCCTGCAGTTTGGACAGCTTGCAGTTTGGACAGTGGGCAACATGCCACCTTACTTGCCTTGCTGGCTTGGGCGTACCCAGTCCACCCCAACACTGTCATCGCGCGCATTGTATTTTTTAAAATCACTACTGGAGACTTGCTTTTAGGTTGCGCTGCTTACGTTGCCTTGACGCTTGCAAATTGGGGAACAGTCAGGCTTACCTGCACTTTAATTGTTGTGCCACCCGCATTCTGCGGGATTTAGTTAGTGGGGGCTTCTGGCTTGCGGCGTTTGATCGCCATCTTGGGTGGGTGTGGGAAGGCTTTGGCCATTTCAGGCGCCATATTGGGTGGGTCAGACGCTATACTAGGCGGAACCCGCGTACCGGAGAGCTATATAAACCGCTCTTCTGGCACGGTAGGTAGACCTTGTCATTGTGCGCATTGTATTTTTTTAAATCACTACTGGAGACTTGCTTTTAGGTTGCGCTGCTTACGTTGCCTTGACGCTTGCAAATTGGGGAACAGTCAGGCTTACCTGCACTTTAATTGTTGTGCCACCCGCATTCGGCGGGATTTAGTTAGTGGGGGCTTCTGGCTTGCGGCGTTTGATCGCCATCTTGGGTGGGTGTGGGAAGGCTTTGGCCATTTTAGGCGCCATATTGGGTGGGTCAGACGCTATACTAGGCGGAACCCGCGTACCGGAGAGCTATATAAACCGCTCTTCTGGCACGGTAGGTAGACCTTGTCATCGCACGCATTGTATTTTTTAAAATCACTACTGGAGACTTGCTTTTAGGTTGCGCTGCTTACGTTGCCTTGACGCTTGCAAATTGGGGAACAGTCAGGCTTACCTGCACTTTAATTAATGTGCCACCCGCATTCGGCGGGATTTAGTTAGTGGGGGCTTCTGGCTTGCGGTGTTTGATCGCCATCTTGGGTGGGTGTGGGAAGGCTTTGGCCATTTCAGGCGCCATATTGGGTGGGTCAGACGCTATACTAGGCGGAACCCGCGTGGCGTAATATCATTAATAGGAATGGAGGAGCAGGCGCTCAGCGTCCGCGCGCAGCGGGCGAGCCGTGGGCGTGCCGGAGGTGCGCCAGAGGTAAGCCCGTTTGCGCCCGTTCGCGTCCCGGTTGCTCCCGGTTCTACAGTGAAGGTTATTCCGCATTTGGTATACTCTCGAGAAGAACTGTATGCTTTGAACCACCATATGGCCCCAGGTGAACAACCTACCACACGGTCTTCTATCCAGCCCACTATTTCTTGTGGCTTACTCAATGTTCGTTCTCTTGTGAAGCATCACGCCGAAATTGCCTTGCTAGTCGAGTCCGCTAAGTTGGATATTTCATTCATAACAGGGACCTGGACTAGAACAGATAACGGAGCGGAGCTCGGTTGGGCTTGCCCTCCGGGCTACTTTATAAGGCATATTCCCCGAATTACGGGGAGGGGTGGCGGAGTGGGATTCATTTGTAGGGACACACTTTCCTTCTCACAGCTTGTAGTAAAGGAAGTGACAGGGTTTGAACTCATGGGCTTCTCGCTCACAGCTCAGGGTGGTACAGTATTAGCAGGCCTTCTCTGCCATAGACCGCCCTCCAGAACCACTTCTTCCTTCCAGCAATTTATTGATCTTGTTTATGACCTATCTAATTCACACACTAAGTTCATAGTGTTGGGCGACTTCAATGTACGACCCTCAGGCTCACAAGAGCTTGCCTTTAGAGAAATCTGCCAAGCGTGTAGCAATATACAGCTAGAGCAGCTGGTGCAGTGTTCTACTCATGTGATGGGACACACTTTGGACTTGGTTTTTGCGGACAAGGAGTTGGTCGTAATTAATAAGGTCATGGATCAATGCTGGACTGACCATGCTTAGGTCCTTATGTCCGTTCTTTTGTCGGGAGAATTGCGAAGTGAAGATGGCCCGGTCAGGCATAAATTTAGTAGACAATGGTCTCGCCTGTTAAGGGGGTCAAGTTTACCTTTACTATTGCCTACAACATTTTCGGTGGAGGAGACTGTGGACAAAAGCTATGCTGCCCTTAGTCAGCAAATTCTGACATCATTAGATAAATTGGTCCCTCTAAAGAGGGTCAAGAATAAACCTCTGAGAGTTAACACTTGGTTTACTAGCGATCTCAGCCAACAGAAACTTCGCTGTAAGCAGGCGGAGCGTGCTTGGAGGAGAGGATATGGGGAATCGGACCGTGCGGCCTATAAGCAGGCCTTGCAGGAATATAAAATCCATCTAAGGATGGCCAAGGCGAAGTTCTTGGAAGATTTCCTGGCTAAAGCCTCTAATAAATCACAGACCCTCTTCAAATTGGTAAACAATCTGGCCAGTCCAGACTGTGCAGTACCAGTCACCGCAGCATCTCAGGAACTGTGTGACTCGTTGGCCTCTGCGTTCGAGGATAAAATTAATTTAATTCTAAGTGGTCTCTCGACCTCGGGCCACTCGGCCTTGGTAAAGTTTTCCCCATCGAAATCCCTTTGCTCTCCGAGTGTTGAGGATGCTAAAGGGGAGCAACAGCAATTATTTTGCTTTCCTACCCCTTCCTTGGAGGAATTCCAGACACTAGCTAATGGTGTGTCATCGGGTTCCCCACTTGACCCTTTACCACATAAGTTCTGGAAGGCTTTCCAGGCAGAGCTGCTGCCACCGCTGTATACCATCTGTTGTCAGTCATTGGCCACAGCCTCGGTCCCAGACAGCTGGAAGCTGGCTGTAGTGACACCTTTGTTAAAAAAGGCTTCTTTGGACACGCTATGTCCTGCTAGCTATAGGCCTATCTCGCTGTTGCCATTTCCTATAAAAATTGTAGAGAGGCTGGTCACAAGATCCTTATCTAATTTCTTAGAATCCAACTCATGTTTGGATGCAGTCCAATTTGGATTCAGGCCAGCCCATGGGACTGAGACCGCCTTGATCACCGTGTTGGATGATCTGCGAACGCGTGTCGACACAGGTAAGGCAGCATTTTTAGTGTTGCTGGACATGTCGGCCGTGTTCGACACGGTGGATCATGCTGTCCTCTTGGACCGCCTTCAGAGAGCGGGTGTTGCTGGTTTGGCGTTGGGCTGGCTAAAATCCTATCTTGGTAATAGGCAACAAGCAGTGGCACTACCACCTTTTCGCTCAGCCGTACGTCAGGTGAAGCAGGGTGTGCCACAGGGGTCCGCGATCAGTCCGATCCTTTTTAACCTTTACCTCCGTCCCCTAATCAGTTTGATAAAATCATTCGGCATCTCAGTCATCAACTACGCAGATGACACTCAACTGATTTTTTCTTTTGAGGGTAAGGAGGCGGTTTCGAGGGACACTTTTCATCAGTGTATGTCGGAAACTGCAGAATGGCTTCGACTTAATTCGCTCCAATTTAACGGAGCAAAAACCGAGGTGCTTTATTGCTCCTTGGACCGGCCCTCTCGCCCGCTGCCAAAGGATTTCTGGCCGGCTTCTATTCTGGGCACAGTGACAGCCGCTGAATCGGCCCGTAATTTGGGGGTCATGTTTGAACCTAGTCTGCAGCTTGATGCCTCTGTAAATAAGACCATTGCAACGTGTATGGGCCTACTTCGAGCCCTACGTAAAGTCTTGCCGTTGCTCCCCTTGGGAGCTCGAGTAGAGGTGGTGCGTAGTACTATTCTCAGTAGACTAGACTACTGCAACGCGCTGCTTCTGGGGGCTCCCAAGTCTCTGGTATCCAGGTTGCAGAGGATTCAAAACATGGCAGCCAAATTGGCCCTAGCTCGGCCACACTCTGCGTCATCTTCGGCAGCATTATCCGAACTTCACTGGCTGACTGTCCAGCAGCGAATTCTTTTCAAGGCCGCATGCATTGTTTTCAGGGCGATGCATGGGCTGGGACCTTTGCCACTTCAAACCCTTTTCTCCTGGTATCAGGCCGCTAGACCTCTAAGATACTCCTCGGCGTTCCTGATAAATGTTCCTAAATTTGTCAGAGTAAGGATGGGCGTCCGCGCGTTTAGCTTTGCAGCCGCCAAGTTGTGGAACACTCTTCCCTTGTCACTAAGGAGTAAGCAAGATCTAACTTCCTTTAAAAGAGATCTGAAGACCTATCTCTTTCCGAGAGCAATGTAGTGTGTTAGATCTGATGATTTGTTGAAGGTCAAGCGCCAGGGTACCCTTGGGGTGGCAGTCGCGCTCTACAAGAACGTAATAATAATAATAATAATAATAATAATTAATGTGGTATTCGTTACATAGCATTTAGGTCTTGTCTCTTTAATTAGAACATTCTGTGTTAGAACACAGACTAGGTCATAGGCTTGGGGAGTTCACTGTGGCAGTTATGATTTAACCTGGATCTAGATGAGACGCTCATCTCATATCTCCTGTAACCAGATATCTATGCTGTACAAGATTCAACCTGCCAATAAACCTTTATTGGGTAACCTTATCCTTTGTTGTTGGAGTTCGTGTGACATGAAGCTTTCTACAATTTGGTACCAGGAGTGGGGTCAGAGACATCGTGCTGCAAATCAACACGCTTAATCTCGGAGGACCTCACGCGACTAATTGGACTTCAGTTCATGCTCCGTTTCAAATTGAATGGTAACTAAGCCATCGTGTTTTTTTCTAAAACTACTGATTGATTGGTTCCTGGTGAAATTGTTTTAATTGACTGCTACTTGAATTTCTTCGTGACAGCCTGCAGCATGAAGTACGTATTTTACCAGTTTGACGACTTTCATTTGGAAGCGCCGTATTGTATTATTTAAGTTTTATTCAGGTACATTCGAGCGCATCCTGCATCCTGATTGGGGAAAGATCGTTGTCTTACAATATTTTAAATAACGCTTACTTCTGGCATCGTTCGAACGTTGGAGTCACAGGCGGAGCTCGGAGTTCCATGTTCTGGCGTCTTATCCTCTCAGCACTCTCCCGTCAACTGCGAGGCATCCTGGGATAAAAGCGCGCTGACGTCACGCGCACTTTGGCGGCCATTTTGGATTGGGAACATTTTCGCACGAAGCGGTACGGAAATCGTTTACAAGCATAAACAGTAGAAAATATACATTTGCAGTACACGGACGACCTACGCCTCTCAATTTGACGGTGATTCACACACCATTAGCCAAAGTGTTGGGCATTGTGAGTTTTTTTTTTTTTCAAAGTACATTGTGGGGAGTAAATTTATAACTGTGTCAACAACAATTATAATACCAAGAATCAGTTCACAATGGCATCCAGTCAGGGTGTCATCCAACCTACGCCATTTTTACCAAAAGCAGGCAAACCTGATCTGAAATGGGTAGAATGGCTCAGAGATTTTGAAAACTATCTCACAGCCATAGATGCAGACAATTACTCGCCTAAAAGGAAGTTGGCTTTGTTAGTTAATCACCTAGGTACGGCAGGCCGTAGGGTCTTTGACAATTTACCAAGACATCCTGCTCCCTCAGCTGAAGACACAATTTGGAATGTATATGCTGAAGGGAAACTACGTATGGCTAAACAATACTCGGATACTCCAAGTGTTCTCCTAGAACGATATAACTTTGCAATGTGCAAACAATCCAGTGAAGAGTCAGTTGAAGACTACATAGCTACTTTGCGTGTTTTAGCTGAAAAATGTGAATTTGGATCTGAAATTGATACTTACATTAGGGACCAATTTGTGTTTCATTGTTTCTCAAAGAAAGTTCAAGAACGATTACTTGCTTCACGTAACCCTAATCTGACTGAAACTATTGATATAGCGAAAAGCATAGAGAGATCAATTGTTACTTCAAAAGTATTGTCAGGGCAGCAAAATCAGTCTTTAAGTACTAATTTACAAACGTCAGTACGACCGGTGTGTGCCTCTAATGTAAGTTTGGTTTCTGATGAGAACATAGTGGGTGCTATCAGTAATAGACAACCATATAACAAGAATAGAGGCTACAAAAACCAGGCTCAAAGGGGTCAATTGGTTTGTTATCGATGTGGGTCAAGAACTCATATCGGGAACAACCTTAATTGCCCTGCTTTGAATAAAAGATGTACTAAATGCCAGAAAATTGGCCATTTTCAAGGCTCTTGCAGGAGTAATGTAAACCCTAGCTTGAACAGAGTCAGAATATCCAACATTGCATTGGATGAACAGGAGGTGCAAGAGTGTATGACGGATTTTGGAAACATTGTAGTCACCATTGAGGTACCGGAATCACTAGGCAAACCAATAAAAGGACCGTTAGTCGACATGTGTATAAGTGGTAACATAATCCCAGCAATGGCTGATTCAGGTGCACCTGTCACTATTCTGGCAGATTGTACATTTTATCAGCTGTGGCCCAAAGATATGTCTCTTATTGCTCCTGATATTAATCCCAAAGCATTTGGGGAGCAGGACATAGATCTTTTGGGTTATTTTCTAGACAAATTAGAGTGTTTAGGAAGGGCTGTTAGAACAAAGATATATGTAGCCATAAAGGGAAGGAACATCATAGGTTGGAAGGATCTTGCTTTGTTAGGGATCATATTGCGGCCTGGTCAAGACCCTCCAATTGTTCTTGGTGATCTCCCTTCGAGCATGTTGGCAAGTATCCAAATTGATATGAAGGTGGACGACATCACGAAGTCCTTTCCCGACGTGTTCAGGAATACTGTAGGTGAGGTAAAAGGGTATGAACATAGCATAAAGCTAAAAAAGAACCCAGTACCAATAATACACAAGGTTAGACCAGTACCTCTTACGGTTAGGAAGGAGTTGAAGGTTTTGCTTAATAATTTAGAGGCTGAGGGAATAATATCACCGATTGATTCATCAGAATGGATTTCTCCGGTGGTTTTGCGGAAGAAAAAGAGTGGGGAACTCAGGCTGTGTGTAGACTTAAGGTCATTAAATCAGAATATCCTTGTAGATTGTCATCCATTACCTCTTATACACGAGATGCTAGCGAAGATAGGGAAATCTAAATTCTTCTCCACTATAGATTTACACTCTGCTTATCACCAGATTAAACTCACCTCAGACTGTCAAGCACTCACTGCGTTTGTAACTCCCTTTGGAGCTTACAAATACTTAAGATTGCCGTTTGGATTGGCATCGGCGGCAAGCGTGTTCCAAAAATTGATGGATGGTCTTTTTGGGGATACACCACAAGTACAGGCATATCAGGATGATGTATTAATACACACTGAAACTGAAGAAGAACATATAGAAATTCTGAAGAAAGTTTTGTCCATTTTACAAGACAGAGGCATGACAGTTAAGGCCAATAAATGCAAATTGTTAGTTGATAATGTCGAATATTTAGGACACAACATTTCATGTGAAGGTATAAAACCTAAATTCTGCAATGTAGAAGCAATACGCGATGCACCACCACCTACTGACAAAGATTCTTTGCGATCATTTTTAGGCCTGTGCGAATATTACGCTAGGTTTGTTCCAGGTTATGCACAATTAATTCAACCATTAAGACTCCTGTTAAAAAAAGGAATGAAATTTGAATGGAATGACATATTGCATGAAGTATTTAAGGAAGTTAAGTTGTTAGTCATTAACGCCCCAGCTTTACACCCATTTGTCTCAGACGCAAAATCTTTCATTGCAGTGGATGCCAGCCAGAAAGGTCTTGGTGCAGTTTTTGGTCAATGGATAGATGGAAAGGAAAAAACTATTGCGTTTGCCTCTCGCACTTTGACTTCCACAGAATGCAACTATAGTACAATTGAGCGGGAGGCACTTGCTATAGTTTGGGCGGTACAGAAATTCAAAACGTATGTTTGGGGTACTCGTTGTGAGATTTTCACAGACCATAAGCCGCTAGTTTCGTTACTGAGTGGCAACGGATTGGGAAAATCTTCAGCGAGACTAGTTAGATTATTGTCCAAGTTGCAGGAATATAACTTAAATATTGTGTATATTCAGGGTGGTAAAAACACTCGGGCTGACTGTTTGTCTCGTATACCTTTGCCTGATTGTGGTGAAGGTGAGGATGACTGTCACAATGATTGCGTGGTAGGTCTCATAGATGCTGTTGACAAGTGCAATGGGAGCATTTCTCAGGAAGAGTGGGCTGCTGCAATGGATGTTGATGAAACACTCAAAAAGGTGGAAATTTTCAACAAAAGTAAATGGCCAACTGGAAAAGGGTTGAGTAGTGAGTTAAGGAGTTTTGCCCAAATCAGTGAGCAAATTTCGTTTGAGAACGGGGTTTGTGTGAGGAATGGTTTGTTTGTCCCTCCTGCATCTTTAAGGAATAAGATCATAGATATTGCACACGAAGGGCATTTAGGAATTTCTGCAACTTGTAAAATTCTTAGGAACATATTCTGGTGGCCATCCATGGATAAACAAGTAGCATTGTTTGTAGAGAATTGTCCTAGTTGTGTGGTATCAGACAAACACTGGAAAGTTCATGTAAAACCTTTGATCACGGTACCCTTTCCAGACCTACCTTGGGACAAAATTGCTCTAGATTTCTCAGGTCCATTCAACATATTGCCTTCTGATAAAAAATATTGTATAGTGGCGATAGATTATCATTCTAAATGGATTTATTATTCATTTGTTGAAGCAGCCAATTCGATCAATGCTATCTTATTTCTTCAGAATATCTTTAAAAGTGAAGGTACTCCCAGTTTTGTAATTACAGACAATGGGCAACACTTTATCTCACAACAATTTACCAGTTTCCTTGAAAGTGCTGACATAAAACATTGCCGTGTAGCGCTTTATAGCCCGTCATCTAATGGATTAGTTGAGAGGGCTAACAGATTTATTAAAGAAGGGGTGCAGACAGCCATTGCAACAAAGGTTGAGGTTGGTGCTTTCTTACAAAAGAAACTATGGGCTTACTTGACAACGCCTCATTCTACTACTGGTGTTTCACCTTTCAAAGCACTTAGGGGAAGGGAAGCCAGATCCAAATTGGTTCCACAATGGTTTAAGAATGTGGAGGCTGGCTCTTTGTTGTTGGAGAAAAGAAACACCATGACGGATCTTCAAGAGGTGAAAACTAGGGTTGAAAACAAGCAATTGGTTCAAAAAAGGAACTATGATGGCACTTCTGCTCATCATGTTCCTTTTATCAAAGTTGATGATTGGGTTATCATTAAGAAACCTTTTAAAGTGGTTAAAGGCCAATCTAAGTTTTCTTTGCCAGTTCAAGTAGAAAAAGTTACTGAATCTTCTGTGTTTTTAGGTAATAAGGGGTGGTGGAACAAAAACAGTGTGGCAAAGGTTTCTGATAATCAAGTCAAGATTTTCAACAAAGTTTATTCTGATGTTTATGATGGAGAAGATGAAGGGTTTAATTTTGGTCCTGATTTGAATGATAACTTTAGTCTGGATAATTCTACTCCTAA
Organism: Triturus cristatus; assembly: GCF_964204655.1. Taxonomy (NCBI): domain Eukaryota; kingdom Metazoa; phylum Chordata; class Amphibia; order Caudata; family Salamandridae; genus Triturus; species Triturus cristatus. The sequence continues at coordinate 136,056,723 of NC_140590.1, read as the reverse complement.
TCATGATTTGTATGTCAGTCCTGATTTGGATGTTAGTGTTGATTCTTCAGATCAAGCCACCTGCTCCATGGACGAGGTATCTGCACGTGTTCATCGTGTTTGTAAGGTGCCTCAAAAATTCAACAACTATGTAATGTATTAATCTTTATTATTGGTTTAGGTTTTGTTGTTTTGTTTATGGGGGGGGGTATGTGGTATTCGTTACATAGCATTCTTTAATTAGAACATTCTGTGTTAGAACACAGACTAGGTCATAGGCTTGGGGAGTTCACTGTGGCAGTTATGATTTAACCTGGATCTAGATGAGACGCTCATCTCATATCTCCTGTAACCAGATATCTATGCTGTACAAGATTCAACCTGCCAATAAACCTTTATTGGGTAACCTTATCCTTTGTTGTTGGAGTTCGTGTGACATGAAGCTTTCTACAATTAATTAGGACTCTGGGTCACGCAACCCTTAACAAAGAGCGAGGTGTGCCGCTCAGGAGCCTCTCTTTCCCAAGCGCGCGGAGACATTGACATGCAACGTCACATGCCTTTGTCACGCTTTGTGAGTCCTTTTAATTCCGCTGGCAAGTACTCCCTTTTAATAAATCATTTCCCCTTGGGTGCTCTTTACTGAACAGCCTGCCCGATCGGTGTAAACACCATGAAACCGCAAGCACCTCGTGCAACTTCACCGATACCAACAACTTCCAGCCCCGAACATACTCTGGTTGCCTAGACAACCACCCCCGAGACTACCACTCCAACCATTCGTCTGATTCCGGCGTTTTTATAGCAGGCAACACAGTGCGCAGGTGTTCACATTTACAACACCACTTACCTCGAGAACTGCCCCTGAGACTACTTCTCCCAGCATGCTACTGTTTCCAGCGGACATCCAGCCACTGCCCACAGGTGTTCTCCATTACCCCCATTTTCCTTTCCATTCATACCGCCCGACCGGGAGACTCTCTACCCTGTCCCCGGACGAGAGCTGCTGACCTGAGAGGGCCCGCACTTTCGGCGGTAAGTTTCCGTGCACCACCATGGTGGTTGCTGCTGCCCCCTCAGGCACCGGATTTGGGCCTTGTTCACCGGTTGCGCCCATCCCTAGCTTGCAGCCCGTTTTGCTCTGCTTGGCCACCAGCACTGCTACCACCAAGCCAGGCGCTCTTCCACGCAGCAGAAGGCCTCTCCATCACACTCTGGGTTTGACGATATGGGGTCCCAGGAGCTTTCTAGTTTCAGCGCTCTCACAGACTCCCCGATCCCCCAGTCCTGACTCCCCCCTTGGGGTCACTCACTTCCTTTATGCAGGTTATCCTGGCTGTGACTCTGCCACAGGAGCCACTTTTGGGTGGTTGCGCACACCCTTGGCGCCCCCTGCTCGTTTTTTCAAATAGGCCCCCCGACATGCCATCATGTTACACCCATCCACAGTTCTGTCCAGGTGGGTCTCTTTTGGGGACCGTCTTTCGCGTGGCCACAGGCCTGGGCACACCTCTGCTTCTTTTCCTGGGTCTTTGGTGTTGCCTTATACATCGAGCAATTGATACATTTCAAATCTGCGCACGTCTTTGATGCATTTGACTCTGCTACTTTCTTCCTTTCCCCCTCTGGGGTTTTCTGATTTTAAATGCTACAAACCTTCTTCCACAGGTTGTGGCGCCCGTACCATACGGCTAATAAGCCGTGACAGATGTGGTGAAGTCCGTATACCTACAATGGTGAGTCACGCTTCTGAGCACATTAAACGTTGTTCTAATATTGGAATGTGTCTGAAATTATTTGAGATATTGGAGGATCTAAAATGTGTTTTCATGATAAAGCTCTGTATACCTATGTGGCATATTGCTATTTGTCTCCACCTTAGGATTTACGTGGAACATACTGAACAGAAAAAGTGTCCTGGTTCAGTATTGTCCTATTTATTTATCAAATTTTAGTGTTTCTTTATACACTATACACTTATTTATTGCAGTAGCTATAATACCGACCCTGAAGAAAGCCACGACACTAGTTGAGGTCTGCTAGGCTGAAACATGTTGGTCTTGTAAGAGTGCAGAAGCCTTGAATCCTGGCACCTGCGTTATGAGCTATATTTTGTTTCTAATCCTGACACCGGGCAGTTGAATAAAAGCAGCACCATAGCTGACTCGGAGCAAGTTTTAATCACTTGAAACACAGCACTGCACCTTTTTCTCAACACACCAAGCTCTCATAGGGTTTTAGTACAACCTCCCTCCTTACCAAAACATCCCTGAGCTCCTCCCTCGCAGCTAGGGGGTTGTAGCCCGCGTGAGAACTAGGTCTCTCACGCGAGGAGGTTCCCCCATGATGAAGCATGACACCTTTGGTGTGTGAGGGGAACTGTCCTTAAAAGGGAAATCCCCTGTTGTGCACTAATGCACATTGAGTCAAATGGTGGACCTCCCTATCAACACGGACCCGGGGCTGCTTTGGTGACAACAGTATCTCTCAGTTGCCAGATGTAAGTGGTGTCTACTGGTGCTTCTGTGCCAACAGCCGTTGGATGTAGGCAGTGTTTATTGGCTTTGGTACCTAGGCATTCTAATGAAGGTGGTGTCTGTCGGTTTTTGCGTGTCATACCGGTGGAAGGAAAGTTCAAAGTGCATGTGTCCAGACAAAATATACTAAAAGTACAGATGGTATATATAAAACAAGCATGTTTCTTGGGGTCTACTCTGAAAGGGATTGTATGTAAACTTGGAAGATGGGTGCATATTAGCAACAAAACCAGAACAACTTTACTATATGTGAGGTAGCTGCGTTGTCACTGCTACAGTAACTCCGGACTGCTCTTTCTGTGCAAGGTTTACTGGAATGAACTGCATTGTTAAAAACACTGCACATGCTTAAAAAATAACATAAAAATACATCCAGTGAGTTTGGAATTTAAAGTAAGCCCACCTCTGATCGGACGACTGCAGCCATGCTGAGAGCCCCAGGCTGCGGCACACCTGCACCAGAGACACCGGGACCATTGTGTGCATGTTGTGTTTTGATGCCTGGGGGTGGAGTACTGCATTACCCCAATAGTTTTCACAATTATTAGACACCCGATTGGTGTTGGTTTGTGAAGAGTTAAGAATATTATTACAACGCACGATAGGGAAACTTTGTATTTACTGTTTAGGTCTCGCTGAGACAGCGAAAGCTGTCTCTTTGAGACATTTTGTAAGTGGGTTTTTGAAAGTGCTTCCCCTGGCATAGAGCTACAGTGCACGAGGCGTGCACGCGTGCAAAGCAGCCATATGGCTTAGTCGCTCTCCCTTGTAGCCCCTCTCCGCCCCCTTCCCTGCTGCTATTTCACACCAGTTATCAGAACTCGCGCTTCTCTCCCCCACCCCCCCACCATCACGTCTCGCGCGTCCAATGCATGTTCTTTATTGAAAAGCAATTCACTTGATTGGCTCAGTTTCAACTCCCTTTGAGGTCTGCTCCGTTAATGTAAACAGGCCTGTAAATCTTGGTTTTATCTCGTCATATTTGCCAGGAACTAATGTCAGAAGCTGTTTTCCGAGGGTGCCTGTTCCATCCCCCAAACCACTCCTACTTCGATGCTTGTTTTGTACATGCCACAATGAACATGAAGTCAGATTCACACGCGCGCAGCATAGTTCGAAGAGTCCACAGATGACAATTCAGAGAAGAAAATTCATTTCGGTTCGGTAGCTGCATTTCCTTCGGCGTGTCCGTTTTGTTAAGAGTATGCTGGAACTCTGAATGGACGCTTCCTTCGTCAGCATCTCTTTTCATGCGTGGCAACACTTTTTCCATGCGTTGTTTGCCCGTTCGGTTTTCATTTCTTCTTGCAAGGTGCGGTTATGGTCATTGACTATTGGAAAATGTAGTATTTATTCTCTGCGTACAATTGCTAAGCAGCTCTTACTATAACATTGGCATGTTTATAAGTTGTCTTACATACTCATTTTTCCATCCTTGTTTAATTGAACTGCAAACAGAGGCGCCCAGCTAACGCAAAGTTAACTAGTAGTTCCACAAGTTAGTTTATATACCGTTTGGGGTCCTAAATGCACGTGTCCATCACTCTCCCAACAGACGCTGTGTCTGTCTGCTGAGAAGCGAGAGTTTTCTTGAACAACTCTACCACCCCCTCCCACTTCTTTCGTGGCAACAGATGGTCAGCAATGACAGTGGGTCCCAGTTGTTTGCTCAGTGGGGCAACTATCCCCATCCTCAACAGCAAGGAGTGAGCCCTGAAACCTGGAGAGCGCTTCAAGAAGCAGCCAGACTGTGGCTTTCGCACCGTCCGATGTAATTACCTGCCAGAACCCTGTCTGTGCACCGACGGGGCAGTGTGGAAAAGGGTAGCATAGCAAGGAAGAGCGTTAAATAACATCCCTTGTTTGCCTCAAAGGCCACACTAAATTCCTTTGTTGTTTTTAAAGCATTTCATTGTTTAGTACACACAGCACACATCTTTTTTTCTGTTGATGCTTCAACTGCACAGCACTGTCACAACATTGTAGTGCAAATATACTTTAGGTACCCAGCACAACATATTGCTATAGTTTAGAATTAGTTTGTATTCAACAAGCTGTTTAGCCTTGTTTTAGCCATGTTCGTCTCGGGATAAGTAAGTATTAATATGTATAAAATGGAGCCTGTAACTATGAGAGAGTGTGGCATAATGGCCAGAGCTGCCAACTTTGGAACTGGTAAACCAGGTTCAAGCCTAGGCGTCAGCTCAACGTTCTCGGATTCTGGGCAAATCAAGGTGCAGGGCGGATTGTTCGAAAGCAGGGAATGGGAAGTAAACTGTTTGTCAGGAGGCAGCTATTGTGTTCCCTTGTGTGTTTCAGGGTAGACAGCTGGAAGTAACAGCGGGCAAGGCAATTCCCTGCAGCTGGATGCCAGCAGGACAATAACTACTGAGGGCAGAATGTGATGATGTAAAACTATGCTCAACTTTATAACTACCCCCCCCCCCCCCCAACTAAAATGGATTTAGAAATGATTAGCAAATTAAGTCATGTGAATTCCAGGGTGCACATAATCTTGTGCTAATGGGCTGAAGCTGACAACAGCACATCTGTGTTACATGTCATCTGTACTAAAGCCACCTGACTGGTTGTGTTCAAAGCTTGTTTTATTAACACCACCACCACCATCGATACCACCAACACCGATACCACCACCAATACCAACATCACCAATACCACTGCCATTACCACCACCAATACCATCACCAATGCCACCACCATCACCACCACCACCTGTACCACCAACAGTACCACCACCACCGATATCACCAACACCACCACCAATAACACCAACATCACCAATACCAACACCACCAATACCACTGCCAATACCACCACCAATACCATCACCAGTACCACCAATACCACTGCCAATACTACCACTAATACCACTACCTCCACCACCCCCAGTACCACCACCACCACCAATACCACCACCACCTCCAATACCACCATTACCACCACCAATACAATCACCACTATTAATACCTCCACCACCGCCAATACCACCACTAATACCATAACCACCACCAATACCACAACCATCACCACCACCACCACTGCCACTAATACCATCACCACCACCACCAATACCACCACCATTACCACTACCAATCCAGTACCACCGCCACCACCAATACCACAACCTCCACCAATACGACCACCAAAACAGGTTGAAAGCAGCAATGAAAACAAACCTATGAGGGTAAAACTAAGTAGTAGGGAGTGTCTGGTTATTGAAGAAAGGCATGAGATGCTTCTGGTTGAGATGAACCTGTTGTGTCGGTCATGGACGTGTGCGCTACTGTGCACCTGTATGCGGGAAGATAGTGCAGCAGCAGGCTGTGCTGTACAAACCTGTGGTGTACGAATGTGTTACTTAGCTGTGTCACACTGCCTTCCAGGACCATGCTTGGTTTGTTGTGTGCACACATGATGGAAGAATGCACTGCTGGTGTGCGACACTGCTTGAATCTGCACTGTGGGGTGTGTTTGTATATCTTCTTGTACTGCTGGTGCCAGTGCTGTGTATGTTGCCGCCCAAGCCGTAATATATGGAGTGGAAAAAGAGCTAAACTCCTTCTCCAAAAAAAGGATGAAACTGTGAAAAGGCAAGCTAATTTAAAATTGCAGCGTCAGCGCCCAGAAGCCAGGACTTTGAGGAATCATTCAACAGGGGCGGCTGGTGTTCGTGGGCGAGATGGGTGCCGCCCTGCCACCCTTTGGGGGATTAAAAAAATATGAGCTGGAACACCGAGCAGCTAGCAATAAATAGTGCTGGCTGCTCACAGTACAAACACGGGTAAATCTGGGTTTTTCTTTGAGGGGTTGGGGGATGATGGCATTGGCTCTTGGCTCTCTGCTGTGTGTAACTGTTCATGCTTTTGGCTGGGCAACCTGAGGCCAGAAAGCAGAGCAGTGACGACACACAGGTTGGCAGGATCTGTGTATTACTGCCAGACTACAGCTTTTCATTTGGGCGAATTTTGTTTAGCCCAGGGAGGAGTCAGAAGCTCCCCATTAATTCCAATGGCTAGGGGCAGGCCAATCCAGCTTCCGTAAAGTAGTGGGGTGTGGCAGTGGCCTTCTCTGCCTCTTCCTCGAGACACCACCCAATTAACAGTTGTTGTTCAGAAGTGATTGGTGTGCTGGGGTAAGGGGAGGGGTCAATCCAGAATTTTCCAGTTTGTTGTTTGGGATGTTCTTTATTGCCACGCTGTTTTTCTGCAGTCACGATTTGGAGGCCAGCGCAAGAGAACATATCGAGCTCGTGTGGGTTTGAGCCGACCCCTGTGTGGGGAAGTATCTGGTACCTCCACGATGTACTGGGCCATGTTGACCACACATGTGTTTGTAATGACTGGGCAAGTGTCAATCGGTAGGCTGGATGTGTTGTGTTTTTACTTAGGCCTAAATAATATGTGGATGTGTGAGGGGTTTGAAAGAGTGTTGTGATGCTTCAAATCTAATCAAAGACAACTTTATTCGGTATCACGTATAGAAAACCATAAAAGTTTCACAACATCCAAATCTCATTTAAAACATGATACAAATAAAATTACATACAGAATGCAATTCATATTAATAAAAAAGGAAAAGGATGGCCTGTTAGTGTCACTCATATACTAAACATTAAAACAGAGAGTGCCTACTACCAAATAGGGTTGCTAATTGTCCAGACAGGCCCTGGTTCTCACCGTAGATTTCAAATAACCCACGATAAAAAAGATACAGTCAGTCTTCAGAAGTTGCAAATACAGAAGCACTGGGCGAACCTGGTTAAAATTCAGCTTCTTTAAAAGGGGGGATAAAAAATATCTCCGGGGGTACCTCGTAAAATTTACAAAAGAGCACCCTTTTGGAACAGCGAGTAACAAATGAAAAAGACCCAGATGAAACCAGGCCAATAAAAACCGCTCTATGTAGACAGTGACCCAGGAGATAAGGCTCTGTAGATGGGTTTGTTTTTAGCAACAGGAATTTGCGGACACTAGGTTTGTGCACTTCTAGCTCGTCTCTTTCAAGTTTCCTTTAACTGCTAAAAGCTTTCTTGACAAACTCCACATCCTTTTGTACAATAGAATCAGGCTTTAAGAAAAGTTCAGGGTGCCCCAACTCTTCAAAACAACTTTTGATATATTTCAGCCATGGTATACGGGACATGTGGTCAAGGCTCATACATTCGGATATAATCTGCAGGCTGAGGGCTAAATCCTTATTCAGCCAACACTTTAGCCTGAACACTAAGGGGCGCAAAGCCAAGGTGCCACATAGAAAAGGCACCCCCAATACCTCATGAGACACTAAGTTCGATAAACCTCTTGGCACGCCCAGCAAGCGCTTTAAAAAAGTATTCTCAACCACCTGCAATGCGTCTGTGGCGATGTACCCCCAAATTGTACTACCAAAGCAAACTGTGGCTACACTTTTAGTCTGATAGACTTTCAACATGGCTGCAATTGGGCGCTTGCCTATCTTTGCAGCAAAGTTGAAAATAGCAGCGTTTACCCTAGTAAGCTCCCCCTTTTTCGTCTGAATAAGGGGCCCCCACTTCAAACGGTCATCCAATAAAACCCGCAGGTATGAAAAGACAGGCATCAGAGGGACCTTCTCGGGGCCTACTGTGAAGAGAAACTTTTTCTTGGGCCGCATCCCTGCCTGCAATATATAGGATTTATCTTTATCTATTGCTAAATCTCAGGCCACCATGAAATTTAAGAAAGTGTCAAGCAGGGATTGAAGGCCCCTAGTGGTTCTGGCTATAAGGACCGCATCATCCGCATATAGTAAGATGGGGAGACCCCGTCGCCCTACATACGGAAAATCTGCCCCAGTGTTAGCCAAAACTCTGTCCAGATCGTTTATACAGAGGTTGAAGAAAAAAGGGGCCAAAATGCAGCCTTGCCGTACCCACCTCTCGATGTTAAAATCCCTAGAGACACGAAGATCCTGAGTGTATATAATGTTGGCCTTAGTGGCCCTGTGCAGATCCTCTAGGAAGTTAACGATGTTGCCCTCCACCCCCATGGCCCTTATGGACTGCCACAGCTTGACCTGGTTGACACAGTCAAACACGGATGAAAGGTCCATGAAGACCAAGTAGATCGTACCTGGTCGAGCAATCGTGTACTTACCAAGGATCATGTAAAGATTGAGGCATTGGGCCACAGTTGACCGCCCTGGGCGAAAGCCGTATTGAATATCAGAAATTATCTTGTGCTCCTCTGCCTAGGAAGATAATCTTTCCAATATCACCCCTCCCACGACCTTTACCACTGAGTCAAGAAGGGAGATTGGCCTATAGCAAAAAGTGCTATTGCGGTCCCCTTCTTAAACACTAGCACGATAGTTGAGGTGGCCCAGAAATCAGGGCAGCCGTCCCTGGCTGCAGCATTAAGCACAGCCACGAGAACCGGTGCCCAAAAAAGTGGATCCGATTTAAGGAGATCCGGTGGGATGCCGTCCGGTCCTGGTGCCTTGTTACATGTCAGATCGGCAATCCTAGCTTCAACCTCTTTCTGCTCGAAAACCACGGCGGCGATGTTAATGACCCTATCTGTCTGAAGAGATTGATCCCTGGGGCCCTTAAACATAGATTGGAAATGGGGCACCCATTCTTCCTCAGTGATGTGGGAGCCTAAGTCACCCCCTGTATCTTTCTCAAACAGCGGTCTATTGGCAATACCCCAGAACCTCGAACTGTTTCCAACGGTGCTCATCTCTAACAACTCCCTCCAAGCCTCCTGCGATGCATATAACCAGGGCCAATGGAAGTACGTGATTCTGCCGCCACAGCGTTTTCTGCATAATTATAAATCTACCGCACAATCAAGTATCGACTCCTTAATTTGCAGATTTTAGCAAAAAAAAATCTTTGTAGCTCGAACAGATCAAACCGTACTGAAAATACAGCGACATGTATTGGCACACAGTGATAGGCCATACGCAAAGATTGCATGTTCACCTCAGTAGCTTATTGTCCTATTTGGGTGTTAAACCAGCACTAGTGAGGGGAAACCTTAATCAAGACGTGTAAAAATGACAAAATAATGAAGTAAGATAATGAAAAAATGTGCCACATTATGCAGCATTATGTTCCTTTTCTCTCCACATAATTTAGTCAACCTTGCCGCATCCTTTGTCCCTCATAATTCCACTACCCTGTTTATAACATAGGAGTTGTGATGGAGGTGAAGATTTCCCACACAGTTCTGTATGATTTTGGTCTCAAACAAGGTGAGGAGCTCTTTGTTATCCTCATTATTGGTGGGTTCTGGTTATGTGATGAATCGAAAAATTCCGTTAAGTTTGTTTGAGAAGGATCAGTAATATGACGTTAGGTGGTTGACCAGTAGGCCGCGATATCCCTTATTTGTCACATTTCAGGGTCACCCTACCTGACTTACACATTTGTAAACACATAATAAAGCAAGCATTAGCAAAGGAAATAGTTCTGATGTTGTCATATTAAAACAAGCCTATATTGGCGTACAGTGCCCATGTGGGAAGCAGCACCCTGCAAGTAACAGCTCGGGCATGGTAGAAGTGCCTGGGGAGCTGCAAGCCTCTTGAAAATGAACAATAACTTTCTTTAAAAAGAAATAAAAAAAATAGGAAAAACTGAAATTGACCAAGGAGACCCAAGCATAAAAGGGGCTATTTGTGTTTTTCAATCTGCTGTGTACAGGCTACATAACTCAAAATGATTGCATTCAATGGCTAAAGTGAGCTCACCGTTTGCCCCATGCTGTATGCTCCCGTGGGCAAAAGGCAAATGTGAATGGCACAACATGCCAATGGATGAAGAGGGCAGGCTAAAAGGAGCCTATTCGTAAACATACCATAAATATTTTGTGGGTTATATCAAAAGGTCTCTGCTAACGCTATAACTACAAAATAGCGTGGCCCCATTCACAGAAAAGGTTGAAAGAATGCACACATAGATTTCCAACACTGCGTCAATACAGATTTCTGGATCTTTGGAACTCACAAAGATTTCCATGCTTATGCCTGCCAGACTGTGACAGTCCCAGGTTTTCAGCTGAGCGCTGGGGAAAGTTGTAAATGTCTTTCTGCTCACATAACAAGTAATTTCCGCCTGTGCAATCGCTTGCAATGTACAGTTGTGCATGGGGGTGGAGAATGCTTTCCTTTCTTTGCACATGTCTTCCTTCCCCTTTTCCCCTCTCTCTAGAGCAAATTTGTTCCGCATGGAGAAAAATGCTCCCCTACACTGCCACTAATTTTGGAGTTGCTCTGTCCTCCCACACTGGAAAGGAATTTTCTCATGCTTTTGACAAGAGTAAATCTCTAACCTTTCCCAATTTTCTGGCTTGTCCCATGGGTAGGAAGGGGACACAGGGATCTTTAAGGACATGCGAATGACCACCAAAGTATGTGACCTAACGGCCAGCGCTGCAGGCTTTGGAGCTTGGGAACTCGGTAGGAATCTTGGCGTTGGATCAACATCCTGTGATCATGGGCAAAACACTAAATCCCCTTGTGCCTAGTAATAAATTACGTACCCTTGTGTAATGTAACTGGTGATCATGTAAAACCCTCCAATAACTTCAGAACTTAATTACATAAAACAGCGTAAATAAAAAGTCTTTTATTTGTGGGTGTACACAAATGCTAGGACATTACAACCACTCTACTCATTGCAATGGAGCAGCATGTTTACACAGGCATAAATCTGTGTATGTGTATTTCTTTTTATGAGTATGAAGTGCAAAAAGCGATTCTACTTTTGAAAAGCTCATGCTGGTCTCAAAATGTATACGCGCCGGTGTCGTTCGTGCCTGACAAGCACTGAGTAAACAATATGCCGCCTCGAGCTGGCAGGAAGTGCAGTACTTGTTACAATAAACAAATGATGGACGGAATGCTGACAATGCAGACATTCTCCCGCAGTCAAGAGATCTGGGTTAAATCCATCGTTCTTTTGCCCACTACGCCACCCCAGTTCAGACATGGCCATATGCAAATCAGTCTTGACCCTGTGCCTCATGGGAACAGTCCAGCCCGAACTGCCAAGCCATGTCTTCCCTGGACCGGAATCAAGCATCCTAGGACCGGTTTCTGGCTATCAGCCGTCATCAGCCAGGATAGCTTGACTCCAGTGGCGTAGTGAGCACGGGTCCCACCCTTGCTCACTACGCTAGCCATTTAAACAATCTATGGCAAAGCCAGTTGGCTCAGTCCTCACACCGCAAAGCAATCTTTCTGTTATGCATAACTCGCAAGTGTGACATCATAAGGAGGAGAGTGACTTTCTAGCTTCCACAAACCTCACAAGTTAAGGCCTCAGCATGGCACAGCCAGTCATCAGGCAGAGTGGGATGGGTGACTGGCGAGACCCAGGGTAAACTGTAGTGTAAGCATCCTGATGGCTCTGAAATTCTGTCAGTGCATGAAAGATGACACTCATGGCTGACTAAGCAAAGGTGTAGACCTCCACATCGCAGTCCTTAAACATATGAGTGATAGCTCCTCCCCACAGATATTCCAACCTGAAAACCTCCCTTGGTCTGATCCCTACCCTCCAGGAAACACCCACATCCTGTGGCACATATCCCCTGACCTTACCAATCAACATCCTGCACCACCAAGCAAAAGAAGCCGAAACAGGGAGGGAGGGATGGGAACCAGGACTGTGACGGGGAGGTCTACGACTATGGGGTAATGAATATTACCGGTAAGTAACTGGTCATTACCTCTTCATAAGACCTCCCCGTCACAGTCCTTACACACATGAGCAGGTACCCAAGCAAGAATCAGCTTCAACACAGAGTTGCAAACAGACTTTAATCAGAACAACAAGCGGTAAAGCTACACCCCTAGCACAGAACTCAACACCGCGTCCCCAAAACTGGCAGACACAGCTCCACTCACTACCAGGCGATAATGGGACATAAAGGTGTGGGAAGCACTCCAAATGGCGGCCTTGCAGATCTCCGCCTTAGATGCCCGCTGAAAACATGCCCAGGAAGCAGCCATCTCCCTGGTCGACCTCCGGTACACCACAGGATTCATAAACCGCCAAGATTGCCCACTTCAACCACCTACTGAGTGTGGCGCCAGAAGGCTTCAGACCCTGGCCCACTAGGCCAAAAGTCACAAAAAGAGAATCTACTTTATGAAACAGAAGTGTATGGACCAAGTACACCCAAAGAGCCTGCTTAGCATCCCAACAGTGCAGACGCACCTCCTCCTCAGACTGTGGATCAGGACACAAAACCGGCAGTACCAGCTACTCCGAGCAGTGAGAAGAGGAAGGAACCTTAGGAACAAAAGAAGGATCAGGTCGCAGAACAACGCGATCGGCAAATAACCTCTAAGAGGGCTCAGAACAAAGCAACAAGCCCAACTCCCCAACCCTTCTGGCCAAGGTAATAGCCACCAGGAACACCACCTTGATCATCAAAAACCCAAGAGAAACCTCCTCCAGAGGCTCAAAAGGAGCAGACTGCAAGGCCTGCAGTAACAACAGGAGATCCCAACCCGGAGACAAGTATTTAACCACAGACTTCTGGAGAAAACAACTCCTCAAAAGCCGGGACATTAAAGGCACAACAGACTCACAGGGCGGACCCCGAAAGGCTCTCACAGCCGCACACTGAGCACTCAAATAGGAAACAGCCAAGCCCATTTTGAAACCATCCTTCAGAAAATTCACGACCTGCATAGGATCCACAGTCAAGGCAGACCAGCCCCTATTTGCACACCAACCCTGAAAAGACACCCAATGTCAGACATAAGATTTAAGGGTAGAAGGCTGACCGGCTTGTTGAATGAATTGAGCCACTTCAGGAGAACAACCCAGAGACACCAGGTTCATCCCCTCAACATCCAGCCCGCCAGGTCCAATCGGACCAGAAAATCTCGAGACAGAGGACAGGGGTCCACCGGTATCCTCCAGCAAGGCCCCACCGTCAACTGCAACAACAGAGCAAACCAAGGTCTCTGGTTCCATGCAGGTGCCACCAGGATCACCGATGCTCTGTCCAATTTGATCTTCAGAAGGACCCTCCAAATTAAAGCAATTGGAGGAAAGGCATGCAACAAACCCTCCCCCCACCAAAAGGACAGAACATCCACACTCCAAACCGTGTTCGACTGACTCAGAAAGCAAAACTTCTCCTTGAAGGCATTCTCTGGGGTTGCAAACAGGGCCTACATGGGCAGCCCAAACTTTTTCATGAGCATCCCAAACACCTTTTGATCCAAACACATTTCTGACAGGGAGGGAAACAACCTGCTCAAATGATCCGCCTCTGAGTTTAACACCTGAGGCAGATGTAACGCTCTCAGTGACAAGTTCATCTCTGCCCACTGGCAAATCTGCTGCGCTAACAAGTTCAGAGAAGCCACCCTGTAACTCCCCTGGTGGTTGACATAGCACACCACCACTGTGTTGTCCATCCGCAACAGAACGTCCCATTCTAGGACCCGAGGAAGAAAATGACCAGGGCCAACTGGACGTCTTTCACCTCCCTCCAGTTAGAAGACATCGCCGCCTCCCTGACCGACCAGATCCCCTGAACGGAATCCTGAGCAATCACAGCCCCCCAACTTAGCTTGCTGGCATCCGTTGTCAGCACCAACCGCTCTTGGGGAACAAAAGGAGAGCCTTTCAAGAGATTCCTTCCTCCAACCACCAGGATAAGTTCCAGAAAATACCCATTTCCCCCAGAATCAACTGGTCGTAATTCTGAGACCCCAGAACCTAATGGTTTAGAACGTGATTCACCGAAGGGTACAAGTGTAACCGGGCCCAGGAAACAATCATTACAGACGCTGCCATCAACCCCTGCACTCTCAACCACTGTCGACCCGGGGAAGCAGGAGAGGCCAACACCTGCCTCAGTTCTTTTACCAGAGTCAATCTGCGAAGCTCGGAAAGGAACACCTTCCCCACCCTTCTGTTGAAGACCCCCCCCCCCCCAATGAACAGCAGTTCCTGAGTGGGGATCAAATGGGAGTTCTCCAAGTTCAGAATGCACCCGAACTTCTACAGGAGATGGCAGACATTCTGGGTATGTGACTGAGCCTTAGGAAAAGAAGAGGAAGAGAATAACCAGCCATCCAAGTATGGAATCACCTGGGTCCACTTAGAATGTAACAATCCTACCAAGGGAACGAACACCTTTGTAAACACCCTAGGCAAATCAAAGAGACCAAATGGCAATACCTGAAACTGGATATGGCCGCGGCCCACACCAAACCGTAGAAACTGCTGTGAGTCCTTGTGAATTGGCATATGAAAATAGGCGTGACGGAGATCCAGAGAAGTGAGGAAATTCCCCACCAACAGAAAGGGCAGAATCAGCTGGAGAGTCACCATCTTTAAGGACTGGTGAAGAATGCACAAATTTAGGGCCTTCAAATCTAGTACAGGACAGTAATGAGCAAGTCATGAACCCCATCTAATTGTGGCCGACACTTGACCTGTGAACTGGGAACAGGGGTAGCCCGGAACACCTCCCCGGGGCGCTCCACAAATTTGATCAGACACCCCAATCTGATAATCCGAAGGACTCATTGATCCCTGACAAACTCTTCCCAGACCAGGAAAAAGTTCCTGAGGTGACCTCCAACCGGACCTCCCTCTTGAAACATTACATATTAATGATTTAGACTGACTGGGAGATTAAGTGTGTTGCTGCTGACCCCAGGATTTGTGGAAGGAAGGGAAACCCCCGCCATGTCCCCTACCATGAAAGGGCTGTGCGGCCATTATAGACTGAAACGCTTGCACAAATGCGCCCTTATAGTCAGCAAACTTTGCTTTCTGCATAGAGCGGACCGGAGCCAACAACTTTTTGTCCTCTACCATTTTCTTTATCGAAGCCTCCAATGGTTACCCAAATAGTGTGGAGCCCGTGAATGTAAATTTCATGAGTGCAGTCTTCTGCGCCGCCTCAGCCTTCCAAGGTTTAAGCCACAAATGCCTCCTAGCCGCCACCGAAGCGCCAGCCGCCACAGCTGAAGCACTAAGGGAATCAAAGGACAAGTCAGACAAGAAACACAACTGCTGTTCCAACATTGTCAAGGACTCAGAGGAATCCTCCTCTTGCAACAGCTGCTCCAAAATACACTGACAGTCCTTCAGCAGAGACTGCACCAGATAACCTGTGTATGCAGCTGTTCGAACAGCGAGGTTTGAAGCTGCAAAAGACCTCACCAAAAGCCCCTTCAACCGTCTTGTCCCCAGGATCAGAAGGAACTGCATCCTTGAAAACCACCAGGCTCAGTGACGCAAGTCCAGCCAACAGCGAATCAGCCTTCACCACCAAAGAGAATTCCTCTGAAAACCCTTGCAAAGGATATCTTTTATCCAGAAACCGGGGAAAGGCATGTTTATTTATATCTTTCCATTCCCCTTGTAGTACATTTCGTACAGATTTATAAACCGGAAGACTTTCAGGCTCCTGCTTCTGATAATTGGCGAAGGAGTCTTCAGGGAACCCTAAATTGTCCCGAACATGCTGGAGAGAATTGTGAAGGTCCGCCAAATGAGTAAACATCCCTTCACTTCCTCCTCTGAATCATGGTCAGGATCAGGAGGAACAGAGGCATCCAACTTCTGCCTTTTCACCCCCTTCGACTCTCTAACCAGAAAGGCAGCAGAAACAGTGGCTTCAATCATCCGCCAACCATTACCTCTCCTTGCAGCCAGAGAAAGGAAAATTAAACTGCAATCTTGATATTAAAAGAATAAAAAGCAATTTCTCAGAAGAATTTTTCTGACGTTACTTCGGTTGTTGAAAGTGTAGACATGATAAAAACAAAACGTAAATGCCTTTTTACTGCTCATTCTTCTTCTGCAAAGTTAGTTTATTCCAGGAACAAGCCAATAAAACCATTAAATTACACATAAAACAAATATGTTAAAGTCAAAGTGCATGTGCGTTGCGCAAGAACAAAGTAAGCAGCTACAAGTGATAAACATTAAGGGCCTCATTTATGAGGTTTTGCCGTAGAGCAGCACCCCAGGCCTTCCTGGTGCCTGCCCTACGGCAAAAGAAAAGGGCAGGAATATGCCATATAAGATACAGCGCATTCCTGTCTTTTTCCCCTGTGCCGGTGCTGGAGCGGGTTTTATCTTAAAGTTTTGGTATACCCTCTTCATTTCGCATGTTTAGATTAATAAGATTAATTGATTAATAGTAATCGTACTAACAGGATTGCTGTGGAATTTAATCAACCTTACTAATATAAAGAGTACACGTGGGAATTGCATTTGCATGGCCTAACTAATACGTAAACTAAAATGTGTACGCATATTGATCATAGACAAACAGAATATTACATGTTATATGTTGCTTTCGTGATGTATTTGTGATTTGTGCTTTATTAATGTGAGTATAACCTGCACTGAGTGTTGCTTTTGCTAGATAAATACACACACATAAGGGTATTAGTACGGGGATAACATTTTACTAGTCATTTCCATGTATTAATTACATTTTTGTGTCTCTTTGCTTAAGTTGACCATTTGGAGTGGCCACAAAATGGCTGACATCCCTATTTGACGAGATGACTTCATTAAAAAGGTCTCTGGGTGAAGTGCGCATGCGTCGTCAACAGCAGCGGTGGCCTTACAGTGACCCTAACCCGACTGTGCCTACCAAGGTCACACCAGGCAACAGGCCAACTTCCCCTGAAAGAACAATTAAAAGATACATTTGTCCACAGAAATAAGAACTACATCTAAAAGAGACATTTTCCGTATGGGAAAGTGGTGGAACGGATTTCGTCAACCAATCAAAACATTTTAAAATATTACTCGTTACTTTTGGAATGTAATTTTACTATAAAACAGCATAGAATAGAGATGTTGCATTGCTCAAGAGCTTGATTTCGATTTCCTAACGTTATGCTGACGGAGAGGACGGTGACACTGCAGGACAGCTGTTTCCAAAGACTCTGACAGTATGAACTGATGACCAAGATTTTGATTTAGAGGACGACTTTTAGCCAGAATAGGTAAATATGATGGTCTACTGCTTGATTTAACAAAGATTCGATTTTCAATTATTTAGATAAAGATTTAAGATTTATTACAAGAACTGTGTTGGGTCGTTATTATGAAAAGTGTATTTATGTAAATAAATTAAGGATTTTGTTATCACTTTAACCAGCAGCTAAGCTGATCCATGGCCTATCCATGAGAGGAGTACCAAAAGGTGAAGTTTAGGCCTCAGTGAATAGGGAAGGGTATTTTCTCTCATTACAGCGAATGGAACAATCACCTCCTTAGAGAACAGATTAATAGTGAATGAATGTTGGTGTTATGGGCCCCACCAGCAAATGTATTGATTGAGTGTGATCTATGATCTGTGACGAAGAGAGGGATTTTGCATTCCGCACCTCATCAGTTTTTCTTGGTAGCAGAGATATGGTTAGCTACTGTTTTGGTGATCTTTGCTTGTAAATAGCTTATTGATTTTTGATTATTGATTGGTATTGGTTTATGTATTAACACTCTATGTTGAGTTGCGTTGAGTTTTATGGTGTTTGCACGGCTTCTGGGATGTAGGAAGTCGGAAGTTTGTAACAGTTCCGTAGTAGAGCAGAGGTAAGCGCTGCCCTCGGGAAAGACGGAATTGTTGTTGACCTGTAGGTACACAGGGAAAACGTGTAACAATTGAAGTTGCACGGCGCATTGTCTGGGTTCGATTCGGTAGCATCGTTGTGTGTTGCCACTAGAAATATTTTCTGTGTAAAAGAAGTGTGAATGATAGTGAAGGTTACCTGTGAAATTTTGGTCTTTAAGTACCAGGAAACCAAATGGCATACCGATAACGCTTATCACTGAAAAGGTAGCAGGTATTCTCTGAGCTTGTTAGAAGGACAAAGTAGAGGTAAGCGCTGCTTTGTTAACGTATGTCATAATTCTGTAGTAGGACAGACTGTTCGCTGTTCTCGGGAAAGATAGGATTCTGTGCGAATGTACTATATTTTCTTGTGTGAAAGTGCGTGAACGAAATAGCATTCGGGTTAATTGTGAAACTCTGGATTTATTTCTTAAATACTAGAGAAACGGTTAGCTAATGCTTGTTAGAAGGGTAAGGTAGAGGGATGTGCTACTTTATCAACGGAAGTAATGATTCCGTAGTAGGGCAGAGGTAAGCGCTGCTCTCGGGAAAGACAGAATTCTCGTGAGAAAGGTCTATTGCTATTCTTTGGTTAGCGAAGCGGACAACAGAGATGTTTTAGTGTTGTTACTAATGGAATTGTAAAAGTTGCAATAAAAGTTCACGGAGCGGACTTGTAAAGGAGGGGTAGACAGGAGCAGGAGCTGCCGCAGCGGCTGCTGACGTCAGAACGACCACACTAGGATTGGAGAAGTACAGGGTGACGTAAACACTTCCCATTGGTGCGTTAGTGTGAGTCGCGCTGGGATTAGAGGACTGTGACAGTGACGTAGACGCTCCTGATTGGTGCGTTAGTGTGAGTCACGCTGTAAGTGGACAGAATAGCGGTATAGTTGTAGAGAGACTAGCGGTACACGGAAACCAAGAAAATGTATTACCAGCCGCCAGACAAGGAGAAAAAGTCGTGGTTTGGTAAAATAAAAAAGTGGTTTAAGAAAGACAAACAGGTCAAGACTAGGGAAGGACAGTTACTTCCTCCACCGAAAACCCCCGCATCTTTGATGATTGGGAAATATGGGTACAATACTTGTATTTGGTTAGACAATTGGGTAAAATACACCAAGGACGATGGAGTCTTGGCATTTCCAGAACATGGTTCGTTTAATATGGCAGTGTTAAGGAATTTACGAGAAAAGATGATGTATTTAGAACCAAGACCTAGACCGACGCAATTTGAGGCATTGACGGAGTGGGAAGACGAAATGCATGAGTGAGAAAAGCAAAGAAATGGTAGAAGTTACAGATATCTGTTTGGCAGATCATATGGACATGAAACGCATGAGGATCGAATGAAAAGATGGCGGAATGCAAGTATGACTGAGGGTGTGTTTCCCGTAAGAGCGGTAGGAGAGAATGAAGGAAGAAAATGTGTGGAAAAGAGGAATAATGTGGAATCAAGAGGATATGGAGCAAGTGAATCAGATGATGATGTGCTGGATGATGTGTTTTATCAAAATCCACCACCGTACCAACCAGACCCAGAGATATTGACACCCAG
This sequence comes from Triturus cristatus, assembly GCF_964204655.1. Taxonomy (NCBI): domain Eukaryota; kingdom Metazoa; phylum Chordata; class Amphibia; order Caudata; family Salamandridae; genus Triturus; species Triturus cristatus. The sequence continues at coordinate 136,037,047 of NC_140590.1, read as the reverse complement.
TGCCCCAATGAGAGAAACATTACAAATTATCAAAACTGAGACTATGTCACCAGATTTAGGAAAGAGAAACTCCATTAGAGAAGTAGAGAGGTCGGAGAATAGAATAAATAGTGAAAATTCAGCAGAATTGGCCAAAACCACTCTAGAATTGACAGAGAAAATAAGAGAATTACCTAAGAATCTAGAAGCCGTAACAGTTCCTGTGACCATAGGTCCAGTAGTGCCCATTTTTGAGAAACAAAAGGATAGCGAACATTGCTTGACGGTACCTTACCGGAACCAGAATTTGGTTGAGAGTTCAGAACAGAGACAAATTGAGAATCCATGGGGACAGACAATAAATATGTTTGAAACAAGTGTTTCAAATAATCCATTTATAAATCAGAATTATGCTGAAAAGAGTAGAGCGACAGTAGAAACATTATTGGAACTCCAGAGAAATCCGGAACAAGGTAGCATCGAAAACCCAGTAGGACCTTCTGTGGAAGAACTAAGTGAATGGTTAAGAGGGTTACAGAAACAAGATAAAGAATCCCAGTCAATAGATGTAGCCAAGTTACGGATGGTATTGGAAGAATAAATCGTAGGGACTATTCCCATAGAAAAATTGAAAAATTATCAGGATGAGGAATTGTTATTTTTGTGCAAAAGTGTGACATGTAGAGCGAAAAATCTACATGAAAGACTAGGAGAAGTTGCGAATGAAATGGGTATAGATATTGATAAGGTAAAAGCCTTACAGAAACCCTATCGAGTTGATTTTACTGAAAAAGACATTGAAAATCTGAACACCACAGGACAGATAGGTCAGATTAAGGACATAATCATTTTGTTGAGAAAATGGGGAGATGTGGATAAATGGAGAAGTAAATGGTATAGAAAGCGTAATGAGGCTTCAGAAAAGACAGTTTCGCCGTTTCCTGTTAGAGAGAAAGAAAAGACAGTAACTGAATACCCCATGAGGGAGATTCCAGGAGGTGGATATGTACACATCCCATGGACAAGACAGGACATTTTGTCATTTACGAATGATTTCCCTCGACTACGCGAAAAGCCCGTCGAGTGGTACCGGCAGGTAGACAGATTTGTAAAATTGTCAAAAGTACTATGGATAGATTTGAATAGTCTATTTGATATAATAGTACCGGCAGATTTGCGGACAGAGTGCAAGTTGATGATCAACTGGCCAACTCAAGAGTACCCTAGGGATCCTAAGACAGGAAGTCCGGACCCTGAGGTAATGAAAAAGTATGAACAGGTTATGGTATTTTTGAAAAACAAGGTGCCCCCTAAAGAGACAGATTGGGTAAAAATTGATCGAACACATCAGGAAGGAAAAGAATCAGTACATGCATACTATGAGAGGCTAATTCAAGCTTTTAAGCAGTTTAGTGGAGATGAGAACCTGAGTCATTTCGTATACAGATTTGTATATAGTTTACGCCCAGAAATTGGTGACATGATAAAACAGCATACGGTTGATTGGCAAAATAAGAAAATAGATGAAGTATTGAGACATGCTAAATATTTCAGTGACGAAATTGAGGCCAAACAGCGAAAATTAAAAGAAAAGGCAATGTGGGCACAAGTAAAGGTAGCTGAAAGGCAGGAAGCTCAGTTAGTCGAACAAGCAAATAACCCAGGAACTAGACCGAGATTTGGCCCAGGAAAAGGGAAAGGTAATATAGAAGAAGCTAAAAAGAAGTTCCCATGCCATAATTGCGGTAGGTTAGGGCACTGGAAATCCGAGTGTAAATTTCCTCCAAGTACTAATAATGAAAATCCATCATTGAATCCCCAGGTGCAGAATGAGGTGAGTGGTCAACTGCAGCAACAGCAGCAGGTGGTTACCTCACAGAATGAGGTGCCAAAACCACCTTTCCCGCAGAGCAGAAACACTCAGAAGTATAGTAATGAATCGGGATTCTACAATGAAGAACAGGTAAATAAACCGCAACGCGCTCGCGCTGTTTCGCAGTATTGGCTGCAACGCGATGAGAGTGACTCAGAAGGTAGCTATTGACGGTGCCGAAGGGAGGAAGAAGAGTGCGTACTTGGTGCAACTCTAGAAGTATACCAGACAGGACCATTTGTAGATGGGAGGGTTAATGATGAAAATATCACTTTCCTAGTGGACACTGGCGCTACTCGATCAACTGTTAGATCAGCTGATGTTAAGAATCTTCCTCTTTCGGATGAAACAATCCAAGTAGTTGGTGTTTCCAACAGACAGATAAAGACATTTTTGACAGAACCAGTGAAAGTTAGTATAGGGATATTTACAGAGATGCACCGCTTTGTTGTGTGCGACACCAGTCCAGTGAATTTATTAGGTAGGGACCTGTTGTGCAAAATGAATTGCACCATATTCTGTACTCCAGATGGAATAGCATTTGAAACACCAGATGAGGATGTACTATATAAAATGACCATAGCTAACAGAGAATGTGAGGTTACTGAGACTTGTGCAATATTCAACCCTGATGAATTACCCAAAGAATTGAAGTAGTCAGTAAAAGCGGGAGTATGGGATTTTACAGGAGAAGATGTAGGGCTAATGAGAAATATAGATCCTGTGAAAATAACTGTGAAGGAAGGAATAAGCTATCCAAACGTCCCTCAATATAAATTGACATCTGAGATAATTGAAGGAGTAACCCCAATAATTGAGAAAATGATCAAGCAAGGAATCCTAAGAGAAACAATCATCACCCATAATGGGACTGAAAAAGCCTAATGGAAAATTCAGGATAGAACAGGATTTGAGAAAGGTAAACAAAATTGTTGTCATGCTGTCCCATTGTGCCAAATCCATCAGTGATTTTGTACCAGATTCCCCATGATGCGGAATGGTATACAGTAATTGAGCTATGCCATGCTTTCTTTTCTATCCCATTACATCATGACAGTCAGCAAATTTTTGCATTTCGGTTTGGCGAGAGGATTTTGGCATGGTGCAGAATCCCACAGGGGTATACAGAAAGCCCCTCAATATTTAATCAATTGCTGAAGAAATCATTGGAAAGTCTGCAAATGCCCGAAAGCTCAGTACTAGTGCAGTATATCGACGACCTATTGGTGGCATCGAAAACACGTGAAGCTTGTGAGGTAGACACTATAGCACTACTAAATCATTTGGCAGATGGAGGATTGAAAGTGTCACCAGCAAAATTGCAGTATTGTAAAAAGGAAGTACAGTATTTGGGACAGAAAATTCTGAAAGGACTGAGGAAAATAACGATAGACAGGATCAGAATCATAAAAGGAATGAGAGCTCCCATTACTCAAAGAGAGGTGAGAATGTTTCTGGGAATGGTAGGGTACTGCTGTCAGTGGATTAGTAATTTTTCCCTGATCGCAAAGCCCTTGGTACGTTTGACCAGGAGTGATGTGAAAGATCCCCTTGAATTGAACAAGGAAGAATTGGCAGCATTCAAACGATTGAAAGAGGGCTTGTGTGAAGCACCAGCACTAGGCATGCCTGATTATGAGAAAGAGTTTGAGTTGTATTGCAGTGAGAGAAATGGATGTGCACTCTCTGTGTTGATCCAGAAACATGGAAGGTTGAGGATACCAATTGCATATTTTTCATCAATGCTTGACCCAGTGGCTGCAACATGTCGAAATTTGGAGCAGAGGGAAGGTATCGTGATGGGATATCCATTGAGAGTGTTTGTTCCTCATGATGTGGCGATTCTTTTAACAAGGAGTCGTACTCAGTATATGACACATAGTCGGCTGACTAAGTATGAAAAGGTCATATTAGGTGCAACAAATGTGAGCCTTGCGAGGTGTTTGAATGTGAATCCTGCAACTTTGTTACCAAATGCCGAGAATGTGGAAGTGAGAGATGAAGCAGATCATAATTGTTTGGATGTGCTTGAGTATTGCACGAAACCACGACCAGATATAAAAGATGTACCTTTGCCAGAAAGTGATTTTGTGTTGTTTGTTGATGGGTCATGATTGAGAACAGATGAAGGAGGACTAAGTGCAGCATGTGCAGTATGCACGGTTGCAGCAATGATGGAAGCATCTTACCTGAAAGGAGTGAGATCAGCTCAAGTAGCTTAACTTGTTTCTTTGACTAGAGCATGTAAAATTGGGAAGAGTGGGAGAGTGACTGTGATAACTGACAGCCAGTATGGCTTCGGGGTTGTCCATGATTTTGGCCAACTCTGGCTACAAAGAGGTTTCCTGACCTCAAGTGGAACCCCTATTAAGAATGCTGAAGTGGTTGGAAAATTGATTGAGGCGATACAGCTGCCTAAACAATTAGCTGTGGTGAAATGTGCTGCCCATGGTCAGGGTAGTGATTACATCACTGCCGGGAATAGGTATGCTAATGATATGGCACAGTATTGTGCACGGAATCAGTATTCAGTCAATCGGGCAAAGGAAAAGGAAATGTTTTCTTGCTCAGTAATGTTTACTAACGTTGTGGGAACGTGGGAAGAAGTGAGGCAATTGCAGGAAGAGTCAGGAGATGAGGAAATGAAACAGTGGATAAAAGCAGGGTGTGCACCAAGAGAAAAGGACCGTGTGTGGGTCTATCGAGATGGAAGACCAGTAATGCCTGAAGCATAATGTCTACCATGGCACGGATGTATCATGGCCAGGGACACATAGGGAGAGACGCTATGATCAGGTCTTTTAAGCAGACCTGGTACAATCCAAAATTCAGACTTGTAGCAGAAAGTCTATGCCAGAGATGTTTAATATGTCAGCAATACAATCCTGGAAGGAAGACAGTGGTGAGTCTAGGAACCATAGTTCGAGAAGGAGGGCCTTTCACTAGAATGCAGGTGGACTTCATGGAAATGCCTCCATGTAACAGATTGAGTTATGTTCTGGTCATAGTCTGCCTATTCTCCAGGTGGGTGGAAGCATTTCCGACTAGAAGAAATGATGGGATGACAGTGGCAAAGCTACTTTAAAGAGAATTTATCCCCAGGTTCGGGTTCCTAGTGACCCTTGAATCAGACAGAGGAGGACATTTCCATAATGAGATCATAAAATTGATTAGTGAAGCATTGAATGTACAACAAAAATTACATTGTGCCTACCGACCAGAGGCTTCTGGTGTGGTTGAACAGATGAATGGTACAATCAAAAATAGAATTGGAAAAATGTGTTTGGCCACAGGTATGAAATGACCTGATGTCTTGCCTCTAGTACTAATGACAATCAGGGCGATACCAGACAGAACTACAGGGTTAAATCCACATGAAATAATTATGGGACGAGCAATGAGGCATGTGTACATTCCAGTCAACAAGCTGATGACAATAACTGATGACATAGTGTTGGAATACTGTAAAGGCCTGGCTGACGCAGTTCATTCTGTGTTTCATCAGGTTGGAGCGGATGCCACCACCCTTGAAAGGAAGCCAGCCCATGATCTGAGCCCAGGAGACTGGATAAGGATAAAAGTCCACAGAAGAAGAAACTGTTTGGTTCCAAGGTGGGGAAAACCAAGACAAGTTATTTTGACCACGACAACAGCTGTGAAGTGTGCTGGATTGAAAAACTGGATCCATGCCAGTCATACTTTGAGGATACCAAATCCAGTGGACAGCAAAGATAAAGAGTACTATGATGACTCAGAGTCAAGTACTGAATCGGAGAACGAAGAGCCAAAAACACAAGAGAACTCTGAAAGGGGGGAAACAGAACTGAATCAAAATTTTGTCCCCAGAAGTATCTCTCTGAGAAGAAGATTGCAGATTTCTGATACCCGTTCAGATTCTGAAAACGAACAAGGGAGACAAGGTCTCAGAAAAGAACACAGAAAGAAAAAAGGAAAAGACAACGAAGAAGCAGTAAAAGAAATTCGAGAGAAGGAAGTTTCAGATGAAAGACCAAGAGAAATTCCACCTGAAATAATAGATCAAAGTGAAAAAGGGACAGGTACAGAGAGAGAGGGACAGATTGCGGAAGACCCCCGAGGAGGTGTAGGGAACTGCAACACCCAGCTAGGTGAAGTGATAAGTAGTCAGCAGGAAGATTGCGTGCCGGAGACCCGAGGAGGGACAGAAGTAGGGAAAACAAAACAAGTGGTGGAAAAAGAAGTCGTTGAAAAGGAAAGACAAGTTGAGACAGAATCTGAAGAGAGTGAAAACGAAATACATGAAGGTCGAGTTCTAAGGAAAAGGGCTTGGAGAGAAGAAAAGAATAATAAAGAAAGTAAACAGAAAAGAGTTAAAAAGGATGAAGTGTGGCCAAACAAAGTAAAGAGATTGAGATATCGGCTGACACGAGTGAGATCACCGAGAGCTGAACAGGTGAATGAAGTGACCAGCCAAGAAAAATCGAGAGAAGAAACAACTGAGAATAAAGAAAATAAAAGAACAAGGAAACCTAACCAGAAGTATAAGTCACCGGAATGGACGTACGTGGCGCTGTCTGAAAAAGAAGAAGAGGCAGATAGTCAAGGAAATCCAGAGGAGGCTTTACTGAAAGTGGTTGAAGAAGAAGAAGAAGCTGGAATCCTGAGAGTCATCTTATCCGATATCGGAGAAGAAGAGACGGAAAATCAGGAAATTCTGTACTTGGATGAACAGAAAGAAGTGAAAAACGATAAAATGCCAAATTGAGAAGATCTAGAAAACTACTGATAAAAAGAATAACAAATTGAGTCAAAAGATAGATACTGGTAGAACCAAGTAGGGGCTTAGAGCCTAAGGTTAGAAAACTAGTTGTGAAAGTAAAAGAGGCTAAGTCAAAAGACACAGTCCAATTTAACAAAGATGGCTAACATAGATAGTAGCAAAAGTAGATGTACATTCATGAAAAGATGGTGTAAAATGTGCTGTTGTTGTACAGGATTATTAATGCCTCTGTGGAGTATACTCGCTTTACTTATTTCTTTCAAGGTTACTATAGATACATTAGAAGGACACACTGAAAACATTACTAATGTAGAGAAGATTCAAAAGGTAGTTCCGACTTGAATAGATAATAATTATTTGCATAAAGATAGGTCTATTAATGATTTTTCAAATAATGTGTTTTCGAAGCTATTGTATGAATATGTAAAAACCATGGACGTAAGGGACTGCTACGTATGCATGCAGTTACCTGCATCTGTTTCAGAGGGAGTGACTTATCATCACCTTCCAGCAACGTATGGAATAGCATGTAGTGTGATAGCTAGCTTATTTTATGAGACAGGTAAATTAGAATATTATTTTTCAGATGTAGATAACATTTTTGCGCAAGTACCTGCTAATAACAAACTAAACAAAGTAAGACCTGCTAAAGTATTAGGTGAATTTTTCTTAGAAACTAAAGAACTAACATTAGAATATATTTTTAGAAACAATTTGACTTGCAGTTTGAAGAAAGAGGAAAAGACATTCTTAGACATGGTTGAAGAAAGAAGATTGAAAATGCAAAGAAAAGTGGCAGAAGGGAAAGGGGAGAAAACAGTCTGGGATATAGAAAAGGAAAAACATTTGAAGGGTGAAGCTAGTCCAACTATAGCTTTAGATATGCCTCAGAAAGGGAAGATGTGTATTAGAAGGAATAAAACTGCATATGATAATTATTTTGTAGGTAATAGTGAGTGCCATGATACATACCGAATCATGGGTGGATGGGGATTTAAAGGTGGAAGAGATCCCGTTTTCCCTGGACTATATTTAATCTGTGGGAACAGGGCATATTATCGTTTGCCAGACCATTGGTATGGCACATGTTACGTAGGCCTGGTTTTTCCAAAAATCTTTCACATGGACAGAGGAGAAGATGGTGTACATAGTTTAGGTAATCATTTAGTACGTAGTAAAAGAGAATCCTGGACAGAGATTATAGGTGATATCTTTGGATCATTGATACCAGCAGTGGAAATATCTTTGAATGCAGACAAAATTAGAAGATTATCAACAGTAGTGGATCGCTTGTCAACAAGCACCACTGGAAGATTTATATTGGTAGAAACTGAAATGGTTGCCATGCGTGCTATGGTAATGCAAAATCGACTTGCCCTTGATATATTATTGGCAAAAGAGGGTGGAGTCTGGTGGAGTCTGTGGAATGCTGAAAATTCAACATTGTTGCACTTACATTCCAGACGAAAGTAAAGATCTGAAAGTTTATATTAAAAATATTACTGAATTGCATGATGAAATTGCACCACTGGAGGTTGAAAGTGTTTGGGAAAGGATTGGTAAGAAAATAGCTGCTATTAAGAATTTTCTAGTTAAAATAGTTAGTACATTTATAGGTAAAATATTGTTTCCATTAACGTGTGATTTTCATATTACTAATATTAAGATTAGGTTGCATGTGTTGTAAAAATAAGAAAACAAAGAATAAAATAAAAAGAGAAAAACTAAAAAGAAAAGCAAAGGATCCAGATAGAGATTTAGAAGAGATAACTTTAGAAGAGTGGAAGGAAAGCATGTATAAAAAGGCAAAAAGAGATGTAGAAGAAACTGAATTATGAATAAGAGCAAGAATACATTTTGAGTTTCCGTAAAAGGGGTAAATAAATTTAGTGTTGGTGTGGTGATAAAATCACCAAAGGGGGGATTGCTGGAGCGGGTTTTATCTTAAAATTTTGGTATACCCTCTTCATTTCGCATGTTTAGATTAATAAGATTAATTGATTAATAGTAATCGTACTAACAGGATTGCTGTGGAATTTAATCAACCTTACTAATATAAAGAATAAACGTGGGAATTGCATTTGCATGGCCTAACTAATACGTAAACTAAAATGTGTACGCATATTGATCATAGACAAACAGAATATTACATGTTATATGTTGCTTTCGTGATGTATTTGTGATTTGTGCTTTATTAATGTGAGTATAACCTGCACTGAGTGTTGCTTTTGCTAGATAAATATACACACATATGGGTATTAGTAAGGGGATAAAATTTTACTAGTCATTTCCATGTATTAATTACGTTTTTGTGTCTCTTTGCTTAAGTTGACCATTTGGAGTGGCCACAAAATGGCTGACATCCCTATTTGACGAGATGACTTAACTAAAAAGGTCTCTGGGTGAAGTGCGCATGCGTTGTCAACAGCAGCGGTGGCCTTACATTGACCCTAACCCGACTGTGCCTGCCAAGGTAACACCAGGCAACAGGTCAACTTCCCCTGAAAGAACAATTAAAAGATACATTTGTCCACAGGAATAAGAACTACATCTAAAAGAGACATTTTCCGTATGGGAAAGCGGTGGAACGGATTTCGTCAACCAATCAAAACATTTTAAAATATTACTCGTTACTTTTGGAATGTAATTTTACTATAAAACAGCATAGAATAGAGAGGTTGCATTGCTCAAGAGCTTGATTTCGATTTCCTGACGTTATGCTGACGGAGAGGACGGTGACACTGCACTCTGACAGTATGAACTGATGACCAAGATTTTGACTTAGAGGACGACTTTTAGCCAGAATAGGTCAATATGATGGTCTACTGCTTGATTTAACAAAGATTCGATTTTCAATTATTTAGATAAAGATTTAAGATTTATTACAAGAACTGTGTTGGGTCGTTATTATGAAAAGTGTATTTATGTAAATAAATTAAGGATTTTGTTATCACTTTAACCAGCAGCTAAGCTGATCCATGACCTATCCATGAGAGGAGTACCAAAAGGTGAAGTTTAGGCCTTAGTGAATAGGGAAGGGTATTTTCTCTCATTACAGCGAATGGAACAATCACCTCCTTAGAGAACAGATTAATGGTGAATGAATGTTGGTGTTATGGGCCCCACCAGCGAATGTATTGATTGAGTGTGATCTATGATCTGTGACGAAGAAAGGAATTTTGCATTCCGCGCTGCATCACCGGCTCACAATAGGCTGCCGGGCGCCAACACAGGCACCTTTGCACCAAGTTGCAAGGGTGCCTGCATTGAGGAGATGATTGTTTTTGTGCAGGAAGAGAAACCTTCCTGCACAAAAACAATCACAAGAGGCGTTTTCCTTTTTTGCAGAATTCAGCACACATGGAAAAAGGAAAAACAAGGAGAAATAAAGATATTTCTCCTCGTTGTTTTTGGCGCTGCCTCAGATTCACGATTTCCATGCCATGGATGTTGCTGGGAACGCCCCCATCAACACCCATTGCACGCCCCTTTAACGCAGAAAACTGCATTAAAGGGGAAAATATTTACGAGGCAGCATAAAGCCGTAAAAAGTGACGTAGTGCTGCCTCGTAACTATGGAGCAGGCTCCTGCGCCTTGGAACTTCACAAAAAGTGACGTTCCGATGGTGAAAGGGTCGTCATAAAGGAGGCCCTTAACGTGCAAGTGGTAAAACCATTAAAATCATCCAGATAGTGTACATGCATAAACATGTCTTTTACAAACAGTGTGTATGCTGACATAACCATCAGGAACATTCTGCTATTTGCCATGTTAGAGAAAAGTTTGTCTAAGGAGTCTTCATCTAGTTGTGCTTACAGTGGGACTCCAAATGCTTTTCTTATACGCCTCACTGCTACGAGATAGCAACCCAGATTTAAAGCCCTCGCACTACTGCAATCGGATCTTAACCTCCTATAAGCTTCAGCATAATGTCTTGTGCCTTAAGCAGTACATGGCAGCCTTATCCAGGACCTCTTGGGCTTGATCTATGCCGGGCAAAAGAAAAGTAAATGTTCTATGTCCTCAGTATGACCGGAGCATTATGGACAATTCTGCGTTCTTTGTCTAGCAGGGTCCTACTTATACATAAAATTATTAACAAGTAGCGTGCCAAGTCGAAGTTTATTTAGCGAGGTGTGTGCAAGTGGTGGAATAAAAGCATCCATAAATGATTTTAATGCAGGGACAGGATTAAAAATCAAGATATCCTCCTTCAAACCACCCGTCTTTGCATTGCGATGGTAGGACTCAACAGTAAATACCCAGTATTCGTCTTTAACATTTGCCTTTGAATTAGCATTATTCTGAGATGGATTTTACCAGAGCAGACCCAGGCCTGGCAATGGGATGGTGGAACTAGTCCTTAAAGATAAAACATCCGCAAAAGCTGACTTGTAGAGAGCCAGTTCACGAGTGGACCATCATTTAGCCCAATAAAGTAAAGGGATCAGCTTAGCAATGTTCACTATTTTTTAGGACAGTTTCAAAGAAAAGGGGGGCTGTTGTGGTGCTTTGAGGTAGACAAAACAATGATTTAATTAAACATTCTGCAACAGAGAGCCCATGAGTATTCGCCACTCCCCATACTTCTACTTCTACCTCATAAGAGGCCACTGACTGACTGCACCTTGGCACTGTAAATATGAATGACTGGGGACACGGATTCGGGTGCTGAGGGTGTAAATTGTTTGTTTACTGATGTTGCACCATGTAACAAAGTAATTTCAGATTTTAAAATATGGGCCTTGAATTTGGGCGATTTATCAAACCTAACTCCCAGATAGTCAAATTGGTCCACGTGCTGAAGTTTTGCTCTGCACATATGGAACCCTCAATTGACAGTTTTGTGGCGATTTAGAATCATAAACTTGGTTTTGGAGGTGTTAACTTCCAAACCTGTAGATTAACAATAAGTCGCAAAACTGTTGAATACGTTCTGCACCCTCTAGGAGTTCGGGAGAGTAGCACGGCGTTGTCCACGATTAGTAAGGCAATGGGAACCCTCCCCCCTCATTTAGGGCACCTATGGACACCCTTAAGCAAATAATCCACCAGGTGTTATAGAGGGAGAACAGGGTTGGAGCGGGAATGAATCCCTGTCGTACCCCACACACATTGGTTATACAATCGGTTAGCTCCCCCTGTTCACCCTTCTTATCATGAAATCTAATTAAAGTGTCCGCAAAGTTATTACCAGGGTTCTGCAGCACAATAAACCTCCCAATACCCCTTCCTGTGCTGCTACTTCCAGTACCCCCGGGCCAGCCCTCCTTCTATCTGGAAATAATTGTGTTTTTTGTAAAAGAATTCTGAAGTTTCCTAGGTTTATGTTTTGCCTTGCATCATGGGACTTGTAGTCATGAATGTACAATGGACTAAACAGGACTACAATATATTGAATGCAAAGCAAAATCCTGAGCTGGAAGGGTTAGCTTATCCAGTCCAAGTTTATGCGTTTCATTCTGGAATTTGTGGTCCCGATTTTATACTCAGATTTTATAATTAAATGAACAGGACTACACAAGCCAGAATGCACAGTAAAAACATGGACTACATGAGCTACTCGTGTAAGCACTTGAGAATCCTGAGAGCTTTGTTTTCACCAAGACATGGCCACCAAGTCACAAAATAACCACAGGTGGAGCCAGGAGCACAGCAAATGTAACTAGCAAAAGCAGCCTAAGGGCAATTGTGAGTTTTGGACTTCCTTACTACAGATCCCTACACCAATGCTCCTTGAGTTAGAGTCTATGAGCAGCAGCCTGTGCTGTATGGTGACGGTAGAGGGCTTTACCAAAGTAGCTGCCAGGACAAGTCAACACCTGTGCGCCCCTACAAGCTCCCTGTAAACAGAAAGCCCCACCAGTTGTTGATTTACCCTGTACAGGAATGTGGTTAATACCACTGAACACCATTCCTCCACTATTAACTCAACCACAGACACTGACAACTCACCTCCAACATCAGTCACTCATGCGTCATAATAGCACTCACCCACTTGCCACATCACATTTCACCAAAGCCACTTAGGCCACAAGTCAGTCATTCAAGTCACACAGCTCCTTACAAGACTATTCATTTAAATACTCACATCAGCACCCAACTTCTTACACCATTTACTCACTATCAGTCTTTCTATCTGCCCATCTGCTCACTCCCTTACAACACCAGTCATTCATCACACTAAAACGTACCTATTGAACACATCACACCTTCGCTCAGTCAGCCATGACTGACACCTTTCATGCACTGACATCATTTCAGAGCCACCAGGATGCTTACACTACAGCTTACCCTGGGTCCGGCCTGTCACCCATCCCCTTCTGCCTGATGGCTGGCTTTTCAGTGGGAAGGCCTTAACTTGTGAGGTCTGTGGAAGCTGGGAAGTCACTCTCCTCTTCAGGATTTCACTCTTGTGAGATGTGCATAACAGAAAGATTGCTTTGCTGTGTGAGGGCTGAGCCACTATTCGGTTGGATTAACTCAAGGTCAATGCAATATTTTTATTACACTCGTCAAAATTGAAAAATGTGTGTTGTGCAAAACTTGTAACAACATTTTGTGAAACTCACAAGCATTACATTTTGTACAATTTTTTTCACAAGGAGCTGTTTCAGTCAGAAAATGTCTTGTGGGGTATCTCTGCAGTCGAGGCCCAATGCCTTTGAGACTGTGTCTACTGTGTAAGGTCTCCAAGTGTCCGATCTGTGTTACCCTGTGTAGCCTTCGCCAGTGTCTGCTCGTGTGCCATACTTGTGCATTCGCATGTGACGTAATTTACAGCCATTACCATAAAGAAGATAGTTGCCTAAAGTAGCTTTGATCTGCAGGTTTTGTCAAAGCTTGTTTAAATCTACAATAGACGTCCGTTGTAAATGGAGGATCTGTGGTAAATGCAGGATCAGTGTGTCATGGGCCCTAGTGCTAGGATGGAAACGAGCCCCCGGCTGCTGTTTGAATTATAAAATATAGCATTACTGAGGGTTAAGTGGATGTCTCGGGTCTCTGGGCCCCGGTGCCACTGCTCCTGCTGCACTAATAGAAGTTGCGCTCCTCTGGAGGACGTTATTCCAGACATGAAGGGCGGAGCAACAGAAGAATTGAAACACAAATTTGTCAATGTTTAGTTAGACACGTTACACCGCAGACCGAGCTGCTATAGACCAAGGCTTAAAGTTTTTCAAAAAAGGACTTTGACTAGGCCAGCGTTGACCGCATCATCTGGTTTACTTTTTAACTTTAAGCCACAGCAGTGTAAAGTAAGTGGTACTCATGTAAAGCACCCCAATATCTTCTTGTTGAGTTTTCGCTATATTAAAGCTCCCCAAATAATTAAATAAAAAACAGGTTACATAGCAGCACTGTAACATTTGTTTTATTTAATTAATTTTTGCCGCAGTTTTATATAGCGCAAACTCGACCGGGAGGTATTGGAGTGCTTTTCATGAGAACCACTTAAACTACAGGGACACTTTAATTTTTAAAAAACATATTAGACAGCAAAGCAAGCTACTGTGGCTTAAAAGTTTTTAAAAAGGCCAAATGGCGCAGTCAACGCTGGCTGCGTCATAAAGCTTTTTAACAAAAACTTCTTTCTGTGTAATGTAAGTGATGCTCATGTAAAGCACTCCAATACCTTTGGGTTGAGTTTGAGCTGCATAAAATTGCCCCGAAAACTAATTACATAAAACTTAAAGTCCCAAAATGTTATGAATGATATGAGGGAAGAGGGTGGGGTCACGAGGGAGGAGGGTGGTGGCCATCAGGTAGTTCGCCAGAGCATGGGGGTGCGAGGGGTGGTCTTTCCCTACATAAATGCACACATAAAGGGGAAGTATTAGGCAGAGACAGCCGACTGCAGATACCAAGGCCGGACTGGCCATAGCGGGCACCGGGCAATCCCCCGGTGCGCCGTAAGGGTGGGGGCCGGTTTTGGGCTCCTGGGGGCCGCTTTTGTTACAGGGCCGTTTTTGCAGCAGAGCTCAAAATCGGCCGAAAATCGGGCCTGGCAAAGAGCTCGGCCGCACCCCCAACGGGAGGGTGGGGGGCAGCCGAGCACTTTGCCAGGGCCGGTTTTGGTTCCCAGTCCGGCCCTGGCAGATACCGAGACAAGTAACACAGGATTAGGGGTATAAGTAAGAGCACCAATGGGGGAGATAACCAGGGGCCAGGGGCGGCAGCCGGGACGGAGGAGAATGCCGTGAATGTGAGTAAAAGGGGTGCATAAATCACAGGCTTGTTAAGTGTCCCTGTGAAGTGTAAGTAGTCTCATTATCAGCCCAGAATGTTGACTTTTGAATGAATCTGGAAGATCATAAATTTGTTTCCAACAATCAAAAGCTGTCTATGACTAATTCTCATATAGTTGGAAATGTGTCTAGAATTGTGACACAGGGTCAAATCTGTCCCATCCTTCAGAACGAAGCAAATCATTGCCTCAAGAAACGTCCCTCTAGGATTATCAGTTAAAAGATCAGCATGGGGTTCATATAACTGAAGATTCAAAATATCACAAACATTACAGCAATCTTTTTAGGTAAAATCTTCTGGATTTAAAATTTTTCAGAGAGCCAATATCTTTTTATATTTTATCCAAACTTAAGTCTTCATCTAAGGCAGAAACTTCACATGACCTTCAATCATCTTTATAGATACGAAATAAATAGGAGCCAGTACCTGCTTCTATGGGATTATTATCCAAGGACTATGGGGCATATTAACAAGGGCTTTATCTCCGCTTTTTTGGCTTTAAAAGCCAAAGAAGCGTAGATAAAAATATCGCCCTATCAACAACAGGGTGCTAACATGCAAAATCGCATGTTAGCACCCTTTTTCACTACGCTTCCCTTTGCATCTCTAATGAGATGCAAATTGGGCGTTCCAGAGCAAAATAATAGGAGAAATGTCTCTAAGCGACATTTCTCCTATTATCAAGCTTCACGCTGACCACGGTTAACGCTGCTTTTTTACGTCTGCTAATTTCCAGATTTAGCCATGTAATCCAATGGGAGGTGGATTACATGGCTAAGTCCACCATGGGCTATCAACAAGGATATCTCCATCCTTGTAGTTTTATCGCTGCATTACCAGCAATAACCTCCAAAAATGCCGCTATCGCTGGATTTTTTATCGCCTAGGTAGTTAGCGTTGTTAATAACGCGATAACCAGGCGATATTATACAGTGATAGCGGGAGTTAAAAAAATTAACGCTAAACGCCCTTAGCGTTAATTTGCCCTGTTCCTTGTTAATATGCCCCTACATATCTTCATAATACAATTTAAAACAAATGTTAACGTCCAATTTGCCGGTATGTATTTTCCATGTTGAGTCTTTAACCATATTGATGTGAGATCTCTCTTTTTAAATTATGAGATAATTAGCTAATAATTTTCCTATTTTATTTTGACCTGCACAAAATGTTGCCTTATTTTCAAATAAAATATCACTAGAATGTTAAACATACATCTTATTGAATTGTATTTTGGCTTTAACTACTTCTTCAAAAGTAGAGTTTAATTTAATAGTCACATATTTAGGTTCAAAGGTTTTAATGTTAGTTAACTTATTTTGAAATATCCTTTTATTCAACATCTCTATGGAAAAAAAGGTAAATGGTCATGCATTTCTCACTTTTTCCTCTAGATTATGCTTATAAAGAGGAGAGGTATTGAGAATGTGACAGATCAGCCAGAGAAACTTACTCTTACAGGTTATTGATAATGGATCTTGCCCAAACCCCCACAGGACCAGTACACAATCTTCAGTATTTTATAATAGCCCGTATTTATTTTGTGCTAATCTAATATAAATCACATTAAGTAGGAATATCACCATATTAATAGATAACTAGTAATCGTAACTGTTGCCACTGTGAAGAAAACAGAAGCTCAAGCATTGTTCATCACACGTCTCTATTATTATTTACTTTAGAATGGTTTATATGCCTTGCATCAACTCATGCTGTTTATTATTATGTGATATCCCATACACGTTAAGGTCTCATTTTAAGATTTAGGGGTAAGTGAACACACTCAATCCACAAACACAGAATTGGTTGTGTATACTAAGGCCTGTAGTGTATAATAACACTGTCAAAACACATAGGGAGACTGCTGCATGCCACAATCAGAATGATTTTATATAAAGGACAATATTTTCAATTTGCTCTTTCTTGCTCTCATACTCAGTAGTCTCTCATCTTCAATATTAGTTGAAGGTGATTTCTTTGTTCCCTCAGTAGACTTGGTGGGTCAAATCTACATGAAAAAGGCTGAGAGGGCGGAATTTGCCAGAGATGGAGCTTGAGCATAGGACCCTGAGGAACCTGGGCCGCGACCAATTCTGGCACTCGGGACTGTGTTTACCGAAAAACAGTGGCAGGTCCTGTGGGGAAGGAATTTAGGAAACGTTCTGTAGAGGGTGAAATGTATGATAAAATAGTATTAAACAAAGACTACTAAACACATTGATTAGTGATTATGAGCGTTATGGATCCCTGGTCTTGAAGAAGGCCACAAACCCATTTGTGCTTCGATGTTGCCTGAAACATGTCGAGCTAATGATGTGGAAATAATAAGCATTCCATAAATATCCCTTTCCATGGCTGGCTTTTAATCTTATCACTGGTGCTCCTAAGGAAGTTATTTGGGTGGTCCTTGAGGTCATTTTATCAAGATCCACTGGATTTCTGTCACTACTGTGTGTAAAATTTCAAAGAGCTTCCTATTGTAGCTGAGTTCATGCAGGAAAAGTTGTACCTGAATCTGGACAGCTCCTGATAATGGAGTATACCACTAACAGAAGGAAATTATTTTTTGCCCATGACAATACTGACATTATTTTCGCACCAATGATGCTTTTAGAGGATTGCTCTACCATGAATCCATTTTGTATGCCTGTGTGTGGGAGGAGGTATTTGCAAGGTTAGCCTCCCCTCTCTCTCACCTTTGTTGGACGGTGTATGTAAGATAATCCACACATATGGTTTGATTTAGAGTTTGGCGTAGAGGGTACTCTGTTGCAGTTGCGACTGAGTTCCCGCTCCACCAAATTGAAGGTCTGCCCACCTCAGTTTAAAGTTGGGAAGACCTTCAGTATGTCAGTGGTGGAGAGTACTCTGTCTCCGCTACTGACATACATGCCGGATGACACGACAGAATAAGGGCCATCAGAAGTTAGACTATTTCACCACCTGCCTGATTACAGTTGGCAGTCAAATGGCCAGTTCACTGCAGTGAAACTGCAATATGACCCTCACTCCATGGAAGACAACTCCTATGGGTGCAGAGGTCATTAGTTTTTTTATTTTGAAAAACAAAATCCCACTTTGGGATTTTGTTTAAAAAAAAAAAAACAGGTTAAAAGTTTGACGAATAGTACTCTCATGTTGACGGAGCCGTCTGTCAGACTTTCAATACACTGCCAGGAACCACTGTGGGTCAGAGGGAGGGTACTCTATCAGGAAGACAAAGGGGCTTATTTATAAGGCCCTGTGAGACTTCTGAGCCTCCGTTGCATCATTTTTGTGATGCAGTGGCAGCATAAACAATGCACCATGTTGCACTATAGATACAAGGTGACGCATCCAGGCAGATGGGTCACCTTATAAATCCCTACGTTACATTATACGTGCGTCAGGTATAATGTATGCAGGGTGCTGTTCCCATGCAACAAAGCCTTGTAGGAGTGGTGCAAGTCTATCAGATTTCACTGCATCACTCTAGGATGCCACTGTGTCAAAACCTTACACCTGCCTCATAGCAGCTGATGCAGTGCTATGGGTGTGGGCCTGCCTTCTGCATTCCTGGAGTAGTGTCATGCTTGCGCCACAATGCATGACTTTTGCACCAACAGATACATCAGAATTCCTGATGCACCTGTCTCTCCATGTAACATGGAGCGCCTTATAGTAAACATGGCGCATCCATCGTGTCGCAAGGAAGGTGCAGTGAAAACTGTTGAATCGCTGTTTTCACGCAGCGATGCAACTGTTTCCATAAATAAGCCCCAGTACATCAATACGTACCTTTTTGCACTCACCTTCCCGATATTTTGGTCCTCGATATTTGTGACACTATATTCTGTCCAAAATAAATTTTTGTCATAGATATTCTATCAGACAGCCCTTTGAAAGATGAGCAGAACTGTTCTGTGGCACTTTCACACTAAGCCTCTAATTGCAAATGGCCCATTAAAATCCCTGTAATTTCCCTGCACTGGGATCACTGTTATTCCTGCTCTTTCACTTAAAGATTTATCCGCTTGCTAGGTACCTAAATCTGGTTATGGAAACAAAATTTGCAATTCCTTTGGAACTGGGCCCATCAGATATTACGTGTCACGCATAAGGATGGTCCTAGTCACCTGGGAGGGGACTCCACATCTGTTAATATGCTGGTTCAGAGGTTTACCTGTTTCTGAATCTGAATTAAGAAAGTCTATCACACCTGGGCTCCACCTCAAATTCTCGTTAGGTATCTCATTCTGGGATGGAATGCGAAATTTAAAATAAACCAGACAACGAGGCATGTTTCAGATTACAGCACACTGGGGCAGGTATGTTGCACTGTTAGACCACACTTCTTTTTAGCTGCTTCACATGCAATTTAATGCTCTGCCATGAATCTCTGACTGACAGCACTGGCCCTCCTAATTGAGCTAATAAGGCATTACTTTCATATACATCAACCAATCAGGAAAAGTTGATACCTCTATATATGGGTCAGAATTGCAATTAATGGCAGTAAATGCTTGCAGGAAGAGAACTTGAATGGAGGGTAACTCAGTAATCATATTACTAAAACAACAAGCATTGGCAAAGCCTATATGCTATGTTATGCTGAGTTGTAGAGCTCACTATTACCTGGAAGGTCATCCTGGAACTGTTCAGATGTGACGCCAGTTAAACTTAGGACATAGTGAGACTTTTCAAAAAGCCAGTTCATCGGCTTCTAGTGGAATTCAAGAAGTTTTGAGGAGGCTCTTATGTGACCCATGCTTTCAAAGTGATGTAGATGGCTCGCCCACAATATCTGTTTTTCCGTATGCGTTGGATTTGTGTAAGCAGGAGTTAGGATGAGAGGATGTGTCTGGAAGGTTTGTGAAAGCAGCTGTGATCTATAGAGATATCCTGGGCCAGAGTTATGCAGTGCCTTGAAAATATGTGTGAGGAGTTTAAATTGTGCTCGTTTGTCTATGCAGAGCCAGTAGACTTTTTCAGGTGTTGTGCAATGTGAGTGTGGCGTGGGAGGTTGAGAGTGATTCTGGCCGCCGAGTTCTGAATGGTTTGCAGACTTCGAGTATAGTGAATGAAAACACAAGCTTGTCTAATGGCTTTGCTAATGTTTTTCACCCCCACCTCAAACTGTCATCCCCAAGAGAAGAAATCCTGTGACATCAATGATGTATGTTTCACTGGCAAGGAGCACACAGGATGTTACTGTGATGGAACAAAACTAGCTGCAGGTCATATCTGCTCTGCAGTTAACCCCAGCAGCGGTTAACCAAAAGAATGGTAGGGCAGTGAGGTGGCAAATAATTGAAAAAAACCACACATTCATGTGCTTCTCTCGCTGCCACTCTGTCTGCCGGACGCCTCTGTTCTCCTTTCTTTCGGAAGTCTTTTGGACAGCAAAGGCTCCCTGACGCTGCTCTCATGCTGTGAGAGTAGCGCTTGCATTGGTCTGAGCGGCCTGATTAGGTGCTCACAAAGGGATCCGGAGCCTGTGGCATTTTTCCACCCAGCTGACCAAAACAGCTAGGTGGAGAAATTCTAAGTGTGCATGTCTGTTTGGCCGGCCTACTCCAGCAGGCCAAACTGACAAGCGCACTTATAAGTGCCCAACACTCCTCTTCCCAGTCCCTGGCTATTGTGCAGAGGATTGCTTGGCCCCACCCTAGACTCAGCAGAAATTTAAAACGATAATAAAATTGTTTTATTACCGTTTTATTTTTCATGCTCAGTGGGGCAATGCCCCTCCTCCATTGCGGAGGAGCCGCCACTGGCAACCCACAAATATAATTTATTTTAATTTATATTCAATATTGAATAACAGGAGAATTGTTTTCATATTTATGCATTGAATTACACGGTTGTTCCATTTAGTGGAAGCACATAGTGCCCACCCTGCCAGGACATTCACTTAAAATGTTAGACTTTTCAGCCTTTGCACCACTTTGATCACGAGCAAGTTCCTGTTGACACAATGGTCATCCTGGTGTCAACAAAACAAACAACTGCTTCACCACTGCTGGGCTATTTTTAAATCTATTGTAAGGGCTAGATTTGAAAGATATGGCACATCCTCGGCCTACACTGTGGCAAATATTTAAGAAAACGTGTGATTCTACAGTATTCTGAATGTTGGCCAAGAAAAAAATGGAGAGCAGCTGAGGATCCTTTGAAAAAGGCGGCTGAAAAAGATGTCCATTTTGAAAGAGTTGATTTCCTGTTCAGCATGAGGTTTGAAATCAGTTTCCCCTTGTGAGCATTGGCCAGCACTTGCCTGTGCTTCTGGGGCCAGTTTATAGTCCTGTATGGTAAGACACCACGCAAGCTGGTTTGAAACCTCCACTCATGAAGAGCAGAATTTAATGTTCGAGAAATGTAACAAGCCAAAATAAAAACGTAAAAAAGTACCATTGAAAGGAAGGAATATTCTCTTCTGAAGCATGGTAAAAGCTATAAAAAACGTGCAAGGGTTTCTAACAAGTCTGATCAAGTATTATACAACCAAACAAACTGAAATGTGAGACAACTGAACCACATCTACCATAATGCATTGTGTGCAATTCACACTCTGTGAGAAGTACATATAGCATATGAACTGCTATAGAAATTTAGTAAATCAGAAACTGTAGACAATGGCACTTCCAAGAACAAATATTCCCTAAGCGGTTTCTCTACAAATTTGTTAAATTTAACATAAAAATATTCAAAAGCTATAATAAAATGTGTCCTTTGAGGGACGGCAGCTCCAAAATAATTTCCTACCAGTTCAAAAGCAGTGGGGCAGACCGTCAGTTTTCAAATGGCGGGGGCCATGCTGGCTACATCCTCAGAAAGCAGAGCATCATGCTGCCCCTGCAATGTAGAGGATATGGCTTGATGTCGCTTTTTTATGTCACTTATGAACAGAAAAAAAAAACAGCCACTCAACTTGAAAGAAAACTGCTAGGGTGTGGGGGCTATCTTTTTTTGCTTTTCAGAAGAAACAACAAAGCATTTGGTGCAGGGCTGCCCATAATTTGGTGGCCGTGCACCACATTTTCAGTGCCTTCACAGGAACCATCAAAACGTCAGCTCCTGTGATCGCTCTAAATACGGCAGTCCTCGGAGTGGTGGACAAAATTTTCTCTGCTTCTCTGGCAGACGAGTGTCCCTTCTATCAGTAGTGGAGGACTCAAAACAGAGACTTGACCAAGGAGGCACCGCAGCAATTCTACTTCTTGAACTAATCGCTGCCTTTGACTCGGTGAATCACAACATCCTGCTCAAAAAGGATACAAAGGGCTGGAGTATCAGGGAAACCCCTGAACTGGCTCAGCTCATTCCTGACGGACCGATCCTTTCAGGTATTCAACGAGTCCTTCTCTTCAGACATCATCCTTCTCAACTGTTGAGTCCTGCAGGGATCTTCCTTGAGTCCTATGCTTTTTAATCGTTAAATACAGCTACTCGCAGACATTGTAGCTCCATTTGGGATCTTCATAGTCTTCTAATTGGATCACACCAAACTGGTATTCTCACTCACCCCACACCTGGACCCTGCAACCCCCACTTTGGGACCATGTCTGGAGCTTGTAGCCAGTTCGATGGACAAGTCTTGCCTTAAATTGAATGGACGTTACATAAAGGGTAAACCCAACGGTACTGGGACCTGGGTACAATAGGAAGTGGTCCCAGTAAGCACTATTTGAACACAAGAGAAAAGACTAGCAATACATCAAGAAAACATACAAACAACAATGAACTGAGAAGTGTTATTTAATCACACCCTCATTTTTAACAAATATTTATCAAAAAATACATTAAATATTATTAGCAATGTGCCCAGAAGGAAAGAGAAAAAAGAGGTACGGGGATAATGGTGAATTGTGCGGAATTGGTGTGTATATAGTGGAACAAAAGTATTGGTGCAATTCAGAGGATTGAAGTACAATATACAAAACGGGCTAATTTATTAAGCCACTGTTTACATGGATGTTCGTATAATTAACACATAGCCATGCAGTTAGATAAAACACAGTACAAGAATATGCGTTGTTTAGAGCTGGCATAAGGTAATCGTGTTGACGTTTCGACCCCAAGGATAAGTAGGTAACTGTCCACCTTACAGGGGGGTCTTCCTCAGGACTGTGTGGGGGGGGGATAAGGGCACCTAAGGTTTAATGAGAGAAGTATTAGGGATATATCTCTCAAAAGAGACAGAAGAATCTGAAATTTATGTGAAAAACGAAATTCATGTAATTAACCTGAGAGGCCAAATCAAAGCGACAGTAGGCACTGGGCCTCATATGGGGGAGAGCGTGAAAACTGCATCTGCAAGAGTAAGATGTAGTAGTTGCATGAATTTCAATCTAAACTGCGTAAATGGTGACATGCCTAAGATTAGCCAGGTGTTGACAATGATTACATAAACATACATATTAAACAAAACTAGCATAGTGACATGAAATATATCAAGGAACATAAAAGGCAAAGTACCGTGCATATTGAATAAACAGCGTATTTGCAGATCAACGGAGATAGGGTAAGTGGCCAATGTACACTTACAATTAGTCAGATAAAAATCTGAGGATAACCTGACGGCAATATGGTTATCAGCTCATTGCCCCCTACATCCCCAAGAGGATCCTTGGATCCTCTAATGCACAAAGGGCCACAGTTCCTTCTAGTAGAAGAGGAGAAAGTGGAGGACGGTCCTTCAGCTTCGGTGTATCCAATCTCTGGAACTCCCTACCCCTAGCATTGCAGACAGTGCACAACAAACTGTCTATCCGTAAACTACTCAAGACTTGGCTATTCAAGTACTAACCCCAGACGGAGTATCCATTATACTCAGACCGGCTTTAGCACTGATGGTGCTCTGTGCAATAATGTTTGTTGGTGCCCGCCCCATTGACCACCTCTGCCACGGATTCCCTCACTACCACCATTTGACGGTACCCCTAAAGTCTCCATAACCACTGTCTCTTATATTCATTTAGTTTTATAGCACCACTCATAAAAGTTTAAAGTGTCAGAACACTTTACATCACACACACATTGCACAATCATACATGTGTAATCAATATGTAGCAAATGTTACATAATACAGAGGCCTACAAGGTGTAGGAGTGGCATATCATCCATTGTGGTAGGCAATATAGTTTAAGAGTCCTTGGTCTGGAAAAACACAAATTCTGAATTTAAATTGTATTGGGTTTTCTTTAATAATAAGAATTGATTTCTACCCAAATGAACCTTTTTGCAATACAATGATAACGAAAGACAAGGCAAAAAAACATATTGCTCAAATATATTCCTTGCAGTTTGCATGCAGCTCTTTGATGACAGTTAATAGTTCACTGCTCTATATTAGGACTTTAACTTATAAACTGCAAGTAACAAAAGGATCTCTGTGACGAAATTGGTAACCCATTGACATTTATATTATGTGCGCTTTGTGATCTGAATGGGACGTGTTCTTTGCAACAGGCATATTAACCCTCTGGGTTACGATGAGTCAAAACTTCCAAGATTCCTAGATAAAGCTCCTGTCTCTCTCCAGGAAGAACACTAATCCCCGAAGTTATCTTGACATGTTTAATGATGCCTGAAAATTGCTGCCACAAGGAACGCAGCATCAGGTGCTTTTAAAATGTTAAAACAATAAACATGGTGCCCCCGCCCAAGTCAGTGCCCAGTGCAATGACACCGCTCGTACCGCCCTAGAGCTGGCCCTGTTTCTACTCAGTGTGGTTCCAGCAGCGATGGGATGCCTACGGGTCCCCATGTGCTCTATAAATGTGATTAGTATAGTATAGAAATGTTTCAGCTGTAAACTGGATGTACTTCCTGAGGACAGCGGGCTGCTGCTTATTCACAGACCTTTCAGGTCCAGGTCACTTCCGGCTCCACAACATTTTGAAGGATTTCCACCCCAGACCTATATACCAGTATCAATGGAACTCTGCATGCCATAGTACTGGAAGGGTAACTAGTGTTGGAGTTTAAGATAGCTCTAAGAGTATTGATGCTAGCAGGCTAAGAACAAGATACTTAACCTTTGATGCTATTTCTTGTGGATAATGTATCTGACCTCTGTTTCCTGACCTTTAGATTCATCCCAGCTGCCAGACTAAAAGCATTTGCTCCCTTGAACCATCAGGTGGCGCCTTTGCACTATACAACAGCCTTGCCCCTCCCTGGAATAAAAGGTTGCATGTAGGCACAACTCCTGCGCACTCTCAGTATCTTGCTCTCCTGGATGACTTCAGATGCAGGTCAATCATGACAATTTGGATGTTAGAGTGTGGTAAAACTAGCTTAGGGCCTTTCTGCCAAAAAAAGGTGTCCACTCTGTGGAAATGTGGATTTTCCTGATCAGTTATGTCCCCTATCTTGGACCCCAACGGTTCTATATGCATGTTACAAGTACATGTATGTTCCCTCCAGTTCCAGTTTCTAAGACGCAAACATATGTGTGTCTACCGTCGACATGTTCTCTGTCAGATCCGCCATTGATGGGCTGGATATTCGATTCCTAGGTATGAAAGGCCACCGACTTTATATGGCTAAGTTACTCCATTTTTACAGTTCAGGCAAGTAGGCCCGATTCTGTCCTCAAAGCCTTTCCCTGCTCTCTGTCTTTGACAGCTTCAGCTTGAGCTCGCATCTGTATCCATGAACTTTGTCCTACTCCCTGTGCAGCTAACGGTGCCTGCCTCGGCCAGTTTTCGCATGCCTGCCAAGAAGCTGTATTTCACCTTCGAATTATCTATTTTGCTCTTTAGCCGATGCATTCCTGTCAAGTGATTTAGGTAAACATTTCCTTTAGCTCACAAGCAAGGACTCAGCCTTTCCGTCCTCCTGCAAGTGATTCATAGTCCTGCTGCCATGGAATGTTTTCTGCCCCTCGCATCTCATATAGACACTTAGACGCTTGTACACGCACACACAGTTAGTATAGAATAGATTCTGTCCGAGAGTCCTTCCTTGTGGATAACATAGTTCTCCAAACATAGGATGGTAGATATGATTTGGGATTAGGTTGACTTGACCCCCCAGACTTCTCGTCTCCACATGTAGAGCTAAATGTCAAGTCCCCTTCACCCCCTAGTTGCACGTCAATTACACGTCATGCTGCTGCGCGCGCATCTATGCCAAGTATTATCTTATAGATCCACCTATGTCTGATAATGCAAACCAATCATGTTTCTTTTATTCCTTGTTACGCCTAGTTTCGATTATGTCACTGTCACGTCATTTTTCTTATCAAATGTTACGCCTTTTACATTCGTTTCATTGTAATGCACTTATTATAAAAATACATGTCTGTCAATGAATTATTGTACTTCACTTCCTGAACCCTCGTGGTGACGGAACCTGAAGGCCGCGACTCGAGTCGGCCATTTTGAATGGAATAAAGCCCATTAGAAAACCTCTTATACCACGGATTCTGCCTCTTGTTATTTTGAGCTATTTTACTTTATTTAAGATCCCGTATGAAATTCAGTCCGGTATATTTTATTTACCACAGAATGGCGCCCGAACAGGGACACTTTCTCATCTCACGCGCCGGCGGTGCGTTGCAGGCCCGGTCTCCTGCCACAGCTGGACGGACCATAAACGCGTACCAGCAGGATTTCCTGTAAGCTCCCTCCGGTCAAGCGGGGGCGACTGAGGCTGCGATCAACCCAGACGAGGCGGTGAGAAGTGCGAAGTATCCCGACCAGAGCCTAGCTGAGAGAGCAAGATCCGAGGTATACAGAGGCCCACCAGGTTTTCCGAAATCCCGATGTCGAGAGGGTCCGCTGTCCGCAGTTATCGAGTCCTGTCCATTCTCTGAGGCCTTCCGTTTCAAGGAGCTACTCGGTGAGTACCATCGCCGGGGAGGCGTGTTGACGCGCACATAGGTTGTGCCGGTCAAGACGGATTTGGGTACACAAATCCGGTCTGCACTGTTTAGCAGTGTATATGTACTGTTTAGCAGTATATCAAGTATTCCGAAGTATTCAGTTATTGTCAAGAATTCAGCGTGGTGATTAGTTAGGCAGACTGTCATCATTGTCGATCATTGTTAAAATGTTTAATGTTTAATGTTTAAAGTATTCAGAAATGTCTTGCATATTGTGGTACGAATGACTGTTCATTGTTCACTGTTCATTTATTGTGTTTTTCGTATTAAGAAAATTCAAGAGTAAGTATCAGATCAGTTGTAAATATGCCGCTCTTCTCGAAGTTAAGACAGATTACTACCAGAAAAGGGGTGCTTGAAGAAGCAGTTCCTATTCCTCCTAGGGACACTCCAGGGCATTTCATGTACCATAAACATGGCTTAGATGCCATATTGTTTCTTGATCTATGGGTAGATTATACCAAGGGATTACCGGAAAGTCAAAGGTGGCCCATAGCGGGAACCTGGGATGCAGAGTGCATCATGAAAGTGGAGGAAGAGTTATGGAAAAGAAAGGTCAGACAGTCACAGAAAGACGCTGTTGAGTTATGGCGTAAAGAATCTCATAGACGAACAGAAAAAGCACGTAGACAAGAAGAGAGGAGTAAAGAAAGTTCAAATAAAGTTCAAGAAAATCTATTAATTGAGGAAGGTATCCGAGTGAGATCAGAACAAGTAAATAGACAAAGAAATGCTCTTATGAATGGTATGTATCCCCTATTAGCCGAAGGATTACCTAAGGCTGCTCCAGAGATACCAAAAGACTTGCCACCCCCATTATTTCCAATTAAGGTACATCCAAAGGGGCTTCCAAGAACCGCAGAAGATGTTTTTCTTTCCTCATATCTAGATGACGCAGCTCCCGAGTATGCTAACGCCACACCACATAGACCGTCTGGCGGAGGGGTTGAACGTCAGGATCAGGTACCTGTCCCCGTGCAACAGCAAGTTCCGACACAAGCGTCGGCAAGCACATCTGTTTCCGCATCTGTCTCCGCAGTCGACTCTACAGAGGTATCGACACCCATAGTTGCTGTGTCACGTTCAACGAACCCATTCACACCCGACGCCCCAGATAGGGCCACGGGAGGTGCTAGCAGTACTTTTACACCACCTAGAATAAATAAACTTGTCTTTCAAGAGTCAGCACATTCACGTACACCTAAATTCGTAAGTGAACGTACGCTTAAGGAACTCCTTGTAAATTGTAGATATGACCCGGTGGTTGGTAAAGAGGACGAAATGGTCCTGGCATCATTACGTATCAGGCGAGCCGCAGAGTATTTAGCGAGGTTACCAGGGATGACTACGCATCTAGACAACATATATCATTTTGTTCAAACAGGACGAGATCCAGGATGTATTAACAGAGCTATGGAATTCCAGAAAGTAGAGATCCAGGGGGAACTGTTACGTTTCCTCATAAACTGTATGATCAGAAATCAAGATCGTCCGGGGGTAGACCCGAATGCAATGCTTATTCTTACAAGATGGAGTCAGAATATATCAGAAGGGAGACACGATAAGCAAAATTGTATAATAGCCATGTGCCGAAAAATCCGTAAAGAAATAGAGCATATTCATGAAGAAAGATTGGGAACAGACAAGTTTGAGCAAGATGAAGTGTCCGAATCAGGGAATTCCGCAAGACAGTCAGAGACCATAGCCTATGTAGGCAGAGGAAGATCCTGTGAAAATACTAGATGTTTTCCTGATCCAATACATTCTGTATGCCCAAAAAACAGCAGAACGTATCCGACGCCTGTAATAAATCTGAAGTCTCCTGAACATTCGTTTCAAGCCGCAGATAAGATACTACGAGAACGAAGGGGTTACCACCTCCTCGATTCCATGGATGAGCAAGAATTAGCCAGATCAGCCGTTCACTGGATTGACAGTCCTGAAAAATACGGTGATGAGACCGTAGCACACACGTTTCTCAATCTCAGTACAGATGAACAACGCTTAGCTGGAATCTATATGATTCAGCAACTCCTCATATTATATAAGTGCCAACATGCTGACCCTGGTCCTTTACCTGATATATTAACGGAACTACTCACAAACAGATGGAGAGGTTCTAGTAACAAGCTAATTAAAGAGATATTAGTGTCACGTAAACAGTATGTCCTTTTTGTAAGTCCGGATTCTCTCTCGCTGCCCCACAGAGAAAGAGCACCGTACTATATGGATAGACAAAATCCTTTACGAGAAGTGCACCCAATAAAAGGCGAAGACAATGAGTTTCACCGTGTATTTGTTTACACACCCATATCGAAAATGGAATTATTAGAAATGAAGAAAGTAGTACCTAGTCATGACAAAGACCCAGCGGGTTTCCACCGAGAAATTAAAGACATGTTACTGATGGGAGAGTACACCTTTCCTGATATTATGACGATATTAAAGGTGCTTTTGCCTGCTGGCATTTATGAAAAACTGAAAGAAAAAGAGTGGGAAGTAGGAGACCAAAAGATAGACTGGACAGCATTAGCAGAGGAAGAAAGGGGCCGAACTGCAGGTTCGGGGCTCGGGGATAAAGTTAAACTGTTACCAGGTTTACTAGTACAGGTACTGCCACGTTTATTAACTACAAAAAAGGAAGATTGGGGTGCAATCACAGCCTGCAAACAAAAGCAAGATGAAGACACAAGCGATTATTATGCTCGATTTGAAAAATGTTTTGGTATAAATAGTGGTATAAAAGCAAGTAGTGACTCATATCCACATTTATTTGTGACAAAATTGGTGGAAAATGCATTGCCTCCAGTGAAGAATAGAATATTGAAATTCGAGAGTACCTGGCAAAGTAACACTCCGTCGCAAATGCTACAAATGTTACAGTATCATCACAATAGAATTAGGGATGAACAAGAACACGAGCATAGACGCATGAAGGATACAAAAATGAAAATGCTAGTTTCTCAGACAGTACCAGCAGATGGTCACAAAAGGGGTGTGACACATTCTGGTGATTCTGCAGTTCCTGTAAAAGGAACCTGCAATTACTGTAAACAACTAGGCCATTATGTACATGATTGTCCAGTCCTGAAACGTAATATAGCTACAGGTATTGCAAAAGAGAGACCACGATTAGTTAGACAAGATCAGAATGAACAAGGAGCTATGCAGCATGGACAGTCCAGGCCAGTTCAGCAACAGTCCATGCCAGCCTCACAGCAACCCATACAGTTTGTGCCAGCTGCACCACCGTTGCCTGCTACTGCCACACAAACCACAACACGACAAATGTATCAGACTGCACAGTATGAATACCCTGAATATCAGCGCTACGCATGAACCAGCCTAGAGAGGGAAGTCGACTTACCGCTTATCGAGATTCCTGTAGATCAAGAAGGACCTTATGTACATAGTGAATTATTAGGTCAAGATAGAAAATTCTTACTCGATACAGGGGCAAGTCGAACAACTATAAAACGTAGTGAAGTTCCAGGGGCACCCCTCTCAGGCTCTCAAAATGTTTCCCTTGGTTTTTCGGGAAAACCTATTGTTAATGAAGTATCACAGCCTCTACCACTTACGATAGGACCTTTGACACGAACTACAGATTTATTGCTTACTAAATCATGCCCAGAAAATCTGTTAGGAATTAAAACTCTGAAAGCACTAGGAGCCATAATATGTTGTTCTCCGGAAGGAGTAAGGTTGTTTTTGCGGGATTTTAAAGGTCACTATGTGTCTAGAGACATGGATCCCCGACTACAGACTTTACCAGTACATCTATGGGCACAAGGCCCTACGGATGTTGGCTGCATGAACATTACACCCTATCGAGTTACATTGAAAGCAGGAGTGGTACTACCACGAATGCGACAATACAAGTTACCGCATGATGCTGTAGTGGCTTTGCTGAAAATCATTGATGAGCTGATTGCCCAGGGAGTAGTTATAGAAACAGACTCCAATGTATGTAATTCACCGATAATTCCGATTCTTAAACGAACTGACCCTACTGCCCCACCAGTATACCGATTGGTTATTGATTTGCGTGAACTAAACAAGTGTATTGTACCACAATTCCCTGTGGTCCCTGATATATCATCATTGTTGACAGCAATTGATTCCGAAGCAACGTTCTTTACTGTAATCGATCTCAAGAATGCCTTTTTCAGCGTCCCAATAGATCCGGAAAGCCAATACTTGTTCGGATTCTGTTTAAATGGGCGCAGCTTTAAATTCTCACGCGCTCCCCAAGGATTTACAGAAAGCCCCAGCATCTACAGCCAAGCACTGAAACGAGAACTTGACAGTATCCACATGCCAGTCAATACTGCACTGCTTCAATATGTCGATGATCTGCTGATCACCGCAAGAAGCGAGCCAGAATGTGAAAAGGCTTCTCTGACAGTTTTACATTTCCTAGCCGACAAGGGGCACAAGGTGTCCCCTTCTAAGCTGCAATTCTGTGTTCAGCGAGTTATTTATCTTGGTCACTCGCTGTCCAAGGAGGGAAGGCAGCTTACACCAGATCGCATCCAGTTAATTGCTAACATGTCAATACCCCAGACACAGAAGGAGGTGCGGGCTTTCATAGGCCTCACTTCATATTGTAGGCAGTGGATCCCTCAGTACGCTTTTCTAGCAAAACCACTCATTCAGTTAACCACACAGGAGGCAGCCACATCGACTGTTCTCCCTTGGACTCAGGAACATACACAAGCTTTTGAAAGCTTAAAGAAAGCTTTATGTCAAGCACCTGTTTTAGCAACGCCATGTTATAGCAAACATTTTACACTTTTTGTTACAGAACGCGAAGGTACTGCCTTGTCAGTACTCACTCAGGATCAAGCAGGATCACGCAAGCCATGTGCTTATTTTTCCAGTACATTAGATCCCGTAGCTCAGGCTTTGCCTGCATGCCTGAAATCAGTGGCAGCGACAGCTTTAGCAATCAGACAAAGCGATGCCATAGTATTAGGACACCCATTGACAGTACAAGTACCACATGCAGTAGAGGTTCTTGTGAACCGAACACAAACACAACACTTGACCATAGCAAGACTTACCGGTTATGAACTGACATTGTTTCAACCACACATAGAGATCCGACGGTGTAATACATTGAATCCTGCTACACTATTACCTGTAATTGGAACAGACCCACTAGCTCATGATTGTGTTGAAATCATTGAAATAAAGACGAAACCTAGACAAGACTTGACAGACGTTCCATTGTTAGATCCAGACCTGACGTTGTATGTAGACGGATCGTGCATGAGAACAAGTACAGGAGATTTAGTGGCCGCGTATGCAGTCACAACAGACACTGAAGTTATTGAAACAAATTGTATAGATACATTGTCAGCCCAAGCAGCAGAACTTATTGCTCTAACACAAGCCTGTATTCAAGCCACAAATAAGAAAGTTAATGTATACACTGACTCACGTTATGCATTCGGAGTTGTACACGACTTCGGCGTGCTGTGGCGAGAGAGAGGTTATTTAACCTCCCATGGTGCCCACATTCAGCACGGACCCCTCATTCATGCTTTGTTAGACGCAATACATCTACCCACTGCTATATCGATTATGAAATGTAAAGCACACACGAAGGTTACTGATACCATTTCTCAAGGCAATGATTTAGCTGACAAAACAGCTAAACAGACTGCTCAGAATCGCACATTAGACATGACAAAGCCAATAGTTCAGACACCAACACAGTGTATGACAATTAAGGATCCCGCACTTGACGTAATTGACATACAGACACATGCCACAGCAGAAGAAATAAAGAAGTGGACTGAACTAGGAGGGATCCAGACAGATCAAGGATGGATGACGAAGGAGAAATCTGTATGGTTTCTCCCTGATTCCATGGTTCAAGCCATTATAGCTACAGTTCACAGTCCAGCACATTTAGGAGAGAAGGCTATGCTAGACAGCATTCAGCACATTTGGTTCAATAAACATTTACGAGCAGCAGCTAAACAAAAAGTTCGTACCTGTATGATATGTTGTCAGTTTAATCCAGGAAAGAGTGTTCCCGTAGAGCAGGGTGGATTTCAGCCTCCTGACCATCCTTTTGAAGTCCTCCAGATGGATTATATTCAGATGGAACGTTGTCGAGGATTCAAATATGTTCTCGTAGTTGTCTGCGCTCTCTCCCGTTGGACAGAGGCGTATCCCGTATCAGATTACACTGCCTCGACTACTGCCAAGCAGCTAGTTCGAGAATTCTTCCCACGGTACGGTTTACCACGTGTTGTATATTCAGATAACGGTCAGCCTTTCTCATCCGAATTAATGAAATATGTCTCACTCTTGTTGGGATATCAGTGGAAATTCCACTGTGTCCGACACCCCGAGGCAGCAGGTCTCGTGGAACGACATAATCAACTTTTAAAAATCAGATTGTCTAAAATATGTCAGGAAAAAGGTGTGGACTGGATAGTAGCCTTACCAGTTGCGCTATTCTACATGAGGATGGTAGCACACTCTCGAACAGGGCTATCGCCTTATGAGGTGATCTTTGGTAGGCCACCGAATATGTGGGGGACACCTATACCCCGTAAAATAACTGATGTTGACTGTAATATGCTGACAGATTACCTGGCTTCCTTGATGTCT
Source organism: Triturus cristatus (assembly GCF_964204655.1). Lineage (NCBI taxonomy): Eukaryota > Metazoa > Chordata > Amphibia > Caudata > Salamandridae > Triturus > Triturus cristatus. Next base: position 136,003,683 of record NC_140590.1, on the reverse strand, counting down.
GCACTACAATCTTGTCGTTCACAGGTAGTCGCAGCTTTTCCCGACAACACCGAGGTGAAACCTCATGATGTAATTCCCGGTGATTATGTTCTCGTCAGGAATTTTGATCGGAAAACCCAACTGGAGCCAAGGTGGAGGCTTCCTAAGTTGGTCCTGCTGACGACCAGAACAGCTGTGAAGATCGAAGGAAGAAAAGGATGGGTGCATTCCACCCATATAAAAAAATTTAATGGACTTCCTCCTGACACAAACAGTACTTCCCGTGTGTCTTCCCCCATTGACTCAAAGCTACCTTTGGCTGAGGCCAGTAGCACCGAACTCTATAAACAGAAACTCAGGTCCAGATCTAAACTGTCGGACGATTTGATTGTTTAAGTCCTCTCCAAGGTGAAGCGGTTGAATCTGTCCCGACATGTATCCCTTAGGTCTGAATCATGTAGAGTCCAGAATCATAATGAAACGACATGCTTATTGTAAATCACTGCGTAGCCACTGTATTGTGACTTTATTAATTTTGTTTTTCTTGAGTTTTTTAATAGTTACTGCAAGTATATTGTTGCATATGTATTATCCTGTTTCTAAACTTGCTTTCAATATAACTGATGAACATTCTTTTAGTGACCTACCCCCACATGAGTTGTCCTATAGACTTGCGCTGCGTAATAACACATTCATTAGTATGTTACATCATTCCCATCAGACTAGTAATGCCACCAATTGTTGGGTGTGTGGCCGACTTCCTCCCTATCAGAATAACAAAGGAGTTCTGCCTTTCTTTCCACATCCGTTCACACACAATGGCTCCTGTGGAGCATGGTTTAGTTTATTAAATTCCATAGACCCAGACACAGCAGTTTATCAACAACATTGGATATGGGGAAATCTGAATCTAGTTTTATTCAAAGTCTGTCACCCTAATAAGGAGGGTCACCCCAGTAGAACAGGAACTGATTTAGAAAATGAAGTGTATAAATTAGGTAATTTTACGCCTAATCTTATGATTTTGAATGTCAAATCCGAAGTTGAACTAATTCTGCCCACTATGTCAGTATTTCCAGTTAAGGGTGAATTATGTGTGAGAAAAGTTGGTTCCATACATATGGGCCATAGCCAATGCGTTACTATAGTAGAATATAGTGATCAAGGTAAATCTTCATTTAGAGCTTCTCGCCATTCTTACTTCATATGTGGCCAGACGGCATATATGCGCCTGCCTCTAGATTGGGATGGTACCTGTTACATAGCATTCCTTTTGCCACCTGTTTTCCTAGCTCCCCCTGATTATTATCGAAATGTTCATTTAGTACACAATAGAGAGCGAAGAGATCTCCCAGTTGTCGATTATACTGAGACAGCATGGGACAAATATGTAGATTTCAATAAAGGTATCTTTCCCTATATAGGTACTATATCAAATAGTAAGCTGATACGCAGACTCACCAAGACTCTTGAAGCTGTAGTAAACGAGACTATAGCCGCCCTAGGCAATCTGACAGAGGAACAATCAGTGATGAGAATTGTTGTTCTCCAGAATCGTCTTGTCCTTGACGTCATCCTGGCCGATAGGGGCGGAGCTTGCAGGGTCATCGGATCCAGCTGCTGCATATTCATACCAGAAAATTCGCCATCTGTATATAAAGCTATAACACGCCTTCATAAGATTGTAAGCCAGATACACGAGAATCCAGGCACTTGGACGTGGTCCGGGTGGTTTTGGAGTGTGATATCAGCCTGGGGATGGAGAGTTCTATCCTTCCTAGGTATTGGCCTTCTCATACTATTCAGTTGCTGTCTATGTCTACAATGTGGACCAGCGATTTGTGGTCTGTGTGCCACATCGTGTATTCCACCACCAAGGTCTCGTTCAGAATGCCGGAAGAAGAAGGAAGAAGAAATGATGCTCCATGAGCAAATCGATGGAATGATGAAGATTGATGTCTCTTGAAGGGCAAGAAGGGGACAAGGAGGGAATGTGGAAATGTGGATTTTCCTGATCAGTTATGTCCCCTATCTTGGACCCCAACGGTTCTATATGCATGTTACAAGTACATGTATGTTCCCTCCAGTTCCAGTTTCTAAGACGCAAACATATGTGTGTCTACCGTCGACATGTTCTCTGTCAGATCCGCCATTGATGGGCTGGATATTCGATTCCTAGGTATGAAAGGCCACCGACTTTATATGGCTAAGTTACTCCATTTTTACAGTTCAGGCAAGTAGGCCCGATTCTGTCCTCAAAGCCTTTCCCTGCTCTCTGTCTTTGACAGCTTCAGCTTGAGCTCGCATCTGTATCCATGAACTTTGTCCTACTCCCTGTGCAGCTAACGGTGCCTGCCTCGGCCAGTTTTCGCATGCCTGCCAAGAAGCTGTATTTCACCTTCGAATTATCTATTTTGCTCTTTAGCCGATGCATTCCTGTCAAGTGATTTAGGTAAACATTTCCTTTAGCTCACAAGCAAGGACTCAGCCTTTCCGTCCTCCTGCAAGTGATTCATAGTCCTGCTGCCATGGAATGTTTTCTGCCCCTCGCATCTCATATAGACACTTAGACGCTTGTACACGCACACACAGTTAGTATAGAATAGATTCTGTCCGAGAGTCCTTCCTTGTGGATAACATAGTTCTCCAAACATAGGATGGTAGATATGATTTGGGATTAGGTTGACTTGACCCCCCAGACTTCTCGTCTCCACATGTAGAGCTAAATGTCAAGTCCCCTTCACCCCCTAGTTGCACGTCAATTACACGTCATGCTGCTGCGCGCGCATCTATGCCAAGTATTATCTTATAGATCCACCTATGTCTGATAATGCAAACCAATCATGTTTCTTTTATTCCTTGTTACGCCTAGTTTCGATTATGTCACTGTCACGTCATTTTTCTTATCAAATGTTACGCCTTTTACATTCGTTTCATTGTAATGCACTTATTATAAAAATACATGTCTGTCAATGAATTATTGTACTTCACTTCCTGAACCCTCGTGGTGACGGAACCTGAAGGCCGCGACTCGAGTCGGCCATTTTGAATGGAATAAAGCCCATTAGAAAACCTCTTATACCACGGATTCTGCCTCTTGTTATTTTGAGCTATTTTACTTTATTTAAGATCCCGTATGAAATTCAGTCCGGTATATTTTATTTACCACAACTCCCCGGAAAAGGGGAGAAGGGGTTGAGAAATCTGCAGTTAAAGTATCCACCATGAAAAGTGAAAGTGTGTAAATTATTCTTCTGATTTTATTTTCTAACCAAATCTACCTCACATTTAAAAGAGATACCCAAGCAGTGCCCCTTAAAAGGGTCTGAGGAGTGGCCTCACTCTGTGGAACTGGCTGTCTACCCACCAGTGCTTGGCGAATGCATGCAAAATAACCACATAGCAGCCTGCCAGACAGAGGAGGGACAGCCCTCGCCAATGCACTGAGCTACCTCTGGCTTGGATGAAGTGAGCTGGTAGGCATTCAGACTGGCTTCTTCTTGCCCAGGGCATAGCATGTGTTTATGTACAGATGATCCACCTGGAAAGGGTCACTTTCTGCACTACCTTCCCCTTCTTGGCCCCAGCCAAGCCTATGGCAAGCTGGTCATCTACACAGCATTCCTGGTGTGCATAATATAAAAACTAAAGGCTCTTCTCAGGTCAAGCCAATGTAGCCTCTCACCTTATTCGAGAGATGTGGCAGAGAGAACAAGGCAGCAAGTGGGATGGACTAACCCATGTGGAAGGTGGACACAATACAACATACCTGCAGGGGATTTCTGGGGGTCCCCTTTCTCCACTCCAAAGGGATGCTCTGAGGGTCTGCACCAAGAGTGCATTACTGTACTGTCAGTGCACCTCCTAAGAACAAGCTTGTCTCTATGCCCACGCCCGTAATACAGTGCAGATGCAGAAGCAAAGAAATTCCCTCCTTTGCATGGGGCCACACTCCCATGTAAATGAGGGAACACCCTCACACGAGAAGGCTAAATGTGTACCAGCGCTATCAGTATTACAGAATGAGTAGCACAAGCGTCTGCGGCCCCTTCTGTAATAACATGGTGCCCAAGGGATGTAAAAAGCAGGCAAGCACGCCCATTGCGCCACTGAGGTCCTTTCTGCAATACTAACCGTGGTTCTAGAAACCTATTCAACCAGTTTCACTTGGGAAACATAATCACATCGAATCACTAAGATCACAGAAGCAACACAAAGGGGTGTCCAATGACCGGAGTCCTCCAGCATTCATCCCAAGACTACAGAAGACTAGAGACCTAAAACTAACGGTGAATACTTGTTAGTTTGGATGACGGCCCCCTTAGTGTCTATATTGTAACACCAAATGTTATGTTATGTTATATAATACTTATAGCGCGCACTAATACTTAAATGTGAATAATCTGAAACAAACTGTAGAACCTACAAAACCATTAGAAAAAAACAATTTATTTGAAAATAGAAAATAAGTTCCACAATCCACAGGTTTTGTTTGCCAGCAAAATCAAAGTATTTTACAGTCCATTCTTGTAGGAATGTTGAGTGTAATGTTATCTCCTCTTCTGGAGACTTTTCAAAGTATGAAAGCAGCGGAGGCATCTTAACAGCCATGTTGCAGGACTTCCTATGTTCAGCTCTGTTTCTGTGCAAAAAAGAGCTGAAAATGATGAGCACTTGCTCCGAAAGAGTCCAGCACCGGGTGGCTTCAGGCCAGTGTTCTTGAGCACCATCCATTCTGTTTCCTGCTTCAGGTCTTCTTCAGTTCACCCTCTACTCAGCTTCCTTCTTGAAGGACACCAAGGCAGCAACACCTGCCCGCGAATGAGCCACAAGAGGATGAGACGCAGAGACCACAAGTGGAGGGAAAGAACAAAGGTCAGTGGATAAGAAACCAACATTCTTAATGTGTGTATCAAACATTTAGATAGAAAGTATAGCTTCCCCCAACTCTGCAGTGTGATAAAAGCACCTCACATAAAACACCAACAAGCAAAAAACAAACAAAAACTGAGAGTGATGTTTAGCTTCCAAGCAAAAGGCAAGTTTCAGACCCAACACCTATGTGCCTTGTAGTTTCTAAAGAGAGAGCTCTGATGTTAGCTTCTGGTGCATATACAGCACTTGGGCATATGGGTGAATGCTGTCTTCCTGCTGTAGGAGGTCTCTTATCACTCTGGACCCACTATCTTCTTCATTAGGTCTGCGCATGCGTCATTTATAAATGGAGGAGGAAAACATTTTTCTGAGGAGCTTACCACCTGCCTCACTGAATGCTGAGATCGCCAAATACAAGGCTGCCTCGAGCCTAATGAAGAGTTTAGTAGACCATGCGCTTCATGGCAAACAGAGTATGCTGCCCGCCAAAACCTGGGTCCGCCCGCCTCATTTAGAGATAGTCAGATCTTAAGAATTCTGTTGCGGAGCCTCCAGCGGCTCAATGGAGTGGAGGCTGCCAGAGTAAGGACATTGCGTCATCTGCCCTATTTAGAGTGGATGTTGTAATGTACCTTTCCCTGTATGTCACTGCCAGGAATAATATGGAAATGAGGTACAGGAATCAAACTATGACATCATCCACACCCTTGTGGAACAGTCCATGCGCGCCTGATCCATTTGTTTATTGTTCCTCAAAAGCAACAATCACTGTTTCACATTTACATCCAATCCATTTATATTTATCAATTGATGTTATATTTATTGCCTACATTGACTTTTAATATTTATTAATTTGCCTATGTAACTACTTATGTATCATATATTTCTATATTCCATATTTATTCGTTTTATCCAACAGCAAAATGTTATTCCTCCATTAAAGTCTTTCATTCTTATAATATTTACTAACAAATGTATTATTGCATTGTTCTTAACTTGTATTATATTCTAAAACTCAATAAAAAATGTCAACACAAAAAAAAGCAAACCGCTGCTTTGTTTGCAAGGACCGCTGGGCCCGGCAGTCATCTCTAAATTTAGCAGGCGTCATTCCATCCAGCTGATGGATGTAATGTTATTTGCCACACTGATGCCCTGTGCTCTTTCTGCCAAACACATACTCAGGCCCTAAGTCTTGACTCTACCTCCCACCTCTTTTGTTCAGCATCCTACGATACTTGTCTCTTTATCTCATAAAAATAAATGCTGCCTGGTTTCGATTCCACCTTACGCTTCTTATGTCCTTCACCCTGCACTTTCTGTATCTTTATCTCACACTCTTTCAGGTTCTTTGCATCCTTGCCTTTACATTTGCACTGTATTTCCCATCTTTCTCTCACTGATTTTTCTCCATGTTGTGCCTTTCTCTCTCTAGCTCTAGATCGTCTAAAGATGAAAAGTGAGTTCTGGTCCCCATCAACTGCCACCACTGCCACAAATTATGCATTGAAGTTGGCCTCTTTTTAATGATTTTTCCTCAGTATATTGCTGCTCAGAAGAGGCACCCAACTCTAATGATGCTCCAGCATATTACTCATGCACATACCCCCTGCCCATGTGTTTTGGGTCGTAAGCACTTGCCACTTAGCTTTAATATGTACTATTGTGCTGGTGTGTAATGAAGATATCATTTTCAAAGATGAATTTTCAAACTTTTGTTGTACTCATATCTGGACATTTCTGGGCTGATACAATGTCTTCCCATTCAGTGTGTGATTATATGCCAGGACCCTTTCCTGTGGTATTGTTGGCATTGAGATATGAATTGTTGGTATTTGCCACATCTATATGGTTCTTGACTATGTTATGCTAGTCCATATGAAGCAGTGGCAAGATAAGGTACTTAACAACGTAATTTTTATAGTCTGGCTACTTACATCTTTAGATTTTTGGCAAGATGCCGCTGTCATGACTATAAACAGCCCAGAACTGCATATAACAACACAATACACACTATACAATATACAATGCATCATACAATATGCAGAAAGGAGCTTGAATGGCATGCTGCTGATGGTGCAACTTCATTTGAAGTAGTCCCTTTTGTTTTACTTATTTTGCGTTTGTATTCTATATTTTGTCTGAGTTGACAATAGGCTATAAACCTCAGAACAAGAGATACATTGATATACATCCCTTAGATGTTGTTGGAATTAGAATGTGTACATGGTGCACAGTTGTGTTCCCATGCCCCGAGGGCTTGACTGTGAGCATTAGGTATCCTGTTGTTTCATTTTGGCTTGAGCCTCTCACTAATCTAGTGCCTGATTGAAGACCTAGGCTTGTCTTTTGACATGTGTGAGGTCCTGGACCTATCCTCTAACCTGGAGGGGTGCAACAAGCATGCTCTCATTTGAATAGCCGTGGACTACTGTCCTTGTCATTGATGTAGTAGGTAACACAGGTAGAGTGACGGTGGCAGCGTCATGTTAATGGAGCTCTGCACCAAACACCAAAATGCATTGACAGGAGCCGCAGTGACAGCAGTTCCTGGCAATGCTTCATAAATGACCACCAGCTTGACAGTCATTTATAAATACGCGGGTGGTCCCACGGAACTACGGATCATCCATCAGGATTTAAATCAGGCCCCTGGTCTTGAAGTTTATTTGAATTAGGAATCAGCACTGAAGATCAAGGTGAGACTTGATAATAATGTTAGTTAGTGTTAAGTATTGGCTTTGGGAATAACGGTGGGACTTGGTATTAGCGTTTATTAGAGGTAGACATCAGCACTGAGGATCACGGTGCGACTTGGTATTAACATTTATTAGGTGTAGGCATCATCATTGAGGAGCATGGTGAGAATTGGGCCCTTATCACTATGTCGGGGGGACGCACCATTGCGGAATCGGAACTGTTTCACCTCCAGTCGGCAGTTCTGACCGCATTATTTGGATACAACCGCACATGGTGTGGTTGCACACTTCCATTTCTCTATGGGAGCTTGTGCTACAGCTGTAAACCCGACCATAGCACAAGCTTCTATAGTGAAATGGGTGTTTTTGTTAATCCCTGCACCCCGTGGCAAGCACCTGGCCGTTCCTAGCATGCGGTGCAGGGGTTAACAGGTGCCCCGAGGCTGCAACCGGAGGCCACTGTGGCAAGGGGGCTCTGCTAAGGACTTCCAGAGTCACTTAACGACAGGCTTTTCATGTCAGAAAGCGAGGCATGAAATGCCTGTCGGAAACTAACATCATAATCCCCACGGCGTAAACGCAGTACATAGGAGATTGTGAGTGGCATCCGACTTGCCGACGGGCTCCATGAGCCCGTCGGAAGTCAGTCAGTCCGACCGGCCGGTTTCAAATCCGACAGCCTATATAGAAATAAGGCTGTCGTCTTTGAAACCAACGATGCAAGACAGAAAGCCTCTGACCCATGGTCAGAGACTTTCCGATCTACATTGTAATAGGTCCCTTGTTATTAAAGTTTATTGGAAGTAGACATTGGCGTTGAGGATCATCGTCGGACTTGGTATTAAAGTTTATTAGAGGCAGACATCAGCAATGAGGATCATGGTGGGACTTGATGTTAAACTCTATTAGATATCGGGCCTCACCTGCCAACAGACTCAGTGCTGCAGAGACCCATCCTAGGGCATACGACCAAGAATATAAAGCATTGACTCCTCCAAATCCAGTAAAGACACTCATAGCAATGATGGCACTGCAAGCTGGGGACAAAAGAAACAACATGAGACTTCTCTTCACTCAGGGAAAGCAGATGAGTCCAGAGTCAGGAAAGAATGTTGACTGTTTACTTGGATCACTTATATTTGTGTCATGTGGAAAAATCATTATAGTCATAGTTTCATTTAGACTCATCCTGTCCTTTTGCACTAAACAAAGGTTTTGTAATATTTGGGAAACTTAAATAAACAGAAATCAGTCAGTCAGTCAAAGGAATGTTTATTTAGATCATTGGTCTTTAAACAACACAGTTACACATATATTCAACTTATCTTAAACATTTAACAAATTAAGTAATAAATATCGCAGTATTAAAATTTCAACACCAAAATTCATACTCCAGCCAATACAATTTAAAACAGAGAGAGAGCCATAATATTTAGATTCAACTTCATACTCATGTAATCAAAAAGTTCTAACAAAATTGTCGGAATGCCATTATTTTAAAATTGGATACTTGAACATGTCCGTTCTTAGCTGCCGTACCTACCTTTTAAGATATGCATTTTCAATGTATTATGCAGTGTTGACTCATTAGGAGTTTCTCATTTAAAACCAAGATAAAAACTGTGACATTTAAACTTCCCGATTATATTTGTACCATTTCATTTCTTATTATAACTGCTAAAATAATTTATCTAAACACCAAATTCATTTTATTTCTCCGAGCATGACTTTTTAACTGCAGTCATAAACCTTCCATTAGCAATTGCAATGTCCAAGTAGTGCATGTCAGTAGAATCTCTGCAGCCTGAGCTCGATTTGTAATACCATATTTAAAAAACAATGGGCGCAAAATCAATTTCCGCAAGGGCAGCACCTTTAAGCAATTCACAAACATGTGCAAAATGCCGCATTTTGTATGGAGCCCACATATGCAGTTCGCATCAGGTTGGATCATTTCCATTTTTGTTTACCCATTTACATAATAAGGATTAACAACAATTCTTATTCTTAATAAATTCGCACCTAAGCCAGCGATTTAGCAAGATATCCAGGTAAGGAAACCAGACTCCCTTCTGCCATGAACTTAACATAAATTCTGCTGATTTTTTCCCACACAGATACTGCCAATCTATTTCCCGGTATAATTCTCTCCCTATTGACCTCAGCTCACTCTTGTAGACTGCTACTTGTAGGGTTTCATGACATAAACTCACCTTCATACCCCTACAGACAGATTTCAGATTATTTCTGACCCCCTTTGCCCATTTTAGTTCACTGTGCTGGATCTTGTTTTTGCACCAATGTGAGACTTTCTGTTCCTCTCCCTAGCCCAGTCTTTTCCAGAATCTTATTGAATCCATTTGGGCCAATATGTGTCAAGAGGTCAGACCTGCCTCTAGTCTAATGGTCTGTATGATGGAGGAGCCTGGCAGGGATATTAAGGTCTTGATGCATTTCCCTTCTCCGGTGTCCCACCTGCTTTGACCACTGATGCAAATCAATTCAGCTCCCTATTGTAGCTGTGGTGGTATCATGGCCACAAAATCTTTCAAAACTCGTCTATGTGACATATCCCCATAGTGCCGGTTGAATTTTCTCAAGCTACTCGCCGAGGCAAGGGCCCTTGCCTTTAGGGCCTCCAAGTGGGTATGCCAATTCAGGGGTCTTTCAAACCATATTCCTAGGTATTTATAGTTGTTAACTGTTTCCAGTTTAGTGGTTCCCAAATGCCAGCTAAACTTATAAACTTTTTTTACCAAAGTAGACCTCTTAGTTTTATCCATATTTACGGTTAGCTGTTTGTGACTACAGTAATCCTTAAATGCATCCAACTTTCTCTGTAGACCCATCTCTGTCTGATCTAAAATGATAAGCTCGTCTGCATACAGAAGGCATTGTATGTGTTTCCCATCCATTCTAGGGCTAGCGTATTTTGCCCCCGCCAGGGTCTTCAGGAGAAGCACGACAAATATGGAAAATAGCAGTGGGACTAGCACGCAACCCTGTCTTAATCCAATATTATTATCTATTCAGGTAAATAATACTAGCACCAGTATTAATAAGTACTGCACTCTGTTGCCTTCACAGTATCTAAGCAGAAGTGTTTCGTCTGTAATCTGCTAAAGGGCGTGGGTTTAGGCTTATGCAGTGTTTCAATATCCAAAGTTCCAAACTGCAAGAAAGAAAGAAAAAAAGAAAGCGAGCCAGAAAAAAAACACAACAAAGGGAGAAAGAAAAGAAGAGAAAAAGTAAAGCTATCGCCCGCGAGGGTATCCTGCAGTGATACAGCTACCAGCTCTTGGCTGATTTAAGATGTGAGACACTGTTTAAAGGCAATAGCGAAAGGCTGCTGATGCCAAATAAGCCACTGGCTGTGCATTGTACACAAGAAGTTGACTCTTCCAGATGTAATAAAATCCAGGATACATTACATTAGTGGAGCGTAGTGCTTCACTGTCACAGTAGCATCCAGACCTATTAACATCATTGCATTTGTTCAGTCTACAAATGCCTTTCTGAGAGGATTAAAGACTATACAATGCATGCCTTTACCATGCATGCCTTTACCTCCAATCCTTTACCACGCAGATGCCTTTACGTCGCAGATGCTTTTACCATGCATGCCTTTACACACATAAGCCTTTACCATGCAAGGTAAGTATAGTTAAGGTAAGCTTACCCTCTACCTTTTTATATCCCCAACTTTTTTTATATCAATTATAAATGTATTTTTTCTTTATTTAGGGAGTTAGCCTCCAAACCTCCCTTTTCCTAAATTACCTTTACTACCCATACCTAAACCCTGAAAATATCCTTAAAACCCTATACCCTTACCCACCCGTACACCCTACAAATTAATTTATCACCTATACTATTACCCACCCTTAACCCCTAAAAATACCCTTACCACCCTATATTCTAATCCACCCCAACCCCTGAAAGTACCCTTACAACCCTATACCCTTACCCAACCCTATACCCTAAACATACCCTTTCCACCTTATACCCTGTTCCACACCAATCCCCAAAAATGCCCTTATCATCCTATAGCTCTACCCACCCCTACTCCGTAAAATATTTCTACTACTCTATATCCCTACTCACCCCAAATCATAAAAATATGCATGCCACTTTATACCCTTAACTACGCCTACATCCTACATTTATCTACACACACACACACTCTCTCACACTCTCTCTTACCTTAAATATACTTAGCTTGCATTTTAAAGGCATGTGTGGTGAAGACACATGCAGTGTAAAGGCGTTTGTGTGGTAAAGGTATGCGCACTAAAGGCATGTGTGGTTAAGACAATATTATAAATGCTTTTAACTTTACTGAAATCACACATTGTTGTATAAGATGTCATCCTCTCCTCTTCTCACCGCTCTGCGTGATCATTGTTTAACCGATTGAATCAAAGTCATTAACAGCCAACTATGCGGTAAAACGATTAGCTGTAAAATATCTCATCATATTTAGTGCAATTCTTAGAGAGAAAACAACTGTTTCAAAACAAAGCTAGTATGAGGATTCACCTGCACAAAAATTCAGGATGGTCACCAGCTTCTGCTTATTCATCCCCATTGAAACTTTGTTGATCCAGATTTCAAGGATCTGTGTGACAGCAGATCCCACCAACAAGAGGAACGAGATGATGATGAAGGCTCGAGTGGTGTCAATATCAGCTGCAAGGAACCAAGAAAAAGTTTCTTAAACTGATCCATAACATGTTTCATGCATCACTCTGCTTTGAGTTGATAATGGGTATTCTGGTGATGGTCTGGGTGGGGTTGGTGCTCCCTCCTGATCAGGGCTAAGACAAACCTGTCATTTCTAGAAAGATCCATCTTCCTCCACTTTTGAGAGGCATTAAAACATCTCTCCAAGGAACAACCTGTCCATAAGTAAATAGAGCTACTGCATTCCAGCCCCAGATGCTACATGAAAAGATATCCCCCTAATTAAAACATACTCAATCCACCATCTTGCAGCTCTGCCCAAAGCTTCTACAGTGCTCCGCAGCTCAGTTCCAAGGTCCACACTCTACAATTGCACAATCATATGTGCACATCTGTTTACATACACTGTTCCTGTGTGATCTGGGCTGATGGCCAAGAAAAGGATTGATAGCTTTGATGGGTTCACTACTATTAAAGCCTGCCCTAGACAAACAAATCACCTGATCGTGATGCAGATGGTGGGATGTAGAGATGGGTGGACAAGTGAGAGTATCAGATTTCTAGAGGATGTGTTAAATCCTCTGACAAGGAGTTTAGAATCTGCCTGCGGAAGTATATCCGCCAAGCTGCCCTTACCAATTGTGGATGTTATTCCTCTTGTAGATTATGTTGCAAAGTGGAATCCTTCAGACAAGGATTTAGCACTTCCTCGACAAATGGGGGGATTTTTCATTACCACCGAACTATAATTCAGGCTCATAATTACTTTGTGGCCCCTGAGTTTAAACTTGCATGGCTGACAAAAATCATCCCTTTTGAGGATAATATATAAATCCTTCATTAGATGATTCTCCTTCTTGTTACAGAATGTGCTTCCAAAGTTACCTCTGACATTTTTATCCCAGATGCTGGGACAATTCTGTTAGATGGTTTTTCAAAGGTCAACACAGCACATCCAGTAAAAACTGAGGGGATTATTTATGAAAATGGGCCGCAGCGCAGCAAGTCACCTTGCTGAGCAGCGCAGCTCTCCGTCAAAAGGAAAGAGCAGGAATGCGCTGTCTTTAAAAGAATATGACACATTCCTGTCCTCTCCTTGCACTGGTGCCATTTTGGATGCCTAGCGCCAATGCAGGAACCCTTGCTCCATGGTGCAAGGGTGCCTGTCTTGCATGCAGGATTGTTTTTGTGGAGGAACAGACACATTCCTGCACAAAAACAATCCTATAATGCATATTCCGTTTTCTATGTCTGCTGCAGGGCACAACACACATAAAAAAGGAAGTAAAAAGCAGAAATAAAGATATTTCTGCTTAATGCTCCTCCCCTGGGAAGGCGTATCATTTTGGTGCATTCACAGGTTAACCAGTTCTGATAAATCTGTTAATTTGCCAAAAACCATGGGGTTTGCATGAGAACACCCACGCAACGTCCATGGAACACCTTCCCAGAGCAGAGTAACGCAGCACAGCGATTTGTCCAACGTTGCATTACTCTAGATTTATGAAGCCACTCAAGGCCACGCAAGGTGGCCGTGCTTGACTTCATAAATCTCATTTTGGACTTGTGTTGCACTAACACCACATTGCGTGGTGCAAGAGCAATGCAACTTCTCTCAAAAATATGACCCCGAGAATTTTCTGATGATGCTCAATTCTAAACTTTGCCCTAATTAAGGTGTCCGAAAGTAAAGAAACAAAAAAAAAAAGACAAGGAGCAAGTATGTTAAAACATAATGATTGTATTTAGGTAATCATGGCTTATGCATTTGACCAAACATTGTGTGATTTTGGGAAATTCCTTATCATCTCGTTGGAATTATGTGTATGTAGTCTTTTTGTAATGTCAATCAACTTTCTCTCTGGTCTATGCAATATCATCCTGCCTAATACATCAAATCATTGCTAATACATAATTCAACAAGAAAACCGCCAACGTGCATTTCGGAAGTGGCACAGGAGTGAAGGAATCCTTCATCAGGGCGCTGGAAATATAGTTAGAATCAGTGGCTTAACGCCATCAGTGAGACACACACAATTGCTGGTTGTGTCGTGCCAGGGGCTCTACGTCAAAATATTTCACTAAATGGTCTGTATGAACAACATTATGTATTATGAATCAGCAATGATTTGATGTATTACCCATATATTGAATTTTTGAATATTCCTTAAGTGTGTCTGTGTATTTATTATGTTCCCTTTGTTCGTTGACTGACTGTATATTTGGATTGCCTATGTGCTTTGAGTTTTGTTGTGTTTTGTCTTTATCAACCTATACAATCTATGTTTTGTATTGTAATGTTCGTGGGGCTTCGTAATGTTTTATCCTATGTGTATTGGTGTATTGGTGTGTTTTAATATGAACTGTATATGTATTATATGAATGAAAAATGATTTATAAATTTGATTCTCATGTTTGAATAATAAAATGTGAAAACTAATGGTCTGTTGAACAATTGTAATTCTATCCTGGACAGATTGCCTGTGATTTAATTATTGGTTTTGGAGAAATGTTCTCAGTTATATTTAATGCCTTCAAATCGGCCTCCAGTTCCTGTTTTTTTAAAATTTTTATAGCATAGATGAAAAATTATCATATACATTGTTACATCTCTGTGCATTTTGCCAGTTTGATTCCTTCTCTTACCGGCAGATCCCAGTGTCCCGCAAATACCACGTAAACAAATTCTCCAGAGTCCGAAAAAGGAACTAGAGCCAGATATCCAGTAATCGGATGCGAGCGAGATTAGAATGAATATAAGGCTGATGATGATAAGGGCCAACGAAGACAATTTCAGGGCAGACATCTTTAATTATTTTCTGTGCAACTTCTTTAATTCACCTGAAAAGACATAACACAGATTATTATATTGATAATATTTTAATAGAACCTCGGTTGTAAGAATTCCCTGAGTAGTTAACTAAGGGGTTTAACCAATAAATCTTGAATTGGGTAGCAAAGTTAAAGTTCAAACGTTAAGGAAGCAATATATTACAGAGAAAGCTGTAAAATCTAAACGAATTAAATATAGACTGGAAAAAGAATGACAAACTAAGATACTGCCTGCATGGCTCCTTTCCAAAACCATTGTAGGGCCCAGAAGGCTCCTATATTAAAAGGAGAAAGAGCTTTTTACAGCACTTGTGATTTCTTCATACAGAAATTCACCGACAGAAAAAATCATGGAGGAAAGAGCCACTAGGTCTTCTAGGCGATGGCTCTGTGATAAAAAGCTGAGCTTTTCCACACACAATAAATAAAATCCACTCTGACCTGAAAATTAAGCTTTCGGCAGCAAATGTATTGAGTAGATCCAAGTAGATGCCACAGTCAGCGCCATCTTGTATTTTTTCTCACCTATTTAAACCATAGCAATGACTGATATAACAAGCTAAAGCAAACCCAATGACTGTCCCTTGGATGTCTGTCCAGAAAAGGTTTTGTTAGTTTAACTTCCCTCTTATCATTTGCAATCAGTTGCTCTATAAGATCTAAATTAGGCACCTAGTGCTTGAAATATGGGGTAAAGTTTCCCCCTCTAAAAAATCACAGGTGGATGTTAACACAAAGAAAACACCTATTTGTAATGCCCCTTAGAGCCCCAAGCAATGTCCCTTAGACCCCCAAGCAATGTCCATTAGAACCCTAAGGTACTGGAAGATATCGTCAGGGACACCTTAAGCATAGATTGAGACCAACAGGACTGTGGAAGATTCCACACGGGGGTTCCCATCACAGAGGCCGTCTTCATAGCATTACTCATGATCCCTGACTGCTAGTTTATTGAGTGCTAGTTATACTGGATCTGTCATTCACCTTCAACTTGAGACACTGCAGATGTGGTTGACTGTGGCCTGGGGAAGTTGGCTTTTTTACGGATTGACATGATTCTCTTTCTAAGAGCACAGGCTATGAGACACATCCTGCTAAACGGAAACCACTGTCACGCGTGTGCCCCATGGAGCACACGCTTTTCAGCTTTTATCTAATGGACATTGACGGCTGGAAGTGGTTTATTCGCATAAATTAGATCCTAGAAAAACAGAGGTCATGTTTGTCAGAGCGCTTCCTCCTAGCTGGCCAAAACAAATCTGAACAAGGAAAGTAGGTTCAAGTCCGCACCAACAGTGAAGTTGAGAAACCTGGGGCTCGGGATGGACCATGAACTTTCTATGAAAACCCAAATCTTCAAAGCTTCAAAGTATCTTCCCCTACTGACAAAAATGTCGGCTTTTTCAGTTTCCCCCAAAAAATCCAGCCGATCTTCGATATTCGTGTTAGTATCAGCCCTTCAACATGGCAAACAGGGCACATTTGGGGTTTGAACAACAACCTGTTGACCTAATTCTACCACCTTCAAAATGTGTCTGCTGGGAGGGAATCTCGTCCCTATAAACTATGGGGCAAATTTATGAGCCCCTTGCGCCACTTTTGCGTCACTTTTCCCATGTTAAAAGTGACGCAAAAGTGGCGCAAGGGGCTCATAAATCTGCCCCTATATCTCCCGGCACAGCGCATCGAAGCCTACAGAGTCTCCCGGTTGGAGAGCGCATGGAATATAAGTCAACAATTATGGTCGGGAGAGCAGTATTTCACTGGGGACGTGGCTTATTGAGCCTCCGCTTAACGGATCTCAACTAACTCAACAGCGTGGGTCAGTAAACAAAGCTCTGTCTGTTCCCAGTGATAGACCTGCCAAACGGGGTGGCCTGTCCCTCTCAGCTGGCGGCACCAGATTATGGAATGCTCTTTACTTGAAATTATCCATTATGCACCATTTCCCTCAATAACTAATTGTTAGGAGCTGGTAGGCTTTGTTTGTGCACTCTGTAACAAACACCATGGAAATTATTTTCAGCGTTGTCTCAAATCAGCTTGCAGCAGAAATTTGAAATTGCTACTAGTTACAGTTCATGTGCAACTACTAATTATTTAAGGAATAAAACAAAAAGGAAAAAAGGGGGTTAATGTCTACTCTTAAATTATGTAATTAAAGTAACATCTTACAGGTATTCTGTTTACCTCCAAAATTATGTCTGAACATGAGAGCACTCTTTAAAATCGCATTCCTACAAACATGATCAAAAAACGTAATTAGATTACTCTGATTAGCTGTTCATTAATGACCTACGACCTTCTAAGATTCCTTCAACAGTGTTTCTGTACAAAGATCTGTGCACAGAAGATTCACTTCTTGTGATGAAAAGGATCACAGCCTTTCCTTTTTCACTGGAGCATTACAAAGTTTTCCAACGATTCATTCTTTGAGAAAATGCGTGAATTCTGAAAATTATCTTCAATTTCTACTGCATCGAAACACAGTTAACAAATAAAAAAAGACCATAATGTACATGTAGACCTTTTTAAGACTCTACTGGTGGATCTATTGTTCTGTACCTTATGATCTTATTTTGAAGATAGAATAAAGGTATTTGACTGACTGACTATGCATTTCACCCCACAACCCGTGTTATTTTTTGTATTTAACTTGAGTAAACTCATATTAAGTACACCAATTATAGGTAAGCAATTAACTTTTGAATGAGAAAAAAAAAGTACTTCAGACAAACGTACTTATATAATTTGATGAGGATTGTTTCATCTTGAGAATTTTTTCTGGGGCCAGTCATCATAGCATAACTTCAAATAAAATAGCAAAAACTTGCGACGTCAATCAATGTTGTACAAAACAGCATTTTGCACTGCCCATCCTTAAATGCCATATTCTCCCCAGAATAATGAAATCTTCTCATTCTCACTTACTCTTGCAGTGGTAGCTCTGTTCTCCTGTGGTGATGGGTCTTCTACAGTTTCAGGTCCCTGTCGCTGTTGAACAGCAGAGGGGCCTCTAGATCCCTTATAAAGGGCGGTCCTTAGGATGTCTCAATACTGCCTACGCCCAATTTTATTGTGCGCACCTAACTGATAACTACTAATCTGTTTGCACTGTCGTTTTTTGTTTTGCACGTTTATTGTAAGCGGAAGTATGAATCATTTTTCCCTGAACATTGAGCCTGAGTGGTGAGGAAACAAAACTCTATTCTTTAAACAAAGGACATATATGGGTAGTTTTACATGCACACCTACACAGGTACAAGCAAGGTTCACACACACGCAAGCATGTGCGCAAACACACACACACACATTACCATCCTTGTGGGCACTAAGGGCCTCATGTAGGTAGCGTACCAGTTACCACTTCTTAAATACCGAGCCGTACCGACTCGGTATTTAAGAAGTGGTAACTCGTATGTAGGTAATGAGTCGGTAATTTTTACCGATTCGTTACTAGTCGGTAATTACCGAATCTGTATTTACCGATTCGGTAATGAGGCATACCTTCCCATTGATGGGAAGGTATGCCTCATTACCGAATCGGTAAATACCGATTCGGTAATGGGGGGAACACATACAAGGGTGGCAGGGTGTCACATTGACACCCTGTTGCACCCCTGATTCGGCCATGTGTGCACATGTGGCACACATACATGCCCTAAGGGCATGTATGTATGCCACATTGCACACTGCTACGCGCGTAAAAATGCATTTACACATACATTCATTATTTACCACCAACTATAAGTTGGTGGTAAATACCGACTCATAAACACACACACACACTCCCCCTACATCTCGATTTTGCTTTCGGAATTTACCGAATCGGTAAAATTACCGATTCGGAAAAGTTACCGATTCGGTAACATTACCGATTCGGTATTATTACCGAATCGGTAATTTTACCGATTCGGTAAATTCCGAAAGCAAAATATGTCCCCCTACATACCAATGGCCAAAATACCGGTCGGTAACGGTATAATTACCGAAAATCGGCCGTTACCGACCGGTATTTGGCTACCTACATGAGGCCCTAAATGTGGATACCTGCCTTGTGGTGACTAACCTTTCCCAATGTTTTAAAAAATATACTAATAAAAGAAAACTGTTAAGAAAAAAAATCATGACACAGAACCATCCTTGTGGAGATTTGAACATGTGCTACCATCTGTGTGAGGACCCACTCCATAATACTATTTGTGATTGGACAGAGTAAAAGGCCCATGGTTAAATGTTTATTTTATCAACAATATACACAAACAACATTATAATCTATTCATATATGAATTGCTGCATAAATACTAGGGGTAGATACAAAAGACAGATGATGTTAATGTGTCAGAAAACATCATCATGATTAAAGAAAGACACTTAAAACTGTATTGAACCTATTTATTAGTGCTTAAATCTTAGGAGATAAGGGAACTAACACATAAAGAAATTAACATATAAAACCAAGAAATACGGTCAAGTCGAACCCAGAGCTTGAGTAGCTGCTTACTTTTTTGTCAAAATAGCTGTTGGACCACACCTTTCTAGGAATGCATATAATGTTAATGTCTGCGTAGTAGTAGTATTGAATGATGCCTACAGAGGTTGTATGTCATCACTGCATTGGGATTGCGTGTTGTAATGCCAACAGAGGTGGTATGTGATCACAGTAGTACCAGTATTCTGTATCGAGAAGGTGTCTTTAGCAGTGATGAAAGTTCCCACAAACGTAGAATGTGAAGGTAATCATTTTCAAGTCACCAAAGAAATAGCATATAATTATAGGAGTCCTCATAGAGATAGTGTGTGAATGGAATCCTGTCCAAGTCCCCATAATAATAGAATTATATTATTGGGGTGTTCAAGTTCCCTGTGTTAGTGCATGAAGATGATTGTGTTCAAGTCCCCACTGAAATAGTGTGTAAAGAGAATGTGAAGCTAATGGTCTTCAAGTCCAAACAGAGTTTGTGAGTAATTACCAGAATGCTCACGTTCCCACAGAGATGGTATGTTACTATAGTGATGTTTAAGTTCCCACAAAGATAGTGTGTTTTTTATCGTGTTGTTCAAGTCTCCACAAAAATAGTGATTTATTATCGTGATGATCAAGTCCCCACAGAGATAGTGTGTGAAGATGAATGTGTTTAAGCCCCCACTTAAATAGTGTGTATATTCAAAGCTTAAATCCCATTATAGAGAGTGTGAAGCTAATGATGTTCAAGTCCACACAGAGGTTGTGCATAATTATAGGATTGCTCAAGTCCCAACAGAGATCAATCAATCAAGGATTTGTAAAGTGCAGCAAATCACTCAAGGTGCTGGAGTTGCTGGAATTGCTAGCTGCTTCGTGGTGATGTTCATTCGAACAGCCAGGTCTTGAGTCCATTCCTAAATTTCTGGAGCCATGAGGCGTTTCTGAGGTACAGAGCAAGGTAATTCCAAGCTTTGCTGCCAGATGTGAGAAGGCATATCCTCCGCTGTTACCTCGGTGGATTCAGGGGGGTGTCTACAGGGAAGAGGGAGGTGGATTGTAGGTGTGTGGTTGGTTGGTGGAAGATCATGAGTTTGTTTTTGTATGCTGGTCTCTTGTGCAGGGCTTTGTATGAGTGGGTCAACATCTTGAACTGGCATCTCTTCTGGATCTATAAAGGCAGGGGGTGTGCAATGACCATTGCTTTTTATCTTCTCATTTTTCTTGGCCCAGCTCATATCTTCTTTTAATATTTGACACAGTCCCTTCAGTCACCACAGCCCTTTGACTCTGGCGTTCGAAGTGCCGAGCAACCAGACAGCGCCATTGGTCACAGTTGTACCCCAATGCTTTTAATTATTTTCTTTTTAAATTGAGACAACATGAGATTTTATTGTGTCTAGATCCATCAGCTCCTGCAGAGGAAACCATATATGCATTTATTGCCATTGTCTAGTCAGTCGCCAGTCTGCTAACAGCCCCGGTAGTCACTCCTCGCTTTGAACAGCCAAGATGGTTTGATAGTGAATGCTCCCGGGTTCTCTGGCAACTTAAGATGGCCCTGAAACAGACTTCACTCGATAGAACTTGTGTGGCAAGTTGTCGCAGTAAGTGTAATGAGGCCCTTAAGGAACGGAGGTGCTTGCTACAAAAACAAGCATGGGAATAGAAGCAAGCAAACAAAGGGACTGTTCTCTTTTTTGGCGGATTATTAACAGCCCCTCCTTCTCACAGCCAAATAAACCGGACCTAGGTCATCATATCACATCGGAACAATGGAAGGCCCATTTTGACAGAGTTTAGAATTATGGACAAAGTGAGGGATTTTTTAATGATTTAAATCCCCGTCCCAGTGATGCTCCCATTACCTGCCTTCTCGACGAGGTTAGGCTGGGCATCAAGGACCCATCCCGGAATAAGGCCCCCGGACACGATGGAATCCATCCGGACCTTTTCTTGGACACTATCAACGTTTGGGCCCTGGTTTTGAACAGTAAAGACATTGATGCCACCCTCGTGGTCTACCACCACCATTGGTCTGATTTTCAAGAAGGGGGAAAGAGACAACCCTCACTATTATCGCCCCAATATCCCTTATTGATTCTACTGTCAAAGTTTTTATGAAATAGGCTGTCCACTTGAGCTGACACAAAACAAATCATTTCGCATTTCGGAGGTGCAATGTGAACAAGAAAGTCAACAGTAGAACAGTGCTTTAATCTTTATCTTTTAATCTCTAAATATACGATTGCCAAATCTGGAGCCTTCTACTTGGGTTTTATGGATCTTACCTCAGCAATTGGCCGGGTGAACCGTAATAAATTGTAGTTTTTAGTCGGTGACCTAAGGGTTGACCAGGCGATTATAAACGTATTAATGACTCTTCATGCCAATACTACTGCTGTAGTTAGATATACTCATGAAGGAGAACTCACTGATAATTTTAAATATTCTAGAGGGGTTCACCAAGCATGAGGTTTAGCTCCTTTTTTATTCACGTTATACATTAACGGCTTAGAATCTGCCCTGATATCTTTACAAGCTGACACTCCTAGGATAGGTAGGAGACCGGTGCCTTTACTGTTGCACGCAGATGACATGGTATTGTTAGCGCACACACGTATGGGCCTGCAGGTCCTAATAGACAGGGTTGTTTCTTTTATGAATGGGCTGGACCTGTCACCTAATTTCACAAAATCGTACATCATGGAATTAGGTAATCGGGTGACTATGTTGCAAAATATATATGCATATCCATTTAAATTCATATGTATGCACTTCAAAATATATCATGCTTAGATATATCACACTAACATAAGGCCCAGAGCTCCAAAAGGCTTCCTATCTGACCTTGCCTGGACAAGCTTCCAGCAGCTATCCTGAATCAGCCTTAAAGGTCACTTTCCATGTCCTGACGTCATCATAAGTTTCCTTATCTGGTTGTGCAAGTTGCTTACACAGTGCCGAGCCAGCCTTTCTGGTCTGCCCATATCTGACTGTTATAATTTGCATGGTGCAGACATAGCACATCCATGTTAGCCATATTTGGCTTGGTGCCTTATTCTAGTTCCGCTGACATGGCATTACTCAATGTATATTGCACCTAGAAACCTGTCACTCTGGGAAGAAGCAGTCTGAGAGCCCCTAAGGTGGCAGATCTGACTTCTTCCTTGCTAATTAGCAATGATGCATGCTTTTGGTACCAATAAATAAATTTCACTCTGTTTCTGAGCAAACCTGCTATGTCTGGTGAGTTTCATTCATTTGCTCCTGGGAGTGTGCCAGTATTTCCCCATCAAAATGGTGTCAGAAGTGGTATATTGGAGGACTGTGATGTCACTAGTCAGTAAGTGAGATGTAAGCTAAATAACAAACTTGTCTTGCTGCAAGTGACCTTTCAGTCTTTCAAATGCGTATTTAACACATAGTATTAATAAAAGGGGCATTGACTGGCATTTAAAATAGACAGGGGACTGTAGAGAATGTTTTTAAAAATATTCTCTGTGTCAATACACTAATGGATATGTGGCATACACTGCAGGAGAGCCTGGGGTAGAGAATAATTTATGTGTACCTACACATATAAGAGGTAGTGAAACAGGTGACTGATAAGTAACTAAGTTACTTTAGGTCAATAAATATTGACAAATGGCTAGACCCTTGGGGGTTTTATAAAAACCATTGCAGGAGAACTTGTGCTAGGATGGGGTATTGATTTTACCCACCAAAAAAAAAAAACCCTCCCAGAATATAGTGAGTGGAGCTTCTGATTTGCAGGTTGCACCGGAACACAGGGAGGTGATTTTTAATTATGCGTAGTTATGTCATGGATGAATGACTGCATTTGAATAGGGTATTCAGCATCAGTACTGGACCTCTATGTTTCCTTGAAATGTTTCTTTGAATTATATAAAAAATGGAGCGCATTAGTGCATTAGAAAAGCAAATGGGTTTTATATGTGATGTCTCTGGATGGTCCATAACTGTTGATTTTCCTCTTTTTAACACATTCTATCCACTACCTAACAACTTTTCCTTTCTAGGAGACCTTTTGTATTTGTCTTTCAGGGTAAAAGTGCACATTGTGAGTAAAAAAACAAAAACACATTTCATGAAAACATTTCTCAGAAGAAAATCATGGTAAGCCCACTGGAAAATTGTTTAAAAAACTGGCAGGAGGAAAGAAAGATAGCCCTGCAGATAAAGGTAAGAAAATGAATTATATAAAAAGAGAATGGGCTTTGCATACATTGTCCTCTGTTTCAGAGAAGATATTTTGTGTTTGTTTATGTTATGTTATGTTATGTTATGTTATGTTATGTTATGTTATGTTATGGTAACTTCAAAAGCGCATGAATACCCAAGGGTGTCTTGGCGCTAAATTTGAGTATTTACAGTGTCTAGAGAGCGGAGGAGGCTAGGAATTAAAAAGCCAACGTTTTAAAAGTTTGCTAAACAAAAAAATTATGTAACGTGGGAGCTGCTCTGATATTTTTGGGCAAGCTATTCCAAAGCACTGCCGCTTCAGAAGAAAAACAGTTGCCCCCATTTAAGTCTTTTAAATAGAGGGAGCAAGATCATTAAAATATTTTTAGACCTTAGATCTCGTTTGGGTATATACCAGGAGAGAGATTGTTTAAGGAACATGGGGCCGAAATAATATACAGCTTTATATGTAAGGCATAGAGCCTTGAATTTGATCTAGTTAGCCACTGCAAGCCAGTGCAGCTTTTTGATACAAGCTGCTGCATTTTGGATACTTAATATAATAATACATAATTGATGTATTAAGGATTGCTCATGCACCACTTGGAAATGTTATCTCATAGCAAAGAAAGCACTCTGAAACTTTTGAGTATAGCTAGACATATATAAAATCAAAAATAATAATAATTGTAACATGGTAATGTTAAAACTAACTTTTCCTAGGAAAGGGCACTAAATAGTAAAAGAGTAGGCCTCACAGAAAGAAGAAAAAAAACTAATTTTAAAGTAGCAGTAAAATGTGCACACAGGCCTAGAGTTTCAAAAACACTCTTGTGCAAAATGTTACAGCATTCTCCTTAGATACATAATATTAAAAGCATTCACATTGTATGAGTAATTGGTGGCTGCTGTATGGGTAAAATGCTAAAATAAAAGCGTCCTCCCTTTTTACCACAGTGCCAATGAAAGATTTTGACTGACTTGGAATGCCTGGGTTTTAATAGACTGCTGGTCATAAAAAAACAGCGACAGGCACAAGCTACAAGTAAAGACTGTGGCAACTAGGTTTAAAATTAGTATAAAATAGCATTTACAAGCCTGTGCCTTAAAGACAAATAGTCTTGAAAGTTTTGAAATATAAGTTGATTATTTTGGATAAAAGAAAACGTATACAAGTTAGGACTTCCTTTCCTGCTTTTCATAAAATTACATTTATGGATCTCATACTAAATAATTACTTATTTCTAAAGGGTGAAACAAACTTTCTATGTTTCAGTAAAGCTTCTGTGCCTAATTTCAAAAGAAGTTTTGTAAGTGTTATAAATAAATGCATTTAAAGACAAAATGAAAGGAATGAGGCTTGCTCTTCATATGTAGACACAACCAAAAGGGTTAGTGATATAATGACTACTGAATATTATTAAAAGTCACTGCACTAAAATAGTTTTTGCATAATTATGATCCTTATAATGTCTAATGTGCAAAGTATATATTCAGATTTTAGTGTGCACATTAAGATTTCTATTTCCAACTGGTTAAAATATTTTGTTGCACCAAATAAAAAGGGTGAATATTAAGGTTCTGCAGCAATGACAATATTACTGAATATTAGGGCCAACCTTAAAATATGATTCCTAATATGGCCTACTGGCTGCAGTCTGAGATGCACTTACAAAGTTATGCAAAGAGTAGCTCTACAGACATGAGAATTACATTGCACGCCTTAATGCACTAGTTATGAGCTAATTATGGCATTCTGAAAACTGAAATTTTTAGCCAATTTCTTTAGGTGCTAGCACGCACAGTTCACAATAAATAAATAAATAATACAAGAATAATAGTGCCTCTTACCTTTCAATTATCAGGACAGAGGCACAGAGCAGGAAAGATTTTCAGCCATGCTTCTTGAGAGCTACTTTGAATTGTGAAAACAGCATGGGAATAGCTTTCTCAGACAGGGGTAGGAGGCTATTGACAGCTGTTAACCCAGGATGTGTCAGAGAGGGCAATAAAAAGGTCCTTGAGTCAGGCTGGAATAGATTTGTAAAGGAGGGGTGATTTTAGGAGCACAGAGCAAGCAGTTTGGTCAGAGACAGACATAGTTAGCTCAGTGGGTCTGAGATAGTGTGGGGAAGAAATTGGGATTGATTCACTTATTTGGCTGATGCACCACAATGCAGGGTGGGGTTTATCTTACTAAATAACATTATCAAGGGGCCCTACGTAGATACCAGAGAGTACATAAGAATAGGGTATCAGTGTTATTGTTGCACAGTGTTTCAAGATGAAGGTATCAGACACGCCCAAGGGGAATGTCATGTTTCCACTAAGGTAGGAGATGTTTCCACTAAGGTGGGAAATAAATAGGGATACATTTCACAATTTTTATACAAATAAATATAATTTTTGTAGCAGTATATATGTAAATATATATATATATATATATTATCTACTGGCGGTCGCCAGTAGATAGTTATAGTTAGGACCGTGTTTCCATAGGAGATCTCAAAATTCTATTTTGAATAACTTTGGCGCCGGTTGACGAATCTTCGCGAAATTTTCAAAACTAATGGGGCGCTCCGCTCAGCTCCTACCCTGAAAGTCTCGGGGTGATTCGTCAAGCGGGGGCCAAAACGCGTTTTCCCCATGCATTTTCCCATAGGACGTTTAGTCGAAGGTACAGCCCGAACGGCTGAACAGAATTTCTTTAAATTTGGCACAGAGGTAGTCCTTAGGTCAAGGAAGTGCCTTTTGCATATCTGGTGTCAATCTGTTCAGTATTTCCTGAGAAAATTGCATTTAAAAGTACATATATATCTATAAGCACGCCGTGCGCGCCGTGCGCGAGCGAAATTCTGATTGGCTGTTAGATGTCAGTAAACATTCGAATCGGTCAAAATCAGGAAGTGTCGGCCGCCATTTTGTCTGTCGCATTGTGTGAGAGAGAAAAACAAAGGCGGAGAACGTGAAAAGGGGGCAGGGTAGAGAGTTCCTGACCCCCTAGCCTTTGTCAGGGGGTCCCTGAAGGAGCCCAAGGGTGAAAAAAACATTTTATTTTTGTAAAAACAAATCGCGGGGTGCACGCACGGTGCGCGCACGGTAAAAAAACTTTTAAAAAAAGAACAAAACATATAAGAACGTGAAAATGGGGCAGGGTAGAGAGTTCCTGACCCCTTAGCCTTTGTCAGGGGGTCCCTGAAGGACCACGAAGGGTGAGAAAAAACATTTTTTTTTTTTTTTTAAATCGCCAGGTGCGCGCACCGTGCGCGCGAGGTGCGCGCACGGTGAAAAACCCATAAAAAAATATATATATATTTAAAACTGTTTATGATTTTATAGAAGATATTAACTATGCTGTTCAACTTTATCCAAATTCAAAAAACAAATTATATAAAAAAAATTAATACATACATAAATTAGCATTTAAAAAACCTTTGAAATTCATTAAAAAAAACATAGGTTTCACACACGTTATAGTTAGGAATTAGCATTTAAAAAACCTTGCAAATTCACTTAAAAAACCATAGGTTTCACACACGTTATAGTTAGGAATTAGCATTTAAAAAACCTTGCAAATTTACTTAAAAAACCATAGGTTTCACACATGTTATAGTTAGCTGGACATTTCACTCGTAAAAAACCAATGAAATTCCACCGTTATAGTTAGTTCAGGTAACTATAAATCACGCGACCGCAATCCACTGCAGATGACGTCAGATATTACATCACTGATGACATATGTGTCTTTCTGTAAAATAAATATTTGTTATATATATATAGATAAAGGTTAATGGTAGAATAAATGAGTAAATAAGTGTCTAAATACAGTGATGTAATATCTGACGTCATCAGCAGTGGATTGCGGTTGCGTGAGTTATAGTTACCTGAACTAACTATAACGGTGGAATTTCATTGGTTTATTACGAGTGAAATGTCCAGCTAACTATAACATGTGTGAAACCTATGGTTTTTTAAGTGAATTTGCAAGGTTTTTTAAATGCTAATTCCTAACCATAACGTGTGTGAAACCTATGGTTTTTTAAGTGAATTTGAAAGGTTTTTTAAATGCTAATTCCTAACTATAACGTGTGTGAAACCTATGGTTTTTTTAGTGAATATATATATATACATATGTTTTTAATAAATCAAATTTACTCATAAATACCTAAGGATAGGTTAGAACAGGGCACATACTGCTTGCAGCTTCAGTAAAGATTCTCTGTTGTACGCAACCCTCTAGAGCACTTGCGGATGTGTTGAGAGATGATGAATGATGCTGTTAGACTGCAGTTTGGTACATATGAAAAGGAAATGGATGGATGTACACATAACTAACAATAAGGTATAGATCTAGGGAACGGAGAGGTTTGGAAAAATGCCCTCACCAAACAGTGATATTTAAAATTAATAAAATGAAAAAAGAGAGGGTGGTGAAAACATGCTGTCCCCATAAAGAAATTACCTTATGAACCTATGATTCCTTAGAGCCTGTTGTGCCTGACACTAGTATTATATTATTATTCATACCTGCAGAGGCAGAGTATTTTTCTCTCCTCAGTGGGTTTTAGCAGTGGAGTCCATCCACAGGGTGAAAGCCTCTTTGCCGTCATGCTGGGATACCCAGTACACTTCATTCACTGTGAGTCTCAATGTCAAAGCACAGGCAGTAAAAAGAGACTTGGACCACCTATGCCGGGAAGGTGGTAGCATCGTCTTGCAGGAAGCTGATGACCTCCTTGTGACATCTCCATCCCTTGAGGCCTGTGAAAGCCTGTGAAAAAGACACTGTAGCTCTGCTCAACTACCTCCAGGAGAGAAGACACAAAGCCTCATTGTCAAAATGCCAATGCTGAAAAACAAAAAAGAGGTGACTTACCTGGGTTATGAGATATTCCAAGGTACACGCCACATGCCACCTGACAGAATAAAATTGTTTCAGAGCATTCAGTTCCTGCCTACCAAGAAAGGAATGATGTCCTTCCTGGGGATAATGAACTACTGCCATCCATGGGTCCATGAATGCAGATGCTATGACTAATGAACTTGCAAACTGTTTCAAGAAATTGAAAGAGACATTGTGTACTGCGCCATCATGGGGACTGCCTGAATACAAACTGCCTTTCCATCTCTGTTTCGGAGCAAAATAACATTGAAAATGAAGTGGTGCTGCCAATGGTGTGCTGACACAGCTGGAACAGAAAGGCCTGTGGGACACCACTATGTGACTTTGCTTTCTGAAGTGATTAGGGGTCAGCAGCTGTGATGGTGAAGAGGAAAACTCTCATTGTGTTGGACTATACTTGTACTGTCTAGGTGCCACATTTGCTCCACATGCATTTGGTACGGTTGTTGCTGTCTGGATCGACAACATTTTCCGCTGGCAGGCACAGAGGTTATAATGGTACCATGTTGTCTAATTGTAATGTCATAATAAGAGGCCCACCTGTTAATTTGGCAGAAGTATTACCTGCAATAGGTTATTCTGATGAGATTCATTCTCTTAAAAACAGATAAGGTCCCTAAGTAAGTTGGCGTTGAGATTGTAGAAAACGGCACCACGCCAAGATTAGACACTATTAGTAAATACAGACTATGAGTGGTACACTGATGATTTCTTCAGCAGATTGATAGACACTAATTACAGAGCAAGGTATGCCATAGCAATAGCAGACAACAAAGTTGAAAGTGCAGCTCTGCCACTTGAAACATCTACCCAGTAAGATAAGCTGTATGCTGTAACAAAAGCATGAAAACTAGTCAAGGGTAAAATTGTTAACATTTACACTGACTTACATTATGCTTTGCAGTTCTTATTTGTGGCCAGCTGCGGAAATATTACGATTCATAACAGAAAAGGGCGCCTTATTAAAAATGGTCCTTTAGTAAGGATCTTGTTAAAAGCAATACTATTATACACCAGGATAGCGGCAAAATGTGAAGCCTACACAAGAGCTAATACTAAGTTAGCCAAAGGTGATGCCATCGCTGACACAGCATTAAATGAAAGCATGTTACAGCCAGTGCACATGGGACTAATGAACAAAGCATTCCAAAAATACAGCTCCTTCAGAGACAATTGTTTCAAGCTAATGTAAAGGAAGCATAATGGTCTGCAACACCAGATGAACATAGAGGGAGGATTGATGATGGATGTGAGCCGAATAATGAAGAGAGTATGGGCCTACCAGGATGAGATGCCTGTGTTCCCACGCAGTATGTTCCTTTCCCTTACAAGACTGGTGCAGGGACCCTCTGATATTGCACAGGGGAGGATGAATGCGCAGATGCATGTTGCTTCCCAATGAATGGATTTAAATATTTGCTGGTCTGGGTGGACATGTTTTCAAAATGGATGTAGGTGTATCCAACTGGGAAGAATAATGCAGCAACTGGGGCGCAGTACTTCAGGAAAGCCATCTCTCCAAGGCTAGGAACCTACCAGGGCATAAATAGCGATAGAAGGAGATCACCTAGTGACTACATTTATGCCAAAGACGTTGTTTTTGGGAATAAAGTATAACATGCATAACCCATACCACCCTCCAACTTGAGGCCAGGAGGAGTAAATGAAGGCAAAAAAAAATAAAAAAAATAGATTATTAGTAAAGGCAACTGATGGAACAGGCCTGAGATGACCTGTTGCTCTGACTTTAGTACTGCATGCAATATGGCAAAGACTTCTAAAGCGATTATGGAGACATGGTCATGATGAGAAAAATAAAAGCTGTTTCTTTTAGTTCTAGGTGGACTGAACCACAGACTATGAACCAACGCCATGAATGGATTGAGGAGACAAGATGCAGGGCAGCACCCCAACGCCTGAGAGCACGGTACAAGAAATTGATGACCATCTGTCACCAGATGACCTGAGCAACACAGCAGTCAAGAAGAGGACAGACCGGACCATTTCTACGATCCATGGGGGCACATCATAAAGTGTCAGCAGAACGCAACATCTACTGATTCTGTTGAGTGAAGTACACAACGCAGTCTCAAAAAAAGGTGATGGTCTGCACCTGCAGAAAAATAGACTGAAGAGGACAACGCAGGGCAGTTCCGTGAAACCGCCCTGAACAAGACGACTGCGAACAAAGAGGAGAAGGAGATGAAAACTTACTGCGTGACTTTAAATTACTGACACTTGCAGAAAGTGACCAGGAACTGAGTGACTAAAGTGACACTGTAGCACTATGGATTGCATTGAGCAAACAATATTTGTTGGAGAGTATGCTGCCGGTATCAAAACAGCCTGCTGATATAATAATGATCTCATCAGGATGTATCAATGTGACAATATATGCATTTTATGCAAACGCTGTGTAATGCCATCCAAAGATATGTAACTAATGTTTCCTTCATATATACATATATATATTTTGGTTTTACACTAATGCTGGATAGGTCTATCCAAAAGGGAGGATTGCTGCAAAATATATATGCATATCCATTTAAATTCATATGTATGCACTTCAAAGATATCATGCTTAGATATATCACACTAACATAAGGCCCAAAGCTCCAAAGGGCTTCCTATCTAACCTTGCCTGGACAAGCTTCCAGCAGCTATCCTGAATCAGCCTTAAAGGTCACTTTCCTTGTCCTGACGTCATCATAAGTTTCCTTATCTGGTTGTGCAAGTTGCTTACACAGTGCCGAGCCAGCCTTTCTGGTCTGCCCATATCTGGCAGTTTATAATTTGCATGGTGCAGACATAGCACATCCATGTTAGCCATATTTGGCTTGGTGCCTTATTCTAGTTCCGCTGACATGGCATTATATAGCACCTAGAAACCTGTCACTCTGGGAAGAAGCAGTCTGAGAGCCCCTAAGGTGGCAGATCTGACTTCTTCCTTGCTAATTAGCAATGATGCATGCTTTTGGTACCAATAAATAAATTTCACTCTGTTTATGAGCAAACCTGCAATGTGTGGTGAGTTTCATTCATTTGCTCTTGGGAGGGTGCCAGTATTTCCCCGTCAGACTAGACATAAGATCTACAAGACAGAAACACATAGTTTAGCGAAGGTCCCAGCTTTTTCTTATCTAGGAATTTTATTTGATTATAAACTAAACTGGAAACATATGCAGGAGGGGGAGCTATTGGCTATGAAAAAATCAATGAGAGCTATTGCAAAATACGTCCACTGACTAGGCACATGGTGATGTTAAAGTTATACCAGTCCTTTTGCATTTCTAAGGCTTTGTGTGGAAGCGAGGTTTGGGGGTGTATGGTGGCTAATAAACTACAGACCGCACAAAATAAATACTTAAGATGGATTTTGAAAGTCCCCCAGGGTACCCCATCTACTCTGTTCATGAAGAATTAGGTATTAAGTACATAACTGACTTCGTGGCTGTCAAACCTTAGTTGTGCTGGGTGAAGATCTGGTCTAGTGACGAGGCAGCTTTCAATCAGTTAGTAATACTGGACTGCCTTTCACTCGACCAGGCATTCTAAAATCCCATGGGTAGGTATGTTAAGGAGACTCTCACGGCCCTAGAAAGTGCAGACATCTTCCTGAGACATGATATAGTGAAGTCTCAGGACAAGAAACTACTTTTTTTTATGTTATGGCCTCCCGTGAGGGTAAAGAGCTTAGTAAACCTATGGTAAGAGGGCATGTTTTAGTTAAATCTGTCCAGGCATGGAGATTTAGCCCTCTATTCTAACTGATGCCTATGATAGATTTTTAATAACCGTTTTAGACTGAATCTGCTCCATCATCTATTGGCATCCCTGGCTGGCTTTGTTTTACATGTAGAGGATAGAGGTCTCTGTGGCTGCGACAATAGGTCTCCACAGGACACCCTACATTTTGTATACTTATGTAAATATTTTACCCATCCTAGGTGATTGTTTCTTAAATCGTTTTTAAGAGAATTGAGATTTAGGCATGCTCGTGTAGCTCTATGGTTTTTGAAACTTCTGCCTAATGTGTGCACGCTTTTTATTGCAACAAGCTTCCTAAGAGCTGCACTAAGATCAAGTAACTCTAGATGCAACTGATGGATATAAGGACTCTTGTGATTTTGCACTAATTGTGATATTTTGTTTTAAACAAATTTGTTGCTGTTTTTTATCTCCAACTCTTTTATAGCTGTGATTACTGCTGAATAAAGATTATTATTATTACTCTGGATCGGGAGCCGGTGTAGCTTCCTGAGTTGAGATGTGATGTGGGTTCGTCTGGGGAGGTCAATGATGGGTTGGGCCGCTGAGGTTGTTATTGTCTGTAGTCTCTTTAGGAGGCGTATGGTGGATCCTATGTAGAGTGTGTTCCTGTAGTCCAGTCTGCTGGTAACGAGGGCCTGCATAACGGTCCTTCTGGTGTTGGCTACGAGCCACCTGAAGACCTAGCACAGCATGCGTAGGGTGTGGAAGCAGACTGATGAGACTGCATTTACCTGTTTCTTCATGGGTAGCTTTGCTGTCCAAGATGATGCTGAGTCTGCGGACATGGTCCATCGGGGCAAGAGATGGGCCGAGCTCATCAGGCCACCATGCGTCGTTCCATTGTGAAGTGTTGTTCCCAAAGATGAGGACTTCTGTCTTTTCCATGTTGAGCTTGAGACAGTTGTCCTTTATCCAGTCAGCGACAATCAGCAACATATGTGGAAGTTGGCACTGGTCATGGAGGGGCCTTCTGACAGCGAGAAGATAGGCTGGGTGTCATTGGCGAAGGAGATGATGTTAAGTCCATGCATTCTGACATTGTTGGCCAGAGGGTCATGTATGTGTTGAAGATGGTGGGGCTGAGATACAATCCTCGGGGGATGCCACAGATGATCTTCTTGGGTTCCAAAGAGAACTGTAGGAGACGGATTCTCAGGATTTTTCCAGTGAGGTATTAGGATATCCATTTGAGGGTGTCTTCCCGGATTCTGATGTGGTGGAGTTTCTTGATCAGGAAGTGATGGTGTCGAAGGTGGCTGACAGGTCCAAGAGGATGAGGGCTGCAGTTTGGCCGTGGTCCAGAAGGGTTCTGCTGTCTCGGTGCTGTGGTTGGTTCGGAATCCGGATTAGGAGGGATTCAGGAGTGTGTTGAGTTCCAGGTGTTTGGTGAGATGCTGGTTGATTGCCTTCTCGAGAAATCTTCACTAGAAAGGGGAACAAGGAGAAGGGTATGTAGTTCTTTTGGTTGCTTGGTCAGTGGATGGTTTCTTCAGGAGGGGCCTCACTTCTGTGTGTTTACAGTCCTCAGGGAATGAGGACAAAGATAGTGTGTTATTATAGTGATGTTGAAGTCCCCACAACAAGAGTGTAATATTATAGTGATGCTCATGTTTCCAGGGAGATATTGTGTTATCATAGTGATGTTCAGGTCACTACAGAAACAGCGTGGAAAGATGATTGTATTCAAGTCTCCATGGAAATAGTGCGTAAAGACACAGCTTAAATTTCCATACAGAATGTGTGAAGCTACTGATGCTCAAGTCCAAACAAAGGTTATGTGTAACTACAGGAATGAAGAAGTACCCACAGAGATCTTATGTTATTTTAATGATTTTCACGTCCTCATACAGATAGTGTATTATTATAGGGTTGTTCATGTACCCACAGTTAGTGTGTTTTTATAGTGATGTTCAAGTTCCCATAGAGATAGTGTGTGCAGATGATTGTGTTTAAGTCCACACTGAAATAGTGTGTGAAGTCAAAGTTTAAATCTCATTAGAGTATGAAACTATTGATAGTTCAAGCCCACACAGAGGCTGTGTGTAATTATAGGAATGTTCAATTTCCCACAGAGATAGTATGGTATTATAGTGATGTTCAAGTTTCACAGTGATAGTGTGTTATGATAGTGATGATCAAGTCCCCAAAGAGATAGTGTGTTATCATTGTGATATTCAAGTCCCCACAAAGATAGTGTGGGAAGATGATTGTATTCAAGTTTCTACTATAATACCGTGTAAAGAGAAAGCTTAAATTCTCAGAGAGTGTGAAGCTAATGATGATCAAGCCCAAACTGAATTTATGTTTAATTATAGGAAGGCTTAAGCAGCCACAGGTGTGGTATGTTAATATAGTGACGTTCAAGTCCCCACAAAGACAATTTGTCATTATAGCGATGCTCACGTCCGCAAAGAGATAGTGGGTGATTATAGCAATGATAAAGCCTCCACATAGATAGTTTGTGATTATACTGATGTTCAGGTCCCCACAGAGATAGTGTGTGAATATGATTGTGTTCAAGTCCCCTCTGAAATAGTGTGTAAAGACAAAGCCTAAATCCCCACACAGAAAGTGTGAAGATAATGATGCTCAAGCCGAAACAGATTTGTGTTTAATGGTAGTTCATGTTCCCTCCGACACAGTGTGTGAAGGAAATCATGATCATGTCCTTGCAAAGATACTGTGTTGGTATAGTGAAGTTGAAATCCCCATAAACTTTGAGTGTGATTACAGCGATGTTCATGTCGTGGGGCGTGGCCTGCGCAGAAAACATGTCGGACACCTGAAGCAAGTCTCCTGGCTCAAAGCTCTTTAAATCAGGTTATGATCTGTCCATGTAATGGAAATGTTCCCCCTGGGTCTGTGACCCAGTGCCGGATGGACTGGGGGACACACCACCCATTTCCCCATCCTCTTTGAGCCTAAGTCTGCACCTGGCTGCCAGGCCTCATGGGCCGGGGGCAGAGCGGGGACACCACAGCTCAGCAATGTCACTATTGGCCGGGGAAAGGGACCTGTGGAGTGTTTCCTGGAGGAAATCAACTGGTTCCAGGGTGGGGGGGTCATGGTGCACTGAGATCACTTACTGCTGATCGCAGTGTGGAGTCAGCAGATCCACACAGTGAGTCAGCCGATCTGTGGCCCAGAGAGACTGGCCACTACCGGGGGGCTGGCAAGCCATCACAGTGGACCTGTGGTGCCTGATTGGAAACTGCCGGGGTGAACCACCTTGGTCAGCCCTGGAGCAGCCACCATCTATACTAGAGCAGCTGCCTGCCTAGCATACCCAGACTATATTGGTGAGTCTGTAACTTGATGGAATGCCCTTTGGACTCATTGTCTGACACTAGTCTAGGAGTGTCATGGTGGTGTGGAACACATTGGGCCAGGCGGAGTTTATTGGTGCCGAGCAGGTTAGTAACTAAATGCTTAACAGGAGGGGCTCTCGAGGCTTAAAACCTGAGGTTTGAGCATTGACCTCCATGGTCACAGCTATTTCACAGGGGAGCCCTGTGACATCAGCTTTACCACTGGTCCATGGTGCGGCTCCATGCTGAAAGCTGCAAGTGGGTCCATTCACTCCCTGATCTCTCCATGTTGGCTGTCTCCACCACCTGCCTATCTTATGCAACGCAACAAAACGGCAAAGACCGGTGCCCAGTCACTGCTTGGACCTGCCCCCTTAGCGTGGCAGCCACTGAAACAAATAAACTGGACACTATTCTGAAGTTCATGGAGACTTCTGGCATCTTGCTGGAAGTGATGTGGCAATTGATATGAAAATCCTGCAGAACAATCACATGTGCCTTGCAGAGCGCATCACCCTCTCAGAGAGAACATTGGCTGAGTTACAATCACAAATGTTCGCCCTTCATACTCAGGTACAGGACTTACAGGACGTGGTCCGTACTCTGGAGCACAGAGCAGAGGATACGGAGGACCTCTCTTGCTACAATAATATTCGAGTAGCTGCAATATGATTGACTACTTGGTTGAAAGACCTGGTCCTCCACCACAGACTCATTTCCTAATTTTTCCATTGAGAGGGCCCACCGAGTGCCGGCCTTCCGCCCCTGT
Organism: Triturus cristatus; assembly: GCF_964204655.1. Taxonomy (NCBI): domain Eukaryota; kingdom Metazoa; phylum Chordata; class Amphibia; order Caudata; family Salamandridae; genus Triturus; species Triturus cristatus. Next base: position 135,967,193 of record NC_140590.1, on the reverse strand, counting down.
GGGAGCAACTCCATGCCTCATAGTGCCCCAAATACTCCATTATAAGGACTGGGACCCAATACTGGACAGGGCAATCAGTCCTGACCCCATACTGGTGGACAATCACTGCATTCTGCATTCTATACATTGACTGTCCAAAGACAGAGGGCCTCCTTTTTGAGACTAAAGAGTAAAGTACTTACCATGGGGGTCAAGTATGTCCACAGTGGCAGGCAGTTGACCCAGCAGACAGCAGCTACATTCCGCGTGAGCGTTAAGCAGCATGCATGAAAGCTTATCTTGGGGTGAGTGTTTGTGAATGCGTTGAAAGGAGTGCTGTTGGTGTGAGTGTGGTGTGTGATGTGTTGCAGGTGAAGTGGCAGTGGGTGCAGGTAAGAGCTCCTTCCATGTAGTAGGGCGCAGCAGCAGCACATGGATGTGCGCCCAATGTTCAGGGACCGGAGGAGCTCTGTGGACTAAAGTGCAGGGGCGGGCATACCAGACCTTTGGTGTGTCAGCAGCATACCAGCTATATTTGAAAACACAAGGGGGCCCAAAAGGTAATCAAGGACCTTGGGTGATTACGTTATAAATGAAACAGTGGTCCTTGGAAAGAGAGAGAATATGCACTTAAGATAAATATAGTACAGAATCGAAACTATATTGTATTTTGGGATGTCCAGCCGGACAACCCTATTTAATTCTTAGATGAAAGAATAACAATTCCAATGACATACTAATGGTGGGACACAGTCCTGTATCCTATGGGGAAAAAAATGAAGAGACAATACAAATAAAACAGTTACATACATAGGGGCATTTCAGGCAAGACGTAATGAGCTTTGTTACAAATCCAATGTAAAAGCTTTTAGAGTAACAACAATTGCACTTTTTTAACACACTGGCTTAATGTGCAAGTTGTTAACATGGGTCGACGACGTTTCGATCCTGTCTAGAATAATAGGATCATCATCAGGACAAGAATAGTTTGCTAGCCTGAGCATAAGAAATTGCCAAGGGTATCTCAGCAACTGGTCGCGGGGGCAGCGCCAGGTGGCCGGCTGAAGGAGACAGGGCTCATAGGTGAGCAGGGTCAGGGATAACCGACCTGTGTAATGGCAGGTCGGGAGTTCCTGACCTAGGGTGGAGAGTCCAAGGGTTCGAAAAGGCACACTGGTAGTGCCGGACTACGAAGAAAAGCAGTGGAACAAATCCATGGTAGGTAATCCACTAGAGGTTAAGCGGCGAGGCAACCAGGCAGAAATTGGCCGGGAGTACCGGTCCGAGGGTAGGGAATTACGCCGATTAATTGTGGCAGGGTGACAATGCACTCATGAACTGCCTGGGACCTCCGGAGAATTGGAGTGACCTCCATTGGTCACTCCAATTCTCCGGAGGTCCCAGGCAGTTCATGAGTGCATTGTCACCCTGCCACAATTAATCGGCGTAATTCCCTACCCTCGGACCGGTACTCCCGGCCAATTTCTGCCTGGTTGCCTCGCCGCTTAACCTCTAGTGGATTACCTACCATGGATTTGTTCCACTGCTTTTCTTCGTAGTCCGGCACTACCAGTGTGCCTTTTCGAACCCTTGGACTCTCCACCCTAGGTCAGGAACTCCCGACCTGCCATTACACAGGTCGGTTATCCCTGACCCTGCTCACCTATGAGCCCTGTCTCCTTCAGCCGGCCACCTGGCGCTGCCCCCGCGACCAGTTGCTGAGATACCCTTGGCAATTTCTTATGCTCAGGCTAGCAAACTATTCTTGTCCTGATGATGATCCTATTATTCTAGACAGGATCGAAACGTCGTCGACCCATGTTAACAACTTGCACATTAAGCCAGTGTGTTAAAAAAGTGCAATTGTTGTTACTCTAAAAGCTTTTACATTGGATTTGTAACAAAGCTCATTACGTCTTGCCTGAAATGCCCCTATGTATGTAACTGTTTTATTTGTATTGTCTCTTCATTTTTTTCCCCATAGGATACAGGACTGTGTCCCACCATTAGTATGTCATTGGAATTGTTATTCTTTCATCTAAGAATTAAATAGGGTTGTCCGGCTGGACATCCCAAAATACAATATAGTTTCGATTCTGTACTATATTTATCTTAAGTGCATATTCTCTCTCTTTCCAAGGACCACTGTTTCATTTATAGCATACCAGCTGCCACTATTAAATAGGTCCTGAGAGGGTAAGAGGAGCACAGAGGGCAGTGGGCGGGGCTGGTGTGGTTTGAAAAACAGCAGAAATGCAGACAGATAAAAGAAGGATGAGAAAGATTGTGAACAAAGAGGGGGAGGGCAACAGAAGGGAGAAAAAGAGTTTGAAAAGAAGACAACATAAGGGTGAGCAAAGATGTCAAAAAGCCAGAAAGGCAAAAGTCTAAGGATGGCGAGGTTGCAGATAGAGGTGTCGCAGGCATGAGAGAGCGCGTTGGACTGGAAGTTGAGGGAAGGACAGAAGACTCTGAGGAGCAGATATACTAACACTTTGCTCCGAGTTTGCAGCCAGCACAAAGTGTTATTTTGAGGTTTGTTTTCTGCATGAATCCCAATTTGTGTTGGAAAGTAGCCCTGAAGTAACGTAAGGGAACGCTTATTGCTACTGTATTTCAAAGAGGCGCTTCGTGATTGTACATGGGACTTCCTATGCTACAAGATAGGATTTTGATGCAAAGCCCTAGCTACAAAAACTTTACAGGTGCCAAAAATGAACGCCTCTTGAGACAGGAGTAAAGTTTGAGAAAAGGTTTCTTTTTGTCTTTGCCTTTCCAACTTTGCATGTTCTTCAGCACTGTACAGCACACATACAAAGTGATAAACAAAGGGGCATATCAACAACAACCGGCGATAATTATCTCTAAGCGCACTTAGCGCCAGGATAATTATCGCCGGCTAGCGTGAATTTTTATCGCTGAGATAGCGTGCTATTAGCAACGCTTATCTCATTAGCGATAAAAATCCTCACGCTAACAGGCTAACGTGAGATTATCGCTGGAAAGCCAGTGACAATCTCACGTTACCTTGTTGATGGGGACAGGCAAACTTAGCCATGATATCCTCCTTCCATAGGATATCATGGCTAAGTCAGAAAAATACCAGATGTAAAAAAGCAGCGTTAACCGCAGTTAGCGCTGCTTTTTTTGTCTCTAACAGGGTTAGCGACATTCTTGATAATAGGAGAAATGTCGCTTAGCGACATTTTTCCTATTATTTTACTCTGGAACGCCCCCTTTGCATCTCATTAGAGATGCAAGGGGAAGCGTAGAGTAAAAGGGTGCTAACATGCAAATTTGCGTGTTAGCACCCTGTTGTTGATAGGGCGCTAGTTTTATCTCTCCTTTTTTGGCTTTTAAAGCCAAAAAAGCAGAGATAAAGCTCTTGTTGATATGCCCCAAAGTGCGGTATTTGGAACAGGAAGGCTCCCTTTCCAGAGCAAAATCTGTGCTAGATATCAGCCACTCACCCTTGCACTACGGTGCAAGTGTGTGTGTGTTTGCGTAAAGCCGCCTTACGTCCGCCAGCACAGCTCTCACCTGCTCATGCGAAGCAGCGCAGCATCCTTGGTTACAGCCCTGCATGACAACTTAGTAAAGCTGCCCCTGAGGCTCCGCGGCATGGCCGTGAGGTCCATAGCTAGGTTGCTAAATATTTTTGGCATTATAAAACCTACATTTGGTTCCAAAAATGCCCATGACCAAAATATGTAATCCTGAGCAGATCAATTTATGCTCCAGTTTCTCAGTTTTGTCTGCTGAAAGTAAGAGCCATCAGACATAGGATTAAAATCACTATATACATTTGTTTAGAATGAAAATGCAGAGAAGTGATTCATGTTTTCATTTTTCACTCGTTTATACAGCAATGAGCCTAGTGTAGCCACAGTCCACGAGATTGTTTCCAGCATTTTGGATCTTTTTAATATGTTAAATTGTATTTTTCGTTTGCATTATTCACAACCTGCAGTTGTGAATCTTCCCTACAAACTCTCAGACATTCACCCTCAAGTTACTCTCAGCTGCACCTTTTTCACTGCAAAGATAGGGAGGATAAAGACAGATACAATAAGGCAACATTCGATCTGAGCCAGTGGCAGGTTACACGGGAAGAAGGGAATTCGGCTACTTTCACAGCACACTTGAACTTTGTGTATCAACAAAATAACAAAACTCTTAGCACTTGTGATAATTGCTTGCTATGCTCTCAATGCAGCATCGCGGGGCGCTCTTTAACCCCATGCCTGCAGACACTGTCTTAGAAGCGCTCAGAAGGGAGGTTTGATTAGCACTTTTCTCACTCAGGTCAGGACCTGCTTGCCATTCACATCACCATATTTAAGGCTAAATCCATTTGCTGTGTTAAGGGATGGACTTTGGGCTTTGACTGCAGTTTAAAAAAAAATACCAGGAAACTAAAGTATGCTGTTTTTATTGTGAGCAGACATGCCCTTTGCTAATAAAATATGATGCAATTATCCCAGAGGGCTTTTTAAAACAAAAATGCTCAGGGCTCATAAGCCCCTTGCCACACTTTTGCTCCGTCGTTGGGTTACTTTTCGTATTTACAAAGTGATGCATCGAGGCGGATGCGTGACGTTGTACACCCCGGCGCCACATTATACCTGCATCAGGTATAATGTATGCAGGGTGGGCGTTCCCTGCAAGAAAGCCTCGTAGAAGTGGCGCAGTAAAATCTATCAGATTTCACTACACCACTTCTAGGATGCCACTGTGTCAAAACCTTACGCCTGCCTCATAGCAGGCATAAGGGTGACGCAGTGCAATGTGTGGAGGCCTCTCCCATGCATTGCCGGAGTTGCAGCATGCTTACGACACAACGCCAGCAATGCATGAGTTTTGCGCCGACAGGTACTTCAAGATTCCTGACGCATCCGTCATTCTTTGCAACATGGAGCGCCCTATAGTAACTACCGCCCATCCAAGGTGTTGCAAGGAGGGCGCAGTGAAAAGTGTTCCATCGCTGTTTTACCTCAGCGATGGGACACTTTTCATAAATGAGGCCCTTCGTTTTTAGGTCTCGCGTAGACAGCGCGCATGCGCTGTTGCAAGACCTATAGTAAACACAATATGTAGGGTAATTTCTCCTGTCGCTTGCCATTGGTTGATTCTGGCATTTCTCTTCTTATCTTGCTCACTGTTGGCTGTTGATCCAATACGTCACTTCCGTTTTTGTAGGCAGCAGCACCGACCAACTACAGTTTCCCTACACTGTGAGTGTTTATATATTATTTTGGGGACTACTTCTTTTTAGGTCGAGCATCACACACACACACATGCATACATAATCAGCACAGCGCCCTTACGAGCGCCGCGCTGCTAATGGTTTCATTGTTTCCTCCACCCTCAGCTCTCCGCTCTCAATTCCCCCTCCCTTTTCCCTCTCCCTCCTTGTTTAAAGAGCACTTCATCGATCTCACTGCCTCCTTCCTCTGCATTTCATGAAGCAAACATAATCCACATCCATAGAACCACTGAGCATCGCGCCCCTTCACAAATGCATTTATTAAGAGCGCTGAAACGTTGCGCTTTAACTTTATATATTTATTTTTTTATTCATCTTTTTAACATTGGTAAAATGCCACACTTTAACTTTAACAATGGCGCCCATGCGCCTATTGTCAGAAGTTTGGCAGCTTGTAACATGACCAGAGGGTTTTTTTTTTGCTTCTCCCCGCTTCTTTGAATATGTGTACGCAATTAAATAGAAAAGAAAGGCGGCAGCCACCTTCACTTCATTGCCGGCTGTGCAGACACAGGCATTCATTATTAGCACGGCGCCCTTTTATGAGCGCCGCGCTGTTAATGGTGGCATTGTTATACTAAGCTAGCTGCTCTAATTTTCACTTTACTGAAGTTAGCTGCTGTCTGCTTTTGTTCATTTATACACAGCTGTGCATGGTGCACTTTTGTTTTAGGTACTGCTTTAGGTCAACATGTGTGTTTTGGCTGCGACATTTTTAGTATGCAGCATTTTATTCTTAGGTCTCGCTGAGTCAGCGCGCATGCGCTGCTCGGAGAGACTTTAGTAGGTGAGTTTTCAAAGTGCTGCTGGCTGGCGACAAGCGTGCGTTCACGCGAGCGTGCACGCTCGAAACCGCCAGCCTTTAGTTTTGAAAACTCACCTACTAAAGTCTCTCCGAGCAGTGCATGCGCGCTGACTCAGCGAGACCTAAAAAACGGCTCTTTCCTGTTGGCTTCATCCTGCTCCTACATCAGAGAATGGAAACTGATAGTGCTCGCAGTGAGCGCAGACGAGCAGCTGAATGACACCGCATTTTGGGACACTCACGTGGCTATTTTGTATAAACTAACGGCCGCAGCGGTGAGGCTGTGGTAGTGCCTGAACGGCGCGGGTGCTTCAGAGACCCCGGGCCGCTGGAGTGCGCATGGCGCGCTCCCCTCTGGAGACTACTCCTGCCCCCAGGCTTCTGTACTTTGTTTTTATGTTTATTTCATTTTGACACGCTACGTGCCACAGGTGCTGTTTCAAAAGAGCTTAAATAGCCCGCGGATAGTTTTGCGTTGTCATCTGCAGGCGGAGGCAGGGCCATGTGGTGGTTCCAGCAGGGCCTGTGCTTCTGGCCCTGGGTGTTGGTTGTCTGGTCCTCGGCTTCCTTCATCTTCTCCTTCATCACCACCGTCCGCCTCCACCACGTCAACCCCCTGGTCCCCTACATCAGGTAGGTGAATGCCACGAGCACAACCAGTGTACAGCATCCTAAGGCTTCGTCTCACATTCAAGAATTATAACTGCCTGTAATGCAAATGTAGGTAGCGGCTATCACAGGCTTGCCTTTTCGAAGCCCTGTAATAGGTGATATTAACACAACTCAGTGATACTTATGGATACCTCTGAAGATTAACATGCGCTCACTAAGATTAGAGTATGTTACTGTGTGACAGATCTTAGCGCTAGGTTTTTAAATCTTTACCTTATCTCGCCAGATATGTTTTTATGTTAACAATCAATTGAATAATGTATTTGAGAATCCCTCCGTCATAAAATGACCAAACACTGCTCCTGAAGAACTTTTTGCATGCATACATGTCCAGTTTATTTTATACAGAGCCCGGATGTCACTGAAGGTAAGGGGTGTCATGACCATGTTATAAATATTCACCTCTTTGGCTGCAGTGCTTACAATGTAAAAACAATAGAAGTGCGGAGTCCCAAAATATTTATTTAGCAATTTCAACTTTGACCACTAGCGCTGCCGCCTTCCGCCACTGTCCCCTTCCACCACTGGCGCTGCTCACTGCCTGCGGAGACTTAAAGCTGGATTGCTACTAGCACCACCTATTTTCAGCTGAAGTTTTGGGGGATTCTCCCATGATTAAAACAAGCATTGGCATAGCCAATATGTCTCGCCTTTGGGACCTTATAAGTGTTTAGCCATGCAACAGTTAATGTTGTTGCACCAAGGATATTGTCCTACATAACTAAATACTTATAAGGTCCCAAAAGCAAGACCTATTGGCTATGCCAATGCTTGTTTAATCAGTGCCCTGCACACGTCATGTTAGTGGAGGGATTTATAGCTTACTGTAATGCTAAAAACCCCCTCTTCCACGGCCTCGAGAAAAACTTTGCACTTCACCAACGATGAGAATTCAAAGGTGCGTGAGCGCCAAGTTTAATATAACATCTCCGAGCATTCTTCAAAGTGAGCGCCGTCCACTCCAGACTCCTGTGCATGTGCCGTCTGCCAACGCACACATAGAGTGGAGGGCTCTGCTCAGCAGCTACTTATAATTGTTGACTTATGTTTTCACCAAGCATCTAATCAATAAATGAGGTCAATAAAGAGTTGTAGTTTATTCAGCTGGCAGTGAGGTTTTAACACGAGATCGGACTTCATTATCAAATTTTCTGGGAAACACTTCTGCTGACTTACAAGCACATTCACAATCGAATACATTTGTACATGTGCTGAGGAGATACAACATGATTTATTCATCACAGTTATTTCTTAGCCGCATGCAGTATTAAGCCTTATAAATATAACATCTTGACCTTCAAGCTAGAGTTGCAAGTTTTAAATCTAATACAACATTTTGGGAATTCAATTTGCGAAGCTGATCAACGCTCCGTTAATTAAAGACAGGAGTCTCTCTACTGGCTATTACCAAACGCCTCCAGCGGTAACCAATTACAGAACAACGTAATCAGGGATCATTAGTTTAGCAGTTGTAATTGTTCAATGTTAGATGCTCTGTCAAATTAAGGGATTATTCAGATTTCCTCAAATTGCTAAACACTTATTTTTTACACGATAGGTGGTTAGTTTTTCAGGTGATTTTTTCTTCTTTTTTGTTTGTTTTTTGTCGAATGTTAAACTGTCCATACCTAGACCTGTTGAACAAGAACCCAGTCACTATACAAAATTCATCGATGTTTCCCTCAGCACTCGGCAACAAAGAATAAATGCATGACAAATGCCAATGGTCTTAAAGTAGAGTTTGTAGTATTGTTTCTAATGTTCAAATAAGTTTTAGGACAACATTCCACTTGGAAAGTGGAAATGTAGATTTGCAACACACACATCAACATGCAATCAAAGCATAACTATAACAAGTTATGACAAACACAAGCATTTGCAATGCAGTAGGTCTCGCATTTGCAAGAGTTTGAGCTATTGGCATTGTACATGACGATGCCTTTTATTTGTGTTTTTAAAACCTGCAAGTGATGCGTAAACACGCACTTTGTACTTATAGTCCTTGCTTACAAGAAGTAAGGCTGGCAGTAAAAGAGGCGCAGTTACTGCTGGCCTTGCTTCTCCTAAGCACAGACTATAAGTACAAAGTCCATGTTTACGCACCGCTTGCAGGTTTTCAAAACACGTAAATAAAAGACACCTTCATTTACAGTGCCAATAGCTCAAACTCTCGCAAATGCGAGACCTATTGCATTGCAAATGCTTGTTTAATATTATTCACACACCAATGGTACAGCTCTTTCGAGGGTTGACCTGTTAAAAGGCACAGGGCTACATGATGTCTTTCTCAGCATGGTCTTACATAAGAGGTTACGTTTGCTGAATAAAGGAAAGCGGTAGCAACGATACACGACAAATTTAATAATTTGATTGAATCGCGGCACTTGTCAAATCATCGTTAGCTTCAAAATGTCATTTCCTCGAGGGCTCCCTGTAGAAGAGGTGTAAGTGTTCCAAACATCTCTCAGGCTTCTGAATTTTGTTCACAGTATAAGGTAATAACTTTTTATAAAGTGATTATTAAGGCAGTATTGTTGGTTTCAAACATTCAAAAACAGGTTTGTTATAACCCAAGTGAATGGAACTCATTTTAACAACTTTACCAGGGCTAAAGGTGTGTCATCCACGGATTCAAAGTTAGGACGAGCAATTACCTAATGTACTGAGCAAGACAGGGAGTACAGAGCATCCCATGCCGTTTAATTACTTCAGATGAGAGGCCAAAAAGATCTATGCATTTTCCCTCCAACTTGTCCCCGTTGGCACTGGAATATGTTGACCAAAAATAGGAGAGTTACGATCCCCCAGTCATTGTCATGTTAGGAAAGTGAACCAACCTCCTAATGAAAGATTTTTAAATATGTGCATTGATGGTGCATTTTACAACTCTTTAAGTCTTCAAGCAAATTTCAAATACATGAGCGATAATTGGAGTGGGCTTTGGGTCCGCCTGTTGCTCCTGGTTAAAATGTCCTTGCAGTCTATTTATCTCCTCGTGATTTTACGCCTTTCTTCCCTGTGCTTGTGTTTTGTTCAGGAGGATTCTAGTCTCTCAGTTCTCTGAGTGAATGCGTTATATCCTTTCACGCTCCTCTCCGTTCCTGTCTTGTTTTTCCTCCCCTGCCTCTCCCCCGCTCTCCAATGCTCCCTCTCCTGCTCCCTTTTTGAAATATTTTACTTATTTATTTATTTAATGAGGGGTTTCCAGCGTCAAAGCGCTACCGGACGCGAACATCCCTTATTTGTGCAGGTGTGCGCTTTCTTTTTAAATTTTTTAGTGCGATTTTAGGCCGATGGTCCCGTTATAACTATACAATGAAACAATAAAGACAATATCTAGAATGTGTTGTCATGCATCCATGCTTCCACGTATTGTTATACATGCACATGTCTATGTCACAGCACCCATTGCAAAACAACATGGAGAAGTCACCCGCTCGACATTTTAAAGCCTGTTGCTGTTCACCAGCGCCCGCCACAATTACATGTATTGTATTTCAGAAAGCTTCGGTTCAGTTGTGATTTTCTAACATATTGTACCCCCAATGGGTGACATCTCACAATCAATCCCTAGTCACTGGGAATTGTGCCACTGCGTCAACTGGCCACGGATGATCCTGGGTCACGGGGAGAATGCGTCACTGATGACACTGAGTCACTGGTGACACTCAGTGACCTTTGAAACCTGCCCACGGATGATGCCAGGCGACCTGAAGGCAGTCATGCTAATGCTCCGTCACTGGTGAGACTGCGCACCGGTGACAACACGCCTGGTGACGGTGTGCAACTGGTGACGTCTCACCTCTGGGGCTACTTCCTGCCTGATAAAACCGAATGACGGGATATCCTAACCCCCTGGTGATGCTGAGGTGCTGGTGATACTGCACCAGCAGTTATGTACAGCCTGGCACTGAAGAACATAGCAATAAATGGCGCTACGGTGCATTTTCATTGCCATTGATAGTGGCCAGTGCATTCCTTTCCTCTTCAAAAGTGTTCTGCATTTTATGGCCTTGGCCGCTCCCTCATTCGATGCTGGCAGTGGGACTGGGCTGCAGAGGACTGGGCTCCGGTGCCGCTGCTCCGCCTCTTCAAAGGCCCCGCAGCTTGCCAAGTTCCCTCCTCAGAGTCACTCTGCCAGCAGGTGGCAGTGGGTGTAACACGTCCTGGGGTGTCCCCTCTGATTCTTTCTCACCTCTACACAGGTCTTCCTTTTTCTTTTTCATATATAGTGCGAACTCGACCCAAAGGTATCAAAGCGCTTTACGCGAGCACCAGATGCTTTACAGACGGACACATCCATGTTATTAGGCATGGGGAGATTAAGTGGTATATGCCCAGAATCACAAGATGTTGAACGTCCCTGCCGAGGCTCGAATCCCGTTTCCCAGCTTGAAGGTCGACCGCTCTAGCCGTTAGGCCACATCCTTAGTTGTTCTATTCTTTCCTTTACCGCTACTCTTGACCCCTCCACCCTCTGTCTGTTCAGTGTATGTTATAAGGGACGCTGCTGCCTGTGATGCCCCTGTCATTAGTGAGGGAATCAACTCTTCTGACTCAATTGTGCCAGTTCTTTGCTTCAGAGCACAATGTGTGCCTATTCTGTGTATGAGAGCGAAGCTTGCTCTGATGTCAGTGGCACTGATCTTGGTGTTAGTGAGTGAAGAGTTATGCTACTTCTTTGATTCTAAAGAAGAACACTTACTGCCTATTCTGTACTTTGTGAGTGGCCCACAATGATACCGTTTAGACTGTAGCTGCTTTGTATGCGAGTGAAGTTTGTCACCTGCTTCTACCCGTACTCTACCAGCCCCACGTGCGATTCGGTGTTGGACTGGTATTTTGTGTGTATGTGTTTCCTCTTGATCGTTCTTAACTCCCCATTACCTCCTCGTCCAGTCTTCCTCGCCACAGTATTCACATATGAGCCTCCGGCTCCACACAGAACTCCAAGTAAAACTAAAAAGGCAGCGCTCTAGTCTCCCCTCCCTCCTCCAATATGGCCCCCAGTGTCTTCAGCCAATCCCATAAAGGGATACATATCAATCAACACGACCTGTTCTTTTTTTCTGCACTTCTCCGAGTGCTTTGTTGCCTGTTGGTCAGGTGAGTGGGGCTGGGGTACTGCTTGAGCAGCCCCGTTTCGCCCTCGGGTATCGAGTTTGGGGGGAAGTAGTTTGATGTTGTTTCATTTGATTCATATTGTTTTAAATGTAATATTTTTTTTCCCCCCCTTCTTTTACCTTTGCGCCTATGGTCCTGCCTTAGCGGACTTTGGAGGCGTTTGTTTGCGAGTCGCTTCTGGACTCGTTCTTGGCAGATCACGAACTGCCTGCCTGTTTACGGTGTTGCATTCCCGGCCGCGCGTCCTGCTGAGCGGACGTAGCGCGGCCGGGTGAGTTTGCTCTGGGGGCCGGAGGCTTCCGTTGGCATTCGTACCCGGTTTTCTCTGCAGCATTGATTGATGTGGGGGCCGGAGGCTCCCGCTCACGTTCCTTGGTAATGCGGTTCAAGTCTGCGACTGTCTGTGTCATTCTCGGTATTCTGCATGTCTATGCGCATGCGCTCAAATTCTTCCGGCATTTATGTTTTAATGAAGTGCTGGGACTGGCTTGTTTGGTTGCATAGCAACCACGGGGCCTTTTTATCCCGGGAGTGTTGTCTTGAGTGCCTGTGTTTCATTCACTCGTCCACTTGTATTTCGCTATGATGGAGGGTGGTTCTGAAGTTGTTGATGCTCCTGATCCATTAGTGATGGCTTCTGGTTCTGGTATACAGATACCCTCTATGGACGTGTTGCAGCAGATGATCAATTCTACTGTGGCTGCTGCTATGCAAGGTCAGGTGCCTGTTCCTCCTGCGAAGCGGGCTAAGGTTGATGGCGCTGCGGCTGCTGATTCTGAGAATGAGGAGGAAGTTGATATCAAGGGTCGTTTTGTGCAGGGTGCCGACCTGAAGGAGGTGCTTGGTCACATTCGGGAGAACTTGGTTTTTCCTGCTTCTGTTGTTCCTCTGGAAGACGATCTATTTGCGCAATACCAACGTCCTGAACCTGATTCTTTGCCTCTACACTCTTCAGTCTTGAAGGTCTTGGAGAATGAATGGAAGGATGTGGACAAGGGTTCCTTTCCACGCTTTTTGAATAAAAGGTACCCGCTACAGGATTTTGCGGTGAAATTCCCTTCATCGGTGAAGGTTGATTCCTTGTTGGCCAGCATGTCATCTCATGGGACTGTGGTTTCGGAAGATGCTTCTCCTGCTGACCCGGTTGACCGTAAAGTGGATGGTGCGGTAAAACGCACTTTTGCGGCTGCGAATTTTTCTATCAGGGCGGCTGCCTATGCTTCTTACACTATTCAATCCTTGCTTAAGGATTTTCAGTCTCTGTCTGAATTGTTGGACCAGGGGGAGGATGTTTCTTCTACCCTGGCTTTGATGGAGCAACAGGTTAGGCTGCTTTCGGATGTGTCCTTTGACTCTTTGGGAGCGGCGGCTTCTGCGGCTGGGTCTTCGGTGGCTGCGAGACGCCAGTTGTGGCTTCGTTCCTGGAAGGCTGATGCGGCGCAGAAGAGTCTCCTGATGAAAATTCCTTTTTCTGGGGTTAAACTTTTTGGGTCACCTCTGGATGACATGGTGAAGAAAACGGCGGAAGACCGTAAACTCCTGGCTCCGGAGAGGGCGGGTCACTTCCGTTCTTTTGGTTCTCAACGGGCTTTTGGCCCTTCTAGGAGGGGTCGGGCTGGTCAGCCCTTTCGTGGAAGGGGGCGTGGCTGGGGTGCTCCTTCCTTTGGTAAAGCCCGGTTCTCCGGTTCATCTTCCTCCTCCAATCCTGCACCAAAATCATGACTGGATCGCTCCTGGTTTGGGTCCGGTTGGGGGTCGCCTCAGTTCCTTCCTGGATTCATGGAAAATGACTGTGTCGGACAAATGGGTGCTGCAGGTGGTTTCGGAGGGATTGCATATTGGATTTATCCAGACTCCCCCAGACTGTTTCAGGGCCACTTCTTGTCCCAGAGACCCTGTAAGGAGATTGGCGCTTTTGGGAGGCATCGATTCCCTGGTGGTCAAGGGTGCGGTGATTCCTGTTCCCGTGGATCAATTGGGGTTGGGTGTGTATTCCATCCTATTCCTGGTGTCAAAGCGCACTGGGGATCTTCGGCCGGTGATGGACCTGAAGTGGGTGAATACTTACATCCCTCACCAGAAGTTCAAGATGGTTTCCCTTCAGTTGATCCTTCCTCTGATATCTCAGGACGACTTCCTTGCATCGATAGACTTGAGGGATGCTTATCTCCATATTCCTGTTCATCCAGACTCTCAGAAATTTCTCAGATTTTGCGTGATGGGTCGGCATTACCAATTCCAGGTAATGCCCTTTGGACTCTGCTCTGCTCCCAGGGTCTTTACTAAGGTTCTGGCTCCTCTTATTGGACTTTTGCATGGGGAGGGCATTAGTGTTTTTCCTTATCTGGACGACATTTTAATTTCTGCTTCTTCTCTTCCTAAGGCGGAGTTGCATGTCCAGAGAGTGTGCCATGTCCTGGAGCATCATGGGTTCCTAGTGAATGTGCCGAAGTCCTCCCTGGTTCCTGCACAGGAATTGACTTTCATTGGGGCTCTGTTCAGGACTCGGTTGGGTATGGTATTCCTGCCACCTCCCAGGATTCTGTCCCTGGTGTCTGCAGTTCGTGCCCTGTTGGTGGGGCATTCTCACCCTGTGAGCCTATGGTTGAGGGTTCAGGGTCTGATGTCGGCGTCTTTGTTGACGGTGCCGTGGGCTCGTCTCCACATGTACCCGGTGGTGTCCCACGTTTTGTCGCATTGGGACCCCTGTTCCCTAGATATGACTGTTTTGGTTCCTATGTCAGAAGACGTTCGGGTGGTCCTGGGTTGGTGGTTGGACGAGGGTCATCTCTCCAGGGGCCGCCCCTTTCTGATTGTTCCCACCCGCGTGGTCACTACCGATGCCAGCCTGCTGGGGTGGGGTGCTACTCTGGGGGATTCGACGACTCAGGGGGTTTGGCCTCAGTCGGTGTTGTCATGTTCCTCCAACTACAAGGAGCTGAAAGCCGTACTTCTGGGTTTGTTGGATTTCTCGGATCTGGTTCAGGGTCACCATGTACAGGTCCGAACGGACAATCAGGTTGTGATGTCGTATGTGAACCATCAAGGAGGGTGCAAGGTTCCATCCCTCAGTTGCCTCAGCCGTCGGATTTGTTGTTGGGCAGAGATGCATCTGGAGTCCCTATCTGCCATTTATCTACCTGGCACGGAGAACACTGTGGCGGATTGTCTGAGCCGGGTGTTTCCTTCCATGGGCTCTTTGTCCCTGACACATGTGATGTTCAGGAGGTTGCGGCGGATGTTTGGTTATCCGATTGTCGACCTCTTTGCTTCCCAGGACAATTTCAAGATCCGTTGCTTTTGCACAATTATGCCTTGCCGGGATGCATGGAGGGTGGATGCCCTGTCGTTCCCTTGGCCGACGGGTCTCTTGTATGCCTTTCCCCCTGTTCCCCTGATTCCGGCGGTCTTGCAGAAGATCAAGAGGGAGGGATCCTTTGTGCTTCTCATTGCTCCGGGTTGGATGCGTCGCCCTTGGTATCCCCTGATGTTGGACTTGGCTGTGTCTCCGGGGTGGGCGTTGCCATTCAGTCCTTATCCTCTGTTGGGTCCTCTTCTTCCTCTGCCTGTGTTCCGTTCCATGGGTCTGCGGGCCTGGCTATTGAGAGGGACTCGTTGATACGATCTGGCTGTTCATTGGCGGTGGCTGGGGTCATTCAACTTTCCAGGAGACCTTCTACTCTTAAATCCTATGCAAAACACTGGGATAATTTTGTTTCTTGGTGTCTGTGTCACGATCTGTCGGTGGCTTCTTTGGATCCGGCTCGCATTTTGGATTTTTTGAATGATGGATTTGTGCTGGGCTTGGCCATTTCGACTCTTCGGGCTCAGTGGGCTGCAATTCAGGCGTTCCATGTCCTCCCTTTGATTTCAGTTTCACCATTGGTGGCTAGACTTTTTAAGTCTCTCTCTTTTCAACGCCCCCGTCCTATTATGTGTCCTCCACCTTGGGACCTGCCTTTGGTTTTGCGCTCCTTGCAGTTGGCTCCCTTCGAGCCTTTGGAGTCGGTGGGGTTGAAGTTTTTAACACAGGTCTTCTGAGGTGGTGCTTCCATGTCTTTGTCCTGATCCTTCCTCGGATGAGGAATCCTTGTTGCACCTCTTAGATGTTCGTCGTGCTTTATTGATTTATTTGTCACGCACGTCTTCCTTTTGCAAAGTGGACAACTTATTTGTCAATTATGGTTTGTCGCGTCAGGGACTGAAACCCTCCCTCTCAACGATCAGTCGCTGGATTAAGGAGGCCATTTTGTTGGCGTATGCTTCGGTTTCTGAAGTTCCCTCCCTTCCTGTTCAGGGGCGTTCCACCCGCTCTGTTGCTGTGTCTTGGGCCTCCTTCAAAGGGGTGTCCATAGAGGATTTTTGCCGAGCTGCTACTTGGTCTTCACCTCATACATTCATGTCTCATTACCGCCTCCAGGTTGGGGGTGGGGGTTCTGTTTCATTTGCATCTTCTGTTCTGACTGCGGGGATGCCTTGAGAGGTTGTCTTTGATTGCTGTACCTCTGTTTATTAAATTTGGTTTTTCACTGCACTTTGGTGTGGTCTTTTCCTTACATGAAGCTGTTTGCTTTGGTATCGGCTCATATGTGAATACTGTGGCGAGGAAGACTGGACGAGGAGGTAATGCCCCGATTACTTACCGGTAATCTTCATTACTCCGAGTCCTAGTCTTCCTCGCCACAGTATAGTTTCCCTTCCCTCCCGGCCCTGGTGGTGGCTTCATGCATGCGGCTTTGTTTATCAGGTCGTGTTGATTGATATGTATCCCTTTATGGGATTGGCTGAAGACACTGGGGGCCATATTGGAGGAGGGAGGGGAGACTAGAGCGCTGCCTTTTTAGTTTTACTTGGAGTTCTGTGTGGAGCCGGAGGCTCATATGTGAATACTGTGGCGAGGAAGACTAGGACTCGGAGTAATGAAGATTACCGATAAGTAATCGGGGCATTCCTCGTTGCTGCCCACCCTATCCCCCATCTCACGCCTCATACTGCATTCATTTTATTTTTATTTTTTAACTATGGCTCAGTGACTGCAAAGTGTTGGTGGGCCACTTCCTCGCGTTTTTGCACTTTGAAGAAAAGGTTTCATTTTTTTTACTTTTATATACTATTCCACAAGGACCTCTGCCATGGTAGATTACTAAATAAGTTGTGGTTTAATTTTCGTTAATAAATAACCCATTCCAGGACAGCCAGTAATGCATGCACCGGTGTCCTGAGACATAACATTCATGTAATTAGAAAACAAGCATTGGAAAATCTCATAGGTTGGCATTTTAAATGTTTGACCGATTGGCTTTGCCAATGATTGTTTATTGTACCTAGTTTATCAGTTATATAGAATGAGATGGATTGTGCCAGTTTTCCGTAATCTGGTAACTACATTGCTGCTTTTGGATCTGTAAATCGTATCCCTCGGGCCCCTTAGTAATAAGTGTGTCCAGAGGCATACATGTGACTTGGGTGGCAAGACATAGATACTTAGCTATCGCCCACCACCACTTTCCTGATTGATGAATGTGAGGCATGAACGCACTGCAAAACATAAGACTTGTTTCTTAAGTGAGATGCTGGTACACTGTACTTTACCAGTAACTTTATGAACTGTGTGCATAGTTTGAACTGCCTAAGTACATGACATTGAATTATTCGTACTGCTGTTTTTATAAATGGAGGGGCTTATTTACAAGACCCTTACGCTGCCGGTGGGGCACTTTTTGTGACACACTGGCATCGCATTTTGTTGCCGTATATTAAAAGGACAGGAAAGGCTACCCTCCTTGGCTTTTCCTGACCGTGTCAATATGGCCCCTTTACACGCAGCACTTTGTGTAAAAGGGGCGTGCCATGGGTGTTGCTGTGGGTGTTCCTACGCAACACCCATGGAACCAGACACATTTCAAGATTTACGAGAAATAGTACACCTGAAAAGGCGTAGGGAGGCGCAATGAGGAGAAATGTATTCATTTCTCCTCATTTTTCCTCTTTCTATGCGTGCTGCATTCTGCAGCACACAAAGAACGAGGAATTCACCTCTTGTGATTGTTTATGTGTAGGAAGGTTCCCGTGCTGCACATAAACAATCATTAAAAAAAAAAAAAACGTTTGCAAGTTCTATGTGTGCTAATGCTAATGTGTGCTAATAGAAGTTGAAAAATGCCATTTCAGACTATTTGCAGGAAGGGACACCTTCCTGCACATAAACCATCATCCCGGTGACCAGGCATCCTTGCACCATGGTGCAAGTGTGCCTGCGTCGGTGCATGGCAGCAAATTGTGCACCAGTGCAGGGTAGCGCAAAGGGTTGTGTCATATCCTTGTTGAAATGATGCATCCCTGTGCTTTGAAAGTGCTGCAGCGCGGGGCAGCCAAAGGGCTTGCGTTGCAGCTCTGCGGCACTTTCTTGTAAATAAGGCCCAGTCTTATTTATGCAAAAATAATTTTTTTATATACAATGCTTGTAAAATGTGTGTTATGGGCAATACTACCCAAAATAAACTAACCTATTGATTGACTGATACAGGGGTTTGCTTCAATAATGACAAAGCCTTCCTCTGTCCATATAATATTGAGAGAACAGCATGTGAGACAATGAACTGATACAGTCATGAAATTGCCACCATTGCAAAATTAGCTACTACCCCACACAGCTCCACTTGACTGCACTATTATCAAATGTTCTCCTGCAAAATACAAATGTCCATCACTGCCTTTCTGCTGACTCTACTGACCTTTGCTGTGCGGACTGCCGTGCAACGCGTCGGGTCATCGCATCACTGAAAACTGTGTCCTTGCGACCTTGCGTCCGCATCCACGCCTGTGCACTCGGCACACGCCCACTTCCGGGAACGTGACACGAGACTCGAGTCACCGAACGCTGGAAGGCTGCACCACCTGTACTCCGCGAGTGCAGCTAGCGCTGAGCACGGAATTGAAACATTTTACCCCAGGGAGATTCCACAACGCTCGGGTCGGCCGGTGCTTGACATCCGGAAGAGAGAACGCGCCCGTTGTTGGGTCCCCCTGGGGGTGAGGGGGGGAAGTGGCTCACAAACCAGGGAGGTGTAGGGGCTAAAAGTCCCTGGTCCAAGGCAGGACTACCCTCCTTCCCCCCTTACCTTCCCCCGTGCAAGAGCTTACCACAAGAAACTATTAGCAGCAGCACAAGACTGAAAGTGCAAGGGTGGTGGAGGCAAAATAGAGGGTAAGGAAGCTGAATACCCATATCTTCGACTTATTTTGCCCCACACCCTCACGCCAATTAACTTTACAATTATACGTGACACAGAAGAAGACCCCGAAAGATGGAACAGACAAAGTCAAAAACAAGTAAAGCACGAAATGACCACTCACAGCTGATCAATGAGTCCACAGTCGAAAATGGGTTCCTAGTGGAGAGTATGGATGGCCCTGAGGAGAATGCAAAAAGGGCTCCTGAGAGAACCACAAAGAAGAAAACTTTAACCAACAAAACTCAACTCAGCGCGAAAGGGGGGGCACTAGTGTCAAAATCAATAAAGGACTTTAGTGGGCAAGCACTTCAAGAGGATGCATACGCCCGTGAGAATTCAAGACCCTAATCAAGATCAGTTAAATAAACAGGAGGTTAATGAACAATGTGACATAAATCTACACAAAATATTTCTTAACCAAAGTAACCTAAGCAGAATCTAATTTTGGAACCAAGACTTTCCTCATCCCCACAGATGTATTCTATGGCTGGTGCTGAAGAATCAGTATATGAGGGGAGTGCCTCAAAGGAACTGAAGAGGGATCAGAGAGACAATATGGACTCGGCCATAAGGTCTAAGTTCGATAAGAGAACAGGTCATTCTGTGAATCAAGGATCTGAGCCGTCAGAAGAGTTGGTGCGCAATAGCATATTGGGCTTGGATATATCTGCAACACCTTCGGCATCAATGTTCGACATAATATTGATGCTGCAAAAAACCCTGCAAGGACTGCTAGAAGCCACAATGTTAAATAATAACATACTAAATACCCATTAAATTCAATTAAAAAAATTGCAGGCGAATTACAGGGGATCAGGGGCCTAATGCCATCTGTTTTTAGACCGGTGCCTCATACCTCTATTCAAGGTAGTGCCGGGGACCCCGAGCAAGCGAATAAACTGCAAGACGTTTATATCTCTAGATGCCCAATGTTGATTAGGAGACGGGGAGATCACTCTTGGTATAGGCGCAATAAGCCTTGGAATAATTTAAGAAGGCTGATGCAGCACCAGAAAAAACAAAAGGGTTTAAAGAAAGGAAGGGGTAAGGGGGCTGTGCCTCGAGCAACACCACAAGAGAGAGGAACACCCTTAAAAAGTAGGTGGGTAAGGAGGAATTTAGAGAGCTCATCAAATATGGCGTCTGCTGAATTGGGGGGGGGGAAAGGTCCAACAGAAAACCACCACTAAGGTTTTTAGCGAGGATAAAACAATGAAAATACGGGAAAATACGCAGGGGGGAAAATAAATCCCTAGGAATCCAGCTGAGGGAGGAAGAACACCAAATATAATAGCCAGAAAGAAGAATAAGCTGGGAAGAGAAAACTTGGCTACAGAAGTAATAGAAGCCAGCGGTAAAATGTGGCTATAATTTGAACCCTCCGAAATAGAGAAAGGGAGGAAACAATCAAGAAAGATCACACCTCTAGATCGTTCCCAGCTTTTATTCTCATTTTCAAAATGCACAAGCCTGAGAGAAATTGTGACAAAAGATCTGAGGCAGGTAGGATTTACACCCAATAACAAAGGCAAGGAAATTACCAATGTCAAAGTTTACTCAGGGCTGGTAAATGCGGCAATTCTAAAAGCTGAAAAGTAGATATTAAAAGAAGGGATAAGGATAATGCCAGAAGTAGAATTGGAGGGGAGAATCCAGCAAGGTAGTACCTTTTTAAAATGTCATGCATGTTTAGGGAGAAGGCAAGTAAGACCGATAGCTGGGGCATGCGGGGAAAGAGTAAACATCAATATAGTGGTCGAGAACCCGGAGCCTAGTAAAAGCTGGGGTAATAGGAGCCCAGAAAATACCTATCTAGGCACACCCCAGTGGTATCAGAATGAGTCTGGTCACCTTAACAATATTGATTAGAGAAATGGGTTGTCGTATAGCCTGATAATGATATCATGGAACATAAATGGATTTGGAGGGCAAACAAAAGTTGAAAGTAGAAATCGCTTAGCAGAGTGTGCCAAGATCATTTGTTTGCAGTAAACATGGCTATGCAACAATACCTCTGTAATTGAAGGCGTTGTCCAACTTCATAAACCTGCTAGAAGAAAAAGATTTGGACGACCGTCCGGGGGGATCATGACACTTACCTCAACCAGGATTGCGAAAAAAGTAAAGTAATAAATACATCAGGTAAATTGCTGTTGGTTGGAAGGTATCCCTAACTAGTTACAAAAATTAAGACTGACCACTTGATACTCGTGAATATTTACATACAATGGGGTTCTCAAGAGGAGTACGAGGTGGAAATGGGGCTTTTTACCCAGAACATGAATGTTCTGGGTGAAAAGTATGAAAATGATCTGATGGTCATATTGGGAGATTTTAACCATAAACGAAATCCCAAAAAACAAGATCCCTGGTTCGAAGAAATACTGAGCTCATACGATATAATGCCAGCTGACTTCTCCATTTGCACCCCCACTAGACAAGATAAAGCACCAGGGAAATTCTTAGGATCAAAGGGGTTATTTAGCTTGAATGGCAGGATGGAACCCGACCCCCCAGCTAAACAGACCTTTAGGATAGTTACACAATACTGCCCCATTGACTATGTGTTTATACACGCCTGGAACTACCCCTTAGTAAAAGGGTTCCAGTAAAGACAGTGATCATAAAGCCCTGTACTGTGAATTATTAAGGGGGCCAATAAGTCATCGTGAAATAGTCCTTCCCCAACAAATGGTATACCCTAAACGCCAGACTACAAAACTAACAGACGAATGTTTGGAGAAACCGGCAAGTTTTCAACAAAAATTAAATATGGAATGTGCTAAGGATCAGAAAGTAGCATGGTTTGTGGAAAAAATAGAACAGGTTGTACAATACCTTAGAGTAAATCTAAAAAGTAAGAAAAATGGCACCTCAGACACACAATCTAGACAAGGAAGGCAATTAAGGTGGTTCAATCTAGAGTAAAGGTTAATACGGAGAGAAGAGAGATGCCTGAGGATAATGTATGACCAGGATACACTGGCTAACCTGATTAAACTGAGGAAAGAATATAAAACGCTAGTGAGGAATCAGAAGAGGCTTTTTAAAGAAATATTTTGGGTCTCATTGTCAGTGAAATTGCTCCCCCCTCCCTCGCAGCTCCACCATTAAGTGAGGCCTGCCCCTGCACTTGTACTCTCGTGTGTTGGTGATCGAGGCCCTCTTCCACCCGCAGGTTTAACTGCGTCTCATCCCTGGTGGTCCAGTGGACCTCTCTCTTCTTTTTCTCGCTCCACCTTTTACTTGTTTTTTTCACTCGTTTTTCTAGCCTCCATTTCAGCCTCCTTTCTGCACTACTCTGCATTTCTGCACTTTTCTGCTCTATTTTCACTTTACTCCCTTTCTCCTTCATTCCTCCCTTTCCCTCCTTTTCCTTTCCCGCCCGCTTCCAGGCCGCTGCTGCCCCCACGGCCCCTCCCCCCAGAGCAACCGGCCAAATCCAGCTCCCCTCCCCGCTCCCGTGTCCCAGCTGTCGAGCCCTCCCCGACCCCTACTTAATGGCAGCCCCTGCAGGGACAGGCAAGCAAGACCACTGACTCATTGTCAGTGAAATTGCTCCCCCTCCCTCGCAGCTGCACTATTAAGTGAGGCCTGCTCCTGCACTTGCACTCTTGTGTGTTGGTGATCAAGTCCTTCTTCCACCCACAGGTTTGCCTGCACCTCATCCATGGTGGTCCAGTGCACCTCTGTCTCCTTTCTCTTGTTCCACCTTCTCCTCGTTTTTTTCACTCATTTTTCTACCCTCAATTTCAGCTTCCTTTCTGCCCTCTTCTGCACTTCTGCACTTTTCTGCTTTATTTTCACTTTACCCCCTTTATCCTTTATTCCTACCTTTACCTCCTTTCCCTTTCCCAACCACTACCACGCAGCTGCTGCCCCTGCGGCTGCTCCCCCCAGTGCGACCGGCCCAATCCAGCTCCCCTCCCCGCCTCCCAGCTGTCCAGCCATCCCCGACTCCTACTTAATAGCGGCCGCTGTGCGGCAGCTTAGCGGACGCGCGCCGCTGCTGCGCTGAAGGCGCGTCAAAGGTAAGCCCATCTGCTCCCGTCCGCGACCCGACCAGGGGCGGACCGCATCCAGTGCCAGGAACCTTGGATCTCTGCACCGCCAACGCTACGACCTAGTGGCACTCCACGCTCTCAACTCAGGCCACAACAACAACTGCAAGCTAGCATCACCAGCCGACACCTACGAACCCTTCAGCTGTCGACGAAGACAACCAACACACTGAACCCTCACCAACCACACCCGACACCCTGAAGCCAACGATTGACAACTGGACTGCCCTTACCACAGAAAACACTTTGAAGATGATTAAGTCACTCCACTCCGGGGCCCCCACGCACCCTGGCCCTCACCACATTTTCAACAGAGCCACCAACACCATCGCTCCCATGCTCTGCCACACCATCAAACACTCCCTGGCAACCGCCTTGTTCTCCAACAACTGGAAACACGCCGAGATCAACCCCCTCCTGAAGAAACCCTCGGCGGACCCCACAGACCTCAAAAACTCGCCACATTCATCGAAGAGCACAACATCCTTCACTCCCAATCCGGCTTCAGAAAAAAACACAGTATGGAAGCCGCCCTCCTCACCGCAACAGACGACATCCGCACCCTACTGGACAAAGGAGAAACAGCAGCCCTCATCCTCCTCGACCTCTCTGCAGCATTCTATACAGTCTCTCACCGCACCATAATATGCAGACTCCATGACGCAGGGATCCAAGACAAGGCCCTCGACTGGATCCGCTCCTTCCTCTCTGGCAGAATGCAGCGGGTCAGACTCACCCCTTTCCTCTCGGACCCTACACCTACCACCTGCGGAGTCCCCCAAGGGTCCTCCCTCAGCCCTATGCTCTTCAACATTTATATGGCTCTGCTCGCCCCCATCGTCAGAACCTACGGACTCAACATTGTGTCATACGCAGACGACACCCAACTCATCCTCTCCGTATCCAACAAACCCAACACCGCCAGACACAAGAAGGCATGGAAGCCGTCGCCAAATGGATGAAAAACAGCTGCCTACAACTAAACACCAACAAAACAGAAGCACTCATCATGGGCCCAAACTCTGACACCTGGAACGACATTTGGTGGCCCCCGCCCTCGGAAGCCCGCTCACCCCCACTGACCACGCACACAACCTTGGAATCATCCTGGATTTCTGAGCTAAAATGGACCACCAGATCAACTCTGTCTTGTCCTCCTGCTTCCACACCCTCCACCTCCTACATAAGACCTTCAAATGGATCCCCCTTGAACACAGAAAGACCGTAACTCGCGCTCTGGTCACCAGCAGACTCGACTATGGCAACGCACTCTACTCCGGAATAAACAAAAACCTCACCTGCACTACAGAACATCCAAAACGCTGCTGCAAGACTGGTCCTCCACCTGCCAAGAAACTGCCACATCTTCCAGCACCTGCGCACACTCCACTGGCTCCCCATCGAAGCTTCGAAGAGTCACCTTCAAGATGCTAACCCACGCTCACAAGGCCCTCTACCACACTGGACCAGCATACCCGAACAGCCGACTCAAATTCCACGCACCCCAAAGGACACTACAATCAGCTCAGCTCTCCTATGCCGTGGTGCCCCGCGCCAGAATGACCAGATTGGGAGGCTGCTCCTTCTCCTTCCTCGCGGCCAGAGCCTGGAACGACCTTTCCCTCAACCTCAGACAGACAACATCGCTCCCCATCTTTGCAAGAAACCTCAAAACCTGGCTCTTCGACAGACCCCCTGCTTGATGGACTGGAACCTGCGACCCCCCTCCCAGTGCCTTGAGACCCTTACGGGTGAGTAGTCCCTCTTAACAAACACCTGATTGATTGATTGACTGATTGATGGAAAACCTGCTGGAAACAATAGAAGCAAAAAATGTAAAAAGGTTTTTAGAAGCTGATACAGGATGCTTCCAGTCGGACCCCAGGAACCATGAGCTGCGTAGTGGATGAGGCAGCCTGGGAGGAGTATTTAGGAGAATTATATGAGGCAAGTAAAGTGCCCGTAATAAGTTAAAATATTCTCATTGGGGAGGCACTGTAGAAGAGCTACAAACATTATTTGTAGTAGAAAAAATAAAGGATACAATTGGGAAGTTAAATGTAACTTGTGCAGCAGGACCCAACAATGTACCTGCCATCATAATTTAATCACAGCTAAACTGGTGGACAGAATTACTATCCCATATGTTCTCAGACATATTAGGCTCTGGTCATATCCCTAAATCCTGTCATATCCCTAAATCCCTAAATCCTGGAGGGGGGAAGTAATTAGACCAATACACAAGAAAGGTGATAGGAAGGCCCCAAAGAACTACAGATGGATCAATCTGTTGGACATTGGTGAGAAGGTTTTTTCCAAAATAATCCTTTGCAGATTGAAGTATTGGGTGGAGCAGCGGGCAATTGTGCCAGTGTAACAAGGAGGATTTAAGAAGGGACATTCTACGATTGACCACTGCTTCGCCTTATGGACTGTGGCGCGGAAGTCTATGGAGCAGCAAGGTAGGTTGCACTGCTGCTTTGTAGACTTCAGAACGGCCTTTGACCTGGTGAATAGAAAAGGTCTATGGTAAACCCTGAGTAGATATGACGTCCCTGAAGATCTCCTAATAGTGATACAGGAGTTGCGTAGCCAGAATTGGGCCCAGGTTATTAAAGACAGAACGGGGGGTTTGACACCTGAAATAGCAATTAATAATGGCCTAAGACAGGGTTGTGTACTGGCCCGCTACCGTTTGTCACATTCTTAGCAGATCTGGCATCTATTTTGGTGCTAGGCTAAAAGTGAATGGGAAGCAACTATCCCGTTTACTGTATGCCGACGATTTAATAATTCTTGATCAGACAGAGATGGGCTTACAAAGGAAACTAAATGCATTTAGCATATATTGTGCAGCAAAACGACTAACAGTAAACATGGATAAAACTAAAATCTTGTGTTTTGGGAAGAGAGATCAGAAGTTCAATTGGTATTTGTGACAAACCAAATTAGATATTGACAATGAGCACAAATATCTCAGTATATGGTTTGACAAGTCTCTAAAGTGGTGTACGCACTTAGAGGCACAGAAAGTAAAAGCCCAAGAATCTGTGTGTGGGCTAAAAAAATGTAATTGCAGTTATGGTGATATGTCCCATAGACCATTGTTGAAGGCCTACAATGCAGTGATACCCCCGCAACTCAGTATGGAGAAGAAATTCTCTGCCTAAGTGGTAAAAGTAACTGGGATAGCGAGGAAGGAAAATGCTTAAAATCAATAATGTCATTGCCTAGCTAATCTATTATACAGGCAATTAGATTAGAGTTGGACACGACTTCATGGAATGTACAGGTGCAAGTGGGCCTACTTAGATTTTGGAAACATTTGGGGACAGGAGAAGATACGAAAGTGTCACAAGGTGTAAGAAGGAGATTCAGTATAGTGAAATAAAATGGGCCAAAGCGACAAGAAAGAAACTTTATACCATTTGTGAAAATTTAAAGGTAATAATTGATCCGCAGACTCTGCATATAGATGAAACAAAGAGCGTACTCAGATCTTTAGGGAAGGAAACGTCTAGATAGGACGATATGGAGTACCGGAGAAAAAAAGAATTTGTGAAGTTTCTGAGAAATAGCTGAGTGAAAGAAATCTGGTACCCCTATCTAGACACACTACCTAACCAATGGATTAGATTGGAAGGACTAAGGTTAAGAATTGGTATCAATCATGCTATGTCAAATGGTAAAATAAAAACAGAATTGATGCAACCTGATGGCAAATGCACATGTTGGATGGGTATGAAATGTAATAGTTTACATATCCTAATGGACTGCCAAAAATTGTTAGCTCAGCGGAAACAGTTTTTACACCCTATCTTTCTAATGTCATGCTTTTATGCAGTTTAAAGACCAATCGTCTAAATAAACTTTATTTTTGAATTGACTTGACGCTGCCTTTCTCCTGTGTTGCACCCCAAGCACTTGTTAAAGGCTCAATGCGTCCAACATTGCAGCTGATTTAATTCCGTGTGATGGCTTGAATGTCTTTCCTGTTCTCATATCTTCTTTTGTGACCTCATTCTGAAAGTTGAATTTGCTGTAGTCTCTCTTTATGCTGAGTTGTAGGTCAGCTCTGTGGAAGAATAACAGCTTCTCTTACACCATGTTAGTGACCCAAAGCAGAAACTTTTAAATTGTGGGCTGTGTTGTCCCTTCTTTCTGCTGTGCTTTAAGGCTTATCATGTAAGACCATCACATTTCCTATCAGGACTTTGCTCTTCTATATCAGTGGTGTCTCCTTATTTCTCATTTACCTCACTTGGGGGCATATTAACAAGGAACAAGGAAAATTAACGCTAGGGGCGCTTAGCGTTAATTTTTTTAACGCCTGCTATCGCTGGATAATATCGCCTGGTTATCGCGTTATTAACAACGCTAACCGCCTAGGCGATAAAAAATTCAGCGATAGCAGTATTTTGGGAGGTTATCGCTGGTAATGCAGAGACAAAACTACAAGGATAGGGATATCCTTGTGGATAGCCCATGGTGGATTCAGCCATGTAATCCACCTCCCATTGGATTACATGGCTAAATCTGAAAATTAGCAGACGTAAAAAAGCAGCGTTAACCGTGGTTAGCGCTGCTTTTTTTGTCTCTAACAGGGTTAGCGTGAAGCTTGATAATAGGAGAAATGTCGCTTAGCGACATTTCTCCTATTATTTTGCTCTGGAACGCCCACTCTGCATCTTATTAGAGATGCAAAGGGAAGCGTAGTGAAAACGGGTGCTAACATGCGATTTTGCATGTTAGCACCCTGTTGTTGATAGGGCGATATTTTTATCTCCGCTTCTTTGGCTTTTAAAGCCAAAAAAGCGGAGATAAAGTCCTTGTTAATATGCCCCTTGGATACCTTACTGTGAGTCTCCATTTGATATTGCCTTGCATGGATGCCTTTGGCACACACACGCAGCCTTTTGTTGCACTATTCACTCTTAGTGTGGATTATTAGACCCACTTTATGGCTTAGCTATTATCTTCGCACCAGTCAGTGACTTACCACGGGGCATCTCAATCCAGTAAATCTACATTTGGCCGGCTGTTGTGGGCCTGCGGTTTCACATGGAGTATTATCCTTGCCACATAAATCTGTGTAAATCCTCCATCGCTTCAATTTAAGAGCTTCTGCAGCCTGGTCTGCGGTTCTCTTTTGAACTAGCACTGAGGTAGACTAGCACTGAGCACATTCCAGCCTGGCGGTAGATGACCTTCCTAATATCAGACGGCCAATAATTCCTAAGGCTGATCTCTATCTCTTTCACCCTGTCCACTGTCCTTCAATCATCATTTTGATACTACACGCTACAACCTCCCACACCGGGGTGCGCATCTCTTTACCTTAACTAGAGTTCAAATTCCTGTCCATTATTGTATCTCTTAAGAGCTAATGGCCTGATTAGCTTGTAAGACCGCTGCACTCGCGCTGGAGGTGGTCCGTCCGCCATATTAAGACTTTAAAAGTTGTTGCGGCAGAGGACCTCCGGCTGTGCCAGGGACTGTCGTTCTCTGGAGGTGGCGGAGCTGCGCCACAATGTAAGATGTCACTGTCCATGCCCTGCTGGAACATTTCTGCTGTTCCCATGGGGGTGCCTGTTTTCCAGGCACTGCGATGGGAAAGACAAAGGACCGTCCTCCTTACACGAGTTCAACTCGTAATAAGGCGGGCGGTCTTTGCGTGGCTTTGTCGGTGCTGTGTCAGCGGAGAGCTGGCGCAGAACCGCCAAGTTGTAATCAGACCCTACATTTTTACTTGGCCTACAATCCTACTCTGACCAATTCAATTATCGTGTTTATTGGCGCTATCTTTAAAAAGGATATCTTTATTTCCTCCCTTTGTCACTCTGATTGAACCCATGCCTGTTTTGTGTTTTTTCCAGTTCACGCCTCTCTCCCAACACCTCAGCTTCAACTGAACTATTGTTCTCTCCTCCATCTCTGCTCTTCTACCTCATATCTCTTCTGTTATCCATTCTTTAGTTGCTTTTTAGACATTCAGCATACAGACTCTATCCTTTGCCTACATGATGCTTAATATTTCTCCCACCTCCTTTAGGCTATATTAAGGTGAGGGAGTTAATTATCACTATTAGAGTTATCGGAGATGGTATGAGACCTCCCTGTATCCTTTTTTATCTCACGCCCTTTTCCTACTTTTGAAATTAGGCAAGTCAACAATAATAAAGGGATATACCTTAATCTTGAACTCCCAAATTAAGTATTTCTCTATAAATCTATCATCTTCTCTATTAAAGTTGAATTCTTGAAGATTTCTTCACCACCGTGAAAGCATGTGGCTTATCCAGGTCACTTGCAGACGTGTCTGGCTGATGTATTCTTGCAAATTCTCTTCCTAGCTCCTTTGCAGTTCATACCCAGGCATCATCAGTCACTCCTTAGTGACTGGAACATTGCCAAGCATAGTCAGAACTGCTGACATAAAACGTTTCTGTTATTGATCAAACCAACCATTCTAACTACCTACCAATATTTAAGGACCATTTCTTGGCACACCTGTTGAAAGATCAGCTTTCAATTAAAATAACTGCAAAATCTTTTTTCCCAATTTACTTTACAGTGCAAAACTTGTTTTGTGCTGGAAATTCACTTGAAAGTAGTGCAAAGCCTAGAGCTGCTTTGCATTACTTAGCACCGAGGGGGCATGCCATGGGTGGTGCATGGTTGTACCCATGGGTTTTGATGCAAGTTTCTATCTACTATGAAAAGTAGACAAGGTGATGCATCAAAAATAACACCCATTTGAAATAGGCACTATCAAGGAGAAATACTTTTATATCTCCTTTCTTTTCCAACTTTACAGCACATATACAAAGTAGGAATATGTTTAAAGTGAGTCTAAGCATAATATTTTGTATGAAAGAGCACCTTTTCAGAACAAAACCTATCCTAGATTCATGCATAGACCTTTGAACTATGGCGCAAAGCTGTGAGCGCAGTGCTTGGCAGCCTGATCGTGCACCGACGCTGGCAGCATGATTGTGTGCAAGGGAGAGAGCAGGATAGTGCCTTATCTCTGTAGATATACATCGACCTGCTCATGCAATGCAGCCCAGCATTTTTGGCTGATGTGCTCCGTTGCATAAGAATTTAGAAAATAGACCGCATAAAACATAACATAAACAAGACAGCTTTCATCACACATTTTTACCTCTATTGGGCTACATGCACTCACTAGGACTCAATTTTAGGCTCACGGTCACTAAAACAAACATGTTTCTGTTTGTTTTCAGACTGGGCGTCCTCCAGACAGTTCTTGCCAAGCTTGCCAATCAATTGTCAATGGTGGGCACATTGCTGCTGGGCAACATAACGAAATAATTTCTATCCCTCAAAACTCCAAAATATTGAATATTATCCAGGCAGGCAAACAATAAAAAGTGATCGACTGGGCAGCTAGCCGAATCTCAATGTCAGGTAACTTCCCTGTTTTAAAGCCCTTGCACACAGCCACTCAAAACGTACATTCACTATGCTGCGAAGAGGGCACTTTTTAAATATAATTCTATACTGCAATAAAACATGTATTTTTTCATAGTTCCAAGCTCTTTGACACCCAGGTCCCTAAGTCCCTATATTGTGCGCTCCCTCAAGTTCTGCATAGCCAGATACACCTGCCCCGTAAACTTCAGCATGGATTGCTCCCGCAGACAGAGCGGGTTCTTCTGAAAGTCTGTGGGGGATGGATGGTGTGCGCCTGCCTATAGGTATGCTAATGTGACAGTCTTTTCATGGTGTTCCTACTGCTGTGGGTGAAGGGACTTGTACAGCTACAGACAAGTGAGAGCCAACAATTCAGCTTTCTTTTTTTTAATATATTTATTGAGCAGAATAAAAAGTTACAATACATAACCTTAACCATTCCAACAGTTTTAATTGATTTAAATAGATAAAATACGATCTATCCTCTTAACTTATGTCAAAGATCCCTTCCCCTCATTTCTCATCCCCTATAGATTTTTCATTGCATACCTAACAAAGATGGTAAAATGTACAAAGTAATGGGTAACGTGCTGTATGGAACCATTGTACCATAACCCTTCACATTATAGATACATGAGAAAATAAAGTGCTGTGCATAATAACATTTTACCATCATCAAATAGCTAGATACCGTTATTCCCAAAGAAGAGGAGCTAGCCCCTATATACATTGCATAAAGTGTGGTGCATAATAACGTTACAACTGTAAGACATGAAAAAAATTCTAAAGCACTGGGCCAACTACAACCCATTTTTTTAGTCCAGAAATTTCTAACCTGCTAAATATTTCCTAGTGGCCCCTACCCTCTTTGCATAGGTTTCCTCAAAGATTTTAGTATGTTGCATTTTTCTATACCAATCCAATAGGGTTGGGATTTTCGTTGACTTCCAATTCTAAACAATCAGGGAGCGGGCCACAAAAGCAGAGATCGCAACAAAATATTTCTCACTTCTAGGGATTGGAGTATTCGATCTTTGTTTTATAAACCCAAATAGAGCTATTTCTGATTCTGGTTTAAGTGTTCTCCATAAATTTTCATTAACATCGGAGAATACCTCCTCCCAAAACTGGGTTTAAGATGGACAAGTAAAAAAGATATTGAGCCAGCCCCTCAACCCCGACTGTTGACAACAAAAAACACCTATCCTCTAACTCGGGGTGCATCTTATGTAGGGTGGCAGGTGTATAATAGGCCATCCAGCGGGATAAAAAAGCCATTCTTTTAAAATTAGCAGCTCTTAATAGTTTGTTGCCCTGTAATGAGATCTCTTGCCACTCTAATTCTGGAACGTACATTGAGTTTCTCGGGAAACTTTGTCTAGAAACCTTGTTACCACTGGATTTCCCCGTTGGTCCCGCAATAATCTATACCAGTTCCCAAAACCCCTTAATTTAACACTAAAAAGGGATAGCAATAGAGAGGCCGAGGGGCTCTATGGAAAACAGAATTTCTTCACCAATTTCATGATCTGAAGAAAGCTAAAAAATACAAATTACAACTGGTTCCACATCTAAACTGAATCTCCTCCCATTTTATGGACATCCCTACAACCAGAAAATTGCCTAGCTCCTTAAAACCTTTACTTTCCCAAAATCTTATCTGACTATTTCTAATATAAAGGCCCAATGTTTTACACTCCATGAGTTTCAGAAATTCATGACTCCCTGTACTCACCCTAGTATGGTAAAACAAACGTATTCTTGCTCCTAGCCCCTGCAATGTCTTGTGGGGAGTCTTTTTCGGTAATTTAGCTGTTTTAATAAAGACTGAGGTACATGATTCTGCTTC
Organism: Triturus cristatus; assembly: GCF_964204655.1. NCBI lineage: Eukaryota > Metazoa > Chordata > Amphibia > Caudata > Salamandridae > Triturus > Triturus cristatus. The sequence continues at coordinate 135,934,765 of NC_140590.1, read as the reverse complement.
CTGAAGCATCTTATCCATAAAAAAGCTATCCAGAGATTCCTTACCATCTAGCATTCTAACCATTATATCGAGCAGAGTTGCCTCGTAGTAGGTCCAAAACTCTGGAAGTGCAAGACCCCCTTGTCTGAGATCTAGCTGGAGGACTGTAAATCTTACCCTTGAGACTTTTTTTATTCCAAATAAATTGACGGATCATAACATCTAACTGCTTGAAATATATAGTATGGATTTTTATATGAACATTCGAAAATAAAAATATTAATAATTGTAAGATGGACATTTTTATAAGTGCTACTCTACCAATTATTGTGAGTGGTAGAAGGGTCCACCTATCTAATAAGTTTCTAATTTTTGTAACCGTTGCTAAGTAGTTCAATTTAAAAAGTTCCTCATAGCTCTTTGTTGCATAAATCCCCAAATAACGAATTGGCATTGAAGATTGGGCTTGCTGTTGCAAAAACTCAGGGAGATTTTGACTACTGGCATTAAGTAATATCATTTTCATTTTATTATGACTAATTTTATAGCCTCCGATAGCTTCGAACTGCTGAAATTCAGTTAAGGTTGTCCTGATATTCTGTTCCTCTGGCTTGAGATAAAGAATTATGTCATCAGCGAATAATTGTAGTTTTGGCATTCCTTCCAGAGGCGCTTGAATCTGTAGGTTAGCTCTCATTTGTGCCGCTAGGGGTTCAATAAAGAAAGCAAATAAAGCAGGTGATAGAGGACATCCCTGACGGGTTCCTCACCTTATAGGCACTCTTCCTGCTATCTGCAAATTTATTATAACTTGCGCCTGAGCCCCTTGATATAGATTCACCAGCATTTGTGTAGTATGGATTGGGAACCTGACCTCTGTAAGAATTAAAAAAAGAGTTTCCCAATTAACTAAGTCAAATGCTTTTTCAGCGTCAACCGTCATTATAAGAATAGGTAGTTTATTTGAATTGAAAAAATCAAGCTCTTGGACCAGAAACCCAGTATTAGATGACATATGTCTGCCAGAGACGAACCCCGTCTGAACTTTATGGATAATCTTCTGCGCCATAGGAGAAAAACGATTTGCCCAAATCTTCATTAGGATTTTATAGTCAGCATGCAACAAGCTAACTGGCCTGTATGAATTAACGGTATTAGGGCACTTATCTTTTTTAACAAAACTTATTATTGTTCACTCTCTGAAAGTAGAAGGAACTCCCCCCCCCCACTCTTACAAAATTAAATAACTCTAGCAAGAAAGGTGTTAATTCTTGTGAAGATATCTTATAAAACTGTGTGGGTAAGTCGTCTTTTCCAGAGGACTTGCCTCCCGGCATTGAAGCAAGGGCTTCCCTAATTTCTTTTGAGGTAATTTCCGCATATACCTCAACTCCCTGATCCGTTGTCATACATGGAAGATCAATGTCCCCCAAATATTGGGTTATTGCCTCATTAGATACCATAAACTCAGTTGCATACAGCTTGTGATAATACCTGAGAAACACTTGTGCTATTTTTTCTTTATCTATAATCAGTGCCCCGGTTTCCGGCTCTATCAGTTCTGTAATTAACATTGATTCCTGCTTAGCTTTACTTGACCAGGCAAGGAGTTTTCCCACTAACTGACACTCCTCATATACACGCTGTTGATATGTTCTGGAGCTGGCTATTTCCTCAAAAATAAAAAAATTCCCTTAATTCCTGTTTTGTTCTTATTAGTTGCTGTTCTAGTTCTTGGTGTTCTCCCTTGTGGCTATCTCTCTGCATTAAGGCTAAATCTACAGCATGTTGTAGTTTAATTATTCGATCCCTCATCACCTTAGATTGTGATGCCGAGACAGCTATCATCTGGCCCCTTGCTGTAGCCTTAAACACCCACCGGATTGAGAAAAGAGTCGCCGTGCACTTATTTTCCTGAAAAAAATACCTTGATCCATTCCTTCATCTCTTCTACCCATTTAGGGTTCGAGAGGAGGAGCCAATCCATCTGCCACCTGGATTTCTCCCATCTCGCTCCCTCTAGTCTAATCTCAATAATAAGCATGGAATGATCTGAAAAGGAATTGGCTTTAATTTCAGCATTCATACAATTAACATAACGAGGAATCAAAAAGAAGTCTATGCGTGAGGATGACTTATACCGCTGGGAGGAACAGGTAATCTGTGTGTCGCCTAGATGTAGCTCCCGCCATGGATCGATCAACAAATAATCTTGTTTCATAGAGCCTAAAATCCCTGTTGTGCTCAGTTTTAACTGTTTTTTCCCCTTTATTAGAAGTATCCTTTTTCAAATCCTGAATAACATTAAAATCTTCTTCTAGGACTATCGGGCCCTCTTTGCCTCTAACCAGCTCATTAATCTTTTTAAGGGGAGTTGGATCATCATTAATTGGGGCATAGTAATTAACGAAATTAAACAGTGCCCTGTTTACCCTAGCAGTAACCCAAATCCACCTCCCTTGAGGATCTCTCGTTACTTGATGTATCTCACAATTGATTCTTTGGGCAAAATAAATGGCTACCCCCCTCACAGCGAGCCCTGCAGAGGCAAAAAGTGCTCTAGAGTAATATTTAGGTATATGAATTTTAGGAGTATTCGTTTTTAGGTGGGTCTCTTGAAGATACAAGATCCGAGGAGAAAAAGACGTAAGCCATCTAATCAACCAACCATATTATGCAGTCTCAATCCTGTCTTGAGCCAGCTATGCAGGAACCCCCTCTACTCTTTCGACCATTGGAGAATCCATCATTATCATCATTGTCATCTGATGTGGCCGGTGGAATTTTGGTTTCAAGTCAAACTCAGCATTTGGAGACAGGGACTACCTTTCAGTGCAATATAAAAGCTTTGCTCAACATCATTCTTGATGAGATAAGAGAAACAAAAGCCACTCAAGCAACCAAGATAGCTGCGCTTCATGTACGTTTATCAAAAATCGAAGAGGTAGTTGCATCCTATCCGGCAAGAATGCAGGAGGTTGAATCAAGAATCTCACTCCTGGAAGATCAATTGACTGTGATGCAGCCGCAGGTCTCAATAGATAAAAAGCAGGAAAATCTATTGGAAACCAAGATAGAAGAACTGTAAAATTATTCCCGACGTTCAAATCTGCGAGTAGTTGGAGTCCCCGAAGGTTGCGAAGGATCACAAGCACTCCAGGGGGTCGAATCTTTTATTAAAGAGAACATCCTCCCTGAGTTCTCAGGTGATCTCACGATTACACGGGCACATAGAGTTCCTTCACAGCCATTCCCTAATTCTAAATTACCCAGAACGATCTTAGTGAACTTTGAGGACTATCGAGTAAGGGAGCAGATTTTGACCAGATCGATCCAGAAGAGACAATTTTCCTCTCGAGATGTCCCTAACTGCCGCATTTTTTTAGATATGAGTGCAGTTGCAGCGTGTCGTCGTGTGGTAAATTTTAATTACCTGTACTTAATTTATGCGGTAAAGTTCAATAAGGATAACTCAGAATAAATAAGAGGCAGAATCCGTGATATTAGAGGTTTTAAAAGGGGTTTTATTCCTTACAAAGGAATTGGTTCGAACCAGGCAATCGGATTCCGTCACCACGAAGGTTCGGGAAGGGATAACGCATACTTTATTGACAGGTTATCATATATATAGTCAATGCATTTCAGTAGGGCAGGTGCAGAAGGCGTAACAGTTGAGAGGAGAGATAAGAGTACACATACGTAATGAAAAAGGCGTTACAATGGGCGTGTACTTAGAAACGTCATTATGAGGATGTCACAGGTGGGTGGATCCATAAGAGAATCCTGCAATGTCAGCAGAAATACATGGCAGAGATGCGCGTGCAGCAGCATGACATGTGATTGACGTATAACTGGAGGGTGAAGGGGACTTGACATTTAGCCCTACGTGAGGAGACAGAAGTCTGGGATGTCAGAACAACCTAATCCCAAATCGTATCTAATATCTTGTGTTTAAGGAACTGTATTATCTGGAAGGAAAGGTCTCTCGGGCAGAGGCTATCCTATACTGACTGCTAGTGCGTGTATAAGTGTCTACGTGTCTACATGAGATGCGAGGGGGCATGGGCCTACCATGGTAACAGGAGCTATGAATTACTTGCACGGAGACAGTAAGGCCGGGCCCTTTGCTCTGTAGCTGGGTGGATGTTTACCTAAACTACTAGACAGGAATGCATTTCTCGAGGAGCGGAGCAGATAACTTGAAGGCTGAATACAGTCTTGGCAGGCAACAGGCCGGGCCAGGCACCGTTAGCCGCGCAGGAAGTAAGACAAAGGTCATGGATACAGATGCAGGTCCAGGCTGGAGCATTCAGAGGCAGAAAGCAGGAAAAGCTCGATGGCAGAATTCAGGGCCTAACTTGCCAGAGCTGAAAAACGTGAAAGGTACTCTATATAAAGACGGTGGCAAGGCATACTTAGGAACGGAATATTCGACCCATTCATGGTGGATCTGAAAGAGGACATGTTAACGTTGGACGCATATGTATTTGCGTCTTCAGAGCTGGAAGTGGAGGGAACATACATGTACTTGTAGCATGTACATGGAGCCGTTGGGGTCTAAGATAGGGGACACAATTGATCATAAAAATTCATATTTCCTCAGTCGGAAGGAGTTTGTCAAGCTCCTATACTTGTTTAAAGCGCAGGGGGTCAATCAGCCATTGCCCAACAATAGAAACTAGGCTTTTTGGTCCGAGGAAAGTTTCATATGCTCACTAGCATTGATGAAGCCCAGGAACTGTTACAAACAATTACTAAAGAGAAGTAAAAAGAGACTGGCCTATTCGTCATGATGGACATTGGGTTTTAGTTCATTTTTTTCCCCCCCTTTTTTCTTCCTATCTCTCTTCTCTCTCTTTTTCTTTTTTTGGGGCGGGACGAGGTGAGGGGTCACATTAGGGTGCAATAACATGGCACCGGATTCAGAGGTACACGTGGGGGGCAGTCAGATGGTAAGGCGGGCAATTCCTTATCTGCCGGGGGTAGGAAGGCTCACGGGGGAGTTCTGAGGTGTGGAAGAGGAGGATGGGCATGGGGTGGGAAGGGTGGCAGATAATTGGGGAAAAATTATTAAGGTTGTTACTGGATACAAATGGTACAAATGGTACGATGGTATTTTGTTCTTTACTGCAATATGGATCCAAATCGAAGGATGACATCGATAAATGTCAACGGGGTCTCTAACAAGAATTCAGCTTTCTTGAAGGTCGTTACCATTTGCTTGGACTCTTGTTCACAGCCAGGGGTGTAGCTTTAGGGGGGGGGGGAGTTTGGGCTGTTACACCCCCCTAATGAATGTATTATTTTAAAAAGTAGTTGGATAGAGGGACTTTCAATTTTACCTGGACACACACACAGAGACAGTCACAGCATCTCTCTCTCTCTCTCGCTCTCTCTCTCACTCTCTCTCTCTCTCCTTCCCTACTCTTTTCTCTGTCCACTGGCTCTTAAACACCACTCAAGTGCTGCTTCTATTACAACGATTAACATGACATGCCAGTGTGATTGTCGGAAAATCTGAAGATCACAGCCCCCTAATCCTACTGACCAAGCTATGCCCCTGCTCACAGCCCTGTCCTCATTAGCATGTCAAGGAGACCACTTTTACTGAAAACTGAAAACAGAGCATTTGAGCAGGGCATGTCTATTTACTGTGAAATGAACTCCTTAACTATTGTGGCATCTCCTTCAGTAAACACTTAAATATTTCCACATGTGTAGATTTTTTTTTACAAACTACATGTATAAATTGGGCATACTAACAAAACGTTAACTAATGCGTGATGTCATAATGTGCTTGAATATATCTGTAGGGTTTAAAAAAATACAGCCTTTTCCAAATAACACGAATTTTAAGCATAGCATTTATATACACAGACATCTCAGTGTCTTGACTTGTGGCAGTGACAATTTGTTCCAATGAGATGGCAGCTGGGGTGCTTGATTTCATGATGAAGTTTATGTAGGTTTTAGCTGATATCGTCCTTTAATAGAGATACCATATTATATGCAGACGATACGCAGCTAATTCTGGTCCTGGAAAATAACACCACCCAGTTGGATTAAGACTAACCACCTGAAGTGTAATTCCGAAAAAATGGAAATTCTATCTTTAGGCCAAGAAAACTCTTACTCGCCCAAACCCTGGTGGCCAGCGAACACCACCCCTCCTCCAAACACAGTAAACATGGTCAGGAACTTGGGAATAAAATGTCATACCACTCTATCATTTAAACAGCAATCTTTGGCAGTTGCCGGCACCTGCTTTCACATCATAAAAAGCCTAAAGAAAGTTTACAATCTGATTCCCATTTCAGCAAGGCAAACATTGTTATCGCCCTAATTACATCTAGGCTAGATTATTGTAATAGCCTCTACGCAGGTACCAACAAGTCGGTCCTACACAGGCTACAAATGGTCCAGCATGCTGCAGCACGGTGAGTACCGAAGTGGCCGAGGGGGTCATCTGCATCGGCGGCACTAGACATACTTCACTGGCTGCCAATCCATAAACGTGTCCTGTTTAAAGTCCTCATTAACACTTTTAGGGACTTCCATTCCTTGGGCCCTCAATATCTCCGAACACAATTCAAGCGTTACTTTCCCTCCCGAAGTTTAAGATCAGCAAATGCCAATCTGTTGAAAATACCAGCTTTCAGATTGACATCGAAAGGAGGAAAATCGCTCACAGTGATAGGCTCAAAGGCATAGAACAAACTTCCTCTCAACTCCCCCAGATCACGTCCGAGTCCCTGTTTAGGAAGGTCCTAAACACCTGGGTCTTCAGTGCAGCGGACACTCTCTGCAAAACTCTGATCCACTGTTCTTACTGTTAGCCATCAACCAGGCTTTTTTGCTTCCATATCTGGGTTCCGTTTAGCGCCATGATGCTCCTCGGAGTGACAGTTGCGCTATACAACTGTAACATTACATTACATTACATCTTAGAATGGGTGCCAGCTCACTTTACAGGCACTTTTGAGAAGTAGTCAACAGAGTTATGATCTTTCCCTGGAGGATGCACAATTGTGTAGTTGTATTCTTGCAATCACAGGCTCCAACATTCAATGTGAGAAGGCATTTTTGCATTTAGATTGCCATAGATAGTCAACAATGTTTGATGATGTATCACAAGGGTGAAGGGCTTCCTGTACAAGACTAGGTGGAAAAGTTAATAAGCCCACACCACTACTAAGCTCAGGTTGTGTATAAGCATGTACAGTTTGGGACAAACTTTGAATTCTATATACCACAATATGTCTTTAAACATTTGGGTGTCCGCTGTGCTGTGCAAGGATGGCGCCTAACCTGACAGGGCTAGCTTTAACAACAGCCTCAGTATGAAGCTTTGGATCAAAGTATGCCATTTCAGTGGCTTCTTTGATTTTCTGGAAGCTTTGCTCACATTCATTTGACCAAAGAGCAGAAATATTATTTTTTGTCTCCTAATGGTGCACTGACAGTAGCAAAGTCTTGTATGTATCCAGAGCAATAGCTGGCAATGCCAAGGAATGAACATACATGGAAATCTTTTGTGGGAACTGGCAGTTGACAGCACTTGCACTTTAGCTGGAGCAGGTGTCAGGCCCCCATCAAAAAAGATATGGCCAAAGAATTTTAACTTTGTCTTATGGACCTCATATTTCTCGGAAATTCAAAGTTAAACCAGAATCAGCAAGCAAATGACACACTTGCGTGCGAGCTTTGTCGTGCTCCTTCTGTGTAGCTCCAAAAACCAATATGTCATCACTATAATTGAAAGCATTCATGATAGGCTGCATGATACGTCTAATGACATCTTGAAGTAGCTCTGCAACTGATGACACACCAAAATGCAGTCTTTTGTAACGGAACAAACCAACATGTGTATAAAACGTTGTAATGTATCCGCAATTCTCTTCGAGTTCCATTTTATGATATCCTTTATTCAGATCAAGCTGAGAGAATACCTTCGCACCTTTCAATTGTTTTATCATGTAGAAATGATGAGGACCGAGATGTAATTCGCTTTCCAATTGCCCTGTTCGCCTGATGCATATCCACACAGATATGCACAGCTCTTTCACTGTCCTTTTGGGGTACCACCACTATGGGAGAAATCCATGGACCCAACTACCTCCTATCCACAAATCTCTATCTAAGGTCCTCTCATTGTGGAATATATATAGGGCCATATGTACAAACACATTTTCCCATAGACACAGAATGGTTAAAACACTTTGATACATTTGACCCATAGATTTTTGCATGAGTAGGCCCTAGGAGATAGTGCGCGGCAGGTGGCATTAGGGCACTAAACACAGTGTGCCACAATCAGATAGCACTCTGCCTTAACATGATTTGCGGAAATTAAAAGCTGGACTTATAAAAAGGTTCTTCTTCACACCAACGCACCTGAACAAATGTCTCTGAACTATGCTGAGGTGCCTTCAAAATGTGGAGCTGAGTGCTGGCTATTACAAATAAGCTTGAAGACCCTGCTTAAGCTCCCTTCACCCAGCATGCCGCCAAATTACCTGTGTGCAAGTCCACAATCAGACCACAGAGTCAAAAGATGTGGATATAGTGCCTATATGCCTTTCATTTTGACAATAGAGGCTACAGAAGGGTTGCTCCATGAACCACCATCTACATGTGCAATTCAGCTGAGTGATGATTGCCTAAAAATACACTCCCTCCGTTCATCAAAGTTTATTACTTTTATTACCCTTGCACCTAGACATTTTGTACACAGGTCCAGCACCTGGTTGGCCTGGGGCCAGCCAGATGAAGAAGATACCAAGATGGGCATAAGTGATTCCAGCGAAAGCCCTTGTGTTTATTTCGACACACTAATCCTTTGTTTCTATGGGTCAACAAGAGATCTTCTTTCCTACGTCAGCAAGGTTGATGACCCCTCATTGCAGACGATGAGTCTCTATAGTGCTGTGTAATAATTGTATCTCTTCCTGGACTTTTCTAGTGTTTGCAATTATTTAGTCATCATGAACAGTTGTAAACTGTACAAATAGATGGGATAATTTACCACTGTATTTTTGCTTAGGTAGCATTTCATAGTACATCTGATTTGCATGTTTGTGTTACTGTATTGAGCTTCGATTTTACTGTACACAAATATTCAGTAGCAAAGCAAGCAGGGGCAGCTCCTCCGTAATTGATGGAGGAGTGTAGCCCCACAGCCCGCGCCAGCAGGTGATTAATAAAATGATAATAACATAACGTTATTACCATTTTATTTATACTGTCTGTCTGAGGCACGCAATTAGAATAGGATGGGGTAGGCCTGAGCATGTTAGAGAGGAGTACTGTGCATTTATAAGCGCATGTGCATTTGACCAGCCAAATACACATACACACTTATGTTTCTCCAGCCCAGCTGTATTACACAGCCGGCTTAGTGAAAAGCCATAGGCTCCAATTCACTGTCTGAGCGGAAAATGAGGTCACTCAGACCAATCCCGGCGCTGCTCTCATGCTATGAGAGCAGTGTCTGAATTGGGTATGGAGCCTGTGCCCTGAGGGCCATCCTCTTCCGGCCCTGTGAGAGAACAAGCGAGAACCCCTCAGCAGATGGGAGTGGCAGGTAAGTATTTTAGTTTTTTTACTTTTATGTTATTTCTTCCCCCACATATTATCCTCCCCCACAGCCACCCTGCCACTGTGTGGAAATTTAGCTTGCAAACTGAACATTATCTGCGCCATCTTGCCTCTCCCCAGCGCCACGCACAGCGAGCACACGACAATCATTTTAGACACCCCACTCTCTCCCCCGCTCATTGTCGATCGCCAGCGCGTTCCCCTGACGCTGCAAACACCCCCCGCGCACCGGCCACCCCCGCTCTCTCATACACGGGCCATAAACCCTCTCCTTCTGCGCGACCCTGCCATGGAACCACATCCCACGCCCGACCGACATCCCATACATGGTCATGCATCTCTTTGATAACCCCCTTCCTCTGCGCCCCAATTATCCGATCCGGTCCCAGGCCATCACCTAGCCCTGCGGATGCAGTTTATTGCCCCTACTGTAAGGGAAACACCCCACATCAAAGGGATTACAGTGGATCAAAGCCCCTACCCCCTGAGACCCGGCCGGTTGCACACATCCCCGGGAATTGGCGGAATGTCCAGCTGCGTGATAGCCATCTCCTACTGTAGATGGGGTGGGGACTTCCACTGTAGATATGTGTGGGAACGAGTTCGAAGTGGGGATTCTGAAGACGTTCTTTTATACATCAAAGTAATCTCAAGAATGTGCCATGTACAATAAACCTGCAATAAAGTCATAAACCTGTGTATAAGAGGCCAGGCCTCAGAGATGCAGTTAGAGCACCTCGTGACGATACCTTGCTGTCTGATCTGATGTGTTCTGCTCCGACGGAATAAAACTTTGTTTCCTGCCTTCCAGTCTCCGGCGCCTGCCTCTTTCATTGGTAAATTATCGAATGGTATGAGAGGCGATTACCGCCGGGCAATACTTGAAGGGTTATCGACTGAAACTGCCGCTACCATTTAACAATTGGCGTCCCAAGCGTGGGGCCCATCAGAGACACGTGGATCCAGTGGGAGAGGTCCTGACGACAGAGTGAACGACTGCAACGATCGGGAGAGCTCCTGCCCAATAGACCCTCGTCTGGCAGCCGATCATCCGAACTTCACTGGTTCCGAGCAGACCTCTCTCGAGTGATCTACGGTCCTGACTGGGAACCATCAGGAGTGCCACAGCAATAACGGAGAGTAGAGGACGATCGGGCGCTGGAGGCGGAAGACGAGAAACTGTCCACGCGGTCCGGGTAAGGTCGTGATACACGACAAATTGCGAAATAATTGATTGATTGTTTGAAGTTTTGAAAATACTAGTATTGCTCATTGATTGTTCTCTTTGAGATATTCGCTGTCTACAAACGGGGAGGAGTAGAAATACTCTCTCTCTCTCTCCCTTTGCAGATAGTGAAGGGTAGGTAACGCAGACTTTTGTCCCCGTTGAAACCCGTCGTGCCTATCTTTATCTCCCCACTGATTGATTGTCCGAACATTGATTGTTTTGAAGAATAGTGCTCTTTGAGATATTCTCTGTTTGCAAATAACGTAGAATAGAAATATTCTGTCTAGTCTTTGCAAATAGTGAAGGGTAGGTAACGCAGACTTTTGTCCCTGTTGTAACCCGTCGTGCCTATCTTTATCTCCCCATTGATTGATTGATTGATTGTCCGAACACTAGTTGTTCGATATTGGTTCTTTGGAGGTATTCTCTGCTTACAAATAACGAGGAATAGAGATATTCTGTCTAGTCTTTGCAAGCAGTGAAAAGATAGGTAGTGCTGACTTTTGTCCCCATTGAAACCCGTCATGCCTATCTTCTCCCCACTGATTGGTAGTTGGTTCTGCCCGGACCGCTTATTAGAGGTGGACCATCCGGCTCCACTGGAAGGCACCCCTAATAAGGACATGTTCACTAAATATGGACTAGTCGCCGTAGCTTATAGCAAGCTATGGCATAAATATACCAGGAAGGACCCCGAGAGTCAGTGGCCACTGATGGGATCCTTCGTCGACCATAAGATAGAAGTGCTAGAAATGGCTCTGCGTAGCAATAAGACGACGCCTACTATGCTTGACAGTATCGGCATGTGGCGCAAAGAAGTAACGCAACGGAAAAAGAGGGAAGAAGTAAAGGCAGAAAAGGAATTACGAAAGGCAGCTCACCTTGCCGCTAGAAAGTTAGAAGAAGAAATAAAGGAGAGAAGGGAAACTAAACTAAGACAGGAGCCCGAAACCTCAGGCCAGTACGCTGTTAGGACCCCCTCTATGCTCTACCCTGAGTTGTCCTCTAAGCAACGAACGAATGACGAATTACTATTAGGTCCCCCAATCATTTACATGCCCCCTCCATACGCACCCTCCCAATCGGTAGTGCAACACCCACAACCCCCAAACACGAGCGAAAGCAGTACAGGGGCCTCGGTCCTCACGGCCTCCGCGCCGGCCGAGCCTCTTGTACTGAACACAACGTCTGCAATGACGTTGGATGACCCTGAGATAAGAAAGAAAGATTCCACCAGAATTAATCGACTAACGAAGGATGAACGAGCAGGAATCGACAAAATAGTAAAGGCACTGGTGGGATCCTTTTTGACCTTACAAAACTAAAGTAACGCTAGAAGATAGCCCTTTGTGGGATATATGAAACCAAGGGAAGGAGCCAAGCTCACGGTCGAGACGGCCACGAGGTAGCCCGACTCAATTACTCTCGCTACCTAAACATGTCTGCCCCACTGCCCACCCCGCCCAATAAGCATGACAAAGTCCTGCACAAACGGAAGCCTGCTGACACCCACCATCTGTCACGCCTGCCGATTCCAGCCCCCAGATGACTCCGTTCCCTGTCCAAGATGGCCGCTCCTGAGTGCGCAGGCGCAACATGGTCAGGCGAGTTGAAAAGCCTGACTTCCGGTTTACTCGGAGCTTCGCGTTCCAGTGGGGCTCCTCAGGCTGTTGCGATAATTGTTCTCCAGCGTTCTGAGTTTCCTGGACTACCTCGGTAGTCGTTCTGTTCCCGTGTCCTTCGCCCATTCTCTTCCGAGGATTCCACAGTTGCTCTATTTTTACAGCAACCCTCTTTGTCAGAGCTCTGACACCCGAGCCTGGTTCCTCCGGCTCGGGGGCTCCTTTTTGTCTCGCGCCGTTTGGCGCCTTGTTCCTTTGCTCTGTCGAGCATACTTCAGCAGGCAGTAGTGTACTCCGCCCACCTTACCGGATCTTGTCCCGTGGGCCGGCCGGGTTTAACTGCTCCTGCACCCTTGTCCTTCCACGCTTCCTCTCTCGTTTCGCTCATTATCTGCCCCATCCTCCAGAGACCCACTTTCCTGTGTTACCTTACTTGGAGAGCTGGCCATATTCACTACAGTTGGCAGTTGGGACTACATACAAGGCTCCTTTCTTCACAACTCAAGGTACTGTGCTGGGGGAGCATTGAGGGTGGGGGTGTTAGTTCCCATATTACGAGCATTTCATCCTTATCATGTTCCTTTTATGATTTCATAGATCCTAATCAAAGATGTGTCTCCCATAACATCAGGGGCAGTTCCAGTAAACTTCTTAGGATTCCCTTCACAACCTTCACAACCAGTCCACTAGGTAGGCGAGCCTCCTATTGGTAGCCAGGACAGGTGGAGGGGGCTTTTAGGGACATTCACCTCACTTCTCATTAACATATGTTCTTTGTGCCTTTTTCAGACGTCCGCTCTCTCAAAACCACAGTGACAACCAAGAAGGCAGTTCTCTGGATGCTACCCTCCTTTCCTTGTTTTGTCTCCCCTCTTTCCCTCCTTACCCGTGTGTTCTAGGGTTTGATAGCCACACGGTGTGAGAAGGGACGGTTGGGAATTAGCTTCTACACCTCGCAACAGCAGCGTGGGGACTCGGTGGCGCTCCTGCAGAATCCTATCCGGTAAGAACCTGACAGAACGCGAAGCCCTAGTGGTTTGTTCTGCCCGGGCGCCATGGACTTACCTCAGGTTACAATGACGGACTTAGCTAATATGATAGGGAATTTGCAGTTAGAAACACAGGCCTTGACCGCTCGAGTAAATACCCTACAGAGAGAGAGACCTGGGGAGGGCGGTGCTAGGGGCTCAGCACAGGTTATACAAGTAACTACTCCTCCGTCTATTCCTCTTGCACCACCCGAAAGATTTTCAGGCGACTCTACAAAATGTTCCACTTTTATTAGCCAGTGTCAACTACAATTCACATGTAAAGCACAATGTTTCCCTACCGACCAGGCAAAGGTGGCTTTTATGATTTCTTATCTAGGTGGTTCAGCAGCAAAATGGGCGATTCCGTTGATAGAACGGGACGACCCTTTATTACAGGACTATAGGGCATTCCAAAGAGAATTCAAAAAACTGTTTGACAAACACACTTATACCCAGTCTGCAGATACAGAGTTACTAGCTCTCAAACAAGGGACGACAGATCTGATTAGCTATATCACCTCATTTCAGAGGTTGGTGGTTGAGGCTGAGTGGCCAGAAGAAAAACGCAGTACTTTATTTTATCGGGGCCTTAGAGACGACATCAAAGATTCTTTATCACAGATTGTAGATCTCCCCAGGGATTGTAAAGAACTTATTGACCTAGCGGTCAAAATAGACCATCGTCTTCAAGAACGAAAGCGGGAAAAAGGAAAGATCGAGAATAGAACAGTGATTCTTCGGGAGAAAAGAACAGAAGCCGCTTCTGCAGCTGACGAAGTGGAACCTATGCAGATAGGGACATTACGTGGGCCTTTAACCTCTGAAGAAAGACGCAGAAGGCGAGACAATCAGCTGTGTCTTTATTGTGGGAAGGCGGGTCATTTTCTCAGAAATTGTCCTACCAAACCAGTAGTAACCAAGAAGTCGGAAAACTAGAAAACCCGGGGCCTAGTGAGACCAGGACTCCGGGTTATTCTGGTTTAAGTGTCTCTTCAGCTAACCCTAGTATGGCTCACCCCAGTCATTTTTTTGTCGCCGCCAAATTAATCTGGAACCAAGGAAAGACAGAGATTCAAATCATGATAGATTCGGGCGCTTCAGGGAATTTTGTAGACAAGAACTGGGCTGAGGATCATGGCGTACAAGCTTATAACAAGGGTTACATAGAAAATGTCACCACGATTGATGGAAGCATCTTAAAATCAGGTCCCATCACACATCAGACGGAGGCCATACAAGTCCTCTTAGAGCCTAATCATACAGAAGTGATAGTATTTGACTTGATCCAATCCCCTCAATTCCCGGTCTTGTTGGGCCTCCCTTGGTTGAGGTTGCATAACCCGTTGATAGATTGGAAAAAGGCAACAATCCAGTTCAATTCTGAAGACTGTTTGGCTCATACGGTAATGTCTAGTCAGATCAGTAAGGTACCAAGGGTGGAGGAGGAGAACTCTTTACCACAGGAATATCAAGACTTGAAAGCCATTTTTAACGAGGAAGAGGCCACTAGTCTTCCCCCTCACCGACCGTATGATTGTCGGATTGAGCTACAGAACGGAGCTAAAATACCCTGTAGCCGGGTTTACTCCCTCACGGAGAAAGAAAACCTGTATTTAAGGGAATATCTGGATTCCATGCTGGCCATGGGATTTATACGTCCTTCCCGCTCCCCAGCCTCATCTTCGCTGTTTTTCATACCGAAGCGGGAAGGGGGCTTACGATGTTGCATTGACTATAGGTCTCTGAACAAGATTACGACCAAAAATAGGTATCCTCTTCCGCTCATCTCCTCTCTCCTTGATCAGGTGAGAAATGCCCAAATATTTACTAAACTAGATTTACGGGGTGCTTATCACTTGGTCAGGGTAGCTGAGGGAGATGAATGGAAGACGGCCTTTTGTACGAAATATGGCCTCTATGAGTATCTTGTAATGCCCTTTGGGCTGTGTAATGCCCCCTCAGCATTCCAATTCTTTATAAATGAGGTTCTTAAGGAAATGCTGGAGGTCTACGTCATTGCCTATATTGATGACCTGCTTATCTACTCCTCTTCCCCGCAAGAACATGTACACCACGTCAGAAATGTGTTGCAGCGACTAAGGGACAACCATCTCTACTGTAAACTTGAGAAATGTATGTTTCATGTCCAGGAGGTCCCCTTTTTGGGTTTCATTATAACTCCAACAGGGTTGCGTATGGATCCCCAAAAGGTTGAAGCTATCCATCGTTGGTCCACTCCTCAAAAGGTGAAAGAGATACAAAGTTTCCTCGGCTTCGCCAATTTTTATAGGCGTTTTATCTCGGGTTTTTCCAAGACGATAGCGCCTATTACCAAACTACTGAAAAAAGGGGTTCCCTTTGTTTGGACAACAGAAGCCGAGACAGCATTTCAAACACTAAAGACAGCTTTCACCCAAGCACCTGTACTCCAACATCCGGATCCCAGGTATCCATTCATAGTGGAGGCGGATGCATCGCAGGCCGCGGTGGGGGGGGGTGCTATCCCAGGCAGACCACATTACAGGCGAATTACATCCAGTGGCATTTTTTTCCCATAAATTCACACCCGCGGAACTAAACTATGCAGTTGGAGACAAGGAACTGTTAGCCATTAAGAAGGCCTTTGAGGAGTGGCGTCAGTACCTGTTAGGAGCCAGACATACCGTTATGGTATTCACAGATCACCGTAACTTGCAATTTCTAAAATCAGCCAAGGCCCTATCCATGAGGCAATTACGGTGGGCCCAATTCTTTAGTGAATTCGATTTTACTATTCAATACAGAGCAGGCAGACAGAATGGTAAGGCTGATGCGTTGTCTCGGTTAGGATTTGAGATGCCTGAAGAACCGGTAAATCCACCCCACATCATACCACAACATAGAATAGTGGGAGGACTGTCAGAGGAGGATTTCTACACTAAAGTAAGGACAGAACAACAGACAGGGAGCGGACAAGAGATGGTAGAGTCAGTGGAACACGTTACCAGAAAGGGGTTCCTGTATGTACAGGAAGGCCTGGTTCTTCCTACTTTGGATTTGCAAAGACAGGCTCTAGAATGGTGTCATGCTCATCCTCTGGCCGGACACCCTGGAATAAAGAAAACTCTTGCCTCAGTCAGAAGGTGGTTTTGGTGGCCAAATCTAGGAAAGGATGTAGAACTATTTGTGAAAACATGTCACGTGTGTGCCCAAAGTAAAACATCCATACAGAGGCCCATGGGGTTACTCCAGCCTCTCCCTACCCCCCGATGCCGTGGCATACAGTGTCCATGGACTTCGTAGTGGAATTACCTCTTACGACCAGTGGCCACACTACCTTATTGGTGGTTGTAGATCTATTCACTAAGATGGCCCATTTTGTTCCATTACCAGGCCTCCCTACGGCGGCTGAACTAGCTACAATCTTCCTCCATCATGTAGTCAGGTTACACGGGTTTCCCTCAGTGGTCATTTCAGACAGAGGCGCTCAGTTTGTTTCTCGGTTTTGGCGGAAAATGTGCTCCCTGCTACAAATAGAAGTCAGATTGTCCTCAAGTCATCATCCCCAAACCGATGGCCAGACTGAGAGGGTAAACCAGTGCTTCGAACAATACATAAGAAGCCAGTCACTACATTCCAGAACAGAGTGGGACAAGATGGTATGGACGGCAGAGTATGCATACAACAACAGTCAACATGCATCCACAAAAAACACACCCTTCTACTGTTCTTACGGTTTCCACCCAAAGACCCTTCCTTCAGTGACCATCGCGGACTGTGTTGTCCCAGCGGTCAGTGACTTCATTCATAACATTCAAGATATACACAAGGTCACACGGGACAATCTAGACCAGGCTAAGGCACAGTATAAAAAAGGGGCGGATGCTCACAGACAGACAGAACCTTTGTATCAACCCGGGGACGAGGTATGGCTATCATCAAAATATATACCTCTAAGAGGTCCTTGTAAATTCAAACCTAAGTACCTTGGGCCTTATAAAATCAAAAGAGTAATCAACCCCGTAGCTATGGAACTGCAGTTGCCAGTGTCATTCAAGGTACACCCTGTCTTCCATGTTTCGTTGTTAAAGCCCATGGAACCTGAGACCCGGCTTCCCCCAAAACCTGCTCCAGTGTCCATAGAGGGAGAGGACGAATATGAAGTGGAAGCCATTATCGATTCACGAAGAAACAGACGGCGATTGCAGTATCTGATACACTGGAAAGGCTACGGTATAGAGGAACGTACATGGGAACCCGCTAGTCAGGTTCACGCCCCTCGATTACTCCGTCTTTTCCATAGACGTCATCCTCACAAGCCCAAACCTGTGGGAGGGGTTCTAGGGGGAGTATACTGTCACGCCTGCCGATTCCAGCCCCCAGATGACTCCGTTCCCTGTCCAAGATGGCCGCTCCTGAGTGCGCAGGCGCAACATGGTCAGGCGAGTTGAAAAGCCTGACTTCCGGTTTACTCGGAGCTTCGCGTTCCAGTGGGGCTCCTCAGGCTGTTGCGATAATTGTTCTCCAGCGTTCTGAGTTTCCTGGACTACCTCGGTAGTCGTTCTGTTCCCGTGTCCTTCGCCCATTCTCTTCCGAGGATTCCACAGTTGCTCTATTTTTACAGCAACCCTCTTTGTCAGAGCTCTGACACCCGAGCCTGGTTCCTCCGGCTCGGGGGCTCCTTTTTGTCTCGCGCCGTTTGGCGCCTTGTTCCTTTGCTCTGTCGAGCATACTTCAGCAGGCAGTAGTGTACTCCGCCCACCTTACCGGATCTTGTCCCGTGGGCCGGCCGGGTTTAACTGCTCCTGCACCCTTGTCCTTCCACGCTTCCTCTCTCGTTTCGCTCATTATCTGCCCCATCCTCCAGAGACCCACTTTCCTGTGTTTCCTTACTTGGAGAGCTGGCCATATTCACTACAGTTGGCAGTTGGGACTACATACAAGGCTCCTTTCTTCACAACTCAAGGTACTGTGCTGGGGGAGCATTGAGGGTGGGGGTGTTAGTTCCCATATTACGAGCATTTCATCCTTATCCTGTTCCTTTTATGATTTCATAGATCCTAATCAAAGATGTGTCTCCCATAACATCAGGGGCAGTTCCAGTAAACTTCTTAGGATTCCCTTCACAACCTTCACAACCAGTCCACTAGGTAGGCGAGCCTCCTATTGGTAGCCAGGACAGGTGGAGGGGGCTTTTAGGGACATTCACCTCACTTCTCATTAACATATGTTCTTTGTGCCTTTTTCAGACGTCCGCTCTCTCAAAACCACAGTGACAACCAAGAAGGCAGTTCTCTGGATGCTACCCTCCTTTCCTTGTTTTGTCTCCCCTCTTTCCCTCCTTACCCGTGTGTTCTAGGGTTTGATAGCCACACGGTGTGAGAAGGGACGGTTGGGAATTAGCTTCTACACCTCGCAACAGCAGCGTGGGGACTCGGTGGCGCTCCTGCAGAATCCTATCCGGTAAGAACCTGACACCATCGACGTCACCAAACTAGGGCTAGATCGCGCACAATTGGGTTATGTTATTTTTCCGATTACGCAGTGCTCGTCGCCAGATTGCAAATATGTACAAACACTCCAACGAAGTAGTATAGTTATAACATTTTAATAACTTATAGATATAACAAACACACCAACAGGGTAAACAGGTTTTTAAACAACTATTTACATGACAGTCTGCTGCAACCTCCATCTCAAAGCCTTAACGTCCACGTGACACCGTCCTCGCCTCTCCTTCCATGAAATTGCAACATTGGCCTGTTTTGGGCGGTCCTTTTAGTCAGCTCTGGGCTATAAAAACCATGCCAAATCCATCGACATCAGTGGCGGACGATTGTGCGAATAGGCCGGAGGCTATACGAAGCGCCAAAGCTCTGACAGCGCCAAGATGGAGTCTGCCACGCTGGGCGGATCTTCCCATTCTTTTCTTCTTTCTTCAATAACGAAGGGGTGCCCTGGCCGGGGGAAGCGCCGCGGACAGGCCTCCCCCACCTCCCCAGGTGGAGGCTCGCCAGCAGACGAGGGCACCCCAACCGTCTTAATTCGCCGGCCAGCTGAGCTGCACCCAATCGTCTTTAATTCGCCGGCCAACTGAGCTGCACCCTGCCGCTGCACGCGACCACTGGACAACCGCCCAAGCACGGGTTCACCAGGATCGCCACTAGCGCCCGATGCGAGGAGTGGGCCCCCGCAGCCAAGTAATCGGGGACCCACCCCGGTGGCGATACCATCCAAACTGCTGTCGTTGCTGCTACTGGACCCACCCCGGTGGCGATACCATCCAAACTGCTGTCGTTGCTGCTACTGGAATCACCCCGGTGGCGATACCATCCGAACTTCTGCTGTCGCTGCTACTGGACCCACCCGGTGGCTGTACCGAAGAGCTGCTACTGCTGCTGCCTTTGGACTCCGGCGGTCGGTTCTACGGATCCAGGCCTAGCCCACCGTGAGGCGATTCTGGACTCGAAAGCTTGTTTGCTCGGGCGTGGGCCCCACCCTTGACAAGACGCCCCCTCAGCTTTGCAGGGTCTGCGGGAGTCATTGGCACTCGACTCCGCGGACTTCCGGTAAGGACAAACCGCCGCCATCGTCCTTTGCACCGGACAGCAGCCACCTTGCCTCCGCTTGGTGCAGTTAGAAAGACTGATTCAAGACATCGGCGGAAGAACCCGCCTGCTGCCCCGCCCCAAGAACGGGCCACGACATTGCTACAGGATCGCGGTGGCGCCATGCTGACGCAAGTTGACGCTAACGAAAGTTCTCGAACTACCGAAAGGAATTCTGGTCCAACGGCTAATTCATGGAAAGACTTAGACTGTATACTGGCCCAACCCGCCCCAGAATGGCGCCGATGTAGGAGAGGCCTACAACTCCTTGTGGCATTCCAGTCACGTGACATTTGTGTCAAAAGGATATGTATGTGATATTTCCACACATGATGAGCAGAGGGACGGGAAGGGTACTGACCGAACGTACGTACAATCTTACTGATTACTGACCTACCCATTTTTATTTAGCGTTCTTATTCTTAGATGCTAAAATAGTGTTGCTCATGATACTCGACGCCTCTCACGCCGTGGCCAGCCTGAACGGCTGTAGGCCCGTATCTTGTATACTGACATTGTTTTAAATAAAGGGCCTCTTGAAAGAATTACGGAATCAGTGTCATGACTAATCACATAGGTTGATAAAGATTTCTTCTTTTGAATAAATGATTGTTACTCCCAAGCAATAGAAAACAGATAATGCAGTCCCCATTTGCCTGAATCTTTTTGATTAACGGAATTTGTACCCATCACACCTACCTTTTTCCAAGAGTTGTCAAACAATGGTCAACCATAGCTTAAGATATATGCCGAACGCAAGGTATGGTATCTTGCACCTTAATACAC
The DNA here is from genome assembly GCF_964204655.1 of Triturus cristatus. Taxonomy (NCBI): domain Eukaryota; kingdom Metazoa; phylum Chordata; class Amphibia; order Caudata; family Salamandridae; genus Triturus; species Triturus cristatus. The sequence goes on along the minus strand of NC_140590.1, from coordinate 135,913,935 downwards.
GACCGATTGAGAAATGCATGTATGACAAGGGAACCCGAATTTAGGAAATGAATAACTTAGAGCATCTTCGTCTCGGACAAAAAGAATAAGAGGTCTGGGGTATTACCCACTCCTGCGGCTAGCCTAGTACGAGGTAAATAGAACTTTTTCGTGTCTACACGCGCTAAGGTACTTTGAATACTGCACATCCCCTCCCCTCTTTTTCCCCTCTATAGGTCACGACGAAGCTCCGACTGAAGAATGAAGTGGACATGGACCGCACCTTGTTCAATATCAGGAAAAACATAGACAAACGTTGTGGGATAGTACATAAAGTGCAGACCACCCTTGGGGACATGAAAAACTGTATGGTGTGATTGTGCGTGCGTACTGCGATTATACGATGTGAATATGTATGCATTACATGCTTGGGTCACTTGAAGAGAGCGTCACCATATGATTTAAGTACTCGTCCATCGATCAAAGGGAGGAGAGTAGAAGGTCCGACACCCCCCCTCCCCAAGATAAACTACAAAATACTGAAAATACGCAGCATGCATAGGAAAGAGGACAGGAAAGGAGAAGTCCCCGCACTCAACGTAGTCCAAAGTCTCCGTCTTAAGTTTCTACGCTTAATGCATGTGCTGTCACACCCTATCCGGTATTTGTGTGTACGTGATCACCGAATTTATGTCTTTCCCCCGCTTGTGTTTCCTTACATAGAACAGACCCATGCTACTCCATGTTGTGTGTGCACCAAGTGGCCTATTTTCGTACCCATGTCTCTCTCTCTCTCGTTTTGTGTCGTACATATGCCAAATAGCCTACTTGATGCACACGGCTTTCTCTCTCTCTCTCTCTCTCTCTCGCTCTCTCTCTCTCTCTCTCTCTCTCTCTCTCTCTCTCTCTCTCTCTCTCTCTCTCTCTCTCTCTCACTCCCTCCCTCACTAAAAAGCCTTCTTGCCCTCTTTCTTTTTGAATAAATTAACGACACATACCTCCTCGGTAAGTGTATAATTGGCCTGGAGCACGGTGGTGTTCGAACAAATTGACTGAAACAAAACGACCGTACTTTGCCACGTTACTACCTCTCCTTTCTACAAATATTGAGCTTAATTGGCTGAGAAAAGAAAGGACAGGTAAGACGACTGATGTCTCCCAATTTGGCCCTCATCACGGGGACTATATGTCAGTGGTTTCCGTTTTTTCAGAGCTTTAACAACACCATCTCCACCGCCCAGAATTGCCCCCACCCAATTTCCCCGAAATAGATACCTGTGAACCCATGACAGTAGCGCCTTGCACTCATTTCATAAACTTAGCAGTCCTCGGAAGGAAATATGTATTAACAAAACTTGTGTTGAGACGAACGAGTCTCTGCCAGAGAAGCCGGTTCGAATTTTTAATAGACTAGAAGGTTGACAGATGTCAGGCTTCCTGCAACCAGTATCGGGCGCAGGAATCGGCACCTAGAGGGCCAGACGATGGACAGGGACACCCACAGAAACTTGCACCACAGCAATGATTAATAGATTAGTAACGCACACACTAACATCAGAGTTAATAGACACCAATCATACAGCAACCGATAAAAGCATGTCCGCAACTACTCGGTGGTTGGGAGAGAGGATGAAGTATGTAAATGTCTTCCCTGCCAACTCTATAAGATTTTGTTTCTTGTACTCATTTAAAGATAACGTGCTGCCATCGGAAGGGAGGGGTCGGACGTGACGCACAGCCTGGCTGCAGACCATGGAACATCTATGACATCGACCAAGGGGGAAGCTACGAAGCAAAAGGGGCATGAGACGAGACACCATTATCAGGATGATAAGCGCGAAGGGCTACATCGAGGCCCCCTGCTCACTGACCAGCGTATCTGAAGTCTCAACCCGTCGGGTCCGATTGATGGGCCCAGTGCTGGAAGATCCTGCTCTCCTTGGTCCGCATTTTGATCCGATCCCACTCCACCCCCTCTTCCCTCGGCATCCCGACGCACGTCACACCCTTCTTTCTCTCTCCCTCTTTTATATGGATTATGAATTTGACCTAACTACAGAAGAACAAAAAGCGGGTACACTGCCTCGAAGTACCTATGATGAACTGTGTTAGGGAACAGGACTGTGATTGGAGAACGGCGAATGATCACACTCCGCCACGTGAGAAATTGGATTTGAGCTGGACCTTAGCTCCACCGCCGGTGCTCAACAGTGCCAACGAAAGAAGAACAACAATAAGAGCTTACCAGTGATGGCTCTTTGTAATAGGACACTGGAAAGAAGAACCTATGTTAAGTTGAAAATCCTCTCCCAACCACCTTTTTATTAACTATCTTCCTATCGAGTTTTCATGATGTTGCATCAGTCACTTCCGACTGCAAACTGAGAAGTTTAGAAAATCTAACTTTGTATGATGACATTCATACAACGCCAGCCATGCACACGACTATACTGACTATCTTTTTGATCCACACAAAGTCTGGGCCTTATGTAATGTGCGAAATATCCCTTGCTTTGCCAGAAACATTTTTTTTGCTTTACAGTATCCTATTTGTGCTCAAACAAGCTCCCCCCTCCTACCCTTGGGCCTGACATGCGGCGCAGCTGATGTAACTTTGTATGTACTACCTCCTCGCCTACTTTATCACCTGTATGTAACTATGTACAAATGTGTCAGATTACTCCTGCCTGCCCTAAAAAAAACTCTGTATCTTTAAGGAATGTACGACAGACATTAACGATATTATAGCTGAAGGTTAACGAAGGTAAATGTCGGCCAGGCAAGCTGGCGAGATATGTTAAAAGGGAGGACTGTGGAAATTTAGCTTGCAAACTGAACATTATCTGCGCCATCTTGCCTCTCCCGAGCGCCACACACAGCGAGCACACGACAATCATTTTAGACACCCCACTCTCTCCCCCGCTCATTGTCGATCGCCAGCGCGTTCCCCTGACGCTGCAAACACCCCCCGCGCACCGGCCACCCCCGCTCTCTCATACACGGGCCATAAACCCTCTCCTTCTGCGCGACCCTGCCATGGAACCACATCCCACGCCCGACCGACATCCCATACATGGTCATGCATCTCTTTGATAACCCCCTTCCTCTGCGCCCCAATTATCCGAACCGGTCCCAGGCCATCACCTAGCCCTGCGGATGCAGTATATTGCCCCTACTGTAAGGGAAACACCCCACATCAAAGGGATTACAGTGGATCAAAGCCCCTACCCCCTGAGACGCGGCCGGTTGCACACATCCCCGGGAATTGGCGGAATGTCCAGCTGCGTGATAGCCATCTCCTACTGTAGATGGGGTGGGGACTTCCACTGAAGATATGTGTGGGAACGAGTTCGAAGTGGGGATTCTGAAGACGTTCTTTTATACATCAAAGTAATCTCAAGAATGTGCCATGTACAATAAACCTGCAATAAAGTCATAAACCTGTGTATAAGAGGCCAGGCCTCAGAGATGCAGTTAGAGCACCTCGTGACGATACCTTGCTGTCTGATCTGATGTGTTCTGCTCCGACGGAATAAAACTTTGTTTCCTGCCTTCCAGTCTCCGGCGCCTGCCTCTTTCATTGGTAAATTATCGAATGGTATGAGAGGCGATTACCGCCGGGCAATACTTGAAGGGTTATCGACTGAAACTGCCGCTACCATTTAACAACTGTAGATGGGCAGCCCCTGCCACTGAAAGCAAGGGTGTTATGGTCCTAATACAAGGTTTACATTTGCACCCCAAGTAGTAGCACCAACAGTGCCATAGTTTTGCCCCTTGCACCAGTGAAGTGATCACAGCCTCCTACTGAGGCTGATGTTAAGGTTTGGTGCACAATATCGAGTAGGAAACTGCAGTGCCTTAAAATGACAGACAGCATTTTGAGGACAGATGTGTGTAAAGATTTCAATACCTAACTCCATATCTTCAAAGTATGTAGATGTGCACTTAAGAATAGCAAATCTATACGTCCCTATATGCACTTACCTTGCAGCATTTTTTCCTCAATATTTAGGCTACAATATTAAGGTATCACATTATTCCTTAGTCATTATTCCATGGTGCAACCTGATCTGCAGCATGTGCCCTGGCATGCACAGCTGACGTGGTTCAAGCTATGTAGGCTTCAGGCACTGGTATTAATCCAGGCACAATGAGGTAATTCAGAATCCTATTTCTCTTGCATTGACACATTGACCAGGGCCATCTTTTTGTTGACTTCTACTTTAAACTTGGCAAGAGGGTACTCCTTGTCATCTCCATTGACAACTAGGCCAATGCCACTAAAACAATCACTTGTTAACATACTTCCTCACATAAATATTTCTGAAGCACCGTATCACTCAGGGTAGGAACATTCCTATCATAGGTATTTGGGTGAACGTGTTTGAGAGATTCTGGATCTCTCGCCAATGTGACCTTTGATAATAGTTTGAGTTTTCCTGCTCCCAAAGAAAGTATATTATCATGGGTGCAGCTTGTAAGGAAACTGAAGGATACTTAATAGGATAATCCTTAAATTAATTTCCCTCTCTGTGACACCGAAAGCATCTCTCTTCACCTTTGACTTCCTCCTCTCTGTTTTGGACTAGATCCCAGTTCCCCTTAGTCTTCGGTCTTTGACTTAAACTTTGGGAATTGTTCTCGCCCTTATTTTGGGGTTTTGGACCATTCTCTTTCAAGTTCTTTTCCCCATTAGATTTGAGATTCATGCTGCTCTAAACCCTTGTTTACCCTGTTAACTAGTGAATTGTCACACAACATAGAGTTTTGTGGCTTCCTCGCTCTCAAATCAAGCAAGTATTAAGAGTATTTAAAGAAACAGCTCTTAGCAAGCACTATGCAAATCAGTTGGAGCTGGAATCTAGTAATCCCAACAGCTTGGCATCAATGGTTAGAAGTTGTTTGGGACCGCAGGGCATTCATGAGTTATATGGCCTCAATCAAGAAAATTGAGTCTGGTTGTGTCCTGCATTATATGACCCGCCACAAGTATCATGAAAACTGAGCACTAAGTACACATTTGTATACAAATACCCTAATGCTACAGGGCCTTCCTACTGTAGCTAGCTCACGAGATACCCCTGGCAGGACATCAGGGACAAAACAAGACCTTTGCAAGGCTTGTCCCCCACTTTTATTGGCCTTGGATCAAGACTTTGTCAGATGCATTCTGTAGGATTTGTTTGACCTGCCAGGCCAGTGGAAAGACAGAGCAGAGGCTGAAAGCCACCCTTAATCACTTGACTCTCATTGGCACACCCTTTAAGAGGGTGGGAATCACCATTGTTAGTCCTATTGATCCTCAGACTGCTTCAGGCAACATTTTTATCCTGGTTCTGGTGGATCATTCAACTAGATACCCAGAAGCCATCCCTCTGAGGACCATGACTGCACCTGCAGTGTCTATGACCCTAATGAGGATATTTACTAATAGTGGGCGGAGCTCGCAGAGTTTTATTCAATGGAATTCCATGGAGTTACCTAAAAACTCTGCAAGATTTCCACAGACCTCCATCATACACACTAGTGACCTTCAGAAAAACACCGCCATCAGTTGGCGATGACTTGACCTCCTTGTGGGTGCCGCCTGGTTTCATCTTATTTCTTATCCCATACATTGTTACCACTGGTCTGTTGATCAGCAGTCCTTGCGCAGGTTGACAGGGGGCAGAGCACATTCACAAGGCAGTGATTTTAGACCTGAATTATTTTGCATCTGAGACACATATGGTGTATCCTGCTTTGTGTGAAGGACATAGCCAGTTGCTCCATGGCAAGGCTGCAGCAGAATAGAATGAACTCAGGTGATCAAGCGTGGCAAATTTCTCAAAAAAAATATTTGAAAATCTAAGCCTGTCTGATGCCTTGAGGTGTAAGTAGGACATTCTCTTGCCATGCCTTCTCTTTTACGACAGAGTGATGCCACAGAATGGAGTGGGCTTTTGGCCCCTTTGATTTTCTGTAGGGGCACTCTTTAAGAGAACCTCTGAGCTTTATGAAAGAAGGGTGGGGGCATGCTCCCAGGAAGATTCCCCAAGATTCTACATGCTGGCCTTCGGAAGCCAAATTGTTAAGTTATGGTAGCAAACTACAGGCAATTTAGAAGCCAGTTAGGAAGTAATGAAGCAGTGGTACAACCAGATTTCTACCACTGTAGAATTGCAGCCTGTGCAGAAAATGTGGGTGATGGAACCCTGGAACCCAGGGCCCTATAGGACGATAGGGCTGGGCCGTATGGGTTAATTAGAGGGAAGGGCGAGGCCATCTACTTGGTGGACCTCAAGACCCCTATGCACCCCCACAGGGTTCTCCATGTCAACTGCCTCATACCCCATTTTGAGAGGTCTGACCTCAACATGCTGTTGGTGACAGATGGCGAGGAGGAAGAGGAGAGTGAACCTCTCCCTGACCTCTTAGCCTTTAAGGAGAAAGATGGCCCAGAGAAAAGAGTGATCCTTACACCCATTCTGACTCCTGAACAGTAGAGAGACTGCCACCAAATGCTGGGGCTGTACTCCTCTATGTGTTTCCTCATCCCTGGGACTACCCACCTGTGTACCCATGATGTGGACACAGGAGGCAGCATTCCTAAGAAGAACACATCTTACAGACTGTCTGACAAGGTGAGGGCAAGCATTAAGAAAGAGATTTCCAAAATGTTGGAATTGAGGGTGATAGGACTCTCCAGTAGCCCTTGGTTCAGTCCTATGGGCACCACATCTGAACTCAGGTTTTGTGTGGACTACAGGGGGGCAATTCAGTTACCAGACTGATGTTTATCCCATCCCCTGGCAGATGAGCTGATTGACCAGTTAGAGGCTGCCCAGTGTAGGAAGCTGGCTCTGTATATACTATACCAAAGTGTGATATAGTGATCACAGAGTCCAGTGGAACCCCAAAGGTAGGCAGAGGTTAAATTAGGTAGAACCTTACTCTCTCTTTGTGGTAGGGTGATCAAGCAGTAAGGCAGTATCAGAGGACAGTGTTAAGCATTTGTTGTACACACTCAGTCAGTAAATTAATTCACACAATATTGTATAAAAATATTCTTTTAGTTATTTTATTTCTAGAACCACGCAAGCCTGGCACAGGTAAGCAATACATACTTTACAGTAATAAATGCTGATTGTAAAACAGTTCAATTGCAATTGTAAATGTGCTATGGTTTGACTTACAGTATTGTTTCAGAGAAATGCAATCACTTGTAAATACAGTACATAGACTTGAATGGGATTTTCAGTAAAATATCAGGTAAGTTACTTTTGGATTACTTTTCTTAGTTTTGTATGCCTGGATGCAGCACTGCGACATTTCCAGTAAACAGGTGAGTAAAAGCGTTTTTGTTAAATCGTACAATTTTATAGAATCTCTTTAGGTGTCAAAACTCCACACTTAAAAACTTTTTCAGGAAAAAGTGTCAATCTTATCCTATGGAGGAACATATGGTTATCGGTTTTTAGGTAAGTAATCAGTCTTTGGAGTTAAGGTTCTGGGGTTAGAAGAAGGGTTCCCCCAGGGTCACTCTTGTTACCCTCTCAGCGGCACTAGGGCGGCCGGGTGCAGAGTGCTGAGGCCCAATGTTAGCCAATGGGGGATAGAGGGTCTCCGGTTGGTGGCTGCTGGCAAGCAGGCCACTGGGTTGTGGGAGCAAAGCTCCTGGACTTTAGCTCAGGGCAAAAGGGGAAACAAACGAGGGTGGCTGGGTGCAGGGTGCTGTTTCGAGGTCGGATGGGCTGTTGTTTCCAATGGAGAACCTCCGGTTTGCAAAAGCTCTGCAGGCAGGGAGACAAAGGACTTTTGGGTGCGACCACCACTTCAAGAGGTAAGTTGGGAAGTTGTGGGTTAGTTAGGCACCGTTGGTTTGGGCACACAAGGCCATGGGGCATCGGGTGCAGGGATGCCTTTTGGGGTTGGATCTTCTTACCAGCTCCTGGTCGAGGTTAGGGGGCCTTCTGGATTTAGACTGCAGGCGTCAGCTGGAGGCTTGAGGCAGGTCAGGGGTTGCCGGTGACCTCCTCGTGGAGTTTACCCACTCGAGCTCGTGACGTTGACGGCAGGTGCAGAGTGGGGTGGATTCACGGTTTCCGGCTGCTGCCAGAGGTTGCAGTTGAACAAATCCGGTGTTCACGGGAGAAGCAGTCTTTGGAAGTGAAGGCAGGCAGGTCCTCCGGGGTTTTTGAGGTCCACTAAACCACATTAATCACATAAGTTACTGCAGAGCAAGGCTATTTGACATCGGCAAGTGTGTGTGCTGCCGCTTCCAATTTTCTCTTCAGCCAGATGCCGACTGCCTTCCCTGCAAACACTGCAGTTGGGCGGATTTTCCCCCCTACAGTGAGACGCGTGCGGGGAGTGAAATGAAGTACAACCCTGGCACCCACTTAGATCAGAAGCACGGGGTGCCAGGGAATTAATGGATTTGTTTGATCTGGCACAACTGACCCAGTGGATCAAGTCTCCCTCTCATAAAGGAGGACATACGATCGACCTGGTATGCTCCAACTTTGCCTTGTCCGTTATTGACCCCATTCAGGTCACTTGGTCTGATCATTTCTTGGTCCAGTTTTTCTGGACTATAGGGAAGTCCCCTCCCTCTATTGGTTTGGCCCAAAGCAAGCCTTTACGGAAGATTGATATCCCGGCCCTTTCTAAGGCCCTTTTACTGTCACGCATGTTGGCATCCCATGATCTTGAATGGGCGGTAGATAGCTTTCCCACCTGGATCAGTCAAGGGGGCGGTTCCGCTTCTCAACTCCTTTTGAATAGGCGATTGAGACTTATTCCATCTCAACCTTGGTACTCTGGCGCTCTTAGAGAGCTTAAACTGGGATGTAAAAAACTTGAACGATGTTGGCATCGGGAGTATTGTCCCCTGGCCAAAACAGATTTTGCAAAGCCCAGAGAGAGTACTATGCAGCCATTAGGGTGGCGAAAAGTAGTTTTTATGCGGAACGGATTGCCAAAGCTAATAACAATAGCAAGGAGATTTTCTCCATTGTCAGAAGTTTTCTGGCACCCTGCACCGAACAAGCAGCCCTTCCCGCTTCATCGCAATTGTGTGAGGAGCTGCCTTCTTTTTTTATTGAAAAGATACAGACCTTTCAAGATAGTTTGGGGACAGGGTCCCGGGTTCCGAGGGATCCCTTTCCTCTGCCCCTTTTAACTCCTTCCCCAGTGACCTCTCCATTTACGTGGTTCTTGCCCATAGTTGGGTCGGATACATTGGCCATCCTCAAATCACTTAAGTCGGGTTCCCTGACAGACCCCTGTCCAGCTAGAGTTCTGTCTGGAGTCGCTGAGGTGGTCTACCCAGAAGTAACCACAATTATCAATTTATCTTTAGAGACTGCTGTGGTACCTTTGAATTGGAAGCAGGCAAAGCTTTTGCCACTTTTAAAAAAAACCTCTTTGGATCTGACGAAACTTGCTAGTTATCGCCCCATCTCTCTCCTTCCGGCACTGACTAAGGTTTGTGAAAAGGTGGTTTTTCGACAGCTTGAGGCTTATGTTGAAGCATCCGGTGCTCTTCACCTGGCGCAATCCGGTTTTAGGGCGTCATATAGCACCGAGACCGCACTGGTGGAAATGGCGGAGGCGATTAGGGAATGTCTGGATGCGGGCGGCAGGGCGGCCTTGATTTTGCTTGACCTCTCTGCCGCCTTCGATACGGTGCCCCATCAATTACTTCTCACTCGACTCTCAGACATTGGCATCATTAGCCCTGCCTGGGATTGGATTAAATCCTTTCTGGAAGAACGCAGTCAGCAGGTCTGGATGCCACCTTTTTCATCGGCTGCCAGGAAAATGTCTACTGGAGTCCCACAGGGTTCTACCTTGAGCCCTTTGCTCTTTAATATCTATCTGACGCCTTTGATTTTTCTGGCGGAGGAGCTGGGGGCAAAAATAATAGCTTATGCCGATGACACCCAGCTCCTATTTACCTGGAAGGACTCCGACTTGTCGACTGAAACTGCTCAGAATTGTCTCTCGTCTGTGTTTCAGTGGCTTGCACTTGCCCAACTGAAGTGCAATGAGGACAAGTCAGAGGTCCTTCTGTATGGCCAGTTTCCACCTGCCTTCAGAGAAACTTTGTGGCCACCAGACTTTCCTCGACCCAACTCAGAGGGCGTTCCAGCAAAGAATTTGGGGGTCTGGTTTGGAGAAGACCTTTGGTTTTCGGTGCAAATTAAGAAACTTACCGGAGTTTGCTTTGGTACTCTTAAATCATTAAGAAGGTTCTTCCCCATGCTTCCAAGGCCAGCCAAAGAAATGGTCGCCCGCGCTCTCATTCTTTCCCGCATTGATTATGCCAATGCTTTGTACATTGGCATCCCTGGTTACCTGTTAAAAAAACTGCAGACTATACAAAATGACGCAGCTAGACTTCTGCTTAACATCTCTGGAAGATCTAGCGTAAGACAGCATTTACGAGATCTGCACTGGCTCCCTGTGGCCCAAAGAGTGCAATTTAAAGCTCTCACTTTGGCCCACAGAGCCCTGCATGGTCTTGGGCCAATGTACATTAGGAAGCATTTTGCTTTCTATGACCCCAGTAGATCTTTGCGCTCAGTCACCCAACGACGGATGATGATCCCCCGATTCCGCAGGATGCGGCTGTGGGGTCAGTCTGTCTCCGTTAAAGCAGCTACAGCATGGAACTCCCTTCCGGTGGAACTACGGCATATTCAGGATATCAGACTTTTTAAAAAACAACTTAAAACCTTCCTTTTTAACCAGATGACTTAAACATTTTGCTCCACTAGGCTTTGGTAACTGTGTGCGCCAGGACACTCTTGATTATTTGAGCGCGGTATAAAACCCATTATAACATACCATATAACATAACATAACGGGGAAGGGAGTCAATTGAGGGCTTTCCTACTAAACACCCGGTCGGTAAAAAAACACAAGCTTCAGCTCTATGACCTAATCGAGTTAACGTCCGATATTATGTTTCTAACTGAAACGTGGTTAAACGAAGGCTCTAATCCCATCATTGCTAGCACTATGCCCCCTGGCCCACTCGAGCTGGTGCAGTGGACAGCGGGTGCAGAGTGGGGCGGATGCACGGTTCCTGGCTGCTGCCAGAGGTTGCAGTTGAACAAATCCGGTGTTCACGGGAGAAGCAGTCTTTGGAAGTGAAGGCAGGCAGGTCCTCCTGTGTTTTTGAGGTTGCTGGCTGCAGGACACACCGGTATTGTGCAGGAGCAGGTTCGAGAAGGAGACAGGCCGGTAGAGCTGGGGCCAAGTCAGTGGGCGTCTTTCTCTTGTTAGCTGCTGCACGGCTGTTTGGTCTTTCTTCTTCTTTTCTTCTTGTTTCTTGTCTGGATCTGAGGAAGCAAGCTTCCGGGGTGCCCCTAAATACTAGATTTAGGAGCATTACAGGTAAGTAAAAGGCAGGGACTAATGGGTCCCTTCCCTGGGGTGGGTACACCCCCTATGATGCCACCCTCCAATGGGAGGGGGGCATGTGCCTGTCCCTGGTTGGCTGACTCCCCCATCTAGAAGATGGCATGGACTGAGAGTTGTGCTTCACCTCGCCTCCCCCACCTGTGGGGGCGGAGTTGGCAGAGGTGGGCACACCTCTCTTCCTCACTTGTTTTTCCCACCAGTTCTCCCACCCAAAGTGGGGGTCAGAATCAGTGGGGAACCAGTTGCTGAAAGCAGCAATTGACCTGGGGAAGCTCACCCTCTGTGAACCCTGCCCATCCTGGGGGAGGAGGCTTTGCACCTCTTTCCAGGATGTGCATTGTTTCAGGCCCCAGAAAGCAGCAGGCTCTCAGCCCAGGGGTCCAGAAATATGTCTGGTGGTGGCAGATGAAAGCAGCCACTCAGCCTGGATGCTAGTGGTGGGTTCGTTTTCAGGGGGCATCCCTAAGATGCCCTCTGTTTGCATTTGTCATTAAATCCCACACTGGCATCAGTGTGGGTTTAATGTGCTGAGAAGTTTGGTACCAAACTTCTCAATTTTCAGTGTAGCCATTATGGTACTGTGGAGTTCGTAATGACAAACTGCCAGCACCAGACACTCTTAATGGCAGCACTGCATTTACAATGTCTAAGAATGGACTTAGACACTGTAGGGGTACAGGGCTCATGCACCTGTACCCTCGTCACTGGTATAGTGCACCCAGCTAGAGGGGTGACTGATCTATGCCAGGGCAGTGGTTTGTAGGCATGGCACACAGGGATGTGTGCCATGTTGACTTTGTTCTGCACCAAGGCACACAGCCTGCAAAGGCAGTGTGTGAGTGTCAGGGTTCTGGACCTCTAGGGGTGACACAATAAGTGCTGCAGAACCTTAGAGGCCTTCTCTGGTCACAGTGCCCTGGGTACCTGTAGTACCATTTACCAGGGGCGGACCTGTGGCCAGAGATGCCACTTGGGTCAGGCTTTAATGCAGTTTTAGGGAAAGAACATAGGCCCTGGGTACCTAATTAGCAGGAGCCCAGGGCACAATCAGTCAAAGTACATCAGCAATACAGCAAAAGGTGGGGGCAACCATGCACAAAGAGGGCACTTTCTCACACCCAGTACTTAAGTATCTTTGATCCTACATCAGGGTACAGGCAGATTGACCTAACAGAGGGAGCAATTTCCAGAGGTGGCTGTTATGGAGTACTTCATGGCTGCATACTTGGATGACATTGCAGTCTCCATTAGAAGCTGGAAGGACCACTTCTTCACTTCCAGGAAGTGCTTCAGGCTCTGCAACAGGCAGGCCTGACTATCAAGGCCAGTAAGTGCAAGATAGGGCAGGGGTCTGTGGTGTACTTCGGACACCTGACACCTGGTGGGCAGGGATAAGGTGCAGCCCCACCAGGCCAAGGTCTATCAAGGGATATGACACCATTGTTGCCCCATTGACAGAGCTGACTTCTAAGAAGCAGTCCAGAAATGTGATATGGACAGATGCATGGCAAAAAGCACGTGACTCCATAAAGCAGACCATGTGCACAGCCCCTATGTTTAGGGCCCCGGATTTTTCCAGAGAATTTGTTGTATAGAGAGAGGCCTCAGAGCATGGTATAGGGGCAGTACTTTCACAACACAATTTAGAGTGCTTATACCATCCTTTAGCCTTCATCTCCAGGAGGTTACTTCACAGGGAACAAAAGTGGAGTGGTATTGAGAGTTTTTGCTGTGGTCTGGGCATTAAAGAAGTTGAGACCATGCCTGTATTGGGACTCGTTTACTGATTCAGACTGACCCTAGGCCCCTCACGCAACTGTGTAGTGAGAATCCAAAACTGCTGCAGTGGTCCATTTCCCTACCGGATATGGACTTCAGGGTGGAACACAGACCAGGTGTAGACTACGGCAATGCTGATGGTCTATCAAGGTCTTTCCACCTTAGTGATGAGAGAACTCCCTGGAGGCTGGGTAGCTCTCCCCAATGTCAGCATGGGAGGGCAGGCAGCATGTGTTAGACCTGGCATCCTTAGAGTGGACTACTCCAAACGTTACCACCTCTTTTTGCTGATTATCTTTGTTGGCCAGAACTAAAGTGCATGTGCTTCGCCCCTAAACATGGTGGCATTAGTTTATACACAATTGGTATATTTAATTTGCTTGTAAGTCCCTTGGAAAGTGGTATACCATATACCCAGGGCCTGTGAGAAAGGGACCGATTTTCCCATATAAATACCCTGAGACATCCCTACCACTCGGCAAGCATGAAACTCCTGTGTAGGCCCTTCTGTTCAATATGTAGGCCTCTTTGTTAAGTTGACCATAGTTCTGCCATTTTACTGTATAGCAGGCTGAAGACAGGTCTGACCCAAATCATATCCAGCTCCTCTTTCTGCAAGGCCTCCTGCTCCAAACTAAGAGCCCCACCCTACCCATGTGCTAAATTCACTATCTCAAAGTTCAACATGCCCCTGAATCTTTCGACATACAGTAGGCTGCATCCTGGGCTGGTACATACTTCCTGGGCTGGTACATACTTCTAAGGAAGTAGCCACCGCAGATGTGTCAAGCTAAGGAACACAGGAGATTTATATATGTATATATAGAATCCCTTTACAATGCCCATTATTCTGCTTTCCCTGTGCAATTTACGACGAGCGTTTGGCCTGAGAAACTGACCTTTTCACCTAGTCTAGACGTCTGATAAAAACTGCAGACCAAGCTTTTAGGGCAGACTGACGTAGGTAGAAGTGGCGTGAGATGTGTCTTGTTCTGCTTTGCTTAAAGTATTTGTTCTATTTTACCTATATGAAATGTCATGTTAAGTTTAAACATTGTTCTCTTCACTTTTGCATTTAAAATGTTTTATATTGTAATTGCAGGATTGCTCACTCTTCGGTAAACGTGAGTGTTCCTAGGTAATAGTGTTATGTATGCCGAGACATATTTTACTTCATTTATGCTGTTTTCATGGTGCATTTATAAATGTGTTTTTTAGATTTAGTCTCTCTTCCCCCTCTCTCTGACAGTACAATAGTTTAGATACGGAAATACCATCTAATCCATGTGACTATCTGGATTCTGTATTTTGTATTTTATGCCTTAGTCTTGCAGTTTCTTTGAAGTTGTACCTTCTCATTACACTGCCAATGTCCTTTACCTTAAATTCCATGGCTCACATGTCTGTTTCCTTCATTTTTAGAGCGAGCGTTCCTAGACACCCCGGCTCAAATTAAGGTGCCCCTTTTGTCCCTAACTCACTCCCTCGCTCACTCCGTGAAGGCTCCCAGAGCTCTGTGCTCAGCCCCCTGCCCCCTTGACCCTTAATAAATCTTCCCCCCAACACCTGTAAATTAAATGCTACTAGTGGGCCTGCAGCACTCATTGTGTCATCCACACAAGTAGCCCTATCAACATCTCTCAGGCCTGCCACTGCACAGCCTGTGTGTGCAGTTTTACTTCCCCTTCTACTTGGCATTTAAATGCCTTTGCCAAGCATTAAACTCCCATTTTGTTACACACAGGTCACCCTTAAGGTAGGCCCTAGGTATCCCACAGGGAAAGGTGCTGTGTAGGTAAAAGGTAGGACCCGTTCTTTTAAGTTTTGCATGTCCTGCTCGCGAAAAACACCTAAATTCGTTTTTCACTACTGTGATGCCTACTCCTCTCATCAGTTAACATTGGGAATTTCTTATTAAACTTTTAAGCTGCAATTCCTGATTAGAAAGGAGTAGCACTGTCATGTGTTATATCTTTGGAGTGGTAATGATAAATCCTCTTTATTGGTAAATCTGGAACTAACATTACTATTTTGGAAATACCTTTTTTTAGAAAGTGTCCAAACAAAACACAGTTTATGTCCTAATCCCCCCAACACATCTGGGAAGAAGCATACAAAAGTGACAACAGAATGAATTATGGGTATTGATAAAAAGCAATTATTTCACAAAGGAAAAAATTATATATTTTCCCCTACGTGGGAGCCTAGTCCCCTGGTTTTACTTAAGAACAATTTCCCCACTCACTGAGCCTTCCTTAATTCTTTCACGTCTCTTTTTTATCTCTTTTTTATATAAATATATAGATCTTTTCATGACACAAAAAACATTGTACATACAAAACTCAATAATCCAAAAAAACTCCTAAACCTTTCCATATCCATCCATTTTAACCCAGTTGCAACACAACACATATATATAGGCAATCAGAGGGGAGGTAGTCCTTTCTACAAAACAAACTAGAGAGAAACTCCCCCTCTACTCCGTCCATTTATTGTGTGTGTTATTACATTACTTGAAAACCTGAAACCGTCATTTTCACTGACTGTGCGGTCTAGTTGTTGAAACTGGGCAATATAAAATGGGACGCTGCGCGAACACGCTCGGCCCCGAGACAGTGCAGTCAGCCTCACCTCTGCTCGTATGTCTAGCTGCTATTTTGCTTACTTTGCACAGAATTGAATCAGCACCAGTTACGTTTTAATGAAATATGTCCTGCTTTTACTCTTCCTTTTTAAATATTTGCTCTGTTTTGAATTTGTTGTGTGGTGGGGAGGCGGGAATCGAACCCTGAGTGGGAGGCATCCGAGTTGAAAACCTGAAACCACCATTTTCACTGACTGCAGTCTAGTTGGTAAAACTGGGCAATATAAAACGGGACACTGCGTGAACGCGCAGCTGGCCCGCCAAAGGCGCACCTAAGGCAAGCCCGTCTGCGCCGTCAGCGTCCCGGATGCGGCTGGTGCCGGAAGTGCTGCCGGTTGTCCACTAAACGACATTAATCGCATAAGTTACTGCAGAGCAAGGCTATTTGACCTCAGCAAGTGTGTGAGCTGCCGCTCCCACCTTTCTCTTCAGCCAGATGCCAACTTCCTTGTCTGGAAACACTGCAGTTGGGTGGCTTTTCCCCCCTACAGTGAGACGCGTGTGGGAACTAAAGTGAAGTACAACCCTGGCAGCCCACTTAGATCAGAAGCACGGGGCAGGGAGCCAATTGAGGGCTTTCCTACTAAACACCCGGTTGGTAAAAAAACACGAGCTTCAGCTTTATGACCTTCTAATCGACTTAACGCCCGATATTATGTTTCTAACTGAAAAGTGGTTAAACGAAGGCTCTAATCCCACCATTGCATGTGCTATCCCCATGCTACCAGAGCCTAAGAAAGGATCAGCCAGGGTGCAGGGGTGGAGGTGTGGCTATAATTTTCAAAAACACTTTTACTTGCTCCACGCTACCTACTGTGGAGGTTGAGGGGGCAGAGGGACTGGCTTTCTTGTCGCTGTATTTGCCCACCAACCTGTTGTGGGCGTAGTAAAATACCGGCCTCCTGGTCCGACCGGAGAGTTCACTGAGTCCATTAGCCACGCTATCACCCCTAATGCCACTAAATATAGACACTGCCTGGTACTTGGGGATTTTAATATTCACATGGACAATTCAGCGGAACTTGAGCATACTGGGCTGTGTGAATCTCAATGCATATTCAATTTAGTCCCCTATGTCCTCCTTCCTACCCATGAAAGGGGTCACATTTTAGACCAGATCTTCTCTAATGCCAAGATAGAGATGGACGCCCCCTTCCTATAATACGGTCTGACCATTTTCTGCTCGGGTTTAGAGTCTGTAAGGAATCAGGTAGCTCTCAATCATATTGCAAGCCTCGCCCCATCAGTTTTAGATCCTTTCATCAGTTCAACCCGGAGATATTGTTTAGTGCACACCCGCTAAACCCAATCCCTCACAGTGGAAACCTCGAGAGTGATTTGCTCTCTTTGGAGAACTGGCTACAGCTCCACTCTTTGGAGCTTGCCCCGCCTACCACTTTGGCAGCAAAAGCCAGCAGAGCCTCGGTCCCTTGATTTATGGAGGCCCTCAGAAAGCGCAAAAGTGCCTGCAAACGCCTTGAGAGAGCGTGGTGGTATAATTTCAATCCCGTGGACAAAACCACTTACAAACTGGCCCTGAAAGTCTACTACAGTAAAGTCCAAGAAGAAAATAAATTTTTCTTCTCTTTTAAAATCGAACGGGCCAGGAATAAAAGTAAAGAACTCTTTAAAATCGTAAAAGACTTCTCGTCTCCTAATGCAATGAACAGCCCTTTTACCCCTACCAATGATTAGACTAACCATCTTGCTATGTCTATGACAAAATCATAATTAGCCAAGATTCTTTCAAGGCGCTGCCCCAGGCAATGGAACTAAACACTGGACCTCTTCCCCCCGCCAACCCTAAAATAGGTTTTTCCCTCACTCAGTTTCCTTCTATCCCTTTGGATAAGTCTCTTGAGATAATGAAAGCGCTTAAGTCCGGCTCACCCTCAGACCTATGCCCAGCAAAAGTACTGTCATCTATTGCCGAGGTGATTAACCCAGCCGTCAACCTGGTTCTGAATACCTCTCTGCAAGAGGGGCAAATGCCTGAGAGCTGGAAGAACGCAAAAACTCTCCAGCTACTAAAGAAACCCGTGGCAGACCCACTGGTGGCCGGTAATTATAGGCTGATATCATTGCTGCCCTTCTTTGCCAAGGCTTTGGAAAAATATTGTAAATTCAGTTACTACGGAATATATGGAAGCCAACGATATACTTCACCACAGTCAGTCGGGTTTCAGAGCTAACTTCAGTACCGAAACAGCCTTATTAGAAGTCTCTGAAACTATTAAAGCAACACTAGATAAAGGGGGTAACGCGGTACTGGTATTGCTGGACCTCTCCGCGGCCTTTGATACCGTGCCCCACGACCAACTCTTGCGTAGACTCCAGGACTGCGGCATTGGTGGCACGGTACTAAGGTGGTTCACCTACTTTTAAAGAGACCGTCAGCAAACAATCTGGTCCCCTCCCTTTGTGGCTCTCATCCCCCCTATGAAGGTAGGGGTACCACAGGGCTCGATCCTGAGCCCGACACTTTTTAATGTGTATATGACCCCCTTGCGCTCCTAGCTGAGGAACAAGGTGCAAAAATAGCATCATACACCGATGACACGCTATGCTGTTCAACTGTGACAAGGGTGCCGATTTTAGAGGCAGTGAGATAAACGCCTGTTTGATGGAGGTGTTTTCCTGGCTAAGACGTAACCAATTAAAGTGCAATATGGAGGAATCGGAGATTATGTTTTTCTATCCTAATCCTTGTGAAGCATTGTGTCAATAGTGGCCCCAGGATATGTCCCCCCATTGTAACCTCAGTAAGCACCGTGAAGAACCTTGGGGTCAAGTTAGACAATGACATGTCCATGAAGGCTCAGATTAAAACTGTTGCCGGCACCTGCTTCGGGCTGATGAAAATGTTAAAGAATTTTCTTCCCCTGCTTTCGGTTTCACACAGGAAGACTGTAGTCCAGGCCCTGATTGTATCAAGGCTAGACTACATCAACGTCCTGTACCTGGGCCTCCCTGACTATCTACTAGGTCGCTTGCAGGTGGTCCAGAATGCGGCGGCCAGAGCTATACTCATGGCGGGTCCCAGAGAGCTAATATCTCCCCACTGGCTACTGGTCCAGAAGAACATCCATTTTAAAGCCCTGGTCCTGGCCTTTAAGGCCCTACATAATAGGGGTGCTTCCTACATTAGGAAAAGGATTCAGCACTATGTCCTGAAACGGGCGTTGATGTCCTCAGTACAGTTTTTGACGACCATCCCTAAGTTCTCCCGCTCCCGCATCGGTGGTCGCTCCTTCCAAGTGATGGCCTCTCGGCTATGGAGCAGCCCACCACTTTCTCTTAGACGGGTGCAAGATCTCCTCGCCTTTAGGAGGCAACTAAAAACCTGGTTATTCCAACTCTAGATCTAGGACTATGTGTTTTAATGCAAACTGTCTGTCTCGTGGTCCTTTCAGCGCCGGGACACTCAGTGGAGTAGGCGCACGCTTTACAAGTACCTATTTATATTACATTACATTACATTACTATATAAATATTTTAATTCCTTGAACTTCTCCTCTTTTTTTGGTCAATGTGTTTTGGCCCATGTAGGAGAGTAGGGTCTGCTATCCTATGGTCACCCCAAAATGTTTGCTTTTTGCTTCACTGGTTTTTGACATATTGAGGCTGTGGGCCTGCTAATCAGACCCCCAGCCTGCTGTTCTCTCTAACTAAATTGACACTATGCACCCTAGGTGCATAACCAATTGGAATTGGATCACCCTGTGAGCCCCTGTACCAGTGTACACTAGGTACCCAGGGCATTGGTGTATCTAAGGCCTACCAGGGGCTGAACCATGTATTATGCCACCCCTGGCCTGGCCTAGCAATTTGACACAACTGGCTGATCACTCAGCTGGGGTAAGTTGGTGTAACCACCTCTTACTTAGGTGTAGTATACCTATACCTAACCTTAAATGGGACACATGTTAACCTATAAGTCACTCCTATGGCAGGCCTTGACAATCCTGAAGGCAGAG
Source organism: Triturus cristatus (assembly GCF_964204655.1). Taxonomy (NCBI): domain Eukaryota; kingdom Metazoa; phylum Chordata; class Amphibia; order Caudata; family Salamandridae; genus Triturus; species Triturus cristatus. Next base: position 135,894,141 of record NC_140590.1, on the reverse strand, counting down.
TGCTTGGTTCCATGTGAGATGGTGCTCTGGCATGAGCTGAGCCTGTCTGCAGTGGTCGGAACAACTTCCTTCTACCGTTTCCAGATATCGTCATACCATATACTCTTAAGTGCATTATGAACCTCGCGGTTAAATGCTATCTTTGGTTTGGCTTTATCAAAACATGTCGAGTAAAGGTGTCATACGAATTGGAAAACTAACCCCTCGCCAATTCTGGCGACGGGGTTAGCATTCCACCCTTCTAGAGGGACACGACATGTACAGTACATGAAACCCGGGTAAAATCAGACAAAGCCTCAGCTCCACAAAATGGATGCTGCCACCACAGACACAAGTCTGCCCTCCTGCTGCTGGGAGTCCTTCCAGCTTGGGAGATGTGGACAAAGGGTTTCCTGCCAGGGGAGGTGCGAGCACCACCCCAGACAGGATTTTGTGTATTGGACAGGTAGGGCTTGAAAGGAATCAGACATGCCTAAGGCTCACAAGGAGCCTCGGTGCATATGCCAGTTCAAACCGGTCCTGGGGCACACCACCCCCGGACCTGGGGCGAGCTGGACAAAGGATTGGGGGTGTAACCACCCCCCTTCCTGGTCCCACCCTTAGCGAGGGACCTAGCAGGTAATCCGGCCCCTAGAATCCGCTTAAAGGTAGGAGCTGTGTCCTAAGACTTCAGACATCCTGGAATCAACTTACTACAAAGAAGAAGACGGGATCTTCGACGCTCTGCTGCACAGAGGACTGAAGGAAATCTCCCCTATGGTCAGGGAGTGACCATCTTGCTAACGCAAGCACCAACCAGCTATCCAACATCTGCTTTGCCGCCGCCTCCTGCCGGAGCCCGAGCCCAGAGCCCAACAAGACCTGGACCTCCAGACCTCTCACAGCCCGATCCACAGTCCCTGAAAAGAAGGAACCCGTGGAGGCACCGAGACACGTGGAGCCAGCCATCTTGGAAGACCAACGACAAGCTGCAAGCGCAATGACAGAGGCTCCCTCCAAGTTGTGCTTTGGGTCCTGAGAAGCCCAACCACCGAGTAGCATCTGCACCAAAGGTGAGCCCTTCAGCATCTCCACGAACTGCATGGGGCCCCTCTGCACTTTGCATCTTGACGCGCCTGCCCGGACCCTGGCCCGTTGGCTAGTGGCCATTTTGGCGACCTATTTTGAAATCAACGACGCTGGTCTGGTTGCTCCAGACTGGCCCTAGCTGCTTTCCAAAAGAGCAGCCCCTCTGACCTTGCTGGTCAGAACAATCAGCTTTCTTGTACTTCCACGACTCCTGCCTTTGCCAAGGCTTGTTTGCTTCTTTCGAGTTGCCGACACCGCCGACAGCGAGAGCCTGCGTGGGACAGCTCGTGACTCGACTCCTGGATGTCGTCGACCTTCAGGGACCACGTGGCTGCAGAGACAAGCTACACCTAACCACCTGTTTGCACCCGACATCGCCTGGTACCTACCTGGTGCCACGCCGGTCACTGGCTAGTGACTGTGAACACTGTCCCCTCTGCTTTCAGGTCTTCTAAAACTCCGATCCACTCTTGGATCCACCGCATCTCTTCTGGACCGACCGCCTGCAGCAACTTTGTCATCAGGCTCCATTGAATCGATAGAAGAAACCCGACGCACTTCGAGACCTATGCACCCGCTTCCTGTGGGTGAGGTAAAGCTGGCACTCCGGTGCCCAAGTGTAGAGAAACATCTCTAGTGTCTGTGTTTTGAATCTTAAGATCGTAGTCCACCCAGAAGACCCTTTCTGCAGTAACTTTTAAACTTTTACGCACCCATTGAAAACCTATGGGAGCACGCGTGTAACTTTCCTCACTGCACACGCGACCCGTGGACCTCCTGGTCACTAACTGAAGTTAGCACCTTGTAGGCCCAGCGATTCTAGAGGCCCTAGGCCTTTTCCCTTTCCTGTTCGTGGTACTTATACCACTATTTTAGTATATGGTTTGAGTGGCCACCAGGGCTTCATGAGCACGCACTGGAGGGGAGGGCGCCTGGTTTAATGTTTAATGTTCGATGATGCACCTACGATCAGTTTGCGCCCCGTGGTCTCCTGCCACAACGACGGCGATGTGTCAACTATTGCCTCACCCAGCACAGAGAAAAACAAACAAATAATGGATACTGCTTGACATACATCATATCAAGAAGTGAACCATGAATTATCCATCCCTGCGTGCTCATGAAGCCTGAACATTACGCCTAATTAAAGTATGTACATTACGATTTTTACATGTAGCGAATGACAATGGGCCATCAAGCGTATTATACTATATATATGTATACAGCCAGTGAATCCTCATAGTATAATACCTATATGTTTGTTCTTGTGGTAATGTCACGTATAGTCTGTCCTCTGTGTCTAACTACCTTTTTTCCTTTTTTTCCTTTTTTCGTTTTTCCAAAACAATTCGGGTGATGAGTAAAATTTACCTTACCCACTCAGATATAGAATGAAAAATATATATTTAGAAAAATATATCACGAAAACGATATCAACTGAATTCTCAGCTTTGAAGTATGGTGATGTGTTTATACCCTACAAGGATGAAACAGCCTTGTATTATTGGTGTTTTCTCTTCCTTTTTTTCAGATACCAAATTGGTCTTATTTTTCATTGGGGTCAGTGTACCCTTGGGCGCAGACTTCATTAAAGTCTGTCAAAAGAAACAAATAGGCATACAAACCTGGATATAATATCCCTCAAGTGTTTAAGGGGTTATTTACTGGTCCTGATGAGTAAAGCAGTGGGGACTGCTTACGAAACATGTTGACCCAGTAGGTAGCCACTAATTTGTGATATCTCCTACTTTCTTCCCCATTTTTAACGCTCCCAGCTAGAGAACAGAATAAAATTGTTTTTTCTACTAGCCAGGGTCCTTTTAATCTTTATATTTCACACATAATTCTAAACACTCACATCCCTTGCACTACACATAAGCCTTATCATCATAACAACAGTGCTCCCACGTAGTCGTAGGTAGTAGCACGCCCGCCCGTAGAGGGACGGGAAGACCCCCATGATGAAGCATGACACTATGGGATTCATAGTGTGTGAGGGGTATTTTAAAAACACATAGTGTTTTCCGTGACTTCTCATGGATCACTCTAAACTCACTTTACTTATCATTACGTAAATTATAAATTATAAATCAAAATTAAAAATTAAAAATTAACATTTTATAATCACTTTTTTCACTCCATGATAGGGTAGAATCACTTTTGTTTATTAAATGTACTTCAATAAGAGCTAGATATAAGACACCAATCTTCCCGTGCCCCCTAACTGCCTCTATCAGGTTATTTTTTGGGCTAAACATTCTAAATCTGTTTTCTTTTGTAAGTAATCCCAAATCTGTAAATATTTAAAGAAGTCCGATTTGGGCAGTTCAAATTCCTCGGCCACAGAGGTATAAAACAGGACAAGACTATTATCCACTAGATTCCCCAAGGTGGCTATACCCTGTCATCTCCATCCAGACATAGTGACGTCCCAAAAAATGGATGGGAATAATGCTGAGGCAGAGGTGGGCGTATAATGGCTGATCCTACCAATCTGCAGGCGCCTCCGAACCTGCTGCCATACCTTTTACATAGCATGGACTACCTTGAAACAGGTTACCTTATAGTAACTAGGTTCTAGATTTTTAAAAAAGCCCCTCTCAGCTACCTCAGTTTCTCCTTCACCCACCAATAAAATTCTCATGTGCTGGAGTAGACATGCCCAGTAGTAAAACATAAAGTTAGGTACTGCCCAGCCCCCGCGCGATGGTGGTAAATTCATATATTTCATTGCTCGTCAGGGTTTACCTTGTGCCCAGATAAAGCTGTTGCAAATAGATTGCAGTTTCTGAAGTTGCTTCCAACTAAGTTCCTAGGGAACTGATCTAAAGTAGTACAAAACCTTGGGCAAAACATTCATCTTTGGAACATTGCATCTTCTAACCATTGAGAGATGCAAGTCTTCTATTCTATCGAGCTCTCTTTTAATTTTCCGCAGCATGGGATCCTAGTTAGCAAGTACCATTTTGTCCAGGCATGCACTAATTCGGACACCCAGATATGTTGCCTCTTCTGTAACCCTAGGATAGCTGAAAGATGCTTGGTTTGTACATATAATGTGAGTTTTAGCTATGTTTAATGTGTAGCCAGAATCTTGCCCAAATAAAGTTGATAAGCGTTCAATCTCTGACAGTGCAAGGGCTGGGTCCGGGCAGACAACAGCTATTTTGTCAGCATCTCCTAGGACTTTGAACTTCTCCCGTCCATACTGCACCAGTTGTATACTTAAACTGTTCTCCAGTAAATTCAAAAAAGGATTAATATAAAGAGACAATAATATAGGCGAGCATGGACAGCCTTGTCTATTCCCTCTTGATATTGACACTAAATCAGATTCAAACTCAAGCGCACATATTTGAGCCACGGGTGATTTATACATGGTTCTAACTGCCCTGACAAAGCCACATCCAAAGCCTTGCCAGTGTATAGTTGCCCACAAAAATTCCCAAGAGACACGGTCAAATGCTTTTTCAGCATCAAATAGCACTACTCCACATGGAGCTTGCTTCACATTGGCTGAGTCTAGCAGGGTTACTGCCCTGCTGATGTGGTTGACCGTGGCTCTTCCTGGGATAAAACCATGTTGATGGGCAGAGACTAATGAAATAATCTTGAGTCACGTAGCTAGAATTTTGTGCATATTTTCCCATCACAGTTTAAAAGCGAAATAGGTCGACAGGGCCCGGGTAGTGTGGGGGGCTTATTTATTTATTTATTTAAATGATGATATTAGCTACATCCCAGGATGCATGGGCATACCCTTTTTGTGCTTCCTGGAACGTAGTAAGCATATCTAATTTTAACTCCGAGAAGAAGGTTTTATAAAATTCTAGCTGGAGTTTCCCTGGGCCGGCAGCCCTGCCTGCAGCTAGAGAGTTGACAACCTCCACAAGCTCCTCTAGCATTATGGGCTCTTCCAAATACCTGCGATCTTCTAAACTCAGAGTCCTTCTATGTGAATCCTTAAAGAAGGACTCATGTCTCTCATAGCCACTTTGGTCCTCAGTATATAATTCTTCATAGAAAGCCCTAAAAACTTCTAGGATCTCCACTGGTGTTTCGACTAATCTCCCAGCTGGATCTTCAACCGCAATAATTTCACTTTTAGCCTCCTTACATCTAATCTTCTTTGCCACGCATCTGACAGTTGAGTCCCCATATTCATAGCATTCCCTTCCAAAAAGATGATATTTGTTTGCATTATCCATAGTCCATTGCACATTTATCGTGGCCTTACAGCGGGCCATCTCAGTTTGCACCTGAGTTATATCCAGTTTTCCCTGCAGAGCTTGCATAGGACTATACTCTGCCTTCTGAAGGTCCTCATATAAACCCTGAATTAATTGCCTCTGAGTTTTTTAATATATAGGCCAAACCTGAGAATTCCCCCCCCCCCCCCGAAGCCCTGCTTTTAGTGCATCCCAGACTATAATGTGGGTGCTGGAATTCCAATTAATAGAGAGAAATTGGTTCAGCCACTGCTGAATGTGACTTATAAACTGTAGCAGTAATTTCCTATCAAATGAGAATGACCCATAGGATCGTACCAAGCCATGCATTGCAAATTTTAACAGCAAGGGATTATGATCCGATGTGACTCTGGGGAAAACCTGTATATACGCATTCACTGTATGTGTTTTGGTTACAAAACAATGATCTAATCGAGCGAGCTTTTGGTGTGGACATGAGTAGTGTGTTTACCCAGGATCTGGATGTTTTAATTTTGCCCAGACATCAGCTAAACAATGATTATATAAAAGTTGTTGGAGGGCCTTGAAAACCTTAGGTTTTCGACCAGTAGGTATATCTCTGCCGGCAGATAGAGTAACATCTTCTAGCTGGATGTTGAAATCTCAACACAGTATCAATGGGGAGGGCCAAGAAGCCAGCTCTAAATTGAGATAGTCTAATGTCTGTGCTTCGTCAAGATTAGAACCATACACAGAGCATATTAAAAATGTTCTATTGCCAGCTAAGCATTCAGCTATCGCCCACCGGCCATATGTGCCAGCAAGAACTCTACCGGTGGATTGAATATTGGATTTAGCGAGGATGGCCACACTTCTTATAGTAGAACCTTGCATTGTACAAGCTACAAGCGTATACCCTATCTCAGATATCACTTTGTGTTTCCCCCAAAGTATATGTATCTCTTGGAGGCACACAAAATCTGGACACATCCTTCTTATTTCCTGCGCCACTCTTTGCTGTTTAGCCCTGTCGTTGAGGCCAAATATGTTAAAAGAACAGATAGACAGTCTATCCACCGCCATCCCACCTTAAATTGCTCTGAGGGTAGACTCTACCCCATCCAATTGAACATCACATATATGTAGAGACAATCCTTAGGTTCTGTTTGATCTACTACATTTATTGGCTTATTTTCAATTTCACCCCCACACAACCCCACAGCAGCCTCACCCCTCACAGAAAACCCACCCAACCTGCCCCAGCGCTTCCTCTGCCAGAGGAAGCCCCCACTCCCACCCCAATAATAGTGGTGAATAGACCCATAGGCCTCGGGTTATAGAGAGCTGCACAACACCAGATAATATCCCCCCTTCCTCCCAAATTCACCCAACCCAGTATGTGTAATAGCAAAAGAAAGAGCACAGCACAACGCAAAGAGGAATAAAGGAAAAAAAGGAAATTACCCCCAAAAACAAAAAGAGAAGAATACAACCACAGACAGCAATACCACATCCAGCCTCATCTTCCATTACCTGTGCCCCTCCTGATCTTTTTTAATATTAATCAGTTTCCTAAGATTTAATACCCTGTACAAATTCTTTGACTTTGGCCTCGGAGGTGAAACATTGGGTTTTATCTCTGTATCTGATGTTAAGTTTGGCAGGGTTGAGAAGAAAATCTTGAGCTCCCTTGGTCTGAAATGGAGTAATCAACTGTCACAGCTGCCACCTTTATTCAACATTCATGTGACAATAATCTGGCCGAAAAAAGAACTCAAACCCTTTCTCCCTTCTCTTCCTATTTGGCCGCGCCAGATCACACAGGCCCTATCTAGACAAAAAATTGGATAAGCAGATCAAGACAGCTCTGGGACTGGGGGCGGAGTGGCTAGATCCAGAGCGAGTGTTCTACCGGAAAGGAAACCGGTGAGCCTGGTCCATTGTGAAAGTTCAGGAAAGGCTTCTGCAAAGAGTTCCACAATGAATTTGAGGGGGTCTGAGCCTTCCGAGCCCTCCGGTAGGCCAAGTACTCCTATGTTGTTGCGGCGGAGGCGATTATCCATGTCCTCAAGCTTCCATGCCATATTGTTCTTCTGTAGCACCAAAGTATCAGTGGTGGCTTTCTGAACAATCATCTCATCTTCTAATATGGAAATTCTGTTCTCTGCTTCGGTTATACTTTTGGCAAATTCCGAGCAGGATTTAGCCACTGGCATAATGAGTTTTAGAACTTGCGGCAGGTGCCTTGTATTTTTTTGCTTTCCACTCGGGTTTCTTCTCTGTGTGTCATTATGGTCTCGTATATGACAGAGAGGGAGATATTTTCTGGATGGGCTGATGGTTGTCCCGCCATTTTTACCCTTATGTTATCTCTAAATAGTCCACTTAGCCATTAACCCCACTTCTCCTAATACAACAGTAGCTCCACAAATGAATCCATGAAACAGAAATTCATGATCTTTTGACACACCTAGAAAACCCGAATGCTATTGTTTTTTCTATCTCAACTAGGTACAGATACCACGGATCTGGCCACATAAACAAGATTAGTGGAGAACCTTCACTATATAAGGAGCCATAATGCGCTTTCCTTCATACCGGTCCTGATGAAAGCCTTTAGACTATGACAGAAGGCTGAAACATGTTGACCCTCGTTATTTGATAAGTACGGTAGACCAGTAACTCGGTCATTTCCCGCACTCGAACTTTTTTATTCATCTCTTATCAAGATTCCCAGAATAAAGTCACAACAGAAAAAATGATTTAGAGATTTTTAACTACACTTGATACAAACCTTCTCACACCCTTCCTAATGTTTATGTCTGGACGCTACTGTATAACCAGTTGGTCTTCCTCCGGGTGGAGGGCAGCATACATTCTAAAAAAGACCCGATGATGATGCTGTACTAATACACATAAGCGGTAACCCAGTCTATGCCGCCTTCGCACCTGTGTATAGTTATGAGGGTTCTTTTATGAATGAACCAAGAGCGAAAAGACCCTGGCCACACAGGACAAGTGGTCCACTCTTCTTTGATTCTTTGTGTCCCGTTGTATCCCCAGGGTCTGTTCCCAGGTTGGAAGAACAGGAGTAGTCCCATAAAAGTGCCGCAGCTGTATCCCCTTGCTCCCCGGGGTCAGATATTGATATCTTTGTCCGTACAGTGCCGGTACACGACCCCACAGTTGGATTTCCTGGCACTTCCTCATCCAATTGCACGCTGCTAGTCTCACTCCATGGACTATTTGGTGACCCCCCCCAGGATAGTTTCGGCATTTGCAATGACTCATCTTTCGAAGAATTGGAGGGGTCTGATAAGGAAAAAAAAGTGCTCACCAGCATCGATCTCGACCTGAATCACAGAGTTAATAGCTTGCCCATCCATTGACTGATACTCACCCCTATCTGACTTAGTGGTCTCCACAATTGGACTAGCGGCTATTAATTAATGGAATTTCTCCCCGAGTACTATCTGTGCCCAAGGTGTTTGCCACCCCAAGCAAACCAGTCCCCCCTGGAGTTGGCATTGAGGGTTTAATAGTTATTGAGTCCTACCCTCCTGTGCCATCTCCTGCCCAACATTACTATTAGATGCACAATTAGCATCCGCCTCAAGACCAAAGTCACCCGGGTTGTCTCAGCTCACCTCATTCAGCCGAGCATCCCCGGCAGCCTCTTCCAGCAGCCGCTCCTCCTGTTTAGTGATGGTGCGCTTTCCTTTCCTGGAAGAGAGGAAGATTGCAGGAGTGATTTTCTTCGACGGCCCAGCAATCCGGGTTTTTTCATGACCCAGCCCATTCTCACCAGCAGTAGCCGCTCCCGATCGTTGTTTCTCTTGTTTCTCTTTCGGGGCTTTTCCTAAACCGAAAGAGTCTCCAGCCATATGCATCTTGGCCCCTCGGGCGTTCTTTGCCCGCATAGCTGTTGGGACACGCTGTGTTTCAGCCGGGAGCAGATGGAAACCACGGTGGAGGCTCAGCGCCAGCCGGGTAAGTGGGACCACACACCACTAGAATATATGTATATCCCTCAGCATTTCTTTCTTTACCAAAGGGGGTTAAGCGTTATCTTCTATTCATTGGAATTGGCTGAGGCACCAGCCCCGAAGCATTCCGCTGTGCTCAAGTGGGGTGTGGGGACAATGATCAGTTGCGAGCGCTCAATTGGCCGACATGGTGGACACCATCTTTCCACTGGCAGAATCTCTGTTAATAAGGAAAAAATCAGCAGTTTTATCTGCCAAGCCTACAACCACCTCCTCATCCAACAGTATGGTTCTATCAAGGGTCCACCTTCTCTGCCCCAGCTGTTTACTGTCATTTAAACATAAGACCACCGGGGAGTGATCCGAAAGTACCGCGGGGACATGGACAATTGACTACACCTCATCGTTTAGAGCCTGGTCAACAAAAAAGTAGTCTAAGTGTAAATGATGGTCATACTTTTTACTATAGAAGGTAAAACCTCTAGCTGCCCCATCCTACTGTGCCAGATGTCTAATAAATGTATTTTGACCATCATGCACCTTAACCTACGGGATGTCTTAGGGGAGCTTGTATGCGTTGCCCTTGATGTTCTATCCAAGTAATGATTTAGGATAATGTTAAAATCCACTCCAAGGATGATGGGAATCGTAACCTCCAAAAGACTGAATTGCAACTTCCTGAGTGTGTCTGGCATATCACTATTTGGGCCATAGTAGGTCTAAATCATATTTCAGTAACTTTATTCCTGATTTATTTCTTATGACTAACGTCACCCATCTGGTGCTTCCTCTATGATCTGAGCAAAACCAAAGGAAATGATGGACGGAGTGTTGAACATTGCAAGCACTCACCCCCAGTCAACTGATCTGGGTTTAATCCATCACCGTTCTTTAGCCCACTCTGCCACCCCAGTTCAGACATGGCCTCTATGATCTGAGCACACTACATCCTGGACCCACCTTAATTTACTAAATCAGGACCTGCACTCCTCCCGCTCCACATGAGTCTCCTGAAGAATTGTAATGTGTGCCCCACTATTTCTAAGATACTCCCCCACAATTGCTAGCTTCCGCCTAGATCTCAACCCGTTCACATTCCAGGTTGTAATTTGAACTTTTCCTTCATTATTCATTGTCTTGTGCCCACATACCCCTCTCCCTGCAAGCTACCTTGCTTAACCTTATGTAGCAGGCACTCTCTGGAACAAATGTATACAATTACTTTCTATTTTTCTAACCTGGTGTGGAGTCTTTTTGAGGTGTTTTCATTGTGTTACTCTGTGTTTTGTTGCACAAATACTTTACACATTGCCTCTTTAGAAAAGCCTGACTGTTCTGTGCCAAGGTACCAGAGGGTGAGCACAGGGTATCTTTTAGTGTATCTGGCCTTCCCTGACTAGTTTTGTGGTTACTGCTTGGATAGGGTGCATACCTCTGCCAACCATAAACCCTGGGGCATATCTGTGGGAATGGGCTCAGGACAGCCCAGCAAGTCACCTTGTTTTGCTGCCCGACGTCAAAGTGAAAGGGCAGAAATGCACTGTATCTATGGCACACAGCACATTCTAACGCTCCCCCCTGTGCTGGCACTGTTTCTGCAGACTAGTGCCAATGCAGGTACCCTTGCACCATTGTGCAAGGGTGCCTGCATTGCATGCAGGATTGTTTTTGGGCAGGAAGGGGCTTGGGAGGCTTTTTCCTCCATCTATGTGGGTGCATTCACTCGTTGCACCTGCCTGCAAGAGGAACTCCAATCCCCCTTAAAAGTGCAGGTGGGTTGCCGCCTGCACAGTGAAGCACGGAGCAGCAGCTCCAAAGACGCACCATATGTCACTTGAATGTGCTTTCCCCAGGGGCAGCGCATTCTATGTAATAGGGCACACTTTCCCTGTTTGCGCCCGGTGCACCTGCTTTAACGTGCGCAAGGGCGCAAACAGGGAAAGTGTGCCCTATACATTATAGGGCCCCCAGATGTCCCCGGTTGGCACTTTGGGCCAGATGTATCAAGAATTGCTTTTGCGATTCTATAATAGTGAATTTTACTGATTCGCTATAACAGAATCGCAAAATGCTTTGTATGAAGGTTTCGGTGAAAAATTTGCGATTTCTACATATTCCTTATTTGTGACTCTCAAATTGTGAGTCACAAATAAGGAATGGCTTCCCATTAATTTCCATGGCCCTAGAGGCCCATAGGAATGAATGGGAATTGCATGCGCAATTTGCGAGTACCCAATAGGTATTCTCAAATTGCGCATGCAATTTCAAGGGTGCAAGGGTGCCAAATGGACACCCTGTTGCACCCCTGGAATATGCATGTGTGAACATGTGGTGTACATACATGCCCTAAGGGCAAGTATGTACGCCACATGGCACCATGAAAAATGCAAAATAGTGCATTTTTCATGGAATTCGCATATTAACACCAACTTGAAGTTGGTGGTAATTTGCGATTCCTTAAGGTCAGGTTGAAACATTTTTTGGCTTCTTGAATTTCATTTAGGAATCGCAAATTGCGATTCCTTAAATGCATTCGCAAAATAGGAAATCGCAATTTTTGCGATTCCCAATTTGCGAATGCCTTTTGGGATGATACGTCCCAAAAGGCTTTTTCCTGTTCGCAAATGGGCCGATTCTGCGAATTGGCCAAATTGCAAATGGGAACAACACTTGATACATCTGGCCCTTCATGACTCTGAGCACTATATTGCAGTTTAATCTTCAAAACTTCATATCCCAAGTTCTACTTATTATATTTTGTTTTACAGTTTTGGGCTTGTATTACCCATGAATCACTATGCTATCATAAGTGAGTATGTGCCCGTGACTTTAGTGTTTCCTAATGCACATGCCATATTTATTTACTAGCAGTGTGTTGGTTGGCACAAGTACAGGCATAGTGACATTATATGAGGCATTCAAATAGATTATCCTTCCCTCTTGCTTCAGCCCACCCCGTATGCCTTCAATACTGGTAAAGCTTATTAGGTTGTGAATCTGCTCCTCAAGTCAAGTTTAACTTGTAGCTCCTCCCTCAGTTGCAAGACTCTCATGCCTGCATTTGACAGAAGGCTTTGGACATGAGATTGCATATATGAGAAGAGACTCCATTGACTTTCTGTATAAACTGCTGCCAGTTCTTCATTCTGACCTGGTCCATGGAGTTTTAGAGCAACTGTCCCACGAGCAGCAGCTCCTCTTTCACAACATGTAGTTCAGGCAAAATGAATGTAAATGTTCTCACATGGTCCTGGCAGACAGATGGCTGGCTTGCAGGAGTGGGTGGCTGTTTCCAGTGAAGGAATGAACTGGACTGAAAACCCGTAAAATGGCTACCATGAGATGAATTGTTAAAAGCTGGCTTTCAGAAATGATGACTGCTCCCAGTACAGTGCTCAGGTGACTCAGGAATGTAGGTAGGTCGCTTGCCTACACACTGGTAGTAAGGCAGTGACGTTGGCAAGCTGAAAATATATATTTCCGGTCTTATGAAGTCATTTCCATGTGAGGAGAAAGTGTCTCTGTGATGATTTGTTTCGTGCTGTGATGTGCATCGGCAGGACTAGATTATTAATAAAAGTGAAAGCAGGGAAAATATGTTTGTGTGTGCCCACCCAATGTTATTAAAGAGAACTGTTGGGGAGCTGAGCGCTCAGAAGAATCATGCTGTGATGGGCATCAGTAGGAAAGGAATAATAATAAAAGTGAAAACAGTAAATATGTGTCTATTGTGTACCCACCCAATGTTACTAAAGAGAGTTGTCGGGCAGCTGGATACATTCTAGTGTTTAGCCTGTGATGTAAGACACTCTACACCCACCCACCACAGGCGTCACCAGTCAGGTGACCCTGTTAATAAAAGGGACCGGGCGCACGTGCCCTGGGCCTGTTCCAGTATATTACTAATGTGTCTGCGTGGTCCTTTCATCTAGCATGTGGGCGTAGGGCGCAAGACACCATAATGGTGACGAGGTGGGTCTGACCCCACGTGCCCACCGCACAGCCCTTCCTTCATCTCTGTGGGGAGGAAATTAACCAAAGGACAAGACATTCCCTACAGGGCAACCTCCAGCGAGGGCAAAGAGTATCCGGCTAGGCACTGTGATGCAACCCTCTGCCGTCAAGGAAGAGTGAACGGAGACTGGCCGTCTCCTGCCCCATCGATTCTGGTGAGAGCGAGAGCCCCCGGCGATGTCAGCAATGTGCCCGCTGCCGCCCTCAGGCTGTCACTGCCGCAGTCAAGTGGCCCTGTGACCCTCACCGTGCGGCGCCAGGGAGAGCCGTCCCACCCCACTGAGCAGGACGTTATACAGCCCTCTCTGACTCTGGCCGGGCGAGTGTGTGGCGGAGGCTGGCACAGAGAAGCATCACGACCTGGCAACAAGACCTGGGACCATGCTTCCTGGTCCGTCTCCTGCCAGGAACAGAACGGCTACTGTGGCCCTCCAGGCAACAAGCGGCGCAATGGAGTGGACACTGCTGCCGTAAGGATCGGAGGTCAGTGCCTGCGATCTCACCCAGGAGAAACCATGTAGCATGGCATTGGAGGAATGTCGGCGCTCCCGCGACTTGCCCCCACACCGAGGCCCAGGTGTTAAAGTGGAAGAAGAAACACGGCTGAAAAGCCCCAACACTGTCCGTCCCCATACCAGCATCCTCAGCACTGCTGTCATCTGCGGAACGGTCTCATGTTTGGGATAAGCGGTGATCGTGGAGCCTCCTAGAGGACACCAAGACCCTCCCGCATTGCACTACCGCTTGCCCACAGACTAAGAGTAGCACCAGGAAGTGAAAGGAGCGCCTGCAACTGAGGCGCCCTGGTGCACCAAGAGAGAGTGGGGCCAACATCAGGCCATGACCCTGGTGCAGATCAGAGTTTCCGAATCACCTCTACTTCCACGGACTGAATGATTTCACAGTCACACACGCATACACACATCACACGCTGGTGGGGCCCATTACACCAACATTCACCCTAAATCACTCTATCTGTGCCCTGTAAAGGAGAAACACCTTTCACATATGCTCTATCTAATCTGCCTGTACTTTGAGGTCAATGCGACCAGCTAGTTGCTATAGATCTAACAAAATACATTTCAAAGAATGCACAATAAAATCAATACATATGACCAGAAATAATCACCCGAGAAATTCAAACAGATTGCTCATTTATCTAAAATTTCAAGAAAAGCCAATTAAATGCAAAATTCATTTCTCTCATATTTACCTATTCTGTCTAAATGTCAGATCCTAAGTCAGAACCGGTCCTCTGTAGAAGAATTATAGTTTTCTGCCGTCATGTAGAGTCATCGTCCTCTCCGTCAGCATAGGGACCTCGCATCATCAGCTCGGGAAGAAGTGGCGCTAGACCTCTCTAGTCTACTATTATTTATACTAAAATTTACATTCTATAAAGTAACATTTCTTTAATTAGAGCGGATGAATGGCGGAAATAATGTCATCTTGGTACTTTTTCGATATTCTACGGGATGTTCTCACGCATAGATTGTCCCAAATAATGAATAGCAGAATTGAACGTCCATGACTAATTTGCTACTTTTTCGGATGTCTCTACTAGGTGAATTTGTTTCAAAAATGGGTTCACATTGAGTTCGTATCAACTTTTCCGTCTTTCAGGGGCTTTTGGCAAATGTCCCAGACTTGTCATCATGCTTATGGCTTTTCAGTTCATCGGAGGTGCAAGGTCACAGGCAGAGCGAAGCCTTTCTGTAAATTTCCAGCAACTCCAATGCAGGCTGCGGGTGGTGGCCATTTTGTGGCAGGCCACAATGGACAACTTAAGCAAAAATAAACAAAAAACAGAATTACTGCACGGAAATGATTATACAGTGTTATTCCCCTGCTAATACCCTTATGTGTGTGTATTTATCTAGCCATTTGCGACATCAAAAAGCCATTAATGCATATTAATTATAAGCGCAAACACAATAACATCACATAAGCAACATCGATTTCTGTCAATTTGCTCACCAACTTAGTTTACTTATTATTGTAGCCATGCAATAGCATTCCCACGTGTAATTCTCTTGTTAATAAGGTTGATTAGACAACATTTGACAAACTCTTAATACTTAATAATTAATCAGTAGTACTTTTAGTCATAACATGCGAAAATGAAACAGATATTCGGTTTTAGAGTAAAAACCCTGCTCCATCAATCCCCAATTTGGTGATATATAATCACCACAAAAATCAAAACCCCAAAAATCAATTTAGTTTCCCCCTTTTGGAAGAATTTTAAATATCTTCTTGTTCTTGCTTTTAGACCCTAGTTTCCATCTCATCTTCCTTTTTAGTTTCTATATACATGCTTTCTCTTAGCTCTTCTAGTTCTATTTCTTGTGGATCTCTTTCTGATTTCATTTGTCTCTTTTTAACATTTTCTTTTATGATTTTCTTTTTATTTCTTCTATATCTACAACACATACATCCTAATCTAAGGATCAATAATGCAACTATTACACAAGTTAATGGAAATAATATCTTACCAAATATGGTACTACCTAATTTAGCTACAAAGTTTTTAATAGCAATCATCTTATTAGCCATTTTAGTCCAGATACTTTCAGCTTCCAGAGTTACTAATTCTTCATGCAAATCAGTAATATTTTTGATATAAACTTTTAGATCTTTACTTTCGTCAGGAATGTAAGTGCAACAATGTTGAACTTTCAGCATTCCGCAGACTCCACCCTCTTTTGCCAAAAGAATATCAAGGGCAAGTCGATTTTGCATCGCCATAGCACGCAAAGCAACCATTTCTGTATTAACCAAAAGAAAGCCTCCAGCGGTGCTTGTTGACTAGCGATCTACCACTGTGGACAGCTTCCGAATGCCAAATGCATTCAAAGAAATTCCCACTGCTGGAATTAAAGCTCCAAAAATATCTCCTACAATTTCTGTCCATGTTTCTCTTCTATAACGTGTTAATGTGTTAGAATGTTCAGCATCATCTACTCTATCCATGTGGAAAATCTTTGGAAAGACCAGGCCAACATAACATGTACCAAACCAATGGTCAGGCAAACGGTAATAAGCCTTGTTCCCACAAGTATAATACACTCCCGGGAAAACTGGATCTTCTCCTCCTCTAAATCCCCATCCGGTTGCAATAAAGTATGTATCATGGCACTCACTAGTCCCTATGAAATAATAATCATATTGGGATCTCTTTCTGGTAATGCACAGTTTTCCTTTCTGTGGGGCATCTATAGCCATAGTTGGACTGGCTCCATTTTTCAACTCCTTTTCTTTCTCAATATCCCACATTGTGTCACTCATTTTATGCCCTTCTGCTTTCTTGTGCATGTTCAACCTTCTTCTCTCAACCATGTCTAGAAAATTCTTCTCTTCTCCTTTCAAACTGCAAGTTAAATTATTTCTAAAAACATATTCTAATGTTAATTCTTTGGTTTCTAAAAAAATCTCTCCTAAAGTGTTAGCTTCTTTTGCAGGATTCAGTGCTTTATTCATAGGCAACTGCCCAAGAATATTATCTACATTAGACACATTATAATCTAATTTTCCTAACTGGTAAAATATACTAATCAACACACTACAGGAAATTCCATACGTAGCCGGAAGATGATGATAAGTCACTCCTTCCGAAACAGAGGCAGGTAACTGCATGCAAACGTAGCAATCCCTTACTTCCATTGTCTTTACGTATTCGTACAACAATTTAGAAAAAACATTGCTAGAAAAATCGTTAATTGACCTATCTTTATGTATATGTATATTACTAGTTCTAGTTGGAACTATTTTTAATGGACTCTTCCCTATATTAGTCTTGTTCTCAGTATGACCTTCTAAAGTGTCTATAGTGACTCTAAATGAAATCAGTAGAGCAAGCACGCTCCAAAGCAGCATTAATAAACCTGTACAGCAGCAGCACATTTTACACCATCTTTTCAGAAAGGTACATCTACTTTTATTCTCAGTGTTAGCCATTTCGTTAATTTGACCGTGTCTTTTGACTTAGCCTCTTCTACTCTTCTACGGAACTTTTAAGGGCAGCAAGTACCTTCTCTTCTCCAAGTGATTTTCCTTGGATTTGCTCAATTTGGATTTTCATCACTTTTCACTGTCTCTTCATCATCATCAAACTGTATCAGGTCCTGAACATCCGTCTCTTCTCCAATATCGGACAAGATAACTCTCAGGATTCCCACAGCTTCTTCTTCAGCAACCTCTTTCAGTAAAGCCTCCTCTGGACTTCCTTGGCTGTCCGCCTCTTCTCCTTCTTCAGGCAGTGCCACATACGTCCATTCCGGTGACTTGTATCTTTGGTTTGGTTTTCTTACTCTTTTAGTTCTCTCAGGTATCTCTGTTTCTTCTTCCTTGGTAGGATTCTGACTTGACACTTCGTTCACTTGTTCAGCTTTCGAAGAGTTAACTTGTGTCAGTCTGTACCTTAGTCTCTTTATCTTATTTGGCCAAAGATCTCCTTTAGCATTTCTCTTTTGCTTTCCTTCTTTATTGTTTCTTTCTCCAAGCCAAGTTCTCTTTCTCAGAACTCGTCCTCCATGAATTTCATTGTCACTTTCATCAGACTCTGTTTCAATGGCTTCTTGTTCATCAACAGCTTTCTTTTCTCCAACAACTTCTTTTTCTCCAACAGTCTCTTTTTCCACCAATTGAGATTTCCCTAATTCTGTCCCTCCTCGGGTCTCCGACACGCAATCTTCTTGCTGTCTACTTGTCCCTTCACCTAGCTTGTTGTAGATATTCCCTACTCCTCCTCGGGGTTTTTCCGCAATCTGTCCCTCTCTGTCTTTGTCTGTCCCTTTTTCTTCAATATTTATCTCAACTGGAATTTGTCCAATTCCTTCATGTGACTCAGGTGTCTCTTCTGTTGGAATGTTCTTTTCTTTTCTTTCTTTCTTTTTGTGTTGGTCACTGTCAATTGGAACCTCAGGCAATTCTTCTGAGTCTGAGCTCACTTCTGCAGTTTGCACTGTTCTCTTCAGAACCTCTTCTGGTGGGATGAAAGCTTCTCTTGACTCACTTTCCCCACTTTCAGGATTCTTCTCCTTCTTACTGCCTCACTGTCTGCATCATCACTGGAATCTGATTCTTCAAAGTATTCTTTTCCAGTACCCTCTCTTGGATTTGGAAGTCTCAGTGTGTGGCTTGCATGTATCCAATTTTTCACACCAGCGCACTTCACAGCATTCGTTGTGGTCAAGATGACTTGTCTTGGCCTTCCCCACCTTGGAACCAGGCAATTCCTTCTTCTGTGGACTTTTATTCTTACCCAGTCCCCTGGGATCAGATCATGGGCTGGTTTCTTTTCAAGTGTGGTGGCGTCTTCTCCAACCTGGTGAAACACAGAATGAACTGCGTCAGCCAGGCCTTTGCAGTAATACAAAATCATGTCATCAGTTATAGTCATCAGCTTGTTCACTGGTACATATGCATGCCTCATAGCACGTCCCATGATAATTTCATGTGGACTCAAACCTGTTGTTCTGTCTGGAGTAGACCTAATGGTCATCAGGACTAGAGGCAAGACATCGGGCCGTTTCATTCCTGTGGCTAAGCACATTTTGCCAATTCTGTTTTTGCTAGTACCATTCATCTGCTCAACTACCCCAGAAGCCTCTGGTCGGTAGGCACAATGCAACTTCTGCTGTACACTCAATGCTTCACAAATTAGACCCATAATTTCATTATAAAAATGTCCTCCTCTGTCTGATTCAATGGTTACTGGGAACCCGTACCTTGGGATGAACTCTCTTAACAGTAATTTGGCCACTGTTATCCCATCATTTCTTCTTGTTGGGTACGCCTCCACCCACCTTGAGAACAAACAGACCACCACCAGGACATACCTCAACCTGTTGACTGGGGGCATTTCAATGAAGTCTATCTGCATTCTTGTGAAGGGTCCTCCTTCCCTGCCTATTGTTCCTAGGCTTACTACTGTTTTCTTTCCAGGATTGAATTGCTGACATATCAGACATCTCTGGCAGAGACTTTCTGCTATCAGTCTGAACTTTGGACTGTACCAGGTTTGCTTAAAGGCTCTTATCATGGCATCCCTCCCCAGGTGTCCTTGGCCATGATACATCCTTGCCATTGTTGACAACATGCTGTTTGGCATGACTGGTCTTCCATCCCTATAGACCCACACATGATCCTTTTCTCTAGGTGCACAACCTGCTTTCACCCAATCTCTCATTTCATCATCTTCTGCCTCATCCTGCAGCTGTGTTACTTCTTCCCATGTCCCCACTTCGTTAGTAAACATTAATGAACAAGAAGACATTTCCCGTTCTTTGCTCCTGTTAATTGAGTGATTGTTCCTTGCACAATATTGTGCTATGTCATTGGCAAACTTGTTACCAACTGTTACAAAATCGTCACCTTGACCATGAGCAGCACATTTTACAACTGCTAGTTCTTTAGGCAGCTGTATTGCCTCTAGCAGTTTTCCAACCACTTCAGCATTCTTTATGGGAGTTACACTTGAGGTCAGGAAACCTCTTTGTAGCCATAGCTGGCCAAAATCATGGACAACTCCGAAGCCATACTGGCTGTCAGTCATCACAGTCACTCTCACACTTCTCCCAATCTTGCATGCTTTTGTCAGTGCCACCAATTCTGCCACCTGAGCAGATTTAACTCCTTTCAAAGGTGATGCTTCCACAACTTCCGAGACTTTGCACACAGCATATGCAGCACTCAACACTCCTTCATCTGTTCTCAGACAAGATCCATCCACAAACAACACATGATCACTTTCAGGCAGTGGCAGATCTCTTATGTCTGGCCTTGGTTTGGCGCAGTAATCAAGTACATCCAGGCAATCATGATCAACATCATTTCTCACTCCCACACATTCAGCATCAGGCAATAGTGTCGCTGGATTTACATTCACACATCTCTCCAGACTTACATTGGTTGCACCAAGAATGACTTTCTCATATTTAGTCAGCCGACTATGAGACATGAACTGTGTCCGGCTCCTTGTCAAAAGGATTGCTACATCATGAGGTACAAATACCCGTACAGGGTATCCCATTATGATTCCCTCACTCTGTTCCAGACTTTTGCAGGTAGCAGCTACTGCTTTCAGGCAACCTGGCAAACCCACAGCTACTGGGTCAAGAGTTGCTGAGAAATAGGCAATTGGCCTCCTCAGACGTCCATGTTTCTGGATTAACACTGAAAGTGCACATCCATTTCTCTCACTACAGTACAGCTCAAATTCCTTCTCATAATCAGGTATTCCTAGGGCAGGAGCCTCACAAAGTCTGTCCTTTAGCTCTCTGAATGCAGCCATTTCCTCTGGGTTTAGCTCCAATGGGTCTTTCACCTCACTTTTGGTCAATTTAATCAATGGTTTGGCAATCAGGGAAAAATTACTTATCCACTGACGACAGTAACCTACCATTCCCAGGAACATTCTCACCTCTCTTTGTGTCATTGGGGCTCTCATTCCCCTAATGATTTTGATTCTGTCAATAGTCACTTTTCTCAGGCCTTTCTCAATATTGTGTCCCAGATACTGGACTTCTTTCTTACAGAACTGCAATTTGGCTGGTGACACCTTTAATCCTCCATCTGCCAAGTGATTCAGTAATGCAATGGTATCTACTTCACAAGCTTCTTGTGTTTTTGATGCCACAAGTAGGTCATCAATATATTGGACCAAGACTGAATTTTCAGGCATTGTCAGACTTTCCAGAGATTTCTTTAGCAATTGATTAAATATTGAGGGGCTCTCTGAATACCCCTGTGGGATTCGGCACCATGCCAAAATCCGTTCTCCAAATCTAAAAGAAAATATTGGCTGGCTGTCATGATGCAATGGGATTGAAAAGAAAGCATGACACAAATCAATTACCGTGTACCATTCTGCATCATGGGGAATCTGATACAAAATCACTGATGGATTTGGCACAATAGGACAACATGGCACAACAATCTTGTTAATTTTTCTCAAATCCTGTACTATTCTGAACTTTCCATTAGGTTTCTTCAGTCCCATTATCGGTGAATTACATGGGCTACTCAATATTTCTCTCAACACCCCTTGCTGGATCATCTTTTCAATTATAGGGGTTATTCCTTCAATTATTTCAGGTGTCAATCTGTACTGCGGTATGTTTGGGTAAACCACTCCCTCTTTTACAGTAATCTTTACTAGATCTACATTTCTCATCAGACCCACATCTTCTCCAGTAAAATCCCAAACTGCTGCTTTCACTGTCTGTTTCAATTCTGGGGGTAATGCATCTGGATTAAATATTGCATACGTTCCCAATGCCTCACATTCTCTGTTATCCATGGTCATTCTGTATAGAACATCCTCATCAGGTGTTTCAAAAGTTATTCCATCTGGAGTACAGAAAATAGTGCAATTCATCTTGCACAGCAGATCCCTGCCTAACAAGTTCACCGGACTGGTGTCACACACCACAAATCGGTGCATGTCTGAAAATTTCCCTATTCTAACCCTTACTGGTTCAGTAAGTAGTGTTTTGATCTGTGTGTTGGATACACCAACCACTTGGATTGCTTCATCCGAGAGAGGAAGATTCTTTATATCTGCTGACCTGACAGTTGATCTCGTGGCCCCAGTGTCAACTAGGAAAGGGATACTTTCACCATTAATTTTTCCATCTACAAAAGGCCCTGCCTGGTCTATTTCTAGAGTTGCGCCAAGTACGCACTCCTCCTCCTCTCTTCGGCATCGTCAGAAGTCTCCCTCAGAGTCACTTCCCTCATTTTTCAGCCAGTACTGAGATACAGCGCTTGCGCGTTTTGGTTTGATTACCTGCTCTTCATCGTAGAACCCCGATTCTTGGCTGTACTTCTGGGATCCTTTTCTCTGTGGCAAGGGTGGTTTTGGCACCTGATTCTGCTGCTTATCAGCCTTCTGCTGCTGCCGATGCTGACCACACCCCTCACTCTGCACCTGTGAATTCAATGATGAATTATCATCGTTAGTAGACGGTGGATTCTTACACTCGGATTTCCAGTGCCCGTATTTTCCACAGTTGTGGCAGGGGAACTTTTTCTTTGCTTCTTCAATATTCCCTTTTCCTTTTCCTGGACCAAACCTGGGTTTATTTCCTGGGTTATTTGCCTGTTCAACCAGCTGAGCTTTCTGTCTTTCTGCAACTTTCACCTGTGCCCACATTGCCTTTTCTTTTAGCTTTCTCTGCTTTGCCTCAATCTCATCACTGAAGTATTTTGCATGTCTCAAAATCTCATCAATCTTCTTACTCTGCCAGTCCACGGTGTGTTGCCGTATCATTTCACTGATTTCAGGCCGCAAACCGTACACAAATCTATGCACAAAATGACTCAGATCCTTGTCACCCAGGTGTTCATCTCCAATGAACTGCTTAAAAGCTAGTGTCAGTCTTTCATAGTAAGCATGGACTGATTCTTTCAATTCCTGATGTGTTCGGTCTATTTTAACCCAGTCTGTCTCCTTGGGGGGTACTTTATTTTTCAAGAAGGCCATAACCTGCTCGTACTTTTTAATTACCTCCGGGTCTGGAGCTCCTGTTTTTTGATCTCTTGGGTATTCCTTAGTGGGCCAGTCTATGACTATTTTACATTCTGTCCACAGGTCTGCTGGTACAATTATATCAAACAGACTATTTAGGTCAATCCACAGTACTTTTGACAGCTTTACAAATCTGTCGACTTGTCTGTACCACTCAACAGGCTTTTCCCTTAGTCGAGGGAAATCATTTGTAAATGATAAAATATCCTGTCAGGTCCATGGGACATGTACATACCCACCTCCTGGAATCTCTCTCATGGGGTAAGCTGTCACTGCCTTCTCTTTTTCTGTCAGGGGAAATGCAGAGTAAGTTCTATCTGCCCCATCCTCTCGCTTTCGATACCATCTGTCTTTCCATCTTTCTACATCTCCCCATTTCTTCAACAAGGCAATCATTTCTTTAATCTGTCCTGTTCGGCCTGCATTGTTCAAATTCTCAATATCCTTGTCTGAAAAATCCACTCGGTATGTTTTCTGTAAAGCTTTTCCTTGTCCATGTCAATTTCCAATTCACTGGCTATTCCTTTCAACCTGTCATGTATGTTCTTTGCTCTCCATGTGATGCTTTTACACAGGAAGAGGATCTCCCCTTCCTGATAATTCTTCAGTGTTTCTGTAGGTATGGTTCCTACTATCAATTCTTCCATTTCCATACGTAGCCTAGCTACATCCATTCCCTGTGACTCTTTCTCCTTTTTCTGTAATGTTTTCAGCCAATCATTCAAATCTTCAGCAGTTATCACAGATGTTTCCGCACCCCCTGGTTCTGTCACCCTTTGCGGTTCCAAAATTGATCCTCTGTTCCCTTCCATACATCCAGTATTCAAACTTGAGTTAGTCTGCACACTCATTTCCCCTCCACATACGGTATGTCTCCACTGATTTTCTCCTGTTCTCCACTGTGTTTCTCCCGCTCTCATTTCTGCCTGCTCCGGAGGTACAATCAACCTATTGCCCACATATGGCACCGTCAAACCATTTTCACCCGTCCTCTGCTTGTCAAAAATCGGCATAACTGGACCTATTGTCACAGGCACTGTAACAACCTCAAGATTCTTAGTCAGCTCCCTGATTTTCTCTGTTAGTTCAGATGTAGTTCTTGCTAGTTCTCTGGTCTTTTCATTTTCAAGTTCATTCTCTCTTTCTATCTCTCTTTCTCTCTCTCTCTCTCTTTCTCTCTTTCTCTCTCTCTCTCTATCTCTCTCTCTCTCTCTCTATCTCTCTCTCTCTCTCTATCTCTCTCTCTCTCTCTCTCTCTCTATCTCTCTCTCTATATCTCTCTCTCTCTCTCTCTTTTTCTCTTTCCGCCAGAGAACATCCACTTTTCAACTCAGGGGCTGTAGCCTCTGTCTTTATAATCCGCAGGATGTTTCTCATTAGGGTAACTGCTGTTCCTACCTGTGGTTCTCTTCTATACGGGGGTGGTCTTTTGTAGAGCATGTCCTCTAAGACATCATCATCAGACTCATTTGCCCCATATCTTCTAGTCTCTATATTATGTTCTTTCTCTGTACATTTTCTCCCTCCTGATTCCTGTGCTGTTCTTACAGGATATAATCCCTCGGTCATACTGGCATCACGCCATCGTCTCATTCGGTCATGATGGGTTTCACGATCATATTTCCGCCCAAACATGTACCTGTAACTACCTCCACTCCTCTGCTTTTCTCGTTCATGCATTTCGTCTTCCCATTCAGTTAATGCCTCAAATTGCGTCGGCCTAGGCCGAGGCTCTAGGTTCATCATCTGCTCTCGTAAATTCCTCAGTATGGCCAGATTAAATGAACCATGTTCTGGGAACGCTAACACTCCATCGTCTTTAGTGTATTTCACCCAGTTATCTAACCAAATACAGGTATGATACCCATACTTCGCAACCATGAAGGATGCTGGGGTTCTTATCGGGGGCAATAACTGTCCTTCCCTTGTCACTATGTCTTTATCCTTGTCAAACCAGGTTTTAACCTTACTAAGCAAGGATTTTTTCTTCTTTTCCTCAGCATGGTAATACATCTTTCTTATTTTCCACTAGCTGTTTACTCTTACTACAGCTGTACGATCTTTTGTCCAATTGCAGCGCGACTCACACCAACGCACCAATCCTGGAGCGTCTACGTCACTGACTCAGTCCGCGAATCCCAGCGCGACTCACACTAACGCACCGATCCTGGAGCGTCTACGTCACCCTGTATGTCTCCCAATCCTAGCGCGGCGTACACTAGCACATCAATCTCTGCGCTTCCATCGTTCTAACCCACTGTCCAATCACAGCGCGGTCAGCAGTCGCTGCAGTCACTTCTACTCCTGTCTCCTGTCTTTTCCGTCTACCCCTCCTATACAAAAACTACTTGGTAAACTTTGTTTCAACTTCTACGAGTCTGTTAGTTACAACATACAAACATCTCCATTGTCTGCTTCGCTAGCCATAGAACAGCAAAAGACCTTTCCCACGAGAATTCTGCCTTTCCCGAGAACAGCGCTTACCTCTGCCCTACTACAGAATCGTTACTTCCGTTGATAGAGTAGCACATCCCTCTATTTTACCCTTCTAACAAGCACCAATTAACTGTTTCCCTCCGGAATGTTCCTAAGAGTTTCACAATTAACCAGAATGCCTTCTCATTCACGCACTTACACACCAGAAAATGTAGTACATTCACACAGAATTCTGTCTTTCCCGAGAACAGCGAACAGTCTGTCCTACTACAGAATTATATCACACGTTAACAAAGAAGCGCTTACCTCTGCCCTGTCCTTCTAACAAGCTCCGAGAATACCTATTACTTCTCCAGCGGTAAGCTTTAACGGAATACCTTACGGATCCCTGGGACTTAAGACCAGAGTTTCACAGATAACCTTTGCTATCATATACACTTCTCTCACACAGAAATACGTTTCTAATGGCAACACACGGCAATGCTACCTTGTCGAACCCAGACAATGCGACGCGCAACTTCAATTGTCACACGTTTTTCCCTGTCTGCATACAGGGCCAGCAATCCCGCCTTTTTCCGAGAGCAACACTCCCTCTGCTCTACTACGGAACTGTCACCGACTCCCTACGTCCCAGAAGCCGTTCACAATACATAGAACTCAACACAACTTCAACATATAGTATTAGTACAAATATCAATTAATAATCAACAAGCCTATATACACGCAATTTTTGCCAGATCAAGACAATAGCTAACCATCATTCTGCTACCAAGAAACTGGTGCAGATCAGAGCTTCCGAATCACCTCTACTTCCACGGACGGAATGATTTCACAGTCACACACGCATACACACATCACACGCTGGTGGGGCCCATTACACCAACATTCACCCTAAATCACTCTATCCGTGCCCTGTAAAGGAGAAACATCTTTCACATATGCTCTATCTAATCTGCCTGTACTTTGAGGTCAATGCGACCAGCTAGTTGCTATAGATCTAACAAAATACATTTCAAAGAATGCACGATAAAATCAATACACATGACCAGAAATAATCACCCGAGACAGAAATTCAAACAGATTGTTCATTTATCTAAAATTTCAAGAAAAGCCAATTAAATGCAAAATTCATTTCTCTCATATTTACCTATTCTGTCTAAATGTCAGATCCTAAGTCAGAACCGGTCCTCTGTAGAAGAATTATAGTTTTCTGCCGTCATGTAGAGTCATCGTCCTCTCCGTCAGCATAGGGACCTCGCATCATCAGCTCGGGAAGAAGTGGCGCTAGACCTCTCCAGTCTACTATTATTTATACTAAAATTTACATTCTATAAAGTAACATTTCTTTAATCAGAGCGGATGAATGGCGGAAATAATGTCATCTTGGTACTTTTTCGATATTCTACGGGATGTTCTCACGCATAGATTGTCCCAAATAATGAATAGCAGAATTGAACGTCCATGACTAATTTGCTACTTTCTCGGATGTCTCTACTAGGTGAATTTGTTTCAAAAATGGGTTCACATTGAGTTCGTATCAACTTTTCCGTCTTTCAGGGGCTTTTGGCAGATGTCCCAGACTTGTCATCATGCTTATGGCTTTTCAGTTCATCGGAGGTGCAAGGTCACAGGCAGAGCGAAGCCTTTCTGTAAATTTCCAGCAACTCCAATGCAGGCTGCGGGTGGTGGCCATTTTGTGGCAGGCCACAATGGACAACTTAAGCAAAAATAAACATAAAACAGAATTACTGCACGGAAATGATTATACAGTGTTATTCCCCTGCTAATACCCTTATGTGTGTGTATTTATCTAGCCATTTGCGACATCAAAAAGCCATTAATGCATATTAATTATAAGCGCAAACACAATACCATCACATAAGCAATATCGATTTCTGTCAATTTGCTCACCAACTTACTTCACTTATTATTGTAGCCATGCAATAGCATTCCCACGTGTAATTCTCTTGTTAATAAGGTTGATTATACAACATTTGACAAACTCTTAATACTTAATAATTAATCAGTAGTACTTTTAGTCATAACATGCGAAAATGAAACAGATATTCGGTTTTAGAGTAAAAACCCTGCTCCATCAACCCCACATAATGTGGCACCCCTAAACTACCGCCGCCAGCAAACAGTACCGCCCCCGCAATCGACCCTCACCTCACCTCGCATGCTGTGCACCGTGCCGTGCACGAGATGTCCCTGCAACCAAGGCGCATGGCCTTTCAGAGTGAAGGAAACTGCCTTAGTCTGCAATCTGCCACCCACGGTTACACCCCGCCACACGAGGAAGGAGTCAGCCAGCACCTCGGACTCTCCTCCTCACATTGCCAGTCCCAAAGAGGCCTGTCTGCCTCCCGGCCATTTTTAGGCCTCGCCTGAGCCAGCGCTTTAGCGCTGCTCTGGTGAGATCTATAGAAAGCGGGATTTGGAAGTGCAAACGAGTGCTTTTCAGGCTGCCAACTACAGTGCATGTGCGCCGGGCGCGCACCATTTGGCAGCCTGCTGATCACTTTCGCGGCTGCATTGATGTTCTCAGTGAGCCGCACGGCCACTGAGAACATCAAACCGGCCGCGAAAGAGCTCACCATATGCCAGCCTTCCCTGTGTTGCTTTAGCACTCACCGCCCCCCCCCCCTTCCATGTTCTTTTCTGTCTTGCTAACGGAGCAGTGCTCTTTCACCCTTAGAATCTTCAACTGTAGTGCCTCTATAAACAAGCATTGGCATAGCCAATAGGTCTCGCTTTTGGGACCTTATAAGTATTTAGTTATGCAACTGTTGCATGGCTAAACACTTATAAGGTCCCAAAAGCGAGACCTATTGGCTATGGCAATGCTTGTTCTGCTATGCCGGCCTGAAAGGAAACACTACGGGGCCTGCTGGAAACACAAACGCTGCACTGCCACCTAGTGGCCCTTGAGGAATATTGCACCACTCAAGCAAAAGCACTGTTCACAGCGATATGACCCACAATACTGGAGAAGAGGTATATTTCTGCACACATCTGTCATCCATGGCCCAAAAAGAAAAGACCAGCGAGTCAGCCCTCCCAGACAGCCTCCAGACAAAGATCTTAGGTGACAGAGGGACAAACGCTGAAATGAAAAGGGCCAGAAGTGCCCCGTGCTTAAGAGAACCGACAACCAAAAAGAAGCATGGATTGCAGCCTGTGACAAGGCACTAAAGCAAGACGCAGCTACCGAGAGTCCAGTAGAGAGGGTGCGCACTGCTCCCTAAGACTGCAACCCAGAGGCTGCTGGCCGTTAGGAGTGTGCACAACATGCACCCTGCGGACTGTCTAGCAGGCTGAAGTAGAGAAACGGAACCCCTGCTGAGAACCAAGAAACCCCAAAGATACCTCTACTCTGAAAACTGCCCAGAGCACACCGAAGACGCAGACTGAACGAGCGTGGCGCATACACCCCCAGGTGGATGTCGGACACCACCGCCAGCAAGGAAACTGCGTCACCTGTCCGAGTGGTGAACGGCCATCACTGCAAGAGAGCCGGACAGCTACAGCAGCCAGGACCAGGAGAAGAGAAACCGTACATCCCAGTAGGGCATCGTGCAAGCAGAACAGACAACTGACAGTAACATCTCAAGGTCGCTGTCCCCACCAACAGCAAAAGAAAGCTTGGTGCAGAAGCGCGCCCCACGAGTAGCTGCCCAACGCCCCCGCCAGAGAGCAGATCGCACTACCCGCTCCTACTGGTGAACAGGCACAACTGCAAGCCACACTACAGGCACACGAAGTGCCAGAAGAAAGCATCCAAGGAGAAGACGGAACACGCTAAGCCCGAGGCACGCAGAAGGCCGCGCCAGTGATCCTGCCAGCACGGGCAGGTGCCCAAGAGATAGAGACATCTCCACCGAGAGAAGCACTGCTGAACGCAGTACAGAGAGTGACCACATCTCTACTGCACTGAGGTTGAAGAGGAGTACACAGCACCAAGCAAGTGCACAGTAGCACAGGGACAGCTGCTACCGTGCAAACGAAGGGCGCAGTCGGATGCGTGCCAAAAGAGAAGCCGACCTGCCAGCCGGTCGCAACAAAGAAGCACTGCCAGAAGGAGATCCCCTACATCTCCACCGCCTCAGCAAAGCCCCGCAGTGGGCCAAAGGAAACACAGTGTCCTCCCTCAAACTGCCTCAAGACGGAGTCGGCAGTGACCCACAAAAGGCACGAGAGGAGTCCCGCACTCCATGTTGTAGGCTGCCACAGCGACAGGTGCTTCGACAGCATGGCGACACGTGACTGGACGTCACTGCGTAGAGTGACAAAGGAGCCCGTAATGCAAAGTGACCAGTCGGGACAAGCGCACCGAAAGAAAGGAAGAAGCAGCTGCCACGACGGCGCAGCCCGGAGGCCCTAGCACAACGCCCTTGAGCGAGGAGACTCAGATCACCACACAATCCCTGAGGAGGGGATGGTGCCAATGGAGGTCTCAAGAAATGCATGCAAGTCCTACAGACAGGATGGGCATGCAACAGGCCCGCAAAAGGAAGGAGAGAGACCGTCACAAGAACGACGCGACCAGTGAGATGTCCATGTGGCGCAAACATGAGACAAGTGACAGGACTCCACTTCTAAGGAATAACCTGGTCGGAAGAAGGAGAAGAGCATGGCACAACGCCACTCAGCAGATGAGAAAAGAACAGTGGCACGACGCCACAGGGCAGACAACCACCACAGGAGCACAAGATGGAACAGAGAAGAGTGACAGGACCAAGGACTCGCACCAGCACTGAGAAAGGTGTTCCTCCACACAAGCCAGCCACTGGGGTGCAGAGACGTCACTGGAGACAACTCCACAGGAGGACCTACCGTAAGCCGCTTGCAGCGCGATCTGCGTCCTGGCCCCACGCTTCGCAGTTCAACCGTCCTCTCACCTATCACCGGCTGCTTGGTATCGATAGCACCACACCTCACAGTGCATCTGCCTGAATACAACAGAACAGTGCCACGAAGTCCCTCAAGTCCTCCTCACTTCCTAAGGTCACCCCGACAAAAGACCACCGCCTGTCTGCCCACTGAAGAAAACTAACATCCTGTTATCACCTCCCAGGTGCATCATCACCAAGGAGCATCGCACCACCCGAGTGAATCCACACACACCCCGAACAACCGGAGTTCAAGGACGCGAATCACCCAGGAACAGTCTGTGCACCCCAGTCAACCTACAGCCCGCCGAAGTCGAGCACACCTGGCCATTGGAAGATCCACCCTTGGGGACTTCACAAGACATGGCCGTGGCCCTGTTGGGAGTTCTGCATCAACCATTAAGTGTGGCCTACGCAACGGTCCGCACAGCCCACGTGGTCACGTGGCAGTCCTGATGACAAGGGCCTCGACGGAGTTCCTGTGTGAAGGGAGTCCGAGTAGGAGAGATGTGTCGGCCGCAGCTCCACGTCAGGCGCAAGAAACACAAAGGTCACGGCTGAAGACTGATCACCCACAAGATCGCCAGAGGATGGTGCAGAACCCGAGTCCAGATGACAAGGACGCCCAGACAATGACATCACCCTCGGAGGCTACATGAGCGACTTGGCTGTGAGTCCGTTGGCAGTTCCCCAGCGACGCCTTCGCGTGGCTCACACGAAGCCCCGCACGGTCCACACGGTCCCACGGCAGCCAGCAGGAAAGCCCTCCAAGAGGCTCCAGTGGCAGAGGAGCCCAGGAAAGAGAGGCAAGTCGAACGTCGCTCAGCAGTCAGGAGTAAGGAGAGTCCCGAGCACGACACACCCACAGGAAGACCTCACTCACAGAGATCGTCTCCGACACCAAAGTGGATTCCACCACAGCTCCAGATGCATCGACACTAAACTGTTATATATAGACCTCAACACCGCGAGACCAGGCCGGTCTAAAGAACATTGCCAAGGCGACTGAAGGAACCCCGACTATGCGATCCGAGGCTCCAGCGCTGCCTGGCTGACGGCCTGTATAGACTCATTTGCTGCTATGTGTTATTTATCTGTCTTCATTACAGGTTGGACTCTTGTTTGTTTTTTTGTTAAAGTTTGGGAGGGAAGTAGTATCCGGCAGGATACATTCTAGTGTTTAGCCTGTGATGTATGACACTCTACACCCACCCACCACAGGCGTCACCAGTCAGGTGACCCTGTTAATAAAAGGGGCCGGGCGCATGTGCCCTGGGCCTGTTCCAGTATATTACTAATGTGTCTGCATGGTCCTTTCATCAAGCATGTGGGCCTAGGGCACAAGACACCACACTGAGCACTCGGAAGGGAACAATGTCAAGGGAGGCAACAGCGGTTGGGACACCACATTGAGCCTGAAACCAGCCAAACCCTGTTGAAGATGTAATCTAGTCTTTAAAGGCGAATGTGACATTTGGGAAAATAACAAGTTGTGAGAACAACTTTACCTGGTGTAGCACGGTCTTTCCTTCAACAGTGATTGTGACGTTGCTCATTTGCTCTTCCCCTTCTGCAAAAAGAGGTTATTGGACAGCCTGTTTGTTCAGGAAAACAGTCTGCCAGGAAGCTAGCATGCTGACCCATGGAAAATTGATAGACCTTGGTAGGAACTAGAGTGCCAACCATTCACATGAGGATAAATGAGAGAAAACGTACTGTGTCAATGTGTTTGGGTGAGAGTTTGTGGAGCATAATGGAGGATTTTGTGTCCGGGTGAGAAGTTGCTCACCAGAGGGGCGGATTTTGTGTTACTGCCATGCCATGTTAAAATTGCAGCAGAGAGTATTGTCGTTTGTGTTGTTACTATTTATTTTGAATGCCATGTTGAGATAGTTGCTGAGTGTATTGTTGCATTTGTTCCAGCACCATTGGACCTGTTGTGGTATGCAGAAGGGTGGGTGTAGTGGCAACGTACCTGTGGTCCTGTTGTTGTATGCAGCAGGGGGAGGGTGAAGTTGCTAGACTATGTTTTTTTATTTTTTTTTGCAGAGTTTTATATAGCGCGAACTTGACCCGAATTCAACCAGGTATCAGAGCGCTTTACATAGCACCAGTTACGTTACATGAGGACACACATGATTTTTTTTTTTGTTAGGCACAGGGAGATTAAGTGATTTGCCCAGAATCACAGGATGTTTAGCATCAATACCGAGACTCGAACCCAGTTCCCCAGGTCCGAGGTCGAGTGCCCTAGCCGTTAGGCCAACTCCTCTCCCCTTGTTTGAGTACTATAATTTGATGGAGATGTTAGGGTCATGTGGGTTACACCCTAAATGTGTCAAGTCCTTCCTATGGGGTTAAAGATTAAATGCGTGCAGTAGAGAGCTGTGGGTAGTCCCTGGTGTTGTGTAGTTCCTATAAATCTATATAGGATTTAAGCGTTTAGACAACATAAACCAAAGGATTGGTGTCCAGACTAATTCCAGACACCCCCAAGGGCTAGACCAGCCAGCTCACAGTGCCACTATAAGCCCCCCAACCTTCCCAAGGAGCGTCTAGTTTCTGGCAACTATTGAACATCACAACCCTGACTCCTCAGGGATCGTGGAAACAGTACTGTACTTTTTGCTCAATCACTCATGCTCACTCGGTCTCAGAGAGATATACAGAATAAACAGTGAGGATATTTTCAATAAGCATTTATTGAACTAGCATCATTCTAGTATAAGATTTGTGTGCTGCAACAACCATTCGACAGAAACAGATGTCAGATGTAGAGTTATAAGCACCAACATAATAAATAAAAGGTAGAATCCTACCATGGTACTAAAACAATGAATATATGCAGGTATACAGATACATGGCAGTAATCATGAGTACTCCTACGATGTGAACCCTAACTAGATGTACCTAAGTGTCCCTAGTATGTATGCATGAGTATAGCCAAGAATGCCCCTAGGAAAGAGTCAACCCCATTACCTGATGGGAGAGAATGAAAGACCCTGTCTTGGTCTCGAGTTGGACACCCCGCAAGGGATGTCAAACCACTGGGTGCTTGAGTGTCTGCAGCCAGGGACTTCAGTGTCTTGTGTAAGAATGGAAGCTTCTCTGGTTAGCCCAGGGGTGATGTGGTACTTATATACTCGAAAGGTACCCTCAGGGGTTCTACATAGATGTATCATGGTACTGTGGGCTTGTCAGCCAAGGATGACGATAGTGGTGACTCTTGTGCAGAGTTATTATGCTGAAGATGGTAATCCTGCTATGATACTAAGAATCCTCATGCATAATAAATGTGGCTAGTTTTTGAAGAAAACCATACAACATTTATTCAGCATCTAGCTTGGTAAAAGGTTAGCACCAGAGCCGTTATGTAGAGCAACATAGGACAAATGCAGGTAAAAGGTTGTGCAACTGCCTTGGCCTATATTGGGGTACATTGGGGCTTATAGCACTCACACCTCATCTGACTGGATGACAAAATTTACAAATGCTAAAATATGCCTGTTTAAAAACATAAAATACATTGTTAAAATAAGGGTATAAAAACATCTAAAACATGGTAAGTGTTAAAAACGATGCAAAGGTTAAAAAAAAACTCCATAGTCCTCTAGATAGTCAATATACTGTTAGACCTACTGAGCACGCCAAAAGCCATAGTGCTCAGTGAGAAAAGTAAAACAAAAATGATGTTGTCAAATTCCAATTTGGCTTGTTTTGTAAAAAAGCCGAATAGTTTCTATCACATGGAGAGCGAATTGCTTATGTGTCCTGTGTGGGAGACGCAACATCACTGCTGCCTGCTTTTGCAGATGACGGTCCTTGTAACACCTCTTGGATCAGGTCAATAGAGCAAAGGTGATCTTCTCCAGTTCCCACAGCCGTTGCTGAGTAAGCACTCAAAGCCTGTGAGCCTGTGTTAGAGCTGGGGTCCATTCCTTCAGAAGCTGAAGCATCCTGTGGAGGCTCTAAGAATGCCGACTACAACATTAGAATAAGCTGAGGACACTGCAATACATGGGCCTTTAATGGGTACAGTAGTACATCCACGCCAGGAGGCACAACTGATGGAAATGTTAGACATATGTCAAACACGCATTCGTATCTTCAGAATAGGCAGCGGAGCACAGGCAAGACGCAGTCAACCCAGATTATCTAACCAACAGGAACCAATGCTCGCTTAGCTTCAGAAGCTGAGGTGCACAAAGATGGAGTATCTTGCGTTCATGGCAACGTAGCACAATTAGTGCTTTTTACCATCTCTTTGGAAACTGGGATGTCCATTGCGTAGCAGGAAACTTAAAACCAGGATACCCACTACAAGTAGCCCTCCAAAAATGCTTCCTAACACAGAGTGTATAAATGATGGAATAACTCCAAAGATCGTCTGAAATGTACTCAATAGTCCAGAACCTATGCTCTTAAATATAGTCCCCAGATAAATGTTATGTCTATGGTGTCCCTCCAAAAAACGATACCCTGTAAAGACAGCTGGGAAATAAGGGAAGCAGACTATATCTGTTTCATATTAGTGAGCATATTTTTCCTTGCAGTTGTAGGTGCTACCTTATAATAAAAAGATGTCGGGTCTGATGTGTTAAACCCAGAAAAATAAGCAAACTTCTGTGGAAATGTTTTTGAAATACCTTTCGGTCATGTTGGGCAATGTTCCCATTGATGATAAGTGAAAACATTTCATGGGATACTTGCTTTATGGAAGATATGATGACCATAGTGTTGGTAACAGTACATGGTGTCATAATCAGATGTATCACCATACAATTTGTTACTGGGAAATGCAGCAGATTGTTCTAAATCAGATAACATAGAATTTACAGTTTCAAAATCCCAATCATCAGAGAAAGTACTGAAGATGATGATACCATTCAAAGACATTTTAAACAAATGTGGTATTTTCACAAGTTCAGTGGACCAAATATATTATACGAAACCCTATCCCGAACTATTCCTTTAGGAACGGGAACTGCTGTAATGTTCACAAAGGACAGGCCTTTTTGTTCTCAATGAGATGCTGTATGTGGTTTCAGGAGCAAGTTCACATGTGGTACTGCAGGGCATTCTGGGAGATAGTGTCCAGTTAGAATCAGGAAAAAGACAGTTACTACACAATTACAAAGGGCTAGGAAAAGTAGACCAATTACAATCCAGAGCTGTAGCCAGGGAGAGACAAGGTAAGTCTTTTTCAGCCAAAGGTAGAGATCATATATTTTTTCTTTGCAGTAAACAGAAGCTTGCGACATCTGTGGGGAGGAGCTATCGCTCATGTGTGTAAGGACTGTGACAGGGAAGTCTGAAGAGGAGGGAATGGCTGACTTGTGTCCCAAATGGCTTGGGATGAATAAGTGATGTGGCAAGTGGATGAGTGCTATTATGTTGCATGAGTGATTAATGTTGGAAGTGAGTCGTCAGTGTCTGTGGTTGAGTGGACAGTGGATGAATGGTGTTCAGTGGTATTGACCACATACCTGTACAGGGTAAATCAACAACTGGTATGCCATTCTGTTTATAGGGAGCTTGAAGGGGCTCACAGGTTAAGACATATTCTGGTAGCAAATTTGGTAAAGCACTCAACCGTCACCATACACCACATGGTTAAAGCTCATAGACTCTAACTCAAGGAGCATTGGTGCAGGAATCAGAACTCATAATTTCCCTGGGGCTGCTTTTGGTAGTTACAATCATCGTGCTCCGGGCTCCACCTACCGTTATTTTTTGTGACTTGGTGGCCATGTCTTGGTGAAAAATAAAGCTCAAAGGATTCTCAGGTGCTTACATGAGTAGCTCATGTAGTCCATGTATTTGTTGTGAATTCTGGGCTGTGTAGTCCTGTTCAATTAATTATAAAATCTGAGCATAAAATTAGGACCACAATTCCAGAATGAAAAGCATAAACGTAGATTCTAACTCAAAGAGCATTGGTGCAGGAATCAGTATTCACCATTGCCCTGAGGCTGCTTTTGCTTGTTACATTTGTTGTGCTCCGGGCTCCACCTATGGTTATTTGTTGCGACTTGGTGGCCATGCCTTTGTGTAAACAAAGCTCTCAGAATTCTCAGGTGTTTACATAAGTAGCTCATTTAGTCCATGTTTTTGATGTGCATTCTGGGCTGTGTAGTCCTGTTCATTTAATTATAAAATCTGAGTCTAAAATCAAATAAAAGTGGACTGGATAAGCTAACCCTTCCAGTCCAGGATTTTGCTTTGCATTCAAGTTTTAGTATTCCTGTTTAGTCCATTGTAAATTCACGACTACAAGTCCCATGATGCAAGGCAAAACATAAACCTGGGAAACTCCAGGACTCATTTACAAAACACACTTATTTCCAGATAGAAGGAAGGCAGCCCCGGGGCACTGAAATTTGGGGCAGGGGGTATGGACGGTGTGTGTACTGCAGCATCCCCATAATAGGTTTGCAGGAGGAGACTAAGCAGTGAAGAAGCCTTTACATTTTGTTTTTATCATGTTTAGGCTTTCTACAATCAAAGTAACACAGCAGACAAACACTTCGGAGAAATTGTTTCTTATTCTTTGAAAATTGAGATTATTTTACTTGTGCTTTCTCTGGCTGCAAGAGGCGTAAATTTGCAGTGGCTACCAAGTGACAATCTTACTGGGATGCTGGGGGCTGTGAAAGGAAAGAGTGTAGAATGATAAATGCTTTGTAACACAATTCAAAATTAAAGTAGTTGTAAATGAACTATACAAATATTTCAAAATAGATCAGCAGCTTGCAAAGTTAAAAAGAGGCAGGTTGTTTTTTTTGTAATTCTTTTGATGGAAACCATTTTAATAGGATCAAATAAATCAGGACAAATCAAAACTCTTTACTTGAGTCATGCACAAATGTCAATTGGTTCCCATTACTAATTTGACTCAACTTGCAGCCACAGAAAGGAATATTAAACTGCAATCTCGATATTAAAAGAATATCAAGCAATTTCTGAGAAGATTTTTTCTGGCATGTTACTTCAGTTGTTGAAAGTGTAAACATGATAAAAACAAAACATAAAGGTCAGTTTACTGCTCATTCTTCTTCTGAAAAGTTAGTTTATTTCCATTAAATTACATATAAAACAAATATGTTCAAGTCAAAGTGCATGTGCATAGCGCAAGAACAAAGTACGCAGCTACAAGTAATAAACATTAAACATGCAAACGGTAAAGTAATTAAAATCACCCAGATAGTGTACATGCATAAACATGTCTTTTTTTTAAAGTTTAAATATCAAAGTTTATTTATCAGAAATCCAATATAATACAAGGTAGGAAAAAACAGCAAAAATATTGAAGCAAAATGCATGGAAATAATAATAAAAGTCAAGAAAATATTTCATGAAAAAAAGGGGAAAAGGGGGAAAAGGGGAGGAAACGGGAAGAGAGGAACAAGGGAAATAAAAACTAGTATACCCATAACACTATTATAATATTCAAGAAATAATAGTACATATGATCAATTTCTGCATGTAGAAACGGCAATGTTATTAATCAAGTAATAATAAGAAAAAGCATAACAAAGGGAAAATCATCGAGAGCATTGTTTCAATTAAGCAAAAGACAACAAATGTATCATGGAGGTTTCCGAACTTCCTCAGAGGTTTGGATGATTGGAGTACTATGTGAGGCAATAGAAGTTAAATAAGAGGATATAGGGAGCCACAATAGGTCTCTTTTGATTGATACAGAGACAGGGGTAACGAAATTGGTGTCAAGTCTGTGATGAAAGCAGACTGCATTCTACCAGGCTCTAAAGGTGACTTTATCTGCTTGTTTCCAATTAGAAGTTATTAAGTGAAAAGCTATTGCTAATAATAAATCTACCAGCTTAAAGTGAGAAGGCGACTGAGGCCATTGTGATGACAAAGAGCATAGAAAAACATTAGAAGGGGAGAAGGGGATTTTTGTTTTAAATATTTTGTTGATTTGAGAACAAACTAATTGCCAAAAACATTTTACAGGAGTGCAGGTAAAAAGCATGTGAAGTAAGTCAGCATTTGTGCAAGGGCAAGACCAACAGCTAGGAGTAGCATCTGCATTGAAGGAGGTTAATTTTGCGGGAGTGAATAAAATACGTTGATAAACAAAATAGAGGGTTTGAGAGGTGTTAGCGGCTATGGACGTTTTATGGATTTTGAGCCACAGCTAATCCCAAAGAGGGACTGTCCAACATTCTAAAATATCTTTTTCCCAAGCCAATTCAACCTTTCATTTGTTCCTATCAGAGGAAAGAGACAGACATTTATAGAGAGATGAGGCAGAAGAAGAACTAGATAGTAAGGGGTAAAGCAAGGAGCATCTGGAGGACGGGATAGGAGTCAACGGTAAGGAAAGAAGATATTGGCAGAGTGCAGGATATAAACGATCATATTGAACCTTACAAGAAGATGATAAGGAAAATTATATTTGAAGATCTGAAAAGGGCAAAGGAGTATTATTTAGTACTAATTATGAAATCCAAAGCAAACCCTTATTTCGCCAAGCTTTCCAGTAAAAGGAACGATTTTTAATACGTAATAGATTATTATGCCAAATGGGCTGTTGATTCAATGAAGAAAATGAAGGATAAGAGGAGGGTAGTAATGAAGCAAGAATTTTACGGGTGTGAGAGATGACTGGAGTCCGAAGAGAAGAGATATTTTTGGTAAAGGCGAGAGATTTGTTAAAATTAAAGGGTGATAAAAAGTGACTTTCTATAGTCAACCTAATGGGTGGATGTATATTCTGATCAGGAGAGAGCCAACGGGAAGATTGTTTTAATGAGAACGCATGATGATATTGTTTGAAATCGGGAAACTTGAGACCGCCAGAATATTTGTCCTTCATTAAAGAGGACAAAGCTATTTGGGGTAGTGTATTCTTCCATAGAAATTCCACTAACAGAGTATCAATTTTATTGAAATAAAATCCAGGAATACGTACAGGAATCATAGAGATAATATATAGAATTATAAGATAGAGCATCATCTTAATGAAATCAAGTTGACCCCACCAAGAGAGAAAAAGCGGATGCCAGCGATCAATAGAGTCAGATAAAGTCTTAGTTATGTGGTCAAAATTAAGTTTAAGTGTTTTCGGAATGTTTGAAGAAAACCACAAACCTAGATATTTTATCTTAGAAGTTTGCCAAGAAAAACCGGTAGAGCTGAAATCTTGTTTAAGGCATAGCACATTCAGGGGAAGCACTCCACATTTATCTGAATTGAGACGGTAGCCAGATAATTGAGAAAAGATATCAACCTGCTTCATAAAGGCCAGAATAGACGTAGAAGGATTAGAGCAATATAGAAGAATGTCATCCGCATATACAGACATTTTAATTTGGGAAGTACCAAGTTGAAACCCGGTAATTTGAGTATCCTGCCTAATTTTAGTTAAAAAAGGTTCTAAAGCAATTATAAATAAAAGAGGAGAAAGAGGACAGCCTTGACGTACTCCTCTCAGAAGGGGGAAATAGTCTGAGATGCTACCGTTAACAAAGATAGAAGCTTTAGGACCTGAATACAGTAACGAAATAAGGGATATTATTTTAGGGGGGAACCCTATCCATTCAAGTGCTTGGAACATAAAATCCCAACCAATCCTGTCAAATGCTTTCTCAGCATCCAACGCAATTGCAGCTATGGGATAAGCAAGAGAGGAAGCTTTACTAAGAATATTAAAAAAGACTCTGGAATTATCGGAGGATAAACGACCTTTTACAAAACCTGATTGTTCTGGTCCGATTAGATTAGGTAAAATGGGATCAATGTGAAGAGCAAGAATTTTTGCAAAACATTCATAGTCAAGGTTAACTAAGGAGATAGGATGATCATTTTTACAAAACGAGGGGTCCTAGTTATCTTTGGGAATTAAACAGATCATGGCTTCCTGGAAAGTGCCAGAAGAAGTGCCATTCGTAATAAAATAATTGAAAAGATAATAGAAGACGAGGAAGAAGTATATTAGCAAAGTGTGCATAAAATTCAATAGGAAAGGCGTCTTTAGTTCTGAAACTGCATGAGTGATTTCTGACAGAGTGATATCCCTTTCTAAAGAGGAAAAGTCAGTATTGTGAGGTGAAGGAGGAGGAATAGTCTGAAAATAAGTGGAAAGATTGGCTAAAGTCAGTTGTTGTTCGGGAGTATATACATTTTTATAAAAAGAAACAAACTCATTTAAAATATCTGTATCTTTAAATAAAGAAATGCCTGCATTGTTCTGTATGGACTCTATTTTAGTCTGATCTTGTCGTATTTTCAAATAATTTGCCAGTAACTCCCCCATTTTATTTTGATCACCATAATAACGAGCACTACTGTGAGAAGTTGGGCTGGTATATGCTGTTCACTAGTTAAAGTGGACACCTTGCACCAGTACAATTAGACTCTTATGGCAGCAGGTTTAAGACAACATTAAAAGAAAGCTATCCTAGTGGTAGCTGTGGAGAGCAGCCTTCAGGCTAAGTCTTTAGAGGAATGTAAAGCAGCTTGTTTTACCTTATAATTTCCTGAATCACTAAATGAAAGGACACCACACAGGTATATATATCAAATATATATGTATTTATTACTAACAACTCTCTGCTAATCTCTTTATGAGATTAGAAGTCAGGAACATATGCATAAATCAACGTTTCACAATAAATGGGGCCCTATACTAAAAAAGAGACTTAGAGATAACGACTTGCAAGGGGACAAGGCCTAGGGCCTTTGTGGTACTTTAAAATTTGGGACCGCGTAGGAGGCAGGCCCCCACCCCTGTCTATTCGGGTATTAGCGAACCGCGAATGGCCAATGCGGTATGTACAAGTGCTTTGCATAACGTTTTATCGATAAATGCACTTTGTATACGATATTTCACATTGACTTTGTGGGTTCCATCTTGGAGCGGTGGCCATCTTATGGTTGCCCTCACATAGGCTACACATCAAGGACAAACACCGGCCTTTAGAACACATGTGCCTTCTATTGACTTCTCTGTGACCTATGCGATTTGGCTCCACCGCCCCAGGTCAGTCCGGTCCCACGAGCTGCCCATCCTACGGCCACCTGTGATTAGCATCAGGGTTTGACACACCATAAAGCCTTTTCATCCCACACAAGCCTCCGGCTAATCTCTTTCACACCTGACTCTTCCTGCTTTATGGCTTGTTTTACAAACAGGAGGTGTCCGTGTTTATTGGGGTCTGCTGATATCTGATGTGGGATCTGAGCCTCGCTGGGTAAATAATTACGGGCTGGCTGAACTGGAATGTGGGATGGTCATCATGACTCTGCCTTTTCGTTTGTAATGAATACATATGACCATATCGTAAAACGAGGAATGCGTGCCTGAAGCATGATATTTTGTATTTCAGGAGAAGGCCGTTTCTGTAAGTTTGAGCAGTCTCCTGAGAACATACATTGTGTTGTACTTCTCGGACACCTGTAATTGGTCTGCAGCCAATAAACAAGATCTTTGACTTCACCTAGAAGACTCTGTGTTTCTGTGGGTCTGAAACAGGAAGAACTCGAAGTCTTAGGGTGTGTTCCCCTGCACCGCTGGGTTTTAAAAATCCAGTACTTCAGTTGGCGCCCAACTCGGGGCGATTTCAGCGGTACCGGTCCAAGCCAGAGGTTCGTGAGGAGCTTCGTGTGGAAATTCTGGAGGAAGGCCGCCACTTCATCGACCCCTGCATGTCGACGTGGTCCGAAAGTCTTTTCTGCGAGGTTCTCCGCCTCCCAACGGCTACGAAGGACTGCTGCCCTGATTAATCGCCCTGTTTTGGACCCTTGACGATTTGGTAGAGCGAAACAATCGAGAGAGTCTTCTGGTGACGCCAAGGATCATCGCTACCTCAGTTAAGTATAAGTGGAGCGTCTCCCAGTTTGTTTGGTATCCTTCGGGATTTTTGGTATCCTTCGGGATCGCTTTGATTTGGAACTTGCAAGTGCCAAAGCCAGAGGACCCGTGTATTCACGAGGCTAGCGTATTCGATAATCCTTTGAAGTTTGAAACTAGACTAGTGAGCGAAGATGCCTGGTTATAGTGTATTTGGAAGATTGTTTTGTTTGGGTTGTAGAAGGGATTCCCAATTGGAGGATTCATGTCCGGTTCCTCCAATTGGAACTCCAACTTATGAGCTTTATGTAAAACATGGCGTGGGCCCCATTGCATATAATGAAGTATGGATCCGATACACCAGAAAGGACGGTGTTTTAAAATGGCCCCAAAATGGTAGTTTCGATACAGATATCTTAGATAATTTGGAAGTTAAATTGTTTAAAAAGAAAGCCCGGCTGGCGATGTTTGATTCTTTCCGCCTATGGCGAAAGGAAGCCAAACAGAATGAAATTAAGCTAGCAAAAAGGAATAAGAGAGAAAAAGGTATGTCAATGATGCAAGCAGCTGTGCAATTTAAAGATAATGAGGAGGAACAAATGAATGAGCAGTTACATAGACAGCGCAAACTAGGGATCGATAAATGTTACCCAGTTTTGTCACCCCTTGTACAAGATGAGACAAAAGAGAAAGAAAAGGATTCCCTAATGTCCCATTTGCTAAGTTCACCACCCCCGTATGCGCAAAATGCCACAGCGCCTCCACAGCTCGTAATTGTGCAGCCTCCAGTTAATGTGCCGCAAGCCTTCCCACAGCCGCCAGCTCCCCCTCAGCTGGCTCCTACCCCTACAGTGCAGCCCTCTCAAGGGCCGCCAGCTTTGTTACCTGTTGCCCCTGCGCTTCCTGCGACTTTGTCTAGTACATCAGCTGCCTCCCTTGGCGCTCTTCCTTACACTACCCAGGTACCTGCATCTGCATCCGCTTTTCTTCCCTCTGTCTTTCCCCCCGTTTTCGCCTCAACTTCTCCTTCAGCACGACAACGACTAGCTAATGTAGTTACTAGTTTAATGTCGCCTCTCTTTGGGTCATCTAGTATGACCCCTGGTTTACAACGTAAGCAGTTGTGTAGTCAGCTGCCTAATCCTGAAGAGAAAGAGGTATTAGATCATATGGCGCGTAGGTGGATTGTTTTCCCTTCACTCTATGATGTGGAGTCAGTTGTTAACGTTTTTCACCAATGGGACGCCCCAAAACAGAGGTATGTGTTCGACAAAATGTGTGAATTCCTCTGTGAGGAATTGGAGGATCATGGTTCAAACTCAAACCCGCAGGAGTTGTGTCGAGTGCGATTTGATTTTGAAACAGGTACAATTGTGGGTCCCGATGTAGATAAAGCAGTTGCGACTTTACTGTCCTTCAGGAATGACGATTGTCAACAATTATTGTTCGGACAGGAATTCCCTGTGGGGAAAAAGGTAAAAGCGCACCAATATCCGATGCGTGAGGTTCCTCCAGTTTGGAGACCTGCTGATGCAAATGTTAATCCACCTATTCCACCTCATTTCCAGCGTGTTTAGGTACATGTCTCTTGGAAGCGTTCTGAAGTTATAGCGCTTAAACAGACATTGCCTGACCCCCGTTAAAACCCTACAGGATATTATAAGGAGTTATCACAAACTGCAGAATCGTGTGTCATGAATCTGGCTGACATAGATATGTTGTTCGGGAATGTGGTTCCACAGCCTTTATGGGGATCCATTCGTAATACGGATCATGCTGCAGAACTAGGGGGCACATGGGCTAATATCGTTGCCGCAGACACTAGACAAGTTGGTGGTGCAAAACCTGAGCCCCTCGTAGCAGACCTCCCTGGTAGAATTATTACATACATGAAAACTTTAATGCCCGCGATGCGCGTGAATTGGGATAAACTATCCGCATGCAAGCAGAAGAAAGATGAAACAGTGTCCGATTTCTTTACAAGGTTTGAAGAAACGTTTATCGACCACAGTGGTCAAGACATGAGTACTGAAGGTGGCCAACGGTTATTTGTTGATAAATTTGTGCAGAATCTACTTCCCGAGTTGTGTAAGAAATTAAAAGATTCAGAGAGTTCTTGGGCTGTTTCCTCTTCAGCGCAAATACTGGCTACCGCACAGTATTACGAAAATAGAGATAAAGACGAGAAGGATAGAACAGACAAGAAAACGAAAGAATTGAAAACGAAGGTCCTTTTACAGCAGGCTTATCCGCCACGTGGAGGACAGAATAATTATAGGCAAACCCAAGGTATCTATCAGCAATCCCAACAGTTTCAGAATAACCAGCAAATGAATGGGTATTATCAACCACGTATCCCTATAGGTCCCAATCAATGTTCATATTGCAAAGAGGAAGGTCATTTTAAGTATAGTTGTCCTAAATTGTTGCAGCGTACCAATAATGCGTATGGCGCAAGAGGTAGAGGTGGTCAGCAAGCTCCTAGAGGTAGAGGGCGTGGAAATGTTCCCCAGAACGTGCGTCCTCTTCCGCCTCAAAATACGATAAATAGCTTTGATCAGCGAGCCAATGCAAATGGTAATACAGCTCAGTACTATAATAATGATTATTATGCAGAAGACGACAATATGGAAGGTAATGATTACTAGGACAGCCATAGACAGAGAGAGAGAGTTGTTTCAGTGCCAGTGGATCAGAGTGGCCCGTATGTTAAGGTGACTACAGCGGGTGTGTCAGAGCCCTTTCTGCTGGACACTGGTG
The DNA here is from genome assembly GCF_964204655.1 of Triturus cristatus. Taxonomy (NCBI): domain Eukaryota; kingdom Metazoa; phylum Chordata; class Amphibia; order Caudata; family Salamandridae; genus Triturus; species Triturus cristatus. Next base: position 135,849,445 of record NC_140590.1, on the reverse strand, counting down.
CTGCAAAGAGTTCAATTATGCATTCAAAACTCCCTGGCGCGCCTTTGTCTGGCGAAATGAATGTTTCAGTAGGTTTTTCTGGCGCACCAGTTAGGAACCCGATTTCTAGTCCTATGCCACTTTCTGTTGGACCTTGTGAGTTAAAAGCACCCCTCCACCTAACGACAGGTTGTGGTGAAAATCTGTTAGGATTAGATTTGTTAAAAAGATTGCATGCAACGCTATATTGTTCCCCTTCAGGAGTACAACTTACATTGGGTAAGGAAGTGATTTCCCCGATGTACTTGTCAAAGAATACATTGCCACCTGAATTGTCATCCCTTCCGGATGTCCTTTGGGCTACTGGTCCCAATGATGTGGGTCTCTTGGAAATACCGCCATATGTGGTCACTTTAAAGGTCAATGTCAGATTGCCACGCATTCCCCAGTACAAGATCTCCAATGAAGGTCAGAAAGCGTTGTTAGCAATTATCAAGGATTTGATTAAAAAGGGTGTAATTGAGGAGACAAGAGGCAACGTTTGCAATAGTCCTGTTTTACCTGTCTTAAAACGAATGGACCCTTCTCAGCCACCTGTTTACAGATTTGTGATTGACCTTAGAGAGGTAAATAAGATTGTTGTGCCACAGTTTCCAGTTGTCCCTGATATAACTGACTTGTTAACTATGATTCCAGCCTCTGCTGCATGGTTCTCAGTGATCGATTTAAAGAATGCCTTCTTTAGCATCCCAATTGCAGAAGAGAGCAGGGACATTTTTGGCTTCAGTTTAGGAGGTCGAAGCTTCCGCTTTAAACGCGCTCCACAGGGCTACTGTGAAAGTCCATCAATATACAGTCAGGCTTTAAAAGCGCAGCTTGATGCACTTGTTTTACCTAGTGGCGCTATCCTTATTCAGTATGTTGATGATTTACTAATCGCCGCGGATAGTGAAAAGATTTGCAAAGAAGCTACGTTGTCATTGTTGGGTCATTTGTCTGCCTTTCATCACAAAGTGTCTCTCTCAAAACTGCAATATTGTCGACAAGAAGTGACCTACTTAGGTCATCTCTTATCGAAGGAGGGAAGGAAACTGACCCCAGAAAGAATTCAAGCCATTGCACAATTGAGCGTGCCAAGAACACAGAGAGAAGTGCGTGCTTTCTTGGGCATTACTTCATACTGTAGGCACTGGATACCAAATTTTTCTTTGCTGGCAAAACCTTTGTTAGCATTAACATGTAAAGACACACCGACGCCTGTCCCATGGTCTGAAGAGTGTCAGAAAAGTTTTTGGGAATTGCGCAATGCATTATGTTCAGCTCCTGTGTTGGGTACCCCTGACTACAGCAAGCCTTTTACATTGTATGTTCATGAAAAGGACGGTTGCGCATTATCAGTGTTAACACAGCCTTTTGGCGACAGACCGCGTCCATGCGCATATTTTTCGTCAACCTTGGACCCGGTAGCGAGGGCATTGCCGAGTTGTTTGAGAGCTACAGCCGCAGCAGCTATGTTTATTCGACAGTCTGCTGGATTGGTAATGGATAACACATTGATTGTAATGGTTCCACATGCTGTGGACACATTGTTAAACCGGACCAAGACACAGCACTTAACTAGTGCTCGATTGTCAGGATATGAATTGACACTGTTGGCAAATCATATACACATAAAGAGATGCAACATGTTGAATCAGCTACATTATTGCCGATTCCAGCAGACATAGATGAGATTGAGAAACATGATTGTCTGTTCAGAACAGAAGAAGAGACAAAAGGGAGAGTGGATCTTAAAGATACTCCCCTGACTGAGTGTGATGGTACCTTATGGGTGGATGGTTCGTGCTTCAAGCTTCCGAATGGTGATACGACTGCTGCATATGCTATCACGACTTTGCACACGATTGTTGAAACTGCACGTGTGCCACATAATTCGGCTCAAGCAGCAGAATTAATTGCCCTTATAAGAGCATGCGTGTTGTCTGAAGGAATGAAAGTGAACATATATACTGACAGCCAGTACGCCTTTGGCGTGGCTCATAGTTTTGGGCGATTGTGGAAAGAACGTGGGACCTGGCATGGAGCTAAAATTCAGAATGGCAAGTTGGTGAATGATCTCCTCGAGTCACTGACCCTACCGTTACAAGTTGCGATTATGAAATGCAGCGCGCACAAGAAAGTCACTGATGATGTTGGTCGTGTTAATGCATTTGCTGCCGAAATCGCGAAAGAAACAGCAAAAGATGTGAAGACTCGAATATATGTTGCAGGCCCTGCAAGATGGGTTGGTGATGTTGGAATGTGTGAAGACACGATAAAGAGTGTGAAGTCCCTTCAAGCTGAAGCCACAGAGAAAGAGTTGAGCAAGTGGAGAGAAAGTACGGGTAAATTGGATGAGAATGGTTGTTGGGTTGATTTGTCAGAACATCAGCGATGGTTGCTACCTGATGCATATGTGCTCCCAGTGGTTACTATGGCACATGGAATGGCACATATCAGTGTGAAAGGAATTTGTAAGTTGTTGGCTCCAGTATGGCAGAACGCTGGAATTCCCAAATGTGCAGAGAATGTGATCAAGAATTGTATGGTATGTTTGAAATATAACCCTGGTAGGGGAACCCCAACTCCAGCTGGTCATTTTGCCCCTCCATCATATCCATTTGAGGTTTTGCAGCTAGATTTTATCCACATGGAAAGGTGCAACAACTTGAAATATGTACTGGTTGTTGTTTAGGCTTTTTCAAAATGGATAGAAGCATATCCCCTAAAAGACAACACTGCTTTATCCACAGCCAAAGACCTTGTGAAAGAATTTTTCCCTAGGTTTGGAATGCCAAGAATGGTGTGGAGTGATAATGGGAGTGAATTTGTGGGTCGAGTGATGAAGAATGTGTGTGAGGGATTAGGTATAAAGCAGAAATTTCACGCTGCAAATCACCCCCAATCAGCTGGATTAGTAGAGTGCTACAATGGCACTCTGAAGCTCAAGCTGGCCAAAATCCAAGCGAGCTCCGGTCTTAAATGGCCTGACGCTCTGCCTTTAGCACTCCTATCCACAAGAATGACTGTGCATTCACGAGTGGGACTTAGTCCATATGAAGTGTTTTGGGCCGCCCGGCCAATGTATGGGGTGTGCCAAGACCGACAAAATTCAGCGAAATCGAACATCCAGTACTGCTTGACTACCTGTATGAATTGACGGCTAAATTGCGTGTTTTACACCAACAGGTGCACGATACACTCCCCAGGCCTCTGAAGCTCCAGGACACCATATCGATCCTGGCTCGTGGGTACTCGTGAAGAACTTTCAGCGAAAGAACAACGATGAGCCCCGTTGGATCGGCCCTCACCTCGTACTTCTGTCGACAAGATCAGCGGTCCGAGTGAAAGGGAAAAAGAATTGGATTCACGGCACCCACTGCAAATGGATCCCTTTGCCCCTGCCATATGACCGGTGGGTCCAGGAGGGTATCGCTGATTCTGAAACAGACACTGTACCTCGTTTTGTACCATTTAGTGATGCACGCGTAAGAGGCACAACTTCAGAAGAAGAAAGTGACGATATTTTGCAAGAAGCTGTGCCACCGTCAATTCGTTTGGACACCACGGAGCCTGTACTCTTGTTTCAAGACCAGTCAGTACCTGGCAGAAACCGCTACAACTTGAGACCAAGGCCTATGGACAAATAAAAATTCCCTTCCCTTACTATTTTTTGATATTATAGCTCACCCATCTGAAGGACTTTCTCGATTTTTGTTTTTCGAACCACCATCCGGGTTCAGCCGCAGGGTCGCGGTGCCAAGACTTTGGGGTACAGGCCGAAGACGTTAGGTCAACGGTTCTGGTTGGTCTAGGGCGTTCCCTGGACTGACAGGTGTACTCCTTAGCAGAAGATACTCACCCGCCGCGAGCGGCACGATTAGAGGATGGAGTTTTTCAAGATGGAGAGACCCGCTGAGGAAATGAACTTTAAGACGAAAATATGTAGAATAATGAAGAGCAAACGTTTTGTATTATTATGTCTGTTTGTATTATTTAGTATGATGGTGTTTACTGTAGGTTATGTATTCTTCTCCTCTCAAGTGCCATTTGCACCCACTGAACAGCCTATACCTCCTCCTACTGTCTCCTTGCACTCTTTCCACCCTCTGCCTGAACACGAACAAGCTAGACGATCTGAGTTTGTAAATAACTTGTTTATTCAACTCCTGCACCAGCACCAGCTAGTTATGAATACAACCAATTGCTGGGTGTGTGGGTTAATGCCACATACCATTAACAAGGGTATTCCTTATCTAGTGCTGCCGTTTAGCTATAATGGATCGTCATGGGCATTCCAGACCATGTTTCTTTTAGCACTAGATGCCTACTCCCCGCGACAACCGCGTTCCATCAGACCTAGCACAAATAATAAAGCTTTAATGAAAGGAGTTGCCGATATGAGCAGAGATATCGACGCATACTCATCTATTCCCAAGGATGAATTGCGAGCTTATGTAGGTTGGAACGCGACGGGGTATAGCATTAGTCAGGGTGAAAGGCAGCGGAAAATTTCATCCCCAATTTGGGTCGTACCCCACATAGGTCGGTTCTGTTTACAAGGTAATGGTCAGAATCCAAGAGCTCAACTGGGGAAAAGTGACTGTACTGAAACGTACACTTTTCCATCACAGTTTTCCCCTGCGTTTTTGGCTGCCAAGGGTACATATTTTGTCTGCAATGACCGAGCATATACATGGTTGCCCCCTGATTTCTCGGGCACATGTTATATTGCAAATTTGCTACCGCCAACATTTACTGCTGCCTCTGATTATCACAAGACCAGAGTTGTGAGAGGCGTGGTTAGTAAGGAGGATACTGCCGGTCAGGAAGCGGGAGACTTCTTTCTGGGTTTCCTGCCGTTTTGGGGAGCTATGGTCAATAGTAGGAACCTGAGACAACTGACTCGTGTGGTTGAATCCACTGTCAATGTTACGGCTGGTGCCCTTGGTAATTTGACAGCTGAGCTCCAAGCGGATCGCCTCATGACTTTGCAGAACCGTATGGTTCTAGACGTCATACTTGCAGACCGCGGTGGGGTATGTAAGGTCTTCCAGTCTAGCTGTTGCATTTTCATACCAGATAACGCTCCAACAGTTTATCAAGCCATCTCCAAACTGCATAAAATATCTGAATCCATACATGTGGATAAAGGAGATTGGTCACTGGTGGGGTGGTTCTGGGAACTGATATCTGCCTGGGGTTGGAAGATTCTGATGGTCATTGGAATGATCTTAGCCATTCTTTTCCTGTTCTGTCTGTGTATACAGTGTGCTCCTGCGATATGTGGCCTCTGTGCTACATTATGTGTAAGGAAACCTGTATCGAGGGACGAGCTAAGTAACAGGATGATGCTACAGCAACATCTCCATGACTTCATGAATATAGACCTGGACTCGGATTGATATGAGTATAGGTATTGCCTATGTAAGGGCAAAAGGAGGGTCTGTGGTACTTTAAAATTTGGGACCGCGTAGGAGGCAGGCCCCCACCCCTGTCTATTCGGGTATTAGCGAACCGTGAATGGCCAATGCGGTATGTACAAGTGCTTTGCATAACGTTTTATCGATAAATGCACTTTGTATAAGATATTTCACATTGACTTCGTGGGTTCCATCTTGGAGCGGTGGCCATCTTATGGTTGCCCTCACATAGGCTACACATCAAGGACAAACACCGGCCTTTAGAACACATGTGCCTTCTATTGACTTCTCTGTGACCTATGCGATTTGGCTCCACCGCCCCAGGTCAGTCCGGTCCCACGAGCTGCCCATCCTACGGCCACCTGTGATTAGCATCAGGGTTTGACACACCATAAAGCCTTTTCATCCCACACAAGCCTCCGGCTAATCTCTTTCACACCTGACTTTTCCTGCTTTATGGCTTGTTTTATAAACAGGAGGTGCCAGTGTTTATTGGGGTCTGCTGATATCTGACGTGGGATCTGAGCCTCGCTGGGTAAATAATTGCGGGCTGGCTGAACTGGAATGTGGGATGGTCATCATGACTCTGCCTTTTCGTTTGTAATGAATACATATGAATGACCATATCGTAAAACGAGGAATGCGTGCCTGAAGCATGATATTTTGTATATAAGGAGAAGGCCGTTTCTGTAAGTTTGAGCAGTCTCCTGAGAACATACATTGTGTTGTACTTCTTGGACACCTGTAATTGGTCTGCAGCCAATAAACAAGATCTTTGACTTCACCTAGAAGACTCTGTGTTTCTGTGGGTCTGAAACAGGAAGAACTCGAAGTCTTAGGGTGTGTTCCCCTGCACCGCTGGGTTTTAAAAATCCAGTACTTCACCTTTAGAAGCGCTGGGGCCTCACGAAAACACCCAAGGCATGTAAGAAAAGGACCCACAGGAGATGCATGCAGTGTGAGAACACAGCCGCCAATCCCTATTGACTTCAATGGAGCAAGTCGCGATTGGAAATTAAGAGTTTAAGGATACTTCGGGAGAGTCTACAAGCAAGTCACTTACAGGTTAAGTAGGTCTAGAGCCAACACCCACAGGAGCACCGTAGTGCTGGAGTTACCTCACCCAGGGAAGCCGGGTGCATAGGTGTCTTTTGGTGTCGGGTCGCGGCGTAGTTTTCAATGGGAGACAATGAAGACTTGCTGCTTGTGAAGACAGGAGAAGTGTCCGGTGGAATCCATGGCTGGATTCAGAAGAAGGAAGACCTGAAAGCAGAGGGGACAGTGTTCAAAGTCACTTGGCAGTGACCCGGGGAAAGAAAGATGGATGCCCACAGTCGTCGGGTGATTTCAAGGTGATCCATGGGTGTCTTGACTCTTCAGCCACGAGGTCCAGGAGGCGTCGACGATGACCAGAAGCTGGATTCGACCTGTCCCACAATGTCTGCAGCTTACTGCGGTGTTGTTGACCAGATTGGAGCCAACAAGCCTTGGTAACAGCAAGTCTCGTGGAAAGGACAAAAAGTCAGCGGTGGAGACCAGCAAGATCTGAGGGACTCACCCAGCAAAGATAAGCCAGAGCAGGTCTGGAGCAACCAGGGGAGCCCTTTGGAACTGTAGAAAAGTCTTCTGGGGACCCACAAGCCAACCAGCAAGGGATCCCAAAGACACCTTGGGAGGATTCACTCACCAGGGGCCCACGGTCACTCGGGATGGGGTAGGCCTCTGATCTTCAGAGGGATTCCTGCTGGAGGCTTGGACCACATGTGGTCTAATGCACATGTTCGTAGAGCGTCGTGAAGGGGTTGCACTCGAAAATAGTGCACGGTACCCAGGGGTTGTCGTTCCTCATCACTCGTGGGGTCCACTTGCCTCAGCGTCGCTGGGGACTCACAATAGCCTTGGAGAAGTCAGGAAATCCTCTTCCTGGGCTGCAGGGACTTCGGACTCCGGCGGGAGCGGGAAAGTTTGCGACCGTTGTTTGCAAGATTTGGTGCCTGCAAAGCAGGGGAGTCACTCCTTGACTCCAAGGGAGATTCTTCCATCTTCCAGAGGTAGTGGAACGTCGAAGGTCCAGGATTCTTCTTCAGAGCGTCGTCCAGGGATATCTAGTTTTCAATGTCAAGGGTTCCCTAACATATACTGAAAGGAAGGGAGGGACTAGCTCTATGACCCCCCCCCCTATGGGAGGGTCAGGGGAGTGGGTGGCTACACCCACTTCCCTTTGTCCAGTTTTGCGCCAGAGCAGGGGCAGGTAGCCCCTGAGCTGGTTTGAACTGGTGTATGCACAGATGAGCCTACTGCTCCCCAGTGCAGGACTTCAAAGCACTCTAGGAGTGCACCCACCCAGCCCCAATACACTAAACCCTGTCTGGGAGGTGGTCACACCTCCCTGTGACAGGATACCTATTGTTGGGCCTCCTCCACTGCGAGTTTCGGTCATCAGCAGGAGGGCAGCCCAGTGTCTGTGACTGGTGGCATCCATTTTGTGACGCCAGGGCTCTGCAGGATTCGACCGCGTTTTCATAGTAGGTACATGTCTATCCCTCTAGAAGAGTGAGATCATACTCCCACACAAGTTACTGGTGTGGGGGTATGATTCCAAAGCTTTTGACACCAAGCACGACATGTTTTGATGCAGCCATTCCAAAGTTAGCATTAACCGCGAGGTCATAATGCACTTAAGAGTATATGGTTTGACCGCATTCACAAACAGCCCCAGAGAATTGACTCTGAGAGCTGCAGAGGGGTCCTGCTCAGGCAGAGGCACCCCCTCACATGGAAACCAAGCACCCTGCCCTCAGGATTGATAGGGCCTGCCTTAGGGGTGACTGATAAGTTTAAATGTGTGTGCAGGGAGAGATATAGTGAACCTATATCTCAGTGAGGAGTGCTAGCACCACCTCACCCAGGCTGCAGTAGCAGGCCTGTGGTGTCAGATTTAGTCTGCTTCCCAGGGATGGCATAATACATGCTTCAGCCCCTGGTAGGCCTGTGAAGTACCTATGCCCTTGGTACCTAAGGTACCATATACTACGGACTCATAAGGCACCACAGTATCCAATCACTTGTGCACCTAATAAGCACTCCAGGTTGTTTAGAGAGAACAGAGAGGCTGGGGCCCTGATTAGCAGGGGCCCAGCCAGACTGTAGCCAGAAACCAGTGTAAACATCAGAAAAAAAGTGGGGGCAACATAAGAGGCAGATCCTACTCTCCTACAACTACTCTTTAAAAGATAGGTGGAAGCGGCTTCAGTGGAAGATTTATTAAACTTGAATTTTGCGTCAATAAGTTTTTTTAATGAAGAATCCAAGTTTGAATGGTAATAAATGTATTCAAGTTGTTTAATTTCTGCAAGCATTTGAGAAGTTTTAGCCTGAGAGGATTTCCTCTTGTGAGAGACAAAGTATATAATAAAACCTCTAATAGCTGATTAAAGGAATCCCAAACCATAACTGGAGAAGAAGTAGGAACAGAATTAAGAGAAAAGAATTCTGAAGCAAAAGAGTTGAATTGACTAGTAAAGTTGGGGTCAAATAATAAAATATTATTGAAACGCCATCTGCGAGTATGCAGAGTATAGGGTAAAAAATCAAAATCAACTAAAACTGGGGCATGATCTGAAATTAAAATGGAACCAATTTCGGAATGGGAAACTTGTTGGGATAGGTACTTACTAAGAAAAAGGTAGTCTATGCGAGATTGCGAGTGATGTGAGGGGGAATAAAAGCTATATGTTTGGGTTGTTTACAAAGCCTCCAAATGTCAACCAAGGCTTTGCGTCGTATAGTGGAAGTAAATTGAGAGTGCACTTTGGTGTTGGAATATCTAACGGAAGACTGTCTATCCAATATGGGGCCAAAAACTTGATTGCAATCACCCCCAAAAATAATATAATCATCATCCAACAAAAGGAGTTTCTCGGAAATATGAGACCAAAAAGTATTGTCAACTATAACTGGTGCATAGGTATTAACAAGCATTGGCATAGCCAATAGGTCTCGCCTTTGGGACCTTATAAGTATTTAGTTATGTAACTGTTGCATGGCTAAACACTTATATGGTCCCAAAGGCGAGACCTATTGGCTATGCCAATGCTTGTTGTTCTAAGTTGTAGCTTGGTGAGCAGTTGTGCAATATAAGTTACTGAAAGGCTGCTAAAATGTTATGACATGTTTATTGAGAAAGGCAATGCTTTCTTGCAAACTGTGTTCATGTAATTACAAATTTGCTATAATGCTGTTACAACAATAGCTGGTGTGCACTGACATGCCATCCATGCCAGGTAAGCAATTAGGTCCAACGCTTACACGTAGATGGATAAAGGAACATTTGCTGAACAGTTAAAGGAATAAAGCAGTTTTCAATGGGTTTGTGTCATGCACCTGACTCGGCCCGAGCTGTTGATTATAGCGCAAGCAGTGTGCAGGGGAGATTAAGTGGCCAACATATCTGCAGCCATTCAAAAAGCCGAAAGAACGTGACCACAGAACCCAGTGCGTTGTAGACATCAAACGTGTGTAACATAACTTACAACGCGTACTTTTATTGAAGGAGGAAACAGAAGAATCTGTCCAGGCTCAACTGCATAAACCAAACGCTGTCAGTAACTAACCTTCAATAATAAAACCCTGATTAAGCTGCACCCCCATGCAACCACTTAAACCACCCACCAACATGTTCTGTGCTAGAAAACCAATGCCAGCTGCTGTTGGTCAAAACCCACTAATGTTGAAAAGCAACGGCAGTGGAGATCGTATCACCAGCTAACCAGCAAAATGACAGAAGCATAAACCAAATCTAAAATACTTGGTTACCAGATTGTCCCAAGCCCGTAAAATTAATATGTGTAAAGTGAACATGGATTACCTGAACGCGACGTGACCCGGAATGGAGTGCTGCTGCAACAGTACGAGCAATGTGCCTACATTTGCGTCCGCGCTTAAATAAATAAGCCACACCCATGCGAAAGACATCACCATGATAAGCATAAAAGACAGACCAGACACCCCCACCACCCCATCCCCTAAGAAGCAAGGGGATTTCCATTCAAAGTATTTATTTTGCAGTTTGACATATAGCGCTAACTCATTGGAGCGCTTTATATGAGCTCCAGTCACTTTACACAGTCGTTTTTGGTAGGCATATAAATTGATTTGGCCAGAATCACAGGATGGTGAGCCCACGCCGAGACTCGAACCAGGTTCCCCAGCTCCTAAATGGGCTGCTCTGGCAATGAAACCACCAAAGTAACATTGCAAATAACAACTTGAAGATAAAGTGAATGAAATATCCGCTAACATGAAAACTCACTTGGTAAGAAACCCGGAACAGTTACAACGGGTTTTGATAGTTGATGCGAACATGTAAAGAATAAGATGATACATTTGCTATGAAAGTGATTAAATGTTCTCACAGCTACCACATAACACTACATACCTGCCATAAACTTTCTAAGAAACGTATGTGTAAGATGAAACATTTATGTGAAAAAAATGTTAAACGAAAAACAAATGCCAATTGCCCGGGCTTGATGGCAAAATTGACTTGTTGAACTCGAGTAGTGCATTACAATATGGGTCGTGTATACAATAAAAGACGCGTGACCTGTTCAGTGAAAGGCTTAAGCCCTGCAGTGTCCATGGTGCAAGATTACAATTTACAACTCTTTCACAGTTATTTTGTGAGCGTGCCAGTCATCAACCTTAACGTGACGTTTCTTTAACAAACGCACATTTTGGAGTCGTGATTGCGCTCTCAACGCTGCTGTTCAAATGCCCATTAGAAGAACAACCACAAATGCTGCGCAGTGATCAAGCGATGCCTGCGTCATTGTGACTTACTGGACGTACGCAGGATGGTATCTTTCACCGCTTCTTTTATAAATCACACAACTGAACATTAACAACTGAAGATGAATTGTTTGTTTAAAAGGGTTCGGGGGGGGAGGGTGCTAAGCAACGGGTGACATTCCAGTAAGGGGATGACACTTCACAGCCAGCCTTAATGTTGTGCCAAAGCCCTCGGAAGCAACGGAAAGCTCACTCTTTTGAGCCACAGAGTACCCGGGATAGGAATGGGGAAAGCAACTGGGCGGGAAGAGGCCAAGCAGCACTGGCAGTAAGGTGATGGTAGGAACGGGGGCTGGTGCATGCGAAAGACTGCAGACACATGCACACTCAGTGCATGTTCAAAAGAAATGGCAAGATAGCCTCAGCCTATTCACAGTAAGTATTAGAATGGAGGTTTCCGCGCGGCCGAAAACGAAAGTAATAGCGATCGCGATCAAAGCAAAAGTGATCACGATCGCTTGGACGGGAGCGCTGTGTGGCAAGCACGTGAGTGGTGCGCGCGCAGCAGTGATTGGCGGCTGCGCGCGTGCACGTTCACGTGCACTGTAGCTTTAGGCCACGGCAGCACTTTGAAAAACCCAGTTATAAAATGTCTCTTACGAGCCTTTGGCTCGCGAGACCTAAAAAGGACTAAGGGTATTTGATTTATGAGTAACTTAACTATGATCCAACAACCTTCCAAATCAAATTCTTGATGAGTAATTGATATCTGATATTTTTATGACATAAAATAGACACTCCATTTTTCGTGCCTAGGGCTTGGGAAGAAAAAACATTACCTACCCAACCTCATTTCAGTTTAGATGCTTCAGCGTCAGATAAGTGTGTTTCTTGAATTAGAGCTATGTCAGCATTAAATTTAGCCAAATGGGTTAGTATACGTTGTCTTTTTATAGGATTATTTATTCCCTTAACGTTCCATGTAACAACACTAAATGAAACCAGCTAAACTTAACTTGAACATTTTGCATGCAGACACTAAGAAAGCTAAGCATGTTGTTAGAAAACTGTTTAAAATCAGAACAAATATGCACCTGAATAGAATTAATTCGAAGCAATTTCATACGAACAATAAGAAAACTGCATGCATTGCTGAAAAAATGACAGATACTAGAACAACAAGAAGGGAAATAAGAAAACCAGGATAAAAAGAAAAAAGAAATTGGAATAAAGAGGCTGGCATTATAAATAAGAAGAAGGAAGAACAAAGCAAAAAGAAAGGGGAGATAAGAAGGAAGAAAGGAGAGGAAGGAAGGACAGAAGAGAAGAAAACACAGAACAAGAATACAAAACAGGTCAAACATTGATTGAAGAAGCATATAAATGTCAAAAAGACATACCACAAAAGGACAATGAGAGTGGGGATGGAGGAACCACATAAGGGAAATAACACACCAAACGGAAAACTCCAAGAGGGCGCAGCAATGGGAAAACATCCTCCGGGCATGGGACGAAGAGGTCAAACATCAAAAGGGTCACAAACCTGCACCTGGTAACAAGAAAAGAAAAACATTAAGAGGGAATTTCAAGACATCACAACTGCAGCAGGAATGAGAATAAAAATAGACAATGATAGACAAGGCTTCATGAGACAAGCAACTCAATTATAATTGGGGAGTGTCCATAAAGTAATCTCTGCAGGAATTGATGAATTGTTGAAGAAGTGCAGGATCTTCATAGTTTGTCGTTTTGCTATTATAAGTCACTTTAAAGAGACAAGGGTGAAACAGTCCATAACATGCATTCAGGGTGCGAAGAGCAGGTCTCATATCTAGAAATTGTTTGCGACAGTCTGCAGTAGCTTTAGCGTAATCCTGAGCAAAAAAGAGATTATAACCATTCCAAGTGATTTTTCCTTTTTGTTTGGCAGCTTGGATAACTTTGAGTAAATCCGTATATTCTAGGAAATACAAGATGACAACTCTAGGTTTCGTCGAAGCAGAAGAGAAGTTGGCAGAACGAGAAAGTTGACCTAAACGGTGAGCTTGTTGTATATTGAAAGGAGGAGAACTCGGGAGACCTAGAAGTGTTGGCAGGAAGGATTGGAAGAAAGGTATAGGATTGGAACCTTCAAGGCCTTCCGCAAGACCGTAAATACGTAGGTTATTTAGTCTATTCCGGTTTTCCAAATTTTCAACATGTTGTTTAAGAGATTGTATTTCTCTATGAATTCCTGCCACCTGGTCAGAGATTACCTGTACTGTGATCATTTTTCTTTCAAGGTCCACCACTTGTTTTTCAGTATGAGACCAATTATCCTCTAGACTCCAGACGAGCATTTGTTTCCGCCATATAAGGTTTAAGTGAGCGTATCTCATCAAGAAGTAGTTCCATGGATACGGACGAGGATGTGTTAGTGGGAGACGGAGGATTCGTCTTCACCCGTTTTCCTGAGGTGGAAGGTATTTTGGAGTTAGATTTAGTGTTTGAGCGAGAAGAATTAGGAGAGGAGCTTTTTACTCCGATAGAGTCATTGACTGTGTCATCCATATTATCCTGTAATACACTGAATGGGTTGATGTCTTCTGGTGGCACGCAGTTAGCATTAATATGTTGAGAATTGCTGCGGTTAGAGCGAGCCATTATTACCAAAATCGTGAGTTAGGAGGATATTAGCAGGCAAGCACAAGATTCCAAAATGGCTTCTTAGAGTTGAGGAGAACTAAAATTCAGTCATTAAATAAAATCTTTGCCCAAAATATTTTCCGTTAAGCTCATTGACGAGGAAAAATAAGCATTAAACTAGGTTAAATTGCAGCAAACATGGTAGAAAGCAATGAAGAGATAGAAGCTGTAGAGTTAAAATGGATTCATAGGTTGCTTATGCTGACTGAGGAGATATGGAAAAGGTCTCCATAAAGCTAGAAAATGCTAGTTTTCTCAAGATTTTGCATGAAATGTAGAAGCTGAGATGGATTTAACTAGAGCATACCCAGGCCTATCAAATTATAATATATTTTTATAAAATTAACCCATGGGATGGCGGAACTACTCTTTAAAGATAAAACATCCTCAAAAGCTGGACTGTATATAGCCAGTTCCGTGGTGGACCATAATCTAGCCCAATAAAGTAAAGGTCTCAGGTTAACAATGTGTCCTATGTTTTTTAAGGACAGTTTCAAAGAAAAGGGGGGCTGATGGGGTACTTTGTGAAAGACAAAACAATGATTTAATGAAACAATTTTCCTTAACAGATAGCCCATGAGTATTCTCCACTCCCCATACTTCTGCCTCACTGACTGACTGCACCTTGGCGCTGTAAATCTCAATGACCAGGGACAAAGATTTAGGTGTTGAGGGTTTAAATCGTTTGGTGACTGATGTTGTACCATGTAACAAAGAAATGTCAGATTTTTAAATATGGGCCTTCAATTTGGGCGATTTATTAAACCTAACTCCCAGATAGTCAAATTGGTCCACGTGCTGAAGTTTTGCTCTGCACATATGGAACCCTCAATTGAAAGTTTTGTGGGGATTTAGAATCATAATCTTGGTTTTGAAGGTGTTAACTTCCAAACCTCTAGAGTCAAAATAATTCGCAAAACTGTTGAATAAGTTCTGCAACCCCCTAGGAGTGCCGTAGAGGAGCACAGCGTAGTCCACGATCAGCCGCGACCTCTGCAAGTAAGAGCGGTGTGGCGGTGGGACGGGGTGGAGGGAGATTTCGACATATGACGATGAGGGGAAATTAAATAAATAATTATTTTTCCCTCGTAGTCGTGTGTCGAAATCCCACCCACCCGGCCTCACCGCCCCACCACTCTTACCTGCACGGGCTGCAGCTGTTGACGATTAGTAAGGTGGGAATGGGGAGCCCCCCACATTTGGGGCACTCGTGGATACCCTATTGCAAATAATCCACCAGGTCATTGATATAGAGGTGTACCCCACACACAATGGTTATACGATGGGTTAGCTCCCCCTGTTCACCCACCTTCCTTCGGCGTATGTCTTATCAGGAAATCTTATTGAAGTGTCTTGCAAAGTTATTACCAGGGTTCTGCAGCACAATAACCCCCCTAATATCCCTCCCCGCGCCGCTACTCCCAGTACCCCTTGGCTAGCCTTCCTTCTATCTAGAAATATTTGTGTTTTTTGTAAAAGAGTTCTGAAGTTTCCTAAGTTTATGTTTTGCCTTGCATCATGGGACTTGTAGTCACAAAATATTGAGTTCAAAGCAAAATCCGGAACTGGAAGGTTTAGCTTATCCAGTCCACGTTTATGCTTTTCATTCTGGAATTGTGGTCCTAATTTTATGCTCAGATTTTATAATTAATTGAACAGGACGTCACAGCCCAGAATGCACAGCAAATACATGGACTACATGAGCTACTCATGTAAGCACCTGAGAATCCTTTGAGCTTTATTTTTCACCAAGACATGGCCACCAAGTCACAACAAATAACGGTAGGTGGAGCCCGGACACGATGATTGTAATTACCAAAAGCAGTCCGAGGGAAATTGTGAGTTCTGATTCCTGCACCAATGCACCTTGAGTTAGAGTCTATGAGCTTCAGCCTGTAGTGTATGGTGACGGTAAAGGGCCTTCACCAAAGTAGCTGCCAGGACATGTCTCCACCTGTGAGCTCCTTCAAGCTCCCTGTAAACAGAATGGCACACCAATTTTTGATTTACCCCTTACAGGTATGTGGTTAATACCACTGAACACCATTCATCCACTGTCCACTCAGCCACAGACACTGACAACTCACCTCCAACATCAGTCACTCATGCAACATAATAGCACTCACCCACTTGCCACATCACTAATGGATCAAAAGCCACTTGGGCCACAAGTCAGCCATTGAAGTCATACAGCTCCTTACAAGACTATTCACTTAAATACCAACATCAGCACCCATCCACAAGAGAATGAATTGCTCACACCATTCACTCACCATCAGTCTTTCTACCTCACCACTCCCTTACAACACCAGTCATACGTCACACTAAATCTTACCTATTAAACACATCACACCGTCGCTCAGTCAGCCATGAGTGGCATCTTTCATGCACTGACATCATTAAAGAGCCAGCAGCACGCTTACACTAGAAGCTTATCCTGGATCTGGCCTGTTACCCATCCCACTCTGCCAGATGACTGGGTGTGCCCTTAACTGCCATTAACTTGTATGGTTTGTGGAAGCTGGAAAGACACTCTCCTCATTAAGATTTCACACTTGTGAGATGTGCATAACAGAAAGATTGCTTTGCGGTGTGAGGACTGAGCCAATATTAAGTTGGATTATCTCAAGGCCAATGCAACATTTTTATTACACTCATCAAACTTGAAAAATGTGTGTTGTGCAAACCTTGTAAAAACATTTTGTGAATTTCACAAGCGATACATGTTGCACAATTTGTTTCACAAGGTGCTGTTTCAGTCAGAAAATGTCTAGTGGGGTAGCTCTGCAGTTGAGGCCCAATACCTTTGAGACTGTATCCGCTGTGTAATGTCTCCAGGTGTCTGATCTGTGTTACCCTAGGTGTCGCCTTCACCAGTGTCTGCTCGTGTGCCATACTTGTGCATTCGCATATGACATAATTGACAGCCATTACCATAAGGAAGATGTTCTTCTAAAGTAGCATTGACGCACTGGCTTTGCCAAAGCTTGTTTAAATGTACAATAGACAGCCGTGGTACATGGAGGATCAGTGTGTCATGATCCCTAGTGCTAAGATGGAAATGGGCCCCCTTGTTGCTGTTTGAATTAAAAAATATAGTGTTACTCAGGGTTAAGTGGATGCCTGGGTCCTCTGGGCCCCGGTGCCACTGCTCCTGCTGCACTAATAGAAGCTGCGCTCCTCTGGAGGACGTTATTCCAGACAGGAAGGGCAGAGCAACAGAAGGATTGAAACACACATTGGCAAAGCCAATAGTTTTACCTTTGCGAATTCTAGTGGGTTTGTCAATGTTTAGTTAGACATGTTACAAAGCAGCACAAGATGCTTTACACCAAGGCTTAAAGTTTTTCAAAAAAGGACTATGACTAGGCCAGCGTCGACCACATCATAGGGTTTACTTTTTAACTTTCAGCCACAGCAGTGTAATGTAAGTGGTGCTCATGTAAAGAACCCCAATATCTTCGGGTCGATTTTGCACTATATAAAAGCGCCCCAAATTGCAATTAAATTAAAAAAAGGTTACATAGCAGCACTGTATCATGTTTTATATTTAATTGATTTTTATGGCACTTTTATGTGGCGCAAACTCGACCGGGGGGTATTGGAGTGCTTTTCATGAGAACCACTTACACCAGAGGGGCACTTTTATTTAAAAAAACATTTTAGAAAACAGATCAAGCTACTGTGGCTTATTTTTTTAAAAAGGCCCTATGATGTGGTCAATGCTTGCTGTGTCATAAAGCTTTTAAAAGAAACTTTAAACCTTGGTGTACAGCATCTAACGCCGCTGTGCAACATGTTTGAAAAATTAAATTGTTCCTTTGTAATGTAAGTGATGCTCATGTAAAACACTCCAATACCTTTGGGTTGAGTTTGAGCTACATTAAAGCACCCCAAAAACAAATTACAAAAAACTAAAAGTCCGAAAATGTAAAGGATAGGAGGGAGGAGGGTCGGGTTACGAGAGAGAGGAGGGTGGTGGCCTTCAGGCACTTCGCCAGAGTGGGGATGGGTCATTCGCTACATAAATGCATACATAAAGGGGAAGTATTAAGCAGAGACATCCGAGTGCAGATACCAAGGGAAGGCATACAGGATTAGGGTTATAAGTAAGAGCACCAGTAGGGGAGATATTCAGGGGCCAGAGGATGCAGCCGGGACAGAGGAGAATGCTGTGAATGTGAGTGAAAGGGGTGCATAAATCACAGACTCGTTAAGTGTCCCTGTGAAATGTAAGTAGGCTCATTATCAGCCCAGAATGTTGGTTTTGTAATGAATCTGGAAGATCATACATTTGTTTCCAACAATCAAAAGCTGTCTATGACTTATTCTCATACAGTTGGAAATGTGCCTAGAATTGTGACACAGTGTCAAATCTGTCCCATCCTTCAGAACTAAGCAAATCATTGCCTCAAGAAAGGGCCCCCTAGAAGGATTATCAGTTAAAACATCAGCATGGGGTTCATATAATTGGAGATTCAAAACATCACAAACATTACAGCAATCTTTTTAGGGAAAATCTTCTGGATTTAAAAATTTTCAGAGAGCCAATATCTTTTTATATTTCATCCATATGTAAGACTTCATCTAAGGCAGAAAATTCACATGACCTTCAATCAACTTTATAGATACAAAATTAATAGGAATCAGTACCTTCTTCTATGGGATTATGATCAAAGGACTATAGATCTTCATAATACAATTCAAAACAAATGTTAACGTCCAATTTGCCAGTATGTATTTTCCATGTTGCGTCTTTAATCATATTGATGTGATATCTCTCCTTTTTAATTATGAGATAATTAGCTTTTAATTTCCCTATTTTATTTTGACCTCCACAAAATGTTGTCTCAGTGTTAAATAAAATATTACTAGAATGGTAAACATACATCTTATTGAATTGGATTTTGGCTTTACCTACTTCTTCAAAAGTAGAGTGGGATTTAATAGTCACATATTTAGGTTCAAAGGTTTTAATGTTAAGGTTTTAATAATATCCTTTTATTCAACATCTCTAAGAAAAAAAAGGAAAATGGTCATGTATTTCTCACATTTTCCTCTAGATTATGCTTATAAAGAGGAGAGGTATTGAGAATGTGACAGATCAGCCAGAGAAACTTACTCTTACATGTTATTGATAATGGATCTTGCCCAAACCCCCACATAACCAGTACACAAACTTCAGTATTTTATAATAGCCCATATTTATTTTGTGCTAATCTAATATAAATCACATTAAGTAGGAATATCACCAAAACAGAAGCTCAAGCTTTGTTCATCACACGTCTCTAACTATTTACTTTAGAGTGGTTTATATGCCTTGCATCAACTGATGCTGTTTATTATTATGGAATATGACATACATTTTAAGGTCACATTTTAAGATTTTGGGCTAAGTGAACACAATCAATCCACAAACACAGAATTGGTTGTGTATACTAAGGCCTGTAGTGTATATTAACACCATCAAAACACATAGGGAGACTGCTGCATGCCACAATCAGAATGATTTGAGATAAAGGACAATATTTTCAATTTGCTATTTCTTGCTCCCATACTCAGTAGTCTCTCTTCTTCAATATTAGTTGAAGGTGATTTATTTGTTCCCTCAATAGACTTGGTGGGTCAAATCTACATGAAAAAGGCGGAGAGGAAAGAATGTGCCAGAGATGGAGCTTGAGCATAGGACCCTGAGGAACCTGGGCCGCTGCCAATTCTGGCTCTCAGGACTGTGTTCAACTGAAAAACAGTGGTAGGTCCTGTGGGGAAGGAATTTAGGAAAAGTTCTGTAAAGGGCGAAATGTATGATAAAACTGTATTAAACAAAGACTACTAAACACATTGATTATGAGTGTTAGGGATCCCTGGTCTTGAAGAAGGCCACAAACCCATTTGGGCTTTGATGTTGCCTGAAAGATGTCGAGCTAATGATTTGGAAATAATAAGCATTCCATAAATATCCCTTTCCATGGCTGGCTTTTAATCTTATCACTGGTACTCCTAAGGAAGTTATTTGGGTGGTCCTTGAGGTCATTATATCAAGATCCACTGGATTTCTTTCACTACTGTGTGTAAAATTTAAGAGAGCTTCCTATTGTAGCTGAGTTCATGCAGGAAAAGTTGTGCCTGAATCTGGTCAGCTCCTGATAATGTAGTATACCACTAACAGTGGGAAATTATTTTTTGCCCATGACAATACTGACATTATTTTCGCATCAATGATGCTTTTAGAGGATTGCTATACCATTAATCCATTATTATGCCTGTGTGGGAGAGGAGGTATTTTCAAGGTTAGCCTCCCCTCTCTCTCACCTTTGTTGGACGGTGTATGAAAGCTAATCCACGCATATGGTTTGATTTAGAGTTTGGCGTAGAGGGTACTCTGTTGCAGTTGTGACTGAGTTCCCGCTCCACCAAATTGAGGGTCTGGCCACCTCAGTTTAAAGTTGGGAAGACCTTCAGTATGTCAGTGGTGGAGAGTACTCTGTCTCCGCTACTGACATACATGCCGGATGACACGACAGAATAAGGGCCATCAGAAGTTAGACTATTTCACCACCTGCCTGATTACAGTTGGCAGTCAAATGGCCAGTTCACTGCAGTGAAACTGCAATATGACCCTCACTCCATGGAAGACAACTCCTATGGTGCAGAGGTCATTAGTTTTTTTATTTTGAAAAACAAAATCCCACTTTGGGATTTTGTTTTTCCAAAAAAAATAAACAGGTTAAAAGTTTGACGAAGGGTACTCTCATGTTGATGGAGCTATCTGTCAGACTTTCAATACACTGCCAGGAACCACTGTGGGTCAGAGGGAGGGTACTCTATCAGGAAGACAAAGGGGCTCATTTATAAGCCCCTGTGAGACTTATGAGCCTCCGTTGCATCATTTTTGTGACACAGTGGCGGCGTAAATAATGCACCATGTTGCACTATAGATACAAGGTGACGCATCCAGGCAGATGGGTCACCTTATAAAGCCCTGCGCCACATTATACCTGCGTCAGGTATAATGTATGCAGGGTGGTGTTCCCATGCAACAAAGCCTTTTAGGAGTGGTGCAAGTCTATCAGATTTCACTGCGCCACTCTAGGATGCCACTGTGTCAAAACCTTACACCTGCCTCATAGCAGCTGATGCAGTGCTATGGGTGTGGGCCTGCCTTCTGCATTCCTGGAGTTGTGTCATGCTTGTGCCACAACTCCAGCAATTCATGACTTTTGCACCAACAGATACATCAGAATTCCTGATGCACCTGTCTCTCCATGCAATATGGGGAGCCGTATAGTAAACATGGCACATCCATCGTGTCGCAAGGAAGGTGCAGTGAAAACTGTTGAATCGCTGTTTTCACGCAGCGATGCAACTGTTTCCATAAATAAGCCCCAGTACATCAATACGTACCTTTTTGCACTCACCTTCCCGATATTTTGGTCCTCGATATTTGTGACACTATATTCTGTCCAAAATACATTTTTGTCATAGATATTCTATCAGACAGCCCATTTGAAAGATGAGCAGAACTGTTCTGTGGCACTTTCACACTAAGCCTCTAATTGCAAACGGCCCATTAAAATCCCTGCAATTTCCCTGCACTGGGATCACTGTTATTCCTGCTCTTTCACTTAAAGATTTATCCGCTTGCTAGGTACCTAAATCTGGTTAAAAAAACAAAAGTTGCAATTCCTTTGGAACTGGGCCCATAAGAAATTACGTGTCATGCATAAGGATGGTCCTAGTCACCGGGGACGGGACTCCACATCTGTTAATATGCTGGTTCAGAGGTTTACCTGTTTCAGAATCTGAATTAAGAAAGTCTATCACACCTGGGCTCCACCTCAAGTTCTCGTTAGGGATCTCATTCTGGGATGGAATGCGAAACTTAAAATAAACCCGACAACGAGGCATGTTTCAGATTACAGCACATTGGGGCAGGTATGTTGCACTGTTAGACCACACTTCTTTTTAGCTGCTTCACATGCAATTTAATGCTCTGCCATGAATCTCTGACTGACCTCACTGGCCCTCCTAATTGAGCAAATAAGGCATTACTTTCAGATACATCAACCAATCAGGTAAAGTTGATACCTCTATATATGGGTCAGAATTGCAATTAATGGCAGTAAATGCTTGTAGGAAGAGAACTTGAATGGAGGGTAACTCAGTAATCATATTACTAAAACAACAAGCATTGGCAAAGGCTATATGCTATGTTATGCTGAGTTGTAGAGCTCACTATTACCTGGAAGGTCATCCTGGAACTGTTCAGGTGTGACGCCAGTTAAACTTAGGACATAGTGAGACTTTTCAAAAAGCCTGGTCATCGGCTTCTAGTGGAATTCAACAAGTTATGAGGAGGCTCTTATGTGACCCATGCTTTCAAAGTGATGTAGATGGCTCGCCCACAATATCTGTTTTTCCGTATGCGTGGGATTTGTGTAAGCAGGAGTTAGGATGAGAGGATGTGTCTGGAAGGTTTGTGAAAGCAGCTGTGATATATAGAGGTATCCTGGGTCAGAGTTATGCAGTGCCTTGAAAATATGAGCGAGGAGGTAAAATTGTGCTCGTTGGTGTATGCAGAGCCAGTAGACTTTTTTCAGGTGTTGTGCAATGTGAGTGTGGCGTGGGAGGTTGAGAGTGATTCTGGTCACCGAGTTCTGAATGGTTTGCAGACTTCGAGTATAGTGAATGAAAACACAAGCTTGTCTAATGGCTTTGCTAATGTTTTCCTCCCCTACCGCATACTGTCATCCCCAAGAGAAGAAATCCTGTGACATCAATGATGTATGTTTCACTGGCAAGGAGCACACAGGATGTTACTGTGATGGAACAAAACTAGCTGCAGGTCATATCTGCTTTGCAGTTAACCCCAGCAGCGTTTAACCAAAAGAATGATGGGGCAGTGAGGTGGCAAATAATTGAAAAAAACCACCCATTCATGTGCTTCTCTCGCTGCCACTCTGTCTGCCGGACGCCTCAGTTCTCCTTTCTTTCGGAAGTCCTTTGGACAGCAAAGGCTCCCAGAACCCCCACCCAATCCAGACGCTGCTCTCATGCTGTGAGAGCAGCGCCTGCATTGGTCTGAGCGGCCTGATTAGGTGCTCACAAAGGGACCGGGAGCCTGTGCCATTTCTCCACCCAGCTGACCAAAACAGCTGGGTGGAGAAATTCTAAGTGTGCATGTCTGTTTGGCCGGCCTACTACGGCAGGCCAAACTGACAAGCGCACTTATAAGTGCCCAACACTCCTCTTCCCAGTCCCTGGCTAGTGTGCAGAGGATTGCTTGGCCCCACCCTAGACTCAGCAGAAATGTAAAACAATAATAAAATTGTTTTATTACGGTTTTATTTTTCATTCTCAGTGGGGCAATGCCTCTCCGCCGTTGCGGAGGAGCCGCCACTGGCAACCCACAAATATAATTGTTTTAAATTATATTCAGTATTGAATAACAGGAGAATTTTTTTCATATTTATACATTGAATTACAGGGTTCTTCCATTTAGTGGAATCACATATTGCCCACCCTGCCAGGACATTCACTTAAAATGTTAGACTTTTCAGCCTTTGCACCACTTTGATCACGAGCAAGTTCCTGTAGGCACAATGGTCATCCTGGTGTCAACAAAACAAACAACTGCTTCACCACTGCTGGGCTATTTTTAAATCTATTGTAAGGGCTAGATTTGCAAGTTATGGCACATCCTCGGCCTACACTTTGGCAAATATTTAAGAAAACGTGTGATTCTACAGTATTCTGAATGTTGGCCAAGAAAAAAAGTGGAGAGCAGCTGAGGATCCTTTGAAAAAGGCAGCTGAAAAAGATGTCCATTTTGAAAGAGTTGATTTCCTGTTCAGCATGACGTGTAAAATCAGTTTCCCCTTGTGAGCATTGGCCAGCACTTGCCTGTGCTTCTGGGGCCAGTTTATATTCCTGTATGGTAAGACACCACGCAAGCTGGTTTGAAACCTCCACTCATGAAGAGCAGAATTTAATGTTCGAGAAATGTAACAAGCCAAAATAAAAACGTAAAAAAGTACCATTGAAAGGAAGGAATATTCTCTTCTGAAGCATGGTACAAGCTATCAAACGTGCAAGGGTTTCTAACAAGTCTGATCAAGTATTATACAACCAAACAAACTGAAATGTGAGACAACTGAACCACATCTACCATAATACATTGTGTGCAACTCACACTCTGTGAGAAGTACATATAGCATATGAACTGCTATAGAAATGTAGTAAATCAGAAACTGTAGACAATGGCACTTCCAAGAACAAATATTCCTTAAGCGGTTTCTCTACAAATTTGTTAAATTTAACATAAAAATACTCAAAAGCTATAATAAAATGTGTCCTTTGAGGGACGGCAGCCCAAACTCATTTCCTACCAGTTCAAAAGCAGTGGGACAGACCGTCAGTTTTCAAATGGCGGGGGCCATGCTGGCTACATCCTCAGAAAGCAGAGCATCATGCTGCCCCTGCAATGTAGAGGATATGGCTTGATGTCGCTTTTTTATGTCACTTACGAACAGAAAAAAAAAAACAACCACTCAACTTGAAAGAAAACTGCTAGGGTGTGGGGGCTATCTTTTTTTGCTTTTCAGAAGAAACAACAAAGCATTTGGTGCAGGGCTGCCCATAATTTGGTGGCCATGCACCACATTTTCAGTACCTTCACAGGAACCATCAAGACGTCAGCTCCTGTGATCGCTCTAAATAAGGCAGTCCTCGGGGTGGTGGACAAAATGTTCTCTGCTTCTCTGGCAGACGAATGTCCCTTCTAGCAGTAGTGGAGGACTCAAAAAGGAGACTTGATTAAGGAGGCACCGCAGCCATTCTACTTCTTGAACTAAGCACTGCCTTTGACTCGGTTGAGGTTCTGTAATTCTCAAGACTGACTCCATTTTATTGTGCCACCATTTTGTGTTGCCCTCACGTAGGCCTGTGAAGGTAGCCTGGCGAACGAAGTGGCCTGGCCTTCTTAGTCTATGTATACATTAACTAGGTTTCTTTCTGACTCTGGAATGAACTGTAAAACTGACCTCTTCACCTGAAACTGACCTCGCAAAGCCAATTTCCCTGATCGATCTTTGTCTAAGATTGCCAATCAAGATACTGTACATGTAATCATGCCATGCCCTGCAGTGCCATCTAAATCAGATTAACCTTTGTGAACTATGTAATTATAATGTTTTGCCCATATCCTGCTAAAACCGCAAAGGCTACTCACCTGCTGACCCTCCAGATTTTCCATTTGTTTAGGAATGTAATTGGTACAACTCCCTTACATGCCTGGGGCAGGATAAAGAGTATATACGACGTGAAGTAAGACCATTCTATGGACTACCTCATTCAGTTGCTACGGCTTCTGTGTGACGTAGTCACACTCGTTTGAGTTTAATAAAAATGTTCTTTTATATTTCAGCTTCTGTGCCAAATTCTTTATTATTGGTTTGAATGGACTAAGTGTCAGTGAGACCCCTGAGAAGGAGTTTATATTTCTTCACGGTGAATCACAACATCCTGCTCAAAAAGGATTCAAAGGGCTGGAGTATCAGGGAAAGCCCTGACCTGGCTCAGCTCATTCCTGATGGACCGATCCTTTCAGGTATTCAACGAGTCCTTCTCTTCAGACATCATCCTTCACAACTGTGGAGTCCTGCAGGGATCTTCCTGGAGTCCCATGCTTTTTAATCGTTAAATACAGCCACTCGCAGACATTGTAACTCAATTCAGGATCTTCATAGTCTTCTACTTGGATGACACCCAACTGGTATTCTCACTCACCCCAGACCTGGACCCTGCAGCCCCCACTTCGGGACCATGCCTGGAGCTTGCAGCCAGTTCGATGGACAAGTCTTGCCTTAAATTGAATGGAAGCAAAACCGAACTGATGATCATAGGGAACAATCCAACCCCCCCCCCCCCCCGGTCCCTGGGTTGGCTGAAATGTCGAGGCAGGGTATGTTTGGATAAAACTCCATCTGTGGCAACCCAGGCCACCAAACTCTTGGACTGTTGTTTTAGTCTCCATCGAATGTTATGTAAAATACTTTACCTGCATCCACCGATCCAGGAGGCTCTTAGTTCAGTCACTGATCCTCTTCCTCTTGGACAAATGCAACTCACTCTACCTGGGTGCACCCAAAGCAGTCATCAGCAAATTACAAGTTGTGCAGAATGCAGCAGCATGTACTTTGTTAAAAATACCCAGATACCCGTCTGTGAGACAAGATATTACAGACCTAAGCTGGCTCCCAGTCGCCCAAATAATGAAATTGAAGGCCCTGTGCATTGTGCACAGAGCCATCCAAATGCAAGGACCTCAAATCTCTCATCAGCTCATTGCCCCCTACATCCCTAAAAGGATCCTTGGATACTCTAATGCACAAAGGGCCACAGTTCCTTCTAGCAGAAGAGGAGAAAGTGGAGGACGGTCCTTCAGCTTCAGTGTATCCAATCTCTGGAACTCCCTACCCCTAGCATTGCGGACAGTGCACAACAAACTGTCTATCCGTAAACTACTCAAAGACTTGGCTATTCAAGTACTAGCCCCAGACGGAGTATCCATTATACTCAGGCCGGCTTTAGCACTGGTGGTGCCCTGTGCGATAATGTTTGTTGGTGCCCGCCCCATTGACCACCTCTGCCACGGATTCCCTCACTACCACCATTTGACGGTACCCCTAAAGTCTCCATAACCACTGTCTCTTCATTTAGTTTTATAGCACCACTCAAAAGTTTAAAGTTTCAGAACACTTTACATCAAACACACATTGCACAATCATACATGTGTAATCAATGTGTAGGAAATGTTACATAATACAGAGGCCTACAAGGTGTAGGAGTGGCATATCATCCATTGTGGTAGGCAGTATAGTTGAAGAGTCCTTGGTCTGGAAAAACACAAATTCAGAATTTAAAATGCAACACCATTGTTATGGGTTTTCCTTAATAATAAGAATTGATTTCTACCCAAATGAACCCTTTTTGCAATACAATGATAACGAAAGACAAGGCAAAAAACATATTGCTCAAATATATTCCTTGCAGTTTGCATGCAGCTGTTTGATGACAGTTAATAGTTCACTGCTCTATATTAGGACTTTAACTTATAAACTGCAAGTAACAAAAGGATCTCTGTGACGAAAGCGGTAACCCACTGATATTTATATTATGTGCGCTTTGTGATCTGAATGGGACATGTTCTTTGCAGCAGGCATATTAACCCTCTGCACTACGATGAGTCAAAACTTCCAAGATTCCTAGATAAAGCTCCTGTCTCTCTCCAGGAAGAACATTAATCAACGAAGTTATCTTGACATGTTTAATGATGCCTGAAAACTGCTGCCACAAGGAACGCAGCATCAGGTGCTTTTAAAATGTTAAAACAATAAACATGGCGCCCCCGCCCAAGTCAGTGCCCAGTGCAATGGCACCGCTCGTACCGCCCTAGAGCTGGCCCTGTTTCTACTCAGTGTGGTTCCAGCAGCGATGGGATGCCTACGGGTCCCCATGTGCTCTATAAATGTGATTAGTATAGTATAGAAATGTTTCAGCTGTAAACTGTATGTACTTCCTGAGGACAGCGGGCTACTGCTATTCACAGACCTTTCAGGTCCAGGTCACTTCCGGCTCCACAACATTTTGAAGGATTTCCACACCAGACCTATATACCAGTATCAATGGAACTCTGGATGCCATAGTACAGGAAGAGTAACTAGTGTTGGAGTTTAAGATAGCTCTAAGAGTATTGATGCTAGCAGGCTAAGAACAAGATACTTAACCTTTGATGCTATTTCTTGTGGATATGTCTCTGACCTCTGTTTCCTGACCTTTAGATTAGTCCCAGCTGCCAGACTAAAAGTATTTGCTCCTTTGCACCAGCAGGTGGCGCCTTTGCACTATACAACAGCCTTGCCCCTCCCTGGAATAAAAGGTTGCATGTAGGCACCCCTCCTGCGCACTCTCAGTATCTTGCTCTCCTGGATGACTTCAGATGCCAGTCAATCATGACAATATGGATGTTACGGTGTGGTAAAACTAGCTCTGGGCCTTTCTGCCAAAAAAAGTGTCCACTCCCCGTAACAGGGGAGAAGGGGTTGAGAAATCTGCAGTTAGATAGAGTATCCACCAGGAAAAGTGAAAGTGTGTAAATTATTCTTCTGATTTTATTTTCTAACCAAATCTTCCTCACATTTAGAAGAGATACCCAAGAAGTGCCCCTTAAAAGGGTCTTAGGAGTGGCCTCACTCTGTGGAACTGGCTGTCTACCCACCAGTGCTTGGCGAATGCATGCAAAATAACCACATAGCAGCCTGCCAGACAGAGGAGGGACAGCCCTCGCCAATGCACTGAGCTACCTCTGGCTTGGATGAAGTGAGATGGTAGGCATTCCGACTGGCTTCTTCTTGTCCAGGGCATAGCATGTGTTTATGTACAGATGATCCACCTGGAAAGGGTCACTTTCTGCACTACCTTCCCCTTCTTGGCCCCGGCCAAGCCTATGACAAGCTGGTCATCTACACAGCATTCCTGGTGTGCATAATATAAAAACTAAAGGCTCTTCTCAGGTCAAGCCAATGTAGCCTCTCACCTTATTCGAGAGATGTGGCAGAGAGAACAAGGCAGCAAGTGGGATGGACTAACCCATGTGGAAGGTGGACACAATACAACCTACCTGCAGGGGATTTCTGGTGGTCCCCTTTCTCCACTCCAAAAGGATGCTCTGAGGGTCTGCACTAAGAGTGCATTACTGTACTGTCAGTGCACCCCCTAAGAACAAGCTTGTCCCTATGCCCACGCCCGTAATACAGTGCAGATGCAGAAGCAAAGAAATTCCCTCCTTTGCATGGGGCCACACTCCCGTGCAAATGAGGGAACACCCTCACACGATAAGGCTGGAGCTAAATGTGTGCCAGCGCTGTCAGTGTTATAGAATGGGTAGCACAAGCGTCGGCGGCCCCTTCTGCAATATCATGGTGATCTGGGGATGTAAAAAGCAGGCAAACACTCCCATTGCGCCACTGAGGTCCTTTCTGTAATACTAACCGTGGTTCTAGAAACCTATTCAACCAGCTTCACTTGGGAAACATAATCACATCGAATCACTAAGATCACAGAAGCAACACAAATGGGTGTCCAATGACCGGAGTCCTCCAGCATTCATCCCAAGACTACAGAAGACTAGAGACCTGAAACTAACGGTGAATACTTGTTAGTTTGGATGACGACCCCCTTAGTGTCTATATTGTAACACAAATGTTAATAATCTGAAACTAACTGTAGAACCTACAAAACCATTAGAAAAAAACAATTTATTTGAAAATAGAAAATAAGCTCCACAATCCATAGGTTTTGTATGCCAGCAATATCAAAGTATTTTACAGCCCATTCTTGTAGGAATGTTGAGTGTAATGTTATCTCCTCTTCTGCAGACTTTTCAAAGTATGAAAGCTGCGGCGGCATCTTAACAGCCATGTTGCAGGTCTTCCTATGTTTCTGTGCAAAAAAGAGCTGAAAATGATGAGCACTTGCTCCGAAAGAGTCCAGCACTGGGTGGCTTCATGCCAGTGTTCTTGAGCACCATCGATTCTTTGTCCTGCTTCAGGTCTTCTTCAGTTCACCCTCTACTGAGCTTCCTTCTTGAAGGCCGCCAAGGCAACAACACCTGCCCGCGAATGAGCCACAAGAAGACCACAAGTGGAGGGAAAGAACAAAGGTCAAAGGTCAGTGGATAAGAAACCAACATTCTCAATATGTATATCAAACTTTTAAGTAGACTGTACAGCTTCCCCCAGCTCCGCAGTGTGACAAAAGCACCTCACATAAACCAGCAACAAGCAAAAAACAAACAAAAACTGAGAGTGATGTTTAGCTTCCAAGCAAAAGGCAAGTTTCAGACCCAACACCTATGTGCCTTGTAGTTTCTAAAGAGAGAGCTCTGATGTTAGCTTCTGGTGCGCGTGCAACACTTGGGCATATGGGTGAATGCTGTCTTCCTGCTGCAGGAGGTCTCTTATCACTCTGGGCCCACTGTCTACTTCATTAGGTCTGCGCATGCGTCACTTATAAATGGAGGAGGAAAACATCTTTCTGAGGAGCTTACCACCTGCCTCACTGAATGCTGAGATCCCCAAATACAAGGCTGCCTGGAGCCTAATTAAGAGTTTAGTAGACAATGCGCTTCATCGCAAACAGAGTATGCTGCCCGCCAAAACCTGGGTCCGCCCGCCTCATTTAGAGATAGTCAGACCTTAAGAATTCTGTTGCGGAGCCTCCAGCGGCTCAATGGAGTGGAGGCTGCCAGAGTAAGGACATTGCGTCATCTGCCCTATTTAGAGTGAATGTTGTAATGTACCTTTCCCTGTATGTCACTGCCAGGAATAATATGGAAATGAGGTGCAGGAAACAAACTATGACATCATCCACACCCTTGTGGAACAGTCCATGCGCGCCTGATCCATTTGTTTATTGTTTCTCAAAAGCAACAATCACTGTTTCACATTTACATCCAATCCATTTATATTTATCAATTGATGTTATATTTATTGTCTACATTGACTTTTAATATTTATTCATTTGCTCATGTAACTACTTATGTATCATATATTTATATATTTCATATTTTTTTTCTTTTTATCCAACAGCAAAATGTTATTCCTCCATTAATGTCTTTCATTCTTATAATATTTATTAACAAATGTATTATTGTATTGTTCTTAACTTGTATTATATTCTAAAACTCAATAAAAAATTTCAACACAAAAAAAAGCAAACCGCTGCTTTGTTTGCAAGGACCGCCGGGCCCGGCAGTCATCTCTAAATTTAGCAGGCGTCATTCCATCCAGCTGATGGATGTAATGTTATTTGCCCCACTGAAGCCCTGTGCTCTTTCTGCCAAACACATACTCAGGCCCTAAGTCTTGACTCTACCTCCCACCTCTTTTGTTCAGCATCCTACGATACTTGTCTCTTTATCTCATAAAAACAAATGCTGCCTGGTTTCGATTCCACCTTATGCTTCTTATGCCCTTCACCCTGCTCTTTCTGTATCTTTATCTCACACTCTTTCAGGTTCTTTGCATCCTTGCCTTTACATTTGCACTGTATTTCTCATCTTTCTCTTACTGATTTTTCTCCATGTTATGCCTTTCTCTCTCTAGCTCGTCTAAAGATGAAAAGTGAGTTCTAGTCCCCATCAACTGCAACCACTGCCACAAATTATGCATTGAAGTTGGCCTCTTTTTAATGATTTTTCCTCAGTATATTGCTGCTCAGAAGAGGCACCCAACTCTAATGATGCTCCAGCATATTACTCATGCACATACCCCCTGCCCATGTGTTTTGGGTCGTAAGCACTTGCCACTTAGCTTTAATATGTACTATTGTGCTGGTGTGTAATGAAGATATCATTTTCAAAGATGAATTTTCAAACTTTTGTTGTACTCATATCTGGACATTTCTGGGCTGATACAATGTCTTCCCATTCAGTGTGTGATTATATGCCAGGACCCTTTCCTGTGGTATTGTTGGCATTGAGATATGAAATGTTGGTATTTGCCACATCTATATGGTTCTTGACTATGTTATGCTAGTCCATATGAAGCAGTGGCAAGATAAGGTACTTAACAACGTAATTTTTATAGTCTGGCTACTTACATCTTTAGATTTTTGGCAAGATGCCGCTGTCATGACTATAAACAGCCCAGAACTGCATATAACAACACAATACACACTATACAATATACAATGCATCATACAATATGCAGAAAGGAGCTTGAATGGCATGCTGCTGATGGTGCAACTTCATTTTAAGTAGTCCCTTTTGTTTTACTTATTTTGCGTTTGTATTCTATATTTTGTCTGAGTTGACAATAGGCTATAAACCTCAGAACAAGAGATACATTGATAAACATCCCTTAGATGTTGTTGGAATTAGAATGTGTACATGGTGCACAGTTGTGTTCCCATGCCCCGAGGGCCTGACTGTGAGCATTAGGTATCCTGTTGTTTCATTTTGGCTTGAGCCTCTCACTAATCTAGTGCCTGCATGAAGGCCTAGGCTTGTTTTGTTTTTTGACATGTGTGAGGTCCTGGACCTGTCCTCTAACCTGGAGGGGTGCAACAAGCATGCTCTCATTTGAATAGCCGTGGACTACTGTCCTTGTCATTGATGTAGTAGGTAGCGCAGGTAGAGCGACGGTGGCAGCGTCATGTTAATGGAGCTCTGCACCAAACACCAAACAGCGAAATGCATTGACAGCAGTTCCTGCCAATGCTTCATAAATGACCACCAGCTTGACAGTCATTTATAAATACGGCGGGTGGTCCCACGGAACTACGTGTCATCCATCAGGATTTAAATCAGGCCCCTGGTCTTGAAGTTTATTTGAATTAGGAATCAGCACTGAAGATCAAGGTGAGACTTGATAATAATGTTAGTTAGTGTTAAGTATTGGCTTTGGGAATCACGGTGGGACTTGGTATTAACGTTTATTGGAGGTAGGTATCAGCATTGAGGAGCATGGTGAGAATTGGGTCCTCATCACTATGTCGGGGGGACGCACCATTGCGGAATCGGAACTAACTCACCTCCAGTCGGCAGCAACCGGAGGCCACTGTGGCAAGGGGGCCCTGCTAAGGACTTCCAGAGTCACTTCGCGACAGGCTTTTCATGTCAGAAAGTGACATCATAATCCCCACGGCGTAAACGCAGTACATAGGAGATTATGAGTGGCTTCCGACTGGCCGACGGGCTCCATGAGCCCGTCGGAAGCCAGTCAGTCTGACCGGCCGGTTTCAAATCCGACAGCCTATATCGTAATAAGGCTGTCGTCTTTGAAACCAACGATGCAAGACAGAAAGCCTCTGACCCATGGTCAGAGACTTTCCGATCTACATTGTAATATGGCCCTTGTTATTAAAGTTTATTGGAAGTAGACATTGGCGTTGAGGATCATAGTGGGACTTGGCATTAAAGTTTATTTGAGGCATACATCAGCATTGAGGATCATGGTGGGACTTGATGTTAAACTCTATTAGATATCGGGCCTCACCTGCCAACAGACTCAGTGCTGCAGAGACCCATCCTAGGGCATACGACCAAGAATATAAAGCATTGACTCCTCCAAATCCAGTAAAGACACTCATAGCAATGATGGCACTGCAAGCTGGGGACAAAAGAAACAACATGAGACTTCTCTTCACTCAGGGAAAGCAGATGAGTCCAGAGTCAGGAAAGAATGTTGACTGTTTACTTGGATCACTTATATTTGTGTCATGTGGAAAAATCATTATAGTCATAGCTTCATTTAGACTCATCCTGTCCTTTTGCACTAAACAAATGTTTTGTAATTTTCGGGAAACTTAAATAAACAGAAATCAGTCAGTCAGTCAAAGGAATGTTTTATTTAGATCATTGGTCTTTAAACAACACAGTTACACATATATTCACCTTATCTTAAACATTTAACAAATTAAGTAATAAATATTGCAGTATTAAAATTTCAACAACAAAAATTCATACTCCAACCAATACAATTTAAAACAGAGAGAAAGCCATAATATTTAGATTCAACTTAATCCTCATGTAATCAAAAAGTTCTAACAAAATTGTCGGAATGCCATTATTTTAAAATTGGATATTTGAACATGTCGGTTCTTAGCTGCCGTACCTACCTTTTAAGATATGCATTTTCAATGTATTATGCAGTGTTTACTCATTAGGACATTCTCATTTAAAACCAAGATAAAAATGGTGACATTTAAACTTCCCGATTATATCTGTACCATTTCATTTCTTATTATAACTGCAAAAATAATTTATCTAAACACCAATTTCATTTTATTTCTCCGAGCATGACTTTTTAACTGCAGTCATAAACCTTCCATTAGCAATTGCAATGTCCAAGTAGTGCATGTCAGTAAGAATCTCTGCAGCCTGAGCTCGATTTGTAATACCATATTTAAAAAACAATGGGCGCAAAATCAATTTCCGCAAGGGCAGCACCTTTAAGCAATTCACAAACATGTGCAAAATGCCGCATTTTGTATGGAGCCCGCATATGCAGTTCGCATCAGGTTGGAGCATTTCCATTTTTGTTTACCCATTTACATAATAAGGATTAACAACAATTCTTATTCTTAATAAATTCGCACCTAAGCCAGCGATTTAGCAAGATATCCAGGTAAGGAAACCAGACTACCTTCTGCCTTGAATTTAACATAAATTCTGCTGATTTTTTCCCACACAGATACTGCCAATCTATTTCCCGGGATAATTCTCTCCCTATTGACCTCAGCTCACTCTTGTAGACTGCTACTTGCAGGGTTTCATGACATAAGCTCACCTTCATATCCCTACAAACAGATTTCAGATTATTTCTGACCCCCTTTGCCCATTTTAGTTCACTGTGCTGGATCTTGTTTTTGCACCAATGTGAGACTTTCTGTTCCTCTCCCTAGCCCAGTCTTTTCCAGAATCTTATTGAATCCATTTGGGCCAATATGTGTCAAGAGGTCAGACCCAATGTTAAGAGGGTGAACAAAGAAGAGATGGGGTCTAGGGTAAGGTACTAGAGATGGGGGGAGAGAACAAAGTGTCTCTTGTTGCCCTCACACACCCCGAAGGATGTCATGCTTCATCATCGGGCGTGTGCTCCTCGTCGGGCCGGCGGTGCAATGCCCTACGGGTCCCCCGAAGGGTCTCTTTGGCGGAGATCTTTTTAGAGAGCTGCCGATGGGTGCATGCGGGTATGTGGAGGGAAAGTACCGGGATAAGTGGTGGGGGTAGTGTGTGCAAAAAAGGGATACAAATACCTAAGGGTTACCTCAGGGAGTATTTTAATAAAGAGGTACCCTTGGTACAATAAAAAATCGTAAGTTAATCGTTACCTTTCAAGACGTAATGTGTCTAAGGTAGCTGGCAAAAAATGGTCGACATGTTTCGCGCCTTAAGTGGTCGAAGCGATCCCTGGCGTTTCATCAGGACCAGTAAAAGTGGGTGATGTGAAGAGGGTGCACAGACTAAGTGTAGTGGGAGGGGTAATAATCACCCTCTCACTGGGCACAAGGGGGGTTTTGGTGTCTCCTATCCAGGTTGTGTGTGATAAAGGAGTCTGTTATGCCCCCTTTGCAATAGACCTAGACCAAAAAGAAATAATAGAGATAACACAAACAGGGGTTAAAATACACATGCGGAAGTGCCATCTCCTTCGGCATATGTAGGCAGGGGTGGAATACACACACTGCTGGAAGACAGTCATACTTTCACATACCAGTGGCACAAGTTCTCTTGATCTTGGTAGAACGAGCAGTTGTAGGTGATATCCCATGTTAGCCATATATGATAAGTATCGGGGCCCGGGGGGGGGGAAAGGAGGGTCCCAGAGTCCAGCAATAGTGGGGCTGGGTGACCACTGCCTCCCACGGGCATCCTCAACCTTCACAAGGCCAGACAGTAGGTTCACCAATCATGTAGCGACAGACGAAAGCCACAAAGGAAATAATATTGCTACAATAGTGGCTTCACAAGCAACCCCGCAAGTTCATTGCGGGACAACCAAGGGGGTATTCTTACCTAAAAAGGGAGTTGGTGTTACTCCTTGAGTTTAAGCGGCGTAGGAGGCCCACACCATCTAGGGCTGATAGCCGGTGGTGGCAGGTATCAGCAAGGAGCCGGCCAAGAAGGGGGAGGAAAGAAATATCAGTGGTAGAGCATTAGAAACACTGCATACATCTATTTGTGGCGCACAGTAGAGACTTTCGTTTAGACGAAGAGTGTTGTTGCCTCGAGAGATACTCACGGGTTACTCAGGTGACGGCACTGGAAACCTGCCCGGTCCAGACGCCAGCTCGAAGGTAGGCAAGTGGGCCGGACCCGTGTTTTTAAAGTGTGAGGCCCAGGTACGTGGGATGTGCCTGTTTCCGGTTTCGCAAAAAACGCTTAGTCAGTGAACCCGGAGCTGTTCATGCATGAAGGATTCCCGGGTCTCAGTGTTCTCTCGCGCATGCGTGTCTCGGTGTTCGCGCATGCGTGGTGTGAATAGTGCTTTACTTCGCGCATGCGGGACATGAAGGGACTCCTGTGTTACTATATCGGGGCAAAAAAAGCGGGGGGTTCAAACATAACTGTATGTGGTGTATGTATGCATCAGCAGTCATCGTGTATCTCCAGTTTCACAGAGAAGGAGAAACCTCATAAATGGTATGAAAGCGTGATGTTAGTAACACGCCCTAGACAAAGGGGTGGTATCCGTGAGGTATCCAGGCGCCTAGGTGTTTGAAGAGTTCCAATCTCCAATTATTGAGGTTATTCTAATAGCTCCAAAGCAGACAAACTGGTATCGTAGCACGTGGCAAAGTATGGCTAGTAAAAGACCGTCCTGAGTGGCATCATAGGTGGTCTGAACACAGGTTGCTATCTTAAGGTTCAGTTTAGTACCTCAAAGAAGGTAGAGTGGTAGGTGGGCAGATAGCCACACCCATACATAGTGTGCTTAAATATTGCCTTTCACAGTTCAGACCATGGAATATCGTCATTAAGTCCCTGGGTATCCGTGTGTAGGCGGTGAACCCAGCGTTGTTCCCGCCTAAAGAGGGAATCACTGGTCCAGTTGGTGTTGGATTCCAGGATGGTCCAATGGATTGCCTCACAGGGGTGACCCTTCTCCAAGAAGTGGTTTGTCAGTTTAGTGGCTGAGCGAGCTCGCCTGACAGTGCTTTTGTGTTCACTAATCCTTATCTTGATGGGTCTGGTGGTCATTCCAACGTAGTACAGATCGCATGGACACGAAATCAGGTATATGCAATTAGTTGTATTACAATTGGTGTGTCTACGTTGTTCCCATTTCAGATTGCCCAGTTGTAAGGATTTGGTGTGTCGTGTGGAGGCACAAGCACTGCATGTGCCGCACGGATAGTGGCCTTTGACTGCTGGGAGGTCCCACAGGGTGTTCTCTTTTCTCATCTGTTTGGGACGTGGTCGTGTGTTGATCAGCTGGTCTCTAAGGTTTTCAGTTCTTTTGAAAGCGAAGCGAGGTGTCGGGATGTTCAAGGCATTGCTGTTCAGAATTTCCAATTGCGATTAATGATTTTTTTGATTTTATTTGAGAGAGGGGTAAATGTGGTAACACAGGTGATCAAGTTATTGGTTTCGGGCTCTCTCGTTTCTAGGAGGCCCTCACGTGTGTTGTTTCGGGCCCGTTTTTTGGCTTGCTTGATCACTTTTACCGGGTAATGCCTCTCTGTCAGGTTCTCTGTCAGGGTGTTGGCTTGCATTTCAAAGTCCTGTATCTTGCTGCAATTGCGTCTAATTCTAAGGAACTGGCCGTATGGTAGATTTTCCCTTAGGGCTTTAGGGTGGTGGCTCTTGAAACTAAGGAGGCTGTTACAATCAGTGTTTTTCTTATATGTGCTGGTATGTAATCCCCCGTTTTCAAGTTGAATAGATAGATCCAAGAAAGGGATTGTCTCCTTACTAGATGTCATAGTGAAGCGTAGATGGGGGTCTTGATTGTTAATCCATTCGAAGAATTCTAGTGTCACGGAAGCCGGACCCCTCCATAGGATCAAAACGTCATCGATGTAGCGTTTCCATGTGATAAGGTGTTCGTGGAATGGGTTGGTGCCTGTGAAGATGTGGTTAGCTTCAAAATGGGACATGTACAACCCAGCCAGGCTCGGCGCGAAGGTGCTGCCCATACTGGTACCTTGTACCTGGTGATATATGTTGGTTTTGTACATAAAAAAGTTGTTGGTTAAAGCCAGAGCAATGAGTGCCGTAATGAAGCAGGCCGGAGTTTGGGTGGGGAGTTCTGATTCCAGTAAAAGGTTGCTTACGACCTCGATGGTAGCCTCCTGCGGTATGTTTGTATAGAGCGCTTCAACATCCAGTGTCAATAGTAGGTTGATTTCCTCGGTATTCTCTTCATTGATGGTCCGGATGAGATTAAGGACGTCGCGGGAATCTTTGAGGTATGCTGGTGTTGCCTGAACCAGAGGACGTAAAAAGAAATCACTGAACTGGCTCAGAGGTTCCAGGAGGGAGCCAATCCCAGATACGATAGGGCGGCCTGGGCACTGGGTAACCCCCTTGTGGATTTTGGGAAGGAGATAAAAGTAGGGCATCCTTGGTGTGAGATTTACCAGAAAGGCTGCTTCTTTCGGCGTAATCCATCCTTCTGTTGTTGCTTCATTAACCATGACACGGATCTGACCCAGTAGTCTTGCGGTGGGGTCTGTCTCAAGAATCTCGTAGTATTCAGTGTTGTTGAGTTGGCGTAAACACTCCTGTTCGTAGTCCTGTGTATTGAGGATTACCGTAGCACCCCCTTTGTCCGCCGGTTTTATGACAATGGTTTCGTCATTTTTGAGAGTGGTTACCGCATTACGTAGTCTTTTGGGGAAGTTGTTGTAAGGACTTTGAGATTCCAATTGGTTCACCTCCCTTAAAACTGCTTTTTCGAAAGTGAGGACCTCGTGCGGGACCATGCCAGTCGTCGGGGTGAATTTCGACGGGGGTCTTAGACCAGTATCGTCCTGAGTCTGTGTTTGGTTGTCTTTAAAGAAAGCCCTCAGCCTCACTTTTCGAAACAGTTGGTGGAGTTCCTCATTCATCCTGAAATTGTCCTCTTTTGGAGTGGGGACAAAGCCCAGTCCTAGTTCCAGGGCTGTGGTCTCGTCAGGGTTGAGGGGTCTAGAGGACAGGTTAACAATCAGTTTTTTTGTTGTTGCGCCATGCTCCTTGTTGTTCTCTGCTGGTTTTCCGGATCTTGCCAATGGACCTGTTTGTTCCCTCTTCTTCTTCCTCTGCCTCTGCCCCTGCCTCTCTTCTGAAAAGGAGGTGGAGGAGTGTGGAAGAACGGTTGTTGAAACCCTGGTTGTGGTGGGTTATATGGCGGGTACCACATGGGTCCATGTTGTGGGAACGGTTGGGGTGGAAACCCATAGAACGGCGGTAACCCGGGGGGTGGTAGTAGACCCTGTTGATTGGAACGACGGCCCCAGCTCTGATTGCTTGAGTTACTGCCCGAAGAGCGGCCTGAATGGTTAGAAGTGGATGAGCCATCGTCTGAGATCGTGTCATTGTCTGTGGGTTGAAAGTCCTCTTTCGTATATGGATAGATCTTCTCCCTGTCGAATCTTTTCAGATCCTTCTGCAGTTTAGTTATCTTCTGGGTCAGGAGGTAGTCTCGATGGTCGGAGATTTCAGAGTTAATTTCTGTTAGGCGAGTTTTATATGCAGAGAGGCTGATACTAGTTTTGAGGCCATTCTCTGCTATGTTGATCTTTATAATCAAAGCCTCAGATAGACGCTTCGCAGTACTGATAATTAGGACAATCCAGTCCCGGGTGCATTTCCATGCTATCTGGCTCCACTCCCGTCTGAAGATGAGGTCTTCCAAAAAGATCCTCGGTGCTGTACGTACCAACAGTCCGTTGGGTGCTGAGTTTGCTCTAAGGTATTCGGTCATGATGGAACCGTGAAGGGCGGTTTTGACCTGAAGTTTTTTGAGGGAAGTCAGGGAGTTCCAGTCTCCCTGTGCACTGGTGCCTGCTGTGTTACCATCGCTATCAAGGAGTGACGGAGTTCTCAAGATTTCGGCCACTATGTCTTTACCAAAGCTGAGGCCTAAGTTGTCCCCCATGGTGGAAAGTGACATGTCTCAGGGAGGGTGGGTGGTAATCAGGGTAGAGGTAAGAAAGGGTAGAGAAAGAAGAATAAGAACAAAAGGAAAGGAAGGTCCCTCGGCTGAGCCGCCGTGCTTAATACTGCATCAAAAAAAGGGGGAGAGGGGGGACCAGGAGCTAGTTAATGGTCCAGTGCCTATGCTCCGAAATGTCAATGGGATAATCAATATGAAGGCACTGTTCCGGGGTGGGTATGGTCATGAATCAACCAAAGTCCAGCCCAATGTTAAGAGGGTGAACAAAGAAGAGATGGGGTCTAGGGTAAGGTACTAGAGATGGGGGGAGACAACAAAGTGTCTCTTGTTGCCCTCACACACCCCGAAGGATGTCATGCTTCATCATCGGGCGTGTGCTCCTCGTCGGGCCGGCGGTGCAATGACCTACGGGTCCCCCGAAGGGTCTCTTTGGCGGAGATCTTTTTAGAGAGCTGCCGATGGGTGCATGCGGGTATGTGGAGGGAAAGTACCGGGATAAGTGGTGGGGGTTATCCTGGTACTTTCCCTCCACATACCCGCATGCACCCATCGGCAGCTCTCTAAAAAGATCTCCGCCAAAGAGACCCTTCGGGGGACCCGTAGGGCATTGCACCGCTGGCCCGACGAGGAGCACACGCCCGATGATGAAGCATGACATCCTTCGGGGTGTGTGAGGGCAACAAGAGACACTTTGTTGTCTCCCCCCATCTCTAGTACCTTACCCTAGACCCCATCTCTTCTTTGTTCACCCTCTTAACATTGGGGTGGACTTTGGTTGATTCATGACCATACCCACCCCGGAACAGTGCCTTCAAATTGATTATCCCATTGACATTTCGGAGCATAGGCACTGGACCATTAACTAGCTCCTGGTCCCCCCTCTCCCCCTTTTTTTGATGCAAGAGGTCAGACCCGCCTCTAGTCTAATGGTCTGTATGATGGAGGAGCCTGGCAGGGATATTAAGGTCTTGATGCATTTCCCTTCTTCGGTGTCCCACCTGCTTTGACCACTGATGCAAATCAACTCAGCTTCTTATTGTAGTTGTGCTGGTATCATGGCCACAAAATCTTTCAAAACTCGTCTATGTGACATATCCCCATAGTGCCGGTTGAATTTTCTCAAGCTACTCGCCAAGGCGAGGGCGCTCGCCTTTCGGGCCTCCAAGTGGGTATGCCAATTCAGGGGTCTTTCAAACCATATTCCTAGCTATTTATAGTTGTTAACTGTTTCCAGTTTAGTGGTTCCCAAATGCCAGCTAAACTTATAAACTTTTTTTACCAAAGTAGACCTCTTAGTTTTATCCATGTATACGGTTAGCTGTTTGTGACTACAGAAATCCCTAAATGCATCCAACTTTCTCTGTAGACCCATCTCTGTCTGATCTAAAATTATAAGCTCGTCTGCATACAGAAGGCATTATATGTGTTTCCCATCCATTCTAGGGCTAGCGTCTTTTGCCCCCACCAGGGTCTTCAGGAGAAGCACGACAAATATGCAAAGTAGCAGTGGGACTAGCACGCAACCCTGTCTTAATCCAATATTATTATCTATTCAGGTAAATAATACTAGCACCAGTATTAATAATTACTGTGCTCTGTTGCCTTCACAATATCTAAGCAGAAGTGTTTCGTCTGTAATGTGGCAAAGGGCATGGGTTTAGGCTATTGTTTCAATATCCGAAGTTCCAAACTGCAAGAAAAAACAGAAAGAGCCAGAAAAAAACCACGAAAAAGGGAGAAAGAAAAGAAGAGAAAAAGTAAAGCTATCGCCCGCGAGGGTATCCTGCAGTAATACACCTACCAGCTCTTGGCCGATTCAAGATGTAAGACACTATTTCAAGGCAATAGCGAAAGGCTGCTGATGCCAAATAAGCCACTGGCTGTGCATTGTACACAAGAGGATGACTCTTCCAGATGTAATAAAATCCAGGATACATTCTGGGTACATTAGTGGAGCATAGTGCTTCACTGTCACAGTAGCATCCAGACCTATTACCATCATTGCATTTGTTCAGTCTACAAATGCCTTTCTGAGGGAATTAATGACTATACAATGCATGCCTTTACCATGCATGCCTTTACCTCCAATCCTTTACTACGCAGATGCCTTTACCTCGCAGATACTTTTACCATGCATGCCTTTACACGCATATGCCTTTACCATGCAAGGTAAGTATAGTTAAGGTAAGCTTACCCTCTACCTTTTTATATCCTGCAACTTTTTAATATCAATTATAAATTTTTTTTTTATTTATTTAGGAAGTTACCCTCCAAACCTCCCTTTTCCTAAATTACCTTTACTACCCATACCTAAACCCTAAAAATATTCTTAAAACCCTATACCCTTACCCACCCATACACCCTACAAATTAATTTATCACCTATACAATTACCCACCCTTAACCCCTAAAAACACCCTTACCACCCTATATTCTAATCCACCCAACCCCTGAAAGTACCCTTACAACCCTATACCCTTACCCACCCTTCTACCCTAAACATACCCTTTCCACCTTATACCCTGTTCCACCCCAATCCCCAAAAATGCCCTTATCATCCTATAGCTCTACCCACCCCTACTCCCTAAAATATTTCTACCACTCTATATCCCTACTCACCCCAAACCATAAAAATACCCATGCCACTTTATACCCTTAACTACGCCTACATCCTAAATTTATCTACACAGACACACACACACTCTCTCACACTCTCTCTTACTTTAAATATGCTTAGCTTGCATCTTAAAGGCATGTGTGGTGAAGACACATGCAGTGTAAAGGCGTTTGTGTGGTAAAGGTATGCGTACTAAAGTGTTGCGTGGTTAAGACAATATTATAAAGGCTGTTTACCTCGGTAGTTTGCAACTTTTAACTTTACTGAAATCACACATTGTTGTATAAGATGTCATCCTCTCCTCTTCTCACCGCTCTGCGTGATCATTGTTTAACTGATTGAATCAATGTCATCTGCAGCCAACTACGAGGTAAAAGGATTAGTTGTAGAATATCTCATCATATTTAGTGCAATTCTTAGCGAGAAAACAAACTGTTTCAAAACAAAGCTAGTATAAGGATTCACCTGCACAAAAATTCAGGATGGTCACCAGCTGCTGCTTATTCATCCCCATTATAACTTTGTTGATCCAGATTTCAAGGATCTGTGTGACAGCAGATCCCACCAACAACAGGAACGAGATGATGATGAAGGCTCGGGTGGCATCAATATCAGCTGCAAGGAACCAAGAAAAAGTTTCTTAAACTGATTCAGAACATGTTTCATACATCACTCTGCTTTCGAGTTGCTAATGG
The DNA here is from genome assembly GCF_964204655.1 of Triturus cristatus. NCBI lineage: Eukaryota > Metazoa > Chordata > Amphibia > Caudata > Salamandridae > Triturus > Triturus cristatus. Next base: position 135,806,551 of record NC_140590.1, on the reverse strand, counting down.
GTATTCTGGTGATGGTTTGGGTGGGGTTGGTGCTCCCTCCTGATCAGGGCTAAGACAAACCTGTAATTTCTAGAAAGATCCATCTTCCTCCACTTTTGAAAGGCATTAAAACATCCCTCCAAGGAACAACCTGTCCATAAGTAAATAGAGCTACTGCATTCCAGCCCCAGATGCTACATGAAAAGATATCCCCCCTAATTAAAACATACTCAATCCACCATCTTGTACCTTTGCCCCAAGCTTCTACAGTGCTCCTCAGCTCAGTTCCAAGGTCCACACTCTACAATTGCACAATCATATGTGCACATCTGTTTACATACACTGTTCCTGTGTGATCTGGGCTGATGGCCAAGAAAAGGATTGATAGCTTTGATGGGTTCACTACTATTAAAGCCTGCCCTAGACAAAGAAAGCACCTGATCGTGATGCAGATGGTGGGATGTAGAGATGGGTGGACAAGTGAGAGTATCAGATTTCTAGAGGATGTGTTAAATCCTCTGACAAGGAGTTTAGAATCTGCCTGCAGAAGTATATCCGCCAAGCTGCCCTTACCTATTGTGGATGTTATTCCTCTTGCAGATTATGTTGCAAAGTGGAATCCTTCAGACAAGGATTTAGAACTTCCTCGACAAATGGGGAGATTTTTCATTACCACCGAACTATAATTCAGGCTCATAATTACTTTGTGGCCCCTGAGTTTAAACTTGCATTGCTGACAAAAATCATCCCTTTTGAGGATAATATATAACTCCTTCATTAGATGATTCTCCTTCTTGTTACAGAATGTGCTTCCAAAGTTACCTCTGACATTTTTATCCCAGATGGTTTTTCAAAGGCCAACACAGCACATCCAGTAGAAACTGTGGGGATTATTTATGAAAATGTGGCGCAGCGCAGCAAGTCACCTTGCTGAGCAGCGCAGCGCTTCGTCAAAAGGAAAGAGCAGGAATGCGCTGTCTTTAAAAGAATATGACACATTCGTGTCCTCTCCTTGCACTTGTGCCATTATGGATGCCTAGCGCCAAAGCAGTCACCCTTGCACCATGGTGCAATGGGTCCTGTATTGCATGCAGGATTGTTTTTGTGCAGGAACGGACACCTTCCTGCACAAAAACAATCCTAAAATGGATATTTCGTTTTCTATGTCTGCTGCAGGGCACAACACACATAAAAAAGGAAGTAAAAAGCAGAAATAAAGATATTTCTGCTTAATGCGCCTCTCCTGGGAAGGCGTATCATTTTGGTGCATTCACAGGTTAGCCAGTTCTGATAAATCTGGTAATTTGTCAAAAACCATGGGATTTGCATGAGAACACCAACGCAACGTCCATGGAACACCTTCCCAGAGCAGAGTAACGCAGCACAGCGATTTGTCCAACGTTGCATTACTCTAGATTTATGAAGCCACTCAAGACCACGCAAGGTGGCCGTGCTTGACTTCATAAATCTCATTTTGGACTTGTGTTGCACTAACACCACACAATGCAACTCCTCTCAAAAATATGAGCCGGAGAATTTTCTGATGATGCTCAATTCTAAACTTTGCCCTAATTAAGGGGTCCGAAAGTAAAGAAACAATCAAAAAAGACAAGGAGCAAGTATGTTAAAACATAATGATTGTATTTAGGTAACCACGGCTTGTGCATTTGACCAAACATTGTGTGATTTTGGGCAATTCCTTATCATCTCATTGTGTCTAGAATAATGTGTATGTAGTCTTTTTGTAATGTCAATCAACTCACCCTCTGGTCTATGTAATATCATCCTGCCTAATACATCAAATCATTGACCTCCTCGTAGGTCGCTCCCCCCCCCGCTGCAGCTCCGCCTGCACCCCCGCTGTCGCTGTTCGCTACTGCCACCGCCGGTGAATTCGAGGCCCTCCTCCACCCGCAGGCTTCCACCTGCGCCTCATCCCTGGTGGCCAGTGGTGGCCTTTAGGTTCGTTTTCATTTGGTGCCTGTTGCCTTCTGCCTGCATCTGTCTGTGCCCCCTGCCCCCCCGCTCGCCGCTCTGCTCCGTTACTTTGTGCCTGTATCTGTCTGTGCCCCCTGCCCCCCGCTCACCACTTTGCTCTGTGCCCCTTTTTATTTTGTACCCCTCGCCAACGTCTGTGCCTCCGTTCTCGTACCCCTGTGCTGACTTGTGCCCTGTGCCCATTTTTATTTTGTACGCCTTTCGCTCCTCTGTGCCCCGCGCCGGTCTCCCGTCCTTCATCCCCGCCGCTGCCTCCCCTGCAGCCCCGCCCCCTCAGCGCCCATTCGTCACACCCGTCCCTCGCCGCCCGCCTCGCGGCTGCTCCTCCTTCCCCACCTCCCCATATATGGCGGCCGAAGGCGCGCCTAAAGCAAGCCTGTCTGCGCCCGTCCGTGCCTGGACCACGCCCAGCGCCAGAACCCCTGGCCCCCGCACCTGCCAGGAAGACCGCCTCCGCTACGACGCCAAGACCCTCATCGCTCTCAACCCAGGAAGAACATACACCTGCAGCAAGGCCGCCCCGAGGCGCACCCACGGCCCCTTCACCTGCCGGAACTGCAGCTTCTCCTGCCACAAAAGTGCCAAGACACCCACCACAACAGAAGCCAACCAGCTTAGATGCATCCTGATCAACACCCGCCCCGCACACAAACACGCCATCGAACTCTGGGACCTACTCGACATCACATCACCGGACGTCGCCTTCCTGACCGAGACCTGGATAAACGAAGCATCCTCGCCAGACATCGCCATAGCCATCCCAGACGGGTACAAGATCACCCGCAGAGACCGCACCAACAGGGCCGGAGGAGGAATCGCCATCATCCACAAAAATACCATCAAAATCTCAACAAACACCAATGACACCCTCAGCACCGCCGAACACATGCATTTCCAGATCCACACGGACCCAAAGACCACCCTAAGAGGCACCCTCGTCTACAGACCGCCAGGACCCCGGCCTCAATTCTGCGACTCCATCGCCGACCTCATCAGCAGGCACGCGCTGACCTCCACCGACTACATCCTCCTCGGAGACCTGAACTTTCACCTGGAGAACAACAACGATAGCAACTCCTCCACCCTGATCGACAATCTCGCCAACCTCGGACTGAAACAGCTCGTCACACGCTAAATGCTATCTTCTCCTCAAGCCCCCATGTCACCTTCAGCCATGCCTCCGTACTCACCTGGACAGACCACCACTGCATCCACTTCTCCTTCCGAAAACCACCCACACACCACCGCACACTACAGAAGGTGCACTCGCCCTCGAACGCTGGATGCGCCAACACCATCGCTCCGCTGAAAAACCCCACCAACAGAGACACCAGCAGAAGAGTCAGCTGGTTCACCCCGGAACTCCTCAACTCCAAACGCACCTGCCGACATTGGAAAACATATGGCACAGCGACAAGACGCCAGACAGCCGCACTGCCCACTAAGTAGCCATCCGCTACCACCACCACCTCATCAGGACCGCCAAAAGAACCTCCTTCACAGACCGCCTTGACAACAACGCACACAACAGCAAGGAGCTCTTCACCATCGTGAAGGAACTCTCCAACCCCAGCTCCAACGACATCCCACCATCGCAAGCCCTATGCGACTCCCTCGCCACCTTCTTTCACCGGAAAATCACTGACATCCATGACAGTTTCGGACCCCGGATGACCCCTGCCGACCACACCACACCGAACCCACCGCATCCCACCGCCCACGACATCCTGACAACCTGGGCCGACGTGAGCATCGAGGACACAATCAAGACCATGGGAACAATCCACTCTGGTTCCCCATCCGACCCCCTGCCGCACCACATCTTCAACAAAGCCAGCAAGTCCATCGCACCCCACCTGCACAAAATCATCAACCTCTCATTTGAGACCGCCACCTTCCCTGTGAACTGGAAGCACGCAGAGATCAACGCCCTACTGAAGAAACCCAAGGGGGACCCGAGCGACCTCAAGAACTTCCGGCCCATCTCCTTGCTTCCGTTCCCAGCAAAGGTCATCGAGAAGATAGTAAGCACCCAGCACATCGAAGACAACAACATCCTAGACCCGTCCCAATCAGGATTCTGCAGCAACCACAGCACCGAGACCGCCCTCATCGCCGCCACAGACGACATCAGGATCCTACTAGACAACGGCGAGACGGTGGCCCTCATCCTCCTGGACTTCTCCGCCGCCTTCGACACCGTCTGCCACCGCACACTACGAACGCGCCTCCATGACGCAGGGATCCGAAACAAGGCCCTGGACTGGACCACCTCCTTCCTCTCCGGCAGAACTCAGAGAGTCCGCCTCCCCCGTTCCGATCCGAGGCCTCCGAGATCATCTGTGGCGTCCCTCAAGGATCCTCCCTCAGCCCGACGCTGTTCAACGTCTACATGGCGCCACTAGCAAGCATCGCCCGACAGCACGACCTCAACATAATCTCCTACGCCGACGACACTCAGCTGATCCTCTCCCTCACCAAGGACCCCCTCCCCGCCAAATCCAACCTCCACCAGGTAATGAAGGCCGTCGCCGACTGGATGGAGGACAGCCGCCTCAAACTGAACACAGACAAGACGGAAATCCTCATCCTCGGGTCCAACCCCTCTGCATGGGATGACTCTTGGTGGCCCACATCACTGGGGTCCCCGCCCAGCCCCCACCGACCACGCACGCAACCTAGGAGTCATCCTCGACTCGAAACTTTCCATGACCAAACAAGTCAACGCAGTCTCCTCCACCTGTTTCAACACCCTCCACATGCTCCGCAAGATCTACAGATGGATCCAGACTAACACGAGGAAAACAGTCACCCAGGCCCTAGTCAGCAGCAGACTCGACTACGGAAACGCCCTCTACGCCGGAGCCCCGTCCAACCTCATCAGCAGACTACAGAGAATCCAGAATGCCTCTGCACACCTGATCCTCGACGTCCCGTGCCACGACCACATCACCCCCCCACCTGAGGAACCTGCACTGGCTCCCCGTCGACAAAAGAATCTCCTTCAAGCTCCTGATCTACGCACACAAGGCACTCCACAAAACCGGCCCAGCCTATCTCAACAGTCGACTCTCCTTCTACGTACCTAACAGGAAACTCCGCTCCGCTGACCACACCCTGGCCACGGTCCCACACATCCGGAGAACTACCTCCGGAGGCAGATCCTTTTCCCATTGCGCCGCCAAGACCTGGAACACCCTCCCCCTCGACCTGCGACAAACCGAAGACCTGCTGACCTTCAGGAGACAACTCAAGACCTGGCTCTTCGACCAGTAACAGCACCTCCCCTCCCCCCCCCCCAGCGCCTTGAAACCTTCCCGGGTATGTAGTGCGCTTTACAAATTTTGTGATTGATTGATTGATTGCTAATACATAATTCAACAAGAAAAGCGCCAACGTGTGTTTTGGAAGTGGCACAGGAGTAAAGGTTTCCTTCATCAGGGCGCTGGAAATATAGTTAGAATCAGTGGCCTAATGCCATCAGTGAGACATCCACAATTGCTGGATGTGTTGTGCCAGGGGCTCTGCGTCAAAATATTTCACCAAATGGTCTGTATGAACAACATTATGTATTATGAATTAGCAATGATTTGATGTATTAGGCAGATATTGAATTTTTGAATATTCCTTGAGTGAGTCTGTGTATTTCTTATGTTCCCTTTATTCGTTGTCTGACTGTCTATGTGCTTTGTGTTTTGTTGTGTTTTGTCTTTATCAACCTATACATTCTATGTTTGTGTATTAGTGGGGCTTCGTGATGTTTTATCCTATGTGTATTGGTCTATTGGTGTGTTTTAATATGAATTATATATGTATTATATGAAAGAAAAATGATGATTTGATACTCATGTTTGAATAATAACATTTGAAAATCAATGGTCTGTTGAACAATTGTAATTCTATCCTGGACAGATTGCCTGTGACTTAATTATTGGTTTTGGAGAAGTGTTCTCAGGTATATTTAATGCCTTCAGATTGGCCTCCAGTTCCTGTTTTTTTTTTAAACCTGTAGAGGATAGATGAAAAATTATCATATACATTGTTACATCTCTGTGCATTTTGCCAGTTTGATTCCATCTCTTACCGGCAGATCCAAGTGTCCCGCAAATATTTCTTACACAACCTCTCCAGAGTCCGAGAAAGGAATCAGAGCCAGATATCCAGTAATCGGATGCGAGGGAGATTAGAATGAATATAAGGCTGATGATGATAAGGGCCAACGAAGACAATTTCAGGGCAGACATCATTAATTAGTTTCTGTGCAACTTCTTTAATTCACCTGAAAGACATAACACAGATTATTATATTGATAATATTTTAATAGAACCTCGGTTATAAGAATTCCCTGAGTAGTTAACTAAGGGGTTTAACCAATAAATCTTGAATTGCGTAAAAATGTTAAAGTTCAAATGTTAAGGAAGCAATATATTACAGAGAGAGCTGTAAAATGTAAACGAATCAAAGATACACGGAAAAAGAATGGCAAACTAAGACACTGCCTGCATGGCTCCTTTCCAAAACCATTGTAGGGCCCAAAAGGCTCCTATAATAAAAGGAGAAAGAGCTTTTTACAGCACTTGTGATTTCTTCATACAGAAATACACCAACAGAAAAAATCATGGAGGAAAGAGCCACTAGGTCTTCTAGGCGATGGCTCTGTGAGAAAATGCTGAGTTTTTCCACACACAATAAATAAAATCCACACTGACCTGAAAATTAAGCTTTCGGCAGCAAATGTATTGAGTAGATCCAAGTAGATGCCACAGTCAGCGCCATCTTGTATTTTTTCTCACCTATTTAAACTGTAGCAATGACTGATATAACAAGCTAAAGCAAGCACAATGACTGTCCCCTGGATGTCTGTCCAGAAAAGGTTCTATTAGTTTAACTTCCCTCTTATCATTTGCATTTAGTTGCTCTATAAGATCTAAATTAGGCACCTGGGGGCATATCAACAAGGGCTTTATCTCTGCTTTTTTGGCTTTAAAAGCCAAAAAAGCAGAGATAAAACTAGCGCCCTATCAACAACAGGGTGCTAACATGCAAATTTGCATGTTAGCACCCTTTTACTCTACGCTTCCCCTTGCATCTCTAATGAGATGCAAAGGGGGCGTTCCAGAGTAAAATAATAGGAGAAATGTTGCTGAGCGACATTTCTCCTATTATCAAGAATGTCGCTAACCCTGTTAGAGACAAAAAAAGCAGCGCTAACCGCGGTTAACGCTGCTTTTTTACATCTGGTATTTTTCTGACTTAGCCATGATATCCTATGGAAGGAGGATATCATGGCTAAGTTTGCCTGTCCCTATCAACAAGGTAACGTGAGATTATCGCTGGGTTTCCAGCGATAATCTCACGTTAGCCTGTTAACGTGAGGATTTTTATCGCTATTGAGATAAGCGTTGCTAATAGCACGCTATCTCAGCGATAAAAATTCACGCTAGCCAGCGATAATTATCCTAGCGCTAAGTGCGCTTAGAGATAATTATCGCCGGTTGTTGTTGATATGCCCCCTAGTGCTTGAAATATAGGGTAAAGTTTCCCCCTCTAAAAAATCACAGGTGGATCCCGATGTTAACACAGTGAAAACACCTATTTGCAATGTCCCTTAGAGCCCCAAGCAATGTCCCTTAGAGCCCCAAGCAATGTACATTAGAACCCTAAGGTACTGGAAGATATCGCCAGGGACACCTTAAGCATAGATTGAGACCAACAGGACTGTAGAAGATTCCACACGGGGGTTCCCATCACAGAGGCCGTCTTCATAGCATTACTCATGATCCCTGACGGCTAGTATATTGAGTACTAGTTTTACTGGATCTGTCAATCTTGAGACACTGCAGATGTGGCTGACTGTGGCCTGGGGGGCTTAGCTTTTTCACGGTTTGACATGATTCTCTTTCTAAGAGCACAGGCTATGAGACACATCCTGCTAAAAGGAAACCACTGTCACGCGTGTGCCCCATGGAGAAGCATTGGCACCACCACTTTTCAGCTTTTATCTAATGGAAATTGACAGCTAGAAGTGCTTTAATCGCATAAATTAGATCCTAGAAAAACAGAGATCATGTTTATCAGAGCGCTTCCTCCCAGTTGGCCAAAACAAATCTGAACAAGGAAAGTAGGTTCAAGTCCGCACCAGCAGTGAAGTTGAGAAACCTGGGGCTCTGAATGGACCATGAACTTTCTATGAAAACCCAAATCTTCAAAGCTGAAAGCACAGGCTTTGAGTATCTTTCCCTACTGACAAAAATGTCAGCTTTTTCAGTTTCCCCAAACATTTCAGGCGATCTTCGTGTAAGTAATAGCCCTTCAACATTGCAAACAGGGTACATTTGGGTGTGCACAGGAACCTGTTGATCTAATTCTATCACCTTCAAATTGTATATGCTGAGAATCTCATCCCTATAAACTGTAAAGCCCGGTACAGCGCAACGAAGCCTACAAAGTCTCACGGTTGGATCGAAAGAGCTATATTTCACTTGGGACGTGGCTTCTTGCGCCTCCACTTAACAGATCTCAACTAACTCAGCAAAGCTCTGTCTGTTCCCAGTGATAGACCTGCCAAGCGGGGTGGCCTGTCCCTCTCAGCGCGTGGCCCCAGATTATGGAATGCTCTGCCTTGAATTTCCATTATGCACCATTTCCCTCAATAACTAACTTTTAGGAGCTGGTGACTGCCAAGGCTTTGCTTGTGCACTCTGAAACAGGTAACAAACACCATGGAAATTATTTTCAGCATTGTCTCAAATCAGCTTGCAGCGGGAATTTTAAATTGCTACTAGTAACAGTTCATGTTGAACTACTAATTATTTCAGGAATAAAAGAAAAGGAAAAAAGGGGATTAAATGTCTCCTTTTAAACCATGTAATTAGAGTAACATCTTACACGTATTCTGTTGACCTCCTAAAATATGTCTGAGCATGACAGCATTTTTTAAAATCGTATTCCTACAAATAATCCGTTTTTTTTTTAAGGGCACACATCTAATACATTTGCATTATCAAAAGAGGGAATTAGATTAAGATTACTGTGATTAGATGTTCATTAAGTGACCTCTGGCCTTCTAAGATCCCTTCAGCAGTGTTTCTGTACAAAGATCTGTGCACAGAAGATTCGCTTCTTGTGATGAAAAGGATCAAAGCCTTTCCTTTTTCACTGGAGCATTACAAAGTTTTCCAACGATTCATTCTTTGAGAAAATGCGTGAATTCTGAAAATTATCTTTCATTTCTACTGCATCGAAACCCAGTTAACAAATAAAAAAAGATCCTATTGTACACGCAGGCCTTTTTAAGACTCTACTGGTGGATCTACTGATCTGTACTTTTATGATCTTATTTTAAAAATCGAATAAAGGTATTTGACTGACTGACTATGCATTTCACCCCACAACCCGTGTTACTTTTGTGTATTTAACTTGAGAAAACTCATCTGCCCAATTGTTTATATTATTGCTAAGACTCCAGTCTCTCAAAACGAAATTTATTAAGTACACCAATTATAGGTAAGCAATTAACGTTTGAATGAGAAAAAAATAGTACTTCAGACAAACGTACTTATATAATATGATGAGGATTGTTTCATCTTGAGAATTTTCTGGGGCCAGTCGTCATAGCATAACTTCAAATAAAACAGCAAAAACTTGCGACGTCAATCAATGTTGTACAAAACAGCATTTTGCACTGCCATCCTTAAATGTCACATTCTCCCCAGAATAATTAAATCTTCTCATTCTCACTTACTCTTGCAGTGGTAGCTCTGTTCTCCTGTGGTGAGGGTTCTTCTGCTGTTTCAGGTGCCTGTCCCTGTTGAACAGCAGAGGAGCCTCTAGATCCCTTATAAAGGGCGGTCCTTAGGATGTCTCAATACTGCCTACGCCCACTTTTATCGTGCGCACCTAACTGATAACTACTAATGTGTTTGCACTGGCGTTTTTTGTTTTGCACGTTTATTGTAAGCGGAAGTATGAATCAATATGTTTCCCTGAACATTGAGCCTGAGCGGTGAGGAAACAAAACACTATTCTTTAAACAAACCACATCTATGGGTAGTTTTACATGCACACCTACACAGGTACAAGCAAGGTTCACACACACACACACACACACACAAGCACACGCGCACAAACACACACACACATACACACACACACACACACACACACACCCCTAAACACACACACACATAAACACACACACACACCTAAACACACACATTACCATCCTTTTGGGGACTAAATGTGGATACCTGCCTTGTGGTGAATAACCTTTCCCAATGTTTTTTAAAATATACTAATAAATGAAAACTGTTAAGAAAAAAATCATGGCACAGAACCATCCTTTTGGAGATTTGAACATGTGCTACCATATGTGTGAGGGCCCACTCCATAATACTGTTTGTGATTGGACAGAGAAAAGGCCCATGGTTAAATGTTTATTTTATCAACAATATACACAAACACCATTATAATCTATTCATATATGAAATGCTGCATAAATACTAGGGGTAGATACAAAAGACAGACGATGTTAATGTGTCAGAAAATATCATCATGATTAAAGAAAGACACTTAAAACTGTATTGAACCTATTTATTAGTGCTTAAATCTTAGGAGATAAGGGAACAAACACATAAAGAAATTAACATATAAAACCAAGAAATACGGTCAAGTCGAACCCAGAGCTTGATTAGCTGCTTACTTTTTTTGTCAAAATAGCTGTTGGACCACACCTCCCTAGGAATGCATATAATGTTAATGTCTGCATAGGAATAGTATCGGATGGTGCCCACAGAGATTGTATGTCATCACTGCATTGGGATTGCGTGTTTTAATGCCAACAGAGGTGGTATGTGATCACAGAAGTACCAGTATCGAGAAGGTGTCTTTAGCAGTGATGAAAGTTCCCACAAAGGTAGAATGTGAAGGTAATCATTTTCAAGTCACCAAAGAAATAGCATATAATTATAGGAGTCCTCACAGAGATAGTGTGTGAATGGAATTCTGTCCAAGTCCCCATTGTAATAGAATGATATTATTGGGATGTTCATGTTCCCTGTGTTAGTGCATGAAGATGATTGTGTTCAAGTCCCCACTGAAATAGTGTGTGAAGAGAATGTGAAGCTAATGGTCTTCAAGTCCAAACAGAGCTTGTGAGTAATTACCAGAATGCTCACGTTTCCACAGAGATGGTATGTTACTATAGTGATGTTTAAGTTCCCACAAAGATAATGTGTTTTTTATTGTGTTGTTCAAGTCTCCACAAAAATAGTGATTTATTATAGTGATGATCAAGTCCCCAGAGAGATAGTGTGTGAAGATGATTGTATTTAAGCCCCCACTTAAATAGAGTGTAAATTCAAAGCTTAAATCCCATTCTAGGGAGTGTGAAGCTAATGATGTTGAAGTCCACACAGAGGTTGTGCGTAATTATAGGATTGCTCAAGTCCCAACAGAGATCAATCAATCAAGGATTTGTAAAGTGCAGCAAATCACCCGTGAGGGTCTCAAGGTGCTGGAGTTGCTGGCTGCTTCGCGATAATCTGTTAATTCGAACAGCCAGGTCTTGAGTCCATTCCTAAATTGCTGGAGCGATGAGGCAGTTGTGAGGTGCAGAGCAAGGTCATTCCAAGCTTTGCTGTCAGGTGTGAGAACGCGCATCCTCTGCTGTTACCTCGGTGGATTCGGGGGGGGGTGTCTACAGGGAAGAGGGAGGTGGATCGTAGGTGTGGGGTTGGTTGGTGGAAGATCATGAGTTTGTTGATGTATGCTGGCCTCTTGTGTATCTTTGTCTAATTTTCCTTGGCCCGGCTCATATCTTCTTTAAATATTCAACAAAGCCACTTCAGTCACCACAGTCCTTTGACTCTGACGTTGGAAGTGCCGAGCAACCAGACAGAGCCACGTAGTATAAATGTGGGCATATTATCTTCAACCGATCAAGGGAGGTGTCTACAGTGGTCACAGTTGTGCCCCAATGCTTTTTATTATTCCCTTTTTAAATTGAGACAACGTGAGATTTTATGGTATCTAGATCCATCAGCTCTTGGAGAGGAAACCATATATGCATTTATTACCATTGCCGAGTCAGTCGCCATTCTGCTAACAGTCCCAGTAGTCACTCTTCGTTTTGAACAGCGAAGACGGTTTGATAGTGAATTCTCCGGGGCTCTCCGGCAACTTAAGATGGACCTGAAACAGACTTCACGCAATAGAACTTGTTTGGCAAGTTGTCCCAGTAAGTATAATGGGGCCCTTAAGGAACGGAGGTGCGTGCTAAAAAAAACAGCATGGGATGAGTTAATAGAAGCAAGCAAACAAAGGGACTGTTCTCTTTTTTGGTGTGTTATTAACAGCCCCTGCTTCTCAGAGCTAGATAAACCGGACCTAGGTCATCATATCACATCGGAACAATGGAAGGCCCATTTTGACAGAGTTTAGAATTATTGACAAAGTGAGGGATTTATTAATGATTTAAATCCCCGTCCCAGCGATGCTCCCATTACCTTTCTTCTCGACGAGGTTAGGCTGGGCATTGAGGGATCGTCCCAGAATAATGCCCCTACACACAATGGAATCCATCCGGACCTTTTCTGAGACACTATCTACGTTTAGGCCCTGGTTTTGAACAGGGTACTATACGCCGCAGTAATGACATTGATGCCACCCTCTGATTTTCAAGAAGGGGGACAGAGACAACCCTCACTGTTATCGCCCCATATCCCTTATTGGTTCTACAGTCAAAGTTTTTGCCTGGCTCTCCACTTGAGCTGACACAAATCAAATCATTCTGGAGGTGCAATATGGATTCCGCACAGGAAAGTCAATAGTAGAACAGTGTTTTAAACTTTATCTTTTAATCTGTAAATATACGATTGTCAAATCTAGAGCCCACTGGGGTTTAATGGATCTTACCTCAGCATTTGACCGGGTGAACCGTAAAAAATTGTGGATTTTACTCGGTGACCTAGGGGTTGACCAGGCGATTATAAACGTCTTAATGACTCTTCATGCCAATACTAATGCTGTACTTATATATACTCCTGAAGGAGAACTCACTAATAATTTTAAATATTCTAGAGGGGTTCGCCAAGGATGCAGTTTAGCTCTTTTTTTATTCACGCTATACATTAACGGCTTAGAATCCACACTGATATCTTTACAAGCTGACCCTCCTAGGATAGGTAGGAGACAGGTGCCTGACCTGTTGCACCAGATGACATGGTATTGTTAGCGCGCACACGTATGGGCCTGCAGGTCCTAATAGACAGGGTTGTTTCTTTTATGAATGGGCTGGACCTGGCACCTAATTTCACAAAATTGTACATCATGTAATTAGGTAATCAGGTGACTAGACATAAGACCTACAAGGCAGAAACACATAGTTTGGCGAGGGTCCCAGCTTTTTCTTATCTAGTAATTTTATTTGATGATAAACTAAACTGGAAACATATGCAGGAGGGAGAGCTATTGGATATGAAAAAATCAATGAGAGCTATTGCAAATTATGTCCACTGACTAGGCACATGGTGATTTTAAAGTTACCAGTCCTTTTGCATTTCTAAGGCTTTGCATGGAAGCGAGGTTTGGGGCTGTATGGTGGTTAATAAACTACAGACCGCACAAAATAAATACTTAAGATGGATTTTGAAAGTCCCCCAGGGTACCCCCTTGTACTCTGTTCATGAAGAATTGGGTATTAAGTACATAACTGACCTCGTGGCTGTCAAACCTTTGTTGTGCTGGGTGAAGATCTGGTCTAGTGACGAGGCAGCTTTTAATTAGTTAGTAATCCTGGACAGCCTTTCACTCGACCACTCATTCTAAAATTCCATCAGTAGGTATGTGAAGGAGACCCTCATGGTCCTAGGAAGCGCAGAAGTCTTCCTGAGACATGATATAGTGAAGCCTCAGGACAAGAAAATACTTCAAGAATTGTTTTTTTAAAATGTTATGGCCTCCCGTGAGGGTAAAGAGCTTAGTAAACCTATGGTAAGAGGGCATGTTTTAGTTAAATCTGTCCAGGCATGGAGATTTATCCCTCTATTCTAACTAGTGCCTATGATAGATTTTTAATAACCGTTTTTGGCTAAATCTGCTCCATCTATTGACATCCCCGGCTGGCTTGTTTTACATGTAGAGGATAGAGGTCCCTCTGGCTGCAACTATAGGTCTCCACAGGACACCCACATTTTGTATTCTTATGTAAATATTTTACCCATCCTATGCGCTTGTTTCTTAAACCGTTTTTAAGAGAATTGAGATTTAGGCATGTTCGTGTAGCTTTATTGTATTTGCACCTTCTGCCTAATGTTTGCACGCTTTTTATTGTAACAAACTTCCTAGGAGCTGCATTAAGATCAAGAAACTCTATATGCACCTGATGGATATAAGGACTCTTTTGATTTTGCATATCTTGTGATACGTTGTTTTAAACAAATTTGTTGCTGTTTTTTATCTCCAGCTCTTTTATAGCTGTGATTACTGCTGAATAAAGATTATTATTATTCTGGATCGGGAGTCAGTGTAGCTTCCTGAGTTGAGATGTGATGTGGGTTCATTTGGGGAGGTCAATGATGAGTCGGGCCGCTGAGTTTTGTATTGTCTGTAGTCTCTTTAGGAGGTGTGTGGTGGATCCTATGTAGAGTGTGTTCCTGTAGTTCAGTCTGCTGGTAACGAGGGCCTGCATGACGGTCCTTCTGGTGTTGGCAATGAGCCACCTGGAGACCTAGCAGAGCATGTGTAGGGTGTGGAAGCAGACTGATGAGACTGCATTTACCTGTTTCTTCATGGGTAGCTTGCTGCCCAAGATGATGCTGAGGCTGTGGACATGGTCCATCGGGGCAGGGGATGGGCCGAGTTCAGTAGGCCACCATGCGTCGTTCCGTTGTGAAGTGTTGTTCCCAAAGATGAGGACGTCTGTCTTTTCCGTGTCCAGCTTGAGACAGTTGTCCTTTATCCAGTCAGCGACAATCATCAACATATGTGGTACTTCAGTGTGTTGACAGTCCTCATGGAATGAGGACAAAGATAGTGTGTTATTATAGTGATGTTGAAGTCCCCACAAAAAGAGTGTAATATTATAGTGATGCTCATGTCTCCAGGGAGAAATTGTGTTATCATAGTGATGTTCAAGTCCCCACAGAAACAGCATGGAAAGATGATTGTATTCGAGTCTCCACGGAAATAGTGTGTAAAGACACAGCTTACATTTCCATACAGAATGTGTGAAGCTACTGAGGCTCAAGTCCAAACTAAGGTTGTGTGTAACTACAGGAATGCAGAAGTACCCACAAAGATGGCATGTTATTTTAAGGATTTTCAAGTCCTCATACAGATAGTGTATTACTATAGGGTTGTTCATGTACCCACAAAGTTAGTGTGTTTTTATAGTGATGTTCAAGTTCCCACAGAGATAGTGTGAAGATGATTGTGTTTAAGTCACCACTGAAATAGTGTGTAAAGTGAAAGTTTAAATCTCATTACAGAGTGTATGAAACTAATGATAGTTCAAGCCCACACAGAGGCTGTGTGTAATATTAGAAATGTTCAATTTCCCACAGAGATAGTATGGTATTATAGTGATGTTCAGGTTTTACAGTGATAGTGTGTTATGATAGTGATGTTCAAGTCCCCAAAGAGATAGTGTGCTATCATTGTGATATTCAAGTCCCCACGAAGATAGTGTGGGAAGATAATTGTATTCAAGTTTCTACTATAATACTGTGTAAAGAGAAAGCTTAAATTCTCAGAGAGTGTGAAGCTAATGATGATCAAGTCCAAACTGAGGTTGTGTTTAATTATAGGAAGGCTCAAGCAGCCACAGAGGTGGTAGTTAATATAGTGACATTCAAGTCCCCACAAAGACAATTTGTCAATATAGTCCGCACAGAGATAGTGTGTGATTATAGCAATGTTAAAGCCCCCACAGAGATAGTTTGTGATTATATAGTCTCCTGGCTCAAAGCTCTTTAAATCAGGCCATGATCTGTCCATGTAATGGAAATTTTACCCCAGGGTCTGTGACCCAGTGCTGGAGGTGCTGGGGGACACACCA
The DNA here is from genome assembly GCF_964204655.1 of Triturus cristatus. Lineage (NCBI taxonomy): Eukaryota > Metazoa > Chordata > Amphibia > Caudata > Salamandridae > Triturus > Triturus cristatus. Next base: position 135,790,518 of record NC_140590.1, on the reverse strand, counting down.
CCCATTTCCCTGTCCTCTTTGAGCCTAAGTCTGCACCTGGCTGCCAGGCCTCATGGGCCGGGGGCAAGGGGGGACACCGCAGCCCAGCAATGCCACTATCGGCCGGGGAAAGGGACCTGTGGAGTGTTTCCTGGAGGAAATCAACTGGTGCCAGGGTGGGGGGGGGGGGGGGCATGGTGCGCCGAGATCACCTACTATTGATCACAGTGTGGAGTGAGCAGATCGACACAGTTAGTCAGCCGATCTGTGGCCAAGAGAGACTGGCCACTACCTGGGAGTTGGCAAGCCATCACAGTGGACCTGTGGTGCCTGATCGGAAGCTGCCGAGGGTGAACCACCTTGGTCAGCCCTGGTGCGGCCACCACCTACACCAGAGCAGCTGCCTGCCTAGCGCTCCAAGACCATATTGGTGAGTCTGTATCTTGATGGGGTGCCCCCTCGACTCATTGTCTGACACTAGTCTAGGGGTGTGATGGTGGCGTGGATCACTTGGGGCTGGGCTGAGTTTATTGGTGCCGAGCAGCTTAGTAACTAAATGCTTAACAGGAGGGGCTCTCGAGGCTTAAAACCTGAGGGTTGAGCATTGACCTCCATGGTGACGGTGCTCCTACATAGCACAGCTATTTCACACGTGAGCCCTGTGACACCAGCTTTACCACTGGTCCATGGTGCGGCTACCATGCTGGAAGCTGCAAGTGGGTCCATTCACTCCCTGATCTCTCCATGTTTGCTGTCTCCACCACCTGCCTATATTATGCAACGCAACAAAATGGCAAAGACCGGTGCCCAGTCACTGCTTGGACCTGCCCCCTTAGCCTGGCAGCCACTGAAACAAACAAACTGGACACTATACTGAAGTTCATGGAGACTTCTGGCATCTTGCTGGAAGTGATGTGGCAACTGATATGAAAATCCTGCAGAACAATCACAGGTGCCTTGCAGAGCGCATCAGCCTCTCAGAGAGAACATTGGCTGAGTTACAGTCACAAATATTCGCCCTTCATACTCAGGTACAGGACTTACAGGACGTGGTCCGTACTCTGGAGCACATAGCAGAGGATGCGGAGGACCCCTCTTGCCACAATAATATTCAAGTAGCTGCAATATGATTGACTACTTGGTTGAAAGACCTGGTCCTCCACCACAGCCTTATTTCCTACTTTTCCATCGAGAGGGCCCACCGAGTGCCGGCCTTCCACCCCTGTGGGAGCAACTCAATGCCTCATAGTGCCCCAAATACTCCATAATAAGGACTGTGACCCAATACTGGATAAGGCAATAAGTCCTGAGCCCCTACTGGTGGACAATCACTGCATTCTGCATTCTATACATTGACTGTCCAAAGACAGAGGGCCTCCTTTTTGAGACTCAAGAGTAAATTACTTACCATGGGGGCCAAGTATGTCCACAGTGGCAGGCAGTTGACCCAGCGGACAGCAGCTACATTCCGCGTGAGTGTTAAGCAGCATGCATGATAGCTTATCTTGGGGTGAGTGTTTGTGAATGCGTTGAAAGGAGTGCTGTTGGAGTGAGTGTGGTGTGTGATGTGTTGCAGGTGAAGTGGCAGTGGGTGCAGGTAAGAGCTCCTTCCATGTAGTAGGGCGCAGCAGCAGCACATGGATGTGCGCCCAATGTTCAGGGACCGGAGGAGCTCTGCTGAGTAAAGTGCAGGGGCGGGCAGACCAGACCTTTGATGTGCCTTCGGTGTGCCAGCAGCATACCCGCTGCCACTATTAAGTAGGTCCTGAGAGGGAAAGAGGCAGTGGGCGGGGTGGTGGGGCTTGAAAAAGAGCAGAAATGCAGACAGATAAAAGAAGGATGAGAAAGATTGCGAGCAAAGAGCGGAAGGGCAACAGAGGGAAGAAAAAGAGTTTGAAAAGAAGAAAACATAAGGGTGAGCAAAGGTGTCAAAAAGTGAGAAAGGCAAAGGTCCAAGGATGGCGAGTTTACAGATACAAGTGTCGCAGGCATGAGAGAGCGCGTTGGACTGGAAGTTGCACTGGAAGTTGAGGGAAGTACAGAAGACTCTGAGGAGCAGGTATACTAACACTTTGTTCCGAGTTTGCACCCAGCGCAAAGTGTTATTTTGAGGTTTACTTTCCAGCACGAATCCCAATTTGTGTTGGAAAGTAGCCCTGAAGTAACGTAAGGGGTCGCTTATTGCTACTGTATTTCAAAGAGGCTCTTCCCATGCTACAAGATAGGATTTTGATGCAAAGCCCTAGCTACAAAAACTGTACAGGTGCCAAAAATGAACGCCTCTTGAGACAGGAGTAAAGTTTGAGAAAAGTTTTCTTTTTGTCTAAGCCTTTCCAACTTTGCATGTTCTTCAGCACTGTACAGCACACATACAAAGTGATAAACTTTGTCAAAGTGCGGTATTCTGAACAGGAAGGCTCCCTTTCCAGAGCAAAATCTGTGCTTGATATCAGCCACTCACCCTCGTACTACGGTGCAAGTGTGTGTGTGTTTGCGTAAAGCCGCCTTACGTCCGCCAGCGCAGCTCTCACCTGCTCATGCGCAGCAGCGCAGCATCCTTGGTTACAGCCCTGCATGACAACTTAGTAAAGCTGCCCCTGAGGCTCGGCGGCCTGGCCGTGAGGTCCATAGCTAGGTTGCTAAACATTTTGGCATTATAAAACCTACATTTTGGTTCCAAAAAGGCCCATGATCAAAATATGTAATCCTGAGCAGATCAATTTATGCTCCAGTTTCTCAGTTTTCTTGTCTGCTGAAAGTAAGAGCCATCAGACATAGGATTAAAATCACTATTAGGCGCTGGAGGGAGGATACTTTTGTTTAGAATGAAAATGCAGAGAAGTGATTCATGTTTCCATTTTTCACTCGTTTATACAGTTATGAGCCTAGTGTAGCCACAGTCCACGAGATTGTTTCCAGCATTTTGGATCTTTTCAATATGTTAAATTGTATTTTTCGTTCACAACCTGCAGTTGTGAATCTTCCCTACAAACTCTCAGACATTCACCCTCAAGTTACTCTCAGCTGCACCTTTTTCACTGCAAAGATTGGGAGGATAAAGACAGATAAAATAAGGCAGCATTCGATCTGAGCCAGTGGCAGGTTACACGGGAAGAAGGGAATTCGGCTACTTTCACAGCACACTTGAACTTTGTGTATCAACAAAACAACAAAACTCTTGGCACTTGTGATAATTGCTTGCTATGCTCTCAATGCAGCACCGCGGGGCGCTCTTTGACCTCATGCCTGCAGACACTGTCTTCGAAGCGCTCAGAAGGGAGGTTTGATTAGCACTATTCTCACTCAGGTCAGGACCTGCTTGCCATTCACATCACCATATTTAAGGCTAAATCCATTTGCTGTGTTAAGGGATGGACTTTGGGCTTTGACTGCAGTTTAAAAAAAAATACCAGGAAACTAAAGTATGCTGCTTTTATTGTGAGCAGACATGCCCTTTGCTAACAAAATATGATGCAATTATCCCAGAGGGCTTTTTAAAACAAAAATGCTCAGGGCTTATAAGCCCCTTGCCACACTTTTGCTCCGTCGTTGGGTCACTTTTCGTATCTACAAGGTGATGCATCGAGGCGGATGCGTGACGTTGTACACCCCGGCGCCACATTATACCTGCATCAGGTATAATGTATCCAGGGTGGGTGTTCCCCCGCAAGAAAGCCTCGTAGAAGTGGCGCAGTGAAATCTATCAGATTTCACTACACCACTTCTAGGATGCCACTGTGTCAAAACCTTACGCCTGCCTCATAGCAGGCATAAGGGTGACACAGTGCAATGTGTGGAGGCCTCTCCCATGCATTGCCGAAGTTGCATCTTGCTTAGGACATAACTCCAGCAATACGTGAGTTTTGCATTCCTGACGCATCTGTCATTCCTTGGGACATGGTGCGCCGTATAGTAAATACGGCCCATCCAAGGTGTTGCAAGGAGGGCGCAGTGAAAAGTGTTCCATCGCTGTTTTACCTCAGAAATGGGACACTTTTCACAAATGAAGCACTTCATTTTTAGGTCTCGCTGAGCCCAGTGCATGCGCTGGCATGGAGAGACATTTAGTAGGTGAGTTTTCAAAGTGCTACTTGCTGGCCGAGCACGTGCGTTCACGCGAGCGTGCACGCGCGCAGCCGCCATCTATCTTTCACGGGTCATTAGCACCACTTGGCTGCACGTCTTTTGCTTTGATCGCGATTGCGAACACTTTTGCAATACAGCCGTTTGTCATCCGTCCACCCCTCTTTCTACGTTCCCTTTAATCTTTAATCTACTTGTATTTTGTACTCTTTTGTAACATGCACACGTCACTTTAACTCTTGTAACGTATCGTTTGCTACCTCTTGTATTTTGTTTGCTTTTGTTACATGCACAATTGCTACCATTGCCTCATGTAACGTAACGTTTGTTCTTGTGTTTTGAGTGTCTGCCATTTATTGCAGTATTATACCTTTACTTGTACTTTGTATGCTTTTGTAACATGCACACATGTCACTTTTTCCTCTTGTAACGTATCATTTGCTACCTCTTGTATTTTGTTTGCTCTTGATACATGCACAATTGTCACTATTGTCTCATGTAACGTAACGTTTGCTTTTGTAACCTGCTTACTTGTGATTTTCTCCTCATGTATCATTACTGTTCCTATTGTGAAGCGCTCTGACACCTTTGGGTAAAGTCCGCACTATATAAAAACGCAATAAATAAATAATCATCTTTTGTGTATGCCTCAACTCCCGCTTCTCTTGATCGCGATCACTTTTACGGACCGTGCGTCCGTGTCACTTTCACGGGCACGCGGCCAATGCTTGTCTCCATTCTTTGCTGCTTCCCAAAACCCTTTCTCCCCTTTTCCTTCTATTCTCCACTTTCTGACCCCTAAATGCCCATTGCTTCTGCCCTCTTCCTCTTGTCTCTCTCTTTTCTCCCTCTCTCCTAACACTGCTCCCTACGATCTCCCGTCCTTCCACCGCACGTCTCCTTGACTTATCTTTTCTCCTGCTCAGCCTTTTCCTTTCTCTTTCTAGATCTCCTCCTTCCCCCACACCTCCCAAGTCTTTCCTCTCCTCTCTCTCCAGAAGTTTGCTCAAGTGCTGGCTGTTCCTTTGATCGCAATCGCGAACACTTTTGCAATACAGCCGTTTGTCGTCCGTCCACCCCTCTTTCTACGTACCCTTTAATCTTCTTTTGTGTATGCCTCAACTCCCGCTTCTCTTGAACGCGATCACTGTCACGGGCCGCACGTCTGTGTCACTTTCACGGACGCGCAGCCAATGCTTGTCTCCGTTCTTTGCTGCTTCCCAAAACCCTTTCTCCCCTTTTCCTTCTATCCTCCACTTTTGGACCCCTAAGTGCCCATTGCTTCTGCCCTCTTCTTCTTGTCTCTCCCTTTTCTCCTTCTCTCCTAACACTGCTCCCTACGATCTCCCGTCCTTCCACCGCACGTCTCCTTGACTTATCTTTTCTCCAGCTCAGCCTTTTCCTCTCTCTTTCTAGCTCTCCTCCTTCCCCCACACCTCCCTAGTCTTTCCTCTCCTCTCTCTCCAGAAGTTTGCTCAAGTGCTGGCTGTTCCAAGCCCTGGCCTTGGAGCCCTGCAGTGGAAGAACTTTCTGTTGTGCGGGCCCTCCTCTCGTCTTTTCCGTGCCTCTTGCCGACCCCTCCCCTCCCACAGTCTTTCATTCCTACGCCCTGAGACGATGAATGACTCAGTGGGAGGGGCGACTACTCGCATTCAAGTTTTCAGTCACAGACCAGCTTCTGTGTGTGTTAAGAGTATTATGTTTTGTGGGTTTCATATTTTATGTGTGTTGTTCTGTATTCTTTGTCGCCGGTAATGATTGATTGTAGGTGCTACCTTTGTATAGGTTTATATTCAGTGTTAGTGTGTTTAGTTTTTATGAGCCTGCCTGCCTGCAGATTTACCTTATGACACTATCTATTTATTTGTGGTTTGATGTAGCATGGAACCTGTTATATAAGATATAATAGCGCTTTACATACAGAAAGAGCAGAGGAAGTTAAGGATGTTACAAGACAGTGTGTCCAGGCATCCAATCAATAAATATAAGGAGTATTTAGGTGCTATACAACAAAATCTTGTTGAGTCTTTTAAAACAAGAGCCAGAGGTACAAGAAGGGGACTACACTCTTAAGTCTAGGTGTATACGGAATAGGTAGGCAAGCTCTTCAAGGGAAGAGATGCATACAGGCCATGCAAAAAGAGGAAGTAACAAGCATTGGTATAGCCAATAGGTGTCGCTTTTGGGACCTTCTAAGTATTTAGTTATCCAGCACAATATTCTTGGTGCAACAACAACTGTTGCATGGCTAAACACTTAAAAGGTTCCAAAGGCGAGACCTATTGGCTATGCCAATGCTTGTTTATTATTATTCACACACCAATGGTACAGCTCTTTCGGGGGTTGACCTGTTAAAAGGCACAGGGCTCACATTTACATGATGTCTTTCTCAGCATGGTCTTACATAAGAGGTTACGTTTGCTGAATAAAGGGAAGCGGTAGCAACGATACACGACAAAATGAATCTTTTGATTGAATCGCGGCACTTGTCAAATGATCGTTAGCTTCAAAATGCCTTTTCCTCGAGGGCTCCTTGTAGAAGAGGTGTAAGTGTTCCAAACATCTCTCAGGCTTCTGAATTTTGTTCACAGTATAAGGTAAAAACTTTTTATAAAGTGATTATTAAGGCAGTATTGTTGGTTCCAAACATTAAAACACAGGTTTTGTTATAACCCAAGTGAATGGAACTCATTTTAACAACTTTACCAGGGCTAAAGGTGTGTCATCCACGGATTCAAAGTTAGGACGAGCAATTACCTAATGTACTGAGCAAGACAGGGAGTACAGAGCATTCCGTGCCGTTTAATTACTTCAGATGAGAGGCCAAAAAGATCTGTGCATTTTCCCTCCAACTTGTCCCCGTTGGCACTGGAATATGTTGACCAAAAATAGGAGAGTTACGATCCCCCAGTCATTGTCATGTTAGGAAAGTGAACCAACCTCCCAATGAAAGATTTTTAAATATGTGCATTGATGGTGCATTTTACAACTCTTTAAGTCTTCAAGCAAATTTCAAATACATAATGATAATTAGAGTGGGCTTTGGGTCCGCCTGTTGCTCCTGGTTAAAATGTCCTTGCAGTCTATTTATCTACTCGTGATTTTACGCCTTTCTTCCCTGTTCTTGTGTTTTGTTCAGGAGGATTCCAGTCTCTCAGTTCTCTGAGTGAATGCGTTATATCCTTTCACGCTCCTCTCCGTTTCTGTCCTGTTTTTCATCCCCTGCCTCTCCCCCGCTCTCCAATGCTCCCTCTCCTGCTCCCTTTTTGAAATATTTTACTTATTTATTTATTTAATAAGGGGTTTCCAGCGTCAAAGCGCTACCGGACGCGAATATCCCTTATTTGTGCAGGTGTGCGCTTTATTTTTCCTTTTTTTAGTGCGATTTTAGGCGGATGGTCGCGTTATAACTATACAATGAAACAATAAAGACAATATCTAGAATGTGTTGTCATGCATCCATGCTTCCACGTATTGTTATACATGCACATGTCTATGTCACAGCACCCATTGCAAAACAACATGGAGAAGTCACCCGCTCGACATTTTAAAGCCAGTTGCTGTTCACGAGCGCCCGCCACATTTACATGTATTGTATTTCAGAAAGCTTCGGTTCAGTTGTGATTATCTCACATATTGTACCCCAATGGGTGATATCTCACAATAAATCCTTAATCGTGAATTGTGCCACTGCGTCATCTGGCCACGGATGATCCTGGGTCACGGGGAGAATGCGTCACTGATGACACTGAGTCACTGGTGACACTCAGTGACCTTTGAAACCTGCCCACGGATGATGCCAGGCGACCTGTAGGCAGTCATGCTAATGCTCCGTCACTGGTGAGACTGCGCACCGGTGACAACACGCCTGGTGACGGTGTGCAACTGGTGACGTCTCACTTCTGGGGCTACTTCCTGCCTGATAAAACCGAATGACGGGATATCCTAACCCCCTGGTGATGCTGAGGTGCTGGTGATACTGAGGTGCTGGTGATGCTGCACCACCAGTAATTTTACAGCCTGGCACTGAAGAACATAGCAATAAATGGCGCTACGGTGCATTTTCATTGCCATTGATAGTGGCCAGTGCATTCCTTTCCTCTTCAAAAGTGTTCTGCATTTTATGGCCTTGGCCGCTCCCTCATTCGATGCTGGCAGTGGGACTGGGGTGCAGAGGACTGGGCTCCGGTGCCGCTGCTCCGCCTCTTCAAAGGCCCCGCAGCTTGCCAAGTTCCCTCCTCAGAGTCACTCTGCCAGCAGGTGGCAGTGGGTGTAACACGTCCTGGGGTGTCCCCTCTGATTCTTTCTCACCTCTACACAGGTCTTCCTTTTTCTTTTTCATATATAGTGCGAACTCGACCCAAAGGTATCAAAGCGCTTTACGCGAGCACCAGATGCTTTACAGACGGACACATACATGTTATTAGGCATGGGGAGATTAAGTGGTATATGCCCAGAATCACAAGATGTTGAACGTCCCTGCCGAGGCTCGAATCCCGTTTCCCAGCTTGAAGGTCGACCGCTCTAGCCGTTAGGCCACATCCTTAGTTGTTCTATTCTTTCCTTTATCGCTACTCTTGACCCCTCCACCCTCTGTCTGTTCAGTGTATGTTATAAGGGGTGCTGCTGCCTGTGATGCCCCTGTCATTAGTGAGGGAATCAACTCTTCTGACTCAATTGTGCCAGTTCTGTGCTTCAGAGCACAGTATTCTGTGTATGAGAGCGAAGCTTGCTCTGATGTCAGTGGCACTGATCTTGGTGTTAGTGAGTGAAGAGTTATGCTAGTTCTTTGATTCTAAAGAAGAACACTTACTGCCTATTCTGTACCTTGAGAGTGGCCCACAATGATACCGTTTAGACTGTAGCTGCTTTCAGGCGGGCAACTAGAGCCAAATTTCGGGGGGGGCTGAAAAAGATTTCGGGGGGGGGGGCTAAGTCTTCCAGTCATAGGCAGAGTGGCTGTAAGAAGGGGCGAAAACGCAACAAAAGCCTCATTAACGTGTCAATGGTCCTTTAAAGACCCGTGAAGTACTCAGGTGCGGCTGCAATTACACAGACGCCAGCCCGCGAGGCTGTCTCAGCCGGGCTGACACACATGACGGGGAGGGCTGAAGCCCGGTGAGCCCAATGGGTGTTGCGCGCCTGGCTGCTTTGTATGTGAGTGAAGTTTGTCACCTGCTTCTACCCGTACTCTACCAGCCCCACGTGCGATTCAGTGTTGGGCTGCTATGTTGTGTGTATGTGTTTCCTCTTGATCGTTCTTAACTCCCCATTCCTCGATGCTGCCCACCCTATCCCCCATCTCACGCCTCATACTACATTCATTTTATTTTTATTTTTTAACTATGGCTCAGTGACTGCAAAGTGTTGGTGGGCTACTTCCTCGCGTTTTTGCACTTTGAAGAAAAGGTTTCATTTATTTTACTTTTATATACTATTCCACAAGGACCTCTGCCATGGTAGATTACTAAATAAATTGTGGTTTAATTTTCGTTAATAAATAACCCATTCCAGGACAGCCAGTAATGCATGCACCGGTGTCCTGAGACATAACATTCATGTAATTAGAAAACAAGCATTGGAAAATCTCATAGGTTGGCATTTTAAATGTTTGACCGATTGGCTTTGCCAATGATTGTTTATTGTACCTAGTTTATCAGTTATATAGAATGAGATGGATTGTGCCAGTTTTCCGTAATCTGGTAACTATATTGCTACTTTTGGATCTGTAAATCGTATCCCTCGGGCCCCTTAGTAATAAGTGTGTCCAGAGGCATACATGTGGCTTGGGTGGCAAGACAGAGATACTTAGCTATCGCCCACCACCACTTTCCTGATTGATGAATGTGAGGCATGAACGCACTGCAAAACATAAGACTTGTTTCTTAAGTGAGATGCTGGTACACTGTACTTTACCAGTAACTCTATGAACTGTGTGCATAGTTTGAACTGCCTAAGTACATGACATTAAATTATTCGTACTGCTGTTTTTTTATAAATGGAGGGGCTTATTTACAAGACCCTTACGCTGCCGGTGGGGCACTTTTTGTGACACACTGGCGTCGCATTTTGTCGCCGTATATTAAAAGGACAGGAAAAGCCACCCTCCTTGGCTTTTCCTGACCGTGTCAATATGGCCCCTTTACACGCAGCACTTTGTGTAAAAGGGGCGTGCCATGGGTGTTGCTGTGGGTGTTCCTACGCAACACCCATGGAACCTGACACATTTCAAGATTTACGAGAAATAGTAAACCTGAAAAGGCGTAGGGAGGCGCAATGAGGAGAAATGTATTCATTTCTCCTCATTTTTTCCTCTTTCTATGCGTGCTGCATTCTGCAGCACACAAAGAACGAGGAATTCACCTCTTGTGATTGTTTATGTGTAGGAAGGTTCCCGTGCTGCACATAAACAATCATTAAAAAAAAAAAAACGTTTGCAAGTTCTATGTGTGCTAATGCAGCACACATAGAAGTTGAAAAATGCCATTTCAGACTATTTGCAGGAAGGGACACCTTCCTGCACATAAACCATCATCCCGGTGACCAGGCATCCTTGCACCATGGTGCAAGTGTGCCTGCGTCGGTGCATGGCAGCAAATTGTGCACCAGTGCAGGGTAGCGCAAAGGGTTGTGTCATATCCTTGTTGAAATGATGCATCCCTGTGCTTTGAAAGTGCTGCAGCGTGGGGCAGCCAAAGGGCTTGCGTTGCAGCGCTGCGGCACTTTCTTGTAAATAAGGCCCATTCTTATTTATGCAAAAATATTTTTTTTATATACAATGCTTGTAAAATGTGTGTTATGGGCAATACTACCCAAAATAAACTAACCTATTGATTGACTGATACAGGGTTTTGCTTCATTAATGACAAAGCCTTCATCTGTCCATATAATATTGAGAGAACAGCATGTGAGACAATGAACTGAGTACAGTCATGAAATTGCCACCTTGCAAAATTAGCTACTACCCCACACAGCTCCACTTGACTGCACTATTATCAAATGTTCTCCTGCAAAATACAAATGTCCATCACTGCCTTTCTGCTGACTCTACTGACCTTTGCTGTGCGGACTACCGTGCAACGCGTCGGGTCATCGCATCACTGAAAACTGTGTCCTTGCGACCTTGCGTCCGCATCCACGCCTGTGCACTCGGCACACGCCCACTTCCGGGAACGTGACACGAGACTCGAGTCACCGAACGCTGGAAGGCTGCACCACCTGTACTCCGCGAGTGCAGCTAGCGCTGAGCACGGAATTGAAACATTTTACCCCAGGGAGATTCCACAACGCTCGGGTCGGCCGGTGCTTGACATCCGGAAGAGAGAACGCGCCCATTGTTGGGTCCCCCTGGGGGTGAGGGGGGGAAGTGGCTCGTAAACCAGGGAGGTGTAGGGGCTAAAAGTCCCCGGTCCAAGGCAGGACTACCCTCCTTCCCCCCTTACCGTCCCCCGTGCAAGAGCTTACCACAAGAAACTATTAGCAGCAGCACACGACTGAAAGTGCAAGGGTGGTGGAGGCAAAATAGTGGAGTAATTTACTGAGGGTAAGGAAGCTGAATACCCATATCTTCGACTTATTTTGCCCCACACCCTCACGCCAATTAACTTTACAATTATACGTGACACAGAAGAAGACCCCGAAAGCTGGAACAGACAAAGTCAAAAACAAGTAAAGCACGAAATGACCACCCACAGCTGATCAATGAGTCCACAGTCGAAAATGGGTTCCTAGTGGAGAGTATGGATGGCCCTGAGGAGAATGCAAAAAGGGCTCCTGAGAGAACCACAAAGAAGAAAACTTTAACCAACAAAACTCAACTCAGCGCGAAAGGGGGGGCACTAGTGTCAAAATCAATAAAGGACTTTAGTGGGCAAGCACTTCAAGAGGATGCATACGCCCGTGAGAATTCAAGACCCTAATCAAGATCAGTTAAATAAACAGGAGGTTAATGAACAGTGTGACATAAATCTACACAAATTATTTCTTAACCAAAGTAACCTAAGCCGAATTGATCTCATTTTGGAACCAAGACTTTCCTCATCCCCACAGATGTATTCTATGGCTGGTGCTGAAGAATCAGTATATGAGGGGAGTGCCTCAAAGGAACTGAAGAGGGATCAGAGAGACAATATGGACTCGGCCATAAGGTCTAAGTTCGATAAGAGAAGAGGTCATTCTGTGAATCAAGGATCTGAGCCGTCAGAAGAGTTGGTGCGCAATAGCATACTGGGCTTGGATATATCTGCAACACCTTCGGCCTCAATGTTCGACATAATATTGATGCTGCAAAAAACCTTGCAAGGACTGCTAGAAGCCACAATGTTAAATAATAACATACTAAATACCCATTAAATTCAATTAAAAAAATTATAGGCGAATTACAGGGGATCAGGGGCCTAATGCCATCTGTTTTTAGACCGGTGCCTCATACCTCTATTCAAGGTAGTGCCGGGGACCCCGAGCAAGCGAATAAACTGCAAGACGTTTATATCTCTAGATGCCCAATGTTGATTAGGAGACGGGGAGATCACTCTTGGTATAGGCGCAATAACCCTTGGAATAATTTAAGAAGGCTGATGCAGCAACAGAAAAAACAAAAGGGCTTAAAGAAAGGAAGAGGTAAGGGGGCTGTGCCTCGAGCAACACCACAAGAGAGAGGAACACCCTTAAAAAGTAGGTGGGTAAGGAGGAATTTAGAGAGCTCATCAAATATGGCGTCTGCTGAATTGGGGGGGAAAAAGGTCCAACAGAAAACCACCACTAAGGTTTTTAGCGAGGATAAAACAATGAAAATACGGGAAAATACGCAGGGGGGAAAATAAATCCCTAGGAATCCAGCTGAGGGAGGAAGAACACCAAATATAATAACCAGAAAGAAGAATAAGCTGGGAAGAGAAGACTTGGCTACAGAAGTAATAGAAGCCAGTGGTAAAATGTGGCTATACTTTGAACCCTCCGAAATAGAGAAAGGGAGGAAACAATCAAGAAAGATCACACCTCTAGATCGTTCCCAGCTTTTATTCTCATTTTCAAAATGCACAAGCCTGAGAGAAATTGGGACAAAAGATCTGAGACAGGTAGGATTTACACCCAATAACAAAGGCATGGAAATTACCAATGTCAAAGTTTACTCAGGGCTGGTAAATGCGGCAATTCTAAAAGCCGAAAAGTAGATATTAAAAGAAGGGATAAGGATAATGCCAGAAGTAGAATTGGAGGGGAGAATCCAGCAAGGTAGTACCTTTTTAAAATGTCATGCAGGCTAAGGGAAAAGGCAAGTAAGACTGATAGCTGGGGCATGCGGGGAAAGAGTAAACATCAATATAGCGGTCGAGAACCCGGAGCCTAGTAAAAGCTGGGGTAATTGGAGCCCAGAAAATACCTATCGAGGCACACCCCAGTAGTATCAGAATGAGTCTGGTCGCCTTAACAATATCGATTAGCGAAATGGGTTGTCGAATAGTCTGATAATGATATCATGGAATATAAATGGATTTGGAGGGCAAACAAAAGTTGAAAGTAGAAATCGCTTAGCACAGTGTGCCAAGATCATTTGTTTGCATTAAACATGGCTATGCAACAATACCTCTGTAATTGAAGGCGTTGTCCAACTTCATAAACCTGCTAGAAGAAAAAGATTTGGACGACCGTCCGGGGGGATCATGACACTTACCTCAACCAGGATTGCGAAAAAAGTAAAGCTAATAAATACATCATGTAAATTGCTGTTGGTTGGTAAGGTATCCCTAACTAGTTACAAAAATTAAGACTGACCACTTGATACTCGTGAATGTTTACATACAATGGGGTTCTCAAGAGGAGTACGAGGTGGAAATGGGGTCTTTTAAGGATGACATGAATGTTCTGGGTGAAAAGTATGAAAATGATCTGATGGTCATATTGGGAAATTTTAACCATAAACGAAATCCCAAAAAACAAGATCCCTGGTTCGAAGAAATACTGAACTCATACGATATAATACCAGCTGACTTCCCCATTTGCACCCCCACTAGACAAAATAAAGCACCAGGGAAATTTTTAGGATCAAAGGGGTTATTTAGCTTGAATGGCAGGATGGAACCCGACCCCCCAGCTAAACAGACCTTTAGGATAGTTACCCAATACTGCCCCATTGACTATGTGTTTATACACGCCTGGAACTACCCCTTAGTAAAAGGGTTCCAGTAAAGACAGTGATCATAAAGCCCTGTACTGTGAATTATTAAGGGGGCCAATAAGTCATCGTGAAATAGTCCTTCCCCAACAAATGGTATACCCTAAACGCCTGACTACAAAACTAACAGACGAATGTTTGGAGAAACCGGCAAGTTTTCAACAAAAATTAAATATGGAATGTGCTAAGGATCAGAAAGTAGCATGGTTTGGGAAAAAATAGAACTGGTTCTACAATGCCTTAGAGTAGATCTAAACAGTAAGAAAAAATGCACCTCAGACACACAATCTAGACAAGGAAGGCAATTAAGGTGGTTCAATCTAGAGTAAAGGTTAATACGGAGAGAAGAGGGATGCCTGAGGATAATGTATGACCAGGATACACTGGCTAACCTGATTAAACTGAGGAAAGAATATAAAACGCTAGTGAGGAATCAGAAGAGGCTTTTTAAAGAAATATTTTGGGTCTCATTGTCAGTGAAATCGCTCCCCCTCCCTCGCAGCTCCACCATTAAGTGAGGCCTGATCCTGCACTTGTACTCTCGTGTGTTGGTGATCGAGGCCCTCTTCCACCCGCAGGTTTAACTGCGCCTCATCCCTGGTGGTCCAGTGGACCTCTGTCTCCTTTTTCTCGCTCCACCTTTTACTTGTTTTTTTCACTCGTTTTTCTAGCCTCCATTTCAGCCTCTTTTCTGCACTACTCTGCATTTCTGCACTTTTCTGCTTTATTTTCACTTTACTCCCTTTCTCCTTCATTCCTCCCTTTCCCTCCTTTTCCTTTCCCGCCCGCTTCCAGGCCGCTGCTGCCCCCGCGGCCCCTCCCCCCAGAGCAACCGGCCAAATCTAGCTCCCCTCTCCGCTCCCGCGTCCCAGCTGTCGAGCCCTCCCGACCCCTACTTAATGGCAGCCCCTGCAGGGACAGGCAAGCAAGACCACTGACTCATTGTCAGTGAAATTGCTCCCCCTCCCTCGCAGCTGCACTATTAAGTGAGGCCTGCTCCTGCACTTGCACTCTTGTGTGTTGGTGATCAAGGCCCTCTACCACCCACTGGTTTGCCTGCACCTCATCCATGGTGGTCCAGTGCACCTCTGTCTCCTTTCTCTTGCTCCACCTTCTCCTCGTTTTTTTCACTCATTTTTCTACCCTCAATTTCAGCTTCCTTTCTGCCCTCTTCTGCATTTCTGCACTTTTCTGCTTTATTTTCACTTTACCCCCTTTATCCTTTATTCCTACCTTTACCTCCTTTCCCTTTCCCAACCACTTCCACGCAGCTGCTGCCCCTGCGGCTGCTCCCCCAGTGCGACCGGCCCAATCCAGCTCCCCTCCCCGCCTCACAGCTCTCCAGCCATCCCCGACTCCTACTTAATAGCGGCCGCTGTGCGGCAGCTTAGCGGACGCGCGCCGCTGCCGCGCTGAAGGCGCGTCAAAGGCATGCCCATCTGCTCCCATCCGCGACCCGACCAGGGGCAGACCGCGTCCAGCGCCAGGAACATTGGATCTCTGCACCGCCAACGCTATGACCTAGTGCCACTCCACACTCTCAACTCAGGCCACAACAACAACTGCAAGCTAGCATCACCAGCCGACACCCTTCAGCTGTCGACGAAGACAACCAACACACTGAACCCTCGCCAACCACACCCGACACCCTGAAGCCAACGATTGACAACTGGACAGCCTTTACCACAGAAAACACTTTGAAGATGATTAAGTCACTCCACTCCGGGGCCCCCACGCACCCCGGCCCTCACCACATTTTCAACAGAGCCACCAACACCATCGCTCCCATGCTCTGCCACACCATCAAACACTCCCTGGCAACCGCCTTGTTCTCCAACAACTGGAAACACGCCGAGATCAACCCCCTCCTGAAGAAACCCTCGGCGGACCCCACAGACCTCAAAAACTACCGACCCAGCTCCCTGCTCCCGTCCCCAGCAAAAGTCATCGAGAAAGCCATCAACAGCCAACTCGCCACATTCATCGAAGAGCACAACATCCTTCACTCCCAATCCGGCTTCAGAAAAAAACAGTATGGAAGCCGCCCTCCTCACCGCAACAGACGACATCCGCACCCTACTGTACAAAGGAGAAACAGCAGCCCTCATCCTCCTCGACCTCTCTGCAGCATTCTACACAGTCTCTCACCGCACCCTAATATGCAGACTCCACGATGCAGGGATCCAAGACAAGGCCCTCGACTGGATCCGCTCCTTCCTCTCTGGCAGAATGCAGCGGGTCAGACTCCCCCCTTTCCTCTCGGACCCTACACCTACCACCTGCGGAGTCCCCCAAGGGTCCTCCCTCAGCCCTATGCTCTTCAACGTCTACATGGCTCTGCTCGCCCCCATCGTCAGAACCTACGGACTCAACATTGTGTCATACGCAGACGACACCCAACTCATCCTCTCCGTATCCAACAAACCCAACACCGCCAGACACAACTTTCAAGAAGGCATGGAAGCCGTCGCCAAATGGATGAAAAACAGCTGCCTACAACTAAACACCAACAAAACAGAAGCACTCATCATGGGCCCAAACTCTGACACCTGGAACGACATTTGGTGGCCCCCGCCCTCGGAAGCCCGCTCACCCCCACGGACCACGCACACAACCTGGGAATCATCCTGGATTTCTGAGCTCAAAATGAACCACCAGATCAACTCTGTCTTGTCCTCCTGCTTCCACACCCTCCACCTCCTACATAAAACCTTCAAATGGATCCCCCTTGAACACAGAAAGACCGTAACTCGCGCTCTGGTCACCAGCAGACTCGACTACGGCAACGCACTCTACTCCGGAATAAACAAAAACCTCACCTGCAAGCTACAGAACATCCAAAACGCTGCTGCAAGACTGGTCCTCCACCTGCCAAGAAACTGCCACATCTTCCAGCACCTGCGCACACTCCACTGGCTCCCCATCGAAGCTTCGAAGAGTCACCTTCAAGATGCTAACCCACGCTCACAAGGCCCTCTACCACACTGGACCAGCATACCCGAACAGCTGACTCAAATTCCACGCACCCCAAAGGACCCTACAATCAGCTCAGCTCTCCTATGCCGTGGTGCCCCGCGCCAGAATGACCAGATTGGGAGGCTGCTCCTTCTCCTTCCTCGCGGCCAGAGCCTGGGACGACCTTTCCCTCCACCTCAGACAGACAACATCGCTCCCCATCTTTGCAAGAAACCTCAAAACCTGGCTCTTCGACAGACCCCCTGCTTGATGGACTGGAACCTGCGACCCCCCTCCCAGTGCCTTGAGACCCTTACGGGTGAGTAGTCGCTCTTAACAAACACCTGATTGATTGATTGACTGATTGATGGAAAACCTGCTGGAAACAATAGAAGCAAAAAATGTAAAAGGTTTTTAGAAGCTGATACAGGATGCTTCCAGTCAGACCCCAGGAACCATGAGCTGCGTAGTGGATGAGGCAGCCTGGGAGGAGTATTTAGGAGAATTATATGAGGGAAGTAAAGTGCCCGTAATAAGTTAAAATATTCTCATTGGGGAGGCACTGTAGAAGAGCTACAAACATTATTTGTAGTAGAAAAAATAAAGGATACAATTGGGAAGTTAAATGTAACTTGTGCAGCAGGACCCAACAATGTACCTGCCATCATAATTTAATCACAGCTAAACTGGTGGACAGAATTACTACCCCATATGTTCTCAGACATATTAGGCTCTGGTCATATCCCTAAATCCTGTCATATCCCTAAATCCCTAAATCCTGGAGGGGGGAAGTAATTAGACCAATACACAAGAAAGGTGATAGGAAGGCCCCAAAGAACTACAGATGGATCAATCTGTTGGACCTTGGTGAGAAGGTTTTTTCCAAAATAATTCTTTGCAGATTGAAGTATTGGGTGGAGCAGCGGGCAATTGTGCCAGTGTAACAAGGAGGATTTAAGAAGGGACATTCTACGATTGACCACTGCTTCGTCTTATGGGCGGTGGCGCGGAAGTCTATGGAGCAGCAAGGTAGGTTGTACTGCTGCTTTGTAGACTTCAGAGCGGCCTTTAACCTGGTGAATAGAAAAGGTCTATGGTAAACCCTGAGTAGATATGACATCCCTGAAGATCTCCTAATAGTGATACAGGAGTTGCATATCCAGAATTGGGCCCAGGTTATTAAAGACAGAACGGGGGGTTTGACACCTGAAATAGCAATTAATAATGGCCTAAGACAGGGTTGTGTACTGGCCCGCTACCGTTTCTCACATTCTTAGCAGATCTGGCATCTATTTTGGTGCTAGGCTAAAAGTGAATGGGAAGCAACTATCCTGTTTACTGTATGCCGACGATTTAATAATTCTTGATCAGACAGAGATGGGCTTACAAAGGAAACTAAATGCATTTAGCATATATTGTGCAGCAAAACGACTAACAGTAAACATGGATAAAACTAAAATCTTGTGTTTTGGGAAGAGAGATCAGAAGTTCAATTGGTATTTGTGACAAAACAAATTAGATATTGACAATGAGCACAAATATCTCAGTATATGGTTTGACAAGTCTCTAAAGTGGTGTACGCACTTAGAGGCACAGAAAGTAAAAGCCCAAGCATCTGTGTGTGGGATAAAAAAATGTAATTGCAGTTATGGTGATATGTCCCATAGACCATTGTTGAAGGCCTACAATGCAGTGATACCCCCGCAACTCAGTATGGAGAAGAAATTCTCTGCCTAAGCGGTAAAAGTAGCTGGGATAGCGAGGAAGGAAAATGCTTAAAATCAATAATGTCATTGCCTAGCTAATCTATTATACAGGCAATTAGATTAGAGTTGGACACGACTTCATGGAATGTACAGGTGCAAGTGGGCCTACTTAGATTTTGGAAACATTTGCGGACAGGAGAAGATACGAAAGTGTCACAAGGTGTAAGAAGGAGATTCAGCATAGTGAACTAAAATGGGCCAAAGCGACAAGAAAGAAACTTTATACCATTTGTGAAAATTTAAAGGTAATAATTGATCCGCAGACTCTGCATATAGATGAAACAAAGAGCGTACTCAGATCTTTAGGGAAGGAATCGTCTAGATAGGACGATATGGAGTCCCGGAGAAAAAAAGAATCTGTGAAGTTTCTGAGAAATAGCTGGGTGAAAGAAATCTGGTACCCCTATCTAGACACACTACCTAACCAATGGATTAGATTGGAAGTACTAAGGTTAAGAATTGGTATCAATCATGCTATGTCAAATGGTAGAATAAAAACAGAATTGATGCAACCTGATGGCAAATGCACATGTTGGATGGGTATGAAATGTAATAGTTTACATATCCTAATGGACTGCCAAAAATTGTTAGCTCAGCGGAAACAGTTTTTACACCCTATCTTTCTAATGTCATGCTTTTATGCAGTTTAAAGACCAATCGTCTAAATAAACTTTATTTTTTAATTGACTTGACGCTGCCTTTCTCCTGTGTTGCACCCCAAGCACTTGTTAAATGCTCAATGCGCCCAACATTGCAGCTGATTTAATTCCGTGTGATGGCTTGAATGTCTTTCCTGTTCTCATATCTTCTTTTGTGACCTCATTCTGAAAGTTGAATTTGCTGTAGTCTCTCTTTATGCTGAGTTGTAGGTCAGCTCTGTGGAAGAATAACAGCTTCTCTTACACCATGTTAGTGACCCTGAGCAGAAACTTTTAAATTGTGGGCTGTGTTGTCCCTTCTTTCTGCTGTGCTTTAAGGCTTATCATGTAAGACCATCACATTTCCTATCAGGACTTTGCTCTTCTATATCAGTAAGTAGTGGTGTCTCCTTATTTCTCATTTACCTCACTTGGATACCTTACTGTGAGTCTCCATTTGATATTGCCTTGCATGGATGCCTTTGGCACACACACGCAGCCTTTTGTTGCACTATTCACTCTTAGTGTGGATTATTAGACCCACTTTATGGCTTAGCTATTATCTTCGCACCAGTCAGTGACTTACCACGGGGCATCTCAATCCAGTAAATCTACATTTGGCCGGCTGTTGTGGGCCTGCGGTTTCACATGGAGTATTATCCCTGCCACATAAATCTGTGTAAATCCTCCATCGCTTCAATTTAAGAGCTTCTGCAGCCTGGTCTGCGGTTCTCTTTTGAACTAGCACTGAGGTAGACAAACACAGAGCACATTCCAGCCTGGCGGTAGATGACCTTCCTAATATCAGACGGCCAATAATTCCTAGGGCTGATCTCTATCTCTTTCACCCTGTCCACTGTCCTTCAATCATCATTTTGATACTACACGCTACAACCTCCCACACCGGGGTGCGCATCTCTTTACCTTAACTAGAGTTCAAATTCCTGTCCATTATTGTATCTCTTAAGAGCTAATGGCCTGATTAGCTTGTAAGACCGCTGCACTCGCGCTGGAGGTGGTCCGTCCGCCATATTAAGAATTTAAAAGTTTTTGCGGCAGAGGACCACCGGCTGTGCCAGGGAGTGTCGTTCTCTGGTGGTGGCGGAGCTGCGCCACAATGTAAGATATCACTGTCCATGCCCTGCTGGAACATTTCTGCTGTTCCCATGGGGGTGCCTGTTTTCCAGGCACTGCGATGGGAAAGACAAAGTCCTCCTTACACGAGTTCAACTCGTAATAAGGCGGGCGGTCTTTGCGTGGCTTTGTCGGTGCTGTGTCAGCGGAGAGCTGGCGCAGAACCGCCAAGTTGTAATCAGACCCTACGTTTTTACTTGGCCTACAATCCTCCTCTGACCAATTTAATTATCGTGTTTATTGGCGCTATCTTTAAAAAGGATATCTTTATTTCCTCCCTTTGTCACTCTGATTGAACCCATGCCTGTTTTGTGTTTTTTCCAGTTCACGCCTCTCTCCCAACACCTCAGCTTCAACTGATGGTTATTGTTCTCTCCTCCATCTCTGCTCTTCTACCTCATATCTCTTCTGTTATCTATTCTTTAGTTGCTTTTTTGACATTCAGCATACAGACTCTATCCTTTGCCTACATGATGCTTAATATTTCTCCCACCTCCTTCCTACTTTCTGTACTCCTGCAAGTTGTTTAGCTTCTTTTACTTCCTTTTTTCTGCCATCTTATAGTTGTACTTCTACTCTTGCTTACTTCTGCTTCAAGCCCATTTTAATTCCTTGTACACAGCAATATTCATTGATTTATTTTTTTTGATTTAATGCTAAACTTAGTTCAGCTCTATTTCCTGTTGCTAATAGGTCCCATATTATCCACAAGATGGCTGGTAAGACTCATCCAGGCTCTGATGAGACCATGTACCTTAGGCGGGTAGAGAAACCAGGGAAGAGACAAAACAGTCACTCATGTTCCGTTGGTTCTGTGCATTCGCGGTAAATGTGCAAGTGGCAGTGACTGGAACATTGCCAAGCATAGTCAGAACTGCTGACATAAAACATTTCTGTTATTGATCAAACCAACCATTCTAACTACCTACCAATATTTAATGACCATTTCTTGGCACACCTGTTGAAAGATCAGCTTTCAATTAAAAGTGACACAAATAACTGCAACATCTTTTTCCCCAATTTACTTTACAGTGCAAAACTTGTTTTGGCTGGAAATTCACTTGAAAGTAGTGCAAAACAGAGCCTAGAGCTGCTTTGCATTACTTAGCACTGAGGGGGCATGCCATGGGTGGTGCATGGGTGTACCCATGGGTTTTGATGCAAATTTCTATCTACTATGAAAAGTAGACAAGGTGATGCATCAAAAATAACACCCATTTGAAATAGGCACTATCAAGGAGAAATACTTTTATATCTCCTTTCTTTTCCAACTTTACAGCACATATACAAAGTAGGAATATGTTTAAAGTCAGTCTAAGCATAATATTTTGTATGAAAGAGCACCTTTCCAGAACAGAACCTATCCTAGATTCATGCATAGACCTTTGAACTATGGCGCAAAGCTGTGAGCGTAGTGCTTGGCAGCCTGATCGTGCACCGACGCTGGCAGCATGATTGTGTGCAAGGGAGAGAGCAGGCTAGTGCCCTATCTCTGTAGATATAGATTGACCTGCTCATGCAATGCAGCCCAGCAATTTTGGCTGATGTGCTCCGTTGCATAAGAATTTAGAAAATAGACCGCATAAAACTTCACATAAACAAGACAGCTTTCATCACACATTTTTACCTCTATTGGGCTATATGCACTCACTAGGACTCAATTTTAGGCTCACGGTCACTAAAACAAACATGTTTCTGTTTATTTTCAGACTGGGCGTCCTCCAGACAGTTCTTGCCAAGCTTGCCAATCAATTGTCAATGGTGGGCACATTGCTGCTGGGCAACATAACAAAATAATTTCTATCCCTCAAAACTCCAAAATATTGAATATTATTCAGGCAGGCAAACAATAAAAAGTGATCGACTGGGCAGCTAGCCGAAGCTCAATGTCAGGTAACTTCTCTGTTTTTAAGCCCTTGCACACAGCCACTCAAAACATACATTCACTATGCTGCGAAGAGGACACTTTTAAAATATAATTCTATACTGCAATAAAACATGTATTTTTTCATAGTTCCAAGCTCTCTGACACCCAGGTCCCTAAGTCCCTATATTGTGCGCTCCCTCAAGTTCTGCATAGCCAGATACACCTGCCTGGTAAACTTCAGCATGGATTGCTCCCGCAGACAGAGCAGGTTCTTCTGAAAGTCTGTGGGGGATGGATGGTGTGCGCCTGCCTATAGGTATGCTAATGTGACAGTCTTTTCATGGTGTTCCTACTGCTGTGGGTGAAGGGACTTGTACAGCTGCAGACAAGTGAGAGCCAACAATTCAGCTTTCTTTTTTTAAATATATTTATTGAGCAGAATTAAAAGTTACAATACATAACCCTAACCATTCCAACAGTTTTAATTGATTTAAATAGATAAAATACGATCTATCCTCTTAACTTATGTCAAAGATCCCTTCCCCTCATTTCTCATCCCCTATAGATTTTTCATCGCATACCTAACAAAGATGGTAAAATGTACAAAGTAATGGGTAACGTGCTGTATGGAACCATTGTACCATAACCCTTCACATTATAGATACATGAGAAAATAAAGTGCTGTGCATAATAACATTTTACCATAATCAAATAGCTAGATACCGTTATTCCCAAAAAAGAGGAGCTAGCCCCTATTTACATTGCATAAAGTGTGGTGCACAATAACGTTACAACTGTAAGACATGAAAAAAATTCTAAAGCACTGGGCCATCTACAACCCATTTTTTTAGTCCAGAAATTTCTAACCTGCTAAATATTTCCTAGTGGCCCCTACCCTCTTTGCATAGGTTTCCTCAAAGATTTTAGTATGTTGCATTTTTCTATACCAATCCAATAGGGTTGGGATTTTCGTTGACTTCCAATTCTAAACAATCAGGGAGCGGGCCACAAAAGCAGAGATCGCAACAAATTATTTCTCACTTCTAGGGATTGGAGTATTCGATCTTTGTTTTATAAACCCAAATAGAGCTATTTCTGATTCTGGTTTAAGTGTTCTCCGTAAATTTTCATTAACATCGGTGAATACCTCCTCCCAAAACTGGGTTAAAGATGGACAAGTAAAAAAGATATTGAGCCAGCCCCCAACCCCGACTGTTGACAACAAAAAACACCTATCCTCTAACTTGGGGTGCATCTTATGTAGGGTGGCAGGTGTATAATAGGACATCCAGCGAGATAAAAAAGCCATTCTTTTAAAATTAGCAGCTCTTAATAGTTTGTTGCCCTGTAATGAGATCTCTTGCCACTCTAATTCTGGAACGTACATTGAGTTTCTCGGGAAACTTTGTCTAGAAACCTTGTTACCACTGGATTTCCCCGTTGGTCCCGCAATAATCTATACCAGTTCCCAAAACCCCTTAATTTAACACTAAAAAGAGATAGCAATAGAGAGGCCGAGGGGCTCTATGGAAAACAGAATTTCTTCACCAATTTCATGATCTGAAGAAAGCTAAAAAATACAAATTACAACTGGTTCCACATCTAAACTGAATCTCCTCCCATTTTATGGACCTCCCTACAACCAGAAAATTGCCTAGCTCCTTAAAACCTTTACTTTCCCAAAACCTTATCTGACTATTTCTAATATAAAGGCCCAATGCTTTACACTCCATGAGTTTCAGAAATTCATGACTCCCTGTACTCGCCCTAGTATGGTAAAACAAACGTATTCTTGCTCCTAGCCCCTGCAATGTCTTGTGGAGAGCCTTTTTCGGTAATTTTGCTGTTTTAATAAAGACTGAGGTACATGATTCTGCTTCCTGAAGCATCTTATCCATAAAAAAGCTATCCAGAGATTCCTTACCATCTAGCATTCTAACCATTATATCGAGCAGAGTTGCCTCGTAGTAGGTCCAAAACTCTGGAAGTGCAAGACCCCCTTGTCTGAGATCTAGCTGGAGGACTGGAAATCTTACCCTTGACACTTTTTTTATTCCAAATAAATTGACGGATCATAACATCTAACTGCTTGAAATATATAGTATTGATTTTTATATGAACATTCGAAAATAAAAATATTAATAATTGTAAGATGGACATTTTTATAAGTGCTACTCTACCAATTATTGTGAGTGGTAGAAGGGTCCACCTATCTAATAAGTTTCTAATTTTTGTAACCGTTGCTAAGTAGTTCCATTTAAAAAGTTCCTCATAGCTCTTTGTTGCATAAATCCCCAAATAACGAATTGGCATTGAAGATTGGGCTTGCTTCTTGCAAAAACTCAGGGAGATTTTGACTACTGGCATTAAGTAATATCATTTTCATTTTATTATGATTAATTTTATAGCCTCCGATAGCTTCGAAATGCTGAAATTCAGTTAAGGTTGTCCTGATATTCTGTTCCTCTGGCTTGAGATAAAGAATTATGTCATCAGCGAATAATTGTAGTTTTGGCATTCCTTCCAGAGGCGCTTGAATCTGTAGGTTACCTCTCATTTGTGCCGCTAGGGGTTCAATAAAGAAAGCAAATAAAGCAGGTGATAGAGGACATCCCTGACGGGTTCCTCACCTTATAGGCACTCTTCCTGCTATCTGCAAATTTATTATAACTTGCGCCTGAGCCCCTTGATATAGATTCACCAGCATTTGTGTAGTATGGATTGGGAACCTGACCTCTGTAAGAATTAAAAAAAGAGTTTCCCAATTAACTAAGTCAAATGCTTTTTCAGCGTCAACCGTCATTATAAGAATAGGTAGTTTATTTGAATTGAAAAAATCAAGCTCTTGGACCAGAAACCCAGAATTAGATGACATATGTCTGCCAGAGACGAACCCCGTCTGAACTTTATGGATAATCTTCTGCGCCATAGGAGAAAAACGATTTGCCCAAATCTTCATTAGGATTTTAAAGTCAGCATGCAACAAGCTAACTGGCCTGTATGAATTAACGTTATTAGGGCACTTATCTTTTTTAACAAAACTTATTATTGTTCACTCTCTGAAAGTAGAAGGAACTCCCCCCCACTCTTACAAAATTAAATAACTCTAGCAAGAAAGGTGTTAATTCTTCTGAAGATATCTTATAAAACTGTGTGGGTAAGTCGTCTTTTCCAGAGGACTTGCCTCCCGGCATTGAAGCAAGGGCTTCCCTAATTTCTTTTGAGGTAATTTCCGCATATACCTCAACTCCCTGATCCGTTGTGATACATGGAAGATCAATGTCCCCCAAATATTGGGTTATTGCCTCATTAGATACCATAAACTCAGTTGCATACAGCTTGTGATAATACCTGAGAAACACTTGTGCTATTTTTTCTTTATCTATAATCAGTGCCCCGGTTTCCGGCTCTATCAGTTCTGTAATTAACATTGATTCCTGCTTAGCTTTACTTGACCAGGCAAGGAGTTTTCCCACTAACTGACACTCCTCATATACACGCTGTTGATATGTCCTGGGGCTGGCTATTTCCTCAAAAATAAAAAAGTTCCCTTAATTCCTGTTTTGTTCTTATTAGTTGCTGTTCCAGTTCTTGGTGTTCTCCCTTGTGGCTATCCCTCTGCATTAAGGCTAAATCTACAGCATGTTGTAGTTTAATTATTCGATCCCTCCTCACCTTAGATTGTGATGCCGAGACAGCTATCATCTGGCCCCTTGCTGTAGCCTTAAACACCCACCGGATTGAGAAAAGAGTCACAGTGCACTTATTTTCCTGAAAAAAATACCTTGATCCATTCCTTCATCTCTTCTACCCATTTAGGGTTCAAGAGGAGGAGCCAATCCATCTGCCACCTGGATTTCTCCCATCTCGCCCCCTCTAGTCTAATCTCAATAATAAGCATGGAATGATCTGAAAAGGAATTGGCTTTAATTTCAGCATTCATACAATTAACATAACGAGGAATCAAAAAGAAGTCTATGCGAGAGGATGACTTATACCGCTGGGAGGAACAGGTAAACTATGTGTCGCCTAGATGTAGCTCCCGTCATGGATCGATCAACAAATAATCTTGTTTCATAGAGCCTAAAATCCCTGTTGTGCTCAGTTTTAACAGTTTTTTCCCTTTATTAGAAGTATCCTTTTTCAAATCCTGAATAACATTAAAATCTTCTTCTAGGACTATCGGGCCCTCTTTGCCTCTAACCAGCTCATTAATCTTTTTAAGGGGAGTTGGATCATCATTAATTGGGGCATAGTAATTAATGAAATTAAACAGTGCCCTGTTTACCCTAGCAGTAACCCAAATCCCCCTCCCTTGAGGATCTCTCGTTACTTGATGTATCTCACAATTGATTCTTTGGGCAAAATAAATGGCTACCCCCTCACAGCGAGCCCTGCAGAGGCAAAAAGTGCTCTAGAGTAATATTTAGGTTTATGAATTTTAGGAGTATTAGTTTTCAGGTGGGTCTCTTGAAGATACAAGATCCGAGGGGAAAAAGACGTAAGCCATCTAATCAAATATTATGCAGTCTCAATCCTGTCTTGAGCCAGCTATGCAGGAACCCCCTCTACTCTTTCGACCATTGGAGAATCCATCATTATCATATTTGTCATCTGATGTGGCCGGTGGAATTTTGGTTTCAAGTCAAACTCAGCATTTGGAGACAGGGACTACCTTTCAGTGCAATATAAAAGCTTTGCTCAACATCATTCTTGATGAGATAAGAGAAACAAAAGCCACTCAAGCAACCAAGATAGCTGCCCTTCATGTACGTTAATCAAAAATCGAAGAGGTAGTTGCATCCTATCCGGCAAGAATGCAGGAGGCTGAATCAAGAATCTCACTCCTGGAAGATCAATTGTCTGTGATGCAGCCGAAGGTCTCAATAGATAAAAAGCAGGAAAATATATTGGAAACCAAGATAGAAGAACTGTAAAATTATTCACGACGTTCAAATCTGCGGGTAGTTGGAGTCCCCGAAGGTTGCGAAGGATCACAAGCACTCCAGTGGGTCGAATCTTTTATTAAAGAGAACGTCCTCCCCGAGTTCTCAGGTGATCTCATGATTACACGGGCACATAGAGTTCCTGCACAGCCATTCCCTAATTCAAAATTACCCAGAACGATCTTAGTGAATTTTGCGGACTATCGAGTAAAGGAGCAGATTTTGACCAGAGCGATCCAGAAGAGACAATTTTCCTCTCGAGATGTCCCTAACTGCCGCATTTTTTTAGATATGAGTGCAGTGGCAGCGTGACGTCGGAAGGAGTTTGTCAAGCTCCTATACTTGTTTAAAGCGCAGGGGGTCAAGCAGCCATTGCCCAACAATAGAAACTAGGGGGCTCATTTATGAGCCCCTGCGTCACTTTTGCGCCACCGGTGCGTCACTTTTTGTGACGCACCAGTGGCGTAAAACATGCGCCATGATGCGCCATATTTACAAAGTGACGCATCTACCTAGATGCGTCACTTTGTAAACCCCTGCGCTACATTATACCTGCGTCAGGTATAATGTATGCAGGGTGGGCGTTCCCACGTAAGTAAGCATCGTAGAAGTGACGCAGTGAAATCTACAAGATTTCACTGCGCCACTTCTAGGGTGCAAATGCGTCAATATCTTGCGCCTGCGTCACAGCAGGCGTAAGACTGACGCAGGCCCTTTCACATGGGGCTTGCCCCATGTGAAAGGACACATTGCTGGAGTTGCGTCACTTTTGTGACACACTCCAACAATGCGTCACTTTTGCGCCTACAGATACGTCAGAAATACTGACGTATCTGTGACTCCTTGCGACATGATGCGTCATACTGTAAATATGACGCATCATTGGAGTCGCAGGGAGGGTGCAGTGAAAAGTGACGCATCACTGTTTTCACGCAGTGATGCGTCACTTTTCATAAATGAGGCCCTAGGCTTTTTGGTCCGAGGAAAGTTTCATATGCTCACTAGCATTGATGAAGCCCAGGAACTGTTACAAACAATTACTAAAGAGAAGTAAAAAGAGACTGGCCTATTCGTCATGATGGACATTGGGTTTTGGTTCCTTTTTTGCCCCCTTTTTTCTTCCTATCTCTCTTGTCTCTCTTTTTCTTTTTTTGGGGCGGGACGAGGTGAGGGGTCACATTAGGGTGCAATAACATGGCACCTGATTCAGAGGTACACGTGGGGGGCAGTCAGACGGGGGTAGGAAGGGTCACAGGGGAGTGCTGAGGTGTGGAAGAGGAGGATGGGCATGGGGTGGGAGGTGGCAGATAATTGGGGAAAAAGTTAGCAAAATTAGAGAAATAATTATAGTAATTATAATTATTAAGGTTGTTACTGGATACAAATGGTACAAATGGTATGATGGTATTTTGTTCTTTACTGCAATATGGATCCAAATCGAAGGATGACATCGATAAATGTCAACGGGGTCTCTAGAAAGAATTCAGCTTTCTTGAAGGTAGCTACCATTTGCTTGGACTCTTGTTCGCAGCCAGGGGTGTAGCTTTAGGGGGGGAGTTTGGGCTGTTGCACCCCCCTAATGAATGTATTATTTAAAAAAGTAGTTGGCTAGAGGGACTTTCAATTTTACCTGGACACACACACACAGACAGTCACAGCCTCTCTCTCTCTCTCTCTCTCTCTCTCTCTCTCTCTCTCTCTCTCTCTTTCTCTCTTTCTCTCTCTCTCTCTTGCTCTCTCTCTCTCGCTCTCGCTCTCTCTCTCTCTCCTTCCCTACTCTTTTCTCTGTCCACTGGCTCTTAAACACCACTCAAGTGCTGCTTCTATTACAACGATTAACATGACATGTCAATGTGATTGTCGGAAAATCTGAAGATCACAGCCCCCTAATCCTACTGACCAAGCTATGCCCCTGCTCACAGCCCTGTCCTCATTAACATGTCAAGGAGACCACTTTTACTGAAAACCGAAAACAGAGCATTTGAGCAGGGCATGTCTATTTACTGTGAAATGAACTCCTTAACTATTGTGGCATCTCCTTCAGTAAACACTTAAATATTTCCACATGTGCAGATTTTTTTTTTACAAACTACATGTATAAATTGGGCATACTATCAAAACGTTAACTAATGCGTGATGTCATAATGTGCTTGAATATATCTGTAGGGTTTAAAAAAATACAGCCTTTTCCAAATAACACGAATTTTAAGCATAGCATTTATATACACAGACAAGATTATGTAGCATAATTGTATCTCATTTGATCAAAAACAGCATTTCCGTAAGACAGTCAAAACAAAAAATACTAAATCATCTTAAAGAATATGAGGTTTTGCACATCCACTTAATTGATGTGGAGAATACTTGCGTTTACTCCAGTTGGATCATCAAAACTGGTCATCGGCGGCAGTGTATATTTTTTGTTAACAAATATTTATTGCCTTGTTTGCTATGCTGGGCAAAGAAAATGTTTCCCAGAGATATAAAAACCCAGATGAGCCTTCTAGTTCGAATAAAACTCATTCTTAATTGGTCAAGTGATATTTCTACAGTTGAACGCCGAAGAAGTTAAACTGGTTTAAATTCGTTTTTCTGCTGCATTACAGTTTGCACAGAAACCAAAATCATTTTTAAGGTGTGGAATAAATCTCTTGCATCTGGTACTTCTTTCACTAGATCTTATAATCTTGGTCAATGGACTTTGCTGTCATGTTTGGTGATGTGTGAAAATGAAAACTCGCTTGACATTTATATTCGCACATTTTATTAAATGTTACATGCTTCAAAAAACGCTCAAATTGCAAAGTTTAAGTTAAAGGCCCGCTTCAATTGCTATTTGCTGCACTGGAAGCTCTGCCCACTTCGGCCAAGGCCTGCCTGGGGCTGCAGGTGCCTGTCTGCCACTTGACAGAAGTCCACTGTCATTGCTCCCCATTCAATTTTTGATGAGACCTATCCTCATACTTGCTTCCAGATGGTTGAAGAATGTTGTTCATTCTGGGAGCTGAGGTGGTTTTCCCAGGAGCATATACACGACTGGACAGAGCCCTCATTTTTGTTTTATTCTCTGTCTTCTCAGTCAAGTAGGTCCTGTGAAGTAGGGTGTTGGAAAACTCAATCACATTTTCTTTTCTGCATCCATCAAAGCTTGACATAATCTGTGCGATGAAGCCATTACCTCTTGGTGGAATTTGTAGCGTCCTCCCCAGCCCGAGTACTCGCCAATGACTACGCCACACATGGAGCTTTGTATAACATGTCTTTATTCTTCTTTGTGTAACCACAAACTCAACATTCTAAACTTGCACTCACTTCACTATGCTCTAATGCTTATGTCACAGTTCTATGGACTCCATTAGGAGCCATAAGGGTTCCGTCATTACAAACTCACACATGTCCTGCCCATGTCTTCAGAAACTAGGGACAGGCAGTAGAAGTGTCCATGACATGTGTTATGTAGAAACAGAAGTAGTCAGGGGGTCTTCACTTGTCCTGTCAGACCCAGTCTCTACATTGACATCAGTGCCTGGCGAGCGATGAGCCACATGTTGGAAATGCAAGGAACCTAGCATAATAGACTTGCCAGAACCCTTGAAAAACACCATATGTCCATTGCTGGTCGCAACATGAAACGGTTCAACATCGAAAGGAGCATCAGACTTTCATTTGCTATGTTGACAAACAAACACTCGAACTCCTCTAGTGAATGTAAAGTCATGTTGACGCTTGTCTTCATAGACCTTCCGTTTCCTTCTTACGATCCAAGTCTTTCATGCAGGTTTCTTCCTCAGTATTTGATCTTCTGTTGTTCCATTGAGGTAATTTGGTCATCATGGCTCTCTCGAACATCAAAGTTGCAGGGCGTTCACTTGTGGTCAAGTGAGGGGTTGAACGGTACGCTAGAAGAGTCGAATTTAAGACATTTTAAGGTTGAACATTTCTAGTACAGCATGTTAGACTGTTGCAGGGATTCTGCATAGTCACAGAACTATGCTTGTGGTCATGAAACCTCAGTAGGCAGGGACTAGGTCATCATGCCACCTGAGTACCAACGAGCCCGGGAACTGTCCAGCTATAGTGTCTCACTTGCCCTCCTACTCACTCACAGAGGACCAAGTGATTTGACACCCCAGAACACAACACTCCGACCCTCTCAGGAATCGCGGTGCAGGACACACCCTTTCGCTCGAACTCTTGTACGCATCCCAATAAGATCTGACAGAGACACAAGAAAAGTATAAAATGTTTATTTTAACTACCATGCTCTAGTATTCAGTATACATGCCACAATAAGTAGGAAAAATGCCTGACACAAATACAGTCAGCATAGCAAGTAGTCTGTAAATCATTAAAGGAGTTGTCATTATATACAACAGTCTAGCCTAACCTCCCTCCCCTTCTATAGAAACAAAATGATTATATATTAGAAGATCTCTGGGTGTTAGCAGCAGACCCCGAACCTCAGTCCATAGATGGAAGATCTACATCACAGGCGCTGTCACGCTCCCCTCCCTGGAAGGATCCCTGCCCAAGTGTGCGTTACCTATCCGTGTATACCTATATGACCAAAGAACGTGTTCCCAAACAACAGCTGCAACTGCATGTTTTGTCTAGGTGCGAGGGCCTGACTAGAACAGATTAACAAGGGGCATTGTTGTTTGACTTTGTCTGCAATGTTCAGAATAAATCCCAGGAAATAACAGAACGCAAAAACAACACCATGTTCTCCGTGAAAGTTGCAGCGTGGCACAAAGCAAAATAGGTTTGTGTAATAACGTGTGAAAAGCAGAAGACAGTCGGCAACAGGCCTGTGGCCAAAGAGGTGTGCTCTTCTGATGCTTCACATTAAGATGACTGAGAAAGTCTGAATTCTTAACTGTTGAAAGGTGGACCAGTGTCAGACTTTAAGATTACAAGAAAACCCCATGTCGCGAAGATGCTGTCTAATCCCTCAATGACTCTATCTTGAGTGATGGATACGAGATCTTCTATCAATGGAAAATGGAAGTATTCATCAACCATCACCATCAGGTGATCTCCATTGTAAAGAGGACGGAAGAAGTAAATGGCAATTCTTTCCCATCCATGCGTTGCCAACTTTAACATGTTTAAGGTGTGTTGAGTGGTTTTAGATGAAAGGCAGTTGCATAGATGACAGGCCTTCAATTCTTTTTTAACTCTCTTGCCGATATGTGGAAACCAGACTCGGTCAGAGACATCTCGCTTGGTGGCAACAATTTCACAATGTCCTTAACGGACCAATTCAATTATCTGTTGTCGCAGACTCTACGGAATGACAATGCTCGAATCTCTTAGAATGATACCTTCCTAAATGATGGACAGTTTATCTTTGACATTTGGTATTCTGGTATTCACTGGTACTGTTAAGATGGTATTGGTACCAAGACCAAGACTGATGTGTAATGATGTCCCTGAATTTTAGCATCTCAGTGTCTTGACTTGTGGCAGTGACAATTTGTTCCAATGAGATGGCAGCTGGGGTGCTTGATTTCATGATGAAGTTTATGTAGGCTTTAGCTGATATCGTCCTTTAATAGAGATACCATATCATATGCAGACGATACGCAGCTAATTCTGGTCCTGGAAAATAAC
Organism: Triturus cristatus; assembly: GCF_964204655.1. Classification (NCBI taxonomy): domain Eukaryota; kingdom Metazoa; phylum Chordata; class Amphibia; order Caudata; family Salamandridae; genus Triturus; species Triturus cristatus. The sequence goes on along the minus strand of NC_140590.1, from coordinate 135,757,363 downwards.
ACCACCCAGTTGGATTAAGACTAACCACCTGAAGTGTAATTCCGAAAAAATGGAAATTCTACCTTTAGGCCAAGAAAACTCTTACTCGCCCAAACCCTGGTGGCCAGCGAACACCACCCCTCCTCCAAACACAGTAAACGTGGTCAGGAACTTGGGAATAAAATGTCATACCACTCTATCATTTAAACAGCAATCTTTGGCAGTTGCCGGCACCTGCTTTCACATCATAAAAAGCCTAAAGAAAGTTTTCAATCTGATTCCCATTTCAGCAAGGCAAACATTGTTATCGCCCTAATTACATCTAGGCTAGATTATTGTAATAGCCTCTACGCAGGTACCAACAAGTCGGTCCTACACAGGCTACAAATGGTCCAGCATGCTGCAGCACGGTGAGTACCGAAGTGGCCGAGGGGGTCATCTGCATCGGCGGCACTAGACATACTTCACTGGCTGCCAATCCATAAACGTGTCCTGTTTAAAGTCCTCATTAACACTTTTAGGGACTTCCATTCCTTGGGCCCTCAATATCTCCGAACACAATTCAAGCGTTACTTTCCCTCACGAAGTTTAAGATCAGCAAATGCCAATCTGTTGAAAATACCAGCTTTCAGATTGACATCGAAAGGAGGAAAATCGCTCACAGTGATAGGCTCAAAGGCATAGAACAAACTCCCTCTCAACTCCCCCAGATCACATCCGAGTCCCTGTTTAGGTAGGTCCTAAACACCTGGGTCTTCAGTGCAGCGGACACTCTCTGCAAAACTCTGATCCCCTGTTCTTACTGTTAGCCATCAACCAGGCTTTTTTGCTTCCATATCTGGGTTCCGTTTAGCGCCATGATGCTCCTCGGAGTGACAGTTGCGCTATACAACTGTAACATTACATTACATTACATCTTAGAATGGGTGCCAGATCACTTTACAGGCACTTTTGAGTAGTCAACAGAGTTATGATCTTTCCCTGGAGGATGCACAATTGTGTAGTTGTATTCTTGCAATCACAGGCTCCAACATTCAATGTGAGAAGGCATTTTTGCATTTAGATTGCCATAGATAGTCAACAATGTTTGATGATGTGTCACAAGGGTGAAGGGCTTCCTGTACAAGACTAGGTGGAAAAGTTAATAAGCCCACACCACTACTAAGCTCAGGTTGTGTATAAGCATGTACAGTTTGGGACAAACTTTGAATTCTATATACCACAATATGTCTTTAAACATTTGGGTGTCCGCTGTGCTGTGCAAGGATGGCGCCTAACCTGACAGGGCTAGCTTTAACAACAGCCTCAGTATGAAGCTTTGGATCAAAGTATGCCATTTCAGTGGCTTCTTTGATTTTCTGGAAGCTTTGCTCACATTCATTTGACCAAAGAGCAGAAATATTATTTTTTGTCTCCTAATGGTGCACTGACAGTAGCAAAGTCTTGTATGTATCCAGAGCAATAGCTGGCAATGCCAAGGAATGAACATACATGGAAATCTTTTATGGGAACTGGCAGTTGACAGCACTTGCACTTTAGCTGGATCAGGTGTCAGGCCCCCATCAAAAAAGATATGGCCAAAGAATTTTAACTTTGTCTTATGGACCTCATATTTCTCGGAAATTCAAAGTTAAACCAGAATCAGCAAGCAAATGACACACTTGCGTGCGAGCTTTGTCGTGCTCCTTCTGTGTAGCTCCAAAAACCAATATGTCATCACTATAATTGAAAGCATTCATGATAGGCTGCATGATACGTCTAATGACATCTTGAAGTAGCTCTGCAACTGATGACACACCAAAATGCAGTCTTTTGTAACGGAACAAACCAACATGTGTATAAAACGTTGTAATGTATCCGCAATTCTCTTCGAGTTCCATCTTATGATATCCTTTATTCAGATCAAGCTGAGAGAATACCTTCGCACCTTTCAATTGTTTTATCATGTAGAAATGATGAGGACCGAGATGTAATTCGCTTTCCAATTGCCCTGTTCGCCTGATGCATATCCACACAGATATGCACAGCTCCTTCACTGTCCTTTTGGGGTACCACCACTATGGGAGAAATCCATGGACCCAACTACCTCCTATCCACAAATCTCTATCTAAGGTCCTCTCATTGTGGAATATACATAGGGCCATATGTACAAACACATTTTCCCATAGACACAGAATGGTTAAAACACTTTGATACATTTGACCCATAGATTTTTGCATGAGTAGGCCCTAGGAGATAGTGCGCGGCAGGTGGCATTAGGGCACTAAACACAGTGTGCCACAATCAGATAGCACTCTGCCTTAACATGATTTGGGGAAATTTAAAGCTGGACTTATAAAAAGGTTCTTCTTCACACCAACGTACCTGAACAAATGTCTCTGAACTATGCTGAGGTGCCTTCAAAATGTGGAGCTGAGTGCTGGCTATTACAAATAAGCTTGAAGACCCTGCTTAAGCTCCCTTCACCCAGCATGCCGCCAAATTACCTGTGTGCAAGTCCACAATCAGACCACAGAGTCAAAAGATGTGGATATAGTGCCTATATGCCTTTCATTTTGACAATAGAGGCTACAGAAGGGTTGCTCCATGAACCACCATCTACATGTGCAATTCAGCTGAGTGATGATTGCCTAAAAATACACTCCCTCCGTTCATCAAAGTTTATTACTTTTATTACCCTTGCACCTAGACATTTTGTACACAGGTCCAGCACCTGGTTGGCCTGGGGCCAGCCAGATGAAGAAGATACCAAGATGGGCATAAGTGATTCCAGCGAAAGCCCTTGTGTTTATTTCGACACACTAATCCTTTGTTTCTATGGGTCAACAAGAGATCTTCTTTCCTACATCAGCAAGGTTGATGACCCCTCATTGCAGACGATGAGTCTCTATAGTGCTGTGTAATAATTGTATCTCTTCCTGGACTTTTCTAGTGTTTGCAATTATTTATCATGAACAGTTGTAAACTGTACAAATAGATGGGATAATTTACCACGGTATTTTTGCTTAGGTAGCATTTCATAGTACATCTGATTTGCATGTTTGTGTTACTGTATTGAGCTTCGATTTTACTGTACACAAATATTCAGTAGCAAAGCAAGCAGGGGCAGCTCCTCCGTAATTGATGGAAGAGTGTAGCCCCACAGCCCGCGCCAGCAGGTGATTAATAAAATGATAATAACATAACGTTATTACCATTTTATTTATACTGCCTGTCTGAGGCACGCAATTAGAATAGGATGGGGTAGGCCGGGGCATGTTAGGGAGGAGTACTGTGCATTAATAAGCGCATGTTCATTTGACCAGCCAAATACACATGCACACTTATGTTTCTCCAGCCCAGCTGTATTACACAGCCGGCTTAGTGAAAAGCCATAGGCTCCAATTCACTGTCTGAGCGGAAAATGAGGTCACTCAGACCAATCCCGGCGCTGCTCTCATGCTATGAGAGCAGTGTCTGAATTGGGTATGGAGCCTGTGCCCTGAGGGCCATCCTCTTCCGGCCCTGTGAGAGAAGAAGCGAGAACCCCTCAGCAGATGGGAGTGGCAGGTAAGTATTTTAGTTTTTTACTTTTATGTTATTTCTTCCCCCACATATTATCCTCCCCCACAGCCACCCTGCCACTGTAGATGGGCAGCCCCTGCCACTGAAAGCAAGGGTGTTATGGTCCTAATACAAGGTTTACATTTGCACCCCAAGTAGTAGCACCAACAGTGCCATAGTTTTGCCCCTTGCACCAGTGAAGTGATCACAGCCTCCTACTGAGGCTGATGTTAAGGTTTGGTGCACAATATCGAGTAGGAAACTGCAGTGCCTTAAAATGACAGACAGCATTTTGAGGACAGATGTGTCCATATCCTCAAAGTACGTAGATGTGCACTTAAGAATAGCAAATCTATACGTCCCTATATGCACTTACCTTGCAGCATTTTTTCCTCAATATTTAGGCTACAATATTAAGGTATCACATTATTCCTTAGTCATTATTCCATGGTGCAACCTGATCTGCAGCATGTGCCCTGGCATGCACAGCTGACGTGGTTCAAGCTATGTAGGCTTCAGGCCCTGGTATTAATCCAGGCACAATGAGGTAATTCAGAATCCTATTTCTCTTGCATCGACACATTGACCAGGGCCATCTTTTTGTTGACTTCTACTTTAAACTTGGCAAGAGGGTACACCTTGTCATCTCCATTGACAACTAGGACAATGCCACTAAAACAATCACTTGTTAACATACTTCCTCACATAAATATTTCTGAAGCACCGTATCACTCAGGGTAGGAACATTCCTATCATAGGTATTTGGGAGAACGTGTTTGAGAGATTCTGGATCTCTCGCCAATGTGACCTTTGATAATAGTTTGAGTTTTCCTGCTCACAAAGAAAGTATATTATCATGGGTGCAGCTTGTAAGGAAACTGAAGGATACTTAATAGGATAATCCTTAAATTAATGTCCCTCTCTGTGACACCGAAAGCATCTCTCTTCACCTTTGACTTCCTCCTCTCTGTTTTGGACTAGATCCCAGTTCCCCTTAGTCTTCGGTCTTTGACTTAAACTTTGGGAATTGTTCTCGCCCTTATTTTGGGGTTTTGGACCATTCTCTTTCAAGTTCTTTTCCCCATTAGATTTGAGATTCATGCTGCTCTAAACCCTTGTTTACCCTGTTAACTAGTGAATTGTCACACAACATAGAGTTTTGTGGCTTCCTCGCTCTCAAATCAAGCAAGTATTAAGAGTATTTAAAGAAACAGCTCTTAGCAAGCACTATGCAAATCAGTTGGAGCTGGAATCTAGTAATCCCAACAGCTTGGCATCAATGGTTAGAAGTTGTTTGGGACCGCAGGGCATTCATGACTTATATGGCCTCAATCAAGAAAATTGAGTCTGGTTGTGTCCTGCATTATATGACCCGCCACAAGTATCATGAAAACTGAACACCAAGTACACATTTGTATACAAATACCCTAATGCTACAGGGCCTTCCTACTGTAGCTAGCTCACGAGATACCCCTGGCAGGACATCAGGGACAAAACAAGACCTTTGCAAGGCTTGTCCCCCACTTTTATTGGCCTTGGATCAAGACTTTGTCAGATGCATTCTGTAGGATTTGTTTGACCTGCCAGGCCAGTGGAAAGACAGAGCAGAGGCTGAAAGCCACCCTTAATCACTTGACTCTCATTGGCACACCCTTTAAGAGGGTGGGAATCACCATTGTTAGTCCTATTGATCCTCAGACTGCTTCAGGCAACATTTTTATCCTGGTTCTGGTGGATCATTCAACTAGATACCCAGAAGCCATACCTCTGAGGACCATGACTGCACCTGCAGTGTCTATGACCCTAATGAGGATATTTACTAATAGTGGGCGGAGCTCGCAGAGTTTTATTCAATGGAATTCCATGGAGTTACCTAAAAACTCTGCAAGATTTCCACAGACCTCCATCATACACACTAGTGACCTTCAGAAAAACACCGCCATCAGTTGGCGATGACTTGACCTCCTTGTGGGTGCCGCCTGGTTTCATCTTATTTCTTATCCCATACATTGTTACCACTGGTCTGTTGATCAGCAGTCCTTGCGCAGGTTGACAGGGGGCAGAGCACATTCACAAGGCAGTGATTTTAGACCTGAATTATTTTGCATCTGAGACACATATGGTGTATCCTGCTTTGTGTGAAGGACATAGCCAGTTGCTCCATGGCAAGGCTGCAGCAGAATAGAATGAACTCAGGTGATCAAGCGTGGCAAATTTCTCAAAAAAAATATTTGAAAATCTAAGCCTGTCTGATGCCTTGAGGTGTAAGTGGGACATTCTCTTGCCATGCCTTCTCTTTTACTACAGAGTGATGCCACAGAATGGAGTGGGCTTTTGGCCCCTTTGATTTTCTGTAGGGGCACTCTTTAAGAGGACCTCTGAGCTTTATGAAAGAAGGGTGGGGGCATGCTCCCAGGAAGATTCCCCAATATTCTACATGCTGGCCTTCTGAAGCCAAATTGTTAAGTTATGGTAGCAAACTACAGGCAATTTAGAAGCCAGTTAGGAAGTAATGAAGCAGTGGTACAACCAGATTTCTACAACTGTAGAATTGAAGCCTGTGCAGAAAATGTGGGTGATGGAACCCTGGAACCCAGGGCCCTATAGAACGATAGGGCTGGGCTGTATGAGGTAGTTAGAGGGAAGGGTGAGGCCATCTACTTGGTGGACCTCAAGACCCCTATGCACCCCCACAGGGTTCTCCATGTCAACTGCCTCATACCCCATTTTGAGAGGTCTGACCTCAACATGGTGTTGGTGACAGATGGCGAGGAGGAAGAGGAGGGTGAACCTCTCCCTGACCTCTTAGCCTTTAAGGAGAAAGATGGCCCAGAGAAAAGAGTGATCCTTACACCCATTCTGACTCCTGAACAGTAGAGAGACTGCCACCAAATGCTGGGGCTGTACTCCTCTATGTGTTTCCTCATCCCTGGGACTATCCACCTGTGTACCCATGATGTGGACACAGGAGGCAGCATTCCTAAGAAGAACACATCTTACAGACTGTCTGACAAGGTGAGGGCAAGCATTAAGAAAGAGATTTCCAAAATGTTGGAATTGAGGGTGATAGGACTCTCCAGTAGCCCTTGGTTCAGTCCTATAGGCACCACATCTGAACTCAGGTTTTGTGTGGACTACAGGGGGGCAATTCAGTTACCAGACTGATGTTTATCCCATCCCCTGGCAGATGAGCTGATTGACCAGTTAGAGGCTGCCCAGTGTAGGAAGCTGGCTCTGTATATACTATACCAAAGTGTGATATAGTGATCACAGAGTCCAGTGGAACCCCAAAGGTAGGCAGAGGTTAAATTAGGTAGAACCTTACTCTCTCTTTGTGGTAGGGTGATCGAGCAGTAAGGCAGTATCAGAGGACAGTGTTAAGCATTTGTTGTACACACTCAGTCAGCAAATTAATTCACACAATATTATATAAAAATATTCTTTTAGTTATTTTATTTCTAGAACCACGCAAGCCTGGCACAGGTAAGCAATACATACTTTACAGTAATAAATGCTGATTGTAAAACAGTTCAATTGCAATTGTAAATGTGCTATGGTTTGACTTACAGTATTGTTTCAGAGAAATGCAATCACTTGTAAATACAGTACATAGACTTGAATGGGATTTTCAATAAAATATCAGGTAAGTTACTTTTGGATTACTTTTCTTAGTTTTGTATGCCTGGATGCAGCACTGCGACATTTCCAGTAAACAGGTGAGTAAAATCGTTTTTGTTAAATCGTACAATTTTATAGAATCTCTTTAGGTGTCAAAACTCCACACTTAAAAACTTTTTCAGGAAAAAGTGTCAATCTTATCCTATGGAGGAAAATATGGTTATCGGTTTTTAGGTAAGTAATCAGTCTTTGGAGTTGAGGTTCTGGGGTTAGAAGAAGGGTTCCCCCAGGGTCAAGGATGCACTCTTGTTACCCTCTCAGCGGCACTAGGGTGGCCGGGTACAGAGTGCTGAGGCCCAATGTTAGCCAATGGGGGATAGAGGGTCTCCGGTTGGTGGCTGCTGGCAAGCAGGCCACTGGGTTGTGGGAGCAAAGCTCCTGGACTTTAGCTCAGGGCAAAAGGGGAAACAAACGAGGGTGGCTGGGTGCAGGGTGCTGTTTCGAGGTCGGATGGGCTGTTGTTTCCAAAGGAGAACCACCGGTTTGCAAAGGCTCTGCAGGCAGGGAGACAAAGGACTTTTGGGTGCGACCACCACTTCAAGAGGTAAGTTGGGAAGTTGTGGGTTAGTTAGGCACCGTTGGTTTGGGCACACAAGGCCATGGGGCATCGGGTGCAGGGATGCCTTTTGGGGTTGGATCTTCTTACCAGCTCCTGGTCGAGGTTAGGGGGCCTTCTGGATTTAGACTGCAGGCGTCAGCTGGAGGCTTGAGGCAGGTCAGGGGTTGCCGGTGACCTCCTCGTGGAGTTTACCCACTCGAGCTCGTGACGTTGACGGCAGGTGCAGAGTGGGGTGGATTCACGGTTTCCGGCTGCTGCCAGAGGTTGCAGTTGAACAAATCCGGTGTTCACGGGAGAAGCAGTCTTTGGAAGTGAAGGCAGGCAGGTCCTCCGGGGTTTTTGAGGTCCACTAAACCACATTAATCACATAAGTTACTGCAGAGCAAGGCTATTTGACATCGGCAAGTGTGTGTGCTGCCGCTTCCAATTTTCTCTTCAGCCAGATGCCGACTGCCTTCCCTGCAAACACTGCAGTTGGGCGGATTTTCCCCCCTAAAATGAGACGCGTGCGGGGAGTGAAATGAAGTACAACCCTGGCACCCACTTAGATCAGAAGCACGGGGTGCCAGGGAATTAATGGATTTGTTTGATCTGGCACAACTGACCCAGTGAATCAAGTCTCCCTCTCATAAAGGAGGACATACGATCGACTTGGTATGCTCCAACTTTGCCTTGTCCGTTATTGACCCCATTCAGGTCACTTGGTCTGATCATTTCTTGGTCCAGTTTTTCTGGACTATAGGGAAGCCCCCTCCCTCTATTGCTTTGGCCCAAAGCAAGCCTTTACGGAAGATTGATATCCCGGCCCTTTCTAAGGCCCTTTTACTGTCACGCATGTTGGCATCCCATGATCTTGAATGGGCGGTAGATAGCTTTGCCACCTGGATCAGTCAAGGGGTCGGTTCCGCTTCTCAACTCCTTTCGAATAGGCGATTGAGACTTATTCCATCTCAACCTTGGTACTCTGGCGCTCTTAGAGAGCTTAAACTGGGATGTAAAAAACTTGAACGATGTTGGCATCGGGAGTATTGTCCCCTGGCCAAAACAGATTTTGCAAAGCCCAGAGAGAGTACTATGCAGCCATTAGGGTGGCGAAAAGTAGTTTTTATGCGGAACGGATTGCCAAAGCTAATAACAATAGCAAGGAGATTTTCTCCATTGTCAGAAGTTTTCTGGCACCCTGCACCGAACAAGCAGCCCTTCCCGCTTCATCGCAATTGTGTGAGGAGCTGCCTTCTGTTTTTTATTGAAAAGATACAGACCATTCAAGATAGTTTGGGGACAGGGTCCCGGGTTCCGAGGGATCGCTTTCCTCTGCCCCTTTTAACTCCTACCCCAGTGACCTCTCCATTTACGTGGTTCTTGCCCATAGTTGGGTCGGATACATTGGCCATCCTCAAATCACTTAAGTCGGGTTCCCCGACAGACCCCTGTCCAGCTAGAGTTCTGTCTGGAGCCGCTGAGGTGGTCTACCCAGAAGTAACCACGATTATCAATTTATCTTTAGAGACTGCTGTGGTACCTTTGAATTGGAAGCAGGCAAAGCTTTTGCCACTTTTAAAAAAAACCTCTTTGGATCTGACGAAACTTGCTAGTTATCGCCCCATCTCTCTCCTTCCGGCACTGACTAAGGTTTGTGAAAAGGTGGTTTTTCGACAGCTTGAGGCTTATGTTGAAGCATCCGGTGCTCTTCACCTGGCGCAATCCGGTTTTAGGGCGTCATATAGCACCGAGACCGCACTGGTGAAAATGGCGGAGGCGATTAGGGAATGCCTGGACGCGGGCGGCAGGGCGGCCTTGATTTTGCTTGACCTCTCTGCCGCCTTCGATACGGTGCCCCATCAATTACTTCTCACTCGACTCTCAGACATTGGCATCATTAGCCCTGCCTGGGATTGGATTAAATCCTTTCTGGAAGAACGCAGTCAGCAGGTCTGGATGCCACCTTTTTCATCGGCTGCCAGGAAAATGTCTACTGGAGTCCCACAGGGTTCTACCTTGAGCCCTTTGCTCTTTAATATCTATCTGACGCCTTTGATTTTTCTGGCGGAGGAGCTGGGGGCAAAAATAATAGCTTATGCCGATGACACCCAGCTCCTATTTACCTGGAAGGACTCCGACTTGTCGACTGAAACTGCTCAGAATTGTCTCTCGTCTGTGTTTCAGTGGCTTGCACTTGCCCAACTGAAGTGCAATGAGGACAAGTCAGAGGTCCTTCTGTATGGCCAGTTTCCACCTGCCTTCAGAGAACCTTTGTGGCCACCAGACTTTCCTCGACCCAACTCAGAGGGCGTTCCAGCAAAGAATTTGGGGGTCTGGTTTGGAGAAGACCTTCGGTTTTCGGTGCAAATTAAGAAACTTACCGGAGTTTGCTTTGGTACTCTTAAATCATTAAGAAGGTTCTTCCCCATGCTTCCAAGGCCAGCCAAAGAAATGGTCGCCCGCGCTCTCATTCTTTCCCGCATTGATTATGCCAATGCTTTGTACATTGGCATCCCTGGTTACCTGTTAAAAAAACTGCAGACTATACAAAATGCCGCGACTAGACTTCTGCTTAACATCTCTGGAAGATCTAGCGTAAGACAGCATTTACGAGATATGCACTGGCTTCCTGAGCCCCAGAGAGTGCAATTTAAAGCTCTCACTTTGGCCCACAGAGCCCTGCATGGTCTTGGGCCAATGTACATTAGGAAGCATTTTGCTTTCTATGTCCCCAGAAGATCTTTGCGCTCAGTCACCCAACGACGGATGATGATTCCCCGATTACGCAAGATGCGGCTGTGGGGTCAGTCTGTCTCCGTTAAAGCAGCTACAGCATGGAACTCCCTTCCGGTGGAACTACGGCATATTCAGGATATCAGACTTTTTAAAAAACAACTTAAAACCTTCCTTTTTAACCAGATGACTTAAACATTTTGCTCCACTAGGCTTTGGTAACTGTGCGCGCCAGGACACTCTTGATTATTTGAGCGCGGTATAAAACCCATTATAACATAACATATAACATAACATAACGGGGAAGGGAGTCAATTGAGGGCTTTCCTACTAAACACCCGGTCGGTAAAAAAAACACGAGCTTCAGCTCTATGACCTAATCGACTTAACGCCCGATATTATGTTTCTAACTGAAACGTGGTTAAACGAAGGCTCTAATCCCATCATTGCTAGCACTATGCCCCCTGGCCCACTCGAGCTGGTGCAGTGGACAGCGGGTGCAGAGTGGGGCGGATGCACGGTTCCTGGCTGCTGCCAGAGGTTGCAGTTGAACAAATCCGGTGTTCACGGGAGAAGCAGTCTTTGGAAGTGAAGGCAGGCAGGTCCTCCTGTGTTTTTGAGGTTGCTGGCTGCAGGACACACCGGTATTTTGCAGGAGCAGGTTCGAGAAGGAGACAGGCCGGTAGAGCTGGGGCCAAGTCAGTGGGCGTCTTTCTCTTGTTAGCTGCTGCACGGCTGTTTGGTCTTTCTTCTTCTTTGCTTCTTGTCTGGATCTGAGGAAGCAAGCTTCCGGGGTGCCCCTAAATACGAGATTTAGGAGCATTACAGGTAAGTAAAAGGCAGAGACTAATGGGTCCCTTCCCTCGGGTGGGTACACCCCCTATTATGCCACCCTCCAATGGGAGGGGGGCATGTGCCTGTCCCTGGTTGGCTGACTCCCCCCATCTAGAAGATGGCATGGACTGAGAGTTGTGCTTCACCTCGCCTCCCCCACCTGTGGAGGCGGAGTTGGCAGAGGTGGGCACACCTCTCTTCCTCACTTGTTTTTCTCACCAGTTCTCCCACCCAAAGTGGGGGTCAGAATCAGTGGGGAACCAGTTGCTGAAAGCAGCAATTGACCTGGGGAAGCTCACCCTCTGTGAATCCTACCCATCCTGGGGGAGGAGGCTTTGCACCTCTTTCCAGGATGTGCATTGTTTCAGGCCCCAGAGAGCAGCAGGCTCTCAGCCCAGGGGTCCAGAAATATGTCTGGTGGTGGCAGATGAAAGCAGCCACTCAGCCTGGATGCTAGTGGTGGGTTCGTTTTCAGGGGGCATTCCTAAGATGCCCTCTGTTTGCATTTGTCATTAAATCCCACACTGGCATCAGTGTGGGTTTAATGTGCTGAGAAGTTTGGTACGCAACTTCTCAATTTTCAGTGTAGCCATTATGGTACTGTGGAGTTCGTAATGACAAACTGCCAGCACCAGACACTCTTAATGGCAGCACTGCATTTACAATGTCTAAGAATGGACTTAGACACTGTAGGGGTACAGGGCTCATGCACCTGTACCCTCGTCACTGGTATAGTGCATCCAGCTAGAGGGGTGACTGATCTATGCCAGGGCAGTGGTTTGTAGGCATGGCACACAGGGATGTGTGCCATGTTGACTTTGTTCTGCACCAAGGCACGCAGCCTGCAAAGGCAGTGTGTGAGTGTCAGGGTTCTGGACCTCTAAGGGTGACACCATAAGAACCTTAGAGGCCTTCTCTGGTCACAGTGCCCTGGGTACCTGTAGTACCATTTACCAGGGGCGGACCTTGGCCAGAGATGCCACTTGGGTCAGGCTTTAATGCAGTTTTAGGAAAAGAACATAGGCCCTGGGTACCTAATTAGCAGGAGCCCAGGGCACAATCAGTCAAAGTACATCAGCAATACAGCAAAAGGTGGGGGCAACCATGCACAAAGAGGGCACTTTCTCACACCCAGTACTTAAGTATCTTTGATCCTACATCAGGGTACAGGCAGATTGACCTAACAGAGGGAGCAATTTCCAGAGGTGGCTGTTATGGAGTACTTCCTGGCTGCATACTTGGATGACATTGCAGTCTCCATTAGAAGCTGGAAGGACCACTTCTTCACCTCCAGGAAGTGCTTCAGGCTCTGCAACAGGCAGGCCTGACTATCAAGGCCAGTAAGTGCAAGATAGGGCAGGGGTCTGTGGTGTACTTCGGACACCTGACACCTGGTGGGCAGGGATAAGGTGCAGCCCCACCAGGCCAAGGTCTATCAAGGGATATGACACCATTGTTGCCCCATTGACAGAGCTGACTTCTAAGAAGCAGTCCAGAAATGTGATATGGACAGATGCATGGCAAAAAGCACGTGACTCCATAAAGCAGACCATGTGCACAGCCCCTATGTTTAGGGCCCCGGATTTTTCCAGAGAATTTGTTGTATAGAGAGAGGCCTCAGAGCATGCTATAGGGGCAGTACTTTCACAACACAATTTAGAGTGCTTATACCATCCTTTAGCCTTCATCTCCAGGAGGTTACTTCACAGGGAACAAAAGTGGAGTGGTATTGAGAGTTTTTGCTGTGGTCTGGGCATTAAAGAAGTTGAGACCATGCCTGTATTGGGACTCGTTTACTGATTCAGACTGACCCTAGGCCCTTCAGGTGGCTCACGCAACTATGTAGTGAGAATCCAAAACTGCTGCAGTGGTCCATTTCCCTACCGGATATGGACTTCAGGGTGGAACACAGACCAGGTGTAGACTACGGCAATGTTGATGGTCTATCAAGGTCTTTCCACCTTAGTGATGAGAGAACTCCCTGGAGACTAGGTAGCTCTCCCCACTGTCAGCATGGGAGGGCAGGCAGCATGTGTTAGACCTGGCATCCTTAGAGTGGACTACTCCAAACGTTACCACCTCTTTTTGCTGATTATCTTTGTTGGCCAGAACTAAAGTGCATGTGCTTCGCCCCTAAACATGGTGGCATTAGTTTATACACAATTGGTATATTTAATTTGCTTGTAAGTCCCTTGGAAAGTGGTATACCATATACCCAGGGCCTGTGAGAAAGGGACCGATTTTCCTATATAAATACCCTGAGACATCCCTACCACTCGGCAAGCATGATACCCCTGTGTAGGCCCTTCTGTTCAATATGTAGGCCTCTTTGTTAAGTTGACCATAGTTCTGCCATTTTACTGTATAGCAGGCTGAAGACAGGTCTGACCCAAATCATATCCAGCTCCTCTTTCTGCGAGGCCTCCTGCTCCAAACTAAGAGCCCCACCCTACCCATGTGCTAAGTTCACTATCTCAAAGTTCAACATGCCCCTGAATCTTTCGACATACAGTAGGCTGCATCCTGGGCTGGTACATACTTCCTGGGCTGGTACATACTTCTAAGGAAGTAGCCACCGCAGATGTGTCAAGCTAAGGAACACAGGAGATTTATATATGTATATATAGAATCCCTTTACAATGCCCATTATTCTGCTTGCCCTGTGCAATTTACGACGAGCGCTTGGCCTGAGAAACTGACCTTTTCACCTAGTCTAGACGTCTGATAAAAACTGCAGACCAAGCTTTTAGGGCAGACTGACGTAGGTAGAAGTGGCGTGAGATGTGTCTTGTTCTGCTTTGCTGAAAGTATTTGTTCTATTTTACCTATATGAAATGTCATGTTATGTTTAAACATTGTTCTCTTCACTTTTGCATTTAAAATGTTTTATATTGTAATTGCAGGATTGCTCACTCTTCGGTGAACGTGAGTGTTCCTAGGTAATAGTGTTATGTATGCTGAGACATATTTTACTTCATTTATGCTGTTTTCATGGTGCATTTATAAATGTGTTTTTTAGATTTAGTCTCTCTCTCTCTCTCTCTGACAGTACAATAGTTTAGATACGGAAATACCATCTAATCCATGTGACTATCTGGATTCTGTATTTTGTATTTTATGCCTTAGTCCTGCAGTTTCTTTGAAGTTGTACCTTCTCATTAAACTGCCAATGTCCTTTACCTCAAATTCCATGGCTCACATGTCGGTTTCCTTCATTTTGCGTTCCTAGACACCCCGGCTCAAATTAAGGTGCCCCTTTTGTCCCTAACTCACTCCCTTGCTCACTCCGTGAAGGCTCCCAGGGCTCTGTGCTCAGCCCCCTGCCCCCTTGACCCTTAATAAATCTTCCCCCCAACACCTGTAAATTAAATGCTACTAGTGGGCCTGCAGCACTCATTGTGTCATCCACACAAGTAGCCCTATCAACATCTCTCAGGCCTGCCACTGCACAGCCTGTGTGTGCAGTTTTACTTCCCCTTCTACTTGGCATTTAAATGCCTTTGCCAAGCATTAAACTCCCATTTTGTTACACATAGGTCACCCTTAAGGTAGGCCCTAGGTATCCCAGAGGGAAAGGTGCTGTGTAGGTAAAAGGTAGGACCCGTTCTTTTAAGTTTTGCATGTCCTGCTAGCGAAAAAACACCTAAATTCATTTTTCACTACTGTGATGCCTACTCCTCTCATCAGTTAACATTGGGAATTTCTTATTAAACTTTTAAGCTGCAATTCCTGATTAGAAAGGAGTTGCACTGTCATGTGTTATATCTTTGGAGTGGTAATGATAAATCCTTTTTATTGGTAAATCTGGAACTAACATTACTATTTTGGAAATACCTTTTTTAGAAAGTGTCCAAACAAAACACAGTTTATGCCCTAATCCCCCCAGCACATCTGGGAAGAAGCATACAAAAGCGACAACAGAATGAATTATGGGTATTGATAAAAAGCAATTATTTCACAAAGGAAAAAATTATATATTTTCCCCTACGTGGGAGCCTAGTCCCCTGGTGTTACTTAAGAACAATTTCCCCACTCACTGAGCCTTCCTTAATTCTTTCACGTCTCTTTTTTATCTCTTTTTTATATAAATATATAGATCTTTTCATGACACAAAAAACATTGTACATACAAAACTCAATAATCCAAAAAAACTCCTAAACCTTTCCATATCCATCCATTTTAACCCAGTTGCAACACAACACATATATATAGGCAATCAGAGGGAAGGTAGTCCTTTCTACAAAACAAACTAGAGGGAAACTCCCCCTCTACTCCGTCCATTTATTGTGTGTGTTATTACATTACTTGAAAATCTGAAACCGCCATTTTCACTGACTGTGCGGTCTAGTTGTTGAAACTGGGCAATATAAAATGGGACGCTGCGCGAACACGCTCGGCCCGAGACAGTGCAGTCAGCCTCACCTCTGCTCGTATGTCTAGCTGCTATTTTGCTTACTTTGCACAGAATTGAATCAGCACCAGTTACGTTTTAATGAAATATGTCCTGCTTTTACTCTTCCTTTTTAAATATTTGCTCTGTTTTGAATTTGTTGTGTGGTGGGGAGGCGGGAATCGAACCCTGAGTGGGAGGCATCCGAGTTGAAAACCTGAAACCACCATTTACACTGACTGCAGTCTAGTTGGTAAAACTGGGCAATATATAACGGGACGCTGCGTGAACGCGCAGCGGGCGCGCGCAGCTGGCCCGCCAAAGGCGCACCTAAGGCAAGCCCGTCTGCGCCCGTCAGCGTCCCGGATGCGGCTGGTGCCGGAAGTGCTGCCGGTTGTCCACTAAACGACATTAATCGCATAAGTTACTGCAGAGCAAGGCTATTTGACCTCAGCAAGTGTGTGAGCTGCCGCTCCCACCTTTCTCTTCAGCCAGATGCCAACTTCCTTGTCTGGAAACACTGCAGTTGGGTGGCTTTTCCCCCCTACAGTGAGACGCGTGTGGGAACTAAAGTGAAGTACAACCCTGGCACCCACTTAGATCAGAAGCACGGGGCAGGGAGCCAATTGAGGGCTTTCCTACAAAACACCCGGTTGGTAAAAAAACACGAGCTTCAGCGTTATGACCTTCTAATCGACTTAACGCCCGATATTATGTTTCTAACTGAAATGTGGTTAAACGAAGGCTCTAATCCCACCATTGCATGTGCTATCCCCCATGCTACCAGATCCTAAGAAAGGATCAGCCAGGGTGCAGGGGTGGAGGTGTGGCTCTAATTTTCAAAAACACTTTTACTTGCTCCACGCTACCTACTGTGGAGGTTGAGGGGGCAGAGGGCCTGGCTTCCTTGTCGCTGTATTTGCCCACCAACCTGTTGTGGGCGTAGTAAAATACCGGCCTCCTGGTCCGACCGGAGAGTTCACTGAGTCCATTAGCCACGCTATCGCCCCTATTGCCACTAAATATAGACACTGCCTGGTACTTGGGGATTTTAATATTCACATGGACAAATCAGCGGAACTTGAGCATACTGGGCTGTGTGAATCTCTATGCATATTCAATTTGGTCCCCTATGTCCTCCTTCCTACCCAAGAAAGGGGTCACATTTTAGACCAGATCTTCTCTAATGCCAAGATAGAGATGGACGCCCCCTTCCTATAGTACGGTCGGACCATTTTCTGCTCGGGTTTAGAGTATGTAAGAAATCAGGTAGCTCTCAATCATATTGCAAGCCTCGCCCCATCAGTTTTAGATCCTTTCACCAGTTCACCCCGGAGACATTGTTTAGTGCACACCCGCTAAACCCAATCCCTCACAGTGGAAACCTCGAGAGTGATTTGCTCTCTTTGGAGAACTGGCTACAGCTTCACTCTTTGGAGCTTGCCCTGCCTACCACTTTGGCAGCAAAAGCCAGCAGAGCCTCAGCCCCTTGATTTACGGAGGCCCTCAGAAAGCTAAAAGTGCCTGCAAACGCCTTGAGAGAGCGTGGTGGTATAATTTCAATCCCGTGGACAAAACCACTTACAAACTGGCCCTGAAAGTCTACTACAGTAAAGTCCACAAAGAAAATAAACTTTTCTTCTCTTTTAAAATCGAACGGGCCAGGAATAAAAGTAAAGAACTCTTTAAAATCGTAAAAGACTTCTCGTCTCCTAATGCAATGAACAGCCCTTTTACCCCTACCAGTGATTGGACTAACCATCTTGCATGCTATGTCTATGACAAAATCAAAATTAGCCAAGATTCTTTCAAGGCGCTGCCCCAGGCGATGGAAGTAAACACTGGGCCTCTTCCCCCCGCCAACCCTAAAATAGGTTTTTCCCTCACTCAGTTTCCTTCTATCCCTTTGGATAAGTCTCTTGAGATAATGAAAGCGCTTAAGTCCGGCTCACCCTCAGACCTATGCCCAGCAAAAGTACTGGCATCTATTGCCGAGGTGATTAACCCAGCCGTCAACCTGCTTCTGAATACCTCTCTGCAAGAGGGGCAAATGCCTGAGAGCTGGAAGAACGCAAAAATTCTCCAGTTACTAAAGAAACCCGTGGCAGACCCATTGGTGGCCGGTAATTATAGGCTGATATCATTGCTGCCCTTCTTTTCCAAGGCTTTGGAAAAATATGTAAATTCAGTTACTACGGAATATATGGAAGCCAACCATATACTTCAGCACAGTCAGTCGGGTTTCAGAGCTAACTTCAGTACTGAAACAGCCTTATTAGAAGTCTCTGAAACTATTAAAGCGACACTAGATAAAGGGGGTAACGCGGTACTGGTATTGCTGAACCTCTCCGCGGCCTTTGATACCGTGCCCCAAGACCAACTCTTGTGTAGACTCCAGGACTGCCGCATTGGTGGCACGGTACTCAGGTGGTTCACCTACTTTTTAAGAGACCGTCAGCAAATAATCTGGTCCTCTCCCTTTGCGGCTCTCATCCCCCTTATGAAGGTAGGGGTACCACAGGGTTTGATCCTGAGCCCGACCCTTATTAATGTGTATATGACCCCCCTTGCACTCCTAGCTGAGGAACAAGGTGCAAAAAGCATCATACACCGATGACACGCTATGCTGTTCACCTGTGACAAGGGTGCCGATGTTAGAGCCAGTGAGATAAACGCCTGTTTGATGGAGGTGTTTTCCTGGCTAAGACGTAACCAATTAAAGTGCAATACGGAGGAATCGGAGATTATTTTTTTCTGTCCTAATCCTTGTAAAGCATGGCGCCAATGGTGGCCCCAGGATATGTCCCCCCATTGTAACCTCAGTAAGCACCGTGAAGAACCTTGGGGTCAAGTTAGACAATGACATGTCCATGAAGGCTCAGATTAAAACTGTTGCCGGCACCTGCTTCGGGCTGATGAAAATGTTAAAGAATTTTTTTCCCTTGCTTCCGGTCTCACACAGGAAGACTGTAGTCCAGGCCCTGATTGTATCAAGGCTAGACTACGTCAACGTCCTGTACCTGGGCCTCCCTGACTATCTACTAGGTCGCTTGCAGGTGGTCCAGAATGCGGCGGCCAGAGCTATTCTCATGGTGGGTGCCAGAGCGCGAATGTCTCCCCACTGGCTACCGGTCCAGAAGAACATCCATTTTAAAGCCCTGGTCCTGGCCTTTAAGGCCCTACATAATACGGGTGCTTCCTACATTAGGAAAAGGATTCAGCACTATGTCCTGAAACGGGCGTTGATGTCCTCAGCACAGATTTCGACGACCATCTCTAAGTTCTCCCGCTCCCGCATCGGTGGTCGCTCCTTCCAAGTGATGGCCTCTCGGCTATGGAACTGCCCGCAACTTCTCTTAGACGGGTGCAAGATCTCCTCACCTTTAGGAGGCAACTAAAAACCTGGTTATTCCAACTTTAGATCTAGGCCTATGTGTTTTCATGCAAACTGTCTGTCTCGTGGTCCTTTCAGCGCCGGGACACTCTGTGGAGTAGGCGCACCCTTTACAAGTACCTATTTACATTACATTACATTACTATATAAATATTTTAATTCCTTGAACTCCTCCTCTTTTTCTGGTCAACGTGTTTTGGCCCACTGATTCAGGCCTCATCAAGACATGGGTAACAAAACACAACCAAAAAACAAGAAGGTGCATCAAACTGCCAGGGGCATGTGAAAATTGATTTATCCACTCCTCTGAATCTTTATAGATCCCCTGCAATGGGTTGCCAAGTCGAACACTTCGATATCAATGCACAAAGAGAACTTCCCATCCATATAAATCAGATTTCCAGCCAGCGTATCTTTAAATTACATTCCTTCTGCTCTTAAAATTCTTCAGAGAAGCATTCTACTCTCCTATGCTCCTACGCGGGCGGTCTCATCCTCGCAGCTGCCACGAGGATGGGACTGCCCGCGTAGGAGTATACCTGATTTATACGGCTGAAAGAGAGCTGGACTCTGCCTTTCAACCAAATTGATCTCCAATGGCTTTTTGGCTTGCCTCCTGTTGCTTGAGACTCAGCGCTATCAAAGTCTCTACCCCTGCTCCTGTGCCTGGTCCATTGGAAGTAGACCCAGATACTTGCTCAGAGCAAGTGGCTCATCTCCATTCTACATGTAGCAGAACCGGCACACCCACCTTGTTGCGGGAGTAGAATTGGTGCATCGCTCTCAGAACCAAAGCATGTTCTCCAGAGCCCAATGTATCAGAACCAATCATTTCCGGTGCAGCGGTGTGGAGAGATCGACGCATTAACTCAACTGCGTGGAGAAACCCGGCGCATTGCACTCGGAACCAACGCATCTCGGCTTCGGCACTTCATTTTTGGAACTGACACATTACCATCACTGCATGGAGAAAATCGACATTTCACCTCGACTGCAGGCATGCCATCGATGCATCACTTGTCTACACTGCGCATCCTGCTGTTGCAAGGAATTTTGTTCACCAGGCCTGCGTGGGTCCTGTAGATGACCTCTGCTCCATCACAGTTGGCCTGAACTGTGATTTTGCCCCAGTACAGCGTGACCAGATAACCCCAATAGGTGCTTTTTGCTTCTAAGCACTGAGAACACTTCCATTCTTTAAAACGTCTTATCTCAACTTGTACTCAATGGATTTTTTTGTGGTTTTGGTCTTGATGTATTTATACAATTACTTTTTTTTGTCCTCATCGCACCATCACTTTTTTGCTGGTACAGCTCACATACCACAATGGGAGAGAATTAACCTGTCCACACACAGATATTGCTGTTCCACAGTAGTCCCCCTCGACACCAAGAGAAGGATAGGGAAAAAAATAGGGACCTCCAGGAAACATGGCTTAACCATTAGACCCCCTTATTTGTTGCCAATTTAGGTAATACGCCCAGACCCTATCCAAGCTTTGAGGGTCTCTAGCTATATCGATCTGGCATATATACTTGATATTTTTAAGACAGTCAGTTATGAGTGGTACATTTGCAGATTTCGGGAGCCTACATCTCCCCCGGCTCACCACCAAAACCACAAAAAACCAAATTTCATTATCAGAGGGTTTGCCTGCATACCTGCAACCCGACTAAGGCCCGAAAATATAAGTTGAGGGCTTACCTCGATATGGTATCCTGTAGCCTCGCTAATAAAGTTGCACACCGATGTCCAATAGGGGGCAATCATTGGGCATAGCATGAACATATGTATGTCACCTGCCGCTGGGAGCTTACACTTTGGAGATCCAACATCTTTCCCTGTGACTTTTGAAAGCTTTCCTGGAGATCAGTATACCCTATGTGTGGTAAACAGATGAATTCTCTTAAGTGAGGCAGGTTTCACCACTGCACATAATGTGGAAAAGGATACTTGCCATATTTACCTTAGGTTTCCTTACACAATTCCCCCTTCCCACGTTGTAGATATATCTGGCAAGTTCCTATCCTCAGCTTCTAAAAAGGCCCAATACTTCCTTCTTAAAGGGGCTGTCCTTCATCACCTGTTCCAACCATTGCTCTTCATCCTCTTCAGCCCACTCTTGGGTGGCCCACAAAGATCTCAGCTGATAATATTTTAATCTTGTGCAAGCCCCTAACACTTCCCACTTCACCAAACCTGAATCTGCTCTGAGATCTACCCAATGTCTATGACCTGCTGCTGCTTTTAAGGGTTTACTGAGCTAGTCTACCAAAAAGTCTGGGGTGCACGGGGAGTCCCAAATTGGTGCCGAAGCCATTTAATAAGGGATACTGAACCTCTTTTGGAAATACACCCATGCTCTTAATGCCATTTTCAACACCTTCAACCTGACCTTTTTGAAGTATTTTGAGTCGCCATATTTAAACAGAAAGTGGCTCTGTCGCAAATTCCAAAGCATTGCCCCATATAATTTACCCATTGGAGATCTATCTAGTGTATTAGCTAACATATGGAAGTTCTTAAAATGGAAAGTATAGCAATACATCAATACATCAACAGATCAGGAAGAGCTAGACCCCCTGTCCCAGACTTTCTCCTCACTTTTTTCCAGGATATCCTAGGTCCCTTCACAGCCCAAATAAAGCTCCAAATTTCCCCTTGCAATTTAGCTATGTCTTCTGTCAGGAAAGTAAGGGGTATGGAGGTAAAGAAAAAAGTGTTTTGAGGGAGAATAATCATCTTCATGAGATTTAGTCTACCATAGATGTTTAATGGGAGATTAGCCCATTTAACCAAGAATCTCTCCACCTCTTTATTTATTTATTTATTTATTTGAGTTTTATATAGCGCTGGCTAGACCCGTAGGTATCAGAGCGCTTTACATGAGAAACAAAAACAGCGAGTTACAAGGAACAATAACACAAATAACGAATTACAAGTTACAATAAATTAAACAATTGTTGCACAGTCAATGCAAAGAACGTGGCAAATCGGAGGGGTGAGAAAAGGCAAAGGGGGACAAGAAAAGGATTGTGAGAGAAGGTGAGAGGAGAGAAGGGAACCTGAGTGGGGGATGGGGTTAAGACAGTCCAGCAAGAAAAGAGAAAAACGTTCGGGGGTCATCATGGGGAGTTAGGAGGGAAGGGGGAAGGACGGAGGTCAAACAAGATGGCGGATCAGGGTCGCGGGAATCGACGAAGACCAACACCAAAATGTCGGTGTGCACAAAATTCGAAAATCCTGAGAGAAAGACCAGAGAGCAGGATTAAATTTAGTAGAGTCAGAGGGGGGCGAAGCCACAAAACCAAAGGTGGATGGAAGGCTGTAGAGGGCGTGTACAGGCTCAGGATCACGGGGCATCGGTGTCGACGATCCGCAAGGCGAAGATCCGGTGAGTCAGTTTGGGGGTTAGGGAGCAGTCTTGGAGAAAAGGGAGGCAGCAGCGAAGTCCGGTGGGGGGGGGGGGGTGCACCTCTCTGGTTCAGGAAGGAACGCCAAAACCCAGGAGCGTCATACCACTGCGCTTAGTAGATTAATCACCACTGTACCCTCTGTTCCTGGGAAGGACTCTCGAGCCCAGATGTTAGATCTGAGGCGAAGCACACCATAGCAGACGGCCAGGATGGAGGGAGGCAGCCAGGCAGTAGCGGGGACTGGGAGAGCGAGCCCTCCCCTGGGTCGGAAGATAGTAGGCAGGAATTCAGGAGCACAGGACCAACAGCGCTATGGCACTCAGTCGATACTACCCATCGCGGCAGGGATCAGGCGTCTGTGCAGAACGCTACACCCAACCTGAAGAGCAAGGGGACAGTCCGGAAGGGTGAAATCTCGCCCCTGAACACTCAGCCGGCATCTGGAGTTATCCGATTAAGCCTTAGGTGTCAACGATCCGCGGCGATTCAATCTGAGGGAGACAGGAGGAGGAAGAATAGCAGCAGAGGGAACGAGGACTGCCATGCTCCAATGGCTGGCTGGGTAGGTGACAGCCGCGGGAGAGACCTGAGCCAGGCTCCTCTATAGCCGAGCCAAGCGGCTCCACCGGGCATCAGCCATGTCGTCTCGAGGTCCGCAGCAAGAGCAAAAGATGCAGTTCAGAGTCCGGAAATGGGAGACTTAAGAAAAGAAGTCATGGGTGAACCCAGGTGAATAAAAAGGGGTCCTAGTTGGGGAAGAATTCCGGGTAATAATGGGGATTTAAGCCAAAAACGGCAATCCCTGGCCGGGAGCTCCCGGCCGGAGCTCATCACCTGACCTCTTGGCTGACTTTTTTCCAGTTGACCCTCATTTGAGATTTTGCCCCCTGACTGATCTGTCCCTGGTACCAATCGATCACTTCAGTTTTGTCCCTATTAACCTTACATCCCGATATCCTGCCGAAACCATCAGGCCTCGCCATCAGACTGGATATTGAAGATTGTGGATTTGTTGTATATACCACCTTATCGTCTGCATATAGGGCTAGTTTAACCTCCATACCAGCTGTCTTGAAGGGGATTATGGTGGTAGCTGCTGTAATCTGATGCATCTGATATACAGGTTAAAAAGTAGGGGAGATAGGGGACATCCCCGTCTAGTGCTCCTACTAATGTGGAACCAGTCTGAGAGCTCTCCATTAACCAACACTCCCCCGATGGGGAGCCTATTAATGCCTTGTACTGCCTCTTATTACATTTTAGGGAGATCCAAAACATTTAAGGGCTTCCGAAAGTTATTCTCAGCGCACCCTGTCGAAGGCTTTAGCTGCATCTACCGCTGCTACCGTTAATCGCAATTTCTGGGCTTCCGCCATATCGATGACCCCCATCATCAGATGTGTAAGCTTGTTTAACTGCCGCCCCGGGATAAAACCCCTCTGATCTATGTGGATAATGCTCTTGATAAGCAGCGCCACCCTTGAAGCTAATATCCCTGAAATTATCTTATAATCCACATTCAGTAGGGATATTGGTCTGTAGGATTCTGATTTTGCAGGGTCTTTATCAGGTTTTGAAACTGGGACCACAGTAGCCTATGACCAAGATGCCAGAGCTTCCTCTCCCTTTAAAAAGGGGGTTTGCTTTTCTATGATAGCCTTAGACAGCTCTACAGGAAGACCATCTGGTCCAGCGATTTTCCCACAACACATTTTGCTACATTGTGCCAATATCTCCTCCTCAGTAATCTCCGACCCTAATAGGTCCACTTGCACCCTTGCAATTTTTGTAAGATCTAACTCCTTTAACCAGGTCCATATTGGCTCCTTTCCAGGCTGTAGATCCTTTTCATATATCTCCAAGCTTCCGCTCTAATATCTGCATTGGTGTTTAAGAGCACCCCGGTCTCAAAGTCTATCAGACCCTGTATCTAATTCCTGTCTCTATCTACCTTGGCCTTCCAAGCCAGAAGAGAGCTGCACCTCTCACAGTAGGTAAAATGCTGCAGCTCACTGACTTTCTATCTGTCCTGGGTTCTTTTTTCTAGCAGAGCCTCATATTCTGCTTTGGAATCTTCTAAGTTCTCTGTGGATGGTTGATACCCTAGGCAATCCCTCTAATGAGGCTCTCTGGAGTTCAGCTTCTTTCATTTTAATTTTTGCCTAAACCCCCTCATCTCTCATCCATGTAGCTCGCCTCTTTCCTATCGTTATAGCACTTATTATTGCCCTTAGGTACGCTTTATACAAGTCCCATACTATTTGTACTTTGGCAGAATCTATTTTTTTGATAAGCCAATAAATAACATGCTCATACAAAATAGAATATTTTGACATTAGAATATTTCATACTATAGAAATGAAAATACATTAGGATTGTGTTCAGTCATCGTTTCCTAAAATTCATTATTTTTCTAATTAATGAGAAATGCATACTTCTTATTAAATCCAACAATGGCATAGAGACATACATACATTGATCGAGAGAGTCAAAAGGTTGAGGCCCAAAAACAGAACACTATACCGTGGAGAGTGCCAAATGATCAACCATGGCACCCCATATCTTAATACTGAGTCTGCGTTTTTGCAACACCTTAAGAGCATACAGACTATATTCTAAATTACATATGCCATATAGCCTTCATCTCCACATTTCGAAAGATGGTGGTTCTTTTTGCCGCCACAGTGACGCTATACATAATCGGGCCACAGACACTGCTATGAAGATTAAATATCTGAATTGATATATCTTGTGATCAATCATTGAGCCCTCCAGAACTCCCAGTAACATAACTCACGGTGTAATTGTAATCTGTGCCCCAGTAATTCCAGTCAAGAAGGCCTCCATCCCACTGATCAGTTGCCTCAACTCTGGGCAAGCGAAAAACACATGCAGACTATCAGCCTGATCCATCCCGCATCGTGTACACTTGCCACATCGTTTAACCCGCCCCATTGTGAGATTTTAGAAGAGGTGTAGTAAGGGTTAAAAATGGTCTTGTAATGCTGTGTTTTTAGACTGGAGGATATCAGAATCTTCTCGCCCAAAGCGATGGAGTTTTGTAAAATGTCGCCTCCCTGAGATAATCTAGTGTTCCATTTAAGATTTTGTGCCTCCAGATCATCTGGCTGTACTTCAATAAGAGCTAGATATAAGACACCAATCTTCCCGTGCCCCTTAACTGCCTCTATCAGGTTATTTTTTTGGGCTAAACATTCTACATCTATTTTCTTTTGTAAGTAATCCCAAATCTGTAAATATTTAAAGAAGTCCGTTTTGGGCAGTTCAAATTCCTCGGCCAGAGAGGTATAAGACCGGACAAGGCTATTATCCACTAGATCCCCCAAGGTGGCTTTACCCTGTCATCTCCATCCAGCCATGGTGATGTCCCAAAAAATGGATGGGAATAATGCTGAGGCAGAGGTGGGCGTATAATGGCTGATCCTACCAATCTGCAGGCGCCTCCGAACCTGCTGCCATACCTTATACATAGCATGGACTACCTTGAAACAGATTATCTTATAGTAACTAGGTTCTAGATTTTAAAAAAGCCCCTTTCAGCTACTTCAGTTTCTCCCTCACCCACCAATAAAATTCTCATATGCTGGAGTAGACATGCCCAGTAGTAAAACATAAAGTTAGGTACTGCCCAGCCCCCGCGAGATCGTGGTAAATTCATATATTTCATTGCTCGTCAGGGTTTACCTTGTGCCCAGATAAAGCTGTTGCAAATAGATTGCAGTTTCTGATGTTGCTTCCAACTAAGTTCCAAGGGAACTGATCTAAAGTAGTACAAAACCTTGGGCAAAACATTCTTTTTTAGAACATTGCATCTTCAAACCATTGAGAGATGCAAATCTTCTATTCTATCCAGCTCTCTTTTAATTTTCCGCAGCATGGGATCCCAGTTAGCAAGTACCATTTTGTCCAGGCATGCACTAATTCGGACACCCAGATATGTTGCCTCTTTTGTAACCCTAGGATAGCTGAAAGATGCTTGGTTTGTACATATAATGTGAGTTTTAGCTATGTTTAATTTGTAGCCAGAATCTTGCCCAAATAAAGTTGATAACCGTTCAATCTCTGGCAGTGCTAGGGCTGGGTCTGGGCAGACAACAGCTATGTTGTCAGCATATGCTAGGACTTTGAACTGTTCCCGTCCATACTGCAACAGTTGTATACTTAAACTGTTCTCCAGTAAATTCAAAAAAGGATTAATAGAAAGAGAAAATAATATAGGCGAGCATGGACAGCCTTATCTATTCCCTCTTGATATTGACACTAAATCAGATTCAAACTCAAGCGCACATATTTGAGCCATGGGTGATATATACATGGTTCTAACTGCCCTGACAAAGCCACACCCAAAGCCTTGCCAGTGCATAGTTGCCCACAAAAATTCCCAAGAGACACGGTCAAATGCTTTTTCAGCATCAAATAGCACTACTCCACATGGAGCTTGCTTAACATTGGCTGAGTCTAGCAGGGTTACTACCCTGCTGATGTGGTTGACCGTGGCTCTTCCTGGGATAAAACCATGTTAATGGGCAGAGACTAAGGAAATAATCTTGAGTCACGTAGCTAGAATTTTTGTGTATATTTTCCCATCACAGTTTAAAAGCAAAATAGGTCGATAGGGCCCGGGTAGTGTGGGGGGCTTATTTTTTTTTTTTTTTTTAAATGATGATATTAGCTACATCCAAGGATGCATGGGCATACCCTTTTTGTGCTTCCTGGAACGTAGTAAGCATATCTAGTTTCTCTGGGCCGGCAGCCCTGCCTGCAGCTAGAGAGTTGACAACCTCCGCAAGCTCCTCTAGCATTATGGGCTCCTCCAAATACCTGCGATCTTCTAAACTCAGAGTCCTTCTATGTGAATCCTTAAAGAAGGACTCATGTCTCTCATAGCCACTTTGGTCCTCAGTATATAATTCTTCATAGAAAGCCCTACAAACTTCTAGGATCTCCACTGGTGTTTCGACTAATCTCCCAGCTGGATCTTCAACCGCAATAATTTCACTTTTAGCCTCCTTACATCTAATTTTCTTTGCCACGCATCTGCCCGTTGAGTCCCCATATTCATAGCATTCCCTTCCAAAAAGATGATATTTGTTAGCATTATCCTTAGTCCATTGCACATTTATCCTGGCCTTACAGCGGGCCACCTCAGTTTGCACCTGAGTTATATCCAGCTTTCCCTGCAGAGCTTGCATAAGACTATACTCTGCCTTCTGAAGGTCCTCATATAAACCCTGATTTAATTGCCTCTGAGTTTTTGAACATATAGGCCAAACCTGAGAATTTCCCCCCCGAAGCCCTGCTTTTAGTGCATCCCAGACTATAATGTGGGTGGTGGAATTCCAATTAGTAGAGAGAAATTGGTTCAGCCACTTCTGAATGTGACTTATAAACTGTAGCAGTAACTTCCTATCAAATGAGAAGGACCCACAGGGTCGTACCAAGCCATGCATTGCAAATTTTAACAGCAAGGGATTATGATCCGATGTGACTCTGGGGATAACCTGTATATACGCATTCACAATATGTGTTTTGGTTACAAAAAAATGATCTAATCGAGCAAGCTTTTGGTGTTGGTAGTGTGTTTACCCAGGATCTGGATATTTTAATTTTGCCCAGACATCAGCTAAACAATGATCATATAAAAGTTGCTGGAGGGCCTTGAAAACCTTAGGTTTTTGACCAGTAGGTATATCTCTGCCGGCAGATAGAGTAACATCTTCTGGCTGGATGTTGAAATCCCCACACAGTATCAATGGGGAGGGCCAGGAAGCCAGCTCTGAATTGAGATAGTCTAATGTCTGTGCTTCGTCAAGATTAGAACCATACACAGAGCATATTACAAAGTTTCTATTGCCAGCTAAGCATTCAGCTATCGCCCACCGGCCATATTTGCCAGCAAGAACTCTACCGGTGGATTGAATATTGGATTTAGCAAGGATTGCCACACTTCTTATAATAGAACCTTGCATTGTACAAGCTACAAGCGTATACCCTATCTCAGATATCACTTTGTGTTTTCCCCAAGGTATATGTGTCTCTTGGAGGCACACAACATCTGGACACATCCTTCTTATTTCCTGCGCCACTCTTTGCTGTTTAGCCCTGTCGTTGAGGCCACATATGTTAAAAGAACAGATAGACAGTTTATCCACCGTCATCCCACCATAAATTGCTCTGAGGGTAGACTCTACCCCATCCAATTGAACATCACATATATGTAGACACAATCCTTAGATTCTGTTTGATCTACTACATTTATTGGCTTATTTTCAATTTAACCCCCACACAACCCCACAGCAGTCTCACCTCTCACAGAAAACCCACCCAACCCGCCCCAGCGCTTCCTCTGCCAGCGGAAGCCCCCACTCCCACCCCAATAATAGTGGTGAATAGACCCATAGGCCTTGGGTGATGGAGAGCGGCAAACACCATCCAATATCCCCCCTTCCTCCCAAATTCACCCAACCCAGTATGTGTAATAGCAAAAGAAAGAGAGCACAGCACAATGCAAAGAGAAATAAAGGAAAGAAAGGAAATTACCCCCAAAAACAAAAAGAGAAGAATACAACCACAGACAGCAATACCAAACCCAGCCTCATCTTCCATCACCTGTGCCCCTTCTGATCTTTTCTAACATTAATCAGTTTCCTAAGACTTAATACCCTGTACAAATTCTTTGGCCTTGGCCGCGGAGGTGAAAAATTGGGTTTTATCTCTGTATCTGATGTTAAGTTTGGCAGGGTTGAGAAGAAAATCTTGAGCTCCCTTGGTCTGAAATGGAGTAATCAACTGTCACAGCTGCCACATTTATTCAACAGTCATGTGAAAATAATCTGGCCGAACAAAGAACTCAAACCCTTTCCCCCTTCTCTTCCTATTTGGCCACGCCAGATCATACAGGCCCTATCTAGACAAAAAATTGGATAAGCAGATCAAGACAGCTCTGGAACTGGGGGCGGGTGGCTAGATCCAGAGCGAGTGTTCTACCGGAAAGGAAACCAGTGAGCCTGGTCCATTGTGTAAGTTCAGGAAAGGCTTCTGCAAAGAGTTCCACAATGAATTTCCGGGGGTCAGAGCCTTCCGAGACCTCCGGTAGGCCAAATACTCCTATGTTGTTGCTGCGGAGGCGATTTTCCATGTCCTCAAGCTTCCATGCCATATTGTTCTTCTGTAGCACCAAAGTATCAGTGGTGGCTTTCTGAACAATCATCTCATCTTCTAATATGGAAATTCTGTTCTCTGCTTCGGTTATACTTTTGGCAATTTCCGAGCAGGATTTAGCCACTGGGATAATGAGTTTTAGAGCTTACGGCAGGCGCCTTGTATTTATTTGCTTTCCACTGGGGTTTCTTCTCTGTGTATCATTATGGTCTCTTATATGACAGAGAGGGAGATATCTTCTGGGTGCGCTGATGATTGTCCCGTTGTATCCCCAGGGTCTGTTACCAGGTTGGAAGAATAGGAGTAGTCCCATAAAAGTGCCACAGCTAAATTCCCCTGATCCCCAGGGTCAGATATTGATATCTTTTTCCATACAGTGCCGGTACACGACCCCACAGTTGGATTTCCTGGCACTTCCTCATGACAATTGTGCGCTGCTAGTCTCACTCCATGGACTATTTGGTGATCCCCTCAGGATAGTTCCAGCATTTGCAATGACTCATCTTTCGAAGAGTTGGAGGGGCCTGATAAGGAAAAAAAGTGCTCACCAGCATCGATCTCGACCTGATTCACAGAGTTAATAGCTTGCCCATCCATTGACTGACACTCGCCCCTATCTGACTTAGTGGTCTCCACAATTGGACTAGCGGCTATTAATTCATGGAATTTCTCCCCGGGTACTATCTGTGCCCAAGGTGTTTGCCCCCCCCAAGCAAACCAGTCCCCCCTGGAGTTGGTATTGAGGAATTAATAGTTATTGAGTCCTGCCCTCCTGTGCCATCTCCTGCCCAACATCACTATTAGATGCAGAATTAGCACCCGCCTCAAGACCAAAGTCACCCGGGTTGTCTCAGCTCACCTCATTTAGCCGTGCAGCCCCGACAGCCTCTTCCAGCAGCCGCTCCTCCTGTTTAGTGATGGTGCGCTTTCCTTTCCTGGAAGAGAGGAAGATCGCAGGAGTGATTTTCTTCGACGGCCTAGCAATCCGGGTTTTTTCAGTACTCAGCCCATTCTCACCGGCAGTAGCCGATCGTTGTTTCTCTTGTTTCTCTTTCGGTGCTTTTCCTAAACCGAAAGAGTCTCCAGCCATATGCGTCTTGGCCCCTCGGGAGTTCTTTGCCGGCATAGCTGTTGGGGACACGCTGTGTTTCAGCCGGGAGCAGATGGAAACCACAGGGGAGGCTCAGCGTCAGCCGGGTAAGTGGGACCACACACCACTGGAATATATGTATATCCCTCAGCATTTCTTGCTTTACCAAAGGGGGTTAAGCATTATCTTCTATTCATTGGAATTGGCTGAGGCACCAGCTCCGAAGCAGTCCGCTGTGCTCAAGTGGGGCGTGGGGACAATGATCAGTTGCGAGCGCTCAATTGGCCGACATGGTGGACGCCATCTTTCCACTGGCAGAATATCTGTTAATAAGTAAAAAATCAGCAGTTTTATCTGCCAAGCCTACAACCACCTCCTCATCCAACAGTATGGTTCTATTGAGGGTCCACCTTCTCTGCCCCAGCTGTTTACTGTCATTTAAATATAAGACCACCGAGGAGTGATCCGAAAGTACCGTGGGGACATGGACAATTGACTATACCTCATCGTTTAGAGCCTGGTCAACAAAAAAGTAGTCTAAGTGCAAATGATGGCCATACTTTTTACTATAGAAGGTAAAACCTCTAGCTGCCCCATCCTACTGTGCCAGATGTCTAATAAATTTATTTTGACCATCATGCACCTTAACCTACGGGATGTCTTAGGGGAGCTTGTATGCGTTGTCCTTGATGTTCTATCCAAGTCATGATTTAGGATAATGTTAAAATTCGCTCCAAAGATGATGGGAATCGTAACCTCCAAAAGACTGGATTGCAACTTCTGGAGTGTGTCTGGCATATCACTATTTGGGCCATATGAGGTTGCACACACAACCAGCCTGTCCTGAATCCCCAAATTAGTCACCAACCATTTGCCAGAACTATCTAAATCATATTTCAGTAACTTTATTCCTGATTTATTTCTTATGACTAACGTCACCCCTCTGGTGCTTCCTCTATGATCTGAGCACAGTACATCCTGGACCCACCTTAATTTACTAAAGCAGGACCTGCACTCCTCCTGCT
Source organism: Triturus cristatus (assembly GCF_964204655.1). Classification (NCBI taxonomy): domain Eukaryota; kingdom Metazoa; phylum Chordata; class Amphibia; order Caudata; family Salamandridae; genus Triturus; species Triturus cristatus. Next base: position 135,725,557 of record NC_140590.1, on the reverse strand, counting down.
CCACATGAGTCTCCTGAAGAATTATAATGTGTGCCCCACTATTTCTAAGATACTCCCCCACCATTGCTAGCTTCCGCCTAGATCTCAACCCGTTCACATTCCAGGTAGTAATTTGAACTTTTCCTTCCTTATTCATTGTCTTGTGCCCACATACCCCTCTCCCTGCAAGCTACCTTGCTTAACCTTATGTAGCATGCACTCTCTGGAATAAATTTTTACAATTACTGTCTATTTTTCTATCCTGGTGTGGAGTCTTTTTGAGGTGTTTTCATTGTGTTACTCTGTGTTGTGTTGCACAAATACTTTACACATTGCCTCTTTAGAAAAGCCTGACTGTTCTGTGCCAAGGTACCAGAGGGTGAGCACAGGGTATCTTTTAGTGTATCTGGCCTTCCCTGACTAGTTTTGTGGTTACTGCTTGGATAGGGTGCATACCTCTGCCAACCATAAACCCTGGGGCATATCTGTGGGAATGGGCTCAGGACAGCCCTGCAAGTCACCTTGTTGCGCTGTCCGACGTCAAAGTGAAAGGGCAGAAATGCACTGTATCTATGGCACACAGCACATTCTAACGCTCCCCCCTGTGCTGGCACTGTTTCTGCAGCCTAGTGCCAATGCAGGCACCCTTGCACCATTGTTCTACTTATTATATTTTGTTTTACAGTTTTGGGCTTGTATTACCCATGAATCACTATGCTATCATAAGTGAGTATGTGCCCGTGACTTTAGTGTTTCCTAATGCACATGCCATATTTACTAGCAGTGTGTTGGTTGGCACAAGTACAGGCATAGTGACATTATATGAGGCATTCAAATAGATCATCCTTCCCTCTTGCTTCAGCCCACCCTGTATGCCTTCAATATTGGTAAAGCTTATTAGGTTGTGAATCTGCTCCTCAAGTCAAGTTTAACTTGTAGCTCCTCCCTCAGTTGCAAGACTCTCATGCCTGCATTTGACAGAAGGCTTTGGACATGAGATTGCATATATGAGAAGAGACTCCATTGACTTTCTGTATAAACTGCTGCCAGTTCTTCATTCTGACCTGGTCCATGGAGTTTTAGAGCAAATGTCCCACGAGCAGCGGCTCCTCTTTCACAACATGTAGTTCAGGCAAAATGAATGTAAATGTTCTCACATGGTCCTGGCAGACAGATGGCTGGCTTGCAGGAGTGGGTGGCTGTTTCCAGTGAAGGAATGAACTGGACTGAAAACCCGTAAAATGGCTACCATGAGATGAATTGTTAAAAGCTGGCTTTCAGAAATGATGACTGCTCCCAGTACAGTGCTCAGGTGACTCAGGAATGTAGGTAGGTCGCTTTCCTACACACTGGTAGTAAGGCAGTGACGTTGGCAAGCTGAAAATATATATTTCCGGTCTTATGAAGTCATTTCCATGTGAGGAGAGAGTGTCTCTGTGATGATTTGTTTCGTGCTGTGATGTGCATCGGCAGGACTAGAATAATAATAAAAGTGAAAGCAGGGAAAATGTGTTTGTGTGTGCCCACCCAACGTTATTAAAGAGAACTGTTGGGGAGCTGAGCGCTCAGAAGAATCATGTTGTGATGGGCATCAGTAGGAAAGGAACAATAATAAAAGTGAAAACAGTGAATATGTGTCTATTGTGTGCCCACCCAATGTTACTAAAGAGAGCTGTCGGGGAGCTGAGTGTAGTATCCAGCTGGATACATTCTAGTGTTTAGCCTGTGATGTAAGACACTCTACACCCACCCACCACAGGCGTCACCAGTCAGGTGACCCTGTTAATAGAAGGGGCAGGGCGCATGTGCCCTGGGCCTGTTCCAGTATATTACTAATGTGTCTGCGTGGTCCTTTCATCTAGCATGTGGGCCTAGGGCCCAAGACACCACAATGGCGACGAGGCGGGTCTGACCCCATGTGCCCACTGCACAGCCCTTCCTTCATCTCTGTGGGGAGGAAATGAACCAAAGGATACGCCCTTCCCCACAGGGCAACCTCCAGCGAGGGCAGAGAGGATCCGGCTAGGCACCATGATGCAGCCCTCTGCCGTCATGGAAGAGTGAACGGAGACTGGTTGTCTCCTGCCCCATCGATTCTGGTGAGAGCAAGAACCCCCGGCGATGTCAGCAATGTGCCCACTGCCACGCTCAGGCTGTCACTGCCGAAGTCAAGTGGCCCTGTGACCCTCACCGCGCGGCGCCAGGGAGAGCCGTCCCACCCCACTGAGCAGGACGTTATACAGCCCACTCTGACTCTGGCCGGGCGAGTGTGTGGCGGAGGCTGGCACAGAGAAGCACCACGACCTGGCAACACGACCTGGGACCATGCTCCATGGTCCGTCCCCTGTCAGGAACAGGACGGCTACTGTGGCCCTCCAGGCAACAAGCGGCGCAATGGAGTGGACACTGCTGCCGTAAGGATCGGAGGTCAGCGCCTGCGACCTCACCCAGGAGTGTCGACGCTCCCGCGACTTGCCCCCACACCGAGGCCCAGGTGTTAAAGTGGAAGAAGAAACACAGCTGAAAAGCCCCAACACTGTCCGTCCCCATTCCAGCATCCTCAGCACTGCTGCCATCTGCGGAACGATCTCATGTTTGGGATAAGCGGTGATCGCGGAGCCTCCTAGAGTACACTGAGACCCTCCCGCATCGCACTACCACTTGCCCACAGACTAAGAGTAGCACCAGGAAGTGAAAGGAGCGCCTGCAACTGAGGCGCCCTGGTGCACCAAGAGAGAGTGGGGCCGACATCAGGCCATGACCCCACATAATGTGGCACCCATAAACTACCGCCGCCAGCAAACAGTACCGCCCCCACAACCTACCCTCACCTCACCTCGCATGCTGTGCACCGAGATGTCCCTGCAACCAAGGCTCATGGCCTCGCAGAGTGAAGGAAACTGCCTTAGTCTGCAATCTGCCGCCCACGGTTACACCCCGCCACACGAGGAAGGAGTCAGCCAGCACCTCGGACTCTCCTCATCACATTGCCAGTCCCAAAGAGGCCTGTCTGCCTCCCGGCCATTTTTCTGCTATGCCGGTGTTCGAAGAAATACGCATGCGCGCATGCTTAGGGGGAGCGCATAGCCGAGGGGAGCAATCCATTATGGAACACCGGCCTGAAAGGAAACACTACGGGGCCTGCTGGAAACACAAACGCTGCACTGCCACCTAGTGACCCTCGAGGAATATTGCACCACTCAAGCAAAAGCACTGTTCACAGTGATATGACCCACAATACTGGAGAAGAGGTATGTTTCTGGACACATTAGTCATCCGTGGCCCAAAGAGAAAAGACCAGCGAGTCATCCCTCCCAGACAGCCTCCAGACAAAGATCTTAGGTGACAGAGGGACAAGCGCTGAAATGAAAGGAGCCAGAAGTGCCCCGTGCTTAAGAGAATCAACAACCACCAAGAAGCATGGATTGCAGCCTGTGACAAGGCACTAAAGCACGACGCAGCTACCGAGAGTCCAGTAGAGAGGGTGCGCACCGCCCCCTGAGACTGCAACCCAGAGGCTGCTGGCCATTAGAAGTGGTCACAGCATGCACCCTGCGGACTGTCTAGCAGGCTGAAGTAGAGAAACGGAACCCCTGCTGAGAACCAAGAAACCCCAATGCGGGCCCCGGGGGAAGTGAAGGTCGCAGACCAGTCTTCCCCCGGGGTATTCGCGCAACGGCCGGAAGGACATGGTGGGGGTGGGATTATAGGAAGGAAGGGGGCGGGAGTTGGGAGGGTATTTAGGTGTCAGGAGAGGAGTATCCGGCCTCTTCCTGACACCTGAGCACCACCGGGAGGGAGAAAAGAGTTTGTGGTCGGGGTTTAGCGTTATCGTCTCGGTTTGCGATGTCCCTGGGAGAAAATACGGCGCGGCGGCTGGCTTGGCCGGGAGGTGAGCGCGGGACCGATCGGCCGGGTGCAGAGTTGCTGCCGGGCGTGTCCAGCAGGCGCAGGCCTGGAGTGTCGCGCTGAGGGTGGCGCACGTGCGCGGAACGAGCTGCTGCGGCAACCACCGGAACGTTGAAGGTGGCAGGTAGGGAGGGGGCATCCTGAGCGGGGGAGAGGGAGCGGGAGCCGGAGTCCTGCCGCGTGTCCGCCGGCTGGTTTTGTGTCATGCTGCCTTCGCTCGCAGGGTGGGGGGGGGGGCGGTACTGGAGCCGGTGCGCGCGTCTGCTGGGGGCCCTGTAGTGCGGTGGGCGGGTTGCGGCGGGGACGGCGAGATCGGCTGCGTCGCGCATCGGTGGCGGGGTACCAGGTTTCGAGCCTCGAGGTCGCGCCCCCATCTTATGGTTCTGGGCTCCTCTCTTACCCACCATGCGGGAATGTGTAGCTTTGTGAGGCGCTCCGGTGCCCTCGGGTTGAGTTCGCGTATGCATCCTGTAATTCCGGGCAACTTATTTAACCCCTCGTGCCTGAATGGGCGATGTACGCACGGAGCTAAGTAAAGCGCTCCAATACCTTCGGGTCGAGTTCGCGCTCACGTCCACATCCGGGGATTCTGGGCAAATAACTTAACCCCCCCCTGCATGACTGGGTAATCTGCCCACGGAGCTCTGTACAGTGCTCCAATGCCTTCGGGTCGAGTCGCACTCGGTAGTTATGCCAAAAACGATAAATACCAAAAAAAAAAAAAAAAAAATTATATATATCTATCTATATGTATATACAGCTTTGCGGTGGTGTCTCGCTTTCGGTGCCATTCCATCCCGGACACATTAGTTCATAGCAGGCATCGCGCAAATTTGGGCAGGCCAGGGTTTGTGGGTACTCTTTATTGGCGAGGCACGGAGCCGGCAGGAGAGCCCCCATGCGGCTATCCACTACCAGCGGCAAGCTGTAGGTATGGGCCCACCGATTCTTAGCCCTTCACCATTTATTTTGTTTATGGTGCACTGGGGGCCACCCGGAGGTTTCGGCATAGGAGGGTGGGGGGGGGCAGGTGACGGGTTGCTGTCTAAGTCGGTCGTGCTGCGAGGGGTGTCTAGGACAGGGGTGAGGGACTGCCAGCGTGGCATGTGGCCCGGTGGTGCTTGGGCCTACCTGGTTGCGGCGACCCAGTGGGGGGGGGGGATCCATGACCAGCGCATAAGGCTGGCAGATGGGGGTAATGCCAGCGGAGCGCACAACGGCTCTGAGACGCTGGCCAGAAGCAGTAGGGGGGTCCGCGGCGGCCTGCCCTCCTTCGAGGGATTCGCGCATTGAGGACTACAACCGTGTGATCATTACCAAGTTTTGAGTATGTGCGGTGTGAAGGGTGGCATGGAAGGTGTTGGGGGGTGAGGATGGAGGACTGTGACGGTGTGCGACGGAGTGGGAGTTGGCGGGCCGGATGCAGTGCGATAGACGGGGATGTCTGATGGGGCCTTGAGTGGGTGCGGGGGGGGGGGGTGTTCGGGTAACCAGTCCAATTTGTTCTTTGTTTCAGGCGAGGGCACCTAAGACGGAACTCTGAGGGGGATGGCAGCTTCGCTCAGGAAAAGGAGGTCCCGGACGGACACTCAGGTACATGAATTGGGGGTTAAGGTCTTGGAGTTGTACTGGGGAGGTTAGGTGTTCACGCCCTGGTTGTCACCGGGTGCTCACGTGTCAGTGTATGCAATGGTATTCCTCAGTAAGGTTGAATTGGGGGTCAAATCTTGGAGTTGGGACTTGGAAGATTAGGTTCACGCCCGTGTTGTCACCGGGTGCCCATTTATCAGTGTATGCGATGGTATTTCCTTCAGTAAGGTGGGGACAATGCTGGGGGCCTGGGAAACCCAAGGTCCAAATGACGCACAGCGGGTCGGCTGGGGAGTTCGTGGTGATACCAGCAAGGAGAGGGCATTACGTCAGACGGAGGGAACTTTGGGGGCCACGCGAGGAGAAGGTTTGGGTTTCGAACGGCCGATGGGGATATCAGGCGAACGTAAGGCTGGCTGCCAAAGGGTGGCTTGTCCCTATTTGCCGTGTTTAGCGGCTGTTTGCCATGCTTGGAGGTTGACTTTTTGAGCTGGGGGTGCCAATTGACGCAAGTTGTGGCTATCGGTCTCGGACACATGGGGCAGCATGTTGAAGGGCGCGGCCCAGGGACAGCTGGGGGTCTTTATCAGATGGATGGGGGTGCCGGGCTGGAACGGTGGTGGACAGGTTTACGGTCAGCCCGAACGTAGCTCGACTTGGGGTGGTCTTTCTTCGCCGTAATAGTCAACCGCTACCCACAGCTGGGAAGGCAGGCAAGAGAATTTTCTCGGCACTTCCGTTGATGGGCAAGTACTCAGACGAGGGGGGGACCTGGAGGGAGGGGGTGTGGGTTTTCGGGGGAATTTTTTCCAAAGGACAGGTCACGAAGCCCTTGGGGGTAGGCAGGGGCCTGGAGGTCCTTATCGAAAAGTTGGAGGCCATGGGTCCATGGCACCATTTGACTCACATGAGGCGAATATGCGGAGGCAACGGGATTGCCGGACTGACGGTGCAAACTGGGTGGGGGCTGAGGTCTTGAAGAAAGGCGGGGCGCCGAGGCCGCAGTATCTGGAGCGCGAGCGTCGCGAAGCGTGCCGGGGGGCAGGGTTATACAGGGGGGACTTGCTGGGGAGCGGGACTGGTAGAGGTAGTTTGCTGGCCACGGGACAAGATACTCACCGTTCGGTAGGCATCGCAGTAAAGGAGGCTGAGGGGATGCGCCGGATGGGGTGCTGGTGAGACGGCGACGGCTGGGGCCGCTGCTTAGGGGACCCAGACAGGGTTAGGGGGTTTTCGGGCACGGCACGATGCGTTTGGGGTGGAGATGGTCACCGGGTTTGTAGTGGGGCAGTAACTTGAAAGCAGAGATTCTGGCTGACAGGATGCAGTTTTTAGTCGGGGGCGTGGAAATATGTTGTGTGTCGGGAGTAAGGAGCCAACACAGTGACACTGCTGACAATGTGGCGTTTTCGTCAAGGGCATCTGGGAATATGGTAGTGCAGGGCACAGGAGCCGCACTGCTATGGTACCGGTGGGGCGGCAGACACTGGTGCGGGGACTGGGGTGACGGGCGTTTGTGCATGGCTTGTCTGGGTGTAACTGGGACACGACGTTTTCAAAATAGGGCAGCGTGGGGCTTGCGGCGTAGTGGAGAAGGTAGTGTAGGGGTGCTACAGGCTATTCAGGTTTCGTTCGAGGGCTGGGCCGACGGGAAGTGGCTCCCTTAAAGAGAGGCACGATTCTTCCGCCTGAGGGCTGGCACATAGGTGTCATCAGGAGGGCTGTTCGGGGGTGGAGGAGGAAGTCGGTGAGTGGGGAGCTGGCAGTGTAGTAGGGTGTGTGGTGCCGTTATAGGTCAACGTAGGGGTTGGGGGGGTGTTTTTTGGAGAGACTGGGGATGGACGGGACAGAGACATAATCCAAATGGGACTAATCTTTCTTTTTTTACTACAGGTAAGGGGAGTGGCCTGGGATCCAGTGTGGTCGCATGGACAGGCGGACATTCTCCCGAACGTTGGGCAGCCACAGAGGCGACATGGCGGGTGTACGGCTGTCCTCAGGCGGGGAACGCAGTCATTTGGGATGTTTGATGATGGAGGGGGAACAGTGCATTGACTCAGGGTGAGCGTTGCGGCCAGTGAGAGTGTCTGTGTCATACGATATGGGAAATGGCTCCACGACCAGCAAAGGCGCTGGAGAGACGGTACTTAGGCAAATGGCAGGTCTGGTTTATCCGAGAGGCATGGCGAGGGATATGTTTCAATCACTCGGAATTTAGGAGGTGGGGTAATGGGAGGCACTGCGCCTTGCACTGAAGGGTCTCTGGGGACGTTTAGCATGCTTACAAGGAGATGGCCTGCAGCGAGGGGGACGGTTTGAGGGGAAACTGGTGGCCTGGTTGGGGATGGGGCACTTTCAGGGCTGGGGGATGGTCCTGGACACGTTTCTTGTTTGTAGGGGACACTGGCTTTATGGGTGGATGGTCGTCCACCGATGGTGCCTTGCAGAGAATGGAGTAAGGGTGGATGGTCATCCACCTAGGTTGCCTTCCAGAGGAGGGAATTATTGGGGGCTGTTGAACATGCTTCAGGGCTAATAGCGCTCAGGTAATGGGGTCTGTTGGAGGGGACACGGGGCGATTTTGGTCTTGGTTTGGGGATGGAACACTTTTCATGGATGGGGTTTGCCCTGGAAGTGTAGCTTGTTTGAAAGGGGCACTGGCTTTGTGGGTGGATGGTCGTCCACCTTTGGTGCGTTGCAGAGAATGGAGTAGGGGTGGATGGTCGTCCACCGATGGTGCCTTGCAGAGGAGGGATTTTTGGGGGATGTTGAGCGCGCTTCACAGCTAATAGCTCTCAGGTACGGGGGACTGTTGAAGGGACACGTGGCGAATTTGGTCTTGGTTTGGGGGTTGGAACACTTTCATGGATGGGAATTGCCCTGGAGATATAGCTTGGTTGAAAGGGACAATGGCTTTATGGGTGGATGGTCGTCCACTGTTGGTGCCTTGCTGAGACTGGAGTAGGGGTGGATGGTCATCCACCGATGGTGCCTTGCAGAGGAGGGATTCTTGGGGGATGTTGAGCGCGCTTCACAGCTAATAGCTCTCAGGTACTGGGGACTGTTTGAAGGGACACGTGGCGATTTTGGTCTTGGTTTGGGGGATGGAACACTTTTCATGGATGGGGATTGCCCTGGAAATATAGCCTGGTTGAAAGGGACGATGGCTTTATGGGTGGATGGTCGTCCACCGATGGTGCCTTGCAGTGGATGGACTTTGAGGGCTGTCGCACATGCTTACAGGGGAATGGCCCACAGTTCATGGGCTATTGGAGGAGGCACAGGTGGTCTTGTCTGGGGTTGGGACGCTCTTCAGGGATTGGGGATTGGCCTGGACGGTTACCGGATTGCAACGGATACTGGCTGTACGGGTGGATGGTCATCCACCGGGGGGGGGCCTTGCCGAGAAGGGAGTTTGGGGGTCAATGGACCAGGATTACAGGGGAACGGTCCGCGTTTGAGGAGACGGAGGGAGGAAGACAGGGAAAACAGTTTCGTTTCAGGGTCCTACACCCATGCTATGGTGTGTGCACTGGTACAATTTTGTCACGGACGGGGTTTGTTTGGTAACTGCTCCTTAGTGACACAGGACACAGTTTTCAAGGGTGGATGGTCATCCACCTGGTGCCTTGAGGGGTGGGGAAGGCATTAGGAACGCACCCTGGGGGGACAGGTAGTCCTATTTCGAGTCTGGGGTATCCCGGCAATAGTGAACTTTATAGGGGACGCAGGTTTAGGGGATGGAGGGTCATCCACGGGGGCCGCAAGGTAGACTGGATGGAGGCGAAAGGTGCACTAGCACTGGGGGGTGGGGCAGGGAACCGCCCTCCGGGGGTTTCCCTGGTTGGCGGTACTTTGGAGGGGTGGGTAGTCACATACGGGCGGATCCACCCCTCGGGGGGGGAGAACGGTACACAGGTGACTGATAGCGGGCGCGGGAAGCAATGACCAATGAAGGAAATTACACAGAGGATGCTTGGAGGGCAAGTGAAGGTGAGAATGGGGAGAGGAAGGAGGTCACCGAGTGAATGGGGGAAGAGTCTAACAGGTGAGATGGTTTTGAGATGGTTTTGAGAATGGATGAAAGGAGAATGAGTCGGTATGGGATGGGGAAAGTATATTTATTGCAGTTATGTACTGTTGAATAAAGCCTAAATGATTGCAACCATGTCCTAACAAAATGGCCTTTTACGCTTCAAGTAACAGCGTGGAGTGTGGTTCTTGCGCGATGATACCTCTACTCTGAAAACTGCCCAGAGCCCACAGAAGACACAGACGGAACGAGCGTGGCGCACACACCCCAGGTGGATGTCGGACGCCACCGCCAGCAAGGAAACTGCGTCACCCGCCCGAATTGGTGAACGGCCATCACTGCAAGAGAGCCGGACAGCCACAGCAGCCAGGACCAGGAGAAGAGAAACTGTACACCCCAGCAGGGCATCGTGCAAACAGAACAAACAACCGACAGTAACGTCTCAAGGTCGCTGTCCCCACCAACAGCAATAGAAAGCCTGGTGCAGAAGTGCGCCCCACGAGTAGCTGCCCAACGCCCCCCTGCCAGAGAGCAGATTGCACTACCCGATCCTACTGGTGAACAGGCACAACTGCAAGCCACACTACAGACACACGAAGTGCCAGAAGAAAGCATCCAAGGAGAAGACGGAGCGCGCTAAGCCCGAAGCACGCAGAAGGCCGTGCCAGTGAACCTGCCAGCACGGGATAGAGACATCTCCACCGAGAGAAGCACTGCTGAACGCAGTACAGAGAGCAACCACATCTCTACTGCACTCAGGTTGAAGAGGAGGACACAGCACCAAGCAAGTGCACAGTAGCACAGGGACAGCTGCTACCGTGCAAACGAAGGGCGCAGTCGGATGCGTGCCAAAAGAGAAGCCAACCTGCCTGCCGGTCGCAACAAAGAAGCACTGCCGGAGGGAGATCCCCTACATCTCCACTGCCTCAGCAAAGCCCTTCAGTGGGCCGAAGGAAACACAGTGTCCTCCCTCATACTGCCTCAGGACGGAGTCGGCAGTGACCCAGTAAAGGCACGAGAGGAGTCACACACTCCATGTGGCAGGCTGCCACAGCGTCAGGTGCTTAGACAGCATGGCGAAACGTGACCGGACGTCACTGCGTAGAGCGACAAAGGAGCCCGTAACGCAAAGTGACCAGTCGGGACAAGCGCACCGGAAGAAAGGAAGAAGCAGCTGCCACAACGGCGCAGCCCCGAGGCACAAGCACAACGCCCTTGAGCGAGGAGACTCAGATCACCACACAATCCCTGAGGAGGGGAGGGTGCCAATGGAGGTCCCAAGAAATGCATGCAAGTCCTACAGACAGGATAGGCATGCAACAGGTCCACAAAAGGTAGGAGAGAGACCGTCACAAGAACGACGCGACCAGTGAGATGTCCATGTGGCTCAAAAGTGAGACAGGTGGCAGGACGCCACTTCTAAGGAATAACCTGGTCAGAAGAAGGAGAAGAGCATCGCACAACGCCACTCAGCAGATGAGAAAAGAACAGTGGCACGACGCCACAGGGCAGACAAACACCACAGGAGTGCAAGATGGAACAGAGAAGAGCTACAGGACCAAGGACTCACACCAGCACTGAGGAAGGTGTTCATCCACAAAAGCCAGCCACCGGGGTGCAGAGACGTCACTGGAGACAACTCCACCGGAGGACCTACCGTAAGCCGCTAGCAGCGCGATCTGCGTCCTGGCCCCACGCTTCGCAGTTCGACCGTCCTCTCACCTATCACCGGCTGCTTGGTATCGATAGCACCACACCTCGCAGTGCATCTACCTGAAGACAACGGAGCAGTGCCACGAAGTCCCTCAAGTCCTCCTCACTCCCTAATGTCACCCTGACAAAAGACCACCGCCTGTCTGCCCACTGAAGAAAACTAACATCCTGTTATCACCTCCCAGGTGCATCATCACCAAGGAGCATCGCACCACCCGAGTGAATCCACACACACCCCGAACAACCGGAGCTCAAGGAGGCGAATCACCCAGGAACAGTCTGTGCACCCCAGTCAACCTACAGCACGCCGAAGTCGAGCACACCCGGCCATTGGATGATCCACCCTTGGGTGCTCACAAGTCTTGGCCATGGCCCTGTTGGGAGTTCTGCATCGACCCTTAAGCGTGGCCTACGCAACGGCCTGCACAGCCCACGTGGTGATGTGGCAGTCCTGGGGACAAGGGCCTCGACGGAGTCTGAGTAGGAGAGATGTGTCGGCCGCAGCTCCATGTCAGGCGCAGGAAACACAAAGGTTACGGCTGAAGACTGATCACCCACAAGATCGCCAGAGGAAGGCGCAGAACCCGAGTCCAGATGGCAAGGACACCCAGACAATGACACCACCCTCGGAGGCTACATGAGCGACTTGGCTGTGAGTCCGTTGGCAGTTCCCCAGCACCACCTTCATGCGGCTCACGATCCTACGGCAGCCAGCAGGAAAGCCCTCCAAGAGGCTCCAGTGGCAGAGGAGCCCAGGCGGGAGAGGCAAGTTGAACGTCGCTCAGCAGTCAGGAGTAAGGAGAGTCACCGAGCACGACACCCCCACAGGAAGACCTCACTCACAGAGATCGTCTCCGACACCAAATTGAATTCTACCACATCTCCAGATGCATCGACACTGAGCTGTTATATATAGACTTCAACACCGCGAGACCAGGCTGGTCTAAAGAACATTGCCAAGGCACCCCAACTATGCGATCCGAGGCTCCAGCGCTGCCTGGCTGAAAACTTTATAGAGTCATTTGCTGCTATGTGTTATTTATCTGTCTTCATTACAGGTTGGACTCTCGTTTGTTTTTTTGTTAAAGTTTGGGAGGGATGTAGTATCCAGCTGGATACATTCTAGTGTTTAGCCTGTGATGTAAGACACTCTACACCCACCCACCACAGGCGTCACCAGTCAGGTGACCCTGTTAATAAGAGGGGCCGGGAGCATGTGCCCTGGGCCTGTTCCAGTATATTACTAATGTGTCTGCGTGGTCCTTTCATCTAGCATGTGGGCCTAGGGCACAAGACACCACACGGAGCACTCGGAAGGGAACAATGTCAAGGGAGGCTACAGCCACTGGGACACCACGTTGAGCCTGAAACCAGCCAAACCCTGTTGAAGATGTAATCTAGTCTATAGAGGCGAATGTGACATTTGGGAAAATAACAAGTTGTGAGAACAACTTAACCTGGTGTAGCACGGTCTTTCCTTCAACAGTGATTGTGACATTGCTAAGTTGCTCCTCCCCTTATGCAAAGAGAGGTTATTGGACAGCCTGTTTGTTCAGGAAAACAGTCTGCCAGGAAGCTAGCGTGCTGACCCATGGAAAATTGATAGACCTTAGTAGGAACTAGAGCGCCAACCATTCACATGAGGATAAATGAGAGAAAATGTACTGTGTCAATGTGTTTGGGTGAGAGTTTGCGGACCATAATGGAGGATTTTGCGTCCGGGTGAGAAGTTGCTCACCAGAGGGGTGGATTTTGTGTTACTGCCATGCCATGTTAAAATTGCAGCAGAGAGTATTGTCGTTTGTGTTGTTACTATTTAGTTTGAATGCCATGTTTAGATAGTTGCTGAGTGTATTGTTGCATTTATTCCAGCACTATTGGACCTGTTGTGGTATGCATAAGGGTGGGTGTAGTGGCAACATACCTGTGGTCCTGCTGTTGTATGCAGAAGGAGGGAGAAGTAGTGATGATTGTGTCCTTGTTTTAGTGCATACCCCTGGTCCTGTTGTGCATGCAGCGGGGGGGGGGAGGGTGAAGTTGCTAGACTATGGTTTTTTTTTCTTTTTTGCAGAGTTTTATATAGCGCAAACTTGACCCGAATCCAATCAGGTATCAGAGCGCTTTACATAGCACCAGTTACGTTACATGGGGACACACATGAATTTTTTTTTGTTAGGCACAGGGAGATTAAGTGATTTGCCCAGAATCACAGGATGTTTAGCGTCTTTACCGAGACTCGAACCCAGTTCCCCAGGTCCGAGGTCGAGTGCCCTAGCCGTTAGGCCAACTCCTCTCCCCTTGTTTGAGTACCATAATTTGATGGAGATGTTAGGGTCATGTGGGTTACAACCTAAATGTGTCAAGTCCTTCCTATGGAGTTAAGGATTAAATGTGTGCAGTAGAGAGCTGTGGGTAGTCCCTGGTGTTGTGTAGTTCCTATAAATCTATGTAGGATTTAAGCGTTTAGACAACATAAACCAAGGGATTGGTGTCCAGACTGATTCCAGACACCCCCAAGGGCTAGACCAGCCAGCTCACAGTGCCACTATAAGTCCCCCAACCTTACCAAGGTGCGACTAGTTTCTGGCAACGATTGAACATCACAACCCTGACTCCTCAGGGATCGTTGAAACAGTACAGTACTTTTTGCTCAATCACTCGTGCTCACTCGGTCTCAGAGAGATATACAGAATAAACGGTGAGGATATTTTCAATAAGCATTTATTGAACTAGCATCATTCTAGTATAAGATTTGTGTGCTGCAACAACCATTAGACAGAAACAGATGTCAGATGTCAGATGTACAGTTATAAGCACCAACATAATAAATAAAAGGTAAAATCCTACCATGGTGCTAAAACAATGAATATATGCAGACATATAGATACATGGCAGTAACTCTGGAACCTGCTCGACACAACATCACCAGACGTCGCCTTCCTCACGGAAACCTGGATGAACGCCTCCTCAGCACCTGACATCGCCATCGCCATCCCGGACGGATACAAGATCACCCGGAGGGACCGCGTCAACCAGACTGAAGGAGGCATCGCCATCGTACACAAGAACACCATCCGCATCACGACCAACTCCGACGACACCCTCACCGCCGCCGAACACCTCCACTTCCAGATACACACCGACCCCAAGACAACCCTCAGAGGCACCCTCATCTACAGACCCCCGGGACCACGCACACAATTCAGCGAAGACATCGCAGACTTCATCAGCCCGCACGCCCTCCCTTCCGCTGACTACATTCTCCTAGGGGACCTCAACTTCCACCTGGAGAACAACAACGACAGCAACACCACCGCCCTGCTGGACAACCTCGCCAACCTCGGACTCAAGCAACTGGTGAACACCCCCACCCACTACGCCGGCCACACGCTTGACCCAGTCTTCTCCTCCAGCAAATACATCTCCTTCAGCCACTCCACCGGACTTCATTGGACTGACCACAGCTGCGTACACTTCAGCTTCAGAAGGACCACGGCCCACCACCACCCGCAACAGGTTCCTCCCAGGAGCTGGAACAAGATCACCGCCGACCAGCTCACCACCTCTCTCAGCCAGAACCCTCCCGCCAGCACGACGGACCCCAACGAAGCAGCCAGCAACCTCACACAGTGGATCACCAACTGCGCAGACAACCTCGCACCACTGAATACCCCTCCCAGCAGACCCGGCAGCAATAAAGCCTCTTGGTTCACCGACGAACTTAAGAACTCCAAGAAGAACTGCCGCACCCTCGAGAAAGCCTGGAGCAACGACCAGACCACAGACAACATGACTGCCCTCAAGCACGCCACCCGCAAACACCACCAGCTGATCCGCACCACCAAGAAGACAGCATTCAAAGAACGACTGGACAACAACGCCCACAACAGCAAGGAACTCTTCAGCATCGTCAAAGAGCTCTCCAACCCCAGCACCGGAAACAACGACATCGCTCCCTCGCAAGACCTCTGCGACTCACTCGCCTCGTTCTTCCACAGCAAGATCGCCGACATACACAACAGCTTTGGCGCACAGACCACGCACCCAACCTCCGGACCAACGCCCCTCATCACCACCCTCTGCGCCTGGACCCCGGTCAACACCGAAGACACCATCCGCATGATGAACACCATCCATCCGGATCACCAACCGACCCCTGCCCCCACCAGGTCTTCAACAAAGCCGATTCCATCATCGCACCCCAACTTCGGGACATCATCAACACCTCCTTCAACACCGCCACCTTCCCGGAGAGCTGGAAGCACGCCGAGCTCAGCGCCCTCCTGAAGAAACCAACAGCGGACCCCACCGACCTCAAGAACTTCCGCCCCATCTCGATCCTCCCTTTTCCCGCCAAAGTCATCGAGAAGACCGTCAACAGACAGCTTGCCACCTTCCTCGAGACGAACGGATCCCTCGACCACTCGCAATCCGGTTTCCGAGCCAACCACAGCACCGAGACCGCCCTCATCGCAGCCACAGACGACATCAGATCCATGCTCGACAACGGGGAAACAGTGGCCCTCATCCTCCTGGACCTCTCCGCAGCGTTCGACACTGTCTGTCACCGCACCCTAGTGCAGCGCCTCAGCAACATCGGAATCCAAGACAGGGCACTGGAGTGGATCATCTCGTTCCTCACCGGAAGAACCCAGAGAGTCCGCCTCCCCCATTCGTATCCGAGGCCACCGAAGTCATCTGCGGCGTACCACAAGGATCTTCACTCAGCCCCACCTTCTTCAACGTCTACATGAGCCCCCTCGCAGATATTGCACGCCAACACAACCTCAACATCATCTCCTACGCCGACGACACCCAGCTGATCCTCTCCCTCACCAATGACCCCGCCATCGCCAGAACCAGCCTACACGATGGAATGAAAGACGTCGCCGAGTGGATGAAGAACAGCCGCCTGAAACTGAACTCAGACAAAACGGAAGTCCTCATCCTGGGATCATCGCCCTCCGCCTGGGACGACTCCTGGTGGCCCCCTGCCCTGGGCACCACTCCCAAACCAACGGACCACGCACGCAACCTGGGCTTCATCCTGGACTCCTCCCTCTCGATGACCAGACAAGTCAACGCCGTCTCATCATCGTGCTTCAACACCCTGCGCATGCTCCGAAAGATCTTCCGGTGGATCCCCACCAAAACCAGGAGGATGGTCACCCAGGCTCTCGTCACCAGCCGTCTGGACTACGGAAACACCCTCTATGCCGGAACCACAGCCAAACTCCAGAAAAGACTCCAACGCACCCAGAACGCCACCGCACGTCTCATCCTGGACATCCCCCGTCACAGCCACATCTCCGGCCACCTGAGAGACCTGCACTGGCTCCCCGTCAGCAAGAGGATCCCGTTCAGACTCCTCACCCACGCACACAAGGCCCTCCACGACCTGGGCTCCAAGTACCTCAACAACCGCCTGAACTACTACACTCCCACCTGCCAGCTACGATCAACCAGCCTCGCCCTCGCCGACGTTCCACGCATCCGCAGAGCCACCACCGGAGGAAGATCCTTCTCCTACCTGGCAGCCAAGACATGGAACTCCCTCCCCATCCACCTCCGGCTAACCCAGGACCATCTCTCCTTCAGGAAGCAACTCAAGACCTGGCTTTTCGAGCAGTAACGTCCCCCTCTCCCCCAGCGCCTTGAGACCCCTCCGGGTGAGTATCGCGCTATACAAATGTTATGATTGATTGATTGATCATGAGTACTCCTGCGATGCAAACTCTAACTAGATGTACCTAAGTGTCCCTAGTATGTATGCATGTGTATAGCCAAGAATGCCCCTAGGAAAGAGTCAACCCCATTACCTGATGGGAGAGAATGAAGGACCCTGTCTTGGTCTCGAGTTGAACATCCCGCAAGGGATGTCAAACCACTGGGTGCTTGAGTGTCTGCAGGCAGGGACTTCAGCGTCTTGTGTCAGAATGGAAGCTTCTCCTCTGGTTTGCCCAGGGGTGATGTGGCACTTATATACTCGAAAGGTACCCTCAGGTGTTCAACCTAGATGTGTCATGGTACTGTGGGCTTGTCAGCCAAGGATGACGATAGTGGTGACTCTTGTACAGAGTTATTATGCTGAAGATGGTAATCCTGCTATGATACTAAGAATCCTCATGCATAATAAATGAGGCTAATTTTCGAAGAAAACCATATGACATTTATTCAGCATCTAGCTTGGTAAAAGGTCAGCACCAGAGCCGTTATGTAGAGCAATATAGGGCAAATGCAGGTAAAAGGTCGTGCAACTGCCTAGGCCTGTATTGTGGTACATTGGAGCTCATAGCACTCACTCCTCATCTGACTGGATGACAAGATTAACAAATGCTAAAATATGCCTGTTTAAAAACATAAAATACATTGTTAAAATATGAGTATAAAAACATCTAAAAACATGGTAAGTGTTAAAAACGATGCAAAGGTTAAATAAAAAACTCTATAGTCCTCTAAATAGTCAATATACTGTTAAACCTACTGAGCACGCCAAAAGCCATAGTGCTCAGTGAGAAAAGTAAAACAAAAATGATGTTGTCAAATTCCAATTTGGGTTGTTTTGGAAAAAAGCCGAATAGTTCCCATCACATGGAGAGCCAATTGTTTATGTGTCCTGTGTGGGAGACGCAACATCACTGCTGCCTGCTTTTGCAGACGACGGTCCTTGTAACACCTCTTGGATCAGGTCAATAGAGCAAAGGTGATCTTCTCCAGTTCCCACAGCCATTGCTGAGGAAGCACTCAAAGCCTGTGAGCCTGTGTTAGAGCTGGGGTCCATTCCCTCAGAAGCTGAAGCATCCTGCGGAGGCTCTAAGAATGCCGACTACAACATTAGAATAAGCTGAGGACACTGCAATATGTGGGCCGTTAATGGGTACAGTAGTACATCCACGCCAGGAGGCACAACTGATGGAAGTGTTAGACATATGTCAAACACGCATTCGTATCTTCAGACTAGGCAGCGGAGCACAGGCAAGACGCAGTCAACCCAGACTGATCTAACCAACAGGAACCAATGCTCGCTTAGCTTCGGAAGCTGAGGTGCACAAAGATGGAGTATCATGCGTTCATGGCAGCGTAGCACAATTAGTGCTTTCTTCCATCTCTTTGGAAACTGGGATGTCCATTGCGTAGCAGGAAACTTAAAACCAGGATACCCACTACAAGTAGCCCTCCAAAAATGCTTCCTAATACAAAGTGTATATATGATGGAATAACTCCAAAGATCGTCTCAATAGTCCAGAACCTATGCTCTAAAATATAGTCCCCAGATACATTTTATGTCTATGGTGTCCTCCAAAAAACAATACCCTGTAAAGACAGCTGGGAAATAAGGGAAGCAGATTATATCTGTTTCATATTAGTGAGCTTATTTTTCCTTGTAGTTGTAGGTTCTACCTTATAATAAAAAGATGTTGGGTCTGAAGTGTTAAACCCAGAAAAATAAGCAAACTTCTGTGGAAACGTTTTTGAACTACCTTTCGGTCATGTTGGGCAATGTTCCCATTGATGATAAGTGAAAACATTTCATGGGATACTTGATTTATGGAAGAAATGATGACCATAGTGTTGGTAACAATACATGGTGTCATAATCAGATGTATCACCAGACAATTTGTTACTGGAAAATGCAGCAGATTGTTCTAAATCAGACAACATAGAATTTACAGTTTCAAAATCATCAGAAAAAGTACTGAAGATGATGATACCATTCAAAGAAGTTTTAAACAAATGTGGTATTTTCACAAGTTCAGTGGGACCAAATACATTATACAAAACCCTATCCTGAACTATTCCTTTAGGAACAGGAACTGCTGTAATGTTCACAAAGGACAGGCCTTTTTGTTCTGAATGAGATGATGTATGTGGTTTCAGGAACAAGTTCACATGTGGTACTGCGGATCATTCTGGGAGATAGTGTCCAGTTAGGATCAGGAAAAAGACTACTACACAATTCCAAAGGGCTAGGAAAAGTAGACCAATTACAATCCAGAGCTGTAGCCAGGGAGAAACAAGGTAAGTCTTTTTCAGCCAAAGGTAGAGATCATATATGTTTTCTTTGCAGTAAACAGAAGCTTGGGATATCTGTGGGGGAGGAGCTATCGCTCATGTGTGTAAGGACTGTGACAGGGAGGTCTTAAGAGGAGGGAATGGCTGACTTGTGTCCCAAATGGCTTTGGATGAATAGGTGATGTGGCAAGTGGGTGAGTGCTATTATGTTGCATGAGTGATTGACGTTGGAAGTGAGTCGTCAGTGTCTGTGGTTGAGTGGACAGTGGATGAATGGTGTTCAGTGGTATTGACCACATACCTGTACAGGGTAAATCAACAACTGGTATGCCATTCTGTTTATAGGGAGCTTGAAGGGGCTCACAGGTTAAGACATATTCTGGTAGCTAATTTGGTAAAGCACTCAACCGTCACCATACACCACAGGCTGAAGCTCATAGACTCTAACTCATGGAGCATTGGTGCAGGAATCAGAACTCAAAATTTCCCTGGGGCTGCTTTTGGTAGTTACAATCATCGTGCTCCGGGCTCCACCTACCGTTATTTGTTGTGACTTGGTGGCCATGTCTTGGTGAAATATAAAGTTCAAAGGATTCTCAGGTGCTTACATGAGCAGCTCATGTAGTCCATGTATTTGCTGTGCATTCTGGGCTGTGTAGTCCTGTTCAATTAATTATAAAATCTGAGCATAAAATTAGGACCTCAATTCCAGAATGAAAAGCATAAACGTAGATTCTAACTCAAAGAGCATTGGTGCAGGAATCAGTATTCACCATTGCCCTGAGGCTGCTTTTGCTTTTTACATTTGTTGTGCTCCGGGCTTCACCTATGGTTATTTGTTGTGGCTTGGTGGCCATGCCTTTGTCCATGTTTTTGCTGTGCATTCTGGGCTGTGTAGTCCTGTTCATTTAATTATAAAATCTGAGTATAAAATCAGGACCACGAATCCCAGAATGGAACGCATAAAAGTGGACTGGATAAGCTAACCCTTCCAGTCCAGTATTTTACTTTGCATTCAAGTTTTAGTATTCCTGTTTAGTCCATTGTAAATTCACGACTACAAGTCCCATGATGCAAGGCAAAACATAAACCTGGCAAACTTCAGGACTCTTTTACAAAACACACTTATTTCCAGGTAGAAGGAAGGCAGCCCCGGGGCGCTGAAAGTAGGGGCAGGGGGTATGGATGGTGTGTGTACTGCAGCATCCCCATAATAGGATGGCAGGAGGAGACTGAGCAGTGAAAAAGCCTTTACATTTTGTTTTTATCATGTTTATGCTTTCTACAATCGAAGTAACACAGCAGACAAAAACTTCGGAGAAATTGTTTCTTATTCTTTGAAAATTGAGATTATTTTACTTGTGCTTTCTCTGGCTGCAAGTGGCGTAAATTTGCAGTGGCTACCAAGTGACAATCTTACTGGGATGCTGGGGGCTGTGAAAGGAAAGAGTGTAGAATGACAAATGCTTTGTAACAACAATTTAAAATTAAAGTAGTTGTAAATGAACCATACAAATATTTCAAAATAGATCAGCAGCTTGCAAAGTTAAAAAGAGGCAGGTTGTTTTTTTTGTAATTCTTTTGATGGAAACAATTTTAATAGGATCAAATAAATCAGGACAAATCAAAACTCTTTACTTGAGTCATGCACAAATGTTAATTGGTTCCCATTGCTAATTTGACTCAACTTGCAGCCACAGAAAGGAAAATTAAACTGCAATCTCGATATTAAAAGAATATCAAGCAATTTCTGAGAATTTTGTTTTGCATGTTACTTCAGTTGTTGAAAGTGTAAACATGATAAAAACAAAACATAAAGGTCATTTTACTGCTCATCCTTCTTCTGAAAAGTTATTTTATTTCAGGAACAAGCCAATAAAACCATTAAATTACATATAAAACAAATATGTTCAAGTCAAAGTGCATGTGCATAGCCCAAGAACAAAGTACGCAGCTACAAGTAATAAACATTAAACATGCAAACGGTCAAGTAATTAAAATCATCCAGATAGTGTACATGCATAAAAATGTCTTTTTTTTAAGTTTAAACATCAAAGTTTATTTATCAGAAATCCAATATAATACAAGGTAGGAAAAAACATCAAAAATACTGAAGTAAAATGCATGGAAATAATAATAAAAGTCAAGAAAATATTTCATGAAAAAGCGGGGAAAAGGGGGAAAAGGGAAGAGAGGAACAAGGGAAAGAAAAACTAGTATAACCATAACACTATTAGAATATTCAAGAAATAATAGTACATATGATCAATTTCTGCATGTATAAAAGCATAACAAAGGGAAAATCATCAAGAGCATTGTTTAAATTAAGCAAAAGACAACAAATGTATCATGGAGGTTTCCGAACTTCATCAGAGATTTGGATGATTGGAGTACTATGTGAGGCAATAGAAGTTAAATAGGAGGATATAGGGATCCACAAAAGGTCTCTTTTGATTGATACAGAGACAGGGGTAACGAAATTGGTGTCAAGTCTGTGATGAAAGCAGACTGCATTAGCTATTAGATTTATTATTAGCTATTGCTAATAATAAATCTACTAGCTTAAAGTGAGAAGGCAACTGAGGCCAATGTGGTGACAAAGAGCCTAGAAAAACATTAGAAGGGGAGAAGGGGATTTTTGTTTTAAACATTTTGTTGATTTGAGACCAAACTAATTGCCAGAAACATTTTACAGGAGTGCAGTTAAAAAGCATGTGAAGTAAGTCAGCATTTGTGCAAGGGCAGGACCAACAGGTAGGAGTAGCATCTGCACTGAAGGAGGTTAATTTTGCGGGAGTGAATAAAATACGTTGATAAACAAAATAGAGGGTTTGAGAGGTGTTAGCAGCTCCGGACGTTTTATGGATTTTGAGCCACAGCTTATCCCAAAGAGGGACTGTCCAACATTCCAAAAGATCTTTTTCCCAAGCCAATTCAACCTTTGATTTGTTCCTATCAGAGGAAAGAGACAGACATTTATAGAGAGATGAGGCAGAAGAAGAACTGGATAGTAAGGGGTAAAGCAAGGAGCATCTGGAGGACGGGGTAGGAGTCAACGGTAAGGAAAGAAGATATTGGCAGAGTGCAGGATATGAACGATCATATTGAACCTTACAAGAAAATGATAAGGAAAATTATGTTTGAAGATCTGAAAAGGGCAAAGGAGTATTATTTAGTACTAATTGTGAAATCCAAAGCAAACCCTTATTTCGCCAAGCTTTCCAGTAAAAGGAACGATTTTTATTACGTAATCGATTATTATGCCAAATGGGCTGTTGATTCAATAAAGAAAATGAAGGATAAGAGGAGGGTAATAATGAAGCAAGAATTTTACGGGTGTGAGAGATGACTGGAGTCCGAAGAGAAGAGATATTTTTGGTAAAGTCGAGAGATTCGTTAAAATTAAAGGGTGACAAAAAGTTACTTTCTATAGTCAACCAAATGGGTGGATGTATATTCTGATCAGGAGAGAGCCAACGGGAAGATTGTTTTAATGACAATGCATGATGATATTGTTTGAAATCGGGAAACTTGAGACCGCCAGAAGACTTGTCCTTCTTTAAAGAGGACAAAGCTATTCGGGGTAGTTTATTCTTCCATAGAAATTTCACTAACAGAGTATCAATTTTATTAAAATAAAATCCAGGAATACGTGCAGGAATCATAGAGATAATATATAGAATTATGGGAGAGAGCATCATCTTAATGGAATCAAGTCGACCCCACCAAGAGAGAAAAAGCGGATGCCAGCGATCAATAGAGTCAGATAAAGTCTTAGTTATGTGGTCACAATTAAGTTTAAATGTTTCCAGAATGTTTGAAGATAACCACAAACCTAGATATTTTATCTTAGAAGTTTGCCAAGAAAAACCGGTAGAGATGAAATCTTGTTTAAGGCATAGCACATTCAGGGGAGCACTTCACATTTATCTGAATTGAGACGATAGCCAGATAATTGAGAAAAGATATCAACCAGCTTCATAAAGGCCGAAATAGACGTAGAAGGTTTAGAGCAATATAGAAGAATGTCTTCCGCATATACAGACATTTTAACATGGGAAGTACCAAGTTGAAACCCGGTAATTTGAGTATCCTGCCTAATTTTAGTTAAAAAAGGTTCCAAAGCAATTATAAATAAAAGAGGAGAAAGAGGACAGCCTTGACGTACTCCTCTCAGAAAGGGGAAATAGTCTGAGATGTTACCGTTAACAAAGATAGAACTTTAGGACATGAATACAGTAACAAAATAAGGGATATTAATTTAGGGGGGAACCCTATCCATTCAAGTGCTTGGAACATAAAATCCCAACCAATCCTGTCAAATGCTTTCTCAGCATCCAACGCAATGGCAGCTATGGGATAAGCAAGAGAGGAAGCTTTACTAAGAATATTAGAAAGACTCTGGAATTATCGGAGGATAAACAACCTTTTACAAAACCTGATTGATCTGGTCCGGTTAGATTAGGTAAGATGGGATCAATGCGAAGAGCAAGAATTTTTGCAAAATATTTATAGTCAAGGTTAACTAAGGAGATAGAACAATAATGTTTACAGAAAGAGGGGTCCTTGTTATCTTTGGGAATTAAACAGATCATGGCTTCCTGAAAAGTGCCAGAAGAAGTGCCCTTTGAAATAAAAAAATCGAAAAGTAATAGAAGACGAGGAAGAAGTATATTAGCAAAGTGTGCATAAAATTCAATAGTAAAGGCGTCTTTAGTACTGAAACTGCATGAGTGATTTCTGACAGAGTGATATCCCTTTCTAAAGAGGAAAAGTCAGAATTGTGAGGTGAAGGAGGAGGAATAGTCTGAAAATAAGTGGAAAGATTGGCTAAAGTTGGTTGTTGTTCGGGAGTATATACATTTTTATAAAAAGAAACAAACTCATTTAAAATGTCGGTATCTTTAAATAAAGAAATGCCAGCATTGTTCTGTATGGACTCTATTTTAGTCCGATCTCGTCGTATTTTCAAATAATTTGCCAGTAACTTCCCCATTTTATTTTGACCACCATAATAACGAGCACTACTGTGAGAAGTTGGCCTGGTATATGCTGTTCACTAGTTAAAGGGGACACCTTGCACCAGTGCAATTTGACTCTTATGGTAGTAGGTTTAAGACAACCTTTAAAGAAAGCTATCCAAATGGTAGCTGTGGAGAGCAGCCTTCAGGCTAAGTCTTTAGAGGAATGTAAAGCAGCTTGTTTTACCTTATAGTCTCCTGAATCACTAAATGAAAGGACACCACACAGGCATATATATGAAATATATATGTATTTATTACTAACAACTCTCTGCTAATCTCTTTATGAGATTAGAAGTCAGGAACATATGCATAAATCAACGTTTCACAATAAATTAAGCACAAATATGGCTGGGGCCCTAGGGGCGCAACCATATACTAAAAAAGAGACTTAGAGATAACGACTTGCAAGGGGACAAGGCCTAGGGCCTTCAGAAGCACTGGGGCCTCACGAAACCACCCAAGGCAGGCAAGTGAAGGACCCACGGGAGACGCATGCAGTGTGAGAACACAGCCGCGAATCCCTATTGATTTCAATGGAGCAAGTCACGATTGGAAATTAAGAGTTTAAGGATACTTCGGGAGAGTCTACAAGCAAGTCACTTACAGGGTAAGTAATTCTAGAGCCAACACCCACAGGAGCACTGTAGTGCTGGAGTTACCTCACCCAGGGAAGCCGGGTGCATAGGTATCTTTTGGTGTCGGGTCGCGGCGGCGTTTTCAATGGGAGCCAATGAAGACTTGCTGCTTGTGAAGACAGGAGAAGTGTCCGGTGGAATCCAAGGCTGGATTCAGAAGAAGGAAGACCTGAAAGCAGAGGGGACAGTGTTCAAAGTCACTTGGCAGTGACCCGGGGCAAGGAAGATGGATGCCCACAGTCGTCAGGTGATTTCAGGTGATCCACGGGTGTCTTGACTCTTCAGCCACGAGGTCCAGGAGGTGTCAACGATGACCAGGAGCTGGATTCGGTGTGTCCCACAACGTCTGCAGCTTACTGCGGTGTTGGTGACCAGATTGGAGCCAGCAAGCCTTGGTAACAGCAAGTCTCGTGGCAAGGACAAAAAGTCAGCGGTGCAGACCACCCCGCAAGGGTAAGCCATAGCAGGCCTGGAGCAACCAGGGTAGCTCTTTGGAGCTGTAGAAAAGTCGTCTGGGGACCTACAAGCTAACCAGCAAGGGATCGCGAAGACGCCTTGGGAGGTTTCACTCACCAGGGGCCCACGGTCACTCGGGACGGGGTAGACCTCTGATCTTCAGAGGGATTCCTGCTGGAGGCTTGGACCACACGTGGTCCAATGCACAGGTTCGTAGAACGTCGTGAAGGGGTTGCACTTGAAAATAGTGCACAGTACATAGGGATTGCGGTTCCTCGTCACTCGTGGGGTCCACTTGCCTCAGCGTCACTGGGGACTCACAATAACCTTACTCACAATAACCTTGGAGAAGTCAGGAAATCCTCTTCCTGGGCTGCAGGGACTTCGGACTCCGGCGGGAGCGGGAAAGTGTGCGACCGTTGTTTGCAAGATTTGGTGCCTGCCAAGCAGGGGAGTCACTCCTAGACTTCAAGGGAGCTTCTTCCGTCTGAAGGTCCAGGATTCTTCTTCAGAGTGACGTCCAGGGATTTCTAGTTTGCAATGGTCAAGGTTCCCTAACTTATACTGAAAGGAAGGGAGGAACTAGCTCTATGACCCCCCCTATGGGAGGGTCAGCAGAGTGGGTGGCTACACCCACTTCCCTTTGTCCAGTTTCGCACCAGAGCAGGGGCCTCCCCCACTGTGAGTTTCGGTGATCAGCAGGAGGGCAGCCAGTGTCAGTGACTGGTGGCATCCATTTTGTGATGCCAGGACTCTGCAGGATTCTACCGCATTTTCGCAGTAGGTACATGTCTATCCCTCTAGAAGGGTGGGATCATACTCCCACACCAGTTACTGGTGTGGGGGTATGATTCCAAAGCGTTTGACCACAAACACAACATGTTTTGATGCAGCCATTCCTAAGTTAGCATTAACCGCGAGGTTATAATGCACTTAAGAGTATATGGTTTGACCGCATTCACAAACAGTCCCAGAGAATAGACTCTGAGAGCTGCAGAGGGGCCCTGCTCAGCCAGAGGCACCCCCTCACATGGAAACCAAGCACCCTGCCCTCAGGATTGATAGGGCCTGCCTTAGGGGTGACTGATAGGTTTAAATGTGTGTGCAGGGAGAGATATAGTGAACCTATAGCTCAGTGAGGAGTGCTAGCACCACCTCACCCAGGCTGCAGTAGCAGGCCTGTGGTGTCAGATTTAGTCTGCTTCCCAGGGGTGGCATAATACATGCTTCAGCCCCTGGTAGGCCTGTGAAGTACCTATGCCCTTGGTACCTAAGGTACCATATACCAGGGACTTATAAGGCACCACAGTATCCAATCACTAGTGCACCTAATATGCACTCCAGGTTGTTCAGAGAGAACAGAGAGGCTGGGCCCCTGATTAGCAGGCGCCCAGCCAGACTATAGTCAGAAACCAGTGTAAACATCAGAAAAAAAAGTGGGGGCAACATAAGAGGCAGATCCTACTCTCCTACAACTACTCTTTAAAAGATAGGTAGAAACAGCTTCAGTGTAAGATTTATTAAACTTGAATTTTGCGTCAATAAGTTTTTTTAATGAAGAATCCGCGTGTGAATGGTAATAAATGTATTCAAGTTGTTTAATTTCTGCAAGCATTTGAGAAGTTTTAGCCTGAGAGGATTTCCTCTTGTGAGAGACAAAGTTTATACTAAAACCTCTGGCAGCTGCTTTAAAGGAATCCCAAACCATAACTGGAGAAGAAGTAGGAACAGAATTAAGAGAAAAGAATTCGGAAGCAAAAGAGTTGAATTGACTAGTAAAGTTGGGGTCAGATAATAAAATATCATTGAAACGCCATCTGCAAGTACGTGGAGTCGAGGGTAACAAATCAAAATCAACAAAAACTGGGACATGATCTGAAATTAAAATGGAACCAATTTTGGAATGGGAAACTTGTTGTTATAGGGACTTACTAAGAAAAAGGTAGTCTATGCGATATCGCGAGTGATGTAAGGGGCAATAAAAGCTATATTCTTGGGTATCAGGATTACAAAGCCTCCAAATGTCAACCAAGGCTTTGCGTAGTATAGTGGAAGTAAATTGAGAGTGCATTTTGGTGTTGGAAAATCTAACGGAGGACTGTCTATCCAATATGGGGTCAAAAACTTGATTGCAATCACCCCCAAAAATAATATAATCATCCAACAAAAGGAGTTTCTCGGAAATATGAGACCAAAAAGTATTGTCAACTATAACTGGTGTATAGGTATTAAAAAGGACTAAGGGTATTTGGTTTAAGAGTAACTTAACTAGGATCCAACCACTTTCCAAATCCCATTCTTGATGAGTAATTGATATCTGATATTTTTTATGACATAAAATAGATACTCCATTTTTCTTGCCTAGGGCTTGGGAAGAAAAAACATTACCTACCCAACCTCTTTTCAGTTTAGATGCTTCAGCATCAGATAAGTGTGTTTCTTGAATTAGAGCTATGTCAGCATTTAATTTAGCCAAATGTGTTAGTATACGTTGTCTTTTTATAGGATTATTTATTCCATGTAACAACTCTAAATGAAACCAGCTAAACTTAACTTGAACATTTAGCATACAGACACTAAGAAAGCTAAGCATGTTGTTAGAAAACTGTTTAAAATCAGAACAAATATGCACCTGAATAGAATTAATTCGAAGCAATTTCATACGAACAATAAGAAAACTGAATGCATTGCTGAAAAAATGACATACTAGAACAACAAGAAGTGAAATAAGAAAACCAGGATAAAATGAAAAAAGAAATTGGAATAAAGAGGCTGTCATCACTAATAAGAAGAAGGAAGAACAAAGGAAAAAGAAAGGGGAGATAAGAAGGAAGAAAGGAGAGGAAGGAAGGACAGAAGAGAAGAAAACACAGAACAAGAATACAAAACAGGTCAAACATTGATTGAAGAAGCATATAAATGTCAAAAAGACATACCACAAAAGGACAATGAGAGTGGGGATGGAGGAACCACATAAGGGAAATAACACACCAAACGGAAAACTCCAAGAGGGTGCGGCAATGGGAGAACATCCTCCGGGCATGGGACGAAGAGGTCAAACATCAAAAGGGTCACAAAACTGCACCTGGTAACAAGAAAAGAAAAACATTAGGAGGGAATTTCAAGACATCACAACTGCAGCAGGAATTAGAATAAAAATAGACAATGATAGGCAAGACTTCATGAGACAATCAACTCAATTATAATCGGGGAGCGTCCATAGAGTCATCTCTGCAGGAATTGAGGAATTGTTGAAGAAGTGCAGGATCTTCATAGTTTGTTGTTTTGTTATTATAAGTCACTTTAAAGAGACAAGGGTGAAACAGTCCATAACGCGTATTCAGGGTGCGAAGAGCAGGTCTCATATCTAGAAATTGTTTGCGACGGTCTGCAGTAGCTTTAGCGTAATCCTGAGCAAAAAAGAGATTAGAACCATTCCAAGTGATTTTCCCTTTTTGTTTGGCAGCTTGGATAACTTTGAGTAAATCAGTATACTCTAGGAAATACAAGATGACACCTCTAGGTTTCGTCGAAGCAGAAGAGAAGTTGGCAGAACGAGAAAGTTGACCTAAAAGGTGCGCTCGTTTAATATTCAAAGGAGGAGAACTCGGGAGACCTAGAAGTGTAGGCAGGAAGGATTGGAAGAAAGGTATAGGATTGGATTGGAACCTTCACGGCCTTTCGCAAGACCGTAAATACGTAGGGTATTTAGTCTATTTCGGTTTTCCAAATTTTCGACATGTTGTTTAAGAGATTGTATTTCTCTATGTATTCCTGGCACCTGGTCAGAGATTACCTGTACTGTGATCATTTTTCTTTCAAGGTCCGCCGCCTGCTGTTCAGGAGAGGAGCTTTTTACTCCGATAGAGTCATTGACTGTGTCATCCATATTATCCTGTAATACACCGAATGGGTTGATGTCTTCTGGTGGCTCGCAGTTAGCATTAATATGTTGAGAATTGCTGCGGTTAGAGCGAGCCATTATTACCAAAATCGTGAGTGAGGAGGATATTAGCAGGCAAGCACAAGGTTCCAAAATGGCGTCTTAGAGTTGAGGAGAACTAAAATTTAGTCATTAAGTGCCAAAAATAAAATCTTTGCCCAAAATATATTCCTATAAGTTCATTGACGAGGAAAAATAAGCATTAAACCAGGTTAAATTGCAGCAAACATGGTAGAAAGCAACGAAGAGATAGAAGCTGCAGAGATAAAATGGAGTCATAGGTTGCTTATGCTGAGGAGATATGGAAAAGGTCTCCATCCAGCCAGAAAATGCTAGTTTTCTCAAGATTTTGCATGAAATGTAGAAGCTGAGAGAAGCATTGCAGTTGCAGTCCTCTTTTATGCTCTCTTTTATTTCAGAGCAGAGCGGCCGCAACTCAATACCAAGCCGCGGCCGTTGAAAATCGCCAAATAAACATTTTCTAGGTCCGCTGACACTTTATGGAGGAGCAATTCCACAGCATACAGGAGCAATTTCGCGTCGGTACGAGCACTGTGAGCACCCGGAGAAGTCCCGTCACCTCACGCACTCTTGGAGCCTCCCAGGAAGGCCGCCATTCCTTACGGCGCCTAAACCACCTAAAAATGTCCTTTATAAACAGTGTTTATGCAGACATAACCATCAGGAACATTCTGCTAATTGACATATGTTAGAGAAAAGTTTATCTAAGGATTCTTCATCTAGTTGTGCTTACAGTGGGATTACAAATACTTTTCTTATACGCCTCATTGCTACGAGATAGCAACCTAGATTTAAAGCCCTTGCACTACTGCAATCGGATCTTAAACTCCTATAAGCTTCAGTGTAATGTCTCGTGCCTAAAGCAGTACATAGCGGCCTTATCCAGGACCTCCTGGGCTTGATATATGCCGGGCAAAAGAAAAGTAAATGTTCTATGTCCTCAGTATGACCAGAGCATAAAGGACTATTCTGCAATTTTTGACTAGCAGGGTCCCACATGTACATAAAATCATTTACAAGTAGCGTACCCCCTCGAAGTTTAATTAGCAATGTGCATGCAAGTGGAGGAATAAAAGTATCCATAAATGTTTTTAATGCAGGGACAGGATTAAAAATCAAGATATCCTCCTTCAAACCAATTTCCTTTGCTTTGCGATGGTAGGACTCAACAGTAAAGGCTCAGCATTTCTCTTTAACACTTGCCTTGGAATTAGCATTAATCTGAGATGGATTCAACCAGAGCATACCCAGGCCTATCAAATTATAATATGTTTTTATAAAATTAACCCATGGGATGATGGAACTACTCTTTAAAGACGAAACATCCTCAAAAGCTGGACTACATATAGCCAGTTCGGGGGTGGACCATAATCTAGCCCAATAAAGTAAAGGTCTCAGTTTAACAATGTGTCCTATGTTTTTTAAGGACAGTTTCAAAGAAAAGGGGGGCTGATGGGGTGCTTTGTGGAAGACAAAACAATGATTTAATGAAACAATTTTCCTTAACAGACAGCCCATGAGTATTCTCCACTCCCCATACTTCTGCCTCATAATAGGCCACTGACTGACTGCACCTTGGCACTGTAAATCTCAATGATCAGGGACAAAGATTTAGGTGTTGAGGGTTTGAATCGTTTGGTGACTGATGTTGTACCATGTAACAAAGAAATGTCAGATTTTTAAATATGGGCGATGTATCAAACCTAACTCGCAGATAGTCAAATTGGTCCACGTGCTGAAGTTTTGCTCTGCACATATGGAACCCTCAATTGAAAGATTTGTGGGGATTTAGAATCATAATCTTGGTTTTGAAGGTGTTAACTTCCAAACCTCTATAGTCAAAATAATTCGCAAAACTGTTGAATAGGTTCTGCAACCCCCTAGGAGTGCAGTAGAGGAGCACGGCGTAGTCCACGATCAGCCGCGACCTCTGCAATTAGGAGCGGTGTGGCGGTGGGACGGGGTGGGGGGAGATTTCGACATATGACGATGAGGGAAAATTAAATAAATAATTAATTTTCCCTCGTAGTCGTGTGTCAAAATACCCCCCACCCGGCCTCACCACCCCACCACTCTTACCTGCACGGGCTGCAGCTGTTGACGATTTGTAAGGCGGGAATGGGGAGCCCCCACATTTGGGGCACTCATGGACACCCTATTGCAAATAATCCACCAGGTCATTGATATAGAGGTAGAACAGGGCGGGAGCGAGAACGCATCCCTGTTGTACCCCACACACAATGGCTATACGATGGGTTAGCTCCCCCTGTTCACCCACCTTCCTTGGGCGTATGTCTTATCAGAAAATCTTATTAAAGTGTCTTGCAAAGTTATTACCAGGGTTCTGCAGCACAATAAACCCCCCTAATACCCCTCCCCACGCCGCTACTCCCAGTACCCCTCGGCCAGTCTTCCTTCTATCTAGAAATATTTGTGTTTTTTGTAAAAGAGTTCTGAAGTTTCCTAGGTTTATGTTTTGCCTTGCATCATGGGACTTGTAGTCATGAATTTACAATGTACTAAACACGACCACAAAATATTGAGTTCAAAGCAAAATCCTGAACTGGAAGGGTTAGCTTATCCAGTCCACGTTTATGCTTTTCATTCTGGAATTGTGGTCCTAACTTTATGCTCAGATTTTATAATTAATTGAACAGGACTACACAGCCCAGAATGCACAGCAAATACATGGACTACATTAGCTACTCATGTAAGCACCTGAGAATCCTTTGAGCTTCATTTTTCAACAAGACATGGCCACCAAGTCACAAAAAATAACGGTAGGTGGAGCCCGGAGCACGATGATTGTAACTACCAAAAGCAGTCCGAGGGAAATTGTGAGTTCTGATTCCTGCACCAATGCTCCTTGAGTTAGAGTCTATGAGCTTTAACCATGTGGTGTATGGTGACGGTTGAGTACTTTACCAAATTAGCTACCAGAATATGTCTTAACCTGTGAGCCCCTTCAAGCTCCCTATAAACAGAATGGCATACCAGTTGTTGATTTACCCTGTACAGGTATGTGGTCAATACCACTGAACACCATTCATCCACTGTCCACTCAACCACAGACACTGACAACTCACCTCCAACATCAGTCACTCATGCAACATAATAGCCCTCACCCACGTGCCACATCACTAATGGATCCAAAGCCACTTGGGCCACAAGTCAGCCATTGAAGTCACACAGCTCCTTACAAGACTATTCACTTAAATACCAACATCAGCACCCACCCACAAGAGAATGAATTGCTCACACCATTCACTCACCATCAGTCTTTCTACCTCAACACTCCCTTACAACACCAGTCATACGTCACACTAAATCTTACCTATTGAACACATCACACCATCACTAAGTCAGCCATGAGTGGCATCTTTCATGCACTGACATCATTTCAGAGCCAGCAGCACGCTTACACTAGAAGCTTACCCTGGGTCTGGCCATTCACCCATCCCACTCTGCCAGATGCCCTTAACTGCCATTAACTTGTGTGGTGTGTGGAAGCTGGAAAGACACTCCCCTCTTTAAGATTTCACACTTGTGAGATGTGCATAACAGAAAGATTGCTTTGCGGTGTGAGGACTGAGCCAATATTAAATTGGATTATCTCATGGCCAATGCAACATTTTTATTACACTCGTCAAACTTGAAAAATGTGTGTTGTCAAAACCTTGTAAAAACATTTTGAGAATTTTGCAAGCGATACATGTTGCACAATTTGTTTCACAAGGTACTGTTTCAGTCAGAAAATATCTAGTGGGGTAGCTCTGCAGTCGAGGCCCAATACCTTTGAGACTGTATCCGCTGTGTAAGGTCTCAAAGTGTCGGATCTGTGTTACCCTGTGTAGCCTTCACCAGTGTCTGCTCGTGTGCCATACTTGTGCATTTGCATATGACATAATTTACAGCCATTACCATATGGAAGATATTCTTCTAAAGAAGCTTTGACACACTGGCTTTGCCAAAGCTTGTTAAAATGTAAAATAGACAGCCGTGGTTCATGGAGGATCAGTGTGTCATGGGCCCTAGTGCTAAGATGGAAATGGGCCCCCTTGTTGCTGTTTGAATTAAAAAATATGGTGTTATTCAGGGTTCAGTGGATGCCTCAGGCCTCTGGGTCCCGGTGCCACTGCTCCTGCTGCACTAATAGAAGCTGCGCTCCTCTGGAGGACGGTTATTCCAGACATGAAGGGCAGAGCAACAGAAGGATTGAAACCCGCATTGGGAAAGCCAATAGTTTTACCTTTGCGAATTCTAGTGGGTTTGTCAATGTTTAGTTAGACATGTTACAAAGCAGCGCGAGATGCTTTACACCAAGGCTTAACGTTTTTCAAAAAAGGACTATGACTAGGCCAGCGTTGACCACATCATAGGGCATACTTTTTAACTTACAGCCACAGCAGTGTAATGTAAGTGGTGCTCATGTAAAGCACCCCAATATCTTCGGGTCAAGTTTTCACTATATAAAAGCGCCCCAAATAGTAATTAAATAGAACAAGCATTTACAATGCAACGGTCTCGGCATTGTTAAAGTTAGAGCTATTGGCATTGCTCATGACAATGCCGTTTCTTTAAATGTTTAAAAACAAAAACATAAACAAAAATAATGTCATGAGCAATGCCAATAGCTCTAACTTTACCAATGCCGAGACCATTGCATTGTAAATGCTTGTTTTCGTCCGCTTTGGTACATTTCCCAAACCCTCTGATATTACTTTTATTGATGGTGAGTGAGGCAGGAAGGCTGCCCGTCTGCCCCCTCCCCAAGGTCCTGACAGGAAGTGGTAGGTGGGACTAGGGGGAGCTGGAGGGAACTCGCAGGCTCCGGTATTGTTTTCAGAAGCGCAGAGTGTAAAGTTGGAGGCAGAGCTGCCGTCCCCATCCTTCCAAACCCGAGCCAGGGGGAGTGACCGAGCCTCGGACTGCAGCGTGCAGCTGTCTAGGGCCGCTGCACTCCGCGCTGCTGCATCGC
Organism: Triturus cristatus; assembly: GCF_964204655.1. Taxonomy (NCBI): domain Eukaryota; kingdom Metazoa; phylum Chordata; class Amphibia; order Caudata; family Salamandridae; genus Triturus; species Triturus cristatus. Next base: position 135,691,263 of record NC_140590.1, on the reverse strand, counting down.
CTTCACAATGCACAGCACTGTTTGTTTATTGGCGGCCGGTGGCCCATGCGCACTGGCACGTGATTACCCCCCTCCCCAGAAGGGCCCCGAATAAGTGAGCTAAACTTAAACTTCACTTGCCACTGAGCTGCAACGTCATATATGCTGGCCATAACTGCAAGATGCTCGGTTTCTGTATAGATGGTTAATGGCCACGCCCCCAGCGCGTGGTTACGCATATACAGCAACATAACATTGATTAAACATGCATTTATTTGAACTGCAGGTTTTGAACAACTAAACCTTACATCCGTCTTTAAAAAAAGAAAAAAAATAACAAGTGGCATTGGCTTTTTTTATTGTGCTTAGCTGTAAACATTTGTTGGTGTTGTGTGTGTTTGGGGGAGGGGCTTATGTTAAATGAATGTCTTGTCTTCTTGGGCCCGGGGATTGATAATGTCACTTTCGTCAAAACACGCAGGCGTTGCTCAGATGCTGTCCCTTTGAGCAGGGGCCACGGATGGCGGACTCCACTCAGGGTGAGGTCTGTGACGCCCACCGTGCCCTGGACGTTGCCGTGCTTTGAAATGCTCACATGTTGTCGTCAGCTAAGGTGTGCAGTGCTCCTCTGTGGCACGCGTGTGTCTTGCTAAACCTTGACCAGGGACTAGGTTTAATCAATTAAAATCTGATTTGAAATCACTTTCGTTTTGTTAGGTCTCGTAAAATGAAATGGCAAGTGTTATACTCGAGGACAGCGTTTGTCGAAGGACAGACCTGTGTATTTTTCTTCACGTACAAGGAATGCCTTTGAAGAGGGTGGCTAGAGTCTTTACACACTGATCAGAGCGGGCGTTGGCATCGGGCAGGGCCTACAACATCTCTATCTTCTCCGTGAAGCGCAACGTGAACAATAACAAGGCAGAGCAAAAGGCACACCACTGCCTTTCTCCGAGGCAGAGCAAAAATGCCTCGGAGAAAGGCAGCGTCCTTTTCGGATTCGGGGGCGTGTTTTGCTGTTGTCTCCTCCTTGAGACTTTTCGCAAAAAACACGCCCCCCGATCCGAAAAGGACGGGGCCTGTTTGGAATGAATGACCTCTTCTCCAGTGGCTGGCCAGTATTTACGAGGCCAGCCAATGGAGAACAGGGGAGAAGAGGGGCGGGTTAAAACCCCTCTTCTATAAAGAACAAAGAGAGAGCTAGGGACTACAAGGAGGGGTTGTGTCCGTATCCCCTAGAGTTAGATAAGTTTATTCAAAGGAGGACACGCCCAGTGTGGTGTGGTACGGTCAAATGAAGCAAATGTTTGGGAACCCACCAAGTGGGTTAGAAGACCCCTCACACGCCAACCTGGTTGGTGTCATGCTTCATCATCGGGGCCCCAACCGGGTGGCCGAGTGCCTCCCGGTTGTGCTGCGACGCCTGACTACAGCGGAGCTGGTGTGGTGCAGAAGTGTGATGTGGTGAAAGTTAAAAAATACCGCTGAGGATCCTTACCATAGAAGAATTTATTTTGGCGGCTCAGGGTATTGATTAAAAGGCTATGTGGTGCAACTAAATGAAGAAGTAATTATCTATTAGTTGACTAAGTGATGGGTCTACATGTTTCAGCTCTCTAGTAAAAAATAATGGGGAGCTTTCGTCAGGACCAGTGAAGAGTGAGTGGCAAAAAGGTGTAGTGCCACGTGGTGAATAAAATTAAAAAATAGGGTTACCTACACACTCGCTAAGGTGTGTGGAACGCGGTGTCAACACATTAGCGGACACTTGGCGCAAACCTGTGGAAGGAAAAACAAGACAGCACACAATACATATTTAACATTTGATGCACTGAGTGGCAGGCGACATACTGGTAGGTTTTATTGTGCCGTGAGATATCAAACCTGTCTTCAATGAGCGTACCGTAAGTGACACACATACCTATAAGGTGTATCATGTTGCTATGCAGAGGAGCGGAGGCAAGACCATTAGTAGTGCTAGATGCTGCGTACAAACGGTCTGTGGACTACGGGTGCCAAGTGGTAAATGCCGCGGCACTATGTGGGCCTATCTGTGAAAATCATACAAACAGCCGCCAAGTGATGATTGCGGAACCTCAGAATGAGGAATGTACAGAATAAGTGGCCCAGGGTGCGCTGAAAGTGAGGGGCTGCATGGAGCCTCTGGGCGCTGTGGAAGATGACTGGGCACAGACTAAAAACAGACAGACACTGCGCAAAAAGTAACAAAAGAGAAGGTTAATTACACTATGGCTGAGTGACTGCGCTGTGCAGGATGCGGGAGGGGGGCGCTTCTTACAAACGAACTGTAGGTAAAAGGAACAGGTTAAGAGAGCGTAGATGGCAGGAATGAGCTCGTATCCTGCTGGAACAATTAGGAGACACCTTACTTGAGTGCGAAGCTGCCATCGCCGTGCACCTACTATGGTCTCCCGAAGTCCCGGATGCTGCCGGACCCCGGGGAGGGAGGAGGTTAAGTAGGGAGGGGCGCCATTAAGTACGTGCATTTGCGCTCGCTAGCTTGGGCGTCAAGGGCTGTAATGCGCATGCGTGAAGGGGAAGCGACGTGTTTCCACGCATGCGCGGATGTTACTGCATGACAGTGCAACCCTCGATGTGGCGCGCATGCGTGTAAGGATGGCCCGGAGCGCAGATGGTGGATAGTGGCGCTCGGGGAATTGATGTATATAAGTGAATCTATGGTCGAAGCAGGTATGCTTGATAGAGCTGGGTATTGCCAGGTGATCCCGCAGAGGGAGCATATAGAGAGGAGGCACGACTATATACACTGTGCAGTGCCTGGGGGCCGCCCGGGGGGGCAGTGCATGAGCGCTGGGCAGCGAGGAGAAGGGAGCCAGGTATCAGTGCTATTGATGGGTGTCTGGGAGGATGAACCAGATTAGGTGTAAGGTATGGCGAGGCCTATAGATAAAGGCTGGTGGCATCGTCCCAAAGGGGTCAGGGCTTACTCTGGCTGTTCCGGGGGGCAGTGAATGAGCGCTGGGCAGCGGGGAAAGCAGAGCCAGATATAAATGCTATGGATGGGTGTCTGAGAGGATGAACCAGATTAGGAACACAGTATGGCGAAGCCTATAGATAAAGGCTGGTGGCATCGTCCCTAGGGGGTCAGGGCTTTCTCAGGCTGTTCCAAGGGATATTATCGTTCAAGCCGGTGATGTGGCTCGAAAGACGATAAATCCATCTTTGTTCCTGTTCTTGGAGGCGGGACTGGATATTGGGGATGTTGTTGTCCAAAGCCTCAATAATCACCCATCTCATGTCGTTAGTCGTGTGGCCTTTTTCCAGAAAATGGTTTGTCATTCTGGTGGTGTTCTTCTTGCAGCGAATGGTGCTGCGGTGTTCACAGATGCGGGTTTTGACTTTGCGTGTGGTCATTCCTATGTAAGTTAGATCACATGGACATTTGATGCGGTATACAACATTCTCCGTGTTGCAGTTGGTGTGTTTACGTAACTCCCATGTTTTCCCAGGTTCCAAATTGAGCTGCTTGGTTGTCTCTGTGATGTGGCATACACTGCAGTTGCCACAGGGGTAGTGCCCTTTGATATTGGGGAGGCCCCAAGCATTAAGTACCGTGTGTGGAGGTCTGGTAGGTGCCAAAGGTCTAGTAGACACAATGGTGTCCTTGATGGATCTTGCCCTTTTGGTAGAGAGAAGGGGAGGGTCCCAATTCAGGTGGCCTGTGTGGAGGATCTTCCAGTTCTTTTTAATGATCTGTGCCACTTTGTTGGACACTGTGTTATACGTGGTGACACATGTGAGTGGGGGAGGGGTGGGTTCCTTTGGGTACGTTGTGAGAAGACCCTCTCGGTTTTGATTTCTGGCCCTTTTGTTGGCGGTCTTTGTTATGTGCCTTGGGTAACCGCGTTCGTGCAGTTTAAGGCAGAGGTCTTGGGCTTGTGCTTTGTAGTCCTTGGGATCGCTACAGTTCATCTTGGGGGAGGCTGGTGTACAGGCTCTCCACGTCCAGTGAAACTTGTTCTTGTGAATCTTGGGAACAGTATAGAAGTATGGTATTTTTCCTTTTGGTGGTGGTCAGGAATTTTGCCTCACTTTTGGAGATGTGCCCACTTTGTTCGGCTTCTCCTACAAGGGTCTCGATTTTCGCTTTTAGTGAGGAGCTGGGATCATAATCGAGCAAAGGAAAAATACCATACCATACTTCTATACTGTTCCCAAGATTCACAAGAACAAGTTTCCCCCCCAGGTCGCCCGATTGTTTCAGGCATTGGGTCCCTTCTGGAACCCCTATCACGCTTCTGTGATCATTTTTTACAACCTTTGGTCCAGTCCACAAGCACGTATCTTAAAGACACTAAAGATCTGCTGGGACTCTTAGCCAACATTCACTACGACCCCGAAAACTCCTTCCTGGTATCACTGGACGTGGAGAGCCTGTACACCAGCCTCCCCCAAGATGATACCCTACGTGTTCTTGAACAGGCCCTCAATGAGGCAGATTGGCAATACCACACGCCCCCCTCTTTTGTCCTGAAATGCGCTACCCTCGCACTCAAGGATAATTACTTTGAATATGAGGGCAAGCTCTACCTACAGAAGTATGGTACATCAATGGGGAGCGTTTTCGCTCCCAGCATAGCGGGCCTGTATGTTTTCAGCTTTGAGACCAAACATCTGCTCAACAATAACCAGCCACGCAATCCACACATCAAGTTCTACAAACGCTACATTGATGACATTCTCCTTATCTGGGAAGGTTCGAGCGAAACCCTCATTTCCTTTTGTGATTGGTTAAACAAGTGTGACCCAAACTTGCGCTTCACACACAGCTTTGACAGATACCATACCACATTTCTGGATCTCGACATATATGCAGTGGCAGGGGGTCTCATGAGTAAAACACACTTCAAACCCACTGCACGTAACTCCCTCCTCCATTTTTCCAGCTTCCACCCACGTGCCCTCCGGGAGAATCTCCCATATGGCCAATTTCTGCGACTTCGCAGAAACTGTAGCGATCCCAAGGACTACAAAGCACAAGCCCAAGACCTCTGCCTTAAACTGCACGAACGCGGTTACCCAAGGCACATAACAAAGACCGCCAACAAAAGGGCCAGAAATCAAAACCGAGAGGGTCTTCTCACAACGTACCCAAAGGAACCCACCCCTCCCCCACTCACATGTGTCACCACGTATAACACAGTGTCCAACAAAGTGGCACAGATCATTAAAAAGAACTGGAAGATCCTCCACACAGGCCACCTGAATTGGGACCCTCCCCTTCTCTCTACCAAAAGGGCAAGATCCATCAAGGACACCATTGTGTCTACTAGACCTTTGGCACCTACCAGACCTCCACACACGGTACTTAATGCTTGGGGCCTCCCCAATATCAAAGGGCACTACCCCTGTGGCAACTGCAGTGTATGCCACATCACAGAGACAACCAAGCAGCTCAATTTGGAACCTGGGAAAACATGGGAGTTACGTAAACACACCAACTGCAACACGGAGAATGTTGTATACCGCATCAAATGTCCATGTGATCTAACTTACATAGGAATGACCACACGCAAAGTCAAAACCCGCATCTGTGAACACCGCAGCACCATTCGCTGCAAGAAGAACACCACCAGAATGACAAACCATTTTCTGGAAAAAGGCCACACGACTAACGACATGAGATGGGTGATTATTGAGGCTTTGGACAACAACATCCCCAATATCCAGTCCCGCCTCCTAGAACAGGAACAAAGATGGATTTATCGTCTTTCGAGCCACATCACCGGCTTGAACGATAATATCCCTTGGAACAGCCTGAGAAAGCCCTGACCCCCTAGGGACGATGCCACCAGCCTTTATCTATAGGCTTCGCCATACTGTGTTCCTAATCTGGTTCATCCTCTCAGACACCCATCCATAGCATTTATATCTGGCTCTGCTTTCCCCGCTGCCCAGCGCTCATTCACTGCCCCCCGGAACAGCCAGAGTAAGCCCTGACCCCTTTGGGACGATGCCACCAGCCTTTATCTATAGGCCTCGCCATACCTTACACCTAATCTGGTTCATCCTCCCAGACACCCATCAATAGCACTGATACCTGGCTCCCTTCTCCTCGCTGCCCAGCGCTCATGCACTGCCCCCCCGGGCGGCCCCCAGGCACTGCACAGTGTATATAGTCGTGCCTCCTCTCTATATGCTCCCTCTGCGGGATCACCTGGCAATACCCAGCTCTATCAAGCATACCTGCTTCGACCATAGATTCACTTATATACATCAATTCCCCGAGCGCCACTATCCACCATCTGCGCTCCGGGCCATCCTTACACGCATGCGCGCCACATCGAGGGTTGCACTGTCATGCAGTAACATCCGCGCATGCGCGGAAACACGTCGCTTCCCCTTCACGCATGCGCATTACAGCCCTTGACGCCCAAGCTAGCGAGCGCAAATGCACGTACTTAATGGCGCCCCTCCCTACTTAACCTCCTCCCTCCCCGGGGTCCGGCAGCATCCGGGACTTCGGGAGACCATAGTAGGTGCACGGCGATGGCAGCTTCGCACTCAAGTAAGGTGTCTCCTAATTGTTCCAGCAGGATACGAGCTCATTCCTGCCATCTACGCTCTCTTAACCTGTTCCTTTTACCTACAGTTCGTTTGTAAGAAGCGCCCCCCTCCCGCATCCTGCACAGCGCAGTCACTCAGCCATAGTGTAATTAACCTTCTCTTTTGTTACTTTTTGCGCAGTGTCTGTCTGTTTTTAGTCTGTGCCCAGTCATCTTCCACAGCGCCCAGAGGCTCCATGCAGCCCCTCACTTTCAGCGCACCCTGGGCCACTTATTCTGTACATTCCTCATTCTGAGGTTCCGCAATCATCACTTGGGGGCTGTTTGTATGATTTTCACAGATAGGCCCACATAGTGCCGCGGCATTTACCACTTGGCACCCGTAGTCCACAGACCGTTTGTACGCAGCATCTAGCACTACTAATGGTCTTGCCTCCGCTCCTCTGCATAGCAACATGATACACCTTATAGGTATGTGTGTCACTTACGGTACGCTCATTGAAGACAGGTTTGATATCTCACGGCACAATAAAACCTACCAGTATGTCGCCTGCCACTCAGTGCATCAAATGTTAAATATGTATTGTGTGCTGTCTTGTTTTTCCTTCCACAGGTTTGCGCCAAGTGTCCGCTAATGTGTTGACACCGCGTTCCACACACCTTAGCGAGTGTGTAGGTAACCCTATTTTTTAATTTTATTCACCACGTGGCACTACACCTTTTTGCCACTCACTCTTCACTGGTCCTGACGAAAGCTCCCCATTATTTTTTACTAGAGAGCTGAAACATGTAGACCCATCACTTAGTCAACTAATAGATAATTACTTCTTCATTTAGTTGCACCACATAGCCTTTTAATCAATACCCTGAGCCGCCAAAATAAATTCTTCTATGGTAAGGATCCTCAGCGGTATTTTTTAACTTTCACCACATCACACTTCTGCACCACACCAGCTCCGCTGTAGTCAGGCGTCGCAGCACAACCGGGAGGCACTCGGCCACCCGGTTGGGGCCCCGATGATGAAGCATGACACCAACCAGGTTGGCGTGTGAGGGGTCTTCTAACCCACTTGGTGGGTTCCCAAACATTTGCTTCATTTGACCGTACCACACCACACTGGGCGTGTCCTCCTTTGAATAAAACCCCTCTTCTCCAAGTCATAAAATCTCCGACTTCCGGTTCTGCCTTTCGGCAGACCGGTAGTCCTCGACCTAAAAAAATGGCAAAGGTGCAGACAGCGTGGCTCCCCGCAAACCAGAGCGAGTTACAGCAGAGGTGAGGGCCGGCTGGGATTTCAGGGGTCCCGGGCTGCAGCGGCTTTCAGGCAGGCTTGGAAAGGGAGTCCTGTCAAAGCCAATAGCACTCACTTGTACATGCGGTGCAACGCTTGAACGCAGAGTACAAACTCTGGCATGGCACAAGGGCCAGGGCAGCTACTGCATGCGGCAAGCTGGCTGGGTGACTTAAACGCTCGCCGCTCACACGTGCGGTGATCTGCGGATCACTATTTGAATCCCGGCATGAATGACTCAGCCTTTCAACCTTAGATAAAAGCTGTTGTTTATAGTGCTTAGTAGCAGCTATATTTACCAAACTATGCGTCGGATCCATTGCAGATATCTCAATACATCAAGCAGCGAACATCCAATGCAAACACAATTCAGAGGACATCCAGCTGAAACAGTCAGAGGACTGTTTTTATTATTACATTAACGCAAGGTTTGTAAACATCATAGAGATACGGTCGTCTTCGAAAGACCCATAAAAGCCTTCTATGTAAAGAGCACCAATGTCACATAAAGGGAGTAACTCTCCCAGTGAAGGAAAGCAAATACATTTAATTGGGGGGGGGGGCAATGTAACTAATTACTTTTTCGCGTTTAAATGTTCTTCCAGGGCATCCGGCCTCATATAGTGTAAACAAGAACTCTCCCAATTGCTGGACTCGGTAGTACCCTTTTCCGTGCTGGGAGGCTGAAAGGCTGAGCAGGCGCCTTCACTGACTCAAATTTCAGGTTTGCACAAACATCTCTTTATCAGCTGCATTGACCTGCTGAGCTATCTCTAGAGCCCCTGGACCATTTGAGGTCTCAGATAAGGGTGCCTGGAGGGGTTGTACTTCGCTGCGCAGGATAAATCACAGGAACTCATCAGCTCAGAGATGGACGGAGGATTTACAGACCAACAGAACTCATCAGCTCAGTAGATGGACGGGGAACTTAGAGACCAACATAACTTATCAATGCAAGTGAGGGGCGGGGGCTTACAGACCAAGAGAATTTATCAGCTGTAGACAGTGAAGAAGAACTTACAGACTTACAGACCTCGTCTGCTTAGGAGAGGGAAGGAGGTCTTACAAACAAATAGAACTCATCAGCCGAGGAAATTAGTATTTACAGACCACCAGGAATCAGCGGCTTCTATGAGTCGTATAGAGTGGTCAACAGCGCCATCTGCAGGAGAGGGAAGAGAGGGAATTTAGGACTTATAGAGCAACAGCACTAAGCAGCTCAGGTGGGACGTAACAGAACTCATCAGCGCAAGACAAGAAAGGAGAAATTCTGCGAAGAGAACTCATCAGCTCCACTTGAGAGAAGGAAATTACTTAAACCGAGCAAGTTCAGCTAGGGGGGGGGGGGGTACAAAGACCAGCTGAAGGCTTCAGGTCTGCTGAGAAGAGGAAACGCGGACTTCGATAGCATCAGAGCTGGCATCGCCTGAGAGCGCAGGCAGGGGGGCTTAAAGCAAACAGGACTCATCGGCTGCGCTAGGGAGAAAGGAGGAGACGCGCCGGCCTCATCGTCTCAGTGCAGGAGAGGGACTGGCTGGGCTGTGCAGAGCAGCGGCTCCCACCGCACACCTGGGGAGAGGGGCTCAATGGGGGGGTGAGGGGGGGGGGGTGAATGCACCACATCAGCACAGAACAGCAAGGGGTGGAGGGAGTTTAGACGGACCAATGACGCTCGTCAGCACAGCTGGGGTGGGCACGACTGCACCGATCAGATGTCGTCCGCACAGCTGGGCTGGCTACAGGGAGAGAAGAGCGGCAGAGCTGACAGCACCGCGAAGGAGAGGAGGCTGCGCGAGGCCACACGGTGCCACACCGAGGCGCTATTGGGGGTTCTGAAGATAAGTTCCTGACCAAACCGAGCTCCTGGGGAGCAAGGGGTCAGTATGGGTAAGGTGGCTGAGGCCACGCCCCCTGGAGGACAGGGTACCCATCCAACTTGGCAAGAGAGTGGGGTTACTGTGCAGGGCATTTGTGGAGGGCAGGGCACCAAACACAGCATGTTCTGGGGTGGGGGTACGAAACAGGGCACCCCCGTAGTGCGAGGCACCAAAAAGGCACCTGTGGAGGGCAGGCATGTATTGAAAATGGGGTGAGGGTACCAAACGGAGCATTAATCCTGCGCAGGGTACCACTGGGGCAGAGCCACTCGAGGAACGGAAGCGTGGGCACCAGCCCGAGCCTATGAGTGGGGACAGAATACCGAATCTGTGGGGTACCTGAGTCGCTGTTGGAGGGGGACAATTCTCTCTGGGGGCAGAGTGCCTCACTGCCTCCAGTGTGGGCGCAGTGCCTGCCTCGATTCTGTAAAGTCATCTCGTCATTTTGTGGGCAGTTAAAAGGAGGAGACACCTTTAAGAAGTGAAGAACCCCAGGGTGCGAAAACACGGAGTCCAGTGCGTATCACAATGATGAGGAACACGGCTACCGCATGCACAGTACAAACTAGTGTCCACATCGTGGTAAAGCAGCGGTTTGACTGGTGTCCAATCAAAGGAACCTTCACAAATAGATGACGGGCGGGCGGTGTTGGGCGCTTATTCGACTCCTACCCCAGACAAGTGCGCCCTCATTTCAGAAGCAACAATCTTTAAACTACGCTTTCTCCTCACAGGACCGAGGACACCCAGCTATAGCAGCGCGCACCAGCACAACACACAATAGCATACCATGCTATTCCCTAACACCTTGGAGCGCTACGAAGCCACCCAGCTAGCAGCAATGCACAAGAAAAAAGCGGGCAAACATACCATTAGTATAACACACAGTTGCACGCTGTACATATCATAACATAAAATATGACGGCTGAATAAATAAATAAACAACACTCAGCATTGTGTAATATAACGTTGCATACCGGAGCAATTAAAATCTGATTTGAAATCACTTTCGTTTTGTTAGGTCTCGTAAAATGAAATGGCAAGTGTTTTACTCGAGGACAGCGTTTGTCGAAGGACAGACCTGTGTATTTCTCTTCACGTACAAGGAATGCCTTTGAAGAGGGTGGCTAGAGTCTTTACACACTGATCAGAGCGGGCGTTGGCATCGGGCAGAAAGGCAGCGTCCTTTTCGGATTCGGGGGCGTGTTTTGCTGTTGTCTCCTCCTTGAGACTTCTCGCAAAAAACACGCCCCCCGATCCGAAAAGGACGGGGCCTGTTTGGAATGACTGACCTCTTCTCCAGTGGCTGGCCAGTATTTACGAGGCCAGCCAATGGAGAACAGGGGAGAAGAGGGGCGGGTTAAAGCCCCTCTTCTCCAAGTCATAAAATCTCCGACTTCCGGTTCTGCCTTTCGGCAGACCGGTAGTCCTCGACCTAAAAAAGGTTACATAGCAGCACTGTAACATGTTTTATATTTAATTATTTTTTGTGGCACTTTTATATAGCGCAAACTCGACCAGGAGGTATTGGAGTGCTTTTCATGAGAACCACTTACACCACAGGGGCACTTTTATTTTTAAACATGTTAGAAAACAGAGCAAGCTCCTGTGGCTTAAATTTTTTTGTTTTTAAAAGGCCCTATGATGTGGTCAATGCTGGCTGTGTCATAAAGCTTTTAAAACAATCTTTAAACCTTGGTGTAAAGCATCTAACGCCGCTGTGCAACATGTTTGAAAAATTAAATTGTTCCTTTGTAATGTAAGTGATGCTCATGTAAAACACTCCAATACCTTTGGGTTGAGTTTGAGCTACATAAAAGCACCACAAAAACAAATTACATAAAACTGAAAGTCCGAAAATGTAAATCAGGATAGGAGGGAGGAGGGTCGGGTTACGAGAGAGAGGAGGGTGGTGGCCTTCAGGCACTTCGCCAGAGTGGGGGATGGGTCATTCACTACATAAATGCATACATAAAGGGGAAGTATTAAGCAGAGACATCCGAGTGCAGATACCAAGGGAAGGCACACAGGATTAGGGGTATAAGTAAGAGCACCAGTGTTGGAGATATTCAGGGGCCAGAGGATGCAGCCAGGACAGAGGAGAATGCTGTGAATGTGAGTGAAAGGGGTGCATAAATCACAGACTCGTTAAGTGTCCCTATGAAATGTAAGTAGGCTCATTATCAGCCCAGAATGTTGGTTTTGTAATGAATCTGGAAGATCATACATTTGTTTCCAACAATCAAAAGCTGTCTATGACTTATTCTCATACAGTTGGAAATGTGCCTAGAATTGTGACACAGTGTCAAATCTGTCCCATCCTTCAGAACTAAGCAAATCATTGCCTCAAGAAAGGGCCCTCTAGAATGATTATCAGTTAAAAGATCAGCATAGGGTTCATATAATTGGAGATTCAAAACATCACAAACATTACAGCAATCTTTTTAGGGAAAATCTTCTGGATTTAAAATTTTTCAGAGAGCCAATATCTTTTTATATTTCATCCAAATGTAAGACTTCATCTAAGGCAGAAAATTCACATGACCTTCAATCATCTTTATAGATACAAAATTAATAGGAATCAGTACCTTCTTCTATGGGATTATGATCAAAGGACTATAGATCTTCATAATACAATTCAAAACAAATGTTAACGTCCAATTTGCCAGTATGTATTTTCCATGTTGAGTCTTTAATCATATTGATGTGATATCTCTCTTTTTTAATTATGAGATAATTAGCTTTTAATTTCCCTATTTTATTTTGACCTCCACAAAATGTTGTCTCAGTGTTAAATAAAATATTACTAGAATGGTAAACATACATCTTATTGAATTGGATTTTGGCTTTACCTATTTCTTCAAAAGTAGAGTGGGATTTAATAGTCACATATTTAGGTTCAAAGGTTTTAATGTTAAGGTTTTAATAATATCCTTTTATTCAACATCTCTAAGGAAAAAAAGGAAAATGGTCATGTATTTCTCACATTTTCCTCTAGATTATGCTTATAAAGAGGAGAGGTATTGAGAATGTGACAGATCAGCCAGAGAAACTTACTCTTACAGGTTATTGATAATGTATCTTGCCCAAACCACATAAGCAGTACACAAACTTCAGTATTTTATAATAGCTCATATTTATTTTGTGCTAATCTAATATAAATCACATTAAGTAGGAATATCACCAAAACAGAAGCTCAAGCTTTGTTCATCACACGTCTCTAATTATTTACTTTAGAGTGGTTTATATGCCTTGCATCAACTGATGCTGTTTATTATTATGGAATATGCCATACATTTTAAGGTCACATTTTAAAATTTTGGGCTAAGTGAACACAATCAATCCACAAACACAGAATTGGTTATGTATACTAAGGCCTGTAGTGTATATTAACACCATCAAAACACATAGGGAGACTGCTGCATGCCACAATCAGAATGATTTGAGATAAAGGACAATATTTTCAATTTGCTCTTTCTTGCTCTCATACTCAGTAGTCTCTCTTCTTCAATATTAGTTGAAGGTGATTTATTTGTTCCCTCAATAGACTTGGTGGGTCAAATCTACATGAAAAAGGCTGAGAGGAAGGAATGTGCCAGAGATGGAGCTTGAGTATAGGACCCTGAGGAACCTGGGCCGCTGCCAATTCTGGCACTCAGGACTGTGTTCAACTGAAAAACAGTGGTAGGTATTGTGGGGAAGGAATTTAGGAAAAGTTCTGTAAAGGGCGAAATGTATGATAAAACTGTATTAAACAAAGACTACTAAACACATTGATTATGAGTGTTAGGGATCCCTGGTCTTGAAGAAGGCCACAAACCCATTTGGGCTTTGATGTTGCCTGAAAGATGTCGAGCTAATGATTTGGAAATAATAAGCATTCCATAAATATCCCTTTCCATGGCTGGCTTTTAATCTTATCACTGGTACTCCTAAGGAAGTTATTTGGGTGGTCCTTGAGGTCATTATATCAAGATCCACTGGATTTCTTTCACTACTGTGTGTCAAATTTAAGAGAGCTTCCTATTGTAGCTGAGTTCATGCAGGAAAAGTTGTGCCTGAATCTGGACAGCTCCTGAAAATGGAGTATACCACTAACAGTGGGAAATTATTTTTTGCCCATGACAATACTGACATTATTTTCGCATCAATGATGCTTTTAGAGGATTGCTATACCATTAATCCATTATTATGCCTGTGTGTGGGAGGAGGTATTTTCAAGGTTAGCCTCCCCTCTCTCTCACCTTTGTTGGACGGTGTATGAAAGCTAATCCACACATATGGTTTGATTTAGAGTTTGGCGTAGAGGGTACTCTGTTGCAGTTGTGACTGAGTTCCCGATCCACCAAATTGAAGGTCTGCCCACCTCAGTTTAAAGTTGGGAAGACCTTCAGTATGTGAGTGGTGGAGAGTACTCTGTCTCCGCTACTGACATACATGCCGGATGACACGACAGAATAAGGGCCATCAGTAGTTAGACTATTTCACCACCTGCCTGATTACAGTTGGCAGTCAAATGGCCAGTTCACTGCAGTGAAGCTGCAATATGACCCTCACTCCATGGAAGACAACTCCTATGGTGCAGAGGTCATTAGTTTTTTTATTTTGAAAAACAAAATCCCACTTTGGGATTTTGTTTTTCCCCCAAAAAAAAACAGGTTAAAAGTTTGACGAAGGGTACTCTCATGTTGATGGAGCTGCCTGTCAGACTTTCAATACACTGCCAGGAACCACTGTGGGTCAGAGGGAGGGTACTCTATCAGGAAGACAAAGGGGCTCATTTATAAGCCCCTGTGAGACTTATGTGCCTCCGTTGCATCATTTTTGTGACACAGTGGCGGCGTAAATAATGCACCATGTTGCACTATAGATACAAGGTGACGCATCCAGGCAGATGGGTCACCTTATAAAGCCCTGCGCCACATTATACCTGCGTCAGGTATAATGTATGCAGGGTGGTGTTCCCATGCAACAAAGCCTTTTAGGAGTGGTGCAAGTCTATCAGATTTCACTGCGCCACTCTAGGATGCCACTGTGTCAAAACCTTACACCTGCCTCATAGCAGCTGATGCAGTGCTATGTGTGTGGGCCTGCCTTCTGCATTCCTGGAGTTGTGTCATGCTTGTGCCACAACTCCAGCAATGCATGACTTTTACACCAACAGATACATCAGAATTCCTGATGCACCTGTCTCTCCATGCAATATGGAGAGCCGTATAGTAAACATGGTTAAGGTTTATGAACAGCATGTAACTGCATTGTATTGAATTAATTAAATTTGAGCCTATTCGCTTTCTGTGTCGAGAGGCGTTTCTGCTCTCATTTAATGGCTCTAGCTATCGACATTGTGTTGAGTGTTCATATCACCTAACACCCCTCTAGTTGATACATAACTGTCATTATATAGAGGGCTGCTACTGGCGATGCATTGATATACTTTGATCTTTCAAGCACTCATCCTTAGATTTAAATGATGACGAGTGTAGATTCTTAGTGATGGAGAGGTGTGTATTACTCACCTGATAGATTTTGCCCAGTATCTGCTAATTCTGTGTCACTTTAGATTAAAAATCTTGATGTTGGATTTTATAAATCTAAACAGAAGTAATACACGAGCCAACTGGTGTTTACTTTCTATGTTTACAGTAAAAAGACATCAAACAAACGAGGATCTTTCATGTACGGATCTCCATGTAGGAGTTATTTTGTCAACAATTAGGTAGGAGTCACTTCAAGGCCCTTCCTCTTTTTTTTTTTTTTTTTTTTCTTCTCTGCTGTCATGCATATATACCTAATGCATTGCTCTTTAATTTTGGCTATAGATTCATCCAATACGGTTTGACAAAAATATATAAAAACGAAGATTGAGCTGTTTGCTCTTCCCGAATTCACGAAGTAAGCAATTACTTTTATGTTGATTAAATTTTCCTGACTTAAAATGGATTTAAGCTCCATAAGCTCCTTGAGTCATGACATTAAGCCTTGTTCACAATTTTTTATGGTTGTCTGATAAATGGATCTTCATCCTGACTCCAATATGGTAAATTTCCATATCTAATTTAGTTTTGCTGCTATGCAGTATTTAATTAGCTGTTTGATTAAATCAATTTATAGAGACCACTCTCCACACACGGGTTGTCTAGAATGTAAAAACTTTTTATAATTGTTAT
Source organism: Triturus cristatus (assembly GCF_964204655.1). Lineage (NCBI taxonomy): Eukaryota > Metazoa > Chordata > Amphibia > Caudata > Salamandridae > Triturus > Triturus cristatus. The sequence continues at coordinate 135,675,397 of NC_140590.1, read as the reverse complement.
GTATTCATTAATGTAATTATTTGTATTATGTTTATATAGGGGTTATTTGTGCAAATATTAACTGTCCTGAAGATGGTCTAACGGACTTCTGCCACCAAGACCGAAACGTCAACACCATCATCTAATTCCGTATTATTTGATAATTACAGCTGATTTCTTTTCATTTATGAAATTAATCTCTGTTAAAACTACCTGGAAATAGATGTTTCTCGATGAAATGTGGATTTAAGTTAACCCATCTTTCATGTTACACTGCCTGAAATTTATTGTTCCCTTGTGTATCCCCCTTATCTTGATTTTGATTGATATATAAAAAGACTTGTGCTTTATTCACAATCATTCCCGTGTGTGTACTTTTTCATTTTTCATAACATTTATTGTATGTGTATAATTGATCTAAAATACACTTTCAATCTTAATAACAAAGAAATAGAACTAAGTAACTTCAAGTAAAATCCCTTGTTGGCAATCTCACTATTTCAATTTATCTGCCTAAGCCCTCAAGGGTTTATTGGGCTTACCCTTCACGTACTACCGTTTATGTGCAGATAGATATCTGCTCAGGGTCACTTTTCTAAGTGGTTTTTTTGTGTTTCTACAGAATCCATTAATCCATCTGTAGAGATTCTGTTTAACGTTTGGATTTAAGTCTGTTCATGTCTGAAACAGAAACTTTGTCCTACACAGACGAATATGTCTCAAAGATAGCTTCAGGTCCTTCATTACTTGGCACCAAAGGGCCGATAGTACACCTACCTTATGAGTCGGAGCTTAACCAACTAGAAAGATTAAAAAAGAAATTGATAAGAACGGAGCTCCATGCCAAATTCCTAACAGACTGTCTGAATGCTAACATCATACCTACAGGGCTGCAAATAAAAAATATACCCATCATTTTTATTGATGATGAAGATTTTAAATCAGGATTTAGTTTTGCATCAAACAAGTGCTCGCGCACTTGGATGGTGCTAAGCATCGAAACAGCGATCAAACATATCAAATTACTGTCTAAAGAAATCAAAAACCTAGAGAACAAAATCAATACAGATTCCAGCATCACCAATGCTAAAGCATTGCTAGAAAAAATCTCTTTGACCATCAAAGAATTCGAAGAATTCAACTCTCACAAAAAAACGGACAAATTACAGAAAGTTATAAGGAAATACAGCAAAGAAAAAACGTATCCTTATTTACGGAAAGATTTTTACCAATCACAAGGATCGAATCAAGGTCCAAGACAGGACCAGCGAAAAAAAGTAACTTTTTCGGACACAACCTCTGACACAGATAGCGATCAAGCGTCTGATAACAGTTACCGACAGACTTACGATCAGCCTTCAACATCTAGGCAATCTTTTTTAGGACAGGACCGGAGAGGTTCCGGCCAACCGCGACGACAACGAACACAGAGGAGGAGCTGGTCACGGAATCAATACACTCCGGGTTTTCGACAAACCCGGAACCAGTATTACGAATGGTAAATCCAACTGAAACCATTCCGATCTTTAACCTATCGAAACATGAACTCTCACAATCGGAAATATCGGTTCTCTCAGCCGGTTTGTCTTTTGTTCCCACCAATAAGAATGACCATTTTCAAACCAAACTTGAGTTATACAAATTTTTCCGATCAGTGAGACTCAAAAATTATTTTTCAAACAAGACCTCACCTCTTGAAACTGATACTACAGGTTTACATCAACGATCTACCTTCTTTCCATCAAATACAATGGTAGCAAAAGAGGTCATTACCTTTGAAAATGCCATTCTCACGGAGGTAGACCACTTTTTTAAGATTTCAAGTAGGGTCAGATATAATTTGACCCATGACGAACATCAAGCACTTAAAAATCTTCAATCCCTATCAGACACCATGATAAAACCGGCCGATAAAGGCGGAGGGATTGTCCTCTGGGCCCTAGAGGCATACAACACAGAAATGATGAAACAGCTATCGGTAACGACACACTATAAGAAACTACCAAATAATCCAACTCCACGCTTAGAAAAATCTATAAGCGAACTGAGCAAAAAGGGCTTTGAGGGTGGCTGGCTAAGTGCCAAAGAAGCAGCATTTCTGATCAATAAATCTCCGACGGTACCGGTAATTTACATCTTACCGAAGGTGCATAAGGACGCCATTACACCTCCCGGTAGACCGATCGTCTCCGGTTGTAACTCAATCCTTAAACCCCTAGCACAATATGCCGATTTTTTCATCCGGCCCTTTGCCACGGAAAGTCCCACCTACATTAGGGACACAACAGCAGTTATTAATGTTGTTGAAAACCACCCTTTTGATCCACTTTGCGAATTCCTAGTCTCAATGGACATAGAAAGTCTGTACACTAATATCCCACAGACAGATGTACTTGAGATTATAGAAGATCTACTAAATAACAGACCAAGACCTCATGCAGTACCAACAGAGTTTATTGTAGACTGTATTAGGATTTCCCTCTGTGAAAACTTCTTCCTGTTCGAGAAAACATTCTACCAGCAACTAAAGGGTGTCGCGATGGGGGCAGTTTATGCCCCAGACATAGCAAACATCTATGTGTCCGATTTCGAAAAACAACATATCCACAATATATCTAATCCTTACACAACCAACATCTCGTGTTGGCTTAGGTATATTGACGATGTTTTCCTAATTTGGAAAGGATCCAAAGAATTACTGAACAATTTCCATGACTGGTTAAATTCAAGGAATCCTAATCTGAAGTTCACACTAGAATGTAACAACCAATACATGAACTTCCTAGACATCTCAATTAGAGTAGACACGGACAACACTCTGTACACTACTCTCTTTACCAAACCGACTGCGCGAAACACCTTGCTAAAGTACGAAAGTCATCATCCACAGTCTTTGAAGGATGGACTCCCTTTTGGGCAGTTCCTCCGTCTTCGGAGGAACTGTTCCAAAAGAGCTGACTATTTTTCGGAAGCTAAGAAACTGAAGGACAAGCTCCATTCTCGTGGCTACCCAAATAAGCTACTCAAAAAATCCCTTAAAAGAGCTTGGTACAATGATCGCAATGCTCTACTTGAAGTAAAAGAAAAGAATGATCAACCCCAATTGGTTTGTGTTACCACCTTTGGCACAGCTACAAATAAGATCAAAAAAATTGTCAAGAAACATTGGACACTTTTAGCCTCACTTCCTGAACTATCGAAGGAACCATTGTTTTCCTTTAAAAGAGGTCCCAATCTTAAGGACAGGTTAGTTCATGCATACAAGAATCAAGATCTAAATATAGTGGACAACATGCGACAGTTATCACCAGTCATTGGTCACTATAAATGCAGTAACTGTGCAGCTTGTGCAAACACAGTCAACCTTAAATCTTTTCAACTAAATGGTATAAATTTTCCAGTGAGATGTTTTTCAAATTGCAGCACAAGCAATGTGGTCTATTGTATCCAATGCCCGTGTGGCTTGAAATACATAGGGAAAACGACACAAATGGTCAAGAAGCGAATCTTGCAACACCAGTCGAGAATCAGATGCAAGGTTGAGAATGCACCCTTAGTAGACCATTACACTAAAGCGAACCACACCGAAAAAGACATGCTTTGGTGGGTCATAGAGGTAGTAAAACCCACAATCAGACAAACTAATGTTGATCACATACTAACAATGAGAGAGAACCGTTGGATTTGTCGCACGGATAATATCAAACAAGGTCTGAATTCAGCAACCGAGTGGCATACCTTATCTTGCCTGGCATAAACGGTTTCCTCCATGATAGTTGCCACAACAATAAACATGATCTGCAATGATGACACTGTTCTAATGATCTGCACCCCTAAGTCCATCGACCTATACCTAGGGATTTAACACACTTGCCTAGTTATTATGTATCAACTAGAATTACCAGGGCAACAGTAGACTTTCTTCATGGTGGAGATAATCTTTGAGTATCACCATGGCTCGTTATTACATCCAACGACAACAGTTTCCATTCTTGTCAAAATGTGTGCACTGAGTACTATAGGCGAATTTGCAATATACATGTTGTCAACAATTTGAGTAAATTATATGATTAACTATGCTGGTTGCATTGTGAGATGTAAAAATATGGGATTGTCTTACATAACGCCTGTAACATGTTCCTGCATCATGTAACTTCTAAAATGATATGATGTACAATATAATGCACCTGCATTGAGATCATTAAGAGATGTCAAATTATAAGGAAATTATGTTTTGTATTGTTTGTATAATAGATGTCATATATTTCAACTGCAATGTTTAATGACTATGTTTTGTTGATTCTCTCTAACATCGGTATTTGGGTATTCAAATGTAATCTATTTGCCATATTCAAGCCAGTGTCCTCGGAAAGGTTTAGCCTTAATAAATAGGACTTTCGTGACCTTTTGGCTTCGTTATAATCATATGGTAAACCGTAGTTTACTTTCGGTTCCAATGTAAATACATAGATGCTGAGAAGTCTCCCTCAGCTTCCTTTCATTAATCCCAATACGATACAATAACTACAGTGCCGTTCAAGATGGCCGCCATCCAGACATAGGTCTAGTACAAACATGAATAAAAACGAACATTACGGTATTTCGATACCTCCACCATACAGCTAGATCATTATTAACCAGTTGATTCTAAATACGTGACTCTCCTTGGAAGTTTGGACATGTACAACTTTGTGGAGACTACGAATATCACGTTACAAGGGAATCTATCTAGTCTATTTAGCCGTTCAATAATGGCCGCCGTGTTCACTCGGTGTATTCGACCATTCAACACGTAATAGGTCCGCCCATCAATTAGGTAGCTTTAAAAGCAGGTGTTCCTATCAGGTTAAGTTAGGCGTTCCCGACTGTGGCGGAGCTTTTTCGAGTCTGATTCAAAACCTAAAAAGTAAGTTGATCATGACGATAGTTAGAGACAATCTCTGCTCATTGACATGAAGCGGTTTTCACAAGAGGCAGCACTAGCTTGCAATGTTAGGGTGGGTTAGTAAACTATACTTTGAATATTGGTGTCCTCACCATCTTTGATTTAGACATAAAACATGGCACGATACTTTGCGCTACACTTAAGGGCTGTTTTCATCGCAAGTTTGAATTTGTCCATTGAAAATCCATTGCTGTATGCAGTAAGATATAACTATCCACAGCGGGTTCTAAATAAACTGGTTAAGGTTTATGAACAGCATGTAACTGCATTGTATTGAATTAATTAAATTTGAGCCTATTCGCTTTCTGTGTCGAGAGGCGTTTCTGCTCTCATTTAATGGCTCTAGCTATCGACATTGTGTTGAGTGTTCATATCACCTAACACCCCTCTAGTTGATACATAACTGTCATTATATAGAGGGCTGCTACTGGCGATGCATTGATATACTTTGATCTTTCAAGCACTCATCCTTAGATTTAAATGATGACGAGTGTAGATTCTTAGTGATGGAGAGGTGTGTATTACTCACCTGATAGATTTTGCCCAGTATCTGCTAATTCTGTGTCACTTTAGATTAAAAATCTTGATGTTGGATTTTATAAATCTAAACAGAAGTAATACACGAGCCAACTGGTGTTTACTTTCTATGTTTACAGTAAAAAGACATCAAAACAAACGAGGATCTTTCATATACGGATCTCCATGTAGGAGTTATTTTGTCAACAATTAGGTAGGAGTCACTTCAAGGCCCTTCCTCTTTTTTTTTTTTTTTTTTTTTTTTTTCTTCTCTGCTGTCATGCATATATACCTAATGCATTGCTCTTTAATTTTGGCTATAGATTCATCCAATACGGTTTGACAAAAATATATAAAAACGAAGATTGAGCTGTTTGCTCTTCCCGAATTCACGAAGTAAGCAATTACTTTTATGTTGATTAAATTTTCCTGACTTAAAATGGATTTAAGCTCCATAAGCTCCTTGAGTCATGACATTAAGCCTTGTTCACAATTTTTTATGGTTGTCTGATAAATGGATCTTCATCCTGACTCCAATATGGTAAATTTCCATATCTAATTTAGTTTTGCTGCTATGCAGTATTTAATTAGCTGTTTGATTAAATCAATTTATAGAGACCACTCTCCACACACGGGTTGTCTAGAATGTAAAAACTTTTTATAATTGTTATGTATTCATTAATGTAATTATTTGTATTATGTTTATATAGGGGTTATTTGTGCAAATATTAACTGTCCTGAAGATGGTCTAACGGACTTCTGCCACCAAGACCGAAACGTCGACACCATCATCTAATTCCGTATTATTTGATAATTACAGCTGATTTCTTTTCATTTATGAAATTAATCTCTGTTAAAACTACCTGGAAATAGATGTTTCTCGATGAAATGTGGATTTAAGTTAACCCATCTTTCATGTTACACTGCCTGAAATTTATTGTTCCCTTGTGTATCCCCCTTATCTTGATTTTGATTGATATATAAAAAGACTTGTGCTTTATTCACAATCATTCCCGTGTGTGTACTTTTTCATTTTTCATAACATTTATTGTATGTGTATAATTGATCTAAAATACACTTTCAATCTTAATAACAAAGAAATAGAACTAAGTAACTTCAAGTAAAATCCCTTGTTGGCAATCTCACTATTTCAATTTATCTGCCTAAGCCCTCAAGGGTTTATTGGGCTTACCCTTCACGTACTACCGTATAGTAAACATGGCACATCCATCGTGTCGCAAGGAAGGTGCAGTGAAAACTGTTGAATCGCTGTTTTCACGCAGCGATGCAACTGTTTCCATAAATAAGCCCCAGTACATCAATACGTGCCTTTTTGCCCTCACCTTCCCGATATTTTGGTCCTCGATATTTGTGACACTATATTCTGTCCAAAATAAATTTTTGTCATAGATATTCTATCAGACAGCCCTTTGAAAGATGAGCAGAACTGTTCTGTGGCACTTTCACACTAAGCCTCTAATTGCAAACGGCCCATTAAAATCCCTGCAATTTCCCTGCACTGGGATCACTGTTATTCCTGCTCTTTCACTTAAAGATGTATCTGCTTGCTAGGTACCTAAATCTGGTTATGGAAACAAAATTTGCAATTCCTTTGGAACTGGGCCCATCAGATATTACGTGTCACGCATAAGGATGGTCCTAGTCACCGGGGAGGGGACTCCACATCTGTTGATATGCTGGTCCAGAGGTTTACCTGTTTCCGAATCTGAATTAAGAAAGTCTATCACCTGGGCTTCACCTCAAGTTCTCGTTAGGGATCTCATTCTGGGATGGAATGCGAAACTTAAAATAAACCCGACAACGAGGCATGTTTCAGATTACAGCACACTGGGGCAGGTATGTTGCACTGTTAGACCACACTTCTTTTTAGCTGCTTCACATGCAATTTAATGCTCTGCCATGAATCTCTGACTGACGGCACTGGCCCTCCTAATTGAGCAAACAAGGCATTACTTTCATATACATCAACCAATCAGGAAAGGTTGATACCTCTATATATGGGTCAGAATTGCAATTAATGGCAGTAAATGCTTGCAGGAAGAGAACTTGAATGGAGGGTAACTCAGTAATCATATTACTAAAACAACAAGCATTGGCAAAGGCTATATGCTATGTTATGCTGAGTTGTAGAGCTCACTATTACCTGGAAGGTCATCCTGGAACTGTTCAGGTGTGACGCCAGTTAAACTTAGGACATAGTGAGACTTTTCAAAAAGCCTGGTCATCGGCTTCTAGTGGAATTCAACAAGTTATGAGGAGGCTCTTATGTGACCCATGCTTTCAAAGTGATGTAGATGGCTCGACCACAATATCTGTTTTTCCGTATGCGTGGGATTTGTGTAAGCAGGAGTTAGGATGAGAGGATGTGTCTGGAAGGTTTGTGAAAGCAGCTGTGATATATAGAGATATCCTGGGTCAGAGTTATGCAGTGCCTTGAAAATATGAGCGAGGAGGTAAAATTGTGCTCGTTTGTGTATGCAGAGCCAGTAGACTTTTTTCAGGTGTTGTGCAATGTGAGTGTGGCGTGGGAGGTTGAGAGTGATTCTGGTCGCCGAGTTCTGAATGGTTTGCAGACTTCGAGTATAGTGAATGAAAACACAAGCTTGTCTAATGGCTTTGCTAATGTTTTCCTCCCCTACCGCATACTGTCATCCCCAAGAGAAGAAATCCTGTGACATCAATGATGTATGTTTCACTGGCAAGGAGCACACAGGATGTTACTGTGATGGAACAAAACTAGCTGCAGGTCATATCTGCTTTGCAGTTAACCCCAGCAGCGTTTAACCAAAAGAATGATGGGGCAGTGAGGTGGCAAATAATTGAAAAAAAACACCCATTCATGTGCTTCTCTCGCTGCCACTCTGTCTGCCGGACGCCTCTGTTCTCCTTTCTTTCGGAAGTCCTTTGGACAGCAAAGGCTCCCAGAACCCCCACCCAATCCAGACGCTGCTCTCATGCTGTGAGAGCAGCGCCTGCATTGGTCTGAGCGGCCTGATTAGGTGCTCACAAAGGGACCGGGAGCCTGTGCCATTTCTCCACCCAGCTGACCAAAACAGCTGGGTGGAGAAATTCTAAGTGTGCATGTCTGTTTGGCCGGCCTACTACGGCAGGCCAAACTGACAAGCGCACTTATAAGTGCCCAACACTCCTCTTCCCAGTCCCTGGCTAGTGTGCAGAGGATTGCTTGGCCCCACCCTAGACTCAGCAGAAATGTAAAATAATAATAAAATTGTTTTATTACGGTTTTATTTTTCATTCTCAGTGGGGCAATGCCTCTTCGCCGTTGCGGAGGAGCCGCCACTGGCAACCCACAAATATAATTGTTTTAAATTATATTCAGTATTGAATAACAGGAGAATTTTTTTCATATTTATACATTGAATTACAGGGTTCTTCCATTTAGTGGAATCACATATTGCCCACCCTGCCAGGACATTCACTTAAAATGTTAGACTTTTCAGCCTTTGCACCACTTTGATCACGAGCAAGTTCCTGTTGGCACAATGGTCATCCTGGTGTCAACAAAACAAACAACTGCTTCACCACTGCTGGGCTATTTTTAAATCTATTGTAAGGGCTAGATTTGCAAGTTATGGCACATCCTCGGCCTACACTTTGACAAATATTTAAGAAAACGTGTGATTCTACAGTATTCTGAATGTTGGCCAAGAAAAAAAGTGGAGAGCAGCTGAGGATCCTTTGAAAAAGGCAGCTGAAAAAGATGTCCATTTTGAAAGAGTTGATTTCCTGTTCAGCATGACGTGTAAAATCAGTTTCCCCTTGTGAGCATTGGCCAGCACTTGCCTGTGCTTCTGGGGCCAGTTTATATTCCTGTATGGTAAGACACCACGCAAGCTGGTTTGAAACCTCCACTCATGAAGAGCAGAATTTAATGTTCGAGAAATGTAACAAGCCAAAATAAAAACGTAAAAAAGTACCATAGAAAGGAAGGAATATTCTCTTCTGAAGCATGGTAAAAGCTATCAAACGTGCAAGGGTTTCTAACAAGTCTGATCAAGTATTATACAACCAAACAAACTGAAATGTGAGACAACTGAACCACATCTACCATATGTTAATGTTAATGTTAAGGGAGATTTGTTAAGCGCACTGTCACCATGAGTTTCCTGGCGCTGGTAGACCACCGAGATTGTGCGAAAGAGACTTAACGGGGATGTGAAAAAAGCAAAGTTTTCAAGGATTTCCTGAAGGACAGAAGAGAGGGCTCAGTCTTGAGAGAGAGCGGAAGAGAGTTCCACAGCTTAGGAGCCAGATGGATGAAGCTGCGGCCGCCTAGTCTGGAAAGTTTAAAACGGGGGATGCACAGAAGCTGGAGGTTGGTGGACCTCAGAATACGGGTGGGACAGTAGGGGGTAACCAAGGACTTCACAAAAGCCGGGGAGGAGCCAATCCGGGCTTTAAAGACCAGGCAGCAGACCTTGAAAGCTATTCTATCACTGATGGGCAGCCAGTGTAATTGATGGAGTAGGGGTCTGGCCGACTGCCATCTTGGAATTTTGAAGGCAAGTCTTGCGGCTTGGTTTTGAATGACCTGTAGCCTGGATAGCAAGGATTTTGGAAGACCGTGGTACAGAGAATTGGAGAAGTCCAAACGCGACATCACCAGTGCTATTGTAACCTGTAGCAAGGCTTCCGGGGTCAGAAGGTGGGCGACTTTTCGTATCCTGTAAAGCTGGAACATGCAGGCAGATGTTACAGCGCTCACTTGGGCCTTAAGATTGAGCTCAGAGTCAATGATGAACCCGAGACTCTTTACACAACCAGCAGGAAGGGGTGGAGGGCCGAGCTCAGAGGGCCAATACTGGGGGCCCCAGTGGGAAGCGCTCCTCCCGGGGAGGAGGAGCTCAGTTTTCCCAGGATTGAGCTTCAGTTGGTTTTGATTCATCCAATGCTGGATGTGTATCATGACCACCTGGAAGTTGGTGATGGCGTCAGGAGAAGTGAGGGGAAAAATAATTTGTAGGTCGTCCGCGTAGTTGAACACAGTGACGTCCCACCTACCCAAGGAGTGAATAAGGGGTTGGAGATACAAATTGAAGAGAAGGGGGATAAAGATGATCCCTGGGGGACGCCACAGAGCGACGGGGCGCTGGTAGCTCTGAAAGGGCCCAAGCTGACTGCTTGGGATCTTCCCTCGAGAAAAGACCTGACCCAGGTTAAAGCAAGCCCACGGATTCCAGCTGACTCGACACGGTGGAGTAAGATGGCATGATCCACCGTGTCGAATGCTGCCGACAAATCCAGTAGGACCAGTGCCTGGTAGAGTCCTCTGTCAGCGTTGCTTCTGAGGTTGTCCAGCACGGCTAGAATCACGGCCTCGGTTGAATGGGCTGGTCTAAACCCGGCTTGATTTGATTCTAAAAAGTTGGATTCCTCAATGAATTGCGAGAGGCAAGCAGTGACATCTGCCTCTAAGATTTTAGACAGGTAAGGTAAGAGGGAGATGGGCCGATAGTTGGCGAGGACCGCAGGGTCCGCGCCAGGCTTCTTCAGCAAAGGCACCAAGATGGCCTCCTTGAAAGACCTGGGGACTGTTCCAGAACTGAGAGAGGCGTTAAGTAGAGATAAAACACTGTGCGGAAAAGTGAGGCATATCTCACGAAACACTGAAGGTGGACAACAATCTTTGGGGGAGCCAGACTTCACTCGCGTAGCCAGTTTGGCTAGGGAGTCGGAGTCGAGGGTCGGGAAACAAGTCAAAGTAAAAGTGTTGATAGGAGGAGCTGCGACAGTAGCCAGAGGGAGGGAATGAGGGATAGAAGCTTTAATTACCAAAATCTTATCAATGAAGAAAGAGTTCAAGGCATTGCATGACTCAGCGGAGGGGGCTTGGTTGGGGAGTGTCCTGGCATCTGATGTTAATTCGGCAAGAGCCTTAAATATCTCTTTGGATTTACTAGGGGCAGTTAGTATTCTCTTAGAGACAAAGGCGGCCTTAGTGGTGGTAATGGCTTTTTGCATAATGCATTGTGTGCAACTCACACTCTGTGAGAAGTACATATAGCATATGAACTGCTATAGAAATGTAGTAAATCAGAAACTGTAGACAATGGCACTTCCAAGAACAAATATTCCTTAAGCGGTTTCTCTACAAATTTGTTAAATTTAACATAAAAATACTCAAAAGCTATAATAAAATGTGTCCTTTGAGGGACGGCAGCTCCAAACTCATTTCCTACCAGTTCAAAAGCAGTGGGGCAGACCGTCAGTTTTCAAATGGCGGGGGCCATGCTGGCTACATCCTCAGAAAGCAGAGCATCATGTTGCCCCTGCAATGTAGAGGATATGGCTTGATGTCGCTTTTTTATGTCACTTACGAACAGAAAAACAAAAACAGCCACTCAACTTGAAAGAAAACTGCTAGGGTGTGGGGGCTATCTTTTTTTGCTTTTCAGAAGAAACAACAAAGCATTTGGTGCAGGGCTTCCCATAATTTGGTGGCCATGCACCACATTTTCAGTACCTTCACAGGAACCATCAAGACGTCAGCTCCTGTGATCGCTCTAAATAAGGCAGTCCTCGGGGTGGTGGACAAAATGTTCTCTGCTTCTCTGGCAGACGAGTGTCCCTTCTAGCAGTAGTGGAGGGCTCAAAAAGGAGACTTGATTAAGGAGGCACCGCAGCCATTCTAATTCTTGAAGTAAGCACTGCCTTTGACTCGGTTGAGGTTCTGTAATTCTCGAGACTGACTCCATTTTATTGTGCCACCATTTTGTGTTGCCCTCACGTAGGCCTGTGAAGGTAGCCTGGCGAACGAAGTGGCCTGGCCTTCTTAGTATATGTATACATTAACTAGGTTTCTTTCTGACTCTGGAATGAACTGTAAAACTGACCTCTTCACCTGAAACTGACCTTGCAAAGCCAATTTCCCTGATCGATCTTTGTCTAAGATTGCCAATCAAGATACTGTACATGTAATCATGCCATGCCCTGCAGTGCCATCTAAATCAGATTAACCTTTGTGAACTATGTAATTATAATGTTTTGCCCATATCCTGCTAAAACCGCAAAGGCTACTCACCTGCTGACCCTCCAGATTTTCCATTTGTTTAGGAATGTAATTGGTACAACTCCCTTACATGCCTGGGGCAGGATAAAGAGTATATAAGACGTGAAGTAAGACCATTCTATGGACTACCTCATTCAGTTGCTACGGCTTCTGTGTGACGTAGTCACACTCAGTGAGACCCCTGAGAAGGAGTTTATATTTCTTCAAATGGCACGGCCAACGTGGGCCTCATCAGAGAAGTGGCTATCTGTGGGAGTGATCTTGTCAGAAGACAGAAATCTACTGAGGAGGACAGGACAGGACTCTACTAAGGAGGTACTCTGTGCACAGAGATTCTGGGGATTCTTTGTCTCTGCAGCCCAGTATATTTCTGATCTTCCTGATTTTGATCCTCCACATGATGTCACCCCTGACTGAGAACCTTTTTGGCGTGAGTATTTAAAAAAAAAAAAAGACCGTTATTTAGAACTTGGCAGTTAGAATTTGGACAACCATTTGTTTGGTAAAAGTCGTTATGCGGCTCTTACTGTTGGTTTTTGCCTTGGATTGGTAAGGTAGTTTAGTAACACTTACTATAGCTTTGGAATTTTGGAATTTGTGTTGGCCAACTTTGGATTTGTATATGCGAATTGCAATTTGTGTAGGCAGGTAATGAGGAGATTTTTCTCTATCTGGTTTTGTTGAACGGTGCAACGTACGGAGAGTACCTTAAGCACTACTTTGATTATAATATTGCATATTCTGCAGTATTTTTGGCATGCCTGTTTTCAAAGCTTACATGTGTTGCTTTTTCTTGGAGGTAACATAGTGTGATGTGAAGTAAATTAGCCGGCTCCCCTAGAGGGAATACCTAAATAGGTTTAGGTATAAAAACATATTTCTTCCTTGGGGATTCTGTATCCCCAGGGAATTAAAATATGGACACAATACATACAAGGATCCTTTGTTCTGCGCAATCTTATGAATGGAGATATGCAGAGCGATTTTTGGTGTTCTGCCAGCCAAAGCTAGTGAATTGAGTGTATCTTGGCTTCTTGGAAATAAAGGTCTGTGGGGCTGTTTTTGCAGTCTTTTGGAACACCATTGAGAAGCGCTTCTTGTAAATATGACTTACAACTAGTATTTACAAATGGTTTGGTTTAAGTACAGTCTGTGGGCTGTCCTTTGTTTCTGTCTGGAGTATTGATCTGTGGGTTAAATGTGTGTTTAAATGTCTGTGGTTTTCCCATTAGTGCAACTTCTGTAAGTAAATAGCGATGGCGCTATTTATGAAATAAATGACTAAAATGCGCTGTATTGTGTGTCCTGAGTGTTTGACCCCTTTCTGTTTATGTCTGAAATGAGCTCAATGTGTGTTTGTGGTTTTTTCTTGATGTTTTCAGTCTGTTAAGCAAAATGTCAGTTAATTAATTAAGTAGAAATTAAATAAAAATCCGGAAATGAACCATGTGATATGCTACAATAGCTATATGTTGCTATTTAATTTATAGAGTAAGCAATTATGCATATGTACAAACTGTTAAATGCTTAAAAGATAAAATTAAAATTCACATTCACTAGGAATAAAAAGGCATCAAAAACGAAATTGTGTGTTTTGTAGAAAAATAAACTTATAGTATTTTTTTTACTTACATACATTGTATTAGATGTTAACAGGCAAACACTTCAGCTGAAGTAAATCTTTGCTGAACTCAAACGCAACACGCATTGATATGTCAGAGTTTGAAAAAGACTGACACCGTGCTCATGTTATAACACTGAGAGACAAGCTTTTACTGCCGCGGAGCAAATAGCAGGTCACGAATAGACAGGAATGTTTACTCAAGCCAGGACTTCGCCCTCAGTTAAACACGGGTGGAACTTTGCATTTCAGGCTGTTGTTTTAAAAAAAGGTTCCAAAACTACGGTTCATTATTTTGTATTACAAGAAGACCTTTCAATTAAGGGTTTCCTCTCTTTAAGCATTTTTATAAGCATATTCTTGGTTCTAATGTTAGAATAATTGTTCTTTTTTAAAAAAAAAAAGTGGCGCAATAATTTGTCATGTTTCAAGTTAAGCTTCTGTGTTTAGGCTTCTAAATAAATGCGTCTAAAATGATAGGCAAGGGATGCAGCTTGCTTTTATATATGGACCTATCAAAAATGATTGGGTTTATTAAAAATAATTATTAATTATGAAAAAGAATTATTAAAAATAAGTGCTTCTAAATTCGTTTTTTAATATTTATAAAGCTTAATACTCATACTGTGACCTCCTAGCATTAAAATTTAATTTAAGTTGTGTTGAACCGCAAAAATGAGAACATTTGCATATGGAATTTCACTTGGCGCAGGCGTAAAAAACTCATTTTTCTAAGGATTTACATGAGATATGTCTAATGTTCAATCTCTGCAATTTGTAAAGAACATTCTGAGGATGATTAATATGTAGCACAATTATAGGATATCCCCAGGTGTCAAAGTCGAAATTGGGTGAGGACACTATTTAGGCAGCATTTTTTTTTCATTTAGAGTAGCTTTTAAAGTACCTTACTTAGGCTTCAGTAAATGCATACATTTAGGTATAATACAAATTTGCAGGTTGTTCTCATTTGGGGTTGCTTCTAATGGCTGAGTGAGCCAATGTGCCCGGTGCAGAGGTTTGAGTTTAATATCAGGGTTGAAGGTTTTAACTCTAGCTGGACCTACTGAGACGTTCATCCATTTAAGGTTGATGAAATGAGTACCATTGCATAGGGTGGTAACAAGCATTTGTTCTAAAGCTGGTATGTTGTGTTGTTGTGTTCTGTGAATTATTCACAGTAGATGTTTTTGAGTCTGGGAATAGGAGTGGATTGTGGCCCCTAAAGGGAGTAATATATATGGTATGTGGTTTTGGATAGGGTTGGTTATTGCAAGTTAGAAAGAGTTAGGAAGGTTTGTTTTGTCTTTGACAGCTTCAGGGTGAAGAGAGAGAGGGCTAAGGAGAGGCAGATTTTGACCTTGAGGTCAGTAAGGTGGGGGTTAGCAGTATGTTGAAACGAGGAGTTTTTGTATGACTCCTTTGAAGAAAACAATTTTGTGTGTTTTTTACGTTTTTGCATTTTGTCCTTCTATGAATTGTTCCTGCTGGTCCTGTGTGTCAGAAACGACACAGTAAGTTGTATTTGACAGCTGATCACCACTAACTGGTGACCAGTTGTCAAAAGGAGAGTGAGGAAAGTAAAAGAACGTGTACTTTCTGACAAATAAAGCAGGCCCGAATATTGGGTTTTGGGCTGCATGAAGTGCGTGCGTCACCGCTCATTTACATGTGCTATTGTAATTTGTCTATGAAGAGCGTGCGTCACCGCTCATTTATATGTGCTATTGTAATTTGTCTATGCTTTCTGTGCTTGGTATACAGCAAGTATACCTGATGGCTTGACATGTGTGTTTTTATTTTATGCACGTTTGTTTTTGTTTTTGCGTTGTGTTTACGCTTTTGCTTTTAATACTGTTACAAGCTCCCCTGTGTTGTGAGGGGATGGTCATGACGATGCCCATCGCTACGCAACAGTTGGTTGGACTTGTTCTGGTTACTAAATTTCACAGATATGATATTTCATGCTGTGAATATGACAGACAACACTTCACCAGTGCATGTCTATTTGGTTATAATGGTATTGAAAAAAAAAATAAACAAAAGAGATATACAGGATTAAAAGTGTGTCACCTGCAGTTAGTCATGTTACTGCTCCTTCCTTTAAGGGACGAGCAGCCTAGATTGATGTTCCCTGATTAGACCCTAAGGATGAACTATAAATCTGTGGCTCTTGCTAAAGGTGACCTAACTTTCCTTATGATATTGCACTTCTACATGTAGTCATAAGAGACACCAAGAGTTTCTTATTTGCTGTCCTGAGTAGCAGGATTGTGATTTTAAGTGGGTATAGTGCCCCCTCCGGACAGGTGACTAGGGAAAGGAAAAATTGTAAATCAGACACCAGAGACCTGAGAATTATTAGGCTAGGGTGACAGGTAATCTCAGTGATCATGAGGAGATATTGTTTAGCCTGTGTATTGCATGGTGCACTTGCTGCACAATTATTAAAGGGAGGTATCTGCATGCCCCTGATAATTTGTATCATGCGTTTCCCCTTTTGAGGTGTTCTAGATAAGGAATGTAGGAACACACAGATGTAGTAATTTAAGAGATGTTTATCCCATTAGAAAATCATGAAATGAACATTTGTAAATCCATAAGGGACTGGCCTATCTGTAAAACTGGTGCCACTATGAACCACGTCCAGTTTTACTAATGATACCAGAATGTTTAATTGATTGGTTATTGAATTTGCCTTTTGGATTCCCCTCCTTTATATCTGTCCTACCTCATGAGCATTTTCTTTTTTTTTTTCCACACTCCCCTTGGAGCAACCTCCTTCTCTATTAGGAGCGTTTAATATGGTGATCTGTTCTAAAAGTCTTAGTTTTCTCTGGTCTGTATCATACCCTGTTCTCCTCAGGTTTTGAGCTGATCATGCATCTAACTGACACATTTTCACTCTGGCTCCTGCAGTCCCGCATTTTGGTGAGTCAGCACTGATTACAGCTCAGGCTACTGGTGCCATACCTTTTTGATGGTGCACTGTTCAAACACATGTTGTGACTGATAAAGGAGAAACTGCAACATGGTCAATCTCCTTGTGGCTTAATTATATTGAGATTGGATACAGACTGTCATGTAGCTGATCCTATAGGCTGGCACACTGTGTGTTTGAGTGTTGGTATGAGTTACTGTGATACGTTTGGCTGGCTGGCACTCTTAGGGTCTTGAGATGATCAGTGCTGCCTTCTTTAATAGGCACCACTCTGAAATTGATTCTGGGCTTAACTTCACCTCAGAGAGCTACTTTGAAGGTACTGGCGAGCTACCAGTGGCTCCCGAGCTACTCGTTGGAGACCCCTGGACTAGAAGTACTGCCTTTGCATCTTATGAGAGTGACAGTGCATTCTAAACCAGAGTTGTCCCATGGCTTCTGGCCACTCCCTTGAAGATTGCAGGCCACCTGCCTGCAGTCCTATTGTTAAATACAATGAACTGTTTTTATACTACACTGAAGGAAACTAACAACTGTGTCACATTTCCTACGTCACTAGATTCTGCGGGAATTAAGTCATAATAACCTGCAGAACATTGATTTAAGCCTAATTCCCATCAGTGACAGCTACAGATGAAAGGCGGATGTCTTGGCCCTACAGCCCCAGCACCCAGAAAGTAGCAAGGCTGAACAGCGATCGCCAGCGCGCTATCAATGGTATCGTACTTGCTCCATCAGACGGCATTGGGCATCACAAAACCAGAGTTTCAGTGTAAAAGAGCGAAAGAGAAGGATCCCTGTTGTTGATAGCAGGGCTGGTTTGAGGCTTCAGTTTTCTACCTGTCATGTGCTGGTAACCTCTGACAGTGTGCAGTCCCTTGAACCCCTTGGGCTGAGTTTTGGCCACCCCCCCCCCTTTTTCTTTGCTCCAATAGAAGGGCAGTGCACTGGAGGATCTAAGATTGACAAAAGGCAGTACATTATGGTGCCCATGAAAGAGCAGCCTGAGCGTCCTTTGACACTGAATAATGAGTGTTGGAGCCTGAGAATGTAGACCCGGGTCTGCACAAGAGGATCTGTGCCCATGACCAATGAAGAGCACATTATTTGTAGTGTCTGCCGCAGAGGAGAGACACTGGTGCACTGCCTTGTGACATTGAGACTTTCGAGTGAGCTGTGAGTGTTTGCCAGGAGGGCACTCCAACTAAGCAGTACTATTTTCATGAAGAGGCCTGAATCGAGAGGCCCAATGCGCAAGAAGACAATGGAAGCAGATTTGATGGACGATAGAAGCCTGCCAGAGAGGCTTGGAACGGACTTTGGGCACAGTTGCACAAGCGATTCCAGTGCAATTGTATAAAGTAAATGTTAATTAAGTTCTCATTTGACTGAATTGCCAAGGAAGAGGAAGTGGCTCCACCTCTAGCATCCAAAAATGGTCCACCAGAAGTGAGTCTTCGTGCTACTATGTGTGTTCGGAGACCTGTCCCGAGAGAAGTAGAGAATAATAAGATGATGTTACAGCAACACCTTGACGACCTAATGAATATCGATATAGACCTAGATTCAGATTAACATGAGTCTTAGGTTATTGCCTACGTAATGGCAAAAGGAGTGTCTGAGGTTCTGTAATTCTTTAGACTGACTCCATTTTATTGTGCCACCATTTTGTGTTGCCCTCACGTAGGCCTGTGAAGGTAGCCTGGCGAAAGAAGTGGCCTGGCCTTCTTAGTCTATGTATACATTAACTAGGTTTCTTTCTGACTCTGGAATGAACTGTAAAACTGACCTCTTCACCTGAAACTGACCTCGCAAAGCCAATTTCCCTGATCGATCTTTGTCTAAGATTGCCAATCAAGATACTGTACATGTAATCATGCCATGCCCTGCAGTGCCATCTAAATCAGATTAACCTTTGTGAACTATGTAATTATAATGTTTTGCCCATATCCTGCTAAAACCCCAAAGGCTACTCACCTGCTGACCCTCCAGATTTTCCATTTGTTTAGGAATGTAATTGGTACAACTCCCTTACATGCCTGGGGCAGGATAAAGAGTATATAAGACGTGAAGTAAGACCATTCTATGGACTACCTCATTCAGTTGCTACGGCTTCTGTGTGACGTAGTCACACTCATTTGAGTTTAATAAAAATGTTCTTTTATATTTCAGCTTCTGTGCCAAATTCTTTATTATTGGTTTGAATGGCCTGTGAAGGTAGCCTGGCGAAAGAAGTGGCCTGGCCTTCTTAGTCTATGTATACATTAACTAGGTTTCTTTCTGACTCTGGAATGAACTGTAAAACTGACCTCTTCACCTGAAACTGACCTCGCAAAGCCAATTTCCCTGATCGATCTTTGTCTAAGATTGCCAATCAAGATACTGTACATGTAATCATGCCATGCCCTGCAGTGCCATCTAAATCAGATTAACCTTTGTGAACTATGTAATTATAATGTTTTGCCCATATCCTGCTAAAACCCCAAAGGCTACTCACCTGCTGACCCTCCAGATTTTCCATTTGTTTAGGAATGTAATTGGTACAACTCCCTTACATGCCTGGGGCAGGATAAAGAGTATATAAGACGTGAAGTAAGACCATTCTATGGACTACCTCATTCAGTTGCTACGGCTTCTGTGTGACGTAGTCACACTCATTTGAGTTTAATAAAAATGTTCTTTTATATTTCAGCTTCTGTGCCAAATTCTTTATTATTGGTTTGAATGGACTAAGTGTCAGTGAGACCCCTGAGAAGGAGTTTATATTTCTTCACGGTGAATCACAACATTCTGCTCAAAAAGGATTCAAAGGGCTGGAGTATCAGGGAAAGCCCTGACCTGGCTCAGCTCATTCCTGACGGACCGATCCTTTCAGGTATTCAACGAGTCCTTCTCTTCAGACATCATCCTTCACAACTGTGGAGTCCTGCAGGGATCTTCCTGGAGTCCCATGCTTTTTAATCGTTAAATACAGCCACTCGCAGACATTGTAACTCAATTCAGGATCTTCATAGTCTTCTACTTGGATGACACCCAACTGGTATTCTCACTCACCCCAGACCTGGACCCTGCAGCCCCCACTTCGGGACCATGTCTGGAGCTTGCAGCCAGTTCGATGGACAAGTCTTGCTTTAAATTGAATGGAAGCAAAACCGAACTGATGATCATAGGGAACAATCCAACCCCCCCCCCCGGTCCCTGGGTTGGCTGAAATGTCGAGGCAGGGTACGTTTGGATAAAACTCCATCTGTGGCAACCCAGGCTACCAAACTCTTGGACTGTTGTTTTAGTCTCCATCGAATGTTATGCAAAATACTTTACCTGCATCCACCGATCCAGGAGGCTCTTAGTTCAGTCACTGATCCTCTTCCTCTTGGACAAATGCAACTCACTCTACCTGGGTGCACCCAAAGCAGTCATCAGCAAATTACAAGTTGTGCAGAATGCAGCAGCATGTACTTTGTTAAAAATACCCAGATACCCGTCTGTGAGACAAGATATTACAGACCTAAGCTGGCTCCCAGTCGCCCAAATAATGAAATTGAAGGCCCTGTGCATTGTGCACAGAGCCATCCAAATGCAAGGACCTCAAATCTCTCATCAGCTCATTGCCCCCTACATCCCTAAAAGGATCCTTGGATACTCTAATGCACAAAGGGCCACAGTTCCTTCTAGCAGAAGAGGAGAAAGTGGACGACGATCCTTCAGCTTCAGTGTATCCAATCTCTGGAACTCCCTACCCCTAGCATTGCGGACAGTGCACAACAAACTGTCTATGCATAAACTACTCAAGACTTGGCTATTCAAGTACTAGCCCCAGACGGAGTATCCATTATACTCAGGCCGGCTTTAGCACTGGTGGTGCCCTGTGCGATAATGTTTGTTGGTGCCCGCCCCATTGACCACCTCTGCCACGGATTCCCTCACTTTCACCATTTGACGGTACCCCTAAAGTCTCCATAACCACTGTCTCTTCATTTAGTTTTATAGCACCACTCAAAAGTTTAAAGTTTCAGAACACATTACATCACACACACATTGCACAATCATACATGTGTAATCAATGTGTAGGAAATGTTACATAATACAGAGGCCTACAAGGTGTAGGAGTGGCATATCATCCATTGTGGTAGGCAGTATAGTTGAAGAGTCCTTGGTCTGGAAAAACACAAATTCAGAATTTAAAATGCAACACCATTGTTATGGGTTTTCCTTAATAATAAGAATTGATTTCTACCCAAATGAACCCTTTTTGCAATACAATGATAACGAAAAACAAGGCAAAAAACATATTGCTCAAATATATTCCTTGCAGTTTGCATGCAGCTGTTTGATGACAGTTAATAGTTCACTGCTCTATATTAGGACTTTAACTTATAAACTGCAAGTAACAAAAGGATCTCTGTGACGAAAGCAGTAACCCACTGATATTTATATTATGTGCGCTTTGTGATCTGAATGGGACATGTTCTTTGCAGCAGGCATATTAACCCTCTGCACTACGATGAGTCAAAACTTCCAAGATTCCTAGATAAAGCTCCTGTCTCTCTCCAGGAAGAACATTAATCAACAAAGTTATCTTGACATGTTTAATGATGCCTGAAAACTGCTGCCACAAGGAACGCAGCATCAGGTGCTTTTAAAATGTTAAAACAATAAACATGGCGCCCCCGCCCAAGTCAGTGCCCAGTGCAATGGCACCGCTCATACCGCCCTAGAGCTGGCCCTGTTTCTACTCAGTGTGGTTCCAGCAGCGATGGGCTGCCTACGGGTCCCCATGTGCTCTATAAATGTGATTAGTATAGTATAGAAATGTTTCAGCTGTAAACTGTATGTACTTCCTGAGGACAGCGGGCTGCTGCTTATTCACAGACCTTTCAGGTCCAGGTCACTTCAGGCTCCACAACATTTTGAAGGATTTCCACCCCAGACCTATATACCAGTATCAATGGAACTCTGGATGCCATAGTACAGGAAGAGTAACTAGTGTTGGAGTTTAAGATAGCTCTAAGAGTATTGATGCTAGCAGGCTATGAACAAGATACTTAACCTTTGATGCTATTTCTTGTGGATATGTCTCTGACCTCTGTTTCCTGACCTTTAGATTAGTCCCAGCTGCCAGACTAAAAGTATTTGCTCCTTTGCACCAGCAGGTGGCGCCTTTGCACTATACAACAGCCTTGCCCCTCCCTGGAATAAAAGGTTGCATGTAGGCACCACTGGTGCAGATCAGGGCATACAAATTCTCCCTACTTCCACGGATAGAGTAATTTCACAGATACACGCACATGCACTCATCACACACTTGGGCCCATTTCACTAACATACACTCGATTACTCTATCAGCATTGAACCTGCGGAGAGAAAACTCCTAAACACCCTGTATCTACAGTGAGGCCAATAGGATCAGTTTGATACTGTCCTGAGTCAAGATCTAAACAACAATAATCAAATAGAGTACTCAATAATTGACAAGAAATAACCACCAACACTGTATTTAAAATAATGGTACTTTATCTAAAATTAGTTCAAAGAAAATCAATCAAGCAAAATCATTATTCTCATAGTTACCTATTCTAGCTAAATGTCATAAATGGGTCAGGACAGGTCTCTCAGTAGAAGTCTCCCGAGTCACCGTCCTCACAGCATCGATCCTCACCAACGCAGGTTTGGGAAGAAGTGGCCTTAGACCCTCTCTAGGCTAACAATACTTATAGAAAATCTTACAAATTAAAGCAACATAAAACGTTCTGAATATCCGTTGAACCGCTGAGCAGAGCGAGCAGGAAAGGATGTAGCATCGCTACATTTGGAAAATCTCCGCTCAGAAAAATCACAAAAATAAAAAGACGGAAGAAGGAAACTCGAGTTTTACAAATGTTTCTTTTGCGCACACATTTCCTCGGAACCACCACTGTAATCACAAAGTTCATTGTGGCTCCCTTGTCCTCCAAGGTTACTTGGACGCTTGCCTGGAGTCACTGTCATCACGGAAACTTTCAAAACTCCAGCAGATGCCATGGTCAGGTGACTTTCAACCATGTTCAGCAAGGCCCTCTCATCCGAATTCGATCACTCGAGCACAGGCTGTAAACGGCAGCCATTTTATCATAGGCCAAAACGGACCATCTTAATTAAAAGAGACAAAAACAACGTTACCACAGCATAGTGATTAAACAGTGTTAACCCCACTAATACCCTTATGTGTATGTAATTATCTAGCCTTTTGCAACACAATAAAGCATTAGTACACGTTATTTCAAAAGCGTTTTTGTGCTTAAAACAAACAGCACTCAGCAACATTCATTTAATTAAACCTGCACATTATTATTAAGCAACATATATGCATTCCCACGTGTAGTTTTCTCTTGTTAATTCGTGTTGGTTAATCAGAATTTTTACACAAAACAAATAATTAATGATTTCCAATTAATATTTTTAATTTTCGACATATAGACAAAACTGGAGCTTAAAAATCCAATAAATTTTCAACAGAAAACTCTGCTCCAGCAATCCCCCCTTTGGTGATATTATCACCAAATAAAAAACCCCCCCCAAAAAAAAAAATTGATTAATTTCTTTTTCCCTCCCCTGTTTTTACAACACAAACACACCAATCTTAGTATCAATAAAGCAACAATTATACAAGTCAAAGGAAACAATATCTTACCTATAATAGTACTACCTATTTTTGCAATAAAACTCTTAACAGCAACTATTTTATTAGCTATTTTAGTCCAGATACTCTCAGCTTCCAGTGGTACTAATTCTTCATGCAAATCAGTAATATTTTTGATATAGACCTTCAGGTCTTTGCTTTCGTCAGGAATGTAAGTGCAACAATGTTGAACTTTCAGCATTCCACAGACTCCACCCTCTTTGGCCAATAGAATATCAAGGGCAAGTCGATTTTGCATAGACATGGCACGTATGGCAATCATCTCCGTATTCACCAAAAGAAACCCTCCAGCGGTACTTGTCGATAAGCGATCCACCACTGTTGACAGTTTCCGAATTCCATATGCATTCAAAGAAATTCCCACTGCTGGAATTAAAGCTCCAAAAATATCACCTACAATTTCAGACCAAGTTTCTCTCTTAAAACGTGTTAGTAAATTAATATGTTCTACATCTTCTATTCTATCTATATGAAAGATCTTTGGAAAGACCAGGCCCACATAACACGTGCCATACCAATGGTCAGGCAACCTGTAATAAGCCTTGTTCCCACAAACATAATACACTCCTGGGAAAACTGGATCCTCTCCTCCCTTGAAACCCCATCCTGTTGCAATGAAGTATGTATCATGACACTCACTAGTCCCAACAAAATATGTATCATATTGGGATTTCCTTCTTGTAATGCATAGCTTACCCTTCTGTGGTGCATCTAGAGCTAAAGTTGGACTAGCCCCATTTCTCAATTCTTTCCCCATCTCAATGTCCCAAATTGTCTCACTCATTTTATATTTCCCTGCCTTTTCATGCATGCTCATTCTCCTTTCCTCTACCATGTTTAGGAAAGCTTTCTCCTCTTCTTTCAAACTGCAAGTTAAATTGTTCTTAAAAATGTAATCTAATGTTAATTCTTCTTTTTCAATAAAAATCTCACCAAAAATGTTAGCTTCTTTAGCTGAATTCAGCTTTTTGTTCATAGGCAATTGCCCAAAAATGTTATCTTTGTTAGACATCTCATAATCTATTTTCCCTAACAAATAAAAAACACTACTCAACACACTACATGAAATTCCATACGTAGCTGGTAAATGGTGATAAGTAACACCCTCTGAAACGGATGCAGGTAACTGCATACATACGTAGCAATCCCTAACTTCCATTGTCTTCACGTATTCATACAACAATTTTGAAAAAACATTACTTGAAAAATCATTAATTGACCTATCTTTATGTATATAAGTATTACCAATTCTAGTTGGAACTACTTTTTGTGAACTCTTCTTTGCATTAGTCACATTCTCAGTATGTATCTCAAATGTACCTATTGTAACTCTAAAAGTAACTAATAAAGCTAATACACCCCATAATAGCATTAATAATCCAGTACAGCAGCAGCACATTTTACACCATCTTTTTAAGAAGGCACATCTACTTTGGTTATTCTCTATGTTAGCCATTTTACTACTTTGGCAGTGTCTTTTGACTTAGCCTCTTCTACTCCACCACTGAGTTTTAGAACTCTAGATTATTTCACACAGCTAATTTCAGATTTTTCTTCTTTTCACTTTTCTCCAAGTGACTCCTTTAGTTCACTCAATTTGGATATTCATCATTCTTCACTTCAACTTCTTCGACATCAAATTGTATTAGATCTCCAACAACATCCTCAGTATCCGACTTTTCATCAATGTCAGTCAAGATAACTTTCAGGATTTCACCTGTATCTTCCTCAACCACTTCTCGTACGGTCTCCTCTGGATTTCCTTGACTTTCTGCCTCTTCACCTTCAGACAGTGCCACGTACGTCCATTCCGGCGACCTATACTTCTGGTTAGGTTTTCTTATCCTTTTGATCTCCTCTGGTTCTTTCGACTCTTTTCTTTTTTCACCTTTTGCTGGATTCTGACTCGACACCTCATTCACTTGTTCAGCTTTCGAAGTATTTGCTCGTGTCAATCTGTATCTCAGCCTCTTTACTCTGTTGTTCAGCCAAAGATCTCCTCTCACAACCTTTTTTGGTCTTGTTTCTTTATTATTTCTTTCTCCAATCCAAGTTCTCTTTCTCAGAACTCGACCCTCTGATTTCTCATTCTCACTTTCATCCGATTCTGTTTCAAATGCCTCTTGTTCTTCAGCAGTTTTCTTTCGCTCCACAGTCTTTTCCACCACTGTTTGAGACTTCCCTATTTCTGTCCCTCCTCGGGTCTCCGACACGCAATCTTCTTGCTGTCTACTTGTCCCTTCACCTAGCTTATCAAGAATGTTCCCTACACCTCCTCGGGGGTCTTCCGCAATCTGTCCCTCTCTATCTTCTTCTGACCCTACTTCTTCAGGTATAATCTCAAGTGGTTCTTCAATCTCCTCATCTGATTCAGGAGTATTCTCTGTGGAACTGCTCTTTTCTCTTCTTTTTTCTCCTCTTCTCGTTGGAACTTCAGACACTCTTACAGAATCTGATCTCCCTTCTGAGACTCTCACTGGTTCTCTTGAAGCCTCTTCTGATTCTCTTTCAGAATTTCGATTTCTTTGCACTGACTCAGCTTCTTCATCATCGCTGGAATCTGACTCTTCAAAATACTCCTTACCAGTCCCATCTTTTGGGTTTGGAACTCTCAGAGTATGACTTGCATGTACCCAGTTTTTCACACCAGCACACTTTACTGCAGTTGTCGTAGTCAGAATAACTTGTCTTGGCCTTCCCCACCTTGGAACCAAGCAATTTCTTCTTCTGTGTACTTTAATCCTCACCCAGTCCCCTGGACTCAGATCATGAGCTTGCTTCTTCTCAAGTGTGGTAGCGTCTTCTCCAACCTGGTGAAACACAGAATGAACTGCGTCAGCCAGGCCTTTACAGTAATCCAAAATCATGTCATCAGTTATTGTCATCAACTTATTGACAGGTACAAATGCATGACGCATTGCACGTCCCATCAAAATCTCATGTGGACTCAAACCAGTAGTGCAATCTGAAGTAGATCTAATAGTCATTAGCACTAGAGGCAAGACATCAGGCCATTTCATTCCAGTGGCTAAACACATCTTACCAATCCTGTTCTTGATCGTGCCGTTCATCTGCTCCACCACGCCAGAAGCCTCTGGCCTGTATGCACAATGTAGCTTCTGCTGTATGCTCAATGCTTCACAAATTAAACTCATGAGCTCATTATAGAAGTGTCCACCTCTATCAGACTCAATCGTTACTGGAAACCCGTACCTAGGAATCAACTCTCTTAACAGTAACTTTGCCACTGTTATTCCATCATTTCTCCTAGTCGGATAGGCCTCCACCCATCTTGAGAACAAACAGACTACCACTAGAACATACCTCAATCTGTTCACTTGGGGCATTTCAATGAAATCAATCTGCATTCTCGTAAAAGGACCACCTTCTCTGCCTATCGTTCCCAGACTCACCACTGTCTTTTTCCCAGTGTTAAATTGCTGGCAAATCAAACATCTTTGAAGATGCTCTCTGCAATCGTCCTGAACTTTGCATTGTACCAAGTCTGTTTAAAAGACCTGATCATCGCATCCCTTCCCAAATGTCCCTGGCCATGATACATCCTTGCCATTGTTGACAACATAGAGTTAGGCATGACTGGTCTACCATCTCTATAGACCCAAACATGATCTGTTTCTCTTGGGGCACAACCTGCCTTGATCCAGTCTTTCTTTTCTTCCTTTCCTGCCTCATCCTGCAACTGTTTCACCTCATCCCATGTCTCTAGGACATTAGTAAACATCACAGAACAAAAAGACATTTCCCCTTCTCGTTCCCCATTAATCGAGTGATTATTTTTCGCACAATACTGTGCAATGTCATTTGCGAATCGGTTTCCAACCGTTACAAAATCATCTCCTTGTCCATGGGCAGCACATTTTACAACTGCTAATTCTTTAGGCAGCTGTATCGCCTCAAGTAATTTTCCAATCACTTCAGCATTCTTTATTGGAGTCCCACTCGACGTCAAGAAACCTCTCTGTAGCCAAAGCTGGCCAAAATCATGCACAACTCCAAATCCATACTGACTATCAGTCATCACAGTCACTCTCAGATTCTCTCCAATTTTGCAAGCTTTTGTCAATGCCACCAATTCAGCAACTTGAGCAGATTTCACTCCTTTCAATGGTGAAGCTTCCATAACTTCTGAAACCTTGCACACTGCATATGCTGCACTCAGCACACCCTCATCATTCCTCAGACATGATCCATCCACAAACAACACATGATCACTCTCAGGCAATGGAAGATCTCTTATGTCTGGTCTCGGTTTTGTACAGTAATCAAGCACATCTAAACAATTGTGATCATCTTCTGTTTTCACACCCACATTTTCAATATCTGGCAACAATGTTGCTGGATTCACGTTCACACATCTCTCAAGAGTCACATTTGATGCTCCCAGAATGACTTTCTCATATTTAGTCAGCCGACTATGTGACATATACTGAGTTCTGCTTCTTGTCAAAAGAATTGCCACATTATGAGGTACGAATACCCTTACAGGATATCCCATTATTATACCCTCACTCTGTTCCAGGCTTCTGCATGTGGCAGCTACAGATTTCAAACAACCTGGTAAACCCACAGCTACAGGGTCAAGTGTCGATGAGAAGTACGCAATAGGCCTCCTCAGCTGTCCATGCTTCTGAATTAACACTGAAAGTGCACATCCATTTCTCTCACTGCAGTACAACTCAAACTCTTTTTCATAGTCTGGCATACCCAAAGCAGGGGCTTCACACATTCTGCTCTTCAGCTCCTCAAATGCTGCCATTTGTTCTCCATCTAGTTCCTGCGCACTCTCAGTATCTTGCTCTCCTGGGTGACTTCAGATGCCAGTCAATCATGACAATATGGATGTTACGGTGTGGTAAAACTAGCTCAGGGCCTTTCTGCCAAAAAAAGTGTCCACTCCCCGGAACAGGGGAGAAGGGGTTGAGAAATCTGCAGTTAGATAGACTATCCACCAGGAAAAGTGAAAGTGTGTGACTTATTCTTCTGACTTTATTTTCTAACCAAATCTACCTCACATTTAGAAGAGATACCCAAGCAGTGCCCCTTAAAAGGATCTGAGGAGTGACCTCACTCTGTGGAACTGGCTGTCTACCCACCAGTGCTTGGCGAATGCATGCAAAATAACCACATAGCAGCCTGCCAGACAGAGGAGGGACAGCCCTCGCCAATGCACTGAGCTACCTCTGCCTTGGATGAAGTGAGCTGGTAGGCATTCAGACTGGCTTCTTCTTGCCCAGGGCATAGCATGTGTTTAAGTACAGATGATCCACCTGGAAAGGGTCACTTTCTGCACTACCTTCCCCTTCTTGGCCCCAGCCAAACCTATGACAAGCTGGTCATCTACACAGCATTCCTGGTGTGCATAATATAAAAACTAAAGGCTCTTCTCAGGTCAAACCAATGTAGCCTCTCACTTTATTTGAGAGATGTGGCAGAGAGAACAAGGCAGCAAGTGGGATGGACTAACCTATGTGGAAGGTGGACACAATACAACCCACCTGCAGGGGATTTCTGGGGGTCCCCTTTCTCCATTCCAGAGTGATGCTCTGCGGGTCTGCACTAAGAGTGCATTACTGTACTGTCAGTGCACCTCCTAAGAACAAGCTTGTCCCTATGCCAACATCCGTAATACAGTGCAGATGCAGAAGCATATAAATTCCCTCCTTTGCATGGGGCCACACTCCCATGTAAATGAGGGAACACCCTCACACGATAAGGCTGGAGCTAAATGTGTGCCAGCGCTGTCAGTGTTATAGAATGGGTAGCACAAGCGTCGGCGGTCCCTTCTGCAATATCATGGTGACCTGGGGATGTAAAAAGCAGGCAAACACTCCCATTGCGCCACTGAGGTCCTTTCTGTAATACTAACCGTGGTTCTAGAGACCTATTCAACCAGTTTCACTTGGGAAACATAATCACATCGAATCACTAAGATCACAGAAGCAACACAAATGGGTGTCCAATGACCGGAGTCCTCCAGCATTCATCCCAAGACTACAGAAGACTAGAGACCTGAAACTAACGGTGAATACTTGTTAGTTTGGATGACGACCCCCTTAGTGTCTATATTGTAACACCAAATGTTAATAATCTGAAACAAACTGTAAAACCTACAAAACCATTAGAAAAAAACAATTTATTTGAAAATAGAAAATAAGTTCCACAATCCATAGGTTTTGTATGTCAGCAAAATCAAAGTATTTTACAGTCCATTCTTGTAGGAATGTTGAGTGTAATGTTATCTCCTCTTCTGGAGACTTTTCAAAGTATGAAAGCAGCGGAGGCATCTTAACAGCCATGTTGCAGGTCTTCCTATGTTCAGCTCTGTTTCTGTGCAAAAAAGAGCTGAAAATGATGAGCACTTGCTCCGAAAGAGTCCAGCACCGGGTGGCTTCATGCCAGTGTTCTTGAGCACCATCCATTCTGTTTCCTGCTTCAGGTCTTCTTCAGTTCACCCTCTACTGAGCTTCCTTCTTGAAGGACACCAAGGCAACAACACCTGCCCGTGAATGAGCCACAAGAAGATGAGACGCAGAGACCACAAGTGGAGGGAAAGAACAAAGGTCAAAGGTCAGTGGATAAGAAACCAACATTCTCAATATGTATATCAAACTTTTAAGTAGACTGTACAGCTTCCCCCAGCTCCGCAGTGAGACAAAAGCACCTCACATAAACCACCAACAAGCAAAAAACAAACAAAAACTGAGAGTGATGTTTAGCTTCCATGCAAAAGGAAAGTTTCAGACCCAACACCTATGTGCCTTGTAGTTTCTAAAGAGAGAGCTCTGATGTTAGCTTCTGGTGCGCATGCAACACTTGGGCATATGGGTGAATGCTGTCTTCCTGCTGCAGGAGGTCTCTTATCACTCTGGGCCCACTGTCTACTTCATTAGGCCTGCGCATGCGTCACTTATAAATGGAGGAGGAAAACATCTTTCTGAGGAGCTTATCACCTGCCTCGCTGAATGCTGAGATCGCCAAATACAAGGCTGCCTCGAGCCTAATTAAGAGTTTAGTAGACAATGCGCTTCATCGCAAACAGAGTATGCTGCCCGCCAAAACCTGGGTCCGCCCGCCTCATTTAGAGATAGTCAGACCTCTTGAGCGGCTTGGACGCCGCTCAAGATGGCCGCCTGAGTCCGGGGCTCCGCCGCACTGGGATGATCTCTCCTGCCTAGCACCGGTCTATGCGATGTTTCCCCACACTCTCCGCCGGTTCCTGCAGTCGGAGCATGTAGAGCGCATGGTGAGCCTGAAATGAGCACTTGGTGTCTTTTAAAAGCTCCGTTTTTATCCCGTTTTGGATGCGCCTCATAGCGGCCGCCATTTTGTTTTTCGGCGCGATGATTTACACGCAGCTGTATTTCCCCTCATGAACATGGAATTTCGGAGTGCGACCTCGCTGGACACTGCATAATTTCCTCACTTTTTTCTTCTTTTTGTATTTAACACTTTATAGCCAACTTTCAAAGGAGTTTTTTTTTTTTTATTGACAAGGGTGCACTTTCCTCAGTTTGCTTGTGGATCGAGGACTTCTGTCAGACGCTGTTTTGTGCCACTTTATTTTCCTGCTTCAAATCCTTCGGAGCCCTTGGTTCTTCATTGTGGCAGGAGGAGGTGGCTGTGAGGGCATTGGGTGGATCGGTGTTATCCCGTTAAGTGCCTATTAAAAATCTTGTGACGACGCTGCGCACTCCCCTGAGGTGCGATCTTTGTGGGGATTTGATTGGAGGACACCTATGGGCAAGCTACGCAGCCCGAAGTTTGTTTTTGTACCCTCAAAGGGCTTCCACGGCTCCTCCTTCCCCTTCCTCATCAGTTGATCTTTCTTCCAGTTCTACGGATCCAATGGCGGCAGCGTCGTCCAGTTGTCCTCCCTTGTCACAGCCAGCCTCCAGTAAGTCCTCTTCTTCTGCAACGTCATCCAAGCGATTAAAACAGAACTCTACTCCTCCGGACCAACCATCACCCCCTATCTCCATGGAGTTAATTCTGGAAGAGACACGGGCTTTACGTCCGTTTGTTGAGGAAACCAATCACAAGATGCAACTTTTTGAGGAGAGGTGGTCAACTATTGAGAACAGAGTGTCGGTGGTGGAACATCAGATCTCGGAGCTTCAATCTCACTCTCAGCGTATCACCTCGCTAGAGAAATCTGTTCTTGCTCTTCAGCAACATACCGAAGATTTAGAAAACAGAAATAGGAGGAACAACCTGCGCATTTATGGTCTGCCGGAGTCTTTGGAGAGTGATGACCCCGTCTCGTTCTTCTCCTCTTTCCTCCCGAAACTTCTGGATATGCCTCCTACCACCTCTCTTAGTATCCAAAGGGCTCACAGGCTGGGTCCTCGTCTATCAACTGCAACTAAGCCTCGAGGAGTTATCATTCTCTTTCTGAAGTTCACGGACCTACTCCTTGTCCTCTCTGCGGCTAGAGCCAAGCGCCAAGTTTCCTGGTTGGGCCAGAGGGTTTTCCTTGCTCAGGATGTTTCCAATGTTACTGCAGCGAGAAGAAAAGAGTTTTTGAACCTTCGTACACCTTTGCGCTCTCTTGGTGCCAGATTTGGTTTGTTCCATCCTTGTACCTTCAAAGTAACTCATCAGAATAAGACTTGGACTTTTCAAGATCCTGCGGAGCTTAAAAATTTTATTCACATGCAGTCCAACGCTGGCATGGATACTTCCACCTCTACCAGTGGCTGATTGCTCCTTCTCCTTTTTTCTTCCAGGTTGTTCCTGATAATGTTTCTGCCTTGGTCTATTATGCAGTTGGTTTTCTTCATTCTGTCTTATTCTTAAGAGTTTTGATATGTTGTCTCTCAAAGTCTCTTATTTGTTTTTCCCATTTTTAGGTCTCGCCTGAGACAGCGCTTTAGCGCTGCCCTGGCGAGACTTATAGTAAGCGAGTTTTGGAAGTGCAAACAGTGGCTTTTCAGGCCTCCAAATACAGTGCATGTGCGCCGTCCGGGTGCGCGCACCATTTGGAGGCCTGAAAGCACTCGTTTGCTTTCACTTTCGCGGCCCACACGGCCGCTTTGAAGTGTGAGCGCGATCGCGATCACTTACATTTCGCGGGCGCTTTGATGTTCTCAGTGAGCCGCGCGGCCACTGCGAACATCAAAGCGCCCGCGAATCAAAGCGCCCGCGAAAGACACGCCCTCCCCTTCATTTTTTCGTCCCTGTTATATCCCTGTAGATACCCCCGTTACCTAAATCTGCAGTTCAGTCAGATGGGGCTCTGGTACATGAGACGCCCACAAGCGCCCTGAAGCATTACTTCTCTCAAAAACCTGCAAAGAAAGCTGTTGGCACTGAAGAGTGCACAATTATCAAACCGGCAGATAAAGAGGCAAAACATTTAGCAGACGCCTCTCGAAACGGAAAGTGCCTCCTTCCTCTCGGCTTCATCGCATGAACCTCTGTAAATGCTAAACAGGCCTCCATTGCTGCAGTTTTAATGGAAAGCGTTTCTCTCTCTTTAACGCGGCTGGCATATTTCTGAAGTACTTTGTATGGTGCCGCGAGCTCCGGTAAAATCATGCGTGTTCCGTCATTTGTTTTATAGAGTAAAATCCAGAGTGACATCTGATTTGTTCCCTGTCTGTAGTACATATTTCGTGCAGCAGTTCCTAACATGTAAGACACTCCTCTCTGCCACTTGAGCTCACGATCCCAGCATGACTTTTACACCTGATTTCATGAAGCGCTTACGCCTGGCCTGCAGCGCCTACCAGACACGTCAAACGCCAGGCAGCTATCTGCAATGTCACTTTCCACTTGTGTGCGATATGGCCAATGCCTCGCGCTGAGGGGTGTAAGTTAGCAGCGCCTCCATTAGTAACTGCCTCCGCGCCCTCCATCCCAGGCCTGCCAAGTTCTCTCAGCCTCGAGTGGGAGCTAAAAGCCCCGCTGTCGCCTCTTGGCAACGTAAAGCGAGATATCCCCGCACCAGGGCCTGTCCGCCGCTTCCTGGAGTGCCTTGACGTTTACAAGACGGGACGCAATAAAAGCATCCTTATCCATAACAGATAAGCGCAGCGGGCTTTTCACTTGTTCCACAACTACTTTTCAGCATTCCTACATATCTAGCCCAGAAGACAACAAGAAGACGTATTTACAACTATTCCAGCCAGCTCGTTATTGCGATTTAAACCCTACTAGCAAAGTAGCATATGTCGTCATCTGTGTTTATTTTCAACCACCGTATAAAACATCACTTAAAATCTGGCCATTTTAAACATTATTATCGTGAAATTAGACTACTTTGTCAATTTTGCGCAACCACAAGCTAGTGCAGGTGTAAATTTGTTACAGTCAAAGTCTGCTGTCACGCTGAAAATCATTTAATTGCTAACTGCACAGTTTTATTTTTCTATCATTTTAGGCCACCGCCAACGCAACTGCACATACAAGACCATGGGAGCCTTGCTTTAATTTCTCGCGTCACTCCATCCCTTACAAAATTAGCTCGCGAGGTTATTTTGTACGTCACGTGCCAATCACCTGCACTAAATGAGGCGCACGTGCCAACCCCCTTGACCCTTCATGTAGGATGCAGCAATCACAGTTACATTTTGTGGAAGGGAAAGAAAATTAGCCGATAAGCAAATATTTTCTAATGCCCGAGGTGAAGACTGCAGGCCCAGGTGGGTTACGTACTGTAACCAAATTACAAAATAAAATCCAAGATCACGCTAGAATAAAAAAGAGATATCCAGGAATCGAACCCTTGAACGTTTATTACGCCACATATCTCACCTTTAACTAAAACACAACAAATCAAACGTGTGGTTTCATTCTGAAATCTGAAAGCTGCGTGTTAGGCATCTTGACGTGACCTGTGACAGAAGTGTCAGGGTAATTATTTGTGATATGAACGAGACAAAATGTTCTTGCGTGTACAATAAATCCAGCACGTATTGTTGGTGGAGTTACTAGTGGAGTGTAGGCCTTCTTGAACTGTGATAACATGAGTAGCTTTCTGTGTGCAGCTGGTACTGCGAGGCGGATTCGTGGTGCCGAGACTCTGTTGCGGTTACTGGAAGTGTGAGTTTGGGCTCCTTGGTGAGAAGGGTTGGGGCAGGAGTGTCGGACTTTGTTCACTTTGAATGCAAGGAGCGTGCAATTGTGTTACCTACCCTAAAGGGAGAGTCGTACCGTTCCAACACGGAGCGCTTGTTTGCTATATCATAACCTATAGGAGAGAGTTTCATAAGCCAGGGGACGTAGCTCCGTGTTAGAGCGCATGCGTTGTATGAGTGATGCCCCGGGTTCAATCCCCGCATTTCCAGTTGGTAATTTTTTTTATTAATTAATTCGGAGCTCAGAATAAATATACCTATATTTTTAATTTTACCCACCGGATAATGTGACATCATGTTTCAGTGTTTGTGAGAGAAGTGCAAGCAGTGACGTCCTATACAGCCCTCGAATGCTTTGGATATTTCTGTTCTGTGATGATTTATAGCGAAAGGAAGCAGACTTGACTAGATTAGAAACACTGCTCATGTTTGGTATGAGATTAAGGAACGCACTTCATTTGTAAAGCGCCACAATACTGCTGTGTGTTGTAGGCGCTTCACAAGCGGCATGCTTTTATCTTTAACTTGCAGTTTCAACACTGCATCTCACTGTGGGGTGCCTTCCCTCCCACCACCAAAGAAATGCCTGTAATACAGCAGACACAGCCCTCTGGTGGTCTAACAATGCTCCGCACAGGCCTTCTGGAACTTTGCTTCCATTCGCGTTATAAACCCTCCCCCACCCTCCCAGCACAAACGCAGCAAAAACACTCCTTCAGGGGTCTGTCCATGCTCCAAGCAGCCCTCCTAAAACTTGGCTCCCAAGCTCTACCATACGCCTCACCCGGTCCGCAGATAGTCAGCTGCTTTGAGTGGTGTCTTTATGTCACTTTAACAATCATTTCCACCTCTCGAGGACACTGTATGCTCAAATGAAAAAGCTGCTCAAATAATCCTAATCTGCTTTAATGGGTTACGGGCTCCTTTTAGGCAACAGGGAGGCTTAAAATCCCCTTTAATTTCTGTTAAAATACCAGGTCCCTCCCCCACCTGATCCCTTCCATTTCACTCTACAGAGATTGGATCTGGAGCAGGGAAGAACACGCTAACCCCCCCCCCCCCTTCATTACCCTACCTTGTTGTTTCCATCAATATGTGCAAATTGATGAAAGCCGCATATACAGCTCCTACCAGTGATAACGATCTTAACCAAGAGGCGACGTTTCTCTGTATTGTACCACTGCAGACTCCACATCAAACACATCTACAAACTATTCAAACGTTTCACACCACTCCAGACTTCTTGGCGCATCATTCGGTCTTCTTCCGAAACCAAGGTGTGAACGCTTTTCAAACACATTCAGCTGAAAGGGTGCCACGGCAACACTGATAACTATCTCAATTAGGAGGCTAACTTTCAGTTTATTGTAGGATTGCTGTTTCCTTTCACAGCAGATTCCTAAAAAATTTAAACTGTTAGGCCACTCCAGACGTCTAAAGTTAATTCAATGCCTTTGCTAGTTTTCATTTTACATTTTGCTTACACAAACATTTACATGTAAAAATGCAAGTGCAGAATGCTTTACTCACTATTTTGCTCGCATAGTAAACATGAACTCACCATTACAAGCATTTGCAATGCAATAGGTCTCGCAGTTGTTAAGAGTTTGAGCTATTGGCACTGTAAATGGCAATGCCTTTTATTTATGTGTGGGTTTTTAAAACATAAATAAAAGGCATTGTCATTTACAATGCCAATAGCTCAAACTCGTATAAATGCGAGACCTATTGCATTGCAAATGCTTGTTATTATTGCTCACAATGCTTGACTGTTTGCATTCCATTATTTATCCATTTATCTATGTGTCCCTTTTTCTTATCAGCGTTTTTTATTCTCGTGTTTGTTTCTTTACCCAGATCGACTAAAGTATTCCCCTCTTCCTTCATGTGAGTCGTGTCTCTCATTCCATCCTGGTGCGGTCGGATTGTCCTCCTGGTTTTGGGAGGTCATTCTTGTCTTGTTGCGTCATCCACTGCCCCGATATCCTCTCCATGTTCCCTTCAGGTATGTTATTTTCAGTCGTCCTTTATGGATTTGTACTGTCTCTTCTTGTATCTTTCTCTCTTCACCTTTCCCCTCTCTTTCTTTCTTTATTCTTATATTCTTTATTCTTCGTTTTCCTTACCTTACTTGAGCTTTCTTTTCCTATACCTATTCTTTTCTGCTTCTATCTTTTACAAATACTTTGTTTTTTACCCGTTGCTGTAGATATTGTTCCTGATTATGTTATTCAGTGTTTAAGTTCAGAGTAATTTCCTGGAATGTAAAAGGTTTTATTAACCCTATCAAACGTCAGAGAATCCTTTCCCACCTTGCTTCTTATAATCCTGACATAGTTCTCTTACAAGAGACGCATCTTTCGGAGGCTGAGTCTCTCAAATTAAAGCGTGGATGGGTGGGTACGGTTCTATTTTCTCCTTCTACCAACGAGAAGAATGGTGTGGTTATTTTATGTCATAAAAAGCTAGTATGTAAAGTTTTAGTACAAGAGTCGGATTCTGACGGTAGATGGATACTAGCTAAATTGTCAATTAATTCTATCCCTTTAACTGTGTTTAATGTTTATGGCCCCACACAACCTGATTTACTGTTTTGGCCTTTAGTTACTAGCAAATGTATTCAATATAAAGATGACCTCTTCATTCTAGGTGGCGATTGTAACCAGATTGTGGACCCCTTTCTTGATCGTAAGTCAAGTGTTCGTTTCATACCTCACAAACCCCACAAACAATTTCTCGACACCATTTCTCAAGTATCTCTCACTGACTCTTGGAGGCTTTCGCACCCTGACGCACTTGACTATTCCTTTTTCTCTCCTCCTCACTCCTCTTTCTCTCGTCTTGATTATATTTTTCTTTCTCTTTCCTTGTCGCAAAACTTGCTGTCGTCTTCTATCGAACCTATACTTATCTCTGACCATGCTCCTATTGTAACAGATCTTGACCTTCTTTCCCCTCCTTCCAGATCCTCTCGTTGGCGCTTTAACAATTCTCTCCTTACTGATCCCTTTTTCTCCTCTTCCTTCCGTTCTTTTGCTAATGATTTCTTTCTATTAAATGACGTTTCTAACATTTCCCCTCATCTTCTCTAGGACTCCTTTAAGGCTACCGCCCGCGGATTTGTTATTGATTTTGTTTCCAAGAAAAAGAAGCGTTTTCTCCAGAAACAGAGGGATATATTAGCCCATATTAAGTCTCTGGAGCACCAGTTCTACTCTTCCTCTAATAATTCCGTTCCTCCGGAACTTATTCGTGCCAAACTAGATTTTAACAAATCAACTACCGATAATGCCTCGTCAATGCTTCTTCGTAGTAGTGCCCGGTTTTATGGTGGGCGTAACAAAGCAGGGAAGCTTTTAGCCAATTATCTCAAATCACGCAAAGAACGTTCATTCATTGATTCCATTTACTCTTCTGATAATACTTTATTGCATAAGGCTCAGGATATTCTTGAACAATTTCAATTATTTTACCGTACTCTTTATACACCTGAGTCCTCTCCCTCTCTTGTCCAAGCTTACCTAGACAAACTTCCTAAGCCCTTGACGTCTCATCTTAATTTCCCGGATCTGGAAGCTGACCTTTCTTTACATGAGCTCTCTGCGGCGTTGACTATTCTTACCAAGGGCAAAACTCCAGGTCCTGATGGCTTTTCAGTTGAATTTTACCTACATTTTTCTGACCTTTTACTCCCTAAACTCCTGTCTCTTTTTCAATCGTTTCTTTTATCGGGTAGAGCGCAAGGTACGTTTCAAGAAGCCACCATCTGTCTTATCCCTAAAGACGGTCGCGACCCTAAATTCTGTAAGAACTACCGCCCGATTTCTTTAGTGAATGTTGATTATAAGCTGTTTGCTAAAGTATTGGCTCTACGCCTAGATCCCTTAATGCCCCATCTCATCGGCAAGGAGCAGTGTGGCTTTGTGAAGGGTCGGTTGACCTCTGATAATTCTCGTCTCTTCCTTAATGTATTAAATAAAGTCCCATCTCTTTCTATTCCTTTAGCGGCTATCTCTGTTGACGCAGAGAAAGCCTTTGATAGAGTTGACTGGTCTTTCTTATTTGCTTCACTGCGCTGGCATGGCTTCGGTCCTCGTTTCATCTCTCTTATTTCCTTGTTATACTCTGCCCCTA
The DNA here is from genome assembly GCF_964204655.1 of Triturus cristatus. Lineage (NCBI taxonomy): Eukaryota > Metazoa > Chordata > Amphibia > Caudata > Salamandridae > Triturus > Triturus cristatus. The sequence goes on along the minus strand of NC_140590.1, from coordinate 135,636,432 downwards.
AAGCTTCGGTTCTGGTTAATGGTCAAGTCTCTTCGTATTTCCCTCTTCAGCGAGGCGTTCGTCAAGGTTGCCCTTTATCTCCCTTGCTTTTTGTTCTTGCCCTTGAGCCCTTTCTGTCTTCTATCCGTAACAATAATGCCATCACTGGTTTTCCCTATGGCGATAATCAATTGAAACTCTCTGCATACGCAGATGATATTCTTCTCTTCATTTCTAATCCAGAAACATCCATTCCCCCTCTTCTGTCTGTGTTCGAGTCCTTCTCACGGGTATCTGGTTATAAAATCAATTCGGATAAAACTGAAATTCTTCCCCTTACGAAATTTTGCACTCCTCACGCCTTTTCTCCTACTGGCTTTGCTTGGAATGGCTCTAAAATTAAATATTTAGGAGTATGGTTTTCTAACTCTATTTCTTCTTCAATTGCTCTTAATATGTCAGCGGTTTTGTCCCGCATTGAACGATTAGTCTCCTCTTGGAATCCCCTTTTCCTCTCTTGGTGGGGGAGATTAGACTCCATCAAAATGATGATAGCCCCCATTTTAATCTACGTTCTTTCTATGCTACCTGTTCATATCCCCGCAATTTATTTTAAACGTATTGATTCTTGTTTATCTAGTTTTCTTTGGAACAAGAAAAGATCTAGAATCTCTTTGGCATTGCTCCGTAAATCGAAGGCCAATGGTGGTGTCAACTTCCCAGACTTTCGTCTTTACCATAAATCTTTTTCCCTTCGCCAGACATCTAGATGGCTTGCTTCTGACCCTTCTGCTTTTGCTCCCCTTTGGCTTCGCATCGAACATATATTGTTGTTACCCTTTTCTTTCGGAGAGGTCATACGCTTCTCTGCCAGGGTCCCGCACTTAGCACTTCCCTTATTTAAACATACTTCTTCTCTTCTAAAACCTCTTTTCAATCCTATACCTATTACTCGGGAGTCTTTCTTGAATTCCACTGTTTGGCATAATTCCCTTATTCTTATAAAGAATCGTCCCATCTTCTGGAAATCTTGGAGATCACTGGGCATCATCTGGGTGAACCAGTTTTTTGATGGAACATCGCCGTGTTCTTTTCCTCAGTTTCAGATGTCTTTTCACTGTCCTCGTTCCTTTCTGCAAAAGTTTGTTATCTTGATGACGCTTATCCTTGATATTTTTTACTCTCTTCCCCCCTCCCCTTCTTCGCTCCCCCAAGCACCTCTTCTTAAAATTCTTTCAACCCTTCCCAAGGCCTCTCTCATTTATAAATTCTTTTCATCCCCTAATCCAGAGCGCCTTAAATCTAAACTGGAGCTTGCTTGGGAGGAGGACTTGGGTTGTGCTTGGCCTGTTGCCTTGTGGGATAAGCTTTGTTCTAGATCTTTGAAAATTTCTCGTTCGGCCTCCCTTACTCAATCTTTATTCTACTTATACCATAGACTATATCTATCTCCACTCTCTCTAGCCCGTTTTTCCTCCTCTTCTGATTCTAATTGTTGGACCTGTTCTGCCCCTAATGCTAATCTTTTTCATCTCTTATTCTTATGTCCTTCTGTCTCTCAATTCTGGAACTCTGTTTGGCTCTATATCTCTCGTATTTTCACTCTCCCTTCTCCATACTCAATTTCTACCCTTTTTTTAGGCAGCTTATCTGACTCTTTAAGTCTTCCTCTATGCTCTCGAGGTCTTTTTGACCTCATGCTTGCTCTGGCCTTTCAGCACATTTCCTCTAACTGGAAAACCCTTGCAAACCTTTCCGTCCGCCACTGGTGGAATTCTGTGTGTCATTTTCACAGGCTAGATACTGCTTTTGCTTCCTCCTATAACCCTACACATAATAGGGATCTCTTTTGGCTACCTCTCACCACATACTTAGATCGGATGGTCCCGAGGAAAGTTTCCGCCATCACTTCGGAAAACTTCCAACCACCTTAAGGGAATTACTCCTTCTTCTCTTATTTTGATGATGTAAGATTCGTTTATGATTCTATTGGATTAGCTATGTAACATTTTGATTGTTGTTTTACCTACAGCTTCCACTCTTTACAGCAAACATTTATGGTCTTTTAATATATAATATGTTATTGTCTTTTCCCCTTTTCCACTCTTTATTTATTTTATTTTTTTTTGTTCTCCCTTTTCCCTTCCTCCCTTCCCATTTTTCCTCAAAATTGTATAAAATGCTTTTGTCTGTTTTTTAAATGATATTAGCTGGTTCAATACCATTTACTTCCATTTACTTGTCTCTTATATTACAGCTGATGTCTGTGTATTTATTTCTTCTTAAATAAAGCTGTTCAAACACAAAAAAGAATTCTGTTAAGGGAGCCTCCAGCGGCTCAATGGAGTGGAGGCTGCCAGAGTAAGGACATTGCGTCATCTGCCCTATTTTGAGTGAATGTTGTAATGTACCTTTCCCTGTATGTCACTGCCAGGAATAATATGGAAATGAGGTGCAGGAAACAAACTATGAGATCATCCACACCCTTGTGGAACAGTCCATGCGAGCCTGATCCATTTGTTTATTGTTTCTCAAAAGCAAACCGCTGCGATGCTCTTATGTATAATCACTGTTTCACATTTACATCCAATCCATTTATATTTATCAACTGATGTTATATTTATTGTCTACATTGACTTTTAATATTTATTCATTTGCTCATGTAACTACTTATGTATCATATATTTATATATTTCATATTTTTTTTCTTTTTATCCAACAGCAAAATGTTATTCCTCCATTAAAGTCTTTCATTCTTATAATATTTACTAACAAATGTATTATTGCATTGTTCTTAACTTGTATTATATTCTAAAACTCAATAAAAAATGTCAACACAAAAAAAATCAAACCGCTGCTTTGTTTGCAAGGACCGCCGGGCCCGGCAGTCATCTCTAAATTTAGCAGGCGCCATTCCATCCAGCTGATGGATGTAATGTTATTTGCCACACTGATGCCCTGTGCTCTTTCTGCCAAACACATACTCAGGCCCTAAGTCTTGACTCTACCTCCCACCTCTTTTGTTCAGCATCCTACGATACTTGTCTCTTTATCTCATAAAAATAAATGCTGCCTGGTTTCGATTCCACCTTTTGCTTCTTATGCCCTTCACCCTGCTCTTTCTGTATCTTTATCTCACACTCTTTCAGGTTCTTTGCATCCTTGCCTTTACATTTGCACTGTATTTCTCATCTTTCTCTTACTGATTTTTCGCCATGTTATGCCTTTCTCTCTCTAGCTCGTCTAAAGATGAAAAGTGAGTTCTAGTCCCCATCAACTGCAACCACTGCCACAAATTATGCATTGAAGTTGGCCTCTTTTTAATGATTTTTCCTCAGTATATTGCTGCTCAGAAGAGGCACCCAACTCTAATGATGCTCCCGCATATTACTCATGCACATACCCCCCGCCCATGTGTTTTGGGCCGTAAGCGCTTGCCACTTAGCTTTAATGTGCACTATTTTGCTGGTGTATAATGAAGATATCATTTTCAAAGATGAATTTTCAAACTTTTGTTGTACTCATATCTGGACATTTCTGGGCTGATACAATGTCTTCCATTCAGTGTGTGATTATATGCCAGGACCCTTTCCTGTGGTATTGTTGGCAATGAGATATGACATGTTGGTAATTGCCACATCTATATGGTTCTTGACTATGTAATGCTAGTCCATATGAAGCAGTGGCAAGATAAGGTACTTAACAACGTAATTTGTATAGTCTGGCTACTTACATCTTTAGATGTTTGGCAAGATGCCGCTGTCATGACTATAAACAGCCCAGAACTGCATATAACAACACAATACACACTATACAATATACAATGCATCATACAATATGCAGAAAGGAGCTTGAATGGCATGGTGCTGATGGTGCAACTTCATTTTAAGTAGTCCCTTTTGTTTTACTTATTTTGCGTTTGTATTCTATATTTTGTCTGAGTTGACAATAGGCTATAAACCTCAGAACAAGAGATACATTGATAAACATCCCTTAGATGTTGTTGGAATTAGAATGTGTACATGGTGCACAGTTGTGTTCCCATGCCCCGAGGGCCTGACTGTGAGCATTAGGTATCCTGTTGTTTCATTTTGGCTTGAGCCTCTCACTAATCTAGTGCCTGCATGAAGGCCTAGGCTTGTTTTTTGACATGTGTGAGGTCCTGGACCTGTCCTCTAACCTGGAGGGGTGCAACAAGCATGCTCTCATTTGAATAGCCGTGGACTACTGTCCTTGTCATTGATGTAGTAGGTAGCGCAGGTAGAGCGACGGTGGCAGCGTCATGTTAATGGAGCTCTGCACCAAACACCAAACAGCGAAATGCATTGACAGCAGTTCCTGGCAATGCTTCATAAATGACCACCAGCTTGACAGTCATTTATAAATACGGCAGGTGGTCCCACGGAACTACGTGTCATCCATCAGGATTTAAATCAGGCCCCTGGTCTTGAAGTTTATTTGAATTAGGAATCAGCACTGAAGATCAAGGTGAGACTTGATAATAATGTTAGTTAGTGTTAGGTATTGGCTTTGGGAATCACGGTGGGACTTGGTATTAACGTTTATTGGAGGTAGGCATCAGCATTGAGGAGCATGGTGAGAATTGGGTCCTCATCACTATGTCGGGGGGACGCACCATTGTGGAATCGGAACTAACTCACCTCCAGTCGGCAGCAACCGGAGGCCACTGTGGCAAGGGGGCCCTGCTAAGGACTTCCAGAGTCACTTCCCAACAGGCTTTTCATGTCAGAAAGTGACATCATAATCCCCACGGCGTAAACGCAGTACATAGGAGATTATGAGTGGCTTCCGACTGGCCGACGGGCTCCATGAGCCCGTCGGAAGCCAGTCAGTCTGACCGGCCGGTTTCAAATCCGACAGCCTATATCGTAATAAGGCTGTCGTCTTTGAAACCAACGATGCAAGACAGAAAGCCTCTGACCCATGGTCAGAGACTTTCCGATCTACATTGTAATATGGCCCTTGTTATTAAAGTTTATTGGAAGTAGACATTGGCGTTGCGGATCATAGTGGGACTTGGCATTAAAGTTTATTTGAGGCATACATCAGCATTGAGGATCATGGTGGGACTTGATGTTAAACTCTATTAGATATCGGGCCTCACCTGCCAACAGACTCAGTGCTGCAGAGACCCATCCTAGGGCATACGACCAAGAATATAAAGCATTGACTCCTCCAAATCCAGTAAAGACACTCATAGCAATGATGGCACTGCAAGCTGGGGACAAAAGAAACAACATGAGACTTCTCTTCACTCAGGGAAAGCAGATGAGTCCAGAGTCAGGAAAGAATGTTGACTGTTTACTTGGATCACTTATATTTGTGTCATGTGGGAAAATCATTATAGTCATAGCTTCATTTAGACTCATCCTGTCCTTTTGCACTAAACAAATGTTTTGTAATTTTCGGGAAACTTAAATAAACAGAAATCAGTCAGTCAGTCAAAGGAATGTTTTATTTAGATCATTGGTCTTTAAACAACACAGTTACACATATATTCACCTTATCTTAAACATTTAACAAATTAAGTAATAAATATTGCAGTATTAAAATTTCAACAACAAAAATTCATACTCCAACCAATACAATTTAAAACAGAGAGAAAGCCATAATATTTAGATTCAACTTAATCCTCATGTAATCAAAAAGTTCTAACAAAATTGTCGGAATGCCATTATTTTAAAATTGGATACTTGAACATGTCCGTTCTTAGCTGCCGTACCTACCTTTTAAGATATGCATTTTCAATGTATTATGCAGTGTTGACTCATTAGGTAGGACATTCTCATTTAAAACCAAGATAAAAATGGTGACATTTAAACTTCCCGATTATATCTGTACCATTTCATTTCTTATTATAACTGCTAAAATAATTTATCTAAACACCAATTTCATTTTATTTCTCCGAGCATGACTTTTTAACTGCAGTCATAAACCTTCCATTAGCAATTGCAATGTCCAAGTAGTGCATGTCAGTAAGAATCTCTGCAGCCTGAGCTCGATTTGTAATACCATATTTAAAAAACAATGGGCGCAAAATCAATTTCCGCAAGGGCAGCACCTTTAAGCAATTCACAAACATGTGCAAAATGCCGCATTTTGTATGGAGCCCGCATATGCAGTTCGCATCAGGTTGGAGCATTTCCATTTTTGTTTACCCATTTACATAATAAGGATTAACAACAATTCTTATTCTTAATAAATTCGCACCTAAGCCAGCGATTTAGCAAGATATCCAGGTAAGGAAACCAGACTACCTTCTGCCTTGAATTTAACATAAATTCTGCTGATTTTTTCCCACACAGATACTGCCAATCTATTTCCCGGGATAAATCTCTCCCTATTGACCTCAGCTCACTCTTGTAGACTGCTACTTGCAGGGTTTCATGACATAAGCTCACCTTCATATCCCTACAAACAGATTTCAGATTATTTCTGACCCCCTTTGCCCATTTTAGTTCACTGCGCTGGATCTTGTTTTTGCACCAATGTGAGACTTTCTGTTCCTCTCCCTAGCCCAGTCTTTTCCAGAATCTTATTGAATCCATTTGGGCCAACATGTGTCAAGAGGTCAGACCCGCCTCTAGTCTAATGGTCTGTATGATGGAGGAGCCTGGCAGGGATATTAAGGTCTTGATGCATTTCCCTTCTTCGGTGTCCCACCTGCTTTGACCACTGATGCAAATCAACTCAGCTTCTTATTGTAGTTGTGCTGGTATCATGGCCACAAAATCTTTCAAAACTCGTCTATGTGACATATCCCCATAGTGCCGGTTGAATTTTCTCAAGCTACTCGCCAAGGCGAGGGCGCTCGCCTTTAGGGCCTCCAAGTGGGTATGCCAATTCAGGGGTCTTTCAAACCATATTCCTAGGTATTTATAGTTGTTAACTGTTTCCAGTTTAGTGGTTCCCAAATGCCAGCTAAACTTATAAACTTTTTTTACCAAAGTAGACCTCTTAGTTTTATCCATGTATACGGTTAGCTGTTTGTGACTACAGAAATCCCTAAATGCATCCAACTTTCTCTGTAGACCCATCTCTGTCTGATCTAAAATTATAAGCTCGTCTGCATACAGAAGGCATTGTATGTGTTTCCCATCCATTCTAGGGCTAGCATCTTTTGCCCCCACCAGGGTCTTCAGGAGAAGCACGACAAATATGGAAAGTAGCAGTGGGACTAGCACGCAACCCTGTCTTAATCCAATATTATTATCTATTCAGGTAAATAATACTAGCACCAGTATTCATAATTACTGCGCTCTGTTGCCTTCACAATATCTAAGCAGAAGTGTTTCGTCTGTAATGTGGCAAAGGGCGTGGGTTTAGGCTATTGCAGTGTTTGAATATCCGAAGTTCCAAACTGCAAGAAAAAACAGAAAGAGCCAGAAAAAAAACACGAAAAAGGGAGAAAGAAAAGAAGAGAAAAGAAAAAGTAAAGCTATCGCCCGCGAGGGTATCCTGCAGTAATACACCTACCAGCTCTTGGCCGATTCAAGATGTAAGACACTATTTCAAGGCAATAGCGAAAGGCTGCTGATGCCAAATAAGCCAAATAAGCCACTGGCTGTGCATTGTACACAAGAGGATGACTCTTCCAGATGTAATAAAATCCAGGATACATTCTGGGTACATTAGTGGAGCGTAGTGCTTCACTGTCACAGTAGCATCCAGACCTATTACCATCATTGCATTTGTTCAGTCTACAAATGCGTTTCTGAGGGGATTAATGACTATACAATGCATGCCTTTACCATGCATGCCTTTACCTCCAATCCTTTACTACGCAGATGCCTTTACCTCGCAGATACTTTTACCATGCATGCCTTTACACGCATATGCCTTTACCATGCAAGGTAAGTATAGTTAAGGTAAGCTTACCCTCTACCTTTTTATATCCTGCAACTTTTTAATATCAATTATAAATTATTTTTTTCTTTATTTAGGGAGTTACCCTCCAAACCTCCCTTTTCCTAAATTACCTTTACTACCCATACCTAAACCCTAAAAATATTCTTAAAACCCTATACCCTTACCCACCCGTACACCCTACAAATTAATTTATCACCTATACTATTACCCACCCTTAACCCCTAAAAACACCCTTACCACCCTATATTCTAATCCACCCAACCCCTGAAAGTACCCTTACAACCCTATACCCTTACCCACCCTTCTACCCTAAACATACCCTTTCCACCTTATACCCTGTTCCACCCCAATCCCCAAAAATGCCCTTATCATCCTATAGCTCTACCCACCCCTACTCCCTAAAATATTTCTACCACTCTATATCCCTACTCACCCCAAACCATAAAAATACCCATGCCACTTTATACCCTTAACTGCGCCTACATCCTAAATTTATCTACACACAGTGGCGTAACGAAACTTGAGGGGGCCCCCCTGCAAAGTACATGGAGGGGGCCCCCCATTCTCCTCCCCAGTCAAGAGCCCTCAGGCCAGCGACCCGCCATACTGCAGGGGCTCACCCCAGCCATAAAAAAAGGATTCTGGTTCCTCTATTGGTCACATCCGCCCTCTCATCGAGCGATTTACATACATCAGTAAATGCTGCTGCGCCCTCCAGCAAAGTTACATAACACTGCCTCCAGCCGGCCCACCAAACACATCCTCCAACTTGTTGACCCACCTTCAAGTGAAGACCGCTCAGTTAACCACCTCCAAACGCAGGTCACTTCCGTCGTGCCTGCTACTAACGCATCCATTACACTCTACCCTCACCCCTATGAAACCCGCAATTATGCTTTTCTGCCCGCCTTTAAAACCACCCCTCGGATGTCACTGCAAACCTGTGACCGCCGCCTACTGCTCCCCTGTCCATCACCCACAGAAAGACTGATGACCGGTCACCATCTAACCACTGCCTACCAGTAAACACAGAGCCTTTCAGCTGCTGGCCTCCCCAATGCCACTATGGAAGTTTTAAAAATGTTGAACAATCTCTGCAACTGACCACCTCAAAACATTTCTTCCTGCTAGCCTATACGGCATCAAAGCCGTTCCTGCTACTTTTCATCCTCTGCATGATGCACACAATAATATCAAATGTACAAAGTGTCCGATTTTTGTTTCCTCACGCCAACATTAATTTACACTATGTACCCCACTAAACCATACCTGCTGTCAAAGGCAAACCAGATCCCATATGTAGCACCAGTCAACAAGTACCCCAAGGACAAACACCAGAGAGAATGAGCGATTCATGAATTAAACCTACAATGACAACGTAGCATTTCCCCACCAACTGTCAGCCCAGCGAAGTCTGCAACCGCGACAGTAGCCATCAATACCAGCAACGTCTAAAGCGCATTTCCACTTCCTTTCTTTGGCAGCTCCTGATACATATACGTATGCCTTCTGGGCGCCATCTACCACAGACCACAGCATTCTTTGTCTCCCTAAGACTAACCGAATGCTGTCGGTGAACGCTTCTCTTCCCCCTTCCTTACTAATAACTAATGGAGGATAACGAAAAAAATATATAGTATTTTCTTATGCAAATAGCGTATCAAGCACTTGCTGCCCGCAGTCCTCGCCAGATCCACACAAATCAATATTCTGCTATCGCACCATCCTGTCACCCCTATTATTATCTGAAGATATTTTTTTATCCCTTCCTTGAACTGGGAAAAACAATACTTTGCACAAAAACAAGTCCCTTTAAAACCTTTGCTACTTACAGACTCGCAAAGCACTTCCTTGTTTTACTAACTGTTGTAAAGCAAACGGATAACTCATTCTGGGATTGGGATTGTTGTTTAGAGGTGTGGAAGTTAGTACTGAGACATAGGATGATTTTTTGCATACACTCGTTCTTCCCTGCATGCGCACACAAAGCAACATTACAATTTAGCTAAACAAATTGTTCAGAAATGTACCGCAAGGTAAAGAAACAGCCCAAATTATTTTTACAAAGAAAAATAGACAATCGTCAACTTTATACCCCATAAAAGCCTTAGCGTGCACAGCTTGCTCAAATCCACGCTACCTAATTCTACCAAACTCAGCACATTTGAACATCTCATAATTCCATGCCACACAATTTAACTATAAATAATTTAACCCTACATTCCATACCACATAATTACAATCCTAAAAATGAAAAAACATATATTTCTACTTCACTCCATACCACATAAGTCCACATCACATAATAACATTCCACACAACTTCTTAATAGCACTCCAAACCACAAAATTACACTCCACACAACACAATTTAAGTATACATAATTCCACTTCAACCTATTTAATTATACGTCACACAACATATTTACACTCAACTTTAAAACACAGAATTACCCTCCACAAAATACAACTCTGCAACATGCTACATAATTCCACTCCGCACAATTATACACCACACCATGCCACATAATTCCACACGTCTCACAATTCCACAATTCATCCCCACACAATTCATCACACATAATTACTCCACATAATACCACTCAGCACCACATAATTACCCTCCACATAATTATGCTCTCATCCATAGACATAAATCTAGTCTATGCCACGTAGCAACATTCCACATACACTCGTTCTTTCCTGCATACGCACAAAAAGAAACATTACAATTTAGCTTAACAAATTGTTCAGAAATGTACCGGAAGGTAAAGAAACAGCCCAAATTATTTTTACTAAGAAAAATAGACAATCGTCAACTTTATACCCCATGACATAAAAGCCTTAGCGTGCACAGCTTGCTCAAATCCACGCTACCTAATTCTACCAAACTCAGCACATTTGAACCTCTCATAATTCCATGCCACACTATTCAACTATAAATAATTTAACCCTACATTCCATACCACATAATTACAATCCTAAATATGAAAAAACATATATTTCTACTTCACTCCATACCTCATAATTCCACATCACATAATAACATTCCACCCAACTTAATAGCACTCCAAACCACATAATTACACTCCACACTACACAATTCAAGTACACATAATTCCACTTCAACCTATATAATTATACGTCACACAACATATTTACACGCAACTCCAAAACACAGAATTACCCTCCACAAAATACAACTCTGCAAAATGCTACATAATTCCACTCCGCACAATTATACACCACACCATGCCACATAATTCCACACATCACAATTCCACAATTCATCCCCACACAATTCATCACACATAATTACTCCACATAATACCACTCAGCACCACATAATTAACCTCCACATAATTATGCTCTCATCCATATTGCATAAATACCCTCCACATAATACACTCCACATAAATCCAGTCTGTCACGTAGCAACATTCCACATAACTACACTTCACACCATGCCTCATAATACCCCTCAACATAATTTTCACCCAGCAGCGAACACTTCCACGTCACACATTTCAACTCTACACATTTCCATTCCACACCACATAATTCAACAACAAACTACATAATTCAAACCAACAACAGAATTACATAACACACCACATACATCCAATCTACACCACAAAATTCCACATCATGCTATAATATTTAACAGCACACCACATAAGTAAACTCCACTACATACCACTCCACAACGCAAAATACCATTCCAGATAATCTCACTCCAAGACACACAATCCCACTCCATGACACACAATCCCACTCCACATAATTCCAGTACACTCAATACCACACAATTACTATACATATAATTACATTATTTCGCTACACAGATCCAATCCACACAACACAATTCCACAACTAACAATTCCAATCCAAACCACATATGTCCACTTGACACCACACACATTCACTCCACTCCAAGCAGAAAACACATAGGTAAAATACACTGTCCTTTACAATGTCAATAGCTCTAACTCTCACAAATGCGAGACCAATTGCATTGCAAATGCTTGTTTACCTTCCAATGCGACCGAGCAGATCCTGTTCATTTTTTTTTATTTTTATTTATTTTATGGAGTTTTATATAGCTCGAACTTGACCCGTATCGGGTATCATAGCGCTTTACATGAGCACCAGTTGCGTTACATGAGGACACATTCATATTTGTTAGGCACAGGGAGATTAAGAGATTTGCCCAGAATCACAGGATGTTCAGCGTCATTGCTGAGACTTGAACCCAGTTCCCCAGACTCGAGGTCAACCGCCCTAGCCGTTAGGCCAACTCCTCCTCCAAGTATGAGTAAGAATAGGCATTCGAAGGGCTAAGCAGAAGAGCTGAAGTATGTAGATGTAAAAGTAGCGGAAGGTAGGTTCAAGTAGGAGTATGCAGGAGTAAGAGTGCAAGTAGGAGTAGGTAGGACTAAGTTAATGGTAATAAGGGCATTGGTAAATACGGTAGCAAAAGTAAGAATAGCAGTTAGAAGACGTAATAGGAGTAAGAGGAGAAATGAGTAAGAGCAGGAGGAAATAGGCGTAATAAATTGTAAGTGGAAGCAAGAGTATGTTGGAATAATAAAACGTAAGAGTGGGAACAAATATGAGGTGTAAGAGAAAGGTAAAATGAAGAGGTTACGTAGCACAGTAAGAGGAAGTATGAAACCTATGAGTAGAAACAAAAATCAGCAGTAGGCATAAGTAGGAAAAGTTAGTAAATTAAGTGCAAGATTAATGAAAGTAAGATTGAAAGAGACCAAGATGAGAAAAGAAAGACGAAGACAGCAAATCCTTCCATATTCTTCTACGACTCCAGTACTAACAAAGCGTGACATGCTTTTCAATTTATGCACACATCAGATGAAGAGCAAGGACCTTCCATTAAGCGCTATTGTAACACGCTTCAGTTGGTAACTTGCGTGCAGCTGAAATAGGTACAATTTATGTGTTTTATAGCGCTCACAAACAGCATAAGCGTGTTTCTTGGCACTATTTCAACAAAAGTTAACACTATGCCACTGGCAGAGGTGCAATTTGTTTTATTAATGGGTTGCACACAGACCCGTCTCTGTGACGTGCTGTTCGACGAAAAAGTGCAAGAAAAGACTTCTTAATGCCACGTGAGCAGCACTTCAGAACTGTTTGGATAAAGCTTAGCCGATGCCCGGGAGCCGAATACTGATTTTTGTGTGTCTCTGGCGCCCAGTAGCAGTGCGTTTACCCCGAGGGCCACATTTGGCATGTTCTGATTTGAACTCACCATTATAGAGAGAATGTAATACTAGGTCATTTATTGTCACATGCAACAAGGGTAGTCAATCCCGGCCCCCTTTCTCTGTAGTCCCCGGCACCTGTTTAGAGGTGGACAGGAAGGAGCCCTCTCTCCTTTCAGCACAGCAAGCAATACCACAGAACAGCACCAAGACCAACACAAACGGCTCCCGGTAGCTCAGCTCATGTGCCCCGGTAGATGTGAGGCTGTGAGCTGATGAGTAAGAGGTTTAGGAGCAGGGTGAGGAGCTGGCAGCCTACACCAGGGTGGAGCAACAGCACCAAGGCGTCTACAGCAACAGGGGACGGGTCTCCTCAGCTACGAAGTGTGAGGCCAGCACGTGGGAGCCATGCAGCGGCAGCCAATGCTTGTGAAGCAAGTAATCAAGCATTGGCAAAGGTAAAATAAAACCAAGCTAGTGCCAACTAACACGAAGGGTGGGACGGGGAATGGTAAAATTGGGGGCAGGAGGCAGGCCCGGCGCCGGGAATTTTTATTTGGGTGGGCCAAGGGTACATTCGGGTGGGCCACTGCTGGCCCGATTTATCGCTTATATATCTAGCCAGGCCTGCTTCTGGGCCCTCCTTTATCTCTCCTTACTCTTACAAGGCACAGTAAAACGCACTCTTTTCAAAGTCTCTTTCTAAATGTTATCACTCTCAAAAAGTGCTTTTCTTCCATGCAATGTCCCTTTGATGGGAAGAGGAAGTTTCTAAGGTGGGAGTATCTAGCAAGTGACACTACCCGGGCTCCCTCTGTGCGAGCCTTCAGGGAGAAACCCTCTTCATTACTACCTCCACCTGACCTCTGACTCTGCAGCGCACTCTCTTACAGGCTTGATTATCCACTTTTCTACCACCCTTCTCCATCACACCTTATCTCACACCTGACCTTGGGCCCTAGCCCCATATCAGCCACCATTCAGTTCCACTTTCACTATTCCCAGTAAAAAACAATAGTCTTTTTGACCTCTTTTTTTACCTCTTTCTCTGTAGATAGCTTAACTACCACCCTCCAACAGTACCCTTCATCTCGCCATAGCCACTCCCCCTCATGGCCTCCACCTCAGACTCCCTAACTACCACCCTCCACCAGTGTCCCCCATCTTTCTGTAGCTCCCCCACACCCCATGACCTCCTCCTCAGATTCCCTCACTGCCACCCTCCACCAGCGCCCCTCAAAGCTTCGTATTTCCCCCCACCCCATGACCTCCTCCTCAGATTCCCTGCCACCCTCCACCAGTGCCCCTCATCTCTCTGTAGTTCCCCCCCCCATGACCCCCTCATCAGATTCCTTCACTGCCACCCTCCACTAGTGCCCCTCATCTCTCTATAGTTCCCCCCACCCCATGACCTCCTCCTCGGCTTCCCTCGCTGCCATCCTTCACTAGTGCCTCTCATTTCTCTGTAGCCCCCCCACCCCATGACCTGCTCCTCAGATTCCCTCACTGCTCCCTCAACCAGCGCCCCTCATCTCTCTGTAGTTCCCCCCCACCCCTGACCTCCTCCTCAGATTCCCTCACTGCCACCCTCCACCAGTGCCCCTCATTTCTCCATAATTCCCCCCACCCCCATAACCTCCTCCTCAGATTCCTTCACTGCCACCCTCCACCAGCACCCCTCATCTCTCCATAGATCCCCCCACCCGTGACCTCCTCTTTGGATTCCCTCACTGCCACCCCCCACTAGTGCCCCTCAGGTCTCTGTAGTTCCCCCACCTCATGACCTCCTCCTCCGCTTCCCTCACTGCCAACCTCCACTAGTGCCCCTCATTTCTACATAGCCCCCCACCCCATGACCTCCTCCTCAGATTCCCTCACTGCTCCCTCCACTAGCGCCCCTCATCTCTCTGTAGTTCCCCCCCACCCCATGACCTCCTCCTCAGATTTCTTCACTGCCGCCCTCCACCAGTACCCCTCATCTCTCTGTAGTTCCCCTCCACCCTGTGACCTCCTCCTCGGATTCCCTCACTGCCACCCTCCACTAGTGCCCCTCATCTCTCTGCTGTTCCCCCCACCCCGTGACCACCTCCTCTGACTCCCTCACTGCCACCCTCCACCAGTGCTCCTCATCTCACTGTAGCTCCCCACCCCATTACCTCTTCCTCGTTTTCCCTCACTGCCACCCTCCACTAGTGCCCCTCATCTTTCCGCAGCTCCACCCCCACTCCAGGACCTCCTCCTCGGCTTCCCTCACTGCCACTCTCCACTAGTGCCCCTCATCTCTCTGTAGTTCCCCCCACCCCGTGACCTCCTCCTCTGACTCCCTCACTGCCACCCTCCACCAGCGCCCCTCATCTCTCCGTAGCTCCCCACCCCATGACCTCTTCCTCGGATTCCCTCACTGCCACCCTCCACTTGTGCCCCTCATCTCTCCGTTGCCCCTCATATCCATTCCATTTGTTGTACAGCGCTACTCATATGAGTGTAGGGTGTCACAGTACTTTACATAACAGCATGCATTATACAGAGACAATAAATCAGTCTATGGGGAATGTCACATAAGCCAATGAGGATTACAAGGTGTAGAAATCACGTCATCCATACTAGTGGGCAATATATTTTACGAGGGTTTGGACTGGAGAAGCACAAACTCAGGATTTAAAGAGTACTCCAGTGGTTGGGGGTTGGCTTTACTGATAAAAATGTAATAACTTCCCAAACAAACTATTTTTGGCAACATTAGAATAATGAAGGAATGGAGAAGTTCTAACTATATCACAATACAAAAAAGCGAAGTTTGTATGCAGCTCTTTAAAGACAGTTCATAGGTCACTGTCCTATGTTAGGATAGTAACTTCTGAACTGCAAGTAACACAAGGATATCTGTGACAGAGGTAGTAACCCACTGAGCTATTCCCATAAAATTCAGTTTATCAGCATTTAAAAACTACCAACAGACAAATGGTTACTCTGCAGCAGGATCGTAAATCACCAGTTATCTGCACAGTTTTTATGTAGTTGTACATCGGTGGCAGATTCACTGGGAGGGCCATGGCTCATGTTTGGGTGGGCCTGGCCCACCCGGCCCACCCCACCCTCTAGAACCGGGCCTGGCAGGAGGTAACATATCCTGCACTTGTTAGTGGTGTGAGACAAAGAAAAGGGTCAGCGACAGGAGGATATTTACAGCTGGGACTAATTAAAGTCCCAGATAACCTATCTGTAGAAATGTAAATGCTGCATTTTAAAACATATTAGGCATTTGTTCTCAACCCACAACATAGCATGTTTTTGAAGGAGCTCACAATTAAAACTTCACAATTAAAACTGCTAGACTTACCGACAACGCTGCAGAATGTGATCTATCCTGCTCTTTACAAGTCTAACCTCTCTCCCTGAAAGCCCCGGAGTTTCTGAAGAGTGCAGGGCCCCATCCTTTTTCCGGCCAGGCTCTGACTGAAGAGAAACAATGTAACTTGTTACTTTGTTTCTCTTCAGTCCTGCCCTGGGTCAGCGCAGGAGCTCTGAGCAGGCTGCAGACTGCACCTGCTTTTTAGAGCAAGCCTTTTCACTCACAGAGCTGAGGGGGCCCCCTTCACCTACCGAAGACTGGGGGCCCCCCGCACCGCGGGGGCTGCGGGGGCGTTTGTTACGCCCCTGTCTACACAGACACACACACACTCTCTCACACTCTCTCTTACCTTAAATATGCTTAGCTTGCATTTTAAAGGCATGTGTGGTGAAGACACATGCAGTGTAAAGGCGTTTGTGTGGTAAAGGTATGCGTACTAAAGTGTTGCGTGGTTAAGACAATATTATAAAGGCTGCTTCCCTTGGTAGTTTGCAACTTTTACCTTTACTGAAATCACACATTGTTGTATAAGATGTCATCCTCTCCTCTTCTCACCGCTCTGCGTGATCATTGTTTAACTGATTGAATCAATGTCATTAACAGCCAACTACGTGGTAAAACGATTAGTTGTAAAATATCTCATCAATTCTTAGCGAGAAAAGAAACTGTTTCAAAACAAAGCTAGTATAAGGATTCACCTGCACAAAAATTCAGGATGGTCACCAGCTTCTGCTTATTCATCCCCATTATAACTTTGTTGATCCAGATTTCAAGGATCTGCGTGATGGCAGATCCCACCAACAAGAGGAACGAGATGATGATGAAGGCTCGAGTGGCGTCAATATCAGCTGCAAGGAACCAAGAAAAAGTTTCTTAAACTGATTTAGAACATGTTTCATACATCACTCTGCTTTTCAGTTGCTAATGGGTATTCTGGTGATGGTTTGGGTGGGGTTGGTGCTCCCTCCTGATCAGGGCTAAGACAAACCTGTAATTTCTAGAAAGATCCATCTTCCTCCACTTTTGAAAGGCATTAAAACATCCCTCCAAGGAACAACCTGTCCATAAGTAAATAGAGCTACTGCATTCCAGCCCCAGATGCTACATGAAAAGATATCCCCCCTAATTAAAACATACTCAATCCACCATCTTGTAGCTTTGCCCCAAGCTTCTACAGTGCTCCTCAGCTCAGTTCCAAGGTCCACACTCTACAATTGCACAATCATATGTGCACATCTGTTTACATACACTGTTCCTGTGTGATCTGGGGTGATGGCCAAGAAACGGAATGATAGCTTTGATGGGTTCACTATTATTAAAGCCTGCCCTAGACAAAGAAAGCACCTGATGGTGATGCACATGGTGGGATGTAGAGATGGGTGGACAAGTGAGAGTATCAGATTTCTAGAGGATGTGTTAAATCCTCGGACAAGGAGTTTAGAATCTGCCAGCGGAAGTATATCCGCCAAGCTACCCTTACCTATTGTGGATGTTATTCCTCTTGCAGATTATGTTGCAAAGTGGAATCCTTCAGACAAGGATTTAGAACTTCCTCGACAAATGGGGGGATTTTTCATTACCACCGAACTATAATTCAGGCTCATAATTACTTTGTGGCCCCTGAGTTTAAACTTGCATGGCTGACAAAAATCATCCCTTTTGAGGATAATATATAAATCTTTCATTAGATGATTCTCCTTCTTGTTACAGAATGTGCTTCCAAAGTTACCTCTGACATTTTTATCCCAGATGGTTTTTCAAAGGCCAACACAGCACATCCAGTAGAAACTGTGGGGATTATTTATGAAAATGTGGCGCAGCGCAGCAAGTCACCTTGCTGAGCAGCGCAGCGCTTCGTCAAAAGGAAAGAGCAGGAATGCGCTGTCTTTAAAAGAATATGACACATTCGTGTCCTCTCCTTGCACTTGTGCCATTATGGATGCCTAGCCCCAAAGCAGTCACCCTTGCACCATGGTGCAATGGGTCCTGTATTGCATGCAGGATTGTTTTTGTGCAGGAACGGACACCTTCCTGCACAAAAACAATCCTAAAATGGATATTTCGTTTTCTATGTCTGCTGCAGGGCACAACACACATAAAAAAGGAAGTAAAAAGCAGAAATAAAGATATTTCTGCTTAATGCGCCTCTCCTGGGAAGGCGTATCATTTTGGTGCATTCACAAGTTAGCCAGTTCTGATAAATCTGGTAATTTGTCAAAAACCATGGGATTTGCATGAGAACACCAACATAACGTCCATGGAACACCTTCCCAGAGCAGAGTAACGCAGCACAGCGATTTGTCCAACGTTGCATTACTCTAGATTTATGAAGCCACTCAAGACCACGCAAGGTGGCCTTGCTTGGCTTCATAAATCTCATTTTGGACTTGTGTTGCACTAACACCACACAATGCAACTCCTCTCAAAAATATGACCCGGAGAATTTTCTGATGATGCTCAATTCTAAACTTTGCCCTAATTAAGGGGTCCGAAAGTAAAGAAACAATCAAAAAAGACAAGGAGCGAGTATGTTAAAACATAATGATTGTATTTAGGTAACCACGGCTTGTGCATTTGACCAAACATTGTGTGATTTTGGACAATTCCTTATCATCTCATTGTGTCTAGAATTATGTGTATGTAGTCTTTTTGTAATGTCAATCAACTCACCCTCTGGTCTCTATAATATCATCCTGCCTAATACATCAAATCATTGACCTCCTGGTAGGTCGCTCCCCCCCCCGCTGCAGCTCCGCCTGCACCCCCGCTGTCGCTGTTCGCTGCTGCCACCGCCGGTGAATTCGAGGCCCTCCTCCACCCGCAGGCTTCCACCTGCGCCGCATCCTTGGTGGCCAGTGGTGGCCTTTAGGTTCGTTTTCATTTGGTGCCTGTTGCCTTCTGCCTGCATCTGTCTGTGCCCCCTGCCCCCCCCGCTCTGCTCCGTTACTTTGTGCCTGTATCTGTCTGTGCCCCCTGCCCCCCGCTCACCACTTTGCTCTGTGCCCCTTTTTATTTTGTACCCCTCGCCAACGTCTGTGCCTCCGTTCTCGTACCCCTGTGCTGACTTGTGCCCTGTGCCCATTTTTATTTTGTACCCCTTTCGCTCCTCTGTGCCCCGCGCTGGTCTCCCGTCCTTCGTCCCCGCCGCTGCCTCCCCTGCAGCCCCGCCCCCTCAGCGCCCATTCGTCACACCTGTCCCTCGTCGCCCGCCTCGCGGCTGCTCCTCCTTCCCCACCTCCCCATATATGGCGGCCGAAGGCGCGCCTAAAGCAAGCCTGTCTGCGCCCGTCCGTGCCTGGACCACGCCCAGCGCCAGAACACCTGGCCCCCGCACCTGCCAGGAAGATCGCCTCCGCTACGACGCCAAGACCCTCATCGCTCGCAACCCAGGAAGAAAATACACCTGCTGCAAGGCCGCCCCGAGGCGCACCCACGGCCCCTTCACCTGCCGGAACTGCAGCTTCTCCTGCCACAAAAGTGCCAAGACACCCACCACAACAGAAGCCAACCAGCTTAGATGCAGCCTAATCAACACCCGCTCCGCACACAAACACGCCGTCGAACTCTGGGACCTACTCGACACCACATCACCGGACGTCGCCTTCCTGACCGAGACCTGGATAAACGAAGCCTCCTCGCCAGACATCGCCATAGCCATCCCAGACGGGTACAAGATCACCCGCAGAGACCGCACCAACAGGGCCGGAGGAGGAATCGCCATCATCCACAAAAATACCATCAAAATCTCAACAAACACCAATGACACCCTCAGCACCGCCGAACACATGCATTTCCAGATCCACACGGACCAAAGACCACCCTAAGAGGCACCCTCGTCTACAGACCGCCAGGACCCCGGCCTCAATTCTGCGACTCCATCGCCGACCTCATCAGCAGGCACGCGCTGACCTCCACCGACTACATCCTCCTCGGAGACCTGAACTTTCACCTGGAGAACAACAACGATAGCAACTCCTCCACCCTGATCGACAATCTCGCCAACCTCGGACTGAAACAGCTCGTCACGACGCCGACCCACAGCGCCGGCCACACGCTAAATGCTATCTTCTCCTCAAGCCCCCACGTCACCTTCAGCCATGCCTCCGTACTCACCTGGACAGACCACCACTGCATCCACTTCTCCTTCCGAAAACCACCCACACACCACCGCACACTACAGACCCCCCGCCGCCGCTGGGGCAAAATCACTGAAGAACAATACAGACAAGCCTCGCACTCAACCCTCCGACGACCCCAACCAACCCGGATGAAGGTGCACTCGCCCTCGAACGCTGGATGCGCCAACACCGTCGCTCCGCTGAAAAACCCCACCAACAGAGACACCAGCAGAAGAGTCAGCTGGTTCACCCCGGAATTCCTCAACTCCAAACGCACCTGCCGGACATTGGAAAACATATGGCACAGCGACAAGACACCAGACAGCCGCACTGCCCACTAAGACGCCATCCGCAACCCCCACCACCTCATCAGGACCGCCAAAAGAACCTCCTTCACAGACCGCCTTGACAACAACGCACACAACAGCAAGGAGCTCTTCACCATCGTGAAGGAACTCTCCAACCCCAGCTCCAATGACATCCCACCATCGCAAGCCCCATGCGACTCCCTCGCCACCTTCTTTCACCGGAAAATCACCGACATCCATGACAGTTTCAGACCCCGGACGACCCCTGCCGACCACACCGCACCGAACCCACCGCATCCCACCGCCCACGACATCCTGACAACCTGGGCCGACGTGAGCATCGAGGACACAATCAAGACCATGGGAACAATCCACTCTGGTTCCCCATCTGACCCCCTCCCACACCACATCTTCAACAAAGCCAGCAAGTCCATCGCACCCCACCTGCACAAAATCATCAACCTCTCCTTTGAGACCGCCACCTTCCCTGTGAACTGGAAGCACGCAGAGATCAACGCCCTACTGAAGAAACCCAAGGGGGACCCGAGCGACCTCAAGAACTTCCGGCCCATCTCCTTGCTTCCGTTCCCAGCAAAGGTCATCGAGAAGATAGTAAGCACCCAGCACATCGAAGACAACAACATCCTAGACCCGTCCCAATCAGGATTCTGCAGCAACCACAGCACCGAGACCGCCCTCAACGCCGCCACAGACGACATCAGGATCCTGCTAGACAACGGCGAGATGGTGGCCCTCATCCTCCTGGACTTCTCCGCCGCCTTCGACACCGTCTGCCACCGCACACTACGAACGCGCCTCCATGACGCAGGGATCCGAAACAAGGCCCTGGACTGGACCACCTCCTTCATCTCCGGCAGAACTCAGAGAGTCCGCCTCCCCCCGTTCCGATCCGAGGCCTCCGAGATCATCTGTGGCGTCCCTCAAGGATCCTCCCGACGCTGTTCAACGTCTACATGGCGCCACTAGCACGCATCGCCCGACAGCACGACCTCAACATAATCTCCTGCGCCGACGACACTCAGCTGATCCTTTCCCTCACCAAGGACCCCCTCACCGCCAAATCCAACCTCCACCAGGGAATGAAGGCCGTCGCCGACTGGATGGAGGACAGCCGCCTCAAACTGAACACAGACAAGACGGAAATCCTCATCCTCGGGTCCAACCCCTCTGAATGGGATGACTCTTGGTGGCCCACATCACTGGGGTCCCCCCCCAGCCCCCACCGTCCACGCACGCAACCTGGGAGTCATCCTCGACTCGAAACTTTCCATGCCCAAACAAGTCAACGCAGTCTCCTCCACCTGTTTCAACACCCTCCACATGCTCCGCAAGATCTACAGATGGATCCAGACTAACACGAGGAAAACAGTCACCCAGGCCCTAGTCAGCAGCAGACTCGACTACGGAAACGCCCTCTACGCCGGAGCCCCGTCCAAGCTCATCAGCAGACTACAGAGAATCCAGAATGCCTCTGCACACCTGATCCTCGACGTCCCGCGCCACGACCACATCACCCCCCACCTGAGGAACCTGCACTGGCTCCCCGTCGACAAAAGAATCTCCTTCAAGCTCCTGATCTACGCACACAAGGCACTCCACAAAACCGGCCCAGCCTATCTCAACAGTCGACTCTCCTTCTACGTACCTAACAGGAAACTCCGCTCCGCTGACCACGCCCTGGCCACGGTCCCACACATCCGGAGAACTACCTCCGGAGGCAGATCCTTCTCCCATCGCGCCGCCAAGACCTGGCACACCCTCCCCCTCGACCTGCGACAAACCGAAGACCTGCTGACCTTCAGGAGACAACTCAAGACCTGGCTCTTAGACCAGTAACAGCACCTCCCCTCCCCCCACCAGCGCCTTGAAACCTTCCCGGGTATGTAGTGCGCTTTACAAATTTTGTGATTGATTGATTGATTGCTAATACATAATTCAACAAGAAAAGCGCCAACGTGCGTTTTGGAAGTGGCACAGGAGTAAAGGTTTCCTTCATCAGGGCGCTGGAAATATAATTAGAATCAGTGGCCTAACGCCATCAGTGAGACATCCACAATTGCTGGATGTGTCGTGCCAGTGGCTCTGCGTCAAAATATTTCACCAAATGGTCTGTATGAACAACATTATGTATTATGAATTAGCAATGATTTGACGTATTAGGCAGATATTGAATTTCTGAATATTCCTTGAGTGTGTCTGTGTATTTCTTACGTTCCCTTTGTTCGTTGTCTGACTGTCTATGTGCTTTGTGTTTTGTTGTGTTTTGTTTTTATCAACCTATACATTCTATGTTTGTGTATTAGTGGGGCTTCGTGATGTTTTATCCTATGTGTATTGGTCTATTGGTGTGTTTTAATATGAATTGTATATGTATTATATGAAAGAAAAATGATGATTTGATACTCATGTTTGAACAATAAAATTTGAAAATCGATGGTCTGTTGAACAATTATAATTCTATCCTGGACAGACTGCCTGTGACTTAATTATTGGTTTTGGAGAAGTGTTCTCAGTTATATTTAATGCCTTCAGATTGGCCTCCAGTTCCTGTTTTTTTAAAACTTGTATAGGATAGATGAAAAATTATCATATACATTGTTACATCTCTGTGCATTTTGCCAGTTTGATTCCATCTCTTACCGGCAGATCCAAGTGTCCCGCAAATATTTCTTACACAACCTCTCCAGAGTCCGAGAAAGGAATCAGAGCCAGATATCCAGTAATCGGATGCGAGCGAGATTAGAATGAATATAAGGCTGATGATGATAAGGGCCAACGAAGACAATTTCAGGGCAGACATCATTAATTAGTTTCTGTGCAACTTCTTTAATTCACCTGAAAGACATAACACAGATTATTATATTGATAATATTTTAATAGAACCTCGGTTGTAAGAATTCCCTGAGTAGTTAACTAAGGGGTTTAACCAATAAATCTTGAATTGCGTAAAAAAGTTAAAGTTCACGTGTTAAGGCAGCAATATATTACAGAGAGAGCTTTAAAATCTAAACGAATCAAAGATACACGGAAAAAGAATGACAAACTAAGATACTGCCTGCATGGCTCCTTTCCAAAACCATTGTAGGGCCCAGAAGGCTCCTATTATAAAAGGAGTAAGAGCTTTTTACAGCACTTGTGATTTCTTCATACAGAAATACACCGACAGAAAAAATCATGGAGGAAAGAGCCACTAGGTCTTCTAGGCGATGGCTCTGTGATAAAATGCGGAGTTTTTCCACACACAACAAATAAAATCCACACTGACCTGAAAATTAAGCTTTCGGCAGAAAACGTATTGAGTAGATCCAAGTAGATGCGACAGTCAGCGCCATCTTGTATTTTTTCTCACCTATTTAAACTGTAGCAATGACTGGTATAACAAGCTAAAGCAAACCCAATGATTGTTCTTTGGATGTCTGTCCAGAAAAGGTTCTATTAGTTTAACTTCCCTCTTATCATTTGCATTTAGTTGCTCTATAAGATCTAAATTAGGCACCTGGGGGCATATCAAAAAGGGCTTTATCTCTGCTTTTTTGGCTTTAAAAGCCAAAAAAGGAGAGATAAAACTAGCGCCCTATCAACAACAGGGTGCTAACATGCAAATTTGCATGTTAGCACCATTTTACCCTACGCTTCCCCTTGCATCTCTAATGAGATGCAAAGGGGGCGTTCCAGAGTAAAATAATAGGAGAAATGTCGCTGAGCGACATTTCTCCTATTATCAAGAATGTCGCTAACCCTGTTAGAGACAAAAAAAGCAGCGCTAACCGCGGTTAACGCTGCTTTTTTACATCTGGTTTTTTTCTGACTTAGCCATGATATCCTATGGAAGGAGGATATCATGGCTAAGTTTTGCCTGTCCCTATCAACTAGGTAACGTGAGATTATCGCTGGGTTTCCAGCGATAATCTCACGTTAGCCTGTTAGCGTGAGGATTTTTATCGCTATTGAGATAAGCGTTGCTAATAGCACGCTATCTCAGCGATAAAAATTCACGCTAGCCAGCAATATTTATCCTAGCGCTAAGTGCGCTTAGAGATAATTATCGCCGGTTGTTGTTGATATGCCCCCTAGTGCTTGAAATATAGGGTAAAGTTTCCCCCTCTAAAAAATCACACGTGGATCCCGATGTTAACACAGTGAAAACACCTATTTGCAATGTCCCTTAGAGCCCCAAGCAATGTCCCTTAGAGCCCCAAGCAATGTACATTAGAACCCTAAGGTACTGGAAGATATCGCCAGAGACACCTTAAGCATAGATTGAGACCAACAGGACTGTAGAAGATTCCACACGGGGGTTCCCATCACAGAGGCCGTCTTCATAGCATTACTCATGATCCCTGACGGCTAGTATATTGAGTACTAGTTTTACTGGATCTGTCAATCTTGAGACACTGCAGATGTGGCTGACTGTGGCCTGGGGGGCTTAGCTTTTTCACGGTTTGACATGATTCTCTTTCTAAGAGCACAGGCTATGAGACACATCCTGCTAAACGGAAACCACTGTCACGCGTTTGCCCCATGGAGAAGCATTATAATACAAGCAACAATGATCCTCAAGAGAGTAGAATGATGTACAGATAAATATAGTTCACAATCGAAACTATATTCTGGAAGTCCAGCCGGACAACCGATTTAAATATTCAAATTGAAAATACATATACAATCTTCAAATTTCAATACGTGTGGGACACAGTCCTGTGTCCAGAGAGAACATTTGACATTAACAAAACAAACAAGGCATTTCATGCAAGACAAAAAAATGGAGCTTTTTTAGATTATTCAGTGTCAAAAGCTTTTTCGAAACAGCGAATGCACTGTCTTAACACAATGGAATAACGTGCATGCTATTTAAAGGGGTCGACGACGTTTCGATCCTTTTAAGAGAATAACAGGATCATCATCAGGACTAAGATGTGTACATGCCTGATTTTGAACGAAATTGCCTGTGGGGAAACAAAAGGGGTAGATGTAGAGAAAATGGAGGGAAAATTATATAACAAGAAGGGTTGGCTAACCGCTATGAAGTATATTTCTACAGGTGCATGCGACTTGTGTGGGCATGCGTGAATTAATATGGAACACAGGTAGAACGCGCGGTGGTACGACGCGAAGGTGATGTGATAATGGTACAGGGTGTCACTGTCTATGCAACTATGTGATAGGTGTAGACAGCCACCGGTAAGGAGTGGTAGAGACTACGGTGGTGGACATGCTAAAATAGCGCCTGTAGCCAGCCGGAGGGGTCTAGAACAGGGTGCGATCTCGGGTGGTGAAATAATGCTGGGTGTATACAGCCGAGAGCAGTGTGTTGCGGTAACGTGCGGAATAAGAATCCGTAGACATGCAGAGGTGGTGAATCCAATATGGGAAGGCTCTGACCTGTACTCATTAAGGAAAGCCGTACATTGACGGGGGCAGCTGCGGAGGCTCGTGGGTCTGAGCCGGGCAGACTTACGCGAGGTAATTACTTTCGGTGAGCGGCCACTGAAAAAGGAACAGAAAGGTTACTGGTCTGCAACGGGAGTGTCGTGAGTGAGCAGGCGTGTCTAGGAAATTAGTTTACCTGGAAAATGCCAGAACGAAAGAACATCCAAATGAGAATTGCCCTTGATTGAGGCGGCGTGACAATGCACTGCAAGGGAAAAACAGGGGGTGTAAGCACAATGCATGCACTCCAGACAAGGGGGTGGGAGGGGCGGGGTGGGGAGATTAGACGCTTACCGTGATACAGCCTGCTCCTACGGGTTACAGTGAACCGAGTGGTAGCGTTGCGCGTGCCAGAAACCAATAAATACCGAGATGTGTGTAAGAACTAGAGCGGGTGAAGGACGGCGCCATTTTGGAGTGGAAAAATAGAAAGAGAGGAAATACAGCGGAAGTTTTGACAGACCAAAATCTTCAATTCTTAATTTAGAAAGAAACTTGTTGCATCACAATTAAAAAACATAGCATGTATTTAGATGTATTTAGGACATGAGTGAACGGAAAATAATATATCCAGAGAACTCTTGTGGGAAAATGTGGCTCATTGTCATGGATAGAAAAAAGGGAACATCAATTGCACGTTATTTAGATCATTCCGTGGACAGATAAAATTGTGACATTCAATTAGAAAAAGCTGTTCATTAACAATCGCTGTGCACACAAACAGGATGTACCATAGGGGTGAGAGGACAAGGCTGTTCCTTGACAATTGTTGTGCAAACTAACAAGATGTAACATTCAGGTGAGAGATCTTTGTTTTAAAGGAGGTTAGTCCATCCTCACTCCGATTTAGGCCATTCCTGATGCTGTCAGTGCGGATGATCATTCTGAGTTCTTCTTTATTCAAGATTCTGGCAATGTCTCCACCTCTTGGCGGCTGTTTGATGCATTTCAAAACTGTCCACCTAATGTCAACATCTTTGTGCCCCATTTCGGTAAAATGTTCAACAAGGGGGGCATTGGGGGTTTTGCAACGCACTCTGCTCTTGTGTTGGCCAATACGCAATTTCACCTTTTGCGTAGTCTGTCCGATGTAAATCTTGTTGCAGGGACAGGTAATCAGATAAATAACATTGCAGGTATTACAGTTTGAAAAGGATTGCAGGGAAATAGACACATTATTGAATACAAAGTCTTTGCCCTCCATAGTACTACTGCACACATTACAGTTGCCACATTTGGCATGTCCAATGAGGGGGCCTAACCCCCAGTGTGCATCTAGGGTCACCAGTGGGCTGGAGGAAGGTAAAGCGGCTCTTACCAGATGATCTTTTAGGTTCCGGTTCTTGCGGAATGCAAAAATCGGTCTTTCTATTGAGAGATTACCTGCATTCACTACTGGCCAATGTTGTAGAATAGATTTGCGTATTTGGTTAGACACTGGTGAGAAAGTGGTCACGCAGACCAAGCGGTTTGCGTTGGTTTTTTCTTTTGGTGACAACAGTATTTCCCTTGGACAGTACCAAGCGCGTTTTTGTGCATTTTTTACCAGGCTTTTTGGGTACCCACGGGCTCTCAGTTTGTTGGTGAGAATGAGTGCTTCAGAGAAGTAATCATGTTTTGAGAAACAATTCCTTCTAATGCGGAGAAATTGGGAGTATGGCAGAGAGTCTCTGAGTGCACGGGGGTGGTGGCTTTCGTATCTGAGCAATGTATTTCTCTCCGTGCTTTTCCTGTATAGTTTGGTCAGTAATTCACCATCTGAATGATATATGGTTAGATCAAGAAATGGGATTTGTGATCTATCTTAAGTGTTGGTAAAGTTGAGGCCAGAACAGTTATTGTTGAGCCAATGATTGAATTGGGAGAGTGTGTCCTCATCTTGATGCCATATCAGGAAAATGTCATCTATGTAACGACGCCATATAATTATGCCTGGGAGAAATGGATTGGTGGAATCAAGGATGGTCGTCATTTCTAGATGGTCCATGTAGAGGATCGCTAAATTCGGTGCGAAAACTGCTCCCATCGACGTGCCCTTAACTTGCTGGTAGTATTCATTATCAAAAGTAAAGAAATTACGGGTCAAGCAGATTTCGAGTAGCTGAATAATGAAAAGTGTGGGGACAGAGTGGGGGCGAGGTCTGGAGTTCAACACTTTTTGGATCACGAGAAGAGCTGGGATTTGGGGAATGTTGGTGTAGAGTGATTCTACATCCATGGTACAAAGAATATCTGAGGAGGGGTCAAAGGGGTGATGTTCAATGAGGTTTATCATGGCCATACTATCTCTGATGTAACAATGGGTGAGTGGTACGAAATCCTTAATAAAGTGGTCAATGTATTGACCCAGGGGTTCTAAGATTGAGCCACAGCCTGAAACTATTGGCCGTCCAGGTGGATTTGTCTGATTTTTGTGGACCTTAGGTAAGGTATAAATCACTGGTGTGCGAGGTGATTTTACATTAAGGAATAAAAATTCTTTTTGGCTAAGAAAACCATCCTGTTTGGCTTCTGTGGTGATTTTCAAGATAACCGTTTGAAGTTCTTTGGTTGGGTTCGTGGGAAGCCTACAATAATGATCTGTGTTAGATAATTGGCGTAGGATTTCCTCCTTGTACGTTACTCTTTCTTGAAGGACAATACCCCCTCCCTTGTCGGCTGATTTAATGACTAGGGAATCATTTGTTTTCAGAGAAGTAATGGCTTTCTTTTCAGGAAGAGAGATATTGTAGGGAATGAAACGTTTTTTCGATTCCATGATAGAAAAGTCATTCAGAACCAGTTTTTCAAACGTGGTTATTTCACTGGGAATCATGGTGGAGGAGGGTGAGAAAGTAGATGGAGGTCTGAACGGAGTATAGGAGAAGGAAGACGGGGAAGGATTAAGGAGGAAAAATGTATGTAGACGTAAACGCCTAAAGAATCTGAGTAATTCAGTGTGAAGTTCTAAGAAATTGGGATGGGTAGTGGGGACAAATGATAAACCTTTGCTCAGTAGAGATAATTCTGGGTCTGAAAGTGTGTGTTGTGAAAGGTTAAAAATGGGTATACATTGAGGGTTGTCAGCAGTTACCATTGGTAAAATTTCTGGCGAGTTTGACGTTCCCCCGGTGGGTTGTACCATCTCTGGGCCTGTTTGACACGGCCGCGTCTGGGTGGTTCGTTTTGGCCCCGTCCTAAAAAATTACTGCTTGGGGCTGGGAAGTTAGGGCCAGGGGTACGGTTTGATGTACTGGTACCCTCACCAACGTCGGAGTTATCAGAAGATTCAGCCGAAGTATCTGAGAATCCCACCAGATTGTTGCGTCTATTGAAGCGGCCCCAAGGTCTACTATTTTGTGGGTTGGAGTATGACCTGTTAGTGTAGAAATCCTTTTGTAAATACGGGTATGTACGTTCAATGTTGTATGATCTGATATCTTTTCTTACTTTAACAGTTTTTTTGTTTTGCTCTATTCTGTGGAATTCATCGGTCGTCTTTTGAATCTGTTCCAGAAGTTTCTTACTCTCAGTGATTGGGCATGTATCTTTAATTTGCTTTTCAATCTCTTCAATTTCTTCCGCTAGTTTTTTAAGCGCTTCTGTGGCAGTATCAATGCCCAGTACTAGCCAGTGTCTAGAGCAAGTTGTGCCTATGTAGCTGAAATTGCTGATATATTTTGGATTATCGGTGAAGATTCCAGGAATGTTACGTACTTGTAAAACAGTGGGAATGGTTTCTGCTTTGAGGTATTCGGTAAGCATGCGGGTCATTAATTGGAGGCGTACTTGTTTCTTTTTACATTTTTCTAATTGATCTGCAGATAATATGTTGGTAGAGGAAGGGCCTTCTACCGAGTCTGAGAAAAGTGACGGGCCCTCGCAGATTTTTTTGATGTAATCATCAGAATAAAGAGGTGCATGATCTGACATAACAGATAGTGAAAGTTGGAAAGAAGGAACAGAGAAAGGACCCACTTATTTAGAAAGGGGATTGGTATCCTACCCTTGCAATCCAGCGATTGCGCTTAACACATTTTTTAGGACAAGGGAACCCAGAAAGGTAGTTGAGGACCTTGGGTAATCGTATAATACAAGCAACAATGATCCTCAAGAGAGTAGAATGATGTACAGATAAATATAGTTCACAATCGAAACTATATTCTGGAAGTCCAGCCGGACAACCGATTTAATTATTCAAATTGAAAATACATATACAATCTTCAAATTTCAATACGTGTGGGACACAGTCCTGTGTCCAGAGAGAACATTTGACATTAACAAAACAAACAAGGCATTTCAGGCAAGACAAAAAAATTTAGCTTTTTTAGATTATTCAGTGTCAAAAGCTTTTTCGAAACAGCGAATACACTGTCTTAACACAATGGAATAACGTGCATGCTATTTAAAGGGGTCGACGACGTTTCGATCCTTTTAAGAGAATAACAGGATCATCATCAGGACTAAGATGTGTACATGCCTGATTTTGAACGAAATTGCCTGTGGGGAAACAAAAGGGGTAGATGTAGAGAAAATGGAGGGAAAATTATATAACAAGAAGGGTTGGCTAACCGCTATGAAGTATATTTCTACAGGTGCATGCGACTTATGTGGGCATGCGTGAATTAATATGGAACAAGGGTAGACGAGAAACGCGCGGTGGTACGACGCGAACGGTTGGCTGACCGCTATGAAGTATATTTCTACAAGTGCATGCGACTTGTGTGGGCATGCGTGAATTAATATGGAACACGGGTAGAACGCGCGGTGGTACGACGCGAAGGTGATGTGATAATGGTACAGGGTGTCACTGTCTATGCAACTATGTGATAGGTGTAGACAGCCACCGGTAAGGAGTGGTAGAGACTACGGTGGTGGACATGCTAAAATAGCGCCTGTAGCCAGCCGGAGGGGTCTAGAACAGGGTGCGATCTCGGGTGGTGAAATAATGCTGGGTGTATACAGCCGAGAGCAGTGTGTTGCAGTAACGTGCGGAATAAGAATCCGTAGACATGCAGAGGTGGTGAATCCAATATGGGAAGGCTCTGACCTGTACTAATTAAGGAAAGCCGTACATTGACGGGGGCAGCTGCGGAGGCTCGTGGGTCTGAGCCGGGCAGACTTACGCGAGGTAATTACTTTCGGTGAGCGGCCACTGAAAAAGGAACAGAAAGGTTACTGGTCTGCAACGGGAGTGTCGTGAGTGAGCAGGCGTGTCTAGGAAATTAGTTTACCTGGAAAATGCCAGAACGAAAGAACATCCAAATGAGAATTGCCCTTGATTGAGGCGGCGTGACAATGCACTGCAAGGGAAAAACGGGGGGTGTAAGCACAATGCATGCACTCCAGACAAGGGGGTGGGAGGGGCGGGGTGGGGAGATTAGACGCTTACCGTGATACAGCCTGCTCCTACGGGTTACAGTGAACCGAGTGGTAGCGTTGCACGTGCCAGAAACCAATAAATACCGAGATGTGTGTAAGAACTAGAGCGGGTGAAGGACGGCGCCATTTTGCAGTGGAAAAATAGAAAGAGAGGAAATACAGCGGAAGTTTTGACAGACCAAAATCTTCAATTCTTAATTTAGAAAGAAACTTGTTGCATCACAATTAAAAAACATAGCATGTATTTAGATGTATTTAGGACATGAGTGAACGGAAAATAATATATCCAGAGAACTCTTGTGGGAAAATGTGGCTCATTGTCATGGATAGAAAAAAGGGAACATCAATTGCACGTTATTTAGATCATTCCGTGGACAGATAAAATTGTGACATTCAATTAGAAAAAGCTGTTCATTAACAATCGCTGTGCAAACAAACAGGATGTACCATAGGGATGAGAGGACAAGGCTGTTCCTTGACAATTGTTGTGCAAACTAACAAGATGTAACATTCAGGTGAGAGATCTTTGTTTTAAAGGAGGTTAGTCCAATCCTCACTCCGATTTAGGCCATTCCTGATGCTGTCAGTGCGGATGATCATTCTGAGTTCTTCTTTATTCAATGTCAATGTACGGCTTTCCTTAATGAGTACAGGTCAGAGCCTTCCCATATTGGATTCACCACCTCTGCATGTCTACGGATTCTTATTCCGCACGTTACCGCAACACACTGCTCTCGGCTGTATACACCCAGCATTATTTCACCACCCGAGATCGCACCCTGTTCTAGACCCCTCCGGCTGGCTACAGGCGCTATTTTAGCATGTCCACCACCGTAGTCTCTACCACTCCTTACCGGTGGCTGTCTACACCTATCACATAGTTGCATAGACAGTGACACCCTGTACCATTATCACATCACCTTCGCGTCGTACCACCACGCGTTCTACCCGTGTTCCATATTAATTCACGCATGCCCACACAAGTCGCATGCACTTGTAGAAATATACTTCATAGCGGTCAGCCAACCGTTCGCGTCGTACCACCGCGCGTTTCTCGTCTACCCTTGTTCCATATTAATTCACGCATGCCCACATAAGTCGCATGCACCTGTAGAAATATACTTCATAGCGGTTAGCCAACCCTTCTTGTTATATAATTTTCCCTCCATTTTCTCTACATCTACCCCTTTTGTTTCCCCACAGGCAATTCCGTTCAAAATCAGGCATGTACACATCTTAGTCCTGATGATGATCCTGTTATTCTCTTAAAAGGATCGAAACGTCGTCGACCCCTTTAAATAGCATGCACGTTATTCCATTGTGTTAAGACAGTGCATTCGCTGTTTCGAAAAAGCTTTTGACACTGAATAATCTAAAAAAGCTCCATTTTTTTGTCTTGCCTGAAATGCCTTGTTTGTTTTGTTAATGTCAAATGTTCTCTCTGGACACAGGACTGTGTCCCACACGTATTGAAATTTGAAGATTGTATATGTATTTTCAATTTGAATAATTAAATCGGTTGTCCGGCTGAACTTCCAGAATATAGTTTCGATTGTGAACTATATTTATCTGTACATCATTCTACTCTCTTGAGGATCATTGTTGCTTGTATTATACGATTACCCAAGGACCTCAACTACCTTTCTGGGTTCCCATGTCCTAAAAAATCCATGGAGAAGCATTGGCACCACCGCTTTTCAGCTTTTATCTAATGGAAATTGACAGCTAGAAGTGCTTTAATCGCATAAATTAGATCCTAGAAAAACAGAGATCATGTTTATCAGAGCGCTTCCTCCCAGTTTGCCAAAGCAAATCTGAACAAGGAAAGTAGGTTCAAGTCCGCACCAGCAGTGAAGTTGAGAAACCTGGGGCTCTGGATGGACCATGAACTTTCTATGAAAACCCAAATCTTCAAAGCTGAAAGCACAGGCTCTGAGTATCTTTCCCTACTGACAAAAATGTCAGCTTTTTCAGTTTCCCCCAAAATTTCAGGCGATCTTCGTGTAAGTAATAGCCCTTCAACATTGCAAACAGGGCACATTTGGGTGTGCACAGGAACCTGTTGATCTAATTCTATCACCTTCAAATTGTATATGCTGAGAATCTCATCCCTATAAACTGTAAAGCCCGGCACAGCGCAACGAAGCCTACAAAGTCTCACGGTTGGATCGAAAGAGCTATATTTCACTTGGGACGTGGCTTCTTGCGCCTCCACTTAACGGATCTCAACTAACTCAACAGCGTGGGTCAGTAAACAAAGCTCTGTTTGTTCCCAGTGATAGACCTGCCAAGCGGGGTGGCCGGTCCCTCTCAGTGCGTGGTCCCAGAGTATGGAATGCTCTGCCTTGAATTTCCATTATGCACCATTTCCCTCAATAACTACCTTTTAGGAGCTGGTAGCTGCCAAGGCTTTGTTTGTGCACTCTGAAACAGGTAACAAACACCATGGGAATTATTTTCAGCATTGTCTCAAATCAGCTTGCAGCGGGAATTTTAAATTGCTACTAGTAACAGTTCATGTTGAACTACTAATTATTTCAGGAATAAAAGAAAAGGAAAAAAGGGGATTAAATGTCTCCTTTTAAACCATGTAATTAGAGTAACATCTTACACGTATTCTGTTGACCTCCTAAAATATGTCTGAGCATGAGAACACTTTTTAAAATCGCATTCCTACAAATAATCCTTTTTTTGTTAAGGGCACACATCTAATACATTTGCATTATCAAAAGACGGAATTAGATTAAGATTACTGTGATTAGATGTTCATTAAGTGACCTCTGGCCTTCTAAGATTCCTTCAGCAGTGTTTCTGTACAAAGATCTGTGCACAGAAGATTCGCTTCTTGTGATGAAAAGGATCAAAGCCTTTCCTTTTTCACTGGAGCATTACAAAGTTTTCCAACGATTCATTCTTTGAGAAAATGCGTGAATTCTGAAAATTATCTTTAATTTCTACTGTATCGAAACACAGTTAACAAATAAAAAAAAGACCATAATGTACATGTAGACCTTTTTAAGACTCTACTGGTGGATCTACTGATCTGTACTTTTATGATCTTATTTTGAAAATCGAATAAAGGTATTTGACTGACTGACTATGCATTTCACCCCACAACCCGTGTTACTTTTGTGTATTTAACTTGAGAAAACTCATCTGCCCAATTGTTTATATTATTGCTAAGACTCCAGTCTCTCAAAACGAAATTTATTATGTACACCAATTATAGGTAAGCAATTAACGTTTGAATGAGAAAAAAATAGTACTTCAGACAAACGTACTTATATAATATGATGAGGATTGTTTCATCTTGAGAATTTTCTTGGGCCAGTCGTCATAGCATAACTTCAAATAAAACAGCAAAAACTTGCGACGTCAATCAATGTTGTACAAAACAGCATTTTGCACTGCCATCCTTAAATGCCACATTCTCCCCAGAATAATTAAATCTTCTCATTCTCACTTACTCTTGCAGTGGTAGCTCTGTTCTCCTGTGGTGAGGGTTCTTCTGCTGTTTCAGGTGCCTGTCCCTGTTGAACAGCAGAGGGGCCTCTAGATCCCTTATAAAGGGCGGTCCTTAGGATATCTCAATACTGCCTACGCCCACTTTTATCGTGCGCACCTAACTGATAACTACTAATGTGTTTGCACTGGCGTTTTTGGTTTTGCACGTTTATTGTAAGCGGAAGTATGAATCAATATGTTTCCCTGAACATTGAGCCTGAGCGGTGAGGAAACAAAACACTATTCTTTAAACAAACCACATCTATGGGTAGTTTTACATGCACACCTACACAGGTACAAGCAAGGTTCACACACACACACACACACACACACACACACACACACACACACACACAAGCACACGCGCACAAACACACACACACACACGCATACACACACACACACACACACACACACCCCTAAACACACACACACATAAACACACACACACACCTAAACACACACATTACCATCCTTTTGGGGACTAAATGTGGATACCTGCCTTGTGGTGAATAACCTTTCCCAATGTTTTTTAAAATATACTAATAAAAGAAAACTGTTAAGAAAAAAATCATGGCACAGAACCATCCTTTTGGAGATTTGAACATGTGCTACCATATGTGTGAGGGCCCACTCCATAATACTATTTGTGATTGGACAGAGAAAAGGCCCATGGTTAAATGTTTATTTTATCAACAATATACACAAACACCATTATAATCTATTCATATATGAATTGCTGCATAAATACCAGGGGTAGATACAAAAGACAGACGATGTTAATGTGTCAGAAAATATCATCATGATTAAAGAAAGACACTTAAAACTGTATTGAACCTATTTATTAGTGTTTAATTCTTAGGAGATAAGGGAACAAACACATAAAGAAATTAACATATAAAACCAAGAAATATGGTCAAGTCGAACCCAGAGCTTGATTAGCTGCTTACTTTTTTTGTCAAAATAGCTGTTGGACCACACCTCCCTAGGAATGCATATAATGTTAATGTCTGCATAGGAATAGTATCGGATGGTGCCCACAGAGATTGTATGTCATCACGGCATTGGGATTGCGTGTTTTAATGCCAACAGAGGTGGTATGTGATCACAGTAGTACCAGTATCGAGAAGGTGTCTTTAGCAGTGATGAAAGTTCCCACAAAGGTAGAATGTGAAGGTATTCATTTTCAAGTCACCAAAGAAATAGCATATAATTATAGGAGTCCTCACAGAGATAGTGTGTGAATGGAATTCTGTCCAAGTCCCCATTGTAATAGAATGATATTATTGGGATGTTCAAGTTCCCTGTGTTAGTGCATGAAGATGATTGTGTTCAAGTCCCCACTGAAATAGTGTGTAAAGAGAATGTGAAGCTAATGGTCTTCAAGTCCAAACAGAGCTTGTGAGTAATTACCAGAATGCTCACGTTTCCACAGAGATGGTATGTTACTATAGTGATGTTTAAGTTCCCACAAAGATAATGTGTTTTTTATTGTGTTGTTCAAGTTTCCACAAAAATAGTGATTTATTATAGTGATGATCAAGTCCCCAGAGAGATAGTGTGTGAAGATGATTGTATTTAAGCCCCCACTTAAATAGAGTGTAAATTCAAAGCTTAAATCCCATTCTAGGGAGTGTGAAGCTAATGATGTTGAAGTCCACACAGAGGTTGTGCGTTATTATAGGATTGCTCAAGTCCCAACAGAGATTAATCAATCAAGGATTTGTAAAGTGCAGCAAATCACCCGTGAGGGTCTCAAGGTGCTGGAGTTGCTAGCTGCTTCGCGATAATCTGTTAATTCGAACAGCCAGGTCTTGAGTCCATTCCTAAATTGCTGGAGCGATGAGGCAGTTGTGAGGTGCAGAGCAAGGTCATTCCAAGCTTTGCTGTCAGGTGTGAGAACGCGCATCCTCTGCTGTTACCTCGGTGGATTCGGGGGGTGTCTACAGGGAAGAGGAAGGTGGATCGTAGGTGTGGGGTTGGTTGGTGGAAGATCATTAGTTTGTTGATGTATGCTGGCCTCTTGTGTATCTTTGTCTAATTTTCTTTGGCCCGGCTCATATCTTCTTTAAATATTCAACAAAGCCACTTCAGTCACCACAGTCCTTTGACTCTGACGTTGGAAGTGCCGAGCAACCAGACAGAGCCACGTAGTATAAATATGGGCATATTATCTTCAACGGATCAAGGGAGGTGTCTACAGTGGTCACAGTTGTGCCCCAATGCTTTTTATTATTCCCTTTTTAAATTGAGACAACGTGAGATTTTATGGTATCTAGATCCATCAGCTCTTGGAGAGGAAACCATATATGCATTTATTACCATTGCCGAGTCAGTCGCCATTCTGCTAACAGTCCCAGTAGTCACTCTTCGTTTTGAACAGCGAAGACGGTTTGATAGTGAATTCTCCAGGGCTCTCCGGCAACTTAAGATGGACCTGAAACAGACTTCACGCAATAGACCTTGTTTGGCAAGTTGTTCCAGTAAGTATAATGGGGCCCTTAAGGAACGGAGGTGCGTGCTAAAAAAACCAGCATGGGATGAGTTAATAGAAGCAAGCAAACAAAGGGACTGTTCTCTTTTTTGGTGTGTTATTAACAGCCCCTGCTTCTCAGAGCTAGATAAACCGGACCTAGGTCATCATATCACATCGGAACAATGGAAGGCCCATTTTGACAGAGTTTAGAATTATTGACAAAGTGAGGGATTTATTAATGATTTAAATCCCCGTCCCAGCGATGCTCCCATTACCTTTCTTCTCGACGAGGTTAGGCTGGGCATTGAGGGATCGTCCCAGAATAATGCCCCTACACACAATGGAATCCATCCGGACCTTTTCTGAGACACTATCTACGTTTAGGCCCTGGTTTTGAACAGGGTACTATACGCCGCAGTAATGACATTGATGCCACCCTCTGATTTTCAAGAAGGGGGACAGAGACAACCCTCACTGTTATCGCCCCATATCCCTTATTGATTCTACAGTCAAAGTTTTTGCCTGGCTCTCCACTTGAGCTGACACAAATCAAATCATTCTGGAGGTGCAATATGGATTCCGCACAGGAAAGTCAATAGTAGAACAGTGTTTTAAACTTTATCTTTTAATCTGTAAATATACGATTGTCAAATCTAGAGCCCACTGGGGTTTAATGGATCTTACCTCAGCATTTGACCGGGTGAACCGTAAAAAATTGTGGATTTTACTCGGTGACCTAGGGGTTGACCAGGCGATTATAAACGTCTTAATGACTCTTCATGCCAATACTAATGCTGTACTTATATATACTCCTGAAGGAGAACTCACTAATAATTTTAAATATTCTAGAGGGGTTCGCCAAGGATGCAGTTTAGCTCTTTTTTTATTCACGCTATACATTAACGGCTTAGAATCCACACTGATATCTTTACAAGCTGACACTCCTAGGATAGGTAGGAGACAGGTGCCTGACCTGTTGCACCAGATGACATGGTATTGTTAGCGCGCACACGTATGGGCCTGCAGGTCCTAATAGACAGGGTTGTTTCTTTTATGAATGGGCTGGACCTGGCACCTAATTTCACAAAATTGTACATCATGTAATTAGGTAATCAGGTGACTAGACATAAGACCTACAAGGCAGAAACACATAGTTTGGCGAGGGTCCCAGCTTTTTCTTATCTAGTAATTTTATTTGATGATAAACTAAACTGGAAACATATGCAGGAGGGAGAGCTATTGGATATGAAAAAATCAATGAGAGCTATTGCAAATTATGTCCACTGACTAGGCACATGGTGATTTTAAAGTTATACCAGTCCTTTTGCATTTCTAAGGCTTTGCATGGAAGCGAGGTTTGGGGCTGTATGGTGGTTAATAAACTACAGACCGCACAAAATAAATACTTAAGATGGATTTTGAAAGTCCCCCAGGGTACCCCCTTGTACTCTGTTCATGAAGAATTGGGTATTAAGTACATAACTGACCTCGTGGCTGTCAAACCTTTGTTGTGCTGGGTGAAGATCTGGTCTAGTGACGAGGCAGCTTTTAATTAGTTAGTAATCCTGGACAGCCTTTCACTCGACCACTCATTCTAAAATCCCATCAGTAGGTATGTGAAGGAGACCCTCATGGTACTAGGAAGCGCAGAAGTCTTCCTGAGACATGATATAGTGAAGCCTCAGGACAAGAAAATACTTCAAGAATTGTTTTTTTTAAATGTTATGGCCTCCCGTGAGGGTAAAGAGCTTAGTAAACCTATGGTAAGAGGGCATGTTTTAGTTAAATCTGTCCAGGCATGGAGATTTATCCCTCTATTCTAACTAGTGCCTATGATAGATTTTTAATAACCGTTTTCGGCTAAATCTGCTCCATCTATTGACATCCCCGGCTGGCTTGTTTTACATGTAGAGGATAGAGGTCCCTCTGGCTGCAACTATAGGTCTCCACAGGACACCCACATTTTGTATTCTTATGTAAATATTTTACCCATCCTCTGCGCTTGTTTCTTAAACCGTTTTTAAGAGAATTGAGATTTAGGCATGTTCGTGTAGCTTTATTGTATTTGCACCTTCTGCCTAATGTTTGCACGCTTTTTATTGTAACAAATTTCCTAGGAGCTGCATTAAGATCAAGAAACTCTATATGCACCTGATGGATATAAGGACTCTTTTGATTTTGCATATCTTGTGATACGTTGTTTTAAACAAATTTGTTGCTGTTTTTTATCTCCAACTCTTTTATAGCTGTGATTACTGCTGAATAAAGATTATTATTATTCTGGATCGGGAGTCAGTGTAGCTTCCTGAGTTGAGATGTGATGTGGGTTCATTTGGGGAGGTCAATGATGAGTCGGGCCGCTGAGTTTTGTATTGTCTGTAGTCTCTTTAGGAGGTGTGTGGTGGATCCTATGTAGAGTGTGTTCCTGTAGTTCAGTCTGCTGGTAACGAGGGCCTGCATGACGGTCCTTCTGGTGTTGGCAATGAGCCACCTGAAGACCTAGCAGAGCATGTGTAGGGAGTGGAAGCAGACTGATGAGACTGCATTTACCTGTTTCTTCATGGGTAGCTTGCTGCCCAAGATGATGCTGAGGCTGTGGACATGGTCCATCGGGGCAGGGGATGGGCCGAGTTCAGTAGGCCACCATGCGTCGTTCCGTTGTGAAGTGTTGTTCCCAAAGATGAGGACGTCTGTCTTTTCCGTGTCCAGCTTGAGACAGTTGTCCTTTATCCAGTCAGCGACAATCATCAACATATGTGGTACTTCAGTGTGTTGACAGTCCTCATGGAATGAGGACAAAGATAGTGTGTTATTATAGTGATGTTGAAGTCCCCACAAAAAGAGTGTAATATTATAGTGATGCTCATGTCTCCAGGGAGAAATTGTGTTATCATAGTGATGTTCAAGTCCCCACAGAAACAGCGTGGAAAGATGATTGTATTCGAGTCTCCACGGAAATAGTGTGTAAAGACACAGCTTACATTTCCATACAGAATGTGTGAAGCTACTGAGGCTCAAGTCCAAACTAAGGTTGTGTGTAACTACAGGAATGCAGAAGTACCCACAAAGATGGCATGTTATTTTAAGGATTTTCAAGTCCTCATACAGATAGTGTATTACTATAGGGTTGTTCATGTACCCACAAAGTTAGTGTGTTTTTATAGTGATGTTCAAGTTCCCACAGAGATAGTGTGAAGATGATTGTGTTTAAGTCACCACTGAAATAGTGTGTAAAGTGAAAGTTTAAATCTCATTACAGAGTGTATGAAACTAATGATAGTTCAAGCCCACACAGAGGCTGTGTGTAATAATAGAAATGTTCAATTTCCCACAGAGATAGTATGGTATTATAGTGATGTTCAGGTTTTACAGTGATAGTGTGTTATGATAGTGATGTTCAAGTCCCCAAAGAGATAGTGTGCTATCATTGTGATATTCAAGTCCCCACAAAGATAGTGTGGGAAGATAATTGTATTCAAGTTTCTACTATAATACTGTGTAAAGAGAAAGCTTAAATTCTCAGAGTGTGAAGCTAATGATGATCAAGTCCAAACTGAGGTTGCGTTTAATTATAGGAAGGCTCAAGCAGCCACAGAGGTGGTAGTTAATATAGTGACATTCAAGTCCCCACAAAGACAATTTGTCAATATAGTGATGCTCAAGTCCGCACAGAGATAGTGTGTGATTATAGCAATGTTAAAGCCCCCACAGAGATAGTTTGTGATTATATTGTCTCCTGGCTCAAAGCTCTTTAAATCAGGCCATGATCTGTCCATGTAATGGAAATTTTACCCCAGGGTCTGTGACCCAGTGCTGGAGGTGCTGGGGGACACACCACCCATTTCCCCGTCCTCTTTGAGCCTAAGTCTGCACCTGGCTGCCAGGCCTCATGGGCCGGGGGCAGAGGGGGGACACCGCAGCCCAGCAATGCCACCATCGGCCGGGGAAAGGGACCTGTGGAGTGTTTCCTGGAGGAAATCAACTGGTGCCAGGGTGGGGGGGGGGGCATGGTGCGCCAAGATCACCTACTATTGATCACAGTGTGGAGTGAGCAGATCGACACAGTGAGTCAGCCGATCTGTGGCCAAGAGAGACTGGCCACTACCTGGGAGTTGGCAAGCCATCACAGTGGACCTGTGGTGCCTGATCGGAAGCTGCCGAGGGTGAACCACCTTGGTCAGCCCTGGTGCGGCCACCACCTACACCAGAGCAGCTGCCTGCCTAGCGCCCCAAGACCATATTGGTGAGTCTGTATCTTGATGGGGTGCCCCCTCGACTCATTGTCTGACACTAGTCTAGGGGTGTGATGGTGGCGTGGATCACTTGGGGCTGGGCTGAGTTTATTGGTGCCGAGCCGCTTAGTAACTAAATGCTTAACAGGAGGGGCTCTCGAGGCTTAAAACCTGAGGGTTGAGCATTGACCTCCATGGTGACGGTGCTCCTACATAGCACAGCTATTTCACACGGGAGCCCTGTGACACCAGCTTTACCACTGGTCCATGGTGCGGCTACCATGCTGGAAGCTGCAAGTGGGTCCATTCACTCCCTGATCTCTCCATGTTTGCTGTCTCCACCACCTGCCTATATTATGCAACGCAACAAAACGGCAAAGACCGGTGCCCAGTCACTGCTTGGACCTGCCCCCTTAGCCTGGCAGCCACTGAAACAAACAAACTGGACACTATACTGAAGTTCATGGAGACTTCTGGCATCTTGCTGGAAGTGATGTGGCAACTGATATGAAAATCCTGCAGAACAATCACAGGTGCCTTGCAGAGCGCATCAGCCTCTCAGAGAGAACATTGGCTGAGTTACAGTCACAAATGTTCGCCCTTCATACTCAGGTACAGGACTTACAGGACGTGGTCCGTACTCTGGAGCACATAGCAGAGGATGCGGAGGACCCCTCTTGCCACAATAATATTCAAGTAGCTGCAATATGATTGACTACTTGGTTGAAAGACCTGGTCCTCCACCACAGCCTTATTTCCTACTTTTCCATCGAGAGGGCCCACCGAGTGCCGGCCTTCCACCCCTGTGGGAGCAACTCCATGCCTCATAGTGCCCCAAATACTCCATAATAAGGACTGTGACCCAATACTGGATAAGGCAATAAGTCCTGAGCCCCTACTGGTGGACAATCACTGCATTCTGCATTCTATACATTGACTGTCCAAAGACAGAGGGCCTCCTTTTTGAGACTCAAGAGTAAATTACTTACCATGGGGGCCAAGTATGTCCACAGTGGCAGGCAGTTGACCCAGCGGACAGCAGCTACATTCCGCGTGAGTGTTAAGCAGCATGCATGATAGCTTATCTTGGGGTGAGTGTTTGTGAATGCGTTGAAAGGAGTGCTGTTGGAGTGAGTGTGGTGTGTGATGTGTTGCAGGTGAAGTGGCAGTGGGTGCAGGTAAGAGCTCCTTCCATGTAGTAGGGCGCAGCAGCAGCACATGGATGTGCGCCCAATGTTCAGGGACCGGAGGAGCTCTGCTGAGTAAAGTGCAGGGGCGGGCAGACCAGACCTTTGATGTGCCTTCGGTGTGCCAGCAGCATACCCGCTGCCACTATTAAGTAGGTCCTGAGAGGGAAAGAGGCAGTGGGCGGGGTGGTGGGGCTTGAAAAAGAGCAGAAATGCAGACAGATAAAAGAAGGATGAGAAAGATTGCGAGCAAAGAGCGGAAGGGCAACAGAGGGAAGAAAAAGAGTTTGAAAAGAAGACAACATAAGGGTGAGCAATGGTGTCAAAAAGTAAGAAAGGCAAAGGTCCAAGGATGGCGAGTTTACAGATACAGGTGTCGCAGGCATGAGAGAGCGCGTTGGACTGGAAGTTGTACTGGAAGTTGAGGGAAGGACAGAAGACTCTGAGGAGCAGGTATACTAACACTTTGTTCCGAGTTTGCACCCAGCGCAAAGTGTTATTTTGAGGTTTACTTTCCAGCACGAATCCCAATTTGTGTTGGAAAGTAGCCCTGAAGTAACGTAAGGGGTCGCTTATTGCTACTGTATTTCAAAGAGGCTCTTCCCATGCTACAAGATAGGATTTTGATGCAAAGCCCTAGCTACAAAAACTGTACAGGTGCCAAAAATGAACGCCTCTTGAGACAGGAGTAAAGTTTGAGAAAAGTTTTCTTTTTGTCTAAGCCTTTCCAACTTTGCATGTTCTTCAGCACTGTACAGCACACATACAAAGTGATAAACTTTGTCAAAGTGCGGTATTCTGAACAGGAAGGCTCCCTTTCCAGAGCAAAATCTGTGCTTGATATCAGCCACTCACCCTCGCACTACGGTGCAAGTGTGTGTGTGTTTGCGTAAAGCCGCCTTACG
Organism: Triturus cristatus; assembly: GCF_964204655.1. Taxonomy (NCBI): domain Eukaryota; kingdom Metazoa; phylum Chordata; class Amphibia; order Caudata; family Salamandridae; genus Triturus; species Triturus cristatus. The sequence continues at coordinate 135,592,448 of NC_140590.1, read as the reverse complement.
TCCGCCAGCGCAGCTCTCACCTGCTCATGCGCAGCAGCGCAGCATCCTTGGTTACAGCCCTGCATGACAACTTAGTAAAGCTGCCCCTGAGGCTCAGCGGCCTGGCCGTGAGGTCCATAGCTAGCTTGCTAAATATTTTGGCATTATAAAACCTACATTTGGTTCCAAAAATGCCCATGACCAAAATATGTAATCCTGAGCAGATCAATTTATGCTCCAGTTTCTCAGCTTTCTTGTCTGCTGAAAGTAAGAGCCATCAGACATAGGATTAAAATCACTATTAGGCGCTGGAGGGAGGATACATTTGTTTAGAATGAAAATGCAGAGAAGTGATTCATGTTTCCATTTTTCACTCGTTTATACAGTAATGAGCCTAGTGTAGCCACAGTCCACGAGATTGTTTCCAGCATTTTGGATCTTTTCAATATGTTAAATTGTATTTTTCGTTCACAACCTGCAGTTGTGAATCTTCCCTACAAACTCTCAGACATTCACCCTCAAGTTACTCTCAGCTGCACCTTTTTCACTGCAAAGATTGGGAGGATAAAGACAGATAAAATAAGGCAGCATTCGATCTGAGCCAGTGGCAGGTTACACGGGAAGAAGGGAATTCGGCTACTTTCACAGCACACTTGAACTTTGTGTATCAACAAAACAACAAAACTCTTGGCACTTGTGATAATTGCTTGCTATGCTCTCAATGCAGCACCGCGGGGCGCTCTTTGACCCCATGCCTGCAGACACTGTCTTCGAAGCGCTCAGAAGGGAGGTTTGATTAGCGCTATTCTCACTCAGGTCAGGACCTGCTTGCCATTCACATCACCATATTTAAGGCTAAATCCATTTGCTGTGTTAAGGGATGGACTTTGGGCTTTGACTGCAGTTTAAAAAAAAATACCAGGAAACTAAAGTATGCTGCTTTTATTGTGAGCAGACATGCCCTTTGCTAATAAAATATGATGCAATTATCCCAGAGGGCTTTTTAAAACAAAAATGCTCAGGGCTCATAAGCCCCTTGCAACACTTTTGCTCCGTCGTTGGGTCACTTTTCGTATCTACAAAGTGATGCATCGAGGCGGATGCATGACGTTGTACACCCCGGCGCCACATTATACCTGCATCAGGTATAATGTATGCAGGGTGGGTGTTCCCCCGCAAGAAAGCCTCGTAGAAGTGGCGCAGAGAAATCTATCAGATTTCACTACACCACTTCTAGGATGCCACTGTGTCAAAACCTTACGCCTGCCTCATAGCAGGCATAAGGGTGACACAGTGCAATGTGTGGAGGCCTCTCCCATGCATTGCCGGAGTTGCATCTTGCTTAGGACACAACTCCAGCAATGCGTGAGTTTTGCGCCGACAGATACGTCAGGATTCCTGACGCATCCGTCATTCCTTGGGACATGGTGCGGCGTATAGTAAATACGACCCATCCAAGGTGTTGCAAGGAGGGCGCAGTGAAAAATGTTCCATCGCTGTTTTACCTCAGAAATGGGACACTTTTCACAAATGAAGCACTTCATTTTTAGGTCTCGCTGAGCCCAGTGCATGCGCTGGCTCGGAGAGACATTTAGTAGGTGAGTTTTCAAAGTGCTACTGGCTGGCCTAGCGCATGCGTTCTCGCAAGCGTGCACGCGCGCAGCCGCCATCTATCTTTCACGGGTCATTAGCACCGCTTGGCTGCATGTCTTTTGCTTTGATCGCGATCACGAACACTTTTGCAACACAGCCGTTTGTCATCCGTCCACCCCTCTTTCTACGTGCCCTTTAATCTTTAATCTACTTGTATTTTGTACTCTTTTGTAACATGCACACGTCACTTTAACTCTTGTAACATATCGTTTGCTACCTCTTGTATTTTGTTTGCTTTTGATACATGCACAATTGCTACCATTGCCTCATGTAACGTAACGTTTGTTCTTGTGTTTTGAGTGTCTGCCATTTATTGCAGTATTATACCTCTACTTGTACTTTGTATGCTTTTGTAACATGCACACATGCCACTTTTTCCTCTTGTAACGTATCATTTGCTACCTCTTGTATTTTGTTTGCTCTTGATACATGCACAATTGTCACTATTGCCTCATGTAACGTAACGTTTGCTTTTGTAAATTACTGTTCCTATTGTGAAGCGCTCTGACACCTTCGGGTAAAGTCCGCGCTACATAAAAACGCAATAAATAAATAAATAAATAAATAATTATCTTTTGTGTATGCCTCAACTCCCGCTTCTCTTGCTCGCGATCACTTTTACGAGCCGCACGTCCATGTCACTTTCACGGACGCGCGGCCAATGCTTGTCTCCGTTCTTTGCTGCTTCCCAAAACCCTTTCTCCCCTTTTCCTTCTATCCTCCACTTCTGACCCCTAAATGCCCATTGCTTCTGCCCGCTTCCTCTTTTCTCTCCCTTTTCTCCCTCTCTCCTAACACTGCTCCCTACGATCTCCCGTCCTTCCACCGCACGTCTCCTTGACTTATCTTTTCTCCTGCTCAGCCTTTTCCTCTCTCTTTCTAGATCTCCTCCTTCCCCCACACCTCCCATGTCTTTCCTCTCCTCTCTCTCCAGAAGTTTGCTCAAGTGCTGGCTGTTCCTTTGATCGCGATCGCGAACACTTTTGCAATACAGCCATTTGTCGTTCCCACCCCTCTTTCTACGTGCCCTTTAATCTTCTTTTGTGTATGCCTCAACTCCCGCTTCTCTTGAACGCGATCACTTTCACGGGCCGCGCGTCCGTGTCACTTTCACGGACGCGCGGCCAATGATTGTCTCCGTTCTTTGCTGCTTCCCAAAACCCTTTCTCCCCTTTTCCTTCTATCCTCCACTTTTGGACCCCTAAGTGCCCATTGCTTCTGCCCTCTTCTTCTTGTCTCTCCCTTTTCTCCCTCTCTCCTAACACTGCTCCCTACGATCTCCCGTCCTTCCACCGCACGTCTCCTTGACTTATATTTTCTCCTGCTCAGCCTTTTCCTCTCTCTTTCTAGCTCTCCTCCTTCCCCCACACCTCCCAAGTCTTTCCTCTCCTCTCTCTCCAGAAGTTTGCTCAAGTGCTGGCTGTTCCAAGCCCTGGCCTAGGAGCCCTGCAGTGGAAGAACTTTCTGTTGTGCGTGCCCTCCTCTCGTCTTTTCCGTGCCTCTTGCTGACCCCTCCCCTCCCACAGTCTTTCATTCCTTCGCCCTGAGACGATGAATGACTCAGTGGGAGGGGCGACTACTCGCATTCAAGTTTTCAGTCACAGACCAGCTTCTGTGTGTGTTAAGAGTATTATGTTTTGTGGGTTTCATATTTTATGTGTGTTGTTCTGTATTCTTTGTCGCCGGAAATGATTGATTGTAGGTGCTACCTTTGTATAGGTTTATATTCGGTGTTAGTGTGTTTTTATGAGCTTGCCTGCCTGCAGATTTACCTTACGACACTCTCTATTTATTTGTGGTTTGATGTAGCATGGAACCTGTTATATAAGATATAATAGCGCTTTACATACAGAAAGAGCAGAGGAAGTTAAGGATGTTACAAGACAGTGTGTCCAGGCATCCAATCAATAATTATATGGGGTATTTAGGTGCTATACAACAAAATCTTGTTGAGTCTTTTCAAACAAGAGCCAGAGGTACAAGAAGGGGAGTACACTCTTAAGTCTAGGTGTATACGGAATAGGTAGGCAAGCTCTGCTTAGACGCTAAGGGAAGAGATGCATACAGGCAATTCACAAAGAGGAAGTAACAAGCATTGGTATAGCCAATAGGTCTCGCTTTTGGGACCTTCTAAGTATTTAGTTATCCAGCACAATATTCTTCGTGCAACAACAACTGTTGCATGGCTAAACACTTAAAAGGTCCCAAAGGTGAGACCTATTGGCTATGCCAATGATTGTTTATTATTATTCACACACCAATGGTACAGCTCTTTCGAGGGTTGACCTATTAAAAGGCACAGGGCTCACATTTACATGATGTCTTTCTCAGCATGGTCTTACATAAGAGGTTACGTTTGCTGAATAAAGGAAAGCGGTAGCAACAATACACGACACAATTAATAATTTGATTGAATCACAGCACTTGTCAAGTTCAAAAGCTTTTATTCGGTTTGCATAACACAACCATATAAGCTGGACAATTATATCAACATATTTAAAAATCAAAATTTAAAATATCAGTACTCCTCTACATGTATAGTTATTATAAACACAAATTTATCAATATTCCTCGTCTTATACAATTATTGTAACACATGTTCGTGGATCAAACATCAAAGTGCATTACGCTATAAAATATCAAGTGCCAGAATCCAGATATGCAAATATCTGTCTATCTATTACAGTACATGAAACTGTACAAATTCGCTATAAAGTAACATATGCTTAAGAGCAAATTTCCATTTTAAAATAAAATTTCATAGTACTATCAACTTTCTAGCAACTCTACATTCCATTATAAAATTTGCTACATAAAAACAGATATCTGGGCTCTCAAGTGTACATAATAATTTCATAGCATTTGCAGTTAGTCGGATATCATATTTTAGAAAGATAGGCTTTAAAAAAAAATTCCTAAGTGATACGTAAAATTTACAAAATAATAAGAAATGGCAACAACTCTGTTTAGAAATGTTATCACATGGGCACATCACTTTGGAGCTTTTTCCCATAACTGGGAAGGCTGCGAGATGGTGGGCAATTCCCAGCCTAAGGCGTGTTAATACAAATCAATGCGAAGATCTTGACACATCTACCAAATACGGCTGAAGCCCACTTTTGAGTTCAAGTTGCCTATAAAACACAAATGTCTTTTGGAACCCAATTAATTTTACTTGTTCCCTCCTCTTATAGGACATAAAGGTATCTTTTATCTCTTTTTTAGATAATGTTATTGGATATTCGGACTCATCAAGGATATTAAAATCAAATAAAAGATTATACCAGTGGTTAATGTAACTTAACCACGGTACACGGGAACAGTGGTCCAGCCTTAAACAGTCCTTAAGTATAGACTGTGTGAACTCAGTTTCACTCTTAGACCAAATGGAGCACCATAAAAGTAGGGGGCGCAAAGCAGCCAAATCAGATATATAATTAAGACCAGTTTCCAAATGAATTAACTCAGTGGAGGCTGAGGCAGGTGCACTCAGTAACCGTTTAAGGAAACTGTTTTAGTCTGATTGGAGTTGGTCAGCGGGACATGGCCCCATATTCCAGCCCCATACAGGGCTGAGGAGACACATCTTGCGTTATATATGGTCACCATGTCCTTTACCCTCCGATCCCCTAATTTAGCTGCAAACCTAAATATACCATTCGTATTCCTGATCATTTTATATCTGATATTTTCATGTTAACTGGTCCATTTACCACTTCCCGCAAAAGTAATACCTAGGTAACAAAAGATTCAACTGCATGTATTTTAAAACCATCTAAAAAGAAGGACCTTGATGAGTTCGACTTCTTGCCACATGTCATAGTAAATGTTTTTGATTTATTGATTAAGAGTTTTCTGCCTTTAATGAAATCTGTAAAATTGTTGATGAGCCGTTGTAGGCCTATCGAGGTACGGGATATTAAAACAGCATCATCGGCATATAATAATAGCGGTACTGCCTTATTATCTGTCATTGGTGCATCTACTGAAATCTGACTTAAAACCGTGGCTATTTGATTAATAAATAAAGAAAATAAAAGGGGGGCCAAAACACACCCTTGCCTGATACCTCTTCTCACAACAAAAAAGGGGGTTCGTTCACCAGTCGGCCCATAATGTACACTACAGGATAGTCTCTCATATACTCCTGCCAAAAAGAATACTATCTCTTTCGGGGCCCCAGATTCAAGCAGTACGGTCCACAGAAGAGAGTGGTCCACTAAATCAAAAGCACTGCTTAAATCGGCAAAACATAAAAACATAAAAACAAGTTACCCCCTTTCACTGATGTATATTTGTTAATTATCAAATCAAGGTTCGCACATTGTTCTAAGGTACCTAGGCCTTTCCTAAATCCTTATTGAACAGGAGATAAAATCTTATAATCCGAGGCCCAGGTTTCCAATCTTTTTAAAAGAACCCTGCTCATGACCTTTCTTGAGGAATCCAATAAGGATATAGGATGGTAATTACAGGCTTCAGAGCGAGAACCCTTTTTATAAAGTGGGACAATTATTGATTGACCCCAAGATATTGGAAAGTTCCCTAGAGCCGCAATATTAAAAACCCTCATAAGGAGTGGGGCCCATAGATCCATTTCGTTCTTATATAAGTCGATCGGGACCCCATCCGGACCTGGTGCTGTTGTAAATTAAAGCAGAATGTGATTAAGCATTTACTGAAAACATTAATGCTTCCCCTTTAGATCGTGTTTTCATCGTTATGTTGACAGAAGTCCGGACTCCATTTTGTATTGACATGCTGCCACGTGTTTTTCACGAGGAGAGTCCGACCTCTGTGTTAGTTGCTCCTGTAATCTGCCTAGTAACAGTTTATAAATAGCTCTCTTGTCCATCTGGCGCATGCCCAGACTTGACCACATCTGTTATAATTAGCTTTGCTTGACCATGTGTTTTCGCGGGCCCAAAGAGTATGTTAGCTCCGCCCATGTATTGATTCAGTATCGAGAATGACCATAAACGGTAATGTTCTTCGACCTCATGTTGTATCCACCCACTATGAGCCCCTCTGTTGTGTATAAAAGGGGACTGTGTACGCAAGTTCTTTGTGCTACTCCATGCAATACTGAAGAGTGTTGTGTGGATTGTAGGACCACCCTTAAGGGTTAATAAACGTTGTTTTTGTACTTTGCAGTTTCCGTGCCAACTTCCTTATAGATTCCGTTACAGGAGAGCGAACCCTTGTGCTTTGCGGGCCTAGCTGGGGCCTGTATTCATCAGTGCTTTTCCCCTCTTACTAATGACTAGCCCTTCTTGTACTTCTTCCACATCAATTAACATGGGCAATGTAGGCCACGTAAAATCGTCATTTAAAGATGCAGTTGAGAGCACCCTAACTGGGTTAAAAATATTAGAATAATGTTCGATCCATTCTGTACAATTCACATAGGACGTTAATTCTGGAGTACAATTATCTTTTAGAAAGGGACTATTTACAATTTCCCAAAAAAGTTTACTATTCTTAGTATTGGCTGCCAAACTTAATTTATCCCATGCATCTACTCGGAGCTCTTTTTTGTGGGCCAATGTAACTTGCTTATATTAAACTCGTAACTCATGAATATGCGATTGGTTACGAGGTTTGGTCCCCAGCGCCTATTTCAACTTCTGCAATGCCTGGGTGCATTTTGAATCAAACCACCTCGAGCCAGCTTTTTTCTAATTTTTAGTACTATTGGTTAATAAACTCTTAATTGATCTATTTATATTAGAAAATGCGTCTAATAGAGTATCAGGGAGGACCTCTTCACTAAGGCAATAGTCAATTTATTTTCTACAATTTGTGACCACTTCCTTTTGAACTTTGGGTGGGTCTACTGCGACCCACTTAATTCTCATGCCGTTAGGCCTAACAGGGAGAATGTCCAAGATACATTCCTCAGTATTCGCTAGTTTATTACCCCAATCTAGAAGTACTATATAAATGCTATTGTGGTCACTGACCACCTGTTCAAATATCCATAGATCAGTATAGAAACTTTTTGGGGAAATTAAAATATGATCTATGTTACTATAAGCATTCCGCCCAGTAAAAGTTGGGCATTTGATATGGCCCTTTCTCATGGAGCAATCTAGTAAGTCGAGGTCAAATTTTGCCATTATCGTATTTAAAGTCATACCGAATCCACAATGAGGAAAATGTAACAAATCATCATTGTTCTCATTAGTATTATTGTGGGCTTTCATAAACCCACATGAATTAGTTTGTATTAAAGAACAAACTCGTATGTTAAAATCACCGGCTCATAAAATAGTGGCAAGTTTGCCAGAGAGTGCCAATACCCTATCTATCTCCCTTTCCAATGCATCTAATGATCCTCCCCTATCGTTGGTAAAGATAGAATTATAATAATTAATTAAAACCAAGTCCTTACCCTTTGGAAACTCAAATGTCAATACTTGGCTATGGTTATCGATAGATGAGTAGCTTATAATTTTACACCCAAGTAATTTATTTGATATAAGCAACAGCAATCCTCCCTTAGCTCTTCCTGCTGGAGAAGGTATCGCACTCAGGCAATATGATGAATATCCTTCGACTACAACCGGGACCGTACTCCATGTTTCCTGTAGGCAAATAAAATCATTGCCACAGGAGATAAAATCCTGCCAAAAAGGGGTATCTAGTTTTTTGCCAAGGCCTGCAATATTCCATGTTATGAGTGTATAACCCCTTTGTATTGTTTGTATTCCTTGGCTAGTGGTAGGATTTGTAGTTGCGACAACATTCACCGGGGTCTCAGCATGCTGTAACCCAGATATTAACTCATTAACATTATTTATAAAAATGTGGTCGCTACTCCCAGTGCTATCGCAACCTATATCCACCTGCTTGGGGTCTAGATATGGAAGTTGTTCTTTACTAATTTCATTACCCCTTTCAGTTGGTCTATAAACTACCCTCCTATCTAATTCATCATTTGGGGATACACCCTCATATCTCTCACGTCAATCATTATCCTCCATAGGGCTCAGGAGCTGGAATCTATTATACAACGGAATAGAAAAACATGTGGGTCGGGCTACTAATGGGGCGTTGAATTAATATTAGGATGGTATGCCTTTTGGTTGGCAGCATGATCAATTGTAGACAAATGTCTGTAGAAGTAGCCCAATGGCAATAATGTTGGATTAAAATCCCACCTTGAAGGGGGAGATGCATTTAGTAGGGTTTTATACGCCCAACCTGGTGACCTGAAGTTAATTATTATGCAGTCACCGTCAAATTTTTTTGGTAGTGGGCCTATCCATCGAACTCTTTGTGCAAGTATTATCTGATCAACCCCCATCGTGGGAAAGCCACAATTTTTTGATAACCAATACAATGTTTTATTTTTTAGAGTTTCATAGGTTTCTGATTGACCTTCCCGTAATTTGGGTACATTAGAGAGGACAACGACATATGCCCCGCATTCTGGAGGTAAATTAATAACTGCTGGTATATCAGTAATTTTGGGATTATCTGTATTACGTGACCCTCTTGCCTGCTCCAGGGTCTCTTTACTTTGGTTTACTTTACCTATCGGTGGCATAATTCTTTTCTTGTATGGTGGATTATTTAGTACCTCTAAGTTTTTGCCATTATCTGAATTTGTGGGTGCAATCGTACCTGTACTAGGACCAGCCGTCGTTAAAATTGTCGGGTTACTCAATGCCGAATTGGAGGGGGCATTATTTGTAATCACATTAGTCTGATCTCTTGGATTAGCTATTTGATCTCGTAATCTAAGTTTATCCATGTGCCCACCAAGTTTGTATACCTCTCTTGTCAAGTTATCAATTTTTTCATATAGTGGCCGGATTAACTCAGTTATTTTCTCAGTAAGAGCCTCCATACTGAATGTACACTTAAATTGCTCATTATTCAAGGCAACTTTCTGTTTTGTCGAAATCCCTCTTGTGACGATTTGCTTTTCTTTGGCTATCCTGCTATTTCCCTGACCTGTATTTCTCCTTTTGCCCCCTTTAATTGGATTTATAAGTGGGGGCAAAGGGGATACATTAGATAAATTCGGTGTAATTGAGATCCGTGAAACGTGTACGTTCTCTATGTCAGCCATAGCTGTGTCAGGTGTCATGTCCGAGACCCAGTCTGTAATGGTCAGTCCTTCCTCCCGGGTTGTATGGATCTCTACAATCGAACTAACTTGTTCCCCACCCCTTGTACCTGTTCTTCTTGATATACGTCTTTCTGTGCGGTCTATTTCTTCCGCCAGGGCACTAGCCGCTTTGGTCAGGTAAGTATCTATAGAGTTATGCGTTTTATTCATTGGAAGTTTTACTCGACGTCTAGTCATAATTGGATAATCTCAAGGAATATGTTAGATAGCAGAAGAAACAACCAGCAACAATAACTAGCATATGAGGTAATATCCTAACAAACTTTGATTTCAACGTACTAATTTAGTATATAATACTCAGAACGGAAATATCAGTGGGATGGCCCTGCCCGGCCTCCTATGGCCCCGGACGGCCACAGACGGCCCGCCCTTTGCCCGGGCTTAGCCCGGCAACGCCCGCGCGCGTCCCGCGACACGGGGGCTCTCCACAGTTCTTAAGCACCTCCGGGCGCGGAATGGGCGTGTGCGGCTGCGGCTTCCTGCCGCAAAGACTCTTGGGCAATGTAGTCTCAGCACTTGTCAAATTATCGTTAGCTTCAAAATGCCTGTTCCTCGAGGGCTCCTTGTAGAAGAGGTGTAAGTGTTCCAAACATCTCTCAGGCTTCTGAATTTTGTTCACAGTATAAGGTAATAACTTTTTATAAAGTGATTATTAAGGCAGTATTGTTGGTTCCAAACATTAAAACACAGGTTTTGTTATAACCCAAGTGAATGGTACTCATTTTAACAACTTTACCAGGGCTAAAGTTGCTCATGCACGGATTCAAAGTTAGGACGAGCAATTACCTAATGTACTGAGCAAGACACGGTGTAGAGAGCATTCCATGCCGTTTAATTACTTCAGATGAGAGGCCAAAAAGATCTATGCATTTTCCCTCCAACTTGTCCCCGTTGGCACTGGAATATTTTCATCAAAAATAGAGGAGTTACGATCCCCCCAGTCATTGTCATGTTAGGAAAGTGAACCAACCTCCCAATGAAAGATTTTTAAATATGTGAATTGATGGTGCATTTTGCAAGTCTTTTAAGTCTACAAACAAATTTCAAATACATAAGGATAATTAGAGTGGGCTTTGGGTCCGCCTGTTGCTCCTGGTTAAAATGTCCTTGCAGTCTATTTATCTACTCGTGATTTTATGCCTTTCTTCCCTGTTCTTGTGATTTGTTCAGGAGGATTCCATAGTGCCAATATCGGCAACAGTTATCACAACACACATAAGTACATAAATAAAAACACACGACACTGAATGTAAGTGAGGAAATATTGCTGCAGGTTTATTAGCATAATAAATATGCAAACACGGTGGGTTATCTTACGGGCGATCCCAGGGCAGGCCAGCCCCAAGCCGCCTGCCCGTCTGATAAGCCTAGAGTCACCATGGCAACGCCAATTCGTGTATACCAAATGTTGGGAGGGTCCCCCCCTCCCATCCGTGGACCTCCAGTCCACATGCTTCACACGCCCCCCCGTGATGGGTGGGCGGAGCATACATGGCAGCCCCCGGTTGCTCAGACCCACAACCGCCTGTCGGTTAGCGGGGCGCCGTAGGTCTTCCAGTGGACACGCTAAAGATCCCTGGGTATCCTGGCTTAGCACCACACGGTGCTGCTGCATGCTATACCCCTTGGTATGTGCAGACCCTGGATCGCCCTGTAACTCCTCCTGCAACACAAAGTGAAAATTGTTAGAAAAACCTGCCCCCCCCTTTGTCCCTCCGGATGCCGGGTAAGCGGATGGGCGGGCAAGGCGAACGAGCGGACAAGAGGGCGAGGAGGGGGCGGGGACAGCATATGTACCCCCCTTTGCTCCTCCCCGCCGGAAGCAGCTACCTGTCTGGGGTCTCCCCTGGTCAAACCCAGGGACACGACCTCCCACCCCTGTGCCTTCCTGTGGCACTAAGGCGGCCGCCCTCAAAGGGGCGGGCTGCTGCGCAACCCCCCCCCGGGCAGCCTTACATAGTGCCAATATCGGCAACAGTTATCACAACACACATAAGTACATAAATAAAAACACACGACACTGAATGTAAGTGGGGAAATATTGCTGCAGGTTTATTAGCATAATAAATATGCAAACACGGTGGGTTATCTTACGGGCGATCCCAGGGCAGGCCAGCCCCAAGCCGCCTGCCCGTCTGATAAGCCTAGAGTCACCATGGCAACGCCAATTGGTGTATACCAAATGTTGGGAGGGTCCCCCCCTCCCATCCGTGGACCTCCAGTCCACATGCTTCACACGCCCCCCCGTGATGGGTGGGCGGAGCATACATGGCAGCCCCCGGTTGCTCAGACCCACAACCGCCTGTCGGTTAGCGGGGCGCCGTAGGTCTTCCAGTGGACACGCTAAAGATCCCTGGGTATCCTGGCTTAGCACCACACGGTGCTGCTGCATGCTATACCCCTTGGTATGTGCAGACCCTGGATCGCCCTGTAACTCCTCCACAGCCTTGGGAGTGGCCACCGTCACTACCAGGGCCCCCCACCAAGGTAGACCTATTTCCTTACAACCTGCTGCAGCCAAAGCTTCCCCTAGGTCCAGTAGGAAAAGAACCGTGCCTAAACTAGAGAGGTGCACCCCATCTCCCTCCCGGCACCCTGTGGACTTGGCGTGTATAAGACCATGCCTGATGAAGCCCAAAACCTCTTTGCTCTGCGCAACTGCGCATGGCTCCAGGTAGACCTTTTTACCTACAGCAACTGATACCGGGCTTCTCCCAGGTCCAGCCAAGACAATTTACGCCCAGCTGGACCGGCGGGCGGCCTGCCCCTCAGGACAGGTGCCCTCATCCTTTCTAACTCCCCCGTGGATTTTGACTGAAACGACCGTAAACCTAAAACTAGGCGTTGGTCCAATGTAGCCTTTGAATGGCTGAAGAACAATCCCCTTGACAAGACACTCCTGCCTGACAGTGCCAATGCGGGAGGGGTAAGAGTTGACAAGCCCGCCTTACCTCCTCCTTCACTCAGTTGGAGTATGTCCATCGCCTTCCACCAGTCACCACCAAATGAGAAGCCTTGCCCTCCCAAACTTTTGCTAGTATACCAGGGAGAGACAGGACTGAGTGACCACAGAGGAGGACCAACGTGTAAAATTCTTCACTATCTTGGATACTGGGTACGCCAATTGTTCTCCTGCTAATTGGTAGCCCAAAAGCATTACCCCGGGGTTTCCCTCAATCATGTGGACCATATCGCCCCCGAGGAAGGCCACTTCCACAACCTGCATAGCTGCCAGCCAGTGCTGAAGGGCAGGATATGTTACCCGGTACCGCTACTCGCATCCATGGTACCTGTTTCGTCGAACTCAAGGACGGGCTACTAAGTGAGCAACCAGGCTCCGCCCACTCCTGCCTGGCAGAGCCCATGCGGGAGGAGGTAAGGGTTGACAAGCCTGCCTTTCTTCCTCTTTCACACCGTTGGAGTACGCCCATCGTATTCCATCAGTCACCACCCAATGTGAAGCCTTGCCCTCCCAAAATTCTGCTAATATACCAGGGAGAGACAGGACAGAGTGACCACAGAGGAGAACAACGTGTAAAATGCTTCTCTATTTGAATACTGGGAAAGCCAAATTGTTCTCCTGCAGATTTGTAGCCCAAAGTGTTACCCCGGTGTTTCCCGTAATCATATGGACCATACGCCCCTGTTGGAAGGCCCCTTCCACAACCTGCATGGCTGCCAGCCAGTGCTGGAGGGCGGGAGAAGTTGCCCTGAACCGATACTCGCATCAAGGTACCCGTTTCGTCACTCTCAAGGGCGGGCTACTAAGTGAGCAACCAGGCTCCGCCCTAGTATCCAGAGGTCAAACCCAAGCCCCTCCAGGTTCTGCTGCTTCACCTGCCTGTTAACAGGACACCCTGGGCAGACCACCGGTCTATAACCCATGCTTGGCCATGCCTGAGCTAAAACACCTTTGAACAGCATGACAACAGGCTAACCACCAGCATTGCGTTCTGAATGTTTCTGGCACTGCCAAGAAACATGCGCATAACTAAAGCAACTGGCACCATGCCATAAAAGTATCCATTCAGCCTCCTATGAGTGCAAAATGTGCTCTTGTGGCGATCCATATTAGTGTTCCCTCCAAACCAGCCGCCCTAACCAGGCAACCCGCACCCTCTTGGCACTGGCACACTCCCGCCCCAGCTGCCCTAGAGTGCCTGGTCGTGTGTGGCCACAACCTACGTTTTATCACTGACGTTATATCGGGGTAAGATGACACTCAACTAACTCTACTGCTGAGTGCCCGTTGCACCATCGCAAGTATGTCTTTTGCCTACTCAGTGGCTGGATGTAAAGTTAGATGACATTGGCAGCCCAGCCCGGGCGAACCTGGCAGCTTACAGTTTCTGGTGCTATAGACAGTACCTGTAGCATGATGAACCGAGTGCAATTCCCTTGCTCCTGTTGAGCACGGAACCCACAACAACTTCTCACCATGGTTCAATACCTTAATGCTGCTCATCGTTTCCTAGCAGAATGTTGACAAATCTATGTTCTGCAATGGCACTACATTGCAGCCTGGACCATTCTGCCAGCTTCCGAAAGACCTTTGTCCTGCTGCCTGGCCTAAGCAATCTTGCCCTGTTCTAGAAGCGCCCGCTTCAGCCCTAGAGCTAACAATTCACCAGTAACCCCAAACTGGCCCTGATGCGAAACAAACCATGCCAAGGCACACAGGTGTGTGTAATAACTAATAGCAGGTCTAACAGCGTCAACAGGCATCCTCAGCTAACAATAAGCATGAAGGAGTAAGGGTTTCCAGTGGGAATGAGATGACAGTAAATACAGCGGGAGGAGCGGCCAATGACCTGCCCAAAGACTCTTCGAAATCCTCCTACCGAATGATGTGGGAGCCCGCCACCAACCTCTGTCCAAGCCTGCCAACCCCACAAGTATTTGGACCCCTATTGCACCAAGGATTGGAGGGGCGGGGGAGGGGCAGTCCGGTCTGAGGAAGTGTGTGATGGAGGACCTGCGTCCTAGAGTACCTATAGTTGGGTTCCACGAGTACCTGATGTGTTAATACTAATAGCGTGGTAGCAACTCAATCAGCACAGGGCAGATGCCCAACTGTCTTACAACCGTGTGAGACACACAGGGAGATAACGGAAGGCTAACCCCAGTCCGACACAGAACAAACCCACCATGTGACTGTGCTCAAAGAAAACTCCATCCCACATCAAACTGAACCAGTGCTGTGCCTGAAAATTACAACCGATATTAGAACCGATGCTACCTCCCTGCTTGCGAAAGCATAACAGAGGGGCCTAAGAACCAAATCACCAGCCCTTCGCTACACGCCTGGTATTACCCCTAGCAGCACTTCTCAAGCAGTAACCATTCTGTATTATACAGCGGCGCGCCGACCCCCCACAGCCATCGCCCAGAGGGGTTAGGGAACAACGCTTGCCACTGCATGATTATGTTACCCCAAGTGCGTAGAGCCTCGTTTAAACATGAGCAGCTGCAAAAGTATTCCTAGCTGAAACTAAGTGACAACAGAGGGACTCGGACCAATGTATTCAGAAGCTGAAGATGTAACGCCTATCGAACATACCTCCTCACCTTTGCACAAGAGGAGAGCGGCGCAACCTCGCTGCTCGCCCCACATCTCTGCATGTTCGACCCCCAGTCCTAGTCGCCCGGTGATGGCATGTGCTGACATAATATCTGTTTGCTCCAGGCCCTCTGCTACGCCCTGGAGGATGTGGCTGTGAGGGACAATAATGCAGCTGGGTCGAGTAAAACCGCACCAAGCAAAGGCAAACTATGTGGCACAATACAGCCATCTTGTAATGGTATACTTCATTCTTTTCACATTTTATTAAAACTTGGTACACTTTCTGGGTACAGGTTGCACTTCATTAGTACCAGCATAATACCTAAATACCGCAATAAGCTGAAGAAAGGTGACCAGTGCAGCTTTGCAGGGCTTTCCACTGCTTGGCAGCACGCAAACAAGGTGGGTGGATGAAAGAATCTATTTCAAGTGTGCGGGGACATCTTTCTCTGAGAAGACTACGGAAAAAACTCTGATAACCGAAACAAGGAAATAAGCTGAATCGTTTAGTGCCATAACTGGCGAACCACTGAGGTAGCACTAAATACCACTGCCAGTGAGATACCGTTTGTGTACCGTGGCAGTATAACGGGGGACTATCCTGAAAATTTCAAAACAACCCATAACTTCTAGATGCCCCGCATACTGCACGCTCCCTCCGGGCTCAACCCAGCTCCTCCGCTTAGCGGCCGAGGGGCCCCTAAATTTGTGTTGGAAACACACTAAATAACAGATTGTTCCTGGTGCCCAACTCAATTGTACTCATTTAACGACCTCAAGTGGCTGACACGCTGAGCCATTGGTTAGCCTGGTACTAAATATCAGATGC
Source organism: Triturus cristatus (assembly GCF_964204655.1). Lineage (NCBI taxonomy): Eukaryota > Metazoa > Chordata > Amphibia > Caudata > Salamandridae > Triturus > Triturus cristatus. The sequence continues at coordinate 135,576,284 of NC_140590.1, read as the reverse complement.
CACTAGTTACCCAGCTCAAAGGTACTCATCTTATCGAGCTCATGTGGATGAAAGGCCGAGCAGAAGGTGACTGGGCACTTAATAGCAGATGGTTCTAGCGACCCAACTCAATGGAACGCAGTTAATCAACCTCAGCTGGAAGAAAGGCTGAGCAATCGAAACAGTGACCCAGAGTTCAGACACCGGTCCCTGTAGGGGGGGGGATTAGCTCACTGCGCCACCGGACCCGGTCCTATTACCACCCAAAAGACCACTTTCTAGAAGAAACCGATAATACTTCATACCGTGCTGCGTTGCAAATCCTATAAGAATAATGGAATTATTAAATGCTGGAACATTAATTTTCCCTCTGTCACTCAAGCATGTTACAACTGGATTAGTAAAAACTTCCGCCTATGAGTTTGACTCCTGCGCATGTGCAGGGGGCTTCCCCACCCTTGCTGAAGCCTGTCCCGAGACTAGGGAATCTATTAAAACATTTCCTTGAAATGCAAATCATAACTGCGTGAAAATGCCGTTTTTTGTCAACAAATTTGCCCTTTTGTGCCTTCTGCCACGAACTTCCTTGTGCAAGAGTGACAGCCTTATCAAAACCAGCGAGAAGATAAGAGATCTGCCTAGGATGTCGGTAAGTGTAAACTCGACCTAAGGCTCGGTCCCTGGTCTCCTGCGCCAAAGTCAGCAGCCTGATCCTCGGCGGACGTGCAACCCGACGCTCCACCCCCCAACTACCGAGCAATGCCCCACCCTCCGGGAGACAAGGCAACCAAGGGAAGCCGAGGGAGCGCGGCCGCGCAATCCACAGCCATGCTGACCTGTCCTGGCCCGGCAACCCAGTTTAAAGATTACTTTAGAATGACTCCGCAGTGGAGGGAGCGGGAAGCGTTGCGATATGAACGCGTACTCGGCCCGAAGGATAGGAGCGCTGGCGTGCGCACCGAGTAACTACATATTCAGTCACAGCGATAGTGAATGTTATGCCCCAGGCACACAGGATGCGGCGCGACTCCGAGGCTCGATCCCTGGTTTCCTACCCAAGCCAGCAGCTTGTGCCTCGGACCACTGCGCAAACCGGCGCTCCATTCCCCCCACTGCCATGCATGGCACCTCCACCCCGCGATGCCTGGCGACCACGAGAAGCCGAAGTAGGCGCCGCCCCGCAATGCACCGTGAGGTCTGGAGGCGCAGGGAGAAGTGGGGGTGCCCCACGCGACTGCCCCTGCTCACCAATACCCGTACCGCTGATGAACAACGACGGAGAGCAGCCGCCGGACCTGCAAGACTCCCAGCCGCCGAGTGTCCCAGTGTGCAAAGACCCGGGACTCCATGTAGAAAATTAAAACCGTGCTATGTGTATTATTACTTTTTTTTTTTTTTTTTTTTTTTTTTTTTATCTAATTACTTTAGTCCACGATGGGGCGAATAAGCGTGTCAGGTGTTCTTGGTGTAACCACTGATTATTCAATCAGACAGGACCAATAACTGGGTCGATGCTCTTCAGTCCCAACATCAATAATCTCTGACTGGATAGCGTGAGTAACCTGGTTCTTCAGTCCCCGCTAATCGGACTGAGTACATCATGGCTTCTGATGATCCTCAGTCACGACCTCTAATCTCAGCCGAATAAACTAAATGCCTGAAACCAGTGAAGTACCGTGTCGACCTCCAATCTTTGACCGCATAGGGTGAATGACTGTATCTGACGGTCTTCAGTCGCCACCACTAGTCGGATGGGTAACTAACTGCCTCAATGTTCCTCAGCCACGACCTCTAATCTCCCATTGGATGGTGTGAATAACTGTTAGATGTTCTATAGCCACAACCTCAAATCTCCGATCGGTCTGAGTGAATAACCGTGTCTGATGCCCTTACGCCACATCCTTTTCTAATCGCGGGCCCGACCAAGCAGCTTTCTTGCGCACTGCAGAAAGCCTGCTGGAAGGGTCCCTTCTTTTGGTGCGGTGCAGTAGAAAGGGGGGGAGCCGCGGCCCTCGCAGCCCCCCCAGCACACAACCTCCGGCCCATGCTGGCCGGAACCCTGCTACCGGCTCTGCCGTATTGATCAGAAACGAAAGGGGAGCAGCGGGGCGCCCCCTCCCCCGCAACACGAATCATCAGGCCACCGCGGGCAGGGGCCCTGAAACCAGCACTCCATAGTGCCGATAGGCGTAGGGAGGAGCGTCCCGACCATGCTCCCTCCCCCACCCAAAGAGTTGCTGGGAACCCTCATGGTAGTCGTTGCCCACCCCTATCCACAACATGACCCACCTGGCCGGGGGCTTGGTACGGGCCGCCATAGGGAAGCAGCAGAGTGAGGCACCTCGCGACGCTCACTGCCACCCTCCACTCACGCACTCAACATCTGGCCCCCACGGGCCGAGGCCCCCGAGCCAGCTCGACAACAAGGGGAGGGGCCTTAACCCCAGAGGAGGGGGAGGGTTGCTGAACCAAGAAACTCCTGCCCGATGCGAGCTACCTCTCGCCCCCAGATTGCCGACCGCTGCCCTGACCAGGGGAGAGGTGCCGCTCCCTCTGCACCCCAGGAGCTGCCCCCCCCCAAGGGAGCCCGCAGCCAAGGCAATGGCCGGGCTTTGCCGCCTTACATAGGGGTAAGGGGGGGCGGTCAAATCAGTCACCGGAGGACAGCTCCTGGCGTGGTACTGCAAGGTATGAATTGCAAGTAACAAAGGACGCCTCTTTTGCAAAAAAGTAAGCAGCTAACCTATTTACATCATACGCACTCTGAAATCTATTTGGCACTCGTTCTATGCAGCAGGCATATGAACCCTCTGCACGAACATCACCGAAGTCGAAACCACGACTATACAGAGACGCAGCATCCGGTGCTTCAACTAGCATGATAAGCTTCCAAACCCGACGCCCCCAAGAAGCCAGCACAGGTGCGATGGCCCCGTCTCATCGCCCTAAATCCGGCCCAGCCGGGGCCTCCCACAAGCAATCCAAGAGCTCTACGCTCCACCAAGGCTCTCGGAGGAGTCCGAAGGACCCAGGCTCACCGTCAGAAAATTACGAAACACCGACAGTGTTTCCGACCCGGCAAATGGCGCGACGCTGAACCATGGGTCAGCCTGTGTACGGCCAACCCACTCCACCATGTTTGTGGCAAACACATGGCAGCTCGAGGCCTCCTACGCCCCTGAACTAACTGCCTCGGCCTCAGGGACGCCGTGAAAGAAATCGGACATTTGGAGCCAGAAGCAACCTCACAGTTGTCGGGTACTGAGACCTGATCCGGGCTTTCCCAGTAACGCTACAACCCCGGTGTTGCATAATTATATAGCGCGAACTCGACACGAAGGTATTGCAACGCTATACACGAGCACCTTATATTCATTCACATTCGGCAGGAGATTAAGTGATTTGCCCAGATCACAGGCTGTGGACGCGACCACGAGGCTCGAACCCAAGGTCTGCAGTCTAGCCCCCGGACCACATCCCGTCCCCAGGGACCTCCGGCCCAATGAGAGCCCCTCCCAGGGCAAATAACCAAGGCTAAGGGAAGCCACCGACTGGGACACGTCTAACCGCCGGCTTTCAACGTACACATTTTTATATCGCCCACCTCAAGCAGACTCACCGCGAAAGGCGGACGTTCTGGCCGCTGACGATCGTACCAGGCGAGCGATCGATCGAAGTGTGACTCTATCTCTCCAAGAGAACACGACCGACGCGGAACCAGTAGCCAAGGTGTGCCTCTCCCCCGCTCTCCAATGCTCCCTCTCCTGCTCCCTTTTTGAAATATTTTACTTATTTATTTATTTATTTAATGAGGGGTTTCCAGCGTCAAAGCGCTACCGGACGCGAATATCCCTTATTTGTGCAGGTGTGCGCTTTATTTTTCAATTTTTTAGCGCGATTTTCGGCGGATGGTCCCGTTATAACTATACAATGAAACAATAAAGACAATATCTAGAATGTGTTGTCATGCATCCATGCTTCCACGTATTGTTATACATGCACATGTCTGTGTCACAGCACCCATTGCAAAACAACATGACAAAGTCACCCGCTCGACATTTTAAAGCCTGTTGCTGTTCACCAGCGCCCGCCACAATTACATGTATTGTATTTCAGAAAGCTTCAGTTTAGTTGTAATTATCTCACATATTCTACCGCAATGGGTGACATCTCACCATACATCTTTAGTCACTGGGAATTGTGCCACTGCTTCAACTGGCCACGGGTGATCCTGGGTCACGGGGAGAATGCGTCACTGATGACACTGAGTCACTGGTGACACTCAGTGACCTTTGAAACCTGCCCACGGATGATGCCAGGCGACCTGTAGGCAGTCATGCTAATGCTCCGTCACTGGTGAGACTGCGCACCGGTGACAACACGCCTGGTGACGGTGTGCAACTGGTGACGTCTCACCTCTGGGGCTACTTCCTGCCTGATAAAACCGAATGACGGGATATCCTAACCCCCTGGTGATGCTGAGGTGCTGGTGATACTGAGGTGCTGGTGATGCTGCACCACCAGTAATTGTACAGCCTGGCACTGAAGAACATAGCAATAAATGGCGCTACGGTGCATTTTCATTGCCATTGATAGTTTTTTTTTTTTTTTTAATCTTTTTATTTTTGTTTTCTTTATTGGCATTTCGAAAACAAACATGAAAAAAAAGACAACTACCAATACAAACAGCTTGGCCAGTTGTACATGGTACTGTCACATTCCATACATTGCGAAATACAATATTGTAAGATGGTTCAGTCTAATGATTACAACAGCCTTTACTAGGTAGCACCTATTGTACAGCAGTGTGGCGGGAAGCGTTAAAGAACGAACTAGTCAACATCGCACCAGGAATGAGTTGTCAGATTTTGGCGTTTGCGGGCGCTCTAACACTGATAGCTAACGTGTGGTCAGTTCAGCTCCCATTCCAAGGTTTTACCTGCAGTGAGGCTAGTAAGAACATATCTACAAATCACTGGGCGCTGCTAGTTGACTTCCCCCTCCATTTTGTCTTGTGCGCGCCCAATCCAAACAACGTTTGCAATGCAAGTTGGTCTCGCATTTGTGAGAGTAAGAGGTGTTGGCGATGTAAATGACAATGTCTTTTACCTATGTGTTTTGAATTGGAGTGGATGTATGTGCTGTGGAGTGGAATTATGTGGGTTGGATTGGAATTGTTAGTTGTGGAATTGTGTATGGTGGAATGTGTGGAGCGGATTTGTGTAGTGGAATTATGTGATATGGTGTGTAGTGAAAAAATGTGGATAGTAATTATGTGGTATTGACTGTACTGGAATTATGTGGAGTGGGATTGTGTGTGAGAGTAATTACGTGGAATTGCATTTTGTGTTGTGAAGTTTAACTATGTGGTGCGATGTTAAATTTTGTGTCATGATGTGGAACTCTGTGGTGTTAATTGGACGTATATGGTGTGTTGCGTAATTGTGTTGTTGAGTTGAAATATGTGGTTTGTTGTCTAATTATGTGGTGTGGAATGGAAATGTGTAGAGTTGAATTATGGGGAGTGGAAGTGTGTGGCGTTGAGTAAAATTAGGGCCGATTGGAATTATGTGGCAAGGTATGGAATGCATAAAAACATGGAGCTTCTACATTGAGATACACACACAGATATATCTCAGCATATTCAGTTGACTTGAACCACCACCACGGTAGCCGCTTACGAGCATTGAAGAAATAAACGATTCCAACAAACGAAGCGGGGACAGTGGGATGCGGGAAGTAGTTTTTTTTTTTTTAAAACAGTGTAGCAAACAAGCAGGAAACTACCAACCGATCTCCATACATTCACTGAAAGAAAGAAAACAGGACGACAGGAGACTCTAGGCAGTGACCAGCATAAAGGTTTAACTCAAGCTGTGCCTATCAGCGAAGGCACACCAACAGACACAAGCTGTGATTAGCAAGAAAGTGTGACCCATAGCTGTGATAACCGCGCATACACTCTGCCACAGGCTAGCGCAAGGTGAAATAACGGCCCTGCTCAAGTTTAACAAGCGCAGCCTTTAAGATAATGAATCTCTGCCAGTTGTTGAGAGCGCGTGGGCAAGATCAACAGTTTTAAAAAACTCTCGTGGAGAGAGGCAGAACAGGTGATCATGCCAGTGTTAGCACCCCTTAACAAGTTTAAGCTATTGGCATTGTAAATAACAATGCCTTTTATTTATGTTTTAAAACGAGAAGAAAAAAAAAAGCATTGTTATTTGCAATATCAATAGCTTAAACATGCCTAAATGCGAGACCTAACGCATTGCAAATGCTTGTTATTGTTTACAACTTCCAAATTTGCCCTGTGTATTTTCACATCTATTTAAGGAAGACTTCAGACTTTTTTTTTATGATACATTCCCACCTTATTCATTACATTCAAAACCTACGCATGGAGACACGATCAATGGCGTGTGACAAAATACATTGGGGCAGATTTACAAGAAAGTCATGCATCTGTAGAGATGCGTCCCTTTCCCTGCGCCAACATGCCAAATCCTTGCGTCACCGTGGATGCGCCGTATTTACAATATGGCGCACCATGGCGCAAGGATTGACAGATGCGTCAGAAATTCTGACGCATCTGTTGACGGAAAAGTCACGCATTGGTGGAGTCGTGTCGCAAGCATGACGCAACTCCAGCAATGCTCAGGGCCGCCCTATGCCTAACATGCTGCGTCAATTCTTACGCCTGCTTCAAGCAGGCGCAGGGTTTTGACGAAGCATGGACGTAAAAGTGACTCAGTGAAATCTTGTAGATTTCACTGCGTCACTTTTACGGGGCTTCCTGCGACAGAACGCCCACCCTGCATACATTAAACCTGACGCTGGTTTAATGTGGCGCAGGGCTTCACAACGTGACGCATCTCCCTAGATGCGTCACGTTGTAAATGGGCCGCAACTTTTACGCTGCCGCTGCGTCACAAAAGTGATGCAACGACGGTGCAAAAGTGGCGCAAGGGGCTTGTAAATCTGCCCCTTTATCTTTACAGGGAAGATAAATAATGGCAGAAATAACAGAAGCTATCAGTTGGGTGATAATTGATAGCCCTCAAAGAGTCTCACAGATTCCCCCAACACTATAAATACCTGCGGTCGTGAGCAGGCGGAAAGACGCTTGTAGTATTCAACAGCTCGTGCCAATGTGATGTAATCATATTCGGGATAAATGAAGTGCGGGTGTTTTTTCAACTTCAGCTTATCCGGTCTTCCATTTCAACATCTGCTGTTACAGCAATAAGTGCACTCAGGTGAACTCATCAAAGGTCACTGCTCAGCCAACTGATAGTGCGCAGGGAAAGTGCAAGCTGAACAGCAGTACAACACGTTAGTGCTAAAATAAGAGAGTCAATCAATTAGCTAGCTCAACATTCATCGGCAGCGATTATCATTTTAAAGCATACCCAGCAGCAAGCAGCATATTTTTTTATATACATAGTTATTTTTATACCACAAATACAAAGCAACATATCTTATTCATCGAGATTTATGTAGCAGGAGTGGCTACCACGTACAGCTTGGTGTAGAGGGCACTCTCCACCTACCTCCCTCCATCTCGGTTAACTACGATATCAAAAGGCAGCTAAGTCAAGTGAGCCGTGCGCCCCTAAGCACATCTCGGTATTATTCAGTGCAGCTGAACAAAAGGCTGCATTCCTCAAACTGTCAACAGATATGCCTGTAACCATGTTAAACAAGGAAAAGTTCAACGGCATAGAAAAGGGACAAGGGAGTCATCGATGTAGTCAATGGAATCCGGCGGACATGTTGATATGGGAACGCCTCCTAGGAAACGAATTTGCATAGAATGTATAGATACGTTATGTTCTGTTATGTTATGTTATGTTATGTTCGGGATACTTCTAAACCGCACGACTCACCCTGGGGCATCTCTGCACTATACCTAGTAGTCTGCTGAGTGGGGTATGAGAGGAAAAGACACGACAGCAGAAATAGAACCCTAAGTGATCAGAACAAAAAGGTTTTCAGTTGTTTCCTGAAGATAGTGAGGGAGGGGCAAGTACGTATGGAAATAGGAAGCATATTCCAGTAGCGTGGCGCAAGATAAGAGAAGGCCTTCCCCCAAGAACAGGCGAGGCGGATTCGGGGGGTCTTCAGGAGCTCAAGAGATTTAGACCTTAGGTTGCGAGTGGTGGTCTGTTTAGTGAGTCTATTTGACAGATATTTGGGACCTTTACTGTTTAAGGCCTTATAAGTAAGGCAACAGGTCTTAAAGTATGCTCGTTTCGCAATCAGGAGCCAATGAAGGTCTAGAAACAGAGGGGCTGAAGGAGAGCCTGCTGGACGATTTAGGATCATTCGCGCAGCGGTATTATGGATGACTTGTAGCTTCTTTAGCAGCGTCGGGCCTAGTTCTGCCAGCAGAGCGTTGCCGTAATCGAGGCGACAGATCACCATGGCCTGGACTAGGGTTCTGCGATGCTTGATGGGCAGATAGGGGAGGATCTTCCGTAGAAGCCGAAGGCTAAAATAGCAGGGGCTGGAGATTGCTGCTACATGTTCCTTCATAGAGAGTGCCTGGTCAAGTTTAAACCCCACATTTTTCACTACTTGTTTAGGAGCAGGTGCGGCACCCAGCTCTCGCGGCCACCAATACTGGGACCAAGAAAGAGGAGCTTTCCCAATTAACAACATTTCCGTTTTACTTGGATTCAATTGGAGATAATTCTCGGACATCCAATTGAAAATGGTAAGCATTCCATCTGCAAAGCATAGGTGTTCTGATGTTGCTTTTGGGTTAATTTTGAAAATAAGCTGGATGTCGTCCGCGTATGAGATTATCTCAAACCCGCATGACTCTGCTATTTTAGCTAAAGGGGACATGTACAGATTAAACAAGGTGGGGCTGAGACATGAGCCCTGGGGAAAGCCTTTGTCCAAACAGCATTTATCTGAGCGATACGGTCCCAGCATGATTGTTTGGTTTCTGTCAGACAGGAAATTCTGTAACCATTTTAGGGCTTGATCTTGAATGCCGCAGGAACGCAATCTCTCCGACAGCTTAGAGTGGGCAATGGTATCAAATGCTGCAGAGAGATCCAGGAGGACCAAAATAGCTGATCCTCCGGCGTCCATTTCTTGCCTCAGTGAGTCGGTCACTGCCAGGATTGCAGTTTCGGTACTGAATCCTGGACGAAAACCTGATTGCGAAGGGTCTAAAAAATTGTTGGATTCAAGGTAGTGACTCAACTGTCTGTTTATGGCTGATTCGAGTAATTTGCCCAACAAGGGCAGTAGCGATATAGGGCGGTAATTACCGAGTACATAGGGGTTCGCCGCCGTTTTTTCAAGATGGGTCGGACAAAAGCTTCCTTCCAGATGGAAGGAATTATGCCCGAACTGATGGAACTGTTGAAGATTCCTTGAATTTCCGGAGCGCAACATGAGGCTATGAGGGCCATGGTTCTGGGGAGGCAAATGTCACTAGGGGAACCAGATTTTGCTGAGGAAAGCAGAGTATTGACTTCCGTTATAGAGAGGGGTTCAAATTGTTTGAGATTACCAAGGGTCCTCTGGTTAGTTTCTGCGGAACTAATGAGGGAGGTTGCGGTCTGGGCTAGTGGGGAGGGGAAATTAGCATATATCAAGTTAATTTTTTCCTGAAAGTGAGTCGCAAGGGAATTACAGAGTTCCTGTGACTCCATTTGAGGCAATCTACAGGCTTGGGCGGAAAAAAAGTCTTTAACAATGTTAAATAAAGTTTTCGAAGAGTTAGTGGCCTGATCGATTTGTTTTACAATAAAAGATTTCCTTGCTATTTTTATGTTTTGATGATATTTAGATAAGGCTTGTTTATAGGTGTGTCTGTCCAAAGGAGTTTTACTGGTTCTCCAGCGTCTTTCCAAGGCTTTACACCTGAATTTCTCCGCGCTAAGCTCCCCTGTAAACCAGGGGGCTGATTGTCGCTGTTTGGAGGGGCGGAATTTTTTCTCGGGTATTAGGGAATCAAAAACTGAAGTTAGTCTGGTGGTAAAATTCTTTAACCGTCTCGAGACATTTAAGTCTGCCAATGTAACTGTCTGTGGCTGTGTGTTGTAGGCAGCCTCGAAGGCTTCTAAGCATAGGTTGTTCCAAGGTCTGCGTAATTGAATTGAACGTGCTTCGGATCCCGGTAGTACGTTGGTATACTGCCGTCGAGTGGAGAAAAGGACCATGAAGTGGTCAGACCAAGTTAAGGGGAGGGGGGGAAACCCGAATAAATGCCCAATATTGGTGAAGATTAGGTCTAAAGCGTGGCTTGCCCTATGCGTAGGGGCCGTTGAAAGTAGGGAGAGCCCAATTTGGTTTAGGCTATTTAAGAAGTTGCTCATCTCTGGGTTCACTAAATCTTTGCCGTGGAAATTGAAGTCCCCACGCAAAATAAAATTGCTGGATGCTAGAGCTTGCAGGGCGATCAGCTCGACTAATTCATTTGAAAAGTGGGTCCTGGGCCCTGGGGGGCGATAAATCAGGGCCCCGTTCCAGCTGTCTGATGGTGATCTAGTGAGCTTAAAAAAGCCTAGTTCAAAACTGTTCATGCTATGTGTGGCAGTCCATTGGACGTTTAGGTGATTTTTAAATGCTATTGCGATCCCGCCCCCCTGTTTCCCCTGTCTATCCAAGTGGATACATTTATATCCCTCAGGGATTGCTAGATTAATCTGGGGGTGATTTGAGGAATTTAGCCAGGTTTCTGTAAGAAAACACAGTTCCGGGGAATGAGAGCTGATCATGTCCCAGATTTCGATGGGGTGCTTGGCTAGGGATCTAACATTGCAAAGGATACATTTTGGGCTGAGTTGGCCTGAGTCCGACCGGTCAACCCACTTTGGCCCGTCCAGAGTGTTTAGCTTGCAGTGAAAGGAACAAGTCTTGCATGCCACTGGTCCTTCAAGATTAAAAGGAAAGGCATTAGGGCAGTTAGACATGGTAGTGACCTGTGAGGCTTTTCCCGTTCTAAGATCCAGTAATGCCTTGGGGGGGGGGGGGTAAATTATCCGGGTCGGGAGAGGAGTTGTACATCTAATTTGGGCAACACTTCCTGGCTTGGGGCTTTTAAGGGCGCGGACAGGCGCAGACGGGCTTGCCTTGTGCGCGCCTTCAGCGCGCCCGCGGCGTGCGTCCGCTGCGCGTGCGCTCAGGCGTAGGCATTTTATGTCAATGAGGTCTTAACAACTAGCCCGCCTCCTGCTTGTACCACCAAAATGGCGGCCGTCCCAAGCAGGAAGGCGGGTCTCTGCCCCCGGTTGACCAAGAACGTGGCTCCCGGGAGGCAACACAGCAAAACTACTGCGTGAGTGCAAATTAGCAAGTATTTAAAATTATAAAGGATTTAGCATCAGCAAGCGATTTAAAAACAGCGTAAATACCAGCTCTGGCGCGCGTTTCCCGGCTTCCGCCTCAGGAAATACTAGGTGCTGCGCGTGCACTCAGGCGTAGGCATTTTATATCAATGAGGTCTTAACAACTAGCCTGCCGCCTGCTTGTACCACCAAAATGGCGGCCGTCCCAAGCATGAAGTCGGGTCTCTGCCCCCGGTTGACCAAGAGCGTGGCTCCCGGGTGGCAACACAGCAAAACGACTGCGTGAGTGCAAATTAGCAAGTATTTAAAATGTTAAGGGATTTAGCATCAGCAAGCGATTTAAAAACAGCGTAAATACCAGCTCTGGCGCGCGTTTCCCGGCTTCCGCCTCAGGAAATACTAGATGCTGTAGCACGTAGTTTGATTCGAAAAAGTAATGCATTTTCCAATGAGGCATCGTTAACGCGATGACTGTTAAAATTAAACAATTTAGTTCTAAAACTAAGTCGCAGGGGTTTATTAATTTTCAATTCAAACATGTGTATGAAAAGAATACAAAATCGTTATAATTAGAAAAAAACGTTTTTACTTAACTTGGAAACGATTTAAATCCAAGCGGACAGAGAGGTTCAGTGGTGCTTTCTTTTATGTTGTTTTTGGCTATATTCCTTTTCACTCCTTTAGACAAAGTGAGCGGATGTGGTCCGACGGCTAGTTTGCTGACTTTGGTGCTGGAGACCAGGGTTCGAGCCTCAGGGTCGGTCCACATTCTGTGATTTTCAGCAAATCACTTTATCTCCCAGTGCCTGTCCTTGTGTAATGTAATCGGTGCTCATGTAAAGCACTTCAATACCTTCGGGTCGACTTTGCGCTATATAAATCTATACAAGTTCACTATTTCCCAGGGGGAAAACACGCCGATGCGGCTTGATGGGCATACGCGCACATGCAGGGGGAGCGCTTACAGACCAGGAGCTGGAAACAACAGAACACCGGCCAGAGAGCATGTCATTGCGTGCCCACCGTTGTGATTAGGCAGGCACCAGAAGAAAGTGCGGTGAGTAAAGGGGCCAGTAGCCTTGGAAGGTTACAAATGACGACATAATCGTCATAAGGAGGGACTAGCAAGCTTTAAACAAATTGGAAAGCAGCATTTACTGATCTAAGTCAATGATAAAGATGAGCGGCGAGTGGGCGGAGCTTCCAAGAAACTTCCCCACTAAAGTGTATACTGCATGTCTCGGAGAGACAGTGCAAGCACTGTCTAGGCGAGACCTAAAAAAGGGCCCCATATGTTTTTGGGCCTAGACGCAGACGGCATCAGTTCCCAAAAGGTTGTTAGCTGTGTGTGGCCAAAAGTTACATCCTTGATCCAAGCCTCCACGGACGGGGCTCCCCTTCTTCCCAATGCATGGCTACCCGGCGTTTGGCAAAAAGTAATAACAAAGTGTGTAATGTACGGTGCGCAGCAGGTGTATCCCTAACATATCCTAAAAGTTCAAGTAGTGGGTCAGGGTCTACAGCCACTCCAATCATATCTCGAACTGTGGTGAAAATCGTCGACCAGAATGTGGACAAGCGGGTCAGCTCCATGCCATGTGTAGGAACGTAGGGGCATATTATCAAGCACGGTGTTACAATTATCGCCGCTTTAGTGGCAGAAAACTGCCGCTAAAGCGGCGATAATGGACTTGATAATATGCCGCAGAGAATTCCAATAGAAGCCCATGTTGACACCAGACCACGGGCTTCTATTGGAACTCTCTAGGGCATATTATCAAGCCCATTGTCGCCGCTTTAGCGGCAGTTTTCTGCCGCTAAAGCGGCAATAATTTTATCGACGTTTCTTGATAATATGCCCCATAGTTGGGGTGTGACCACATCTCCAGCAACGGTCATCTGTACTGATCCCCATACAAAGTAACTGGGATGGGGTCCTATAAAATCTGTGGATTTATTTAAAATGAATAAATTGCAACTTATAGTTTGGGGAAAGAGCCGCAAGTTAGCTGCAGCAAAAGGCCCACTGATCTCCCGTTATCTGGTCGTGCAATTCTGCATTCCAGGATTGAAAAGCCTTGGGTGTCAACAGAGGGGCGGTGCTCTGCATATTATTGTATATGATAGTGATAAGTCTGCGAGGGGAGTCTGTTTTTAGGACATTTTCAAGGGCAAGCAGCCCAGGAGGAGGGTTGTGGAATGTGTCATGCAGATCCCTACAAGTGGCCCTGAGCTTATAGTATAGGAACAGTTCTGAAAAAGTCACTGCGCACTCCTCCGTGGGTTCTGAATTCATCTCTCGGATATAAATCAGCGAAGGTGTGTAAGCCTAATTTTTTTGCCAGTGCTCTGCTGGCGCCCTCCCCCATAGTAGGTATCATGGGATTATGTGCCAAGGGGATGGACGGCGCATATAAGATTTTGAAATTGGCTCTTTCCTGGGGTATATCCCACGCCCACCTCAGGGCTTCGACTGTGTCAATGCCGTCTAGCGCCCATCTGTAAGCCTGGTAAATGGCCACCTGAAGGGGAATTGGCGCCGCTACATCCATGGCTGTGTGTGGTTGGAAAGGAGTAGGATGTGCCCAAAAGTGCAGGAACTGGGCCTGCACACAGAATGCATACAATTGGACATCCGGAGCGCCCAAATCACCCTGGGACAGAGGAAGGGTTAAAAGCTCCCACGAAATCCGTGCCTGTCAACCCGTCCAAATCATTGTTATTAGTAACGAGCGAATTGAATTGAAAAAAGCTTGTGTGAGAGGTATCGGGATATTTACGAATAAATACAACAGTTTCGGCAGGACCACCATCTTCGCCACTGCGATTCTCCCCGCTAAGAACAGGGGGAGGCCGGCCCACCCGTTGACTTTCTCCTCCAGCCATGAGACAGTGCGGCCATAATTCATGTTCCAGATCTCCTGCATGCTTCTGCTGAGGCAAATGCCAAGGTATTTCACCGGGCGATTGGCCCACTTGAGTGGATAATCAATGGTGAATGGTGTAGTAGATTCAGTTAATGGAAATATAGTAGATTTTGCCCAGTTTATTGAGGTGCCAGAAAGTCCTCTGAATTTAATTAACTCACGGAGGATAGGGGCGGTATTCTCCGCCGGGTCATTGATGTATAGGGTGATGTAGTCTGCGTATAACGAGATCAGGATACGTCTTGTGCTGAACCGAAAGTCCCTGGCAGAGTGGTGTTGCCTAATTTATGCTGCCAATGGCTCAATCACTACAGCGAAGAGCAGGGGAGAGAGTAGGCACCCCGTCTCGTACCTCTTGAAATATCGAAAGGGCCCGACAGCATGCTGTTCACACGGATCCTGGCAGATGGCTTTGTGTAAATTAGACGTATGAGACTCAAAAAAAGAGAGCTAAACCCCATACTTTTCATGACTGCAAATAGGTATGTCCACTCTAACGAGTCAAATGCCTTTGTGGCGTCAAGGAATACACCAATTGCTTGTGTTTCAGCGTGCAGGTAGTGTACTACAATGAAGAAAGTCAGGAGCTTATGTGACGTAGATATCCTGGGGATAGTTCCCGATTGGTCCAGGCGGGCGATCAACAGAAGCAAAGGCTGCAATCGATTAGCCACCAGCTTTGCCAGTATTTTAACGTCCATATTCATTAGTGAGAGTGGTCTGTATGAATCGATTTCATCACTAGTTTTCCCTGGCTTCAGCAAAATGATAATGATGGCCTCGCTCATTGCAGGCGGTAAAATACCCATGGTCTGGGTCTCTTCATATAACGCAATTAGGTGCGGGCCAGTTCCTCTGCATATGCTTTGTAAAATGCGGTCGTTAAGCCATCAGACCCAGGCGCCTTCTCCATTGGGAGACCTCTAATTACCTGGGTGACATCCTCTACAGAAAAGGAGAATCAAGGTATTCCCTGTGCCCGTGACCCAGCCAAAGCAGCTCAAGAGAGTCCAGGAAAGGTCGAAGGCCCTCCTGCGCTGAACAATGTGTGTACATACTGGAGTAAAACGGTGTAAATTTATCCAAGATTTCTTGTGGGCACTGTCTCACCGGATCTCAGGAACATATGCAGTAGAGCTGGGGATGCGTAGCGTATTTGCAAGATTCCTCCCTGGCCTGTCCCCCTCCCCGATCCTCCTGGCTTGTGTGTGCTTTCTCAGAAACTTCACCTCAAGCTGAGCCTCCTCTGCAAATTCCAGCAGTTTTTCTTTTAATTGAGCTATGTGGGTGGGGTCGTCAGTGGTGTACAATTCTGTTTTGAGCTCCTTGATGTTTCTCGAGGGATGCAAGTGTACCCCCGATTGCCTTCAGTACCCCGGCTTGACATGCTATGCATTTACCCCTGATGACCACCTTGAAGGCCTCCCATAAAGAGGCCTGAGTTGAGACTGAGCCGATGTTCAGAGCAAAGTAATCTACTATATCCCCCCTTATGTCCTCTTTGAAGGCCTCATCCAATAGGGCATTAGGGGGTAGCCATCAGCTAAACATTTTGGTAGGTGCATTTGGCATATGTAGGTGCAGGAGCCAAAGAGCATGTTCAGATAGAGATCTGGGAAGGTTAGAGATTTTGCATGCCCAAGTCGCCACGTACCGCGATACCAGCCAATAATCTAACCGGGACCAGGCCCTGTGGTGCTCGAAAATACATGTGTCTTCCATAGTATGTTGGTGGTGGTGTCACAATATGTCAATCAAATTACCGTCCAACATAACAGCATTTAATGTGGCACTTGCGTTAGGATAAAGGTAGCGGGATAGCCCCTACCTATCCATTGCGTCATCAAGCACCGCATTAACGTCCCCCCCAGAAGATAGTGTCGCAACCTGTTGCTCTGATTTTAGCCCATCTGTTTTAAAAAAATTCAGGGTTGTCCGTATTCCGCCCGTAAACTGCCGCTATTGCCACCCGGATCCCACACAGCTCTCAGAGTAGTAAGATATATATGCCCTCAGAAACAAGGTGAGATTCACACTCCTTCCAGTGCACACCCTGCAGCACAAGCACCGCCACACCTCGAGAGTAATTTGAATATTTGGAGGAATAAACATGTCCCCAGCACCTGTGTTTTAGCCTTATGGAGGGGGTACTGTTCAAATGCGTCTCTTGTAATGAGCAGACATCAATGTGATGCCTCAATAAGTAGGAGTGAACGAATCTAGTCTTTCTGTAGTCGTTCAGACCACGAATATTCCAGGTTAAGAAACTTAAACTTGACATACCACAGCTGTTATCGGCTGATGTGATACCGTTTTGTAGGCCACCAGTGCCCTGAACCTCCCAACTGCCATCTGGTGCAAGGTTTTGGCGTGTTTGTCATGATTCTCACAACTGTTGCAAACTGAAGACAATATGTGCGTAGTCTGCAGTTTTCCCGTATGGTTCTCCTGGCTATGTGACAAAAGACTAGCCAAAAATATAATAGTAAATTCATCCCGCCTGCCCCCTCCCACTCCAACCCCCAATCAGGTTGTGTGAAACCCTCCCCCTTTAACATTGACAACAACAGGTTGTTCCACGGTTAGGTCAGAAGAACAACCAGGAGGGCGCAGTCTCGCTGGCGTACTCTCCTACCTAAAGCAGGGTGGCCAAGAGAAAGGCAGAGGGCCAAATCTACAAAACAGGGGTAGCATACAAATGGCCTGTTGCGGCTGCCAAACAGGGCCACCGTTCGAACCTCAACAACAAAACCTTAGCCTGTCCCGGGCGGGCCCAGGCAAAACAGGATCCCGAGTACGGACACATAAGTGCAGAGCCCCATTTAATCATTATCACTCAGTCTGTCCGCAGAAGTGTTCCCGGTGTGCGACCGTGGTGAATGCTTCTTAGCCCCAACATGGTTAGCGAATTTCACTGCAGATTTAGCATCCGTGAAAAAATGTTCCATGCCCTCGTGTGACACCATAGGTTTGGTGGGGTACAGCAGAGAATAGGGGATCCTAGCTTGAAGCTGAATGTGTTTTGCAGGGAGGAACTCCCGGCTTGCCGCCTGCACCGCCGGAGTGAAATCAGGGTAAAATGAAGTTGTGTTCCCTTTGTGTGCTATGGTCCCATGCTCCCTTGCAAGCCTCAGGATGAGGTCGCGATCCTGGTAATTCAAGATCCGGCCAATGATAGGTCTAGGTGTAATTCTGACTGGAGGCTTGGGGCCCAGTGTGCGGTGTGCTCTCTCGACCGCAAACACAGCAGAGAGGTCAGGGTCAAAGAGCTCTCGCAACAGATCAGCAATGTAAACCTCCTTTTTAGGTCGAGCATCAGCACGCATGCGCTGTCTGCAAGACCTATTGTCATCAACAAAACCACTTTATGTCAGCCTGCCCCTTTCTATTGGCTCCCTCCTCCGTCTCTCTTCTTTGCGGTATCCTAAGTCGCTCTCGCAGCCGATACCGCCCTTCCGGTCAAGGCTAAGGAGCACCGGCCAACCACGGTCTCCTTACCCTTACTTTGTCTATCTGTTGTTTAGCGAACTTTTTCTTTAAAGGGTGCTTGATGCCCGCAGTGGCTTCTGCCCTCTCACCACCCTCTGACACAAATGCAGCCCTCACACACAAATGCATGCGCTGTATCTGCTGAAAAAAATGTCTGTTCTTGGGTAAAATATATTGTTTGAGCTGTTTCAAACACCCGCAAACTCACGTAAACTCGCCGCTTAAACAATCCCCTTTTGTACCGCTTTGTCCGCCATAAGTTGGCAGGGTATGCTCAGACGTGAGTCCCTTGCTCACTTTGCCACTGGATTCAAGCAAGCCTGGCTGAAGACGGCTGAAATGCCAGAAACCGGTCCTAGGAAGCTTGTTTCCGGTCCAGGGAAGACATGGCTTGGCAGTTTGGGCTGGACTGTTCCCATGAGGCACAGGGTCAGACTGATTTGCATATGGCCATGTCTGAACTGGGGTGGCAGAGTGGGCTAAAGAACGGTGATGGATGAAACCCAGATCAGTTGACTGGGGGTGAGTGCTTGCAATGTTCAACACTCCGTCCATCATTTCCTTTGGTTTCCCCTATAAACAACAGCATATCTTGGTGGAGCGTAGTGTCTGGGAAATGTTTTTCAAGATGACGCTGCAAAATTAACCGCCCTCCGTCACAAATCAGAGTCACTGCGGATTCAGGCCATACTTTAAGTCAGCCCTTGACCACTTGATGCCGGAGCCAGGAAGGCACCAGAGCCCCTTCACTATTCAATTGGGATCCTGTCCATCTCTGCAGGTAGTACTAATGCTGGCACATATGTTACGTTTGGTGCGTTGATATAGCGCTAACATCCGATTGAGGCAGGCAAGCGCTTTGTGAATGGAGTCCTGGGGTCTGTT
This sequence comes from Triturus cristatus, assembly GCF_964204655.1. Classification (NCBI taxonomy): domain Eukaryota; kingdom Metazoa; phylum Chordata; class Amphibia; order Caudata; family Salamandridae; genus Triturus; species Triturus cristatus. The sequence goes on along the minus strand of NC_140590.1, from coordinate 135,557,695 downwards.
GAAAAAAAATGTCTGCTCTGGGGTAAATTTGGACTCTGTGCTTTGCTCAGTCGTCTAGCAGACCGTTTTTGCCGGAGCAGAGAGAGGGGTCAAAGCCGCCTCCAGACATTCCCGAAATGTGAAAGCGATGAAACATCCCACCACGGGCTAATCTGACAGAGGGGAAGTTTTTCAATTCCTTTTTGTTTTGCTTTACGTTTTTTTTTCTTTGACAGTAGGATTATTGTACGGATAGTAAACGTCAATCTCTTTTTTCACGAGCGTGATTGATGTATTTTACAATCAACATAGAGGTTTGAATCCACAGGCTGGCATGTATTTAGGAGCGCCTTGTTTTTCAACATGAAATAGAATCGCAAATCTTAACCGTGGAGACCTCCGGAGACTAATCTAAGTGAACATTTCTTCTCGACACGAAATTGTTGGAAGCATTTAATATGTGGGAGAGACTGTAAGCGGGGGACATTTCTAGAAACAATGCCTACAAAAGCTAATTTCAGAAACAGAAAAATATGTTAGTAACAGAAAAAGACATAAGTGCACCATGCCTTGTTCACGTTTACTACATTTGAAGTATGTGCACAGTGATTAGGAGTGCAGTGGTTGCTGCTGAAAGTTGCAAAATGTTGACTTTAGAACACTAACGTGTATTTTCTAGAGCACGGTATGGTTTATCTCATTGTACATGTGATTTCAGTGGAAACAGCAACATCATACGGGTTTATGACAAGTTTACGTTTTTAAAGAATCCTTTCTTTATATATAGTCCATTAAAATCACAGACAAATAAGTAGAAATTCACCCACTTGAAGGTGTACCAGAAAATAACTATTTCCTTGCAGGAGAGGTGTGTAGCTCACCTTTCATAGAAAAGATGTAATTGCAAGGGGAAGTATTTTCACCATAGAGAAACTCCTTTCCCTACCAGCACTAATTCTGGGGAATCCCCTGCCTATTAGCTCAAAACCCATCCTCCCTGTTCCAATCCAGGCCAAAAAGCTTAAAGACATGAAGACTGTCTGATACAGACACGTTTCTGAATTTCATTCCAGCTGTCCTTACTTTAATACTTTTTGAGTATCATTGGTCATGCATAGTGTAATTACCAGAACCTTGGATTACCTAAGTGTGTATAATCTCACTAAATCTGACAAATTTGGTTGGTAATGCTTTATAATAATAGCGGTTTTAGCGCAGTCATGTTCAGCTGCCTGCCTACCGTGCCCTGTGTGTTGCTGACATTCACACACAGTCTAGTCTTTCTGCGTTGTACACAGTACTTTTCAGGAGCCCTTAGCTGCGCAACATAGTTCAAGTTGGATTTACTAACTCATTTTGGGCTGCGACGCTGACTGTCAGGTGACTCTACTTAGTGGTGACAGAGATAGTGTCACTCATAGTCGTTGAAATCAGGGCTGGACTGGCCGTAGTGGGCACCGGGCAATCCCCCAGTGCGCCGCACGGGTTGGGGCCAGTTTTGGGCCCCTCTGGGCCGTTTTTGTTACAGGGCCGTTTTTGCAGCTATGGGCGGGGGGGGGGGGGGTGATGGGGGGAAGAAGAGCACTTTGCCAGGGCTGGTTTTGGTTGAGAGAATGGATCTCACCCCAGTGGTCAGAGCTGTAATTAAGCAAGTTGATGACATCGCTTTGGCTGTCTGAACAGCGCACAAGGGATTTGCAAATGAATGTAGACATTAAACAGACAACAGCAAGGCAGAGAGCTGTTTTTTAGGTAGAGCTTTAGCAGCAGCGCGCAAGCGCCGCTTGCTCTGCGAGGCATGCAGTAGTCCAGTATGGGGAGACAAGCTTCCCTCACTCTCCGCCCATATTTTTCATTGGCTTTTCTCTTTGTCCTTCATAAAGTCTGTCTTCTGATTGATTATGAGGCTTGTTAGTCCCGCCCTATTATGTTCATGTCGTCATTTGTACCCTCCCATGGCTATTGGGCCCTTTACTTGGATTGTTACACAGTACCCTACATGTTATATATAAGCACTTTTTTTTACCGCTCCCCCGCCCGCACTCCTGATGTTCTTGCTTTCTTGCAACCAACCCCCCACTCTTGACGTCTGTGACTTCTCGCGGCCCCCTAAACCCCCCCACCTACGCACTCCTGTTTGTAATGCAATAGGTCTCACGTAAATACGAGTCCTATTGCATTGCAAATGCTTGTTCCATATGAGCCGGAAAGTTCAACTATTGTCAGCAGTTGACGCAAATGACTAATAATAAACAAAGGAGTGAAGGGAGGCAAAGTGGATGCAACATAGTCATTGAAAGGGTGTATTACAATTAGATACAATGTAGTTTCTTTCTAAATGGCTCGGTTAACGGGCAGGCCACGTGTAGATTCTTAAAAAGCACACCGGCTCACCCCTGTGCATTGGTAGCACCCACGCAGTCTGGCATTTCTGTGCGACACCGGTGATTGCCCTTCCCTTTCCCTTTTGCAGTGCCAGCCATACGAACCACTGTGGAGAAGCCGCGCGTATTTAGTCAAAGTAAATACCGGCCCACAGACCATAAAATAGGCCCGCAAGCAGCCAATAAACGGCTCACATGCTTTTTTTAGGTCTCGCGTAGGCAGCACATGCGCTGCTTCTCCGAGGCATCAAGTAATCAGTATTACTAGTGAAACTCCACCCATTGCGTTTCTCTCTGTTTTGTCGCTTGCCATTGGTGAAATCTGGCATTGCTCTTCTTATTTCGTTCATTGTTGGCTAGTGGTCCGATACCTCACTTCCATTTTCTTCCATTTCTGGAGTAAGCAGCATCAACCAACTACTGTTAACTTGCGCTGAAGGGTGGCATCTTTTAATGTAGGGACTACTTTTTTTTTTTTTCCATGGCGCCTGGTTCGCGCCCTCGCTCCTTGTTTATTATACCAGCATATGTGCCTTGGTGAGACTTAAATTTTGGCTGGGGGTGCCTCATAGTAGTGAGATCACGGGCTGCTGTTACATTTGGAGAGGATCCGCTTCTACTGGCCTTGAGTGAGACATGGAGCACGGGCTGCTGCCCCCAGGGTCTGCCATGGAAAGGTGAATAGTGACACAGGGCGGTGCTTGTTTTCTTTCTTTCCTGTTGTGGCAGCTTAAAGGCATCGTAAGCCTGAGCACACATCTCCACAGCACGTAGCAGATTAATGTTGTCACCCTTACAGAGAGAGTGCGCTGTGCAAGGCAGCCACGAAAAGTGAATTCACGTGCCTTAAATTACAACAGTTCTCAGTCTCTCAACATGAATTGAGGTACTGTTTATTCCCTCCTTGCATTCCATCTCAAGTTTCACAGCTCTCCCCGCCATAGCAGGCCTCCCAGCGGCGCATAGCGATTCCCAGAATAAAACAGGAATTAAAGTCCTCTCTTCCACTTATTTTATGAAGGTAAGTGCACACCGAGGAGCTCATAAATGTTTATTGACGCCCACTCCAGCTCTATGCCAAGTGAGACAGCTATATTACAGGAAAAAGTCTACTCCTCACGCACATTGAAAATGTGTTGGAAAGTGGGTTATTGGTAGGGGCAAATGTAGGTCTGCCACTGGCAATAAGGCCACTAAGAGCAGACAGGCTTAACTTCAAAGACAGGTATGTAAAGCATTTAAAAACACCATTTCAGTAAATAATTAAGACACAACACAAAATAAAAATCCATTTGTATCTTTTAAATGACACCAAAACGAAAGAAAATCCACTGTAGGGAACCAGAGATATGAATTTTTAAATATTAGTCACTTTCTAGTGCTTAGAAACCAACAGTGCCCCTTTTAGTCATTTCATTTTCTCTGACAGGGACACACCTTTAGAAACTGTTCTGGAGAATATCTCACCACTGTGCAGCCTTCTCCAGCAGGCTGGGTCCAGTTAGAACTCCTTCCTGAAGTTCTGCTTGCTGGTCCCAAAGTATCCAACACACAGTCCAAGGTTCTGGAATCTCCAAGAGGGTCCTGAAGGACTGGGTTATTCTTAAGACCCAGCGGTGCCAGGGAACAACACCTGAAACCTTCGTGGGTTACCTGTTCTGGCGTACCAAACACAGAGACACGGGACACTTCCAGCGACGTCAGAGATCAGCGTTTATTTACTGCAGGGATACAGAGGTCACAAGAAGTACACAACGTGTAGGTTCTCGGAGACTGCTTCAAATTCGTAGAAGTGGATCGCTCCTTTTATACAAGTTTTTGCCATAGCACAGTATGGCGAACAAAATTTACAACTCAGTTCCCACAATAAACTTCAAAGGGTCGCATTCATGTTTCAGGGAGCCGGAACATAATTACACCAGTCTTGCCGGTTCCCAACTGTAAAAACATATTTCCTCCGCAATAAACACATTCCATCCCAACCGTAAACACATTAAGAGGAAGGACGAAAAAACAGATGCAAGGAAAGGACAAGGATGGATAACAGGTTAGAAAAGAGTGTTAGGGGCAATAAGGAAACTTGATAGAAGGGTCAAAGACCTCGTGTCTAATGTATGCGTGGCTGAAACAATAGACCGGCGCGGCAAGATGAGCCTCGAGCGGGGCCATCTGCCTCAGTCGTGTCATTTCCCTCATCGTAAAAGTCACCTCAAAGGAACACGTGTCCTTCGTGTGAGCTTGAGAGTTCCAGGGTCACGAAGCGGACAAAGCCCGTTCGCTGACTACCTGAGGGCAAGAAACAAAATGGATGCTGTATCTAAAATGGAACCCAAGGGTTCGGATGAACAAACCCAAAAATGAGACGAACCATACGTGGCGGCATAGCGAAACTTCGTACACCCACTATACCCGTCATTTGCGGTTCGTAGATACCAAACTCATCCATATTCGTCACTACTCAAAAAGTGCCGTCCCGTCTCACACGGAACCTCAGACGCTCCTTTTGCCCTCATGTAGGCAAGCACTAGTCACGATCGGAGTCTATGTCGATATTCATCAAATCGTTCAGCTGCTGCTGGAGCATCATTCTATTCATCAATGTCTCCTTGGTAACAGATGGCCGCCTTATACACGTCGTAGCACACAGGCCACATAGGGCAGGACCACACTGTACACAAAGACAACACGTGAACAGAAACGCTACAACAGCCCCTACGATCATTAGAATCTCCCAACCCCAGGTTGACATCAGGCCCCAAAACCATCCTAGGAGCGTCCAATTACCTTCGTCCACGTGTATGGACTCGGAAATCTTGTGCAACTTCGAGATGGCTTGGTATACAGTTGGAGCATTGTCAGGAATAAAAATGCAACAACTCGAATACGGTTCTGCAACGTCATGAGTCTATCCGCCTGTAGTTCAGCTGTTAGATTACCAAGGGCATTTGCAGTGATATTAGCAGTCGACTCAACCACACAGGTCAACTGTCTTAGGTTCCTACTATTAACCATAGGTCCCCAAAACGGCAAGAAACCCTTAAAGAAGTCTCCTGCTTCCTGACCAGCAGTATCCTCTTTGCTAATAACGCCTCTCACAACTCTGGTTTTGTGGTAGTCTGAAGCAACTGTGAAAGTTGGAGGTAAAAGATTCGCAATATAGCAGGTACCCGAAAAGTCGCGGGGTAACCATGTATATGCGCGTTCATAACATACAAAATAGGTGCCCTTGGCAGTCAGAAAAACAGGGGAGGAGAGCATCGGTAGAACATACGTATCAGTGCAAGCACTGTTCCCAAGTTGTGCTCTCGGATTTCGACCCAAGCCTTGCAAGCAGAAATTACCAAGGTGCGGTACAATCCATATCGGGGACGAGCTCTTAAGCTGTCTATTACCCACTGACGTACTATACTCAGCCTCGCTCAGATCCTTATAGGCCTGCACTTCTTCATCCGGAATGAGTGATGCATCAAAAACATCTCTATCCAGATCCGCTATTGCTATAGCCAAAGGCTTGTGGTACGGCCCAGGACCGGAATTGACAGATCGTGGCTCTCGACTGGGGTAGGAATCTAGTGCACTACGGAACATAGTTTGAAATGCTCGAGCTGAACCCTGGGAGCTGTAAGGAAGAACCAAGTACGGGATACCCCTATCCATGGTGTGTGGCATTAACCCACATACCCAGCAATTGGTAGTATTCACCACCAACTGATGCTGATGTAGGAGTTGAACAAAGGAATTATTCATGAATTCCGCACGTCTAACCTGCTCATGTTGAGGCAAAGGATGAAAGGAATGTGGGGAGACAGTGGTGAGGGAACTTGAGTCAGGAGAAAAAGTAGGTGAAACAGAAGGCAAAAACAACTGTACTCCAAAATACACTCCACCCACCAATAGCATAGATACAGTTAGGAACAGTAGAAATACCTGCAACAAAAAACATTTCGTTCGTACAACCCTCCATAGCTCTGATCTCTGTGCTGACACCCTTTCTTCTTCCACCAGCTTAGAGAATGCCATCCTCTACAAACCGTCCGTGACGTACTTGACGCACTTCGTTCTGAGTAGCGATTATCAATCCCCAGGAGTTCCCAGGAATCGACAAAAGTAACCAACCTAACGTCAGAAACCTGCTAAGCAGAAAGAAGTACCCGCACGGCCCTACGGTAACCCGGATGGAGAGGTTTCCCTATTACGAATCTCTTAGCAGTGGAAAAACACATAAAAATTCCAAAAAGAAAGGATGTAATTGTTCATAGTATTCGTAACGTCAAAAAACAATTATACTACTAATTTTTATTAGTCCTTGAACGAAGAAAGTATCGACTTCTTCCAGGTCGAGTTTGCTCTACAAACAATTGTTCAGCTGGCGCAACAGTGTTCGATGAAGTGGACAACGAGTCAGACCTTGGGTTCTCTGTTACTGATGACTCCACATGTGAGTTTGGCAGTGACGAATCCTCCTCCACGAGTTGAGCGTCGCTAAACGGCACAAAGTGCAAAGGAGTCTCAGTTTCTGTAGCCAAAATCCCAGTCCTCACCCAACCGTCAGTTGGTAAGGGGATCGATACCTTCTTTGTGTGACTGGCATGGACCCAATGTTTCCGGCCCTCCAGTCGAACCGCTGTCCTCGTCGTCAACAAAACTTGATAGGGTCTGACGAATCTTGGCTCCAAGTTACGCTTCCGACCGAAGTTCCGGGTAACCACCCAGTCCCCTGGCCGGAGCTGGTGTCCAGGACCCTCTGTCTGCGCCGGTAGAGCTTCAAGGACCTGTTGATGGATTAACCGTAGTTTAGTGGTCAAATCATGCAGATAATCAATCAACATTGGATACTCAAGACTATCAAAAGCCCTCGGCCTCGGGACACCCCAAATATTTGCAGGGCGGCCGAACACAATCTCATATGGGCTAAGCCCTACTCGAGAGTGTACAGTCGCTCTGGTCGATAGGAGAGCCAGAGGCAAGGCATCAGGCCATGACAGTCCAGTCGTAGCCTGGATCTTAGCGAGTTTCAGCTTCAGAGTACCATTGTACCCTTCAACCAAACCCGCTGCCTGAGGATGGTTGGCGCTGTGGAATTTCTGTCGTATTCCAAGGCCCTTACACACACTCTGCATTACACTTCCCACAAACTCGCTTCCATTATCCGACCACACAATCCGTGGCATTCCGTACCTAGGAAAGTACTCTTTCAGCAGGATTTTTGCTGTGGACAGGGCAGTATTATCTTTAAGAGGATAGGCCTCGATCCATCTGGAGAACGCGCAAACCACAACCAAAACATACTTCAGGTTATTGCATCTCTCCATATGGATAAAGTCCAACTGGATATCCTCAAAGGGACAGGCAGGAGGAGCGAAATGACCAGGTGGAGTGGGGATACCCCTTCCGGGATTGTGCATCAAACACACCATACAATTCTTAACCACTCTCTCGGCACACTTAGCAATCCCATCATTCCTCCATACAGGAGACAAGAACTTGCATATCCCTTTCGCACTAATATGTGACAACCCATGAGCCATCGTCACAACAGCTAATACATACGCATCTGGTAACATCCACCTCTGACATTCCGTCAGGTCAACCCAACATCCATGCGTATCCAGTCTTGCTGTGTTTTCTTTCCACTTGGTCTTTTCAGCTTCAGTGGCCTCGTTCTGAATTGCTTTCACACTCTCAACAGTATTCTCACACATACCAGTCTCCATCAGCCACCTTGCTGAACTCGTGACATACATTCGAGTCGCAAGATTCTTAGCCATTTCCTTAGCGATCTCATCCGCAAACGCATTACCACGGCCAACATCATCCGTTACTTTCCGGTGTGCACTACATTTCACGATCGCCACTTGTTTAGGCAATGTAAGTGCATCCAAAAGGTCATTCACAAGCTGCCCATGTTGGATCTTTGTACCATGCGATGTCATGAATCCTCTTTCTTTCCACAGTCTTCCAAAGTTGTGCGCAACACCAAATGCGTACTGACTGTCAGTAAACACATTCACTCGCTTTCCCTTAGACAAAACACACGCTCTCGTTAATGCAATTAATTCTGCCGCTTGTGCTGAATTCTGGTTCAATCTCGCAGTTTCCACAACCGTGCTCAACGTCACTACAGCATACGCAGTCGTCACATCACCATTCGGCAACTTAAAACACGAGCCATCCACATACAAGGTACCATCAGGATCCATCAAAGGAGTGTTTTTCAGGTCCACACGACCTTTTGTTTCTTCCTCAGTCCGTAAATAACAATCATGTGACAGCACATCATCTGATTCCATATTAATCGGCAACAATGTCGCCGGATTCAGTACATTACAACGTTTGATCTGTATGTGACTTGCCAAAAGGGTCAGCTCGTACCCGGACAACCTTGCACTCGTCAGATGTTGAGTCTTTGTCCGATTCAAGAGCGTATCAACTGCATGCGGAACCATCACTATGAGCATATTATCCATGACCAGACCTGCGGATTGTCGAATAGACGCCGCCGCTGTCGCCCTTAAGCAACTCGGCAACGCTCTAGCTACCGGGTCTAAGGTGGAGGAAAAATATGCACACGGACGCTGCTTATCACCAAATTGCTGCGTTAAAACACTCAACGCACAACCGTCCCTCTCATGGACGTATAATGTGAAAGGCTTACTGTAATCAGGAGTACCTAACACAGGAGCCGAACACAGTGCATCACGCAGTTCAGAAAAACTTTTCTGACATTCCTCCGTCCAAGGCAAAGGAGTTGAAACGTCCTTGCACGTGAGAGCTACCAATGGCTTCGCTAACAGTGAAAAGTTCGGGATCCACTGTCTGCAGTATGACGTGATACCTAGAAAGGCACGCACATCTCTCTGAGTTGCTGGCACAGGCATTCGAACAATTGCTGCAATTCTTTCAGGGGTCAACCTTCTTCCCGCCTTTGACAATAAGTGACCTAGATAGGTTACTTCTTTTTTTTTTTTTTTTTTTTTAAAACCTTTATTCGTGCATCTTAAAAGAACAAATACGGGCCTACAACCGTCAGGCCGGCCACGATACAGTAAAGCACTGATACCCACATTACAGCCCCCGTGCGTCAACGGTCAAGAGTAACACCGAGTTATGAGTTACATACTGGAGATATCTTTGACACCCGGGGAAGGAGAGGTGAAGGTTAATTTTAGGTTTTTAAGGTAATTTTATCAGGGAAAAAAAGTAAGTGAAGGATAAGAACAAAGGAGATTCGAGTCCGCAAGATAGCTTCACCACACGGGAGAGCAGCAACATCAGTAAAAACAACAATGGAAGTAAAATCTCAAGCAGTGAGGCGGTGCAGAGATATAACAGGATAGTCACATGAGCAAGTACGCACCCCTCCAGAGCCGCCCCCACTCGATCCACACCACACCCGGACCCCGAATCGAAGCAAGTAGAGCGCAGAGACATAAAAGAAAAAAGGCCCATAGAACTAATTAAGAACCGAGTATAATCCCCCCACCCAACACCAATGCGGAGGCTACGGCCTGCCCCCCCCCCCAGCATAGTGCCTGTCGCCCAATGAACCCGAAATATAGACAAGAGAGAAAGTAGGAATAGAGTAAAGAAATGAAGAAAACAGAAAGGAAGGTGAGGAGGAGCCCACGGGACACCAGAGCGCCCCAAACCATCAGCCCGTTATGGCCTCCACACACTGAGAGCCCACTACGCCAGAAAACTGCATGCGAAGATACCATGTCACCACAATTTAAGCGGAGGAATACAAGTCGCGACGAGTGCGCACAAAACATACATACAGTTCCAGTCCCAGGCCAGCCCGTCCATGGCGATAGAAGTCAGTCTAGCCCTGGCCCGATCGCGGGCTTGGGATTAAACCGGCCCCTACATGAAGGCCCCGTGTCCCGAGCAGACAAAGACAAGATGGCCGCTTGTGAGAAGACGGTGAAGTAGGATCACGAAATGGCCGCCGACCATCTATTGAGGTCCCTCTTTGCACCACATAAAATCCAAACCTGGCAAGTAAAGTACAGGAGTTCCACAAAAAAGAAGCAGTAGGCCACCGCGGACGGTTCCTCGGAGCCGTTAGGTGTCGCTTAGCAGGATACTCTTGCGGACGCGGTGAGGCAGGCAACAATGAAGCAGGCAGCCATGACCAGGGGTACAAAGTATCCGCAGTTGAGGTGGAGAGCGGTGGACCCCGGGTGCCGGGAACGCCGGATGAAGGCACCAGTGTAGCACAATCATACACCGCCGTTGCGTCCCCGCAAGAGGACAAAAGCACCGGGAGACCCACGCCCTGTGGATGACAAACAGAGCGCTCACGACCCGCAGCCGACAGTATGGGGTCAAACCGCTCACTCAGCGCCTGCAGGCCAGCGCACATCTGTAGTTGAAGGTCCCGCAGGACAGCCAGAACGGAGCCGCATGTCAACGGAAGCTGGGCCCCCACATCGGCAGCAATCCGGGACGGCACTGTGGAGCTGGTGTCCGGAAGAGGGAGGGCGAAGTGGGCAGCGGGCGAGACCGGAGTATCACCCCCCAGCCGCGAGCAGGCACTCAACGCCATGTTTTGCCGCTGTACGTTGCAATGGCCAGGGGGGGGGGTCGTGGCAAGGAGTCAATTCCCCTCAGGTCTACACCGCAACAGGGAAGGCCGACAGTCGCTTCTCTACTCCCAGGTTCTCTTTGCCGCCGGCTAGGCAATAGGTGAAGGGGGTCAGCAGCCTCCCACAGCGCGGTCCTCAGAGCGGGGCAGGAGACCCGCCGCACCGGGGCCCACCCCACAGCTCCAGCCCGTCAGGCACAGGGTGCAGAAGGTGTCAGGCCGTCCCTCCCCGGACTCATCCGGCAACGATCCGTGGTGCGAGGTGAGATCGGGACCGCGGGGCTCAGGTTAGCGCTAGCTGGTCCGGTAACTGCGGAGCTTCCAGGGGCCGGCAAAGGCCATAATGGCGCAGGGGTTCCGTGCAGAGGACAAAAGCACCCAGAACTCGGGCATCCGGGTGGGCTGAGACTCCGGGAAAGCGGCAGCGCGGTCAGCGCGTCTTCGCACACGTTGCACCTCGAGAATCGGCGAGGATGGGCGTCAGGATAGTAGTCCGAGGCCACGGGCCGACGGAGCCGGGTGCTCAAGCGCCTGCTCCGGTCGCCATCTTGGCTCCTCCCCAGGTGGTCTGTGATAGGTTACTTCTTGACAACAATATTGTAGTTTGGAAGGTGATACCTTATGATGTGAGTCACAAAGATGCTGTAACAGTGACACTGTAGCTGTTCTACAAAGCTGTTCAGTGTCAGCAGCTACCAACAGATCATCAACGTACTGAATCAAGGCCGCACCAGCCGGTAATACAAACGCATCAAGCTGACTTTTAAGAGCTTGACTGTAGATCGATGGACTCTCACAGTAGCCCTGAGGTGCGCGTTTGAACCTAAAGCTGCGACCACCTAATGAGAAACCGAACAAGTCTCTACTTTCCTCAGCGATCGGAATGCTAAAGAACGCATTCTTCAAATCAATTACCGAGAACCATGATGCAGTGGCTGGAATCAAAGTCAGTAAAGCAGTAATGTCTGGTACCACAGGAAACTGTGGGACAACAATTTTATTCACCTCTCGCAGGTCGATAACTAGACGATACACGGGAGGCTTGGAGGGATCCGTTCGTTTCAGAATAGGCAACACGGGACTATTGCACACATTACCCCGTGTCTCCTCAATAACATCTTTACCGATCAAATCGTAAATGATCGCTAATAGTGCCCGTTCACCATCAAGGGAAATACGATACTGGGGTATGCGCGGCAAGCGCGCACCAACTTTCAATTGAACAACATAAGGTGGGATATCCAGCAGGCCCACGTCGTTGGGACCTGTCGCCCACAGGGAGTCCGGAAGAGATCTCAATTCCGATGGGAGCTTATCGACCGATAAATACATAGGGGAAATCACGCTCTCACCCAACGTAAGCTCCACACCCGTAGGAGAACAGTACAAAGTCGCATGCAACCTTTTCAACAAATCCAAACCCAAAAGATTCTCACCACAACCAGTAGTCAAAATCAAAGGAGCCTTTAGCTCATGAGACCCAATCGTAAGGGGCAAAGGGCTTGAAACTGGATTGCTAACGGGGGCGCCAGAAAATCCAACGGAAACATTCGTTAAGCCAGACAAAGGCGCGCCAGGGAGTTTCGAATGCATGATGGAACTTTTTGCTGCACCAGTGTCCAACAGAAAAGGCTCAACGACGCCCAAAGTGGCTACTGCAACATAAGGCCCTCTCTGATCAACCGGAACTGATACTTCTCCCTTCCTTTGTCTATGGCTGTCCTAGTAGATATCATCCGTATCAACATCACACCCAACATAGCAGTCATCCACATGATACTGTGCAGATCGACCGGACGGCGGGTCGCGCCGATCGAAACAATTTTGCGAGTCCGCAGACGTTGAAAAACGTTCAGCCTGATTCTGAGTAACTCCACGACCTCTACCACGGGAAGCCTGTTGAGGGCCACTACGACCTCCTCGAGCCGACACACCATTGTTCCTATCACGGAGAACCGGACAGTCAAACTTCAGATGGCCCTCCCCACGACAATATGCGCATTGATTATATCCCAACACAAAGCGAGGTGCGGGAGAGGCATTTCGCGGCTGCAATCTAGAGAACTGTGATTGGGATCGATTTGGCTGCTGGGTATCACTGAAATTCGAACGCGGGGGATAGGCTTGCTGCAACAAGACCTTTGTTTTGAGATCCTTCGTTTTCTTATCTGCACGTTCACTTTCCTCCTTTTCCCTATTTTCGTAATATTGGGCCGTGGCCAATATTTGAGCGGTGGTAGAAACAGCTCAATTTGTTGCTAAGCTCGGGCAACAAGTTCGATACAAACTTATCGACAAACAACCGCTGACCACCCTCGGAACCCATGTCCTGACCACTATGATCAACAAACGCTTCCTCAAATCTCGTAAAGAAATCAGAAACACTTTCATCCCTCTTTTGCCTGCAGGCTGATAACTTGTCCCAATTGACGCGCATTGCTGGCATAAGCGTTTTCATGAGGGTAATTATCCTCTGAGGCAAATCCGCAATAAGCTGTTCAGGCTTAGCCCCACCGACTTGCTGGGCGTCCGCCGCCGTAAGGGCAGCCCAGTCACCGCCTAACTCGGCTACATGATTCTCGTGACGAATTTTCGCCCAAATCGGCTGAGGCACCACATTGCCAAACAACATGTCGATATCAGCCAAGTTCATAACGGTAGCATCCACCAGTTGGGACAGCTCCTCATAATAACCTGCAGGATTCTTACGGGGATCAGGCAAAGATTGCTTCACTTGCAAAACTTCCGATCGTTTCCAAGGGAGGTGTATCCACACTCGCTGGAACCGGCCCGGGACAACAGGGACAGCAGTAGGATCACCTGGCATCCACACTGGGGGAACTTCTCGCATAGGATATTGGCCAGGGTGTGCCATCCATTCCGCGGTCGCGTCCTTAAACAACGCACGAGGTTGCACTGTGCATCGAAAGGATAACAAGCGTTCTAGAGCCTCTCGAACCTTATCACCTACGATTACACCCGTGGCAAACCGAAGCTGTAGCTCGGAAACCTCAGGTGGTATATCATCAGCCATATCATCGTCCCACTCCTCTTTCAATGACTTACACAATTCTTCGAACACAAATCGTTGCGTGGGCACATTAAACTGAGAAAACGTTTCAAACACTACACGTGGGGTGTATTTAACAGGGTTACGAATCCATCTACGTGCCGTTTTCACCAACGATTCACGTTCCCTACCATCAGGAAGCTGACTGCGTCTTTGGGCGACATCTGAGAGAGTCGAGCCAAGTATCGGCCCAAAAAGCGGAGAATAAAGAGAAGCAACAGCGGTCAGGAGACGACTACGAACAGAAGGAGAAGAGGAAGAAGATGCAGACGCAGCAACAATAGGGGTGGAAACAGTAGAAGTCGACGCGGCAGCAGGAGTAGCGGGAACAACAGGCACTTGGAAAGGCGCAGTAGGGAGAGAAGGCGGAACGAGAGGATGCACGATCTGTGGCACAAGGGGATTTGGGAGAGTGGGAGGAACGGCGGGCTGACCGGCAGCCGCCACAACAGCAGGTTGAGGAAGGGGTGGATGTACGGGACCCATAACATCGGGAGCATAGGGAGGTGGCGATTTCAACAGATAAGACAAGAGCGAGTCCTCCACCGCATCTTCTCCTACTCTGTCGATATTAGAAGGTAGCACCGGATAACACTTATCCACTGCCATATGGTGAAGCCGAGCACTAACTTCCTGCTCTTTCTCGTCTTTGTCTAACTGATACTGTTCTGCATTTCGCATCACCGTAATAACACCTTCTCTTTTATTTTTCTTATTCTGTTTGATTTCTTTCTGTTTGGCCTCTTTCCGCCATAACCGGAAGGAATCAAACATGGCCGGCCTAGCTTTCTTTTTAAACAATTTAGCTTCCAAATTATCCAGAACGGCAGCCTCGAAACTACCATGAGATGGCCAACTAAGGACGCCATCGTTTTTAGTGTAGCGGACCCAATATTCATTATATATGATAGGACCCACGCCATGATGACTATAGAGCTCGTAAATCGGAGTTCCAACCGGAGGTATCGGACATGAATCCTCCAGCCGGGAATCCATGCTGCAACATTTGAGAAACCCAAACAAAGTACTACGGCCAGGCATCGTGCACACTAGCCAAGTATACAAACTTCAAGGGCTATCGAAGTACGATGTCCTCGCAAAAATGCAAGACCCTCGGTTTTTGGCAATTGCAATCGTCAAATAAAACCCAACAACTAAGAACCACGAATGCTATGGAACCATGCAAACAACAAAGCAATACTGGGAGCGACCCACAAATACTTAACTGAGAGAACAATGGCGTCACCAGGAAGGCCCGTCGATCGTCTCGCCGTACAAAGGACTACGCCAGGCGCCAAAACAGGTCGACAGTCAGGGCATCGGTCCGTCGCAGCCGTCAGGAGGCGGGGATCTTCGCGGGAAAAGACGTCGGGCCACTTATTTCGACAACTGGATCGATGAAGCGGGGTGCACCTTCCCTCGGAGATTTCACACGAAGTTCCTCACGATCGTCGGGCTTTGGACCGGTACCGTTGATGTCGCCCCACGTTGGGCGCCAACTGAAGGACTGGGTTATTCTTAAGACCCAGCGGTGCCAGGGAACAACACCTGAAACCTTCGTGGGTTACCTGTTCTGGCGTACCAAACACAGAGACACGGGACACTTCCAGCGACGTCAGAGATCAGCGTTTATTTACTGCAGGGATACAGAGGTCACAAGAAGTACACAACGTGTAGGTTCTCGGAGACTGCTTCAAATTCGTAGAAGTGGATCGCTCCTTTTATACAAGTTTTTGCCATAGCACAGTATGGCGAACAAAGGTTACAACTCAGTTCCCACAATAAACTTCAAAGGGTCGCATTCATGTTTCAGGGAGCCGGAACATAATTACACCAGTCTTGCCGGTTCCCAACTGTAAAAACATATTTCCTCCGCAATAAACACATTCCATCCCAACCGTAAACACATTAAGAGGAAGGACGAAAAAACAGATGCAAGGAAAGGACAAGGATGGATAACAGGTTAGAAAAGAGTGTTAGGGGCAATAAGGAAACTTGATAGAAGGGTCAAAGACCTCGTGTCTAATGTATGCGTGGCTGAAACAATAGACCGGCGCGGCAAGATGAGCCTCGAGCGGGGCCATCTGCCTCAGTCGTGTCATTTCCCTCATCGTAAAAGTCACCTCAAAGGAACACGTGTCCTTCGTGTGAGCTTGAGAGTTCCAGGGTCACGAAGCGGACAAAGCCCGTTCGCTGACTACCTGAGGGCAAGAAACAAAATGGATGCTGTATCTAAAATGGAACCCAAGGGTTCGGATGAACAAACCCAAAAATGAGACGAACCATACGTGGCGGCATAGCGAAACTTCGTACACCCACTATACTCGTCATTTGCGGTTCGTAGATACCAAACTCATCCATATTCGTCACTACTCAAAAAGTGCCGTCCCGTCTCACACGGAACCTCAGTCCTTGAAAGTGTGAAACTTCCATTCCGCAATCCGCTTGAACAAAACCCTTTCAAATCTTGTGGCACTCCAGGCTGGGGATTCTTTGTGGGGATGTTCAGGTGAGCTCTGTTAACCTGTAGCTTGCAGGGAGTCTACTTCTTAGTCCTTTTGTAGCAAGGTACTCGGCGGAGGCTTTAAACCTTATAAACAAGTGTGCCCAAGCACAAAAATGTCCTTTCAACAATTGTTTGCAGGCCAAGTTATCCATGTTGGAAGGCCCAGTATCCTGTCTGCATTGTAAATACCAGCTCAGCATAGTTGAGGAACCCAATCTCAATTCTGACGTGATAAAGCCAGATAGTTCGGCCACCAGATCTCACAGAATTATTCTGTGTAACACGAGATCTCTAGCTAAACACTCATTTGAAATATGGGACATGCTGACCTCTCAGGATCCTATGGTGTGTTTTTTTACCGAGACCTGGCTAAACCCCTCAAACCATGCGATGATCACGCTCGCAATTCCAGAGAATTACAAGTTTATTCATTTGGACCGGGAAAGAAAAAAGGGTGGCGGTATTGCCATTGCTTTTAAAAAAGATGTGGAGGCCAAATGGGTCTCCTCAATATGTAATGAACAATTAGAACTAGGCATTTTTAAAATTACTGTCTCTCCTGCTGACACCTGGCATGGAGCTTTAGTATATCGCCCACCAGGTCCCAAAGGAAGTTTCGCTGATGTGCTAGTAGAATATCTAGCACTTCATATACTTGCAACAAATATCTTCCTTTTGTTGGGGGATTTCAATTTTCATGGAGAGAAAGTAGAGGACCCTGAAGTCATTAAATTACTGGCTTCTCTTAAACTCTTAGATCTTACTCAACGAATAGAGGGTCCTACCCACAATGCTGGGCATCTACTAGATCTACTTTTCTCCAACTCGGATCGGATCCATTGTGACCCTCCCTATCCCCTTCCATGGACCGATCATTATATGATTACGGTCCACATAACTTGCCTGGTAGAACTAAGTCCACTACAGCCCACTAAACAATCCCTAAGGATTCGTAGAAGATGGGACAATCTTTCCCCGGCGGCATTTAATGAGACCTTTTCCATGTATAAATCAGATAACACTAGAGATATTAGTGAACAATTGGAAATCTTCAATACTGCACTGGAAGAAGCTTTGGACAAAACTGTCCCAAAGAAGTTAGTGAAATCTAGGCCCCAGAGAGATTCTACTCCCTGGTTCTCAGGTACATTGAAGCTAGAAAGGTCTAGCTGCCGGCACCTGGAAAGGAGATGGCGCTTGGACAAATCAGAGGAAAATAGAACACTATACAAGAGGGCTTTGTCCAAATACCACCTGAACTTAAAGGTTGCCAGACAGCACAATATTATTGATCAAATTGATAATGCGAGCAACTCCCAGAAAACCCTATTTAAGGTTGTACGGGACTTTGTCTCGCCAAAAGCCTGCAGACATCGGCCCCCAGAAACACAAGAGCTATGTGACTCCCTGGCCTCCTTCTTTCAGGAAAAAATTTTGAACATCTATGCCAATTTCCCCACCACTACTAACTCTCAGATGGCTTCCTCTCAATCGCCCCGGAAACAAAATAACACAAACGCATGTTCCCTCAACTGCTTTTCGTTGGTTACAGTTGAACAGGTGATTAAAGCTCTCTTGAGAGCGAAATCGGGGTCACCATGGGATACCTGTCCTCCCAAAATCATGGCAGATCTGGCCTTAAGCTGTGCCCCCGCCATCCGAGATTTATTTAATAACTCCATCACTTCGGCCACAATTCCGACTGCTTGGAAAGAGGCGGTCGTTTGTCCCATACTGAAGAAATCATCGGCTGACCCCTTGATCTTGGCTAACTATCGCCCCATTTCCCTTCTACCTCTCCTAGGGAAAATCTTGGAAAGTCACATTAACAGCCAACTAAGCCTGTACTTAGAGGAAAACCATCTTTTAGATCCATCCCAGTCCGGTTTTCGTCCCGGATTCAGTACAGAGACGGCTGTGCTGGCCGTTACCGACTCTCTGAGGCTAACTGTTGATAAAGGAGGATCAGTTATTCTGATTCTCCTTGATCTCTCCGCAGCCTTCGATACGATCTCCCATTCGAAGCTATTGGAGAGACTCCAGGATTGTGGCATTAAAGGTCAAGCCTGGAAATGGCTAGAACAGTACCTATTGGGTCGCACGCAAACTGTTATGCTAGGACCGTTCGTCTAAAAAAAAATGCTGCTGGACAGGGGAGTCCCTCAGGGCTCTTGCTTGAGCCCTACTCTCTTCAATTTATATATGGCTCCTCTGGCGAAAGTAGTCGAGCATCTGGGTTTCGAAATTGTGTCATATGCTGATGACACCCAGCTAATGTTCACAATTGGTACGACCCAGAACTCGACAAATCCCGCTTCGCCGCCGGTATGCTGGCCATCTTTGACTGGATGTCGAGAAACTGCCTCCAGCTTAACCCCGGTAAAACGGAGGTTATGCTTTTAGGTAAAGCGAATAACAGCTGGTCGGATGAGTGGTGGCCCAATCAACTTGGTCCCCCCCCACCCCCCAGAAGTTGGTCAAGACCCTTGGGATCTATTTGGACCAGACCCTATCTATGAAAGATCAGGTAGCGGCAACAACCAGCTCTTGCTGTTATGGGCTAAGGTTGCTTAGGAAAATCTTCCCATTTCTCCCTATTTCTCAGCGCAGAACCTTAGTCCAGGCAATGGTTATCAGTCGCTTAGATTATGGAAATGCGATGCTGGCTGAAGTGAGCCAAATCCACCTGGCTAAACTTCAGGTTATCCAAAATACGGCAGCACGGCTTGTCTTGAATCGCCCTCCAGGCTCAGCCTCTACACCTTTGCTGAAAGAACTGCATTGGCTGAATGTTAGAAATCGATCTATCTTTAAGATCGGCAGTCTGACTTACAAGGCTCTAAGGGGAAGTGGGCCTCACTATCTTCGAAAGAAAGTGGTCAAATATTCCTCTCAGAGAAATCTTAGATCCAATTCTCTGGACCTCCTTCAAGTTCCCAGAATCCGCCTCACGCGGACGGGAGGCAGATCCTTCTCATTCTTAGCCCCTAACTATTGGAACAAACTTCCGTTAGCAGTCCGCAATACTCAGTCACTGACTGCTTTCAGGAAGAAATTAAAAACTTTCCTGTTCTAATCGGTTCCCGGTCATTGTGGTTACTTTTTCTCCCGCATTCTCCCAGTTAAGCGTCTAGATGCCCCAGGGTGAGTTGTGCGCTCTATCAAAAACCCCTACCAATACCAATACCAATACCAAGATAATCCACAGGGCTGCAGTTTTCGATGGTGCAGTTTTCAGAGGTCAGGCCTTAGAAGTCTTTGCACAGCAGAACTTCGCAGCAGGGCACGTCTTGCTTCAAGTAAGTTTCAAGCAGCAGATCTGGAGGGCTCTGCCCCTCTCAGATACTTATTCAAAATTCTCTGGGTCAAACCACAGGTCACTTCTGACCAATGAGAGCAGGGTAACTCCTCATAGTTATGACCACATCCTGTAGAGTGTGGCATTATTTTGTCCCAGAGTGCATCAAATCTTCCAAATCCATAATGGCTGATTTTCCAGCAAGGAGGTAAGAGCTGGCTAAACATACCCCCTGGGATGGCTTATTTCCATGGCCTCTCCCCCTACCATCTTCACCTGCCTTCATTAAGCCTAGCTCTGACTCTGGGTCAAGAGTGTAAGAGTGAAACTGAAAACCAGGCCTCCCCTCTGCCTTTGAAGAGTATGGTTTACGACTCCACCCCCTAGCCTGGCATTCCTATAGACCAGTACACTGCCCTCCCAGCAGAGATGTTAACGCCAGGGGTTCTTTATCACCTCTTCAAAGCAACCTGGCTAATCCACTTTACTCTGACCAATCAGGGCAGACCACTGGAAGGCTGAATTTGGACTTACAAACAAGAAAGTCTTATAACTTCTTGTATGTACACTTTAGAAGAAATTCAACAATATAATATTGCTGGATTTACTACTACCATTCTGGGAAGTGTTTGAATGGTCCGGCTAGTCCTCTCCTATCAATATTTATTAATCATTAACTTCCTACCATGTTAACCTATTGGCCATGGGGTTTGCAATGGGGAATATGACTTGGGCCAGTCTTCTAGCACCAGGGCTTATAAAAACATATTTTATAAGTATTTCCCTAATTTCTACAGAACCCCATCCCCCCTGTGCAACTAGGGGAGACTTTAGAGGTCCTGATTCTGTAGAAATATTGCAGATTCTTCTTTTACTGTGCTCCTAGCATCAAAGTCGAATTTGACCAGCAATATACTGTTTCAAAGCAGTCCTGGCACCCAGTGCTGCTTTTATACTGACCTCAGGCTTCAGCACTGCACACATGCTAGTGCAGAAAAAGCTGCTGGCCTCTAAACTGCAATACCCCAGGGTACTGGGGACTTCTAGGTAATTTCAACCCCCTGCCCTATTATATAATAGGGGCTTATGGGGTAGGTCATGCCAATTACAGGGGTACCCCATCATACCATAGTGTACCCTAGTGTATATTGGGTGTTTTAACTGTATTCAAATGTGTTCCTTTAGGCTGAACACTGGCCCTGGGCCTGGTTAGGCAGAGCCCAGGGTCAGTCAAAATCAGTTACCACCAGCATCAGTCAGCAACAAGTTGGGGGGTGCCCAGGGCACAGGATCACTTTGCAACATAGCCCTCCCCAACTAAAGGTGATGGGTTACTAACCTACACCCTGGTAGTCCTCATCAGCTAAGTGGAAAAACCTGGAAAGTCCATCTGTATTTGCCTGGGCAACCCCAGGTCTGTGTTCCACTGTGAAAAAGTCCATTCCCTGTAGGGAAATGGCCCACCTTAACAGATTGGGATTCTCCCCTCTCATCTGCATGAGCCACCTGAGAGGCCCGTGGTCAGTTTGAACACGAAAGTGAGTCCCAAACAAATATGGTCTCACCTTTTTCAGGGACCACACCACAGCAAAAGCCTCTCTCTCAATGGCACTCCACCTCTGCTCTCTGGGAAGAAGACTCCTGCTAATACAGGCAACTGGCTGATCAAGGCCCCCTTCATTTAGCTGTGACAAAACTGCCCATATCCCTTGCTCTGAAGCATCAGTCTGAACTACAAATTATTTTGTGTAGTCAGGGGCCAGTAACACTGGTGCTGAACACATAGCAGCTTTCAGAGTGTCAAAAGCCTTCTGACACTCTGGGGTCCAAATCACAATTTTGGGCCTCTTTTTAGAAGTCAGTTCTGTTAGGGGCCCCACAAGGGTCCCATAATTTTGAAGAAACCCTCTATAGTACCCTGTCAGTCCAAGGAATGCCCTGACCTGAGTCTGGGTAACAGGAGCTGTCCAATCCAAAATAGTTTGGATTTTAGCCTGGAGAGGCTGTACATGGCTCCCACCTACCAGGTGGCCCAGGTACACCACAGAACTCTGCCCTATTTGGCACTTGCTTGCCTTAACAGTAGGGCCTGCTTGCTGCATGGCCTGAAGCAGTTCCCTTAGGTGGTTTAAGTGATCCCCCCAGGTAGAACTGTATTCAGCTATATCATCCAGGTAAGCTGCAATTAACTGTTCCAACCCAGACAAGTCCCTGTTCACCAACCTTTGGAAGGTGGCAGGTGCATTCTTTAATCCAAAGGGCATTACCTTGAACTGATAATGTCCCTCTGGGGTGGAGAATGCTGACCTCTCCTTTGCTCCATCAGTGAGGGCAATCTGCCAGTAACCTGAAGTCAAATCAAGAGTACTCAGGTACTTAGCAGCCCCTAACCTATCAATGAGCTCATCAGTTCTAGGTATAAGGTGAGCGTCAGTCTTTGTGACTGCATTCAAACCTCTGTAGTCCACACAGAACCATAACTCCTTGGGTCCCCCCTGAGGATTAGGTTTAGGTACCAGTACCACTGGACTGGCCCATGGACTCTCAGACAGTTCAATTAACCCCCAGTTCCAGCATCTTAGCAACCTCTGCTTTAAAGCTGGCTCTGACATGATCAGACAACCTGTACAATTTATTTTTGACAGGTAGGCTGTCACCAGTGTCAATGTGGTGCACACACCACTCAGTGATGCCTGGGGTCAAAGAGAACAGGCCAGCAAACTGCTCCAGCACCTGCTTACAGTCTTTGTGCTGCTGGTCTGTCAATTTGGGAGAGAGTACAACTCCCTCCTCTGACCCATCTTGCACATTAGTGGAGAGGAGGTCGGGCACAGGCTCAGTTTCCTCCTCCACACCCTCATCAGTGACCAGTAACATGGTCATGTCTGCTCTGTCATGGTGGGGTTTCAATCTATTCACATACAGGACCCTATGAGGGTCCCTGGGTGTGCCAAGGTCAACCAAATAGGTAACCTCACCCTTCTTTTCTAAGATTGGATAGGGCCCACTCCACTTGTCATGGAGGGCCCTGGGAGCCACAGGCTCCAACACCCACACCAACTGTCCTGGAGTATACTCAGGCATAGTAGCCTTTTGATCCTACCAGTGCTTCATGAGCTCCTGGCTGGCCTCCAGTTTCCTGTTTGCCTTGTGCATGTACTCCACCATTCTAGATCTCAGTCCTAGCACGTAATCAAGCACATTGTCCTTAGCTTCTTTAAGAGGCTTCTCTAACGACTCTCTTAACAGGCTCAATGGCTCCCTCACAGGGTGTCCAAACACCAGCTCAAAAGGACTGAAACCAACCCCTTTCTGTGGCACCTCCCTGTAGGCAAACAGTAGGCGTGGGAGGAGAACATCCCATCTCCTCCTGAGTTTCTCTGACAACCCATTTATCATGCCCTTCAGGGTTTTGTTGAATCTCTCAACAAGACCATTTCCTTGTGGGTGATAGGGGGTGGTGAACTTGTAGTTGACACCACACTCATCCCACATGGCAGTCGGATAGCTGGACAGGAAGTTTGTGCCCCTATCTGACACCACCTCTTTGGGAAAACCCACTCTGGTGAACACACCAAGCAGTGCTCTAGCCAACGCAGGAGCATCAATGGTTCTAGGATGTATTGCTTTAGGGTATCTAGTAGCATGGTCAACTACCATTAAGATATACCGATTCCCTGATGCAGTAGGTGGGTCCAGGGGACCAACAATGTCCATCCCTGCCCTTTCAAAAGGAACCCCAACCACTGGCAGTGGCATTAGGGGAGCCTTTGTCTTGCCCCCTGCCTTGCCACTGGCCTGACAGGTGACACAGGAGCTGCAAAACTCCTTTGCCTTTTCAGACATATTGGGCCAGTAGAAATGGTTCACCAACCGGTTCCATGTCTTTGTCTGTCCCAAATGTCCTGCCAAGGGGATATCATGACCCAAAGTCAGGATGAATTCTCTGTACTTCTGGGTCACCACCAACCTCCTGGAGGCCCCCTCCTTGAGGTTTCTGGCCTCAGTATAAAGCAGTCCATCTTCCCAGTAGAGTTTGTGAAACCCACTGTCATCCCCTTCCTCTTGCTTAGAAGGAATCCACCTCAAGCTCTCAAGGGTGGGACAGTCACGCTGTCCCTGACTGAACTCCTCTCTGGAGGGTCCACCTGCTCCTGTCAGTTCTGCCAAATCTGACAGCTCTGGCAGGGATGGAGTCCCTCCCTCAGAGGCCAGATCCTCCACATCAGGGTTAGATTCTTCCTGCACCTCTGGAGTTCCCTGGGCTGGCTCACCAGGCCCAGTGCCCTTGTCCTTGGATGCTTGGCCCTTTGTTCCAGGGTCCAAGTGTCCAGCCCCTCCCTTTTGGCTAGTCTGTGACCTAGTCACAGCACATACAACAACGCACACAACAGCAAGGAGCTCTTCATCATCGTGAAGGAACTCTCCAACCCCAGCTCCAGTGCTAACGACATCCCACCATCGCCAGCCCTGTGCGACTCCCTCGCCACCTTCTTTCACTGGAAAAATCACCGACATCCATGACAGTTTCAAACCCTGGATGACCCCTGCAGACCTCGCCGCACCGGACCCACCGCACCCCACCGCCCACGACACCCTGACAACCTGGACCAACGTGAGCATCGAGGACACAATCAAGACCATGGGAACAATCCACTCCGGATCCCCGTCCGACCCTCTCCCGTACCACATCTTCAACAAAGCCAGCAACTCCATCGCACCCCACCTGCACAAAATCATAAACCTCTCCTTCGAGACCGCCACCTTCTCTGAGAACTGGAAGCACGCAGAGATCAATGCCCTACTGAAAAGCCCAAGGTGGATCCGAGCGACCTCAAGAACATCCGACCCATCTCCCTGCTTCCGTTCCCAGCAAAGGTCATTGAGAAGATAGTTAACACCCAGCTCACCCGTCACCTCGAAGTCAACAACATCCTGGACCCGTCCCAATCAGGATTCCGCAGCAACCACAACACAGAGACCGTCCTCATCGCCGCCACAGACGACATCAGTATCCTTCTAGACAACGGCGAGACGGCGGCCCTCATCCTCCTGGATCTCTCCGCCGCCTTTGACATCGTCTGCCACCACACACTATACACGCGACTCCCAGACGCAGGAATCCGGGAGAAAGCCTTGGACTGGACCACCTCCTTCCTCTCTGGCAGAACTCAGAGAGTCCCCCTCCCCCCCCGTTCCGGTCCGATGCCTCCGAGATAATCTGCGGCGTCCCTCAAGGATCCTCCCTCAGCCCGACGCTGTTCAACGTCTTCAAGGCACCACTAGCACGCATCGCCCGACAGCACGACCTTAACATAATCTCCTACGCCGACGACCCTTAGCTGATCCTCTACCTCACCAAGAACCCTCTCACCGCCAAATCCAACCTCCACCAGGGAATGATGGCCATCGCAGACTGGATGGAGGTGCTTCAACACCCTCGGCATGCTCCGCAAGATCTACAGATGGATCCTGACAAACACAAGGAAAACAGTCACCCAGGTCCTAGTCAGCAGCAGACTCGACTACGGAAACGCCCTCTATACCGGAGCCTCGTCCAAGCTCATCAACAGACTGCAGAGAATCCAGAACGCCTCTGCACGCCTGATCCTCGACGTCCCGCGCCGCGACCACATCACCCCCCACCTGAGGAACCTGCACTGGCTCCCTGTCGACAGGAGAATCTCCTTCAAGCTCCTGATCCACGCACACAAGGCACTCCATAAGACCGGACCAGCCTGTCTCAACAATCGTCTCTCCTTCTACGTACCCAACAGGAAACTCCGCTCTGCTAACCACGCCCTGGCCACGGTCCTGCGCATCTGTAGAACTACTTCTGGAGGCAGATCCTTCTCCCATCGCGCTGCCAGGACCTGGAACACCCTCCCCCTCTACCTACGACAAACCGAAGACCTGATGACCTTCAGGAGACAACTCAAGACCTGGCTCTTCGACCAAGAGCAGCAGCACCCCCCTCCCCCCCAGTGCCTTGAAACCCTCACGGGTATGTAGTCCGCTTTACAAATTCTTGATTGATTGATTGATTGATTTATTGAGTAAACACTGGACAGGGAGCACCATTGACACAGCCACCTTCATAGGGCCTGTCACACCTCCCCATTCCAAATCCACCACAGACATAGGATGGAGTTTGGTAGTGCTGTCTGCGTATGTCACCTGGTGAAACTCACCAGGTAACAACCTCTCTGGAGGCACCAGTTCATCCAGGACCATAGTTACACTAGCCCCAGTGTCTCTGATAGCCTCAACCTCAGTCCCATTCACTTTAGGCCTCTGCCTGTACTTGTCCATGTTTGGAGGTAAGGCAGCAAGGGTTGCAATATTCACCCCACCCAGGGACACTAAGGTTGCTTCCACCACCTGACTACCCTTCTCTGGGGCACCATTCTCCGCCCCTACACTGACATTGGCAATCCCTGTGGATGTCCCCTGCGGGGGGAGCTTCTTGGCGCAGACAGCATCTCCCTGTTTGTGCCCTGGTTGGTTACAGTCAAAGCACTTACCCACCTTTGAGGGATAAAAGACCCTACCATTCTTTCCCTGATACACCCTCCCTTTGAATTTGGGTTGGCTCGGGCCCCCCCTCCATGTGCAGGTTTTTGTGGATCTTTGGAGGACTCTTGATTTTGACCTTCCTTTCCCTGGGCTTTCCCCTGGGGAGGGACCTGTCCTCCTTTCTTCTGGTCACCCCCCTGGTGCTGAACTGAAACCTGGGTTCTCACCCACTCATCAGCTGCTTCTCCCAGCTCTCTAGGGTCTGTCAGCTTAGAGTCCACTAGATACTGGCGTAACTTCACTTCTGCACAATGAGTCAAAATATGTTCTTTCAAAAACAAATTATACAATCCCTCATATGAGTCAACTGTGTTACCAACAATCCAGCCTTCCAGTGCCTTCACTGAAATGTCCACAAAGTCTACCCAAGGCTTTGAACTCAATTTCTGGGTGCCTTTAAACTTCACTCTTTACTGCTCTGGAGTCAGACCAAATCTCTTGACTAAGCATGCCTTCATCTGCTGGTATGATTCTGCATCCTCTCCCTTCAGGGTCAGGAGCCTATCCTTCCCGGCTACTGGAATCAACTCCCACAGGAGTGCACCCCAAACCTAGAGTGGACCCTACTCATTTTAAGGGCCCTCTCAAAAGCTGCAAGCCACTTGTCAATGTCATCCCCCTCAGTGTACTTGGGTACTATGCCCTTGGGAAGTTTAGGTTCAGATCTACCACCCCTGGCCATCTCAACATATTCTTCACTTTCGCTGCCACCATTTCTTTTCAACACCTCCTCCCTCTCCCATCTCTTCTCAGCCAATTCCAGTTTCCTCTGCTCCAAAGCTATCAAAGCTAATTGAGCCTTAAGCTGTCTCTCTGCAAGGGACAGTGGTGCTTCCTGACTAAGGGACTCTTCCCCCCTCTGACCAGCTGGAATCATATGGCTAACACTATAAAAAATGGAAGAGGCATCATCCTCATCTCCCTCTGGGGTGAGATTGAGGAGCTCACCCTCTATCCCCCCTTGCCTCTCCTGAGCTACCACAGCCCAGGCTTTTAGGTACTTAAGCAATGCTGTCTTGTTAATCTTGTTGGAAGCAGGCAGCCCCCTAAGCCTACACTGTACCCCAAGACCACCCACTGCGAACTGGGACAGTTTAGCCAGGTCCATCTCCATGGTTCCCTAGTTTTGGGTCACAAAAAACTAGGCACAACAGACTTAGAACAATTTGGAAAAATCAAAACAATGGATTAAAAACAGTTTAGTCCAAATTCCAAAAATCAAACTCAAAAGTTTTGTTCTAAGGCAATTTAGAGGATTTTTATAATCTTAAATCATTCACTGAAAGGTGTACTTTTTAAACTCAAGTCCTCATCCACATCACTAAGGACCAAGTGTTGGAAAGTGGGTTATTGGTAGGGGCAAATGTAGGTCTGCCACTGGCAACATGGCCACTAACACATGATAGGACCCAGCATAGGTCTTAGAAAATTATTCCTATGTTCAACCCTTGGTAACGTGGCTGCGAGCAGACAGGCTTAACTTCAAAGACAGGTATGTAAAGCATTTAAAAACACCATTTCAGTAAATAATTAAGACACAACACAAAATAAAAATCCAACACCAATTTATAAAACGAAAAGAATCCACTGTAGGGAACCAGAGATATGAATTTTTAAAGATTAGCCACTTTCTAGTGCTTAGAAACCAACAGTGCCCCTTTTAGTCATTTTGTTTTCTCTGACAGGGACACACCTTTAGAAACTGTTCTAGAGAATATCTCACCACTGTGCAGCCTTCTCCAGCAGGCTGGGTCCAGTTAGACCTCCTTCCTGAAGTTCTACTTGCGGGTCCCAAAGTATCCAACACACAGTCCAAGGTTCTGGAATCACCAAGAGGGTCCTTGAAAGTGTGAAACTTCAATTCCGCAATCCACTTGAACAAAACACTTTCAAATCCACTGGCACTCCAGGCTGGGGATTCTTTGTGGGGATGTCCAGGTGAGCTCTGTTAACTTGTAGCTTGCAGGGAGTCTACTTCTTAGTCCTTTTGTAGCAAGGTAATCCACAGGGCTGCAGTTTTCAGATGGTGCAGTTTTCAGAGGTCAGGCCTTAGAAGTCTTTGCACAGCAGAACTTCGCAGCAGGGTACTTCTTGCTTCAGTAAGTTTCAAGCAGCAGATCTGGAGGGCTCTTTCCCTCTCAAATACTTATTTCAAATTCTCTGGGTGAAGCCACAGGTCACTTCTGACCAATGAGAGCAGGGTAACTCCTCATAGTTATGACCACATCCTGTAGTGATGCTCCTCCCCCTCATGGTGATGGCGATGTCGACTCTGCAGTCAGGTGTGCTGAAGCGCTAAGGCAGGGCGTAGCAGTTTGTTTTTCTCTTCGTTCCGACTTTCTTTTCGGCATTTTGCATTTCGCCGCTGAGTTTGTGGTGAAACCCGGCTGGAAAAAAAAACAAAAAACGGAGGCACTTGCTTCACTGGAGGTACCGGTATCCCACTGGAATGGCGGCTCGGAGTCCCGCTGGGCGCTAATCCGCTGACCTGCTCATGTCAATCGGCGGGTCTGCAATTCCAGTGCGGAATGGATTGCCTGAACGGAATATTTGATAGTGCCAGCATAAAAAACTAAATACTGGTGAATACGACGGCGGAATTTTGCTGGCTAAACCGGCGGCTTTACAACTCAATCAGGAGGTGAGCACTGGGAGTGTGGCGAAGTATAGTTGTTGGACCGGAATAAGCATCTGGGAGAGGGGGGTTCCTGGCACGAACGCACCAACTGCGCTAGTATCCCTGAGCTTACCTGTGCTCTTTTGAGTCTTGTGGGGCTGCTGAGTTCCTTGCTGCTCGTTCTTTCTCCCTCCCGCCGCCGCTGGACACTGCGGCCGCTGTGTGGGGGAAGACAAAGACTACAACACCCAAGATCCCTTGCCCGGAAGCGGAAGTGACGGATTTCGCGCCCGCGGGCGCTACAAAAGTAACCCACCCCCAGCGTCGCGGGACTGCGCGTGGGTTAATCTCGGGCATAGGACGGGCCCTCTGTGGCCCTCAGAGGCACAAGGAGGCCGGGCCGGGCCACATCCATTGGCGTAAAACCCAGGTATTGGGGCTGACATACATGTAAGACTTCTTCGTTCCTCCTGTTAAAATCAGACTGCTGTATAGACGCTATAGAACTTAAAAGCTGGACACTGAGGTTGTGTTGCTTGATTGGTCATTTTACAAATTGATATACACGACATGCCCTTTGTTTCTGTGTAGCCAAATGTTAAATGCTAAACACTGATTAGTATTTGGCCATTCTGCTTTGACCATATTGGGAGAAAGGGGGCTGTTAATTGAAAGGGCGCTATGGCTACGAAACCTAAAAAAAGATCAACTAGGCGTAAAGCAAGTACCCCGCTGATTACCACACATAGCCAATCTGACACTGACATTGCAGTCGGATATTCTGCTCCCCCAACGGCCATAGATTTAATGTTAAGGAAGGTCATTGGGGCAGTAAATGGGGAAATTGAACGCACCCAGAGACGCCTATCAATGACCCCTACAAATAACTCCCACACACAAATGCAAAGCAGACCTCTGCAAGCCCCAGAAGTAAACCTTTGTGATAGTTTACAGGAAAATAGCCTGGATATTTCATATGGAAACTTGCCTTGTGGCCAGCAGCCACCAGAGGCCGAACCATCTGTTTGCAAGGCAGCAAAAAGACCAAATTTAAGTAAGCCTAGGCTGCCTAAAAGAGGCTCAAAGATTATGCAAGCAAGGAAACCAAAATCCATCAATAAGGGTGGGAAGAAACAACCATCAGAGGATGAGGTCATAGAAATAGGTGTACCAAGCCCATTAAGTCTGCCAGGATGGCTACAATCGGTCATAACTGATTTGCAAAAACACCTGGAAACCTTCATTATTGCCCAAATAAAACCACTGATTAGCAAATTAGATAGAATGACTAATGAGCTCCAAAAACAGGCGAGGCCGAAGGAAACTATTAATCCCACCCATATTGAAAATATTACACCAACCGTGATTCTCCCCCCAAGGCCACCACCTACGAATAATATTACTACAAGAAATGTGCTATGTACTACCGCTCAGGTTCATGTCCCAACCATAAGTAGAGACCACTTGCAGGATAGATGCCCTGCTGAACATATGAAAGATTGTCACCCTAAAACTCATGATCAGCTTAGAAGACCTCAGATGCAGCCAGGACAGGTTGCATCTCATGGCCCGGTTGAAGCACAGCAGAAAGCCCCTGATAGGAAGGGAAAAACTTATCCTCCCCCTCCCGGAGTAAATTTACCTCCCCAAGCTAGCCCCTATGTTGTGGTCTTTGCCGGGGATCCTGAACTTAGGGTGGGCCAAAGGGAACCATACCAAGAGTTAAAAAACAAGGTCATAAACTGGCTAAACACACATAGACCTCTCCAAGGGAGGGAAAGGGGTGAAATCATCCATGTGAGAAGAGTTCCATGGTTGGGCAACAGAGGGAAGGATATTGAAGGGGACTGTATTATTGCAAATTTCGGAAATCCAAATCTAGTGGAGTATATACTGGGCAATTACAACAAAAATATAACCAGCACCATACGAACCATGCCATTGGGATATTTTTACCCTAGAAACAGAACTATGTACCCCTCGGCCCATTATCTAGGTTGGATGGAAGGAGGAATAGATGGATGTCTGAAAAGGAATCATGAATACAGCCATCCACGATTACTAAATTTGGATGGCCTACAGTGGAAGAACAGATTTACCCCCCTCCAATCCCTGGATGAAAATGAATGACTAACTAAGTTAGAGACTTGCCCGGTAGGGAAGGAAATAAGGACGGCCACGAATACAAATGAAACAATATCTGAGGGAAGGCATACACTGAATCCCCCAAAAACTTTCCCGCAAAAACAGACTGGGGAGAGGAAAGATCTCCTGCCTGAAGGGAGGGGGGTAGATAAACCAGATTCCAACGGCCCAAGTTTGACCGGGATACAGGGAGGTAAGGTGAAAATTACGTCTTGGAACATAGCAGGACTAGCTGGAAAAATAGCTAATGTAGAGTGGAGGAACCAACTAAGGGACTTTCAAATAATAGCCTTACAGGAGACTTGGGCAGTTGAGCCCGACATTTATCACTTGGAGGGCTATAAGTCCTTTTTTGTCCCAGCGCAGGAGAGTAGGGTGGGTAGAGCAAGAGGAGGCTTAATAATATATGTTGATGTTAATTTAAAGAGGAGATGGACCGAGCCATCCTGGACTTCAGACAACTTGCAAGCAGTAACTTTTCAGGGGCAAGGGCTGAGGGTACAATTATTTAATATCTACAACCCTGGCGCAGGAAGTGGCACTAATACCGTGCTTGAGGAATTGGATGTTAGACTGAAGCAGGAAACCGACCTTAGAAAAGGTGGGGAATACTCATTCGTCCTTTTAATGGGGGATCTAAATTGCCATCTTTGCTCACGCCTGATACCGGTAACTATAGACTGGGATGCTTGCCCACTTAGAAAAGGGCCACATTTTGAGCATAGCTCTGAGGGCACACTATTAACAAAATTGATAGGTAGTCACTCATTAGCACACACCAGTGACTTGATAACCCCAGGACCAGAGGGCACCCTGATACCGACTTTTAAAGGAAGGGGATGTTCGTCTATTATAGACTACATTTTGATATCCACCTTCGCCAAACACTGGATCGGGAGGGTAAATATTAAATGGAGTCCCTTTAGTGATCATAATCCTTTGTCCATGGAAATATTGTACAAGGGCTACACTAAAATGAATAAGCAGTTGGACACCATTTTACAACCCACAGATCAGGGAAGGCGTTTAAAATGGGCAAAAATCAATGCCCCTGAATTTTACACTGCACTGGTCGTAAAGGGGAGAAGGTGGGTGGAGGATTGTTTAGATCTCCAAGTAGAGGGATTTGACCTAGTTGCCGCTTTTAGGGAACTAACTAAACTCGCTGACAAATTACTAGAGGCAAAGGGTCCTAGAACATCAGGGACACATCCTAGATGGTTCGATGTAAACTGTGCACGAGCATTAAGAAATTTAAAAGCAAGTCTTAAGGCAAATCCAAGGGACATAGTGGAAGTGGCAAAGTATAGAACAATCTATAAAATTAAGACCAGAGAAAGGAAGTCCACTTTAAAATCAGAACTATGGGCAGATTTAAGAGAGGCTGGAGAAAACAGGGACTTCACTGAATTTTGGAGGATCATAAATAGGCCCTATTTTCATGACTGTACCACTCCGGTCCTCAGTACAAATATTCTCCCACAGCAATGGGTATCCCATTTTGAGAGCCTTTATAATCATTTTAATGATTCTAAACAAGAAGGGGTATGGGTCGGAAATAGGAGCTGGGTGCAGGATTTCACACTCACTGAGATTACGCAGGCAATTAAACGGCTAACACCAAACAAAGCCCCTGGGCCCGAGGGCACTCCCCTAGATCTGTATAAAAGCAATGTCGATCTATGGGCGCCAATTTTAACGAGAGTGTTAAATGCAGCCATTAAAACAGGACTCCCGAGGTCGTGGTCCACTGCCCTAATCGTACCCATCTTCAAAAAAGGAAATAAGGACAACCCCCAATGTTACAGACCTATATCATTGATTGATGTCTCGGCCAAAATATTGGGGCGGGTGGTTTCAAATCGTTTAATGGCCTGGACTGAAGAGCATCATACAATAGTTGACACCCAGTATGGCTTCAGAGCAGGAAAATCGACCAGTGATCAATGCTTAAATTTATACCTACTGGTCGCCAAATATACCAGAGCAAGTAATGGTACTATTTATATGGGGTTTATGGACCTGGCGGCGGCCTTTGACAATGTGAATAGAAGCAAGCTCTGGGAAAGGATGAACTCTTTGGGGATTGACCAGGGACTGATAAATATCCTGAGAGAGCTACACTGGAACACTACAGCGAGAGTTCGCTATAGTATGGAGGGTGGGCAAACTGATCCCTTCCCATGTTCCAGTGGAGTAAGGCAGGGGTGCATCCTTGCCCCCTTCCTATTCTCACTATATATTAACGACCTGGAGTCATCACTCATAGCCCAGGCAACTGATTGTCCTAGGGTAGGACAGCGTCAAATACCAGTCCTTTTGTACGCGGATGACGCGGTCCTCCTCGCTCGGACTCCGCGAAGTCTACAAATATTGATTAATGGATTTGTAAACTTTATGGAAAAACTGGATCTTTCCGTAAATTTGAGTAAATCCTTTGCATTGATCGCAGGCAAGAAACCGACTAAAAAACCGGTATTTAATATTGGGACACATACTATGGGCACTGTAACCACCTTTCCGTACCTAGGCCTATTATTTGATGGGAAAATCCAATTTGACACACTGCTGGAGGAACATTGTACCAAACTAGTTTCGTCTTGTGGTGCAATAATGAATTTTGCCCAAAGACTGGGACGCTGGTCCCCGGAGCAAGTAATGAGCTTATATAGCTCAATAAGTATAGCCAAAGCAGTGTATGGAGCCGAGGTGTGGGGCTTTAGGGATGTTAAACAGCTACAATTAGAAGAAGATAAATTCATCCGTAGAATCTTGAAGATCCCACCCACAATACCAGCTGAAATTGGTCATTCTGAACTCGGTATCCCATATATCGCAGATCAGGTTAAGATTAGACCAGTTTTGGCTTGGCTTAGCATCTGGGCTAACCCGGATGCTGAACTAAGCAAGGAAATTCTTACGGATTGTTTACAAAGGGACAAAGGAATGCTAATCCCATGGCTGAAATATGTCAAAATATCCTTAGAATCCGTAGGCCAGCATACCCTTTTTAGTACCCCTGCTCTAATCTCAAGAAATAGCAAATTACAAATTAAGAGATTATTGCTGGATAAATGGGAGATGCTCAGGGAAACTAAAGCCTTAACATTAAAACGTTCAGTTGTAGCGCATCGCCTAGTTAAAGACACAGCGGGTATGGAACCCTACCTATTTTTGCTGCATAATCAGCAGGAGAGATTTTTAATGTGTCGTTTTAGGCTCAATTTGTTGCATAATATTTTATCTTGTCCGTCTCGTTTTACTGCAACTATTGAGCAGAAGGGTGCCTGCGGCTGCGACAATTTGTCTCCGTAGGACACCCTTCATTTTGTATTATTGTGTCCATTTTATCGTTCCCCTAGGCGTATGTTTTTGGTCGATATTCTAAAACATGGAAAATTCCGTCATGCGAAAGTAGCCCTGTTGTTCCTACAAAGAGCAAATGACATGCATACTTTATGCTCAATAGTAAGCTTATTGAAAGCTGTTGTAAGACTAAGGAACACTAGAGACTAACCTATTTTTAATTCTACATTGTATTTTATAGGAATTGAAACAGTTTGGTCGATGGTTATTTTTATAATAATGAAATGTATACATTATATGTGTTATTGTATTTTATATTATGTACTTTTTATGATGATTTTTTAAACCATCGAAATAAAGAGCTTGAACTGACCACATCCTGTAGAGTGTGGCATTATTTTGTCCCAGAGTGCATCAAATCTTCCAAATCCATAATGGCTGATTTTCCAGCAAGCAGGTAAGAGCTGGCTAAACACCCCCATGGGATGACTTATTTCCATGGCCTCTCCCCCCTACCATCTGCACATACCTTCATTAAGCCTAGCCCTGACTCTGGGTCAAGAGTGTAAGAGTGAAACTGAAACCCAGGCCTCCCCTCTGCCTTTGAAGAGCATGGTTTACGACTCCACCCCCTGGCCTGGCATTCCTACTGACCAGCACACTGCCTTCCCAGCAGAGATGTTAACCCCAGGGGTTCTTTATCACCTCTTCAAAGCAGCCTGGCTAATCCACTTAACTCTGACCAATCAGGGCAGACCACTGGAAGGCTGAATTTGGACTTACAAACAAGAAAGTCTTATAACTTCTTGTATGTACACTTTAGGAGAAATTCAACAATAAAATATTGCTGGATTTACTACTACCATTCTGGGAAGTCTTTGAATGGTCCGGCGAGTCCTCTCCTATCAATATTTATTAATCATTAACTTCCTACCATGTTAACCTATGGGCCATGGGGTTTGCAATTGGAAAAATTACTTGGGCCAGTCTTCTAGCACCAGGGCTTATAAAAACATATTTTATAAGTATTTCCCTAATTTCCACAGGACCCTCCACCCCCTGTGCAACTAGGGGAGACTTTAGGGGTTCTGAATCTGTAGACATATTGCAGATTCTCCTTTTACTGTGCTCCTAGCGTCAAAGTCGAATTTGACCAGAAATTTACTGTTTCAAAGCAGTCGTGGCACCCAGTGCTCCTTTTAAACTGACCTCAGGCTTCAGCACTGCACACATGCTAGTGCAGAAAAAGCTGCTGGCCTCTAAACTGCCATACCCCACTGGTGACTTCTAGGTAGTTTCAATCCCCTGCCCTATTATATACTAGAGGCTTATGGGGTAGGCCATGCCAATTACAGGGGTGCCGCACCATACCATAGTGTACCCTAGTGTATGTTGGGTGTTTTAACTGCATTCTAATGTGTTCCTTTAGGCTCAGCACTGGCCCTGGGCCTGGTTAGGCAGAGCTCAGGATCAGTCAAAATCAGTTACCACCAGCATCAGTCAGCAAACAGTTGGGGGGTGCCCAGGGCACAGGATGACTTTGCAACAAAATGCTTGTATTGTTCAACACTCCCTTTGTACAGAGAGGTGAAACGTGCATCTAAAGTCAGCAACTGTGACTCCTTGCATTTCAATTGCCTGGAAACGACCACTAATATTCAGTTTTTATCTTCCATACTCTGAAGGAGAGAACGGCGAATGATACACCCAGGATCATACAATTGCCAGATGATGTGGCGACGCCGGGATTAGTGCCTAGGTTACGGACCAGCCATTTAGCCACCACGGCACACGTTTTCCCTTCTTGCAGACATACACCATGTATTTATTCAAATTATATCTGTTTGTGAGTGTGGCTGCGCTGTAACGTAGTTAGCGGCACACACTTCACAAACACGTGGTTTGTGCGATGTTCTTTAACATTATATGTTTTAAATTATATCTGTTTGTGAGTGTGGCCGTGCTTTAATGTAATTAGCAAAAGACACACAATTGATGGACGGAATGCAGAACAAATCAAAACATTCACCCCAGTCAAGAGATCTGGGTTAAATCCATCGTTCTTTTGCTCACCATGCCACCCCAGTTTAGACCTGGCCATATGCAAATCAGTCTTGACCCTGTGTCTCATGCGAACAGTCCATCCCGAACTGCCAAGCCAGGTCCTCCCTGGACCGGAAACAAGCATCCTAGGACCGGTTTCAGGGTTTCACCCCTCTTCAGCCAGGATAGCTTGATTCCAGTGGCACAGTGAGCCCAGGACCCACATCTGGTTATACCTGACGCACTTAGGACTGAAAAGCAAAAGACACACAATTGATGGACGGAATGCAGAACAAATCAAAACATTCACCCCAGTCAAGAGATCTGGGTTAAATCCATAATTCTTTTGCTCACCATGCCACCCCAGTTTAGACCTGGCCACATGCAAATCAGTCTTGACCCTGTGTCTCATGGGAAAAGTCCAGACCGAACTACCAAGCCAGGTCCTTCCTGGACCGGAAACAAGCATTCTAGGACCGGTTTCGGGGTTTCACCCCTCTTCAGCCAGGATAGCTTGATTCCAGTGGCACAGTGAGCCCAGGACCCACGTCTGGGCATACCTGGCGCACTTAGGGCGAGAAAGCAAAAGACACCCAATTGATGGACAGAATGCAGAACAAATCAAAACATTCACCCCCAGTCAAGAGATATGGGTTAAATCCAACATTTGGTAATGTAATTAGCGGCACACACTCCACAAACACACGTTAGCGCCCGCAGCCTTTTCCACCTCTCCCCACTGCCACAAAAGCCTAGCACGGTGCCCACCGTCTCTTCCACCTCTTCCCACTGCTACGAATCCCACAGCTGCAGCCAGGCGTAAACAGAGCAGGCTGTCTCAATTTGCTCCCACCCGCTGCCGAAAAAACTTTCAATTTAAATTTATGAGCCTCTGAGCGGCATTGTTTGCAGGTATTACAGTGCCCTTCTCTGCGCTAGATGTTTACTTTGCACACTCCATTGTATTTTTTAAATTATATCTGTTTGTGAGTGTGGCCGTGTTTTAATGTAATTAGCGGCACACAATTCACAAACACATGGTTCATGCGATGTTCTTTCATCATTATTTACATTAGGCGCTGTGTTCCTGGCACTCTTTCTATTAAAATAACATGTGCGTGTGTGTTTTGCTGGAATGGGTCTCTCCTCCTATCAACATGCCTGCAGCTGCTAGTGTCCTCTGTGCCCTGCTCGTCGCTACCCCATCTCTCCATGCGTTGCCCCCCCACCACCACCTCCCTTCGCTGCTTCTATCAACATGTCTGCAGCTGCGCGCTGCACTCACTGCTGGGTTATATGGCTACTTGGATAGCACAAGGACACGGTCATGTTGGCTGACTCCTAGTATTTTAAGGGGCCATGGTTCGCTAGTGACGTACAGGACAAATATTACAGGCGCACAAGGACACAAAAACACAACTTCAATACCCAAGAGCCTTTACAGAGACCATTTATGACCAAAGCAGAAACATTATTTTTCTATGCGATGCTGGAACATGCCTGCCAGTACACTCCATTCGTTTTATGTTAAATACAGCAAAATGTCTGTGTTCTTCCCATTTTGTGAGTTTCTACTTTCATTTTGTAACTGCAGTGTCCTTTCAGTGTTGCAGTACATTCGGCATCAGAAGCTATAGTAACAGAAGTAAGCCGGTGCGAGCCTCAGAGACGTTGCTTTTCACCCGTGGGAAAAAGCACATAACACCAGTGTCTAAGATTACAGGAAACAAGAGTGCACGAAAGCTGTGGTGAGTGTCAGCAGCGAAGCCCCCAGCAAGGAGCACTCCCTGTGTGGGATCAGTTCAAGAGTGACTTCACACCCCTCGGCAATGCCGATCACCTGGCCTGAGTGAAAAGGATACTTGTCAGAATTCTCACATTGGGTGTTTTTCTTTAATTTCTTCTTTTGTTGAGATTATTCAGTTCTATTTTTTCTATTTCAACATGTAAGAAAGATGTCGCCCCAGTACTCTGTCCCAGTGATCATATGGTATATTTCTTGGCTGTCCTATATTTTGAATTTTATGCGCAAATTCAGAAGACAGGTGTATGAAAGAGAGCCAGTAAAATATCTACTTGTAGTGGTACAACGCAATACCAAGCAGACAAACTAAAAGGAACAAATCAAATTGACTGTGAGCCATTCCAATAAATAAAAGATCAGAATATAGGCAGTACAGCGCTCTGTGAATTTAGACCAAACCATTTTCTATGGGTGTTTTCATGTACATGCTTTCATGCATTCCATGTTCAAGGTTACCGTAATGGTATTTTTCGACAGGAAAGTATGTTACACAAACCTGTGTATACAATGTGACACGAAAGAATGCATAAATGTGATGTATATATTTGGGCCAATGTTGAAGTTCATCAAGATGTGCCTAAAATCCCAGGAAGCACCCTGGTGTCCAGGCTCACTTTGGTGTGCCAATTCTATAAACAGATGTGTTTTTCTCAAGTTGTAAAGTAGCACAAATAATAACGTTTCTTTTTTAAAAAGCCGCAGTTCCTTCTTTTAAATATAATTTTAACTAAATGTTCTCAATGTTACAAGTTGAACTATCTGAAAAAGGTTGCTCTTAAAGGTTCATTGCAGTGTAGTGGACCCACCCCTGTGGTAATACTACACAAAGTGACTGATTCAGCAGGTTATTTTAATTCAGGCTTCAGTATTACAGTGGTATTCCTCATTGCCCTTGAAGGCTGCAAAATAGCTTGGGAATGGATTTTTTGGCGCCTCGATTTCGGCATGTTTTCCCACATTTTGGGCCACTTCTCCAAACGACATTTCACCAGGTCTTTACAGGCAAAATGTCTGCGACCCAAACTGCTTGGCAGTGTGGTGTTTCTGCCCACACTGTAATGCCGATTCGACTGTAAACACGTCCTCATGTTTAATTCAATTTCTGGCTTACAATAAATTTTGTAGTGAGGCTCATAGTTTAACATGCGTGTGTCGCCACCATTCACGTATGTAGAAAAATATTGTTAAGAGTGGGACAATATACTGACTTGGTTGTAGCTGGGGGCGTTTTTGTTGTGTTTATTTGTTGTGCTTGTGTTTCTGGCTCAATATTTAGCTACTGCACCTCCCTTTCTTCTGTAGATGGGGGATACTGCTTTGGGCAATTACAAGTTTTCTGGTTACTTTGAGTCTGGAATTGTGTCATCTTGAAACTCCGGACAGCGCGACCTCCAAGGAGCTGTGAGGGTTGCATGCAGCCACTCTGGCCAACTTCTGTCCTCCTTATTTCAGCTGGTGGGGAGCAAGAAAGGCTCCCCTGTTGGTGAAATGAAAGGATATCTAGAGTCCGGCTGCCCCTCTGTCCCCAGATATTCTCCTCTCCTCAATGGGTTTAAAAAAGCCCCTGAAACATTTACCACCTGCTCTTAAATACGTGGAATTGGACCAAGTATTACTGGGTCTGCATGTTATTCCTCATTCCCAGTGGAGACTTGTATTCTCTGTTATTTCATGGGGCGATACTTGCCAGCCAGCATCATTAAATCTGGCCCAATATCTTCTCCCGCGCTCCCCGCCGGCCCTGCGCCCGCGGCGGCCGCCCGTGTTGACAGGTGATTGCCTCCCCCCCCTCCTTATTGGCCTCCCCACGCCTGTGCCCCAGTGGTCCAGTCCGATGTAGAGCTGCCTTGCCTCTACTTCTGATAAATTATCTCACCATCTACTCTCTGCTTCTCATCAGATCTGCAGCTCCTCACTTGGGTACAAACCCATTTGTGTGCAAGAAATGGAGTTACTGATTGAGGGGAGGGGTGGAAACCCTACTCAAGCAACAACCACAATCCTTCCAGGGTGAACAACAAGTCACTTAATTAACCTATGCTTAACCCTCTGGTAGCTTGGCACAAAAATAGTCCGGCTGAACTTGGAGGCAATGTTTAAAGCATTTATGCAGAACACAAACCGTAAAAAAAAAAAAGAGTGAAAACACAACACAAGAAAAATCCCACACCAATTTAGAAAAAATAGAGAAAAATGTAATAAATAAAATGACCCCAATGCAAATTCAATCCAATCAGTAGAACCGGAGTTATGAATGTATAAAGTGTTTTTTGTGAAATCTACTGCCTGTAAGATCAAGGCGCAAAACACAGGTAACTAGTCATGTGAGGCTGGGAAAAAAGGCAAAAGGTAAGTCCGACCGTGGATCTGAGATAGGAGGTGGATTGGTACCAGTCTTGGCTTACCTCTGCATTTAGGAATAAATCCTGAAGAAAAGTAGAGGAGAAAGTTGAGGTCAGTGAGGCAGAGCAGCAGGCTCATCGTCATCGTTGGGGTGTGCTGGTCGAAGTCTCAGTAAAGCTCTTGATAATGGTGGGGGGAAAAAAACTTTAAGCAGGAGAAGCTGGATTTCCAGGCTGAGGAGGTCAGTGGTGATGGGGAGCCTGTCGCTGTCGAACCCGGTGAAGAGTTTTACCTTCCGGCTTGGACAATCTTTTGGATGTGGATAACCCCTAGAAGGGCAAGGCTGCAAGTCGAAGAGGGCTCACAATGCCGGATACTTACACTTGGAGGCCCTGCTGAACAGGATATGCTGCTGTGGAGAAAAACTTAGTAGGAGTTACCACAAAGTTGAGCCAACCAGTGATGCAACCTGGTCAGATCAGCTGGAAGGTAGGGCCCGGTCTTTTGTCAGTTCTGCTCGTACTTTTGGGTATACATTTTTCGAAGTTACAACTTTTAGGTTTTAGCAGGAGCAGTACTTAACACCACTTCCAACGGTCCATCACCCAGAGGGATAGGACTCACTCCAGCAGAGGCCAGACACAGGGTTCAAGGTCTCTGGAGCTTATATTTGACACTGTAGCTCATGCAGGAGGACAGGCCAACTAGCCCTTGGAGTCACTCTGGTTGTTCTGGATTCAAGGAGCTGGTCCAATTCTTCTAGCAGCAAGAAAGGCCTCAAGCAGCAGGTCAGTCCTTTGGTGGTAGCAGCAGGGCCATCCTCTGAGGAGCAAGACAACAGGCTTCAAGCAGCAGGGTGGTCCTCTGGGTTAAAAAAGCAGCCCTTTGAATTCTTCCATAGGTCCTGGAGTGTACTGAAGTGTTCGGAGGGTCCAATATTTATACCCGGTGTCCTCCTCAGAAGTGGTGCAGCATCCTTGGCTAATCCCTAAATCTGGCTCTGGCAAGTTCTTCCTTCCCCTGCCAAGGCTCCAAGAAGTCTCGAGTAATAAAAGACTAGTTTCTGCTAAAGGCAAGCCCTATGAAATGTAAGTGGGACAGGGAACTGCGGCACCCCCAACCATCCAGGCAGGATGACCCATCTGCCTACACCCAGTCCCCTTTATCTAACTGTCTGGCAGGAATACATAAACTCCAGCAGCAGAGTTTTTTTTACAGTCATGTGACCCAGGACACTGGCAGCAGACACCCAATACTTGCGTGCACAAGGAAAGTTTGTACTGCTGACGCCTTTGCTGTAACGGCTCTATGTACGCACCTAAACCCTGAAATGCAGCTGCACCGCCTCTATACCTTCTATGTGGAGGACGTGACCCACACAAATGGAGACCATGCTCAAATGTGGCTGGGTAGCAGGAGTCAGCAGCTGGCTGGCCTGCCTGCCTCAGCATTGTCCTGTGTTCTGCTTAAATACCTTGAATCTTCAACTTCTGAGTCTTCCACTTCTTGTTATACCCATCAGCCCCCTCACTCTGCACTCCCTCTGTACTTTGAACCCTTTTGTCCCTTGTGAACCCTGTCCTTGCACCTGTCCTCTCTACTGCCCTTTTGGATTTCATGCACTCACTGCTACTCCTCTTGCTTTAAGAGCTTGCACATTGTGCTCCTCTTTGTCACCCTGTGACCCTCTGTGTGCACGCTGAACTTTCCATTTATATAATACATCCATATTTGGCGCCCTAGGCTCTGCTCATGCACTCCGTGCTCTCTCGCACCTGCACCCTTAGCCCTTGCATCATGTGCCCCTCCATATTCAGTCAGCTTGAAACTTGGACTTCCTCATATAC
This sequence comes from Triturus cristatus, assembly GCF_964204655.1. NCBI lineage: Eukaryota > Metazoa > Chordata > Amphibia > Caudata > Salamandridae > Triturus > Triturus cristatus. The sequence continues at coordinate 135,515,190 of NC_140590.1, read as the reverse complement.
CCAGCATATACAAAGTGTTCTCACATGTGTACTCTGATCTTCCAAACTTCTATCTTCACTCCCACCCACACACCCTCTTGTCACCCTTCCCATCCAGCGCTCCTCCATGCAGCATTTGATGGCTCACTGGTTAGGTCTCGCCTGACCCAGCGCATGCGCTGGTCTGGCGAGACTTTTTGAGAGGGCTCCAAAAAGTGCTACCAGGCAGCCTAGAGCTACAGTGCATGTGCGCGGGCGCGCGCGCAGCGCTTGACCGAAATTACTTTCACTTTCGCGCCCGCACGGCCACTTTGATGTTTGATCGCGATTGCGATCACTTTCGCGGCCACACGGCCGCTTGGCCTAGCCAATAGGTCTCGCTTTTGGGACCTTATAAGCATTTAGTTATGCAACTGTTGCATGGCTAAACACTTATAAGGTCCCAAAGGCGAGACCTATTGGCTATGCCAATGCTTGTTTTTATGTGGAAATGTGCTCAGTCATCACATGCACTAGAAGCATGCAGCAATGCAAGCCCCAAGAACAACCGCTATTTGTGTGATAGAAAATAAATGGAAAACAGTATTTAGATGGGGGAATATTAATACCAGTCTGTTCACTTATGTATTACTATAGTGGAAAAGTCAGATATCTTGCTGTTAGTATAATATAGCCTAACATGAGAAAATAAGAAAATAACCGCAGTCAATTCAGAGACAACTCACAGAAACCAGGGCTATCCTCAAAAGACCTGTCTAAAAACGTTTTATTTAATCGCTTGTGCCCTTGTTCTTGTTAACCCCTTCTGTGCCACGCCCTTTCACCCTCCTGTGCCGGGCGTTGCATTAGTGGGTGGGGTTCATGACGAGATAGTCTCGTCATGGGCACACCGCGACCGTGCTCCATGACGAGACTATCTCGTCATGGGCACTGAAGAGGTTAATACCTCTGTTTGCAACTTTTCACATACAGAAACATGACATATGCAGGTGCGCAAAGAGAAGTATGCTATTATGTCATTTATTACCATTGTTGAAGGAGTAGAGCGACCTCATAACCCAATCAAGGCCATTCAAGGTATTAAATGATGTATTATACTCTGCATAGCTGCAAATGCACTAAAGAGAACACACACACAATAACCCATTGTTGCCACAAAAAAGCAGCAGCCATGGAAGATTCCGCGAGTGTGAAAAACATGCCCTGTTATATCCTTTTCTGTGCGATACACTCCCCAGTGAACATTTTTTCAATATCCCAATTCAAAATTGAGAGGTGAGCGTGTAATTCGTGTGTTGGTGGTAACATCCGATATCTGGTTGCTCAACCTTCATAATAAATGAAGTAGGGGATATTTCCGTTTGCCTACCTATAAAAGATTTAACGCATTCTGGGGCAGATTTACAAGCCCCGTGCGCCACTTTTGCGCCGCCGTTGCGTCACTTTTGTGACGCAGCAGCGGCGCAAAGCTAGCGCCATGCTGTGACAGATTTACAACGTGACGCATCTAGGGAGATGCGTCACGTTGTAAAGCCCTGCGCCACATTAAACCCGCGTCAGGTTTAATGTATGCAGGGTGGGCGTTACGTCGGAAAAAGCCTCGGAAAAGTGACGCAGTGAAATCTACAAGATTTCATGCAGTCACTTTTCCGATGCTGGTGCGTCAAATCCTTACGCCTGCTTCAAGCAGGCGTAAGGCGTGACGCACCATGTTAGGGATAGGGCAGGTTGGAACAGTGCTGGAGTTGCGTCGTGCTTGCGACACAACTTCCGCACTGCCCCAACCTTACACCGGCAGATGCGTACCGCATCTGCTTGTCCTTGCGCCACGATGCACCGCATTGTAAATGCGGCGCATCTGCAGTGGCGCAAGGGCAAACTTGCGTGACGCATCTTCCCTGGCGCATCTCTGCTGATATGTAGGGATGCGCCCGGGAACATAAATCTGCCCCTCTGTTTTTAGCAGGAGAAAACCATGGGATAAGGTGGTTTTTGTCATTTTTTTGTTTTAACAAAAAGGAACTGTATTTGGAATAACCCAAAAATTAAACGAAAAGGGGGCATATTATCAAGACAGGCGATAAAATTATCGCCGCTTTAGCGGCAGAAAACTGCCGCTAAAGCGGCGATAATGGGCTTGATAATATGCTCTATGGAATTCCGATTGAAGCCCATGTTAAATGTGAAGGACATCTAACCTGAGCTTCAATTGGAATTCCATAGAGCATATTATCAAGCCCATTATCGCCGTTTTAGCGGCGATAACATTATCGCCTGTCTTGATGATAAGCCCCAAGGTTTGGAATCGGTCTTGGGGGCATATCAACAAGGGCTTTATTTCTGCTTTTTTGGATTTAAAAGCCAAAAAAGGAGAGATAAAACTAGCGCCCTAACAACAGGGTGCTAACATGCAAATTTGCATGTTAGCACCCTTTTACTCTACGCTTCCCCTTGCATCTCTAATGAGATGAAAAGGGGGCGTTCCAGAGTAAAATAATAGGAGAAATGTCACTAAGCGACATTTCTCCTGTTATCAAGAATGTCGCTAACCCTGTTAGAGACAAAAAAAGCAGCGCTAACCGCGGTTAACGCTGCTTTTTTACGTCTGGTATTTTTCTGACTTAGCCATGATATCCTATGGAAGGAGGATATCATGGCTAAGTTTGTCTGTCCCTATCAACAAGGTAACGTGAGATTATCGCTAGGTTTCCAGCGATAATCTCACGTTAGCCTGTTAGCGTGAGGATTTTTATCGCTATTGAGATAAGCGATGCTAATAGCACGCTATCTCAGCGATAAAAATTCACGCTAGCCGGCGATAATTATCCTAGCGCTAAGTGCGCTTAGAGATAATTATTGCCGGTTGTTGTTGATATGCCCCTTGGTCCCGGAAAGGTAGTAAACTGCTTGTGTGCCAGTGGCCGTTGATCAGAAACATGCTCATTTGTAACTACTCTTTGGTAGCAGATGTCTGCACCTGAACGTTTTGGGAACCATAGCACAGCATAGATCCACCAATACCAAAGAATATTATCCGTGACGCGAGGTCTCCCTTGCTCTTATTGGCTGGCCTAGAGATCACACCGACTATAACAATTTTCAAGCTTCCCAAAAGTCCCTGGAGGATGGGATTTCTCTTCAGCCTTCCTTGCTTTGTAAACCATCTGCGGCAAAGGCCGCGCCCCATAAAAGTTCTCCATGGTATCCGAGGTATTAGGATAGGAAGCACCTTTAGTTTTCCACTCGGTCTTTTCCCCAACTTTTACTGCTGTGTAAAATATGGGTACAACATTAATGATTTCACTGTTTCCTCTAAAGTCCATAAGGCTGCGATATTGATCAGACAGCTGCCAGTCTGCCATGCTGCTCGGGATTGAGCCATGCGCCTGCGCTGAAGGTCCAAGCATGTATCCTGCGCAGAATGGGTCCGCCATTCAATGTTCTTGAGAACTACTGGACTTAATGTTGAAAGCATACTACATACAAACTCCCCTTCATTACATAGGAAGGTAGAGAAATGTCATCTTCTGTGAATTGCATGCGTTAAACACTGAATGGAGGCGTTTCTCGCCTGAGTGCAGATCCTCCTAATGTAAACGAAGCAAAAATCATAATTTAATTAAAGAACCAAAGTGAAGTACTGTGCTGTGTGAGTTGCTTGATTACTAAATAGCAGCCGGTAAGAACTGAAACTACATTCCCGGCATGCATTGGACAAGCAAGCTTGGTCTAGTCAGTCTGACATAGCCTGTCTGATTAATTGGCTGAAGTTTGCACGTCGTTTTAGTTGGTTTGAAGAGCTGAAAACCAGCTGTCAAGAACCTGAACAAACTGAAGCCCAGCTATTGCAGTAGTGCAGGGGCGGCTCTAGGCTCATGGTGGCCCTGTGCAGGGAGCGTAGGTAGAGGGCCCCGGAAGAGGGAGTCAGTGGAAGCCAAGCCGGAGGCCGCCAAATCCCTGCCAGGGGCCGCCACGAATATGTATTGTATCCGATTCCTGGGGTTTGGCCGCCCTGTGCAGGTGCGCAGCTTGCGCATGCCTAAGGCCGCCGCTGAGGAGTGGCTCCAGGAAGTGGCTTCAGCTGAACCCTCAATACGATGGAGGAATCGGCGCAGATAGAAGTGTGACAGTAATGGAGCCACCATCATTGAATTTAATGCCAGCAGGTGAATAGAGCTTGAGACCTAGGCAGGTTAATATTTGACTCCGTGTCTTAAATCAGGACTTTCTTACCTCTTACACGAGCAAAAGCTGCACTGTATGGGGCTTATAAGATGCTCCTATAGACAGAAGTCAGAGACGCATGTAGAACTAATTTGAAAAAAAATCCAGTTTAGCCTCACACCAGAACGTTTCTGGGGCTATATAGCTCTTAGAAGTTGAGAAGAGGATGCTCTTAACGCAGAGGCTGTTGATTATTCTTTTGAGAATTCGGGGAGGGGGATGGCTGTTTAGTTCATCTAGGAATATTTAATAACAAACCAGTTAGAGAAAAATATCTATTTGGGATTTCTAATGCTCTTACCGTCTGACACTCCTATTGAAAGTTAATAATTGAAGAAAAGGTGTGAGTTTGGTGGATGGAAGGAAATCGTTACTATCCCAGTAATTAAACATTTGCACATCCTACAATGTAAGCTATTTAGGACCTGGAGACTTCTATGTTCTACTGCCCATGAGTGAATGACATATTAAATGTGGCTATCTAACCCCGTCCAGGCGGCGAGCACTCCCTCCCCGCTCCCCCCTGGTTGTTGCCATCGCTGCGCGCTTTTCCCTTAATCAGCACTTGACCACTTCTTGGTGCCTGAAAAGGTCGCAGTTTTATTTTTACAACAAGCATTTTATACTGGTTTGTTCTAGCTAAGGAAGGTCTCCCAGGAGCCAACTGTACTCCATGTAATTGCGTTTATCTCTGCTAGTTGGGCAACTTAATCTGGTGGTACAGGTTGAGTCTTTTCTGAACGGTAATCTGTAAGGTACTGGGACTTGTGAGGTGGTCGGGTCATTTGTCATGGCTGTGCTAAACCAGCCTGGGATTTGTTGTCAAGCTTCCCATCTCAGGTGCTTGAGGCTGGCCTTGATAAGCCGGCCACCCTTTGAACCCTGCTATTTATCTACTGGAGGTGGACGGATTGGTTTGGCCTCGCGCCTCTGCTGGAGCACAGCAGAGCGGGCACCTTGCGGCATAGTGCCGACATAAACACTCTTGATTCTGGGAGCCCGCCTGTCACAAGCCAGACACAGGTCTTAGTTTACGATCGCATTCCTGGCGCCTCTATACTTGCATCTGCCAGGGAATGTTTGTCCCCAATCTACCAAAATCCCGCTCCCATCAGACGAATAAATCCTTGTCATCACACAGCTTCAAGTGGGTTCAACAATTAAAGCCACCTCTGCCTGCCCGAACCCTAGCCCGTCTATTAAGTCCCGTGGAGACTACATGCTCTGCCCGGAGACCCGAAAGTTGTCAACGCTTCATTCGTTAGGCCACTCCTCACCCCCTCGATCAATCTCAGAGCATGGTGGTCTGCCACACCTCTTGGCACTGCCTTGTTCTCTGGGTAAGTCAACCTCCCCATGTGCTAACCCGGGGCTTTTTTTTTTTTTTTTCTCTTCCCTTGTGCCCCGTGCACCCTTAGTGCCCCTGTGTACAGCTGAGGGGGCGTAGGAGACCCCCCCCCTCATGGTTCGGCCTATATTTGGCCTAAAAGTCAATTCCCTGCCCTCGAAATCGCCATGTGCGCGTTTATCGCCTTAAGCGCGGATCTTTCTAACTTGGAGGAGACCCCCGCTGTCGCCGTGACTCTTGCGCGACAGTACCCGGGCACGGGGAGATTCGCGGTGTCTGCGGCCCTACCCTAATTCCTCTGCCCCAAATGCGACCGGGGGGTGTACTCCCTGTTCTTTCTAACTCCCAAAAGGAACAGCACACTCAGACCAATCTACGCTCTCCGGTCTTTTAACAGATACCTTTTGTCAGACCTTTTGAAGATGACTACTCTACAAGTCGCCATTCCCGTGCTGTGCTTTGGGAATACATTATGGCTCTCTAGCTCAAGGACACCTACTTCCATGTTACTTTATGTACAGCACATTACCAGTACCTCAAGTTTGCGGTAATTGGACATCACTACTAGTTCAAATCGCTACTAGCTCAAATTACTACCCTTTGGGGAACAGAATAACCCCATGGATATTCGCAAATATCTTGCGGTGGTTTTTCCACATTTGCATTGCAACAATTCCTGCCTTTTTATACATGGACGAATGGCTGGTTCTAGAGCTGCAGTAACCTGTTGTGCTGCCTTTCAGCAAAACATTCCGTAGCTTCTTCCCCTGCACTCATGTATGATGCTTGTCATCTATTGAAGCAGCCTGTTCTTGGTTTTTGAGTGAATCATTCCATCTGACAGGGTGGGAATTATTTTATTCCGATATCAGCAGACGATCTCTGCATGATTATAAACCCCTCATTATGCCGCGAAATTTACATTTCAGAGGGACGTGTTCGCGCCGTTTTTGAACGTTTATTAAGCCTTTGCAGCACCTGCTGCAGCGTTTCTTCCCGCCGGCAATTCCCCGGCCTCACATAACTGTCAAGAAAAAACTCGTGCGATTAATTATCTCCCTGGAGGGAGATCGGTGTTTGTACGGTTGACGTTCTGACTTAGTAAAGGTATTGCAGAGGTTAAATATGCCTGCTGCAAAGAACGTGTACCACGTAGAGTACAGACTGCATATAATGTAACAGCTCAGCCGATTACTGCCTCCCAAAGAGGCGTCTTTAAGTTACTTGCCATTTATAACTTAAAGTCCCACTAACGAACCGTGAGCTATTAACTCCCCTCCCCGAACTGCATATACCCCGCAAAATATACATTATTAGAACATTCTTCACTGTTACTTTGGCTATAGCTCGATTCTTATTTTCATTATTTCATTTCATTATTTGGCTGATTATCATTTCCTCTACACGGATTCACACCTATGCTTGATTGTCTCTGTGTAATGCGTGTGTGACGCCAGGTGCTCGGACCTCCCCCACTGCTATGAAGGCGCTATATAACTAATTCAATTCCTCTGCGAGCGTGTTGTTATGGTGACTTGGTCACTGTTCAGGGTGCTAGTAAGCGAGTGCGTGGTGGAGTTGGTCTTTGGGGCGGGGGGGGGGCACCCACAAACGTTGCTGCCCAGGGCGCCCCCGCACTAAAGGACGGCCCTGTTTTCTTCCCCGAGCGGTTCGTTCCCAGAGCGGTTCGTCCGTACTTGCTACCCATCTCCATTCCTCGTAAGACGTGTGCGGTGGGAAGTGCTCAGACCCCTATCCTGGTATGGGAGAGCGGCGCGACCGGTGCTACCGCCCGGGTGATGGCTTCCCTAAGGCGCCGTGTTCGAAAGCGAGCTCCCTGCTTGTAAAGTTGAGGTTTCGACTTAGGCGACGTTATTGCAGAGAGTTACTATGCCTGCTGCCAAAAGCGTGTCCCAACGTAGATTGCAGACTGCCTATGATGTACCGACCAGCAGACTACTGCGTTCAAAAGAGACATCTTATGTTACTTGGGCTTTATAACTTAAAGCTCCAATATCGAATAATGAGCTCTTAACTTTCATCCCGGAACTGCCTATAAACCGCAAAATCTACATTATAATTTCCTTCATTTGTTTAGCTAAACGGGTTACTTTTTATTTTATTTTTATTTATTTATTTATTTTTTTGCCGTAATTCTGTTTTTGCAAATTGCTTTGGTTGTACCCTGGCTTCGTGCAGCCCCGCTCCTTACCTCACTCGCTTAATTTTACTTCCGGGCTCGTTAAGGGGGCACCGCCGCCCGCACCAGTCTTCCGCCTTTTTGGGGGCACTGCCGCCCGCAACGACCCCCGCGTGGTCCTGCCGTGATTTTCCGCCCTTGTGTAGACAGGACTGCTCGGAGCGGAGGAGGAATGGTATCTATTCCCAAAGAAGAAGATATATCCATGGATTGTCTCGTGATTTCTTACGTGAGCCCGCTGTAATTGCTCCCTGTGCCTCCGGGTGGCACCGATCCAGCTCCTCGCCCAGGTCGTTGCTCCTGTTGCTCCGGGCACCGCCGTATTGGCTACAAGTGCTCGTGTGTCCTGAAACTGTGGTGGACCCTGCCCGTCCCTCGACGACAGATGGGACGGGGGTGATCGCTGCATTTTTTCCTTCCACAAAACGGCGCGAAATGCCATGTAGCGTCCTTGCGTCCTCTTCTCCGGTCAGGTGGGCTTCCCCTCCTAACCCCCGATGCCGTTGTTCCCTTCGCTCTTCCACCCTTACGAAGGAGGTCGTGAGGTCCTGCTGCAGTGCGTGTAAAGTCTCGGATTCGGAGCAGAGCGGCACTGACCTGGAAAAAAGGACTAGCGCACTCGTGACTCCGCGATTCCCTGCGCGGCCCTCTGGACACCTCGCGTGCATCAGCCGCTGCCGGTGAAGGGAAGCCCGATGTCCCTGCCTCTTCCGCTCGGATACTGCCGGCCGGCGTGGAGGCTCTTGCACCCGCTGCTCCCATTCTTGTGTGGCTATACACTTCCCGTCGCCGGTTCGTGCTCGCGCCCGGTTTCCCCCGCTGCTCTGCAGTCCCCCTCGCGTGGGAGCGCGGCCCCATTGGCTGGAAAGTCGCCTGGAGCCTGCCGGGGTCCTTAGTCCTGCTGGTGTTTGGCGCGAAAGCTCCGCAGGTACGTCCAGTCCCTTTTTCTTCTTAGCGAGGGGGAGCCTTGCAATTGAATTTCCTGGGCCGTTGGCCCCTTTTAATCTCCCCCTTGCCTCCCTTTCTCGCCCCCTGATTGGGGGGGGGAGCTTCCTTTGTTTGTGGGCCTATCATGCCCTCCCCGGCTTAGCCGGGTTTCCTGATTGCGGGGGCGTGGCATGGAGGGGTCCCGCCGCCGGCCGGCGTTTTACCCTAGGCCTTTATTGGGTCCGGCTTTGCCTTCCCCGGCCTGGGTCCTGACTCGCTTCTAACTGAAGTCGTATGAGTGACCTAAACTTTACCGAAATATGAATTTAATATCCTTTAAGATTATCCACTAGAAGTAAGAGCAGTTACATTAACCTGGGTGAAATCTGCTAAAATGGTTTAGACATTGACGTCCGTGAGCTGAAAGCCCAAGCTGATTTTTATGCTCTTGTGGGACCTGATGCCCATCCTTTTTCAATAAAAGTGATGCATTCTGATGAATGTCCTGGAGCAGACAAGGGCGCCTTTAAACAATCCAAACCATCAGAAACAAGGCTACTTGTTTGTGACTGTATCCCAGTGAGTTTTTGAAGAGATGAGCTGTGAAGGACTGTAGATCTGTAGCCAGTTCCAGGAGACGTGGGGGCCAGTTTGAGAATGCCTAAAGGAAATTATTATTAAGAAGGAAACTTGATAGCGTCTGATGCAAGATTGGCATCTGGCTATTTTAGCAAAAACATTTACCAAGTCTTTCTGACATGCCGTCTAATCTTGTACAGACGTGTCTAAGGCTAGCTCCTTTGGATCTGGGCTCCAACTGTAAAAGGGGAGATGTTGGTCATTGAAGCAGGAGGCAGAGAGGTCTATGAGGGATGACATCCAAATAGTTTGAAGAACATGAAAGGCCAGTCAATAAGGTTGTTAGTAGCTCCAAACAACCAGGTGATGGGCCCCAATCTGCAACTACATTATGCATAATGGGAATGTATTCAGCTCTAAGCTAGACTCTGGAGCACGGTAGACTCCCAAAACGGTGTGGCTGATGAACCTCTACTCCCAGAAGGTTTATGTATTTCACCACCATGTGATTGTACATTCTTAGAAGAACTGAACGTTGGGCTCTGTGTTTTGGGAAGGTTTGTTGGGAGAATGTGCCTGCAAGGAGATCTAAACAGGTAATCAGCAGATTGAACATCACCAGAGACCACCTTCTTCCATTTGAACACTGGCTAAGGCAACCCCCCCCCATGCCAAATGTAAGACTCTAATTGTAGATTGTGATACAAACTGAAAATATCGGTCATTCCTGGCTTCTAAGCCTAGTTTGAACCCCCAATTTCTTACCTTCATGGTATCTACATGGAGATCATTTATGTGTACATGAGAAAGGCCGTTCCTCCTATATCAAATGTTTATTCTTTGAAGCCTTCTGTAGTATAAAGGCACTGGAAACACTGCCTGGATGGAGGATGCTATAAGGCCTCCAGTAGTAGATAAAAAGTATGAGAAATACATGTGACTGAGAGGGCTGAGGTCTCAACTTTTTCTTTATTAAAGTTGTCTTAGGAAGCTGAAGCATACAGGAAGTGGAATACGTTATAAACAAATTGTTGTTTTGAGTGAGAGACAAATCATTTATTTCGGTATTTATGATCAGACCCAGGTTTAGAAAGAGTATTGTCCATGTGCATCTCTGACGTATACCCCTACTATATGGATCTACCATTACATCGCTGCCACTACATTGACCTGTTCCTACATGACATTGGATGTCACTATATCACCAGGTAAGTAGAAGGATTTATAGAAGAAGATTTGAGGCAGAGAGGGGATACATAAAGGGTAACGTGTAAAATTCTGTTCTTCTGCCATCAGGGCGACATTATAAATCGCAATGCTGAAGGGAATATTTTGTAAATAGAACACACAGATAGCGATGTAATGTAATGGTACAATTGTAGAGCGCAAACTGTCACTCCGGGGAGCATCATGGCGCTAGACTGAACCCAGAGATGCAATACCAAAGCCTGGTTAACTGCTAACAGTAAGAAAAGGGAATCAGATCAGAGTTTTGCAAAGAGTATCCGATGCACTGAAAATCCAGGTTTTTAGGACCTTCTTGAACTGGGACTCGGATGTGATCTGGCGAAGCTATGGAGGAACTTTGTTCCATGCCTTTGAGCCTATCACTGTGAGTGATTTTCCTCCCTTCGATGCCAATCTGAAAGCTGGTATTTTTAACAGATTGGCATTTGCTGATCTTAAACTTCAGGAAGGAATGTAACGCTTGAAACGTGTACGAAGATATTGAGGGCCCAAAGAGTGGAAGGCCCTAAAAGTGGTGCTGAGAGCTTTAAACAGGACGCGTTTATGGATTGGCAGCCAGTGGAGTATATCTAGCGCCGCCGATGCAGATGACCTCCTGGGCCACTTCAGTACTTGTCGTGCTGCAGCATGCTGGACCATTTGTAGCCTATGTAGGACTGACTTATTGGTCCCTACGTAGAGGCTATTACAATAATCTAGCCTAGATGTAATAAGGGCTACGGCCACTGTTTGCCTTGCTGAAATGGGAATCAGATCGAAACAGTTCTTTAGGCTTTTCATGATGTGAAAGCAGGTTCCAGCAACTGCCAAAGATTGCTGTTTAAATGACAAAGTGGTGTCAAATTTTATTCCCAAATTCCTGACCACATTTACTGTGTTTAGAGGAGGGGTGGTGTTTGCTGGCCACCAGAGTTTGGGCGAGAAAATGTTTTCTTGCCCTAAGGAAGAGGTGTGGCGCCGCGGCCAGGGTGACTGACTCCGGAATCTGGGGATCACGGTTCGATCCCCAGCGGCAGATTAGGCCAGCACCATGTGACTCTAGGCAATAGCTTGCTTAATCTTCCACACGGCCCCCAGCGCTCCAAATATGTTGTAAGTTGATTATTTACAAATGTTTCTGTCATCTTACACAGACTTGGTAGGAGAGAGATGGGGCGCAGATTAGAAAGAGTAGTAGGATCCGCAAGTTGCTTCTTTTGGAGAGGCTTTACAGCTGCAAGTTTCCAGTCTGCCGGAATCTTGGCTGTAGAAAGAGAGGAATTTATTATATTATTTATATTGGGGTTCACGATGAGAGCGTGTAATAATATGGGGGGACAGGGATCAAAAGGGGTGCCAGATTTAATAGACCGGATCGCCTGGCGAGATTCTTCCAAGGAAATTGTTTTAAAAAATGTGCATACGGGCTCTGTCCAGGTCTGCAGACAATTCATTATTAATGAAAGAAAGAATAGGAGGGGGGAAATCTTTTTGTAGTATCCGAAGTTTCTCTTCAAAGAATTCTGCAATATTATTACAAAGACTCTGAGAGGGGGGAATCTCTTGTTGTAAGCTTTTAGGATTCGTAAATTGATTGACTATTTTGAAGATCACTTTGTGGTTTGCATTGATGGTTTTAATTGCCTCGGTATAATAGGCTATTTTGGTAGTTTTAATCAGGGCATGATATTTCCTAAGGGCTGCTTTGAAATTGTTTAGCTCTGTCTCATCATAATTTCGGCGCCATCTGCGTTCTAATGACATGACGTGGCTTTGCAATTCTTTCAGGGCTTGCGAGTACCATGGGGCAGAGGGCTTCTTGTTTGGTCGGCTGTAATGTGGAGCCGGAGGTACCAGACGATCTCTCAGGGCGTGTATCCACTGCCCCAAAAGCTGGGTATCGGCAATAGGGTCTCCTAGCAAGTTAAGTCTGTATGTCAGTGCTTCTGAATGCAAACATGGATGTGCTATTAATTCCTTCCATCTGGGTTTGTCCTGTTTAGGGGTTTTAATATTATCCCTAAAGGGAGGCTCATTCTTTGACAAAATCTCAAAAGGAATTAATTTGTGATCTGTCCTTGTTTGCTCAGCTGGGGGCTTCACTTTAAGGGTTTCCAAGTTGGAACAAATACAGTCCAATGTCTGGCCTGCACTATGGTGCCGATCACGATCCTGTAAAAACCGGGTACGAACCGTCGGACGGAGCAAATTCTCCGCCCGACGCATACCCGGTCGTCAAAATGTACAAACATGGAATTACGATTCGCTCGGAAACACCATTTCCGTACGAATCGTACAAAACCCCGACCGACGAAAATAAACATACAAATGCGATCCGAGAAAGCGCCGACGTGACGTCGGGACGCACGCAGCCTGCCATTCACGAACCAGGAATTACGATTCGCACCGACGTCATCCCGCACGGTGAATATTTTCCGGCTGCCAAAAACTTCCGGGAAAACAGGACGACGGAACAAGGAGGTCCTGTACGCGACGGACAGACATGGACCCGAACCTACGTGTCATCCCGGCCCTCATAGCAGTCGACCTCCTCTACAGGTTACGACGCAGACGCCGCAGAAGGTCAGAACAACTAAGGGAAGGGGGGAAAGGAGGGGAAAGGGGGGGGGCAGGACCAGGGGCAGGCCACAAAACCACCACCAATGTCACACAGCACACATGCCCTGGACATACCTGACCCCCATGCCCTGGTCACCACGAGGGGGTAGGGGCGTGTCCAGCAAAGCCAGCGTCCGCCACAAAGGAAGTGCCTCACGACTTGAACCGGCAACACAACTATACAGGTACGTCCCGTACCCACGCCTTAAGAGCGTGGGTACGAGTCGTACCACGCCCACACCTACGTCACCCCAACAATGGCGGGACGGCTGTACCCACGTGGCAAAGGCCTGGGTACGGGTCGCACAAGCATCACATAGCGTGGTTACGGATATGTACGTACCGTACCCCCACCACCGTATGCATGGAGCGTACCCCCAACCCCAACAGTGTAAGTACGACCCGTACCCTCACCCGCGTACGTATACGTCCCACCCCAACAGTGTAAGTACGACCCGTACCCTCAGCCGCATACGTTTGGAGCGTACCCCCCACCCCAACAGTGTAAGTACGACCCGTACCCTCACCCGCGTACCTATGGAGCATACCCCCACCCCAACAGTGTAAGTACGACCCGTACCCTCACCCGCGTATGTATGGAGCGTACCCCCACCCCAACAGTGTAAGTACGACCTGTACCCTCACCCGCGTACGTATGGAGCGTACCCCCACCCCAACAGTGTAAGTACGACCCGTACCCTCACTCGCGTACGTTTGGAGCGTACCCCCCACCCCAACAGTGTAAGTACGACCCGTACCCTCACCCACATACGTATGGAGCGTACCCCCACCCCAACAGTACGACCCGTACCCTCACCCGCGTACGTATGGAGTGTACCCCCACCCCAACAGTGTAAGTACGACCCGTACCCTCACCCGCATACGTATGGAGCGTACCCCCACCCCAACAGTGTAAGTACGACCCGTACCCTCAGCCACGTACGTTTGGAGCGTACCCCCCACCCCAACAGTGTAAGTATGACCCGTACCCCCACCCGTGTACGTATGGAGCGTACCTCTACCCCAACAGTGTAAGTACGACCCGTACCCTCACCCGCGTACGTATGGAGCGTACCCCCACCCCAACAGTGTAAGTGCGACCCGTACCCTCACCCGCGTACGTTTGGAGCGTACCCCCCACCCCAACAGTGTAAGAACGACCCGTACCCCCACCCGCGTACGCATGGAGCGTACCTCCACCCCAACAGTGTAAGTACGACCCGTACCCTCACCCGCGTACGTATGGAGCGTACCTCTCACCCCAACAGTGTAAGTACGACCCGTACCCCCATGGAGCGAACCCACACACGTGTATGGACTAAGCGTACAAATTGTTAAATAGGAGAGGTGTGTGCCTATCACTCCCAGCAGTGCCCAGACACAGGAGGGGTGTGTGCCTATCACTCCCAGCAGTGCCCAGAGTCAGGAGGGGTGTGTGCCTATCACTCCCAGCAGTGCCCAGACACAGGAGGGGTGTGTGCAGAGTCCTCCCAGCAGTGCCCAGAGACAGGAGGGGTGTGTGCAGAGTCGTCCCAGCAGTGCACAGAGACAGGAGGGGTGTGTGCAGAGTCCTCCCAGCAGTGCCCAGAGACAGGAGGGGTGTGTGCAGAGTCCTCCCAGCAGTGCCCAGAGACAGGAGGGGTGGCTGCCTATCACTGCCAGCAGTGCCCAGACGCAGGAGGGGTGTGTGCCTATCACTCCCAGCAGTGCCCAGACACAGGAGGGGTGTGTGCAGAGTCCTCCCAGCAGTGCCCAGAGACAGGAGGGGTGTGTGCAGAGTCCTCCCAGCAGTGCCCAGACACAGGAGGGGTGGGTGCCTATCACTCCCAGCAGTGCCCAGAGACAGGAGGGGTGTGTGCAGTGTCCTCCCAGCAGTGCCCAGAGACAGGAGGGGTGGGTGCCTATCACTCCCAGCAGTGCCCAGACGCAGGAGGGGTGGGTGCCTATCACTCCCAGCAGTGCCCAGAGACAGGAGGGGTGGGTGCCCAGTCCTCCCAGCAGTGCCCAGAGACAGGAGGGGTGTGTGCAGAGTCCTCCCAGCAGTGCCCAGAGACAGGAGGGGTGTGTGCAGAGTCCTCCTAGCAGTGCCCAGAGACAGGAGGGGTGTGTGCAGAGTCCTCCCAGCAGTGCCCAGAGGCAGGAGGGGTGGGTGCAGAGTCCTCCCAGCAGTGCCCAGAGGCAGGAGGGGTGGGTGCAGAGTCCTCCCAGCAGTGCCCAGAGGCAGGAGGGGTGTGTGCAGAGTCCTCCCAGCAGTGCCCAGAGACAGGAGGGGTGTGTGCAGATTCCTCCCAGCAGTGCCCAGACGCAGGAGTGATGTGTGCAGAGTCCTCCCAGCAGTGCCCAGAGACAGGAGGGGTGTGTGCAGAGTCCTCCCAGCAGTGCCCAGAGACAGGAGAGGTGTGTGCAGAGTCCTCCCAGCAGTGCCCAGAGACAGGAGGGGTGGGTGCCTATCACTCCCAGCAGTGCCCAGAGACAGGAGGGGTGTGTGCCTAACACTTACAGCAGTTCCCATGTAACGCAAAGGGTGGAGTAGCCACAGATACCATGCCCACAAATTTCAGTCAGGTGCACAAAGACCCTGCAGTACATGTACCACATGTGTGCGAGGCTGGGAGTATACGCATGCATAGCGCAGAAAAGAAAACATGTCCACATGTCAATAGTCCACATACACAAGTACAATGACTATCAAGAATGCCACGAATGATGCAGGTGGAGACATCGCTCAGCATGCATGTGCAAAGTAGGAGTCCGTCACACACCCAGCTAATGTACACACAGCTCTGCGCTAAATATTGGGAACACCCTGCAGGGAAGATGTCAGGGTACACAGAGGAAGGAATACACCTTTGGACAATTTCACCATGCAGCAACTGCTCACATGAACACAGAAACCTAGCTAACACCGTGTGATGGCACACAGATCCCAGGGTCCCCCCTATGACCAGCACACTACTACATTTCCCACACAACCAACACATGATCACCACCTAAAATCATGTAGCAGCCCCACCAACAGCAATATCAGAAAAGCAGTAGTGTTCAAAGGAAACAAAAATGGCTTTAATCAGCATGATCAAAAATTGTATGTTCGTATAAAGTTCAATATTTACAAAGCCCATTGGGCAGTCCAGAAGTCACAGCTGGATGGGGGAAACAGTGGGATGCGTGTCCCCTAGCTTGCCTGCACAGTTACATTCCGTCGTCTTCCACAGGGGTGAGGGCATCATGTGGGGGGGAAGAAACAGGCACCGCAGGGACAGGAGGGTGAAGGGTAGGCGTCATGGGTGCAGGGATGGAGGACTCCACCCCAGGGGGTGGGGCAGTGCCAAAGGTGGAGGCCAGGAGCTCACTGCACACCTTAGCAAGGTCCTCCAGGGAATCCCCTGCACCCGAAGGAACCAAAGGCCCCAAGGAGGGGGGGGGGGTCAGAGGGATGGGTCGCAGCGCCACTGGGGGAGGATGTAGACAGGGGGGGGAATCAACCACCCTGACCGAGGACTTCCTTGACCGCTTGCGTGGTGGCGTCACTGTGGGGCTCAGGGACAGAGCGGCCATGAAGGAGTCTTTGGGGGAGATGTGGCCAGGAGAGCTGAGGGGAGGGGATTTGGAGGGAGTGGATTGGGTGGAATGCGGACTCCCACTCTGGCTGCGTGTCACACGTTTGCCCCCCGACCCAGTGGGTGTGCCTACTTCACCCTGTGTGTGCGTGTCAGGAGGTGTGCGGTGGACCTTCCCTGCTGGTGTGGTGCCTGTGTGTGTTGTGGTGGGTGCATGCTGACGTCTGGGTGTACGTGGGACAGGCATGGGAGTGGGAAGTGTGGATGGGGCAGGGGTAGGGGGTGGGACGTAGCGCTGCAGGAGACCCACTGCTGCAGTCAGTGTCGAGTCTATCGACCTCAGCAAGCTGCGTTGGTCAGCCTGCGATGAATGAATGCCCTCCAAGTATGCCTCCATGTTGTGCAGCACTTGGCTGTGGCCATGGAGGACATTAAGGATCGCAGCCTGACCAACCTGCAACTGCCGCTGGATGTCCACAGACTCGGCATTGGCGGCAGCAGTGGAGACAGGGGCAGGGGTTGCGGTGCCTGGCAGGAAGGAGACATGTGGTGACTGGGCACGTTGGGAAGGGACACAAGCAAGTGGGAGGTGGCTGATGGCAATGGAGGGGGCGGGCGAGATGTAGTGCCGCTGTCAGCTGCCGGTGCAGCCGCCGCCCACTCGGAGAGATCATCCTCGGACCCGTCAGCTTCATACTCTGTTGTGCCAGTCGACAGGTCTCCGGCTTCACTCTCCTCCACCTCAGTCCCACTTGATGTGCCAGCCCCCATGTCACCGCTGGCACTGGTGCTCGGTCCCTCTGCTCCGTCTGTGCCCATGTCTCCCTCCGTGTCCCCCGACGATGCTGTGGGCATGGTGAAGAGACAGAAATTAATCATACACCTGTATACATATGTCACATGAGTCCAATCTACATAGGTCACAGTGCATAGCCTGAAACAAAAGAAGAGTTACATCTACAAAACAAGGTACATATGTAGGGCATGCAAGACACAGTTGTTTGACCCACCATGCCACCTAAAAACTATGGAGAGCATGACACAATAGCAAATGAGATGGAATGGAATTTTGACTGAGGAGCAAGGCCCTGGGGACAATCCAGCACTGCATCTGCACCACACAGCGTGGCAGGAAATAGGGATGAGCAGGGACCATATCCAGGAACAAGAGGCACATGCAGCATAGGTTATACTGAAAACATGCCCACCATGACTGGCCCACTGCACCTTGAGTGCATGTCCAGACAAACATCACACACTGGCCAGTCCTAGCAAGGAGATATCAGGTTGTGACATGAAGGCCATGCCCGCACCACCCACCCCCTACATGAGACTATTATTTGGAGACACAGGAAGCACTTACATCCCTTAGTCTGGGTGAAATACACATGGGATGCAACAAATCAAGGTTGCACACAAAATACTCAAGGTGCGCCTGTCCAAATAATCATGTACAAATGGGCATCATCAGATGATTGTAACAAGACACACAGGCAAAGTCCACCGTGAGTATGAACAAGGAAAATCAGGTCAGGCTATACAGTGGACACTTGTACCACATTTCACGTCAATATACATTTGGCCAGGGGACAATGGCACAGAGCACAACCTATGCTGTAGACACAGAGATTGCCAACATATTCGGATTACACACATGATACCTAGGAAAATATGCCCCTGGGGACAGTAGTGGCCACACAACCACATGCTCCTGAATGGGAATGACTGCAACACACGCTACCATCCCCCACTATGCGTACCGCACACTCATGCACATCATGTCACAGGCCACCACATAGGACATGCGTGCTGTAAGGCCTCACACTTGAGAGACTAACTCCCATGTCTGGACTCATCATTAGTGCCAACTGACATGGAACCCACAAGATCAGAACTGGAGAGGGCACAGGCAAGGTCCCAAAACCTGTTACACACCACCCCCACACATGATGCTGCAGGCATTGTACACGTGGAGAAGGTGCCAGGCTACATAACCTTGTGACGGAGTGACTTCACACAGACCAGGGAACACATTGCAAGGAGGGGAAGGGAGGCAGGAGAGCACTGCAATACTGTGGGTAACAGGATCTGCACAGCACCATTAAACCCTGGCAGTGCATCCATGGAACAGTGCACTTACAAATGCTGGTGAAACACAACAAACACACATGTACCTACCCCCTTCCTGCTGCTGCATCTCCTGTAAGCGCCTCTCCAAGTCTGGAAAGACCACCGGCAGAACACGCTTGTGGATGTGGCTCAGTCGGCGGCGCCCGCGGTTCTTATGGCTCTCAGGTGAGTCCCCCAGCAGGACCCGTGCGATCCTCCGCGTCCAGCACCGGATATACTGCCAGCGTTTCCTCACCTGGGACAGGCGCCGCTTGCGACCATCCGCACTCCTCACGGCACTGACGGCGGTCAGCCAGATCTGCTCCTTGGCAGAGGCGCCTACCTGTGAGGATGAACAAGTGACACTACATCAATACACCTGCAACATGTCACAGAGACACATATGAGAACAAATTAGCTGGTTACAACAAGGCATGTCATGCAGCCAACGCATTACACCTTTGCCATAGGGACATACTCCTCTGGGGAAGGGCAAAAGCAGTACGTGCCAGTGAAAGTACACAGGTGGAATGAGGGCAAAGACACAATCAATTATAAAGGCTCACACTGTGCATCACACCCACCCCTCCTGTCTCTGGGCACTGCTGGGAGTGATAGGCACCCACCCCTCCTGTCTCTGGGCACTGCTGGGAGGACTCTGCACACACCCCTCCTGTCTCTGGGCACTGCTGGGAGACATCAGGCATTCCCCCCCCTGGGACCCCCCGTACAGTACATAGCATGTGTGTCACACCTGGACACAATGGCAGAAGTCACAGTCACAAAAAAAGGGACACAGTCTGTGCTAGTAGCTCTGCACTCACCTGATACCCTGGTCGCCCATACAGCATGGGGTACTGTTGGAGGATCATATCCAGCAGAGCCATGTTCTCCTCCAGGGTGAAGGGCTGTGACCTCTCCACAGACCTTGACATGGTTCCAGGGAATCAGTAGCAGCAGCTGGGTCGTGGAATACAGAGATGTGCAGGCAAGTGCTCCCTCATGGGACCTGGCTGCCTTATATCTGCCTTGCTGGCCTGTTTCATGCACAGGAGTACAGAGTGATTGGTCACTCACCTTTGCATCCTATGTTTCCTCCAATCCCTTCAAACCTAGCACAGTCAGTGGGTTCTTATTGTGTTTTTTTCTTCAGCATGATGTCAACCCCACAAACACATTGCAACAAAGTAGATTCATTCCAACTGACTTCTGCTGTGCACCTTCCAGAACAAATTCAAACTTAAAACTTGGTCTCCATGACAACCAGCATGCATGTAGGCCTTAATACTTGTCCCTCATGTGTCCCCTATGTAATTTTGAGCTTCAAACACAGGTATGGTGCGTTCCGGGGCCCTAGGGCACCCCAAATGCATAGCAACGGCCCGTACAGGCGTGCGTACTTTCACTATCACCATGGGTGTCCTCGCGTACTCATACTCGCAGTGGTACGGCCCGTACACACGCCTGTACGCTCACTATCACTGGGTGTCCTCGCGTATGCGTACTCGTAGTGGTACGGCCCGTACACGCGTGCGTACGTTCACTATCACTATGGGTGTCCTCGCGTATGGGTACTCGTACTGGTACGGACCGTACACACGCCTGTACGTTCACTATCACTATGAGTACGCATACGCGAGAACACCCATGGTGATAGTGAGCGTACAGGCGTGTGTACGGGCCGTACCAGTACGAGTACGCATACGCGAGGACACCCATAGTGATAGTGAGCGTACAGGCGTGTGTACGGGCCGTACCAGTACGAGTACGCATACGCGAGGACACCCATAGTGATAGAGAGCGTACAGGCGTGTGTACGGGCCGTACCAGTACGAGTACGCATACGCGAGGACACCCATAGTGATAGTGAGCGTACAGGCGTGTGTACGGGCCGTACCAGTACGAGTACGCATACGCGAGGACACCCATAGTGATAGTGAGCGTACAGGCGTGTGTACGGGCCGTACCAGTACGAGTACGCATACGCGAGGACACCCATAGTGATAGTGAGCATACAGGCGTGTGTACGGGCCGTACCAGTACGAGTACGCATACGCAAGGACACCCATAGTGATAGTGAAAGTACGCACGCGTGTACGGGCCGTACCACTATGGGTGTTCTTGCGTATGCGTACTTACTGACCGTACACATGCCTGTACGCTCACCATCACTATGGGTACACATACGGCAGCGCTCCCATAGTGATATGGGAACGTACACAGGCCCTCTTAGCAGCAGTACGGTGGTATTCACACATCACAGTGGTGACAGGCAGCACACAGGAAGGAATAGGGCTGACATATTGTCCATGGATGGACATCAAGGCATTGTCTGGGCAGTACTACATGTGTGGGGCACAGGTGTGACAGGCTGTGATGTGGCACATTACTCCTGAGTCGAGAAGGCACCAGATGTATGATGAGATGTGTACAGATGTAATGTGTGACGGTGCAATGTGTGCCAGGCATGCCCTTGACTCCTTTGACATGTGTGCATGTCGTACTGCACACTTGGGATGAGCGTCACTGGCATGGCACGGACACCAACACACGGAAGTATCCCCTGATGCCCGGTACAGGGGTTACCACACCTGACATGTCACTACCAACGGTGCACGATGTGACTATGTCATGCATGTGTGGGGGGTTCCCATTAGGTTGATGTTGGCGCACCCTCAAAAGCTGCAGCTGTTGCAGCAACCAACATGTGTCTGTGTGTAGATTGACATTGCACACTGTTCCGCACACCATGCCACATGTGGTATCGGATGTGAGGTGCGTATGTATGCATGGGACACGGAGTAGCCTAACAAGGACATGTCTGCATCCTCTCTATGAATGTGTGGTGAGTCATGACATGTACACCTTCATGGCAAGGTGTGTGGGCTGTCCTAGTGTAATGTCATGTGACCTGTGGCTCTAGTGTTCCGCTACCAGTCTCTGCAATCGACATCCTACTTCTGCTGATGTGTGGATGTATGTCACTCCTGTGTTGCGTCTGGCTGTTCACTTGCACTGGGACACAGCTAATCCCATGCCATGGCATTTGGAGGTTCAGAATCTCCGTGTGTAGCTGGGTCTTGGTAGGAGTGTCACCTGGCAGCCATACGTGTCCAGGGCATGTGGCACATACCTGACTCCGTATGTAGCATATGTGTATAGACAGATTAACATGTGCTCAGTACATATAAATTGTTGTTGTGGTGCACTCACTCTTCCTTGTCACTTCCAAATTACTGCAGAGCGCCGCCTCTTCCCCGAGCAATTCCGGACTTGGCTGCCATGCGGGAGAATGACTGTATCCGGTGCTACCGCTTCCCCCAACGGTTGATTCTGGATTTGACGGTGAGACTGGCACCACACCTGCAACCGCTGCACAGGTATCCTACGGCACTGACACCCAAGCTGAAG
Source organism: Triturus cristatus (assembly GCF_964204655.1). Taxonomy (NCBI): domain Eukaryota; kingdom Metazoa; phylum Chordata; class Amphibia; order Caudata; family Salamandridae; genus Triturus; species Triturus cristatus. Next base: position 135,493,007 of record NC_140590.1, on the reverse strand, counting down.
GTAATGGCAGCCCTACATTTTCTAGCCACGGGTACCTTTTAAAATACCATAGCTCATGTTGGTGGCATGTCCTAGAGCATGTTCTGCCGTGTGCTGCATGATTTCTTAGAGGCCATGTTGATTCACCTGGATGACTTCATCCATTTTCCTACCCCTGAACAGTTGACTGTGGTCAAGCGTGGATTCTATGCCCTGGGAGGGATGCCCCATGTCATTGGGTCCATAGATGGGACACATGTTGCTTTGGTACCACCACAGGCACAGGAGGTAGCGTACCGGAATCGCAAGCACTACCACTCCATCAATGCCCTTGTGGTGTGTCTGTCCAACATGGTGATTTCACATGTCTGTGCTCGTTTTCCAGGATCAGCACACGATGCCTACATCATGAGGCGTAGCAGGGTGCCTGAAATGATGACGCAGCTGCGCAACAAACGAGCATGTGTTGTTGGTGGGTACACTCTGGCAGTCCTGTATTTTGCTTACACTTCCAGCACGACCGCTTCTCCTGTCCTGCTTATGTCCATGTGCTTTCCATGTAGGGGACGCTGGCTATCCCAACATGCCATGGCTGATCACACCTCTCCGCAACCCCATCACGCCGGCCCAGCTCCGCTACAACACCGCCCATGGCCGGACAAGGCGAGTGATAGAGAGGACGTTTGGCCTCCTGAAGAGCCGATTCAGGTGCCTACACAAGACCGGCGGCGCCCTCCCATATGCCCCGGCGTAGGTCTGCAAAATCTTCATGGTCTGCTGCATGCTGCACAACATGGCAGTTGAGAAAGCTGTGCCACTCATCCTGGATCAAGATGACGTGGACCATCCAGCCGTGGAGGACGAAGGTCTTGGCAATGGGGCTAGTGATGTGGAGGATGTGGAGCCGCAAGAGGACATCTGGACTCGGCTCATACGCGACTTCTTTGCTTAGTGGTGAGTACCAGTGTCTGAGTGTGCACGCATTGGTCCCCGTGTGGCATGTGTTGTGATGTGTGTCTCCACATGCATGTATGGCACGTGAGTCAGAGGTGTGTGTGGGTGTGTCACTGGAGTGATGGTGCCAGTGATGGTTGTATTTCCCCAGTCATAACTGTGAACTAGCATGTTGTCATCCATACATGTGTCGAGTAAATGCACATGCAAGTGGCTGTGCTTTTTGTGGCTGACTTCTTGTGTGTCTCTCTTCCCCAGGTACTTGCGCATGCCGTCTGCTGCTTGCATTGTTGTGGCACTGCTATTCCTCATGGACACGTCATCGTGTGCTGACTCAGCGTTACAGGCACGGACACGTTTGGAAGTCTCCTTAGGGTAAGGGATGCATCAGGGGTGTATTCGGTGTGGCAGTTGTTCACGATGTATGCACACTGCCTCTGTGGATGTTTGGTTCCTCTGCAGACATGTTGCATCACCATGGTACACATGACATGCAGCTGGGTACACCTGAATAGATGGTCAGACTAGTTGACAGTCATCTGTGATGGGATAGTGGATTGTGATGATGGCATCAATGTGTGTAACACTGCCCTCGGACACATACAGTTTGCATTGGCTTGACATGGTGTGGGACTTCCACATCAGAGGATCAATGGTGTATGGCAGCCTCTCCGTGAGCAGCAGGGGGTGTTTAGCTGTTAGCCGACACTTGTGTGCCAGTTCCATGGCTATCACGCATTTGTGCTGCAGAAGGGGGGTGCCAGTGTTGGACCCACATGTTACTCCACATGACCTGTGTATGTGTACTCCGAGTTGCCTCTGCATTCCCGAATACATGACTAATAAAGGTGTCCCTATGCCTCCAAGGTGCCTCTTGTCAGTCAATGCTGGTGTGTTGCCACGGTGCATCCGGCATGTCTGGCATGGTTTTCCCTGATAGTGGCTATGTGTCTATGTGTCGAGTAGCAAGATGCAAGCTGTGTGTGTGGGATGAGACTGTGTATTGTGCATGATGTCCATGACTGTGTGGGTATTGTGACATGTGCCATCCCCATGCATCCAACGTTGGCCAGGCCCCCATTATCTGCATCCACCGGACTCAAGCTTGGAGGACATGGTTCTGCCACCTGTCTACACATACCTGGGTGCCCCCAAGGACACTGGACATGATCCCTGACCTCTGCGCATGACTGTTGCTGTACTCAATATGTCCGTCGGCACGGTTGTGCGGCCACCCCCTCAGCTGGTTGGGCCCATCACGGGTGTGTATGGTGCTCCATGTCTGTCTTGCCTAATACACTGTGACCCGTGTGTCCTGTGCCAGACTCAGGCCCCAGGGTGTGGATGGTTGAAGTCAAAAGAGAACTCAGGCATGTTTAGACTTCACAAGACACATGTAAGGTAATAATGCAACCAGCAGGCATCTTCTCTTCATGGTGTGACTTTTTATTTTTGTGGGGGGGTGGGGGGGTATGACGTGAGGGGCTTTCCGGGAGTTTGGAATCCAAAGTTCAGTAGGGGAGTTGGTGTCCTTGCCATTGGAAATCCTCAGAGTCCATGCCACAGTCTTTGTCAACATTGGTCAGACAGTGACCAGCAAGGCCATGTGGCAGAGAATGTCTTTTGATGCTGTGATGCTGTTGCTCCAGTGGGCCAGGTGCCAGGCCAGGTGTCCTGGGAGATGGTGATGCAGCGCCGACCCTCACGGTCTTTTCCGTGGATGACCCGCCCTCCTGCGGGGACACTCTGAAGCAGGCCGTGACGATGTTTGGGATGCTCCATCGGATGTTTCCTCCTCCTCCTCCTGATCCCTCCCTGTGGGTGGTGATGTTCTACGCCTTCTGGCACAGGGAGGGTTGGCCATGTTGTCGGCCACCCGACGGAGTGTAGTGTGAATTCCCGTGAACACCGTAACGAGCTCAGCCTGTCTGTCCTCCATCCCCCGTTGGTGTTGCAGTAGACAGGCATGTTGCTCCGCATGTTGCTGGGCCTGCTGGGTCTTGATCTCATCGAGGGTCCCCTTCATATCATTGAGGGTGGACACCACCTGGGCCATGCCCGTGGTGTCCTGCCGGTATGTGTCCAGGATGTTACGGACATGGAAATATACCGGATCCCCAGCCAACTGGTCAGGCTGGCGCCTCCGCCGTCCTCCACTCCCACCACCCCTGCCCACTTGCACCTGGCCTGCCCTTGTGGGCACATCGGGTCTCCGGGACCCCTGAGGGGTGGCATTGTCGCCTGCCTCCTCCTGGGTGCCCGGGACACCGTGTCCCTCCTGGCCAGCCTGGCTGCTTTGTGGTGGTGGGGCAGGGATCCTGGGTGTCTCCTGGGATGTGGCAGGAGTGGGGGTGGTGGTTGGCCCCGTTGTACCTGACGCAGGTGCTGGAGGGCGTTGGACACCAGAGGGGCCAGGTTGGTCGGGGTCGTCCACAGAGTGGTGAGAGTCGTCGCTGCCGGTGGGATCGGCCTCCCGCAGAGCCGGGTCCTGTGAGTCTTCCCCCAGTGTTGGGGGGTGAACCACGAGGTTGACCTGTGTGTGAGAGAGACAATGTTAAATTTTGTTCCATGCAACATCCATGTTTCATTAGTTTCAAAGTTGGAACATTTCCTCTGGGAATTTGGATCTGTCTTGCATTCCACTCACAGTGCACTTGTGCATGGGTGTGTCCCTTGGGCACAGCTTTGGCGACTTTAACTATGTGTGGCACAGTCTTACTTGCTGCGTCAAGTGTGACTGCAGTCAGCAGTGGAGTGGGCAGGTGTGGCGAGCCGTGCATTGGCGCCTTCCGTGTTGCACTGTACGTGGGCACATGAAGTTGTTCCAAACACTTCAATGATGCAGGTAGCTGTTGTTGTGCTCGTGCACAGGTTGTGACATGGCCCTGTGTTTTGCCATGGAGGAGAGGGGGGGGTTCTGGCACTGGCCACCCTTGTCTACATGCACGCAGTCCACCTGCTGACGAGCAGACATTCCCACACACCACAAGGCTGATTTGCTCTCCCTGTGTCTTCCTCCCTCTCTGTCCCCCTCTCCCTCCCTCTCTGTCCCCCTCGCCCTCCCTCTGTGTGTCAGCCTCCTCCCTCTGTCCATCTCCCTGTGTCTCCCTCCCTCTCTGTCCCCCTCTCCCTCCCTCTCTGTCCCCCTCTCCCTCCCTCTCTGTCCCCCTCTCCCTCCCTCTGTGTGTCAGCCTCCTCCCTCTGTCCGTCTCCCTGTGTCTCCCTCCCTCTCTGTCCCCCTCTACCTCCCTCTCTGTCCCCCTCTCCCTCCCTCTGTGTGTCTGCCTCCTCCCTCTGTCCGTCTCCCTGTGTCTCCCTCCCTCTCTGTCCCCCTCTCCCTCCCTCTCTGTCCCCCTCTCCCTCCCTCTGTGTGTCAGCCTCCTCCCTCTGTCCGTCTCCCTGTGTCTCCCTCCCTCTCTGTCCCCCTCTCCCTCCCTCTCTGTCCCCCTTTCCCTCCCTCTGTGTGTCAGCCTCCTCCCTCTGTCCGTCTCCCTGTGTCTCCCTCCCTCTCTGTCCCCCTCTCCCTCCCTCTCTGTCCCCCTTTCCCTCCCTCTGTGTGTCAGCCTCCTCCCTGTGTCTGTCTCCCTGTGTCTCCCTCCCTCTCTGTCCCCCTCTCCCTCCCTCTCTGTCCCCCTCTCCCTCCCTCTGTGTGTCAGCCTCCTCCCTCTGTCCGGTCTCCCTGTGTCTCCCTCCCTCTCTGTCCCCCTCTCCCTCCCTCTCTGTCCCCCTCTCCCTCCCTCTGTGTGTCAGCCTCCTCCCTCTGTCCGTCTCCCTGTGTCTCCCTCCCTCTCTGTCCCCCTCTCCCTCCCTCTCTGTCCCCCTCTCCCTCCCTCTGTGTGTCAGCCTCCTCCCTCTGTCCGTCTCCCTGTGTCTCCCTCCCTCTCTGTCCCCCTCTCCCTCCCTCTCTGTCCCCCTTTCCCTCCCTCTGTGTGTCAGCCTCCTCCCTCTGTCCGTCTCCCTGTGTCTCCCTCCCTCTCTGTCCCCCTCTCCCTCCCTCTCTGTCCCCCTCTCCCTCCCTCTGTGTGTCAGCCTCCTCCCTCTGTCCGTCTCCCTGTGTCTCCCTCCCTCTCTGTCCCCCTCTCCCTCCCTCTCTGTCCCCTTTCCCTCCCTCTGTGTGTCACCCTCTGTCACCTCAGCCCAGCTTCCTGGGCACACACTGTTAGCAGATCTTTGAATGGCCCTTGGCTTGTTGATGTGAGTTTGTTTCTGATCTCCAGGCACCCATTGGGTGTAGTGTCTGTGTGTGCGCTGCTGCTGTGGTGGTGTGTGCTGCCACTCTTTCACAGTGTTGGCTGTTCATTAGCTGCTGTCATGTGCAAAACAGTGCCTTCACCCCCATGTGTTAATGCAAGGCGTCCGTCATTTGCTGGCGAGTCTTTCCTGTGTGGGGACACACTGTTTGTCTGGCTGTGACCTAGGCCATATGGGCAGAGGGCATTGTTGTCTGCTTCTGAGTTGCACTATGGGATTTTTGGGGCCCACCCTCCCGCCATCCGGCTTACCGTGTCATGTGTTGGTGTCTTCTGTGGCCTGTGACTTGACATTGTCCAGCTGGGTGCATGGGGCATGGTGGTGCAAGTGGCATGTGCGTGTTCATGGAGTGTGGTTGAGTCATGCGATAGCTTGGGGTGGTTGCGTGCCTGTTTGTGAGTTTGGTTGTGGATGACGTTCCCCCCATGTGAGGTGCGTTGTTTGTGTACTCACCCGGGTCTCGGAGTCCTCCTAATCCTTCGACTGCCTCCACCGGCAGTATGGCCATCACCCTCTCCTCCCAGGGATGGTAGTGTACGGGTCTGCGGGACGGCCCTCCTCCAGTGACGTTGGCCTGGTTGTGTTCATCCGTCATCTTGGCTCGGACCCTCCTCCGCAGATCGTACCACCTGGCTTGGCATTCCTGCTTGTTCCTTCTGGTGTCCGCAACAGCATTAACAGCATCGACGATGGTCTGCCACATGGCTGTTTTTGCTGAAATGCTGGTCTGTCTGACCAATGTTCCAAAGAGGTGTGGCTCGACTCTGAGGATTTCATCGACAAGGACCTCCAACTCTCGGTTACTGAACTTTGGATTCTTGTTAGTGGGCATGGTGAGGGGTGTGGGTGTGGATGGGGGGGGTGTGGATGGTTGTGGGTGTGTGGGTGTGGTTGTGCAAGTGTGTGTGTGAATGTGATGAGGGGGTGTTTGTGAAGGTGGTTGTGTGAAGGTGTGCAAGTGTAAGGTGTGGTAAAGCTTGTAGTATGGTGCTGTAGGTTGTCTGTGGGGTCTGGCAGCAGTGAGTCTGTTGCAAAGGCTCATGGTTTGTGTGTGTGGGCCCTTTTTATTGGTCCATTGGTGGGTGTGGCTGTGTTTGAAGTTTGGGTGGGTGTGTTATAAGGAGTGGTGGTGTTTTGGGCCTCTGTTTGTTTTTGGCAGTTGCAGGTCAGTGAATGTGTTGTTTTAGTGGTTGTTGGACATGTTTAGTGGCTTTGTGCCATTCGAATGGTGTATTCTTGTGTTGTTTTGGTTTGTCCTGGTTGTGAACGTGCGTTTTTAGCGTGTGTACGGGGTGTACATGGGCCATTTTGTTGTACAGTGCTGTCCTTGTGTGTGGCTTGGTACGACTCGTACATGCGGTTGTGATGTTGGGGCCTGGGGTGCGCTCCGTACTTAGGATGTTGTGGTGGGGGTACGACTCTGACATACACGGGTGTACATACACGGGTGGGGGTACGACTCTAATGTACAGGGGTGTACATACACGGGGGGTTCGACACGTACAGGGGTGTACATACACGGGGGGTTCGACACGTACAGGGGTGTACATACACGGGGGTACCACACGTACACTGGTGTACATACACGGGTGGGGGTACGACTCTAATGTACACGGGTGTACATACACGGGGGGTAGGACACGTACACGGGTGTACATACACGGAGGGGTACGACACGTACACGGGTGTACATACACAGAGGGGTACGACACGTACACGGGTGTACTTACAGGGGGGGGTACGACACGTACAGGGGTGTACATACACGGAGGGGTACGACACGTACACGGATGTACATACACGGAGGGGTACGACACAGGTGTACATACACGGAGGGGTACGACACGTACACGGGTGTACATACACGGGGGGTACGACACGTACAGGGGTGTACATACACGGGGGGGTACGACACGTACACGGGTGTACATACAGGAGGGGGTTGGACACGTACACGGGTGTACATACACGGGGGTTCGACACGTACACGGGTGTACATACACGGAGGGGTACGACACGTACACGGGTGTACATACAGGGGGGGTACGACACGTACACGGGTGAACATACACGGGGGTATGACACGTACATGGCTGTACATACACAGAGGGGTACGACATGTACACGGGTGTACATACACGGAGGGGTACGACACGTACACGGGTGTACATACACGGAGTGGTACGACACGTACACGGGTGTACATACACGGAGGGGTACGACACATACACGGGTGTACATACACGGAGGGGTACGACACCTACAGGGGTGTACATACACGGGGGGTACGACACGTACACGGGTGTACATACACGGGGGTACGACACGTACAGGGGTGTACATACACGGGGGGTACGACACGTACAGGGGTGTACATACACGGGGGGTACGACACGTACAGGGGTGTACATACAGGGGGGGTAGGACACGTACACGGGTGTACATACACGGGGGGTACGACACGTACACGGGTGTACATACACGGGTGGGGGTACGACTCTAATGTACACGGGTGTACATACACGGGGGGGTAGGACACGTACACGGGTGTACATACACGGGGGGTTCAACATGTATGTACGGGGGCTGGGGGGGGTCGGCGCGTACGTACGGGGGCTGGGGGGGGGTCAGCGCGTACGTACAGGGGCGGGGGGGGGTCGGCGCGTACGTATGGGGGCTGGGGGGGGTCGGCGCGTATGCGGACGCATGTCTCCATGGTTGCTATGGGTGTTCGGTGCGGATGGTGTTTTTTCCATATGGTTGTAACATCGGACGCACGGGATGGATCGTGGACGTGTCGGACACATTTTCCGACCCGAGGACGTGTGGGGAATAATTCCCAATGCGATTCGTATGGTCTTTTTCCCATGCGAATCGTAATTGGCAGTTTGTACGGCACTTGTACGATTCGTACGGTAAAAAGACCGGATACGAGTCGTTCGGGCAATTTTTTTGCCGGATCGTAATTGCCACCTATGTGTGGAAGATATGGAGCGATGGTCTAGGCCAAGTATATCCATCATCTCCTTAAAAAATGTTGCCCCTGAGTCATTTTGTGAGTCCAGATGGAAATTGACTTCACCTAGCAGTGTGAGATTGGAGAATTGGAGAATCTAAGAGCTAATGCACTGACTACCTCTCCAATATTATCTAAAAAGTCTTTATTGGGTCCCGGTGGGCGGTAAAGAAGTATTCCCGCGAATGAAAATGATTCATGTAGCTGGAGTCAAAAACTGATGCCCTGCGCTCCTTTTAAGTCCGATAATTGAGCTATAGAGCACCTAAGAGTACTGCGATAAATAATTGCAAGGCCTCCCCCACGTGGTTCTGATCTTTCTAATCTCTGAATGAGATATCCGGGGGGGATGTGGGGCCATATTACACACAATTTTTCTTTTTTAAATTATATATTTATTTTGGCGTAATTAGCTTGAAAAACAGGGCAACATTAAAAACAGTGGGGCATATTTATAATAACTGACGCATCCCTGCATATCAGCAGGGATGCGCCAGTTATTTTGCGCCCCAGCTCCACCACCATGAATGCGCCGCATTTATAATGCGGTGCACCATGGGGCAAAAACGGCACAGATGCGTCACGCATCTGTGCCGTAAAAGTGGCGCATTGCTGGAGTTGCGTCGCAAGCGCGACGCAGCTCCAGCAATGCTCTGGGGGGCCCTATCTTCACAATGCTGCGTCAATCCTTACGCCTGCTTCAAGCAGGCGCAGGGTTTTGACGCAGCATGGGCTCAAAAGTGACTGAGTGAAATCTTGTAGATTTCACTCAGCCACTTTTAGGAGGCGTTCCTGCGCCGGAACGCCCCCACCTGCCCTGGAACGCCTACATGTGGCGCAGGGCTTTACAACGTGACGCATCTCCCAGATGCGTCACGTTGTTAATACCCCGCACCATGCCGCAGGATTTGCGCCGCTGCTGCGTCACAAAAGTGACGCAACGGCGGCGTAAATGAGGCGCAAGTCAAACATAAATCTGCCCCAGTATGTGAAATACTGGGATATACTGTTTTGCATTAAAATAGAAAAATAATTATGCAGTTAAAAATATAGAACTTTAGAAGAAAAAAACCTCTACCTTTTTGTAAACAAATACATTCCATCTCCAAAAGGGAAAGATTCTTGAAGCATTACAGTGGTTTGGAGCAGTAAATAGGATGACGAAACTCCTAATTCAAGGGGACCTAAGAATATTTTTTTCAGCTGAACCCGTGAAATATTTTCCATATTTCACAGGCAAAATTTCCTTTTTCATTTCTCTGCATCCTGTGCAATAATAACAACCAAACATATAACTAGCGGCAATTGGTTTTTCCAGGTCAGATTCTACATTGAAAAGACATTTTATGTTTTCTTCGTAACGATCACACTTTGATGAATCTATGTGAAACTTTCCAATAAAAAGTTCATCCCCAGCTTTTAATGGTGCAGATCTGTAAAGTGGGTGGCCAAGAAAAAGAGAGGGAGTCAAAAAAGTTACCTTTCCCATTTTTGCTCCCATTTTAACTTGGCTTCTCAATGTAGAAAAAGCAGAAGACCAGAGTTAGCATGAAATTAGAAATTTACTCAAGGAAGTTCCTTCGCTTGGTAATGATAAATGTTCAGAAGTTTTCAAGAAATAAGTGTTTAAAAAGGTTTTGGTGCGGGCAAGAAGCGATTAGGTTCTAGAAGTATCTTGATAATGCAAAAGGTGTACGTTAAGAATGAATCCAAGAGGCATAAGTTTGGAGAAAATGGTGGGTTTATTTCAAAGAACAGTTCCTCGAACTGCCTAGCCTAACGCTCCTCAAAAAAGCATCTGAACATTCTAAGGTGGAACCATCCAGGGAGGGGGAAGAGGAACATACCAAATTGGAAGAACACAACACAATATTATGTGAGGTATAATAATAAGGGAAGGTTATAACACATCTCCTTGCCCAAGGATAAAGGAAAGAAATAGGAAAGAAACAAGAGAGATAGAGAGAAGGAGAGATATGAGTAGAGATACATGCAGCCTGAGAGGGAAAAGGCAACAAGAGACAGCAGCATGAACCTTACTTAATGACTTTGTATAAACACGAAAACATCACATAATCAACTGTGTGCAAACACCTCTGAAAGTCATTTCATAACATAATCCCCATTTTACTTATACCATTAGCATTGTATGATAACTTTGCACAACATTTGGCAGATGTTTAGCTTGTTTATCTTAACCTTGGTATTTTTGATTTTGTGCTGATTTTGTCAAGGGGGCACTGTTAAAAGAAGAGGTAAGTAAGTGTTAATTTTCTAATAACTCTGCTATCATTTGATGAATCCACTTGTAATTTGACAGACATTTAGCATGTTTATTTTTCTGTGGCTATGGCAGCCTTACACGCGGTTGTGGTGCTTCCGAAGGAAGGAAGAAGTGACAGCATGAGGGAATAAGAGGAGGATGCAGAGGCGGAGCTGCGAGCTGGTCCAAGGCCCAGAGAAACAAAAGACCATTCGGCGGCAGGCACAAGAGTAGCGAGGGAGGGTTGGTAGTGCCTGCGGCAGTTCCTCTGTCTCCCTACACCATCTTGACACTTTGTCTGGAGGCCACTACAACCACTAAGTGCTAAAGAGACTAGGAGGCCCCCCTTTGTGAACCTGTTGAGCAAGTATGTGCTGAGTGACTCCCTCTGGGTTACTGAGGCTGGTGGGCCACAATTTGTATTTATTATTTATTTATTTATGGTTTTTGTAGAGCGCAACACTCATCCCATGGGATATCACGGCGCTTTATACCAAAAAAGCTACTGCTGGCGTGTACTGAAATAATTAAGGGTTAGGGAAGAGATAGGTTTTTAAGTTTTTTCAAAACTGGAGATAATTTGTCGTATGTCTTAGGTCAGTAGGGAGTTCATTCCACCTCTTTGCTGCCAGATAAGAAAAGGAGCGACCACCTGTTCTGAATTTGTAGATGCGTTTAGTTTTAGCCAAAGCTGATTGACATGAGCATAGGTTCCTATTGGGTACATAGAATTCGATTTTCCCTTGAAGAATTGTGGGGCCCGTCTTGTGTAAAGCTCTGTGGGCATGGCTAAGCAATTTAAAGGCAGCCCTCTGACGCATCGGGAGCCAATGAAGTTTCTTTAAACATTCTGATGCCGAGTCTCGATTACCTTTATTGCAGATGAGTTTGGCCGCCAGATTTTGCAGAACCTGTAAGCGGGAGAATAGATATTCGTTCATCCCTACAAACAGCGCATTGCACAATGACCCACCATCCTATTTCAATAGGGCAGTGCGCCCTGCAGTTAGGCCTGTTGGGGCTACAGTGAGGGAGGCACTATAAGGGGAGTGAGCACCGACCCTCCATGTCAAACAGTGAAGGAAAACGTGGCTGGAGGTAACACTGATGCTTGATCAGCAAGAGTCATAGCTCCCTGAGATCACAGCCCAGAGGGTGGTGTCAGGGAGCCACAGATGGGGAGAACCACAAAATATAGTTTAGCGGAGGACCCATTCCGACACTGCCATGTACTAGCCACATTAAGGAAGAATAGAGCTGCAGGGGCCCCTAGGACAGACCTGGAGGAACTAGAGAGAAAACGTAAGAAAAAAAGTGAAAGTCGATATGATGTACAAATGAATCATTGAAGGGCCAAGCGGTAAGATTGAGGCTTACCCTCGGAGAAGTGGGGAAGATGCCGGGTGCTGAGAACTGCACAGGGCCTCGGAGAGCAACGACAGAGACCCGACGGCTCCTGGCAGCAACAAAAGGCAGAGCAGCCATAGTTCAGAAGGAGGCCCAATGTCCGGGCTTCAGAGTTGATGCAAATAAAGGCAGAAAGTTGGAAGTGATTGTAAAGAACAATTCCCCCTCAGAAAGGAGAAATGCGAATAAAACAATAAGCAACCCAACTTTCACCACTGAAAAGATGTCTAGTAAATAGCATTAATTATATCACGGGGGCGTGTGGTATTGTGGATATTATTTATTGAGGAGATATTTATGGATGTTTTTAATTACTCCTAGCCCTGATGAAAGTTCCTTTAAAATAATTTTCTGGAATGAAACATGTTCGCAATTTGTTTTTAAACTTTGAATGGACTTTTGTATATGGAATAGATGTAAAACAGATTAAGACAAAAGAAAAAAACGAGAAAGAAGTGATTCATTTTGAACCGAGATAGTACATGACTTGTGTAACAACTGTATTAATCTTGAACAATTGTGGGTATGCTGATACTTTATTGAACATTTACAAACAATCATGCACAAAATAGTGAATGTGAGAGGACAGCTGTGGATGCCAGAGCAAATTTGGAAAGCCCTAAAGTGAAGATACACCATAAGTATTAGGAAGAAGGGAACAATGTGACAAAACTAATGGCTGGGAAGTTGCGGGAGAGGCCGGCCCATTCTTAAATTCTGGCCACCGAGGGGAGAGATGGTGCTATCACTATATGGAGTGGGGAAGAAAGCATCCCACCCAACCCCCAACTCAACAGAGCCAGTGAAGGCAGTGATGAAATAGTGTGTCACATAGTCAGTGTAAAACGAGAACTGACTGCAAAGTAGTCAATGGAGCTAGAGAAGCCCATCACATCAGAAGAGGCCACTGAAAGCAAGCAGTTCTCTTGAGCAGATGGCTACACATTTGAATTTTATAAATCCATCTGATCGCTCAGTGCCAGAACACCCTCGCTGGTGATAGTGCGCTTTCTAACCTGAGGGGACCCGCTTTCTAACCTGGTGCCACTTCCTTGAATAACGCCGCCGCCGTGGGGGAAACGGCGTACTGGTGACATTTTGCCCTGAACTTCGTATCCTTGCCGTGAGGGGAACGGCCGTATCTGGACTCCACATCCCAGAATTCTTTGCTCCGGGCGCCTGCCGTAGTTGTCATCAGGCAGCGCCCGGGCTCTACCTAAGGGCCGCTAACGAACCGCTGCGCGGGACGCGCGCGGGCCGCGCCCAGGCAAAGCCCGGCCCAAGGGCGGGCCCGTCCTAGCCCGTCAGTGCCAGGAAGAGGCAGGGCAGGGCCTGTCCGCTAAGCTGTCGGGTGTGGCTGAGGGTTGTGATTTATGATAAGGTGGGCGGTGTAGCAAAGGCACCTTGATGAGCTCATTTATTACCTTTTATCGTAGTATTTGTTTGCTGTTCATCGTTACAGGTTGCTGAGTTGGCATTTGGGGAAGGTGGGCTGCTTTTGTGTGAGGTGGGCTTTGGATTTGCTATAACATGACCAAGAGGAGGGCTGTTGATAAGGTGGGGGGGACACTAGATGATTACTTAATCAGGGCAGAGTCGGCATTGAATCTTGAGATCCAAGCTGTGGAACGTAGACTCTCTTTAGATCCCGCTTCTTCATTACCCTGTGCCCAGATACAGGAAGACCCACTCCTTTCTAGCAATCCTTGTACTGTTGTTAGCACCACTACCCCCCCATGCTTATTTCTCCTATCTCAGGGACGTTGGTTACGCCCCAGGGTTGTGATAGTATCTTGAGCTCTCCCAGGGTTACAACAAGAGGGAGGTTGGCCCATAACGGGAAAAAGAAAGAGGCTCCCAGCAAAAAAAGGAAAGGCCAAGGTATTAGTAAGCAATCTGTCGTGCAGCTCCAACCTGAGCCTAGAGGGACATCCGCAAAAGGGAAGAGTCTTGATCCTAAGTCCAATTCTTTGACTCAGGTTACGATCCAGCCTCTCTTGGATTCCTTATTTGCTAGTCTTAAGGACCATTTAGCTGGCCTTTTAGAACCTGTCTTACATAGATTGGATTTAGTGGCCGGAAGGTTGGATACGTTAGAAGCTAGATTTATTGGTGACAAGATTTCTTCCATAGGGCCTCCCTTACAGTCAAATGGGGTGATGTCCGTCGGTCTGACCAATGAGGTCTGTAATGTTAGACCGTCTAAGCCCTTGGGGGTCTTGCCAGTTATCCCTCCTATAAGGGAAGCGAAGGATCATAACCCTGGTTCGGAAGTGGTTTCAGCTAGGGGTACCAATTATCGCGACGAGCAAAGTCGCCCCCTTATGGGTAATAGGGTTGGTAATGAGGAGGTGGGAGCTGGGGTTCTTAATACCCTTCCCAATTTACACCTCCCACCCCAAGCCACTCCCTACTCCATAGTCTTGGCTAATGTCACACCTCTTATAGATGGGACCCATGAACATTGGTCAAACCTCAAGAACAAATCCCTGCATTATTTGGATACTAAAGTAGGGAATAGCAAGGCCTTGTTCGATGATTTTAAAATGGTGAGGCGTATTAACTGGATTGGCCAGTCTTATAAGACTGTGTGGTGATGAGCTTTAGGTCCCCGTCATTGGTCGAATACATATTAGATGTTGCCTCCCACCAACCTTCAGTATCCGACTCTATTAAAATTCTCCCACTAGGCTTCTTTTATAAGCCAGGGTGTATTCAATTTACGGGGGATAGTCGTGCTTTCTCGAGTTTCCCAGCAAGGTTTAACCAGCCCATTTTGACCTCTAATCGCTTTGATATCCTTTCAACATTGGAGGATAATGATTGACGTAGGGCTAGTTCTGCTTGTCATCTATCGATAGAACCTGGGGTCTCGGCTCCCTCATGTCAACTGAGCCCGGATATTGCCATGTTATCGCTTCCTAGAGTTACTTCTTGCATGCCTAACCCCTCTGTTTCCATACAGTCTTTTGTTAGTTTGGATGACCCTTTGGTTGTGCCAGGTCAGGTGGTGGAAACCGGCCCTGTAAGCCCGCCCTTGAAGTTTGGTTCATGGAATATTGCAGGCTTGGGATCCAGGCTAGACATTCCTGATTGGGCCACTTTTATTGACGACTTTGAGATACGGTCGTTTCAAGAGACCTGGGCAACGGTCCCCCTTTTTCGTATAGGTTTTTTGAACTTTTTTAAACCTGCTGTTAAGGGCCATAGGGGTAGACCGATGGGCGATCTAACCACGTGGGTTCGTCAATGTGAGGGTGTATCTGTTGTAGAGGTCCCAATCGATAGTCCAGACATTCTGATTATTAGGGTTCAATCTCTTAATGGCCTTAATCTCCTTATTATTAATATTTATGTGAGGGGCCTCCCGGGTGGTAAATGCTCACCCATTTGTCTCCTTTTGGAGAACTTCTTAGGGTTCGAATCGAAGTCCATTAATAAGATAGTGGCTGGAGACTTCAATATTTGTTTTGAGCCCTTGGGTGTTGACAGCGGGGACCTTACAGAGGTTGAAGACTCTCTCTGGGGTGTTCCCCAGCTGGAGTTGGATCCTGTAAGGAAATGGACAAAAGCGGCCCTGTTCATGAAGGGTTTATGTTTCAATCAGGGAATGAGAGCCGTTAATGGGCGAACCAAATCTGATAGGTCAGGGAGGATGACCTTTGACAATGGTAGAACTGGGAGTCGAATTGACTATATTTTAGTCAATTTGGAGTTGTGGTCGCTTATTGATGACATGGTGGTAACAAGCAGAGTAGAGAGTGACCATAACCCACTTGTCCTCTCTATCAATGATAAAAGCTTTACTGGCCCTCTTACTATTCATGATGCCCGTGCCTCTGTGGATGTTATTCTCACTAACGATCAAAGAAGGGTGAGATGGCCGAAAATTGCCACTAGCGAGGCTTCTCGGGTGGCCATCAGGAACCTGGTCAGTAATACCATGGTAACACTCAACCGGCTGAAGTCCCAAGACTTGATTAAGGATAATATACGGGAAATTCATAATGTGCTCTTTACCGAACTTAAATCATTTTTTGTTAGAACTTCACCTCCTATCGGTAATGGCAAAGAGTTGAGAACTTGTAAATGGTTTAACAAGGACTGCAGACTGGCCCAAAGTGCCCTGATACAGGCCATTAAATCTAGATTACCTACCACCATCCAAAAATGTAGGGCTGCATATAAATCCGCCCAACTAAAGGCTAAGCAAAACTGGGATGAGGACCGCTGGAGGGAGCTGTATCAGGCTTGTCATGACCGTAATATGGTCCAATTTTGGCATCTTCTCAAATGGGGCAATTGCCCCTCGGATATTCGGCCCACTACCTATGTTGAGCCACAGCAGTGGGTTGCGTATTTTGAGGAGCAGTTTATGGTTAGTGATAGGGCGGTTTTCAATATTCCTCTATCTGATCCTGAAACCCCCCTGGAATTCTCCCCCTGTGAGGTCAAGTCTGTTTTAAAAAGTATTAGGAGTGGCAAAGCCCCGGGTCCCGACTGTATCCCTGCTGATTTATTCATCCAAGAGCAAGATGTATGGGTCCCGTACCTGACTATGCTAGTAAATGGCCTTGCGGGTGGTGCTGCTGTCCCTGACTCGTGGCTTGGGGCAGAAATACTGCCGATCTATAAGAAAGGCGATTGCTCTGCCCCGGCCAATTATCGACCGATTAGTCTTATTGACGCAGTACAAAAAATTATAGCCCGCCTTGTACTGGGACGTATACAAAACTGGATGATTGATTCTAATGTGCTGACCCCTCTCCAGGCGGGGTTTCGTTCTCACATTGGGACCCTGGATCAAGCTTTTAGGGTTGTACTCCTATACTGGAAGGAGGTTTTTTTGGGGGGTTGTAAGCTCTATGCGTCCTTTGTGGACCTACGGTCCGCGTTTGACCTCGTGCCGAGGGCCAAGTTATGGGAAGCACTTCTGGAGATGGGCATGCCCAAAGAATTGGTGTCTGGTTACTATTCACGACAATACGTATGCCCGTGTTCGTTGGGGCAAACCAGGGGAGGTGAAGGACAGATTTAAAGTATCCAAAGGTGTTCATCAAGGGTGCGTGCTTGCCCCCACCCTGTTTTCACTATTTATTAACAGGGTCATAAGTTATTTTTCCAACCACCCGACCGATGCACCCTCCTTGGCTGGAATGAAGATTCCCCTACTCATGTTCGCAGATGATACTCTTTTGATTTCTAAGACAAGACAGGGCTTGCAGCTAGCCCTGTCTCGTTTTGAGTTATTTTGTCGTGAACATGAGTTGGAAATAAACGTTGGAAAGACGAAGTTTATGGTTTTTCGAGGCCCTAGGCGCGTTAATGCGCGGGTATGTTTGGGTGGCGTCAGTTTGGATCAAACGGCTGTGTTTACCTATTTAGGGGTTACCTTTAGTGAGACCTGTAGCTGGTCACATCAGCTGGACCTCCTCGCTCTTAAACACACCCAACTAGGTGGAGCTCTGTTGAAAGAGCATAATTATTCTTTAACAAAACCAATAGCTCCCCTAATGAAGATTTATGGCTCCAAGATCCTTCCTGCCATTTTATATGGCGCCGAAATTTGGGGCTTTAGTAATTTGTCCAAACTGATGACTGCCCAGAACAAATTTCTCAGGTCAGCAATAGGGCTTCCACAATCAACACCGCGCATTCCATTATTAAACGACTTGGGAATCCAGCCTCTAGAGGATATGGCAGGGTTTAGACCCCTGGCGTTTTGGCGACGCCTGTGGACCACACCCGAATTATCTATTAATGCTAAAGCCCTTTTGGAAGTTAAAGGGCTCGAGGGTTCACACAGGATATCATGGTTGTCTGGTGTTAAAGCCCTGCTGACTGATCTTGGGATGGGTGACCTCTGGGCCAACCCAGACACTGCTGTTTTCCCGACGAAAATTGTTCTAAGGGACGCCTATTGGTGTATGATTAAGAACAGGAGATTTGCCTCCCTCTCGGTTAGCTCCATGACAGCTACATTTTTTGCTCTTAAGGACGAGTCCGTTTATGAAGGTTACTGGGACACCATTATGAAACATCTTGATCGTAAACTGTATCATCAGTTTAGAGTGGGCGCCCTACCACTGCGAGGGCTCACTAAAAGCTGGAGCCCTCTTGGTAGTGATAAGTGCCCCTTTTGTGTGGATAAGATCGAATCTATGGATCACTTTCTTTTTTGTTGTCCAACTTACCTTCTTCCACGCCGTATATGGCTTCGTCCCGTATGCAGATTGATGAGTACCCGTTCTGCACAGCTTGCCAGTAGAATTTTGAAAACGGATACATCTAAACCTGTTGTAATAGGTGTTGCCAAATGTATCAGTTGGGCGTGGATTCTTAGGTTACGGAAACTCAATCCTTGATATGTGTCCCATGGATTTAGTTGTTTTTAAATTAGTGTTATCACTATGGTTTTAGGTTAGATTGGTGTGTGTTTTATACATTTTTACTATGTTTAGTCATCATGTTTTAATAATTTGACTACTATGAAATATTCTACATGATCTTAATATTTTTATCTTGTATTGCTATATGATATTGTACTCTATATGAATTTTTAAAAATATGTATAGTATGTCTTTTATGATGCCAATCGAATAAAGACTTTTTGACTGACTGACTGATAGTGCGCTTTACAAATGCACAAGAATAACCTAATAGGTATTCTCAAAAACTTTAAAAATGAGATGGCATCAATAGGAGAAATTTACCCTACAAGAACCTAGGCTAAGGTCTGTGTGCTCCTAAAACTGAGTAAAAGGTCAGAGGCATGTAGCTCCTACAAGACAATCTCATTAATAAATGGTGATGTTAAATATACACGAATATGGTAGCAGGGCTTTAAGCCAGCTCATGCCCCAGCTGATCCACGAAAACCATTCAAGGCCCACTTCTAAAAGGAGGGTGTGGGACAATACAAAGAAGGTGATTGATTTCATAGATGCGGCTGACAATTAAGAAGTATGCAAGCCAGTAGGTTGGGAAAGAAGCGTTGAGAGGAAGGGGCATAGGAAATAGATTATTCTCCATGATATTGGTGGGCTACTCGAACCCCACCCCTAGGATTTGAATCAATGACAGAGATGCTGCAATGATAAGTGACAAGGGTTGTTGCCTGCGCTTCACATGGTACTTGGAGCCACTGGCCCTAAAGATCCGAAACGTCGTCGCTGTGAGTAGAGTGTAACTGGGAAATGCTTAATATAACCTTTTTTGCTGATGATATGTTGGTGGTACTGGCCTGTTGAGTCATTACATTTCCATTTGGAAGAGCAACAAAGCTTTTGTGTCATGTCTGGATTTAAGCGCAACATGGCAAAAATCTGAAGTCTCGGGTCTCACTACTCCAAGGGCAAAGAGTTTCTGAGGACCAAGTCACCGAAAGCATGGAGTTCTTTCACTCTTAAATATCTGGGTATCCACCTAACAAAAACCGTTCTTGGGATTCACAATGCTAACTTTCCCCTGTTGCTGAGAGAGATTTACAAAACTAGCATAACCTAAGTTGTCATGGCAAGGCTGCAGTGCCTCAAGATATTCTTACTGTCGGCCTTATTTTTTGTTTCAGGCAGTTTCAAATTCAGAGTGAAGTGCAGGTTTTAAGGCAGGTACAACAGGCCGATGAGGATTCTATAGGATTCTGAAAGAGGGTGAGAGTGACACCTGGGACTGGGCATAGACCAGTGCCCATGGGAAGGGCTGAAGTTCTGAACTTGACCAGTACTACCAGGCCTCCAATCTTATATATCTCCTGGAGTAGTCAAAAAGCTAAAACGAAATACAACTGATCCATTATAGACCATTCACAGGGGGAGGCTGTGGTTAAAGATGCTGTAGCTTCACCCTAATCACAGATCGCCCTATTGCATAATATATATAATATGGCAGCAAGCCTGATGCATCAAAAGAGGCGACCTCTTCAAGAAAAGGAGAATTACATCATTTGAAATATTTAAAGTGGAAAGCTGTACATAAAACAATAACAACACAACATGAATCAATAATTTCTTTTCCAATTATGCTTTTTTAAATGAATATCACTTTAAATGCATATGAAGCACATAGCAACCTCAGAAGCACCTGCACTTTTATTAGGCTCCTTATAGTAACTGCTCAGTGCAACTCCAATCAGAAAATCTCCTATAGTGCAGACAACTCATAAACAATTGTAACAGAAAAACATAGGACCCAGAGGCACCAGTGCACCTATTAACTTTCATATGGTAATTTGCTGTGAGCTCCCATGTTGGAAGTCATATACGGCAGCTTAGTGTCTGGAGGTGACCCCATTCCTCTCTGGGGGTCCTCCACGGAGGTTTAGACCCACAGTGCTGAATAAGAAATGCCCCCAAGCTAAAGCAAGTTCAGAGCCCTCTAGGGCCACTAAGATCATGCCTCTTTACCAAAGAAAACAATGCTGCCTGCAAAGTAGCGTCAAACAGCCCTCTTCTGGGCCCAGACCTCCTCACAGTACCTTTGTGGGTGCAGGGTCACCGTGCTTGGAGAATCCGAAACTTGCTAACAAAACAGAGCCATCCGTGAAGGAATGTGGGACGACTTCACACCCCCTTCTGGGACGTCGGCGCTCGTGTTTAGCTCCTGGGATTCCCTGTGGCTGGGGCAAGACAGTGCTGATGTCAGCAGGGGTAATCCCTGATGCTGTGGCGACTCTTGGCTCTCAGAGAGTGCAGCATTGGGGGGGCTCAAAGCACTGAGTAAGCTTGATCTGGAGGAAGATGTGAGCGCTCCACACGTGCTGAGAAACCCAACTTGCCCAACACATGCTGATCTTGGGGAAAACACAAAGGGGCCCCCCACTCACAGGTGCTGACCTCTGCAAGAAGTGACGTGAGCCAATGATCAGGCTGCAAGTCAGAATGCTGTTGCCAGACTTCATGGCAGTGCAGGCAGGGAGAATCTTTGATGGCCCTGAGATTCCACAAGAGCTCAGCCAGCAAGCCCTTGGAGAACACTTGGAATTGTAGCACAGCACAGAGGTAGTTGGCAGTAGGCCAGCACAACAATGCAGGGAGCAAAGTGCAGTCCGTTCCATAGCCTTGCAATTAGCAAGCAGCAGGCCAACCCAGCAAAGCAATTAGCACAGTGACAGTCCCTCCTGGCAGCAAAGCAGATCCCTCTGTCAATGTGCAAATGTAGAGCCAGCGATGTCTGGTTGCAGGTCTAAAAAGTGTCTAAAACATGGGGTCAGAAACCTGGTACTTATACTAAAAAATGCCTTTGGTGTAGGGGGTGACTTCAAAAGAACGCTCAGAAGTGCACAACAATCCCTTTCAGAACGACCCTGGCTCCTGATGATCAGTGGGGGTAAATTAGCCTTTGTGTGAGGGCAGGACACAGCCTATTCAGATGTAAGTGTGCACCTCTTCTCCCTGCCCAGGATGACCATCAGTATGCAGATTCATCCCCTGTCAAACTTAGCCCTTCCTGTGTTGTGGCTGTCTGGAGAGAATGCACAAAGTGTAGCTGTCACCCAGCCAGACGTGTACTGAAGACAGTCTGCAGAGCCCAAAGAGTCATAGCACGGAGAAATGTCCACTTTCAAAAGTTAACACAAGAAGATGATGGACGGAGCGCTGAAACTTTTCAGACACTCACCCCCAGTCACAGATCTGGGTTGAATCTATCATTGTTCTTCAGCTCACTTTGCCACCCTAGTTCAGACCCAGCTATATGTAACTCTTTCTTGACCCTGTGCCTCATGGGAAAAGTCCAGCCTGAACTTCCAAGCCAGGTCTTCCCCCGGACCAGAAACGAGCATCCTGGGGCCAGTTTTGGGGAACCACCCCTCATCAGCCAGGCTAGCTTAAATCCAGCAGCAAAGTGAGCAAGGGACCCACATCTTGGCATACCCTGCCAACTTAGGGCAAACAAAGCAAACACAAGGAGATGATGGACAGAGCGCTGAATCTTTTCAGACACTCACCACCAGTCTTGGCAGTTCGGGCTGGACTGTTCCCATAAGGAACAAGGTCAAGACTGATTTGCATATGGCTGGGTCTGAACTGGGGTGGTGTATTGCTTCGCCCTCCCCATATATAGACTATACCACCCTCCCACTCGGAGGCTCAAACACGGCAAAGCAATAAAAACACCACCAGGAAAGGGATTTCACTCTCATAAAATGAGATGCATCAAAAGACTGTTTCAGAATAAGGCATGGTGTTTTATTTGTGCAACACTCTAACAAAAAAGGCTTTCCCGGATGTTAAATGAGCAACATTCAAATGTGTATGTGTATATGTATATATATATTTATATATATGTGTGTGTGTGTGTGTGTGTAAGCATTAATAAAACACATAAGGAAACAAATGCAACTGTTAAATGCATGAAATAAAATACACTAAATGAATTACAAGCAGATAATAATATGATGGATGTCCACTGCAAGAAATCAGAAAGATATATACACTAAATACATCTGATGATTACAACCACTGAAGACTTGAATGTGCACACAGACACACTTGTACATCACAATGATGATTATAGCCACTGGAGACTTGAATGTGGACACAGACACACTCGTACATCACAAAGGCAATAATCAAAAATAAAACACCTCACTGGCTGCAAACACTGCATCTTAGTCCACTCCAGACTGGGGGATTCACAGCCGGGGTTAGAAGCCTCAGCAAACTGGGTTCTGCAACACTGAAGTAGATGCACCCATCATTCAGGGCAAAATCCCAGTTTCCAAGTCAACAAATCCCAGTTTTATAATCTCAAAGGACACTGGAAGTTTCCGAGAGGCCCTCCTCTGCACCAAGGAAACTTACTGGAGTTGGTCACTCTCCATGCAAGCATTCCAAAGGCAAAAAAGTTCTCACATTCCTTCTCCGCTCTCACATATTTATCTAAACAAAGCTTATGAAAGTCTCTAGCAGTACAGAAAATAATCTCCAAAAACAAGCCAACCTTGAACGTGAATAGCCTAAACAACTTGAGTAATCTGGGGGCTGCGTGTGTGCGTAAAAGCTCAAGCTTGACAGAGTCAGAATTCAAGATGGCATGAAGGCATGTCAAATCCAATAGTAAGAACTTCATAATACTACCCAATATACAACACAATGCACATTTGTGCACCACTGCTTATAGCACTGCACACTTCATCTCCCAATGTACAACATCATGCAAATGTAAGCACCACTGCTTATAACGCTGCACTCCAAGACCAAGAAGTACATTCCACATCTCTCTCTCTTATGCTTTCATATGCATATCCCACACATTCTTTTATTGGCAAGGCTGTTGTACTTTGTGAAAGCGCTCCCACTCTAAAACTACAAAGAGACACGGAAGTAGTCTTCAAGGAAAAAGGCACATGCAGGAAACGTGATGTTGTACATTTAAGCTAGGATAAGGTAAAACACCGAAAGTCAATTAAAATAATAGTAGTCAAAGGTCATACATGGGAGTGCCTCTAGCACTACATTCCACCCCATGACCTTGGACTATCATAACTGGTATATAAAGAATCAACTTTTTAAGTCCAAGCACGAATATAAAATGAAGCACACATTAAAAAAGTGACAGTATAAAAGCATGTAACATAATACTTCATCTAAAACAGCTCATGCGTATCTGATAACTTATTGCATCATCTAAAATAGCTCATGTGTATCTGATAATAACTCAGCCACAGAGATAAATGTGTGCTGAATACACAAAATGAATACACAAATAGAATCAAACATGTTAACACATTAATGCTCCTAGTGCTTGGACATAAACTATTTCCCAGGGAACTACATTAATCCACAGTTGAAAAAGAGTGTCTAGCCACCAAGTGGGCCATTAAAGCACTCCAATATTACAATATTATTAACTGGGTCAGACTTCCATACTTTTGACAGATCATGCCGCCCTTACTTGGTTGCCCGCCAACAACGATTCTAACCCTAACATACTACCTTGTTTCTTAGCCTTACAGCCTTTCTCTTTTCAGACATACCTCATTTAGGGAAAACTACAAAACAATTCAACTTCTTGTCCCGATGTCCCCTGTCAGTATGGCCCAAATATCCATACTTAACAGAAGAGCATTGTGATCCAGCGCTAGATGCACCCATGAATTCCAACATGGCTACTGAAAATACCACCGGCAAAAAAGACAGAGCACCAGCAGCTTCAACTCACGTCATGACCGTGAGCTATGATGTGCCTGAGGAGCAGGAGACCTATTGGACTGAAAAAGGATCAGAGATAAGCAATAGGGGGTTAAAAATGGAGAAGACTTAAAGAAACGTGCCTGGGAAACTGTTTAAAGTTGAAGGGTCGAAGTAACCACAGTGAGACACCACCTGGGGTAAGGAATCGATGAGCGACGAGGTGAGGAACCAAAAAACGAACAAGAGAAAAAGCCCAGTTCCAGTGATCTTCGCGGTGAGGAGAAAGATGCTGAGCCTCCCATCGCTATGACCTTGGAGGGCTGTTGTCCGCACGCAAGTATTGTTCACAAAATAATTATCTTTCAGAAGGTGGTAGGTCGGTTTTTAAGCATTGTTATGGGAACCGTAGAGAAAAGAGCTCACTGCTATTGAGCCACCGAGATGCAAAGAAACAGGTCTATGCGGGTGTGGTGGTGGTATTTTTTTTTTTAAAGCTGCCACTAAATATTCAACCCATTACACAAGAATGAGGTAACTCGGCAGCCCATAGGACCGGGGTAAGGTAAGTTACAAGAAAAAATTTGGTCCCAAAAGAGATTAATCACATTTAAAAATGATTAGCACCCAGACGAAAACGTATTTAAACGGAATTAAATTCCACAATTTGTATTGTATTTTTCAGTACACAATTAATTTGTACAATATACTAGGTAGGACAGTTGCTCCGAGACAGGTGGAAAAAGCAAGTGCTTAATTCAGTTACATTAAGCACTTATTTTCTTTTATTTGTCTCTTAGCAACTGTCCTACACAATATATTGTACAAATTAATTGTGTAATGAAAAATACAATGCAAATTGTGGAATTCAATTACGTTTTAATACGTTTTTGTCTTGACTTCTAATGATTTTTCAATTTTAATAATCTTCATTGGGACCAAATTCTTTCTTGTGATTAAATACACAAGGCATTCTCCCCCCCCCCTCTATTTTTTGGCTTTTTCCCTTGAGGGTCTTGATGAACCTCCTCGTGGAAAGAAAGAAGTGAAAAGAAATACCCAGAATATTGGAAGCCTACGAGAAACCAGAACCAGAAAACCCAGATGGGAAAACACAGAGAAGCTCTGGACTGACAGGAGGAACAAATGATAAATGTAGAGAAAAAATATATATATTTTTTTCTTCTTCTGCAAACCAGTTTGTTTGAATGTACTTGTCAAGAATATAATAAAAAGAGAAAATCACTGTCAAGCGCCATCAGCTCGTTCGGTCCTCATATGTTTGGGAAGGGCTAAATTGACGACAGTTCTCAAAATAAAATTAAAGAATAACACTATCCAAGGTACGGAGGTTTCCAGTGAATGTCCAAGAAGCTGTTAAAAGAGAGCTGGAAAACTTGTGTGAACCAAGATGTTATTGAACCAGTAGAAGCCATGAGTGGCTAGCACCCACCGTGGTAGCACGTAAGGCTGATAATAAAGTAGGCTATGTGTGGATGACTGTAGGAAGCTGGCTCTGTATATACTATACCAAAGTGAGGTATAGTGTCCAGTGGAACCCCAAAGGTAGGCAGAGGTAAAATTAGATAGAACCTTACTCTCTATTTGTGGTAGTGTGGTCGAGCAGTAAGGCAGTATCAGAGGACAGTGTTAAGCATTTGTTGTTCACACTGAGTCAGCAAATTAATTCACACACTCAAAAGACTGAACTTCAGACCAATTGTTTTTGTATAAAAATATTCTTTTAGTTATTTTATTTCTAGAACCAAGCAAGCCTGGCACAGGTAAGCAATAAATACTTTACAGTAGTAAATGCTGATTGTAACACAGTTCAATTGTAAATGTACTATGGTTTGACTTACAGTATTGTTTTCAGAGAAATGCAATCACTTGTAAATACAGTACATAGACTTGAATGGGATTTTCAGTAAAATAGCAGGTAAGTTACTTTTGGATTACTTTTCTTACTCAGTGCTGTATGCCTGGATGCAGCACTGGGACATTTCCTGTAAACAGTTGAGTAAACGCGTTTTTGTTAAATCATACAATTTTAAAGAATTTCTTTAGGTTTCAAAAATCCACACAAACTTTTTCAGGAAAAAGTGTCAATGTTATCCCATGGAGGAAAATATGGTTATCGGTTTGTAGGTAAGTATTTGGTAGTGGGAGTTGAGTTCTGGGGGTAGACTCAGGGGTCCCCCAGGATCAGTGATGCACTCTTGTTACACCCTCAGCGGCTCTAGGGCGGCCGGGTGCGGCGTGTTGAGGCCCTATGTTATTCAATGGGGGATAGGGGGCCGCAGGTTGGTGGCTGCTGGCAAGCAGGCCACTGGGTTGTGGGAGCAAAGCTCCTGGACTTTAGCTCAGGGCAAATGGGGAAATAAATTAGCACCAAAGGTGCACCCTTATCGGCACTAGTGTGGCTGGGTGCGGGGTGCTGTTTTGACGTTGGATGCCCTGTTGTTTCCAATGGAGAACTTCCGGTTTGCAAAA
The DNA here is from genome assembly GCF_964204655.1 of Triturus cristatus. Classification (NCBI taxonomy): domain Eukaryota; kingdom Metazoa; phylum Chordata; class Amphibia; order Caudata; family Salamandridae; genus Triturus; species Triturus cristatus. The sequence continues at coordinate 135,466,513 of NC_140590.1, read as the reverse complement.
GCACTGCAGGCAGAGAGACAAAGAACTTCTGGGTGCGACCACCACTTTGAGAGGTAAGTTGGGACGTTAGGGATTGGTTAGGCACCGTTGGGTTTGGGCACACAAGGCCGTCGGGCATTGGGTGCAGGGGTGCCTTTTGGGGTCGGATCTTCTTACCAGCTCCTGGTCTCGGTTAGGGGGGGCCGTCTGGATTTATACTGCATGCGTCAGCAGGAGGCTTGAGGCAGATCAGGGGTCACTGGGTCTCGATTCAGGATCGCTGGGGTGACCTCCTCGTGGTGTTTGCCCACTCGAGCCATGGATGGCAGGTGCAGAGTGGGGCAGATTCGCGGTCTCCGGCTCCTGCCAGAGGTTACAGTTGAACAAATGGTATTCACGGGAGAAGCAGTCTTTGGAAGTGAAAGCAGGCAGGTCCTCCGGGGTTTTTGAGGTTGCTGGCTGCAGAACACACCGAGATTTCGCAGGAGCAGGTTCGAGGGGGAAGACAGGCCGGTGTGGCTGGAGCCAAGTCAGTGGGCGTCTTCCTCTTGTTAGCTGCTGCACGGCTGTTTGGTCCTTCTTCTTCTTTTCTTGTTTCTTGTCTGGATCTGAGGAAGCAAGGTTCAGGGTGCCTCTAAACACTAGATTTAGGGGTGTTACCGGTAGGTAAAAGGCAGGGACCAATGGGTCCCTTCTCTGGGGTGGGTACATCCCCTATTATGCCACCCTCCAGTGGGAGGGGGGCATGTGCCTGTCCCTGGTTGGCGGAGTCCCCCCATATTCAAGATGGCGTGGACTGAGAGTTGTGCTTCACCTCACCTCCCCCACATGAGGGGTTGAGTTGGCAGAGGTGGGAACACCTCTCTTCCTCACTTGTTTTTCCTGCCGGTTCTCCCACCCAAAGTGGGGGTCAGAACCAGTGGGTACCAGTTGCTGACAGCAGCAATTGGCCTGGGGAAGCTTGTGAGAAGTTGGCCTGGTATATGCTGCCCACTAGTTATAGTGGGCACCTTGCACCAGTCCAAACAACCCCTTATTGATGATAGGTTAAAGACAACCTTTATTGAAAGCTATCTTAGTGGTAGCTATGGAGAGCAGCCTTCAGGCTAAGTCTTGAAGAAATGTAAAGCAGCTTGTTTTACCAGTCTATAATCTCTCGAATGGCTAAATGAAAGACAACCACACCAGGTATATATATAAAGTATATGTATTTGTTGCTAAACACACCCTCCTAGTCTCTTTATGAGACTAGAGGTCAAAACACATAGGTTACACTTCAAATATTACAGTAAAATAGCACAAATACACGTCAGGCCCTATTGGCGAGCCAAACCATATACTAAAATAGTGGTATAAGAACCACGACTTAACTAGGCACAAGGCCTAGAGCCTGTAGAATCGCTGGGACCCCAAGGAACCACCCAAGGTAGTGACACAGGAGACCCACGGGGGCCGTGTGCAGTGAGAACACAGCCGCGAGCTCCCGTTAGCTTTCATGGGGAAAGTCGCTGGTAGATTTTTAAAGATTAGGGACACTTATAAATGAGTCAGGACCAAACCCTTTGGGACTCGTGTTACCTCACCCAGGGAAGCCAGGTGCATTGGTGTCAAATTGTGTTGGGGTTGCGTCGTCGTTTTCAATGGGAGCTGGCAAAGAAGTGCTGCTGCTGGGAAGATGCGAAGTGTCCGAAGAGATCCAAGCCTGTATCGAAGTCGAGAAGAACCTGAAAGCAGAGGGGACAGAGTCTGGGTCACTTGCCAGTGACCAGGGGCACGATAGACGAATGCCCACCGATGTCGGGTGATTTCAGGTGAAGAAGGTGAAGCTTGACTCCTTAGCCAGGAGGACCAGGAGGCGTCGAGGACAACCAGGAGCTGGATTTGAGCTGTCCCACGAAGGATGTCGAGTGCTGCAGCGTTGGTGCCCGGATTGGACACAACAAGCCTTGGCAACGGCAACCCACGCAGAAAGGAGAAAGATGCTTCGTTGCAGACCAGCAAGGTCTGAGGGACTCACCACTTGGTTGGGAGTCTGGAGCAACCAGGGAAACCCAAGGAAAATCAAAGTTACCTTCACGGGGACCCACCAGTCGACGGACCAGGGATCGCGAAGGGACCTCGAGGGGAAACACAAAATGGCAGCCCACGGGTCACTCGGGGATGACAAGGCCGACAATCTTCAGTGGATTCTCTGCTCGAGGTGGGGGCTACAAGTAACCCCAAGCACGACTTCAAGAGATGTCGGGAAGTCAATGCACTTGCAAAAGTGCACGGTGACCAGGAGTTCTGGTTCCACGATACTCGCGAGGGCTGCGGGTCTCAGCTTTGCTGGGGACTCGAGTCGGCCTCTGAGATGTCTGGAAATCCTCTTCCTGGGTTGCAAATACTTCGGATTCCGGCGGGAGCTTCGGAAATGCAGACCGGCAAAATGCTTCGTTGGTGCCTGCCAAGCAGGGAGTAACTCCTTGACCCCAAAGGAGATTTCTTCAGTCCTCTAGTCTTTAGTAGAGCGTCGAAGTTCCAGGATTCAGCTTCAGAGTTTCGTCCAGGGATATCTAAAGTTCTGGTTACAGAGGTTCCTTACTTATACCTAAGGAAGGGGTTGGACTAGCTCTAGGGACCCACCTATGGGATGGTTTAGAAAGAGGGGTGGCTATACCCATTTCCTTTGTCCAGCTTCGCGCCAGAGCAGGGGCTGGAAGCCCCTGAACCAGTTTGAGCTGAACCATGCACAGGGACACCAAATGTGCCCCCAGTGCAGGACTTCAAAGGACTGTGAGAGTGCTCCCACCCAGCCCCAATACACATCAGCCTGTCTGGGAGGTGGTTACACCTCCCTGTGACAGGAAACCTATTGTCCAGGCCTCCCCTGCCGGAGTTTCGGTCAGCAGCAGGAGGCCAGACCTGTGTCTGTGGATGCAGCATCCATTTTGTGATGCCAGGGCTCTGTTAAGTTTCTACCAGGTATACCAGTACTGCCATGTCTCTCCCTCTAGAAGGGTGGGATCATACTCACACACCAGTTACTGGTATACCATTTACTAGGGACTCACAAGTCAAAAAACAGTGAAACACCAGCACAAAGTGGGGGTAACCATGTGAAGCAGATCCTACTCTCCTACAAAGCTCACAAAGGCGGCAAGCCTTTGAAGCTTCCCATTCGTGAACCGTGCCCATCCTGGGGGAGGAGGCTTGGCACCTTGTCCCAGGATGTGCATTGTTTCAGGCCCCAGAGAGCAGCAGGCTCTCAACCCCAGGGTCCAGAAACATATCTGGTGGTGGCAGCTGAAAGCAGCCACTCAGCCTGGACTCTAGTGGTGGGTTAGTTTTCAGGGGGGCATCTCTAAGATGCCCTCTGTGTACATTTTTCATTAAATCCCACACTGGCATCAGTGAGGCTTTAATGTGCTGAGACGTTTCATACCAAACTTCTCGTTTTCAGTGTAGCCATTATGGTGCTGTGGAGTTCGTAATGACAAACTCCCAGCTATACTTTTAATGGCAGCACTGCACTTACAATGTCTAAGAATGGACTTAGACACTGTAGGGGTACAGGGATCATGCACCTGTACCCTCACCACTGGTATTGTGCACCCAGCTAGAGTGGTGACTGATCTATTCTAGGGCAGTGGTTTGTAGGTATGGCACACAGGGATCTGTGCCATGTCGACTCTTCACTTTGTTCTGCACTAGGACATGCAGCCTGCAAAGGCAGGGTGTTAGTGTCAGGGTACAGGAGCTCTAAAGGGGGCACAATAAGTGATACAGCTTTAGAGGCCTTCTCTGGTCACAGTGTTCTGGGTACCAGGGGCTGACCTGTGGCCAGAGATGCCAATTGGGTTTAGGCTTCAATGCTGTTTTAGGGAAAGAACATAGGCCCTGGATCTTTGATTAGCAGGAGCACAGGGCACACTCAGCCAAAGTACATCAGCAATTCAGCAGAAAGAGGGCACTCTTTCACAATCCCTAGGCTCTAAAAAAAGAGGTAGTGGCTGATGGATTTCCGTTACCCATCATTTCTGAAATGTTCTCAGCTTTAAAGGGGAACCATATTTTTTTAACTCTAGACTTGGCATCAGCCTATTACCAAATATGTCTGCTTCCAGAGTCACAGGACCTTATTGCCTTTATTATACCCTTTGGAGCTTATAAATTCAAACGTATTTACTTTGGGCTAGTGTCTGCTGCCTTGGTGTTCGAAAGAGCCATGTCATTGATGCTACACAACATTCCAGGAGTATTTCATCACAAAGATGATTTATTGTTATGTGGGGGTACAAAAACGGAGTACGATGCAACTGTTGCTTCAAGGTCACTACATGGGGTGGAAACAAACTACTTTCTAATGAAAGAAGCCCTAGCGGTATTCTGGGCAGTACACAAATGCAAGAAGTATGTGGGAAGTGAATTCAAGGTCAGGTCCGACCATAAACCATTGAAAGAGAATCTTTGGGAAAAAGGGCTTGGACTCAGTGTCCAGCCGTATCAGAAGATGGATCGTCAATCTACAGGAGTTTACGTTTGCGCTGAAATACATCCTGGGAATGAAAAACAAGGCAGCTGATTGTCTTTCTAGGCTAATTGCCAATGCTAAGTACTGGCTTGATGCTGGGGGAGGGTGGAGATGTCGCCACACTTGCACTTCAAAGGCAGAGGTTGTCTTGCCAGGTGGAAATGGCAATTTTAAACTGCACACAGACTACAATGGCAGGCCTGAGACGTGTGTAATAAGACTACTGAAATGGGCAGCACAATAAGTGCTGCATGCCCACAAGTAGCATTTAGTTTACAGGCCTTGGGTACAGGTAGTACCACTTTACTAGGGACTTAAAAGTCAACTAAATGTGCCAATTGGGTGTGAGACAATGTTACCATGTTTTGGGTAGTGACCACATGCACTTAAGCACTGGTTAGCAGTGGTAAAGTACACAGAGTCCTATGGCCAACAAAAACGAGATCAGCACAGATGGAGGTTTAAGGCAAAATGATTGTGGGAAGACCACTCTAAGGCTGACATGTCTATCAGGCTTCATCTGGATTCTGATCTTCTTCAATACACTATCCTATTGTATATGCTAGAGTGGAAAAAGATTACATAAAAAATACACATTTCTGTTGGTACATGTGATGTACACATCTTGTTAGCATACTGTCCTGTCATCTTTGTTGTACTGCCCCATCCTCCATGGTATAGGCAACAACCCTCTTTACTTTGGTCTTCAGCAATATTTAGCAACTTTCTTGACTTAGCATAATATATCATGAAGCCAACAGCATTTTACCGAATGTTTACAATCCTTGGGAAATTCTTGGAGCAATACTCAAAAGTACACTAGGGGCCGAGTACTGATGAGGAGCTAATATCATGATTACAAATGGTAACAAGGCTGACTCAAAACTTTAAATACGCTGGAGTAATTGGAGTAATTTCAGTAACTAAGCATTACTCTTGTGATGCAAAATTACTGAAATTATGCGATTACGCAAGCTTGAGTAATTAAAAGTAATTTGGGACAAACATCATACCGCAGGAGCCAGGGAATTATGGACTAAGAGAGAGTGAGTGGCTGCTGGCTGCTGCTGTGTGTGTCTTGTAGTATTTAGTGCTATTTTCTTAGCACAAAATGAATCCCCATGACCATTTTGGACGCAAGGGTGTATTTTACACTAAGAAAGTAGTGCTAGATGCTGGATTACACTTCTCATGTAATTCACATAATTGTGAGCAGTAATTATGATAGAGACCACTCCTAATCTTAAGCAAATGTCTTTCAGACCATGAAAGTAGGATGGAAAACAAGGAGGATCTGTAGAGTGGTATAAAATAATTAACAGATAAGTAATGGGACAAGTAAGATTTGCCATAATGCAAATTATCTTTCATAATCTTGGCAATTATATTGACAAAAGCACAATTAGAAATGTTTTTGGTGAGTACTCAAAAACTGGTAGACATTTATGCATTTATGTAAGAGAAATCATGCCCTGTCTGTAGGATGTCTTCAAGTTCTCTCCTCTACATATAAAGAGGGACTCACTGTGAAGACGAAAGTTACTGTATTATAAAAAATGTACTAAGGAAAACAAAAAAGTGATGGGTGGAATGCTTGAATTGATTTCAGCAATGGGCACTATCCAGTCCATCAGTTTTTGCCCAATATGTCACTCCAGACAGAAACTGGCCATAAGCAAAACATCCTTGACCCACAAGCAACCCAAGACTGGCTTTGGCCCCTTTAGGTGTCATCAGTGAGGTACAGCTTAATTGCTATGGTACAGTGAGCACTGGACCCAAGTCAGAACATTCCGCCAAGGAAAATAATAATGTGACGGATGGAATGCTTGAATGAATCTCAGCTACTGGTGATTACTCGGTCAGCATTCCAGAATTTCTGACCACAATACCACTCTAGACAGACCACGCTTATGCAAACCAGCTTTGGTCCTGCTCCAATATGAACTGTTCAGGTAAAGTACTCCTTCCACCACTTTGTTTGCTGTTGTTACACAGAGCAAGAGTGGGGGACGGAATTCTCAGTGGCTGTTGCCACTCATTGACATTGTCTTCACGTGTTATCCATTAAGGAACCAGTCTGCTGATGTTCATAAAGTCATTGGAATCCTGCTTTTTCCTTTCAAGTAATCGGCAGGGTGTCGCTTTAATTCAAAGCCAGTGGTGTGAGATACCGCCATGCTTTTAGCAGTGGAAGGTCAAACACCATACCCTGTAATTTCGCGTGCCCTTGGGATTGCAGGGGTGACTTGCAAAGACGACTTTGTTATGCCAAAAATAAGATGTCCTTTAAATCTTCCCCTCTAAGAGTTATTTATATCTTGCTTAATGCCACTTGCTCTCTGCAATGGCCAGTGTGCAGCCACTTGTTTGGAGTCAGTGAAAAACATATCCTGTGTCAGATTTTGCAGATTGCTGTGATGCATGGGTCAGTAGCGCATTTCAAATGCCAGCTGTGTTTTTACAACCAGGCCTACAAAGCAATGCCTGGATCCGCAAAGGCACTGTTCATACATTTAAGCCAATATTACCCTTATTATTCCATTTTCAGTCAACACAATTACTGCCGTCAGAATATTGAAACACACTTCCATAATTGATAAGTCATCGTCAATACGCATTGGCAAAAGACAATATGTAATGTCATGGCATGCTGGTGCAATGCTTTTATTTTTACACTTTTTATTACATACTTACTTCACCAAATGGAAAGACAGCAAATTGTCACAAGTAGCCACCATGTAATTGCACTATAAAATTTACATTTAAAAAACATTCAATGTTGTGGTTGTTTTACTAGTAATTTCTGACATGCATTTTACCATTGCTTTTGTATGAAAGACAGAAAAACATATAATCACTCAATTTGCTTACAGCTCAAATGGCATATAGTCACATAGACACTTTATAGCAGCAGCTTTATAAAAAAAAGAGACCGAAATAAATAACCGTCGAACTGGAGTGCAAGCAGACTTAGCAGTTTTTGAATGATAATATACAAAAATAGTATTTTAAAAAACACATGTTCAAAGAGCTTTGGGACTGAAAAGATAGTAAGGGGCATATTTACAACAAGGCGATAAAAAATTATCGCCGCTTTAGCGGCCGTTTTCGCCCGAAAAGCAGCGATCATTTTATCGCTATATTAGCAAGGCCACGCTAACGCGTGAAACCTTGCTTTAGCGTGGGGATGTCTAACGCCCAGCTTTGCATCTCTAATGAGATGCAAAGTGGGCGTTCCTGACCCGACATGATAGGAGAAATGTCGCTAAGCGACATTTCTCCTATCATCAAGCCCCGCGCTATGAAGCATAGCGTCAGGAAAAGTAGCGATAACACCTGTTATCACTACTTTCCTTACACCTGCTTCAGGACTGACTTAGCCATGATATCCTATGGAAGGTGGATATCATGGCTAAGTTTGTGAGTCTAGCGCTAGGATTTTTATCGCTGATGAGATAAGCGTTGCTAATAGCATGCTATCTCAGCGATAAAAATCGGCGCTAGCCGGCGATAATTATCCGAGCGCTAAGTGCGCTCAGCGATAATTATCGCCGGTTGTTGTTGATATGCCCTTTGGTGTGTTTAAGCGGATATGAACAATGTGCACAAGCTTTGTGCAGTCATTTGAAAGGAGCCAATGGGTAAAGTAGACTGACTCGTTGCCTCATGTCATGTGCTGTGCTAGGCAGAAGCAACATGTGAAAAACAATTAAGCACACCAATAGATGAAGCCTACTGTCCAAAAGCACCTCTATGTATGTGAAATGTCTATGAATCGTTTGGAGAACGATAGTCTGAGGATACGGCCAAAGCTGCCTCAAAGGTTACATCTAAAATAGGAGTAACTTGCTGTAGGGTCAACACTACAGCAAATGAGGCCCCATACATATCTTAGGTTTCTCAACAACCGCAGTTTCTAGTCTGAATGTTTGAACTTGTTACACCCAGGCTCTAAGTTAACATTCGTGCTACTATTTTGAAGGTGTCGTGGACAAGTGGAGAAGTGTGGCTCAATGGTTAGAGCAGCAGACCCTGAAGCAGAGTTCAATCCCCCTCCTCGACGGATCTTGGATTCAATTTCCTCGGACCTGATAATTCTCGCCTCGGTGCCTATTCTAATCATGGGCCCCACGCTGTAACTCTGGGCAATAGCTTGCTTAATCTCCACAACGGCCCCAGCAGCGCTGGCATGCCTGGCTTCACCATGGGGGTGCCCAGGAGTGGACACTTCACGCGGAAAGGCCAGGAAGGGTTCCTCAGCTGTATGAGTAAAAGCGCCAGGAGACCCCCTGTTGGGGGTGGCAGTGCGCTGTACAAGTACATACACATTTACAAGTGAGAATGACTACAAGAAAAGCAATATTTACCCTTCACTCTGGCACGCCTATTTTAGGTTGTATCAAATAACGCAGGAAGTCGATGCCTTGCAAAGGTTTAGGAACAGGCTAAAGTAAGCAATACACTCACAGGAACGAAATGTCTGGATCCCTGACTGTAAGGCCTGGAGGCCACAAGCAAGCTGGACAGCCGCACACCTCTACCTGCCAAATTTCACACATGGTGAGGCTGCCCACTTGAGTGGGTTCACATACTTCTTCTAAAGGGCATTAAGATATCATGTTAAAGTCTTCTAGTTAACAGCAGCTGTATCCACATGTGAGATTACAGGCTGGGCATTTTATGAATATGGTCTATCAGCACATGACAAATAAATAATCTGTCACAGTGTGCCTAATTTGTTCACATCAAAATGTTTTTGACTTGGGGACAGATTTGCCAACAGTTGACGCAGCGCAACTCAGCAAGACAACTTGCTGCAGTGTGTCAAACAGAGGGCAGGACTGCAACATATCTACTAAAATATGGCACATTCCTGCAGCTGTCTGTGCTAATGGACAAGTGGCTGCTAAGCGACAACACGGGTTCATGAGTGCCAAATTTTGCTGGCAGGATTGTGTTTGTACAGGAAGGGATACCTTTCTGCACAAAAACAATCCTCTGAGGCTTTGTCCTCTTTCTATGTGTGAGGAGAAATGAACATATTCCTTCTCGTTAGGCCTCCCCTGGGAAAACGTAGCATTTTGACGCATTTCCAGGTTTACTATTTAAATCAGGAAATGTTTCAAAACCACAGGAACCAACCTTTGGTCAGGGGTAGTATGGGCTGCACAAATAGAAATGTTACAATCGGGAATCAAAATCTTTTTGAGGAAATAATGGAAAACTTCAAAATGTCCCAAAGTAATTATGTGCTAAAGGTGCTGTAATTAAAGGTTCACTATAAACTAACAATTCAATTCACCTATTTAACAAGGAAACACCAACATGGTCATAAAATACCCAATAAAATAAACCTGTATACAAACCAATTTGCAGCCCTTCCCCAAACTCACTAGCCTATTATCAGTGTAAAGATGTCAATTATGGGAATGAAAGAGCCTGTATTAGACCCTCATTCATTGACTTCGTAGCCCCTTACTGTGAGCAGTATGGAGGGGTTGAGACTGCTGTCTGAATAAAGCCTGGATTTCCTCGGCTCGGGCAGTCTGGTGGGCTACCCAGAAATGCTGTCAGAAAGGCCATGCGGTTCAGCAACACTCTATGGGGCATATCAACAACAACCAGCGATAATTATCGCAAAGCGCACTTAGCGCTTGGATAATTATCGCCGGCTAGCGTGAATTTTTATCGCTGAGATAGCGTGCCATTAGCAACGCTTATCTCAATAGCGATAAAAATCTACACGCTAACAGGCTAACGTGAGATTATCGCTGGAAACCAAGCGATAATCACACGTTACCTTGTTGATAGGGACAGGCAAACTTAGCCATGATATCCTCCTTCCATAGGATATCATGGCTAAGTCTGAAAATTAGCAGACGTAAAAAAGCAGCGTTAACCGCGGTTAGCGCTGCTTTTTTTGTCTCTAACAGGGTTAGCAACATTCTTGATAATAGGAGAAATGTCGCATAGCGACATTTCTCCTGTTATTTTACTCTGGAACGCCCCCTTTGCATCTCATTAGAGATGCAAGGGGAAGCGTAGAGTAAAAGGGTGCTAACATGCAAATTTGCGTGTTAGCACCCTGTTGTTGGTAGGGCGCTAGTTTTATCTCTGCTTTTTTGGCATTTAAAGCCAAAAAAGCAGAGATAAAGCCCTTGTTGATATGCCCCTGAATCATGAACTGGGAAACTGAGTACTTATGCCTGTAAACTTGCTCCTATGGCACCAGTACAGTCCATCAGAAACGAGCATTTGCAATGCAATAGGTTTCGCATTTGCGAGAGATCGAGCTATTGACATTGTAAATGACAATGCCTTTTATCTATGTGTTTTGAGAACCTGCAAGGAGTGTGTAAAAATGCACTGTGCACTTTATAGCCCTTGCTTACGAGAAGCTAGGCTGGCAGTAAAAGAGGTGCAGTTATTGCAAGCCTTGCTTCTTGTAAGCAACAACTATAAGTACAAATTGCATGTTTACGCACCACTTTCAGGTTTTCAAAACACATAAATAATAGGCATTGTTATTTACAATGCCAATAGATTAAACTCTCGCAAATGCGAGACCTATTGCATTGCAAATGCTTGTTAGATTCTGCCCCTGAGCCATCCCCACCACCAGGCTCCTGCCCTGCCCCAGACCGAGCCTCTATGTTTTATTGAAAAGGATTGCCCCTTGTATGCTGCTTGTTTCTTCCTGGTTGGGCATGTTGGATAACCATGCACTAATCGCATATAATACATATAGTTTGGGCGACATGAACGCAAGGCGACCATAAGCTCAAAAGCAGAGTCGGTTCTCTTGGTTTGTGAAATTTTAATATACTGCTGTTTGTTCAGCAGCAATAACCAAACACAAATGGCGAATATTCATGTGCTAATGCAACAACCTGTACTTTTTCAAACACAAATGTGCAAATACAGCAACCTAGACTTTTTAAACACGAATGGTGGCTATTTATGTGCAAATGCAGCAACCAGTAATTCTTGAAGTCAGAACTTCCACTGTACATCGGAAGACACCACGAGGTCTGCAGCTGAGCCCCAGACATGGTACTCGATTGCTTGATGCATCTTGACCACCATTACTGAAGGCCATCCCTCCTCCTCGGAAGGATGAAAGGCTGAGTCGCTGCAGGGGGATTAAAAAAAATGACTTGCCCAAGGATCTCAGCAATGAGCGGCTAACCCACACTGCTACCTTAGAGGAGCCACCTTACCTCCTCCATGCTGAGCGACATGCAGATCCAATATTCCTTCTGCAGCATCTCCGTCCGCAGTCCTGCTGTTCACGCGGTGGCGCTGGTTCCAAAAAAATGAGTTTATCCCAAACAATCCCTGGTGCTTGGCTCACCTCGCAGGCAGGGGCTGTGGCCAGCACGCCATTTACATTGGGAGTGGAAAACTCCTCTTACTGTTCTCAAACACACTGGAAAGTTAACCCACTTGGTGGGCAGAAACCTGCCTTCAAGTTGGAAGGTGAGGAACCAGCCCGTAATGCACATTCCAGAACATGCGAGGCGGTGTTTATTTGTAAATAAAACTAGTCGCATGGCCGCCATTATTAAGAATGTAAAGGATAAAAAAAAAAAAAGAGTTTGGTGAGCCGCGCACAACCGCCAGTATTACGTATTCTATATAAATGAAACCTGATTTTGTAAAGCTTTGGTGCAGCGGGGGAGAAGGAGCAAGCATATTTACAAAGTTATAGCGCAACATTAAGACAGCGCCTGCCTTGCGGGCGTCGGTGCAGCGGGGGAGGGAAAATAAGCATATTTACAAAGCTATAGCGCAACGACAAAGCCACACGAAGCATAAGGAGGGAGGGGAGACAAAGGTTCCCCCCGAGGCTGCAATGAGTCTGTGAGGTAAGCAGCACAAAAGCATGTTAGAGTTGTACCGATAACAAATGTAACCCAATTCACAAATTTACACATGAATCACTGAGTTGTTACTCTGCCATTGTTTTAGTCGGCATTTCGCATCTCACTGTGGAGAGAAGTCTGACGTCCCCAGAAGGCAGGTCATGCACGCACCCCACCAAGCCTTCGAGCCATTTCTGTTAGGAAGACAAAGCCTCATTGCTGGGATACAACCAAATGCTACCCCCTCTGAGTCTGTGTACAGTGCCTCCCAGCATATCCCATAGCAACAAGAAAGCTTGTCGTGGATACTTTCAATGCCGGCTGCTACGAGTGATCTCTGCTGAAAGTTCTCTTCCCCATCCGTTCTGAAAGTAGAAGACAGAAAAGACATTATGTTCATCTCCTGCTCTTTATTTGTTATATCAAGTAATTGATTTCCTTCTGGTTAAAGTTGATCAACTTTACAGCATCTCGAAACCAAATGTTTTGTGAGTAGGTGGGCCCGTTGCTAATGGTCGCCATGGCAGCCGTCCAGGCTGAGTGACAGAGTCGATCCTAGGGTGACGGAGGCTCAAGATGGAACACGCAGACTGGTAAGTCTTCAGAGTGAGCTGCACTCTTTCAAAAGTGTTATTATGTTTACAGAAAGTGTGAAATACAACGCGTCTTTCCAAAACACATATTCAAAGTAAAAAAATATAAAACGACGAATGAGTCCCACCTTCGCTAGCCTTGTCGTAGGAAGTATGCCAAGGGTTAGCTTGCAGTTTTCGTTGGATTGAGATGCGGCCAGCTTTGTCAGTATTGCAGTGCTTTAAATGGAAACATAGAAGTTCACGTACTCTTTATCTAGAGAACTTGTTTGCTCCTGAGGAGTCCCAATAACATGTATAGCTGAAAGAAAACGTGCGGCCGTGACCAGGAGTTGTGTGCGCGCGCGCGAGCAAAAAGAAAATTTTTAAAAAACATGCCCTGGGAGAGCAAGAGGAAAGCCAGATGGCGCCTCTGCTTGTGCCTGTGCGCGCAACTGCACGCTCCATGCCACCGAAAAAGCTGTGGTTGGACTTTTAAAAGCCCACACACTAAATGTCTCGCCAGATTGCTCAGGCGAGACCTATAAAACAGATATCACCAAATGAACATGCATGGAATAACTGAAGAGATCTGTCACACACTGCTGGGTAATTGAGAGGACTTTAATGTAGTCCACCACTGCAGTTCCCACATATCTATACATTCTCTCCACTTTACATTTCACAATGACACTCGGGTATGGGATGATAGTAAAAATGCTCATCTCAGCAGATCTTTCCACTTCTATCTCCCTCCAGCCATGCCAGCTCAGGACCACAAGTATACACAAAATCTCAGATTGGACTATAATCATTAGAAATACCATGATGAACTTGTAGTACTGTTCAAAGCTGGCAGCATACTGAAAATGATAAAGCTGCTTGTCTGTCTCTCACACCTTATCATCCACCACACTGCTCTGCGCTGCATCCCATGACATGATAGCTGCACGTTTGTGGTCCTCACTCATGGCATAGAAAAACTGTTGCCATAGGTTCACAAACCAAAGACAACACCCTTCAACACACGCACCCTACAGGAAACTGCTTCAGTGCTCAACATAGGAGTAGTAATCGCTATATAAATGCTGCAATACAATACAACCGCACTAATTGAGCTCCAGACTTCATGGAGGACCCATGGACCTGTCAGTCTCAAGAAGGGTGTGATGATGGATGGGCTGGCCAACTCGCCCTCATTGGCTTCAGAGGCGGGTCAGTGAGGTCATGGAGGACTCTCCAGAGACTGTTGAGAAGATTCCAGTGAGTAGAAAATGTCTTTTTGTCGTTTTTCATGTTAACTTTGTGCAGCCCTATCTGCTTTGGCCAAAAGCAAGACAGTTTATTGCACTGGGGCATCACTGACAGTGTACTCATTGCCGTGTAAATAATAATGAAAATGAGCACCCTGTATCAAGTGTGCCTGAACTGATGTCATCACAGCTGGGCCACTCTCGATAAAGGTGCCTCCTCTCTGCTGCTTCTCACCAGCTCCAGTAACCCTTCCGCTTTTCTGGGAGGGACAGAAAGGCCCAAAACAACTTAATGTGTGAGGGAGAAAGGTTGCCACTGCACTGTTTTTGCGTTTTCGTGGTCCATGCTTGAGTTGCTTATCCATTCCAAGATATGTTTCCTTGCTCTCTTAGATTGGTAGTGCTTTTTATCCCATTATTAAATCAGAACCTCGACTTTCAGAACTCAATGAAAAATCCTGAAATAAATTAACTACTCACCATGGACGTGGTAAATGTAAGCTTCTGCCATCGAGTCACTAAGCTTTCCCTGTGGGGATGGGAGCCCAGATGAGAACGGGTAGGTAGGCACCCCTTAAGAATCCCTACACAACATCCTAAATTAGCAGTTCGGTCCAGCGTTCCCTGAGGGATGTATGACGTTACAACGCATGCTGTTACAACGCATGCTGTTACAACAAAAGTTTTACAACGCGAGTGCATTAACAATGCAGGAAATTACAACGCAAGTCTTTACATCGACTTGCACTAGATGGCGTGCTAACATTAAAAAAGTGTAATTTACTATTCCAACTCCAGTCCACGTAACAGTAGGGAAGGTGTTGGGATAGTAAACTACACTATTTTTAATGTTAGCACGCCATCTAGTGCAAGTCGATGTAAAGACTTGCGTTGTAATGTCCTGCGTTGTCAATGCACTCGCGTTGTAACAGTTTCATTGTAATGGTAGTGCGTTGTAAAAGTTGCGTTGTAAAGGTTGTTCCCCTTCCCGGAGTATCACTACATGAGAGTAAATAGCCTTACCCACACAGGCTGGTGCTGTGTTATAGCATGACTGCTGATGGTAGCCATGCTGAGAAGTAAACGGGGATGAAGGGCGAAGTCTTTCTTTCAATAGGGGACAGGCTTACCACTGTCCTATCCAAGCCAACAAGCATTGGTAAATGCAGTAGGTTTCGCCTATGTGATTAATAGGAAGCTGTTTTCTGTTGTAAATTGTAGCTTGCTGAGTAGTTGTACAATATGAGTTACAGAAATTCTATTAAAGTGTGCTGTTACTAGCGGTATAGTGCAGATACGTAATAGAACAATTTGAAAAATGAAAGCGAGAAATAATAGAATTAATTAATAAATTGCTATATTTTGTGTTTAAAGGAGGTCTGACAACTTTTGGGCCCAGTGCCGCTACACCTGCTGCACCACTCAAATCATGCCCCTAGTACCTTCAAGATAACTGCATTTGTGACTGCCTGTTTAGGAGTAAAATATAGCAATATTTGGTGTTTAGAGGAGTTATGAGAACTTTTGGCCCCGGTGCCACTGCACCTTTTGCACCATTTAAACCATGACCCAGTTGTCTGCAAGGTAACTGCCCTTGTGACTGCCTGTTTAGTAGTGAAATATAGCAATATTAGGTGTTTAGTGGGGTGCTTAGAGCTTTTGGACGTGGTGCTACTTAACCTGCTGCACCATTCAAATTATGATGCCATTGCCAGCTAGATAAATGCACTTGTGAATGTCTTGTTTAGTAGTAACATTTAGCAATAATCTGGTTTTAGTGGGGTCGCTACAGCTTTGGCCCCAGAGTCACTGCATCTGCTGTTCCATTCCAATAAAGTCCCTTTTAACTGCAAGATAACTGCAATTGTGACTGCCTGTTTAGTAGTCAAGTATTGCAGCATTATGTGTTTAGAGGAGGTCTGACAACTTTTGGGCTTGGTGCTACTGCACCTCAATCATGACCCTGTTATCTGCTAAGTAACTTCACTTGTGACTGCCTGTTCAGGAATAAAATATAGCAACATTGGGGAGCAGATTTACAAGCCCCTTGCGCCACCGGTGTGCCGCTTTTTGTGACGCACTGGCAACACATTTCTCAGCCCCATATTTACAAGGACAGGAAAAGCTACCCTGCGTGGCTTTTCCTGTCCTTGGAAATACGGCCTCTTCACACGCAGCACTTTGCGTGAAAGGGGTGTTCCATGGGTGTTGCTGTGGGAGTTCCCACGCAACAACCATGGAACTTGACACATTTCCAGATTTACAAGAAATTGTAAATCTGGAAATGCGTCTGAATGTTATGCCTCCCCTGGGGAGGCGCAACAAGGAGATATGTATTCATTTCTCCTCTTTTTTTCCCTCTTTCTATGCGTGCTGCGTTCTGCAGCACACATAGAAGGAGGAAATGACCTCTAATGATTGTTTATGTACAGGAAGGTATCCCTTCCTGCACAGGAACAATCATCCCCGTGACACAGGCATCCTTGCACCATGGTGGAAGGGTGCCTTCGTCTGCGCATGGCAGCAGTTTGTGCGCCAGCGCACTGGGAAGCACAGAGATGCAACATATTGTTATAAATATGTTGCAGCCCTGTGCTTCCAAATTAACGCAGCGCTGTGCAGCGAAATGACTTGCTGCACCGTGCTGCGTTACTTTATTGTAAATCTGTCCCAAGGTGTTTAGGGGGGGTGCCTGGAGCTTTTGGTCCCAGTGCCACTGCACCTGCTGCACTTTTGAAATCATGACCTTAGTGCTTGCTAGATAACTGCACTTCTGACTGCCTGTTTAGTTGTAAAATATAGCTTTATTAGGTGTTTAGAGGAGTTCTTACAGCTTTTGGCCCCAGTGCTACTGCACCTGCTGCACCATTGAAATCATGTCCCTATTGTCTGCAAGGTAACTGCACTTGTGACTGCCTGTTTAGTAGTAAAATAAAGCAATTTTGTGTGTTTAGTGGGCTGCCTAGAGGATTTGGGCCCGGTGCCACTGCACCTGCTGCACGATTCAAATCATGTCCCTGTTGGCCTCAAGGTAACTGCACTTGCGACTGCCTGTTAAGTAGTAAAATATAGCAATATAGGTGTTTAGAGGAGTTCTGATAAACTTTGGGCTGCCATTGAAATCATGTCCTTGTTGTCTGCAAGATATCTTCACTTGTGACTGCCTGTTTAATAGTAAAATATAACTGTTTGGTGTGGTAATGGGGGTGCCTAGAGCTCTTGGCCCCGGTGCCACTGCACCTGCTGCACAATTCAAATCATGTCCTTGTTGTCCGCAAGGTAACTGCACTTGCGACTGCCTGTTTAGTAGTAAAATATAGCAATTTCTTTTTTTAAAACAACTTTTATTGTGTCAACGATCGTACATGGCGCAGAGTCCCTGGTTCCAGAAGGCAGCTGCCATAAGATAAATCTCAAGGCATTGTCATTGACCTTTGGTTTACATAGTCTCAGAAGAAAGAATATACAAAACAAAGCAACATAAACATATTAAACCCCCCCCTTTGCACTCTTCCACAGCTGCGTCTCTTTTGCCACCACATCGTTCACTCCAATCTATGCTTCCCATAGCTATATATTTGATCCCTCACCCAATGAACCCCTACATCAGAGAGAGCATAGACGCTTCTGCAGGAGGCAACGGCTCTAAATACAGACCCCGGTAGTCCGTCCATCGTTTCCAAATCTTGGGGTGCTTTTGTGGGCATCCAGTAACCTTAAATATTGGTATCTCCAAACCCATACAAAAGTCTAGACCATTCTTCCATGCCGCTATAGAGGGTGGGGCCGATGCCTTCCACAATTTTGCAATATCTCTTTTAGCTATAGTGAGCCCTAACAGCAGCAAGTGTCTTTTATAGATATTGCCTCCACTACCCTACATAATATTCAGGATTACCAATCTTGGCATGGCGGGGTTCTCCCACCCCAGGACATCTGTAAGGCAATTCAGAACCCCTCGCCACAGCCTTGTGAGAGCTGTGCATTGCCAAACAGTGTGAATGAGGGATCCCTCGTTCCTCGGCATGTCTCTATTCCTGTGGGCGACGGCCCCAGTCCCTTGCTTCGTCCACTACTCTGATAGTGGGGCCCCAATTTGGAAAAGTATTTCTTAAAAAATTTGCTCGCAAATCCATACGGGCCTGGCGCTTTACCAGAATTTAAATTGCCCAGCACTCCACTGAGCTCCTCCACTGTAAATGGGGCGTCAAGATCCGCCTCGCCTCATCTGAAAGGGCACGGGCCAGCAGATCGTCTATTAAGCATTTTAACATGTCTTCCTGCAGGGGTTCCTTTGGGGTATACTACTGCGAAATAGCCCGCGAAGCTCTCCGCTATCGAGGAGGGGTGGCCGAGAACTCTCCCATTTGGGCCTAGTATACTGAGAAGAACCTGGGGGTGTAAGGCCCCTTGACACAACCTATGAAGAAGTTTGCTGGACTTGTCACCCCATTGATAAATTCTGCTACGAAATGCCAGCCATGCCAGCCGCGCCTCATCCATCAACATATTAGCATGTGACTGCTGTGCCAGCAACAATTAACGACGCACCAGACCCCATCCCCCCACTACGCTGTTCAAGTTCTACGATTTGGGCCTCTGACCTCTGGAGCGACTTCCGATGGAGTTTACACACCGCTGTACAGTAGGAAATGTCAACGCCCCGTAGGGTCGGCTTCACTGCCTCCCACAGGATTTCTGGCTCATCCACCGTTCCTACATGAAGGTCTAAGTATTGCTCGATTGCCTGCTCCATATGCGTCTGATACTTCCCATCTTGCAAATGCCAGGGGGACAGATGCCAGCAAAAGGCCTGTTTCTCTGGGCCTATCTGAAACATAAGGATCAACGGGGAGTGATCCGACAGGCCCCTTGGGAGGATCTCCTCCGCCCCTATTCTACGAGCAGCACCCGAGGGTATGAATATATAATCGAGGTGGGAGTAGGCGTCGTGCGCCGCCGAGAGACAAGTGTACCCCTGCTCCTCCCCATGTAACCACCTCAACGGATCTGTCCAGCTCAGTCCCGTCACTAGGGTGTTTCGTTTTGTAACTTGGTGGGCATTGGCGTAACCCCCGGCTCTCCACCTGTCTTTGGCCAGGTCCATCACGTCATTCCAGTCACCCCCCACTAGTGCTAATGCTTCTGGCATGTCGCACCTTAGGGTCGAAAGACCCTTGACAAGGGTCCATGACAGCAGTGGGGGCATACACACAACCTGATATCAGCTGTTCCTCAGATATGGAGCCCATAATGAATATGTATCTCCCCTGGGTGTCTGTCCAAGATTTAACATGCTTATAGGGGACCCTACGATGAATCAGAATCGCAACCCCCCTAAGACCCTCAAGTGAAACCAGAGTCGAACACTTGAATGCAGCCATATCGGAGAAGACACAATGCTTTAGTTCCCATTAGATACGTCTCTAGGAGCATCAGGATGTTCGCATGATATTGTTTGGCTTCCTGGAGTATGGCCCCTCTTTTAACTTTATCTAGCGCCCCTCTAATGTTCCAACTCACTATTTGAAGGTCGCCCGCGAGGGCCCGCACCCTATATATTGGGATCGCCATCAGTGGACCCGGGATCTCTGGTATGTGGGACGGTTATCATCAAAAAGTGTAAGCAGTGATCATATAGGGCAGTGACGCAGCACAATTTACCAGCATGTGTTCCCCAACTTCCCCCCTCCCCCCACCCCATACCTTAAAACTGCTGAAGTGTCTGTTGTGGCGGAGGTGCCTTGCGGACACCAAGGGAGCCACCCGCCCACCCCACCAATGGATCCCCAATAATCAGCCCATATTCCACGGACGTTCCCCTGGACTAAAGAAAACCTAACAAATGTATTAACCCCTCCTCTCGCCTCATCGGCCTAGGTATGAATCTCAAATCGCCCCCTTCGTATGTAGCGGCTAGGATGATGAGATCCCTTGCTGGGGCACCGATGTGGATCTGTTGGAGTCATTAATGGACTTAGATTGGTGCCTGGATCTCGACCTCCTCTAAGCTTGGACTTTGGTGGCTTTAGAGTGACATCACGGGACGACGAGTCCGATTCCATCCGTGGCGGCGTGTGGGGGCGAGTCCTCACCGTCTCATCTGTCCAGGTAAAGACCTTTTCTGGCATCTCAAAGAATAGCATATGTGACTGATAGTTGACCCGCAGTCTGGCTGGATAAAGTAAAGCATATGGGAGTTTCAGTTCTCGAAGGCGTCCTTTGACTGCCATGAAAGACTGTTGCTTCTGCCGGACCAGTCGCGTATAGTCCAGAAATATAAGGATACGAGTGGAGGCGGAAGTCAGGGGCTCCTTAGCGGTGGCCTGCTTCAAGATCATGTCCATGTCATGGTAATTCAAGATCTTTGCGATGACAGGCCACGGCCTGGCACCCAGGGGCGGCTTCTGCACCAAGGCCCTATGCGCCTTCTCAATGATGAAGCAGCGGTACACCGTATCTGGGGGGAGCAAGTCTGTGAGTCAGGAATCGTTCTATATCCCCCCCCCCCTTCACATCCTTCAGAGAACCCCATGAAGTGCAGGTTGTTTATTCTAGCCCTGCTCTCCGCATCCTCAACACGGGTTTTCAGGCCCCTAGTTATGGTCTCCAATAACACCACCTTTTCCTTCAGGGTAGTGACCGAGTCTTCCACTTCCGATATCCTGTTCTCAGTATCTGTGATAAGCTCCACCGCATTCCGCAGATCTTGTTGAATAAGCATAACCCACCGCCCCAATCTTCGCATCCAAGCCGTCTCTGGACTGCGTTATGGCCGCCATTGCTGCATTGTCTGGCATGCCTCCGCTTGCGCTCCCTTGCTCTGATGCCGAGGCTCCCGCCCCGGTGTAACGATCCAGTGTACTCTGTTTGGAGGACCCCGCCAACGTTTTGTCCTTCGTCATGATACATGCCGGACACTGGTCCCTCGATACGACACCACCTGGCCACCCGAGTCGGGTCCGCAGGGCAAAACCGCGCTAGTATATTTTGCGGTGTGAGGATCTGCTTCTTCTATTCCTCCTTGTGCCCGACACTGCACATGGAGCTCCCAGGGCAGCAGGACTCGGGTTGAGGCCTCACGTCGACAACCCGCACGAGACCTAGCTCAGCTGCCTCCGCAGGCAATCGTACCTCCTCCTGAAGAAATCAAAACCTTCTCAGGGGTTTCACTGATACACCTGGTCCTTTTAAACCAACAGCAAAGAAGAGATTGGCACAGAAGCTGTAATATAAAAGACATCTTTTTATTAACCTCAGAGGGAGATAGCGTCATACAGTAATCTCAAGTCACTGTAGGAGGCATTCTAAGGAGTACAGAGAACAGGGGCCTTATAAACCCACACAGGCGCTCAAAAGAAGGCGGTACAAGTACACATGAGAAGAGTTACACACATAGATGGTCATACAGAAAATGCACAGTCAACAAGTAGGAGGAGTAATAAGCTGCTGACATCAGTTAGAACAGCCTGACAGTTCTATACTAGGAACAGGTGCATTCTACTAGCTAGGCCCTTCTGAGCATGTGCAAGGCTCTGAATGAGGGAAACAGCAAATGGCCAGCACATAGCTAACGAAAATGGCTGCCAAGTACAAAATGGCTTTCAGCTCATGCTAACAGATCCCTGTAATCTTTAACACTCCCCCCTAATGGGTGTCCCACTCCCTGTCTGCTCGTCCCACCCGGCCGTCAAGGATAATGCTTCGTAGGGCCAGCGAGCGACTTTAACTCTGCAGGTGCACTCCCTCACTGGGCCTCTACCGAGTAGATTACAGCCTCCTATGGGGCCCAGTCGCTATCCTGCCCAGTGGACCTATATTCAAGGCTGGCCTGGAGATATGGGCACTCTCTCAAAGTTACACCCACCAGGGCACCACTCTATCCCTGGGCCCCTCAGCAATCGGCTCGGTCCCTAATGCCACAGTGGCGGATCCGACCCCTCAGCACGTCTCTCTTGCCTCCCACTCCGGCGTGGCCTGATCTGACCACTGGGATGAGGAAATGAAGGAGAAAAAATGGGGGCGAGAAAGGATGGAAAATCCCCACCGGGCTGCCGCAGGAATCATCTATTCTCAGCCGGTGGGGATGGTGCATCACGTGGCCTACACTTGTCCTCTGCTCCATATGGCTTCCCAAGGTGGCCCTCCTCCCTATAGATCACCGCTCTCTATGGGGCCCAACCCCCGGTATGTCCACCTCCACTCCATGGGCAGATAATTAGGACAGGCCCCAAGACTTGGTCGCCCTCGCTGATTTCCCCCCACCCCCACCCCCCCCCCCCAGGATCGGGGCTTTTCTCATTCTCTGTGCCCCACCATTGTCTGCCCAGTCCCCAGTGGCCCAGCGTCCGGTCGGGCCTCTCCACGCGTCTCCATCTGCCCCCCCTTCTTTCAGCCCGATCCGACCACCAAGATAAGGCAATGGAGAAGAAGATGGGGGGAAGAGGCAGAATAACACTTACCGGGCCGCTGAAAGGATCCGTCCGGCCCGCGCCCACATTTCTGATGCTGCCGATGGTCCAGGCGGGCCCCCAGGGGCTGATGTGGCCCCAACCAATCCTCACGCCTGTGGTTGTTTCGGCAGAGTCGCATCCACCATGATTGCCCCCGGCAGCTGCCCCGAGAGCTCCGCCCCGATGTTGCACTCTAGGCTGCCTGGCCCGTGCTCCACGGCCGCAGCCTTCGGATCCTGTTTTTGGCGCTTCTGGTCACCACCGTTGTCGCTTCCCATCTCCACTATTGACGCATGAGTCGTTCCCAGTATTGAATGACAGATGAGGTAGGATGATTGTAGGGTATTTGGCTGGGCTGACCCATGATAGATCCCTACGCCATGCCCCCAAAATATAGCAATTTTATGTGTTTAGTGGGGTACCTAGAGCTTTTGGTCCTGGTGTCACTGCACCTGCTACATGATTCAAATCATGTTTCTGTTGTCCACAAGGTAACTGCACTTGCATCTGCCTGTTTAGTAGTAAAATATAGCATTTTTTATATGTTTAGTGGGGTGCATAGAGCTTTTGATCCTGGTGTCACTGCACCTGCTACACGATTGAAATCATTACCCTTTCATCTGCAAGGTGAATACACTGGTCACTGCCTGTTTTGTATTACATTTTAGCAATAGTCTGGATTTAGTGGGGTTCCTAGAGCTCTTTGCCCCAGTGCCACTGCACCTGCTGCACCATTCAAATCATGTCCCTTTGAACTGCAAGGTAACTGCAATTGTAACTGCCTGTTTAGTTGTCAAATATAGCAGTATTATGTGTTCAGAGGAATTCTGGCAACTTTTGGGCCTGGTGCTACTGCACCTGCTGCACCATTCAAATCATGACCCTGTTGTCTGCAAGGTAACTGCACTTGTGGCTACACATTTAGAAGTAAAATATAGCATAGCTCTTGTATATCAACTTTATTTTGAATGCACAATATTTATTACAACATTTACAATTTGATCATGACCAAATAGTTAAAAAAAATCAATCCAATAATGCCTACAAAGTGCAATGTAAGGTACTGAAGCATGAATAGGAAATGCCACAAACGTTCTAAGGCTAAAGCATCCGCTTTACATAACTAAGTAACAAAAAGTTGTGGGAAGAGATCTTATCTTGACAGTGAAAGGGGCTTAAACAGTGTGAACAGCTGGAAGAGATCTTATCTTGACAGTGAATGGGGCTTAAACAGTGTAAACAGCTGTAGTAGAAGTATCGTAAATGCGTACAGCCAGGGAAAGTTAAAAAAAAAAAGTTCCACACAAAAGCGAATGAACACAGTAATTTGGGAATGGTAACTGATAAGAGCCCCTTTTTAAGATATATTAAATACAAGAGATTTCACAAGCACAGTGCAACCTAAAAAGGAGAAAGAAAAGGGGGTGGAGTACGTGACGGTGCCTGGCTGCCCGAGCCAAATTTTGCTAGGCTGAAGATTTCACTGCCCAGACAGCATGACCTCCTCAGCTTGGCAAAGCACTCTGGGGTCCCTCCCAACATATTGAGGGGGCAAGTCACTAATAGACTTAGACCAGGGTGTTTCAGTTTTAAGCCCTGAAGTGCCCAGGGCAGACTGTCCATCAGTAATGCCTTGTCACAGAGTGGGGTGAAGTCAGCAAGTCTCACTGACACCATCCTACTCTGTGACGAGTTAGGAAAGGTCCTCCTTTCATTGATTGACCCATGGCAGGGTCAGCCAATGAGAAGAGGTGGCGGGATCTTCCGGTAATCTCTTCCCCAAAGCCTTTAGGAAACACAAGACTTCCCTACCACCACCCAATATCACCGCTGTGGCCTGCTAAAGTTTTTTCTTAATGTTGGGTGTGTTTATGTATGAATGTAGGTGTATTTGTGAAGGTGTGTGCTGTGAATGGGTGTGTTATCGTGTACGTGCTTGTGAATGGTGGCTATATGTGTGTGTGCTTGTGAATGGATGTATGCGAGTGATTTTGCAAGTGGATGGATGAGTGTGGCCCACCCTACTGATAAGGCACATTACTGGCTGCCAGTGTGTATATATGTTCTTGGCTAATAGCTGGCAGAGTGCCCAGCAGGTTAAATGGGCACTGCTAACATATGATGTGATTTGAATTTCACCGGTTCAAATCCTAACAAAACTGACTCAACCTTCCATCATTTTTAGTTCACAAATTTAGTACTATGTAATTGGACAATAGTAACATATGTCATTTACAGTGCTCAAAATAGCTTAAAATGAAAATGCTCTTTCTGTGATTTTAATTACTGCTGTGCTGCCAATCGCTGTCACTTTGGTTTTATTTCTTTGCTATTTTGCACACTTCTTTACTGCCGACCTTTGACCCGCCCACTCCCCGTTCCACCACGGGCTTTCCCGTTTGTTGTGGAGGGAGATAGCGGGAGATTTTTCATTGGTTCTTCCGGGGAGGTGGGGCCACACCATCTACGCTGCCACGTGATCTTTGCAGCCTTTATTGGTGATGCCCTGCAACCCGCGCAGCGGACGCGCGCTGCTAAGGTAGCGCCCTGCCTGCCTGCTTGTTTGTTTGAAACTGTGCTTTTTAAAATGAAAATGCTCTTTCTGTGATTTTAATTACTGCTGTGCTGCCAATCGCTGTCACTTTGGTTTTATTTCTTTGCTATTTTGCACACTTCTTTACTGCCGACCTTTGACCCGCCCACTCCCCGTTCCACCACGGGCTTTCCCGTTTGTTGTGGAGGGAGATAGCGGGAGATTTTTCATTGGTTCTTCCGGGGAGGTGGGGCCACACTATCTACGCTGCCACGTGATCTTTGCAGCCTTTATTTGGTGATGCCCTGCAACCCGCGCAGCGGACGCGCGCAGCGGGCGCGCCGAAGGCGCGCTGTTAGACCTGGCACCTTGGCGTGAGTTTCCCTTCCACTTTTTGATGGTGTGCCTCGACTGTTTTGCTGGTGTTGTCCGCTCAGGGCACTGCGCCACGGCTAATCCGTGCCGCAGTGCAAGTGCTCCCTAGATAAAGTATACCTGTAATTGATGTCCATGATTGGTTTATTGGATTCACTGTCAGTCCCCAGTAAAGTGCACCAGGGGTGCCAGGGCTTGTGAATGCCAATGCTGCTGGTGGGCTTGCAGCGCTGGTTGCGCCACCCACGGAAGCGGCCTTGTAAAGTGTGTCTAGGGTCTGCCACCGCAGACCCTGTGCGCGGTCCGGGACCGTCGCGCTGACTGCGCAAGTGCCCCCACTTGCCAGTCCCTAAACCTTCCCTTACCTACATATTAGCCACCCCTCTGGTAGGCCCGAGGGCAGGGTGCATTGTAGGCATAAGGTAGGACATGCCCTGATGTGTGTGGCATGTCTTAGTAGTGAATTACAGCCTTGTCGTTTTTCACTATTGAAGGCTACCTGCTCTCCATAGGCCAGAATGGGCTGCCGGGGTCACGCCAACGCTGTGACCCCAGTGGACTCAGAGAGCATGGTGGAGTGTCAAGTTTGGTATGCCTGAACTCAGAATAATAAAATACTTCTTGTAGTCAAGTTTATTTTAGTATCCTGGGTTTGTAAATACTACTTTTAGAAAGTTAGTATTTACTGACCTGACCATCTCAGTCCGCCTCTGCTGTGTGTATGTGTTCTGCCTGGCAACAGTAAGGAGCAGGGTGGGGGGATCCCCAGAGACAGGTTGGCTGCCAGGTGGTGGGTAGAGAGATTACACCTGGATGGGTGGGAGGAGTACACCTTGACTCTTGAATAGACCTGTGCTCTGCCACCACAAAGCCGGCGCCACCCCCTGTGGGGCGGCTGATGTCTCTGCCCTGCTGCTGAAAGGAAAGAGCAGAGTCACCATAACCGAGTGCTCCAGAACTGGACTGAGCCAGGCCTAGGCCCCCTGGCGCTAAAGAACAAAAGAATTGGTGTATAAAAGTAGGAGCCTGGCTCCTAAGAAAGCAGAATCCTGTTTACCACAAAGGACCTCTGCCCGACTAGAAGGAGAAGAAGACGCCGGAGGAGCTGGCCTGCTGCTTGCCTTGCTGAGAGAGGAGAGGAAGAGACTTACTGAAAAGACTTTGCTACTTTGTGCTTGAACATTCTCCAAGGGCTTGATCTGAGCTTGCCCCCTGAACTGAACCCCAGGAACAGTGGGTTCTCTGTGCTTCTTGCTCGTCCTCCAATTCGAGCCGTGTGTGCATCCCGCCGGAAAAGAGACTGCGCCCCTCATCGCCCCTCCTAGGGCCGTGACACCCAGAAGCTCGCCTGCCTCAAACCCGTGAGAGCCCCGCTCCGTCCCGAGTCGCTCTCTGTCCCCGGGCCAGGCCGCCTGCATCCCTGTCACCGCCTGCTACTGGAGCGCGCTGAACGCGCTATCACCCCTCCGGCCGGAAGCCGTCCGACGACTGTGATCTACGCCGGGTCACCCAGCTGCACTGACTGTGCCCTGTGGCCCCGCTTCGCTATCCTCGGACATCTCAGGCCGCGCCGCCCCCGCTGTGGAGACCCTCCTGCACCGCCGTGCTAAAGGGTCGCGGGCCGCGCCCGCCTACTTGCCCACACCTGCTGATTGAGGACCCAAGAACACTTCCCAAGCTGAGAGTCGCACCGACCTGTGCCGACTCTCCACATCACGAAAGAAGTTCCAGTATCGGGCTCGGGGCCCGCAACGCCTTATTTCCCCGTCCCCAGGAGTCGATCCCTGTGAGTACTGGAACTACAAGTAAAGAGACTACAAAGTATCCATTTGAAACTACGAACCCAGAACATTTGCCTGCTGTATAACCTGGTGGCCTAGCGAAAACGTTATTGGTCTTGTGATAAGTCTGCTGAGATATATATACCGTATTTTTACATAAAGAAGCGTATTTTTATATATATCCAAGCCTGGTGTCCGTTTCTGGGGGGATTGATGTATTTACTGTGTGTACGATTGTAAGTGCTTAACCAACAACGCCTGAGGAATCGCCTTGGCTGCTCACGCCACGCACCTTGAGGGTGAGCAAGGGTCATTCGTGAGGGGTTATCCTGCGCCCTGACGTGGAGGAGAGGGTTCCTGCTTGACACAAGGGCAACCTTGCGCCAACCAGAGATCCCCGACTCTAACATTGGTGGCAGCGGTTGGGATTTCGGATTTGCACTTGTAATTTGCATACAGTGAATTATTAATCACCAGATAGTGAGAGCAGACCAAATAACGCAGCCACAGGTTTAACTTTGTTGAGACATCTGCCATTACTGCAACCATGCCTGGCTCACACTCCGCTGGGAGAGCACTCTCTGTGATTTCTGGAATCGATGAGGTGGATTGGGAGAGACTGGAAGGCTACACGATGGAGCAATTGAAAGGCTACAGTGTACAATTCAGAGTCCCCCATGCTGGATGCAAGAGGAAGCCCCAGTACACCAAGGCGTTGAGAGCCTGGAAGGAGTCACGAGACCTACGGAATGCGGGGGACATCGTTCCACCCGACAACCTTGAGGAGCCCAGCAGAGTCCGGTCGCCAGAGGAGCTGGCAGACAGGGCAGCCGACAGGGCGCATGCAATGGAGATGGCAAAGTTGGCAGGACAGATGGAAATGGAAAAGCAGAAGTTGGCCCTGGAGGCACAACAACGCCAAATGGATCATGATATCAGATTGAAGGAGTTGGAGCTGAAGGCAAAAAGTTTGGACACCGCTCCTTCTGGTGGCAGCACTCCACCAGCGCAGGTAGAGTCCAAGGTGTACATCCCCAAAGATGTAGTAAAGGAGTATTTCAGAAAGGATGACATAGGGCAGTGGTTTAGGGCCTACGAGGTGGCCATGTCCTCACACCGGGTCCCTGAGAAAGACTGGGGAGCGGGGTTGTGGGGAAGGTTCCTTGCTGAAGGGCGTGACACCCTGTTAGATTTACCCTTAGATCTCCAAACCTCATACCCCCATATGAAGGAAGCTTTAATGACCAGGTATGGGTTAACTCCGGAGCTATATAGACAGCGGTTCAGGGAGACGAAGAAGATCCCTGAGAGTACGTATGTGGAATATGTGACCTTTTTCTGCAGAGCGCTGGATGGTTGGGTGAAGGGTAGCAAAGTGAATGATTATCAAGGGCTGCTTGATTTAATTGCATGGGAGCACTTGTCCAGTCAATGTTTTCCTGAGCTACGCCAGCACCTGATAGATAGCAAGCTGTCCAACCCGAGGAAGCTTGCTGAGGAGGCGGACCGCTGGCTCAGCACCAGGGTCCACAAGGGTCAAGTGGGAGACTCCGCCAAAGGTGGGCAGGGTCCCCAGCAGAAGAGTGGGGGGGACAAGGGTAAACAGAAGGGGTTCCAAAAAGGCCCCCAAAGTAATTCCCAAGGGAACCAGCAGAAGGGTTCTCAGCCTCCCCCACCCCCGCAGCAGAACGGGGCCCCGACCGGTAGACCTGTTCCAAAGGGGCCCTTCAATTGTTATAAGTGTGGTGATCCGGGTCACATTGCCTCTGATCCTAAGTGTCGCCTGTTTGGTAAGACCGCACCCACTGGTGCTCCACCCCGGCAAGTAGCTAGTGTTAACTTTGGGGAGGAAGTAGCAGTCCAGGAGGGTGGGGGTCCCGGGCAGATGACCCTAGTCTCGCTAGGAGACAGTGAGATGGTCCCTGTAACCTACCTACCCTCTAACACTAAGAAATATGGGCAGGTGGTGACCATCAATGGAAAGAAGGTTGAGGCTCTTAGAGATACAGGAGCCAGCGTGACCTCGGTGAGGCAACACCTGGTGTCTCAAGAGCAGATTGTACCCAATGCCTACTGTAGGGTTGTCAATGCTGACAACGTAGAGAGTCGTTGTCCAATGGCTCAAGTTCCCTTTGAGTGGGGGGAGGTCTCTGGTACTCTACAAGTCGCTGTGAGAACTGACATGCCTGTAGACTGTCTGCTAGGGAACGACCTGGAGAGTTCCCCTTGGGAAAAGGTGGAGAAGACCACGCATCTGAGGATGGTGGGTCTACCCGACTGGGCGTGCGTGACCACCCGGTCCATGGCAGCCAGTAGGGGTGTTGAGAGGGTCCTGGAACCTGAGGGAGAGGTCCAGGGACCGGCCTTAGGGAGAAGGCGCAGGAGGCGCGGGAAACCGGCCCCCGAAGTTCCCACGGCCCAGGAGGAAGTAGACCCTGAGGGGGATGCTCTGGAGCCTACCGGGGAACAGATTGCCGAACTGGGAGATCTGCCTGAGCTGACCCATTGGCAGCAAGAAGGAGGTCCCTCCAGGGAGGAATTCTGCAGGGAGCAGAAAGAATGCCCTTCTCTCGTAGGTATGCGGCAACAGGCTGCAGACCAGGCCAATGGTGTTCAGGCCAAAACACACTACGTGTACTGGGAGAGTGACCTCCTGTATTCCGAGCCTAAGGCTGCTGAACCTGGGTCAGCCCGTGTGCTGGTGGTACCCCAGAAGTTCAGAACCTTCCTACTGGGGCTGGCTCACGATGTGCCTTTAGCAGGACATTTGGGGATGGACAAGACCTATGACAGGCTTGTCACCCACTTTTACTGGCCCCAAATGCACAAGAATTCCGATTCCTACTGCAGAACCTGTCAGACTTGCCAGGCAAGTGGTAAGAGCGGAGGGAAGCACAAGGCTCCTCTGCAACCTTTCCCTGTGGTCGGTACGCCATTCCAACGAGTGGGTATTGACATTGTGGGGCCTCTGGACCCCAAGACAGCCCTGGGCAACAGGTTCATCCTGGTCTTGGTGGACCATGCCACCCGGTACCCTGAAGCCATCCCTCTGAGGACAGTGATGGCCCCCGTGGTGGGACGGGCACTGATGGGGATTTTCTCCCGAGTGGGATTCCCTCTAGAGGTGGTGAGCGACAGGGGGACCAATTTCATATCCACATATATGAAATCCCTGTGGAAGGAGTGTGGGGTAACTTACAAGTTCACCACTCCTTACCATCCCCAAGGAAATGGGTTGGTTGAGAGATTCAACCGAACCCTCAAAGGCATGATCATGGGCCTGGACGGTCCAATGAGGCGTAAGTGGGACGTCCTCTTGCCATGCCTGCTCTTCGCTTACCGAGAGGTGCCACAGAAGTCTCTAGGGTTCAGCCCCTTTGAGCTTCTGTATGGTCACCCGGTAAGAGGACCTCTGAGTTTGGTGAAGGAAGGCTGGGAGCAATCTCCCAGGAAACCTCCCCAGAATGTATATAGTTACATGCTGGCCTTCCGAAACCAGACTCGGCGTTTCAGGCAACTTGCTGAGGCAAATCTGGAAGCCAGCCAGGAGGAGATGAAGCGGTGGTACGACCGGAATGCCACTCTGGTAGAGCTTCAACCTGGACAAAAGGTGTGGGTCTTGGCCCCAGTGGAGCCGTGTGCACTTCAGGATAAGTGGACAGGTCCATTTGAGGTTGTGGAGCGCAAAAGTCCTATCACCTACTTGGTGGACATGCAGACTCCCAGGAACCCTTTGAGGGTCCTACATGTTAACCGCCTTAAGCCCCACTTAGAGAGGACCGAAGTGGGCATGCTGCTGGCCACTGATGATGGAATGGAAGAGGAGACCGAGCCTCTTCCCGACCTCTTAGTGGCCTCTGAGAAAGATGGGTCAGTGGAAGGAGTTAACCTCTCACCCTCCCTGACGCCCGAACAACAGGAAGATTGCCGCCACTTGCTGGGACAATTTTCCGACCGATTCTCCCTGGTTCCTGGTGTCACAGATTGGTGCGTCCATGATGTGGACACAGGAGACAGCTTACCTGTAAAGCACAAGGCTTACAGGGTAACTGACAGGGTCAGAGCCTGCATTAAGGAGGAGGTCTCCAAAATGCTTGCGCTAGGGGTGGTTGAGTCCTCCAGCAGTCCTTGGTCCAGCCCCGTGGTCTTGGTCCCCAAAGCTGCTGCGCCGGGAGCCACACCTGAACTCCGGTTCTGTGTGGACTACAGAGGACTCAATTCAGTCACGAAGACTGACGCGCACCCCATCCCCAGAGCTGATGAGCTCATTGATCGGCTGGGGGCTGCCAGGTTCCTCAGCACGTTTGATTTAACGTCTGGGTACTGGCAGATCGCCTTGACCGATGGGGCCAAAGAGAGGTCAGCATTCTCTACACCAGATGGGCACTTCCAGTTCCGAGTCATGCCATTTGGGATGAAGAATGCCCCTGCCACCTTTCAGAGGTTGGTCAACCAGGTACTGGTTGGGCTGGATGCGTTCAGTGCCGCCTACCTGGATGACATCGCAGTGTTCAGTGCCACCTGGCCTGAACACCTGCGCCACCTCTGGGAAGTGTTGATGGCGCTGCGCCGAGCAGGCCTCACGATCAAGGCAAGCAAGTGCCAGATCGGGCAGGGTTCCGTGGTGTACTTGGGACACCAAGTGGGGAGTGGCAAGGTGGCACCCTTGCAACCCAAAATCGAGACCATCCTGGCTTGGGAACCCCCCAAGACGCAGACCGCAGTGAGGGCCTTCCTGGGGCTCACTGGGTACTACAGGAGGTTTGTCAAGGGCTATGGAACGATCGTTGCCCCCTTGACAGAGCTGACTTCGAAGAAGCAGCCCAGGAACGTGATTTGGACTGACACCTGTCAGAAAGCTTTCGACACCCTGAAGACTGCCATGTGCACGGCGCCCGTGCTCTTGGCCCCCGACTTCTCCAAGGAATTCCTAGTCCAGACAGACGCTTCAGAGCATGGTGTAGGGGCTGTTCTCTCACAGATGACTGAGGAGGGCTGGGACCAACCCGTAGCCTTCATCAGTAGGAGGTTACTTCCACGGGAAAGTAGGTGGAGTGCAATTGAGCGAGAAGCATTTGCTGTGGTCTGGGCGCTGAAGAAGCTAAGACCCTACTTGTTTGGGTCTCACTTCCGGGTTCAGACGGACCACAGGCCCCTCAGATGGTTGATGCAAATGAGGGGTGAAAACCCGAAGCTGTTGAGGTGGTCCATCTCCCTACAGGGTATGGACTTTACGGTGGAACACCGTCCTGGTACAGATCACGCCAACGCTGACGGTCTGTCCAGGTATTTCCGCCTTAGTGACGAGGAACCCCCTGGGCAAGGGTAGTTCTCCCCACATTTCAGCTGGAGGGGACACGTGTTAGACCTGGCACCTTGGCGTGAGTTTCCCTTCCACTTTTTGATGGTGTGCCTCGACTGTTTTGCTGGTGTTGTCCGCTCAGGGCACTGCGCCACGGCTAATCCGTGCCGCAGTGCAAGTGCTCCCTAGATAAAGTATACCTGTAATTGATGTCCATGATTGGTTTATTGGATTCACTGTCAGTCCCCAGTAAAGTGCACCAGGGGTGCCAGGGCTTGTGAATGCCAATGCTGCTGGTGGGCTTGCAGCGCTGGTTGCGCCACCCACGGAAGCGGCCTTGTAAAGTGTGTCTAGGGTCTGCCACCGCAGACCCTGTGCGCGGTCCGGGACCGTCGCGCTGACTGCGCAAGTGCCCCCACTTGCCAGTCCCTAAACCTTCCCTTACCTACATATTAGCCACCCCTCTGGTAGGCCCGAGGGCAGGGTGCATTGTAGGCATAAGGTAGGACATGCCCTGATGTGTGTGGCATGTCTTAGTAGTGAATTACAGCCTTGTCGTTTTTCACTATTGAAGGCTACCTGCTCTCCATAGGCCAGAATGGGCTGCCGGGGTCACGCCAACGCTGTGACCCCAGTGGACTCAGAGAGCATGGTGGAGTGTCAAGTTTGGTATGCCTGAACTCAGAATAATAAAATACTTCTTGTAGTCAAGTTTATTTTAGTATCCTGGGTTTGTAAATACTACTTTTAGAAAGTTAGTATTTACTGACCTGACCATCTCAGTCCGCCTCTGCTGTGTGTATGTGTTCTGCCTGGCAACAGTAAGGAGCAGGGTGGGGGGATCCCCAGAGACAGGTTGGCTGCCAGGTGGTGGGTAGAGAGATTACACCTGGATGGGTGGGAGGAGTACACCTTGACTCTTGAATAGACCTGTGCTCTGCCACCACAAAGCCGGCGCCACCCCCTGTGGGGCGGCTGATGTCTCTGCCCTGCTGCTGAAAGGAAAGAGCAGAGTCACCATAACCGAGTGCTCCAGAACTGGACTGAGCCAGGCCTAGGCCCCCTGGCGCTAAAGAACAAAAGAATTGGTGTATAAAAGTAGGAGCCTGGCTCCTAAGAAAGCAGAATCCTGTTTACCACAAAGGACCTCTGCCCGACTAGAAGGAGAAGAAGACGCCGGAGGAGCTGGCCTGCTGCTTGCCTTGCTGAGAGAGGAGAGGAAGAGACTTACTGAAAAGACTTTGCTACTTTGTGCTTGAACATTCTCCAAGGGCTTGATCTGAGCTTGCCCCCTGAACTGAACCCCAGGAACAGTGGGTTCTCTGTGCTTCTTGCTCGTCCTCCAATTCGAGCCGTGTGTGCATCCCGCCGGAAAAGAGACTGCGCCCCTCATCGCCCCTCCTAGGGCCGTGACACCCAGAAGCTCGCCTGCCTCAAACCCGTGAGAGCCCCGCTCCGTCCCGAGTCGCTCTCTGTCCCCGGGCCAGGCCGCCTGCATCCCTGTCACCGCCTGCTACTGGAGCGCGCTGAACGCGCTATCACCCCTCCGGCCGGAAGCCGTCCGACGACTGTGATCTACGCCGGGTCACCCAGCTGCACTGACTGTGCCCTGTGGCCCCGCTTCGCTATCCTCGGACATCTCAGGCCGCGCCGCCCCCGCTGTGGAGACCCTCCTGCACCGCCGTGCTAAAGGGTCGCGGGCCGCGCCCGCCTACTTGCCCACACCTGCTGATTGAGGACCCAAGAACACTTCCCAAGCTGAGAGTCGCACCGACCTGTGCCGACTCTCCACATCACGAAAGAAGTTCCAGTATCGGGCTCGGGGCCCGCAACGCCTTATTTCCCCGTCCCCAGGAGTCGATCCCTGTGAGTACTGGAACTACAAGTAAAGAGACTACAAAGTATCCATTTGAAACTACGAACCCAGAACATTTGCCTGCTGTATAACCTGGTGGCCTAGCGAAAACGTTATTGGTCTTGTGATAAGTCTGCTGAGATATATATACCGTATTTTTACATAAAGAAGCGTATTTTTATATATATCCAAGCCTGGTGTCCGTTTCTGGGGGGATTGATGTATTTACTGTGTGTACGATTGTAAGTGCTTAACCAACAACGCCTGAGGAATCGCCTTGGCTGCTCACGCCACGCACCTTGAGGGTGAGCAAGGGTCATTCGTGAGGGGTTATCCTGCGCCCTGACGTGGAGGAGAGGGTTCCTGCTTGACACAAGGGCAACCTTGCGCCAACCAGAGATCCCCGACTCTAACACGCGCCAAAGGCAAGCCCGTCTGCGCCCGTCCGCGGCAGTTCGGGGCCAGGGGCCAGTACCCCTGCCCCTTTGTCCTCGTCTGTTTCCCCTAGACTTGTCTACTCCCCATCACAACTTCTTGCCTTACGTCCGACTCGTTTTGCTGACTGTACTTTGTTTCATGCTAACATTATTCCCCCCTCTCTTGCTCAGGGGCTCATTGCTCCTTTTCCTCATCCCACTCCTTGGAGCCTAACGCACCTACATCTTCGTCGTCTGATAACACTGCTCCTAAGTTTCGTTTTTTGAGCTTAAACTGTCGCTCTCTCCCTAAGCATAAAAATTTTATTTTTGATCTTCTTTTGGAAAACTCCCCTGATGCCTTTTTTCTAACCGAGACTTGGCTTAACAACAGTTCTGGCCCCGATCTAGCTATTGCCCTACCGTCCAATTATGCTATTGCCAGGTTAGATCGAACCTCAGGACCAGGTGGGGGAATTGCCATTATTTATAAACATGCTTTTCAATGTCATTTTGAATCTGTTACTCTTCCCAATTGTGAAGCTGCACGCTTTACGCTTACACTTACTCCTAATTTCTCCTTTTCCGGACTCCTTCTCTACAGACCTCCAGGCCCTTCTTCAGTGTGGTCAGCTACTTTGCCTAGTGTGGTCTCCTCTCTTACTCTCACTTCCTCCAATTTCTCGCTACTTGGCGACTTTAATCTTCATTTGGAGGATACCACCAATGTAATTTGCTCCCACTTTATCTCCGATCTCCTAGCGCTGAATCTGCCTCTCTGTAATGTCGGTCCTACTCACAACGCAGGCCATCTTTTAGATCCCATCTTCTCCAACATCGCATCTATGGTGTGTGAAGCCGCGCTTCCTCTTTTTTGGACGGATCACTTTCTTCTGAAATTTCAAATCCAGGCCCCGGCCATTTCTCACCCAATTCTCCCTAAGTCCTTGTTCTTCATTAGGGATTGGAAAAAAGTCGATATCAACGCTCTAAATAACATGCTAAGGGAAACTGTACCCCCGGCTACTACTCAGGCACCTGTTTCTGCCGGAAATGTTCAAAATTGGCTGTCTCATGCTGTTGAATCATGCATTCCCTCTGTAAACAAAAAGTCAACTTACCATCATCCTCCTGCGCCTTGGTTCACTGATAGTCTCAGAATTGAAAAATCCAAATGCAAAGCACTCGAGAGAAAATGGCGACGTAATTATGCCCCTGATCTAAAAATAGCTTATAAAACTTCTTTAAAAACCTATCACGATCTGTGCAAAACCTCCCGCGCCGCCTACACTTGTAACATCATTAACACTGCCACCAATCGCCCGAAGACTTTGTTTAGCCTAGTAAAAAATCTGGCTGGCGCCCAGACCATAGCTAAACCTCCGCCTCTTACCAAGCAATCTTGTGATGATTTGGCTAAATTCTTCTCTGACAAAATTACAATTATTCATTCTGAAATTGCGAATTCTCTCCTAAACTGCACGATCTCCTCTCCTACCCAGACCAACATCTGTCACAAACTTTCTAGTGATTCTCCCAAATTATCCTGCTGGCCTCCTTTGAACTTAGAAACTTTTATATCCAATCTTGGCACCATTAGATCAGGCTCTCCCAATGACCCTCTACCGGCTTCCATAATGCAATTACTCGACCCCGTCCACCACCAGGTGATCATGGACGCCCTTAACTGCTCCCTCACAACTTCTACCGTTCCTACCACCTGGAAACATTCCATGGTTGACTCTTTGTTGAAAAAGCCTGACGCCGATTCTCAAGTTTTGTCTAATTTTCGCCCTATATCTCTGATTCCGATTTTTTCTAAGTTGCTGGAAAAACACATACATACGCACCTTGTCAAATTTGTGGAAACCAACAATCTCCTTCACTCATCTCAGTCTGGCTTCCGTGCAGGTTTCTCCACTGAAACCACACTTCTTGGAGTGTCAGAACGATTGCGCCACCTATTGGACTCTGGTGAGACAGTAGCGCTCATTCTGTTAGATTTAAGCGCTGCGTTTGATACCATCTGTCACCCTATCCTAATTAACACTCTGGAATCCTTTGGTATCTGTGGTTCAGCTCTTGACTGGCTATCCTCCTTTCTCATGGATCGCACTTTTCAAGTGTTTTCTGCCTCTGACAGTTCTAACACCTTCCCTTCACCATTTGGAGTCCCTCAGGGCTCCATTCTAAGTCCGCTGCTTTTTAATTTATACGTTAGGCCCCTGGCCGACATTGCTGTCAACAGTGGCCTAACTCTATTCACCTACGCTGACGACTCTCAAATTATTTTCTCACTTTCTAAATCAGATCCCTCCTCTTCTGTTTCTACTCTTCAGTCGGGTCTACGCCAAATTGCTGCCTGGATGAACAATAATTACTTAAAGCTTAATGCAAATAAAACGGAGGTACTTATTCTAGGCAAACAGAAAGATCTTTGGGGTGCACGTCACTGGCCTAATGAGCTGGGTCCTCTTCCCCGTCCAGTTGACCACGTTCGTAATCTAGGATTTTTCATCGATGACTCTCTGAGAATGCACCATCACGCCACTAAAGTGTCTGCCACCTGCTTTGCTATTCTAAAGTGGCTGCGCAAAATTATTTGGATGCTGCCTAAGGATACTCAGAAAACCGTTGTCCATGCCCTTATCACATCCCGCTTGGACTACGGTAACGTTTTGTTTTTAGGTGCAAATAAGACAATAACCCGCAGGCTGCAACTTGTGCAAAACTCCGCTGCTTGACTTTTATGCGGAATTTCCAAACACGCTTCCATCTCCCCCCACCTCCATGCTTTGCACTGGCTCCGTATCGATAAGCGTGTTGAATTCAAAGCCCTTTCTTTTATGCACAAAATTAAGTGGGGCCGTGCACCCATCTACCTCCAGTCTCTTGTACGTCAGTATGCTCCAACTCGCACTCTCCGCTCCTCCTCCCTTGAGAAATTTGATGTGCCTCGGTTCAAACTCTCTAGAATGGGAGGTAAATCTTTCGCTGTTTTGGGTCCCTCTCTCTGGAACTCGATTCCTATTGCCTTGCGCAGAGAGCCATCCTACTCCCACTTTCGCTGTGCCCTCAAAACCTGGCTTTTTACTCATTAAATCTTCTCCTTTCAGCATTGTCGTCCAGGCGCCGGGAAACCCTTTTTGGGTAGCTGTGCGCCATATAAGTTAAATAAATAAATAAAATAAATAAATGAGTGTGAAAAGAAGCATCAATCAATCAATCAGGGAAATATAAGCGCACTACTCACCCGTGAGGGTCTCAAGGCGCTGGGGGGGGGGGGAGGGTAGCAGATCCGTTCAGTCGAAGAGCCAGGTCTTCAGAGCCTTTCTGAAGGTGTTCAGGGAAGGGGCGTGTCTGATGTCAGTGGGTAGCTCGTTCCAGGTCTTGACCGCAATGTAGGAGAAGGATCTTCCCCTTGCTCTGGCTCTGTGGATGCGTAGGGTCTCGGCGAGGAGGAGGTTGGCAGAACTGAGGTTTCTTTTGGGTACGTGGAGGGTGATTCTGTCATTGAGGTATTGGTGTCCGGTGTTGTGTAGGCATTTGTAGGCATGGATGAGTATCTTGAAGGTGACTCTTTTCTCTACGGGGAGCCAGTGGAGCTTGTGTAGGTGTTGGCTGATGTGCTCGTGTCGAGGGATACAGAGGACAAATCTGGCGGTGGTGTTGTGTATCATCTGGAGCTTGCGTAGTAGAGACTTGTTGATGCCGGCGTAGAGGGTGTTTCTGTAATCCAGCCTGCTGGTAATGAGTGTGTGTTCTTCCTTGCCTCCGGGGGGAGCCACTTGAAAGTCTTACGGAGGATGCAAAGGGTGTTGTAGCAGCTGGAGGCTACGGTGGTGACCTGTCGGCTCATGGAGAGGGAGAAGTCCAGTACGATGCCGAGGTTTTTGGTGTGGTCCCTGGGGGCTGCCGAGGGCGGTGGGCCACCAGGTGTTGTTCCATACCGATGGGGTGGTTCCGAGGATGAGGACTTCTGTCTTCACTGAGTTGAATTTCAGGCAGCTGTTGCTCATCCAGGCTGCAACGTCCTGCATTCCTTCCTGGACGTGGAGTCTGGTGGTGGTGGGGTCCTTGGTGAGGGAGAGGATGAGCTGGGTGTCGTAGGTGTAGGAGACTATGCTGAGGCGGTGCTGTCGGACGATGGTGGCGAGGGGGGCCATGTAGATGTTGAAGAGTGTTGGGCTGAGTGATGATCCCTGTGGGACTCCGCTGTTGAATTCCGTGGGTCTGGAGAGGAAAGGTGGCAGTGTAATCCTTTGGCTTCTGCTGGTGAGGAACGATTGGATCCAGTTGAGATCGGTGCCTTGTATGCCGGCATTGTGTAGTCTGGCCGCGAGAGTGGGGTGGGAGATGGTGTCCGAAGCTGCTGACAGGTCGAGTAAAATCAGGGCTGCGGTGTGGCCTTGGTCGAGGAGCGTGCGAATGTCGTCGGTGGCGGCGAGTAGGGCGGTCTCGGAGCTGTGATTGCTGCGGAATCCGGATTGAGAAGGGTCGAGGATGGCATCTGCGATGAACCTTGTCAGTTCTGCGTTGACGGTCTTCTCGGCGACTTTCGCCGGCAAGGGGAGGAGCGAGATGGGTCAGTAGTTCTTGAGGTCTGTCTCGTCTGCAGAGAGTTTCTTGAGCAGGGGCCTGACTTCTGCACATTTCCAGTTGTCGGGGAAGGAGCCGGTCTTGAAGGTGGTGTTGATGGTCCATTGTAATACCGGTGCGATGGCGGCTCTCAAGTAGATGTGTGGTGGGCAGGGGTCTATGGGGGCCCTGGAGTGGATGTCTTTCATGGTCGCGGTGGTCTTTTCGGTCGTGATCTGTGTCCAGGCAGAGATGGTGGGCAGGTTGGCGTGGCCGGAGGGCAGGCGTGCAGTTGTTGAAGTTGACGTAGAGGTTCTTTATCTTCAGGTGGAAGTAGGATCCGATTTTGTCACAAAGGTCATGGGAGGGGGTGATGTCAGTGGCTTTGCTGTGGGGCTTGGTGAATTCCCGGATGACGCTGAACAGTTCCTTGGAGTTGCTGGAGTTGGCGAGGATTCTGTTGTGGATGAAGGTTCTTTTGGTGGTTCTGATGCGTTGATGGTATTCCGAGGTCGCGTCCGTATAGGTGGTGTAGTTTCCCAGACTCTTGCTGTTTCTCCATTTCTTCTCCAGCTGTCTGCAGGTGCGTCTGGTTTCTTGGAGGTCGGTGGTGAACCAGGCAGCTTTTCTGGGGCATTGCTTGTCAGGGTTGCGTAGCGGAGCGAGCTTATCTGGGCCGTTAGCGATCCAAGTGTGGAATTACATGGCTGCGCTGTTAGCGTCGGTTGCAGTGGTGAAAGTGCTGTCGTTGGGGGAGGAGTTGAGTTGTTCTTCGGTGACTCTGCTCCAGTTCCTATGCAGGGGCGTGGAGCAGGCTCGGGGTGCTTGGGTTTGTTGACGAGAAAGTGTACGCAGTGGTGGTTGGTCCAAGGGGGCTGCGTGGTGTGGCTGAAGTGAACGCTGCTACCCCCCAGTGAAAATGGGGTCGAGAGTGTGTCCTGGCTTGTGGGTCGGTGTGGTGACGAGTTGCTTTAGTCTGATGTTGGCGAGGTTGTCACAAAGGTTGGCGGAGTTGGGGTCCCTGGGGTTGTTGATATGGAAGTTCAGGTCTCTGAGTATGTAGTCTAAAAAAGGTATATCAATTCTGAATTCAGCCCAAGTCTTGCCTTTTTAACTTGTTATATGCTGACAGAAATTTCATGCTGGTGCCTTCCTGACAATCTTTCAAGACCATAATGAGAAGGATATTGATGTGCTTCTTGTAAGTTGTATATGAATACCAAAGAGTGTTTTGTCAAATTTTGGAACAGTGCTGTATTTTAAAGCCTAACGGCGTGCAACACTAATCAAAGGTAAACCACGTTTAACTTAAAGACTAGTTTACCCACCACAAACATTCTGGAAAATTTATTTTAAAGCACATTAATCCAACAAAGGTCAGAACTAGGCATAGTGCACAGGCAACCCTATAAGGAGTATGTAACGTATTTTGGTGTCATGAAGATTTCCAGGATGGTCGTGTTAGAAAAGGGAAGTAGGTGAGTAACCTTGCATGAGCCCTTTAGGAATGATGCAGCTTACACAAGGCTGTTTTTAGCCCACTACCGCCACAATATGGAGTAATTTACCTCATGCCTTTCATTATGTGGATTTATCACTATAAAGTTTTACTCTGAGGGTCTTTTATAAGGAACTGAAAGTTTACACATACACAACACATTGAAAACATGGAAATGTCACAAATAAAGAAAAGAAATCGACAACTATGAGAAGAAGAGGTTTTCGAGCGTCCTGCAGTGAGTGTCAGTGCCAAAACAATTGCACAGATTTACGGAAAGGATGCAGAGAGGCGTTAAGGATCTATCCCCACTCAAGTGCCTCAAGGAGCATATGCGCATGTACGCTGGACACAGCAGGACTTGTGGACCTTTACAAAGAATTTTCCAAAGCTTAGAGAGGTGCCAGAAAAGTGGTATACTGAGGTAGAGAGGACGGTGACTATGTGGAAGATTTAAAAGTGTTGTTTTTCATTGTGGTACGTAAAGATTTGTAGGGCTAGTGGAAGGCAATAGTACAATGGCCAGATCGAAAATCTCAAAGAGATCCCCCGTTTTTAAGCCATCTCTGATTGTCTTACAGAAACTAACTGAGTATTTCAATGGAAAGATTTTACAGAAACAAGTTAATTGCTCGAAAATTATGAGATCAACACAAAATGCAGATGAGTCAATACATGCCTATTATGAGAAATTGATGCAGATATACAAACAGAACAGTAGATTCGATGTTCTGCCAAAGGAAGCAGGGTTGGAACTTGTTTTAGCTTTTGCCTTAGAATTGTGCACAGAGATCAGAGCACATGTTCAGCAGATTGTTTGATACTTGCCTATGCAAAGTATTGTAGAGATTGTTCTGCTGCTGCAAAAAAAAAAGCAAAGGTTGCTGGTGACTCAATGAGCTTTTCAAGCACCTAATGATGGTGTGTAATTTGTGCATGTTGGAAATGGTGTTCCTCAAAAGGAAGCAGTAGAGGTTTTACTAACAAGGCTTTTGCACCAATAATAACATGCAAATGAAAACTGGAGTGTGTCACATTTGAGTTTAAGAAGGCAACTGGAACCAAACTTGTGGATTTAATGTGAATAGATTTCAAAATGAGCCACAAATGGTTCCTCACATGCAGCATATTATGAATCAGATGGGACAGAATGAGATTATGCAGTCAGTGGTCCCAGGCCTACTGGCCTCTGTGCAGATCATATGATGGCAGTTCAACAGGAATATGCCTTCAGCACCAGTCATAACACAACCTACGTAGAATGTGTCTGGATTTCAACCAATTTCAGCAAAAACATTCAGTAATTAATGACAATTTTCTACAATTTGTAGCTACACTCAGAGTTCCTAGAGCACAGAGTCAGGCACAAACACGTTGCCGGAGAGAGGAGGAGGAGGATTGCATGTTTGGCGCAGTCGCAATAGTAGACCAGAACAGCCCTCTTCTAGAAGGAATGGCTAATAGCCATCAGTATAATTTTTAATTAATACAAGTGCTACCAGATCCATGGTTAGACTGGTGGAAGCTCCCAACCTACACCTCTTGTAAAAGAAGTCAAAGCATTTCGAATAATCAAGTGACTAATAAGTTGTCAGTAAATGTCCTAGTTACAATTAGTTCAAGTAATAATAATCATGAGTTTATAACAATTGAGACAAGTGCAGTGAATTTGTTGGGTTGTGATTTTTTGTGCAAATTAAATTGCGCAATTGACGGCACACAGAATTGTATTTGCTTTCAGACAAAGCATGACAATGTGAGGTC
This sequence comes from Triturus cristatus, assembly GCF_964204655.1. Classification (NCBI taxonomy): domain Eukaryota; kingdom Metazoa; phylum Chordata; class Amphibia; order Caudata; family Salamandridae; genus Triturus; species Triturus cristatus. The sequence continues at coordinate 135,423,773 of NC_140590.1, read as the reverse complement.
AAATTAAAATCATGATGAACAAAATCAAGAATGTTGTGTTCTAACAACAGAGGGCTTAACTCTAGATTCATGGCACGCTGTAAAAAAGGAGGTTTGAAATTGTTCAGGAAAACAAATTGGTCTGATTAAAAGTGCAGAACCAGTGCTGATTACTGTAAAACTCAATGCCATGTATCCCCACACTGCTCACTTCAGGTTTACTCGTGACACAGAGGAGGGGATTGCACCTGTCATTCATAAAATGATTGAACAGGGCATTTTGAAGGAAGTACCGGAAAGGCCTAATACATCACTTATAGTGGGTTAAAGAAAAGCCAAGTGGCAAATTAAGGATAGTTCAAGACATGAGTACAATAATTGATATAGTGATTCTATGCTGTCCCATGGTGCTGAATCCAGCAGTGATTTTATTTCAAATTCCAGCAAGTGCAGTATGGTTTACTGTGATTGATTTGTGTTCAGCATTTTTCTCTATTCCTCTTCCAGGGGCGAAACAGAATATTTTTGCTTTGTTTGGTGTAGGATCCCACGGGGATGTACAGAGAGTCCCTCGGTGCTTTCACTAATGCGCATGAAAGATTTGGAAAGTTTAAATTTGCCTTGTGATTCATTACTCATGCAGTATATCGATGATTTGATGATTGCAGCTAAAACAAAAAAGGGTTCTAAGTTGGACACAATTTATTAATACAGTAGTACCTCTTTATAAAAAGCTGTACTGTTAAAAGGAAGTCATTTATTTGGGACACAAAATTGAGAAAAAATTCAGTTCTGAGAATGAACCCACTAACTACACAGAGAAGTGAGTGTGTTTCTAGAAAAGGTTGGCTACTGTCATCATTGAATTACAAACCTCTCCTTGATTGCAATGAATGTATCAAGCCTTCTTAGATCACAGACACAAATTGTGTACCATACCCGTTCTAGGAATAGAACAATTTTTGTTTAGTTCACCATGATAAAAGAGGGTGCACATTTTCTATTCTCACCCAACAGCATGAGTCTGTAAAGAGACCAATTGTATATTTTTCTGCAACACTAAATTCGATAGTTGCAGCTCTGCAGGTTTGCATGAAAAATATTTGCTGTTCCGGCTTTGGCAATTGTTCAGAGAAAGGCAATAGTGATGTGTTACACACTTAGGGCCAGATGTACGACCTTTTCATTTAGCGCCTCGCAATTTGCGACTCATTGCAAGTCGCAAATTGCTAGGCGCTAAATGAAATGTACAACAGTGTTATTACACTGTTTTGCGATTCCCAATGGGGTCGCAAATTGCGAGGCTCTTTAATATTAATGAGCCTCTCGCAATTTGCGAGCCCATTGGGAATGCCAGCCCTCCCAGGGATGGTGGCCTGCTGGGCTCAGCAGACCACCATGCCTGGGACTGCTTTTTAATAAAGCAGCTATTTTTTCTTTTTAAATGCAGCCCGTTTTCCTTAAAGGAAAACGGTCTGCATTTAAAAAAAATTAAATGAAACGTTTTCGTTTAATTTTTTAAGGGCAGGCAGTGGTCCCTGGGAACGCCCCTTCCTAATTGCGACTCGCAATTCCTAAACAGCGAGTCGCAAATAAATTGCGACTCGCTTATTGGGAATTGTACATGGCCAGCAGTGATTTTGTAAAATCATGTCGTACATCTGGCCCTTATTCTCTGGGTTTCACATTTAGTTGAAACATTATTGATTCATGTATGCACTCAGCACCTCACAAATAGTCGCTTAATTTAGTATGAGCAAATTATCTTGGTAGCTGAGAACATTAAAAATACTCAGAATCCTGCCACCCTTTCCTTTGCAAAAGAAAGAAGCTGAGGAAACCAATGTCGGAATTGAACATTATGGCTATGATTGTATTGTTTATAGAATTATGTACCAAGCCAACACCAGGCTTCCAAGATGTACCACTCAAGTTCACTGATTTGATTTGTTTTGTGGATAGTTTTTGTCTGAGGCACCATCATAAAATTCTTCAAGCAACATATGTAGTTTGCACATTAGTATACTTTATGAAAGAATCAATCTTGTGTAATGTAACTTCAGCACAAGTAACAAAATTGATTACCATCGCAAGAGCATGCTGTGTGGCCATTGAATTATTGCAAACTACACTGATAGTCTGTATGGTTTTGGAGTGGTTCATGACTGAGCGATTTTGGTCCCAACGGAGGTTTCATGATATGTATGAATAAAGAATGGTCCAAGAATCTTTGATTTGCAATCTGCATTACAATTGACAAAGAAAGTTGCTGGTGTAAAATGTTCTGCACATAAGAGAATAGATGATGGTTTAATTTGCCATAACTTAGCAGACAAAGTTGCAAGATGCTGTGCTCTGATGTCTAGTAAAATGTCATAAAATGAGAATTCTGAAACAGAAGTTGAAAATGTAAAACATTTTCTGTCAGTGTCAGCTCAAACTCTTGGAGAACTTAGGGATTTGCAAAATGAAACATCACAGGATGTAAAGAAAAGTTGGGAAAAAGCTTGGTGGACTAAACATAAACATGATTTGTGGAGATTACTGGTGGGAGCTATTTGTTGCTAGACTGAAGGCTATTGCAAACGGCACGATAGATGCACGGACCAACACACATGGGACATGGCAGTATGATAAATGCATTTAAGAAAAATGCTTTTTTTAAACTTCTTTTTATTGGTTTTCGTTTTCCACAAATACAACAAAACAAAGACTGTACCACCATTTGTCATATATTAATGACCAGTCCGTTTGAGTGGTCTGTTACCATGCAACATATATGTTTAATTCTCTTTTTTTAAATATTCCAGAACATTTGTGTCAAAGGTGTGTATTGTGCCAGCATGTAAATGTGGGGAGGAGGGCACCGATGACTATGAGGCATGTGCTTACATCAGAAAGTCCTTTCACAAGGCTGCAGGTAGATTTCACAGAGATGCCACCGTGCACTGGCCTCAAGAATATCTGATTTGTTTTCAAAGTGGAATGAAGCATCTCCAAATAGGAGATGCAATACTTTGGCTGCAACCAAGCTATTACTGAGGGAGTTAATCCCAAGATTCAGTTTGCCAACTTCAATGGAATCAAGTATTGGAACCCATGTTAGGAATAAGATAATGAGGGCCCTTGTGTGTAACACTGAAGATTGAGAACACATTCCATTGTAATTATCATCTCGAAGCATCCGGTGTAGTGGAAAGGGCTAAGTGTATGATGAAAGCAAAATTGGCTTGAGTGCATTCTTTAACATCATTAAAATGGCTAGTTGCTCTTCCTTTAGTTCTACTCAGCATGATAAGCACCTCAAGTTGAACTGCAGCACGCAAAGCACTCCAAATATTAATGGGGAAAGACATGGGCATTCTTTGTATTCCATCAGCTGCACTTCTGAATATCACTGATGGAGAAGTGTGGCTCAATGATAAGAGCGGCAGACCCTGAAGCAGAGGTCTAGCCCGGGACCAGGGTTCAATTCCCCGCATCGGTGGGTCTTGGGCTCAAAATTCCACGGACCTGATAATTCTCGCCTCGGTGCCTATTCCAATCATGGAGTGCAACTCTGGGCAATAACTTGCTTAATCTCCACAACGGCCCCCGCAATGCTAAGGATGCCTGGCCTCCACCTTGGGGGTGCCCAGGAGTGGACGCCTCACAGGGAAAGCCAGCATGGGTTCCACAGCGGTATTCGTACAGGTGGCTTGAGACCCTTGCGGGTGAGTAGTGCGCTATACAAGTATCAAATTTACATTTTACTGATGATCAGTTTCTGGATTTCTGAAATAAGGTATGCTTTGTCTCTCACCAGGTGAACCTTGTTACACCCTCAGCAAGCTATGATCCCAAACCACGACCCATAACCTGATGACTGGGTCGTAGTGCGGAGGCACGTTCGAATGTCATGTTGAGTGCAGGTGGAATGGGCCTTACCATGTCATACTGGTGATGAATACTGCTCTGAAGAGAGGATGATTGTCATGCAGGTTCTACTCATTTCACAACAAAGCAGTGTGGACTGCACATGACGAAACAGTAATACAAGCTGCTGATTCATAGAGCCAAGCTCGATTTCATTACATGGATCCAAAGGGGGCAGAACAAAGAGTCCAAGACGAACAACAACAAAATCAAGAAAATCAAACTTTTAAGAATCAAACCCTGAAACCACAAGACCAAATCAAAATGTTCCAGGTGCCAGAATTGCAAATCATGACACAGTGAAGATGAAAATGGGAAAGGTAAACAAAATAGACCAGAAAATGAAAGCTTCATTCGAGATGAATGATCTGAATGTTTGAAAAAAAGAAGGAATGAGTTATAAAAATGTTACAATCTGAAGAAAAATTTAAGAAAAATCAACCGAAGCAGTAAAGAATGGCAAAGAGGCTGATACATCAGTAATCAGAAGACCAACACGAATAACTGCCAAACAAGAAGTGTGCAGCTTTTGGATGGGCATATCTAACAGAACTTTTGCCAGAAGAAAGAGACATTGATCTGAGAGCTTTTTTATTGTGTCAGGAAGAACCTTTTTGAAATGCCACATAAGCTGAGCCTGAAGGTGAACAACATTTAATAATTGTCTGATGAAGAACTGGAACTGATGTTTTGAAACTTTAAGAATATTTTTTTTAATTACATTTTTTTTGAAAGCTTAAGAGTGGCCACACACCTGTCTTAGGTTAAGAATTGTTATTTTTGCATGCATTTTTAGAAATGTACTCACATCTTAAGATGACTAACCTTTGTGCCATCATAGATTGTAGTTGAGGATAGGTTTTAATGCCCACAAAGTTGAATGGCTTCCTGCATGCATGGCTATGACAAACCCTCTCTGCCCACATGTATTTCTTGAAATGTTGAGAAAGAATATTTGTTTGCATTGTTTCAAGATTTGTTCATATCTGTTGCTCAAGGGTTTATTTTTGTTAATGCTCGCACAATATTAAGTCTAACATTTTTAATAAGTTTAGCATTTTGTCATTAGAGACTTAGGGCCTTATTCGTCTGGTTTTGGCATAGGGCAGCGCAGCAAGTCACCTTGCTACACTGACCTACATCAAAGTGAAAGGGCCGGAATGCACTGTATTTATTCAATATAGTGCATTCCTGTCCTTTCTCCCTGGGCTGGTGCCATTTTGGAAGATAGCGCCAATGGGGACGCCCTTGCACTACGGTGCAAAGGTGTGTGTGTTGTAGACAAGATTGTTTTTGTGCAGGAAGGAGTGCCTTACCACATGAAAACAATCCATAGAGGCATTTTCCTCATTCTATGTGTGCTGCAGAATGCAGCACCCACGGAAAGGGGAAAAACTAGGAGAAATAAAGATATTTCTCCTCGTTACCCATGCCCTGGGGTGGCGTATGATTTTGACGCATTCCCAGGTTTACAAATCCTTGTAAACCTGCAAATGTGTCAAAACCCATGGGAGTTGCATGTGAAAATCGAACACAAAGTAAGGAGACTATGAATGTTTCTAATTATTATGTTTGAACGCATCTACCAACTTCTGTTTTAGAAAGTGTCACATACATACAGCTTCCGCAGTCATATAAGTTATAATGTTCTGTTTATTTTAGTACATTGATAAATCAAAACATTTTGGAAAAATATGATATAAATCAAATGTTTCTGTAGATAAAAAATGTAAGAAATTAGAATGTTAATTGAGGGGGTTGATAACCCACCAAAAATTATTATTACAGTCCTTGTCACGGTGAAGCACAACAGTCACTAAATAAATTTGTGCTTAAAACTCTGGTAGCTTGGTACAAAGCAGTCAAGCTCAGGTTTGAGGCAATGTGCAAATTATTTATGTAGCAATCAAAAAATAATAAAGTGAAAACAAAACACAAGAAAAATCCCAAACTAATTTAGAAAAATAGAGAATATTTTAATAAATAAAATGATAACAAAATCAGCAAAAATCAAATGAGTAGAACCGGAGATATGAATTTTTAAAGCTTAAGGTTTAAAATAGCACCAAAGGCATGAAGTGCCAACTGTGGGTCTCTTGCAAACCGTTACAAAGTCACAAGTTTAAGCGGACCGCATTGAAGTGCAGGCCGATTGCAGGATCAGGTTTGTCCCACTGGACATTTTACCTTCTGTCTTTGATGCAAGGACTGCAAGGCTCTGCTGGGCTACACGTCGCTCTGTGTTTGATCTGGTGAGGCTTTCAATTGTCTCTGTAGGGCTCTTGTTGGAGCCGGCCTCGTGGCGTGGTCCTGTTCCCCCTCGCTAAGCCGCACGAGGTCCCATGCACCTCGGGGCTCCTCCATTTTGGATTATACGTCACTCCACGTGACCACCTACGTGACCCTGCTCTACCCGGCCTCGGTCCCAACGAGGCCCGACATCGAGGCGCCAACCCCTGGCCCGGGGGATACCACGTGAGCCCTTCCCACTCCCGGCGGAGGGCAGTATCGATGGGACCCCAACCGTCCTTCCACACCTAGGTGCGATCGCCCCACAGCTCTCTGGGGCCTGGCGCCTCTCCTGCTGGGCGTCAGGCCGCGCCCTACCCGTCCTCTCCGCCCTCCTGGGCGCAAGGGTCCGGACATCAAAGGGCTCCAGACCTATATCTGGGGCGACCCGGCAACAAGACGACAGTTGTATCCCGGAGTCAAGAGCCCTGCTGATCGGATCGCGGCTGACCCTACGGAGAAAGACTCTTCCTGAAACCACACTCTGAGCCCTGCTGACGACGTCGCGGCTCCATCGTGCTTACAAGACCTTCACGAACCTTTGGGGCCCTGCTGATGCTGTCGCGGCCCGACCTTGTTGAAACGTACCATCAGAGCCCAGCTGACCTCGTCGCGGCTCGACCGAAGCGGACCTACCACCGGAGCCCTGCTGACTGTGTCGCGGCTCGACCCAAGCGGAACTACCACCCGAGCCCTGCAGACGCCGTCGCGGCTCTCCACGTCCGAGCCGCTCTGAGACCAGCACCCAAGGTCTGGCGCAGAGCCTTCCCGTACCTGGCTGGTACTAAGACTGTCCCGCTACCCTATCCCTCCAAGAACATTGAGACTCTTACTGGATCACTCGATCCCACTGTAAATATTGAGCGTGCTCCTTTTTATATAAAGAACCAAGATAAGCAACTGATACGGAGTCCTGTGTGGTGGTATTACTGGGCCTAGTACGATCATAGGAGAAGGACCTCTCCTAGGAGGCTTCTCAGCGGCGCTCGGCTATAACTTTGCGGTAGGAAGGTGCCCCGGAGTAGTCCCCCCGACTCCCCGGTGGTCCTCCCTCCAACATTTGGTGGCCAGCGACGGGATCCGAGCCAGACGCAATCGTACAGGCAAGTAACGCACCCACTACCTAACCAGACGGAAAAAGAAAAAGGGAACCATGGACGGCCAAGAAGCAACCGTGGCCGCAACCTTCCAGCTGGAAAAGCTGGATGAATACACCCACAAAGAACTAAAACAATTCTGCAAGGACAAAGGGATCCCAACCACAGGATTGGGCACCAAGGAAGAAATGCAGAAAGCCCTGAAAGCCTGGGCCGAAGCCGAGGCCACTCCACCCCGCACCGAAGGAACCTCGGCCCGGGACGAAAACCTGCCGACCACAACCCCGACAGATGGGGGGCGAGGCATCCCCGAAGCCAGCCTATCCCACGAAGAAATGCGAGAACGGGAGAGGGTCCGGACACACGAAATGGACCTCGCACGACTCCGGCTGGACGGTGAGCTCCAACTGGCGGAGAAGAAAATAGCCTTGGAGCAACTACGGCTGCAAGAGGAAATCGAAGAAAAAAAACGGCATCGGGAACTCGAAGAGAGACGGCTAACCCTCGAGCACGAGAGGAGCCTCAAAGAACTCGAACTGAAAGCCAAAACGGGGGAGACCAGCACCCCCGGGACCCGGGACGCTCTGCCACTGACCGAGCCAAAGGTTCATATCCCCAAGGATGTCGTCATGGAATACTACAAGAACGACGACATCCAGCAGTGGTTCCGAGCCTACGAGGTAGCCATGACCTCCCATCGGGTACCCCGGAAGGATTGGGGTGCCGGCCTATGGGGGAGGTTCCTCAGCGAGGGCCGTGATACCCTGCTGCAACTCCCCGACGCAGTGATGACCTCCTACGACCACATGAAAGAAAACCTACTCACCCGCTACGGACTATCAGCCGAGATGTACCGGCAGCGCTTCCGGGACTGCAAGAAGCTCCCCGGTACCACATGGGTCGAGTACGTGGACTTCTTCAGCCGGGCCTTTGAAGGGTGGATAAAAGGGAGCAAGGTCACCTCGTACAATGAACTGTTTGACCTCATTGTCTGAGAGCACCTCGCCAACAATTGCTTTGTGGAACTAAGGCAACACCTCCTGGACAGTAAGCTGACCGAGCCCCGGAAGCTCGCCGCCGAAGCAGACCGATGGGTCAACACCCGGGTCCCCCGGAACCCCGTGGGGGACTACCAACGGAGTACCACGGGACCTCCTCGCCAGCGGGGCGGAGGAGGGGGGTCCCACCGCAGTCGAGAATTCCCGGCCGGACCGCCCAGAAGCCCGCCACGAGGCCAAGCCGCCAACCACACGTCCCCGACCATGGGCCGAAGGGGGACCCCCATCGCCCGGCCTGGACCCCGACCACCGGTGACCTGCTTCGGCTGCTTCGGCTGCCAGCAGACCGGCCACTATGCGAGCGACCCGGCCTGCCCCGTGAACCGACGTAACGGGACCGCTGGGCCCCCTCCCCGACAAATAGCAGCCGCAGCCCTGGGGGAAGGAGAGGACGGGGAGGAAAACCGCGACGACAGATCCCCCGAGTGGGAACCAGCTGCCATGTCGCTCGTATGCCTGGGCTCCCGAGAAATGGTGCCCCGAGCGGCCATCCCCAGCAACACCCAGAAGTACCAGCAGTGGGTCACCATCAATGGACGACGGGCCGAAGCCCTCCGGGACACTGGGGCCAGCGTGACCGCTGTCCGCTGCCACCTAGTGACCCCCGAACAAATCCTGCCACATGTCCTATGCCCTGTCCGGACCGCGGACAACACCGAAAGCATGTGCCGGATGGCCAGGATCCCCTTCGAGTGGGGAGGAGTGTCCGGCACCCTAAAAGTGACTGTCCGCGACGACGCCCCCGTGTACTGCCTCCTGGGGAATGACCTAGAGAGCTCCCCCTGGGCCCAGGTGGAGCGCCGAGAGCATCTGGGGATGCTAGGGCTGCCCGAGTGGGCCTGCGCCACCACCCGGTCCATGACCGCCCAACCAGCCGCTGCCGCGGCCACCGACAAGCCTACGGGCCCAGAACTATCACCCTCCTCCGGCAAGGAGGAGCCTGACGATGAGGCCGGGCCATCCGAACTTTCTCCCGACGAGGCCGCCTCCCTCAGCGAGATCCCCGAGCTGGCCCAGTGGCGCCACGATGGGGGCCCCACCCGCGAACAATTCCAGCAAGAACAGAAGGCCTGCCCGTCCCTCGAGGGGGCCCGACAGCAAGCGGCCGCCCAGTCCTCGGGGGACCCCACGGGAACCCACTGGGTCTATTGGGACAATGACTTATTGTATAGCGAGCAGAAAGTCGCCGAACTGGGAGCCGGCCGGGTGTTAGTGGTTCCCCTCCGGTTCCGGGAGTTCCTCCGGAACCTGGCGCATGACGTGCCCCTCGCCGGACACCTCGGGCGGGACAAGACTTACAGCCGCCTAGTGACCCATTTCTATTGGCCCCAAATGCGGACAGACGTGGACCACCACTGCCGGTCCTGCCAGACCTGCCAGGCTAGCGGAAAGACTGGGGGTCGAGTTAAAGCCCCCCTCCAACCATTTCCAGCCGTCCACACCCCGTTCAAACGAGTGGGGATCGACATCGTGGGGCCCCTCGACCCCCGAACCGCCCTGGGACACCGCTTCATCCTGGTACTGGTCGACCACGCCACCCGATACCCCGAGGCCATCCCACTCCGCACTGTAACAGCCCCAGTGGTGGGCCGGGCCCTGATGGGCATCTTCTCCAGGGTGGGGTTCCCCCGAGAAGTGGTGAGCGACAGGGGTACAAACTTTATTTCAAAGTACATGAGATCCCTCTGGCAACAATGTGGGGTCACCTACCGATTCACCACCCCTTACGACCCCCAGGGGAACGGACTGGTCGAGCGGTTCAACAGAACCCTAAAAGGGATGATCAAGGGCCTGGAAGAGCCCCTGAGGAGGAGGTGGGATGTCCTGCTGCCCTGCCTCCTGTTCGCCTATCGAGAGGTACCACAGAAATCCATGGGCTTCAGCCCCTTCGAACTGTTGTATGGGCACCCCGTCCGAGGGCCCCTCAGCCTGGTCAAGGAGGGCTGGGAGGCGAACGTCCAAGATGCCCCCCCCGACGTCTACCGGTACCTCCTGACCCTGCGGAACCAGACTCGGAAGTTCCGGGCCCTGGCAGAAGCCAACCTCGAAGCCAGCCAAGAAGACATGAAGCGCTGGTATGACGCAAATGCCTCGACCATCGAGTTCGAGCCGGGCCAGCAAGTCTGGGTCATGTCACCCGTGGACCCCTGCGCCCTGCAGGACAAGTGGACCGGGCCCTTCAAGGTGGTTGAGAGGAAGAGCCCCGTCACCTACCTGGTCGACATGGAGTCCCCGAGGAACCCCCTCCGGGTCCTACACGCCAACTGGCTCAAGCCCCACTTTGCCCGAACTGAACTAAGCCTGCTGCTGGCTACTGACGATGGGGGCGAAAGCGACTCCGAGCCCCTACCAGACCTCCTGGGGTCCTCGGGCCAAGACGGCTCCTTGGAGGGCGTCCACCTCTCCGCCACGCTGACCCCAGAACAGCGCCATGACTGCCGGAGGCTGCTGCAACCCTTCGCTGCCCTCTTCTATCTCACGCCCGGGGTGACCCCCTGGTGCGTCCACGACGTGGATACCGGGGACAGCCCCCCTGTGCGACACCGCGCCTACAGAGTACCTGACCGAGTCTGAGCCTGCATACAGACCGAGGTCGCCAAGATGCTCGCCCTCGGAGTCATCGAGCCCTCAGACAGCCCGTGGGCCAGCCCGGTGGTCTTGGTGCCGAAGGCCGCCGCCCCCGGCACTTCTCCGGAACTCAGATTTTGTGTAGACTACCGGGGCCTGAACGCAGTCACCACGAGTTGATCGACCGCTTAGGGGCCGCCCGCTACCTAAGCACCTTTGATCTCACCGCTGGGTACTGGCAGATCAAGCTAACTCCCGGCGCCCAGGAACGATCCGCCTTTTCCACCCCCGATGGGCACTACCACTTTCGGGTGATGCCCTTCGGTATGAAGAACGCCCCAGCGACCTTTCAGAGGCTGGTGAACAAGGTCCTGGCCGGGCTAGAAGCCTTCAGCGCGGCCTACCTCGACGACATTGCAGTCTTCAGCGACCATTGGGCCGCGCACCTAGGACACCTCGGAGAAGTCCTGGCCGCTCTCCAAAGGGCCGGGCGCACAATTAAGGCCAGCAAGTGCCAGATCGGTCAAGGATCTGTGACCTATCTGGGCCACCAGGTGGGGAGTGGCCAGGTAGCGCCCCTCCAGTTAAAGGTCGATGCCATCCAGGCGTGGGAGCCCCCCGCAACCCAAACCGCTGTCCGGGCCTTCTTAGGCCTCACAGGCTACTACCGGCGATTTATTAAAGATTATGGCAGCATTGTGGGCCCCCTTACGGAGCTCACTTCCAAGAAACAGCCCAAGGTGGTGCACTGGACGCCCCACTGTCAGACCGCTTTTGAAGCCCTCAAGGCGGCCATGTGTGCTGCCCCGGTGCTACAGGCCCCTGACTACAGCAAGGAATTTGTGGTGCAGACCGACGCATCAGAGTACGGGGTCGGGGCGGTCCTCTCCCAGATGGACGCCGAGGGCCTCGACCGACCTGTGGCCTTTATCAGCCGCCGACTGCTGCCACGAGAACAGAGGTGGAGCACCATCGAGCGGGAGGCCTTCGCTGTGGTATGGGCTCTCAAGAAGCTCCGGCCCTACCTTTTCGGCACCCACTTCAGGGTCCAGACTGACCACCGGCCCTTGCGGTGGCTCATGCAAATGCGGGGCGCGAACCCCAAGTTGTTGCGATGGTCCATCTCGCTGCAAGGGATGGACTTCACCGTGGAACACCGGCCCGGCAACGACCACGCCAATGCTGACGGCCTGTCCAGATTCTTCCGCCTCGGCGAGGAGAACCCCCAAGGAGATGGGTGACTCTCCCTGCCTTCAGCTGGGGGGGACGCGTGTTGGAGCCGGCCTCGTGGCGTGGTCCTGTTCCCCCTCGCTAAGCTGCACGAGGTCCCATGCACCTCGGGGCTCCTCCATTTTGGATTATACGTCACTCCACGTGACCACCTACGTGACCCTGCTCTACCCGGCCTCGGTCCCAACGAGGCCCGACATCGAGGCGCCAACCCCTGGCCCGGGGGATACCACATGAGCCCTTCCCACTCCCGGCGGAGGGCAGTATCGATGGGACCCCCAACCGTCCTTCCACACCTTGGTGCGATCGCCCCACAGCTCTCTGGGGCCTGGCGCCTCTCCTGCTGGGCGTCTGGCCGCGCCCTACCTGGCCTCTCCGCCCTCCTGGGCGCAAGGGTCCGGACATCAAAGGGCTCCAGACCTATATCTGGGGCGACCCGGCAACAAGACGACAGTTGTATCCCGGAGTCAAGAGCCCTGCTGATCGGATCGCGGCTGACCCTACGGAGAAAGACTCTTCCTGAAACCACACTCTGAGCCCTGCTGACGACGTCGCGGCTCCATCGTGCTTACAAGACCTTCACGAACCTTTGGGGCCCAGCTGACGCTGTCGCGGCCCGACCTTGTTGAAACGTACCATCAGAGCCCAGCTGACCTCGTCGCGGCTCGACCCAAGCGGAACTACCACCCGAGCCCTGCAGACGCCGTCGCGGCTCTCCACGTCCGAGCCGCTCTGAGACCAGCACCCAAGGTCTGGCGCAGAGCCTTCCCGTACCTGGCTGGTACTAAGACTGTCCCGCTACCCTATCCCTCCAAGAACATTGAGACTCTTACTGGATCACTCGATCCCACTGTAAATATTGAGCGTGCTCCTTTTTATATAAAGAACCAAGATAAGCAACTGATACGGAGTCCTGTGTGGTGGTATTACTGGGCCTAGTACGATCATAGGAGAAGGACCTCTCCTAGGAGGCTTCTCAGCGGCGCTCGGCTATAACTTTGCGGTTGGAAGGTGCCCCGGAGTAGTCCCCCCGACTCCCCGGTGGTCCTCCTTCCAACAGCTCTGTTTTAATGGCCATTGGATCCAGTGAGACCTTTGGTGTGGCGCTACAGGCCCCACCCCACTTACATTTCAAAGGGCTGCCCCCAGCATACACACACAGGAACCTGACACTAGACTGGCAGGGAAAGGGAAAATCTTTCCAGAACCAAATGTGGGGAGTAGCCTAGAAGATTCCCCCACTTCAAAGGCTGGAACCAGGTATAAATAATGGACCCTTGAAACAACTCTTCAGTATGCTCCTTGACCTGTGAAAGGCTTCAGAATGACTGCTTGAGGCCTGCATTGTTCTCCAGAGGACCGCCCTCTGCTGCTTGAGGCCTGCCGTGCTCCCCAGAGGATTGCCCTGCTGCTAGACGCCTGCCTTGCTGCTTGAACCCAGGACTAACAGAGTGACTCCAAGGGCTAGTTGGCTGACCTCCTGTGTGAGCTACAGAGACATAACAAGCTCCAGATACCTTAAACCCTGCACCTGGCCTCGGCTAAAGTAAGTCCTAACCCCCGAGTGATGCCCCCCAGGTCAAGGACCATTGGAAGTGGTGTTAGAGGTACTGCTCCTGCCTAACCCTAAAAGTTGCGACATTTTTATCAACCAGTGTCAGAAGTGCAGCCAGAAGACCGTTACTCACTTGCCAGCTGATCTGCCCAAGGTACATCGCGAGTTGGCCTTACCTTGGGGTGCTCCCGCTATGTTTTATCTGCATCAGCAAATCCTGTTCAGCTGGACCTCCGAGCCATGGTGTACTGCAATGTGGAGCCCTCTTCAGCTGTGACTTGCAGCTTCGTCCCACCAGACCAAGTCCAAAGGTAAAACTATTCACTGGGCTCGGCGGTGACAGGATCCCCATCAATGACAACAACCTCTTTGGCCTTGAAATCCAGCTTTTCCTGCTCTGAGCTTTTTCCTGCCATCATCGAGACTTCGCCTATCGGTTCCTCAATGACACCTCCTCGGATACAACCTGCTAACTTACCCACTGAACTCTACCTTCTCCTGAACTTGTTTTCAAGAAATTTCCTACTTCCGAAGGTAAGCCAATGCCAGGTCCAATCCACCATGTGCCAGTTCAGTCACGGTGGTCCTACCTTTTGACTTTGCCCCTGTCTCGCACGACCAGATACCCGCAGTTGACGCTTTGATCGTTTAGGTGCTAGATTTCACTAAAAATGTTACAAATGTATAACTCCAGTTCTTCTGATTGGATTAAATTCATTTGGTTGTTTATTTATTGAATTTGTTCCTATTACTCTAAATTGGTGTGGGATTTGTCTTGTGTTTTCACTTTATCACTGTTAAGAGTGCTGCATAAATATTTAACACAGTGCCTCTAAGTTAAGCCTGAGTACTTTTGTGCCAAGCTGCCACAGGGTTAAGCACAAGTTATTTTAGTGGCTTTGTATTTCAACCTGACAAGGATAGTGGTTGTTGCTTGAGTAGGGTTTGCACATCCCTCCATCAAAAACCCAATTTCTTACAAGTCTAATTTAGTGTGATAATTTAAGGAATTTTTAGAGGGGAAATGTTAAAGTGTTTTTACTAATTAGAAAAATATGAACTAATTTAGAAAAGTTTAGGTTAGCATGACTAGACGGCAGTCAGCTTGCATTGATATATGTTCATATTTGCAGAAAGAAACGTGGACTTTTATTTTATGTGAACAAGCTTTTCTGTGTGTGTGTGTTTCTCCCTTTCAGAAAATCAGCAAAATAGAAGCCCAATCCATGTTGTCTGTATTAATAAATTATATTAATTTGCCATGTCCAGGATGTTCCTATCTTGTTACTTTGATGGCCCTTTGCACAAGCCTTTCTTATGGACCATTTATTAGTTGAACTGTCCACTATATTTCTGTATTACATAGACATCATGTAATTTACTTTATTTGCTATGTACAGTCATTCATTCATTAATATGCAGCAGCAGTAGGTTATCTAGATGCATCTTTCTTATGTAGTACAAAAATATTTATAGACTTGCTAATCCAACCCTATTATGTCACATCTAACAACTGACTGCGTGTGGCTTTTTTTTTAATCAAAACCCTATTAGAGTTGATGTAGTAGGGATACGTGACAAACTTTGTTTGACTTCCTATGACCTTAGTTGCCTTTCTTACATTGCAGGCTCTACGGTAGTCTGCCATTTGATTCATACTTAGCGTTTTCTGGCTCTCCTTTGGGGGCACACACTATGTTGGTTGTCTATTGAACTATACTTTGGTATAGGTTCTTGCCTTCTTAGGAGGTAGACCTTCTGTTGATCCCCTCACATTTTTTTTGATTTACTATTGAGACATTTATTGCTATTGATTAAATAACACCTTTTTGTTTTCTGTAATGATATTAATTTTGAATACACCTATAAGGTTTACCTTGGAATTCTGTCTTGCATAAGTTTAAGTGATTGGCTTGGACTCAGTCTTATGAAGACTCAGATAGTCTTGAGCCTATGCATCGACCCTTTTAACTATTTTAATTAAAACGTCGACACTGTTGTATCACACATTCAATGCATCATTCTGAAATAAGCCTTGATCTACAGTCTAAGCTGTAATGGAAAATGTATTCTTTACTCTTGTTCATTACAGATTCTAGTCTTCAAAACTTCTCCATTGTGAATGAATACATTTCTCCAAAAATCTGCCCTCTCAGACTAACTAAGCAATGTTTTGCGAAAGGTTGTTATTAGCGAATGTGGGTCACTTTTCTTGCAGTGCCGGTTGTTCCTAACCCAAACCTGGTAAACAGTGCTTGATTAGAGGTTATCAGTACATTCACTTGCGGATAGGCTGTTATTCACCCCTAGATCAAAATGCAATACAAACTCTTTGAGGAAGCACTGGGTTACTTTAGCTGCTGGGCAGCGAAGAAGAAAAACTAAAGAGCTGCTGTTGTGCAAACGTAGTGAGGACCAGAAGAGACGTAGTGCCAGAAGCATCAACATAAGGAATTGCGATTCCTAAATAGCGAATTTTATGGAATCGCTATTTACAAATCTCAATTCTTATGCATGTAGGAATCGCAAAATAAATTGCTATTCCTAAACATTACCTAATAGCGATTCGCAAATTGCGACTCGCTATTAGGTAATGTCACTACATTCATTCCTATGGGCCTAAAGGAATGAATGGTGAATGGGAATTGCATTCGCAAATTGCAATTACCAAATTGGTAATCGCAGTTTGCAAATGCAATTCTAAGGGTGCCAGTGGGCCTAAGGCCCCCTGATGCACCTCCAAAAAAGGTAAGTATGCACATGTGCAGCGAAAACTCAATATTGTATGATGAAGAAGGCAATTTGAAGTTTTTCACCTGACAGTAAATTAGTTTCCTAAGATTTATAAGCGGAACCTTGTTACCAGAGTACTCTTTTTTCCCTATACAGGTACTTATATATCAGTAATTAGTACATCCATCACAGTATATACATCTGTATTATGGATTTTTCTCATCTGGTTCCAAATTTCCTTCCATGCAGTATCCTACCTAATTTCCCTTCCGTCATCAGGGTCAGACTGGTCGAAAGGGCAAGCAGGCAGTGTCCGATGGGCTATTCTGACAGATCCGTGTATGAGCCATTTTCATTAGCAGTTTTGGGTTGTTTTATGGCCAGGTGGGCCAGTTTGCACTGTTTATTTCCCTTATATTACCACTTTTTAAACTATATGCTTCGCTTTTGTGGGCTACTTTTATTTTGGTGCCCTGGTCTATTTTTGTCCTAGTCCAACCCTGCTAATCTCATCTAGCCGCTCTCAACCTCTGCTAACCAAGCTGCAGAGTCGGTGCTTTTAGAAAGCGGGCTTTTAAGGGTACTGCTTCTGAGGATTTTGAATCCTGGCTGGGAGTCAATGAGGAGGGATTGCAAGTAAACTACTCGGAGTCCCTCCCTAGCCTCAGCGCATTGGCGCACCGTCTCGCTTTGTGGCACTGCACATTGAGGCTTAATTGGAAGATTCAGAGGTTGTGATGTGCTTTGGTGTAGAAGTAGTTTGAGAATTCTGCAGTCCTAAGGTTTCTGGTAGTGAGAGGGCAAAACAATATTGATATGCACTGCTCTGAGAGGCCTCTCCTCCCCACTGCCAGCTTTGGAGAAATAGATGGTATCTAGGAAACCTACTCACAGGACTAGGGGCCACATGCATCAAGCTTTTTTCTGGTCGCAAGCCGGCCGATTCACAGAATCGGCCCGTTTGCAACTGGAAAAAGACCTTTCCAAATGCATCAAAGGCTTTGAATTCGCAAATTAGGTCATCGCAATTTATTGCGATTACCTAAATTGTGAATGCATTTAGGGAATCACAAATTGCCCCCTAAGGGCATGTGTGTGCTCAGGAACACAGGTAGTGGTTCTGTAACTCCCTCGAGACTGCAATGTCTTCTCATCAAATTTGCAGTCAGTATCCCTCGTTGGGACCGCTGAAGCAGTACCCTTGTGCGCATCATTGACTTGCCATTGGCTTGTTTACTCTCTTCTACAGAGATCTTCGGGCTCTAAGACGTTCCAGCCTCCAGCATCTCTTGCTACCAAGATCTTCATCCTCATCGCATCCTCTGCACCGTGGGCCTGCATTCTTGGTGAGTTGCTCGAGGACCTTCTGTGACTCATGTGCCTTCAGCCTGTGGGTCCTTTTGGGTGTCTTCTTTGGCTCCAGTGGGCTCCCCTGCTTGCTCGGGGCATGCTCTAACTCTCCTGCACTTGGTGAGTCCCTTGGTCCATGCTGATCCCGACACTGCACCTTCTTCGCTTTCCTCGTATGTTGCTGCTGCCAAGGCTTGTTGGTGCTCCTGCTGGACTCCGATCCCCTGGCTCTCGACTTCCGACGTGGGACAGCTCATGAATGGCTCCTGGTCTTCCACAGCATTGCCCGTTCCTCGCAGCTTCAGCGACAAGGGCACCATCAACTCGCCTGCATTTTCCATCATCGGTGATCATTGGTGGTCATTGGTCTTCCGAGCCTCCTAGTCACTTTCAAGTAGCATAGACTCTGTCCCCTCCGCTTGCAGGTACTCCTCGTCAAGAATCCACCCCTGGATTCCACCGGACTGTTCCACCGTATTCGGAAGTGGCATCTTCACTGAAGTCCTCCATTGTGGTCTACAGCGGTTTCCGACGTCGCCTCCCACCTATGCACCCGGCTTCCCTGGTGTAAGTATCCTGGTTCCTGGGGTACCTCGGGTGGGGTGACTCTCCAACCGTCCATCTTCCATGGAGTTTCTTCAGGGTCCTCTGGGAAGGGTCATTCTTCTTGAAAACTGCAACCACAACTTCCCCATTGACTTGTATTGAGCATACTGTTGTGTTTCCACTCTGCACACGGCCTCCGTGGGGTTCCTGGGTACTTTCCTTGGTGGGTCCTTGGGTCGCCGGTCCTTCTCAGTCTTTTGGGTCCAGTCTCGACTTTGGTCACGGTTCATATTCCACTTTATTAGTCTATGGTTTGGTCTCCCCCTGGAGACCACTGTTTATTTGTGCTATTTACCTGTTCTATTGTTGAAGTATTGTGTGTATTGTGATAACATCTCCAGGTAGGAGAAATTGCAATGTGTTAGAGAGTGTTTATAATAAATACATATTTTTTTATAACTACAATGTGTGGCTCTTTTTCACTGAACCTACACTATATGATTAGTACTGGCAAAACAAGCTGCTTTACTCTCCTTCTGAACTAAGCCTGAAGACTGCTCTCCACAGCTCCCATTTAGAGAGCTTTCTATGGTCGTCTAAAACCCCTAAAATCAACATAAGGTTTGTCTGGATTAGTGCAGCGTGCTTCTCTTAAATAAGTGTGCAACATATACTGAGCCAGCCTCCTACAGGTAGTACTGGACCTTTTTTAGGGGCTGACGGTGGAAGAGGGAGACTTTAACGCAGTCTCGACCCCAGACATAGACACCACAGGCACTCCCTCTGCTTCCTGTTGAACTGGCACCCGTTGCTTTTAGAAATGGAGTTCTCTCAGCCTTTGTGACATGTGAAGGGTTTGGACCCTCGCCAACATTAGTACACCCACACCTCCGCAGCACACCATACACATTCTCACATAGATCTTATCTTAATGCCCGCTCCAGACTGCCGTGAAATGTCTCAGATCCAGACCCTTCCATGTGGTATATTTGACCATGGCCCTCTTCTTTTCTGCTTCGTTTCCCAGCGGGTGGTCCGTGCCCTTTGTGGCATCGCAACGCCTGGTACCTCCAGGATGAATCTTATACACAGGCCTTAGATGGTGACATCCAAACCTACTTCCAGACTAACAAGGGCACGGCCAGCACAATTGGCATATCATGGGCTGCCAGCCAAGCCACCATCAGATGTCCCTCCAAAAGAGGCATTAGAGTGAAGGAACGGGCACCTTTGCAACACATCGCTCAGCTGGAATCCTGTGCCCTTCCATTATACACACTTGGCATTGGGTACCATTACCCTACCAAGATATCCTACTGACAATGAAACAGTCACCTCCAGGTTAGACAGAGGTCATCGTCGTGGGCCCTCACACGCCTCTGCTAACTCACTTGAACTGGACACTCTTACCTGGATGTAGAGTCCTCGCGATACCGACCCCGGGGCCCGCTGGTTGCATAGTATATTGTAGTCAGCCACAGCACCAACTGTTGGTAAACTAGGCTCACACCCTGTGAAGCTCACTAAAGAGGCCCTGCACTCTTCCACTAGCATACATGCCAACATTTCAGAAGAGCAAAGTGGGAGATTTTTTAGAAAAAATCGGGAGAATGGGGCCTTGAATTGTGTTACTGTCATGATGGGCTTTGGAAGTGTGCAGCTGCAGAATCGGACATTTGAAACGCAAATGCACGTTTTTTCTTACCTTTCAGAATCATGGAGCGCATGGGCAGGCAGAGAGAGGGTGATGCAAGTGTTGTGCACTGACCTGGCAGGTTGCTGGCAGTGCATACACCCCCCACCCCCACCATCCCCCCATCGTGTGGGGAAACCCGGGCTGAAACAGCTTCCTGGGCACACACACAGCTGCCCCGAGAACTTCACAGGTCTTTAAAAGACCTTTCGCTTGTTAATGAGGCTTTGTTGGTTTTTCACCCCTTCTAGAGCCCCTGCATCGCCACTCTGAGTATTGCTGGAAGAATTAGCACGTTACACAATACCAGGCCCTGTCAGCTGAAACCCCGAGGAATCGGGTTTCTAGATGCTTGAATCGGGAGGCGGGAGACTAGCCTTGACATCGGTAGTCTCCCGCCTGAACCGGGAGGCTTGGCATGTATGGACTAGGGTTGGCCTACCCTCTACACTGCGTTTGTAGAACGGAGGTGTGTGTTGTTGTATCTTATTTTCTTTGCTTGTACCGGAGGCTCTGATACCCCAATGAGCATCAACCTGCGCTCAGCCCACCCAGCACATTAACTGCCCTCGCTTTCAACGGCTCCCCCCTCGCCTCCAACCGTAAATAGTGTCATATCCGAATACATCATCATATCTTTTTAAAGATGGGCTATCCTGTTACAGGCGGGGCATTACTGTCCGGCTGCGAGAGGGCTCCATTTTATCCGCGACCCGCTCGCTTCAGCTGCTGCCACTGGGAGCCAGGGAGAACCGAACCCTCAAAATGGACGCGTCGAAAGCCACTGGTAGGAGACTGCTGTTACAGTGGTCTGAAATGAATACTGTTTTTAACGCACGAATACCTTTTGGGACACATCAAATCCTTGCGAAGCTTTGTGCTGTCTTATCTATAGATGTGATCATGAAAGACCGACGCACCAGTGCGGTAGGATTTAGTAAGGCAAAATGTAAATGATGCGGTGGTACCCCGAAATGTGATAAAAGGCAACAGGGTGTGGTGTTCCATCCGAGTCTGTATATTGTTTTGCTGCAATAGAAGAAATGAACGTGTTTTTGGTATGAGATAGAAAGCCAAATTGTTTTTCTTAATTTCCGAACTTACTCTTAGCTACGCGTGTATTTTGCTCAAAGGCCACGCCATTTAGTTGTGCAGGCCGCGTGGCGTCTAATATATACAAACCCTAAACATTTTAGGGCCCAGGGCTTTGTGGCAAGTGGAGAAGACGTCAGTTCTTGCGCACGTTCAACAACCTAAAGTTAGAGATAGTACTACAACATTTTCATGTATACATTTACGAAAAAGAGGATATTCGTTTGAGGAGTTAAACTCACTAAGTAAGAGCTGTGTTTAAAAAAAAATACAATCTGAACTAAGGGGCTTATTTTCAAGCCCGTGCGCCGCTAGCACGTCACTTTTAACATGGGAAAAAGTGACTTACCGTTGGCGCAAGGGGCTTGTAAATGAGCCCCTAAGAATTTTAAGTTCTACGTGCATATTTTTTTGTGTTTACAAAACAGAAGTAAGAGACAGCTGAAATTCAATGTGTGAAAAAAATGCTAGTATACCAGCTATTAACCGCCTCATCAGGGGTATTTAACGCTATATAAATACAATTAACAATCACAAGCAGAACACGCAAATAATATTTAACTCGGTGCACAAAAAATCTAATGCATAAGTACTGGAAAGCAGAACAGTTTCATGTTACAACATTTACGCAACCATGTAACCAGCAATAACGGCCATTGCCTGGCTTCTCGAAGTCTCTGTGTCAAGGAGCTCGAGAATTTAAATCGCAACAGGTGCACTCAGCGGTTCCTGGCACGGAGAGTTTCTTTACAAATATAAAATGTGCTGGCAGATCAGACAGAGGCACGTGGTGGGTGGGGAAGACGGATACATGATAGGCAAGCACTGTATGCCAAGCCACCCAGCTGAACCTGGTTGGTATGCATATACTGTAGGTTTCCTTTGGTGGTAAAAGGGAAAGCATGGTCTAATGGTGAACTGCGAGGTGTCAGAATCAGGCATTTCAATTATCTAAGAATTTCTTTAGTGTGTGTGTGTGTATATGTATGTATATATATATATATATGTAGGTAGTTATAGTTACAACCTAGTTTCCATAGGAATTTTTTTTTGTTGATTTGCTAATAACTTTGGCGTTGTTTGACGAATCTTTGCGAAATTCCCCCCCCCCAAAAAAGTCTATCCAGGTCAGCTCCTATCCTGAAAGTTTGGGGGTGATTCGTCAAGCGGGGGCTGACAAAAAAGAGGGTCCCAAAACGTGTTTTCCCCATGTTAATTTCCATAGGAAATTTTGTGACGAGCAAAAGCCCGAACTGCTGAACGGAATTGCCCCAAATTTGGCAGAAAGGTAGAGCTTGGTTCAGAAAGCTACCTTTTTTTAAAATGGTGTAAATCCGTTCAGTAGTTTTTGAGAAATTGAAAACATAAGAGTGAAAAAATCGATTTCCCATAGGAAACTTTGTGCAAGGCTACAGCCGAAACTAGGGAACGGAATTATCCCAAACGTGTTTTCCCCATGTTAATTTCCATAGGAAATTTTGTGACGAGCAAAAGCCCGAACTGCTGAACGGAATTGCCCCAAATTTGGCAGAAAGGTAGAGCTTGGTTCAGAAAGCTACCTTTTTTTAAAATGGTGTAAATCCGTTCAGTAGTTTTTGAGAAATTGAAAACATAAGAGTGAAAAAATCAATTTCCCATAGGAAACTTTGTGCAAGGCTACAGCCGAAACTAGGGAACGGAATTATCCCAAACTTGGCAGAAAGGTAGTGCTTGGATCAGAAAGTGACTTTTCTTTTAAAATGGTGTAAATTCGTTCAGTACTTGCTGAGAGAATTGAAAAATAAAAGTTTCAATATCTGGGTGGAGCCTAAGTCCCGAGCATGAGCTTCACTGTGATTGGCTGCCAACACTCCACACCAGGAAGTGTTGGCAGCCATCTTGTGACTCGGTAGAAGCGAGTCACCAGAAAACGGAGAAACAAAGATATAAAACAAGAGAAGGAGGCAGGGTAGAAACACCCTGACCCCCTAGGCTTGCTTAGGGGGTCCCAGAAGGACCCCCATGGCCAAAAAAAGCATTTAAAAAAAAAAAGAAATTGGCGCAATTAGCGCTGGGGTCGCTGGTTATTGCGTTTTATTTTAATGAGGCCCCTGGGTGGGCTAGGTCCCGGGGGTATTTCTTGAAAAAATAAAAGCGGTGGCTCGCTGGGACCCCCGCAATCCCGGGGCTTCACTTATCTTGGGAGGGGGGTTCAGTAGGCTGTGGAAATTATACCGGGAAAACAACAATGCGCCGTATTGCGGCCTACCTTTAATATAATGCGGAATAATGTTTACTTATTATGCAGTGTTCACTTTTATCACGGATAGAGTCACTTTGTTACAGGAAATTTATTAATATGTGGGAGGGCGTGTTCTGTATCTCTGCGCGGAACAAAATTAACATTTAATTGGCTGTGATGTTCTAATAACAAGCTTAATGTTCATTTGCTGCGAACCATCGAAAATAAAAGTGTTTTCTGCCATTCACTTCCCCTCCGCAGAGTAGCAAGGACATCTAAATGCCTCACATGTTGTAAGGCGGACCTTCCAGAGCTTAATGTTGATTGGTTGCGAACTATTGAAAGTAGAAGTGTTGCTAGGTATTCCCTTCTCCTCCGCGGAGTTGGAGGGACATCTGATTGGCTGACGTGTTCTAAGGAGGAGCTTCCAGAGCTTCATGTTGATTGGTTGTGAACTATTGAAAGTAGAAGTGTTGGCAGCCATTCACTTCCCCTCCCCGGAGTAGGAGGGACATATGATTGGCTAACATGTTCCAAGGAGGACTTTCCCAAGCTAAATGTTGATTGGCTGTAAACCTTTGAAAGTAGAAGTGTTGTCAGCGATTCCTTCCCCCTCCGCGTAGTATTAGGCACATCTCATTGGGTAACGTGTTCCAAGCGGGACCTTCCCAAGCCTAATTTTCATTGGCTGTGAAGAATTAAAAGTAGAAGTGTTGGCAGCCATTCCCTCCTGACCTGCGGAACAGCATGGACATTTTATTGGCTAAAGTGTTCCGAGTACAAGTTTGCTCCTTATTGGGTGGGAACGGGTTACTGTTGTCAGCCAATTTGTGACGCACTTCCAAAGGAGTACGGGAAACCAAGTAGTAGAGGGGAGGGTAGGCACACTATTAACTCTGTACAGTGGTCACAAGGTGCTGGAGAGGGATTGTTAAGGTAAAAATTGTTTTTTATATATTTTAAAGACCATTTATATAATTGCCGTGGGGTGTGCAAATCATGGCGGAAAAACAGAGTGTGTTGCGGTCTTCTTTTTATGAAGTTTGCGGGTGGGATACTTCCCAGGAGCACTATTTACTTTTAATGTGGTGTTTACTTTTCTGACGGGGAGGTGTGGTTGCGCAGCAAAAATTTCAGTTTAGGTTTTAAACCGTTTTCATTTAGCAATTACAAATGAACTTTCTTCGGATACTGACGCTGTATATATTAAAGGGGTGACAAATAAAAATGGAATTTCATAAAATATCACTTAAGCGTGGCCACACCCTCCTTTTTTCTGCTTTAGTTTGTAAAAGTGTTGCCCCATATTCTTGATAATATAAGAGGGCATCAGTTACTTTTAGATAAAGTAGAAAAGAAGTGCTACAACAAACACTCCCGCACTACATCATCTGAGGTCAGAAGAATAAGTAGAAAACAGTTTATCACAAATGACTTCATATTACATAGAAATGTATGCATTATTATTTTTCAAGTTTGTATTTTGTAGAATTCGGGAACGTTCTGTCGTAGTGCTTAGAGGTCGCACACTGTTCCGCTAACAAATCACCTACTCATTTAAGAATATATAGTTTAGAACTATTATAATATACAGTACTGGTCTTATATATTCTATAGGGAGAAGGTGAATAGGAACCGCAACTAGAAATATAGAAATTAGAAAATAACATTCAGAAATGTAGGGTTTATCAAATGTTGAAAGTAAGAAAGTATGTATGAAAGCTATATTTTTTTGGACTGCACTTTCGTAAAATATGCTCACTGAAAAAATATCTGATCAAGCATGTTATAAAGCTTAGTAAGCTGTATTTCAGATGGCGCAGACAAATCTCCAATTCCTCTTCTGTAACAATAGGACAGTCTATCACAATATAACGAGTGACACCATTGTTACAGTAAAAAGAAAAGGAAAATAAAGTTATGAATACAACAGAAGATCAATAACGAAATACTTTTGAGAGATGAATATTTTCAGAGCTTCTTTTCTCCGGGACTTCAAAATGTTTGATCTTCGTGGCGACGGGTCATAAACTCCTCTGAGATCATTATGACTGTGAAAATTATAATATACATATTGGCAGTATATGATCAAAAGGGGGGAACAGACAAAAAACCGGAAGCTGGTGACATTGCTTATATATCTTTACTCTTTGCGCCGATGGGTCATGAACTCCTCTGAGATCACCATGACTGTTCAAATTATAATATACATATTGACAGTATATGATCCCCAGGGGAAAACAGACTAACAACTGGAAGCTGGTGACGTTAATTATAAATCTTTAGGGTTTGCGCCGACGGATCACCAACACCTCTGAAGTGAAGTATAGTGTCAATATTATAATATAGATAGTCACAATATATAAGCTGAAAGGAGCCAGAAAAGGAGCAATGTTTGCTGTAATCTGTCTGTTTCTGAAAACAAGCTGCTGACGTTACAGAAGGCAAAAACATGCAATAACACTTTTTTTTAGATATAAATGTTTAAATATTGACAAATAGCTACGCATTATAAATATCTACTATACCATAATCAAACAACTTACAACTCCGGAATATGTTTTGTTGCCGCAAAACAAGAATCCGACGCTAGAAAAGGGAACCTGCATCACAGAATGGACACGGATAAATAACTCGCGAAAACAAAACTAATCGAACAACGGGTGTGCTGTATATTCTTTTTGGTTATTGAGTAGTCTATGGAAGGAAGATGCGGCTCTGCCTATTTAGATGTCACGTTTTATAGTTTACACTTGCTCACGTTTTAACAGTTTAACTTGTGCACGTGTTGGGAAAAGTTACAAAATGTGAAGCTGTAAAGGTTTCGATTTCCATCGTTACACGTATAAGGTCCTTATTATGTACATACGTTGGAGAGTTCAAAAACTGTTACCCGGCAAACTGTGTCATTTGCATTCTCATGATTAAAAACATCTAAATAGAAGACATAAAAAAAAATATCGTTCACAATAGAAGAAAAAAAAATACGTGCTAATATTTGTCATCACTATGATGTTAAATTAAAAAAATGCCACCATTTGTAAAGCGTACATCTACCTCCGGAAAGGTGTGCCGGCGCTCGGTGGCGTTGGGAAGATTAAGCAAGGTTTTGCCCACAGTGAGATAGTGGTGGGCTAACATGCTGCTCGAGCCGGGAATCGAACTGTGAACACTGTTGTTCGAAGTCAGGTATTATAGGTGCTGCGTCACACTTTTACTACACTTATATGTTAATTACTGCTAATTAAGTTGCAAACATTGTTAAATTATAAGTAGGGCTTCCTGTTTTCCGTTTTTACTGATTTTTACAGATAAATACAGACAGAAAAGGATTTATTTTCCTCTCTGTATTTATTCTAAATTGTGTATAAAAACGGAAATTGGGTTATTTTTTTAGAGATTCTAAATGCTGTCAATCATGACTACCAGGCCAATAGGTCTGTCGTTCTAAAAGTAAAAGGGTTAAAACAATAAAACATTTTTAGTAGAGAGCCTTAAACAGCAATATATATGCTCGTAACAGAAAACATGCACATTTTAATATCAAGGTTGTGCATATTTTATCATCTGAGAGTGTTTATATGACTGAAAACGGTCAGACCTTAAGGCATGAGTGCATATTTAATAGACAAATAAACGTGGAAATATACTCATTTCAGATTCATTTTTACACAAACCCAAAATATATATGGGTAAATACAGATAACATTATTTAAAAAAAAATATGGATAGATACAGACAGAATTGCCCAAAAAATAAATACCATAAAGCCAGGAGCCATAATTCTAAGTTATAAAAGACTACTGTTAAGTTAGTTTTCACTATAAAAAGTATACACGTCTTTTTAAAATTTACTTAAAAAACATTATAGGTTATAGGGACATTGTAGTTAGAAATTAGTATTTAAAAAAACCTTTGAAATTCACTGAAAAAACCATAGGTTTTACAGAACTTATAGTTAGAAATTTGCATTTAAAAAACCTTTGAAATTCACTGATAAAACCATAGGTTTCAGGGGCGTTATAGTTAGCTGGACATTTCACTCATACAAAACCATAGAAATTCCACCGTTATAGTTAGTTCAGCTAACTATAACTCGCGCCCCCGCAATGCACTGCTCATGATGTCACTTATTACATCATTCATGGCATGGTCAGTGACATCACTGATGACATCACTGATGACATCTCAAATGACATTTAAGATGCATGAACCCCTTCTAAGTGAGCCAATTAATGAATGACCTTTCCCACTCCATTAGTGAATATCTTGATCGCATCGACTGGAAGTGATAGCAAGCATTTGCAATGCAATAGGTCTCGCATTACTGATAGTTTGAGGTATTGGCATTGCAAATAATAATGCAATGCCAATCGCTCATACTTTCAGTAATTCGAGATCTAGAGCATTGCAAATGCTTGCATAGTGAGTCAGGAACAAGCATTGTATGTCTCATTGCAGTACAGCAAGCGCCTTCTAAAGACCCTAGTGAGCAAGACACCAACACTGCATGTCTAGGTGCGGTACCACAAGCTACTTTCAGAGGTCCCTAGTGAGCAAGGCACCAGCACTGCATGTCTAGGTGCAGTACCGCAAGCTGCTCCTAGAGGCCCCTAGTGAGCAAGGCACCAGCACTGCATGTCTAGGTGCAGTACCGCAAGCTGCTCCCAGAGGTCCCTAGTGAGCAAGGCACCATCACTGCATGTCTAGGTGCAGTACCACACCTGCTACTAGAGGTCCCTAGTAAGCAAGGCAATAGCACTGCATGTCTAGGTGCAGTACCTCAAGCTGCTCCTAGAAGTCCCTAGTGAGCAAGTTACCAGCACTGCATGTCTATAAAGTTGGAGCTATTGGCATTATAAATGGCATTGTTTTTTACCATGCGATGTTGCAGGGTTCAGTACCATATTTAGCCAAAATGGGACCTCTTTTGGCCACATATGGGACTGCACCCTGCAGAAGATATGGTAAATCCACCCTACTCATAATACATTGCTTGCAAGACAGTACTATGAGTACATTCAAATAGCTATGTCCATATATATAATTAGTAGCTTTGAAATGTGACAAAAGAATTATTACATTAATTTCGTATTAGGTTGTGCTCTGTGTGGAACTGATAAAGGGAAATTTATAAACGGTCTAATATAAATGTGAGAGGTTATAATGAGTGAAGTAACCACTGCCAGCCTAGCTTAGGACCAAGTTTATGTGCTGCCTGAAGCCTTTTAAGAAAATCATGCTTTGAGGCTGTAATTAAAACCAAGGGAGTAACAACACATGTAACAGGGGGTGTTCTCATGGGAGGTTACAAGAAGAGACTAGGTGGTACTAAGGAGGGACTACTAAGTCTTTTGACCAATGAAAAGCCACCATTTACAAAGGACAGGGACAGGAGCCAATTACAAAGATGGGCAGAAAGTGGGTGGAGCTTTATGTCCATATCCTGTATACAGCATGTCTCGAAGAGACAGCGCAGGCGCTGCCTAGGCGAGACCTAAAACATCTTAAGGTGACGTGTGTATTCTTTCCTCAGAAATTACCGAAGAGATCCGCAGCCTTGCAGAAAGGGTATTTGCTTCGGAAGTTAAGGATGTGGACAGTCGGGAAGAGGTGTCGCTGTTTGACCTCGAAGGAAGCTGTCCTATCTCTCAGCACGAAATGTGGGATCACCTGATACTGAAAGAAACTAAAGAGCTGCAGGACAAACGGTAAGCTTATTCGAGGCAAACTCTTTGAAACTTATTGCGGCTGCTTTCTGTTATTATTGCGTGACAGCAAAGAGCCTTCTTCCTTTTGAGCAGGGCTTGGCTATCAACGGCACAGCAGGTGCAGTGGCACCGGGGTCAGGTGGTGTGGGGGAGGAGGGGCACTGTACCACAATTATAGTATATTTGTAGTAATCACCTCAGGAGTCGGGTCCTTTTAGCAGGTTTATTACTGGTCAACACAGCAGAGGCAACATCAGACATCCACCTTCAACAATAAAACGTCTCTGCATACATTTGAAAAGCCTGGAATCCTCTGACTCCATCACCCAGCAACCCCCATGAACATTCCTAAACCCTGCCACGCAGGCTAACACTCTAAACCTACCCACAAGGCATAACATATCCCCCTTTCTCATTTTTAAAAAAAAAAACGAAAATAAACATTACACACAATAATAAAACAACCCCAACTTTCACATCAACACTATGACATTGAATCACTCACGAAAACGCATGGGAATCCTGCGCGTCCTACTGCTCCTCCTCACCATAGAACGAACATCACAAGTTCTACGACTAGCCTCAGAAGAGTAAGGCTCACCATAGCTAACCTCCTGTCCTGTCCCACTCGTTTCCCTAGCTTTAACAATCTTACCTACATTCCACCAACTTCCCCCTTCAACCTTTACAGCATTCCTACCTAATTCTATAACACGGATGGGTAGTCCAAACTTACTCTCCCCTTTCTTGACGTGTATGGAGGATTTAATCCTAACAAGATCCCCCACATGCACTTCAACAAGCTTTGCGGAATTTTTCTTATCAAACCACCGCTTTTGCTTAACTTGAGCACAACCAACATTCCTTTTCACGATCTCCATTAGACTGTTCACATCATGCAACGACTTGATCCACTTATTCATCCAACCTGGTCGGAAACATGTATTAGCTTTACGTCCTCTCAATAGCTCAAAAGGAGAAATTCTAGTGGTAGAATGAGGAGTAGTCCTATAGAACCAAAGCATGCTATCTAAGGAACCCTGTATATTCACTCTCTCACTCTTAGCCCATCTGATACAATCACCCACCACTCTGTTCATGCGCTCCACTTGACCATTAGACTGTGGGTGATACAGAGAACTTTTCGTATGTTTAATGTTGGAAGACTTTAGAAATTATTCAAATTCCGCACCAACAAATTGAGTGCCATTGTCTGTCACCAATGTCTCAGGAAACCCCTCTCGAATAAACACCTCTCTCAAAAACATAATCACCGTAGAGGAAGAAATATCTTTAACAACCTTAACCTCTGGCCATTTAGAAACATAATCAATTAAAACCAGCACAAAACGTCCACCATTCTGCAAACCTTCTATCGGCCCCATGATGTCCAACCCCAACTTGCTCCAGGGAGCTGGTGGACAATCAACAGGCAGAAGTGGAGGAGTCTTTACTTTCAACCCTTTGTCCGCTTTACTGCATATGACACACCTGTCAACAACTTCTGTAACATCCGCATCCATTGATGGCCACCAGAAACCATCTCGAACTCTACGTTTGGTGAGAGTCGAACCTAGATGACCCTCATGAGCTCTGAGAATGATGTCTTTTCTTACACCAAGAGGAGGGATAAGTCGTTCTCCTCGAACCAACACCCCCCCTTCAATGGAAATCTCAGACTGTACTTTCCAGTAAGGTTGTAAATAATGCACCAAAGTGCTTTCTCTAGGCCAACCATTCATCACATAATGGTTCACTTGCTGAAGAACTTCGTCTTGAGCAATAGCTTCTAACCAACTTCCTTCGTCTCCAACAGCAATATCAACTGCAGCTATGAAACAATCATCCGAATCGTCTTCGTCCTCTCGGTATTCATCTGAACAGACCCCTTGGTTTAAACCTACAGGAAATCTAGACAAGAAATCCGCTCTTGTATTCTTTCCACCAGAAACATGGACCACATCGAATTGATACTGCATAAGTCTAGAAACCATTCTTACAATCCTCGGTGAACAACACTTGCTAGTACCAGCACTGAGAATATTCACCAAAGGTTTATGGTCGGTCCTCAAAGTGAAACGTCTTCCCCAGACATATGTACGAAACTTACTCACAGCCCAAAGACAAGACAACAACTCTTTCTCAATTACTGAATATTGCGTTTCCGCATCCCTTAAGACTCTGGATGCAAACGCAATAGTATTTTCACCACCTCGAGTATCTTGCGTAACCACACATCCCAAACCCACCTGACTTGCATCCACCGTGATGCAAGTAGAAAGGGAAGGATCATAAGGCTTAAGTGCCTCACTGTTCTTAAGTAGAACTTTCACAGTCTCCAAAGCTGCAGTGCACTCGTTTGACCAACCGAACATAACACCCTTCCTCAATAAATAGCTGATTGGCCTAACCACAGAGGCATAGTTTGGAATAAATTTAGAATAATATTCCAATAAACCCAACAGAGACTTAACCCCCGTTTTATCCTTGGGAATAGGCGCATTGGTAATGGCATCCAACAAACCCTGCCTTGGTCGAATACCTTCGCCAGAAATGTGATGTCCCAAATACTCAACCTCATCACATAAAAATTTACACTTTTCAGGCTTTACTACTACGCCATATTCTCTGAACGTTTCAAAAACCTTTCTCAACAAGACATTGTGCGAACTAATGTCTCGGGAATGAACCAGCACATCATCTTGAAATACCAGCACCCCTTTGATTTCACCCAACATACTCTGCATCACACGTTGGAAAACCGACGCGGCAGAAGCCAAACCAAATGGCATCCGTTTATAGCGAAAAGTACCCAGAGGTGAAATAAATGATGTAAAATGACGAGACTCCTCCTCCAATTCGATCTGGTGGTAAGCATTTGCCAAGTCTAACTTAGAAAAATATCTTGAACCCCTGACGCATGCAAACAGATCATCAATTTTTGGCAGTGGATGGGAATCCACCCAGATCTCCTTATTCAGGGACCTAAGGTCCACACAGACACGCAACTTACCACACCTCTTGCGTGCTACGACAAGAGGAGAAAGCCATAGAGAAGACTCTGTTGGTTCTATGATGTCCTCCTGGCACAAACGCTTTATCTCTACTTCAAGGTCTTCCCTAACACTGAACGGGACACCCCTTAATTTGTGTTTAACAGGTAGAGATCCTTCTCTGACAATGATTCGGTGCTTGAACCCCCGGATAGTTCCTAACTCCTTTGAAAAAACAGTAGGAAAAAGTTGCTCCCATTTGACATTGCCATCAAAACCACCATCAGAAACTGTTAAAACTTGCACTCTACAACCTGGCTTAAGGATCATTCCAAATAACCCCTGGTGAAACCATCCTAAGATATTTAGTCCCTTGACAGCAACATAAATCTTGCCCTTGATCACCCTACCATCAAATTGAAGTTCATCCTCGAAATACCCCAACAGTTCTATCTTACGACCCTCATAAGATACTGGCGAGCGATCGGGGGGTAGCAAACTCCTATTTCCCCAAGTTTCTTCAAACAGTTCCTTGGTTATCATTGTTATCCTAGCCCCAGAGTCTACAAGTAAATTTAGTACTTTGTCCCCCACCAGAATTTCAACAATTGGATCGATACAGTCTGTCTCATCAGAAATCTTTAAAACATGATCAGGACTATCTAGAACAACACCAATTGTTTCTGAATCTGACTCACAGTCTGACTCTAGCACACATGCAACGGACCTTTTTTGCTCATTGAATTTCTTCTTAAAACAAACTTTGGCAAAATGTCCTGTTTTTTTGCAATAACTGCATATAACATTCATCCCTGGGCATCTAGTCCCCTTCTGATGTTGTTTGTTACCACATCTGTTGCACATATTTTTGGAGTCATGTGAGGGATACATATTTTTCTTTGAAATGGATCTCTTAGACTCATTATCTTTGACCTCTGGTTTGGAGTCAATACGCTTGAATTTTGAACTTGACGAGATCACATTCACCGGGTCTGGAAGCTTGTCTTCCAATTCTTTTAAAGAAATTTGAGAAGTTTCAATACTTTTAGCTATCTTTATAGTTTCATCTAAATCAGGATTCGAGAGAGAAAGAAGTTTTTGTCTTATTTGTTTGTCACTGCAGTGACAGACAAACTGATCTCTGATCAGTTGCTCTAAAAATGTCTCAAACTGACATTCAGAAGCAAGTTTTCTTAGCGCAGAAACATACATGTCAACATCTTCCCCATCTTTTTGTTGCCTCTTGAAAAATTTATGTCGCAGCACCATCAGGCTGGGTTGTTTGTGAAACCTTGTCCTAAGTTTCATCACTGCGTCTTGAAATACATCTATGTCTTGACCTGGAGTATGAACGATCTCAGGAAGATGTTTGAAAATAGACCTCCCCTCAAAACCAAGAGAATGAAGAAGTAAAAATCTTTTACGTTCATCGCCGAATCTGGATGCTCCAATGGCACCCAAATAAGTTTGAAAAGCATCAAACCACAGTTCCCACCTAACTGGTGGATCCCCCGCTGATTCTAGAAAAGCAGGAGGCGGAGTGACTGATTGCATATCGGTAGTGAAAGACAAATGATGAACACAGAAAGATGATCAAACAGTTTTGATAAAAAAAAAATGAAAAGAGCAGAAAAATAACACCCAAAATACGAAATTATTCACAATAACGTCAAATCTGGGTTTGTATGAAGATAACTGGAAAAATGTGCTTCAAAAAACAACACAATGTGTATGACAAAAAAAGAAAGAGAGTCTGGGAGGAAAAAAAACAATTTAAAAAAAAAAATGTCTGTGTGCAGATCACAGGAAGAATCTGCTTCTTTTTATTTGAAACTAAAAAAACATGACTGTGTGCAGATCACAGGAGTAATCTGCTGATTTCGTAGACAACATCACAGAATCCATGGATATATGTATGTGTGTGTGGATCACAGAAGCAATCCACTGAAGAAACGATATTAGCTGTAACACTGTACACTCGAGTGCAGCGTGTAGAAGGTTAATCACTCGTGTGGTGATTGTTGCTAGGTAACGAGAACAGCAGGACTGGCAGATAGCTTGGACGTGTTGCCGGTTCGCGCATGCATAGTAAGAGTTAGATCAGAACTACCTTCGCGCATGCGCGGCAAAAAACGAGAAATAATCTCCAAAACGTCCGGAACAGACACAGAGTCAAAAAGAAGATACACCGCGGTACAACAACAGCGGAAAGAAGATCGATCTTCCTCTGGTCGGGTAAGTTCGTGTTTTCACGAAAAACGGTTGCCAGTCTGTATTTAAAACAAAATTAGACACCCTTACCTTGTGACCACGTAAGGGTGTTTGTTTTTTTAGAAGCGGTGAATCGCTGGTTGTCTCGAGGTAGAAACCGCTCGCACCCAGCTCAAATTGGTTGTCTTTCTTTAGTTTGTCCAGACGAGGCTGAAACACTCGCGTAGGTTCGAAGGAACAGCTGTGAAGACCGGAAATCGTCGCCAATCAAATTGTAGTAATCACCTCAGGAGTCGGGTCCTTTTAGCAGGTTTATTACTGGTCAACACAGCAGAGGCAACATCAGACATCCACCTTCAACAATAAAACGTCTCTGCATACATTTGAAAAGCCTGGAATCCTCTGACTCCATCACCCAGCAACCCCCATGAACATTCCTAAACCCTGCCACGCAGGCTAACACTCTAAACCTACCCACAAGGCATAACAATATTGTTATGAAACCGGGGTATGGGGGATCCATTACCTCCTCGACCGTCTTCCTCACCACAGTAATTACACAATGAGCTTTAGCCTCCCATATAAACTCCCAAGTCAAAAGCCATCCATTTAAAGCAGCTTAAAACAAAGGCCATCACTGCTATCCACTTACTGAAGCACCTTAGTAACTGTCTACAAAGCCCAACTGCAGAGCTCAAGCTGACTGTCTTGAAAGCAAAACTCCTCCCGACCCTCAACTACGGTCACTTGGCATTCCCCGGTGCCTTTGACACATTTTTAATAAATTCCCAGATCAAGGCGTACAAGAAAATCCTACTTGCCCCCTAGCAAGCAAGAAGAACAAGGTTGAGGCTGGAGCTGGACCTCGGATGCCCTGACCTCGTGGGCATGGGGGATATAATAAAGTTCTATCATAGGGTCCTGCAGGCCCCAGAGTCCTCACTCAAATACTATTTGAAAGCCATCTTCGAAGCAGCAGGGTCTCCCTGATGGCTACAGCAAGCAATAGCAGCCAGCACTCTGAAAATCAGGACAAATAGCCTGCATCTCCAAGAAATTGCTTACTCAACCTGGAAAAAAGTTGTGAACAGGCAAGTGATATTAATGTGCTTTGACCTGGATATCAGTAGTCTTTGACCTAGCATCTTGATCGAAGTGCTGGATGCATCTTACACTTCTGGGAAGGCACAGGCATACTTTAAATAATCGCTTTCAACCCAGTCCTGTATGAATTTTTTTTTTTATGAGGTTAATCGCACTGCCAATTTCAGACTTTAATCCTGGTTGGGCTCACCAAGATGAGGTAATCTCGTGCAGGTTATGCAACTCCTGAAAAGTATCATGGTTCCATCTGCTGTGCTGCTGCCCCAAACTGACTGAGGAACAACACCTCCAGCCCCTCCCGCTTTGTCGTTCAAAAGGGGTTAAGTGCTGCAAGGAGGTGTAGAACATGTGCTTAACTGAAAATATGCCAAGTACTCTAGTCACACTGGGGAAATTTACGAGCTTTATTCGCCTTTCACTCATTGGAGCGAGGGCAACAGCTACTGCCCATAGATCCCAGAACAACATATAGCAGCTAGCTCTCAGGAACTTACAAACTTAAAGGACATGTGCAGCATCCTCTATGGTCATGTGGCCCCGGGATATGGGGACTGCCAACCCAGAATATACGACCATCTGCTGTACGTAAACATTCTAGGGTACCCAGATGTTTTTAACCCCAGCCCTATCAGCATGAGGTCCTATTAGCTTGCACACGGCACATTGTACTTTACCTCTTTATCTGTAAAACCTCGGTCACTGTTTTTTAAAAAATTATGCAGGGCAGGTCTTAACTCTTTTATACTTATGAAATAATATAGTTGGCATTGTTTTTAAATCCCTGCAACTCCATTCTGGTTGTAGTATTCATCATTTTATCTTAAGCGAAAATATATTGTGTAGTTCTTAGTCATGTAATGGTTTTAATTAATCGAACATGAATGAATAAAATAAGTGCCTTAAAATAAGGGCTAGCAACTGTCAGGTCCTGGAGGAGGTAACTGTTTGTTTGTGAAAAAAAAAAGACAGTCAAAAGTTAGCATACTAGCCTCTATTATGGCTGACTTCCTCTCCCTCCTACAAAGAGGAAGTCCACCCACAGCACATCCTGTTTTTTTGTTTCTGCATATACTTTACATTTCATGTGCAACAGAGTGAGTGGGCGAGCGCCTTGCATCAGCTGTCCCAAGGCCCGTAAGTCTTGCTATAAGCAGACTATGCTGCTTTATTTTATAATTTTTTTTATATTGGTCTTGTTTGTATTACTTAGATTTGTTTTCATGCTGCGACTGCTGTTTCGATCAGCACATGTTCTCTGGTTCCCCCCATGAAGTCCTGCTCTAGCGGACTCAGCATGGTAGGGGTGGTATCAGGGGGCTCCTACTGCCAGACTTTCTGTGTTTCAGCATGAGGCTGCTGCCTCGTGGCCCACCCTGAATCCCTGGCTTTGTGTCAGTGGTGGTGACTCAGCTGGGTGGTCGGCATGCTCTAGTGTCCGTTGTTTTGGGCCGACATTGGCACATCGCAGTGGGTGATTCTTGTGTTGGGGGAATGTTCATGATTGGCTTATAGTTCCCTGCATTCTTTGTCGGGGCTCTCCTTGTTCAGTGTCGGGCGGTTTGCTGCACACCTTCATGGATGGACTCCCATTGGTACCGGTTGATGGGGAGTTTGTTCCTGTCATTCTTTCTTAGGGTGGGGGAGGTATGCTGTCTTCTCTTTCCTGTGGTTTGTCATTCTGGTGTATTATGTCATGTGGTGGAGTTGCAATAGTTCTCCCCTTATTCCTTCATGTGTAGCTCAAGCCATTGTCAATTCTTGAGTAGAGGTTTACATTCGTCCTTGTCTGGATGCCTTGCTGGACTTTGCTTTTTTTTTACTGCGATACACCATGTCTAGGTGGTCTGCCCTGTGTTATGGTTTTGGTGTGTCTTGTTGATCCTCGAGTGGTCTTGTTTGGACACGACGCAGGTTCTGCCTTTGTTGACCTGTTTTTCACTTCACGGGGCAGGTTGGTTTCCCGCCTGATGGCCCAAGTGTTGTCCCTAAAGACGGAGGCTCAGGGGTGGCTTGCCTGGATGTGTCCCCTGGTGCCTCATTAGCTATATTTCCAGGGCCTTTTGTCTGCTTCCCTTATTTTGCTACACTTGGGCTGTCTCCGTCTGTGTCCAGTACCCCGCAGGGTCTTGTCTCACTGGTTTTTGGGTTCCCAGGTTTTTCCTTTGGGTTTTCCAGTGCCAGCACTGGTGGGGGAGTTTTTTTGGGTTGGTGGTTGTACGAGTGGTTCCTTTCTCAACCTTATTGTTCAAGTTGTGCCATCCAACATTATGTCAATGGATGCCCACCTCCTGGTCAGGGGGGGCCTGCTATGTCAGATTTGTCTGATCAGGTGCTGTGGTCGTGGGTCCCACCTACCTCTTCCTGCTCCAGGGAATTGGGGACTGCTCAGTTAGGGCTCCTTGCGTCTGTCCCACCCATGTTGGGTTGTCATGTTCAGGTCTGGTCAGTTTCCGGCTTGGTTTTGGGGTCTGTGCCCACCAGGGTGTAGCCCGTCCATCGTCTGCATCTGGTTCCTTCTTTGGCTTGGCTGGTCTGCTGCTCTGGTCTATGTTTGCACTTTCCTTCCACTGGAAGGTGGGCTGGGTGGCGGCCTGGGTCTGCTGGGTGTTTTCCTCAATGTGTTCTTTTTCCTTGAAGGTGTATGTGTTCCTGAAGTTGCTACATGGTCTTGTTTTTTGTGGATCGACTTTTTCGGCTCAGTGATCTATGTCAGTCTGCCTTTCTTTTTGCTCGCTTGTTGCTTGGAGGGTGGTCACAATGTTTTTCGTTTGCCCTATGGGACTGTCTTTTTTGTTTCCCCCAGCTCCTGTGTTTCCCAGTGGGTTCCGGGTGTTAAGATTGGTCTTGGCCTTTGCGCTTCTGGTGGTTTGGGATAGCAGAGGCTCATGTGGCTCCCCTATTGTTAGTCTTGGCTGTCCTTCTCCTTTTGAATGCCTCTATTGGGTGTGTTTTTTCGAGTGTTGTTGTTTTGCCTGTCCCAGCCGGTACCTTTCTGCTTGGTTGTTTTCTTTGTGCCTTTTGGCCCAATGTCATTGGGGTTGATTCCCTCAGCCGCCCCTCTTTGAGGGTGGATTAAGCAGTCTCTTCTGTTGGACTACTGCTTCCCTGGGCCACGTTGTAGTCTGATTTTGGGGGCGGTCTGCTAATTCTGTGGCTGCTTCTTGGCCTGCATTTGTGGGGGTGTCCCTGGTGGGTGTCTTTGTTGCAGCCCTGTGGGTATCTTCTCCTCCCTTTTGTCCCTCTTTCAGTTTGAGGTTGTGTTGTTTGTAGATTTAGATTCATGATTTATGCCCTTATATAGGTACAATTCATATTGCCCTTATTTAGGCATAGAAAATCCAGCCCTTATTTAGGCATTGTCCATGCTAACCAAATACAGGCATGGCCACCTACATCTGTCAATCCACGTCACAACGAGTTCTTTGAAAACCAGACTCTTAAGCCTTTAGGAATTTTCCTTGCTTGGATATTGATTTCTCCAAGAACTCATTTATTATGCATGAACATCTATTCCTTAGAGGTTCATTCATGACGTTCTGATGCCCGACTTTTACGTCAATACAGGCATTCCTAAACACCTTCAAGGTATAAATATACCTGCACTTGCCCTGGCAAACCACGGTTCCGGTACGGTCCAGTTCGACTGCCTACTTGCGGTTCGCCACGACAAGTTCGGAAGGAGATCGAGTTCCCGCCTGATGCACTAACCAGACGCTGTCATCCTCCTCGCAGAGAATCCAGCTCCAGTGTTTTTGACTCCCTTTACGGGGTGTTAGATATCGAGTCCCAGAAAGAAATTCCAACCTCACACATTCTAAGGTATGGAGCTGACTAGAACTTAGAGAAACTTTTGGCAACTCTTGGCAAAACTAAAACTATAGCTAGCTATACTTTAGAAAACAGCACCTACTTCTTACCTCATACCACACTTAGGTTAGGCATATTGGGGTAGAACTATTTAGAAGCATCAGATGAGTATTCACATTTTAGCCTGCGTTATTTACGTATGTATTTTATGAATATATGTCATAGCTACAAACCATGCTATTGCAGTATTATTTTATCTTACTGCTAACCCTTAACGTATTGTACTTTGCATCCTGTCTTACGATTGTAGCAGTTCATATCTCTTGCATGAGAAATAAGACTATTCAATAAACCCTTTTTTTATTGAAACGCCTGTCTCTCTATTTCTCTGCAACTCTGTAGAAACGAAGCATGCACGATTGACTGAGTGAAACTGTTATCTATTGTTTCCACAGTTCTGAGATTGTTCCGATTCAAAGGAAAACAAAGTTGTCATGTTAATGCGGTTGTCAGAAATGAATCCCTTCTTGTATATTCGAGAAGTTTCTAGTGACCTCTGAGTTAGCTGGCACACACAAGTAATTACGTTTATTGTACTCGACAGAGACATACTGACCTCACTCCTATGTCAAAACTATAGTGTATATTATTCCAATGCGCAGAGCCTATCAGCGATATAGGAACTATACTAAATGGCGCCCAACGGTTTGGTAAGGCACTAATTTAACACTAGATACTGAAGTAACCCAGTCGTGCTTTTCTCAGAGACCCCTATGCATAATACTCCATAAGACGTCTGGAGTGGGTAGGGATAATATCCGCCATAGCTGTGTAGGACAGAAATCCTATGTATTAACTGTTTGGCTTATTCAACGTTGAAGGATACAGTGTTCCAAAATATTGTGCACCTTATCTTTGTTTCCTTGAAACTTGTTCTACATTTTTCATTAAACAAAATGTTTGATACAGAGGCTGCGGCTGACCAAATTGTAGAAGGCTTTAATACTAGAGGTTTAAATGAAACCGATGAGGGTGTTATAAACATCCATCCAAATTTAAGGAGAGCCATCACTCTAAAACTTATAAAACATGGCCTAACACCAAGAGGTGGTGGAGCAGTTTTTGTGATGGAGGCACATGATCTCACCAGACAGAGGTATTCTATTCATGGATAGTATTCCCAGAATCAAATCCA
Source organism: Triturus cristatus (assembly GCF_964204655.1). NCBI lineage: Eukaryota > Metazoa > Chordata > Amphibia > Caudata > Salamandridae > Triturus > Triturus cristatus. Next base: position 135,383,426 of record NC_140590.1, on the reverse strand, counting down.
GTAACTAAAACGTTTCACTTCTACAAAGAAGATGAACCACTTGAGGAATATATTCCTTTCGAGGATATTGAAATTCCACTCCAGGAGCATGATCTCTGGTTTAAAGGCGCCCTAAAACATTACAATCACATTACCAGGCTCGGTCCACTAGGTCGACCAGGAGCAACATGGCCGATTTTAGCCGGCTACACACCTCATCCAGACATTGAAGAAATGTCAGACGTAGAATTACTTGCTCAACTTAAGGAGTTAATCAAAATATATAGACAATTGGTTCAATATGTCATGCCGACTTTCACAGTCCAACCACCGTTAACCATTCAAAATCCAGCCCCTCATCAGGAAAATACACTAAAAATCACTCCACAGACTTTACACTCAGTCATGGGTAAAAAACCCACAAAACGTGAACAAATTCCATTCTGGATAGCTCAAAAAATTACTCAAATTGAAGCAATATTTCCTAATACTAGCCCTTATGAGAAACACAGAATTCTAACAATCTGCTTACCAATGGGGATCACACCACATCTGGAAGACTGCACCACTTGGGGCACAGTCTTTGCTGCAATCTACACAAAAACACATGGTGTTCCGTCTATGGCGGTAATACCCGATGTCCTGAAACAGATTCAAAACGAATACGGGGCAGAGCCTGTTCTGAATTTAAGTATGAAGTTACTTAAAAATTTCGACCAGGTCACAATAATAATATTATATAATATTAAAGGAGAAGCAGCATCAGTGGCAATCCGCCAGAAATTAAGGGAATTTGATGTAACAGAACAACCACAAGAACTAGCCAGAATAATTGAAAAATCCTATGAAGAATTAGGCAGAGACAGTTTGGGAGGGGAACCAGTTAAACCACAACTGTCTGACAGTCCTGATAAGGTCTTTCCTAAAAACACCCCTTCCTCTTCTAAAAAGAAGTGGGAAAATAACAAACAACATTCAAAAGAAAAATATGCTCAATCCCGAGGTAGGTCTCCTCAAAAGGAGCCCTCTGAAAGGAGGTATAACCTCAGGAATAGGAATAATTTGAGAAAACCTGACAGGTATCGAGATACTGATACACGTTCCTCTCGTACCTTTCAGTTATCATCACAGACATCCGAAAGAAGAGGAGGGTCAGAGAACAAAGAAGAACGCGTGAAGTCCAAAGATGATCAACAGGTTCAGAAAAACAAACCAAAACCTCAATTCTCCAAGAAGAAAGTAGCAGGTCTGAAGATCAGACATGCCGAGGATTCTGAGAACACAATTTTAGAATGGGCTCAGACAATGTTGGACAGCGCAGCAGAAGTTACAGTAGCTCGCCAGAACCTGAAGGGGCTTCTGGAGACAGTGGACTTGAATGAGGACATTCAAGTTGAAACTGCAGATAGCAGGGTTAGCTCTCCACATAGAAGTGGAAAAAAAGGATGGTGCACCAGGATAAAGTCAGGTTACTTCGTATGTATTCCAAAATATGTTCTTTAATGGTTTTTCAATTTAAAATCTTGGACATCAGCCAACGCGTTTCGTTCCTAAGGGAACTTCATCAGGGCTGAAAAGAATATACATAAATACAAACTAAATACAACTGCCACACATATAAAACATACAAAATACAACATTTATATACATATACCATATATATTCCAAATAATCATTAAATAATTAAAAAGAAGAAAGTGGCAACAAAAAAAATACAAAATCCTAAATATACAAACATATGATGTTAAAACATATAAACGCATAAATAATATGCACATCATAATAATGTCATTGAATCTAATGACACAAAAAGAGAAAGAAAAGAACAGTATTTCTTTATGCCACACAAAAAAGGGAGAACAAAGAAAACAGTAAGTAGAAAAAGGAAGCATAAAAATGTATGTAGAAAAATACAAGTATATAAAAGAATAAAACACAATAGAAAGATAGAAGCAAAAGAAAATGTAAATATAGAATAAATATAAAAGCGTGTATGTGAATGAATATTTTGAAAAGCGTTAGGTAGACGAAATCCAGAAAGTTGTTACGCAAATAAAATGTACTACAAAACTGTCCACGAGGGTAAGTGCAAAGTCTCACCAAATATATCTTCACATGTCCAAGAATCAAGTAGTCGCTTGGATCGGACAAAAAGCATATATGTGAAAGGCCAGGGTTCTGGAACTTAGAGGTCAATAACAAGATTCTTCAATATTCCACGGTCAGTAAATTTGTAGTAAATATAAAACCCAAGTCCTAATCCTAATCAGAAAACAAAAAAGGCATATAACGCCACGTGGTATTAAGTAAATCAACTCACTGATACGGTATATATACAATATGAGCCATGGCATAATTGTCCAAATTAATCATTAAGAAATGAAGTTTAAGACATAGGACTAAATTTCACATAATTCCAAAATAGCAGACAATAGCAAAAACGGAGATCGCCTTACCTTAGCAGAGGCCTAAGTAATGGCCAATATTCCTAGTGAGAATAAAAATAGAAAAAGTATGCGGAAACGGGGGGTACCCACTAACTGATGCGATACGTTACTATATTGCAGCACCGTAAAAATATACTCTTTATATTGAAAGAAGTAAAACTCAAAGCCGGAATACTGATGATATTCCACCAACGTGTATAAGGATTCAAGGTCATGATATATATATATATATACAAGGGCCAGCGGAATGGAATACGTGCCACATAACAAAGAGGTAGCTGTATAGAACATCAACTATAATACAATAATACAGGCCTGCATAAACATCGTTACCAACCACTAGTTGCAGGTGGTGGCACATAAAGCTACTAATTGTTCACCAATCGATAAAAAATGGTGCATCGCTTGTACATCAGTAATACGCTGACTCCAATAATATTACACACCTACATTGCAATCTCAACTGGCTGTAGGTTAAAGAAAACTACACAGAACTTATATCACTAGGTCCCTGTCAAGTGAAAAAGGAATATATAAACGGGCCAGCGGAGTTATATATTTTCCGTATAGAGGCGGAATTTAGGTACAAAAACTGACTTATACGTCTTTCACTCACTACAACTTTAGTACAAGTCGGAATAGCATACTAATGACCGCAGGTTCAAGTCAAAATACACAGATAAACATTTGCTACCTAGTCACCAGTCAGACGATCAGAGCGCACTATTTGGGCGCCGACCATCTGCTGACTAAATGGTAATTATAAGCACAACCCGTTATTGAATAACCCCGTGGAAAGAAACGCCGCGTCCAATTTTTACCTAAGAGTATCAAAGATCGCGGTCCAAGTACCACAGCTCTGTTCCGACGTTTGAACAGGCGCGCCATTTCTCCACTACTTAAATAGGGGAATCAATCCCTGTATTCCTTCTATACTTGTCATTGTAAAGATCACAATTACAAACAAGCAGTCAGCGCCATATTTGAATGGCGTGCCGTAACAAAGAAACTACGTATTGAGTGAGGATTTACCACAATGGAAGTCCACAAAGAATTACACAAGGATTGTGAATCGGTGATCTCTAGACAACTTGGTAACAACATTTATTATCAGAAAATCCATAATAATCCGATCCAAACCGTTACCAACATGATTAATGCGAGATTGGCAGAATGGAAGGAAATAGGTCTTTTGACAGAGGATGAATACAGATACCTGTGGGTGGATTGTCCAATTTCTCCGTGCATTTATGCCCTACCTAAAATACACAAGGGTGGTGAATTTCCCCCAGGACGACCCATCATTTCTGGGGTGGGATCACCAACTGAGAAACTATCCCAATATGTAGATCTGAGACTTCAGATACATGTCCCTAACTTACCATCTTACATTAGGGACAGAAAGGATATTCTTTCAAAATTCAAGGACTTCGATTGGGCTGATGATCTTTTGTTTGTAACTCTCGATGTAGAGAGTCTTCATACTTGTATAAGTAAGGACTTTGGAATGAAAGCGGTTCAATCTTTTTTGGATAAAGATGATGCAGGATTGTTTGGCTATAATGAAATGATTATGTCTATGATCGACATTATACTGACTAACAACTTCTTCCTAAAGTTGTAGTGAGTGTAAGACGTATAAGTCAGTTTTTGTACCTAAATTCCGCCTCTATACGGAAAATATATAACTCCGCTGGCCCGTTTATATATTCCTTTTTCACTTGACAGGGACCTAGTGATACAAGTTCTGTGTAATTTTCTTTAACCTACAGCCAGTTGAGATTGCAATGTAGGCATGTAATATTATTGGAGTCAGCGTATTACTGATGTACAAGCGATGCACCATTTTTTATCGATTGGTGAACAATTAGTAGTTTTATGTGCCACCACCTGCAACTAGTGGTTGGTAACGATGTTTATGCAGGCCTGTATTATTGTATTATAGTTGATGTTCTATACAGCTACCTCTTTGTTATGTGGCACGTATTCCATTCCGCTGGCCCTTGTATATATATATATATCATGACCTTGAATCCTTATACACGTTGGTGGAATATCATCAGTATTCCGGCTTTGAGTTTTACTTCTTTCGATATAAAGAGTATATTTTTACGGTGCTGCAATATAGTAACGTATAGCATCAGTTAGTGGGTACCCCCGGTTTCCGCATACTTTTTCTATTTTTATTCTCACTAGGAATATTGGCCATTACTTAGGCCTCTGCTAAGGTAAGGCGATCTCCGTTTTTGCTATTGTCTGCTATTTTGGAATGATGTGAAATTTAGTCTTATGTCTAAAACTTAATTTCTTAATGATTAATTTGGACACTTATGCCATGGCTCATATTGTATATATACCGTATCAGTGAGTTGATTTACTTAATACCACGTGGCGTTATATGCCTTTTTTGTTTTCTGATTAGGATTAGGACTTGGGTTTTATATTTACTACAAATTTACTGACCGTGGAATATTGAAGAATCTTATTATTGACCTCTAAGTTCCAGAACCCTGGCCTTTCACATATATGCTTTTTGTCCTATCCAAGCGACTACTTGATTCTCGGACACGTGAAGATATACTTGGTGAGACTTTGCACTTACCCTCGTGGACAGTTTTGTAGTACATTTTATTTGCATAATAACTTTCTGGATTTCGTCTACCTAACGCTTTTCAAAATATTCATTCACATACACGCTTTTATATTTATTCTATATTTACATTTTCTTTTGCTTCTATCTTTCTATTGTGTTTTATTCTTTTATATACTTGTATTTTTCTACATACATTTTTATGCTTCCTTTTTCTACTTACTGTTTTCTTTGTTCTCCCTTTTTTGTGTGGCATAAAGAAATACTGTTCTTTTCTTTCTCTTTTTGTGTCATTAGATTCAATGACATTATTATGATGTGCATATTAGGATCTTGTATTTTTTCGCTGCCACTTTCTTCTTTTTAATTATTTAATGATTATTTGTAATATATATGGTATATGTATATAAATGTTGTATTTTGTATGTTTTATATATGTGGCAGTTGTATTTAGTTTGTATTTATGTATATTCTTTTCAGCCCTGATGAAGTTCCCTTAGGAACGAAACGCATTGGCTGATGTCCAAGATTTTAAATTGAAAAACCATTAAAGAACATATTTTGGAATACATACGAAGTAACCTGACTTTATCCTGGTGCACCATCCATTTCTTCCATTTGAATCTATCTGGTTTCCAGTGGGGTATAAGTGCGACATACTCCGGATGTGATTGCACAGACTTTAAATGAACTTTTATATTTAAGATTTTGAGGTGCTGAGCCTTTGGTCAGTCGTACGTTGTTTGTTTCTTGTTAGCTCTCCACATAGGTTATATGAAATAACACTCCGGATAGAGGAAGACATACCAAGAAAATTGAAAGCACTCTTTTGGGAGCGACTTTCAAAGGGTTATGATATACTTCTTGCAGAACAAGACTGGCCACCAGAATTTGTCAGGGAGTGCCCACATGGCGAAGACATCATTATGCCAGCCTTCTCCAACGATGTTCCAGTACACTTAAAATATACTTATGCCAGGAAATGTTCAGTGGCCCAGGCCCCAGCATTATACAAGAATCATGTAGGATGGGATGAGGACTCACCTCACCACAAAATCCAGTTAAAAAATCAACCGACTGCACAAAGGCAGTACCCGGTTAAGCAAGAAGCTAAAAAACAAGTCAGGGAGATCTTGGATCAACTTGAATACCAGGGGGTGATTGAAACATGCACCTTATCAATGAACAATCCTTTGTTTCATGTCTCCAAACCAGACACTACATATCGTCTAGTTTTGGATTACAGACACCTAAACTCTTGTTGTAAAACATTTGCAGTGCCAAATGCACACAGTACAGCATTAATGAATAACATTGTGCGTAAAAAGTACAAAACCAAATTAGACATTTCAAATGGTTTCTTTTGTCAAAATATTGCACCTGAAAGTAGATATTTGACCGCTTTCTCAATAATGGGGACCCAGAATCAATTTTGTCGACTCCCACAGGGGTTCAAAAACAGCCCGGGGTTATTCTCAGCAAGAGTAACAGAGTTACTACAAATTTATGATGACGAGGCATTGTCTTATGTCGATGATCTATATCTGACAGATGATGACCTGGACAGACACTTGAACAGGGTGAACAACATTATATTGGGCTTCGCCTCTGAGTGTTACAAATTCAACTTTACAAAGTCCAGAATTGCCCATCTCTACATCCTTTTCCTAGGATATGAACTTTCAAGTGAAGGCAAAAGCCTGGCAGCCAACTTTTTAGAAAAGTGTGCGCTGCTCCAACCTCCAAAAACGCTGAAAAACTTAGTCAATTCTAGGTTTCCTGAATTTTGGACGAACATACATTCTAAAGTACGCAGAGAGGGTGAAACCTCTCTACGAATTAATCAAACCTGATTTCAAAGCCACAACTTGGACACAAGAACACACAGAAATTCTGCGTTCACTTCAAACAGACACGTTAGCAACTAAACACTTGCAAACACGCGTAAATGTACGCAACTTAGTGATCCGAATCATTCCGGGTCAATGCGGATTCACCTACTTAACTTTTACCGAAGGTGAAAAAGTACCAATTGCATACAAATCACACTTGGATACACAAACAGAAATGAAATTCACTTCTATAGAAAAGATTCTGACAGCAGTTCAAACCGCTGTAGCAAAAGAAAGAGCCCTAGCACAGGGGAAACACATTATGGTCGTTACTAAAGCTAGCATTCCAAATGCAAAAGCTTTACATCCAAGATGGATACAATGGTTAATTCTCTTGCTGCAACTGATGTTGAATATGTTTTTGATCCTTATTTAAAAACACAAGCATTCCTGCAATACGAACACAAATGTGCTCTGCCTACTGAAATTCTCTCTCTTGATCAGTACGAATTTATAATTTATACTGATGGATCTGCACAACCCGCTACGGAGAGTAAACAAGCTTACAGTGCAGCATGCGCGATCGTTAAAGGTCGAATGCGCGATGGCAAATTCAAACCAATGGTCACAAAAACGCAATCTCTAGGAGATTGTACAGCTCAGCGAGTTGAACTACAAGCATTCAAGATGACACTTGAAAACATGGATCGAGAATTCCCCACACTCATAGTGTGCGATTCTTTTTACTGTCTTCAATCTTACAATGAATATTTACAGAATTGCCCTCAAAATGGTTTCAAAGATGCAAAAGGTGGCACAATCAAGCATAAAATGCTTTGGGAACAAGTAGTTCAGTTGCGAAACGGACTACAAAACACTCACGTGATACAAACGCTGAGTCATCAACGTGATGGCATTCACGTTGAAGGGAATTCATTGGCTGATGAAGCCACGAAAGGGGCTGTGCAAATGTCTTCCGTAGCTGCAATCACTCGTTCAAAAACGAAAATAGACAGTGAAATAATGCTGGCTGTCAATGCTTCAAGCAAAGGCAGCGGTGCAGCGTTACCTAAAATATTTCCACTCACGTACTCATATATAATTGATGCGAACAGCGTTCCGTTTGTTCGAATCCCTGGAGTGGGGGATAGGGTAATACCAAACATGGAACGAAGAGCAGCTTTGATTTATGAAGCACATCTGGGAGAGGGTCTGACACATCAGGGGATCTCTAAAACAATTTTAGAACTAAAAGAGATGTACTGATGGCCAGGAATGAATACACTGATTCACACTTTTATCAATGAATGAATAGACTGCAATAGAGATTGCAGTACAGAACGTCACCAGATACCTGACTACAACATAGCCAGCCCAGTTCAGACACCATTATTAGACAGCATTAGACTATCTACATGCAGGCGTCCTATTGGACAAATGCAGTCCCACAAACACTAAGTCAAGGTTCCTATGGATGTAGCCTCAGCGCTCGGCTGACGCTCGAACTGTTATAAAAGATTTGCTAGTCTTTATCGGCACATACGCAATTGGCACACTACATGCTGACCAGGGTCCTGCGTTTAGCTCTCGAGCTTACAAAGAAGCCATGGCCAGTTTGGGCGTAGCATTGCGGTATTCTTCTCCATTCCATCCTGAGGAAAATTCTAATGTGGAAAGAAAAAACCGGGACATAAAGCATTTATAACAGCTAGGGTATTAGGTTCGGGTGATGGGTGGGTCAAACACCTTTATGGGGTCCAGCGCGCACTTAACATCTTGCCAAGAAGTTCTCTAGGGGGTGTCACTCCATATGAAGTTCTATTTGGAACTAGATTGTTGGTACCGGACCTTGATATGCAAGGCACAGTGATGGAAAATAAGAAATTTGATATCAAAGATCGTTTGGCTGTTTTACAGGACTTAAATTAACTAAGAACGAAACAAAGCAATGTGCTCCTGAAGCCAACCATCACTGGAGAAAAACCGGCCATCCAAGCAAGGCCTGTCTGGATCCCAAAGCTTGGTGATCTAGTCAGATAAAAGATCGCGGACAAGAAGGAATTTGGGCCTTCTTACAGACAACCAGTACCTGTCCTAGCAATCCATGGATCAAGAACGGTACTTTTGCCGCCCCTTGCTGGTAAAAAGGAGAAAAGATTTGTGTCCATCGACCTGATCAAACCACACTATGTGGCCGATGGGTAAAGGATACATCAAGACATCCTGGGATTTACCTTACACACATTGATGTTGGAGTGGGGGACGTGAAGTGTTTCTTAGCGGTGAAAACTGTGAAGCAGTTCTCGCCTTTGTCAGGGTATAAACTTACACGGGGCCTGTGATGGTTCCACTACAAACATATCCTGTCACCTGCAAGGTTCACCGGCTGCAGTGATTAATTCAAATTTTGGCCAACTTTCTAATGGGAGTTACATTATGTTTAGGGTGTCCGGAATTCGGTTAAAACCGACTCTCCCCGACAGTACCCTACCGGGTGAAAATCAGCTGACTCGGTTTAAACCAAGTGTCACTGATTTTCCTTGCTATTGCACCACTTGGCCACTTGATGGAGCCAAAGCGTTAGATGCAAAGCCCCAATTTAGGGAAGCATATCTGTAGACGGCTGCTGCAGCAGCAGTTTAATAAATGCCTCGGCTGGAATCGCCGGCACATAACGAACCGAACATTATTAAAAAGCGTGTTTTAATTACAAAATAGGCGTATATTGCTTCGAGCGCATAAGCTCCCCACCATCCCCCAGCGCACGCCTCATTTAAAACAACAACTGGCGCTCAGAGGTGTTATTCTGGGGGCGCGTTACCGGCACTGCTTCACTGGTGACATCTTTGTAAAATACCAACACATGAAACGTGTAGTTGTTTTAAGACTTATAGTGTTGGGATGTGGCATGTTATGGACACAAGGAGGGCCGGCAAACAACTACACGTGAGCACACACTCACAGCTATAGAATACCCCTGCGGACCGGTCTAAATGCACCGAACCTTCCTATCAAGTGCGTGCACCCCAGATCCATATACTGCACCGGAGAAGCGTTTGTGCACTAACCCAGCCTACAATGCACGGGCCGTGGGTGTGGCTGAATTCAGGCCTGTGCGGAGCAGCTTCATAGCATCGGCGACTGGAATGGTGAACTTAAAATAGGACAGAATTTTTTTTTACGGCAATTCGTGCATAGGACATTTTGGCAAATGCTTTTGAATATGTAATATTTCAGTCTGTTTTGCAGACATGGATCCTGTAATGTGTGAACCCACAGCTTTGAGCACATGTGTGTAGTGCACATCGCATGCGCCACCACAGAACACCAGTGGTGAGCCCCAGTACAGAACATCCTTCTCCCACAAAATGGCTCATCTGTACTGGGCACATCAGCCGGGCTGAGTACATTCCCTCAAGCACGAGAGCTATGTATGACTCACGAGCTTAAGTGGCACACTGCACGCCTTGGACAAATTCACACGGCAACCATGCACCCGTCTGGGCAAAACAAGCAGGTCTGTAGCTAGACACCGGTGACAAACAGACTTTCACATGAAAAACAAGGCTCGGTTAGGCTGAAAACACGCTTAAGACTATCTGCCTCTCGCCCCTCACCGAGGGCGCTGTAATGTGTATTTGGGAGTTTCACTTTCTTCTGCTCTTTTTGGAGTTTAAAGCACTTCCCAGACAAGCCTCTGGAAGTGACAGATGAGCCAAAACATGGTGCTTCTAGCGGCTCACACCCCACCCGTGAATGCCGCCTGAGGTACCCATCAGACCCCTCATGCACCAAACCGCGGGGGTGCACCAGGCGCGCAACACCCATTGGGCTCACCGGGCTTCAGCCCCCCCGTCATGTGTGTCAGCCCGGCTGAGGCAGCCTCGCGGGCTGGCATCCGTCTAATTGCAGCCGGACCCGAGTACTTCACAGGTCTTTAAAAGACCATTTACTCGTTAATGAGGCTTTTGTTGTGTTTTCACCCCTTCTTACAGCCACTCTGCCTATGGCTGGAAGACTTAGCCCCCCCCCTGAAATCTTTTTCACCCCCCCGAAATTTGGCTCTAGTTGCCCGCCTGGGGTGCACGAGTAATCCCGCTGCGTCCGTCTCACGTTAATCCACTGAACTCGGAGACAGTAATTTGTTAACGAGTGCCAAGGATGTTCGCGTCGGCACAGGTAAGGGGGCGTCGGGCTCAGCGCGTGCGCTCAGATGGGCTCTGCAGGGGTAGTGGTGTGTTTCAGCTGTAGCCCCTTCTCCCTGGAGCTGATCGCGAGGGGTGCCCTCTGCAGTCAAAGTGTTGCCTCACACTGCCCAGCCTGCATCTGCCAGTTAGTGCCAACGCAATCCAAGCGGACCTACTCACCGGCGCGCCAAAGCCACTCTCTCACAGGCTGGGGACAGGCACACAAAGCCCTGACAGGTCTCCGATTCATACAGTGTCTCCGTATTAGGCGCACGTGTCAGGCAATCGATGGGGAAAACAAGGGCCACAAACACTGCAAACGGATTGTGCTGCGCATCGATCGGAGGGGGTGCGGGTCTTTAATGCGCTATCAATCTTCATGGGAGCTAGGGGGCAAGACCGGCGCAGCCCCTGTGCTCATCACCACTCATGCACCAAGGGGCCCTCTCCCCTGCCCGGGGGCATTAGCAAGTAATCCGGAGGCAAAATAAAACAAGCATTTGCAATGCAATAGGTCTCGCATTTACGCGAGTTTAAGCTATTGGCATTGTAAATGACAATGCCTTTTAGTTATGTTTTACAAATGAAAACAAAAATGTCTTACTGCAGCCACACCTGAGTACTTCCGAAATGTCCCTTCACCAACCATGGTGTTTGAAGCCAATGAAGCCTCACTTTGGTACTCTGCGCAAGTGTTAGATCCCTTCCGTAAAGGGGAATTTTCGCCAGACTTTGAGAAGTACAGCTTCATTTTTGACCGCCTTAACACCTCTGAGAGCATATGCACCCAGTTCAACTCATATGTTTCAGAACCTGGCCCAGACAATGTCAACCTTGAGGTGCACCAGTATTGGCATGGAAAGCTACGTCAGTGGCCAGAGTTGGCAAATTGTGTATTGTCTGTTTTGGCGTTGCCAGTCTCAAGTGCCAATGTCGAGAGGGCCTTTTCCCAAATAAAAGTGTACATGGGTAGGAAAGAGAGAGCGCGAATGACCAAAGATTCACTGAAGAAATATTGTATGGTGTACTACAATAAATGCGACTTGTAAAAATGTATTTTAACCTCATATACACTGTACATAGACTGTCTATATTCCATGCACCAATTAAGAAAGCAAACAATAATAAAAGCAAAGCGTCCCATAAACACCGGTAAAACACCGTTTCAGTTGTTTTTTATGGCGTGAAAATTAGTAACCACTGAAAAGCACTGTTTTTTTGAGGTATTAAAACCACTGGAAAACGCTGAAAAAACACCACCAGAATTTACCAAAAATAGAAACTGAAAACAGGAAAGCCTAATTATGTTGAATGATCACAGCTGCTGTGGCATGTTGCCAGGTATTCCATATCTAGTTACGGTTACATCCAGGGTCACTTGCTGTATGCAAGTCTTGTTTCCACAAATAGACACAGTCAGGGAGTCGTCTATATGGCCATCACTGAACATCTTTTCTATACAAATTGATACTCTAAGCAGAATGGAAGCCATTCTTTTACAGAAAACAGTGCCACTTACCTCAGCCAAAGAAACCTATGATCTACAAGTCGCAAGGACTTCTGCCGAGATACATACCCTTTTGTATACAAACTGCCCTGTTCATTTCTCAGAAATGTTATGTCGTATCTTAAACATGTCTGATACGAGCAGTATTATACATGTATTCAAGAACGTATGTGCAGGACTGTTAGCACCTTTTCAAGCAGTCCTCGGCATATTTCCAAACTTAGTGCCCTCTGTGTTTGGTGGACTGCCGCTCCTTTTAGCACTCGTTGCAGGGATCCTATTTTTGCTTCTACTGCTACGATATGGCAAGCCAAATCACCAGCGTCACTCCCAGCACCATAGAGAGAGCTTTATTGGGGATGAAGTGTCGTGAGCGCATCGTCCAAATTTTGGGTTTACCTCGTCTACGAGAATTAAACACCACATGGTTTTTGTCATTCAGACCAATCTGGCAAGATTGCATCTTACCTGTTCTACGCTGCCTGCTTTGCGGTGAAGAATGCGTGCTAGATATCTGTCTAACGCTCCCATCAGTCCTGCCTACGGATATCGATACTCTGCTGGACCCGGTAACGGCCCATGCTCGGTGTTGTCCCCAGCGGCTACTAATGCTGATGATGGCATTCATTGAGATCTCACAGACGCAAATTGCTACTGCTGAGGTACGAGAGGAAACAACAGGCACGCAGGTAACATCCGATTCAAACATTGCTGATGCAACCAATGCTGAAGGCGATAGTTTACATCTATGTGCAGTTAATCTTCTAAACGAGGTATTCCAACTTTCACCTACAACGGTAGGCGACTTTTTGTCTACAGGATTAGAAGATTTCATGTTTTCTCCAGGCCCACACACTGACTTTTGATTCAGGCACACAGTGTTTTGATGGGACTCTGAATTTGGCCTTCATTCTTTTCAGACAAGGGACTAAGTTTGGAACTTTTTTCCTATGATTAATATTTTTTCTCAAAATTTGTATTTTTTCATTTTTTGGCACAATAATCTGCTTATAGTAGAACTATTCATAGAGAACAGAATTCTTTGAAAACCTTCCAGTGACATTATGCCACCTTGTCACATCAACAATTGATTTGTGTTAACCTGATATGAAATGGTTTCGGCCCCTTTTCTTCTGTATTAACGAGCCATTTCATCATGTGTATATATTTCTGGTTCATTCTTTTTAGCATTTCCAATGCACGCATATGCTTAGAATGAAATATTGCTTTTAATATGTACAGCACCTTATGCATAGCAATGGTTTTGTAATGAATTTTTAAGGACATTTGTCTTTAGATATGTTTTAGCATGTTTTAGCTAATCATGCAATACTCTCTTTTAGATATGTTTAGTATGTTTGGGATTTAGTAATGTCATTCATACGAAACTGGAGTAGGTGTTGTGTGTAGATTTAGATTCCGTATATAGGTTTCCTGATTTATGCCCTTATATAGGTACAATTCATATTGCCCTTATTTAGGCATTGTCCATGCTAACCAAATACAGGCATGGCCACCTACATCCGTCAATCCACGTCACAACGAGTTCTTGGAAAACCAGACTCTTAAGCCATAGGAATTTCCTTTGCTTGGATATTGATTTCTCCAAGAACTCATTTATTATGCATGAACATCTATTCCTTATGGGTTCATTCATGACGTTACGATGCCAGACGTTTACGTCATTACAGGCATTCCTAAACACCTTCAAGGTATAAATATACCTGCACTTGCCCTGGCAAACCACGTTTCCGGTATGGTCCAGTTTGACTGCCTACTTGCGGTTCGCCACGACAAGTTCGGAAGGAGATCGAGTTCCCGCCTGATGCACTGACCAGACGCTGTCATCCTCCTCACAGAGAATCCAGCTCCAGTGTTTCTGACTCCCTTTACGGGGTGTTAGATATCGAGTCCCGGAAAGAGATTCCAACCTCACACATTCTAAGGTATGGAGCAGACTAGAGCTTAGAGAATCTTTTGGCAACTCTTGGCAAAACTAAAACTATAGCTAGCTATACTTTAGAAAACAGCACCTACTTCTTACCTCGTACTACACTTAGGTTAGGTACACTGGGGTAGAACTATTTAGAAGCATCAGATGAGTATTCACATTGTAGCCTGTGTTATTTGAATGAATGAATGAATGAATGAATGATTAAGCACTTGTAGAGCGCATGGCTACCAGAGGCTTCCCAGCGCTAGAGACAAAGCCACCAAACAATCAAGCGATCAGAAAGTTCCAGAGAACAGCAGAGTCTTCAGTTGTTTGCGAAAGGCGAGATGATTGGCCTTGAGTCGGATATGATCTGGGAGCTGATTTCAGCCTTTGGCCGAGATGAGGGAAAAAAGACGTCCCCCACTCCGAGCTCGGTATACTCTGGGAATTATAGCTAGATGTTTTTTCTCAGAGCGTAAAGATCTTTTTGGGAGGTACGGGGAGATAATGGATCGGAGGATCGGCGGGGCCTGAGCTGAGAGTACCTTATGGGCAATGCATAAAGCCTTATACTGAATTCTCTCAGCCACTAGGATCCAATGCAGGGATTTAATGTGAGGTTTAGCTGATTCCTGCATATGAACCTGCAACAGCAGTCGGGCCTCACAGTTTTGAACCGTTTGCAATTTTTTAATGGTTGCGGCTGGAGACCCTAGATAAAGCACATTGGCATAATCAAGCCTCGAGAAAATCAAGGCTTGCACCAAAAGCTTCCTGGCAGCAAACGGCAAAAGTGGAAGAACCTTCCTAATCATTTTTAGAATGCCATAGCAGGTGCCTGCCACCCTGCGTGCCTGTTCAGGCTGTGATCCAGCCACACCCCAAGACTTTTTATTTGATTTTTGGGGGTAGGCATCACCCCTAGAAATTTAGGCCAGAGGGTGTTGATGTCCATATTAGTGGTTTTGCCCAAGAGCATCAACTCGGTTTTGGCCGCATTCAGCTTTAGGAAGGAGTTATCCATCCAAGCGGAGATCCCCTCCAAGCAGCTGGCCAAGTTGCTCTTAGCATTGTCCAGAATGTTGAGGGACACAATCAGCTGAGTATCATCAGCATAGGTAATGATGTTAACCCCAAAGGGTTTTACCACCTTGGCCAAAGGGCGCAGATAGACATTAAAGAGTGTAGGGCTCAAAGAGGAACCCTGCGGCACTCCACATCGTAGCTAACATTACCCTCAAAGACCTGGAAATACCTGTCTGTCAGAAAAAACTCAAGCCATTTAAGTACGATTCCTGACACCCCAGCCTCTCTAAGTCTTGTAATCAGAAGTTGGTGGTTAACAGTGTCGAATTCCGCACTGAGATCGAGCAATATAATAGCTGCGGACCCGCCACTGTTTAAAGTTTTCCTGGCTTCTTCGACCACAGCTCACAAGGCGGTCTCTGTGCCTTGTTGGGGTCTAAAGCTCGTTTGGGAGGGGTGTAGATGTTCATTCACCTGCAGGAATGTGGAGAGAATGGAATTGACATATTTTTCACATATCTTTGCGATCCCTGGTAGGAGTGAAATCGACCGATAATTAGCAAACACTTCAGGGTCCAGGGAAAGTTTCTTCAATAGGGCTCTAACCATAGCTGGCTTCCATGAGGATGGCACAATTCCTGAGGACAGTGAACTGTTAATGAGCTCCAAAAGAATTGGGGCAACAGAGTCAGAAACCCGATTGAGAGTCATGGGGGATGTAGCATCTCTTGGGGAGCCAGATTTCAACCGCTCCATGTAGGTTTTAAGAGAATTCATATCCATAAGAGGAATGGTCTCAGTGAGAGGCTCCAGCAATCGGGGCTCTGACTTTGCGGGGGTCATTACCGAAGTTAATAGAGGAGGAAAAGTGGAGTAGATGTCATTAATTTTCTTATGAAAAAATTGTGCCAGCTTTGTGCACCGTCCTAAGATGTCCTCTGATGGCAATGGGGGCACAGGGGGTTTGATGAGGGATTTCACAATTTTAAAAATTTCGCTGGGGGAGTATGACGCGCAGATAATCTTTTCTCCATAATACTCATCTTGGGCATTTTAATTCCTGCCTTATAGGCTTTCATAGCTTCTCTATATTTAATTTTCTCTGCACTCGAAAAATCCCTTCTCCAACTTCTCTCCAGGCGTTTACATAATTGTTTCTGTTCTCTCAATTTGGGGGGAGTACCACGCTACACAAAGCCCATCTTTTTTCCTAGTCATCCAGCTTTCCGGGATAAGTGTATCTAAGGATGATTCCAGCCATAGATTAACTATGTTGTTATCCAGTTCAGGGTCATCCCCTAAAACTGGTCTAGTGTTGTCAAGGGCAGATGCCCAAGATTCAACAGAAAGTTTAGACCAGTTTCTGCACCATGTTTTACCCTTTTCCCGTGGCTGGCTGCCCTCATGGTTGGTCCAAACAAAAGGGACCATATAATGGTCTGACCAAGGCAAGGGGTATGTTTTCCTACCGCAAGACTTTCGATATTGGAAAAAAGTGGGTCGAGGAGGTGGCCTTTCTGATGAGTGGGGGCGAGCACTTTCAGCTTCAGTGTCAGAGCACCCAAATTGTCTATAATTGCCTCAGCATCCACGGAGGAGGATAAATTAAAATGAATATTGAGGTCACCCAAAACAGAGAAATTAGAAAATGAGCTGACCGCTTTAGCTAGAATATCCGTCAGCTCCCTAATGAAGAGGCCCGTTGGGCCCGGCGGGCGATAAATGAGGACTCCAGAAAAAGTGCATGTAGGGGAGATCCCAAGTGAAAAAAGACAGCTTTCACAGTCTGGGATCAGGCCGGGTGTAATCCGACAGTTAAACTTGTCTTTAAAAATAATAGCCAGCTCCCTTTCTGATCCTGTCTCTGAATCACATGTCCAAGGGGCAAGGCTTGTACTACAGCTGGATCAGATACACTTGAAAGCCAAGTTTCTGTAACAAACAAGGCATCTAAATCATATTCCTTAAGGAGCAGGCAGAGTTCTATGGTGGTGATGTATTTTATGAATATATGTCATAGCTACAAACCATGCTATTGCAGTATTATTTTATCTTACTGCTAACTCTGTACGTATTGTACTTCGCATCCTGTCTTACGATTGTAGCAGTTCATATCTCTTGCATGAGAAATAAGACTGTTCAATAAACCCTTTTTTATTGAAACACCCTTCTCTCTATTTCTGTGCAACTCTGTAGAAACAAAGCATGCACGATTGACTGAGTGAAACTGTTATCTATTGTTTCCATGGTTCTGCGATTGTTCCGACGCTAAGGGAAACAAAGTTGTCATGTTTATGCAGGTGTCAGAAACGAATCCCTTCTTGTATACTCGAGAAGTTTCTAGTCACCTCTGAGTTAGCTGGCGCACACAAGTAATTAAGTTTAATGTACTTTACAGAGACATACTGAACTCAGTCCTATGTCAAAACTGTAATGTATATTATTCCAATGCGCAGAGCCTATCAGGGATATAGGAGCTACACTACAGTTGGTGGGGGGCTGAGGAATCTTCCTTATTTGAATAAAGAGATCATGCAAAGAAGGTGATTATCATACACCTATATTATAGAAGCTCTTCCAAGAGATCTCATCCACCAAGAAGCTGGTAGTAACTGCCACTTGTACAGTCTTCCAAATTCCACCCTGACAACAATCCACAATCTTTGTGATGAGCTCATCAGATAGTAACTAGTGTAGCTACCCTTAAGATATGACATAGTAGTCAGTGAAACTCCCCATAAGATATATATAGAACACCACATCACCTCTCCCTCATTAACAAACAACATTAAAGTAAATAAACATAAGAAAATAAGTAACAATAACACTGAAGAAATCTTATGAGACACAATCTTGCAAGCGAAGAGGAATTTCCCTTAAACGAACAGGTCTATCCTCCTCCTGTCTTTACACCAACATCATTAGACTGACATTTAGCAATACTACTAAGATTCCATATCTTATGATCATCAGTTTTAACTGCATTCTTAAACATTTTGATTATTTTCACTGGTTGACTGAACTTGGACTTCTTCGCCTCCTTTCTTTGTGACTTGACCATGATCCAATCACCCACATTTACAACAGTCCTTTTCACAGCCTTTCTCTCATCATACCTTTTCCTGCCTATTTTCCATCTTCTCTCTCTCTCTTTCTCTCCACCCCTCCGTACCACTTACACCATCATCAACAACCTATCTCTTCATCATAGCCCATGATGGAGTCATTTCCGTGTTGGCAACTCTACCCTTAAACAACCGGAAAGGAGACACTCCCGTCGAAGAGTGCGGGATAAATCTGTATTTGCGCCCTTTTTTCTTCATTGCAATTTCCCATTCAACACCAGAAACCACAAGCCACCCTCAAATTATTCCCGAATGGTCGTCAGACTCTGTTTTCAAACTCCCATAAGAAGCATCAATGGAAAGCTAAAGGGATATGCAGGACAACTGGAATTATGCAGCAGGGGAGGGTCAAATTATGTGGCAGCATTGAGTAAATTATGCGACAAGAAAATGAGAATTATGCAGCATTTTGTAGCACATTGATAGTTTTACCTAATTATTTTGTCATTATTTTGTCATTATTAAGCTTGTTAACATGGTCTGAGCATTAGCTGTAACTCCTTAGTACCAGTTTAACACCCAAATATAGAAATAAGCTACAGAAAGGTGACCAGTCAACATTTGCAAAGGACCTTCAACTGTGCAGCAGTACGTGTTGAAGCGTTTTATCTAACATTTGAACCGATTGAGATAGGAACAAAATGTTCTTTTGTGTTTAAATTGTCAGATTATGTGGCAAAAGTAGAATTATGTGGCAAATGCAGCAAATCTACAATTATGCAAAAATCGCTGCAACCGCACAATCACATAATTCCAGTGACCATGGGAATTTGATAACAGTTAAGCTTTGGTAAAGATAGGCATCTTCTGGTATGTGTTGGCCTGAAAAACATATTTTTGATATTTGGTGACTGCACCCTTTGCTAAAGTGTAATGGAACCTAATATGGGTAAACACACACCTCTCCTAAATGCCCACGTTCTATACATTGTGGTGATATGGACTAATTGCATAATATGGTGACTGGGAGGCCATGGTTGAGACTGGGCAGTTCACTTTGTTTATTGATTGGACAGGATTTAAATGTGAATCCCGACTAGAGTATATTCAAAAGTAATAAAACGGCTTGGGAAAAACAAATGACCTTGTGAAGCAATTTATAGATGAAAGGTCTGCTTGATGAACTAACAGAAAGGTGATGTACAGCTAGTGAGGGAAAACTAAATTTGTATCTACTGTACTGCCCTAGTAGAGCTGTGAGAACTACCAAGCACTACAGCTTCGTTACACACTATCAGGGTTGGGATCATTCCAAAAGACAGACTTGTAGGCTACCCACTGGTCTCATAGACAGCTAACAAATGGGTAACAGCAGGAAGAAATAGACTAAAAATACCAGACCAACTGATGGAGGCCCCATGACACAAACAGCAGAAAATGTTGAACCCTCATCGGAGGATTCTGAGTCAGAGGTCAAAACGCTCCTGACAAAAAACAAAGTTTGTCTATAATAGATGGTAAAAGTAACATTTTGGTGCTCTGCTAGACCATCTGACCACATTGGCAAACAAAACACTTGTAGTATCGTGGCGAATGGCATATATCTGGTATCGAAGATAACACTACAGCTAGAAACTGTAAATATCCACATAAAAATTACTAGACGTCATAAAAGCAAAAAACAAAGATCTGGAAGCCAGATCTAGAATAAATAACCCCCACATCGTGGTTATATATCAGAATCTACAGTCCATGGCCAGATGGAGGAATTCATGGTGACTTCACTGTTAGATTAAAATGTTCTTCATTAGTTGTGGCTGAGCAATCTCAAAGAACCCTGAGCCCATTGAAGCTCAAGTGTGGCCAATAGCTTTTAAGCAGTAGGGATCTGTACACAGTAATATGCTTTGCATGCCAGAAGCCGCATCAGTCATGGTAATGTTCAACTGTCACCCAGTTCCAGCATTTCTCAACAGTGAGGAACAAGGCTTGATAGACATACACAAATATACAATGCCATGATCATCTTTCCTGCAGAATAGAAAGTCCTGCACTCCACCTTACCCTCAGATTAATATTGATCTCACCCTAATGAAATAGACTATTTAGCAATCTATTTGTCTGCATTCATCATAACTCACAGTTAGTCGACCAGTTGGTGACCAGCAGTTAAGAAAATAATGTATAATACCTCGGTTGTCACCTCTACATTTGGTATTTGTCATTACTTTTTATAATAATAGTTTAAATAAGCTAGAAGAAAAAGTATGAATGCATCATGACGGGAATCTGACTCTGAACAGGAATCATGAGTATTGGCTAAAGAACTGCTAAGGATAACCCCACGTGAAGCTCTTAGAAGTGCTTTGACTGCACGAGTACAAAGAGTCACCAGGAGACTGCGTGTGAGCTCCTAACAGATGCACAGATCAAGTTAAATGGAGAATGGATGGCGGGGAACCAGTAGGGGCTGTTCCCAGCAGAAGAGTGATGCTGCTTCAAAACAACAGTTGGGTGGAAACCCAAAGGTGATACCTGGGTAGAGGTGTCAGTTTGGTTTGCAAATGTGTTTGGATAAGGATGCCTCGCTAGCTTATCCCGGGAAAAGTGGAGTTGAGGGAACAAGAAGCTTTAGGTTAAACCACTCACTTGGAATATGTAGCATGACCAGACAAGCATCCTGTGCAAGCTTATATTAAATAAAAGGGAGCGCAAAATGCATTTCTAAAAGAGACACATCTGCCGGTGAAAGAGGGAAAAGCACTGCAGAAATGCTGGAGAGGCCATGTTCACTATACTGAAGAATCAGCGTTTGTCTGTGGCGTATTCATTTGGATCAGGCCTGGGGTCCCTTTGCAAGCTTACCTGACAAAATATGGACTGTCAAAATATCTACCTATAAAAATATTGAGTCAAAAATATCGATTTCAAAAATATCGTCTTCTTACACGTATAATACAAGTTACAAAAAGATTTTTTTTAAGTATCGTTGTCACTAATATAGTTGTCTAAAATATTGATTTTTAAATATATATAAATTTAAATAGTAAACAATAATTCAATTAAATAATGCTGCTAATATAATAGGAAAAATATATTTAATAATTGTTTTGAAAAATATTACAATTACTCATATTTAAAAAAATTAAAAGACAACATATATAATAATATATATATTTACTTACTTATATCTAATTTATTATTATTAAATTAATGTTTTCAATGTATATTATAATGTATTTTTTTTACATGTAATATAAAAATAACTATCCAATAATATAATATTTTTAAAACAAACCATTTCAATTACAAATTCAAAGTGAAACAAAATAAAAATGTTGAATTAACTAAAAATAAATAAAATAATAAAACATTAATAATTAGGAATATTATAATGGTAAATAACAAAAAATATATAAATATAAACAATATAAAGTAAACTACAATTTCTTTAAACTAATACATATACTATTCCCACTACAATTTAAACAAGAGTAGACAAAGTGTCATACTCAGGAGGTGTGAAATTTACAAGTCCCACTACACTCAATACAACAGTAGAGAAAGTGTTAGATTGCGGAGAGGTAAAATTAACTATTCCCACTCCACTCTGTTCAACAGTAGGGAAAATGTTGGATTGCTGAGGGGTAAAATTTACTATTCCCACTCCAGTCAGTGCAAAAGTAGGGCAAGTTTTGGATTGTGGAGGGGTTAAATTTACTATTCCCACTCCAGTCAGTGCAACAGTAGGAAAATTGTTGGATTACGGATGGATTAAATTTACTATTCCCACTCCGGTCAGTTCAACAGTATGGAAAGTGTTGGATTGCGGAGGGGTAAACTGTTCTATTCCCACTCCATTCAGTTCGACAGTAGGGAAAGTGTTGTATTGAGGAGGGGTAACATTTGCTATTCTCTCTCCAATGAGTGTAACAGTAGGGAAAGTGTTGGTGTAGGAGAATAGGATCTGCACTTATGTTGCCCCCACTTTTTTTCTGATGTATACACTGGTTTCTGGATATAGTCTGGCTGGGTCCCTGCTAATCAGAGCCCCAGTCTCTCGGTTCTCTCTAAACGACTTGGTGTGCATATTAGATGCACTAGTGATTGGATACTGTGGTACCTTATGAGCCCCTAGTATATGGTACCTTAGGTACCTAGGGCATAGGCACTTCACAGGCCTACCAGGGGCTGCAGCATGTATTATGCCACCCCTGGGAAGCATCCTCAATCTGACACCACAGACCTGCTACTGCAGCCTGTGTGAGGTAGTGTTAGCACTCCTCACAGAGGTATAGGTTCCTATATCTCACCATACACACACATATAAACCTATCAGCCACCCCTATGGCAGGCCCTATCAATCCTGAGGGCAGGGGGCTTGGTTTACTATGTGAGGGGGTGCTTCTGCCTGAGCAGGACCCCTCTGCAGCTGGCAGAGTCTATTCTCTGTGGCTGTTTGTGGATGCAGTTAAACCATATACTCTTAAGTGCATTATAACCTCGCGGTAAATGCTAACTTTGGAATGACTGCATCAAAACATGTCGTGTTTGGTATCAAACAACTTGGAATCATACCACCACACCAGTAACTGGTGTGGGAGTATGATCCCACCCTTCTAGAGGGGACGACATGTACCCACTGTACTAAAACAACAGAAATCTGAAAGAGCCCTGGCATCACAAAATGGATGCCACCAGCACAGACACTGGGCTGCCCTCCTGCTGCTGACTGAAACTCGCAGTGGAGGAGGCCCAACAAAAGGCATCCTGTCACAGGGAAGTGTCACCACCTTCCAGACAGGATTGAGTGTATTGGAGCTGGGTGGGTGCACTCCTAGAGTGCTTTGAAGTCCTGCACTGGGGGAGCAGTAGGCTCCTCTGTGCATATGCCAGCTCAAACCGGTTCAGGGCCTACCTGTCCCTGCTCTGGCATGAAACTGGACAAAGGGAAGTGGGTGTAACCACCGCCTACCCTGACCCTCCTAGAGGAGTGGTCATAGAGCTAGTCCCTCCCCTATATTCACCATAAGATAGCAACCTTTGCCATTGCAAATCAGATAACCCTGGACGACGGTCTATAAAGAAGAATCCTGGCCCTTCGACGTTCCAATAACTTTGGAAGACAGAAGAATCTCCCTTGGAGTCAAGGAGTGACTCCCCTGCTTGGCAGGCACCAAAAACCTTAATCAATGGTTGCAAACGTTCCCGCTCCCGCCGGAGTTCGAAGTCCCTGCTGCCCCAGAAGGTGATTTCCTGACTTCTCGACGGCCATTGCGAGTCCCCAGCAAAGCTGTGGCGAGTGGACCCCACGAGTGACGAGGAACAGCAATACCAGAGGACCGTGCACTATTGTCAAGTGCAATCCCTTCACGACATTCTATGAACTTGTGCTTTCGACCATTTGTGGGCCAAGCCTCCAGCATATTTTGCAGCAAAAATCAGAGACCTACCCCGTCCCGAGTGACCGTGGGCTCCTGTGAAGCATTTCCTGAAGAGGTGTCTTTGCGATCACTTGCCCGTTGGCTAGTGGGTCCACCAAAGACTTTCTTATCAACTCAAAGGGCTCCCCTGGTTGCTTCAGGCCTGCCTTCACTTACCCTTGCTGGGTGAGTCCCTCAGACCTTGCTGGTCTGCAACATCGACTTTCTTCAGTCTATACAAGACTTGCAGTTGCCAAGGCTTGTTGGCTCCAATCCGGTTGCCGGCACCGCAGTCAGCTGCAAACGTTGGGGGACACTCCGAATCCAGCTGCTGGTCATCGTTGATTCTTCCTGGACCTCATGAGCGAAGAGTCAAAACACCATCGACGACCTGAAATCACCCGACAGCTGTGGCCATCCATCTTCCTGGCCCCCGGTCACTGGCAAGTGACTTTGAACACTGTCCCTTCAATTTTCTGGTCTTCTGCATCTTGAATCCACCCTTGGATTCCATTGGACACTTCTTCAGTCGACGCAAGCAGCAAGTCTTCTTTGGTCTCCATAGAAAACAGCGACGCGACCCGACACCAAAAGACACCTATGCACCCGACTTCCCTGGGTGAGGTAACTAGTGCACTCCGGTGCCCTAGTGTGTGTTGGCCCTCGAAGTACTTACCTTGTAAGTGGCTTGCTTGTAGACTTCCTCGAAGTACCCTAAAACTTTAAAAATCAAACCACGACTTGCTCCATTGAAATCAATGGGGAACCCGCGGCTGTGTTCCCACACTGCACGTGTCTCCCGTGGCCTTGTTACTTACCTGCTAACACTGCAGTAGTGAAGCCCCAGCGATTCCCCAGGCCCTAGGCCTTGTCATTTTGCAAGTCGACATTCTTATACCATTTTTTAGTATATGGTCTGGTACGCCCCTAGGGCTCCAGCCATATTTGTGCCTAATTTATTGTGAAACGTTGACATTTGAATGTGTATCTAGCTTCTAATCTCATAAAGAGATTAGTAGAGTATGTCTAGTAATAAATACATATATATTTGATATATATACCTGTGTGGTGTCCTTTCATTTGGTAATTCAAGAGATTATAAGGTAAAACAAGCTGCTTTACATTCCACTGAGACTTAGCCTGAAGGCTGCTCTCCACAGCTACCACTAGGATAGCTTTCTTTAAAAGGTTGTCTTAAACCTATCTACCATAAGAGTCGAATTGGACTGGCGCAAGGTGGCCACTATAACTAGTGACCAGCATATGCCAGGCCAACTTCTCACGGTTGGATTGCAGAGGGGTAACATTTACTATTTCCACTTCAGTCAGTTAACAGTAGGTAAAGTGTTGGATTACAGAGGGGTACAATTTACAATTCCAATTTCAATAAGTGCAAAAGTAGGGAAAGTGTTGGATTGTGGCAGGGTAAAATTGACTATTTCCACTGCAGTCAATGCAACATTAGAAAAAAACAAATTCTATTCATCACAATAAAATAATTCCAAAAACATAGTAAACAAAAATATAAATATGTCAAATAACACAAATATATTTTATATTAAAATTTAAATGAAGTAATTACATATTATAATTTTAAATACATATCATAAATAACTATAAATATTATGATAATTAAAATTCAATTTGTTTTCTTCACGTCAATGAATAGTTTTTATTCTAAATTATTTCTTAACAAAAAAATTCCTAAATAATTTTAATTTAGTTACTTCCCACCGTATACCCCTACAAAACTCACAACCTGTACCTAAAACGTAACTTTATAAAGCAAATTATTTACATGATCAACATAAATATTGATCAACAAACTAATTATCATTGATAAAAAATTAATTATTAATTAAATATAAATAATTTACTTCCCACAATATACACCCACAAAACACACAACACAGTCCTAAAAATTTCCCAAAAAGTAATTACACAATCAAGAACATTAATGATCAAATCAATAATCAATATCAATGACAAAATATATTATTACCTAATTAAAATTAATTTTTCTCCCACCATATATCCCTACAAAACCCACAACCCACACCTAAAATTTAAACTAAAAAAATGTAATTGCACAATTAACAAAATTAATTATCAAATAAATAATTACTAATTAAAAATATAAACATTCATTACTTGGAATTAATTTTCTTCCCACCCTGTACCCCTATAAACCCCACAACCCACACCAAAACAATAAATAATAATAATTACATAATAAATTATAAATTAAATAATTTATACTAATTAACTACTAATGATTAATTCATTTGAATTAATTACCTCTCCATCCTGTACTCCTATAATCCGCACATAAAAATTAAATAATAAAATAATTGCACAATTATCAATTAAATAAAGAATATTCATTTTCAAATAATCATTAATTTACTATAATTAAATGACTCCCCCCCCCCTGTAACTCTATAAACCCACAACCCGCTACTGTACTAAAAATAAAAAAAACTAATTTAAATTAAGTTTAATAACGACGACAAATTTAACAACTTTGTTAAAAAACATAAACAATAATAATGCAAAAAATGTACATCAGTCCTTTGTATGGGGACACGACACAGCCTATTCAAGTGAAGTGTTAGCCCCTTCCTTCCATCCTTCCCAGGCAAAGCCATCAGAATGCAGATGTATGTAGATGCATACTCAGACACACATATCCTTGCTGTGTTGTGCCTGTCTTGAGGGAATGCACAAAGTGTAGCTGTCACCTACCCCAGACGTTTATTGGAAACAGGCTGCAAAGCACACAGACTTAAAAGCACTTAAACAATATATACTAAAATACATAATATATACTAAAATACATAACAATAATTAGAAAACAAAATCATTAACCAACTTTATTGTTATAAACAATATTAATGACTTTGGTATTTTAAAAAGCAATATTACTTACCTTAAATTCGATTTTCTTGACAACGATATTCTTGCTGACGATATTACCATACCTTGATATTTTTTACTCGATATTATGATAAGTTGATATTTTGTACTCAATATTTTGTCTTAACACCCCTTTTCAAATAA
This sequence comes from Triturus cristatus, assembly GCF_964204655.1. Classification (NCBI taxonomy): domain Eukaryota; kingdom Metazoa; phylum Chordata; class Amphibia; order Caudata; family Salamandridae; genus Triturus; species Triturus cristatus. The sequence continues at coordinate 135,356,374 of NC_140590.1, read as the reverse complement.
CATGAGAGTTAAAAGACAAAAAAGTAAATGCATTATTCTGAAAGGGAGAATAGATGGGAGAGATATTGTGTTAGCATACATATATGGCCTAACCATACTTCTGGGTGTTTTTTCAGATATGTTGTCCAAACTGTTGGAAAATGGCCCTCTTTGAAGGGTCACCCCAAACCTTTTGCCTTCCTTCTCCTCTTTTTCTGACTTGCCTTTTGTTGGCTTTAGGACTCTAGGCACTTTACCACTGCTGATCAGTTCTAAAGTGCATGTGCTCTCTCCTCTAAACATGGCATAATTGGTTTACACCCGTTTGGCATATTTGATTTATGTGTAAGTCCCTTGTAAATTGGACTACCATATACACAGGGCTCGCAAATCAAATGCTACTAGTGGACCAGCAGCACTGATTGTGCCACCCACAGAAGTAGCCATTCAAACCTGTCTCAGGCCTGCCATTGTAGGACCTGTGGGTGTAGTTTGCTGCCACTTCGACTTGGCATTTAAAACTACTTTCCAAGCTTGAAACCCCCCTATTATCACACATAGGTCAAACCTAAGTTAGGCCCTAGGTAGCCCTAAGGACAGGGTGTTGTGTAAATGAAAGGTAGGACATGTGCAGGTTTGTTTTGCATGTCCTGGTAGTGTCAAACAGCCTATTTAGTTTTTCACTACTGTGAGGCCTACTCCTCTCATAGGTTAGCATTGGTAATTCCTTAATAAACTTTTAAGATGTAATTCCAATCAGAGAAGAGTAACTTTTTCATGTTTCATATGTTTGGTATGTTAATGACAAATCCTCCTTACTGATGAAGTTGGATTTAACATTAACATTTTAGACATGCCACTTTTAGGAAGTTTACACTTCTCTGTGCTTTTAAGTCTGTGTGCTTTGCAGCCTGTTTCCAATAAACGTCTGGGGTAGGTGACAGCTACACTTTGTGCATTCCCTCAAGACAGGCACAACACAGCAAGGATATGTGTGTCTGAGTATGCATCTACATACATCTGCATTCTGATGGCTTTGCCTGGGAAGGATGGAAGGAAGGGGCTAACACTTCACTTGAATAGGCTGTGTCGTGTCCCCATACAAAGGACTGATTACCCCCCACAGATAGCCTGGCAGACAGGACTGGGTTGAAACTTCAGAGAGCTGCTTTGAAGTTGCCCCATATCAAATACACTTTTTGGTATCAGTACTGGATCTCTGACCCCTACAATTAGACACTACTAGACTTGTAACTAAGCTCTGCCAGAAGAACTGCTGTGCTCCTTAAAGGACTCAACTGAACTGCTGATCTGGAAGGCCTGCTTTTCTGTTTGTTACCCTGCTGCCTGCTGCTCTCTGACTCCGCTAAAGGAGAGCTGGACTCTGGCTTCACTCCAAGTGATCTCCAAGGGCTTGTTGGCTTAACTCCTGTTGTTTGGGACTCAGGGATATCAAAGTCTTTAGCCCTGTTCCTGTGCCTGGCTCACTGGAAGTGGCCCAAATACTTGAAACACAGATTTCGATGCATCTCCTGTCTGCGTGTAGCAGAATCGGTGCATCGACCAGGTTGCAGGAGTAAAGTTAAGATTGATGCATCGCCTCGATTATGTAGCAGAATCTGGCACATCGCTTAAAGCCTCTCGAATCCAGCACCCATCTTTGGAACTGAAGCATCGCCTTCTCTGCGCGGAGATCGACGCATCCTGCATCTGTGGCCTCGGCAATGACTCATCTCACTGTTTGCGACCAGGAAAGGTACTTTGTTCACTGAGGCCTGCATGGTTCCTGTAGATGGCCTGAGCTCCATCGCAGTCTGCCTGTACTTTGACTTTACCCCAGTCCAGTGAGATCTAGAGTAAACTTTTTAGTGCTACTTGCTTCTAAGTGCTTTACAGCTTTTGTTCCTTTGAAATTCAGTATCTCAACTTCTATACATTGGATCTGTGTTGTTTTTGTCTTGTGTTTATTATGCAATAATCTATTTTTATAAACTTGTGTGGAGTCCTTTCATGGTGTATTCATTGTGTGTGCACACATACTTTACACATTACCTGTTTAGATAATCCTGACTGCTCTGTGCCAATCTACCAGAGGTGAGCACTTGTTATCTTTTAGTGTGTACTTAGCTTACCCTTACTAGAGTAGTGGTTCCTGCCTGTCCTGGGTGTATCCCTGAGCCAACCAGAAATCCCATTTTAACACCTCCCTCAAAGTATTTTTTGTGCATGTAGTTGCAACTACTTGGTATAATCTGGGAACGCTGTGATGCAGCTGGAGTCCTTATTGACGGAACCTTGTCTCTGTACTACCAGTAGGATCTTGTATTTGTCTTTTTAGTTAATTATTCATACAGCTTCCCATGGCACTAGGTGGTGGTGGACATTTGAAAGATAGCATGGGAGGGCCTCAGGTGGGACGAGGTGGCTACCATGGTCTGCAGCTGGCTTACTGAGTCCTTCTGGTCAGAGATGCAGCCCATAGTCCAATGCGTTCCTGAGGTCTTGGCATAGAAGGGTACATCTACTCCTACCTTCTGGATTTTCCTTCAAAGTTCCAAGCAGAAATATTTAAGTGCCTATAGGATTACCTTCTTAGAAGAGAAGGGAAACGGCTGGCCAGCCACAAAACACATGGAGGCCCCCCCATGCTCTGGAACAAGTCAGGAGCTCTTTAACCAGGGTCCCGCTGCCCATGCACAGTGCTGAAGGGGGCCCCTTGGAGCTCGGGGTCCCCCAGCACCGCGGTGCCACTGTTACACTACAGCTTTGTGGCTGCTGATTAACATTTAGAAAATTTGTCAAGCTTTACTTGGTTCGGAATATGACATTGTTTGTCTTTAGGCATGATTCTACTGCAGGTCTGTATCAAGTTAAATACTGTCATTCCAATAAATGTGTCCCTTCTTAATATTGTAGAGGTGGTAAAGGTAGGGGCTGCTCTGTTGCCTCACATTGTATAAGACAAGGCAGTGCTGCAACCGGTCAGCCCTTCCTGCAGGATCTGCGGCCACTATTTCTCAGCAAATGAAGGAAGGTAATAGTAAGGAGTGAGGTTCATGGTGCAGGGTTCTCCCTGATGAAACAGTCCTCTATAACCTCTGCCACCATGACGCCAGTACAACCCCTCTCTGCTACTGCCCAATGGAGGATAGTCTTCAGCTTGTCATCATACAACCTCCAAGGCCTTCATTCCTAGATAAGTACATCCAGGGATCATGAGCAACATTTTCTTTAGAGGTCGCCACCAAAGAAATGACCTTTTAGACAAAGCCACTGCACAATGTTAATGGCAGTGTGCAGTTCAGCAGAGGAAAACGTATTCAGGCGTTCATTCTTATCCTACAGTAGTTCGATGAGTCCTTGCATTCAGTCGCCTGGTAATCAATTAATGGCTGCTCCTCATCAGATTACTTTTACTCTCACTCAGCTATTACCCACGATCAGCCATTCCCTTACAAAAACACATCTGCCTCCCCCTGAGTCCCAGCTATTCCGGTACTGGTCCCCAGGCCACTGACTCTCTGTTACACTCGTCACTCCCCCAGTAAGTGTTTATAAAGGGAGGATTCAGGGATCCCTTGTGCCTCCCACCAATGTTGTCAGCCATTGAAGAGGAGCAGAGAGGGAACCTGGTATCCCCAAATTTGCAAACACTTCCTAAACAAAATGACACATAAATCAACAATGGAAATATTGTTCTGTAAGCAATGAAAATACTTTTGTGTCAGCAAAGTAAATGCATCAAAGAACACATACTAGCTCTCAATTACAAGCTACAAGCCCTGTTGCATTTGCAATGTAATAAAAGGATATGCTCTAGCATTGTATGTTTGCAAACAGATCTGTTCCTAAATACATGACATGGATGTTCATAATATAACATGAAACTGATCTTACGTTAATCCTCACAAGCTTAAAAAAGACATTAAAGTCTATGGCGAAAGTCCCTGACCCAAAGCGCACACTCTCTTTTTACAACTTAGGGGCAGATTCCAATTCCGGCCGCAAAACGTACCGACCGACACGGACCCGGAACGGAGACCGACCGACACCGTCCGGCGCCGTACAACCCGTGCAGTACGATGCTACGCGTGACACATACAGAATACAAGCCGTACGACCGAGCCGTAGGGAAAACAGTGACTCGCCCAAAAACCGGACGCGATTTGCACCGATCGACACGCGCCAGGAATAAACCCGACCGACACGTACCCGCGATGTCTGAACCGCGCAGTACGATGCAATGCGTGTAAAACCAGACCAACTCGCACGGAGCCCAAGCCGCATGACCGACACGCACAGAAAACAGGGACCTGAAGCAATAGAGATCTCTGCGACCGACACGTATGAAACACAGAAGAAAGTCAGCGTGAAAGAGCCGGAAAAGCCCGCACGAGCCAACATCAGCGTCCGTCTTGGTCAGAGGAACGTCTCCTTCATAACTAGAAAACCCAAAGGAAAAAATACAAAAAAAAGGACTAAACAAGCAATGACAAAGTCAATAAATCTAAAAAAAAAAACTTAGAACAAAGACACACCCACAACTGCACCTATATAAAGGACACCAATCACTACCATGATCCTTTGCAAATTTAATACAACAGCCAGCAGAAAACACCATCACACAGCAACCACAGACACACTCACAACTCACCCATCACATAACTTTCACACTATTAGCACCTCACCAAAAGCACCCACACATACAGCTAGCAAAACCGACACTCACCCACCCTCACTTGCACCCTCACACACACATCACTCACCACCACCACCCATCACTATGCCCCCAAAGAAGAATCCAAAGTTCACAGACAGTGAGTTAGAAGTGCTGGTAGACGAGATCATCAGAGTAGAGCCACATTTGATTGGTACATTGGTCCAAAGGACCCCCATGTCACAGAAAACAAAGATGTGGGCGAGGATTGTGGACAAGGTGAACGCACAAGCACCAACGTTGCGCACAAAGGACGATATCCAGAACAGGTGGTATGAAGTGCGCAGGAGGGTCACGAAACTCATCGAGAAAGATCACGCCTTGAGTCAGCGCACTGGTAGTGGCCCTCCTGCCAAACCAGTATACTTCAGGTCCTGGGAGGAGAAGGTGCGGGACATCCTACCACCAGAGAGCATCCATGGTCTAGCAGACATACCAGAGCCTGGTGAGTACACAACCAACATACTCAAGATTGTGTGGCAAGGGAACAGTGAAACCATGCACTGTTAGCAAAGCCACAGTAACCAATAGATAATCATCCCAAGATGTGTATGCTAGTCAGAGAAACACAATACCTGCTATCTTATAGTGACTTGTAACTGTGTCATGACATGTACAAACCTACCAACAAATAGAGCAAGGCAGTGGCACAAAGTCAAATAAACACTATCAGACAGTTTGCCACCACAAACACAATACCTCACAATGCAGCTGACTGTGACAGGAAGGAATAGTGGGTATGCAGGTGAAGTGAGTGTATCCAAAAGCATGATGGGGTTTGTAGTCACAGATAATGCTCCCCCTCCAAATTGGCCCATCAAGACCTCTCTGAACCATGCCCACATCACAGGGAGTGAAAAATGACTGACAAGATGGCTGACACTGGGTCCTGCTGTGGGGAGCACAAGGCCCTGGTAGGGGTTGTGCGCAAATCAGAAGCAGGACACCACTGACTAACATCCTGAAAGACAACTTGCACGCCCTCCAATGGAAGCACGTTTCATGGTGGGATGTCTGGCCGGGTGGGAAGGAGGTCTGACAGCTCTGACCATACTTACCAGCATGTGGAGACACACACACCCCTCAACACAAACTCCACACAACTCACCGGGTAGAATGCATTGACTTACACTGTAGTGAAATATGACCCAAAGATACACCGCTCTGGGTGCTGCTGTGTGAAGCACAGGGTCTCTCTTTGGACTTGTACCCAAACAAACACCAGGCCGTCGCAGTCAGCCATCTTGCTATTGCTGTCACACTCCCTCACAGGAAAGCAGAGTCAAAAGGAAGGAAGTATGGGCATTCTAGGAAGGGGGGTGTAGCCAAGAGCATGATGGGAGTTGCAGTCACAGACATTCCCCACCCACCCACATGGCCCAGCAAGCTCAAACTGAACCATGCTCACCTCACAGGGAGTGGGAAGGGACTGACAAGATGTCTGACACTGGGTTCTGTTGTGGGGAGCACAAGGCCCTGCTGGGAACTGGGCACCAACAAACACCAGGACTGCACAGTCAGACATCTTGCCATTGCTGTCACACTCCCTCACAGGGAAGCAGAGTCAAAAGGAAGGAAGTATGGGCATGCTGGGAAGGGGGTGTAGCCAAAAGCATGATGGGAGTTACAGTCACAGACATTCCCCACCCACCCACGTGGCCCAGCAAGCTCACACTGAACCATGCTCACCTGTGGTGGTACCAGGGCCACATGTGTACCATCAATAGATCTGATGACGTTCGGCATCCTCCCCAGTGTATAAAAAGCATCCTTTATTTCAGTGAGTTGACCTGGGCTAGGAAACCTGATGTACAGGTCAAGGAAATGCAACATCCCCTCCAAAACATCGCGTAGCACACAACTGAACATAATTTGCGACATACCACCAGCAGTAGCCACAGTGTACTGGAAGGTGCCAGTAGCAAAGAAGTGCAGGGCTGCCCTCACCTTCACCTCTGGGGTCAGTGCTGTAGGGTATGTCCGGCCAGGTAGCAGATGTGGTGCCAACTGCTCCATCAACTCCTCAACCAGTGGCCTGGTGAAGCGGTACCGTCGGATGCAGTCACGTTCCTGCATGGTTTCAAGGTCTGGGAACGGTCTATGGACAGCTGGTGCCTTGCAGTACAGAGATGAACAAAGGAAGATTGTCGATTCATCCACCCATGTGGCTATGACCAAGCAAAATATCACATGATACATCATGACAATACACAATGTACTGAGGTGTGTGCTGTGGGTATGGACACATATGTCACCTACATGCCCATCACCTCACATCTCAAGTCCACATGTCTACATAAGTTACATGTAGTGCAATGGCCAATCATTGGGCTGTGTCACAGTACCTATGTACTGCTGTCATATTACAAACACACACCACAGTGACAAGTGAGGCCTGATGTCTCCCAGGCATCACAGATCTTTGACATGCAGCTACCCAGGGTCCCTGTATTGCCACATGGACACTGGCATGACATGGCGTATCATGTACACGCCACAAGACAACCGTGAGTCCCACAGGTAGTGGCCACTGTTGTCTCTGCAGGCCCTACATGTACGTCTCGTAGACACATACACACAACATCAATGTTGATGCACAAACCACATGGATGTGGAGACTGTCTCCCATTGGGCACATTTGATCAGCCACATCTGAGACACAACATGCACACAGACTGTGGGTGTACATCAGAATTGGGGCTATAGGTTTCACTGTGACATACATACCATCACCCCCAGGACTCAGGGTGTATGTGACATGTCCTAAACATATCCAACCTGAAACTGTGTCCATGACTCATGCCCATGACTGTACAGTTGCACATCACAGTGGTAATGTACACAACACACAAAGGATTCTGTCCCCATGAACACGTGCACAGCCTGGGAGTGGCTGCACAAAAGTGCCACACAACAAACCAAATGTTGCCCCCCCAAACACACAGGGAATGCAGCCTTACATGCCATGGGACACAGTGTGGCACATGCTCTAGTGTGGTAGGTGTGCACCTGAGTCCCTGGCAAGTAACTGTGTGTGGAAGCCATCAAAAAGTCACACCAATGTCAACCGACGCGGGTGACTTCTACAGAGACGCATTGCACAGTTCAGGACCGAGCCGTGCGTACGCTTAGCCATTGACTGCAATGAGAATCGATGCGGGTGACTATCATGCGTACGCATTGCACAGTTCAGGACCGAGCCGTGCGTACGCTTAGGCATTGACTGCAATGAGGACCGATGCGGGTGACTATCATGCGTACGCATTGCACAGTTCAGGACCGAGCCATGCGTACGCTTAGGCATTGACTGCAATGAGGAGCGATGCAGGTGACTATCATGCGTATGCATTGCACAGTTCAGGACCGAGCCGTGCGTACGCTTAGACATTGACTGCAATGAGGACCGATGTGGGTGACTATCATGCATACGCGTCGTGCAGGCATGGACCGAGCCGTACGTATGCCTTGGCCATTGAATCGTGTGGAGACGGGTGCGTGTGTATCTTCAAACTACGCGTTGTACAGTCAGTTTACTGAGACGTGCGCACCCATTGGCTCTGGACTGTCATGGAGACGGATGCGGATTCAAAACTTGTACGAGTCGTGCGCTGGAAATTCAGTTGGATGCCTACAACTATGTTGCAATTACTAGGGTTTTATGAATATGAAGATTTGAACGATGCGGAAGACGTGTACGAGTCGTACCATTCCATGGATTGGCCGGATTCATAGAATGCAACCGTGTTGGACCTATCACTTGGGACACATGGCACAGATTCTGCCTCTGCAGCACAGATATAAGGCTGGCTGGCCCCCAGGGAGCTCACTTGCCTGCACTGCATGCTACTGGACCACATCTCTGACACCACTGCTGCTGTCTCTGCATCCTCTGGCTACTGCTATGGCACGTACTCTGGAGAGGGACACAGCCTTCACTGAGGAGGAGAACCAGGCACTGCTGGACAGGCTCCTTCCACAGTACAGCAAGCTGTATGGGAAACCAGGGGAGCAGGTGAGTATGCAGTCCACTGCCTTCCTAATTGTGCATGTTGTCTGACTAGCAGTACTAGCAGTGTGTACACTAGTGGCAAGCGTACTCACTGAGTACTTTCATCCCCCAAAGTGTGTAGGTACATGTAATGAACAGGTGTTCTGCAGCTAAAGTGCATTTGTGCAAGCTTAAACTTCCCAGGCATTGTTAACATGTCAGACATGCAGGGCATTTGTCCATTTCCATGGGTGCACTACTTGTGTAACTCATTTTCCTTTGTGATGACGACATGTAAATCCAACTGTGTGCAGCACAAATATGAGGCATGTGTGTTAATGGACTTTTAACTTTGTCATCATCACAGGTTGATGCCCACCAGAAGCAGGAGATGTGGCTGACCATCGTCCGGGCAGTTCGATTGGTGGGGGTCTACAAGCGCCAGATCCGCAACTGCCAGAAGAGGTGTCAGGACCTGCGGGGCTGGACCCGGAGGATCGCAAGGGTCCAGCTGAAGCTGTCGCCTCCTCGCAGGAGGGGCGGACACCGGACCCTGACCCCCCACATGCTCAGTATTCTGGCGGTGGTCTTCCCGGACCTGGATGGGCAGCTGAAGGCCAGACAGCAGCAAGGAGGGGGTAAGTCCATGCCTAATCTGTGTACTATGTCTGACCTGCTATTTGCAGTCTTTTGGCCTGGTCACACTTCCACATTACATCTGTCTTGTAGTCCAGGACTCATGTCCCTCAATTGTGTGATGCAGCCTCCTCATCTGATCCACAGGTGTGGACCTTACAGTCTGTGGCTTGTCTCACTAGGGCACTGTGTCCCTGCAGTCAGCTATGCTTCAGGTTCCAGACAGCATCTGTTACCGTGACTCTGTTGTGGATTTCATGGGTGGGTCAATTGTTTACACAATGCCCGAGATCTGACATGTGATCTGTGTGTGCCTTTGATATGTGTTCCAATTGCTGGTCTGACTTGCACCATGTGCCTGGGGTATTTCAAACACACCCATGCAGCAGGGGACTCCAATTTGTGGGCCTCAGGAGTATGTATATCAAGGGTGTCACACTTGCTTAGCCACCTGACTACTGTCCAGGGCTATACACTGTTTCACGTAGACCTGGGCAGTCATGCCTACTCAAGGACATTTAGAAACACTCTGTAATCCCACTCCTGTGTATCAACTTACAGGTTGTGCTTAGTGACATGTGCCTTCAGGTGTCTGCCTCTCTATCATTGTGGTGTGGCTTCCTTTTCCGGACAACTGGGGTGTTCATGAGTTTGAGGGTCAGCAGGACATCTGAGATGTGACTATGAGAGACAAGACCTGTGTGACATATAGGTGTGTGATCACTTGACAGTGCACAATGGTGTATGCAACTGTGAACTTCAGGCAGCTGTGTTTCATGCACAGCAGACTGTGATGTGCTCATGTACACGGAGTTGTGTTCGCAGAGACTCATATGTCTGTCTTGTATGATGTGGGATCTTCTGGGTCCGGTATATGTTGCTAGCAGGGGATGGACAAGTGCACTTGTCAGCTGCAGAGTTTGCTTTACCCATGACCTATGATTGTGACACAGTGCATACTGTTGTTGTCTGGATGCCCTGCCCCTGTGACGGGAGACAGTGATGACTGACTTTCCAGGCATGCCAGTGCCATGGCATTTAACCTGCTATGAGTGATCCTGCATTGGGGTCAAATGTGCTACATGCACCCCATTGTGGCATTGACTATCAGGACATGAGAACATCATAGTGTGGGTTGCTGGTATGCATCACAAGCATGTGAAATGAGACTGTGGCCATCCCTTCATCCTGACACCTGTACTGAGTCAGTGGCAAGAGATGTGCTGTGTGTATAGTGACATACATCTACATGTTCACTTGCATGGCCAACAAATGTGTAGGTGGTGCATGTCTGCACATTGGGGTATTAGCATCCAACATGCAACAGACATATGGGTGCAAGTCCAGGATGGATATGAGTGCCATGGTTGATGGTGAGACTGATAATTGGCTTATTCTAAACAGTGTGAGCACTTTGAGCATTGTTCAGCTGATAATGCCAGGGCTTGCCCTGTGATGTGCTGTACTCACTGTGGTGTGTGCGGTCATTGCAGGTGACTGATGTTGTTCTTTGTTTCCTAATTCTATCCAGATACATCCACGGGCACAGGAGGGGATAGCTCCACGGACTAGGAGGAGCCACAGAGCCTGACTGGGACAGAAGGCGAGGAGTCGGAGGGACCCAGTGGCGCGGAGGGTGAGTGGAGCCAAACGAGGAGTCCTCAGCACCATCCACCCCAGCTGAGGGCCACAGCAGCTCGGAGGATGACTCCCTTGTGGAGGCAGGTGTCAGCAACCACCAAACCCCAGCTAGTGAGGCTGTCCCCGCCACCGCCACCACCACCATCACCACCCTCCCATCGGTCCGTGGAGGCTCCCTTGTTCAGGAGCATGTCTCCTTTGTGCCAGGCACCGCACCCCCTGCCCCTGTGTCCCCTGCTGCCCTGAGTGTGGAGGCTGTGGACTTGCTTCAACAGATCCATGTAGGGCAGACATCAATGCTGAGTGTCGTCCATGCACACACCAGTCTGTTGACACAACTGGTGTAGTTCATGGAGGGCATTTCATTGGGCATGTCTGCCCTACAGAGGACCAATCAGTCCGTGGCCTCCTCCCTGACGGCAGCAGTGTCCCTCCTCCAACAGTCCCGCACCCCTCCTACCCCTGCCCCACCCATGATTCCTAGCACCCTACCTGTCCCAAGCACACACGCACCAGCACATTCACCCAAACCCACAGACACGGGCAGCACACAAACACCCAAACCAAGGGCTAGACGTGCACACAAGCAACCTCGGGGGACTGATACCACACTCACACTGGATGGTTTGCAAACACACACACAGTCATCCACAACCACTCCGCAGTCCTCCGATACCTCTCCCTCCCAGCCCCCTTCCCTTGTCTCACCTGCAATCCCATCTCCCCAGAAGCTCTTCCTCTGTGACCTTGGCCTCTTCCCCACCGACCCAGCATATTCAGCTTACAAGGGGAAGAGGAAGTCCCCACACACAGAGGGGAGTGCTCCTCACACCCAGACACCCTCCCCCAGGCGCAGTCAGACTGAGGCCCCCACCGGAGCCGGAAGAGCAAGACCCCACCCCGCCCAGCTCCACGACAAAGTCTCCGTCCTCCATCCCCCAGGCCACCACTCCACAGGATCCATCGCCACACCGTGCCCCAGGTTCCCCCACCCACAGATACACCATCCCCAAAATGCTCAGGCCCTCCCCCCCTACCATTTGCTCTTCCACCCCCACCACCCCCGGTCAGACAGTTTGTGCCACTGATGTGGGGACCGTGTCCCCCCCTCTGTCCTGCCGACCTCACATGAACCCCATTGAGTTAGGCACTGCAGTGGAGTCCACGACCACCCCGTCTGACTTGGGCACTGCAGTGGGGACCCAGTCCACTCCATCTGACCTGCCCACTGCAGTTGTGCCGGCACGCACCCTTTCTGACTTGTGCCCCACAGTTGTGACTGCACCCACTACTTCAGTCAGCTCCACGGCAGTTGCCAGTGACTCTCCTGCATCCACCACCCCTTCACTGCCTCCTTCTGCTGAGCCCTGCTCCTGTCCCTGCGGTGCCTGGCCTGCCCCCATGTATGCCCCTCCGAGGGGATGTTCCCTGTCCTTACCAGTGCAGGCAAGCAACGTGTGACAATTGTCACTCAAATCACATTGTTGACATTTGGATATGGACTGGCCATTGGCCTTTGTTTAGAAAGGACTTTGCATTTAAAAATTGCTGAATAAAGCATTTTTCTTTATCCTTGTGAATTTGATTTAGCTGTACATTATGTTGATGATGTTTAGCATGACCTTGCAGTTGTAATGCTGGATTTCCAATGTTGAATACTGAGGTGTTGATGTGAGGTACTCTATGTGGTCCATGAGATATGTATCCTATTCTGGGCGGTATCCATGTCATCCTTTGCAGCTAACTGGGTGTGTCATGTATAACAATTTGTGAACATCTATGTAAACATTTCCTTTGCATGGTCACATCTGTGGCTTGCACACATGCACATATGATGTGCCTCCCATTGTCCAATTTGTCTATTTCCCTGACTGTGGGCGCATCTCCACTGGAAATGTAGGTGTGGGCATCATTGGTGTAGGAGCAACTGGGTCCTCTGTGCAACTTGCTGGATACATGTATTGAGTATTTGCAGATGACTTAAGGGACACTCCCGTACCCAGGCTGTTGTGACCAGAGCCTTCATTGTGTGGTAACTGATGGCTGACTGACCAAGTGTTCTGCTGACATGACTGAGACCTGCTGGGACTATGTTTGGCACAGCTGAGCTTCCACAAGAGTTGAGTCCCCTCAAGTAAGTGTGTTGCTCCGTGACATTGCCTGGGCCCATGGTGTGTGTTGTGTGACTATGTGTGTGTGTGTCCACATCCCTTTTCATACACAGGCAGTGTTCCCTTGATATGTTCCTGTTGTTGATGCTTGCTGAGTTGTACTGTGTTCATCCCACATCTTTGCCGTGGGCTACCAGAAATGTGGGAGCATGACACACTACTGTTAATTGGTGTTTCATCATTGGGATTTGTCAGTTCTGAGTGGTGATAATGTGGTCAGACGCAGATAGGACACAGTCAGGGGTCCCCAAGGCACTTCTTTGTTCGCAATATCATGTAGTTGTCCCTAGGTGGAACCTTTCAGTGATTGAGACATATGTATGTGTGTGTAACTGCTCCCACTCGTCAGGTTCAGGGCTGCACTGTTGGCAGGTGTCAGCATGTGTGCCTTGTGGTTCTCCTTGGATTCTGTATTTTCCTGGGAGTGTGGCAGGTATTCAGAAGGTTACGGGAGCTTTGACGTCATGGCCATGTACCGCATGCTGTGCAGTATGTCTGTCATTCACCAGGATGGTAGACTGTCCTTGTGTGATGAGTCTGTGCACCTTAGTTCCTCCCAACATTACTATGTTTGTCATGGGTGCATGTGCAATGTCACCTGTCCATGTGGACTTCACAGATGCACATTGGTGCAGTTCAGGGTGTGTGGTGTTGAGGGTGGACTGATGTAAATGTTTGCATGGATGGGCCCCTAACTCCTGTTTGTCCATGGATGACCGGCCATGCTGAAAGATTTGTGTTTGTGTAGGTGTGATGTACGTTTGTGGCACAGGACACATGTCTGGGTTTCACAGTTTGTACGACATCTACCTTTGTCATCACAGTGGACGTATCATGCATGCTTGTGTCATCCCAATGTCTGGTCCCTGGGCGTAGTGCTGTTGTGTGTCAGTCTCTTGCTGTGTTAGTTGCTGTTTATTCCAGCTTGTGTCACATGTGTCTGTTGTGCTCCCTCTCATCTCACAATGCCTGATTGCCCACTAAGGGGGGCCCAATGATGGGTTACTTTTGTATGGCACTGTGTCCACATCTGTCTCACTGTGGTTCAGATCCCCTCATGTGTTGTGTAGTTGCCTGGGGATACTGAGACACACACACACATGTTGTATCAGATGTGCAGTGTGAGGTTGCCTGTTTGTGTTTGTGCATCTGCACCAGTGCATTGGTATTGCTGTTGTGGGCCATTGTCTGGATGTTGTTTTGTGATTTTCCCTGTTGTCCCTGTGAGTCATTTCACATCATTCTGCACATTCATCCTGGTTGTTAGGTCATGATTGGCTCCTGAGGCGAAAAGCCGGGAGCAGGGGACAAATTGATTTTTAACCATTGTGTGTGATGCTTTGTTTTTAAACCTGTACCTGGGCTTTCACAAACAGCGCTCCTCGCTGCAACGACCCCCTCATTCCGACGCCGTTCACGAGGGCGAGGCGAGACACGCCCCCTCGGCTGGCCACGCCCCCCCGCCAGGAAAACACACAAATAGAGCGCGCCAAACGCCAAGCGCCGCACTCATGATTGGCTCCTGAGGCGAAAAGCCGGGAGCAGGGGACAAATTGATTTTTAACCATTGTGTGTGATACTTTGTTTTTAAACCTGTACCTGGGCTTTCACAAACAGCGCTCCTCGCTGCAACGACCCCCTCCTTCCGACGCCGTTCACGAGGGCGAGGCGAGACACGCCCCCTCGGCTGGCCACGCCCCCCCGCCAGGAAAACACACAAATAGAGCGCGCCAAACGCCAAGCGCCGCACTCATGATTGGCTCCTGAGGCGAAAAGCCGGGAGCAGGGGACAAATTGATTTTTAACCATTGTGTGTGATACTTTGTTTTTAAACCTGTACCTGGGCTTTCACAAACAGCGCTCCTCGCTGCAACGACCCCCTCATTCCGACGCCGTTCACGAGGGCGAGGCGAGACACGCCCCCTCGGCTGGCCACGCCCCCTCCAACCTCCCGGTCAGCAGCATAAAGCATGTGTCTTGGTCGGACGTGCAGCGGACGAGCGCAGCGGGCGCGACGTTTGCGCGCCGAAGGCGCGCCTAAGGCAAGCCCGTCTGTGCCCGTCCGCGGCCGGACGGGGCTAGGGGCACGACTCCATGCCAAATCTACATCCTACTCTTCCAAGGATCTAATTGCTCTCCGAGGCCATTGGCTACTTCCGGATCCCATCCGCAGACTGATCTCCTCTTTAGGCCTGGCCTCCTCTTCTCCCACAGCCCCTAATCCCCCGTTACATGCTCCCCTGTCACCCTGCCCCCTTCCCCCCGACCTCCTCCCCCGCTCGCCAGCATTGTCCGTCTTTTTACTCAACACCAGGTCAGCGGTCAAGCACCACCATGAGCTGTTCGTCCTACTTGACTCCGAGAAACCTGACCTACTGCTCCTGACCGAAACTTGGTATTGCTACTCTTCCCTCCCCGTTCTCCTGGCCACCCTACCCCCCTCCTATGTGGCCCTGCGAGCCGACCGGCCAGCAGGCAAGGTAGGCGGTGGGGTCGCCCTGATTGCTCGGTCCGAGTTGAATTTCCAATCACTTCCCTCCCCTCCCATTCCCCTTGCTGACTTCCTGGTAGTCCGCTCTCTTTCATTTTCTCCCCCCATCACCTGCCTATTAATGTACCGGCCTCCCCAGCCCTCGCCCGCATTCTTGCCGGCCTTTCAAGACCTGCTGGCCAACTTGGTGGTCAACTACGCTTCGGTCTTGGTGCTAGGGGACTTTAATTACTGGCCCTCTGACCCACACGAGTGCTCAGCCTCAAAAGAGTTTACAGACTGCCTCTCATCCCTTAATTTCGTGTCGCACATATCCGTTCCCACCCACTCCCATGGGCACACACTGGACCAGGTCTGGTCCCTCAATCTCCCCGTGGCCTCGGCCACCGTCTCGCCGTGCCCTTGGTCCGACCATGCCCTCATTTCCTTCTCTATTCCCCGTAACGCGATGCCTAAAACTCCGCATGCCAAAAACATCTGGGCACGGAATTGGAATAGACTGGATTACCCCTCCTTGACCTCCATGCTCCGCGACTCTACCCCTACTCTTGTTGGCTTACCATCTTCCTTTCAAGCCAAGGCCATCAACACCTGGCTGGCTGAAGGCTGCGACTCTGTGGCGCCCCTACGCCGCATCTCCATCCGCCGACCAAAGGACTCTAATAGATGGTTCAATGACCACCTAAAAGATCTCAAACTGAGCGCCCGACGGGCAGAGAGGCAATGGAGGAAAAATTACAATCCCTTATTAAAAACCCACTTCATTTCAGCACTGGACAAATACAAAACAGCAATCCTGGCTGCCAAGACCGCCTACTTTTCGTCAAAAATTACTTCTGCCGAAAATAAACCCAGAGAAATCTTCAGGATAGTGAATGACCTGGCATTCTCAGACCGAACCTCGCCCAATTTCCCTCCCTCCCAACCACTCTGCGACCAGCTTAATACTTATTTCTTAGACAAAATAGCAACCATCAAGCTCAATATCCCTCCTCCTTCTTCTGCTTTCGTCGATCCCTCCCCCCCTCCCCTCCCCTACCTGCTTACCTCCATCCCCCCCCTCACTCAGGACTCTTTTATGGAGATACTCCCTAAAGTGAAGTCGGGGTCTCCCGCGGACGTCTGCCCACCACGAGTCCTGCAGCAAATCTACTCCAGCTGCCCTGACCCCCCCATTGCCTTCCTCAACAGCTCCCTGGCACAGGGCATAGTGCCCACTGCGTTCAAGGCAGCTACCATAGTGCCCATCCTGAAAAAACCTGGCGCTGACTCCTCTATCTCGGCCAACTATCGCCCCATCTCCCTGCTACCCTTTCTGGGCAAGGTGATGGAACGCCATGTCACCGCGGTGCTCTGCGCCCATGTTGAGGCAAATGGGGGACTGGCATCCCGCCAAGCCGGGTTCCGTCCCAGGCATTCGACCGAGTCAGTCGTGGTCTCAGTCTTGGACAAACTCAGACAAGGTATGGATGGAAACAAACAACAGGCACTGGTCCTCCTTGATCTCTCCGCCGCCTTTGACACGGTGGACCACACCATCTTACTTACCCGTGTCAAGGCGGCCGGCATCGGGGGATCAGCTTTGATCTGGCTCTCCTCCTTTCTGAGGGAACGCACTCAGGCGGTCCGGCTAGGCGACTTCACGGCCACTCCCCTCCCTGTCACCTGTGGTATCCCCCAGGGATCCTCTCTCTCCCCCTTACTTTTCAACCTTTATATCTTTCCTCTCATCTTTGCACTACAGCAGCTGGAGGTCACCGTCTATAATTACGCGGATGACCTCCAGCTCATCTTTGATCTGTCCCTGTCTCCTCTCTCGGTCTCTAATTTCCAGTCAACTATGACATTCATCAGGGACTGGATGAACCACAACCACCTTAAGCTGAACCCGGATAAAACCGAGCTGGTTCTCACTGGTGGTTCGTCCAGTCCCTGGAACTCTCTCTTCTGGTCCCCCTCCCTTGGCACTGCACCGACCCCCTCCACCACGGTCAAAACACTCGGTGTCAAAATAAACAGCCAACTCACCCTCCATTCACAAATCAGCTCTGTGGTTTCCTCCTGTTTCCTCTCTCTTCGCACTATCCGCACTATCTCCCGCTTCTTTTCCCCCCAGGCACTTAAGATCATTATGGCCGCACTTGTGATATCGAAACTGGACTACGCAAACGCTCTTTACCATGGTATCCCCGCATACAGTCTGCGTAGACTCCAGACCGTCCAGAACCAAGCAGCCCGGCTGGTGTACGGTCTTCCTCGGTATCACCACTCCACCCCTCTTCTCAGGGAGCTTCACTGGCTCCCTATAAAGGAACGGGCCCTATTTAAGATCGGCTGCATGGTCTTCCAGGCCCGCCAGGGCACTGCCCCCGCCTTCATCTCCTCACTAATCAAGTCTTATGTACCTATAAGAGAACTTCGGTCTTCCTCCAAGTCCCTCCTCCAGATCCCTCGTTTCACTCGCAAAAAGTGGGGCGGAGCCAATTTCTCCACCCTGGCTCCAACCTTTTGGAACTCGCTCCCTGACCACCTCCGCTCTGCCACTCAGTATCTCCCCTTTCGCAGAGATCTGAAAACGTTCCTCTTCAGCCAGGCTTTCCTCACTTAAACTCCCTCAAAATTCCCTTCACCTCTCCCTGGTCTTTCCCCCTCAGTTGCCAATCCCCCCAGCGCCAAGAAACCGCAAGGTGTACGCTGCGCTTTAGAAGTATTTTAAATTAGAATTAAATTAAATTAGGTCTCATTGCTGCCATGGAATGGGAGTTTGTGACCTAACACCTTCAGTCTACACAGGATGTTTTGATTTGTGTGTCTATTTTCGAGATGTGTGTATGCTTTGTGATGGTCACTTATGCTTTTGTGTCATTGTACACTGTATGCAATGTCTGCCCACAAGGGTGGTGCTTGTCTGCACATGGCCGAGAGTATGTTAGTGTTTCACAGCACTGTTAGCCTCACCACATCTCTGTGGGTATGGGACACAACCACTACTTTGCCACAAAAGTGTTTCATGTGTTGGGAGCAGGAATCATACATGCTGTTTGGCATTTGCAGCTTTGACCATGATGACACTTACCTTTTGGTCACTGTGATGAGGGGGGTTTTAGACCCCATCACCACAATGCTCAACATTTGCTGCAGTTTGGAACCCCACAATTAACTTTTGTTCTACACAGTGAGGGGGTGTGAGTTTTACATTGACACAGTGCTATACTGATGCCTGCCTTGTGTAGGCCACACTAAGTTTTTGGTCACACATGTGATGGTAGTTACATTGTATGTTCAAAGTCATAATCACTGTTGTGGGCATTTGTCACAGACTACACACTGTTGTCATGATGTTAGGGTGGATGTATTTTGCTGACATACCAAATGTTGGTGTATGATGCATGTGTGGCGCATCACCCATCCTATGGGTGGGGGTGGCAGGGGTGATGGGCAACATAAGCCCTATGAGTGGGGGTGGCAGTGGTGCTGGGCAACATAAGCCCAAGGGTTTGGGGTGGCAGTAGTGATGGGCAACAGGTCCCCTATGGGAGGGGGTGGCAGGAGTGATGGGCAGCATAAGCCCTATGAGTGGGGGTGGCAGTGGTGATGGGCAACAGGTCCCCTATGGGTGGGGGTGGCAGGAGTGCTTGGCAACATGAGCCCTATGGGTGGGGGTGGCAGTGGTGATGGGCAACAGGTCCCCTATGGGTGGGGGTGGCAGGAGAGATGGGCAACATAAGCAGTATGGGTGGGGGTGGCAGTAGTGCTGGGCAACATAATCCCTATGAGAGGGGGTGGCAGCAGTGATGGGCATCAGGTCCCCTATGAGTGGGAGTGGCAGGAGTGCTGGGCAACATAAGCCCTATAAGTGGGGGTGGCAGGAGTGATGGGCAATGTAGTCCCTATGGGTGGGTGTGGCAGGAGTGATGGGCAACATAAGCCCTATGAGTGGGGGAAGCAGGAGTGCTGGGCAACATAAGCCCCATGAGTGGGGGTGGCAGTGGTGATGGGCAACAGGTCCCCTATGGGTGGGGGTGGCAGGAGTGCTGGGCAACATAAGCCCTATGGGTGGGGGTGGCAGTAGTGATGGGCAACAGGTCCCCTATGTGTGGGGGTGGCAGGAGTGCTGGGCAACATAAGCCCTATGGTTGGGGGTGGCAGGAGTTTTGGGCAAACTAAGCCCTATGAGTGGGGGTGGCAGGAGTGATGGGCAACATAGTCCCTATGGGTGGGGATGGCAGTAGTGATGGGCAACATAAGCCCTATGAGTGGGGGTGGCAGGAGTGCTGGGCAACATAAGCCCTATGGTTGGGGGTGGCAGTAGTGATGGGCAACAGGTCCCCTATGTGTGGGGGTGGCAGGAGTGCTGAGCAACATAAACCTTATGAGTGGGGGTGGCAGTGGTGATTGGCAACAGGTCCCCTATGGGTGGGGGTGGCAGGAGTGCTTGGCAACATAAGCCCTATGGGTGGGGGTGGCCGTGGTGATGGGCATCAGGTCCCCTATGGGTGGGTGTGGCAGGAGTGATGGGCAACATAAGCCCTATGGGAGGGGGTGGCAGTAGTGCTGGGCAACATAAGCCCTATGAGTGGGGGTGGAAGTAGTGATGGGCAACATAAGCCCTATGAGTGGGGGTGGCAGGAGTGCTGGGCAACATAAGTCCTTTGAGTGGGGGTGGCAGGGATAATGGGCAACAGGTCTCCTATGGGTGGGTGTGACAGGAGTGATGGGCAACATAAGCCCTAGGAGTGGGGGTGGCAGGAGTGCTGGGCAACATAAGCCCTTTGAGTGGGGGTGGCAGTGGTGATGGGAAACAGGTCCCCCATGGGTGGTGGTGGCAGGAGTGATGGGCAACATAAGCCCTATGAGTCGGGGTGGCAGGAGTGATGGGCAACAGGTCCCCTATGGGTGGGGGTAGCAGGAGTGCTGGGCACCATAAGCCCTATGAGTGGGGTTGGCAGGAGTGCTGGGCAACATAAGCACTGTGAGTGGGGGTGGCAGTGGTGATGGGCAACAGGTCCCCGATGTGTGGGGGTGGCAGTGGTGATGGGCAACATAGCCCCTATGAGTGGTGGTGGTAGTGGTGCTGGCCATGCCACCCCTATGGTGGCCTGTTGCTAGTGGCCAGGATATGGATCCTCTGGGTGTACATGACATTTGGCGGGTACGTGTTGTTTGTTTGTGTGGTGGGTGTCTGACTTACTGTCTGCGCCGTCCGTGTCTGTTCCTGATCCGGTCATAGATGTACAGTACTGGTATGACCTGCGCGATGGGATTCATGATGTGTTCGTCTCATACACGCTGCTTGTTGCTCCGTCTCGTACCCGTTGCAAGCTAGTCTGTCTCGTAGCCGTGGATTGTGTTCTGGCGCGAATCGTACCTGATATGCTTCTATTCCGGATGCTGTGACGTGCTGTACGTAGCAACCCGTCCGACGCGTATGATTTGCGCATCGTACTTTTCCGGCCGGAAACTGCTGTGGATACTGCTTCTGGGCGACTTGGTTCGACGTTCGGAGGTACGGCTCGGACGAAGAATGAAGCTTGAATCACAGCCTACGTGTCGGTCGGATTTGTGTCAGTTATGCGCATCGTACTTCATCACCCGGACGGAACGGCTCCGGCTACGAGTCGGTCGCAAGGTAAGGTTACGGACAGCTCTCGGAGAGCTGTCCGACCCGGATCGGAATCGACCCCTGATTGTATGTTTTTGAAGAATTGATGACATGACGTCTTACACACAACTAAAGCTAGTCAGACATAATAACAAACACACGCCATATCATTTGCGTATGCATTCTGCTTTACCAGTATCTGCTTGCAAACTAATTTGTTCCAAAACACATGACATGGTTGCGCATGATATAGTATAAAACCGATTTAATCCCTTTGTGGTCCAGCCAGGGATAAAAGCAGCATGAACTGAAAAAACACAAGTTTCAGCAACATTGATTTTTAAATAAATATTCAGTATTTATTTCAGCACACTTATCATGAAGTAAGGCATATAACAGCAAAAACATGGCTGCTGTGCACGTTTGTGTGTGCAAGTGCGCGACCACCTTTGATAGCATATGAGACCAGCATTAAAAACGTCAAGAGAAATTCAATGCGCCTACTTGAATTGCCTTTTGAGGTTTAGTGCCCCATGCACGCTCACATTGTTCAAGCAGTTCAAAATAAGTCTTTCTTCATCTCAAACACGTACATTTGATGGAGGTCTGAACATTGAGGGCTCAGGAGCTTGCGGTGCATTGGGCTGGGGTACACAGGACTTTCAAGGCAGTTGGTATTACTAATGACTGGGTCTTAGTAATGATTTCTCACACACAGTTGGTGAGGAAGTATCACAAGCATTTCCTGTAGGGACCATCACATCAAAAATGTTTCTGTAATGAATCAACACGCTTGCCTATCAGAATGAGTGGACAGCATGTTAACGGAGCGTCCAGTGTAGGAAATAAAAGCCTAATTGTCTTTACCTACTCCTGTATCTCAAACAATCACCCCCAATATGCTTTCTAGATTGCTTGTTTGTATGATGAAGGCAACTGGGTTTTAAAGATCCATTGTGACATCATTCAACCTATTTCCGCTTTAAATCCCACTCTAGTGATCATGAGCCAAAACAGGGGCTTCATCAGAGGGCTGTATATAGAGATATACACATGTACATTACTATAAGATACAATTATCACAAGCACCATCAAGAACAATAAGGTTTTGTAGGGGCCAGACTACTGTTTTGTTTATGATTGACATTTTATGTTATGTAATGTTACTGGGCACTAACCATTTTCGAGTGTAAAGTTACTCCTATGTGTAGACTTGTATATCTCTACCCACTGTGAAGCCTGCTACACCATGATTTATGAGTGTAAAATTACTACTTGTAACTTTTCACACTTGGGGGCTCATTACGATGGCGGACGGATTTTCTCCCCCCCCCACCGTAGTGGTGATTGGGTTCGACCGCCATGCGTGCGGCGGTCCTGCCTATTCAATTATGATGGGACCGCCACTGTTGAGGTCGGATTCCGCACCTTTAACATTGCTGCGGAGGCTGCTGACAGCAGCACCGCCACGATGTTGAAAGGAGCATGTTGTGCATTTCACTGCATTACGTGGCAGGCACCACACTGTGCCTGCCACCTGGCGCAGTGAAATGTAGAGGGGTACCATGGGTACCCCCTCAGTGCACCCACACCTCCCCCCAACACAAGGGGGGCCCTCAACAGGCCCCGGGAGACATTCTCTGCCAGCTTTTCAATGGCAGTTCAACCGCCACGGAAAGGCTGGCTACTGCCGGCATCATAATTGTGCCGGCAGAGCCTGCTAGTCGCCACGCCATTGTGAGCATGCTGACTGCTCCGCCGGGCAATCGTGACGATTGCTACAGGCGGAAAAGCGGCGGACAGACTTTCCCTCCGCCGCGGTGCCCACCGCCATCATAATGTGGCGGGGGTAAATCTCATTAAGATGGCGGGCTGATCGCCACCGCCAGGCCAGCGGTGGCGATCCACCTCTATCGTAATGAACCCCTTAGGTGGAGACCAATCGGAAAGTATAGGGAAAATTAAAAACATTTAGTAAACTTCAAAAAGAAATATTAAAACATGTAACCTAAAATGTTATTGTAAAATAATTTTAAATATTTACTTTAAATCTAAAATAATGAAACAAAATGTTACAACACATTAACTTTAACCTATACATGATAATTATGTAAAATATGTTTAACATGTAAGTAGATATTTAAACATAAAAAAATCCAGTTTTAGTAATTTTTATTTATTTAATATGTATAACAATTTACTAAAATTATGTATATAATTCATTTTAATTGTTTTTATTATTCAACAAAAGTTTAAAACTTTCATTTCGTTTTACATTTAAAATAAATACATATTCAATCTAGCACAAGGTCCCACGTACAGACTTCCTGGAGCCTCAGCAGTGGTGTGGGTGTCTGTAATATAAAGTCCAGCTCCTCTGCATTGTAACACTGGCAGAAAAAGACTCACTCACAAAAGTTTGGTGCAATTCATTTCACTTACAAGTATTCAGCATCTGGGTACATACTATCCTATTTCTTTACAGTACTAAACAGATGTGGTATAGAAGGATGGCTACGGCGATTCCCGCCTAGCGTAGCCACAGGTGACCACTTCGCCCCTCCCTCCTGCTACGGAGTCCGGTATGGAGCTGCCGATCTACACTCCTGTAAGCTCCTGAAATCCCGACCTCTCTATCGCCGGCAAAAGCGAAACGGAGTCCGCTGCCAGAACAGAGAACTAATTGGTAGCGCTCCTGATGCCCCGATGTTTCCAACTGTGGGGCAAGGTCTTTGCAGGGTTCTGGCTCGGCGGCCCGACGGCCACTGCTGTGCTGTTGTTCCATTTTGCTTGCGCTGACCCCCCACTGGCTGGAGAGGAGCCGTGAGCAGCGAGCGGAGGGCGGGGATGCCCAGCTGAGTTGCTGCCATGGCGGAGGGAGAGGCCGTGTGTACCTTTGTGACTCCGTGACTTGAGGAAAAGTCTCCACAGTGAGATTCTTGCAGGGACATTGAGGTTTTTGGACTGGGGCTGCCTGGGACTGCTGAAAGAGAAAAAATCAGTACAATGGGAAAGGTTGGGAAACATGGGCGAAAACTAGCTGAGCTGTTTCAAGCTAATGTATTTCCTTTAAAAAACGCACATTAATGGGAAATCACGGATACAACTATTACTACTGCTGCTATATTGCTGCATATATGTATTGGTAACACAGGAGGAACTGAAAGCTGGCAAGTTAATTAGATTTGATTTTTGCTTGCAGACTCCTCGGATTCCTAAGAGAGCAGAATTAGTATTACCTTAGCTCGTGTTAACATTGCTCTGAGACTCCTTGGGGAGGGACGTGTCTAAGAAGTTTCTGGAGTTATTGGCAAAGTGCTGCATCAGATTTTGGCCTGCAGAATTGGGTGTAGCGGTGATGCAGGAGACGCCGAGAGCACGGCAAGACGGGCGGGTCTGGTAACCATGCTTGGATAAACAGGCACTCTTCGTAAGGGTTGCAGGCGTATCCCCCGCAGAGACTCACAATTCAGCCAAATAAGCTTCCAATGATCCAGAGACATTTTTTGCTTACTGGGGAGGTCTATCTACCACTGCTGGGATATTCATAGATCCCCCCCCAGTTCCGGTGCAGACCCCCAGGCTTTACAAACTGTTTCAGGACTGCAGGAAGCAGTAAATATTGACAGCGGCCGTTCAGCTCAGCACACTGTATCCAGCGGGACAGTTTTCTCTTGTAGTTGCAACTCACACGGTGGTTCAGTTTTCAGTTTTTTCTAGTCCCTTGTAATGATGGGGAAACACTTAAAATCGCCAACGTAATGGCCCATGTTGATTTGAGTGTGGGTCTTAAATCAAAAACTCGTTCAACTCAGATGAAGACAGCCTCAGCAACTGCAGGAGCTGATCGCTTGCAGAAAGCCCTTCATGGCTCAGTTATAATATCAAGCCCTCTGAGTTCGGAAAACGATCCGTTGGAGCTCAGGAAGGGTACTGAAGGTGATCAGACCCAGGAAATATCCGAAGCTCGTGAGAACCTGAAAACTGAGCTAGGAGCTGAGGGGCCTATCTTGGCCCAATCTGCGCCAATCACTAAAGGACTTACCGCTCGGGAAGAGAGTCGGACAGCAGGTAGTTCAGCGGTGAGCCGGAACCAAGAGGGCACGAAGGAAGATTTCTCCAGTATGCCTCAAACTAAAACCAAGGAATTGCCATTATTTGTGAAACCTAAAATACCCCAACTGCCTATGCAACCTCCAGGGGCAGAAGAAGGACCCGCTGGGAAAATACAAGCGTGCGGGCCATTAGATGTTCATGCTTCTGCCTCACCTCTTAGGTCCCGGGACCAACGAAAGGGGAATCTAAGGGATGGTCGGCCTCCAGCCTCTCTGGCGGATACAATCACAGCAGGAGAACAGCAAGACCTGGCTCAGCTAGCTCCAGGAGAGCCTGTAGGAAACCAGCTTTCAGAAACCGGGGTCAACTTTCAGTATGACATCAAAACCAAGCTGAATCTCATTTTGGATGAGATACGTGAGCTGAAAGTAACACAAGCAAATGAGATTGCAGCATTACACCTTCGCTTGTAAAAATTGAAGCAGCAGTCAGTAGTTAGCCTGCAAGATTACAAGAAGCTGAATCCAGGATATCTCATCTTGAGGACCAGATGACCTCGATGCAACACCAGGCTACTTTGGACAAAAAACAAAAAAATCTATTGGAGAGCAAGCTGGAAGAACATTCCGGACGATGCAATCCGCGGTTGTTCAGGGTTCCAGGAGGCTACGAGGGATCACAAATGCTTCAGTGGGTTGAGTCATTTATCAAGGATAATGTGCTGCCCGAGTTTTCTGGAGATCTTACCATCACAAGAGCACACAGGGGCCCAGACATTTCTGAACTCAAAGCTACCTCTAACAATCTTAGTTAACTTTGCAGACTTTCGGGTCAAAGAACAGATATTGACCAGAGATATTCTAAAGAAGCAATTTGAAACCGTAAAGTTCCCAGCTGCCGCATCTATTCCAATATGCCAGCGACTCACTGCCGGAAAGAATTTGTGAGGCTCCTCTACCTGTTCAAGGCACAAGGGGCTCAGGCGTCCATAGCCCAGCAATCTAAGCTTCGTGTCTTGGTGCAAGGGAAATTACATATGTTTGAAAATCTTGATGAAGCACAGAATCTCCTTCAGTAAATTACTCAAGGAAATAGAGATTTAGGACTGGTTGTTGTGTTCTTTTTTCCACTCCTTCCCCTTTATCTTTTCTAAAAATACTTGGGTTTTTCTTTGTCTCTTTCTCCTTTGTTTTGCTGAGACTAAGGGGGGGGCGATTGGTCACTCTAGGGTGCAATTACATGGCACCTAGCTTAGGGGTTAGTCAAGGGGGGGAGGGAGGGGGCATGGGGGGCTATTCCCCAACTTCCGGGGGTTACGGGGATGTTAGGAGGGTTAGGGAAGGAGTAAGCAAGGGAAAAAATGAGCAGGAAAAGAGTGAATTACACAGGATGTGTTTTTAAGTTAGCAGGATACCGAAGAGATTGGTTTTGGTGGGAGATAACTGTAAAAGAAGGGTTAAAAATGTGGAGGAAAACTTCAGAGTCGGTAAAGTTAAGATAGGCTTTCTGAGATGTTTCAGATTACGCAAAATATAACCGTGATCACGTGTAACGTCAATGGGTTGTTGAATCCGCGTAAAAGCTGTGCTTTTTTGAATTGGTTAGCATCCTTCTCTCCTGAAGTTTTATTTCTACAAGAAACGCATTTCAGAACTGACACCCCTAAGATATCACTAACTAAGAAATATGCACTGGCGTATTTCGCAGCTGCTAATTGTGAGGTGCGCGGGGTTGGGATTTTACTATCTAACACGTTGGACTGGCAGGTTAAAGAGGTCTGGCGGGATGGGAAAGGTAGATGGTTGTGGGTTAAGGTAAAACTTGAGGGTACAGTGCTAAATTTATTTAACTATTACGGCCCCATAGATGACGAAACCACAGCACTTGAGCAAATGTATCAATTAGTAGCGAACATGGGAGGTATACTGATCTCGGGTGGTGATTTTAATTATATTCAGAACCTAGCACATTATGCCTCAAATAAAGCAAAATGACAATTAAAGCCTAAAACTGCAAAGTTAATAAAAAGTTTGTCAATAGATTTTGCTTTAATAACACACAATGGCCAACCTGGGTCAAGCAAGACAAAGAAATAAAAAGTGGAAGGAGTTTAAGTGGATTCCTTTTATAGGACGAATTCCCTCACTCACCCGTGAGTGACATGCTTCATAGGGAACCTCCTAGCACTGCGAGCCTGGTCGCAGTGCAGGCTACAACCACCTCACTGAGAGGGAGGAGCTCATGGATGATTTGATTGTATGTGACAAGAGGTATACAAAGACCTGTGATGAGCCGGGTATGGAGGGAGAGTGTAAGAAAGAAAGTGTTAGTGTGGATAAAACTAACTCCCTGATGAAGCATGTCACCCACGGGTGAGTGAGGGAATTCGTCCTATAAAAGGGAATTCCCTTACACTGCTTCCACTTTTTCTTTCTTTGTCTTGACCCAGGGTGGCCATTGTGTTTTATTAGTTCATTGATGGGAAGCTGCCCCCTGATGGTAGTTAAATCTCCTCAGGCCTTTTTTTTGTGGTTAGACACATAGATTTGTCTTTAACACACCCTTGTAGGCAAGGGCACCCTGGCTTCTCAATTTACTTGTTATTCCTCCAGATACAGAACAGCATCCCGATTGGATTTTTTTTGTGGATAAGCTGTTAGCCAATGGCAAGACAGAGATACTGGCTAATTCTTTTTCTGATCACTCTGTAGTTTCTTTTATGTTGACGTTGGGGATTGCCCCGAAAAAGAAATCAAGGTGGAAGTTTATAAATCTTTACTTGAAGATACAACTTGGGTGACGGAAACTAGAATTTTTATTAGGGAATTCTTTTAGTTTAATGCAAACACGGCCCCAATCTTTATGGTCTGGGAGGCATTTAAAGCTACTTTTAGAGACAGACTATATCCTATTAGGCTAAGTTAAGTAAACAACGTAAGCATAATATTCTCGAGTTACAGACTGCTGTGGAGAGAGCTATACAAGACGTAAACTTGTGACAGCAGAGCATATTTTTAAAGCACAACAGCAAGAATTATCGAAAGCTATTGAGCAAATGACGAACTTTTTTTTGTTAGAGGAGATCTCCGAAACCAAGGCTTACCAACAAAAGCTTTATGAGGAAAGCCAGCATATTGTCAGAATTTTGTCTTGGACTGGGAAAAGTTAGAAAGCAGTGCAAATAATTTGTCAAGTAAAAAATCCTTTTACTGGTCTGTTAGAAGAAGATAAGATGGCGATTTCGGAGGTTTTTCTTTCTCATTTTAAACAAATTTATGCCGAAATTGATGTCCTATTTTGAATCACTGGAGCTATCACAGATATCTCGGCAGCTAATTGAGACGCTCAATGGTCCAATAGGAATCTCAGAAATTCTGACAGTATTGAAAAGTATATCTAACGCCAAGGCTAGTGTGTCAGATGGGATTCCGGTGGAGGTATATAAGATATTCCAAGAAGAACCACTTCCTTGTTAGAAAAAATTGTTTAATCAAATAAAGGACAGGATAGACACCCCAAAAGTTTTAAGGAGGAAGTCCTGGTAGTCTTTCTTAAAAAGGATAAAGATCCTTAAAATCTAAATTCCTATCGCCCTATCAGTCTGTTAAATACCTCGCAAACGGTAATATGAATTGCTCAAATAGTCTTAGTTATCACATTCAGACGAAGGTTTGGGTTGAGCACTTTACTACACTATATTCTAAGAACCTAGAAGCTGATTGTGTACACAATACAAGCACTGAACAAACTATTTCTAAGATTCTCCCTGCTATGCCCATGACCAACACAGCACTAGTGTTTAGTTTGGATGAGACTGTTTTAGCAATAAATAGACATAAGGCAGGGAAGGCCCCTGGCGCCGACCTAATACCGGGGGACATTTATAAATCAGAACCTATGGTATGGGCGCCTTACATAAACATCTTAACAAGCTGCATATCGGCTGGTGGGGCTATTCCTCCAACTTGGAGGGTAGCTGAGATAATCACCATACATAAGAAGGGCTACACTTCTGTCCCATCCAACTACAGACCAATTAGCTTAATAGATAATTTGCAAAATATTTTTGTCCGCCAAGTTCTGGACAAACTCCAGAGCTGGATGGACATGAAGATGGTGCTGTCCCCCTACCAAGCGGGCTTCCACTCCAAAATTAGCACGTGTGACCCGGCTTTCAGATTTACTCTGCTGACCTGGAAGTATGTGCTATTGAAAAGACAAAAGCTCTTCGTGGCATTTGTCAACTTAAGAGCTGCGTTCGACTTAGTGCCATGCAAACTGTTGTGGAAAGTAATGCTTGACCTAGGGACCCCAATTGAACTGGTGACTTTGATAGCTTGACTCCATGAGGATAATTACGCCCAGGTCAGATGGGGAACACGAGGCGAATTAACTGATAAAATACCAATACAGCGTGGGGTGCGCCAGGGATGCGTGCTTGCTCCAACACTATTCTCCTTGTTTATTAATGATGTGGCTAGCAACTTATTGGGCTGCAGGAATGACTCCTCTGTCGTGAATGGCACAAAAGTCCCAATCCTGCTCTTTGAAGATGATTCCTTACTTATTTCCACAACCCCAATGGGCCTGCTAATCCTAGTGGATACGTTTTTGGATTTCTGCAGGAGCAGAAGTTTAGAACTAAACGTTGCCAAAACTAAATTTATGGTGTTCAGGAAAGCCAAGGGTAAATTAAGAGAGTTTGGGATCGCACTGGAACCTTTAGAGCGGGTGAAAAGTTTTGACTATTTGGGGATAAGATTGAGTGATACATTAGGCTGGGAGCAACAATTGGAAAGGAGCCATTTAACTCTCGTTCATAGGTCAAAATCAAGACTGCGACATCACAGGCAGTGTTATACTCAATCAATGACCCCAGCACTAGAAGTGTATTGATCAAAAGCTCAGAGTGGTGCCTTGTACGAAGCAGAGATATGGGGGTATACCAATATAAATAAATTGACAACATCTGAAAATATCTTTGCTAGATCACTCATCTCAGTACCTATTACCACTCACCTAAATTCCATTGTTTTTTGACCTTGGGACGAAAATAATTGGTGATATGGCCTCATTGAAACCTTTACTGTAACACCGGAGTTCTCTGATTATTGCAACTTTCTAAAGGAGGTTTTAAAGATTATTGGCGCTAAAAGCCTACCTTGGTTTAAGCATGTTGCAAGTTGGTTTACAACACTTGGCATGACGGAATTATGGGACCACCGAGAGAAGGCAAATAGAGAAGATTGTCCAAAGTTGAAGATCAGGTATTGGGCGGCTGTGGAAGAACGTTATGCCACTAGGTCAGTAAATGGCCAATTAACTTCACAATTTGTATGTGCCAGACCATGCCCTTCCTTTGAACTTTTCTTGGATCAAATCACGCCACCACTTGCAAAAAGTTTATACGTTAGATTTAGGTATGGTAACCTCCTAATACGGTTTCCCAGTAACCGGGCTGCAGGATTATCTTTAGAGCTTTGACCCGCATGTGCCAAAACAATGGAGACAGAAGAGCACATCCTCTTTTTCAGTATAAAATATCAAAAGATCCGTAGGAGATGGATACGACCGACCTGCTTAAACATTAGAGCCAGGCAACACCAGGTTGCCTACAGAATCCTGAAAACTGAAACTACAGGACCAATAGCCTATGCGGTGAGTCGTTTCTGAATTCTCGTTCTTGCACATAGCGGGAGTTGATCGTTAAAATTTAAACCCCTGTGATCCTGAAAATTGATTTATTGGCACAAATGAATTGTACGCTGTATACAATATTTTTATTAAGATCCCTAGTGTTGTGTCTTTTAAATGTGTGATAACTTACATGATACTAGTTGGTCACTGTTTTTAGAATTTTGGCCATGCCCTTTTCTTTTACCTATTTTAAGACATGATTGATGATTTATTTTATCTTGTTTAATTGTCTTAAAACTTTAAGCCTTGATTGTATTTGTATACTTTGATGGTTTTAAACCGAATAACGTTATTCAATATATAGATTACAACCTATTTATGAAGATTTGGGCAAGAAGGATCGCTCCATGCGCCCAACAGGTGGTTCATACAGATCAAAATGGCTTCCTTCAGGACAGCTGATGGCCACCAATACATATTTTCTAATGCAAGCTATTGATTATTTTTCTGCTAATAAGATCAAGCGGCCATTCTGATGATGGATACTGAAAAGGCTTTTGATTTGGTAGACTGGCGTGCTTTATATCTCATTTTGGGTAAATTTAGTTTTCCGTCACAATTGATACATAGGTAAAAAAATTATATAGTCAGGCAAAAGCCAAAATTATCATCAATGAAACAGAAGACAGGAGGGTAAATATTGAACGTGGTACGCGACAGGGTTGTCCGTTATCCCCTCTTTTGTTTTCACTGTTTATTAAACCCTTAGCTGCTAAGATTTGTAATAATTTACTGATTTTGCCCCCCATGGAGGGGATGGCAATAATTAAGCTCTATGCAGACAATATAATTTTATATCTTAAGGCACGTTGGTCTAATATACAGAATGCATTAGACAAAATTCAGAAATTTAAGCAGGTAGGGGGATATAAAGTGAAATAAGCTAAAACGGAAATACTAACATTTAATTTTGCGCCTTCCGACGTCCTGGCTTCCCTACAATTATGATCACCACATCCAGTCAGATACCTAGGTATTTTTGTCACAAACAATTCTGGCCAATTATTTCCATTGAATTACGGCAGTATGCTTGCGAAAGTGAAAAAATGACTAGATAAGTGGTCTTTGCTCCATCTATCATTGATAGGACGGATCTCAATGGTTAAAATGTCAGTGCTCCCATTGTTTTTGTTTCTTTTTAGTAATCTTCCCTTACAAATCCCTAGTTTTTATTTTAAAGAACTGGATGAAATGATCCGGGGGGGTGGAAACACCCCCGGGTTAAGCTAACTACACTACAACTGGGTGTAGCAGAGGGAGGGTTAGCACTCCCACATTTTGTAACCTACTATCAGGCTTCCTTGACCCAACTTGTTATCACAAATAGGAGAGGAAAATTCAGGTTCTTTAATACATATGCTGAAGGAAAGTGCCATAAAACTTCCTACCTTCTTACGATCAGCGAAACCTCCTAAAAAAAAAAAACGGGTACAAGGTGATATTGGCATTAGCAGCAAGAACTCAGCTTTTTTTTATAAATTACTAGATATTCCAGCATATACCCTCATTCAAGATTGTGCAGTAGGAGGTTTGACGTTGCCTGGGGGGCTTTACCAAGTATGGCAAGAACTAGGTTTTAGACAGTACAACTACGAGACATTAATTACTTGGGAAATGTTTCGATTACAATCTTGTAACCTAAACACCGCTTTTTCTGTGAGTTTTCTACAGCTCGTGAGTTTTCTCAAGAATAACTATACCATGCTGAGTGAGGCTGCACATCAAATTACCAGGCAGATGGCAAATAAAATTGTGGGGGCCAGATTTTGGTATCGTCAATTGCATCAGACGGCTCATAGTGAAGAGATTATTAGGAAAGAGATCCAGAAAATTCATTTAGAAACAGGCTGCAAGTTTAATGCGAAAGAGTGGCTGCAGCTCAGTGAGACATCAAACATAGCACTTTGAAGTGCTAATTTTAAGAGGATGAATTTTTTTATCCAGATGATTGGCATATTGCACCCCTCTGTTTCAGATGTGACAAACCGGATGACGGGGGCTGGGTACACATATTTTATGAGTGTAGTAGTCTACAGCAATTCTGGAAGGACATTTTTACTATGATTTCTCAAATTTTGTCTTTTACAATTGCCCCATCATGCATGTTGGAGCTGTTTGCTTCATCGGGGGAGGTCAATGTTTAACGAAATACCAGCAGCATTTTATAGTAATTTCTATAGCGATCGCTAGGTCACTTGTCCTTCAAAATTGGAAGACTAATAAACAACCTAGCATTGAACATTGGGTTAATAAAATGTGCAGGACTTACAGATTTGAGGAGGCCTATGCAAAACGTCCAGGAACTACTGTACGATTTAGAACTGTTTGGGTAAATTTCGCTATCCATTATATAGCTGAGTAAAGTATATTTTAAGAGCCCTGTGCTTCAGGGAGTTAATCTTTGCACTTTACTAAAATATCTGCTGCTAGCCACACATGCACCTTAATAGCTTTATGATATTCGTACATTAGTTTGATGTAGCCATTGTACAGATTTTAGTTTCCTAACTAAGTTGTAATTAGTCAGTAATGAAAACAGGCATTTCTTGGGAATTATCTGGAGGTAGCAAAGGCCTGATAGATCACTGGATTATGGTTTAGTGTGGGCTACCGTGCAATATATTTAATTTTCACTTCCTTATTTTTTATTTCTTCTGTACAAGTTTAAAAAAAAAAGTATCTCTGTAGCTTAATCCTAATTTATCTTATGTAATTTCATGTAAAATGTTTTTTCGCTACTAGCTATTTGATATCCGCTATTACCATCCTATTTATTCGTCTGTGATGTCATGTTTTTCTGGTTTTTATTCCTGCTCTAATAAAAATATATTAAAAAAAAAAAGTATTCAGCATCTGAGCCCAACCCATTTTGGTACAAATCAACCTGTGATCAAGGATTTTTTTGGCAAAATCCAATAGACTCAGATGCTGGATACCTTTACCTGAAATAAAGAGCACCAATTTGAATCTTTCATGAGCGTGTCTTTTTCTACCGGTGTTATGGCAGACAGGAGCTGGACTGGCATATATTTACTACTTTCTTAGAGCTTTTGGCAGTAGCAACCTTAGAACTGTAGCTTGTGAATAGCAATGGGCTTACTCTTTTGCCGGTGGGTGTTTGCACACCTCTCTATGACCCTTCCATTTAGATGTAAATATTCCTCATTTTCCACCCACTCTTCCCTGTCTCTCCCACATTTACTGCTAAAATGTATACCAATGTGTACTGAGATCTCTGCACATGCGGCAAAGATCTCCACAGAGAAAACATAGGATTGGTGAAGGCTGAGGTCTATATGTGTAGGTTAGTGCAGGGGAGTACAGAGAAAATTAAAATACACCCCACTTCGAACGAAAGCCCTTATGGCACCAGGTGAAAAAATCAAGTCATTACAGACCTCCCCAGAAGAGCTCTCTTGTCTCTTCCATTCAAGCATCTATCCGTTCATCCTATCATCCTTTCATCTACCCGCTGATATCCATCATTTTATGTTAATATTCTGTCATCCATTTATTCTTTCATCCATCAGTCAGTCTTTCACCATTTCATCTGTCCGCCTATCCATTTTCAAACCTATCTCCAAACCTATTAATCAAATCCATCCATCCATCCTCCCTTTCACTCATCCATCCATTCTTCCAATCATCCTTCCTTTCTCTCATCTATCCATGCTTTCGCTCATCCATCCATCTATTCTTTCTCTCATCATCCATCCATTTACCTTTTCACTCATCCATCCATGCATTCACCCATTTGTTCATCCATTCACACTCCCTTTCACTCATCCTTTCATTCTTTCACTCATCTATCCACCCACCCTCCCTTTCACTCATCCACCCATTCTTTCACTCACCATCCTTTCTCTCATCCATCCAGCCTTTCAGTCATCCATCCATCCACCCTTTCATCCCTCCATCTGTCACCCTTCCTTTCTCTGATCCATCTCTTCTTCCACTCATCCATTGATTCATCCACACTTTTATCCATCCATCCATGCACCCTCCCTTTCACTCATCCATTTATTCCTTCACTCATCCATCTATTCCTTCACTCATCTATCCTTTGTCTCATCCATCCATCTTTTCACTCATCCATCCATCCTTTCTGTCATCATCCATCCATACACCCTTTTACTGATCCATCCATCCATCCATTCACTCTCCCTCCATTCATCCACTCTTTCACTTATGCATCCACACGCTCTCATTATCCATCCATTCACTTGTCCATCCATCCACGCTTTGATCCATCCAACCACCCACCCTCCCTCCCTTTAATTCATCCATCCATTCTTTCACTTATTTATCTATCCATCACCCCTTTTATCCTTCCATCCTCCACTCTCTCTTTAACTCATCCATCCATTCTTGCACTCATCCATACTTATAGCCATCCTTTCACTCATTCATCCATCTACCCATCCACACTTTCACTCACCCATCCATCCAGCCTTTTACTCACTCACCCAACCACCCATCCACCCTTTCCCGTTATTTCTGAGCCTTTGTCTGCCGAGTTGCAGACAGAAGAGGTCCATCAAGGAATCGACTTCGCTTCTTCTAAATGTGTTATTGTTTGTATGTCTGTTTGTCCTTTTTTCCCTACAGGAAAGCGCTGCTAGAGGAAAATCTCCTCTCCCACATAGCACACCTTAGGGCGTGTGTCACATGCCTGGTCTTTCATAAACATTTTTTAGACCACTCACCTTGCACTCCACATAGGTCCGGAAGAAAGCCATATCATTAAAGGGAGCATGGCTGAAACATGTTGACCGACTAGGATATTGGAGTTACATTAGGTCTCCAAAATATCTGCCTCTCGTTTTTATTTACTACCAAGGGCCCACACTTTAAAATAGTCATTTTGTTTTCCTATGGGACCCTTAGGATAGTCTGTTTTAACATCCACACACTCACAATCACTGCACTCTCACGATACAAATACCCGCTCCGCTGTATCCAGGCGTCGCAGCACACCCGAGATGCACTCGGCACCTTGGGTAGGGCCCAATGATGAAGCATGTCACCAACTAGGTTGGTGAGTGAGGGCTTTTTTCAAAACACCATGTGTTTTCATTCCAAGACATACAAACGCCAGGAGCACCAACTCCAGAGCTAGTTCCTATTGATATATATACGCATGCATCATGACACATGCACTTGCGTGTGTTGTGGCACATCCATACGTGTGCATTGTGATTCCTGCCTATCTTGATGCACATCTATACTTGCGTGACAGAATTTTTTAATTTACCATTCTACCATGGTGTATTGCCATTTTAGAACATTAAATGAAATGTAAATAAATGTTAAAATGCACACAAGTGCAAAAAAAAGCAAGCGAGCTGCTTAGAGGTACCTTGCAGCTGCCAGGCCCTGGTATAATAACAATATAATACTACTACTTTTGATAATTATAATAATAATAATTAAAATGGAAAACATGACAAGGAGTGGGAAGGGGAGCATGGGGGAGCGGGGCAAATGACTTAAAATGGAGTGCCCTAGGGACAAAGAAACAAGCGGATTTACAGACCAAGAATGCATGTGTCATCCTAGTTAATGCTGAAGTCAGCTGTTGAAGGATACAACTCATCCAATCAGAATATGGTGAGGCGGAAATGCTTCTGGGAGGAACACTATCAAATTAAAAACATACGAGGTAGACAATACAGCCTTCCAATCATGAGAAAGTGCCAAACCCAAATATCACTTTAAGTATGTCAAGTTTTGGAAACAACAGCTCTGCCAGCTGTCTGTGATTGAAGCTTAAAAAGGAGATGCAGCCGGTTACAGATTTGAAAAGAAACATAGCTTCTTCCTCAATGGGGATAAGCTGTGTGGTGGGAAAAGAAGTTTCAAATGCCTGATCTGTTTCTTTTATTCTGAGGTTGGCTGTGGATGAGGTAGAGAGCCAATTGAATGGTCTAGTCAGCTCCCACATCACTTCTTTTTGCTGTACTCCACAAATCCAAGTAGTGAAAATTGGGACAGGAAGTGAGATAACTGGGACTGTTCACAGTCTTTTCACATTCTGTCTTCACCACTTGGCTCTCCAGTCCCAAGACAGTATTTTGTCAGACAGGGGGCCTGATTTAGAGTTTGATGAACGGGTTACTTTGCCACAATGTGACAGATAACCTGTAAGCCTTACTACAAGGGCTATGGGATATAAGGCATTTGCAATAAGGCAGATGGGATATTCGTCACCTTTATGATGCAGTAACCAGTGGCATAGCAAGGGGGGGAATGAGGGGGTGGTCCGCCCTGGGCCGCATACGTTTTGTCCCATCCCGGCTTTTAAATAAGGCCATCGCGGGCGGCTAACTCTGATTGCCAGCACCCCCTCGCTCTTACCTGTGGCCTTTGCAGGGTGGCAAACGCAGGGACCCCTACAGGCGGCAAAAGGTCTAGCTACACCACTGGCAGTTACCCATCTGCCAAACTCTAAATCAGACCCTTAGTCCTTAAATCTGCACTGTATTTTGATTTAGTACCTGTTTTCTCTCCAAACTCATTAAAAACACAAACATTCCTGCTTGCCAATGCAATGAGAACCCAAGCTTGTATGTGAGATATCCTGAAAGGAAATGAATCTATTGGAAAAGTTTGCAGACAATCTGAAAACAGCCAAAGCATCCTACATACATTGAAAATCTATATTTATTCTAGAATTCCCACACTCTAAACTCACGAAAATCTAGGGAATACGTCTAAGAGCGGGAATGTTTGGCACACACTAATTGATTGTTACTGTGCATTGAAATAATAAAAAGGGCCTTATTCACTAGCATAATTTTCGAGTATGTAAAGTAGTGCTGCTCTACATAAACAGAAAATACAGTTTTCAAACCTCTGGCTAGGGATTTTCGGCATTCTTAACTTCTATGAATGAAGAACTCCACTGGGGGTGCCGAGATCCCTCACAAGTAGGTGTAGGTATTAGTAGTAAATATGGGAAGGACAAGATGGGGGGGGGGTCAAAAATGGAGAATAACTATAAACATAGGTGGTTTAAGGAAATTAGAAGAAATCAATGGAGGCAGGGAATAACACAAATACCATTTCAGAAGAAATACCAAATAAATCAAAATATAATTTTGTATTGCATTTATTTTTTAAATATTTTCAATTTTAGAGTTTTTAAACTTAAATGTTTATTACATGTTAATTTTTTTTTCCTTTTTAAACCTAGTATTCTTTTTAACTTTATTATTTGTCCTTATTATTTTCTGTTAGGAAATCTCCACCCCATTGACAAATAGCTGGAAAGTTACTAACAGTAATTTTACTTTAGTTATTTAGGTACAAACACTCTCCAACCCCTCATTCGAGGGAGAATAGACATGTAGGTCTAAATCTAGGTGGAGATCTCTGTAAAGAAGTACAGAAGTGGTGAATTCAATCCATGGGTAGGCGGTTTCCACACGCGGGGATCTTCACATATGCACTTACCCAAACCTTTTTCTAGTTACGACTAAGGGCCCGATTTCGAACTCGCTAGGAAAGCCCTCCGTACGACTTGGATCCGGAGGGCTTTCCAAGCGAAACATGCTCCGGTAGTCAGAACGAGCGAGAATGATGCAGCCGTATGCTTCGGACTCGGTTCGCTCGTACACCCATTGAACTCTATGGGAGTCTGTGTGCAGACGGGTACACGGAATCCTATAGCAAAAAGGGGTGGGTGGGGAAAAGCATACACCCAATGGTGCCCGCCACACTGTGCATACCTGGATCGGGGTACCCATGGGGACACCCCGTGACGGATTCGGTGGGCCCCCGGTGAAGGGGCTCCTGCTGCAACACCCCGAAGAACGATTACGACAGTCATTTAGTCTTGCTGAGACTGAGGCGAAGGAGCTGTTTGAATTGTGCATCGTACTCGCTCAGTCGGACTTCGGCTCCATAGTGCGGCACAATTCGGCTACGAACGAATCGTAAGGACAGGTTCGGGACCCAGAAATGATTTGGTTGGCGTGTATGCGATCTTCGCATCTTACTTGGTCGTTCGGAACTGTGTACGATTCGGTCGTAAACAAGGGCTATGAATTGGATCAGGGAAAGCCAAATCCGATTCGGAGGCCTTCCGAACGACATCGGAATCAGCCCTAAGGCTGATACCTGTCATCACACAAGCAGAGCACCATATCCAGGGATCCTGCTATACTTTATAGATATGCCACCTTTGCACGAAAGCAGACAGTAACACCCATAAACACCTGTGTATATTTGGTATTGCCAGACTCCGAGGCATAAAGGACAATTTTTTTTACAGGATTTGTGTTTGGTTTGTGAAAAGCAAAAGAATGAGCTTTTTTGTTAGAAAAATAATCTACACACTTTCATTTATGTCTTCAAGATTCAATCATATATTGATGCTTAAGAGATACTTCAATAACTAGCTCAGAAATACCTGAAAATAAAATGCTCAATAAATGAAAGAAATTAATCTTGTTTGAACGTCCTAATAGCAACACTTTCATAGAAGAACATGGCACATGGTCTTCAAACACCATGGCACCTAAAGGGTGAAGATATTTTTGAAAGGCATATCCCAAAAATAGAGCAGTTTGTGAAACAGGCATTGACGGGGTTCAGCTTTATTGTCCTCTACATATGAAGTGTGTTAATATTAATGCATTCTGTATAGAATACTTGATCTGTGATAACTTTGAGCGAGAAGGACTGCTTAGTCAAAAAGAATTTTCATTTGCTGGTTTATTGTTATTTTATATGTAAACTTTCTGAAATTTCTTTTAGCCTCTCGAGTAAGTCTTATGATTTGAATGATTTCATTTATGTACTTTTATTTGTTAAAAAAAATTGCAAAAGTGTGATGATAATGATTTTTTTCCTTTGATTCTTTCCTCTGACCCCTCTCTTTTCTATATTTTTCGTTCCATCCATCCATCTGTCCGTCCGTCTGTCTGTCCGTCTGTCCATCCATCCACCTTCTTATTATATAATCTGTTTATTGGCATTTATCAAGATTTACAGCACACATTGAAGTCAGGGCAACTGAGAGTAATAGAAATATCAACTGCATTAACCCAAGTAGAGACACATAAAGTATCGGAAGGCAGGCATATGTCCAATTCTCGTAGCAATAGTCAAGGCGTCTCAGCTACAAGGAACCATGCAGTCCCTGTCAAACTCCTACCGCCGAGAAACCTTCCTCCCATAGGGGGCCTGTCAACATTCCGGCTGCCTTTCCCAGATGCCCTTCCATAAACAGTCAGCGAACCAGGACATGATGGGGTAGAACATCAGATACCCAAGCAAAACAACAACAGCCCCAGCAACATCTGACGTATGGTCCAGCGTCACTTAACGCAGTCCCCAATCCCATCCCCCCGTCTCGCTGCCCCTTGTATGACCATTCAATCAGCAATGTCATATACGTTGTGTGCCCCCACCCATGTGACTATACCCTTGTCGCCATACTATCCGCCCCATCCCTGGGCCGCCCATTTTCCAGCCTCACTGGGGGAGCGCACATCCCGCGCCCGTGACCGATCCCTGTACTCTCCTCGGCCAATCTCACCATGGCTTGCATTAGTGTCTCCCACTGATGGGCTATGGGATTCTTCCTGAGACCCAGTGTCTCCTCCCTTGAAAGAGCCGTACCCTCCGCCCTGGCTCACACTAGGAATGACCCCCGCCATGCGCGCACGTGAGGTGGATCAGCTGCTTTCCATCGCTTAGTGAGCAGTCGCTTCGCCACCACCATCCCCAGGTCGATAAACCGAGAGGCGGTCTTAGTGGAGGGACTCCTGCGGAAAAGGTGCAGTAAGTAGGTACGCCATTCGAACGGGATGACATGTCCCATGCATGTGCAAAGTGCCTCGTGTACCACCCGCCAGTACGAGCTCAGTGCGGGACAGCCCCATAACATGTGAACCAATCCGGCATCCAATTCTGCACAGAGAG
Source organism: Triturus cristatus (assembly GCF_964204655.1). Classification (NCBI taxonomy): domain Eukaryota; kingdom Metazoa; phylum Chordata; class Amphibia; order Caudata; family Salamandridae; genus Triturus; species Triturus cristatus. The sequence continues at coordinate 135,315,466 of NC_140590.1, read as the reverse complement.
GGCAAGCCGCTTCCGCACGATAGAAATATCTGTTGATGGACTCAGGCGTAACTTACGCTCTATGGAGAATAAAAAATTGTATTTGGCGAAGCGCATGTTCCGGGGAATCTTCGTCGGGCCCTGCAACACTCTGCCCCACTCTTTATCAGCCATAGGTCGGGCCAGATCCGCCTCCCATTTACACCGCAGTGGAGTCAGACTGATCGCTGCATGAGCACGCAGGGAGGCCGCGAACCATCTGATCAGGTGCCTCCCTCGCCCCATCACATGAAGGTATTGCACCGTGAGATGCTGCTCCGGCTCCTCTCGAAGGTCTCCCCACCGACTCGCGAGCGACTCCACCAGGGACCGGTGGTGAAGGAAGTGGCCAGACGGAAGCCCCGTCTCCTCCACCAGGGAGGTGAACGGGAGAAGAGCACCATCTCAATAAAGGTCCCCCATTGTTTGTATATATGCCGCGGTCCAGTCCGCCAGTTCCGAGGCACTAAGCACACCCAGCCCGCTGGGGGAGCCCTCAATCGGTATAGCTGGTGCGTAAGGGATTCGAGCGCGGGTAAGGTAGAGAGTGCGACGGAAGCACTTGTAGGCCACCACCATAAGGAGGGGCACAGGCCTAACTGCTTTCACAGCCGGATGAAATAGGTTGAGGAGATCAGCCAGAGGGAAGGGAGCCGCCGTGGTCGCTGTATCGTCCCGCCCTCTACCCTCCAACCATCGGGCTATCCATTGCAGCTGCACGGCCAGGTAATAATGCTCAAAACACAGCATCACAGAGCGTGGCGGCAAGGGGTTCTATTGCCAGTGCAAACAGGAGGGGTGAGAGCGGGCATCCCTGCCTGGTGCCACGACATATCGGAATGGCGTCAGATATATATGGCCCTGTTCTTACCCTCACCGTGGGGTCCTTGTACAATAGGGCCGCCATTTGAAGAAACCCGAGGCCCAGCCCGTAGTGCGACAGTGCCGCTACCAGGTATCCCCACTCCAGGCAATAAAAGGCTTTCTCAAGATCTAGGACCAGGCAGCCCGCCGTTCCATCCATCCACCTTCTTGCCTTCCTTTCTGTCTTGTCCTAGTATCATCTCTTTTTGAATGCTTCTTACATAAAGTAAAATTATATTTATTTACAGTGGGGTATTCAAATTATACACACAAAGCAAATGCTATTTTTCTTGCAAAAATGGCCCCAATTTGACTAATTTAATGTACTTAATTTCGTTACTGTAACAACTTTCAATTAGATGTTTTCTAGTCTATTTAAATAGAAGGGATCACTCTGGTTTCCCTTGAATAGGACAGTGTGCAACTGCTATTTCACTCACTCCCTCTTGGTAAAAGACACATTTCCCAAATCTGCTCACAAATACGCATATTTACTTTGCCAAGAAATACATTCTATGTACTTCTAAACAAATGTAATGTTAACTTTCATGCATCAATCAGTAGCAGCATTGTGATGTTATTAAGTCATCGGGTTCTTTTTGAGTTGGTGAACCAACGCACATGAAAAGAGAAAACTACTTAAAAGGGGGAACACATTACCACCTGCCAATGACTTATGTAAAAATGGAAATATCTCACTACAATTTATTGGATTTAACCAAGACTAGCATTGTTAGACCTGGCACATTGGCGTGAGTCTCCCTTCCATTTTTCGCTGTGCCTCATGTATTTTTTGCTGGTGTTAGTTGCTCAGGGCACTGTGCCACTGCTGTCCAGTGCCACAGTGCAAGTGCTCCCTATTGTAAATTAATGTATAATTTGTGATTCCATGCTTGGTTGGTTTGGTTTACTTGTCAGACCCTAGTACAGTGCACCAGGAGTGCCCAGGGCTTGTAATCCAAATACTGCTGGTGGGCTTGCAGCACTGGTTGTGCCACCCACAGAAGCAGCCTGTAAACATGTGTCTAAGGTCTGCCATTGCAGAGCCTGCGTGCAGACTGGTACTGTCATGCTGACTGGGCAAGTGCACCCACTTGCCAGTCCCTAAACCTTCCCTTTTCTTCATATCAGACACGCCTATGGTAGGCCCAAGGGCAGGGTGCATTGTAAGGATAAGGTAGGACATGCCCTGGTGTGTGTGGCATGTTCTAATAGTGAATTACAGCCATTTTCGTTTTTCACTATTGCAAGGCTACCTGTTTTCCATAGGCCAGAATGGGCAGTTTGGTTATTACATCTTATAATCCTAACTGACACAGAGAACATGGTAGAAATTCAAATTTAGTATGCCTGAACTCAGGATGATAAAATACATCTTTTAGTGAAGTTGGTTTTAACATTCTGTGTTTGAAAATGCCACTTTTAGAAAGTAGGCATGTTCTTGTCTAACCTTTCAAACCTGCCTCTGCTAGGCTGTGTGTATTCCTTTGTCTGGAGTTTGAGTGACAGGGCTGGGGAATTCCAGGAGACAGGGTGAGGTGTCCCAGTGGTGAATAGAGAGATCTGCATCCAGATGGGTGGGAGGAGTTGCACCTGGGACCTGAATAGGGCTGTGGCTGCCTGCCACAATGCTGGCTCCACCCCCTGGGGAGCGGCTGATGTCTCTGCCCTGCACAGTGAATGAAGAGAAGGAATCCTGTCAACAAAGTGCTCCAGGGCTGTACTTGCCTTCCACAATGCTGGCTCCACCTCCTGTGGGACGTCTAATGTTTCTGCCCTGCACTGTGAAAGGAAAGGAGAAGTCTGGTAAACAGAGTGCTCAGGAACTGGTTTGGACTGGGCAAAGGCCCCTCTGCCTTCAGAGGACAAAGGATTTCTGGGTATAAATATTGGGAACCTGCTCCCAAGAAATTAGATCACTTTGGGAAAACAAGAAGAACCTCTGCTGAGGGAGGAACCAGAAGAAGCTGAGGAGGAAACTATCCCTGAAACTGGGGGATTGGCCTGCATGATTGCCTTACTGCCAAAGAGAGGAGAAAGGAACTTTGTGTGTACTTTTGCTCAACTTGTGAAGGATCTCCAAGGGCTTGGAAAAGAGCTTGGCTCCTGCTGAAGTCTCAGGAACAACAGACTTCACCCCCCAGCTCCCCAGAGTTTTTGGGAAGTGCCTGCTGTTGTTGGGCCTTCTGAGGGACTGCGTGTCGCAAGGAGCTGGAAGAGCGACTCAAGAAGGAGAAGCGCGCCGCCGTCGGAGCTGTTGTCGTCGCATATCGTAAAGTGTGTCGCCGCTGCAGCATCGAGCGGAAGCGTCTCGCATCATCCAGGAAGTGTCTTGCAACGCCGAAGAAGCGTGTCGCCATCGTAGCTGACGCATTGCACTGCATCAAGAGAAGAGTCTCGCATCGAGGAAGAAGCGTGTCGCCATCGCAGCCATCGTAGTTGTCACATTGCACTGCATCAAGAAAAGCACCTCACATCCACGGAGAAGTGTGCCGCCGTCGGAGCTGCTGTCGTCGCATCGCGTAAAGGGGTGTCGCCGCTGCAACATCGCATCGAACGGAAGCAGCTCACAAATGTCGGAGAAGAGTGTCGCTGCCAAGGCCGCTGTCGTCGCATCGCGTAAAGGTTGACGCCGCTGCAGCTAAAGCTTCGAGTCGAGTCTTCTCGCAACATTGGACAAGCGTGCCGCATCTGGAAGATCTTCACGTCTTTATTTCTTTGCACCAAAAACTTCATCGCATCAACATCGTTGCAACACTTTTGTTGCCCTGCGTGTCGCATCTCAAAGGTACATTGACTTAAAGTGTCGCATTTAAGAACTTAAGAGAACTAAGCAAAATCCTACCATCTAAAGTAACAGTATTGTGTGTTTTTGTCGTTTAATGGTCTTGTGGTAAATCTATATAAAGAATACTTATTTTTGATATAAAACCTGTGGGGTGTCCATTGGTAGTGTTGTCACTTGGTTACTGTGTGTGTTCTCAAATGCTTTACACACCGCCTCTGAGATAAGCCTGTCTGCTCGTGCCAAGCTACCAAGGGGGTGAGCAGTGGTTATTTTAGGAGTGTACCCCCCTACCCTGACTAGATGAGGAGGTCCCTATTTGTCACAGGTGCATACCTGTGCCAACTAGAGACCCCCAAGTCTAACAGGCATTAATCCAGAATTACAAATAAAAACATTTGAGCATATTATTAGTCTTTTTACAATTTATTGGATCATTGAAATATCATATCAAAAATATGAGATATTATAAATAGTTAATATTAATTGTAAGTGTGCCAAAAGCATAACTCAAAAATCTTCTTTTTTTCTTTTCTTTTTACCCCTTAATATTCTCTCTTTCACCCCACAGCATTCATGTTCAATCACTCAAACCCCAATCAACCGACATCTATTTTCAAACCACTTAAGGTGAAAGTTTATATGTGCATCAATATGGACAACAGCAATAAGGACAGAAATGACACACGTGGCTGTAACAAATTCACATAATTTAAAATATTTCCATCAGTCCATAAAGTCAGACCAGAGGGCTATTATATACTTTGTCTCGAGGCAGAAAAACACTGATTTATGTATTTGTGTATGTGTTAATGAGGCATCTTCTTCATACCTGATTCCTTAGGAAAGTTACAAATGTTCCTGTTGCACTATGACGCACTCGCTCACAGAGTATACCGTGTTTTTCAATATTTACTCTTTGTTCATGCCCATCCCTCATGTACAGATATGGCTGTATGTGGCTCATGGAAAGATAACTGCAGAATATCTCAAAATGAATATCTTGGTCTCTTCCATTCTAGGAGTAAGCGTTTGGAGTTCTTAAAGTCTATGCTTCTTACTGCGCCAGAGAGTGAACCAACAGAAACACCACTGACAGCCAGTGATGCAGAAAGTTCCATGCCCTCCTACCTGAAAGTGCCACACTTCCAGCGCGTTCAGATTACTGGAGACTATGGATCCGGCGTAAGACTCTTCAACTTCCCTTCTGTTCTCTTCTTTCTTTCTTGTGGGGGGGTGACTTCAAAGCAGATCTCTGATGTGCACATGTCCCCTTTCATCTTAGCCCTGTCGGGCTGACTATGTTGGGGGGTAATCAATCTTTTGTGTGGGGACAGTACACAGCCTATTCAGATATAAGTGTAAGCCACCTCTCCCCCTTCGTGCCCAGGAATGCAATCAGAATGCAGATGAGTCTTCTGTCACACCCAGCCCTTCTTGTGTTGTGGCTCTCTAGAGGGAATGCACAAACTGTAGCTGCCTCCCAGGCCTGACGTGTATTGGAGACAGACTGTGAGGCACAAAAAATGTCCACTTTCTAAAAGTGCCATTTCTAAAATAGTGATGTGAAATCCAACTTCACCAGTAAGGGGAATTTATTATTACCATTCTAAACATACCAAACATGACAAAACTACTCCTTTCTCATCAGGAATTACCACTTAAAAGTATACAGTTGAATTCCCAATGCTAGCCTATGAGAGGAGTAGGCTCGTAGTAGTGAGAAACAAAATAGGCTATTTGTCACTGCCACAACATGCAAAAAATAAAAGTACATGTCCTACCTTTTACTTACACAGCACCCTGCCCATAGGGCTACCTAGGGATTACCTTAGGCGTGACCTATGTTAGAGGAGAGAGCGCATGAACTTTAGCATTGGTCAGCAGTGGTAAAGTGCCCAGAGTCCTAAAAGCCAACAAAAAGACAGCCAGAAAAATAAGAGGAGGAAGGCAAAACATTTGGGGTAACCCTGCAAAAAGGGCTATTTCCAACACAACTGATATAGAACAGGTTGCTTTTTGATGACCACTGCAACACATTTTGGTCCAAAAACAGAACTCTTTTAGTACTAACAAAGGGCCTGATTATGATGGCGGCGAGACCCCCATGACAGGCTGTCGGCGGTGGGCTCACCTCCATCGGAACCACCATCACCACCCGCCACATTGGGATGGCGGACGGTGTGATGGTGGTCGGAAACACGGACCCCCATTCATCCGATGGGCTCCGCCTGTGCGGCATATGGCCTCGCAATCCCTGCAATGGTGGTGGTGCCTACCAGGCACCGCCGTAAGGATTATGATGTCCCTCCTTGCCAGCCTTTTCATGGTGGTGAGCTGGTGAGAAGGGACATTTGGAGCCCGTAGCAGGAGTCCCTTTCCCCGGCCCTCTGATGTGGGCAATGGGGGTCCTATGGTGCCCCCCTACATGTTCCTGCACCATGTGGCAGGCAGCCCATGGTGCCTGCCATGTAATGCAGACATATGTCAAGTGATCCCTTTTTGTATTGTGGTGTGTACTGCTGCTAGCAGCACCCGCAACCATACAAAAGATAGGCATTGCAACCGCCATGGTGGTGGTCGCATCATAATGTATATGTTGGGATCGCCGACAGGTGGGTGGTCCCGATTTCCGATAGGGTAGTGGGCAGACATAAGTCCGCCCCCCATCATAATCAGCACCAAAGTATTAACCACCACTGTGTTTAAAGTGGCAAGAAACTGTTTAAAAGTCTTTGAAATGGTTGAAAGTCTGATTCATGAAAACTGTGCTATCATTAGAGCTTTTCCCCAACACAGAGCAGTGCAAATATTTTCACCTTTTTAGGGAATAAAGTCAATCACATTCAAGAACCCTGACCCGGTTGTTCAACATGAATTCTGCCTGATACCTAGAAACCTCTTATCTGGCATTGCAAAACTGCAATAACAAGTACTGCAGAGAACAGAAATTGATACTATTGAAATTTACATGATTTTCTGTCATCCTAGCTGTTGTCTGAATTGAATCACCTATTATCTGACCACTTGCTTTTGAATTTCTTTAGTGGGGCCTGAGAGAACAACAATGTTGAACATGTTGATCAGCACCATACTACATAGGAATGATCTTAAACACCCTAAAATGTTATAGAGATAAACTTAAGAGTTTGATCTCATCCCTGTTGTCATAGAACAGTTCTATTTAATACCACCTGTCATTTTCCAGGCAATCTTGGTCAACTCCAGTAAAATACCTGTGGCATCCAGCCAATGCATATATACCAACTTCCCATTTGGAAAAGGGAAAATGGACAATTGTTCCATGAACTCTCCTAATCAGGTACCTGAAAAGAATCTGTGTTAGGAACTAACAAGCCTACCAGAGACGATCGATTTTTACTGGGTACCTCGTCTGCTTTTCCTTGAGCCAAGACACACACAAAATGTCTGGACATCTGGATTTATTAGAAGCCAAGCTAGCCTGTCATCATTAGCGGTTGAATCCAGCAGTCACATAATTGCAGCCAAGGACATACCACCCTTAACTGACATAATTCAGTCTATTGCAGGCTGACTGTATTAACGGCCAGAGTGTTCCTGGAGCTTTAACTCCCTGGACTAAAGAGTGGTCCTTTCTAATTCACATATTGGGTATGCATTTAAGCTGCTTACTCAATGCATCAAAGACAACTTGAAAGCATCCCCTATATGTAAATAAGTGCCCCACATAGAAAAGTGAAAAATGATGCTTCCTATCCAGAGATGGTAAAATAATAAATGACTGCATAGAAATCGAAGATATTGTGACTTTAATAATATAATGAAAACACTTGAAAGTCAACACAACCACATGAGAACAGTAACACTAACCACACAAACTAAATCTCATCTTCCTCAATGAAATGTAATATTAATCGATGCTCACTAAAGGTTTATTGCCTTAAAAGTAGGGACTAAGGCAACATGAAAGGAATCTTATCATCCAGGTGAGGGTCTATTGCATTAAGTTGACTGAAGTGTCTAGACCAACACATTATTGTGTCATGAAGCAAGTAATATTCTAGATGTGTTGAATATGTTAATTGCAGAGCTGAAAACTTAATATGGTATTTAACAATTTGCTTCATCCAGAATTTTGGATGCATAATGATTTCTCCTAATGAAGGATTTTAAACCTGAAATGTAAGGAATACAATATGTACACCAAACAAACAGAATTGTCAAAACAAAGTTAATTTAAAAAAAACCCAGTAAAGATGTCATATGAATTCCTAACGCAATAGAGTGCATCATTTTCAAAAGTGTGAACCACCATCAAGAATAGGCTTTCTTGGACATTAAAAATACATAATTTGCTGGATACATAATCCTTTAGCTCCAAGTATTGGAAAGTGGAAGAAAAGTCTTGACGAATACATAATACAGAATACTAGAAATACCTGTAGAAGAAGCCAAGGGGCACCCTCAGAATCACCATATGACATCGGACCAGTGGGCCCAAATCGGGGTCTTGTGGACTGACCAATTTGATGTAAATATATAGATATAGCGGATAATAAACACAGACTAATCAAACAAAAGTATATATCAGTATTATCTAATGAAAGTCGCATACCTCCCACCCAGGCCTTAATGCCTAAAGGCGTAAGCCATTGCTTCTGCTCTGGGTGTGGTTTTTACACCACCTTATGTAGAAAGCACTTACTTGGGTAGCTTCTGGAAGGCTAATGCTAATTTGCCTAGTGGAGCTTCAGGAAGCAAAGTCTAACCTTTTAAAAGTGACTTTTCCTGTAAATGTATCAAAAATCCAGCTTTACAATTGAATTTGATTTTTTAAAATGAATATTAAAAACAGTGGTTGAATCACTTCTGTAACTTATCCTAAATCAAACTTATTAAAAATTATTTTTTAATTTTTCTTTAGTTTTTCTGATAGGATAAGCTACAGTCCTTTTCAGTGAAGATAGCAGTCACTAAAGGAACATGCCAACATGAAATTCTTACAAGTTCCACTTTTAAATATTTTGCACCCTACCCTGTTGGTGCCAAGGCCTACTTAGAAGTGACTTACTTACGTGTAAAGGTAAGGCTCCTCCCTGTCAAAAAGTGTTATTTTCACCAGTTTGCATGCAGGCTTAAAAGAAGCAACACAGAGACTACACATGTAGGCCAAAAGCATAATTTTCCTTGCCAGGCTCGTGGATTGCACAATAGGTGCTGCAATCCACAGGTGACATTTACCTTTCGATGCCATTGGTCTATTTTCCTGCCCTATATACTATGGCCTTACTGGAAAGTTAAATATACCAACGAGGGATTAGCCAATGTTTATAGTAGGGGCTGGACAGCTGTACCCAGGTTTGCAAGGTTCAAAACGGAGAAATACAAGGCAGCACATATTGGGCCGAACATGCAAAAAGGGTAAATTTCTAACATGAGACATCTGTCATAATAGCCAAGGTAGCTATTCCCTCTTACTGTTTAGAGTCAGGAACTGGCATGTGTCAGATGCCAATGCCTTCATTCGCTCTGCCAGCTGAAACCTTTGACCTCCAGTCAATGTACATCACATTGTGTGCCTTATTTGGGGCAGATATTCCAACAGGTTTCCAATTGGGGACTGCCAGTTAATGCATGGCATACTGGAACCAAAGGAAAAGATCACACACACTGAGAGAAATGTCACAGCACGTCTGGGCCAGTTGTTTTTTGTTTTTCAGTAAAAAAATCCTGCTTTAGGAAAAACCAAAAACCTTGCCAAGTGCCTGCATTGAACATGACTCCTCTGTAAAGCTTCAGTGCCTTCATTGATGCTGCAAAGTGATTCCCGTCATGCTTTAGGCAGGGCTGCCAGTATCCCACCGGGGGAGCATGGACATTCCTCCGTGATCTTGTGAAACAGCTGGATGTCATCCACTTTTCTAATTAAGCCCCTAAAATTGGAGATGCAACTTAGTTCAAGAGGAAGAGAGTCTCAATGAATGGACCCCAAAACACCAAAGACTCCGCAATGAGTTTGGGCCTGTGGGAAACATGGTACTTCCAGCTGCCGGAATACGATAGACGACAGCATCATGACTGTGGGGAGTCAGCATGCACATGAGACAGGCTGTGCCCGTTCAATAAAAGGCCTGTGACTAAGGTAAATAGCCTTAAACTGGATTCTTTGCCAGGCCAGCACCATTGGAAAGAGTGAAATAGTAGTACTTACACAGTTTGCACCCTAGTCTCACAGTCAAAATTTGGTTACACTGGAAATTAAAAATGCAAAAAGACACAGATAGTAACAATTGCAGTAGTTTATGAATTAATACACATGCTCCATCTACTAAAACATGCTTTGCTGGGGAAATAAAAAGCATAATATTCTTCAGAATTTTAGGCTCCTGAAAGCTGGTGGACCAAACCTTTTGGATTGGTTTATTGGTACAGTAGACAGATCCTTATGAAAGAGAAATTTGTAGTAGAGACAAAAATCAGTATAGGAACAGGGTCTAGATGTAGTGGCCACAGGTCAAGAGACCAGCAAGAATTGTCTTCACCAATCAGAAGGTACTCTGTTTTGTTTCCATTTAACTTTAGAACATTTAGAGGCACCCAGTTGTGGATGGCTTGAAGACTTGCCTTAAACTGACCAATGAAGCTAGGAGAAATAGAGTCGACAAGAGCAAGGTGTCATTCGCATAGGCAAGACAATTCAAGAGCAGGACCAAGGCCAGTAGTTGAGCAATGGCAGGCCAGCTATTTCACACTTATCCTGTCATGCCCAAAGCTTTTCTGCCATTGCCACTAATGCAGACAATGTGCTATGGAATAACTGAAAACCTCCCTAACCCTCATGTTGAAAATTATGTGACTCAAGGGAACTAGCAAATCATTGCGAGTAGAATTGTAATGGGCCAGACGTTCTGAGAGTCTGACGATTAAGTACCCTGATTTTCGATTAATGGTTTCATAATGCCATTTTGCAGTTATCAGGCATCATGACAGAAGAAAGGGAGGTGTTAATAATCAGGCATAGTTTGTTAGAGATGACTTGCTCAAGGCCTCATAAACTAGGCAATAGGCAGAAGTATTCTGGAGAGCCTGATTTGATGGATTTCAAAGTCTGCAGATGTCAGTCTCTCCAGTACAAGCAGAGAGGAAACCATGCCAGGAGACTGATAAGATGAATGCTGTTGAATCTGAATAGGTGCCACCTCATTTTTTTTTATTCAACACTATAAACAATAGAGTTTCGTTTTAGAGGAACAGTAATTGGCCAGATCATATCATAAGTGTTTGAAAGGCTTACTAGACCAAGAAGATCTAATTGGACAGTGAGAAGAATTAACAAGAGAAAATAGATGCCAAGATGGATTGGAGGCAGACTAAATGAGAGAGGTAAGGAATTCAGACCTGGCCCTATACGGAAAAGACACATAGCAGTTTAGCTCAATTTTGAAAAGAAGTTAAAAAAAAAAAAAGGCTGTTACACCAGTGGCTCTCTGCATGTTTAACATTCAGTCTTTCTTCTCAACGTTCCAAGGTGAGTTATATGTTAACATATTTGCAGTAGTGGAGGCAATGGAGCTGGAGGAGAAAGTTGTTAATCAACCCACCAGACAAATCAGGAATTTAACAGAGTTTGAGTAAATTGTGACCCCCCCCTGGGTGGTGTTTGGGGAGTAGACCGATATTAGGGAAAATAGTGAGAGCTGTAGTCTTATGACAACTCCCCCCTCTTTACTAGGGGTGTGATGTGGGGCACTCCTGATAACTGGAAAGGCCATGGAAAATGAGACAAGCAGATACTCAATCTAGGCAAAGGTTGACGTTTCAGAATCAGAAGGAGGATTATTGGTCAAGAGAAGGTCTAAGGTATTTCTTCTAACATTTGAAGGCATCTGAACCAACTCAAGTTCCTGAATGTCCTCAGCGACATGCTGATGGGAAGTGTTGCAGGCATTCCCAGTATGAAAGAATCACAAATTCCCCTAGTTATGCTCCATGAAGCCCTTGTCTGGTGGACCATGTGTGAAAGTATTTCAATATTGCCTACAACTATCCCCCACTCAAGAGGCTTGTTTCTATGCAGGTTACAGTTGATGATTTTGAACAAATCAGTCGGGACCTTTTCCGGGCCCTAACCATACGAGAAAAATATATGCGCATGTCTTACCAGAGATTCCCGAGGACCACTTCGCAGTATCTTCGCAACATTGAGGGAAAAACCTGGAAGGAAGCTGATGAAGTCCACCCAGGTAGGTGCTGTTGTGATACCACTATCTTAATGAAACAGTTTTAATAGATGTAAAGTTTATCTGAAAACGGAAAGACTTTTAATATCCACAGTCCGGTGTAGACGGCTTCTGAGAACTATTTCTTGCAGATAAAGTTTCTCATGTATTGAGGACATTTACAAACAGCACAATATGGAATTCATCCAAGAAAAGCACAATATATTTTAGATCTGGCATGACACAACTTTAGCTATCTTGCCAGCCTTATGTGAAAAAAGTAGAAATAAAACACACATGCATATATACAGATACAGAAGGGTTTTGGATCAGCCCCCTTCATCCATTTGTCTATCGGGCTGTCATTACTGTTTTGCTCTGTCCACCACAGCATATAGCATGAGACAATGAGCCAGCCTACGTCAGCCACGTGTGCACAGAGGCCTAAAAGTAGGTACACTTCTGTGCCAAATCTGGTTGGTCAATACTCTAGTTTGTCAATGCTATTTTCTTTCCATTCTTTCACACTCTTTTCACCACTTGCCTGGTGGTGTTTGATGCAGGCTTGCAGAGGGTGTGGCCTTGCCAACCCCTGCGTCTTTTCAGGATTTGCTGCATGAGCAGGGAGTTGAAAAGTCTGCTGCCATAGGTTGCTGTGGCTGATGGTATTTGACCAGAGGATGTGGAGGATTTTCCTCAGACAGATGTTGATGATGGTCAAGATTTTGTGGTGGTGGTCACTGTTGTCCTCCAAGGTTTCTCTCCATACAGAAGGATCTATTTTTATATTAAATCCATTGGAATTTGCTGCATAAAAGGAGTCTATCGCCGCTGTAGAAACCCTGAGATTTTTCTTTCTTAAATTTGGGCGGCGGAATCAGGAGTAGGCTGATAGAGCTTCGAAGAGGTCTCTTTTGGCTGGCTTTTGATGCTAGGTAGTAATGTTTTGAATATACATCTTGCCTTGATTGGTAGCTGGTTGAGTTTCTTGAGAGTGGTAGTGATGTGGTCAAAGCGAATCTCCCCCAAAAGTAGTCTGGCTGCTGCGTGGAGTGTAGCTTTCAAAGGGGCTCAATGTGTTTTTTGGCATCTGTGATTGTTGCATTACCGTAGTCCACCTTGGAGAGGACTTGGGATTGCACCACAGTTTTTAGGTCTTTGATGGGGATGCAGGGTTTCCTTTTTTGTAGGTGTTTAAACATGTAAAAGGCACTTTTAAATGAGGCATTAATATGCTCTTTCATATTCAGGTTTTTGTCAAGTGTAATCCCCACGGGATTTAACAGAGTTGGAGATGGATAGTTTGCAATTTAATGCAGTGAGGTTGTTGAGCCAAATATCTGCGTGAAAGGACTTGTCTTTCTGTTGGATGAGCAGGAGTTCGGTTTTGCTGGAGTTGAGCTTAAGATGGTTGTTAGTCCGCAGGATTGAACCGTGGAGAGAGTGCTGTTTAGGTGCTGGATGTCTTTAGCTGACAATATTTTAATGTAGAGTTGTGTGTCATCAGCATATAGATCATAGGCAATTCTGGATTATATCAGGATTATTGCAAGGGGTTCCATATCGAGGTTAAATAGGGCAGGAGACAAGATTGACCCTTGAGGCACTTTCTGCGAGACTGGTGTGGCTTTTGTGGAGGAGTTGTTTAGTTTGATTAGATGTGAGCGTCGGTTCAGGAAAGAAGCAGATCACTGAAGGACAGTTCCATTGATGCCTGCACGTTGTGAGAGGGTTTTAGGTGGATGTCATGGTTGACAGTATCAAAGGCAGCCGAGTGGTCCAGGAGGACCAGGAGTGAGGCCTGGCTATCATCCAGAGATTTGTGTAGGTTGTCTGTGATGTTCAGTATTGCAGTCTCTGTGTTGCAGCATTTCCTGAACCCAGATTGGAAGGTGTTGGGCAGGTTGTAGGGAGGTTAGTCATAGGTCTGTAGTTGTTAAGGTCGTTTTGGTCGGCCTCTATGTTTTTTGATGAGGGGGTGACTTTGCCGAGTTTGAGGAAGGCCATCATGGAGCCGCTCGATAAGGAGGAGTTAATGATTTTAGTCCATGTAGGAGCAGTGATGTGACTGAGATTTTTGACAAACGCAGCAGGGAGGGGGTCATAGATATGAGATGTCCGCTTCATGCTAGCAAGTAATTTGAGGACTTCTTCTTCAGGGATATAGTTGAATTCAGTCCAGTTGCATTGTTTTTCAGTTAAAAGAGGTCGAGGTTGGTGTTCCGGATTGCTGAGAGGGGGCGTTTGGGTAGACAGCCATTAGTTGGAGATAAGGTCTTGGGTGGACCCTCTTTGTAGGAGGAGCATCCTTGGTGCGGGTGAGGAGGTGGGAGGGACAAGAGAGATTTTGATGTTGGATACTTATTCACAGAAGAATGCTGTAAACTCTTCACAGTGCTTAGTAGAGTCATTAAATGAGTGTTTAGGGAACAAGGAGGTTTGCTGTTTGATGATGTTAAAAAGGTCTTTAGGTCTGTTCCTAGAGTGGTTGAGTTGAAGAAGGAGGATGTGTATTTTACGGGTTCAGCTTGGAGGATCGAGAGATGGGTTAGCGAGGGTTATCTCCATTTTCTTTTAGCAAATCAGAGTTGTCGCCTCTCTTTGTTCAGATCTTTATTAAACCAGGATCTGGAAGGGCTACTCCTTGATTGCTTGAGTTTCAGAGGAGCGACTGTGTTAAGGAGTTAAGCCATTTTTGTGTTGTAGTGGATGGTAAGCTCGGTTGGAGGATAGAATTTGTGAAGTGACTAATGCTTCTTACTCTGTGTGAGGGATTCGATATGGTTTCCTCGCCCAGTGCGTGGGACGGATAGCTTGGGGTTGGGCCTTAGGTTGGAAGGTATTGAGATCAAATAGGATTAGGTGGTGGTCAGTCTAGTTAGAGGGTAGGATAGAGTAGAGGAATAAGGTGTTATGTTTAGAGATGATTGCGTCAAGGGTAGAGCCCTTACTGTGAATTTGTTTGTTGCAGTGTTGATTAAGATCATTCTCTTCCAAGAGGGTGGCTAGGGCTTGTACTGTTGGATCATCTGCATTGTTCAGGTCCAGGTTTAAGTCTCCTAGTATAATGTCTGTGCTGCCTAAATCTTTGAAGAATTGTGGGTTTTCACCTGGAGGGTGATAGATAAAATGAAATGTGGGGTTCGACCTTTAAAGGAGAGCTGAACTCCTAAATATTCAAAGGTAGGGAATTTGGTAGTGCAGAAAGGAGATAAGCAAAGATTATTTTTGTGTATAGTGGCTAATCCACCACCCCAGCGATCCTTGCAGTCGCAACAAATGATTGAGCAGCCCGGTGGGATGAGGAGATCGATGAAAGAGGATGAGTGGTCGTTCAGCAAGATTTCAGTTAGAACACAGATGTCAATGTTGTGTCGTAGGATAGTTTCAGCTATTTCAGTGACATGCTTGAGTGCTGACAGACAGTTAAGTAGCATGCTGCAAAGTGTAGTTAGTCATCTTGGGCCAGGCTAACTGGGTTGAATGGTTGTTAGTCGGGCAGGCGGCCTATAGGGGGAGTAGTATTCATGGCCCTATTTGGGCCAAGGATGACCGGGATCGTGAGGTGGCTGGGTTGAATAGGGGCCTTGTCATAAGTGTTGCTCAGCATTTTTGCTTCCTGATTAAATATTCTAGTTGTGGTGCGTCTAGGTTGAAGGTGGCGATGAATGTAGAGGATAGTTTGCCTAGGGGTGAGGGATGTGTGGTCAGAGTGTATGTTTGTGGCAGGGTTCGAGTTCGCCATGGATGCGTTAGATTGGGGCAGAATATAGCTAATCTTTGCTCCCTTACGTAGTTACGAGATTTCCTCCAGAATAGTGTTGATTTTGAGTTCTAGATGGGCTATTATAGGGATCAGTTGAGAGGCAGTTAGTCTGTAGTGAAGAGTGGAGTATGATGGAGCTTGTCAGGGTCTGGGCTGGAGGCTAAGGTAGTATCCAGCCCGCTGGGGTTGATGGACTGAGTGGATTTAGGTGCAATAAATAAATCTAGTTGGGCAGTGGAGTTGTGCCATAGAGAGGGGGAAAGTAATTCTGGTAGTGGAACCGAAGTGTCAGGGCATCTGTTAATGAAGGAGGCTGTAAGGGGGGTGGAGGTGGAGACAGTGCATGGGGTATTTGGACTAAAAGGTTCGGCTTGTAGAGGAGGGGGTGCATTAGTGAGTTCTGTGGGAGAGGGTGGAGGGGTGGTTGTGGGAGCAGATAGCATGGAGGCGCAGAAAGCAGGAAAGTGGCGATAAAAAATGGATAGGTTATGTTTAGAGGCTTTCATTATGATGTTCCCATTTTTGTAAATGGTTATGGACAATTCTCCGCTAAAGTTCTGGAATGGGAATATAGTGAGCTTTGGGCCAGGTGTACGAAGGTTCCTTTTTGCATTTCCTAAATATTGATTCTCAAGAAATCTCTATTAAGGAATTGCAATTTGTATATACATACCCTGCGATTCTCTACAGAGAAGGATTCGCTATTAGGAAACCGCTATTAGGAAATTCTAAACCATTCGTTCCTATAAGTAAGAATGGTGTCTATGGACCTTAAGGCACATAGGTATGAATGGTTTTGCATTTCCTAACTGGAAATCCAAGCTCAAGGGACCCTGGAGGCACCCTGAAATTTGTAGAGCCCTCTGAGTTAGAGGGGGCCTAGAATGCCGAAGAGCACTGGTGAGCCTGCTCAATTGTTCGAGTTCTTAGTGATCACAGTATCTAGGAGCAGGGGTTGCGATGGGGATTGAAGACCAGTTTGAAAGACCTATATACCCTCTCTATACACACAGTTTAAGGAAGGTATCCAAGGTAAAGAAGGACTGGTAGGCATAAAAAAAGCAAGGTCACTACTGCAGGCATGAGGTAGGATAGCCAAAAATCACATTGCATGATAACAATAAAGGCATAGTAGTGGAGTCCACAGAAACACAATATACGTGCAAGATAACAATAGATGGCATACAATACCAAGTTCTGAAGCAGATAAGTTCAAGTATTTATCTTGTGATTACTAGTAGGAGGGAGTAGTGATTACTAGTGGGAGGGAGAATCCGGCAGGAACTTTAGTTGGGTTTCGGAATTTGGAGTATCAGCATTGTTCTGGCGGAGCATAGATGAGATAGCATTTAGGAGTGACTAGGTATCGCAAGTGGAAAGTAAGGGATTAGGGGCCAGATGTGTGACGGTCAAAATAGCGCCTCACAAATTGCGAGTCTTTTGTGACTCGCAATTTGCGAGGCACTATTTAGGATGTACAACAGTGTGTAACACACTTGTATCTATTCACAATGGGGTCGCAAATAGAGATGCCTTACCAATATTAATGAGTCTCTCACAATTTGGATTCCCATTGGGAATGGCCATCATCACATGGATGATGGCCTGCTGGGGTCAGTAGACCACCATGTCTATGGCTGCTTTTCAATAAAGCAGTTTTTCTTTTTTTTAAATGCAGCCTGTTTTCCTTAATGGAATGCATTTAAAAAAGAAAAAATTAAATGTTTTCATTTCATTTTTTAAGGGCAGGCAGTGGTCCCTGGTACCACTGCCTGCCCTTAAAAAATATTTTCCCCTGCGTTTGCTAAGGGGAAGGGGTCCCCTGGGGACCGCTTCGCCTTTGCGACCCCATTACCACCCTCTTGGAGAGAGTGGTAATTTGCGAGTGTTTTGTTCCTGCAATTGCAGACACAAAATATCTGTACATAGGGTTGCGCACGCTATTAGGAAGGGAACGCCCCTTCCTAATAGCAAGTCGCAAAACTCTATTTGGCGAATCGCAAAAAATTGTGACTCGCAAAATAGGGTTTGTACATACCCCATGCCATTTTTGCATGCGCAAATGGGTTCGTAAACCTGTTTGCGCATGCAAAGATGGTCGTACATCTGGCCCTAGGTAACTAAGGACGAAAGCTCAGGCTTCGGTAATTAGTGGCTCACGAGGGGTTTTGTGACGGAGGTCGCCATTAAGCCACTAGGTAGAGCTCCATGCCTGTGTATAAGACAACGTCTTCTTTTTTGTTGCCTTGATGGTAGAGATCGATGCTGGGGTAGAAGTCCTTTGTTTACTTTTATGCAAGATTGTGGAGGGTTAGAGGGAAGATGACTGCCTGAGGGAGAGGAGAGCAAGTGGTGAGGCAATAAAATCTAAGGGCCCGATTCACAGAACTAACTTAAGACAAAATCCTAAACTTACTACTTTTGGTATTCACAGAAGTTAGGATTTTGTCTTAAGTTTGTCTTAAGACAAACTTTAGACAAACTTTAGACAGACTTTAGACAGACTTAAGACAGACTTAAGACAGACTTAAGACAGACTTAAGACAGACTTAAGACAGACTTAAGACAGACTTAAGACAGACTTAAGACAGACTTAAGACAGACTTAAGACAGACTTAAGACAGACTTAAGACCGACTTAAGACCGACTTAAGACCGACTTAAGACCGACTTAAGACCGACTTAAGACCGACTTAAGACCGACTTAAGACCGACTTAAGACCGACTTAAGACCGACTTAAGACAGACTTAAGACAGACTTAAGACAGACTTAAGACAGACTTAAGTTAGGAATTTATCTTAAGTTTGTCTTAAGTTTGTCTTAAGTTTGTCTTAAGTTTGTCTTAAGTTTGTCTTAAGTCTGTCTTAAGTCTGTCTTAAGTCTGTCTTAAGTCTGTCTTAAGTCTGTCTTAAGTCTGTCTTAAGTCTGTCTTAAGTCTGTCTTAAGTCTGTCTTAAGTCTGTCTTAAGTCTGTCTTAAGTCTGTCTTAAGTCTGTCTTAAGTCTGTCTTAAGTCTGTCTTAAGTCTGTCTTAAGTCTGTCTTAAGTCTGTCTTAAGTCTGTCTTAAGTCTGTCTTAAGTCTGTCTTAAGTCTGTCTTAAGTCTGTCTTAAGTCTGTCTTAAGTCTGTCTTAAGTCTGTCTTAAGTCTGTCTTAAGTTTGTCTTAAGTTTGTCTTAAGTTTGTCTTAAGTTTGTCTTAAGTTTGTCTTAAGTTTGTCTTAAGTTTGTCTTAAGTTTGTCTTAAGTTTGTCTTAAGTTTGTCTTAAGTTTGTCTTAAGTTTGTCTTAAGTTTGTCTTAAGTTTGTCTTAAGTTTGTCTTAAGTTTGTCTTAAGTCTTTCTTAAGTCAAACTTAGGACAAAATCCTAACTTCTGTGAATACCAAAAGTAGTAAGTTTAGGATTTTGTCTTAAGTTAGTTCTGTGAATCGGGCCCAAACATTTCAGGTAATTTAGGGCCCATCTGAACTAACCACAAGAAATTCAGGCTTGAAAGGAGTCTGTTTTCCGCTGAAATCTCAGTCGGGGGCACAGATAGGATGTAGATAGAGCATGTACAGTGCCACTGTGCTGATGTATATGCACACACAATGCATAAATGCTGTAGAATGTCAAAGATTCCCCAGTTAAGAAAGGGGGAGAGATCCTTATGCGGTCTGCGTTTAGCGCTCCTCACTTATGTCAGAGAATGGAGAGTGATCGATGGATGTTGAAAGTGTACCATGCCACTACGCTGATATGTACGCACGCACATTGCATAGATGCTACAGAATGCCAAGGAGTGCCTAGTTCGAGAAGGGAGAGAGATTATCATGCGCTTCGTGATGAGCGCACCTCCCCTATGTCAGACAATATGAAGTGAAGGGGGGCACTCATAAGGGGTCTGGAGATCTGCCGTGGGGTCACCAGCCACAGTCTTCTTTTTGGCGATTGCTTGCTCCACTTGCTCCTGTGTGGGATGTGAGTGTCCAGTGGCCTCCAGTGCATACATATGGAGACTAGGGTGGCAAAGGATGGCTGGACAGGTGAGCAGTCTGCGGGGGCCAAACTCTTAGGGGAGCAGCCAGCTCACCTTGTGGGACTATGCCACCCTCGACCATGTAGGTGAGGCGGTATCTGGGTCATCGAGGGCCTAGAGACAAGGGGAAGCAGCCGGCTCCCCTTCTGGGGGCCGTCGCCTTTAGCGATGAAGAGGAGGCGGTCTCTGGGATGGTTCAAGAGGGCTGTCAGCGATGCAGATGTTGGGAGAGCAGGGGGCTCGTGTTGGATTTTGTTGCCCTTTACTTTGGGTATAATGAGGGGAAGCTTCCAGGTCCAGGAGCAGGAGCGACTGGGGCAGCATCATAGTCAGGCAGAGCAGGGTTCCGATGCCGATTCACAGCCAGGGGGTGGGTTGGCTCACCTCAAGGGACCTCGATGCCCTTTTCCTTTAGATGTGTTGAGGGGTAGCCGGTCACTTTACTGGCCGGCTCCTGAGCAACTCTTGTCGAGCATGCCCGGAGCATTAGGGAGACCCGGCGGCTGAAGTGGGTGTGTGGGATAGGGATGTGCTCTGTGGGGGACTGTTTTGGCCATTGAGACACCATGCGTCGCTGCCTATATCACAGATGGTGGCTGACCGAATTCCAGTAGCGGCTAGCATTGCTTGCGGGTGGGTGGTGGGTATGAGGGGTGGAGAGATTCGCGGGGGGGATTGTGGGGAAATTAAAAAAACATTAAAAAAAAAATTAAACTTACAATTCCTCTGCGCCTGATCCTGCGTCTTCTCGGCTCCTGCTCTCCTGCCTCCGACAGGAAGCAGGCAGCCAGGCTCCCTCCCCTAAGCCAAGCACAATATTACAAGCAGCATTGTGATTGGGCGGGCCGCCGCCCAGCCAGGGGCTAATGGAGTGGCCCTGTTTTCAATGCTGGCTGCTATGGCCTTCATGGAGAAAGGGCAGAGTATGCATGACTGTTTTGGGTGGCCGGAGAGGGCTGACCAAACAGTCTTTGCGCACTCAGGAGTGTGCAAACCACTCCTCCCCTGCCCAGAGAGCAGAGCAGCACTGCCCACCCGCCCGCCTGCAATGTGCAAAGGAAACATAAAATGATAATAACTTTTACCATTTTATGTTTTGGCTTTCTCGCACTGCGAGAAAGCAGTGGGGTGATGCTCCTCCGCCCAAGTGGAGGAGCGGTCCCTGCCGAATTCTCCACAGCCCTTGGGTCGTGGTTGGTGTCCGGGGCGGTGAGGCGCAGATGACATTAGGAAGTGCCCATTAACATCATGTGATATCACTCAGTCATCACAAGAAGAAATCTGCCAAACTCTTCCATCATGAACCCATACAGTGTAGGGACATATAGGTTTACGGATCCTGGGCTGGAGGTTCTAACCAAGCGAGTGGGATGGCACCATGATGGTCTAATTTGACATATAATGCTGAGGATGCCAACAAAAACAAATAAGAACAAGTCTGTAGAAGGAGATAATGAACAAAATCAATACTGCTTCAACATAACCACATGATGAGTAGAACATTAAAAACAGGTTCCAAATATTGAAATGCAAAATACTTAAATGAGTTGCCTAGCACAAGTACAAAAGCACAGCACTGGTGGCAGTTCTCCACCTCAGCTCTTCTCAAGCCATGGGAAGAAACAATTATGATCATCCTCAACATATATAGAGTAGAAGACGTGAAAGAAGGTCTTGAGGATGGAGAAATCCAAGGTAAGAGACAAAAGAGTTGTAATAGAACTCCATGTGGTTGTTCACTTTGCTGAGAATCATCATCATTGTGAAGAGAAACCGATGTAATTTGTTACACATATATACATTGATCAATGTACGTGCTGCCATAGTGCCAATAAGTCACTAATGGTATTGTTGATATGTATTGAGAGTGGACTACAACAGTGATAATGCACTGTAGCCTTGATGATGAAGGGTTGATTTGTGTGCCCAGAATGCTGAGGGTGATGTGTAACCACTGTATGACGAATGTTGCTTCTCCACAGGATTATGGCATTGTGATTGATTAAGGGCACCTAACACAGCAGTTCTGTATACACAGGTCCACATATGTACATTAATAGTGTACTTCATTTTAGATTTATGTTTTCCTATCTACGTCCTAATCCCGCTATAGCATAGCCGTCTGCTTTGCTGGCATTGCCTGTGTGTGTATCCAAGGGAAATTGTATATGCTGCCCACTCTCTCCTTGCAAACCAGAAACCACTTAGCAGAGTATTTTGCTGAAGGTTGATCGACAAATGCTAAGCAACAATCATACTGTCTGCTGTGTGGTGCATGTTACAAAGAATTCTAGCACTGCTTCTGTTTTCCAGAAGAGGGGATGCAGTGGATCCCTATTTTGGGCTTTAGGTTATCAGTAATGATGAAAGTATGTTTAATATGGTGTGCAAATCTAGCCTGTTTACCCTCTGGATCTCAAGCTGACTCATGTTTAAAGGTTCCAACCTTACTGTGTCAAATTTGGCTCTCCTGCAGTGCTGCACCATTTGAGATCCTTGATTGGGGGCCTGGTGAACATCCTCATGCATGGGTTATTGTAGCAGAACATGAATCTGATATAGAATAGTATAGCAGTCTAGCAGTGCTGAGTTTATGGTGGTGCACTGTGGAATGGAAGCGTGAGCTGCTGCAGTCAACCTGTGAGGTTTACAGGTATCCATGTGTGTTTTTGTAGGTCCGACCCAGTGCACAGGTGCGTGAGTGACTACTTTTGTTTTTAGCTCAAACAGTTCATGCACTGAGTTTTTCTTTGCATTCATATGTTGGTAATAATGTTTTGTACTGTTTTACAGCTTTTCTTTAATTCCTTACCATTTGAGAAATGTTTACTTCCTGCTTTTAAAATTGAGGTACTTTAAGATAGCATTTCCCATTGGTTTCCACAGACTACTCATACTTGTAATTACCTGTACACCTAACTTATAATCAGGGTAAAGGTTTTGTATATGTGGGGGATGAAATACAGTGGGAGTAGCAGCCTGTGTTTGGGGCAGAACTAGACATCACGCTCTACATTTGGGTTTCAAATGTATACGTTTACATTACAGAATGACTCATATTTTTCAACACCCAGCATAGGCCGATGCAGTTAGTGTCCTATAATCACAGGCTGTTCAATTTTGGTTGGTAAAGAATAAAGAGATTTATAAAAAGTCAACATGAGTTGATGATATAGGAAGCGAGGCAGAGGTGTTGGTAAAAGTAAGGTGCAGGTAAGCATAAGTTAGACCATTTTTAAGACAATGGGAGATGCTGGCTGTTGGGCTCGCTAAGCCTGTAGGTTGGTTGTGGAGCTGCTGAATGCCAAGTTTCTCTCACCTTACTTTAAGATGTGTCTCTGAGCACCAACACAGGTGAGATACACAAGGCGGTACAAAAGGGGGTGGTGATGGACGGAGCATCAGAACCAATCAAACACTCACACCCAGTCAACAGATCTGGGTTTGATCCATCACCATTCTTTAGCCCACTCTGCCACCCCAGTTCAGACATGGCCATATGCAAATCAGTCTGACCCTGTGCCTCATGGGAACAGTCCAGCCCGAACTGCCAAGCCATGCCTTCCCTGGACCGGAAACAAGCTTCCTAGGACCAGTTTCTGGCATTTCAGCCGTCTTCAGCCAGGCTTGCTTGAATCCAGTGGCAAAGTGAGCAAGGGACTCACGTCTGAGCATACCCTGCCAACTTATGGCGAACAAAGCGGTACAAAAGGGGGTGGTGATGGACGGAGCATCAGAACCAATCAAACACTCACACCCAGTCAACAGATCTGGGTTTGATCCATCACCGTTCTTTAGCCCACTCTGCCACTCCAGTTCAGACATGGCCATATGCAAATCAGTCTGACCCTGTGCCTCATGGGAACAGTCCAGCCCGAACTGCCAAGCCATGCCTTCCCTGGACCGGAAACAAGCTTCCTAGGACCGGTTTCTGGCATTTCAGCCGTCTTCAGCCAGGCTTGCTTGAATCCAGTGGCAAAGTGAGCAAGGGACTCACGTCTGAGCATACCCTGCCAACTTATGGCGAACAAAGCGGTACAAAAGGGGGTGGTGATGGACGGAGCATCAGAACCAATCAAACACTCACACCCAGTCAACAGATCTGGGTTTGATCCATCACCGTTCTTTAGCCCACTCTGCCACCCCAGTTCAGACATACACAAGCACACACAGCCCAGGCTCTGAGCAGTGGCAAACCTGTCCGGGTACTGCATAGTGATGACACCACTCCAGGCTGGAGGATATGCTTAGCGATGACCCTGTTGGCTAATCTTATAATAGATTTCAGATTTAGAAATACGTTTATTTAGAGCATGGGTCAATATAAATATTTAAACTTGTTAAAATACACATTATCGACTACACCATTATAATAGCCTTATTCCCCCTTGGTCCTTTGCACTTCCACAATACATCATATATATAAGGTATCCATAATGTTAAAAAGCCAATAAGATAAGACTATTCTAAAAAACAATTCTTAAAACCAATAGCATAAAAGCTTATTTTAAGATCATAACCAACTTGACT
Source organism: Triturus cristatus (assembly GCF_964204655.1). NCBI lineage: Eukaryota > Metazoa > Chordata > Amphibia > Caudata > Salamandridae > Triturus > Triturus cristatus. Next base: position 135,291,289 of record NC_140590.1, on the reverse strand, counting down.
TTAGGCCTAACTTTTAACCATCCGTTTCTTTACCCAAGAGGGACCTTTTTGCCGCCTTCATATACTTTGCGATTGCTATTGCTATATAAAGATTTGGCATATCCCTAAGGAGGTCTATCGCTAAGGAGCGCAAGGTAGCACCATATTTTAACAAAATGGAGTCTAAAAACAATTTCCACAGATGTACAAAGTGTTGACAGTCCAATATGATGTGCAAGGTATCACATTTTGTGCCCAGCCTACATGAGCAGTTACCATCAGATTGTAACATTACTGATTTTATGTTCTCCCAATTAACACACAATGGTTACAACCTATTCTCCATCTTAGCACTTCTGCATATTGATTGGGTAATGTATCCAGGTAGGGGTACCAGGTGTCTTTCTCCCAACTATTCATCATAAAATTCACAGAGACTTTCTTTCTCATGTACCTCATGTCATCTAACCTTGTTGCTTGCTTTCCTAATGTTCTGAGTCGCCCTGTGTTGCTTCTAATAGAAGAGTCTGCGGGTTGATACTCACATTTAGACTTTTACAGACCAAAAGCATTTTCTTTCACACCTCTTTGGCCCATTTTAGGTCGCGATGCAGAGATTCATTCCTACACCATTGTGATACTTTCGTATCTTCTTCTATACCCAGTCTTTTCCAGAACCTTGAGAGGGCCACTTGCTCCATCACATTCCATGATGTCAAGCCCAACTCCAAACAGATTGCCTGAATCATAGAGGAGGCTGCTAGTGACATTAAGGGTTTTAAACATTTCTCTTCCTCAATGTCCCAAGTAGATTTCCCGCTTAAGCACAGGACTTCTACTCCGTATAAAAATTGCGTTGGGATCATTGCATCATACACTTTCAACACTGGTCTGTGGGACATTTTCCCATAGCTTTAGCTTTCTGGGTCTCCAAGTGCATATCCCATTTTAACAACTTGTCGAACCAGACCCCAAGATATTTATATTCATTCACCTTTTACAATTTGGTTGGGCCCAGGTACCAGTTAAACCTCTGATCACTCTTTCCAAAGCACAGGATTTTGGTTTTATCCATATTTACGGTCAGTTGCTTAGCCACACAGTATTTATTAAAGGCAGACAACTTCCTCTGAAGGCCCATCTCCATCTGGTCAAAGATTACCAGGTCATCAGCATACAATAGACAGGAAAGTTGTCTCCCATTAATTTTTGGGCTGGCACCTCTATCCACCGTTAGAACAGACGGCAAATCCGCCAAATAGATGGCAAAGAGCAGGGTGGCCAAAACACAGCCCTGTCTTAGACCATTATGAATCATTAATTTGGAGTCAGTGCCCCGGTTGTATCCTTCATGACTTGGGCCCAGTTATAACTATGCAGTTCCTGGATTAGAGCCAGAAGCCCCTCCGGTATCTCATATTTAAAGTCTCCCAGAGGAAACTCCTGTCCACTAGGTCAAAAGCCGCATGGAAGTCGACAAAGCAGCAGCACAACTTTCCTCGCTGCTCCATCGACTTCTGCGACACTGTCCATAGGGAAAAGCAATGGTCCACGTAGAGTGCCCTTCCTTAAAACCCCATGTTCCACCGGCACAATGTCCATCTGTTCTACCCAGACCTTCAGGCTGCCCAAGATTATCTTAGCGAACACCTATTCCCCGATGTCCAATAAATTAATCAATCTATAATTCTTTGGGGCTTTCCTATCTCCCTTCTTGTGGATAGGTCTAATTACTGCACCCCACCACTTCTCGGGAATTTTTCTGGAATCGGTTATGGCCAGAAACATATAGGATAGAAATACTGCCCACCAGTTTGGCTGGAATTTAATTATAATAGCCGGGAGCTCTTATCATAGAGCTGCACATCTCTCAGAGAGAGGAACTCTGTGGGTCCCTTTTCCTTGATTTGCAGTCCTCTCACATTTTTTCAGCTTCCTGCTTAGCAAACTGTCAGGGAGCAAAACCAAGACTTTCAGTAGACCTTCCATTCTCTTTGGTTTCCTCAAGATGCATAGGCCACTAGCCCCTGTGTGTTTTAGCCACCCATTCTGGTGGCACATCAGAGTAACAGTGCATCCCTGACATTCTATACTGATTTCATAAAGTAACAATGTCCTAAGTTGATTGATTTGCTTTAGATGTGGCCATGTATGTATGTATGACTTTCCAAAACGTTCCTGTTCATGCAGATATAGATAACAAACGTTATGGTTACAATGCAATCGCATTAGTACTGGTACTTCAATCACTGTGTACAATTTACAACTACAGAAGTTGAAGTAGGCAAGCCAGGCTAAATATATATATATATATATATATATATATATATATATATATATATATATATATATATATATATGCACTTAAAAAACCATAGGTTTCACACACGTTATAGTTAGGAATTTGCATTTTAAAAACCTTGCAAATTCACTTAAAAAACCATAGGTTTCACACATGTTATAGTTAGCTGGACATTTCACTCGTAAAAAACCAATGAAATTCCCCCGTTATAGTTAGTTCAGGTAACTATAACTCACGCGACCGCAATCCACTGCTGATTTTTAATTTAGACACTTATTTAGCCATTTATTCTTCCCTTAACCTTTAGATATACATATATAAAAAATATTTATTTTACAGAAAGACTCATATTCACTGGATGATGTAATCAGTGATGTAATATGTGACGTCATCAGCAGTGGATTGCGGTCGTGTGAGTTATAGTTACCTGAACATCTAACCACCAATCAGAATTACGCTCGCGCACGGCACCGTGCGCTCACCGTGCGAGCACGCGCGCGGCTATAGATATTTATGTACTTTTAACTGCAATTTTCTCAGGAAATACTGAACACATTGACACCAGATATGCAAAAGGCACTTCCCTGACCTGAGGACTACCTCTTTGCCAAATTTCAAGTAATTCTGTTCAGCCGTTCGGGCTGTACCTTCGACTAAAGGTCCTATGGGAAAATGCATGCATGCACGGCTCCCACCCTGTCATTGCAAACTGCTTTGCTTCATTGAAGCGAGAGCAGGGAAACCTGCTCTCGTTTCAATGAAGCAAAGCTGATTGCTTTTCCACATGGGGAGCAGCATGTTAGCTGCTCGCCATGTCGAAAAGCAATGCCGGCAGAAAAGATCGGGCCGGAGGCCACGCCCCATCCTTACACCACTCTGCAAACGCGCCCCCTGGCGCATTTGCAGAGGGGGAACTAATTCCCCCTGAATACTGGGGATCCCTGGGGGCCAACTAGCCCACCAGGAACCTCCAGTATGCGCCAGGGGGCTGCGTTACAGAGAGGTGTAATGAGGCCACACCCCTTTTTACACCTCTCTGCAACGCAGCTCCGTGGCGCTTCCTGGAGGTACCTGGTGGCCTAGTTGGCCGCTAGGGGACCTCAGGATTTAAGGGGACTTAATCCCCCAAATTAAAACGCGCCACGGGGCGCGTTTGCGCAGTGGTGAAGGTAGGGGGCGGGACCTGAGGTGATACTGTGCAAACACGCCCTGTGGCGTGTTTTAAGTTGGGGAATTCATTCCTCTTCAATCGAGAGGTCCCCTAGGGGTCAACTAGCCCACCAGGTACCTCCAGTAAGCGCCACGGAGCTGCGTTGCAGAGTGTTGTAAAAAGGGGCGTGGCCTCTGATCACCTCTCTGCAATGCATCTCCCTGGAGCATACTGGAGGTACCTGGTGGGCAAGTTGGCCGCCAGGGGACCTCAGGATTCAAGGGGACTTAATCCCCCAACTTAAAACACGCCACAGGGCGCGTTTGCACAGTGGTGAAGGTAGGGGGCGGGGCCTGAGGTGATATGTGTGCAAACACGCCCTGTGGCGCGTTGTAATTTAGGGAATTAATTCCTCTTCAATCCAGAGGTCCCCTAGGGGCCAACTAGCCCACCAGGTACCTCCAGGAAGCGCCACGGAGCTGCGTTGCAGAGTGTTGTAAAAAGGGGCATGGCCTCTGAACACCGCTCTGCAACGCAGCTCCCTGACGCATACTGGAGGTACCTGGTGGGCTAGTTGGCCCCCAGGGGACCGCAGGATTGAAGAGGAATTAATTCCCCAACTTAAAACGCACCACAGGGCGTGTTTGCACACGTCACCTCTGGCCCCGCCCCCTTCCTTTACCATTGTACAAATATTCCTCTAAAATCAGCCAAACTACGACTTTCGATTTACTCACCTGTAATCAGGAGAGAAGAACAAGTTACTTACCTTCGGTAACGATGTATCTGTAAGAAACATTAGTTAGTTAGATTCCTCACCTTAGAATATCCCCAGGCGTCAGACTAGATCCGGAAGATTTTTGTAGCAATACCCCTTGCGCGTCGCTAGGCGTCGTCTGCGGCTCCGCGTCCGTCGTTGGCATCGTGCGCCGGAATGACGTCGTCTGAGTACTTAGACACCGCCCTCGCGCGCTGACATCAGTTCTTGTACATAGCTTTCCGCGACAGGAACGCAGAGCCATGCAAGAGACCGACACTGGTGCCAAAAAATTCTAGGGGCCTGAAAAGGATAACCTTAACCCTAGATGTCAGTTCGCAGAACGGGGAGGATGGGTGGGTCGATGAGGAATCTAACTAACTAATGTTTCTTACAGATACATCGTTACCGAAGGTAAGTAACTTGTTCATCTGAAAGAAACACGTTAGTTAGATTCCTCACCTTAGAATAGATACCCAAGCAATACCAACCCCGGTGGTGGGGCCTGCGAACCAAGATCACACCAGAAAGTCCTGGAGGACAGAACGGCCAAAGAAGCCATCCCTCCGGACTTGGCTGTCTAGGCAATAATGCCTGGCAAACGTGTGTAGCGAAGCCCACGTTGCCGCCTGACAGAGTCCTGCAAAGGGGCTCCCCGTCCCAAAGCAGTAGTAGCCGCTGTGGCCCGAGTAGAATGGGCGCGCAGCCCAACAGGAGGGTCCTTTTTTGCCAAGGAATAACAGATTATGATGCACAAAACGACCCACCGGGAGATGGTCCGTTTGTGCACAGCTTTCCCCTTCTTAGCACCCACGTATCCAACGAAAAGCTGGTCGTCCACCCGGAACTGTTTTGTGCGGTCCAAATAAAAGGAGAGCGCACGTTTTGGGTCCAGACGGTGGAGCCTCTCTTCCTCTTTGGAAGGATGCGGAGGCGGAAAGAAGGTGGGCAAGGTGACAGATTGCCCAAGATGAAAGGGGGTTACCACTTTCGGTAGAAAGGAAGGACGAGGCCGAAGGACAACCTTGTCCGGATGAACAGATAGAAAAGGAGGCTTGGACGATAGAGCCTGGAGCTCACTCACCCGTCTAGCCGAGGTGATGGCTACCAGGAAAGCAGTCTTAAGCGTCAGAAGACGAAGAGGACAATTGTGAAGAGGCTCAAAGGGAGCGCACATTAGAAATGTGTGAACAAGATTCAAGTCCCACTGAGGCATTACAAAAGGGACAGGAGGGAACGTGTGAGTAATGCCTTTAAGAAAGCGTGTAACTACAGGGGACTTGAAAAGAGAAGGCTGATCAGGAAGCCGTAAGAAGGCAGAGATGGCAGCAAGATAACCTTTCAAGGTGCCCAAGGCAGAGCCCTGCTGGGCCAAAGATAGAAGAAAGAGGAGAACCTCAGAAAGAGGGGCGGAAAGGGGATCCACAGCCTTTGCTGTGCACCATGCCACAAATTTGTTCCACTGGCAGGCGTATACCGTCTTTGTGGAGGGACGCCTGGCTGCCAGAATGATATCACAGACTTCAGGAGGCAAGTCAAATGGCATCAACTGCCGCCGCTCAATCACCACGCACGGAGATGGAGGCTGGACAGGTTCTGGTGGAGGACCGTCCCCTGCTGCTGCGACAGAAGATCCTCCCGAAGGGGCAGACGTATCGGAGGATCGGTCAACATACTGAGTAGCTCGGGATACCAGTACCTTCGTGCCCAATCCGGAGCCACCAAGATGACTTGGGCCCGGTTGTGCCTGATCTCTTCAGCACTCTGGGCAGAAGTGGTATAGGCGGAAAGGCGTACAACAGACCGCAACTCCACTCATGACGAAAAGCGTCGCCGAGCGAGTGCCGCCTTGGAAATTCCAACACGCAGAACTGCTGACTTTGCGCGTTCTCTACGGTGGCGAATACATCTAACCAAGGCTCTCCCCACTGCTGAAAGAGACCTTGCGCAACTTCTGAGTTCAGACGCCATTCGTGATTCATCATGCACCGGCGGCTGAGTTCTTCTGCTCTGGTGTTCAGAGAGCCCGCCAGATGTTGAACCACTAGGGTGACGCCCTGGTGTTCCAGCCATGTCCAGAGGCGCAGAGCCTCCTGACAAAGGGTCCACGACCCCACCCCGCCCTGTTTGTTGCAATACCACATGGCGGTGGTGTTGTCCGTGAACACCTGCACGACACTTCCCCTGACAGAGGGAAGGAAGGCTTTCAGTGCAAGTCGGATCGCTCTCAACTCCAACAAGTTGATGTGGAGGCGAGACTCCGCCGGAGACCAGAGGACTCTGATCTCCGCCTCTCCCAAATGGCCACCCCATCCCAGGAGGGACGCATCTGTCACTACGACATGCTCCGGTAGGGGTAGGGAGAGGCTCTTGCCCGTGACCCAATCGCTATCCATGAGCCACCACTGCAACTGCTGTGCAGTGCCCTCCGAGATCAAGACATGGTCAGACAGGTTGCCGTGATGCTGGGCCCACTGAAACTTCAGGTCCCACTGCAGAGCCCGCATGCGCTGCCTGGAGTGATGCACTAGTAGGATGCAGGAGGCCATCAGCCCCAGAAGCCGCAGCACTAGCCTGACCGAAACCCAGGATCGAGGCCGAAAGATGGGAATCAGGGCCTGAATATCCCGGACCCGCTGTTCCGGTGGATAGACCCAGAACTGCGCCTAATCGAGAACCGCTCCGATGAAGAGGAGCTTCTGAGAGGGACTCAGGTGTGACTTCGGCACGTTGATGGAAAACCCCAGCAAATGCAGGAGATCCGCCGTAGTCTGGAGGTGGGAAACGACTGCCTGGGGCGAGGCCGCCTTCAACAAGCAGTCGTCGAGATAGGGGAAGACTGGAACCCCTGTTCTGCGCAGACGAGCTGCGACCACCGCCATCACATTCATGAACACCCGAGGGGCACTGGTAAGGCCGAAGGGGAGCACGGTGAACTGAAAGTGCTCCTGGCCCACCGTGAACCGCAGGTAACGCCAGTGGGCCGGCAGGACGGGGATGTGGACATATGCGTCCTGCAAGTCCAACGCTACCATCCATTCTCCAGGGTCTAGGGCAGCTAGAACCTGAGCCAAAGTCAACATTTTGAACCGTTCCTTCCAGAGGAAGGCATTGACGTTCCTGAGGTCCAAGATAGGGCGTAGGCCCCCTTCGCCCTTCTTGGGAACGAGAAAGTAGTGGGAATACCAACCACGACCTACTTCTGGGCTCGGAAAGCGCTCGACGGCCTCTTTGGCCAAGAGGGCCGAAACTTCCTCTCGCAGAAGGTTCAAATGATCCTCCGAGATACGGTGGTGCTGCGGTGGCATGGCTGGAGGGGTCGTCTCGAAGGGGAGGGAGTAGCCCCTTCGGACGATTTGCAGCACCCACCTGTCCGAAGTGGTGGTACGCCAGTAGAGCAGGTGATGGCGAACTCTGCCTCCCACTGGCGAGGAATGGGCCTGAAAGCTCGGACTAGGAAGGCTTTGAGGCGGATGCTGCCGGGGTGGATTTGGACTGACCGCGTTGTCCTCCAGAACCGCCTCGGCGGAAACCACGTCCGCGTGCAGGTTGGTTCTGCGGCCGGTGGCTAGGCAGACGTGAGGAGGTGCCCCTTCCTTGGCCACGAAAGGAGCGAAAAGCAGAAGGCTGTAGCCGCGGGGCCGAGAGGCCCAAGGACTTGGCCGTAGCCCGGGAGTCCTTGAAGCGAGCCAGCGCACTGTCCGCTTTCTCACCAAAAAGGCGAGTGCCATCAAAGGGCATGTCCATGAGAGTGCCCTGGATATCCCCTGAAAAGGACGTGGACCTCAGCCAGGCGTGACGTCGAAGCGCCACCGTGGTAGAAATCGCCCTACCCAGCGAGTTCGAGTGTCAAGTCCACATCGGATTGCATGGCGCGCCGCATCTCTCCCATCGGCCAAAGCTTGGGAAAGTCGTGCCCGGGCCTCCTCCGGGCACAGGGGCAGCACGTCCTCCACCGTATCCCACAGAGAGTGGGAATAACGTTCCAAGAGACAGGCGGTGTTTAAAGACCGCATGCCCAAACTGAGCGATGAGAACAGCTTCTTACCGAACTGTTCCAGTCTCTTGGAATCCCGGTCCAGAGGAGCGGTCGGGAAGGAGGATTGGGAGGTAGAGGCCTAGATAACCAGACTCTCGGGGGTGGGGTGTTGGGACAGAAAACTGGGGTCGCCCGAAGCAGGGCGGTGGCGCCTGGCAACGTTCCTATCCACAGGAGGAACTGTGGAGGGCTTGGAACAGGTGCCCTGCAGAACGTAAATGAGGGCCTCATTGAATTGCAGCAGAGGCTCAGCTTGCTGCAGACTGAAGCACCTCAGTAAGGATGTTAGTCCTCACAGCCACGGCAGGTAGCTCAAGCCCAAGGGCAGCAGCCGCCTTGCGCAGCACCACGGAAAAAGCAGCACCCTCCTCCGAAGCCACTGTCGGAGGAGAGATGAATCCAGTGTCCGGTGAGGTATCCAGACCACTGGCCTCCCCCAGTTCATCTGCCCAGTCCGGTGAAAGTTGAGAATGAACGGCCATAGGGTCCTCGGACCCCTCCCAGTCGCCCCCGTCATCCGATTCCTGGTAAACAGGAGGAATGATCGGAGCCGGACGATAGACATAATGTGTCTCTAGTGGCGTCGGATGCGGCGTCGAGGGGCGCCGCACCGGCGTCGGGTCCGGACAGGGGCTGAACCGGGGAACGACGTCGACCGGAGTCGGCGTCGGAGGTGGCACCGGAGTCGACGCCGGCGGAGGAGGCGTGACAAAGTCGACCGGCCTCGACGGGGGCCAAGTCATGGGCCCCTCGGGGACCTGTGGCGTCGGGGCCGGAGCCTCCGACGGCACTGGGGCCGGAGCCGCCGGCGTGCAAGGTCACCCAGTCGAGTCCGCGGGGCCCGAAGGCACGCCAGCGGGCATCGACGGCGGAGCCAGGTTCCTCATGGCCGAGAGGAAGGCACTGACCTCCGCCGGCGTCGCGTCAGTCCCAGGGACCGGCGGGTATGGGGACGTGCAGGGGAGTCCGAAGAGCGGTGTTGCCTCTTGGACTTCTTAGATCGTTTCGACTTACCCGAAGACTTCGAGCCAGACGAGCGATGATGTCGGCTGCGGCTCCACGACCGATCCTTGGACCTCCTCCTGGACTGGGATCGAGAGGGGCGCGGAGCTGAGTGGCGGAGCTTGAGAAGCTTACGGGACCGCTCCCGCCTAGCTTTCGAGGTCAGGGCCTTGCAGTCGGAACACAACTCTGCGTCGTGGTCGAGGCCCAAACAGTAGAGGCACCGGCGGTGGTGATCGGTCACCGACATCATTCGGTGACAGTCGTCGCAGGCCTTGAAACCAGGCATCCTACCGGCACCAGAGTCGAGATAGTGACCAAAAAGAGTCAAAATATTTAGTCAACAAAGACTAAAAGGGGTAGCTCTCCCGGATCGGCGCTTACTGGCACAGAAAAAAGAAGAACTGATGTCAGCGCGCGAGGGCGGCGTCTAAGTACTCCGACGACGTCATTCCGGCGCACAACGCCAACGACGGACGCGGAGCCGCAGACGACGCCTAGCGGCGCGCAAGAGGTATTGCTACAAAAATCTTCCGGATCCAGTCTGACGCCTGGGGCTATTCTAAGGTGAGGAATCTAACTAACGTGTTTCTTTCAGATCCCAGTGCTGCATCTTTTAGCCCAGCACTGTCCCTGAAAAGTAATTCTAAGCGTACTTACCAGTAACTTGTATTTCCTTCCATAGGAATCCATTGTGTGGTTTTCACCAGAAAATTTTCTAAGTGTCCATTTTTGAAACGTTCAAATATTCCTCTAAAATCAGCCGAACGACGAATTCAGATTTACTCACCTGTAATCAGGAGAGGACTCAGTGCTGCATCTTTTAGCCCAGCACTGACCCTGAAAAGTAATTCTAAGCGTACTTACCAGTAACTTGTTTTTTTAACATTGACAATTGCAGTTACCCCGAAGAAGGGCTAATTAAGCTCGAAATGCATTGGGTTGAAATAAATGCACACTGCTTAAAGATACATCATGCATTTTTGCTGCATTCTTGAAGGAGGTCCGGATGGGCACATCTTGAATAGTTTAAGCTTTTTGAAAAGGCATGACCTCGTATGTGGACTAAGATGGAAAAGCGGTTAAAACATTTGAACAAGTATAGATTAAATGTATAAAAATGGACAAAAGAATAACAGTGGTATATCAGAGTATACTTCGCTGTGCAACTGGGAATGGGTCATGATGTCGCCCCACACTGTATGGACTTTCAGTTTCGTGCCACTGGGCAAGGCATCAGCTTCAGTTTGCACGCAGACTTAGATTAACGCCAAAACAGACAGTCATATTGAGTCAAGGAAGGTGTGCATTCCGTCACTCCTTAGCGTCAGTTCCGTAAACACACCTTACCCAAAGTCACCCTGTCCCACGGGGCGCTATTCTGTAAAGGCGTCTTAAAATACACCCCAAACAAACAGGCCCACGAGGCAGCACCAGAGGGTACGGGACACGCAAAAGATGCCGCCACGTCCTCTTCACACATCGGTGACTCTGTACACATACCCCACACCACCACAGACCCACCGGGCACGGCGCTGGCAGCGCCAGGGGGTACCACATACTTGAAGTCTGTACTGTGTGGGACTGGCAGAAACAACACGTGCTGCCCCAGCTCTGTTCCCTCACTTACACAAAGCACATATTTAGGCTGTCTTTGTGGTTGCCAATTAGGTGTTCTGTTGTCATTCTTTATTTGAATGTCTCACTCGAACTAGTCCTGAAGTATGTTTGAGGATTGTATGTTTTAATCTCTTGTCTGACAGTGTTTGTAAACTTCCGGCCACGCCCACCCCTTACTTTGGCTATGGCCGCTAGGACGGTTTGTTTAACAAAGAAATCTCTCTACGAGGAGTACAAGGCAGCCAGGGGGCTTGATGGAGCAAGGACTCGTATAAAAGAGACTTGCTCGGATGCAATCCTCTCATATAACTCGTAATGCTGTATTAATAAGGTATTGTGTAAATTAATATGCACTACATTACATTTCTAGCAAGATGAAGCTTGCTTACGTGTTTTACTAACAAGTAATCCAAGTGAAACTTAAAATGGCTGCTAACGCAGGAAACTGTACTGCGCATGCATCAACTGCATCTACACAGAATGGCGTTCTTTCGCTTGGAGGGAAATTTCTGCACCTGCGCAAATGCATTTAAAATGGCCGCTTGCAAGCTCACATGCTAAGAATCTGCTTTGCTGAAACTAAACCAAGCTATTTACTAAGTGCTAATGCGGGTAGAGCTTTGTAAGTAAATGGGATTAGAGTTGAGATAGGTGGTATACAGTGAAATTATTTCATTTTGAAATTAATATGTTTCTTTTTGACTTCTTTATGAGTTCGTATTTGGGCCTCCGAGTGGGACTGAAGCCTGTACTCCACGTGATTTTTATGCAGGCGCAGTAATAACAAGCAGGGAAGCCTTGATGTTGATTTCGAAACCCGTCCAAGGCCATCATTGTTACATGTCCTGAGAACCTGCTGAGCATCCTGCTTATGGAATAGACAACTGTTATATGTATTCATTTTTATTGATAAAGATGTGAAATGCGGGTGGGAAATAAAGCTTGGGAATAAGAATTAAGGGCCAGGAACATTAAACAAAAAACCAAATAAAATGATTAAACATAGCATGTTGTGATGATCACCCCCCTTGCCTGTCCAATCAGAATTAGGAGTTTCATAAAGTTGAAACATTAATGGGTGGTACATGAGCAATGAAAGGTATAATTGAGGTAGTTTTAGTTAGGTAGTCAGTCATGAAGCGATGCTGAGATGCTGAGAGACCGGGATGCTGTCCAAGAGCTGAGCGAATGCTGAAGAAGAATCAGTTTGCAAACTTAGAATTTAAGCCAATTAATTAGAAGAAGATCGCGAAAGAATCGAAGAGGAATCAAGGAGGAAGATAGTGTCAGAGAGGGGTGCGACACAGGCGTCGTATCTAGAAGAGGTCATCTATCCTGTCCTGAATCTCATCCTGAAACCTGTCCTGAAGTCTTTGTCACCTGTTCTTTCCCAGGGGACCCTTCCAACTCCTTGGCCTAGGGTTTTGTTTCCACACCATCCTAGGTAAATATACTTCTGTGTAGTATGTCAATGTACTGCTCTCGCTATCCTCTCTTTTCTGAGTACTGCCTTTGTGAAGCTTCGTTCTAATGTAGGTGACTGATTATTGAAATAATTGATTTTTCTTCCTTGGAGAAACGGAGTACGTACTGTATTTTGGTATTGGCTCACATTAATTTAACTAGATAAAACATTTAAACTTTTCCCGAGTCTGTGGTTATTTCAAATTTTAATAAGAAATATAATTCTGTGTCATTTCACCATCAACTAGTTCCAACTAATTGGTCCATTGAGCAGAGGAAATAACTTTTTGATCAGTGAAAGATTAGTTAAAATTTGACAGGTAACTAATCTCATAAAAAAGGCATTTATATCAAATTTGACCCCCAGCGGTATTTACTGGCCTATGTGAATGTGTGTTTATAGGCCCAGGTGAGTATATGGTGTTTGAGTAGCAGAGGTTGGTAACCAGCTGTATCAGTTTTCTGGTAGCAGAGCTATGGTTATTATTGACTAGTTTGTTGATTATTTATTTTATGTTTTAAAAAACCTGTTTGTATTTTGTTTTATGTTGTCTGGAAATGTCCGGCAAGTGGGTGGTAAATAGAAGCCACACTGCAGTGAGGTTACTCGTCTGTTGGAATAGCACTGAGAAGCTATGCATGGCTGTCAGTGTTAAATTAGGGATCATTTTCGTATAGAAGTGAGAGTGATTGATAGCAAAAGAGTTCGCTGGTGAAACTTTGGTCTTATATCACCTGGAAAGGATAACACCAAAGGAGTAACAGGTTCATCTGAGCTTGAGTGAAGGATGAACTGAAGGTTTTACTCGCAGTATAGGGAAAGTAAGCGGAAGGTCTTACTTGCATTAGCAGGAATAAACTATTCTTTGGTTTTAATGGAACAGACAGAGTAGGGAATGTTTTTACGTCATTATTAATGACAATTTGATGCAAAGTTGTAAGAAAAATACGTTTTCGTGTTACCTTTTAAAGGGAGGGTCAGTTGCTGGAGTTGCACTGACGTCACTGAGGGTCGTGCTGGGATTGGTTGAAACAGCGGGTGTGTAACTGACGTGACTTTGTAAAGGAGGGGTCAGTAGCGAGGAGTGATACTGACGTCACAAAAAAGGCAGCGCTAGAATTGGCTCAACGAATTGTGTAAGCCTGAGCCTGATTGAATGAAAGAATAGAAGCTGCAGTAGGATTGTTGGACAGTGGAGTTTGTATGTGGAAATAGGATCCAACATTAATAGGGAATCGCCCAGAGAGAAGGTATTTAGGATTTGCAAGAGACGAAAATATAAAATGATCGTCACCTAAAATGTACGGAGAAAAGAGAAAAATTTTGTTTATGCAGAAAATAAAAAATTACTTCAAGAAAGATAAACCCATTAAGACTAGAGAGGGGATTCTTGTCCCACCACCGAAAACAACTGCCTCATTTGCGATGATGGAGGGAGGCTATCATACCTGTGTGTGGTTAGAAAATTGGATAGAATACACCAATAGAGATGGAATGTTAGCTTTCCCAGAAAATGGTATGTTCAATGGGAGAATCCTTCATGATTTGAGCATGCGGATGAATGAATTAGAGCCCAGACCCAGGTTAACACAGTATGAGGCATTAGAAGAATGGGAAACTGAGTCATTTGAGCGTGACAGATCCAGAAGTAGAAGAAGTTATAGAGGATTTTTCCCCAAACAGATGCGTGAATCACGAGAAAGTCAGATGAAACAATGGAGACAAGCAATGATTACAGGAGGACTGCATCCTGTATGAATGGCTGAAGAACAGTCGGGAGTAAGTGTACAGGGAAAACTAAGCATTTAACAATGACATATTGTGGGGATTCAGAAGATGAGTTTATGGAGGACATCCTAACGAAAAATCCTCCACCATATCAGGAAGGACCTAGTATAACTTCTCCAAGTGCCCCTGCCTTGGGAATACCTTTGGTTCCACAGGTTATACATGATTCAATTAATAGAAGGGTACTCTAGCAAAAGGAAAGAGAAGCAATTAATAAAAATAGAGAAAAATTAATACAGACAATAACCCAATTGAATACACACCCTGAAGCATTGACTATACCAAGTGACTATAGGACCTGTTGTTCCATTGTAAGATAGGGCCAATTGTCCCAAACCACCAGTTATGACAACTACCATAATCAAACCTAGAAAAGAAAATATAATAATTGAGGATCAAGCCAGTGAATGCGATTCAGTGATTTCATTAATGGATTTGTGGATAAGAGGACAGATAAATGAAACCAAGAGAAGAGTTACACCAAGCTGTTCAAAGAAATACGATTAGAAACATCAACAGGAACCAAAAGTGCCACAATAGTATCCCCAGAAGAGTTAGAGAGATGGGCACAGGGAATAAACAAACCGAACCAACAACCAAAGATTTTAGATATTTAGAAATTGAAAGTGGAATTGGAAGAAATTATAGCTGGAAACGTGGGACTGTATAGGCTAAATACTTACAGTGAAGAAGAGTTACTGTTCATTTGTAGAAGCATCCCTAGAAATGTAAGGATATTTCATGAAAAATTGACCGATCAAATGGGAATTGAATTAGGGAGATCTAAAGTATTACAGAAACCATATAGAGAAGAATTTACTGATAAAGATTTGGAGAATATGAATGTGTCTGGAAGAAAATTACAGATTAAGGAGTTAATGACAATTGTACAAAAGTGGTGAGACTTAGACAAATGGAAAGCTAGGTGGATGAGGAAGAAGGGGTAAGCACAGGCACGTCGAATAACATCTGAATTCTTGTTGAAAGAGTCAGGAAAAGCAGAGAGATTATTCCCAATGAGAGAAGTTCCAGGAGGGGGATATGTACATGTTCCATGGACTCGACAAGATATTTTACCATTTACTAATGATTTTCCAAAGTTAAGAGAAAAACCTGTTGAATGGTACAGGCAAGTTGAAAGGTTTGTGAAGGTTTCAAAGGTTTTGTTGAAAGAGCTGGATGGTCTATTTGACAAAGTGGTGCCTGCTGATATATGGACAGAATGTAAAATGACAGTTAACTGGCCTAGTGATGAGTACCCAAGACATGAAAAAACGGGAGCCCCTTCAGAAGAGGTCATGAAAAAATATCACCAGGTGATCACTTTCTTGAAAAGGAAAATTCCTCCAAAAGAAACAGATTGGGTAAAAATAGATAGAACAACCCAAGACGTAAATGAGTCTGTACATGCTTATTATGAATGCCTATTACAGGTATTCAAGTAGTATAGCGGATTTGAGAACATTGGAGATACAAATATGGGTCATTTTGTATATCAGTTTGTGTGTGGTTTAAGACTAGAACTTTCCCAAATGATTCAACAACACATGTTGTGCTGGCAGGGAAAACCAATCGTTGAGATTCTAAAATATGCCAAGTATTGCGGAGAGAAAATGAAAATAGACGTAAAAAGCTGGAGGAAAAAGTTATGTAGTCACAAGTGAAATTGGCAGAACATCAAGAGCTTAAATTAAATAGTCAGAATGATGATCAAGGTAAAGGACAGGGTCAGAATGATAATAATGGGGGAAAACCAAGAGGATGAATGAGTAGAGAGAAGGCAAAGAAGAAATTTCCGAGTCATGGGTGCGGAAAATTGGGACATTGGAAAAACAAGTGTAAACATATTCAGAATAATAATGGCCCAAATCAAAATTTAAATCCACAGAAGCAGAATGAGATGATGAGTCAACTGCAGCAGGTTGTTAATCAACAGAGTCAGTTGCCACCTGCCCCTATGCCAAAGATTGTGAACAGAGCAAAGTACAGTGCAGACACCGGATTTCCAGGAGAAAGTGGTAAGAAACATTCTGTAACTTAATTTCTTTTGCAGAATAGTCACATTTACGAGGACGATCAATGACGGTGCCTGAGGGGGGATGAAGAGGAGTGCGTACTTGGCGCATCCTTACCGGTAGATCAGTCAGGTCCATACATTGATGGGAAGGTAGAAGGAAAAAATATTACCTTTTTGTTGGACACTGGTGCTACCCGTTCTACTGTGAGAACAGCAGACATCCCAAACCAACTCCTATCGGGAGAAGCCATCCAAGTAGTAGGTGTTTCAAATAAACAGATTAGAACCCCAATAACAGAACCCATGGAGGTGCGCTTTGGTAATTTCAGAGAAATGCACAGATTCGTGGTGTGCGACTCTTGTCCCGTAAACTTGATAGGAAGAGACTTGTTGTGCAAAATGAATTGCACAATTTATTGCACACAGGTGTTGCGATTCAGACCCCTAATTAAGACGGTGTTTATAAAATAACAAAACAAGGCACAGAAGTAGTTGAGATGTATTCAATGATGACAAAGGATGATTTACCAGATGAATTAAAAAGGACTGTGAATCCAGAGGTATGGGATTTCACTGGAAAAGAAGTAGGGTTAATGACAAAATTAGACCCAGTGAAGGTGACTGTAAAGGAAGGTGCAGTCTACCCAAATACTAGGCAATACAAAATATGCCCTGAAGTTAAAGCAGGTGTTGCAGCAGAAATTGATTGAATGATTAAACAAGGCATTTTAAAAGAAATAATGAGCAGTCCTTGTAATTCACCTATAATTGGTATTAAAAAGCCTAGCGGAAAATACCCGATAGTGCAAGATTTAAGAAAGATTATTAAGATTGTTGTGCCTTATTGCCCTATCGTGCCAAACCCAGCAGTGATTCTGTATCAAATACCATGGAATGCAGGATGGTTTCCTGTAATTGATTTATGCCAAGCATTTTTCTCTATTCCTTTACATCCAGACAGCCAGTATCTCTTTTCTTTTAAGTTTGAGGACCGTATTTTAGTATGGAATCGTGTTCCGCAAGGGTATACAGAAAGTTCTTCAATTTTCAATCAAATCTTGAAAAAGTGTCTAGAAACATTAGTGATGCCCATAAATTCAGCTCTGGTCCAATATATCGATGGCTTGCTTATTACATCAAAGTCGAGAGATGATTGTGTTACTGATTCAGTTGCCTTGTTAAATAATTTGGCTGATGGAGGACACAAAGAGTCTCCAGAGAAATTACAATTTTGTCGAACTGGAGTCAAATATTTGGGACACCAAATAGAAAGAGGAGTGAGAAAAGTGACCCCTGAAAGAATAAAAATAATAAAACAAATGCAGTTACCACAAACCCAGAGAGAAATCATAATGTTTCTTGCTGTAGTGGGGTATTGTAGGCAGTCGATTGTAAGTTTTTCCTTGTTAGCTAAACCACTAATACAGATGACACGGAAACTGGCAAAGGACCCAGTAGTGTGGGATGATGAAAGCATGAAAGCTTTTGTGAAATTACGAAATTGTTTGTGTGAAGCTCCAGCTTTAGGTATGCCAGACTATACAAAAGAATTTGCACTGTTCTGTTGTGAAAAAGAAAATTGTGCCCTTTCAGTGCTAACCCAGAGACATGGTTTGATGAGACGTCCAGTAGTATACTTTTCTGCTACTTTGGACCCTGTAGCGGCAGCATTACCTGGCTGTTTAAAAGCAGTAGCAGCTACTTGTATGAGTTTTGAACAAAGTGAGTCCATTGTGATGGGACATCCTGTAAAAGTATTCGTCCCACATTCAGTGGAAATTCTTTTGACTAGAACACGAGCACAGTATCTTACCCCTAGTCAAATGACCAAGTACGAAAGACTCATTTTAGGAGCAGAAAACCCTGCTACTTTATTATCAGATGTACGTGGGGAAGAAGTAAGAGATGAAGTTGAGAAGTTGAGCATGACTGTCTGGATGTCACTGAGTTCTGTACCAAGCCCCGTGCAGACATAAAGGAGGAACCCCTAAAAGAATCAGAACATGAGCTATTTGTAGATGGCTTGGGTATGAGACATGAGGAAGGAGGATTAAGTGCTGCTTATGCTCTATGCACACTGGCTGGAATAGTCGAAGCATCCTACTTACCAGGAGTCAAGTCTGCACAAGTAGCCGAATTGATAGCTTTTATTAAAGCCTGCAAAATTGGGAAGAATTGGAAAGTAACCATTTACACTGATAGCCAGTATGGTTACGGGGTTGTGCATGACTTTGGCCAGCTCTGGATGCAGAGGGATTTCATGACTTCTTCAGGATACCCTATTAAAAATGGAAAATATTTAAAAGAACTGTTGGAAGCAATACAATTGCCAAAAGAAGTGGCAGTGGTCAAGTGTGCTGCACATCAGTCATGAAATGACTCTGTGGTAGCTGGTAATCGATACGCTGACCAGGTTGCCCAATATTGTGCCAGAAATAAAATGGCACTAAACAGGAAAATTGAAACAAGTGGAATCCGATGCCAACTTATGCTACTCTCAGCACTATAAACATGGAATGAGGTGAGACAATTACAGGATGAGGTGGAAGTGAGTGACAAGGAAGAGTGAATAAAAACAGGGTGTCAAAGGAGAGCAGAGGATGACATGTGGATTCACCAAGATGGCAAACCAGTAATGCCAAATTGTTTACTCTCTCAAATGGCCCAAATGTATCATGGAGACACTCACATAGGCAGGGATGCCATGATCAGGCTCTTTAGACAGAATTGGTATAATCCGAGATTTAGGGCTGTCGCAGAGTGTCTTTGCCAGAGATGCTTAACTTGTCAACAAATAAACCCAGGCAGGAAAACAGGCAGGAAAACAAGGGTCAGTTGGGGAAGAATTGGGAAGGAAGAAGGACCATTTGTGAGGTTGCAAATAGATTTTATCCAACTACCACCATGGGTGGGGGCATACCCAACTACCAGAAATGACAGCATAACAGTTACCAGACTGTTGTTGACGGAGCTAATTCCACGGTTTGGTTTTCCAGTAACTGTGGAATCAGATAGAGGATCTCACTTTAATAATGAAATAATTCGGTTAATCTGTGAAGCATTTAAAATTGAACAAAAACTGCACTGTGCATATCGCCCAAAGGCTTCTGGGGTGGTAGAACAAATGAATGGCACAATCAAATCAAGACTGGCAAAGGTGTGTGCATCCACATCACTGTGTTGGCCAGATGCATTACCTCTTGTTCTGATGGGACTCAGAAACATTCCTGACAGAAACACAGGATTGAGTCCCCATCAAATTCTCATGGGAAGATCAATGAGACTAGCATTTCTACCAGGACACAAACTGTTGAGTATAACTGATGATCTGGTACTAGATTATTGTAAAGGATTGGCTGACCTAGTGCGTTCTGTCTCTCACCAGGTTGGAGAAGATGCAGTTGCCAGGCAGCCGGATCAAGCATATGATCTAAATCCCAGAGACTGGATGGTAGTAATCACACCCAAGAGTCGTGCCTAGCACCCAGGTGGTATAAGCCGCCACAGGTCATACTGGTTACAACAACAGCAGTTAAATGTGCAGATTTGCCTAGCTGGATCCATGCCAGTCATACCAAAAGAGTACCAGCTCCTGAGGAAAAGGAACCACAACTGACACAAGTAGTTGAGGGTGCTGAAGATTGTACAGCTGAAGAATCTAGAATAACAGGCTCTGAAGTAGCTGATTAAGAACAACCGAGCACAAGTCAGGAGGACTGGATACCAGTGGTTGACATACCTGATCCTGGTGATTATTAAAATAAGAAGCAGAACCAGATTAGAAAGGCAAGAAACTAGAGAGGATCAGACAGTTGTAGAAGAACAAGCTCCGGAAAGGGTGAATAAAACAGTTGGAGACCCTGAGAATGATCAGACAAGGAGAGAAAAATATACTCCGACAGAGGTGAATCAACACATTCATGGATCTGAGTAGGGACAGATAGGCCTAGAAGAACACGTTCAGGCTGCAGAAGAGCAAAGTGCAGTAAGACCTGAGCAGGACCAGTTAGGAAAAGAAGAACACGTTCAGGAAAAAGAAGAACAAGTTGAAATAAGACCTGAACAGGACCAGTTAGAGGAAGAAGAACACGTCCAGGCAGATGAAGTCACAACAATAAGCCCTGAAGAAGTACAGATAGTGAGGGACTCTGAAGACGAAGATAATCAAATTGTGCCACAACGTAACGAAAATAAGAGAATACTTGAAAGAGACGAGGAAAGTGAAGGGGCAGTACAAGCCAAAAAGGTTAGAAAAGGTGATAATTGGCCAAGTGGTGTTAAGAGACTAAAGTATCATTTAAAAACAATAAGCAAAGAACCTGAGCAAGTAAATGAAGTCACTAGTCAGTCTGGGGAATTGACTGGAAAACCCAGGCGAAGGAGCCAAAGAATGTGAATTTTGAACAATAAGTTCAAAGGTCCTGAATGGACCTATATGATTCTTGAAGAATTTGAGAATCGAGATTTGAATGAAGAAAGTGACGAAGAAATAATTGTTGAACAGATTGATGAAGGAGAAGTGTAACCCCCTTGAAGATCAAATAAAAAATAAAAACAAATAAAAAAATCACAAAGTAAAGCAAAGAAAAGAAGAGAAATCTTCTTAAATTAAAATGGCTGATGATAGGGTTGCTGGAAGACCAAAACAAAATTGTATAAAGAAATGTTGTAGAATATGTCTATGTAGCATATTTTTAGTACTTATATTCTGGTTAATTTTAACTATAGCAATCCCTTATTTGATGGTGACAGAAAAGAAAAATAACACAGATACTAATGAAAGAGTGGCTAGTATAAAAGGAAGTAGAGTAGAATCAGAAGCACAAGATGAGATAGATTTACATCACACTGTGACAAATAACGACACTGCTTTAAATGTATTCTCAAAGCTATTAGTTCAGTACGTAGACACCATGGAGTTTAGTGATTGTTATATATGTATGAAATTACCAGCATCAGTAGCAGAAGGTGTCACCTATCACCATGTACCATTAACATATGGTATTTCATGTAGTATATTAACTAGGTTATTTTATAGAACAGGAAAATTACAGTATTATTATTCAAATGTAGTTGTGATATTTTCAGAGGTTCCTATTCGCAAGAGTATGAATCCAGTTCTTAGTACTAAAGATGCACAGTTTATGGGTGAATATTTCTTAACTATGGAAACAATAGATATAGCAGAAGCACACAAAAACAATCTAACGTGTTCATTACACTAAGAAGAAATGATATTTTTGAATTTATTGGAGGAAATGAGACAGGACTTCCAAAGAAAGGCTTCTGAAAAGAAACCTCTAATTACTCAGTGGGCTGAGAAAGAAGAAATATATACAGCTGACAAGACTCTGGCTGCGATGTACCTAGATTTTGAAAAGAAAGGGAAGATCTGCCTCCATAGATTAAAGACTGACTATAACAATGTATTTATTGTTTCCAGTGAATGTGAACATAACATTTTGGTTATCGGAGGATGGGGACTAAAAGGGGGAACAGATCCAGTATTTCCTAGAGTTTATTATGTGTGTGGGAATAAAGCTTATTTTAGGCTGCCTGCACATTGGTATGGGAGTTGCTATTTTGGAATAGTATTCCCTAAAGTCTATCATGTAAAAAGAATCACTGGAAGCAATGAAAACATAAATGAACTAACCCATAGGAAAAGAGCTAGTTTTTCAGAAATAGTAGGCGATATATTTAGTGCATTGATACCTTCAGTGGGAGTAATTCTGAATTCACGAAAAATGTGTCAGTTATCAACCGTAGTTGATCGTCTATCTACTCATACTGCTGGAGGATTTTGTAATGATCAATAGTGAAATGGTTGGAATTAGATCAATGGTTTTACAAAATCGACTTGCTCTTGATATATAATATTGGCAAAAGAGGGTGGAGTCTGTAAAATGGTGAAAGCGTAACATTGTTGCACTTATATTCCAGATAAAAGTGTAGAAATTGGAGGTTACATCAAAAATATTTCTAAACTGAAAGAAGATTTGAAACCACTGGAAGTTGACAATGTATAGAATAAATTAACAAATAGTTTTACCTCAATAGGGACTTGGTTTGCTAATATAGGCAAAGGTTTTGTAGGCCAAATAATCCACCTATACTTGGAATAATAATATTAGTCTTAGCAATTATGACATGGTGCAAATGTTGTAGAAAGAGATATGAAGTAAATGAAAAGTTAAAGAAAAGAAAGTATGAAGTAATTCAGTTAGAAGAAATAAAAGGTGAACTATATAAAAAGATGAAAAAGTCAAAAGATAACAATAAAGAAGGAAACGAAAAGATCGGAAAGGGAAGTGAGATGTGCTAAAGTTGCCATCTGGTTTGGTGATGGGTAATTTTGTGATGGCACGAATGCCATCAGAGAAGGGACTCGTATAAAAGAGACTTGCTCGGATGCAATCCTCTCATATAACTCGTAATGCTGTGTTAATAAGGTATTGTGTAAATTAATATGCACTATATTACATTTCTAGCATGATGAAGCTTGCTTACGTGTTTTACTAACAAATAACCCGAGTGAAGCTTAAAATGGCTGCTAATGCGGGAAACTACTCTGCATGCGTCAACTGCATCTACGCAGAATGACGTTCTTTCACTTGGAGGGAAATTTCTGCACCTGCGCAAATGCATTTACACTGGCTGCTTGCAAGCTCACATGCTAAGCATCTGCTTCGCTGAAACTAAACCAATCTATTTACTAAGTGCTAATGCGGGGAGCGATTTTATAAGTAAATAGGATTAGAGTAGAGATAGGTGGTATACAGTGAAATCATTTTATTTTGAAATTAATATGTTTCTTTTTGACTTCTCTATGAGTTCGTATTTGGGCCTCCGAGTGGGACTGAAGCCTGTACTCCACGTGATTTTTACGCAGGCACAGTAATAACAAGCCGGGAAGCTATGATGTCGATTTTGAAACCCGTCCAAGGCCATCATTGTTACATGTCCTGGGAACCTGCTGGACATCCTGCTTATGGAACAGACAACTGTTATATGTATTCATTTTCATTGATACAGATGTGAAATGCGGTGCGAAATAAAGCTTGGGAATAAGAATTAAGGGGCGGGAACATTAAACAAAGAACCAAAGAAAATTATTAAACTTAGCATGGTGTAATGATCATCCCCCTTGCCTGTCCAATCAGAATTAGGAGTTTCATAAAGTTGAAACAATAATGGGTGGTACATGAGCAATGAAAGGTATAATTGAAGTAGTTTTAGTTAGTCAGTCATGAAGCGATGCTGAGAGACCGGGATGCTGTCCAAGAGCTGAGCGAATGCTGAAGAAGAATCGATTTGCAGGCTTATCATTTAAGCCAATTAATTAGAAGAAGATCACGGAAGAATCGAGGAGGGAACTAAGGCAAATAATTAGAAGAAGATCGCGGAAGAATCGAGGAGGAAGATAGTGTCAGAGTGGGGTGCGACGCCGGCCGTGTATCTAGAAGAGGTCATCTATCCTGTCCTGAATCCTGTCCTGAAACCTGTCCTGAAGTCTTTGTCACCTGTTCTTTCCCAGGGGACCCTTCCAACTCCTTGGTGAAGGGGTTGGTTTCCACATCATCCTAAGTAAATATACTTCTGTGTAGTATGTCAATGTACTGCCCTCTCTCTCCTCTCTTTTCTGAGTACTGTCATTGTGAAGCTTCGTTCTAATGTAGGTGACTGATTATTGAAATAATTGATATTTCTTCCTTGGAGAAACGGAGTACGTACTGTATTTTGGTTTTGGCTCACATGAATTTAACTAGATAAAACATTTAAACTTTTCCCGAGTCTGTGGTTATTTCAAATTTTAATAAGAAATAAAATTCTATGTCATTTTACCATCAACTAGTTTGAACAAATAGGTCCATTGACCAGAGGAAATAACTTTTTGATCAGTGAAAGATTAGTTAAAATTTGCCAGGTAACTAATCTCATAAAAAAAGGCATTTATATAAAATTTGACCCCCAGCGGGGATTAAGTCCCGTTGAATCCTGCAGGTCCCTGGGTGCCAGCTAGCACACCAGGTACCTCCACTAAGCGCCACAGAGCTGCGTTGCAGAGAGGTGTAAAAAGGGGCATGGCCTTGGACCACCTCTCTGCAACGCAGCTTTGTGGTGCTTACTGGAGGTACCTGGTGGGCTAGTTGGCCCCCAAGGACCCTTAGTATTCAAGGGGACTTAATCCCCCAATTTACAATGCACCAGGGGGTGTGTTTGCACACTTGTACTATGAGGCCCCGCCCCCTCCCTGCTCCACTGTGCAAACGCGCCATCTGGCGCATTATAAATGGGGGGATTATTAATCCCCTTGAATCCTGAGGGTCCCTGGGGGCCAACTAGCCCACCAGGTACCACCAGTAAGTGCCACAGAGCTTTGTTGCAGAGAGGTGTAAAATGGGGCGTGGCCTTGGACCAACTTTCTGCAACTCAGGGGGTGTTTGCACACTTGCAATATCAGGCCCTGCCAACTCCCTGCACCACTGTGCAAACGCGCCTCCAGGTGCGTTGTAAATTGGAGGATTAAGTTCCCTTGAGTCCTGGAGGTCCCTGGGGGGCCAACTAGCCCACCATGTACCTCCAGTAAGCGCCACAGAGCTGCGTTGCAGAGTGGTGTAAAAAGGGGGCATGGCCTTGGACCACCTCTCTACAACTCAGCTCCCTGGCACATAGTGGAATTTTCTGGTAGGCTAGTTGGCCCCCAGGGACCCTCAGTATTCAAGGGGAATTAATTCCTCAACTTACAACACACAGGGGGTGCATTTGCAGAGTGCTGCAGGGAAGGGACGGGCTGGCTTTTATTTTTTTGATGTGTGGCCCCCTTCTTTTCCCATTTTTTGGGCCCTGGGGACCCCCACTGCCTGACCCTATTTAAAAAAAAATAATAATAAATGGGATGGGGGCCACGTTGCCCCCCTCCTGAGGCCAATTTCAGCCCCGGGGACCCATCCCCAGGAGCATGGTCAGATTTATAAATGTTTTTATTTTTTTAAATTTATTTGGAGGGGGACCGCGTGGCCCCCCTCCTCAGGTCAGTTATGGCTCCGGGGACCCCATCCCCTGGGGCCAGCCTTTCCTTTTTGTTTTTTTTTAATTACATTTTTTTCAGAGGGGAGGGGGGCCGCATGCCCTCCGTCCCGGTCCACTTCTGGCCCCGGGGACCCCATCCCCCGGGGCTTGGCCACTCCGTTGGGGACTGTGGGGGGAGCCCCAGTGCCCCCATGGTCCATGCCGGCTCCCCGCCTCCTGCGGGAGCCGGCATTGCTTTTCCACAAGGGTAGCTGCTGACATGCAGCTCCCCTTGTGGAAAAGCAATTCTGCTTTGCTTCATTGAACAAGAGCAGGTTTTCCTGCTCTCGCTTCAATGAAGCAAAGCAGTTTGCTATGGCAGCGCGGGAGCTGCACGCCTCCCACCCTGCCATAGCAAACAGCAGTGTCCCAGGGGTGGGCACCCTGGGACACTGCAGGAGCCAGCGCTGGAAGTGGCAGCCCCACTCCCTTTGTCAAAATAGCCCCATGGGAGGTGGTGGTCCCCGGGGGTCCGTTACGGACCCCCAAATTTAAATAAGTATGTGGCCAAGGGATGTGGTGGTCCCTGGGGTGTGTGGGGGGCTCTTGCCACCCCACACATCTATTTTTTTGAAAAAAACACGAGCCCCGGAAAGTTGCCAATCCCTGGGGCTGTGGGCGGGCCGCATGCCCCCCCGCATCCAATTAACAATGCCCCGGGGAGGTGGCGGTCCCCGGGGCAGCGTGGGGGGTGGGACCCCTCATGCATATTTCTTCAATAAGCTCCGGGGTGGTGGTGGTCCCCGGAGCTGCGGGGGTGTGTGCCCCCACACATAATCTGTATCGCCCCGGGGAGGTGGCGGATCCCGGGACCGCCGCTGTTCTTTTTAGACCATGCCCCCGGGACCTTGTCCACCCGGGGGCCACATTAAAATGTTTGTTGTAATTTCAGACGGGTTCGCGACCCCAATGCGAATTCCGTCGAAATTACAAAAAAAATGATTTTTTGGGCCCTGGGGGTCCTTGTGAGACCCCCTGAGCAGGCCTAGGGGGTCAGGGTGTTTCGACCCTGCCCCCTTTTCTTGTTTTTAACCTTTATTTTACTGTTTTCTTGTGACTCAGTTTTACCGAGTCACAAGATGGCTGCTAACACTTCCTCGTTTGGAGTGTTGGCAGCCAATCAGAGTGAAGCTTGTGCCCGGGAGGGTTCGCGAACCCTCCTCGGTGCTCAGATATCGAAACTTTCTTTTTCTAATTTCTCAGCAACTACTGAACGGATTTACACCATTTAACAAAAAGGGCTCTTTCTGAACCAAGATCTACCTTTTTGTCAAATTTGGTATAATTCCGTTCAGCAGTTCGGGCTGTAGCTTTGTCTAAAGTTTCCTATGGAAATTAACATGGGGAAATCTCGTTTTGGGACCCCCTTTTTTCTCAGCCCTCGCTTGACGAATCACCCCGAAACTTTCAAGTCAGGAGCTGACCTGAGTGAATATATATATATATATATATATATATATATCATCACTGCACACACACACTCACACACATACAACACCTTCTACATACCCTGCATACACACAAAGGGACATTTACAAGGAAATCCCAGTACATCAATAAATACAAAACACTGCAGATAAGTCCAATTAGAGGCAAGTTTTTAAGGCCAGAAAATAGCTGGTCTTAAAATTGGTTCAAACACTTGGGCCCACATATGAGATGTTTGGGTGCTGGACAGAGCTGCAAGGCATATTGCTGTGCTGCCCTGCACCAAAAACAAAGGTCAGGAATGCACCCTATCAAAAAGATAGGGTGCATTCCTGGGCCCAATTGATGAAAAGTGTTGCATCGCTGTGATAAAACAGTGAATGGACACTTTTCACTGCGCACTCCTTGCGACACCATGGCTGCGCCATATTTACTGTACTGCACTCCATGTCGCAATCAATGACAGATATGTCTGGAATCCTGACGTATCTGCTGGCGCTACAGTTACGCATTGCTGCAGTTGTGTTGCAAGCATAACGCAACTCTAGCAATGCATGGGGCCAGCCTATCCCTATGGCACTGAATCACCCTTACGCCTGTCATGAGGTAGGAGTAAGGTTTTGATGCGGTGGCGTCCTAGAATTGTCACAGTGAAATCTGATAGATTTCACTGTGCCACTCCAACAAGGCTTTGTTGCATGGGAACGCCCACCCTGCATACATCATACCTGATGCAGGTATAATGTAGCACAGGGCTTTACAAGGTCACGCATATGCCTAGATGCGTCACTTTGTAAATACGGCTTAACGTGGTGCAAAATTCAGGCTGCAAGTACATCAAAAAGATGACACAGGCGGCTTTATATTGTCGGAAGGGGCTCATGAATGAGCCCCTCCTTTTTCCCTTACGTTGGCGCAGAATGGCTGCCATACGCCAACGCAGTCACCCTTGTGCCATTTTGCATGGGTGACTGTGTTGCGGAGTTGATTGATGTTGTGGAGGAAGGGACACCTACCTGCACAAAACCTATCAATCCAGGGTATTTTCTCTTTCTCTGTGTGAATGCTGTACACAGAGAGAAAAAAGAGGAGAAAGGCATACATTTATCCTCATAGCGCCTCCCAAACGCCACCCTAGAGTTGGTGTTAGATTCTGACGCACTCACAAGATTTACGGTTTCTCTTAAACCTGGGAATGCTTCAGATTCCATTGGTTTGGTGTGGGGACGCCCACAGCAATGCCCCTTTCACACTGTTTAATGCTTGAAAGGGGCACATATTTACAAGTCAATGAAAAGTCACGTAAAGCGGCTTTACGTGGACTTGTAAACGTTCTGTGGCACATTGCGTCACTGGCACACCAGACAAATGATGTCACAGCGTTGAAAGAGCCTTGGAATATATAAGAACTCCAACAATTCATCCTTGGCAAGGTTAAAGACGCCATGGACCTCCTGCCTTTGCAGCCCGGAGTATCAAGGAGACCACCACCACCACCACCCTTGACATACATTGCTCACGTAAACAACTGCTCTGTTCCTTTTTGGTGACAACAGACTTGATCCCGGTAGACCGGAGCTTCAGTACAGGAAGCTGGAGACCAGGAATCGAAGAAAGCCAGAGACTCTCCGGAGCTGTCTGTAACCGTGGAAGAAGAAGAGACGCACAACAAGTCAACATTAAATTAGGTTATCTGCCATCTAAGCAGTCACCTCTGAGGGCTGTATTGATTCCGCAGAGGACGACCACATCCCAGGGGGAGCGTTCGGGGGAAGTGGTGAGATCCTCTCTCTGAGTGCGATTGCACATCGTTGCTGCCGCATGCATTGCCTTCCGCCTCTCTTGTATAACCTGCTGCAGATTGGGGGTGGCTTGTAGTTGTGGTGGGGACGCCTGCTCCTCCTATGCCTCCCAGTATGACTGGCTCCATGAATGACAGCTTGTTCCACAGAACCTTCACTCCCTGTCCGCAGCACCTGGCGACTAGTAGATTGCAGCCAGGTCCAGACCTGTTCAGTGGCTTCATTGATTTGCGTGTCAACATCTGAGATCACTCGCAGCCTTTATAGGTAGAGGAGGGTGTATTTGATGCCCAACTCTCGGAGGCATCGCTTAACCACTAGAGACAAGCGCCTCTGCACCCCTGTGGCGTAGTCAGGGAAGAAAATCACTGTGGCGTTATCCACTTTCACCTCCCCCAGCTTGTGTACCTTCCTCAGGACAGCGTCACAATCCCAGTAGGAGGCAGAAGAGAGAGGGTCTAGGACCTGTCCCCAGCAGCAGGCGGCTCACCGGCACTCGATGGGCCTGCTCCATAATAAAGGATGGGGAGAGTGCACCTGCTGGCAGTAGGTCACGCAACCACATCTCAGTATATGCCACTGTATTAGGCTCTTCTACTCCTTCAGGCAGACCCAACACCCTCACTTTGTTATGCTGGGAGCGGCCCTCTGCATCCTCCGCTGCTCTTGCCAGTGACTTCACATGTACCATTAGCTGCTACACCTCCAAAGCTGGGCTCAGGGTACTCGGGTATACTTTGGCCAGTTCTTGCTCTATGTTGTTTACCTTGTAAGTCAGCTTGTTATGATCTGTGTGTTCCAGGATGAAGTTGACTGTGATTTTGTCTAGGCGGCCCTCAAAGGAAGTGACCGTTTGTTCGAGGGAGGTACCCACTGCGAGTACAGAGTCTAGTTGAATTCCAGGCTGTCTACTGTCACCTGCCCCGGCAGCCAGCGATCCCTAGCTGCTCAGTTCACAGTCACAGTGGATCGGCCAAATGTCGATGCCGCCCCAGTCTGCTGGTGGGCCATTGTTGAGCCAGATGCCCAGGCACTATGTATGACATGCGGTGCAGTGCAGTATGGCCTATGGCCCCTCTCCTCCAGTCAGGTGTATGGTAGCTAGGAATCTTCGTTTCCAGCGAGACAGATGGAAATCCCCTGTACACCCAGGAGCTCACTACCAGGGGGTGAGGGAAGGCAGCACCACATGGATGCCTCTCCTGATCTAACAGTGGCGACCAGATTCGGTGTACCCCAGTGCCCCAGTGAGTAACGGCAGATCAAGCTGCGCGCCCAAGGGCCTGGGCCTGAACCCACCCCATGCCCCTGGCACCTGCAGCCACCAACAGGCGATATCAGCGACCAGAGCCAGTTAGTGGAGTTCACTACTAGTCTTGTGTGGTGCCCTCAGTGATGTAGGTCATCCGCAGCGCAAGGATTGCTTAGGGCAGGGTGTGCGTCACCCACAGTCTTTAGGCCTGGGCCCGCGCCACATCCCACCTTCTCCTCACCTGGACATCGACACCAGGGCTCAATCCGCCGCACTCTGTCCGAATCTGTGACCCAGTCAGCAGGAGCCTTAGTCAGGCAGGATTTCACAAGCCTGAGTACAGCAGCCGCCACCAAGTCCGAACCTGTGGAACCTCCTAAATCAGGTGATGCAACAGGGCCCCCTTAGGCGTGAAGTTGCAGCCCTCCGTCCTCACCCTCCACAGCATCTGGGCAGCACCACATCCTCCGACCTGTGATGCAGAGAGGCACGCCCCACCATTAGCAATCTCTTCTGTGCCCCCGGTGTAGGGGTGGTGCATGTTATGCAATGCAGACCTCCCTACGTTGGTGCGCAGGAGCGCCTCTACCGATCACAGCTCCAAGGGGTACCAAGTGGTCTTATCACACAGGTCAGTAACATGTCTCCATGTGACCTGCTAGACTTTACCACCAGGTAAGAGTGATTGCTGATGCCTCAATGTCTACCATCATGGCCCACAGGCCTGGGCCCGACGCAGCCTGCCTCTACTCTCAGGCTGCAGCGACTCACAAGATCGCTGCCTCCAACTCCGGGTCTCAGACCCAGGTTCAACGAGGCCTCTGGGCCACGGACACTGTCCGCGCTTCTAGGCATCTGCTGCCATGGTGTCGCAAGGATGGCGCTATGAAAAGTGCTGCATCACTGGTTTTCCCCAGCAATGCGCCTCTTTTCATAAATGACGTGAGCACAGGCCAGGTGGTTCTCTGCGGTCGGCAGTTTGCAGCGGTCCCCAGTGGCTCAACAGCTCACTCGCAGCCCGTGCACCAATGCTTCGCTTCGTCTTTGCCCTCGCCACTCCAACCCGCCTACCGTTAGAGCGTCCCATCGGGTGAGGTGAGAAGCGGCAAAAAGGAGATTCCAAGGTGCACCAAGGGAGCACCGACCTGCGGGAGTTGCTCGGGGTAAGGGTCTGCTTGGAAGCCAGAAGCCATCAGCTCCAGTGCCCCTGAGCCCCAGAAAAGAAACTTAGCCCCGACCCCTACCCACAGAGAGAGGTGAGCAAGTCGGTGAGACAGCCATTCGGCAGGGGGACAACGCAGCTTAGGGGGGGTCACCTGCGGGGTGGTCAGCTAACAAGTGGCTACCATGTTGCGAGAGCTGCAGAAGCAGTGAAGGGGGGGTCCAAGGAGCTTTGTGTTAATTACTGTTAATAACTGCACATTGCCAGCACCCCCCGAAGACTGCAACCGAAAAAAAACTAGAAGAAAAACTCCAAGTAACACAATCACCAAGACTTGGCATTTCATACACCTACCAAGCTACAGAGAGCACCGACACTCCATGCGGTGGGACTGCTGACCAGGGTGTATTTGCTGGGTGTCTCCTTCGCCTGTGGACCAACGCACTTGCGAGGGGAGACTACAATCCCCGTGAGCCCCTGCTCCTGACGTCACTACCGCCGCCAGCGCGCCCGGAGGCGCTTGATAAGCTGAAGCTCCCTCCGCGTCGCGGGACGCGCGCGGGTGACGCCGGGCTGAGCCCGGGCAGAGGGTGGGCCGTCTGTGGCCGTCCGGGGCCAGAGGAGGCCGGGACGGGACACCCCCCGTGGATCTTCACGTGTGGTCGACTGAAAAGCCAGGTGACACTGTCTAACATTGCCGCGCAACGGACTTTATCGTAATATATGCGCGTTAGCGGAGTGAGGGGGCATCATATTCGCACATCATGAGCAGACGTAAGGGAGCGGTAGGGACATTGGATGCTTTTATGATTAGGGCTGAGAGTTTATTGACTCATGAGATTGAGCTAACTGAGCGGCGTCTATCCTTAGACCTTATGACGGCTCAGCGACGCTCATCTCTTGAAGCCGTGACACAGGGCGATATCACATGCCACCGCCTTTCTGTGCCACCAACCCTGTCACCAATGCCTGCGACCCCTACTCACCAACTGTCTCCATTAGTCGCCTCAGCTACACCCCCTGAGTTTCGTCCTAGTGGCCAAAAAACCCGCACCAGATCCAACACTTCTAAATTAACTGGAGTGACTAAATCTAGCGGCCCACCGGCCAAACGGAAAAGGGGGGCTAATAACAAATCTAATACCTCCTGTCGCCCCGTCAACTGTAATAAAACGGTATTACAAACAATTGTTGTATCTAATACTGAGTCGGTGGGCACCCAAACTGACGAGCCCACTCCTACCTCTCATAGTAAGGATGATATTATGTCAGCCCTGGAGTCGGGTTTAAAAGCCATAGTTAGCCACTCTAAGGCTTTATTTGATGCACACTTTGCCCCTTTAAATGAGAGACTTTTACGCATGGAACAATTGTTAACCCGGGAGCCAGCCCCTGTTTCATCGGTTGCCGATCGCACTTTCCTACCTACCTCGATGGGCTTACCGGGGGGCCCTGACAACCTAGGCACCGGGACAGCCAATGTTAACAATGGTACTCAGCACTTGCACTTACACAACGGTTCATTACAACATCTCCCGGCGATTGTTCCGCCTTTTCCACCGGACATTGATGCCAGACCACGGCCCACTGCACCAGTTCTACTGAAGACTTTGCCCAGTACCGTGACCTTGAACCTCCCCCCCGCATCATACCCCTATGTTATAATTCTAGCCGGAGTCCCCTGTTTGCCCGACACAAAGAAGGAATCATGGGTGGACCTTCGTAATAAATGTGTGGACTGGTTAAGGAAACATAAGGGTTTTGAACCGGCCAGATTGCATGAAATCATAATGGTGCGGAGAGTGGGATGGGTGGGCAATTCGGCCAAAAATATTGACGGGGATTGTATTGTCATACATTTTTCCAGACCCCATATTGTCCAGTCTTTAATGCGCTCCCATGAGTTATTGCCAGGGCTTACGACGAACATATGCATGTTTTCCCTTGGCCATTTTTATAAACCCATCTCCAATAATCGTGTGACTATGTCTATGGCCCTCCCTCTGGCTAATCGCTTCTTGGCTCTGTCCGACTTAGATGTCCCTGATTGACAACCAAGACCGAGTAATGAATCTTCTCCCCTGTCGCTGATTGAGGACCCTATTCTGCTGTTAGCACCTGTACCTGTCCCCTCTGATAATCTTCTTAAATTATCAGAGTGCACAGTACTAAGGACTGGTACCTCAAATTCCTTAAATATTATAAGTTGGAATATAGCAGGCCTCCAGCAAAGGCTCCTTGACCCTGGGTGGGTCAACTTTATTCAGAGACAGGACATAATTATTTTACAGGAGACGTGGGCTACTGTTAACTTACATATTAATGGGTTTCAGTGTTACAATATTCTTGCCACTAAATCTAGAATGGGCCGTCCTTCGGGAGGTTTATCCATTTGGATCAACATCTCTGTTGGAGGCTCTTCCAGGGCCTTGCAGACGAATAATCAGAATTTCCAGGCTATTTTATTTAAACAGAAAACTAGTCTTTTTCTGGTTAATTTTTATAACAATGATTTTAGTTCATCATCTAATTTACATTTTAAGAACCTTTTCAACTTTATTACCACTTTGGAGTCTAGGGCTGATTTTAACGATACTTCTGGCCTTGTACTGGGTGGTGATTTTAACGCTAAACTAATTGATTATTGTCCAACTATTAAGGACTGTAACTTGGGTTTGGGGTGCCAAAGGGGTGCGGAATTAACTACCTTTTTGAGCACACATAACTTGGAGAATGTTATGGACCGTTTCCCTACTGTCCCACTAGTGCCCACATTTAGAGGTAGAGACTGTTCCTCAACAATTGATTACATTTTTACTTCCCCCGGGCTGGCAGACTGTATTAGTAAGGCTATGGTTATTCCAATGTCTCAAGGGGATCATAATCCTATTAAGATCAGCCTGAAGATTATCCATCGACCAATTTACAATAAGGAATGTGGTGCTAGGGACCTGTCCTCTGGTTCAAACAATTTTAGATTAAAATGGAGGGGCATTAATGTCATGACAACTGTCCAGACTTTGGTCAGAGATAATCTCCCTCTTTTCCTCTCATGTTTGTCCGATTCAAGTCCTAACCTTGGGGCAGTAGACGATTTTGTTAAGATTTGCTTAGCTCTTCGAGCACAGCTCACGATCCCGCTGCGCGCCTTTACGGATGACCAGGGATGGTTTGATCATGAGTGTTCTCTGGCCAACCGTGACTTGCGACTAGTCTTATCTGCTAGCCCGAGGAACCTGTCTGATGTAAAAAATGCTAGGACTCGATACAAATTGGCCATAAGTAAAAGGAAGGAGGAGATTCTCGAGGAGCGTTGGGAGGTTCTAGCGCAAACAGCCGCCCGGGGAAGGGGGGATATCTTTTGGGGCGCGGTTAAAGACCTGCGTTGCTCGGGTCAGCTTGCGACTCCAATGGATTGCACCATCCCTGGAGCAGCATGGGTGGACCATTTTTCTAAGATCTACGCGGCCCCACCCTCAGGGGCGGCCACCCCAATATTTAATAGCCCCCCACGGGTTGATATATTATTACCTGAGGTGGAAGAGGCCATCGCACAGAGCGCGGGGAATAAAGCCCCTGGCCCAGATGGCCTCCCAATTGATATTATTAAGGCTCACCCTGATTTATGGGCCCCACTTTTGTTGAATGTTTTTAAGAACTTAATTTTTACTTCTCCACCACCGTCAACCTGGTCATCTAGTATAATAGTGCCCATTTTTAAGAAGGGCGACCGTTCCCAACCGGCATGTTACAGGCCTATCTCCCTTATTGATAACACCTTAAAGATTTTAGGGAGAGTATTGTATAATAAAATCCTATCATGGGCCGAG
Source organism: Triturus cristatus (assembly GCF_964204655.1). Taxonomy (NCBI): domain Eukaryota; kingdom Metazoa; phylum Chordata; class Amphibia; order Caudata; family Salamandridae; genus Triturus; species Triturus cristatus. The sequence goes on along the minus strand of NC_140590.1, from coordinate 135,256,624 downwards.
GACAACCAAATTTTAGAGAGTTGCCAGTTGGGTTTCCGCAATAAAGTCGGAACCGCGGAGCAGTGCCTTAATCTGAACCTTATTTTGGGCAAATACACCGTAGCACGTAATTGCCCAATTTACTTGGCCTTTATGGACCTATCCACTGCTTTTGACCTTGTTAATAGGTCATTACTATGGAAGGCCTTATTGGATTACGGTCTGGACGAATCCTTGGTACATTTCCTGGCCTATTTGCACAGAGACTTGAAGGCCTGTGTCAGGATTGGTATTGGGGGTGAGGTCTCTGAGCTAGTTAGAGTTAATAGAGGGGTTAGACAGGGCTGCGTCCTTGCTCCTCTCTTATTTATAATATATATTAATGGCCTTCATAAACATCTGGTTTCTCTAACCGCCGATGTCCCGACCATAAAAGGTAATCATCTCCCCGCTCTGCTTTATGCAGATGATGCGGTCCTCATGGGGCGCACCCCAAACGCTCTACGTATTTTAGTGAATGGCTTTGTTGCACATATGGATTCCCTAGACTTGAAGACCAATTTTAAAAAGTCCTTTGTAATGTCTTGTGGCCCGAAGAGGCGTCATATTGGCAGCATAGTTGTGGGGGCAGAAAGACTGGGCTCCACTAGCAGTTTCCCGTATTTGGGTGTGGTCTTTGCTGCGAACAACTCCTGGAGTGGGCATATAGCCCATGCCAGGAGTAAGTTCTCAAAGTCCATCAACTCCATTTTGAGCCTCCCCCGTCCAAAATTAACCGGGGCATTGCCTGCTATCTTAAAAATATACAAAACTCAATGCGTCCCGGTTGCTACTTATGGTGCTGAGGTTTGGGGAACTGCTAGTTGTTCCGACTTAACTGCCGAGGAACATAGATTTTGTAGGAAACTTCTCTGTGTTCCCATCACTTCCCCACATTTTATATGTCATAGGGAATTGGGGTTGCATTTTATAGGGGATTTTATTCGTGCACGTCCAGCCCTTTTTTGGCTGGCGATTTGGAAAAACCCCGCCGCCATTCTGACTAAGGATATCATCGAGGATTGTCTACGCTGCGACAGGGGCTCGGCCATCCCCTGGTTATCAGGGGTGTCTAGCGTATTTCGCAGCGTGAACCTTGAAGATACCTTCCTAAAACCAACTACCACTGTGCTCCCCACTAAATGTGAACTTAAAAAAGCACTTTATATGTCATTTGATGCTGAAAGGGTAGTAAGGGAGTCTTTGAAACCTAGTGTCTGTGGATACCTAGCCCGTAATCTCACAATTTTTCCGACACCCAGTTATTTAACCCTCCCGCTGAGCCATTGGGAGCGTGGCCTTATATTTCGCCTCAGGGCAGGCACTATTAAATATGCGCTTAGCTTTCCTTTATGGAATTTTAACGACCAATGTGTTGAGCCATGCCCTTGTGACTCCCAGAGCAGGCAAACAATTTTACATTTCCTATTTTTTTGTAAATTTTACATGAAGTACATTAAATGGTTTTTAACTCCATATTTTAAAAAACTAAAACCACTTAGCCTGGAACTTGCATTTTCAATGATTTTGTCCCTGGATGACGATGAACTTGTCTTTCGCATGAGCTCTTTCCTAAAAACTGTGGTTCGTGCCCGGTTAACAATGTCCTAAAGTAATATGGTTTACTCCTCATGTGCAAAACAGTATTTTAGTGTCTAATTGCATGATTTTATAAATGTTTTGTCTTTTTTCTGTACTTTTATGGATTGTAATGATCCAAATAAAGTTTTCATTGATTGATTGATTGAAATGATGCCCTGATTCTGCATTTTCTCTTCGCATGGGACTTTGGCTGGTCATCCTGGCTGTTGGTAGGTTTAGGGGATGGTTGTTGACCTATGCTGAAGTTGACCCTGGCTGCTCCATTCTGCATTCCATTGTTTTTATTTTCCCTTTTTCATTAGAGGTGGATTTATTGGCTAATGTAAAGTGACGTTGGGATGACTAACGTGATTTCTTTTTGCCACTAATTGGCCTTTTGTCACTTTCCTCTCGCTAACGTACATTTTGTTATCGCCTTGAAACTAGTTTTACCGGCTAGCTGATACTATAGCCATGTAGCAACGTATTGTGAATAAGTTGCTAACAGGTTGATGGTTTTCGGCAATGGACAGCGATGAGAAAATTGCTGCTAACCAACGCAAAAACTCGTTAGTGGCAATTCTTGTAAATATATCTCTGAATGTTCCTTTCTAGTAAAACCGCTAAATGAATTAAGAAGGAAGTGAATCTAATAAACGATTTAGAACACTCTATCAAATAATACAGTAATTTCTAACTCTAAACCTTTCCCAGCTTATATACACAAGGAAAAGCTGAACTTAAAATCAATATAGAGAAGCTCAACAACAAAAAACTCCAGAAGGATATTGTAAATTTCTCATACTGTTAGACCAGTCATCCTTAGGGTGGTGGATGTCCCCAGACCTTTTGCTTTTTGCCTCCCCATTTTGCTGGTTTGTTTTGTTGGCCGTAGGATTCTGAGCACTTTACTACTGCTAACCAGAGCTAAAGTGCATCTGCTTTGCCTCTAAACATGATGACATTGGTGTATACCTGACTAGCATATTTGAGGTACTGGTAAGTTCCTTGTAAGGTGCCCAAATACCCAGGGCCTAAACTTCAGATGCTATTAGTGGGCGAGAAAGCAAAAGACACACAACTGATGGATGGAGTGCAGAACAAATCAAAACATTCACCCCCAGTCAAGGGATCTGGGTTAAATTCATCATTCTGTTGCTCACCATGCAACCCCAGTTCAGACCTGGCCATATGCAAATCAGTCTTGACCTTGTGCCTCATGGGAACAGTCCAGCCCGAACTGCCAGGCGGTTCCTCCCGATACTAGAAACAAGCTTCCTGGGACTGGTGTCTGGGTATCACCCCTTATCAGCCAGGCCTAACTAGCTTGACTCCAGTGGCATGGCGGGCGAGGGACCCACATCTGGGCATACCCATTCCAATTGGTGTGACAAATGCAAAAACAGCAATTGATGGATGGAATGCTGAACAATGTCAAACATTCACCCCAAGTACGGAGACCTGGGACTAAATCCATCATTTATTTGCTCACCATACCATGCTTGACTCCAGTGGCATGGCGAGCATGATGGATTAAACCAAGATCTGTGACTGGGGGTGAATGTTTGATTTGTTCAGCAGTCCGCCCTTCCTTTGTTCTTTTTGCTTTTATCACCGTAAGTGGGAAGGGTATGCCCACACATGGGTACCGTGCTCACTGTGCCACTGGATTCAAGCTAGCCTGGCTGATGATACTCCAAAACTGGTCCCAGAATGCTTGTTTCAGGTCTAAGGAGGACCTGGACTGGCAGTTCAGGCTGGACTGTTCCCATTAGAAGCAGTGTCAACACTGATTTGCATATGTCTGGGTCCAAACTGGGGTGGCGTGTTGAGAAAAAAATTATGGACTAAATTTAGATTTGTGACTGGGGGTGAATGTTTGATTTGTTCGACATTCTGTCCATCTTTTGTTTCTTTATCATTTAGTATGTACCAAGCTTATCCTGACTAGAGTGGTTGTTCCTGCTTAGCCTGGGTGCATACCTCAGCCAACAGGAATCCCATTTCTAGCATGTATCTAAAAGAGATTTTTACAACAACCAGAAGAACATAAATACACTACCCCACTATCAAGGATGCAGTAAACACAGGTTTATTAACTCCTCTGATACTTCATCTTACTCAGAGAAATAAAGTGACTCTCAACCACTCACAAGTCATATCAAGGGCCTGTCTAGGGGTAATGTTTTAGGACAAGGTCGGGGGAGAGGCCAAGGGAAGAAGTTGTAAGCTCTCAGGAAGACCACTTTTATGAAGCAGAAACAAGTTTACTCATAAAGGGTATACCATTTGTACTCAAAACTAAACTAAACCAGGCTATGTTAAGAATAGAGTTAAACTACTCTAATTCTTCAGAAAAATGCACTTTAACTTTTCTTTTCAAATAAGGCTCGCCCTCATTCAACGGTTTCTCAGGTTTAAGACAGTCATTATTTTTTTAACCACCATCAAATAATATTCCCATGGAGCTACAAACAATTGAGAAAATGATATTACATGATGATACAACATAGATGAGCACAAAAGAAAACACTGAGAGAAACCTCCAGAAGGAAGAACAACAGGCCCTGGAGCGACTGAAATCAGCAAACAAAATAATCATTAACTCAGTCGATAAAGGCAGGGCTATTGTGATAATGGGCTGCACTAAGTATGAATTTAAGAAAGAAATTAAACAGCCCATTGAAACCAACATCCGTGAAGGTTGGATATCGAAATAGGAATATGAATCTTACTAATAAATTTGCAAGTCAGTAATATAGACTTTGCCAAAACTCACAAAGACCCAGTTCATCCCCCAGGCCACCCAATAATATCTGGGGTAAATTCTCTCTAAGAGCGATTGACAAAATATATTGGTGTGTTTTATAAAGCCATGATTGAACAAATCCCTCATTATCTAAAATTCACAACTGACATTCTCAATAGATTGGAACACAAAGATGTTGATGCCAGTCAAGAAATGTTTGTGACATTGGATATAGTCAGCTAATAATCCAACTTCCTCCAAGGAACAGCAGTCAAAGCAATGGAAAGCTTCTCTCCGAAAAGCAACCCAACCACATGAAGTACCAGCTATATATATTTTGGATTTGGCACAAATTTGTTTCAGAAATAATTTTTTCTACTTTAATCAACTGTACTATCTACAGGTGAAGGGTAGAACTATAGGCTGCCTTTTAGCTCCACAGCTGGCTATTATGTTGGTGGTAAAATTTGAAGAATAATAGATAGAAGGTGATAATCCATTCAAACAACATATATTAAAATAGAAAAGATTTATAGATGATATGCAAAGGCAACTCCGTGACTTTGTGTTTTGAATGAACAAAGGGACTCCAGACATCACATTTACCGTGCAGTTTAACCGTGAAGAAATTATTTTTCTGGATTCAACCATAAAACAGGCTGAAGGTCAAATATATATCACACTATGTACAAAAGAAACAGGTCGCAATACTTTCTTGCACTGTTCCAGTGGCTATCAAAGAGACCTCAAGGACAGGCTTCCATTCTGTTAATTCCTGCATAAACTGTACGAAAAGATTACTTTAAGAATGTGGGTATATTAATTGCTAGATGAAGGGATGGACAATACCCTTACAAACCCCTGCGACGGGCTATGAAGAGAGCCTGGTACACATCAAGAGAGAGCCTTCTGTAACTCTGATTAAAAAAAACCTTAGACAGATTGGGTTGCGTTACAACTTTTAACATAAATACTAACTTAATTAAACAAGTTATCAGAGAAGACTAGCATTTGATTTCCCACCTATTCCAAACAACATAAGTTGCAGCAAAGACCTTGACTCCCGGGATCACCTATGCTGTAAATTCTTTTACACTTCCTAAAAGGAAAGCAAAGCTTTGTAGTGATGACAGTTAAACTGGTACCTGCCACAATCTTTAGTCTAATTACAAGGGACATTAGTACGCACTGTGTGTGGTACATATATATAAATTTGCTTTCTCTATTTACTTTTCCATCAGTGATTCTTAATCAGGATCACACCATTTTAGGTAAGCACCCTTAACGTAATCACATAGGGTGTTGCGAGAGATACATGTGAGCACTCTACGTATGGTGTGTCTTTGTTTTTAATTTGCAGTGCACAATCATTTCGAAATTCGTGACATTGCAGGGTATGAACATAAGGTTTTAGCCCTTTTATTTAAAATAACAGATTTTTTTAATTATATTTTTTGTGAACAGTTCTATTTCCATAGGCAAACCGCCCTAATGATGACCTTGTTTATTAGTACATTCCACATATAGGTTGTGGGGAAGTTTTTGAATAACCCAGGATGTTTCTCTTGCCTGTTCTTCCACATATGGTACTTGAACTGTTGGATTTGAAAGCTATGAATAAGTCAAAAAGCCCCCTCCCCCATTTTCTCATTCATTGATTTTTAAAGGACCAGCTCTATATCATGATCACAGGACATATTATGAGTGATAAACTTTAAGCACACTGTCTATCATTGTAATTGTTTGATGCATATATTCTTTCTTGCAATTCAGTCTCATAATTTTTCTAGTTGTATCTGTAGTGCTTTCTAATACATATATGTTTCAATATTTATATAGTGCTTTAACACTGAATATTTGATTGAAAATTATCAAAGAAATTTACATGCTCAGCACATTTTACATCTATGTGTGGCTGAATTAATGATTAATTAATGGCAAGTGGTTGGTGCCCTTTTGTTCTTCACTTCAATCAAGTATACATCAATCCCTTGCCAGTACCTTCCAGTACAAAACCTATTCTTCAGACAACTCAGATTCCCATTCACTATGGCACAGGGATGTCTGCGTTAGTGCATGGCCGCCTAAATTGAGCCAGCATAGAGAGAGAGCAGAAAAGTAACACATCTTGGTAGATATGGCGCTGTTCTACCCTCTCCGTTTGACGCAATGCAGGACATGAACTTAATTTATTGTACTGCGTTGGTTAACTTCTTGATAAATCTGGGCCTTCATGTCCTGCTTCATCTGTGATCATTGATTTCTGACATTGTTTCTGTTCCCTGTACTCCAATCTACTATAGCTGCTGCTGCTTTTTTTGTTTATATCTGCACGTAGTTATTTTAGACCTTTCTCTTTTTCTTCAGAAATAACTTGTGTGTTTCAAAGATAAGCTTTCCAAACCATGAAAGATTAACCTCCTGGTCTCTCTCTCCGCTTGGCATTCTGCTACAGTTCAGGACTCTATTTTCACACTTATATATTGCCATCTGCCCAGGAAAGGTCCCACTGCTTCCCACTTCACGTAGTTAATGGGGCTAAGAATTCCACTGTTCCCTTTTCAGCCATCCCATTTGAGAGACCGAGTGATATGGAAGACCAAGTGGTGCTTACCTTAGAAGTTGATTCATACTGGTCACCACAGAGTGCCGGGGGCTGACTGTGAAACGTTTGGAGATTCACTGCTAATCCTGTGACAGCCCCAGAAGTTCATATAACACACACACAGTTCTAGCAAAAGTAAGGCTCTCATTACTAGTTGGCTGGATTTTTGATGGGGTTATTATGTTATAATATCCCTAGAATGGGGATTAACCATGCAGACCTGCAATTATCATGTCCTTTGCTGCTGGTTATTCCTGATGGGAAACAGCGTTTACAGCGCTGTCATTACTTCGTTGCACCATTACAACACAGTCGTTACAACGACCACGTTGTTAGTACGTGATGCATTTACATCACCAGCCATTACAACGTCTTGCACTAGGGGGCGCTGAGGTATTGGAACTGAATTCCAACACCTTCCCTACTGTTACGCAAACTGGAGTAGGAATAGTAATTAATACTAATCCTAAGTCCAGCGCACCCCATAGTGCAAGTCATTGTAATGACATGCGATGTAAATGCGTTGTGTACTAACAACGCAGTCGTTGTAACAACCGCATTGTAAAAGCATGTAATGTAATACATCGCGTTGCAATGTACCATATTCATCCTGATTCCTGGGACAGCTCTGGTCAGATTTACTGCCTGCTGTGCACAGGTGGTAAATCTGAAGAGAAGTGCACCCTTGTAGGTCTTTGGGGTCGAATGGTGTCAAGGGACAGTGCAGGCTTCAATAACGTTTGCAGAGGAGAAAGTGGGGACCAGCTGTGTCCCAGCCACTGCCCTGTGCAATCTGCATTTTCACCAGTTAAGGATCTGTATCCAGTAAAAGCTAGCCCAGTGTTTTCACACCTGGTAATTCTGGGTGCCAAAACAACGAGCAACATGTAGTCTTCTGGAGCAGTATTGATACCGCTCCGCAAATTCATACTAAGGCCCAAAGAGTTCTGTTCTGTTTTGAAAAAGCTTCACTGTCACAGCATAATTTTTCATGATCAAACATCTACCTGAATGTATGTCACTATCACCACAGAATTATATGACACAAAACTTATTACAGGTTTGCAATTAATTTTCCCATGTTCTCCCGTTTAACTAGAATTCACACCTCTTATTGCAAAAGGAGAAGATCCATTCAGAACGGACACTCTCCCTGAAGACCTGGGATATGTCACCAAAATTAAGAATGGAGTAATTTACGTCTATGCTAATGAAAATGCTGCCAAAAAAGATGAGCCAAAAGACCTACCCTATCCAAATCTAGAGCGTTTTATTGATGACATGAATTTCTTAATTGCCCTGATTGCCCAAGGTCCTCTGTAAGTATGTCACATCATCACTGTTTTACATTTGCTTTTATTGCATGAAAGGTACAGAAAATATATTTACATTTTAAAGAACACAACAAAAATAAAAGAAACAACTAGTACATTTTCTCCAAGCACCTCAAAGGTACTCAGGGCCCGATTCACAGAACTAATCTGAGACAAAATCCTAAACTTACTACTTTTGGTATTCACAGAAGGCATTTAGTAGTAGTAAAGTCAGGATTTTGTCTTAAATCTGTCTTAAGTCTGTCTTGAGTCGGTCTTAAGTCTGTCTTAAGTTTGTCTTAAGTCAAATTTAAGACAAAATCCTAACTTTACTCCTACTAAATGTCTTCTGTGAACACCAAAAGTAGTAAGTTTAGGATTTTTTCTCAGATTAGTTCTGTGAATCAGGCCCACTGTCTCTAAAGCCACCTCAACTGCAACGGAGACAAAAAATGCAATGCAGGATCAGGAGCAATCTTAATTTATTTTCGACCTCTCAATCCCTAGTCCACTTATGAATTTAATTAAACTATCAATCTTAGAGAACCAGAGTTACTTGTAAGTAGCTATCTCTTCTCTATTAGTAGACAACACTTGAATATCATTCAGTGAGAGTCCATGAAATAAATTAAGAAACATGAACAAATGAAATGTGAATATATTTATGAATAAATAAGTATTGAAGTCTCAAGTATTATGAGAGGACACGTTTTTTACATGACATTATTATTATAGACTTTTGTTCCCTTTTTGATCCACCAGCGATCAGAGGCGCCAAATCAAATTTGCTCATTTTCTTCTACAAGGATTTCAGACATTCAGCTTTCAAATGCTAAGTCCCTACCCCTTTTTCGTTAGCAACTTTGTGGGCTGTACAACTTCTTTATTGAGAAATTGATTTAATGAGTGTCTACCTTAAACCTTAACCTAGTTTGCCATATACAGGGGAGGAGGGAGTTCCTGGTAATGGTGCCAATATGCTTCGCCAAATTTTTGCCTCAAAAACATCAATCTTGTGACGCATTAACGGATATGTTCACTTCAACACTGAGACACACAAGGGAGTATTCAGAAAATAAAGGTACTCCCCACATACTTGTCAGTTTGCCCCAGGTCTTTAATGGCAGTATCAAAGCAAGCCCGATTCCCGCTGGTCGTGTGAGGAATTCGCTCCCAGAAACAATTATTAAAATAGACATAAATGATGACTTTACAACTCAGAGTTAATGGATTTATGGCAGTTCTGAAAGGGTACCAAAAACAAACAAACAGCAAGTACTGCCTGCTGATGCAATTATGAGGAAACAGACAAGTCTACTTCCCCTTGGAAGTATAAGGGTTCATCCACCCATCCAAGATACCTTGGAAAAAAATGACAAATTGAGTTTTTCACTCAATTTTTCCTAAACAATGATTATCCGTCCTTAAAGTGTGCAACAATTTAAATAATCAGTATTTTGGTATGCAATTTGACCGGGCCTAAATCATTTCTACATTTCCCTTCCTTCAATTGTTTCCATCCTGCCCTACTCCAAAAGGGAGGGAAAATAAAAAGTTACATATCGTAATCTCATGTGACTGCAGATCTGTCCCTCTAGTCCAATAGACCGCATAAGCTAAGACACCAGAGCCTTGCAGATTAATGTAGACAGTGAATCCATATTGTAACACCAATCACTTGACTTCAGTACATATGAAAAAGTCTTTAAATCTGTGTTATTATGGATAATCAGATCTCACTACACAAATCAAGACATAGCAGCCATAGCAACAAGTGTCCACTGATCCCAAGGAAATGGCATAAGCAATGTATAACCGAATAGGTAATTAGCTGTGCACGATGTGAGCTCAGTGCAAGTAATAGGTCCACTATTGTCTTCTTATTGGAAACCAAGTATCCAATTGTAGCACTTGACCCTGGCAGAGTAGCGAAGCAGAGCGGTTTGCTGCCTACTCAGGGAAGATGGTGTGGGTTGCAAATATCCTTCCACTGGCAAGCAACAACAGCACTCAGTAAATTATTATCCAGTCAGTGCTTTTTGTTTGAAAAAGGGGAAGTACATTTTTTATGCACACACAGTACTAAATACTATGCGTCAATTTACAAATATATACATCAGGCACTTGGCAATACCTTTGATGATATACTCAAAACATATTTAACCACTAGCGGATCATGACCTCAGTAATCACAACCCCCCCCCCCCACCCTCCACCTATACCAGATGCGGCATCACAATATGTGGTAGAGTCATTTTAAATAAAGGATGACTATTGACTTTCTCACTTTGTCATCCAATTAATATATAAGGTAGGCTTATTGGCTTTGTCAAGAGGTGACCAAAAATAAAACATAAAGCAATGTTAAGATAGACCATTACAACTAATAAAGTCAATAATCATGTGTAAAGACATTCATCATTAATATAACTTGTTAGACATTGGATTTCTGGTTGGCAAAGGTATGCACCGTGTTCAAGCAGAAGCCACACTCCTAATAAGGGTAAGTACACACTAAAAAATAGCCTGTGCTCACCCTATGGTAGCCTGGCACAGAGCAGTCAGGCTTATCTAAAGAGGCAATGTGAATGAATGAATTTATTATTAATGTTTAGACACCATCTTTAAAACATACAGTCCTTATAAACAATAACATTTTTATATAACTACACCATATAAATACCAATTCATCATAATACACTAACAGCTCAGAACCCCTACTATTTAAACTATAAAACACTAATCCAAACATTTTTTTAGAAACTTAGCCAGTGCACAAGTCATATAAAAAAATGCCATCCTTAAGAGAAGCTATAGTGCATCATTCCGACAATTGATGGTACATTTTTTAAAACAAGGTTTTAAAATCAAACAGCGTGGCCTATAAAAATGACGACAATCAAGTAAAACATGATTGTTAAGGTTATGATACGGCAGCCCACATGTGCTGTTATTCTCTTGATCTAAAATGGGTTCGAATTTTTCTGCTCTTTCATAATGCATATTTAATCCTGCACTGAGCTTTAGTAGTTATGATCGTAACCTGGCATCAGGTAATGCCAATAAATACGGGAATACATTCATATTTTACCATGAATCATGTATTGTGCGGATGGTTTGCTCTTTACATATTTCAAGTGCGCCAATCTAGATTCTTTTTAAAGAGGCAATGTGTAAAATATGTGTGCAACATGCTCACACAGTAACACAATGAATCCACCACAAAAAGAATCCACACAGATTTATAAAATACATTGTTATATGCTGAACAAAACAAGAACCAAACAAAAAAAATCCAATGTATAGAAGTTGAGATATTGAATTTTCAAAGCATAAATGCAGTCAATGCGCTTCGAAGCAAGTAGCGCTACAAGGCTACTTTAGGTCGTGCTGGACCTGGGCACAGTTAAAGTTTGGGCCGACCACAATGGAGCACCTGCCAGCTACAGGTCCCAAGCAGGCCCCGGTGAACAAAGTACCTTTCCTGGTCGCAGGCAATGAGATGCTTCAATCTTCTCCATACAGTAAAGGTGATGCATCAGTTTGTAAGATGGATGCCGGAATCGAGAGGCGCCGAACGATCTGACAGATTCTGCCACGCAGACAAGGGGATGCATTGATCTCACCTAGCTGCAGTGGCGGTGATACGCAGTCCGATGCGTCGATCTTGGGAGGCAAAGCACTTGTTCCAAGGTGATGCACTGATTTTACTCCCGAAACTGGGTGGATGTGCCGGTTCTGCTACAAGCAGACAGGCGATACATTGAAACGCGCTAGTATATGGGCCGCATCCAGTGAGCCTGGCACAGGAGCACAGGTAGAGTCTTTCATTTCCCTGAGTCCTTTAAACAGCAAAATATATGTACATGTCCTACATTTTACTTACATAGCACCCTGCCCTTAGGACGACCTAAGGCATACCTTAGAGGTGACATATTTGTAATAAAAGGGGAGTTTAAGCTTGGCAAGTAGTTTTAAATGCTAAGTCAAAATGGCAGTAAACTACACGCACAGGCACTGCAGTTGCAGGCCTGCAACAGGTTTGAAAGGCTACGTTTGTGGGTGACACGATCAGTGTTGCAGGTCCACTAATAGCATTTAACTTACATTTACCTTACAGGCCCTGGGTATATGGTCTACTACCTCACAAGGGACTTGCAAGCAAAATAAATAGGTCAATTGGGTATACACTAATTACACACATGCTTAGGGGAGAAGCACATGCACTTTAGCACTGATTAGCAGTGGTAAAGTGCTCATAGTTCTAAGGCCAACAAAAAGATGCAGCAAAACGTGAAGGCAAAAGGCAAATAGATCGGGGAAGACCACCCTGAGGCTGGCAATTCTAACAACTGTTGCAATTTTCATCAATAATCATTAGCAATTAAATATTATAAATAATGAATTTCAATAAACATTCACATACATGTGTTACAGTATTTCTTAACCCCTACGCTGCCAGGCCTTTTCCCCCTCCTGTGCCAAGCCTTTTTTTGGCTATTTGGGGTAGTGCGCAATGAGGCCCCTGTAACTTTTTGACCACATAAGGTATCCACGCCAAATTTGCGTCCGTTTCTTCCAACATCATGGGGATTCTAAAGGTACTGAGGGTTGTGGATTTCCATGGAGGGGGTCACAGAAATGAGCCAAAATACAGCAAAATTTTGTTTTTATTCGGAAAAATTGGAAAAACGGGCTGCAAATGAAAGCATCTGGGTTTTTCCCTGCAAATGTTATCAAAACAGGGTTTGTGGGGTTGAAATCAACATTTTCCCAGCTTTTAGGGGATACTAGACTTTTGTCAGAAACCCAACATGTTTTTACACAGTTTTGGCATTTTTCTGGGACATAGCCTATTTTTACTATTTTTTGTGCTTTCAACCTCCTTCCAGTTAATGGTAGAAATGGGTACAAAAGCAATAATGGATCCTGGAAAGCTATACATTTTAGAGAAGTAGACAAAATTCTGAATTCTGGGTCTCCCGGTAAAAAATGCTGCCTCACTTGTGTGTGAGGCCCAAGTACCGCGACAGACAAGGGCCCAAAACGTCGTGAGGCGACATCAAAATTGCCTATCTCAAAACTACCTGGTTTTGCAGGGGGGGTCACTTGGGTTTTTGGCCCGGTGCTCGGCGGCCATCTAGGGAGACCTACCAAACCCATACATTTCTGAAAACTAGACACCCGGGGGCTTCCAGGGAGGTAAGGCTTGCATGGATCCCCCAACGTTTCCTTACCCAGAATCCCCTGCAAACCTCAATTTGAGCCGAAAAAATCTCATTTTTCACACATTTTTGTGTGGGAAAGTTGTGGCATCACCGGGCTCACTCAAATTTCCCACCACCCAGCGTTCCCCCGGGTCTCCTGGGAAAAATGGTGCCTCACTTGTGTGGGAGGCCCAAGTACCCGCGACAGGAAACGGCGCAAAACGTAACGTGGTCACGCATAAATTTCGCAGTGAAAAATGACCATTTTTTAGCAAAGTGCCTCGCTCTAGTTTTTGAACCCTAGCTCTGCGGGCACCTTGGGAAACCTAGCAAACCTATACATTTTTGAAGACTAGACACCCAGGGGAATCCAGGATGGGGTGACTTGACTGCCTCCCACCAGAGTCTGTTACCCCTAATCCCTTGCAAACCTAAAATATTGTCCAAAAAAACACATTTTCCCCACATTTCTGTGGTGGAAAGTTCCGGAATCTGCATGGATCCACAAATTTCCACCCACCCCGCGTTCCCCAAAGTCTTACGAGAAAAATGGTACCTCACTTGTGTGGGTCGGCCTAGTGCCCGCGACAGGAAACGGCGCAAAACGCAACGTGGTCACACCTCAATTTCGCGGTGAAAAATGACCCTTTTTTGGCAAAGTGCCTAGCTCTAGATTTTGAACCCTAGCTCTGCGGGCACCTTGGGAAACCTAGCAAACCTATACATTTTTGAAAACTAGACACCCAGGGGAATCCAGGATGGGGTGACACGACTGCCTCCCACCAGGGTCTGTTACCCAGAATCCCTTGCAAACCTAACCAATTGTCAAAAAACCACATTTTCCCCACATTTCTGTGGTGGAAAGTTCCGGACTCTGCTTGGATCCACAAATTTCCACCCACCCCGCGTTCCCCAAAGTCTTACGAGAAAAATGGTACCTCACCTGTGTGGGTCGGCCTAGTGCCCGTGTCAGGAAACGGCGCAAAACGCAATGTGGTCACACCTCAATTTCGCTGTGAAAAATGACCCTTTTTTAGCAAAGTGCCTAGCTCTAGTTTTTGAACCCTAGCTCTGCGGGCACCTTGAGAAACCTAGCAAACCTATACATTTTTGAAAACTAGACACCCAGGGGAATCCAGGATGGGGTGACTTGACTGCCTCCCACCAGGGTCTGTTACCCAGAATCCCTTGCAAACCTAAAAAAGTATTAAAAAAAAATACATTTTCCCCACAATTCTGTGGTGGAAAGTTCCGGAATCTGCGTTGATCCACAAATTTCCACCCACCCCACGTTCCCCCGAGTCTTACGAGAAAAACGATACCTCACTTGTGTGGGCCGGCCTAGTGCCCGTGACAGGAAACGGCACAAAACGTAACGTGGTCACACCTCAATTTCGCAGTGAAAAATGACCATTTTTTGGCAAAGTGCCTCGCTCTAGTTTTTGAACCCTAGCTCTGCGGGCACCTTGGGAAACCTAGCAAGCCTATACATTTTTTAAAACTAGACACCCAGGGGAATCCAGGATGGGGTGACTTGACTGCCTCCCACCAGGGTCTGTTACCCAGGATCCCTTGCAAACCTAAAACATTGTTAAAAAAAAACATATTTTCCCCACATTTCTGTGGTGGAAAGTTCCGGAATCTGCATGGATCCACACACTTCCACCCACCCCATGTTCCCCAAAGTCTTACGAGAAAAACTGTACCTCACTTGTGTGGGTTGGCCTAGTGCTCACAACAGGAAACGGCGCAAAACGTAACGTGGTCTCACCTCAATTTCGCAGTGAAAAATGACCCTTTTTTGGCAAAGTGCCGCGCTCTAGTTTTTGAACCCTAGCTCTGCGGGCACCTTGAGAAACCTAGCAAACCTATACATTTTTGAAAACTAGACACCCAGGGGAATCCAGGATGGGGTGACTTGACTCCCTCCCACCAGGGTCTGTTACCCAGAATCCCTTGCAAACCTAAAAAAGTATAAAAAAAAATACATTTTCCCCACAATTCTGTGGTGGAAAGTTCCGGAATCTGCGTGGATCCACAAATTTCCACCCACCCCACGTTCCCCCGAGTCTTACGAGAAAAACGATACCTCACTTGTGTGGGCCGGCCTAGTGCCCGCGACAGGAAACGGCACAAAACGTAACGTGGTCACACCTCAATTTTGCAGTGAAAAATGACCATTTTTTGGCAAAGTGCCTCGCTCTAGTTTTTATACCCTAGCTCTGCGGGCACCTTGGGAAACCTAGCAAGCCTATACATTTTTTAAAACTAGACACCCAGGGGAATCCAGGATGGGGTGACTTGACTGCCTCCCACCAGGGTCTGTTACCCAGAATCCCTTGCAAACCTAAAACATTGTAAAAAAAAAACATATTTTCCCCACATTTCTGTGGTGGAAAGTTCCGGAATCTGCATGGATCCACACATTTCCACCCACCCCACGTTCCCCAAAGTCTTACGAGAAAAACTGTACCTCACTTGTGTGGGTTGGCCTAGTGCTCACGACAGGAAACGGCGCAAAACGTAACGTGGTCTCACCTCAATTTCGCAGTGAAAAATGACCCTTTTTTGGCAAAGTGCCGCGCTCTAGTTTTTGAACCCTAGCTCTGCGGGCACCTTAGGAAACCTAGCATACCTATACATTTTTGAAAACTAGACACCCAGGGGAATCAAGGATGGGGTGACTTGACTGCCTCCCACCAGGGTCTGTTACCCAGAATCCCTTGCAAACCTAAACAATTGTCAAAAAAAACATATTTTCCCCACATTTCTGTGGTGGAAAGTTCCAGAATCTGCATGGATCCCCAAATTTCCACCCACCCCGTGTTCCCCAAAGTCTTACGAGAAAAATGGTACCTCACTTGTGTGGTTCGGCCTAGTGCCCGCAACAGGAAACGGCGCAAAACGCAACATGGTCACACCTCAATTTCGCAGTGAAAAATGACCCTTTTTTGGCAAAGTGCCTAGCTCTAGATTTTGAACCCTAGCTCTGCGGGCACCTAGGGATACCTAGCAAACCTATACATTTTTGAAAACTAGACATCCAGGGGAATCCAGGATGGGGTGACTTGACTGCCTCCCACCAGGGTCTGTTACCCAGAATCCCTTGCAAACCTAAAAAATTGTCAATAAAAACACATTTTCCCCACATTTCTGTGGTGGAAAGTTCCGGAATCTGCTTGGTACCACAAATTTCCACCCACCCCGCGTTCCCCAAAGTCTTACGAGAAAAACTGGTACCTCACTTGTGTGGGTCGGCTTAGTGCCCGAAACAGGAAACGGCGCAAAACGTAACGTGGTCACACCTCAATTTCGCAGTGAAAAATTACCCTTTTTTGGCAAAGTGCCTAGCTCTAGTTTTTGAACCCTAGCTCTGCGGGCACCTTTGGAAACCTAGCAAACCTATCCATTTTTTAAAACTAGACACCCAGGGGAATCCAGGATGGGGTGACTTGACTGCCTCCCACCAGGGTCTGTTACCCAGAATCCCTTGCAAACATAAAAAATTGTCCAAAAAAACATATTTTCCCCACATTTCTGTGGTGGAAAGTTCCGGAATCTGCTTGGATCCACAAATTTCCACCCACCCCGCGTTCCCCAAAGTATTACGAGAAAAATGGTACCTCACTTGTGTGGGTCGGCCTAGTGCCCGCAACAGGAAACGGCGCAAAACGCAACGTGGTCACATCGCAATTTCGCAGTGAAAAATGACCCTTTTTTGGCAAAGTGCATAGCTCTAGATTTTGAACCCTAGCTCTTCGGGCACCTTGGGATACCTAGCAAACCTATACATTTTTGAAAACTAGACACCCAGGGGAATCCAGGATGGGGGGACTTGACTGCCTCCCACCAGGGTCTGTTACCCAGAATTCCTTGCAAACCTACTAAATTGTCAAAAAAACCACATTTTCCCCACATTTCTGTGGTGGAAAGTTCCGGAATCTGCTTGGATCCACAAATTTCCACCCACCCCACATTCCCCAAAGTCTTACGAGAACATATGGTACCTCACTTGTGTGGTTCGGCCTAGTGCCCGCGACAGGAAACGGCGCAAAACGCAACATAGTCACACCTCAATTTCGCAGTGAAAAATGACCCTTTTTTGGCAAAGTGCCTAGCTCTAGATTTTGAACCCTAGCTCTGCGGGCACCTAGGGATACCTAGCAAACCTATACATTTTTGAAAACTAGACATCCAGGGGAATCCAGGATGGGGTGACTTGACTGCCTCCCACCAGGGTCTGTTACCCAGAATCCCTTGCAAACCTAAAAAATTGTCAATAAAAACACATTTTCCCCACATTTCTGTGGTGGAAAGTTCCGGAATCTGCTTGGATCCACAAATTTCCACGTACCCCGCGTTCCCCAAAGTCGTACGAGAACAACGGTACCTCACTTGTGTCGGTTGGCCTAATGCCCGCGAAAGGAAAGGGTGCCAATCGCAGCATGGTCACACCTCAATTTCGCAGTGAAAAATGACCCTTTTTCGGCAAAGTGCCTAGCTCTAGTTTTTTAACCCTAGCTCTGCGGGCACCTTGGGAAACCTAGCAAACCTATACATTTCTGAAAACTAGACACCCGGGGGCTTCCAGGGAGGTATGGCTTGTATGGATAAGTTTCCTTACCCAGAATCCCCTGCAAACCTCAATTTTAGCCGAACAAATCACATTTTTCACACATTTTTGTGTGGGAAAGTTGTGGCATCACCGAGCTCACTCAAATTTCCCACTACCCAGCGTTCCCCCGGGTCTCCCGGTAAAAAAGGTGCCTCACTTGTGTGGGAGGCCCAAGTACCCGCGACTGGAAACGGCGCAAAACGTAACGTGGTCTCACCTCAATTTCGCAGTGAAAAATGACCATTTTTTGGCAAAGTGCCGCGCTCTAGTTTTTGAACCCTAGCTCTGCGAGCACCTTGGGAAACCTAGCAAACCTATACATTTTTGAAAACTAGACACCCAGGGGAATCCAGGATGGGGTGACTTGACTGCCTCCCACCAGGGTCTGTTACCCAGAATCCCTTGCAAACCTAAAAAAATATAAAAAGAAATACATTTTCTCCACAATTCTGTGGTGGAAAGTTCCGGAATCTGCTTGGATCCACAAATTTCCACCCACCCCGCGTTCCCCAAAGTCTTACGAGAAAAACGGTACCTCACTTGTGTGGGTTGGCCTAGTGCTCACAACAGGAAACGGCGCAAAACGTAACGTGGTCTCACCTCAATTTCGCAGTGAAAAATGACCCTTTTTTGGCAAAGTGCCTAGCTCTAGTTTTTGAACCCTAGCTCTGCGGGCACCTTGGGAAACCTGGCAAACCTATACATTTTTGAAAACTAGACACCCAGGGGAATCCAGGATGGGGTGACGTGACTGCCTCCCACCAGGGTCTGTTACCCAGAATCCCTTGCAAACCTAAAAAATTGTCAAAAAAACCAAATTTTCCCACCTAGCAAACCTATACATTTCTGAAAACTAGATACCACTGTGCTTCCAGGGAGGCATGGCTTTCGTGGATCCACCAAAGTTTCCTTACCCAGAATCCCCTGCAAACCACAATTTTAGATGAAAAAATCACATTTTTCACACATTTTTGTGTGTTAAAGTTGTGGCATCACCGGGCTCACTCAAATTTCCCAACACCCAGCGTTCCCCCGGGTCTCCCAGTAATAAATGGTGCCTCACTTGTGTGTGAGGCCCAAGTAACGTGACAGACAAGGGCCCAAAACGTAGTGAGGCGACATCAAAATTGCCTATCTCAAAACTACCTGGTTTTGCAAGGGGGGTCACTTGGGTTTTTGGCCCGGTGCTCGGCGGCCATCTAGGGAAACCTACCAAACCCATAAATTTCTGAAAACTAGACACCCGGGGGCTTCCAGGGAGGTATGGCTTGCATGGATCCCCCAACGTTTCCTTACCCAGAATCCCCTGCAAACCTCAATTTTAGCCGAAAAAATCACATTTTTCACACATTTTTGTGTGGGAAAGTTGTGGCATCACCGGGCTCACTCAAATTTCCCACTACCCAGCGTTCCCCCGGGTCTCCCGGTAAAAAAGGTGCCTCACTTGTGTGGGAGGCCCAAGTACCCGCGACTGGAAACGGCGCAAAACGTAACGTGGTCTCACCTCAATTTCGCAGTGAAAAATGACCATTTTTTGGCAAAGTGCCTAGCTCTAGTTTTTAAACCCTAGCTCTGCGAGCACCTTGGGAAACCTAGCAAACCTATACATTTTTGAAAACTAGACACCCAGGGGAATCCAGGATGGGGTGACTTGACTGCCTCCCACCAGGGTCTGTTACCCAGAATCCCTTGCAAACCTAAAAAGTGTCAAAAAAACCAAATTTTCCCACCTAGCAAACCTATACATTTCTGAAAACTAGATACCACTGTGCTTCCAGGGAGGCATGGCTTTCGTGGATCCACCAAAGTTTCCTTACCCAGAATCCCCTGCAAACCACAATTTTAGATGAAAAAATCACATTTTTCACACATTTTTGTGTGTTAAAGTTGTGGCATCACCGGGCTCACTCAAATTTCCCAACACCCAGCGTTCCCCCGGGTCTCCCAGTAATAAATGGTGCCTCACTTGTGTGTGAGGCCCAAGTAACGTGACAGACAAGGGCCCAAAACGTAGTGAGGCGACATCAAAATTGCCTATCTCAAAACTACCTGGTTTTGCAAGGGGGGTCACTTGGGTTTTTGGCCCGGTGCTCGGCGGCCATCTAGGGAAACCTACCAAACCCATACATTTCTGAAAACTAGACACCCGGGGGCTTCCAGGGAGGTATGGCTTGCATGGATCCCCCAACGTTTCCTTACCCAGAATCCCCTGCAAACCTCAATTTTAGCCGAAAAAATCACATTTTTCACACATTTTTGTGTGGGAAAGTTGTGGCATCACCGGGCTCACTCAAATTTCCCACTACCCAGCGTTCCCCCGGGTCTCCCGGTAAAAAAGGTGCCTCACTTGTGTGGGAGGCCCAAGTACCCGCGACTGGAAACGGCGCAAAACGTAACGTGGTCTCACCTCAATTTCGCAGTGAAAAATGACCATTTTTTGGCAAAGTGCCTAGCTCTAGTTTTTAAACCCTAGCTCTGCGAGCACCTTGGGAAACCTAGCAAACCTATACATTTTTGAAAACTAGACACCCAGGGGAATCCAGGATGGGGTGACTTGACTGCCTCCCACCAGGGTCTGTTACCCAGAATCCCTTGCAAACCTAAAAAAATATAAAAAGAAATAAATTTTCTCCACAATTCTGTGGTGGAAAGTTCCGGAATCTGCTTGGATCCACAAATTTCCACCCACCCCACGTTCCCCAAAGTCTTACGAGAAAAACGGTACCTCACTTGTGTGGGTTGGCCTAGTGCTCACAACAGGAAACGGCGCAAAACGTAACGTGGTCTCACCTCAATTTCGCAGTGAAAAATGACCCTTTTTTGGCAAAGTGCCTAGCTCTAGTTTTTGAACCCTAGCTCTGCGAGCACCTTGGGAAACCTGGCAAACCTATACATTTTTGAAAACTAGACACCCAGGGGAATCCAGGATGGGGTGACGTGACTGCCTCCCACCAGGGTCTGTTACCCAGAATCCCTTGCAAACCTAAAAAATTGTCAAAAAAACCAAATTTTCCCACCTAGCAAACCTATACATTTCTGAAAACTAGATACCACTGTGCTTCCAGGAAGGTATGGCTTTCGTGGATCCAACAAAGTTTCCTTACCCAGAATCCCCTGCAAACCACAATTTTAGATGAAAAAATCACATTTTTCACACATTTTTGTGTGTTAAAGTTGTGGCATCACCGGGCTCACTCAAATTTCCCAACACCCAGCGTTCCCCCGGGTCTCCCAGTAATAAATGGTGCCTCACTTGTGTGTGAGGCCCAAGTAACGTGACAGACAAGGGCCCAAAACGTAGTGAGGTGACATCAAAATTGCCTATCTCAAAACTACCTGGTTTTGCAAGGGGGGTCACTTGGGTTTTTGGCCCGGTGCTCGGCGGCCATCTAGGGAAACCTACCAAACCCATAAATTTATGAAAACTAGACACCCGGGGGCTTCCAGGGAGGTATGGCTTGCATGGATCCCCCAACGTTTCCTTACCCAGAATCTCCTGCAAACCTCAATTTTAGCCGAAAAAATCACATTTTTCACACATTTTTGTGTGGGAAAGTTGTGGCATCACCGGGCTCACTCAAATTTCCCACTACCCAGCGTTCCTCCGGGTCTCCCGGTAAAAATGGTGCCTCACTTGTGTGGGAGGCCCAAGTACCCGCGTCTGGAAACGGCACAAAACTTAACGTGGTCTCACCTCAATTTCGCAGTGAAAAATGACCATTTTTTGGCAAAGTGCCGCGCTCTAGTTTTTGAACCCTAGCTCTGAGGGCACCTTGGGAAACCTAGCAAACCTATAAATGCTTACAAACAAAAACAAGCCTATCTGTTGCTGCAGCCCAATCATTGAGAAACTGGCAACCCTTCCTGAAACGTTACAAGATATCCTAGGGGCAGTAAAACTATCCTGCTCCAATAATCTCCATATAAACTCCCTCAAAAATAACGCTGTGCAAGAGACATGTGTAAATCAACCCAAAAAAACATTTGAAGAACTAGGTGACTCAAACAACGAAATAGAAAAAACAGAGTCCGAGCTCCAACCAACTTCAACACATGCCCAAGAGAGTCGAGTCCAACAAGTACTGGAGGTCGTTAAGCCCACAAAAAGGGAAAGAAAACGAGCAAGAAAAGCTCGACCAAAATTTAACAAACCATCTAACGCAGTAACCGAAAAACTGTTCCCGCTTTTTACAGCAAAATCCCAAAGGGAAAAGAAAAAGATCATTCTTTCCCCACACCGGGTGGTCAGCTCGGCAAGTGATCAGCCCAAAGATCTTCAGCTTCCCAATCAAAAGCAACAGGCTTCTAGTCAATCCCCCCCACCTCACTTTTCTCCTCAAGTCACTCAAGGGGCTAGTACCCTCAATCCTCAGGATAAAACTGCTTACAGAGGCTCTCCTTTAGCTCAAGCTCAAGGAGCACAAATAGGAGGTTTTAAAGGATCAGGTCAGGAGAAGCCCCCATACTCCTCGGGAAGCAATAGCCCGAGGAGAGGCAAAGGTTGGTGTACCCAACTACGTGATTCACAACTGGTCGAAAGCAAGAAAGAGCTAGTATTGGAAAACGACATTTCGTCTCAGGCAAAAACGTTGGACCAGTTAATATCAAATAAGCTCGAAAAAGATGTAAAGCCAATTGTAGTAACGTTAAGGGGTAAGTCCCGCGTATGTAACCTTCTCAACCAGGACCAACAAGAGCCACAAAAAAGGAATACATCGCAAAAAAGCCCCGGAACCTCGAATTTGAGTACAAGGGCATCATCCCCGGGCCCCCCCGCCCACGCATCGCAACACGAAAATAACATTCCAGTTATCTCTACAACGGAAGGTGGCAGAAAAGAAAAAGACCCTTGTGCGCAGACCGAACACATTCAACCGGACGAGTCTGAATTGAAATTATCATTTATCCCCGAATATTCATCAAAGGGAATACAAGATGCACTAAACAGAGGAAACCTCTTGAGGCTGTTTAACGAAATCCCAGAATTAAAAGGCATCAGTTCCAGTGATCTAATCACGGTTGAGTTTAAAAAAATTATTGGGTCAGGAATAGAAGAGACTCTCACAACCTGGTCCTCAAAAGATCTGGTGAAAATAATAGAATCAACTAGTGGAAGGTTCGGAGCATGGGGAATTACGTTAAAGGCTTTTGAACGCCCAAGGTATCCGCATCCTCTTCTCAAAAATACAACTGAAAAAGTCAGATCAGGAAAAAGCCACCCATCATGTGTACGCGGAGCACGTGCAAACTCATCAACAGTGTCCTCCAGAAATAACAGAATCGATTTCAGAGAAAGCCACGCTTCAATCGAGGAATGTCCACAGGAACACAGGGACTGGTCCTGGGTGCCCAGAATATTAAATAATAAGCATCCCTAACCAATCAACCTCAATTAAAAAACCGGAGTGGAGGATGACTAACAAAGCGGAAGTTGCTGGTACAGTTAACATTTCGCTTTGTTCATGGAATATACACGGATTTAACGATACGGGGCAAGACCAAGAATCAATCTTATTTCTGATCCAACATGACATCATTCTGCTTCAGGAAACCTGGAATTTGGCTACAAGCTCAATTTCAGGTTATTCAGAGCACCATTGTATGGCAGAAAGACACGCACACCTTGGACATCCGAGAGGGGGCCTATCAACATTCATTTCACACAAATGGAACTGGGTAATGGAAAAATTAGACACAGGGGTCAATTGGATCCAAATGACCAAACTAAGTAGTAACCTGAGATCCAATGGAACAAACTGGCATCTTCGATTAATCAACGTTTATATCCACCCTGAGAGGAAAAAACAGAAGGGAAAATACACAATTTTAATCAAACTAATAACTTATATGCAAAGAAGCCTAGTGAATTGCCAATTATTGATTTCAGGAGACTTTAACAGTAATCCTTTGGTTAATCAGTGGGGAAGTAAAAGAAAAATCAACCAGGGAACAAGAGCATTTGTAAAAAACCTAGAATCACTCGATTTAACAATCCTGAATGGAAAAGCTTTGGGGGACATTCCTGCTGCCACAACATTTCTAAGCGGCAAAATCTCTTCAACGATAGATTTCATAATTATTAGTAATAATTTGCTCCCACAAATTAACAATCTCAACATCATCCCAAGAGCTGAAAGTGATCATTTGCCTCTTGTTTTAAATATGTTCAAAAAAGTCAATCATGCACCAAAAATAAATTCTATAGTGCATCTCCCAGAAAAATATAATCTTCAAAAACTAAAATGGCGGGGAGTGGCACCCCGGGCCATTCAAGAGACAGCAAAGGTTTTTGTAGCTAACCAGGGCTGTAAAACCGACTTGGATTGTGTTAAATCCTGGGAGTGTTTGGCTCACCTTTTAGTTCAAAAATTCTCAGCCCCCTCGGGACGTTCCCCCAGTGTGGCGAACAGAAAAGACACCTGGTTTAATCACGGCCTTAGAATTCAAAAAAGAGCAATTGTAAGAGAACAAAAATTGCTATTACAAGCAAAAAAAATGCGATTTAAAACAGACCAAACAAAGTTGTATGCTTTGAGGCAAACATTCAGGAGGAACCTGTGGAAGGCAAAAATGCGCACAGAGATCTTTTTGGCTGAAACTATTATCCGCCAGCAAAAAGCCTAATAGTAGCGACTTCTGGGGTATAATTAACAAGCTGTCATCCGGCCCGAAACTGTTGCAAGAAGCAGGAATTGGAGCATCTATCTGGACCAAACATGTATTCTCACTATACAATAAGACAGGAACTGGTTCTAATGGAAGGCCCCCTGGTGAAGCCAAAGATGCTAAAGTAATTCAAGTCCCTTTTATTCAAGAAAAGATGGAAGAAAGCTTATTACAACCAGTTCCTTCGACTTATGGGACAAAGACTTTGACAACCAGGAAAGAATTAAGAGGGATAATTCAGAAACTTAAAACTGAGGGAGCGGCTGGCCCCAACGGCATTCCTAATGCCATTTTCAAGAACGATCCAGAGTTTTGGTCCTCCTATCTGGCTCCACTCTTCAATGGGATTTATAATCAGTCTAACATCCCGGCTTCTTGGAGGGGGAATATCATCCACCCCATTTTTAAAAAGGGAGATCATAGCAACCCCGGAAATTACAGACTAATTTCATTGATAGATGTGGAAGCAAAATTGTATGCCTCGTGCCTGCTAACCCAGCTGAAACTTTGGATGGAGGAAAAAAACATAATCCCGAGATTTCAGACAGGATTCAGGCAAGGCATGGGCACCATAAGCAACCTTGTAACTCTTGCTCTTTTAATAGAAAAAGCCCAAAAAAGGGATTCCCGATTGTTCGCCTGCTTTGTAGACATTAAATCTGCATTCGACAGGGTAAGCAGGAGCAAGCTATGGAATAAACTTAGTGTCTGGGGCTTGCCATCTATAATGCTCAACGCCATAATTGCCCTATACACGGATTCCTGGGCAAGAGTCAAGTTAGGCAACGGGTCAAGCACAACTGCAAGCATCCAGACGCAAAGCGGCCTAAAACAAGGCTGCGTTTTAGCCCCCAGCCTATTCAATTTGTTTTTATCTGACTTAGCTCCGCACATCGAAAAACCAGAGTCTCACCCCCCGAAACTGGTCAACGAACCAATCGCCATATTACAATACGCGGACGATATAGTCCTGCTGAGCCAAACTCCCATTGGCCTTCAGAGATCAATAAACAACCTCGTGACCTACCTGGATAAGGAACAACTGGAGTTAAATAAAGAAAAAACAAAAATAGTTTGTCTATTCGATCGCAAGAAACTTAAGTTCAAATGGTCGGCTAAGGGGGCAACTGTCGAAGAAGTCAGCTCATATACATACCTGGGTGTAATAATTGGGCAGGGTGCATCCCACAAAGATCACAAAGTGGCTCTAACAGCAAAGGCGCATTCTTTAATCTTTGCATATAAATTACTTCGCAAAAGGATGGACAGTCCAAATTTCTCTCATTTGCTCAAAGTAATGGCCGCTCAAATACTACCTAAATTGTCTTACGGCCTGGCTCCATGGCGTGGCAAAGAAGTGCACATTTTGAATACTTTGCAGACAAAGATCTATAAAGCAGTTTTTGACCTGCCTAAATCAGTCTCGCCCTCGCAGGTCAGACTGGAGTTTGGCCTCCAGCACCAGAAATTTCGAGTAATGAGCTGTTTTATCAAACTGTGCCACATGCTCCGCTCCTCCGATACGAACTCTCTAAATAACCTATGCTGGGAAGAAATTAAGCTCCAGGGGGATCATGTAACATCCAACTCCTGGGGAAGCTTTCTGAGAGAGTCCCTGGCTGAGTTGGCCCTACAAGCAGCATGGGACAAAAGACTAGATCGAGGAAGCTTTGGCAAAATAGTAAATAGCGCAGCTAAAAAAAAATCCCTATGGGCAGACAAACAAGAGTTCTCTAAGCGGCGGCATGGGTGGACAGTAATTAACACATATGGATTCTTGAGGCCACAACCGTATCTATCCGCCCATTTCAGTTCACAACTAAAAACGAGTTTTTTAAAATTCCGAATGGGCGTACATGAGGCTAAGGATTTGTACCCCCAGTGGAAAACGCCATTCAAAACGGAATCCTGCAGACTATGTGGCTTTAAAAAAGAATCATTAATCCATCTAACATGTGCATGTATAGCCACTTTAGACCAAAGGAGAAAGTATTTGAAATCAATTTTTATTGAGCTGAATATTCGCTCTAGCAGGCAAGCAGTGATTCGCTGGCTAGAGGGTACCTCGTCGATACTAGCTTGCCGTGGAACTAAATATATGAACTTAGTCTGCAGACTTTTACGGCAAGCAGAGGAAGAGCTTAATTAACTTAAGTTTAATGAGATCACCAGTACCCCCTTGGGTTTTTATTCCTCTGTCGTCCCATCCAAAAACCCATTAACGTATTTGCTTTTAACTGAATCATACTGATAAGTGATGTGAATTTTACTTTGGACATTAAGGTTTTAGTTCAATGTGGTATTTATTTAGGGGGGCGGGTTTGTTTTGTGTTGTTTTTGTAATGATTTTAAGTAATCAAACAATAAATTTATCTGTCTATCTATCTAGCAAACCTATACATTTTTGAAAACTAGACACGCAGGGGAATCCAGGAAAGGGTGACTTGACTGCCTCCCACCAGGGTCTGTTACCCAGAATCCCTTGGAAACGTAAAAAATTGTCCAAAAAAACATATTATCCCCACATTTCTGTGGTCGAAAGTTCCGGAATCTGCATGGATCCCCAAATTTCCAACCACCCCGCGTTCCCCAAAGTCTTACGAGAAAAATGGTACCTCACTTGTGTGGTTCGGCCTAGTGCCCGCGACCGGAAACGGAGCAAAAAGCAACATGGTCACACCTCAATTTCGCAGTGAAAAATGACCCTTTTTTGGCAAAGTGCCTAGCTCTAGATTTTGAACCCTAGCTCTGCGGGCAACTTGGGATACCTAGCAAACCTATACATTTTTGAAAACTAGACACCCAGGGGAATCCAGGATGGGGTGACTTGACTGCCTCCCACCAGGGTCTGTTACCCAGAATCCCCTGCAAACCTAAAAAATTGTCAAAAAAAACACATTTTCCCCACATTTCTGTGGTGGAAAGTTCCGGAATCTGCTTGGATCCACAAATTTCCACCCACCCCGCGTTCCCCAAAGTCTTACGAGAAAAATGGTACCTCACTTGTGTGGGTCGGCCTAGTGCCCGCGACAGGAAACGGCGCAAAACGCAACGTGGTCACACCTCAATTTCGCAGTGAAAAATGACCCTTTTTTGGCAAAGTGCCTAGCTCTAGTTTTTGAACCCTAGCTCTGCGGGCACCTTGGTAAACCTAGCAAACCTATACATTTTTGAAAACTAGACACCCAGGGGAATCCAGGATGCGGTGACTAGACTGCCTCCCAGCAGGGTCTGTTACCCAGAATCCCTTTCAAACCTAAAAAATTATCAAAAAAACCACATTTCCCCACATTTCTGTCGTGGAAAGTTCCGGAATCTGCGTGGATCCACAAACTTCCACCCACCCCGCGTTCCCCAAAGTCTTACGAGAAAAATGGTACCTCACTTGTGTAGGTCGGCCTAGTGCCCGCGAAAGGAAACGGCGCAAAACACAATATGGTCACACCTCAATTTCGCAGTAAAAAATGACCCTTTTTCGGCAAAGTGCCTAGCTCTAGGTTTTTTAACCCTAGCTCTGCGGGCACCTTGGGAAACCTGGCAAACCTATACATTTTTGAAAACTAGACACCCAGGGGAATCCAGGATGGGGTGACTTGACTGCCTCCCACCAGGGTCTGTTACCCAGAATCCCTTTCAAACCTAAACAATTGTCAAAAAAACCAAATTTTCCCCACAATTCTGTGGTGGAAAGTTCCGGAATCTGCTTGGATCCACAAATTTCCACCCCCACGTTCCCCAAAGTCTTACGAGAAAAACGGTACCTCACTTGTGTGGGTCGGCCTAGTGCCCGCGAAAAGAAACGGCGCAAAACACAACATGGTCACACCTCAATTTCGCAGTGAAAAATGACCCTTTTTCGTCAAAGTGCCTTGCTCTAGTTTTTTAACCCTAGCTCTGCGGGCACCTTGCAAAACCTAGCAAGCCTATACATTTTTTAAAACTAGACACCCAGGGGAATCCAGGATGGGGTGACTTCACTGCCTCCCACCAGGGTCTGGCACCCAGAATCCCTTGCACACCTAAAAAATTGTCAAAAAAAACACATTTCCCCACATTTCTGTGGTGGAAAGTTCCGGAATCTGCTTGGATCCACAAATTTCCACCCACCCCACATTCCCCAAAGTCTTACAAGAAAAATGGTACCTCACTTGTGTGGGTCGGCCTAGTGCCCGTGACAGGAAAACGGCGCAAAACGCAACATGGTCACACCTCAATTTCGCAGTGAAAAATGACCCTTTTTTGGCAAAGTGCCTAGCTCTAGTTTTTGAACCCTAGCTCTGCGGGCACCTTGGGAAACCTAGCAAACCTATACATTTTTGAAAACTAGACACCCAGGGGAATCCAGGACGGGGTGACTTGACGGCCTCCCAGCAGGTTCTGTTACCCAGAATCCCTTTCAAACCTAAAACATTGTCCAAAAAAACACATTTTCCCCACAATTCTGTGGTTGAAAGTTCCGGAATCTGCTTGGATCCACAAATTTCCACCCACCCCGCATTCCCCAAAGTCTTACGAGAAAAACGGTATCTCACTTGTGTGGGTCGGCCTAGTGCCCGCGAAAGGAAACGGTGCAAAACGCAACATGGTCACACCTCAATTTTGCAGTGAAAAATGACCCTTTTTTGGCAAAGTGCCTAGCTCTAGTTTTTTAACCCTAGCTCTGCGGGCACCTTGGGAAACCTGGCAATCCTATACATTTTTGAAAACTAGACACCCAGGGGAATCCAGGATGGGGTGACTTGACTGCCTCCCACCAGGGTCTGTTACCCAGAATCCCTTACACACCTAAACAATTTGTCAAAAAAACACATTTTCCCCACATTTCTGTAGTGGAAAGTTCCGGAATCTGCTTGGATCCACAAATTTCCACCCACCTCACGTTCCCCAAAGTCTTACAAGAAAAATGGTACCTCACTTGTGTGGGTCGGCCTAGTGCCCGCGACAGGAAACGGCGCAAAACGCAACGTGGTCACACCTCAATTTTGCAGTGAAAAATGACCCTTTTTTGGCAAAGCGCCTAGCTCTAGTTTTTGAACCCTAGCTCTGCGGGCACCTTGGGAAACCTGGCAAACTTATACATTTCTGAAAACTAGATACCCGTGTGCTGACAGGGAGGTATGGCTTGCGTGGATCCCCCAAAGTTTCCTTACCCAGAATCCCATGCAAACCACAATTTTTGCTGAAAAAAATCAAATTTTTCACACATTTTTGTGTGGGAAAGTTGTGGCATCACCGGGCTTACTCAAATTTCCCACCACCCAGCGTTCCCTTGGGTCTCCCGGTAAAAATGGTGCCTCACTTGTGTGTGAGGCCCAAGTACCCGTGACAGGCAAGGGCCCAAAACGTAGTGAGGCGACATCAAAATTGCCTATCTCAAAACCACCTGGTTTTGCAAAGGGAGTCACTTGGGTTTTTGGCCAGGGGCTCGGCGGCCATCTAGGGAAACCTACCAAACCCATACATTTCTGAAAACTAGACACCCGGGGGCTTCCAGGGAGGTATGGCTTGCATGGATCCCCCACAGTTTCCTTACCCATAATCCCCTGCAAACCACAATTTTTGCTGAAAAAAATCAAATTTTTCACACATTTTTGTGTGGGAAAGTTGTGGCATCACCGGGCTTACTCAAATTTCCCACCACCCAGCGTTCCCCCGGGTCTCCCGGTAAAAATTGTACCTCACTTGTGTGGGAGGCCCAAGTACCCACGACAGGCAAGGGCCCAAAACGTAGTGATGTGACATCAACATTGCCTATCCCAAACATTTTTGGGGCCCTTGCCTGTCGCGGGTACTTGACATCACCATAAACTGGGTTTACGACAATATCTACAGTTGGTGGGTTATTCTTGCATGGAACATACACCTTGGCAGAGAAACTAAAAAGACAAAGATTCCTGCACAGCCATCTATTCCTCAAACACACACACATAGTGGTTGGATTTGGCACGAGGGCGAGTGATGGTTCAGTATATTAAATTTTATTAACAAGAGATTTCACAAAAATGAAATGCACTGTCAATAATTAAATGGACAAAAAACTGAACCAATGACTCGCAGCTCGTGAGCTGTAAAGCCACGGCAAGGCACCAACCGCTCTACAGGCCATGCACACAGCTTTCATACATGATACACACAAGACCATTCACACCACCAGGCACAAAACCAAAACATCATAACATTCACAAAAAGGGACAAGGTACACCCTGCTTCAGGAAGACAAAAAAGACAAATATTACTGCACAGCCATCTAATCCTAAAGCACATACACATACTGGTTGGACATGGCACAAGGGTTAGTAATGGTTCAGTATATACAATTGTACTAGCAAGTGATTTCACAAAAATGAAATGCACCATTAATAATTGAAGGAACGAGAAACTGAACCATTGACTCACAGCTCGTGAGCTGTAAAGCCACGACAAGGCACCAGCCTCTTTACAGGCCATTCATACACCTTTCATATGTGTGACACATACAAAACATTCACGCTGCCAGACGCGGGCCCATCACATTACAACACTCACACCAGCAGACAGCACCATTCAAGGGCCCATCACTTCCACACGCCCACATTCCTGACACAGCAACTACACAAACTGATGGATTGCGTGGAGTGGCGCTCAGCTAGCAGTGTGTGTAGTGACCAGCAGCAAGTCACTACTCACACACCGCCAGCCGAGCGCCAGTCCACACACACCGCCAGCCCAGCGCCTGTGCACGCACACCGCCAGCCAAGCACCAGTCCACGCACACCTCCAGCCAAGCGGCAGTCCATGCACACCTCCAGCCAAGCGCAACTCCACGCACACCGCCAGCCCAGCGCCACTCCACGCACACCGCCAGCCAAGTGCCGGTCCACGCACACCTCCAGCCAAGCGCCAGTCCACGCACACCACCAGCCAAGCGCCAGTCCACGCACACCTCCAGCCAAGCACCAGTCCACGCACACCTCCAGCCAAGCGCCACTCCACGCACACCACCAGCCAAGCGTCACTCCACACACACCACCAGCCAAGCGCCAGAACACACACACCGCCAGCCAACCGCCAGTCCACGCACACCTCCAGCCAAGCGCCAACCTACACACACCACCATCACATTTAGGATTTTACATACAAAAAAACACAAACAAATTGCAAATAGATACACATCTTCTAACACAAAATCTGAAACTAAATACATTGCACTAATGCCAACCTTGAAACAGAATAATTTTCTTATGCAATACAGACCAGGCAGGTCACTTTACCACTCATGGAACCTCCCAAAATGTATTTTGCGTGTGGTACGCTCTAAAACAAACAGGCATACACAGCCCAGGGTTAGAAGGACACCCGGGACAGAAATAACGAGACTCCTTCCGCTTATCTCTTCGCCAACAGACTCTACATCTCCTAGTGGGAAAATCTTTTGACGGTGTGGGAGGGATGAAATCAGGAAAGTGGCGATCTTTCAATCGAGCCACATCCCCCACCACTCCAAATCTAGGAACACTTGTCTGTTCCACAACAACAAGGCTAGCTATCACAGAGTGCTTAAACTGAAGAAATGTCAACTTTGACGCAGGAGAACACTCCTTAAACACAATAAAAGCATTGAAATTTTCTAATTCGAAGAAATGGATGGCCAACTTCTTATACCAAACATAAGCCTTCCGAATAGCAGAGTAAGGTTCCAACCTCTGATCTACTCTGTCAACACCACCCATGTGCGTATTGTAGTCTAGAATGCACACAGGTTTGCGCACTTCAGCAACCTGACCCCAAACAGCCACAGGTGAAGTTCTCTAATCATGGATGGTAGCCAGCATGTACACATCCCTCCTGTCCACAAATTTTACAGCTAGTAGTTCATCACTACGCAAGGAACTGCACTGCCCCCTCTGAAGTTTTTTGCAAACAAGCTCTTTCGGATAACCTTTATGGTTAGAGCGGATTGTGCCACATGCAAAAGTGTCCACTTTATACAATTCCTTAAATAATTGCACAGCAGTATAGAAGTTATCAAGGTACAAATGGTGGCCTCTTTTAAACAGTCTTCTAGCAAGATCTCACACAATTTTCTCTGAAACTCCAAAAGTGGACGGACAACCTGGGGGGTCAATAGTAGAATCTCTACCAGTGTACACACAAAAATTAAAAACATATCCTGTCCTACTCTCAGACAACATATACAGCTTAATTCCATAGCGTGCCCTCTTGCTAGGGATGTACTGCCTAAAAATCAAACGGCCCTTGAACAAGACCAAAGACTCATCAATGGATATTTCTTTCCCTGGAGTATAGATCTCAGAAAATCGATCTACAAAGTGATCAAGAATGGGCCGAATCTTAAAAAGACGGTCACAGTCAGGGTGATCTCGTGACAACGCCATAGAATTATCAACAAAATGCAGCATACATAGCAAAAGTTAATACCGATTACGAGTCATAACTGCAGGAAATATGGCAGTTGCCAACAAGGGGCTAGTAGACCAATATGAAGCCAAGGTTGGCTTCCTTACCACACCCATTAATAAAGTCAAACCCAAAAACTTCTTAATCTCTTCCAGATATGTGGGAGTCCACCGGGTAGCTCTAGACTGGGGCCTAAGTTTGTCACTATTGTCCCTCAAAAACTGTTCAGCATACAAATTCGTCTGCTCAACAATCTCACCAAAAAATACATCATCCATAAACAACTGAAAAAACTGTTTAGGCAAAAAGTGTTCACGATCCACTCTACACCCTGCATCACCACTAAAGGCAGGCAACACCGGCTGCACCATGTTTGGATCAACCCAAAGTCCAGCACTTCCAGTAGGAAGCCTAGCAGCCTCAGACTGCAATCCAGATGCCTCTTGCACCATCGGCACAGCAGTTTCCTCCTCTAAGACAGGCACTTAATCCGCACTGAGAGTTGCTTCATCCACACCAAGAGTACCTTCATCTGCACTGAGAGTACCTTCATCATCCGATGATTCCATGTGGAGAGAAAACTCACTGCCAGAATCTTCCCCTCCCTCCTCTCCCTCCTCTCCCTCAGACGCACTGTCAGTCTCATAATCATGCTCAGAGGAAGATTCAAGAAGCATACCAACCACCTGTTGAGCAGTCATGCTACGGCTAGCCATAATGCTTACTAATAAAGGTAACTTGTCAAACAAGTCAACAACAACAAACACTTTGTAAAATAAGTAATAAACAAAAAGCACCTTTATCAAAAACACATATATACTCCAAAACAATACCACTCACTTGCCAGAGGCAGCTAAACTACTCACCACCACCTACTCTGCACAGACACAGTATGGATCAACAATATCCCACTAAAAAAGAAAGAGAAAAGAAATTACACATAAGACTATGCAAAACACATCGCAAAGAATTTCTGGCTCAAACCGCTAACTAAATATGCTGCCATTATGACATCACTTACAAAAAAATTCATTCAAACATTACAATATTACTCATTTGGAGTAAATACAACAAAAAAAAATTCTTACCAAAACAATGCAACTACACAAAACTGCAGAACAACCACTGTCGAAACCGGAAACAGGAATCAAAAGCTTTAGACTAGAATAAAACGGAGAAAAAAACATTAATGTCACATATGCATATAATGCTCTAGACCATCACGTACTGCGCAAAATTTATTGCTTGAACCTCCCACTTTCAAGAAGGAAAGATCGATGGCCCAATCCTTTACAGGCAACGCGGCGAGAATCTGGAACTCAGCCTCAGCTCCGGACCACCCCCTCTTCCCAGTCCTTCAAAACTGACCTCAAAGTTCTCCTCCTGCAAAGACACTTCCAAACTTAATTCACGCCCTCTCAATTGTCTGAAGGAAGTCTTTACATTACAGGAAATTCTGTTCTCCATGCCTATAGAAGTGCCTTCCCAGTGTGTTCCTGTGTTTTGAGTGTCTGCCATTTATTGCACTTTTATATCTCTACTTGTACTTTGTACTCTTTTGTAACTTGCACACATGTCACTTTTCCTCTTGTAACGTATTGTTTGCTACCTCTTGTATTTTGTTTGCTTTTGATACATGCACAATTACCACCATTGCCTCATGTAACGTAACGTTTGCTCTTGTTTTCTGAGTGTCTACCATTTATTGCAGTATTTTACCTCTACTTGTATTTTGTACTCTTTTGTAACATGCACACATCACTTTTTCCTCTTGTAACGTATCGTCTGCTACCTCTTTGATTTTGTTTGCACTTTAAAATATTTGGCCATAAGGTGAGCGACCCTTGCCTAAGGCGCCGCTCCCACAAACAACCCCAAACTTAAAAAACGAAAAAATAACCCTGGCGCTAGTGGCCATTCCTGCTGCACAATCGAACGATTGTGCAGCAGGAATGCATAAAAGAGACATCGGGGCAGAGGCGTAGCTAGAGCTTGTGGCGCCCGGGGCTATCTCTCAGATTGCCGCCCCTGGTGAGGGGGGGCTGCTGGGGAAAAAGGACGGCGACCACTTGAAAGAGGTCAGAGAGAAGCCGCTAATAGTTACCTCGATCATGCAAGTTACATGCACATACATGACACGGTCCAAGGCTAAACAGTTGAATACACCGGTGACTGGCAGTACAAAAGAGAACACACAGACTGCATGATCTATCTGGGAACTCAGAAAAACCGCATGTGACATCCATCAGAGAGCTGCGTGAATAATTACCTGGTAATCCCCTCCGCGCATCGCAAACATGCTCATACATGACACTGTTCAGGGATCCATCATCTACAGCTGACATTAAATGACCATTCATCATGGTCCCCCATTAAAGCAGTGCACTTTGTGATCTGCATGGTACATGTTCTTTGCAGCAGGCACATTAACCCTCTGTGCTACTGTTGCAGCGCGGAATGCAAAATCCCTCCCTTCTGTCACAGACCAATTGATTTTCTCATACACACTTCAATCAATACATTCGCTGGTGGGGCCTATAACACCAACATTCATTCTTCAAACGATCCGTACTTCTCGAAGGGAGGTGGTTGGGTTCTACCACGCTGACATGGAAGGAAATACCTCTTTCTCCTAATGAGCAACACTTCTACATAACCTTCCTTAACTCATTAAACGTTAAAATCCATCTTCTGGTATTCCTCCCATAAACGGTCGATCGGATCAGCTAATTGCTGGTTAAAGTGACTTCCTAACCCTTCATTTACTTCAATTCAATACAGTTTTAATGAATAAACAACCCAACACATTTGTAAATGTACCAATAAATCATTATCTAATCAATGCAAGTTAAATTCTTTGTTATTCAAGCCGCAATTCATCATATTTACCTATTCTGGCTATTTGTCATTCTCTAAGTCAAAGTATGGCCATCAGTTCAGTCTGTCAGAGTCTCGGGGAAACAGCTGTCCTGCAGTGTCACCGTCCTCTCCGTCAGCATAACGTCAGGAAATGGTAAACCTCGCGAATCTCCGTCTTCTTTACCTCTCTATTCTACCATATTTTATAGTAAAATTACATTCCAAAAGTAACGAATATCATTTTTGAAAGTCTCTGATTGGTTGAACAGGAAGCATTCTGGTCGGTCGGGAAACATTCAACGGTGTTCCCATGCGGAAAAAGTTTCATTAAGTTATAGTTCGTAGCTTGACAGTTCAATGTTTCTTGTATTGTTCTTTCAGGGGAGCTGGCATACATCCCGGTGCGGCCTTGGTGGGCACAGTCTGGTTAGGTCACGAAGAGGCCACTGGTGCTGAAGTTAGCGCAGGCGCACTTCTCCATGAGTCAGAAATGGAGTCATCGTCTTTGTCAAATACAGGAGGCAGCCATTTTGTGGCAGGCCCAAATGGTCAGCTTAAGCAAAAGAAACACAAAACATAATTAATACATCGAAATAATTAATAAAATGTTATTCCCTCACTAATTCCCATATGTGTGTGTATTTATCTAGCAGAAGCAACACTTAATGCGATTTTAGTCTCACTTAATAAAGCACTAATCACAAAATACATCACAAAGGCAACGAATATAACATTAGTATGCGTACGTACTTAGTTCACATATTATTTTAGCCATGCAAATGCGTTCCCACGTGTATTTCATCTGTTAATATGGTTGATTAGTTATCGCACATCAAACTATTAATGAAATTATAATTAATCAATTATTCATTTTAATGTAAACATGCAAAAATGAAGAGGGTATACTTTCCAAAAACTTTACCCGCTCCAGCAATCCCCCCTTTGGTGATTTTATCACCATAAAATCCACAAATTGTGTTCTTTCTGTTACGGAATTTTTAAAATGTTTTCTTCCTGAATTCATAGTTCAGTTTCACCTTCTTCTTCTCTTTTTATTGATTCATACATGTTTTCCTTCCACTCCTCCAATTCTATCTCCTCAATTCTCTTTCTTGTTTATTGTCTTTTCTTTTTAGCTTTTCTCTTTTTAGTTTCTTCTTGTTTTTATTATGTCTACAACACATACATCCTAATCTCATTATTATTATTATGAAAATTACACATGTTAGTGGAAACAATATCTTACCTATAAAAGTACTAACTATTTTGACTAGAAAGTTTTTAATAGCAGCTATTTTGTTTCCAATCTTATTCCAAACACTTTCTACCTCTAGTGGTACAATTTCATCATGCAATTCTGTAATATTTTTAATATAAATTTTTAGATCTTTACTTTCATCAGGAATGTAAGTGCAACAATATTGAACTTTCAGCATTCCACAGACTACACCCTCTTTTGCCAATAAGATATCAAGGGCAAGTCGATTTTGCATTACCATAGCACGCATGACAACCATGTCAGTATTAACCAATAAGAATCCTCCAGCGGTGCTTGTTGACAAGCGATCCACTACTGTTGATAATTTTCGAATGTTATTTGCATACAAAGATATTCCCACTGCTGGTATCAATGCTCCAAAAATATCACCTACAATTTCTGCCCAAGTTTCTCTTTTACTACGAACTAAATGGTTACTTTGTACACTATCTTCTACTCTATCCATATGAAAGATTTTCGGAAAGACCAGGCCAACATAACATATGCCATACCAATGGTCTGGCAAACGATAATATGCCCTGTTCCCACAAATAAAATACAATCCAGGAAAGACTGGATCGTTTCCACCTTTGAATCCCCATCCATCCATGATTCGGTATGTATCATGGCACTCACTGTTACCTACAAAATAATTATCATACGCAGTCTGATTCCTCCTAATGCATAATTTCCCTTTCTGAAGCCTATCTAAAGACATAGTTGGACTAGCTTCACCTCTCAAATGCTTTTCTTTTTCTATATCCCAGACGGTTTTATCCATCTTTCCTTCTGAGGCCTTTCTTTGCATTTTCAATCTCCTTTCTTCAACCATGTCTAAAAATGTATTTTCTTCTTTCTTCAAACTGCAAGTCAAATTGTTTCTAAAAATGTTTTCTAATATAAGTTCGTTAATTTCTAAGAAGAATTCACCTAATACCCTAGCAGGTTTCACTTTGTTTAGTTTGTTATAAGAAGGCACTTGTCCAAAAACTTTATCTACATCTGAAAAATAATACTCTAATTTACCCGTCTGATAAAATAAACTAGCTATTACACTACATGATATTCCATACGTTGCTGGAAGGTGATGATAAGTCACTCCTTCTGAAACAGAGGCAGGTAACTGCATGCATACGTAGCAGTCCCTTACATCCATTGTCTTTACATATTCATACAATAACTTTGAAAACACATTGTGAGAAAAATCAGTTATAGACCTATCTTTATGTAAATGATCATTGCTTATTCTTGTTGGAACCACTTTTTGAGGAACTACCTTTTGAATTTTCCCTATATTAGTTGTATTTTCTGTATGTCCTTCTAATGTATCTATAGTTACCTTAAAAGAGATCAGAAGAGCAAGTATGCTCCATAGAAGCATTAATAATCCTGTACAACAACAAAACATTTTACACCATCTTTTCATAAAAGTACATCTACTTTTGTTACCATCTATGTTAGCCATCTTGTTAAATAGACCGTGTCTTTTGACTTAGCCTCTTTTACTTCACAACTAGTTTCTACCTTAAGGCACTAAGCCCCTACTTGGTTCTACCAATTTTCTATCTTTTGTTTAGTTTCTTTTATTTCTTCACCAACAGCTTTTCTTGATCTTATTCAGTTTGGCATCTCATCATTTTTCACTTTCTTCTTGTCATCGAAATACAGAATTTCCTGATGTTCCGTTTCTTCTTCTCCGATGTCGGACAAGATAACTCTCAGGATTCCTGCTTCTTCTTCTTCAACCACTTTCAGTAAAGTCTCCTCTGGATTTATTTGACTATCTACCTCTTCACTTTCAGGCAGCGCCACGTACGTCCATTCCGGTGACTTATACTTTTGGTTGGGTTTCCTTGTCCTTTTGCTTTCTTCGGATACTCCTACCTCTTCCCTTTTTGATTTCTCTTGACTTGACACTTCATTTACTTGTTCAGCTTTTGGTGCACTCACTCATGTAAATCGATATCTCAATCTCTTTATTTTATTTGGCCCAACGTCTTCTTTGGCAATTCTTTTCAATTTACCTCCTTTGTTGTTTTTCTCATTTATCCAAGTTCTCTTTCTCAGAACTCAACCTTCAGGTATCTCATTTTCGCTTTCTTTAGACTCTGTTTCAGCTTGCTTTTTTTTTTCAACAGTTTCCTTTTCCACCACTTGTTGTGTTTTCCCTACTTCTGTCCCTCCTCGGGTCTCCGGCACGCAATCTTCCTGCTGACTACTTGTCCCTTCACCTAACTGGATGTTGGTGTTCCCTACACCTACTCGGGGGTCTTCCGCAGAAATCTGTCCCTCTCTCTCTGTACCTGTCCCTTGTTCACTTACAATTGTTATTTCTGGTGGAATTTCTCCCAATCTTTCATCTGGTACTTCATCTACACGAGTTTCTTCTATTTGTTTCTCTTTATTCTTTCTTTTCTTCTTTGTGTGTTCTTTGTTAGAACTTTGTGTCTCCTGCTCGTTTCCAGAGTCTGAACTTGTATCTGAGATCTGTAACCTTCTTCTCAGGGAGATGCTTCGAGGGACTAAAGTCAGTCTCCGCTCTGTC
Source organism: Triturus cristatus (assembly GCF_964204655.1). Classification (NCBI taxonomy): domain Eukaryota; kingdom Metazoa; phylum Chordata; class Amphibia; order Caudata; family Salamandridae; genus Triturus; species Triturus cristatus. The sequence goes on along the minus strand of NC_140590.1, from coordinate 135,216,811 downwards.
TCCCCCCTTTCAAGGTTTTCTTCTGTTTTTGACTCTTCGCCATCTGACTCTGTACTTGATTCTGAGTCATCAAAGTATTCTTTATCAGTGCTGTCCACTGGATTTGGGATTGTCAAGGTATGACTTGCATGGATCCAGTTTTTCAGTCCAGCACCTTCACAGCTGTTGTTGTGGTCAAAATGACTTGTCTTGGCTTTCCCCACCTGGGAACCAAACAATTTCTTCTTCTGTGGACCTTTATCCTCACCCAATCCCCTGGGCTCAGATCATGGGCTGGCTTCCTCTCAAGAGTGGTGGCATCCGCTCCAACCTGATGAAACACAGAATGAACTGCGTCAGCCAGGTCTTTACAGTAATCCAAAACCATGTCATCAGTTATAGTCATCAACTTGTTGGCTGGTATAAACACGTGTCTCATGGCGCGTCCCATGATTATTTCATGTGGACTTAACCCTGTGGTTCTGTCTGGAGTGGATCTAGTCGTCATGAGCACTAGAGGCAAGACATCGGGCCATTTCATACCTGTGGCCAAACACATTTTCCCTATCCTGTTTTTGATGGTACCATTCATTTGTTCAACCACACCAGATGCCTCTGGTCGGTAGGTGCAATGTAGTTTCTGTTGTACATTCAATGCTTCACTGATCAATTTTACAATCTCATTATGAAAATGTCCTCCTCTGTCTGATTCAAGTGTCACTGAGAACCCAAACCTAGGGATAAACTCTCTCAACAGTAGCTTGGCTACCGTCATCCCATCATTTCTTCTTGTTAGAAATACTTCCACCCACCTGGAAAATAGGCAGACCATGACCAAAACATACCTCAATCTGTTACATGGTGGCATCTCAATGAAATCCACTTGCATTCTGGTAAAAGGCCCCCCTTCTCGGCCTAATGTTCCTAGGCTCACCACTGTCTTTCTCCCAGGATTGTATTGCTGACAAATCAAGCATCTTTGACAAAGACTTTCTGCTACAAGTCTAAATTTTGCATTGTACCAGGTCTGCTTAAATGACCTGATCATGGCATCTCTCCCTATGTGTCCCTGGCCATGATACATCCGTGCCATGGTAGACATCATGCTATCAGGCATCACTGGTCTTCCATCTCGATAAACCCACACATGGTCCTTCTCTCTTGGTGCACAACCTGCTTTTACCCATTGTTTCATTTCCTCATCTCCTGCTTCATCTTGCAATTGTCTTACCTCTTCCCAAGTGCCCACAATGTTAGTAAACATTAAGGAGCAAGAAGACATTTCCTTTTCCCGATTGACTGAATTCTGATTCCGTGCGCAATATTGTGCCATATCGTTGGCATAGCGGTTGCCCGTAGTGATATAATCACTTCCCTGACCATGAGCAGCACATTTCACCACAGCCAATTGTCTAGGCAGCTGTATCGCCTCCAGCAATTTTCCAACCACTTCAGCATTTTTAATAGGAGTTCCACTTGAGGTTAGGAAACCTCTTTGCAGCCATAATTGGCCGAAGTCGTGGACAACTCCGAAGCCATACTGGCTGTCAGTTATCACAATCACTCTCACATTTTTCCCAATTTTGCACGCTTTAGTCAAAGCTACAAGTTCTGCAACTTGTGCCGATCTAATCCCTTTCAAATATGAAGCTTTCAATACTGTTGCGACTGTACATACTGCATATGCTGCACTCAACTCTCCATTTTCTGTTCTCAAACAAGACCCATCCACAAACATCACATAATCACTTTCTGGCAAAGGTAGGTCTTTGATATCTGGTTGTGGTTTTGTACAAAAATCAAGTACATCCAAACAATCATGATCAGCTTCATCTCTTACTTCCACATTCTCCGCATCAGGCAACAATGTTGCAGGATTCACATTCATGCATCTCGCAAGACTCCCATTGGTTGCACCTAAAATGACCTTTTCATACTTAGTCAGCCGACTATCTGTCATATACTGAGTACGACTCCTTATTAAAAGAATCGCCACATCATGAGGTACATACACTTTCAATGGGTAACCCATCACAATTCCTTCACTTTGCTCCAAACTGCGACATGTAGCAGCTACTGCTTTCAAACACCCAGGTAGGCCTACAGCTACTGGCTCAAGCATTGATGAAAAATAGGCAATTGGTCTTCTCAGTTTTCCATGTTTCTGTATCAACACTGAAAGTGCACATCCATTTCTTTCGCTGCAATACAACTCAAATTCTTTCTCATAGTCAGGCATACCTAGTGCAGGTGCCTCACACAATCCATCTCTCAGTCGTTTGAATGCTGCCAATTCTTCCTTGTTTAATTCAATGGGGTCTTTTACATCACTTCTCGTCAAACGTACCAAAGGTTTTGCAATCAGCGAAAAGTTGCTGATCCACTGACGACAATAACCAACCATTCCCAAAAACATTCTCACTTCTCTTTGAGTCATAGGAGCTCTCATTCTTTTTAGGATTCTGATTCTGTCTATTGTTATTTTTCTCAGTCCTTACGCAGTGTTGTGGCCTAAATACTGTACTTCCTTTTTGCAAAACAGTAATTTTGCTGGTGACACTTTTAATCCTCCATCTGCCAGATGATTCAGTAAGGCTATTGTGTCTACCTCACAAGCTTCACGTGTTTTTGATGCCACAAGAAGGTCATCGATATACTGAACCAATACAGAGTTTTCGGGCATTGCTAGACTTTCCAAAGACTTCTTCAATAACTGATTGAAAATTGAGGGGCTTTCTGTATACCCCTGTGGGATTCGGCACCATGCCAAAATACGATCACCAAAACGAAACGCAAAAATTTGCTGACTATCGTGGTGTAATGGGATGGAAAAGAAAGCATGACACAGATCAATCACTGTATACCATTCTGCATCATGGGGAATCTGATACAGGATCACTGATGGATTTGGTACAATGGGACAACATGGTACAACAATCTTATTTACCTTTCTCAAATCTTGCACTATTCTGAATTTCCCATTAGGCTTTTTCAATCCCATTATGGGTGAATTACATGGACTGCTCATTACTTCTCTCAAAATTCCTTGCCTGATCATTTTCTCTATTATCGGGGTTACTCATTCGATTATTTCAGGTGTCAATTTGTACTGTGGGACGTTTGGATATGTTACTCCTTCTTTTACAGTTATTTTTACTGGGTCTACATTTCTCATTAGTCCTACATCTTCTCCAGTGAAATCCCAAATGTCTGCTTTTACTGATTGTCTCAATTCTTTTGGTAATTCATCAGGGTTGAATACAGCATATGTCTCAGTAACTTCCTTTTCTCTGTTAGCTATGGTCATTTTATACAGTACATCATCATCTGGAGTTTCAAATGCTATTCCATCCGGAGTACAAAATATGGTGCAATTCATCTTGCACAACAGGTCCCTACCTAATAAATTTACAGGACTGGTGTCACACACCACAAAGCGGTGCATTTCTGAAAATTTCCCTATTCTAACTTTTACTGGTTCTGTAAGGTAAGTTCTAATCTGTTTATTAGATACACCAACTACTTGGATCGTTTCATCCGAGAGAGGAAGATTCTTTACATCAATTGACCTAACAGTTGATCGAGTAGCTCCAGTATCGACTAGGAAAGTAATATTTTCATCATTAACCTTCCCATCTACAAATGGTCCTGTCTGGTCTACTTCTAGAGTTGCGCCAAGTACGCACTCTTCTTCCTCCCTTCGGCACTGTCAATAGCTTTCCTCTGAATCACTCTCATCGTGTTGCAGCCAATACTGTGAAACAGCGCTTGCGCGTGGCAGTTTATTTACCTGTTCTTCATTGTAGAATCCCGATTCGTTACTATACTTCTGTGTGTTTCTGCTCTGTGGAAAAGGCGGTTTTGGCACTTGATTCTGTGGATTAATAGCCTGCTGCTGTTGCTGCTGTTGCTGCTGTTGACCACTCACCTCATGCTGCACCTGTTGGTTCAAGGATGGATTTTCATTTTTAGTGCTTGGGGGAAATTTACACTCGGATTTTCAATGCCCTATCCTACCGCAATTATGGCATGGGAACTTCTAAAGACATAGATGGACTAGCTTCACCTCTCAAATGCTTTTCTTTTTCTATATCCCAGACGGTTGTATCCATCTTTCCTTCTGAGGCCTTTCTTTGCATTTTCAATCTCCTTTCTTCAACCATGTCTAAAAATGTATTTTCTTCTTTCTTCAAACTGCAAGTCAAATTGTTTCTAAAAATGTTTTCTAATATAAGTTCGTTAGTTTCTAAGAAGAATTCACCTAATACCCCAGCAGGTTTCACTTTGTTTAGTTTGTTATAAGAAGGCACTTGTCCAAAAACTTTATCTACATCTGAAAAATAATACTCTAATTTACCCGTCTGATAAAATAAACTAGCTATTACACTACATGATATTCCATACGTTGCTGGAAGGTGATGATAAGTCACTACTTCTGAAACAGAGGCAGGTAACTGCATGCATACGTAGCAGTCCCTTACATCCATTGTCTTTACATATTCATACAATAACTTTGAAAACACATTGTGAGAAAAATCAGTTATAGACCTATCTTTATGTAAATGATCATTGCTTATTCTAGTTGGAACCACTTTTTGAGGAACTACCTTTTGAATTTTCCCTATATTAGTTGTATTTTCTGTATGTCCTTCTAATGTATCTATAGTTACCTTAAAAGAGATCAGAAGAGCAAGTATGCTCCATAGAAGCATTAATAATCCTGTACAACAACAAAACATTTTACACCATCTTTTCATAAAAGTACATCTACTTTTGTTACCATCTATGTTAGCCATCTTGTTAAATAGACCGTGTCTTTTGACTTAGCCTCTTTTACTTCACAACTAGTTTCTACCTTAAGGCACTAAGCCCCTACTTGGTTCTACCAATTTTCTATCTTTTGTTTAGTTTCTTTTATTTCTTCATCAACAGCTTTTCTTGATCTTATTCAGTTTGGCATCTCATCATTTTTCACTTTCTTCTTGTCATCGAAATACAGAATTTCCTGATGTTCCGTTTCTTCTTCTCCGATGTCGGACAAGATAACTCTCAGGATTCCTGCTTCTTCTTCTTCAACCACTTTCAGTAAAGTCTCCTCTGTATTTACTTGACTATCTACCTCTTCACTTTCAGGCAGCGCCACGTACGTCCATTCCGGTGACTTATACTTCTGGTTAGGTTTCCTTGTCCTTTTGCTTTCTTCGGATACTCCTACCTCTTCCCTTTTTGATTTCTCTTGACTTGACACTTCATTTACTTGTTCAGCTTTTGGTGCACTCACTCATGTCAATCGATATCTCAATCTCTTTATTTTATTTGGCCCAACGTCTTCTTTGGCAATTCTTTTCAATTTACCTCCTTTGTTGTTTTTCTCATTTATCCAAGTTCTCTTTCTCAGAACTCAACCTTCAGGTATCTCATTTTCGCTTTCTTTAGACTCTGTTTCAGCTTGCTTTTTTTTTTCAACAGTTTCCTTTTCCACCACTTGTTGTGTTTTCCCTACTTCTGTCCCTCCTCGGGTCTCCGGCACGCAATCTTCCTGCTGACTACTTGTCCCTTCACCTAACTGGATGTTGGTGTTCCCTACACCTCCTCGGGGGTCTTCCGCAGAAATCTGTCCCTCTCTCTCTGTACCTGTCCCTTGTTCACTTACAATTGTTATTTCTGGTGGAATTTCTCCCAATCTTTCATCTGGTACTTCATCTACACGAGTTTCTTCTATTTGTTTCTCTTTATTCTTTCTTTTCTTCTTTGTGTGTTCTTTGTTAGAACTTTGTGTCTCCTGCTCGTTTCCAGAGTCTGAACTTGTATCTGAGATCTGTAACCTTCTTCTCAGGGAGATGCTTCGAGGGACTAAAGTCAGTCTCCGCTCTGTCTCCCCCCTTTCAAGGTTTTCTTCTGTTTTTGACTCTTCGTCATCTGACTCTGTACTTGATTCTGAGTCATCAAAGTATTCTTTATCAGTGCTGTCCACTGGATTTGGGATTGTCAAGGTATGACTTGCATGGATCCAGTTTTTCAGTCCAGCACCTTCACAGCTGTTGTTGTGGTCAAAATGACTTGTCTTGGCTTTCCCCACCTGGGAACCAAACAATTTCTTCTTCTGTGGACCTTTATCCTCACCCAATCCCCTGGGCTCAGATCATGGGCTGGCTTCCTCTCAAGAGTGGTGGCATCCGCTCCAACCTGATGAAACACAGAATGAACTGTGTCAGCCAGGTCTTTACAGTAATCCAAAACCATGTCATCAGTTATAGTCATCAACTTGTTGGCTGGTATAAACACTTGTCTCATGGCGCGTCCCATGATTATTTCATGTGGACTTAACCCTGTGGTTCTGTCTGGAGTGGATCTAATCTTCATGAGCACTAGAGGCAAGACATCGGGCCATTTCATACCTGTGGCCAAACACATTTTCCCTATCCTGTTTTTGATGGTACCATTCATTTGTTCAACCACACCAGATGCCTCTGGTCGGTAGGCGCAATGTAGTTTCTGTTGTACATTCAATGCTTCACTGATCAATTTTACAATCTCATTATGAAAATGTCCTCCTCTGTCTGATTCAAGTGTCACTGAGAACCCAAACCTAGGGATAAACTCTCTCAACAGTAGCTTGGCTACCGTCATCCCATCATTTCTTCTTGTTAGAAATACTTCCACCCACCTGGAAAATAGGCAGACCATGACCAAAACATACCTCAATCTGTTACATGGTGGCATCTCAATGAAATCCACTTGCATTCTGGTAAAAGGCCCCCCTTCTCGGACTAATGTTCCTAGGCTCACCACTGTCTTTCTCCCAGGATTGTATTGCTGACAAATCAAGCATCTTTGACAAAGACTTTCTGCTACAAGTCTAAATTTTGCATTGTACCAGGTCTGCTTAAATGACCTGATCATGGCATCTCTCCCTATGTGTCCCTGGCCATGATACATCCGTGCCATGGTAGACATCATGCTATCAGGCATTACTGGTCTTCCATCTCGATAAACCCACACATGGTCCTTCTCTCTTGGTGCACAACCTGCTTTTACCCATTGTTTCATTTCCTCATCTCCTGCATCATCTTGCAATTGTCTTACCTCTTCCCAAGTGCCCACAATGTTAGTAAACATTAAGGAGCAAGAAGACATTTACTTTTCCCGATTGACTGAATTCTGATTCCGTGCGCAATATTGTGCCATATCGTTGGCATAGCGGTTGCCCGTAGTGATATAATCACTTCCCTGACCATGAGCAGCACATTTCACCACAGCCAATTGTCTAGGCAGCTGTATCGCCTCCAGCAATTTTCCAACCACTTCAGCATTTTTAATAGGAGTTCCACTTGAGGTTAGGAAACCTCTTTGCAGCCATAATTGGCCGAAGTCGTGGACAACTCCGAAGGCATACTGGCTGTCAGTTATCACAATCACTCTCACATTTTTCCCAATTTTGCACGCTTTAGTCAAAGCTACAAGTTCTGCAACTTGTGCCGATCTAATCCCTTTCAAATATGAAGCTTCCAATACTGTTGCGACTGTACATACTGCATATGCTGCACTCAGCTCTCCATTTTCTGTTCTCAAACAAGACCCATCCACAAAAATCACATAATCACTTTCTGGCAAAGGTAGGTCTTTGATATCTGGTTGTGGTTTTGTACAAAAATCAAGTACATCCAAACAATCATGATCAGCTTCATCTCTTACTTCCACATTCTCCGCATCAGGCAACAATGTTGCAGGATTCACATTCACGCATCTCGCAAGACTCCCATTGGTTGCACCTAAAATGACCTTTTCATACTTAGTCAGCCGACTATCTGTCATATACTGAGTACGACTCCTTATTAAAAGAATCGCCACATCATGAGGTACATACACTTTCAATGGGTAACGCATCACAATTCCTTCACTTTGCTCCAAACTGCGACATGTAGCAGCTACTGCTTTCAAACACCCAGGTAGGCCTACAGCTACTGGCTCAAGCATTGATGAAAAATAGGCAATTGGTCTTCTCAGTTTTCCATGTTTCTGTATCAACACTGAAAGTGCACATCCATTTCTTTCGCTGCAATACAACTCACATTCTTTCTCATAGTCAGGCATACCTAGTGCAGGTGCCTCACACAATCCATCTCTCAGTCGTTTGAATGCTGCCAATTCTTCCTTGCTTAATTCAATGGGGTCTTTTACATCACTTCTCATCAAACGTACCAAAGGTTTTGCAATCAGCGAAAAGTTGCTGATCCACTGACGACAATAACCAACCATTCCCAAAAACATTCTCACTTCTCTTTGAGTCATAGGAGCTCTCATTCTTTTTAGGATTCTGATTCTGTCTATTGTTATTTTTCTCAGTCCTTTCTCAGTGTTGTGGCCTAAATACTGTACTTCCTTTTTGCAAAACAGTAATTTTGCTGGTGACACTTTTAATCCTCCATCTGCCAGATGATTCAGTAAGGCTATTGTGTCTACCTCACAAGCTTCACGTGTTTTTGATGCCACAAGAAGGTCATCGATATACTGAACCAATACAGAGTTTTCGGGCATTGCTAGACTTTCCAAAGACTTCTTCAATAACTGATTGAAAATTGAGGGGCTTTCTGTATACCCCTGTGGGATTCGGCACCATGCCAAAATACGATCACCAAAACGAAACGCAAAAATTTGCTGACTATCGTGGTGTAATGGGATGGAAAAGAAAGCATGACACAGATCAATCACTGTATACCATTCTGCATCATGGGGAATCTGATACAGGATCACTGATGGATTTGGTACAATGGGACAACATGGTACAACAATCTTATTTACCTTTCTCAAATCTTGCACTATTCTGAATTTCCCATTAGGCTTTTTCAATCCCATTATGGGTGAATTACATGGACTGCTCATTACTTCTCTCAAAATTCCTTGCCTGATCATTTTCTCTATTATCGGGGTTACTCATTCGATTATTTCAGGTGTCAATTTGTACTGTGGGACGTTTGGATATGTTACTCTGTAGTAAGGACTCCCTTAATACGTACCTACATTGTTAAGTTAGCATAACCACGTCAGAAGTTAGAAAGCCATCTTGCTGCTTTTGCACACGACACTGCGTTCACATGTTATTGCTTAAACGAACTGCTGACTCGAGTTTTGCCTCACACGAGAGCAATCTGTTGTTACCATCCCGAGCTCTGCGAAGCGACCTTGGTCTGCACACGATGTGACAAACAGTCTGAGTTGTTAGACAATGCATGTTTTCCACTCTAGGTTGATCGACCCACTATTTAGTCATAACACACGAGCAGCTGCACATACCTGAAAGTTGGTGCTTTTAATATCACGGACATCATGTTTATTATTCAGACCGAAGACGAGCCTTCCTGCGAGAAGACTCCTGATGCTCCTGTGATGTGATTTCACTAAGCTGATCTTTGAGGTATGGGGTCCCCTATTCAAGCCTAAGAGACCTTCTGTTAGTCTAATAATAATATTAGCTCCTTAGTAAAGGGAAGGTGGTAGTATCCACTGTCATTATAACATGATCACCCCTTTTATATTCTATGGAATTGTAACTATGTTGATGGTTTTGATTTTAATCATTTGTCTGCTTGTATTAGCCAAAGTACTGCATATTAGGACACGTGGTCTATAAAAATAAACTCTTTTTATTTTCACCGTGTCTCTGTTGATTCTTGTTGTGGACTGATGTGAGAATAATATACGAACAGGTATTTCCGATTCCCACCATTCCTGAGTATGTACTGAGTCGCGTGTTCTGGGTTGTCTTTTCATTGGGACCGCCGAGCTAAATCTCGGATAACGAATGGGACACTTATGCTAGCCGGATACTGGGTTCTGGGTTCTGAGGTGAGTTTCTGGTACACCACAACTCACTGAGGTCCTGGGGTTCTACGCATAGTTCTGTGTATAAGCAGAATCCCTGCAACATGGCGCACCTAACGTTTGGTCTATGAGTTGAAACGCCTTAGTAGTGCTCGCGTTTGTCCACAACACCCTCATTCTTGTTTCCGGATAACAAGTCTGACGGATTTAAAACCTACCTAGGTCTATTGATATAGGTTCTTTCAAGCTTGATAATTAAAAAGGTTATTGAACCCTTGTGCTACTGTTAGTTTCAAGTGTGTGTTGTCCTAATGTCGGTGGAGATTGCGGCGCACAGCCGTGCGGCTGTGAAACGTCATTTGACGCAGTATGGGGTACCGGACACTGGTATGAACGTCATCTTTGTAGTGGGAGCCGATGCGGCTCATCCCTATGAGTTGTTCTACTCTTGGGTGACGATTCCAGCGGTGGGGGATGATGACACCTTTCATTCTTACACTGCCGCTGCAGTGCCGGCGAACTATACGCCGTATAGGACACAGGAAATACCAATATCTGCTTGGCAGCACCATATTTGGTTTAATGGCGCCCTTCCCCATGTGGTTATACCGCCGAGAATGGGCCTTTTATCAATAGCAGGGGCCACTTGGCCGGTACTAGCCGGATTTACGCCTCATCCCCGTTACCTCACGGTGACGGTGGCTGAGTTGCGTGTACTACACACTGCCCTCATTACGGTATATAGGGCGTTAGTGCAGTATGTGTCACGCAATATGCAGGCGGGGGCGCCTGCTGTTGCGGGACAGCCTACTGATCATCACGCGGTGGTCATTAGTCCTGTTATGGTTAATTCTGTTATGGGCAAGCGCTCCCAAAATAGGGTTGATTTTCCCTTTTGGCTTGCTGAAAAATTTGACCAAATAGAAGCGGTTTACCCGAATACTACTCCTGTGGAGAAACACAGGATCCTCACCATTAGTTTGCCTAAAGACTTGGTCCCCCACATAGATGATTGTGTAAATTGGGCCAAGGTCTTTGCAGCAACGTACGCGCAGTACTTTGGCACTCCGTCTATGTTGCAGCTGCCCTCCGTTATCAAAAGAGTTCAAGAGAACCATGGTGCGGAGTCTGCGATAGAGTTAGGGATGCGGCTCCTCGGGCAATTTGACCTGGTGGCTACCATGATAATTGGTAACCTGAAGGGTGATGCTTTGCATTTCCAGGTTCGTAATGAACTGAAACGAGTTGCTGAGGAGGACAAACCGCAGGAATTTGCGAAAATAATCGCAGAGGCATATCGGGATTTGGGTCGTAGCTCTTTAGGAGTTAAGCCTGTAATAAAGAATCCCGATCTAAAACAGCAGGGTAAGGCAGAAACGTCTGGTAAGGACGAACGGCCCTTTTTTCCTAAACAAAAATGGCAGGTTAAACGACAGGGAAAGCAGCAGCAACAGAAACAGGGCTCTCGGCCTGCCTCTCCAGTACAGTCTAGTAGTGAACGCACTTATGATCTGCGCGATCGTGCTGCTATAAAGTCTCCTGATAGATTTCAGGTTTCTGAACAGCGCTCTCCTCGTTCTTCACAGGAAACATCGGCTACACAGTCCGGTGGCGGAGGCGGTGGCAAAGGTCGGGGTGCTCCACAACAGCGTGACCAGCCCCGACAGACTGAGGGTAAAGGCAAGCAGGACGAATTTGCACGACAAAGACCCCCGTTTCAGAAGAAGAAAGTGGCGGCTCTGACGGCAAGGTATGCCTCAGATAGTGCGGACACAGCTTCGGAACCGGACATGGGCGCTGACGCTCCTGGACAGCGCGGCAGAAATTACCATAGTCCGTCAAGCTCTGCGTCCATTTCTGGCGGTGACAGCAACTGATATATTGGTTACTGTTGAAACAGCTGACACCAGAGTGGCTCCCCCTGACAGACTTTATGAAATAGTCTTATTAATAGAGGGTGACATACAACGTACAATAAAAGGGATTTTTTGGGATAATCTGACCACCACCTATGACATCCTCCTAGCGGAGGCAGATTGGCCCCCAGCTTTCATTTTAGAGGCTCCTAGAGGGGAGGAAGTAATCCTCCCGTCCTTTGCGCACACAGTGCCTAAGGACCAAGCTGAAGTGTATGCTGGGGAGTGGGCGCTTGCGCTTGCGCCGGCGGTGTATCGTACTCAGGTAGGATGGGACAGATTGTCCCCCTGCCATGAGACTCCATTGCGGTCTATGCCCCAGCCTCAACCTCAATATCCCATGCGTCGTGAAGCTAGACCCCACGTCGCGGCAATCCTTGAACAATTGGAATATCAGGGTGTTATTGAAACATGTGTGTCCCCTATGAATAACCCTTTATTCACTGTAACGAAGCCTGACGGCTCGTACCGTTTAGTTTTGGATTACCGGCACCTAAACTCCCATTGCCGGACCTGCGCGGTACAAAATACACATAGCTCGGCTTTGGTCGACAGTCTCGTGCGTAAAAGATTTAAAACGACACTTGACATTTCCAATGGCTTTTTTAGCCACAACCTGTCCACACTGAGTAGCCAGTGGACAGCGTTTACTTCAGGCGGAAAACAAAAACAGTTTACAAGATTAGCCATGGGTTACAAAAATAGCCCTGGCGTCTTTTCTGCTCGCGTGGTTTCTCTCTTAGAAAGAATAGACCCCGAAGCATACTCCTATGTTGACGATATCTATCTTACGGATGATGAGCTGATGCCGCATCTGTCTCGGGTTGACAATATTATCGTGAGTTTTGCTGACTATGGCTACAAATTCAATTTTGCGAAATCACACATCGCAGAATATACGGTGTTGTTTTTGGGCTACGAGCTCAACAATGAAGGTAAGGGGTTAGCCCCCCACTTTCTGGAAAAGTGTGCACGCTTAAGTGCTCCTACGACACTGAAGAAATTACAATCTCTGCTGGGTTTTCTGAATTTCGGCCGTACGTACATTCCTGATTATGCCCAGCGTATCAAGCCGCTTTACGCCTTGGTACAGCCTTCGTTTTCGAAATCTAGCTGGCTGCTAGAACACTCTGTAATTTTACAGTCTTTACAGGCTGACCTTCTTGCTTCACAATACTTGCTGACACGTGATAACCGCACTAACCTGGTAATAAGAATAGTACCAGGCGCCGTGGGGTTCACGTATTTGACGTTTAATGAGGGCGACACAGTCCCCATTGCGTACAAATCCCACTTGTACACCTCTGCTGAATTACGTTTTTCCACGGTCGAAAAAGTTCTGACTGCTGTGCAGATGGCGATCCTCAAGGAACGCGCACTGTCGCATGGGAAACAGATTCTGGTTGTAACTCCATATCCTGCTTTAGAGGCAGTGACTAAAGCAAGTGTACCAAATTCTAAAGCTTTGCATCCACGGTGGATACAATGGGCCACAACACTGACGTCGCCAGACGTCACTTACATCTTTGATGCCTCATTACAGACTCAAGAGTACTTGCAGTATGAATTCGTTCATCCGGCACCTCTGTCTTTGCGCCCGCTCGAAGAATACCATTGTGTCATATACACTGACGGGTCTGCGCAACCCGCAATTGGATCGAAGCACGCTTATTCAGCGGCTTGCGCAATTGTCGTAGGTACATTCGTAAATGGTGAATTCCAATCTGATGCAGTGCATACGCAGTCATTGGGTGATTGTACCGCGCAATTGGCGGAGCTCCGGGCTCTGGTGCTTGCACTGGAGTTTGCTGATCCCCGAGTCACTACTCTTATAGTGAGTGACTCCTTCTACTGTGTCCAGTCCTACAATGACAATTTACACTTCTGGTCTCAGAATGATTACCGCGACACTAAAGGTAGCACAATTAAGCATAAAACGCTTTGGGTTCGGGTGGCAGACGTTAAAGAACGTCTCCCTCTCGTGAGTGTTATTCACACTCTTGGTCACCAGCGGCTTGGTGTCCATGCTGTCGGCAACAGCTTAGCTGACGAGGCAGCAAAAACAGCAGTGGCTACATACTTAGTGGCAGCAGTTACAAGATCCAAAAGTAAGATTGATGATGACATCTTGGCAGCTATTGCTGCTACAGAGAAGGGAGGAGATTACCCAAAGGGTTTTCCCTCTCGGTATATTTATCATTTAAGTCCTGATAACGTCCCATTAGTGAGGATTAACGACGTTGGTGATAGAATTATTCCCAACGCGGACTGCAGACCAGCACTGATCTTGGCTGCGCACGAGGGGTTGGCGTCAGCCCACGCCGGTGTGTCAGCTACAATATCTCTGCTACAACAACGTTACTGGTGGTTTGGTTTATATAAACAAGCGCGCGCTTATGTTCTTGATTGTGACATTTGCCAACAGATTAAACCTTCTACTGTTGCGCGCCCACCACAGACACAGCTGTACATCTCTAATAAGCCATTTGGTTGTGTTTATTTAGATCACTGCGGTCCTTTTTCTTCTGATACTGCGTACAAGTACATCTTGGTTGCAGTGGATTCGTGCACACGTTTTCTATGGGTATGGCCACAAAGGAGTGCTGACTCGCGTACTGTCATCAGGGATTTGCGTGTCTTTGTGGGAACTTTTGCGTGTGGTACCTTCCATTCTGATCAGGGCCCTGCGTTCGCCTCTAAGGCTTACAAGGAGGCTATGAAAAATTTGGGGGTCCTAGTCAAATTTTCGTCTCCCTACCGACCTGAGGGTAATAGTGTGGTGGAGCGAATGAACCGTGACTTAAAGCAATCATTGACAGCACGTGTTTTAGGCACAGGCCGGAACTGGCTAGCCCATTTGTATAACGTCCAACGTGCACTACATAATCTCCCTAGATGGTCTCTGGGTGGGCGGACCCCGTACATGATGCTCTTCGGAATCAGAATGTTTGTTCCAGACCTTGATGGTCTAGACATTGCGGCGTCGACCGCACCCTTTGACGTAGATGATCACTGTGCTGTTTTGCAGACTCTACAAGAAGCCAGAGACTCTCTTTCGAAAGAACATTTGCCCTCCACGTCTGAAGCTGAGGTTCAGATTCCGGTAGTCGGCTGGCTACCCCGAGTTGGTGATCTGGTCCGTGAGAAGGTGGAGAACAAGAAGGAGTTCGGCCCCTCTTATCGTGCACCAGTTCCAGTGCTTGGAGTGCAGGGTACAAGAACAGTCATTTTACCTCCACTTCCTGGTCGCAAAGAAAACAGGTACATCTCTATTGACAATGTCAAACTTCAGCGAGTGGCCGATACTTCTTAGTATGACTCCGGCAGTTTCATGCCAGACGATGCAAAGACATTCAATGTTGGTTCCTGCTTCTACCACCTTGTCTGATGTTGCCATCGAGATGCATTCAGTTACTGATCCCTTGCTGATACCACCGGCTGGTGGTTTGCCCGAAGAGACTGAGTATGCTTATCCTACATGTGGACCTTCGCCTGTTTTACAATCTACAGCACTTGGCCAGTCCCGTTTTTCCTTTGACACTAACTCTTTGCCCTCAACTCCCCCATCAAACATTGCTGTTTTTGTGAGCTGGTTTAAGAAACATTTTTTGATAGCTCCTTGGACATACATCTGGTTGATGCTTTTTGGTATTTTTTTGTTCATGTCCATTGGATTTGTTGTAGTTTTCTTCCGTTTGGTGGATGGCCATTATCTCAAAGAGAGATCGACAATTAGACTTATCAATGGAACTTTGGCCCCCCACTCCTCATCCCACATCATGAAAAGGGACCAGACTTTTGTGAATATCACTGCCTGGCCCGTCATGGATGGAATTGCATGGGATGCAGTTAAATTTCAAATTCATGGGCCTACAGAGGTCATTAATGTGCCTAATGTATTTCGTGTTTCTATGGGTGATGTAGTTAAACAGAACATACGTTCTGATGATTGGGATGTACACGCCATTGAAGCACTGTTTTCGGATTTGAAATATTATGCCGCCTTTGATGCAGAGGATTTGTATGACAATGCGGCTAATTATGCTGAACAGTATTGTTTTCAACATTATGGCAATCACTTCCTGCATAAATCAAATTCGTTTAGAAACTTTGTAAATTTTACCCAGTGGGAACATTGTCCAACCCCCTCGTTTGGCAGTTCACATACATTAGTTGATAAGTTTACTTATTTTACTGATTTTGGTGTTTCAGCCCCGGCATCCTTTTATTTTAAAGTTAAGCCTGAGTCTGCCTCCAAGGTTAGACTGACACACAGCAAATTGCTATATTCTAAGTCCTTTATGGATGAGTTGTCAATCAAAGGTTATGATCTATGGAAGGCTACTATTGATCTTAAGTCGGTTTGGGGTTCCAAACCGTGGCAGGTTCAGGGAACTGAAGCTTTACACCGTGCCTGTCTAGTACCAAATCATATGTTGTTTTTAAATGCAACCATCTTCCAAACCACCTGTTTCGGATTGGCCACTTCTAAAAAACTAAATTCGCCTTCTGTGCCGGATCTGGGTGCTTACCCGAATTGGAATAATCACACAGATCTGTCCCTTCCTGCTTTGCAGTTATTAGTTTCTAATTCATCTTTCAATATTTCAAAATTTAATAGTGAGGGATGGTTAATTTGGCAAAGCAGTTCTGATACCTGTCAACGTCGTTTTCTAGGACTGAAACCTGGGTATACGCAAGATCGCGTGGACCCCCGGTTTGAGTCGTCGCATACAGTAACTACATACTCTGTAGGGAAATTATGTCAGTCCTGGCTGCGACATTCCACCTTGGCATCTGTCAAAGTTCATTTATCAAAGTTACATGACAAAATAGATTTGAATGATTTTGTTAAAGGTCTTGTGGGTGGCAGATCCAAGAGATGGGCGTATGCTATTTACAACGAAGTATGGAAACTGTCGCAAATTGAGGCAGCTTCAAGATTGAGAGCTATTGATCAAGCTAATATGGAAAAAGTATTAGCAGTTATTGATAACAGCATTAACACTCTTTCTTCTCGCATTGATACATTAGATAATATTGTTTCTTCAATTGTGGATATTGTGCAGGATGATATGTCTGTGTTGTATCATGGTCAAAACCAGTTGCGTTCTGTTATGCAGTTTTCATGGACATTACAAACATTGAAGGCAGGGAAGGTCCCTTGGGACTATCTGAATACAACATCGTTATTTCTTCCCTTTAACCTTACTGACAAACAGCAGTTCATGTCCATGAAGGATGCTACATATTCCTTGCTCCATATTGAAAAATTGGAGCCGTTACCTTTTTCTGTAGCGGAAGTCGACTCCGCTGAGTGGCTCTTACACGGATTGATAACTCTACCGTTTGCGCTTTTTAAGTTTACCTCTTGTATGAAACGCTATGCTCTGGGTAGATATGAACAGCTGGGTACCGCTTTCATACATGAAGTGTGGTCCCTCCCCTTTACGTATAGATGTACGAGGGACGGTACTGAGGTTTATCTGAAGGGTGAAGAATGTACAACGTCACCTGATCATTCTGTTGTATGTAGGCACATTCAATTGCACGGTGCTTGTAATGTACACGCTCCGAATTTGGCCTGCGTCCTCAAAGGTATCCCGGTACCAGTGATTACGCCATCTTTCACGCTGCTTGCAAACGGTAGTTATTTAATTTTAAACAATGAAGCTCGCTGCGGGATGTTAGTAGGGATCCCGTATATAGTAACTGTAACACAGAGGGTTGTCTGCTGCAATAACGTCCTGTTTCCACCCCCGCATGGGAGGCTGGATGCTTCCATCTGGCCTTCGATTCCAACCTTGAAAGCAGAGTTCAACAAGATGAGCAGAATAAGAGCGCTATTGTCCCAAAAGGAGGTGCCATTGACTTCCTCCCGGGAAACATTTGTCCTTCACGTAGCAAATACGCGCACCGAGGTACAGGCGCTTTTGAATACTGACCTCCCCCTGCATTTTGGAGCTTTGATCCAAACAATTTTCAATGCCTCGTCCACGACTGGCCTGGCTCATTTTTTTAAACTTGTGGGCTCAGGCCTCGTGACCTCTTTCCAAACTATTTTTGGTGTGATTCCGGCATTTTTTCATTCTATTTTCTCCAGCGTCTTTGGAGGTGTCCCGTTAATTCTGGCTCTAGTGGCAGGTGTGCTACTTTTACTTTTCATCTTGCGGAATGGCTGCTCTTTCTGTGCCACACGACAGCCTGTCCCGTCTGCAGCTTCTTCGTGACAGGATGCTTGATTACTATGGTGTCCTGCCGTTGGCGACTTTGAGCCTGGCATATGGATTATCCTTCCGGTATTCCTACTTCACCTGCGTGCAACCTGTCTTCCACTGCCTAGATTGTCCCTTTGAATGGCCTATGGATTTGTGCTTATCCAACATGGTGTCTCCGGACCCGGATTAAGATCGACTGATGAGGCCCTTAGTGTCTCACGAGTCTGCCTGTTCTGGTGTTCGGATTATGGCCTGCGGTGCGGCGCATGGTATCCTGGGTAATTGGGACGTCGTGAGAGCGGCATATGACTTCTTGGATATGAGTTACTTGGAAGTACACGCTGGTTGCCCTCTGATGGTGCTAGAGGCTCCGCTAATAGAAGAACACATATGTTCCTTTTCTTTACTTAACTGGATGGCTGAAACCTTCAGTGGCCGTGCCAATGATTTTCTGCTGGAAGCAGTGGCCACATATGCTGCATATACTTTCATGGATTGAGTGAACTATGGTCCACTGTGTTTTCCTCACGTGTCTTGAACTGTCCCTGTACGTCTGCACTTCTGCCCGGTGAGGCGTTTTTTCATTTTTTCACCCCCCACGGCACGTTTGAGGTTTTTTGTTTTTTCTTTCCATTTTTGGTTTTTTCCTGTTCGAACTTTGCCTGAACTGACCTGTGTTTTTTAAATTGGATACGCCTTGTTCTGCTCTGTCGCGCTTGAACTCTGCGTTCTCTCTTTTCTTGCATACTAAGTAGTGCTTCGATCAAGGGGGCATGTAGTAAGGACTCCCTTAATACGTACATACATTGTTAAGTTAGCATAACCACGTCAGAAGTTAGAAAGCCATCTTGCTGCTTTTGCACACGACACTGCGTTCACATGTTATTGCTTAAACGAACTGCTGACTCGAGTTTTGCCTCACACGAGAGCAATCTGTTGTTACCATCCCGAGCTCTGCGAAGCGACCTTGGTCTGCACACGATGTGACAAACAGTCTGAGTTGTTAGACAATGCATGTTTTCCACTCTAGGTTGATCGACCCACTATTTAGTCATAACACACGAGCAGCTGCACATACCTGAAAGTTGGTGCTTTTAATATCACGGACATCATGTTTATTATTCAGACCGAAGACGAGCCTTCCTGCGAGAAGACTCCTGATGCTCCTGTGATGTGATTTCACTAAGCTGATCTTTGAGGTATGGGGTCCCCTATTCAAGCCTAAGAGACCTTCTGTTAGTCTAATAATAATATTAGCTCCTTAGTAAAGGGAAGGTGGTAGTATCCACTGTCATTATAACATGATCACCCCTTTTATATTCTATGGAATTGTAACTATGTTGATGGTTTTGATTTTAATCATTTGTCTGCTTGTATTAGCCAAAGTACTGCATATTAGGACACGTGGTCTATAAAAATAAACTCTTTTTATTTTCACCGTGTCTCTGTTGATTCTTGTTGTGGACTGATGTGAGAATAATATACGAACAGGTATTTCCGATTCCCACCATTCCTGAGTATGTACTGAGTCGCGTGTTCTGGGTTGTCTTTTCATTGGGACCGCCGAGCTAAATCTCGGATAACGAATGGGACACTTATGCTAGCCGGATACTGGGTTCTGGATTCTGAGGTGAGTTTCTGGTACACCACAACTCACTGAGGTCCTGGGGTTCTACGCATAGTTCTGTGTATAAGCAGAATCCCTGCAACAACTCCTTCTTTTACAGTTATTTTTACTGGGTCTACATTTCTCATTAGTCCTACATCTTCTCCAGGGAAATCCCAAATGTCTGCTTTTACTGATTGTCTCAATTCTTTTGGTAATTCATCAGGGTTGAATACAGCATATGTCTCAGTAACTTCCTTTTCTCTGTTAGCTATGGTCATTTTATACAGTACATCATCATCTGGAGTTTCAAATGCTATTCCATCCGGAGTACAAAATATGGTGCAATTCATCTTGCACAACAGGTCCCTACCTAATAAATTTACAGGACTGGTGTCACACACCACAAAGCGGTGCATTTCTGAAAATTTCCCTATTCTAACTTTTACTGGTTCTGTAAGGTAAGTTCTAATCTGTTTGTTGGATACACCAACTACTTGGATCGTTTCATCCGAGAGAGGAAGATTCTTTACATCAATTGACCTAACAGTTGATCGAGTAGCTCCAGTATCGACTAGGAAAGTAATATTTTCATCATTAACCTTCCCATCTACAAATGGTCCTGTCTGGTCTACTTCTAGAGTTGCGCCAAGTACGCACTCTTCTTCCTCCCTTCGGCACTGTCAATAGCTTTCCTCTGAATCACTCTCATCGTGTTGCAGCCAATACTGCGAAACAGCGCTTGCGCGTGGCAGTTTATTTACCTGTTCTTCATTGTAGAATCCCGATTCGTTACTATACTTCTTTGTGTTTCTGCTCTGTGGAAAAGGCGGTTTTGGCACTTGATTCTGTGGATTAATAGCCTGCTGCTGTTGCTGCTGTTGACCACTCACCTCATGCTGCACCTGTTGGTTCAAGGATGGATTTTCATTTTTAGTGCTTGGGGGAAATTTACACTCGGATTTCCAATGCCCTATCCTACCGCAATTATGGCATGGGAACTTCTTTTTAGCTTCTTCGATATTACCCTTTTGTTTTCCAGGCCCAAATCTTGGTCTCATTCCTGTGTCTTTTGCTTGTTCCACTAATTGAGCTTCCTGTCTCTCTGTTACTTTTACTTGTGCCCACATTGCCTTTTCTTTCAGTTTTCGCTGCTTTGCCTCCATCTCATCACTAAAATATTTAGCATGTCTTAATATCTCATCGATTTTCTTGCCTTGCCAATCAACAGTATGCTGTTTAATCATGTCACTGATTTCAGGGCGTAAACCATATACAAATCTGTATACGAAATGGCTCAAATCCTTCTCACCCAAGTTCTCATCCTCACTAAACTGCTTAAAAGCTAGTATTAGTCTCTCGTAATAAGCATGTACTGACTCTTTTCCTTCCTGATGTGTTCAATCAATTTTTACCCAGTCTGTCTCTTTGGGAGGTACCTTAATTTTCAAAAATACCATAACTTGTTCATATTTCTTTATTACTTCAGGGTCTGGTGCTCCTGTTTTGGGATCCCTAAGGTACTCTTTAGTTGGCCAATCTATTACTATTTTGCACTCTGTCCATAAATCTGCTGGTACTATTATGTCAAATAGGCTATTTAAGTCAATCCATAATACTTTAGATAATTTAACAAATCTGTCTACTTGTCTGCACCACTCGACGGATTTTTCCCGTAGTCGAGGGAAATCATTTGTGAAAGACAAAATATCCTGTCTTGTCCATGGGACATGCACATAACCTCCTCCTGGAATCTCTCTCATGGGGCATTCTGTCACTACCTTTTCTTTTTCTCTTACAGGGAATGCTGAAAATGTTCTATCTGAGGCATCATCACGTTTTCTATACCACCTACTTCTCCATTTGTCCACATCTCCCCATTTTCTCAATAAAGTTATTATGTCCTTAATCTGACCTATCCGTCCTGTGGTATTCATGTTTTCAATATATTTTTCGGTGAAATCTACTCGATAAGGTTTCTGTAAAGCTTTAACCTTGTCCATGTCAATTCCCATCTCATTTGCTATTTCATCTAACCTCTCATGTAGGTTTTTCGCTCTCCATGTGACACTTTTACACAAAAACAGCAATTCTTCATCCTGGTGATTTTTCAACTTTTCTGTGGGGATAGTTCCTACTATTAATTCTTCTAGTACCATACGTAACTTGGCCACATCAATTGATTGGGATTCTTTTTCTTTTCTCTGCAAGCTTTTTAACCATTCGCTTAACTCGTCTGTTGATGGTCCTACCGGTCTTTCTACACTACCTGGTTCTGAAATTCTTTGCGGTTCTAATATTGATTCTACTGTCATTCTGCTTCTTTCTGAGGAATCTGGGCTTATAAATGGGTTATTTGAAACAATCGGTTCGATCATACCTATCGTGTGTCTCCATGGATTCTCATTAGCTCTCATTTGTGGTTGATCAGTCTGTCTATTGTTCGTATAAGGTACGGTCAAACAATGTTCACCATCTTTTTGCTTCTCAAAAATGGGCATTAATGGACCTATTGTTACAGGAACAGTGACTGCTTCTAGGTTCTTGGTCAATTCTCTTATTTTCTCGGTTAGTTCTAGTGTCGTTTTTGCTAATTCCATGGAATTGTCACTATTTGTTTTATTTTCTGATCTTTTTTCTCCTTCTCTAATGGAGTTGCTCCCCTCTATATCTTGTGAGCCAGGTTCTGTCTTTATAATACGGACTGTTTCTCTCATTGGGGCACTTGGTGTTAAAGTATCTGGTTCTGGTTGATACGGTGGTGGATTTTTATAAAACTTGTCATCAAGAACATCATCCTCTGATTCATTCGCTCCATACCTTCTTGACTCTACATTATGTCTCTTTTCTACACACTTTCTTCCTTCATTCTCTCCTATGGTAACAGTCCTTCAGTCATACTTGCGTCTCGCCATCTTCTCATTCGATCACTATGATTTTCACGGTCATACTGTCGCCCAAACATATACCTATATCTTCCGCCACTTCTCTGTTTTTCTCGCTCATGCATTTCATCTTCCCATTCTGTCAATGCCTCAAACTGCGTCGGTCTAGGTCTTGCCTCTAAACTCATCATCCTCTCTCTCAGATTCCTCAAAATCGTCAAATTAAATGAACCATGTTCTGGGAAAGATAGGACTCCATAGTCTCTTGTATATTTCACCCAATTGTCTAACCAGATACAAGTATGATATCCATATTTTGCAACCATGAAGGATGCGGGTGTTTTCGTCGGGGCAAGTAACTGTCCTTCTCTTGTCACAATCAGTTTGTCTTTTTTAAACCACCCTTTTATTTTACTAAACAAGGACGTCTTTTTCTTTTCTGCTGAATGATAATACATTTTCCTGTCTGTCGTGAATCCCTAGTCTCTTCTTACAACTGTACGATTTTCTGTCCAATTGCAGCACGACTTACACTAACGCACCAATCCGGAGCGTCTACGTCACTGTCACAATTCTCAAATCCCAGCGCGACTCGCACCAACGCACCAATCCTGGAGCGTTTACGTCTTCCTGTATTTCTCCAATCCCTGCGCGTCACACACTAATGCACCAATCAGGGGGCTTTACTGTTCTGACCCGCTGTCCAATCCCAGCGCGGTCAATCTGACGTCAGCAGTCGCTGCGGCAGCTCTTGCTCCTGTCTACCCCTCCTTCACAAAACCACTCGGTAGGTTTTTGTTTCAATTTCTACAGTTCTGTTAGTAACAACATAGAAACATCTCCATTGTCCGCTTCGCTAACCAAAGAATAGTAATAGACCTTTCTTACGAGAATTCCGTCTTTCCCGAGAGCAGTGCTTACCTCTGCCCTACTACGGAATCGTTACTTCCATTGATAAAGTAGCACATCCCTCTACTTCACCCTTCTAACAAGCATCAACTAATCGCTTCTCTAGAATTAAGACACCTACTTGGAGACCCAATGCTCCTGAGAAATAAAACCAGAGTTTCGCAATTAATCGGAATGCCTTTTCATACACACGCTTTCATACAGAAAATGTAGTACATTCACACAGAATTCTGCCTTTTCCGAGAACAGCGAACAGTCTGTCCTACTACAGAATTATAACACTCGTTAACAAAGCAGCGCTTACCTCTACTTTGTCCTTCTAACAAGCTCAGAGAGTACCTATTACCTTTCCAGCGTTATCGGAATGCCAGTTGAATCCCTGGTACCTAAGACCAGAATTTCACAGGTAACCTTTCGCTATCATACACTCCTTTTCTCACACAGAAATTATTTCTAATGACAACACACGGCGATGTCACTGGATCGAACCCAGACAATGCGTCGTGCAACTTCAATCGCTACACGTTTCCCCTGTGTGCATACAGGGCCAACAATTCCATCTTTCCCAAGAGCAGCGCTTACCTCTGCTCTACTACGGAACTGTTACAAACTTCCGACTTCCTACATCCCAGAAGCCGTGCAAACAACATAAAACTCAACGCAACTCAACATAGAGTGTTAGTACATATACCAATACAAATCAATAATTAATAATCAATAAGCTATGTACAAGCAATAATCACCAAACAAAAACAATAACAACCATCATACTGCTACCAGACCAATTGATTTTCTCATACACACTTCAATCAATACATTAGCTGGTGGGTCCCTTAACACCAACATCTATTCTTCAAACGATCCGTACTTCTCGAAGGGAGGTGGTTGGGTTCTACCACGCTGACATGGAAGGAAATACCTCTTTCTCCTAATTTTTTTTTTAAAACATAGTTTATTGGTTTTTTGCACATCTACATATAAAGCCTTACAGAATTGGTTTCACCATACATCCTGAAGTTTAATCACAAGCCCCCGCCAATCATACAATACCTAACGCAGGGCCAGAGAAATCCCTCCAGTGCTATACATCGCATAAACCAATAATCTACATAACAAAACCTCTACCCTTAAACACTATGTGAATTATAAATTCCCTCCCCCTCCCTCATTCCTCGTCAACAACACAGGCGGCCATCTCTGCCCTCTGACATCATACAGTCCAAGGAATACCAATGTGTCGAGTTATGTGATGTGCCCAGCTTGCACCGGGGCCATCCCCCCCATCCCCGGCTCGGTCTTCGCCTTCAGCGCCTGGCTCATAATCTCGCAGTGCCTGTACTAACGCCTCCCACGCAGCTGCCGCCTCTAGCGCCTTATCATCGTTGCGCCTACGAGCCCATTGATACCGCAGCGCACCCTCGCTGGTGGCCCATTTAAGAAATTCCCCTCTCCATCGTTTACTAGTGGGACCCACTGTTGCCTTCCACCGCTTCGTGATTTTACCTCTTTCTCCTAATGAGCAACACTTCTACATAACCTTCCTTAACTCATTAAACGTTAAAATCCATCTTCTGGTATTCCTCCCATAAACGGTCGATCGGATCAGCTAGTTGCTGGTTAAAGTGACTTCCTAACCCTTCATTTACTTCAATTCAATACAGTTTTAATGAATAAACAACCCAACACATTTGTAAATGTACCAATAAATCTTTATCTAATCAATGCAAGTTAAATTATTTGTTATTCAAGCCGCAATTCATCATATTTACCTATTCTGGCTATTTGTCGTTCTCTAAGTCAAAGTATGGCCATCAGTTCAGTCTGTCAGAGTATCGGGGAAACAGCTGTCCTGCTGTGTCACCGTCCTCTCCGTCAGCATAACGTCAGGAAATGGTAAACCTCGCGAATCTCCGTCTTCTTTACCTCTCTATTCTACCATATTTTATAGTAAAATTACATTCCAAAAGTAACGAATATCATTTTTGAAAGTCTCTGATTGGTTGAACAGGAAACATTCTGATCGGTCGGGAAACATTCAACGGTGTTCCCATGCGGAAAAAGTTTCATTAAGTTATAGTTCGTAGCTTGACAGTTCAATGTTTCTTTGTATTGTTCTTTCAGGGGAGCAGGCATACATCCCGGTGCGGCCTTGGTGGGCATAGTATGGTTAGGTCACAAAGAGGCCACTGTTGCTGAAGTTAGCGCAGGCGCACTTCTCCATGAGTCAGAAATGAAGTCATCGTCTTTGTCAAATACAGGAGGCAGCCATTTTGTGGCAGGCCCAAATGGTCAACTTAAGCAAAAGAAACACAAAACATAATTAATAAAGCACGAATCACAAAATACATCACAAAGGCAACGAATATAACATTAGTTTGCGTACGTACTTAGTTCACATAATATTTTAGCCATGCAAATGCGTTGCCACGTGTATTTCATCTGTTAATATGGTTGATTAGTTATCGCACATCAAACTATTAATGAAATTATAATTAGTCGATTATTCATTTTAATGTAAACATGCAAAGATGAAGAGGGTATACTTTTAAAAAACTTTACCCGCTCCAGCACTACCTTTCCAGGAGTCATCCCTTCCACTAGACAAAGCTCCATATCTCTCTAGGAAGAACATTAATCACAAAAGTTATCATGACATTTTTATTGTTTCTGAAAATTGCTGGAGGCCAGGAAGGAGGCAGCAAGTTTTTTTCAAACCATAATATACTTGCAAACACTACGCACCCACCCAAAATAGGTACCCAGTGAGGTCACACAGTTCGCATCACCCTAATCTGCTCAAGGTTCATGTGACCTCAGTGACAGAGTCACAGTGACTGGATCACTAATGCTCTAGGGTGTGCTGCTTCGTAGGCCTGCCCGCAAGACTGGAGATGGATTGTGGTGGACAGGCCTTCAAGGTTAACCCACAATAGACACCACTAGGGTACACCTGCTTGTGCTAAGACATCAAGCCTTCTAAGGTCTAGTGGGGCCTTCTACGGTCTAGCATGGGAATGTGCTCCCTCAGTAGAGTGGTCTGGTGGACTGGTCATGAAGGCTGAACCCGGTTCCCCAGTTCCAAATTCGACAGCTCTGGCCATAGTGCCACATCCTCTCCCCCACTGAACACCATACTTCCCCACTGAGAGAAACTCGCACTGCCTTCTGCTACAACCTAATTGTGCCCGCTATAATCACTTGGGTGTGGCTCAAAACAAATTATGCTCTTGATAAGAGTAATATGCTGCCTAAAAAAAGTAAAAGCAACCACTCATAGGGAATGCAAGATTAAGTAGAGCATGTGAAATGTAAGCAGAAACAACATGGTTACCTTAACGATCTCTCACTCACTATTTAGAAATCAGCGAGTGGTTTCACCTGAAAAGTTATGGACATGACTAGAGGGCCCTGAAGTGAACCGTTTCACTGTCCATTGCTTATTTCCTTACAAAACGTAAGCAGTATGGTATAAAAAGACCACATCCATAAACACAGAGCCATGATACACATTATGTTTTCCAATACACCCATCAACCAGGTATTGCAGTACCTCCAGGAATGGTACACTTTCCCAACCTGGGAACAACAATGCTGTTCAAAGAAAGATGAGAAAACGAAAGTAGCGCTTCACTGGCAAACTCTGTAAAGTGATGCTAGTGTATTTGGATGTAAATAAAACCAATCTGGCCACTTTGCAAACCCTCTGTCTTGCTTTATTTAGTTATGTATTTATTTTTCATATTTAAAACCTTCTATTTCTCTCCATCCTGCTGCACTTTGGAATAGAAAAATGTCAGAAAAAGGGCATTTCTCGGAAGAGCGATTTTCTTTTTTGGATCCATTTCACAGGGAAGCAACTAAATGAACGAACTAAAGCAAGCCGAGCCCTATCTGAATGCCTTTGTCCTCCCCCAGCATAGTGCCCCCACTGCCCCACCCTAACTAACCCACCGATCGCTGAAATCCCCCCTCCCCAGCACCAAAACTCACCTTTCCTCTCCGACGCGCAGGAAGCAAATGGCTTCCTGCGCGACGGAGAACAAAGGGGAAACCTCCAATGACGTCAGCGCGGCTTGCGCGCTGACGTCATTGATGGCGTGGGGGTGAGGGGCGGGGGGGAGGCAGCGGAAGCTCTTCCCAGTAAAAAAAAAAGGATTGACGACTCACGGGGAGAGCGCCAGCACTTACCCGTGGGTGGGTGTCATGACGAGCTGGACTCGTCACGGGCACAGCGCGACTGTGCTCCATGACGAGTCCAGCTCGTCATGGGCACAGAACAGGTTAATAGCCTTTGGGCCACATAATCCAGCCATGCAACCAAACACTATGGGGCAGATTTATAAGCCCCTTGCGAAATGTTTACGACACCGTTGCATCACTTCTGTGATGCAGCTGCGTCGTTAACAATGCGCCACTATGCGACAGATTTACAACGTGATGCATCTAGTGAGATGCGTCACGTTGTAAAGCCCTGCGCTACATTATACCTGCGTCAGGTGTAATGTATGCAGGGTGGGCGTTTCCTCGCAAGGAAGCCCCGTAAAAGTGACGTAGTGAAATCTACAAGATTTCACTGAGTCACTCTCACGTCCCTGCTGCGTCAAATCATTACGCCTTCTTAAAGCAGGTGTTAGACCTGGCACCTTGGCGTGAGTCTCCCTTCCTCTTTTTGTCGCTGTGCCTCATGTGTTTTGCTGGTGTTAGCTGCTCAGAGCACTGCGCCAATGCCAACCAGTGCCACAGTGCAAGTGCTCCCTATTTTAAAATGTATATGTTGGTTGGATTCCATGATTGGCTTATTTTGGTTTACTATCAGATCCCAGTAAAGTGCACCAGGAGTGCCCAAGGCTTGTAAATACAAATGCTGCTGGTGGGCTTGCAGCACTGGTTGTGCCACCCACAGAAGCGGCCTGGTAAAATGTCTCTAGGGTCTGCCATTGCAGAACCTGCGTGCAGTCTGGTACTGTCATGCTGACTGGGCAAGTGCACCCACTTGCCAGTCCCTAAACCTTCCCTTAACTTCATATCAGTCACCCCTATGGTAGGCCCAAGGGCAGGGTGCATTGTAAGCATAAGGTAGGACAAGCCCTGATGTGTGTGGCATGTCCTAATAGTGAATTACAGCCATTTTCGTTTTTCACTATTGTAAGGCTACCTGTTCCCATAGGCCAGAATGGGCTGTTAAGATTGTTACATCCTATGATCCTAACATGCCCAGGGAACATGGTAGACAATCGAGTTTAGTATGCCTTAACTCAGAATAATAAGGTACATCTTTTAATAAGGTTTATTTTAATATTCCGCGTTTGCAAATGCCACTTTTAGAAAGTTGGCCTTTGCATGTCTAACCATTCCAGCCCGCCTCTGTGTGATGTGTATCTGCTGTCTGGTTTGTATGAGGGACAGGGCTGGGGAAACCCAGAGGGGCAGGGCTAGGTAGCCTGGTGGTGAATAGAGAGATTGACATCCAGATGGGTGGGAGGAGTGCACCTGGACTCTGAATAGGGCTGTGCTCTGCCACCACAATGCTGGCTCCACCTCCTGCGGTGCGGCTGATGTCTCTGCCCTGCATCCTGAATAGAAAGTCAGAATCATGTCAACAAAGTGCTCAAGAACTGGTTTGGACTGGGCAAAGGCCCCTCTACCCCAGAGGAACAAAGGAATTAGGGGTATAAGTATTGGGACCCTGCTCCCAAGAAATTAGATCCTGCTTAACAAGAAGGACCTCTGCCAGAGGAGAAGGAACCGGGAAAGCTGCAAGGAGGATTACTGTCCCTGACCTGGGGGATTGGCCTGCAGTGGTTGCCTTGCTGCTGAAGGAGAGGAGAAAGATTACAAAGACTTTATTTTCAATTTGTGCTTAAAGATCTCCAAGGGCTTGGGCTGAGCTTGCCCCCTGAACGAAGTCCCAGGACCAGTGGACTTCACCCCCAGCTCCCCAGAGTTCTTTGGAAGTGCCTGCTGCTGTTGCTGGGCCTTCTGAGGGACTGCGTGTCGCAAGGAGCTGGAAGCGCGACTCAAGGAGGAGAAGCGTGCCGCTGTCGGAGCTGTTGTCGTCGCATCTCGCAAAGGGTGTCGCCGCTGCAGCATCGCATCGAGCGGAAGCGTCTCGCATCGTTCCGGAAGTGTCTCGCAACGCCGAAGAAGCGCGTCGCCATCGCAGCCATCGTAGCTGACGCATTGCACCGCATCAAGAGAAGAGTCTCGCATCGAGGAAGAAGCGTGTCGCCATCGCAGCCATCGTAGTTGTCGCATTGCACCGCATCAAGAAAAGCGCCTCGCATCCACGGAGAAGCGTGCCGCCGTCGGAGCTGTTGTCGTCGCATCGCGTAAAGGGGTGACGCCGCTGCAGCATCGCATCGAGCGGAAGCGTCTCGCAAACGTCGGAGAAGAGTGCCGCTGCCAAGGCCGCTGTCGTCGCATCGCGTAAAGGGTGACGCCGCTGCAGCCGACGCATCAAGTCGAGTCTTCTCGCAACAACGGAGAAGCGTAACGCATCTGGAAGATCTTCACGTCTTTATTTCTTTGCACCAAAAACGTCCTCGCATCAACATCGTTGCAACACTTTCGTTGCCCTGCGTGTCGCATCTAAGGTACATTGACTTAAAGTGTTGCTTTTAAGAACTTAAGAGAACTAAGCAAACTTCTACCAACTAAAGTAACCGTATTGTGTATTTTTGTCGTTTAATGGTCTTGTGGTAACTCTATATTAAGAATCCTTATTTTTAATGTAAAACCTGTGTGGTGTCCATTTGTAGTGTTGTCACTTGGTTACTGTATGTGTTCACAAATGCTTAACCTATAACGCTCTGAGCTAAGCCTTGGCTGCTCGCGCCAAGCTACCTAGAGGGTGAGCAGGGGTTATTTTAGGAGTGTAACCCCTTACCCAGACTAGAGGATTCTGGACTTGCATTTGTGACTCATGTACAGTAATTGGTGAACACTACTTAGTGAGTGCAGACCTTAACGCAACCAATACTTGTTGGTAGATTTCTTTTTGGGACTGTCTATTTTTGAGCATTGCCAAGCTTAACCTAGGTGGAGAAAGCAGCATCCATAGTCTCTGTGAATACTGAATTTGAATGGGAAGAAGAGAAACTGGAAAGCTACAAGTTATCACATCTGAATTTTTTTTGCAAGAAATGTAATGTTTGCACTACTGGATGCAAAAACAAGGCAGAGTTCTACAAGGCGCTGAGGGCCTGGGTAGAAGCAAGGAATGCCACTGATGTTGATAATGCAGAGGAGCAGCTAGATGGGCCAGTGGGTTCAAGAGGAAGCAGAACCCCTTCCCCAGCCGGTAGCAGTGTTTCTGTTAAAAGTCTATCTCCAGAGGAATTGGCAGATAGAAGAGAGGGTAGGATGCACGAAATGGAAATGGCAAAACTTAAATTAAATGGAGCTGGAAAGGAAAAAGCTGGCTCTGGAAGATAAGAAAAGCCAAAGGGAGCATGAAATAAAAATGAGGGAGCTGGAGTTGAAAGTCCAGGGCTTGGGAAGCACTCCCTCTGGTGGCAGCACACCCCCAGTGCAGGTAGAGTCCAGAGTGTACATACCCAAAGATGTAGTGAAGGAATTTTTTTTAAATGATGACATAGGGCAGTGGTTCAAAGCCTACGAAGTAGCCATGTCCTCCCACCGGGTCCCTGAGAAGGATTGGGGAGCGGGGTTGTGGGGGCGGTTCTTGAGAGAAGGGCGGGACACATTGCTAGATTTGCCCTCAGATTCGCATAACTCTTACCACCATATGAAGGATGCTTTAATGGCTAGGTATTGGTTAACTCCTGAAATGTATAGGCAAAGGTTCAGGGGTTGCACTAAGATTCCTAATAGTACGCATGTGGAGTATGTGACTTTTTTTGCAGAGCACTGGATGGTTGGGTGAAGGGTAGCAAGGTTGATAATTTTCAAGGGCTTCTTGATTTAATGGCATGGGAGCACTTGTCCAGTAATTGTTTTCCTGAGCTACGCCAGCACCTGATCGATAGTAGGCTGACTAACCCTAATAAGCTTGCTGAGGAGGCGGACCGCTGGGTCAGTACCAGGGTCCACAAGGGTCCCGTGGGAGACTCCGGGAAAGGTGGGTAGGGTCCCCAGCAGAAGAGCGGGGGGGACAAGGGTAAACAGAGGGAGTTCCAGAGAAGGCCCCCAAGTAATCCCCAAGGGAAAGGTTCTCAGCCTCCCCCACCCCAGTAACCGACTGGGGCCCCGACAGGTACCCCTGTTCAAAGAGGGCCCCCAACCTGTTACAGATGTGGTGAGCTGGGTCATTTTGCCATTGATCCCAAGTGTCGCCAGTTTGGTAAACCAGCACCCCCTGGTGCAACCCCCCGGTAGACGGCTAGTGTAGCCCTGGGCGGAGAGATGGGTGTCCAAGGTGGGTGTGGTTCTGTCGAAATGTCCCATGTCTCATTTAGAGACCGTGAAGTGGTCCCCAAAACCCAGCTGCCTGAGAACACTAAGAAATACAGGCAGTGGGTGACCATAAATGGCCATAGGGTGGAAGCTCTGAGAGATACAGGAGCCAGTGTGACGGCTGTCAAGCACCACCTGGTGTCTCAGGAGCAGGTTGTCCCAGGAGCATTCTATCCGGTTGTTGGCGCTGACAACACCGAGAGTCACTGCCCAGTGGCTCAGGTTCCCTTTGAGTGTGGGGGGGGGGTCTCTGGTACTCTTCAGGTAGCTGTGAGGCCCGCCATGCCTGTAGACTGTCTGTTAGGGAACGACTTGGAGAGCTCACCTTGGACTAAGGTGGAGCGGAGTGCTCACCTGGAGATGTTGGGTATGCCAGATTGGGCGTGTGTCACCACACGGTCCATGACAGCGAGTAGAGGTGCTCAAGAGGACCTGGAGGCTGAGAGGGAGGCCCAGGAACCGGCCTTAGGGAGAAGAGGCAGGGGGTGCGGGAAACCGGCCCCCGAAGTTCCACGGTCCAGGAGGAAGCAGACCCTGAGGGGGATGCCCTGGAACCTACAGGGGAACAGATAGCTGAACTGGGGGACCTGCCTGAGCTGACCCATTGGCAGCAAGAAGGAGGACCCTCCAGGGAGGAATTCTGCTGGGAGCAGAAAGAATGCCCTTCTCTTGTAGGTATGCGGCAGCAGGTTGCAGACCAGGCCGCAGGTGATCAGTCTGGGTCACATTTCATATACTGGGAGAACGACCTCCTGTATTCTGAGCCTAAGGTTGCTGAGCCTGGGTCAGCCCGTGTGCTGGTGGTCCCCAGCGCTTCAGAGCCTTCCTACTGGGGCTGGCTCACGATGTGCCATTAGCAGGACATTTGGGGGAGGACAAGACCTTTGAAAGGCTTGTTACCCACTTCTTTTGGCCCCAAATGCGCAGGAGTTCAGACACTCACTGCAGGACCTGCCAGAATTGCCAGGCAAGTGGGAAGAGTGGAAGGAAGCAGAAGGCTCCACTCCCGCCATTCCCTGTGGTCGGTACCCCATTCCAACGAGTGGGGATTGACATTGTAGGGTCACTGGACCCCAGGACCGCTATGGGCAATAGGTTCATCCTGGTTCTGGTGGACCATGCCACCCGGTACCCGGAAGTCATCCCTCTGAGGACAGTGACGGCCCCCGTGGTGGGACGTGCGCTGATGGGAATTTTCTCCCGAGTGGGATTCCCTCTAGACGTGGTGTCTGACCAGGGTACCAATTTCATATCCAAGTATATGAAATCCCTTTGGCAAGAGTGTGGTGTAACCTACAAATTCACCACACCTTACCACCCCCAAGGTAACGGGTTGGTTGAGAGATTCAACCGAACCCTGAAGGGCATGATAAAGGGTCTTGAGGAACCCATGAGGCATAAGTGGGACGTCCTCTTACCATGCCTACTCTTTGCTTACAGAGAGGTGCCACAGAAGTCTCTAGGGTTCAGTCCCTTTGAGCTTCTGTACGGACACCCAGTGAGAGGACCTCTAAGTCTGGTCAAGGAAGGCTGGTAGCAATCTCCCAGGAAACCTCCCCAGATTGTATATAGCTACATGCTGGCCTTCAGGAACCAGACTAGGCGTTTCAGGGAACTTGCTGTAGCAAACCTGGAAGCCAGCCAGGAGGAGATGTAGCGGTGGTACGACCAGAATGCCACTCTGGTAGAGCTTCAGCCTGGACAGAAGGTGTGGGTCTTGGCCCCCGTGGAGTCTTGTGCGCTCCAGGATAAGTGGACCGGTCCCTTTGAGGTGGTGGAGCGCAAGAGTCCTGTTACCTATTTGGTGGACTTGCGGTCTCCAAGGAACCCCTTAAGGGTCCTTCATGTCAACCGCCTCAAGCCCCACTTGGAAAGGTCCCAATTGGGCATGCTCTTAGCGACAGATGCTGGGATGGAGGAGGAGACCGAGCCTCTTCCTGACCTCCTGTCAGCCAAGGAGCAAGATGGGTCAGTGGATGGTGTCATACTCTCTTCCACCCTGACCCCTGAGCAACAGAACGATTGTCGCCAGTTACTGGGACAATTCTCTGACCTGTTTTCCCTGGTTCCCGGTGTCACTAATTGGTGTGTCCATGATGTGGACACTGGGGATAGCACACCTGTGAGGCACAAGGCCTACTGGGTGACTGACAGGGTAAGGGCCTGCATCAAGGAGGAGGTCTCCAAGATGTATGCCCTTGGGGTAATTGAGTCCTCAAGCAGTCCTTGGGCCAGCCCAGTGGTCTTGGTCCCAAAGGCTGCAGCACCGGGAGCCACACCCGAACTCCGGTTCTGTGTGGACTACAGAGGACTCAATTCGGTCACCAGGACTGACATCCCCATCCCCAGAGCTGATGAGCTCATAGATCGGCTAGGGGCTGCCAACTACCTCAGCACGTTTGATTTAACGTCTGGGTATTGGCAGATCGCCTTGACCGATGGGGCCAAAGAGAGGTCAGCATTTTCCACCCCTGATGGGCATTACCAGTTCCGGGTTATGCCATTTGGGATGAAGAATGCCCCTGCCACCTTCCAGAGGTTGGTCAACCAGGTGTTGGCTGGGCTGGATTCGTTCAGTGCAGCCTACCTGGATGACATCGCAGTGTTCAGCTCCACTTGGGAGGAACACGTGCGCCACCTCTGGGAAGTGTTGATGGCACTGCGGAGGGCAGGCCTCACGATCAAGGCGAGTAAGTGCCAGATTGGGCAGGGTTCAGTGGTGTACTTGGGGCACCAAGTTGAGAGTGGCCAGGTGGCACCCCTTCAGCCCTTCAGTAACTTCTGCAGCACCTCACAGCACTTTTGCATTGTGTTGGTGGTGCCCCAGTCCCTCCTTAGGGCATCGCAAAGAAGGAGAATATAATAATTGGCCACTTGCAAGTCATAATGTGGCACTCTAGTCAGCAGACAAATGAATTTCATAGAAGCAGGTTGACTCGCTCCTTCTCTTCCATCCACAACCTCGCCACTCGTGACCTTCGGTTATTTTAGGTTTTAAATCCTGGGCACCTAAGTGATGGTAGGAAATGTGGGGGACAGCACATGAAGCTCTCAGCAGGCACACGCATGCTCCTTGGGTACGACATGCTGGACTCAGCATTTCTGTTGCTGTTGCCATGATGGAAGCAGCTTGTGTGGCTGGACCTTCCTTGTTCTGGGTCCCAGGGATGGGGCCCTCCATGACGGCATGGCACTCGTCAGGCGTTGGGTCCCAGGGGATGGGTTCCCCAGAGCTCAAGTGAATATGGGGAGACCTGCTCCATGCACGTCTCTCTGTCCAAGAGTAATCAAACAGCATTACGCCATCCCCAGGGCCCTGGCCCACCACAGGGAATTAAAAGGGAGATCATGGAGGACCCCCATGGGCACCATTTTTTGATTTTGGTGTGTTAATATGGCCAGTTTTTAAAAGGGTCATAATTTTGACCTGTTGGGCCAATTTCAGTGACCTTTGGCTCAATTTGCTCCTGGAGCATTCTCAAGAGGTCTCCCAGCTCCATAGGGCATACTTTTTGGCGAGATGGTCTTACTGGCTCCCTGTGCCAGTTCTCTCTCCTGGCTCTTTGTGCTCCTCTCCCGCTGGTGGGGGCATCTTGCAAGATCCTCCAATGCCAACCAGCACATCACCCTCCTGTCTATGTTCCGAAGCCCCAGGGTTGTCTTGTAAGTCACTTAGGGTGGCAGTGGAGTCCGTACCTTCCTCCAACCTGCCCTCAAGGGGCATAAAAGGGCCAGTGCTACTCACGCTCCAGATATCTACCTCGTCCTGGAGGCCAGCTGGAGACCAAGTCCTTACCAGGGCAAAAGTGGGCTTCTCCCAGTCGTCCATGATGCTGCTGTGGTAGCCTTCCAGGTGAAGAACCAGAACCTTTTGGGCCTGGCGGCGCAGGGTACGCCTTAATCTCCTGGGTTCTCCTGCTTAGCTACACAGAAACACGGGGACATTCTGTCGGCGTAAAAGATCAGATTTTATTAGTTGCAGCTAGTACAGTTGTCCTAGAAGTACACACGGTATGTTCTCAGGAGACTGCCAATTCACTCTGTGGCGCACAATTTTATATAGTACATAGTACATAGGTGACATATACATTAACTAAGAACACACCTAAAACATATAAAAGGAATAGTTCGAAAATAGGATAGAGTCAATAGGAAAAGTTGCAAAACAAAGTATCACAGTTGGAGAAGCCTCTCCTCCAGCTGTGTTTGCCACCCCTCCCACAGGTTAAGGTATTAACATGTCTGTAACTGGTTTGCAGGTGGCGAGATACGTTTGTGTGTTTTGGAGGACAGTTGTGAAACAAGAGAATACGAGCGGAGGACAGCGAAGGCCAGAAGATGAGATAAAGTCAGAAGAGAATAGTGGGAACCAACAGATAGTCAAGACAGGGATTAGAGGAACCAGACAGGGATTAGTGTGCTCGGCCAGTCTCTAACACCAGCTTTGTAAACAGAGGCACAAGGCTATTTCGACACAATATTGCAGGAAAAGCAGAAAAGTCTTCGATCGTCCTGCTGCCTGAGTGAGGGCAACACAAAATGGCGGCGGAGCACAAAATGGCGGGTCAATTCGATTACGATCGAAAATCGAATTTTCTCAGACCCTCCTTTTGCCAGAACTCAGGCAAGATAGACTCACGTTAATCTGAGTCAATGTCGATGGCCATGAGGTCATCGAGTTGTTGCTGTACCATCATTTTGATATTTTCTATTCTTTGTGACTTGGGTTTAGGGATACACATAGTAGCACAAAGATCACAGATAGCGGGACCACAGTGCATACAAAGGCAACAAGAGAAAATGATGGTCAAAACTACTCCAAGGAATGTGAATACCTTCCAACCCCATTTGGACAGTAGTCCCCAAAACCACTCCTATAATGACCAATTTCCTTCGTCCTGATGAATCGACTCAGAGATTATATGTAACTTAGCGATAGCTTGGTATACTGTCAGAGCGTCATCAGGTATGAAAATACAGCAACTTGACCCGATCAATCTGCACACTCCACCACGGTCCGCAAGAACAAAGTCTAAGGCAACTCGGTTTTGTAAAGTCATAAGACGATCCGCCTGTAGTTCTGCCGTGATATTACTTAAGGCTCCTACAGTGATGTCTATAGTGGTTTCTACGATACGAACCAGTTGCCTTATATTTCTGCTGTTGGCCATTGGACCCCAAAAAGGAAGAAATCCTTTGAGGAAATCTCCTCCCTCTTGTCCTGCTGTGTCTTTAGAATTAATAATCCCTCTGCCATATCTGTTTCGATGATGATTTGCAGAAGCGGTGTATGTAGGGGGAAGAAGGAAAGCTGTATAGCAGGTGCCAGAAAAACCAGTTGGCAACCATGTGTAAGCCCTATCGTGACAGATGAAATATGTACCCTGAGATGGTACTAGAGGTGGCGAATTCTGAGAGAAGTAGACGTATGTGTGGGAACAGCTGTTTCTTTGTACGGTGTCAGCAGACTGACCATTTATTTGTAGACAGAAATTGCCCTGATGTGGTATAGTCCAAATTGGTGGAGATTTTCATTGTTTGACCTTATCACTAAGGCTAGTGACATAATGGGTGACGTTCCAGTTAGTGTACGCTTTTCTTTCGTCAGCGGAGATCTTACTATTTTTCCATGATTTTAGCCATAGCTACCATTCCTTTTATCAATGAACTATGACTAAAATCCAGACCACCAATATATGAACTAACGGATCGTCTGAATTTGCTTTCATAGGCATTGGAGAAAATAACAAAATAAGCCCAAGCGGAACTTTCATACGAGAACGGAAGAACTAAATATGGCATTCCTTTTTCTACGGTATGTGGCATAAGTCCATACACCCAACAGTTTGTTGTATTGATCACTAATTGATGTTGATGTAATGACTGGACAACTGAATTGTTGTAATATTCGGTTCTTCTAATGAGTTCATGTTGAGGAAGTGTATGAAATAGTTGTGGAGAGACAGTAGAAGAAGACGGAGAGGTAGAAGGAGAGACAACTTTTTGCTGCAGAGCATAAATAATCCAACTTATACACGCCAAAAGAATACACAATAATATAATAATACATAAAGTAATACCACAACGACTATACATTTCTTTACAATGATTCATTTGATCCTTTCTTTCTCTTTTGCCTAATGTAGTCTCCATCTTTCTAAGTGGATGCTCACGGCAATCTTCCTCAATCACTTAGTCACGATTGTCTGCTGTCTTTTGACACTGCAAGTCATGCAGGCCTATTGCCACTACTCAGGTCGCAACCAAGACTCCTACCGTGACCCTGCAACCGGGATAGAAAACTACATAGGAGAGAGAAAATCTTAAGTGTTCTTTAGTATAGGTCTTAGGTTATAGTGTTCTTTATCAGGTACAGTTTGGTCTCGGAAGAATGTTCGTGGATTTGTCGTATTCAAGCGACGATGTGGTGTTATCGCTTCCTGAAGAATGTCATCGTCCTCTTTCTCAGACAATGTTCCACTCAGGTGTGCATCACTAAAAGGTACAAATCGTGGAACCTTTTCGCTCTCAGAGTCTCTAATGCCCTTACGTACCCACTGATCAAACGGTAGAGGCAAAGGCACTTTCTTGCAATGCACGATGTGAATCCAATATTTCTTTCCTTCGACTTTCACTGCTGTTCTTGTAGTGAGCAAAACCTGACGAGGTTCCCTCCACCGGGGCTCTAAATTTTTCGTCCTTTGGAAATTCTTTATGCAAACCCAGTCACCTGGTTGGATGGAATGACCTGGGTCTGTGGAAGCCTCCGGCAAAGCACTCTGAACCTGTTGATGGAGAACACGCAATTTAGTCGTAAGTTCATGCAAGTAATCAATCAACATTGGATATGACAAGTCTGAATATTTCTTAGGGCGAGGGACTCCCCATATATCAGCTGGGTGCCCAAAAACCACTTCATAAGGGCTAAGTCCCAAACGAGAGTGTACTGCAGTTCTGGTGGATAGAAGAGCCAATGGTAAAGCATCGGTCCAATTAAGTCCTGTACTAGCCTGCACTTTCGCTAGTTTTAGTTTTAAAGTTCCATTGTAGCATTCCACTAAACCCGCTGACTGTGGATGGTTTGCCGCATGGAACGTTTGCTTAATACCAAGACCCGCACAAACTTTTCGCATGACTTGGCCCACAAATTCGCTCCCATTGTCACTCCAGACAATGCGCGGCAAACCAAACCTGGGGAAAAATTCTTTTAGTAGAACTTTGGCTGTGGATTAGGCTGTATTGTCTTTTAGAGGGTATGCTTCTATCCATCTAGAAAAGGCGCATACTACCACCAGAACATATTTGAGGTTGTTGCATCGTTCCATATGAATGTAATCGATTTGCAATACCTCAAATGGATATGTCGGAGGAGCAAAGTGACCTGCCGGAGTTGGGGTTCCCTTTCCCGGATTGTACATCAAACAAACAATACAATGTTTCACTACATTGTCTGCACACTTTGGGATTCCTTCGTTTTGCCACACTGGAGCCAGAAGCTTGCATATACCTTTCACACTTAAGTGGGCTGGACCCTGCGCCATAGTAACTACTGGTAGTACATAAGCGTCTGGTATTCAGATAATTCCACCCAACATCCCATCTCATCTAACATTCCTGTACTTTCTTTCCACTTGCTCAATTCTTTCTCTGTAGCCTCTTTCTGAATCGACCTTACACTTTCTACTGTATTCTCATACATTCCTCTTTCTCTAACCCAATTCGCAGGACCCGCAACATACATTTGACTTGTAGCATCTCTCGCTGTCTTTTTCGCTACTTCATCTGCAAATGCATTTCCTCGACCAACATCGTCAGTAATCTTTTTGTGCGCACTACACTTCACAATTGCTATTTGGGCAGGTAAAGAAAGTGACTCAAGAAGATCAGTCACCAACTGACCATGTTGTATTTTAGTGCCATGGGAAGTAAGGAATCCCCTCTCTTTCCAAAGACGCCCAAAATTGAACGCTACAACACACGCATACTGGCTGTCAGTATACACATTCACTCTTTTTCCTTTTGACAACACACATGCTCTCGTTAAAGCTATCAGTTCTGCTGCTTGAGCTGAATTGTGTCTGATACGTGCTGTTTCCACAACTGTATGTGAAGTAGTAACAGCATAGGCTGAAACTGTATCTCCATTTGGAAGCTTGAAACAAGAACCATCCACCCATAGAATTCCATCCGGATTTTCTGGCGGCGGATCTTTCAAATCAATTCTTCCTTTTGACTCTTCCTCAGTACGGAAGAAACAATCATGTTGTTCTTGAACACCTTTCTCTTCTGGAACAGGCAACACAGTAGCTGGATTTAAAGTGTTACATCGTTTGAAATGCACATGACTAGCCAAAAGCGTCAGCTCATATCCAGACAAACGAGCACTCGTAAGATGTTGTGTTTTTGTCCTATTTAGTAAAGTATCCGCTGCATGCGGCACCATAACAATAAGTGTGTTATCTAGCACTACTCCAGCAGACTGTCGAATAGAAATTGCTGCTGCTGCTGTCGCTCTAAGACAACTAGGCAATGCTTTGGCTACTGGATCTAACGTAGCCGAAAAATATGCACATGGTCGGCGTTTGTCTCCAAAACGCTGCGTTAAAACTGATAACGCACAACCCTCTCTCTCATGGACATAGAGCGTGAACGGCTTACTGTAATCGGGAGTACCCAATACAGGAGCAGAACACAGAGCAGCACGCAAGTCAGTGAAACTCTTCTGACATTCGTCAGTCCATGGAAGGGGCTGAGGTGTATCTTTCAAAGTGAGTGCCAACAGAGGTTTAGCCAACAAAGAAAAGTTCGGAATCCACTGCCTACAATAAGAAGTAATACCCAGAAAGGCACGTACCTCCCTTTGTGTGGATGGCACACACATTTGCGCAATCGCTTGAATTCGTTCTGAGGTTAATCGTCGTCCCTCCTTTGATAGGAGATGACCCAAGTAGGTAACCTCTCGACGAACATATTGTAGTTTAGAAGGTGAAACCTTATGATTCAGATTAAACAAATGGCGTAACAATGCAACAGTCACATTTTTGCAAATATCTTCTGAATCAGCAGCGATCAACAAGTCGTCCATGTACTGAATAAGAGCAGCACCAGACGGCAAATGAAAAGCATCAAGATGACATTTTAAAGCTTGACTGTAAATAGAGGGACTTTCACAATAGCCCTGAGGTGCGCGCTTAAACTGGAAGCTTTGGCCTCCAAGAGAGAAGCCAAAAATATCCCTACTTTCTTCTGCAATGGGAATACTAAAGAAGGCATTCTTTAGATCGATAACAGAGAACCAAGTCGCTGTGAAAGGTATCATTGTCAACAGAGCAGTGATATCTGGGACAACAGGAAAATGTGGTACAACAATTTTGTTTACCTCCCGAAGATCAATTACGAAACGATATACAGGAGGCTGAGAAGGATCAGTGCGTTTAAGAACAGGAAGAATAGGACTATTGCATATGTTACCTCTCGTTTCCTCAACCACGTCCTTCTGAATCAAATCATGAATGATTTCCAGAAGCGCTTTTTCACCTTCAGTGGAAATTCTATACTGCGGAACACGTGGCAATTCAACATTAGGCTTAGGTGTGACAACATAAGGTGGAATCTCAAGACAACCCACATCGTTCGGACCCGTGGCCCAAAGCGTTGCCGGGAGAGAAAGCAATTCAGGTGGAAACTGATCTTTGGACAAATACATCGGAGAAGTCAGTTTCTGTCCTAAAGTAAGATGTACACCAGAAGGAGAACAATATATCGTAGCATGCATTCTTTTCAATAAGTCCAAACCCAACAGATTTTCACCGCAACCATTCATCAAAAGAAGCGGAGCTTCCAAATCATAAGGGCCAACTGAAATAGGCAAGGGGCAAGAAACCGGATTACGAACAGGGGCGCCAGAAAATCCTACAGATACATTCGTTAAGTCAGACAAAGGTGCCCCAGGGAGTTTAGAATGAATGATAGAACTTCTCATCGCACCAGTATCTAGGAGAAATGGCTCTGAAACACCCATTGTAGTAACATTAACATAAGGTCCATTCTGATCTACTGGAATCGACACAACTCCCTTACTTTGTCCAAGGCTGTCCTAGTTAGCATGAAGACTTTCATTCTCGCCTTCACCATAATGGTCTTCATTGTAGTACTGTGTAGACCTAACA
Organism: Triturus cristatus; assembly: GCF_964204655.1. Classification (NCBI taxonomy): domain Eukaryota; kingdom Metazoa; phylum Chordata; class Amphibia; order Caudata; family Salamandridae; genus Triturus; species Triturus cristatus. The sequence goes on along the minus strand of NC_140590.1, from coordinate 135,174,892 downwards.
TTTTGCTGATCAAAGTAATTCACGGAATTAGGAGGAGGAAAGGCACGCTGTTCTTGAGTCAACACACCTCGACCTCTACCTCTGTTTGCTGACTGGAGGCCACCACGACCTCGTAGAGCAGATAATGCTCCATTGCGCTGCAATAAAACTGGACAACTATTCTTAAAATGACCTTCCTCTCTACAATAAGCACATTGATTAGGTCCTAACAAAGGTCGCGGAATATATGGCTCAGGTTTTTGATACAACCTCTGAAACTGCGGAGGCTGTTGAAACTGAGGCTGAACATAGCGAGGAGGATAAGCTTGTTGCAAGAGAACCTTCGTTTTCAATTCTTTCGTCTTTTTCTCTTGCTTTTCTCTTTCTTCTTTATCTCTATTTTCATAATATTGTGCAGTAGCCAATATCCGGGCAGAAGAAGAAACAGCCCATGAACTTTCAGAATCTTTCAATTTGTGTGACAACTCGGGAAGCAAATTAAATACAAATTTGTCCACAAATAATCGCTGTCCACCCTCTGCAGCCATATCTTGACCACTGTGATCAATAAATGTCTCCTCGAAACGAGTAAAGAAATCAGAGACACTCTCATCTTTCTTTTGTTTGCATGCTGCTAATTTATCCCAGTTAACTCTCAAGGCAGGCATCATCGTTTTCATTAATGTAATAATCCTACCAGGGAGATCTGAAACCAAAGCATCAGGCTTAGCACCACCCACTTGAGCTACATCTGCGGCCGTTATAGCAGCCCAATCACCACCTAATGCTTGAACATGATTCTCTCTACGAATCTTAGCCCATAATGCTTGTGGGACTACATTTCCCATCAACATATCGATATCAGCCAGATTCATGATGCAAGCATCAACCGTCTGTGATAATTCTTTATAATAACCCGCAGGATTCTTACGAGGATCCGGTAGTGTCTGTTTAAGTGCTAAAACTTCAGATCGATTCCAATGGACATGTACCCATATACGTTGGAAATGAGCAGGAATAGCTGGATTATTACCTTGAGCCGCAACTTCCTCCTTCCACACTGGAGGAACCTCTCTCATGGGATAATTTTTCAGTTTCAGTCTAACCGACGGATCGGAATCAAGGAAAGTCTGAGAGGACAATAAGGATCTAACGGTAATAAGTGTCCTTACAGCGTTTTCAACCTTAGAACCCACAACAAGTCCTTTATCGAAGTCAGCCTGAACATCTAACAGACCCTGTGGAATCAAACTCAAATTCACATCCTCCCATTCTTTAATGAGAGCATCACACATTATATTAACCCCTTCCCCGCTCATGACGGAACCGCTCCGTCATGAGCCACGGTTGCCGTGTGCTCATGACGGAATGGTTCCGTCATGCCACGACCGTTGGCGGCCGCTCCGCCCACGCGGCGCTGTTTCCCCGCCTGTGCGGGGGGACAACGCAACTGGGCGGAGTCATGACGGAACCGTTCCGTCATGAGCACAGCTCAACCGTGACTCATGACGGAGCAGCTCCGTCATGAGCACAGCGCCACCGCGCTGCCCCCCCGCACCCCCCAGCACCGCGGCGGAATTCCCGCCGCGGCGAAGGGGTTAAAAACATATCTTTGCGTAGGCGCATTCCATTGTGAGAAGGTAGACATAATATCGGACACACTATACTGGGGACCCCTCTTGATCCATTTACGTGCGAGAGAGTCCAACCTTTCTCATTCTTCAGAATCTGGGAACTGACTACGAGACTGTCTTCGAGCAAAAGCCGGAGACACATTTAAAGCTTCAAAGAAAGGAGATAAAATACCAGTGACAGTGTCCGTGAGTCGCTTACGCACAGATGGAGAATTGGACATAAGAATAGGGGACAAGGTATTAGGCGAACTAACGGAGGGAGAACCGGTAATTGCAGGAGGAGCAGAAGGCAAAGGAGATCAAAGATAGGAGATGAGGGCAAAGAAGTTGAAGTTAAAGGCAAAACTGGTAGAGGCGGTAATACTGAAAGGGGCAAATGTGGAAGAGCCGGAGCAGGCGGAGGTACTGCTGGCGGCTGAACAGGCTGTAACAACTGGGGTGTATTACCACCTTGTGCATAGGGCGGAGGCAATCTCAATAAATGAGACATTAGGGGATCTTCTTCTAAATCTTTCTTGTTATCGGAAGGGGAAACAGGCAACACCGGATAGCATTTATCTATCGCCATACGATGCTGTCTTTCTGAAATTTCCATCGCATTATTAATTTCGTCATCTTTGAATTGTTGGGCAGCCTGTATAATTGTCATACCCTGTGCTTTCCTATCTCGTTTTGCTTGTTTAATTTCTCTCTGTTTGGCTTCCTTACGCCAAAGGCGGAAAGAGTCAATTATTGCCGGCCGGACTTTTCTTTTGAATAAAACTGCTTCCAAATTATCTAGCACATCAGAATCGAAACTACCATTTTCTGGCCCTTTTGAAACACCATCTTTCTTCGTGTATCGGGTCCATGTCTCGTTAAAGGCAATGGGGCCAACACCATGTTTTGAATAGAGCTCATATGTGAGAGTTCCAACCGAAGGAATCGGACAAGAGTCCTCAAGCCGGGAATCCCTATTACAACCAAAGCAACAAAGTTTTCCACACTTAGTCAGACCAGGCATCTCGTGATTTCACCGGACTGTTCACAAACATCAAGGGGGTAAAACTCAGTTTACGCAGCACAAATGCACTTACCCCTCGGCTTCAGCTATTGCAATAGTCGAATCTAAGGACCAAAGAAACAAAGGAACAAAGAACCAAAGGACAAAGATTGTGGGAGCGACCCACCAAATACTTAACTAAGGATGTCTTCTTACGCCAACAGAGGCCCATCTATCGTCTCGCCTTACCATACATCACCAAAGGAAGGGCCAAAGCAGGGCGGCAGTCAGGGCAGCAGTCGTTAGTAGCCGTCAGGAAGGAGTAACCGCGCTGAAAAAGACCTTCGGACTACTTCGACATACAGGGGTCGCTTGACGTGGCTCGCGATTCCTCCAGAATTTTCTTGCGGGGTTCCTCACGACCTTCAGGCAGAACCACTACCACTGAAGCCGCCCAACGTTGGGCGCCAGTTGAAGAACCAGAACCTTTTGGGCCTGGCGGCGCAGGGTACGCCTTAATCTCCTGGGTTCTCCTGCTTAGCTACACAGAGACACGGGGACACTCTGTCGGCGTAAAAGATCAGATTTTATTAGCTGCAGTTAGTACAGTTGTCCTAGAAGCACACACGGTATGTTCTCAGGAGACTGCCACTTCACTCTGTGGCGTACAATCTTATATAGTACATAGGTGACATATACATTAACTAAGAACACACCTAAAACATATAAAAGGAGCCAATAGGATAGAGCCAATAGGAAAAGTTGGAAAACAAAGTATCAAGTAACTCGAAGAAGCCTCTCCTCCAACTGTGTTTGCCACCCCTCCCACAGGTTAAGGTATTAACATGTCTGTAACTGGTTTGCAGGTGGCGAGATACGTTTGTGTGTTTTGGAGGACAGTTGTGAAACAAGAGAATACGAGCGGAGGACAGCGAAGGCCAGAAGATGAGATAAAGTCAGAAGAGAATAGTGTGAACCAACAGATAGTCAAGACAGGGATTAGAGGAACCAGACAGGGATTAGTGTGCTCGGCCAGTCTCTAACACCAGCTTTGTAAACAGAGGCACAAGGCTATTTCGACAAAATATTGCAGGAAAAGCAGAAAAGACTTCGATCGTCGTGCTGCCTGAGTGAGGGCAACACAAAATGGCGGCGGAGCACAAAATGGCGGGTCAATTCGATTACGATCGAAAATCGAATTTTCTCACAGGTCCAGGGACTTTTTCATTATCTTTGTCTGTCTACAGGGGTTTATAAGGGTGGGTGGAAAGTTCTAGATGCTAGGCACCCCTGATCAATCCATGTATGTAACATTATCTCTCTAACCCCATCCCAACTTTCCAGCAAAGCATTCTAGGACAATCCCATATGGCAGCACCCTTCTTCTTTGGCCGAGGTGTGGCCATAGAAAAGAGCAGCCCCTCCTTTGTGATCACTCTATCCCAGTCCTGAGGCAGCTCCCCCTCAACTGTGATTGTAGCCTGTCTGATCAGAAGACAAAAGTGGAGACAGGCCCAGGGGTTTACTACATCAGCCTGTGATAGAGAAGGCTGACAGTTGACGGTTGAATGCTTAGAGAAAGACCTGCAGTAGATTTATGCAAAACATCATGGCTTTTTAAAAGTACTTGTTGCTTAATAGTTTGCATTTATTAAATGTAACAGGGTTAGCCCAGTGTTTCCTTATAAAAGTAGTAAGTTCTGCTACAGTGGAAATATATTTTGGGGATAGTTCACTGTAAGGACATGTTCAAAATTAACTTTGACATGCCCTACTTATAAATACCATGCACTCTGCCTTTATGGCAATAAGGCCTACTTAGGGATGGCGTATTAATATTTCAAAGGAAGGTTTAGGCTTGTCAAAAAGGGGTTATTTTGGTCGACCGAATTTGCAGCTGCCACAGGCAGTTTACCTGCGTTCAGCCACCAGACTGCGCACATCAATACTCTCTAATGTGCAGCATGCACAAGTGTGCACTAGCGTGTGCACATGGGTTCACATATACCAGCCCAGTGCCCCTTACACTAGCTGCATTGCAGTAGCCTTATCTTAAAATGCTTAGTCCAATTAACATTAAATTACAGTGAGTGAGACTCAGGTAGTGAGACCCACCCACAGGAAAGGTCCAATAACCAGATTCATCAAAAGCCAAAAATCCTGATGGACTAAATGGGAAGAACACATTTGTAACACAATGCGTGTCCACATCTGTGCACCAATTATGTGTTCAAAAGCATCTTTTAATTTATAATATAGTATATGATGTAAATGTATACATTTTCTCCTCAAACATTTGCATGATACTTACTAACAAAATGCAGAGCTTGGCACAAAAAGCAGTTAGACTTAGCTTAGAGGTAATGTGTTAAGTATTTATGCAGCAAACAAACAGTAATAAAGTGACAACATAACACAAGAAAAATCCTACACCAATTTAGTAAAATAGAGTAGATTTAAATAATTTATTTGACAGCAAAAAGACAGAACTCCAATCAGTAGAGCTAAATTTATGAATTTTGAAAGTGTTTGGTAAAAACTAGCATCTAAAAAACCAAAGCACCAACCGCAGACATCTAGTCACGCAAGACAGGTCAAAATCAAAAAATATGGCCGAATGCAATGGAGCGCAGGTCGTTTACAAGTAGTGGATTGCGCCCGATCTGCATTTATCATTGGAGTTCAGATCAAGTTGAGCGGGGAAAGGCTGCAGGCAATGTCCGGGGAGGGAGAATCATTATCGTGGAGCCCCTGGATGAAGTTGCTGTGATCGTTTCTACATTCAGACTTAGAGCCTGTTTATGATGCCGGCGGTCGGACCGCCATCATCCCGTCGGTGGAGGTTCGACTGGTGATGGCTCATTGGTCCGACCGCTGGCGGTTAGACTGAAAGTTTGCCGACACAACTCCGCCACCACCGCCAGGATACTGGATCCTGAGGGTGGTGTCAGGGCAAGTAAATGGCGGTGGTGCCAAGGCAGGCACTGCCATCAGGATTATGACATCCCTTACCGACATCCTTTACTTGGCTGCGACCCCGCCAAGTAAAGGAAGTCGGATATGTAAAGAGGGGGTCCCAAACAGGGTCACCGAGTGATTTTGCCCGGGGGGGGGGGGGAGCAGTGCATGGGCCACATGTTGTGTCCCCCTCTGCATGCACTGTGGCCATGCGCTAGATGATGCATGGTAATAGTGCGTACATGACAGTGCAGGCTCTGCACAGCGATGGCATCGCCTTCAGGCTCACATAGTGAGCCTGAGCATGCCGCTGCTTACAGACCACTGCAGTCACTGCGGTCATGTTATAATCCAGTGGTCAGGATGCCGCCGGCTTGACAGCGGACTCTGCAGCCTGGTGGTCTGACCACAAGGTTCGAAATCACCCCCTTGGTTATTTTTTAGAAGTCAAAAGTGGGATGATGCAGGAGGCTGTAGCTGAAGACAGTTCCAGGAGGTCGGATACCCCTTTGTCGGAGGACCGCTGAACAGGATTTGCTGATGCGGAAACAAATGTAGCAGGAGCCGCCCTGAAGTTAGGCTGACCGGCGATGCACATTGGGCAGATCGACAAGCAGGTTGGTCCTGGTCTTCCCTCGGTTCTTAGAGCAGTTTTTAGCCAGAAGGTTTCTAATTCCATGTTTTGGATTTTGGCTATCTGGGCACCTTACACCACAACTAAGGGTCCAGGAATGGTGAGACATTGCTTGGGGGGTCAGGACTCGCTCAGGCTGGATCCAAGTGCAGGTTCAAGATGGTGGGAGCCTTTAATGTCCTGGGTTCAGGTGTGGATACAGGGCTCAACAAGCAGGACTGGCCTCTGAAGGTTCAAGGCAGGCTCTAGACAGCAAAGTAGTACTTCCTGATGCAGCAAAGCAGTCTTGTGGGATACACAGCAAACAGCTCTCTGAGGGTCTTTCCCCAGGTCCAGAGAGTGAACTGAAAAGTGGGTCTGAGTGCCCTAAGTTTGTACTGAGTGCCTTCTTTGGAGTCAGGAGAAGTTTCAAGAGGTTTCTCTTTGAAGTGCTTGGAATTTCCTGACTCCCCTGCCCTGGCTTTAGGATGGCTGCAGATATAGTGTGGAGGTTACAAGCCCTTTGTGAGAAGGCAGAGCACAGCCGTATTAGTTGCAAGTGGGGCTGTGCCCAGCTGCACTCCCCCTCCTGCCAGCAGATGGCCCATTTATGAACACCTAATTCCTTTATTATATGCCTTCCTGCCATTTACACCCAGTCACATGACCCAGAAGAGGCTGCAGGCTCCAAATGGCTAAGGGCAGGAAAAAGCCAACTTTCAAAATTGTAATTCCAAATCCGACATTACCATTAAAGAGGATTTTTAGTTGCAGTTTCATAGATACCAAACTTGAAATGCTTATCTGTTCTCAATCAAAAGTTAGCACCTATTAAATGTAACAAGAAACCCAATGTTATCTTCTGGGACAGTAGATCTCACATCAGTGAAAAACAAATTTTGGAGTTTTTCACTACCAGAACATGTAAAACTTAGAAGTACATGTCTAACCTTTTAATTACAATGCACCCTGCCCTATGGGCTACGTAGGGCCTACCTTTGGGCTGACTTATTTGCAATAAAAGGGGATTTTAAGACTTGGCAAAGGGGTTATATTTTCAAGTAGAATTGGCAGTTTAAAACTGCATTCAGGCTGCACTTGCAGGCCTGGGACATGTTTTAAGGGGCTACATAAGTGGGTGGCACAATATGTACTGCTGGCCCACTAGTAGCATTTAATTTAGAGCCCCTGAATATATGGTATACCGCCATACAAGGGACTTGTATGTAAATTAAATAAGCCAATCAGGTGAAAAACAATGTAACCATGGTTAGGGGATTGAGCACAAACACTTTAGCACTGGTCAGCAATGGTAAAGTGCACAGAGTCCTAAGGGCAACAAAAACTAATTTCAGCTGAAGAATGGACGTAGTAGGCAAAAAGTCTGGGGGAAGACCAACCCGAGGCTGACAGGTTTAACATGTTGTAATCACAGCTTCCATGCTACATCAAACTGCGTGATCTAATCACTCCGTTTCATTACGTCTTAGCCTAGATACAGGCTATTAGACATGTATAACTGTTCTATTTAGGTGGGCAAGCAAATGATGGCTTGAGCTAAATGTCAGGGTTTTTTTTTTGCATAAGCGACAGAGTAAGCCCAGGGTTTTTTGTACAAAATTTCACAACATTTAATACAAAAAGGTAGCTCAGTTGAGAAAAGCATTTTCTTATGTAAAGACATAAATTACATTTGTAGTATCCTTTATTTACTGGTGGGTCCTTTGTATACGTGCCATTTTTAGGTCTCTTCTGTGGGATTTGGCACGCCCACCAATTGCCATCGGCTGTTATCTGGATCATTTACAAATGCTGGCTTGTTATTGGTGCATTTGTTTAAACATCCCTCCTTTGTGGGCTTAGCTCCCTAGCTGGAGATTTCACTAACAGAACACTTTGTTTGGCCATCACACTGTCCATTGTGAGATGGCCTCTCCTCTCTCCTCCCATGTGTTTTTTCTTCTTGTGAAGCACAGCGCGCTGGCCCCTCCTCCCAGTCTGGGCTGCGCAGCCTAGTCGTGGAATTTGTGTCCCTCTGAAGCCTCTTTTTAGGACTTGTGCGCTGAGATCACCGCCATGATTTATGTTTGCAACCATGAAAGCATGCAAATCCCCGGCGGCTACTTGCCCAAATTCCTGCATCGACTAGTATTGTAAAGAGTTCCAGTGATGTCACAGCTTCATATTAGAATCCTTTCCTGGGTATTTTCAGCACAGGAGAGCATGCAGTGAGACATGGGAGTCTAGGCAGCGTGCATGTGCGCTGTCGCCGGCCTGCTTGACAGGGGCTGGGGTTAGTGCGCGCATATGTGTGACATAGCTGGCTTGTGCTATCCCTGGGTCTGACACCCAGTACCCTGTCTTTCCCTTCCCCAGCTCATGCCACCCTCCACCCTTTGTCTGTATGGAGGTAGTGCCGGTTCTTGAGCCCGTATCTCTGGTGCTACTATTAGTAAACATGGCTGCAGGAGAACAATCGGGTTCTGGAGGCGGTTTGGTGTTCGTATTTGACCGTCACCTGGAACAGACCGACAGCGTGGGACAGTCGCTGGATGTGGCGGTTACTGGGACTTCAGAGCAGCTGCGTGTCAGGAAACTGGGAGTTACGTGGACGGGGCAGCATCTCTGTGTCACTGGGGTAGCTTTATGTGCGGCTCCCTCTGCAAGGTTGGCTCCCGTGCTTTGAGGGTTTGACAGGTTCGGCCTTACGGAGATGCACCCCTTGAGCCGGTGGTGTGTGACTCCCTCCCTGAGCAGCCATTTCGTCCAATATTACTGTTGTTTCGATGCAGTTTTATTGTGTTTCAATGCAGACGAGATGCAAATTCAAATTATTCCTCTTGAAGCGTGGGTAGTGCATCTGTACGTGAGTACTGCACCCCGAAGTACCAGTAGCAACTTTCTGTGCACTGTGGCCATTGTATTTCTGTATAAAGGGACCTTCCAGCAAAATGCCCTCTTACAGGTACCCGGCACAAGTCTCCAGGGGCTGCCCGGACGTACATACATTTCAATGCGTATGCAACCTTCATTTGCACCTCTTTGCCTTGTGACCTCTCCCAACTCTAGTGCCAACAACTCCTCAAAGCGCTATATAGATGTAATAACAATCCAATCCACAGCAATGTATCATTTTCAGGAAGTGGCATGGGTTTGTTATACCTCTTCATCCGTTTCCCAATAACTGAGAAAGGTTGGCATCAACTAAAACCTTAGAAATGCAACGCCATGTAGAAGTGACATTTATGCTTTACATGACCAGAAAGAAGGCACGTGGGATCTCCTCTCCCCTAGCTCTATTAACTGCATTCTAGGCCAATAGGGTGTGTAATAATCATCAGCCAGAACGTTCATCAGGGCGCAATCAAAAGAACGTTTTGGGGTGAAAAATACCACTGTTCAGATTGTACCATCGTAGCCCCCTTCTGGTCACGCCTCCTCTAGTGGCCTGGTTCTAAAAGTGCTGAATTGTACTTTATTTTTGTTTGTGTTTCCTAACCTCTGGCAATTAACTTCCAATTAATGTCCCACCTCAAAACAACGCGTGCATGTGACGCTGGCAAATTATGTATCCGCATACACAGCAGCGATTCCCTGCCAGTTGGATGGCTGCTTAGCTGCTTCCAAGTGTGCTCTGTATGCCACTGGTACCACAAGCCGAGGCTGAAGCCAGCAGATAACTGGTACTTCTGAGTTGTACCGAGCATTATGCAGTCATATTGATACTGCAGTTGGTGAGTGAGTTCACTTACCTCCTTAATGAGTCCCCTTCACCTCCGAACCATCAGCTGTCATGCATCTCTGAACTGTGCTCAAGCTATGGCATGCATCAGAGCTGCTTCTCCCATACTCATAGGTCCCAGGCAGTCAAGACATTACATGTACATGCCAACATATTGCTTCTTCTCGAACCAATGACATCCATTTTTAACTGACAAGAGTTCATGCTATATGCAACACTCTGAGACAGCGCTGACCTTTTAACAATACGTGGCATCCTGGGACTTGTAGTATTGCTTTTAATATTGTTGTATACAGTATAAAACCATAACATGCTGAATTTTGGTTGGTTGAGACCTAGCACATTGAAGATCTGGTGTGTGGCGTGGATTGACTTGACAATTATGGTACCATCCCGGTTCCGGCAGTTTGGAGTAGGTCTACTGATCGTTACAAGGAGAACATACAACACAGAGTTCATGTGTCTTTAAGCTGTTGGAGATTGATGGGGCCAGGCAACTCAAACCTTTATGTCGTCAATCACATCCTTAGGTAGTTGTGGTAAACAAAAATCTTCTTTACCGGACTGAATTTCATACGGGATCTTGAAATAAAATAAAATAGCTCAGAATAACAAGAGGCAGAATCCGTGGTATAAGAGTTTCTAAATGGGCTTTATTCCATCAAAAAAATGGCCGACTCGAGTCGCGGCCTTCAGGTTCCGTCACCACGAGGGTTCAGGAAGTGAAGTACAATAATTTATTGACAGACATGCATTTTTATAATAAGTACATTACAATGAAACGAATGTAGAAGGCGTAACATTTGATAAGAAAAGTGACAAAACAGGTACGTAATCGAAACTAGGCGTAATAAGGAATAAAAGAAACATGATTGGTTAGGATTATCAGACATAGGGGGATCTATAAGATAATACTTGGCATAGATGCGCGCGCAGCAGCATGACGTGTGATTGACGTGCAACTAGGGGGTGAAGGGGACTTGACATTTAGCTCTACATGTGGAGACGAGAAGTCTGGGGGGTCAAGTCAACCTAATCCCAAATCATATCTAACATCCTATGTTTAAAGAACTATGTTATCCACAAGGAAGGACTCTCGGACAGAATCTAGTCTATACTGACTGTGTGCGTGCACAAACGCCTAAGTGTCTATATGAGATGCGAGGGGCAGAAAACTTTCCATGGCAGCAGGGCTATGAATCATTTGCAGGAGGACGGAAAGGCCGAGTCCTTTGCTTGTGAGCTAAAGGAAATGTTTACCTAAATCACTAGACAGGAATGCATCGGCTGAAGAGCAAAATAGATAATTCGAAGGTGAAATACAGCTTCTTGGCAGGCAGGCGAAAACTGGCCGAGGCAGGCACCGTTAGCTGCACAGGGAGTAGGGCAAAGTTCATGGATACAGATGCGAGCTCAAGCTGAAGCTGTCAAAGACAGAGAGCAGGAAAAGGCTTTGAGGACAGAATCGGGCCTACTTGCCTGAACTGTAAAAATGGAGTAACTTAGCCATATAAAGTCGGTGGCCTTTCATACTTAGGAATCGAATATCCAGCCCATCGATGGCGGATCTGACAGAGAACATGTCGACGGTAGACACACATATGTTTGCGTCTTAGAAACTGGAACTAGAGGGAACATACATGTACTTGTAACATGCATATAGAACCGTTGGGGTCCAAGATAGGGGACATAACTGATCAGGAAAATCCACATTTCCACATTCCCTCCTTGTCCCCTACTTGCCCTTCAAGAGATATCAATCTTCATCATTCCATCGATTTGCTCATGGAGCATCATTTCTTCTTCCTTCTTCTTCCGGCATTTTGAACGAGAACTGTGATATGGAATGCATGATGTGGCACACAGACCACAAATCGCTGGTCCACATTGTAGGCATAAACAACAACTGAAGAGCATAAGAAGGCCAATACCTAGGAAGGATAGAACTCTCCATCCCCAGGCTGATATCACACTCCAAAACCACCCGGACCACGTCCAAGTGCCTGGATTTTCGTGTATCTGGCTTACAATCTTATGAAGGCGTGTTATAGCTTTATATACAGATGGCGAATTTTCTGGTATGAATATGCAGCAGCTGGATCCGATGACCCTGCAAGCTCCTCCCCTATCGGCCAGGATGACGTCAAGGACAAGACGATTCTGGAGAACAACAATTCTCATCACTGATTGTTCCTCTGTCAGATTGCCTAGGGCGGCTATAGTCTCATTTACTACAGCTTCAAGAGTCTTGGTGAGTCTACGTATCAGCTTACTATTTGATATTGTACCTATATAGGGAAAGATACCTTTATTGAAATCTGCATACTTGTCCCATGCCGTCTCAGTATAATCGACAACTGGGAGATCTCTTCGCTCTCTATTGTGTACTAAATGAACATTTCGATAATAATCAGGGGGAGCTAGAAAAACAGGTGGCAGAAGGAAAGCTATGTAACAGGTACCATCCCAATCTAGAGGCAAACGCATATATGCAGTCTGACCACATATAAAGTAAGAATGGCGAGAAGCTCTAAATGAAGATTTACCTTGATCACTATATTCTACTGTAGTAACGCATTGGCTATGGCCCATGTGTATGGAACCAACTTTTCTCACACATAATTCACCCTTAACTGGAAATACTGACATAGTGGGCAGAATTAGTTCAACTTCGGATTTGACATTCAAAATCATAAGATTAGGCGTAAAATTACCTAATTTATACACTTCATTTTCTAAATCAGTTCCTGTTCTACTGGGGTGACCCTCCTTATTAGGGTGACAGACTTCGAATAAAACTAGATTCAGATTTCCCCATATCCAATGTTGTTGATAAACTGCTGTGTCTGGGTCTATGGAATTTAATAAACTAAACCATGCTCCACAGGAGCCATTGTGTGTGAACGGATGTGGAAAGAAAGGCAGAACTCCTTTGTTATTCTGATAGGGAGGGAGTCGGCCACACACCCAACAATTGGTGGCATTACTAGTCTGATGGGAATGATGTAACATACTAATGAATGTGTTATTGCGCAGCGCAAGTCTATAGGACAACTCATGTGGGGGGAATTCACTAAAAGAATGTTCATCAGTTATATTGAAAGCACGTTTAGAAACAGGATAATACATATGCAACAATATACTTGCAGTAACTAAAAAATTCAAGAAAAACAAAATTAATAAAGTCACAATACAGTGGTTACGCAGTAATTTACAATAAGCATGTCGTTTCATTATGATTCTGGACTCTACATGATTCAGACCTAAGGGATACATGTCGGGACAGATTCAACCGCTTCACCTTGGAGAGGACTTAAACAATCAAATCGTCCGACAGTTTAGATCTGGACCTGAGTTTCTGCTTGTAAAGTTCGGTGCTACTGGCCTCAGCCAAAGGTAGCTTTGAGTCAATGGGGGAAGACACACGGGGAGTACTGTTTGTGTCAGGAGGAAGTCCATGAAATTTCTTTATATGGCTGGAATGCACCCAGCCTTTTCTCCCTTCGATCTTCACAGCTGTTCTGGTCGTCAGCAGGACCAACTTAGGACGCTTCCACCTTGGCTCCAGTTGGGTTTTCCGATCAAAATTCCTGACGAGAACATAATCGCCGGGAATTACATCATGAGGTTTCACCTCGGTGTTGTCGGGAAAAGCTGCGACTACCTGTGAACGACAAGATTGTAGTGCAGACATCAAGGAAGCCAGGTAATCTGTCAGCATATTACAATCAACATCAGTTATTTTACGGGGTATAGGCGTCCCCCACATATTCGGTGGTCTTCCAAAGATCACCTCATAAGGGGATAGCCCCGTTCGAGAGTGTGCTACCATCCTCATGTAAAATAGCGCAACTGGTAAAGCTACTATCCAGTCCACACCTTTCTCCTGACATATCTTAGACAGTCTGATTTTTAAAAGTTGATTATGTCGTTCCACGAGACCTGCTGCCTCGGGGTGTCGGACACAGTGGAATTTCCACTGATATCCCAACAAAAGTGAGACATGTTTCATTAATTCGGATGAAAAAGGCTGGCCGTTATCTGAATATACAACACGTGGTAAACCGTACCGTGGGAAGAATTCTCGAACTAGCTGCTTGGCAGTAGTCGGGGCAGTGTAATCTGATACGGGATACGCCTCTGTCCAACGGGAGAGAGCGCAGACAACTACGAGAACATATTTGAATCCTCGACAACGTTCCATCTGAATATAATCCATCTGGAGGACTTCAAAAGGATGGTCAGGAGGCTGAAATCCACCCTGCTCTACGGGAACACTCTTTCCTGGATTAAACTGACAACATATCATACAGGTACGAACCTTTTGTTTAGCTGCTGCTCGTAAATGTTTGTTGAACCAAATGTGCTGAATGCTGTCTAGCATAGCCTTCTCTCCTAAATGTGCTGGACTGTGAACTGTAGCTATAATGGCTTGAACCATGGAATCAGGGAGAAACCATACAGATTTCTCCTTCGTCATCCATCCTTGATCTGTCTGGATCCCTCCGAGTTCAGTCCACTTCTTTATTTCTTCTGCTGTGGCATGTGTTTGTATATCAATTACGTCAAGTGCGGGATCCTTAATTGTCATACACTGTGTTGGTGTCTGAACTATTGGCTTTGTCATGTCTAATGTGCGATTCTGAGCAGTCTGTTTAGCTGTTCTGTCAGCTAAATCATTGCCTTGAGAAATGATATCAGTAACCTTCGTGTGTGCTTTACATTTCATAATCGATATAGCAGTGGGTAGATGTATTGCGTTTAACAAAGCATGAATGAGGGGTCCGTGCTGAATGTGGGCACCATGGGAAGTTAAATAACCTCTCTCTCGCCACAACACGCCGAAGTCGTGTACAACTCCGAATGCATAACGTGAGTCAGTGTATACATTAACTTTCTTATTTGTGGCTTGAATACAGGCTTGTGTTAGAGCAATAAGTTCTGCTGCTTGGGCGGACAAAGTATCTATACAATTTGTCTCAATAACTTCAGTGTCTGTTGTGACTGCATACGCGGCCACTAAATCTCCTGTACTTGTTCTCATGCACGATCCGTCTACATACAACGTCAGGTCTGGATCTAACAACGGAACGTCTGTCAAGTCTTGTCTAGGTTTCGTCTTTATTTCAATGATTTCAACACAATCATGAGCTAGTGGGTCTGTTCCAATTACAGGTAATAGTGTAGCAGGATTCAATGTATTACACCGTCGGATCTCTATGTGTGGTTGAAACAATGTCAATTCATAACCGGTAAGTCTTGCTATGGTCAAGTGTTGTGTTTGTGTTCGGTTCACAAGAACCTCTACTGCATGTGGTACTTGTACTGTCAATGGATGTCCTAATACTATGGCATCGCTTTGTCTGATTGCTAAAGCTGTCGCTGCCACTGATTTCAGACATGCAGGCAAAGCCTGAGCTACGGGATCTAATGTACTGGAAAAATAAGCACATGGTTTGCGTGATCCTGCTTGATCCTGAGTGAGTACTGACAAGGCAGTACCTTCGCGTTCTGTAACAAAGAGTGTAAAATGTTTGCTATAACATGGTGTTGCTAAAACAGGTGCTTGACATAAAGCTTTCTTTAAGCTTTCAAAAGCTTGTGTATGTTCCTGAGTCCAAGGGAGAACAGTCGATGTGGCTGCCTCCTGTGTGGTTAACTGAATGAGTGGTTTTGCTAGAAAAGCGTACTGAGGGATCCACTGCCTACAATATGAAGTGAGGCCTATGAAAGCTCGCACCTCCTTTTGTGTCTGGGGTATTGACATGTTAGCAATTAACTGGATGCGATCTGGTGTAAGCTGCCTTCCCTCCTTGGACAGCGAGTGACCAAGATAAATAACTCGCTGGACACAGAATTGCAGCTTAGAAGGAGACACCTTGTGCCCCTTGTCGGCTAGGAAATGTAAAACTGTCAGAGAAGCTTTTTCACATTCTGGCTCGCTTCTCGCTGTGATCAGCAGATCATCGACATATTGAAGCAGTGCAGTATTGACTGGCATGTGGATACTGTCAAGTTCTCTCTTCAGTGCTTGGCTGTAGATGCTGGGGCTTTCTGTGAATCCTTGGGGAGCGCGTGAGAATTTAAAGCTGCGCCCATTTAAACTGAATCCGAACAAATATTGGCTTTCCGGATCTATTGGGACGCTGAAAAAGGCATTCTTGAGATCGATTACAGTAAAGAATGTTGCTTCGGAATCAATTGCTGTCAACAATGATGATATATCAGGGACCACAGGGAATTGTGGTACAATGCACTTGTTTAGTTCACGCAAATCAATAACCAATCGGTACACTGGTGGGGCAGTAGGATCAGTTCGTTTAAGAATCGGAATTATCGGTGAATTACATACATTGGAGTCTGTTTCTACAACTACTCCCTGGACAATCAGCTCATCAATGATTTTCAGCAAAGCCACTACAGCATCATGCGGTAACTTGTATTGTCGCATTCGTGGTAGTACCACTCCTGCTTTCAGGGTGACTCGATAGGGTGTAATGTTCATGCAGCCAACATCCGTAGGGCCTTGTGCCCATAGATGTACTGGTAAAGTCTGTAGTCGGGGATCCATGTCTCTAGACACATAGTGACCTTTAAAATCACGTAAAAACAACCTTACTCCTTCCGGAGAACAACATATTATGGCTCCTAGTGCTTTCAGAGTTTTAATTCCTAACAGATTTTCTGGGCATGATTTAGTAAGCAATAAATCTGTAGTTCGTGTCAAAGGTCCTATCGTAAGTGGTAGAGGCTGTGATACTTCATTAACAATAGGTTTTCCTGAAAAACCAAGGGAAATATTTTGAGAGCCTGAGAGGGGTGCCCCTGGAACTTCACTACGTTTTATGGTTGTTCGACTTGCCCCTGTATCGAGTAAGAATTTTCTATCTTGACCTAATAATTCACTATGTACATAAGGTCCTTCTTGATCTACAGGAATCTCGATAAGCGGTAAGTCAACTTCCCTCTCTAGGCTTGTTCATGCGTAACGCTGATACTCAGGGTATTCATACTGTGCAGTCTGATACATTTGTCGTGTTGTGGTCTGTGTGGCAGTAGCAGGCAACGGCGGTGCAGCTGGCACAAACTGTATGGGTTGCTGTGAGGCTGGCATGGACTGTTGTTGAACTGGCATGGACTGTCCATGCTGCATAGCTCCTTGTTCATTCTGATCTTGTCTAACTAATCGTGGTCTCTCCTTTGCAATACCTGTAGCTATATTACGTTTCAGGACTGGACAATCGTGTACATAATGGCCCAGTTGTTTACAGTAATTGCAGCTTCCTTTTACAGGAACTGCAGAATCACCAGAATGTGTCACACCCTTTTTGTGACCATCTGCTGGTACTGTCTGAGAAACTAGCATTTTCATTTTTGTATCCTTCATGCGTCTATGCTCGTGTTCTTGTTCATCCCTAATTCTATTGTGATGATACTGTAACATTTGTAGCATTTGTGACGGAGTGTTACTTTGCCAGGTACTCTCGAATTTCAATATTCTATTCTTTACTGGAGGCAATGCATTTTCCACTAATTTTGTCACAAATAAATGTGGATATGAGTCACTACTTGCTTTTATACCACTATTTATACCAAAACATTTTTCAAATCGAGCATAATAATCGCTTGTGTCTTCATCTTGCTTTTGTTTGCAGGCTGTGATTGCACCCCAATCTTCCTTTTTTGTAGTTAATAAACGTGGCAGTACCTGTACTAGTAAACCTGGTAACAGTTTAACTTTATCCCCGAGCCCTGAACCTGCAGTTCGGCCCCTTTCTTCCTCTGCTAATGCTGTCCAGTCTATCTTTTGGTCACCCACTTCCCACTCTTTTTCTTTCAGTTTTTCATAAATGCCAGCAGGCAAAAGCACCTTTAATATCGTCATAATATCAGGAAAGGTGTACTCTCCCATCAGTAACATGTCTTTAATTTCTCGGTGGAAACCTGCTGGGTCTTTGTCATGACTAGGTACTACTTTCTTCATTTCCAATAATTCCATTTTTGATATGGGTGTGTAAACAAATACACGGTGAAACTCATTGTCCTCGCCTTTTATTGGGTGTACTTCTCGTAGGGGATTTTGTCTATCCATATAGTACGGCGCTCTTTCTCTGCGGGGCAGCGAGAGAGAATCCGGACTTACAAAAAGGACATACTGCTTACGTGACACTAATATCTCTTTAATTAGCTTGTTACTAGAACCTCTCCATCTGTTTGTGAGTAGTTCCGTTAATATATCAGGTAAAGGACCAGGGTCAGCATGTTGGCTCTTATATAATATGAGGAGTTGCTGAATCATATAGATTCCAGCTAAACGTTGTTCATCTGTACTGAGATTAAAAAACGTGTGTGCTACGGTCTCATCACCGTATTTTTCAGGACTGTCAATCCAGTGAACGGCTGATCTGGCTAACTCTTGCTCATCCATGGAATCGAGGAAGTGGTAACCCCTTCGTTCTCGTAATATTTTATCTGCGGCTTGAAACGAATGTTCAGGAGACTTCAGATTTATTATAGGCGTCGGATACGTTCTGCTATTATTTGGGCATACTGAGTGTATGGGATCAGAAGAACATCTAGTATTTTCACAGGATCTTCCTCTGCCTACATAAGCTATGGTCTCTGACTGTCTTGCGGAATTCCCTGATTCGGACATTTCATCTTGCTCAAACTCGTCTGTTCCCAATCTCTCTTCATGAATACGCTCTATTTCTTTACGGATTTTTCGGCACATGGCTATTATACAATTTTGCTTATCGTGTCTCCCTTCTGATATATTCTGACTCCATTTTGTAAGAATAAGCATTGCATTCGGGTCTACCCCCGGGCGGTCTTGATTTCTGATCACACAGTTTATGAGGAAACGTAACAGTTCCCCCTGTATTTCTACTTTCTGGAATTCCATAGCTCTGTTAATACATCCTGGATCTCGTCCTGTTTGAACAAAATGATATATGTTATCTAGATGCGTAGTCATTCCTGGTAACCTTGCTAAATACTCTGCGGCTCGCCTGATACGTAATGATGCCAGGACCATTTCGTCCTCTTTACCAACCACTGGGTCATATCTACAATTTACAAGGAGTTCCTTAAGCGTACGTTCACTTACGAATTTAGGTGTACGTGAATGTGCTGACTCTTGAAAAACAAGTTTATTTATTCTGGGTGGTGTAAAGGTAATGCTAGCACCTCCCGTGGCCCCATCTGGGGCGTCGGGTGTGAATGGGTTCGTTGAACGTGACACAGCAACTATGGGTGTCGATACCCCTGTAGAATCGACTGCGGAAACAGATGCGGAAACAGATGTGCTTGCTGACGCTTGCGTCGGGACTTGCTGTTGCACGGGGACAGATACCTGATCCTGACGTTGAACCCCTACACCAGACGGTCTATGTGGTGCGGCGTTAGCATATTCGGGAGCTGCGTCGTCTAGATATGAGGAAAGAAAAACATCTTCTGCGGTTCTGGGATGCCCTTGTGGATGTACCTTAATTGGAAATAATGGGGGTGGCAAGTCTTTTGGCATTTCTGGAGCAGCCTTAGGTAGTCCTTCGGCTAGAAGGGGATACATACCATTCATAAGAGCATTTCTTTGTCTATTTACTTGTTCTGATTTCACTCGGATACCTTCCTCAATTAATAGACTTTCTTGAGCTTTATTTGAACTTTCTTTACTCCTCTCTTCTTGTCTACGTGCTTTTTCTGTTCGTCTATGAGATTCTTTACGCCATAACTCAACAGCGTCTTTCTGTGACTGTCTGACCTTTCTTTTCCATAACTCTTCCTCCACTTTCATGATGCACTCTGCATCCCAGGTTCCCGCTACGGGCCACCTTTGACTTTCCGGCAATCCCTTGGTATAGTCTACCCATAGATCAAGAAACAATATGGCATCTAAGCCATGCTTATGGTACATGAAATGCCCTGGAGTGTCCCTAGGAGGAATAGGAACTGCTTCTTCAAGCACCCCTTTTCTGGTAGTAATCTGTCTTAACTTCGAGAAGAGCGGCATATTGACAACTGATCTGATACTTACTCTTGAACTTACTTAATACGAAAAACACAATAATGAACAGTGAACAATGAACACTCATTCATACCACAATATTTGAACACTTTAAACATTAAACATTAAACATTTTAACAACGACCGACAATGATGACAGTCTGCCTAACTAATCACCACGCTGAATTCTTGACAATAACTGCATACTTCGGAATACTTGATATACTGCTAAACAGTACATATACACTGCTAAACAGTGCAGACCGGATTTGTGTACCCAAATCCGTCTTGACCGGCACAACCTATGTGCGCGTCAACACGCCTCCCCGGCGATGGTACTCACCGAGTAGCTCCTTGAAACGGAAGGCCTCAGAGAATGGACGGGACTCAATGACTGCGGACAGCGGACCCTCTGGACATCGGGACTTCGAAAACCTGGTGGGCCTCTGTATACCTCGGATCTTGCTCTCTCAGCTAGGCTCTGGTCGGGATACTTCGCACTTCTCACCGCCTCGTCTGGGTTGATCGCAGCCTCAGTCGCCCCCGCTTGACCGGAGGGAGCTTACAGGAAATCCTGCTGGTACGCGTTTATGGTCCGTCCAGCTGTGGCAGGAGACCGGGCCTGCAACGCACCGCCGGCGCGTGAGATGAGAAAGTGTCCCTGTTCGGGCGCCATTATGTGGTAAACAAAAATCTTCTTTACCGGACTGAATTTCATACGGGATCTTGAAATAAAATAAAATAGCTCAGAATAACAAGAGGCAGAATCCGTGGTATAAGAGTTTCTAAATGGGCTTTATTCCATCAAAAAAATGGCCGACTCGAGTCGCGGCCTTCAGGTTCCGTCACCACGAGGGTTCAGGAAGTGAAGTACAATAATTTATTGACAGACATGCATTTTTATAATAAGTACATTACAATGAAACGAATGTAGAAGGCGTAACATTTGATAAGAAAAGTGACAAAACAGGTACGTAATCGAAACTAGGCGTAATAAGGAATAAAAGAAACATGATTGGTTAGGATTATCAGACATAGGGGGATCTATAAGATAATACTTGGCATAGATGCGCGCGCAGCAGCATGACGTGTGATTGACGTGCAACTAGGGGGTGAAGGGGACTTGACATTTAGCTCTACATGTGGAGACGAGAAGTCTGGGGGGTCAAGTCAACCTAATCCCAAATCATATCTAACATCCTATGTTTAAAGAACTATGTTATCCACAAGGAAGGACTCTCGGACAGAATCTAGTCTATACTGACTGTGTGCGTGCACAAACGCCTAAGTGTCTATATGAGATGCGAGGGGCAGAAAACTTTCCATGGCAGCAGGGCTATGAATCATTTGCAGGAGGACGGAAAGGCCGAGTCCTTTGCTTGTGAGCTAAAGGAAATGTTTACCTAAATCACTAGACAGGAATGCATCGGCTGAAGAGCAAAATAGATAATTCGAAGGTGAAATACAGCTTCTTGGCAGGCAGGCGAAAACTGGCCGAGGCAGGCACCGTTAGCTGCACAGGGAGTAGGGCAAAGTTCATGGATACAGATGCGAGCTCAAGCTGAAGCTGTCAAAGACAGAGAGCAGGAAAAGGCTTTGAGGACAGAATCGGGCCTACTTGCCTGAACTGTAAAAATGGAGTAACTTAGCCATATAAAGTCGGTGGCCTTTCATACTTAGGAATCGAATATCCAGCCCATCGATGGCGGATCTGACAGAGAACATGTCGACGGTAGACACACATATGTTTGCGTCTTAGAAACTGGAACTAGAGGGAACATACATGTACTTGTAACATGCATATAGAACCGTTGGGGTCCAAGATAGGGGACATAACTGATCAGGAAAATCCACATTTCCACATAGTTTTCCTTTAGATGTTGACGTGGTAATCCAAGGTTAGTTTACCCACATACCACGGTGTGTAGATTCCAGAAACATTAATTGGTCCTGAAGAATTGCCGCTTGATCAGTCAGACAGTAAGGCATGAAACATGTTGACCACTTAGAGTAGAGCGCAACACCCTGACACATAACATCAGGTAGTCGCCACTCTTATAATTGTAATCAGGTTGGAAGCCAGTCATAATAAAATCTGTTTAGTTGGACTTCCTTACCTGTTTTAATTCACTACCTCCTCTGCACTTTATCTACACCCATTAGGCCCCTCACACCCACAGCACCAAATGGCAGGAATAAAAGATCTCCGCCAAAGAGCCCCTCATAGGGTGCCCATTGGGTATTGCAGCGTCGACCCGACGAGGAGCAGGCCCTATGATGAAGCATGACACCCAGCTGGCTGGGTGTGTGGGGGCCCGAATTCCGAAATGAGGGATCCCCCTTCCCTCCTTTCACAGTAGTAACACCTATTTTCTCCTGTTGCGACACTTTCTCTCCCTTTTACTGACCCACTAAGGAACTGCATACCCTCTTGGTAGTGGAATTATGATACCATGTCTTCAAATCTGTATGAAGGTGTAGTAAAATGGTTAAACAACTAGGTGCAGTACTTGTCGAGTGGTTTGGCTCATGAATTCTCTTCCGGTTATTTTAAATAATAGTTCGGGGCAGCAGGGTAAGTAAGATTTGTTACTAGGTCTTGCACTTTGCGAAAAGCTGGTTGCTGCTCTGGTGTGCTGCTTTTCACAAGTTATTGTTGAATATCCCCACAGTTCCACACCACACAATTCAACTCCCCACATTTCGAATCCACACCACATAATTCAACACCATTCTACATAATTTAACTCAACAGCACAATTACACAACACTCCACATACATCCAATCCACACCACAAAATTCAAAAGCAAACCACATAATTAAATTCCACTATATACCACTCCAAAAGACAAAATACTATTACATATAATTACAATACATAATACACAATCCCACGTCACATCATTCCAGTACACTCAATACCACATAATTACTATCCACATATTTTCACTGCACACCATGCCACATAGTTATACTACACAAACCACACCACACCATTCAGTGCCACAACTAATTAGTACAACCCACATAATAACACTACACACCCCATTCATACACTCCATAACACAGGTAAAAAACAATGTCATTTACAACGCCAACACCTGCAACTCAAGCAAATGGGAAACCTATTGCATTTCCAATGCTTGTTCAATAGGGTCTTTCAGTTGTACGTAATGTCTTCTTGGTTATATATAAGATAACAAAAACGCTTATAACACTTTTTTATTATAACTTTTCAACATGCTGTAAAGCAGCCTCACTACCTTACAACATAGCTAAAAGACATTGGCAAAATCAATAGCTCTGGCTAAACACTTATTAGGTCCCAAAGGCGAGACCTATTGGCTATGCCAATGCTTGTTTAATGTAGCTGTTATATGTTTAAACTGCACATTGGCCTCTGGCTGTGCATGTACTCTGTCTCTTAGAGCCAAAGAAAAACTATTTTTGTGGCATGCCCACTGCTTGCCATTTAATGTAAATGGTTAGGGACTGAAAAGTGTTTGCAGGAACAAAAGTAAGAAGTAACATTTGCATGAATACAAGAAGGTTGAAGCAATGCTGTTTTAAAAATGTTTGGGGGCCAACGCAAGACATAAGTAGGGGTTCCCTGTTTCAAGCAACTTTTGAATTTGTTACCCACTTTTTTATTTAATTCAACCCCTCAGGTGGCCACACAATATTGAACTATACATTAGAATTTCAAAAACAGGGACATGCAGAAAGCTAAAGCTGACCACCATCCTTCAGCCAGGTAATACTTGAGTAACCATGGATACAGCCATTCCTTTTTGCACTTGAATCTACATTTCATGTAGAATTCATTGTCTAAAGAGCTTGTCTCTCCCATTGTAGGAAACACCGGGTATGTATGATTTTGGGGATATTTAGTGGACTAGCGCTTAAAATTAATATGGGATCTATGTACATGGAGCCTGAAATCGTATTTCAATTGCTTCATGCTCTTAATCACAAGTAAATCCACTTCTATAACTGGAAT
Organism: Triturus cristatus; assembly: GCF_964204655.1. Classification (NCBI taxonomy): domain Eukaryota; kingdom Metazoa; phylum Chordata; class Amphibia; order Caudata; family Salamandridae; genus Triturus; species Triturus cristatus. Next base: position 135,150,977 of record NC_140590.1, on the reverse strand, counting down.
AGTGAAAAACAAAATATTGGAGTGAAATCTGGTACATTTCTCTGTTATTCTCTCATCTTTGTCCCTTCTATCCACGTGTAGTGTACACTTATTTAGTTAGACAGTGGTTACCGCCTTTGCTCAGTAGAAGAAATGGGAGAAATCAGGAGAAAGCAAGAAAGGGAAGTAAAAAGAATGGTACAGCTAGAGAGGTTAGGTAGAGAGAAAGGAGATAAAGACAGATATGAGGTAAAGACATAGGTGAGGTACGCAGAGGCAAGGTAGAAGGTGAGGTAGGTAGGGACATAGGTAAAGAGAGAAAAGTGAAGTAGCTAGTAAAATAAGGTAGGGAGTGATAAGTAGAGGGCTAGCTATGGTTATGGAGTGAGGTAGAGAGAGCTAGAGACAGCGAGAAAAAAATGTAGACAGTGGTGGGGTATGCAGAGAAATGAGGTACAGGGAGGCAAGAGATAAAGACATGATGTGGTGAGAGAAATACAGCAAGATGCAAGGTAGACAGCACCTATGTACAGAGAAGGATAAAATGAGAAAAGAGGTACTGAAAGACATGTTAGTTAAAGAGAGGTACAAGGCAGACAAGAAGATAGACAGAGGAGGTCAAAGGTCTGAAGAAAGATGGCTCATAGAAAGAACCATGTTGAGAGTTAATTTAGAGATGGGTAGGTACTTTGAGATATGAAGAGAGAGGTCAAGCGAAAAGGCTAAGGTAGAAGAGGTAAGGTGAAGTATGTTGACAGGCATGAAAAAGAAAGATAGACGATAAATAGAAAGAAAGGTGATACTGACAGTTGACACGGATAGTCAGCTATAGGAGTAGATAAAACAAGCATTTGCATTTATAAGAGTTTGAGCTATTGGCATTGTAAAATTACAATGCCTTTTATTTATGTTTTGGTTTTAAAACAAATAAAAGGCATTGTCATATACAATGTCAGTAGCATAAACTCGCATAAAAGCAGTGTGTGGAGTGCAGCAGTGTGCGGCGTGCAGCAGTGTGTGGCATGCAGCAGTGTTTCGTGTAGCAGTGTGAGGCATGCAGCACTGTGTGGCGTGCAGCGGCGTGCAGCAGTGTGCTGCGTGCAGCAGTGTCGTGCAGCATGCAGCAGTGAGTAATGCAGCAGTGTGCAGAAGTGTGTGGCGTGCAGCAGTGTGTGGCGTGCAGCAGTGTGTGGCGTGCAGCAGTGTGTGGCGTGCAGCAGTGTTTCGTGCAGCAGTGTGCGGCGTGGAGCAGTCTGTGGCATGCAGCAGTCTGTGGCGTGCAGCAGTCTGTGGCGTGCAGCAGTCTGTGGCGTGCAGCAGTGTGCATTGGCAAAACATGTCAGCTAATGCCAGACCGATTATCTTTGCCAATGATTGTATTACTAGTGCATACACAATGTGCTGATGGTAAAAGACCCGATGGAAGTGCAGGGAAACATAATGACACTCGTCAGATTTATTTAAGAAGCTAACGAGCTTATTTGCAAATTTCCCCGTATAAAACCTGCAATACAAACTCGAAAGGGCAGAGGCATCACTGGAACAGTCTCAACGCAGGGAAGAACTTAGTTCCCCTGCCTCCTTGCCCATCTATAACAAGCTAACAACACAAAGGAAAACAGTTACACATTATCCACATCAGTATTCTTGCGAATGACAAGAGGAAGGCCGAATGACACAGAAAAGCCTAAAATGCTTCGCACAAAATTGTTGCAGTGGTCTGTATGTCTCTGAAAACAATCATAAGAAGAATTCCAATCGCATAACTTAATAACCTGCTAGGAATCAGAAACAATAGTATCTCTGTCAAACACGTATTGCGTGTACGTCATATTAGCATGAGAGAGGAATTTATAGGAACCCAGCTGACTTTGAATACCAAGCCAGACCTGTCTCATTTATCTATTAGTGCTAATAAATAACCTAGTTATCCAACAGCTGTTCAAACAAAATATGCACAAAAGAAACAATAGCAGTGACGTAGAAATATGCCAAAAGATTTACTTACGAATATTTTTGCTTAAAGTAAATATTGCACGCAGTCAGTTAATGGCAAACAAGCATAATGTGAGGTTCTGCAGAAAATTAATTGCTTACTCAACTAAATGAAAATGTTTCAACCATATCGTGAGCGTATAATGAAAGGCCGCTGCCTTGGCGGTAATCAGCTTGAAAGGTTATGCTTTCAAACCATGAAGGGTCGACAGAGGTACTAAAGCGTTACTGCTTTAGGTAATGGGAATAAGGTCTGCTGATGATTTGTGGTCAGACGATTAATCACCAACTGATTTTGTACTCTGGTAGACCCGAAGATAGGTCATGGCATAGTTACGATAGTTTTCAAATCTCTGGAGAACAAACAGAAAAAAACATACTGCACAAGCTATCGTTATGTTTGATCATGATGAGTTTGACATTCAAAAGCAAACCACAAATCCACTAATGTTAGAAAGCAGCATGGAAAAGTGCAGCATGAACAACTGATACCCATAAACATTTTGTAGAATCGTAACCTCACTTTGGCCGCGGCCGCCAAAGTGAGGTTACGATTCTACAAAAGCTTCAAAATAAAAAAAGCATTAAAATACACAAGCTTTGGCCACGCAGCCGCGGCCGGGAAAGTGAAAGTGATCGCGATTGCAATCGCATGCTGCGGAGGAAAGACACATGGCGCTGCGCGCGTGCACATTCACGTGCACTTAAGCTTTAGGCCACGGCAGCACTTTGAAAAGCCCGTATACAAAATGTCTCGGCCAGACCAGCGCATGCGCTGGATCAGGCGAGACCTAAAAATGGTGTACAAGGGCAAGGCAGGGATTAGTGATTGATGAGGTTTAGAGATGATATACAATGAGTAAGAGAGGAATGAGAAAGACGTGAAGAAGAAAAAAGGTGACATAGAAAGAGAGGTGAAAGGTAGAGAGAGAGGCAATGGAACAATGTTGATATCAATGATATGTTGGTGCTGTACATACTATTGCACTGAACAAGACAACTATGCAATCAGAACAATAGCATCCTGACACTGGCTGCCGGTGGATAATTCTGCTGCAAGATACTGACTCGGTAAGGCCAGTAATCGGAGTGTACCCACCAAGGTGAGTAACAAACCTGGTACCAAGGAGAGATGTTTGGTGCATAAAGCCTTCCAAGCACAAAGACCTGCACTGGCCTACTTGATCTAAAGTGATGACTTCTCATCATTCATGTAGCTACTTAATAGCAGGTGCCACATCATTGAATATTTGAGTAGTACCTTCATATGGATTTTATTGACCTCTTCTATTTATCATGTAAGCAGTGTGTAGCGTACATTTTAATGGTATTTTCTTTTTTGACACTATCGCAAAAGCTCCTCAACCTGCGTGCTAAGGAGGCTCATAGCCAGCCTCCAACATATCCAATCCTGGGTGCAACCAAACTACCTGATGCTAAACCCTATGAAGACTGAATTCCTCCGGTTTGCCAACAATTCCAAACGGTCTCTCATTCAGTCAGGATTTGCAAGTTAAACCTAATCGGCTTCACACCCCTACTGACAGAACAGACTAAACCCTTCCTATTTACCTTTGATTCAAACTTCTTACTTAAAGAACATTTTGCCAAGAAGACCAAAACAACTGGATGCAACTCTCCCAACTCCTGAAAAATGTAAAGCCTTTTCTCCCAGGAGAAGACTGGCCCCCCTAGGTGGAGGCAAGGTCCTTCTCAGTGGCATCACAGAGACCACATTTTCTCACCTAAAAGGCATCCTTCACATTGCACCATGCCTTGTTAAGGGACCTAAGAAATCTGACCACATCATCCTTGCATTTGAAGAGCTATAAGACAACCCCAGCAAGCTCTAATGATCTTCATAATCAGCTGCGTCACTTATAAGGCCCTGTACACCAAGACCTCTGTTTACCTCGCTAACAAATTAGCAATATCTGGAGGTCAACACCAGAGGAGGTTTTCAGACCTAGCCAGATTAGAGATGAAATATAGTAGGAAGGAAAAAACAAGAAAAAAAGCCTTCTCAGCCTCGGATCTGGAATACTATTCCCTTTGACGTCAGAAGAGCAGCAACCCACCTACAATTCGGGAGGAAACTAAAAACTCCTCTCTCCAAGAAACATTATCTCACTTAGGCTGACTTCTCACCTCCTCCCCTAGTTCTTTGTACATCTTTCTTCTGTCCCCTGCCCCCCTGTTCATCCCCACTGAAACTTTGCCCCTGTACAGCGCTCCATTTCTGACAAACTATGTTCGCTCTTTAGAAAAAACGAAACATACATGTATGAGATGCTAACTGGCACAGAAGCAATTATATCATTATTCCCACACACAGTATTTAATGCTAGTGATAATTTCCTGGTATGAGAATTTCTTTTAAGTGCAGCTAACAATGCAACAGATCAATATTAGAATGTATAGGTTTTGTTTAACTTTCATGAATAAATTATTCATAAAACAATGGAGAGTTTTTAGGGCCTGTGGATTACTGTTTATTTGTGCAGCAGCATTACCACATAGTAAGGGATTTACTGATTTTGTTGACTTAATTTTTTACCTAATTTCCTTAATTTGGGGAATTTACTAATATGTTTCCAGCTAACATGGATGAGAATAATACTGCCAGGAAATGAGCCGCATTATTTGTGTTTTTGCTGCATACTTTAGATACCCTTGTAGCATATGTTGGTCTGCTATGCCACATAATTGAAGTAGCTCTAACAATGGTGAAGCAAAATGATGATGAGGTCCATGTTTTACAGAGAATTCTGAAATATTTGTGTATGTGTGTGTGTGTATATGTAAACAATTTCTCGAAGTTGAGAAGGAGTCTAGGGTGGTGCCTCCCCAGAAATAAACGTTCACCCCCTTTGTCAAGAAAATCGGCTTTCACCACTGCATGCAGTGCTCATGTGAGTGAGGAGAAATATTAGTAGCCACACCACTGAAATACCTGGCAAGATACTGAAGTGAAAGAGGTGACTGGCGAAAGATGTGCCTGTCATGTGTGTACCCAGAAAAGGCAGCAGCACCTTAATGCAGTGCCAGCACTGTCTGTGCCGGGGTGCCTGAAATATCACATATGTTCAATTAGTGGTACCTACTAAACTAGGGAAGGGGGCTATTGCATAGAATTTGCTTGCCACCTGTTGCTTTTCTGCTAATGACTGTGGCATGGCTAAAATCTGGTGGACTTTATTGGTGATGCATCTCAGTGCCTGTTGCAAGAAGCAAGCAAGTGCACGAAAGAAACCAATGGTAGCTCCACTGACCTCTGGTGAGATCCTGTTTTGCAGGATATGGCACACAGCCACTATTTTGGTATGAGACGGTTTGGTATATACTTTATTATACTTTATTATCCTCTAAAGGAAGAGCGCCGGGAAAACGGACCTCGCGGCAGATCGCGGGTCTTCGCGCATGCGCCGCCGCTCGTCCTCACGCGTTCTCGCGCGCTGCTTGGTCACACAGCGCTCGAGAACTACAGCGCAACACTACATATCTCCCTTCTTTTACAAACCCAAACAAGGAGTCTTACAGTGTCCCGGACAGTTCAGCTACTCTCTAGTTCATAGTCTCGGAAGCGGCAGGGTCGTACCACAACTCTGCCTGCTCAGGTGCGCCTTACCGGAGTGTGGCATCCCTCTGGGGTACTTCCCTCCGTCGGGCTTCCTGCTTGGCTTCTCGGCGTGCTCGTTTCTTCCCTCCTCGGGGTTCTGCTCTCTTCTCTGCTCGGCTCCACGAATTCCGGGGTCATTTGCTCCTCCTGCGCCTCACTGCTCTCTTCTCCATTTCTTCCTTCCTCCGCAGATGTACCGTTTCCTTCACCTTCCCTGGCGCCTGCTTCTTGGGTCGTTCCTTCGGTCTCTTCCTGGGGCCAACCCATGATTCGGTTGCACTTGGTCATACGATCTTGCGACCACACATTCCCATCACTGAGCAAAGCCGCTCTGTCGTACACTTCCTTCACTTGTAGGGGAGGGCTGTACTTGCTGTCTCCCTTCTTTTTCTTCATTGCAGATCTGACTCTCACCCATTCCCCTCTCTCCAGGGTGGTGGTCTTCACTCTCCTCCTTTGGTTGTAATACTCAGTATATATTTTCTGGGCCTTCTCCAGGTTGTGCTGTACCACCGCCAGAGACCACTTGCTGGTTATCGTCTTCTCTCTCCACACTACATTGTCTTTGGTGAAAGGATGGCGTCCCCTCAGGATTTGGAAAGGACTATGTCCCGTGCCTGTGGGGGTGATACGGTATGCCCATATCATATTCTGCACCTCCTTCTCCCAGTCCTTGCCCATCATGATGGCTGCTTGGATGGATCCCATGATGACTCGATTAAATCGTTCCACTTGTCCATTGCTCGACGGGTGATACACAGACGTGTGTTGCACCTTGATTCCGTTCCTTTCCGCATACTTGTACCATTTGTCTGAAGTAAATTGCGGTCCATTATCGCTCAAAATGATCCTTGGGATTCCTTCCCTGAGGAATACTGATGTCACGAACTTGATCACCGTCTCTGTATCCATCGCTTCTCGTATGTGTATTTCAGGCCATTTGGAATACTTGTCAACGAGGACACACAGGTATTGGGGCGTCTCTTGGCTGTCCAATACTGGTCCTAGAATGTCTATCGCAACTTCTTCCCACGGATCCTTCGGTAACTTGAATCTCCCCAGCTCCGGCCTGAGTGGATTTAATGTCTTATCTGCTCTCTGGCATTGGTCGCATTCCCTGACATGCCGCTCTACCTGCACATCCATTCCAGGCCACCAGTACATGTGTTTCACTCTCATCTTCGTTTTCACTATTCCCAAGTGTCCTTCATGCAGCAGCCCAACCAGGCGGGATACCAACGCAGCCGGGGGGATGACTCTCTCTCCTCTGTACAGAAAGATACCTTCGTCTCCCACGGACAGCTCCTCTCTGACTTCGTAGAACTTCCTGAGCGTCTCCCTCAGCCGTCTTTTCTCCGGCCAACCGTGAACTATGTGGTCCTTGACCTCCCTTATTTCATGGTCACCTTCGTATGCTTCGGTCCATTCTTGTCTACTTATGACCCTTTCGGGGTCCTCCATCACCGCCACCATCTCTTCCTCTTCCGCTGCTCGGTCGGGGGCTTCCTCCATCGCCGCCGCTCTGCTTGGATAATCTGCGACCTTGTTCAGTGTTCCCGGTATATATTCCACGTCATATCGGTATTCCAACAACTTTAGTGTCATCTTGGCTATGCGCGGCGTGGCGCTGGCATGTCCACTGGAGGTAAGCACCTTGACCAAAGGCTTGTGATCTGTTTTGAGTGTGAACCTCGTGCCCCATAGGAATTGGCGGAACCTTCCCATGGCCCACACAACTGCTAGCATTTCCTTCTCGATCACGCTATATTTTTGTTCCGTTGGTGTTAGTGATCTGGATGCAAAACAGAGGGTCTCCGTCGTCCCTCCTTTTCTCTCTTGCATGAGGACTGCTCCCAATCCTTTTTCACTGGCGTCTGTTGTCAGTATGGATTTTCCTTGCGGGTCGTATCCCTGTAGGGGCACCGCTTGGCTGATGTCGCGCTTCAACTCTTCAAATTCCTTTTGTGCTTCTTCTGTCCACCTGAACGTCGTCTTGTCCCGTATTAATTGTCGAAGATGGTGTGTTTTGGAGGCAAAGTGTTGCACGAATTTGCTGTAATATTCCGCCATCCCTAGGAATGACCTTACTTCTTCTTTGGTGGACGGAGCCTCGGCGTTGCAGATGGCTTTCACGTTTGCCCGCTTGGGTGTAATACCTTGTCCCCCTATTTCATGTCCCAAGTAAGTGACCGACGTCATCCCTAGATGGCACTTCTCCCATTCTGCTGTCAAGCCCTTGGTTTCCAGCACTCGAAGCACTTTGTCTAATTTCCTGTCGTGGTCTTCCCTGTCAGACCCCATCACCAGTATGTCATCCTGGAAATATTGGATGCCCTCCATGTCCTTGAAGAGGCGATGCATTAATTTTTGGAATACCGCAGCTGCGGAAGCCAGCCCAAACGGCATCCTGCGGAATTGATAACATCCAAAGGGCCTTATGAAGGAAGTCAATTTCCTGCTGGCAGGGTGTAGATCAATCTGGTGATATGCCGAAGTGAGGTCGATTGTGGAAAACTACCTTATCCCCTTTGTTTTAGACAACATCCCTTCGATGCGCGGCAACGGGAATTTCTCTACTACCAAACACTTGTTGAGTTCGCGAAGGTCCACACACAAACAAACATTTCCGTTGGGTTTGGTGGCTACTACCAAGGGGGCTAGCCATTCCGAGCTGTCAATGGGTTCTATTATACCATTTTCTTCCAGTCTCCGAAGTTCTATCCGTACTGCTTCTTTGATGGCCAGCGGGACGTTGCGTACCTTGTGCGAGACTGGTCTCGAATTCTCCTTAAGTACTATTTTGTGGGTGAATTTCTCTAGTTTACCCACTTTCCCTCCAAAGACTTTAGGAAACTTGCGTTTCATTTCGTCCAGGTCCGGCCAGCTCCCTTGCGCTGTCAGTAGAACTTGCGTTTCCCCTCCTGGGTCCAACTTGATCCCGAGGTCTCCTTGGTCCATCCATCCTAGAACGGATGGGCCTCTTTCCGCCACATACAACTTGCACTCCGCACTTCTTCCTTTGAATTCAAAGTTCAATTTCCTGTATCCCACCATGGGAATGGGTTCGCCTGTGTATGACACCGGCCGTATGTCTGGTGGTTCCAGTTTTGAACCGAGGCTGGGCTCGAAGTCTTCCTTCCACACCGCTCTTTGCACTATGGTGTACGGCGATCCCGAGTCTGCTACGATCTTGATTTGCATGCCGCCTATTCGCATGTCGCACAGTGGTTTGCGGGATCGCTTATGCCCGACACTTAATACTGGTTCGTCGACACACAATATCTCGTCTTCCTCCTCTTGTTCGTCCTCTTCTTCCGGTTGTTCGTGCATCACATATTTCACCATTTGTTTCTTCGTTTTCCGGCGGCACACTTTTTCATAGTGCCGCATGACCCCACAAAACGTGCATTTTGCCCGGAAAGCTGGGCATCGTTTGTCTTGCGCAAAGTGCGTTGAACTCCCACACCTGTAGCATCCTGCGCTGGCCTCTCCGCTCGGCTTCCATGACTGTCCCGGTTTTCCTTTCCATTTGTTCTGACCTTTCCCTTCAGGCAGCATGGTTTTGCTCCTACCCTGCGGTCCTGCGTCATCCACCTTGTTCACCATGGTGCGCTGGCTGGTCTCCCTTTTTGCCGCTTCTGCGCACCTTTTCGTCATCTCCGCCTTTTCTACTAAGACTATTACTTCCTTCAGCGACGCTTCACTGTTCGCCCACAATTTGTCTTGCACATTTTTGTTTGTGGTGTGCATGACTATCTGGTCTTTTATGAACTCTTCCGTCAGGGCTCCGTACTTGCACGTTATTGCCAACTTCCTCAGCGCCGACACGTAGTCGTCGATGGATTCGCCAGGTTCTTGCTTTCTTTGCTGGAAATTATACCTGTCAATGGAAACACTTACTGCGGGTCGGTAGTGGGTGTCGAGGTCTTCTATTGCATGTTGGAAAACATCAGTGTCTGCGTCCGGTCTGGCTGCGGGTACTAGGGTCTGATAGACTCGTATCCCTTCCGGGCCCAAGGTGTGCAGTAGGATCCTTTTCTTTCGCGCACTGGAAAAAGCCTCCCCATTTTCATCTTCTAGCGCTTCAATGTAGTTTTTGAAGTACTCCCTCCAATCTTCCCATTTCATTTGGGGTTCTCCTGGTCTCGGTAGAAACGGGATTGGATTTGTCAGTGAGGATGCTTGCGCGCTCATTTTGGCGCCTCCTTCCGGCGCTGCCCCTGGGCCTCTCGGGCTGCCTGGCGCGTCCGCGCTCTCACCTTGCGGTCGGTCTTGCTGTTGGGGTTCTTCCGCCCCCCTTTCCCTGCACGCCGCTGCGTCCGCCAGGGTCCCTCTTGGGTTCGACAGGCCTTCTCCGTCTTGTTCTTACTGGTATCTTTTTCTCCTTGGAGCGCCTTACGTCTTGCCGCTGCCTCTGCCATGCTCTCCCTTTAATCTGCTCCCTGAAGGTGTTTTATCCTCTTGCAGTCCTCTCTGGTGTCCTTCCTGCTCTTCACCTTGCCACGTGGTGTGTCTGTGCTCCGGTTCCCCTCTGCCGGTCACTTTCCTGCATGCAGGTCCCATCCTCGTCGCCACTGTAAAGTTGATGTGTACACATATGCACAGAGGGTTGCCTTCCTGCATGCAAGGATTGCCAGGACACCGTTTTTAATAAGTGGTATATACTTTATTATACTTTATTACCCTCTAAAGGAAGAGCGCCGGGAAAACGGACCTCGCGGCAGATCGCGGATCTTCGCGCATGCGCCGTTGCTCGTCCTCACGCGTTCTCGCGCGCTGACTGGTCACGCAGCGCTCGAGAACTAGAGCGCAACACTACAGGATCATATGAGGTAAGAACCAATCTCTAGCAATGACTGCTTCACTTGAGCATTCTGGATCAGAAAACATAGTGGAATTCACAAACGTCACACCACCCTGAGCTTCCTTTGGTATCTATCTTTCAGAAATGTCTGAGTTTGGTATGTTTCCCTGGGTGAGCCAGGGTCCAAATACTACTGCTACTTACTTAAGCAAAAGGGGTTTATTGTCAAGGGGAAAACTTTACGTCTTCTTGTTGTGTTTTGGGGCCTTTCCTGTCGTGGGTAATAGGCCCAGCCACGCCCAGTACCATTTTTATAAGAAAAGTGTAGGAACACAGAGTAATAGACCATTTGTTATAATTTCTCTTGCTTTTTGGATTTCAAATGTAAGCCAGTGTGCAAAAAAGAACACATTTTGCAAAATACCCTATGCATCACATGATAATGTGGAGTCGTACAAATAACCACTATTTCTAAACTCAGTATCTGTGTCACAATTGAAAAAAGCATACGTTTCCTCCATTCCCACTATCCATTCATTAGACTTTACTATACAAACTGATGCATAGTTGGTAGACAATGAACAATCATTATAAGCGGCAGCTCAATTGTTGGCTCTGGTTATTGTGTATTTAGTAGGGGTGGGCACAACTCTTGTAATTCCGTGTAGCAGAATCACACAGAATCACCTAAACATTCCATGAGATAACGCAAAATTACATGAGAAGATTAATTCTGTATTTAGCCCTGTTTTCTTAGCCCAAAAATGCCCCCTAGTAATGGACGCGAGGATGCATTTCACACTAAGAAATAGTGCTAAATGCAACAGAACCTGAATAGCGGTGCAAGCAGTAACTCGCACTTGCTAAATGTGCACTTGGTGAGGATTTTCCACACCATATTCCCAGCGTTTAGTACTAGTTTTTTGCGCAGAATGCACTCTTGCGTCCAAAATGTTCAGCAGGATGCATTTTGTGCTAAGAAATAATGCTAAATGCAGCAGAACATAAACAGCAGCGCAAGCAGCCACTCACGCTTGCTAAAAATGCCCTTAATGTGGCATTTATCGACTCACATTATGCTTCATTACACAAGAGGGCATAATTGCGTTACGATCCATATTAGACCAAAATTACTTTGATTACTCCAGCATAATTAAACATACTCTCAGGCCTAGTATTTTGGAAAACTAACATACACAATATATCCCTACAATCAGAAGGGTCTGATGGACATAACAGTTTATTGCTTTTGTAAATCGACCACTAGGGCAAAAAACAACAGATAACAATTTTATCATGTTTCTACATTTAGTCTGGTTTATTTTCATTATTTATTTTAATTCATTAGATGTTTAGATTAGTTTATTTGGGAAAAACATGAGTGATCTACACAAATCACTGTGCTGAATTCATAATTGTGTCTGAAATGTAAAGCTTTCTGTGTTCACCCAACTGGTTTCACACCAGTTTCCAACAAAACCTGCTAGTAGGTAGAAATCACCAAAAATAGCAAAAATCAACTAATAGGTATTAAACTGCAAATCATATGGTCAAAGAACTGATTTTGTTTATAACTCTGCTTGTTCCTGAAAGCTGGAATGATGGTGACCTCAACGCACCAATCTTTTGTCGCTGCCATATTTATTTAAGAAAAAACCCTACACTTTCTTGCACATCCCTTTTACTAATTTTTACAAAAGGAAAACAACATTGTGCTGTATATTGGCTATTTTCTGTATTACCTCTAGCGGAATTGAATAACCTTGAGTAACTTTAGAATCCCCAGCATGTGGAGAGAAAAGAACGCACAATTTGCCTGAATACCTTTTGTGAAAAATGGCTGTGAAGGTGTGAGCACAAAATAGCAGTCGCGACCCGTGCTGGTAAGAGTGGTGGGGCTGGGTGAGTGGGGATTTCAACGGACGATGACTGACGAATGAAAATTAATTATTCATTTAATTTTCCCTCATCATCATCTGTCGAAATCCTTCCCACCACCCAGCCCCACTTCCCCACCACTCATATCTGCATGGGCCGTGGCTGCAAAGCAGCCCAAACATCAAAAAGGGTTTGGCACTAGGGGTGAAAAATCTTAAGCAGGGATTAAGAATTCTGACTGCGGGTTCTGGATTAGATACTCTCAGCACCCTGGTCTCTGGATTACTGATATGCTGTTTCACCTCTGAAATCCTTATTTATTTTTTATTTATTTTGTCCTCATTCACCAATAAGTGATTTCGTCTTTGCGAGTTAAGGACTCAGGAGCCGGTCCAGCGGATGAGGGATTCACTGAGATAAGATTAACAGGCCCTTTCGATGGTCCCCCTAAAGCCAACCTCAAGACAACCAGATGGGCTGAGGGAAGAGCAGCGACCTGGGGATACCTCCTCCAACCAATCGAGATGTTACTTATTACATAATCATTGGACCATGCGATAACTAAATGGAAAGGAACCAGTGGAGTACAACAGATCCGTACAGGTGAAGTACACAGCAAGCCGACTACAACCCAACCTGGGCCGGCTGCGTCAACAAGGAAAAAAGAGGTCTAAAAACGGCCTGGAGCATGCATATTTCAATACTAGGAGAGACCCGCTGAGGGTTATGCATAATAATCCTTTAATAAAACCTAGGCCAGTAGCAACATGTCCGGAGCCAAAAGGTCTGCCTTTTCGTAACAAAGAAACAAGAACACAACATAAGAACCACACTAAAGGACCTAAAACCCTTCCCTCCCACACCCTCTGCGGATGAGCCACGATTCACTGACAGAAGCATGGATGAAGCCAAGCGTGGGGGCCACTAGCGAATGCTGCCCTTGAGGGGGCCTTTCCGGGGCAACAGGTCCTGCACACACCCTAGTGGTCCGGTATCAGTTTCAGGATACGTAAGTAAGTAGGACATGTTAGTACCCGGAACTCAGTAGAGAGTATGAAATAAAGGGAGCCCATATCTTTGCGTAGTCGGATTTATCCCCCAGTGTGGGCAGGACAGTTTTTCCATACATAGGAGAGACCACAGTTGGTGAAACCATTGTGTGTGCTCCGGGACCATATCTGTTTTCCAACCCTGTTAAGACCACTCGTTGGGCAGCATTTAGCTCTAGGGCAATCTGCCAGTGCGTTGGACAGACCCAGTATAGTGTAAGCCGGCAGCTTGGGAATAGCGGTGTCCAAGGCCGTGTCTATCTCATCAAGGATTTTCTCCCAATATCTCGTACGTTTCGGACAGTTCCATAGCAAATGAAGGAGAGTGCCAGGGCTCCCACATCCCCGCCAACAGAGACCATCGCTTTGGGAGTTCCACTTGGTTAAACGGGCCGGTGTGTAATACTAATATAATATAATTTTATATGATACTCAGTATGACCCATAGAATGTGCAGTGTGGTGAGTCCTGTAAAAAATATCCTCCCATTCCTTGTCAGATAGTGTCCGACCAATTTCCACCTCCCACCGCCTCTGGCCAGCAGTCCGATCCCTGCGAATACCCTGTGAAAGTAGCGAGTATATTTCAGAAATGAGTTTGAGGTCATCTTTTTAAAGGAAGATCCATTGTTTGAATGGGAGCATTGGTCTACACGCCAAAGGGCGGGTATGAGAACCCGACAGCCAGTGTAGCATTTGTATGTGAAGGAAGTGTTCCGAAGGGGAGAGGTCATAGTCAGCCGCTAGTTGCATGAAGGGGATATAGCCCTCGTGGTCAAACAGATGGCCCAGATGCTTGCAACCACCCTTCACCCAGTGCGAGCCCACCCCCCTGACCGTGCCAGGTGGGTAGTCAGGAATCGAGAAGAAGGGGAGCATAGGCGAGGGGAACATTGTGAGATTCGCTGACAGGGATACCCTGTCCCAGACCTGCAAAGTAGGCCTCGTGATCGGGGACGAATACAGCCCCCAAGAACGAGAGGCCCTAGGCAGCCACGCCTCCCTCCAGATATGGCACCCAGTAACAGTCTGGTCCATAAATACCCAATGTTTCTCCATCATTGGATGGTTTCATTCTACCAGGTAGCATAGTAGTGATGCCTGAAAGTAGCGATTAATGTTCGGCAATGCTAGGCCTCCTTCCCTTTTGTGGGTGCTGCAACAGCGTCTTCTGCAACCTAGGAGAAACCGGGCCCCAGATGAAATGCTCTATCCCTTTTTGAAAACTAGGGAGCACACCAGAGGGTGGAAGAAGGGGAAGGGTCTGAAATATGTACAGTGCCAGTGGTAATACATTCATCTTAACCGCAGCCAGCCTGCCGAGTCCTTGCGAATACGGGCAAGCAAGGCGGAGTAATTTACTTCGGATTTTTTAGCTAAGCTCTTATGGAGGACCAACCCTAGATAAGTTATGCCTTCGGCTACCCAGTCAAAGTCAAACTGAGCCCGTAGGTGTCCACCATTGGCTGAGCAGTGGTCAAGTTCAGTATTTGTGATTTCTGCAGATTCATTTTAAATCCGGACACCTCTTCAAAGGCCCTCAAGTCCATGACAATAACCGGAAGAGCAGTCAAGGGATGGGCAAGAGAGAAAATAACGTCCTCAGCATAGAGGCTGATCAGATGTTGGCTAGCTCCAAAGGAAATTTCCTGCGCGTCGGGGTTGTCCGGAGTCTTTGAGCCAGATGCTCCATGTAAAGGGTGAAAAGCAAGGGAGAGAGGGGGCAGCCCTGCCTAGTCCCTCTCTAGACTGCAAAGCCATCCGAGCGTATCCCATTCATCTTGACCACTGCACTTGGAGTACTATATATACTCACAATCCATCTGCGAAACCCTATGCCTAAACCGAAGCGTTCCAGGTTAGCAAACAGGTTAGGCCAGTGTACTCGCACGAATGCCTTTTTGGCATTAACCACCAACAGCAGCGCTTCCTCTTTGGAACGCTGCACTTTGTCAATTAAATGACAGATACGCTTGGTATTGTTCCCGCATTGTCGACTCGGGATGATACCAGCCTGGTCCAGATCCCCTAGGCCGGGCATCAGAAGATTCAATCTGTGGGCCAGAATACTAGAAAATAGCTTAGCGTCGACATTTAATAATGAAATCGGGTGATACGAGCTACAGGACAAGGGATCCTTACCGGGCTTGGGTATAACCGTAATCGAGGATTGGACCTTTAAGTCAGTGAAAGTACTGGTGTCCATAAACAAATTAAACAGACGGGTAAGCAGGGGGGCCAACTCAGTGCAGAAGGTCTTATAGAACAGCGCCCCGAACCCGTCAGGGCCTGGCGCCTTCAAAGGATTCAATCGGGCAATGGCTGAAACCACTTCCTCAATTCGTATGGGGGTATCGAGGCCCTCAGCATCGCTGACCGGGAGAGGGGTGACCGCCGCTCCATTGACATAGTCGTGGGGATCCACAAAGGGGAGGGGCTCAGCAGAATATAGGTCTGAGTAGAAGGCTGGTAGGCTGCAGAAATGCCAGAGTAATCGGAGATCTCAGACCCTTGGGCTCCCCGCAACGATTTAACCGCGTGTGCATGATGCTTGCTGCGCAAGCAATGTGCAAACATACGACCCCCCCTATTCGTCTCAACAAAATACTTTTGCTTCAGTCAGAGCACCACATGTTCAGCCCTATCTAGGTCAAGGCGCCTCAAGTGAAGCCGTTCCTTCGCTAATTGACGCCATATACGAGGGGCACCAGTGCGTTTGTGGATTGCCTCAAGTTCCTTCACTTTTGATTCTAGCTCCTCCCTTTTAGCCTTTCGAGTCTTATTATCATGTGAAGCTTTAGCGATTAAAGCTCCGCGAGAGACCAGTTTAAGTGCCTCCCAAACTGAGGATAGTGCTGTGGAGCCATCATCATTAAGTGCAATGTAGTCCATCAGTGTACTGCTTAGCTCACCTACCACTGATGGGGATGACAACAGAGAATCCCTCAAATGTCAGTGCGAGGAAGGAGGAACCGTGGAGGACAATCGGAGAGTCAGGGTGATATGTGCGTGATCTGAGTGAGAACAGGCTTCAATAGATGAGTCCTGAGTACATTCCCAGGGGGAGGAGGTAACAAGAAAATCCATGGGCAGCTGAATAGTGCTTAAAGTCCAGTTTGTTAGGGTGCAGATATCGCCAGGTGTCTCAGATCCCACATTCCTCCAACCATTCCCTAACTGATATGGACAGAGCCCCTGCTCCCCCAGTTCTCGAACCAGAGTGATCTAACACCGGGTCCATCACTAGATTTAAATCCCCACCCACCACTACCATGGAGTCAGGTGTGTGGAGAACCTCAGCCAAAGCATCAGTCCAAAACTTTTCCTGGTGGTCATTAGGGGAATAGATTGAAGCTACCGTGTAGTTGGCAGTGCTAGTCCGTACCCTCAGGGCTAGCAGACGCCCTTTAATCTCGGTCGCGGAGCCCAATATAGTGCCCCTAAAGCACCTGGAGAACAAAATGGCTACCCTTCCCCTCTTACCCTTCCGAGAGGACCAGAACTGATAGGGAAACCCTCTGGTTTGCATCCTGTGTGTGTCCTTGGAAAGTAAGTAGGGCTCCTGAAGTAGACATATATCGCCCTCAGATTGCTCAAGTAGGGAAAGTATCGCCTTTCACTTAGTAGGGTTGGTAAGGCCACGGACATTAAAGCTAACTATCTTAATCTCCAGCTATCATGGGGGAGCAGTAGTTCTACGTGTGTTAAGCTATGGTAATGCAGTGGCCAAACAGGCCAAGGGAGATGCTGGTCGGTTAGAAGCACCTTAGCAGACCAGTCCTTGAGGATATATATTGGGAAGCTCACCGGAGGGGGTCCCTACCCGCCCAAAAACAATACAAACAAAACAAAAAACAAGATGCAAACATTGCAGAATAGTACGTAGAGTCCATCCCGGAGGGGGGACAGAGATACTGGGGTCAGCCTAGAGAGCAAGGGACTGCTTCTATCTGTAATGAGAATCATCCCGTCCCCAGTAGGCACAGTCATGTGAAACAGTGCACCTAGCTCACGTTACCTCAATCATTAGAGTCCTGGGAGTCCCTCTCTGCCCCAGAGAAAGTCCGAAGCACTGCTTAATGCTCTTTGACCATCGTGGCCGGGACAGGGGTAAGGCGATCCAACCTCAAGCCACTCCGTGGGCCACGCTGAGGAGGCACGGGGGGCCCTGACCCTGAGGCTGCAGGCTGGGAGGCCAGGTTGTCAAGATCCAAGTTCAGCAGTTTGCAAGTCTCGGCTAGGGAGCGCAGCTAATGAAGTTTCCCTTCATATAAAAAAATGAGGCAAAACGGGTGGCCCCAGGAGTAGGCTATGCCTGCCGAACTGAAATGGTTGGTCACCGGGTGAAATTCTCTCTGCTTTTGAAGAGTGCTGGCCCCCAAGTCTTAGAAGAGCTGCGGTGTGTGATCTCACAATTGTAAGGGTTGACAGGAGCGGGCAGCCTTAATAATCTCCTCCTTCACTTTGAAGCCGTGTACACACACGAGAATGTCGGCAGGGGGATGATTAGGTTGTCGAGGGGGCCCTACTCGATAACAACGGTCAATTTTAACTGTGGACTCCTCCGAGGCGTTCAGGACTGCACGGAATAGCGCCTGGACATTCCCCTCCAGATCTTCTCCTTCTGCACCAGTGAGAACCACACAGACGCAAACATTATTCTGCCGAGACCTGTTCTCTAGGTCTTCCGTGCACCTGGAGATCCAGCTGCTGGTCGTGCAGATGAATGACTTCTTTCTGGAGAGAGGTGATTTCTTCGTCCCTGGCCGTCGCAAATCCTCCAACGCCGCAACTCTCTCGCACACAGCATCTACTTCCCTTGGTACCTCCTGGAGGTCTGCTTGCAGATCGGTTTTGATGGCCAGGATGTCCTCATGCTGGGAGGCAAACAGGGACTCCAATAATTCCCACGTGACCGCCCCCTCGGCTCCCTCACCTCCAGCAGCTTTACCAGTGCTATGTGATTCCCCAACAGACTTCATAAGGAGATCTCGCACTGAACGATTTTTTTTGCTTTTGGCCGTCATCATGACTGAGCCCGGGGTGTGCCCCACACAGGCTGGGTTGCTGCTTCAAGGATGTTGAGTACAAGGGGCCCAGTCATTCCCAGCATAGCCCAGAGGCTGGAAGGGGAGGCTCCCTGGTTGCTTCTCTGCGCTGGGGGTATCTTTTGCTGCTGGTTGTTAAGCAGGGCCAACTCCGATCCGTGCTGGCACGAAACAGGGCCTGAGGAGCTTTCCCTGTGGGGTGGTTCAGCGCACCGGAATCTGCCCCATATCTCCACAAATCGGTTGGGGCCCAGTGCAATCAATTATAGCGGGATGCCTTGTCAAGTGCCCAGGCCGTCGCGCAAGGTCTCTGATGTAGGCGAGCTCGCCCCCTCAGGCCGGGTCCTCACATCAAATGAGCTCTACCACAGCTTCATCGATATGTGGGGTGTGCCCCGGGGCCGCCGCCACCCACCGCACAGACCCCAGCTCTCCAGTCGCATCTCCCCCGCAGACCCCCAGTGGGTAGGAGACATTGTTTGCCCTGGGGGCCCGCCACAGTCAGGGACTCGTTGAAGCTTGGCTGCACTCCGCGTAATCTCCAGTAATCGCCCTCCTTGGTACTGCCCCCTCGAAAAGAGGCACGCCACCGACCAGGGGATAGCCCACCTCATTCACTGGGTGGGACAGACCGCCCCTCTGGAGCTCGAGTAGGCCGCGTCAAACCTGGGCCTTCTCCGCCGCGGCCATGCCCTGCACTGTGGCGGTCACGGGTCTCCTACCTGGGTGCGAGAACATGGAGCTGGTGTGACCTCGCCCAGGGACCCAGTCGCAAATTCAATGAAGGGTCGAGCAGGGGTCCGGCTGAGCTACAAGGGTCTCCCACTCACTGCCGCAGGCCCCCGGGGAAGGCAGGGAGCGATTCTCCCCATTCTGGTGGGATGGTGGTTCTCCCACGATACGGCACAGGAAACACAGCGGTGCCCCCCGTCTCTGACAAATAATTGAAGCGCTGCGGGTGCTGTAAAAGTGCTGTGGGTCGGAGCGAGTCACGTCTGCTCACTCCGCTATCTTGGCTACGCCCTCTGCCTCTCACTTTTGACAGCCTTTTGGAGTCCAGTATGCTCTGTGGACTATAAACAGATGATTTCTTCTTAAGGGAGCAGCTTTGACAACTGACCATAAAGTGCTCATGGATACTTGCCATAAGTGTGTGATATCAGTCGATGGCAGGTCACTCTTCCAGGACTTATCCAAAGACGATGGTAACGTGTCTCCCTTTACCAGAGTCCAATACCACTGGGCAACCTCCTTACGCTGATAAAGAGGCCCCAGTAGTTTACTTTTGCATTCTTCATTGCCATCCCCGTCTTTACCAAGCCCACGTACCCAACTCGATAGTTGATAAAACTTGAACCTGGAGAATTTATGGTTCGTGATATTGCATAGGAAATCCCAGGTGACTGATTTGTTGTCTGATAATAACTGGCCTTATTTATTCCTGCTGCCTACAAAGGAATAGTCTGTTTGTCCTGTAGGCAGTTAGGGGTCCCTGGGGAGTTCCATATCGGGGCAACAGAGCTATAATAAGGGATCCTCAACAAATTTCTAATCTGATACCAGAGCTCACTGGCCGCTCTCAAGGTCTTTAATTTGATTTTCCTCAAAAAACAAATGGCCAAATTTAAAGAGGAAAGCGAAAGGTAAATTTTACATCATGGCTCGATGGGATAAGGAGAAATAAGCTGACTTGCCGAAAAGAGATCTAATATTCTTCAGCTGGAAAGCTCAGCAGTAAAAGTGGAACTCAAAGCCGGTGATGCCGCATTATAGTCTCGATCTCTTTAGCTTATTCCAAACAATCCTCACTCCTTTATTTGACAAAATAAAACTTGATATGTCCCCTTGCAAAGATTTTAAAACTTTGGAGTTAAAGATCAGCGGGATCGCATTGAAGATGAACATACATTTTGGGAGGATCGGCATCTTCACCAAGTTGGAGCGTCCTATAATTAAGAGCGGTATGCCCCCCACAGCCTCAACATAGCCTTAACCTCCTTCATTTGTTTGTCAAGGTTTACCTGGGCCAGCCTAGTAAGGTCTTGAGTTATCTAATCTCTTGCTTCATTAAGGGGTTATTTGTTTGAGTATTCCAAGACATAATTTCGGTTTTCAGTGCAATTAATTTGATAACCTGAGACTTCTCCAAAGTCGTACAGCAAAAGGACTAGCACCGGAGAAAAGTGGGAGCAATCCCTTGTAACAACCATCAGATCATCGGCATAGAGTGCCACTTTTTTCACCCATCCGTTCCATTCAAATGGCAGAATATTTTGGTCTGGTCTGATTTTACATGCTGGAAGTTCCAAATATAAATCAAAAAGAAGGGGGAAAGAGGGCATCCCTGTGTGGTCCCACGCTCTATGGTAATTGATTTAGTAAGGGACCCATTAACCAAGATCTTAGCAGATGGTGTCTTATAAATGGCGCCGATGGCCTTTACAGACCAAATTGATGCATTGTATAGCGAAGAATGCACCAGCTATCTCTATCGAAGGCTTTTGCAACATCAAAAGTAAAAACAGATAGGGGCAAATTGTTTGCCAAGGCTATGTCAATTGCACCTATCAATTGATGCGCTAAGTCATGAAGCTGACAACCCTTAATAAAACCCTTTTGGTCGGGTTGAACCACAAGGCCAATCACTGACTCCAAACTCTTAGCAAGAACCTGCGCATAGATTTTATAATTGCAGTTCAGCAAAGAGATTGGTCAATAGGACTCTCGCTTCTTAGGGTCCTTATTTGATTTCAGGATTAAGCTAACAGCCGCTTCCTCCCACATTTTTGGACTTGACATCTCCTCCAAAAAAATACCATTAATCAATCCGGCCAAGACAGGGAGAATTACCTCTTGAAGGGAAATATGAAATTCATTAGGTATACCGTCCAGCACGGCAGCACAACGTCTTTTTAAATTTTTAATTACTATGTGAACCTCTTCTAAAGTGATTCTCTGGTTAAGCGGTTAGGCCGAGTTTTCGCAGAGCGAGGGAAGCGCTACACTATCAATAAAGGGCCAGATGTACTACCCTATTTTGCATGCGCAAACGGGTTTCCCTATTTAGCCCAATTTTTTGCGACTCGCTAATAGGAAGGGCTTGAAGGGTGTCCCTTCCTAATAGCGAGTCAGAGGTCTATGTAAAAATGTTTTGAGACCGCAAGTGCGGTTGCAAAACAGTCGCAATTTACCACCCTCTTCAAGAGGGTGGTAAAGCACATGCAAATGGGAAGGGGTCCCCAGGGGACACCTTCCCCTTTGAGAATGCAGGGGAAAATATTTTTTAGGGGCAGGCAGTGGTCCCAGGGACTACCACCTGCCCTTAAAAAATGAAACGAAAATGTTCATTTTAAGTAAAAAGAACTGCTTTATTTAAAAGCAGTCCCCGAAATTTGAGGTCTGCTGAGCCCAGCAGGCCCCCCCTAGCTGGGAGGGCCAGCCATTGCTAATGAGGTCGCAAATTGCGAGTGCCTCATCAATATTCATGAGGCATGCAATTTGCGACCCGAATAGGAATGGCTAACAGTGTCTCAGACACTGTTGTACATTATGATTTGTGACTCGCCAATCACAATGGTCGTACATCCTGCCCATGGTCCTTCACCTGACACTCTGAAGCTGTACAGTCGTGTGTATATAAATCTTGAAAGAAGGCCTCAAAAGCTTGTTGAATCTCTACGCTGGTAATACACCCCCTCCCTGTATCATTAGGTATGATTTCTTTTATTAAGTTCCTTGTAAATTCAGAGCGAGATTTCCAAGCAAGGAGCTTCCCGCACTCATAATGGGCTAATTTATTTGCCTCCCATTTTATCCTTAAAATATTTTCTACATGAACGACTAAAGCTTGTTTTCCTAACATTACTTCATTGTCTTTCTCAGCCAGGCCCTGCTCCCTTAATTGCATACCTCTTTCACACATAGCTTTTAAAATGTTATCTTCCAGGTCTTTTAACCTATATCTAGACTCTTTAAGTTTTTTCGCTGCCAAACTGATCATTCTGCCCCTGATGAAAGCCTTATAAGTGTCCCATATCACATGAATTGTCGCTGAGTAATTGTTAACTGCGAAAAAATCCAGAGAATCGCTCTTCAGATGGGTAATAACTGTAGGGTCCCGTAAAAGTGATCTATGAAGAGTCCACCTATTATTGGCGGATCCCCTTTCTAGCAGCAGATCTAGAGCTACTGCAGAGTGATCTGATAGGTGCTCAGGGACATGTTCCACTCATTTCACTCTATTCACCAGCCTTGAATCCACCAGACAGAAACTGATTCTTGAGGCATACCCATGATTTTTATTGTAGGAAATAAAGTTTTGGCTACCGCTAACCCCCCTAGATTTAACTCTCCATATATCACTAAACTTAGGCCTTTCATCATTATTTGCATAAACCAACTCACTTTTGGAGAACCAATGTTCTCCCCTTTCGTAGATTTATCGAGTTTAGGGTTCAGCAGAATATTAAAATCGTCACCGAGGATAATTGGAGCTTTAACTTCCAATAATTGATAAAATAAGTATTTCAGGGGCGCATCATCATCAAAATTTAGGCTGTAGAACCCAGCCAGCACATGCCATACATTCCGTAATTTAACATTGGCCAGGGCCCACAGCCCCCATCATCTACTTTACACTCCCCCAAAAGGGCCTTGGCAGATTTTTTTAAAGAATTATAGCCACTCCCCTAGTACAATACATTTGGTTAGTGTGGACTGACTCAGTGTTGTGAATGAGAGATCACCAGATTGTAGATAATTCCTTTATTCCACAAAGCAAATATGCATGAAACAGGTGAGCGCCAGGATACACTTCCATTCAGTCCCCAGTCCAACCGCAACTGCCCCAGAACCCGAATCCCACTCACCTAGTGGCATTCCAAGCACGCTCACCCTCTACCTTAAAGGTAACACACAACAGCTTAGCACAAACCACAAACACCAAGGTAGGATATAACACATCCCCCTCCTTAATAAACAAAAGCAAATAAACCAAACAACCAAGACACAAAACAACTAACGAACAGACAACACAAAAAACATAACTAAAGAATAAACTTCTAAGACAAACCTCCATAACATAAACCCAAATAAAACTACACAATGTATTCCTTGAGCTAACTAGGCAAAACTCTTTTTCTCTTGCTACCACCAGTACCATCCCGATTAGAGTTGACATTTTCCTGAGAAGGTTCCATGACCGACTGATACACCACAGACCCTTCCCCCTCCGTAACGGAAGAAGTATCTGCAGTACCCTTACTTGCAGACTCTCCCCCATGCCATTCTGAACCACCTCACAATCATGCGAACCTTCCGTAGCTAATTGAGACTGTAAACAACTATTTTCAAAATGATCTTCAATCCACTCAAAATCTCTCCTCTGATCATGTACTTGACTTCTTCCATCCTGAATCTGATTACCAACAATAGTTATGTCTTTCAGATTCCACACTCTCCCATCTTCCAGTCTAACAGAATTCCTTAAGACTTCTACTACCAGTTTGGGTGCTTCAAATTTGCTTTCCCCCTTAATAACCTTGAACGGTTTCCTGACACGCACCCAATCCCCCACACTAATATTTACTTCCCTGGCACCATGGATCCTGTCATAGTAATCTTTTGCCCTTGAATGTACCAACTCCAACTTTTCTTTCACATCGGTAGGAGACCAATGTTGCACTTCGCCTTGTACCAGCCAACCAGGATTGAACTTACCCCTAGGTGTTCTACCCCTCATCATGACAAAGGGGGACAACCCTGTCTGAACTTGAGAAGTGACCCTATATGACCACACCGCTTTTTGTACCTGAATCATCCAATCCAAGTTTTTGTTCATTGCTGCTTGTATAACACCCTTGATCACCCTGTTAAACCGTTCCACCGTACCATTCCCACTTGGATTGTATAATGCAGTGGTTTTGTGTTTTACCCCACATCTCTCAAAATATTCCTTAGCCATGTTGGATAGAAATTGTACCCCATTATCAGTAAGAAGGCAAACAGGTAAGCCCTCCACTACAAAAAATGTTATCCAAAAATTTTAGTCCCCAGTCCAACCGCAACTGCCCCAGAACCCGAATTCCACTCACCTAGTGGCATTCCAAGCACGCTCACCCTCTACCCTAAATGTAACACACAACAGCTTAGCACAAACCACAAACCACAAACACTAAGGTAGGACATAACACTCAGTGATCCACTTCTGTTTGGACACGTAGGTCCTCCATTCCTCCAGTGAAAGATGGGTCTCTTGCAAAATCAATAGATCTGAGTCAGCCTGTTTTAGGTATTGCAAAATCCTTCTCCTTCTACGAGCGACTCGGAGCCCATTAACATTCCACAATAAAATGTTTAAAGGGGTATAATCTCTAGAATTTGGCATGTTGATCTTTCATGGGTTCGCCACTGGATTGACTCATACCCCTTATACCTCTGAGCCCTAAAACCTTAAGTCTTATAAATGAGGACTATCTATTTTTTCCCCTTGCTGCACCCCACCCAGTGAAATTCTAACATAACTAATAAATCAAGTGACACCAACCCACCCTGGTGAACCCTCCCCCCAAAAAAGGGTATAGTAGTTTGCTACCCTTTTGAGATCTCCACTCCCTCCATCGTAAGACCATTTGATGTTTACGCTTCTGCAGAGCCTTTATTTGCTCACAAAAATTACCAGCCTCTTTTGGATCCCGAAAGCTATCCATCTTATTGTCCCACATGACTTTTAGCAGGGCTGAAAATCTCAGATGGGCTGTAGTGCCCAGACAACAAAATTCGGGTATGAAATCCTCATGTGCATAATAGCCCATTTGTTGGCTGTTCTTTAAAGTAGCATATTTAAGTTTCTCAGTTACTGTCAGGTTTGAGAGAAAGTTAATGATACTGCAAATACCTTCCAAGAATAAATTGAAAACTCGACTCTTAAGGCTTGTTCAATAGCTGGGGTGGGTAAATGAAAGTTTTTTTTAAGGCATTTTCCCTATGCTCAGACTGGTTCTCTCATAAACAACTGTATAACGTTGCCATTTAAATGTATATACAATGTATGGATAGAAACAAAACACAACAATATATAGAGGTAGCATGTGTGTTCTTTCCAAATGAAGATATTTCACTATGTGGCACTGTCACTTTTTTTTTAATTATTTTAAAAATAAAATGTTTCAGAACTGCATTTTTATTATAAACATAAGAGAATTTGCAGTACCAGACCATATAATTCACAAGACGTATTATGTTTGACATTTGTTTCCATCTAGCAAAACCTATTGCCATCGGCGTTTAAAATTCCTGTCTTCCAAGTACCAGGTTCACGAGATGCTGAATGAAATGAGTGAATTAAAGGAACTGAAATTGAATCCACACCGAGATTTTTACAACTGTAGGAAGGTAAGAATTTTTTATTCTTATGAAGAGGATAGCAACTTCGTTTGTTGCCCTCTATCCTGATCCTGATTTGACTGTAAAACCGCGAGGTATTACCACCAGTGGATAGAAGGGAGTAGCCAGAAAATTAACATACCCCCCACTTTGAACCAAACCTCTGATTGCACCAAGGAAATAAAGCCCAAACCTCTCTAGAAGAACTCCCTGGTCTCTTCCATCTAAGCATCTATCTATTCGTGCATTAACCCTACTATTCACACACTGATATCCACAATTTCACCTTCCATTCTGTCATCTGTATATTCTTTCATCCACCATTCAGACTTTCAACATTCCACCCATCAATTGGCCAGCCATCCATCCATCCATCCATCTACCCATCCGCCAGTCCATCCGTCCATCTATCCATCCATCCATCCTTTGACTTACCCTTCCATCAATACACTCTTTCATCCATCAGTTGATCTTTTGCCCATCCTTCCATTATCAATCATCTCAGACTCCATTTATTATGTCATATATCATTCCTCTCTGATTCCATTTACTCGTCCATCCTTTCACTAACTCATCCATCCATCCTCTCAGATTTCCATTTACTCTACCATCCTTCCACTCACCTATCCATAAATTCTTTCAGATTTCCATTTACTCTGCTATTCTTTCACCCACTGATCAATCCATACTCTCAGATTTTCAT
Organism: Triturus cristatus; assembly: GCF_964204655.1. Taxonomy (NCBI): domain Eukaryota; kingdom Metazoa; phylum Chordata; class Amphibia; order Caudata; family Salamandridae; genus Triturus; species Triturus cristatus. The sequence continues at coordinate 135,124,520 of NC_140590.1, read as the reverse complement.
TTAACCTGCCTTGCTTTCAACCACCCACCCACCATCCATCCATTCATCCATCCATCCATACTCAGATTTCCATTTACTCTGCCGTTCTTTCACACACACCTACCCATCCATCCATCCTACCAACCATCCGTCAATTCCCTCAGATTTCCATTTACTTTGCCATCCTTTCATCCACCCATCCATCCATCATTTTCTCAGATTTCCATTTACTCTGCCATCCTTTTATTCACCCATCTACCCATTCTCTCACCCACTCATCCACCAATTCCCTGACCCACTCATTCACCCATCTCTTTACTCATTCAGTGATCAATCTTTTCACCCATCCATCCTTCCACCCATCAATCCATCCTTTCACCCACCCACCCATTCATCTTTTCACCCACCCATCCTTCTACCCACACAACCTTCTGCTGACCCATCCATTCTTGTACCCAATCATTATTTCACCCCATATCCATCATTTCAGCCATTCATCCTTTCACCCACTCATTCATACATTCTTTCACACATTCATCAATCCATCCTTTCATCTAACCATTCCTTCTCCCACTCATCCATTCTCCCTTTCACCCAGTCATAAAATTCACCCATTCGTCCGTCCTTCTTTGCCTTTTCGATCAGCCCACCTTTCGATTCTTCCTTGTAGAGCTAATTATGAGCTATTATCTGCCGAGTTGCAGATTAAAAGGGCACATAAAGAACCCCCCCATGTCTGGTAGGGCTAGGGGTTCAAAACGCCCAGTACTATGTGATTCAGTTGTATTCGGCTATGCTGCTGCATTCCTATTCCGAGCTGGGCAGGCTGGGACGGGGGATACTACCACCGTTCTGAGCTGCGGTTTTTCTATGCATACATTTTGCCAGGTTTTATTTGCCGAAATTTGCGAGGAGATCTACTACTGTGCCTATGCAATAGTTTTTAAAAAATTGTAGCAAGTGAAAAAAAATATCCACTTTATGTCTATGTGGTGAGTTTGTAAGTTTGTTTAAATGATGTTGATATATAGAAAAAAACATACTGATTCTTATGATAATGTTTATAATGATTAAGATTAGAATTACTGTGTATCCTCAAACTCACATTGTACTTTTCGGCCATGAAAACCAGTGCTGCTTTACGAGTCGGTAACACATAACACAATACACACAAATAGGGAAATCGGCTATCAGGCGAAATTTTTATGGCAGATCCGCCGGATAGAGTTTTTATGGTCCACTACAGTATGATACTAGAGTTTGCAAGACATTCTTTCTTTTCCTTTAACCTTCCACTCCGACATTGACAACACCCTTAGAGATATCCTTCAATGGGCAGACCCTACCACAACATTTGACGTATCCCTATTTGTAAGGATTTTACAATCTGCTACAAACTAAGAGCACCAATATCAGGTAACTGCTAAATGACCACGTTTTACAGGTTGTTCATGATGTAGTGAAATAAACAATTTATTGTGTGACAATTTTCACATGAACTTACCAGTCGCCTGAAGCCAAATACTACCTTTATGCATACATTTAAATGTAATGTGCATACCATTCTCAGTAAAATGTAGAACTTACGATTGGATGTCGTTGCTCTCGTTCACTTAGAAGAAATGTACCCTTCTTTAGAATTTCATCCTGTGGCACACAGTTACTGTTTTTTTGCACGCGATAACCGGCGATTCGTGATATAAAACAGTACAAACGGCAGTGTGGTCGCAAAAAGGCTTGGCTTTGCTTTGCACAGAAACAACCCCCTTCATTGTTAATGCAAATTTGCCGTGATGAGTTGGAAATAGTGCAAACTCCTGGCCACCTCTACCCACATTTATGTGAAATCCTTTTTTAAGTTTAAAAGAAAGTTTATTGGATATAAGTATAGATACAACAGTAATACAATTCCGTATATAGTAATGATAAAAAATGGAAAATATGCTGTATACAATAAGGAAAAAAGAAATAGGAATGAAAGAAAGCAAAGAGGGGGGAAGGAAAACAAAAAGATATAAATATCCAATTGTAATACAAGTGAAAAATATTGATCAAAAATATAACATGTATATCATATGCATCTCACTACTACAAACGTAATTATACATTTGAGAATAAGCACAGAATATATTAATAGTCAATTAACCTGAATTTAGGGAGGCTTAGAAACTTCTTCTATGGCTGGAATATGCAATGGTAATGATTGAGCAGACACATCTAGAAAATTAGTAATAGGAAGCCATAATAAGTCACATTTAATGGCTAATGTAATCGGGTGAACATAAGCCCTATCCAGTCTGTGGTTATAACAAACACCATACCACCACGCCTGAAAAGAAACATTTAAAGCATTTTTCCACGATTTAGTGATCTGCTGAAAAGCAACAGCTATAAGCAAATCAATGATGAGGGTATTAACGGAGGTGGAAAAGGACCAAATTTCCGCAACACTACCTAGAAAAATATGAGAAAAAGAAAAAGGGATATGTGTGTGAAATATTTTGTTAATTTGCTGCCAAACTCTAGTCCAAAAATGATGAATAGTTGGACAAGTAAATAACATATGTTTAAGATCTGCAACAGGGGCTGGACATGACCAACAGGTAGAAGGAGAAAGAGGATTAATCTGATGCAATTTGGCAGGGGTAATTAAAAGTCTGTTATAAATGAAAAATAGTGTTTGTGTAGTATTTGCCGCCCTAGAAGATTTCCTTAATTTAGTCCAAATTTTATCCCATACTGAAGTGGAAAAGGAAGTGTTTAAATCTGATTCCCAACTGGATTCAACTGCAGATTTATCTCGAGTCTGACCAATGTGTCTCAATTTGTTATAAATTTGAGAAGCTGAAGTACTCAATTTTAAAAACGAAATAGGAACTGGAGAAGGGCTGATCTGCGTGGAAGAAGTCTTGAGTTTATCATAAGAACTTTGAGCAGCTAGGGTCAATAATATATATTTAGAAAAATATGAAGAGGGAAGGGAATGACGAGTTTGCAATATAGAAAAGGGTATGCAGGTATCACCAAGAAAAAGCTGATAAGTCCATTTAAGACCAAGATTGAACCAATCCTTCCAAAAAAGAGTCCGATTTTTAATCTTAATAAGAATGTTATACCAAATCGGAGATTGCAAGAAACGGTTTCGGTCAGTTAAACCATTGAGCATAAGAGGATGAAAAATGTTATGAATATGTTTAAGGATGGGAAGAGAACAATTTTGGGGGGTATGAGATATGAGCAAAAATTCATCAAATGAGAGAGGAGAAATGAAGGAAGATTCAATGTCTACCCACAAAGGCAAAGACAACAAATCAGTCGCATTCTGAGATAATAAAGAAGAAGAATTCTTAAGAAAGAAGGAAGTATGGTATGATGCAAAATCAGGGAAGTTAACTCCACCTAAGTGTTTAGGTTGTTTAAGTTTGGAAAAAGACATCCTAGGTTTTTTGTTCTGCCACAGAAATCGTGATAAAATAGTATATAATTTTTTGTACCAGGATTTAGGAATGTTAACAGGAAGATTAGATAAGAAAAATAAAATTATAGGGACCAACATCATTTTTACAGCATCTAGGCGACCCCACCAAGATAAAAACAAGGGGTGCCAAAGCGTTGTGGATTTGGTTAAAGTGGACAGGAGATTCTTAAGATTGAGTGATACAGTATCTTTAATAGAGGGGGTGAACCATAGACCTAAATATTTAATCTTAGTAGGACTCCAGTGAAAAGAGGAAGATACAAAATCAGCATGGAAACAATATTTATTTAATGGAAGAATTTCACATTTATCTACATTAAGTTTGTATCCTGAAACTGAAGAAAAAGTAGAGACTTCTGAAAGAAAAGCCGGTAAAGAGGTCTGAGGATTAGATATAAATAAAAGAATATCATCAGCATATGCTGAGAGTTTTAAATGTTTATCACCATAGGGAAAGCCAGTAATATTTTTGTTCATCCGAATTTTAGATAGGGAGGGTTCTAAAGACAAAATAAATAAAAGGGGAGAAAGAGGACAGCCTTGCCTGACACCTCTGAGAAGCGGGAAAGAAGAAGAAACAAGACCATTAGCTAAAATAAATGATCTCGGAAAAGAGTAAAGCAGCGAAATATAGGAAAGAAATTTAGGGCCAAAACCAAACTAAGTAAGAGTCGAAAAGATAAACTGCCAATTGACCCTGTCAAAGGCTTTCTCAGCATCTAAAGCCACAGCTGCTAACGAATAATTATAAGAGTGAGATTTACTAAGTACATTAAAAAAGAGACGGGTGTTATCAGAGAGGTGGCGACCTTTAATGAAACCACATTGTTCTTTATCGATTAGGTGAGGTAGAATATTATCCAAACGAAGCGCAAGAATTTTCGCAAACATTTTATAGTCCAAATTGATTAAAGAAATAGGTTTGTAGTTTTTACAAAGTGAATGATCTTTACCTTCTTTAGGAAGAAGACAAATCAGAGCCTCTTGAAAAGAACCTTCAGAACTCCGGGAAGCTATAAAAAAAAAAATAATTTAAGTAATTTAGGAATAAGTAAACTGGAGAAGTGAATGTAAAACTCTATAGTAAAGCCATCAGGACCCGGAGCCTTCCCCTTTTTAAGTGACTGGATAGCATTGAGAATGTCTTTAGTGTGTATGTCAGATTCTAGAGAGGAGAAATCTACATCTAAAGAAGGAGGCGGAGGTATAGAAGCTAAATATTAATCAATGTCCGAGACGAGAGGTGAAGATTCAGGAGTATATAGCGACTTATAAAAATCGGAAAATTCCAAAAGAATGTCTTCGTCTTTATGGAGCACAGTATTAGATGAAGAAATGATAGATTCAATTTTTGTACGTTCTTTTTTGATTCTGAGATAATTAGCAAGAAGATTACCAGACTTGTTTTGAGCACTATAGAATTTAGCGCTAGATTTGAGTAAATATAGATTTGCAGACTCGGTAGAAAATGTATTAAAAGAAATTTTGGCGTTAATGAGTTCCTTTAAAGTAGACTGGTTTTTTGATAGGTAATAAAGATGCTCCCATTTCTTAATATGTAAGTTAAGTGCCTGAGATGAAAGAGAGGCTGCACGTTGCTTTTGGGCAACAAAGGATATGATAAAATCCCTAGAGGCAGCTTTAAAAGAATCCCATACCAAAGGAGGAGATACCTGAGGGGATTCATTTTCCGCAAAAAATAAGGAGGCAAACTTGAGAAAGGCTGGTGTGAAATTAGGGTCTAATAAAAGAGAGTTGTTGAATCTCCAGCGTCTAGTACCTTTAATGGGAGGAAGAAGATCCAAACTTAAGGAAACTGGGGCATGATCAGAAATTAGAATAGATCCTATATCTGAACGAGAAACGTGTTGAAGTAGAGCCCTGGAAATAAAGAGGTAATCTATTCGGGATTGTGATGAGTGAGCAGGTGAATAATAAGTATATTCTTGTAGTGTGGGGTGACAGATTCTCCAAGAGTCTACAAGAGCTCTTTGAGAAATAGTGGAAGTGAATTGAGAATGTATAAAAGAGGGGACAAACCTGGAGCTGGAATTCCTGTCAATAAAGGGGTCTACAACCATATTACAATCCCCACCAAAGATCAAATACTCATCAGTGCCTTGCATTATAAGGGAAAGAATTTGGGGCCAAAATAATTTATCTTGTGTAGTGGGAGCATAAACATTAAAAATAGTGAGAGGAATCTTGTTAATCAGTAAGGAGATCACAACCCATCTACCATCGGTATCATTATCCTGTCTTATGAGCTGGACATCTAAGCGTTTATGACAGAGAATAGCAACACCATTGCGTTTTCCTGAGCCCGGAGATGCAAAAACATGGCCTACCCAATTCCGTCGTAGTTTAGTTATTTCAGTATCCGATACATTAATTTCTTGTAAAAGAGCAATATCTCCCTTTAAATTTGAAATATGTGACAAAACTCGTTGACGTTTGATAGGAGACTCCAAACCTTTAACATTTCAAGATATAATGTTTAACGACATTTAAATCTTATATAAACTTAATCAAAACAATTCATAAAAGAATATGCCATTTATAAAAGCAAAAACAATGCGAAAAATGTAGTAAAATATGAAAAAAGATCATTATGATAAAGAGATAGCAGTGAGAAATATAGAAAAACAAGAGACAGCATAAAAACTGAGGATAAGAAAAGAGATGAGATAAATGAGAAGTATAAAAGAAAAGCTGAAAATAGAGATGAAACAGAGGAATGAGGAGAAAAGGAGGGAAAGAGTGGAGATAACAGGAAATAGAAAGACAAAATAACATTAACAATTGGTAAAACAATACACTAGAAAGACATACCACAAAAGAACAGAAATGACGGGGTAGGTGGGGCTACATGGGGAGGGCCAAATGCCAGACGAGAGGGCGCAGGACGCGAAGCACACAAAGAACATCGCCCAGGCGAAGTGAAGAACACTGAGAAAAACGGAACGCAGAAACCACAACCTGATAAAACAGGAACAAATAAGAAAATAATTAAAGTGAAAAATCATAATAACACCAAAACTTACGAATATGACTAAAACCAAAGAAATTCACATTTGCGGACAAATACATAATAAACATTAAGCTATGGAGACAAGAATATCTACAACATGTTATGGTTTAGAGATGTCCATAGAAACTCCTTTACAAGAGTCCAAAAATTGCTGAAGTACAGCAGGGTCTTCATAGTTGGTTGTTCTGTTGTTATAAGTCATTTTAAAAAGACAGGGATGGAATAAGCCATAGCGAGCGTTCAAGCTGCGAAGAGCTGGTCTCATATCCAAAAACTTCTTCCGACGGTCAGCAGTTATTTTGGCATAATCCTGAGCGAAAAAGAGGTTGGAACCATTCCAAGAAATCTTTCCTCTCTGTTTGGCTGCCTGCAAGACCTTAAGTAAGTCTGTATATTCCAAGAAATACAGAATTACTCCTCTGGGTTTTGTTGAGGAAGATGGAGAACGGGGACTTTGGCCCAAACGATGTGCACGTTGGATATTTAATAGAGGGGATACTGGAAGACCAAGGAGAGTTGGAAGAAAGGACTGAAAATAGGATATTGCGTTAGTACCTTCAAGTCCCTCAGCCAGACCATAAATGCGTAGGTTATTGCGCCTATTACGGTTTTCCAACTGTTCAAGTTGTTGTTTAAGATGATCCACCTCCTTATGAAGAAGAGGAACTTGCACAGCAAAGTCTTGCACAGAGTCAACTCTTTTTTCTAGAGCATCAACTTGTTGCTCAGTGTGAGACCAATTATCTTCCAGGCTCTGCAGACGAGTGTTGGTTTCTTCCATATAGGGTTTGAGGGCGCAAATCTCTTCAAGAAGAAGTTCCATCGACAGAGGCACAGAAGAATTAGTAGGAGAAGGAGGATTCGCTTTACCACGTTTTCTAGGTGCGAGAGGGGCTGAAGACGGTATTTTGGACCCCTGCTTGAGCTTAGCCGAGTCATAGAAGAAGAGGGACCTTGTGTAGCCACACAGTCATTGGGGAGATCGTCAGCATTGTCTTGTAAAATATTAAAAGGATTGAAGTCTGCCAGCGATGCACCACTGGGTTGCGGAGCCTCTTTACGGTTAGAACAAGATGCTGCCATGGTCTAGACTGAAAGAGGATATTGACTAGCAAATTTCAGAGAATAAAATAAAGTTGTAAGAAGTTGCCAGATGTAAGACAGCACACAACGCCACTATGTGAGGAAAAAATGCTGGCAGCAAGCCCAAAACTTCCAAATTCCGAGAGTACTGACCCCCAAAGTGCGATGAAAACAGGGCATAGCCAGATGATGACAAGCATATCTTGTCAAATTAAATGAATGACAAACTTTACATTGCTCCAGTGAAAAAATAGCAAGCCAGGGAATGCAAAAATGAAGAAGCTCATAGGCAGCATAGTAAAAAACAGATTAAGTACTTAAATCCACAAAAATGTACATCTTCTGAGGAAAGAAAAAAAGGCAGCATGCAAATGAAACACCTCAAAATGAAAAAACAAAATGGCGGCCGCGAGAGCGCTACCGCCGTTATTAAGCCAAAAACGCTGTCTTAAAGCTCACCATATGGAAATTTTCAAAACTAATGGGGCGCTCCACTCAGCTCCTACCCTGAAAGTCTCGGGGTGATTCGTCAAGCGGGGGCTGAGAAAAAAGGGGGGTCCCAAAACGCGTTTTCCCCATGCATTTTCCCATAGGACCTATAGTCGAAGGTACAGCCCGAACGGCTGAACAGAATTACTTGAAATTTGGCAAAGAGGTAGTCCTCAGGTCAGGCATGTGCCTTTTGCATATATGGTGTAAATCCGTTCAGTAGTTCCTGAGAAAATCACATGTAAAATCACATATATATCTGGGCGGAGCCTAACCACACATCTCATCGTGAGATCTGATTGGCTGTCAGCACTTCATCCAGTAAGTATTGTCAGCCATCTTGGGACCAATATACATGATAGCACCTCATTAAAAAGCCTTGCAGTTAATAGAAGGTTTTAAGACTTTAGTTACATTATAAATCATTTGTTGATGGTACCATACTCATTTTAGGAATTGTGGTGTGCTCTAAGGTGATTTTACCATGTGAAAAAGCCTTCTGCTGTGATATCATAAATCATGTTTGAGAGAAAACTATTTTCTTATGCTTTTCCCACAGAGGTTTGGAAGGTGATCTATAAGCTAAACTGAGTTCATATTTTCTGTAAATTCACATTATCTTTCTCAGTCATGGGAGAATGAAGTCTGACATTCTCAGTAAAACATGTACATCCAACAAGGGCAGAGACTGTCAGTTGATTCCTTTGTGTTCTACTGCAGCTTCCCAGAGTGTTCTAAAGAACAACTAGAGCGCTAACAGTCCTACTTATGACAAAAGTATGGCACACCTGAAGCCATCTTGGTTGGAATAAAGTGGTAACTCTTAAAACATTTAATTTAAAAAGGAACAAAATGAGGGGGTTCATTTTGCCATAGAAAGTATGATTAGTGCTGCAGAAAGAAAAATTAGGGCACATTTTGAGTGACTTCTCAAATCCTCTTCTATTTCATTAAAAAATTCTGACATGCAGACTGAAACATGCACTTTGAATACCAGCAGCAGACTTCCCTGGTGAGCAGTAGCTTTACTACAGTGATCTAATGAGCAACTGGAGTGCTAACATTCAGAATTTATGGCAAATATGTGACATATCTGAATACCTTCTTGATGGAATCAAAGTAAAAAACTGAAAGCATTTCCTACTGAGGAGACTGCAGTAAATGAGGAAATTAGGAAACTTCATAACAAATAAATCTCCCAAGATGGCCACCAGAGACAAAAGAGCCCATATGCAGAACAAATATCACCCAGATGTAGCCCACATGTAGCCCAATGACAGAAGTGTGCAAAACACTTATTTTTTGTTTATTTGCAGTTGTATATAGTGCAGACTTGTCAGGTATTGGAGTGCTTTACATGAGCATTGGTTACATCACACAAGATCAAATTCATTTTGGTTGTAGACATGGGGAGATTAAGTGATTTGACCAGAATCACAGAATGTTGAGCTGAAGCAGAAACTCCAACCTGGTTCCCCAGTTGCAAAGTCTGCAGCTCTGGAAGTAACACCACATCCTCTCCCCTAGGTGCAACATTTAATCAAGTGGTCAACTGGATAAAAAAACATAAAGATTACAAATAATTTAAAAATTCTTTGTCGCTATTTGAAAACTCAGAAAATGTGTCCCCATTTTAGTTTTTTAGAGCACTAACCATAATTTTGATGCAAATAAGACCCTCTCATATATGTAATTTCTAAAGGAAATACTCTAGGTATTACAGTTTTGATTACATCAAGATGACATCAGTCGTTCCACACTTGTGTAATAAATATAGAATGTTAGCAATCTAGTTGTTCATTGGGATACTGTTGAGAGGCAGAGGCCAGGGGCACGGACTCTGAAAATTGAAGGCAGGTAGGAGAGTGCAGAGGCAACAATTTGACCACACTGGGCAGGCAGGAAGGGCAGTGGCAGCACAACAGACTATGGAGGGCAGTGGAAAGGGGGGCAGGGGCAACAAACCAACAATACAGGACTGGCAAGAAAGGCTGTGGCAATATAATAGACCATTGTGGGCAGAAGGAAGAGTCAGTGGTAGTACAACCATACATGCCAACAGACCCGTTTCAGCCAGGAAACGTCCAATGTTTTTAAGCTCAAATGGGCTTTACTTGATCTGTCTCCTGTCTACAATCTCCTCTTTTGAATGCAACTCAAAGGGGAAAATCAATACCCCAGTTTTTTTTCAAAATCTCCCTCTTACCAAGTTCAAAATGTTTGCAAGTATGGTACATTGGATCATGGTAGGCAGGAGGAATTGGGGTAGGGACATGGACTCGGATAACAGAGGACAGGAGGGACATGGAGAGGTGCACCAAACTGACCCTACAGGGCAGGCATCAGGGAGTGCAGCACAACAATCCATGGAAAGCAATAGGGAGGGGACAGGACCATGCACATGGACAACAGAGAACAGAGGGGAAAGAGGCAATGGTAGCTAGCTGACCATAATGAACAGACAGGAGAGAAAGCTGCAACATAACTGACCATAAAGGGCAGGAGGGACGGATCAGGGGCATTACAATGGAACAGGCAAGCCAGGAGGGAGGGAATAGGGGTCTGCACATGGAAACAGAGGGCTGGGGGCAAGGGGGCAGGGCAGGAGCAGCAAGATGACCATGGAGGTCAGGCAGGATGGGCACTAGAACCAAGACACACCATGGAGAGCAACAATGAGACTATGATGTCATACACACAGACCATGGAGGGAAGGTGGGAGGGGGTCAGGGGCAGCTAGCTGACCACACATGGAAGGTGGGAGGGGCAATGGCAGCACAGAAGACCATGCATGGCAAGCAGGAGGGTTAGTGGCAGCACAATGGCTATGATGGGCAAGAAGGAGGGTGCAGGGGCATGCACAAAGGACCATGGAGGATAGAAGGGAGGGTCAGGACCTTGGCACAGGCAAGAGAGTTCAGGGGAAGGGGCCTCACAACAGACCACACCGGGCAGGCAGGAGGAGCAGTTGCAGCACAACAGACCAGGGAGGGCAGAAGGGTGTGGCAGTAAAATTGACCATGGAGGACAGGAGGAAGGGCATGGCATGTGGACAGGCAGGGTGGAGGTGGCAGGGACAGGTTACAGTCATCTGACAATGCTAGGCAGGTGGGAGGGAAGTGGCAGCTCAACAGAACACTCAGAGTAGATAGGAGTGGCAGGTCCATGGAACATGGTGGGCAAAAAGGATGGAGCAGGGGCATGCACAAAGACATCGGAGGGCAGGGGGAAGGAGAATAGGGGCAGCAAGCTAAGCACAGAGGCTAAGCAGGAGATCAATGATGGGCCATAGAATTGGGCAATGGAGGGCAGGAGGAGTGGACTGGTACATCATGCTAAATGGAGGGCAGTGGCAGCACATCAGACCATGCATGGCAGGAGGGAGGAGGCTAGTCCATGGATTCAGACAACAGAGGATAGGGAGGAGGTGGATGGGGCAGCAAGCTAACTGTTCAGAGAAGGTGGGTATTAGGAACTTTATTGTTTTTAAAATGTGTGTCTGTGCGAACTACTTAAAATATGAACAAGTATGCAGCATAATCTCACTTTTATTCAGGAAGAAGAGGACGTTTGTGACTGTGACTCCGGGCTCACTTGGCAGAAACACCCCCTGACCCTCCACCCTTCATCGCAAAGTGTAATGTCCGTGAAAAGGGTAGGTGGACGCAGTGTTATATAGAACATAGTCCTGAGAGCACGATTGAAAATGAAAACTAGATATAGCATATGGTATAAACTATGCACCAAAAAGTGTGATATAAGATGAACCGGGGCATGAAATATAATATGCAATACATTGTGCGCAATGACAGATTCATTGGGGAGCGCGAGATAGCACAGGCACTAGCTCGTGCTATGCGATATGCGCCTTGGAGTGTAATATGCACAGGACAGGGTTGTGTAACCTAACTAGTCTCTAAAGTTGTAATATAAAATATGTGCTGGGGAGTGTAACGTTGCATATGCACTGTGACAAAGATATGGATCCCAGATTGTAATATGTATGGCATAGCGCTGTGCGTTATAACATAGGCATCGAGGAAGGCACGTTAGATGGGGCCATATAACCCGTGCAAAGGCAAGTGTGGCACAACATATTCACGGGGTGGTGTTACAGTGCACAAGGGCTAGAGAGTGTCATAGCATACGCACTAGCTGGTGGAATACAACACAGAGGTGTGAGGCACTCGGCGGGCACTGGTGGGTGTAACACAGCATTGGGCTTAGCCAGGAGCATGCTGTGACTCTCAAGTGAGGTTCGTCTCCTTTCCAGAGAGTAAAATAAAAAGTATTACACATGTGTTTTATTAACCGTGAGGGGGGTTTCTTGCATAGTTTGCTCGAATTTTTGTTGAATCCCCTTTGAATGGCTTGGTGTGCGTGTATATTAAATGTGCCCGTCAATAGCTACCCATGTTTGTATAAATAAACGACAAGGGTGTCTACTTGGAGAGTACCCACCGGCGGGGGCGCCGGGATTAGGCACGGTAGGGCGTCAGACACGTCAGAGCTTCACTAGCGGTGTAAATACATTCCATGTGGATTCATTCTATGCATAGTTGCCTTTTAATGATTATCACGCAAATCGTCATGGTGATAGGTACATACGGTTTGTCCAGCATGTCCTAAGTGTTTCTATAAATATATATTTTTTTTAAATAATAAAAAACAAAGGCCGGCCCCGGGGGATGGGGTCCCCGGGGCCTTAAGTGGCCTGAGGAGGGGGGCAACGCAGCCCCCTCCTAAAGAATAAAAGATAAAAAAAAGGCCATGACCAGGGGGTTGGGGTCCCCGGGGCCGATTAAGGCCGTGGGAGGGCCAATTTTTTTTTTTTAAACAAAAAAATTAGGGTGCAGGCCCTGGGGGATGGGGTCCCCAGGGCCAGTAAATTAGAAAAAGAAGGGGGGCCACACAGCCCTCCTTCTTAAAAAAATAAAATAAATAAAAGACCGGCATCACGACGGAGGCCACGCCCCCTCCTAGCAGCACTCTGCAAACGCACCCCCTGGCCAGTTGTAAGTTGGGGAATTAATTCCCCTTCAATACTGAGGGTCCCTGAGGGCCAACTAGCCCAACAGGTATCTCCAGTATGCGCCAGGGAGCTGCGTTGCAGACAGGTGTTCTGAGGCCACGCCCCTTGTTACACCTCTATGCAACGCAGCTCTGTGGCGCTTACTGGAGGTACCTAGCGGGCTAGTTTGACCCTAGGGACCCTTAGGATTCAAGAGGACTTAATCTCTCAACTTAGAACGGCCACAGGGCACGTTTACACAGTGGTGAAGGGAGGGGACGGGGCCTGAGGTGACATGTGCAAACACGCCCTGTGGCACGTTTTAAGTTGGGCAAATAATTCCCTTTCAATCCTGAGGGACTCTGGGGGCCAACTAGCCCACCAGGGGCTTCCAGTAAGCGCCACTGCTCTGCGTTGCAGAGAGGTGGTGCAGGCCGTGCCCCTTTTTACACCTCTCTGCAATGGCGCTTACTGGACGTACCTGGTGGGCTATTTTGCCCCTAGGTATCCTCAGGATTCAAGGGGACTTAATCTCCCAACTTAAAAAACGGCCACAGGGCGTGTTTACACAGTGGGGAAGGGAGGGGACGGGGCCTGAGTTGACGTGTGCAAACACACCCTATGGCGCGTTTTAAGTTGGGGAAATAATTCCCCTTCAATCCTGAGGGCCCCTGGGGGCTAACTAGCCCACCAGGTGCTTCCAGTAAGCGCCACTGAGCTGTGTTGCAGAGAGGTGGTCCAGGCCGTGCCTCTTTTTACACCTCTCTGCAATGCAGCTCTGTGGCGCTTACTGGAGGTACCTAGTGGGCTAGTTGGACCCTAGGGACACTCAGGATTCAAATGAACGTAATCTCCCAACTAAAAATGGCCACAGGGCGTGTTTACACAGTGGTGAAGGGAGGGGACGGGGCCTGAGTTAACGTGTGCAAACAAGTCCTGTGGCGCGTTTTAAGTTGGGGAAATAATTCCCCTTCAATCCTGAGGGACCCTGGGGGCCAACTAGCCCACCAGGTGCTTCCAGTAAGCGCAACTGCGCTGCGTTACAGAGAGGTGGTCCAGGCCGTGCCCCTTTTTACATCTCTCTGCAACGCAGCTCTGTGGCGCTTACTGGAGGTACCTAGTGGTCTAGTTGGACCCTAGGGACCCTCAGGATTCAAGGGGACTTAATCTCCCAACTTAAAACGGCTACAGGGCGTGTTTACACAGTGGGGAAGTGAGGGGACGGAGCCTGAGGTGACGTGTGCAAACACGCCCTGTGGCACGTTTTAAGAGGTAGTTTTAATCACCTGCCCTATTATATACTAGGGGCTTACAGAGGAGGTCATGCTAATCACAGGGGGACCCCAACGCATAGTGTTCCCTATTGTATGTAGGTGTTTTCACTGTATTCTGAGTGTCTTTTAACATAGCACTGGCTCTAGGACTGGTTAGTCAGACTCAGTTACCACCAGTATCCGTCTGAAAAAGTTGAGGGTACAGGATGATTTTGCAACAAGGCTTCTTTCTGTTCTTCTGTTTGATCTTCCTGCACTTTTCTTCGTCTTTGAGGACTTCTGTTGCTTCTTTCTGCATTTCTTTTTTTTCTTTCTGTGCGTTTTTTCTTCTTTCTTCAGATGTCCTATCTCTGTAGCCATAGTTAGAAATTAGCATTTAAAAAACCTTTGAAATTCACTTAAAAAACCATAGGTTTCAGGCACGTTATAGTTAGGAATGAGCATTTAAAAAAACCTTAGAAATTCACTGAAAAAAACATAGGTTTCAGGGGCGTTATAGTTAGCTGGACTTTTCACTCGTACAAAACCATTGAAATTCCCCCGTTATAGTTAGTTCAGCTAACTATAACTCGCGCGCCCGCAATGCACTGCTGATGACGTCACATATTACATCACTCATGACATGGTCAGTGACATCACTCATGACATCACTGATGACATCTCAAATTACATCACTGATGACATCACTGATGACATCATCCAGTGAATGTGTGTTTTTCTGAAAATTACATATGTTTTATATATGTATATCTCAAGGTCTATGGAAGAATAAATGGGTATATAAGTGTCTAAATGGAGGATTTGTTTTTGAAAAATTGATTGTATAACTGACTGATTAAGTGTATCTTAGTGAATACATGGCTTAGTGAGTAATGTTTAAATATGTTAATATCTGTATCAGTCTCTCACTTTGTGTATAAGTGGCTGCATGGGTTGGTGAGTAGCTAC
The DNA here is from genome assembly GCF_964204655.1 of Triturus cristatus. Lineage (NCBI taxonomy): Eukaryota > Metazoa > Chordata > Amphibia > Caudata > Salamandridae > Triturus > Triturus cristatus. The sequence goes on along the minus strand of NC_140590.1, from coordinate 135,109,227 downwards.
ATGAGTGTCTATATAGGTTATTAGTTGGTTTTTTGAGTATCAGTATGAGTGTCTGAGTGTCTGTATGGTTCGGTAGGGGGTATTACGTAGTGCATAAGTGCATGAATGAGTGACTCACTGTTTGTATGTGTTGAAGACAGCATGTGTGCAGGACTGTATGGGTGGATGAGTGTGTGCATGGGTGTGTTAGTGAGTGAATGACTGTCTCAATAGTGTCTTTATGAGTAACTACATATGTTTTAAACTAGTATATGTGACTATTGGTGTATATAAGTGAGTATATGTGAGAGTGAGAGATTGAAAGAGTTCCTGTATGAATAAGTATGTGTTTCTATAAGTGATTGTTTAAAAGACTAAGTATGTGTAAGTTTCTGTAGAAGTAAGTGTGGTGGTGTGTGTATAACTGTATATGCAAGTAAATGGATGTTTTATTCTTTATTAGCATGAGTGACTATGTGTGTGAGTAACTCTATGGATGAGTGGCGTTGTGTAACAGGATGTATAGGTGTATGAGTACATATGATGAGTGAGTACATGTATGAGTGACTGTATAGGACTGTTGGTGAATGAGTGGATGTGTATGTGGATCTTAGAGTTACTGAATAGGTTGTTGTAACTGATATTGGTATGTCCATTGTTTTGAACATTTTAGTTTCTATTTTTGAATGTGTGTATCAAAGGTTATATTAGGGGGAGAGGAGGTCTGCCACTCTATCACAAAGATGATGGCATCAGTGATGTCATTTGAGATGTCATCAGTGATGTCATGAGTGATGTCACTGACTATGTCATGAGTGATGTAATATGTGACGTCATCAGCAGTGCATTGCGGGTGCGCGAGTTATAGTTAGCTGAACTAACTATAACGGGGGAATTTCAATGGTTTTGTACGAGTGAAAAGTCCAGCTAACTATAACGCCCCTGAAACCTATGTTTTTTCAGTGAATTTCTAAGGTTATTTAAATGCTAATTCCTAATTATAATGTGCCTGAAACCTATGGTTTTTTCAGTGAATATATATATATATATAGATACTCTGAGAAAAATGAACCACGCGTACTCAGGAGGGAGTGAATAAGGGATTTAATCAGGGTGCTCTAGCCCCTCCCTGGGGAGTAAATGCCTTATTCACTCCCTCCTGAGTGTGCGTGACTCGTTTTCTTCCAAGCATATTTGCTTCTTACTCCAGCCGGGCGTAGCGCCTGCCAACACACATATATCATCAGGGCACATATGTGTGGGTTAGATATATAATTCTGTACTTCTTTCCTTTCAATATTTTGCCCTTCATATTTCCATTTTAAAGGAATATAGGTCCCTTACTGTGAAATACTATAATGCATACCACATAGAAGTACAATGAGGTCTATGTCAGGTGTCCAAATGGAAATTCATTTGCATTTATTAAAAGATAGCACACCAATAAGGTGGGAAAACAAACAGAAAAGAAGTTTAAAAAACTACTAGGCTCTGACATTATGCATGTGACTACAATGAAGGCAAAATAGTAAAGTCACATATATTTCTAAGTACCAATGCTCATATGCCTAATTATGTAACAACAGTAGAAGTCATGGTATTATGGTCGACAACGTTTAGATCCCTTATTGGATGTAGGGATCATCATCAGGACGTAGACGACTATGCCTGAGACAAAAATGCATGCTAGAAAACAGAGGGGAAAAGAAGAAAGAAAAGGGGTAGAGCAAGGGAAGAGTTGGGAAACAGGGAAAAGGGGAAAAAAGTTAGGCCAATATGTAATTTTGGAACTGTCCCGAGGGTCCAAACAATCAGGTCATGCAAAAACATGGCAGAGTGTCAATTATGCGTACAACACAAGAGGTTTCAAACAGCTATCTATAGCAGACATTATAGTGACAACGGAACGACTAGCTTGTGACGAATAGTTATCCAGCTAGTGATGAGACGAATAGTGTGGAAATATTTTCCAGAGGGAAGTAGTTACTAAAAAGGCAGAACGACTGACCAAAAAAGCCATCAGTGATAGTTTTTTAAAAATGTTATTATTTTATTTTTCCCATTTCAATAATACAAACCAAATTAAACATAAAAATGAAGACATATCAAAAATGAAATCAGTTCCTGTACAAAATGGCAATATTATCAATAGAGGATCCTAATCATCATACAGTAAAATAATACAAGCAATGCGAAATCATAATCATCATGTGCGTTCCCTCTATTCATAGTGCGAATGACACTCCACTGTGGTGACAGGTCTCCACAAACAAACATATCTTACAAGACTTGTTTGTACATTGCGTGCTATTACCGGGGTACAGTTAGGTCATACTACAAATATCATTTTTTCTTTTGCTTTGGTCAACTTATGCATACCAGCATCAGGCACTGCAGTGATGCCTATTGTGTTTGCGGGTCTTCTTCCGTTAATGGGGGTGTTCCTGGTTGTTCCGGGGTTCTAGTCTCAATGTATGTGGCATATAGGGAACAAAATTTCTTTGGGCGATTTCTGGGGGGAAGGAGTTCGCTATAGGTCTCCGTTTGTGTGTTGCAATACAACATATCCTGTGACCATTGTTTTAGCATTTGGCAACTAGTAGTGCCATGTCTACCAAACCCCGAATGGGTATCGGTATCTTTTTTGAATAGCCCAGAAGCTCTAGCAGTGGGTCTGGAGTAAGGTCTACCTGCATTATCACCTGGAGTTCTGCAAAGATCTGTACCCAGTAGTTTGCTATCTGTGGGCAGAGCCATGCTAAGTGCAGGAAATCAGCTTGTGGAGCACTGCAGCAGTCACAGTCAGGCGCCTCTCGAAGCCCGTATTTGTGAAGGCGTATTGGGGTGTAGTAAATGCAGTTCCGAATTTTGAATTGAATGAGCCCATGGCGCCCATTGAGCGAGATACGTTTGGTCGCCTCGCAGCAGTATTTCCACATGGCGTCATCTATGTCTAATTCCAAGTCAGCTTGCAAATCCAGTCGGGCCTTGCTGTGGTGATCTCTACATAGCTCTTGTGTCTGGGAGTATCTTTGCAACTATGCACTCAGGGGATGTTGGCTTAATTAAAGTCGACAAGGAGTGCACTTCTGGTGGTTCCAGCAGTTCGTCACCTAGCATCTGTCTGAGGGCACTCTGAGCTCTAAAATAGTGGTACACGGTTAAGGGTGTGGATTTCGGCTCCCTCTCCAGATGGTCTGACCCCTCCCTGCCTCTCCCATCGCTGAAAAAGTTGCCTATCGTATTCAGTCCTAAAATGTGCAGTGCTGGTATTACCTCCGGGGAAGCGAGAGTTGGCAACCATTCACACCAGGCTATGGGCGTATTAGGAGAGTATAGTATAGGTGCCGCTTGCCGATTGAAAAGGTTATGCCATGCATGAACCGTGGCATTGATCGAGTCCAGAATGGTGGTATTTCTGCTGGGCGGGTGGTGTAGAATGGTAGCTAAGTGTGCTGGAGCCTGTGTGATAGGTTCCATGTGTAGCTGTGGAAGGGGGGTTGGCTGATGCAGCCAGTAATAGGCATGTGAGGCTTGCGCAGCCCAATACTATAGTTCAAGATCCGGAGCCCCCAATCCACCCATCGAATAAGGTAGGACCATAAGTGTCCAGCCAGCGCGGGTTTGTTTGCCGGCCGAGGCCAATTTAATTAATAATGAACGGAGGTGTTTGAAAAATTGGGCAGGTAGAACCATAGGTATGTTAATAAAGAGGAAGAGAAAGCTGGGCAAGACCACCATTTTCATTATCGATATTCTACCTAATAAGGAGAGGGAGAGGCTGATCCAGCGCACAATGTCATCTTCTAATCTGGTAACCGCACGGCCGTAGTTCTCGCGGTAAACTAGATCAGGGTCCGTGTGTATTTGTATCCCCAAGTATAGCAACGGTTCCTCAGACCATTGTAGCGGGAATTCTGATTCCTCGGGGGTGGTCGCCGGAGTTAGGGGAAATATCACTGATTTCGCCCAGTTTATAGTTAGGCCCGATAGTGCGCCAAAGCATATAATTTCACGCAGTACAGGGGGCACATTTGTGGCCGGGTCTCTAATGTACAGGAGAGTATCATCTGCGTATGCAGACACAATGAGATTGTAATCTGGGGATCGTATCCCGCTATGGCTATGGTACTCTCGCAGTGCGCATGTTAGCGGTTCCGCTACTAGGGCATAGAGTAATGGTGACAGGGGGCAGCCCTGTCTGGTGCCCCTGGATATTTATTGCGGGCAGTGACTGCATCCCTCACCTTCACTCTAGCCATGGGATTTGCATAAAGTGTGCTGATTAAGCTTAGGTAAACACTGCCCAACCCCATGCGTTCCAGAGTCAGCATCATGAACTTCCACTCTACCGAGTCTAATGCTTTTTCGGCTTCTAGAAAGATCGCCGCTGCTTATGTGGCAGGGGCTGCATGCAGTATGGCACCAAATATAGTGCGGAGATTATGTGTAATAGTGCACCCTGGAATAAAACCTGTTTGCTCTATCCCCACTAAGGTAGGCATTAATGGGGCAAGTCTGTTTGCTAGGACCTTGGCAAAAATCTTTGTATCAACATTTAAGAGGGAGAGCGGGCGATAGGAGGAGCAGCTGTTTGGGAGCTTGCCAGGTTTCAGTATTACCACCAGGAGAGCCCCTCTTATTGTTGGGGGCATGGTTTCCTCCTCAACCATTTCCTCAAATAGGGTCAGTAAGTGGGGCGTCAGTAGATCTTGGAACACCCTATAGAATCCCACCATGAGTCCCTCGGGTCCCGGAGGGCTACCTATACACATTGTAGAGAGAGCAGCTTTATTTTCCCACGTCTCAAGCAGCCACGGCCGGTATAGGGCGTGTTAGCGGGGCGGTGACGTGGGGTGGGGCAGGGTGGGGGGTTGTAAAATGCTGCATACGGCCGATTTCAGGTAAGTTACGAAAACAATAAATAAAACGAATTTTGTTGCGCGCGCTGCATCGCATTTGGCGATGCAGCGCACGCAACGGAATTTGTTTTAATTTGGCAAGGAAGCAACCACTGCAGGCCAACCCCCAAACACACAGCACAGGGGTAGTCTCCTCCTTCAGCTTCCTGGTTCTTCTCCTCAGCAAAGGTTTGTCTTGGTTCCCAGAAGTGATCTAAAGTTCTGGGGTCTGGGTCCCCCTTTTTATATCCACAAATCCTTTGTCTCTGAAGGCAGCGAGTTTCTGTACCTAGTCCAAACCAGTTCTGGGTGCATTCTGCCAGTGCACAACTTCTTCCTTTGTCAGTGTGGGCCAGTGTCATCAGACGCACCACAGGGGGTGGAGCCAGCATTGTGGAAAGCAGGCACAGCCCTATTCATGCCCAGGTACTACTCTTCCCACCACTCCTCATGCAGATAGGTCTATTCAGCCTTGTGCTGACTCACCCTGTCTCCTGGAGCCACCCTAGCCCCTGTCACTCACAAACCAGACATGGAATACACAACCTAGTAGAGGCAGGCTTGGATGGTTAGGCAAGAAAATACCTACTTTCTAAAAGTGGTATTTTCAAACACAGAATGTTAAAACCAACTTCACTAAAAGATTTATTTTATCATTCTGAGTTCAGGCATACTAATTTTTTTTTTTTACCATGTTCCCTGGGTCAGTTATGATTATAGGATGTTATAATCAAACTGGCCATTCTGACCTATGGGGACAGGTAGCCTTGCAATAGTGAAAAATGAAAATGGCTGTGATTCATTATCAGGACATGCCACGCACATCAGGGCATGTCCAACCTTTTACATACAGTGCACCCTGCCCTTGGGCCTCCCTTAGGGGTGGATAACATGTAGAAAAGGGAAGGTTTAGGACCGGCAAGTGGGTACACTTACCAAGTCAACATGCCAGCACTAGGCTGCACACAGCCTCTACAATGGCAGGCCTGAGCCACAGGTTAGAAGCTGCTCCGGAGGGTGGCACAATCAGTGCTGCAAGTCCACCAGCAGCATTTGATTTACAAGCCCTGGGCACACACGGTGCACTGTACTAGGGTCTGACAAGTAAACCAAATAAGCCAATCATGGAGTCACTAATCCATTACAACAATTTAGCATAGGGAGCACTTGCACTGTGGCACTGAATAGCAGTGGTACAGTGCCGAAAGCATCTAGACCAGCAAAACATATAGCAAAAACACAGGAGGCAACATAAAAAAATGGAAGGGAAACCCACGCCAATGGTGCCAGGTCTAACAGTTATTTAGTATAGGGAGGGCAGGAGCCCTAGCAATTTCTGCAGCAGCACAATAGGATCTAAATGGAAGAATATGAACCATTAGATTATGACCAAGTTTAATTAAATGGAAAGGTACCACAAGTATAAATACACCAACTGGAATAGGGTGATATGTTAATGTAAGCTGTTTCAGCAGCCAGAATGTAGAAGCTATAAAAGAGGGAAGGGCCTAACAGTGAGTCAGTATGAGGGGTGCATCGTAAGTGACTCACAAGAATCATGCTGTACCTGATATGCGAGCAGAAAGGCAACAGGAAGTGTTAAATGCCGAGCTGAAAATCAAACCACAGGGCCGTATAACCGAACCACGGCCAAAACCACAAGGGAGGAATACGTATGTGAGGCTATGCAGGCAGAGAGCAGGGCGAGTGGCGTGATGTGAAGTGGCTTTGAACACAGGAATTAGGCATTAAGCGTCTAAAATAGTGGAAGCACCGCACATGTGTGTGGTATGAAAAAAAGAGACACAACAGATAGAAGGGATAAGAGCGGGGCACATGGTGGTCATATTGGAGTGGTACTGTATCTATTGCAATTAGTATGAAAGCCTGTGATAGAAAGCAACATAATAAATTATGATTCATAAATTGAACAATAGCCACTGTTAGAAATGGGGGTCTCTAGTTGGCAGGGGTAAGTACCTTTGTCCTAGTAGGGCCCCTTGCTTCTAGTCAGAGTAAGGGGGATACACACTTCAGATAACCCCTACTCACCCCCTTGGTAGCTTGGCACGAGCAGATGTGGACAGTATTTGTATTCAAAACAAACAGTAATACCGTGATAACACCAGAAATGGACACCACTCCAGTTTAGAAAAAAAATCTAGCATACATGTAGTCAAATAGAACTTAAAAACAGTTATTTCAAAAATAAAGCTTGTCAAAAATAAATAACTCCACCTGGGGCTCTTACGACGTGATGACAACAATAAATCGAAAGTATGTTCCTGACCACGAGGTGCGCAGCGTTTGGCACGCAGTCACACAGACTGCCAAACAAAGAGTATTTTTGGAATACGAAATCTATGATGATGCAGCGTGTCGTGGAGGTGAGGCATCGGTGCCGAGGTTGACGCCGGCTCCCTGGCTGCCACGGGGGAGGTAAGGCGTTGTGTCCGCGAGGAGGCGATGTGTCGAAACCAGGACAGGGGAAGTTCGCTGCATCGGCGGTGAGGCGTCGGTTCCGGTTAGGTGATGTGAAGTCAGCGAGCTTGTGGAGTCACCCTCAATCAGTCAATCAGGGATTTATAGAGCGCACTACTCACCCGTGAGGGTCTCAAGGCACCCTCGTTGGTTATCATCACTGCAATAAAGGGATGCTGACGGTGATGGAGTCGTTGCAAGTGCTGGCAATAGGAATGCTGATAACTGCAGGTGTCGGCAGGAGCCGAAGGGGGTCGGAGCTGCGGTGCAGTCCGTGAGGTGTGCCGGGCACTTTACTAGCGGTGTCCCTGGCCTTGGTGCAGGTCACAGCATCACAGCTGCGTCACTGATGGAGTCGGAGACAGGTTTTCCTGCTTTTTTTAAGTTGTTTCCAGCTCCCAACAGCAGGACCAACCTCCAGAGGCCTAAAACTGGAATAATCGCCTCTTGACAGGTCAGAACTCTCAGCAATAGAGTTCAGGGGAGCTCTGGGGGAAGTCTTTGTATCCCTGAGACTTCAGAACAGGAGGCCAGCACACACAGGCCCTTGGAGATTCTTCTTCAAGCAGGTTCACAGCAAAGTTCCAGTCTTTGCCCTTTCCTTGGCAGAAGCAGCACCTGCAGGCCAGTCCCACACAGCACACAGAACAAGCATTTGCAATGCAATAGGTCTCGCGTTTATAAGAGTTTGAGCTATTAGCATTGTAAAATTACAATGCCTTTTATTTATGTTTTGGTTTTAAAACAAATAAAAGGCATTGTCATTTACAATGTCAGTAGCATAAACTCGCATAAAAGCAGTGTGTGGAGTGCAGCAGTGTGCCGCGTGCAGCAGTGTGCGGCATGCAGCAGTGTGCGGCGTGCAGCAGTGTGCGGCGTGCGGCAGTGTGCGGCGTGCAGCAGTGTGAGGCATGCAGCACTGTGACATGCAGTGGCGTGCAGCAGTGTGCTGCGTGCAGCAGTGTTTCGTGTAGCAGTGTGAGGCATGCAGCACTGTGGCGTGCAGCGGCGTGCAGCAGTGTGCTGCGTGCAGCAGAGTCGTGCAGCATGTAGCAGTGAGTAATGCAGCAGTGTGCAGCAGTGTGTGGTGTGCAGCAGTGTGCGGCGTGCAGCAGTGTGCGGCGTGCAGCAGTGTGCGGCGTGCAGCAGTGTGTGGCGTGCAGCAGTGTGTGGCGTGCAGCAGTGTGAGGCGTGCAGCAGTGTGAAGCTGTGCGGCGTGCAGCAGTGTGAGGCGTGCAGCAGTGTGAGGCGTGCAGCAGTGTGCCGCAGTGTGAGGCGTGCAGCAGTGTGAGGCGTGCAGCAGAGACACGTGGAGGGTGAAGACAGACACGTGGAGGGTGGGGAGAGACACGTGGAGGGTGAGGAGAGACACGTGTGGAGCGTGAGGAGGAGACACATGTGGAGGGTGAGGAGGAGACACATGTGGAGGGTGAGGAGGAGACACATGTGGAGGGTGAGGAGGAGACATGTGGAGGGTGAGGCGGAGGGTGAGGAGACACGTGTGGAGGGTGAGGAGAGACACGTGTGAAGGGAGAGGGGAGAGACGTGGAGGGTGAGGAGAGACACGTGTGGAGGGTGAGGAGAGATGTGTGGAGGGTGAGGAGAGACACGTGTGGAGGGTGAGGCGAGACACGTGTGGAGGGTGAGGAGAGACACGTGGAGGGTGAGGAGAGACACGTGGAGTGTGAGGAGAGACACATGGAGTGTGAGGAGAGACACGTGGAGGGTGAGGAGAGACGTGGAGGGTGAGGAGAGACGTGGAGGGTGAGGAGAGACCCGGAGGGTGAGGAGAGACCCGGAGGGTGAGGAGAGAGACGTGTGGAGGGTGAGTAGAGACGTGTGGAGGGTGAGGAGAGACATGTGGAGGGTGAGGAGAGACACGTGGAGGGTGAGCAGAGACACGTGTGGAGGGTGAGCAGAGACACATGTGGAGGGTGAGCAGAGACACGTGTGGAGGGTGAGCAGAGACACGTGTGGAGGGTGAGGAGAGACACGTGTGGAGGGTGAGGAGAGACACGTGTGGAGGGTGAGGAGAGACACGTGTGGAGGGTGAGGAGAGACGTGTGGAGGGTAAGGAGAGACACGTGTGGAGGGTGAGGAGAGACACATGGAGGGTGAGGAGAGACACGTGGAGGGTGAGGAGAGACAGGTGTGGAGCGTAAGGAGGAGACACATGTGGAGGGTGAGGAGGAGACACATGTGGAGGGTGAGGAGGAGACATGTGGAGGGTGAGGCGGAGGGTGAGGAGACACGTGTGGAGGGTGAGGAGAGACACGTGTGAAGGGAGAGGGGAGAGACGTGGAGGGTGAGGAGAGACACGTGTGGAGGGTGAGGAGAGATGTGTGGAGGGTGAGGAGAGACAAGTGTGGAGGGTGAGGCGAGACATGTGTGGAGGGTGAGGAGAGACATGTGGAGGGTGAGGAGAGACACGTGGAGTGTGAGGAGAGACACGTGGAGTGTGAGGAGAGACACGTGGAGGGTGAGGAGAGACGTGGAGGGTGAGGAGAGACGTGGAGGGTGAGGAGAGACCCGGAGGGTGAGGAGAGACCCGGAGGGTGAGGAGAGAGACGTGTGGAGGGTGAGTAGAGACGTGTGGAGGGTGAGGAGAGACATGCGGAGGGTGAGGAGAGACGTGTGGAGGGTGAGGAGAGACACGTGGAGGGTGAGCAGAGACACGTGTGGAGGGTGAGCAGAGAAACATGTGGAGGGTGAGCAGAGACACGTGGGGAGGGTGAGCAGAGACACGTGTGGAGGGTGAGGAGAGACACGTGTGGAGGGTGAGGAGAGACACGTGTGGAGGGTGAGGAGAGACACGTGTGGAGGGTGAGGAGAGACGTGTGAAGGGTGAGGAGAGACACGTGTGGAGGGTGAGGAGAGACACATGGAGGGTGAGGAGAGACACGTGGAGGGTGAAGAGAGACACGTGTGGAGGGTGAGGAGGGTGAGGTGGAGGGTGAGGAGAGACACGTGGAGGGTGAGGTGGAGGGTGAGGAGAAACAGAGTTGGAGGGTGAGGAGAGACGGAGGTGGAGGGTGAGGAGAGACGGAGGTGGAGGGTGAGGAGAGACCGAGGTGGAGGGTGAGGAGAGACTGAGGTGGAGGGTGAGGAGAGACCAAGGTGGAGGGTGAGGAGAGACCAAGGTGGAGGGTGAGGAGAGACCAAGGTGGAGGGTGAGGAGAGACCAAGGTGGAGAGTGAGGAGAGACCAATGTGGAGAGTGAGGAGAGACCGTGGTGGAGGGTAAGGAGAGACCGAGGTGGAGGGTAAGGAGAGACCGAGGTGGAGGGTAAGGAGAGACCTAGGTGGAAGGGATTCAGAAGTGGAGGAGAGAGAGAGGGGTGGAGGATGAGGAGAGACAGTGGTGGACTGGGGGGGAGGGGAGGATATCACTTTTACTTCCTCTCCTAGTGTAAGGTAACGCCCCCACCCCACAGGCCCTGCCGGGGCAGAGAGCAGATCACTGTTCGCATCAGCCGTCACCCGAGACCGCTCCGTACTTGTTGGTAAATAGAGGTTCACTATCTGTTGATAATGGGATTCACTTGGGGGGCTGACTTACCTCCTCCACCCCCAGGGCCAACACTGAGAAGGCATCAGAGACCTGGTGCTGCCTATGCTGCAGTACTGCGAGAGAGAGAGGGATGGGGGGGCGGGCAGAGGAAGAGGAGTGGGGTTAGAGAAGGGACAGGTGGGGAGAGAAAGAGGAGAGAAGGGACAGAGACAGAAAAGGAGCAAAAAAAGAATTAGAGAGAGTAAAGAGGAGAGTTGGGGAAAATGAAAACATTACGAGAGAACATGTAGCAAAGAGGTGGAGAGAGAAGATGGGAGAGAGTAAGGACGCAGCCAATAGATAGGGCAGAGACAAAAAGAATCGAAACAATACAAAAGTATTTTCCAAACTCGTAAATAACCACGGGCCAAACAACTGATCTGCAATGAAGCATCCGAATCCGGTATATCATGACGTTAACCATGTTATAAAAAAAAAATATATAAAAAAAAAACACGTATACACCATGTTGACCCTTTTCCATGCAATGTATTCTAAAACGCCATTCTCATTCATACATTCACAGCAAACCTGTTCACAAGAGTGACAGAAAATGTGGTATTAGTGTTACATTTTTGTTTACATCCATACCCGCTCACTTATGCAATTAAAGGATTCATGACCACACGGTTAAACAAAATGTACTGATTGGCCTTGCCGTGAAGGAGAAACACGTGTTGACACACACTCCCGATCTGTGAAACGTTCACCCCACTTTCTCGAAATTGAAACCAGTGCATGTGTCCGACGAACTTCCTGCCGCTTATCTGAATGCACCAGTGGCAGAAGATAGTCCCCATCTTGCAACAACACAATGAAAGGGAGGCATGTCTGTCTCTCCCCACCGCCACATGTCTCTGAGTCTTACTGTCTCATGCGAGATCTCCCTCTAGGAGACAGCTGACACCGACTCTTCCCCTGAGACAGTATGGGAGATGCGTGTGTGTGCATAGTGTGTGTGTCTATATGTATATATCTGTGTGTATGCATGTGTGTGTGTTTGTATGTGTATATGTTTGTGTATACATGTGTGTGATGGTGTGCAAGTATGGGTGTGTCATTGTGTTCATTTGTCTTCATGGATGTGTACACATGTTTGTGTGTATACCTATGTCTGTGTATGCATGTTTGTGTGTATGTATATGTGTTTGAGTATGTTGGTGTGCGTGCTTGTTTATATGTGTATGTGGGGTTGGTGTGTTGGTGTGCATGTATATGCATATGTTTATGCATGTCTGTGTGTGTCTGTATATGTTCATATGTGTGTGTAAATGCATGTGTGTGTTTGTATGTGTGCATAGTTGTGTATACATGTGATCAGAGGGAAGAGTGCACTTGAGGGCAAAGAGGAAAACATACAGGGAAGAGTATGTGAGGGCAGAGAGAAAAATACAGAGGAAAAAGCATGTGAGGGCAGAGAGAAAAATACAGAGGGAAGAGTCCATGTGAGGGAGGCGAGAAAAATAGAGAGGGAAGAGCGCATGTGAGAGCAAAGCGAAAAAAATACAGAGGGTAGGGCGCATGTTAGACCGGAGATAAAAACATAGAGGGAAGAGAGCATGTGAGAGCATAGAGAAAAATATAGAGAGAAGAACACATACAAGGGCAGAGAAAAAAAATACAGAGCGAAGAGCACATGTGAAAGCATAGAGAAAAAATGCAGAGGGAAGAGTACATGTGAGGGAAGAGAGACAAATACAGAGGGAATAGCATGTGTGAGGAAAGAGAGAAAAATAGAGAGGGAAAAGCACATGTGATGGCAGAGTGAAAATACAGAGGGAATAGCACATGTGAGACCAGAGAGAAAAACAGAGGGAAGAGCATATGTGAGGTCTAGACGCCTTACACAATTGGCGCCCTGAGCAGCATTTCCTTTTCATGCCCTGGCACAATCAATCTTACATTCTATGTCACGTCACTCAGGAGTACAACCTCGAATGCTAAACACTGACCAATGAAATTACGTGGCGAAACACCAGCCTATTCAGTGTCATGGACCCCAGGGCAAGTAAGTAAATGACCCCCCAACCTCCTCAATATGCTACAGTTATATTAAATACATGAATTATCAGCATTCGTGGGCCCTGGTGCCACTGCACCTGCTGCACCAATTGAAGAAACGCCCCTGGGCAAAGGTACACAAACAAGGAATCAATGACTGCCGACCTACCGGAACCACTGCAAAATGATAAAATAAAAATACTTTCCACAGCACATTTACGATGGAATGCATAGAAGCGCTGCCATTATAGCATTATTAATAGAAGATCGTTGCTACACGTTTGTTTTTGAAGTGTCGAATTCTAACCTGGAGAGTGAGGATGGTATATTTTAGGAGGGCTGAAGAGGCGCATGCCGTGGGATCGCGCTAGCATGCATCACAGCTCACAAACCTCGGACACATTAGGGGCAGCGGAATGTACAACATACAGAAAGTATGTGCATCACCACGTCGTTACAAAATTGCAGAAACCTGATGCTTTGGTTAAAACATGGCCACAATGTTATCAACTACTGCTGAAGAAAAGATGGCCGAATGGGAAACGTGTGGAAGGAGAGGAGTTTTCTTGTTTAAGAACAAGGCTGTAAGATTACAACGACATTTAAAAGTCAATTGCTTCACTTAAGGCGAGAGTTTATTATTAAAGTAAATTAAAGGGAGTGGACAAAAATAACCGGTTCCTAGTCGGGAAAGATGGGTCTAATGAAGCAAAGGTGACCCAAACAAGATGGACTTACAAAGGGATTTAAGGACAGTGAAAAGGAATCGAGCAGAGCATCAAAGGGCTGGGTGAGAAGGGAGGGGGGAATGCAAGGGTCAAAGCGCCGAAAGTGAAAGTAATCGAGCAGAGCATCAAAGGGCTGGGTGAGAAGGGAGGGGGGAATGCAAGGAGCAGCTGTGCACGTACACGCCATCGTGCACTCAAGTCCTAGGCCAGCAAAACCATGTGGGTAGCACTTTTGAAAGCCCACTTACAAAATGTCTCAAAGAGACAGCTTTCGCTGTCTCAGCGAGACCTAAAAATGGACATTGTAACAGGTGCCTGTAGTCATGTTCTTAACTTTTCTGGCAAAAACACTGATTCTGAATAATAAGTGTAAAAGCGTTAAGGCAACTATGTTGTTCCTGCTTACACTTCGCTTTACTCAATCTTGAACTTCCTAGGAGTGTTTGCTTTTTCCAGGACGTTAGTAATTATATATATATTTTTTAAGCCAGCATATTACTATTGTCTCCCCTCCCTCATAACCAATTTTCTATTTTCGGGTTCTCCAGCGCTGCAAGGTCATACGAATGGCAATAGCACTATGCAAATAACATCACCCCACGGCATACATAAAAACAAAAGTAACAAGGATATTGTGCTGCATAACTAAATACTTATAAGGTCCCAAAAGCGAGACCTATTGGCTATGCCAATGCTTGTTCCTGTATGCCTCAGCTTCTGTTTTCCTCCTGTTTACCAGGCCCTGTCTATTATTAAACAAGGTGTTTTTTTGGGTTGGGCCCACAGTTTGACAATGCTCACAAGATCTCTCTCCATTTGTTCTTGATTCATTTTGTGTCTATCATTTCATAACCCACTTATGATTTGAAGTCATGGTCTTGCCTTGAGTGCGCGATGAATTAGTTGTGCCTGGCTGTCGAATTATCAGCTAGTAGATGCGATAAAAAATTATACCAATTGGGTTTCATGATGGTTCAGTTCCTCTTACAGCATGATACAAAGCTCCAGCGTTCAACAATGATTAGACCAGGCATATCGGAGGAGCCTAGCTCGCAACCAAGATGGCCGCGTAGGTGCGAGGCTCCCGAGGACCTCCGTGACCTCCTACATAAATCCTGACAATATCCTGTCCTAGATGAGGGGACTGTGTTGGTGAGCCCGAGCTGAGGTGTCACCCGTTTTCCGCTTCCAAATTGGACCTCGGACACCGGCGGGAGCACCGATTGAGGTTTGTGGCCTTCTCCACGCCGGCCCCCCGGATTGGAGTTGTGGGGCGATCCGGAGACAAAGTGATCAACAGCGGCGGGCAGGGCTGGGCGACTCGCGTACCCCGCACTTTCACTTTCGCTTTTGCACCCTCCTTGCTGCGTAGGCGAGGTTGGGTTGCGGGGCGGTGTGCGGTGGTGTGGCCTCGTTGGGGTGCCCTGCCGGCCCGCCGGCTGTGATCCGTCCTGCGGACCTGTGGTTGCCCCCCCCGGAGCCCGTGGACTGGTTTGTCGGCCTTTTCCGAGGTGATTGGCACGATTTGGGGACTGAAACCATGTCCACAAAGCAAGATGGCGACCGGGCAAAGGTGAAATCGACCCGCCGTGGCGCAGCCCATCAGTCCAACAACATGGACCGCTACACCCTCCAGAAGGGATCTCCCGAGGTGCCGCGTAGGTCCCCTGAGAGCCCGACTGATGCTCCTGCTCTGCCCGCGGATCTGACCCTGCGAGATGTCATGGGCGCTATCGCCGAGATGAAGGCCTCGGTGGACCAGCGCTTTGACACACTGGCGCAGAAGATTGACTCGGTCCACGTGGATGTTGGCCTGGTGAGGGCCGATTTATCCAAGACCAATGACCGGGTCGATTCTTTGGCCCACACCACCTCGGGCCTCACAACGGACGTGGCGGCCCTCCAAAAGGAGGTGCGCCGGCTTGGCCAGGCGAGCGCCCTGATGGATCGTCGACTGGAGGATTCCGAGGGTCGGGCCCGGAGGAACAATGTCCGCATTGTCGGGGTGCCGGAGGGACGTGAGGAGGCGGCGGCGGACCTGTTTGTGGAGGACCTGATTCTCACCCATCTCCAGCCCCGGGGGCTGAGTAAATTCTTTGCGGTGGAACGTGCCCACAGGGTTCCCGGAGGAAGACCTAAGGCCGGAGCCCCTCCGAGGCCTCTCATTGCCCGGATTTTCAACTTTCGGGACAGAGACGCTATCCTGCAGACTTCTAGGCTACAAGGACCGGTCAGACTCGACAATATGGACGTAAACTTCTATCCTGATTTCACCCCAGCGGTCCAGAAGCAGAGACTGAGCTTTCTCGGAGTCAAACGTCGCCTACGGGACCTGAACCTCAAGTATGCGATGCATTTTCCAGCTAAGTTGCGGGTGGAGGTGGATGGCCGCACGCACTTTTTTGATCGTCCCGAAGCGGCCGGGGACTGGTTGGACTCTTTGTCCGGGGATCGGGGCCGGGGGGGTGGGGGGGGCGCGGTTGGAGGGGAGGGCTCGCCGGATCAGGACTGAGGGACTAATAGTAGGCCTCGCTCTGGACAACATTATCGTCACTTTTGACTGTTCGTGTAAGTTCCCCTCCTGTGGAGGTAGTACGGGGTCTCTTGGGGGCTCTCCCTCCTCCTCTGGGGGACTAGTTAGTTTAATCATTTATGGGGCGATAGGCACACTGCACTTTGGGGGGGCTGTTTGGGCTCATGCAGGGGTGCAGGGAGGGGGGAGTTCTGTTGGGATGGGTGGGTTGGGGTGGGGTGTTGTTCGTTTTTACCGCAAGGCAAACCCTTTATTGTATTGGTGTTTTTAAGGTGCTCTCGGGGGGACGAATGATGGCTTCTGTATGTGATGGGGGGTAGGGACCTGACTTTATTTTCCTGGAACGTTAATGGACTGGGGGATAGGATCAAGCGAGGTGTGGTCCTGCAGTATTTGAAACGAATTTCGCCAGATGTGGTCTTTCTGCAGGAGACACACCTTATTGGTAATTCCTTTTGTGCCATGAATCGGCGTGGCTATCGCTTGGTGGCCCACTCGGGCTTCACGTCAGGCTCACGGGGGGTGGGCATCATGGTGAAGAACTCGCTCCCGTTGGAAATAGACGAGGTGCGCCATGATGAGAGGGGACGCTACACTGTCTTAGTGGGGAGAATGGAGGGCAAAGTAGTTGTCTTTGTATCAGTGTACGTCCCACCGGGGTTACAGTCTACCACTTTTGCAGACCTGGGGCGCCTCCTCCTTGACCTTCCGGGGGGGCTTCTGGTGGTTGGGGGGGACTTCAATGCGGTGGTTTCTGGGACCGTGGATCGTCACCCCCCTAGGGACCTCCCCGGGCGCAGGCGTGGCTGTCCGGCTTCTTAGATACACTGGGATTGGTGGACTGCTGGCGCTTAAAACATCCCACGCAGCTGCAGTACACTTTCCACTCGGGTGCCCATGGTAGCCTCTCACGGCTTGATTATGTCCTTGTCCCTGCGGCCTATGTTGGGAGGGTAGGAGAGGTGTGCCATTTGGCGCGGGGTATTTCAGATCACTCCCCGCTCCTGTTGCACTTTGATGTCTTCCCGAGGGGGGAGGGCAGGGTAGCTCCAATCAATGCCTGGTACCTGCGCGACCCCACCATTTGCGCTGATTTGATTAAATCCTTGCAGCGGTATTTTGATGAGAATGTGGGGTCCGTCCCTTCGGCTATCTCCCTGTGGGAAGCCTTCAAGACAGTTCTTAGAGGGGAGGCCCTCTCCTTTATCTCCCATGCCCGGAGGCGCGAGCAGGAGGAGGTGACCCGGGTGGAGGCCGAAATTGCTGAATTGGAGGGTGATCTAGAGGGTGGGGTGACGGATGCTGCACTACATGTCCTACAACTTAAGCAGGCGGCCTACAGGGCCCTCGTCACGGAGGCGGCCAGGGGCCTCTGTAGAGAGCAACAGGGGCGACTGTATGATGTGGGTGATAAGGCGGGTAAACTGCTTGCGTGGTTGGATAAAAAGGAGAGAGCGAGTCGTGTGGTCCCGCTGATTGAGAGGATGGATGGTGTGCGTGTCACCGAGCCAGAAGACATTGTCTCTTGTTTCGCGGATTATTTCCGCGAGGTGTATTCCCCGGTTTCTCCCTGCTCGGAGGAGGATTCCCATGCCCTGCTTAGGGATATCGCGCTGCCTTCCCTTTCGGTGGAGGACAGGGTGTCGTTAGATGCCGCTCCTACCTCCGACGAAATTGCCCTCGCCATACGCTCGGTCGCATCCGGCAAGGCCATGGGCCCGAACGGCATCCCTATCGAGTTGTATAAGCTGCGACCGGATGTACTGGCACCCCACCTCCGCGCGATGTTCCTGGCGGCCCACTCGCTGGGCTCCCTCCCGCCAGACCAGCGTCTGGCTACAATCGTGGTGATCCACAAGGAAGGGAGACCCCGAGACCGGGTCACATCCTATCGGCCTATCTCGCTCTTGAATGCGGAGCCCAAAATCCTCGCCAAGGTGCTAGCCAACCGGCTGGTCGGCGTGGTGGGCGATCTGGTCCACCAAGACCAGTCCGGCTTTATTCCCCATCGCAACACGGCCCTTAATCTGCGGCGCTTGCACGGGGTGCTCGCGCGTGTCCCGTTTGTGCGGGAGCCGGCCATATTGGCGTCCTTAGACGCCACCATGGCGTTTGACACGCTCGAGTGGCCATACATCTGGGCGATGCTGGCGAAGTTTGGATTTGGCCCGGGGTTCATCAGCTGGGTCAAATTGTTGTATTCGGGCCCATTGGCGCAGGTGGTGGTGAATGGAAGAGTATCGGTCCCATTCGAGCTGGGACGGGGCACGCGACAGGGCTGCCCCTTGTCGCCGCTCCTGTTCGCGCTGGCCTTGGAACCCCTGGCGGAGTGGCTGCGGTGGCACCCTTCCATCCATGGTCTCCGTTGGACCCCCGAGTATGAGGACCGCGTGTCCCTATACGCTGACGATATCCTTTTGTACCTAGCCTCCCCGCGTAAATCACTGATTGTCCTGGTTGATGTTTTGCGCTCATTCGGCCGCAACTCAGGCCTTGTCATCAACTGGGCTAAATCATGTGTGTATGTGCTTTCCGGGGAGGCTCCCGTCCTCCCGCGGGGCTGCCCGATCCAGATTGCCTCTCAGGGGTTTCGGTACCTGGGTGTTTATATTACTCTGGACCCGGAGGCCCGCTACGAGCGGAATTTGCTTCCCCCCCTCCAGCGCTTGAAGGAGGACGTCGCGCGCTGGCGGCGCCTGCCGCTTTCGCCGCTCGGCCGGGCGGCATTGTTTAAGATGATGTCGTTGCCACGCTTCCTGTACGCTCTCCAGAACACTATGGATTTAGTCCCGGCGCGCTACTTCCGTGAGGTGGAGAGTCTACAGCGCCGCCTGTTCTGGGACGGGAGGCCGCGTATTGCCCTGGCGAAGTTGACGCTCCCATGGTACGACGGGGGGATTGCCCTCCCGGATATTAAACGGTATTACTGGGCCTCCCAGCTAGCTGCAATTAATCATGGCCTTTACGGGCCCGCCTTAAACCCGGCATTTGAAATGGACAAGATGCTCCTGCCGGGTGGCGACTATAATCGAGCGCTCTACTCTGGCGCGCCCGACCCCCGCCTGACGGGACCTACGCGTGTCATGGTGCGAGTATGGCACGCGGCTAATGCAGCTATGGGGTGGAAGGACCGTTTGACCCGGGCATCACCGTTGTACGCGTCTGAGAGATTGGGCTCCCTGTGGACCTCGAAGGGCTTCGAGAAGTGGGACACGAAAGGCATCAGTAAAGTGGGGGATCTCTGGACGAGGGGGGGCTTTAAAACATTCGAGACGCTGCAGACGGAGTTTCAGCTGCAGGGCAGTGAATACTTTCGGTACTTGCAGGTCCGTCACGCACTGGGCTCTGTCTTCCCAGACGTCGCCTCCATCCCGGAGTCTTCCCCCCTGGAGGATAGAGTGCTGGATGGCCACGTTCCGGACAGCACGATCTCCCTTATTTACAAAAAATTGATTAATGACCGCTCGGGCTTGCTGACTGGCCTCCGCGAGGCTTGGGTTGCCGATGGGCTGGAGTTGGACGACGAGGACTGGATTTCCGCGGTGGCCTCTCCGAAGGAGGTGGCCATACCGGCTCGCCTTCGCTTCGTCCAGCTTAAGATACTCCACCGGGTTTACATGACGGGGCCAAGGCTTCTGCGTATGGGCTATGCTGAGGATGGGTTGTGTAAGCGTGGGTGTGGTGCTTTGGCGACTTTTTTGCATATTTTGTGGGAATGCCCGAAGGTGGAGCGATTCTGGCGTGGTGTGCATGAGGTCCTGCGAGTGGTTACGCATGTCGCACTGCTGCCTTAAGCGAGGAGATGCCTGCTGAATGTGTGGGAACCAACTGACTACTCGGTTCCGCAGACGCGATGGGTGACTCTGGGATATATGATAGCTAAGCGTGACATTGCTCAACTGTGGGGATCCCAGAGGCCCCCGGCGGTGTCGGCCTGGAAAGAACACATGGATTGGTGCATGTTCAGAGAAAAGGTGGTGTATGTGGCGAGGGGTAAGCCTGGGGCATGGGTGAAAGTATAGGGCCCCTGGAACGCCTACCGCGGGGGTATCTGCGCGCCACCACTGCTGCCTGCTGCCTCACCAGCCCCGTCCCCTTAGTTGACTCCTTTCCCCAGCCCCGGGCACAGAGTTCCCCCAGTCCTCGATCTGTTCCCCTTCCCCTCTTTAGACTCCTGTGGATGGCTGGGGTCCCCCATTCGGGGAGCACGTGCTGTTACTTTCGATTGCGGGTTGCCTTGCGGGTGTGGTTTTTCGTGTTGTTTGTATAAAATGAAACCGTATTGTGGGGTCAGAGTGATGTGGCCCACGACGTTGATACCTCCTGATTTTGCTTCTCTGCAACGCCAAGTGTTTTTGAACGTATGTCATATGCTCCTGTCATTCTAGCGGCCGGCCGGAAGGTTGTAGGCCCATACTTGTATATTCTTGAGATTGCAATAAACGGTTTCGAAAAAAAAAAAAAACACAAAAAAAAAAACAATGATTAGACCAGGTCCAGACACCGCGATAAATTATTCATTTTGCTTCACTGCAGTTATCAGCTTTCCGATTACGTGGACCAATCCAAAGTTCATACAACAAAATACCTACAAAAAAAAGTTTATCAGGCTGGGACCTGTACTTGAAATATGAAAAGATGCAGTGAGGGTGCCTGAAAACGGAAACGATTCTTGAAAAACCTTTTTGTGTGCATCAGTAGTATTGCCTTATTAGCATTCCCCGGGGCAGCCCTCTTTGCCCTCCCATGCCTGACGGATTTATGATTAAACTGCTGGCTTATTCCTCATTAGAAACTCGGGCTCAGCATTAATGGAGACAAAAAGTGGATTGTTGCTAGAAATTACGAAGAACTCGCGCGCAATAAATCACTCCAAGTAATTAATGCATGCACGTGTGTGGCAAATTGATATTTCACAGAAAGACTTGAAGATTGTGTGATCGTTTTCAACAGAGACGGACAGCCGAAGAAAAGAGCAGCTGTGCAGAGCAAAGCCTGTATCAGAAACAATTCCGTTATTTGAAGTCATTGGGCTCACCTCAGCGATGAAAACTCAAGCTCTGCAGAAATCCCGAGGAGTAATGAAGTGTGAAATAGCAAATTAATGGAAGTCGGGCTCCCTGACCTTACTTTCGATGGAAGAGTGAAGTTATTCTGTAGCTCTGCCATTTATGTCCTGGTGACTTGCCGAGAAATGCTCCAAGATAAGGAAAACAAGCTTTGGAAACGCGGCCGCGAAAGTGAAAGTGATCGTGATTACGATCGCTACGGAGGAAAGACACATGGCGCTGCGCGCGTGCACGTTCACGTGCACTGTAGCTTTAGGCCACGGCAGCACTTTGAAAAGCCCAGATATAAAATGTCTCTTCGAGCCTTTGGCTCACAAGACCTAAAAAGGGCAGTACTCCTCCTCACAGCTCCCCAGCTCTTCTACTTGGCAAAGGCTCCTCTTGAGTCCAAAAGTGATCTAAAGTCCTGGGGTTTAAGGTTCACTACGTATACCCCATTTTGCCTTTGTTCTCCTTTGTGCAAGGGTCTTTGAGCCCAGTCAAAACCACTTCTGTCCTCACTGGTGCAGTATGACCACAGGGTGCGGAGACAGCATTGTGCAAGGCAAACAGGCCCTATTCAGGTGCAAAGAAAACTCCTTCCGCTACTCTAAATACAGCCAAGATCTATTCAGCCCAACTCTGAGTCATCCAGGAAGGGCCAGGCATACCTCAACCCCCAATGCCTGTCTACAGTGAATGCACATCTCCAGCCGCTGTCACTCCAAAACCAGACAGTCAATCCACAAACAGGCAGAGGCACACAGAATGGTTAAACAAGAAAATGCCTACTTTAGAAAAGTGGCATTTTCCAACACACAATTCAAAAACCATCTTTACTAAAAGATGTGTTATTGAATTCTGAGTTCAGAGAGCCTAAACTTTATTTCTCCATCTTGTCGCAATGGGAAGTTATACTTGTAAGATGTTACAAAGTATTTCCCATGTTATACTATGGGGCAGATAGGCTTTCAATAGTATGAAAAACAAAATACACAGTATTTCACTATCAGGACATGTCACACACATCAGTACATGTCCTACCTTTCACATACACTGCACCCTGCCCATTGGGTTACCTTGGGCCTACCCTAGGGGTGACTCACATGTAATAAAAGGGAAGGTTAGGGCTTGGCAAAAGGATGCACTTGCCAGGTAGACATGGCAGTTTAAAGATGCGCGCTGACACTGCAGGGGCAGGTCGGAGACACCTTTTCAGGGATACTCATATGGGTGGCACAATCAGTGCTGCAGGCCCACTCATAGCATTTGATTTACAGGCCCTGGCACACTCAGTGCACTTTACTAGGGACTTACCAGTACATCAAATATGCCAATCCGCGAGACCCAATTGTAATAACAATTTACATAGGGAGCCCTTGCACTTTGACACTGATCAGAAGTGGCTAAGTGCCGAAAGCATTTAAGACAGCAAAACAAAATCCAGCACAGCATCAAAAATACATGGGGTAGAGGCAAAAAGTCAGGGGAAACCACACCAAAGATGCCAAGTCTAACATCCACACATTCATTGGAATAGCAATTAACTTTCATTAGTCGTTGATTTGCACCGGTCGGTTACTGCAGGAAGATTGGAGAATTTACCATTAACTAATTTGCTCAATAAGGCCATCAGGATAAAATGGGAGGAATTTAAGAAGGGAACCTTCATGCATAACCTTGTAAAGGAGAATTTTCATGCGATTTTAGCACTGACATCAGTGCAGGAATCCCCCAGGTCTATTTCAAATGTTTTTACTGTATTTTGCTCTTCAGTGGATACAACTTTGAGGCTAAATAGAACATTGAAATCAATCATGCATGCACTTTGGCCTGCAAGATGCTGAAATTAGCACTGTCTAATACCCTGCGCTACAGGGATGAAGTCAAGAATGCAAGGCGGCCCCATAAAGCTGCCCTTGAGGTTAGTAGGTCTGAGGTAAGAAAGGCTGCCAGGGAGAGGTTGAAAAAGGCTGCTAGATTGAGGTACAGGGCAGCCTTTTGGAAGGTATGAAAAGCAGACATTGGACACAGTTATACCAGCTGAAGTTTGGGTAGACCATTTTACTAGCGTTTTTAATCCCAGAAACAAAGCTGATGATAATGATTAGAGAGAAGCAGAAGCCTTTAATTAAGGGCTATATGTTGCCCTTAGTGAAATGATTTTGATAAAGGATGTCATTGATCTATAAAATAGAGCCCGGCTAGAAAGGCACCCGGCCTTGACGGAGTTTCTTTGGATCTATTTAAAGACAAAATTCCACTCTGGGCTTCTCTTTTAACTAATGTTTTTAGAGCATCTATAAAGGGGAAACTTATCCAACATTAAGAGTAGCCATAGTTTTTGCCATTTTTTAAAAAGGGAACAGAAACTCCCTGACCTGTTACTGCCCTATTTCCCTTCTTGACAGCTCCATTAAGATATGGGGAAGGATCCTTGCAACTAAATTAGAGACATGGATGCAGGAAAATAAGGCTCTGCAAGACTCCAGTATGGGTTCCAACCAGGGGGCGATACTGAAGAACACTGCCTACATTTTCACTTGTTCATTGATAAATATACAAAGGCCAGGAGAGGTTCCATTCACCGTGCATTTATGGACCTCTCCTGTTCCTTTGATTTAGTCAACAAAGTGATGCTTTGGGATAGTATGGCTAGGATTGATCAGGCCTTAATAGAACTAATTCAAAGGATGCATTGGGACTTTACAATAAAGGTCAGATATGAGAAAGAGGGTAAACTTTAAATTAATTCTCTGTTAGGAGTGAGACAAGGGTGTGTGATGGGACTGCTCTTGTTTCTCATTTACATTAATGACTTAGAGTTTCATCTGGGAAAAGTGGGGAAAGATCTGCCGACAATAAAGTCTAGAGTTTTCCGGGTTTTATTGTATGCAGATGACGCAGTTTTAATGTCAAGAACCGCAACTGGACTGCAGATTCTCAATTTTATAGTTTTATGGGAGGACTGGGTCTTAAAAAAAACTTAAATAAATCTTTTGCAATGGGCATTGGTCCTAAACATGTGAAAAAATTGTAGTTTTATTTGGGTGGGTCGGAAATTCCAAGAGTTAAGACTTTGGCTTATTTGGGTTTCCTCCTGGATCAAAATGTAACCAGGCAAAACGTATGCAATGCCAGGTTTGTTCAATGTCAAACAGCTGTGGATTTGCTCTTTACCTTTGCTAGGAGGTGATACAAGCCAATCAGAGAAAAGATAAACATTTACAAGAGTAAATGTATCTCTGTGGCGTCTTATGGAGCAGGAATTTGGGGATATAAGGGTGCCTGGCCATTGCAGCAGGTCAAGAATAAGTTTCTGCGAAGCCTTCTGGCAGTGTCCTAATCTACCCCGTCATTTATGTGTCGGTCAGAGGTTGGACTGACTCCCTTTGGTGACAGGATCAGGTTGGAACCCCTATTATTATGGCTTAGAATTTGGGGGACTCCAGGAGCGCAGTTATGGAGAGAAGTGTTGCAAGACTGTCTTTCTCTGGATAATGTTTTTGCAATTAACTGGTTTAACTATATAAAATCTTGGCTTTTAGATCTCGGTTTGCCAGAATTGTTTTTGAAACTTTTCAATATAAAAGTAAAGGCTGTACTTCAGGTGAAGGAGGCTTCTCAGGAAAGGCGGGCTAGACTCCATCAGGCGAACTTTGATAAACTGGGTGGCAATGTTAATTATCACTTAATCAAATTGTCATATGGGTTTGAGACTTATCTCTCTTAGTTTTCTAACATGAATTATATTTTTTATCTACCAAGATTTCGATTTACCTTGCTCCATTTCTTAGTTGTATTTCCTAGAAAAGCAGTTTAGGGTTCACTGTTGCTAAGATGTCTTTGTGATAATGTTTTCCAACAAAGCACAGTGCATTTTATTTTATTACGTTGTTTATATTCTTATGCAAAGATGCGTTTCATGTACTCAGTCCTACGCTCAGCCAAGATCACATCTCATGAGGATGCCTATTTTTTCCTGCAAATGTTGGATACTATGGAACTCTGTGTTGCTGTGGTAAATTTTGTCCGACATGCCCTCAAGATTAGAAATAGATATGAGTCAGTGTAACGAACCGTGAGCTTGGTATCATGGACATTTACTAGAAAGAGCTTGTGAGGATTTAAGACCTTTTATTCAGTCTCCCCCAGAGCATTACAGACTTGCTATTCTTTGATTTCTAATGTATTTTGAGCTACACTCTTGGGACGTTTTAGACACATTTCATATTGCTGCTGTGTTATTAAGCTTTGTTGCTGGTTTTTATGTTGATTGATTTTACAATCTTATGAAATTATATTTTAAAGTGCTTTTATGGCTTGATGCTGGCCGAATAAAGTGTGAGTGACTGACTGACTGAGTAATAGGTGATTACCCCTCAACAAAATCTTTAAACGTGGTTGGCAGCTTCCTAATGTGTCTACCACAGGGTTCACGCACTCTGCTACTATGTGCTATAAATCGCAACCTCGCACTTGACTCCAGATTTAGACTAAAACTTACATCAGATACATCACCCTTACCAACTCTTACTACCTTACTACAATTACTCCACTGCCCACATGACAGTTTCACAGCTCAAGTGTTCTCACTTACATCCACAGCCCAATAAGTGAGTGTGCGTCAAACTATCCTTCCTAATCCTTGTTTTCAGGAGCTTCAATCACACCAGATCATTGACTTCCAACATGCCCTGTTTTTTTTTTTTTTTTTTAAACAATCAGATCACATACAATAAAACACTGATGCCTCTGCTTCACAGCAGTATAGTTTAGTAACTGTCCTCCTCAATCAGATATAGTAAGACCTCATCAGTTCCCACCTCCTTCTGCTCCTCATGCACAGCTGCTTATCAGGCCCAACATGAATTTTGACTTTGGAACTGCTGGCCAGATCACACATCCCATCCTCATTGAAATTGTTGAATTGACAGAGACAACACCTCAGGCAATGTAAGTTGAAAGTATGAGTATTTTATTATGTACAGGCTAAACAAGATCAGTGAATACAGCAAACAAGAGAGGGTCAACAAAGGCCAGTGCTTCAGGTAGTCTAATCAGCTGCACCTTGCCAACAAAGTCTTCATTGAAATTTTAAAGCGATGCCCTTCACCACAATGTCAGGATCGCCACCTACAGGAATGCAGGAAATAAACTTCCACTGTCTGGGGCAGCGAGCCTCACCTACCGTCTTGTGCTTTAACCTGCGGCCCCCTAATGGATCCAGCTGTGCATTATAATTAATATTGTGAGCTAGACTTGAGGATGAATATCAGTAGGCAGAAGTTAAAGAAACAGGGGTAACCCTATAACCCGAGGAACCTGGGCCTCATCAACATAATGTAAACAATGGTTCCATAGGGAAACAATTAATTTCAATCGTAATAAATCAAAAACCACAGCATTTATAAATCAATTGGATAATCAATATCGAACAAAGGTGTACAATTTTAGATACAGAAATTTATTCTTTGTGTTCTAAGTTAAGTATCAACTCTTTCAGAGATAAACAAAATCCTATACAGGGAAAAGGTAAAGAAAAAGAAAAGGCTGTATATACAATATTTTTGAAAAACGACGCAGTGACCAAGTGAATAAAGTGACTTAGTGCAATAGGTGACAGTGTAAATAATTACAATATATGCATGTATTTACTAAGTAAAACCAAAATATATACAAAGTTTCTTATTGTGAAAAGTCCTCAATTTCCTCATGGGTATACAATAATCCTTGTAAGGCACATGTTCTATCTTTTGTTATCAACAAGGAAATCCGATTAATAGGGGACTGGAGAACCGTCAACGTTTCGACCCTACATCAAACACTAGTTGTAAGTAGTCATATCGGGTCTTCTTCAGGACACAGGAGGTGTATACCAGCCTAAACAAAATAAATGGGTATATATGAAAAATAAATATCAATGCTGTGATAAAGACTTTTGACAAAAAAAGGGGAAATAATCCCATAAACTCACCTAGGATATAGGTGCTGGAACAGATGTCCCCAATAGTATTACAGTTGCCTTTTGTTGTCAATCAAAGGGGAACTATCGGGTGACATATATGCAAAATAATAGGAATATATCAGAAAAACGAAATAATTTTAGCCATTAAGCCAGTAAGAAAATATTCTTTTTTAAAGTTTTACCGGGCTCTTAAAGAGTCTTGGCTGCATAGGGGGGCCTCTTACTCTGCCAGATTAACTTCTTCTTTGTTCTCTCTGTCTTTATTCTTACCGCTTCGATTAACGGGACTTTCTCTTGAATACTACAAGTGCAAACCCAAATGGGGATAATCAATATGATGTTCACGACGTGTGACAAACAGATCAAACCATTTTAGGTTAGTAATAGCCCAAATTGATGGCTCACCTGACTTCAAAGTTGGAACTTTGCGTATACCACTTCGAAAATAGACGCAGTCATCAGGACACAAATTCCACTATAATGCATAAGCAAAACATATTTAGTTTCGCATATAGTTGTACAATTTGCACTAAACTAGCGTCTTATCTGTTAAATAATAGGTGACATCAACACCCAATCACACGTTCCAAGGGCTCGCAGTTGATCATAGAGTAGCAATCTCTATATGCTAAACCAACTTGACTTCTATATCCAACATATGCGATATAGCACACACTTTAAAAGAAGACCTATTCACATGGAGCACAGAGAAAGCTGACTATATTCTCCCCAAATGCTCAATACTCGGTTGTCCGTGCATTTAATCGCAAACAAAGCGACGATCTAATTACTATCGCACAGTATGCAGTGTGATACGCACTTCAAAGGAAAGTCTATGCACATCGAATACAGTTGATTTATTACGATTGAAATTAATTGTTTCCCTATGGAACCATTGTTTACATTATGTTGAATATCAGTAGGCATCAGCTCCAGCATTTGCAGAATCTCATTTCAATGTTTTTTAAATGAGCCAAAACGTTATGTTTCTAAGCCGGGAGGTGATCACCACTTCTTGCTGAAACAGTGAACTTGTAGTAACTTACCAGTTGACAGGCTGCTCACCTTACTCAAGCTCCGATCAAAGTACCTAGTAAAGCACTATTTAACATTCAAATGATGTTTCTTTCTACAGTCTTGCAGCCACAAATTGCATGCTGACATCAAAAAGTGCTCTATGGCCCACATGCATCAAAGCAATAACCGGTCGCAAACAGGCAGATTCTCAGAATCTGCCCCTTTGCGACCGGTATTTTTGCATTTGGGATGCATCATCCCAAATGCAAAAATCGCAATCTAAGTAATCTCTAAATAGCGATTACTTAAATTGCGATTGCATTTAAGGAATCTCAAATTGAGATTCCTTAAATGCAATGCATTAAAGTAAAAATATTAGCGATTTCGCTAACAGGGGGAGCAAATTACCATGAAGTTGAACGTCATGGTAATTTGCAAAAACTTTGAAAAATGCACTAAAGTGCTTTTTTCAAAGTTACATTTTACACACACACATGCCCTTGGGGCATGTGTGTGTGCAAGATGTACTCATATGCAGATTTCAGGGGTGCAAAAGGGTGTCCTTTTGACACCCTGGCACCCTTGAAATTGCATGAGCAATTTGCGATTCTCTAATTGAGAATCGCAAATTGAGAAAGTCTTCCCATTCATTCCTATGGGCCTCTAGGCCCATAGGAATAAATGGGGAGGTAATTCCTTAATTGCGACTCGCAATTTGCGAGTCGCAATTAAGGAATGTTTAGAAATCGCTATTTTGTAAGCGATTTCTACATGCATAGCCTTTTGCTATTCCTTATTAGCGAATCCTTATTTTTCGCTAATAAGGAATCGCAAATGGCATTGTTGATGCATGTGCCAGTAGATTCCTAAAATCTGTTATGAAAAACTGATATTTACTTAAAACCTGTGATGCACATCTTTCCTTTTTCCCTTCAAATGGCTCTCTCCTTTCCTTTCCATCCTCTGCATGTCTCTTCTCTCTGATCACAACCTTCTCTAAGGCATACACATGTTTGCCTTACTCTCTAATAATGTATTTCTGCAAACTACCCAAAGCTAATCCTAAACATCACAACTTCTTCTTTTTTGAAAGTGATACCCCTGAAACCTAACACTACCTAATCTCCTCTCACTCATTTATTAACCTCATTAAACATCTGCATGAACACACATATTCTCCTGTCCCCACTAATGATCACATCTAACTCCCATTACTTTAATCTACCACAAAGAAATTGAAGTGGATGCATGGAATGATTTCCATGAACCCACAAAACTAATCCCAGTAACCAACAGCAACCAATAATATCAAATTAAGCACTAACATTGGGTTCCGAAGCAATGTACTGCTTGGCATAAAGCACCTCAACCCCTCGTCAGGGGTAGTTAATGCTATACAAATACAAATGCAATCACAAATAACATCTGCAGCTGTCAGTCGTGACACCACACCACATACCGCTGCATTCCAGAGCCCACATAGCAAAACCAAAGAGCTCAACAACACAATATCCTTTCATTGAAATCTGTACTGGAGGGTGTACCTCAAGTGCAAGTCTCAAGCAAGTCAAAGCTAGTTAGCCCTCACACTGTAGCACAGAGCTTAGCATAATGCTAAAAAGGCTTTTTTATGCACAGGATTCCTGTGCTGTGATTAAAAAGCAGAAACAACAAGTCGAGTTTAACAGGTTCCTTTTCTTTATGTTTGATTAGCATTATTGAATTAATAACAAATACAGAAAGATAAGCCAAGCATTTGACATATTAACCCCTTGCCTGCTCATGACAGAACCACTTCGTCATGAGCCACGGGCGCCGTGTGCTCATGACGGAGTGGTTCCGTCATGCTGCGGCCGTTGCGGTCGCTCCGCCCACGCGGCGCTGATTCCCAGCCTGTGCGGGCGAATAATGCAAGTGGGCGGAGTCGTGACGGAACCACTCCGTCATGAGAACAGCGCGCCCGTGGCTCATGATGGAGTGGTTCCGTCACGAGCATTGCGGTGCCGCGCTCACCCCGAAGCCCCCCAGCGCCGCGGCAAAATTCGTGCCACGGCGTAGGAGTTAACTGTGATCTAGTACAAAGAAAAGTAGGCTGTACAATAGAGTAAAAAGCTTTTTTTTGTTTTGGGCAATATCATAGGAGGAAGGGGGGAGAGGGAGCTAGAATAAAACATCTATAACTGTAGATTGAGTAACAATATAACAATTATTTAAAAGGTAAAGAGACAATTAAAATAATAAAAAGAGAATCAGTCCAATAATTATAAATATTAATGAGAAAAAACAGAGACATAAACAGTTTATGGAGGTTGAAAATTCTCAGAACAATTGCGTGAGACAATGAATGTTGTAACCTTATTCAAATAATTGGTTAATGGTGACTAAAATAAATCCCTATTTACAAATGGTTCAAAAGAAGAGGCAAAAGCAGTATCCAATCTGTGATAGTGACAAACAGTATTCCACCAGGACTTAACAGAGAGTTTGGGGAACATTTCCAGTTTAGTTAAATTTGCTGAAAGGCTGGCACAAACATCAAGTCAAATAAAACCTTTCCATGAAAAGGCAATCCCAACGAATCTGATTGACTTACTATAAAAAGAATAGTATTTGATAGGGAAGTGTGTAAATTAAAAGTAATTTACATATGAGACCGAATATTCCTCCAAAAGGAGGCTACAGCAGGGCAAGAGAACAAAAGGTGCATCAAATCTGTCAAGGGAGAATCACAGGAGCAACAAACCTTGTTATAGTGTGTGTAAAGATAGCTATCGACAGAGGGGTAAAGTATAATCTATGAAAAAGAAAGTAGTGTAGGTTGATCCTCTGTTGGCATAGATTCATTTGAAGGAAGAGAATAAAAAACATCAAGAATTATTCCCATAAGAGTTGAGAATTTATGCCAAAACAAATGAGGACATTTAAAAGTTTCCTGAAAAAGATGAAAGGAACAGGGAGACAAACCATCAAACACATCTTGGACACAAATGATTCCCTTATGTCTCCAGGTCTTCCAACAAATAGATCTATTATTGATGGTAATGAGACAATTCGGCCAAAGCGGAGAACGCAGGAACGAATCTCTAGAATTAATTTTTATCTTGCAATGAGGCCTTAATAATGAGCATGTGTGCTTACACAGCGGAAGAGTAGTGACATTAACTTTTGTAGTAAAGGCCTGGATTTATTTTACAGAAAAAGGCACAAATAAGGATTGTTCAACATTAACCCATAAAGGAGTAAAAGAAGGAGGAATCAGTGAGAAATCTTTTATAAGCTAGTCTAAGACAAAAAGCCTTGTGGTAGAGTCGAAAATTGGGAAAATTCACATCACCATTGGATTTGGGTTTCCGAAGATGGGCCAAGGAAATTATGGGTTTCATATTATTTCATAAGAATTTAGAGAAGAGGGAGTCAATTTAAAAAAAAAAAATGATGGAATATTGACAGGAATCATAGTGAGAATATACAACAAAACTGGAGTAATCAACATTTTAATTGAATCGAGACAACCCCAACAAGAGAGAAAGAGAGGGTTCCAGGAAGAGACAAGTTTAGAAATACAATATAAGCCTTCGTTCATGTTGATTTTAACTGAATCCAATATCAAGTTGTTGAACCAGATGCCTAAATATTTGATTTTAGAACTATTCCAACGGAACCTAGTAGAATCAAATTGTTGTTTGTGACAGAATTTGGTAATGGGAAGGATTTCTGTCTTGTCAGAGATAATCTTATAACCTGAAACTGAGGAAAACTCACAGATCTCCTGTAGTAGAGGAGGAATAGAGGTTTCAGGATGAGATATAAACTTCAAATGTTGAACACCGTATGTAAACCCAGAAATATAATTATTAGGATAAAAAGGGTTCAAGTAATATAATGAATAGAAGCGGAGATAGGCGGCAATCTTGACGCACACCACATTGTAGAGGAAGGAATTGAGAGGTGAGACCATTAAGTACGACAGAAGCTTTAGGAACTGAGTAAAGTAAGGAAATAAGAGAAACAAATTTAAGGCGAAACCCATGCCAATGGAGAGCTTTAAATAAGAAGGACCAATCCACCCTATCGAAAGCTTTCTCAGCGTCAACAGCAACAGCAGCTAAAGGAAAGGTAAGAGTGGGAGCCTCATTCAAAACAATAAAAAATAGCCAGGAGTTATCGGAAGTTAGTCTGCTTTTAATGAAACCACACTGCTCTAGGCCAATTAGCTTTGGTAGAATAGGGTCAAGACGTAAGTCAAGCAGTTTGGCAAAAATGTTATAATCGACATTCACCAGCGAAATAGGACGATGATTCTTACAATGTTTGGGATCACGACCATCTTTGTAAATTAGACAGATTATAGCTTCTAAAAAGGTGTCTTCAGCTTTAACTAGTAGTAAAAAATTGATGTTCAAGGTGCTTAACATTAGTTAGTAGATTTTTATGTTGAGCAAGTGAATGCTTCTTTTCCCTGGAAACAAAATCAATGATAAAGCCACGGGCAGTAGCTTTGATTGTGTCCCAAAGCACAGAAGGGGAAACATCTGGATCTGCATTTAAGGAGAAGAATTCCTCAGCAAAAGAGATAAAAGAGGCAGAAAAAAGCGGATCCTAGAGAAGGAAATTGTTACACTTCCATCTAGAAGACCTGGGGTCTGAATGTAGCAAGTCGAAATCAGTGACCACTGGGGCGTGATCCGAGATGATGATAGGTCCAATTGAAGAGGAAATAAGGTTCTGAGCCAAGAAAGAAAAATTTAATCTAATCGGGTCAGGGAACCATGTGGAGGGGAGAAAAAAGAACATTCTGTTGCCTCTGGGTTACAGAGTCTCCAGGCATCTACAAGGTGTGTTTGCAAAATTGTAGTTTGCAATTGTTTGAGGGTCCTGTGAGGAATAAAGCGGATTTGGGATTGGCGATAAATAAAAGGGTCGATAACCTGGTTACAGTCTCCTCGTAGAATAAAAAATTCACCATTATGTTGAATACAATTTTTTGTAATATTAGGCCAGAAAGAATAATCCGGTGGAGTCAGAATATAAACATTGAAAACTGTTAAAGATATATTGTTAATAAGCAATTTAACTGATAACCATCTACCCTCCTAATCAGATTCTTGAGAAATAACAGAACATTTCAACTTTTGATGATACAAAGTAACTACCCCATTTTTCTTAGTATTCGTAGGAGACACTAATACTAAACCCACCCAGTTCCGTTTGAGTTTCAAAGCCTCTGACTCCGTCAAGTGGGTTTCTTGCAACAAGACTGATTCAGGATTGTATGAAGCTAAATGAGATAGAATTCTTTGCCTTTTTATAGGATTAATACAATCTTTCACATTCCAAGATATTACTCTGAATGTTAAGAGATTGAATAAGATATAAGACAACACAATCATCAGCGGTAAAAAGAAATGAGTAGAATAGTGAAGAGAACACAATATAGGGTGAAAGAAACAGTAAGATCGGTAAGAAAGAACTTAGATAAAAAAGAAGGGGACTGAATGAAAGAATGAAAGAAGACAGGGCATGTCAAACAAAGAATGACAACTGTAATACATACCTTTGAAGGGAAAGAGACAAACAACAAGGACTGGCAACAGACAATAAAGACGGCACATCCAGCAAAGGGAAATGGACCACGTCAGGAGATCAAACAGGACAATGGGCGGATATGTAAGGATTCCGGATGATCTGTAATGAAGAAGAACAGAGAAAAAACATATAAAGATAAATTAATATAGATACATCCAACAAATTATAACCTGTATGGGAGGCAAGAAATGAAGATTATGGTAAGATTACATAAAACTTGCAAAGACTCAGAGACTATCTTGTAAGAGTCAGGTTATAGAGGAAGGACCAGCTGTATCCATGGAGGCCGTAGAGTGCGAATGAAGACATTTTTAAAAATCTGCAGGGTCTTCTAAGGTAGAGGTGCGATTTTGAAAAGTCACTTTAAATAAGCATGGATGAAACAAACCATAGTGTGCACCCAAAGTACGTAATACTGTCTGAGATCAAGGAACTCCATCCGCCACTTAGCCGTTACTGTGGAGACATCTAGGGAATCAAACAGTTTGGCTCCAGAGCAGATCAGTCGTTTTTTAAGCTTGGCCACAGATAAAACTTGCAGGAGATCAGTACATTTCAGAAATAGGAGCATTCAGCCACTGGGCTTTGAAGGGGCAGATAAAGAAGATAGGCGAGGACCCGAACTGTGGGCATGCTAGATATTCAAAGGTACCCGCTCAGAAAGGTCCAGAAGCTTCGGAAGAAAAGAGGTAAAGAAGGTCACAGGGTCATCTCCCTCAATGCCCTCATATAAACAAAGGTTGTTGCGTCTGTTTCTGTTCCCAAGGTCCTCAGCAGATTTCCTTAAGAGTACCACATCCTTCTCCAAAGATGAAACTCTTGCAGAGACATCCTGAAGGTCATTAACATGCTGTTCAACTACGGACACCCTGGAGTCGAGTGAAGATGATTTCGTATCCAGAACTAGACGTATATTGGTTTCCTCAATAAAGGTCTGAGAGCACGTATTTCTTCCAAGACAGTGTTTAAAGATACAGGCGAAAAAGGTTTCAGCGGAGAAGGAGGGTCTCGTTTGAGCCTTTTGTTGGCAGAGGAGGGTGAATGAATCTTTGATGATGCCATGGGTGCAGATGCTGACTTGAAGAGTTAGATTGAGCCATACTGAATAAATTATATGATAGATCCATAGTGGGCGCTGTAGAGAGAGAGCCCGACACAGGGGAACTAACAGTAAGCTTTTTTTTTTTTAAAGTTCTTTTTATTGAAAATTAGGCAGGACACATATGCTATACAGCTACATGCGAGCTGGCAATAAGTGCTGAATATAAAATGGGTCTTTAAAACATATTTAGCACGAATGACATGGACAGTTTCAATTGTACAGAATTAGATCCCACCAATAGGATCCTCCCTGGATCTCGGGGGTTCACAAATCTCTCCCCTGTGGACATTCCATTGCCACCATATTAGTGTCCATTTGTTCGGGCACCCCCTGGCTTCATGGATGGACTTCTCCGTATCCATACACTGTAGTGGAGGCAGCGTTTTAGATACATACATTGCTATGTTAGCATAAGCGTCTTAGCTGTTAGAAACGCCATCTTGCCACTTTTGCTGCATTTGCACACAACACTGCACATGTTATTATTTGAAAACTGCTTGCTTGCCTTTTCTTCACATGAGAACTGTCTGTTGTTCACATCCCTAGACGTACACTGCGACCTTGGTCTGAACATTGTGTGCAGAAACAGCCTGAGCCACCAAACAATGTATGTTTTTGAGTTCAGGTTGATCTGCCCACACTCTAGCAATAACACGCACACACTGAAAGTCGAGAGCCTTTAATATTGCAGTTTGCATGCATTAGACACACATTCTGGAGAAGAACTTTTCCAGGCGCAGAGCAAAGCTGATCCTGTGATGTGATTCACCTAAGCTGATCTTTACGGTATGGGGTTCCCCATTTAAACCTAGAGACCTTCTATTAGTCTAATAATACTAGCTTACTAGCGAAGGGAGGGTGGTTGTATTCCACTATCATTTGTAATATGATTTCTCCCTTCATTTTCTACGGTATTGTAACAATGCTGATGGTTTTAATTTTAATCATTTGTCTGCTTATGTTAGCCAAAGTACTGCATCTTAGGACACGTAGTTTATAAAATAAACATTTTAAACTTTACCATGTCTCTGACTACTCTTGTTGTGGACTGATATGAGAATAATAACGAACAGGTATTTCTGATTCCCACCATTCCTGAGAGTACTCTAAAGTCGCATGTTCTGGGTTGTCTAATCATTGGTAACTTCTATATGGTATGAAGAGCGAATGAGACACTGATGCTGGTCGGATAGGGGTTCTGGGTACTGAGGTGAGTTTTTGGTACACCGCAATTCACTGAGGTCCTGGTTTCCTACGCATAGTTCTGTGCATGAGCAGAATCCCTGCAACAACACCAATCCATATCTTTGCCCCAATCAGCCACATGAGGCGGGTTCTGTGCCCTTCACAATCGGGCAATATTCCTTTTAGCAACCTTCAGCCCCAAAGTGACCCTTGTTCGTTCCCTGGAGTTCAAGTCAGTAGGGTCCCAAATATTCAACAAGGCCAATTTAATATTGCAGTGGATCTGTTGTCCCAATACTTCCTCCATCTGACGCACTACCCCCTCCCAGTAACTCTGGATAACTGCGCATTCCCAGAGAGTATGTATAAAAGTTCCCTCCTGACCATACTGTCGCACACAGCTACCATTCAACGTGTAACCCATGCTAACCTATCAGGGGCCCTGACAAGTAGGATCTGTGGAGAAGCTTTAGCTGCACCAGGTAAAGCCTGGAGGAGATGGCCACCTGCCGAGGGGAGGCCATTGCCACGTGCCAATCCTCAACATCTAGACCTGCCACATCATGGTCCCATTTGGATCTCAAGCGGGCCAAGGGGTCCGCCATGTTGTTGATGAGCTTTTTGTTAATGAGTGAAATGGCCTTCTCTGGTAGATCACCGTCTAAGATCCTATCTTTGAATGGGGAGGATTCGTGGAGCTCACTACCCCTGGGAAGCACAGCCAGCAAGGCATGCCTAATTTAGAGATACCTGAAATATTCAGACTGGGCTAGGTCGTATTCTTGCTGTACCCGGGGAAAAGGGACCACATCCCCCGACTTCCATAGATCACCCACCTTGGAGATACCTATGAGGCCCCATCTATCGAAGCCCTTCGAGCGGATCAGTTTGCCTAGTTGCTCACTGTGCCAGAGTGGCGTGGCCTGTGTGAGCTTTTCCTCCCAACCCAGACTCCTAGTAGCCACCCTCCACATGTGCACCGCGTGTCCGGTCGGGCCAGTCAGAGCAGGTTTCAAAGATCTTACATATAAAGCACCCTCAAAGCCACCACCCGGGAGGAGCCACCTGTTGATCTAAAAAGCCGGGTCTCCCTTAGTCTGTACATGCATTGGCCAATTGCTGCGAGTTGCGATGCCCAATAGTATCTCCTAATATCCGGAAGTCCAATGCCCCCGTCAAACCATCCTAACGTGACTTTGTGTGTTGCAATGCGAGGTGGTTTACCCTCCCACAGCAAGTCCCAATTGATACTGTCAACCTCCATGAAATACGAGGCGGCGACAGGAAGCGGGATGTTCTGTAACGCATATAAAAGTCTAGGAAGGGACATCGTTTTGAATAGGGCCGCTCATCCCAAAAGGGTAAACGGAAGTGATTTACAGTGTTGGATGTCGGATCTAAGACGCACTAGGGGCGGCAAGACATTACAGTTGCAGAATCTAGATCGATCTTTAGGGACCCAGATCCCCAAATATTTAAAGCCGGTGGCGGCCTCCGCCAATTGGCAGCCCTGAGGGAGTAAAGGGCGTTTGCCATAAATGACATAGAGCACCGATTTAGACCAGTTTATCTAATACCCCGCAAACCTACCAAACATGTGAAATATGTCCAAAACCACGTTGAGGGACACCGCCGGGGAGGCTAAGTAAAGCAAAATATCCTCGTACAGGGAGATGCGGTCCTCCCACCCTGACGTCCATTTAAGGCCCCGTATGACGGGGTCCTGGCGAACCCATGTCGCCAAGGGCTCTAGTGCCAAGGCGAAGAGAAGTGGAGACAAGGGGCAACCATGTCTGGTGCCCCTGCCGAGAACGAAAACGGGAGATTTTCTATTGTTAACGACCACTTGGGCAAGTGGTTGATGGCACAGAAGCCACACCCATTTGATAAATTCGAGCCCAAAACCGAGCTTATGAAGAACTGCAAACATGTAGGGCCATTCGATGGTGTTGAATGCTGAAGCTGCATCTAGGAATACCATGACAGCGTCCAGCCTGATCGTGTCAACCCGGCACAACACTCCATGGAGCCTGCGCAAGTTGAAGGAGGTATTTCGGGCGGGCATAAATCCTGATTGGTCCGGATGGACCAGGCGGGCGAGGACCCAGAGCAGGCGAGTGGCAAGAACCTTCGCTAGGATTTTCATTTCACAGTTAGGCAATGAGATGGGCCGATAGAACGAGCACTTGTTGACTGGCTTACCCGCTTTATGGATTGCTACAATGTTGGCGAAGCGTTGGTCCTCGGGAAGGATACCCTCTTTTTTGCTTTCGCTGTACATTTCGGTGAGATAAGGTGCCGTCTTGCTCGCCGTGAGCTTGAATAACTCAATTGGCAGACCGTTAGGGCCCAATGCTTTCCCCCCAGTCTTTGATGGCCTTCTCAACCTCTGCGACTGTAATGTCAAGATCGACGTCTGAGCACTCCTTCTCGGTAAGCGACGGCATCAAGATATCCCGTAAGAGTGAGGAAGCCTCTTCCTCCGTATGCAACGTGTGGGATGTGTAAAGTGACTGATAGTATTGGCGAAGGCGTCCGCAATGTCTTGTGGTGCAGTGAGGCTAGAGTATGAGTCTGTTTCTATCTCAAGCACTACTCGCCGAGCCCTATCTCTTCGATCCAACCAAGCAAGTAATTTACCATCCTTGTCACCTAAATTGTAGATTCTGCTGAGTGTGGCCCTATAATCCGTCTTGGCGGCCTCCGTGGCCAGGTCAGAGAACTCCTTGACCTTAATATGCAGTTTCTTACGCACGTCAACTGTGTCCTGTGTCTGGACTGCGTTTTCTAAGTCTAAGATCTCCCCCTCTAATCGCGTTGTGTCTGCTGCTTTCTCCGTGCGCTGTCCGGCGATCTGGGCCAAGACCACCCCCCGCATAACTACCCTGTAGGCCTCCCAAAGCATAGTCAGCGAGTCAACCGACCCTTCATTTTCCTGAAAGTAAAGATCAGACTTGCTCAGATCCTTTTCCCTGATGTGGGGAGTCGTGAGGTACCTGGAGTTAATCGGGGCAACACGGCGGACTGTGGGCTCCCCACCTCTAAGCGACACTGAATGGGTGAGTGATCGGAGATCCCCCTAGCCAGGTGGTGTATGTCTCTGACAACGTGGAGCTGATGCGCTAGTATCAACACATAGTCAATGTGGGACATACTGCCATGAGGGCCAGAGAGATAAGTGTACTGTAGGTCGGTCGGGTGCAAGCTCCTCCACACATCCACTAGGCCCATCGCTCCCAGAAAGCTGTGTACCCACCTGCGGGAGGGCCTCTGGGGCCATCGGTCAAGGGAGTCACAGACAATAGAGTTGAAGTTGCCCCCAATCAACAGTCTGCCATCTGGTAAGTTTAGAAGGAGATCCCCAAGATCTATGAAGGCCTGAGAGTGCAATCCTGGTGGTATGTAGACAGAGAGGAGATTGAGTTTACGCCCCTCCCAGGTCCCATAAACAGCCACAAATCTACCAGGGACGTCAGTGCGGACCGAGTCAACAGTCATAGGGAACGATTTCCGGACCAGTATACCCACTCCCTGGGATCCAGAGCCAAAAGCAGAGTGTGCCCCCAGCTGGAAACCCCATCGCGACAGGGCCTTGCTAGCATTCCCAAGCAGGTGGGTCTCCTGTAGGAAGACGACATCTGGGGAGTGACGTTTTAAAAATTGGAGAACCACACCTCGCTTGATCTTGTCTCCCAGCCCATTGACGCTCCCCGACAGCAACTTAAGCTCCTGTCTAATCGTCGTGCCCATCACTCCCTCGTGAGAGTACGCTCAGTAACTGAGGAAACCAACCAGTAAGGCCCCCAGGAGGAGACGTTCCCGGAGACCCCTGGACCTTCAAAAATAGATATACCGAGAGCATGGAACCCATTCCTGTCAATACCTGAACAGTAAGCTTTTTATTTGAATATAGTAGATGTTTGGTTCTGCTCATGTATGCAAATAAAAAATACTTAAAACCAGCGCAGGCACAACAATCCAATAAAGTCTCTTTTTTTAATAAAAAGTGAAAAATAAAAGATGAGAATGAAAAAGCCCAGAGGTGCAGGAATTAACTATAGCTGGAGGAATCCAAAATGGACTAAAAGAAAATTTAAAAGCCCAAAAGAGATGTAAGTGAAAACAGTACCTTCATAAAATGTCCTACTTGAGGAGGATTCCACCAGTCAGGGAAAAAACTAAATGGCGGCTAAAATATGATGAACTGTGTCCCTCGACGTTTCATTAAAACTGAAGCAGGAAAGAGGCATTGAAGGATAGATTCATGCTCTGCAGGGGTTCCCCTGCATAATCCGCTCCATGAAGCCTTTTGAGTGGTTCAAAAACCACCGAAAACAAAGCTGTTTCTCCCGAAGCGGTGCTGAGACCATTAGTGTTTTCAAGTCACTGATCAACCCAGTGACCTATAAATAGACGACTGAGGCTGATTTGTAGTTAGAGTCTAAAAACTGTACCCCGAATGTGGTAGTTTATACAGGGCTGAGCCCTGACTAAGCAACATCAGCCTCTAAAATATCTGTAAAGCAGATGCGGTTTAGGTTAAACCATTTGCCACTCTTCGAAATGGAAAGAGAAGTGCATAGCAAAGAAAAGCTTTGGCCACTAGTTTTT
The DNA here is from genome assembly GCF_964204655.1 of Triturus cristatus. Taxonomy (NCBI): domain Eukaryota; kingdom Metazoa; phylum Chordata; class Amphibia; order Caudata; family Salamandridae; genus Triturus; species Triturus cristatus. Next base: position 135,068,538 of record NC_140590.1, on the reverse strand, counting down.
AGTTCCACAGAAACGCTTAAACATATGTTTTCATGCATATTTGTCACTAATGTTGGTCAGCATATTTTTATCGGGTTTCATATGGCTGTGATAATGACAATGTTGATATGATGAATTTAGCAACTATATTGCATACTGTCATTGAGGGTTTATTGGACCATCTCAACAATTGGTGTGATACTTTTAGCTTGATTCTTGATCTATAATGCGTTATGTATTAATGCTTTAAAATATATCTTTTGCTTCGAAATGAAACATTTTATAAATTAATTTTAAATTAATCCCTCTTTAGTATAACAGTTTGGAAAATTTGACTCCAGTATCCCTCTATTTTGGAAATCAAAATTTGGAAGTTACTTAGTATGCAAATGTATTCTGTATTAAACTGCAGATATCTACTCTTACAACTTCACAATCCAGCTACAGCCCGCTTACTTTTCACTTTAAGTTTCTAAATTTTTTCAAAACTCTTTGATGTAATCTTACAGGTAGAGAGAGAGGTCTAATTTGTCAAAATATGTTGAATAACCGTGCCCTCATTTGGTATACCATTTTCAGGTTGACACTCATATCCATGCTGCCGCGTGTATGAGCCAGAAGCACCTCTTACGCTTCATTAAAAAGAGTTACCGGGTGGATTCGGAGCGAGAAGTGTGCAGCTCCAAAGGGAGGACCATGACGCTGAGGGAACTCTTTGCTCAACTGAAACTTCACCCCTATGACTTGACAGTGGACTCATTGGATGTGCATGCAGTAAGTGAAGTATTTATAGTCCCATAGGCACAGCAAATCACATATTGGTGCTTCTACCTTGCAAATCAATGCTGCATCTGTACAATTGTGACACTAGGACACAATGACAGTACCATTGTGGTGTTTCCTTTGTTATAAACTTGCTAGCAAAATTTGGGGGCATATCAACAACAACCGGCGATAATTATCGCTCAGCGCACTTAGCGCTAGGATAATTATCGCCGGCTTGCGTGGATTTTTTAGCTATTAGCAACGCTTATCTCAATAGCGATAAAAATCCTCACGCTAAGTGGCTAACGTGAGATTATCGCTGGAAACCCAGCGATAATCTCACGTTAGCTTGTTGATAGGGACTCACAAACTTAGCCATGATATCCTCCTTCCATAGGATATCATGGCTAAGTCAGAAAAATACCAGACGTAAAAAAGCAGCGTTAACCGCGGTTAGGGCTGCTTTTTTTGTTTCTAACAGGGTTAGCGACATTCTTGATAATAGGAGAAATGTCGCTTAGCGACATTTCTCCTATTATTTTACTCTGGAACGCCCCCTTTGCATCTCATTAGAGATGCAAAGGGAAGCGTAGAGTAAAAGGGTGCTAACATGCAAATTTGCATGTTAGCACCCTGTTGTTGATAGGGTGCTAGTTTTATCTCTGCTTTTTTGGCTAAAAAAGCAGAGATAAAGCCCTGATTGATATGCCCCCTAGTCTCTGGACTTCATTGGACATGTATTATCCTCACACTAGTCAAAGCACTGGTATCGTTAGAATCCTAATTAATAATTCATATTTTTTGGAAGGGTTATTTTTCTATCAAACGTATCAGTGGCCTGTCTTTGATCGCTGATTAGGTAAAAGAGGAAGCATCTGACCATATGCCTTTGTCAAATAATGGGAGAAGTCATATTTTCTCTCCTTCTGTGGTTTGCTTTCTTAGCATCTAAGCAAAAAGCAAGAAAAAGTCATTAATATGAAGTTTGATTGTATTTTCTTTAAAGGGACGCCAAACGTTTCAGCGTTTTGATAAATTTAATGCAAAATACAATCCAGTTGGTGCCAGTGAACTCCGAGATCTTTACATGAAAACTGATAATTACATTGACGGGGAATACTTTGCTACAATCATAAAGGTAAGGTAATTTAGCGGTCTGTTTTTGCATGCCTTGTGAAGATTTGTGCAAGAAAGAACAAGCATTGGCAAAGCCAATGGGTCTTGGAGATGTGAGAGCTATTGGCTTTGTCAATATTAATGTCTTTTAGCCAAGAGCACATAATTTAAGTGTGTAAGTAAGTTTTTGGTATGGTACAGAAATTACTTCCTTCTATATAAAACCTAACTGGACCTTAAAAGGATGTCCGAGGGTGTAAAAATATATAACTTCCGAGTCATCAAGTGTAATGTTTTTGACCAATCGCATTTCAGCAGTCCTTAAATTCAAAACTGAAATATGAAGGGAAACCCCGTTTTGTGTCTAGGAATGTGTCCTGTGCCGCTCTTCTTCCTTACCTTCCACTGCAAGCATTAATATGTAAACTATGTTGAAATGGTGGATATGTATGCCGGAGCCAGCCAGTTGCTGTGGAGACGAGTTCTTCGCCGTATACTAAATAAAAGCATTATATGACTTGTTGACGCTACATGAGGCAGCCTGGGACTGCAGATGCTGCTGAGGGGCCGTGGTCAGGGCCAGAAGAAGGAAGTTCACTGTGCTGGACATGGGCTGATGGAGGCCCATTGGCAGCAGACCCTGATGGGTGAGTGAGAGAAAGCAGCAGCTAGAGCACTCTTCCCCAGTTCTCTTTTCATGCTTGATGCTTCACTGAAGCCCTCTTCTCAAACAAATCACTATGCAGTAAATGTTGGACATGTTCTGTGACTCAAACAAAGGCAAGGAGGACCAAAGTGGATTCGGCATTCTTTGCCCCACATTGGTTCTGAGTTTATGTAATCTGGCCCCAGGTCATACGCTAAACATTTCTCTATTATTTTCCCTCAAAGCGCTATGAACGTTCCAGTAGAGAGATAGTAAGTACAGTCAAAACAACGTCACTGTCTGCAGCAGCTTCAAGTCCACACATTTGGCCTCCCGTTATCCCTGTCAACTAATAAGTCATTCTTAGACAAGCATTTCCACACTGTGTTCCATCTGTATTCCAACGTGATACACTACTTCCATGTATGTTTACTCAGAGATGGTTATAGGAAAGAGTTCACACCATGAAGCGTGTTCTTTCTGGGTCCAAATTGAGGGCTGTTGAATGAAGAGATGTAGGAACGAAATGAGAGGTCTATTGGTCAGTGAACAAGGGGCTTTGAGAGCTCCAGTGGGAAAAAGTTGATGTTGGGCAAATTAATGTATTGTACAGACGAATACATAAGAGTTTTCATGTTTTACATATTCATATTCACCTTAATTGCTTGATATTCAATTTGTTTTTCACCTTTGGGCGATCTTTTCTTTTGTGGTTAAATTGCTTGGGAGACACTGGAGAAGATCAACCTAGTCATGTTTTCGAGCTTTTTTCTAGCAAAAATGTAGAGCCTTGCGATGACTTCAGTCCACCCCTTGTTCCTCCCATTTTCCTAATACCTTGATGTTACCCCATAGCTGTTTTACTTCACTTGGGCAGTTTAATATCGCAACACATGCATGAATCACGCCAAAGTATAGCAGCCACGTTTATAATGTACATGCGTGCCTAGCTGCTCCAATCGACGTTTTTTAATGCATTCCAGGACTTGTAGCACTGGTTAGGTCTCGCCTGACCTAGCGCATGCGCTGGTCTGGCGAGACTTATTGAGAGGGCTCCAAAAAGTGCTACCAGGCCAGTCTAGAGCTACAGTGCATGTGCGCGGGCACGCGCGCCGCGCTTTACCGCAATTACTTTCACTTTCGCTGCCCAACGGCCGCTTTGCATAGCCAATAGGTCTCACTTTTGGGACCTTCTAAGTATTTAGTTATGCAACTGTTGCATGGCTAAACACTTATAAGGTCCCAAAGGCGAGACCTATTGACTATGCCAATGCTTGTTTTTATAGTTGTGTAAACCAGACCAAAATTGCCAGAATTGAAAGGAAAAAAATGATTAAGCAGCGAGCTGGCCATAGACCTCGCAAACTCAGCAGGGTTGATTTGTAAGGAATCCACTGCTTCTTGTAACTGGACCTGACAGCTCATGAATGCATTTTGACTTGAGATGTGGTGCAATGTCGTTTTGAAACTTTTATTACATGAATCCATCCATTGTGGCAAGTCAGCAGTCAGACGATTTATAAGTTAGGTGAAAGTCATAAATGCACTTTCTTAAGTCATTAATAATAACATGATTGAGCATTGTTACATCACAACTTGTATTATTCTGTCTGAACTCCTTCTGATCCACCCTTCCACTGCCCCCAAGCCTAGCGCTTCTTTGAAACTCATGTATCGTATGACACTTGGGCCCCCTAATGCTTTGTCAAACTCTTGCTTCCGGTCTTAAGCATTTAAACTGCAAGGTCCAACATACAGTGGTAGAAGTTTAATCTGAACTAAATCTGTATCAAAGTCTACATGAGACATACAAGAGGATAAAAGGCTCCCGTCAGTCGCTTGAGCCCGAGCAATGTACATCTGTCTTTAGGTGACCTTACTGAAGTTTGCTCAAAGCAGCTTCCTCTCTGTACAATAGCCGGCTTTGTTGTCGATAGTGTACATCCTCATTGGAGATTGCCTCTGCCTTCTCAGTGAAGCTTCACTTTGCTTAAACTCAGAGAGCCTGCAGGAATGCCCGTAGCTAAAATATATTGAATCAGTGGGCTTCTCTTGATCAACTAATGGATGTACAGAGGCAGGTGACTTTGTGGGAGAAGCTGAGGCCTGTGATTGTGGCTGGTGAGCCTGTGACATGAGATTCCGTTCCCCGTGGCTCACTTTGCAGTCAGAGAAAAAAAAGTAAGCAGATGCCCTCGGAAAACAGCATCTGACATTTGACCTCTGTCTTTGAATGCACAGCAACTGTGATGTGATAAGAACAAGATTTATAGGCCTGCTTACAGAAACAGAGCTCGGAGAGAGTGAAAACATAAGTGCTCTTGTAACGTTCTCAAAAACAGAAAAAAATGGGAGCAGTGGATAGTAGTAATTGGTCCATGCTCTCTGGGAGGGCTAAACACAGGAAGAGGCATGATGCATGCATGCCATGGACAAATGGGGAGAAAGAATATGAGAGCGACAATGGAGCCAGCAAATGGAAAGAATATGGGCGGGCTGAAGCCCACAAATTAAATACAACAGTCTTTTCTAGACAGCACATACACTGTCTAGCCGAGACCTCATGAGTAGTGGAAGGACACAAGTAATGTGCCCATGATCCAGGGAAGGGACAAACACACAAAGAGGAAGGAGGAAGGCAGCTTAAGATGGGTGGCCAATAAGGAGCATGCACATGAGAGCGACAATGAAGCAAACCACTGGTAAGCAAGTGGCGGACTCTAAGCCCACTGTTAGAAAAATATAAGGTCTTTAAGAGACAGCTATCAAGGCAAGACCTAAAAAACACAAAAGGTTAAACCGAGATCACAAATTTGAACTGGCTTTCAATGCCTGCTAATATCAAATGAAAGCAAAGTAGTTAACCAGCACATGGCAATAAACAAACAAGGTCACTGGAGGCTGAATTTTCTACAACGGTTTTCCATTGAGAAGCCTGCCGGCTTCCAGATCAGAAAGGCGGGAAAACTCGAGATAAAACAGAACGTCCCACAGGCGCTCGGTGTCATTGCACCCAGAGCCTACTTGGGAGGCCTCACCGCTGCTGCCTAAGACATTGATTTATCCAGACAAGAACAACAAGTAAGTCCTGAGCCCTGCTATCTCAGCTCCCCGCCCCCACCATTTCAATTCAGAACCCACCCCTAAAGCTTAACTCTTCATATGCCTTATATCACAGTAACCTACAGTGCACCGTCACTGTAATCAGCAGAACGCTATGGCTGTAGCGAATTTATAGAAGAGCTTACCGGCCATCCAATATGTCCGTCCTGACCTCACTTTGAGGTAAATATAATTTCTTCCACCACGACATGTTACAACCAGCTTTCCCTATGTTCTTTCTATAATGCAGTAACTGACATGCATTCTCTTGTCCTTATACTGTAGAACCCGGCTGGGTCCTCACGTGAGTGTTTTTTACTTTCACCTTTCACTTCACTGTCACAGAGGCAGCACTCTCTTCATCCAGGTAATTCCCTATAGATGCCTTCTCATTAGTTTTCCTGCATTTGTGCCGGTATATGGGCCTTATGCTTTCCTTATATTATTTTAGATGTCCCTACATCGTCAGTCCTGAGGAGACCCCCATTGATAGAAGGGTCGAAACGCCGTCGACAAGTAAAAAAGAACAGACCATTACCCAGCCCGTACCATTGTGTACCGAAGCTGTAAAAAATACTGCATAAAAATGGTCGTTTTTCACAACTGATGGAAACCGTGTACATAATAATTCACTTTGTATATTCACTTATTGGTTCCATTTCTTCACTAGGGGACACAATGCACAAACAGTACTACTTTTGACTGTAAGAAGTGTACCTATTGTTTTTTTTTTTTCCATAAAATATGTTATACCGAGCAAACTGTGTAGATGGTTTTTCTTGCCCTTTGACATTATATGGTCCCTTTTATTGCGAATGTGCATAAGTATTTCAAATATCAGTTCTATCTATCCACAGGAACCATTGTTTTCTTATATATAAATATTACCCTGGTTCAGTCGTGAGTAGGGTTCCCCTGTTACTTCCTTAGAATTTTCTACAGAAGCATCTACTTCTCCCAAGTATGTTTCCATTCAACACTCTATTGACCCAGCAGAGCCTGGGGTCCAGGGAGAAGCCCAGCATAGCTTTTGGAGTAAGAGTCAGCTGAGAAAAAAAGGCAATCCTGCTTCGAAACAGTAGCAGCACTCACACTCTTGTGATCCCAGCTAACATTACACCTCTTCTCATCAGGAGCCAGGTTCCAGTCCCTGCCGATCAAATAATCATGTAGCTAAGTGATGATAACATAATTAGGACCGCATACTCCAGCACAAGTTCTTTGAGTACCTGAAGCCTCTATGCCTGAAACATAGAAAATGAAGGCCCAAGTTGCATCAACGCAGACAGAGGGCTAATTGATCATGAAAAATAATGTGGCTATTTTGAATTTGTGCTTTTGATACCTGGTTTTTCCAGCACCATCAGGGATGTATCCCAGATGATCAAAATTGTTATATAATCATAATATTTGTGGTATATTTTCAATGCACATATATGCATATTTTAAGCCACTGCAAAACATAGGCCACTGAAGATGTTCAACAAAAAAAACAACATTGGCTTTCAGACAGATAGTTATTCAACGGACATCAAAATAAACAAATTATTTTACTGAGGTGCATTTAATAGGGGCAGGCACTTAGCATGGCTACAATTCGGGAGCGGCACACGTCTTCTCCCAGAAAGCTAATGTATTTAGAGGCCAGTTGGTAGTAAACACAAGCAGAAAAGACTAGAGCGCACATCTCAGTGTAGAACAATGGACCTAGAAAGGTGCATTTTAAAGGGGTTGGTAAATTATGAACAAATACATTAAATAAATTACAGTTCACAGGCTTCAGTGGTGTATTTTGTGTTTTGCTCCCCATCGCGCTATGCTGTCTCTTGCCTGCGCCCAGCTGCCCTTAAATGTACAAGCAGCCCGGGGGCATTAATTTACGATTTAAAAAAACTCTCACTTTGAAGTCAGATAAAGAAAAGTAAACAGGTGCCCCTGAAAAGCAGCATATGACATTGGACCTTGGTCTTTGAATACACATCAAATGTGACGAGATAAGAACAAGATTTACAGGCCTGTTTACAGAAACAGAGCTCGGAGCGATGGAAAAACATGAGCACTTGTGTGAAGTGCTCAAAATCACATAGAAAAAAGTCGTTCCTAAAACAGCTCCTAAAAGGGGAGCAGTGGGTGGATTGTAGCAATTGGTCCATGTTCTCGGGGAGGGCTAAGCTCAGGAAGAGGCATGACGCATGCATGCCATGGACAAATTGGGAGAAAGAATATGAGAGCGACGATGGAGCCAACAAATGGGAAGACTATGGACGGGCTTAAGCCTACATTTTTAATACAATAGCCTCTTCGAAACAGAGCATGTGCTATCTAGCCAGAGTGTAAAAGGTCAAACTAAAGACCAATTGGAGCAGGCTGAGCTCTAGGAATCAAGAAGCGTAGCAAACTTATAAGAGTGTAGCATTGAGGTTAAACATGAGAACAAACAAGACAGACAAGAGAATGAATCACGGAAACTGTAGCACGCTAGACAGAGAAAGGCTGGAGAGTAAATACGTCAAGACAGGCACAAGGGGGCTAAGTACTGTAACAAGCAAGGTAAAGTAAAACTGGCAACTAGAGATTGCTAGAGGGGAAACAAGCAACGGCAGAAAGTACAAGAATCAAACACAAGGTAACTAAGGAGCAGAGTCAGAGAAACAAGTGGAATAAGCAAGGGGATAAGTGGATCAAAAAAGCAATACCAGATTATAGGAACATCACCAACTAGGAGCTATGTAGAGAGGGAGTAGATCAGGAGCTGGACCTGACTGCAGGCAAAAGGCAGAACATAGAGTAAAGCAAAATGCAATAGACATCTGGGAGCATTCTGCAGGAAGATGCACTGGAATAGAACACAGACCCTGGCAGAAGCAAAGCAGTAATTAGTCAGAAGACCGTTCCATTAAATAGAGGTTCAAACATCAACACATGAACAAGGCGCGTTAGTCAATGGCAGCTATAAGCAGTTGCAGGCAGTAGCAGGCCCAGGGTAAAGCCATATGATTGGGCTGTCAAAAGCAGCCACAGGAGTGTGCAATTCTATTTTTTCACAAATTCTGGATGAGAAATGTCTTTGTGGCTAACTAAGAGGACTAGTACTATTGATAGCAGTGTACAGTGGCTGCCGGGTCTTCGTGAACACTGGGATCTTCGTGTTGGTATCTGTCGTCCATGAAAGTGTATGTTGGCTTCCAATGTGTCCAAGACTGAAATGGCATATAGACAGTAAGCATATGTGGACTTTAGATTAATTTTGGTGTTGATTTCCAGGCTGCAGTTCGTCAATACACAGTGCTTCCTTGTAGCAGAGAGATGGACTAGTAGCCGTATGAGAGCATGCCTTAGATAATACTGAGCTTTCAAAAAGACACAAGAAAAGGCTGCTTTTCTTTCCACTGTTCTCTTTATTGGTTGTTCTCTTGGCCCAGATTTCAAAAAAGGACTGAGTTGGTGGGAAACTGGAGACAGTGTGGTGCTGAGCAAGTGGAAAGGTTAAGGTGGGATTTCAGGGAGAGACACCATTTCCTCCTGACAAAAGGCTTGCTGTCTTACATTGGCCTAGGGTGTGGTGGCATACTTGACCCCATGGGGTGAAACTACTTGAAAAGCCCGTGCTTTTCCAACTGGACCTTATTAGATACCCTATAACCCTGTTTTTAAATATGGAGACACAGATTTAGATTATGTGCGCAGACAAAATTAAGATGGTGACAACCGGTTGTCAAATTGTAAAGTTTGGAAATTCTGATAAATCTATATGTAGCTGAAAAGATCTCTGGCTTTAAAATCAAATTAAGTAAGTCAGAGATACTTGACCCACTAATAATGTCGAAGCAAGACACAAGAATGCTTCAACTTCTCTAGCCTTTTTAATTAGAGAAAAACAGGGTGAAATATTTATGGATAAACAATATGAGATCAATTTACAGAGTATGAAGCCAGGTCGCACCCACCTCAATTTTATAGTTATTACAGGTGATATTATCAAATGGAGAAATGTATGTATTTTGAAATTAGAAAGAACTAAAGCTATCACTCAAAATGTGCTCTCTAAACTCCCCTACCTCTTTCAAGTCATGGGGACAGTCCAGCCCGAACTGCCAAGCCATGTCTTCCCTGGACCGGAAACAAGCTTCCTAGGACCGTCAGTCCCTTGCTCACTTTGCCACTGGATTCAAGCAAGCCTGGCTGAAGACGGCTGAAATGCCAGAAACCGGTCCTAGGAAGCTTGTTTCCGGTCCAGGGAAGACATGGCTTGGCAGTTCGGGCTGGACTGTTCCCATGAGGCACAGGGTCAGACTGGTTTGCATAGGGCCATGGCTGAACTGGGGTGGCAGAGTGGGCTAAAGAACGGTGATGGATTAAACCCAGATCAGTTGACTGGGGGTGAGTGCTTGCAATGTTCAACACTCCGTCCATCATTTCCTTTGGTTTTTGCAATCACTGAGTACCCCATTTCAAATTATATGACCTGGGCTCGCTCTGACTCCAAAAAGGAGGTCAAAAACTTGGGCGTCCATATAGATCAGAAACTAACACTAGGAGATCATGTCACCTCCACTGCGGGGGCATGCTTTCACACTCTCAGTCTACTTCGAAGAGTCTTCCCCTTTTTACCCTCTTCTACTCTGAAAGTTTTGATTCAGGCATTAGTGGTAAGAAGCCTGGACTACTGCAATGCCCTGCTGATCTCAGCCAATGAAGTTTCCTTAAATAAACTGCAGGTAGTCCAGAAGACAGCGGCCCGCCTAGTTGCCAACGCCCCTCCCAGAATGACCTCCATACCCCTTTTACAACATCTGCATTGGCTCCCGGTGCGGAAGCGAATTAATTTCAAGATCTGCTGTATGGTTTATAAATCTCTGTATGACATGGGTCCCAGCTACCTTTCTGATAAAGTTATAAGGTACCTGCCTTCCAGGTCCCTTCAGTCAGGATCAAAATCACTACTTTGCACCCCACGATTTAAAAAAGCTCGCTTGGGTGGTAAAGCCATTTCCCACCTTGCCCCCTATATTGGAACCAACTCCCCATACATTTGCGACAATGCCCCGACTACCTGAAATTTAGAAAATGGCTAAAAACCTCTTTGTTCTAATGTGAGTCTTCTTGGTTGACAGTAGCAGTCACAGTGCGGAGATACCCCTGCTGGGGTGATTCGGGCACTTTATAAGCTAATAAATATCAACTATCAAATAAGATTGGTTTCCTCACTAATGTAATGTGGGATTGTTCTAACCTGTTGGTCTTACCACTCGGTTTAAAATTCATAAAGCTCTGAAGCGTCTATGATAGGCTCTCTCTTTCCTGTTAACATATTAAGGAATACCCTAACAAGTCTGGATATTAATAAAGAGAGGCTCAGCAGTCTACAAGGTAACAGCAGTACAGGACATGTATAGGAGGGAATATGTGATGGGATGGGTAACTCAATGGAGCTCACTGAAACAAATATTCTGGGCCACACAAAATATGAAACTGTAAACTGCACGCCACTGTCTACCTAAGTAGCATTTAAATATCCCTTCCATCTGATGTACCTGATTGTGGACTATAAATTAGACATTTAGGGCCTGATTCACAGAACTAACTTAAGACAAAATCCTAAACATACTGGGCCCGATTCACAGAACAAACTTAAGACAAAATCCTAAACTTAGTACCATTTTGGTATTCACAGAATGCACTTACTACTTCTGGTATTCACAGAATGAACTTACTACTTTTGCGATTCACAGAATAAACTTACTACTTTTGCTATTCACAGAATGGATTTAAGACTACTAACTCTACGTCCGCACTCGGGCCGGAAATTCCGGCCCGGAGGCGGAGCTTCCGGCCCGGAGGCGGGGCTTCTGGGCCGGAGGCGGAGCTTCCGGCCCAGAGGTGGGGATTCCGGCCAGTGGCGGAGATTTAAAATCTCCACCTCTGGACCGGAAGCTCCGCCTCCGGCCCGGAAGCCCCGCCTCCGGGCCGGAATTTCCGGCCCTAGTGCGGACGTAAAGTTAGTAAGTTCATTCTGTGAATACCAGAAGTAGTAAGTGCATTCTGTGAATACCAAAATGGTACTAAGTTTAGGATTTTGTCTTAAGTTTGTTCTGTGAATCGGGGCCACTACCATTTCGTATTCACAGAAGGCACTTACTCATTTTGGTATTCACAGAAGACACTTACTCACTTCGGTATTCACAGAAGTTAGGAGTCCTAACTTTAGGACTCCTAAAAGCCTTCTGTGAATACCGAAAGTCTTAAAATTAGGATTTTTCGCAGTTTAGGAGTCCTAAAGTTAGGACTCCTAACTTCTGTGAATACCGAAATGAGTAAGTGCCTTCTGTGAATACCAAAATGAGTAAGTGCCTTCTGTGAATACCAAAATGGTAGTAAGTTTAGGATTTTGTCTTAAGTTAGTTCTGTGAATCGGGCCCGATGTTCATTGCTGAAACCTGGTTTGACATAGGTGAGTTCTGGTACAAAACTATACAGAATAAGAATTACGTAATTTCAACTGCCTGCATATGGTAATAGAAAAACAGATGCAGGGGGAGGGGGGCAGGTTATCAATCATTGCGAGAAATCACGTGAAGCTAACAGAGTACCCATCCCCCCTTCAATTGAGGAATAAATATAGTTAGTCATAATAAAGGTAAAATGTAACGGGTGGACAATTTTCTGTTGACTTTTGAGTAAAGGGAAGAATTTACAAGACTGTTTTTCATATTAAATGTGAGCGATCGTGTAAAATTATGAAACCATAATGCTCCTAGGCACCATTTATGTCTGAGTCACTGATGGCGATACCCTTTCCACCCAACAATCCATAATTATTATGCAGTTGAATCAGCTGGTTAAACCTACAAGGGAGAGTGTGTGTTAGATCTAATTTACTTCAGATAGTTGGCATTATATCCCTATACAAGTTGAGTGCACCTACAAACAAAGAGGTGGGTCTCCAAATGACACTGGAGAGACATTCATACCTATTTCACAATAAAGTGCTAGGCTTGTATGAGGTTACTAACTGGTATGACTTGGGGCTGAACTCACAGATCCCAGATCCTTCATAAAGCTGTTCAACTATGTAGTTGACTGGAGGGAAAGATAGTTTTAAAAAGAAAAGATGTCATCAAAGTTTTGCTAGCAAAGGAAATTCGAACCAATCATGATTCAGAGAAAAAGCTATTTTTCAAATATACTGTAGAGCTAATAAATACCTGCTATTGGCTTTTTGCATCCACATCTTTATAGAAAGAAGTCTGGAAAATCAGACAGCCTCAGAGCAATAGATCAAACTAAATACAACGTTCTGGCCCCTCAAAAGCTCTGTAAAAACAGTGATTACGTTTTCACTAGGAAACCTTCAAAAATTACATGGAGAGGAAAAAGCTACGGGCCTGATTACGAGTCTGGCAGTCGTGCGACCGCCAGACTCGTGCAGGAGGTCCACCGTATTTCGACTGTTAAAGTCGTACCGGCGGTGGACTGCTGGCTGCACCAGGGATCAGTCTTTCCCTAGCAGTGGGTCAGCTGCGCCACATAGCAATATGCTAAGCGGGGACTGGCGCATTCCCGCTCAGCATATTACGAATTTGTCCACCGCCAGCATTTCAGTGCGGGAGCTCCCCCATGAAAAGACTGGAGGTGCAGGAAAAAAGGGGGCCCTATAGGGCCCCAATGGCCCCCTGCCATGGGCATACATTCAGGGGGGCACAACATGTGCCCCCTGTCTGTATTTCCACAAAGTTCCAGCACTGCATGAACATCTACATCCATGCCATGCTTGAACTTTTTTGCTGTTCGCATTGTGGTGCCTGTTTTCCAGGCACCGCCAAGCGAAAGGCAAAGGACTGCTGACCGTATCACAATTTGAACTGTGTAACACGAGTTCAACTTTTGATACGGTCAGCAGTCCTTACGCGGGTTTTGCACTGTTGTGTCAAACTTGTAATCCAGCCCTAAGCTTTTTTAATCACCCTAATGTATCTAAGCCCACAGAAAAGTCATATTTTTGTTGATTTGACCTAATTCTTAAGAATAGAATGACCACAAAGACACCAAAGAGTAGAGCAACAGAGATCCCACTTGACATTTACCCAGCTAAGATGTTAACATCCTTCATAGTATGCCCTATGGTAACTATGTCACTAGCTGGTGTTAATACTCTTGGCCTAGTGTTAGCTGTCTTTTCTATAGCCTTAAAAAGCAGTAGTTCCTGTACTTTTACGAAAGCTGCAAATCTGGCTCTTTTTTAACCAGTCCTATCTTTTGAAATTACTAGAACCAATAATACGACAGCATTTGTAATCATTCATTGAATCAAACATAGTAGCTGGACTGCAGGGTGAATTCATTCCAAGCAACCCAGCAGATCTTTGTAAGTTGGTTGACGATAGTGGTGGTGTTCAGGCGCTATTCATGCTGCACCAATCAGCTGCTTTCAACACCTTCAACCATGGCATAAGATGCAAGATATTTCTGTGAAAGTGGACTAAAAACCTAGGACTTAAGTTGGATAGCCTCCTTGCAAAGGAAAACCCAACCTTTGGTCACCTTTACTTCTGGTTGGAGACCCCAGCACTGAGGGTCCTGCAGAGAGAAGCACCGCCACCTCTGCTATTCAGTATTTATTACCTTGGAACATCACTTTTGATGACTGTGCACGCGACTCACGGCTGATCATAAATAAGGCTACCAGTTTTCAGTTTTTACAGATTTTCATAGATAAATACAGTCAGAGTCGGTATTTATTTTTAAAAGCGGAAACATTCTGAAATGTATGCTTCTTGTGGGTGACTGTCCATGCTCTCTTTTGTGAATTCCAGTACAACTGCTGAGCAGATAGACAGCATGGAGAGTTAAAAAAGAGGTTGGGATTTCCTTAAATACAGGCATATGTTAACATATAGCTGTATTATATTGGTGATATTTACCTGTGATTGTTGTGGTTTCGCTATATTTGGCTGCTTAATTTGCTAAAATGTGACTGACATCATAGTATGAGCTCATGTTTATCAGTCAAATAAATGCGTAATTTTATGACTCCATTTATTGCTAAAATGCAAAATAAGCATGGATAAATACAAATAAGATGGCCAAAAAACAGACGGATCCCGAATCATAAAAGTATCCCCCATCAAGGGACAACTGATCTGTCTATTCTTTGACATTGCCCACTGAATGGGGTCATACCAGCTGTGTCTCATGAGAAAATATTTAGGAATATGGCTGGCAATAGTTACATCTCGAATGGATTATGTGAACAGGACATTAATCCACAGGCGACATTGGTTATGATAAGAGGAGAAAATACAAAGCATATTTTCCAGAGCAGGAAAGAATGGTTTGGTTGTTTAGGCATGCTTATGAAGGCTAATTAAGAAGTACATGTAATATTCCATGGCATCTGTGTCCACTGCCTAGCGCATTTAACTGAAGATGCTACCCTGTCTGTGTGTTAGATGTGAACGATCACACCAGCTTTCGGATCTCCAATGATCTCCCAAGGGACAAAGGGTCGCGTTCCAGTAGACTGTTGCACCCTTGTGTAATAGTTAGCGGTCTAGTCTATGACCAGACCGCGGCACCGCATCTGCAGACCAGGTGCGGCCTGCGGGGATTTAATAAAAGAGACCGCCCGCTCGGGGTGAGGTCACTCCCAATTGCAGCAACGTGTAAGCCTCCTCATTATCCGCGCTGCCATTCCCGCCCGCGTGCTAGGCAATCTGGGGCCCAGGAAGTGCCCTGCAACACTGGCAACGAGCTGGGAGATTGGGACCCGCGCACCAGCCGTCGCGCACCTCACCGCACGGCCGGACAAAGAAAACGGAGCGGACAATCGGCGCGTGCGCACAAGCGTACACCGGGCCTAGCGGAAGAACACCTGGCTGACTCACAGGCAACGAAGAGGAACACGGTGAGTGCACCCCCATGCGCTCATCCCGTGCATGAAGCGAAAACAGCAGCAAAGGGGAAAGCACAACAAAGCCACCACACTCAGACAACCCTGCACAAGGCCCCGGCAGCGTGAGGGACACACAGGGGAACTGCACACGAGGCCAACCCAGCATCAAAAAGAAAGGGAAAAAAAAAGAAGAATAAGGACAATTTCACATCAGCCTGTGCGGAAGGCCCCTGCATAGTGGGTGATTTTCACAGGGGAGCTGCGGATAGGCACATATGCCCACAGACACAACCTGCGGAGCTACTGCCGCGCCCACTGCTAAAGGCCCACATCGCCACGCGCCTACACAGCAAGGAGATGGGCCCTCCGCCCTGTACCACCACCTCTGCTGAAGCCATCAGGCAAGGGAGGAGTAAGTCACTTGCCCCAACATATCCAGTGGTTTCTGACACCAAGCGTTATGGGGGACAACGACCAAGCGGCAGCACCAGCCCAAGCGGCGGCACCGGCCCGCGTACCGTTCCAGCATGCGGCATCAGGGGTCCTACCTCCGTTCAGTGAACTGGAGGATCCCGCGACAGCCTCTCCCCGATGAAAAATCTGGATTGAGTGCCTCAACAACTATTTCATCGTGACCCGGGAGACAGATGAGGTAATAAAAAGATCCCTGCTACTGCACTATGCGGTGGACGAAATCTTCAAACTATTCCAGCACTTGCCCAACACAGGAGCTGCGGCTGACTATAATGCAGCGGTAGCCGTGCTGGACGCCCATTTCGACCCGCAGTTGAACCCAGATTTCGAACGGTTCAAATTACGCCAAGCACGGCAGAGAGAGGGAGAGTCAATGGACGCATTCTATGCACGCCTTCGGGAACTCGGCAGTACGTGCACGGAAGATGACCAACCGAAAGAGATCCATGCACAACTGATCCAGGGGTGTCGGGATAAGACGCTGAGGGGTCTCATCCTGCGCCAACCGAAGATCGCGCTCGAAGACATGCTGATACTGGCGAGATCACACGACCTGTCAGCAGTCAAGGCAAACGAGATGGACCAAGCGCTAATCAAGCCCCAAGGACGGTCCGACAATATCAAGACGGAGCGTGCAGACGCCATCCGAGCCAAGCAAAAAGGGAACTCGTTCAGGAGACCGAAGCCGGAAACGTCCAAGCCAAGGTGCGGATACTGTGGACATGAACCACATGCCGCAAAGGACTGCCCTGCGCAAGGAAAGACGTGTACCAACTGCGGAATACCCAACCACTTCTCGACCGTATGCAGGAGGCGCGCCAGATTTCATGACTTTCGGAACCAAAGACCCCCAACGCGGGCAGTGTGACAACTGTCAGTGACAGAATCGACGCCACCGGAAGACACGCAAAGAAAGGGCAGGAGATACCAAGAACCGAGTGAAGACTCTTCAGACGGCGATGATGGAGAAGCATACCTGATCTCGTTTGCGCGGGAACTCAAGCAACGCCGCAGGCGCCAGCCAACGTGCATGATTCAAGTGGCGGGAACAGAAATAAAGGCAGTCATTGACACTGGAGCAACAGTTTACGTCATGGGCCTCCAGCAGTATCGCCACCTACGGCCATGCCCACCAGTGATGCCATCCAAGACCAGAAACTACACCTACGGGGCGGACACTCCTCTCCTGTTAAAAGGAAAGATTGTAGTTCCCATTAAGGCAGACGACCTCGAAGTAACAACAACAATCCACGTCATCGACAGGGAAGCGGACACTTTACTGAGCAGCCACACTGCAGAAGATCTCGGACTCATTTTGTTCGCAAGGAGAATACAGTCTCACCAAGTGGAGGAGCTACTCAGTCAATTCCCTGAATTGTTCCAGGGGCTCGGGCACATCAGATGTGACCCTGTCAAATTACACATCGACAAAGCAGTTTCCCCAGTCGCGCTGCGGCATAGAAGGATCCCATTCCACCTGCGGCCGCTAGTGGAAAAACAGTTAGAGACTCTGGAAAAACAAGGCGTCATCGAAAAAGTGTCGGGACCGACGCCCTGGGTGTCCCCGATGGTTATCGCAGAAAAGCCAACGCAGCCAGGAGCCATACGCCTCTGTATCGATATGAGGCTGCCGAACACAGCTATACGAAGGGAACGTCACATCACGCCAACGATGGATGACATCATCGCGGATGTGAATGGGTCAAAATGGTTCTCAAAAATTGACTTGAACGCAGGATATCACCAGCTTCCATTAACAAAAGAAAGCTGTTACATCACCACCTTCAGCACCCATCTAGGGTTACGGCGATACAAAAGGCTCTACTTCGGAATATCTGCGGCGGCAGAAGTATTCCAAAACACAATACGAGAAATGCTATCAGGCTTACCTGGAGTGCTAAACGTCAGCGACGATATTTTAATCCACTCGGCGATGGTCGCGGATCAGTACAAACATCTCCGCAACACGCTGAAACGCCTCAGTGAACATGGAGCCACCCTACACAAGGACAAATGCCAGTTCTTTGTTATACGTTATGTTATGTTATACGTTTATTTTTATAGCGCACGGCTACTCCAAAGGAGTGTCCCGGCGCTTTATCAAGGCAGCTGAGAATAGAAACATAACACCATACAGCAAACAACAGCCGTCCCTGGATTTCTTTGGGTACGTGTTCAACCAAGAAGGCATCCAAGTGGACCCGAGGAAATCGCAGGCCATCAAAGACGCGCCCGCGCCGACAACACCGACGGAAGTGAGTAGCTTTCTAGGCATGGCTACGTAATGCAGGAGATTCATCCCAGGACTGGAAACCTGAGCGGAACCCCTGCGGGCCCTCACGAGAGCAGAGGCAAAGTGGCAATGGGGACCGAAAGAAGAGGAGGCATTTCAAGGAATAAAGGATGTGCTTCTAGGAGAAGCCACGTTGGCATACTTTGATCCAGCTAAAAGGGCTCGGCGCGGTACTGGCCCAAGAACACAAACCTGACCACTGGGTAGCCCTGTCATTTGCCAGCAAGTCCCTAACTCCCACAGAGACTAGATATGCCCAAGTCGAGCGAGAAGCGTTAGCCATCAAGTGGGCTTGCAACCACTTCCATCTATACCTAAAAGGACAGCCGTTCACAGTGGTCACCGACAACCAGCCCCTTGTTCCGCTCTTTAAAGGGACGGCGCCTCACCCCCCTCCGCGTATTGAGAGATGGGCGGTCCAGCTACAGCCGTACGAAATGGAAGTGGTATACCGGCCGGGAGCCATAAACCCTGCAGACTTCTTGTCCAGACACCTCGTCCCGGTCGAGGCACAGGATGACACCGAAGACGCGGAACACTATGTCCATTTGGTATCCACTGCGGCCTGTCCCCAGAACATGACCCTGGAAGACATCAAAGAAGCGGCCACCACTGATGCGGTATATACCAGGAACCTGCAAGCAGTCCAAGAAGGATCATGGACAAACTTCCTGCGGCAAGCCAACTCCTGGAGCCAAGAGGAGCATGAACAGCTGACGAAGATGTGGCAGATACGAAATGAACTCAGCGCCACAAGTGACGGGATCTTGCTAAGAGGGCCCAGGCTAGTGATACCGCAAGCCCTGAAACACAGAGCGACTCAATTGGCCCACGTAGGGCATCAAGGAATAACCAAAATGAAGGCACAAATGAGGGAGAAGGTTTGGTTCCCAGAGCTAGACAAAATGGTGGAAGAATATGTCCGGCGCTGTCCGTCGTGCCAAGTGACCAGTAGCCCGGAAAGACCAGTTACGGTGATCACCGAAGACGCGTGCACCGTCCCTTGGTCCAGAGTGAGCATTGAATTCGGGAGTTTCCCCGGAGGGAAGCACACGCTAGTACTTATAGACGCCTTCTCGAAATACCCCATAGTAGAGCCAGTTGCATCCAAGGCGTTCAACCACGTGGGACCCATCCTGGAGAAAGTGTTTGCTATGTTCGGGTTCCCCCACGAGATACGCAGCGACAATGGACCACCATTTCAAGGTGCTGAGTTTGCCACTTTTCTAAGACAGAGAGGAATACGCCACGACGAGTAACCCCTCAGTGGCCACAAGCCAATGGCGACGTCGAACGCTTTATGCGCACGCTAAACAAGATGTTTCGCATAGCGGGAGTCGATCAAGTGGACCCGGAAAAGAGGCTCCATGAATTCTTGCGGGAATACCGGAGCACACCCCACTGCACCACCCAGAGGAGCCCGTGGCCACTGATGCTCCATGGCCCAAGAAGAGATCTACTTCCCACCTGCCCGGGGTGGTCACCACCCCCTTTTGAGGCCGAGAACGCGCAGGACTGGAGAGCCCGCCGGAACCAACAAGTAAGCCTCCGTCGCCGGGCCACACCAAGAACACTCCGCACAGGGACTACCGTCCTCTGCGAGACCGTCGCCCTGGAGGGAAGTTCAAAACAAACTACGAACCGGGGACCTGGACAGTCACCGCAAACTGTGGGACCATGGTAACCGCTCAAAGAGGAGGAGAGGAGGTGTCCCGGAATGTTTCATGGTTCAAAGAAGTCCCGACAGAACACCCTGGGAGGCCTGCTGATCAACAACCAGATGGTACAAATACTCCAGCACCAGAGACCACAGAGACCAACACCGTGATGCCGTCTGGCTCAGCGCCAGAGAGCGAGACTCCCAACAGCCCGCGGCTGTGGGGTTGCCCACAAAGGTACAGCCTGAGACCGAACCCTCGCCCGAGTCAGCTCCTGAAGGACTTTGCCTGCTGAGGACATCCGGCCACCGCATGTGGAGTCCACGCAAGTACCAACACCTATGTGTGTGAACTGTCAGAACTGTTTGAGTTGTTTGTTTCATTGACCAAGTTGGATAGGGATGTAATAGTTAGCGGTCTAGTCTATGACCAGACCGCGGCACCGCATCCGCAGGCCAAGCGTGGCCTGCGGGGATTTAATAAAAGGGACCACCCGCTCGGGGGCGAGGTCACTCCCAATAGCAGCAATGTGTAAGCCTCATCATTATCCGCCTGCCATTCCCGCCCGCGCGCTAGGCAATCTGGGGCCCAGGAAGTGCCCCGCCACACCTTGCACCTAGCAGCAGCTGTTCCAGGAGTAGACAGTGATCCAATGTTTTGAAGCTAGCCAGCTTTTCCATCCTGTTAAAGCTTTTCCTTTGGCGAGGCTTGGACCGGTAATTTCATCAGCGCCATGCCAAGTTCTCCATCTGCCATGGAAACCAGGTCAAGATGCAGTCAGAAAATAAAAGACAGCAAAGTACTCTTTCATATATGAAAAATCTATTTTACAGATATTTATAAACGTATATTAGTACTTTCAAGAAACATGTTTGTTATGCAAGAATCATACAAGTTGGGTAGACGTTTAGAGAATAGCGCCATTAGGATAGTAGCCAGAAGGGTTGCATCAAATCAAGCGCTGAGAAGATTTTTCTCATGTACTCCCTTTTTGGAGGTTCGTCTTTAAAACCATTAGCACTACATTTGTATCAAACGCTGAGATGTACAACTTTCAAGGCAATAACACTGATATACATGTGATTTCTTCTCGGTGACATGATTTAATGATTGTAATAATGAAAAAACGTGATTTCTTTTCATTTTAGGAAGTCGGCTCTGATTTGGAGGATGCGAAGTATCAATATGCTGAGCCTCGCCTCTCCATCTATGGCCGTTCGCCGGATGAGTGGACAAAGCTTGCCAAATGGTTCAACATGCACAAGGTCTATTCCCACAATATGAGATGGATGATTCAGGTTCCCAGGATTTAGTATGTATTTTATTCCAGATCTTTCATACTCAAGCTGTAATATTCAATTACATGTTTAGAGATTCATTTTCTACGTCTGCTGGCAAACGGGACCTAGTTCAGGCCAGTATTATAAGAAAAAGTGTTTCAGGTAAATTGAGGATGACATGACTGGTCATAAAGTCGATTACCTGCATATTTGACAAGAGAATTCCCCCCGACTAAGCTCCCACTGCAACCTTTTTAGGCGATCCATAGAGGAAAATTAGTTTCTCCTCAAATAATTTCCATTTGAATTTTCGGTATATTGGCATAAGCTTACTTTATTAAAAAATATAGTAAGAATGGGGCAGAAAAATAATTTTTCAAAAGATAATACAGTTCAGTGATAAAAAACTGAAAGCTACTATCCACATTTTTATAACATATGATTATATAAAATCAACAAAGCTGCAATTAATTGATGAAAGAGATGGTCCCTTCACTATTTGTGCATTTATTATTTAAAAATTCTTATCTCGACTTCTACTGATTGGATTTTTGTTATTTTGGTCCTGTTTTACTTCGATAAATATTTTCTATTCTTCTAAAACTAAGTGGAGTTTTTTGTGGTTTTTTCATTGCATTACTTTGTGTGTGTTGCACACATATTTTACACATTGCGTCTTAAGTTAAGCTTGCCTACTCTGTGCCAAGCTATCAGAGGGTGAGCGCTGGTTAATTTAAAGTGTGTCTCTAGCATACCTTGACTAGGATTTTGGTCCCTGCTTGGACAGGGTGCAAACCTCTGCCAACTAGAGACCCCCATTTCGAACATTGGTGATCAGCTGTGAGGATAGGACTTGTGTTTGTGCAATATCATATAGTAATTCAGTGTTCACTACAACTCTAGACACAAGACCAATTTGAATCTTTTTCAATTCTCCCTGATTGACATCTTTGATTGTTTTCAAAAGTCTTTTTGCCCTGTGCTCATTTTCTCTACAATGTCTGTGGTCCTACCTGGCATGATGGAATTCGCACTGGCCAACCTGGGAACCTACACAGTGGCCCAGCTCAAGGACGTCTGCCAGGAGAGAAGGGTGTTCCATAGGGTGTTCCATAAGTGAAGTGGCAAGAAGAGAGAGCTTTAGAATGCCTTAAGAGCATGGGCAGCAGCCCACTCAGAAGGAGAAGTGGATGAGGCCAAGGGGTCATAGTCTGAGGAAGAGGAATTTGAGCAGGACCAAGATGGAGGTCTTGTAATGCACCCTACTGATGTGGGGAGTAACATTCTCCAAGGAATGGAATCCACAGCAGACCAGGCAGCAGTGTGTCATCAAAGAGCCTGGCCTCAGAGGAGCTAGAGAACAGGAGGGAGTATTGAAAGTTGAAGCTAAAGCTAGCAAAATTGAAATTGTAGTAGGATCAGGCCCCTGCCAAGATAGAGAAGGAGCAGGCCCTTGCTAAAATAGAGAAAGAGCAAGCTCTAGAGGATAAAAGGCTGCTGGCCATGGAGGAGAGACAAATTGCACGTGAGCTCAGCATGAGAGAGCTGGATATCAGAGCCCTGAGAGTGGGGTCCAGCAACAGCAATGGTGGCAGCATATCTGCTGTGTCCACTGGTGAGTCCAGAGTCAGGATTCCAAAGGATTTGGTGTGCAGTTATGTGGTGGGGGATGACATAGACAAATGGTTTGCAGCCTATGAGGTGGCTCTGAGAGCACACAAGGTCCTAGAAGAGCTCTGGGGTGGTAGTTTGTGGAGGTATATGCCCATGGTGGGGAGGGACACACTCCTTACACTAGAGCACAGCTTTCCAAACTTTTCATGTTGGTGACACACTTTTTGGAGATGCATCATTTTGGGACACAGTAAGGCAGTGTAGCGAGCGAGTGAAGGAAGCAAGCCCGAACCACCTAAGGGGGGCTCGTGGGGTTCTCCCCCCAGAAGAAAATGTTGAAATAAAAGTGGGCAAATGGTGCATTTTCAAGCAAATTTGAGACCATGAGGTTGAACACAGGCCACTGCAGCGGATGCCTTCATCCACTGAGCCACCAGACCCGGCACACACACATCTCTTGCTCTCTCTCTCTCTCTCTGTCTCCCTCCCTCTCTCTCCCTCCCTTTATCTCTCTCTCTCTCTCCCATTCTCTCTCTCTCCCTCTCTCTGTCTCCCTCTGTCTCACTCACTCTGTCCGTCTCCCTCTCTCTCTCTCTGTCTCCCTCCCTCTCTCTGTCTCCCTCCCTCTCCCTCCCTCTGTCTCCCTCTCTCTCCCTCTATCTCCCTCCCTCTCTCTCCCTCTGTCTCCCTCCCTCTCTCTCCCTCTGTCTACCTCCCTCTGTCTCCCTCTATCTGTCTCGCTCCCTCTGTCGCCCTCCTCCCTCTGTCTGTCTCCCTCTGTCTCCCTCTGTCTGTCGCCCTCTGTCTTCCGCTCTCTGTCTCCCTCTGTCTCCCCTGTTTCTGTTTCTCTGTCTCCCTCCCTCTGTCGCCGTCCTCCTGTCTCCCTCCCTCTGTCTCTGTCCTTCTGTCTCTCTCTCTCCCTCCCTCTCCCTTTTTCTCCCTCTGTCTGTCTCCCTCTGTCTGTCTACCTCTGTCTGTCTCCCTCCATCTGTCTCCCTCCCTCTTTCTCCCTCTCTCTCTATCTCCCTCTTTCTCCCTCTGTCTGTCTCCCTCTGTTTGTCTCCCTCTGTTTCTCTCCCTCCCTCTGTCTCTCTCCCTCTGTCTCCCTCTTCCTCTATCTCCCTCTTCCTCTATCTCCCTCTTCCTCTGTCTCCCTCTTCCTCTGTCACCATCTCCCTCTGTCTCCCTCTCCCTCTGTCTCCCTCTCCCTCTGTCTCCCTCTCTGTCTCCCTCTCTCTGCCTCCCTCCCTCTTTCTCCCTCCCTCTGTCTGTCTCCCTCTCCTTCCCTCTGTCTCTGCCTGACTCCCTCCCTCTGTCTCCCTCTGCCTCCCTCCCACTGTCTCCCTCTGACTGTCTCCCTCTGTCTCCCTCTCTCTGTCTCCCTCCCTCTCCCTCCCTCCCTCTGTCACCCTCTGTCTCCCTCTCCCTGTCTCCCTCTGTCTCACTCGCTCTCTGTCTCCCTCTCTCTCCCCCTGTCTCCCTCTCTCTGTATCCCTCCCTCTCCCTCCCTCTGTCACCCTCTGTCTCCCTCTCTCTCTCCCTGTCTCCCTCTGTCTCACTCGCTATCTGTCTCACTCGCTCTCTGTCTCCCTCCGTCTCCCTCTCCATCTCTCTGCCTCTCTCTGTCTCAGTCTCTGCCTCTATTTGTCTGTTCCTGTCTCTGCCTCTGTCTGTCTGTCCCAGTCTCTGTCTGTCCCTGTATGTCGCTGTCTCCCTCCCTCTATCTCCCTCTCCATCTCTCTGTCCGTCTCTGCCTCTGTCTGCCCCTGTCCCTGTCCCTGCCTCTGTCTCTGTCTGTTCCTGTCTCAGTCTGTCTCTGTCTGTATCTCTGTCTGTCTCCCTCCCTCTCTCTGTCTCTCTCCCTCCCCCTCTCTCTCTGGCTCCCTCCCTCTCTCTATCTCTCTCTCCCGCTTCCGCTCTTTCTCTCTCTCGTTCTCCCTCTGTCTCCCTTACTCTGTCTGTCTCCCTCTCTCTCTCTCTCTGTCTCCCTCTCTCTGTCTCCCTCCCTCTCTTTTCATCTGTCTCCCTCCCTCTGTCTGTCTCCGTCTCTCTCCCTCTGTCTGTCTCCCTCCCTCTGTCTGTTGTCCTCTGTCTCCCTCTCTCTGTCTCTGTCCCTATGTCTCCCTCCCTCTGTCTCCCTCCGTCTCCCTCCCTCTGTCTCCCTCTGTCTCTCTCTGTCTCCCTTGCTCTCTTTCTCCCTCTCTCTCTGTCTCCCTCTCTCTCTGTCTCCCTCCCTCTGCCTCCCTCTCTCTCTGTCTCCCTCTGTCTCCCTCCCTCTGCCTCCCTTCCTCTGTCTCCCTCTCTCTCTCCCTCTGTCTCCCTCAGTCTGGCTCCCTTTGTCTCCCTGTCTCTCTCCCTGTCTGTCTCCCTCCCTCTGTCTGTCTCCCTTCCTCTGTCTCCCTCCCTCTGTCTCCCTCCCTCCCTCTGTCTCCCTCTATCTGTCTCCATCCCTCCCTCTGTCTGTCTCCCTCCCTCTGTCGCCCTCTTCCCTCTGTCTGTTTCCCTCCCTCTGCCTCGCTCCCTCTGTCTCCCCCTCTCTCTCTCTCCCTCTGTCTCCCTCTGTCTGTCTCCCTTTGTCTCCCTGTCTCTCTCTCTGTCTGTCTCCCTCCCTCTGTCTCCCTCCCTCGGTCTGTCTCCCTTCCTCTGTCCCCCTCCCTCTGTCTCCCTCCCTCCCTCTGTCTCCCTCTATCTGTCTCCCTCCCTCCCTCTGTCTCCCTCTATCTGTCTCCGTCCCTCCCTCTGTCTGTCTCCCTCCCTCTGTCGCCCTCTGTCTCCCTCCCTCCCTCTCTCTATCTCCCTCCCTCTCCCTCCCTCTGTCACCCTCTGTCTCCCTCTGTCTGTCTCCCTCTGTCTCACTCGCTCTCTGTCTCCCTCTCTCTCCCTCTGTCTCCCTCTCTCTGTATCCCTCCCTCTCCCTCCCACTGTCTCCCTCTGTCTCCCTCTCTCTGTCTCCCTCCCTTTCCCTCCCTCTGTCACCCTCTGTCTCCCTCTCTCTCTCTCCCTGTCTCCCTCTGTCTCACTCGCTATCTGTCTCACTCGCTCTCTGTCTCCCTCGCTCTCTCTCTCCCTCTGTCTCCCTCTGTCTCCCTCTCCATCTCTCTGCCTCTCTCTGTCTCAGTCTCTGCCTCTATTTGTCTGTTCCTGTCTCTGCCTCTGTCTGTCTGTCCCAGTCTCTGTCTGTCCCTGTATGTCGCTGTCTCCCTCCCTCTATCTCCCTCTCCGTCTATCTGTCCGTCTCTGCCTCTGTCTGCCCCTGTCCCTGTCCCTGCCTCTGTCTCTGTCTGTCCCTGTCTCTGTCTGTCTGTCTCCCTCCCTCTCTCTGTCTCTCTCCCTCCCCCTCTCTCTCTGGCTCCCTCCCTCTCTCTATCTCTCTCTCCCGCTTACGCTCTTTCT
This sequence comes from Triturus cristatus, assembly GCF_964204655.1. NCBI lineage: Eukaryota > Metazoa > Chordata > Amphibia > Caudata > Salamandridae > Triturus > Triturus cristatus. Next base: position 135,042,326 of record NC_140590.1, on the reverse strand, counting down.
CTCTCTCGGTCTCCCTCTGTCTCCCTTACTCTGTCTGTCTCCCTCTTTCTCTCTCTGTCTCACTCTCTCTGTCTCCCTCCCTCTCAGTCTCACTCTGTCTCCCTCCCTCTCTTTCCATCTGTCTCCCTCCCTCTGTCTGTCTCCGTCTCTCTCCCTCTGTCTGTCTCCCTCCCTCGTTCTGTGGTCCTCTGTCTCCCTCTCTCTGTCTCTGTCCCTCTGTCTCCGTCCCTCTGTCTCTGTCCCTCTGTCTCCCTCCCTCTGTCTCCCTCCGTCTCCCTCCCTCTGTCTCCCTCTGTCTCTCTCTGTCTCCAATGCTCTCTTTCTCCCTCTCTCTCTGTCTCCCTCTCTCTCTGTCTCCCTCCCTCTGCCTCCCTCTCTCTCTGTCTCCCTCTGTCTCCCTCCCTCTGCCTCCCTTCCTCTGTCTCCCTCTCTCTCTCCCCCTGTCTCCCTCTGTCTGGCTCCCTTTGTCTCCCTGTCTCTCTCCCTGTCTGTCTCCCTCTGTCTCCCTCCCTCTGTCTGTCTCCCTTCCTCTGTCTCCCTCCCTCTGTCTCCCTCCCTCCCTCTGTCTCCCTCTATCTGTCTCCCTCCCTCCCTCTGTCTGTCTCCCTCCCTCTGTCGCCCTCTTCCCTCTGTCTGTCTCCCTCTCTCTGCCTCGCTCCCTCTGTCTCCCTCTCTCTCTCTCCCTCTGTCTGTCTCCTTTTGTCTCCCTGTCTCTCTCTCTGTCTGTCTCCCTCCCTCTGTCTCCCTCCCTCGGTCTGTCTCCCCTCCTCTGTCTCCCTCCCTCTGTCTCCCTCCCTCCCTCTGTCTCCCTCTATCTGTCTCCCTCCCTCCCTCTGTCTGTCTCCCTCCCTCTGTCGCCCTCTGTCTCCCTCTCTTTCTCCCTCTGTCTACCTCCCTCTGTCTCCCTCCCTCCCTCCCTCTCTGTCTCCCTCCCTCTCTGTCTCCCTCTCTCTCTTTCTCCCTCCCTCTCCCTCCCTCTGTCACCCTGTGTCTCCCTCTGTCTGCCTCCCTCTGTCTGTCTCCCTCCCTCTGTCTGTCTCCCTCCCTCTCTGTCTCCCTCTCTCTCCCTCTGTCTCCCTCCCTCTGTCTCCCTCCCTCTGTCCCCCTCCCTTTGTCTCCCTCCCTCTCCTTCCCTCTGTCTCCGCCTGACTCCCTCCCTCTGTCTCCCTTTGCCTCCCTCCCTCTGTCACCCTCTGTCTCCCTCTCTCTCTCTCCCTGTCTCCCTCCCTCTGTCTCACTTGCTCTCTGTCTCACTCGCTCTCTGTCTCCCTCGCTCTCTGTCTCCCTCTGTCTCCCTCCCTCTGTCTCCCTCCCTCTGTCTCCCTCACTCTCTCTCTCCCTCTGTCTCCCTCTGTCTCTCTCTGTCTCTCTCTCTCTGTCTCCCTCCGTCTCCCTCCCTCTGCCTATTTTCCTCTGTCTCCCTCTCTCTGTCTCCCTCTCTCTGTCTCCCTCTCTCTCCCTCTGTCTACCCCGGACTCCCTCCCTCTGTCTCCCTCTCTCTCTATCTCCCACGGTTTCCCTCTCCCTCTGTCTCCCTCCCTCCCCTCCCCCTCTGTCTCCCTCTATCTGTCTCCCTCCCTCTGTCTCCCTCCCTCTGTCGCCCTCTCCCCTCTGTCTGTCATCCTCTGTCTCCCTCTCTGTCTCCCTCTGTCTCCGTCCCTCTGTCTCCCTTCCTCTGTCTCCCTCCCTCTGTCTCCCTCCCTCTCTCCCTCTCTCTCTCCCTCTGTCTCCCTCTCTCTGTCTCCCTCCCTCTCCCTCCCTCTGTCACCCTCTGTCTCTCTCTCTCCCTTGTCTGTCTCCCTCTGTCTGTCTCCCTCTGTCTCCCTCCCTCTGTCTCCCTCTCTCTCTGTCTCCCTCTCTCTCCGTCTCCCTCCCTCTGTCTCCCTCCCTCTCCTTCCCTCTGTCTCTGCCTGACTCCCTCCCTCTGCCTCCCTCTGTCTCCCTCTGTCTGTCTCCCTCTGTCTCCATCCCTCTGTCTCCCTCCCTCTGTCTCCCTCTCTCTCTCTGTCTCCCTCTCTCTCTGTCTCCCTCCCTCTGTCTCCCTCCCTCTCCTTCCCTCTATCTCCGCCTGACTCCCTCCCTCTGTCTCCCTCTGCCTCCCTCCCTCTGTCTCCCTCTCTCTCTGTCTCCCTCCCTCTCCCTCTGTCACCCTCTGTCTCCCTCTCTCTCTCTCCCTCTGTCTCCCTCCGTCTCCCTCTTCCTCTCTGCCTCTCTCTGTCTCAGTCTCTGCCTCTATCTGTCTGTCCCTGTCTCTGCCTCTATCTCGCTGTCTGTCCCTGTCTCTGTATGTCCCTGTATGTCGCTGTCTCCCTCCCTCTTTCTCCTTCTCCTTCTCTCTGTCCCTGTCCGTCTCTGCCTCTATCTGTCTGCCCTGTCCCTGCCTCTGCCTCTATCTCTCTCTGTCTGTCCCTGTCACAGTCTGTCTCTGTCTCTATCTCTGTCTGTCTCCCTCCCTCTCTCTGTCTCTCTCTCTGTCTCCCTGCCCCTCTCTCTCCGTCTCCCTCCCTCTCTCTATCTCTCGCTCTCTCACTCTCCCGCTCTCTCTCTGTCTCCCTTACTCTGTCTGTCTCCCTCTCTCCGTCTCCCTCCCTCTCTCTGTCTCCCACTGTCTCCCTCCCGCTCTTTCCCTCTGTCTGTCTCCGTCTGTCTCCCTCTGTCTGTCTCCCTCCCTCTGTCTGTTGCCCTCTGTCTCCGTCTCTGTCTGTTGCCCTCTGTCTCCGTCCCTCTCTCTCTCTCTCCCTCCCTCTGTCTCCCTCTCCCTCTCTCTCTCTCTCTCTCTCTCTCTCTCCCTCTGTCTCCCTCTCTCTCTGCCTCCCTCTCCCTTTGTCTCTCCCTCCCTCTGTCTCCCTCTCTTTCTCTCTCCCTCTGTCTCCCTCTCTCTCCCTCTGTCTCCTTCTGTCTTCCTGTCTCCCTGTCTCTGTCTCCCTCTCTCTGTCTCCCTGTCTCCCTCTCTCGCTGTCTCCCTCCCTCTGTCTGTCTCCCTCTATCTGTCTACCTCTCTCTGTCTCCCTCTCTCTGTCTCCCTCTCCCTCCTTCTGTCTACCTCTGTCTCCCTCTGTCTGTCTCCCTCCCTCTGTTGCCCTCTTCCCTCTGTCTGTTGCCCTCTGTCTCCCTCTCTGTCGCCATCCCACTGTCTCCGTCCCTCTGTCTCCCTCACTCTGTCTCTCTCCATCTCTCTCCTTCTCTCTCTCCCTCCCTCTCTCCCTCTGTCTCCCTCTCTCTTTGTTATGTTGTTATGTTAAACGGGGTTTTGTTAAGCGCTCAGCTACTCAAGCAGAGTGTCCCGGCGCTATCAGACCCGAAGCCACAGAGCTCTAAACAGGGGGGGGGGGGGGCTTATTGGCTAAAGAGCCAAGTCTTGAGCTCCTTTCTGAAGGACAGCAAGCTCTCACTCATCCGTAAAGAGAGTGGGAGGGCATTCCAAGCCCGGGGCGCAAGGTACTTGAAGGAGCGTCCACCAATGCGGGAGCGCCTAATTGCTGGGACCGTGGAGAGAGATAGAGACGCTGAGCGCAAAGCTCTGGCTGGTTTATAGAGGATGAACCTCTTTCTGAGATAACTAGGGCCCATGCCATGAAGGGTTTTAAAAGCAAGGGTGAGCGTTTTAAACTCAATGCGCCTCTGGATCGGCAGCCAATGAAGGGTTTGCAACAGGCCAGACGCATGGGCGCAATGACCAAGACCAAAAATCGCACGAGCGGCCGAATTTTGCACAATCTGCAGGCGCGAGAGGAGAGACTTCGGGAGGCCCAGATAAAGGACATTGGCATAATCAAGCCTGGATCCTATTAGGGCCTGCACTGTCGTCTTCCTGTGGGCAATGGGGAGGAGGGGAAGGAATTTTCTAAGTGCTTTCAAGACCCCAAAACACTGGCCAACCAGACTCATAATTTGTGGTTTCAGAGAGAGGGAGGTGTCCAGCTTAACCCCAAGATTTTTTGCCACCGGTGTTGCATTAGAGGGGGGGGACATGTCCAGCGGCCACCAGGATTTCCAACACGTATCAGGGGGACAGCCAAAAAAGAGAACCTCGGATTTTTCCGAGTTGCATTTGAGTTGATTCATTTGAAGCCAATTAAAGACTGCCTCCAGACAGCCTTTGATGAGAGCACCATCGAAGTCCATATCTTTCTCGCATGAGAAAAGGAGCTGAGTATCATCAGCATAAGAGACAATCTGGGCACCGAAAGACTCCGCAAGTGCCGCCAGAGGGGAAATATAGATATTAAAAAGAGTAGGACTCAGGATTGATCCCTGAGGCACACCCACCTCCATGGGTGGCACTACCGCGGAGTGTGGGGGTGCCCAGACTGTTTGTTGGCGGTTGGACAGAAAAGACGAAAACCAGTTGAGTACCGTACCACCAATACCGATCTCCTCAAGGCGCGCTAGAAGGCGGCCATGGGGGACGGTGTCAAATGCCGCCGAGAGATCAAGCAAAATCAGCATTGCCTTCCCCCCAGAGTCCAGGACTTCCTTAATGGCCTCAGTCACCTCCAACAGGGCCGTCTCCGTGCTCATGTTGGCACGGAAACCGGATTGAGTGTGGTGCAGAATACCATGGGACTCAACGAAGAGCGAGAGGACAGACTGCACGTGCTTTTCCGCAACTTTTGCCAAGGCTGGGAGCAAGGAGATAGGTCGATAGTTGGCAAGAGTAGTGGGGTCTAAGGACGGCTTCTTCAGCAGTGGTACGACCATCGCTTGCTTCCAGATGGAAGGAACTGTGCCTGTTTCTAAGGAGCGGTTTATAATGGGGTTCACCATCGGGTTTAGCACATGGGCCACTTTAGCCAACAGCTTGGCAGGGCAAGGGTCCAACGGAGAGCCCGATCTTATTTTTAAGAGTAATTCCAGAGAGTCAAGAGGTTGGAGAGGAGGGAAACTCATCAGGCTGGGTTGCCCCTGCTTAGGCACCTCAGACGGGGTATTGGGCCAGGACAGTCCTCCCAGGTCGAGAGAGAAAAAAGTAGCCTGAATACTCCTGATTTTATTGGAGAAGAAGCTGGCTAATTGAGAAACCCACGTCTCAGAAAAGGAACATTTGAGGGAGCTGGCGGCAGGAGAGGTAAATTCTTTAACAATAGCAAAAATTTCCTTGCTAGTGTTCGCAGCTTCTTCAATCCTATGGGTGAAGTACATTTTTTTGGCTACATAAATTTCTTTATGATAAGCCTTAATACAGGACCTATAGGCCTCCTTTAGTGAATCTAAATAGTTGGCACGCCAAGCTCTCTCGGCCTTCTTACAAAGCCTTCTACTGGTATTGAGAGCGTGTGTGAACCAGGGGCCAGAGGCACGTGAGGATTTCTTAAGGGAACGCTTAGGCGGGGCTAAGTCCTCCAAACACTGTGCTAGCCATGTTTGAAAGCGAAGGAGGTCCAGTTCTAAGTCCCCGGTGAGAGAACAGGGGTGAGATAGCCTATAGTGCTCAATCATCTCAGGTGTGACTAGATGAAAGGGGCGTGACAGGCGGGACTGACATCCGACAGGCCTACCCGTCCCCGCGAACAGGGACTGAATCTTAAAAGTTAATAACGAATGGTCCGACCATAAGACGGGAAGAGGGGGTGCAACAGAGATGGGAGAGGTGGAGAAGATCTGGTCCAATGTGTGGCCTTTATCGTGGGTCGGCGATATCACGTAGGGTAGAAGGCCCAAGGGAGCAGTGATATCAAGTATCTGGATAGTGTCAGTGGCAGCCAGAGTATCAAAATGTATGTTAAAATCGCCCAATAGGATAAAATGTTTAAATTGAATGCTCAGAGTAGATATTATAGTAACAAGCTCTTCGCTAAAAGATCCCAAGGGGCCTGGCGGTCGATAAATCAGCAGACCGGCACAGGATTGAGCCGGCGAAAAGGAAAGGCAAAAACCCAATGCTTCAACCCCGTGGATTTCATTCGTGGGGATAATGGAGCATTCGTACTGTCTATCTATCAGCAATGCTACACCCCCACCCTTTCTGTTCATCCTGTCCTTTCTAAGTATGTAATAGTTGGGGGGCAAGGCATTAGCAATATCTGGGCCCGACGTATCATCAAGCCATGTTTCAGTAAGAAATAGACAGGCTGGCTTGAAATCGGTCAGGAAACTGAACAGATCTTGAGCATGCTTGCAAGCCGAACGAGTGTTTAAAAGAGCACAATTGAAAGACCGGTCGTCCGAGTTATGAGTCGTCGTAAAGGTTAACTGCCGACTAAGCTTGGGAGCCATGGGCTTCACCCAGTCCCATCTCACGGACCACCCGCACCCTGAACAGCTCAGATTCTCCCCTGTACCAAGGTCACATACCCCACAGTTGCTGTGCAGGTCAGTTCTTAAAGCACGCAGCTGAGGGCCAGTGTACTCCACTATTCCGCACCCGTCCGCATCCGGGACGCTGACGGGCGCAGACGGGCTTTCCTTAGGCGCTCCTTTGGCGCGGGAAAGGCGCCTCCGCAATGCGCGTCCGCTGCGCGGAGTCATCACCTTCTAGTTTTATAGTTCCCGCCCGTGAGGCAGCAAGCCTAGTCCGCCGACCAGCGAGCCAGCCTCACTCAAGATGGCCGCCGTCCCCGTGCGACTATCCCGCTGTCCACTGACCAGCGAGAGGGGCGCCCAGAGAGCACAGCAGGAAGGAGGAGAGCGCGGAGCAGCGAGGAGCCGACACCGGTGAAAGCGACTTCGCTCCGCTGCCCCAGGTAAGAAGAGAGTCCCCTAAGCCCCCAAAACACAGCGAGAGTATAGGAAAGATCTCCCGGCTTTGCGCCTCAGGAGAGAAGGTGCAGCAGTAAAGGCAGAATAAATACACTTCAACACACTTCACATAAGATACACCAAAGAATTAAAAACGATAAAACAATAAAATCCAGTTTTTAAAATAGCGCTAGTCAATAGTGCAAAGTAGGCAATCACCATCCACCGCCACAGAGAGCTCACACCAAGGCAGCCGCCCAGGTAGAGTCCGTGGCAAAGGTCTGATCGGGGCAGGGCAGGGAAGCTAGTTTTATAGTTCCCGCCCGTGAGGCAGCAAGCCTAGTCCGCCGACCAGCGAGCCAGCCTCACTCAAGATGGCCGCCGTCCCCGTGCGACTATCCCGCTGTCCACTGACCAGCGAGAGGGGCGCCCAGAGAGCACAGCAGGAAGGAGGAGAGCGCGGAGCAGCGAGGAGCCGACACCGGTGAAAGCGACTTCGCTCCGCTGCCCCAGGTAAGAAGAGAGTCCCCTAAGCCCCCAAAACACAGCGAGAGTATAGGAAAGATCTCCCGGCTTTGCGCCTCAGGAGAGAAGGTGCAGCAGTAAAGGCAGAATAAATACACTTCAACACACTTCACATAAGATACACCAAAGAATTAAAAACGATAAAACAATAAAATCCAGTTTTTAAAATAGCGCTAGTCAATAGTGCAAAGTAGGCAATCACCATCCACCGCCACAGAGAGCTCACACCAAGGCAGCCGCCCAGGTAGAGTCCGTGGCAAAGGTCTGATCGGGGCAGGGCAGGGAAGCTAGTTTTATAGTTCCCGCCCGTGAGGCAGCAAGCCTAGTCCGCCGACCAGCGAGCCAGCCTCACTCAAGATGGCCGCCGTCCCCGTGCGACTATCCCGCTGTCCACTGACCAGCGAGAGGGGCGCCCAGAGAGCACAGCAGGAAGGAGGAGAGCGCGGAGCAGCGAGGAGCCGACACCGGTGAAAGCGACTTCGCTCCGCTGCCCCAGGTAAGAAGAGAGTCCCCTAAGCCCCCAAAACACAGCGAGAGTATAGGAAAGATCTCCCGGCTTTGCGCCTCAGGAGAGAAGGTGCAGCAGTAAAGGCAGAATAAATACACTTCAACACACTTCACATAAGATACACCAAAGAATTAAAAACGATAAAACAATAAAATCCAGTTTTTAAAATAGCGCTAGTCAATAGTGCAAAGTAGGCAATCACCATCCACCGCCACAGAGAGCTCACACCAAGGCAGCCGCCCAGGTAGAGTCCGTGGCAAAGGTCTCCCTCCCTCTGTCACCCTCTGTCTCCCTCTTTCCCTCCGTCTCCCTCTATCTGTCTACCTCTCTCTGTCTCCCTCTCTCTGTCTCCCTCTCCCTCCTTCTGTCTACCTCTGTCTCCCTCTGTCTGTCTCCCTCCCTCTGTTGCCCTCTTCCCTCTGTCTGTTGCCCTCTGTCTCCCTCTCTGTCGCCATCCCACTGTCTCCGTCCCTCTGTCTCCCTCACTCTGTCTCTCTCCATCTCTCTCCGTCTCTCTCTCCCTCCCTCTTTCCCTCTGTCTCCCTCTGTCTCCCTCTCTCTTTGTCTCCCTCCCTCTCCGCCCCCCTCTCCGTCTCCCTCTCTGTCTCTCTGCCTCTCTGTCTCTGTCTGTCTCAGTCTCTGCCTCTATCTGTCTGTCCTTGTCCCCGTCTCGGCCTCTATCTATCTGTCTGTCCCTGTCTCTGTCTGTCCCTGTATGTCGCTGTCTCCCTCCCGCTGTCTCCCTCTCTGTCTCTGTCTCTATCTGTCTGCCCTGTCCCTGTCTCTGCCTCTATCTGTCTCTGTCTGTCCCTGTCTCTCTCTGTCTCTGTCTCTATATCTGTCTGTCTCTGTCTCCCTCCCTCTCTCTGTCTCTCTCTCTCTGTCTCTCTCCCCCTCTCTCTCTGTCTCCCTCCCTCTATCTCTGTCTCCCTCTGTCTCCCTCACTCTGTCTGTCTCCCTCTCTCTCTGTCTCCCTCTCTCTGTCTCCCTCCCTCTCTCTCTCTTTCTCTCACTCTGTCTCCCTCCCTTCCTCTCGCTCCCTCTGTCTCCCTCCCTCTGTCTGTCTCTGTCTGTCTCCCTCTTGTCTGTCTCCCTCCTTCTGTCTCCCTCCATCTGTCTCCCTCTATCTGTCTCCATCCCTCTGTCTCCATTCCTCTGGTGTCTCCCTCTGTCTCCCTCCCTCTGTCTCCCTCAATCTGTCTCCCTCCCGCCCTCTGTCTCCATTCCTCTGTCTCCCTCTATCTGTCCCTCTGTCTGTCCCCCTCCCTCTGTCTGTCTCCCTCTCTCTGCCTCCTTCCCTCAGTCTCCTTCCCTCTGTCTCCCTCCCTCTGTCTCCCTCTGTCTCTCTGTCTCCCTCTGTCTGTCTCCCTCTCTCTCCCTCCCTCTCTGTCTCCCTTCCTCTGTCTCCCTCTATCTGTCTCCCTCCCTCTGTCTGCCTCTGTCTTCTTCTATCTGTCTCCCTCTCCCTCCCTCTGTCTACCCCAGACCCCCTCCCTCTGTGTCCCTCTGTCTCCGTCCCTCTGTTTCCCTCTCTCCCTGTCTCCCTCCCTCTGTCTGTCTCCCTCCATCTGTCTCCCTCCCTCTGTCTCCCTCCCTCTGTTTGTCTCCCTCCCTCTGTCGCCATTCTCCCTCTGTCTGTCTCCCTCTGTCTGTCGCCCTCTGTCTCCCTCTCTGTCTCCCTCTGTCTCCATCCCTCTGTCTCCCTCCCTCTGTCTCCCTCCTTCTCGCCCTCCCTGTCTCCCTTCCTCTGTCTCCCTCTCTCTCTGTCGCCCTCTCTCTCTGTCTCCCTCCCTCTGTCTTCCTCCCTCTATCTCCCTCTATCTCCCTCTGTCTGTCACCCTCTATCACCTCACCCCAGCTTCCCGGGCACACACACAGCCGAGTACTTTGCAGGTCTTTAAAAGACCATTTACTGGAAGACGTTATGCAAAAAATGAGGCATAGTGAGAACAAGGCTTTCACAGGAATGCCTCTTAATTAGCAGCAGTTATGTGCTAAGTGCCCGTTAATACCAGTGTCATCCCGCGACACACCCACCATTTGCAGGCGACACAGTACTGTGTTGGGACACACAGTTTGGAAAGCTCTGCTCTAGAGTTAGAGGACCAGACATGCTACACTGCAATGACGGCCATACTTGTCAGCAAGTTTGGACTGATCTCTGAGAGGTATAGGCTCAGGTTCAAGGACAGCCACAAGATCTCATCACAAACATTGGTGGATTTCTTGGATTATGCCAGCAAGGCACTGAAGAGCTGGGTGAGGGGCAGCAAGGTTGATGATTTCAGGACTGTACAACTTGATTTTGAATGACCACATGCTTGATATTTGCTTTCCAGAGCTGCACTAGCACCTAATGGATAGCAAGTTAACTGACTTCTGTCGAGGCAGCGGACATCTGGGTCAGCACCAGATTGTCCAAGAAAGCATATAGGGGTACTTCCAAAAGGGCAGTCAGGGATCCCAACAGAAGAAAGAGGGGGAGGTAAAAAGACAGAGTTCTCTAAAGGCCCCCAAAACAACTCACAGGGGAAAGGGTCTGGTGCTCATTTTCAATCTGGCCTCCAGAAGAAAACTTACCCTTACAAAATGTCAGCAGCCTAAGCCCATTAAGTGGTATGAGTGCTACGGGTATGGGCATTACAAGGGTGATCCCAAGTGTACAAAAAGAGCACCACCTCCCACTGGAGGAAAGAATCCAGGGGTGGCTAGTGAAGTGTGGGGGAGGAATTTGTCCTGGTTAATTGGGGGGAGTTAGGTGGGGTTACCCTAGTGTCCCTGGGTGACAGTGAGAGGGCTGCTAAGATCCATGTGCTCTCAAATACTACAAAGTGTAGGCAATGGGTCACCATCAATGGGTGATGTGAGGAGGCTCTGAGGGATACAAGAGCCAGTATGACTATGGCAAGCAGTCAGCTTGTTTTCCATGAGCATTTAATTCCTAAAGCACTCCACCAGGTTTTGGTGGCTGACAACAGAGAGGGTCACTATCCTGTGGCCTGGTTCCATTTGAGTGGGGAGGTTTTAGGTCTTCTGAAAGTTTCTGTGAGCCCTTCCATGCTTGTGGACTGTTTGTTGGGTAATGACCTTTCAATATCTGGAAAGAAGTGGCGCTCAAGGCTCATGTAGAGATGGGTTTACCTGATTGAAGCTGTACAATGACAAGGAACACTGCTGCCCAGGATGGGTTTCAAAAAGGGCAGGAACCTGGAACAATGGCCCAGCCAGCTGTTTAAGAGGCGAAAGGCAGATGGCCCCCTGGGTGTTTTCCTAGTGATACCCCCCCAGAGCCAACTGCTTGCTGGATGGCATGTAGAAGGAGGACTCACCAAGGAGGAGTTCTGTAGGGCACAGAGGGAGTGTCCAACTCTTGAGGGCACGAGGAAGCAGGCTGAAGCCCAAGCAGCTGGTGATATCTCTGGGAGTTATCACATTTACTGGGAGGACAGCCTCCTTTATACTGAACCTAAGGCTCATGTGCATGGGACAGCAAGGGCCCTGGTGGTCCACCAGTGCTACAGGGCCTTCCTACAGGAGCTGGCTCACAAGATATCCCTGGCAGGACACTTAGGCCAAGAAAAGACCTTTGAAAGGCTTTTCCCACATTTCTTTTGGCCCAAGATCAGTACATCCTCGTACATCCTCAGATGCATCCTGCAGGACCTGTGTAACCTTCCAGGCTTCCAGCCTTCCGCCATCGTCCATAAAATCCACCCTCCACCTGAGCACACTCCCCGACGAGCCCACAGACCTGAAGGAACACCTTCACTTCAATATACTGGCCAGCCCTACCTCCACCCTCCGAGGAACCCTCATCTACCGACCCCGTGGACTTTTCGCCAACTCCATCATGAACATCATCTCCCCGCATGCCATCGCATCCACCAACTACACCCTACTGGGAGACCTCAACTTCCACCTCGATAACCAACGGGACCCCAGCACCACATCCTTCCTGGAGAACCTCCACAACATTGAACTCTGCCAGATCGTGACCGAACCCACACACTCAGCAGGACACACCCTTGACCCCCTCTTCACAACAGGAAACTCCATCACCTTCAGACACACCACCGAACTCCCATGGACTGACCATCGATGCGTCCACTTCACCTTCAGAACACCCATCATCCACAGACACCAGCATCTGCTCCCACGAAGAAACTGGACCAGAATCACCGACGACCAGCTAACCTCATCACTCAGCAACTCCACCCCAACCATTGTGGAAAATGACAACCCCCAACACCGAAGCCCGAACCCTGCACAGATGGATCTCCGACAGCACCAATACCATAGCCCCCTCAAGAAAAACAACAACACCCACACCAAGAAAGCTAGAACTTCGAGAGGCCAGACGCATTTGCCGCCGCCTCGAAAAGGCCTGGAGGAACACCAAATCCCCAGAAGTCCACAACAACTTCAGAGCTGCCACCAACGTCCACCACCAACTCATCTGAAAAACGAGGAAAAAAGCGATTGAAGACAGAATCTCCACTCATGCACGCAACAGCAAAGAACTCTTCAACATCATCAAGGAGTTCGCCCAACCCACCAGCGAGTCCACCAACATCCCTCCCTCACAAGACCTCTGCGACAAACTCAGCACCTTTTTCCCCCACAAAATAAAGAGCATCTACGACAACTTCAACGAAGAGAACCAACACACTGAACCCTAACCTACCACCGCCGACAAGCCAGCGATCGACAACTGCCCAGCCCTCACCACCGAAGACACACTGAAGACGATGAAGTCAATCCACTCCGGGGCCCCCACGGACACCTGCCCCCACCACATTTTCAACCGAGCCGCCGACACCATCGCACCCATGCTCTGCCACACCATTAACTGCTCCCTGGCAACCGCCTCGTTCCCCGACGACTGGAAACACGCTGAGATCAACACCCTCCTGAAGAAACCCTCGGCGGACCCCACCGACCTCAAAAACTACAGACCCATCTCCCTGCTCATGTTCCCAGCTAAAGTCATCAAGAAAGCCATCAACAGCCAACTCGCCACATTCATCGAAGAGCACAACATCCACTACTCCTCCCAATCCGGCTTCAGAAAAAACCACACTACGGAAACCGCCCTTCTCGCCGCAACAGACGACATCCGCACATTACTGGACAAAGGAGAAGCAGAGGCCCTTATCCTCCTTGACCTCTCAGTGGCGTTCGACACAGTCTCTCACCGCACCCTAATACGCAGACTCCACGACGCAGGGATCCAAGACAAGGCCCTCGACTGGATCGGCTCCTTTCTCTCTGGCAGAACGCAGCAGGTCCCCCCTTTCCTCTCAGACCCTACACTTACCACCTGCAGAGTCCCCCAGGGTTCCACCCTCAGCCCTACGCTCTTCAACGTCAACATGGCTCCGCTCGCCCCCATCGTCAGAACCTACGGACTTAACATTGTGTCATACGCAGACGACACCCAACTCATCCTCTCCCTATCCAACGAACCCAACACCACCAGACACAACTTTCGAGAAGGCATGGAGGCCGTCGCCAAATGGATTTAAAACAGCTGCCTGCAACCAAACACCAACAAAATGGAAGTACTCATCATGGGCCCAAACCCCGATGCCTGGAATGATACCTGGTGGCCCTCCGCCCTCGGAAGCCCGCCCACCCCCACGGACCACACACGCAACCTAGGAATCATCCTGGACTCAGAGCTCAAAATGGACCACCAGATCAACTCCGTCTCGCCCTCCTGCTTCCACACCCTCCGCCTCCTAGGTAAGACCTTCAAATGGATCCCCCTCGATCACAGAAAGACCGTCACTCACGCCCTGGTCACCAGCAGGCTCGACTATGGCAATGCACTCTATGCCGGAATAAACAAAAACCTCACCTGTAAGCTACAGAACATTCAAAACGCCACCGCAAGACTGGTCCTCAACCTGCCAAGACACTGCCAAATGTCCCAGCCCCTGTGCACACTCCACTGGCTCCCCATCAAAGCTAGAGTCACCTTCAAGATGCTCACCCACGCTCACAAGGCCCTCCACGACACCGGACCAGCATACCTGAACAGCCGACTCAAATTCCACGTACCCCAAAGGACCCTACGATCAGCCCAGCTCTCCTACGCTGTGGTCCCCCGCACCGGAAAGACCAGATCAGGCAGCCGCTTCTTCTCCTTCCTCGTGGCCAGAGCCTCTCCACCTCAGACAGACAACATCTCTCCCCATCTTCACAAGAAACCTCAAAACATAGCTCTTCGACAGACCCCCTCCTTGATGGACTGGAACCTGCGAAACCCCCCTCCCCCAGCACCTTGAGACCCTCGCGGGTGAGTAGTCACGCTTAACAAACACCTGATTGAAAGGGAAGATAGGGCAAAGGCATAAAGCCCCTCCTTAACCCACCACCAGTAATTGGTGCATGCTTTGAGAGGGTTGGCATCAACATTGTATGACCCATAGATCCCCAGACTGCTTCAGACAACAGGTTCATCCTGGTTCTGATGGATTATGCCACTCGATAGCCACAGTCAATCCCTCCGAGTACCATGACTACACCTGCAGTGGCAAAGGCACTGATGGGAATTTTTACCTGAGTGGGTTTCCCTAAGAGAGTTGTTTTTGAATGGGGCACAAACTTTATGTTTGTTTATATGCAGTCAATGTGGAAGGAATGTGGAAGAACATGCAAGTTCTCCACTCCTTATCATCCACAAACCAACAGGCTTGTTCAGAGATTCAACAAAACCCTGAAGGGCATGATTAGAGGCCTACTTGAGGCCCTGAAGAATAAGTGGGACATTCTCTTACCATGCTTCAGCCCCTTTAAGCTTCTGTATGGGCACGTTGTTCGAGGACCTCTAAGTCTGGTGTGGAAAGTTTGGGTGCAAGTTTCCAGGAAGAATGCCCAGGATGTAGTAAGCTACATGCTGGACTTCAGAAGATGTGGAAGCAAGCTTTTGACAATGTAGAATCGAGTCAGGCAGTGATGAAAGAGTGGTATGACCAAAATTCTACCACTGTGGAATTGCAGCTGGGGCAGATCGTGTGGGTGATGGACCCGGTGGAGCCCAGGGCCCTTCAGGACCATTGGACTGGGTTTATGAGATGATTGAGAAGAAGGGTAAGGCTACCTACCTGGTGGACCTTAAGCTCCCAGGCCGCCCCACAGGGTGCTTGTTGTAAAGTGGTTTATTAGTAGGCACAGGTAGGTACCTACCACCAGGATTAAGGCCACAATCACAATAAAAGGTTCTGTCAAGGTCTCAATAAATGATTCCCTTTCTCACCCCTTAGAAGCTGTTAACGAGCAGGCAGGCTTAACTTAGGAGACAGGTGTGTAAAAAAGTCAAGAGTTCTTCATACTGTCCAGAAGTGTTTCTTGATGCAGGAAAGTGGTCCACAACACCAGCCAAGGGTTCAGATGCTCTGGGTTTCCTCTTGGGATCAGGCACTAAGGGCCATATGTAGGTAGCCTCACATTTACCAATTCATAAATACCGAATTTTACCGATTCGGTATTTATGAATCGGTAAATGTGATGTAGGTAATGAATCGGTAAAGTTTACCGAATCGGAAAAATTCGGTAATTATGAATCGGTATTTACCGATTCGGTAATGAGGCATACCTTCCCATTGATTCCTATGGGCCTGGAGGCCCATAGGAATCAATGGGAAGGTATGCCTCATTTCCGTATGTAAATACCGATTCGGTAATGGGGGGAGCATATACAAGGGTGGCAGGGTGTCACATTGACACCCTGTTGCACCCCTGAATCTTGCATGTGTGCACATGTGGCGCACGTATGTCTGCCACATGACACTCTTAAATCAGCAAAATATTGCTTTTTGCAAGGTATTCGTTATTTATCACCAACCTGTATTTGGTGGTAAATAACGAATTTCTGATACTAATTTTCACTCTTTAGAGTGCTCCCTACATCTGATTTCAGGATTCGGTATCTACCGAATCGGTATTTTACCGATTTCTTAATTTCCGATTCGGTAAATACCGAATCCAGAAATCAGCCCCCTACATCGCAAATGCCTAAATACCGGTCAGTAACGGGATATTTACCGATTTTCGGCCGTTACCGACCGGTATTTGGCTTCCTACATGAGGCCCTAGATCTCCTACTATGTACCTGTTCAACTTATGGAGATTTTTTACAATAATTGCTCCAAACGTCTCCAAACATCTGGAACTTCTTCCAATGCTCTAGAGGCTCTGAGGTGGTCTTTGGGATGTTGGGATTACAATCCCCACAATGCACGTGGCCAAACCCTTAAAAGTCCACTGGACGCATTCCAGGCTGGGGACTACTTGGTGGAGATGATTTAGGTGGGCTCTGTTAACCTGTAGATTTTAGAGAGTCCACTCCTTAATCCCTGTGAGGCCAGGCAAAATCCTTAGGGCTGTAGTACCATATTGTGCTGGAGGTGCAGTCCTTCAGGGTGCAGTCCTTTGGGTGCGGATCAGGGTTCCAGCAGGATAATCCTTCTTCTCCTTGTGGTTTAAGTCAATAAATTTGAATTGCTGGGCAGCTTTCCCCTTTTTATCCATTGTTCCTGGGTGACAAGCAGGGGGTCTCTCCTGACCAATGGGATGCAGATTGCCATCCAAGTGTATGACCAGTTCTTCCAAAGTGTGGCATATTCTTGTCCCAGAAAGCACTATTCTTCCAAAATCCAAAATGGAGATAGTCTCTCCTGAAGAGTTAGATGTGGCTAAGCCAACCCACTGGTGTGGCTAAGATTCCCTAACACTTCCTTTCCAGCTCCCTCACTAATCTAATTACTGTGGCTGTGTCCTATCCAAATTGTCATTCCCTCTTTGAAGACTAGTATGGCCTCTCCACCCCCTTCCTTCTGTCTGCTTCTACAGTTTCAGTTCTCCTGCCACAGAAAACGCTTTGTCTCTCTAGCAGGCCACTTCACACCTCATTAGGACAGCTTGGCTCAGCCTGGCAGAGGCTGGCCAATTAGAGAAGGGCTGTCAAAAGGCTGGATTTTGGCTCATTGAAAAGAAAGTTATATACTTCTTTTCTGTAGTAATTATAACAAATCTAACATCGGCGAGTTGTTGGATTTATCATAACTTTTCTTTTAGGTCCTCGAATAATATTTTAGCTACTTTCCATCAATAGTTATACTTTATTAAAGTATTTCAATGTTAGCCTATAGAGCCAATGCACTACAATGGGAAAAAACAAAATTAGCATTTTTCCCTCACCAGGGCATATAAACCATCTTTTATAATGTCCCTGCGTATAGTTACAAGGCACCCTACCTATGGGACACCTAGGGGAGACCTTATGGGTGACTTATATGTAAAAACAAGGTAATTTACTGCTTTGGAAGAACCTTGAATTCGAAAGTAAAATTTGCATAAAATTCTTCTTTAAAAGCAGCCTGCAGGGCTGGCTTGTAAACTGACAGCAGGCACCACAGTAGTGCACATTTCAGTAAATTCAAATTTAATAAGCTTTATTCGGTTTAAAATCACAAACCATAAAAGCATCCTAAAAATCATAAACATCTACACATCACAATATTATAAAATTCATTAAAATAACGAATCATATTACAAGTCTAATAACAGAACTCCCAATAGACTTTCTGTGCAAAAATATCTGGTTTGATACAGTACTAGAGTGGAAATTATATTTTGTCTTCACAATCTATTTATGATACATTTATGATTAGCCATTTCGTTTAACAGCTCATAAGAGTGTAATTTCATAAAGTGCAAAGTGCTAAGGTATATACTATACCAAACACAGATCACATTAAAAAGTCTAATGACAAAACCCCCAACAAACTTTATATGCAAAAGTATCCATTTCGGTACAGTACTAGTGTGAAAATTATAATTTCTCTTCACAATATATTATGATACATTTATGATTAACCATTTCATTTAACAACTCATAAAATGTAATACCGTAAAGTGCAAAGTGCGAAGGTATATATTATACCAAACACAAGATATACAATGTAAACATAATTTTTCATCCTAAGGCCCGGTTTCTTCATAGACTAGAGCTTCAAGGTGTGAGTTATTATATCTTATTTTGATTGCCTTCTGAATAAAAACCACTGCATTGCAGACTTTAAGATCAGTTAGGCTACAAATATATTCAAAAGCAGGTTTATATGAAAATAACCTCTCCCTTAAAAACAAAGGCCGTAAGAGACACTTCCTAAGCTCTCTATAGAAATTGCAGAACAGAATAAAGTGCAATGCTGCCCATAGCAAGTTCCACTAAGACACTTGCTCTTGTGCAAAGTCATGATTTCCTTGATTGGTTTATTACCAATCTTTTTCAAAAATCTAAAAATTTTGCCTCGGTTGACCTAACAAATTTGAGTTTACATTGTTCAATATGAGTTCTCCAATGTCCCTTTGCGGTAAAAACCAAGCCCAAGTATACAAATTAATTTGTTGCTTTGATAGGAACACTATTTACGTGGTGAATCTTTGTTTTTGGTTTCCCTTGCCTGCACACCATCGTATATGTTTTTTTCAAATTGAGTACTAAATCCTTATCGTTCATAAAATCTGCGAATTTTTCAATCAGAGACTGTAGTCCATTTGCAGTTCTAGATAAAAGCACTGAGTCATCCGCATAGAGTAAAATTGTGACAGGGCGTTTGACTACTCTTGGCACGTCAGCATTTAGATTTTGTAACTCTGCGTCTACTCCATTTATATATAACGAAAATAGGAGAGGGGCGAGGACGCATCCCTGCCTAATGCCCCGGGTTGCCCTAAAACTAGTTGTACACTCTCCTTCTAATCCGTAACGCACTCTAGTACTCAAGCAACTGTATATTTGTGAAGGATAATTAACAATATCATTCGGTGCTCCCATACTAATCAATGTTTGCCACAATTTTAAATGGTTTACTAAATCAAAGGCACTAGTGAGATCGATAAAACAGAGATGTAAGTGACCCTTTTTCGTGATTGTGTATTTGGAAATCAAAAGGTGCAAATTAATACACTGTTCTATTGTCCCTATATCCCTTCTGAAGCCATATTGTGTTTCAGTAAGATTTTTATTTTCCCCTGCCCACTATTCCAACCTCTCCAGCAATATTCTGCCAATTAATTTAGATGTTTTATGGAGAAGGGCGATCAGGCAATAACAATTGGGGTCTTTCCTGTTGCCCTTTTTGAAAATCGGGACAATGATACTTTCGGTCCATTTTCTTGGGACTAAAGCATCAGCGATTGTATTAAACACATTTTGTAGCACCGGTCCGCAAAAACCCACATTAAGTTTAAAGATATCAATGGGGACCCCGTCAACACCAGGTGCCTTTCCATTTGCACTTTTTTCTAGGGCTGACGTAACTTCAACTGCAGTAATGGGTTTCAAGTTAAAAGTATCAAAGTTTATGAAAACGTTGCTATCAGCTGATTCAGAAATATATATGGGATCGCTATTTGCTGTTAGAACAGGGGTTTTTTCATTATCGGAGTTAAAAACCTGCATAAAATGACGTATCCACTCTTGTGGTTGTACTAGACTTTCTATTTTTACAGCACAACTATCTTTAAAATAAGGGTGGTTTACCGTTTTCCAAAATAGGGAAGAATCCCTAGTGTTTGCTTCCTGTGTAAGCTTTTCCCATGTATTTCCCTCTTTCTTTATGTCAAAGTCTGTTTGTAAATCATCCTCCGGTTTTTGATCTGTTTGCTATCTTTTGGTCTACTTTTCAAGGCATTCTTTAATAGCCGGTTTGCCTCTAAACATTCAGAGTCAAACCAACTGACTGTCTTTTTCCTTTTATTTCTACTCTTAATTATTAGTCCCTGCGAAACTGCTGCAGTAATATTACAGAAAGCCCCAATAATCTGTATATTTGTTGAGTCCCCCCTTTTACATAGTTCTATATCAATTTTCCATCACTCAATAGGCTCTCTACGAGCTCTATCTGGTTTATCTTGGATCATCTAATCGAGATGCCATTTTGTCCCTGAGTTTTAATACTCAGAGCTAGACATGGCCCTACCTGGGGAATGTCATTTAGACTAACAGTCAGGAATAATGCATGATGGTAACTTAGGCAACTTTTTTCCACCTCTATTTTTACTATTTGTTTTTGCCCATGTGCTGATATTAGTATGTGATCAATTATTGAGCACTGGCAGTGCCCTTCGGAAGTTGGTAACTCTACTTGTCCGTCCAATAAGGACTGATCCACTACTTCCAAGTTATATTTATACATAGCCCAATTAATTGATTCTCATATTCACTGTTAATTATGCCCATTGCGATGTTGAGATAATTGGTTATTGGTGCACTCAGTCTAGCGGTTTTATTCTTGCTACCTGCAGCAGCAGCACCCACAAGCTTACGTTTCCCCATGTCTGTGATGTTTCTTAGTATTTACAGGATGATCCCCCTTTCAACGGTAAAAAAAATGGGGATATGCAAGCGTTTTAACTCTCAGTCTCTTACCCCGGTTTTCGGCGTTTTACAGCAAACTTCAGGGACCTGGCCCAGCCCAGCCTCTTCCGGCCGCAAGCAGGGTGACGTTAGCAGCGGCGGCCGCAGAGATTGTGGGACCTGTGGTCCTGGCAGCAAGAGCGGCGTAAAATGAAACGGGCTTCCCGTGCTGCAGGAGCCCGCACTCCTCTTTAAGTGCCTCCGGGCGCAAACAGGGTGACGTTGGCGGCGGCGGCCACAGAGATTGTGGGACCTGTAGTCCTGGCAACAAGGGTAGCGTAAAATGAAACGGCTTCCCCGTTTCATTTCAGTACATGAAGTCTACTGGGCCTCTAAACCTACATACCTTACCTTATACTAGGGACTTACAGGTAGGTTGTCTGTACTAATTGTAATTATACCTAACTACCATTTTTTTTTTTTTTTTTATTGAAAATCTTGTGCCAGAGTTACAATTTGACAATACCATAAGTTGGCACACAGAGAATAAAAATATAAATTGGCAAGCAGAAAGTAAAAATACAGAATAACATGGAGAAAATAATTTACGAAATACGGAAATCAACCATTACACAAAGTAAAGACTCCAAATTCTATTAAACTTCATAATCCCACCTATTCGCTGTGCATATCGCATTTCAGTCTTTCTAACATTCCTAATTTTTTGCAGCCAGGCACTAAAAAGAGGGACTTGAGCTGACTTCCAGTTCTGCAGGACTAATGACCTTGCAACTGCCATTGCAATAAATAATAGTTTAACCCTCTGTTCTGTCAAGCCAAGATCAGAATCGTATCCATACAATATTAATTTAACATTATAAGTAATCAGAATCCCACAATACTTTTGCAAATATTCGAATATCTCATTCCAAAAAGGCATAATTTTAACACAGTTAGCTATAGTGTGGGACCAGTTTGCAGGAGTATATTGCTGGCATCTAAAACAGGTGGCAGTAGTGTTAGGAAACATTTTAGCAATGGCAGCAGGAGTACGATACAGAAGCCATTTACTGAAGAATAGCATTCTTCTCCAATTAGATCCTCGAAGAACACTAAAATTCAGTTTATTTATAATTTTCCAAGTATTAATAGTAAGTACATGATTCTTCTGTTCTTGCCATTTTTTAATTGCTTTTTGGCTAAGATCGTCCGCAGTATATTCTGCTAAAACACGTTTCCATACCCCTGGCTTCCTCGTCCTAGAAGTCGTAAACAAATCGTCCCATAGCTGATTGGAGGAACCAATGCTGATTGGTTCGACTTGTACCAACGTTTTAAAGATAGAAACATACGAACCAAGTAACATAAAGTTCCCAGGAATAATAAGCTGCATCTCTCCAGGTAACAGCCATGTCCCCTCCCTCAAGAAATCTAACAAAGAATGAAATCCCGAAAGTGCCCATTGTAGTACAGTGTCAACTCCAATTTTTATTCCCAAAAAAAAGGAGAGCATTTCTTAAGGGGATTACCTTTGTTAGTTATTATGCCCCAGTGGAAGATCGTGCCCCCATCTATGAGGAGTTATTTCAATCACTACTAATGGTCAGAGGAGATATAGTTATAGGCGGGGATTTTAATATTCTTATTGATATAAAACTAGATTCTACTGGTCTCTTAAAGAAACAATCTAAACCAAAGTCATTAAGGTCCATTATGAAGAACTCCGCATTACTCGATCTTTGTGACCCATGGCGATTAAAATTTCCTCATAAACAAGAATTTACTTATTGGTCGGGAAGACATAGATCCTCCTCTCGTATTGACTTTTTTTTGGCCTCTAGTTCATTAAAATTTTCATATCAGAAATTTTTGCATAATGGCTTTTCAGACCACGCAATGCTGGTAATTGAGTTTAAAGTAGGGGAAGAAATTAAGTCCCCCAAGAGATGGATATTTAATAAAATGTACCTACAAGATAGTAATTGGGTTTCCTTTCTAAAATCAGAAATTGTTGACTTTATTGCTCGTAATTCACACACGGCTCCATTACATATTATCTGGGACTCACTAAAAGCTTTTGTTCGTGGTATTATTATCGCCAAAGACGCAGAAGAATGGCGTACTATTAAACAGACTAGGACCTTACTCTACCAAAGAATCTGTTCCCTAACTCGGCTTCGACAATCTAATTTCTCTAGTCTTGCGCAAAAAAAATTAAATGAGGCCAAACGTGAACTAAGTACGCTTTTTGCTACACAGAGTGAACAGCAATTTCTTATACAATCTCAAAGGAGCTATGAGGAGAGTAATTTTTCTGGCAAACTCCTTGCGTGGCAGGCTAAGGAGCAAGCTGCTGCAAATTTAATTCGTACTTTGAAGTCTCCTATCACTTTGATAGACACATCACAGCCTGATGCTATTGGTACTATAATGCTTTCTCACTATAAACAGATATATAGTCATCATCAGGAAATAGACCATTCTAGGCTCTTAAATTTTTTAGCAAGATATGATATGCCTTCTCTATCTCAGGCAGACAGTGGAGCAATGATGAGTTTATTTTCAAAGTCAGAGCTGGAATTAGTGGTGAAGAACCTCCCAATTGGTAACGCCTGTGGCCCGGATGGCCTCCCCGCTGAATTTTTTAAGGTTTTCTTCTGCGCCTTTTCTGATTTTTTTCTACAATTAGTTAATTATATGTTAATGGGTGGGCAAGTTCCAGATTCTTTTGGGGAGGGCACAGTTGTTAGTTTTCTCAAAAAAGGCAAAGATCCCAAAGATCCCAATTCATATAGGCCTATTACATTACTTAACACTGATTATAAGATCCTCACTAAATTATTATCAATACGTTTTAATCACATTGCCAAGGATCTTATTCACCCGGATCAGAATGGCTTTGTGGCAGGCCGACAATTAGCTACAAATACACATTTTCTTACTGAGGCTTTAGATTATTTTCAGACAAATAAAATTTCCGCTTTAATTTTATTATTAGACGCGGAAAAAGCTTTTGATTTAGTGGTATGTACAACTTTATTTGTTATTTTAAACCACTTTGGAATTCCTCCACAGATTATTAGTTTAATTCAAAATTTGTACACGGGTGCCAAAGCCAATATAATCATTAATTCAGTTATGGTTGGTAAAGTATCGGTTCAGCGGGGCACCAGGCAAGGCTGCCCCTTGTCCCCTATTCTTTTTGCATTTTTTATTGAACCATTAGCCACAGCTATTCGGGAATCCGTAAATATCTCTCCCCCTATTCCTTCCATGGCAAAAATCAAACTATATGCCGACGATATTTTGTTACTGATTAAGTCGGATATTCAATCTCAAACTGCCGCTCTTCAGCTTTTTGAGGAATTCGAACATCTGGGTGGTTATCGAATTAATAAAAAAAAAACTGAAATACTAGTTTGTGGTGGGGGTGAGGTTGAGCTACACACTGATTTATTCGGCTGTATTAATCCAAGACCGAAGAGGTATTTAGGAGTTATGTACTCTGTTTTGGTTTCCGATTTAGTTATGTTAAATTTTGATCCTCTTCTACGCAAGGTTCAATCTTTATTCAATAGATGGGACTCGTTGCCATTTTCCATCCTAGGGGGAGTGGCACTTATAAAAATGTCTATTCTTCCGTTATTTAATTTTTTATT
The DNA here is from genome assembly GCF_964204655.1 of Triturus cristatus. Classification (NCBI taxonomy): domain Eukaryota; kingdom Metazoa; phylum Chordata; class Amphibia; order Caudata; family Salamandridae; genus Triturus; species Triturus cristatus. The sequence continues at coordinate 135,018,586 of NC_140590.1, read as the reverse complement.
TTCTGCCATTCCCTGTTTTTTGCCCAGTGGTTTCTTCTCAAAAGTACAATCATTATTCACAGGGTTTATATGGGCAAAAAAAAGTCCCAGGATCGCAATGCGGATTCTTTACGCCGATACAGAATTGGGAGGTTTAGCCGTACCCAATATTAAAGATTACTATAGCGCATATTTTGCCCAATATTTAGAGCGGTTTAAATCTGGAACGCAGACCCCAACTGTGTTTATTAATTTTCTTTTTAATAGAATTTGTCATGAGGTTCAGATTCCTTCTCCGTTACACATTTCTAAATTACCGAAACTTACTCGTTATAAGACAATGCTTTGGTTCTTTAAGCGTCAGGATGTCTTTCTCAAAAGATATTCCCTCCCGCAATTTAATATTAAAACCCCCTTAAGATATACCTAACTACCATGAACTTTCAATCAGAGCACAGGCCCTGGATCTGGTTAGCAGAGGCCAGGGCACAATCAGAGTCAGAAAACCAGCATCTAGTAGTCAAAATGGGAGCGAAAAAAGTGTGTGCGGGGGAGACACTGAAAATAGGTCCTGGTTTCTCATAGTGCTTCACATCAATTGCCTCAAACCACACTTGAAGAGGTCTGAGCTCACGAACGATGCTGTTGGTGACAGATGGACTGGAGGAAGAGGAGAGTGAACCTCTCCCTGACCTCTTGGACTCCAAGGAGAAGAATGGGTGTGTGGAAGGTGTGATTCTTTACCCGACTATAACTCTTGAGCAGCAGAGTAAGTGTTGCCAAGTCTTGGGGCAGTACTCTTTTCTTTTCTCCCTTACTCCTGGGACTACCGACCTTTGTACCCATGATGTGGACACAGGGGACGACCTCCCTGCTAAGAATTCATCTTTCAGATTGTCGGATAAGGTGAGGGCCAGCATCAAGAGTAAAGTCTCTTAGATGTTGGAGTTGGGGGTGATAGCACCCTTCAGTAGCCCCTGGTCCACCGCTGTGATTATAGTACCAAAAGCTTTCCCAGAGGGCACCACACCTGAACTGAGGTTCTAAGTGAATTATAGAGGGCTCAATTCTGTGACAAAGACTGATGCTCATACCATCCCTAGGGAAGATGAGCTGATTGACAGGTTAGGGACTGCCCAGCCCTTAAGTCCCCATGATCTTACATCAGGGTACTAGAAGATCACCCCTAAAAGAAGGTGCCAAGGAGAGGCCAGTCTTACAGTGAATCTCTTTGGTTCATGAATGCCTCAGCCTCCTAATAGAGGTTGCTGAACCAGGTACTGGCTGGTATGGAGGCCTATTCAGCTGCCTATCTAGATGACATAGCTGTGTTTAGTAGCAGTTAGAGGGACTGCCTTTTTCACCTCCAGGAAGTACTTCAGGCTGTGTAGCAGGCAGGTCTGACTATTAAGGCCAGTAAGGGCCAGATAGGGCAGAGGTCTGTGGTTTATTTGGTAGGAGGTGCAGCCCTTCAGGCCAAGATAAATACTGACATGGCCTGGGAGCCCCACCTTCAAACCCAGACTAAAGTCAGAGCATTTTTGGGTCTCACTGGGTACTACAGGAGGTTTGTCAAGGTACATGGCAACATTGTTGCTCCCTTGACAGAGCTGACTTCTAAGAAGTAGTCCAGAAATGTGAATTGGACAGAGGCATGCCAGACTGCATTTCACTACCTGATGCATGCCATGTGGTCAGACCCAGTACTCAGGGCCCCTTACTTCTCCCAGACGTTTATCATTCAGAACGATGCCTCAGAATATGGCATAGGGGCAGTGTTATCACAGCTAACTGAAAAGGGCCTAGACCAACCTGTAGCCTTCATCTCCAGGTTATTCCCCAGGGAACAGAGGTGGAGTGCTATAGAAAGAGAAGCTTTTGCTGTAGTCTGGACACTGAAAACGTTGAAGCCATGCCTGTTTAGCACTTACTTTCTGATTCAGACTGACCACAGGCTGCTCAGGCGGCTCATGCAAATGAGGAGTGAGAATCCAAAATTGTTGAGGTGGTCCATTTCCCTACAGGGTATCGACTTTAGGGTCGAACACAGACCAGGAGCAGACCACGCCAATGCTGACCGCCTGTCCAGGTTTTTCCGCCTTATTGAAGAGAACACCCAAGAGGATGGGTATATCTCCCCACTTTCAGCTGGGGGGGACATGTTAGATCAGTTATCCTTAGGGTGTCTTCCCTCAACTTTTTGCCTGCCACCTGCCTGCTTGATGTATCTTTTTGTAGGCCTTAGGACTCAGAGAACTTTACCACTGTTGACTAGTGCTAAAGTTTCCTGTACTCCTCCCCTAAAACATGGTGACATTGGTATATACCTGATTGGCAGATTTAGTTTACCTGCAAGTCCCTTGTAAAGTGGTATACCATATACCCAGACCCTGTAATGTAAATGATGCTAGTGGGCCGGCAGCACTAGTTGTTCCACCCACTCAAGTAGCCTTTCATACTTATCTTAGGCCTGCCAGTGCAAGGCCTGTGTGTGAAGTTTCCTGCCACTTCGACTTGCCATTTAAAACCACTTGCCAAGCCTGAATCTCCTCTTTTATTACACATAAGTGACTGCTAAGGTAGGCCCTAGGCAGCCCTATGGGCAGGGTGCTATGTAATTAAAAGGTAGGACAGGTATTTTTAAGTTTTACACGTCCTGACAGTGACGAACAGCTACATTTGATTGTCACTACTGTGAGGCCTACTTCTCTCATAGACTAGCTTGTAGAATTCCTTAAAACACTTTTAAGATGTAATTCCTGATTAGAAAGAGGTAACTAAATCATGTTTCATATCTTTGGAATGGTAATGATAAATCCTCTTTAGTGGTAAAGTTGAATGTGACATTACTTTTTTAGAAATGCCACTTTTAGAAAGTGGACATTTCTCTGCTTTAAACTTTTCTTTGTGTACCTGAAGCCTGTCTTCAATACAAGTTTGGGCTAGGTGACAGCTACACTTTGTACATTCCCTCTAGACAGCCACAAACACAGAAAGGTTTCTGTGTTTTCTGAGCACTCATCTGCATTCTGATGTGTCCAGCTGATCAGGGAGTAAAGAGAGGGGCTGACACTTACACTTCAATAGGTAGTGTCCTGTGCACACACAACGCACTGATTCACGCCTCACAGTTGGCATGACAGACAGGACTGGGTTGAAAGGGATCTTTGTGCACTTCAGATAGCTCCTTTAAAGTCACCCCCTACATCAAAGGCACTTTTGGGTAAAAGTACTAGGACTCTGACCCCACCAAATCAGTACACTGCTCGACCTGGAAAGAACTCTGCTATAGTAAAAACTGCTGTGCTGTAAAGATTGTCACTTTTCCTTAACTGACTGTTCCAAGGAACTGCTTCTCTGCTTTGCTGAGCTGCCCTGCTGCCTGTTGATCTCTGCTTTGCTGAGTACAAGGACTGGACCCATCTCACTTGAACCCAGAGTGACTCCAAAGGCTTGCTGGCTTGCCTCCTGTTTTCTGAAGCCTCAGGGACACTAGAGGCTTCCTGCAGTCCGTCAGCCTCAGACGTGGGTTCTGCAGCTGATTTCTGGAAAAACTGACGCATCGCCCCGCCGGTGTGTGAAATTCTGCTGCATTGCCCTTTCAACTCTAACATAGAGGCTGCTCGGCGACAGCGGATTCTCAGCTTGGGTGGCTTGTCGATGACACTCTGTGCGACTTGACGACAGCGCATTGCAATCACTTCAACGGAGCTCAACAATGATGCAGGACCACCTTTGCGTGGCTTGACGATGACGCAGTAGGCTCTCGACGTCGACAATTGATACAGACAAGGTATTTCTTCAGCTGGACCTGTCTGGGTCATGTAGCCAGCCTGCCCTCCATCGTGATCGGCCTGAACATTGGATTTGTTCCGGTCCCTTGTGACCTCAAGTTACCTTTGACTAGTGACCTAGTGACTTCTAAGCACTATTTTTGCATTTATTCTTTAAAAAATTCATATCTTGCCTTCTACTGATGGGATTTTTGTCGTTTTGGTCTTGTTGTATTCAGATAAATAGTCCCTATTTTTCTAAACCTATGTGGAGTCTTTTTGTGATGTTTTCATTATTACTGTGTGTGTTGCACAAATACTTTACGCATTACGTCTTAAGTTAAGCCTTCCTGATCTGTGCTCAGCTACCAGAGAGTAAGCACAGTTTAGTTTGTGTGTCTCTATCTTCCCCTTACTAGGATTATGGTCCCTACTTGGACAGGGTCATAGACTGCAAATCTTAAAAACCATTTAACCTATACTGGCTAATTGACATTTTCAATATGAATGGCATTTGCCACCCAAAACAAAAATCAGATCATAGCATGTAATTTTATTTTGTCTCTTAAATGCTTTTTTTAAAGGTCTAACTGCCATTCAGTTTGAAAATGCATTATGCCTGTTTGTTTTATACAAGACTTGCTTAGATCATTTTTACTGTCATTCCCCTTACCATGTCTTGTCATTGGGTAATATTTCACTTTTTGCTTTTGACAGGGTTATTCCCAACCCTGCCTCTTTTGTATCACGTTTTTCTCTCCCAAGTACCTTCATACTCCCCCCCCCCCCCCCCACACCTTGCTTTCTATTTTTTTTTTTTTTGGGTGGGACAGCCCAATTTCCCTACTTTACCCATTTTTTAATATGAATTAATTTCCCCCACCCATACTTTATATTTTTTAACGTATTTTATAAAGTTTCATCAACATATACTTTACATTTGTAAGTACATGCTCCTATTCCTCCCTCATTTTACCATGGTGTCGACACCCCATGCCACCATGTTTCAATCCATCGCTGGGAAGCCTACACTGTTAACATGTTGATAAGCTTTAACGACAAACAAGAACAACTAACAGTCCTGCTAGAGGTAGAGGGGGATGTGTTATGTCGTGTGGGATTATGGTGTTGGGAGGTGTTATGTGTTGGTTGTCCTTGCTTGTATTGAATGACGAGCAAAGGTCTGAGTGCAAATGTGGCTCAGTACATATCTTCTGGGTTCCTTGCCTATTGGTGCTCTGTGGTGCTCTGTGGTGTTCCTCATCATTTGCTTGACTCCTTACAATTCTCTGTTCCCCTAAGTTGGGGATGCCAGTCAATATGTGATCCAAGGCCTCGATCCAACTCCAGGGAACAGTTCCCTGCATTATAATTCTGCCAGCCATGATTGTAAAGTGGAGCCGCCAGAAGCCTTCCCGGCAAGTGTTATCTGGCTTTTGGCAAGTATGAGCTCCAAATCTTTGAACCTATTTGTGACTGCTTCTGCTTTCCGTTGGGTGAGCCACCCTAATAGCCATGGCCCTGGGCAATCAGTGAGGAGTGAAACTTTGATATTGAGGCTGTCTTCATAACCCCTGTCTAGTAGGGTTGCAAGGTCAGGCTGTCCCATACCATATGCATAAATGCATCATCGTTCTAAGGCAGTTTGCGCCTGCGTTTAGGTGCATGAGATCTACTTGTTTTGGTGTGTTCTGTGCTTTGTGGCGGTAATAATATTGGCTTAGTTTGAAACGAACATTGCGTGATATCATTGGGGCGTGCACCAGTATTTTTGTCCAGTATTCATCATTTATCCATACACCCAAGGTTTGCTCCAGGTGGTCTCTTAGTGCCCCAAACCCCGCCTTGGTCTGGTCCTGCAGCGCCTTGTAGAAAAGCAACTCTGCATGGCGCTTTCCAGCGAGCTCACTGATGTACTGCATGCCCTTGTACGTTCATGGTTCTGTTGGCCCTGCTCGCCACCAATGTCTTATGGTCACTGTAATGACCCCATGAAGCAACAAATCACTTGCCAATATTCCATTTTGCTCTCGTAGGCCCTCAAAATTCGCAATTGCACCATTCATATTGATAGAGCGCCATTAGATTCTGAGATTTGTAGGGGTGCATTATGTTTACCGTTAGTTGGCACCCGCATATAATCAATGTATGTTCAGATGTGCCATAAGAAATATATTTGCTATATTCGTTTAACATAGAAGTGTTAGAGGTGTAATAACGTTTTCAAAGCATGATGATGTAAGTTATCGTGAATGTATTCAGTAAAATGCATAAAGATTAGTTTGAGTAATGTAGTGTGTTAGGTTAAACGAGTGTTAGGTTAAATTTTATATGTGCAGATTGCTTATTCGTGTAAATGAAAATAATGAATTAATGCCTAGAGAGTGAATTAATAATGTGTTTAATTTGCAAGGCCTTATCATATGTAGAAGAGAAGGCCTGTTCGTTTTTATGTTAGCTAATGTTGTAGGCCGAAAATGATTTTTGGTAAAGGCTTGAGTTGCAGTGAAATGTTAAACTTTAAGATGCGATGGGTTTTTCCGTTCCCATGTTTCTGTTGCAGGTGCAAGGACATTTAGCTCGTTAGCAAGAATAAGTCTTTGTTTTAGGAGTTGAGATACGGTGAGAAGCCTAAAGGGGAGTGCATTGGAATGTGCAACTGTAACTTTTGGAATGGAAGGTGTCTGGGACTCACGGCCAAGCTAACGGACGATGAGAGATGAACAGGTCTGGATGGAAATTTACAGGAGGAAGACTTGGCTGAAGAGGTGTGCCGAAGGGCGGGTTCTACGATTTTTGTGGTTTGTATTAGGGACAGTGCCCGTGGGTTGAGCAGATGAGGTTTAGGTGGGAAGCTAGAAGGAGCATCATAGATCGTGCTCTCATTGAGTGGAGACTTCTTAGGGAGTTTCACTCCTGACACCTTTTACACGATTTTCTTGATTGAGAGGGAATGCTAAGTAGGGATGCCACTTTAGGATAGAGTAGGGACAGAAATGTTTGATTAATGTTTCCAAGAATTGACATCAGTATAACGATTCTTTTTCTGATGCTTTTAGAAGCTGTAATTCTTTTAATTTTTAGCCGAATGCGGATTCTTCGTAGGTTAGCTTTTGTATTAGTGCCCATTTATCTTTTGTGTGTTGTATTGAGGTGCCTTTATATTCAGATGTTTTTGCTTATAATAAAATCTCGAAAACTTTAGATTCTGAGTCCTCTATCCTTAATGATGTCAAATTGTGTTAGATATATTCTGATAATTGTGTTTACTCCCTCTTCGCTATTTGGCAAGTAAAAAGATCCAGTCGACCTGAGAGGGTTCTTGTAGATAATTGGGTAGACAAGAATCCGGCCTTATCAGTTGGTAGCAGAGACGGATGGTTATTTCCGACAGTCAGGGAAGATTTAGACTAGGATAAGTGATCCTTGAGGCCCATAGACGTTAAGTGATGGTGAATCATCGGATGGTGAGCGGCAGACGACGGCGGCTGATGGACATTGATGGAGAGTAGCAGTGCGGCAGAAAGCAGCAGTTCGAGGAGTGAGTATGAATAGCGTGAGATGTTGTAGATTGCGGTGTTGATTTGTTGTGTGATGTCTTGCGGAGTTGGTGTGAATGTTGAGTGATTGTGAGATCAGGCTGTGAGCGCGCGCAGCCCGGGAAAGTCTTAGGCTCGACGAGTAGCTTAAGCGATTGGGTGTAGAAGACACCCGCGGTAGATTTTGTTGACCACCCAAAGGAGATCGTGAGGCACCATCGATCACCTGGACCGAGATAGGGGGAGCGAATGTGTGAGTGCATGACAAACCGACGTTGGTCGTGGGTTGTTGTATGTGGATTTGAGTATTTGTAACCTATCAGAGGCGATCTGTCTGGCCGGACGGGGACAAACGGTTGCCAACCGAGGTCGACAACTTCGAGAGACTGTGGACGGACAGTCAGAGGCTGTGGACGGACAGCCAGAGAAGTAACTTGTTTGGGACAAACGATTATTTCAGCGTATGAATGGGACGAATGCAAGGGTGAGACGTAAGTATGAAAGCGGAACTGCTGTGAGCGGAGAGAAGGTGACGTCAGAGAGTGTCGCGCTGCGATAGGTCGGTTGGTGTCGCGCTGTTATTGGAGGGTTTGACATCAGGAAGCAAACGAAAACATTGAGTGAGATTGAATTTGTCCATTATGAAGTGTTTTAAAGTTTTCCGAGAACTGTGTAGAGGTGACAAACATGTGGTTTCTCGTGGGGGAGAAGAAGCCTCTCCTGAGGATTCTCTGGCACATTATATGGCAAGAAATGTGGGGTTGCATACTATAATTTGGCTTGAAAATTGGCATAAAATGACTCAAGGGGAGGGAGAATTAGCTTTCCCGAGATATGGTTCATTCAGACTAGAAGTTTTGTACCAGTTGAAGTCTGTGATGGCGGCTTTACGACCTTTGCCAAGGCCAACACAATTTGAAGCATTGCATGCGTGGATTTGAGCAGCGCATGATAGGAAAAGAGATAAGAACCAGGAAAGGGTGAAAAAGTCGATTAAGGCGTTCCAGGATGCCAGATGGGATGCAGAAGAGAAAAGATGGAGAGTACAGGCAATGGAAGGACACAGACTGTGTCCCTTATTGGTAAAAACAGATAATTCAAAAGAAAAGAGAATGGATGATGAGGATGATAGTGACACGGACGATAGCCTACTAGAGAGGTTATTATCTGAGAGACCACCGCCATACAAGCCAGATGCTCCAGAAGAGAGGTCAGCTCAGGTGTAAGAGACTAGGGGAGGACCAACCCAGTCAGACGTGAGAGTAGAAGGTAAGATCCCCACGGGAGCTGAGGGTATGAGGAATCAGTCTGTAGCTAGCGCAGAGGTTGGGAGAGGTGTGAGGCTACCGGATGCTCTAAAGGTACCGGTCACTATTGGACCTATTGTTTCTGTTTACAACCCAGATCAAGAGAAGGTTGGAAGCTCAGTACAGTCAGCTGTAGGGGTAAGGAGAGTGGCCGAAGGAAGTGGGTCAGTGAGTGGAATGGAACAGACTCCGAAGCCTATAGAATGGAGTACGCCATTGCCAGCCACAGCAGACTCCTCTAGGGGACAGGGAGAGCCGAGACAAGTGAGACCGAGGTCTCTGGCTGAGTCAAGATCGGATTTGCGAATGTGGACACCACCAGTAAGAAATCAAAGCCAGAGTGTGATGACGGCAGAGAGTGAACGAGGCACAATAGTGAATCATTCTGTTCCTATGAGTATGTCAGAAGAGAGTAGTTCACAGGAACGAGAATGTGAGTACAATGAGAGGGATGGTGTAGGTTGTCGAGAAGTACTGAAGGGAGCCCTGAGGGGGAGAATGTTAGATGTTGTAAGGTTAAAGGCAGAGGTGGATGAGATCATAAGTGGAAATTTACCTCTTGAGAGAATCTTAATGTACGAACAAGATGAATTACTCTTTGTAGCGAAGGATGTGACTCGCAAAGTACGAACTGCTCATGAGAAATTGTCGGATTTGGCCAAGCGGTATGATGTGGATTTGTCTAAAACTAAATCATTGCAAGGAAGTCATAGGTTGCAGTACAGTGATCAGGAACTAGAAGAGAAAAGAGTCATGGGATTGAGAACCCATATCAAAGTTCTAATCATAGCAATGCGTGCATGAATTATGCTTGATAAGTGGGAAGAAAGATGGTCCAAGAAGAAAAGTTCTAAGAGAACAATGGGGGAGACACGACCTCCGGGTGGGGGGATGACGGAGGGAACTACCCTTTACGGGAAGTGCAGAATGGAGGATATGTACATGTGCCTTGGAGTAGGGGTGATTTGGCTGCCTTCACGAATGACTTTCCCCGACTTAGGGAGAAACCTGTGGAGTGGTATAAGCAAGTTGATCGCTTTGTCAAAATCTCAAAGGTATTGTGGATTGATCTGAACACCTTATTTGACATTGTGGTTCCGAGCGATTTGTGGGCAGCATGTAAAATTGCTATTGAGTGGCCGACTTCGGAGCCTGACAGGGACGCGGTTTCGAATGGTCCGTCGCCTATAGTGATGAAAAAGTTTGAACAGGTGATTACTTGGTTGAAGTCGAAAATCTCACCTCAGGACATCGATTGGGTGAAGATAGATAGGACAGTGCAAAAGCCTAGGGAGACTGTGCATGAGTTTTATGAGAGACTTTTGCAGGCTTTTAAGCAGTACAGTGGTCTAGATGTGTTGGATATGAAAGACATGGGACAGTTTGTTTCTAAATTTGTGTTGGTATTGAGGCCAGAGGTTAGTCTCATGATACAGCAGCATTTGATTTGTTGGCAGAATAAGCCTGTAGATGAGATTTTACGGTATGCCAGATACTGTACTGATGAGATAGAATCCAAGCACAGGAAGTTGAAAGATAACTTGATGCTTGTTCAGATGCAAACAGCCCAGGGACAGCCTAATGGGGGAACGTTGGGAAGAAAACAGGGAAATAATCACGGACGAATCCAGAATATCCAGGGTCAGGGAAGGCCAAGGTCAATAGATCCTAAGATGGGAATGAACGTGGCGACATTGAAAAAGACTACAGCATGTCATCTTTGTCACCAGATTGGACACTGGAGAAGCGAGTGTCCCTTGAACCCGTTGAATCAGATACAGCAGGAAGGAGAGATAGTCCAGGTTCCTGTGGCGGACATGGTTCCTACAGTGACTCGACCTAAGATGGTCAAAGGGGGGACGGGTGTTCCGCAGATGCAGGTTCCCCAACCACCCAAGATACAGAATATGCAACAGGTAGCTCAGATATATTTGCAGATGCCTATGTTTGAAGGGAGTGAGGAAAACGACTTAGACCCGTTGGCACGACCATGCTCCGGAGGAGAAGAGGATTGCGCGCTTGGAGCTGTCTTAGAGGTAGATCAAAGAGGACCTTTTGTGGAAGCAGATAGTGACGGTCACCCTACGACCTTTTTGGTTAATACAGGCGCTACTCGATCTACTGTAAGATCTGCAGTGGTCCCAGACCTACCCCTTTCTGGACAATCAATCCAAGTCGTTGGTGTGGCAAATAAGAAATTGACTAGTCCATTGACGGAGCCAATCCCAGTCAAGATAGGGAACTTCAGCGATCGACACCAGTTCGCGGTGTGCGATTCTAGTCCAGTTTGCCTGTAAGGAAGAGACCTATTGTTCAAGCTTAACTGCACTATCTATTGTACCCCGAAGGGAGTGGAAGTGCAGACGAGAGACGATGATGCGACCTTTAAGGTTGCGAACCAGCGTGTGTGTGTGGAAATGTACCCAGCATTGACGGTGGAGGAACTTCCACTTGATCTGAGGGATTCAGTGTCAATTGATGTATGGGACCTCAGTGGAGAGGAGATCGGACTTGTCAAGGGGGTAGATCCAGTGAAAATCCCTATTAAGCCTAATGTAGAGTTCCCGAGGACACCCCAGTATAAGTTATCTCCTGAAACTATCGCAGAGATCAAGCCTGTAATTGAGTCTATGATCAAGCAGGGAATTTTAAAGGAGATCATGGGTAGCCCATGCAATTAGCCTATTATGGGACTACAGGAGCCGATTGGGAAATTCAGGATTGTACAAGATTTGCGAAAAATCAATGAGATAGTTGTTCCATGTTGTCCAGTGGTACCGAATCCATCTGTGATGCTGTTTCAGATCCCATGTGAAGCTGAATGGTTCACAGTGATTGATTTGTGTCAGGCTTTCTTCTCGATACCTTTACACGAGGAGAGCCAATTTCTTTTTGCATTTCGGCCGGAAAATCATGTGTTAACATGGTGTCGTATCCCACAGGGGTATACAGAGAGCCCGTCTATCTTTAACCAGATCTTGAAGAAAAATCTCGAAGGTCTTGTTTTGCCACAGAACTCTGTTCTAGAGCAATACATTGATGATCTGCTTGTTGCGTCCGAAATCGAAGACGCTTGCAGGATCGATTCCGTTGCTCTGTTGAATTATCTGGCGGAGAATGGTCATAAAGTGTCTCCGAACAAATTGCAATACTGTTTGAGTGAGGTACAGTATTTGGGTCACAGAATTGAAAAGGGCAGGAGAAAAGTGTCTCCGGATCGCATTGACGCTATTTTGAAAATGCCTGTTCCCGCAACTCAGAGAGAAGTCCGAATGCTTTTGGGAATGGTTGGGTATTGTCGCCAATGGATCCCAAACTTTTCCTTTGAAGCGAAGCCTTTACAGCGGCTGACGCATAAGGATGTGAGTGATCCGGTACCATGCGACGAAGACTGTTTAAGGTCATTTTTGAGGCTGAGAGAAGCTCTGTGTTGCGCTCCAGCTTTAGGAATGCCTGATTACAATAAGGCATTTGCCTTATTCTGCTTTGAAAGGGAAGGTTGCTCATTGGCAGTGCTGACTCAGAGTCATGAAGGTGTCCGTAGACCAGTTGCCTATTTTTCAGCTACTTTAGATCCAGTAGCTTCTGCGTTGCCCGGATGTCTCAGATCCGTTGCTGCAACAGGTGTCAGTATCGAAAGATGTGAGAGGATTGTAATGGGTCATCCGCTTACTGTGCATGTACCACATTCTGTTGAACTGTTGATGACCAGGACTAAAACACAGCACCTCACTAATAATAGGTTGACTCGTTATGTACAAGTCATCCTTGCTGCAGATAACGTGACGCTGAAGAGGTGTTCTGTTTTAAATCCTGCCACACTGTTGCCTATCCCAAATGTAGATGATGATGAAGACTGTGAGGACCATGATTGTCTTGATGTGACTGAATTGTGCACCAAACCGAGACCTGACATTGTCGACGAGCCGCTTCCTGTCGCGGATGAAATTTTCTTTGTGGACGGCTCATGCTTAAGAGACAGTGCTGGTCGACTGAAAGCAGCGTTTGCTGTATGTACAATCACGGAAGTGGTTGAAGCCGCTTGTTTAGAAGGAGTATACTCCGCACAGGTGGCTGAACTTATTGCTTGGACCCGTGCCTGTTTGGCTGCTGACAAGATCCGTATAACGATTTATACGGACAGTCAGTATGGGTTTGGTGTCATTCATGATTTCGGACAGCTATGGTCACAGAGAGGGTTTATGACATCTTCTTGTTCACCCATCAGAAATGGGGATTATGTGAGGCAATTGTTGGAAGCATTGCAAGGTCCAGATGAAATTGCAGTTGTTAAGTGTTCTGCACACACCAAGGGGAACAACTTTGTGTCATTAGGTAATAGTTAAGCAGATGAAGTTGCTCGATTTTGTGTGGAACAGGGATGCACATTCACTGAAAGGCATGTTGAGGAAAGCCAAGAGAGAACCGATTTCAACGTGATGTTGGCCATGGCTGATACATGGGAAGAACTGAAACAGTTGCAGGATGAAGTTTCCGATCAAGAACGGGATAGTTGGATGCCAGCGGGATGTGAGAAGGGAGATGTGGATGTATGGATTTCGGCTGATGGACGAGCTGTGTTACCGGAATGTCTGTTGAACCCAATGGCAAGATTGATACATGGTGCTGTACATCTTGGCAGAGATGCGATGGTGCGAGTGTTTCGCCAAACCTGGTACAATCCAAAGTTCCGTGCAGTGGCCGAAGCTGTGTGTCAGAGGTGTGTTACATGTCAACAAATGAATGTAGGGAAAAGGACAGCGGTGACACTGAGTCATATAGGGAGGTCAGGTGGGCCTTTCAACAGAATGCAGTTGGATTTCATTGAGACGCCAAAGTGTAATGGGTTGAGGTACATATTAGTCGTAGTATGTGTCTTTTCTAGATGGGTGGAGGCTTACCCAACACGGAGGTGTGACACTCTCACCGTAGCTAAGCTACTACTGAGGGATCTTATACCGAGGTTCGGTTTTCCGACCTCTTTTGAGTCAGACAGAGGAATGCATTTCCATAGTGAGATCATGAAATTGCTTTGTGCTGCCTTGAATGTAGACCAAAGGTTGCATTGCAGTTATCGACCAGAGGCTTCTGGGATTGTGGAGCAAGTTAATGGGACCTTGAAGGCCCGAACGGCAAAAGTGTGTTCTTCGACATCATTGAAATGGCCAGACTCATTACCCTTGGTTCTCATGAGTCTCCGTAGTGTGCCTGATAGGAGGATTGGACTGTCGCCTCATGAGATCCTCATGGGGAGAGCGATGCGCTTGCCAGCCATACCTGCTACTGCTTTGATTAACATCACTGATGATTTGATTCTCGACTACTGTAAAGGCCTGGCTGACATGGTCCGTTCTGTGTCCCAGCAGGTGCAAGCAGCAGCTGTTCCAGCCGCAAGTGACCTGTGCCACGATCTGTGCCCAGGGGATTGGGTACTTGTGCGCAAACACGTGAGGAAGAGTTGCCTGGATGCTCGTTGGCGTGGGCCGTACCAGATAATCCTGGTTACGAATACAGCAGTGAAGTGTGGGGGATTGCTGAACTGGGTGCATGCCTCCCATACTCATAGAGTTCCAGCACCCTTGGAAGATACAGCCCCTCTCGTGCGAAAATCCAGCTGAGGTGGCAGAGCCATCTGAGAGGGCAAGACAAGCTGTAAGGGTTGCTGATGCAGTTGGTTGTGCACTAGACCGAGCTGAAGGGGGATGCGAAAGTCGAAGTCCCGAATTTGACTCAGATGAAGAAAGTGTTGCTGTGGTTGGAGTAGAGTCAGATTCTGCTGAAGAAGAAAGTAGTGCACAGTGTACTCGAAGGGAGACCAGAAGTGCCACAGAAGCAGAAAGAGTTTGGCCCGTGAGTTAGAGACGGGTAAACTTGCGATTGGCACCGGGAAGAAATCTTGCCCCAGTTTCTGAAACGTCTGAATCGGAGCAGAGTGACGAAGAGCAAGCTCAAGGTGGTCTGACAAAGTCGAGGAGAGCAAGAGTGCCGTGTCGAAGATACGCCTCACCAGAGTGGACATACGCTGTGACTGATGCCAGGTATACTGAGCACGGGGAGGCTGAGATCCTTCACACTGGTCAGCAGTTCTACGTATCTGAGGGTAGAAGTGTTGTTGAAGATCCCAGGATTGGAGATCGAGGGTATATTTACCCTCAATATTCCGAGTCCACCGTTTCTGAGTAACGTTCGTGGACTGATTTTGGAGACCTTAGTTTTTCCAACTTTTGTTGTCATACCAGCGCCTCAGGAGTTGAAGACGCTTCAAATTGAATTCTTGCAGGGGGTCCTAGAGCTGTTGGGACCGGCTATTGTTCTGGACTGATGGTGAACTTTTGGTGTATATAAGTCTTAAAGAAGATAACCTAGGCCCGAGTGGAAGAAGAATAAACTTAGGGACTTTCCGTTGGAGAAAACGAAAGAGGGTTAGGGAAGTCTTTTTCTGGACTGTGTAAATAGGGAACTGAAAATTGTTAGGGGTTTCCCAGCTTCAAGAGGGTGATTGAATCGTGTTGACCAGCGAACTTTGGATGAGAAAGAGACTTTACCTGTTGCCATTGAACTGAACTTTGAGAACTTTACGAAGATGGCAGAAGCTGGAAACAATCACCGTAGAGCTAAATTAGTGATAGGTACACTGTTAGGGGTAGTGATAGCTGTTATAGTTGCAATAGTCGTAGCCTCATATATAGTGTCACACGAGCAGGAGGGGAAGGTACAGGGGACACCTACACCTACCACTTCCAGGCAAAAAGGGGTTACTATAGGAGCTCAAAGAGCTTTGACACTTGAAGAAAGTCGTAGATTTCATGGAGACCTGTCTAGAGGTGATTTCAAGCTTAATGTTTATGCAAACCTGTTGTATGAGTATGTTGACGCGATGGATGCGAAGGATTGCTATGTGTGCATGCAGTTGCCTTCTTCTGTAGACGAGGGTATCAGATACCATCATCTTCCACTAACATATGGGATTTCTTGCAGCTTTTTGCTTAGCCTGTTTTATGAGAGAAAACAGTTTGAGTATTTCTTTTCTAATTATGATGCAGTACTTCCTGAAGTTCCGGCATATAAGCATTTGAATAAGTATGATTATTATAAGTCAGGAGATAGACTCCGGACTTATTTCATACCGACTGTGAGTTTGGATACAGCTTATGCTCATAGGCACAATTTGACATGCTTATTGTCGGAAACTGAAAAGAAGTTCATTGGACAAGTTGAGGATAGATATAGAAAACTAACCCAGACACGAAACAGTGGAGAGAGTCCAGCAGATTGGACTGATGAGGAAAGGTTACATAGATCCAAGGGAAGCTATGGACCTATAGCATTAGACCAAGTACAGAAGGGAAATTTGTGTGTTGGACGTCCTCAGACCTATTATGACAAGGTTTCAGTAGGACATAGTACGTGTGAGCATACCTTTACCATGGAAGATTCTGCTAAGAACTTTTTGCAAGGTCCGGTACAAGTTATTCCAATGGTATATTTTGTATGCGGAAAGAATACTTATGTGAGATTGCCTGTGAATTGGTATGGTACGTGCTACTTGGCTATCATTTTTCCAAAGATTTACCATACAGAAGATTTAAATTTGTTAGAGACAGGACATCATTCTAAAGTGCGAAGAGCTGCGAGTGCAGGAGCAGTAATTGGTGATATTTTTGGAGCAATGATACCCAGTTTGGGTGTGGTCTTGAATGATGTGAAAATAAGAAAGTTGGCGACTGTGATTGATGAATTGTCAATGAATACGGCGAGGTCATTGTTGTTGGTTGATGGGGAGATGTTATCGATAAGAACGATGGTTTTGCAAAATCGTCTTGCTTTAGATGTGTTATTGGCAAAAGAGGGCGGAGTCTGTAAATTGTTGAAGGTCCAGGAATGTTGCATGTATATTCCAGACAATAGCAAGGATCTGGAGAGATATATAGACAACATTACCACAATTCACAAGGAGATTGCAGATTTGACTGAAGAAAATGTGTGGGAAAAGATTGGCAAGGGATTTGGTCGCATGGGTACTTGGTTCGCAAACCAGGGAAAAGGGTTTCTCGGTTTCGTGCTAAAGCCACTAGTTATTGCTGTGGTTTGTGTGATCTGCTTGTGGGGACTTATAAGAGCCTGGAAATGGTACAGGGGAAACAAGGTTGAAAGAGCTCTCAGAGCAAATGAGCAAAGAATGGCGAGACTGCAGGACAGTCAATATCAGAACCTTAAAAGGATGGAGGGGTTCCGGCAAAGTAGAATGGCAACAAGCACTGTTTAGGTCAGTTCTTTCTCCAAAAGGAATGAGATTATGATGGTGTGATGACAATTGTCATCAAAGGCGGGAACTGATAGAGCGCCATGAGATTCTGAGATTTGTAGGGGTGCATTATATTTACCGTTAGTTGGCACCCGCATATAATCAATGTATGTTCAGATGTGCCATAAGAAATGTATTTGCTATATTTGTTTAACATAGAAGTGTTAGAGGTGTAATTACGTTTTCAAAGCATGATGATGTAAGTTATCGTGAATGTATTCAGTAAAATGCAGAATGATTAGTTTGTGTAATGTAGTGTGTTAGGTTAAACGAGTGTTAGGTTAAATTTTATATGTGCAGATTGCTTATTTGTGTATATGAAAATAATGAATTAATGCCTAGAAAGTGAATTAATAATGTGTTTAATTTGCAAGGCCTTATCATATGTAGAAGAGAAGGCCTGTTCGTTTTTATGTTAGCTAATGTGGCCGAAAATGATTTTTGGTAAAGGCTTGAGTTGCAGTGAAATGTAAAACTTTAAGATGCGAAGGGTTTTTCCGTTCCCATGTTTCTGTTGCAGGTGCAAGGACATTTAGCTCGTTAGCAAGAATAAGTCTTTGTTTTAGGAGTTGAGATACGGTGAGAAGCCTAAAGGGGAGTGCATTGGAATGTGCAACTGTAACTTTTGGGATGGAAGGTGTCTGGGACTCAAGGTCAAGCTAACGGACGATGAGAGATGAACAGCTCTGGATGGAAATTTACAGGAGGAAGACTTGGCTGAAGAGGTGTGCTGAAGGGCGTGTTCTACGATTTTTGGGGTTTGTATTAGGGACAGTGCCCGTGGGTTGAGTAGATGAGGTTTAGGCGGTAAGCTAGAAGGAGCATCATAGATCGAGCTCTCATTGAGTGGAGACTTCTTAGGGAGTTTCACCTTTTACACGATTTTCTTGATTGAGAGGGAATGCTAAGTAGGGATGCCACTTTAGGATAGAGTAGGGACAGAAATGTTTGATTAATGTTTCCAAGAATTGACATCAGTATAACGATTCTTTATCTGATGCTTTTAGAAGCTGTAATTCTTTTAATTTTTAGCCGAATGCGGATTCTTCATAGGTTAGCTTTTGTATTAGTGTCCATTTATCTTTTGTGTGTTGTATTGAGGTGCCTTTATATTCAGATGTTTTTGCTTATAATAAAATCTCGAAAACTTTAGATTCTGAGTCCTCTATCCTTACTGATGTCAAATTGCGGTAGATATGTTCTGATAATTGTGTTTACTCCCTCTACGCTATTTGGCAAGTAAAAAGATCCAGTCGACTTAAGAGGGTTCTTGTAGATAATTGGGTAGACAAGAATCCGGCCTTATCAATATAAAGGCCACCTACTTTTGTCACTCCCAACTCAAGCCAGTTTCTGATTCTGCTCCAGTTGCCGTTGTGTGGTATGGCTAGCAGAGCATGTAGCGGGAGTTCCGTGGCATACGACTCACAGGCCTGCATGCACTGGAGTGCCCTCTTCCATGCACCCTCTCACCCATACTTTCCTTTTTTCACGTATCTTTGTTTAGACTACTTTCTGTACTCACATTCCTCCTCCTAACCCTCGTCTCCTTCCCTCATTTTTCTACTTTAATGTTAACACTACGTTCCTTAACTGGGATTAATTATGGAGTCCATCATTTTTCTTTAAAAACATTTTTTTTTTAACATAGTGACCTGAACTAGGGAAATTTGGAGTCTGAAACGGAGTGGAAACAATTTCCTTGGGGAATACTGTCAGGTGGATATGCCCCATAAAATGAGTAAAAGTTTAAATCAGCTTTTTTACCTAAATTAATAATATCATTAACTGTTTTGGGGCTTTTTCTAATGTTTTAATCTGACTGTGTTTTTAAAAAAAATGTGTTTGTCCTCTAAATATATTTTCAGTTACGTTGGGTCTTCGGAATAGATTTCGATTATTGTGTTTATCTATGAATTTGCATACTACATGGTGTAATAGCCAAAGTTGCTCAATTTCTTATTTGCGAGCCATGCCGGGATTGATCCTCTAATGGACAAGAACATCTTCAGGATAATATGCTTGCCAAAGATGATCAGTTCACAACATTTAAATTATTGTATGTAGACTGTATCTTCGATGGAGTTAATACCCACCGATTGCAATATTTCAAATTCCATTCATACTATATGCTTTCTTTAATCAAGGTGAGAAACAATACATCTTCTCACTTTCATTGATTCTAATACCAGACTATGGGGCATATTATCAAGAACGGTGTTAAAATTATCGCCGCTTTAGCGGCAGAAAACTGCCGCTAAAGCGGCGATAATGGGCTTGCTAATATGCCCTGGAGAATTCCAACAGAAGCCCATGTTTACACCAGAACCTGGGCTTCTATTGGAATTCTCTGCGGCATATTATCAAGCCCATTATCGCTGTTTTAGCGGCAGTTTCCTGCCGTCGAAGCGGCGATAATTTTAACGCCGGATCTTGATAATATGCCCCTAAGAGTGCTATCATTCTTAAATTACAGTTGTCCGCAGCAAGGATTCAGTAAGGTGCTCCCTGAACCTCCTGTTAGATGTGCCATCAGCACAGCAAACAATGTGGCAGATTTACAAGCCCCTTGCGCCACTTTTGCGCCACTTTTAACATGGGAAAAGTGACGCAAAAGTGGCGCAAGGGGCTTGTAAATCTGCCCCAATGTGTAGAATGTCGCAGGTCCTCCAACATCCTTTGCATGCTATTGAAATATATTTATTTTGCCTGCTTGTTCTGCCATCATGGAACGGAACTACTTGTGATTGTTAACCTCTACTCTTTTTTTGCTTACAGCGATATTTTTAGGGCACAGAACTTTGTGTCACATTTTGGAAAAATGTTGGAAAACATTTTCCAGCCCGTGTTTGAAGCAACAATCAACCCTCAGTCAAACAAAGACCTCAGTGTGTTCCTGAGACACGTGAGTGACCCCTAAATGAAATTTCTGAGTTTGTATGTCATGTGTGCATGGAAAAGAGCATCAACCAGACTGAATTAGAAATGGCTTAATGAAGACAGTCGTATAGTTGGGGTTTTCCACAGCATAGTGATATATGGAAGTATCAGACAGACATGGCTGCACGACCTTTCATTTATTTCTGATCTGCATGAAGAGCCCTTCAGTTAACATCTCTAAAAAGTCTTTCTTCATTGAACTATGATATAGGTGTGGCTGAGCTCCAAATTTCAATGACCGCACATTTGCACATTAAATCAGCACCTGTTCTAGTGCCCAAACCCACATACAAGAAAGTACACAGGATCAAACCTCCATGCCCGATAATGGAGCCGAGGGATACCACAGAAAAATACAACGTTTCCGTGGGTCTCTTTTCTCATACAAGCATAAAGTCATACTAAGGGGCAGATCTACAAGGAAGTGCAGCAGTGTGGCACCGCAAGCCCTTTGGCTGGGCCACGCTATGACACTTCTGAAGCACAGGGATGCAACAAATTTACAAGAATATGTTGCATTTCTGTGCTGGTGCACAAACTGCAGCCATGCGCTGGCGCAGGCACCCTTGCACCATGGTGCAAGGATGCCTGCGTCGTGCGGTAATTGTTTTTGTGCAGGAACGGGCATCATCCTGCACAAAAACAATCACTACAGGCATTTTCCTCTTTCAATGCGTGCTGTAGAATGCAGCACGCATTGAAAGAGGAAAGAACGAGGAGAAATGAAAACATTTCTCCTCGTTGTGCCTCGCTAAGCCACCTCTAGGGTGGCGTAGCATTCAGACGCATCTCCAGATTTACGATTTCTCGTGAATCTGGAGATGTGTCTTGTTCCATGGGAGTTGCGTGGGAACACCCACAGCAACACTCATGGAACGTCCTTTCAACGCAAAGTGCTGCGTGAGAAGGGGCCATATTTTCGAGGAGAGGAAAAGTCACGCAGGGTGGCTTTTCCTGTCCTTGTGAATATGGAGGAGCCCCCTGCGCCACAAGTACGTCACGAACAGTGACGTACTGGTGGCGCAGGGGGCCTGTAAATCTGCCCCTATGTAAACTATCTCTCAACATCAAAACTGATTTTGTGTATTTATTTTCCAAACAGGTGTTTTGTATCTCATACGATTTTAAGTGGTGCAGGCAGCACAGTACTCATAGGTACAGCGATGTGAAATATTAAAAACTATACATACGTACTATCGGGATATTGCAAAATGTATACATATCCAGAGTTCAGTATATATTCTGATTACTGTATTAAGTTCATTAACCATAGGACAATCCCTATTTACAGTGTTGACATTTCGACTCACCCCAAAGTTTGCCTTCGGATTGGTCAGTCTCTGACAGTCTGAACTAAGATGCTCCCTGATTAGGTGTGAAGAGGGCTGGGGCTGAAATAATACAGCCATTTGGTGGGAGCAGATTTACTTCTTGGATAATCCAGAGACAGCTAAGGGGCCGGGACAATTAAACTGAACTTCAAAGGCAGACGCACAGTTGTCACAGAACCTAGGCCTGCCCCCCCTTCCTTATTCCCCAGCCAGATCGGGCTTCCTCTCTGTCCCTAGGTATTAAGTTGGTGCTTGTTGGAAACGGCCCTTTTTGCAGGGTTATCCCCAAACTTTTTGCTTCTTCCTCCTTTATTTTTTCTGACCCGTGGTTGTTGGCAATAGGACTCTGGGCACTTTACCACTGCCGATCAGTGCTAAAGTGCATATGCTCTCTGTATAAATTGTTTTATTGATTGGTTATCCATGATTGGCATATTTGTTTCACCTGTTAGCCCCTAGTAAAGTGCACTGAGTGTGCCAGGGCTGGTGATTCAAATTCTACTAGTGGGCTGCAGCACTGATTGTGCCATCCACAGGAGTAGCGCTAAAATGATGTCTTAGGCCTGCTTGCAGTGCCTATGTGCAGTCCAGGACTGCCATGTCGACCTGGCCAGTGCACCCACTGACCAGGCCTTATCCTTCCCTTTCTGTACATGTCAGGCATCCCTATGGTGGCCCTAGGTACCCCCCTGGGCTGGGTGCAGTGTATCTGAAAGGTAGGGCATGTACTGAGGTGTGTCACATGCCCTGGTAGTGAATTACAGCCATTTTCGTTTTTCACTGCTGAGAGGCTAACTTGCCCATAGGATAGAATGGGGGAGGCTGTTTACATGCCTATCTTCCCATAAGGGCAAGATAGAAAATCCAAGTTTGGTATCTTTGTGTTCAGAATTGAATTATACATCTTTTTAGCAAGATGGTTTTTAAATTCACTGTGTGAGAATAGCACTTTTTAGAAAGTAGCTATTCTCCTGTTTAACCTTCCTGTGTGCCTGTGTGCTGGTTGGCTGACTGGTGTCATGTGATGGGCTAGGTGGCTCCAGGAGCCTGGATGAGTCAGCAGCAGGGTGAATAGGGAGATCTGCTTTAGATGGGTGGGAGGAGTAGTCCCTGGGTTTGAATAGGGCTGCCCCTGCCAGCACAATGCTGGCTCCACCCCCTGCTGGCCAGGCTGAGGACTCTGCCTCTGCTGGCACAAAGAAGGCTCCACCTCCTGCTGAGCGTCTAACGACCCTGCCCCTCACTCTGAAAGGAACCAGGTGCTCCAGGGCAGAGCACACCCAGGAACCGGTTTGAGCAGGGGAATCCCCCCACTGGAACAAAGAGAGACAAAGACTTGGAGGGGTATAAGAAGAGGACCCCAGACACCTAAACTTTAGATCACTGTGGAACTAAGAAGGAACCTCTGCCAAGGAGAAAGCTGGAAGGAACTGAAGAGGAGAAGACTGCCTGCTTGCTGTTTTGCTTTGCTGCCAAGGAGAGGGGAAGGACTTTGCTGTGTCCCCTTCTTTTGATTCTGATCTCCAAGGGCCTGAGAAGAGCTGGCTCCCTGTTAAGAAGTCCCAGGAACAAAAGGACTTCACCACCAGCTCCCCTGGAACTCTGCTGAAGGAGTTCTGACCTGCCTTGGAGTGCTTGCCCAGTCTTGGGGCCTCAGGAGGTCGTTTTTGCTGTGTTTGGGAGCTGGGAAGCAGAAGCGTGAAAAAGAGTAACTGGTACCCAAGGCATCATCCGATTGCGTGTCGCAAGAACGAGAGTGCAAGGAGAATTTCATCGCGGCGTCATCGCAGCACCCGGACTCCCCGCATCGCCGAGTGCGTCGAGCATCGTCCCGGTGCGAGAAGATTCCTGACGCTGCGAGGGTCGTCGCAGAACCAGTTTGCGAGCCGCACCACTGCCGGTGCGTGAAAGTATCCAGTCGCTGCGTGTGTCGACGCAGAGACCCGTCCCGTGACGCATCGAGGGTTGCGGCACCGAAGTCAACGCCGCACCACGCATCGCACCGCACCGAAGATCGTCGCATCGTACCTGTGCGTGAAGCTTCCCCCTAAGAAACCTACGCAACGAAAGCCAAAGTCATCGCATCCTCCCCCTACAGATCGGAGCCGGCGCATTCCACCTCTGCTGCGTGAAGCAGGGCTGCTGCAAAGCCTCCCTAGGATCTCAGGAGTATCGCATCACCTTTGCCATCTTCCTTGTGATAGCTTTTGGGATCCTTATCGCAACTACAGGTACTGTTGGGCACGAGAGTGTCGCATTTTGTGCATTGAGAGTCGCATTGTGCAGGACACTGACTTTTACATCCTGGAGTACTTTCTGCAAACTCTTGAACTATCTTTAAAGTAATCTTTTTTAATTGTATGTTGGTTTGTCTGTAGTATTTGGTCTTGTGAAGTTTTTAGTAAAGATACCTTATTTTTCTAAAACTGGTGTGGAGTAAATCTGTGGTGTTTTCACTGTGTTACTGTGAGTGTTGGTACAAATACTTTACACATTGCCTTTGATAGCCTAGACTGCTCAGGCCAAGCTACCTAGAGGGTGAGCAGGGGTTATCTTAACAGTGTATCCCCCTTTCCCTGACTAGAAGCAAGGGTCCCTACTTGGACAGTGGTACCTACCCTGCCAACTAGAGACCCCCAGATCTAAAAGTGCTAAACCCAGGTCTTCCCTTTCACTTTCTATGGCCAGTATCCTGTCCTCCAGGGTTATTATGCTGGCCAATCTTTCCAGAAGGATCTTCTCCTCTGTGAGATCTTCAGTGTACCTTGAGCGACCTGAGCCATCCTCACTAGAGGCAGGGGCCCTTGGCACATTGGGGCGGGCTTGGTGTAGTGGTGCTGCAACCTCTCGTTCGAGTGGGGGCATGTCTGGGTCATCCTCCTCACTTGTTCCACCCTGGTTCTCTGAGTTGGCAGCCTCATCCAAGAATGGTCCAGCTCATACTCTGCCAACAGCTTCTGAAGCATTGCAGTGGTAGTGTGTGAGCCCATTTTTATTTTGTACCCTTTACAGAGGGTCCTAAACTGGGCATATTTACGCTGCAGGTAAGGGGTAAGGTTGATCTCCTTAGCCACATCCCCTTTGGTTCTCATCATCACACTAAAGTTGGGACCTTTATAGAGGTAAAAAAAAAAATCTTAGAACAAGTTTTTCAGTTTAACGATAGTAAGTTTAAAACTTCAGGGACTTAACCAAGGCCCTAATAGTTCATTTAAGGAACTTAGAAAAGAATCGGCCAATCGAGAAAAAGGCAATTTTAACTGAAGGCACATTTTGGATTTACTCGTGTAGTCACTTATAGACCAAGTGGTATCAGCAAACATAAAGTTGTAGAACCCACCGCTGCCACTAATGTAGGAAGCTGGCTCTCTACATAGTGTACTAAAAAGACGTATACTGTGAAGAGAGTCCAGTGGTTCCCCAATTTGCTTTCAGAGGCTAAAGTAGATAATCTTAACGTTCTACTTTATAGTAGTGTGGGCAAGCAATTAGGCTTATCAGAGGGTAGTGCTAAGCATTTGTTGTACTCACAGAGGCAATAAATGAGACACAAACTCAAAGAATAAATCCAAGACCAAATCAGAAAAATATCACTTCTGTTTATATATGTTTCAAACCAAGAACTTCAAGCAAAGGTAAGTATTGTTTTCAATAGCAATACGTACAGTTAAGTAAAGTTTTTAAAGTTGTGCTTCTTTATGCGCAGTGTAATCCTATGGAAAGAAAAGTCAGAGATGCATAAAGGTATGTAGAGTCGGTTTCAGGAGTTCACCTTCACAGTTCGAAGTTGTAGTGGGCCAGGGTCCAAAGTACTACCAGCAGTTCTTGGGGTTCCACCAGAAGCAGGGGGCTGGTGAAGATGGTAGCTGGCGCTACAGGGACGGGTGGCTACCCAAAAACAGGCTGCACAGGGGGAAAAGTCAGAGAGCTCCCAAATGGGGGCTTCGGTCCCAAGCGGTCTTTGAGCAAAGGGGCACAGCCAGTTCGTTAGGACCCGGACTGAGCGGTTTGGGTGCAAAGTGGTTAGGTCGGCTGAGCTGGCTGCGCAAAGATGCTCCTCGCAGTCAGGGACAAACAACTGGCAGGGGCAAAATCAAGGCAGCTGGGCCTCTTACAAAGTAGGTCTCAGTGATGATGATATCCCTCGATAGGTGTGTGGTGTTGATGCAGTGGGAATCCAGACTAGACTCTCACTATTGGTGTTAGACCTGGCATCTTTTGGCATGTTTCCCTGTCTTTTTGCTTTCTGACCTCCTGTTTTTGACTCTGTTTTTGCTGGTTTAGTGTCTCTGCGCACTTTCTCACTGCTGTTCAGTGTTAAAGTGCAAGTGCTCCTACTGCAAATTATGTTATGGATTGGTGTTTCCATGATTGGCATGTTTGATGTACTGGTAAGTCCCTAGTAAAGTGCACTGAGAGTGCCAGGGCCTGTAAATCAAATGCTACTAGTGGACCTGCAGCACTGATTGAGCCACCCACATAAGTAGCCCTGTCAAGGTATCTCTGACCTACCACTGCAGTGTCTGCCCACAGTTTTTACTGCCATGTCGACTTGGCAAGTTAACCCACTTGCCAAGCACTAACCTTCCCTTTTATTACTTGTAAGTCAGCCCTAAGGTAGGCCCAATGTACCCCTATGGGCAGGGTTCAGTGTATGTGAAAGGTAGGACATGTACTGATGTGTGTGACATGTCCTGATAGTAAAACACAATATATTCCGTTTTTTTACTATTGAAAGTCTATCTGTCCCATTAGATAGAATGGGAGATGCTTTGTAACATCTTACAAGTATAACTTTCGATTGGGACAAGATAGAGAACTGGAGTTTAGTATGCCTGGACTCAGAATGTAAAAATGCATCTTTTAGTAAAGACAAATTTTATGTTGTGTGTTTGAAAACGCCACTTTTAGAAAGTGGGTATTTCCTTGCTTAGCCATCCCATGTGCCTCTGCTGGGTTGCGGATTGACTGTCTGGCTTTGGAGTGACAGGGGCTGGGGATGTGCATTCTCTTCAGACAACCTCTGGGGGGTTGAGGTGTGGCCTGCCTCTCTTGGATGAGTCATGGCTGGTCGGAATAGACCTGGGCTGCATTTAGAATATTTCCTTGCATCTGAATAGGTCTGGTCTGCCTTGGACAATGCTGTCTCCGCCTGCTGCCAGGAACAGGAAGCTGGGCCACATAGCACAGAACTGATTTGAACTGAGAACAGACAAAGGGAAATGTGGTATAAATACTGGGGCCCAGAACTTTAGAACTCTTTTGGACTCATAAACCTGCCAAGAAGATGAGCTGGAAAAGCTGTGAGGAGGAACTACCACTTTGCTGTGTGCTTTGCTGTGTTGGCCTGCAGTGACTGTTTCTTTCTTGGGCAGAGAAAGGACTGGACTGAACTTTCTGCAACTTCTTTGTTTGAGTTTTTCCTCGGGGTTGAGGCAAAGCTTGACCCCTGTTCAAGAAGTCTCAGGAACAGCAAAGACTTTGAGTTCATCTGCAACTAGCACTGGTAACTGTGTGTTTTGTGCTGCATCTGAAGAAAAAGCAACTATGCCATTAATGATGCTGCTGTAGACTCTGTGTCTGGAAGTCACCGCAGAGGGCACCGCCGCACTTCGCACTGCCACCCAATGCCACCACCGAACCGCTGCTTGCATCGCGACCTGTGGGCACCGCACTTCGCACCGCCTTGCTTCATGCTGCCATACTGGTATCACCAATGACGCCGCTCTGCGCCAACATCGACACCACTGCTTGCCCGTGGTTTGAGGGCACCGCTCGTAAGTTACATGGTGCACCACGCTCATCCCGCACCGCAGCCTTGGCTTACCGACGCTGGTGCCATCGACTCCAGTTCATCAGCCGACGACAGCGCTTCTGCAACGTGCTTGCACCGTGACCTGCTAGCACCACAACAAGCACCACACCAATTTGCACTGCAGCCCTGATCTCACTGATGCTGCTGGATGACCATCATCAAGCAGCTGCTTGCACCGCGACCTGAGGGCACCGATCACCACAACGCTGCACTTCTCACCCCAGCACTGAGGCCTGCTGACGCTGGTTCTCCTGACTTCAACCACGAGGAGTATGATCTGCAATGCGTGTGACTTCAAGGGCCCGACAACTCCTGTACCGACCTCCGGAACCAACGCCTGTCGACGCCGGCTCTTTAGAGCTCAACATGAGGTCACTGATACCCTGCACTTCTAAAGGTTCTGTTTTGCGGGTCTTCCTGACACCGTAGCTGGCCCGCGAAGCTGCGGTCAGCTAGCACTTTTTTGATTTACATTTAGGATGCTATGATAGCCCTGGACAGAGCTATTGACTTCAAGGAACCCTATTTTAAGTCTATTATTGCTTATTGATATTTCTAAGACCTGTATGCTGGATTTTTTTTATCATTTTTGGTCTTATTTGTACAGATAATATATCGGATATTTTTCTAAAACTCGTGTGGTGTCCTTTTGTAGTGTTTTCACTGTATTACTGTTGGTCATGTGCAAATGCTTCACACAGTGCCTCTGAGATAAGCCTGACTGCTTGTACCAAGACACCAAGGGGGTGAGATGAGGTTATTTAAAAAATGTCTCCCCCTTATCCTGACTGGGTAGAAGGGTCCTTACTTGGACAGGGTAATAACCTGACAATGAGAGACCCACATTTCTAACAATTGGTGTTTGGTGCAGGGCATCCGGTGTCCCAGGGGTTGGTGCTGCATGGTTCTGGTTGGTCCTGGTGTCCTCACACTTGGTGGGAAGACAGATCTAACCTTCCGGAGCACAAGTACCTTCTCCTGGTCATCTGCGGCATCAGATCTGGCCGGGGAACTGCAAGGGAGACGGTATGCATTTTTTGAAGTGCTGTCAGGCTACCCAAGGCTTTGGTAGTTCTCCATCTTGGAGGACATGTGCCAAAAGTCCACAATTCTTCTGCAGGTCTCATCAGGCCGTGACTCTTTGTCATTCTTCTATTGATTCATCGAATCTGAGTTCTTGGGTTCCGGGGTGCCACCTAAATACTCAATTTAGGGGTAGTCAAAAGGAATGACAGCTAGTAGCCAATGGGCTACCAACCTTTAGTGTGTTGACACCTTCTACATAACCACTTCCTGCGGGAAGTGGGCATAGCACTGACCCTAGAATGCTATTTCCATCCAAAACAAGATGGAGGAACCTGAAAATTGGAGTTCATATCAGCTGGACCACCCTAGAGGTGGTGCTGGCTGAATGTTGGCACACCTAATCTTACAAATGTTCCCGCCTTTCTTGCCACCAAAAGTGGGAGCAGGACAGAGGGGTGGGCATCTCCACTATCTGGAGAGGCCTGGGTCACAGAACACAGGAGGCAGGACCTTTGAAGCTTTGTGCCCTGGAATACATATCCTATGTGGAGGAGGTGTGAACACCTCTGTCCGGAGCAGGCTTTGTTCCTGGCCTCTGAGAGTGAAAGCTCTCACCTCAGGAGGTCAGAAGCCTGTACAGGGTGACTGGCTGGTCAAGACCAGTCAGACAACACACTAGTAGTCAGTAGGTTTTCAGGGGGCATCTCTAAGTTGCCCTCTGGGTGCATTGCCTAATAAATCTGCCACTGGCATCAGTGTGAGTTTATCAAGACGAGATGTTTGGTACCAAATACCTTGGGGTACAGTGAAACCATCATGTAGCTGAGAAACTCGTAATCAAGAGTGTCCAGCCCATGTATGGGTCATGGCTCAAATACGCACTTGTAAAATCTAAGGTTTTGCTTATACATCACAGGAACACATCCATTCAAGCAGATATGCCCACACATGGGTATAGTACACCCTGCCGTAGGACTGTAGGGCCTGCTGTAGAGGTGAGTTGCCTATACCACATGCAGTGCTAAGCTGGCTTGGCACACAGGGGTGTAGGCCATGTTGACTCTTCACCTTTCTTTGCACCAAGAAATGCAGGCTGCAATGGTAGTTTGCATGAGCTTGGTGAGGGGCCCCTTAGGGTAGCACAATTTGTGCGGCAGCACCTAGGAACCCTCTTTAGTTCCAAGCCTCTAGGTCCAAGAGGTATCACTTACTAGGTACTTACAGGCATCCTAAAGGGGTGCCAATTGTTGAACAATGGCAAAGTTTAGGAAAAGAACACTAGTACTGGGGACGTGGTTAGTAGGAACTTAGTACGCTTTTAGCCTAAGGTGCACCAGATACCAGGCAGAAAGTGGGGGGTGTACTGCAACAGAGTCCAGATTTCCTACACACATGCACTCGTGTGTGCACATGTGTGGGGTCCAAGTATGTAGGACTACAGTCCCACTCAGCCAGATACCTGCATGCAAGTAACCTTTCACAGAGGGGATCCTTCAGGGATTGGTGCTCACCTGAGCAGGACTTATAAGTGGGTATTTGTAGTGTGAGTATGTACATCTATAGTGATTTCCTGAAACGTGCTTGCATTTCACTTTATTGTACATTATAGGTGAAATCTACATCGATGTACAGTTTTGCCACAGTTCCACAGTTAGGCCTAGAGACTAGGTTAATATACCACATTTATGGTAATTAGGATCCTAAGTGCAGATTCAATGATACTTTCGTCATATCAGCACTCCTTCCAATACTTGAAGTATGTCATAATTCTCTGAGCCAAATCCCTAATTAGATTTCTGGCTTTAGCTTACCATGGTGGGCCAAGTTAAGTACTTTGCTGGCTAGCTGGGGGAACAAAGACTTTTAAACATATGGGGACCAATTGCCAGTAATTAGGCCTATTCCTTGAAGAGGAAGGGGTGGGGGCAGAATCTGCATGTGGTGATGACCTTTTCATACTGCTTCAGGCCTCGGAAGGTTCATCTCGAGGAGAACAAAGAAGGGCAGCCAGACCTCTGTAGTCAATCACAGGAGGAACTCTTCTTTGAAGTTTTGGAGTGAAGTGGCCAGATAGCTATGGCCGATAGGGGCAGGACTTAGGCTGTCAGAGAATGTCTTTCAAGAGTCTTGTTGAAGTTGCCATGCTGGAATTTCCCAAAATGCCATGCAAGAGAGTTGAGACTGGGTGGAGTGATGATGTGTCACTTTAAGATTGGGCAGACATGCCTACCTTCTGGACCCCCCCCCCCCCATTTAAAAACATATACAAAGAGGAGAGAAGGAGCGAGGGAAGAGGGATTTTGCATGGCCCTGGAGAACACCGGAACCTTGGGTAAGGTGCTGGGCCACCCAGGACTTGGACCGAATGGGACTCCTTGTATTCAGCTCTCCAGGGCCAGTGGTGCTGCCCTCCTCAACCCTCTGGGGCACAGTAGAGGGATGAACCTTTTTGGGGACCCTGAAGGAGAAGGGTTCCTCTGGAATGTTTGAAGCTGGGTCAATAGGTCAGTAACCATTTTCAGATGGGGCCCCTGACTCCATTTATCACATGGGTGCCCTGCAATTGGCCTCAAGAGCTCATGTGACCTGAAGAGTGCAGGCAGATTGTGTGTTCCGCCTTGATGGCTGATGAGTGCTGCTCGGGGCAGCCCTTGGCTAAAGAAAACACCATGAACTGGACAGAGGACAGTTCCTTGACAAGCAGCTAAATGGCAGGAGTAAAAAAAACTCTGAGCTCTCCCTCAATGAGGGGGAGCAATGAAGAAATGTAGCTGGAAGAGATTTGTAGAAACTTAGAGGCCAGGAAGAGGCTAAAGGCCACCACCAGAGTGGAATAAACCCAAGATCATTTAACCTAGCCCAAAGTAGCTTGAGAAACAAAAGGCAGATGTTCGTCCTCTAGATGACTAACAGGCTTGGGCGAGCCTAAAGTCCCCCCACTCTGAATTTGAAACTCTGCAGGTGGGCCTAGCCCGTGAGCAGAAGCTCACCTCTGCATACTCTTTATTTCATCCTGAGGGCCCCTAGAGCCTCGGGGACTAACTCCAAGACTGAAGGCTCCTGAGGAGGGCCAGAGCCCTGGGAACATTAAGAGAAGTGAGCCATGAGGCATGGGGCTCCCAAAGGCCAACATCACAGTTTAGCGTAGTCCCTGCATGGAGTGGGAGAATCAGTACACCTGTTGTCTCTCGCTCGGACAGGGGGAGGCAAAGAGGAAGGAGGCCAGCAATGCTGCCAGTAATCTAAGCCAAGCACAGAGAGCTAGCAGGGATCACATGGTCTTTGGGGCTCCCCTGCGGTCACCAATAACGAACAGCTGCAGGCACTCCCTTCAAGCCGGGCCCCACTTCTGGCGCGGTGCGTCCATTAGGGCGTAGGGGCGTAGGGGCGTAGCCCCCCTGCCCGCAGCGTCGCCCGCAGAGTCGGCGTCTTTGAACTGAATCAGTTTACTTAAGTTCAAAGAGGAGAACTGACAATCATGTCAGTCAGAATGACGTCCGGTGTCATGTTGACTGACATGATTGTCAGACAGACCAGGCAGGGGCAACAGGCAGCAGCACAAGTGCGCATGATTGGGGAAGGTGAGCGTATTTTCGCTCCGTGCCCAGCCATGCGCACTTGTGTCTGCTCTGGCTGGCGCATGCCCATTAGGAGACCGAGGGTTGAGCAAAGTCTCAAACCTCGGTCTCCTAATGGGCATGCGGGCGAGCAGTAACCGTGCCCTACGTCAATCCTGGCGCTGCTAGCAGCGCCAGGATTGGCTGAGAGCCTGAGAGGGGCTGTAGGCGCCATTCCAACGGACGGACCCGAGGCGGCACGGACGTGCTCAGGACCTCAGGTGGGATAAGTATTTTTTAAAATTTATTTTAACACCCCCCCGCGCGATACCCACCCGCGATACCCCCCCGCGTGACACATACACCCCCCCCCCCCCGCGAGCCGCAACTGATATCACGGCCTCACGATGTCTACATGGTACTAGTATGGCAACTTCCAATTTGCTCCCACACTCTTTTGACCCAATCGACTCAAGTGCAGCGAAGTGAAATGGAATAGGAGGAGGGTGAGGCATGGGGATAAAATGTCTTTATTAGTTTTCACGGGCTCATATGAAACACCAAAGTTAGCGTAGTACCCTGCTCGAGACAAATTCATCAATTCCCTTATAAAGCCCTTATCCAGTTATACTCTAAAGTCCCACAAGCAAATTCCATCTCGAAAATGCCCTTTGAAATAAAAATACAATAGGCATTGGTAAAACGTGCTTATCTGCTTGCCATTTGTTAAACTACTATAGCCTCGCTGACATGCTTGCAATTGTTCATATGAAACACAGGGTAGTTTTAAAGCTTGGGGGAAAAGTGTGTAGTTGCCCAGGGCTCCACTTTCTAAGAGGCCCGCCCCCTTTTCACAAGTATTGTGCCCAGTGCTGTTGACAGCTGTGAATAGATGTGCTTGTTTGCCGGTGACACTCTCATTTCAAATGCAGTTTGTGTTCAGCGCTGTGCCGCCAGCTACCTTGTTATTTATTGCTGTCCTGGTTCCACGGGCATCCGCTGGTGTGATGTGCCTCAGACTAGACTAGTAGTGCCTCTGAATCAATGCTTGTTTCGGGGGCTCTTGAGCGTGGTGGCTGACCTCTCTGATCTCCTAACCCTGGCCGTTCAAGGGGCTTGTTTAGTTATGGCGCAGAGCGCTAATTCTGAAAGGCCTCTCTAAACCCAATTAAAATGGGAAACTGTGAACTTGTTTGTTTTGAAGATGGAACGGCATGCGTTGCAGGTGGACTGAGGCGCGGTTATTGTTGTGTTCAAAAGAAAACCTCACAGTGCCTTCCCTTAAGACTTTCTTTAACCCCTTCAGTGCCACGCCCTTTCCCCGCCCTGTGCCGGCCGTTGCATTAGCGGGCGGTGTTCATGACGAGATAGTCTCGTCATGGGCAGAGCGCAACCGCGCTCCATGACGAGACCATCTCGTCATGGGCACTGAAGCGGTTAAGTTGACATGGATTTTGTGTACTTCAGTGTGCTAAACTGCGTTGTTTCTCTTGTCTGTGTGACATACACCATTGAAACTTCTCTTGACTACATTGTTTTCTGTGTTCCTTCAAATGGGCACCTACTGTGTCAGCAGTCACACGAGACTAGTCACAAAATGTTAGCACTGACTGCTGTTTCACCAATAGGAGGGGTTAAAGATTCCTCAGAAACATGTTGTTTTCAAATGTAAACAAGAGGGGATCTTTAGTTTCCTGCTCCGATGTTGGTCCCAGTTGGGTGCTTCTAGCCTGGGATTTCTTTGATCAAAGGAATTTACGGCCCTGAGTCCGAGCTCTGGCAGGGAACAAATGGAGCGAAGGCACCAGAGTCAGTCTGCTTGTGCTGTTGTGTGACCAGGGGGTTAGCAATTAAGATCTGCAACTTGTTCTGCAGCACACATTCAGTCATAGCAGACCAGGTCTGTAGAATGTGTTCGTTTTTTTACGGCCAATTTACAACATCCTGAAGATTCTGCTAAAAACGTCTTGGAGGCTGCCCTTCAAGGTTTATGTCTTGCTGTCTCATTGCATCTAGTCTGACAAAGCACAGTAGCCCATATCTTCTTAGTAGATTTTATTTCTAAAGGTGTTTAAATAAAGAAATCTGTGAGAATCTCCTAACACTGTTATCTCATGTCCATTACACGGTTCTCTAGTTAAAGAATGGGACGGCTTTGTCATTTTCATAAAATGCCTTCATTAAAGTCATAACAAGACTGCAAGAAGAGCATGTCAGACAGGAAGCTGCACTGCAGACGGCAGAAAGACCAGACAAAGTGTGTGCAGGTACAATAATTACAAACCTTGCTTGTTGCACTGTGCCATTTGCATACTACAGGAACTAAAAAATGTAATTCTGTAAAATATGGAGTATTTTTCGTGTGTTTAAATATTTCAAGTCTACACTATCACTATTGCTTTATAAACCATCTTGCTTCATCAGATTTACATTAGAATGCATGCTTTTCCCACAGTTTTTTTTCAAATCTTTTCAGGGGAAGAACCCCTCTGAACCCCTGATGACAGTCTCGCTGACATGCTTGGCTCGCTCACGATGCAACACACATCTTCAACTTTTACGCCCTACCACTTTCAAATGTCACCAGCCGCCACTGCCCGAATTACAAAAAATGAAACAACCAAGAGGAACCTGCTACAGCTGCATTAAAATAATTGTGGGTTAAAGCATACCCCTGAAAGCACTGGGGCTGCTGTTAGAATGTGCGTATTTGCCTTTTGGACCCTGAAAAATGCAATAACACCACCAGGAGAGTTTCAGATGTGCTCTAGGGATTGCCAGGAGGACAGCAACCCCCACAGGAGTCCCCCAGTTCACCTTGGTTTGGCACTCTATGCTTCCCAGGGGATCATATTTATGAACCTGGAAGAGGTTTATATGTTTTTCAAACATCCCCGATGCTGGTGCTTTTAGTCTTATGGTTCTAGGATGCAAGAATCCTTGTTGTTGGATCCTAAAGCTGTTTTGCAGCATGTGTAAAAGAAGGAAAAAGTCCCGCGCACACAGTGCATTGAATTTAGTAGTATTTTATTGACATTGGCAGTTAACTGCAAATTATTGAAAACTTTACTGAATGGTATTGTCCTGTGAAGCTTTGTTAAATTCTTTATTGGATGTTTATGACATAGTTCTACTTTTATTCATCGAGGTGACACCCTGCTGAAGCCGCTAGGCCTGGCGTTTATGAACTCTTCCTCATCAGATTGTGCTTAGCGTTTGTGGAGTTATTGTAGCATTCGGAATCAGGGCTTTCTGGGGTGGTACACTGTTAGAACCTGTTGTCTTGTAATAAATGCGTAGTATTGAGTAGTGAGTGTGTAATAAAGTAATTGCTCCTTTTTTATGAGTAAAAGCACTGAATTGATGATGATTTATTGAGTGTTCTTTATTGCATGCCTAAGGGCCGTGCTACCTTTTCACATCACCTCCCCCGAGTAGTCTTTGGACTGCTTTGCCTCTCTACCCTAAGAGCATCAGGTTCTAATAGGGGGGACTTGGTTCCCAGTAGCAGGAAGTTTGTGAACTTTTTTCTTGTGGAGGACCCATATCATTTCCAACTAATAACCCACTTTTTTACAAGGACCATTATATTATTTGTGTAGCTGGCTAGGTTTTGCACTGTTTCGAATGGCATTTTGTAGAAGATCCTACTACTATAAATGTTGTGAATATCCTTAAGGTTAGTTTCATGGTAGAAGGTTTCCCTGCATTACTAGTTACAGATGATAAGGTATGATTTACTTCTTCTTGTATAAGGCTTTTCTTGAGTACTGCTAAAATTAAGAACAAGAGAACTTCTCTGCACCATCTGCAGGCTAATGGTCAAGTGTGGAGGAATATTTGTACAATCAAGGATTACGTACAGTGTGCCTTAGCAGATAAGTTTGACATACAAGATTTTTGCAGATGATTACCTAGGCAAATAGGATTAAACCACACTCAGTGATGCACAAGACACTATTTTTCCGTTTGCGGGGAAGGTCACCCTCCTTCACCCTCTGCCCGCCATGGTTATTCATGTGGAATGAGCCATAACAATGGGGGATGAAAGGGAATGGGCACAGCAGAACAGTGATTTCAAATATCAAGCATAGCCAAGACAAGAGCAAGAAATACCAAGATTTACTTAAAGGGTGTTATGTTATGTTAGCCGGATTTATATAGCGCACAGCTGCCCCAGCAAAGGGGCGTCCCGGCGCTCCTTGAACAGGAAACCGGCACACAAGCAAACCAATGGACAAGCCATGACAGTGCTAGGCATCCAGGGGAAAAAGGAAGGTTTTAACGGCCTTCCTAAAAATCAAAAGTTCATCAATAGCGCGAATATGGGCAGGGAGTGAATTCCAGAGCTTGGCAGCAAGCACACTGAAAGAGCGGCCACCGACCCTAACCCTCTTAAAGCGAGGAACTGTAGCCAGGTGTCTCAAGCCCAGCTTCAAACTAGGCAACATAATAAGAATTAGAACCCCACACAATGCACAAAAGGGTGACCAAGGTTTATGGGCCCATTTCTTCTGGCAAGATTTGGAAAAAAATCAAGGGCCCTGATTCACAAAGGTAAAGTTAGATGAAAAGTCTAACGTTACTATTTTTCGGTTATCAAAAAAGGACTTACGAGTAGTATCTTTACGCCTGTGGAGATTTTGCAATCGGTGTAATGGTTCCACACTCGGCATGGAATTTGCGGAACCTCCGCACTTGGGGCAGACCACAGCACAGTGAAATAACAGGGCAAACATTGGTGAATGCTGCAACACGTGACTAGATTCACACATCATGAGTTATATGACATTTAGTTGTACAACCAACATAATACAAAATGCCTCACTTAAAATTAAAAACAGCGATATGTAGGCACTGGCTGTTACATATGTGTATGTGTAGGACATGAGCATGTAGGTACAGTAGAGTATGACAACATGTTACTAAAAGTTGAGTTACACAGTGAGTGAGGGACACGTTACTTGGAGGTGAAAAAACAACGCTGTTTTACAAATGTGATGGTAGTAGGACCAGTTAGCTATAAAGGGAGTGTATTGGAGGGTTAATTGTGATGATCAACATACACCTCTACAGCAGTGTAGATATATCAATTAAGATACAATGCCATAAACAAATTCATATGACCCTTGAAGTGGCAACAAGAACATCAGAAGTATATTTGTTGCAATATCTCTCCTTCAGTCGCACATCTAGCAATTACTTATCTGTCATTCCACAATCAGTTCAAATGTGAATGTTATACACAGTTCAAAACCTCTAATCAATCCTGAGATTTCCACGTTTCTCCCAAACACTACACACACACCTGTGTCTGTGCTTACTTCCCCCCACCCCACCCAGCTGCACCAGAATGCTGTTAGCCAAACAGTCAATCGCAGCCTGGGTGGATACATAAAACATGAATAGCCACAAACAAACCGTTTCAGACGTTACAACATGTCAATGAATGTGTTTGTTGGTTTGCTCCTTTTAATGAGGCAGAATGATTTGTGGAGGAGGAGAAGAGCTGAAATGATCTTCAGACAAAGGATCAACCTCTTTGGGATGTTCAGCCAAGATGTTACCTCAAGATTTCATTTTCCACCTGATTTCATCTTGGACTTGGTTTCTGAGTGGAAACAAGATCTTTGATTCTGCTACATGTCACTCCCTTGCCAACTGTTTGTATATGAATTTATTTATGTCCCCGCCCAAAATAAATTAATGCAAATAAAATAATTAAAATAAAGAAATTCAAATGGACTAAAAGAGTTTCTAAGCAATGGTTTCAAGATAGAAAACTACTGTGAGAACCAGGTGGGAGGTAGACCAGTTGTTCAGAGAAAGAAAAATGAGCATGGACTCCACTTTGCATGGACCGATAATTCAGCTCTCTCGTGAGGGAGAGACATAAACTTCATGGACCGTCTTGTCTTACCATATGCCCATATAAATCTATTTACCAACCCATCTAATTTTTAAAACCATACTGTCTCAAATATCAAAGGTATTGATCTAAAAAGAAATAGAACTTTAGGTAAAAAAACATTTTCACCACATTACAAGCCCGATCAATGATAGGAGAAGATTATTCAGCCGGGCGAAATCCTGTGATCCCTTCTGAATGACCAGGGCAAGATTCAACTCCACGATTTCCCCTATTGAAGTACTGGGTATTTTAGACCCAGCGGTGCAGGGGCACACACCCTATGACTTCTGGGTTCACCCTGTTCCGGACCTACAGAAACACAGAGTCTTCTGGGTGAAGTCAAAGATTCGTTTATTGGCTGCAGACCAATGACAGGTATCCTAGAAGTACAACAGCGTGTATGTTCTCAGGAGACTGCTGAAAATCATAGGAACGGACTTCATCTTAAATACGCTTTTCCCTGCCTCAAGCATACATTCCTAGGTTTTATGATACGGCAATATACAAGTGTACATTACAAAGAAAAGGCAGAGTCATGATGACCATCCCACATTCCAGTTCGGCCAGCCCACAATGATTTACACAGTAAGATTCAGATCCCACGTTTGATGTAAATAGACCCCCCAATAAACATGAGCATCTCCTGTTTTGGGAAACAAGTCATAAAGCAGGAACAAGCAGGTGTAGAAGAGATTAGCCGGGGGATTGTATAGAATGAAAGGGCTTTATGACGGGTCAAACCCTGATGCTAATCACAGGTGGACGGAGGAAGGGGAGCTCGTGAGACCGGTTTGACCCGGGGCAGCAGAGCCAGCTGCCCAGGTCACAGAGAAGTCAGAGGGAAAGCCCATGTACTGTGAGGCCCGTATTAACTCCATCATAGCCTATGTGAGGGCAATGACAAGATGGCCACTGCTTCCAAAATGGAACCCGCGTAGTGAAGCTGAATAACGTGTAAACAGTGCGTTTATAGCTAGAACGATATATAAAGCACTCGTACATGCCGCATTTACCATTTGCGGTTCGCTAATACCAAGATAGACAGGGGTAGGGCCCTGTCCCCTACGCGGTCCCGAATATTAAAGTACGACAGACCCTCCTTTTGCCCTTACATAGGCAATCACTACACTCATCTTAATCCGAGTCTAGGTCAATGTTCACGAAGTCATGGAGATGTTGCTGTAGCATCATCCTACTACTTAGCTCGTCCCTCGATACAGGTTTCCTTACACATAAGGTAGTACAGAGGCCACATATCGCGGGAGCACACTGTATACACAGACAGAACAGGAAAAGAATGGCTAAGATCATTCCAATGACCATCAGAACTTTCCATCCCCAGGCAGATAGCAATTCCCAGAACCATCCCACCAGTGACCAATCTCCCTTATCCACGTGTATGGCTTCAGATATTTTATGGAGCTTGGAGATGGCTTAATACACTGTTGGAGCATTATCTGGTATGAAAATGCACCAACTGGATTGGATGACCTTGCATACCCCACCGCGGTCTGCAAGAATAACGTCTAGAACCATGCGGTTCTGCAGAGTCATAAGGCGATCCGCTTGGAGCTCAGCTGTCAGATTACTAAGGGCACCAGCCGTTACATTGACAGTGGATTCAACCACACGTGTCAGCTGTCTCAGGTTCCTACTATTGACCATAGGTCCCCAAAACGGCAGGAAACCCAAGAAGAAGTCTCCTGCTTCCTGACCGGCAGTGTCCTCCTTACTAATCACACCTCTCACAACTCTGGTCTTGTGATAGTCAGAGGCAGCAGTAAATGTCGGCGGTAGCAAGTTCGCAATATAACATGTGCCCGAGAAATCAGGGGGCAGCCATGTATATGCTCGGTCATGACAGATGAAATATGTGCCCTTGGCAGCCAAAAACGCAGGGGAAAACTGCGACGGGAAGGTGTACGTTTCAGTACAGTCACTCCTTCCCAGTTGAGCTCTAGGATTCTGACCATTACCCTGTAAGCAGAACCGACCCATGTGGGGTACGACCCAGATTGGAGATGAGATTTTTCGCTGTCTTTCACCCAGACTAATACTATACCCCGTCGCGTTCCATCCTACATAAGGTCTCAACTCTTCTTTGGGAATAGATGAGTATGCATTGATATCCCTACTCATATCGGCAACTCCTTTCATCAAAGCCTTATTATTGGTGATGGGTCTGATGGAACGCGGTTGGCGAGGGGAGTATGTATCTAGAGCATAGAGAAACATGGTTTGGAATGCCCATGACGATCCATTGTAACTGTACGGCAGCACCAGGTAGGGAATACCTTTGTTAATGGTATGGGGCATTAACCCACACACCCAGCAATTGGTCGTATTCATTACCAGTTGGTGCTGGTGCAAGAGCTGGATAAACGAGTTATTTACGAACTCTGATCGTCTGGTCTGTTCGTGCTCAGGCAAAGGGTGAAAAGAGTGAGAGGAGGCAGTAGAAAGAGGTATAGGCTGTTCAGTGGGTGCAATGGGCTTTTGAGCGGAGAAGAACACAAATCCTACAATAAACATTATTATGCTACACAGTGTAAAAAGGCACAAAAAGACAAAACATTTACTTTTTACAATTCTGCACATCCTTGTGTTAAAGTTCATTTCCCCAATCGGTCTCTCCATCTTAAAAAACTCCATCCTCTACTCGGGCCGCTCGCGGTGGATGAGTTTCTTCTGCTAAAGAGTACGCCTGTCAGTCCAGGGAAACGCCCTAGACCAACCAGAACCGTTGACCTAGCGTCTTCGGCCTGTACCCCAAAGTCTTGGCACCGCGACCCTGCGGCAGAACCCGGATGGTGGTTCGAAAAACAAAAATCAAGAAAGTCCTTCAGATGGGAGAGCAAAAATGTCAAAAGGAAAATAGTGAGGAAATCTTTATTTGTCCATGGGCCTAGGTCTCAAATTATAGCGGAGACGGCCAGGTGCTGTTTGGTCTTGAAACAAAAGTTCAGGCTCAGTGGTGTCCAGTCGACTCGATGGTGGCACAGCTTCCTGCAGAATATTGTCACTCTCTTGGTCTGAAACTGTGCCTCTTAAGCGTGCGTCACTGAATGGTACAGAGCGAGGTACAATGTCTGTCTCTGAGTCGGCGATACCCTCCTTGACCCACTGGTCATATGGCAGAGGCAAGGGGACTACCTTGCAGTGAGTACCATGAATCCAGTGCTTCTTCCCTTTCACTCGCACTGCTGATCTTGTCGAAAGAAGAACAAGATGAGGGCCGATCCAGCGAGGCTCGTCGTTGCTCTTGCGCTGGAAATTTCGGACCAGGACCCACGTACCAGGGTTGATAGGGTGTCCAGGAGGTTCAGAGGCTTGGGGAAGAGTATCATGTACCTGTTGGTGCAAAACACGCAGTTTAACAGTCAAATCATACAGGTAATCGAGCAGTACTGGATGCTCTATTTCGCTAAATTTCGCCGGTCTTGGCACGCCCCACACATTAGCCGGGCGGCCAAAGACGACCTCATAAGGGCTAAGCCCCACTCGTGAGTGTATGGTCATTCTGGTGGACAGGAGTGCTAGAGGCAGAGCGTCAGGCCATTTAAGACCGGTGCTCGCCTGGATTTTAGCCAGCTTGAGCTTTAAGGCTCCATTGTAGCGTTCTACTAATCCAGCTGATTGGGGGTGATTTGCAGCGTGGAACTTCTGCTTTATTCCTAGCCCTTCACATACATTCTTCATCACTTTACCCACAAACTCACTTCCGTTATCACACCACACCATTCTTGGCATCCCAAACCTAGGGAAAAACTCCTTCACAAGGGCTTTGGCTGTGGATAGGGCAGTGTTATCTTTCAGAGGATAAGCCTCAATCCATTTTGAGAAAGCACAAACAACCACCAATACATATTTCAGGTTGTTGCATCTTTCCATGTGAATAAAGTCCAGCTGCAAAACTTCAAATGGACATGATGGGGGTGCAAAGTGACCAGCCGGAGTTGGGGTTCCCCTACCAGGGTTGTACTTCAAGCATACTATGCAATTCTTGACCACGTTCTCTGCACACTTGGGAATCCCAGCATTCTGCCATACTGGAGCCAACAACTTGCATATACCTTTCGTACTGATATGTGCCATTCCATGTGCCATAGTAACCACTGGAAGCACATATGCATCAGGCAACAACCAACGCCTATGTTCTGTCAGATCAATCCAACAACCATTCTCATCCAACTTACCCATACTTTCTCTCCACTTGCTTAACTCTTCCTCTGTGGCTTCAGCTTGAAGCGACTTCACACTCTCTATTGTGTTTTCACACATTCCCACATCATTAACCCATCTTGCGGAACCTGCAACATACATTCTAGTCTTCACATTCTGTGCAGTTTCTCTCGCGGTCTCATCAGCAAACGCATTCCCACGTCCAACATCATCTGTGACTTTCCTGTGCGCACTGCATTTCATGATCGCAACTTGCAACGGTAGGGTCAGTGACTCAAGGAGATCATTCACCAACTTGCCATTCTGAATTTTAGCTCCATGCGACGTCAGGAACCCACGCTCTTTCCACAAACGCCCAAAATTATGAGCCACGCCAAAGGCGTACTGGCTATCTGTGTATATGTTCACTCTCATTCCTGCAGACAACACACATGCTCTCGTGAGGGCGATTAATTCTGCTGCTTGGGCCGAATTATGTGGCACTCGTGCAGTTTCCACGACCGTGTGCAAAGTCGTGATAGCATATGCAGCAGTCGTGTCACCATTAGGGAACTTAAAACATGACCCATCTACCCATAAAGTGCCATCACACTCAGTCAGGGGAGTATCTTTGAGATCTACTCTCCCTTTCGTCTCTTCTTCTGTCCTGAATAGACAGTCATGTTGCTCAATCTCATCTGAGTCTGCTGGAATTGGCAACAATGTAGCTGGATTCAGCGTATTGCATCTCTTTATGTGTATGTGATTAGCTAACAGTGTAAGTTCGTAGCCCGATAATCGTGCACTAGTCAAGTGTTGTGTCTTAGTTCTATTTAATAATGTGTCTACAGCGTGTGGAACCATAACAATCAATGTGTTGTCCATTACCAAACCAGCAGATTGTCGGATAGACATCGCTGCAGCAGCTGTCGCTCTCAGACAGCTTGGCAATGCCCTTGCTACAGGGTCCAAGGTAGATGAAAAATATGCGCATGGGCGCGGTCTGTCGCCAAAAGGCTGTGTTAACACTGACAACGCACATCCGTCTTTCTCGTGAACATACAATGTAAAAGGCTTACTGTAGTCGGGAGTACCCAACACAGGTGCTGAACATAATGCATTACGCAATTCCACAAAACTTTTCTGACACTCTTCAGACCATGGGATAGGATTCGGTGTGTCTTTGCATGTTAAGGCTAACAAAGGTTTTGCCAATAAAGAGAAACTAGGGATCCAATGCCTACAGTATGAAGTGATGCCCAAGAAAGCACGCACTTCTCTCTGTGTCTTTGGCACACTCAACTGTGCAATAGCTTGAATTCTTTCTGGGGTCAGTTTCCTTCCCTCCTTCGATAAGAGATGACCTAAGTAGGTCACTTCTTGTCGACAATATTGCAGCTTAGAGAGAGACACTTTGTGATGGAAAGCGGATAAATGACGCAACAATGACAATGTGGCTTCTTTACAAATCTTTTCAGTATCCGCAGCGATCAGTAAATCGTCCACGTACTGAATCAGGATAGCGCCACTAGGTAAAACAAGTGCATCAAGCTGCGCTTTCAGAGCCTGACTATATATGGATGGACTCTCACAGTAGCCCTGGGGAGCGCGTTTGAAGCGGAAGCTTCGGCCTCCCAGACTAAAACCAAAAATATCTCTGCTCTCTTCTGCAATTGGGATACTAAAGAAAGCATTCTTTAAATCGATCACTGAAAACCATGCAGCAGAGGCTGGAATCATCGTTAACAAGGCAGTTATATCAGGGACAACCGGAAACTGTGGCACAACAATCTTATTAACCTCTCTAAGATCAATCACAAATCTGTAAACAGGTGGCTGTGAAGGGTCCGTTCGTTTTAAGACAGGTAAAATCGGACTATTGCAAACGTTGCCTCTTGTCTCTTCAATCACACCCTTATTAATCAAGTCGCTGACAATGTCTAACAATGCTTTCTGCCCTTCATTAGAGATCTTGTACTGGGGAATACGTGGCAGTCTGACATTAGCCTTTAGAGTCACCACATATGGCGGTATCTCCAAGAGGCCCACATCATTGGGACCAGTAGCCCAAAGGGCATCCGGAAGGGATGACAATTCAGGTGGCATCGTGTTTTTAGACAAATACATTGGGGAAACCACTTTCTTGCCTAATGTAAGTTGTACTCCTGAAGGAGAACAATACAGTGTAGCGTGCAATCTTTTCAACAAATCTAATCCTAGCAAATTCTCACCACAACCTGTTGTCAGGATCAGGGGTGCTTTCAGCTCGCAAGGTCCAACAGAAAGTGACATGGGACTGGAAATCGGGTTCCTAACCGGGGCGCCAGAAAAACCTACTGAAACATTTATATCGCCACACAAAGGTGCGCCAGGGAGTTTTGAATGCATGATTGAACTCTTTGCAGCACCAGTGTCTAGCAGAAAAGGCTCCGTTACATTTGCTGTCGTCACCTCAACATACGGTCCACTCTGATCCACTGGCACTGAAACATCTCCCTCTCTCTGTCTATGGCTGTCCTAGTAATCATTATTCTCTGCATCACCGTCTTCTGTATAATAATCATTATTATAATACTGAGCCGTATTGCTAATCGCGTTAGCTTGCTGATCAAAGCTATTGATTGTACTTTGAGGCGGCAGAG
Source organism: Triturus cristatus (assembly GCF_964204655.1). Taxonomy (NCBI): domain Eukaryota; kingdom Metazoa; phylum Chordata; class Amphibia; order Caudata; family Salamandridae; genus Triturus; species Triturus cristatus. The sequence goes on along the minus strand of NC_140590.1, from coordinate 134,974,300 downwards.
GACGCGCGTTCTGGGGAACACTTCCACGCCCTCTGCCTCTAGGAGCTTGCTGACCACCCCTACCTCTTGCGCCATACGCATTACCGTTCCGCTGCATTAATTTAGGGCAACTGTATTTAAAATGACCTTCCTCTTTACAGTATGAACATTGGTTGGGACCTACAGGGACACGTGGTTGGTAATACCCGTTCATTTGCTGATTGTTTTGAAATTGTTGGGGTTGGTGATAGACACCTTGGGGTTGCCTATAATTATTACCACCTCCACGTGGCGGATAGGCCTGCTGCAAAAGGACCTTTGTCTTTAGTTCCTTCGTTTTCTTCTCCGTTCTATCTTTCTCGTCTTTATCTCTATTTTCATAATACTGTGCAGTAGCCAGTATTTGCGCTGAAGAAGAAACAGCCCAAGAACTTTCTGAATCTTTTAACTTTTTACACAGGTCAGGAAGTAAATTCTGCACAAACTTATCCACAAACAGCCGTTGGCCACCCTCAGTACTCATATCTTGCCCACTGTGGTCAATAAACGTTTCTTCAAACCTAGTAAAGAAGTCTGACACTGTCTCATCTTTCTTCTGCTTGCATGCAGATAACTTATCACAATTTACGCGCATCGCAGGCATTATTGTCTTCATATACGTGATGATTCTACCAGGCAGTTCAGCTACTAAAGGTTCCGGTTTCGCACCACCCGTTTGTCTAGCATCAGCAGCAACAATGTTAGTCCATGTATCCCCTAGTTCTGCATTGTGATCTACATTACGAATTGATCCCCATAGAGGCTGTGGAACAACATTACCAAACAACATGTCTATATCGGCCAGATTCATAATGCACGACCCTGCCGTCTGTGACAACTCTTTATAATAACCTGCTGGGTTTTTACGGGGATCAGGCAAGGACTGCTTAAGCGCTAACACCTCAGAGCGCTTCCATGGAACATGCACCCAAACATGCTGGAAATGCGCTGCCACAGCGGGGTTACCACCGGCAGCTGCAACCGCTTCCTTCCATACCGGGGGAACTTCTCTCATAGGGTATTGTCGCGCTTTTGCCTTTTTCCCCACAAGGACCTCTTGTTCAAACAATGACTGTTGGCAATCGTCATTCCTTAAGGACAATACAACCGCAACTGCTTTATCTACTTCGCGGTCCACAATTATACCAGTTCCAAAATCGAACCTCACTCTACACAATTCCTGCGGGTTCGGATTTCTACCACTATCCTCCAATTCTTCACAGAGAACTTCGCACATTTTCTCAAACACATATCTCTGTTTCGGGGCATCCCATTGATGGAAAGTGTTGACAACTGATTCCACATCATACAGTGAAGGAAAAACGATCCATCTACGCGCCATGTGATCTATTACCTTTTTCTCATCGGGGTTAGGCAATTGGCTGCGCAACTGCTTACGCTGTACACCAGGAGTTGCACCAGATGACCCAAAGAGAGGAGACATTAATGTAGTAACCACATTAGCTAAGCGCTGTCGCGCTGAAGGAGAAGCTGAGGCGAGAACAGGGGGAAAAACAGAGGGAAGAAAAGAGGATGTAGAGACAGGTACTGGAGTGGTGGAAGGAAGAGTGTTAGGGGAGGCAGTTACTGGATTAGGCAAAGTCGCAGGAGGTGCGGGGGCAGTTGGAAGCACAACTGGCGGCGCTTGAGAGGACTGCGCTACAGGAATAGGAACTGGCTGCAAAGCAACTGGCGGTTGCGGCAAGGCTTGCAGTATATGCACTGGAGGCGGCATATTTACAAGCTGGGGAGGCGCCGTGGCAGTTTGAGCATACGGGGGTGGCGAACTCAACAAATGTGACATCAGGAGATCTTTCTCCTTTTCTTCTGACTCATCCTGCTTAGAATGTGGCAAAGCTGGGTAACATTTGTCAATCCCTAACTTACGCTGCCTGTGCAATTGTTCATTCATTTGCTCCTCTTCATTGTCTTTAAATTGTACAGCTGCTTGCATTACTGACATACCTCTCTCTCTCTTATTCTTTTTCGCTAACTTAATTTCCTTCTGTTTGGTTTCCTTTCGCCATAAGCGGAAAGAGTCAAACATCGCCGGCCGGGCTTTCTTCTTAAACAATTTAATTTCCAGATTATCTAAAATATCAGTATCAAAACTACCATTTTGGGGCCATTTTAAAACACCATCTTTCCTAGTGTAGTGGATCCACACTTCGTTATATGCAATGGGGCCTACGCCATGTTTCACATAGAGCTCATAAGTTGGAGTTCCAACCGGAGGAACCGGACATGATTCCTCTAGCTGGAAATCTTTTCCACAACCCAAACAGAATAATCTACCAAATAGTCCAGAACCAGGCATCTTCGCTCACTAGTCTAGATCCAAACGTCAAAGGATTATCGAATACGATAGCCTCGTGAATACACGAGTCCTCTGGTTTTGGCGTTTGCAAACTCCAAAGTACCAATTCAAATGATCCCGAAGGATACCAAAACAAATGGGAGACGCTCCACTTATACTTAACTGAATATTGCTGATCGATGGCGTCACCAGAAGACTCTCTCGATTGTTTCGCTCTCTCAAACTCGTCAAGGGTCCAAAACAGGTCGATTAATCAGGGCAGCAGTCCTTCGTAGCCGTCGGGACGCGGAGAACCTCGCAGAAAAGACTTTCGGACCACGTCGACATGCAGGGGTCGATGAAGTGGCGGCCTTCCTCCGGAATTTCCACACGAAGCTCCTCACGAACCTCTGGCTTGGACTGGTACCGCTGAAATCGCCCCACGTTGGGCGCCAAACTGAAGTACTGGGTATTTTAGACCCAGCGGTGCAGGGGCACACACCCTATGACTTCTGGGTTCACCCTGTTCCGGACCTACAGAAACACAGAGTCTTCTGGGTGAAGTCAAAGATTCGTTTATTGACTGCAGACCAATGACAGGTATCCTAGAAGTACAACAGCGTGTATGTTCTCAGGAGACTGCTGAAAATCATAGGAACGGACTTCATCTTAAATACGCTTTTCCCTGCCTCAAGCATACATTCCTAGGTTTTATGATACGGCAATATACAAGTGTACATTACAAAGAAAAGGCAGAGTCATGATGACCATCCCACATTCCAGTTCGGCCAGCCCACAATGATTTACACAGTAAGATTCAGATCCCACGTTTGATGTAAATAGACCCCCCAATAAACATGAGCATCTCCTGTTTTGGGAAACAAGTCATAAAGCAGGAACAAGCAGGTGTAGAAGAGATTAGCCGGGGGATTGTATAGAATGAAAGGGCTTTATGACGGGTCAAACCCTGATGCTAATCACAGGTGGACGGAGGAAGGGGAGCTCGTGAGACCGGTTTGACCCGGGGCAGCAGAGCCAGCTGCCCAGGTCACAGAGAAGTCAGAGGGAAAGCCCATGTACTGTGAGGCCCGTATTAACTCCATCATAGCCTATGTGAGGGCAATGACAAGATGGCCACTGCTTCCAAAATGGAACCCGCGTAGTGAAGCTGAATAACGTGTAAACAGTGCGTTTATAGCTAGAACGATATATAAAGCACTCGTACATGCCGCATTTACCATTTGCGGTTCGCTAATACCAAGATAGACAGGGGTAGGGCCCTGTCCCCTACGCGGTCCCGAATATTAAAGTACGACAGACCCTCCTTTTGCCCTTACATAGGCAATCACTACACTCATCTTAATCCGAGTCTAGGTCAATGTTCACGAAGTCATGGAGATGTTGCTGTAGCATCATCCTACTACTTAGCTCGTCCCTCGATACAGGTTTCCTTACACATAAGGTAGTACAGAGGCCACATATCGCGGGAGCACACTGTATACACAGACAGAACAGGAAAAGAATGGCTAAGATCATTCCAATGACCATCAGAACTTTCCATCCCCAGGCAGATAGCAATTCCCAGAACCATCCCACCAGTGACCAATCTCCCTTATCCACGTGTATGGCTTCAGATATTTTATGGAGCTTGGAGATGGCTTGATACACTGTTGGAGCATTATCTGGTATGAAAATGCAGCAACTGGATTGGATGACCTTGCATACCCCACCGCGGTCTGCAAGAATAACGTCTAGAACCATGCGGTTCTGCAGAGTCATAAGGCGATCCGCTTGGAGCTCAGCTGTCAGATTACTAAGGGCACCAGCCGTTACATTGACAGTGGATTCAACCACACGTGTCAGCTGTCTCAGGTTCCTACTATTGACCATAGGTCCCCAAAACGGCAGGAAACCCAAGAAGAAGTCTCCTGCTTCCTGACCGGCAGTGTCCTCCTTACTAATCACACCTCTCACAACTCTGGTCTTGTGATAGTCAGAGGCAGCAGTAAATGTCGGCGGTAGCAAGTTCGCAATATAACATGTGCCCGAGAAATCAGGGGGCAGCCATGTATATGCTCGGTCATGACAGATGAAATATGTGCCCTTGGCAGCCAAAAACGCAGGGGAAAACTGCGACGGGAAGGTGTACGTTTCAGTACAGTCACTCCTTCCCAGTTGAGCTCTAGGATTCTGACCATTACCCTGTAAGCAGTAGTGAAGCTGAATAACGTGTAAACAGTGCGTTTATAGCTAGAACGATATATAAAGCACTCGTACATGCCGCATTTACCATTTGCGGTTCGCTAATACCAAGATAGACAGGGGTAGGGCCCTGTCCCCTACGCGGTCCCGAATATTAAAGTACGACACTATATTGGATGAGATATTTACTCCTAGATATATTGCCGACTGCGCGACCCGAGGGTCATCCAGCCTAAGATATTCATTAATTACGATTTGAGTTTTATGTTGATTAAGAGCATACCCTGATATTTCTCCAAAAGCCAATGTTTATTGCGTTATTTCGACCAATGCTGACTCCGGTATTGGTGGGACAACCACTAGATCGTCTGCATAGCCCAGGATCTTGGTGTCCAACCCACAGTGACTTATAGGCTTTATCCTGGGTTTAGCATCGATTCTACGGATTAAAGGGTCAATATAGCAAGCAAATAATAACAGAGAGCACGGGCAGCCCTGCCTAGTCCCTCTTTTTATCTTGAATTCCTCTGTTTGTCCTCCCGCCAGCACCAGTTTGGCGGGGGGGAGTAGTATATAGTACTCGTAGCGCTTTTATAAAAGCCACTCCAATCCTCAGCTGTTCGAGGACCGCCCACAGAAAGTCCCAGGAGACGCTATCAAATGCTTGCTCTGCATCCAAAAGAATAAGTGCCATAGGGTCTCCTGAGACTGCTGCCGCATCGAAGAGCGTGATGACTCTTCTGACGTGATCTGTAGTACTCCTCCCAGGTATGAAGCCATGCTGTCTAGGCGAGATAACTCGGCCGATGACAGGGCTGAGGCGATTTGCTAAAACCTTTGAATATATTTTGGTGTCCGTGTTCATCAGCGTGATCGGCCAATATGAACCTGGGTCTGTGGCTGGCTTTCCCTTCTTCAAAAATACCCCTATTCTTGGCTTGTGGCCAGGATTCTGGGGGTGGCTCCCCCATTTGTACCTGACAGAGCATGTTTGAGAAGTCTTCCCCAAGAGAGGGCCAAAAAACTTTGTAAAACTCAAGCGGGATTCGATCTGGACCTGCGGCCTTCTCTGCTGAGAGCTCACTGAGTGCTTTAAATATTTCCTCACCTCAAAAAGCAGCAGCCAGAGCTTCTCTATCCTCCAAGGAGAATTCCTTCAACCTGCCAGCAACTAGATACTCCCTAATTACATCATCACCAATATCCTCACTAATTTTTCTCAGAATCGTATAGTTTCATATAAAACCTCTGGAATTCCTCTCGGATTCCATGAGCTTTCGTCACCAAATTTCCATACTTATTCTTTATTGATATTATCTCATTCTGTACGTTCTTCTGTCTAGTGTGAATTGCTAATATATGCCATGATTGTTCGCTATACTCATAACATTCCTCCTTTCATGTCCGATATTTCTTAGTGACCTTGGCTACAACCACATCCCCTATTGCTGCTTTAGCTAAGACAAGCTTATTCAATATACCCTCAATACTCTCTCCGGACTCTATTTTCCTGACTAAATCCTCTTCCACTGCTCTCAATCTTTGGTATAATTCAATTAAATGTTTACGTTCATTTTCAGAACAACGTAAACAAAAACTTAATGTCTCACCTGCCTTAAGACCGGATATTGACAGGTTGAGAGCCTGTATGCAACTGAGCACTGTTCACAAAGTGTCCTACCTGACACTAACTGGTTTGAAAAATATGTGTTTAATTTTCAGCATTGAAACAAAACATTCTCTGGAGCTTTACACACTGTTTTCTTGTGTGGAAACGCATAAGAATATAGCAGTTTGTACCAATACAAATTAATGACATTTGTACTTAAACAGCGTGGTTACAGACAATTTTCACCTCCGGAGCTTCAGAACCGAACATCTTGCGTAAGAACCACGAGTTTTGCACACCAAGAGAACATTTAACCACACAGACAAACAGATTGGCCCCTGACGAAGGAACCGGCTGGTTCCGAAATGCATTGGGCATTTAAAAAATTTCCGCTGTGTTGAATTTTTTTGTGATATTGCGTCATGTTCAAAACATTTAATTTGAAATTGTGCTACATGTGAAAATTGTCTGTAACCACGCTGTTTAAGTACAAATGTCATTAATTTGTATTGGTACAAACTGCTATATTCTTATGCGTTTCCACACAAGAAAACAGTGTGTAAAGCTCCAGAGAATGTTTTGTTTCAATGCTGAAAATTAAACACATATTTTTCAAACCAGTTAGTGTCAGGTAGGACACTTTGTGAACAGTGCTCAGTTGCATACAGGCTCTCAACCTGTCAATATCCGGTCTTTATCTCAGTAGGAGAGGACAAACTCCTACAGAACTGATGCACCGTTGTTCTCTACAATGGAGAATTATTGATTAAACTGTTACATCGTTGGAGTGCTCTCCCCACACAACTGCTGTTTCACCTGCCTTAAGAGCATCCCAGACACTACCAATTCAGGCACTCCCTCTATTAAATCACAGGAACACTTCTATCCATTTTTTCATATGGGTAATATACCCCTCATCCTCTAACAGTCCCCTTTCAAAAGTCCAGTTCTGTTGTGCCCTCTCCCTCCTAATCTGTGATATCTCCAAGACTAGAGGACTATGGTCTGACTTTATTCTGGGAAATGTTTCGATGTTGCATTTCGCAATTAACCCCTGAGAGACAAAAAAGTAATCCAGTCGGGCCAGTTTTCTGTGAGGGGCCGAAAAATAAGTACTTCCAGAGTCAGACTTTTACAGTTTTTACCCCTCTCCATATATCTAATAGTCCATTCCTTTCTACTAAGTGGGACAGCGCCCTATATACCCTGGGCTTTCGGCCTTTATATAATCCCGGGCTGCCACCCCAGCACACCCCAATCCCATTGATGTTCAAGTCCCCACACATTTTGATGGGGGTCACCCATCCTGCCAATTCTAGATTTAAAAAGTCAAAAACCTCGGGGTCATCCCCTGTTGATCCATATATTGAGCATAATGTAAATGAAAAAGTAGACATATGTAACTCTGCAATAACGTAACGCCCATATTTATCTGCAAATTGCTTCTTGTTGACAATCTCTTTTCCCCGGGTTAAGATGGCGACCTCCCTTGTTCTAGTGCCCTGTGTAGTGTGTGCTATGAGGTTATACCCTAATTGATCTAGAACTTTTTTTTCCGTTTCCATAATGTGCGTCTCCTGGAGGCACACAATATTGGATCGCAGCATTTTCAAATCTTCCCCTACCCTACGTCGTTTTCCAGGATCGTTTAAGCCACATATATTAAACGAGGTTATCCTTAAATTCAACATGCTGACCTTTTAATTTTTTCCACTTCTTGAAAAAACCACCTCTCGCCATTAATTACACCATTCTTATTCTTCTTTTTCCAAGATCTAGTTTCAGCATTTAACTGGAATCTCCCTAGTGTTTGTAGTTCCCCATTACCTCCCTTACCTACGCCTTTCCCCCACTTGCCCCCACCCCTCTCCCCGGGAGACTCACCCTTTCCCCTCCCTGAACCACTGCCTCCCCCCCACCTAGTTAGTGAGACAAACAGACCTTGTGGGGTCTTGAGTGATGGTGCCTGTGTCCCTCCCCTCCTGCTCGATGCCCTTGTCTTTCTCCTCATTCTAAGCAGAGCCTCTCTTCAGTACTTCATTATACCAGTGACACATTTGTTCTGTTACTTTCATTCGGTCTCTACTTCCGTATTTCATCCAAATACTCTTTTGTCTTAATTTCAGATGTGAAGATTCTCACTTTGTTGTTATATATCGTTTTCAAAGGTGCTGGGTATGACAGATATGCCCATACTCCCTGCGCTTGACATGGTTGGATCATCTATCTCAGGTGCCAACGCCTTTCGACAGACACATGACAGAAGTCAGGTTGAGTAAAAAATGTCTGTCCTTCATATGAGCGTTTGGAATCTGGGCGGGCTTTGAGGAATACTGCCTCTTGCAATAAATAATTCCCAAAATACACTATGATAGCTCTTGTTTGTTGCACCCCCCCTGTATGCATCTTCCTGGGATTTCTGAGCATGAGAGGATATCGGTGAACTCGTTGGACTTCCGTGTCCCAATTTCACTTTTGGAGCTCGGGGAAGGCCCCCTTCAGCAGTTTTAGGACATAGGCTCTTATATCGCTTCCCTCTATACCTTCTTCTATGCCCAAAAACCTTAAATTGTTGCGTCTTTGCCAGTTTTCATATTCTTCCAATTTCCATTGGATGTCCGTTATCTGTGCCCCTGGGCTTCAGTTTGATCTTGTCTTTTCGCTACATCACTCTCTAATCGGGCAGTACGTTCCTCAACAGCTGTAATCCTTTCACCCATTGCGGAGCAGGCTTTCGCGATCTTTCTCACTGCCCCTTGAAGCTTTTTTGTTGCCAGGCGGTTTTTCTTACCATCTTGCCGTGTCTCTTCCTGGTGCTGTTTGATCGACTCATAAATCAGTCTCAGGGTCGGTTCCCTAGAGTCCTGAGTACTATTTCCCTTTCTGACTGCCAAGTAGGATTCCTCATATTGCTTTTGCGTGGCAGAATAATCCCACTTTAAGGCGAGGTTTCCTTGCTTCTTCGGGCCTTCCCTGGCCTGCCCCTAGGTCATCTGCTCCTTACTTCGCCTGAGGTTTCTTTTCCTATGCACTACCGTATCAGGCCCATCAGTCTGACTACCAGGGTCAGAGCTAGAAGATATAGAGGCACTCTCCACATCAGAAACAACCACGCTTGCCGCACTTGTGTCAGACCCATCAGTTAAAGAAAAAAAGTATCCCCTGGGTCCAGGGATTCTTCAAAGGTCCGGTGGCTTGCAACCCGTTTTATCAAAGTTTTTGTCTCCAGCCCTATCCTGTTTGATGGAGGTTGGTCTGAAACCTCTGGTGTGGCTATGTTGCACTCTACAATCTGGGGTACTTCCTCCGATGGAGTAGCACCCTGCTCTTGTCCAACCCCTGAGCCTTTGTGAGCTGTGACTGTCAGAGGGATTTCATTCTCTAAATTGTGGTCCAATTGTTCTAATTTCATCCCGTCCCTCTTGTCATTAGCACCAATATTGAGGATCAAATCCTTACATTGCGTTACGGGGTGATGCTCTGCCTCCCCTTCCCCTCCTACCTCCGTGATGGAGCGCTTTCATCCACGGGGGCCACCGCCACAGAGGGGAAGAACTCGGTTATCACCTGCTGGGGATCCATTTTTGCTCCTCTTTCTTCCTCAACATTGATCTTGTTAGGATTGGCCTCCATTCCCTTGCTTCCTTTGAGGGCAGTTTTTGTTCCCCTGGAGAAAGTGGGGTTTGGGCCCTTGGAGTGTGAGGGGGCACACCAGTGTGGATACCGTGGTGACAGCTGCAGATGCTGATTGCCCAGCATCTCCATTCCGATCCTGGGTAGAGCGAATTGATTTGGGAGGCATGATCAATTTGGTGCTTTTCCCCGCTGAGAGCCACCCGTACCGTACTGCAAGCACAGCCAGGAGCTCTGTGGCGGCTCGAGCAGAGACAGAGATCCGTTCAATGGAAGCCTTCAGCGTCCCCCGGACCGTCCGTGAACCAGCCACCACACGGACCACGTAATCGCTTCTTCGTTCCAGGTAAGCGAGGTGGAGACTGCGCTCTTGCACAGGAGCAAGCTGGGTGTTTTGGAGGCTCTGCACCGCCTCAATCTACTGCATAGAGCAGCGGGAGATTGGAAGACCGGAGCGGTCTTTCACAGGTACGCCATCTTGTCTCCTTTAGTCCATTTGAATTTCATGATCCTTGGTGACTTTAATTTTTACTGAAAGGGCTCTGCTTGTCGAGATTCCACCTCTTATTCTGAGCTCATGGCCAACCTGGGTTTTTCACAGTTAGTTCACTCTCCTTCTACTACTGTTGGCCATATTCTTGATGGAATGATTACCAACTCTGACAAGATTTGTATTAAGGACATAATTCGTCTCAGCTGGCCTGATCATCGGGCAGTGCCTTTTGCATTCACCTTCCCTTATCCATTGGTAGGCAATGCCATGTGCCTCGTAGGGTTCAATCTTGTACAAACTGGAGTAAGATCACTCACGAGGACATGCAAACTGCTCTTAACATCATGGCATCATGCTTAGACCTTTTCTCTGGCCACCCTGTGGAGGGTTTTTCTAGTTGGGGGGCGGTAGCTATAGATAATGTTGCTCCTTAGAAAGTTAAGAAAAGTACTAGAAATAAAAGTTCTGCTCCTGGTTTTTGGAGCAACTTAAAAATCTTAGGTGGCTGTGCCGCAGACAGGAGCACAAATGGTGCATAAATCTGGATCCAGAGGAGAAAATCAAGCAAAACGCGCTACTCTTAACGTATAAGCACTTTATCTTCGAGTCCAAATCTGCTTTTTATACAGGGAAAATAAAAATCAGCCAAAAACTCTTCTAATGAATTGCTTGAAGTTATTAAGGGCCTCTTCAGCAACTTGTGAATACTTCACAAGCTTTCTGCGATAAATTAGCTAATTTTTTCGGAGAACAAAACTTAAACAAATGCTCATAGTTTGATCACTCCAGTGTTCAAGAGTGTCCCCCAAGTATTTTTCACTCCCCCTCTAGTGCGCTATTTTGGCTTCTGTTAGAATCCGGGTTCTCTGGTTGGCATAGGTAGGTACTTGTGACAAGCAGGGAACCTTTCCTCTAGTCAGGGTAAGGGGTTATACTCCTAAAATAACCCCTGCTCACCCTCTAGATAGCTTGGCGCGAGCAGCCAAGGCTTATCTCAGAGCGTTATAGGTTAAGCATTTGTGAACACATACAGTAACCAAGTGACAACACTACAAATGGAAACCACACAGGAATTATATTAAAAATAAGGATTCTTTATATAGAGGTACCACAAGACCATTAAACGACAAAAATACACAATACTGTTACTTTAGGTGGTAGAAGATTGCTTAGTTCTCTTAAGTTCTTAAATGCGACACTTTAAGTCAATGTACCTTAGATGCGACATGCAGGGCAACGAAAGTGTTGCAACGATGTTGATGCGATGAAGTTTTTGGTGCAAAGAAATAAAGACGTGAAGATCTTCCAGATGCGTTACGCTTCTCCGATGTTGCGAGAAGACTCGACTCGATGCGTCAGCTACAGCGGCGTCACCCCTTTACGCGATGCGACGACAGCGGCCTTGGCAGCGGCACTCTTCTCCGATGTTTGCGAGACGCTTCCGCTCGATGCGATGCTGCAGCGGCATCACCCCTTTACGCGATGCGACGACAGCAGCTCCGATGCGAGGCTCTTCTCTTGATGCGGTGCAATGCGGCAGCTGCGATGGCGACACGCTTCTTCGGCGTTGCGAGACTTCCGGAATGAGGCGAGACGCTTCCGCTCGATGCGATGCTGCAGCGGCGACACCCTTTGCGAGATGCGACGGCAACAGCACCGACGGCGGCACGCTTCTCCTTCTCGAGTCGCGCTTCCAGCTCCTTGCGACACGCAGTCCCTCAGAAGGCCCAACAACAACAGCAGGCACTTCCAAAAGACTCTGGGGAGCTGGGGGTGAAGTCCACTGGCCCTGGGACTTCGTTCAGGGGGCAAGCTCAGCACAAGCCCTTGGAGATCTTTTTCAGCACAAGTTGAAATAAAAAGTCTTTCCCAGTTTTTCTCCTCTCCTTCAGCAGCAAGGCAACCACTGCAGGCCAATCCCCCAGGTCAGGGACAGTACTCCTTACAGCTTTCCCGGTTCCTTCTCCTCTGGCAGAGGTTCTTCTTGTTTAAGCAGGATCTAATTTCTTGGGAGCAGGGTCCCAATACTTATACCCCTAATTCCTTTGTTCCTCTGGGGTTGAGGGGCCTTTGCCCAGTCCAAACCAGTTCTTGAGCACTTTGTTGTTGTGAGGCAGGCTGTTTCTTTCAGGGTGCAGGGCAGAGCCATCAGACGCTCTACAGGGGGTGGAGCCAGCATTGTGGTGGCAGAGCACAGCCCTATTCAGAGTCCAAGTGTACTCCTCCCACCCATCTATCTGTCAATCTTCCTATTCACCACCAGGCTACCTAGCCCTGCCCATCTGGGTTTCCCCAGCCCTGTCACTCACACAAACCAGACAGCAGATACACATCACACAGAGGCGGGCTGGAATGGTTAGACAAGCAAAGGCCAACTTTCTAAAAGTGGCATTTGCAAACGCAGAATATTAAAATAAACCTTACTAAAAGATATAGCTTATTATTCTGAGTTCAGGCATACTAAACTCGATTTTCTACCATGTTCCCTGGGCATGTTAGGATCATAGGATGTAACAATCTTAACAGCCCATTCTGGCCTACGGGGACAGGTAGCCTTACAATAGGGAAAAACGAAAATGGCTGTAATTCACTATTAGGACATGCCACACACATCAGGGCTTGTCCTACCTTATGCTTACAATGCACCCTGCCCTTGGGCCTACCATAGGGGTGACTGATATGAAGTTAAGGGAAGGTTTAGGGACTGGGAAGTGGGTGCACTTGCCCAGTCAGCATGACAGTACCAGACTCCACGCAGGTTCTGCAATGGCAGACCTTAGACACATTTTACTAGGCCGCTTCTGTGGGTGGCACAACCAGTGCTGCAAGCCCACCAGCAGCATTTGTATTTACAAGCCCTGGGCACTCCTGGTCCCCTTTCTGGGGTCTGACAGTAAACCAAATAAGCCAATCATGGAATCCAACCAACATATACATTTTACATAGGGAGCACTTGCACTGTGGCACTGGTTGGCAGTGGCACAGTGCTCTGAGCGGCCAACACCATAAAAACACATGAGGCACAGCGACAAAAAGAGGAAGGGAGACTCACGCCAAGGTGCCAAGTCTAACAGCTTCCAGGTTCTGTCGTATGCTGATGACTCGCAAATGATCATGTCAATACCTGACAGCATACTTCTGGTGGCAGATGGCTATAAGACTGCACAGCAGAAATCGGTAACTGGAAGAAAGACAATTTTCTAAAGTTGAATGCGGACAAAACCAAGTTCCTGGCCTTTAGGGCTCAGCAGTCCATATGGTCTGAACTTTGGTGGCCCGAATTGTGTGGTCCGTTACCCACCCCGGTGAAGTCAGCCAAAAACCTCGGTGTTCTTTTTGATAATTCCCTGACTTTTAATCTGCAGGTTAACCACATTACCAGAACTTGTTCTACATTATTAATCTTTGAAAAAAATCTTCCCGTTTATCCGGGTAGAGCTCCGTAAATTGGCATCAGTGGTTTGATTACGTCTCGTTTGAACTACTGCAGTGCCTTATATCTGAATATCAATAATTCTTCAGTGAACAAGTTTCAGGATATTCAAAATGCCACTACGCATATTGTTTTAAACAGTCCTACACATCTTTCATTTGCAGAAGGCCTATGGCCCCTTCACTGGCTTCCTACAAGGAAGCCAGAGGTTTTTAAAGTGCTGTCTATGCACAGTTTTTCTAGCACTGCACCGGAAGGTACCGCAGGTTATTCGGTCATCTTTTCAATGGTATATGCCCAATAGTTCGCTCAGATCCGCATCTGGTAGGAAGGTGGTGGTCCCTAAGATCCGCAATGCCAGATGGGGCGGACGTTCTTTTTCCTACGCTTCTGCAAAACTTTGGACCACCATACCTGCTCACATTCCCGAAACAGGAATATTGTCAGCTTTAGGAAACGACTCAAAACCTGGTCCTTCTCCCTCTAGTTCTCTGGGTCGGTGGGAATCCCCCTCCTCGCTGCTTAGGTATGTGCTCCTTGACTGGCTTAGCGCTTCGACACCCTTGGGTTTAGTGCGCTTTATAGATTCTTTTTTTATTCAATTTTTTCATTTCATGGACGTACAGGTTTTGTAAATACTGCCCAGATATGAAGACCAGTAAATCTGTGATACTCACATATTTACCAAGGTACTCAACCTACTTTTGCAATTTCACAAAGCAAAGAGGGAAAATGATGGTTATTTCCGGCATGTGAGGAAAACCAGTGCTGGTTTACCTGCGGCAGATAACAAAATGCGGATACCGTGAGATTTGAAGAAGAACAGGATGACTGCCCCGATCTCAGCCACCTTAACCTCCAACTCCCTCAAGCCCACCCACCTGGAGAATACACCAACACTTCAGGGTGGATGAGGTCAAAAGAGAGTATTTAAAACACGCTGTCCTCACAAGCAGTTTTCCTATGTCGATCTACCAGAATCAGACATATATATCGCAGAGTATGATCAAGCAGATGTAATTTAGGATCCACATCAGTTTAATCTCTTTCTTTTTTTCTTGCTGTAGTCTCTCATCTGTTAAAAGTGAATTGTGTGTAATTCAGCACTGTTGGGCCCAAAGCTGTGTAAATTATGGGGGAGGATATGAGGCGTGAGAGATAACACAGATAGACAGGGGCTGAACATGAGCAGGACAAGATGTGCCTAGAGTCGGGCTCCAGACAGATGTGGGGCTATACTGCATCATCAGAGGGCAACACAACCGGTGGCAGACACATATTCAGCTTCTGTGTCTTGTATAGTTGTGCAGGATCTCACACTACGCAATGGGATGGGTTTGTTTGGAGGATGTGTGGGAGAAGAAGGGTTTTCTACATGACATACATTTTTTAAAATTATTTCGCAGAAGCTAATACCTCCTTCATTCTAAGAACAATTCGTTTTCCCTGGGGTGGATAGTACAGCTTTACTGTTACCCTAGAAGGGCTTTTAGACCAAGCCATCAAATGGTCAGGCCTGTTGGAAGGCAATTGATTTTGGTGTCACTATTATTAATGGTTCTTCATTTCAACGGAGCGATACAAGCACCGTTTTAAGTACTGAGAGTCATAATGTCCCTAGGGGAGTTCACCGCTCCTCTATGTACAAGAGCATCATAAGCGAGCTTAGGTTTCTCTCCAATAAGAATCTTTTGGGATTTAGAGTATTCACCATCCTAAAACAATTTTGAAAAGGACCACTGCACAGTGATCAACAACTGTAAACAGAGCATGTAAAAATCCACCAATTAATGTTTGTACGGAATTACCTAATCTAGAATATTACCTTGGTTACGGGTACTGATAGCAACCTGGCAATAAGTGCACACAGTGCTCATAAGATGTTTTGCAATGTTCAGGTCTACTCTATCGAGAGGTCTGCCAAAACACTAGCTAATTTCACCCAAGATAGCCATAGAACTGGCGAGAGATGATGTGTGTGGCATAAATGCAACAAAGTAGCTATGAAAATGTGCAGATTAGAGTGTATCCATTATTGATAGCTTCATCTTTAGGACCCCACCTACAACAATTTAAAGAGTGAAGAACTTTGAAGTCAAAAGGCTGTTTCTCTTTCAAAGATCCCTAAAAGGACCATTTGACTTCAAAGTAGTTTTCTTTTAACTTTTGTTCTCCTGGGGACCTGGGTTGTGCTAGCAAGTTTACCTTGACATACCAGCTCAAACTTTGAATAAACGGCAACTTGTCCAAAATGACGCAGCCTGTCATCTGCACTGCTGTCAGAGAGATTGTATCATCGTTGCCTCAAGCTGTACTTTAGCCAGGAAAATTGATGTCAAAGTCACCCATACTGCGTTCCACATGGGGCCCCGCGTTCTAACTCAGCGGCTGACAGTGAGGCGTCATATCCAGGAAACAGAAACAAGCTTTCAGCCAGACCTTGTACTTCCTGTCTGAAAGTACTCAACACTGCTGAAGCTCATGCCAGGCAGAGGATCGCATAAAGCCCTGTTTTTAGGTCTCACCTACGCAGCGCGCAAGCACTGTTTAAGAGGGACCTCTTGGAATCGCTCTGTACTTTCTTGGAAACTCGTGCATGTTTTGCACTGTTTCCAATGAGTACTCGTGCATGCAGAGCGTTCGCCTTGCGGTAGCGAGCAGTAGCGCCATCTGTTTGTAATTATCGCGCCAGACGCTGCTCGCTCCCGCAAGGCAAACGCTCTGCATGCACGAGTACTCTTTAACTTTCGCTGACGCGGGGCTGCGCTTGTCTTTCAGCGCTTGTTACAGTTGATTTTGAATGGCGGTTGGTTTTCCTATTGATGCATGAAATATGTGGCGAGTGATTGCACTCTCTGCTTCAGATCACATGTATGGCCCTACATGCAGACTTGTATTGGTGGCCTGGGTTACTGGTTCATATTGTGAGTGCCATACCAGTCGATGCCTCATTGTGGCCACTAGTTTCAAATTGAATTTGGCTTTAGTTTAAATAGGAGACCACGCCAGGAACTTTCCCCTGGTCCTAGGATGCTTGTTTCCGGCCTAGGGAGGACCTGGCTTGGCAGTTCGGGCTGGACTGTTCCCATGAGGCACAGGATCAAGACTGATTTGCATATTGATTTGCCAGGTCTAAACTGAGGTGGCATGGTGAGCAAACGAATGATGGATTTAACCCAGATCTCTTGACTGGGGTGAATGTTTTGATGTGTTCTGCATTCCGTCCATCAATTTTCTGTCTAGGAACTTTTCCCCTGGTCAGCTGTTGCCACCTTGATAAATGGTAGGTGTGTTTTCAGTGTCTATCCGTGTGCTCACGTGCTAAGCATGATCCCACACCACACTTCAGGGTGCCTGTGGGCGTGCACAAGTCAGTGGCACTTCGTTATCGATGCGTCCGTAACTCTACATCTTGCATCCTGCTATTTGCACGTTTGAGATTTGATTACGTTTTGCCGGCAGCGTCAAGACCCTCCGTGATGCTGACATTTGTTTTTCCCGGTTTACGACTGGGGAAAAGTAATGCCAGTTGTGATTTGCTTTACAAACGTGCTCCATATGCCTGTAGTTTGTTTTACAGGCGTGCACATGCCTGTAATTTGCTTTACAGACGTGCACATGCCTTTCATTCAAAAGTTAATTGTGAGTAAGCCTTTCCAGCGCCAAGTGCAATACGAGCAAAAAATGGTGCAAATAGCACGACCGCTTCTGTTCTAGCTGATATAAGCAAAGATCCTTTCCACTGCCAGCTCATACAGTATTTGTGCAGCAGTGAGGTCGGCATAGGATGTCGATGATTATTGATGGGGACAATAGCCATGGGTGGTGGATCGTCCACGGAGACCTCTGAAGGCGCAGTAGCATCAGTCTGTGCATAGGACCAGTGCATGGCCCTGCGCCGCAGGCTAAATCCCAGACCAGTGATGCCAGGTCAAGGTGGGCCTCCCACCAACAACGGAAGAAGGTGGGTGGTGCGTTCCGCAGAGCGCGTCTTCCAGCCTAGCGTCTTTGTACCGTGGATGACGGGTCTTGCGCTTCCCAGACAAAAGCCTTTGGGGCAGATTTACAAGCCCCTTGCGCCTCATTTACGCCGCCGTTGCGTCACTTTTGTGACGCAGCAGCGGCGCAAATCCTGCGCCATGGTGCGGGGTACTTACAACGTGACGCAGGAACGCCTCCTAAAAGTGGCTGAGTGAAATCTACAAGAATTCACTCAGTCACTTTTAGGCCCATGCTGCGTCAAAACCCTGTGCCTGCCTGAAGCAGGCGTAAGGATTGACTCAGCATTAACAAGATAGGGCCCCCTAGAGCATTGCTGGAGCTGCGTCGCGCTTGCGACACAACTCCAGCAATGCGCCACTTTTACGGCACAGATGCGTCACGCATCTGTGACATTTTTGCCCCATGGTGGCGGAGCCGTGGCGCACAATAACTGGGGCAACCATGGTGGCGGAGCTGTGGCGCACAATAACTGGCGCATCCCTGCTGATATGCGCGATGCACCAGTTATTGTAAATATGCCCCTTTGCGTCCTCCTGTCCCGTCACAACCACCTCCTCCACTGTGGGCCTGGGAAGCCCTTGGGTGCGCTGTCAGCACCTCTTTCCTCGCACACTCCTTAAACATGGCACATCGCCTGCGTGCGAGGCACGGAGTCTCCTTCCAGCATACAGATGAGCCCAATGGTGGTGCTGACTCGCCGGCTGCATTGAGGGCGAGCCTTCAGTCAACAGCAATGCTTGATTCTGCTGAGATGTGCCGTACCTGCAGAGCTTAGCCTCCCTGTCTGCGGTATTCATCTCGCTGTCAAACAGGAGGCTGAGGTAGGAAATACAGAAGAGGAGGTTGGGCCAGTGGATCCCCATGCATTCTGAAGCTGGTTTACCGTAGTGACTTTCTAGGCGCTCTACCTGCTCCTTGCTGGAGCATCTGTTGGCTGTCTTGCAGGGATCATTATAGTCGTACACAATTCTTCAGAACATCGGCTGGGTGTGGTATTATCCGGGCCGGTGGAATTATGCAGCAGGGGGGCGCTAAATTAAGTGGCAAGGAAATCCAAATATGCGGCATAATTCGGCACACATTTTTCGATATTACTTCATTATTATTTGATTTTTACGCGAAGGCAATGCCTTCTTAGTAAAGATTTCACCCCAATAGGACCAGTTTAACAAATCAAGTACAGAAAAAAGCAGCTGAAATATGATCAGTCCACTACACCCCAAGACATTACTACATTTTTAGTAATTTAGGATCCGTTTCTGCTAGAAACACATTTTTTTTGTTAAAATTTGCAGATTATGCGCAGGTGATGGATTATGTGTCAATACAACAAATCCATGATTATGTGAAAAGGCTGCTGCACAGAATCCCATAGTACTTACTAGTGGCCCTGGGTACTAATTGTGCCTTGCAGTGGCGGTACACAAGTGCTGGGAAGTCTTCCATTGCTGAGGTTAGAATAGGGTTTGGGAACATTTTGGTTACATGGGGTTGGTTGTCTTGAGTTCAGTGCACAACCGTCCTCTGGCCTTAGTGTCTCTGTTCTTGAACCCTCTTGAGGTATGTCGCGGAGCTAGGTGGAATAATTATTAAGGCTTATTTATAAAAGTTGCAGCACTTTATCCCGGCTGTCGTTGGTGTTTGTCACTGGTCATCGGGTGTTAATCTGCTTTTGTGACCTTTGGGTAGACTTTGGTGGGACTTGTAGCATGTTGCCACCTGGATGGGGTTTTCTGTGGCAGGTATCTTTATGAGGCGGGACTAGATTTCCTTTTTTTTCTGGTTTTGAGGTGCTTGTTGTGCTGTTCATAATATGTGCTTTAAAACAATTCCCATTACTTTAAAGAAGTTCCCCTCCTAGAATCTGTGTGCTGGTGTTTGCAGAGAGAGCCATCCAAAGTCTCTAGTCACTCTGGGGTATATTCACAAGAACGTGTGATAACTACCGCAAGAGTAGCGTAACGCAACTTTCACTATCGCAGCCCATCGCGGGAAAATAACCCCGTGACAACGTGGGATTCACAACAAGGCGGTAGCATGCGATAGTCTGCCGAAACCGCAGACATTTTCTGCGATAAAGCCACCTCGATGGAGATAAAAACACAAACCACAACACCAAAAAACCTGCAATGGGCCAAAGCGCGATGAGGAAATCAGCGATAAGCAGTGCTAGGCCTGCAACACACATCTAGCAGGTGGGAAAAATCTCCATAAAAGCAGGAAAAAACACCCACACACAAACTGACCTACACCCAAGCACCATGGAGGCAGCCGGAGTAGGCACAGAGGACGAGCGCATCCTTACAAGCACCCCGGATGACCAGCCTGGGGCCACGGGGACATGGAAGGGCAAGGACAAGAAGACAAGGAAGACGAAATTCAGTCCGCAGGTGCACAGGATCATAGTCATGGAGGTGATGGAACACCATTAACAACTCTTCGTCACCTCCAACGTGTCACTGGGCACCAAAACTGTAATATGGCGGGACATCGTCAACAAGGTGAATGCCGTCGGAGAGCACAAGCGGACAATGGACGAGGTCAAGAGGCGATGGAATGACAACAAGCGGAAGACTAGACCAAGGATAAACTCTCCACCAACCAGAAGGCAGCAATGCAGACTGGAGGTGGGGGACCAGCGCCACAGCTTGAGCTTGATGACATGGAGGAGCTGGTGTCGACAGTCATCAGTGTGGAGACTGTGGCTGGAGTCGGGGGACCGGACACTGCTCAACAGGACACAACACAACCGCAACAGGGTGAGTGACCACCAGGTACTTGGGGGACGGGTGGAGATGGGCACAATTGCACACATGCACAATCAAGCAGAGCACAGTGCACATCCACAATGACTCTGGGTCATCGCCCAGATCTACAGACTGTCACAATGTACAATGCCATGCTGTCTGAATGTCAACCTGTACTATGCGTCTACACACATATGGACACATTTTAATACACCATCTCCCCTTGACATCGCAGGGGCACCGTCAACACCTCCTGCAGAGCAGTCCCAGCCACTCTTCATGGATGACGAGGAGGACAACACTAGCATCGACACCCAAACCATCCAAGACATCATTGACCTCATCCGCTACTCACCTCCAGGCTCAGGGCAGCCCAGCTACATCAATAAGACCCCACCCACCACCCAAACCACCGAGTCGGAGGCACCCACAGCCCCGGCACCCTCCCAATAGCTCCAGGAAAAACACATGGCCTTCCTACGCCGTGTGCTGGAGTGCCAGATGAAGACGGCTGAGCAGGTGCAGGTGGGCTTCGGCATCATGGCTGCCAAACTGGACGCCATCCTTGGGTGTCTTTGTCCGCCCCATGGTCTCCAAAGAGCCCTGACTGGCATCGCTGGAGTCATGACACGGAGGGAAGAACAGCTGTCCGCTCAGAGTGGCTCCAGCGATGCCAGCCGTGAGCTGGCACACATGCGGAGGCTCATAGAGGACATGGTGCGGATGGAGGCGGAAAGGATGGCAGCCACCGCTGCACATCATTGAAATGTAGCTGGGATCTATCATGCCCTACAGACCTCCACCATGGCATTGCCGCCACAAGGCGGATGCTGATGAAAGCTGCTGCCTCCCACACCAACCACATCCCCGCCCCCTGGTGTGTCAGTGCCACCCAGTGCGGCTGCTGGATCCACTCAGGCCCCTGATCTGTCAGTGGCACACAGTGTGGCAGACGTATCCACCCAGGCTCCTGATGTGTCAGTGGCACACAGTGCGGCAGCCGGTTCTGCAACACCCACAGGTGGGGCAGGGCTCACACCCGGGGACGAGGACGTGGAATGGACTGTGGACAGAAGGACCAGGCACTAGCATTCATTGCCACCACCTGGCCTGTTTCTGCTTGGTCCCGCACATGGCCTCATGACCTTCCACTTACCCACGATACACTACAATGCACTCACCTTGGACAGCGACATGGACTGCCACTTCGGCATTGATGGCCAATGACACGGCGATCAGGCTGCGGACTGTACCCTTCCCTTCAGCAGGAATTGTCATTCCCGGATGGATTCTGGATGGCCCTCCAAGGGCCCATATTGTGTAGTGTGCTGGCCATTGCCCTGAACCGCTCCAGCTGCATAACTGCACTGGATGTGCAATAAACATCCATTGACGCACTGCTGTGTCATGTTTTTCATCAGTCATGTATGCATGTGTGAATGAATGTTGGGGCAGTGATTTCCGTTGTGTCAATGATGCTCATCCTGTGGGATGCCAGTCAGAGGGTGCTACATTGCATTTTGTGTACCGGGTCCCGTGGACACTACAACAGGAACACACGCATCACTCACTTCCTGGTCCGGACATGACCTGAAACACGCCCAGAGCCCACGAGTCATTGTTGCAAGCCCTGCGCTGGTCCGGCGTAAGGCAGGCCAGACCACGCCGCTTACGCTCATAGGGGTGGCCCTCATTGCTCCCCGTCGCAGGCAAACTCGCTGGTGGTGCGCAGGTCACTGGTCTAGTTGTCAGCATGTCACAGCCACTCCCTGAGGGCAGGTTTGTATGCACACCACACCCATCCGGCACAGGCATCACAGGCCATGTGACTCCGCCAACATAAGGGGCCAACGACGTCACATTCTCCTCTGCCCGTGGTGACTGGATGACGAACGCCACGGTTCACAATCATGAATGTCACAAGAGTTCTGTTGCGCACAGGGTTAGTGGGAACCCAGGCCTGCGTACGGCACGGGCCGACCACCACGTGGTGCTGACTGGGGTTGCACAGGGTTAGTGGCAACCCAGGCCTGCATACGGCACGGGCCGACCACCACGTGGCACTGACTGGGGTTGCACAGGGTTAGTCGCACCCAGCGCATTGCGGCAGGCACAGGCACCCCGCCACGGGACAGTGACTTTGGGTGCACTGAGTCAGTGGCACCTTAAGCTGCTGAGCGGGTGGGCACCCTCCAATGATGCCCCGTCCCGGCGGTCCAGGCAACTCAGGTTTTGTGTGCCCTGCTGGACCGCAGTGTAGGCTACAGCCAGCGGGCAGCGCGGGACTACCGCCACATGGCCTCGCCTCTGGGTCACATACTTAGTGGCACCCATTGGGCTGATCGGGTGTGCAAAAGACACACAATTGATGTACGTAATGCTGAACAAATTAAAAGTGAGCGGGTGTGCAGCCTGCAATGTTGCCGGGTGCACTGGTATGTCCTCTGCCATGGAGTATTCAAGACCCAGCACCAAACGTGAGACCTGTTGGCCTGCGGAGCGTGGCTGCATGGTGTGGAGGGTGCCATGTCAGCGGGCCCCGGGCTTGTGGCTTGCAGCGGCACGTGGTGGGACATCCAGTCTACATGCCGGTGGCGGAAGGTGAGCAGTGAGGCATGGGTGTGCATGGGCGGGCATGCTCCATGGGTGGCGGGGTGCCTTTGTGATGCATCTGCCTGGGTGTGTATGGGCAGGCATGCTCCGTTGGCGGCGGGTGCCTTTGTGATGCCTCTGCCTGGGTGTGCATGGGCGGGTAGGTGATGTTATCTTGTGCAAGTGTGTGTACGGTGCCAGTCATGTATCTGGACTCTGTTTCAGATGCAGCTCTGAATCAGATGTGTGTCCTGGTGTACTGCTATACATACCGCCACGTGGTTGGAGACACACCAATGGCAGCAGGTGAGCAGTGTGGCCTGGGTGCGCAGGGGCAGCTCTCTCTCTTTCTCTCTCTCTCTCTCTCCCTCTCTTCTTCTTCTTCTTCTCTCTCTCTCTCTCTCTCTCTCTCTCTCTCTCTCTCTCTCTCTCTCCCTCTCCCTCTCTTCTCTCTCTCTCTCCCTCTCTTCTTCTCTCGCTCTCCCTCCCTCTCTTCTCTCTCTCTCTCTCCCTCTCTTCTTCTCTCTCTCTCTCTCTCCTTCTCTTCTTCTCTCTCTCTCTCTCCCTCTCTTCTCTCTCTCTCTCTCTCTCTCTCCCTCTCTTCTCCACTCTCTCTCTCTCCCTATCTTCCTCTCTATCTCTCCTTCTCTCTCTCTCCTTCTCTCTCTCTCTCTGTCCTTTGATGTGCGCAGGACACACCTTCTCATCATGTTTTTTGTCTTGCAGGCTGTGATCTACAGACTGTTCCGCAGGGAGCCGCCATGTGTCTTCATTTCATTTCGGTGTTCATCTTAATAAACTTTTATTTGTTGCTTCGAAAGTGAATATGTGATGCTCATTTCTATGACGACACATACATTTCAACTGTTGTGATTGTGTCTTTGTTGGGGGGGGTGCCAGGGAGGGGTGGTCCGGGGGTGGTGTCGGTGGGTGTTGTGGCCCTCTCTGATGTCCGGGCCACAGGATGTGTGGCTCCATGGCATCTGTTGCACTTCCGATGTGGCCCTGGGCTGGTCTCCCTTTTGTGGTGCTGGCTGCCGTCCGACTTAACACCAGGTCAGAGCAGGTGTAGATTTCCTGGTGCTAACGCGCCTTATCGACGGTTTTGTGTTCTTATCGCCGATCGGGCTGGTCGTTGAGTATGTTGAGGTGTTGTGTTATTGCGGCTTTTGGCACAGGAACGCCTACTCTGCATCTCATTAGCGATAGTTGCGGGTATCCTCTGTGGCGCTGTTTTTTGCGTCTGCTTTCGCGGGTAAACTGGTGCTGTGGGCTGTTAGCACCAGCTTGTAAATGGGGAGGTACATTTATCACGACTTTGGCTGTGATAAAGTGCCGTTACTTCGGCGATAGCTCCTTGTGAATATGCTCCTCTATTTTAAAACATACTCTTTTTTTTGGCCTTGCTTGATTTGGTGTAGTGCTTTTGCCCCAATTTCAGTGCCTCTATGAATATTCCCGTTATGGACTCAATTAGGCTCTAGTTGCAGCAGGTTGGCTATGAGCTAGTATTGAGTAGGCACATGGTATAATCTGCAGCCCCTTCATGGCTGCACCCACATGGACAAATAAGTATTTGTAATACCGCCATGCTGACGGCATGCCTGCCAGCTCGCCCACATTTGATGGGTGTCCAATTTGTTTCAGTCATACTCACCCTCCTGACAAACAAAATGCCCCTGTAGATTTAACTGGGGTCACCCTCAACACCACCCTCCCAAAACTGTTCACCCTGATGAGACCCCCTTCTTGAATGCCGGACTGCACCTCATTTCAGAGCCCGCGGTGTGCACCCGATAGAGCACGCCCTGCGTAAGAGCTACTGCTGCAGGGGATGCTCTGCCAGGCAGCGCGCGCTGGATGCACTTCCTGTTTCCCGTTCGCCTCGCGCTCAGCGTTCTGTTGCCACGGCACAGGTTATGTAACGTGGCACCGGGTGCGGTTGTTCCCAGACATTCCCTTATCCGAACCATGCCTGGGACGGCCTGCTTGCCGTGGGGCTCCGAGGAAGGCAGGGGAGCCGCTGGCCAAGAACAGGTTTGTTAGCTTGAGCCGCCCGCATACAGATACACGAGACCCGGCTGCATTCCCTTCCCCACACGGTTCGTTACCTCGCTGAGTAGTACCCTATGCAATGGGTGTCATTGTACCGCCACCTAGTGGTTACTTCTAGAAGGCACACAGCATCCGGGACGGCTTTTGCGCTTTTTCATGTTTCTTTTTTTTTTGTTTAAAGAGATTTATTAAAGTAATTAGAACAATGGGTACAAAGCACTACAAAGCATATTAAATAAGTAGCATTAATTAAACAGCTGAATAAGTAAACTAGTGGAATAGATATCATAAAAGTATTATCATGAATCTAAAGATACGCCACAAAGAGAAAGCAGTAATAAACTGTGTACCAGAAAGAGTAAATAGCATTTTTCAATTTTGAACTTTACAGAAAAAGGGCAGAAAAAAAGAAAAAAACAAAAACGAAAAGGAAAGGAAAGGAAGGAAGGTAAAGAAAAAAGAAATTGGAGATATAATACTATCTTCACCTATTATAACAGTAAAACAATAATCATATAATAATCACATTGGTATAAAAAAACAGAGTAATAACTGTATAAGTGACATATCAAAGAAAATAGAATAAAAGAGAAAAACTAGAAAAGAATAAAGTACTCATGGTGGTTGATAAACAAAAGAGCTATTTTGAGTACGCAAAACCGAAGCAGATAAGTAGCTAGTAAGTGGAGACCAGAAGGCTTCTTTTCAAATAAGTTGTTGAGAGGTTTTGGAAGAAGCTCTGTCCAGTCTATGATGATAACAAAGAAGGTTCCACCAGGCTGAGAAGGAAACCTTAGAGGCATCCTTCCAATTAGAAGTAATTACCTGAAAAGCAATAGCAATCAACAAGTCCACAAATATACCCACTCTACGGGAACCAATCCTTTCAGCAGCATTGCTCCCCAAAAATATGGAGAATATGTCAAAAGAAAATTTAATATTACAAATGGAGGAGATTGATTCACAAACCCTCTTCCAAAAACGTGCAATGTTAGGACGAAGAAAAATGGAATGCATAAAGGAGCCGGGAGTGGAAGGGCATACCCAACAATTTGGGAATAGATGTGAACTATACCTGGAGATTGATAATGGAGTTAAAAATAATCTATGATAAAAATAAAAAAGGGTCTGAGTGGTGCTAGAATTACAAGTGGTGTGATGTATGCGTGTCCAAATGGAGTTCCAAGTATGAACGGAAAGGGTGCATTGTAGATCAGATTCCCATAAAAGCTCAACTTTACTTTTAGGGCTACTAGGAGAAGAAAAAAGTAAGTATTTGTAAACTTGGGCTTGTTCATGTTTCTTGACCTGAACTGGGCCCCCATGACAGCTCTGGGAGTGGCGGACACCCAAAGGTCAAAAGCAGGGCACAAGTCCTAAAGCAAGCATTGTCATAGCCAATAGGTCTCGCCTTTGGGACCTTATAAGTGTTTAGTTAATCAGCACAATATCCTTGGTGCAACAATATCAACTGTTGCATGGCTAAACACTTATAAGGTCCCAAAGGCGAGACCTATTGGCTAAGCCAATGCTTGTTTCACACTGTAATGTGTGAGTTTATTCTATCTGCAAATGGGAACCTACTTCCAATTTGTCATTAAAATACATCTTTTACAGCACCAAGAAGCCATTCTTAATGGTGTAGTTTTACTGTGACACAAAGGTTTGAGCTGTGATGTATGAATTACATTTTTCAAATGACCTTTGGACTCGAGTGACATCATTTTGCGAATTAATCAACATATTGATAGATTCTTAATTGCTGATTTTCTTTCATTTCTATAGATCACTGCTTTCGACAGTGTGGATGATGAGTCGAAGCACAGCGGTCATATGTTTTGTTACAAGAGTCCAAAGCCACAAGAGTGGAACATGGAAAAGAACCCTTCTTACAGCTATTATATATACTACATGTATGCCAACATTATGGTGCTCAACAACCTAAGAAAGTAAGTCAGAAAATGAGTCTTGCAGGAAAATGTAACAGTAGCTCATCCAATGAAGGTGTCCATCGAAGGTGTTCTAGCAGCAAGATTATCTGACTAATAAAGTTGTAACCAGGAATCTTTTACATTTTGATGCTGGATCAGCCTGGCCTTCCCAGAGAAGTGCAGTGTACAGATGAATGCTATGAGGAGGGAGGGGGTAGAGGGTACATCAGAAAACTGGCAACTTTTTGACCAAAAATGAAGTGTAAAATTACAATTTGGACTGATTTCAGCTGCCTATGTCGCCAAATCAATCAGATAACCGTAATAAGAAGCTTTTTAATGTTTAAAACTGAGGATGTGGGTAACTTAACCATAAAGTCTCAAACATCCTAACACTTTTCACTTAAGTTGACTAGAGCGATGCTGTGAAACGCAAAGGCTAATTTGGGGTTTACAAAGAGCACAAGGCCTGACTTGCTTGGCTTTGTAAAGAACTGAAACACAACACAGCAGCTTCAATTCCAGATGCACTAAGGTTTGTAAAGCTGGAATTGCGTGAAATTGGTACACCTATCACAGAGAGGCATAACAAAGAGAAATATTTTTATCTCTTGTTACTTCCTCTTTCTGAATTACACATATAAAGAGGAACATGTCTCTTTATGCAGGAAGATAGCCCCTCCTGCAGTACAAGAATCACGCCTGTAATGCAGGCACCCTTGCACCATGGTACCCTGTGTTGAGACTATGTAGTGTCTCAGACCCACACAGGCATCCAAGCATTCCACCCACACTAACATTCTACGCGGAACACCCACACTGGCTGAGCAGCTAGGTACAGAATGAAGGGAACATATTAACATGACCTGAGGATACTACAGACTACTCAGCCACAAGTGCACAAGTGCAGGCAGAGAGCTGGAGCGCACCATATTTAAGTAGATTTTACACTTTTCAGCTCTCTCCTGTTCACGCAACGCAGCACAGCATCTTTGCTAACTGACCTGCGTTGCATGGACTTTTTACAAATATGCCCTTAAATTTGGGTGAGTATTGAAAATATGGCCATTAAAATCTGGATTTAGAAATATAGGTTTAAATATGACAATAGGATGCTTCTTTTAAAGGGAAGGGCTTAACAATAAATGGAATGGACACCCTAATTTACTGTGACACCCCTTAATCTGGCTATAATTTTCTTGTTTCATCTGAGCATATGTCTGATGAAACAATGCATAGTAATTTCCCATGAATTCGGTCGAGGTAGTGTGCAAGTTCACTCTTTATTTCTCTAGGTAATGAGGGAGATTTGGAAGGGAAAATGTGAAATTACATATTTTTTCTTCTTGTTTTTAAAATCTATATTTACTTATCTACCACTGTTCAAAGATTCATTCGCTCTAAAAAACAAAGGGGCAGATTTATGTTCCCTGTCGCATCCCTGCAAATCAGCATGGATGCGCCAGGGAAGATGCGTCACGCACGTTTGCCCTTGCGCCACCGCAGATGCGCCGCATTTACAATGCGGTGCATCGTGGCGCAAGGACAAGCAGATACGTGACGCATCTGCCGGCGTAAGGTTGGCGCAGTGCTGAAGTTGCGTCGCAAGCGCGACGCAACTCCAGCACTGTTCCAACCTACCCTATCCCTAACATGGTGCGTCAAGCCTTACGCCTGCTTCAAGCAGGCGCAGGGTTTTGACGCATCAGCGTTGGGAAAGTGACTCAGTGAAATCTTATAGATTTCACTGAGTCACTTTTCAGGGACGTTCCTGCGACGGAACGCCCCCCCTGAGTAGAAACGCCCACATGAAACCTGACGCAGGTTTCATGTGGCGCAGGGCTTTACACCATGACGCATCTCCATAGATGCGTCACGATGTAAATGGGGCGCAACATGGCGCAGGGTTTACGCTGCCGCTGCGTCACAAAAGTGACGCAACAGCGGCGTAAAAGTGGCGCAAGTCTGATATAAATCTGCCCCTAAATGTTAGTGGCAAAGAGTAAAAATTAATGCCTGCTTCATGGATGCATCATACTTAAAATCTAGAATTTGTAATGGTTCATGAGACTCTTCGTACTTGTTGTCACATGTACATCCTTGATATGTTTGGTCCTTGGGGGTCCGAGGGCTTCATAATTTTAAATATTGTCCTGTCTGTAGAATTTTCCCTCTGTTGGGTTTTGTATAAACATTGTGAACAGTATTCTATTTCTTTGTAAGCCGAAGAGCCTCATTTAGAATTTAGCCGAGCTTGTGCTTTCCCTAGACTCATTTAGAGTCGTAGAAAGTATTAGGTTTCCAATGGCAAAGCCTCAGCTGGCTCCCTCTTAGCAAACCCAAAACATGATAGTCTGTCTGCCAATGGGCCACCAGGTTACGGTTGCAATCGGCAGGGCGACAGTCACTGATTTTCCCTGCTTGGGTTCTCCATGCCTCGTAGGACAAAACAACGTATTGCCTACTGGGCCAAATGAACAAAGAGCCAGATTTACTAACATTGTACATCATGGTTGAGCTACAACACAAAAAACTAGTTGAGATTTACAAAGCAACGTAAGAGTCCATTTGCGTCGCCTTGTGCGGTACTGTGGGAAAAAAGTGCAATGCAACGAAGCTCCATGCTTAGTAGGCATATCATGGGTGGAGCAGCTACCCATGTAGTTGATGCAAACTCAGATTTACTAAAGGCAGTAGACCTCGGTTTGCACTAAAATGGTGCGTCTACCTTAGAGAGGTGTAATGAGGAGACGTATCTTTATTTCTCCTTAAAACTTCCTATTTTAATGTATTCATACACTAAATGTATACATCAAAAGAGGAATATGTCTCTGAGGATTGTTTTTTGCAGTAACTTATCCCTCTCAGCACAAAAACAATTACCCCAACGCAGGCCCTGTAGCGATATGACGCAGGGGTACCTGCGTTTGTACTGGGCAGCCACAAGTACTCCAGCACAGCAAGAAAGCTCAACAGCGCCATGTCTTTGTAAATTTGGCACTGTCCAGCTCTCTCCCATTTACTCAACACAGTGCAGCAACTTGCCTTGCTGCTTTGTTGTGTGAACAGTTGGTGTTTTGCCTCATGGTGTCTGATGAGCATTCATCTGTGCTTCAGTGCATCATTGCATTGGCAGTTGCACTGAAGGCACAGAAATCTCTGGCCAGCGGGGAACTCTAAAAATGGCTGGTGGTTGTCTACTGAAGTGGTGGGTTGGCCACCAAAACTTAAATGAGTACAATGGTGACTAATATGCGTCATCGATACGTGCTAGTTCGCTTCAGACTAAACCGCATTCCTTTTATGCTGGGTTTTCCCTCAGGATTATACACAATGAGTGAACTGCCAGCTTGTCCGTGTGATTGTATTTCCCCTCAGTCCAACCTCCATTTTATATTTTTTTGTAATTTTTATACACTTGAGCGTAAAAAGTACATTTGTCCCATTTTCCAGAAATATAAGTTTGTTCAATGCCGCCCAGCCCTGTACTTTCTTCAAATGTTACCTGACCCATTTGTTTGTTTTTCCCTTTCATCTTTTTTATGTATGTCCTTAGCAAAGCGGAGATCGATCAGTCTGGAAAGTGCCCAAAATTGATGATCGCTCTGTTCAGTTTGTAGTTTGTATATCTAAAAGAATCTATTAACGTGCTTTTAATTGTAGTTTTTTAACCTCACTTTTTATCATCTATTTTATCTGTAATTATTGATGTTCTATTATGAATATGAGATGTTTTACTTGATTGTATGTTTGTCTTTTCATACTTTCATGACCTTATTGTTAAGGCCGAATAAAGTTAACTGAACTTGAACTTAAATGAGTACCTACTTCCATTAATGTGGTCCAATGTCAGTTTCATCTGACATATATATTTGATTTCAGGGAGAGAGGAATGAATACATTCCTGTTTCGCCCACATTGTGGAGAAGCTGGAGCAATCACTCACCTGCTAACAGCTTTCATGACTTCAGATAATATATCTCATGGCCTTAACTTGAAGAAGGTAAGTCTGGACAGATCAGTCTTCGTCCTCCTTTTTTCCTGGTAGCTCTGCATCTGTGTGTGCATGCTGCAAAACAATGTACAAAAAATATGCCACATATCACATGGTTATTAAAAGTTACCCATGAGAGGATCTCAGAATATTCAGTTATTGTTGTCCTCTACACACTCTAATATTATCTATGACAGAATGACATTCTTCTCTCTCTCTATACCCTGGCTGATCCTCTCCTTTTTCTCTCACCTGATCTCTCTCTCGGTCATAACTCTCTGTCTTCCAGTTTCCCACCTTCTCTCCATTTGTGTGCCTTTTCTCTTTTGCACCTTTTTAGGTTTCGCCTGCACAGTGCTTGCACTGTGCTCGTGAAATCTCTTGTTTTTAATATATCTTCAATAGGGGCTCTTATCAGTTCCTATAGCTGAATTACCGTGTTCATTCGCTTTGTGCGGAACTTTATTTTTTAACTTTCCCTGGCTGCAGGCATTTACGATACTTCTACTAAAGCTACTAAAGCTGTTCACACTGTTTAAGCCAAGATAAGATCTCTTCCCACGGAAAAGGCAGACAGCTTCTAACAGTATGCTGGAATGCTTGCTTTGAATTACTTAGTTGTGTAAAGCAGATGCTTTAGCCTTAGAACGTCTGTGGCATTTCCTATTCATGCCTCAGTACCTTTCTTTGCCCTTTCCAAGCATTATCGGATTGATTTTTTCAGCTTAATTTATTTGGTCATTATGATCAAATTCTAAATGTTGTAATAAACATTGCTCGTTAAAAATAAAAATAATATACAAGAGCTATGCTATATTTTATCACTAAACAGGCAGCCACAAGTGCAGTTACCTTGGAGTCAACAGGGTCATGATTTTAACGGGGCAGGAGGTGCAGTGAACTCCGCTAAACACATAATATTGCTATATTTGACTACTAAACAGGCAGTCACAATTGCAGTTACCTT
This sequence comes from Triturus cristatus, assembly GCF_964204655.1. Taxonomy (NCBI): domain Eukaryota; kingdom Metazoa; phylum Chordata; class Amphibia; order Caudata; family Salamandridae; genus Triturus; species Triturus cristatus. The sequence goes on along the minus strand of NC_140590.1, from coordinate 134,942,328 downwards.
TCAGTTAAAGGGGACTTGATTTGAATGCTGCAGCAGGAGCAGTGGCACTGGGGCTAAAAGCTCTAGGGACCCCCACTAAACCCAGATTATTGCTAAAAATGTAAACTAAAAAGGCAGTCACAAGTGCAGTTAGCTTGCAGACAACAGGGTAATAATTTCAATGGTGCAGCAGGTGCAGCAACACAATGACCAAAATCTCTAGGCACTTCAATCAACACCTAAAATGTCTATATTTTACTAATAAAACTGGCAGTCACAAGTCCAGTTGTCTTACAGGTAGCAGGGTTATTTTTTTAATTGAGCAGTCACAAGTGCAGTTATATAGCAAGCGCTATGGTCATGATTTCAATGGTGCAGTAGGTGCAGTGGCACCCGGACCAAAAGCTCCAGGCACCCCACTAAAGACCAATTATTGCTATATTTTACAACTAAACATTAGGCACAATGGTCATGATTTGAGTAGTGTAGCAGGTGCAGTAGCACTGGGCCAAAACGTCAGAAATCCTCTAAACACCTAGGTGCCGATCACGATCCGGTAAAAAATGTCCCCGTACGACTCGTATCGGGTCTTTTTACCGTACGAATCGTACAAGTGCCGTACGAACTGGCAATCACGATTCGCATGGTAAAAAGTCCATACGAACCGCACTGGGAATATTTCCCCACACGTCCCCGGGTCGGAAAATGTGTCCGACACGTCCTCGGACGATTCACCGTACAAACGTGAAAGGTGAACTCCGACCGGGGAATCACGATCCATCCCGGGCGTCCGAATGTACAACCGTATGGTGAAAAGACCGTCCGCACCGAACTCCCATAACAACCATGGAGACGTCCAAACAGGTGCCCGGTACGTGCCGTACCCCCCCAGCCCCCGTAGGTACGCGCCGACCCCCCCCGCCCCCGTAGGTATGCGCCGCCCCCCCCCTCAGCCCCCGTAGGTACGCGCCGACCCCCCCCCAGCCCCCGTAGGTATGCGCCGACCCCCCCCCCGCCCCCGTAGGTATGCGCCGACCCCCCCCCGCCCCCGTAGGTACGCGCCGACCCCCCCTGTGTGTACACCCGTGTACGGTGCGTAACCCCCCGTGTACGCTCGAGTCGTACCCCCACCCGTGTATGTACGGTGCGTACCCCCCCGTGTACGCTCGAGTCGAACCCCCCCCGTGTACGCTCGAGTCGGACCCCCCCGTGTACGCTCGAGTCGAACCCCCCCCGTGTATGCTCGAGTCGGACCCCCCCATGTACGCTCGAGTCGTACCCCCCCCGTGTATGTACGGTGCGTACCCCCCCGTGTACGCTCGAGTCGAACCCCCCCCGTGTACGCTCGAGTCGGACCCCCCCGTGTACGCTCGAGTCGAACCCCCCCCGTGTACGCTCGAGTCGGACCCCCCCGTGTACGCTCGAGTCGAACCCCCCGTGTACGCTCGAGTCGGACCCCCCGTGTACGCTCGAGTCGTACCCCCCCCCGTGTATGTACGGTGCGTACCCCCCCGTGTACGCTCGAGTCGAACCCCCCCCGTGTACGCTCGAGTCGGACCCCCCCGTGTACGCTCGAGTCGAACCCCCCGTGTACGCTCGAGTCGGACCCCCCGTGTACGCTCGAGTCGTACCCCCACCCGTGTATGTACGGTGCGTACCCCTAGCGCTACGCGCTGGGGGTACGCACCGTACATACACGGGTGGGGGTACGACTCGAGCGTACACGGGGGGGTCCGACTCGAGCGTACACGGGGGGGTTCGACTCGAGCGTACACGGGGGGGTACGCACCGTACATACACGGGGGGGGGGTTCGACTCGAGCGTACACGGGGGGGTCCGACTCGAGCGTACACGGGGGGGGTTCGACTCGAGCGTACACGGGGGGGTCCGACTCGAGCGTACACGGGGGGGTTCGACTCGAGCGTACACGGGGGGGTCCGACTCGAGCGTACACAGGGGGGGTCCGACTCGAGCGTACACGGGGGGGTCCGACTCGAGCGTACACGGGGGGGTTCGACTCGAGCGTACACGGGGGGGTCCGACTCGAGCGTACACGGGGGGGGTTCGACTCGAGCGTACACGAGGGGGTACGCACCGTACATACACGGGGGGGGTACGACTCGAGCGTACACGGGGGGGTCCGACTCGAGCGTACACGGGGGGTTCGACTCGAGCGTACACGGGGGGGTCCGACTCGAGCGTACACGGGGGGGTTCGACTCGAGCGTACACGGGTGGGTCCGACTCGAGCGTACACGGGGGGGTTCGACTCGAGCGTACACGGGGGGTACGCACCGTACATACACGGGGGGGGTACGACTCGAGCGTACACGGGGGGGTCCGACTCGAGCGTACACGGGGGGGGTTCGACTCGAGCGTACACGGGGGGGTCCGACTCGAGCGTACACGGGGGGGTTCGACTCGAGCGTACACGGGGGGGTACGCACCGTACATACACGGGTGGGGGTACGACTCGAGCGTACACGGGGGGTACGCACCGTACACGGGTGTACACACAGGGGGGGTCGGCGCGTACCTACGGGGGCGGGGGGGGGTCGGCGCATACCTACGGGGGCGGGGGGGGTCGGCGCATACCTACGGGGGCTGGGGGGGGGTCGGCGCGTACCTACGGGGGCTGGGGGGGGTCGGCGCATACCTACGGGGGCGGGGGGGGTCGGCGCGTACCTACGGGGGCTGGGGGGGGGGGTCGGCGCGTACCTACGGGGGCTGGGGGGGGGGTCGGCGCGTACCTACGGGGGCTGGGGGGGGGGTCGGCGCGTACCGGGCCACCTACTCTGGTCGATTCGCGCCGTACTTCGCTTTTGCAGCACTTTTTGGGTGCCGTGAAAATATTGCCGTCCGGACTGCTGTCGGTTCGAATCGTAATTCCTGGTTCGTGAAACGCTGCCTGAAAGCGTCCCGAGGTCACGTCGCAGCATTCCCGGATCACATTCGTATGTATATTTTCGTCGGTCGGTGTTTTTTACGATTCGTACGGAAATGGTGTTTCCGTGCGAATCGTGATTCCATGTTTGTAAAGTTTTACAACCGGGTACGAGTCGGACGGGGAATTCGCTCCGACCAACGGTTCGTACGCGGTTTTTAACGGATCGTGATCGGCACCCTAATATTGCTATATTTTACTACTAAACAGGCAGTCACACTTGCAGTTACCTTGCAGTTGAAAGGGGCTTGATTTAAATGGTGCAGCAGATGCAGTGGCTTCAGGGCTACATGTTGTCATAACTCCACTAAACACCAAATGTTGCTATATTTTACTACTGAACTGGCAGTCACAAGTGCAGTTATCTTATAGTCATTATTTGAATGGTGCCGCAGTGGCAGTGGCACTGTGTCAAATGGTTGTCAGAACTCCTCTAAACAGCTAATGTTGCAATAATTTACTACTATTAAACAGGCAGTCACAAGTGTAGTTACCTTCCAGGCAATAGGGTCATAATTTGAATGGTGCAGAAGCTGCGGTGGCACTGGGGCCAAAAGTTGTCAGAACTCCTCCAAACACCAAATATTGTTAGATTTTATTACTAAAAACGCAATCACAAATTGAGTTATCTTCCAGGCACTAGGGGCATGAGTTGAATGATGCATCAGGTGCAGCGGCACCGGGAGTAAAAGCTCCAAGCACCCCACTAAACACCTCATATTGCTATCTTTTATTCCTAAACAGGCAACCACAAGTGCAATTACCTTGCAGACAATGGGGTCATGATTTGAATGGGGCAGCAGGTGCAGTAACACCGGGCCCAAAAGTTGACAAAACTCCTCTAAATACACAATAGTGCTATATTGGCTTACTAAACAGGCAGTCACAATTGCAGTTACCTTGCAGTTGAAAGGGACTGGTTTGAATGGTGCAGCAGGTGCAGTGGCACCGGAGCTCAAAGCTCCAGAGACCCCTCTAAAGACCAAATATTGTAATATTTTTACTACTAAACAGGCAGTAACGAATGCATTAATCTAGCAGGCAATAGTGTCATGATTTGAGTGGGCCAGCAGATGCAGTGGCACTGCGGTCAAAAGTTGTCATAGCTCCTCTAAACAGAAATATCGTTAGATTTTACTACTAAACAGGCAATCACAAATGCAGTTATCCTGCAGGCACTGGGTGCATGATTTGAATGGTGCAGCAGGTGCAGTGGCAAAGGGCCCAAAAGTTGTCAGAACTTCTCTAGACACATAATATTGACAGTACATCAATTCATTCTATTATTTCGCTCTTTTATTTCCTTCTTGCTAATACTATACCACTAGTAACAGCACAATATATTGACTTTTTGTACATAAACAAGCCATAACACTTCAGTAACTTATATTGTACAACTACTCAGCAAGCTACAACTTACAACAAAAAACAGCTTATTATTAATCAAATAGGCAAAACCTAATGCATTTACCAATGCTTGTTTCATTCTTTGCACACTTTCTCTTTTGTGCCTTTTCTTATTTGTGCCTATCACACCACCCACATCACCATCCAACACCACACACCACAGCAAACCTACATGACAACATTTACTTGCATGGATGGTACTCAACACATGATCACTCATCAAACACACAACCGAAATAAGGGACCTACTGAGCAGTGACGCACCAGACCTCCTCTTCATCACAGAAAACTTACTCAACTCCACATCGGCACCCAACATTGTCACAGCAATCCTAACAGGCTACAAGATTGGCTGAGGTGATCGTACCCACAAGCCTGGAGGAGGACTCCAAATTATTCTTAAGGAATTTATTAAATGCTCGACCTAGGCAGAAAACGACACCCCATTTATCAAACAACTCAACTGCACTTCAAACTACAAAGCTCCAATAATTTAACCCTGAATGGGACCCTCACCTACCGACCACCCGGACCGCGAGTCACCCTCACCAACTTGAACATGGACTTCATCACCCCTCTCACCATCAACTCCAGAGCCTGCATACTGCTCGGCGACCTCAACGTCCACCTGGAAGACAGAACCAATCACTGCTCCACAACATCCTTGAAAGCTTCAGCAACATCTGTCTCACACAGCTTATCCCAGGGCCCACACACACCATAGGGCATACACCGGACCCTATCTTTACCACGAGTGACAGCAACAAATACAACACCACCATGTCACTCACACGGACCGACCACTCCATCATCCACTTCCAAATCAACAAACAACAAGTCAACGCACCCACCAGCACCAGCCAACCTGCTGGTGCAAAATCTCTGAAAAAGACTGGCTCAGTGCACTCATCACGGATCAACCTAACCTCATGAATGAATTCAACAAAGACATCACAAACTTTAACAACTAGATCTGGAAGTACGTAGACTCCCTCACATCCATCAAACTCAACAAGCAAAGAAGATCACAGAGGATTAAAACAGCACTGTAAACCGCTAGCTAGAAAATGGAGAACCAGCCTCGATACCTCTGACAAATCAACCTACAAGGCTGCTGTCAGACACTACCACCAGCAACTATGTTACACAAAGAAACGTACACTGGCTGACTCATCAAAGGAAGCTCCAACAGAAGCAAGGAGATCTTCTCAATCATAAAGGACTCTGCCATACCTTCCCCAACTGTCAACAACATTTCCCCGTTTCAAGAACTCTGCAATAACCTATTAAATGTCTTCCACAGAAAAATCACTAAAATCTACAGCATCTTCCCACACCAATTGGATTCTGGCGTCCTTGTTGCCAAACTACTCACCAGCCACTGAGACAACCACCTGCCTGAATGGACGCTCCTCAACAGAGATGGCACAGCGACAATGACACAGACCATCCACTCGTGGGCCTGGAGATGATCCTAACCGACAAACTATCCATGACGTCACAAGTCAAAGAAGTGAGTGCCTCCGGCTTCCACATCCTAAGCATGGTATGTCAGATCTTTAAGTGACTGCCACAAAACACCAGACAGGCCGTCACCCAAACACTCATCACAAGCAGGCTTCACTACAGAAACACACTCTGCATCAGAATTTCCAAGCACCTCCTACAAAGACTCCAGATCATCCAGATGCCACTGCTAGACTCATACTCAACCTCTCACACCACACCCACATCGCACCGCACCTCAAGGAGCTCAACTGGCTACCTATTCACAAATGCAGCCAACCCAAACTCCTTATTTACACATACAAAGGTCAACACAACTTTGGAACAACATACCTTAATAACCTCATACACTTTCACCAGCAGACCAGACACCAACGCTCTATCTCACTTTTGCTCACCCCCAATGCATTCAGAAAAAACAGGGCAGGAGGTTGCTAGGCCTCCTTCATCACACGCAAAACATGGAATGACCTCATTCAGTACATCAGGCCCTCCTCCTTAATTCTTGAGTTCTGCAAGAAGCTGAAGGCCTGGCTGTTCGAATAAAAGCGTGGGGACCATACGCACACTCAGCTGCTTAAGAGTCTGGATACCCTCACAGGTGATTAGTGTGCTCTTCAAATCGAAATAACACAACATAACATAACACTACACAACTCAACTGTGTTCAATCATTAGAAAATGAAAATATAGGGGGTTATTCACAAATGTAAACTTACATGTGAATAAATATACAGATGTGAGTTTACTCTTATACTTGGGAGCATCTTTACTACTTTTGGCCATTCAGAATTTACGAGAGTAAATTTATTCAAAAGTGTAGAGTCGTGTTCCTAAACCGTGAAACAGGGAGTGCAGTCAGCAAAAACATCATACACAACCAAAAAGTTAATATTAGTACTGACTTTACAACCATATTTTATGTTCCACACACTTGGTGAAGACCTCTGCAATCAGGTCAGATACCTTCCTATGGTAAATATACGGTAAAGTGTAAGTGTTTATTGAAGGTTAAATAAAATTCGTAAAAATATTTTTAAAAGACATTTTTATGTAAGTCAATTGAAAATGCAGAATCAATGTTAAAAATGCATTAAAACTTAATTGTTAATTATATATTCCATTATTTAAAAAAAGTCAAACTAAAATATTTTTAAGATTTAAAATTCAAAAATACCACCTAAAGTAAAATATTTATATTTTATTTTTTATGTAGTAAAAGATATTAAATTTCAGCTAAGAATTCATTTAAAGGAATTGAATTATTTAAAAATAAATTAAAGGTACATTAAGTTTTTATATTTCAAAAAGTTTCTTTCATTTTTTTAATTAAAAAAACAATAGTTTGTTTTTGAATATAATTTGCGCTATATTAAACTACATTTATTTATCGTTAAAAAAAAGTAACATAAGTTAATTTGATTTAGCATTAGTCTCTCCCTCAATTATTTTCTGTGGCAGGGTGATGCGGAAACAGTGATGGCCTTGTGTGGTGCTAAGCTTTTTCCTGGTCTAAGCTGGAGTACATTTTCCAATGTTTGAGTCTTTTTTGGATGTAGTAATTATAGAGGTACACTTTTGTGGGTCGGAGCATGTCTCTCCCTAAAGTCCTACATTACTCACTCTTTACACCCTCCAAAACCCCTCACCTTTTTACAGCCATTTCCTCGTCCCTCCCATGCTTATAACTAAAACAGACACCTAAATGTGCAGAGATCTCTGCAGTTGGGACTCTAACCTCTGCACCTCAGTTTATGGCCAATCTTTAGGGCCCCAGAACTAATGTGAGTCCTTTCAAACATAAACACCAATACAGAGTGGATGTTTGTGAAAAGAACTCCTTTTCTCTAGGGACTCTCTCTTAACCCTACTTACAATTGTCAATGCCTCCCTCTCTCAAGGAATTTTGTTAGAAGCTCTCACGATGGGGCAGATACTCCCACTATTAAGGAGCCCTACTCTCGAGCCTCATGACCTTACTAACTACTAACCCATCACTCACCAACCATTCATCTGCAAAACTGTTGAAAAATCAGACTACGTTCAACTCCATTTGCTTCACAACTACCAGTCTGGCTTCAGATCTCGCTACAGCGCAGACTGCTACCTTACACATCAGAGATGATGCCTACCTGAAACCGAATGAAGATGATCCCTGTCTCCTGAAATTGCTCAACATCACTTCTGCCTTTGATGAAGTCCACCATCCTACACTCAAGACACCTTGGAGTCTCATTTGGGATTCAGCAGCGCTGTCCTTTGCTGATTTGCCTTCTCCAGCTTGTTTGTTTGTGCACATATGGGTCACTATAGATTCTAATGACTTGCGAAATCTCCACAGGGTTCCATACGGCCCCCTGTTATATTTGGCCTTTACATGGCACCGCTTTGTGCTCTACTCACAGATTACAGCATCCAGATTTTCCATTGTGCTGATGAGACACAACTCTACTTGAAAGTGTCATCGGCTTCTGACATTTAACACCTCAAACACTACCTGCATTTGATCCAGTCCTGGATGTCCAGCACCTACCTGAAGCTCAACCCAATCACGACAGAATTCCTTTTATTTGCCAAGAACACCAAACAAGTAACAGTACGGATGTATGACGTAACAACGGGTGTGTTTACAACGCGTACAGTTACATCGCGGTTTTTACAACGAACCGATGTAACCACGCGATGCCATTACAACGCAAGTCTTTACATCGACTTGCGCTAGATGGCGTGCTAACATTAGAAAAGCGTAATTTACTATTCCAACTCCAGTCCACTTAACAGTAGGGAAGGTGTTGGGATAGTAAACTACACTATTTGTAATGTTAGCACGCCATCTAGCGCAAGTCGATGTAAAAGCTTGCGTTGTAATGGCATCGCGTGGTTACATCGCGTTCGTTGTAAAATCTGTGATGTAACTGCACGCGTTGTCAAAGTTTCGTTGTAAAGGTTGTTCCCCAACAGTACAAACCTAGCTCAATGCCATGAACCTTGATGGTTTCGAACTCCAAATTTCATCAAATGCCAAGTCACTTGGATTCACCCTGGACACCAACCTCATCCTGAAGGAACACTGCCAATAACCAAAGATGGCCTGGTACCAGCTCTTTTTCTTAAAGAAAGTGAAACCATTTCTTCCAGAAGATAACATCAAAATTGCTGTTCAAGCCCTTGTACTCTTGCATTTAAATGGAGGTAGTGCCCTGCTCCATGGCCTACCAGACTACAGACTGGCACCCATTAAAGTCATCATCCATGTCACATTACGTCTCATCCAGGACCTGACGATATATAATCATATCACACCCATCCTGATCGGTAGAAATCCATTGGCTTCCCTTTCCATTTTGTACCATCTTCAAACCATCTACATCATTTACAAAGCTAGCACGACCAGCACCCTTCGCTTATCTTAAATACAAGGTCCCCATCTCTGGTGGTTCTTGGCAAATCTGTAGCCAGGATGCCAGGAGATTGCAGACTAAGCAGTGTAAAAAAGAAAAAACAAGGAAGCAAGCTTTTTCCATCTATGCACCCATGATCTGGAATAAAATCCGTGTATCCATGTTATTGTTATGTTGTTAAGTTTTATATAGTGCGCGATTACCCAAAGGCGTCTTGGCGCTGGTGTCATTGTGCCCTTCTGATAATGATGAGAGAGGGAAAACAGCTAAAATGTCTAATGAAGCAGATTCCTGAACATTTTTTTAAATTCTTTCCTAAATATTAGAAGATTGGATTGTTCACTCAAATAAGAGGGAAGGAATTCCACCATTTGGAAGCAGAGTAAAGAAAGCTTCTTTCTCCTCATTGAGATATTTTTACTCCCGAGACACAGGCCAGCCTGGCAGACCCTGACTGAAAGGTGTGAGAGGGAATGTACCATTTGAAAATAGCTTGTAGAAAATGAGGGCCTGCTTGATGTAGAGCCTTATGGGCCCAACACAGTGCCTTGAATCTGATTCTTGCCAGCCAGCCAGTGAAGGTCTCTGTAAACTGTTAAGGACACTGGCAGCTCCGGTTTGGATTGTATGTAATTTGTTCAACAGGCAAGACTGAGCCCCAACAAAGTGTGCATTATAATGGTCTATCTTAGACATCACAAGAGCTAGGATCATGGTTTTCCGAAATTCCAATTCCAATGGGAGGAAAGGTATGATTTTCCTAATAATCTTTTTTTTTTTTTTTTAAATCTTTTTATTATTTGCAAAAGAACAAGGTCACAAAAGATATCACCAAAACATCAGAGTTGCTGCGACATCAACGACACACAGTGGCAGTGCGGGTCAAAATACATTTACCATAGGTCTGAAGGCAGGCTAGGTTCAGTTCATAATCTCCAAGTCGGACTGGTGTGCCTGCGGAGGCTCACAGATGTCGCCCCTGTATTCGTTCCAACGTGACCACACCTCCCCCCACTTTCGGGGGCACCCTCGGGCCACATACACAGTCTTCTCCTGCAACATGCACCAATCCATGTCTTTTTGCCAGTCTTTCAATTTTGGCGTCGTCGCTGCACCCCAGAGACGGGCTATGTTTCGTTTCGCCACCATTTGCCCAAGTGTGACCCAGAGTCTCCCCCGTGTAGATAGGTCCGTGGGTTCCCAAATGTTCAATATGCATCTCTTAGCCTCTGGGCGCATGTCAACCTCCCATACCTCCCTCATGCAAGACACCACTCACCTCCAGTACCTCTGCACCCCGGGGCATTCCCACAAAATATGGAAAAAGGAGCCAGCCTCCCCACAGCCCCGCCTGCAGAGCCCCTGCCCCTCTCCCCCCATCGTCTGAAGTCTTGTGCAGGAGACATACACTCTGTACAATATTTTAAGCTGTACGAGCCGAAACCTGGCTGAGATCGCCACCTCCCTTGGGGACGCCAGAGCAGTTACCCATTCCTCGTCGTCGATCTCAAGTCCATCAGCCACCCACTTCTCCTTAAGGGGTGCGAGTGGATCCGGGGGATTATTTATCAGTTTTTTATACGTGAGCCAGATGGCATGCTCCGGCATGTGTCCATCGAGCAGCCAATCCTCGAGTGGGGAGGCCTGCGGGGGCCTAGTCCCCGGGGAAATGTTAGCTTGGAGGGAGTGCCTAATCTGCAGGTATCTGAAATACTCGGTTGGGGCAAGGTCGTACGTGTCCTGCAGGTAAGCAAAAGATCTGACCCCCTCGGGCCCCCACAGGTCCTTCACCTGGGAGATCCAGATAAGGTCCCAGCTTCGGAACCCCTTTGTGTGACCCAAGCTGCCCAGTCTCTCCGACGCCCACAAGGGGGTGGCCAAGGTCAGAGTGTTGGACCAGCCCAACTTACGATGTGCAGCATGCCATATTTGCACCGAGTGCTTCTTCGGTCCCGGGAGCTGATGTTTGCCGGGTTTAGAGTAAAGCGCGACGTCAGAATTCCCACCCGGGAGCAACCACCTGTCCATCCCGTAACCTGGGTCATTACCGTCACTATACGTCCCTTGATTGATCGCTGACAGGTGAGCAGCCCAGTAGTACTTACGGATATCCGGGATCCTAATAATCTTTAGCATAGAAAAGCATAATGATTTTACTTCCTTGGCATGATCCAAGAAAGTGAGCTTCGAATCGAAGCTGACCCCCAATTTTTTCCCCTTCTGAACAGGACATGGAAGGGGTCCAAGATTGGGTGGTCACCATGATGCATTCCAGAATAAGTGGTCTCTACCAAACAATATAACTTCTGTTTTATCAGAATTGATTTGAAAAAAACATTTTGCATCCAGGTGACGCTCATCAGCATACTTGATCTAAAATCCCTAGCCGCTTTGTTGGGGTTAGGGGACACAGACACCACTATTTGGGTGTCGTCAGCATACGATATCACTGATAACCAGAAGGAACGTACTAGTGTGATTAGAGGAGAGATGTAAGCATTAAATAGAGTTTGACCCAGTGAGGACCCTTGAAGGACCCTACATGGAAGCGAGAAAGGGTCGGAGGTAAATTATCCCAGCTCCACTGACTGCTTTTGATCAGACAGAAAAGATTTCAGCAGTCTGAAGTCGGGACCTCTATTGCCCATATCTTCTAGATGGTTTACCAGAGAAGGGTGGTCCACTGTGTTCAATGTGGCCAAAAGATCTAAAAAGATCAAGGCCACATTGTCACCTCTGTCTACTATAGTTTTTGTAGCTTCTGATGCCGCTAGTAGGGCAGATTCTGTGGAATGGAATGCCATAAACCCATGCTGGGAAGGGTCAAGAGCATTGGACTCCTCAAGAAAGAGGGAGATTTCTTGGTTCATAGTGTTTTCCAATATTTTGACTGGTAGTGGGAGCCTTGAGATAGGCCTATAGTTTTTTATTACGTTAATAGGGTCCAGCGTTTTTTTTTTTAGTACAGGCAAGTTGGACTCTTTCTTTCAGATATCTGAAAAAAATGGCTGATTCAAGTGCCAAATTAAATAATGAGGTGAAATGAATGGCAATGGTTGTTGCAACTTGGTGTAACAACAGGGGGGGGGTCTCCTTGGGTTCCCGACTTAGGTGCTGATTACGATGTCCGTCGGAAATGCTTCGAACGGCATTCGGTTTGTCCGAGTCCGATTTGGAACCTGTGTCTCCGTCCGACTTGGAAACACATTCGACCGACCCATTATGATAGTCGTAAACTGTTTGGTCGTTCCGACTAGGTTCTGATCGTTATTTGAGAAACTGAGTCGGTCGGAGCCGAATGGTACAGGTCTATGAACTGCGTATCCGATCGACGCATTAGGATGTTGGATTCGGACAGCCTTTCTGTTAGACCTGGCACCTTGGCGTCAGTCTCCCTTCCACTTTTTGTTGCTGTGCCTCATGTGTTTTGCTGGTGTTAGCTGCTCAGAGCACTGTGCCACTGCCAACCAGTGCCACAGTGCAAGTGCTCCCTGTATAAAAGGTATATGTTGGTTGGATTCCATGATTGGCTTATTTGGTTTACTATCAGACCCCAGTAAAGTGCACCAGGAGTTCCCAGGGCTGCTAGTGGGCTTGCAGCACTGGTTGTGCCACCCACAGAAGCAGCCCTGTAAAGTGTGTCTAAGGTCTGCCATTGCAGAACCTGCGTGCAGTCTGGTACTGTCATGCTGATATCCACACTTTCCCAAGACCGGATCGTCTTAACAAGAGACCCACCCGGAGAAGAAGGAGGACACAAAGCCTCGCGGTAGTGGGATCTTACTTGAATACTCACCGGCCACTCGGTAAAAACAAAAAGGGAAACCGGCCACATTACAGATATAAGATCACCAAAAGGCTGATCAGCCTTTAAATTTAAAGGAAAAAGGAAAGTAGAAGGACGTGTAAGTCACGGACGATACAATCTCTCGATAAAATTGAACATCAAAAAATATGCAGTGATTTCACCACCAATGAAGAAATAAAGAAACAAATTAAAGAAAGCAGGAGACAGTATAATTGTGTCTTGAAAAAGATGGCATTATTTATGTGAAGCCATCGAAACGCGTCAACGCCTTTTTTGAAAGCACAATCCTATGACCGACACAGATAAATCTGAAACGGATTCAAGCTACAACAAACGGTGATCTCGAGTCTAATATGATATGTATTTGTAAAGAATAGAATTAGTGTCTTACATATGTGTCTGTCTCCATTATGCGGGTCATATTTGTGTTCTTGTAATGTTGTGTTGTATTGCAATCAAAGTTGATTGATATGTATTGTATTATGCTTTTTAACAATTGTGTTTTAATGATTGAGATATGAGATGTTATTTTATTGATATGATAATTACAGAAAAATATCTGTCAGAATAAAAGCTTTTTATATATAATTGATTTTAGCATTCCTAGTTTTATCATTAGCCAGAATTCATCTACTATGAAAATTGTAGGAGCAAGGGAATTTCTTTTTATGTGGTTGTAAGTACCTTATTTCCCTTGTGAGTTTCAAGGGGTCCCTCTCTTTTTTCTCACTGGTTTCTGTGAGTGACAGGGCTGGGGAATTCCAGGAGACAGGCTGGGGCAGCCTGGTGGTGAATAGAGAGATTTACATCCAGATGGGTGGGAGGAGTGCACCTGGACTCTGAATAGGGCTATGCTCTGCCACCACAATGCTGGCTCCACCTCCTGTGGAGCGTCTGATGTCTCTGCCCTGCACCCTGAATGGAAAGTCAGAGTCATGTCAACAAAGTGCTCAGGAACTGGTTCTGGCTGGGCAAAGGCCCCTCTACTCCAGAGGAACAAAGGAATTAGGGGTATAAGTATTGGGACCCTGCTCCCAAGAAATTAGATCCTGCTTGACAAGAAGAACCTCTGCCTGAGGAGAAGGAACTGGGAAAGCTGTAAGGAGGAGTACTGTCCCTGCCCTGGGGGACTAGCCTGCAGTGGTTGCCTTGCTGCTGAAGGAGAGGAGAAAGACTACAAAAGACTTTATTTCAACTTGTGCTTAAAAGATCTCCAAGGGCCTGAGTAGAGCTGGTCTCCTGTTAAGAAGTCCCAGGAACAAAAGGACTTCACCCCCAGCTTCCCCCTGAACTCTGCTGTGTGAGTTCTGCCCCTCCTAGAGTGCTGGAACCAGTTTTGGGGCCTCTGGGAGCTGTGCCTGCTGTTGGGAAACTGGCCAAGAAGAAAGAAAACAAAGATCTCCACTTTTTCACGCACGGTCGGCTTAGCGAGAAAATTTCAGTCGCACCGCTCGTTAGCCTGCAGAATTTTATCGCTGCGAACATCGTCGCAGAGCCTGCTGCCGCTGAGCCCGATCAGCACTGGGAAAATCTCCGCCCCGCTCGTTAGCGGGCCGAAATTGATCGCTACCAGCCCAGATCCCCGCTCCGCCTGTTAGCGGGAAGAATTCTATCGCTGCGAACTTCGTCGCAGAGCCTGCCGCTGCTGTGTGGAATCGTCGCAGACCAAGCCAAGATCATCGCACTGCTCGTTAGCGTGAGGAATTTTATCGCTGCGAAAATCGTCGCAGACCCAACCAAGATAATCGCTGGTAAAATTGTCGCCCCGCTCATTAGCGGGCCGAACTTTGTCGCATTGTGCCTTAGTGAGTAAATTTCTACCGGATAAGCTACGCCTTAATTTTCAACGCCGGAGCGCCACTAAGAACTTTATCGCATCACCAGGTACTGTGGGTTAAAACTGACGCTAAGGTGAATGATTTTGTCGCTAACCTAAGACCTCTTTCTAAAAGCATATTCTTGAACTGTGTATGTCCTTTTTGTCGTTATTTGGTCTTGTGCTAAGTCCTTATATAAAAGATCACTATTTTTTATATAAATCTAGTGTGGTGTCCATTTGTGGTGTTGTCACTGAGTTACTGTATAGGTTCACAAATGCTTAACCTATAGCACTCTGAGATAAGCCTTGTCTGCTCGCGCCAAGCTACCTAGAGGGTGAGCAGCGGTTGGCAGGCACCAAGGGGTGCCCCACCAAAGGGTGCAAGGATTTCCACGACCACCTCTTTTTTCAATGGAAGCCTGTGTTGTGCGTCGGAACACTGGCTCCCATTGAGCTCCCATTGAGCTCAATAGAAGTCCGTTCAGTAACATCGTAATCGGTGGGTCAGACTCCCCGAATCGGATTCGGTTGGAAACCATTCTGATACGAGTCGGTTGGAAACCATCGTAATTAGGCCTTAGTATAGGTGATCAGGTTGGAGATCTTCTCTTCTGTAAGAGGGGAAAAAGATTGAAATACCAGCGGGAGAGGACCGTGCTATGGAATCATCAACCAGTGCGGATCCTATATTTATGTCAGAGATGTTCGGAGGTGTTTTAAAATCTTTGTAGATGTTGTTTACTTTGGAAAAAACGATTTCTGCTATTTCTTTGCAGAACTTTTGTCTGGGGGCTATCGCCTTTGCGTTACCCCAAGTAGAAAGAGTTTTAACAGTTTTGAACAGTTCCTTGTATGAATTTCCAGCTGCTCTGATTTTATCAGTGAAGTAATTAATTTTCGTTGCCAGAATCAAAAGTTTATATTTTTTAACATGGTTTTTTATTTTATTTTTTCTTCCGAGCCATATGACTTTCTCCAGATCCGTTCTTGATTTCCTCATTTCTTTTTGCATTCTCTAAGCTCCTGAGAATACCAGGGAGCAGAGGTGGCAGTCCGGTGATTCATTTTGGATTCAAGAGGTGCTACTGTCGTGATTGCAGCCCCTAACCAGGCTTCATATTCAATTGGCCACAAGCTCAATATTGCTAAACCCCATAAATTAACAACCTGGATGCTTTAGAACCAGAGGAGGTTTTGATGTGTGCGATAATTTTAAACACAGATTTATGATCATTCCAGGTCCGAGATAGTTTACTTTTAGTCGAGATCTCAATTTTACTAAAGAAAATACCGTTGAGCATATGATTCGCTTCATGGGTGGGAAGCTGAACCTGTTGTACTAAATCAAAACTCAGAAGATTGTCAATTAAGAGTTCTGTGTTTTTGTTGTCCAGGAACTCTAGATGAAAATTGAAATCTCCTAGGATCATAATGTTTAGGTAGTCTATGCACGACTCCATGAGCCCTAAGATGGAATGGATAAAGGATTCTTTCAGGCCCCGGGGGTCGGTAGATATGAAGACCATTAAAGGTGAAAGAGTTATGCAGTTTAAGATTAAACAAAAGAGCTTCACAGTTTAGATGAACAATCTGTTGGTGGTTCATTTTTATGTGAGAGCAATGAACAATGGGCAATCCCACCGCCCCTTTTTGGCGGTCTATTGAGCCTGATTACAGACTATCCCTCTGAGATTCCTGACTTAAACTCTGCGTCAGTGTCAGCCGAGGCCACTGTCAAGAAGGAAATTTCATGTTTTTCTGATTCCAATAAATCAGCAAAGTCGAGATGGTGCTTAATAAATGATCGTCTGTTTAAAAGTAGGCATTTGAGTTCGGACTTTGCATCCGAACCTACGTAGTGTAATCGTAAGACCTCCCCAACGCTAATGTAATTAAAGAAAGAGTTGACTACTCACCTCTTTAAAGAACACTACTCCACAATACATGTACCATCCGCAACCCAGCTACCTCTCCTATCACTCAATGTTATGCTGGTCTTTGACCCTGTACAGTGCTCCACTGCCTTTTGGCTAGATGTTTGCGATTGAACTATCATGTTCATAAATAGATACAGTACGGCAAGGCCAAAAGCATACACTTTCCCCAAATATTCAAGGATTGAAATTAAAATAGCAAATCATCCTCTCTTCAAAATATGTGTGTTTTATATCTCTCCTATACGTCTAAGGAGAAATACAGGCACTTCTGGGAGGCAGGAACAGATGGAGGAACTGTGAGGGTTCCCACAGGAGAGACTTGCGCACCAGAGACGTTAAAGCATAGATAGTGGTGGATAAATAAAACTGTAACACCAGAAGTGACAGGGGCTGCTGGTGAGCCTGTGAGCCCCCCTCCTGAACTGTCTCCCGATTTGGCTGGATCTCATTGTGTTCCTTTGCAGAGAGACGAGGCGGCCGATCACGGCCAGATCCCCAAGTCTTGTGTTTCTGCGAGGCAGGACCTTCAAGGCCATTGACGCTGCAGCCTCTTCTGCAGACAGTGCTGCAGGAGGATTGCATTATTGGCATAGTGGGACACAGATGAGCTGCTTCATCTCAGCAACTGGTTGTCTGCCTGGTGAGTGAGAGGTCTCTGGATGGGAGTGCCAGTAAAAAGGGATGATACCTGCTTCTGTATATGTCCAACATGATGCCTTTAGTAGAATATAAGGCCATGGGGGTATGACTCCCCTCTCAATGGGTCTCTGATTTTATCCTCAGTTGGGACCTCTTATTCCATTCCTTTGCTGATTCCACGATGAACAGCATGTCTTAAATGCCCCTCAGTGCTGGGATGTACAGATGATGTCCTGTCCCCACCTTGTGTCGTGTGCTCACAATAACATGTTTTGTGTTACCCTCATGGAGGTTGAGATGACCTCCTCCATTTCTGCTTTGAACCCAAGAGTCTTCTGAAAGGGACGGGCCGCAAACACATGATCTAGAGAGGGGGTGACTCACCTACAAGGGCGAACTAGGGGGAATCAGGCAACAATGATCTCCTAAAAGACATCAAAAAAAGCGCGTCCACCATCATTGTTAAAGCTGATTCTCTAACGCTCCATGTGAACAGCATGAAGGAGCGTCTGGACGAGCACAGCACTTGCGCAGAAAGCACAGTGAGCCACATCCCTGAGACGGAGGACAATACGGCATTCAGAAATGAAAAACAGCTGATGATGGAAAAGATCCTGGAACTTATTTTAGTTATCAACAATGACCTCAAAGGCAGATCTCGAAAGAATGACATCCGCATTGGTAGGATTACAGAGTTTGCTTACACTGATTGTAAGCTGCCTTTGAGGTCATTGTTGATAACTAAAATAAGTTTCTTTATTGAAAATCTGCTCACAGACTGTTCTGACAAGTCAAACTTTCACCCATGTTTACTATAGAGCATGCACGCCATCATTTTTCTCAAGAAGTCGACCTGATATGTTTTTTAACTGAAAGATGTGCTGTCATCATATGTAGACCAGGAGCCGGGATGTAGTTATGTAGATTTATTGTTCAAGTAAGTTAGTACAAGGTACCCCACCTTGTACTAACTTACTTGTTCAAGTAAGTTACTACAAGGTACCCCACCGGGAGCAGCATCCTGCTGCTCAGCCCCATTCAATCTAACTGATCACTCTTCAAAACATGCACACACTCCCAACATTCCATGACATCATACTCATGTAGGCTGAGCAGCCAGGACTAGGAAGTATAGGATATAACATAATGCTGGTTAGACCCATTATAGCGCAGCATTGTCTAAACCTTAGAGTCAGCAATACTGTCCTGCACCTAGCGTGAGAAGAGGAATCCGTCATAATCAGGAGCTCTGATATGTTTTTTATCCTGACTTCACTCAAGCCGTTCATTATGTCAGGCAAGCCTTCCCTTCCGTCATGAAAAAGCTGCATGAAATCAACATTTCTATACTGCGCTTAGCCGGCACACTTAAGTATCTGTCTGCAGGGTAAAACTCATCTACTCAAAGCTCACTGACAAGCTTCGACCTTCCCTAAGAAGAAGAGGAAAGGAGTTTGCATGGATCACTTACAAAACGGCTCCAGAGAAGATCCTCGCCTGGTGCACTTTATATAATCTAGCTGGACTGTCAATAATTCTGAAAGTTAGTGCTGTGTATTTTTTGACTTTTAGGATTAAGTCCACTGCTGCAGCTAAGGTAGATGCTTTAAAGGAGGGATGTCTACGGAGCATCTTATGTGGTATATACTTTGGCATGTTCATTACCATAAAGATCTGCAAATTGCCATTCACTTGTCTGATTCTATCATTTAGGATGTCAGAGGTAACTGAGTACACTGCTTAGAATGGCAAAGGCTACCCTTACGACTTCTCAGTGTATAACTTGTCATAAAAGATAGACATTTGGCTGGTGCAGATCTTTGGCTAGTGCCAGAGATGTGTGTGATTAGGAATTGGGAACAAAACACCCGGTCCAAACGTATTTGGACCACTCTCCTGTGGTGATGTCTCTGTTGGTTGCCATATTTTGAGCCAAACCGTTTCAGAATAAGGTTAGCTCTGTTGCAAATGATTTGGGAACTTGGAAGCCTTTCCATTGGTTATCACAGGAGTCTGCCTGTCTAAACAGCCCGGGGTCCTGAAGGATATTCATCAGCACCTCAATAGCCTCAAGAGTAGACTTCCTAATCTAGAGGAGAGCTGTGGATACTGTGAGCCATCAGTTCAGGCTGACCTGCATTCCTGGTTATCAGAATTTAAAGACAAGGCTAAGAGATAATAACATTCTTGGGTATATGGAGATGAGGAGCATCAAGGAAAAAGACAGTGGACATTTAGCAGCAGAGTGAGCACTGAAACTGATGCAGGATTTCAGACCTATGACGCAGACAGCATCCTTAAAGAGCTTGTTAAATTCTATTCATGACCGTATGCTTCACACTCTGCTGCTGAATGTGGAGATTTCGATGAATATCTTGAAAGTGCCACAGCAGAGTGGCCTGGAAATAAAAATTGAGAATGGCTAGGCCTCCTCATAACCACAGGTCAAATAAAGGCTGCCGTCAGTAGTGCGCAGAATGGTCAAGCTGCAGGTAGAGGTGGACCATCTGTGGAATCTCACAGAACTATACGGACATCTTGGCTACTCATATTATGTTGGTGAATGAACAGGAGGCATTCTCTGGCTTGCATGCTTCAGTTCAGTGAGAGTATCATAGCTACTCTTTTGAAGCCAGATAAATCTCCTACGCAATTGAATTCCTATAGACCAATGTCCCTCATTAATACAGACAATGAAATATTAGCTAAGATTATTGCCGTTAGGCTTTTGCAGTATCGACTGGACTGCTTCTCCCAGACCAATCTGCCTCTGTGCTGGGATGTTCCAAATCCCTAAATTATGCTCCTGGGTCTGAGATGAATGCTGTGGGCATCTTCCGATATGCAGATAAACAATTTGATTCTGTTAAACAGAATTTATTTTTCATGATGTTGGACAGGGTGGGAAGCAGGGTCCAATTTCCAACATGGATAAAACTCCTAAATTCACAATCGCTTGTGTAGGATTTGCGCCCACAGCAATCTTCAGAGAACACATTCTGGATGCCTACTATTGCCAATCGTATTCACTCTGACCATCAGCCCATTTTCCAGCTTACTTTGGGAGTTCCATTCTCATAGAAGTCTCGGCAATCATAACCATCACTTCCTTCTTTCTTTAAATGCTAATGATATTGTACACTTTTTTGGGGAGCCTAGGACAAATGTGTCTGCTATTGCCCGCAAACTTCTCGCATTTGATAGCAAATCTGATCTGTCCATAAATTGAGCCAAATAGTCATGTCTCCCTAATCTCCAGTGCTTAATAAAGTGCCTTAGGCTACCCATTGTTGCAGTGGGAATCATCCATTCTCTATCTTGTGTTTATGTTTATATGTGACTTTAAGGTAGTCTCAATGTAGAACTTTGGACTTGTTAGCATTGAAATTACAGGTCAGCTGAATCTCTGGAACACCATTCCTCTAGCTCTAGTGTGAAGCATTGCACTAGTGAAATTAGTACATTTGCTTCAGTTTGTATATTTCTTTCAGAATATTCAGATTTCTGTGTCTCAGAAACTCTATTAAAAAGCAGACACTGAAATTCCAGTGCAATGCAGGAGGCTTTTCAGCTTCAGACTTTGGGATCTATCATTACTTCATGAAGGTACAGTTTGCACACTTTGGGTCTAATCCTTTGCCTCTTTATTTGACCATGGAGGACAATGTGGCATTTCCTCTTCGCCTAACATTGGTGTTACGCCTCCTAATAGGCAGACCGTCAGCATATATAGACACAGCTCCATGTCTTAATTATGCATGATAAAAACCATGGCTAGCAAAAATGGCACAGAACAAATAATTGTATTTTCTGCTCTTGCCAATGGCAAATAATCCTTCTTTGCCTCTTATGATAGGGTTCAAGATATCTCATCAACTGTCTAAGCTGGAGTTACTTGTCCTTGTGATGTCTTCTCTAAGGGAACATGTATGCCTCTGCATAAAAGAAAGCGAAAATGTCCACGTCCTTGGACATCTCCTAGAGTTATCGACTACGAAGTACACTTCTGAGCAAGTGACCATCCTTTTTATGTGGAACGAGCCACAAGAATAACCATCTGGTCTCATGCTCATAAAGAGCTATGCTGTCTATGAAGATGATCGATGTCTTGAGAGTTAGGCAACAATGTAATGGAGACCTAGACCAGGTGATTACAGATGCACAGTGGGTAATCTTCATGCCCAATTTTGTGGACTCGATATCTGAAGCAGAAACAATCTGCCTCACTTCAAAAACTTTTGCATAGGGTTTACTCCATCTGCGGCACAACTAAAAAGCACACAGGAAATATCAGCAATGTGCACCCTTTCTTCTTTTGTTCTCGCTTTCAATAATCAGAGTTTATCCATAGTAAGATCTAATTCCTCTGGCTACCACGAGTGCCTGTCTGATGAAGATGATAAAAACTCTTGCTCCCTCCATTATCCCAGTTTTGACTTCATACAAGAGTTCTTTTGCTACTTGTTTGATGCTTAAGGACCGGAAAAGGCACATGTTGTTCAAATATCGAAACAGTCAGTTGGGGGCCTGGCCAACTGTGATGGCATGAAGACGTGCGGCTAGGAGCTCTGAAAATTCATGCTTAAATTAAGTATCCATCTACAGTACAGACACCTCCAAGGGCAAAAATGTGGAGCGCTACAGACCCGTGGTGAAGAGCCACAGTGGGAGAGAAAGCTAACCTTTGTGGTAGGTCGGCAATCAGGTAATTCAAGATGGTGCCTGTGGCTGGAATGGGGGTTGTGGATGGTTGAAATGAACCGCAACTGCCTCCTGAACTGGGGAGCAAAGAGCAGGCCAGTGACCTGCCGGAGGGAACTACGGCCACAAGTAGGACTGCAAAGGTTCCGGGCACGACTGGCGTCGGAGGATGCCGATAGCAGGAATGGTTAGGTACAGGAGAGGGCAGCGCCGATCGAAATGTGGCCTGGCTTCCGAGGAGGCCTAGCTGTGTCCACACCTTAAGAGAGCTGTGATGGCTCCAGTCAGGAGATTCCATCCTGTTGGGGCTCCTGTAGGGAACAGATGGGCCCTAGACTGGCACTGACTGCACGCCGAGGGACTCTCGGCCATAAATCTGCATCAACAATAAATACAGAGTGGCAGCTCCTGATCAACAAAAGAATCACCTTTAAGCTCCTCGTGCATGCCTAAAAAGCCCTGCACAACACCAGACTTGAATACCTCAACCACTGCCTATCCTTCTACACACCGACCAGACACTTCCGCTCTTCCCATCTAGCCTTGGCCACTAAATTACAGATCTGCAAGACAAGGATGGAGAAAGATCTTTCCCCTACCTCACTGCGAAGACCTGGATCTCCCTACCTCTGTACCTCAGGCAATCGCAATCATTACCTCAATTCAGGAAGGACCTCAAGACCTGGCTCTTTGACTGGATTGCAGAACACCCCACCAGTGCCTTGAGACCCTTACGGGTGAATAGTTGCACTCTATAAGAACCCTGACTGAATGATTTCAGCATCGGCAAGCAAGGTGTGGCTGGGGGTTGGTGAAAGAATGTGGAGTAGTAGAGGGCACTTTTATGAATCATGAAAACATACTTGAGGGCCTGAGGGCACCAAGTGCCTTCAGGAGCATAGTGCCCTACCACCTTGGAGCCCAAAAAGCAGCAGAACGAATCATGGATCGCGCTGTGAGTGCAAGGGAGGACAGTGGCACATTCTTTTGAGGCAACTGGCAGAGAGGCACTGCAGACCAAAAACACACAATGGTGAAAGACAACCTCCCCCCCCCCCCAAACCAACATTCATGCAATAAAGCAGAGACAAATTTGCCGGGTTTATCATGCCCCCGGGAGAAGATGAATAGGAGTCAGGCCCACAGTCCTGCGATCTAACACTGCAGGGCGGCATGAAAGTGATTTAGGACATGCGAACATCTCTGGATCCAAAGGCTGTAGACCTAGGCCTGGTGCGTGCAGACCTCCGAGAAAGTGACCATCAGGGTCACATAAATGGACAAACAAACAAAGGAGGCATGCCAAGAGGCATCTGGATAACGCAAGAAAGTGGAGAAGCTACTCCAGAGAAAGACCACGCTAGAGGCCTGAGCAGAGGATGCTGAAGAGCGTTCCACCGGAACAACATTCGCCTAGTGGGTCTACCTAAGAGAATGGAGGGTGAGTGTCTGGAATTATACCTGGAGGAATGGATAATGGTGGGGCTAAATCCACAAGGACTTTTCAAGTTTTTCTTGATAGAATTTGCCCGCAAAATGCCATCCCTGCCACCTCCTCTGGGGGCATCAGCCAGGACCATTATATTCCAGCTCCTCAATTAAAGAGATAGGGATGCTCTACTACAACATGTGTGGAAATGTCAGAAAACAAGCAGTGGAGACGTATTCATAGTGCTGTTCCCTGACTACATGCTCCAGGTGCAAAAGCAACACTGATCTTTCTAAACAGTGAAAAGAAGGACCTGAACTTGAAATACATAATGTTTTTTCCAGTGAAGCTGAAAGTGATACATGACAACAAGTCACACTTCTGTACAGTACCACAGCAAGAGTAGGTCGGACTAGAGACACCGAACAATCATGAAGCTACACAATGAGTTTGCACCAATAGTAAAAAGGTGCAAACTGAGGAGGACAGCACAAAGGTCAACAAGAACTGAGAACTAGATGATCTATCAAAGTGAAGGGATGGTGATGTGAAACATCCGCCTGGGTGGAATGGGAATAGAAGGTACTCTGGACAGTATATAATCCAAGCGCCCCTGATGGCAACCACAAAGGGACCCAACCCACAAGACCCCTCCATTTGTGGGAGCCCTGTGAACTCTGGGTCAGAGAGAGCAGAATATTTAAAGCTTAATCAGTTGATGGTTTGATTACAACTGCCTAGCACAGCGTTGATTGGGCATGGCGCACCTGAGACGGTCGCACCGATCAAGATTGTTTGGGCTCGAGTCTAAGAGCCAGGGTGGGACAAAGTTCATAGTTTGTGTTGTTACATGCCACACGTCAAGGAGATACTAGTCACCAGGTAGGATTGAGGAGATGTAGGGGGTGTACAGAGGGCAGAAACTGCTCAAATGTCTGACACTATCAAAATGCCACCTGGAATCTATGGGGTCTGAACAACTACACCAAAAGAGTGAGAGTGGGGGCATATTTGCATATATGGGGAGTGCAGATTCCATGCCTGCAGGAGACACATCTGCTATCAGGGGAAGCTGAAAAGCTACATAAAAAAATGGAGAGGCAGTCTTTATCACACTGGCTACAGCTCACTAGCTAGGTGAGCGAGGAAGAACCCAAACAAAGTGGTAGTGGCGTAAACAGATATTGAAGGTCGATATATTCTGTTACACAGTCATCATAATGGATGGAGTTGGCAATTTTTCGCCCGAACACCGATGATCAGTCCTTCTATGGGGCAGTGGCATGATTGGCCATGCCCTATTTGGGCTTTGGATTTCAGTGGCTAAGAAACTGCAATTGTGTGTTGAACAGTCTACTAAACAGACTCACACCAAACCCAGACTATAAGCAGGGCATCAGAAAAAAGCTAAAAAGGACAATGGGCGACCTAGAAAGGGTAGACACATGGCAGGAGCGACACCCGTACACGTGTAAAATGCTAAAAAGGGCCATGGGGAATCTAGACATGATAAACACATGTCGGGAACAACACACACACACACACACACACACACACACACAAGAATTCTCTCACTACACACAGAATTAGTCATCTTTAGGAAACACCTGTGTAGTCAACTGCTTGTTGACCTAATGATTTAGATCCCCCTCACACCCTGCAACAGCTTCTTGTATCTAAGCATCATTTATGATGCACAGCTGTCCTTTAGTATACACTTTGAGAAAGTGACTTCAGCCTGCTTTTTTATGCTGCAGGTCAACAAAAAGATAATTCCTATTTTACAGGAACATTTTAGGAAAACAGCTGTCCAGGTGCTTAGACTTTCTTTCGGACTCATACAGTGTAATGTCTATGACAGCCTGCCGGCCCATACCGTGGTGAGACTGCCACACATGTACAATGCTGCTGCATACCATAGTTTAGAATTGAACAGGTACCTATGGATTTCCAGTCACCTGAAGTCTTTTACATTGACTCCTAATTTGAAAAATGTGGTATCTTTAAAGGCTGGCGCTTCTGACACAAGGCTCTGTACTCCTGTACTAACAACATGAATTCCCACCTCACTCTGCATGTGCTCGGGGTAGTTTTTTCCAACTCTGCAACTACTTGGCAGGTTCAAGGTCTCAGAAGGCACGCATAGGTGGTCGCACTTTTTCCCTTATAACTACCAGAACCTGGAACTTGCTTCCGTCAAATTTGAGCTTAGCCAGTTTCCCAGCTAAATGTCACAAACGGCTGAAACTAATCTGTTGGCATTCTGATAAGAATGGCATCTGCTTTCTTCCCTTAGTCTGTATAACTTTGTATTCCTTCTACTGCATGCCAGAGGAACACTGGAAGACGTGTTACCCACTCTGACTTTGTTTCAGCACTAGAAGATCAATTTAATGACCTGGGGTTAAAAAGCTGCAAAGGTACTGAAATCATAGAGAGACTGCAGACCAGTGATAAACGATACTAAGTCCAATTCTGCAGAAGGATAGGGTTATAGTAATACTGGTTTTACCATTTCAAACTATGGACCTCTGCTGGCTAAACTTGCACCGTATGCTTGAACAACTTTGAGCCCCACAGATTGTCTTCTTCGAGTCTGTTGTCCAAACCATCTGTTGACTTGACCCACATATGGCTTTGACATTACCTCTGTTGGAACAGAAAAGTCTTCTGCATGGTAAACACGTGTATCCCTGTCCTGAGTGCTCAACTGTTCTGTTGTCTGGATCCCTAATGCTGAGTTTCTTGTCATAGGTGAACACAGGTCATGACATAGGCCTGTTAACAGATTGTGGTTGTTGAACCGGGAGGGGCTCCCAGAGCGCTACCCTCATAGTGGTAGAAGGCTACTGACTTCATCAGGAGTTAAGCAGTACAAGTGATGTGGGGGTAGCCTGTACTGTAATGATCGTTAGTAGTGAACAGGATTTTTTTCACCCTATGTCATTGGAGTGAGGCCTATAGGCTCACTCACTTTTAAAAAGTTCAGCTTCTGGGGCTTCTGCCTGCTGTGTCAGACATCTTTCATGAGGATTAAAGACAGAGAGGTCTTCACTTCAAAAGAAGCAGAACCCCAACATAAAACTTCAAAGACTCAGGCCCTAAATCACATTTGGTGTATGGACAAGGACTATATGAATGGAAGGTTGAGTTCTCAGAAAATTGTCATCTGCGAAGCAGCCAGACGGGCTGTGTGAGAAGGGGAAGCTCTGCAAGACATCTGCCTGTGACCAGGACTGGGGGCCAAATCCTTTAGCCTTCCTGCCAGGTCAGGTGGACATTAACCAGGACACCAAGATCACCTGCCCTGGGGCACCATCACCTGCCCGCTTGCCAAGACCAGTGTGCCCTGTGAGGGAGAGGAAAGCATTGGGAAGAGTGCGGTCCATTGAAGAGACCTGCACGAGGATTCCTCGAGCGAGGTGTGAGGCTGTGCTCTGATTGAGTTGTTGCCTGTCTGCAGTGTCAGCTCTGCAAACCTTATGTGCCAGGAGAGGACCACCTTGTTCTGCTGTATCGGAAATACTGTGTGGGAAGCACAATGCTGCAATGCCATGCCGCAATGGCCCCATAAGCCAAAGGGGGTCACTGCTGAACTGATTTTGGGCCAGGAGCGCAGGACTTGTGACTTACAAAATGACTAACCCATTATGTCGGAAGGGGCCAGAGCAGTGAGGGGTGTCTGTGCCCAGATCACGATTACTACAGCAACTCCGTATGCCAAGAGGGGCTGCTGGTACCACTGTGGCCTTAGGTTCGGGTCGTGGCTGGTTCACGGAAATACTGTTTTGACCAACGGGTGGAAGCCGGATACTGTGATCTGCACCGAACGAAATCCCTGAGGTTCACCAAGATGCCACAAGGACGTTGTACCCTCTTTGGAGCTCTGGTCTGGAGTCGCAGGATCACACCAGAACCCCTCATCTCCGCTAGGGGGAAAAGCAACTTATCTATGTGTCCATCGAGCGGAAGCTGCTTCAATCAATGGAATAGACTGGTAACACTGTTCGGCAGAGAAATACTGCACCACCAGGTGCTAAAGAATCCATCGTGAGCGGCCCATCTTTGCCGTACAGGATCTGAACTCGTGAGTACCCGGGGAGATGGCACTCACTGCACTGCTGAACACTTCCATAACACTGGAGCGGTTAAGACTGGAACTGGGCCTTTCTAGCCCCAGGGGACTCGTTGCTACTGGTGCTGCTGTGCCATAGACACTTTTGAATAATTCCTGAAGAGTCAAAGGGAGAACTCTTGAGTATGGCCAAAATGTTTGCATTCCCTGGATGCTGTCACAAGTGAATGTGGAATCACCCCAAGCACATTACATGAAGTAGGGTGGGACAAGGATTTGCCTGATAGCTACTAAAACCCTGACTTCATGGGGGATTGCATGCTTGCTTCTGAATGTCGTCTACCTTTTCTTGTATAGAGTTAGAAGTAAAAATGCTACTTTTTTCTGTAAAAGTAAGTATCGGACTGGACATTGATTTATTATCCCTACTCCTTGCAGTTTGAGTTATGAGTCGTGTTTTTTACGTGTATTTACATCCTTCCCCAGAGGAAGCCTTGACTGCTCAACCAAAGTTACAGCTGAGTCTCAAGTGCAGAAGCGGTACTTGGCCCAATGTTTCGTACTCATGGTGGGTTGGGCCCCGAAACATCAGGAGTAAAAGGCCTCAGCCAACACGTTTGGGCCCAGTAGCCCTTGCGTGCCCAGTGGCCCTCTGAAAGGAATATATGACGTTACTTTGCATGCGTTTAGTACGCATGCCATTACTACGCGGTCGTTAGTACGACCGCGTTTTTAGTTCGCATTCCTTTCCTACGCAATTCGGAACAATGAATTACAGTAGGGGGTGCTGGATGTTGGAATAGTATAATTTACTATTCCAACTCCAGTCTATGCGGACACTAGGGAAGGTGTTGGATTTTAAATCCAACTCCTTCCCCCCCTAACGCAAGTCGCTGTTCCGACTTGCGTAGTAAAGGTTTTCTAAGTAACAACGCGTGCGTACTAACGTCCGCGTAGTAACTGCATGCGAAGTAACGCCTGCTAAGTAAACGCCGTTTATCTCTGAAAGGGGTTCTGACATCCTCAATAGGCAATATGCCTTGATTCAGCACTTATGGTCAAAGCCACTTCTGCTTCTTAATGTTTTGAGTCCCCCCTTCCCTTTTTCGTATTACATTTCCATCATTTTAATTTAAATGTGGTGTGAAGTTTAAGGTTTTAAATGTTATTATTGATCAGGAGTACATTTGAACATATTGACTCACAAATATTCTCTGGAAATTGACGTGCTACTCTTGACAATAACCAGAGATGACCAAAGGAACCCCTAGGCAAACCTGTTTATCTCATTAAACTGCATTAAAACATTGCAATTTTGGAAGGCAATGGCGGAGCATTAAGCCAATATTGACTGGTACAAACTGTCTGCTCCAACTTTCCAATGTTTGCCTTTCTGTATCTCCCTGTTTAATTTAGAAACCTCTGCCCTGCAGCTGGTGGAAAGTTCTAGTAGCATTATAGCCCTTCTGCCTCAGGTGTTGTTAAATGCTCTCTTTCCCATTATATACTCTTGCCTGTAACTCTTAGGCCCTCCAATGTCTTCATTGGAGTTCTCAACATTCCAGCGGTCTGCTAACACTTAGGGCCAAATGTACAAACCGTTTTTGCAGTTGGAAATGGCTTGATGTACATATGCCAAATTACGATTCAGTAACTTGTTACAGAATCGCATTTTGGTTTAGTAATTCGGTATTTAGAAGGAGCGTGTTTAGGGTGTTCCTTCCAAATACTCAATTGTAGTGCTATATATGAATGTTTTGCAATAGAAATACTGTAGCAAAACATTTGTTTGTTACTAAAAGGTAGTGGTAACCATTCGCAAATGGGAAGGGGTTCCCCAAGGGACTTTTTCCCATTTGAGAATATAAAAAATGTAACTTTTAGAGTTTCATTTGATCTTTTTAAATGCATCCCATTTTCCTTTAAGGAAAACGAGTTGCATTAAAAAAAAAAAAGTTTGCTTTATTAAAAAGCAATCATGGATATAGTGGTCTGCTGACCCCAGCATCCCTGTGATATCTATCCTAATGGGTCGCAAATTGCGACCTACCGCATTAAATCCATGAGGTAGGTCAATTTGCAAACCATTAGAAATCTCTATGGAAATGTTTTATTTTTTTTAAATTAGGAATTGCGATTTCCTAATTGCCATTCGGTAAGAATCGCAATTGGGAAATTTCAATTCCTAAATGTTCTTCATGTGGCCCCATGTGATGAGAGATCAAACGGTTTTCAATGCATAACTTTCACTTCTTAGACACTCATACAAGGGGTCAGTAATTTCAGATTCGACCAGTAACAGGAGTTACTGGCTAAATCTGAATAGGAAGTTATTTGTAAAAAACACTCTTTCTGTTGTTTCACCTGCACACTACAGCTGCTAAAAAGCAAGTTAAAAATAAGCAGACAAGAAAGAGCAGCGAATGGGGAATTTCGTGCAGTAATCTGTGTGGAAAAACCTCATCACGTCTGCGATTCCCATTTCTCAGAGTTTAACCTGTAATGGGTTTTTATTCCCACCAATGGAATCACCAGTACCTGCAGATACCAGAGGTATTGCTACTTCAGGGTGCAGGAATACAAATGAGCGAGTTACGCACTATTCACTATCGGGACTTCAGAGTCTTTATCTAAACTAACATTTACCTGATATCATTGAGGGGACAGAGTCACTGGTTCTGCAGTCTGCCTAAGTTTATTTTCGATACTAAAGTAAAAAGATTCTTTCTGACTTATGCCAATGGTTTTCATAAATTTACAAATTTTCTGAAATTCACATATTGAGTATACTTTGAATATCTAGGCAAATAATAAATGTATACAGACACTCGCTCTTCACTAAGCGTAATGCTAAGCATTGTCTACCACGCGGAGGATCCGCTGAAGCACGCATGGCACACATGTGCAAAACGCAGTGGAGAATCCTCTTCCCATTGGTCACCATTAGATATTGGGGATAGCCTTTCCTTTGACACCCAGCATTCACTTTTGATGTTTTTAGGAGAATTATCTGGCTTTTGGGTCTCTCCTGCTCCTGGTCGTAGATTTACTCCAAAGGGAAATCTGCAATTGTGTCAGAGTGTATGCTGATCTGTCAGCTAAAATGTCTGTCGATCCTAACTCTGAAAAAGAGATTTTTTTTTTTTGCTTTCGAAAACCTTTATTTATTTTTTTTTCTTCTTTTTTTTTTTTTTGTGTCCTCATACTCAACCCATTAGGAACCACCCAGGCTTTGGAGAGAAGAAAAAGAATAACACCGCCTCAGTTCACTGGATTTGTAAACTAAACCTTTATTAAAGATTAAACCACATGTTGCGTTACAAACTATCGGTGAGGCACTTGCATAGTCACATTTAACCACCCGCTACATACACATCGGACGTGGGCATGATGATTCAACGCAGTGCACAACATAGCATGAAGAGGCTTAGCGCTGAGCGGAGATGAAATCCTCTGAAAAATAGATTAAGGGAACTTCCAACAGTAGATCACTTTTTAAACATGTTAAATGTAACTTTGGTAAACAAAATAAAAAGGGATTTGCTTTGGTGTTTCACTTGGTACTTGGACTACATTGGGCCATAGAAAAATTCAATTAAGAGGGTGCAAGACCATGATGACAACATTATAACATGCTGCATGTTTTAGATCAGTCACACCATCCAGACTCTGGGTAGTGTCTGGTCGTATAATTTAGATTCCATCTTAGGTCATTGCACTAAATACTGGTTGTTAAAACGTTGAAAATATTATATTGAAAAGCAAAGGCTAAAAGAAAAGAAATGAAGAGATAATGGTTGCATTTGGTTGTCCGTGCCTCTGCGTTCCTTCTGTGATGTAAAGTTCTCTGTGTTTTATTTACAGAGTCCGGTCCTGCAGTACCTGTACGTTCTCTGCAAAATCCCCATTGCTATGTCGCCCCTGAGTAACAACAGCCTGTTCCTGGAGTATGCCAAGAACCCGCTGCTGGATTTCCACGAGAAAGGCCTGGTGGTGTCTCTTTCCACAGATGACCCGATGCAATTTCACTACACAAAGGTAACGAGGAAAAGTAAACTGTGCTCTAAATGTCAACCTTCATAGAATTCAAATTGGAGTACCCCACGTGCCGCTATCATCAAAAGGTGTCGTCACTACTTTGCACAGCATGAAAGAATAAAATACAGCACTTAATAGAGTGCATTCTTTCACAGAGCTCATACTATGGGGAGTGGTTTGTGGCCCAAGGCATTAGAGTAAAGGGATTTTACCTGGGCGTAGGCCTTCTGTGAAACAGTAAATGGATAAACTACATTGGCTCCCAATCCGTCAAAGGATAAAATTCAAAATATGCTGTCTGATTCAGAAGAGCATAAATGGACAAGTTCCCTCTTACCTGGAAAAGAAATGTATTCCCTACACTCCTTCCAGATTGCTCAGATCCAGTAGTGGACATCTGCTGGTAGTACCACGTGCCAAGAAAGCTAGGCACGGAAGCAAAGCTCTATCTGTGGTGGGACCTACATTGTGGAATAGTCTCCCTTTGACTCTTCGACTATGCTCTGAACATCTGACATTTAGGAAACAACTCAAAACTCTGCTGTTTAAAAATAAGATTTAGCTCAGCTCTCTCTCGTTCTGCTGGAGGGAAGGACCTACTGGCCCAAAAGCGCAGAGATACTCCTGTTGGAGTCGATTCTAGCGCTATACAAACTCATAAATAAATAAATAATAAATGCCTTGGAGGCACAGCTGTTTGCAAGACTAGTCTTTAAAAAATGCATAGAGTGTGGTGTTGATTGCAACTGCATTAGCTAAATAAGACATCACCAAACTCTGGAAGGCAGCTTCTCTCTCCTCACTGGCCCCCTGGGATCACACAATGGACTGGTGCGCCTAGCAAAAAGAAGCTGTCTACACCTCCTGGGGCTGCAGCTCAAAGCATGAAAAGGTATGGGGGAAACGGCTGGCATACTGTGGGCTGTGCTAAATGCAAATAATCGGAATTGTACTGTAAGATGTTCCTCCATGACATTTTCGATGCTAAGGTGCTTGACTATGTAGCAATGTGGTTGTTGTCAAATAACAATAAAATCCAGTTTATAAAAACAAAAATATACATAGAGTGGGTTTTGGCACCACCCAGAGGAGTATTTAGCTCTCAACTCATGCAATTGGGTGTTTGTCTAACATTTTACCCCCTAATAATAGCTTGCATTGGAATGCAGAAGGGAATATTTTTCCTCTCAAAAATACACTGCATCATCACACATTACATTCCGTAACTTATAGGTGCATTGTATTCAGAAAGTTACTATGTTTTTTTTTGTTTTTTTCACTGAGCCAGACTTTTCTTTAATGTTTTAGTTCAAAATGAAGGCCAGATGTTTTTGGCTTTGCCACTGCTTGTTTCTATTTAGGTATCAGGACTTTATACTTGTTGTAGGCTGAGGATAGCCAACAAGGTCTCAGTACCATATGCTCTATATAAAATGTATTCTTTATGTGCTACTTATCTAGGCAAGTCTTAGGGGAACAGCCATTACAACGCGGTTTTTACCACGCGCAGCCATTACATCGCATGCGTTACAACGCATGCGATGTTACAACGCAATGCCATTACAACGCAAGTCTTTACATCGACTTGCGCTAGATAGCGTGCTAACATTACAAATAGTGAAGTTTACTATCCCAACACCTTCCCTACTGTTAAATGGATTGGAGTTGGAATAGTAAATTACACTTTTCTAATGTTAGCACGCCATCTAGCGCAAGTCGATGTAAAGACTTGCGTTGGAATGGCATAGCGTTGTAACATCGCATGCGTTGTAAAGCATGCGATGTAACTGCACGCGTTGAACTGACTCGCGTTGTTACATCATACATCCCAAGTCTTAATGCTGACAAGAGCTTAGGTGGCCTCATAGACCTGTCATAATGTTTAGGGACATATATACTAAGCATTTTAACAATTGCAAACTCTCAAGCTCTGTGTTTGTGACTGTTAAAACCTTTTTCCTTATTTACTAATCCCTTTTTAGGAATCAAAACATTTTATTGACTCCTAACATTTGGTTGCAAATGGATCCTTATTGATATCTGGAAGGAATGTGTTGTAGGCGTACCTTCCAAATATCGAATTATTTATCATTGTTTCAGTTGGTAATGAATTTGCTAATGGGAAGTGTTAGACCTGACATCCTTGGCGTGGGTTTTTCCCCTATCTTTTTGCCTCTGCTACCTGGATTTTGACGCTGTGCTGGATTTCGTTTTGCTGGTTTAGATGCTTTGGACACTCGGCCACTGCTAATCAGGGCCCGAGTGTGAGTGCTCCCTGTGTAAGATATCTTATTGATTGGATATACCTGATTGGCATATCTGTATCACCAGGAAGTCCCTAGTAAAGTGCACTGTGTGTGCCAGGGCGGGTGATGACAGATGCTACTAGTGGGTCTGCAGCGCTGGTTGCGCCACCCACACGAGTAGCCCTAAAATGGTGTCTCAGGCCTGCCGCCGCAGGCCTGCCGCAGTCCCCGGACTGCCATGTCACCCTGGTCGGTGTCCACACTGACTAGGCCTAACCCTTCCCTTTTTGTGCACATCAGTCATCCCTATGGAAGACCCGAGGTACCCCTCTGGGCAGGGTGCAGTGCATATAAGAGGTAGCGCATGTACTAGTGCAGGTACCATGCGCTGGTAGTGAACCGCGGCCATTTTGCGTGTTCACTGCTGCAAGGTTATCTTGCTCCATAGGCTAACATGGGGGAGGCAGGTGCCAATGGCTATCAACCTATCTTCTCATAGGAACAAGATAAGACATGAGTATTTGATATCCCTGAGCTCAGCATTTAATAACACATCTTTTAGGAGAGGTTGTTTCTAAATCCTGAGTTGGAGGACAGTACTTTTTAGAGAGTGGCTGTTCTCTTGTCTGACCCTTCTGTGTGCCTGGGCGCGCTTGTGGATTGACTGTCTGGCTTGAGAGTGACAGGGGCTGGGGATCCCCCGGGAGGTTGGCTGAGTCAGCCCTTTGCTGAATACCTGCATTTGCAAGTAGAGTGGAGGGAGGAGGTAGCACCTGGGAGTGAATAGGGATGTGCCTGCCTGCCACAATACTGGCTCCACCTCCCGCTGGGCGGCTGACGACTCTGCCCCTCACTCTGAAAGAAAAGGAGAAGCCAGGAAAAACAAAGTGCTCCAGCGACACCCAGAACTGGATCAGACCGGGCTCAGGACCCACTTGCACAAAGACTTCAAAGACTTTTAGGGGTATAAGTAAGGGACCCCTGACAACAGATTTTTAGATTCTACCATCAAGAGGAACCTCTGCTGAAAGACGGACCGCTGAAGAACTAAAGGAAGATTGCCTTGCTGTGTGCTCTAAGGGCTGACCTGTTCTGCTGTACAACTGAAGCTGAGGAGGAGAAGGGGTCTCGCTGTGTGCTGACCCTACCTACTTGACCAAACAAGACTTTGCTGTGTGCTGTGTCTTCAACCGAATCTCCAAGGGCCTGAGAAGAGCTGACCTCCTGTTTCGCAACCCAGGGATAGAAAGGTTGCCAAGAACTCAAGACTCTGCTGTGTCCCCCCTGCGCTGCTGTGTGCTGCAGGGACCGTGGACTGTTCTACCAAGCTTCTCAACATCTGCCTGTGAAGTGGGCTGGCTGCTCTCTGTCTTGCTGGAGAGTGCCGCGCTGATCCGGGCCTGACACCGGTTGCCGCCTCAAGAAGACCGACGTGCTCATCGGCACGTGCCTTGCCGCGACCCGGAGGCCTGAAGCAGATCGAGAGTCGTACTTCCCTGCTCTACGAAGCCGCGCTGTGAGTGGCTGACTCCGGTGACGTCGACATCGTCACTGGGGACTCGTCGAGGGAGTTGTGGAAACCTTGCACCGAACAGCCAGAGGAGCGCTTTTACAACGAGCGCAGCGACACCGTCGGAGCAACGTAGCTGCCTAAACATCAAGAGCCTACGAACTGATTCATTCTCAGTGAGTATCGAATCACGCAAGAGACTAGAGACTATCGTCTTACGATCCCGACCAACCAAGAAAGCGAATATTGTGTAAATCTGTGATGCTTGATTTTAACTGCGGAAACTAGATAAAGATATATTATTTTTTATAACTCACCTGTGTGGTCTAAGTTTGTGGTGTACGGAGGGGGGATCATTGTGGTGTCTATGTGCAAATACCTTACACATTGCCTTGGGGATAAGCCTGTCTGCTCGAGCCAAGCTACCTAGAGGGTGAGCAGGGGTTATCTACCTTGTGTGTCCCTGTGCCCTGACTAGAAGCAAGGGTCCCTATTTGGTCTAAGGTGCATACCTCTGCCAACTAGAGACCCCCAGATCTAACAGGAAGGGATCCCTATTAAGACAGCCAGGAATCTCACTCAACGACATTCTAGTGCTGGTGAGATCCCATGAACTGTCAAATTCACGGGCAAATAGAAATGGAGGCAGCACTTAGCAAATCTCTGATAATGACTGGCCCTCCTCGAGCTCCTAGCATCAAGGTCAAAGAAATACAATGACGCCCGAGGCCTACACAGCCATCAAACATTTGCGGTCAAGTGGAATCTGTGGCAATTGTGGCCTGGAGCACAATACCCACTGAGTATGCCCTGTGAAGGGATGGACATGCTCAAATTGTGGTAAAGTCAATCACTCTCCAAAGGTTTGCTGCAGCAAAAGGCCTCATACCACCACCACTAGGCCCAGGAGAATGACAGCATCACTCCACTATCTATCACTGGCCGACACAGCAGACACAGCAGAAGAGGAAGGACTGGACTGCCTAGGGTTTAACGTCGATGCAGAGGAGGAAGACAACAAGATTGTTCTGGTGTTGCTCGCAGACAGAGCAGATCGCGAAAGGAGGCCAACCCCTATGTGTGTGATGAAGATTGCTAACACCACAGTGAGAGCGCTAATTAAAATAGGGGCATCCATAAACATTATGGACTCTGAACAATATGAAAACCTGTCGCTGCACCCCCAACTCTTACCCCCAGGGCCAAAATATATACCTATGGGGGTACAGACCCACTGCCCCTCTGGGGAGTCTTAGAAGTCGAAGTCACCAGTGACGAGCACTTCATGTGAATGAAGTTCTGCATCATGGAGGGGAAGAAAGGAACATTGCTGAGTGATAAAACAGTGAAAGACTTAGAACTTGTGTTCTTTGCCAACCAAGTACACAAGTCGCATGCCAAGTCCATACTGACAGAGTTTCCACATCTATTCCAGGGTTTAGGAAGACTCAAAGGCAAACAAGTTAAATGGAACATCGATGGCTCGATCAAGCCCACAATGTTGAGACGTAGATGGGTCCCTTTCCACCTGAGGCTCCAAGTTGAGCGAGAACCGCAGATGCTCGAAGACTTAAGGGTCATTAAGAAAGTGAATAGCCCCACACAATGGGTATTGTTGCTGGTGATCGCGCCAAAGCAACCGGGTGCCATACAACTAAGTGTGTATATGAGACTCCCCAATCATGCCATCTGGCACGAGTGCCACATAACACCAAAGATGAATGACATTGTAACCAAGTTAAATGGAGCCAAGTGGTTCTCAAAGTTGGACCACAACTCTGGCTATCACCATGTGGAGCTTGCCCCTGAGAGCCGGTATAGAACGGCGTTCTCCATGCACGTCCGGACTCCGAAGCTACAAGAGGCCTGAGTTTTGGTGTCTCCTCCACAGGGGAGGTCTTCCAAAATACTATCAGAGAGACACTATTTCAGCTACTCTGAGTTATTAACTTGAGTGATGGCATGCTCATTAACTCGGACAGCCTGGAGGAACATCACGTCTGCCTGAGGAACACCTTCCAACATCTAGCACACAGTGGTCCGAACCTTCACAAGAACAAATGCTCTTGTTATCAGGAGTCAATAGAATCCTTTGGATACATCTCATTTCAAGAGGGCCTCTGTTTAGATCCCAACTAAGCCACGGCCATCAAGAATGCAATGATTCAGTGGAACCCAATGGAAATCTGCAGTTTCCTTGGTATAGCCACCTACTGCGGTAGATTTGTACCCAATTTGGCCACAATGTTAGAGCCTCTACAAGCCCTAACACACTCTGATGTCGCATGGGAGTGGTGGCATGAGGCAGACAAAGCATTCAGATTGATACAGAACGCCCTTCTAGACAAAGTCACCATGGCATACTTCCACCCCCACAGAAGGATGGAGTTAATCGTCGATGGCAGCCCAGTGGGATTTGGTGCTGTGCTTATGCAGGACTGCACCGAAATAGAGTGGGTACCAGTTGCTTATGCCAGCCGAGCTCTGTCAGATATGGAAACACGCTAGAGAGGGAGGCTTGGGTGATCACCTGTGTCTCTGTGGACAGGAGTTCAAGGTAAATATGGATCACAAGCCTCTTTTTCCACTCTTCACAGACGTGACTCGTCTAGCGCCCCCCTAGATCGAGAGATGGGCAGTACAGTTACAAGCATAGACTTTGAAATAGTATACCTCCCGGGTGCCAACAACTCAGTCATCACGGAAGGCGAAAAGATGGGTCCAGAAACACCTCCCGGAGAGAGAAGTATAGTGCCTGGCCAAACCCCGATCCAAGCCAGAGGTTGCGAGACTTTGTACGTTTGCTGCAACTATAAAGAGTTGTTCAAGTTGGAACATTATCAAAACTGGGAGGAATATAGAGAGCCAGCCGGCCTCTACCCCTCGCAATACCCACCATGTCACTCCCCGGGGCCGAGCACCACCCAAGGAGATAAATAAAGGGGCGTAAGGTCACTCGGGCCTACTCTGACACTATATCCATGGTTTATGTGGCCCAATCATTCAGCGTGGTGCTACCAGGACCTAGACCTCAATCTAAGGCCTAGTTGTCCCACTATAGGTCTGATGTGCAATGGGATTTTGTGGTTGTAAACACTGCATTTCGATAAAATGCAGGGTTTACGACCTCATTTTGTGACTAATGAAAGTTCTTTCAAATCGTTAAATGGGTTTAGAAATCATAACTGAATCATAATTTGAAAGGTGTGTCTTACGTGTGTTTCATTCCAAATTGAGATGCAGTAAACTATGTATCAATACTTTCGGATCATAATTCTGGTCACAAAACAGTGATCAGTTACTGAATCTCAAGTTAGGATGGTAACTGATTCTTAAAGGGAAAGGTGTCCCCCTTGATGCTTCCACCTTTTCCCCATTGGGAATCAGGGCAGCAGCTTTGAAGGGATTCGGTTGTGGTCCAGCGGAACTCTGTGTACTCTTACTGAATTCTCCCAAACTGAAAAAGCGACTCCGTTTCTTTATGGAACTCAAGGAATATAAGGTTGCAAAGTGCATCATGTCTAATGATATTAATTGGGCAAGTCAACTGTGATCCCTTGTAATTCCTTATTTTGCATTCTGACCTATTAGTACATAGACCGCTTCACAAAATAAAATACTGCTCACAAAAAGTTAGTGCACATTTTGCAACCACTTCTTGAGACAAGTATGTTACTACAGCTGACCATTAATTATTATATTACATTAATTAATATATATGTTTATTTTGTTCCCAATATCGCAGATGACACCTCTCAAAATTTCAATTTATTAATACAACATCCAGCACAGTCTTTAAATGTTCATTTTAAAAAGAGTTACTACAGATGGCAAAGGGTTTAGAGTGCATTATATTCTATAAAACTTGTAATACAGCGGAGGAGTCATTCGCCACATTTGTGATGGAGTATTCAATCCGCCAAACACTAAATCAGGCCCAAAGTCTCTAAGCAGGAACTGAGTGTGTGAGCTTTTGAATGGACTGGAAGGAGAGCAGCTGGACATTGCAAAGATACGATTAAGCAATATAAAACTTACATTAAATATGAAGAATTCGAACATGCTGGTTCATTCACTGCCTTCAAAAAATGTGAACAGGAAACCAAGTTTGTCAATATTCTGCTAGATTTTCTTTACAATTGGAAACATTTTACTGTAGTCAAATCACAAAGGTTTTGGAAACTCCAATTCAAAATCCATCTTGAACAATTTGTGATGTATACATTTTCTCTATGTGATCAGCAGCCATCTAGAAAAGTAGTCTTTACCTTTCTAT
Source organism: Triturus cristatus (assembly GCF_964204655.1). Lineage (NCBI taxonomy): Eukaryota > Metazoa > Chordata > Amphibia > Caudata > Salamandridae > Triturus > Triturus cristatus. The sequence continues at coordinate 134,902,614 of NC_140590.1, read as the reverse complement.
TGTTTTTTATTCTCCACAGGAACCTCTCATGGAAGAATATGCTATCGCTGCTCAAGTTTTTAAGCTCAGCACATGTGACATGTGTGAAATAGCGAGAAACAGTGTCTTACAGTGTGGATTATCTTCTGAGGTATGGATAAAGTTTTTTACCAATACCTGGAAATAATTCTTAAAAACAGGTGGTAGGACTTGATGTTCAATAGCTCCTTACCTCCCCATTCTACACTCATGGGCAGATTTATAAGCCCCGTGCAACACTTTTGCGCCGCCTTTGCGTGGTGTACACAATGTAATCAATTTACAAAGTGATACATCTAGGGAGATGCATCACGTTGTAAACCCTGCGTTACATTATACCTGCGTCAGATATAATGTATGCAGAGTGGGCATTTCCAAGCAGGAAAGCCTTGTAGAAGTGATGCTGTGAAATCCACAGGATGCCACTGCACCACTTCTAGGATGCCATTGCGTCAAAACCTTACGCCTTCTTGAAGCAGGTGTAAGGAGTGACGCATTATGAGTATAGGCCTCCCCATGCATTGCTGGAGAAGGTGTTTAAAAATACCATAGTAAATTGAATTTCAAAAATCAAGTGTGGTGCCGTTGAGGGGAACAGCAATCATGGATTTCCTACATTCTAATGTGAGTCGGGGAATAAGAAAAATACTAGCGCTGAGACCTGAAACAGGGTAGGCTGCTCCTTCTCTCAAATGGTTGCCAAGTCCTGGAACGAGCTCCTCATGTACCTCAGATCCCTCACTATCGTTCCAGCAATTCAGGAAGAGCCTTAAGGCATGTATGTTCAACTGATAGGAGAACAGGCAGTTTAACAGACAACACCTCAAGACCATCACAGATGAAGTAGCCGTGCTCTACAGATCCTGATTGATTGATTAAAAGAGTTAATTTGCTGTTGAGGCTCATACCAAGACTTTTCACTGTTTTTTTATAAGTTGGAAAAGGACCAAAAAAATCAGGACAAAGAAAGAGTAGTCAGAGTCAACATGGGTCCCTGCCACAGACAAGCATTTCAGCTTTTTTCATATTTAATTTGAGCCAATATTGGCCCATCCATGACGTAATGTTAAGATAGCCAGTGGAGAAGAGCAGTTAAAATGGCTGATGCTCCACTGAGCTGAAAAATTAGTTTAGTATTGTCAGTATTGCTATAAAACCTACAGCCAATGGAACTAATACGTTTAATGAGAGGCAGCATATAGGTATGAAATAGATCTGGCGAGAGAATAGAGCCCATGTGGGACACCAGTCGAAATGGTATGAGATGTAAAATTGCCTAAGATGACTTTTGGCATCTTTTCTTTAGCAGAGAAGAGAACCATGCCAACAGAGTACCAATAAGTCCCAATATGTCCATGGTTCTGTAATCTAGAAAGCAAGATTGTATTGTTCACAGTGTCGAGAGCCATGGATAAGTCTAGAAAAAATGAGGACATCTGTGCTGCTATTGTTAGCTATTGACTGTAAATCATCGAGAAGAGTTAAAAGAGCTGATTCAGTACTTTTACTAAGGTAGATGCCTATGCGAGCATCATCTAGTAATTGCTAGTCTCAAGGAAGGTGGACAATTAGCTGGACAAAGCACTATCTCTTAGCACAATTGTTAATTGATTTACAGACAGCAAATATACATGTATATTGCAACATCTGTATAAATATTTGCACAAAACGTCTTACAACATAAGCCAATGATGAGGTCAGCATACAGCAAACCCCCTGCACTTCCTCACATTTCAGATACAGCCATTCACTATAATCCAAATATTCTCCTATGCATTAATTACAATAGCTGTTACTCAAAGGTAAGAAAGGCAGAAAAACATATTATGTGTATGAAGAAAGTATTTCCCTTTATCCCTCCTTCTATTTGGTATGAGACCCTAACTTTTCCACATTTTCTGTGTCCCGCCCCATTCATCTTCACCTATGTACATGAAAATGCAGCCTACTATTATCCCCTCATCATGTTTCTTTCTCTGATTTACACACTCATTCTTCTCAGGAAAACAAAAGATGAAATTTGAGTCTAATATATTACATCCTAACGTATTGCATGCCTTCTTCAGTATGTTTTCAAAAACTATTCCCCACACAATCTTAAAATGCATACATCTATCATTGAATTTGTATATCAGTTTCTCATAATTTGCTATTTCATTCAAATTTTCCATTTTTATTTCAACACCTACTATCACGCCACTTTAACCTTTAGTTTTTGCAGTGAAGTTCTAGGGTTTTTAAAACTTTTTTTTAATACACGCTAAGATCTCATTACCATACCTAACTATACAATCACTTTAACCTTTGCTATTTTTGGTGGGGAAAAAACTCTCTCTCTCTCTTTCTACATATATATATATATATATTCACTTAAAAAACCATAGGTTTCACACATGTTATAGTTAGCTGGACATTTCCCTCGTAAAAAAACAATGAAATTCCCCCGTTATAGTTAGTGCAGGCAACTACAACTCACGCGACCGCAATCCTCTGCTGATGACATCAGATATTACATCACTGTATTTAGACACCTATTTACCCATGTCTTCTTCCATTAATCTTTAGCTATACATATATTACAAATATTTATTTTTCAGAAAGACACATATGTAATCAGTGATGTAATATCTGATGTCATCAGCAGGGGATTGCGGTCGCGTGAGTTATAGTTGCCTGCACTAACTATAACGGGGGAATTTCATTGGTTTTTTACGAGGGAAATGTCCAGCTAACCATAACATGTGTGAAACCTATGGTTTTTTAAGTGAATTTGCAAGGTTTTTTGAATGCTAATTCCGACCTATAACGTGTGTGAAACCTATGGCTTTTTAAGTGAATTTGTATGGTTTTTTAAATGCTAAGTTATGTATTTATTAATATATATTTTTTTCAGGTTTTTCACACCGTGTGCGCATCGTGCGCGCACGTTGCGCTTCGCGCAACGTGCCCGCGCTGTGGGCACTCGGTGCACTTCGCGCACTGAGCGCCTACGATGCGTTGATCGTGCCGTGCGCGCAAGGTGTGCGCACCCCGCGCTTTTTCGGAAAAAGGATAAATGTTTTTTTCACCCTTGGGGGTCCTTCAGTGACCCCCTGACAAAGGCTAGGGGGTCAGGAACTCCCTACCCTGCCCTCTTTTCACATTCTCCACCTTTGTTTTTCACTGCCACAGACTGCGAGAGACAAAATGGCGGCCGACACTTCCTGATTTCGACCGATTCGAATGTTTACTGACATCTAACAACCAATCAGAATTGCACTCGCGCACGGCAGGGTGCGCGCACCGTGCGCGCACGGTGCGCCCGTATAGATATTGATATGGTTTTAAATGCTATTTTCTCAGGAAATATTGAACACATTTACACAAGACCTTCAAAAGGCACTTCCTTGACCTTATGTCTACCTCTCTGCCAAATTTCACGTAATTCTGTTCAGCCGTCCGGGCTGTAGCTGCGACTAAAGGTTCTATGGAAAAATGCATGGGGAAAACGCGTTTTGGGACCCCCCCTTTTTCTCGGCCCCCACTTGGCAAATCACCCCGAGACTTTCAGGGTAGGAGCTGAGCGGAGTGCCCCATTAGTTTTGAAAATTTCGCGAAGATTCGTCAACCGGCGCCAAAGTTATTCAAAATAGAATTTCGAGATTTCCTATGGAAACACGGTCCTAACTATAACTATCTACTGGCGACCGCCAGTAGATAATATATATATATATATATATATATATATATATATATATATATATATATATATATATTTTCACTTAAAAAACCATAGGTTTCACTCAAGTTATAGTTAGCTGTACATTTCACTCGTAAAAAACCAATGAAATTCCACGTTATAGTTAGATCAGGTAACTATAAATTGCGCGCCCATAATAAACTGCTGATGACGTCACATATTACATCACTTATAACATGGTCAGTGACATCACTCATGACATCAATGATGACATCTGAAATGACACATTGTGCATTGCGGTCGCGCAAGTTATAGTTACCTGATCTAACTATAACGTGGAATTTCATTGGTTTTTTACGAGTGAAATGTACAGCTAACTATAACTTGTGTGAAACCTATGGTTTTTTAAGTGAATTTGCAAGTTTTTTTTTTTTTTTTGATAAACAAATTTTTATTGTGTTTTGCGGCATAAAGGACAATATCAAGAATGATATACATCAGTGCATTGAACAAGGCATCAGTAACTTCAATTAGGGAAGCATCAACAAACAATTGCAAAGACCCTCCCTTCCTCCCCCATCCTCCGTCCCCACCCTCTGCGCCCCCACCCTTCAAAACAGGCCCCCCAGCCATTTCCCCCATATCTTGCGGAATTTTTTGGGGCAGCCCCATGCAGCGTATAACGACCGCTCCTGGGCCGCACACCAATCCACCCCTCTACTCCAGGTAGCCATTCTGGGCGGGTCTGGCTGTGACCACGCTGCCGCTATATCCCTCTTAGCCACCATAAGGGCAGTGGCGAGGAAGTACTTCTCGTTACGGGACCCGTCCATCCCGTCCATGATGCCCAGCAGGGCCATTCTAGGCTCGTGGGGAACCTCCCATCCCAGGACCTCCGCTAGCTCGGCTTCGATCATTGCCCAGTAGTCCTCCAGACGGGAACAAGACCACACCATATGGAAAAAGTCCGCCGGAGCTATCCCACAGCGAGTGCAGGAGGCGTCCACGCGGAGGCCCGCACGATACAGGCGGTCCGGAGTCAGATAAGCAGTGTGGAGGTAATAGAGTTGGATGAGCCGCAGCCTAGCGGAGGTGGTAAGCGACCGAGGGCCCATAAGGGCGTCCCTCCAGTCCGCCTCATCCAGGGGTCCCACCCAGGCCTCCCATCGCTGTTTTAGCCCGCTCCAGTCCACCGGGGTATTGTTAATCAGGGATTTATAAATGCGGGATATACCCCCCTTCCCCAGATACCCCAACATCACCTGAGCCTCAGGTGGGCTATGGGAAGGCAGTCTGGAGTCTAGAGGGACGTGAGCCCGGACCGCGTGGCGCAATTGAAGGTAGCGGTAGAATTGAGAAGGCTGCAGCGAGAAGCGGGCCTGAAGCTCGTGGAAGGAACACATGTGGCTCCCACGCCATATATCGCCCAGACAGGAGATACCAAGAAGATCCCACTGCCGAAAGCCCGCTAGTCCCACCACCTCCCGCAGCCATGTCCCGTGCCAAAGCGGAGTGAGTTGCGTGGACGTCCCCGACCATCTGGTGTGCCGCAGGGCCGTGCGCCATGCGAGAAAGGGAGCCCGCACGACGTCGGGGAGTGACAGGGGGATCGTTGTGCCATAGAGCATGTTTTGGATGGAGGAGAACCCGAGGCAGTGCACCTCGAGTCGATAAGCCGGGTCGCCCCAACCACCCGAGAACCAGTCATGGATCACCAGAAGCTGGGAGGCCAGATAATAAAGGTATAGGTTAGTCATGCTCAGGCCGCCGTCATAGGAGGGGACCCTGCAGCGGTCCAAGGCCAGCCGAGGCCTACCGCCGCCCCAGAGGAATTTGGTCACCATCTTATCCAGGTCCCGAAACCACGGGCGCGGAAAGGGGCATGGAGTGTTTTGTAGTATGTAAAGAAACTTGGGGAGGATCATCATCTTATATAAGGCGACTCTCCCTAGCGGATTCAATGGGAGGGACTGCCACCGGAGCATATCTGATCTGGTCTTGTTGACTACTGGAGCCACATTGAGGGCCCAGCAGAGTTCCGGAAGGAGGGTGACCCAGATCCCCAGGTACTTAAAGGAGAGTCTCCGGAGGGGAAAATCCGATTGCCAGTCGAAACATTCCCGCGACGGGTGTAGCGGGACTAGAACGGATTTTTTGGGGTTCAGATGAAGACCCGACGCTTGGCCAAACCGATGGAGGATCCGGCGGACCTGGGGCCCCGAGGTCGCTGGATCAGAAAGATAGAGGAGGACATCGTCCGCGTAGAGGGCAATCTTATCGGGGGCCACATCTGGCCAATCCCATCCGCGAAGAACGGGATCCGCACGAATCAGCACCGCCAGGGGTTCCATGGCCAGAGCGAAAAGGAGGGGCGAGAGCGGACATCCCTGGCGCGTCCCCCGACCTATGGGAAACGGGCGAGATAGAGCCCCATTGACCAACACACGGGCCCGCGGGTGCGCATACAGGACCGCTACCATGGCACGGAACCGGAGACCGAAACCCATACGCTCCAGGACGTCACCTAAGTACGCCCATCCCACGGAGTCGAAGGCCTTTTCAAAGTCGACCAAGAGGAGGGCCAGATAGGGGGAAAGGCGGCCGCGGTGCGCCATCGCGAGGTGCAGGCGCCGTAGGCAGTGTCTGGTCCCCCGATCCGGCATAAAGCCACATTGATCCGGGTGGACCAGGGAGGCAAGCGATGGGCGCAACCGCTGCACCAGGACCGTAGCATAGATTTTGAGTTCGGTGTTGATAAGGGATATCGGCCGGTAGTCGGAGCAGGACCGCGAGGGAGGCTGTGTCTTGGGGAGGGCAACTATGGTTGCTGTGTCCGTTTCGGGCCGGAACGAGCCCGTCTCCACCACGGCCGCAAAGAGGTCCCGAAGCCTCGGGGCCAGAGTCTCACGATAGTGAGCGTAGTACTCCTGGGGGAACCCGTCGGGTCCCGGGGTCTTCCCAGGCGCCAGGCGGCCGATCGCCTCCTCAATCTCCTGCAGCTCGATCGGCGAATCAAGGGTCTCAGAAACCTCAGGCTGCAGCCGCGCAAGCGTCGCCCCGTTCGTCCCCAGCAACTCCTCTAGGGAGAGCATGGACGGCCGGAGACGGTACAGCTGGGAATAATAGTCAGCGAACGCCTGGGCTATCGCCACCGAGGCTGTGTGGATGCCACCCGCAGGGTCCGCGATGGCTGGAATGATCCTGCCCGCCCGGGGATAAGTCGCCAGTCGGTGGAGAAGAGTGCCGTTTTTGTCTCCCCAGCCGTACACCCGGGCCACCGAGGAGCGCCATAGAATCTTCGCCGCCTCCAGGGAGTGTAGGCGAATCTCTTCCCGCAGGAAGGCCAAGCGACGAGACCGTGCGGCATCATCCAAGTCCCCCAGACTGCGCTCCAGTTCCAAGGCTTGAGCCTCGCAGTCCGCGAGCTTCTGGGATTGAGCCCGCCGTTGGCGTTGCAGATGCCCCTTAGCGGCGCCCCGAACGCCTTGCCGGCCTCCCACAGGACGGCAGGGGAGGGGACAGAGCCCTCATTGTGAGAGTAATAATCGGCTATCTCGCCCCCGACCGCCTTCCGAAACGCCTTATCGTGGAGGAACCAGGCGTTCAAACGCCACATCGGACGGGCAGAGAGGGGGGGGGCCGAGAGCGAGGAGCACTGGCGAGTGGTCCGAAAGGCCCCTCGGGAGAATGCGTACATCCCGCACCCCCACGCAATCGGTGGATGGTACGAAGATGAGGTCGATCCGGGCATGGGAGTGATGGGCCGCCGACGTGTGGGTGTATTGGCGCGCCTGCGGGTGCCAGATCCTCCAGACATCGCAGAGGCCCTGTGATTCAGCCCAGGACGAGAGCTGTTTTGCACGGGCTACGCGGGTCAGGGAGACCGGACCCGTCGAGTCCAGGTGGGGCGAGTAGACAGCGTTGAAGTCCCCGCCGAGAATGAGGGAACCCGCCGGTAGTGTCGGGAGGAGACCCGCTGCGTGGGAGAGGGCCGAAGGCAGGAGGGATGGCGCCGCGTAGAGGGACATCAGGGTGAGGGGTCGCCCCTCCAGAGTGCCACATACCACCACTACCATACCCTGGGGGTCCAAATGCACCCGGGTCAGGACAAAGGGGGAGGACTTGCGAAGCAAAATGGCCACCCCTCGGGATCCCCGTGCAAAACCTGAATGCCATACCCTGTCATAACCGTAACGGCCAAGGAAGGGGCAGTTGTTACCCAACAGGTGAGTCTCCTGGAGGAGGAGCACATCAATCTCTGCACGTTGCGCATATTTGAGGACCGCCATGCGTTTAAAACAGTCCAGAAGACAATTGACGTTCCAGGATAGTATGCGCATGGCGGCCCTAGGGACAGGTGGGTCAGCCATAGTCTAGGACAGAAGAGGGGGCCAGTGGAGGCGCGTCTGAGCAGGCCCCTAGAGAGGAAGGACAGCGGGACATCGGGCGAGAGAGCAGGTCAAATAGTACATGATACCTTAGCACAACAGATAAGAGGGAGTCATCCCCCACCAACAAAATCTCCCCAACGAGGAAGAAACAACCCCAAACCAACCCCAACCCCCCACCCCCCACCCTATACTTCGAAAACAGAAGCATCTGTCGCCCGAACCAAATGGAAGAACCACCAAGCTAAAACGCTTGGGCTTGAGCGCTAGTGGACCCCTGATACAACTAAAGTCAAGCCTGATTTACCTGCCCTGGCCAAGAGCAACACTGACAGCGGAGCATTCCACCCCCCGCCCAGGCACCCCCCACCTCCCCTCCCCCAAAAGAAGAGAGCGAGAGAGGTCCGAAGTGTCCACCAACTCGGCCGGTTGGGTTGCAGGGCCCGTGAGCCGGGGTGACATGGCCCGCCGCCCATCTGCCACGGGACTGGCGTGTGCGGCCGAGGAGGCAGAGGAGGTTCTCGATCCCCGGCGTGGCCGTCCCCCAGAGCGCGTGGTGATCGCCTCCCCCGCTGTGCGCTCCCGTGGTAATGTGCGGTGCCGCCGACGGGTCTTCGATGTCCGGGGCCTCCCCCGTCTCCCCCGCACACCCGTAGGCGATCCGCGCCCAGAGCGCTGCAGGGGGTGCTCCTCTGTCAACCAGGTCCAGGCCGCCCGCTGGGTATCGAAGAACAGTGTCTTATGCTGGAAGACGACCCGGAGGCGGGCCGGGAACTGGAGCTGGTATTGGAGTCCCAGGGAGCGCAGCTTTTGTTTCACTTCCGTGTAGGAGCGGCGCAGCTCTTGGACTTCGCGGGTGTAGTCCGGGAATATCATGATTTTGTGGTTCTGGTAGTGGAGGGTATCCTTGCAGCGGGCCTCGCGGAGAATGGCGTCCCGGTCGCGGAAGTTCAAGAGCTTGAGGATGAACGGCCGGGGGGGCGCACCTGGGGGCCTGGGGCCAGGGAACGATGGGCTCTCTCCACCACGAACGAAGTAGATAGGCTATCCGCCGGCATCCAGGACCGGAACCAGTGCTCCATGAAATCGTCCGCCCGGCCCGATTCGACTCCCTCCGGAAATCCCACTAAGCGCAGGTTGCTGCGCCGAGCGCGGTTTTCTGCATCCTCGACCCGGCTTTGTAGTTCCTTAGAGTGGGTGGTCAGCTCCCGAACCTGGTCTTGTAGGTGGCGGATGTCATCCTCGGCGGTGGATATCCGGGACTCGGCTTCTGAAATGCGGGCGGTGGCATTCTGCAGATCCTGCCGGAGAAGAGCAACGTCCACCTTGACCTCTCCCACCATGCCCTCGAGGGAGGCGCGGGATGAGTTGATGGCTTGCAGGATGGCAGCAAGGTCTGTAGCGGGGGCCGGGGCCAGCTTGGCCGTGGAGCCGGACCCCTTGTCGGAGGTCGTGAATTTGTCCATCCTGGTTTGGGTGGCCCCGGACGCCGGCTTATTGGCTTTGTCCTTACCCATTTCTGGGGCGGCCGTCAGCGAAGCGGGGCAGCGGACTGGAGATACACCAGCAGGATGTCAGCGGGTGCTCGGGCTGACGTGGGACCAGCAGGGGGTACGGCGGGGGGAACCCGCGGTCGGAAAGGGCCTGGCACCACCAGCCCCAGCGGTCAATCCCTGATGAGCTCCTCAGCGGGACAGCTAGTCCAGCCCCCGGCCGCAGTCGTGTCCGTAGGCCTCCCCCAGCAAAGCGAGGTCCAGCAACGCAGCTCACAGTCCCAGGCCAGCGGATCGTCCCTCAAGAGCACCGCAGCCGGTAGTCACCAAGGCCACCACTCCTGTGCACAGCCCACCTCTCCAAGGGGATGCCTCGCCAGTGCGGTCTCCCCGCCACCCCCAGGGGGGGGCACGGTGCCGCCTGTCGGATATCTTCGGCTGGGGCCCCGAAGGATGAGGGGGGGGAGCGGGGGGGGGAACAGCACCGACAACCCCCGACCGCCGATGTGCGGCCCGAGTCAAGGAGGGCCCCCCCACACCCGGAATCCACAGCCAGTCTCGGAACGATGGGGCCGGGTCCGCGCCGCAGCCAGGAGGAGAAGGGAGAGAGAAGGGGGGGTCCGGGTCCCCCGGCCGCCGACGCATGGCCCGATGGGGGGGTCTCCCCTCCGCACCCGACCCCCGCAGCCGCCCCGGTGAAACGGTCCCACGCCGCCGCACTCACCGCCTAATCTGCCACCAGGTTCCGCACGGGGGGGGTCCGTCACAGCACTCCAGGGGCTCCGGACTGCATCAGCAAAGCAGGACCGCACCCAGCCGGTACCCACAGCACCCGCGGCAGCCTCGCGGCCGCCGCGTCCTCGTCTCCGGCCGGATCAGGCCTGCGCCCCTCGTGGGCGCCGCGGGCTAAATTTGCTGCCTGCCCGGGCCGGGCTTCGCGTCGTCTAGGAAGGCCCCCGATGATCACAGCGCCCCAGGAGCAGGCGTGGGGCAGCAGGGCAGCTTCACACACCCCAGTGCCCAGAGCGGGCCGGCCAGGGCAGTCCAGGGGGGAATCCGAAGGATTTGCAGGGACCGGCGTCGGGAGCCTCACGGAAAGGCGTCCATGACGGTCAGGCGCCACCTAGCGCTCCCATTTGCAAGGTTTTTTAAATGCTAATTCCTAACTATAACGTGTGTGAAACCTATGGTTTTTTCAGTGAATTTGTACGGTTTTTTAAATGCTAAGTTATGTATTTATTTTTAATTTTTGCGCGGATGGTGAATGTGAGAAGGAGAGTTGCAGCAATATATATATATATATATATATATATATATATATATATATATATATATATCAATCAAACAAAAGTCAATATTGTGCGCTCTCAGTTGCAAAAGATCGGATGATTCAAAAGGTGTTTATTCACAACGCATTTCGGCTGCAAAGCCTTGATCACGTGAATAATTGTGCATACACTGGTGTCTTGATTAAGCATTTTACTGTGGTCATAGAAGAAGGACTTCATCAATGGGCATGGTGCAACCATGGCAGACATCTTGGAACGGTCAAACCCGGCAATGTTGTTTAATGCAATTTCACTTTCATATATCACGCATTTAATTGTCCATACTTGCCTAAACCAAATATGTGCTCATATTACATGGATAGGCATTGTCAGCAAAATAAAGAATAAAATAAAATAAACTGTAAAATAATACAGGCTGATATTCTGGCATCTCGTGCACTTGCGCCTAATTATGCATGTTTAATACGTAAACACAATACATGTTGATCATTTATTCACATGGAAACCTGCATAAAAAAATTGGAATATACAATCGGCAACTTTGGTTGTATCTACAAGTGCATAATTATACCACAGCCAAGACGCAATTACCAGAATACATATCGACAATACGATGTTCTAAAAGAGTAATAACCTCATATTATACATTATACAGTGAATGGGCAAGTGCCCAGAAGTAGTGCTGCCCCATCCATCCAAGATGTGATAGATGAGTATCGCCCATTACCTGTAAATGCATTGTAGTACCTTAACGGACATATTGTCGTGAGTCCAATGTTTGTCAGAGGAGCCCGGAAAGGGGTCCTGACTTCCCTGAGTCCCACCCGCGTAGTATTGTAGCCGGGCACTGGCTAGAGATTCCCCAGGGGGAGGAATCTCGGAACTAGGATCGTACTTCTGGCGCCACACGACACAGGGAGACCACACTGGGTATTCTCAGAAACAAGCTTTATCAAATAGGTATCACTGCAAATATGTACAAGGTGAGCACGGGCTCAAGAGTCTCGGAAAGGTAGGGGGTAGCGGGACTGTCTCTGGTAACGGTTCCAAGCAGGGACGTGTCCGGCGCACAGCTCACAATCCTCGAGCTGGGGGATACGTGGTCGGAGTCGGGGTCCGGCGGGACCGGGAGAGTCTGGGGGAGCCGCGAGTCACTCAGCAGGGCTCAGGTACAAGTTCGGAGGTCTTACGATCTTCAGGGAGCCGCGAGTCACTCAGCAGGGCTCAGGTACAAGTTCGGAGGTCTTACGATCTTCAGGGAGCCGCGAGTCACTCAGCAGGGCTCAGGTACAAGTTCGGAGGTCTTACGATCTTCAGGGAGCCGCGAGTCACTCAGCAGGGCTCAGGTGGGTTCCAGTTCCAGGAGCCGCGACCACGTCAGCAGGCTCTCGTTGTTCCAGCGTCGAATCTGCCGGACAGTCTCAGAGCACCCCTTGTTATAGGTCGACCCCGCCTTGATGTCCGGAGTCTGCGCAGGCAGGGGTTTTGTCACCTGGGGGCCGTTTGTCGGGGTTTCCTGCTATTGTCTTTTGATCCTTTCAGGGCCGGGTCGGGAGGAGTCTCAGACACCCAGCAGGCACGGAGCCAGCCCGCAGGGAGGCCGGAGGGCCGATCGAAACCCATCGTCCCAGGGGAGTTCAGAGGTGCGATAGAAACTGCTCCTCCCTCTCTCATCCCCTGGAAGCGTGATGTCCTCCAGCCAGAGTGGCGCCTCGAGGCCCGGGTCGCGCTGGAGCCGGGCGGCCATCTTGTTGCAGGGAGTGGGCACGCGGGCCCGGGGTGGCCGAAAGGAGAGAGGCCATGGACGGGGATGTCCGGGGTTGGTGCAGGTGTCCTGGTGGGAAAGGTCGGCTGGGCCGCGTGCTTGGGCTGCAGGCACCCGGTTTCGGGGGTGCGGGGGCACGGAGGGCCATTCTACGAGGCCGGGTCCAACACGCGTCCCCCCCAGCTGAAAGCCGGAGAGAACTGCCCATCACCTTGGGGGGTTCTCTTCGCTGAGGCGGAAGAACCGGGAGAGGCCGTCAGCGTTGGCGTGGTCCGTCCCAGGGCGGTGTTCTACGGTGAAGTCCATTCCCTGGAGGGAGATTGACCACCGCAGTAGCTTGGGGTTTTCTCCTCGCATCTGCATGAGCCATCGCAAGGGCCGATGGTCAGTTTGGACCCTGAAATGAGTGCCGAACAGGTAGGGTCGTAGTTTTTTGAGTGCCCAGACCACGGCAAAGGCTTCGCGCTCTATGGTGCTCCACTTCTGTTCTCGGGGTAGCAGCCGCCGACTGAGGAAGGCGACGGGCTGGTCTAGGCCTTGATCATTCACTTGGGACAGGACGGCCCCAATGCCATGCTCGGAGGCATCGGTCTGGACTATGAACTCCTTGGTGTAGTCGGGAGCCTGGAGGACGGGGGCCGTGCACATGGCCTTTTTTAGAGCATCGAAAGCTTCCTGGCAGGCAGCCGTCCATTGCACCTTCTTTGGCTGTTTTTTAGACGTGAGTTCAGTGAGAGGGCCGACCAGGCTGCCATACCCCCGAATGAATCGGCGGTAGTAGCCCGTGAGTCCCAGAAAGGCTCGGACTTCCGTTTGGGTGATGGGTGGGTCCCAGGCCAGGATGGCGTCGATCTTTGGCTGTAGAGGAGCGACCTGGCCACTCCCGACTTGGTGCCCCAGGTAGACTACGGATCCTTGCCCGATCTGGCACTTGCTGGCTTTTACGGTGAGGCCCGCCTGGCGCAGGGCGGTTAGCACTCTCCGGAGGTGCTGGAGGTGCTCGCTCCACTCTGAACTGAAGACAGCGATGTCGTCCAGATAGGCAGCGCTGAACGGTTCTAGCCCGGCCAGGACCCTATTTACCAGTCTCTGGAAAGTGGCCGGGGCATTTTTCATCCCGAAGGGCATCACGCGGAAGCGGTAGTGCCCATCGGGGGTGGAGAAAGCAGACCTCTCCTTGGCCCCTTCGGTGAGCGCAATCTGCCAGTAGCCGCAGGTGAGGTCGAAAGTGCTGAGGAACCGGGCGGCCCCTAGTCGGTCAATGAGCTCGTCGGCTCGTGGAATGGGGTGGGCATCGGCTCGGGTAACGTCATTGAGCCCCCGGTAATCCACGCAGAACCGGAGCTCGGGGGCGACACCGGGGGCCGCTGCCTTCGGGACCAGGACCACGGGGCTGGCCCAGGGACTGTCAGAGGGCTCGATCACCCCCAGGGTCAACATCTTTGAGACTTCGGCTTGAATACAGGACCGGACCCGGTCAGGAACCCGGTAGGCTCGGTGTCTCACCGGAGGGCTGTCCCCGGTGTCCACATCGTGAACACACCAGTTGGTGACCCGGGGGGTCAGGGAGAAGAGGTCAGAAAATTGTCTGAGGAGCTGGCGGCAGTCCGCTTGTTGCTGGGCAGTGAGGGCTGGGGAGAGGTTCACTCCCTCCACGGAGCCATCCTGCTCCTTGACACACAGGAGGTCCGGGAGGGGATCCGACTCATCTTCGGCCCCGTCATCGGTGGCCAGCAGGAGACTCAGTTCTGTCCGCACGAAGTGAGGCTTGAGGTGGTTCACGGGCAGGACCCGGAGGGGATCCCGAGGCGACTGGACGTCCACCAAGTAGGTGACTTGGCTCTTCCTCTCAACCACTTTGTAGGGCCCAGTCCATCGTCCTGGAGAGCGCCAGGCTTCACGGGGGCAATGACCCACACCTGCTGGCCCGGCTGGAACTCGACCAGAGTGGCATTCTGGTCGTACCAGCGCTTCATCTCTTCTTGACTCGCCTCCAGGTTGGCCTCGGCCAGTTCTCGGAACCTCCTGGTCTGGTTCCGGAGGGCCAGGACATATTGGAACACATCTCGGGGGGTGGTCTGGGGTGCTGCCTCCCACCCTTCCTTAACCAAGCTGAGGGGACCTCGGACGGGGTGCCCATAGAGTAATTCAAACGGGCTGAACCCTAAGGACTTCTGGGGGACCTCCCGGTAAGCGAACAAGAGGCAGGGGAGCAGGACGTCCCACTTACGCCGGAGGGGCTCTTCTAGGCCAGCGATCATCCCTTTCAAAGTCCTATTAAACCTCTCTACTAGGCCGTTCCCTTGGGGATGGTACGGGGTGGTGAACTTATAGGACACCCCACATTGTTGCCACAGGGACGTCATATACCTTGATATAAAATTAGTGCCGCGATCGCTCACGACCTCGCGGGGGAAACCCACCCTGGAAAAGATCCCCATCAGGGCCCGGCCCACCACGGGGGCCGTAATGGTGCGCAGGGGAATAGCCTCTGGATAGCGGGTGGCGTGGTCTACTAAGACCAAGATGAAGCGGTGACCTTGGGAGGTGGGGGGGTCCAGTGGCCCCACGATGTCGATTCCGACTCGTTCGAAGGGGGTACTGACGACCGGGAAGGGTTGGAGGGGAGCCTTGCGCTTCCCCCCACTCTTCCCACTGGCTTGGCACGTGGGGCAGGACTTGCAGTGTGCCTCTACCGCTGCTTTCATCTTAGGCCAATAAAAATGGGTCACGAGACGGCTGTAGGTCTTGTCCTGACCCAGGTGACCGGCGAGGGGGACATCGTGGGCTAAGCCCAGGAGGAAATCCCGGAAGCGGAGGGGTACCACCAGTACCCGTCCGGATCCCAGCTCCACTGATTTCTGCTCACTATACAGGATGTTATTCTCCCAATAGATTCGGTGCGTTCCGGTCTGGTCACCTGCGGCTTGGCCCTCGGCCTGGCGCCGCAGCCCGACCAGGGAAGGACAGGTGGCTTGCTCCCGGCAAAATTCTTCCCGGGTGGGCCCGCCCTCGTGGCGCCAATGGGCCAACTCGGGTAGATCCCCCAACTCGGGGACCGGGGCGGGGTCGGATGGTGCGGGTTCGTCGCTAGCGACGGACCCTTCCGATGGGGGAACGGGAGGACCCTCGGCGGGGACGGTACGGGTTTCTTCGACCGGGGTGCTCTCGACTTCTCTCCGGGGAGTGAGTCGGGCTGTCATAGATCGGGTGGTGGCACACACCCACTCGGGGAGTCCCATCATTCCTAGGTGGGCCTTGCGCTCTACGTGCTTCCAGGGAGAACTCTCCAGGTCGTTCCCTAAGAGGCAGTCGACCGGCTGGGAGGTTCTTACGGCCACCTTGAGCTTCCCTATCACCCCTCCCCACTCAAATGGCACCAGGGCTACCTGACACATACTTTCCCTATTGTCTGCAGAGATTACGGGGCAAAAGACATTGGGGAGGATCTGCTCCTCGGGAACTAGGTGCCTGAGGACACCGGTGATACTGGCCCCGGTGTCCCGCAGGGCCTCTACCTGGTGGCCATTGATCTTAACGAGCTGCCCATATTTCTGTGTGTTGGACGGTAGGAGGCTACCAGGGATCATTTCCCTATCTCCCAGGGATACTAGGGCCATAGCGGCGGGTTCCCACTCCTCGGCTTCCTCAACCTCCTCCCCTAGGGCTACGTTGGCTATCTGTCTTGCAGGGGTGACTTGGGTGGCCATTTGGCACTCTGGGTCATTGGCGTAGTGCCCGGGTTTCTGGCAACGAAAACATGTGACGGTCACCCGGTGTCCTCGTCTCCCAGGGGGCCCTGTTACTGGTGGGGGGGGCGCCGGGAAAGGTGGAGGTGGTGTCTTCGGGGGGCTAGGCTGGGACTCTCTCGGCCCTCCCTGGTTCCCTCCCCCTCTCTGGCGGGGTGGTCCCTGACTGGTTCGGGGGTACTCTCCTACCATGCCCCGGGAGACCCGGGTGTTGGTCCAGCGGTCGGCCTCCACAGCCAGCTTCCGGGGATCTGTGAGCTTGCTATCCAGCAGATGTTGACGCAGCTCTACGAAGCAGTTCGCAGCCAGATGTTCCCATAACATGAGGTCAGTGAGTTCGGCAAGGGTGGTGACCTTGCTGCCCTTGACCCACCCATCGAAGGCCCGACTAAAAAAGTTTACATACTCCACCCAGGTGGTGCCCGGGATCTTCCTGCAGTCCCGGAACCGTTGGCGATACATTTCTGGGGTGAGGCCGTATCTTGTGAGGAGAGCCTCTTTCATGTGGCTGTAGGAGGTCTGCAGGGAGAGGGGTAGGTCGAGCAGGGTGTCCCTTCCTTCGCTCAGAAACCGCCCCCACAACCCCGCCCCCCAGTCCTGCTGTGGAATCCGATGGGAGGTCATGGCGACCTCGTAGGCCCGAAACCATTGCTGAATGTCATCGTTTTTATAATATTCCTTGACCACATCCTTGGGGATGTGGACCTTCTGTTCCGCTGGGGGGGCCGTCTCTCGGTTCCCCGAGGGCCTACCGTCCTCATTTCGGGCCTTGAGCTCGAGTTCCTTTAAGCTGCGTTCGTGCTCTAGTTGGAGCTTTCTTCCTTCGTGCTCCCGTTGGAGCTTCTTTTCTTCTAGTTCGCCTTGTACGCGCATTTGCTCTACCGCTAGCTTTTTCTCCGCTAACTTCAATTCGCCCTCGATCTTGAGTTTGGCTAACTCGCGTTCATGACTGCGGCGTCTCTCTCTGTCCGCGAGTTCTCCCGGGGATAGGCCCCCGTCTGGTACGATGCCTTGCACCTGATTGTCGCTGCTTTCACTTGGAGGGGGTTCGGTTTCGTCGGGGCGCTCCCCCGTGCCTTCCGGGCGGGATGCCCCGGTCTCCACCCAAGTTTTCAGTGCTTTCTGCAAGTCTTCCTTAGTGTTGAGGCCAGTGGTAGCTATTTTAAGTTCTTTGCAAAATTGTTTTAGCTCTTTGTGTGTGTATTCTTCCAGATGCTCCACCTGGAACATTCTGTTGGTGTTGGTTTCTGCGGAGCTCATGGCGCTTCCTTCTGCCATCTTTGTTGGTCGTGCGTCCGTTGTTCACTGTACGATCTCTAGGTGATGGGCCCGAATCCCGTCGCTTGCCACCAATGTTAGACGGCGACCTCAGAGGAGCCCGGAAAGGGGTCCTGACTTCCCTGAGTCCCACCCGCGTAGTATTGTAGCCGGGCACTGGCTAGAGATTCCCCAGGGGGAGGAATCTCGGAACTAGGATCGTACTTCTGGCGCCACACGACACAGGGAGACCACACTGGGTATTCTCAGAAACAAGCTTTATCAAATAGGTATCACTGCAAATATGTACAAGGTGAGCATGGGCT
The DNA here is from genome assembly GCF_964204655.1 of Triturus cristatus. NCBI lineage: Eukaryota > Metazoa > Chordata > Amphibia > Caudata > Salamandridae > Triturus > Triturus cristatus. Next base: position 134,884,650 of record NC_140590.1, on the reverse strand, counting down.
CAAGAGTCTCGGAAAGGTAGGGGGTAGCGGGACTGTCTCTGGTAACGGTTCCAAGCAGGGACGTGTCCGGCGCACAGCTCACAATCCTCGAGCTGGGGGATACGTGGTCGGAGTCGGGGTCCGGCGGGACCGGGAGAGTCTGGGGGAGCCGCGAGTCACTCAGCAGGGCTCAGGTACAAGTTCGGAGGTCTTACGATCTTCAGGGAGCCGCGAGTCACTCAGCAGGGCTCAGGTACAAGTTCGGAGGTCTTACGATCTTCAGGGAGCCGCGAGTCACTCAGCAGGGCTCAGGTACAAGTTCGGAGGTCTTACGATCTTCAGGGAGCCGCGAGTCACTCAGCAGGGCTCAGGTGGGTTCCAGTTCCAGGAGCCGCGACCACGTCAGCAGGCTCTCGTTGTTCCAGCGTCGAATCTGCCGGACAGTCTCAGAGCACCCCTTGTTATAGGTCGACCCCGCCTTGATGTCCGGAGTCTGCGCAGGCAGGGGTTTTGTCACCTGGGGGCCGTTTGTCGGGGTTTCCTGCTATTGTCTTTTGATCCTTTCAGGGCCGGGTCGGGAGGAGTCTCAGACACCCAGCAGGCACGGAGCCAGCCCGCAGGGAGGCCGGAGGGCCGATCGAAACCCATCGTCCCAGGGGAGTTCAGAGGTGTGATAGAAACTGCTCCTCCCTCTCTCATCCCCTGGAAGCGTGATGTCCTCCAGCCAGAGTGGCGCCTCGAGGCCCGGGTCGCGCTGGAGCCGGGCGGCCATCTTGTTGCAGGGAGTGGGCACGCGGGCCCGGGGTGGCCGAAAGGAGAGAGGCCATGGACGGGGATGTCCGGGGTTGGTGCAGGTGTCCTGGTGGGAAAGGTCGGCTGGGCCGCGTGCTTGGGCTGCAGGCACCCGGTTTCGGGGGTGCGGGGGCACGGAGGGCCATTCTACGAGGCCGGGTCCAACACCCGGCAATGTTGTTTAATGCAATTTCACTTTCATATATCACGCATTTAATTGTCCATACTTGCCTAAACCAAATATGTGCTCATATTACATGGATAGGCATTGTCAGCAAAATAAAGAATAAAATAAAATAAACTGTAAAATAATACAGGCTGATATTCTGGCATCTCGTGCACTTGCGCCTAATTATGCATGTTTAATACGTAAACACAATACATGTTGATCATTTATTCACATGGAAACCTGCATAAAAAAATTGGAATATACAATCGGCAACTTTGGTTGTATCTACAAGTGCATAATTATACCACAGCCAAGACGCAATTACCAGAATACATATCGACAATACGATGTTCTAAAAGAGTAATAACCTCATATTATACATTATACAGTGAATGGGCAAGTGCCCAGAAGTAGTGCTGCCCCATCCATCCAAGATGTGATAGATGAGTATCGCCCATTACCTGTAAATGCATTGTAGTGCCTTAACGGACATATTGTCGTGAGTCCAATGTTTGTGCATAAACAATTACTGTTTAAAATTGTAATTGCAGTGACTGACCGTGTCAAATGTGAAAACCATAGTCCAACGAACTCATATGCCCAGTCTCACAGTACCCGACATTCAGCAATAGAAGTGATAATAAGGGGAAAAGGGTAGGTTGCCCGTGAGACGTGAGTGCTGGTGTCTGGGCCCCTTCCTTTCCTCCTGTAACATAAATAAGAAAAAATTATGAAAAACAGTTAACAAATTAATTTAAAAATAAATCTTGCTCTAGTACACAGTACTGGAAAATGGACGGAAAGGAGACAGAAAGCTTGCATCAGGAACAATAGAAATAAATTGACATGATACAGACATGTTACTCCCTAAGATGTATGGCCAATTCCTCATCATGATTGAGGCCCCCCGGATCCTTAGTCTGGAAATCCACAATATATTTGGATTCTCTTTGCCTTAATCTCAACACCTTATTCCTACCCCTGGGATTATTCATAATTTGTTCCAATATGAAAAATCTGAGTAAAGTAGGGTCGGAGTAGTGTTGATCTCTAAAATGGCGTGCCACTTGGTATTTTTCGTCCACATGTGTAATGGCTCTACTGTGTTCCAGTACCCGTTTTTTTGCCTGAAGGGTGGTACTGCCTATGTACCAAAGTTTGCATGGGCACTCAATCACATAAATAACAAAAGTGGTACTGCATGTGATGGATTGATTGATTTCTTTGTTAACCTCATTGTAGGTGGTCTTTTTGAGGAAAGTACTGTTCTTACAAGCCTTACAATGGCCGCAGGGAAAAAATCCCTTAAGGCCATGTTCATGTCTTGTGGGATATGTGGTCACGTCACTGTGTACTAACATATCTCTGATGTTCCTCCCTTTCCTGTATGTAATACTTGGTCGATTGGGGATGTTAGTACCAAGTGGTGTTGTCGCATTTGAGAATATCCCAGTTCTTAGCAAGGATTTCTTGAATGTTACCAGAGTCAGCATTGTATGTCATGATGATACAGGTGTTGCTTTCATCTTCTCCTGTGGACTCAACAGGTTTGTCAGTTAAGGTGAGAGATCTAGACATCCCATTTGCTCTTTCTTTGGCTCTAAGTAACATCCAATTTGGATAACCTCTGATCTTAAAACGGTCCAACATCTCCTTACTTACTTGTTGGTAAGCGGCTTCAGTATTGCAGTTCCTCTTTGCCCTCAGCAGTTCTCCAAACGGAATACTTCATTTCAGAGTCTCTGGATGACTGCTGAGGGCATGAAGGATACTATTGCCTGCAGTGGTTTTTCTGAAAAGAGTGGCCCGCATTTTGTTGTTTTCAATGTCTATCCCAACTTCTAGATACTAGATATTCTGCGTGCTCTTTACTGATATGACCTGTGAGGACAATGTTGTTATTATTGACATGTAGATCTTCAATGAATTTATGTGCCTCCTGCTCACTGCCCCTCCAAACAATAAACAAATCGTAAATGTATCGCATCCACGTGGTCACATGCTCTAGATGGAGCACATACTCAGGGTTCGCAAATATCTCTTCCTCCCAGCGTCCCATAAACAGATTGGCAAAACTGGGAGCGAAGCATGAACCCATCGCGATACCAATTACTTGTCTATACAGGACACCATTGAACAAGAAGATAGTGTTTGAGAGACAATAGTCAATCATCTCCAATATCATCTTGCTGTGTTCTCTGAGCCTAAGTGGCCTATTGTTAAGAAAATGACCACAAGAATCCAATCCTTGTTGGTGATCAATGATGGTATAAAGTGATTGTACATCATGTGTGATGAGAAGAGAATCCTCACTCCACTTGATGTCTTGAATCTTTTTGAGAAAATCTTTGGTATCCTTGATGTAGCTGGGTAAACTCATGACATATTCCCTTAGGAAGTGGTCCACATATTTAGATACATGCTCTGACACACTCCCTCTAGATGACCCTATAGGACGTCCTGGTGGGTCAATGGGATCCTTGTGTAATGTGGGCAAGAGGTAGAGTACAGGAAGTATTGGATGGTCATTCTTAAGATACCTGTACTCCTCCCATTCTAGAATGCCTTTGTCTTTCCACGTAGTGAGCTTGTCCCTGAGGCCAATAACACTGTTGTAATACACTTCTGTGGTAACGGGAATGTAATTTTTGGGATCACCTAGTTGTTTTGAGGCTTCAGCAATGTATTTGCAGCCGAAACGCGTTGTGAATAAACACCTTTTGATTCATCCGATCTCGTGGAGTCTTTTGCAACTGAGAGCGCACGATATTGACTTTTGCTTGATGGAGGATTACATTCCGGCGTGCTCCGCCGGGGTGTGCGCCACTTCCCGCAGGTCCCGAGCAGTCGGAAGGAGCGTTCTTTGTGTGTATGTGTATATATATATATATATATATAAACGAAATTCGCCACCAACACTAGTCTCCCACGGACCAAAGGACAAAGAGCGGACCACCAAAGATCAGTGCAAATTCCAATTTTATTTCGTGCCAAGCAAGTCTGCCATTACGCGTTTCAACCCCAACTCGGGTCTTGATCACATGACGCATTGCGTAATCAAACCATGACTTTTAAAGGGATAGGTGCAGAGATATGACACAATGTCAAAGTGCAAATGCATGGTAACTGAAAAGTTACTTAAAGCAGCAAATGTTATTCAATTGTATATACAAATATCATGCATTCAAACACAATCAATAAATAAATCAAATTGTGTATAAATATATAAATATGCTGTTAAATGCTAAAAACATTTGTTATAAAATCACAATATGTTAAAAGAAAGCAGCAACAGACATGGTTGGTTAAATGGTTGGAGAAATACTTCCATAGTTATAACTGTAAAAGACAACATAGCAATTAAAATCTCGTATGTTCTACCAATTGGTTCTAAATACAGCTAAAATTGCTTACTCATATTTTGTAAATGTGTCTATTTGTATCTTTGTTAATCACAACCGGCTGTTAATGCGTGAATTCATTTGTGCTGCTTGTGCGCTAAACATTCTTGCCCAATTGGGCCTTCTTGGACTCGTGTCTATCATCTAATGTCCCAATGTTAAAATCCCTTTAGTCAATCTTAAATGTGTGCCAAATAATGTGCAAAAAAATTAATGATTAAAATGTTACAAATTTTTCAAAAGAGGATCAGCCTACATCTTCAATGTCCAATTCCAAAAAGTAATCATTATTTACATAGTGAATCATATATACAACAAATCGCTACTGTAAACATACTTTGTAAATGTGAGCCCACATTTAATTATGGACTCCCATTAAATAAAATTCTCAGAGACATGTGTGAAAATCTTCGCTGGCATTCAATCCCAAGGGTTGTTTCGTATCTAATTCTAAGATGTACCGGGTTCGAATAAGCGCAGTTTGGCTTCTCGATTACCCCCACGTTTCAGTGGTAATATAGTATCAATTACATAATACTCAAGATAAGTGGGATTGCTATCGTGTTGTAGCTCAAAATGCCTAGTGACTGGGTATGTCTGACCTTTGCAGTTAATTGCTCTTATGTGCTGGAGTATCCTCTTATGGGCCGGAAGTTTGGTACTGCCAACATATTTGAGCCCACAAGGACATTCCAGCACATAAACCGCAAATTCGGTCTTACAAGTCAACCGTTTATTGATTAAAACAGGGTTTTGCTTGAATGGGCTACAATATTGGGTTTTGTTGCAGCCAAATTGACATGCTTTACACGTGGGGCATTTTCTAAAGCCCTTACACTGTGCCAACCAGGTGTTGGGGGCTACTACTTCAGGGCTATTCCTTACTAGGGAGCTGCTCATTGACGGTGCTTTCCTGAAAGTCAATGCAGGTTTTGCTGGAACTACCTTGCCAATAACTGGATCCCCTTGTATTAGGTTCCAGTTTCGGTAAAAGATTTTCCTAAGCTCCTGATGCTGTTTGTTAAATGTCAAAATAACTCTGGGTTGCAATGTAATATCTACCAAGTTGCCCACTGACACATTGGGTTTGGGGGTGAGTGCCTCTCTTCTGGATAGGTTCTTGACTTTTCTGATGGCACCGTCAATAACCTTATTCGCATAGCCCCTAGCCAAAAACCTCTGCCTGCAAGCTTCCTGTGCACTCTCACATTCCAGGTCTGTGCTGCAGATTGGCCTAATACGCAGCATCTCACCGTATGGGATGCTGCGTATTAGATGATGTGGATGGTGGCTAGTTGCGTGCAGGATCGTATTGCCTGCTGTCGGCTTTCTGAATAGTCTAGTGGCCAAATTCTCTCCATCCACATAGACCTCCACATCTAAAAAGCAAACCGACATGGTGCTGATAGTTGAAGTGAATTGAAGATTGAAGCAGTTATCATTCAAAGAATCTACAAAGTCTTTGGCACCCAACTCATTACCTCTCCAAATCAGAAATAAATTGTCTATGTATCGTAGATATATAATGACATGTTCATCCATAGTTACTCTGTTCTCTCCCCAGAGGACCTGCTCCTCCCACAGCCCCATATGTAAGCAGGCATAGCTGGGGGAGAAGCAGGCCCCCATCGCAACTCCTCTAATCTGCTGATAAATCTGATTATTGAACAGAAAGAAATTTTGTTCCAAGCATCCCTGTATCATAGCAATTAACATCCTGTTATGCAAAGAATAGTTCAATGGACATAAATTCAAGTAGTGTTCCACAGCTTTAAGGCCATCAAGGTGCCTAATAGAAGTATATAATGATGTTACATCTAAGGTGATTAGGAACATCTCAGGACCCCATATCACATGTTCAATTTTCCGTAGGAAATCAGAAGTGTCCTGAACGTAGGATGCCAAACCCTTGACCCAATCTTGTAAAAAGAAGTCTACGTATTTAGACGTATTCTCCATTATACTGCCAATGGCAGAAATAATGGGCCTTCCGGGTGGTTTATCTCTACGTTTATGGAGTTTCGGTATTAGATAGAGGGTAGGAATAACCGGGTGTTCTTTTTTTAAAAATCGATATTCATCATTGGTTATTAGACCTGCACTTTTCCAAGCCAATAGTTTGTGATAATGTTCATTCCAAGCCGATCTGACAACATGTATGTTGCTTTTTCTATAGCACGCCAGATCCGCCAACTGCTGTGTTGCCTCTTCCATATAGAGCTCTCTTGGCCATAAAACTACATTCCCGCCCTTATCTCACAATGATGTTACTGTCGGACTGTAGTTTCTTCATTAGCTGTTTGTAACAGACATTTTGCTTGTCTATACTATGGCGAGTTCGGTTGGTTGCAAAATATAGCTTTTTCAGATCTTTGATGACTAGTTCATGGTAAGTATCCAAATTATCATGTACCATAATCGGCTGGAAAACAGATTTGGCTTTAAAGGGAGTGGTGCAGGACCCTCTATTGATCAAAGGATCTTGGTCCGTGGTGGATGTTTCCTGTTCCTGTTCATTTTGAAGGGACCAAGCGTCCTGGAATAAGCCGTAATCTCCAGCTGTCAGCAATGTCGGACTGCCAGTAAGTCCCTCCGTGATGGCTGCTGTTTTCCTTTTAGTTCGTAGTAAGTGGAATTTGTTGAGTTTTAATTTTCTCACAAACTTGAACGTGTCCATCCGGACATCTGCATAATTTAAATTGCACGGTGGGCTATATGATAAGCCAAGTCCCAAAATTCGCTTTTCTGCAGGAGTTAGCTGTATATTAGTGAGATTGACTACTGCTTCGATGTTTGAACCTGTCCCTGCTTGCGGTTTTGAAATCGATTGCATCTGCCCCTCGATGGTTTTTTGCCAGCTTCTTTGCCTTCTTTTGTGGCATTTTCTTCTCTCACTACGTTTGAAGTTACGTTTTTGGTTACGCTGCCAAGTGTTCCCCGTGGTCTCAGAGTGTCTCTTCTGTCCTGACAGAGGCAGTCCACTTCCTGTGCCAGAGACAGTTTGGTAAGCCCCAGGGTATGTGCAGTTGAAGTATCGCCTTCCGGTTCACTTTCGGCGGTCAAACTCAAATCCGAGACTGAGGTAGATGCAATGGTTGCATTACTGGTGTTTCTTTGAAGCGGTCTATTCACTCTCGCTTTGACTGCGTCATATTTGCGGGCAAATGTGAATACTTGCCCGTTTTGATAATCTGCCTTGTCTCTCTCAAAATTAAAAGTTTTGCGCCTCTTGATGATATTTTCATCTTTACTTAAACGGGCCAACATATCTTCTCTCATTTTTGTAGTGTGCTCCGTTTGTTCCAATTTGCCAATTTCCACCTCCAGCTCTTCTACTTGGGCTTGCAACTTGGCGTGGTCACTTTCAGCGTATTTGACCAATATTGCCATGAGTTTGCTGGACGATTCCAAATTTGTTTCAGCCCATTCAGTGAGCATAGCAGGGTCAGGATTCTCATAGCTTGGTGCTAGAGTAATTCTTAAACCCCTCGGCACTCGACCAACCTCCAAGTAGCGGGACAATGATTTGTGCTCCCACCACTTGGATTGTTCTGAGCGCATTAATTTTTCAAGTTTTTTAAACATGTCTCTGGCAGTGGGATTTCCTGATGACATAATGCCTGTATGTACAACAGCTGTGGCCCCCCCAGCCGGGGAGTCATTGAACATTGAAGTGGCTGCTTCCTCACGATTGCGCAAAGCATCGGCAGACATCGTTGCTTAAAAGATATGGCTCTGAATGACTTGGAAACGGTCGCTAGCCTCATAGAACAATGTCCTGACTAGACGCCGTGCACACTCCCCCACTGACGTGTCTGCTCAATCCTACCTTGGCCGAATGCCTGGCGCTCCACCCGGTCAGCCGACAAGGGATACACCGACTTCTGCATATAAGGTAGGTCCATATACAGTAATCAGGGGCTCTCGCAGCTTGCTCCTCGCCGGAGTTTCGGTAATCAGTTCCGGATGACCAGAACCGGCTGCTTCCTGCTGCTGTGCCCAATCAGGGGAGGGGTTCCGCTTGTACCGCTGAAGCAACTCGGTACTGTAGATAAACGAAATTCGCCACCAACACTAGTCTCCCACGACCAAAGGACGAAGAGCGGACCACCAAAGATCAGTGCAAATTCCAATTTTATTTCGTGCCAAGCAAGTCTGACATTACGCGTTTCAACCCCAACTCGGGTCTTGATCACATGGCGCATTGCGTAATCAAACCATGACTTTTAAAGGGATATATATACATATATATATATATAGAGAGAGAGAGATTCTCTTTTATTTCGGTTATTTCAGTTCTTAGGTAGCGCGTTTCGCCTGTATCCACAGGCTTGCTCACATCAAAAAAGAAATATATATATCTATACGCAGCGGGTGTGAGAACTGATACACAGACATGGATTGAAACATCGCTGTGCTAAAGTTGGGTTTGGATGAGCGGGGCGCTAGAGGGCGTACAGCGGAATGGCTGCCTTCTGAGACAGCTCCGCCGGACGGGGAGGAAAAACGGCACAACGGGCGTGATCCGAGCTGCGCCACTGTTCAGAACTGATGCCCCAGTGACCGGACACTAGCGTCGCCCCTTGGCTGGTGCGGAGATCGCCCGAGAGGCTCCATAGACTCGGAAATGCGGTGTTGAGCGACACGCCGCGGGCGCAGCCAACGGCCGGCAAGATGGCGGCGCCCGGGCAGACCGAGAAACGCTGAGGTGGAGAACCGCTGAAAATACCGATGCGGACCGCTCCTGAAGGCTGGGACTTGTGTATTGGCCGCTGCCCCTGTGCGCTGAGATCGCGCTGAAATTTTAAGAGCTTTGTGGCAGTGTGCGACCCGGAGCGTGGAGCGGCGCGGGGTAGCGGCTGCGGCTGGCTCCGACACTCGCTCCGGGTGAAGGTGTCCCACGGTGAGGACGGCGATAGGGACCGGAGTCGCTGCGGACTCGGCTCTGAAGGCCGCTGCGCACTGCCCGCCTGCACGAGACGAGGGTGAGTGCTGCCAATATGGTTGCTGTGACCTTGCCTGCCCCAGCGACCCTGGCCCCCTGACGAGACGCCAGAGGAATGACGGCGGATTAGTGCAACCGCCACGTGGGTCATTCCGGGACCGCTGGCCCTGCCTGCCATCACTGCATGGGAGGAGCTGGAGGGGGTCGATCTGGCCTGGGGCGCTTACACCGATGGCCGCTCCTGAGTGCGACTGACTGGCTGCTCCTTGCCCTCTCCCCGAGACGCATGCGAGGTCCGGTGGTCGCCTTGATTGCTGGACATTGTGGCCCACACTGCACACTTGCGCCAAGCCCCCTTGATCACCGGTTAGGTGGGGGAGGCACTGCATGATCTCGCAGCCGTCGCGACTGTGCTGGACCGGGAGAGTGCGGGCTCTGTGGGGTGCGGTGCTGCGGACGCGACCGTCTGGGGCGCTGTGCGGACCTTGGAGACCTGTGATCTGCTGGGCCGGGGCCCATTACAACTGAGGGTGCGCAACCTCCGCCTGGAAGATTTGCAAATCGGTTCTCCTGGTGACTGACGGTGGAGTAACGTGACATGGGGAAACCGGAAAAAACACAATCCAAACTCCCTTTTGAAACTAAACGCCAGACCAAGGGCGCTGCAGCGCTGTCGGACACTGTCCCGGACGCTGGAGAGACGGTGTCCCCAGGTATGGAGGGAGCGCTAAAGGCCATCCAGCAGAGCCTGCAAGACATCCATGGTAAACTGGATACCATCACGCTGCACGTCGACAACATGGCGGCCAAGCTGGATGGACATGGCGAGCGGCTGGCGGAGGCGGAAACTCGCATTGGAGCGGTGGAGGATCTCTCACAGGCCACGGCCCAAAAATGTGCGGAGACCGAGCGGCTGCTGGATGTGCTAAAAAACAAGGCGGAGGATTTAGAGGCGCAACAACGTGAGAATCACGGGGGTTCCGGAGTCCACCAACATTGGTTGGATGGAAACGTATGTTGAGGAGCTGATTCGTAATGTTCTTGGCACGGAGCACCTCTCCCCGATGTTCTTGATTGAGAGGGCACATCGGTCGCTGGCCCCGAGGCCGAAGCCTGGGGCGCCCCCGCGTCCCATAATCGCCAGAGTCCTCAACTATCGAGACCGCGATGTCATCCTAAGGCTGGCGCGAGAAAAGAGACAGATCACACACCTGGGTATAACACTGGAATTCTATCCGGACTTCACGGTCGCTGTCCAGCTAGCGCGGAAAGAATTCAATCCAGTTAAAAAGAAACTACGCGACCTTGGAATTGACTATGCCATGCTTTATCCAGCCAGGCTTCGAATAACGCATGAAGGCCGTGCGACGCTGTGTCACACGCCTAAGGCGGCACAGGACCTCGTCAAAAAAATTGGGGCCAAACGCAAAGAACGGCAAAGAAACGATCAGAATGCAGACACCGACTAGCAAACTGCCGAAGAGGAGTACTCGGGAGGCGGTAGCGGCAATGAACATCATGGGGCAGATCCGCAACCCTGAAAGTGGGAACACTGCGGCCCTGCATTGACTGTGGAGCCTTGCTAGCCCGCCGGAGACTGTAAGTACGAATACTGCGAATTGTGTTGCCCAAGCCCACGCCCTGCTGATCTCTGGTAACTCAAAAGGTTTTCTAGCCCAGGTGGGACGGAGGTCGTTCTCTGTTTGCAGACTGCTAAGGGTTTAATGCACTAATAACCTGGGGCCGACCTGTTGGTAAACATTGATGCGCTCTGTTGCGACCATATGGAGCCTGAGGGACTGGGAGATAATGGGCCTGATGGGGCGAGGGGAGACCGGACTCTGCTACCTGGCACTGGGCCCCTGGTACATGTGCCGTCACTGGGAGGAAGGTGTGCTTGTCGGCTGGGGGCTGGACAGCGATCCACCTAACAGCGGAAGTGCAGGGCTGCGGGCTGGCCGGAACGGATCAGTGCGGTGGTCACTACAGGCCCTGGTATAAGGCGAGGTGATGCCCGCACAGCTATGGGGGCCTTCTGGGCTCCAAATCATATTATATCCCCGTCCACATCCATTAAGTTGGATGGAGAAGTGTGCTCTAGGCAGTCCCCCGAAGCGGGTGATCCCCGAACCCAGTTAATTTATGTTAGTTCTCTTATGTGGGGTATGTCTTTGGCATGATTGGGGTGCTGAAGTGGGTGGGGGGAGGAGGGACGGGGTTGGGAAGTTGTTTTTCTGGTCACTGTGCATGAGACGCATCACTGAAATCCAAGTACTTCTGGGGAGGGACATTGTGGACCTTCTATGCCTAGACATTCACTGGAGCGCGCTCACTAACTGCTTGTATGAGTGGTGCTATAATATCGCCGCTGACCATGGCTGAGGCACGAGTAGGGGCTGGGCGCCTCCAATTACTAACGTGGAACGTGCGGGGGCTCAGCAACCCCAAGAAAATCAGACAGACACTGGCATACTTAGATAGGCTACACATCGACATTGCACTCATACAGGAGACGCACTGTGCACCGACTCATCAAATCAGTTTAGGGCGCAGATGGGCCGAATCGGTGCATCACTCTTCGTACTCATCCTATGCAAGGGGGGTATTGATACTGGTTAGAAAGGGACTACATTATGCAATAGACAATGTTGAGGCGGATGACATGGGGCGATTTGTCATTATATCATGTCTACTGCGGGGGCAGAGGCTGGCTGTTGTGAACGTATACGGGCCAAATGTGGATGACCCGCAGTTCTACCGCTCATTGTGGGGCAAACTGCGTGACCTGCAAACCTCACACTTGATTTGGGGAGGAGACTTTAATATTGCGCTATGTGATGACGTAGACAGATCTGGAGCGACAGTGGAACCCCACAGACGTGCACTGCATGTCTTACAGGACATAATGGTGGACAGGGGGCTTACTGATATCTGGAGAGGTAGAAATCCAGAGGGGAGAGAGGCCACGGATGCATCGGCGGCACACGGTAGCTGGTCCCGCATTGATTACTGGTTGGTAACTGGGGATATTGCCTTATGGACACGGGAAGTTCGACATCTGCCCAGAACGCTGTCTGATCACAGCCCAGTGCTCCTTTCCCTGGAACTCCCAAACTATGCACCTCCTCCCTTCAGTTGGAGATTTAACGCAAAAGCGCTACTAGATCCCTTATATGTAGACACCATTGGGCAGGCGATTCAGGAATATTTTGATCAAAATGCGCCTACTATGAAAGATCCTGGCGTGCTCTGGGAGGCTTTTAAAGCAACGATTCGCGGTGTTTGTATTAGCACGGACGCTGGTATCCTAAAAGACATACGACAACAGCTCACGGTGAGGGAAGAAAAGCTGCGAAATTTGGAGAGGGAGTATGAGAAAACACAAAACACTCAAATACTGGGGGATATTAGAACTATACTCTCCGAGTACCAAAGCTACGCGGAAGATGAAATTAAATATACAGCGAAGAGACAGGTAGCGAGGGCCTATGGGGAGGGTGGTGGATCGGGCAGACACCTGGCGTCTACAATATGTGAAGGTTGCGCCCCACAGAACATTGAGATGTTTCGTAACCAGCAGGGGGAGCGGAAGTATGGCGCGCAGGAAATTTTGAGCGAGTTCGTGGCCACATATGGAGCGGTGTATGCCTCCAGGCACACGGCCACATCGGTTGAAATCATGGAGTATTTAGATGACGTGGCGATAGCGTGGCTGTCGGATACGCACCGGGAATATCTGTCTCTGCCTATCACGGTGGAAGAGGTCGCGGACGTGATTGGATCGCTGCCAAATGGTAAGGCCCCGGGCCCAGATGGGTTCACATGCAAATTTTATAAGGCCTTTGTGGAACAGCTAGCCCCTCGTCTGGTGGAGATGTATGGCAATGCCCACGAACAGCAGAGCCTGCCTCCGACCCTATGGGAAGCACTACTACTGGCGCTGCTCAAGCCGCAAAAAGATCCGGAGCTCTGTGATTCGTACAGACCCTTGTCCCTTATAAACGTGGACAATAAGATCCTGGCCAAGCTGCTTGCTGCCCGACTGAACCCTTTAATGCCCAAGCTGATCTTGCCTGATCAATCCGGGTTCATACCATCGCGCTCCACTGCGCACAATACACGGACCCTGTTCGCGCTGTCGCACTATTTAACACCCGCAACGAAGGCTGCGGCGATCTTTTTGGACGCGGCCAAGGCCTTTGATTCGCTGGAGTGGCCTTAGCTACATACGGTGCTGCGGAGGATGGGCTTTCCACCCATGTTTCTCCAATGGATACAACTCTTATATGACGCGCCAGTGGAGCGAGTTAGGGTAAATAACTATATTTCAGAGCCCATAGACATACAAAGGGGGACTAGACAGGGGTGCCCTCTGTCCCCTCTCTTGTTCGCACTAGCGCTAGAGCCACTGGCGTGCAAGATTCAGCAGGGGCATCACTACTCGGCTCTGCAATTTCCACAACGGCCGTTGCATATATCATTGTATGCCGATGATATGTTGTTGTATGTGAGGGACCCAGGGGACAATTTGAACCCGTTACTGAGGGAATATATTACATTTGCGCATCACTCCGGTGTTAATATAAACTGGGCCAAGTCCATGATTATTCCGTTGACGGAGAGCACACAACCGCACCCCATGGACTACCATCTGGAGTGGAAGACTGACCCGATAAAATATTTGGGTGTATGGTACCACCGCGACCCCGAAATTGTGAATCGGACTAACTATGGGAAGGCAATTGATGCCTTGGAGGGGAAAGTGCAAAGATGGATTCAGCTGCCGCTGTCCCTGGCGGACCGCATTGCCATTGTCAAAATGGTAGTGTTACCTAAGCTACTGTACCTTTTCACTAACATCCCCATCCACCCTCCAGCAGAGGTTTTTAGACGTATTACATCGATGGTACTCCAGCTAATATGGGCGGGAAAGACAGCCAGGGTTGAGATGCAGACGCTTAAACTACCCTACAGCCAGGGAGGGTTCGGAGTTCCCGACTTTTTGCTCTATTACCTTTGTGCACAAGCGCAATATGCGCATTTTTGGTATCACAAAGTCCCATTCCTCACCCATACTGCGATCAAGGAAGGAGACGCCCTGCCGATCCCGCTAGAAGCGGTTATAACCCATTGCAGGCCTCCCCTACACAAGAACGACATTAACACGATAGATGCCATGAACAAAGCTTGGCATATTATGGGCAGGAAAGCTAACAAACTGCCGCTATACGCCCCGGCGCTCCGGCTCCAATGGCATCCAGAGATTTTGGTTACTCAGGAGGCGGTGGGAATGGGATTGCTGCGTCAGGTCGGCATCGACAAGCTGGGGGATCTTTATGAAGATGGGACTTTCAAAACGCTCGAACACTTGACATTCATTAGTAATATGACAGTATTGTTCCAATTCAACTATCATAGGCTACAAAAGGCCATGAAACAGCTGTACCCAACGTATCCGGCGGAACCGCCGGAACTGACCGCTCTACAGTGGCTAATCACCACCCCCAAGGCCAAGCATTTGGTATCCACACTATATACGAAATTACAAACCGACATAGCGGCGAATACAAGTAAATCTATGGAGAGGTGGAATAGCTGCTTGGATGTCCCAATAACTGAGGACGAATGGGCTATTGCTTGTACATTAACTGGCATGTTAACACCCAATGGCAATCTCCACATCCTCCATTTTAAGTACCTACACCAGACATATTACACACCTGCCAGGCTGCACAAATATGGGTTACGGGAGGATTCTAGATGTGGCCGCTGCAGTGTGGAGGGGGCGGATTTTGTCCATCTAGCATGGTCTTGCGGGGCAATTAGGGAATACTGGATACAAGTGACGCAGCTGCTGGGGGCTATGGTGGGCAGTGAAGTGAGTTGTGATGTCAAAACCTGTCTACTGGGTCTAATGCCCGGGGTGCGGGCCTTAAAGCGTAAATTCTGTATGATTTCGTTGCTCATGGCCAAACGGAGGGTTTCGCTCTGCTGGAGTGGCAGGAAGATCCCGAAACCTAAAGATTGGATTGCAGACTTAACGTATTGCAAGGATACCCTAAAGACCTATGAAGAAGAACTTCCTACCAGGTCAAAACCAAGAGACTACTGGACATTCCTCACCCAATACTTGCAGCTGCATCCAGTGAACTGATCGCTGATACTAAATGCATTGAGGGGCGGAGGGCATGGAGGGCCTCTGACCAGGAATGGTACAGTAAGAATGGATGACGGATGCTGTTGTACTGTGACCAAAATGTTGTGGTTGTATTTGATTTGTACACACTTAAAATGCTAATAAAAAAAATAAAAAATAAAAAGTTGGGTTTGGATACATCAGACGGGGGAGGCTGGACATCGTTCTAGCACCCAATAGCAGCAGTTCTCTCTCTTTGCCATCAATCCTGATATCCAATGAGGCGAACATTTCCAATTTAAAAAGTATAACGTTGGCTGTGTCACTTTTTAATGCATGAAAGGGAGAGAGGGTTGGTTCTCTTGGATTGTGTTTTGCGCTGAGAGCCTATGAGGAAGGAGCAGCCCTCTCCGAAAGGCGTCAGGCAACGGAATTGTATTGGGGAAGAAATGCCGATTTTGAATAAAGTATCCTGGTGATTCATCCCCTGTGTGTGCATTTCTGCTAACAGGGCACCTTTGGAATAATATAAATATATATATATCCTACTGGCTGTCGCCAGTACGTAGTTATAGTTAGGACCACGTTTCCATAGGAAAAGCATTTTTTGATGTGCTTATAACTTTGGCGTCATTTGACGAATCTTTATGAGTGCAAGTTTAACATCAATATACAAGGATTACAAGTTAAAGATATGCCTCTTGTTCAGACCCTACATGATCTAAATAGAGAAGACATCCAGATATGCAGTACACAAGAACTAGCAGAGGCAGAGGGAATCAATATTTCCAAACCAGGAATGAGTCCTTTCAAGCTAGTTTCGACATTTTTCCCGAATATGCCACGTGACGCTATTGATATCTACCATGACTGTGTCATTGAGGCGCAGAAAAAGTTGCATCATAGAACCAAGGCACAACAAATCCCACCCAATGAACAAACGAAACAGTACTCAACATTGATGAATAAATTAAAGAAGAACAACACTGTTGTCATCAATAAATCGGACAAAGGGGGGAATGTTGTACTATTGGATAAGAATGATTACATCAAAGAGGCATATCAATGACTGTGCATGTTATAGAAAAATCAATATGGCACGAGTAAGAACTATACCAAAAAATTATAAGGATGAATTAAACGAATGGAGAAAAGAAGGTCTAATTTCTCGCGATGAATTCATGTTTCTGAAAAAGGAGTTTCCAGTTTTACCTAATATCTACTTCATACCGAAGGTACATAAAAACGAATCACCTATTCCAGGAAGACCAATTGTTTCATCCATTAACAGTACCTTTGAAAATACATCCAAATACGTTGACTATTACCTCCAAGAATTTGTTACAAACTTACCGGCATACATCAAGGACGCAATCGACTTTTTGTTTCAATTGAACAACTGTGAGTGGTCGGACGAATTCCTTTTTCTTACCATGGATATTTCTGATATTTCTGTCTTATATGCAAGCATTGCCCACCCAGACGGATTGAGAGCTGTGGAATATTTTTTAGGCAAGAGACCTATTGAAATGTACCGTCATAATCCGATGTTAATCAAAATGATCCATTGGTGTCTTTCTAACAATGTGTTTGTTTGATAATGCGTTAGTTCAGCAATTAAGAGGTGTGGCTATGGGGCCATGCTTCTCCCCCAGTTACACTGGGCTCCATGTGGGCTGGTGGGAGGAGCATGTCCTCAGGTCACAGCATGCCTCAATATGGTCCAAGCATGTAGTTAAATATTGGCGGTATATTGATGACATTTTTATTTTATGGCGTGGGACGAAAGATCAGGCCAGTCGTTTTGTTGAAATTATCAATGACAATAATTTAAATCTGCATTTCACTGCTAATATAGACTCTAACTTTGCAAATTTCCTTGATATCAAAGTACAAGCAGTACATGGCAAAGTAGAAATTTGTTTATACAGGAAGCCCACATCTGGCAACACAGTGCTATATGCGGGAAGTTTTCATCCCCAGCATACAATAGCAACCATTCGTATGGTGAATTTATTCGTATACATAGGGCATGCAGCACACCAGAAGCCCGATTGTTCCATCAAATGGAGGCTAAAAAAAGATTAGAAGCCAGGGGATATAAATCTGGTAGATTGAATGTTGCCATGAGGAAGGCTAACACATTAGATCGCACAGCTTTGCTTGACCCAAATACGCATGTGAAACCAGTTGGTAAGGTTCCTAGTGACACCCAATACAGTGACAATGCAGATATGAGGCTGGTCACAGGCTATAGTAGACAAGCCAAAAACATCAAAAATATCATCAAGAAAGAATGGCCTATTGTCCTGACCGATCACATTTTAAAAGAGGTTCTTCCTACTACTCCCACAGTCACCTTTAGAAGAGCGTTTTCTATGCGCAGTGACTTAGTGAGAAGTAGCCCAGAAACAGAAAATTGGTTTCTTCAGGTGCAGTTCATGCAGAGCCTGTAAGTTTGGCACCAACACAGCGACATATTTCACACCTTTCTCAGATATACCTATTGCACTAAAATCCCACTACACTTGTAGAACAGATTATGCTGTATATGTACTTAAATGTAGCTGTAATTTGTGTTACGTGGGCAGCACGAAAGTGCAAGTGTATGTGCGGATTTTACAACATCTTTGTGCGATAGTGAACTCCGACCCAGCCTCCCTGGTGGCCAGGCATTTTAAAGCAGTACACAGCAACAATTTTAACTGTTTGCAGTATTTTGTAATAGATGCCGTGGCACAGAGCAAGAGGGGAGGCAATTGGCAGAAAGCGCTGCGCCAGTTCGAATCATGCTGCATAGTGGAGCTGGACACTAAGTCCCCCAAGGGTTTGAACATCGGGGAAGACCTGTAAAATTTCCTGTGAAAGAGAGTTTCTAATTAGGCCCCTGTTCTAAGGGATATCTGGTGAGATGTCTCTATGTAGTATTAAATTTGGATCCTAGACATTTTCCCTCTTCCAAGACCTCTGTTTTCAGTTGCATTAATTCTTAGTCACACTATTTTGTGAACATTTTGTGACCTCTGTGCCTCATATTTCCCAGTCGGTTAGTCAATTCCCTGTGTTCTCACCCCTCTGTGATTAATATGGTTCCCCATCGCGGTCCTTAGTTTAGTTACAAGAAAAATATATATAATAAGGATTTATTCCTATAATTAAATCGATATGTTTTTTATCTAACTGAGGACACGTTTTAGGGGCACGTTCTATCTTTGGATATTAAGTACTGCCGCCAGTATTCCTGGCTTTTTACATTTTAGTAGTTTTTCACTTTTGCACATTTTTTGCACTATTGAGCACTTGAGGCGCTTTGTGAACTTTGATTGGCACTGTCATTTTCGATTATAGAACCTCCACGGTATTTGTAAGAAGATTTATAGTGAACTGACTAGCATATTTTGCACATATCAGATGCTCGGTTTTGCACATATCCAAGTATTAGTACTAGGTATAACCTATACAATGCCCGGTTAGCATATTTGCACATGTAGTATGCTTTGTTTGCACATAACTAAGCATTAGTACTTTTTACAACAAAACAATGCCCGTTTTGAACATTTGCGTCCTTTGCACATATTTAATTGCTTTGACAAAAAGATTGATAAAACGGGAGAAATTATTCACATGTTTTAATGCTTTTTGAATATGCGGTATTATGTGCAGATGCGTTTGTGTATATAGATGGATGTGCTTTATTAAGCAGGATGCTTACACAAATAAGAATGTGTTTTAGTAGGACGATGCATATCTACATCGTATTTTTTCTAAGGTTAGCAGTGCCCACTGATGTCATTGTTAGCACCAACAATGTGCCTTTAAATATCCGTTTCAGTTTCCCGTTTGTCATGTGATCAAGGACACCGTCTTGAGTCAGAAACGCGTCTGAGACAGCACCATTTTTCATTCACTGCAACAATAAAGAAATCTGGCATCAGCTATATACAGAGTCCGTGTTCCTGTCTGTGCTTTAAAGCAATTGGGAGTTTTGTTGTGGATATATATAGATACCTCATACCTCACGCTCAATCTCCACCTCCATGTGAAGCACTCTCGGGCGGGTGCATGAATGCGGTAGTTTACTCCGCAATTTATTATGGCTCTATTTCTTCAGTTATAAAGAAAATCAGCACTCACGGGGGAGCTTGAAGAACTTTATTCAGCAGCATGCAACCGACGCGCTTCGGCGATCTACCTTCCTCGGTGTTACTGACACACCGGAGGAGACCATGTTTAAAAACCATTTCATTTGTGCATAACAATCAAAATGGGACAAGCGCATCCGCGCAAACATGAGCGCCATTTTGTAATGTCATGTATATATACAATTTATACAATGATACTCGATTCATTTTAGAATACATTCTTTTTCACCATGGTCTTCTTACTTTTTATAACCATTATACTAAATTAATGCATTTCATACAGATTTCTCAGTATTCAAGCGTGTAAACATCACACTATTATTCGCAGCCGTATATCAGCCTAAGTAGAAGTGTACACCATGGTATATTATGATCTTGCCGTGGATTGGCTGAGGTCCCTAATTTACGACCTCTTGTTAATGCACTATTAAGGTAGATACCATTAATATTTATACAGAATTAAGAAACACGATACAGGAGCTTCTTCTCATTACGCTGTGTATCAGCCAGAACCCGTATATTTTAGCTGATCATGAACCTAGATGTGAGGCCAATTCTTCCCCACTATTTAATCCCCTCGGGAACTTAGTGAGCAGGTCTATAATGTAGCAGGACTCTAATCTGCGCAGTTTCTGATTTCTGTCTCCTCCTCTCACACTCATCGGAACAAAATCCAGACCAAAATACTGTAGCTTATTCCTATCACTTGAATGTTTATCAGCAAAGTGACGTGCCACAGGATATGCTGTGTCTTTTTTATCTATGGCCCTAAGATGTTCCAGTATTCTGATCTTGAGTTGATGGATAGTACTACCAATGTAGCGTAACCCGCAGGGACATATTAGACAATATACTGCATGGGTAGTGCTACACGTTATGAACTTAGTTATTTTTGTATTTTTCTCTGTGTCAGGTATGTTATATGTCAGGACCCCTTACTATTAGTGCAAGCTTTGTACTTTTTACATGGATAGAACACTTTCATTTCCTTCAGAGTACTTATTTGCTGAGGTACTTTGTCAAGGTGGCTTTTTACCAATATATCTCGCAGTGATCTTGCCTTCTTGAAGGTCACTAAAGGATAGGCATGGGATAATCATAACCAGATTGATCAGGATCGGAGGCGGACCACTCGCGTGAGTCTCCCGATCTTCCTCTTACTTTACTTAGGAAAACAAATCTTTTATTCTACAATTGTGCTTTTAAAACTGTGCTTTTAGAACTGTGCTTTTAGAATTGTGCTTAAAAACAGCTGATTTCACTGTTGTACACTGGGGGGAACAGAGCTGTGTTCAATGCTCTGAAGCGTGCCTGCATTTTCCACACTTACGCTTATGCTGAGAGCCAGGTCATCATTCTAGTGGCTGTACCGAGGCGTCCTCTTCCTCCCTCCTTTGCTTCAAAAGCACGTGATGACGCGACCGCGCTAGATCGATCAGGATCGGAGGCGGACCACTCGCGTGAGTCTCCCGATCTTCCTCTTACTTTACTTAGGAAAACAAATCTTTTATTCTACAATTGTGCTTTTAAAACTGTGCTTTTAGAACTGTGCTTTTAGAATTGTGCTTAAAAACAGCTGATTTCACTGTTGTACACTGGGGGGAACAAAGCTGTGTTCAATGCTCTGAAGCGCGCCTGCATTTTCCACACTTACGCTTATGCTGAGCGCCAGGTCAACATTCTAGTGGCTGTACGGAGGCATCCTCTCCCTCCCTCCTTTGCTTCAAAAGCGTGTGATGAGGCGACCGCGCAGCGGACGCGTGCAGCCGGCGCGCCGCTTGCGCGCCGAAGGCGTGCCGAAGGCAAGCCCGTCTGCGCCCGTCCGCGCCCGACAGGGCCTTAGGGCCAGAACCCCTGTATTTCCCTCTCCCCGGCATTACCACTACCCATCCTACCAGCTTAGACAGCTTAATAGAACCCCTGACACCACCTGTACACATTCTATTACTCCCGAAAAGTTCTAGGGACATTGCCCATGTTGCCATCTCACTCTTACGACTGTCTGTTCTACATCCTCCCCTCTCTCTGACCACTTCAGAATTCTTCTATTAAACTGCAGACCCCTCCCTAAACACTCTACGGAGATCTGGATGCTCCTCAAAGACTTAGATCCAGACGTACTATTTTTGACAGAAACCTGGCTGAATACTAGCTCAGAACCTGATATCATTCAAACCCTCCCCCAAGGATTCGCCATCCAAAGAGTAGACCGCTTAATAGGCTGGAGTGGAGGGATAGCAGTTATCCATGAAGATAATTACACCTGCCGTCTGCTCGGTAATCCAGTCTCGGACTGCGAAAACGCCCATTTTATCATAGAATTTTCCCCCCTCATATCTTTTTCTGGTATTCTTGTCTATTGTCCCCCAGGCCCACTAGGTTCCTTTCACCAATCTATTTTGGAGGTTGCATCTAATCTAGCAAGCTCTGCACCCAATCTGACTGTACTCGGTGATTTCAATCTCCACTTTGATGCGAAATCATCCACCAACGCATCTGAGCTCACTAAAGATTTCACAATGCTCCAATTGTCCCCTAGAATCACATTTTCCACCCACGTGAAAGGCCACCTTCTAGACCAAGTGTTCTCTAGTTTAGAAAACCTACAAGTGTCGGATCCTTCTCCCCTTCCGTGGACAGATCATTCATTGATTGACCTCTCCTGGTCCCCACAACATATTAAACCCCCCGTACTATCTTCCTGGACACTGGGTCGCCGCTGGTCTAAGCTTCCCTTAGAGGAATGGATCCAAGCTCTAGAACAAACAAAACCCAGACCTAATCCTTGCCCTATTATAGCAAATGACGATTTTCATAATTGGATAGACCAATCATTGGACTTAGTCCTCCCTAAAACAAAACTCAAAAAGACAGAAGAACCCCACAATTCACCTTGGTTTACCCCCAACCTCTGCGTCCTTAAACAACAATGTAAAATCAAGGAAAGACAATGGAGGAAAGACTTCCTTCCATCAAAAAAAATCGAATACAGAGCGGCTATTCGCGAATACAAAGCTGAGATTAAAATAGCCCAATCATCTTATTACAAAGAAAGGATTTTAGAAGCTCAGAACTCGCCCAGAGAAACCTTCATCATAATTAATAAACTACTCAAATTACCTGCTCCCCGTATAACACCTGACCCCACCGGGCAACGCTGCAATAAATTAGTGCAATATTTCAATGACAAGGTCAAAGCAATCATTGAATCCCTTCCTCAGAGGAATATTGACCCAGAGCTTCCTATTAAGTCTGCCCTATCTAACACTATGCCCATCCTTGAATCCTTCCCCCCCTGTCCCCGAAAACTCCCTGTTGGTCTCCATAAAGAGCGGATCTCCTAGGGACTCAGCCCCTCTGAACATTTTGAAACAGGCAATCACTACTCTAGCCCCCAACATACTCCACCTGATCAACACTTCGCTCAGTTCTGAAACGGTCCCCCATACGGTGCAAGATCGAAATCATGTAAGACCAAGAGATGGAATCAAAGGCCTTTGCGGCGTCAAGGAGCACCGCCACCGCAGGTAACGTGGGCTCAAGTACATGCATAACAGCAAAGAGAGTTCTAAGATTGTGGGAGGTTGAACCAGACTGGTCCGGCAGGACTATAACCGGCAGAATCAGTTGCAATCTGGTAGCCAGGACCTTAGCTAAAATGTTTACGTCGGTGTTAATTAAAGAGAGCGGCCGATAGGATTCACACCGGCCAGACGGCTTTCCCGGTTTGAGAAGGGCAATCATCAGCACCTCACGCAGCGTTGGGGGCAGGCATTGAGCCTCATAAGCTTCTTCATATACCTGGAGCAAGCATGGAGCCAGAATGTCGACATAGGTCTTATAAAACTCCGCTGGCAAACGATCAGTACCAGCAGATTTACCAGTGGGGAGAGCGGCTATGGCATCCCGTATTTCATCAAGGGTGAGAGGGTGCATCAGAAAGTCCTGCTGCCTACGAGAGATCCATCCCAAGGCTATATCATCCAGATACTGCTGTAACTCAGCATCATCAGCTGCCGGGCGGTGAGCGTACAGGCCCTGATAGAAATCAGCAAAGGCCTCCAGAATATTGGGGGTGTCATAATAGATTGAGCTGATCGTATAAGTGCTACCTCGAGGCTCCATGATACGGGCCGCCAGTGCTCTGCCCGGTCTGCCGCCCTCCTCGTAATACCTGGCCGTACTCCTGCGGGATAAGTGACGTTTCTCCTGGTCTGCCACAGCAATATATTCTGCCACTTTAGTTTTAATGTGCGCAAGAACAGAGGGGTCAGCCACACTCTCATACTGCCGCTCCAATCCTTTCAACTCATGCTCCAACATAGACATCGTGCCCCTGAGCGACCGAAGAACTCCTGCCTGAAGACCAATGCAGACCCCACATATGGTCACCTTAAAAGCTTCCCAGAGCTCCTCAACCGATCCAGTGTTCCGCGCAAAGTAATCAGCAATGGCCTCCCGAACACCCTCACAAAATACCGTATCCAACAATGTGGATGATTGGAGCCGCCACTGAAAGGGAGGGGGGATGTAAGTCGGCAAAGCCAGACGAAGGTGCACCGGGGAGTGGTCCGAGAGCGTCCGAGGTAAATGTTCAACCCGTGCCACCCAGTCATTGGCATCTCGGGTCAGCAGCCACAGATCTATACGGGATCAAGCAGAGCGAGCATAGGACGCCCACTAAGATCGGCTGGCTGCGCCCTGGTCTGCGTTCCTCGCGTTTTTAAAGCCAGAGCTGGTGGCCGCTCCTTTCGGAACTTAGTCGCCAAGCTCTGGAATTCTCTACCGGCTCACATTAGAACTATGCAGAAACACTTGGCCTTTCGCAAAGCGATAAAAACCTGGCTGTTCTCTGGTCCTGTTAAGTCTTTTTAGATCTGGCGGTTTCTCTGCATCTGCCTCCTGGATACAGGTCTCCGTCAGGGCCGCGCTGGGACGCCCCGTTGCTGGGGCAGCCATGCGCGCTATAAATCGCACTAATAATAAGCAGCAGCAGGCCGCCGACAGACACCAGATGATACCAAAAGGATGCTGGAACGATAAGGAGGTGGCGTAGTGGGCAAAAGAACGATGGATTTAACCCAGATCTCTTGACTGGGTGAGAATGTCTGCATTGTCAGCATTCCGTCCATCATTTGTTGGTTGTAACGCTTTTCACCCTAAGTGGGATTGGTATTCCCAGACGTGGGACCCGTGCTCACTACGCCACTGGAGTCAAGCTATCCTGGCTGATGACGGCTGAGAGCCAGAAACCGGTCCTAGGATGCTTGATTCCGGTCCAGGGAAGACATGGCTTGGCAGTTCGGGCTGGACTGTTCCCATGAGGCACAGGGTCAAGACTGATTTGCATATGGCCATGTCTAAACTGGGGTGGCGTAGGGGGCAAAAGAACGATCGATTTAACCCAGATCTCTTGACTGGGTGAGAATGTCTGCATTGTCAGCATTCCGTCCATCATTTGTTGGTTGTAACGCTTTTCGCCCTAAGTGGGATGGGTATTCCCAGACGTGGGACCCGTGCTCACTACGCCACTGGAGTCAAGCTATCCTGGCTGATGACGGCTGATAGCCAGAAACCGGTCCTAGGATGCTTGATTCCGGTCCAGGGAAGACATGGCTTGGCAGTTCGGGCTGGACTGTTCCCATGAGGCACAGGGTCAAGACTGATTTGCATATGGCCATGTCTAAACTGGGGTGGCGTAGTGGGCAAAAGAACGATGGATTTAACCCAGATCTCTTGACTGGGTGAGAATGTCTGCATTGTCAGCATTCCGTCCATCATTTGTTGGCTGTAACGGAACGATAAGGAGGGCAGATCCAGGCAAGAAGTTTGTGGATGGCAGGTAAGAACAAGGATATTTGGCGGATTAAAGTCTCGGCCAGCAGAGCTGCGCTAAAAGGCGGCCATCTTGCTCGGGCTCTCTAGCGCCCCCAATGCTAATTGAGTTTACAAGGTTTTGTCTAATGAACAACATTTTTCTATTTTTGAAGACAAATATTTCAGGCAGACCTCTGGTACGGCAATGGGCACCTGCTTTGACCCCAGCTATGCAAATTTATTCATTGGCTGGTGGGAGGAGCAGGTGCCCAAGTCCTACGAAAGTGACACAACAAGTGGTAAAGTGATTGTCTGGCATCGATACATCGATGATTTATTCATTGTGTGGCAGGGGACAACCGATTCTGCCTATGAGTATATCAAAGTCCTGAACATAAATAAACTCAACTTACACTTTTCGGGTACAGTTAGCCCAGTGGCAGTGGATTACCTGGACCTGAAGGTGTTTGTAGCAAATGGCATGATACATACAGCCTTATATCGTAAATCCACAGCAGGGAATTCGATATTATTCGCAACCAGCAACCACCCACCCAAACTCATACAGAGCATACCTTATGGCGAGCTTCTTAGACTAAAAAGGAATAGTACCCGGGAGAACGACTTTAAAGCAGCTGCCAAAGATTGCATAGCTAGGTTTGTTTTGAGGGGATATGAACTAGCAGCTTTGGAAAAAACATTTAACAAAGTAAAAGGGATTCCTAAAAGCAAATTACTGCTGGAAAAGAACAAACATCTGAAAAATGAAAATGAGGGCAAGTTCAGGATGGTAACCCCAGACTCGGCAGAAGCTAACTTCTTAAAACGTATGCTTAAAAAGTATTGGCATATTCTAAAAACGGATGGCATTATCCGTGAGGATATCCCAGCCTATCCTTTAGTGACCTTCAAGAAGGTGAGATCACTGCGAGATATGTTGGTAAAAAGCCACCTTGACAAAGTACCTCAGCAAATAAGTACTCTGAAGGAAATGAAAGTGTTCTATCCATGTAAAAAGTGCAAAGCTTGCACTAATAGTAAGGGATCCTGACATATAACATACCTGACACAGAGAAAAATAGAAAAATAACTAAGTTCATAACGTGTAGCACTACCCATGCAGTTTATTGTCTAATATGTCCCTGCAGGTTACGCTACTTTGGTAGTACGATCCATCAACTCAAGATCAGAATACTGGAACATCTTAGGGCCATAGATAAAAAAGACACAACATATCCTGTGGCACGTCACTTTGCTGATAAACATTCAAGTGATAGGAATAAGCTACAGTATTTTGGTCTGGATTTTGTTCCGATGAGTGTGAGAGGAGGGGACAGAACTCGGAAACTGCACCGATTAGAGTCCCACTGCATTATAGACCTGCTCACTAAGTTCCCGAGGGGATTTAATAGTGGGGAAGAATTGGCCTCACATCTAGGTTCATGATCAACTAAAATATACAGGTTCTGGCTTATACACAGCGTAATGAGAAGAAGCTCCTGTAACGTGTTTCTTAATTCTGTATAAATATTAATGGTATCTACCTTAATAGTGCATTAACAAGAGGTCGTAAATTAGGAACCTTAGCCGATCCACGGCAAGATCATAATATACCATGGTGTACACTTCTACTTAGGCTGATATACGGCTGCGAATAATAGTGTGATGTTTCCACGCTAGAATATTGAGAAATCTGTATGAAATGCATTAATTTAGTATAATGGTTACAAAAAAGACCATGGTGAAAAAGAATGTATTCTAAAATGAATTGAGAATCAATGTACAAATTGTATATATACATGACATTACAAAATGGCGCTCATGTTTGCGCGGATGCGCTTGTCCCTTTTTCATTGTTATGCACAAATGAAATGGTTTTTAAACATGGTCTCCTCCGGTGTGCCAGTAACACCGAGGAAGGCAGATCGCCGCAACGCGTCTGTTTCATGCCGCTGAATAAAGTTCTTCAAGCGCCCCCGTGAGTGCTGATTTTCTTTATGACTGAAGAAATAGAGCGATAATATATATATATATATATATATAATATATATATGTATCCGGCTCGCTTTTCCGTCACGCCCCTTCACTCGCGGTCGGGTGCTTTCTCTGCGGCGACGAATGTATATATATATATATTTATCCTACTGGCTCGCCAGTAGGTAGTTATAGTTAGGACCACGTTTCCATAGGAAAAGCATTTTTTGATGTGCTTATAACTTTGGCGTCATTTGACGAATCTTTACGAAATTTTCCAATATAGTTATATATATATATATATATATATATATATATATATATAGAGAGAGAGAGAGAGAGAGGGAGAGAGGGAGATAGAGGGCTTGCCTGATACTGTCTGCGCACACCCTATGGAGGCAGCATGTGTATGTGTGGGTTCGGATTCCCCACTTAACATCCGAAAATATAGCTGTCCTGCAGTAATCACACTCACTCAGGATGCTGATGCTCATTAGTATATTGTCTACAGGACGGAATGTGGCCCGATATGTTTCTGCTCCTTCAGATTGCAGGCCACCATATAGTTTCTGCCTCTTAGAAGGTACCACACTAGAATGGAATTTTGCCATCTTGATATAAATGTAGTGTACCAAGGAACTGAATTGTCCGCGACTGAAGATTGTTCCAAGATTGCCTGTTTTACACCAGAAAGAAATGTTGCTCAAAAGTCCCCCAAGCTATACCCAAAGAGGTTTTAGGTGTCACAATACCCTTCTCTGATGACCTGGGGTTTTCAGCTTGACTCTCTATCTAAAGTATAGCCTTTTTACTATCTTCTTGGCCACCATGGAAATTAGTGACTATGTCAACCATTTTGGGTATTGTAACTCATTGGATTTAAACATTGGTTCGTCATCAAACTCATCTTTGTGGTTTAGGGTGATTTTCTCTACCCACTTATGCCCCATGACATGCTTTAATCTTTTGTGGTTGATGGAGGGGTCGCACCTAGAGACTTGCTACTTGATGGTCTTCTATGCATGCTCTGAAAGAAAACAAAATAAGTATAAATGGAATTTTGATAAAAAATGTGAATGTACTTATGGATCAGTGGATTAAAATAAAGCAATCAAGACCTGAAAGGTATGTGGAAGATATTGACCAACTAACAAGGAAAGGGGTTGACTGTAAAAGCAGAGAAATGGAAACTAAAGGTGAATAGTGTACCATATTTGGGACATACTATTGATGAAAGGGGCCTCTGCCAAAAAGAAGGATTGGTCAATTCCATTGTGTACACATTGTTTCCAAACATGCAAAGATGAACTTAGATAATTTTGGGGGTAAGTGAATTTTATGCCAAGTTTGTCAAGAATTTTTCAGATAAGAAACATAAGAGAGTTACTAACGAAAAATGTGAAATTTATGTGGGATGTAAAGTGTCAAGATGAATTTGATCACATAAAAGAGGAAATTTCAAGAGCTCCACCAACTGGAATGTTTGATTTAAATTGCAAGACAATATTAAGAACAGTTGTCAGTGCCTATGGTTCAGGGGCTGTTTTAAATCAGATACGAGATGGAGAAAAATTATCATTGCATATGCTTCATATACATTAAATACTACAGAAAGGTGATATTCCGTCATTGAGAGAGAAGCATTGGCAGTGTTTTAGAGTATCAAGCACTTTATAACATACATATGGGGTGTGCCTATTGAAGTTTGCACAGTTCATAAACACTTGACACATTTGTTGACATCAAGGAGCTCAGATTTGACATCCCCAGAACATTGAGCTAGTTCGTTAGACTAGAGGAATTCAATTCTGTTGTGAATCATGTACTAGGCAAGGACAACAGTTGTGCTGATAGTTTATCTAGGAATAAATTGAAGGAGGATATAAAAATCCAAAAGGATTATGAAGGTGATGATGAGTATGGATGGGTAGCTTGGGAAAAAAGCCATCTCTGAAGAATTGTGGATACAAGAATTGGAGAAAGATGCTGATGTGAATGTCATTAGCAGGTGGCCTGTTGAATGCAAAGGCTTTAAATGGTATAGACATGTTAAACATGAATTGAGCAAGGATATGTGAAGTATTAGGAGAGATGAGAAGCTGGTTCCCCTCTGGTGGTATTAGAAGTATGATAATTGGTTGCCTTATTATGGTCATATGGGGAGCTGTAGAACTAAAAAGAGGATTAGAGGTGTATTTTGGTAGAGGTATGGATAAAGAGGCAGAGAATGTAGTCAAAGACTGCCAGTTGTGTAGTTATAGTGATAAAATATACAAAACCTCTATGCAACCATTACAGCCAGTAGAGTTTCTAATAAAAAAATACTTTGTACATGGAGTGTCAGGTCAGAGAGTGATGAGGTTTTTGGAAAGATTTGTTTTTGATTGAAAGCTATCCGGAGAATTTAGTCTCTGATAATGGGTCCCAATTCTGTTCAGCAGTTATGTATGAATATTTCTCCAAAAGGAACATTAGACACATTAGGACTGCAGTATATAATTCAAGGGCCAATGGTGTTGTAGAAAGAAGTGATCAAAATAAGTATAATGTTGTGCAAAGTGTTATTCAGACAATACAGGTTTACAGAACTACCACACATTCAGTAACAGGGTTTGCTCCCTTTGAACTGTTGAGAAGGCCCAAGCAAAGAACATCTTTGGAGATTGGTAAGGTATCTTATAACAATGGATAAAAAGAAAATAAAGTTACAAATTAGAAGAAAAAATAAGTATAAACGGGATTTTGATAAGAAATGGAATGCAAATAATGTGAATGTTCATGTGAGTCAGTTGATTAGAATAAAGCAACCAGGATATAACCATGTAAATAGATATATTTCCCTGCCATGTTGGTAAAGAGAGTTGGGTAGAACTAAGTGGACATCCAAGATGGTACCATCTGGAGGAAAAGTAGAATGGTGGTGTGTGAACATAATAGGCTTGTGAAAAATCCTTGAGGAGTGAGTAAAAGTGATGACAAGATTGACATGGAAGTGTTTGATAAAAGAAACAGTCTTAGTAACAGGCAAATAAAGGTACTGAAAAAAATTCAGAATTATAAATAGTTCTACGAGGTTTCTTAGGTTTCAAAGTGCATTGTGAGCTGATACTTCCTTAGAGTCCCACATATTCGTAGAACAAATGTAATTAGATTTAATATATGGAAATATGTTTCTAAACTCCGTCGCATAGATTAATATTATACAGTTATTGTTTTGATTGATTTAGATATCGGGAAAGGGAGATATTTAGTATACTTTCATGCTAGCTGCATTTCTTGGAATGTGATGAGGGAATTGGAATGTGAAAGAAGGAGAACTGTTACAGCCTTTACTGGAAGTGGATGTACTTTATGGTTGCTCTGGGAAGCTTGGCATAAATCGAACTGAAGTGAACAACGGGTATGCATTACTTTGAAGAAAAGAACTAAAATGTATATATATTGATAGATGATGGTGTTATACTGTTTAATGACTTCGAAACATTTGTTTATTGTACTTCTGCCTTGCGTGAAAAGTTGTTCTGTTGGGTTGCCACCTAATTCAAGCCCATCAGAGTTTCTTCAGAGGACGTCACAATGGCTCTGTGACCGAGTCTTTTCATATCCTTGATGCATTTCTTCATCTTGTGTCATAGACAAGGGCCCCACGTTAGATTCCTGTATTGTGTTCTTCATTTACAGCCCACATTTTTGTCATCATTGCAACAGTTTCCTATCTATATGTATTGATCGTAGCACTTCCTACCATAAAACATGTTCTTCTTTGCCCAGCATTTCACTTGCTTTAGGTGGTAGTATTTCTGTGTCAACCTGCCCCCACTGTTTCCCTATTGTATGGACAACTTTTCTACTGCCTTCGCCCCCCACTATCAGCACTCAGTTGTAGGAAGTCTATTTTCAGAATATCAGTAAATACTTAGGTAAATCCCCTCATGTGTTTGAATTTTTATATTTATATTTTCAAACACACTCAGTCAACGTTTCTAGTATTGCACTAGAATGCACACTGAGCTATTTCCACTACATGTTTATAAATATATTGTAACCATATTATGCCTTATAACTGGTGAATTACGTTATCTGAGAATCTATAAGTCCTGTTCCTGCTAACTATACTTAAAAATGTAACTGAATGGAAGTGAGTAGGTGTTGAATTAGATCATGCCAAGCTATATGAGTGTATTAAAGCCAGTTGATGCTCACTAAGCATTGACTTACAAGGAAGAGTATCTAAGCAAGTGAGGGCTGGTAAACTGAGGATTATCTTTGTGTACATCGATGTGTGTTGTGGTTTTCTATGCTGGTTAGTGGTACCAATCAAAAACAAAAAGCCTACCTACCAGACACCTTAACAGCGGAATACCTCCAAGATAATTTCAGGTGGTAACAAGTCACAGTTGAGACCTGTGATTCTAAGAAATTAATACAACTCAAATAATTTTATATCAGGAAATAAAATCTATTTATTAATATTTTCTTTACTTTCACAAATATGTTGAAGACAATATGCAACAACTTAAGTAGATCACAAACCATTGTATAAACAACATAAAAAGAAAACGTAATTTTCAATATTTATACATATGTACACTTTGTCAATGCTCATGATACCTACTGATTACTGATTATTATTCTTTAAATATATGTTGAGTTATTACTGATGTAGAACTATTCACACAGTATTTTTTTCATTCCATTTAGAATAACCTGTAGCCATTATGTAATGTTCACACAGATTTCACTTCGTTTTGTGAACTCTATGCCTGTATAAATTCAACACGAGATAGGATTTCATTATAGGTCCCTGAGATTTTCAAAACTGTTTTGATTTTTGTCTGTTGAGTATGTAATGTGATGTGATGGGTTATATACGTAGGATGAATGAGAAGTGTGAGTTTGATTAACAGTTTGTTTGTGTGCGGGAAATATGTAGGAATGTTTCAATTCTATTAAGGACGCGGCGGCGAGGACTATGCTTAACTCTTTCCATTTATTCTGCTCGCAGCCTTAAGAACAACATATTTGAAAAAATACTACAAATCCTATGAGTCTTTACAGCCAGTAAACAAAACAACCATAGAGTCAGTCCATAGAAACAACATCAAGGAATAACATTTCCTCTTTCTTCGAGTGAATGTCCAGAATCTCTAATGCCTCCCAATAGTCTTGCTTCTGCTTCAAACCTGTAGAGAACCAAACAGAGATATCCTAAGTCCCTGTATAAGATAGTACCTTACACATGCAACATAGAAATAACTATCCAAACTTTATCAATGCAACATATTTATCTGATCAGAAACATTAGACAAGTTACTTAACTTCATCACTAAAGCAGTGCCAATGTAACCTTGTCCCTCAAAACCCCCATACTTATTCAACAACGACAATCTCAGTAGTTTCGAGAGGGTAATTGTGGCTAATGCAGCCGGGAGGGATAATCATCACCTCCGTGTCCTTAATAGAATTGAAACTGCCCTTCATGATGGCTAGGAGATTTTACATTTTATGTCAGGACCGGCGGCTCAGGTTATGCTTGTTTAAAGCTGATCGACTGCCGGTGAAGCCATGCCAGTGATTGCTAAGAAGTAAAATGTTTTAAAAGTAGAATCCTGGGACCAATCAGTGGCCCTGAGGATGTCCTCCAGACAGCTCCCTAGAGAGAAAGCTTTAGAGGCCATACCCCCTCTTGTGGAGTGTGCTCTGAAAGAAGAGGTATCTATGCCAGCTTCTTGCATGATCCATCTCACCCTATGGGCAATTGTCACCGCCGAGACTGGCTTGAATGGCTTCTTAAGTGAAATAAACAGCTCTACTGTCCCTGGCGGTCTATATTCCACCATCATAGTTTCGTACATTCTCAGACAGCACACCACACATAGTTTTAGGTGCCAGGGTAAAGCCAGATAGTGGACAGCCATTGTATTGGATTTTGTGTATCTAGCAATAGTGAAAGACACCCCCTTTGGGGTGAAGATATGTGCAGAAACATCCAAGGCGTGGACATAGGAAACCTGCTTGCAGGAAATGAGACACAGCGCAATCGCCAATTTATCTGTTAATTCCTTTCAGGAAAGATATGCTTTATTCTGCCAGGATTGTAGTAACCAAAGAACCCCATTGGTTCCCCACAGTGAAGAATATCTGGATTGAGGTGGAAAGGATAACTGAATGGCTCTCAGGAGTCTGCACACAATCGGATGTTTCCTTATTGGGATGTCATGTATAGGGACGTGATCTGCAGAGATTGCCGATCTGCTCGCATTGATAGTGCGATAGGCCATACGTCTGTCCACCAATTCAGACAAGAAGTTGACAATATGCACTATATCCGCCCCACGGGATCCAAATCCCGTCACACACACCAGCGTGACCACCATCTCCACATGGAGGTATACCACTTGAACATGGAATCTGCCCACGTGTGTCCACTGAGGGAGGCAGCCCCAGACAAAAGGCCCGGGGCTTCCCAACATCCTCTCTAATCCTCCAGCCCATGAGCCGGAGTAACCCCTCCTGCACCAGAGGGTCCAAGTTGCCATTCAGATCCATCAGAAGACGAGGAGTCAGGGTAAGTTGAATTGTAGAATCCATAGAAAGTTTCAGAAGAACTAGATACCGAACTTATGATTTCCAAAGCGGTGTCACTAAGACCATCTCAGCCTTCTGTCTCCTGAGTACTGCTGTGAGTCTGGCTATCATGGAGAATGGCTGAAAGGCATATCTCTGAAATGACTCCAGTCCTGCAGGAAAGCATCCATTGATTCCGCAGGAGGATCCGGCCACCAACTGAAAAACCGGGGAAGCTGGTGATTGAGGCAGCAGGCAAAACGTCTACTTGGTACGGACCCTATCAGCTCATCAAGCCCTGAAGAAAAGAGGGGCCCAGCTTCCTTTAAGTATCTGGATTGCCAGTCTGCTGTCTGGTTTAACTTCCCTGGCAGATATTCCACTGTTATGGACAATTTATGATCCAGGCAGTATTGCCAGAAATCCCTGGCCAAATCCGCCTACATCTTGGACTTTGTCCATCCCCAGACCGCTGATGTATCTCACTGCCGTAACATTGTCCATCTTCAACAAGATGGCACATAAGACCTTGTTGGCTGCCAGGCTCTGTACCATGAATGATCTAGGGAGGTCTACCAGACAATTAATGTGGAGAGACTCTTCCTTTTCTGACCTCTGTCTGCCTGTGGTAATATCCCATTAGCGTGCGCCTCAACCCTGATAACTGGCATCTGACTCGATCACCATTTCTGGGGCTGATCTGAGGATGGCCCTGCCGTTCCAGGCCTACATATGTTTGAGCCACCAACGGAGCTCTGATTGAGCCTCCTGAGAGAGAGAAATCTCCTGAGAATAAGTCAGGCCCTCCTCAGATGCTGCGCTTTCGTCTTTGGAGGTCCCTTGCTAAGTTTCTGCATAACTCCTGGCGGATCAAACACATTTTCTTTTGTGGTAGTCTGAGGCACTAAGGTACTGTGTCGACCTCAATCTCCAGAAAGGTCATCTGTTGCGCCGGTACGTAATCTGACTTTTGCTCATTTATTATAAAGCCTAGGTCTTGTAGCAAAGACTAAGCCATCCAAAGTTGTGTGCATAACTTGTCTGCCTCCTGGTGCATCCGCAGGATGTAATCCAGGTAGATGATGAGATGTACCCCATGCTCAAAGCCATTCCATCACTGGCCTCAGCACCTTGGTGAAGCACGAAAGCACTGAGGACAACCCGAACGGCAGGCAAGTGAACTCTTATACCTTCCCGTCCCTCTGGAATTGCAGAAAATTTCTGTGGGAAGGAAAAATCAGAATGGTGAGGTAGGCATCCTTCAGGTCCAAAAGTACCAACCAATCATAGGATAGCAAGACATCTTGTAGAAGGTGAATACCCTCCAGTTTGAAATGGCGGTATACCATCCAATGATTGAAGTCCTGCAGGTTGGTTACCGCCCTGCACCCTTTTTGCTGTTATTACTGAACCAGGAAAATATTGCTTAGGAATCCCCCAGGATGACGGACTATGCGGGTAATTGCCCCTTTCACAAGGAGGTCCATGACTTCCCTGTGTACCACCTGAGTCCCTTCCCGAGAGAAGACTAAATATCTGGGATAGGTGTGTTGATGAGGTGTACCGTGGAATTCTATCTGAAATCCCCTCATGGTTTTCAGTACCCATGCATCCCCCGGTAATGGAGTTCCATTGTTGGCTGAACCATGTTAATCTGCCCCACACCCCTGGTAGGGAAAAAGGGATATTTCTTACCAGTGGGCCACCTGGTGCACTGTTGGCTCCATGAAAGTTGCCTTTGCCGCCACATCCTCTGTAGCAACCTCTATCAGGGGAATTCCCTCCAAAATATTTGTGGTTCTGCCACTGCATTGAGCATTTGGTGTGCTTTTGGGGGTTGGAGCTGAATGAACGGATGGAGAAGCGCCCCGTAACTCTTCGGCCCCATACAAAAATTGCTGATTGAGAACTTTCCTAATGGATTGTTGGGGTTTGTCTAAGGAGGAGAATGTATTCACAAAGCAGGACAACTCCTTAATAAAGGGCTCTCAAAGAGACCCCCCATTGGCAACCGGGCCCGCTTCGGTGGTGGCTAAGTCGCCAAGCCTGGGCTCTCTTTTGATCAAAAGAGTGCGCCGATGCTCCATTTGACAATGTGCAATTCTCATTATCCAGAGAAAACACAGTGCCCCTTGAGCCCACCCCGATAGAATTGTGGGGTCAATGATATGGCCTGTTTCCCTGGCATCCTAAGCCATATCCAATATTTTTGTCAATGGACCCAGGACATCCAGAACCTTATCCTGGCAGGACCACCAGGATAAGGTCCAAACCTTTTTTGAGATCATTAAGGAATTTTGTTTCATGCGTGGATCAATGTCCGATGTGCTCACCACCTTATTGGCCAGGGAGGGCCTGGAGCATTCCACTATCAAGCAGCCCTGAATCTCTTGGCCCATTGGTTTCCTAATGTGGCTTTCCACGTATTGCGATACATTTCATGCAATGACCTTGTCTGCAGAGGAGGATGGTAAATTTGTTCCGGGTCTGCTTGGGCCTCGTTCATCACCCAAATCTTCATCAGGATCCTCTGTGTCCTGCTGACATTGTCATCCACACTTTGTTGGGGTTAGGGATCGTCCTCTGGGGCGATACTCAACTGAGAACTGGCCTGAGCCATTTGGCTAATCGCCTTTTTAGGAAGGCCTGGCGCAGTCTCTCAAAGGCATCAGATGCCGGAGTGATCACTCTAGCCGTGGGATTGGGCCTGGCTTTGCCCTTACCCTTTGAAGCCCCCGTAGGAGTTTCCAGCATCCAGCCTTCCCCAGGTGAGGGTGCTACATTGCGCCTCACAGTCAACTCAATTATGCCTTGGCTCAGGGGTTCTAGGGCCGAAGAGACTGTCCTTTCCAATAATGCATCTATGGCATCCACTAGCTCTTCATGGATGGGGAGGATGAATGCTCCTCCTACACCGACTACCAAAATGCCTCAAACTCAGAGGTCAGACAGATAGTCTATAAATCAGAAAGTTAGCTGAGGGACTGATGCAGTATTATGTGGTAATTAGACAAAAAACTTTTTCTTTCTCCAAGGCTTGTTGGACTGTGAACTACCTGGCCTCTAGATTTACTGGGCATGTAAGGTAGAAGCTTTGCAGATGAGCCACCTGACTGGAGCACGTGTGTAAGCAGATAACAGTTTAGGGGGAGCAATGAGGGAGTGCCAACGGGGAAGTAGTCCTCGCTGCGTTGAGTAATGCCAGGAACGATGTGAAGGAGGTACGCGTCACCTCGTCAGAGCCGCACCCTACTGGGCCACTGGGGCACCGTGTGTCCCACTGCTGGGAGACGCACTGGAAACCCTCCATGAGCCTCCCTGCTACGAAGGTGATTCGAGCTGGAAGAAAAAGACTAGCACGTGCAGATAGCACGTGCGGCCCAGTTCTAGGACTGATTACCATTACATGCAATAAATAGAAAGTGTATAGGC
Source organism: Triturus cristatus (assembly GCF_964204655.1). Lineage (NCBI taxonomy): Eukaryota > Metazoa > Chordata > Amphibia > Caudata > Salamandridae > Triturus > Triturus cristatus. The sequence continues at coordinate 134,847,296 of NC_140590.1, read as the reverse complement.
CATACATAAAAACATCAGCAGGGGATAAAAAGTATCCAATCCCTCAGAAGGAGACAACAATAACACCATACGTCCTAATAAACAATACAGCCCTCAGGCCCAACTAAGCAATATGAAGGAAAGCACTTATCTGCTGCTGAGCAGGCAAGAATGATGTTGCTTATATGGGACTGACTCTATGGTTGTTTTGATTACTGTTTACAAAGACTCATGGGATTTGTAGTCTTTGTTCAAATATGTTGTTCTTAACCCTTTGGGTGCTCATGACGGAATGGTTCCGTCATGAGCACCAGTGCTCCTGTGCTCATGAAGGAACCATTCCGTCATGAGCACAGGCTCAGAAAATCTCTCTGCTGCACTTTGCAAAAAAAGGGTTAGTTTTCACTGTGAAAATGTGGTGTGTCCACGTTGTGTTTTGGGCTGTTTCCTGTCACGGGCACTAGGCCTACCCACGCAAGTGAGGTACCATTTTTCTCAGGCGACTTTGGGGAATGTGAGTTGAGTGGAATTTTGTGGATCCACGCAGATTCCAGAAATTTCCACCACAGAAATGTGAGGAAAATGTTTTGTTTTTTTTTAACTAAATTTGCGGTTTGCAGGGGATTCTGGGTGCCAGAACCTGGTTAGAGCCAGACAAGTCACCCCAACCTGGAGTCCCCTGGGTGTCTAGTTTTAAAAAATGTATATGTTTTCTAGGTTTCCCTAGGTGCCGGCAGAGCGAGGGATTCAAAATCTAGAGCTAGGCACTTTGCCAAAAAAGGGTCAATATTCACTGTGAAAATGTGGTGTGTCCACGTTGCGTTTTCGGCCGTTTCCTGTCACAGGCACAAGGCCTACCCACACAAGTGAGGTACCATTTTTCTCAGGAGACTTTGGGAAATGCGGGGTGGGTGGAATTTTGTGGATCCACGCAAATTCCAGAACTATCCACCACAGAAATGTGAGAAAAATGGGTTTTTTTTACAAAGTTTTAGGTTTGCAAGGGATTCTGGGTAAGAGAACCTAGTGAGAGCCAGACAGGTCAACCCAACCTGGAGTCCCCTGGGTTTCTAGTTTTCAAAAATGTATAAGTTTTATAGGTTTCCCTAGGTGTCGGCAGAGCTAGAGTTCAAAATCTACAGCTAGGCACTTTGCAAAAAAGCGTCAGTTTTTACTGTGAAAATGTGGTGTGTCCACGTTGTGTTTTGGGCCGTTTCCTGTCGCGGGAACTAGGCCTACCCACACAAGTAAGATACCATTGTTTTCGGAAGACTTTGAGGAATTCGGAATGGGTGGAATTTTGTGAATCCATACAGATTCCAGAACTTTCCACCACAGAAATGTGAGGAAAAAGTGCGTTTGTTCCTTACAAGTTTTAGGTTTGCAAGGGATTCTGGGTAACAGAACCTGGTAAGAGCCAGACAAGTCACCCCATCCTGGATTTCCCTAGGGGACTAGTTTTAAAAAATGTATAGGTTTGCTAGGTTTCCCTAAGTGCCGGCAGAGCTATGGTTCAAGATCTACAGCTAGGCACTTTGCAAAAAAAGGGTCCGTTTTCACTGTGAAAATGTGCTGTGTCCACGTTGTGTTTTGGGGCGTTTCCTGTAACGGGCACTAGGTCTACCCACACAAGTGAGGTACCATTTTACGCTGAAGACTTTGGGGAATGTGTGGTGGGTGGAATTTTGTGGATCCACGCAGATTCCAGAACTTTCCACCACAGAAATGTGAGGAAAATGTGTTTTTTTTAACAAAGTTTGAGGTTTGCCAGGGATTCTGGGTAAGAGAACCTGGTGAGAGTCAGACAAGTCACCCCATCCTGGAGTCCCATAGGTTTCTAGTTCTAAAAAATGCACATGTTTTCTAGGTTTCCCTTGTTGCCGGCAGTGCTAGGGTTCAAAATCTACAACTAGCCATTTTGCAAAAAAGGGTCCGTTTTCACTGTGAAAATGTGGTGTGTCCATGTTGTGTTTTGGGCCGTTTCCTGTCACGGGAACAAAGCCTACCCACACAAGTAAGGTACCATTGTTCTCAGAAGACTTTGGGGAATGTGGAGTGGGTGGAATTGTGTGGATCCACACAGATTCCAAAACTTTCCACCACAGAAATGTGAGGAAAATGTGTTTTTGTTTTTACAAAGTTTGAGGTTTGCAAGGGATTCTCTGTAACAGAACCTGGTGAGAGGCAGACAAGTCACCCCATCCTGGATTTCCCTGGGTGAGTAGTTTTCAAAAATGTATATGTTTGCTAGGTTTCCCTAAGTGCCGGCAGAGCTAGGGTTCAAAATCTACAGCTAGGCACTTTGCAAAAAAAGGGTCAGTTTTCACTGTGAAAATGTGGTGTGTCCACGTTGTGTTTTGGGCCGTTTCCTGTCACGGGCACTAGGTCTACCCACGCAAGTGAGGTACCATTTTTCTCAGACGACTTTGGGGAATGTGGGTTGAGTGGAATGTTGTGGATCCACGCAGATTCCAGAAATTTCCACCAAAGAAATGTGAGGAAAATGTTTTTTATCTTTTACAAAGTTTGAGGTTTGCAAGGGATTCTGGGTGCCAGAACCTGGTTAGAGCCAGACAAGTCACCCCATCCTGGAGTCCCCTGGGTTTCTAGTTTTCAAAAATGTATATGTTTTCTAGGTTTCCCTAGGTGCCGGCAGTGCGAGGGTTCAAAATCTACAGCTTGGCACTTTGTAAAAAAGGGTCTGTTTTCACTGTGAAAATGTGGTCTGTCCACGTTGTGTTTTGGGCCGTTTCCTGTCGCTGGAACTAGGCCTACCCACACAAGTAAGGTACCATTGTTTTCGGGAAGACTTTGAAGAATGCGGGATGGGTGGAATTTTGTGGATCCACACAGATTCCAGAACTTTCCACCACAGAAATGTGAGGAAAATGTGGGTTTGTTTTTTTACAAACTTTTAGGTTTGCAAGGGATTCTGGGAAACAGAACCTGGTAAGAGCCAGACAAGTCACTCCATCCTGGATTCCCATGGCTGTCTAGTTTTAAAAATATATAGGTTTTCTAGGGTTCTCCGAGTGCCGGCAGAGCTAGGATTCAAAATCTACAGCTAGGCACTTTGCAAAAAAAGGGTTAATTTTCACTATGAAAATGTGGTGTGTCCACGTTCCGTTTTGGGCCGTTTCCTGTCACAGGCACAAGGCCTACCCACACAAGTCAGGTACCATTTTTCTTGGAAAACTTTGGGAAATGCGGGGTGTGTAGAATTTTGTGGAACCACACAGATTACAGAACTTTCCGCCGCAGAAATGTGTAGAAAATGTGTTTTTTCTTTACAAAGTTTGAGGTTTGCAAGAGATTCTCTGTAACAGAACCTGGTGAGAGCGAAACAAGTCACCCCATCCTGGATTTCCCTGAGTGACTAGTTTTAAAAAATGTATAGGCTTGCTAGGTTTCCCTAGGTGTCAGCAGACCTAAGGTTCAAAATCTACAGCTAGGCACTTTGCAAAAAAAGGACTAGTTTTCACTGTGAAAATGTGGTGTGTCCACGTTGTGTTTTGGGCCGTTTCCTGTCACGGGCACTTGACCTGCCCACAGAAGTTGAGGTACCATTTTTCTCTGAAGACTTTGGGGAATTTGTGCTTTTTTTGACAAATTTTGAGGTTTGCAAGGGATTCTGTGTACCAGAACCTGGTTAGAGCCAGACAAGTCACCCCATCCTGGATTTCTATGCGTGTCTACTTTTCAAAAATGTATAGCTTTGCTAGGTTTCACTTAGTGCCGGCAAAGCAAGGGCTCAAAATCTACAGCTAGGCACTTTGCAAAAAAAGGGCCAGTTTTCACTGTGAAAATGTGGTGCGTCCGCTTTGCGTTTTGTGACGTTTCCTGTCATGGTAACTGGGCCTGCCCACACAAGTGAGGTACCATTTTTCTCAGGAGACTTTGGGAAATCCGGGGTGGGTGGAATTTTGTGGATCCACGCAAATTCCAGAACTATCCACCACAGAAATGTGAGGAAAATGGTTTTTTTTGCAAAGTTTTAGATTTGCAAGGGATTCTGGGTAAGAGAACCTGGTGAAGAGCCAGACAGGTCAACCCATCCTGGAGTCCCCTGGGTTTCTAGTTTTCAAAAATGTATATGTTTTCTATGTTTCCCTAGATGCTGGTAGAGCTAGGGTTCAAAATCTACAGCTAGGCACTTTGCAAAAAAGGGTCAGTTTTCACTCTGAAAATGTGGTGTGTTCACGTTGTGTTTTTGGCCGTTTCCTATCGCGGGAACTAGGCCTACCAACACAAGTAAGGTGCCATTGTTCTTGGAAGACTTTGAGGAATGCCGGATGGGTGGAATTTTGGGGATCCACACAGATTCCAGAACTTTCCACCACAGAAATGTGAGGAAAATGTGGGTTTGTTTTTTTACAAACTTTTAGGTTTGCAAGGGATTCTGGGAAACAGAACCTGGTAAGAGCCAGACAAGTCACTCCATCCTGGATTCCCATGGCTGTCTAGTTTTAAAAATATATAGGTTTTCTAGGGTTCTCCGAGTGCCGGCAGAGCTAGGATTCAAAATCTACAGCTAGGCACTTTGCAAAAAAAGGGTTAATTTTCACTATGAAAATGTGGTGTGTCCACGTTCCGTTTTGGGCCGTTTCCTGTCACAGGCACAAGGCCTACCCACACAAGTCAGGTACCATTTTTCTTGGAAAACTTTGGGAAATGCGGGGTGTGTAGAATTTTGTGGAACCACACAGATTACAGAACTTTCCGCCGCAGAAATGTGTAGAAAATGTGTTTTTTCTTTACAAAGTTTGAGGTTTGCAAGAGATTCTCTGTAACAGAACCTGGTGAGAGCGAGACAAGTCACCTCATCCTGGATTTCCCTGGGTGACTAGTTTTAAAAAAGGTATAGGCTTGCTAGGTTTCCCTAGGTGTCAGCAGACCTAAGGTTCAAAATCTACAGCTAGGCACTTTGCAAAAAAAGGACTAGTTTTCACTGTGAAAATGTGGTGTGTCCACGTTGTTTTTTGGGCCGTTTCCTGTCACGGGCACTTGACCTGCCCACACAAGTTGAGGTACCATTTTTCTCTGAAGACTTTGGGGAATTTGTGCTTTTTTTGACAAATTTTGAGGTTTGCAAGGGATTCTGTGTACCAGAACCTGGTTAGAGCCAGACAAGTCACCCCATCCTGGATTTCTATGCGTGTCTACTTTTCAAAAATGTATAGCTTTGCTAGGTTTCACTTAGTGCCGGCAAAGCAAGGGCTCAAAATCTACAGCTAGGCACTTTGCAAAAAAAGGGCCAGTTTTCACTGTGAAAATGTGGTGCGTCCGCTTTGCGTTTTGTGACGTTTCCTGTCATGGTAACTGGGCCTGCCCACACAAGTGAGGTACCATTTTTCTCAGGAGACTTTGGGAAATCCGGGGTGGGTGGAATTTTGTGGATCCACGCAAATTCCAGAACTATCCACCATAGTAATGTGAGGAAAATGGTTTTTTTTACAAAGTTTTAGATTTGCAAGGGATTCTGGGTAAGAGAACCTGGTGAAGAGCCAGACAGGTCAACCCATCCTGGAGTCCCCTGGGTTTCTAGTTTTCAAAAATGTATATGTTTTCTAGGTTTCCCTAGGTGCTGGTAGAGCTAGGGTTCAAAATCTACAGCTAGGCACTTTGCAAAAAAGGGTCAGTTTTCACTCTGAAAATGTGGTGTGTTCACGTTGTGTTTTTGGCCGTTTCCTATCGCGGGAACTAGGCCTACCAACACAAGTAAGGTGCCATTGTTCTTGGAAGACTTTGAGGAATGCCGGATGGGTGGAATTTTGTGGATCCACACAGATTCCAGAACTTTCCACCACAGAAATGTGAGAAAAATGCCCGTTTGTTTTTTACAAGTTTTAGGTTTGCAAGGGATTCTGGGTAACAGAACCTGGTAAGAGCCAGACAAGTCACTCCATCCTGGATTCCCCTGGGTGTCTAGTTTTAAAAAATGTATAGGTTTACTAGGGTTACCCAAGTGCCGGCAGAGTAAGGATTCAAAATCAACAGCTAGGCCATTTGCAAAAAAAGGGTACATTTTCACTGTGAAAATGTGTTGTGTCCACGTTGCGTTTTGGGCCGTTTCCTGTCACAGGCACAAGGCCTATCCACACAAGTGACGTACCATTTTTCTTGGAAGACTTTGGGGAATGCGGGGTGTGTGGAATTTTGTGGATTCACACAGATTCCAGAACTTTCCGCCACAGAAATATGCAGAATTATTATTATTTATTTTTAGAAAGTTTGAGGTTTACAAGAGATTCTCGGTAACAGAACCTGGTGAGAGCCAGACAAGTCACCTGCTCCTGGATTTCCCTAGGTGACTAGTTTTAAAAAATGTATAGGTTTGCTAGGTTTCCCTAAGTGCTGGCACAGCTAAGGTTCAAAACCTAGAGCTAGGCACTTTGCAAAAAAAGGGTCAGTTTTCACTGTGAAAATGTGGTGTGTCCACGTTGTGTTTTGGGCCGTTTCCTTTCGCAGGAACTAAGCATACCCACACAAGTAAGGTACCATTGTTCTCAGAAGACTTTGGGGAATGCGGGGTGGGTTACATTTTGTGGATCCACGCAGATTCCAGAACTTTCCACCACAGAAATGTGAGAAAAATGTGGGTTTTGTTTTTTACAAACTTTGAAGTTTGCAAGGGATTCTGGGTAACAGAACCTGGTGAGAGCCAGACAAGTCACCCCATCCTTGATTCCCCTGGATGTCTAGTTTAAAAAATTTATAGGTTTGCTTGGGTTCCCCAAGTGCCGGCAGAGCTAGGATTAAAAATCTACAGCTAGGCACTTTGCAAATAAAGGGTCAATTTTCACTGTGAAAATGTGGTCTGTCCACATTGCGTTTTGGGACGTTTCCTGTTGCAGGCACTAGCCCTACCCACACAAGTGAGGTACAATTATTCTCGGAAGACTTTGGGGAATGCGGGGTGTGTGGAATTTGGTGGATCCAAACAGATTGCAGAACTTTCCGCCACAGAAATGTGAGGAAAATGTTTTTTTTTTTTTTTACAAAGTTTGAGGTTTGCAAGGGATTCACGGTAACAGAACCTGGTGAGAGCCAGACAAGTCACCCCATCCTGGATTTCCCTGGTTGAATAGTTTTCAAAAATGTGAAGGGTTGCTAGGTTTCCCTAAGTGCTGGCAGAGCTAGGGTTCAAAATCTACAGTTAGGCACTTTGCAAAAAAAGGGTCAGTTTTCACTGTGAAAATGTGGTGTGTCCACGTTGTGTTTTGGGCCGTTTCCTGTAACGGGCACTAGGCCAACCCACGCAAGTGAGGTACCATTTTTCTCTGAAGACTCTGGGGAATGAAGGGTGTGGAATTCTGTGGACCCACGCAGATTCCAGAAATTTCCATCCAGCCAGACAAGTCACCTCATCCTGGATTTTTCTGGGTGTCTATTTCTCAAAAATGTATAGCTTTGCTAGGTTTCCCTTAGTGCTGGCAAAGCTAGAGTTCAAAATCCACAGCTAGGCACTTTGCAAGAAAGGGCCAGTTTTCACTGTGAAAATGTGGTGTGTCCACTTTGCGTTTTGGGACGTTTACTGGCGCGGGAACTATGCCTACCCACACAAGAGAGGTACCATTTTTCTCAGGAGACTTTGGGGAATGCGGGGTGGGTGGAATCTTGTGGATCCACGCAGATTCCAGAACTTTCCACCACAGAAATGTGAGGAAAATGTCTTTTTTTTAAACAAAGTTTGAGGTTTGCAAGTTATTCTGGGTAAGAGAACCTGGTGAGACACAGACAGTTCACCGCATCCTGGAGTCCCCTGGGTTTCTAGTTTTCAAAAATGTATATGTTTCCTAGGTTTCCCTAGGTGCCGGCAGTGCTAAGGTTCAAAATATACAGCTAGGCACTTTGCAAAAAATGGTCCGTTTTCACTGTGAAAATGTGGTGTGTCCACGTTGTGTTTTTCGCCGCTTCATGTTGCAGGAACTAGGCTTACCCACACAAGTAAGGTACCATTGTTCACGGAAGACTTTGGGGAATGCGGGGTGGTTGGATTTTTGTGGATCCACGCAGATTCCAGAACTTTCCACCACAGAAATGTGAGGAAAATGTTTTTTGTTTTTTTTACAACTTTGAGGTTTGCAAAGGGTTCCGTGTAGCAGAACCTGGTGAGAGCCAGACTAGTCACCACATCCTGTATTCCCCTGGGTGTCTAGTTTTCAAAAATGTATACGTTTGCTAGGTTTCCCTAGGTGCCGGCAGAGTTAGGCTTCAAAATCTACAGGTAGGCACTTTGCAAAAAAAATGGTCCGTTGTCACAGTGAAAATGTGGTGTGCCCACATTGTGTTTTGGGCCATTTCTTGTCGCCAGCACTAGGCCTACCCACACAATTTCAGTACCATTTTTCTCAGAAGACTTTGGGGAATGCAGGATGGGTGGAATTGTGTGTAATTGTGTGGATCCACGCAGAGTCCAGAACTTTCCACCACAGAAATGAGGAAAATGTGTCTTTTTTTTACAAAGTTTGAGGTTTGAAAGGGATTCTGGGTTAAAGAACCTGGTGAGAGCCATAGGTTTGCTAGGTTTCCCTAAGTACCGGCAGAGCTAGGGTTCAATATCTACAGCTAGGCACTTTGCAAAAAAAGGGTCAGTTTTCACTGTAAAAATGAAGTGTATCCACGTAGCGTTTTGAACCATTTCCTGTTGCGGGCACTAGGCCTACCCACACAAGTGAGGTACCATTTTTATCGGGAGACTAAGGGTAACACAGAATTGTAGAGCAACTGTTAATATCTATTGACTTTCAATGCATTTCTGCCTTCGAAATGAAAGACAATGTGTAAAAAAGAAGTCACTTTGAAAAATGTCCTATAATTCTCATGCTAGTATGGGTACTCACAATTTCGGAAATGTGAAAATAGCTGCTGTTTCTAAACTCTATATTTTGTTCCAATTTCAGAAATACATAGGTGTCCTTAACCCCAATTTTTAACTATATATATTTTCCCAAATTAATTGCTATATGCCCGGCACATAATAAAACACCATTGCAAGACGCTGTTCAGGTATTGGCTCTGGGTTCGTCGGGTTCTTGGTGAACCTACAAGTCCTATATATCCCCACAACCAAAAAGGTCCAGCCGATGTAACGACATATTGCTTTCAAACATCTGTCATAATTATAAGAAGTTACAGGTGAAAATGTTGGCACGAATGGCTGTTTTTTTTAACTCATTTTCAATTTTTCCTATTTTCAACTGTTAGTTTCTATACCGAAACCTTGAAGGATCTACACAAATGACCCCTTGCTGAATTCAGAATTTTGTCTACTTTTCTAACACTCATAGTTTTACAGGATCCATTATTGTTTTCATACCCATTTCTACCATTTCCCGGTAGAAGGTTGAAAGCACAAAAATAGCAAAAATAGGCCATGTCCCAGGAAAATGCCAAAACTGTGTAGAAAATGTTGGTTTTCTGACAAAAGTCTGTCAGTCCCTGAAAATTGGGAAAATTATAGTTTCAGCCCCACAAACCCTTTGTTGATACCATTAGCAGGGGTAAAAAAAACAGATGCTTTCATTTGCAGCACTTTTTCCCATTTTTAAAAAAAAAATCTTTTTAGCTGTATTTTGGCTAATGTCTGGGTCTCCTCCAGGGTAATCCACAAACCCTGGGTACCTTTACAATCTCCATGATGTTGGAAGAAAAGGACACAAATTTGGCTTGGATACCTTATGTGGTCAAAAAGTTACAGTGGCCTACGCGTGAACCTCCCCAAATAGCCAAAAAAAGGCTTAGCACGGGGAGGGGGGGGGGGGGGGGGGAGGCCTAGCAGCGAAGGGGTTAAGGCTGCTGAGCAGAATAAATGGAAAGAGTTAAGCATAATCTGAGCCTTCGGTCCTCACATATAATTCTTCAGAGTGAGGGTACACATGTATAAATATTGAATGTTACATTTTCTTTTTATGTTCTTTATATGTTGGTATGTGATCTGCTTGAGTTGTTGCATATTATGTCGTCAACATATTTGTGTTCATTTTTTCCTGATATAAATTTGAGTTGAGGTATTCCTTTGTTAAAGTTTCCAGTAGGCAGGCTTTTTGTTTTTACTGTGTCTTGCATCGCCCTGATTCCTACCTCATTAACTTGGCTCCAGGGGTCCTCTTTCTAGTGTGTGTAGTGTTTCCGATCTGCTGACTCACATTCATGAATTATCTGTAGTTATTTTTCACAGATATGTTTGCTCAAAATGTTCTTAATTCCTTCTACTGAATATGACCTTTTTGAATTGTTGTTCACTTTAACATTTTTTGTTAGCCAATCCTTAATTTGCAAGAGGAGACTTTGACTCAGACATTTCACATTTTGTTTTAGGAAAAAGCACGTTTCCTGGGAGCAGATTATCACAAGGAGGGGCCGCAAGGCAATGACATCAGGAAGACGAACGTGGCACAGATAAGGATGGCTTATCGCTATGAGACATGGTGCTATGAACTCAACCTAATCCTTCAAGCTCTGAAAGCATCGAAAGCATCAGGATAAAGGCAAACCAAATCTGCCTGAGCCCAGTGGTGTCAATTTTATTCAAATTATTGAAATCAAAATTATTCATGTCACTTGTGGGCTATTTACTGCTCAGTCCCGTTTTCCTCTGTACCCGAATGTGCAACAGTGTTCGTTTTTTTTTTTTTAAACTTATTTTTATTGCCATTTTCATATTTCACACATTGTGCATCATACATAATCTTCAGATAGTCATATCAGATTATACATCCAGTAATGGCATTCAGCAACTGTATATACCGATGATTCGTAACCAGAAAGCATGAACAATGTATATGTGTAACCACGTCTGGGTCTAGGTCTGAGGTACATTACTCACTTCTCCTCACTGTTCATCCCTACCACTAGTGCAAACATAAACACCATCTCTTAACCGAGCTAGTAACCCTATGAGAGCCACATCACTCAGCTACTGCATGTTGTACTCTCTCCACTTGGGCTTTGCATTTCTAGCTGAGCCTATTGCTCCTGTTCCTCTGACCTTTCATTGTTTGCCTCCAAAGTTCAGAAATGTTTCTCTTCAAGTGGACAGCATGAATCGTTGGTTATGGATCATTGGTGGAGGCTGTTCTTTCAACCCGCTCCTCACAATTTTCTTCACACCCTTCTTGAAGATTTTTTCTTTGGCCACATGCAAGCATGGCTATTTTTGTTGTTCTTAACAAGTCTCTCACAGACTCATAAATTCTGTTGGAATTTTGGTATGTTTTCACCCTCAGTGGTTTTAAGTTGGCAACTGCAGTAGTTAATTGTCTTATTTTATTAGATTAACAGCTATTATTGAAGAATAAATGGGAAAATGCCTAGCAGGCTGCAAGAACATGGCAGCCTGCTTAGGAATCAGCTTTGCCTCACTGGCATGCACTCTCGGAAAAGAGATCCTAAGCAGGCAGGCGGGGTCGCCTAAATGCCCAGAGTGCAGCGGGTCAAAATAGGTCTCTAATTGAGGCCTCTGAACTGTGATTATTGTTGAACTCCAGCTTGAATTATGTAAAAGATTTCATTGGTCTGTTTAAAGGCATGCTCCTTTTGTCCCATTTTCATCTGCTTTCTAGTCTGTGATAAATCTCATATTTCAATGATGTGTGGACTATGGTCTAAGAAAACAGAAGTATACGTTCGAACACAGGTTTAAAGTAATTTTTCATGTTACAAAATTGCAGTGGATGTACATTACAATAAATAAAGGAACACGTTGATTTAAACAGTCTTTCCGAGGTTGTTCAAACATTTTACAATTATGCATGTATTTTCTTGATTTCGGAGGGTGCTTGTAAAGTGCTGCATACCACTCGCAGTAGCTGCGCAGCGCTTTGTCCATGAGAGGGCGAAAGGATGCTAATCTTGAAGGTCGAGGAATAAGTCATTCGGGCAGCAGAAGGGGGAACTCTGCCTGTACGATCCCTGGTGTATGTTGACAAAGCCTTGAAGTCCCAACAATGTATTGGAAAGCCTAGATGGTGTGGACAGTAATAGGCCTTGGTAATCTGACCAGCAGGACAACACGATCAAGTTGGTCCCGTTGAATAAAGCATTCATTACCGTACTAGTACTTTGCACTGAACCTAGTTTTATGAAATTCATAATAGGATAAGATGTTTTTTTCATCATACTCCATTTTCATCACTGCTTGTTATGCTACTAAATACACATAAGCGATTGTTTCATCCTTAGCTACGTGCAAGGACACATTTTAATACAAGGGCAAGTCTCGCGAGTTTAGCACCTTCAAAATCAGCGTGATGCAGGAGGACTAAATACACAACATGGACATGCGCATGGTTCTGGGCGTGCTTTGTACTGCACTTCTGAGCCTTGTAGAACATTATCATGTGGATAAGTGATAAAAGCTATGGGGCAAATTTACAAGCCCCTTGCGCCACGTTTGCGTCACTTTTAACATGGGAAAAGTGACGCAAAAGTGGCGCAAGGGGCTTGTAAATAAGCCCCTATGGGGCAGATTTATGTTTCCTGGCGCATCCCTGCAAATCAGCAGGGATGCGCCAGGAAAGATGCGTCACGCAAGTTTACCCTTGCGCCACCACAGATGCGCCGCATTTACAATGCAGCGCATCGTGGCACAAGGATAAACAGATGCGTGACGCATCTGATGGCATTGCTGGAGTCGTGTCGCAAGCACGACGCAACTCCAGCAATGTTTAGGGGCTGCCCATACCTAACATGCTGTGTCATGCCTTACACCTGCTTCAAGCAGGCGCAGGGTTTTGACGCAGCAGCGTCGGAAATGTGACTCAGTGAAATCTTGTAGATTTCACTGCGTCACTTCTCCGAGGCTTTTTCCGATGGAACGCCCACCCTGCATACATTAAACCTGACGCAGGTTTAATGTGGCGCAGGGCTTTACACCGTGACGCATCTCTATAGATGCGTCACGATGTAAATAGGGCGGAACGTGGCGCAGGGTTTACGCCACCGCTGCGTCACAAAAGTGACGCAACGGCGGCGTAAAAGTGGGGCAAGTCTCACATAAATCTGCCCCTATATATTTAAGGTGATGCAGCAGGACTAAATACACAACATGGCCTTTCTCGTGGTTCTGGATGTTCTTTGTACTGATGTCAGAGACTGGTGGAATAATCCTAAATTATAATATGGATACGTGATGAAAGCAATATATTTAAAGTGCTGGCAGCTATAAGAAACAAACTAACATTTATCTCTGCTACAAAATAATATTTAAATACTAATGTTAGATTGCAGTGTTCAATCTATCTGCAGGTTTGCTATTATTATCCAATTCTTACAGTTTTAAATTTTTCTCTTTTTGCAATCTGTGTCCTGAAGCTTACGGGAAGTACCAATCATCATATGACATGACACCACCATCCATAACATTCCAACACATCATTTAACACATTACCACATTAGACAACACACCACAATATTCCTCCAGCACAGCACATCAAAATGCTGCACATCAAACCTTAATACCACATGTTAGTGTAGAGCATACATCATTCCAAATATGATGTAGCATAATGCAGGAAGCAGATGCCAGAACTGGAAGCTGGTGAAGACCAAGATCTGCTTTTATAGTGTAGATCACACTAGTGGGTCCACACACCTCTCCCAAACCCAGGCTTTAACAAAGACACAGATACAGGAGGGCAGTGTCTCTGCAACTTCCTCAGTCTGGGATATTAGCTGATAGACTGTTCCCGCCTTCTTGGCTTTGACTGCTTACTTTGACCTTTTGCTGACCTTGTTCCATCTCTTGCCTTCTTAACCCTTCCTACATGAGAATTCTCTTAGTTCTTGCTCCTCTCCAAAGTACACCCTTACATTAGTAAAGATAAAACAAAACCGGTGCCAAGAAGAAAGAGAAATCTAACACATTGGGCTTCAGCAACACCTGTCCCCTGAGGTAATCTGTAGGATGTCAGAACACACCACAATACCAATACTAATGTCATGTAATCTTTACGACTTAGGGCCTGATTTATAAATTGGTGGAGAGGGTACTCTGTCACGACAGACCTCCCTCCCCGCCAATATAGTGGTCCTCTTGCCAAATTTAATTGTGGACGGATATTAAGTTTGTCCATGGTGGATACTACTCCCTGCTGTGACCAAACATCTCTGACTGACCTGGGAGCAAGGGCCATCAGACAAATGGCTACATGTCCACTCACCAAATTTAAATTGGCAGACATGTAGTCATTTTTTACTTTTTCTTACTGTAGCCATAAGGACATGAAACACAAAATTATGCTCCCCTGCCATAGTAGAAGACTTCCATGGCGATGGGAGCATTACTTTTTTAATTTTCAAAAAGAAAAGCCTGTTTCAAGATTTTACTTTTTGATAAGAAAAAAACACAGCTTGCTCCTTCACTGCGCCCTTCCAATGTAGCCCTGTAGCAAACAGTAAAATGCATTGGCAGGAACCGCAGTGACAGCGGTTCCTGACAATGCATTATAAATGCCGCCCGCGTGGCATTTATTTATAAATTAATCGTGTGGCCCCTCCATCATGGGTATAGAGTATTTTACTCCGTCCCCATAGTGGACGCTTGGGTTGTCCAACTACACCTAAAATGGGACCTAACTTGCAGTTATCTTTGCTACTTACTCTTATTATTGTTCGTCCCACATAAAGTGATCACCTCCTCATGTTGCTAGGTCCATAATGTGGGAATGGGATGTATGATGATACAACGCGTACCATCACAACGCGGTATGTTACATCGCGGTCTTGACAACGCAAGTCATTACATCGACTTGCGTTGGAGGGCGCTGGATTTAGGAATAGTGTGAATTACTATTCCAACTCCAGTCTACGTACAGTAGGGAAGGTGTTGGAATAGTAATTCACACTATTCCTTAGTCTAGAGCGCCCTCCAGTGCAAGTCGTTGTAACGACTTGCGTTGTCAAAACCACGATGTAACCATACCGCGTTGTAATGGTTGCGTGGTAAAGGATGTTTCCAGTGGGAATGGGTAGGCAGTCCATTGCATTGTTTTGCAGTTGGCATGTCCTTGGCCACACTCACTTTTTGGATGTTCCTTTTTTAAGACCACATGAATGGCCAGTTGGAGGTTACTTGACCTAGGGAGGATGAACACAAAGAAACATCCTGTCCCACTAAAGGAGATACGTATTTGTGGAGAAGTGTGGCTCAATGGTTAGAGCGGCAGACCTTGATGCAGAGCACCGGTCCGGGACCAGGGTTCGATTCCTGCCGTGGCAGGGTCTTGGGCTATAAATTCCTCGGACCGGATATTCTCGCCTCAGTGCCTATTCTAATCATGGGTCCCATGCTGCAACTCTGGGCAATAGCTTGCTTAATCTCCACAATGGCCCCCAACAGCGCTGGGATGCCTGGCTTCACCATGGGGGTGCCCAGGAGTGCACACTCCACACGAAAAGCCAGGAAGGGTTCCTTCAGCGGTAAGAGTACAGTGCTGAGATACCCGTAGTGGTGATCGGTGCTATATAAATACATTTACATTTACAGGCAACTTGCCTTATAATACCTACTACAGGAAAAGACAAAGAAATGAACTTGGCATCTATTTAATGGTAGAAACCATAATTCTGATTACCACTAAACTTATGCAGCACTCTGAAATCGTTAGCCTAGCTATACATTTACCATGTACCAAGTACAGGAGAAACATTGCTTACGAATGGGATCCGACTTTTATGTTCAAAGCTTTTCAAAATGGTCTGCCTAACGAAGCTTATGTTGAATTACAGGTATGGTAAACTAAATCAACATTTCTAACAATAAACATACTACTTCTTGTTTTAAAAAAAGAAATTATTGGCATTTATCACAATCTTGAACTCAAATTCCTAACATTAGTCACATCGTGAAGAAATACAGACCAAACATCCAATGAACTCCTCCCACCCACCACTCCCTTACTCTACTGTAACAATATTAAGTACATGATGTCCTTCATAGACACCACTAAAATATGAGACTTGTTTGCATATGCTGCCTGCAAAACTGTCCATGAAGTGTTTTCATGCATAGAGTGAATAGTTTGCTGTGAATAGTTTGGATCGCCCTCTCTCATAACATCAAGCAAGGCATGAGAACTCTACACTTTAGCTGGTGAGGCAACAAATACCCTGCAACCTCCAAGCACTGGAAAATGAGGTCCTACTTGGTCACCCAGAAAGAGTTTAAAGGCCTTGACGAGAGGTACAGAAACTGCTGTAGAAATGCTACAATACAATATAATACGCACAAATAAACCTTCAAATTGAGGGACCTCAGCTCTCCTACAGTTTACCATCACATTGCATACAAGTTTTATACTCAAGAAGCAATTAACAGTCTTCATGTTGACCGACTACTCATATTTAAACAGGGAGAGCCAGTTGTCAGTGTTCCCATTTTGTTGTGCAGGTACAAATGCACCCCCGCCATTACATGTCAACTCCTGGTCAAGGGGAACTGAATGTTCTTGGTTAGATAGAGAGACTGTGATACGCCAAAAAAAACTTAGTAGTAGCCCAGGGACTCAGTATAAGGCACTCACAGAATTAAAGCACATATAGAGTTAAAAAACATGGGACTATAGTGCCCTTCTAGATGTATATAAGTTATACGTTACATGAAATAAAACATATATCAATGGCAGAAGGGGTAATAGTATTGTATGTATAGCTGCGTTTGATTCCACCCCGAATTGCCTCAACAGGAACACCCCCATATATGTTAAAAAACAAAGTACAATATCAGCATTTGATTATGTGAACATGCACTTTTTATCCAAGGAGACTTTTACTAGAGTACTCGCTTCTCTACCCCACTGTCAAGTCCTTGGGCCATGAAGATCTACCACGAGGTGTGGATGGCATTTATTTAAAGTCCTAGTCATACTGTGGTTTCGATTAACTCTCAAACCAGTACTACAGTCTGTTAGTCAGTGTGCTAGCCATGATGTGCTTTCCTTAGTATTCAACAAAGAGTATTTCTTTACGTCACCACATTGATGGCCTTTATTTCATAATATAGAATAGTCACAGCAACCAAATGAAGTCCCTAGATCATTAAGGTTACACTAGGCTGAACCGCATAATCTAATAATCTAAAAAGTCTCTTTCACACCTCTTAACTGCTGAAGCTTTATCACCTGAGTGCTTGGCCCTTTTTTGCTATTTGGGGAACCTCTTGCTCATGCTTCCATAATTTATTTCCACATGAGATATCCACACCAAATTTGCACCCTTTTTTCCCAACATCATGGGTATTCTAAAGATCCTCTGGGTTTGTGGATTTCTCTGGATGGGACATAGAAAATAGCCAAAATAAAGCAAATGTTTGTATTGTTTTGGAAATATAGGGGAAAAGTGCTTATGCAAGAAATAGTCTGTTTCCCCACTAAAATGGAATAATGAAAAGGTCGGTTATGCTAAAATCACCATCTTCCAAGATGTTAGTTACAAGTAGAGCTGTATCAAAACATTTTTCCACCACTTTTTTCAAGAGGTTTCCCATTTTCCCTATTTGTTGTGGTGTCAACCTGCCACTTCTAGTTTGTGGTGGTAACAGGTGTTAAACCCATGGGTGATGCCAGAAAGCTACACATTTCTGAAAAGTAGATAACATTCTAAATTCAGAAATAGGTCAATTGTGTGGATCCTGCAAGGTATTCCCAAATAAACCAAGGGCCAGGTGTACGACCATTACTTTTTGCAACTCACAAACTGCGATGTTTTGCGATTCGCAAAATGGAATGTACAACACCGTTTGAGATTTGTAAATGGGTCGCAAATGACCTGTATCATTAATATTCACGAAGAAGGTCGCAATTTGCGACCCATTGGGAAATCCTGAACTTACTACCATTTTGGTATTCACAGAATGCACTTACTGCTTTTGGTGTTCACAGAATGCACTTACTACTTTTGGTATTCACAGAATAGATTTACGACTACTAACTTTACGTCCGCACTCGGGCCGGAAATTCCGGCCCGGAGGCAGAGCTTCCGGCCCAGAGGTGGAGATTTTGGCCATGGCTAAATCTCCGCCACTGGCCGGAATCCCCACCTCTGGGCCGGAAGCTCCACCTCCGGGCCGGAAGCTCCGCCTCCGGGCCGGAATTTCCGGCCCGAGTGTGGACGTAAAGTTAGTAGTCGTAAATCCATTCCGTGAATACCAAAAGCAGTAAGTGCATTCTGTGAATACCAAAAGTAGTAAGTGCAGTCTGTGAATACCAAAAGTAGTACGTTTTGGATTTTGTCTTCAGTTAATTCTGTGAATCGGTCCAAGAGAGCACAAATTTACTATATCTATCAACACAGGGTGCACTTCTGCTCTCTCCGCACTGCTTGTTTCAGCAGCCTAGTGTTAATGCAGGCACTCTTTTTTTTAAAAAATAAATCTTATTATTAAAGTGCGAAGAAAATACAGTAGCATTTCAAGTTTCACTGTCTTATACATAGTCATTATATCGATGAATAGCATTAAACTCCTTTGACAAGTCCCTCCCTCCCAAGCGCCTCCGTTATTGAACTGGGGATCTAGCAGTATAGGGGGTCCCATAATTTTCCCTCTGGGTTGCTCGATCAGACCCTGCAGGAGCAATCCCACAGTAGGTGCTCTAAGTGCTCAAATCTGGTCCCATTTTTTAGGGCACCCCCTTTTGTCATACATTGCTTTTTCAGCTATCATACACCTGTCCATATCCCGTTCCAGAAATCTAGAGAGGGCGGACTTCTGGCTGCCCAAGCTTCAGCAATGTTTTCTTTTGCCACTGCCAACCGAGCATAGTCCATATTTTGGGGTATTTTGGGACTGTGTCCTTCCCACACATTCAGCATATACTTTTTGCCTGATCCGGTCAAACCCATCCCACTTGCCTCATGCAGTATGAGAAGTCAGTCCAGAAGGACTAAATTGCCAGGCAGTACCATATGATAAAAGTGCCTACCTGCTTTCACCCCCTAAGACACAGACTGGAAGTGCTCCACCTATTTTCAGTAGAGTTGTTCTGGAATAGTGAGAACGATGGAATATACTGACCTGCACCATCTGGAACTCTGATTTTATCACCACTTCCCTTGGGACACCCAGGGCCTTCTCCCACTCTCCTTCTTAATAGCTTCCTACATCCTCGTCCCACCTTTCCTTCGGCTGTTTCAGGACATCTGGGGAGTGATTTAAGATCTTTTTATATGATAAAGAAAATCCGACACGTAAGGGCCCTCTTTCATCCTCTGCCCACTGACTTTGGGGAGCCCAGCCAATGGTGTTCCGGCCTCTGATGGTGGTTGGCTGGTGCTACCATGTGCCCCCCTGTGCTTGCTTGCTGACGCCTGTGGGCCTGTGTCCTGAAAACGCAGGTACTTACCTGCAACCAGCACCTCTTGTGGGTGCCCCCAGTCTCCATTGACTAACATTGGGCTTAGTGATCTCTCCACCCGGCTGCCCCAGTGCTGCTGCTGGTGCAGTAACTACCTTAATTTGACCCTCTCCCAGTGTTGGTCTAAACTCCCAAAGACTGGATGTGTAAGTCGAGTACTTACCTATAAATGTGCAGAACTGTTTTTCTTCCATAGGATTGCATTATAGTTCTTCCTATTGCACTCTTGCAAATTGTCTACCTGTTACAATTGTTAAGTTCTATGACTGTTGATTTGACACCACAAAGTATTTTCAGTATAACTGTAAAGTAGTTACTGCTTTTGCAAACACAATTGACTGTACCTGAAAAGTATTACCTGCAACTTATTTATCTTGTTCTAGAAATAAAAGTAACAAAGTATATGTTTTATACAAAACAATTGGTCTCGGATTCAGTCTTTGAGTGTGTGTAATCATTTCATGCCTGAGTGTGTACAACAAATGCTTAACACAGCCCTCTGATAAGCCTGAATGCCTAAGGACACTACCACAAGAGAGAGTAAGGCATTATCTACTTTAACTTCTGTAAAGCCTCTGGGGATCCATTGTATTTAGAGCACACTATAACTTACTTTGGTATAGTATATACAGAGAAAACACAAGGAGATAATGGACGGAGTGGTGAAACTTTTCACACGCTCACCGTCAGTCACAGATCTGGGTTGAATCCATCATCGTTCTTTAGTCCACTTCGCCACCCCAGTTCAGACCCAGCCATATGCAAATCAATATTGACCCTGTTATCATGGGAACAGTCCAGCCGAACTGCCAAGCCAAGTCTTCCCTGGACCAGAAACAAGCATCCTGGGACTGGTTTTGGGGTAGTATCCCTCTTCAGCGAGGCTAGCTTGAAAACAGTGGCAAAGTGAGCAAGGGACCCTCGTCTGGGCACACCCTGCCAACTTAGGGTGTACAAAGCAAATACAAGGAGATAATGGACGGAGCGCTAAAACATTTCAGACAGTCACCCCCAGTCACAGGTCTGGGTAGAATCCATCATTGTTCTTTAGCTCACTTCGCCACCCCAGTTAAGACCCGGCCATATACAAATCAGTCTTGACTTTGTTCCTCCTGGGAACAGTCCAGCCTGAACTGCCATGCCAGGTCTTACTTGGACCAGAGACATGCATCCTGGGACCGGTTTCAGGGTAACACCCCTAATCCGCCAGGCTAGCTTGAATCCAGTGGCTTGGCAGTTTGGGCTGGACTGTATCCAAAGATACATTGACAATGCACTATATGAAATGTACTACACATTCCATGATTCCATTTGCCAATGCATAGGACGCCCACTCTCGAGAGGGTCAATAAATATGTCCATCTTTCACGAAGAACGAACTCAGCGTTGATGGTGAAATCAAAAAATGGAACAGAGAGGTGGGCTTATCGTCGATGTTTTGGTCTCAAGTCTTCAGGACCAGTATGATTTAAGCAAAGATACAAGAATGAACACAAAAGAGCTAGTCCAAATTCAAGAAATGAAAGTGTTACACTATAAAAGAAATATGCCTGTCTAAAGCTTGATATACCTGTTGTGATGACAATAATAAACACCACCAAAACTAAGGTGCATAATCGAGTGAAAAACACCAAGCGAAAGGTAAAACCGAATCATCAAAGTTTAACTGAAATCAAGAATAATAAAAACTAAAAACAGGGTGCAAAAAACTGTGAAAATTATACAACAAAGCAGCCCTAGTGTGTGAAAACATACTAGTGACTCACAATCAAAGAGTTCACTATATTGGAACAAATAAGTGTTGATTGTTCTAAAAAACAATATGCAATGTTAAGAGGATAGTGTATCCTACTGAAATAAGGAATGAACTCACCTCTCCTGAATTAATCACTAAAGATACTTCACTAATGAATAGTTCTGAAAAAATCTTAATATATCATGATCAATATTACTGAATTGTTATAGATAATACAGAGAACAACATTTGCCTGCCCGCAGTCATGCAGAACTAACTTTGACCGAAGACTTTAATCGGCAACTGGCTACTACATTTTGCAAGACCAGGAAATTCTGTGTTAACCTCTCCTATAGATATGAAAGAAAACTAATCATGGGCTATTCGCAGCTGGTGCCTGTCATGTCAGAGCGCCAGAGAGTGAAGTTTAACCGCTAGACCCCAGGATAACAATCCAAGGGTGGCCATCTTGGATATCTTATTCCTGTTTAAAAAAAAAAAAAATAGTGCTATAAAATATATATAAAGAAAGTAGTATAGAAAGCCATGAACGGCCTAATTATTGTGTTGTTAGCATGCACTAACAGTTGTTATAACTGCCCACTGTGTGGTATATTATTACCACAATTTAATGACAGTGAAAAAACTACGGCAGCCATATCTAACAAAGGTAAGCAAATGATAGCAAACGATTGTTATTATCAGAGATAGATAATAGAATGTGCTCACTCAGCATATCAGTCAAGATTTAAACAGTTAACATTCAGCGATAAAAAGACATTTATATTGTCTGTATATAGATTCAGTATACAATACCAAGCAAGAATTCAGTCAGAATAGGCAGAAGCTTGATACGGGTATAAATTAATAGTTTTTATCGGGGGGTGCAACTAGAGCCAAATTTCAGGTGGGGGCTAATACTTTCAGTAATGTAGAGCCAGATTTCGGGGGGGGGGGGGAAGCCTAATACTTCCAGCAACGTTGTATAATGTAACTGGTGCTCATGTAAAAGCGCCCCAATACCTTCAGTGGAATTTGGGCTGTATAAAACTGCAAAACAAAAAACAAAAAAGTCAAAGGTTACTTTACAAGAAATGCGTTCTCACACTGAAGCAGCAAACGTAATTTGCAACTTTATGGAATAGGCAGAGTGGAGATGCAGGGGTTCTAGGAATGGGTGAAAAACAACAAAGCCTCGTATTCAAGTAAATGGTCTTTTATAGACCTGTGAAATACTCGGGTGCGGCTGCGATAAGACGCCAGACTAGCCAGCCCACAGAAGATCAAGAACTGTCTGTGTGTGTGTCCAGGAAGCTGTTGCACACACAAGGGAGGGGGGGGGCTGCAGCCAATTGAGCCCTATGGGCGTTGCGCACCTGGTATGTATGAAATGACGGTTTAACATGAACTATCATTCACACATTACATGAAGTTGGTATTGTTGGATCAAAAGGCAACAGTTTATTTTCAAACCCTGTAGCAAAGTGGTACAGGACATTGATTATGATCTGAACTGTACAATTAATTACCAATAAACATGAACAATATCACATCCTAAGTTTTCCAGTTGATCAAATGAACGTCGAAAACCATCAGTCAGAAAAATAACAATCCCGCTATGACTGAGTGCAATAGATGTATTGAATCCAAACACAAGAAATAGAAACAGATACTGTATTCTGTAATGAGTGAGGGAGTCATTGAGTACTGGGGTGAGTAGGGCAAACACAGACTCGAGTCCTTTGGTGAAGAAGAAGTGACAGCATGTGCATCTCCCCTACCTCTGCCTTCTACCTACACTATATCCCCATGAAAGCATACCTAGCCTAATCTTTTCCTACCTGTTAATGTCTCGGTCTCCATGAAAGTAGTAAGTAATCCAGTATGCTTGCCAAGTGAACATTTACTAACACATACCATGCCAGCCATGGAAGCTTAAAAAAACAGAAGGTTATGTGTTACAGCGCAAATGCCAATGTAGTCTACCATGCATTGGCAAAACCACACAGCCTGTACGGAAATGCATATTACAACAGTGAGTGAGTTCCTGATCCCCAATTAGTGCTTCCCCAGGTCTGAGCCCTTGTCTGGCATCAGAAAGAGCTACCTCCTGGCCTTACTGAAAGTTCCATCAAATCAGACATGATGCAAAGCCTCACAAAGCCTTGCAGAGCAGCTGCAAGCTTCATCGGAACTGGTGCTGAGGGACAAAAAAGCCTTGTAAGGCCTCACTGCACAGGTGCCAGCTTCATCAGAATCGATGCTTAGCCTTTCTGCACAGCTGTCAACTTCATCGGTATCAACGCCGACACAATGGCCAGCAAAGCCTCTATCTGAACTGATGCAGAGCAATGCAAAGCCTCGCTGCACAGTTTCATCAGAACCGACATCAGGAACCCTCACAAAGCAACGCCGTGCAGACTGCACACCAAGGACATGAGGTAAAATTCTCAGTGTATCAAACTTGGTCCTGTTCCCAGCCTCTTCTCCATCTCCGTCAGCCTGAACTTGTGACTTTGTCTCTGTCCAGTGCGAGCCCCTCATTTGGTGCTTTGCACCTTTTGGCACTACTTTTCTATAAATATTTAAAATTGCATATCTCCAGTTCAGCTGATTGGATTTTGATTATTTTGGTGTCAGTTTATTTATTAATTTTACTCTTTTTTTTCTAAATTGGTGTGGGATTGTTCTGGTGTTGTGTTTTCACTATGTTACTGTTTGTGTGCTGCATAAATACTTTACACATTGCCTCTAAGCTTTTGTGGCAAGCTACCAGAGGGTTAATCACAGGTTAATTTAGTAACTTTTTGTGGTTCACCCTGGCAAGGATTGTGAATGTTACTTGAGTAGGGTTTCACCCCATAAACCAACGGCCCAATCTCTCAAAGGGAGCCAAAGATTTCCTACCACCCAGCATTCCCTCAAGCCTCTCAATAAAAATGGTTCCACACTTGTGTGCGTACACCTAATGCCTGTGACAGGAAAGGATCTGAAACACAACATGGACAGATCAAAGTTTTCCACTCAAAGGCGACCCTTTTTTGTCAACTTGACTAGCTGTGTATTTTTGGCCCTACGTCAACTGGCACTCAGGGAAACCTACCAAACCTGCAAATTGTTTAAAACTAGACGGAATCCAGGGTAGTGTGCCTTGTGTCAATCCCACAGTGTTTTCTTGCCAACAATGCCTTACAGATCTCAAACTTTTATTAAAACACACACATCACATTTTACTCACATTTCTGTGAGAGAAATTTCTAGAATCTGATAGGACTTGCAAATGTTCTACCCACCCTATGTTCAAAGTCTGCAGATAAAAACTGTACTTTACTTCTGTGGGTGGGCCTAGCGCCTGTGGCAGGAATGAGTCCAAAAAGCAACGTGGACAGATCAGATTTTTGTGATGAAAACCAACCTTTTTTGGCAACTTGGTTAGTTTTGGATTGTGTCCCTAAGTCAAACGACACCCCGGGAAACCTACCAAATCCACAAGTCCAAGGTGGTGTGACTGTGTGGACTTAACGTGGTTTTCTTACCCAGTAGCCCTTTCAAACGTTAGCTAATAACATACATTTTCCTCCAATCCCTGTGTGGGAAAGTTCCAGAACCTGCAGGGATCCATAAATTTCCTACCACCCAGCATTCCCACATGTCTCCCAATAAATATGATATCCCACTTGTGTGGGTGGGCTCAGAAAGCAGAACTCAAAAGGCCCCAAAATGCTACATGTAGAGATCAGTGATAGGAGTAGATGCTGATAGGGGCTGGTTATGGTGTTGCCTATTTGTGGAATGTATGTGAGTAGGAGTAGGAGTCTATCTGACCACAGGTGTCTGGAAGGTTTCTGAAATCTGATGATGTTTTTGAGGTATGCTATTGATGGAACGGGTAGTACAAAATTTTGTATACCCCCCATTTCTGCATGTTCATACTAATTAGAATAATCCCTTCCTGTATATACTCCATCATTTTAAATTGTCTTATTTATTGTGTTTATATGTATTTTTTTAAACCTCTGCTGTATAACCTGGGATCTATGGATGCTACTGTACTTTTCGGTTTGTGCTTATTCTGTATGTTACATTTGTATGTGCTTTTTAAGATATGCTTTTATCGAAATAAAGCTTATTTCAATTTCAATTTCATAATTAGAATAATCTATTAATTGTAATATTATTAATCTGTTTGAGTGACATTTAATCAACCTTACTAATTTACGAAACATACGTGGGACTTGCATTTTGCATGGGTAAAATAATTAGTAACTAACCTATGCACGCATACTAATATTAGAAAAATAGAATATCACATGATATATGTTGCTTTTGTGACATTTTCGTATGTTGCACCAGAGAAAAATAATTCTATTAGAGAAGTAGAGAGAAAGTCAGATGGTAAGGTAAATGGTGAAAATTCGGCAGAATTAGCGAAAACAACCTTAGAATTAACTGAGAAGATAAGAGAATTGACTAAAAATCTAGAAGCTGTGACTGTTCCAGTGACTATAGGCCCTGTGATGCCTATTTTTGATAAACAGAAAGATAGCGAACATTGTTTAACAGTTTCTTATAATAGCAATAAACAGGCTGAGAAGCCAAAACAGAGCCAAAATGAAAATCCATGGAGACAGACAATGAGTATGATCGAACCAAATGTTTTGAGCAACCCATTTATAGGCCCAAATATAGCAGAAAGACATACAATGACAGTGGAGACAATATTAGAGACACAAAAGGATTCAGAACGAAGTAATGTAGAGAAACCAGTAGGTCCATCCTCAGTAGAAATAAGTGAATGGTTGAGAAGCTTGCAGAGAAAAGACAAAGAATCCCAATCAATAGATGTGGCCAAATTACGAATGGTACTGGAAGAGTTAATAGTAGGAACTATCCCCACAGAGAAATTAAAAACTTATCAGGATGAGAAATTACTGTTTTTGTGCAAAAGTGTAACATGGAGAGCAAAAAGAAAGACTAGAAGAAGTAGTAAATGAAATGGGTATAGATATTGAAAAGGTAAAGGCTTTACAAAAACCATATCGAATAGACTTCACTGAAAAAGATATTGAAAATTTGAACACCACAGGACGAATAAATCCGATTAAGGAAATAATTATATTATTGAGAAAATGGGGAGATGTAGATAAATGGAGAAGCAGGTGGTACCGAAAACGAGATGACACCTCAGATAAAACATTTGCAGAATTCCCGGTGAGAGAAAAGGAAAAGGTAGTAACAGAATGCCCTATGAGAGAAATTCCAGGAGGAGAATATGTACATGTTCCATGGACTAGACAAGATATTTTGTCATTTACAAATGATTTCCCTCGACTACGCGAAAAGCCTGTTGAGTGGTATAGGCAAGTGGACAGATTTGTGAAGTTATCTAAAGTATTGTGGATTGATCTGAATAGCCCATTTGACATAATAGTACCAGCTGATTTATGGACAGAGTGTAAACTCATGATAAATTGGCCAACACAAGAATACCCTAGGGATCCAAAGATGGGAGCCCCAGACCCCGAGGTAATGAAGAAATATGAACAGGTTATTGCCTTTCTGAAAAACAAATACCTCCTAAAGAGACAGATTGGGTGAAAATTGACAGAACTCATCAGGAAAGCAAAGAGTCAGTACATGCATATTACGAAAGGCTGATTTTGGCCTTTAAACAGTTCAGTGGTTATGAAAATTTGAATGAAAAGGATTTAAGTCATTTTGTATACAGATTTGTATATGGTCTACGTCCAGAGATTAGTGAGATGATAAAACAACATACTGTAGATTGGCAAAATAAGAAAATAGATGAAGTATTGAGACATGCAAAATATTTCAGTGATGAGATTGAAGCAAAACAGTGAAAATTGAAAGAGAAGGCTATGTGGGTACAAGTAAAGGTAGCAGAGAGGCAGGTAGCACAGTTAGCGGAACAAGCGAATAATACAGGACCGAGACAAAATTTCATTCCTGGGAAAGGTAAGGGAAATTTTTATATCGAAGAAGATAAAAAGAAATTCCCATGTCATAATTGCGGTAGAATAGGGCATTGGAAATCCGAGTGTAAATTTCCCCCAAGTACTAACAATGAAAATGCATCATTGAATCCACAGGTGCAGAATGAGGTGAGTGGTCAACTGCAGCAACAGCAGCAGGTTGTTACCCAACAGAATCAGGTGCCCAAACCACCTTTTCCACTGAGCAAAAACTCACAGAAATTCAGTAATGAAACAGGATTCTACAACGAAGATCAGGTAACTAAGCTGCCGCGCACTAGCGCTGTTTCGCAGTATTGGCTACAACGCGATGAGAGTGATTCAGAAGAGGGTTATTGACAGTGCCGAAGGGAGGAAGAAGACTGTGTACTTGGCGAAACTCTAGAAGTAGACCAAGCAGGCCCATTTGTAGATGGGAAGATAAATAATGAGAATATTACTTTCCTAGTCGATACTGGTGCTACTCGATCAACTGTCAGGTCAGCTGATGTTAAGAACCTTCCTCTCTCAGATGAAACAATCCAAGTAGTTGGTGTGTCCAACAGACAGAATAAAAATTATCTTACGGAGTCAGTGAAAGTTAGCATAGGGAAATTTTCAGAAATGCACCGCTTTGTCGTGTGCGATACCAGTCCTGTGAATTTGTTAGGTAGGGATTTGCTGTGTAAGCTGAATTGCACTATATTCTGTACCCCTGATGGGATAGCCTTTGAGACCCCTGATGAAGATGTGTTGTATAAAATGACAATGGCAAACAAGGAAAATGAGGTTACTGAAACCTATGCTGTATTTAACCCTGATGAATTACCTAAAGAATTGAAACTGTCCGTAAAAGCATAAATTTGGGATTTCACAGAAGATGTGGGACTAATGAGAAATGTAGATCCAGTAAAAATCACGGTGAAGGAAGAAGTAAGCTATCCAAATGTCCCTCAATCTAAATTGACACCTGAAATAATTGAAGGAGTTACTCCTGTGATTGAAAAGATGATAAAACAAGGCATTCTGAGAGAAATAATGAGTAGTCCATGTAATTCCCCAATTATGGGACTGAAAAATCCTAATGTAAAGTTCAGGATAGTACAAGATCTGAGAAAGATAAACAAAATTGTTGTATCTTGCTGTCCCATTGTACCAAATCCATCTGTGATTTTGTACCAGATTCCCCATGATGCAGAATGGTATACCATGATTGATCTATGCCATGCTTTCTTTTCCATCCCATTGCATCAGGACAGTCAGCAGATATTTGCGTTTCGTTTTGGTGAACGTATTTTGGCATGGTGCCGAATTCCACAGGGGTATACAGAAAACCCCTCAATATTTAATCAGATATTAAAGAAATCTTTGGAAAGTCTAGAAATGACAGGAAATTCAGTGTTAGTTCAATACATCGACGACCTTCTTGTGGCGTCCAAAACCTGTGAAGCCTGTGAGATAGACACTATAGCCTTGCTGAATCATCTGGCAGATGGAGGACTTAAAGTGTCACCATCAAAATTACAATTTTGCAAGAAAGAAGTACAATATTTAGGCCATAATATTGAAAAAGGACTGAGAAAGTTAACAATAGTTAGAATTAGGATCATAAAAGGAATGAGAGCACCCATGACCCAAAGAGAGGTAAGAATGTTTCTTGGAATGGTTGGATATCGTCGTCAATGGATCAGCAATTTCTCTTTGATTGCAAAGCCTTTGGTACGTTTGACAAGAAGTGATGTGAGAGATCCTATTGATTTGAACAAAGAGGAATTGGCAGCTTTTAAGCGATTGAGAGATGGGTTGTGTGAAGTACCTGCATTAGGTATGCCTGATTATGAAAAACAGTTTGAATTGTATTGCAGTGAGAGAAATGGATGCACACTCTCTGTTCTAATAGAGAAGCATGGAAAACTGAGGAGACCAATTGCATATTTCTCATCAATGCTGGACCCAGTAGCTGTAGCCTTACCTGGGTGTTTGAAAGCAGTGGCTGCTACCTGTCGGAGTTTAGAACAGAGTGAAGGAATTGTGATGGGATATCCTGTGAAAGTGTTTCTACCTCATGATGTGGCCATCCTTTTAACAAGGAGTCACACTCAATATATGACACTTTGGGGCACATGCATCAACAATGCCATTTGCGATTCCTTATTAGCGAAAAATAAGGAATCGCTAATAAGGAATAGCAAAAGGCTATGCATGTAGGAATCGCTATTCAAATAGCGATTCCTTAACTTTCCTTAATTGCTACTAGCATATTGCGAGTAGCAATTAAGGAATGCCATCCCAATCATTCCTATGGGCCTCCAGGCCCATAGGAATGAATTGGAGATTGCATGAGCAAATAGCGAGTACCAGTAGGTTCTCGCAAATTGCTCATGCAATTTCAAGGGTGCAAGGGTGTCAAAATGACACCCTATTGCACCCCTGAAATTGATATGTGCACATATGTTGCACACACACATGCTCTAAGGGCATGTGTGTGCGCAACATGAAACTTTGAAAAATGCACAAAAGTGCATTTTTCAAACTTTTAGCAAATTACCATGCAGTTCATCTTCGTGGTAATTTGCTCCCCCTACTAGCGAATTTGCTAATATTTTAACTTTCATGCATTGCATTTAAGGAATCCCAAATTGAGATTCCTTAAATTAAGGAATCTCAATTTGGGATTCCTTAAATGCTATCGCTATTTAAGGAATCGCTATTTAAGGATTCCTTAAATAGCGATTTTTGCTTTTGGGTTGATGCATTGGGATTGGGTATTTTTAACTCAATACCGGGAGCTATTAGCGAATCGGTATTTTACCGACTGGATTTTGGCTTGATGCATGAGGCTGTTTGTCGGCTAACTAAGTATGAGAAAGTCATATTAGGTGCAACGAATGTAAGTCTTGTGAGATGCTTGAATGTGAATCCTTCAACATTGCTGCCTGATGCTGAGAATGTGGAAGTCAGAGATGAAGCAGATCACGACTGTCTGGATGTACTCGATTTCTGTACCA
This sequence comes from Triturus cristatus, assembly GCF_964204655.1. Taxonomy (NCBI): domain Eukaryota; kingdom Metazoa; phylum Chordata; class Amphibia; order Caudata; family Salamandridae; genus Triturus; species Triturus cristatus. The sequence goes on along the minus strand of NC_140590.1, from coordinate 134,817,250 downwards.
AACCACGACCTGACATAAAAGATGTACCTTTACCAGAAAGTGATTTCGTCATGTTTGTAGATGGGTCTTGTTTGAGAACAGATGATGAAATGTTAAATGCAGCATATGCGGTATGCACAGTTGCAGCAGTGATGGAAGCATCCTACCTGAAGTAACTGAACTTGTTGCTTTGACTAGAGCATGCAAGATTGGAAAGAACGTGAGAGTGACTGTGATAACTGACAGCCAGTACGGTTTCGGAGTTGTACACAAGTTCAGTCAAATATGGCTGCAGAGAGGGTTTTTGACATCAAGTGGAACTCCCATTAAGAATGTTGAAGTGGTTGGAAAATTGCTTGAGGCGATACAGCTGCCTAGGCAATTGGCTGTTGTGAAGTGTGCTGTCCACAGTCAGAGTGGTGATTACATCGCCATTGGCAATAAGTATGCCAACGATATGGCTCAATACTGCGCACGTAGTCAGAATTCAATAAACAGGGCCAAGGAGAAAGAAGTGATTTCTTGTTCTTTGATGTTTACTAACATTGTGGGTACCTGGGAAGAAGTGAGACAATTACAGGAAGAAGCAGGAGATGAGGAAATGAAGCAGTGGGTAAAAGTAGGATGTGCACCATGAGCGAAGGATCATGTGTGGGTCTATCGGGATGGAAGACCAGTTATGCCTGATAGCATGATGTCTGCCATGGCACGGATGTATCATGGTCAGGGACACATAGGGAGAGATGCTATGATCAGGTCATTAAAGCAGACCTGGTACAATGCAAAATTCAGACTTGTAGCAGAAAGTCTTTGTCAAAGATGCCTAATATGTCAGCAATACAATCCTAGAAGAAAGACAGTAGTGAGCCTAGGAACAATAGGTCGAGAAGGAGGGCCTTTTACCAGAATGCAAGTGGATTTCATTGAGATGCCTCCCTGTAACAGCTTGAGGTATGTTCTAGTTATGGTCTGTCTGTTTTCTAGATGGGTAGAAGCATTCCCAACAAGGAGAAATGACGGAATAACAGTGGCAAAATTAGTTTTGAGGGAATTTATCCCTAGATTTGGGTTCCCAGTAACAATTGAATCGGACCGAGAAAGACATTTCCTTAATGAGATCATAAAATTGATTTGTGAAGCATTGAATGTACGGCAAAAACTACATTGTGCCTACCGCCCAGAGGCTTGTGGTGTTGTGGAACAGATGAATGGTACTATCAAAAACAGGATAGGGAAAATGTGGTTAGCCACAGGTATGAAATGGCCTGATGTCTTGCCTCTGGTACTCATGACTATTAGATCAATTCCAGACAGAACTACAGGATTGAGCCCCTATGAAATCATCATGGGAAGGGCGATGCGACATGTGTTCATACCAGTCAACAAGCTGATGACTATAACTGATGACATGGTGTTGGAATACTATAAAAGCCTGGCTGACGCAGTTCATTCTGTGTTTCATCAGGTTGGAGCGGATGCCACCACCATTGAAAAGAAGCAAGCCCATGATCTGAGCCCAGGGGACTGGGTGAGAATAAAAGTACACAGAAGAAGAAACTGTTTAGTTCCAAGGTGGGGAAAACCACGACAAGTCATCTTGACCACAACAACAGCTGTGAAGTGTGCTGGACTGAAAACCTGGATTCAAGCAAGTCACACATTGAGAATTCCGAATCCAGTGGATAGCACAGAAAAGAAGTATTTTGACGAATCAGAATCCAGTACTGAATCAGATGACGGAGAGGCAAAAACAAAACAAAACCCTGAAAGGGGGGAATCAGAGCCAAGTCTAACATTTGTCCCCAGAAGTATTTTCTTGAGAAGAAGGTTACAGATTTCTGATACCAGCTCAGACTCAGAGACTGAACAAGGAATTCAATGTTCTAGGAAAAGACAAGGAAAAGACAAAGAAAAAGACAGTGAATAGACAATAAAAGAAATTACTGAAAGAGAAGTTCCAGATGAAAGATTGAGAGAAATTCCACCTGAAATAACACAATTAGATGGACAGGTGTCAGATACAGAGAGAGAGGGAAAGATTTCTGCGGAAGACCCCCGAGGAGGTGTAGGGAACTCCAACATCCAGTTAGAAGTAGGGACAAGTAGTCAGCAGGAAGATTGCCTGCCGGAGATTCGAGGAGGGGCAGAAGTAGGGAAAACAAAAGAAGTGGTGGAAAAAGAAGCTGTTGAAAGTAAAAAGCAAGTTGAAACAGAGTCAGAAGAAAGCGAAGACAAGTACCTGAAGGTCGAGTTCTAAGAAAGAGAGCTTGGAGAACTGAAAAGAATGATAAAGGAAGTCAATTGAAAAGAGCAGCAAAAGACGATGTTTGGCCGAATAAAATAAAAAGATTGAGATATCGACTGACGCGAGTAAATTCACCAAGGGCTGAACAGGTGAATGAAGTGACGAGTCAGGAGATATCAAAAGACAAAGAAACCGTTGTAATTAAAGAAAGCAAAAGAACAAGAAAACCTAACCAGAAGTATAAGTCACCAGAATGGACGTATGTGGCCCTGCCTGACGTAAAAGAAGAGGCGGATAGCCAAGGAAATCCAGAGGTGATTGTACCAGAAGTGGTTGAGGAGGACGAAGAATCAGAATTCCTGAGAGTTATCTTGTCCGATATTGGAGAAGAAGCGGATGTTCAGGACATTCTATGTTCAGATCACGAAGGAAAAGTGAAAGATGATGAGATGCCAAACTGAATGAGACAAGGAAGCTGCTAATGGAAAGACAATAAAATACGGAAAAAGTTAAAAACTGGTAGAACCAAGTAGGTGCTTAGAGCCTTGGGTTAGAAAAAACTAGTTGTGAAGTAGAAGAGGCTAAGTCAAAAGATACTGTCCATTTTAACAAAATGGCAAACACAGATAGTAGAAAAGATGGTGTAAAATGTGTTGTTGTTGTACAGGATTACTAATGCTTCTGTGGAGCATACTTGCTCTCCTGATCTCATTTAAGGTTACTATAGATACAATAGAAGGACATAGTGAAAACAAAACTAATATAGAAAAGATTCAGAAGGTAGTTCCGACTGGAATAGATAAAAACTATTTACATAATGACAGTTCTATAACTGATTTTTCTAATAATGTGTTTTCGAAATTGTTATATGAATATGTAAAGACAATGGACGTAAGAAACTGCTACGTTTGTATGCAGTTACCTGCATCTGTATTGGAGAGAGTGACTTATCACCACCTTCAAGTAACTTATGGAATAACATGTAGTGTAATAGCTAGTTTATTTTATCAAACAGGGAAATTAGAGTATTATTTTTCAGATGTAGATAATATATTTTCACAAGTACCATCAATTAATAGGCTAAACAAGGTAAAACCTGCAAAGATATTAGGTGAATTTTTCTTAGAGACTAAAGAACTAACATTAGAATATATATTTAAAAACAATTTGACTTGCAGTTCAAAGAAAGAGGAAAGGACACTTTTAGATATGGTTGAAGAAAGGAGACTAAAAATGCAAAGAAAGGCATCTGAAGGAAAAGTGGAGAAGACAGTCTGGGATGTAAAGATGGAAAAACATTTGAAAGAAGAAGCTAGTCTAACTATGGCTTTAGATTGGCCTCAGAAAGGGAAATTGTGTATTAGAAGGAATCAAACTGCATATGATAATTATTTTGTAGGTAATAGTGAGTGCCATGATACATACCGAATCATGGGTGGATGGGGATTTAAAGGTGGAAAGGATCCAGTTTTTCCTGGGGGAACAAGGCACATTGTCGTTTGCCAGACCATTGGTATGGCACATGTTATGTAGACCTGGTTTTCCCGAAGATTTTTCATATGGAAAGAGGAGAAAATGGTGTACATAATTTAGGTAGTTATTTAGCACGTAGGAAGAGAGAATCTTGGTCAGAAATTGTGGGTGATATCTTTGGAGCATTGATACCAGCAGTGGGAATATCTCTGAATGCAAACAAAATTAGAAGGCTTTCAACAGTAGTGGATCGCTTGCCAACAAGCACCGCTGGAGGATTTTTATTGGTAAATACCGAAATGGTTGCTATGCATGCCATGGTAATGCAAAATCGACTTGCCCTTGATATATTATTGGCAAAAGAGTGTGGAGTCTGTGGAATGCTGAAAGTTCAACATTGTTGTACTTACATTCCAGATGAAAGTAAAGATTTGAAAATTTATATCTTTGAAATTGCACTACTGGAGGTTGAAGGTGTTTGAGAAAAGATTGGAAAGAAAATATCTGCTATTAAGAATTTCTTGGTAAACCTAGGTAGTACCTTTTTGGGTAAGATCTTATTTCCATTAACATGTGTGATTTTCATAGTATTAATAATAAGACTAGGGAGTATTTGTCGTAAAAAGAATAAAAATCTGAAAAATTTAAAAAGAGAAAATTTGAGGAGAAAAGATAAGAAACAAAAGAGGGAATTTGAAGAAATAGAATTAGAGGGAGTTAAGGAGAGTATGTATAAGACTGCGAAAAGAGAAGAGACAGGGGAAACTGAGTGATGAATAAAAACAAGAAATTGCTTCTGATTCCATAAAAGAAATACAAAATTTTGAAGGTGTGGTGATATAATCACCAAAGGGGGGATTAATGGAGCGGGTAGTACAAAATTTTGAATACCCCCATCCCATTTCTGCATGTTCTCACTAATTAGAATAATCTATTAATTGTAATAATATTAATGTGTTTGAGTGACATTTAATCAACCTTACTAATTTACGAAACATACGTGGAATTTGCATTTTGCATGGCTAAAATATTTAGTAACTAACCTATGTACGCATACTAATATTAGAAAAATAGAATATCGCATGATATATGTTGCTTTTGTGACGTTTTTGTATGTTGCACCAGATGACATCCCTGGGTGAATATGAACGCTTTAAATGTTGCTATATGCTAGATAATTACAAGCACATAGGGGAATTAGTGAGGGTTTTACATTTTATTTGTTATTTCTATGTTTTAATTACTTTTTGTGTTTGTTTTGCTTAAGTTACCCTTTGGGCCTAAAAGACAAGATGGCCGCCTAAAATACACGAAGCGACGACTACCATTCCACGAGGTTTCAGACCAAGTGCGCATGTCCCAAGCTCCCGTACCAGTAGCCTCAAGATGACCCTACACTCTCTGTACCCAAACAAGGTCACGACGGGACGTCTGCCAAGAACTCTGACAATAGACATTTTTAAAAACCGGATGGATCATGTCTGACAATATGACTTCATAGACTGTGTGAAACCGAAACGGACGATCTTAACCAACCAATTGGAAGAGCCCAAACTAAGCAAATGTTACATTTTCTCATTACTTTATTATAAAAGACGGAAGAATAGAAAGGGAAGGATCTCTGATGCTGAATGGCATATATCCATGCTGACGGAGCGGACAGTGACGCCACGTGACGGCTGAGTTCCTGAATCTTTGATGGACTGAATTGCTGCCCAATTTCTTGATGAACTACAGATTTTCGAACATTCTATGGGCACTGATTGATATTTGCACGTTTCTGGTCCTTGACTTGAGCTTTGGGACTGTAGCGTGCTGACGACTAAAGTTGCTGACTTAGAGGACGAACGATAGCCAGAATAGGTAAATATAATGTTCTGTGATTTGGTTAATGATGAATAAATTTACTAGATGGAACTAAATTCTTGCATTATTTAGATAAACGAAACTACTGATTAACAAGAAAACGTGTTTGGTCATTTATTGAAAGGGAGCAGATTAGGAATTTTGAGTATGTTTAGTTGGACTATATCACTAAATTCAAAACAACTAATTTGATCTGTCGACTACGTGGAAGGAGTATCTTGATGTTTAGGATTAAGATGTGCTGGAATAAGGGTATTAGTGTAAATAAGTTCTCTCTCTATAGGTTATAAGGTATTCCTTTCATGTCAGCACTTGGAAACAGCCATCCCTCCCGAATGTACAGGCCAGTGAGGAGCAGAGTATGAATGTTGGTGTTATGGACCCCACAAATGATTGTATGAGTGAATGTGTGATATTTGGTCTGTGACGAAGGGAGGGTAAATATTAGGTACGGGGTTTTCGTCTTGATTCCCGTTACCCAAGTTTTCCGCGCTGCATCCCTGGACCAATGTTATGTAAGGCTTTGAATGTGTGTGAGGACTTTGAAGTGAGCTCACTTGTGGATCGGCAGCCAAAGAAGCTCTTTGAAGTACGGGGTGATATGTTTGCAGGGTGGGGGATTAAGGGTGAGCTTTGGCTGCTGTGTTCTGTTTGGTTTGGAGTTATCTGGTTAGTTGGGTGAGTGAGTCGTTGAGTATCAGGTGAGTGGGGCACACGGGCTCGAGTCCTTTGGTGAAGAAGAAGGACGTTAATGCATCTCTACTACCTTGACTATCTGCCGTCTACCTATACAATATCCCTATGAAAGCATGCTTAGGCTAAGCTTTTCCTAGCTGTTCATGTCTCTGTCTCCTTCAAAGTCATAACTAATCCTGTACACTTGCCAAGTGAACGTTTAGTAACACCTTCAGTGGCAGTCATGTAAGGTTTCGAAACACTTGTCTTTATTGCACATGTAGCGCATTTGCTGTGCTAAATCCAACTCCTTCCAGTTTTTGAATGGAAGTTGGGGGTGTCAAAGGCTGCCTCCTTGCCTACGGTCCTTAAAACTGAGCGAGCATATCTTTGAAATTAAGATAAACGTGCTGGGAAAGACAGTCCTAAGTTTCCTATTGAGCATTTTTTTAAAAAGCTAAACGCTTTAGGTTTTGCCGCACAGGGTAGTCCATGATAATGTGGCCTATGTTGTGTCCATCATTATGGGCAGTGAGATGACTTTAATGCACTTGTCATATGGCACACAAAACATCTAAACATCTAGGTCATTCTGGTGGCAGTTAAAAGGTGTCAAACAGGCCATAAGCAAGTTCAAGATTTCCTCAACCAGATGAAACAATTTGAAAGTTTGCTTGCTTAGCAAGAAAGGTATATACTAGAGGAGCCCCACCTCAGTCAATTTCCCAATATTTAACTTTTGTATGGTACAACATAAAGCAAGTCGTAAAACATAGGCCTGTCTGAGATGGGCACTGTGAACAGTAATACCAACTCTCTTGCCTCTTACGTTGTGTAGAGCAGACTCTGCAACAACATGAGCGAGTCTGGGGTACAGTGGAATGGGGTACATTGGGGGTGTGGGGTAAATTGTAGTGGTATGGGATAGATTGGGATGTGGTGGGTTAGATGTGAGTGGAATAGATTTGAGATGGGGAGTGAGGAAAATGAATTGGGGTAGATTGCAGTGAAGTGGATGCTTCGACTTAAAAAGGTGCATAATCACACAAACTCTGTACTTTAAAAAAAATAGATTCCTAAACAGTTGCTGAATGAATGCATGCAGTTTACTTTTTTAAACTATTTTTTAAAGCAATGTTATCTGTTTTGAATCAATAACAGAATTGTGTACAAATAACTCAATTTACTTTTATTACTGTTATAAGAAACTGCGAAAATAGGCCTATTCCATGTGACCAAATTCATCTGGTCTTGTTGCTTAATTAGTTCCTGCCACGAGGCATAATTTCAAAAAGAACAATTGATGGACAGAACAATGTCATACATTCACCTCAGTACAGAGATCTGGGCCTAAATCCATTGTGTTTTTGCTCCCCATGCTCTTCCAGTTTGAACCCAGCCATATGCAAATCAGTCTTGACCCTGTGCCCAATGGGAACAGTCCAGCCTAAACTGTCAGGCCAGGTCCTCCCTGGACTGCAAACAAGCATCCTAGGACCGTTTTCAGGGTTTCACCCCCTCATCAGCCAGGATAGCTTGACACCAGTGGCATGGCGAGCACAAGACCCACGTCTGGGCATACCCGTCCCACTCGAGGTGACAAATGCAAAAAGAATAATTGATGGACAGAATGCAGAACAATGTCATACATTCACCCCAATACAGAGATCTGGGCCTAAATCCATAGCTTTTTGCTCCCCATGCCTTTCTAGTTAGAACCCAGCGATGTGCAAATCATTCTTGACCCTGCGCCCAATGGGAACAGTCCAGCCCGAAGTGCCAGGCCAGGTCTTCCCTGGACTGGAAACAAGCATCCCCGGAATGTGACCAATTGTGTTTCTATTATGAGGCATAATTTCAGCAGCCTTTGTTGTGCTTGAATATGTGTAAGTAATACTGCAGAAAGAGGAAAATCGGTTCATATTATTGAGACAGTACTTTGTCAACAACTGTCATTCGACAGAGATATGAACAGGAGCATGGAGATTTTAGAACGAAACACCAGCTAAGATACATGTGATCGAGTGAACATTTGCTAAAATGAAGAGACCGAACATAAAATAATCAACTTAATTTACTGAATAGAGAGTTGATATATTGTATAGTTTTAGTTAGGTCTGGTTTTCGATAGAAAGAGCATTTTTTGGTTTGCTTATAACTTTGGCCCCATTTGATGAATCTTCACAAAACGTTCTCAAAAAAAGTACATCCACCTCAGTTTCGTCCTGGAAAGTTTTGGGGTCAAGAAAAAACAGGGGGCACAAAAACACCATGAATTTTCAATAGACTTCTTTAGACAAGGCTACAGCAGGAAGCTAGAGTGTGGTCCACAGATTGGGCTTTTGTGATTTGTGCAAATCTGTTCAGTAGTTTTTGAGAAATTTAGGGTAAAAAATATTTGGATATTGCGGCAGTTGGGTCCAAAAGAGTCTTGAGAGACTCTCTCTGGACCGCCAATTTCAAAATAGAGTGTTCTGATTTGCCCAGGGAGTTTTATTTCCCTTGAGCCATCTCGCTCCTGTGGGAGTCAGACTCCCCTGAGAGCGAGCACTCTGATTGGCTGCCAGCAACATGAGGAAAATGTTGCTGGCAGCCATTATGAGGCTTAGTCTCCTGTCCTGCAGTTACAAAAAAACACAAAGACATATGGGGGCAGGGTAGGCATACCTTGATCCCCTAGGCCCTAAGGAGAACCGAGTAGAGAACCCCCTGGGGTAAAAATAAAAAAGATTTAAACTGCAAAAAATGCTGCAATCTCACAAGACTCTTTTGGGATTGGGGAAAAAATGCGGCAGGGCCACATTTAAATAACGTATGCCTTGGGGAGCCTACCCCTCGGTCTGATTTCATAAAGTGGGGGGATGCATGGTCACTCTCACCGGTTCTCCAGAGTTCCCAGGGAGCCCATCCCTGGGGGGAAATTTGTGAAAATGGGAGGGGCAATGCAGCCCCCTCCCTAAGCCTCCTTTGCTCCAGGAGGCCCACCCACAGAGCCAAAATGTGTCTATATGGGGAGGGAGGACCCGCAACCCACCTCGTTGGGCTCAAAGGGCCATGGGGAGTCCACCCCAAGGTCTAAATGTACGAAAATGGGGAACCTTCAAGGAGGGAAGTGGACACCCTGCCTGAGCCATTAATGGCCTGAGGATCCCATCTCCGGGGCCGACTTGGATACTATGTCCTGGGAAGCCCATCCCCGGGAAATTACAGTTTCCCTGCCCGCAGAGGCTCAGGCAGAAAAATCTGTTTGCTCTTTCAAATCTCCAGCCAAGCAAAAGCAAACACCAAATCTGCTCCCAGCTGACGGTAGCTTAAAAAATCCTCCCACCCGCTAAGAGTTAACTTTTGATTGGTTCCCTGCCTGCAGTGAAGTGGACATGTAAACAGATCAAAAGATTTCTACTGCCCGGAGGGAACTACAATAAGGGCTGCTCCCTGTGGGTGAGGAAAATGCTGGCTCCCTTTCTTATGCGGGGGCAGGCTGGGACTATGGGGGCCTAGGGGCTCTCCCACAGCCCCCAATGACAGTATAGCATACACATAACTCCAGGCCCCCAGGATCGCAGTATGGTGAGTGCTGTGCGTGGTCACCCACCTTTCACAGTGTGTGCCCTGGGGGATGGCATCCCCTGGACTAAAAACAACCAGGGGAGGGGGGCTGCATGGACCCCTCCCCCTGCAAAATGCCCTGGGCCCCAGGAATGGGGTCCGAGACTGAAATCGGCCCGGGAGGGGGCAGCATGCCTCCTACATCTGAGAAAAGCACCAGGCCCCAGGAGATGGGGACCCCAAGGCCGAAATCCGTCTGGGGGCACATGCCCCCCTTCCCGTAAACATAATGCAAGGTCCCGGGCTGAGGTCCCCAGGCCTGAAACTGGCCCAGGATGAGGGCCATGTGCCTCTTCCCTCTAAACATAACGCTGGTCACTGCGGGATGGACAGTATTGTGGGTGACCTGGGTGGACACCAACCTTTCACAGTGAGGGCCCCAGTGGATGGGATCCCTGGGGCTGAAAGCAGCCTGGGGATGGGGGCTGCATGCCCCACCACCCTTGAAAACTGGACTGGGCCAGAGGATGGGGTCCCTAGGGTAATATTGGCCCGGGAGGAGGGGCACCTCCCTTTGAAAAATGCACCGGTCCCCAGGGGATGAGATCTTAGGGCCAATTTGGTCCAGGAGTGGGGCCATGTGCCTGGGGTGGGAGGTGTAGGATCCCCTACCACTAAAAATCACGGCAGGATCCAAGGGATGGGGCTACAGGGCCAAAATCGGCCACTTCCCCTCACGTTTAATTAAAAGAGTGGACCTGGGGATGGGGCCCCCAGGGCCGATAACAGTTTGAAGAGAGGGGCCACCCCTCCATTTAAAACAATACACAGCCCTGGGGCTGGGGTCCCGTGGGGTTGGCTGTATGGGGGTGTTGGCTGCAAGGCCAGCCGTAGGCTTGGCTTTGCAGCCAAACACCCACTTGCACATAGCCAAAGGCCTTGCGCAGCCGAGGATTGTATTTACTTATGGTAATTAAGTATTGCTTTATGTTAAAAAAAAATTGAAATTCACTGAAAAAACAAAGGTTAAAGTAATGTTATAGTTATGTGTGATAAAAAGATCTTTAAAAAAAAACCCTTAGCTATTCACTGAAAAAAACAAAGGTTGAAGTAACGTTATATTTAGGGAAATTTGTTATATTAGCAGCGCTAACTATAACTTACACCCTCGCCAGGCACCACTTATGACCTCACATGTAACATCACTCATGGCATACTATATGACATCATTTCAAATAACATCATTTATGATATCACTGATGATATCATGCAAACTTTTTTTATGCACATTGCTCTATATATGTCCCAAAATCAAAAGATTATTAGTACGCTCTCAGGAAAACAGGCACATCAAGGCTCTGTGCTGAAACGCGTTGTGTAAGTAGAGAGTGAGTAGTAGAGAGTAGTAGAGAGCGAGTAGTAGGGAGTGAGTAGTGGAGAGTGAGTAGTGGAGAGTGAGTAGTAGAGAGCGAGTAGTAGAGAGTGAGTAGTAGAGAGAGAGTAGTAGAGAGAGAGTAGTAGAGAGTGAGTAGTAAAGAGTCGTAGAGAGGGAGTAGTAGAGAGAGTAGTAGAGAGTAGTAGAGAGTGAGTGGTAGAGTAGTAGAGAGTGAGTGGTAGAGAGTAGTAGAGAGTAGTAGAGTGAGTAGTAGAGAGTAGTAGAGAGTGAGTCAATCAATCAATCAATTAAGCATTTGTATAGCGCGCTACTCACCCGGAGGGTCTCAAGGCGCTTGGGGGGGGGGTCCGCTACTGCTCGAACAGCCAGGTCTTGAGTTGCTCCTGAAGGAGAGGTTGTCTTGGGTCAGGCAGAGGTGGATGGGGAGGGAGTTCCACGTCGGGTGGGAGTGTAGAAGGTCAGGCAGTCATTGAGGTATCTGGGGCCTTGGTTGAGGAGTGTTTTGTGTGCGTGGGTGAGGAGTCGGAACGTGATTCTCTTGCTGATGGGGAGCCAGTGCAGGTCTCTCAGGTGTTCGGAGATGTGGCTGTGTCGGGGAATGTCCAGGATGAGTCATGCTGAGGCGTTCTGAATGCGCTGGAGTCTTTTCTGAAGTTTGGCTGTGGTTCCGGCGTAGAGGGAGTTGCCGTAGTCCAGTCGGCTGGTGACAAGCGACTGGGTGATCGTCTTCCTGGTTTCGGTGGGGATCCACCGGAAGATCTTCCGTAGCATGCGTAGGATGTTGAAGCATGACGAGGAGACGGCGTTGACTTGTCTGGTCATCGAGAGGGAGGAGTCCAGGATGAAGGCCAGGTTGCGTGCATGGTCCGTTGGTTTGGGTGCGCTGCCCAGGGCGGGGGGCCACCAGGAGTCGTCCCAGGCAGCGGGTGATGATCCCAGGATGAGGACTTCCGTCTTATCTGAGTTCAGTTTCAGGCGGCTGTTCATCATTCACTCGGCTACGTCTTTCATCCCTTCGTGTAGGTTGGTTCTGGCGGTTGCGGGGTTGTTGGTGAGGGAGAGGATCAGCTGGGTGTCGTCGGCGTAGGAGATGATGTTGAGGTTGTGTTGGCGTGCGATGGCCGCGAGGGGGCTCATGTAGATGTTGAACAGAGTGGGGCTGAGCGATGATCCTTGTGGTACGCCGCAGATGACTTTGGTGGCTTCTGATCTGAACGGGGGAGGCGTACTCTCTGGGTTCTTCCGGCGAGGAAGGAGATGATCCACTCCAGTGCCTTCTCCTGGATTCCGATGTTGCTGAGGTGCTGCACTAGGGTACGGTGGCAGACCGTCTCAAACGCTGAGGAGAGGTCCAGGAGGATGAGCGCCGCTGTTTCCCCGTTGTCGAGCAGGGCTCGGATGTCGTCGGTGGCTGCGATGAGGGCGGTCTCGGTGATGTGGTTGGCTCTGAAACCGGACTGCGAGTGGTCGAGTGATCCATTCGTCTCGAGGAAGGCGGCCAGCTGTTTGTTGACGGTCTATTCTATGACTTTGGCCGGAAAAGGAAGGAGCGAGATGGGGCGGTAGTTTTTGAGGTCGGTGGGGTCCGCTGATGGTTTCTTCAGTAGGGCACTGAGTTCGGCGTGCTTCCAGCTCTCTGGGAAGGTGGCGGTGTCGAAGGAGGCGTTGATGATGTCCCGGAGATGGGGTGCGATGATGGAGTCGGCCTTGTTGAAGACGTGGTGAGGGCAGGGGTCGGTTGGTGATCCGGAGTGGATGGAGTTCATCGTGCGGATGGTGTCTTCGGTGTTGATCGGGGTCCAGGCGCGGAGGGTGGTGGTGGGGGGCGTTGGTGCAGTCGTAGGGTGCGTCGGCTGTGTGCTGAAACTGTTGTGTATATCTGCGATCTTGCTGTGGAAGAACGAGGCGAGCGAGTTGCAGATGTCTTGCGATGGGGTGATGTCGTTGTTTCCGGCGCTAGGGTTCGAGAGCTCTTTGACGATGTTGAAGAGTTCCCTGCTGTTGTGGGCGTTGTTGTCTAGTCGTTCCTTGAATGCGGTTTTCTTGGTGGTGTGGATCAGTTGGTGGTGTCTTCGGGTGGCGTGTTTGAGGGTGTTCATGTTGTCTGTTGTCGGGTCTCTGCGCCAGGCTTTCTCGAGGGCTCGGCAGTTCTTCTTAGAGCTCTTGAGTTCGTCGGTGAACAAGGATGCTTTCTTGTTGCCGGGTTTGATGGGGGGGTCTTGAGTGGAGCGAGGTTGTATGCGCAGATGCTGATCCACCTTGTGAGGCTGTTGGCGGCTTGGTTGGGGTTCGCTTAGCTGGCGGGAGGGTTCTGGCTCAGGGATGTGGCGAGCTGGTCGGTGGTGATCTTGTTCCAGCTTCTGCGGGGAACCTGTTGCGGGTGGTGGTGGAGCGTGGTCCTTCTGAAGCTGAAGTGGATGCAGCTGTGGTCTGTCCAGTGGAGTCCGGTGGCATGGCTGAAGGAGATGTCCTTGCTGGAGGAGAAGACGGGGTCAAGCGTGTGGCCGGCGTAGTGGGTGGGGGTGGTCACCAGTTGCTTGAGTCCGAGGTTGGCGAGGATGTCCAGCAGGGTGGTGGTGTTGTGGTCGTTGTTGTTCTCCAGGTGGAAGTTGAGGTCCCCTAGGAGGATGTAGTCAGTGGAGGGGAGGGAGTGCGGGCTGATGAAGTCGGCGATATCTTCGCTGAATTGTGTTCGTGGTCCCAAGGGTCTGTAGATGAGGGTGCCTCTGAGGGTGGTCTTGGGGTCGGTGTGTATCTGGAAGTGCAGGTGTTCGGCGGTTGTGAGGGTGTCGTCGGAGTTGGTCGTGATGCGGATGGTGTTCTTGTGGATGATGGCGATGCCTCCTCCTGTCTGGTTGATGCGGTCCCTCCGGGTGATCTTGTATCCGTCCGGGATGGCGATGGCGATGTCGGGCGCTGAGGAGGCGTTCATCCAAGTTTCCGTGAGGAAGGCGACGTCTGGAGATGTGGAGTCGAGGAGGTTCCAGAGTTCTACGGTGTGTCTGTGGACGGAGCGGGTGTTGAGCAGGATGCACATCAGGTGGTTGTTGCTGGTGCTCGGCTTGGTGGGTGCGGTGCAGGTTCCGATGCCGGTGAACTTGCAGGATTGGCAGGTGAAGGGTCCGTGGGTGCGTCCTGGGGTGGCTCGGTGGCAGCCGGGGATCCGGCTGGTGTTGCGTGCGTTGAGGGTGGCTGCGTCGTAGGTCCGGCGGGTAGGCTGGCATCTGCGGGGGCCAGGGGGTCTGGCGCTGGGCACGGTCCAGGCGTGGACGGGCGCAGACGGGCTTGCCTTTGGCGCGCCCGCTGCGCATCAACGCTGCGCGTACGCATGCGCTCTGCCATAAATGGAGAGTGGGAGGGCGGGGCGAGGGAGGAGCAGCTGGGAGGCGGGAGCGGGGTGGCGAGTGGGGGGGAGCGTGCGGAGATGCTGGAAGGAGCGGGGATGGGGCCGCGGGGGAGCAGCGGCAGGGAGCGGGGTGGGGCAGGGAACAACTGGAGCGATGGACAATGGAACAAGCACTTACAGAGCCAAATACGAGAAAACAAGAAAAACGGCAGCGATACCAAAACTGCTAACAACGAGAGAGACAAGCAGGCACAGAGGGACAGTCAGGGACAGGGGCCAAACCAAGACAGGGGCAGAGGGCTTAACTTCGGCAGCGGCGGCGGCAGCGGCAGGAGATCGGGCACACTCGGGGTGGGCCACGCGGCAGGAGGAGCGACCGGACTGACCAGGTCAGGTCAGGTCAGTAGAGAGTGAGTAGTAGAGAGTGGTAGAGAGTGAGTAGTAGAGAGTGAGTAGTTTAATTTAAAAGGAACACAATGAGGGGGTCATTTTGCCATAGAAATTATGATTAGTGCTGAAAAAAGAAAAATTGGGTCACATTTTCAGTGACTTCTCAAATCCTCTTCTATTTCATTAAATAATTCTGACATGCAGACTGAAACATGCACTTTCAATACCAGCAGCAGACTTCCCTGGTGAGCAGTAGCTTTACTACAGTGATCTAATAAGCAACTAGAGTGTTAACATTCCGAATTTATGGCAAATGTGTGACACATCTGAATGCCTTCTTGATGGAATCAAGTAAAAAACCTGAAAGTATTTCCTACTGAGGAGACTTTAGTAAATGAGGAAATTAGGAAACGTCATAACAAATAAGTCGCCCAAGATGGCCACCGGAGACAAAAGAGCCCAAATGTAGAACAAATATCACCCAGATGTAGCCCAAGTATAGCCCAATGACAGAATGTCCCAGAGTGTTCTAAAGAACAACTAGAGCGCTAACAGTCCTACTTATGACAAACGTATGGCACACCTGAAGCCATCTTGATTGGAATAAAGTGGTAACACTTAAAACATTTAATTTGCAAGGGATTCATTTTTCCATAGAAATTATGATTAGTGTTGCAGAAAGAAAAATTAGGGCACATTTTGACTTCTCAAATCCTCTTCTATTTCATTAAAAAATTCTGACATGCAGACTGAAACATGCACATTGAATACCAGCAGCAGACTTCCCTGGTGAGCAGTAGCTTTACTACAGTGATTTAATAAGCAACTAGAGTGTTAACATTCAGAATTTATGGCAAATGTCTGACACATCTGAATGCCTTCTTGATGGAACGAAAGTAAACAAGCACTGAAAATGCAATAGGTCTTGCCCTCATTTAAGTTAAAGCAATTCTGTTTGTAATTAGGTGGCTTTTTAGCTTTGCTTGTAATAGTGTTTTTCAAACTTTCATGTACATAACATGCATATGTATGCATATATGTATATGTATATGTATGCATGCATTTATATTTGTATTTATATAGATATGCAGATTATATATATGTTTATATATGTATGTAAATATATATTCACTAAAAAAAAACATAGGTTTAAGGGGCGTTATAGTTAGCTGGACATTTCCCTCATACAAAACCCTAGAAATTCCCCTGTTATAGTTAGTTCAGCTAACTATAACTTGCGCCCCCGCAATGCACTGCTGATGACGTCACATAATACATCACTCATGACATGGTCAGTGACATCACTGATGACATCACTGATGACATCTCAAATGACATCACTGATGACATCACTGATGACATCATCTATGTGATAAATTAGTACACCTTCTCACACCCTAATATAACTTTTGATACACCAACTCAAAATTTCAGACGGACATTTTGAAAACCATAGATACTCCAATACCAATAACTACATACCCACTCATTGACTCTTAGGTCTACATGCACCTCCACTCACTCACCTGTACAGTCACTCATACTTACAGTCACTCCGTACAAGTCTATCATATGCATTTATACACATATATAGACACTCACACACTGCCAATCATCCATTGAGGTACTGACACACCTAGTCAGTTGTGCAAATAATTAAACACAGTCCAATTGACTCACCTATACAGTTAAACACACTCAAGTTCACTTACTCATAAAAATACAAAAAAAATTTGACACTCTTATTCAATTTCTAGCACAGGCACACACTCATCCATACAGCCAGTCCCACAATCACACACTCTCACATATAGATAGTTATATACTCTTATACACATATACACTGTGTTTCACATATGTAGTTACTGACACATGTACAACTCAGATATACTTTCAATCACTAACAGACCCTTACATACACTCACCCAACCATACAGTCCATCACAGTTGCACTCTTAAAACCATGCACCCATAGAATCACCCACTCACATATCTATGCACAGAGTCACACACACCCCACCCACACATACACTCAGGCACCCATACAGATACTCAGACAACCAATCAATAACCCATAGAGACACTCACATTGCTATTCACAAAACCATGCAGCCGCATATACACCAACAGACAGACAGATACAGACATTCACACAGTTTAGTCACTAGTCTGCAGTAAGATACATTTAATAACTCACTTATAGAGTCAGTTATGCACCTAGAAAATCACCCATTCACACACTTGTACACCCACTTATTCTTCAACAGGCCTTTCCCTATATATCTTAAACATATTAAAACTGTTCAGAAACACATACTCACTGGATGACGTCATCAGTGATGTCATCAGTGATGTTATTTGAGATGTAATTAGTGATGTCATCAGTGATGTCACTGACCATGTCATGAGTGATGTAATATGTGACGTCATCAGCAGTGCATTGCGGGTGCGTGAGTTATAGTTAGCTGAACTAACTATAACAGGGGAATTTCTAGGGTTTTGTACGAGGGAAATGTCCAGCTAACTATAACGCAGCTGAAACCTATGGTTTTTTCAGTGAATTTCTAAGGTTTTTTAAATGCCAATTCCTAACTATAATGCCCCTGAAACCTTTGGTTTTTTCATTGAATTTCAAAAGTTTTTTAAATGCCAATTCCTAACTATAACGTGCATGAAACCTATGGTTTTGTCAGTGAATTTCAAAGGTTTTTTAAATGCTAATTCCTATCTATAACTTATCTCTAAAGATATCATGTTTAATGATTTTGATTGGATTTCTATATTTTTCAAATTCAGTGTGTCAATTTCATTAATTATTTTTTTTCAAATACTTTTTTATCACCATTTTTTAAACATATTTTTTCAATTAATTCTTTTAAAAATTAAAAAATATTATTTGCACTTAATGGGTTTTTCAAACGTATTTTTTTATATTTTTCAAAATATTTTTTTAACTATATGTGCAAAACTTTATTTTAGATATATATTTTTTCAATGTTTTTGGATCCGCGCACCCTAAGCGCACCGTTCACGATCCGTACACGATAGCATCCGTGCATGGTATGCATTGGTTACGTGTTTAGTGCGTGATCCCAGCCTATACGCGATACGTTCGATGTACGTAATGCGACGTTTACGCGCTTCCGCGATGCTTCATATGCGTCCATGACACGGTAGGTGCGCGAATCCCGCGAAAAATTTAACATTTAAAAAACATATATATATGTATTTTATGTGCATATTGATTCAAGACAATCTGTAAACTAGTCTTAAAACTAATACATTTTTGCATCTAATGCTATAATTTTTTTAAATCCAATTCCGCGGGTGCGCGCTGGTTGCGTGCTGCATAAGCGCAGGGTGCGCGGATCCCATGTGACCTGCAAAAAAAGAGATTTGATTGGTTCATTACACTTCCTGTTCTAACTACTGAAAGACCCCACCCATTTCAATCATTCTTCTTTGAGCTTCTTTGGAGAACCATCTCTTTGGAGAGAAGAAGCTTTTTTTAGACTAAGTATAAACTTAGCTCTAACTTTTTGCAACCAAATATGGCTTCAGGGCAGCAGGCATCACCTGCATCACCTCAAAACTTTGAGGATGAATTTTTGCAGGAGGAACCATGCAAAAAACATTTTGCTTCAGTGGTGTGGAAATGTTTTACTTTTCCGAAGGACAGAATAAGACCAATGCCACCTTGGTCACACGTAAGATTTGCAAAAGAGTCTTATCGAGAAGGGATCCTAACAAGAAATACTCTTGCGGCACGGCAAGTATGATGAAGCACATGAGGACCCTTCATCCAAACAATCTTGCACGTGAAGAGTGCCGACGGATGAGGGACGCTCCTGCTCCTGCGCCATCCACCTCATCGCAGCCGAGCATGTCAAGAGTGCATCCATCAGACCAAACCTTGGACATCCCTCCTCAATTTCAATTTTTAAAAGTGCTCTGCACTAAGTGCAATAAGACTTTGTGCTATGGTGAGCAGTCGATCGATCTAATCTGCCACCGGCAGGAAAGTCATATTTGCTATTTTTTTTTTTTTTTTTACTGTTCCCTGAAGTTCATTGTTTGGTTTCTCCTGGTTTTTTTTTTTCAGAAAAACCAAAAAAATCACAAAATTGTTCAGAAAATCCCCAAAAAATTATAAAAGAAGAAAGAAGAAAAAAAAAAGTTCTTGTAAGAACTAACTTTCCTGGTTTAAAAAAAGAGCTAAATTTCTTTGTTAGTGTGTGAAAGTTTAGATGAATGTATGTGTAGTACGTAATTGACTGAATGAATGCATTAGTAGCGTATGGTGAATGTATAAGTGCAGAACTATAAGAAAGTGCTACAGCATCACACAGTAACCTCTTTAACTGCAGTGTGCTGTAGTACTTCCGAAGCCCAGGGATGCAACATACGTACATAAATATGTTGCAAATCTATGCTTCTCTCTGCACGGCTGCTTAAACTGCAGCCATGTGGTGATACAGGCACCCTTGCACCATAGTGCAAGCATATCTGTGTCATGTGCTGTTTGTTTTTCTACAGGAAGACACACCTTCCTGCACAAAAACAATGAGAAAACGCATGTTTCACTTTCAATGTATGCTGAACATTTCAGCATGCATTGAAGATGTAAAAATGTGGAGAAATTAAAACAATTCTCCTTGTTGTGCTTTCCTACACCAATTTTACAATGGTGCACCATTCACACGCATATCAAAATTTAGGATTTTTGATCAATCTACACATGGTTCTTGTTCTATGAGTATTAAGTGCAATCATGCACAACAACACTTATAGAACACCCTTTCAACCGAAAGTGGTCTGCATGATGAGGTTATATTTTCATGGAGTATAAAAAGTGCACAGAGTGCCTTTTCCTCTCTTTGAAAATATGAAAGAGTATCTTACACAATAACTATGTTACAAAAAGTGACATATTTCCGTTTTTAAATTTCCTTGCGAATGATAGAAGGTAAGCACAGAATTTTGACTGCAAAGATGTTCAAAGAAGAATGATTGAAATGATTGCGGTCCATCAACAGCTAAAAAGATGAAATATTATGAACCCCTCTAATCTCTTTTTTTACAGGTCACTTGATATCTGATTATGGTCAGATTTCAAAACTACATAAACAAAGTGTTTTTAGAAACGTGTTTCAACTTTGTAGATTCTTGCAGGCCACTTCATTCTGCATACTGAGACTTAGTTAAACTTACCTTCACAGTAATAGGAATAAAAAATGTTATTCATTTTTGCCTATTTTTCATTCAAATATAAATTCTTAAAAATTGCTCATTTTAAAATTTGGATCTGTGAAAGAAAATGAAATAAAAATTATAACATATAATAATACATTTTTTACAACACAACATAATTTCCACAAAGTAACTTGTTTGCCTTTTTTGTTGTTCTCAGAATATATTGAATTTCACTTGAAATAGTGATTTCAATGGTACTCATCACTTAACAGTGTGCAAAAGAAAAACAATCAGAAAGATTGTTAAAAAAACCCAACATACTATTCTCAGTAAAATACCAGAAAATACAAATCATACATATATGAAATGCTTACAGATTACACAATTTTATAACTTTAACTTATAAAAACTGTAAATGTTGCCACATTAAAATAATCACCAAATAAATGACCACCAAAAGTCCATAATTCAAAAATATACCTTTCCTTGAGGCCAAATGGTATTTTTGCACTTCTTCTTTATGTAAACTGTCCAATGGTAGTTCTATTAAATTATAATAATGAATTCCTCAGAGAGTTAATTATCTTCCTAAAACTTTGGCTTCAAAAATATTAGGTAGGAATTTTGTAATTCCCTAGGCAAACGTTGTTTGAAAACCAACTGGGCATCATTACAAAGTGTCCAGCCTCTGTTACATTTTAGATAGGCAGTGTAATGTCCAGATGAAGTGGAAGGACCATCATGGAAAATTATTGTAATTGCTACAAAAGTCCTTCCTGATATCGATATTTGTGCTGCTACAAATTGTTTTATTAAAGTATCCAATTTTCTTCCATCAGCTGTACAACGTTGCATCATTAAAATTATGTATTTTCCATATTTTGTTAACAATAATGTGGATAACATTTCTCATTTACATTGGCTACACTCCATGTTTTGAATTGCACCTTTCACTAATTTATTGAAAGCCACTGATTTACAGTCTGGTAATGTTAAATACAGAAATCTCTCAGTGTCTACATTGGTGCTACATGTATACATGCAATTTTCACAATAATGTTCCCATTTGTAAGAAAGGCCAAAAATATTTTCTATTTCTACACCTTTGTTTTCAAAAATTGTAAGCATATACATAAAAAATTCCTGAGCATCTTGTTGGATATTTTGTGTAAATTGTGTAGAACCAGAACACACATCCAAAAGATTACGAACATCTGAAACAGATCGTATTTTACTTCTATCTGTTGTGAATTTTTCATAAACAGAATGCAACAGAGAACAAAATCTTTTTTCCCGATTCTGCATAATTTGTTCTTGCAAATCTTCCAGATAAAAAACAACATTGACCAGTACATTAGCAGAGCAGTTGACACCAGAACTATTTTCAAACTGATAACCAACAATCTCTTCAACAGTTTCCAATTTCTTTTTACCTGCAATCACAACATTATCTTGTTCTTTTCTTTTCTTGATACCTTCAGAACAGATATTCTCTAACCTTCTTTTTCGACCAACCACACGCTTTTCAAATACAGGATATTGACCTAAATTTGGAGCATACACCCTTCTTAAGCTATTATACTCTTTTACACAGTTTGCATCTGCAGTAACCTTTGTCTGATCAAAATCAATCAAAAACAAACCAGATAATGTTCTGACTCGCGACAAAGCAACATATGCCATACCCTCTTTAAATACAGTAGATCCAATGTTCACCAATGCACTGTCTACACTTAGTCCTTGAGATTTATGAATAGTCACTGCATATGCCAGAGATAATGGAAATTGTTTCCTACGGACATATAAATCTTTAACAAGCAAAAAACGAACTGAACAACAACCAATTTCTTTAACTTCATCAATCTGATCAAATTTAATTTTTAAAAATTCAATTCCTTCTTTTTTCTGATAATTCACAAAATCCACCACTTTGCCCATTGCACCATTAACTAAACCTTTCTCTACATCCAAATTATGCCTTAAAATTACCCGACAGTTTACACACACATACAGTGTCTTTTCCAAACCAGCAGTTTTAGATATTTTTTTTCTAAACAATCTAGTTTTGATCTCAACTTACCCGTTAAAATAATAGTGATTCCTAAATGTAGTATTTTATCGATGGCTTCCATTTTGACAATTTCTTCATTTTCCAATTTTAATAATTCTTCGTTGAATATTGAACACTCACGCAGTGTCGGCATTAAGCAAATCACTGACTTATTTTTAGCAATTTCCACGTATACTTTTGCAGCAACTGCATTTTCATTTGGAAAGACATTGCAAATTAATCGACTCTCCAAAGCTTCTTTCCCTTTTTTTGAAAGAATTCCAATTCTTATATCTTGAAGAATACTTCCATATTCAGCATCATTTGCCTGTCGCATATTTGTTGTCAGTTCTTTGTATTCAAAATTACTCCAAATGTTCACATTACCAACACTGCCAAGAGACTTTCTAGTATCTTCATGGGCAAGTGTTTTAAATACCGGTTGTCCTTTTACCAGTGTCAGTTGCAGTAGATCTCCAAAAACTATGACGTGTTTTCCTCCAAATAACACGTCATACTCTGTTTTAAGAATTTGCTGCATTCTTAAATTCACAAAGGCAAGCATCAAGTTTGAAACAATGCTCACCTCATCAATAATGAGAAGTTTCATTTTCTTCAGCACTCTTGAAACTTCACAACAAGCTTCTCCAGATAGCTTGTGGTATTCCAATTTGTTATCATGCTCTACTGGCAGCATTAGTAAACAATGTAAAGTAATTCCTTTAATGTTATGTGCTGCCAACCCAGTTGGAGCAGTGACAATACAAGACAAATGCGACTCAGTTGTTTTTTGCAGATAACTTGTAATTACTTTAATTAAGAAACTCTTTCCTGTTCCAGCTTGACCACTCACATACATTCGGATAGGTTGAAATGATGTACATGAGCACACTCTCTTTTCATGAAGTAATCCATGGTCAATCTGCTCTTTCACTTGCTGATATATTTGTTTCTGTTCAACATTTAGTTGCTCTTCCAAGTTTCCTAACTGTATTGCATCTTCTTGTGCTTGATACATTGCTGTTTCCACCTCATTCATGGCAATCGCTGCTTCATTTTCAACAATTGGTTGTCCTAGTGGATCTTGACTCAGTGCAGCAGCACTTTGACTGTCTTGAGAACTGTCTCTAGCAATCTCAGCTGCAATTGTAGCTTCTTGATCAATTTCGTCATTCAACATTTTCACATAATTTGCGAAAGCACTGCATTATATGCTATCTTTACAAGCATTAAATGAATCTTCATAGTTGGGAAAATCTCCAAGTAATTCCAATTCAGAACGCCATGGTTTGAACATTTGCAAAAGGGCTAAATAGTAAAATTCCCTTTTGTCAGCAGTGTCGCAACTCAGTTTTCTGTGATTAATTAAATTTCCTTTCCTTTGTTTCCCCAGACATCCTTCAGAACCAATCACTCCATATTTTCGATCGTTGATGTTCTCTGTAATATTCAGTTTAAAAGTGTAGTTTTGCAACACTTCATAGCGACACATGTTCTCAAGATGATGACTTCTCTTTGGATAGTATGTGTCCAACATATTGGTTTTCAAAATATCTGTACTTTCACGGTCATTTTCTGCTAAATATTCAATTTCTTGAACAGATTTCAGTACCCGATTTCGCATTCCTGCAAGACCTAGACTCACCCAAATGATTCTTCTACTTTTGGAATATAGACTTGCAGATGATAACCGATGTGAACATTCATATGCTCCAATTACACGATGCGATAACATTTTCAAACTGAAACTGTATAATTTCTTACTTAGAGTCTTCTCGTGAGAAGTCTCTTCCCACATTTCTTTCAATTCAGTCTTTTCTGATTTAGTAATGTAAGACGTTACATATCGAGCAACAGCAATAGAATTGTCCGCAACATACTGAATATCCATGTTAGCGTTCCACATGGATAAAATAACTGGGTTGTAGTCATTTATGTATTTTGATTCTTCGCTTCTTCTTAAGTTGTAGGTGCTTTTCGGAGACTTTCTTGTGATGGTATGTCGTACAGCTGACATGAAACTGTTCACTCTTCCTTTGGCTAATACAGGACGTGGAAATCCAAAACGACATTTGGTATAGAACTTATCCTTTGACTTGTACTTTCGTCGACAGTATTTTCCACACCTATGGCTTTGAAATCGTAAGACTTGTTCTTTTAAGTTTTTGTCTTCTCTGC
The DNA here is from genome assembly GCF_964204655.1 of Triturus cristatus. NCBI lineage: Eukaryota > Metazoa > Chordata > Amphibia > Caudata > Salamandridae > Triturus > Triturus cristatus. The sequence goes on along the minus strand of NC_140590.1, from coordinate 134,792,910 downwards.
TATTTGGTACAGCACATGTAGCATAATCTTCAATGAAAGACAAAACACTTTCATCTGAATCTGTTCCAAATTTGGGGGCATCCTTGACCCATAACAACATATGTATGTGAGGAGCACCTCTTGCTTGATACTCCTTTCTCCAAAAGAAATCCACAACTTCTCCAAGAGGAGGATTCTTTTTATTGCAGATGAAAGACATCATAGCTTCAAATCTATGATTGAAATATCTGCATACATTGACAGGATCCAAAGAGCACAATTCTCCAGGTGTCTTGTATTCAATATTATTTATATTGGAATTTGCCTCTCGAAGAAATTCAAGTAAATCATCCCAAGCATTCTCAGCACAGCTTAGTGTAACAAACCATGTAGGAGTTCCCAAGTTCCGTAGCATGCATTTCAGTTCTCCATGTCGACGGTACCAATATTCATTAGTCCCACGCTGACATGCCATCAGATTAATCAACTGAGACTCTAAATGATCATCTCTCTGATGCACTTTATCCATAAAATCAGAATAGACTCATACGTATTTAAATCTATCAGCTCTGGAGGAATAGCAACCAACTCTAGATTATTATGAACAGCTCTAGCAGGCATTTTATTCTCATCTAATTTATTATAACAATATTTGCAAATACGCTGCTCACATCCCAAATCAAAACAATCCTCTACCAACAAATAAGTTGCAAATTCCATCCACTTATCATTATCTTCTATTTCACTTTTTAAATACAGATTGACACCCCTAGTCTGATTTTTATAGTGACTTCGCCGACAACAAGGAAAACAAACATTTGGTCTTTCACCTTAAATTACCTTAAACTTTGTGATTTCATCTTCAATTTTTTCTGTAATTACAGGTTCTACATTGTCTTCAACATTTTGTTCTACTAATCTGTCAGTTTCTTCACTCTCTTGCTGAGGCCCAAATTAACAAAACTCAATATCCTCACAGACCTGCTTCACATCTGAAACTGACCCACGCAAAAGAGCACTGTTCAACTCACTTAACTTTAGTGCTGGACTTTTTGCATAATACAACCTTCTCACTAACTTCCGCATTTGAGTATGATGTACTGCCAGCATTCTGAAATGGTGAAAAACACTTTCACAAACTCTCCTAGAAAGACAAGCCAGAGAATGACCTTGCAAACCAGTATGTTTTCTCACTCTGCAAGGGTCTAGTCCTTGCAACAGCTTAATCTTTTGTTTTACACTTTTTTTAGTACAGACTTGTAAAAAACGACATAATTTTTCAATAGATTCCTGTCGTACACTACAAACACTACTGCAATCCTAAGTGTACACAGGGTTTTTAGCACGTCTCCCTAAAACTTCATCAGCTATCACTTCTTCTGCATTTCTTTCAACCATTTTCTCTTTCTCCATTGGACAACCATCCCTAACCTCATAACCTCTACCACTGATGTCAACTGCATACAATAATTTTTCACTTAGTGAATAACTCTCTTCATTAAAAAAGGCTCTGAACTAGAACTGTGTTTCCATTCTCCCAAAACAAATTACACATTTTTTTTTAATAATAACTCTTTTCCTCCTACTTTTGGCCTTCATTAAATATATTGGTTTATCTAGTGATCGAATTCTGTTTAACACTAAAATAAACAGTTTCCTTTTTACTTCAAAAGCCTTTTCCACAATGCTTTCAATATACTTCTTCTTTTTATAAAATAAAGCTCTCTTTTTATATTTCTTCACATCTTTCAGCAAATTATTCACTACTCTCTTGTAAAATACTTTTTTGCGTAATTCCTTATACTGATTTTGTCTTCTTTTACCATACTTTATCTCCTTTGACTGAACATTTGCTTTTTTACTTTTCCTCTTATTTTGATTTTTTTTCTTACTTAAAAAATTATTTGAAGTTGCAGCATTCTCTACATTCTGTTTGCTCCTACAAACATTTTTAATAAATTGCTTTGTGATCTTACCAGAAGTTTTTTTCCTTTTAGCCACATTATCTTTTTCATTCAATACTTGTGGTTGACGTTTCTTCAAATAATCCTCCTGTCTCTGTTCTTTTCTTTTCTTTTTTTTTTCTGGCATACTTTCTCGATTTTAACGTTGAAAAACAGTATCTGCAAAAAAGAGTCACAAATAAATGTATATTAATAACTTTCAAATTTACAATATTCCATTACTGTACAAACACATTTTATATAAAAACAGACTAAAAAACTATAGCCCTGAACCACAAGTGTGACGATGATTAAAACACTACATACATAATGCATACTACTTTGAAGCAGTTCATGCCCTAAAGCCTACCTCACTAAAAGACTACATGCTAACTAACTGAATGATTACAGTACTAAAAAGAGACACACTGGGTGAGTAACAGGGTGTTTGCTAGAAGTGTATGAATACTAACTGGGGAACTGAAGCTGCAAAAGACAACTGTGTGGCTGATTAGAGAACTGAATGCATAGTGGATAGGCATTTAAAGCAGTCCATGTGCTAAGGCCCGGCTCACTGCATGAGTACTTGGGTACTGACTGAATGATTAGACTACAGCAAGGAGACTGCCTGGATGAATTTATAACTGGTAGACTTTTCGCACAGGCAATGAGTTAGTACTTGGTACTAAAAAGGTCACTAAAGAGTGCAAATGGAGTGACAAGATGTTTGCTGGACTATATGGATATTGACTAAGGAATTGAAAGTATAAAAGACAAATCTCTAGGTGGTTAAAAGACTGCATGCATAGTGCATAGGGGTTTGAAGCAGTCCATGTGCTAAGTCCTGGCTCAGTGCATGAATACTTAGACGGTAACTGAATCATTAGAGTACTGGAAAGAGAGTGTCTTGGTGAATTTATAAATGTTTGGGTTTTGGCACAGTGAGTGAATTACTATATGGTGCTGAATGGGTCACTAGAAGACTACAAAGAGAGTGACAGGGACTTACTCACCAAAGGAAACCGCTACTGGCGCTCGCAGCCTCCCCGTATCCCAGGAGGGACTGACCGCCTGAGTTCCGCTTCAACAGCTTGCAGCACCCGCTTCGCGGGTGCCGCTGCGCGGCGCTCAGGTGTGGGGTTGAGGCAGCAGGTGTAAACTTAGCATCCAGCACCCGGGAGGAAGAAACCATCGTGCAAGGCAATTGGGGCGAGTGAAGCAGGGACCACAGAGACCAGGAGCCCCTGCGCCGCACAGGTGCGTACGGCCGCACCCCCAGCAAGCCACGCCCCCGACCGTCCAAGCACTGTAGAAAAGCGAACCCTCCCAGAGCTCAGTGGGACTTACTCACCAAAGGAAACCGCTACTGGCGCTCGCAGCCTCCCCGTATCCCAGGAGGGACTGACCGCCTGAGTTCCGCTTCAACAGCTTGCAGCACCCGCTTCGCGGGTGCCGCTGCGCGGCGCTCAGGTGTGGGGTTGAGGCAGCAGGTGTAAACTTAGCATCCAGCACCCGGGAGGAAGAAACCATCGTGCAAGGCAATTGGGGCGAGTGAAGCAGGGACCACAGAGACCAGGAGCCCCTGCGCCGCACAGGTGCGTACGGCCGCACCCCCAGCAAGCCACGCCCCCGACCGTCCAAGCACTGTAGAAAAGCGAACCCTCCCAGAGCTCAGTGGGACTTACTCACCAAAGGAAACCGCTACTGGCGCTCGCAGCCTCCCCGTATCCCAGGAGGGACTGACCGCCTGAGTTCCGCTTCAACAGCTTGCAGCACCCGCTTCGCGGGTGCCGCTGCGCGGCGCTCAGGTGTGGGGTTGAGGCAGCAGGTGTAAACTTAGCATCCAGCACCCGGGAGGAAGAAACCATCGTGCAAGGCAATTGGGGCGAGTGAAGCAGGGACCACAGAGACCAGGAGCCCCTGCGCCGCACAGGTGCGTACGGCCGCACCCCCAGCAAGCCACGCCCCCGGCCGCAACTCCCCCTACAAACAAAGCGCGGTAACGCTTAGCGGGACGCGAGCGGGACGCCGAGCGAAGCCCGGGCAAAGGGCGGGCCCTCTGTGGCCCTCAGGGGCCAGAAGAGGCCGGGCTGGGCCAGCCCCTTAAAACTGCCCCCCCTTAATAATATATTGCTATTAGTTTCTCGACAGCCAGTTGGATCACTGGCCATTCCATTGACACAATTTATATCTGCCCGTTACCATCTAATATAGCACTCGTCGTAATGAGGAAACCTACCAAGAAAACAAGGATGCCTACCCTAAGGTCGAGCTCAAAAACCAAATCGGTTCATTCATCTCCACTGCCGACTTTTACTGCTATTGACAAGATGCTTAAACGGACTATAGGGGCGGTTTCCGATGCCATAGCCAACACCGAGAGAAGAATGTCCTTACCCCCGGTAACTATCATTCAAGACACCCAGGATTCATTGATTAACCTGTCAGAAGCTTCCAAAGACCTGGTAGAGGAGATGGATACTAGCCGGCCCATTACCCCACCATCTTTTGTTGACCTTCCTTGCGCCCAGCCACCCGCCGAAATCAGCAGGGCTAGACATGGTGCACAAACAAGCACTCAACAAAATACTAATGATAACGACATATCCCTCGCGGAAACAATGTTGAATAAGGAAGTCCACAAACAAGTGAGGAAAAAAGGTCACGTAAAACCCAGTAACCACAATTTGATCACGCCCATAAACCCATCCACACCGGGAATACCATGCTGGATAACCAACATGGTGGCGGATCTTAAATTAGACCTGGAGCACTCTATCTCGGTGCTGTTAAAACCCCTCATATCAAAAATTGATAGACTGACCTCATTGGTCAATAATAAGGGGATCAGCCCGAAAACCTATCCTGTGCAGGAACGGGATTTGACAAATCGAAAGGACCCTACATTAAGTAGCCCATCAAGAGATAAGGCCTCTCTAGTAATCAATGGGGGGGACAAACTAAATAACACCAGTGTCCCGCAGAAAGGAGCCCAGGAAAAACAAAAGGTTGTCTCTACCCCGCAAGCAGGCAAAAATAAAAATCAAATACCCATGGGCAATAATAAACCTCCATCCGCATCTTTACAAACGATGGAAAAGAACAAGGCCCTAATCCATAAGGCGGTTCCGAAGTCTCCACGGCGTGATATAGCGTCAACTTCTGACGATAAGAACACTGCAACATGCTTCAAGACTATCAATCTCCCGCCTGAGGCTCTGCCCCTTGTAGTCGTCCTAACAGGAATTCCCCCCTTAAAGGAGGGCCAACGGGAATCACAGACTGAATTAAAAAATAAATGCATACAGTGGCTGCAAAAACATCGACCCTTGCCCCCTAACATCCACGGGGAAATCCTTGCAGTGAGAAGGGGTGAGTGGATTGGCAAAGGTATTAAGACCATCGCAGGGGACATCATTACAGTCAACTTTAGAGACAGGGCGGCCGTGAATTTTATCTGTAACGCCCCCCCGAGTCACATAAGTTCACAAATCCACCCGGTTCGCCTATCCTACTTCTACCCCTTCGCACCCCAAAGGCCCAGGCCGAATATCGGCCCTGACAGAATATCGCACTTGGGTTTTCAAACCGGCCTACTGCAATGGCAAAGGCCAAATACTGTATTCCCAATTTATGATTCCCCCATTACACAGTACGCTCACTGGAATAGGTTCAGTACACTTGAAGGGGTGGACTGACTGAGACTGGATCGCTCATTTTCAAAAATTAAACATAGGAAGGAGCCCACCCTACCATCTACTGGGATAAAAGATGGAGGCGACCAGGGCCAAATTGACGTTCCGGATCCTGTGCAATTCTTAGGAGGCAGCAACACACCATTGATCACTAACCGGGGTAGAGGGGAGTGGATAAATCCCTCATTAGACAATTCCCATCTTACCCACAGAAGAATCGCCACCCCCTACAGGCCGCAATTAAGCCGGGCTGTTGCACCCGCAACGGACAGCCTATCAAAGCTTTTGCTAGGCAAGGGAAAAAGAACACCCAAGGTCACGATTCATGACAACCTATTAATAGCTACCTGGAATATTGCAGGGCTAGCGGCCAAGTTCGCATCTCAGGACTGGCGCAGCTATATAAGTAAATTTCACATCTTGTGCCTGCAAGAGACCTGGGCCACTGAATCGCATGCTTACATCCTGGAAGGCTACAAAGGCTTTTTTGTCCCTGCAAAAAAAGCCATCTCGGGGAGAGCAAGTGGGGGGCTCGCGATCTATGTCAATTTAGATATCAAGGGCACCTGGTCTAACACCAAATGGGTCACAGCTAACCTCCAAGTTTTAAGGTTCACTTCACCAAGTCTATCATTTCTGCTTATGAACTGGTACAATGCACCGGCTATAACGGAGAAGGGAATAGCCATAAATGAATTAGAAAACTGTTTGAGCTTTTTAACCATGACACCAAACATCACGGATATAATACTAATGGGAGATTTTAATTGTCATCTCTGTGAGAAACTAATGCCATTTAATAATGACTGGTCTAGATGTACGATCTTGAAAGGCCCTCACTTCACCCATTCAACTGAGGGCTGGGGTTTGGAAAGACTTATGAAAAGGTACAACCTAATACAAATCCTAGATCTCGCCACACTCAACGACAAAGGAGAGTTAACTCCAACATTTAAAGGAAGAGGTTGTCACTCTTACATCGATTTCGCACTAGTCTCTCCCAATCTAAAAAGAAGTATTAGTACAATCATTATAGAGGCCAGTAGTTTCAGTGATCACAACCCGGTAATCATTAAAATGGAGGGTTTCGTTTTTCCAACTCAAAAGAAACCTCCCATTACAGAAAGAGTAGTCGACCAGGGCAGAAGAATTAAATGGGCCAAAATTGATGCGGACAGTTTTTATAAAAAACTATTTTCCGAAGCCCCAGCAGCAATTGATAAATGTCTCGACCTCTGTGTAACTGGAGCTGAGGTGGTGAAGGCATTTGAAGAAATCGCACAGGCTGTAAGTAACTCCTTATACACCCCAGGAACTAAAAACAAAATGCCCCTAAACCCCCGTTGGTTTGATTCAAATTGTACAAAGGCGCTGAAAAACCTGAAGGATAGTCTTCATGCCCAACCAAGGGATAAAATGAAGGTGGCACGGAACAGAGCTGAATATAAAAAAGCTCTGAAGGCTCGCAAGCAAAGCATACAAAATCAGGCCTGGGAAGACTTAAGGGACGCCGCAGAAAGAAAAGATTCTATCGCCTTTTGGAAAGTGATTAATGCCCCCCTCTTTCAGGATCAAGGGGCTCCCAAAATCATGAATTCCATTCTGCCGGAACAATGGCAGAAACACTTCCAGGGCTTATACAATCATTCAAACAAGGAACCCCAGGAGGAGTCAGCGGAGGCCCACCGGCCAGTAAAGCTAAAGTTCACCTTGAAGGAGGTCGAATTAGGAATCACCGGGCTCAGCAAAAACAAAGCCGCGGGCCCGGACGGAATTCCACCAGATCTATTCCTAAGTAGACCTGAACTATGGGCTCCGTTACTGATGAGGGTATTAAATGAGGCAGGGGAGGTAGGCCTCCCCCAGTCCTGGTCAACGGCGACCATAGTCCCTATTTACAAAAAAGGCAACCGTGATGACCCCCAATGCTATCGACCCATTTCCCTCATTGATGTGTCAGCTAAGGTCTTGGGGCGAGTCATCCTATCGAGATTGCAAGATTGGGCAGAGGAGCAACAAATCCTCTCAGAAATTCAATACGGCTTCAGGAAAGGCAGATCTACCACCGATCAATGCCTAAATTTATATCTCCTGATTGCAAAATATACCATCGCCGGGAGGGGGTCAATACACATGGGGTTTATGGACCTTTCTGCGGCCTTTGACCGCGTAAACAGGAGAAAGCTCTGGGCCATGCTAAAGGAGCTAGGTGTGGACCAATCCCTAGTCGACACTCTACAAAACCTACATCGGAACACCTCTGCAAGTGTAAGGTACAGTCAGGAAGGCAATAAGACCGATCCCTTTACCTGTAATAGTGGAGTCAGACAGGGATGCATCCTTGCGCCCTTCCTTTTCTCTATTTATATCAACGCTTTGGAAAAGGATCTCCTCAAGCTCAAAGTTGACTCACCCCAAATTGGTCATCGAGCAGGGCCCGTACTACTCTACGCCGATGACGCGGTCCTGCTCTCCAGAACACCATTGGGACTGCAAAAATTAATCGACGGGTTTGTCAATTTTATGGAGAAACTGGACCTGGCCACAAATCTGGAAAAGTCCTACATTATGTCATCGGGGAAATCCATAAAAGGAACATTTACCTACAACATTGGGTCACACAAAATAGATCAGGTCAAGTCTTTTACATACTTGGGGGTGCTATTTGACTACGCCTTATCGTTCAAACCCCTGATTGAGAAGCACTCTTCCAAACTGGCAAGTGCAGTTGGGGCAATCATGGGGTATGGGCAAAGATTAGGTAAATGGTCCCCCGAACAAATTATGACATTATACAGATCCATCTGTTGTGCGAAAGTAAGCTACGGGGCAGAAGTGTGGGGCTTTCTGGGCAAAAAAGTACAGCCGCTCCAGACTGAAGAAAATAAATTCTTACGAAGAATATTAAAAGTCCCACAGAGCGTTTCGGCCCACATCATACATGAAGAGGTAGGAGAACCATTTTTAGAGGACAAAATTAAATCCAAACCCCTCCTGGCATGGGTGAAAGCATGGACCAACCCTGAGGCGGCCCTTACGAGACAGATTATCGAGGACTGCCTCAAAAGAGATAAAGGACACGAAATCCCTTGGCTGAAATTTGTTAAGAAGTCGTTAAGAGAGATTGGCTGCCCACAATACTTTTTAGCCCCACACTCTCTGTCCCGGGAGAGTAAGACCCTGGTGAAAAAACTTTTTCTTACACATCTGAAAACGTCAAGGGCTGAAAAGGAGAAGCACAAAGCCACTAATCACTTGTACAACGACCTCACTGCGAAGCAAGGGATGGAACCCTATCTGAGGGTCATGTACAACGCGCACGATCGCTACCTCATGACCCGCTTCAGATTTAGCATGTTACACCATATCCTTGCAGTGCCATCTGGGTTCACTCATACAATAGAGGAGAAGGGTACCTGCGGCTGCGATCTTAGATCTCCGCAGGATACCCTTCATTTTGTTTTACTGTGTCCTTTTTATACAATGCCAAGACGCAAGTTCCTGGTGGGAATCCTGAAAGAGCTAAAATTCAAACACGCAAAATTGGCTCTGAGATTCTTACAGGAAGCGGAGGACGCTTACACCCTGTTTTGCACGATAAACTTTATTCGAATTGCAACCAGATTGAGGAATACCAGAGACATTGGTCCCCAAACGTGATCTGAACATTCAAAATTTTATAAATCCCCTGGCCCTCTACTTGAGTACAGAAATTTTAAATATTTATATTTTTGTTTTTTTTTAACTTGATTATCATTTGCTGTGTTTTTTAACTTGCGTATATTTATATTGTATTTGTGCTTTTATGGTGTCTTTTTAAGAACCGAATAAAGATTATAAATTGAAATTGAATTGAGTGACAGGGTGTTTCCTGGAAGTGTATGGATACTGTCTGGAGAATTGAAGGTGTGAAAAACAACTGTGTAGGTGGTTAGAGAACTACATGCATACTGCATAGACATTTCAAGCAGTCTATTTGGTAATGAATGGTTCACAACATAAGTACTTAGAAACTGACTAAATCATCAGACTACTTCTAGGACAGTGCCTGGGTAAAAATTTTGAATGTTCAGTTCTGGGGCAGTAAAGACAATACTACATGGTACTGTACTTTAGTGTCAATGCCTGACTCATTTAATCAACACATAAGCAAAGACTGCCTTCTAATGCTATTAAAACTTGACAACATGACAGGTTTCAAAACAGTTTTCTGTCAGCAAATGCACGATGTTACCAAACTTTTCTCTGACAGTGGTTCCCAAATGCACACAGACATACAGTGTGATTCTAGACAAGCACCACTATCCCTAGGAGTTTACCAAAACTCATTCACTACACTGGAACTGGTAAAGGAACTGCACACAATCTACATATTTCCCAACTACACTTTACTGTCAAAACCTAACTCATTTAATGAAAGCATAAGCCATAACTGTCTTCTAATGCTACTAAAACTTCACAACATGACATGTTTTAAAACAGTTATCTGTCAGCAAATGCACTATGTTACCAAACTCTTCTCTCACAGTGGTTCCCAAATGAACACAGACTCACAGTGTAATAATAGACAAGCACCACTATCCCTAGGAGTTTACCAAAACTCATTCACTACACTGGAAGAGGTAAGGGAACTGCACACAATCTACACATTTCACGACTCCACTTTAGTATCAATGCCTGACTCATTTAATCAACACATAAGCAAAGACTGGCTTCTAATGCTACTAAAACTTGACAACATGACAGGTTTCAAAACAGTTTTCTGTCACCAAATGCACGATGTTACCAAACGCTTCTCTGACAGTGGTTCCCGAATGCACACAGACTCACAGTGTGATTCTAGACAAGCACCACTATTCCTAGGAGTTTACCTAAACTCATTCACTATACTGGAACTGGTAAAGGAACTGCACACAATCTACATATTTCATGACTACACTTTAGTGTAAATGCCTGACTCATGTAATCAACACATAAGCAAAGACTGGCTTCTAATGCTACTAAAACTTGACAACATGACAGGTTTCAAAACAGTTTTCTGTCAGCAAATGCACGATGTTACGAAACGCTTCTCTGACAGTGGTCCCAAATGCACACAGCCTCACAGTGTGACTCTAGACAAGCACCACTATCCCTAGGAGTTTACCAAAACTCATTACTACACTGGAACTGGTGAAGGAACTGCACACAATCTACATATTTCACGACTACACTTTAATGTCAATGCCTGACTCATTTAATCAACACATAAGCAAAGACTGGCTTCTAATGCTACTAAAACTTGACAACATGACAAGATTTAAAACAGTTTTCTGTCAGCAAATACACGATGTTACCAAACGCTTCTTTCACAGTGGTTCCCAAATGCACAAAGACTCACAGTGTGATTCTAGACAAGCACCACTATCCCTAGGAGTTTACCAAAACTCATTCACTACAGTGGAAGAGGTAAGGGAACTGCACACAATCTACATATTTCACGATTGCACTTTAATGTCAACGCCTGACTAATTTAATCAACACATAAGCAAACACTGGATTCTAATGGTACTAAAACTTGACAACATGACAGGTTTTAAAACAGTTTTCTCTCAGCAAATACACGATGTTACCAAAGGCTTCTCTCACAGTGGTTCCCAAATGCACACAGACTCACAGTGTGATTCTAGACAAGCACCAGTGTTCCTAGGAGTTTACCAAAACTCATTCACTACACTGGAAGTGATAAAGGAACTGCACACAATCTACATATTTCACGACTGCACTTTAGTGTCAATGCCTGACTCATTTAATCAACACATAAGCAAAGACTGGCATCTAATGCTACTAAAACTTGACAACATGACATGTTTTAAAACAGTTATCTGCCAGCAAATGCACGATGTTACCAAACGCTTCTCTGATAGTGGTTCCCAAATGTACACAGACTCACAGTGTTATTCTGGATAAGCACCAGTATTCATAGGAGTTTACCAAAACTCATTCACTACACTGGAAGAGGTAAGGGAACTGCACACAATCTACATATTTCACGACTGCACTTTAGTGTCAATACCTGACTCATTTAATCAACACATAAGCAAAGACTGGCTTCTAATGCTATTAAAACTTGACAACATGACAGGTTTCAAAACAGTTTTCTGTCAGCAAATACACGATGTTCCCAAACGCTTCTCTTACAGTCATTCCCAAATGCACACAGACTCACAGTTTCATTCTAGACAAGCACCACTATCCCTAGGAGTTTACCAAAACTCATTCACTACACTGGAAGTGGTAAGGGAACTGCACACAATCTACTTATTTCACAACTACACTTTACTGTCAATACCTAACTCATTTAATGAAAGCATAAGCCATAACTCTCTTCTAATGCTACTAAAACTTGACAACATGACAGGTTTCAAAACAGTTATCTGTCAGCAAATGCACAATGTTACCAAACGCTTCTCCAAAGCGGTTCCCAAATGCACACAGGCTCTCTGTGTGATTCTAGACAAACAACACTATCCCTTGCACTATACCAAAACACATTTCTTCATCTACAAGGAGTACTACATTTTACTGCAGAAACATAACTCATTTCACTAATTCATAAACAATACGTGGTTTCTAAATCTACCAAAATACAAGAACTGCATAGTTATCTGTCTACAAACACATGAAAAAACACAAATCCTTATCACAAAATGGTTTCTACATGCACACACACTGTCAATAAGATTGTAGAGAAAAGAAATACTCCCTATACTTTAGCAGAAGAAATACAATAGTCTGATTAAAATAAAAATAGTCTACATACATCCCCTCACAATTAAATAACTCACCTTTCAAGATGTTTTGTAGATTAAGAAGTATATCAGTCACACACCAGATATCAGTCACACACCAGATTTTCTTATACAGAATCTCTGCACTGTGCACCTGTCAGCAAAACCAAAGAATGGCAAAGTTTCCCTCTCATTTTCCACACATATACATATAAACATCAAATCACATTCCTTCCCACATAAATTCAAAAGCAAACACACATTTCTATTGGTTAAACATTTCAACCCTTTCCAAATGACATAAACTTCATCCCTTCCCCCAATCTGCCTTCTGCCCGTTACCATAGAAACAGGTCATGAAACACTGTACTGAGCACACACAATGTTGCTAATCAAAACAGCAAGTGTGCTTGACTTCTCAACATATCAGCTTATCATATATAATGTTCCTTACAATCTGTTTCTGTTAACCAATAAGAATCAAGTGTTTAAAAAACAGAAATATGCACCCTACCTTTCAGTGTAGAAGGTTGTCAAACAACCAATGATTTCTTGTCTTTTTTCAAAATTGCATCTTAGCCACCATTTTAGAAACATCTTACTTTCCAAACTGCCATTTCATTTACAGAGACCATCTGAGTGCATCCAGACCTCCTTACAAGATGCTTACAGTGTGGATTGTGGGACACAGCTACATTTTCTGGAGCCAAAGGGATACAGAAAACAAAGGCATTCACAAAGACCTAGGTTTGCCAAATGTAGACCTTAAATGGATTGGACAGTGAGGTTAAAGTGGCACCAATTGATGCCATTGGTGAAATACTTCATGCAAATCCAACACCCTGTCCTCATAATAGTGCAGTGTGGTGGCAATGAAATAGGCACTTTAAGTGGAGTAGGTCTGGAAATGCTTATGAAGGACACCTTTGCACAACTGATTTCACTTTTCTAAAAAACTGTCTTTGTGTATTCCAACATATGCCAAAGGCAGAAATGGAACTGGTCCAATCATTTTTGTCCACAGATTGAGAAAGCTAGGAAACATGTGAATAAATCTGTTTCTGCTTTTCTTCGAGACTACAGAATGGGGTCCATTTATAATAACAATCTGTGCTTTCATATGCAAGAGATGTATAGGAGAGATGGAGTACACTTTACTGATGAAGGAAACAGAGTCTTCCTCAACAACTTTAGACTCTGTATAGGTACTTACTTACAAGTACCAAAAACTCTCAATGAACACAACGGCTCTTTTTAGAGTCACTCAAGAACAAAACACTTAAGCTTAAACTTTATCTCCTAGAAATTTCATTTTTTTTTCCTTGGATCCGCGAACCCACCGCGAGAGAATCCGTGCATCCAACGCGATAGGATGTGCGCACCGTGTGCGCATTTTGCCGCTTTTTTTTTTTTTAAAAGGGGGGCCCCAGGGGGTCCTTCTGGGACATCTCTAAGCACCTCTAGAGGGTCAGAGTATTTCCACTCTGCCCCCTTTATATCTTTTACACACTTATTCCCCTTGCTTCTTCAGCCTCGCTTCTACCGAGGCAGAAAATGGCCGCCAACAGTTCCTGATTTAGAATGTAGAGAGACGCTTGACAGCCAATTAGCATTCAACGTGCGATCGGGAGGGTGCGCCCTCGGTTTGGGGAGGATGCGCGTACGGTGCGGGTAGGGTCCGCGGATCCTCCACGGCCATAGATATCACTAACTTTTTAACCCAAATTTTCTCAGGAACTACTGAACAGATTCACACCAAATATTCAAAAAGCACGAGTCCGAACTGAGGACTACATCTTTGCCGAATTTGGTGTCATTCCGTTTAGCGGTTCAGGCTGTAGCTGCAACAACAGATCCTATGGGAAATTGCATGGGGAAAACGCGTTTTGGGACCCCCCTTTTTTACTCGGCCCCCCGTTTGATGAATCACCACGAAACTTTCAGGGTAGGAGCAGAGCGGAGCTGGCCAAAACTTTGGAGAATTTTGCGAAGATTCGTCAATCGGCACCAAAGATATTCCCAATAGAATGTTGCGGATCTCCTATGGAAAATAGGTCCTAACTATAACTATCTACTGGCGACCGCCAGTAGATAATACACATATATATATATATATTCACTGAAAAAACCATAGGTTTCACACACGTTATAGTTAGGAATTAGCATTTAAAAAACCTTGCAAATTCACTGAAAAAACCATAGGTTTCACACATGTTATAGTTAGCGGAAATTTTACTGATAAAAAACCAATGAAATTCCCCCGTTATAGTTACTGCAGGCAACTATAACTCACGCGACCGCAATCCTCTGCTGATGCTAATACTGTATTTAGACACTTATTTGCCCATGTCTTCTTCCATACATTTTTAGCTATACATATATTACAAATATTTTTTTTTCATAAAGACACATATGTCATCAGCAGAAGATTGCGGTCGCGTGAGTTATAGTTGCCTGCAGTAACTATAACGGGGGAATTTCATTGGTTTTTTATCAGTAAAATTTCCGCTAACTATAACATGTGTGAAACCTATGGTTTTTTCAGTGAATTTGCAAGGTTTTTTAAATGCTAATTCCTAACTATAACGTGTGTGAAACCTATGGTTTTTTCAGTGAATTTGTACGGTTTTTTAAATGCTAAGTTACTTTACGCCATTCGTGGCGTGCGCGCCCACTTAACGCAGTTCGTTCTGTGCGCGCACGGTGCGCTTTGCGCACCGTGCGCGCACAGTGAGCACGCGGTGCGCTTCGCGCACCGCGCGCCCACTTTACGCAGTTAGTGCCATGCACGCACGGTGGGCACGCGGTGCGCTACGTGCACCGCGTGCCCACGTTACGCTAGATGGGCCATGTACGCACGATGCGCTTCGCGCACCGTGCGCACATGGAGGACATATGATGTACTTCGTTTTGAAAGGTAATATTTTAATTTTTCGTATATTTTATAAGCCATGCACAAATGGTGCCCTTCGGGCACCATTTGCACACGGGGTGGAGAGAGTGTGGATAATTTTTTTTTTTTTTTATTTTTTTTAAATATTTTAGTTTATCTCACCTGTGATAAGCCATGCACAATTGTTGGCTTTCGGCCAACAATTGCACACGGGGTCGAGAGAGTGTGGATGATTTTTTTTTTTTATAATTTTTTACCGTACGCGTACGGTAAGCGTAATCAGCAAAATTACCGAAAAAATAAAAATTCCGTTTTTGGCCTTGGGGGATCTTTGGGGACTCCCTCACCATGCCTATGTGTGTGGGAGCTGTCGAAACAGCCCCTTTACATGTTTTTGGGCTTTAAATCACTCTCAGTGCGAGAGAGAAAATGGCGGCCGCCGCTTCCTGGTTTCGGCCGATTCGAATGTTTACTAAGATCTAAGAGCCAATCAGAATCGCGCTCGCGCACGCCACCGTACGCGTACAGTAAGCGTACCGTAAGCACACCGTAAGCTGGCTCAGATATATATATTGATTTAAAGGCTATTTTCTCAGAATCTACTGAACAGATTTACACCAAACCTACAAAAGGCACTTCCTTGACCTGAGGACTACCTCTCTGCCAAATTTCTAGTAATTCTGTTCAGCAGTTCGGGCTGTAGCCCTGTCTAAAGGTCCTATGGAAAAATGCATGGGAAAAACGCGTTTTGGGACCCCCCTTTTATCTCAGCCCCCGCTTGACGAATCCCCCCGAGACTTTCAGGGTAGGAGCGGAGCGTAGCGCCCCACCTATTTTGAAAAATTCGCGAGGATTCGTCGACCGGCGCAAAAGTTATTCAAAATAGAATGTTGCGGATTTCCTATGGAAACGTGGTCCTAACTATAACTACCTACTGGCGACCGCCAGTAGGTAATAAATGCATATGTATGTATATGCAAAGCAAGAGACGTGGCACTCAGGAACTGTTTCAAGGCAATTGCGCGTTGGTGGAGGTTGCGATAAGAAATAAATTGCCTTGAAACAGTTCCTGAGTGCCACGTCTTTTGCTTTGTATATATATATATACATATGCATTTATATATATATATATATATATATGTGTATTATCTACTGGAGGTCGCCAGTAGATAGTTATAGTTAGGACCTATTTTCCTTTTGCTTTGTACAAATTAATACTGGGTCTGGGTCCTACCCCTACGTGGAGCACCAGCTGCTGAGCGCTCCGAGTGAATGGATCACATTGGTTAAACATGTATATATATGCATATATATATGTGCATCTGTGTGCATGTAGAGAGAGGTAGAGAGGTAAAGGTGTAGAGGTAGAGGTGTAGAGGTATAGAGGTAGAGGTAGAGAGTAGTAGAGAGAGAGGTAGAGAGAGGTAGAGAGTAGAGAGTGAGTAATAGAGAGTAGAGATTGAGTGGTAGAGAGTAGTAGAGAGAGTAGTAGAGAGTGAGTAGTAAAGAGTAGTAGAGTGAGTAGTAGAGAGTAAGTAGTAGAGAGTGAGTAGTAGAGAGTGAGTATTAGAGAGTGGGCAGTAGAGAGTGAGTAGTAGAGAGTAGTAGAGTGAGTAGTAGAGAGTAGTAGAGAGTGAGTAGTAGAGAGTGAGTAGTAGAGAGTAGTAGAGAGTGAGTAGTAGAGAGAAGTAGAGAGTGAGTAGTAGAGAGAGTGTAGTAGAGAGTGAGTAGTAGAGAGTGAGTAGTAGAGAGTGAGTAGTAGAGAGTAGTAGAGAGTGAGTAATAGAGTGAGTAGTAGAGAGTGAGTACTAGAGAGTAGTAGAGAGCGAGTAGTAGAGAGCAAGTAGTAGAGAGTGTGTAGTAGAGAGTGAGTAGTAGAGAGTAGTAGAGAGTGAGTAGTAGAGAGAGTAGTTAGAGAGTGAGAAGTAGAGAGAGTAAGACAGAGTAGTAGAGTAGTAGAGAGTGAGTAGTAGAGAGTAGTTGAGAGCGAGTAGTAGAGAGTGAGTAGTGGAGAGTAGTACAGTGAGTAGTAGAGAGAGAGTAGTAGAGAGACAGAAGTAGAGAGTGAGTAGTAAAGAGTCGCAGAGAGGGAGTAGTAGAGAGAGAGAGTAGTAGAGAGTGAGTAGTAGAGAGTGAGTAGTAGAGAGTAGTAGAGAGTGAGTAGTAGAGAGGGAGTAGTTTAATTTAAAAGGAACACAATGAGGGGGGTCATTTTGCCATAGAAATTATGATTAGTGCTGAAAAAAGAAAAATTGGGCCACATTTTGAGTGACTTCTCAAATCCTCTTCTATTTCATTAAATAATTCTGACATGCAGACTGAAACATGCACTTTCAATACCAGCAGCAGACTTCTCTGGTGAGCAGTAGCTTTACTACAGTGATTTAATAAGCAACTAGAGTGTTAACATTCCGAATTTATGGCAAATGTGTGAGACATCTGAATGCCTTCTTGATGGAATCAAGTAAAAAACCTGAAAGTATTTCCTACGGAGGAGACTTTAGTAAATGAGGAAATTAGGAAACGTCATAACAAATAAGTCGCCCAAGATGGCCACCGGAGACAAAAGAGCCCAAATGTAGAACAAATATCACCCAGATGCAGCCCAAGTATAGCCCAATGACAGAATGTCCCAGAGTGTTCTAAAGAACAACTAGAGCGCTAACAGTCTTACTTATGACAAAAGTATGGCACACCTGAAGCCATCTTGATTGGAATAACGTGGTAACACTTAAAACATTTAATTTGCAAGGGAACAAAATAAGGGGGCTCATTTTTCCATAGAAATTATGATTAGTGCTGCAGAAAGAAAAATTAGGGCACATTTGGACTTCTCAACTCTTCTTCTATTTCATTAAATAATTCTGACATGCAGACTGAAACATGCACTTTCAATACCAGCAGCAGACTTCCCTGGTGAGCAGTAGCTTTACTACAGCGATCTAATAAGAAACTAGAATGTTAACATTCCGAATTTATGGCAAATGTGTGACACATCTGAATGCCTTCTTGGTGGAATCAAGCAAAAAACCTGAAAGTATTTCCTACTGAGGAGACTTTAGTAAATGAGGAAATTAGGAAACGTCATAACAAATAAGTCGCCCAAGATGGCCACCGGAGACAAACGAGCCCAAATGTAGAACAAATATCACCCAGATGCAGCCCAAGTATAGCCCAATGACAGAATGTCCCAGAGTGTTCTAAAGAACAACTAGAGCGCTAACAGTCTTACTTATGACAAAAGTATGGCACACCTGAAGCCATCTTGATTGGAATAACGTGGTAACACTTAAAACATTTAATTTGCAAGGGAACTAAATAAGGGGGTTCATTTTTCCATAGAAATTATGATTAGTGCTGCAGAAAGAAAAATTAGGGCACATTTGGACTTCTCAACTCTTCTTCTATTTCATTAAATAATTCTGACATGCAGACTGAAACATGCACTTTCAATACCAGCAGCAGACTTCCCTGGTGAGCAGTAGCTTTACTACAGCGATCTAATAAGAAACTAGAATGTTAACATTCCGAATTTATGGCAAATGTGTGACACATCTGAATGCCTTCTTGGTGGAATCAAGCAAAAAACCTGAAAGTATTTCCTACTGAGGAGACTTTAGTAAATGAGGAAATTAGGAAACGTCATAACAAATAAGTCGCCCAAGATGGCCACCGGAGACAAAAGAGCCCAAATGTAGAACAAATATCACCCAGATGCAGCCCAAGTATAGCTCAATGACAGAATGTCCCAGAGTGTTCTAAAGAACAACTAGAGCGCTAACAGTCTTAGTTATGACAAAACTATGGCACACCTGAAGCTATCTTGATTGGAATAAAGTGGTAACAATTAAAGCATTTAATTTGCAAGGGAACCACATAAGGGGGTTCATTTTTCCATAGAAATTATGATTAGTGCTGCAGAAAGAAAAATTAGGGCACATTTTGACTTCTCAAATCCTCTTCTATTTCATTAAAAAATTCTGACATGCAGACTGAAACATGCACATTTTATACCAGCAGCAGACTTCCCTGGTGAGCAGTAGCTTTACTACAGTGATCTAATGAGCAACTAGAGTGCTACCATTCAGAATTTATGGCAAATGTGTGACACATCTAAATGCCTTCTTGATGGAACCAAAATAAACAAGCACTGAAAATGCAATAGGTCTTGCCCTCGTTTAAGTTAAAACAATTCTGTTTGTAATTAGGTGGCTTTTTTGCTTTGCTTGTAATAGTGTTTTTCAAACTTTCATGTACATAACATGCATATGTATGCATATATGTATATGTATATGTATGCATGCATTTATATTTGTATTTATATAGGTATTCAGATTATATATATGTTTATATATGTATGTATATATATATATATATATACACATACATATATATAAATGCATATGTATATATATGCATATTTATATGTGCATCTGTGTGCATGTAGAGAGAGGTAGAGAGGTAAAGGTGTAGAGGTAGAGGTGTTGAGGTAGAGAGGTAGAGGTAGAGAGGTGGAGAGTAGTAGAGAGAGAGGTAGAGAGAGGTACAGAGTAGAGAGTGAGTAATAGAGAGTAAAGTTTGAGTAGTAGAGAGTAGTAGAGAGAGTAGCAGAGTGAGTAGTAGAGAGTAGTAGAGTGTGGAGAAGAGAGTAAGTAGTAGAGAGTGAGTAGTAGAGAGTGAGTATTAGAGAGTGGGCAGTAGAGATTGAGTAGTAGAGAGTAGTAGAGTGAGTAGTAGAGAGTAGTAGAGAGTGAGTAGTAGAGAGTGGCTAGTAGAGAGTAGTAGAGAGTGAGTAGTAGAGAGAAGTAGAGAGTGAGTAGTAGAGAGAGTGTAGTAGAGAGTGAGTAGTAGAGTGAGTAGTAGAGAGTGAGTAGTAGAGAGTGAGAAGTAGAGTAGTAGAGAGTGAGTGGTAGAGAGTAGTAGAGAGTAGTAGAGTGAGTAGTAGAGAAGAGTAGAGAGTGAGTAGTAGTAGAGTAGTAGAGAGTGAGTAGTAGAGAGTGAGTAGTAGAGAGAGTAGTAGAGAGTAGTAGAGTAGTAGAGAGTGAGTAGTAGAGAGTGAGTAGTAGAGAGTAGTAGAGAGCGAGTAGTAGAGAGTGAGTAGGAGAGAGTGAGTAGTGCAGAGTGAGTAGTAGAGAGTAGTAGAGAGTGAGTAGTAGAGAGTGAGTAGTAGAGAGTGAGTAGTAGAGAGTAGTAGAGTGAGTAGTAGAGAGTGAGTACTAGAGAGAAAGTAGTAGAGAGTAGTAGAGAGTGAATAGTAGAGTAGTATAGAGTGAGTGGTAGAGAGTAGTAGAGTGAGTAGTAGATTGTGAACAGTAGAGAGCTGTAGTAGAGAGTAATAGAGAGAGAGTAGTAGAGAGTAAATAGTGGAGATTAGTAGAGAGTGAGTAGTAGACAGAGAGGAGTAGAGAGTGAGTAGTAGAGAGTAGTAGAGAGTGAGTAGTAGAGAGTAAGTAGTAGAGAGTGAGTAGTAGAGAGTAGTAGAGTAGTAGAGAGTGAGTAGTAGAGAGTGAGTAGTAGAGAGAGAGTAGTAGAGAGTAGTAGAGAGTGAGTAGTAGAGTAGTAGAGAGTAGTCAATCAGTGTCAGTCAGTCAGTCAGTGTCAGTCAGTCAGTGTCAGTCAATCAGTGTCAGTCAGTCAGTCAGTGTCAGTCAGTCAGTGTCAGTCAATCAGTGTCAGTCATTGTCAGTCAGTCAGTTTCAGTCAATCAGTGTCAGTCAGTGTCAGTGTCAGTCAGTGTCATTGTCAGTCAATCAGTGTCAGTCAGTGTCAATCAGTCAGTGTCGGTCAGTGTCAGCTAGAGCAGCTCTACTGACGTGGTTCTCTGGTAGCTGCTGACCTGGATCTCTCTCTCTAATGCAGCTCTGCTGACCTGGTTTCTCTGGCTCTACAGCAGGTCTGCTGACCTGGTTCTCTGGCTCTAGAGCGGCTCTGCTGACCTAGTTCTTAGGCTACAGAGCAGCTCTGCTGATCTGGTTCTCTGGCTCTACAACAGCTCTGCTGACCTGGTTCTCTGGCTATAAAGCAGCTCTGCTGACCGGATTCTATGGCTCTAAAGCAGTTCTGCTGACATGGTTCTCTGGTTCTAGAGAAGCTCTGCTGACCTGGTTCTCTCCCTCTAGAGCAGCTCTGCTGACCTGGTTCTCTCCCTCTAAAGCAGCTCTGCTGACCAGGTTCTATGGCTCTAAAGCGGCTCTGCTGACTTGGGTCTCTGGCTCTAGAGCAGCTCTGATGACCTGGTTCTCTGGCTCTAAAGCAGCTCTGCTGGCCTGGTTCTCTGGCTCTAAAGCAGCTCTGCTGGCCTGGGTCTCTGGCTCTAAAGCAGCTCTGCTGACCTGGTTCTCTCCCTCCAAAGCAGCTCTGCTGACCTGGTTTATCTGGCCCTACAACAGCTCTGCTGACCTGGTTCTCTGGCTCTAGAGCACCTCTGCTGGCCTAGTTCTTAGGCTTTAGAGCAGCTCTGCTGTCCTGGTTCTCTGGCTCTAATGCAGCTCTGCTGACCTGGTTCTCTGGCTCTAAAGCAGCTCTGCTGACCTGGTTCTCTGGCTCTAGAGCAGCTATACTGACCTGTTCCCTTGGCTCTAAAGCAGCTCTGCTGACCTGATTCTCTCCTTCTAAAGCAGCTCTGCTGACCTGGTTCTCTCGCTCTAAAGCAGCTCTACTGACCTGGTCTCTGTGGCTCTACAGCAGCTCTGCTGACTTGGTTCTCTGGCTCTAGAGCTGCTCTGCTGACCTGGTTCTTAGGCTCTAGAGCAGCTCTGCTGACATGGTTCTCTGGCTCTAAAGCAGCTCTGCTGACCTGGTTCTATGGCTCTAAAGCAGCTCTGCTGACCTGGTTCTCTGGCTCTAGAGCAGGTCTGCTGACCTGGTTTTCTGGCTCTATAGCAGCTCTGCTGACCTGCTTCTCTCCCTCTAAATCAGCTCTACTGACATGGTTCTCTGCCTCTAGAGCAGCTCTGCTGGCCTGGTTCTATGGCTCTACAGCAGCT
This sequence comes from Triturus cristatus, assembly GCF_964204655.1. Classification (NCBI taxonomy): domain Eukaryota; kingdom Metazoa; phylum Chordata; class Amphibia; order Caudata; family Salamandridae; genus Triturus; species Triturus cristatus. The sequence goes on along the minus strand of NC_140590.1, from coordinate 134,770,644 downwards.
CTGCTTACCTGGTTCTCTGGCTCTAGAGCAGCTCTGCTGACCTGGTTCTCTCCCTCTAAAGCAGCTCTGCTGACCTGGTTTCTCTGGCTCTACAGCAGGTCTGCTGACCTGGCTCTCTGGCTCTAAAGCAGCTCTGCTAACCTGGTTCTCTCCCTCTAAAGCAGATCTTCTGACCTGGTTGTCCGCCTCTAGAGCAGCTCTGCTGACCTGGTTCTCTGGCTCTAGAGCAGCTCTGCTGACCTGGTTTTCTCTCTCTAGAGCAGCTCTGCTGATCTGGTTCTCTGGCTCTAAAGCAGCTCTGCTGACCTGGTTCTCTCCCTCTAAAGAGCTGCGCTGACCTGGTTCTCTGGCTCTAAAAAAGTTCTGCTGACCTGGTTCTCTGCCTCTAGAGCTGCTCTGCTGACCTGGTTCTATGGCTCTAACGCAGCTCTGCTGACCTGGTTCTCTGGCTCTAGAGTAGCTCTCTTGACCTGGTTCTCTGGCACTACAGCAGGTCTGCTGACCTGGTTCTCTGCCTCTAGAGCAGCTCTGCTGACCTGGGTCTCTGGCTCTAGAGCAGCTCTGCTGATCTGGGTCTCTGGTTCTAGAGCAGCTCAGCTGACCTGCTTCTTAGGCTCTAGAGCAGCTCTGCTGACCTGGTTCTCTGGCTCTACAATGTCTCTGCTGACCTGGTTTCTCTGGCTCTACAGCAGCTCTGCTGACCTGGTTCTCTGCACTCATGATCCACGCACCCGACTTCGCGAAAATATATTTAAAAATAATATAAGTTTATTATAAGTACATATATATTATTTTTCTGAATATCTTAGATAATCTCTTGCCCTAATATGTATATTAAAGACACATACATATCATTTTGGAACATACATTTTTTTTGCGGGAGTCGCACACCCAGCGCGCCTCAGCACGTATATGACGTCACGCGGGACCCACAACCGCGCAAGCATCTCGTACCATAATGCGCATGTGTTGCGAATGCGTGGGAGCAGGAGTCGCGGAGTGGTCGCATACCAATCGCGCACATCAAGTAATATTAAATGTATATGATGTAACTGAAAAACACGCAGCCGTCGCACACCGTTCGCGGATCCGTCACAACTTTTCTAAAATGGCAGCTAGAATGCACGCACCCACCGTGATGTGTATGCTTTGATTGCGCGACTCCGAAAAATAAAATCTTTTTTTTTAAAGAAAATAATATAAATATATTAAAATAAAAAATGAAAACAAGAAAATTAATCAATATTTCAGTTTGAATTTTTTAAAAATTATTTTTTTTGCAATTTTGAGAAAAATATATAATGTTATTTAATAAATAAAATATTTATAAATCAGCAGTTAACCCCTTCTGTGCCCATGACGAGCTGGACTCGTCATGGAGCACAGTCGCGCTGTGCCAATGACGAGTCCAGCTCGTCATGAGGCATTCCCTGGGTAATCCCTCTGGTGCGGGCACCAGAGGGATTCCCTTTAATTAAAAATAGCCTCGGGATCTGGGGAAGAGCTTCCCTAGCTCCTGAGGGCCCCCCCCTGCTTTCCCTGTAATGACGATCGGCGCGCACGTCGAGCCGACGTCATTACACTGAAAGTGAAACTGAAATGAGCCAAGAGGCTCATTTCAATTTCACTTTCTACGTGCTCAGGGGGCTATCTCAGCCCCCTGAGCACATAGAAAGACGGGAGAGGTATCGTTGGAAAGGGGAGAATCTCCCCTTTCCAATGGTACCCCACAGGAGGGCGATCCCCAAGCAGGGATCCACCCACTAGACACCAGGGAGGGGGGAGCGGCCCCTTGGACAAGGGCCTTTGCTCCCCCTATAAGAAATTGGCATTATTTAGTCTTTTTGCCCCCCCCGGGGGGCAGATGGGGGCAGTAGCCCCCATCTCCCCCCCCGGGGGGCAAAAAGCCCACTAGACACCAGGGAATTTTTAAAATAATAAAAATAGGGGTGGGGGCTGCCCAAAATGGGCAGGCCCATGTCCCCACCCCACCCCCCAATTACTACAGTCCACTAAAAACCAGGGATTAGTTTCGTTTTTTTTAGGGTGGGGGCTGCCCGAAACGGGCACGCCAATGCCCCCATCCACCCGCCACCATTACAGCCTTTCTGCCCCCCCTGGGGGGCAGATGGGGCATTGCCCCCAATCTGCGCCCCCGGCGAGGCAAAACGCCCACTAGACACCAGGAAATAAAAAAAATAAAAATAGGGGTGGGGGCTGCCCAAAATGGGCAGGCCCATGCCCCCACCCCACCTCCCCAATTATTACATTATTCCTGCACCCCCATGGGGCAGATGGGGCATTGGCCCCTAATCTGCCCCTTCGGTTGGGCAGAAAGCCCGCTAAAAACCAGGGATTTATCTTAAAAAAATGTTTAGGGTGGGGGCTGCCCGAAATGGGCACGCCAATGCCCCCGCCCACCCGCCATCATTACAGCCTTTCTACCCCCTCTGGGGGGCAGATGCGGCATTGACCCCTAATCTGCCCCTTCAGGGGGGGGGGGGGGAAAGCCCACTTGACACCAGGGATTTTTTTTCGCGCAATTTTTTTTAGGGTGATGGATTTTATTTAGGGTTTAGGCTGCCTGAAATGGGCACGCCAATGCCCCCACCCCCACCACCATTACAGCCTTTCTGTGGGGGGCAGATGGGGCAGTAGCCCCCAATCTGCCCCCCCAGAGGGGCAGAAAGCCCACTATCCACAGGGATTTTTTTGCGCAATTGTTTTTAGGGTGTGGGCTGCCCAAAATGGCACGCCAATGCCCCCACCCTCCCCCCCACAAAAATGACAATCTTTCTGCCCCCCAGGAGGCAGATGGGAGCTGTAGCCCCCAATCTGGCCCCCCTGGGGGCGCAGAAAGCCCACTAGAAACCATGGATTTTTTTGTTTTATTAGTGTAGGGGTAGGGGCTCCCCAAAATGGGCATGGCAATACCCCCACCCCACCCCCAGAGAAATTCCAGTCTTTCCGCCCCCCCGGGAGGGCAGATGGCGGCAGTGGCCCCTGATCTGCCCCCTGGGGGGGGGCAGAAAGCCCACTAGGCACCAGCGAGTACGCAGGCTTTTTTATGCGTGGGGGTGGGGGCTAACCAAAATGGTCATACCAATGCCCCCACCCCCACAAAAAATAGCCACAGTCTTTCTGCCCCTTTAGGGGAATATCGGGATGAAACCCCCTTTCCCGATTCCCCCCCAGGGCGGCAGAAAGCCCACTGGGCTCCGACTTTTTTTTAGCAATGTGCATACCTGTGGATTTTGGGCCCTAGCGCAGTTGGCACATAGGCAAACCTAGCAAACCTGTAAATTTTTTAAAACTAGACACCGCGGGGAATCCAGGATGGGGTGACTTGACTGGCTCTCACCAGGTTCTGTTACCCAGAATCCATTGCAAACCTAAAAATGTGTCCAAAATAACACATTTTCCTCATATTTCTGTGGTGGAAAGTTCTGGAATCTGCGTGGGTCCACAAAATTCTACCCACCCCGCGTTCCCCAAAGTCTTTCGAGAAAAATGGTACCTCACTTGCGTGAGTAGGCCTAGTGCCTGCGTCAGGCAAGGGCCCAAAACCAATTGAGGAGACATCAAAATTACCTATCACAAAACAACCTGGTTTTGCAAAGGGGGTCCCATGAGTTTTTGGCCCCGGGCTTGGCGGCTATCTAGGGAAACCTACCAAACCCACACATTTCTGAAAACTAGACACCCGGGGGATTCCAGGGAGGTATGGTTTGCGTGGATCCCCCAACATTTCCTTACCCAGAATGCCCTGCAAACCTCAAATTTAGCTGAAAAAATCACCTTTTTCACACATTTTTGTGTGGGAAAGTTGTGACATCACCTGGCTGACACAAATTTCCTAAAAACGGTGCCTCACTCGTGTGGGAGGCCCAAGTACCCGCGACAGGCAAGGGCCCAAAACGTATTGAGGTGACATGAAAATTGCGGGTTTGGTATGTTTCCCTAGATGGCCGCCGAGCACCGGGCCAAAAACCAAAGTGACCCCCATTGCAAAACCAGGTGGTTTTGCAAAAGGCCATTTTGATGTTGCCTCACTAAGTTTTGGGCCCTTGCCTGCCGCAGGTACTTGGGCCTCCCACACAAGTGAGGCACCATTTTTACCGGGGGACCTGGGGGAACGATCGGTGGTGGTAAATTTGTATGAGCCCGGTGATGCCACAACTTTCCCACCCCAAAATGTGTGAAAAAAGTGATTTTTTCAGCAAAAACTGAGGTTTGCAGGGGATTCTGGGTAAGGAAACATTGGGGGATCCACGCAAGCCATACCTCCCTGGAAGCCGCCGGGTGTCTAGTTTTCAGAAATGTGTGGGATTGGTAGGTTTCCCTAGATGGCCGCTGAGCACCGGGCCAAAAACCAAAGTGACCCCTCTCGCAAAACCAGATTAACTATTGTTCCTACAGCGTGAGAATTTTGGAATAATATTGCAAAGAAAATGTGGCAGACATTTTGAGGTTTGCAGGACATTGGGGATAAAAAACTTTTTGAATTCACAAGAGAGACATCACCATGAACTCCCATGGGTTTTCGACAATATCTACAGTTGGTGGGTTATTCTTACATGGAAAGTGTACCTTGGCAGAGAAACTAAAGACAAAGATTCCTGCACAACCATCTATTCGTCAAACACACACACATACTGGTTGGATTTGGCACGAGGGCGAGTCATGGTTCAGTGTATTAAATTTTATTAACAAGAGATTTCACAAAAATTAAATGCACTGTCAATAATTAAATTCACAAAAAACCAAACCAATGACTCGCAGCTCGTGAGCTTAAAGCCACGTCAAGGCACCAACCACTTTACAGACCATTCACACACCTTTCATACGTGATACAAACAAGACCATTCGCACCACCAGGCACAAAAGCAACACATTACAAAATTCACGAAAAAGGGACAAGGTACACCCTGCTTCAGAAAGACAAATATTACTGCACAGCCATCTAATCCGCAAGCACACACACATACTGGTTGGATTTGGCACGAGGGTGAGTGATGGTTCAGTAGAGACAATTGTATTAGCAAGTGATTTCACAAAAATGAAATGCACTGGTAATAATTGAAAGGGCGAGAAACTGAACCATTGACTCACAGCTCGTGAGCTGTAAAGCCACGACAAGGCACCAACCTCTTTACAGGCCATTCATACACCTTTCATACGTGTGAGACATGCAAAACCATTCACACTGCCAGCCCCGGGCCCATCACATAACAAAACTCACACCAGCACACAGCGCCATTCAAGGGCCCATCACTTTCACACGCCCACAATCCAGACACAACAACTACACAGGCTGATGGATTGCGTGGAGTGGCACTCAGCTAGCAGTGTGTGTAGTGACCAGCAGAAAGTCACTACTCACACACAGCCAGCCGAGCACCAGTCCACACACACCGCTAGCAGAGCGCCAGTCCACACACACCGCTAGCCAAACACCAGTCCACGCACACCGCTAGCCAAGCGCCAGTCCAGGCACACCGCCAGCCAATCGCCAGTCCAGGCACACCGGCAGCCAATCGCCAATCCACGCAAACCACCAGCCAAGCTCCAGTCCACGGACACCACCAGCCAAGCACCAGTCCGCACACACCACCAGTCCACGCACACCGCCAGCCAAGTACCAGTCCATGCACACCACCAGCCAAGCACCATTCCAGGCACACCGCCAGCCAAGCTCCAGTCCACGCACACCACCAGCCACGCACCAGTCCACGCACACCGCCAGTCCATGCACACCGCCAGTCCACGCACACCGCCAGCCAAGCACCATTCCACGCACACCACCAACCAAGTGCCAGTCCACACACACCAACAGCCTAGTGTAACCCTACACACACAGCCATCACATTTAGGATTTTTTTAGAAAAAAATAAAAAACACAAACAAATCGCAAATAGATACAAATCTTCTAACAGAAAATCAGCAACTAAATACATTGCACTAACACCAACCTTGAAACAGAATCAAATTATCCAAAGAATACAGACCAGGCAGTTCACTTTACCACTCATGAATGCTCCCAAAACTTCTTTCGCGTGTGGTACGCTCTAAAACAAGCAGGGACACACAGTGCGGGATGAGAAGGACAGTCGGGGCAGTACATACGACTCTCCTTCCGCGTACCTCTTCGCCAACAGACTCTACATCTCCTACTGGGAAAATCTTTTGAGGGTGTGGGAGGAATGTGATCTGGAAAGTGGTGATCTTTCAATCTAGCAACATCCTCCACCACTCCAACTCTAGGAACACTTGCCTGTTCCACTACAACAAGGCTGCCTATTACAGACTCCTGAAACTTAGCAAAAGTCATCTTTGACTCAGGGCAAGAATCCTGGAACACAACAAAAGCATTAAACATTGCCAAGTGGAAAATATGGATAGCCAACTTCTTGTACCAAATGTAAGCCTTACGAAGAGCAGTGTAAGGTTCCAACCTCTGATCTACTCTGTCAACACCACCCATGTGCCTATTATAGTCTAAAATGCACACAGGTTTGCGCGCTTCAGCGACCTGACCCCAAACAGTCACAGGTACAGTGCTTTCATCATGGATGGTAGTCAACATGTAGACATCTCTCCTGTCTGAAAACTTCACAGCAAGAAGCTCCGGGCAACGCAAAGCACTGCACTGTCCCCGCACAAGCTGTTGACAAACAAGTTCTTTCGGGAAACCTTTACGGTTAGAGCGGATTGTGCCACAAGCAACAGTGTCCACTTTGGCCAATTCACTGAACAACCGCACACCAGTGTAGAAGTTATCTACATATAAATGGTGGCCTTTGTTAAAAAATCCTCTACCAAGTTCCCAAACAATTTTCTCAGTCACTCCAAAAGTGGACGGACAACCAGGGAGGTTAATCCTAGATTCCTTACCGGTGTACACCCTGAAATTAGAGACATATCCAGTCCTTCTGTCACACAGCATATACAGCTTTATTCCATAGCGTGCCCTCTTACTAGGAATGTATTGCCTAAAAACCAAGCGGCCCTTGAACAACACCAAAGACTCATCCACTGCAATTTCTTTCCCAGGGGCATAAATCTCAGAAAATCAATCAACAAAGTGATCAAGGACAGGCCTAATCTTAAAAAGACGGTCACACTCAAGGTGATCTCGTGGCAACGCTAAACCATTATCAACAAAATGCATCATCCGAAGCAGAAGCAAATAGCTGTCACGACTCATGACTGCCGGAAAAATAGACGTTGCCATCAAGGGACTGCTAGACCAATATGAAGACATTGATGGCTTCCTTAGCAAGCCCATCAAAAAAGTTAAACCCAAGAACTTCTTCATCTCTTCAACATTTGTGGGAGTCCACCGGGTAGCTCTAGAGTATGGCTTAAGACTGGCACTGTTGTCCCTCAAAAACTGTTCGGCATACAAATTAGTCTGCTCAACAATCTCTGCCAAAAACACATCGTCCATAAACAACTGAAAAAAAATTACCGGCAAAAAGTTTTCAGTATTCACTCTAGACCCTGGAACACCAATAAACTCTGGCAATGCCGGCTGCACCATGCCAGGGGCAACCCAGAGGTCATCACTTTCAAAGGGAAGCCTTGCAGCCCCAGCCTGCAGCCCAGATGCCTCTTGCCACACTATCGGCACATCAGTCTCCTCCTCTAACACAGGCACTTCATCCGCACTAAGAGTATCTTCATCATCCGATGACTCCATACGGAGAGAAAACTCACTGCCAGAATCGTCCCCTGCCTCCTCTCCCTCAGATGCAGAGTCAGTCTCTGAACCATGGTCAGAGGAAGACTCAAACAGCAAACCAACAACCTGCTGAGCAGTAATCCTGCGGCTAGCCATTATACTTACTAAGATAGAAGACTGCACAAACAAGTCAACAACAACCAACAATGTGCAAACCAAGTAAGTAAAGAAATGTGTACCTTTATCACAAAGATCAATGTACTCAAAAACTATACAATTCAATTACAAGAGACAGCTGCACTCACCAGAAACCAACTCTGCAGTGACACAGGGGGGGCAGAAAAGTCTTCCCACACTTTATGCCGCCAAGGAAGCGACCCTTGCCCAAGGGGTCGCTTCCTCATGCAAAAAAATGCATCTCTGATGTCTAGTGGGCTTTTCTGCCCCCCCTGGGGGCAGAAACGGACCGAAAGTCGACCGATCTGCCCCCAGGGGGGGCAGAAAAGTCTTCCACTAAATTATGCCCCCAAGGAAGCGACCCTTGCCCAAGGGGTAGCTTCCTAACTGAAGATAAAGACATCCCTGGTGTCTAGTGGGCTTTTCTGCCCCCCTGGGGGCAGAAACGGACCGAAAGTTGACCGATCTGCCCCCAGGGGGGGCAGAAAAGTCTTCCAGTAAATGATGCCCTCAAGGAAGCGACCCTTGCCCAAGGGGTCGCTTCCTAACTGAATAAAAACACATCCCTGGTGTCTAGTGGAGCATCTCTGCTCCACGATCGCGACGCTGTGCGCGATCGTGGGACAGGAATGCCCAGCATTGAGACATCAGGGGAGAGGAAATACTCTTTCCTCTCCCCCGATGCCTCAAGGCCTCCCAATTCCGCCCTCCGCCACACCGGAGCCAAACACTCACCTTCTCCGTTGGACGCGCTGGAAGAAATGAATTCCAGCGCGTCCAACGCTTCCTGATGACGTCGGCGCGCGCTGTGCGCGCTGACGTCATCAGGAAGCGTGGGGGGGCTCGGGGGTGGCAGCGGAAACTCTTCCGCTGCCAACCCCCCAATTGGTGCCAAGATCGAGCCCCCAGGGGGGGAGCGCCAGCGCTTCCCCCAGGGGCTGTGCTCATGACGGAGTGGTTCCGTCATTAGCACAGCCCAACCGATTGAACCCCTTCGATGCTCATGACGGAGCGGTTCCGTCATGAGCATCGAAGGGGTTAAATTGGCACTAAAGAGGTGTAACTGATGCCTAGACTGTCTTAACAAGTTTAAAATTGACAAAAGAATGAAGTAATACTACACAAAATGTGCCGCATAACTTGGCTTTCCCTGCCGCATAATTTGGCCCTCCACTGCCACATACATCCAGTGGTCCTGCCTAAAAGACATTGATGGGTTGGGTGTCTCTGTAGCTGGTGGAACTTAAAAGTTGTTGGAAAGGCCACCGAGGGCATAAAAATGCAGGGACACTTTTGAACATGCTGGCAAACACAACGCCCATGAGTCATCATGTACACCACATTTCCACTCGGAGCAGTGACAGGTGAAATGAAGGGGCTTAGTTACCAATGGTGCAGCGCAGTGCAGTAGTATAGGGACCAATTCAACACTAACTGCTGTAATTTACTACCCAAAAGTGCAGACAGATGACATTCTCCTTGCTTGCACCAGGGTCCCATTGCATCTAGCAATGGGACCCTGTATCTAGCAAGGAGATAGACTGCTGGTGAACAGCGGTCCTCAGTTACCTGAAAAGTACCAACCTCCAGCAAAACCTGAACAAAAGTGAAGGATCTGGGTGAAGGACCCCACCCACACTGCAGGCCATTTGCTAGGCCCTAATTTCACAAACATCTGTGCCATCTTCCCTGGACTGACTACTCCCTCTTCCAATTTGACATACACCTTAGCCACCCACAAGTTCCCTTTCCAGCTGAAACCAGCGGATGCAACTGGACCACAAACTTCTAAACCACTGTGGGATGCACCAGGACAACCTCCCCCAATCCATTGACAACTTCAACTACTGGACCATCTCCTGCTGTGACTCCCTGGCACTACTTAAAATCACGGCCACCTTGAGGACAGGACTTGAAGCAGGTTGGTACACCGACGACCTACGTTTCATTAAAAACCACTGCTAACAGCTGAAGACACATCTGCAGTGACTACGACAAATAGGCCTACAAATCAGCCCTCCAACACTGCTGCCAAGCTCTTAGCTCTGCCAGAGCAGACTAACACTACCAATAACTGAAAGGAAATCTTCTCCATAGTATAGGAATTCACCTCCCACGGTGCCTGCTGAATGATAGTCCTCCCTTCTCAGAAGCTCTGCTTCCAGCTCACTCTTTACTTCCATAACAAGATGAGTACAATCTATAACTTCGCACTTCAACTGGACCCCTCCACTTTGGTGGCCCTCCATCACAACCATAAAAACACAGCAGAAACCACCTTGAACACTGGCCCACCCCCTCATCAACCACTGCCATTATGCGCTTCATAAATTCAGAAGATCCCTTGGACCCTTGCCTGCATTTCGCCTTCTGCACCATTCTCACCCTAATCCTCAACAACTCCCTCACCACTGCTACTTTCCTGGATGCCTGGAAACATCGTGTCACTACTGAAAAAAAACCTATAGACCATTCCACTTCACTAGCAAACCACAGACCCAACTCACTGCTACCCTACCCAGCAAAAGTCTTGGAGAAACTCATCAAAAAGAGACTAGCAAAACATCTCAACAAAGTCCTCCTATTGGATCCATCCAAATCAGTATTCGGTCCTAACCACAGCACCAAGACTGCTCTCATTCCTGCAGCCGACATCTGGCTCATAATGGACCAATGCAACACAGCGGCTCTCGTTCTCCTCGACCTCTCCGTAGCTTTCGACACAGTCTCCCACCAGATGCTCATCCAACACCCCCACAAGACAGGAATAGTTGGAATAACTCAACAGGGAATCATCGCCTTCCTCACAGGCCACACAAAGGCCTCCACACCCACCTCTGAATGCTTCAATCTGGTCTGTGGTATTTGAAATGTATGTTTATTGTGACTACAGATGTTATCTGCTATCAAATGTATTTTCATTAAATCATGGATATGGGCTCGACTGTTTTCTTTGTGATGGGATGTTTGGCCAAATGTAAGATATTTTTTTCCGTTTTCAAGCAGGGAGAGGTTCACTGATTTGCTCAGAATCACAGGTGTGTTGTGCTGAGACCTAGCAAGCATTGACAAAGCCAAGAGGGCTCTGCTTTGCGACTATTGACTCTGCCTTGCCTTTTGTTCCTGCTGTATGGCATGAGCATTGCCGACTTGGCAATGATTTATTATAACCATGCTGTATAGTAGTAGCTTGGCTGCTGTGCAACATGGCTAAAAATAACAAGCATTTACAATGTAATCGGTCTCGCATTTGTGAAAGTTAGAGCAATTGACGTAAATGACAATGTTTTTTACTTGTGTTTTTTTGTTTGCAGTAGAGTCATTTCGAAAAAAAAGTGCACACTATACCATATTATAAGCTTTCACGGCAACTGTGCAGTGAAGCAGCTTTGGTTTGTATTGGCTTGTGTTATGGAATATGTACTATGGAAACGGCTTTAAGACCTTCCCAGATTCAAAAACTGCAAAGTTCTTCGCCTGATTCTAAGATTGCCGCCACGCAGTGTAAAGGGTCACTCCACTCGTACATGTGAGCGAGGCTTATGTGTGCATGTACAGAACCGAACAAAAAACATTAGCCTATAGGTCTCGCCTTTGGGGTCTTATAGGTATTTAGCCATGCAGCATATTATCCTGCGTGTTTTACAATATCTACTGTTACTTTAAGTGCCACTGGTGAACAAGCCACACACACTTAAGGATGGGCTTCTGTGCTATTTAATCCCTCTGTGAGCATTAGTGCATGTTAAGATTGGCAGCTTCACCTATTAATCCTCACTATATGCAAGGAAGTTCTGCTGTCTGTAATGAGCAGGGATACTGGACCGTTTAGAGGCTGTCTAGTGGCAGTCGCTCTGTGTCGGAAGCTGGGCAGTGAAACAGGAGTCGTAGATACACTACTGCAGCTCCATGGATACATTACTTTGTTAATATTTACACTTTCGGTGGCCTCTAATTAGTGGTCCGCATTTTAATGTAAAGATCTTTTTGAGCATTTGATGCTGGCTGAGCAGGATGTGTGAGGCGAAGGAGTGCTAGCAAAGATGGTGAGAGCATGTTTAAGGGAGCGTGCTCCCTTTGGCCAGCTGATCAGGAATAGCCTCCCCCCAATGCTTGCTGCAGTAAAGTACTACAAAGGGCAGTGGTTGCAGGGAGAATTGAGCAGCAGGGTGGCTGCTGGATGTTGAGTAAGTGACATGTTGAGCATCAGAGAAGCATCTAGGCACACTGAATACATGGAGAGGCCTGCAAAGAATGAGGCTAGCCGTGGTTCAGGCATAAACTGAGCCTCTCAATGTGGTAACTGCTAGGAATGCTGGGGACTGTGCATGTTAATTCAATTCAATTCAAAAATCTTTATTCGGATACAAGAATATATCCATAAAAGCACAGTCATAATAGCAGCAAGTAATAACAGGACACAAACGGGTTATTACAAGAACGATAAAATCCATCGAAATAATACCTACAAAGTTAAAATACAATAAAAAACAATAGTAAAAAACAGAAGTGCTTCAGAAAGGAGTAACACAATAAGATTATAAAGCGCACAGCAACCTTCAGGAGGGAACGTTCCAAGTGTATAAATACTGCTAGGATGAAACGGAATTCATCAAGATATTTGCTAACGTTTTAGACAATGATAAAGACAAAAATAAAATAGGCATACATCATGGAGTACACATCGAGTTACGAGCACGCACTGCAGCTTTCAAGAAAGAACCAACCCGAAAGGTTAGCTCATCGTCCAATAAGGTAATGGCCTTCCTATAAGCTACGGTATAATCAAACACAGATGCAGTCTTGAAAAATGGTATCAAAAACCATTTGGTATATATGATATAATAATTACAAAAGAATAAAAAATGCAACATAGATTGTTTGTGAGAACCGTTACAGGGGCATGGCAAGCGGTCGAGGTTAGAGTTATACCCCACAGGAAAGCAAAGCAGAAATTTCATGGTATCGGCCCTAAAACGAAAGAGAAAACCCCTCTCCCATCGACCAATAGGTTTAAGTAGGTAGATAGGAGGAGCATGGGAGATGTTCTCAATGAGCATATATCTGGCGACAGAGGATTTTTGAGCCTCAGTATCATATCTAGATTTATTGTACAGCGCATATAGAGCCTTCTGAAGGGTTTTGTTGCCTATGCTACCAGAATCTGCGGGATTTAAAAATGTGTGCTCATAGTTCACGCTAGTCAAACTTTTGCAGACAGCTGCGAGACAGGGAATATCCCTGCCCCTATCACAGTTTAGGCAATCTAATATAATTTCCCTAGTAAACTGCACAGATGGATTATTCCAAACTGCCAGCCAAAATAGGGCAGGGCGAGCCTTAATATAATCTTCTATATAAGGCAGTTTGAGTTGGCTATGGCAGGCGTACTGAGAGAAGGAAATGGGAGCGCCCAAGATTTTGCGACAAAATCTGTTCTCTTCTTCCTGAATGCCTTTGCAATTACTAATGCCCCAAACTTCTGCTCCATAGGTAGCGGTTGGGGTGCATTGAAGTTTGAAGATCTTAACCATGGCCGATGTTAAATGAGCAGCAGACAGGCCACTGAACACTGAATAGAGGGGAACTAACCCCTCCCCGGTGGCATATGTGGTGGTTTATGTATTTGTGTAACTCAATAACCTCTCAATATCAGTGCTGAAATCACACCCGCTACTTCAACGAGATTCAGTGCGTAGTATGGGTGAGTGTGTATGTGTCACCACAGACGAAAAGTTGCCAATCCTTCACAGGAATTCAGGAACTAAGACCCAGAATTAAAAGTGGCTACCTTGCACATATTGTAGAATTCCTAAATTTTTTGGTTTTAAACAAAGCCATAGATTGCTTGCAAAATCATCCTAAATAAATAGGTGAGCAGTTATTTAAAGAGGACCTTTAAAAGAATTCTTTACAACAGTGGCACATATTTTTGGAACTACTGAATTTTGAATACTTTTGGTTGGAGAAAAAATATACATGAACACACTAACAAATTAAATTTCTGGATTATGATGCATACTTAAATGTGAACGAATCACATTTCGGCCTTTTTAGTATTATTTGGAATTGTTATTAAAAAACGGCATATTGGAGACATGGATGGAAACATTAAACCTGTTAGCGACACATTCACATTCTTGGGTAGGTTTTGACAAACGTGGCCCCATCCGCAAGCATTGAACACTGCTGTTCCGTAACGTGAACAATGAAAGTAATTTTATAGAAGACACATATGCATGTGCTCTGATGACCACCTTGCACAGATAAGCACTTTCCCTGACCACTTCTATAGGCTATGACAAAATCTTATATTAGCACAACATTTAATCAGGGCAGAAGTAGAGAAAAATCATGACAAAAAAAATGCATTACTCATAAAGGCAGTGATAACTCTTGCAAAGATTGCTCTTGGCAGGTCCCCCTTCACTAAGCAGCCATCTTGGTGCAACTTAAAGGAAGATTCGATCTTTCTGCGACCAGCTGGTTCTACAACAGTACAGTGAAGTACCCCCTCACACAAACACGCACACCTACCGTGTGGCAAATGAGCAAGCATCTAAAAAGCAATAACCCGTTCTCACAAGAGCTTTCAAGATTCTGCACCCTTTCTGTCACAAAAAATAAGCAAAGGGCAGCATTCACGAGCTAATGCTCTAATTTCCCCGGCCAATCACCACAGGCTCACTGTGCTGGATCACTTGGAAGACAATTGGGGTAATATAAAAGAGCAAATCATGCCAGCGGCCATAACTGTTTGGGAAAGCAACAGCTACGTAGTTAAGACAGTCCTGAAGTATGTTTGAGGTCTTGCAGCAGGAGTCCCTCTTCAATGTCAGCAACCCAATGACTGTGATTTCTGTTTTTAAATGCATGTGCATGTACCCTTTACTAGGTGTCGTGTGTATGCCAATGGAAAACTATCTGACACAGCAAATACAAGGAAAGATGCACATGCCAACACAAACCTAACTTGCACTGTGCATGCAGCACAAGCGAAAAAAATGTGCTTGACAACGGAAAACTAACTGGTACAGTGCATGCAGCATATACAAAGAAAGATTCCTGTGCCTTCCATACCTGGAGTAGTACAGAAAGCACCAACAGATAGCCGGTTGGAGAGACAGAGGCAGGCGATGGAGGGAAGGTGGCCTCAAACACCATGGGGCACTTATCGCTGAGTTAGCGGCACTTTATCACAGCCAAAGTGGCGATAGATTTTTCGCCCTATTCACAAGCTGGTGCTAACAGCCGATATCGCCAGTTTTCCTGCGATAGCAGCCACAAAGAACCTCGCCACGGATGACACTGACAACTAACGCTAATGAGATGCAGAGTAGATATTCCTGTGCAAAAAGTCACGATAACACCACTTCGCAATATTCTCAATGACCAGCCAGATCAACGATAACGTCCCAAAACAGGCGATAAGGCGCGTTAGCAGCAGGGATTTAACACCTGGTCTTTCTTGGCATTAAGTCAGACGATAACCTGCACCAGAAATGGGAGCCCAGGCCACAGGCACACCAGAAGAACAACAGATGCCATGGAGCTGCTGATCATGCAGCTTGGATACCCGAGAGGGACACAACACCAACCGCCACCAGCCCAAGGACCACCCCCCCCAGGGCCCTACACCGAGCACTCCCCCCCACCCCCCTTCCCCGAAAGAGAGATTTTTACATCAACTTTGCAAAATCATGAACCAAACAATTCACCTGATGTAGCACAATCACAACAATCAACATTCTTGTGTGTTCAGAAAAAGGAGAATCCTATATCATCTTTGAATTTCCAAACTAATGATTTTATTCAAATTTAACTCAAAACAACTATTTGGAAGAGTCGTGGTGGGTCTTCTCTGGACAATCTGTAAGTCACAGCCTGCAAGTCAAAATTCAAGATAAGAAGGTGTGTCATGGCTCATCAAAGGACAGAGAGAGAGAGAAAGAGAGAGAGAAAGGGAGAGAGTGAGAGAGTGAAAGAGAGGGCGAGAGAGAAAGAGAGAGAAAGAGAGAGAGAAATGGGGAGAGAAGGAGAAGGAGAGAGAGAGAGAGAAACAGAGGAACAGAGAGAGACAGTGAAAGGAAGAGAGGGAGAAAGAGAGAGAGAAAGAGAGAGAAAGAGAGAGAAAGAGAGAGAGAAAGAAAGAGAGGGAGAGAGAAAGAAAGAGAGGGAGAGAGAGAGGCAGTGAAAGGAATAGAGGGAGAGGGAGTGCCGACACTGCGGACCCAGGCCTCACTGCTCACCTGCTGCCACCGGTGTGTCTCCAACCACGTGTCGGTATACACTGCAGTCCACCAGGTCCCTTATCTGAAACAGAGTCCAGATTTCTAAATGGCAGAGTTCATATCATTGCACACGCCATGATTGCTTGCCCATCCCTGTGCACACAGGCTGCTGCACCCTATCCCTCCCGCTGCCCAGCGGTGATTGCCCACTCCTGCGCACACAGGCCTCACTGCTCACCTTCCACCACCGGCGTGCCCAAGAGGGCCCACCACATGCTGGTGCAAGCTCCAAGCCCGGGGCGTGCAACATTGGCAGTTTCCACTTCCTGCAGCCCTGTGGGCCACCAGGTCACACACGTGATTCCGGGTCTTGATCTCACAATGGCAGAGATCACATCAGTGCACATGGCATCATCGCAGGCTGCACACCCACTCAGCTCTTTAGGTGAACCGGTAGGCAACGCCACGTGTCGGTAGGCCCGCGATGCCCGCTGGGTCAGGCCTACACTGCGGTCCAGCAGGTCTCACACAAATCCTTACCAGGACGGTGCATTATCGCAGGCTGCACACCCGCTCAGCATTAAGGTGCCCCTACCTCAGTGCACCGAATGTCACCGTCCCGTGGCGGAAAGCCTGTGCCAGCCACAGTGTATCCGGTGCCACCAACTCTGTGCAACACAAGTCATGGACCCTTTATGAATGAGTCTCGTGATATGCCAGGCGGACGCAGCAATGTCACCTCCGGCAGTGGTCAAGAACTGGGACAAGTAGCGTTGTCGTCGTCCCCTTTATACGTATGATGAGTGGGCTGGCCCGGCGTACGCCAGGCCAGCGTAGGGGTGTGAATAATAATCCCTGGGCTCTAGGCATGGTTCATTTCTGGGCAGGACAGAAAACCAACTGATGCGTGTGTCTCTGTTGCAGTGTCCGCGCAACACGGTCCGCAATCGATAATGTTGCATGCACCCTGAGGGCGTCCGCACGCAAAGGGATTGTACAAGGAGCGCAAGGCCGCTCTGGCTCCTGGCTCATACATGCCAGCTGTTGTGTGTGTATCGCTATTGGTGCACCTTAAGCCTAAGGCCTAGCCTCAATTGCAGTGCGAAAGCCACATCACATTTCCAGAATGCAAGCAGTAGTCAGACTGAAATTATGGATGAAAGCTCCTTTGTCTCAATACATAAGGCGGATGGACATCAGCACCTCCAACCTTGGTCTTGCATGCGGCAGGCTTACCCTGAGAGAGATATCACAGCAAATGATGATGACTCCCACACCATGCACAGCGCTAAAGAAAGACCAACGCATCCACACCCTACACACAGAAGTCCTTGCTCAAGGTACTCTTGCATGGAATGCCCTTGAGACTTACGTACACAACAACCCATACATCTAAACATTGCACACAAATATGACTCATTGCTCCGAGCTGTGGCATATCAACCACATAACTGCCGCAGGTCAGAAGAGTGCCGGTTCTACAAGAGCCCTCAACGCAATGGCAGAACATCCCGGGCACATGCACAACGCCTGTCACGTGGAACTGTACCATGACCGAATGCTCCCTGTTAGTGTCTGATGCATTGGTCTGCATGTTGTGGCCCTTGTCATGCCCGTACTGACACGCACATGCTAATTAAGTCTACACAACTTCACTAGTGTTCAACTATGGAAAAAGAATGCTTAGCCATAAAATGGGCCATGGAGTCCTTACAATATTACCTGCTGGGGCGCCCCTTCTTTCTTTTAACGGACCATGCTCCTCTGACTTGGTTAGCCACACATAAGGATACTAATTCCAAAGTACTACAATGGTTCTTATCCTTACAGCCCTTTTCATATTATGCATATCCCAGGAAAGATGCAAGGCAACGTGGATTACCTCTCCCGATTTCCAGTATCAGAATGGCCCGATCGTCCATCCCGGGAAGAAAGGCAGTGTAATATTGGTGCAGCGGAAGACGAAACTTCTGTGCACTCCAAGATGGCGCCCAGTGAAGTACCATCAGGGGAGAAGGTCAGCAGTTGAGATGCGACGCACAGCGCGTCTCGGTCGTCATCGGGGGTTCAAGAGGAAGATTGGAGCCTGGTGTGGAGGGAGAATAACGGTGAAGAACTGGAGGAGAGGAGGAGCAGCGAGCGTGGGAGAATAGCACCGCTTGAGGTGACCCGAAGCACTCTGGAGGAACTGGGAGGAGAGAAAGCCCGGCGAAGGTGTGAGGACGGAGGAGCCGAACCGAAAAGGGAGGTTTCCCCAACACTAACTGCCAGTGTATCCGGATGTCCCCAGGGAAAGCAGGACGCCGAGATACCCCACGCTACGGTCCAGGAGGACCGTAGCTCCAGGCAAGTGCCTTTTATACAGTTTTGGAGGAGACTAGCTGGGAGGGGCAGAAAAGGGGGCTCTGCATGCTAAGTGGGCACCGTCTGACCGCTTCCTAAACACCCCTTCCCTCACTTACCGTGGTGATATGTCATACCGGTGGAGGAACAGCACACTAGACATAACGCAATATTGAACAGGACTGATTGGAGGTTGTCTTTTGTTTTCTGCATTCTTTTGGGAGTCCCGAGGCAGCTGGGTGAACAGACAAGAAGTCGAGGAGCAGCATCTGGAGAAGAAGGAATTCCCAGTGATTGCTACTGCAAAGATAGTTAATTTTTGGTGATAGTTTTTGCCTCACTCCATTGCCCTACGTAAAGAGACTTTTGAATTAACTTTTGTCAATAAAAATCCTCATAGGTGTCACAAACACCCTTTACCAATCCTATGCTGACTGGCTGAGGCTTATAAAAGGAACTGAACGCTCTTGTCCTGGGAGGGAAGTTATATCACAAGGTATTTGCAAGGTTAGCCTCCTCACTCTCTCCCCTTTGTTAGACAGTGTATGTAGCTAATCCACACATATGACCTGATTTAGTGTTTGGTGTAGAGGGTGTTGCAGTTGCGATGGAGTTCCCTCCCCACAAATTGAAGGTCCGCCCACCTCAGTTTAGAGTTGGGTAGACCTTCAGTATGTCATCACTGGAGACTACTCTGTCTCCGCTACTGACATACATGTAGTATGGAACGACGGAGCAAGGGCCATCAGAAGTTAGACTATTTGATCACCTGCCTGCTTACAGTGGGAGGTCAAATGGCAATGTTTTCACTGCAGTGAAACTGCAATATAACCCCCACTCCATGGAAGACAACTCCGATGGTGCAGAGGTCATTAGTTTATTTTTTAAACAAAATCCACTTTGGAATTTTGTTTTTGAAAATAAAAAAACAGGTTGAAAGTTTGATGAAGGGTACTCTCATTTTGACGGAGCCATCTGTCAGACTGATCAATACACTGCCGGGAACCACTGTAACGGCAGTTCTTCCTAATGTAGGTGATGTTTGTTGGGTTGGTGGGCATCTATAATGTCAGAGGGAGGGTACTCTGTCAGGAAGACAGAGGGGTTATTTATGAGCCCCTTGCAACACTTTTGCCCTTCCGTTGCATTACTTTTTGTGATGCACCGGCAGCAAAACAATGCACCACATTGCGCCATATTTACAAGGTGACGTATCTAGGTAGATGCGTCCCCTTGTAAAGCCCTGGGCCACATTATATCTGAATCAGGTATAATGTATGCAGGGTGGGCTTCCACGCAACAAAGCCTTTCCAGAGTGGCGCAGTGAAATCTATCAGATTTCATTGCGCCACTTCTTGGACGCCACTGCGTCAAAAGCTTACACCTGCCTTATAGCAGGCATAAGGGTGACGCAGTCCTATGTGTGTGGGCCTGCCTCATGCATTGCTGGAGTTGAGTCATGCTTGTGACACAACTCCAGCAATGAATGACTTGCACCGACAGATACGTCAGGATTCCTGACACATCTGTCACTCTTTGCAACATTAAGCACCGTACAGTAAACACGGCGCATCCATCGTGTTGCAAGGAAGGCGCAATGAAAACTGTTGAATCGCTGTTTTCACACAGTGTTGCAACAGTTTTCATAAAATAAGCCCCAGTAAATCTATACCTACCCTTTGCACACACCTTCTCGATATTTTGGTAATCGATATTTGTGACATGACATTCTGTCCACAAGATATTTTTGTCATAGATATTCTATCAGATATCCCATTTGAAAGATGTGCAGAATCATTCTGTGGCACTTTCAAACTAAGTCCTTAATTGCAAATGGCATATTACAATCCTTGTAATTTCCCTACACTGGTATCACTGTTATTCCTGTTCTTTCACTCAAAGATGTATCTGCTGACTAAGCACCTAAACCTGGTTGAAAAAAAACAAAAGTTGGAACTGGGCCCATCAGAAATCATGTGCCACACATTAGGATGGTCCCAAGTCACCTGGGAGGGGACTCCACATCTGTTAATATACTGGTTCAGAGGTTTACCTGTTTCTGAATCTGAATTAACGAAGTCTATCGCACCCGGGCTCCACCTCTACTTGTCATTAGGTATAATTCTGGGATGGAATGTGAAAATTAAAATTATCACGACAATGAGGCATGTTTCAGATTACAGCACATTGGGGCAGGTATGTTGCGCTATCAGACCACACTTCTTTTTAGCTGTGTCCTGTGCAATTTAATGCTCTGCCATGAAACTCTGACTGGCCACACTGGCCCTCCTAATTGAGCAAATAAGGCATTACTTTCCTATGAATCAACTAATCAGGAAAAGTTGATACCTCTATATATTGGTCAGAATTTCAATTAATGGCAGTAAATGCTTGTAGGAAGAGAACCAGAATGAAGGTAACCCTGCAATCCTATCACTAAAACAACAAGCATTATCAATGCTTTTATGTTATGTTATGCAGATTGTAGAGCACACTATTACCTGGAAGGTTATCCTGGCACTGAGCAGGTGTGGCTCCAGTTAAACTGAGGGCCTAGTGAGACGTTTAAAAAAAGCCACGTCTTCGGCTTCTCTTGGAATTCAAGAAGTTGGGAGGAGGCTCTTATGTGTCCCATGCTTTCAAAGTGATGTAGAAGGCTCGACCACAAGATCTGTTTTTCTTTTTGCATGGGATTTGTGTAAGCAGGAGTCAGGATGAGTGGAGGGGTCTGGAAGGTTTGAGGAAGCAGCTGCGATATATAGAGGTATGCTAGGCCAGAGTTATGTAGTGCCTTGAAATGTGCATGAGGAGTTTAATTTGTGCTCGTTTGTGTATGCAGAGCCAGTAGACTTCTTTCAGGTCTCGTGTAATGTGAGTGTGGCGTGGGAGGTTGAGATTGATTCTGGCCGCCGAGTTCTGAATGGTTTGTAGTCTTCGAGTATAGTGAATGAAAACACAAGCTTGTGGGCTTGTGTCTTCACGCATTAATACTTTAAAGGCAGGTCTAATGGTTTTGCTAATGTTTTTCACCCCTACCGCAGACTGTTATCCCCAAGAGAAGAGATCCTGTGACATCAGTGATGTATGTTTCACTGGCAAGGAGCACACATGATGTTACTGTGATGGAACAAAATTAGCTGCAGGTCATATTTGCTCTGCAGTTAACCCCAGCAGCGGCTGATGCCAAAATCAAAAGATGGGGCAGTGCAGTGGCAAATAATTAAAAAAAAACACACTTACCTGCTTCTTTCACTGCAGCCCTGTCTGACGGCCGCCTCTGTGCTCCTTTCTTCTGGAAGTCTTTTGGACAGCACAGGCTCCCAGACTCTCCACCCAATCCAAATGCTGCTCTCATGCTGTGAGAGCAGCGCCTGCATTGGTCTGAGCGGCCTGATTAGGCGCTCACAAAGGGACCGGGAGCCTGTGCCATTTCCACACCCAGCGGTACAATACAACTGGGAGAAGAAATTCTAAGGGGCTTATTTATGAGCCCTTGCGTCACTTTTGCGCCACCCCTGCGTCACTTTTTTGTGATGCACCAGTGGTGTAAAAAATGCGCCTTGTTGCACCATATTTACAAAGTGACGCATCTAGGTAGATGCGTCACTTTGTAAACCCATCCGCCACATTATACCTGCGCCAGGTATAATGTATGCTAGGGGGGTGTATTGATGCAAGAAAGGGTCGTAAAAGTGACGCAGTGAAATCTATAGGATTTCACAGTGCCATTTCTTGGATGCTAATGCGTCAATATCTTACGCCTGCCTCATGGCAGGCATAAGACTGACGCAGGCACTATCAACACAAGACTTGCCCATGTGTAATGGCCCATTGCTGAAGTTGCGTCACTTTTGTGACACACTCCAGCAATGCGTCATTTTTGCACCTACAGATATGTCAGAAATACCCACGTATCTGTAACTCCTTGCGACATGATGCATCATACAGTAAATATGACGCATCATTGGTTTTGCAGGGAGGGCGCAGTGAAAAGTGACACATCGCTGTTTTCACGTAGTGATGCGTCACTTTTCATAAATGTGGCCCTAAGTGTGCATGTCTGTTTGGCAGGCCTAAGACGGCCGGCCAAACTGACAAGCGCACTTAAAAGTGCCCAACACTCCTCCTCATCCCAGTCCCTGGCTAGTGTGCAGAGGATTGCTTGGGGCCACCCTAGACTCAGCAGCAACCACTGCCAGTGAAAAATAAAATGATAATAAAATTGTTTTGTTATGGTCTCATTTTTCATTCTCGGTGGGTGATGCTCCTCCGCCATTGTGGAGGAGCTGCCGCTGGCAACCCACAAATACAATTTGTTCTAATTTATTTTCGATATTGAACAACAGGAGAATCTTTTCGTATTAATAATTTGAATTACACAGCTTTTGCCTTTAGCGGAAGCTCAGATTGCCCACCCGGCCGGGCCATTCACTTAAAATGTTAGACTGTTGCACCTTTGCACCACTTTGATCACGAGCAAGTTCCTGTTGGCACAATGGATCATCCTGGGATCAACAAAACAAAGAACGGCTCCACCAGTGCTGGGCTATTTTTAAATATATCGGGAGGCCAAGATTTGCAAGATATTGCACATCCTCTGCATACACTGTGGCAAATATTTAAGAAAAGGTGTGATTCTGCAGTGTTCAGAATGTTGGCCACAAAAAAAAAGTGGAGAGCAGCTGATCCTTTGAAAAAGGCGGCTGAAAAAGATGTCCATTTTGAAAGAGTTGATTTCCTGTTCAGCATGACGTGTAAAATCAGTTTCCCCTTGTGAGCATTGGCCAGCACTTGCCAGGTGCTTCTGGGGCCAGTTTATAGTCCTGTTTGGTAAGGGGAATGCACACCACATGAGCTGGTTTGAAACCTCAACTCGTGAAGAGCAAAATGTAATGTTCGAGAAATATAACCAGCCAAGATAAAAACATAAAAAAAGTACAGTTGAAAGGAAGGAATATTCTCTTCTGAAGCATGGCAAAAGCTATCAGACATGTGCAACAAGTCTGAGCAAGTATTATACAACCAAACTAACTGAAATGTGAGAAAACTGAACCACATCTACCATGATGCATTGTGTGCAATTCACACTTTGTGAGAAGTACATATAACATATGAACTGCTCTAGAAATTTAGAAAATCACTAACTGTAGACAATGGCACTTCGAAGAGCAAATATTCATTTAGCAGTTTGTCTACAAATGGGTTAAATTGAACATAAAAAAATTCAAAAGCTATAATAAATTAGTCTTTTGAGAATAGCCAGTTCCAAATCCATTTCCTTCCAGTCCAAAAGCAGTGGTGCAGACCGTCAGGTTTCCAATGGCGGGGGCCATGCTGGCTCCACCCTCAGCTTACTCCAACAGCTCTCAGACAGAGCATCATGCTGCCGCTGCTATGTAGAGGAGACAGCTGGATTTCCTTTTTTATGTCACTTAAGAACATCCAAAAATAATCAGCCACTCAACTTGAAAGAAAACTGCTAATGTGTGGGGCCATCTTTGTTTGCTTTTCACAGAGCATTTGGTGCAGGGCTGCCCATAATTTGGTGGCCGTGCACCAAATTTTCAGTGCCTTCACAGGAACCATCAAGACGTCAGTTCCAGTGTTCACTCTAAATACGGCAGTCCTCGGGGTGGTGTCCTCTGCTTCTCTGACAGACAGAGGTAATACTACCATAGTGTAAAAGAGACCCTAAGACTGTTAATAAGGGCTGGTGGGCTGAAGTCAGGTTACTTACCTTAGTTGGCACAAACTGTTTCCCAATAGTGATGCCAAAGGCAGTTCACTTTGTGTGGTAAATATTCAGAAATGGTTTCAGTGAACTAGTCCTTTTCAGGATAGAGGGGGAAGAAAGGTGGATCCACACGTCCTGCAAATACCGACTTCCTACCAATATCACTCCTCCCAGGTAGGAGCAAAGTGTTTTAAAAATACGTCAATATGCACCTTTCTGAAATCATCTAAGCCAACAATATCCTACACCCGGCCTAAACTGGTTTTTGACCTAAACATAGCACTGAAACTGCCCTTCTAGCAGTAGTGGAGGACTCAAAAAGGAGACTTGACTAAGAAGGCACCGTAGCCATTATACGTCTTGAATCAAGCGCTGCCTTTGACTCGGTGAATCACAACATCCTGCTCAAAAAGGATACAAAGGGCTGGAGTATCAGGGAAAACCCTGAACTGGCTTAGCTCAATCCTGACTGACCGATCCTTTCAGGTATTCAACAAGTTCTGCTCTTCAGACATCATCCATCTCAACTGTGGAGTCCGCAGGGATGTTCCTTGAGTCCCATGCTTTTTAATCGTTAAATACAGCCACTCGGAGACATTGTAACTCCATTCGGGATCTTCATAGTCTTCTACTTGGATGACACCCAACTGGTATTCTCACTCACCCACACCTGGACCCTGCAGCCCCCACTTTGGGGCCATGTCTGGAGTTTGTAGCCAGTTTGATGGACAAGGCTTGCCTTAAATTGAATGAAAGCAAAACCAAACTGATGATCTTAGGGAACAATCCAAACCCCTGTTGGTCCCTGGTTTGGCTGTAATGTCGAGGCAGGGTATGTTTGGATAAAACTCCATCCGTGGCAACCCAGGCCACCAAACTCTTGGACTTTTGTTTCAGTCTCCATCGAATGCTACACAAATACTTCACCTGCACCCACTGACATTCAGGAGGCTCTTAGTTCAGTCACTGATCCTCTCCCTCCTGCACTACTGCAACTCACTCTACCTGGGTTCACCCAAAGCAGTCATCAACAAATTACAAGTTGTGCAGAAAGCAACAGCATGTACTTTGTTAAAAAAGCCCAGAAACATCTTTGTAAGACAAGTTATTACAGACCTAAACCCGCTCCCAGTCGCCCAAATAATCAAATTCAAGGCCCTGTGCATTGTGTACAGAGCCGTCCAAATGCAAGGACCTCAAATCTCTCCTCAGCTCATTGCCCCCTACATCTTTAAAAAGGTTCCTCCGATTCTCAAAAGCACAAAGGGCCTCGGTTCCTCCTAGTAGAACAGCAACGAGTGGAGGACGGTCCTTCAGATTCAATGTATCCAATCTCTGGAACTCCCTACCCCTAGCATTGCGGACAGTGCACAACAAACTGTCACGATTCACTCCCTGCGCTCTCGTGCTCAACACCAGGGGGCCGAATTGTGGGGCTTTCCTGTGTTCTAATATGTTTCCAGACACTCCCCTGCATGTATATCTTGACTTCCAGACATTTGGACACTATTTAGGAATTGACATCCAATCCATGCTGGGTTTTGTGGAAGCCAGGCTACTCATGCAGGAAACTCCATTACCTATAATCCCCTGCTCACTGCTTCGTCTCCACCCCTGCAGGCCAAGGATGGGTGGAGGAATTCAGCTCACCTGTGGCTGACTGCTGCTGGCCTGCTCACACCTGATGCATGTGATTACTGTGAGCTCTTTTACGCCCCAGCTCTCTTCAGGCCAAGGTTGGTCATTGTAGCTGTATTCCGGTGAGACCGATCCTTGTTTCCTGAGCTGTTTGATACTCCTTGATTCCTGAGCTATAGTTAATCCTTGTTCCTTAATTCCTGAGCTGTAGCTATTCCTTGTGCTTGAACTAGCACTGCCTGCAGTGCTACCTTGACTCCTGAGCCTTAGCATTCTTTGTTCCTGAGCTACAGAAGTTTCCTTTGTTCCTGAACTAGCACTGCCGGCAGAGCTACCTTGGCTTTTGAGCTTTTGCTAAATTCTTGTCTTGCTCCAGCACAGCCTTCAGTTCTACTTTGTTTTCTTGACTTCTGATCCAGCACTATTTCAGTATACCCTTGTAGCCTCCCCTTCTGTATATCCGTTTCCAGTCCTAGCCTTTCTTCCTATTTCCTTGGTTCCAGTTCCTAGTTTGCTGTCTTTCTATTCTGCTGTCTTTGCTTCTGTATGTTTGTTACATGCTTTCTGCCAAGTGTGCCCTGTGATTTCCTTCCTTTCCTGTTAGGCACTCCTCCTTGCTAGCTCCCTGTCTATTGTGCTTGTGTTTAGTTCTACCCCCGTGCTATTACTGCGTTGCGTGTTCCTATTTGATCACCAGGATCCGTGGGCACAGCTGACTACCTAAGTGGTGTTTCTTGTTCACTGTGAGTAATGTCTTTGAGTTACATTTATAATATCACCATAGGTATAAGCTCCACAGACCCTGCCTTTGCATGCATATCCTATATGCGGGTATTTGCAGTCAGTATCTGTAACAGCAATTGTGGGTGAGAAACTTACTGAGCTTCAGTCTTACTGTGTGAAGCTCCTAAGTGCTTTACCCCACACTCCCCTTTACTGTTAAGGTTGTTTCATATACATATCTTGCACATTCATCCTGGGTGTAGTTTTCTTGAATGCTAAATCACCTCAAGAGTGCCTGTCCTTTCTGAGTCTTAGCCATCTTGTTCCTTCGTGCAGGCTTACCCTTTGGATCCTTTTTCTCCTCTGACTTCCGGTATGATCCTGGTAAGGGCTGTACTCCTTTTTCTGCGTACTTTTACTACCCATTTCCCAGTCCTTGCCCAAGTCCCTGACTGTGTCCCAGACAGTCCCTGACGCAAACTGTATATCTGTAAACTACTCAAGACTTGGCTATTCAAATACTAACCCTAGACAGAGTATCCATTATACTCAGGGCCGGCTTTAGCACTGGTGTTGCCCTGTGCGATAATGTTTGTTGGTGCCCGCCCCATTGACCACCTCTGCCATGGATTCTCTCACTACCACCATTTGATAGTACCCCTAAAGTCTCCATGACCACTGTCTTTTGTATTCATTTAGTTTTATAGCGCCACATGTACCAGTTTAAGGTGTCAGAAAACTTTACATCACACACTCATTGCACAGAGACAATCATATGTGTGTAAGTCAGTGTGTAGGAAATGTTACATGAGACAGGGGCCTATAAGGTGTAGGACTGACATGTCATCCATTCTGGTAGGCAGTACAGTTTAAGAGTCCTTGGCCTTAAAAAATACAAATTCAGAATTTAAAATGCAACACCATTGTTAGGGGTTTTCTTTAATAATAAGAATTGATTTCTGCCCAAATGAACCATTTTTTGCAATATTATGGTAACGAAAGACTAGGCAAAAAAACATATAGCTCAAATATATTCCTTGAAGTTTGCACGCAGCTCTTTGGCTAACAGTTAATAGTTCACTGCTCTATATTACGATTTTAACTAGTAAACTGCATATAACAAAAGGATTTCTCTGACAAAAGTGGTAACCCATTGACCTATTTATATTACATGCTCTTTGTGATCTGAATAGGACATGTTCTTTGCAGCAGGCATATTAAACCTTTGGGCTATGATGAGTCAAAACCTCCGAGGCTAAGCTCTCGTCTCTCTCCAGGAAGAACATTAATCACCAGAGTTATCTTGACATTTTTATTGATGCTTGATAATTGCTGGGAAAATGAATGCAGCATCCGGTGCTTTTAAATTGTTAAACATGGCGCCCCCACCCCAAGTCAGCGCCCGGTGCCAGGGCACCAATCGCACAGATCGCACCGCCGTACAGCTGGCCCTTTATATGCTCACTGTTGTTCAACCAGCAGTGGAATGCCTATGGGTCGCCATGCGCTCTATAAATGTGATTACTATGATAGGATAGTATATAAATTCTTCAGCAGTCAACTGGATGTACTTCCTGAGGACAGCGGGCTACTGCTATTCACAGACCTTTCAGGTCCAGGTCACTTCAGGATCCACAACATTTTGAAGGATTTCCACACGAGACCTATATACCAGTTTTGCTGGAACTCTGGATGTCATAGTACAGGAAGAGTAACTAGTGTTGGAGTTTAAGATAGCTCTAAGAGTATTGATGCTAGCAGGCTAAGAACAAGGGGGCAGATTTATGAGCCCCTTACGCCACTTTTGCGTCACTTTTCCCATGTTAATAGTGACGCAAAAGTGGCGCAAGGGGCTCATAAATCTGCCCCAAGATACTTAACCTTTGATGCTATTTCTTGTGGATAATGTCTCTGACCTCTGTTTCCTGACCTTTAGATTAATCTCAGCTGCCAGACTAAAAGCATTTGCTCCCTTGCACCAGCAGGTGGCGCCTTTGTATTATACAACAGCCTTGCCCCTCCCTAGAATAAATGGTCGCATATAGGCACCCCTCCTGCTCACTCTCAGTATCTTGCTCTCCTGGGTGACTTCAGATGCCAGTCAATCATGACAATTTAGATGCTAAGGTGTGCTAAAACTAGCTTTGGGCCTTTCTGACAAAAAAGGTGTCCACTCCCCGGAACAGGGGAGAAGGGGTTGAGAAATCTGCAGTTAGATAGACTATCCACCAGGAAAAGTAAAAGTGTGTACCTTATTTTTCTGACGGTAATTTCTAACCAAACCTTCCTCACATTTGGAAGAGATACACAAGCAGTGCCCCTGAAAAGGGTCTGAAGAGTGGCCTCACTCTGTGGAGCTGACTGTATACACACCTGGCGAATGTATGCAAAATACCCTCATAGAAGCCTGCCAGACACAGGGGGAATACCCCTCCCCAATATATTAAGCTACCTCTGGCTTGGATGAAGTGAGCTGGTAGGCATTCAGGGGGCTCCTTCTTGCCTAGGGCATAGCATGTGTTTATGTACAAGATGATCCACCTGGAAATGGCCACTTTCTGCACAACCTTTCCCTTCTTGGCCCCGGCCAAACCTATGGCGAGCTAGTTATCTACACAGCATTTCTGGTGTGCATAATATAAAAACTAAAGGCTCTTCTCGGGTCAAGCCAATGGAGCCTCTTTTGAGAGATGTGGCACAGAGAAGAAGGCAGCAAGTGGGATGCACTAACCTATACCTGCAGGGGATTTCTGGGGGTACCCTTTCTCTACTCCAAAGGGATGATCTTGGGGTCTGCACTAAGAGTGCATTACTGTACTGTCAGTGCACCTCCTAAGAACATGCTTGTCCCTATGCCCACGCCCGTAATACAGTGCAGATGCAGAAGTAAAGAAATTCCCTCCTTTGCATGGGGCCACACTCCCGTGCAAATGAGGGAACACCCTCACATGAGAAGGCTGGTGCTAAATGTGTACCAGCGCTATCAGTATTACAGAATGGGTAGCACAAGCGTCTGTGGCCCCTTCTGTAATATCATGGTGCCCCAGGGATGTAAAAAGCAGGCAAACACTCCCATTGCGCCACTGAGGTCCTTTCTGTAATACTAACCGTGGTTCTAGAAACCTATTTGTTGTGATGTACCTGTAAGCATGTACTATGATTTATTTGTTTATGGAATGCTCGTGTCCTAGCAACCCTCTGTACTGTTTGTCTGTGGAGGCTGTTGGCAGAGCTGGTCCACTGGCTCTGTGTCTTGTGTAGCCAAATAAATAACCAGCTTACAACCCATTGCCTCAGCCTGGTTACTACACTATTCAACCAGTTTCACTTGGGAAATATAATCACATCGAATCACTTAGATCACAGAAGCAACACAAATGGGTGTACAATGACCGGAGACCTCCAGCTTTCATCCTAAGACTACAGAAGACTAGAGACCTAAAACTAACTGTGAATACTTGTTAGTTTGGATGACGACCACCTTAGTGTCTATATTGTAACACCAATGTTAATAATCTGAAACAAACTGTAGAACCTACAAAACCATTAGAAAAAAACAATTTATTTGAAAATAGAAAATAAGCTCCACAATCCATAGGTTTTGTATGTCAGCAATATCAAAGTATTTTACAGTCCATTCTTGTAGGAATGTTCAGTGTAATATTATCTCCTCTTCTGGAGACTTTTTAAATTATGAAAGCTGCGGAGGCATCTTAACAGCCATGTTGCAGGTCTTCCTATGTTCAGCTCTATTTCTGTGCAAAAACTAGCTGAAAATGATGAGCACGTGCTCCGAAAGAGTCCAGCACTGGGTTGCTTCATGCCAGTGTTCTTGAGCACCATCCATTCTGTTTCCTGCTTCAGGTCTTGTTCAGTTCACACTCTGAGTTTCCTTCCTGAAGGACACCAAGGCAACAACACCTGCTCATGAAGGAGGCGCATGAAGATGAGACACAGAGACCACAAGTGGAGAGAAAGAACAAAGGTCAGTGGATAAGAAACCAACATTCTTAATGTGTGTATCAAACATTTAGATAGACAGTATAGCTTCCCCCAACTCTGCAGTGTGATAAAAGCACCACACATAAAACACCAACAAGCAAAAAACAAACAAAAACTGAGAGTGATGTTTAGCTTCCAAGCAAAAGGCAAGTTTCAGACCCAACACCTATGTGCCTTGTAGTTTCTAAAGGGAGAGCTCTACTGTTAGCTTCTGGTGCGCGTGCAGCACTTGGGCATATGGGTGAATGCTGTCTTC
Organism: Triturus cristatus; assembly: GCF_964204655.1. Classification (NCBI taxonomy): domain Eukaryota; kingdom Metazoa; phylum Chordata; class Amphibia; order Caudata; family Salamandridae; genus Triturus; species Triturus cristatus. Next base: position 134,739,856 of record NC_140590.1, on the reverse strand, counting down.
CTGCTGCAGGAGGTCTCTTATCACTCTGGGCCCACTGTCTAATTCATTAGGCCTGCGCATGCGTCACTTAGAAATGGAGGAGCAAAACATTTTTCTGAGGAGCTTACCACCTGCCTCACTGAATACTGAGATTGTCAAATACAAGGCTGCCTCGAGCCTAATTAAGAGTTTAGTAGACAATGCGCTTCATCGCAAAGACAGCAGAGATTGTTGTCCGCCAAAACCTGGGTCCGCCCGCCTCATTTAGAGATAGTCAGACCGAAAGAATTCTGTTAAGGGAGCCTCCAGCGGCTCAATGGAGTAGATGCTGCCAGAATAAGTACATTGCGCCATCTGACCTATTTAAGAGTGAATGTTGTAATGTACTGACAGGAATAATATGGAAATGAGGTACAGGAAACAAACTACGTTTATGAGGGGGAAAGCCAAGAGCAGGATCGACTATATTTTGGTAGACCTTGACCTCTGGCCAATTGTTAATGACATGATCATACTAAATCGAGAGGATAGTGATCAAAATGCTCTTGCACTGACGGTATTGGGTCTCCCAATTCTGTATGACCGACCCAAACAGATGGTGGCCCCTGTTGTTACCACTAATAACAATATAAGAGTAAAATAGCCACATATATTGGCCAATGGGAATCTCCTCCCAAACATTTATGCTGAGGTAGCACAGATCCTTCCTGTCGTGAGTAATCTAGATATTAGTGATGAGGATATAATGGCTACTTTCCAGCAATTAACTTCTACCCTAAGATCCTTTTTAATAAGCAGTGCAATTTTAATCCAATCCAACGGAACACTGCCCCATGGTATAATGAGGCTTGTAGGCAAGCCAGAGATGAATTAATTGTGGCGGTTAAGAAAGAAACACAGATAGATATTAAAAATAGAAGAAAATTGTACAAAAAGTCACAGGTTGAAGCAAAAAGGGGCTGGGAGTCAGAGAACTGGCACACACTTGTAGAAGCCCCAAGGCTGAAGGATTGTCAATTATTTTGGCACCTCTTGTCAAAAGGGACACCAAGCAGAAAACTGAAACTGACTTCCATATACAGCCCCATGTCTGGGAAGAGTATTTTACGAATCTCTACACAGGCAAAGTGGATGATTTCTGTCTAGAAGCACAGGTTTGCAGCACAGAATTAGCCGATAAAATTAGCTTTTTAAAAGAGGAAACCTTTTACAGCCATTAGCTCTTTGCAGAATGGGAAAGCTCCAGGTTGGACAATATACTGGGAGATGTGTTTAAAGCTGAGCCTACCATATGGGGAACCTCTGTTACAAACTGTTTTTAATGTCATCTTGCGAGGTGGAGATATTTCTGCAACCTGGAGAGGCCTGGAAATAACCCCAATATTCAAAAAGGGAGACCAGGGGGATCCAGCGAACTACATGCCAATTAGCCTTATAAATGTTTCTCAAAAAGTTTTTTGCAAAATCATTTTAACCCAGATCCAAGGTTGGATCGAGGAGAATAATATTTTATCCAATGTACAGGCAGGATTCAGGGCTTCCACGAGTACTCTAGACCAAGTATTTAGATTTCTCCTACTTATATGGAAAGAAGTGACAAAGGAGGAGTCACTTATATTTTGTGTTTGTCGACCTTCAAACGGCATTGGACTCCATAGACCGTAACCACCTCTGGACTGCCCTTCGAGACTTAGGACTCCCTATTGATTTACTTAAAATCCTGATTCGTCTACACCAGGATAATTGTGCCAAAGCCACGTGGAATCTAGACGGTAGTTTAACCAATGACATTCTAGTCTCTAAGGGAGTACAACAGGGCTGTTTTTTTGCCCTAACCCTATCTACCCTGTACATAAACGGGCTTATAGGAGAGCTGTTTGACTGTGGAGGCGACCCTCTGAAACCAGCAGTTAGTCCTGTGTCCTCCTTGCTATTCAGAATTGATTCGTAAGTAGTGAGAAGAATCACCTTCTCGCAAGACAAGGGCACTCAGGGGAGATTGTTACACGTTGCGGGACTACGCATCCCAGAATGCCTATGTCTAATGTGAGAACGCCCACTAGAGGGCCGCAGAGTAAATAAATTGATGTATTTACTTACGCAACGAGTTTGTGCTGCCTGTGGTTTCTTGCCCCGAAGAAGAAGCGTCAAGCTTTGAAACGCGTTGGCCCAACTAATATCTGGGATTGGGAGCAAATGGTGAATGGAAACACGCCGGAGGGCAGGCAAGCTGTTGTGTGCCTCCGAAATCCGCTCTTTGGCACTTGTTAGTTCATATATATATATATATATATATATATATATATATATATATATATATATATATACACTGAAAAACCCAAAGGTTTCAGGGACGTTATAGTTAGAAATTAGCATTTAAAAAACCTTTGAAATTCACTGAAAAAACCATAGGTTTCAGGCAAGTTATAGTTAGAAATTTGCATTTAAAAAGCATTAGAAATTCACTGAAAAAACCATAGGTTTCAGGGACTTTATAGTTAGGTGGACAAAACCAGAGAAATCCCATCATTATAGTTAGTTCAGCTAACTTCCGTAACCCCCATATGGTATGTTGCATACTGAGATCTTGGGAGCAAATATCTAACCAAAGCACTAGTATCTGTGCTCTATCTTTGGATTATTTTTACAAACCAATATTTAGACCTACCGCGAATGTGTTTGCCCTCCCCTCTTTATCCAACAGGTTTCAGGTACTATCGGAATTAGATACCCAAGACTGACAACCACCTCCGCTGAAACATCAACTATCTTTTTCACACAACCACCAGGCCTCTGCATCCCCCCCATCGTTGATAAGCCAGATGATCAGCAGGCATCAATTAAGGCCCAAGCCCACACAGAGTTAAGCATTCTGAGTTGGAATGTGGCAGGCCTTCAGTCGAAGCTGGGGGATCCAGATTGGTTACGCCTAGTAAACGAACAGGACATAGTCATGTTCCAAGAGACCTGGGCTACCCATGAATTGCACATCAATGGGTTCCAATGTCATAATATTGTAGCTCTCACCCCTAAGCTTGGTCGCCCCGTGGGGGGGCAATCCATTTGGCTCAACATAGCCGCTGGCGGCAGTATCAAGGTTATACCAACCCATAATTGTAATTTCCAAGCCTCACTCTACAAAAGGAGCGTCTCTTTTTACTTGATTAATTTTTATAATGATGATTTTTATTCAATTCCCAACCGGAATTTCACTAAACATTTTGATTTTATTTCTAACCTATATTGCCAGCAAGAATCAGTTAAAACCATTGGTATCTTTTTGGGTGGTGATTTTAATGCGAAACTAGCAGACACACCACACAGTACAGGGCTCCGCAATTTTGGCCCAGCTTGCCGCAGTGTTGGCCGCATTTTTGAAAACATACAACCTTACCAATGTCATGGAAACTGTGGGAGTAACACATACTTACAACCATCCTGAACCTACATTTAGAGTGAGGGGATATTCTTCCACTATAGATTTTGTCTTTACCTCCCCTCTTCTCGTAGATTACCTATCAAGTGCAGAAGTCATCGCTACGAGCCATGGGGATCATAACCCAATTAAAACAGTGTTGCAACTAGCCCCCTAACCCTCATTTATCTCTGAATGTGGGGCCAGGAATTTGACGCCCTCCACCGACAATTTAAGATTGTTTTGATGGGGTATCAATAATAACAAATTGTTTCAGACATTGGTAAAGACTAATATGCGCCTTATAAACTCATGTTTATCAGCCCAGGACCCACACCCTGAGACTGTCCATGATTTCACCAAACTTTGTCTAGAAATTAAAACACTACTATCAAAGCCAATCCCCCATGTGAAACGTGGACCTGGATGGTTTTACCACGAGTGCTCTGAGACAAATAGACAATTGCGTAGAGCCCTGTCATCCAACCCAAGGTGCAATTCAGATGTGAAACTGGGCAGGCAGAGGTATAAAACTGCGATGACTAGCAGGAAAGAGGAAATCCTTAAAGACCAGATGGCCTACCTATTGACCTTATTAAGTGCAAACCAGACTTCTGGGCGCCCCTTCTTTTAAATGTTTTAAACAATTTAACACATGCCCCGCTCCCTAGCACCTGGTACACAAGTATTATTCTCCGGATTTTAAAACAGGATGACCGCTCCCAACCCAATTGCTGTAGGCCTATCTCCTTAATGGATAACACTCGAAAAATCTTGGGTAGAGTCTTATTCAATAAGATATTAGAGTGGTCTGAGCAAAACGGCATTTTAGAGCCCTGTCAATTGGGCTTTCCAAGTAAAGTAGGCACCAACGAACAATGCCTAAACCTTAATCTAATCATGGGCAAATACACTATAGCACGGGTTTCACCAATCTATCTGGCATTTATGGATCTGACCTCTGCCTTTGACCTTGTTAATAGGTCAAAGCTTTGGTCTATCCTTCTGACCTATTGATTGAATGAGCCCTTGGCTTGGTGCATTGTCTAGCGCACCTCCACAAAGATCTTAAGGCCCAGGTCAGGATGAGCAGTGAGGGCAAGGTCACTGAAGCAATTAAAGTTGACCGGGGGGTTAGACAGGGCTGTGTTCTAGCTCCCCTCCTCTTCATTATCTATATTAACGGACTGCACAAAGCACTCAAATCATTGACTCATGACATCCCTAAAATAAATGGCAAAAATCTTCCTGTGCTACTTTATGCGGATGATGCAGTCATTATGGGCCGCACCCCTAATTCTTTACGCATCTTGGTGCAGGGTTTTGTTGACTACATGAATAGCCTGGACCTAAGAACTAATTTTAAAAAATCTTTTATAATGTCGTGTGGACCCAGGAAACGTCACCTTAATATTATATCCGTGAGAGACCAGAAATTGACAAGTACTAGTACTTTTCCCTACCTCGGGTTGGTCTTTGCTGCAAACGGCTCCTGGACTGAACACATGGTTCAATCCAGGAGCAAGTTCTCAAAGGCCTCAAACTCTATTCTCAGTCTCCCCCGCCCGAAGAGAACAGGTGCTATTCTAGCCGTTTAAAATTTTTTAAATCACAGTGTGTACCAACAGCCACGTATGGTGCTGTGGTCTGTGGAATCGCCAATAGCTACTGCATTCAACAAGAAGTGAATAGATTTTGCAGGAAGCTATTAGGTGTCCCAAACTCAACAGCTCAATACATTTGCCACAAGGAACTAAGGGACATATTATCAAGATTGGTGTTAAAATTATCGCCGCTTTAGCGGCACAAAACTGCTGCTAAAGCGGCGATAATAGGCTTGATCATATGCCCTTGAGAATTCCAATAGAAGCCCAGGTTCTGGTGTGAACCTGGGCTTCTATTGAAATTCTCAAGGGCATATTATCAAGCCCATTATCACCGCTTTAGCAGCAGCTTCCTGCCGCTAAAGTGGTGATAATTGTAACGCCGTTCTTGATAATATGCCCCTAAATTTGAATTTACAGAGGACTTTATCAGGGCTCGCCCTCTTTTGGCTGTCCATATAGAAAAATCCGTCTACATCTCCAACAAGAGTGATCATAGATGATTGTATTGGGTGTGAGAAAGGGAAGGATATCCACGTCCAGCTCGTCATGGGCACACAAGGGGTTAATCCCCTTTAAAAAAAAAAATCTACAGCCATTAGTCTGGAAAATGCTTATACAAGGTTAATTACCCTGGTCGACAGAGAGATAATTTTCCGCACAGGCACTTTCTTGAGAATTGCCGTGCGCACACGCCAGATAATGTCCAATCCCTGAGATTATATGTTGTCTGTACATGAGTTTTTGCACAAATCTGACATATTTTTATTATGTGTATTCATGTATATGCCAATGGATTTTACTGCAATTCTATTTGTGTATTTTTAAATTGTTATGTTTGTTGTGTTTTTATGGATATGACGGTATCCGAATAAAGCTTTTTTGAACTTGAACATGAGCTAACTATAACTCGCGCCCCCGCAATGCACTGCTGATGACATCACATATTACATCATTAATGATATGGTCCGTGACATCACTGATTACATCACTGATGACATCTCAAATGACATCACTGATGACATCATCCAGTGACTGTGTGTTTCTATAAAGTTTAAATATGTTTTATATATATTCCATGGTGTATTTAAGAATGAGTGGGTGTATAAGTGTCTGGATGGAGGATTTAGTAGGTGCGTGACTGACTGTATAAGTGAGTGATTAAATGTGTCTTACTGAATGCATGGGTTAGTGACTAAACTGTGTGAATGTCTGTATCAGTCTGTTTTGTAAGCTGCTGCATGGGTTGGTGAGTATCTACATGAGTGTCTATATGGGTTATTGATTGGTTGCCTGAGTATTTGTATGGGTGCCTGAGTGTGTGTGTGGGTGGGTGGGAGGTGTGTGACTGTGCATAGATGTGTGAGGGGTTGATTCACTGGGTGTATGGGTTGAAGAATATATGTGGAAACAGCTGTATGGATGGGTGAGTGTGTGTATGGATGTGTTGGTGAGTGAATGGATGTCTCAGTGGTATATGTCCAAGTAACTACATATGTAAAAGGCAGTGTATGTGAGAGTTGGAGTAGTAAATAACTACACATGAGAGTCAGTGATTGTGAGAGTGGCTGTATGGATGAGTGTGTACTTGTATCAGTGGTTGTATAAGAGATTAAGTATGAATAAGTGAGGTGGTGTGTGTATAACTGTATACGTGAGTAAATGGAAGTGTCATTGATTCTTTGCATGCCTGACTAGGTGTGTGAGTAACTCTGGATTAGTTTTGGTGTGTGAGTGTCTGTATAGGTGTATGAGTGCATATGATAGTGTTGTATTTATGAGTGACTGCATGTATGAGTGACAATGGGTGAATGAGTGGATGTGTTTGTAGACCTAGGAATCAGTAAATGTGTATGTAGTAACTCATATTGGTGTGTCTATGGTTTCTTATTGGTAGTCTGTATTTAGAGTGGGTGTATCAAAGGTTATATTAGGGTGTGAGGAGGTGCAACAGATTTTCATGTGGATGATGTCATCAGTGATGTCATCAGTGATGTCACTGACCATGTCATGAATGATGTAATATGTGACGTCATCAGCAGTGCATTGCGGGGGCGTGATGCGGGGGCACGAGTTATAGTTAGCCGAACTAACTATAACGGCGGAATTTCTCTAGTTTTGTACTAGTGAAATGTCCAACTAACTATAACGTCCCTGAAACCTATGGTGTTTTCAGTGAAATTTGAGGGTTTTTTAAATGCTAATTTCTAACTATAACGTGCCTGAAACCTATGTTTTTTTCAGTTAATTTAAAAGGTTTTTTTAAATGCTAATTTCGGACTATAATGTCCCGGAAACCGATGTTTTTTTTAGTGAATTTCATGGGTTTTTTAAATGCTAACTTCTAACTATAACGTCCCTGAAACCTTTGTTTTTTTTCAGTGAATTTCAAAGGTGTTTTAAATCCTAAATTCTAACTATAATGTCCCTAATAAATCCCCTTGAACCCTGAGGGTCCGTGGTGGCCAACTAGCCCACCAGGTACCTCCAGTAAGCGCCACAGAGCTGCATTGCGGAGAGGTGTTCCGAGGTCATGCCCCTTTTTACACCACACTGAAAATGCGGCTTGTGGTGCACTGCTGCTCGTAGGATGAAGTCCACTTGTATCCTGAGGTCCTCAGGACACAAGAGGACCTCATCGCCCCAACAGCAGTGCACCAGAAGCTGCATTTGCAGAGTGGTATAAAAAGGGGCATGGCGCTGTGGCGCTTACTGGAGGTACTTGGTGGGCTAGTTGGCTCCCAGGATCCCTCAGGATTGAAGGGGACTAAATCCCCCAATTTACAACGTGCCAGGGGGTGCGTTTGCACACTTGTTGTTTCAGGCCCCGTCCCCTCGCTGCACCACTGTGCAAACGCGCCCCCTGGCCTGTTGTAAATTGGGGGATTATGTCTCCTTCAATCCTGAGGGTCCCTAGGGGCCAACTAGCCCACCAGGTACCGCCACAGAGCTACATTGCAAAAAGGTGTAAAAAGCGGCGTGGCCTCAGACCACCTGTCTGCAATGCAGCTCTGTGGCGCTTACTGGAGGTACTTGGTGGGCTAGTTGGCCCCAAAGGACCCTCAGGATTGAAGGGGACTAAATCCCATAATTTACAATGCGCCAGGGGGCGCATTTGCACACTTGTTGTTTCAGGCCCCACCCCCTCGCTGCATCACTGTGCAAATTTTGCCTCTGGCATGTTGTAAGTTAGATGATTAAGTCCCCTTCAATCCTGAGGGTCCCTGGGGGCCAACTAGCCCACCGCGTTTGCACAGTGGTGCAGGGAGGGGGCGGGGCCTCTGGCAAGATGCCGGCTTTTGTTTTATTATTTTTTATTTCTTTTTTATGGGAGAGGGGCTGCGTGGCCCCCCTTCCCTTGGCCTATGTTGGCCCCCGGGGACCCCATCCCCCCGGGGCCTGGAAGCCTTCTTTTTTTTTGTTGAAAGTTTGTGGAGGAGGCCGCGTGGCCCTGCTCCGGATGCTAATTATGGCCCCAGGGACCCCATGCCCCGGGGCCAGCCTTTCCATTTTTTAAAAATTATAATTAGAGGGGAGGGGGCTGCGTGGCCCCCCTCCAGGCCATTTATGGCCCTGGGGACCCTATCCCCTGGTCTCATGGTTGGGGACCATGGGGGGAGCCCCAACGCCCCCACGGTCCTGGCGGCTCCCAGCCTCCTGCGGGAGCCTGCATTGCTTTTGAGCAAGGAGAGTTGCTGACATGCAGCTCACCTTGCTCAAAAGCGATTCTGCTTTGCTTCATTGAAGCGAGAGCAGGTTACCCTGCTCCCACTTCAAGGTAGCAAAGCAGAGTTTGCTATGGCAGGGCGGGAGCCGTGCTCCCGCCCTGCCATAGCAAATACCAGTGTCCCGGGACACTGCAGGAGCCGGCCAAGGAGGGCTCCAGGAGGGGGGCTGCGCACCCCCCTCCCTCCATCTTCAAAGTCCAGGGGAGGCGGCGGTCCCGGAGGCAGTGTGCGGAGGGGCAGGAGCCCCCCACACACTTTTGTTAAAAATGTTGTGCCCTGGGGAAGTGGCAGTCCCTGAAGGCCCATGAGGCCCCCTGCACATTTGAATGAATGCCCCGAGGAGGTGGCGGTCCTCAGGGCTGCGGTGGAGCACGTGCCCCCCATTCAAATTAGTAAGCCCTGGGGAGGTGGCCCCCACAAATAAATAACTGATTGCTCACAGGAGCTGGCCCAACCAGGGGCTTTTTGAAAACAGAGCGCAGGAGTCATCAGTGATGTCATCGGTGACCATGTCATGAGTGATGTAATATGTGACGTCATCACCAGTGCATTGCGGGCACGTGAGTTATAGTTAGCTAAACTAACTATAACGGGCAAATTTCTCTGGTTTTATAGGAGTCAAATGTCCAACTAACTATAACATCCCTGAAACCTATGGGTTTTTCAGTGAATTTTTCCGATTTTTTAAATGCTAATTCCTAACTATAACGTCTATAAAACCTATGGTTTTTTCAGTGAATTTCAAAGGTTTTTTAAATGTTAATTTCATATTTTAATATTTATAAAACCTATATTTTTTCTATTTTTTTTGTTAGATTTTGGAACTCTATTATCCTTTTTTTTTATTTGAAAAATATGTAATATTTTATATCTTCAAAAAAAGTATGTATATCGTTTTTTTGGGGGGGGGAGAAAACTGAAGTCCCATACCGTAGTGTACCAAGCTCAATCAGCACGCGAATCCTATCTGCCATATTGCTAAACTCGTAAAGGATACGGATTTCATATCCGACGGGTTCGTGGCACCGCGTCCCGCGTAACATCATATATGTATGTGGTCGCGCCAGCTGCTACTTTGGTATGCAACGGGTATGCAGTGCCAAGCCGCACCTTACGTCATGTATGTATGGGGTCATGCCCACTGCGCATTGCGTATCCAATGACTGCACGCTGCTAGGCCCTGTGTTACGTCATAGACGTATGGTGTCACGCTGGGAACGCCATGCCCTCATTTATTTTCGTCTCAAAACTATATCTAAATAAGTTTAAAGGGCATATGAGAACAAGCGATAATCTAAAATATTTTAAACATTGATATATTTCTAACTGTAATAAACTCATATTATGGTAAATACATTTGCTCAAAATCGCGTCGGATGCGGCCTCCTTGCGCGCTCGGTGCGCGATTGCCATGTGACCTGAAAGAAAAGCATTTCATTGGTTCATAACATTTCCCACTGTAACAGTTGGAGGACCCCACCAATTTTAGTCATTCTCTCTACAGCGTTTGATGAGAGACTCCTCTTCTGCTTACAGAGCTTTTTTGAAAACATTTTGCTATATACACATATCTGACACTACACACAACATGCAACCATCATCTTCATCAATGTTCATGCTCTGTAATGGGGCCTTCCACCTGTGATAGCCATGCATGCAAAAGCTACATAACAGAACTTTTCCCCACTGCCAGAGGTAACATGGTTGCATACGCTGTCCACAGCAGAATGTAATGTGGTACGACCCAGGGGCAGTATCATGCATAGATAATGAACACACGGACACAGATAGATAGTGGAAGTGGGTACGGGCATGTGCGCTCAACTACTTTTTATTACCAGGGTCACATATCCAGCGACGTCTGTGCTGAAGGCGTGTGGGTGACTGTAAACCAGCCCTCAGGGAAAGGTTGCTGCTAGCATCAACTACAACAGTAATCATTGGAATAACTAACAGAGATTCAATAATAAAAGAGTCAATAGTTTGTGCTGCAGTAAGGTAGGGACACTAGATATGAAATAATACAGAAAAGATTCTATCGTAAAAGAACCATAAGTTGTGGTATACTGAGATACAGGCAGTAGATCTGAAAGAATACACAAAAAGATTGTATCATAAAGGGTCCATCAGGTCTAGTGCACTCAGATAGCCACATCAAAAGCATTCAGCATGTGCACAGCCAGCGATAATGCGTGCTGCGGGCGGGCCGTACTAGGAGCAATGTCTGTTGCCTACAACACTACATCATCTGCAATAGCGACTCGGTATGAATTGTAAACACTGCTGTCTGCAGTGTAGGCCAGAGAGCGGTCAGCAAGGGCCCACAGCCATGTGGCGTTGGCTTGACCTGTCCTGTTTGCCGTACGCAAAGCAACAAAATCCGTGTGCGGACACCGTGATGATGCGTATCCGTGGTGCAGACAGAGCGTACTGGAGAAATGTATTTTGCCTACAGGACTGTGTCATCTACAATAGCGACTCGATCTGAATTGTAAACACTGCTGTCTGCAGTGTAGGCCAGAGAGCGGTCAGCAATGGCCCACAGCCACATGGCGTTGACTTGAGCTGTCCTGTTTGCAGTATGCAAAGCAAGAAAAACCATGTGCGGACCCTGCGATGATGCGTATGCGTGGTGCGGACTGAGCGCACTGGAGCAATGTCTTTTGCCTACAGGACTGCATCATCTACAATAGCGACTCGATCTGAATTGTGAACACTGCTGTCTGCAGTGTAAATTGAAGGCAGTAGTGAGCACAGTCTTCCATGAATACTTTTTCTCACTTCCTCTTCACAAAATACAACATAAATTACTAGGGGTGGGCGGAATTTGCGAAATTAACTTTCGCAAATTATCGCGAAAATGTTTAAAATTATCGCAAACAAGCGGAAATATCGCGAAGATGCGGAAGCTTTTTCCCGCATGTTCGCGAGATTTTCTGCATGGTTGCGGGTCACCAACTTACCCATGTGGTTGCTTGCGGGCGCGGCCATCTTGTTTTGAGTTGTCTCGCGGTGTATGATCGTGAGAAGAAAGACGTGATTGCGCGATGCATGACGTCACTGCGGGCGCGAACTGTCGCGAGACAGCGCAAATGGTTAAAAACAATACAACATCTCATGGAGAACGCGACCGGATCAAGAAAACTTGTCGGCGAACGCAGGGATTCAGGTAAGGCGATCGCGCGCGCGCGAGAATGTATTATTTTACAGCGCGAGCAAGAAACAAATTATCGCCAAGCTGCGGAAACCGGAAATTTTGACATTTTCGCGCTCTTCGCAGAACGCGAAAATGCCAAATTATCGCAATTTCCGCGAACGGAGCAAAATTTTCGCCCAGGCCTATAAATTACACAAAACTCTGCAAAACATAAATCAAAAAATTCAAATTGCGATCTCTGCTGTCCACTGTGTACACTGTTATTCAGTGTTCTTTACCACTACCAAGAAGAATTTGGTCATTGTACTAGACCTATAAGTAATCTTAAAAATCTTCTTCAACCAAGTATACTAAAAGGCTATTGTGTATATTTCAATAGACGTTATAGTTAGTTGCCTACTCGATTCTGTGATTAAACAATCACCACTCGATCTGAATTGTGAGCCCTGCTGACTGCAGTGTAGGCCAGAGGCAGTGGACATTAACGCCTCACAACCACGTGCCGTTGGATTCGGATGCACGGAGTTGGTTGCACCTGATCGGTGGGGGTACACACAAATCATCACAAACTTTAACTCCTGACATCCTCAATCACAGAATCAAGACCCCGTTTCACTGTTTCGACCTGCTGTACCGCGGTGTACTCCACCGACTGGTGTCAACCAAGCACAATAATCATGTGCAGCAGTTAGCTACGGAAGCACATAGAGTTGGTTGCACCTGGCCGAAGGGAGTACCTTCATTTCCACTCTCACATACAGTTCTAACATCGTCCATTGTGGAATCAAGACCCCGTTTCACTGTTCGGACCTGCTGTACCACGGTGTACTCCACCGACTGCAGTCAGCCAACCACAATAATCATGTGCAGCACTTAGCTACGGAAGCACAGAGTCTAATGCACCTCAACGGAGGGAGTTCTCTGAAAACCCAGCAGCAGGTAATATTGGACATCGTCCATTCTGGGATCAAGACACTGTTCGACTGTTGGGACCTAGGGTTGCTTGCACCTGGTCGAAGGGAGTACCATCATCTCCACTCTCAGATGTAGTTTTAACATCGTCCATTGTGGGAACAAGACACCGTTCCACTGTTGGGACCTACAGTTGGTTACAGCTGGTCGAAAGGAGTACCTTCATCTGCACTCTCAGATGCAGTTCTAACATCATCCATTGTGGGATCAAGACACCATTCCACTGTTGGTACCTGTTGGACTACTGTGTTAGTAGTATACAGAGCACTCCACGGTGCTGGGCCTCAGGCTGGACGTTGTCTGCCTGTGTCGCGGTGGCCAGCGTTGATCTCAGTGTCGCGTCGCGTCGGTCACAGTAATCACAGCGACACCAAGTAAGTTGTTTATTCTTTATTGCATGTTATCGGCAGCCAGCATGCTGCACGTCCTGCCTCGTCCCCTGCTTCCTGTGTGTGTCCCTGTTTCCCTCCTGACCGGAACTGGTGTCCGGTGACCTGTCCGGCACTCTGACCTCCTCCGAGGTCCTAGTGCCCTCGTGCCCCATCTCTCAGGACACTACATCTCCCCCTTTTGTCACAAAAAGTTACAACAGTAGTATTTGTTGGTAATCAGAAATGGGACAGTTTCTTTCGCATAGTCTGTTGCAAATGTGAAATGTCGATAGATGTTATTCGCGAGATGCTGCCTAGGGTGGCAGCTCACATTTCTTCTATTAGTCTCTTTGGTCTCACAATGTCTCTCCTCGGCCTTGTCACAAGTCCTTGGCCCTCCTTTGGCCTGGCGGCTTCTTCTGTGCCTGCTTCTTGGCTCTCCCTTTTTGTTGTCTCTTCGATGCCTGTCACTTGCTCTTCGTCCTTTTCTTCTTTTAGGCCTTTGAAATGGGAGCTGTACCTTGTTATTCGTCGGCTGTCTGACTCTGCTGTTACCATTGTTCCTTTTACCTTTGTTATCGTCAGCGGGTCTTGGGCGAATGTACTGTCCGACTTCCGTTGTTGTCTCTGTCGTACCACAACAGTATCTCCTTCATGGAGGTGTGATTTAATGGCATGTCGCCTTCCGTCAGCATATTCCTTCATTTTTTTCTTGGCCGCCTCATCTTTTGCTGCCACGCTGTCGTGCCCTGGTGCTGTCAGTCCTTCTACCTGCGGCAGCCTCGTTCTGCTTGTCCTCCCTAGTACTAGCTCCGCCGGGCATTTCCCTGTAGACCCATGAGGCGTGTTTCTGTAGTCTCTCAGTATTTGGCATAGTGCTTGGCCCAGGGAAATCTGTGACAACTTCGCCCTCTGAACTGCCTTCTTGATATTTCCCATGAACCTTTCGACCATGCCATTTGCTTGCGGCCATAGTGGTGTTATCTTTCTGTGCTGTATTCCAAGGTAGGCCATGAACCTTCGAAATTCCTCTCCTGAGAACGGAGGACCATTATCCGTTTTCAGTGTCTCTGGCGAGCCCCATGCTGCAAATATGTCGTCCAGAACCGGTAATGTTGCGGCTGCTGACGTTGAGGAGACCGATCTCACAATGGGGAATCTGGAGTATTCGTCTATGATGACCAGTAGGTACGTTCCCGCGTCTAGAGGTCCATAGAAATCGGCCGCCATTGTTGTCCATACAGCCCTTGGCAGTTCTGACATCTGTAGTGGTTCTTGTCTTGCAGGTGGACCTGTCGTTTGACAGAGGTGACAGGCCGCAATAGTATCTTCTACTAGACGATCTAATCCAGGGAACCACACTTTTTCTTCTTTGTCGCTACTATGCCTCTGTGTGACTCGTGTGCAATGTTGACCACTTGTCGTCGTAGTGAGCTTGGAATGACTATCCTGGTGACCCGCATTACAATTCCACTGTTGGTCTCCGACAGTTCCCCGCTTATTTTCTGTAGAGCCAGCATCTCCTCCTTCTTTACTCCTGCCTTCCAAGTGCAGTTGTTGTTTACGTGCCTCCACCTTTGCTGTCTCATCGTTTCTCTGGCCGCTCGAAGAGTGTCATCTTTTCCCGTTTCTCTCTCTATTTCTGTTAGAGTTACCGGTGCCGGCGTGCTTTGCTTTAACACGAAGTTCAAGTATTCTTCTGCCATTGAGGCCTTGTTTTCAGCGTGCGGCAGGGAATGTCGCGACATGTAGTCTGCTGGATTATGTTCTTTCCCTGGTTTGTGGACAATTTTGAAATCGTAATCCATTAATCGGATGCCCCAGCGCTCGATGCGGGGCGGCATCTTTGCTGCTGGGTTGCCGTAAATTGTTACTAGTGCTTGGTGGTCTGTGATGATGGTGAACGGCTTCCCGTACACAAACATGTGGTAATGCTCGCATGCCCATACCACCGCCAAGCTTTCTTTTTCCGGCTGAGAGTACGCCTTCTCAATGTCTGTCAGGCTTTTGCTGGCGTATGAGACAATCTTCCTTGGTGACTCCTTTCCCGGCAGGTGTTGTGCTAATATTGCACCTAAACCCACTGGGCTGGCATCGACCGTCAGCTCGGT
Source organism: Triturus cristatus (assembly GCF_964204655.1). Taxonomy (NCBI): domain Eukaryota; kingdom Metazoa; phylum Chordata; class Amphibia; order Caudata; family Salamandridae; genus Triturus; species Triturus cristatus. The sequence continues at coordinate 134,724,519 of NC_140590.1, read as the reverse complement.
GCAAAGCAGCGGGTCGAAGTATGCGAGGTGCTCCACAGTCATCACGGCCTTCCTTATCTCTTTGAACGATTCATTGCATTGTTGAGACCAGACAAATTTCTGGCCTTGTTTCGTTAGTTCTCTCAGCGGCGTGCTCACCGTGGCAAAGTCTTGTATGTATCTGGCACAGTAGCTTGCCAGGCCTAGGAATGATCTTATTTCTGCCACATCTGACGGTGGCTTTGTATTCTTCAGCGTCTCCACTTTGCTGGGATCAGGCCTCATCCCTTTTTCTGAGAATATGTGTCCGAAGAAGATCAGTTCTCTCCTCCCTAGCTCGCACTTTTCTCCATTCAGTGTTAATCCAGCCTGCTTTAGTTGTTTGCACACTTGCCTTAGGGCACTATCATGTTCTCCGTCCGATTTCCCAAACACTAGGATGTCGTCGCTGTAGTTGAAACTGTTATTTACTGGTCGTATCACCTGTCTTATTGTCTCCTGAAATATTTCGGCCGCTGACGAGATACCAAAACTGAGCCGTTTGTACCTGAATAGTCCTAGGTGGGTGGAGAATGTCGTTATGTACCTTGATTGTTGGTCCAGCTCTAGTTGGTGATACCCTTTGCACAGATCTAGCTTTGAGAATCGGCATGCCCCTGTCAACCGGCTGATCATGTCGTTCAGATGAAGTCCTGGATGACGTTCCCTCGATATTGCAGTGTTCGGTATTCTCATGTCCACACAGATCCGTATTTTGGACGTATTTTTCTTCGGGACTGCCACAATCGGTGATACCCACGGTGTCGGCCCATCTGCAGGCTCAATTATGTCTTGCTGCAGTAAGTTGTTTATTTCTTCTTCCACTTGCGGTTGTAGGTGAATTGGCACTCTCCTGTGATGCTGTGCCACTGGTCTCACTGCTTCGTTTATGTGTAGGGTAACCTGTTTGTCTTTTAGCTTCCCCAGTCCTTGCAGTATTTCTGGATATTCTTGCAGTATGTTCTCTTTTTCTGTCATGTGATATGTCATAGCCAACAGCCCCATGACTTGTGCCGTGACGTTGCTCAGCAGGCAGGGTGCAGGGATGTCCCCTTTCAGGACGTGTATTTCTTCTTGATATGTCATGTCCTGATATGTTAATATTTCAGTGAACTTGCCCATGTTTTCTACGGGTGTCTTTGAACCCCACGTGAACACATCTACTTTTGATGGCGATAACTTTGGCTTTGTTCTCATCTTCATGTATTCTGACATGCACATTATGTTGCATGTGGCACCACTGTCTAGCACAAATTTTGTTCTGTGGCGCCCGACGTCGATGTCTACTGTGGCCGTCTTTTTTATTTGCTGTTTCTCCACCAGCTGGATGTGTTCCTGCTGTTTTCCTTCCTTTGGTGTGTCGGACATGAGGTATAGCCGTGCTTCTCTCCCAGCCGTCGTCTGTCCGTCCGACTCATCCGACGATCCTCTCTCTTCTGTCTCCATGTGTCTGGCATGCCTGGTGCCTGTTGTCCTTGGTCTAGCTGTTCGTCCCCTCTCATTCCTAAATTGCCGGCTCATGCAGGTGCTTGCGAAGTGGTTGTTCCCGTTGCATTTTCTGCATTTCTGGCCCATTGCTGGGCAGGTGCCAACGTGTGGGAAGTCAAAGCCGCATCTGTAACATGTGACCGCTTGTTTCCTGGGATGTTGTTGCTCCCTGTTGTCGTTCCTTTTGAAATATTCCGTCATCCGATGCGCCATCGCTGTTCCTTTTTCTTTGCCAATTTGTATCTGTTTGGCATGGTCCGTGGCCCGTGCTTCTGTGCGGGCCATCGTCAGTATTTTTTCAAGTGTTGTTGGTTCTTTTAGGATGCGTGCTCTGAACTCTACTGACAAACACCCTACGATGAGGCGCGTTCGTATTGCTTCTTCATTGTCAAACTTATCAAATTTGCAGTACGTCACCAACTTCCGCAACCTTGTCGCGAAGTCGTCCATGCTCTCTTCTGGTTGCTGGCATGCTGTGTGGAACGTGTATCTTTCGAAATCAATGTTGCGTTGGGGGTCAAATTTCTCCGTGAGGCACGCTTTCGCGCCTTTATAATCTGCCGTTTTTTCACTCGGTAGTGTCATCATTAGGTCTTCTATTTCGTCTCCCGCAAGGTTGACCAGCAAATCTAGTTGTTTGCTCTCTACGACGTCCGTTGCGCGCATGTATCGTTCAAATTGTCGTAGCCATCTCTCCCATCTGATGCCTGCTTGCGGTTCCGATATGTTGAATGGCAGTGGCCTGCGGAACACAGCTTGTGTGCTCCTTGTCTCTTCGTCACCCATATCCTTCCTTTCTGTTATTTTGCTAATTTATTTATTTTTTCCTTTTTACTTCCTTCTTGTCCCTCTGGTGCTATTTTCCTTCTTTGGCACCTTTTTCTTGTCGTTTCTCTTTTATTTAGACCTTTTTTTGTCAATTTTCCTTTTTGCCTGACCTTAAAATGGCCTCCCGGCCTTCCTGTGCTGCTATTGGCCCAAATTGCCTGACTTCAAAATGGCCGCCGCACTCTCGCGCGATTTCGCGCTGTTCGGGACTTTGCCTGACCCTTCAAAATGGCCGCCGTCTATCTTGGACGCTGATTGGCTCAATTCGCCTGACTTCAAAATGGCTGCCACCTCTCGCGAGAGTTCGTTGAAACTCACGCGCGAGAGGGATTTTAATCTTTCCTTCAGTTGCTTGATCAGTTTCAGTCTCGCGCTGCTCTTACTTCTCTTAGCAGCGCCGGGGTGGGCTCCCGCAACGATGTTCTTTTTTACTGGGCACTTCGGACCAGGGTGGGCTCCTGGCTCCGATCTTCTTTCCGCGACCGGGTGGGCTCCGACAGTCGCCGCGACGCGTGGATTTCGATCCCGCCTCGTCGCCAGTTGTGGCGTCGCGTCGGTCACAGTAATCACAGCGACACCAAGTAAGTTGTTTATTCTTTATTGCATGTTATCGGCAGCCAGCATGCTGCACGTCCTGCCTCGTCCCCTGCTTCCTGTGTGTGTCCCTGTTTCCCTCCTGACCGGAACTGGTGTCCGGTGACCTGTCCGGCACTCTGACCTCCTCCGAGGTCCTAGTGCCCTCGTGCCCCATCTCTCAGGACACTACACTCAGGAGCCTTCCCAGCTCGCAGACCTCGGCCCAGGAGCTTCTGCCGACACGTGGTTGGCCCTCTTTCACGTACGGCGGTGTCGGAAGGTGAACTGTGGGGCATATGTGCATTGCAGCTGCCATGACGGTTTCTGGGTACCAGCAGGCTGAGAGAATTATTCCCGCAGCCACCTTCGCTCACAGCGTCAGCCTCGTGGTGGTCTAAGCTGCGCAGACCTGACAGTCATGTTCGCCATTCCGGAAGAGAACCACACCCAGAGAAACATGCCTTTTATTTATTACCCTATGCTAGCTTTGTGTACACCGAGCCAGCCCACTATGCTAAAGATTTGGTGGGGGAGGGGGAACGTACACGCTATGTTTTCGTAATCTTCCCTACTGACTGTACTATCATGGTTGCGTCCGCTGTCCACTTCACTCAATAGACCACCAGTGTATCTTCACATGTACATGTCTGTGCTCTGCGTACTCAACTCTCTCCGACACATCCCCTCAACACTTTGCATTGTATACTTTTATAATCGAGAATCACTTGCCACCTTCCACATACTTTGCTCCCATCTCTCCCCGCATTATGCATTGTGTAGCAGAGGTGCTATGTTTGGTTTGTGTACATGGCTAGCCACGGTTCCCACAGTACGTAGTGTTGTTGTGTCTGCTAGGTGTACATGTTGTTTGTCATGTTGTATGTGATTATATAAGGTAGCGCGTTTATTAACGAGCAGTGTTTTCTCCCATTTACATATCGCTGTCTTAAAGAGGATACCAAAGTTTTTCTCACAGGTGAAAAGTGGGACCACAATGGCAGTCATTCATCACTATGCAAAAATGTCCAACTGCACCACGCTTCTAAGCTTACTGCCCCCAATCTTGCGTGCTTTTTTAAAAACACGCCAACTCCCACAATCAGACCAACATTCACACAGCTTTCTAACGGCAGTTATCTGCTTCTTTATAACATGGACTGCTACGCAATGTGAGCTGACATACCGTATGCCCCTACTGTTTCAAACCCAATAACTTCCTCTGGCAATCTCCATTCCCACCCACACAAAGTAACTCCCAATGTTCAACTTGGCCTTCAATACCTACTTTGAAAACAGATTTTATTAAACAGAGCAAACTGAAAGCGCTTTTGTTTCAAGCAGAAGTGTCCCTCACTTCTCCAAAAGTAATTTAACGACTGCAGATAGCAGACTTCATTCATTCCATCATCTCTGGAATAACAGGAACAGTGTCCATAATTCTCGCTCTGTTTGTGGCCAGCCTACTACTATTTTAGCTCATTAAAAATGGCTGCGCTCCCTGTGGTAACAAGCATATCCGACAGAATACGCCTCTACATCAATACCGTGAAAAAATAGAACAACTTTTCTACTGCGTGCCTCTATCTATTATCGGAGCCAGCTACAACATGACATTTATTTACACATATACAATCTGCGTGCAACCATCTTTTTATTGCAAAACTTGCCCAATCGACTGGCAAATGGATCTATGCCTTGCCAACACCCCAGCAAACGCTCCCGATATCCAGCAGGTAATGGAGTATCTTGAAAACAATTAACTAGATTGTTCGGGCAGTGGAGCAATGGCCGATGCAACGCAAAAAAGTATCCTGGCGGAATGGGATTTTTGCGCAGCCGCGAAAGATCTCCTGCAACGTGCGACCTTTGACAACATCGCAGATTGCCTGCCAATTCAAATTGCCGCTCTAACATTCGAGGAACATTACTGTCCCTTCGAGGATATGAATTGGATCGCTTCGCTTTTCTCACACGATGGCAACAATCGCCTCTTGGAACATTACGCATTTCAAGCCGCTGAAGAACTTCCGGACTGCAATCTCCAAGACTTGTAAGCAATTCACTTTATTCTTGGATTGATTTTTTCCAACTTTTTTGACTTTTTCCTATAAAATTTTTTAATACACTTCAATTGAACTATTTTCATATACTAACTTTCCAAGTATGCTTAGGCATTTGAACTGTGTTTTCATTATTGGCCCTTATGTCTCCACACTAACCAGGGATGGATAATGTATGGCCTATGCAAATACGCTATTTACTTGCTAAATTAGCCTAAACCCGACATCCATTTTGAAACCATATCTATTCTTTGTTCACACGTCTCTCTGCCTGTCTGTTATCCAGGAAGCCCTTTCACACAAATTAGCTCATCCTCAGCCTCTGCTCACGAGCTGGCGATCAAGATAAAAAAACAAGGCATTTATTAGGAACTGGTTGGCAGTGTGGTAGTCCTATCCTACCTTTATTTTCATTCTACAATTTACAGTCATTCATGTCTAATAGGTATTGTTTATGTCACATGGAACTGTAACATGTAATGTGGAATTGACTGATGCAGGAGCTTAGGTTTGAAAACAGCAGAAGCGGTTGGAGTTTGCCTCAGCTGGATGCCTTAGCTCTTGTACCAATGGTTATGGCACTTAAATAAAGACACTTTTTATATAACTTGCAGACTCCATCACTTTATCCCACACAGCCACTTTCTTAAACACACCTGATTTCACCATTTGTCTTCTGTGGCATTGCAATCTTCTGCATTATATTCTTCACAATTATTTCTTTATTCCTGCTTGCTAAAACACTTCATTCAAGTCTTCAGATCGGTAGGGGTGAGTAGTTTGCTTCTCACTCCCGCTATAGTCTAAACCCATACTAACACCACTTGCACAGCTATGTTACAGCAGCCAGTATGCTACAGCACCAGGAGCACATCAGTTTACAGCAATAAGCTCACGGTTTCATCCCCGAGTGTACCGGCACCTCACCTCAGCACCATCTCACTCTGGGCAAAACAGCACTTTCACACCCTAACCACCCCACAGACCTCACAGCGCTCCTACCCTTCTCTTTCCTACTCTTTTCACCCTTTTTTGCCCTTACTCGCTTCAACGGAATCACAAAATGGCTGCCAACACTTCCTAGTTGCAACCGCTCGCACCGCTCGCAGCCAATAAGCACCAAGCTCGTGCTCGTAACCCCTCAGCCAATCAGAAGGCAGAATTCCCAAATATCGATATCTGTAAATTTTGATACTTCTCCAAAACTACTGAACGGATTTACACCAAATAAACAAAAGCGTGCTTTCTAGACCAAGACCCTTCTCCCTGCCAAATTTGGGGTAATTCCGTTCACCCGTTCGACCTGTAGCCTTGTCTAAAGTTTCCTATGGAAATTAACATAGAAAAAACACGTTTTGGGACCCCCTTTTTTTCTCGGCCCCCCCTTGACGAATCACCCCCAAACTTTCAACATAGGAGCTGATATGAACAAAGAATTAGTTTGGGACATTTCATGAAGATTCATCAAACAACGCCAAAGTTATAAGCAAAATAAAAAATGCTCTTCCTATGGAAACTTGGTCGTAACTATAACTACCTACTGGCATCCGCCAGTGGGTGATAGATAGATAGATAGATAGATAGATAGATAGATAGATAGATAGATAGATAGATAGATAGATAGATAGATAGATAGATAGATAGATAGATAGATAGATAGACCGTCCTGACTCGTGCAGATCCGGTTGCTCCCCTCTGTTCTCCTGCTGGGTATCGTAGCGCTTCTCCCACGCTGCTTGTAATATCTGCATTCTTCAGCTGGACTACCATAGCGCCGCATTGTGCATTTGACTCGCTCTGTCCTCAGCGCTGCTTTGCTGCTTTGTGATTGCTGCTCTGTGTTTGCTCTGTGCCCAATTTCATAGCGCCGCCTGTCACTCTTAATGTGCTGTGCTCATAGCGCTACTCTATGTCAGCCATTTCTTTTATAAAATATATATTTTGATCATTGCGCCCCACTGCTCGCCCCAACCTCTCCCTGCGTTAAGTGTTTGTTGTTGTTGCAGCCATTTGCTTCCTGTGACGTCCTAGCCCGTCCCTCCAATCACGCTCCCGCCTCCCAGCTGAGCCTGCCTCCCACAGATAGATTAGACCGACCCCTCCCCCCCGAGAGCTGTGACCGTCCTGACTCGTGCAGATCCGGTTGCTCCCCTCTGTTCTCCTGCTGGGTATCGTAGCGCTTCTCCCACGCTGCTTGTAATATCTGCATTCTTCAGCTGGACTACCATAGCGCCGCATTGTGCATTTGACTCGCTCTGTCCTCAGCGCTGCTTTGCTGCTTTGTGATTGCTGCTCTGTGTTTGCTCTGTGCCCAATTTCATAGCGCCGCCTGTCACTCTTAATGTGCTGTGCTCATAGCGCTACTCTATGTCAGCCATTTCTTTTATAAAATATATATTTTGATCATTGCGCCCCACTGCTCGCCCCAACCTCTCCCTGCGTTAAGTGTTTGTTGTTGTTGCAGCCATTTGCTTCCTGTGACGTCCTAGCCCGTCCCTCCAATCACGCTCCCGCCTCCCAGCTGAGCCTGCCTCGCCCCTCCCCTTCAACTATCCACTTATGACAGTGGCTTTTGCGCGCAGCGTTCACGCGCAGCGATCGCGCCCCAGTCGCGCCGAAGGTGCGCCAAAGGTAAGCCCGTCTAAGCCCGTCCGCGCCTGGACCGCGCCCAGCGCCAGAGCCCCTGGTCCTCGTAATGCCCACCCCTCCCGCATTACTTACGCTGCCACCACCCTCCTAGCCCTTAACCCCGGCCGTTCCCCCAACTGCGTCCAAGCGGCTCCTGGACACACCCATGGACCCTTTTCCTGCTACTCCTGCAAGTTCGACGGCACCAAGAACAACTCCTCATCTACGAACACACAACAGATATCCGATCCCAACCACCTACAATGCATCCTGCTCAACACCCGCTCGGTCCACAGGCACGCCATTGACCTCTGGAATCTACTCGACACCATCTCTCCGGACGTCGCCTTCCTAACAGAAACATGGATGAATGCCTCTTCAGCCCCAGACATCACCATTGCCATCCCGGAAGGCTATAAGATCATTCGCAAGGACCGTACCGGCCACACAGGAGGAGGCATCGCTATCGTCCATAAGAAATCCATCCGCATCTCAACCAGCTCAGACGTCAATCTCGCCAACTCTGAACACCTTCACTTCCAGATCCACATCGACCCCAAGACCACACTCAGAGGCACCCTCCTTTACAGGCCACCAAGACACCGTGCACAATTTAGTGAAGACATCACGGACTTCATCACTCCACACGCGCTCCCCTCCGAGGACTACATCCTTTTGGGAGACCTCAACTTTCACCTTGAAAAGAACAACGACCGCAACACCACCACCCTTTTGGACAACCTCGCAAACCTCGGACTTAAACAACTTGTCACTACCCCCACCCACATCGCAGGTCACACACTCGACCCTATCTTCACCTCCAGCAAGCATGTTTCCTTCAGCCACACCACAGCTCTCCTTTGGACTGACCACAGCTGCGTTCACTTCACCTACAACAAGCCCACATCCAACAACCACCCCCAACCCACTCTGCAAAGAAACTGGAACAAAATCACCATCGACCAGATCTCCTCATCGCTTCTTCAAAGGCCCCCCGCCCACTCCTCAAACCCAGACCAAGCAGCCACCAACCTCACCCAATGGTTATCCAACAGCGCCGACATCCTAGCACCACTGAAAAAACGACAAATCAAACTAGGCAGCAAGAAGGCCTCCTGGTTCAACGATGATCTTAAGAAATCCAAGAAACTCTGTCGCTCCCTCGAGAAGGCCTGGAAAAAAGACCCAACCACCAGCACCAAGGACGCCTTCAAAAACGCCACCCGCATACACCACCAACTAATCCGAAATGCCAAGAAAGCAGCCCTCAAGGACCGTCTAGATAACAACGCCCACAACAGCAAGGAATTATTCAACATCGTCAAGGAATTTACCAACCCCTCAGCCAACTCCAACGACATCACCCCCTCTCAAGCCCTCTGCGACTCCCTAGCCTCATTCTTCCACAACAAAATTGCAGACATCCACAACAGCTTCGACAACCAACCCGAAGACCAACCCACCCAATCCCCTGCAGGACCCCCACCCCCCCTGAACATCCTCAATGACTGGAAGCCAATCTCCACTGAGGACACCATCCGTCTGATGAACTTTATCCACTCAGGATCCCCCACAGACCCTTGCCCTCACCACATCTTTCACAAAGCAGACTCCATTATCGCACCGCACCTCCGAGACGTCATCAACTGCTCCCTCAACTCCGCAACCTTCCCGGAAAGCTGGAAACATGCCGAACTCAGCGCCCTCCTGAAGAAACCCACAGCTGACCCCACCGAACTCAAAAACTATCGCCCTATCTCACTCCTCCCATTCCCGGCCAAAGTCATCGAGAAAGCTGTCAACAACCAGCTCGCCGCATTCCTCGAAACCACCAAATCCCTCGACTCCTCACAGTCCGGCTTCCGAGCCAAGCACAGCACCGAAACCACCCTCATCGCAGCAACAGACGACATTCGAACTCTACTGGACAATGGAGACACAGTCGCCCTCATCCTCCTCGACCTCTCCGCAGCCTTCGACACAGTCTGCCATAGCACCCTTCTACAGCGCCTCAAAAACATCGGAATCCAAGGAAAAGCACTGGAATGGATCACCTCGTTCCTCTCCGGAAGAACCCAGAGAGTCCGCCTTCCACCATTCAAGTCAGAGGCCACTGAAGTCATCTGCGGCGTACCTCAAGGGTCCTCACTCAGTCCCACCCTCTTCAACGTTTACATGAGCCCCCTCGCGGCCATCGCACGCCAACATAACCTCAACATCATCTCCTACGCCGACGACACTCAACTGATCCTATCACTCACCAGAGACCCTAACACGGCCAAAACCAACCTACACGAAGGAATGAAAGAAGTAGCCGAATGGATGAAGCACAGCCGTCTGAAACTGAACTCAGACAAAACAGAAGTCCTCATCTTAGGTACCTCCCCCTCAGCCTGGGACGACTCTTGGTGGCCAGAGGCCCTTGGAAAAGCACCCATCCCGACGGACCACGCACGGAACCTGGGCGTCATCCTGGATTCCTCACTCTCGATGAACAGACAAGTCAACGCCGTTTCTTCATCTTGCTTCAACATTCTTCGCATACTCAAAAAAACATTTCGCTGGATCCCTACCGAAACTAGAAAAACAGTCACCCACGCTCTGGTCACGAGCCGACTGGACTACGGAAACACCCTCTACGCCGGCACCACCGCAAAACTCCAGAAAAAACTACAATGCATCCAGAACGCCTCAGCAAGGCTCATATTAGACATCCCGCGTAAAGAACACATCTCTGATCACCTGAAAAACCTCCACTGGCTCCCCGTCAATAAGAGGATCACTTTCCGGCTCCTAACCCACGCACACAAAGCACTCTACGAAATCGGACCCGAATGCCTCAACACACGACTATCCTTCTACACCCCCTCCCGCCAGCTACGATCCTCAAACCAAGCCCTTGCCACTGTACCTCGCATCAACAAAACCACCATGGGAGGTAGATCCTTCTCCTACCTAGCAGCTAAAACTTGGAACTCACTTCCCACTCACCTTCGCCTTACTCAGAACCACCTAGCATTCAGAAAGCAACTCAAAACGTGGATATTCGACAAGTAACTCCCCACCCTTCTACAAGCGCCTTGAGACCCTCTGGGTATGTAGCGCGCTATATAAATCTTTTGACTTGACTTGACTTGACATAGATAGATAGATAGATAGATAGATAGATAGATAGATAGATAGATAGATAGATAGATAGATAGATAGATAGATAGATAGATAGATAGATAGATAGATAGATAGATAGATAGATAGATAGATAGATAGATAGATAGATAGATAGATAGATAGATAGATAGATAGATAGATAGATAGATAGATAGATGTAATGTCTTTTAGGGTAGTCCCCTCATGAATACACCAATTACATACATTAGTCCCATCCACATGACAATAACAGTTCCAAGCTGGTGACATTTTACCTAGTAGCTCCTCCTGTCTCTTCGACACCAGGCCCCTGATACCCTATCATAATCCCTGTACTAGGCACGGCAGATTTACTCTGTATAAGGGTCACCTCTTTTTTTTCATCCTTGGCAAATACCAGCTGTACAGATCACTTTTGTTTAGAAAAAAAGGATTAGTGAATGTTTTCAAAGCATCCTGTTTTGAAAACAGATCGATTCTAGAATAACCCTCAAGTGACCACTTTAGTATAAAAGACCCTCAATCCACCCTACAAATTTGAGGAGAATTCCTTCCAGGCTGGATAGAGACTCTGCGTGCTTTAAACTGACATCCCTGGCAGGGTGTCATTCTCGAAAGCAGAGAGGGGTTGGTGATTCCCTTGGGGATTCTTGGCTACATTTTGCCCACACATATATGTACATACACATGCTGCACCTACATCTTTAGGTTAGGTATCATTAGGCAGAATAGGTAGGCAGCCCATTGTAGGAGTACTCCAATGCTACTGTTCTATATATTCAGCTTATGTTCTTATTTTTAGCACTATGGTAGAAATGTATCTAGTATTCACTATATTGCTGCTCGTGAATACTTTTGTCTGCTCATGGCTTCCGATTGTCATAGCAGATATGTTTTACACTAGACTGGCGCTTGACGAATAAACAATTATTGAAAATGTCCCAATTGTCATTCTGTGTGCGTCCTGAGAAAAAGTAAGCATGATTGACTGAACGAAAAGTACTGTACTGTTTTCCACCATACCAGAGGAATCAGGGTTGTCATGATCAGTGGTTGCCGGAAGCGACTGACACCGCTGTAAAATTCAGGGGGGTGGTAGTAGCACTGTAGAGCTAGCTGGACTAACAGCTAATATATCCTGTGGGGGTATTCAAAGTCTTTCTATACACCAGGCCCCCAGTTTAGGTCATCCAAAATGCGCAGGTCCTGAGGAGGTCCTAGGAACTACACGACATGGCGCCACCAATGCTGGTTTGGTTCTTATATTAACAGTAAAATCTGAGTAATTCAGCCGTGCTTTCTCAGAAAGCTCTACTCACACTGTTCAGAGACATCTGAAGTGGGAAGGGATATCCGCCTCAGCTGAGCAGGTACACACTGTGTATTGGCTGAAGGTTTAAAAACAAGCTTGTAAGGATAAAAAGTTCCCACATTGTGCAAAACCCTACCTCTTAAACTTTCTTTTCTTCTCTTTAAAAATGACTGATCCTGCGAGTTCAGGGAAAGACGGATTAGCAAATACTCTGAATATTACAGAATATTGCAGACAGGCAGTAACTCTGAAATTGCTGGAATATGGCATACCTGCAACAGGTGGCCATATATATGCTTGAGGCACACGAGGTGTTCAGCTCAGAGGTATTCTATTCTTGGGTTAGATTCCCACCTGCAGATCCACAGACACTATTGCTCCATGAATACATTGAAGTGGACCCACCGGAAGAATACATTCCATACGAGGACATTGAAGTCCTGTTAACTCACCAGCAGCAGAGAAACTGGTTTGAAGGCGCCCTAAAACATACAACCTCAGTCGTAAGACTTGGTCTGCTCAGCACAGGAGGAGTGACATGGCCAGTCTTAGCGACATACACGCCACATCCCGAGATAGACACACTCCCAGTAGGGGAAGTGCGTACACTAAATAAAGAAGTAGTCAGGCTATACAGACACATTGTCCAGTTCATCATGCGAACAATCACAATACAACCTGCAAGAGCTGCTCCAGCTGGTGCTCACCAGACCACACCTACCATAAGTCCACAAACACTAAAAGCAATAATGGGTGCATGCCCATCAAAGAGGGAACAAATACCATTTTGGATTGCACAAAATAATAGCACAGATGGAAGCAGTATTCCCCCATATGGGTCTGCACACAGAATGTTAACAATTTGCTAGCCAATGGGAATGGTTCCCTCAATTGAGGACTGTACCACATGGGGCACAATCTTTTCTACAGTTTACGTTAGAATACATGGTACCCCTTCCATAGCCATTATTCCAGATGTATTGAAACAGGTACAAAATGAGTACGGGGCGGGACCTGCCCTGGACTTGGGACTGAAACCGAAGGTTAACTTTGACCAAGTCTTAGCCATTATGTTGAGCAATATAAAAGGGGAAGCAGCAGATGTGGTTATATGCCAACGCCTAAGGGACACTGCTCATGCAAATCAGGAGCTTGAATTACCAAACATTATCGAAGAAACCTATGCATCATTTGGTAGAAATAGTTTGGGAGCCAAACCCGGATAACCACAAATGGTGAATAAATCGGATTAGGATAACTCGAAGCAAGCACCCAATTCTTCTAAAAAGAAATGGGATAATAATAAAACAAAAAATAAAAATAAAGAGAATAATTCACGAACAAGAGGTGGGTCTTCCCAAAGGGTGTCCTCTGAAAAGAGGTAGAACCTAAGGAATCGTGATAACATTGGAAAAACTGACAGGTATCAGGATACTGATAGACGTTCATTTCATTCCTTTTAGGATTCATCAAAAAACTAGGAGAGGGAAGGACGGTAAGAACACAAGACTGTAGATCGATCAAAGGGAAAAAAGGAAACACATCGCAATTTGGATTATATTATCAAACAGGAAGAACAACCTAAAACAAAGCCTCAATTCAAAAAGAAAGTAGATAGATTAAAAATCAGACATGCCCAGGTTACTGAGGATTCAGCTTCTGAATGGGGAATGGGCTCTGACGATGCTAGACAACGCGGCAGAAGTAGCAATAACTCACCAGAACCAGAGGGAATTTCAGGTGACAGTAGTATGGAATGAACAAATCATGGTGGAGACACCAGATACAAGAGTTAGTGTCCCACTTCGACTATGCGAATTAACTCTCCAAATAGAGGGGGACATCTCAAGAAAAATTAAATGTCTCTTTTGGTAGAACTCGACATTTGGATACGACATCCTGTTAGCGGAAAAAGACTGGCCACCTGAATTTGTAATGGATTGCCTAAAAGTGGAAAGCGGCATTTTGCCCGCCTTTTCCAACCTCGTTCCAGTTTCCTTGAAACATTCATATAAGTGGGAGTGGGTGCAAGCGCTAGCTCAAGCACTATATAGAAACCATGTAGGCTGGGATGTGGAGTCCAAACACCACAAGATGCCGTTAAAATCTACTCCAAACCCACAGAGACAATACCCTATTAACGATGAGGCAAAGAGACAGGTCTAAGAAATCTTGGACCAACTAGAATACCAAGGTGTGATTGAAACTTGGACCTCCACTTCTTTAGCTCTAGTTCTAGGTCCTGATGAGAACCCACAAATGACTTTTCGGATTCGAAATGCGTTGATCATAGAATGACCGTTCAAGTGAAAAAAACAGACTGTCAGGCCAACCTTTTTGTTTATAACTCTTGAATGAATTGATTGTTTAAAAAAATGTTTTGATAAAAATCATTAGGTTGCCCTGGACTGTACACTGTTTGGTCTTTGTCCAATGACTACAGTTGTGGAAGTAACACTTGAAAAACTTACCTTTGGCCCTTGTTGTTTTTTCCCTTTTTCCTTCTCTCGTTAAGTGTTTGGAACTTGAGCTTGTTTACTTGTTTAAATATATATTAATTGTTGTCTTGGTTTTGTCCTTTGTTGTTAATTAAGTGTGTTGTGAAATGTGAAAATAATTGTTTAGACGTGGTGTAGTGTGGTTCATGTAAATATTTGAAGAATCATGTTTTGTGTTGACCATTGAAATTTTTTTCTATTGAAATAAAAGAATAAAAAGAAAATTGATGATCAGATCACAATGAGTTTCCCGTGTGATCTAATAAAGTGATTTTCGATCTAACATCAGTATTGGCATCTCTTCTGCTTTGTTATTGTTCATATTGGCTTAACCTCGCTTATTAAGGGCCAAAACCCTCTCTTGTTGAGCGTAGTGAGAGAAAGAGCACTAGCACAGGGTAAACGCATCATTGTTTTGACCCCGGTACCTACTTTAGAAGCGGTTACCAAAGCCAGCATTCCAAACGCAAAGGCACTACATCCAGGATGGATACAATGGGCTAGTTCTCTCACTGCAACAGAAGTAGAATACAGATAAGATCCTACACTGAAAACAAGCTTTCCTGCAGCACAAACAAGAATACCCTCTCCCGATTAAATATTGCCTCTTGAACAGCATGAATACATAATTTACACTGACGGTTCTGCACAGCCTGCGATTGGAAGTAAACATCAATATAGTGCTGCATGTGCTATGGAGAAAGTACGTATGAGGGACAGTAAGTTCCATCCCAGCAATAAAACCACACAATCTCTAGGAGATAGTACAGCGCAGCTGGCAGAACTAAAAGCCCTGATAATAGCACTACAATACAAGGATCAGGAATTACCGACACTGATTGTGTGTAATTCATTCTACTGTGTAGAGTCTTATAATTAATATCTTCAGTACTGGGGCCAGAATGGTTTTAGAGATTCCAAGGGTTGCACGATAAAACACAAATTGTTATGGGAACAAGTGGCAAAGCTGAATGCCTGCCACAGGCTCAAGATATTCACACCTTGAATCATCAACGTGTTGGCGTGCACGTTGAAGGGAATTCACTGGCTGATGAAGCCGCCAAGGCAACAGTGCGAACTGCTGCCATTGCTGCAACACTTGTTCTCACACCGGTATAGACAGAGATATAATGATAGCTATCAACGCCTCTAGAAGCGCCTCTGCCATGCCAAAAGGCTTTCCACTCAAGTACTCCTACAAGTTAGATGCGCAAAACATCCCATATGCTCAAATACTAGGAGTGGGGGAAAGAGTGATACCAAATAAAGATTGCAGATTAGGTTTAATTCTAGCTGCACACAAGGGTCTAGGCTCAGCAGATGCAGGAATGACTGCAACAATGTCATTATTGAAGCAGCATTACTGGTGGTCGGGGTTGACAAAACAAACAAAGGATTATGTCCTGAATTCTGACATCTGCCAGCAGATGAAAGGTTCCACCACTGCAAGGCCACCACAAACACCACCACTGATTTCAGACATACCTCTTGCATGTGTCTATTTGGAACACTGCGGACCCTTAAATTCAGATGGGGCTTCAAGTACATCTTGGTGGCAGTAGATTCATGCTCTAGATTCCTATGGATTTGGCCCCAGTGCTTGGCTGATGCCCAAACTGTTATTATGGATTTGCGAGTCTTCATCGGGACACACACAATTGACACATTACATTCCGACCGTGGCCCTTTATTTAGCTCTCGGACTTACAAGGAAGCCATGGGAAGAATGGGTGCGGCCTTGAAGTACTCCTCCCCCTATCTTCCAAAGGGAAATTCGGTGGTGGAGAGGAAAAACCGGGACCTAAAGCAATCCTTAACAGCAAGGGTATTAGGTGCGGGTAGTAGTTGGGTCAATCACCTATACGGGGTCCAGAGGGCATTAAACAATATGCTAAGAAAATCCTTGGGAGGTCGTACCCCTTATGAAATCCTATTTGGGACAAGAATGTGGGTACGTGATCTCGATTGTGCAAGCACAGTGGTGGATGTGAAAGCATTTGAATTGAATGACAGTTTGGCTGTTTTACAGGAACTCAATAAATTCCGGGCATTACAAAGCAACGTGTAAGTCAAATGCACCACCACTGGGGAAGTGAAACCAGTTCTGTCAAGACCTGCCTGGGTCCCGCAGATTGGGGACCTGGTCACAGAAAACATTTTGGTCAAGAAAGAGTTTGGGCCATCCTATAGAGCACCTGTACCTGTCCTGGTGGTTGTAGGAACAAGAACAGTACTTATTGGTACACCTGTGGATAACACCAGAGCTAGCAGTATTTTGAGAAGGTGTATGAGAACTTATAGCCATTGATAGCTGTCTCACCTTCCCCTGGCTAAGATTCATCAAGAAATGGCTCACAGAATTGGGTCTCAGTTCATACTGGTTTGCGCCACACAATTTAACATGAAGCTGCAAAAATGTATTGAAAAGAACTTACTGGCTACACACCTTGAACACACTCCACTGTGACCCAACTCTGTGAAGGCTAACAACCCAATTTCTCATTATGAAACCTAATCCAAGTTTTGAAGAATTTCTTGACAACGTACAACCACACTTAGCAAAAATTCTATCTCTAAAATTAAGATATGGTATATTACAGATCAGGTGCTATACAGCAAACCGAGGAACAAAGGGAGATTGCACTTGCACATTATGCACTGCATGGACTTTAAGGCTTACTGAAAACAGAGCGCAATCTCATTCTTCTGCACAGCATACACCGGGGCAAGGAGGAAATGGAAACGTCCGCTGTGCAATAATCTGGGATTTAGGAAGCACCAAGATACACTGAGGGATCTGACTGGCAGCACTGCACCGTACTTAATATTTGCCCTATCCCGATATTTGTTCACAGTTGGAATTATAAGAAACAAAATGAGACTGAAACTGCGATGCTGTATCGAACAATGCGTTTTATTGAGAAAGCAATTTGAACCATACGAAACCAGTTGATATTTTAACTGTAACATACAGAGTTTTAGTTGATTTTAAGTATGCATATAATATATGGGGCGTACTAAAATACTTAGTGATGAGTTTCCATGGTTTTATCCTGTAACTGATGATGAATTTTAACTAGATTATCATATTTATTTCTACATGAACTTTATTTTATATCAAACAACTGTCTAACACATGTGTACAATACGGTTGTGTATCAGTAACTGGAAAATGTTTGGTTGTTTGTGCGAAACTTTTATGGCCTTCGGCCGAAATAAAGTATTCAAATTGAAGAACAATACTTTTTCCGCCTCTTGCCGGCAAAAAGAATAAAGATTTGTCTCAATTGATCTGATCAAACCACACCGTGTGGCCGATTCTCAACAGTAGGCCGCAGATCTCCTCTTGCTACTATACAGGAAGTTCAGATGGAAAGACTAATAGCCTTTCTAGACTCCACTGCACAAGGTGAAGGAGCATCAAATAACGGAGTACAAATCACACCAGTTGAAATTGAACAACATCCAGATATAACAGCAATGCAAATTGCAATTCGGCCCAACAATGACGTGTACACTAATGTGCCTCCACAAGACACAACTCCCAGTTCTACAAACCCTGCGGAGCTATCAAAGATAGATCTAACTTCATCTGGCTACTTCACCAACTTCGATGACTTTTCTTCAGATCCAAATGAACCTGAGCAAACGCCACCCATTTCAAAGAAAGAAAGATTTTGAAAATTCTATATTTTGCTAAAAAATACATACTTAGTGTCACCTTGGTTGCATCTTTGGTTTGCGATAGGGATTCTGTATCTGTTAATTTGGATTGGCACTGTAACTGTTGTTTTACTGCTGTTGAACGGATATTATTTCCCACAATGCTCTGCAGTACAACATGTGACTTGGTCCTGAAACCACATACGTCATCACACCGTGAACAAAAAGACTTGTCCCTAGTGAACATTACAGTGATTCCCAGTACTGGACGGTATAGTTTGGTATAAGATTTTACATGATGTATTTGGTCCCACTGAACATTTGAAAACTCCACATGTGTTAAAAATTTCTTTAAATAATTTCTTACCCCAGTACACTCTATGATGATTGGGACATTGAAACTGTAAATACTATGCTCTCAGATTTAGAACAGTCTGCTGCATTTTCTTACAGGGATTTGTATGAGGATACAACTGACTATGACACCATGTATTGTTACCAGCATTATGGTCATCACTTGTTGCTTAGAACAAGCGTTCCACGCACTGTCAATATTTACCATCAATGGGAGCATTGCCTGACACCACCAAAAGGTAGTTCTGCAACGTTCACACAGAAATTTGCATACTTTTCAGGGTTCAATACATCAGATCCAGCGTTGTATTACTACAAACTTGCGCATGCTAATTCAACTAAGAAAATTATGCAGACAAATACCAAGCGGATATATTCAGCATCTTTTATCTCCCAACTGTTTATACAGGGTTTCGACTATTGGAGAAACACCATAGACACTAAATCAATCTAGGGAACGAGAGAGTGGCAGGTTCAAAGGACTGAGGCATTATTTAGAGCTTGCCTCATACATTACAGATTAATGTGTGACAGATAACAGATAACAGAACAGTGCAACAGACTACCTGTTACGGGTTTGCAAAAAATAAAGGACCTAAAACACCATGCATTCCCTCACCCACACCTATTGAAGGTATATCAAATAATACACAAACAGGTGAGGGGACATTGAGTACAATAATGAAAACATAGAACTCATCATCTCCCAATTGGCAGGGTTGGTTGGTTTGGCCTAGAGAACAAATATGTGTAATTCTAGATTCAGGGGTATCACCGAAGGGTTAAGTATCCATAGGCCCGACCCACACTATGTACACACAGACGACCCAGGGGTAGTGACTTCTTATAGTGTTGGGACGTTGTGCCTAGAATGGCTAAAAACCTCGACACTATCACAGGTGAAACAACACTTGTCCCTCCTGTCAGATTACATAGATCTAAGGGATTTCTTGTTAGGTTCAAAGAAACCATGAAGAAAATGCTTCATGTATACAATCTACAATGAGGTCTGGAAAGTCTCCCAACAGGAAGCTGCTGAGAGACTGCATGAAATTTATAGAATTAACTTAGAAAAGGCTTTAGCTGTGGTAGAAAACTGAATGACCACACTTTCATCTCGTATTAATTTACTGGACAACATTGTAACCTCAGCTATCGACATAATGGAACAAGATTTGTTTATCCTACAACATGGGCAATCTCAACTGCAGGCTATCATGCATTTAAGCTGGACGCTTCAATCATTGTGGTCTAGCCACGTTTCATGGCGATATATTAACAACACCAGTCTGTTTTCGGTTTATAATCTGACCAACAGACAGGTAACCATGGCATGCAGAGATGCGAAGTACACTATGCTGCTCACTGAGAAACTAGAGAAGTTATCTTTTACTGTAGCAGAATCACTGTCTACGTAATGGTTAATTCATGGCTATATCACACTGCCAATCACAACATTCCAGTTCCAATACTGCCTTTGGTGCTCGCAATTACTTTTGTCTGCTCCTGTCTTCTGATTGTCGTAGCAAATATGTTTTACACGAGACTGACGACACTGACACTTGACCAATAAATAAATATTGAAAACATCCCAATTGTCATTCTGTGTGTGTCCTTAGAAAAAGTAAGCACGAGTGACTAAGTAAAAAGTACTGCACTGTTTTCAACGATACCTGAGGAATCAGGGTTGTCATGTTCAGTGGTTGCAAGAAACTACCTACACCGCTGTAGAATTTAGGGGGGTGGTAGTGGTAGAGCTAGCTGTTCTAACGGCCAACATACCCTGTGGGGTGTGTTCGGAGTCTGTTTATACACCAGGCCCCCAGTTTAGGTAATCAAAAAAGTGCATGTCCTGGGGAGGTCCTAGGAACTACACGACATCAGATTTTAGGTCATAATTATGAAAATTCAACGTTTTTATACAGTTGACATTTTCTTGTTCTAACCATTTGGTGACGGCAGCCTGTTTCCTGGGCCATATGGCCAGGTATATTTGGCAGTGGGCCTTTGTGTTTCCTTCCTAGGCACCATCACAATAGAGGGGCTGTGTGTTGGCAGGATGGGCCATCCTGACTTGATGTGGGGGGCAGAGCTGTCACCTACCACACTTATATTTCAATTTCAGCTCTCACACTAAGGACATCATACTAGGCTGTTAACCCCCAGACAGACTGGAACCAGGAGTGGGAGGCAGGAAATTCAAGACACCTCTGTAGAGGGAAAACTCCAGCAGCTTCTCCCACCTCAAAGCGGGCACCAGGTATGAAAATGGGACTGTCAGACCCACTCTTCAGTAAACTCCTGGACCTGTGGAAGCCCTGCTGGTGAGGCCTGCCATGCTTGCTAAACAAGAAGTGGACCTGCTCCCTTCATCCCAGACTGAAGTGACTGCAAGGCGTCAGCTGACTGACCACCTGTTCTGAACTCCAGGAACATAAAAAGTTCCAGAGGCCCCTCTGCAACTGCCTAGCTGACCTGCTGCAACCTGACCTGCAACTGGACCTGCCTGAGCCCTGATGGCCCCTGCTGGAGTAAATTCCTGATCCCCAAGTGGTACCTCCCAGGTCTTGGATCCTTGGTGTGGAATCAGTTGTTCTCCTCTTTGGAAAAAAGAGAAATTCTGAACTTTTGGGCTCTTTGCGACCAAGAAGGGGGCCTGTTCACGCCAAGATCTTGAGGGCTGTGCTGACCCTCAATGCAAGGCTACAGTTAATCCAACTCTTCGCACTACAGCAATCACCAGCAATGACCAGCAATGCAAGGTCTGTACTTTGCTCTACAGCATCGACAGCCAACACAAATCTTCAGCAACAACATGTGCGACACCCAGCTGGATCCTTGCACTATAGAAAAGACTGCCCGTAATGCCCGTCCCACTCATGACGCTACAACAATGAACATCTGCAACACTCTTTCTGGTCCTTGCAGCATCCTCTGCCGAAATCTTCACGCTGGACTTCAGAAGGCACCTTTTTCAGCAGGACTAACCCGGTTCCTGTACCTGACCGTGTCATTTTGGTGTCAAATCATTTATTAAAATGCACTCTATTTTTAAAAATTTAGGTGGAATTCTTCTTGTGTTGTGTTTTCACTTTATTACGGTTTTAGTGCTACAT
This sequence comes from Triturus cristatus, assembly GCF_964204655.1. Lineage (NCBI taxonomy): Eukaryota > Metazoa > Chordata > Amphibia > Caudata > Salamandridae > Triturus > Triturus cristatus. Next base: position 134,702,831 of record NC_140590.1, on the reverse strand, counting down.
AAATACTTTACACATTGCCTCTAAGCTAAACCTGTCTGCTTTTGTGCCAAGCTACCAGATGCTTAAGCACAGATTAATTTAGTAACTTTTTGTGGTTCTCCCTGACAAGGACTGTGGCTGTTGCTTGAGCTGGGCTCACAATACGTCAGCAAACTTCAGAGCTAGGGCCATCACCACTGCATTCATCATGCAGCACCTTAAACTGCACATTGTACTTTAGCATCCTGGTTAACATGACAGCATTCAGTTTACTCTCTCTGTCAGCACTTATGATGCTATTGGCTTTGCCAATACTAATTATCTTGCACATTTCATTTTATGAACATATCAAATACATTTGAAAGTAGGGACTGCACAAGAATATGCTGTTAATGTCACTGTGTGGGAACACATTTGATGAGCCTTTGTGTTTTTTGCATTTCTTCTTACTACCGTGCAGCTCTGTGTACTAGAGGTTCCATAGCCTTGCAGTGTGCTTTCACAGAGGGAAACAGTATACAAGGCAGTGGGCATGTGCCTGATGTTCTGCTGTGCACCGGATGTCACGAGCTAAGCACAGTTGCATGAAGATGGCCAAAGTGGCATGCACATGTCTGGAAGTTTTTTTTTTGTTGTAAAGTTTTTATTGAGGAATAAAACATTTGTCATGTACATATATCGTGATATACCGTTTGTTGTTTAAAGAAAAAAAAATACAGTGGAAGATACTACAGGTATTACAGTTTCATGAATTTCTTTTGTGTCATTTCAAGTTCAACAGTTGGTGAGATGCATAGTTCTCCCCGATAGGCATTCCAGGCCCCCCACTTTCTATCCTAGGGCAGCCCCTAATTTTGTAGACTTCTTTTTCAGCTACCATATATTTGTCCATTTCCGCCACCCAACCAACCAGCAACAGCTTGTCTGGAGCCCCCCATTTCATAGCAATGGCTCTTTTGACTAGGGTGTATCCCAGGGTGGTGAATTGTTGTTCTATGTCCGTAACATCGTTTGCTTCCCAAATGTTCAGGAGTCCTAGTGGGGGTTTCAGCACAATTGATTTACCCAGAGCCTCTTGCATCTTGTCTGTTGCTCGCTCCCAGATGTATCGTGTGTAGGGGCAGTCCCATAGAATTTGATAAAAGGTGGCTACACAGTTACAGCCACGCAGGCAAAGCGCATCTTGGCGAGTCCCTATCTTGGCCAATGTCACCCCAGTAAGGTACGTCCTATGTAGGATCTTCAATTGGATCAGTTTAAAGCGTTGATTAATAGCCGTATCCTTGGGGGACATCAGGGCAGTCTGCCAGGCCTCATCGTCAAGTTGCCCTATGTCTGATTGCCATCTGTCTCTAAGAATAAGGAAGGGGTCTGGCAGGTTATTGCTTAATTTGTGATATGTAAGGGAAATAGCCTTAGTATGGAGGGGCTCAGATAAAAGTCGGTCTTCCAGGGGGGACACTCGACAGGTCTGTGAGAGCTGTATTAAGCGCATGTCGGATTTGTAAGTATCGGAAGATTTCGCTGGGTGCCATTTTGTATTTCGCTTGTAGTTCTTTGAATGTGAGTAATTTCCCCTTTTTTCAGCAGGTCTCCAATCATGGAGATCCCTATCGTATCCCACTTGTCGAACCCTGCTTGATAGCATAATAGTCCCAGTTGTTGAGAAGACCATAGAGGTTTAGCTTTCGTCAACTTCCCTAAGCAACCCAGTCGTTTGTTAGCTATCTTCCAGACGGAAATTGTATAAGCCATGGGACCGAGGTACCTCCCCTTACGGAGTTTGATGTATAGGGCTCCTAGGTATCGGTTCCTTCCGGTCTGATATCTCTCTAGGTGGTATGCCGGGTTCAATGGGTGACTATACAGCCAGTGGTTGGTCGCCACTAGTTGTGATGCCCAATAATAGAGGCGTAGATCTGGGAGTGCGATGCCTGCATCGTACCAACTCTTCGGCAATTTCCCTAAAACGATACGAGGTGTCCCACATCCCACAACAGCGTGTGAACCTCCGATTCAATGCCAACAAAATATGAGTCTGAGAGAGGATATGGGCAATTCTGAAGTGCGTAAAGGAACCCCGGTAATGCTAACATTTTAAACAGGGCCGCACGGCCTAATAATGACAGTGGCAATGACCTACAGTGTCTGACATCTTCTTTAAAATCTCTGCAGGGGGGCAGCAAGATTGTTCGCACAGAAGGTTTTGGGATCAGGGGTGATGAAGATCCCCAAGTAGGTGAAGCACTCCCTTGTTACTTCTACATCACAGCCCTTAGGTAGTCGGGGCGTGTGGCCATGGAGAACGTAAAGTACGGATTTTGCCCAATTAATGGCATAGCCAGAGTATTTCCCAAAATTAATAAAGATATTGAGTAGGTTGTGAATCGATGTGTATGGAGAAGCTAAATAGACCAGGATATCATCAGCATACAGTAATATTTTGTCCTCTGTGTCCTCGTCCCATTTTAGCCAGCGTATGGTGACGTCACGTGTTACCCATGTCACCAGTGGCTCAAGGACAAGCGCGAACAGCAGAGGGGATAAGGGGCAGCCCTGCCTAGTTCCCCTGCGTAGCTTGAATTTACTCGAGGTATGGTTGTTAACCCGCACCTGTCCCCGAAGGTCAGTATACAGCACCCAGGCTATGAACTTGGGGCCAAATCCAAAGGGTGCGAGCACTTCGAAAAGGTATGGCCATTCTATTATGAGTCAAAGGCCATGGAGGTGTCTAATGACAGGATCACTGCGTCTTCCTCCAAGTAGGGTTGCCTCGCAAGTATATTATGTACCCTGAGAATATTTAACGCTGTGTTGCGACCAGTGACGAAGCCAGATTGGTCTGCATGGACCAGGGACGGCAACACGGCATTCAAACGGGAGGCCAATACTTTCGCTAGAACCTTAGCCTCTGCATTTATTAATGAGATTGGTCAGTATGATCCACAACAATCCGCGGCTTTCCCGGGTTTACGTATAACCACTATAGAGGCCAGTCTCTGATCTGGTGGCAAGACACCCCTCTCCAGGCTTTCCGAGTACATAAGATTAAGGTGGAGGACTATTTTCACTGCCATGGATTTAAGAAACTCTATTGGGATGCCATTCGGTCCGTTCGCTTTTCCTGACTGAACACTATATATAGCTTTGCAGAGTTCCTCATAAGTGAAATCTGCCTCCAACTCACCCCTGTCTGTTTCCGACAGGGAGGGCAAATCACTATCCGTAAGCAGTTGCCGGGAGTCTTCCGACGTATACGTGGTGGAGGGCGTGTAGACCTTCTCCAAATGGTCTGCAAACATATCTGCAATTTCTTGCGGGTCAGATATTTTCACACCCCCAGTGGTGGATAATTCGGGCACCCACCTGTGTTCTTGTCCCCGACGCGCAAGCCAGGCCAACATCTTACCCGCCCTTTCCCCATCTCATACACTCTGTGGACTGTGGACAGAAATCGCGCCCTCGCCTTTTCTCGCACTAGGGCTGTATTTCGAGACGTCTAGTGGTTAGGCAGTGTGCTGTGTCGTCACTGGGCGAAGAGTTATGGAGTGACTCTGGTTGTTGTGAGGTTCCGTGGGAATCGGAACGACATTTTGGGTGCGTTCGAATAGGGACGAGTTTGGTATCTACGAACCGCAAATGACGAGTTTAGTGGGTGTACGCGTTTTCGCTACGCTACTATGTACGGTTCGTCTCATTTGAGGGTATGCCCATCTCAACCCTTGGGTTCCATTTTAGATACGGCGTCCATTTTGTCCCTTGCCCTCAAGTAGCCAGCGAACGGACACTGTCCGCTTCGTGACCCTGGGATTCCCAAACCTTCGCGTGGGACACATGTTCCTTTGAAGGTCTTTATGGTGAGGGGGATGACACGGCAAGTGCAGATGGCTCCGCTCGAGGCTCATCTTGCTGTGCTAGGTTATTGTTTCAGTCGTGCATACATTAGGCACGAGTCCTTTGATCCTGCAATCAAGTCTTCTATATTGCTCTCTACACTGTTTCCTAAACTTGTGCACATCCTTGTTTATTCCCTTTGCATCTGTTTCTGTCCCTTCCTCTAATTCGTTACGGTTAGAATGGAATGTGCTTAATGTGAGGATAATGTGCTTTTACAGTTGGGAACCGGCAATGCTGCTGTAATTATGTTCCGGGTTTCTGAAAACATGAATGCGACCTTTTTGAACTTTACTGTGGGAACTGAGTTGTAACCTTCTGTTCGTTATGGTGTCCAAATGACGAAAATGTGTATAAAAGGAGCGATCCACTTGTGCAATTTGAAGCAGTCTCTCAGAACCTACACGCTGTGTACTTCTTGCGATTTCTGTATCCCTGCAGTAAATAAACGCTGATCTTTGACGCCGCAGGAAGTGCCCCGTGTCTCTGTGTTTTGTACGCCGGAACAGGTAACCCACGAAGGTTTCAGGTGTTGTCCCCTGGCACCGCTGGGTCTTAGAATAGCCCAGTCCTTCAGTTGGCGCCCAACGTGGGGCGACATCAGCGGTACCGGTCCAAAGCCCGACGATCGTGAGGAACTTCGTGTGAAATCTCCGAGGGAAGGTGCACCCCGCTTCATCGATCGAGTTGTCGAAATAAGTGGCCTGAAGACTTTTCCCGCGAAGATTCCCGCCTCCTGACGGCTGAGACGGACTGATGCCCTGACTGTCGACCTGTTTTGGCGCCTGCCGTAGTCCTTTGTACGGCGAGACGATAGACGGGCCTTCCTGGTGACGCCATTGCTCTTTCAGTTAAGTATTTGTGGGTCGCTCCCAGAGTAGACTTGGTTGTTTGCATGGTTCCATTGCATTTATGGTTCTTAGTTGTTGGTTCTTAGTTGTTGGGTTTTATTTGACAATTGCAATTGCCAAAAACCGAGGGTCTTGCATTTTTTGCGAGGACATCGTAATTCGATAGCCCTTGAAGTTTGTAAACTCGGTTAGTGTGCACGATGCCTGGCCGTAGTACTTTGTTTGGTTTCCTTAAATGTTGCAGCATGGGTTCCCGACTGGAGGATTCATGTCCGATACCTCCAGTTGGAACTCCAGTTTATGAGCTCTATAGTCGCCACGGAGTAGGTCCTATCGTATATAATGAATGTTGGATTCGATATACTAAAAATGATGGTGTTCTTAGTTGGCCACCACATGGTAGTTTCGAAACTGCGATATTGGATAATCTTGAAACTAAATTGTTTAAAAAGAAGGCTAGGCCGGCCATGTTTGATTCCTTTCGGTTATGGCGTAAAGAGGCCAAGCAGAAAGAAATCAAACAGTCTAAGAAAAATAAGAGGGACGGTGTTATTGCGGTAATGCGCAATGCAGAACAGTATCAGCGAGACAAGGCTGAGAAGGAGCAGGAAGTTTCTGATAGATTACATCATATGGCGGTGGATAAATGTTATCCGGTTCTACCGTCTAGTCCTGATAAGATGGGAGAAGAAACGGTCGAGGACCCCTTATTGTCTTATCTATTGAAATCACCACCTCCCTATGCACCAGATACTGTGGGTCCTGTGATTCCTCCAGCTCCTCAACCTGCTGTCTTGGCGGCTGCTGGACAGCCTGTTGTTCCTCCTGTTCTTCCGAATCCCCTTGTGCCACAAATTGTTCCTCCTCCGCTACCCGCTGTTCTCCCTATTGCTCCTTTGCCTGTACCTCTCCAGCCTATTGTTGCTACTACTCCTGCTATCTCGACTACTTCTACTATTTCTACGGTTACCCCTAATGTAGTTACTCCTGTACTTCCTTCTTCTTCCCCTTCTGTTCGTATTCGTATATTTAGTGCTGTCGCTAATCTCTATTCTCCACTTTTTGGACCGATACTTGGGTCCGATCTTTCTGATGTCTCTCAGAGGCGCAGTCAAATTCCTGATGGTAGAGAACGTGAGTCGTTAGTGAAACTGGCGCGTAAATGGATTAGTCATCCCGCGAAGTACACTTCGCGTATAGTTTTCGAGACGTTTTCTCAGTTTAATGAGCCCACACAAAGATTTGTGTATGAGGAAATGTGCAAATCTTTGAGAGAAGAGTTGGATAATGATGTGGTAGACAATGTACCGCCCGAGATCACTGAACTTCAGAATCAATTTTCGAGTGGTATGATTGTGGGTGCTAGTGTTCGACATGCTTTAGAGCGTCTGTTATCTTTTCGATCTACGGTATCACCTCGAGCATTGTTTAAGGGTGAAACTGAGGAGTGGATGGCACAACCTGGTCAGTACCCTATGCGGGAAGTTCCCCCAGTGTGGATGCCAGGTGATGCTGCTGCTGTCCCTGCTATTCCACCACACTTTCAGAGAGTTTGGATACACCTCCCATGGAAGCGATCGGAAGTTTTGCTTGTGAAGCAAACTTTGCCTGACCCCCGCAAAAATCCGGCAGGTTATTATAAAGAGTTATCCCAATTAGTGGATGCTACTATTATGAACCTTGCTGACATCGACATGTTGTTCGGTAATGTAGTACCTCAACCGATTTGGGCGAAAATCCGCCAAGAGAATCACGTAGCCGAGTTAGGTGGTGATTGGGCTGCTCTTGCTGCGGCTGACGCACGGCAAGTTGGTGGGGCTAAACCTGAGCAGCTCATTGGGAATATGCCCCAGAGGATAATTACACTCATGAAGACGCTTATGCCGGCAATAAGAGTTAATTGGGACAAATTGTCCGCGTGCAAACAAAAGAAGGACGAGAGTGTCTCCGATTTCTTCACGAGATTTGAGGAGGCATTCATCGATCATAGTGGTCAGGATATGAGCACTGAGGGAGGTCAGCGACTGTTTGTTGATAAATTTGTATCGAATCTGTTGCCTGAACTAAGCAACAAATTGAAGAATTCTGAAAGTTCGTGGGCTGTTTCTACCACTGCTCAAATATTAGCTACGGCCCAATACTACGAAAATAGAGAGAAAGAAGAAAGCGAACGTGCAGATAAGAAAACGAAGGATCTTAAAACTAAAGTCTTATTGCAGCAAGCGTATCCTCCGCGCTCGATTCAAAATGATTCGCAACGGCACAATCAATTACAGTCGCAGTTCACTAGGTCACAGCCGCGTACTGCCTCCTCTACACCACGAACTATGTTGGGGTATAATCAATGCGCATATTGTAGGGGTGAGGGCCATCTGAAGTTTAATTGTCCAGTCTTGCGTGACCGAAACAATGGCGTTTCGGCTCGAGGAAGTCGTAGTGGTCCTCAACAAGCATCACGTGGTAGGGGTCGCGGTGTTACTCAGAATCAGAATGAGCGTTTTGCCATTCCAGTAGACTCGCAAAATTGCTTTGATCGGCGTGATTTATCATCTGGTAGATCTGCAGAGTATCATGTGGATGACTATTATGTCGAGCATGATGTTGCTGCTGACGGTAATTATTAGGACAGCCATAGACAAAGAGAGGGAGTGGTATCAGTTCCGGTTGATCAGAGAGGGCCGTACGTCGCAGTTGCCACAATGGGCGTAGTTGAATTTTTTCTGCTGGATACGGGTGCAGCGAAAAGCTCCATCATGCATTCGAAACTCCCTGGCGCGCCTTTGTCTGGCTTAACAAATGTTTCCGTTGGATTCTCTGGCGCCCCTGTTCAGAATCCAGTTTCTTGTCCGTTGCCCCTTACGATTGGGTCTCGTGAGTTAGAAGCTCCTTTGCTTTTGACTACTGGTTGTGGTGAGAATCTTTTGGGCCTGGATTTGTTGAAGCGGTTACACGCGACTCTGTACTGTTCTCCTGCGGGAGTGGAGCTTACGTTGGGTCAGAAAGTGATTGTACTTGTCGACTGATAAGCTCCCATCGGAATTGAGTTCTCTTCCTAAGTCTTTGTGGGCGACGGGTCCCAACGACGTGGGCCTGTTGGATATACCGCCTTATGTTGTTCAATTGCAATCGAATGTGCGACTACCACGCATTCCCCAATATCGTATCTCTCTTGATGGAGAGCGAGCACTATTAGCGATCATTTACGATTTGATCGATAAGGATGTCATCGAAGAAACCCGTGGTAACGTGTGTAATAGTCCTGTGTTACCTATTTTGAAACGAACTGATCCATCCAAGCCTCCTGTGTATCGTTTTGTTATTGATTTAAGGGAGGTAAATAAAATTGTGATTCCACAGTTTCCCGTGGTGCCTGACATTACGGCTTTGCTGACTCTGATTCCAGCTTCTGCATCTTGGTTCTCGGTAATCGATCTGAAGAATGCTTTCTTTAGCATTCCGATTGCTGAGGAAAGCAGAGATCTATTTGGTTTCTCCTTAGGTGGTCGCAGTTTCAGGTTTAAACGCGCACCTCAGGGCTACTGTGAGAGTCCATCGATCTACAGCCAAGCTCTTAAGAGTCAACTTGATGCGTTTGTGTTACCGGCTGGTGCGGCCTTGATTCAGTACGTTGACGATCTGTTGGTAGCTGCCGACACTGAACAGATTTGCAAAACTGCTACAGTATCACTGTTGCAGCATTTATGTGACTTACATCACAAGGTGTCACCTTCTAAGTTGCAATATTGTTGTCAAGAAGTAACCTATCTAGGTCACTTATTGTCAAAGGAGGGAAGAAGGTTGACCCCAGAGAGAATTGCAGCGATCGCTCAAATGACTGTGCCAACAACTCAAAGAGATGTGCGTGCCTTTCTAGGTATCACGTCATACTGCAGACAGTGGATCCCAAATTTTTCACTGTTAGCGAAGCCATTGATAGCTCTTACGTGCAAGGATGTTTCGACTCCTTTGCCATGGACGGAAGAATGTCAGAAAAGTTTTTCTGAACTGCGTGATGCGTTGTGTTCGGCTCCTGTGTTAGGTACGCCTGATTATGGTAAGCCATTTACACTATACGTTCACGAGAGAGAAGGTTGTGTGTTGAGTGTTTTGACGCAACAATTTGGTGGTAAGCAGCGCCCATGTGCATATTTTTCCTCGACCCTAGACCCGGTAGCTAGAGCGTTGCCGAGTTGCTTGAGAGCGACAGCGGCAGCTGCGTTGTCTATTCGACAATCCGCAGGTCTGGTTATGGATAATATGCTCACAGTGATTGTTCCGCATGCAGTTGACACTCTCCTGAATCGTACAAAAACTCAACATCTGACGAGTGCAAGGTTGTCCGGTTACGAGTTAACACTTTTGGCAAGTCATATACAGATCAAGCGTTGTAATGTGCTGAATCCGGCGACATTGTTGCCGACTAATGTGGAATCAAATGATGTACCACCACATGATTGTTATTTGCGAACCGAAGAAGAAACGAAGGGTCGTGTGGACCTGAAAAACACTCCATTGACAGACCCCGATGGCACTTTGTATGTTGATGGTTCATGTTTTAAGTTGCCGAATGGTGATGTGACGACTGCGTATGCTGTAGTGACATTGAGTACGGTTGTGGAAACTGCGAGGTTGAGTCAGAAGTCAGCGCAAGCGGCAGAGTTGATTGCGTTGACGAGAGCGTGTGTTCTGTCTAAAGGAAAGCGAGTGAATGTATTTACTGACAGTCAGTATGCGTTCGGTGTTGCACATCGCTTTGGACGATTGTGGAGAGAGAGAGGATTTATGACATCGCATGGTACGAAGATCCAACACGGACAGCTTGTGAACGATCTTTTGGATGCACTTACATTGCCTAAACAGGTGGCGATCGTTAAATGTAGTGCGCATCGAAAGGTTACGGATGATGTTGGTCGCGGTAATGCATTTGCAGATGAGATTGCTAAAGAAACGGCTAAGAATCTTGCGTCCCGAATGTATGTTACGAGTTCAGTGAGGGGGCCGATGGAGACTGGTATGTGTGAAGACACTGTTGAGAGCGTGAAAGCAATTCAGAATGAGGCCACTAAAACTGAAAAGACCAAGTGGAAAGAAGGTACGGGAAAGTTAGACACCCATGGATGTTGGGTTGATTTGTCGGAATGTCAGAGGTGGATGTTACCGGATGCATATGTGCTAGCCGTTGTGACTATGGCTCACGGCTTGTCACACATTAGCGCGAAAGGTATATGTAAGGTATTATCTCCTGTATGGAAGAATGATGGTATTGCTAAATGTGCTGAGAGGGTGGTTAAGAATTGTATGGTGTGTTTGATGTATAATCCTGGCAAGGGCACTCCCACTCCACCTGGCCATTTTGCCCCTCCTACATGTCCCTTTGAGGTTATCCAGTTGGACTTCATCCATATGGAAAGATGCAATAACCTGAAGTACGTTTTAGTTGTGGTTTGTGCGTTCTCCAGATGGATAGAGGCCTATCCTCTTAAAGATAATACTGCCCTGTCCACAGCGAAAGTCCTACTGAAGGAATACTTTCCTCGGTATGGAATGCCACGGATTGTGTGGTCAGATAACGGAAGTGAGTTTGTGGGAAGTGTGATGCAGAGTGTGTGTAAGGGCCTTGGAATTCGACAGAAATTCCATAGCGCCAATCATCCTCAGGCAGCAGGTTTGGTTGAAGGGTACAATGGTACTCTGAAACTGAAACTTGCAAAGATACAAGCTACGACTGGTTTGTCATGGCCTGATGCTTTGCCTCTGGCTCTCTTGTCAACCAAGGCGACTGTACACTCTCGAGTAGGGCTTAGCCCATATGAGATTGTGTTCGGCCGCCCTGCGAACATTTGGGGAGTCCCGAGGCCTAAGGCCTTTGATAGCCTTGAGTATCCAATGTTAATTGATTATCTTCATGATCTGACTGCTAAACTGAGGTTAATTCATCAACAGGTCTTTGAAGCTTTGCCGGCACAGACAGAGGGTCCTGGACATCGGCTCCAACCGGGTGACTGGGTTGTTACCCGAAATTTTTGCAGAAAACGCAACTTGGAGCCAAGATTTGTGGGTCCCTATCAAGTGTTGTTAGCTACAAGGACTGCAGTTCGGTTGGAAGGCAGAAAGAACTGGGTGCATGCCACCCATTCCAAAAAGGTTCTGATCCCTTCACCAGCAGATAATTGGGTGAGAACTGGTATTGCGACAGCGGAAACCGAGACTCCTCTACGTTACGTGCCGTTTAGCGATGCTCAACCTGTAGTAGACAATTCATTGCAGCCAGACACATCTGTTGAGTCATCAGTTTTGGAGAACTCAAGGTTTGAATTGTCATCTGATCGATTGAACACTGTTTCATCAGCTGAACAATTATTTGAAGAGCAGACTCGACCTGGAAGAAGTCGATATTCTCTTCGTTCACATGACAAAGACTAATAAACCTTTTTTGACTCATATTATCGTTACTGTTGCTACGAATATTAAGAACAATTGCATCCTTTGCTGATTTTTGAGTTTCTTTCTATGTGTACTTTCTACAGCTGGGAGATTTTTTTGATGTTTGTTTAGGAAAACCTATCATCCGGGTTAACCGTAGGGCCGTGCGGGTACTTCCTCCTGTTTAGCAGGGTCCTGACACTAGGTCAGTTACCTTTTGTCGATTCCTGGGAATTCCTGGGGATTGATAATCGCTACTCAGAACGAAGTGCGTCAAGAACGTCATGGATGGTTTTTAGAGGAAGGCGTTCTCTAAGCTGTTGGAAGTAGAAAGGATGTCGGCGCAAAGATCAAAATTGCATAAGATTGTACGAACGAAATGCTTTTTGTTTCAGGTATTTCTACTGTTCCTGACTGTTTCTATGTTATTGGTGGGCGGAGTGTATTTTGGAATACAGTTGTTATTGCCTTCCGTTTCACCTACTTTTTCTCCTGAACTAAGTTCTATTACTACTGTTTCCCCACATTCCTTTCATCCTCTGCCCCAACATGAACAGGTTAGACGTGCGGAATTCATGAATAACTCTTTCGTTCAGCTTTTGCATCAGCATCAGTTGGTGATGAATACTACCAATTGTTGGGTGTGTGGGTTAATGCCACATACCATGGATAGAGGTATTCCGTATTTGGTTCTTCCTTACAGTTCCCAAGGGTCAGCTCGAGCATTCCAAACTATGTTCCGTAGTGCACTAGATTCCTACCCCATTCGAGAGCCACGTTCTGCAAACTTTGGTCCTGGTCCGTACCACAAGCCTTTGGCGATAGCGATTGCTGATCTAGATCGAGATATTTTTGATGCATCACTTATTCCAGATGAAGAGTTACAAGCTTATCAAGATCTGAGTGAGACTGAGTATAGTATGTCAGTGGGTGATAGACAGCTCAAGAGCTCGTCTCCAATATGGATCGTACCCCACCTCGGTAATTTCTGCTTGAAAGGTCTTGGTCGAAATCCGAGAGCCCAGCTCGGGGAGAGTGGTTGTACTGACACGTACGTTCTACCGATGCTCTCTTCCCCTGTTTTCCTGACTGCCAAGGGTACCTATTTCGTATGTTATGAGCGTGCATATACATGGTTGCCTCGTGACTTCTCGGGAACCTGTTAAATTGCGAATCTTTTGCCACCGACTTTTACGGTTGCCTCAGACTATCACAAAACTAGAGTTGTGAGAGGCGTTGTCAGCAAAGAGGACACTGCGGGTCAAGAAGCAGGAGATTTCTTTAAGGGTTTCTTGCCGTTTTGGGGACCTATGGTTAATAGTAGGTACCTGAGACAGTTGACCCGTGTGGTAGAACTGACTGCTAACATAACTGCGAGTGCTCTTGGTAATTTGACAGCGGAACTTCAAGCGGATAGACTCATGACGTTGCAGAACCGTATGGTTCTAGACGTTGTTCTTGCAGACAGAGGTGGTGTGTGCAAAGTGATTCATTCGAGCTGTTGCATTTTCATTCCTGACAACGCTCCAACCGTTTACCAAGCCATCTCGAAGTTGCATAAGATTTCCGAGTCCATACACGTGGACGAGGGTAATTGGACGCTTCTAGGATGGTTTTGGGGCCTGATATCAACCTGGGGTTGGAAGATTCTGATGATCGTAGGAGTTGTTGTAACGTTTCTGTTCACGTGTTGTCTTTGCGTACAGTGTGGTCCGGCCTTATGTGGCCTCTGTGCTACGACGTGTATAAGACGGCCATCAGTTACCAAGGAGACGTTGATGAATAGAATGATGTTCCAGCAGCAACTGAACGATTTGATGAATATCGAAATCGATTCTGATCTCGATTAGTGCTTTCCTACATGAGGGCAAAAGGAGCGTCTGAGGTTCCGTGGGAATCGGAACGACATTTTGGGTGCGTTCGAATAGGGACGAGTTTGGTATCTACGAACCGCAAATGACGAGTTTAGTGGGTGTACGCGTTTTCGCTACGCTACTATGTACGGTTCGTCTCATTTGAGGGTATGCCCATCTCAACCCTTGAGTTCCATTTTAGATACGGCGTCCATTTTGTCCCTTGCCCTCAAGTAGCCAGCGAACGGACACTGTCCGCTTCGTGACCCTGGGATTCCCAAACCTTCGCGTGGGACACATGTTCCTTTGAAGGTCTTTATGGTGAGGGGGATGACACGGCAAGTGCAGATGGCTCCGCTCGAGGCTCATCTTGCTGTGCTAGGTTATTGTTTCAGTCGTGCATACATTAGGCACGAGTCCTTTGATCCTGCAATCAAGTCTTCTATATTGCTCTCTACACTGTTTCCTAAACTTGTGCACATCCTTGTTTATTCCCTTTGCATCTGTTTCTGTCCCTTCCTCTAATTCGTTACGGTTAGAATGGAATGTGCTTAATGTGAGGATAATGTGCTTTTACAGTTGGGAACCGGCAATGCTGCTGTAATTATGTTCTGGGTTTCTGAAAACATGAATGCGACCTTTTTGAACTTTACTGTGGGAACTGAGTTGTAACCTTCTGTTCGTTATGGTGTCCAAATGACGAAAATGTGTATAAAAGGAGCGATCCACTTGTGCAATTTGAAGCAGTCTCTCAGAACCTACACGCTGTGTACTTCTTGCGATTTCTGTATCCCTGCAGTAAATAAACGCTGATCTTTGACGCCGCAGGAAGTGCCCCGTGTCTCTGTGTTTTGTACGCCGGAACAGGTAACCCACGAAGGTTTCAGGTGTTGTCCCCTGGCACCGCTGGGTCTTAGAATAGCCCAGTCCTTCAGTTGTAGGTCACTCTCAATTTCAAGTATGTGCTCGTTGTGACGCCGGATATGGCCCATCTTTAGCGCTAGCGCATGGCCTTTCAACACTGCTTCATACGCTTCCCAAATTGTCTGGGCTGATTTCACCGATCCAAGGTTTTCTGCGAAATAGTGGCCAGTCTGTTCTGTAAGTTGTTCCCTGATGGCGGGTATCTCAAGGAGCCACGGGTTTATTACTATGGAGCTATGGTGTTTGGGGCAGCGGAAGGTAAGTTCGACCCACACCGGGGAGTGGTCTGAGATTCATCGCAGGAGCCCACGGGGATTTTGAAAGTGGCCTACATCCGTCAGATATGTAAGGAAGTAATCCTCCTGTGTGCATGGGAATAGTAGGTATAGTATGTCATTTGCGGTTGAAATGAGCGCCATATGTCTGTGAGTCGTATGGCCTGAGTGAATTCCGCCATGAGAGTGTTGGGTCTGGTAGCCTGCTGTTGAGGGTGTCTATCTACTCTATCGTCCATTGTTAAGTTAAAGTACCCTCCATTATCAAGGTGCCGACCGGCAAGTCCAACATTAATGCACCTAGGTCTCCAAGCGCCTCTTTTTCCAATGCAGGGGGGAGGTACACCGAGATGACATTCAATACTTTCCCCTCCCATGTCTGGAAGTTTGACCTCTATAGTTCTGTTACCCATGGGAGCAGCCTTCATATATAAGGGTCTTAAAGAGCCTGTTCATATCACTACATAGATTTAGATTTCAACCCTTATATACAGGGTGTGGATGTAAACCAGTACTTCACTGCTCTTGCATTTCATGACTGGTGGAGCACAGGGTCTGCAGGTTGGACAGCACTGTGCCCTGCCCGCATTGAGCCGACCCTTACAGCACCCCTGCACTATCTCAAGACTGCCACAAGGTGGCAGGAGTAGGGCCAGGTTCAGATTAGTGCTCATCTCCCTGGGAGCACTGGATGTGTGGGTATTTGTCTCTTGCAAACCTTATATATACCGTAGGTGTAATACAGAGCTAATCGTACAGGTTGGGAATCACATTGCTCACTGGTAGTCCACAAACACTTTACGTGCAGACGATGCCCTGTCACTGCTGTAGTAAGAATCCACCTCTTCCATGGCACAGCCAGTCCTCACCATGAGGGAACAGTACTGAATTCATGCTCTGTCTGAATGAATATTTATAATGAAAAATGATTGTACAACTTGTGCACAGGTTTAGGTGACAGAAGAACGTGCCTGTTTCGCAATCTGTCTTGCAATGTAAAGGCTTTGTTGCTTAATCAACTGTTTAAATTATGCATTGGATGGGCTGAAATGTGGACACCAAACAAAGCATATTATAATAGAAGAGATAGTGATTCAAAATTTCACTTGTAGAATAGGCAACAAAAAGAGGTTGATCCCTGTAAAGTTCAACAAGACTCTAGGGGTTCTGTGGGTAAGACCATCACCAAGGAAGTGGCAAATCAGAGCATCTGGGTTCATCCCAGGACTAGGACATCCACAACTACAACCAGAAGCTCAATACATTTTGTTTTGTTTAAGTAAGAGCAGTTGATGTTCATCTCACATATTATTGAACAACGCTAATGTATGGACACAAAATGGATCATTATTTTCAAGTTGTAAAATCGAGTTCAAATGACATGAAGTGCACTTCCTGGGATAAGGAAATTCTGACATAATAAGTGTTGGTGTTGAGAAGCATGGGGAGAAATATGTATTCAAGTTAATTATTCCTGTTTAGGGATCATGCTGAAAGTTAAAGTTTATTAGAGTGAGGTATCAGGGGAAGTCTTGATATTGAAGTTTATTAGAGTGAGAGTCAGCATTGATGATCATGGTGAAACTTGTGCCCAGATTTATCAAAGAATTGCGTTGCCCTTCCATCACGCAAGATGACTCTAGGGCAATGCAATCCTTAGGTCAGGTTTACCAAATCCCAGAAACCCACCTTGTGTGGCTCGGAGTGGTTTGGTAAATCTGGAGTAGCGCAAGGCAGTGCAAATCACTGCCTGGTGTTACTCTACGCATGAAGGCTTTACATGGGTGGAGCATGGGTGCTCCCATGCATCCATCCATGTATTTTTGCACATTTCCAGATTTACAAAGACTAGTAAACCTGGGAATGCATCAAAATTGTACACCTTCTTAATATCTTTATTTGTCCTCGTTCTTTCTTAGAAAGAGGAAAATCACTTTAAGGATTGTTTTGGGGCAGGAAGGTGATGGCACAAGGGTGCCTGCCTTTGCACTAGACAGCCACACGTGTCCCAGCGTAAGGAGAGAGCAGGAATGCACTGTATCTTGATATTTATGGTGCATTCATGCCCTCTCCATATTATGCAGCGCAGCAAGTTGTCTTGCTGCATTGCGCTGCGTCAACGTTTTAGAAATCTGGGCCTTGGTGCTTAGGTCTATTACGTTGACACCAACATTGAGTTTTTATTTAGAAAGAGAGATTTGTGCCTGTAAGTAAGGTGAAAGCTAGGGGTTGGAAGTTGACATCGAGATGAGTGTTTGTGTTCACCCGTGTTACAGTTAAGGATCAACATTGAAGATCCTAATGAGACTTGAAGCCCGAATCATATCTTGGGTGTAAGCACACTCCATGGCAATGGACTATGCTTACTGCCAAGATAAGGGTTCTCCTGCCCTATGTAGATGCGAGTGGTCTATAGGTTTAATCATGGTGGAAACTGCTCCGTCTTTGCCGTGATTAGACTCCACCAATAGCCCTGTAGAGTAAAGGCTATCATAGGCAGACCTATAATTCCACCCATCTGATTTAGATGCACACAATTAAAGTTCAGTTTTACCTTCCGTCACTGCCAGGAAAACCCTGAAGGTAAGGGACAGTGGAAACTGCTACATGCACCTATAGCGAGGGAAGCATTGTCTTTTTTATTTTCAAAAAACAAACCCAGTTTGTGGATTTTAGTTTTCAAAATAGAAAAACAGAAAACACTTTAGTGCTGGGCTTCATCATGTTGATGGAGCTCTGCACCAACAGCGCAATGCATTGACAGGAGCGGTTCCTGGCAATGCTTCGTAAATGACCACCAGCTCGGCAGTCATTTATAAATACGACGGTTGGTCCCACGGAACAACGGGTCATCCATCAGGATTTATATCAGGCCCCTGGTCTTGAAGTTTATTATAATTAGTAAAAAGCACTGAAGATCATGGTGAGACTTGATAGTAATGTTAGTTAGTGAAAAATAGTGGCCTTGGGAATCATGGTAAGATCTTGAATTAAAATGTATTACAGGTAGGGATCAGTGTTCAGAATCACGGTGGGACTTGGTATTAAAGTTTATTAGAGGTAGACATTGAAATTGAGCATCACAGTGAGACTTGGTGTTTAAAGTTTATTATAGGTAGATATTAGCATTGAGGATCACAGTGAGACTAGGTATTAAAGTTTATTAGAGGTATATATCAGCATTGAGGATCATGGTGAGACTTGGTATTAAAGTTTATTAGAGGTAGGCATCAACATTGAGGATCAAGGTGAGACTTGGTATTAAAATTTATTAGAGGTAGATATCAGCATTGAGGATCACGGTGAGACTTGGTATTAAAGTTTATTAGAGGTAGGCATCAGCATTGAGGATCAAGGTGAGACTTGGTATTAAAATTTATTAGAGGTAGATATAAGCATTGAGGATCACAGTGAGACTTGGTATTAAAGTTTATTAGAGGTAGATATCGGCATTGAGGATCACGGTGATACTTGGTATTAAAGTTTATTAGAGGTAGACATCGGCATTGAGGATCACGGTGAGACTTGGTATTAAAGTTTATTAGAGGTAGATATCAGTATTGAGGTTCACAGTGAGACTTGGTATTTTAAGTTTATTAGAGGTAGATATCAGCATTGAGGATCACAGTGAGACTTGGTATTAACCCGTTGTGTGCCCATGACGAGCTGGACTCGTCATGGAGCACAGTCGTGCTGTGCCCATGACGAGTCCAGCTCGTCATGAGGCATTCCCTGGCACCCCCCCCCCTTTCACTGTAATGTCGCGCCGACGTCATTACAGTGAAAGTGAAACTGAAATGAGCCAAGAGGCTCATTTCAGTTTCACTTTCTACGTGCTCAGGGGGCTATCTCAGCCCCCTGAGCACGTAGAAAGACGGGAGAGGTATCGTTGGAAAGGGGAGAATCTCCCCTTCCCAGTGGATCCCTGCTTGGGGATCGCCACAGGAGGGCGATCCCCAAGCAGGGATCCACCCACTAGACACCAGGGAGGGGGGAGCGGCCCCCTGGGCACGGGCCTTTGCTCCCCCCAACTAACGTTGGCACCATTTAGTCTTTTTGCCCCCCCGGGGGGGGGGGGGTAAAAACCCACTAGACACCAGGGAATATAAAAAAAAAAAAAATAGGGGTGGGGGCTGCCCAAAACGGGCAGGCCCATGCCCCCCCCCCAATTACTACAGTCTTTCTGCCCCCCCCAGGGGGCGGATGGGGCATTGGCCCCTAATCTGCCCCTTCGGGGGGCAGAAAGCCCACTAAATACCAGGGATTTATTTTTAGATTTTTTTTAGGGTGGGGGCTCGCCAATGCCCCCCACCCACCCGCCAGCATTACAGCCTTTCTACCCCCCCCCGGGGGGCATATGGGGCAGAAAGCCCACTATCCACCAGGTATTTTTTTTGCGCAATTGTTTTTAGGGTGTGGGCTGCCCGAAACGGGCACGCCAATGCCCTCACCCTCCCCCCCACAAAAATGACAGTCGTTCTGCCCCCCGGAGGCAGATGGGAGCTGTAGCCCCCAATCTGGCCCCCCCTGGGGGGCAAAGAAAGCCCACTAGAAACCATGGATTTTTTTGTTTTATTAGTGTAGGGGTAGGGGCTCCCCAAAATGGGCATGACAATACCCCCACCCCACCCCCAGAGAAACTCCAGTCTTTCCGCCCCCCTGGGAGGGTAATTGGCGGCAGCGGCCCCTGATCTCCCCCCTGGGGGGGCAGAAAGCCCACTAGGTGCCAGCGAGTACGCAGGCTTTTTTTATGCGTGGGGGTGGGGGCTGCCCAAAATGGTCATACCAATGCCCTCACCCCCACAAAAAATAGCCACAGTCTTTCTGCCCCTTTAGGGGCATATCGGGATGAAACCCCCTTCCCCGATTCCCCCCCAGGCCGGCAGAAAGCCCACTGGGCTCCAGGATTTTTTTAGCAATGTGCATACCTGTGGATTTTGGGCCCTAGCGCAGTTGGCACATAGGCAAACATAGCAAACTTGTCCATTTTTTAAAACTAGACACCGAGGGGAATCCAGGATGGGGTGACTTGACTGGCTCTCACCAGGTTCTGTTACCCAGAATCCATTGCAAACCTAAAAATGTGTCCAAAATAACAAATTTTCCTCACATTTCTGTGGTGGAAAGTTCTGGAATCTGCGTGGGTCCACAAAATTCCACCCACCCCGCGTTCCCCAAAGTCTTCCGAGAAAAATGGTACCTCACTTGTGTGGGTTGGCCTAGTGCCCGCGACAGGAAACGGCGCAAAACGCAACGTGGACACACCTCATTTTCGCTGTGAAAAATGACCCTTTTTTGGCAAAGTGACTAGCTGTAGTTTTTGAACCATAGCTCTGCCGGCACCTAGGAAAACCTAGCAAGCCTACACATTTTTTTAAACTAGACACCCAGGGGAATCTAAGATGTGGTGTCTTGACTGCCTCCCACCAGGTTCTGTTACCCAGAATCCCTTGCGTGGGTAGGCCTAGTGCCCGCGTCAGGCAAGGGCCCAAAACCAATTGAGGAGACATCAAAATTACCTATCACAAAACAACCTGGTCTTGCAAAGGGGGTCCCATGAGTTTTTTGCACCGGGCTTGGCGGCTATCTAGGGAAACCTACCAAACCCACACATTTACGAAAACTAGACACCCCGGGGATTCCAGGGAGGTATGGCTTCCGTGGATCCTCCAACGTTTCCTTACCCAGAATGCCCTACAAACCTCAAATTTAGCTGATAAAATCACCTTTTGACCAAAAATGTGTCAAAAAGGTGATTTTTTCAGCTAAATTTGAGGTTTGCAGTACATTCTGGGTAAGGAAACGTTGGGGGATCCACGCAAGCCATACCTCCCTGGAATCCCCCGGGTGTCTAGTTTTCAGAAATGTGTGGGTTTGGTAAGTTTCCCTTGGTGGCCGCAGAGCACCGGGCCAAAAACCCAAGTGATCCCCCTTGCAAAACCAGGTCGTTTTGAGAATTTTCATGTCGCCTCACTACGTTGTGGGCCCTTGCCTGTCGCGGGTACTTGGGCCTCCCACACGAGTGAGGCACCGTTTTTATCGGGAGACTTGGGGGAACGCTGGGTGGTAGGAAATTTGTGTCAGCCCGGTGATGCCACAACTTTCCCACACAAAAATGTGTGAAAAAGGTGATTTTTTCAGCTAAATTTGAGGTTTGCAGGGTATTCTGGGTAAGGAAACGTTGGGGGATGCATGCAAGCCATCCCTTCTTGGAATCCCCCGGGTGTCTAGTATTCAGAAATGTGTGGGTTTGGTAGGCTTCCCCTAAGTGGCCGCCGAGCACCGGGCCAAAAACCCAAGTGACCCCCCTTACAAAACCAGGTCGTTTTGAGATAGGCACCACAGAAATATGGGGAAAATGTGGGGGTTTTTTTGGCAATTTTTGAGGTTTGCAAGGGATTCTGGGTAACAGAACCTGGTGGGAGGCAGTCAAGTCACCCCATTCTGGATTCACCTGGGTGTCTAGTTTTCAAAAATGTATAGATTTGCTAGGTTTCCCTAGGTGCCGGCAGAGCTATGGTTCAAAAACTACAGCTAGGCACTTTTCCAAAAAAGGGTCATTTTTCGCTACGAAATTGAGGTGTGTCCATGTTATGTTTTGCGCCGTTTCCTGTCGCGGGCACTAGGCTGACCCACACAAGTGAGGTACCATTTTTCTCGGAAGACTTCGGGGAACGCGGGGTGGGTGGAAATTTGTGGATCCACGCAGATTCCAGAACTTTCCACCAGATAAATGTGGGGAAAAGTGTTTTTTTGGCAATATTTTAGGTTTGCAAGGGATTCTGGGTAACAGAACCTGGTGGGAGGCAGTCAAGTCACCCCATCTTAGATTTCCCTGGGTGTCTAGTTTTCAAAAATGTATAGGTTTGCTAGGTTTCCCTAGGTGCCGGCAGAGCTAGGGTTAAAAAATTACAGCTAGGCACTTTGCTAAAAAGGGTAATTTTGCATTGTGAAAATGTGGTGTGTTCACGTTGGGTTTTGAGCCATTTCCTGTCGTGGGCACTATGCCTACCCCTACAAGTGAGGTACCATTTTTATCGGGAGACTTAGGGTAATTCAGATATGTAAAGGAACTGTTATTACCTATTGACTTTCGATGCATTTCTGCCTTCCAAATGGAAGACATTGTGTAAAAAAGAAGTCATTCTAAAAAATGACTGATAATTCTCATGCTAGTATGAGTATTCCCAATTTCGGAAATGCGCAAATATCTACTGTTTCTAAACTCTAAATTTTGTTCCCATTTCAGAAATACATAGGTGTCTTTCATACCGATTTTTCCATGTACACATTTTTACAGAATAATTACTATATACCCGGTACATAATAAAAAACCATTGCAAGTTGCTGCCCAGTTTTTGGATCTGGGTTCGTCGGGTTCTGGGTGAACCTACAAGTCCTATATATCCCCACAACCAGTAATGTCCAGCGGATGTAACAGTATATTGCTTTCAAAGAGCTGTCATGATTAGAAGAAGTTACAGGTGAAAACGTTGACACAAAAGTCTTTTTTATTCAACAAATTTTCAATTTATCCTATATTTAACTGTTAGTTTCTATACAAAAACCTTGATGGATCTACACAAATGACCCCTTGCTGAATTCAGAATGTTTTCTGCTTCTCTAAAATGTAGAGCTTTCCAGGATCCATTTTTGCTTTTATACCCATTTCTACCATTAACTGGAAGGAGGTCGAAAGCACAAAAAATAGCAAAAATAGGCTATGTCCCCGAAAAATGCCAAAACTGTGTAAAAATTTTTGGGTTTCTGACTAAAGTCTGGTATCCCCTAAAAGCTGGGAAAATTGTGATTTCAGTCCCACAAACCCTTTTTTGATAAAACTTGCAGGGAAAAACTCAGAAGCTTTCATTTGCAGCCCATTTTTCCCATTTTCCCCCAAAAAACCTACATTTTGCTGTATTGTGGCTCATTTCTTTGACCCCTCCAGGGGAATCCACAAACCCTGAGCACCTTCAGAATCCCCATGATGTTGGAAGAAAAGGACGCAAATTTGGCGTGGATACCTTATGTGGTCAAAAAGTTACAGGGGCCTCAGCGCGCACTACCCCAAATAGCCAAAAAAGGGCGTGGCACAGGAGGGGAAAAGGCCTGGCAGCGAAGGGGTTAAAGTTTATTAGAGGTAGATATCAGCGCTGAGGATCACGGTGAGACTTGGTATTAAAGTTTATTAGAGGTAGACATCGGCATTGAGGATCATGGTGCAACTTGGTGTTAAAGTTTATTAGAGGTAAACATCGGCATTGAGGATCACGGTGAGACTTGGTATTAAAGTTTATTAAACGTAGGGATCAGTGTTCGGAATCACGGTGGGACTTGGTATTAAAGTTTATTATACGTAGGGATCAGTGTTCAGAATAATAGTGAGACATGGTATTAAAGTTTATTAGAGGTAGACATCGGCATTGAGGATCATGGTGGAACTAAATGATAAACTGTAATAGATATCGGGCCTCACCTGCCAACAGAATCAGTCCTGCAGAGACCCAGCCTAGGGCAAAGGACCAAGAATATGAAAGAGTGACTTGTAAAACGCTTGTGGTTCCAGTGAAGACGCCCATAGCAATGATGGCGCTGCAAGCTGGGAACAAAAGGAACAATATGAGACATCTCTTCACTCCGGGAAAGCAGATGAATGAGGGCTGTTTACTTGGATCACTTACATCTGTTTAATGTGAGAAAACCACTATAGTTATAGTTGTATTTGTACTCATCCTGTTGTTTTACATTATACAAAGGTTTTGTGATCTTTGGAAAACTTAAACAAAAATCAGGTAAATATTACTAGCACCAGTATTAATAATTACTGCACTCTTTTGCCTTCCAGCATCTAAGCAGAGGTATCTGGTCTGTTATATGCTAAAAGGTATGGTTTTGGTTTCTGTACTGTTTTAATAACCTAAGTTCCAAACTGCAAGATGGAAAGAAAGAGAGACAGTAAAAAACCAAAAATGAAAGAAAGAAAAGAAGGAAAGAAGAAAGGGCGAAAGAAAAGATGAGAGAAAGAAAGAAAAAAAGAAAGTAAGAAAGAGAGAACACTCCCAGGTTCATGCCTGTGGTCAGTGCTATATGTTCAAGGGACACACTATTGGCAGAAATGTGCACGTCATCATCATCAAAAATCAATTCCATTAAAAATACTACATCCGATCTAAAATATTCTTTAAATGTGAATTAACATTTACCAAATATAAGCTGGCAAATCGAACGTATTCACCTAAACCCAAACAGCTCGTTAGTGCTGCTCATGAAAACAATGCACCTCATGTTTTGTAATGGAAGCACTCGCTAGAAGGTGAAATGTTATGTTATGTTATGTGATGTGTGTTTGTAAAGCGCGCTATCGCCCACGAGGGTATCCCGCAATAATACACCTACCAGCTCATGGCTGATTCAAGATGTAAGAGTGGTGTAGATGGTTGTATAAACAACACTGGAGCCTCTTCACCATAAACAGGATATTTATTGGTGGAGCAGAGACGAAGCGTACACCACACCAGCTGACCAGACACCAACTGACCACTTTAGAATACAGCTTGGATTAGACACGAGCACTTAGAACACAACAAGTGTTCCAAAGAAAGAATGGGGAACGGACACAAAGGAAAGGCTAATACATGAAAGGAAGATCAGTAAGTACATTAATGCATAACAGGAAGATTGGTAAGTACATTAAAGATAATAAGTGTTTACAACAAAGACACTGTTTCAAGGCATTAGCAAAAGGCTGCTGATGCCAAATAAGCTACCGGCTGTATATTGTACACAAGAGGTTGACTCTTCCAGATCTAATAAAATCAAGGATGCATTCTGGGTACATTAGTGGAGCGCAGTGCTTCACTGTCACAGTAGCAGCAAACCCTTTTACCATTATTGCATTTTCCCCTTCTACAAATGCCTTTTTAGGGAATGTATGACTATACAACACATGCCTATACCAGGCACGCCTTTACCACACATGTCTTTATCATACATTTGTCTTTACCACACATTCCTTTACCACACAAGGCAAGAATAGTTAAGGTAAGCTTACCCTCTACCTTTTTATATACCACAACTTTTTATATTAATTATAAATGTTTTTTTTAGTTAGGGTGTGACCTTCCAAACCTCTCTTTTTTTGTCTAAATGACCCCTACTCCTACCCACACCTAAAGCCAAAAAATACCCTTTAAACCCCATATCCTTACCCACTCCTAAATCCTGCACATTTGTTTATTACCTATACCATTACCCCGCCCTAAACCACAAAAATACCCTTGCTACCCTATATTCTAATCCACCCGAACTCCTAAAACTACCCTTACCACCTTATACCCTTACCCACGCCTATACCCTAAAAATACCCTTACCACCCTGTACCCTTTTCCGCCCCATCACTAAAAATAACCTTGTCACTCTATAGCATTACTCACCCTTACACCCTAAAAATATGTCTAGAACTCTATACCCCTATTAACCCCAAACTCTAAAATACCCTTACCACTGTCTATCCTTACCCACACCTAAATCCTAAATGATATATCTACAAAGACAGACAGACACACTCTCTCTTTCTTACCTTAAATATACTTATCTTGCATTGTTAAGGCATGTGTGGTGAAGGCTTATGAGTTATAAAGGCATATGTGTGGTAAAGGCATACGTAGTAAATGCATGCATGGTTAAGACAGCGTTGTAAAGGCTGTTTTCCTTGGTAGGTTGTAACTTTCAACTTCACTGAAATCACAGTGTTGTAGAAGATGCCGTCCTCATCTCTCCTCACCGCTCTGCGAGGTCCATTGTTTAACCGGTTGAATCAATGTCATCTGCAGCCAACTATGTGGTAAAACGATCAGTTGTAGAATATCTCATCATATTTAGTGCAATTCTTAGAGAGACAACAAACTGTTTCAAAACAAAGCTAGTATAAGGATTCACCTGCACAAAAATTCAGGATGGTCACCAGCTTCTGCTTATTCATCCCCATCGAAACATTGTTGACCCAGATTTCAAGGATCTGCGCAATGGCAGATCCCACTAACAACAGGAACGAGATGAGGATGAAGGCTCGAGTGGCGTTAATATCAGCTGCAAGGAAGGAAGAAAAAGTTTCTTAAACTGATTCAGAACATGTTTCATACATCACCCTGCCTTTGAGTTGCTAATGAATATTTTGGTGATGGTTTGGGTGGCGTTGTTGTTTCCTCTTCATCTGGGATAAAACAGGCCTGTAATTTCTGTCTAGCTTCATCCCCCTGCACTTTTGAGAGGCATTAAAGCATCCGTGCATATCTAAACAAAGCGACTACATTCCCGCCTCGGATGCGACGTGACGAGATACCCTACCTCTCCTGCGTATAGCGTGCGCCATCTTGTTTTAATCCCAGATGCTGGGACAATTCCTTTAGTTGGTTTTTCAAAGGCCAGAGCAGCACTTCCGCTAAAAACTGAGGGGATTATTGATGAGAATGTGGTGCAACGCAGTAAGTCCCCTTGTTGTGCCGCATAGCACTGCGTCACAGGGTAAGGGCAAGAATGCACTGTAGTTAAACGAATCTGACACATTTCTGTCCTCTCCTTGTACTGGCACCATTTTGGCTGCTTCACACTTATGCAGGCACCCTGACAGCATGGTGCAAGGGTGCCTGTGTTGCATGTAGGATTGTTAAGTGCAGCAAGGGGTGCCTTCCTGCACAAAAACAATCCTGAGAGGCATATACCTTTTTCTATGTCTGCTGCAGGATACAAAACACGCAAAAAAGGAAGTAACGAGGAGAAATAAAGATATTTCTCCTTATTGCGCCACCCCTGGGAAGGCGTATCTTTTTGGTAAACCTAAGAATGTTTAAAAAACACATGGGATTGGCATGAGAACACCCACGCACCGTCCATGGAACAGATTCCCAGAGCAGAGTAACGCAAAACAGCGATTTGTGCTGCGTTGCATTACTCAATACCACGCAAGGTGGCCTTGCTTGGCTTCATAAATCTCTTTTTGGACTCGCATTGCGCTCGCACAACATTGCAAGAGCAACGCAACTCCTCTCAAAAATATACCCCTGAGAATTTTCTGATGTTGCTCAAATCTAAACTATGCCCAAAGTAAGGGGTCCAGTAGTAGAGAAACAATTAAAAAAAAAAAAGCATCAAGTGTGTTAAAACGTAATGGTTGCATTTAGGTAATCACGGCTTATGCGTTTGACCAAACATGGTGTGATTCTGAGCAATCCCTTATCATCTCATTGTGTCTGGAATTATAGGAGGTTATCAGACACCAGCATAGTTTGATTCTATTGTTATGCCTGACTACCTGGGTGCAAAAAAGATCAAACAAACCTGGGGGTCAATTTCTTATATTTTTTAAATTACAGTTTAGTTTAGATGTAGGAGTCACAAAGAGATCAAACTCCAGACCGTTTCCTTATTTGTGAAACGCTTAAGGTCACAGTCTTCCCTTCTGCAATGTGAGAGAGAAAATTTAGGAGCAGATGTATGAAGACAGGTCTCAAAAAGAGGTGAGAAATTCTACACTGAAGTTTTGCAACGTGCATCTCACTTTGCGATGCAATTTATGTACTAGGTCGTGTTACAAAATCTCAGATTACAGGAGATCGCAGCGCAATGTGCCTAGCGAATATTCTGGATGTTGCGTTCGCAATCCGCTGTGATTGGCTACAAACACAGAGGTGGTGGCTCCAGGAAGGAACAGCAGACCACCATCCCTGTGTTTGTATTTTTTTAAAGCAGCCCATGTTCATGGCCGGAACTAGAGCTGCTTAAATAAAATCGTTCCTGTTTGGGAAGACATCGGGGTACAAGGAACCACCGTCTGCTGCCCCGAGGCTGACCGACATGATTTTTTTAAGGGGGAAGTGATCTCAAGAGGATCCCTTCCCCTTTGCAAATCAGCTGGGTTACCACCTCATTTGAGGTGTCGGTAAGAGGTCAATGGTTTCAACCACAAGTTTAGTCATAAACCATTGATAAGTACCATACCCAATTGCACATATGATGGTATTCTCCTTCTATGCCGCTTCCAAATAGTGATTCGGTATGAGTCACTAAACCTGTGTTGCCAGTCTGACCTCCATTTACGACTCGCAAGATGGGTTTAGTACATTTAATAAAACGTTTGCCTACCCTGTGAATTTGCTACTAGCAGTGCTTGCAAATAGAAGTGGTTTAAACATTTGACCCAAAAGTGAGAGATGAGAAACCTCCGGAAACTTCTGAATGGGACCGCTGAGTTCTGCCATTCTGACTGGCAGGAATTACCTTTCTAATGTTCAAACTAACTTATATAAAAGTAATCAAAGAGGGCTTCCACAATAACTGAATTATTCAGAAACCTAAAAATAACTTTAAAAATAACTTTAGTCATGTTTTTGCCGCTGCGGCCGGCACAGGTGGGGCGGGGTGGGAGAGGGGGGAAGTTAGTCGACAGACGACGGAATAGGTATAATTAAATAATCAATACCTATTCAGTCGTCTGTTGACTTCCCCCTTGCCGCACCCTGCCCCGCCCAACCGCCTCACCACGCTCACCTGAGCCGGCCGCCGCTGTGTTTTTGTGCTACTCGCCAAACACTCCCTTAACTTCAGGGCTATCAAAAGTAGGTGCAGGAAGGTCGAATCCATGACAGACTTTCAGCATTACGACTGACCATGTGACTTGTTTTCATGTAGATTCGTTTATTGCAAACATATCTTGTGAGGACATCCTGAAACTCTGGTGTGAGCCCAACCCTTCTGAACTCACATGTGATGCTCCTGCTTTAACCCCTTCAGTGCCACGCCCTTTCCCCGCCCTGTGCCGGGCGTTACATTAGCGGGCGGGGTGCATGACGAGATAGTCTCGTCATGGGCACAGCGCAACCGTGCTCCATGACGAGACTATCTCGTCATGGGCACTGAAGAGGTTAAGGGTTGTCCATGCGAATACCTTCAGATTGGCCTCCAGTTCCTGCCTTTTTAAAACTTTTATAGCATAGATGAAAAATTATCATAGACATTGTTACATCTCTGTTTGATTCCTTCTCTTACCAGCAGATCCAAGTGTCCTGCAAATACCCTGTATACAAATTCTCCAGAGTCCAAAAAATGTACCAGTGCCAGACATCCAGTAATCGGATGCGAGCGAGATTAGAATGACAATAATGCTGATGATGATAAGGACCAACGAAGACAATTTCAGGGCGGACATCATTAATTCTTTTCTGTGCAACTTCTTTAATCACCTGAAAAAATATAACACAGATTATTATATTGATAATATTTTAATAGAACCTCGGTTAGAACAATTCCCTGAGTAGTTAACTACGGGGTTTAATCAATAAATCCTGAATTGGGTAGCAAAGATAAAGTTCAAATGTTAAGGAAGCAATATATTACAGAGAGAGCTGTAAAATGTAAACGAATCAACAATACACGGAAAAAGAATGGCAAACTAAGATACTGCCTGCATGGCTCCATTCCAAAACCATTGTAGGGCCCAGAAGGCTCCGATAATAAAAGGAGTAAGAGCTTTTTACAGCACTTGTGATTTCTTCATACAGAAATTCACCGACAGAAAAAATCATGGAGGAAAGAGCCACTAGGTCTTCTAGGCGATGGCTCTGTGATAAAAAGCTGAGCTTTTCCACACACAATAAATACAATCCACTCTGAACTGAAAATTAAGCTTTCGGCAGCAAATGTATTGAGTAGATCCAAGTAGATGCCACAGTCAGCGCCATCTTGTATTTTTTCTCACCTATTTAAACCATAGCAATGACTGATATAACAAGCTAAAGCAAACCCAATGACTGTCCCCTGGATGTCTGTCCAGAAAAGGTTATGTTAGTGTTACTCCCTTTTCAACTTTTGCAATCAGTTGCTCTATAGGTTCTAAATTAAGCACCTAGTGCTTGAAATATAGGGTAAAGTTTCCCCCTTTAAAAAATCACAGGTGGATCCCGACGTTAAGACAGTGAAAACACCTATTTGTTATGTTATGTTATATAGTACTTTTAGCGCGCACTAATACTTAAAAAGTGTCCTGGCGCGAAATGTCCCTTAGAGCCCCAAACTACTGGAAGATATTGCCAGGGACTCCTTGAAGCATAGATTGAGACCAACAAGACTGTAGAAGATTCCAGACAGGGGTTCCCATCACAGAGGCCATCTTCATAGCATTACTCATGATCCCTGACTGCTATTATATTGAGTAGTAGTTTTACGAGATCTGTCATTCGCCTTCAACATTGTCAATTTTGAGATACTACAGATGTGGTCTACTGTAGCCTGGAAGACTTAGCTATTTCACGGATTGACATGATTCTGTTTCAAAGAACACAGATTATGAGACATGTTAGAACTGGGGGTCTCTAGTTGGCAGAGGTAGGTACCTTTGACCAAATAGGGACCCTTGCTTCTAAGTCAGGGAAAGGGGATTACACTACTGGATAACCCCTGCTCACCCGCTTGGTA
This sequence comes from Triturus cristatus, assembly GCF_964204655.1. Classification (NCBI taxonomy): domain Eukaryota; kingdom Metazoa; phylum Chordata; class Amphibia; order Caudata; family Salamandridae; genus Triturus; species Triturus cristatus. Next base: position 134,673,164 of record NC_140590.1, on the reverse strand, counting down.
GCTTGGCACAAGCAGACAGGCTTATCTCAGAGGTAGTGTGTTAAGCATTTGTGAACACATACAGTAATACAGTGAAAACACTACAGATGGACACCACACAGGTTTTATAAAAATAAGTATTCTTTATATAGACTTAACACAAGACCTCAAATGACAAAAATCCACAATACTGTACTCAAAATTGACTTAAAGATGGTAGAATTAGCTTAGTTCAAGTTGATGGTAAATGCGACACAGTTCTCACAAAAGTACCTGGATGCGTAACGCAAAATAAACAAAAGGCTTGCAGCGTTGGAGATGCGTTGGCTCCTTGCTTCGGGGGAGATGATGCATCGCGCCTCAATGCTTGCACCGAGTAGGGGATGCGTCTTAATCCTTACCGGAGAGGAGGTGATGCGTAGATTCTCGTGCTGCAGCCCGGTTGTAATGCGACAATTCAGTGCAATGCAATAAGATGGCGCCCTTGATGCGACGATGTTGAGATGTTGCGGGTACGCCCTGGCAGCCTTGCGGCGACTCTGTACTTTGGAGCTGCGACAGGCCCTGCGACACGCTTCTCCGGTGATGCGACGGCGACCCTCATGGTTGCGACCCGCTTCTCCAGTCATGCGACACAGACAGCTGCGACAAAGACACGCTTCTGGGAGATGCGGTGGTGGCACGCTTCTCCGGCGATGTGACGACTACAGCTGCGGCGGCGACACGCTTCTTCTTGTTGCGTCACGCTTCCAGCTCCCAGCGACACGCAGGCTTCTGCAGATTGAATTCCCAGCAAGGAAATTCAGAGGAGAGCTGGTGGTGAAGTCTGTTCTCCCTGAGACTTCAGTAGGAGGCAAGCAGAAGTTTAAGCCCTTGGAGAAATATTCTGCAAGATGATGAAGTACACACAAAGGTTTCTTCTCTTCTCCTTGGCACTGAAGACACCACTGTAGGCCAACACAGCAACACAGCACACTGGCAGGGGGCAGTCCACTCCTACAGCTTCCTTTGGTTCTTCTCCTTGGCAGAGGTTTCTTCTTGTTGTTTCAGAAGTTATCTAAATTCTTGGGGTCTGGGTCCCCATATTTATACTACTTTTCTCTTTGTTCTCTGAAGGCAGAGAGGCCTTTGCCTAGTCCAAACCAGTTCTGGAGCACTTTGTTGACAAGACTCCTTCTTTCCTTTCAGAGTGCAGGGTAGAGACATCAGACGCACCACAGGAGGCGGAGCCAGCATTGTGGAGGGAAGGCACAGCCCTATTCAGGTCCCAGGTGCAACTCCTCCAACCCATCTATATGCAGATCTTCCTATTCTGCCCTGTGCTGACTCAGCCTCTCTCCTGGAATCCCCAAGACCCTGTCACTCACGGAATCAGATACACAATAAACAACCTAGCAGAGACAGTCTTGGACAGTTAAGCAAGAAAATACCTATATTCTAAAAGTGGTATTTTCAAACACAGAATGTTAAAACCAACTTCACTAAAAGATGATTTTTATCATTCTGAGTTCAGGCATACTAAACCCGAATTTCTACCTAGTTCCCTGAGTCAGTTAGGATTAAAAAATGTAATAATCAAACTGCCCATTCTGACCTATGGGTAACAGGTAGCCTTGCAATAGTGAAACACGAAAATGGCTGTAATTCACTATTAGGATATGCCACACACACCAGGGCATGTCCTACCTTATACTTACAATACACCCTGCCCTTGGGCCTACCATAGGGGTGTCTGATATGAAGATAAGGGAAGGTTTAGGGACTGGCAAGTGGGTGCACTTGGTCAGTCAGCATGGCAGTACCAGACTGCACATAGGCTCTGCAATGGAAAACCTGAGACACACTTTTCAAGCTGCTTCTGTGGGTGGCACAACCGGTGCTGCAAGCCCACTAGCAGCAGTTGATTTACAAGCCCTGGGCTCTCATGGTGCACTGTACTAGGGTCTGACAGGTAAATCAAATAACCCAATCATGGAGTCCCTAATCAATACATCAATTTAACATAGGGAGCACTTGCACTGTGGCACTGAATGGCAGTGGCACGGTGCCCAAAGCATTGTCTTAGCCAATTGGTCTCGCTTTTGGGACCTTATAAGTATTTAGTTATGCAGCACAATATCCTTGGTGCAACAACATCAACTGTTGCATGGCTAAACACTTATAAGGCCCCAAAGGCCAGACCTATTTGTTATGCCAATGCTTGTTTCACTGGCTTCCAAACCTCTTTGAGAAGAAGTTTTTCAGCGATCCAAACATGCTCTAGTAAAGCTCTTGTCCTGAACTCTGATCAATATAGGTTCTGTGGAAGGAGGACTGTTATATGGACTGGGTGGGATCCCACAAAGAAAACAATTACCTAAAAGCTAACCAAATGCTCTTGCATTCTAGTTACCCAGTAATATATTTTTTCAAATGCAAAAAAAAAAAGAACATTCTGGAAATTAAGCCCTACATCTGTTGACTGTAACACCAGCCCCGCTGAAGCCCGCTTGGACTTGTGAAATGACAGTTCCAAATGAGGAAGGAACCCAGTGATGAAGTATGCCACCAATGGAAGGTAACTGTTTCACATCCTAGGAAAGGAACTTCTTGACTCTGTATAGGTTCACTCTATTCTTATTGTATCTATAGTGGTTGGAAGGGGTACAGCAAACCTTAAACCCATACTTCTCCCTCTTGTTGACTGCTTCAAAACATCAGGTTTGTGAATCTGAAGATCAGACTTCTGATTGGAGGGACAGCTCCGATGTACTACTGTGGACAAGCAGAAAGCAGTTCCAAAATTAGGAGTTGCCTTTCGGTTGATAAAAGCAAAAGGAGAGGTTGCTGACTTTGATTAAAGTCTGGGGGGTTTGCTTGAAGGATGGAATGGGGTTGAATAAGGGGAGGTTGCTTACTTTCAATGTGGCTGCTTCACAACAGACTGATTTAGCCCACTTACAGGCTTACAAAGACTCAGATTACACCTCTGATACTTACCTGAATACACCTCGAGGGTATCTTTCCTGTACCTTAAATCTAACTTGTAAAGTTAAGTACTTGAGCTTCCGCCTTCTTTATATACAGGTTGCCCAATTTTAAGTGCCGTGGAATAAGAAGTGTCATTCATCAGGACAATGGCAACTCTGTGGCTAGAAGGAAGAATTCTTAGAACATTTAGTCTGTTTGTGTCTACTTTTACTACCCGTGAGTAAAAAGTACTTGAAGCCCAAATTTATAAAAAAACTAACCAGTAGAACTAATTCATGAAGCAATTAGACATTGTTTCTCTACTAATGATATGGAATTTATTGGGAAGTTTATGACATTTTTACACTAGGCGTGTCATTTTAGATAACCTATGTTTTTTTGTTAATCTTTCTATTATTTATGCTGATTCTGCTGTTTTTATGATTGTAATTGGTATCTTATTATATCCATGCAACACATTTCGTATTCATTCAGTGAAGGTGGGTGAAAGATGTGACAGGTGAGCCTAACAGTGTCCTAACTAGGACTGGCAACATTTAAACGACACTGAAATCTGCAAAATTCATGAATATCTATTTATGTCCAGCTTTTCATCACAACACTTTGCACAATTTTTGCTTGCAAAAGACTCTTTTGCACGTCAAAAAGTCTAACCAACAGCTATTTGGTGATCGAGCCAGTCTCCTTCTGTTATCTTGTGACTTTTTTTAACACCAATTGTGAAATTTACGTCAATGTGTCATGCATTTGGCTCTGAAAGTCTAACTTTGTTACATAAAACTTCAAAATGTTCCACTAAACTCCCCCCCCCCCCCCCCCCCGCCCTCCTTTAAAAAAAAAACCTGGCTATTACCCCCAGACACTAGCAATTTGAAGCGCAGTGTGGATGTTGGCGCTAGTTAGCGAGGATGACCTGGTGAGGATGGCAGAGACGCGGGACATGCTAGATGAAGGGAAATGCCTGAATGGGTGCACAGACTTGTCTGCCAAAGACCTCATTAGTCGCGGTGAGGACCACTTATTGGTAGGGAGCAAGAAGCACAAGAGAGTGGTTACATTAGTGAGATGCAACTGTTGGCAGCGCGGAACCTGATTAGGCAAACCCATAAGACATGTGCATTGCCGGTGACGAGGAATCGCTTCTGAGAGCACAACAATCAAGCAGCCCTGTTGGCGGTAAGCAAGAGGACATGGCGATGTTAGGAGAGTGAGGAGACAAGCAAGCCGGCATCAGCAGTGAGGACCCGATTGGGTGAATTGGCACAGACGACCGGATTAAGCGAGCTGAGAGCGAGTTGTACCTCAGCAGGAGAAAGCGGTGTATACGCTGTGGTGAGGTAGCCCCGTCGGCGGGGTGTATCCGTATGTGAGGTGCACTTGTCACCGATAGGCACGCGCAGTAGTCAGGTGCACCTGTTGGCAGCATGGATGACATCAGAGCACTGAGATGCACCTGGCAGTGAGGAAGGGGTCTTCAGAGCTCCACTCATCCCAGGCCTGGCACAAAGGGAAAAAAGCTTCTGCGCTGAACGACAGCCAATTAAAGTCAATCAGAAAAAACAGCCAGCTTAAAGAGTGTGGGTAACTAAGGACAATTATAACACACAGCAGCCCCTCCCCCCACACAGGCTGCCTCCTGAGAGGACATAAGCTTTTGTCACTTAGCGCCCCGGAACATCCATTTCCTAGCAGCGGAGGCGTGCGACCGTGGCTGCGGCTGAGAGCTTCGGCATTGAGGGAAGGGGAGAAGGGAATGATCCGCAGTGCAGACACCCACAGTCGATGTCTTTGGTCTCGTCTACAGGGGACAGTGTAAGGCAGCGGTGTCTCTGGCTCATCGAGCAGCTTAGTAAATAGAGTAAAAGGCACAGAAATACTCCACCTCAATCTCTCTTTACCCAGATAGGGAAATGGAACACTGGGGCAACACACTAGCAACCAGGAGTCCTTGCTGCATGGCCTCCTGCTGCCTTTTCTGGACCTCACTTTAGAAGACTGTGAACAGTGACCAATCAGTCTTGATGCGAGGGAGAAAAACCTGTGTGAGTGATTGTCTGTCTGCTTGTCTCGCTCACTCTCTGACACCTCAAGTCTAGGATGCTGTGTAAAGTGAAAAAATACTCTGCACCTATAGCGTGACATTTTTTGGGGTGGTGGGGGCTGGAATTATTGCTTCGTGATGCTTGCCCTCTCGGGACAATTATAGCTAACCTATTCATTTTTGGACAGGGCTAAATGGTGAACGAGAGCTGATTTCATACGCGTTTTTCCAATCTGCGATTGAAGAAGCCATTTGGCCGAAAGAGGTTAAGTCACACGCTTGAAGAGGTTGACGGCAGAACGAGAAGGGTGGGGGAGGGTAGGATGGCTTTTCGGAACGAGCCACGCGGCCATGAAAGTGACGCGGCCAGTGACCAATCAGTCTTGGTGCGAGTGATCAAAACCTGTGTGAGTGATTTTCTGTCCGCTTGTCTCGCTCACTCTCTGACACCTCAAGTCTAGGATGCTGTGTAAAGTGAAAAAATACTCTGCACCTATAGCGTGACTTTTTTTGTGCTGGGGTCTGGAATTATTGCTTTGCGATGCTTGCTCTCTCAGGACAATTATAGCTAAACTATTCATTTTTGGACAGGGCTAAATGGCGAACGAGAGCTGATTTCGTACGTGTTTTTCCAAGCCGCGATTGAGGAAGCCATTTGGCCGAAAGAGGTTAAGTCACACGGTTGAAGGGCTTGACGGCAGAAGGAGAAGGGTGGGGGAGAGGGGATGGCTTTTCGGAATGAGCCACGCGGCCGTGAAAGTGATGCGGCCCCGAAAGTGAGGTTAAGTCACACGGTTGAAGGGGTTGACGGCAGAAGGAGAAGGGTGGGGGATGGCTTTTCGGAATGAGCCGCACGGCCGTGAAAGTGACGTGGCCGTGAAAGTGAAAGTGATCGTGCGCTGTAAGGGTGCCGCGAGGGATGCACTTAATGAGCCATGATGGAAAGCTAGATGGCGCCTCTGCTCGTAACCGCACACGTAACCGCAAGCTTTAGGCCACAAGCAAAAGCATGTGGTAGCATTTCTGAAGCCCACTTACTAAAAGTCTCGCCAGCGCAGCGCATGCGTTGGCTCAGACGAGACCTAAAAATGGAAGGGTGACTCACGCCAATGGTACCAGGTCTAGCAAGACACGTCCTTCTAAACGGAAAGCACTGGTATGCAGTGTACCACATGGAACAGCATTGTCACCACTGCTTAGATCGTAGAAAAACAGAGGTCATGTTTATCAGAGCGCTTCCTCCTAGCTGGCCAAAAAAATCTGAACAAGGAAAGTAGGTTCAAGTCCGCAACAACAGTGAAGTTGAGAAACCTGGGGATCTGGATGGGCCATGAACTTTCTATGGAAACCGAGTCCCCAAAGCTGAAATCACAGGCTTTGAGTATCTTTCCCTACTGACAAAAATGTCGGCTTTTTCAGTTTCCCCAAAAAATCAAGCCGATCTTCGTGTAAGTAATAGCCCTTCAACTTTGCAAACAGGGCACATCTGGGTGTGAACAAGAACCTGTTGACCAAATTCTATCACCTTCAAAATGTGTCTGCTGGGAGGGAATCTCGTCCCATTAAACTGTAAAGCCTGTATCTCCCGGCACCGCGCATGGAAGCCTACAGGGTCTCCCGGTTGGAGAACGTATGGAATATGTCAACAATTATGGTCGGGAGAGCTGTATTTCACTAGGAGCGAAACTTCTTGAGCCTCCGCTTAACAGATCTCAACTAACTCAACAGCGTGGGTCAGTGAACAAAGCTCTGTCTGTTCCCAGTGATAGACCTGCCAAGCGGGGTGGCCGGTCCCTCTCAGCGCGTGGCCCCAGATTATGGAATGCCCTTACCTTGAATTTCCATTATGCACCATCAAGAACTCCCTTTTAGTAGCTGGTGACTGCCAAGGCTTTGTTTGTGCACTCTATAACAGCTAATAGACAGCACGGAAATTATTTTCAGCATTGTCTCAGGTTTTGAATTGCTACTAGTAACAGTTCATGTTCAACTACAAATTAGTTCAGGAATAAAAGAAAAAGAAAAAAGGAGGTTAATGTCTTCTCTTAAATTATGTAATTAGAGTGCACGTATTCTCTTTACCTCCTAAAATATATCTGAGTAGGAGAGCACGTTTTAAAATCGCATTACTACAAATAATTAGTTTTTTTGAAGGGCAAAAATCTAATACTTTTCCATGAACCAAACGTGTAATTAAATTACTGTGATTAGCTGTACATTAAGTGACGACTGATTGGATGATATTCGTTCAATAGTATTTCTGAACAAAGATTCACTTTCTGTTGAAATGTATTTGTAAATGAAGGAAGCGTTTCCATTTTCACTGGAGCATTACCAAGTTTCCCAAAGACTCATTCTTTGAGAAAATGCGTGAATGCTCAAAATGATCTTCAATTTCAACTGCATCGACACACAGCTCCCAGCAACCCATGTTCCTTTTGTATATTTAATTTGAGAAAACCACTCTGCCCAATTGTTAATATTGGTAAGACTACAGGCTCGCAAAACAAACTTTATTAGGCGGGCTCTAGGGCAGGGCGACGGGTGCCACCACACCGGACGCTGACTTCAGGGGGCGCTGTGTCTGCATGTTAATTGCGGTTTTAAAAGCACCTGTTGCACTTTCGTTACCTCCAGCAATTTCTAGGCAACAATAAAAATGTCAAAAAACTGTGGTGATTAATGTTCTTCCTGAAGAACGATCGGAGTTTTGTCTAGTTGAGGTTTTGTCTCATCATAAAAGTGGTACAGGGTTTATATGCCTGCTGCAAAGGAGAACCATGCAGATCACCAAGTGCATATAATGTAAATAGGTAAGTGGGGTACTCCTTTTGTCAGAGAGATCCTTTTGTTACTTGCGCTTTATAAGTTAAAATCCTAACATAACAGTGAGCTATTAACTGTCATCAAAGAACTGCATGCACACTCCAAAGTAGGATAGATTACAGCATAAATTAGTGCTGCAAAAAGGGTTCATTTGGGTAGAACTCGATTCTTATTATTAAAGAGAACCCCCAACTAGGGTGTTCTGTTTTAAATTCTGAGTTTGTGCTTCTCCAGACCAAGCACTCTTAAACCACACTGCCTACCAGTATGGCTGACATGTGACTCCTACACCTGGAAGTCCTCTGGTTTATGTAACATTTCCTATATGCTGATTTACAAACCTATGATTGGTTGTCTTTGTGTAATGTGTGTGTGATGCAAAGTACGCTGACACCCTACACTGGTAAGAGTGGCGCTATATAACTAAATCAATACATCTGAGAGAGAGTGGTTTTGGAGACTTGAGGGGCACTGTTAAATGGTGGTGATGAGGGGCGGCGTGGTGGAGGTATTCACCACCTCCACCACGGATGGGGGGCACCAACAAACATTGTCGCACCGGGCAGCACCAGCGCTAATGCCGGCCATGATGTTCACCAACCACAAGTGAGCAGTACAATTTTGAATGAGGAAAAAATAGAACTCCAAACAAACGTACCTATATAATTTGATGAGGATTTTTTTCATTTTGTGACAGTTTTATGATACCAGTCATTATAGCATATGTTTAAGTTAAATAGCAAAAACCTGCCACGTCAAGCAATATTGTTCAAAACATAATTTTGTACAGTCCGATCAATAAATGCCTGTTTCTCCCCAGAATACTTTAATTCTGTACTTTTTCACTTACTCTTGCAGTGGTAGCTCTGTTCTCCTGTGGTGATGGGTCTTCTGCTGTTTCAGGTTGCTGTCCCTGTTGAGCACAGCTGTGGGCCTCCAAGTTCAACTTCTTACCTGTTGGATCCCTTATAAAGGGCGGTCTTCAGGATCTCTCATTACCACCTACCGCCCACTTTTATTGTGTGAGCCTATCTGGCAACTAAAAATGTGTTTGTACTGGCGTTTTTTGTTTCGCAGGTTTCTTTTAAGTGGAAGTATGAATCAGCATTTGTCCTAACATTGAGCCTTAGCCGTGAGTAAACGAAACTCTATTCTTTACATAAAGGACATTTCCGGGTAGTTGAAACCCGGGCTTGGGGAGGCAAAGCCTTGACCCGCGAACAGAGACCCAAGAAGGTGACCCCTCCCGCCCCTGTGATTTGAGGAGGCTGGGGCCATGCAGCAAAGGAAATAATTGCAAAGACAAGGAGGGTATTCGCATGAATAGTAAGTGAGCATTGGGATAAGCATGATTGTGCAAATGTATAAAATATGTTATGTTGAATAAACTGTGACCTTTTTTGGCACCAAAGGACATTGTCAGTGGTTTGATTTGAGGTGCATGAGGGACGCGGTGGTTGGAAGCAACGGAGGGGGAGGGACAATTCGCCTCCTGGAAAGGGTTTTCCATACACACAAAAGCATGGGCACACACATACAAGCACATGCATTCACACATGCAAACACACACACACTATAAATTATACAGCATTATCAAAGTGAAAAAGTGGCACATGAGCCCTTTTTTAAGGAAGCCAAGAACCCTGGAACACAACTCTGCATTTTAAAGAGTTAGTTTTACAGCTTCGTCAGTCAATTGGCAACTATAACTGATTAGTAAACAGGAAACAACAGCTCAGAACTACTGCACCATTGTTTGTTATCTAATATATGTTTGACAGTAAAAGGGAGCATTAAACCAGCGTTTTCCAAACTGGGGGTCGCCAGCCAATGTCTGGTGGGTCGTGGGGGATCAATGAATAAATAGACCTAGATGCCTTTACATTTTGCATTTATCTTGTCACGTTTGCTGTTTTTCAGAGCCAGAGGTCAAATGGCATGCCTTCTGGCATATTGAGCTTATTTTTTAACATAGGGGTAAGGGTTTACTTTTCCTTTTCTAACTGCCACACAATAGCAGCATTTATAGTGAAGTATGTGACAATTGTGCTGGGGTACAGGAAGTGCGAAAGGAAAAGTGTGTAGGAGGCATTTTTTTGGAACACACAACAAAATTAAGATACCTGTAAATGAGCTGTACACATATTTCAGAAGTTAAGAAAGCAAAAATGAAGCACTTTTATTGCAATTCTGAAGTGTGTGTGCTGTTGAGGGATTGGATGCAGGCCATATTCTGAACCGCATACTGGGCACAGTGATACATATTTAACTTTACATTTAATAAACATAGATATTCATGACAAAACAAAGGTTTAAGTGACATTACAGTGAGGAATTGTAAGAATGATTTACTTTACATTAAAAAACCTCAGAATTCCACTGAAAAAATAGAAAAATCAAAGGTTAAATGGACTTTATAGTTAGGAGAACATGTCAGTAACAACATAACGTTTTAAAATAACAAAACCACTGAAATTCAACAGTATAGTGAAAAGAAGATATGATGACTCTCTTCAGGTAAGATTATAGTTTATTTTATACCACCAAGACAGAGGAACGAACAGCTGAGCCAAACGGTACCTCAGGCAGGCAATAACTGACTTCCCCTCCGACCCGCGAGTTATGGAACCCCATGAAGAGATGGTTCCTTGAGACCACGGAGGAATGACAAGTATAGAATAACACAACACATCTTCCCCCTATATGAATAAAATTAAACAAACAAAGAAGAACGTAAAAACAAAGAAAAACATAATACAATATAATGGCAGAACATAAAATGAAATCAGCTAATACATCATTTAGTCACAAAATGTGTTGGGTAAACGAGATGTTCTGAAAGAAGGAACACGGTTAATGGAACCTTGATGTATCTTACCATGATTGGATCTTTAATCATGAGATGACTTAGAAACAGAGATCTTGTTTTTGTTCCACCACCTCCCATCCTCCAACTTTACAGCACTCTTGTTAACTCTAACAACTGTTTTGAGATCGGAGAACTTTGATTCACCCTTAGGTAAAAATTCGAGAACATTTAACTCTAACTTGATCACCCACTTTCACAAACAGTTCTTTGGTGCTAACCTGGATGTACTTGTTCTGTGCTTCTACTCTTTTCTTTTCTACCTCCTTTATCTTATCTGTAGGTAAATCAAACACACCCATCCACTTCCTCACCAATTTTGAAGATGGAAGACGATCTCTTAAAAGAATAAATGGAGAAACTTCTGAATCTGAATTAGGAGTGGTGTGTACAGCCCACAGGAGATTTTTTAACTAATTTTTGCAATTTAATCTACTGGCCTTAGACAATTTAATATTTTCTTTGATCACTGTTGAATCTCTCGACGAGACCATTACTTCTTGGATGATAGAGTGATGTTTTAGTGTGCTTAATACACATAAAATCTAAAAATTTCTCAAAATCTAAAGAGGTAAATTGGCAACCATTATCTGAAGCTATTTCATCTGGAACACCTTCCATGGTGAATAGAAATTCAAGGAATTCTATCACGCAAGCAGTGGTAGGAGCTTTAACAAATTTCAATTCTCGCCAAAGACTGTGATAATCCATCTAGACTATGCCATATTCCTGAATACCGTTGTCAGACAGTGACAAAGGACCAATGATGTCTACAGCTAATTTGGACCACGGCTTGGAGGGAAAACTTACAGCTTGCACAGGACCAGGGAATGTCACTTGCGATTTGTCACTCTCTGCACAGGACAAACTATCTCTCACAAAATATTCAACCTGCTTGTCTAGACCAGGCCACCAAAAGTGTTCCCTAATCCTTCTTTTCATGGCCCGCATACCAATATGGCCTTCGTAAACCAAAGTGACAACCTTATTTCTCATACTCGTAGGCACGACCAACAGAGAAGACCGACACAGGAGACCATTGGTGACAGAGAGTTCATCAATTACGTGCTTGAATTTATTGAGTGCATCATCATGAGAATATTCCCTTGACCAACCTGTGCGAATCACCTCCATGAGTCTTTTGATGGTTATATCAGAATCATACGCATCTCTCCATTCGCTCTCAAGAATAGCTCCATTAGGATAAGACACACTGTAGCAAAAAACGTCAGGCTCACAATTCTTGTCAGCGCAATCACTCACTTAATCCATACTACTGAGCAATCTGGAAAGGCAATCTGCCAAAATATTTCGTATTCCTGGAATATACTCAACATCAAAATTATGTTCCAAAAGTCTGTACTGCCATTTGGCAATTCGAGGAGTGGCTTTATCGCCTCCTTTGGTCGTAAAAAGTTGGACCAAAGGTTTATGATCTACTCTTACTGTGAATTTTGAACCTCATGAATATTGCTTAAAGTGGACAATGCCCCACCAACAGGCCAACGCTTCTCGTTCTATTACTGAATAAGTAATTTCAGCACCTTTAAGACTCCTGGAGGCGAAGGCCACTACCTCATCTCTGCCATTCCTATGTTGAATTAACACGGCGCCAAGACCCTTCTGAATGGCATCAGTCATGATTATGGTGGGATCATTAATGTCGAAGGGTTTGAGGGAATGGCATGAGCAATTTCATTCTTAATTAGTTGGAATTCTTCATCACATTCTGGACTCCATTTGAAAACAACATTCTTTTTAAGGAGGTTCCATGTGAAATGTTTTGGCGGAGCAATTAGGTACAAACCTAGCATAGAACTCAATAAGTCCCATTAAAGACCTTAACTGGTCCTTGTCGCTAGGTACACAGAAATCTTCGATGGCTTAAACTAGGCTGGCTTTAGGTCCAACACCTTTTTCCGATATTTTATACCCTAAATAGTCTACAGAAGTTACATTAATTTTGCATTTCTCAAGACTCAGAGTGACACCTTTTTATTTTTTATTTTTTTATTATTGCTATTATTGCTATCCCCCAATACGTATTGTAAGAATGAACATGCGAGAGGGCAAGGGGAGAACTGTGCAGCCCTCTGGTAGCCTGGTGGGGACTTTGGATCAATTCCTGATTAGAGCCAGCTCTGTCCTCGTGAATGAAATAGCATTGACAGAGCGTCGTCTATCACTTGAGCCACAAATGAGCAGACGCTCATCCCTGGGTGCCTTGGCTTCTGCTCGTACCCCTGATTGCCCTCCTCTTCCTGCCATAGATATTGATATCACTGATATCACCGATAAAATAAGCGATCTTGGACAATCCTTACATCAACCATTGGGGACGCAAGTTGGACTGGGACAACTTAATATTCCACCATCTGATGAATTGGCTGAGGTGGCCATAGCACATAATCGAAACAGTCCTCCCCCACGCATTGCTACAAGATCTGCCTTCCATGGCAAAACTGGTTCCTCTGCTATAACTCCAGACTTATCACAAAAGAGGAAGTGGGGAGGGGGCCTCCAGAGACAGAAACCGGCAAAAATCAAAAGGCCTAATAAAATCGGAGGAACTACATTATTGTCATCACCAAAAACGGCGGACAGGCAGACAAGTATGCCCGGTGATGTGATTTTGGACTTTTCCAGGGATTCCTCCGTTAAAGCTAATGATGCTATGTGGACTAAATTGGGTAATTTAATTGTGTCATCTCTGTCCCCTATTATCCATAGGCTCTCAAAAATTGAAGAAAGGCTAACTAATTTCTAATTGAAAGTTATGAAGAACCTTTGTGACTTAGAGGGCTCCTTCGTCCCTATTAACAAGCTAATTGCTAACACATCTAAAGAGTTGAGTGATGTGGCAGCTGGAAATCCCCCGCCCCCAAACCTTTAGTATATAGGCAAAAACCATCAATGCCAATAGCATCAGGTAGGCACGGGGACGTTGTTGGTACTCATGTTATGGCTGCAACGTACATGGGAGACAAAGAGGGTGCGTCAGGGATTATTTCTAGTGGTCTCCTTCAGGCCAATTCCTGTACCCAGGGAGGGGAGGAAAGTAGAACATCAGCAGGGACTGTGGGTGATAACATCCCTAGTTTATTAGCGGGACTTCAAAGTCAAGAACCCCCATGGATGCATAAAGGAGTGGAGGATAGTTTAGCCTTAAAGTCTTCCCAGGCCTTACACCTCCCTCCAGCTGCTGCCCCTTTGGTAGTGGTCTTGCGAAATGTTCCAACTTTACAGGATGGTCAGATTGAAACCACTGATCAGTTGATGGCCAAAACCATGCATTGGCTTACAACCCAACTGAAGAATGCGGGGGTTCGGGATTGGGGCATCTGTAATCAGATTATTATGGCTAGACGTTCCGCTTGGATAGGACATACCAGGAAGACTGGGAGAGGGGACTGTGTGGTTGCTAATTTTAATAATGAGCAGGTTGGGAGTTTTTTGTTAGAATATATAGGGAATACTAGCTCAGAGTATCATTCTAGTAAAATCTCCCTTCTGCCACTAGGCTTCTTCTATAGACCCCGTCATTTAACCTGCAAAGGGTGGTCAATTCCTTGTGAATTAAATAACCAGAGAGTATTATATGGAACCACACAGAGACCACCCCATTTAAGCCTAGTTAACAGATTTGCTCCTCTGTCCGGCCTAGATGGCTGTGATTGACTACAGTGTGTTAGTCCGTCCCTGTCAGAAAGTAGCTCTGTTCGGCCCCCTGTATTATTCACGAGTAACTTGGCCACCCAGCTGGATACTCTACATCATGTAGAGAGGAGTTTGAACCAGAGAATTAATGCAATCGAGGATAGTATTGCTGGAGGTAATATAGGGCTCATTGCAAGAGCTGAGCCAAACCCTGCAATCGATTTACAGCGTTATCACCTACAGATAATGACATGGAATGTTGCTGGGGTAAGGAATAAATTGAAGGATGAAAATTGGCTCAAAAGTATCCAACAATGTGATGTGGTTTTAATACAGGGGACTTGGCTTACAGATAATTTTTTTGTGAACGGATTCAAGACAATTTCAACAAATGCCATCCCCTCAAAGGCAGGTAGGGCCAGTGGGGACCTAGCAGCGTTAATATCCTTGTCATCTAGGCTGACTCTAAAAAAATGTTATATTAAGGCACCAAATTTCCAGTTTTTACTTTTTTCGGCAAAAGGACTACAGGATATAATAGTGATAAACTTTTATAATAACATTTTTAATGCTTCGAGACATGAGGTTATCTCATACCTAGATGAAGAATTGACGGTCTTCATGAAGAGTGAGGAAATATGAATTTTGTGATCAGTTATGTCCCCTATCGTAGACCCCAACGGCTCCATGTGCATGCTACAAGTACATGTATGTTCCCTCCAGTTCCAGTTATGAAGACGCAAATATATGTGCGTCCACCGTCAACATGTCCTCTTTCAGATCCGCCATGAATGGGTCAGATATTCCATTCCTAAGTATGAAAGGCCACCGACTTTATGTGGTTCACTTTCCACATTTTACAGATTCAGGCGAGTAGGCCCTGAATTCTGTCATCGAGCCTTTTGCTGCCTTCTGCCTCTGAAAGCTCCAGTCCGAGCCCGCATCTGTATCCATGAACTTTGTCCTACTCCCTGCGCGGCTAACGGTGCCTGATCCGGCCGTTGTCTGCCAAAAACTGTATTTCACCTTCAAGATTATCTGCTCCGCTCCTCATCCGATGCATTCCTGTCTAGTAGTTTAGGTAAACATTCTTCCAGCTACCGAGCAAAGGGCCAGGCATCACTGTCCTCATGCAAGTAATTCATAGCCCCTGTTACCATGGAAGATTCCTGCCCCCTCGCATCTCATGTAGACACTTAGACGCTTGTACACGCACTAACAGTCAGTATAGAATAGATTCCGTCCGAGAGACCTTTCCTTTTGGATAATACAGTTCTTTAAACATAAGATATTAGATATGATTTGGGATTAGGTTGACATGACCCCCCAGACTTCTGTCTCCACATGTAGAGCTAAATGTCAAGTCCCCTTCACCCTCTAGTTGCACGTCAATCACACGTCATGCGGCTGCGCGCGCATCTCTGCCAAATATTTCTGCTGACATTGCAGGATTCTCTCATGGATCCACCCACTTGTGACATCATGTTTAATGACGTTTCTAGTTACGCCTATATGTACGCCTTTTTTCATTACGTATGTGTATCATTATCTGTATTATCAGCTGTTACACCTCCTGCATCTGTCTTAATGTAATACTTTTCATATAAATATCTTTACTTGTCAATAATGTATTGCCTTCCCTTCCTGAACCTTCGTGGTGATGGAATTTGAAGCCTACGGTTCGAACCGTAATTCCTTTGTAGAGGAATAAAGCCTTTCAGAACCTCTAATACCACGGATTCTGCCTCTTATTTTTACTGAGTTATTCTTACTAGACTTTACCGCATAAAAAATAGTACCGGTAATGAAATATTTACCACATAAATTGGCGCCCGAACAGGGACACTTTCTCATTTCACGCGCCGGAGGTGCGTTGCAGGCCCGGTCTCCTGCCACAGCTGAACGGACAAAAACGCGTACCTGCAGGATTTCCTGTATCTCCCTCCGGCCAAGCGGGGGTGACTGAGGCTGCGATCAACACCCAGACGAGGCGGTGAGAAGTGCGAAGTATCCCGACCAGAGCCTAGCTGAGAGAGCAAGATCCGAGGTATACAGAGGCCCACCAGGTTCCGAAGTTCCGAGTCCAGTCGAGTCGAGTCCAGTCCGGTCCAGTCCAGTTCAGTTCCGAGGCCTTCCGTTCCGTGCTACCCGGTGAGTACCGTTGCCGGAGAGGCATTTAAACGTGCACATAGGTTGTGCCGGTCAAGACGGGTTTGGGTACACAAATCCGGTCTGCACTGTTTCAGCAGTGTATCTGTACTGTTTAGCAGTATATCTAGTATGTCTTGCATATAATTAAGTATTATTCAGTGTTAGTATTATGTCAGTAACTAGTTTCCTATTAGTTATCATCGTTCGTTAAACTGTTAAATGTTAAATGTTTTAATACGTTCTACATATTGTGGTGTGAATGATTGTTCATTATTGTGTTTATTGTATTAAGTGTGTTCAAGTAATAAGGTCTAAAAATGCCGCTCTTTTCAAAATTAAGACAGATCAAAACCAGAAAAGGGGTACTCGAAGAAGCTGTTCCCATTCCACCTAGGGACACTCCAGGGTACTTTATGTATCATAAGCATGGCCTAGATGCCGTATTATTTCTTGATTTATGGGTGGACTATACTAAAGATTTACCAGAAAGTCAGAGATGGCCCGCAGCTGGGACCTGGGATGCAGATTGCATCATGAGAGTAGAAGAAGAATTATGGAAAAAGAAAGCCAGACAGTCACAGAAAGATGCCATTGAATTATGGCGTAAAGAATCATATAGACGTACAGAAAAAGCGCTCAGACAGGAAGAGAAAGGTAGGGAGAATTCGAATAAAACCCGAGAAAATTTATTAATTGAGGAAGGTACCCGAGTAAAAGCAGAACAAGTAGACAGACGTATGAAAGATATGAAAATGAAAATGCTTGTTGCCCAGTCAGTTCCAGCTGATGGTCATAAAAAGGGTGATTCCGCAGGTCCGGCGAAAGGGACATGCAACTATTGTAAACAACAAGGTCATTATATACACGATTGTCCAGTTCTGAAACATAATATCGCCACGGGTAGAACCCAGGAAAGACCACGTCCACCTAGACAGGATCAGAACCAATCACAAATCCCTCAGCATGCACAATCTAGACCAGCTCCGCAACAGGCAGCTCCACAACAGACCGTAGCACCACCACAAGCGCAGCCTATTGCTGCAACACAAGCAACGACACAACAGATGTACCAGTATGCACAAAATGACTATCCCGATTATCAGCGATACACATGAAATAGCCTAGAGAGGGAAGTTGGCTTACCCCTTATCGAGGTTCCTGTAGATCAAGAGGGACCTTATGTACATAGTGAACTATTAGGGGAAGACAGAAAGTTTTTACTTGATACAGGGGCAAGCAGAACAACTGTACGACGCAGTGAAGTTCCAGGGGCACCCCTCTCAGGCTCACAGAATATTTCCCTTGGATTCTCAGGAAAGCCTATCATTAATGAAGTAACGCAACCCCTTCCACTTACGGTTGGTCCATTGACACGAACTACAGATTTATTGCTTACTAAATCATGTCCAGAAAACTTGTTAGGTATAAAAACATTGAAAGCTCTAGGAGCTATAATATGTTGTTCTCCGGAAGGAGTACGATTATTTTTACGTGACTTCAAAGGTCACTACGTGTCCAGAGATATGGATCACCGGCTGCAGAATTTACCTACACATTTATGGGCACAAGGCCCCTCTGATGTTGGTTGCATGAACATTACACCATATCGAGTCACACTAAAAACAGGAGTAGTACTACCACGAATGCGACAATACAAGTTACCACCAGATGCTGTTATGGCTTTACTGCAAATCATTGACGAGCTCATTGCACAAGGAGTGGTTGTGGAAACCGACTCCAATGTATGTAATTCCCCGATAATTCCGATTCTTAAAAGAACGGATCCAAAAGCACCACCAGTATATCGATTAGTTATTGATCTGCGCGAATTAAATAAATGTATTGTACCACAATACCCTGTGGTCCCAGATATCTCTTCATTACTAACAGCTATTGATTCAGAAGCAACGTTCTTTACTGTAATTGATCTCAAGAATGCCTTCTTTAGCGTCCCAATAGATCCGGAAAGTCAATATTTGTTCGGATTCAGTTTAAATGGACGAAGTTTTAAATTCACACGCGCACCTCAAGGATTTACAGAAAGCCCCAGCATCTATAGCCAAGCACTGAAACGAGAACTTGACAGTATCCACATGCCAGTTAACACTGCCTTGCTTCAATATGTCGATGATCTGCTGATCACCGCCCGAAGCGAACCTGAATGTGAAAAAGCGTCACTAACGGTTTTACGATTTCTGGCCGACAAGGGGCACAAGGTGTCCCCTTCTAAGCTGCAATTCTGTGTCCAGCAAGTTGTTTACCTTGGGCACTTGCTGTCCAAGGAGGGAAGACAGCTTACACCCGATCGCATCCAGTTAATTGCTAACATGTCACCACCCAAGACACAAAAGGAGGTGCGGGCTTTTATAGGTCTCACTTCATACTGTAGGCAGTGGATCCCTCAATATGCATTTCTAGCAAAACCACTCATCCAGTTGACAACACAGGAGGCAGCCACATCGACTGTCCTCCCTTGGTTTCAAGAACATACACATGCCTTTGAAAGCTTAAAGAAAGCTTTATGCCAAGCACCTGTTTTAGCAACACCATGTTACAGTAAGCCTTTTACACTATTTGTTACAGAACGCGAAGGTACTGCCTTGTCAGTACTCACTCAGGAACAAGCAGGATCACACAAACCATGTGCTTATTTTTCTAGTACATTAGATCCCGTAGCTCAGGCTCTTCCTGCGTGCCTGAAATCAGTGGCAGCAACAGCTTTAGCAATCAGACAAAGCGATGCTATAGTGTTAGGACATCAATTGACAGTACAAGTACCACACGCAGTAGAGGTTCTCTTGAACCGCACACAAACACAACATTTGACTATAGCAAGACTCACCGGTTATGAATTAACATTGTTTCAGCCACACATAGAAATCAGACGTTGTAATACATTAAATCCTGCCACACTTTTGCCAGTAAACGGAACAGATCCATTAGCACATGATTGTATTGAAGTCATTACTATCACGACGAAACCCAGACAAGACTTGACAGATATCCCTTTATCAGATCCGGACCTAACATTGTATGTAGATGGTTCATGTATGAGAACAAATACAGGAGAGTTAGTGGCCGCTTACGCAGTCACAACAGACACTGAAGTCATTGAAACAAATTGTATTAACACTTTGTCAGCTCAAGCAGCAGAGCTCATCGCTCTGACACAAGCCTGTATTCAAGCCAGAAATAAGAAAGTCAACATATACACAGATTCACGTTATGCATTCGGAGTCGTCCATGACTTCGGCGTACTGTGGCGAGAGAGAGGTTATTTAACTTCTCACGGTGCCCACATCCAACACGGACCCCTCATTCAAGCTCTATTAGACGCGATTCATCTACCTACTGCAATATCCATTATGAAATGCAAAGCCCATACAAAAGTTACCGATATCATTTCTCAGGGTAATGACCTAGCTGACAGAACAGCTAAACAGACTGCTCAGAATCAGACTCATACAACTGACACGACAAAGACAATAGTTCCGACACCAACACATTGCATGACAGTTAAGGATCCCGCCCTTGATGTAATTGACATACAGACACATGCTACACCAGAAGAAATAAAGAAATGGACTGAATTAGGAGGGATCCAAACGGATCAAGGATGGATGACGAAGGGAAAATCTATATGGTTTCTTCCCGACTCCATGGTTCAAGTCATCATTAACACAATACATAGTCCAGCGCACCTAGGAGAAAAAGCTATGCTAGACAGCATTCAACACATTTGGTTCAACAAACACTTGCGAGCAGCAGCCAAACAGAAAGTACGTACCTGTATGATATGTTGTCAGTTTAATCCAGGTAAAAGCATCCCCGTAGAGCAGGGTGGATTTCAACCTCCCGATCATGCTTTTGAAGTCCTCCAGATGGATTATATCCAGATGGAACGATGTCGAGGATTCAAATATGTTCTCGTAGTTGTCTGTGCTCTTTCCCGTTGGACAGAAGCCTACCCGGTTTCAGATTACACTGCCCCGACTACTGCCAAACAGCTAGTTCGAGAATTCTTCCCACGGTACGGTTTACCACGTGTTGTATACTCAGATAACGGCCAGCCATTCTCATCCGAACTAATGAAACACGTTTCACTTCTGTTAGGTTACCAATGGAAATTTCACTGTGTCCGACATCCCGAGGCAGCAGGTCTCGTGGAACGTCATAATCAAACTCTGAAAATTAGATTGTCCAAAATATGTAGAGAAAAAGGTGTCGATTGGATAGTAGCCTTACCAGTTGCGCTCTTTTACATGAGAATGGTAGCACATTCTCGAACAGGGCTATCCCCGTACGAGGTGATCTTCGGTAGACCACCAAATATGTGGGGGACGCCTATACCTCGTAAAATCACTGATGTTGACTGTAATATGCTGACAGATTACCTGGCTTCCTTGATGTCTGCACTACAATCTTGTCGTTCACAGGTAGCTGCAGCTTTTCCCGATAACACTGAGGTGAAGCCCCATGACGTGGTTCCAGGTGACCTGGTTCTTGTAAGGAATTTCGACCGGAAGACCCAGCTGGAGCCCAGGTGGAAGTCGCCCAAACTCGTCTTGCTGACAACAAGGACAGCCGTGAAGGTTGAGGGACATAAAGGGTGGTTGCACTCGAGTCATATCAAGAAATTTTATGGACTACCGTCCGATGTGAACACTCAGCCTTGCATTCCCTCACAGACAGACTCAAAGCTCCCCTTGGTTGAAAGAACGGAGCATGAACTCTATAAACTGAAACTAAGGTCTAGCAAGTCGGACAATTTGATTGTTTAAGTCCTCTCCAAGGTGAATCGGTTGAATTTGTCTCTGACATGTATCCCCTAGACCGAAATAGAGAGAAAAATAGACAGATACAGCTTAGAAAACATGCGTACTGTAAATCGCTTCGTAGTCATTGCATAGTGACATTATTAATTTTGTTTTTTCTAAGTCTTTTGATCATCATTTCTAGTGTATTGCTACATATGTATTACCCTATTTCTAAGCGTGCTTACAATGTTACTGCTGAACATTCTTTTAGCGAATTACCTCCGCATGAGTTGTCTTATAGATTTGCGCTGCGCAACAACACATTCATTAGTATGTTACATCATTCCCATCAGACCAGCAATGCTACAAATTGTTGGATATGTGGCCGACTCCCTCCCTATCAGAACTATAAGGGAGTTTTGCCCCTCTTTCCGTATCCATTCACACACAATGGCTCCTGTGGAGCATGGTTTAGTTTGATTAATTCCCTAGATTCAAATTCCGTAGTTTATCAAGACAACTGGGTATGGGGAAACCTGAACCTAGTTTTGCTTAAGGTCTGCTACCCTAACAAGGAGGGACTTCCCAAAAGAACAGGAACTGATCTAGAAAATGAAGTATATGGATTAGGTAATTTTACACTTAACCTCATGATTCTGAATGTTGAATCCGAAGCTACACCAATCTTGCCCGCTATGTCAGTATTTCCAGTTAAAGGAGAATTATGTGTAAGAAAGAATGGTTCCATACACATGGGCCATAGTAAATGCACCACTGTAATAAAATTCAGTGATCAAGGCAAGTCTACATTTAGAGCTTCCCGTCATTCCTACTTCATATGTGGCCAGACCGCATATATACGTTTACCTCTAGATTGGGATGGTACCTGTTACATAGCATTCCTTCTGCCACCTGTTTTCCTAGCCCCTCCTGACTATCACAGAAATACCCATTTAGTACACAATAGACAGCAGAGAGATCTCCCGATTGTCGATTACACTGAAACGGCATGGGAGCAATACACAGATTTCAATAAAGGTTTCTTTCCCTATATAGGTACAGTCACTAATAGTAAGCTGATACGTAGATTAACTAGAACCCTTGAAGCAGTAGTGAACGAGACTACTTCCGCTTTAGGCAATTTAACAGAAGAGCAGTCTGCTATGCGGATTGTTGTGCTTCAAAATCGTCTTGTCCTTGACGTCATCCTGGCCGATAGGGGCGGAGCTTGTAGGGTCATCGGATCAAGTTGCTGTGTTTTCATACCAGAAAACTCGCCGTCAGTATATAAAGCCATAACTCGCCTTCATAAGATTATAAGCCAGATACACCAGAGTCCAGGCACCTGGACTTGGTCCGGTTGGTTCTGGAGCGTGTTGTCAGCCTGGGGATGGAGGATCCTATCCTTCCTAGGTATTGGCTTTCTCATACTATTCAGTTGCTGCTTATGTCTACAATGTGGGCCAGCGATTTGTGGTTTGTGTGCCACATCGTGTATCCCGCATCCAAGTTTTCGTTCAAGATCCCGGAAGAAGAAAGAAGAACAAATGAAGCTATATGAACAGATCGATGGATTGATGAAGATCGATATCTCCTGAGGGTCCGTAGGGGACAAGGAGGGAATGAGGAAATATGAATTTTGTGATCAGTTATGTCCCCTATCGTAGACCCCAACGGCTCCATGTGCATGCTACAAGTACATGTATGTTCCCTCCAGTTCCAGTTATGAAGACGCAAATATATGTGCGTCCACCGTCAACATGTCCTCTTTCAGATCCGCCATGAATGGGTCAGATATTCCATTCCTAAGTATGAAAGGCCACCGACTTTATGTGGTTCACTTTCCACATTTTACAGATTCAGGCGAGTAGGCCCTGAATTCTGTCATCGAGCCTTTTGCTGCCTTCTGCCTCTGAAAGCTCCAGTCCGAGCCCGCATCTGTATCCATGAACTTTGTCCTACTCCCTGCGCGGCTAACGGTGCCTGATCCGGCCGTTGCCTGCCAAAAACTGTATTTCACCTTCAAGATTATCTGCTCCGCTCCTCATCCGATGCATTCCTGTCTAGTAGTTTAGGTAAACATTCTTCCAGCTACCGAGCAAAGGGCCAGGCCTCACTGTCCTCATGCAAGTAATTCATAGCCCCTGTTACCATGGAAGATTCCTGCCCCCTCGCATCTCATGTAGACACTTAGACGCTTGTACACGCACTAACAGTCAGTATAGAATAGATTCCGTCCGAGAGACCTTTCCTTTTGGATAATACAGTTCTTTAAACATAAGATATTAGATATGATTTGGGATTAGGTTGACATGACCCCCCAGACTTCTGTCTCCACATGTAGAGCTAAATGTCAAGTCCCCTTCACCCTCTAGTTGCACGTCAATCACACGTCATGCGGCTGCGCGCGCATCTCTGCCAAATATTTCTGCTGACATTGCAGGATTCTCTCATGGATCCACCCACTTGTGACATCATGTTTAATGACGTTTCTAGTTACGCCTATATGTACGCCTTTTTTCATTACGTATGTGTATCATTATCTGTATTATCAGCTGTTACGCCTCCTGCATCTGTCTTAATGTAATACTTTTCATATAAATATCTTTACTTGTCAATAATGTATTGCCTTCCCTTCCTGAACCTTCGTGGTGATGGAATTTGAAGCCTACGGTTCGAACCGTAATTCCTTTGTAGAGGAATAAAGCCTTTCAGAACCTCTAATACCACGGATTCTGCCTCTTATTTTTACTGAGTTATTCTTACTAGACTTTACCGCATAAAAAATAGTACCGGTAATGAAATATTTACCACAAGAGCACAGGCCCGGATTGTTCTTTAATTTGGGCAGGAGCTTTTAATATTGAACCTTGTAATCTTATATCGGGAATCCAATGCAGTTATGAAGAGGAACTAGGTAGTGCCTCTGCACACTTTCCACATAATAATTATGGGGAAAGTATAAATGTTGTTATGTTTAAGCACAATCTAGAAATTACAGAGAAGGATGCAAAGGGGAGTGGATGTGAGGTTGGGGGTTCTATTTATACCTACAAAGGAGAAAGATCATCCTCATGTATTGATCACTTTATAACTTCAATAAATCTCAGGTCTTTGACACTTGAATGTACAGTTTCTCCAAGTTTACTGAGTGATCATCACCCCCGTTACTAACCCTAAATTCACCCTTTTTCAAAAAATCTGTATTAAGCACTCATGCTGTAGATATAAAAACGCAGGGTGAAAATGGGATCTCAATCAAATGGTCAGGTGTTGATCCAGAAGTTTTTATAAATAGGATCTTGCCAACAGTTAATCATCATATTATTACCTGCCTTGATAAATCCTCAAATAGTTCCGATATAGTCATGGCCTTCCTAAGTATCTCTAACGTAATTTCTGATAATTTACGAAGGAACCCTAAGACTAATGTACCGCATTTCCCAAGATGGTTTGACGAACAATGTTCTAGATTAAATAGAGACTTAAAGTCCGCCCTAAAAACTATTCCGCATAATAGGGATGAGATTAACAAGCTTCGGAAATCATATAAAGAAGCCCTGACTGAAAGAAAATTGGAGATCAGGGAAAATGCATGGGAGAACCTAATTAAAACTGCGGAGACTAAAAACTCGATTATTTTCTGGAAAACCCTGGACCAACCTTTTTTTACAGACGTCCAATCAGAAAGAATTGACACGGTAGTCACCCCAGCAGATTGGTTAACCCATTTTGAAGCAATATTTAATGAAACACATCAGGACATCACAAATAACGAGGATAAAACTGCCATAATTTTAAAAAGTACCAAAATAGAAAGCATAAGTAAAGAGGAAATAAGAACAGCCCTCAGGAACAGCGCTAGCGGTAAAGCGGCCGGTCCCGACGGGGTCCCAATAGACATATTTAAATATAATATGGATTTTTGGTTACCCGTTTTGCATACATTTTTTAATGCCACAATTGACGGGGTGATACCCGCCACCTGGGCGGAAAGTTTGATAGTCCCCATTTTTAAAAAAGGAAATAGGAGTAGTGCTAGTTGTTATCGCCCTATATCTTTGCTTGAGTCAACATCTAAAGTTATGGGCAGAATGTTGTTAGCCAGGCTGAAACAATAGGTGGAAGCAAAAAAGATTCTATCTGTAGCTCAGTATGGCTTTAGACGAGGCGTTGGAACAATTGAACAATATTTGAACTTAGAACTAATAATAGGAAAATATACATCCGCAAGGGAGGGCTGCCTTCACCTTTGCTTTGTTGATTTGTCAAGTGCTTTTGACTTGGTAAATCATTCAAAGCTATGGGAGACGCTGGGAGGGATGGGTGCCCCCGAGGATGTTATTGGTTTCTTATCTCAAATCTATGCTCGTCTTTCCGCAAAGATACGTTACGGGATACATGGAGAATGCACAAAGCACTTTAACATTACACGTGGGATTAGGCAGGGCTGTACCCTCGCGCCTCTTTTGTTTTCACTTTATATAAATGGTGTTGATGTTTTATTACAGAACTTGGGGGCGGATGTCCCCAAGATCGGTAATTGGCCCACGCCTCTTTTGCTGTACGCCGACGACGACGTCCTAATCTCAAGGAACGCGAACGGCCTACACATTTTAATGGATAATTTTACTAGTTTTATGACAGAAAAATCCTTAAAGATTAATTTGAGTAAGACTTTGGTTATGTCCTGTGGTAAAAAGAATATTAAAATTAAAACTCACCATATTAATGGGACACGGATTGAGAGAACATCAACCTTCTCTTATCTAGGCATCCTTTTTAACAGTAAGGGCACTTGGGACACACATATAACTTTATGCAAAATGAAATTTGTGAAATTAGTTGAGGCTATCTTTAGATTCTCCCATAAAATTGGCAATAAACCTGTACGGGAGATCCCGAAGTTATACGAAGCAAAATGTATTACAGGGAGCTGCTATGGGGGAGCCTTATGGGGTCAGGCAGATACGACGCCGATACACACCATTGAAAACAGATTTTTAAGACTTTTAAGACGTTTGTTAGCCGTACCTGCCTCTACCCCTTCGATTATCTTGCATACAGAAACAGGGACATCATATAGTCATGATCTGATTAGTTTGGCTACTCTAAAGCTATGGCACCGTGTCTGGAGTAGGGAAGAAACTCCTTTTACGAGGGATATTATATTAGACTGTCTATCCCAAGACCGATGTAAGAAAATACCCTGGTTAAGTTATATTTGTGGCCTTCTAGAAGAATGCAATTTGGCATTGAATTGGAATAAACCCGAAGATATCAAAAAAATTAGTAGGGTTGAATTAAAAAGGAGCCTCATGAACGTTAGGACCGCGTCAAGAGATGTGGCTTCAAGTACCAAGATAACCATTGTCTCCTATTTGGAGGGGCCAATTGCAAAGGGTATACAGCCATACCTCATTTTTATAACAAATGTTCAACATAGATTCTACCTAACTAGACTACGGATGAACACATTACATTATTTTTTTGCCTTTCCAAAAAGGGCTAAGTGGGGTGCCAATTTTCCAAATTGTCCATGTGATGGTAGGTCCAAACAAAGTACCCTTCATTTTTTACTTTTTTGTAAATTCTACATAGAAATTAGAAAACAATTTCTATGTCCAATTTTTAAAGAAAAGTCCCTGTATTCCTATAAAGCCGCTTTTAATTGATTACGAAATTTGGAAAATGTCTTTGCCTGTAATGCAATAATCTGCTATATAATGTCGGCAATTAAACAAAGGAATGAACTTGTTCACTTCGAAATTTTGAACTATGAAACAATATAAAGTGTATTTTCGTTATGATATGTATAATTATATAATGATTATGTGTATATTTTAAATATGTAATAATGCTGTTTCCTATTGGTTATAAATGAATTTTTATTGTATTTTATAGTATGCTTTTATGGACATTTTGTACGATCCGATTAAAGCTTGATATTGATTGATTGATTGACACCTTTTTCCTGTAAGATCGAAAAAACGTTGCGCAATCTTTCATCGTTTTGATCTTGACAAGATCCATACACTAACACATCATCTTGAAACGCCATTACCCCAGGAGCGTCTTTGAACATGCTTTCTACAATCCTTTGAAAGACTGTAGATGCAGAAGCAAGTCCAAAGGGCATGCGTTTATACTGATGTAGACCTTCCGGGGTAATGAACTCCGTGTAGTGTCTGGAATCAGGATGTAAATCGTTTTGATGATATGCTGAAGTCATATCAAGCAGACTGAAACACTTGCCACCCTTCAGCGTAGATGTCATCTCAGTAATGTTAGGCAACGGGTGTTGATCAACCCGGATGAAACGGTTCAAATCTCGAAGATCAACACACATGCGCAAAGCTCCATTGGCCTTACGCGCCAAAACAATGGGGTAAACCCAATCGGAGGACTTGATGGGTTCTATCACATCACTTTCACATAATTTATGTAATTCTTTTTTAAGTGCATCACGTAACGCTAAAGGAACATGTGAACTTTGTGCACAATAGATTTGGCGTTGTTGATCAATCTGATTTTGTGTTTAAAACCCTTGAATAAACCCAACTTATCATAAAAAATATCAGGATACATAGATTTCCATGTTCTATCATTGACAGATTGTATACACATTAAATCGTTCTTCAATATAACCTGGTGAGGATCATTGGGATCTAAAATAATCCCTAAATTGCCTTAGTCGTGCCAACCCAGCAAACAGGTATCATCCTTAGCTACATGAACTGTACCTTGTGCACTGTTACTTTTAAAACATAAATTTGCCTAAAATTCACCCAGCACTTCAATGGGTTTACCACCATAACCAACAGTACGAGCAGTAGAATGTTTCAAAATGAGTCCTTGAAGATTAAAAAATTCTTCCCAAATTTTGTCGCTTATTAGAGTGAATGGAGAGCCTGAATCAGCTATAACCTTGACATCTGTTCCATTGATGGTTAAAGTACAAACAGGTCGTTTTGTTCCCATATTAACGGTGGAGATAACATCTGTGCATTGCAATTCAGTTATTACACAGATTTGATCCTCATCACTTGTAGAAGACTCTCCTGAGAGTTGATCAACATTGAGAACTTTTTTAGATGATGAACCAGAATTCCCAGATGGTTTGCTGCTAGATCTATAAACATTTGCGAAATGTCCTTTTTTTCAACACTTTTCGCAAATTTTGTCACGTGCAGGGCAGAATCTGGCATTTCCGAGGTGAGAATTGCTTCCCCAATAATGACACTCCCAACAATTACTAGTGCTTTTGTTGCCGGCTCTTACGTGTTCTCCGGATTTTGCTTGGCAAGGTTTTTCTTTTGAAGATTTATATTTACTTTTCACAGCCATGACATTTTGTGTAGAAGAGTTAGTATTAGAGATCGACATCTGCTCCAGCTAATAAGTGGTGCTTTCTATTCTTGTGGCTATTTCTAAGGCTTTTTGTAGAGTTAAGTCAGATTTTGATAAAAGAGCTTCTTGGATTTTTTTATTGTTGGTTTTCTCTACCAACTGATCTCTGATCGTTTCTTCTTCAAAAGTTTTGTAATCGCATGAGGCTGCCAAAATTCATAAAGCGCATACAAAACTTGATGCAGACTCTCCAGTGAGTTTTGCTCGTTTATAAAATGTATGTCTTTCTAATATGACATGTTTGCATGCCTTAAATCTTGAGTCAAGAGATTAAATGGCTGTGGCGTATTCATCTTCAACGCCATCACCTTCGCTTTCAATACATAAAACCAAAACCTTGGGAATATGTTTAAGGATACTGCGACCTTCTGTACCTAGACAATGCCTTAAGATTGCAAAATGTTTCTTGCTTGTGAAAGAGTCACCGTCAAGAGCATCCAGATATGCTTCGAAACTTACTTTCCATTTCTCCCAATCGGACTCAGGAGAGGATGGATCTGGTGAAAACGCTAATGGTGGTACCAAGTATTGTTGCATGCTGAGAAATTATCAAGATTTGTGACAAATGAGAAACACAAAAGTGAGTGTGTCACCGAAATATAAAGAATGACACATAATAATGTCACGTGGTACTGAATACAGTACAAAATGGATTTAACACCTTAGAATAAACGATGAAAATTACAAAAATGTCAAAAGCTGTGCGCATCAGCGAATGCAAAGTGAGCTGACTGCACGAAATGTTTAACAAAAATAATACACATTATACATTACTGGTAGCTATGAAGAATTGAAATAGCCAAGCTGTGCACATCAGCGAACAAACTGTGTGCATGAAATTACACAATTGATTGTGCACCTCAATATTACTTGCGGTTTTAAAATTGAATAACAAGGCTGCGCGCTGATGAACTTGCAGTATTAAAATTGAATAGCCAGGCTGTGCGCAGCAGCGAATGAACTGTGCGCGTCAATGTTGTGAAACTGTTCATCTCAATATTACTTGTAGATATTAAAGTTGAATAACCAGGCTGTACGCATCAGCAAATGAACTGTGCGCGTCAGTGTAGTGAAACTGTTCTCCGCTACGCGCATGAATCAGCTGTGAAAAGAAGCCGTCAGGTTGCCATAGAAACTGGTCCGATGCGAAGTTGTCCAAAATGGAGTCACTTAAATTAGGGACGTGACGTGAACAACATACACGCAGACGCGCAGAGTACAGGCAGCAGAGCGCTTGAGAAGGCTTGACGTAAACACGTCACCGAGGAGTTAGCTTGAGAGAATTCTGCAGCGCACGGAGAATCATTAAAGACTGACAAAGTGCATTAATATTTGTATTTTCTCACCGCAAACCCACTGGAAGAAGCGTTTTTTTTCAGTAAATACATCTGTAACTTCTGGATGACTTGAAGTATTTTTGAATGGTCCGTCCGTTGCTCCGGTCATCCGAAACAAGATGTAAGATCTGCTTGGCACGCGTGGACGTCTTGGTGGCTGCGAAGATCGTCGTCAGTGAAAAGAAGATATGATGACTCTCTTCAGGTAAGATTAGAGTTTCTTTTATTCCACCAAGACAGAGCAATGAACAGCTGAGCCAAACGGTACCTCAGGCAGGCAATAACTGACTTCCCCTCCGAGCCTCGAGTTCTGGAACCCCATGAAGAAAAGGTTCCTTGAGACCACGGAGAAATGACAAGTATAGAATAACCCAACATATAGTTATCTCAATTAACTATCACTCATGTCGTCCCCATACTCTGACTGTACCCTCACATATTACCTCGCTCGTGAGATGTTCAATAACTGAATTGATACTATCCCTAATGACATCTGAAATTACATTATTGATGAAACACTGAACATGGCGTGAGTTATAAGGCCTGATTTAGATCTTTGTGGTCTTACCACTGGCCTGCCATGGCGGCGGGATCGAGTACTCCGCCAAATTGACGCCTTCCACCTGCTGCATTTAGATGTATACACGATACACAGAAGACTGCCTGGCGGTGTCCTGTTGGGGGAGAACTGACGGGGCCACCGAGGTGGTGGGGAAACAGGTAAAAAATGTAAAAATTAAATGTGTAGCACACATATGTTGTGTATGTATGAGTATGTAGGTGATGTGTTGTGATCATTTTGTGTACATTCTGCATTGCACCCCACCAACATACACACATCATGCAATGCGTACCCGCACACAACACAAACACCTACCTTCGGATCGAACAAAATGGGGTACCGTTCCATTGAGGTCAAGGTGCAGCTGGCCAGGGAGGATCTGGACGAAGCCAAGGAGGAAGAAACCTCAGTATGACCCCCCAAAAGGGTGCATTTTCACCCCTTTTCTTCCCATTCTGTCAATCCAAAGTAGGAGGGATTCTCATCAGAATTTCCTTCAAAACAACCTATATCCAAATCTGGAGGGCAGGAATTCTGTTTGGACTCCCGCCACCACCTCTTGCAACCCATCCTTCCATAGGGGCAGGGAGTGAAGTACTGGCTGGGTCGTTGGGACCATGGTGGTCTTTTCTCTCATTACCAACCAACATCTAAATCAGAAGACTTCGGACCAAACAGAACGCCATAGCCAGGGTCATCCTGAACCTTCCCAAATGAACCCACATCACCCCCCACCTGAGAGACCACCACTGGCTCCCCATCCAGAAGTGCTGCCAGTTCAAGATCCTCACACTGCCTACAAAGCCAGCCACAGCCTGGGACCTGCCTACATCAACAATCGACAACTTCCACCAACCCTCTAGACACCTGCGCTCCTACTCACTCGCCCTTGTTCACACACCCCACATCCGTCTCAGTCGCAGCGGCCGCAGCTTGTTTTCTACATTAATGGCAAGACCTGGAACGACCTTCCCCTCTAGCTCCATAAAGCCTCCTTGCTGTCTTACTTCAGAAGACCTGGCTCTTTGACTGAGACACAGCGCCCAGATACCCCTAGGGGTGAAAGTGTTGCTCTTTACAAATGCATTTGATTTCTGATTGATTAGAGGCAGCTCTATTTAGTTTGAGAGCAAACAAGACTACGATGAGTGGTCTCCTAATCTATCGCCCACCTGAGCCGCTAAACGATTTTTACGACTAATCTTATGGACCGGGCCACCCAACTAGCCCTTAAAAACACTAACTTTCTGGTCTTGGGTGATCTTAATCTACACCTAGAGGATCAACTCAAAATGGAGGCACTAATCGTATGCAAGGAACTTGCGAGCATACAATTAAAACTCGTATCTGTGGCAGGCCACCTATTGGTCCCCATTTTTCGAACCATGTGGGCCTGGTGGTGGAACAGCTGACTCCTGTTTCTTGGTCCGACCACCACCTCATAGAATTCCAGATACCTCTACCTAAACCTAGCCCTACCAAAAATACTAATTTTAATGGTTCCCGCAGGAACTAGTTCAAGTTTAACTGTGAAAAATTTTCCAGGGCACTTCATAAAACCCCACCATTACTCAATAATGACATTATTCTGGCTAACACCTTGATTAATGAGTGGATGACAGGAGCATTTGATGAAGTGGCCCCTTGGACCTCTAAGACCCCCAAGCGAGGGTCTAAATCAGCCCCATGGTTCAACGAGGAGCTCAGAGCAGCCAAACAGGGATGTAAGCGACTAGAACGCAAATAGAGAATAGCTTTCTCCAAAGAAGCGAAAGAAGCTTATAAAACAGCACCGAACAAATACCACTCTCTCCTCAATAAGAGACGCTCTATATACTACAAAGAGAGGATTGATAGGGCAGAAAACTCCTCTAAAGAATTGTATGCCACACTGAAAGAGATCTCGTCTCTCGAGAGAACACTCACGACTCGGAATTGCCTTAGTGAACCTAAAAAGGTATCTAATGAACCATGTGCGCCATCCCTGAGCGTGTTTATTGCTCCCCCTACACTGATGCTCAAGGAAATAGGTCTAAAAATTAAATCTGGCTCCCTGGCCAATCCAGCGGCACCGAACATGATAAAAGAGGGCATTGAAGTGATAATACCTAAAATCATCCTTCAAGAGCAGAGAGGTTCATAGGGCGTGGAAACATGCAACGGTCATACCCCTAAAGAAAAAGCCATCAGCCAACCCCGAGCTATTGGATAATCTGCGTCCCATCTCTTTGCTCCCCTACATATCCAAAGTCGCTGAAAAGGTTGTGAACAAACAATTGGTGGAACATATAAACTCACACAACCTTCTACATCCAACTCAATCTGGTTTCAGAGCATCCTTTTCTACCAAATCCGCTCTCCTCTTTGCAACAGAAACCATATGGAGACAGGCGGATGTAGGTCAGATGGTGGCCTTGGTCTTGCTAGATCTAAATGCCGCCTTCGACACAGTATCCCGCAAGCTACTCCTTCAGCGTTTACGGGAGTGTGAACTGGATGGGGTAGCATTACAGTGGATGCGGTCCTTCTTGGAAGATCGTAGTTTCCAGGTTGTACAACACCCCCTACGATCAAAAATCCTGTAACTCCATCAAGGGGTCCCACAGGGATCTACTTTGAGTACCACCCTTTTTAATTTGTTTATTGGACCTTTTGGTGAGGATTATGGACAATTACAATATCTCCATGGTGTCGTACATGGACGACACACAGCTTGTGGTGACCCTTGCACAAGACTCCGGTGAGTCAGCATTACAGTTCTCATCCTGTCTCAAGGATCTAGCCGCATGGATGTCGAACCACTGCCTTAAACTGAATGGGAGCAAGACAGAGGTCATGATTGTCGGGAAGTCACCCTCCATCTCGAACTCAGCCTGGTGGTCCAAGGTACTGGGGCCTATCCCGGAGCCCAAAACTGAAGTAAAGAACTTGGGTGCGTGGCTAGATCCTAAACTCTCGTTTGAGTCCCAAACTAGAAAGGTGGCAGGGAGATGCTTTGTCACTCTGAAGATGCTAAGAAAAACTAAAACATAGTCCACACCCTGGTGACCTCGCAACTTGATTATGGGAATGTCCTGTATCTGGGTGCACCTAAAGTCTGCTTGAAACGACTCCAACGTATTCAAAACGCAGCGGCACTCCTTGTTTTTAATCTACTGAGACGAGAGTAATCTAAACAAACTTTTGACTCTCTTCATTGGCTGCCAATTGAGAAGAGAATTCTTTTCAAAGCCATGTGTTTCTGTCATTAGAGCCTGCAAGGGAAAGGCCCTACCTACCTGCATGACTTCCTCACCCCATACAATCCTGGCCAACAGCTAAGATCTACAGGAGTACAATAACTCAAGATTCCCAGGATAAGGAAAACGAGGCTGGGTGCTTGATCCTTTGGCTATCTAGCGGCCAAGAACTGGAATTCACTCCCTCTTTGGCCACGAGCAGAGAAATCTGAACCAGTCTTTCGTAGAGTACTGAAAACCTGGCTGTACAATCTCTAGTCCAGCTATTAACCCACACCTGCAGATGTGCTTCTAGCACGAGGACACACCTTTTGGGGTATCCAGGCGCTCTTTAAATGAAGTATTATTATTATTATAAGGAAAGAGGGATGAAGATCAGACGGATATTGGATAGAGTTGATGAGTAAGAAATGAGTACTGAAAAGTGAGTAATGATGTCCTAAAAAGTATCTTTACAAACATTGGGCTACGAAATGCCTCTGACTGCCCAATTTATATTAAAGCTTTCATTAAGAGTTGGGAATCAACATATATCCCACCTCTAAAAAAGCTCAGTATGAGTATCCGTGTTTGGTCCCTTCGGTCTGCATCGAAAAGTTATCATTACCAGGGACACCAGTAATTTCCAGTGGCAGAGTTAACGTGACTTGCAGGTGCAACCCAGAGGCTCCCTTGAGAAATGAGCAATTGCATAGTAAAGTAGTAATTTTGGGTCAGATTCCTCTGGTAATTCCTAATTTCTCCTACAGAGACGCATTATGGACTGTGCCATGGGGGCACAACCCACTTTGTGCTCCCCTAGGTCCCTTTGGTATTACAGGAAGGGCCACAAATGCTTGTGTTGCCCATTCTATAATATTGATAGCGTTGACACACGTGTAGCTGCAGCGCTATCTTGAGAGGGCCTTCCCTTATTTCCATGGGGGGTGGAATCACCGTGCCTCTGCACCTATGCTGCATTACAGTAACAAAAGAAAAAGAAAAAAAAGTGGCTAATGACTTTTCTTTAAATATGTCACTAGAGTAACAGCTTTCATGCATTCTGTTGACCCCCTAAAATATGTCTGAGTAGAAAACTTTTCTAAAGTCACAATCCTACAAATATATATATATATTGAGAAACACAAATCTAATGCTTATACATGTTTATAAGGTGCCATTCTATTCATAATATTACTGAGATTATCTGTACATCAAGTGACCTATGAGCGGCTAACATTTGTTCAAGAGTTTTTCTGAGCATAGATTCACAAGAGATTCGCATCTTGTGATCAACACATTTTCATGTTCACTGGAGCCCTCCAAAGTTTCCCAAAGATTCATACTTTGAGCAAAAGCGTGAGTTCTCAAAATTATCTTCAATTTCTACTGCAACAAAACAAAGCTAACAAATAAAAAAGATCATATTGTACTCTTAGGCCTTCATATGGCTGTGCATTTCTCCCAGCAACCTGTGTTCCTTTCCTGTATTTAATTTAAGAAAAACTAACCTGCCCACTTGTTTATATTGTAAAGATTCCATACTCTCAAAACGAAATTTACAAATGCCCACCCACTAATCACAAGTGAGCAGTTAATTTTTAAAAGAGAAAAGAATAGAACTCCAAACAAACGGGTATATATAATGTGCTGCGAATGTTTTAATTTTGTGAAATTATTATGCCCAGTCGTTCTAGCATACCTTAAAGTAAAATAGCAAAAACCTGCCACGTCAAACAAAGTTGTTCAAAACTTCATTTTGTGCAGTCTGCTCATTAAATGCTTGTTTCTTCCCAGAATAATTCAATCATCTAATTTTTCTCTTACTCTTGCTGTGGTAGCTCTGTTTTGGTTGAGCTTTAGTGGCAGCACGCATGCGCTCCTCGCTCTGCAATTCATGCAGTAGTCTAGTATGGGGAGACAAGCTGCCCTCATACTCCACCCATATTTTTTATTGGCTTCTGTGTTTGTCCTTCGTAAATTCTGTCTTTTGATTGATAATGAGGCTTGTTAGTCCCGTCTTTTGCCATGTGGTCATTTGCATCCTTCCATGGCTACTGGCCCCTTTACTTCGAGTGTTACACTGTACAGACGTTGTTGCAAAGTCATCCTGTGCCCTGGGTACCCCCAACTTTTTTCTGAATGGCACTGGTGGTAACTGACTGACTGACCCTGGGCTTTGCCTAATCAGGCCCAGGGCCAGTGCTATGCTGAAAGAGACACATTTAAAATACAGTGAAAACACCTACATAAACTAGGGTACACTAAGGGTTGGGGTACCCCTGTGGTTGGCATGACCTACCCTATCAGACCCTATTGAATATTAGGGCAGGGGAATTAAAACTACCGAGAAGTCCCTAGCCCACAATAGGGCATGGCAGTTTAGAGGACAGCAGCTCTTTCTGCACTTGCATGTGTGCACTGCTGAAGCCTGAGGTCAGTTTAAAAGTAGCCCTGGGTGGCAGGACTGCTTTAAAAAAGTTAATTGTGCTCAACCACGAGTTTGGGGCACTTACAAATGGATAAACTACAATGTTTTGGCATATTAGGAACCCCCAGGGTCTCCCCTAGGTGTCTCAGGAATGGGGGGGTCAGGTATTTATAAGGTAGGCCCTTATAAAATGAGTTTTATATGCCCTTAGTTAAGTGAAATGTCACCTTTGACTCCCCACACTGTGATAAAGTGCTGCCCAAATTCGACTTTGATGCTAGGAGCCCTGTGGAGGGAGGATCTGCAATATTTCTACAGATTCAGAACCCCTAAAGTCTCCCTTAGTTGTCCCATGGGGTGTGGGTCCTGTAGATATAAGCGAAGTACTTATGAAATATGTTTTTGTAAGTCCTGGTGCTGGAAAAATGTCCCAAGTCATTTTTCCCATTGCAAATCCCCTGCCACATAGGTTAATATAGCAGGAAGTTATTAACTAATAACTCTTGAAAGAAGAAGGCTAGAAGTGCCATTCAAAGACTTTCCCCGAATGGTATTAATAAACTCAAGAATATGATATGGTTGAATTTCTCCTAAAGTGTACATACAAGAAGTTATAAGATTTACTTGTTTGTAAGTCCAGATTCAGCCTTCCAGTGGTCTGTCCTGATTGGTCAGAGTTAAGTGGATTAGCCAGGCTGCCTTGATGAGGTGATAAAGAGCCCCTTGGGTTAAGCAGCTCTGCTGGGAGGACAGTGTGCAGCTACACAGGAATGCCAGAGCGGGGGGGAGAGTCGTAAACCATGGTCTTCATAGAGAAGAGGAGGCCTTAGTGTCATTTACAACTCTAAACTTTTCACCTCAGCCAGAACTAGATTTATGGAAGGAATGCACAGATGCAAGGGGGAGAGTTTATGGAAAGTAAGCCAACCTAGGGGTGTGTATAACCAGCTCTTACCTCCCTGCTGGAAAATCAGCCATTATGAATTTGGAGGATTTGGTGCACTCTGGGACAAAATAATGCCACACTCTACAGGATGTGGTCATATTCTTGGGGAGTTGCCTTGCTCCCATTGGTCCGCAGTGACCTTCTGCTTGACCCAGAGAACTTGGAATAAGTATCTGAGAGGGGCAGAGTCTTTCAGATCTGCTGCTTGAAACTTAAGAAAGCAAGACATTGCTATGCTGAGAAGTTGGGGTGCAACATTTTAAGGCCTGCCCTCTGAAGACTGCATCAGCTGAAACTACAGCGCTGTGGATTAGGATTACCTTGCTGAAAAAAATAAAGATTGGACTCCCTGCAAGCTACAGGTTAACAGAGCTCACCTGAACCATCACCACCAAGGTTCCTCAACCTGGAGAACACAAGTGGATTTGTAAGGGTTTTGTCCAAGTGGATTGTGGGAACTGAAGTCCTCAACTTTCAAGGACCATCTTGGAGCTTCCAGACCCTTGGAGTGCGTTTGAGACACTTTGGGACCCCTTGGGGAGTTTCAAGAAAAAGTTCCAGGAGTGTGGAGAACTATGGAGTAACTTTGAACAAAAGCTCCATAGGGGGACCGACTCAACCTGGCCAGCCTAGCCGCCTGCGTTCAACCGCGAGCTGGCCAAGCCTCCCAGGTTCATCCCACTAAAATCTCCGTAGGTCGAACTTCCAGAGTTTGACCGGGAGTAGAAGAAATCTGAGGCCGGTGAACCCTCACTGAATCTGGCCTGGTGAAGAGCATCGAGGAACCCCGCGAGAAAAAGCTCCAGAAAAGTTTCTATGTCCGAACGTAAAAACTGTGACCGGGACGTACCGCGAGTGGTAGCCGCTCAGGGCTCTATCGCGGTCAGCCTGAAACTTTGACTTTGAGCCGGTCTATCGTGACCAGATATCTCAACATGGTGCTATATGTTTCTAAGTGCTATAACATGATCAATATTTTAAAAATTCAGATCTTCGGTTCCCTACATTGGATTTTGGTCATTTTGGTGTCATTTGAAATATAAAAATATTTCCTATTTTTTAAATAGGTGTTGGATTTTTATTATGTGTTGTGTCTTAATTATTTACTGAATTGGTGTTTTTAAATGCTTTACAGACCTGTCTTTGAAGTTAAGCCTGTCTGCTCGCAGCCACGTTACCAAGAGTTGAGCATAGGAATAATTTTCTAAGACCTATGCTGAGTCCTTTCCTGAGTTAGTGGTCTTATTGCCAGTGGCAGACCTACATTTGCCACAACCAATAATCCACGTTCCAACAGACGTGTTATTTAGAGCAAATGCGAGTCCTATTGCATTGCAAATGCTTTTTTTCCATAGGAACCAAGGCAGTTAGTCATCTTACACGAGTGGATCAGCGTT
This sequence comes from Triturus cristatus, assembly GCF_964204655.1. Classification (NCBI taxonomy): domain Eukaryota; kingdom Metazoa; phylum Chordata; class Amphibia; order Caudata; family Salamandridae; genus Triturus; species Triturus cristatus. The sequence goes on along the minus strand of NC_140590.1, from coordinate 134,634,616 downwards.
ACTGCGCGAACAAAAATGAAGTTCTCAAGCTCTCACTGAGCCCGCACAGGTAGGCAGTGTCTCAATAAGCTTTCGAAGATGTTCCAGTCTTCCAAAACACAGGTCTGTTTCCGTGGCCCACGCAGCACGCCGCAGATCTTCGAGCTGCCTTATCCTCTTATTTATATGTGCCGGGGTTGCTAGCACATCACGCTTCTCGCTGCCAACGCTTGCGACCCGGGAGGTGAGTAGGGTGTTAGAGCAAGCTGCCACAGAGCCCGATTGTATTGTATTTGTAACCGCCTACATTGTCATTTGGCGTTTCAGTGAGCGCAATGAAATTAGTTTTATGTATTTATTTATTTAAATTACTCCGGTCGGTCGTGAGCCGGAGTTTACTACCACCCGCCCCGCCCCACCGCCCCGCAGCACTCCCTCTAGGAACCGTAACTGCCAACCACTCCACCACTGGTATAGTTTAGCTTGTGGTCATGTAGTCTAGGATACTACTTCCCCTTGAGTCACAGCGTTAATTTTTTACTCTTGCTAATCTATCCTGTTGTATCTGTTTTAGCTTTTTAGTTGCTGCAGATCAGCATTCTATTTCTTTTGTACTGTGAGTGTGTGTAACCAGTGCACATTATCTTTAGAGTTGTTATTTTACTGTATGTTGTAAAGTAAACTCTATGCAGAATAACTTCAAGTTTTATTATTAGAGATGCTCATGTATTCTGACTCAAAGCATGTTTTTACTATCCTTTAACCACCGGGAAGGACGTGGCCCCCACTCTGTCCGTTTTCACAGTACTTATTTATTTATTTACTCATTTATATTGCGCAGGCGAATCATCCCCAGGGGGACCTCTCGGCGCATGGGAGAGGGGCACTCAATATTAAAAAAGAAGGACAGCTTAGAATAGCCAGGTTTTAAGAAGCTTCTTAAAGCTACGGTAATTCATACAGGCACAGAGCTCATCTGGCAAGGACTTCCAGTGGGTGGGAGCAAGATAGGAAAAAGCTCTCCCTCCCATCCTAACCTTTCTGACTCTCGAGACACAAAGCAGATTTTGATAGCTTGATCTCAGCAATCGAGTAGGGTGGTACCATTTGAGCTTCCTAGCCAAATAGGAAGGGCCCAGCCCATGTAGGGACTTGTGGACCAGGCATAGCAGTTTAAAAATGGATCTCTTTTTCGTTGAAAGCCAGTGGAGTTGATGCAGAAGTGGTGATGAGGGGGTCCGAGCCAGTTTATTGAGAATGAGGCGAGCCGCCGTGTTCTGGACCACCTGTAGTTTAGTGGCCAGGTCCTCCCTCAGCCCGACCAGCAGTGAGTTTCCGTAATCCAGTCGACTAATCAAAAGTGACTGGACAAGGGTCCCTCTGGCCATGAGCGGGATCCAGGGAAAAATCTTACTAAGCATCCGCATGGTTCCAAAGCAGGCCCCAGCCACTGATTTTACCTGCTCGTCCATAGCAAGATTATTATCAATTTTTATGCCCAGATTCTTCGCCCATGCTGTGGGGGAAGGGGCAGCTCCCAGTTCAGATGGCCACCATTCCGGGGTCCATAACTCCTTTGCCTTCCCATATAGAATAATCTAGGTCTTTGAGGAATTAAGTTGAAGAAAAATTTTCCTCATCCATTCTGCTATGTTGATCATGCATTTACGGAATTTGGACCTGGTTACTGCAGGGCTTTCTTCGATAGGGACTATCATCTGGGTATCGTCTGCATACGATATGCATTCGAACCCGGACTCGCGGATGATGGAGGCCAGGGGGGCCACGTATAGGTTGAACAAAGTAGGGCTTAAAACCGAGCCCTGCGGAACCCCCTTGTCAATAGTAGTGGTCTCGGAGCTAAAAGGCCCAAGCTGGACACATTGAGATCTTTCCACCAGGAAGTTCAGGAGCCATTTAAAGGCCCTACCTCCGACACCAATCTCTCGCAACCGGGCTAAAAGTATTCGATGGGAGATGGTGTCGAAGGCGGCAGACAAATCCAATAAGACCAGTATCACCGGGACGTTCCTGTCCAGGGACATCCTTATAGTGTCTGTTACCTCCAACAATGCAGCCTCGGTACTGTGTGAGACACGAAAACCCGACTGGGAAGCATCCAGTATATTATTCTGCTCTAGATATTGGTAGAGGTGCTGGTTGACCCAGGTCTCCATAATTTTCGCACAACAAGGCAAGAGAGAGATGGGTCGAAAGTTCTGAAGGTTGCTAGGGTCAGCCAGCGCCTTCTTCAAAAGGGGTTTTATACGTGCCTCCTTCCACTTACGCGGAACAGTAGAGGTTATTAGCGAGATATTACAGACAGATGTAAGAAACTCGGCATGAGCTGAGGACAATACTGACAATATGGCGGGAAGCATTAAGTCTGATGGAGAGCCGGATTTGACTCTGGCTATTGGAGAGCACACTTCTTTCCTCGTTATATGAGGGATTAGTTCTAAAGAAGGCTTGCTCGGGGACTCAAAGATGAGGATTTGTCATATAAACCCTCTTCGGGGTCAAAAGAGCTATAGATCTTGTCAATTTTATTTATAAAGTGACTAACTAAATCTTCACAGAGTTCCTGGGTGGGCGGGGGGAGAGGGTTATTGGCTCTGGGATTTGTAAACTCCTTTACTATAGTAAAGAGCTCCTGAGATGAATTTTTTGCATTCATAATGCGGGCACCCAGACTTGTACTTGCAAGTGCAGAACACCTGTATGGTAAAGGCATGCTCACTTTACAAGATCGACCCCGCTTTTCTCACCGGTTCAGTGAGACGTTCCTGTGGTTGAACATTACCTAGTAATAGCCATAGAGATGTAGTCACACGTGTGAGCTGCGAGCCTATTCACACAGACCTATTTATAGTCAAACGTAAGTACGTAGAATTAGAATTGTCTATTAAGAACCTATGGGGTCCATCAAGATGGTAGTGACTCAAGCATGTGACCCTCATGGCGTACTAACGAATTCCAGAACACTGCAAGAGTGAGTCACATCTTTTCACAGCGATGTCTTTGTGACTTGTGTCAGCTGTAAAGAAGCTTTCTGATCCCTGTGTTTGTTCCATGGGGTTTATTAGCCATTCCGCAGCACTGTCCTTGGCATCTGAAGATGAATAGAATGTTTCTTTACAACCGTAGAGCACAGATGTGGAAAAGGCCCCAATGCATGCTAGCCTTGCTCCTTTCAAGTACACAGGCATGCTCTTGCCCCTCCCTCAAAGCTCGTCCCAGGTGCTGGAAGGTTTCTTGAAGCCACTGGACAGAAGGTCTTGTTGGCGCATATTAGGCAGATAACAAGGTCAGGAAAACCCTGCATTGGTTAGGCTCCACATGGACCACTGGCCAGAGTAGAAACTAGGTGCCAGATAATTTACATTCTGATTTTATCATATGTCCAAGTTTCACTCTGTCTCAATTTTCTATTGGACAGCTTCTGAAACCTTTACAAGTGTGGTGGTAGGTCATTCACACTTCTAGGTCTGTCCTGACATGCTGATGGGTCCTTCTCTTTCGCTCCCTTTCTTTGCTTTTACCATTCCTCCCACTTGTCTCTCCCAGCTCCCACATTGCCTTAAGTGGCCTATCTGAAGCAAAAGAAAAGTAAAATCGTGTAATTGTCTGAAAGTGATTGGGAAATGCATCTTATTGCGATCTTATGAATACATTTGCATGCACACAATAGTTCTTGAACCTGCACAAAGACTAATATTTAACAAATCTACAGCTGTAATTGAAAATACAGGACTTTTCATCATATTTCGGGTGTGTATCCCACCAGACGCTTCAAATAACTTCCTTTCCCTGTCCACAAAAAAAGCAGCCTGGTGCCTGGCATATATTTCTTTGCTTGGAAGGTAATCTACCATCTCTCCATGCTGATCAGGCCACATGCCTTCTGGATGCTGTTCAACAAGAAGGTGAGGTGCACTGGCACTGACTGAATACTGTCTCAGTTATTTATGCATGTCGAACAGAAGCCAAGGAGGGCTTGATTCAGCCACATTTTTCAGCTGAAAGGCAATACTTCTCTCCATGTGTTCCCATACCTGGCATGTCACACAGTTTGGTGCTTACTTTCCCTCCATGTTAAAGAGCAGTAGATGTTTCAGCAGCCAGGCTAATGTGATGTATATCTAAATACATATAAGGTCCCAAAGGCGAGACCGATTGCATTGCAAATGCTTGTTTACTGCGGTGGCTGGTCTTCTGCAGTTTCAGGTTCCTGCCATTGTTGAACACAGCAGAGGAGCCCCAAAGTTTCGTTTCTTGCTATTTAGATCCATAGAATACCTCATCACTAGCGACCGCCCACTTTTATTGTATCTGCTTAACTGACAACTACTTATGTGTGTGAAAAGGCCTTTTTTGTTCTGATCAACATTTCCGATAACATTCCGTAAAGTGGTGAGTAATCAAAACTTTGAACAAACATTAAGCACAAAAAAAAAACCATTAAACAAACTCTTTAAACAAAGGACCTCTCCGGGTAGTTTAACATGCACACCTTCACACACAAGCATGCACAGACACGTACAAAACAAACCCAGGCATTCACGCACGCAAACATACACTCACACACACTTACAAGCACAGGCATTCACGCACGCAAACACGCACGCACACACACACTATAAATTATACAGCAACACTGTAGTGAAAAAGTGGCACATGAGCACTTTTTAATCTCGGGAGGTGCAAGTAGGGGTGCTGCAGAAGCAGATGTAAGGAAGGAAGACCTGAACCCTGGAACACAACTCTGCATTTTAAAGAGTTACTTTTACAGCCGCTTTATTCAGTCATTTGTCAAATATAACTAAATAGTAAACAGCGAAAAACTGCTGCACAATATTTTGTGATCTATATATATGTTTGACAGTAAAAAGGAGCATTTTGTATCTTAAACCAGCGTTTCCCAAACTGTGGCTCGCCAGCCAATGTCTGGTGTGTCGTGAGGGTGCAATGAATAAATAAATAAATAAATTTGCCTTACAATTTGTATTTATCTTGTCACATTTTCTGTGCTTCAAAAGAGAGGTAAATGTCAGGCTATGTCTTCTAGCAAAGGAACTGTGCACATATTTCAGAATATAACAGAAGTTGGGAAAGCAAAAATGAAGCGCATTTTTGGTATTTCTGAAGTGTGATGGAAACAAAGATTTTAATAGGATCAAAAGAAATAACACTTTTACTTGATGATACTCAAATGATAAATATTCACTGTAACCTGATTTCCGCACATTATCATTTGTGAGCTATATAGCGTAATCTCTAAAACTGTATGCTCATGTAAATATAGTGGCCATTTCCATGGAAAGTGTGCAGTCTGTAAATGACAGTGCACTACTGCACAATGATTTAATTATATATTTGCAACATTTCTTCAAAATGCACCGCCAGCTACATACTACACCCTTACCACTCTCCTAATAAAAACATTTGCTATACTTTGTGTGAACCTAGGGCTTTTCACTATCCTTATGACTTTAGTTCTGTAACGTTGATGTCAGTCCACCACTCTAAAACATTTTTGAGCACAACTGGTGCAGGGCTATGTCCTGAAGGCCGTTTGCAGTGGGAGCAGGAGAGTTGCATGCCCTTGTTGGGTGCAGACCCTATGCTGAACCCCAAGCTGGGCACAGTGATACACATCTAATTTTACATTTAAATAACATAGAAATTCATGTAAAAAGTAAGGTTTAAGTGGCATTGTAAAAATGTCTTCCTTTACTTTCGATTTTCACTGAAAATATTTAAAAAATCAAAGGTTAAAGGGACTTTATAGTTAGGAGAAAATGTCAGTTACAACATAACGTAACGTTAAAATAACAAAGCCACTGAAATTCACCAGTTATACTTATCTCAAGTAACCATCACTCATGACTTACAATAACTATAATTCGTGTCCTACCCATGCTCTTGGTGCACCCTTACATATCACCTCACTTGTGAAATGTTCAATGACTGCTTTGATAACATCCCTATTCACATCTGAAATGACATTGTTGATAAAACACTGAGCATGGCGTGAGTTATAGTTACTGGGCCTCGTTTTAACACAAAAATGGATATGGTGTCTTACCCCATACTCTGATGCAGAAGTTTTTTTTTTCAAATTTGCTGGTATTAACATCATGATTTTAGTGAAAAGATGCCCCACTCTGAAAAGTCTTCCATCTCCAGTTCATTATCCGCCACTTTTATGGACCGATCAACACCTTGAACACAGTCAGATAAAGACATATCAAAGGCCGTGCTCATGGATGTGATATTTACAAACAATTCATGTTAGAAAGGAAAGCAATTAAATGTAAAGTGCATGGTACTTTATTAATTTACAGCATTTTGAAAGCATGTCTATAATTACATTAAAGAATCGCAACGCCACATGCCCGATAAAACTAGGCCTGGCCGGAATGTTTAATTCCGCAGGCGGAATCGGAGGAATTTGCTAATTTCACGTTGCTCTTATAACACAGAATTACTTGTAAATTCTGCTGTTCCACCGGCAGAATTAATCTGCAATTGTGTTTCTAAAGAGGGCTGGAAGAGGGAGAATTCCCACTATATTTAACAAGCATTTGCAATGCAATAGGTCTCGCATTAGGAAAGTTTGAGCTTTTTGTATTGTAAATTGACTAATTTTTTATTTATGTGTTGGTATTGAAAATATTGAAATTACTAGCTTTCTCATGTACAATGTCAATAGTTTTAACTGTTGCAAATATGACACCTATAGCATTTGTAATGCAATATATGTTGTATTTACGTGACTTAGATGTATTGATATTACAAATAACAATGGCTTTTAATTTTTGCAAATAATTAATACTTAAATAAAAGTTAATGTAAATTATAATGGCAATCGTTTAAACTTTTGTTAATAACTCTTCTGAAGATTATGTTTTGTGTATTTAATTGCGCCTAAAATCCATGAACAGAAGTTAAATATTATCATTTTTTTTGTGCCATTTGTAATAAAGCCTAAATATTGAGAGAACATATTAGAGCCAGTTGTTGTTGAATGGTTGTACAGATTGATACAGTGGTGGCGGTGAGTGATGTTGTGGTGGTGTCGAGTGATGCTGTGGCGTTAATTGATGCTGTGGTAGCGCATAGTGATGTAGTGGTGCCCTTGAGTGATGCTGTGGTGGTGCTACGTGATGCTGTGGTGATGCGATAGATAGATAGAGTGCAATAGTTAGATAGATAGATAGATAGATAGATAGATAGATAGATAGATAGATAGATAGATAGATAGATAGATAGATAGATAGATAGATAGATAGATAGATAGAGAGTGAGGGCGATAGATAGAGTGTAATTATGTAGAATATAATTATGTGGCACTGAGTGGTTTTGTGTGGAGTGTATGTTGATTTTAGTGGCGTGTATTTATGTGGCATTGAGTGTTAGTTTGAGTGTATCTTGCATTGTTTGCATTGTAATTAATTGGCACTGAGTGGTATTTGAAGTGTATGTGGCATTGAGCGCTGTGTAATTATGTAATGTGTAACTATGTGTCACTGATTGGTTTTTGGAGTGTCTGTTGTATTGAGTGCATTGTAGTGATGTGGCATGTAATTATGTGGCTCTGAGTGGCATTCGGAGTGTATGTTGCCTTGCCTTGTATTTCTATGGTTCCTTAAACCCTTAGAGGCAATTCTTTTATTTTCACTAAAAGGATGGTAGTTAAATGGTGTTTACGGCAGGATGGTCGTTAAATGGTGGCTACGGAGAAGCTATGTGCTGAAAGGCAAAGAGAACACGGGCATGAAAGTGAAAGCGAGGATGAAAATGGAATGAGTATGGCAGGATGATCGTTAAATGGTGGCTACGGAGAAGCTGTGTGCTGAAAGGCAAAGAGAACACGGGCATGAAAGTGAAAGCGAGGATGAAAATGGAATGAGTGTGGCAGGATGTTAGTTAAATGGTGGTTACGGGGAAGCTGAGTGCTGAAAGGCAAAGAGAACACGGGCCAAAGCTGGAAGAAAACACGAGATGCGAGAGGCATGTGTGTGTGGCAAACACTGGTGGGGCTCAGAGCATTCTGTTGCTGCCTTGATGCCTGTGTGTGTGAGCAGTGGGGCTGTGTGTGTGAAGTGCCTAAAGTTGCAAGAAAACATATGGTTATTTAAATCCTTAGACGCAGAATTAATGGAGCTAATGTTATCGACCTTAGAAGGATGAAAAGGGAATGAGCGCAGCATATGTTAACTTTGTAAGCGCAGAAAGCGTGCAGGGCAAACTTATTATTTTGGTTGTTTGAGACTCAGATCTGGGCAAAGCTGCAAGAAAACACGGAGGGGGAGTGCGGGCTGTGTGCTGAAAGGCAAAGAGAACACGGGCATGAAATTGAAATCGATGGATGGCAATACGTCCGTGAGACTAGCCCTGTGTGTGGAGAAGTGTGGCTCAGGGTGGAGAAGTGTGGCTCAGGGGTTAGAGGCGGCAGACCCGGAAGCTGAGATCGGTCCTGGACCAGGGTTCAATTCCCGCCTCGGCGGGTCTTGGGCTAAAAATTCCACGGACTTGATAATTCTCGCCCCGGTGCCCCCTCGACTCACGGGTTCACACTCTGCGACTCTGGGCAATAGCTTGCTTAATCTCCACAACGGCCCCTCGCGGCGGGATGCCTGACTTTCACCTTGTGGATACCCTGCTATCTCACAGGGGAATACCAGGACGGGTTCCCTAAGCAAGCGCCGGGAAACCCACAGCGGGTAGCTGTGCGCTATATAAGCTCAACTACATTTACATTTACATTTAGGGACAGTTGTGAGAGGCGCTGTGAGGAAACAATCTCTCGGCATGCTGTGGCGGGGCGGGGGAGCGCATTCCAGGTGGGGGAGCGGACCCTTTGAAGTATTATGCCGAGGCTGTGGCTACACGTGCACGCGCCAGTGGGCTGAAGCGCTTCCCCAAACGGATTGCATGGCGGCACGATGCACGTGATTGTGCGCGTGCTCGCCATGCAATCCACTTTTGGGAGCACTTTGAAATGCCCCTCTTACTAGAGTCTCGCCTGGCGATTGCGTAAACGCAATAGCTAGGCGAGACCTAAAAAGCATCAGTGAAAGAACTGGATGAATGATAAGATTGCAAGCAAGCTTGTTTATTAGGGTTATTTAAACTAGAGGAAAACCAGCCTTTACATTTCACAACACTTAATATTTGCTTTGTTTTCCTACTTCGTGAGTTAAAAAATTATAAGGTTGAATAACTGACCGCCTGCATTTGCAGTATTGTGTCACCCTCGTGTGTCAAGCAATGCAAATGCAGGCAACTGAAAAAGAATTGTGATTTGTGGCTAAAACTGGATCAGCTGGCTAGTGTCAGGATATTCTCAATAAGAAGCAAATTATCGAGTCTGCCTACACGCACACATGGTTTATGCCCTGGCATTTTTATGTGCATTAGTTTTAACAAAAGGTATTTAAACAAGCCAGGATGCAAGGCGTTAAAAGTGTGTAGTAATGCAAAAACAGAACGAAAAGTTCTCTAAATTAGAATAGTTGCTTCCATTTGTGAAGTAACTAACAGGTAAGGCAGTAAACAATGATTTTCTCATGTGAATTTCATGGTATTGTGGTAATAAACTGGAATCGGATTTTTGCGCTGTAGTATATAAAGATGTGACTAAGCATTTGCTAAAGCCATATTTCAAAAGACACGGCGTAAAATGGAAATATTTCACAATTCTTAGTGTGATCTTGGTTTTATAATCATGAAAGCCGTTAAAACACAATGTGAAGTTTTACCACTGTCAGGACTAATAGGAATATATGGCCGTCATCTAAATAATGCGGCCAATTTTTCAAATTAAGTGTCGCATTCTCTGGCAGTATTTTCATTCATTTGAGGAACAAACAAAATTTTGCAAATTGTGTGGCAAATCCTGCTAACCTATAATTAGACAATATAAGTTTGAGCCACAAAACCTCATAAATCCACTGGCCCTCACCACGATCTTGTTTAATCAATCATTCATTCATGATAAGTACACCGAAACAAACATTCTAATTCCAATCAGTGACCACTGTGAGCTTCATCTTGAACAAAAAAGCTTTTTCATGGTTCGGGTGGATGTTGGGAGTGGGGAGGGCAAACGTGCAAGAAATGAAGCAGCGTATTTCTCCTACATTTCTATGCCACAGAAGTTCGACATATAAAAATCACAATAAAATTAATGGAAAATATAGCACAGGCCAAGCACATCAAAATATAGAATCCAGCAATTCACAGTAACGTAATACTTATTTTCTGTGATGAAGAAAAGTGCTCAGTGCTCAAGTGATCATATGTGGGTATACAGAAGGTGACAAAGGGCCACAGAGGTTCAAAGGTAATCTTTGTTACACAATCAAAACAATACAATCTCTCGGCATGCTGTGGCGGGGGCGGGGGAGCGGACCCTTTGAAGTATGATGCCGAGGCTGTGGCTACACGTGCACTTGCCAGTGGGCTGAAGCGCTTCCCCAAAAGGATTGCATGGCGGCACGATGCACGTGATTGTGCGCGTGCTCGCCATGCAATCCACTTTTGGGAGCACTTTGAAATGCCCCTCTTACTAGCGTCTCGCCTAGCGATTGCGTAAGCGCAATAGCTAGGCGAGACCTAAAAATGACTGCAGATTAAAGTTTAATCCGCAGTCCCTTAAACATAAAGGGACTGTTCCCTCTTGTGGCCATCTTTACCAACCACTGCAGTGCATACATCTTGCTGTCCTTACATATGCACTGAGGGCAGCCCCTCTATGTTTAAAGACCACTGCAGATTTTTAAACATAGAGGGACTGCTCCCTCTTCCAGCCCTGTTTAAAAGTCGCTGCACAGCACAGTAGTGCATACCCCTTGGCACCCTTTATACTCTACAAGGATTACTGCAGAGCATGTGAGGGCACTGAGGGCTATGCACTTGTTTGCTGTGCAGTGGCTTTTGAAGTACAGACTGATATGCATTGGTTTCTAAAGTTTAGAAACCACTGCATACCACTTGGCAGACGAACCAGCAGCGGTTCCGCCAAAACGGCAGAAGAGAGTTGCCCAGCCTGCTGCGAGGGCAGCAGGAACATGTTGATGTCGATGTTATACGTCATTACTATTTTATTACAGGCACCTGTATGCGCTGGAGTGTGAGCCTGAGGGCGGGGGCAGGGCTGATGGCAGCAGCAGGATCGGGATCCCTTTGTGAAGCCGGCTGCCCGTGCGGAGTGCGCATGTCGGACTGGCCGGCAGACTTGCGATGGCCAGCTGGCCCAACATGTGCACTTCAGACCACACAAATACCAGTGGTGTTAACCTACCGGGGATTGCATGCACAGGCACCTAGGCCCAAAGGGAACTCTAGTTTAGCCTGCTCAAACCAATCCTGATGCTTCTCTCATAATGAAAACAGCATGAGAGCAACTCCAGGAGTGGTAAGGTTCGCGTTGGCTAAGTCAACCTGAAGCACCTTCCTTTCACTGCGGCCCAGCAGCAAAGCTGCACACACCAGTCTCTCACGGCACTTCCAGGCGCTGGGAGATTTCGTTTCGCTGGTCAGCAGCTGCCCCCGTGAACCCGCGAGACTGAGGGGCTCTTGCTTTTCCCCCTTCTTGAGGTTGCAATTAGTAAGCCTCTGCCTTGCTCTTTAAGGGTGGGCGTAGTTCGCGAAGTAGCACTTCGCGAAGCTACGCAAAGTGAAGTTCGCACTACGCGAGCTACGCGTAGCACTTCGCGAACTGCGTAGTAACATGTTCGCACTGTGCAAGATGTTGTTTTCAATGATTGCACAGTGCGGACAAGCAACCGGCACTGTGCAATCATTGAAAATGGCATCTTGCACAGTGCGAGCTGTAGTTTTCTGCTGCTCGAGTAGATTTTTACTCGAGCGGCAGCTTTCTCAACGCGAACTGGTAGTTTCTCATCGCGAGCGGTCGCGAGCATACGCGACCCCTCGCAATGAGAAACCTGACCTCCTCGCGTTGGGAATCTCGCCGGGAGGTTTATTTTCCATGCTCGCGATCGCGAACAAGGAAAAAGTCTCGCCAGGATGTCATTTTGCTTGCTCGCGGTCGCCAACTTGACGTTGAGGACTGCGAGCAAGCAAAAAATGACCGCAGCACTACGCAACACTACGCTACGCGTGTTCGCACTGTGCTACGTGCAGTTCGCGTAGTGCGAAGTAGCGCGAACTTCGCAAACTACGCGAGTGTAGCGTAGTGCTTCGCCCAGGCCTATTGCTCTTACCGCCGGGTGGGAAATGGCTGTGAATAGCTATGTACGGACATCAGCTGTCCCACCAGGCTCAGCAGCAGCAGCAGCGAGCTATGCTCTGGCTGGACCAGTCCACGAAAGCCTGCACAGCTGCCCGGTGCTCATCGTTGGCCAGCAGCTTCTGACACCAATCCGGCTGCAGCCTCAGTGAGTGTAGCATGGTGGTCCTCTCTGCTCTAGGAAAAGCAGGCGACTGTCGGTAGCCTGGACCTTAAGGCCCATGACAGACAAAGGGCCGCGCGCCGAAAGAAGGCATGCCATTTTATTGGTCCTTTGTGTTATCTCAGCGTGCCCTCAGATCACAGGCCAAAGCCGTCCGGATACAGTGCTCCCTAGACCCCCCCCCCCCCCCCCCCAGCAGGTGGGAGGCCCAACGGGCCTGTTTATAATTTTGGATAATTTTATTTAACTAGAGGGAGGCAGTTAAAATAAAGCACCTTGCTCAGTCTGGACAGAATAAAGCGCTTAAGTAATGTCTAAAAGTGTATGAAATAGCAGAAGCAAGGTTCTCTGGAACCCACATGTAGGAAGGCAAATAATTCTTTAAAACCACTAGAGCGGGGCCTTTTAGAATTTTTATTATCTCAATATTTACAGTTCCCCCTATATTGTATGTGCGAGTCACCTTCTGAAAGAACAATGCGTAAGTACTATGTCAATCATGCTTTCCTGGTTGTTCACCTATTTGCCAAATGTAATGAAGGGAAGGAACACATTCTTATTTATTTATTTAGAGCACTTCAAGAAGACTTAGGCAATGGGCAGCATGGCTTCAGAGAGTCTTGTTCTGTCTGCCACTGTTTATTCTTCTATTTCCACTTAAAGCCCATGGGGGCTATTGTCCCCTGCACCCTCTCCCCCACTTTGATATCCTGCGGGGGGCTGAATCCCCTCTGCTCCCTTGCTCGTTCCAACACCCATATATTGTGTCGGTGTCTGACAATGTGTGTCTGCTTGTCATTGACTGTGTTTGTGTATCAATATGTCTATCTTACTGTTAGAAATGGTGGTTCTGGTTGGCTGGGGTATGCACCTAAGCCAGGCAGAACCCACTACTCTAGTCACGGTCAGGAAGGTACACACACAAGTTAACCCCTGCTCAATGGGGCTGCAATGTGGACTGTGGTGGGCGGAGCTTGGGACGGCTCCACTGTAATTGCTCGGCTCCAGCTCCCACAACCTGACTCCTTGCTGCAACGAACCCAGTCAGAGAACCGCGCTGTTGCTCTTCTAATTCCCACAGGGATTCTCTTTTGCCAGCGCTGCCCTCCGGCACTTTCCTTCCGATACAGGCCGGGCTGTGCTGGGATTGACTCTTCCTCAGCTATGCTCCATCCTCGGGAGGCACCAGCATTGCCCAATAGCGCGGGGGCTTTCTTAGGGACCACATGCACCCATTGGTAAGGAGAGGGAGCACACTTCCTTATCAGCCAACTCTCCCCTCCAGCTGCCCCCAACACAGGGAGCCCTGCAGTGCTGAGCATGCGCTGGAAGCAGGCTCGTACCGTGCTCCTGTTCCCAGTCTGGAATGCTCCTTGAGAAGGAAGCACTCTCCCCACACCTGTGCCGCCAATAACACGCTCCACACATGCTTACTGACTCATAGGGGGAATAACACACCGCTCACCACGCACTGTTGTACCAATTAATACCAGGACAGTCCAGTCCTTTCTCTGCCTGAGGCAGGAGCCGCCACTGCAGGCTGTCTTACCCCACACAGGTAGGGCGGAGCTCCTCACCAAGCTTCTCCACAGGGGACAGAGACAATATTGTGAAAAACGAGGCACGGCCTATTCTTTTTTTTTTTTTTTTTTCCAAAAACCTTTATTGTGCCATCAAAGTGTACACTGCTATTCAGCCAACAACCCGGAGGCAGGCAGCTTGTTTTCGTAGCGTCACGCCGCTAGTGCGGATCTATGTCATACACTTGAGCAAAGTTCCAAAAGCATTTTGTAACTTAATAATCTACAATAACAGCTGTAAGCGAGAGTCGAAGAATAGCGACCAATGTCCTGGACAAAGATTCCTGCAGTTATCACCCAACGACCATGTATTACCCTGTCTGCGCGGGCCCGAGATATCCCGCACACACAAATCACATTCTATCCGCCAGAACACTTACATCATTTCCCTCCCCCCCGCCTTTCCGCCCCAACAACGTCCTGCGAGGGGCAGTAGTGCCCTCCCCGCATGTCAGCCCCATGACGCATCACCACTCCAGCTGTGCTACATTGCCATACATCCAACATTCTTCCTCAGTCACTGTCATTCGCTTCCGCCTCTGCCAGCCAGTCCACCGGCGGCTGCCATATGTCCGCAGGCCTCGAACGCTGCGGCATCTGATCCCAGTAGGCGGTCAATTGTTCCTTACAGTACACCGCTGATCCCACCCAGCTTGATACTTTCGGCGGAGCTTTTCTTCCAGTGTATCGCTAGTTGTCGCTTGGCGAGCAATAAAAGAAGGGCCACTAGCCTACGTGATGCACTGGGTACATTCATCACAAATCCCAGGAGGGCCACAAGCGGGTCTGGGTCTATAGCTATTCCCACTATCTTCCCTATGGTATTGAAGACTGTTTCCCAAAATCTATATACCAGTCCACACACCCATGCAAGGTGGTAGAACGTAGCCTCTCTCTCGCCACATCTCCAACAATTCGCATCAGCCTGCAATCCCATTTTAAAAAGTTGTATGGGTGTACGGTACGTCCTGTGTAAGTAATTAAAGTGTATCAGCCGCAGTCTGTAATTAGGCGACAGGTTTTCAAGTTGGGTGCAGTAAAATGTCCACTGTTTCTCTGTGATACTAATGCCTGCCTCCGCCTCCCACAGTGATCGTGAATCCACATGCGCAACAGGTGTTGCGTTTTGTGTAACCCTATACATGTGTGTTATCAGTATGCACGAGGAGGTGTTCGAGAGTATGTCTTCCAGAGCTGCCAGCATCGGAGGAGCCTTTGGGAACATAGGATACCTGTGTTTACAGGCCGCCCTCAGTTGGTAGTATAGTAGTAGCTCTGATGCCGTCGGCTCAGGCCCTGCGACCATTTTCTGCACTGTAAGGAAAGTGTCATCTGGATATAAGTCACCCGCTATCTTCAGGCCGCAGTCATGCACCCGCTGCACCACCGCCGCATCTGTCAGCGGTCCCAGCAGTGGATTGCCCTCCAACGGCATGCTCGGGGCATATAGGGCAGATATGCCCGCTCGTTTCGCAATGTTAGACCAAGCCCAACGCACCATCTCTACGGTGTCAATGTCTTCCTGGGACCGTTTGTATCTCTGATACACCTCTGTCTTTAGGGGGCAGGGTGCCGCCACGTCTATCTCTATTACCACATGAGGCTGGTAAGGGATCGGGTGTTGCCAGTAGTGTAAGTATTGGGCCTGTGCACTATATGCATACAGTTCAAAGTCCGGGGCTGCTAGGCCCCCTTGATGGAAGGGAAGTGTAAGGAGGTTCCAGGCTACTCTGGGCTGTTTGCCCGCCTAGACCAGTTCAATCATGGCAGAGCGAAGTCGGCGAAAGAACGCCACTGTTAATGGCAAAGGGATGTTCACGAACAGATAAAAAAACCTAGGCACCACAACCATTTTTACGATAGCTATACGGCCCGTCAAAGACAATGGCAGCGTTTTCCATCTCTTCACTTTGCTTTCTAGCCATTCCATGGCCACACCAAAATTAGACAGCCCTATCTCCTGAATAGTGCGGCTTATATTTATGCCTAAATATTTGACCTCGTCCGTGACCCAATCTATTGGGAATTCAGTGTGGCATGTGGTTGTATCATCCGTCAGTGGCAGCATTACCGACTTCGACCAGTTTATATCTATGCCAGTGAGGCCGCTGTAGCGTACCATTTCTCGCATTAGCGGGTCAAAGTTCTCCGACGGGTTCATCATGTATATGGTGATGTCGTCGGCATACATGGATATGAGCAGACCGCGTGACATGTAACCAATGCTACGCTGAGTATGATGTTGTCTCATGCGAGCCGCCAGTGGTTCCGTCGCGATAGCAAATAGTAACTGTGACAGTGGGCACCCCTGTCTAGTCCCTCTTGTTATGAATATAGGAGCAGACGTCTGTCCATTCACCCGTACCCTGGCCGTCGGATTATTATAAAGTATGCCAATTCTCCTGGCAAATTGCGGGCTGAACCCCATTCGGGTGAAAAGTGTCAGTAGGAATTTCCACTCCAGGGAGTCAAATGCCTTGGTCGCATCCAACAATGCAGCTGCGGCCTGCACCTTGGGATCCAGGTAGTGCAGGAGCCCAAACAGCACTCTTAAGTTATGCGAAGTGGACCTCCCCATCACAAATCCCGACTGGTCAGATAGCGCTATTTGTGGCAACATGTATTTTAATCGGCCCGCAAGCAACTTTGCGTATATTTTGGCATCAAGGTTTATTAGTGAAAGTGGGCGATAGGAGTCTGGGCTAGTGGGGTCTTTTCCAGGTTTAAGCAGAGTAATTATCATTGCTTCACGCATCGACTGTGGGAGTACGCCTTTTTCTACTGCCTCCTCAAACACCCTGTGCAGTCTCGGGACCAGTATGTCTGCATATTCTTTATAGAAGGCCGCCGTCAGCCCATCGGGGCCCGGTGCTTTGCCAAGTGGCAAACTAGCTATTATCGCTCTTATGTCGTCTTGCGTAAACGGTAGGTCCATATACTGTCTGGCACTATTATTGAACCATGCTAAAGCTATTGGTGTCCAGGTAGTCATTTAGCACCTGGTCATCTGGTGTCACCCTGGAAGTATATAATTCTCTATAGTAGTCTGTCATGGTTTCAAGTATGGCTGGTGGCTCCCTTACCATTTCTCCTTCTACACCCGCAGTTCCAGGATATAATCTATCCCTCGTGGCGCTCGCAGCATGTTCGCCAGTGTGCGTCCAGCCCGGTCTCCTTCTCTATATCGTCTGGCCTGGCTATCTTTAGACAAATATGCCACTTCTCTGTCCGCCTCCTCCTGATACTGATTAAGTTTCGATCTAAAGTCTGCACGTACTCTGTCTGTTGGCGCTTCTATCAAGGCAGACTCAATGTTAGCAAGTTCTGTTTCTAGTTTGCGCAATGAATCTCTTATGGATCTTAGCACTCCTGTTTTTAGCGACATGCAGTATCCTCTCGTCACCACCTTACAAGCCTCCCAAAGTGTGCCTGGCGAATCTACTGTGCCCTCATTGATCTCAAAGTACTCCTCTAGCTTTTTGCGCAGTTCCTGCTGAAATACCTGGTCGCGCAGTGCCTGGGAGGGGAACTTCCAACTAAACGGTTGGACATACTGTGACGGTGTGGACATTGTCAAGTATACCGGGGCATGATCAGACAGCGACCTCGGCAAGTGTGTCACCTCCAATACCGAAGTGTGTAAATGTCTAGATAGCAACCAGTAGTCCAGTCTGGACCATGCAGCTCTATGCATTGTTAGGCATGTACCCGCGCGAGTCCCGGGGTGCAGTGTCCTCCAGGAATCCACCAGTCCCGCCTCCTGCATGATGTCGCCTAGCGCCTCTGATGCCCTAGGGTGATGTTCTCTGGCTGTGCCCTGTCTATCCATAGTGTCCGAAAGTACAACATTGTAATCCCCCCCCACATAATCGTTGCCGGGCCACGGGCCTGTACCTTATGCCATAATTCACAGTAGAAATCTGGGCTATCGTCATTCGGGCCATAAACGTTCACCAGCACCATTCTCATACCGCACAGCGTCCCCACTAGCAGTATGTATCTGCCTCCATTATCCCTAATTTCCTCATGCGTTTTCCATTGAAGACCCCGTCTGATCAATACCGCCACCCCTCTGGAGTAGTTAGAATAAGAAGCATGTACTATCACTCCCCACCTATTGTGTCTGAGCAGTTGTACGGCATTAGCAGTCAAATGGGTCTCCTGCAGGAGGCAGATGTCTATTTCTTTTCTAAGTAAGAAGGCCTGCACCAGCCTGGCTTTACGTCTGTCATTCATGCCCCACACATTCCAGGTAAGACATTTTATTTGCTTCACGGCAGCAGGGGTATTAAAAGACCGTGTTCCCACAGCACATCAGTTCCGTGCAACTCACCACACATCCACCCCCATATGAATAGCGTAACATGTCGTAACGGCCCAGCGGGCCACAGTGTATAGAAGCGGCCATAGCACAGGGAGTAAAGTCGTTGTCGACGTATCGATACAGACTGTACAATATTCGTTTCAACGCAATTTCTCGCTTCATCTGACCTCTCGCTACCAGACAAACAGTCAACATCAGAACCCCCCGAACGTAAGTTATAATCCCCACCCGCTCCAACCCCCCAATTAGGTTGTGCAATTTCCCCCCAGGTCACCCTCCCAGCCACAAGAACTTTAACTAGAGTCATTGTCGGTAACCAATGATTGGGAATCATCCCTTGGGGTACGCAGGCTGGCCACCTACCATGCCCGTACTCTTGACAGGGTGATCGAGCGCTGGCCTAGCGTGTCGGCTCGAGGACCTCCCACTCCCCAAATCGCGCCTATTCACACATCCCCCCGCCACAATCAGTTAACCCCCAATACTCCGAGCAGGCACTCGGCCCTGTCCCTGCCAATACAGGTAATCCACAGCGCATTGTCAGAGACTTTAACACCTTCAATCACTCAACGTCACTTAGCCTGTCCCGCAGTTCCGGTCCCTCTGAATGCGTTTAGTTCTTTTGGTCTCTTGCCAGTTGTTTTGCATACTGCAGGTCCGCTTTTGCATCTATAAAGAAAGATGGTTTTCCTGGGCCTTGCACTCTGAGCTTCGCAGGGTATATTAGTGAATATTTTGTACCTGTTTTTTTTTAAAGATTTTTTTCGCTGGTATAAATTCTCTGCGAGCGGCCTGCACTTGGATAGTAAAGTCCGGCTATATGGCGATGTGGTTGCCTTTATATTGCACGTCTTTCATGTCTCTCGCCATGCGCAATATCGTATCGCGGTCTCTGTAATTTAAGACGCGCGCAATAATGGGCCTAGGCGGTGCTCCCGGTTGAGGCTTAGGTCCCAATGTCCTATGCGCCCTTTAAACAAGGAACATCTGTGATAGTCCTGACCCAAAGAGGTCTTTCAACATCTGCTCAACATATTGCTCCATGTTTGTAATGTCTGTTGTTTCTGCCACACCCGTGACTCGGACGTTGTTGCGCCTCGAGCGCGCTTCCAAGTCCTCATTCTTTTGTTGAATTAGCGCCAGAACTTTGTCCATGCCGCGCATTTTTTTGTCTAGGTCCGTTTGGCATTCTTCCGTTTCGGTCACTCGCGTTTCTAGCACCCCCACTCTACTTTCTTGTTTATCCATTCTTGTTGTGATGCTATCCATACGTGCTGCCAGTGCGTCCATTTTGTTGTCTATGCCCTGCAAGCTCGCTTTTAGTTCTTGGAACATCAATTTAATGTCCGCTTCTTGAGAGCCACCCTGCTCCTCCCTCGCTGCGTCGGCGTCTAGGTGGTCCTGTTCCGACGTCTTCTGTTTGGATTTGTCAAATGTTAGCCTCGGCTGCCTCGTGTCCGGTTTGCCCATTGCTTCCTCCCAGCACAATCGTCTAACAAGGGCAATAGTACCTCAGGTTACTTTCGCGTCGCTAGTCACCCCACTCCGGGTGCCCACGTTAGACAGCAATAAGGGCAGTCGTCCCCAATAGCCAGTGGAGCTAGTTCATCTGTACCTGGGTAGGGCTGTATTGCAACAGACTACACCCGCTAGCACGGGTCAGCCGTAACGTGGTCTCCTGGGCCCTGGCTACCCCCTTCGCAGCAGCTCCCCTTCTGCCCTTCAGATCAAAGCAGCGTAGCTCCCCAGTTCGCCCATGGCAGCTCACTTGGCCCCAGTTCACTCACACACCAGACTGGGTGCAAGACAAAATGGCGGTTCGCGCCTCGCGACCCAGGCGCCAAATTTGGTTGATCCTCGCCACCGCGAGCAATAACTGTGCCTCGGAAGGGGCCTTAGTACAGCAGTGCGGCGTCTCTGCCACGGCCTCAATGCAGCGATCGACTGCTGTAGCTATCCCCGTCACCAAACTTGCTTCTGTGGGGCTCCTGAGTGTAGCCGTCAGCAGCGCCACTGCCCCGGATAATATGGCCGCCCTCCGTCCACTCCCTCTAGGCTCGACCCGAAGTACGTTGTCTCAAATGGACCGGGGTCGCCCCGCAGGTATGGAGCTGGTAGTTACCCTGGGAGCTCGGGCACAGCACTCTCGCAGGTCGCGGTCCAACAGCGTTCACCGACCGCTGGCGCAGGCTCTCACCTCTCGTCTTCTGTGTACCTTCCGATTCCTCGGAGCGCGGCGGCGTGCAGAGTCCTCACCGCACTCCGCCTCCACACAGTCGGCAACTGTCCGCGGAGCCGGTCTCACTGCCACTGCACGATGACTCCGCCTGCGGGGGTGTTTTCTGGTCAGGCCGTGGTCACAGGGCCGGGCAGAGCAGCAGTGCGCCCCTCTGCAGCGCGGCACGCTCCCGGGCTTGGCCTCACGCTAGCCCCCGGCATCCACTAGCGCACCAGGCCGCCTCGCCGCTCACAGCACGTCAGTCCGATCTTTGCATCGGCTCCAGCCACAGGTCTAGGATTTTCGTCAGGCAGAGCGCTGATACTGTGCTTAATGCTGGGGTCGAGAGGTCCGAGTCCAGACACCAATTTCGCCGATAATTGCCGGATTAATTAGCTCGATCGGCGGAGCTGCGGTTTCAGGCAGCCATTCCGCTTTGCAGCCAAGCCACGCCCCCAGGCACAGCCAATTCAGCTGCAAGCAAACCTCCTCCCACCACACTAAATGCAGACTAGCTCTATTCAGGCCAGCAATAAGTCACCCAGGCAAGGCAGGGCACTGTGAACCCCCACCAGTGACTGTCTAGAGGGACTGCACACCCCCAGCTCCTGTCACTCCAATACCAGACATTCAATACACAAACAGCCGAGGCACGCCTGGATGGTAGCCCACTTTCTAGAAGTGGCATTTTGAAACACAGAATTTAAAAAAACCCTTACCAAACTGGTGCATTAATAAACTCTGAGTTCAGAGAGCCTAAACTCCATTTCTCTATCTTGTCCCTATGGAAAGTTATACTTGTAAGATGTTGCAACGCAGCTTCCAAGTGAGCCCATGGGACAGATTACTTTTCAATAGTAAAAAGCGAAATACACAATATTTCACTAACAGGACATGGCACACACACCAGTACGTGTTCTACTTTTCACATACACTGCACCCTACCCATGGGGGTACTTTGGGCCAACCTAAGGGGTGCCTTAAATGTAAGGAAAGGGAAGGTTTGCGCTTGGCAAGTGGGTGAACTTGTCAGGGCAACATGTCATTTAACAATTGCGTGCACAGACACTACACTAGTAGGTCTGAGACACATTTACAGGGCTACTCGTGTAGGTGGCACAACCAGTGCTGCAAGCCCACTAGTAGCATTTGATTTACAGGCCCTAACACACACCATGCACTTTCCTTGGGACTTCTCAGTAAATCAAACATGCCAATCATGGTTAACAAGTCATCTCACAATTTATACAGAGAGCTAATGCTCTTTCCCCACTGATTAGCAGTGGTAATGTGCCCAGAATCCTATAGCCAATGAAAGCAAGGTCAGAAAAATAGGAGGCAAAAGGTTTGGAGATAAACCTGTCAAAAGGGCCTAGTCTAACACTTAATATATATCTGTCAATATATCTATCTGCCGCTCTTCAGTCTGTCACTCTCTGTCACAGTCGGAATGTCAACGTGTATCTGTATTTAACCATTGGTCACAGTGTCTGTCTGCACGCTGCATCTAGCATCCGCCCCTCAAAATCCCAAGGTCACAAAGCTTCCAGTATGGGACGACATCTGTGCTTCCAATGATACTCGCCCCGACACGCAGTGCCAGCCACAATTTTCCCACACACCAGATTCAATCACAATCAGACATTCGTCAAGGAGCTCACTGGCTTGTGTTGTTGACCTCTGAACCGGTGAGGTGCTATGAACCACAAAGATAGGACACACCATGCTACACCTCACAGACATAGTAGCCCAGAGGACTCCATTTTGCCCACAGACTCACCCTGATTGTGAATGAATCCACCTGCCCTGGCTAGCAGCTGAAATACATTTTTGCCGGTCAAGCACCTTTTTGAAGTCAGCAAGGGGACTGAACTCTGCTTTGGGCCTCACATTTTCCATGGCATGTGTAAGAGGTACAACATTAGTAGGCTGACAAGGCTTTTATCCCTGACTTCCTCTTTTCCTTGACTCAGATTTAGTGATTTTTATATAGATCAGACAAGAACCGATGGGTTAAAGAGCTGAGCAAGGTAACAACAGAGCAAAAGCCAAAAATGCAAACCCACTGTTTTTTCCAGCTGTCCTCACCCTAACAACAATGCTATGAGTGAGTTGTTGTACATCATATTTGTGGCCTAGTTTCTTATGAACACCTTAAGCAGCATTATATTCTGTGAAGTCAAGCAAAGGAGCACACACAGAGCATATCCTGAACTTGCATATTTTAAAGTGCACTCATATGTGATAATGAACAAAAATGAGACTTGGTAAAATAAAATATTTGCCTAGGATCACACAGTTTGGTCAAGTGGGGAAGCCGGAATTGGTCAGAGGATTTCTGCTTTTACATTATGCAGTTCAGACCTTGGGACCGGTTGGCTGCCTTGCTTGTGCCGTGAAAGTTGAAAAGAACTTTCTGAAGTCAACAGACGCCACTGTTTGGAACACTTACATACTCTGCAATCATCACTGCAGAGTATGTAAGGGCACTTGACTGTGCACAAATGCATCCTCACATCCATTTTTGGGTGTGAAGGTGCACAAATGCCCACTCCACCAATTCCACCCAGACGTAGTTAAAATTAGGTGGGTCAGGAAATGTTGTTTCAAAAATTGGGCCGTGGTTCTAAAAAGTTTGGGAAGCATTGACCGAAACCTAATAATGCTGCCCGAGACATGGGAGAGGGTGAAACCAGAGTTATGTGAACAGTTTCATAAATCAAAACATTGACTTTTTTCCACTATTCAAAGCACAAGCCCCATATCATAGGAAGCCGATCATGTCCAAATCACAGTTCTCCAAATATGACATCTCCTGAAATGCACAACACACAGCAAAAATAATAAAAACACAACAAAATAAATATATCCTATTTTAAAGCCAATGTGATACACAGCAGAATCACTATACCATGCAGCAAAACAAATCAGATACAAAGCAACATGAGTAATTTACTCAGTGAATTATATGATTAATTATATGATATAATTATATTATATTAGGGGAGTGAATGTGGCATAATGGCTAGGGCGGTCGACCGCCGAGCTGGGGAACCTGGTTCGAGGCATATCAACAAGGGCTTTATCTCTGCTTTTTTGGCTTTAAAAGCCAAAAAAGCAGAGATAAAACTAGCGCCCTATCAACAACAGGGTGCTAACACGCAAATTTGCATGTTAGCACCCTTTTACTCTACGCTTCCCCTTGCATCTCTAATGAGATGCAAAGGGGGCGTTCCAGAGTAAAATAATAGGAGAAATGTCGCGAAGCGACATTTCTCCTATTATCAAGAATGTCGCTAACCCTGTTAGAGACAAAAAAAGCAGCGCTAACCGCGGTTAACGCTGCTTTTTTACGTCTGCTAATATTCAGACTTAGCTATGATATCCTATGGAAGGAGGATATCATCGCTAAGTTTGCCTGTCCCTATCAACAAGGTAACGTGGGATTATCGCTGGGTTTCCAGCGATAATCTCACGTTAGCCTGTTAGCGTGTAGATTTTTATCGCTATTGAGATAAGCGTTGCTAATAGCACGCTATCTCAGCGATACAAATTCACGCTAGCCGGCGATAATTATCCGAGCGCTAAGTGCGCTTTGCGATAATTATCGCCGGTTGTTGTTGATATGCCCCTAAATCTCCCTGTGCCTAAAAATGAATGCGTCCGTATATAACGTAACTGCTTCCCAAGTAAGGCACTCTGACACCTCCGGGTCTAGTTATAAAAAGTTTTGAATAACACGTGCTAACTTGAATAAAACATACACTAAAGTATATGTGAAACATACTTAAAAGAAGATAGCCCTACAAAGAAGACTTCGGCAAGAACTGAAATGAACATGACTTGCATTAAAATAATAATAAAACATTTGCTGAAGTGACTGACGTGTTTTAAGAGAAATAAGACACGTTAAAAACAATATAATGCCCCTGAAATTAGTATAGCCTTCAATGAAATTAATATGAAATATGTTAAAATAAATATATTGTCTTCTGCAAAGATTATAATACAAGTAAAAAAGTATAACAAACTTTCAGAAGAATATTACACATATTGTAATGAATATGACTAGTGTTGAAATTAATATAATCCGTATTGAAAAGAATATGGCTTGTATTGAAATGAATATGACACACTTTAAAATGTACACAATTGTACACATAACACATTTTGACACTAATACAAGACATGTTAAAATGAATATAAGCCATGATTAAATAAGTATGATATGTACAAATGAACAGGAAATTAGATGAAATGAGTATGACAAGTGTTGATTTGTTTGTGACCTACACTAAAATTGATGTGTCATGCATTGAAATCAATATGGAATGCATTGAGAGGAAAATGACACACCTTGACATTAGTATGGCCTGTGTTGAAATCAATACGAAATATACTGACATTATATGAAACTGTGATGACCTGTGCCTCATGCACCATATGTACCCTGCAATCCTCAAGTCACTTACCAACCGAAAAACCAACATCGCCACCTGCAGTGCCCAAGGTGCATGGTCTTCGCTCCTCCTCAAACATGCCATGCAGAATAAAGCCCTAGGCACAGTCCTTCCTCTCCTATGTGTAATGACCAAAGGCTGAAAGACAAGAACACACTGCCCAAATGAAGAGTCCATATAGCAGAGGTTCTGGCATGGCTCAGTATAGATCCCTCGGGATTACACAGGATGTTTGGATTCCATTTCCTTTCTCCACCCTCCTTATCAAGGCCTCCTTCCAACCCCTATTCTCACCTACAACACAGGACTTGAGGTAATACAAGATCTTGGAGTTTCGCGAGATTTGGTGGCCATTTTAGACCATGCCCTCTCTCCCAGGCCTTGCTTGGCTTCAGAGCTCACCAAGGAGAAGCATCAACAACTTTGACTCCTGAACCCCGATGATACTCTGGAGTAGCTGCGTTCCTCCTGGCCAGTAGCTGTGCGTCCATTAGGGCGTTGGGGCGGAGCCCCCCCGCCCGCAGCGACGCCCGCAGCGTCGGCGTCTTTGAACTTAAGTAAACTGAATCAGTTTACTTAAGTTCAAAGAAGCAGAGGGAGAACTGACAATCATGTCAGTCAGCATGACGTCGGACCGCCCACCCCCTTCAGAGTCTGAAGGGTGTGGGCGGTCCGGCGTCATGTTGACTGACATGATTGTCAGACGGACCAGGCAGGGGCAACAGGCAGCAGCACAAGTGCGCATGGTTGGGGAAGGTGAGCGAATTTTCGCTCCATGCCCAGTCATGCGCACTAGTGTCTGCTCTGGCTGGCGCATGCCCATTAGGAGACCAAGGGTTGAGCAAAGGCTCAAACCTCGGTCTCCTAATGGGCAGGCAGGCGAGCAGTAACTGTGCCCTAAGCCAATCCTGGCGCTGCTGGCAGCGCCAGGATTGGCTGAGAGCCTGAAAGGGGCTGTAGGCGCCAACGGATGGACCCGAAGTGGCGCGGACGTGCTCAGGGCCTCAGGTAGGATAAGGATTTTTTAAAATTTATATTAACAACCCCCCCGGCCCCAACCCCCACGCAACATCCCCCCCCCCACGCGAGCCGCGACTGAAGAGATATCTGTCACATTGGTAGCAAAACTGCCAACTATAAATGAGGCGCGTCGTCAATACTGTATTTGTAACACGGGCGCTGGAATATCTGTTACTGAAGGATTATGTCCTCAAAAACTATCGCAGCCTGCCCTTTAATTAAGTGGTTCACGAGACTCACACTTCAGTGATGCTTGTTCGCAGTCTTGGCTCATTTCTATATGAAACGCAACATTTTAGGAATATTATGTGACTTTATGTTGTGTTTTCCATCTGGATTTTCAGGTTGGGATAAAAGAAACGTATGCAAGAGACTGCCGTTACCGTGACTCAGATATAAAACGGGTATTGTGGTTCTCTGTGCGTTACAGTAATACCATGCAAACTTCATCTATACGGAAAGCTGGGCAGACTGTTTTATTTTACTTTGTGGGAATACCACGTTCTTTTAAAAAGTTTGACAACCATGCACTTATTTTAATTAAGATTGTCACCAAAATTGCAATACTGATGTTATACAATCTTTTTACAGCAATATTCTCAAAACAATGTTACCATATGACGTGCAATCAATTTGAAAAACTGTAGAATGTGAGTTTATTAAGTCCAGAAACACAGGTGCTGTGGGACTGCACTCAACAAAAAGGGGGATATGTATAACATAAGTGGCAGAGTGAGGCATTAGCCGTCATGGCTTAACGCCGCACTCTGCCACTCCAGAAATAAGAATATAGGGGCATATCAACAACAACCGGCGATAATTATCTCTAAGCGCACTTAGCGCTAGAATAATTATCGCCGGCTATCGTGAATTTTTATCGCTGAGATAGCGTGCTGTTAGCAACGCTTATCTCAATAGCGATAAAAATCCTCACGCTAACAGGCTAACGTGAGATTATCACTGGAAACCCAGCGATAATCTCACGTTACCTTGTTGATAGGGACAGGCAAACTTAGCCATGATATCCTCCTTCCACAGGATATTATGGCTAAGTCAGAAAAATACCAGACGTAAAAAAGCAGCGTTAACCGCGGTTAGTGCTGCTTTTTTTGTCTCTAACAGGGTTAGCGACATTCTTGATAATAGGAGAAATGTCGCTTAGCGACATTTCTCCTATTATTTTACTCTGGAACGCCCCCTTTGCATCTCATTAGAGATGCAAGGGGAAGCGTAGAGTAAAAGGGTGCTAACATGCAAATTTGCATGTTAGCACCCTGTTGTTGATAGGGCACTACTTTTATCTCCCCTTTTTTGGCTTTTAAAGCCCAAAAAGCAGAGATAAAGCCCTTGTTGATATGCCCCCTAGTGCAGCCCTACTATCTACATTTAATCGATCTGATCGTAATAGTTACCACGTGCCAGCATATGCTCATGACATGTCGACATTAGTGGCTAACCATTTGCAAATCAGTCTTTACAGTGTATTTGCTTTGTTTCCATTTTTGTAGCTTGAAATGTACCACTCTTGTCTAAGTCACTCATTTACAAGGTAGATAATCCAGGTAGATCTTGTGAGAACTCGCACTTGAATTTATCTCCAGTGGATAATAATAACAATAAAGAAGCTATAGCGCCTCCAGGTACTACCTGTCAGACTCGAGCGCTTTTGACGTGCCTGCTGCTGTCTGCGTGCCAGTGTGTGCTGCATGAAGTCACCAGTCAGGGGGCATTTAAACGACCGCTGCACAACATTAGCGCGAGCAGCATGTTGCATGCAGCAAGAGCTGTGTGCAAGCAGTGGCACAGAACAATAGAGGGCATCATGTTGCTATAATTGCGTGTTGTTGATTGGTTGAACGCGTCTGCGGTGCATGTATAAATCATTCGTGTCTGAGGGGCACAGAAGACAGTGAGCGCCCAATAGCGCCCTGAAAGCGAATCCGAATTGAATATAAACTGAGAGAAACTGGGCGCATCAGGGAACAAATATTAATCGTTCGCCACTACAACGTAGGTTTAGTTGTCATTTTTAATGATTAAGGCATACGCCGATGGAGCATAGATTGTTGGAAGGGTGTGATATGCTTTTAGAAAAAAGTCTTTTAAACGACATGTCATTTTGAGAGTTCCCCTGGGTAATTTATATAGATGAATACTGATCTTCTTGAAGCAAATCTAATTTCAGCTGATCGCTTTTCATTTTAAAAAATGTAATTCTGTCTATATGTTTGTTTTGGTTTTCTTGGCTCTAACAGATGGTTCAATTATGTCAGTCCTCGGGAGCGCACACACAGCTGGCGGCAATTGCTGAACTTCTTCGCATGCAGTGACGAACAGCCTACAATAATGCCAGTGTCTGTGGAGAGGTTGCTTGCATTCTCGGGTCTGTGCTGAGCACCCCCAGCTGCTCAGAGGCCCCAGCAGATGTGGTGCTATCCACTGTAGTCTGTTACCAGGCAATGTCAGGCCTAGACAGGCTTTAATAAATGAAACCTATTGAGTGCAGTGCAGCTAAGGGTGGGTGATGCCTGTGTGAGTGCAGGTTGAGCAGTGTGCCTGTGTGAGTCCAGGGTGAGTGATGTGGATGGGTGACTGCTGGCTTCGTGATCTGTCAGGGAAGGGTGAGTAATGGGTCTATGAGTGCAGGGCGAGTAGGGTGCCTATGTGAATGCAGGGAGAGAGATGTATCTGGGCAAGTGCAAAGAGACTTGTCTGGCTACTCCCAGAGATGTATTCGCTAAGCCACCTCTTTCTCAAATTTGCTTGAGAATGCAACATTTGCCCACTCTTTTTTCAATTTTTTTTCGCACACTCCGTAGGTGGTTCGGCCTCGCTCGCCACAGTGCAGTATTTACGCCTCACCACTTTCAAATGTCACCAGCCACCCCTGCTCCTGGCGCCTCTCTCCAGAGCAGCAACTTTCTGTTCTGGACATGAGGAAGAAAAAGAGAAGAATTCAGAGAACCCCATCATGCAGAGTCCCAGAAAATACCCTCAAATGGTCAGTGCATTGAACTTTGACTTGAGTTTCTTAAAAGCATACATGTCTAAAGTACTCTTGTACAGCAACACAAAAGGCGAAGACAATTTGAAGAAAGCCTTACAAGTAGAAAGACGTTGTATCCAATGTCAAGAATAGGATACGTTATTACATGGGTTAAGCTTTTGCATGCAGCACCTACTGCTCATGTCACAACAGGAAGGTACATTCATGTAGTAAGTAGATGGGCTCAGCAAGGGTGCCCGCTTTCGTTGTTGTTGTTTGCTATTGCTATGGAGCCACTTGCGAGTTGGGTGAGAACTGGAGGAGTTTACAGGGGTCTGGAGGTGCAAAGTTTACAACATTATTCAGCATTATATGCAGATAGCATGTTATTTCTCAAAAATGTAAATGTAGATTTACGTCATGCAAAAAAACTCCTAGACCAGTTTGTACAGGCTTCCAGATTATACATCAACTGGAATAAATCCTATTTGTTCCTGTTACAGAGGGATGTGCCACAGCCTGTTGACCTGAGGGGTCTTAATTGGGAGGGAACCTATTTAAAATATCTGTGGGTTCTATTATATCATGCTTCCGTGGATTTACTGGAGGGCAATATTGGTGTGACAATTAGAGGACTACGGCCTAGTGTGAATTTCCGCCGCTTTCAGTTGCTGGCCGAATAGCGGTAACAAAAATAGTGGTGTTGCCCTGATTGCTTTACTTTTTTCATACACTGGTATTGGTGATACCTTGTAAAGTTTTTGGAGAAATTAATTCCCTGTTGGTGTCACTGATATGTGGAGCAGGTAGGTGAAGGGTGGCTTTGGCTAAGCAACAATGACCAACTTCATCACAGGGAAGATTAGCGGTACCAGATATGGAAAATTATTACCTTGCGGCACAGTTACAATGGTTTATACACTCGATTTGTTCACATAGAAATCCAGATGAGGCAAATTTGGAGATGTTGTCAATTTTAGATGCGTTGTATAGAACACTCTTTACAACTTTTAGAGGTCCAGTGCTGGGTATGCCCACTGAGTTGAAAGTTGTATAACACTGTTGGAGTCGAGCTCTCCAACGTACCCATACTCAGAAGCCATATTCTACGTACATTCCATTGAAATGTTTGGAGCAAATAAATCTGGGGGGAAGATTGAGGGGCTTGGCAGACTGGGCAAATCATAGGGTGCATAGGGTAGGTGATCTGTATAGAGATGGGGTGGTGCTTCCACTTGAGGAATTATCTGCAACTTATGAGATTCCCAGAGGGCAATTATTACTACATTGAGCTGTGATTGCTAGAGTGCACCGCCAATGGGGTTTGGGTTTAAAAGAGCCTCAATCACACAATACTAGCCAAATGCTGTATTCTACAACTGGCCGCATAACGGCAGTGTCCTGTCTCTATCAAGCATTTAGAAATGACATGATAAAGCCTTTGGTGGGGCTAAGAGAACAAGCATTGGAAATGCAATAGGCCTCACATTTATTTGAGTTCGAGCTATTAGCACTGTAAACGGTATTTTTTTACCCATGTGTTATAGAGTGTATATAAGTAGTGTGTGGTGGAATTATGTGGGTTTTCTCATATTAGTTAGCTGTGTAATTGTGTGGCATGGAACTGTGTGGTTTGGAGTGTATTTGCGTAGTGGAATTATGTGGCATAGTGTGCTGTGAAACTATGTGGATAGTAATTATGTAGTATTGAGTGTACTGGAATTATGTGGAGTGGTATTGTGTGTATTGAAGTGTAATCATGTAGAATGGTATTTTTTATTGTGGAGTGGTATGTAGTGGAGTTTAATTATGTGGTGTGCTGTTGAATTTTGTGGCATGATGTGATATTGCGTGGTGTGGATTGGATGTATATGATGTGCTGTGTAATTGTGCTGTTGATTTGTATTATGTTACAGCATAAATAAAATGAATTTTGTTGTGCACGATGCATCGCATTTGGCGATGCAGCGCACACAAGGAAATTTGTTTCATTTATTTGTTTGTGTACTTACCTCTGTGATGCCATATTCTGCAGTTTACTACCTCCGACCCTGCCCCTCCCCCACCCCACGTCAGCGCCCGGCAGCACTCCCACCACAGGCCGTTACTGCTTACGTGGAAGGAGTCCTTAAAACAAGACGATGCACTGTAGTCGGAGCCCGAGGCATGCTGCTTCTCCTGCCCGAGCACATTTATGTATGCATTGTTTCAAGTACCGCAGAAAGAGATGGTGGCGCAATAGAACGGAAATGTGTTTTGCTGCCTGGACAGGGGACCCCTTCCTTTAAGAAAACCCATTTATCTTTGGCCCCTATGCACACAAAATATTAAATGCTGTTTTTATTTTCGGAACTGCGAGGTATTCAAATACTGCACTAGTAGGTGTTAAAACCAGGGTAGGATTGGCCTGTAGGGCAACCAGCCCGATTGGCTGCTCGAACAGATCAGTGTGCGGGCCAGTTTTTTAGCAGTTGTGCGTCGGTTTTCCGGCCATGTGGACCACTTTTTACTGTTGATTTCCCTGCTATTAACACTTTTTCAGCTATCTCCTTCGCTAATGGTGGCCACTTTTCTGTTGGTGCGCGGCCCTATTTTTTGTGCCAGTCTGACACTGGTTAAAAGCCACACAGCCCAACGTTAGTATGTTATCGACATCGCAAAGATGAAATTCTGAATAGCTTCACCGGGATTCGAACCTCAGACTAAGGGGGAAGGAGAGCCCAGTGGGTTGAGCATCTGCTAGGGAGGTCTGTACATAAGGCTGCGGGATAAAGGTCTGTACCCTAGAAGTACCTCTACTATGTAAATTTGATAACTGTACTTTATACAATGCTTCTTCATTCGATTGTAAAAGAACATAGTTTAGTATCGCTATCGCACTTGCAGCCAGGGGGCTGGATCCATGTAATTAAATTACTTGAATGATAAAAGACAGTCTAGTTTGAGGCATTGCATGTAAAAGGTTAATAATATTTAACCCATAACTGATGCCATATATGTCTAGCCAAGGAAGTCACTTTATTGCTGCTCTGTCAACCGCTGATAAACTTTCGTTGTATTGCCCTTAAAATGATAACAGTGAGTGTGCATTACAATCAAGTCTCTGATATGCAAATTGAGTAAAGACTGTCACAGCAGACACCTCCTGCTCAAGTATTTTCTGACACTGGTATTTGTGAGCTACCCATAAAAATGTAATCTCTGCAAAACACGCATTAACCCACTGAGCTGACTTGCAAGGACTTTAACCAACACATTACAGATCTTCACAGCACATATATTTTTGATACAGGATCCGAGAATAGCAGAAGTCGATATGTGCAAAGTAGGCGCATTAGCCCCACTAACATCCTTTCTAGGATTAGAATCTTCACCATCCTCATGACACATACTTTGCAGCCCAAACACCCCTGCTTCCTTACCCTACATTGATTTTGAGCCTGCACTTCAGACAGAATTTCTCTGAAGTGTGCACATTAGCCCACTGAGCTACATTACCATACACTCTATTGATGCGTCATGCTCAGGCCACTTGATGACTCACTGAGCAGTTTATGGTAAACTACTTGCTACTCGGCAAAGATGCATTCATGCCACCGATTAGTCCACGTAGGAACTGAGTTGCAATCCACTGCTTTAAGTTAACACATTCAGCTTTGTTCTTCTGAAGAACACGTGTTTAACTATAATCTTCCACAAACTCGGTTAACCAAGATAAAAATAAGAGATTAAAGTATTTTGTCAGAACGTGAAAAGAGCAGCAGAGCTAAAACAACGAAATGAAATGAATGAAAACTTGCTGGTTGAATGGGCCTCTTGTTGTTTGGTTTTCTGCAAATGACTTCAACCTTTCCTCGTATTTATTGTTCGCAATTATATCCTTCACCTGTGACAGCAGCTCCTGTTCTGGAGACTGCCTAGGGTTGCCACTTTAGAGGTGGAAGAATGTTTTTCCGGGTTTCACATGCGCCAGAAACAGGTAAAACAACTGGCTTGGGAGTTGTGCAAAGCAACAATTCTTTGATATTCACTTGTATTTTCAAAAAGCGATGGTGATGCACATAACATGGACCCTCTTGATGGGTGCGTTTACAGTGAAGTGTTTAGAGAGGGTTACTTCGCAAACGTCCTGTTCAAGCTTGGAACTCGTATTTAAAAAAAATAGAAATACGATTTTTCTCGACAGAAAACCGTGTGCATTGTTTGCGAGTGGCTGCGGGGTGATTTCTGGGGGTGGGGCTGGTGCATATAAATAAAGCTACATTGCACAGCACGCTTGAAGTATTTAACGCAGGTCCTGTTCACGCTCGGAACTCGTATTAGTGGGTTCAAAGTTATTTCAACATCCATTAGATAAATGACGTTCAATCGGGAATCATGAAAACAATTAACCCCTTCGCTGCGGCAGAAATTCCACCGCAGCGCTGGGGGGTGTGGGGGGGCAGCGCGGTGGCCCGGTGCTCATGACGGAGCCACGCCGTCATGAGCCACGGTTGGGCTGTGCTCATGACGGAGTGGTTCCGTCATGACTCCGCCCACAGCGCTAATCGCCCGCACAGGCGGGGAATTAGAGCCGCGTGGGCGGCGCGGCCGCCAACGGCCGCAGCATGACGGAACCACTCCGTCATGAGCACACGGCAACCGTGGCTCATGACGGCGTGATTCCGTCATGAGCACGGAAGGAGTTAAAGGAAAATAATATAAAAATATACTCGTGGCTAGGTACGTTGGCTATCCCTATTATAAAAGCGTGTCAGTAACTGGAGACTTCGTGTCCAAGTGGTCTCATGCCACGGCAATGCCACCACGGCCATTTCTAAAATTGACATTTTGATGCTACAAGTCACAGAATGGAACATACGGTTTGCTGAGAGGTCATGAAAGAGCCTGACGCAAGGTGATGCACTTAACATGGGGCCTCTTGACGGGTGTGTTTACAGTGAAGTGTTTAGAGACAATTTGAAAGAGCTCTTTATCGCCAGCCTCGGCCAGACCCACACGGGAGGAGGAAGGAGGGGCCATCAGACGCCGGAATAGAAAGAAGCGCGAACGCCGATATGATAGCCAACTAAATGTTCACTGAGTGAAATCGCCTGGCAGGAGACCAGGAACCGAAAGGAGGGGCATTTACAACAAGCGCGGCAGCGAAGCCGCGAAAGTGAAACCATTTGTAACCTGACAGGCTATACACGCTGCTGACTTTGGAGCTGGAGAACAGGGTTCGAGCCTCGGCGTGGGCTGCATTATTTACTTATTAAAAAATAAACAGCGATCTCGGAAGGGGGGTGGGGAGAGACAAATTAAAAAAAATAATACACATGGTGGGGGAGACAGATATAATTTTTAAAAAACACGGTGAGAGGGACAAATGTACCATTTGAACCAAATACAACAAACGGTGCAAGGAGGTAGCTCAACAATAACACTGCTGACTTTGGAGCAGGAAAACTGGTCGAGCCTCAGCATGGGCTGCATCATTTAAGCCTGATTTAATTATGAATAAATTAAAGGTAAATAAATAAACAGGTTTGGGTAAGTGCAGGAAGCTGCCACATGTGGAAATGCCAGCAGCAAAGAAAAAAAGTAGTCCCTAAAAAAAAGATAACAACCAGCAGCGTAAGTTAACTGTAGCTGGTCGATGCTGCTTCCTCCACAAACGGAAGAAAAAGGAAGTGATGTATCGGACTACAATGGGTGGAGTTTCAGTAGTAATACTGATTACTTGATGCCTCGTAGAGGAAGCGCATGCGCTGCCTTCTGCGAGACCTAAAACTGGGAGGAGGATTTGGCACATCCAATAGCAATGGCTAAGATTCTTGCAAACTCAGGAACTTTGTTTAGAAATGCAAGATTTAAATTGATTATTTTTTTATTTACACAGGGCATATCTAAATTCAGGTAAAATAGCTTGGATATATAAGACAGCTGTGGCATGCTGTAGGTGTGGGGAAAAAGGGATGGAGATGCTGAGTATGGTGTGGTCATCTTTTTGTTTTAATTTTCCCCTATCTTGATGTTCCCCCTCTTGGAATTTCATTTCAGTGATTGTTGTGTTTTTACTGGTCATGCGCCAGGACGCCCCTTAGCTGGGGCAGCTGTGCGCAATATAAATACCCCTAACATAACTTAACATAACATCTTCATTATTGGAAAAATACTGGAAGGAGGCAGAATCCTGCATAAATGAAGTAACGCAGAGATCTATTGAATGTGCCCCTATGGCCTGTCTAATGGGGGGGGGGGGTTCCATTGCCTGCTATACTTAAAAGCACAGCAGGATTCATGGACCTGGCTCTGGTACTTGCTAGACAGAGGTAGCTATGAATTGGAAGGCACCCAGGCCTCCAAGGGTAGCAACATGGCTGATTTGGTGGGCAGTTTATGAGAGCTCAGTATTATATAGTGAATTAAGGAAGGGTAGATAGAGGAATAACTGAAAGGGTATGAGCGGGGGATCATTCATTACATTCCTTTAAAAGTTTGGCTGGTAGTGATGAGTCTGGGGAAGAAAACAAGTAGAGATGAACTGCGCAATGGAAATGCACTCTGTAAATAAATGCAAATTAATATCTCATTTACTATTATTCACTGCTTAGTTTGTGTATCTTAGAATATGCTTTTATAGATATGTTGATATGAGGCAATTGTCATGTATTCTTTATGGACACCTGTACGCTTCTTAATAAACACTCTTTTTGAACTTAAAAAAAAGATATGCCTATTGGAAGAGTTTGTGGGTTCATTAATTACAGTCATTCAAAAGTTCGAAATTGAGTAGAAATGTACTTCCCCAATTAGTATATATAAAACAAAAGAGTACTTTACAAATTAAGATGTGACTATATATGCTGTTAAGGGGACAGAACTAAAGGGGATGAGAAGATGGAGTAAGTAGTAACAGTTATTGTATTGTTGTGTATGTTTTATTAGAATACCAATAACATTTTGTTTGCAAAACAAAAAATAGGATAAGCTATGGTCCCAAAAATCCTTTGAAGTAAATAGGAGAACCGGGGAAGTCCCTGAAAACCATGATATTTGTCATACAGAGAATTTAAGGTTCAAGCTCTTGGTGAGTGCATTGGACTAGGACATTAGTATGAGATCAGTGATAGTATTTGGTTAGTGCCTGATTTATTTTGCCACAAGAGTAATTCTTTGTCTATGTTCTTCCCAAAGGGGTGTGTGGCCATTGTGGGAGCTTCGTGCTGGTAAATTAAACTCCAGTCCAGAAACCAGAACAGATTGAGCAGACGTTGATAAAGATGATCTTTTACTTGCTCACCCCTTCCTACCCCTTTACCCCTAAAGATGAATCACCCATGCCTGTTCCATATTTATGTGGTGAGGATTTGCCTGGGGGGAACAACCTTTACAACGCAACTGTTACAACGCACTACACTTACAACGCATTTTTTACAACGCATAATCCATTACAACGCACTACACTTACAACGCATGACACTACAACGCATTTTTAAAAACTACCTTTACAACGCATTCCATTACAACGCCTACCATTACAACGCATAATATTACACTACACTTTCCAACACTTACCCTACTGTTGCACCCCCTGGAGTTAGAATAGTAATTTTTACCCCTATACTATCCAACACTTGCCCTACTGTTGCACCCCCTGGAGTTAGAATAGTAATTTTTACCCCTATACTATCCAACACTTGCCCTACTGTTGCACCCCCTGGAGTTAGAATAGTAATTTTTACCCCTATACTATCCAACACTTACCCTACTGTTGCACCCCCTGGAGTTAGAATAGTAATTTTTACCCCTATACTATCCAACACTTGCCCTACTGTTGCACCCCCTGGAGTTAGAATAGTAATTTTTACCCCTATACTATCCAACACTTGCCCTACTGTTGCACCCCCTGGAGTTAGAATAGTAATTTTTACCCCTATACTATCCAACACTTACCCTACTGTTGCACCCCCTGGAGTTAGAATAGTAATTTTTACCCCTATACTATCCAACACTTACCCTACTGTTGCACCCCCTGGAGTTAGAATAGTAATTTTTACCCCTATACTATCCAACACTTACCCTACTGTTGCACCCCCTGGAGTTAGAATAGTAATTTTTACCCCTATACTATCCAACACTTGCCCTACAGTTGCACCCCCTGGAGTTAGAATAGTAACTTTTACCCCTATACTATCCAACATTTACCCTACTGTTGCACCCCCTGGAGTTAGAAAAGTAATTTTTACCCCTATACTATCTAATACTTACCTTAAATGCAATGTTATATTATGCGTTGTAATGGTATGCGTTGTAAAGGTATTTTTTTTAAATGCGTTGTAGTGTCATGCGTTGTAAGTGTAGTGCGTTGTAATGGATTATGCGTTGTAAAAAATGCGTTGTAAGTGCATGCGTTGTAAAAGTGTGCGTTGTAACGTCATACATCCTTCGCCTGGAGGTGAGATGGTGGAATATCTTTGTTCGCACCTAACCTGGATTTCAGGTGAGTGGTACCTTCACAGAAACAACTTAACATCTTTCTGCACAATTAAATCTTCTCAGAAGTTGGGTGCCCTAAGCACAGGCACTGGGCACATGGCAGATTTCAGGGCATCAAAAGCTTTCTGGCAGGCGTCAGACCAGTTCACTTTCTTGGGCTGCTTCCTGGAGGCCAGCTCTGTCAACAATAAATATGACCATTGCTAAAATCAATATTGATCTATGCCTAAATGAATATGACATGTGTTCAAGTGAATATGGTCATACGTTGAGATAAATATCACATATATTAAATTGATTGCGATGTGCATTTAAATGAATATAATCTGTCGTCCGACATATGGCATACATTAAAATAAATATTGCTTATACTGATACGGAAATAACATGCAAATAAAATAATTAGGACATGCATCTGTTAAAAATAATTGTACCTGCCTTAAAATGAATATGATCTACACTGAAATAGATATAACAGTTGCTTAAACTTATATGAAATGCATTGAAAAGAACAGACACATTTTGAATAGAATTTACCATATAATGAATGAATAAAACAAGGATTGAAATGAATATGACAATGGTAAAAATGACTACTAGACATGATGAAATTAATACCGCACTTGTTTAAATGAAGATAACACATGTCAAAATGAATACAATGTGCATTAGAATGAATGAGATAATGCTTGAAGATAATATGAAACCCTGTGAGATGGCAATGAAAAGAATAAGGCATATTTTGAATAATATGACCCATTCTTAAATGAATATCACATGTTGAAATAATAATGACATGCTTTGAAATGATTATGATCTGTTGACATTTATATCGCATGCATTAAAATTTAGATGACATACACTAATATGAAAAAAGCATGCACTGAAAGTAGAATAAATGCTTTTAAAATGCAGTAGAAGAAACAGAAGGAGGCTGTGGTACACGGACAGGTAATGTGAGGAGTTTGGGACACAAAGACTGAGAAGAACTATTACCCTTATTACAAGCTATGCAGACCAGTATTGCCCCAAGGTTTTGTATTGTGACACAGCTTAGCCCAATTTCAAGTAATACTGGGTTTGATTTAAAAGTCTCAGTACAAGTTGCTGATGGAACAGACCAATAGTTGGAAATAACACTGAATTATTTCACTTGCTCCAGACTAGTGATGATATATGGTCTTACATTTAATAAAAAACTCTAACCAGCAGCCCAAGAAACAAAACTAAAAAGTAAAATATCCATGCCCCTGGCTGATCCAATCTACTTTATGCCCTAGCCCTAAATATTCTGCTTCAAGACAGCACCATACTACCAAACCCTATGCCCCAATCAAATCATGGAAAGAAACATGTACATACACAGACTATGCCCCTAGTTAACTCATTTCTAACTACCATACTAACCCCAACTATCTAACAACCCAAATGGAGAATGAAGGTGACTGTCTGGATATGTTGGTTCTAGCAGCAGACAGCTCTGTAGAAGCTCAAATCAGTTAGACCTGAGGACATTCCTCCAAAGTCTTCCTACTGCTTAGAACAGGTGTCAATCTTTGCAAACCATCCCCTCAAAAATATGAGACCACCGAATCAAGACATAAAAAATAATAATGCCAACATTCAAATTCATGAGGCACTCAATGTTGAATGATGCTCTTATTTTAAAAAGCACTGCATGAACACCATGCAACCCCTGCACAGGCTAATCCTGAAATGTGGCCCAGCGCCCTCTAAGGCTACATTTTCATCTAATATTGGCACATCATCTTCCTCCCAGTACTCCACTCCCTCCATGATTACATTAGCTGCAGGATTGGATTGAGAGCAGGTGAGGTGATGGCAACAGTAAGTGCAGTTGGGGTCCTGGTAGATATATTTTTAATCACTGTAGTGGTGATGAATACGAGGGCACTGGAGTCTTCAATCACTGTGACTGGAATGTATGTAAAGGCTTGCTCACAGTCACAGAGGCAGGCAGACTGGCTGTGGTTTTGGTGGCTGCTTTAGACAATTGCAGGTGGAGCGGCTTGTGATGCAGAGCTGAGTCATAGTGATCATTTATTGACATGACATTAGCAACTCAGGAAATGTCCTACTACCAGCTACATCAGAGTAATATTTATTCTGCTTATCTAGCACCGGCCAATCTTGCATCATGTTAGAAATGGGGGTGTCTCGTTGGCAGAGGTAGGTACCTTTGTCCAAATAGGGACCCTTGCTTCTAGTCAGGGTAAGGGGGATACACTCCTAAAATATCCGCTGCTCACCCCCTTGGTAGCTTGGCACGAGCAGACAGGCTTATCTCAGAGGCAGTGTGTAAAGCATTTGTGAACACATACAGTAATACAGTAAAAACACTACAAATGGACACAACACCAGTTTAGAAAAGTAAGTAATCCAGCCACGGTCGGTATTAGGAGTAACTGCAGGGCGGTGACGTGGGGAGGGGGAGGGGTAGGGTGGGGGGTAGTAAACTATGGATTACGGAGGTTTTCAGGTAAGTTAACATATAAATTAATAAAACGAATTTCGTTGCGTGCACTGCATGCGATGCAGTGCACGCAACGAAATTCGTTTTATTAATTTATATGTTAACTTACCTCTAAACCTCCGTAATCCATAGTTTACTACCCCCCACCCTGACCCTCCCCACGTCACTGCCCTGCAGTTACTCCTACTACCGACCGCGGCTGAAGTAATCTTTATCTAAACCAAAACAAGACCAAACGACAAAAATCCACAATACAGTATTAAAAATAAGGCTTTCAAATATTAGAAATAGTTCAGTTCAATTCAAGTTGTAAATGCAACACTTTTCTTACAAAGTACCTTTGATGGGTCACGCAAAACAAACAAAATGGCCGCAGGGATGTTGATGCATTGGTTTCTTACACGCAGGGAAGGTGATGCGTCTGTTCCTTGCTTAGGGGGAGGTGATGCGTCGGTTCCTTACTGCAGCGCAGGGGAGGTGATACATCGGTACGATGCGTGGTTTTGTGCAGCCGCACAGCAGGCTTGCGTCAGGATCGGTGTGGTGATTTCAGACTTCAGAGATCATTGCACCCGATGCATCGTGCGGCGA
Organism: Triturus cristatus; assembly: GCF_964204655.1. Lineage (NCBI taxonomy): Eukaryota > Metazoa > Chordata > Amphibia > Caudata > Salamandridae > Triturus > Triturus cristatus. The sequence continues at coordinate 134,594,058 of NC_140590.1, read as the reverse complement.
TTTCTCGAGCCACGGCAGGTGCTGCGACAGTTTCTTTGGCGGTGCATCAGAAACAGGTGCAGATGCGACACGCTTCTTCGATGTTGAGTCGATTTTCCAGCTCCCAGCGACAAACTGTCTCTAGAGGTCCTGAACAGCAGCAGGCAACGTTTTGCAGGTTGGAATTTCCAGCAAGGAAATTCAGGGGAGCTGGTGGTGAAGTCTGTGTCCCAGAGACTTCAGAACCGGAGGCAAGCTCAGTTTCAAGCCCTTGGACATCTTCTTGCAAGCAGGTGACAAAGCAAACAGCAAAATCCTTTTTCTCCTTTCCTTGGCAGAAAGCAGCCACTGCAGGCCAACTCCAGACTGAAAACAGAACAGGGCAGTATTCCTTCTCAGCTTCTCCCACTCTTCTCCTTGGCAAAGGTTCCTCTTGATTCCCAGAAGTGATCTAGAAGTCTTGGGTCTGGGCCCCTCTTTTTATACACAAAAATCCTCTGTTCCCTGAAGGCTGAGAGTGTCTGTACCCAGCCAAAACCAGTTCTATCCTCACTGGTGCAGCTTCCTGACAGGAGGTGTAGACAGCATTGTTGAAGGCAGACCATGCCCATGCAGCTGAAAGGAAATCTCCTCCTCCTACTCTGAATGCAACCCAGGTCTATTCAGCCTAGCCCTCACTCATCAGACATCTGGAGCCACTTCCTCTCTCCAGCCCAGGTCATCCATAAGCCAGACATGCAATACACAAGCCTAGCAGAGGCACACTGGATGGTTAGGCAAGAAAATACCTACGTTCTAAAAGTGGTATTTTCAAACACAGAATGTAAAAACCACCCTCACTAAAAGTTGCATTTTAACATTCTGAGTTCAGGCATACTAAACTTTATTTTTCTAACTTGTTTCCAGGGCCAGTTATGTTTATAAGATGTTATAAACAAATTCCCCATTCTGTCCTATGGGAACAGGTAGCCTTGCAATAGTAAAAAACGAAATTGGTAGTATTTCACTATCAGAACATGCCACACACATCAGGGCATGTCCTACCTTTCACATATGATGCACCCTGCCCACAGAGGTACCTTGGACCTCCCTTTTGAGGTAACTAATATGTAGAAAAGGGAAGGTTTAGCACCTGCCAAGTCGACATGGCAGTACCAGACTGCTCACAGGCTTTGCAATGGCAGGCCAGGGTTACATTTTACAGGCTGCTTCTGTGGGTGGCCCAATCAGTACTGCAGCCCAATAGCAGCATTTGATTTACAGGTCCTGGGCACACACACTGCACTATGCTAGGGTCTGACAAGTTAATCAAATATGCCAATCATGGAATCACTAATCCATAATAACAATATACAAAGGGAGCACTTCCACTGTGGCACTGAACAGCCGTGACAGAGTGCCCAAAGCATCTAGACCAGCAAAACGTAGTCCAACACACAGAACAAATACAGGAGGCAAAGGCACAAAATGCAGGGGAGACCCACGTCAATGGTGCTAGGTGTAAAACCTGGAGAGAACTTCCCACCCTCTTGGGAGTTCTCTTCGCTAAGGCGGAAAAATATGGACAGACCATCAGCATTGGTGTGTTCTGTACTAGGGCGGTGTTCCACCATAAAGTCCATCCCCTGTAGAGAAATGGACAACCTCAACAACTTTGAATTCTTACCCCCTCATCTGCATCAACCATCTGAGGGGCCTGTGGTCTGTCTGAACCCGGAAGTGAGTCTCAAACAAGTATGGCCTCAGCTTCTTCAGCGCCCAGACCACATCAAATGCCTCAAGCTCAATCGCACGGAAGTAACCTCCTACTAATGAAGGCTACAGTTTGGTCTAGGTCCTCTTCATTCAGCTGTGAGAGCAGAGCCCCCACAGCATGCTCTGAAGCATCTGTCTGAACAATGAACTCTTCTGAGAAGTTGGGTGCCTTAAGCACGGGTGATGTGCATATGGCAGATTTCAGAGCATCAAAACCTTTCTGGCAGGCGTCAGTCCAGTTCACTTTCTTGGGCTGCTTCCTGGAAGTCAGCTCTGTCAAGTGGGCAACAATAGTACCATATCACTTGACAAACCTCCTGCAATACCCTGTAAGTCCTAAAAAGGTTTTCCCATCTGTCTGGGTCTTGCGGGGTTCCCAAACCAGGATGGCATCAATCTTGGGCTGTAGGGGTGCCACCTGGCAGCTCCCTACCTGGTATCCCAAGTACATCACAGAACCCTGCCCGATCTGGCACTTATTTGCCTTGATCATGAGGCCTGCCCTCTGCAGAGCCTTCAACACTTCCCAGAGGTGGTGCAGATGTTCCTCCCAAGTGGCACTGAACACTGCAATTTCATCCAGGTAAGCGACACTGAAATCCTACAGCCCAATCAACACCTGGTTGATCAACCTCTGAATGGTAGCAGGGGCATTCTTCATCCCAAAGAGCATCACCCAGAATTGGTAGTGCCCATCTGGTGTGGAGATTGCTGACCTCTCTCTTGCCCATCAGTTAAGGCAATATGCCAGTACCTAGACATTAAGTTGAACGTACTGACGTACTGGGCAGCCCCCAACCGATCGATGAGCTCATCATCTCTGGGGATGGGGTGCGCGTCAGTCCTAGTGACTGAATTGAGCCCTCGGTAGTCCACACTGAATCGGAGTTCTGGCGTGGCACCGGTTACAGCAGCCTTCTGGACCAAGACCACTGGGCTGGCCCAAGGGCTGTTTGAGGGCTCAATCATCCCTAGAGCTAACATCTTGGGGACCTCCTCCTTGATGCAATTTCTGACCCTGTCAGTCACCCTGTAAATCGTATGTTTTACTGGAGGACTGTCCCCAGTGTCCATATCATGGACGCACCACTTTGTGACGCTGGGAGTCAGGGAGAACAGATCAGAATACTGTACCAACAGTTGGCGGCAGTCATGCTGCTGTCCAGGGATCAGGGCGGGAGAGAGGTTCACACCTTCCACTGACCCATCTTGCTCCTTTGCAGATAGGAGGTCAGGAAGAGGCTCAGTCTCCTCTTCCATTCCAGCATCTGTTGCTAGGAGCATGCCCACTTCGGACCTATCCAAGTGGGGCTACAGGCGGCTCATATGTAGGACCCGCAAAGGGTTTCTAGGAGACTGAAAGTCCACCAAGTAGGTGACGTTACTCTTGCGCTCTAACACTTCAAATGGTCCGGTCCACTTATCCTGGAGCGCACAAGGCTCCACTGGGGCCATGACCAATACTTTCTATCCAGGCTGAAACTCGATCAGAGTGGCATTCTGATTATACCATTGTTTCATCTCCTCCTGGCTGACGTTCAGATTCTCCTGAGCGAGTTGCCTGAAGCACTTAGTCTGGTTTCTGAAGGCCAGCATGGCGCTATATTCATCCTGGGGAGGTTTACTGGGAGCTTTCTCCCAGCCTTCTTTCACCAGACTCAGAGGTCCTCCTACAGGATGACTGGACAGCAGCTCAAAGAGACTAAACCCTAAGGACTTCTGGGGCATCTCTCTGTAAGCGAAGAAAAGGCATGGTAAAAGGACGTCCCACTTATGCCTCTTGGGTTCACCAAGACCCATAATCATGCCCTTCAGGGTTCCGGTTGGATCTCTCAACCAGTCCATTACCTTGGGGGTGGTAAGGAGTGGTGAACTTTTATGTAACACCGCACTCCTGCCACAGGGACTTCATATACTTCGATATGAAGTTGGTACCCCGGTAGGACACCACCTCTCTGGGAAACCCCACACAGGAGAAAATCCCCATCAATGCACAAACCACCACGGGGGCCGTCACAGTCCGGAGAGGGATGGCTTCTGGGTACCGGGTGGCATGGTCCACCAAGACCAGAATGAACCTGTTGTCCATGGCTGACTTGGGATACAGAGGCCCACAATCCCAATACCCACCCTCTCAAAGAGGGTGCTGACTACAGGGAAGGGTTGGAGAGGAGCCTTACACTTCCTCCCACTCTTACCACTTGCCTGGCAAGTCTGGCAAGACCTACAATGAGTATCAGAGTGCTTGCCCATCTGGGGCCAGTAAAAGTGGGTTTCAAGCCTTTCAAAGATCTTGCCTTGTCCCAAATGTCCTGCCAAAGGCACAGCATGAGCCAGACCCGGTAGGAAGGCTCTGAAGTGCTGGGGTACCACCAGCACACGGCCTGACCCAGGCTCAGCAAACTTAGGCTTGCTATACAGAAGACCATTCACCCAGTATATCCAATGTGATCCAGACTGATCACCTGCTGCCTGGTTTGCAGCCTGCTGCCGCAAACCAATAAGAGAAGTGCAAAAAGAACAATTGATGGACAGAATGCAGAACAATGTCATACATTCACCCCAGTACAGAGATCTGGGCCTAAATCCATTGTTTTTTTGCTCACCATGCCATTCCAATTTGGACGCAGCCATATGCAAATCAGTCTTGACCCTGCACCCAATGGGAACAGTCAAGCCCGAAATGCCAGGCCAAGTCCTCCCTGGACTGGAAACAAGCATCCTAGGACCGGTTTCGGGCTTTCAGCCCTCATCAGCAAGGATAGCTTGACTCCAGTGGCATGGAGAACACTGGACTCACGTCTGAGCATAGCCATCCCACTCGGGGTGACAAATACAAAAAGAACAATTGATGGACAGAATGCAGAACAATGTCATACATTCACCCCAGTACAGAGATCTGGGCCTAAACCCATCATTTTTTTGCTCACCATGCCATTCCAGTTTGGACCCAGCCATATGCAAATCAGTCTTGACCCTGCGCCCAATGGGAACAGTCCAGCCTGAACTGCCAGGCCAGGTCCTTCCTGGACTGGAAACAAGCATCCTAGGACCGGTTTCGGCTGAAGAAGGGTGACATACCCTGAAACCGGTCCCAGGATGCTTGTTTCCAGTCCTAGGGAGGACCTGGCCTGGCAGTTCGGTCTGGACTGTTCCCATGTGGCACAGGGTGAAGACTGATTTGCATATGGCTAGGTCCAAACTGGGGTGGCGTAGTGGGCAAAAGAATGATGGATTTAACCCAGATCTTTTGACTGGGGGAGAATGTTTGCATTGTCAGCATTCCGTCCATCATTTGTTTGTTGTAACACTTTTTGCCCTAAGTGGGATGGGTATGCCCAGACGTGGGTCCCTTGCTCACTGTGCCACTGGATTCAAGCTAGCCTGGCTGTAGAAGGGTGACATACCCTGAAACCGGTCCCAGGATGCTTGTTTCCAGTCCAGGGAGGACCTGGCCTGGCAGTTCGGTCTGGACTGTTCCCATGTGGCACAGGGTCAAGACTGATTTGTATATGGCTGGGTCCAAACTGGGGTGGCGTAGTGGGCAAAAGAATGATTAATTTAACCCAGATCTTTTGACTGGGGGAGAATGTTTGCATTGTCAGCATTCCGTCCATCATTTGTTTGCTGTAACACTTTTCGCCCTAAATGGGATGGGTATGCCCAGACGTGGCTCCCTTGCTCACTGTGGCACTGGATTCAAGCTAGCCTGGCTGAAGAAGGGTGACATACCCTGAAACCGGGCCCAGGATGCTTGTTTCTGGTCCAGGGAGGACCTGGCCTGGCAGTTCGGTCTGGACTGTTCCCATGTGGCACAGGGTCAAGACTGATTTGCATATGGCTGGGTCCAAACTGGGGTGGCGTAGTGGGCAAAAGAATGATGGATTTAATCCAGATCTTTTGACTGGGGTAGAATGTTTGCATTGTCAGCATTCCGTCCATCATTTGTTTACTGTAACAATAAGAGAAGGGCACGTCTGCTGCCCCTGGCAGAATTCTTCCCTGGAGGGGCCTCCTTCCTGCTGCCAATGGATCGGCTCAGGCAGGTCCCCCAGTTCAGCCACTTGTAGGCTCCAGGGCATCCCCCTCAAGGTATGCCTCCTCCTGGACTGTGGGAAATGTGGGGGCTGGTTTACCGCACCCCCTGCCGCTTCTCTTTCTGGCAAGCACCTTGGCTACTCTTTCAGGCTCCAGGTCCTCTAGAATGCCCTTACCGGCTGCCATGGACCGAGTGGTCATGCATGCCAACTCAGGCAGACCCAACATCTCTAAATGAGACCTCATCTCCACCTTCGCCCAAGTACAAATCATTGCCTAGCAGACAGTCAACAGGCATGGCTGGCCTCACAGCTACTTTCAAGGTACCTGAGACCCCCCACACTCAAAAGGGAACATGTGCCACTTTGCAGAGGCACTCTGAATTATCAGCGGCAACTACTGGGTAGAATGCATTGGGGACCACCTGCTCTTCAGACACCAGCCGAGAACTGGCTGCTGTCACACTGGCTCCGGTGTCTCTCAGAGCCTCCACACTATGGCCACTGATGGTCACCCACTGCCTGTACTTTTTAGTGTTAACTGGCAGATAAGCCCTAGGGACTATCTCACTGTCTCCTAAAGAAACCAGCGACATCTCTGCGGGACCCCACTCCTCTTGGGCACCCAACAATCCCCTAAGGCTACACTAGCCAGTTCCCGGGGCGGAACACCAGTGGGTGCGGTGGTAACCGGTTTGGGACACTTAGGATCCCCCATAAGTGGCCCACCTAACAACAACTAAAACAGGTCTTGGTACCCCTCTGAACAGGCTTACCTGTTGGGACCCATGGTTTCTTCTCAGTGGGAGACTGGGAACCCTTACCTTGGTTTCCTTGGGGATTACCTTGGGGCCCTTTTTTGGAACTCCTTCTGTTTACTCATGTTCCCCCAAATCTTCTGCTGGGGACCCTGCCCACCTTTGGCGGGGTCTCCGACATGACCCTTTTGGACTCTGGTACTGAACCAGCGGTCCGCCTCCATAGCATGATTCCTGGGGTCAGTCAGCTTACTGTCAATCAAGTGCTGGTGTAGCTCTAGAAAACAATTATCTGACAGGTGCGGCCATGCAACCAAATCATAGAGCACCTGAAAATCATTCACCTTGCTACCCTTCACACAACCATCTAATGCTTTGCAAAAGTAGGACGCATACTCCACCGAAGTACTGGACTCCAGCTTTCAACAGTTTCTGAATTTCTATCGGTACAGCTCTGGGGTCAACCCATACCTGGCTACTAAGGCTTTCTTCATAGGGGCACAGGAAACCTGATCCTCAGCGGGCAGGTCTAACAATGTCTCCCTTCCTTCACCCATAAAGTGGCCCCACAACCCCGCTCCACAATCTTTCTCAGGGACCCGGTGGGACTTCATCGCTACTTCAAGGGCCTTGAACCACTGACCAATGTCCTCATGCTTCATGAAATCCTTAATGACATCTTTGGAAATGTATACTTTTCCTTCTCCAGGCACTGATGCTGTGCTGCCACCAGAGGGATTGATCTCTAAACGTTTAGCTTTCAGATCCAACTCCCTCAACCCTAGTTCATGCTCTAAAAGCATCTTTTTCTCCTCCATGGCCAATTTCTTGCTCTCCAACTCCAATTTCTTATTCTCAAAGTCACCCTGGCTCCCCAGCTTGAGCTTAGCAAGCTCCAATTCATGCACTCTGATTCTCTCCCCGTCCTCCAACTCCTCTATAGACAGACCCTTTGAAGAAACACTGCTGCCCACCCTGGAAGGCAACTCCTCCCCAGTCAGGCCCAATAGCCCCTCCTGCTGCCCATCTAAATTCTCTCCCTCCACCTTAGGCTCTTCAGGATGCTCACTGGCAATCCAAGATTCCAACCAGGCCCTCAGCACCTTTTGGAATTCCTCCTTTCTAGTGAGGCCTCTCACAGAGATTTTAATTTTTTTTGCAGACAGCTTTGAGTTCTGGCACAGTGTAGGTATCAACCCGCTCTTCTTCAAATTCAATATCCACAGATGCAATGGAAGCTGCCTTGCTCATGGTGAAAATTAGCAGTTCTCAAGATGCAAATGTATGTGGTCGCGTAATGGTCTGCACTACTAGTAGTGTACACCAATCACTGTATGTAAGACACAAATGCAAGTCCATAGCTTCACAGCTAGCCACCAATGTTAGAAATGGGGGTCTCTAGTTGGCAGAGGTAGGTACCATTGTCCAAATAGGGACCCTTGCTTTTAGTCAGGGTAAGGGGGATACACTTCTAAAATAACACCTGCTCACCCCCTTGGTAGCTTGGCACGAGCAGACAGGATTATCTCAGAGGTAGTGTGTAAAGCATTTGTGAACACAAACAGTAATACAGTGAGAACACTATAAATGGACACCACACCAGTTTAGAAAAATAAGTCATCTTTATCTGGACCAAAACAAGACCAAACAGCAAAATTGCACAATACAGTATTAAAAATAAGGCTTTCAAATGATAGAAATAGTTCAGTTCAATGCAAGTTGTAAATGGGACACTTCTCCCACAAAGTTCCTTGGATGCATCACGCAAAACAAACAAAATGGCCGCAGGGAAGGTGGTGCGTCGGTTCCTTACACGCAGGGAAGGTGATGCATCGGTTCCTTGCTTCGTGGGGAGTTGATGCGTCGGTTCCTTACTGCAGCGCAGGGGAAGTGAAGTGTCGGTTTCTTACCGGAAGCGAGGTAATGCGTCTGTTTCTTACTGTGTCCCCCAACGATGCGACAGTCTTGGCGCCTCGATGCAATGCGTCGATCCAGTATGATGCGTGGTTTCGTGCAGCCGTACAGCAGGCTTGCATCTGGTTTGGAGTAGTGATCTCAGACTTCAGAGATCGTTGCACCCGATGCATAGAGCGACGATTTCTAGAACCGCGGCAGGCGCTGCGACGGTTTCTTCAGCGATGCGTCGGAAACAGGTGTGAATGTGACACTTTTCTTCAAAGTTGCGTCGACAAACAGTCTCTAGAGGTCATGAACAGCAACAGGCTTCTCTGTGCAGGTTGGAATTCGCAGCAATAAAATTCAGGAGAGCTGGTGGTGAAGTCTTTGTGTCCCTGAGACTTCAGAACAGGAAGCAAGCTCAGTTTCAAACCCTTGGTGATCTTCTTGCAAGCAGGTGACAAAGCAAACAGCAAAGTCCTTTTTATCCTTTACTTGGCAGCAAGCAGCCACTGCAGGCCAACGCCAGACAAGTAACAGCACAGGGGCCGTATTCCTCATCAGCTTCTCCAGCACTTCTCCTTGGCAAAGGTTCCTCTTGATTCCCAGAAGTGATCTAAAAGTCTGCAGTCTGGGCTCCTCTTTTTATACACAAAAATCATTTGTTCTCTGAAGGTAGAGAGTGTCTGTACCCAGCCACAACCAGTTCTGTCCTCACTGGTACAGCTTCCTGGCGGGAGGTGGAGACAGCATTGTTGAAGGCAGACCAGGCCCATGCAGGTGAAAGGAAATCTCCTCCCCCTACTCTAAATGCAGTCCAGGTCTAACTTGTTCCCAGGGCCAGTTATGTTTATAAGGTGTTATAAACAATCTGCCCATTCCGTCCTATGGGAACAGGTAGCCTTGCAATAGTGAAAAATTAACTTGGCAGCATTTCACTATCAGGACGTGCCACGCACATCAGGGCATGTGCCACCTTTCACTTACAATGCACCCTGCCCACAGGGATACCTTGGGCCTACCTTAGGGGTGCCTGAAATGTACGAAAAGGGAAGGTTTAGGCACTGGCAAGTGTGTGCACTTGCCAAGTCGACATGACAGTCCCAGACTGCACACAGGTTCTGCAATGGCAGGCCAGAGTTACATTTTACAGGCTGCTTCTGTGGGTGGCACAATCTGTGCTGCAGCCCACTAGTAGCTGGGCACACACAGTGCACTATACTAGGGTCTGACAAGTAAATCAAATATGCCAATCATGGAATCACTAATCCATAACAACAATTTACAAAGGGAGCACTTGCACTTTGGCACTGAACACAGTGGCAAAGTGCCCAAAGCATTTATACTAGCACAACGGAGTCCAACACACAGCAAAAACACAGGAGGCAAATGCAAAAAATGCAGGAGAGACCCACACCAATGGTGCCAGGTCTAACACATCACTATGCTATCGCAAGTGGGTATGTACCCACATTAGTAGTCCTGAATGGAAACGCTATATTTACCAGGAGCGTGTTGGTTGGCACAAGTACAAGCATAGTGACACTATGTCAGGCATTCAAATAGATCATCCTTTCCTCGTGCTTCAACCCACCCTGTATGCCATCAATACTGGTAAAGCTTATTAGGTTGTGAATCTGCTCCTCAAGTCAAGTTTAACTTGTAGCTCCTCCCTCTGTTGCAAGACTCTCATGTCTTCATTTGACAGAAAGTTTTGGACATGAGGTTGGTACACAGTCTGTTTATGAGAAGAGACTCCATGTACTTTCTGTATGAATTGCTGCCAGTTCTTCATTCTCACCTGGGCCATGGATATTTGAAGGAAATTTCCCATGAGCAGCGGCTCCTCTTTCATAACTTGTAGTTCAGGCAAAATGTAAACTTTCTCACATGGTCATAGCAGACAAATGGCTGGCTTGTAGGAGTGTATGACTGTTTCCAGCAAATAATTGATCTGGACTAAACATTCTTAAAATGGATACCATAAGATGTATTGTTTAAAGCTGGCTTTCAGGAATAATAGATGCTCCAAGTACAGTGCCCAGGTGACTCATAAATGTAGGATGATTGCTTTCCTACACACTGACAGGGAGGCAGTAAAGTTGGCAAGCATGAATTGTGTATTTCCTGTCTTTTGAAGTCATTTCCTGGGGATATGGGGACACTGTGCACAAGCAAAGCTTTCAGATGATATTACATACTCATAAATCAAGATATCAAACATATTGACTATGGTAATACTCCATACCTCATGCTCCATACCTCAAACTTCCATTCCCATTGCTCATTGTTTCTGATCCTTTGGTACCTAAAGAAACTAACAATTCTGAGATGAATTCCCAGTTTAGCAGACAAAGGGAGCAGAGCTTGAGGCGCTCTGTTTTTAGGTCCCATGGATGTATAGGATAAAGTACCACAGGATAATGACAAGCAATCATATTGGCTTGCATCAAGAGCATACGAATATACACATTGATAATCTTTAAGCTCATGGATAGGCAATATCAGGCGCTAGGGGCTAATGGGCATGTAGAGTGATAAGCTGGAGCACATGTACATATTGAGAGATGAGGAGTAATGGATGATGGGTTAGCAATGAGAAGTTGAGGGATGAGGACCTAGGTCCTTCGTGACAGCTCCCCCCTTGCTACTACGCTGCCTCTCTGGTTGCTGAGTTCTTTTCCTGTGCTCATCTTTGTTTGACTCATCTTTGTTTTGTTTTGTCCAACTTGTTTAGCTTTGTGGTGCCTTTGTTTTCCTGTTGCAATTTCTGTTATTTTTCCGCCCACCCACCTTCTTTCCTTTTTTCCTGCTGTTTCTCCTTCCCGCCTCCCTGCGCCACTCCCTCCTCCCAGGACTTACTTAATGGAGTCAGCAGTATGGCCGCCCCACTGGTGTCCCAAAGGAAAATCCATCGGTGCCTGTCCACGCCTAGACTGAACAAGGAAACCTGGCTTTCCCACTGCTTGTAGATAAATCGCCACAGAACTCTGGGCCCTGGACCCCTGACCCTGCAGCAAATGCTGCTGCACCTCTCAATGATCAACAGTTGGACCTTTTTTCTGCTGCAACTACCTATTTAACTGCAACACTGGAGCACCCGTACGCATGATGACCACCACCAAACCCGCTTCAGAACAACTCAACTGACTCCTGCTCAATGCATGACCACTCTGCAAGCACACCACCAAAATCTGGGACACCATCTCCTCCCTCACCCCGACATCATCTTCCTCACTGAGATGTGGCTCAACCCTGAATCCGTGCCTTAAACACAATCAAATGGTCCAGCACCCAAAATGCAATTCAAGTATTAAACATTGTTATGACACAAGTAATTGTCAACAGATTATCTTCCATAAGAAAACATGGACTTTCAGCAGAGTTGGTTTTTTCTTCGATCCTTTATTCAGAAATTTCTTTCAAACATGTTAAAACAGACCATAGCCAACGCGTTTCATCCTCGGGGACTTCTTCAGGGCTATAAACAATACATATATATTTATAAAATTAATATACATTATTTACAAAAAAAAATTTATAATACACTTTGTACACTACAAACAGTCATTACATCTTGTTTTATAAAATAAGCAAACCATGTTGTTTCCAGTTTCTTAATTCCTTCTAACAAATCAATAATTCAACAATTCTTTTAACATGTAAAATAAGGCAAAAGGCTTCTAATATAGCTACTTCTTTCACCCATTCTTATTTGTCTTATATAGGATCTTGATCACTCTGCTGATTTCAATATTTAAAAGGAACAGTTTTATACTACATTCCTAAGGCATATCATTTTCTTTCATTTATGTATATTTTTTGCATGAATATTTTTAGTCATACTGGAGCATCACAGAACCTTTAACCATTAACACAGTAGTATCAAACTCCATATCGCTTACCATTAGTTAGTGACTTTATTTTTCTGTGGTCTGTGCTCCACCGATTAAAATTGCAGAATTCTTTCTTTATGGTCTTTGTGTGGACTCTTACGATATCTATCAAAAAAATCATTTATTTTTTGTAGAGCACAACACATATATGGCTTGAATGACATACTGTCAAAATATATTATTAGTTTTTTTACTTTTTTCATGGATATTTGGTAAAGTTCACTATCCGTACCTGAGGGGGAGTTATGGCGATTAGATGCTTCCTATTCTTTATTTTCACAGTTCGTTAGATTATTCAATATCAGCCATCCCTCAATCAGTAGTCATCTATCCATTGAAACAAACAGCATTGAATATGTAACTACTCATATCCATAAACATCGCAATCTAATATACATAGGTCTCTTTACCGCATTAAAGAGCATATTAATTTAAATAAAAATACTTGTCTAATATGCTCAGTATTTATAACAATTTCTCAGATAGATAGTGTTAATTATTTATCTACAGCGAGATAAATTTAAGTCCCAATCCCATACTTTTATATGAGTATAAATTGAGCACACTCATAATAAGGCTGCCAGCTCATAAGGTGTCCCTCCATCCTGCTATTTGGTCCAATCTGATACACATAAGACTCCTCATTATTTCAAAACATTTATTTTAAGTTAAAATGTCTTGTCTTACTTTTTTATGTGAATACATATTAATCACACATATATTAAGGCTGCTAGCTTAGGCAGTGTACCTACTTCCTCCTGTCTTATTCACCCCCCCATCACTAGGCTCGAATCTATTCCATCCTGCTATTTGGTCCAGTCTAGTACATATAAGACTCCTCATTATTTCAAAACATTTATTTTAAGTTAAAATGTCTTGTCTTACTTTTTTATGTGAATACATATTAATCACACATATATTAAGGCTGCTAGCTTAGGCAGTGTACCTACTTCCTCCTGTCTTATTCACCCCCCCATCACTAGACTTGAATCTATTTTGTATATAGATCCATAAACTTACTTGTCAATTTCAGTTTGCCGGCATAGTCGCGTGGCATCGGAGTAGCGAATTGCAGCTTACTCGCCGAGTTTAAATACCCCGCTGATACTATCAGGATTCAAAACACCTGCACGAACTACGTCATCTCGCCCATTTTTCTACCTAATCTTAGCCGCCATCTTGAAATGGTTGATTCGTCGTAGATTATATGCCTTATCCCTCTTTTATTTTCATAAGAAGTTTAAAATTAAGTTCAATCATATTTATATAATTATTTTTTGAAAGCGTGTTACAAACACTGATAGTGTAAATATATTTCGTTTTAGTTTTAGTGTTCCAAATTCGTAAATGCTCATATTATCGGCGCTATTTGTTTGCCATAGTGCGCTATATAGTGTGTCCTATTCGTATAATTTTCAGATCTTTTTTCACCAAACATGGTATGGTGAACCATCTTTCAAAAATTCCACGTCGTCATTTCAGAGTGGAAGAGTTTTGTTTATATAAAAAGCGCACCGCCATTTTGGAATGGGAAGGTTTAGTATGTTCCGAATCTTCTCGTTTTTCAAATGCACATATATTAGTGCCATATACTCATTTATGAATAATATAAAATTCCACATCATCATTTTATAGTGGAAGAGTTTTGTTTGTTTATTCCGAATCTTCTCATATATGGAATACACACCGCCATTTTGGAATGGGAAGGTTTAGTTTGTTTCGAACCTTCGCGTTTTTCAAATGCACATGTATTAGTGCTATATGCTCCCTTATGACTAATATTTGGTTCTCCCTTTTCTCTTTTTTTACTTTTTTTACGCAATATGTAATTTATCTTTGTGACGGAGATTTATTGTGTATATTCGGTTATTACTACGAACTCAAATTTAAAGGCCCGCCTGTTCTTATATACTAATTTCCGCCATCTTTGAATAGTGATTTTTCTAATTCATATATGTCAGCATCATTAAAAGGGTTTTATTTTGATACAATATTCAAATTTTTACAGTACCATCCGGTGATCCTATGCACCTCTCGATGTTTTGTTGTTAATAACATCCGATCTGCATCGTGTGCAAAGCGTTCAGGAAAGGCGCTCAGGCTATTATCTAAAGAATTCTTTTATATACATTATAAGCCACATGGAGAGAGACTATAGTTGTTTTATTCTAATCCTCTTCCAGTGGTATGCTTTTCCCCAGACAATTCTTAATAATCTATTTTAGAGACAAATCATTAAGGTTCAGGGGGCCAACTTGTATTTGTAATGTACCCCTTGTTTGTTTATCAGTTATCACATAGTGGGCAAAAGATGGAACTATCCATCTGTAGTCATCCCAGGGCATGCGAATTCACAGAAAGTGATAAAGTTCATCATTTGTGTTTAAACCCAAAGCTACAGATCTTAAGCGGCATATCCAACCAGCCTCCGCTTTTCTTAAGATCACTTCTCTATTCCCACCTCTCTCTGGTATTTTTATATGTTCCAATGCATGAAACCATATATTTGTTTTCAAAGGGTGACATTCGTGTATGTGTACAGCCACTTGATAACATTCATCTCTGTTTTTTATAGCCCTTATATGTTCTTGGATCCTAATTTTCAAATTTCTAATACTACTGCCTATATAGATTTTATTACAGGCACATCCAAGGACATAAATTGTGTAAGTTGTATTACAATTAATAAAAGTATTAATTGTATATCCTTTCTGTGTATTATACTTGAAGTTCGTTTTTTTGTTACATCCAAATTTGCATATACTACACGATCCACATGTAAAGAACCCCGATAGTTTATAGGGCAGCCATGTGGTTGGTTTAGTATCAGCACTCTTAATATAACTTGGACAGAGTATCTTTTTTAATGTTTCTCCCTTTTTATAAACCACTCTCGGTTTTTTAGATACACTACCAGGAGGCATTTGTTCAGTGGCAATCATGTGCCAATTTTTTCGCAAAATATTATAAATATGATCACTGTATGCATTATATTTTGTTATAAACAGGAATCTGTGCCTGACCTCGCCTCAGCAATGCACAACGGCTACAAGATAGTTTAAGGAGACCGCATTAACAAACATGGAGTTGGAATCTCCATTAGCCACAAAGTAAGCATCCACTGCAATACTACCACAGATGACACCACCCCCATCATGGCACATCTCAACTTGCAACTCCAAACTGACGACAAATCGACATTCATACGGAAGCCTCACCTATCAACCTCGGGGATCTTGACTCAGCTTCTGCGGCGCCATACTTAAATCAAGAGCTCAGCTCGCCATTGACACTACATCTTCCTCAGAGACCTCAACTTTCACCTCAACAACCTTAACACCAACACTGCCAACCTCCTCAAAAGCATGAGCAACAATGGCCTCACTCAACTAGTCACTGACCCCACATACATCGCATGACACACACTCAACCCAATCTTCTCTGCGACGTGACAGCGTCAAGTACAGACATTTTACCGAGCTCACCTAGGCAGACCACACCATCATCCACTTCTCCATCAAACAATACCCTGGCACCACCACCAAGCCAACCATTACCTCACACCCCAGTTGGGACAACGTATCAGAATCCAGTGGACCAACTCCCTCAACGCCTCCACCTTGACACCACAACCAACCTAGAACAGGCTGTCATTAACTTTTCTGCCTGGATCACCGATTGTGCTGACCATGTCGCCCCGCCAAACTCACTAAAGTCAAGAGATCCTCCAAACAGGCTAGTTGGTATACCATGGAACTGAGAACCACTAAACACAACTGCAAGTCATTTGAAAGGAAATAGCACAACAGCAAGAATCCACAGACTGAGCCACATTCAAGACATCCCTCAACCAATACCACCAACTTCTGAAAAATCAATAAATAAATCAATCAGGGTTTTGTAAAGCGCACTACTCACCTGTGAGGGTCTCAAGGTGCTGGGAGATATCGGGCAGCTCCGCCTCAAGCAAAAAGCCAGGTCTTGAGGCTTTTCCTGAATGCTTGAAGTGTAGGGGGTTCGTCTGATTTTAAGGGGGAGTTTGTTCCAGGTCTTGGCCATGATGTAGGAGCAGTATCTTCCTCCTGTTCTAGCTCTCCGGATGTGAGGGATTTTGGCGGCCAAGGCGAGGTCGGCGGAGCCGAGGTTTCTCTTGGGGGCGTGGAAGGATATTCTTTCATTGAGGTACTGGGGTCTGGTGTTGTGTAGGGATTTGTAGGCATGAGGGAGCAGCTTGAAGGTCACTGTCTTTTCGACGGGGAGTCAGTGGAGGTCCCGCAGATGCTGGGTGATGTGGTCCTGTTGTGGGATGCTGAGGACGAGTCTAGCTGCGGCATTCTGGACGGTCTGGAGTTTGTTGAGTAGAGATTTGTTAATTCCTGCATAGAGGGCATTCCCGTAGTCCAGTCTGCTGGTTATGAGTGCATGGATGACAGTCTTCCTGGATTTGGGGGGGATCCAGTTTGAGGTCTTGAGCAGTATGCGGAGGGCATTGAAGCACGTGGCAGATACGGCGTTGATCTGTTGGTTCATGGTGAGGGAAGAGTCGAGTATGATGCCGAGGTTGCGGGCATGGTCTGTGGGCGTGGGAGGGTTGCGAGGGTGCGTTGCCACTAGGTGTTGTCCCACACGGAGGTGGTGTGTCCAAGGACGAGGACTTCTGTCTTCTCCGAGTTGACCTTCAGGCAGTTGCTGCTCATCCAGGATGTGACGTCTTCCATTCCTTCCTGGAAGCTGTGTCTGGTGATGTCTGGTTCCTCGGTGAGGGAGAGGATGAGCTGGGTGTAGTCGGCATAGGATACTATACTGAGTCCATGTTTTCTGACGATGGTTGCGAGCAGGGCCATGTACATATATTTTATTTATTATTTGATAGGTTTTATATAGCGCTAGCTGGACCCAAAGGTATCAGAGAGCTTTACAGATCGTTCCGGGTCGTTCCATAGAGGTACATAAAAAATAGACCGATCAACTACATAAAGGTATTAACAAAATACACATGTCAAGAAAACAGATTATGCAGTCTAGAACGTTACAGAACATTAAAGACCGGATTAAGGCGAAGGACAAAGAGAAAGATGAAAAACATCAGAACCAGGGCGCCTGCCTATAAGGTCTGAAACAATTGTGCGACCTAATTGGGAGCAAAACTTAGTTAGAATGAGTTTAAAGTATTTGCTGCGCAGAAGGAATTTAAGGTACCGTTTGAAGCATGGAAAGGATGGGTTACAGCGAAGGTCACTAGGGAGTGCATCCCAGATCCTAGGAGCATTACCAGAGAATGAGAGAGTCTGTGAGGATTTCTTTTTCAGTTTGGGAGGGATGAGAAGAAGTGAGTTGGAGCTTCTCAGCACCCTTGCTCTTCCTGCTTTGGAGAGTTTGGAAACTAAGGGGCATATTAACAAGGAACAGGGAAAAGTAACGCTAAGGGCGCTTAGCGTTAATATTTTTAACGCCCGCTATCGCTGGATAGTATCACCTGGTTATCGCGTTATTAACAACGCTAACCGCCTAGGCGATAAAAAATCCAGCGATAGCGGCATTTTGGGAGGTTATCGCTGGTAATGCAGCGATAGAACTACAAGGATAGGGATATCCTTTTTGATAGCCCATGGTGGATTCAGCCATGTAATCCACCTCCCATTGTATTACATGGCTAAGGCTGAAAATTAGCAGACGTAAAAAAGCAGCGTTAACCATGGTTAGCGCTGCTTTTTTTGTCTCTAACAGGGTTAGCGTGAAGCTTAATAATAGGAGAAATGTCACTTAGCGACATTTCTCCTATTATTTTGCTCTGGAACGCCCACTTTGTATCTCGTTAGAGATGCAATGGGAAGCGTAGTGAAAAAGGGTGCTAACATGCGATTTTGCATGTTAGCACCATGTTGTTGATAGGGCGATATTTTTATCTCCGCTTCTTTGGCTTTTAAAGCCAAAAAAGCAGAGATAAAGCCCTTGTTAATATGCCCCTAGGTAGTTTGGGATATGTGTATGAAGGCCTTTTAGGTGGTGCAAGCAGTCTTGAAGATACATCTACCTTTGATGGGAAGCCAATTGAGGTTATTTAAAGCCGGAGTAATGTGCTCAAATCGTTTAACACCTGTTAAGTAGCCGAACAGCTATGTCCAGAACTGTTGTAAGGGGGCAACGTGGGTTTTTGGAGTTCCTGTGAAGATGGCGTTGCCATAATCCAGTTTTGACAGGACAAGAGACTGCACCACCGTCTTAAAATCATCCCGTGTAATAAACGGTTTGATTTTCTTTATATTTTTAAGAGTGTACAGTGCTCCTTTGGCTGAGTTGTTGATATTGTCTTTCATTGCCAGATTTTTGTCTAGAGTGATGCCCAAGGACTTCAGGGAGTTGGATAGTGTAAGAGCGCAGTTGAGGGCGTCCAGGTTAGTGAGCCAATCTTGGATTGGAAGAGGGTTGTTCCGTTTTGTTGAGGTTCTACTTCAAGTCGTTGGTGTTCAGCCTAGATTGTACATTGATTAGTGTATCATTCAGAGGAATGACATCGCTCTGTGAATTAATGTTGTAGTAAAGCTGAGTGACATGGGCATAAAGGTGATATTTTACACCTGCTTGGTTCAGGAAAATAGTAAGGGGTTCCATGAAGTGATTGAAAAGAGAAGGTGAGAGAATTGAGCCTTGGGGAACTGGTGTTGGTTTCGAGAGACAGTTGTTGATTTTTATTTGGTGCGAGCGATGTTGCAGGTATGAAGTGAATCAGCTAAGGACTGTACCATTGATACCACTACAGTTCTTGAAGGTCTCAATTGATTCAGGGTGGTTAACAGGATCAAAAGCTGCGGAAAAGTCAAGTAGGATTAGGAAGCAAGTGTCATCTTTATCCAAGGATTTGTGAATATCATCCGCAATATTCAGCATAGCAGTTTCTGTGCTACATCCTTTCCTGAATCCTGACTGGAAGGTGTCAAGAAGGGTTCACTGACAAAATATCGATGTTAAAAATATAGAAGTAAAAAATATTGATGCAAAAATATAGAATGTAAATATATTGACTCACTATACTTAAACAGGTAAGTACACAAATATATAAAAAAACATATCGATGTAAAAAATAT
This sequence comes from Triturus cristatus, assembly GCF_964204655.1. Classification (NCBI taxonomy): domain Eukaryota; kingdom Metazoa; phylum Chordata; class Amphibia; order Caudata; family Salamandridae; genus Triturus; species Triturus cristatus. The sequence goes on along the minus strand of NC_140590.1, from coordinate 134,574,652 downwards.
AGTTGTACAAAATATTGAATCATATATATATATATATATATATATATATATAAAATAAAACAATAAATATTAAATATGTTAAATAATATAATTAATATAAAAAACGTAAGTAGATTTAATATACATTTGTAAAAAAAATATAAGAAATAAATTTAAAAAGTTAAACACACATACAAAAAAATTCATATATATTTATTTTAAAACAATTAATAAACTATTCATTTTAATTATATATGTGTGTGTGTGTACCACTACATAAAATATAATTTAAAAAACATTGTATTACAAATGAAAACATTAAACTATTTAAACATCTTCAACCTTAAATTTCCCACTGCATTGAGTGCAACAGTAGGGAAAGTGCTGGCTAGCGGAGGGTTAAAAATTACCTTTCCCACTCCAGTGAGTGCAACAGTAGGGAAAGTGTTGGACAGCAGAGGGGTAAAAATTTGTCAAGGCCTTGAATCCTCGCGATCGTAAGTTGTTATATATGGTCTGGTCCACCTCCTGATAGCCCCAAGGTCTGATTCATATAACAGACTTAGGTGCCGATTACGATCCGGTAAAAACCGGGTACGAACCGTCGGTCGGAGCGTTTTCCCCGTCCGACTCGTACCCAGTCGTAAAACTTTACAAACATGGAATTACGATTCGCACGGAAACACCATTTCCGTACGAATCGTAAAAAACACCGACCGACGAAAATATACATACGAATGTGATCCGGGAATGCTGCGACGTGACGTTGGGACGCTTTCAGGCAGCGTTTCACGACCCAGGAATTACGATTCGAACCGACAGCAGTCCGGACGGCAATATTTTCACGGCACCCAAAAAGTGCCGGAAAAGCGAAGTACGGCGCGAATCGACCAGAGTAGGTGGCCCGGTATGCACTGTACCCCCCCCAGCCCCCGTACGTACGCGCCGACCCCCCCCCCAGCCCCCGTACGTACGCGCCGAACCCCCCCCAGCCCCCGTGTACGTTCGAGTCGAACCCCCCCGTGTACGTTCGAGTCGTACCCCCCGTGTACGTTCGAGTCGTACCCCCACCCGTGTATGTACGGTGCGTACCCCCAGCGCGTACACGGGGGGTTCGACTCGAACGTACACGGGGGGTTCGACTCGAACGTACACGGGGGGGTTCGACTCGAACGTACACGGGGGTTCGACTCGAACGTACACGGGGGGGTTCGACTCGAACGTACACGGGGGGTTCGACTCGAACGTACACGGGGGGTTCGACTCGAATGTACACAGGGAGGTTCGACTCGAACGTACACGGGGGGTTCGACTCGAACGTACACGGGGGGTTCGACTCGAACGTACACGGGGGGTTCGACTCGAACGTACACGGGGGGTTCGACTCGAACGTACACGGGGGGGTTTGACTCGAACGTACACGGGGGGGTTCGACTCGAACGTACACGGGGGGTTCGACACGTACACGGGTGTACATACAGGGGGGTTCGGCGCGTACCTACGGGGGCTGGGGGGGGTCGGCGCGTACCTACGGGGGCTGGGGGGGGGTCAGCGCGTACCTACGGGGGCTGGGGGGGGTCGGCGCGTACCTACGGGGGCTGGGGGGGGTCGGCGCGTACCTACGGGGGCTGGGGGGGGCGGCGCGTACCTACGGGGGCTGGGGGGGTCGGCGCGTACCTGCGGGGGCTGGGGGGGGGTCGGCGCATACCTACGGGGGCTGGGGGGGGGGTCAGCGCGTATGCGGGCACGTCTCCATGGTTGCTATGGGAGTTCGGTGCGGACGGTGTTTTTTCCATCCGGTTGTAACCTCGGACGCACGGGATGGATCGTGATTCCTCGGTCGGACTTCACCTTTCACATTTGTACGGTAAATCGTACGAGGACGTGTCGGACACATTTTCCGACCCGAGGACGTGTGGGGAATGATTCCCAATGCGGTTCGTATGGACTTTTTACCATGCGAATCGTGATTGCCAGTTCGTACGGCACTTGTACGATTCGTACGGTAAAAAGACCGGATACGAGTCGCACAGGGAAATTTTTTACCGGATCGTGATCGGCACCTTAATGGAGTGATCAATTGGGGGAAGGGGAGGAGGGGAACAGCTGGGAGGGAGACCTGCGATGAGAGCAATAACGTTGAGAACACAGTATATCAAACAATAGGCACGAGAATACCTCTTTAACACTCCTCTTTGTAATAATACCTGTAAAGTAAAACAGTTCAGATTCCTAGACGGACAATCCTTGAGGCAAGAATTCACTATGATCTATGAACAGAACAATATAATTAACAACTGTTCTCATTAATGATACTCCGTTTAGAGGTAGATTTTACATAGGTGTTACGTACCAATTAAATAGTGGCGATAACAGGGGTGCAGAGCTGTTCTTCTGGATGGATATGCTCGAACAACCCCTGCTGTGGGATACACAAATAAACCAGGACAACAGTAAGGTTAAATGGGTGCATACGAGTTGGTTAACCCAAAGTAAGTTTCATTCAAATGAATTCAAAGTTGAGGCTCCAATACCTCTTGGAGGCCTTACGTGAATCAAATAAACACCAAGTTGCGCATATATGTATTGTCAGGTGTGGCCGATGTATACTTAGCACATAGAAGTAGTAAGCACCCAATGGCAGCAGTCTCCAGACAGAAATGCTCAATGCACAACATGTCACAAATGAAATAAGATAACCCAATTGCTCCTTGGGAATCAATGCTTAACTCAGCTATAATCAACGGAAAATATTGCGCCAGCGTTTGGCCCTCTCTTGGCATGAGTTGGCCTCCAAACTCTCCAACACGTGAGAACAGTGAGTCTGGATGCACTGACAGTAATGGCAGCCGCGTAACCAATGCATGTTGCCGTTACTCGTAGGAATAGTCAGCGTTGTTGCACAATGTTTACAGTCATGTGGCAAACCTGTAGGATGATTTAAATGCAAGGACGCTGCTCGATTAACCCCGCAAGAGCCCGTTCTATGGCTCAACCAATGGGGTGAAACAGCACCCGGGAACAATTTCCACAATAGTCTGCTGATAGCGGAATGAGACCAAACGTAACAGCGGAAACGACATGGAATGGGTGGTGCAAGAAGCACCCTTACCGGACCTCTCTCGTCAAAAAGTCAGATCCTAGTCATGAAACAAACGGCACCCGACAGGTGCCCTGGAAGTGATTATATTCCCAGCTTCCATGAATGTAGGTACGTCATTGACGTCAATCACCCATGGATCATGGGAGTTGTAGTTCTTTCGGGTTCCAGACAGCATATGTCGTACCGAAAGACTCTACAGTGTTCTCCGAATGCCGCCATGGTGTGATGCGATAAAATTACTATTCCCACTCCAGTGAGTGCAACAGTAGGGAATGTTTTGGATAGCGGAGAAGTAAAAATTACTATTCCCACTCCAGTGAGTGCAACAGTAGGGAAAGTGTTGGATAGCGGAGGAGTAAAAACTACTGTTCCCACTCCAGTGAGTGCAACAGTCGAGAAAGTGTTGGATAGTGGTGGGATAACATTTCCTATTCCCACTGCAATAATTGTAAAAGTAGGGAAAGTGTTGGTTAGCGGAGGGGTAAAAATTACTATTCCCACTCCAGTGAGTGCAACAGTAGGGAAAGTGTTGGATTGCAGAGGAGTAACAATGAATATTCTCACTCCAGTCAGTTCAAAATTAAAAACAAACAAAATTTAAACAGCAATAACAAATTTAAAAAGCAAACTATATAAAAAAATATATAAATATGTTAAACATTCAAATACAAATATAATTAATATTTAAAAAATTAAAAAATATATATTATAATGTGAAATTGATATAACAAATACCTACAAATATTATATTTTAAAAAAACAATTCCAAACAAATAAATATTTTTAATTAAAAAGTGTTGAGAAACAAAAACATTATTACATAAATGTACTTTTTTATTTCCTACCCTATAACACCACACAATTCACAACCCACTTTGAATTTTTTTTTTAAAAGTCCTTCCTCAACAAACATAATTAATTTCCGATTAAAAAAAATATTATTATTTAAATAAACAATTAAAACTCATCAAAATTGTTTAACTTCTGACACTTTAACCCTATGATCCCCACAACCCACAGCTAAAATAAACTGTAAAAAAAAAATATTACACAATTAAAACTTCTTTTCAATTAAAAAACGAATAGTATTTAACAACTAATTATAAAATAATTAAAATGAATTTACTCCTCACACTGTACCACTATAACAATAAAACCCAAACACCTAAAATTAATTACACAAATTCCGTATTTAATTTTCAATTAATTAATATTAATTAGCAACTAATTATTAATTAAACATAAATTACTTCCCACCCTTTACCCCACAACCCACACAATTACCATAATACATTATCAATTAATTAATTAATATTAATTAACAACCAGTTATTAATTACAAATAAATTCCTTTCCACAATCAATGCTATAAAGACTAAATTAAATAAATAGAAAATAAACATTAATTTATTATAATTAAATTACTTTTCATCCTATTCACCTATAAACCCACAACCCGCTACAGAACTAAAAAAAGCAAAATGTAATTACAGTAAAATTTATAACTGCAAAAAATTTGACACATATATTAAAATACATAAACAATACTTATACAAAAAAACATACATTTAAAATATAAACTAAAATACATAACACTAATTACAAAATTGATATTTTAAACATCTATATTTTTTCAAACAATATTAATGACTTCTATATTTTTTATAACAATATTTCTTACCTAGACCACACTATTCTTGCTGTCGATATTTCCGGATCACGATATTTTCAACTCAATATTTGTGTAAGTCGACATTTCCAACTCCATATTCTGTCTCAGCACCGTCAAGAAGATGTAATTGCTCAATATGGTGGTTGAGTTGTAGAAGGATGCATTTCTCCATTATTTGGGCTAGGAACGGGAGGTTAGTGATAGGTCGGAGGTTATTGAAGGGTGAGATTTGGCCAAGTTGGAGGGAGTTATGTATAAGACCTGAGGATAAAGATGCGTTGAAGATTTTAGTCCAGAATGGGGCAATGATATGAGGTTTTGACAATAGTTTTTCTTGGGTCCATTTGTTCAAAAGTAAAGTCAGGGTGGGAGCAACCATTGGCGAAAGTGAGTCGACGGGGTGGGTTGTAACAGAAGACGGATTTTCAACTAAATTAATAGACTACTCAATTTTTGCTACTTTGTCAGTAAAGAAGTTGGCAATTTCGTCACAACGTTCGTAAATGGCTGTTATATCATAACGGTAGTTTGCCGTTTGATCATGCTGGAGAGCTCCCAGGGTCTGTGCTTAGCTCAGTCAAGTTGGTTAAGAAAAAAGGAGGCCTTTTCTCTAAAGATGGGTTTCTTATAAGAAAGCCATGCAGATCTTAGGAGTGTGAGGTGTGTTGTAGAGGGTTACTGTCTGCATATTCTAACTGATAGTCTTAGCTGTCTCCCTTCAATATTGAGGTCAGTGTTGAACCAGGTTTTCGATTGTAATTTTCTAGATTGTTTTAGTTTGAGTGGTGCCACTTGGTCCAGAACATCAATCATCGCTTTATTGTAGTGGGTGGTGAGGTCCTCAGGGGTGGGATTGAAAGGTTAATGCTGTAGTTGGGTCCGGACCCTGGCTTCCAAGTCAGTCATAGTTATTTCTTTGATATTCCTAGCCCAATGCATGGGTTTGATGGAAGGGGCTGTGTGAGATCTAAGGTGGGTCTTTATCTTAAACAGTATGAGTTGGTGGTCAGAACAATCAATAGGTGTGATGGATTGAAGTGAGATAAGCAAATATTTGCTGATTATAGCATTAAGGGTGGGGCCTTTGCAGTGTGTTGGTTCATTGCAGAATTGTTTGAGGTCATTAGGTTCAAGAAGGTTAGTAAGGGAGCGGACCGAGGGGTCTTCTGGTAAGTTCCATTGAGTATTGAAGTCGCCCAAGAAAACTTCATTCGAGTCAGTAAAGGAGAACTGAGTTATAGATCAATAAATCCTCTGAGAAGAGGGAGCGATCACCAGGAGGGTGGTAGATGTTGTGAAGTTTGAAGGGGAAGGTGCCTTTAGCTGCAATTTGGGCTCCAAGGTATTCAAAAGTCAAGTATTTTCAGTTGTTAAGGGAGTGAGAGGGATATTTTCTTTGTAGATGATTGCCAGTCTACCACCTAGTCTCTGTGGTCTGTCCTGTCTAAAGATGGTGTAGCCGGGAGGAATGAGCAGGTCAAGCAGTGTTAATTTAGCCAGGGGTCGGTGAGGAACGCAATATCTATTTCATTATCCAAAATGGCTTCTGCAATATCAGTGGCATGTTTTACTGCTGATCTGCAGTTCAAAAGCATGCAAGTTAGCTGGTAAGGACTATTGTTTGTGGTACGAAGTGTCTGAATAGTTGTGTATTGTGTAGGTGGTCTGGGTGAGGTGGGGATTCGAGGTATTCTATTAGAGCCCACGATTACTGAGATAGCGGATAAAGGCTTGTTGACCATAATCTGGGTCATAGTGCAGTAAGAGTCAATGAGCATTTCAGCTTCAAGATTGGCTATATGGCTGTGGGCTCGGTGTGGTCTGGGAGCCGCACGACTCAGGGGATAGTGATCCAAGATGGATGCAGGTTGCGAGTTGGGGAGCCTAACCATGAAGGCAGCTTATTCCTACTAGGGGTGTGGCAGCAGGTTAACTTGGCCTGGATCAGAAGGTCTTTCTTCAGCTGTGAGATGTCTTTAGCTATTGACTCGAGATTTTGTTCTATTCGATTCAGGAGTTGGGACAGTATGTCAGTGTGGTTTCCAGTTCTAAGGGAGGATGAAGACACAACAGGACCTGCTGTTTTGGAGGGGTGAGTGAGTTTCACAATGGGGATGGCCTGTGCCATTTACGTTGAAGAGGTGGACATTTTGTCAAGGCAGAGGAAGGTCAGCCATTTGTGAGGGCAGAGGCTGGTTTGCATTAGTTGAGAGGGGTGCGTCCATAAGGGACTCAGTGTTGATTGGTCTTGATTTGGGGCTGGGGAGGTCGTGCTTTAAGAGTAAGCCAGTGTGCCTTATTAGGTGTATGTCAGTGCGCCTTGTTACCATATGTTGGTTGGTTAGGGTGAGTGCCCTTGAAGTCTTTTTTGTGCTTACTTGGTTAGAGTGTGACTCAGGGGGGCTAGTAAGGTAGTTTATGGAGTCAGAGGGATTTACAACGGTGAATAAGAAGTCTGTTCAGTTCGCTTGGCATGACGGATCAAGTTCGACTGAGGGAGGTTGAGGGGAAGGGGAGAATGTGTCAAAAGTCAGGTTGTGTGAAAGTAGCGAGAAGGAACGGATAGTGTTGGTCGAAGATGGTGAGGTTATGGTCTGTAGCTTGTATCAGTATGTTCTCTGTCTTGAAAATAGAAATGGAAACTTCCCCTCTAAAGGTAGGTGAGGGGGAAGTGGTGAGTTTAATTCCATAGGGGATTTTGATTGATTAGGATACCCATAGGCAGCTAAGTAAGAGGTTTCTCCACTTAGCAGGCTGTTTTGAGTACAAAACAAAATCCATTTTCTTGTTGCCATTGACCGCACTGTAGAAGGTATCAGCTATTAGTTTTTCCAGTAGTTTTTTAAGAAGGCTGTGTTTGAACTTATTTTTTGCGCTAATAGAGAGATTGTTAGGATAACGGATGCTCCAAGAGTTGGGGCCATATCTCTTGAGTGCTGTGTCAAGGTCTTTTGGGGGGGGGGGAGCATGGTTAGTTAAAATTGCGTAAAATTAAAAAATATATAAAAAGTTCTAGTCGCCAAAGACCACCTAGTAGGGGAAAGGATGTGCAGAGTGTTGAAGACTGAGCATAGTGCTATCCCAGGTGGGCTAATCCTATCATTGATTGCAATGAGCTTCATGGCCCAATATGTAGGTGAGTGCAGTGCAGATTCAAGGGAGACAGGAAGGAAGTGAGGGCGTGGGCAGTAGGGGCATAATTGCCGATCGGTATGCCTTGGCCCCAAAACTAAATAGCCAGACCATGCAGGGAGAATCTGAATAATTCCCGAAGGGCCAATTACATGACGTCTTGGCCCCAGTGGAAGTAAGCGTAGTGTGACTCGTGGAGTAGGTGTACACCCCTCGGTCGAGAGCACTGTAAGGCCCTGAAACTTCCCTGTGTGGATTTACTACCAACACGGACTGGATGTAGGACTGAGAGTTACCTCAAAGGCCTCAATGTAGGATTAAATCAAGGCAGGGCCAGAAAAGAGAGTGTTCTGCCTTTCTAATAGTTGAGCAAGTTGCGTCAATAGTGTTCAGCAGGTCGCCATTTGCAGGTCAGGCAACATATCCAGAGCTCTTAAAGCTCATTCGCAGTAGGATATCCAGCAGGAAATCAGATATCCAGACCTACTTGCTGTCTGATTGTATTTGAGTCCCGTATCCCAGTGCCAGAGGTGACTTAATTCAATTGTTCTTTATTTCGGTCTCTTGGACCATAAAAGAATTACAGCGTAGAAGAAATTCATAACATTGGAATACAGTTACAATTTACAATCAATTTAACAATTTGTAAAACCATCATTCGTTCAATGACTTGATACACTGAATGCGTCTGTGCCACATTGAAGTTAAAAATTTTGCCACCGCGAATACAAATGGGGGGGACAGATCACTTTTCAAAATCCTGTAAGCAAGATGATAGCGCCTGAAGCCCAGATTTCTGAGTATTGGGACTAGCCAGTAATTTCTTGCTTTTCTGTATGCTGGACAGAAAAATATTATATGCAAGTCGCACTCCCTCCAGTGGTCACAAGCTGGGCAATGGAGTGAGCTCTCAGAATTTGTCCATCGCGCAGTGTGCACTTTGAGAGGAAGAGTGCCATACCGCCATTGCAGAAAAAGTTTCCTGGTAAGGGGGGGGGGGGGCAATATTGTCATATACATCCTCCTGGAGATATGAATCTTTTACCCCCAAGAATTTGCCCGTCAGGGACCTCTCCTCTGTGTTGTTTATGTTAGTGCGCAGTTGGTGTTCGTAATAGGCTTTTGAGAGAGACTTCCGTGAAGTTCTGGGGCAGATGTTTTCTGGGTCGGACCATAGGTTTTGCCTGCCTAGTGCCTCGCATATTTGTTTGATATGTCTGAGCCAAGGAAACCGTACAGGATTGCGCAGTCTCATTATTTCCTGTAGCTCAGCTCTAAAGTTAGACAGTTCTGGTACCGACCATAATTTCCGCCAGTACAATAGAGGTTTCAGACTCAGTTCTTCTAGGATTGGTCTTAGACCTAGGTCCAATCTCAGTGGTAAAAGAGGGGTGCTGGACGGGAGCCCTGTTAGTTGTCTAATAAAATTGTTCTCAGAGACCTGAAGAGTCTGGGTGGCAGAATGCCCCCATAATTCAGCACCATAAGTCACTGCCCCTTTTGCTTGCATCCTATAAATCTGTAGCCGAGGGGAAAGCGGCTGATAAGTCAGACCACGGGACATCCTTGCCAGTCCTCCTGTCATTTGGGTTAGTTTGAGTCTAGCCTTAGTACAATGTGAGTCCCAGGTCATGGACTCGTTTAATGTTATCCCTAAGTATTCAAATTTGGAGACCCTCTCCAACCTAATGGGTCCTAGAGTGGGGTTGGGACGTAGTTTCTGGGGGGGGGTTGAAGATCATATACTTGGTTTTCGAAGCATTGATCTCCAACCCCCGGATCGCACAGAAATTTGAGAATCCATCAAGGATCCGCTGGATACCCATTGGAGACTTTGAGAGCAACAGGGTATCACCTGCAAAAAGAATAGCAGGTACCCCTGTGCCTCCAAGTCTAGGCGCATCAATATTTTCCAGCGCATTCAAATGACCGATCACCCCATTGACAAAGAGGCAGAACAGAGTCGGCGCCAACACACAACCCTGTCTAACCCCCCTGTCAACGGGGAATCGGTCGGTCAAGGTGCCCCCCCTTCCAAACCTCACCCTTGCATAGTTCCCCGAGTGGAGTCTTTTTAAGATGACTAATATATCCTTGGGGACCCCCAGGTCGTCCAAAACGACCCAAAGTTTGTCCCGTGGGACTAAGTCAAATGCGGCAAGTCAACGAAAATAGTATACAAAGTGCCGCCCTCTATTAAAACAGTTTTCCAATGGATACAATTTAATCTGAAAATCTGATCAATGGTGGAGACTTTTCTCCTGAAGCCAGCCTGGTATGTGCTCATGATGTTTGATTCATCTATCCACTCTTGTAAGTGGTTAAGAATAAGTCTTCCAAATAATTTTTGGGAGACGTCAATAAGACTGATTGGTCTATAGTTGGCTGGGAGCAGAGGCGAACCCTTTTTAAAAATTGGGACGATCTCTGCTCCCAGCCAAGTGTCAGGAAGCTTCATACCCTTTAAAATGGAATTAAATAAAAACACGAAGTATGGCGCCCAGACTTCAGGTTCCTGTTTAAATAGGTCTCCCGGGAGGCCGTCCAAACCCGGTGCCTTTCCTGACGCCAAACCCATAATAGCTGCTTTGACTTCTTTGAGTGAAAGGGAGAGGGACGAACCCAAGGGTGTGCTTGTTTGTGCCTGAGCAGGATCCACCACCGTCTCCTCAGATGGCATATATAGGGACTGGAAATGGTCCTGCCAGGTCTTAGCTGAAATATTGGGTTCGACCGCGGAAACCAACTCTTCTGAGCCTGTGTTTGCGCAGCACCAGAATTTCCTTGAGTCTCTGCATGCCAGAAATTTCGTTAATTTCTCCCACTTTTCATGTTCCCATTCTAACTTTGCATTCTTGGTTAGAAATTTATATGCCTTTCTTTGTTCACTAATTTTATCCCGATCGTGTCCATTCTTTATTGCAAAGAGGAGGTCACTGTTGGCCTTCCTACAAGCGGAATTATACCAGAGGGGACCAGTAATAATCCCACGGGCCTTATGGGATTTATTAGTTAGAATTTCTGACACAGATATAGTGAGGTCTGCATGTAACTGACCCAGCTCAGTAAATAGACCCATCATACTAGAATCAATATTTAAAACTTGAGCCTTCTCTAGCAAGGGGGTGACTAAGGCGTATAACTTGGGTAACAACCCTTGTTTCGTTAATATACTCTCCCATTTTATTCTTCGCCTATTGTTTGAAAGGAGTAACCCAACATCTGGAGACTCTCTGTTCTTTTCCAAAGATTCAAGTCCAGAGCAATGTAGCTCAAGCTCCAGAGCATTATGGTCACTATCCTCTCTTAGCAATATGCGAAAATCACTTAATTTTGACCATAATGCCAGTGGGACCAAAATGTAATCAAGGTTTGATGTTATATTTCCCCTATGAAAGGTACATTTTGGAGGTATATCTGATGGTAACCTTCCGTTGCAGGCCCTAAGTCCGTGTTTGAGAGTAAGTGATGTAATTTGCACCCCCAGAGGAGACCAGGCTCTTGGGGCCGGTAGCTGGGAGGGAGGTATAGACCAAGCAAGGTCCTCCTCCTTGGTCAAGCCATCCAATGAGCCCATAAGGGGCTCATAGTGGCAGTTGAGATCTCCTCCTATTATGTAGGGGACGCCTTCAGGGATTGTATTAAGGGCAAGATCAAGCTCATCAATAGTACATGATTCTTTCGAAATGCTAACTGGCCTCGAATAAACATTTATTACCAGGAGGCGGTACGAGCCTGGCCACTCTAAAAGTACGGCCAAAATATCCTCCGAATTTATTGTCAACGGGGCAGCCCTGCAACCTAATTCTGTGGCTATCCAAATTGCAAGACCGCCAGAAGGGCGGCCCTTGCCACACCATTTGGCATTCTTCGAAAAAACGGACGAAGCCAGTACAGGTAAGATCTTCCCTCAGCCAGGTTTCTTGGAACAAACAAATGTTCTTATTCTCTATGAAGGTATTCCAAGCCGGGAGATTTAATTTATTAGACAAACCCGCCACATTCCAAGACAAAATATTTAAAAGGGGGACTTGGGTCCTCCCTGGGTTGGGAGATATCGATATAGTGTCCATGGAATTTACATTCAAATTGGCATGGAGTTGATCTTGTGCAAGGCTCCCCTGTGCCGCATCACTAGATTCTGTAGGGAACACTTCACAGGATTGCAAGTTGGTTTGCGTCTGCTGGAGTCTATTAGTCTGTGTAAGAATGTCTGGCTGGGCATCATGTAGTGGAGGCCTTTTGCGGTTCTCCGCCTCGCCTGAGCTTTGCCTATCCAGTCAATCCACTCTATCTAAATAGCTAAACCTATTATATGTAGGAAAATAGTCATCCGTCATATTTCTAGGAATAGGGTAAATTTTGTTTACATTAGGTTTCCGCCTCCAATTCCTTCTGCTGGACACAAGTTCCCATCCCTCTCCCTCTCCCTCCCCCTCGTGTCCCACTGAGGGATAAAAGAAGGACAGGGGGAGGGTTTGAATGGGCGACCCCTGCGTGTTCCGGGGCCAACTACAAATGTACTTAACAGTAGCAGGGTCCCTGAAATTAATCACAACACAGTCTCCCTGGATAGACTTCCTAGTGGAGCCTATCCAGGGGGTTCTTCTCACCATAAGAACCTCGCTGTGTGTGCCCTCAGGCAAGGGTCTATTAATGGACAGCCAGTGAATAATTTTGTTTTTTAATGCACCCACTGATTCTCCGGAAGGAGTGGTTAGTTCCGGAATACCTGCCAGAATCACCACATATGGAATAGCCTGAGGTGGAAGATTAACTGTCCTGTGCTGTGGGGCCATCGTTGGTGTCTCTGGAGGGGGTGGAACCGAGGCTTCTTGTCGATTTGTATTAGCACTGGTTGGATTGGATGGTAATGGTTTCTCTGATGTGCATGCAGAAAGTTGTTGCGTTGGAATAGGCAGAGATGGAGGTGGGCCTCTTCTGGGTAGGTGTTCAGAATTATTAACCCTCTCTTTGCTAATCTTACCATTGGATGACTCGTTCCCCTCTACTGTGGATAAAAGACCCGTATGAATTTGCAATAAAAGTGATTCTATCTTGGAGATGCGGGCCTCCAAGGGATTGAGGATTTACCTTAGGAGGATTCGGATATCCAAGAGAGTAGGTAGCTCGTTCCCTGCTGTGCAATTTAAAATGGGAGGTGACACAGACATATTTGTAGCAGATGGTACCCTATTTTGCCCAAGTTGGCTTGATGACTTGGGTTTGGGGATCTTATGGGATGATTCGTTTTTAGTGTTACACTTGGGAGCGTTCACCTTGCGTCCTCCAAAGAAACCAGCCTTTTTTGTGATTTTCTTTTTCGGTAATGCCCCTTCCCTCGTCCTCCGTATTAAGTCTAGGTTAGAGATGGGACTGTCGGTGATTATATCACCGGTAGGGAGGGTTGGAGTAACATTCGAGGGAAGTGATGGCGTTCTGGCAGAAGGGAGAGGCAAAATGCTTAGTTCCGTGATAGCAGACATCTCACAGTCATTGGTAGTTGAAGTAGGACTGCACTGGTCAGCTAGATCAGGCATAGCATTTGACCCTCTTAGGTCTGCCATATTTAGGGCATCAGTTTGTTCGGGCGTGGTAGCAAGTGCCAGGGGCCCTAATGAAGATCTTCTAACCCAGTCAATTTCTTGGGATATTCGCCGTTCAAGAATAGATATTTCATCAATGATTAGTGAGCCAGCTTTAGCAAAGTAAGTGTCTAGGGGAATTTTGGGCGCTCCTGCAGCCCGAGTAGATCTGCTTCTAGTTTCCCTGGCCGACATTCTCATGCAAGTCTTCCAGTACTAGATGCTGGGATTGGCAGCACGGTGAGGCCTTGGCCGTGCCTCGGCCGTCCTCGAACGGCCTCAAACGGCCCGCTCTTTGCCCGATCTTCGCTCCGTTCTTCGTTCCGCGCGCGTTCCGCTAGCGCGGATATTGGTGCGGTATATGTAGAGCTAAGTGACCAAGGGGAGGGGCTTGGAAGAGGACCCAGCTGCCCCGCTGCTTCTCCAGGCGCTGTGGGAGCTGGTCCTCGCAGTCCCGCCCTCCTCGATATGCTGGTCGCTGACAATCCGGCGTGGAGCAAGGTATGGGGTGAGTCAGGGCACACAGGAATCAATTGTCCGCTCAAATTTATAGGCACGAGCGGCTCCCGCGAAGCGGGGGCCGCGAGCCGCTGCTGCGTTGGTAAGGGGAGGGGCTTGGAAGAGGACCCAGCTGCGCCGCTGCTTCTCCAGGCGCTGTGGGAGCTGGTCCTCGCAGTCCCGCCCTCCTCGATATGCTGGTCGCTGACAATCCGGCGTGGAGCAAGGTATGGGGTGAGTCAGGGCACACAGGAATCAATTGTCCGCTCAAATTTATAGGCACGAGGGGCTCCCGCGAAGCGGGGGCCGCGAGCCGCTGCTGCGTTGGTAAGGGGAGGGGCTTGGAAGAGGACCCAGCTGTGCCGCTGCTTCTCCAGGCGCTGTGGGAGCTGGTCCTCGCAGTCCCGCCCTCCTCGATATGCTGGTCGCTGACAATCCGGAGTGGAGCAAGGTATGGGGTGAGTCAGAACAATGTACATGTTTACTGTGATGTGTGAACATGCCACTTGGCTGCCATTTTGAGGTCAGGCAAGCCACAACACTATGTTTCTTTGTACTCCTCTCTCATCCCTGGGGACCTTCCAGGCATACCAGATTAGTGATCCAAAGGCCAACAGGGGCTGACCACAGCAGATGGCACCAAGATGGAGGTCTCCCTTGGGGAAAGAAGTTTGCAGTACGCTGTCTCCACCCGATTATGCAGAAATTCAGTGATCCATGTAGAAACGACCGTGCAGGTCCGAGGTATGGATGGGGATGGCGTAAACATATACTCACACATCAAGTGCTTATGCAGCCTTTATGCCAAGATTGTGGGTTCCTTCGGTGCTCAGCAAACTCCTGGATCACTGTGACCAGCCGAGAAAACATGTGTGTGTCAGGCAACAACCAAGATTGATGGCATGGGAGGCTATAGCTGAGAGGAGGATAGGACTCCACATATCCAGAAACAACAGTTGGGACATTGAAACTACCCTACTAATCTGCAGGAAACCTGCCTCAGCAGTAAAGATGCAATCGTAATCAAATCATCAAAAGAACAGGTAAGGCTGCTCACCTTAGTAAGTATCATAAAGAAGAGATGGTCTATGCTGCTTTAGGCAGGCTTTAGCAGGGATATAAACCAGCAGCGACATTAAGGCTCAACCATTGCGGTGGCCATCTTGCTTTGAAGAATGTGGGGCTGAGTGAGGATCCTTGGGGCACTCCGCATCCGATCTCTGTGGGTTTGGAGAGGAAGGAGTGCTCTAGCGAACGGCATTGAAGCCAGTTCCAACCACAGCAAAGAATTCTCCATCATCGTCGAGGTCTCCAACTCCTCAGCCACTTAAAACATCATAACCCCTTCCAAAGAACTCTGCAACACCCTGGTGGACTTCTTCATGACACGATCACCACCATTTACAAAAACGTTGAACCCCAACTCGCCGCTGCAGACACTCTCCCCCTCCCTGCTGCCCCAGATGCAAATTCTGACCACCTGCTCACCACATGGGACCAGCTCACCACTCAAAAAACCACAGCCAGCAAGAACGTCATCCACCCAGGAGCAATTAAGCACTCAAAACACCATTGCCATCATGAACTTTGTCCAATCAGGAGCATTTACGGACCCTTATCCCCCCACCACATCTTCAAGATTGGGACAAAGATGACCAGCAACAAGCGCACCGCCATCTTTAACACATCCATCACCACGGCCACATTCCCCTAGGAATGAAAACACACAGAGGTCAGACCCCTTGTCAAGAAACCATCCCCTCACCCCAGCAAACTCAAGTACTACTGTCCTATCTTTCTGCACCCCTTTCCCGCAAAAGCACTCATAAAGTCATCAACCACTAACTCATGGAACACCTGCAGAATAACATTCCTCTGGACACCTGCCACACCAACCATAGCACCGAAACTGCCCTGATTGCTGCCTCTGATGACATCAGATCCCTCCTTGACCAGGGAGTAACAGTGGCCTTCATCTTCCTTGACCTCTCAGTAGGGTTCAACACCATTTCCTACCACACCCTTATCAAAAGACTTCACCAAATTGGTATACAAAGAGATGCCGTTAAATGGATCGTCTCCTTCTTCACCGGAAGAACCCAGAGAATCCGCCTACCACCTTTCACCTCGGAACCTATGAACATCATCTGCAGCGTCTCTTAAGGCTCATTCCTCTGGCCTACACTGTTCAACACCAACATAACCCTCTTGGCCAACATTGTCAGAACCCATGGACTAAACATCATATCCTACGCCGATGCCACCGAGTTCACCCACTTGCTATTAAAAGGCCCCTCCACCACGATGACCAACATTCGCAGGGGCATGACGAGTGCCGCCAAATGGATGAAAGATAACTGCCTAAAATTCAACACAGACAGAACAGAAGTACTGATCTGGTGGCCTTCCAAACTTCGACCCACACCCACTCGGAAAGACCATGCCTGCAACCCTGGCGACATCCTAAACAGCAAGTTCTCCATGAAAAGCCAAATCATCTCGGCCTCCTCTGCCTGCTTCCTAACTCTTTGCATGCTCAGTAATATCTTTTAATGGCTCCTGTCCAAACCAGAAACGTTTACTCAAGTCTTAGTTAGCAGCTGGCTGGATGACAGCAACGCACTCTACATAGGAAGCACCTCACGATTCCTGAGGAGACTGCAGACGATACAGAATTCAGGGGCCAAACTCATCCTCAACCTCCCAAAGCGAACTTTACATCACCACCCACCTTAGGAAGCTTCACTGGCTCCCCATTCAGAAGAAATGTCAATTCAAGGTGTTGATCTACACTTATAAAGCTCTACACAACCAAGAACCAGCATACATCAACCACCACATGAACATCCCTAACCCTCCAGACATTTGTGCTCCACCTCCCCTGCACCCCCTGCATCCACTGAAGTAATGTTGGAGGACGCTCTTTCTCCAACATGGCTGAGAAGGTCTGAAATGACTCTCCCCTTCACCTCCGGACCTCATTCTCTCTGTTGGAATTCAGGAAAAGATGCAAGACCTGGCTGTTCAACTAATTCCTCCTTAGCAGCAGAATCTCAGCACCTGGATACCATCACAAGTTATTAGCTGCGCTTTACAACTCCTGTTTGATTGATTGATTGATTGATTGATCAATCAAATGAGATAGAGAAAAGGGGATGGATAAGGAGTGAGGGATGAGCACTGCTGGATGAGGAATGAGGATTGATATGTGCAAGGGATGAAGAATGAAGGATGAGGAATGAGGACCATAGGTGAAGGATAAGGAAAGAGGAATGAAGATCAGACTGATAGGAGATGACAGTTGACAAGTAACTAATGAGAGCTAAAAAAATGAGTAATTATGATGTCCTAAAAAGTAGTTTTAAAAGCATTGTCCTGTGAAATACCTCTGACTGCCCAATTTGTATCAAAAGTTTAATTGAGGTATTGGAATCTCCATATATTCCACTGCTAAATATGAGTATTCGTGTTTGGCCTCTTAAGTCTGCATCCAAGAGTTAACATTACCAGGGACACCAGTAGCTTCCAGTGGCAGAGTTAATGTGATTTGCAGGTGAAACCCTGAGGCTCTCTTGAGAAATTAGAAATTGCGTAATAAAGCAGTAATTTTGGGTCTGATTCCCCTGGTAATTGCTCATTTCTCCTACAGAGGCCGTATTATGGAATGTGCCATGGGGGCGTATCCTGGTTTGGGCTCCTCCAGGGCACTTTGGTATTACAGAAAGGGCCACAAATGCTTGTGTGGCCCCTTCTATTATATAATTATTGCGCTGGCACACATGCAGCACCACTGCTATCTTCAGAGGGCATTTGCGTAGGGGTGTGGAATCACTTTGCCTCTGTGGGTGCGCCGCATTACAAGAACAAAAGAAAATGAAAAAAGTGGTTAATGTCTCTTCTTTAATTAGGTCACTAGAGTAACATATTTCTTTTTACCTCCTAAAAGATGTATGAGTAGGAGATCACTTGTTTAAAATCACAATCCTACTAATATAGATATATTTTGAAGAGTACCAATTTAAAACTTATGCATGGTTATAAGGTGTTGTTCTATTCATTACATCACTGAGATTAGATGTATACTTAGGGGCCGATTCCGATCCGGGTCGGAAGGGCACCAAACGCGATCAGGCCGGAAAAACTACGAGCCGTACGCGTGTTTTCCGACCGACTCGTACAGCTGTACAAGCGAGCAAGTACAATGCGAGCTATGTGAAATTCACCGACCGCGTCGTTTCCGGGTCCGAACCGCTCCGTACGTCTCGGTCGTAAGCTAACCGTGGCGTGCAATGGATGCGATTTACGACTGAGACAGTACGATGCAAGCGTCGGACAGCCTGTGCAAGCTGGAGTGTCCGGCTTGCAAAACGTCCGGGTGGTTGCCTTTGGGGGTCTGCGTTGGACCCCCTGTCACCCGCAGCCCTACAACTCGGACACAGGGGGAGACCCAAGGGTCCTCCCAACACAGGCATGTACGGCGCGGATGGCACGACGCGTACCCACTGTAGGGGGTGCCCTTGCGCGAGATGTACCCATTCAGTCAATGGGAGCCCATGTACGCGTCGTACAACCGGCTCCTATTGACTTCTATGGGAGTCCGACCGAACCGAGTCCGGCAGCATACGGCCGCATCGTACTCATTCGGTCAGACTGCAGGACTCCGGCTCGGTCGGAAAACACTCCAGATCCGGCTCGGTTGGAGTGCTTTCCGACTCGGATCGGAATCGACACCTAAGTGATGTCTGACCGGCTAACATTTGTTCAATAGTATTTCTAAACAAAGATTCATAAGAGATTCACTTCTTGTTGAAATGTAATGTAGGACTGCTTAACTATTGGAGATATAAAGGGGCGTGGGTCTTTGTGTTAGAGATTTAGGTCTGATGAGAAGGTGTGGATGCTAGGATGTGACCTAAAGGCACGAGTCCAGGGATATGGGGGAGGACTTATAACATGAAGCAGATGTGGAATGAAAATGGGCAGAAACAGCACCAAAATAAAATAAATAAAAAACATAAATACAAGGGCAGTAGCTATTAAAAACCAGTGAAGTGAAAGCGTGGCATGAGACGCTTTTTAAAAAAAATCATTTCTTTTTTAACTTGACAAACAAATGCTTTTTTTGTAAAAGCGCCCCAGTCTGCACTTTCACTTTAAAAGCGGCCGCGCACCTTCTTTAGATGAACCACGCCTAAAGAAAGTGCCACGGCTGCCATTAAAGGTAAAGCCCAGAATAAGGCACTTGTAAGAAAGAAAAATAGTCCATAAATAAATAGATAAAACCTACAGTGTAAGAAAACTGTACTTGGCCGGCGCTCCTTGTTTAAAAACAGAAGTGAGGTATTGGGAGTATCGCCCAATAAGGAGCAGCAATGGAGTTGTCAACCACTGGCAAGCAGCAGCTGTAATTTCACTCCTGTGTCGTGATTACAGCAGGTCTTGCAAACAGCGTATGCGTGCTGATGCTCGATCTAAAAAGAGCATAATGTACACTTAGGCCTTCATAGGGCTGTGCATTTCTCCCTGCAACCTGTGTTCCTTTTGTGTATTTATTTTGAGAAAACGCATCAGTCCAATTGGGTATATTATTGTTAAGACCTCAGGATCTCAAAACGCAATTTATTAATGTTCACTAATGACAAGTGAGAAGTTACTTTTTGAATAAGAAAAGAATAGTACTCCGAACCAATGTGTATATATAATGTGCGGTGGATGTTTTCATTTTGTGAATTTATGGTACCAGTCTTCATAGCATAACTTCAAGTAATTAGCAAAAACCTGCCACATCAAGCAATGATGTTCAAAGCTTAATTTTGTACGATTAAATACCTGTTTCTCACCTGAGTAACTAAATACTCTAATTAGGTCGAGCAGCTTTGCCATTGGCTGTTAGCGGCAGCATTCACAAATGCTGGCTTCTTATTGGTCCATTTCTGACAAAGTCCCTCCTTTGTTTGTTTAGTTCTCTTCCTTTCGATTTCACTCTGAGAACATTTTCGTTGGCCAGAGTGTGATGGCCTCTCTTCCGTCCTCCCATCTGGCTGTTTCAGGTCCAGCGTTGTGTTTTTTTGCAATTTTAAATAGCGCAAACTCGACCCAATAGCATTGCAGTGCTTTAAAAGAGCACCAGTTATATTACAGACAGACATATTTATTTTAGGATAGGCACGGGGAGATTACTTTTTTTAAATTTTTATTACCGATGTTAAGCCTACGCCGAGGCTCGTTTCCAAGCATCCCGTCATTTGTTGTATTTTTGTTAAGGCAGTTATTCTTATCATTGCTTGCTTCATAAATGTGCAGTTTTTGCATCTCGTGTTTGGTTGTATGTCATTACAACGGAATGCTATTTCCATGAATAACCTTTACCACGAATATTCCTTTACCACGCATACCTTTACAACGATTTTCGTTGTATATTTATGCATGGTAAGGGCATATTCTTGGTAAAGGTTATACCCCTCCCCTGTACCCTTACGTGACCCCCCAATGCCGTAATCCTTCTTATAATTACCCCTGCCCTGAACCCTCAATCCGTATATGTATATATATTTTTTAACTAAAATTCCCCTTATCTCTTCACGTCGTCTCGTCTCCTTCATCTTCCTTGGTGACGTCGTACATCGTAAAGAGGAAGCGGAAGTTTCTTTCCGTCTCCTCTCAAACGACGCCGATTGCCTCCACTTCGCGATGTGACATCAGGCGCGTCCACTGGTGGGAGGGGCTATCACCTCCCCCAAAATCGACAAACCTCGGTCGGCTAAGGCCACGGTGTGATTTGGCTCATCAGGTGGGCAGGCGGCGAGGGGCTGCCTGCCCTGGGATCGCCCATAAGATAACCCACCATGTTGGCATATTTTTTATGCAAATAAACCTGCAGCAATTTTCTCCACTAAAAATGTGTCTCATCTGATTATTTATCCAAAGTATTGCTGTGGGAGGTATGGGGAGTGTTGCCGATATTGGCACTAATGGCAGCCGCGATATAGTTCGGAAGAGGATGTAACCAAAATATATTTATAGGCTTGGCCTATCTCCAGCATGAAGCAAGCGGCTCCAGGGGAAGTAGGAGCCAAACAAGCAGTCAGGGCGCGCTGCTCACAACCCCGACCTGCATTGAGGAGGCGGACGCTCCAACCTGCGTTGCAGAGAGAGGTAGGCGCTACTACCCCTGTCACCACACAATTAAACAAAGTTATTTAAACAAACAAAGTTATTTCACAAATGAGAGGACTCGGCCTGCACAGACTCCTGCCATATTTGAAGCACAGTCCCAGGGAAAGCACGCTCTCCCTGCACAGCTGTGGTATTAACATCTACCACATGCCCATGCTTATTTTCTGAACTCTCCCATCTTACTCTTCTTATCAGGTGTTCGCTTTAGTGTGCTCCGCGCCGCCCCAGTATGCGCCAGCCTAGATGCGGACGTTCCTGCAGATGGTTTGGAATCAGACGGAGGGCAGCGGCACTGCTTCACATCAGTATGCAGTCACAGCTATCCCTTGAGCTCCAACTCAGGGGGTTTCCTAGATAGCACTTCACTTTCATACGCTATTTTTAACATCCAGGAGGCATATTATCAAGACAGGCGATAAAATTATCGCCGCTGTAGCGGCAGAAAACTGCCGCTAAAACGGCGATAATGGGCTTGATAATATGCTCTATGGAATTCTAATTGAAGCCCATGTTAGATGTGAAGGGCATCGCCTGTCTTGATAATATGCCCCCAAAATCGTTATCTTTCCTTTTTTGCTTCCTATAAGATGTGTTTTGGTCATTCGCTACAATCGGTGTTTTACTGTTAAAGTTGCTGTTGAACCGAGCACATACAGTTGTTTTTATTGTGCAAGTAAAGAGTACGGTGGTGATTTTAGCATTATCACTTCTCAAGACTCTTCAAGTGTGAGCAGACAATTTAAAATGGCCTGGCTCCTTTCTGAGTTTTCATTCTATAATTCTCTACTCTAAACAGACCCTTGACCCCTCTCCGGATTTTGCAGTCCCAAAATCAAATTTACAATATTTTATTTGACCAGTGTTCCTTGATTGTCAAAACCTCACTGTCTCCTGCCATTAATTTACCCTGCTATCACCATCTTCAGCCATCACCATTCTCAGCAATCACATCTCTGCCAACTGCCTGCTCTGGTATTCTCTGCCTCTGCTACCATCCTCCTATTATTCGCTTTCTTTCTCATCAGTTTTGTGTCCCCACCCCTCCTCTTCCATGGCCCTTCCCTGCCGCTCACCTTCCTCTGCTTCCATCCTCCCACTCCCCTGTTGCCACACTTATCTGCCGTTGCCATGCTCGTTGAACTCTGTTTTACAACTTTGGAAGGCCATGTAAGCACTTATATAATGAATAATGTTGCACATTTGTGGCAGCCTTTCCTATACTGCATGCAGCTTGTCTTCTGCTGTGTGCAATACATTTCATTTTCTAAACTTTGGCAGCCCTTGTGTGATACTATTTGAAATCCTGACATATGTTCACAGTGCTTTCTGTTGCGGGCTGGACCCTCATAGCACTATAAATAAATGCACAATACTATTCCCAAGCCTGCCAACCAGGATTCAAATCTGTGACCCTCTGTATACACAAAACATTTTTGTTAATCATTGCATTACCAACTGAGCTTTCTTAGCAGGGCCATGTATTTCCCACATATAAGCGTAACTCACATTTATTTATCATTTAATACGTGTGCCTGACATGGTATATGCAGTTACTTGTAGGTAAAATAGCAACACAATAGTTCCTGAATATGGCAAGATCAATTGGAAGTTGAGAGAAACATTTCCTTCTATTATGTAATTTGCGCTTTCTGATAACACCATATTTATGCAAGGATACCCTGCTTCTACATGTGTGTTCACATACGAAGGCAACATTCATATACTGCTGCAAATTACTGATTACAGTCTATTATTTGCGGGGGAAAAAGGGTACACTTCTAGCAGCTGAGAGTGTTATCCATGCACGGTGAGATGAGAGAAAAAGAAACACCACAAAAATGTGTGCAAGAATAGATGTATGTAACATAGCGAATTACTGAGATAAGAAGAGAAGTCCTGAGTCATCATGCTTTGCCACTGATAATTTAGCAAGGATTAGGGGGTCGGCCACGCCCCTTTCTTTAGACCCAGCTTGTCGAAAGAAAGGTGCACGGCCTCCATAAATGTGAAAGTGTCGCATGGGCGCTGGTAAACACAAGCATTTGCAATGCAATAGGTCTTGCATTTACGTGAGTTTAAGATTGGCATTGTAATGACAAAGCGTTTTATTTATGTTTTTTAAAACCAAAACATAAATAAAAGGCATTGTCTTTTACAATATTTAAAACTCTCGAAAATGCGAGACCTATTGCATTGCAAATGCTTGTTTTTCTCTTACTCTTGCCACGGTACCTCTGTTTTTCTGCAGTGTCAGGTCTTCTGCTGTTTCAGTTTTCTGCCCCTGTTGAACACAGCAGAGGGGCCTGCAATGTTTTTTTCTTGCTTCTTGGATCCAAAGAATGGCTCGTCACTACCGACCGCCCACCTTTATTGTATGCAACTGATAGAGCGCTTTCAGCACTCTATGGTGTATGGGTGCACTATACGCATGGTTAATATGCCTTAACATATATTCTTTTTGTTTGCAGTGCTTTATGACCAATAATATGTATTCAGTAGAATCATTGAAACATTCATTATAGTGAGATGTTATAGTATGATTATGTATGTATCGTAATGCCTGCATATATAAAGCACAGGACAGTCCTATAGCCACATAATGTAACAGTGTTTGGTTTTAAGTTGCCCGAGTTCTTAGGCCCAAGACTGTAGGTGTTTTTGCACCTCCTTGGCTTCTCGAGAAATAAATAATTTAATGCATGTTGTTTTCGAGAAATAGCAATGTCCTCATCCTACTGCAGGTGTCGGAATGCCAACCCGTTATTTTCAGATTGGAAAAGATACAAGGGACGATTTGAAGAGGGTTGGAAGCGAGAAGGGAGGACACCTTTCGTGTCTGGATGGTCTGGGAGCTAAGGCTGACTCGGTGAACAAAGAAAATTAATTAAGAGATCATGAAGTCACCACATAGAAAAAGTTGCAATGGAAAGTTTTACTAGGATGACTCGGTAACAATCCAATTCCATATTGTATGATGCGCAGGGACAGAGACCCCAGACTTCTGCTAGCTTTCAGAGAGAAAGGAGCATCTTAGAACTAGCTCCTAGCCTTAAGCACTTCAACCCATTTGAAGTGAGTACTTCTTAGGAAGTCAACACGTGCTGACACCTTTGAGAATTGATGGAAGGGTATTAGATAGCATCTCCTTTTAGTACAGTGTAGGGACAGATTTGCTTTATATTAAATGAAAAGAGATTTAGACTCTGTATCCATTTTGAGTTGTATCCTGATTTTGGAATTTACTGTTATCTTTCTTTTATGCCGAATCACTCATATTCGTAGAATCGGCTCTGTATTGATTTTTCTATATCTATACATGCTAATTTTGAGATGTGAATACATCTTATTATTCTTGGCTTTATAATAAATTGACAACCTTAAAGTCAGAGTCTGGGGTCCTTTCAGGTATGATATATTAATGTATTGTTACGAAGTATTTCTTCCCCTCCATCACTTTTAGTAGGTAAATAAAAGACCATTGGCGCTAAACTCTAGGAGGAAGACAAGGGTGCAATTTAGCGTAATCACATCTAACTGACAGCTTCTACCGTGTGCGAAAAGTGGTGAGCAATAGAAGCTCGATTCTTTAAATAAAGGACTTCTCCCGGTGCTTTAACATGCATACCTACACACACAAGCATGCGCAGACACGTACAAGCACAGGAATTCACCCATGCAAACCCACACACGCACATACACGTACAAGCACAGGCCTTCACGCACGCAAACACACGCACACACACACGCACACTCACGTACAGGAAAAGGTAGTCATGCACGCAAACACACAAACACACACACACACGCACACACACACACTATAAATTATACAGCAATATCAAAATGAAAAAGTGGCACACAAGCACTTTCTTAAGGAAGACTAGAACACAACTCTGCATTTCAAAGAGTTAGTTTTACATCCTCTTTATTCAGTCAATTGTCAAATATAACTAAATAGTAAACAAGGAACAACTACTCAGAACTACTGCAAAATATATTGTTCTCAAAATATATATGTTTGATAGTAAAAGGAGCATTTTGTAATTTAAACCAGTGTTTCCCAAGCTATGGGTTGCCAGCCAATGTCTGGTGAGTCGTGAGGTAGCAATGAATAAATAAATAAATAAATAAATAAAGATGCCTTTATATATTGTATGTATCTTGTCACATTTGCTGTGCTTCAAAAGAGAGGTGAAATACCAGGTTATGTTTTCTGTCAAATTGATCTTATTCTTTTAACTTGGGGATTAGGGTTTGCTCTTTGTTCTCGGCCGTCAGATGACAGCAGTTTTTAAAGTGAGGCCTCTGACATTCTGTCTGCTTCTGTCTCTCAATCACCACAGCCCATATTTTCTATAGAAGAATCATTACGGCTCAATAAATATTGAAAACACCCTTTGTGTATTCTTTGTGTACTTCTCTGAGCACAAGAAAGCAGGAGTTACTGAGCGAAAGTTTGAAGTTTGTCACCACTGATCCTGAGGGAACAGAATGTTCAGTGATTGCCAGAACTGTTTGCTCCTTTTTCAAGTTTAGTAGGTCTAACTAGCGGCACTGCGAGCTACCTGGTCCAAGGGACAGTATATCATATGGAGGTGCATGGAATCAATCTGGCACCATCCTAAGTTTACGTTGTCTGCAAACACCAGTTCCTACTGATTAGTGGAAACTACACTACAGGTTACCAAGGAGATCAGACCAGTTAATTTCCAGTTCATCTCATGAGATTGTTCCCCACCAAAAACACCTCCATTTTTTTTACTATTAAGTTTAAGGCTGCTGCCTTCCATTTACTCCAAAACATGTTTAAGGCAGGTATTGAGAGGGGTCAAGGTATTTATAGTTTGGTCGGAGAGTGCACTGACCATTTGTGTGTCATCAGCATAGAATAAAGTGGTGAAGCCATAATTGTTTCTAATATATGCCAGTTCGATGTCATACAGATTGATCTGCGTAGGACTAAGTGAGAACCCTAGAGGGACCCCACTATTGCGCAAAATGGTATTGGACAGAGTAGTCCCCTCACAAACTTGAAAGGTTCTGTTGGACAGGAACGAGCTCAGCCACATAAATGTAGATCAAGAAATTTGATCTGTTTTAGCCTTGTAATTACGTCAGAGCACCCCAGGACTGACATTGGTGAGGCCACTTCTGGCCTGGGGGTCTTCATGCTCTGTCAAGTGGACAGGAGGCTGGAGACCTGTGCCAGGCAGACTCTCGTACCACTCATGAGAAGTGCGTTTCCCTTGGAGGGTGTGGGGGGTTGGTGTACTCCCCTGGAAGTCCTGGGTTGCCGGGTGCAGGTCCCGCCTACAGGTACAGACCCTGGGTTGGAGGACCAGGTTCAGGGTGTCCACCCTGACCTGGAGGAAGGGGCGACTGCTAACAGTGCCCCTACCAAGTTGTCTTCTGGGGGTACCGCTCGAGGTGGGAAGGGTGCAGAGCCCCAAGGAGGAAGACAGGGTGTGGGAGAGCCCACCCCAGTCAAGTATCCAGCTGCAGGGTACAGACCCTGGGCTGGTGGGCCAGTGTCAGGATGCCATACCTGGCATGGCAGGAGGGAAAGTGGAGAAAAGGTGTCAGGCACCTGGGGCTACTGCCCCCTACTTTCTGACACCACAGAGGTTAGAGAGGTCTGAAAGGCACCCGGCCTGGCTCTCATCTCTGACAGCTGTCAGTGGCCACTGTGTCTGGCTGTCCTGGTGGACAGAGTTGCCCCTGGGAGGGAGGCAGGAGTCACACCCTGGGGGTGGACTGGGACACACCACTGTGTTGGCCATGTGGGTACTGTCTACCTGTTGGGATACATCTGTGAGCAAAGTAAGTTTAGGCACTGCACAGATGGGGTCCCAACATGAGGAGAAGGCCCCCCATGGGTTAGCCTAGTGGGCCCTGAGAATATGGATAGATGGACCCAACTGGGTACAGGAAGGCGTAGAACAGGAATAGACCCCTGCTGTTCAGGCCAGGTTCCATGTTCTGTCACCCCAAGCAGGTATTGATTGGTCTACCCTGGCTTTAGGCTGAAAGGGGGTTGTGTTGGAAATGGCCCTTTTTGCAGGGCTATCCCCAAACATTTTGCTTCTCCCGCCTATTTTTTTTCCTGACCTGTGTTTGTTGGCTATAGGACTCTTTACTATTGCTGATCAGTGCTAAAGTGCATATGCTCTCTGTGTACATTGTTATTGTGGTTATCCATGATTAGCGTATTTGATTTACCAGTATGGCCCTAGTAAAGTGCACAGAGTGTGCCAGGGCAGGTAAATCAAATGCTAATAGTGGGCCTGCATCCCTGATTGTGCCACCCACATGAGTAGCCCTGAAAAGATGTCTCAGGCCTGCCACCGCGGTGCCTGTGCGCAGTTTGTTAACTGCCATGTCGACTTGGCAAGTGCACCCACTAGCCAAGCCCTACCTTCCCTTACACATAAGACACCCCTATGGTCACCCTGGTACCCCCCTGGGCAAAGTGCAGTGTATTGTTAAAGGTAGGACATGTACTGGTGTGTGCAACATGTCCTGATAGTGAAATACTGCCAATTTCGTTTTTCACTATTAAAATGTTAACTTGCCCCATGGGACAGAACGGGGAATGCTTTTCAACATTTTACATTATGATATAATGGGGTAACCCACAATTGTCAAGGACCTGGGTAACGATTGGTATAGGAAACAATGGTCCTAGACTTCTTTGAAGGTACAATTCAGATATGAAAGACATTTCATTAGTCAAAGGGTATCAGAGACATATAGAGTTGGTATTTGTATCATTAATGTACCACCATTTTCTTTATAATGCAAACAAGTATATCCGCGAAAAACACAAAAGCACAAAATATCGCTCCAATAGTGACTGTTTATTATTTAGTTACTTTTATAACAGATCACCATATACAATGCTCCAAATAGAGAAAGAGGTTGCTCCAAGGGGAGTGTGAAAAAGTACTTGTGTGGTAGGATAAATATAAAGGAGGGGGATCCAACAGGTAAATTCAATAACCAATCAATTATACATTCAGGTATCCTTGGAAAAATTGGTCGTGGTTCATAGTGGCACCAGTTTTACATATAGGCCTGTCCCTTATGGATTTACACATATTCATTTCATGATTTTATGATGGCGCACAGAGAACATTCATCTGTGAAAAGGCAGTGCTGGGATGATGTCAGGTACAGGCCCACGGGGGAGAGTGTTGACATTTCGACCCTGGTGCAATGAGGGTAAATTATATCCTTTACAGGTGGGTCTTCATCAGGACGGGGGAGGATGAGGGAGGCAACCTGGAGGTGCAAATAGGTTGACTAGTTAGAGACATGGATTAGAAATTATTAAGATAGTTAAAAAATGGCGTGCCTACTCACTGACCTAGGGTGAGGTACAGTCCGGTTACAGCCCATCAAATGGCGGTCTGTAAAAAGTGGAGGACATTTATATTACTCTCTGTTTCGTGTATGAAAAGTGTTGTTTATATTAGCCCAGTACACTGCTGTCTACTGGTAAAGGTTAATTCCTGAAATTATAGGCTGCAGTGCTGGAGAAATCAATCACGGGTGAAAAATCGCCCACAGCATCTAAAAAGACATTTAAATAAACGTAAGGACTAATTAAGTCCAAAGGAACCGGAAGGAGCTGAGATAATGATAGCTGCCATCTTGGTTTTAGAGAATTACCTCCTGAAGAAGTTTTCACGCAGTCCGGGGGATTCCAGCTGGCCTCCTCGAGTCAGAGACTCAGTAACATTTTACAAGCATATATTTCCATAGGGATAAGATAGAGAAATTGAGTTTGGAATCCCTGAACTCAGGATTTATTAACACATCTTTTAGTAAAGATGGTTTTTAAATTGTGTGTTTGAAAATACCACTTTTAGAAAGTGGCTATTTTCTTGTTTAACCATCCTGTGTGCCTCTGCCTGCTTGTGGATTGACTGTCTGGCTTTGGAGTGACAGGGGCTGGGGAGGTGCAGTGGCTCCAGGAGTCTAGTTAAGTCAGCACTAGGCTGAATAGGCCTCATCTGCATTTGGAGTGGTGGGAGGAGTAGCCCCTGTACCTGAATAGGGCTGTGCCTGCCTTCCACAATGCTGGCTCTGCCCCCCTGTGGTATGTCTGGGGCCAAGGCTCACACTGACAATGGATGTTGTTGTGCACTTGCAGAGTGTCCCGCCAGAACCGGTTTGAACTGGGTTCAGAGCCCCTTGCACAAAAACAACAAAGACATTTTGGGGTATAAGTATCAGACCCAAATTCCAGACTTTTAGATCATTCCTGGAATTCAAGAGGAACCTTTGCCAAGGAGAAGAGCTGGAGAGACTGAGGAGAAGTACTGCCCTTGCTGTGTGTCTGAGGTTGCCCTGCAGGTCCTGTTATTGCCAAGGAAAGGAGAAGGACTTTGCTGTGTGCGGTGTCTCCTGCTTGAAGGAGATCTCCAAGGGCCTGAAGTGAGCTGACCTCCTGTTCTGAAGTCTCAGGGACACAAAGACTTCTCCCCCAGCTCCTCTGAACTCTGTTGCTATGAGTTCTGACCTGCCAAGTGGAGCCTGTGCCAGTTTTGGGCCTCTGGAGGTTGTTGCTACTTTTTGGGAGCTGAAAGCAAGAAGAAACTCAAAGAACTGCAGGAATCGACACATCGAGGGATCGTGGCTGAAGAGGACCGACGCAGCGGCGCTCGACGCCGCCGCATCGATCACCGACGCATCCCGGATTTCCACACATCGTACCTGTGCGGCAAGTTCATCCGATGCATCACCCACAGACCGAAACTGTCACGAAGAATCGTTGCATCACTCCCCGTACAGACCGGATTCGACACAATCCTTCCTCTACGTGCAGTGAGACTGTTGCATCGACCCCCAAAGGTCTCAGGAGTGTCGCATCTCTTTGTTTTCCGACACTGCGGCTCTTTGACTTGTGAACTTTGACGCATCTACAGGTACTTTGGTGAAAAGTCAGACATCCATAGTTTTCTATGGTACAAGTTCTTAAGTCATATTTTAACTGTTTTGTTGGATTTTTGTCGTTTTGGTCTTGTTTACTTTAGATAAAAAATATTTTATTTTTCTAAACTGGTGTGGTGTCCATTTGTGGTGTCTTCACTGCTTTACTGTGAGTGTTGGCACAAATACTTTACACATTGCCTTTGGGATAAGCCTGTCTGCTCGTCCCAAGCTACCAAGGGGGTGAGCAGGGGTTATCTAAAGAGTGTATCCCCCTTACCCTCACTAGAAGCAAGGGTTCCTATTCGGGCCAAGGTACCTACCTCTGCCAACTAGAGACCCCCCTTTCTAACAATGAGGATAAATTCATGTCATCCATTTGAATGTGAGGAAATGTACTGTGGCAATGTTATCGGGAGAGAGTTTGTGCAGCATAATGGAGAATTTAGTGTTTGGGTGAAAAGTCACTCACCAGAGGGCTGGATTTTGTTACTGCCATGCCATGTTTAAATTGCAGCAGAGACATTGTTGCTTGTGTTGTTGCTATTTATTGTGAATGCCATGTTGAGATTGCTGTAGAGTGTATTGTTGCATTTGTTTCAGTGGAGTGCTTTCGCCCGGTACTCCTGTGATAAGCAGAAGCAGGGGGTTTTAGTGGCAATGTACCCTTGTCGTGTTGTTGTATGCCGAAGGGGGGGTGAAGTAGTGATGATTGAGTCAGTGTTTTAGTACATACCCCTGGTCCTGTTGTGCATGCAAGAGGTGGGGGTGAAGTGGCTAGATTGTGTTTTGAGTAATATAATTTGATGGAGATGTTGTTAGGGCATGTGGGTTACATTCTAATTTTGTTGAGTCCTTCATCAGGGGTTAAGGATTAAGTGCGTGCAGCAGAGGCTGGGAGCAGTTCCCTGGTCTTGCCATTTCTGTAGAAGGTTTAGAAAGGTGTGTACAGTAGGGAGTGTCAGTAGCCCATGGTTGTGTCGAGTCCTACCATAGGGGTTAAGGATTAAGGTGTGCAGTAGAGGGCTGTGAGTAGTCCCTGGTCCTGTTGAGGCCTGCCTAAGGGGTAAAGGATTAAGTGTGTGCAGTAGAGGATGTGAGTAGTTCCCTAATCCTGTCATCCATTCCATAGTCTTGATAATTTATGAGTGGTGTTGTAATTGTATTATCTGTGATTGTGTGCAGTAGAAGGTGTTGTAATTGTATTTACCTGTCTTGATAATTTATGAGTGTAATTGTACCTCCCGTCTTGTTGATTTGAGTGTAAATATTTGTAGTACTTATTGATTGCTGTATTTTCCATTTTATGTCCTATTGTATTTTCATTTATTTCACTTAAGAGAGATGTGTTTGCAACCTGATGGTGTTACAATGCATCTGTTTTCACAGTTCCTCAGTTTCCTGTTTCTCAGCCACTGTGTGTGTGATCCCAAGGTATGTTGATGAGTGCCTGGAAGAGTGTAATTTCGAGAGAGTGGGCTGAGCAGTGAAGGTGCTGCTCCTGATGGGGCATTTACCTATAACCTGAGATATAACTTCTACAATAAATCGACATCTTATAATCTACGTGACCTGATTACTTGACTACCTTCTTACAAAGAAGTTATTTCTATTTACAATAAAGTTGTTGAGACCACCCTTTTTCTTCAAACCAGCCTTCAGGTGTGCAGTGACCCGACAGGATTCTTTATGGACAGTAAAGAGGTTCTAAAAGTTGAAAGACTCTGTACGAATCAAGTAAGGATGATCCTGAGGCGTAGTAATGTATGTGAAATGCTCCTAATGCTGAAAAACAGCTGCTTATCGACGTAAACAATCATTAATAATAGCAGGCTGTGATGGAGCTTAAAGCATGTCTACCATTCTGGGTCGCACGTGCTCCTGCAGTCCTGGAGTAGTTAAATGATGTATACATGTTTTTTCAATGTTTTTTTGGAGTGTATAGTTTGTTTCAGATTGCAAGTATTGGTTGCACTAGTGGCCATTGATACAGACTCTATGACAACTGACCCTCTAAACTAGCACATTGAAATCCTTTCTAGTGCACAGATCCAGCCTTGGAAGAACACTACTATAAACCACTTTCGGTGGCTAATGTGAGGTTTTCATCAAGAAAATAATATCCTTAAAAATGATTTTGTAATCTCTTGTAAGGGCTTACTCTAGGACAGGACATTCCTAGGCAACCACTAGGTACTTTAAGTAACAAGAAATCCATAGAAGACATGTGTTTTAAATGTAGACTAAATCACAATATGCTGCCTTTATTGCATTGTATCCCGTCGTACACTTGGATGCCGCTGAAGGAAAAGATCCTAGAAAACTGAAGACTACCTACACTTTCCATGACGAGATATTGTCAAAAAATGGTGTCTCCAATCTGAATTGCAGTAAAAGGCTAACATACTCCAATGTACCAACGTGGATGACTGTATCCTACACTAGGGGTGCTGCAAGACTGGCTAGAGGCAGAGGAGGGAGGAGATGTATGAGGAGAAAGAGAGAGGGTAAAGCAATGTAATTAAAGGAAGTGTGGGAAAAATAATGCTCCCCTCATATCAGCAATGGAAGATTACATGCCTTCCAATCAGAATTGATGTAAAGAACGTATGCACCAGGAAAGTACAAAAGAAGAATAGGGCAAAAAGCGATTAAAAATGAAGGAGGAAACTGAGATAGACAAGAAAGCTATCCAATCATGAGCAAGGACCCAAAGCCAGCTCTATATTTTGTATTGTAGACAATAGAACTTTGACCTGTAGTTAAAAACTAAACAAGCATTGGCATAGCCAATAGGTCTCGCTTTTGGGACCTTTTAAGTATTTAGGGGCAGATCTATATTGGAGATGCGCCACTTTTACGCCGCCGTTGCGTCACTTTTGTGACGCAGCGGCGGTGTAAACCCTGCACCACGTTGCGCCATATTTACATCGTGACGCATCTATGGAGATGCGTCACGATGTAAAGCCCTGCGCCACGTAAAACCTGCGTCAAGTTTCACGTGGGCGTGTCGACAGAGGGGGGGGCGTTCCGTCGCAGGAACGCCCCTGAAAAGTGACTCAGTCAAATCTATAAGATTTGACTGAGTCACATACCCAACGCTGATGCGCCAAAACCCTGCGCCTGCTTGAAGCAGGCGTAAGGCTTGACGCACCATGTTAGGGATAGGGTAGGTTGGAACAGTGCTGGATTTGCGTCGCGCTTACGACGCAACTGAAGCACTGCGCCAACCTTACGCCATCGGATGCGTCACGCATCTGTTTTTTCCTGCGCCATGATGCGCCGCATTGTAAATGAGGCGCATCATGTGTGGCGCAAGGGTAAACTTGCGTGACGCATCATTCCTGGCGCATCCTTTCTGATTTGCAGGGATGCGCCAGGAAACATAAATCTGCCCCTTAGTTTTGCAACAACATCAACTGTTGTATGCCTAAACACTTATAAGTTCCAAAAGGCGAGACGTATTGGCTATGCCAATGCTTTTTTTTTTTTTTCAGCCAGCCGCCCCTGCTTATGGGGTCGTGGGATGCGTGCCTCTCTGTATTTGTATTTATATAGCGCTTACTACCCCTGATGAGGTGCTAAAAAATATTTCGTCGAGCAGTAGGAGCTGGGTGGCTCATTTCACGGTCCAATGAACCCCGACCCATTTTGTTATAAAAAAGGCGAGTCCCTGCCATCCGCCGAGGTATCTTTGGGAAGAAGCTCAAACTGACACAAGACGTTTGTCTAAAAGATACTTTTTGGTGAACTCCAGCAACACGTTCACACTTGCGCAAACCAGTTCAATTAAATGAAACATTCGACCTGGAACAGCGCGCGTTCGTAAGAAGCGAAACTCCGAACAATATGACAATTTACACAATTCCAGACAGAGCGGGCAGAGACGGACCCGCGCTTCGCCCATAACGCCCAGTGCCACGCAGGTTTAATACCAGAGGTCCATCTTCAGTACTGGCTTTCATTATTATCTTCCCTTCTTAAACGCACCACCAAACGCAGCCTTGTGTGCTCTTCAAGATGCTAGCTGGACCAAGATGTTTAACAATACGATTCACTGGTCTAAGTGAAATAACATTCACATTACCAGAACTCGCTGTCACACTCTCACACTCAGTGAAAAGATACTTTCATTGCCAAATTCACTAGTACGCACAGTATTGGCAAGGACGGACAGAAATAGTTGCCGGTCTTGCCATGTTGAAAGCCGTGACTTGTAGGCAACATACGAATTTCAGCAACAGATGCACTCACCGGCTGAGTTATCTATCCCTCAGCTGCACTGCCTCTGTAAAACATGAAAAACGTGTGCGCTTTACCAGACCAGTCCATACTCGTCTCTTATTCGCCAGAGACCCAAAGCGCGCAGTAGCTTAAGAAAGAGGTCCGTGGCCGCACGTTTGAATGATAAAAACAACAGTAATCGGTGTTCAGTAGGACACTGATGCCTGTGGACGCCGACGCCACTGCACTCTTTCTTTGTGCAGTTTTAAATAGCGCGTACTCGACCCGAAGGTATCAGTGCGGCTTTGCACGACGAGCATCATTTGTATTGCAGAAGGGCACATTTATTTTTAGGCAAGGAGAGATTAAGTGATTTGCCAAGAGTACAGGATGTTTGCGCATCTCTCCCAGACTCGAACCGCAAAGTTCAAACTCGGCAGCTCTAGCCGTTAAGCCACATCCTCCCCACACTTCTTGCTCCATCAAGGAAAGCTACGCCGCAGCAAGCCGACCCGTCTTGTTGCTTGTTATATGAAAATTCAGGGCTAGAAATCTATGGATCTGGTGAATGTAATAATAGGCTATATCCAACATAATTTTCAGGTTTTTCCGGGGTCCCACACAGGCAGTCCAGCCCCTGCCAGCGACAGAATCTGCAAACTTCAACCTTGTTCTTTACCTCTCTACCTTTTTTTGTTCTATAAATTTTTGTTGCCATTTAGTAAGAAAATGCATACAAATAGAACAATATTGCAGAGGCCCTGTGATACAAACAGAAGCTGCACACCTCAATAAACAAAAAAGAAAGAAACTATAGAACAAGCGCACGCGCCTCGCGCTAAAAGTAAAAACGAGGAGAGGAGGAGGCAGCAGGGGGAGGGGAGAGAGGATTGGAGCCTGCGCCTGTTTCCCTTGCAGGAGCGAGCAGGAACCATCTGTTAATTACAAACAGATGGTTTCAAAGCTCACTCCCGCAAGGGAATCGCTAAACGTGCACGCGTTGCCATACAAAGCAATGCAATGCGTGCACGTTTTTGCCTGAAAAATAGAATCGATTTCTAAAGGTCTCCTCCTAAGCAGCGCATGCACGCTGCGTAAGCGAGACCTAAAAAGGAAGACTGATCTGCTTGGTTTTTTGAGATAATGGTGTTTTAGAACCACAATATCAAACGAGGAATAATGCCTCATATATATGTCGGCACGATGACCGTGAACTAAAGCTCTTGAGACTTATTAAGGTACTCCCTGGGCGTGATGCTACTGTGAGGCATTATTCCTCTTTTGATGCTTTGGATGATGACCCTGTGAGGCATTATTCCTCGGTTGATATTGTGGATCTAAAACACCATTATTGTTCATATACGGACTGCGATTGTTTATATTACCTTGTTAGCCCTGATGAAGTTCCAGCGCTGTTTTAATGTAATAAGGAATTACACATGAAAATAAAGAACATGAATAAAGGTTTGTGAAAAACTACTACGTCTACCTTGACTTCATCACCTGACGCACCTCCTATTGCTTTATTACATATATATAATGTTTTATGTGTCCTGGCAGTGAAAAACCTCCAAAGTCTTTTTTCACTTTGGCATGGCTAGTGTATCACTGGTTAACAATGGTTTAGACTAACACTTTTAGTACATGGTAAATTCAGTTTGGGAGTAGCTAGAAAAATGGTTCAGCCCTTATTTTAATATTAATTTAAAATCCAATTTAAGGATAAAGTCAGATTGTTATTACTAATTTGGGAAATTACACTTTTAGTATGTTTTTCTGGCTAAAACGAAAAGTTTTTTTGCAAGTGTCTTGTATCACCTGACCCCTGATGGCTCATCTGTGGTGAGATGTTTACTGCACTCAGACAAAGGACAAAGGGCCATGGAAGTGGCGAGCGGGGCCCACCCTTGACAGGATGGTCTGGGGGACTTTGCCTGTTATCGTTGACGATCGCACAAAGTCCATGCACTTCAGAAACCACTATCGTCAAACTCAGCTAGAGATCCAGCTATCAGCTTGCCCCGCTGATGATTTATCAATGACAACCTTTTCACCTTAAAATTTTCCGAAGGTAAACTTTCCACTAGAACAGTCCCAGTTCATTGCCATTGACTTTAACTTTTGATTTTGACCTGGTCCAGAGCAATCAGATAATGGTAGTTGGTGCTTTGTTCTTTTGACGCTATTTTTCATCAAAATTATAAATATAATATCTCTGGTTCTACTTATTTGATTTTTGTCATTTTGGTGCCATTTTGTTTACTTAACTTTTCATAATTGGTTTGGGATTTTTCTTGTGCTGTATTTCACTTTTTTAGTGTTCGAGTGCTGCATACATGCTTTACACATTGCCTGTAAGTTAAGCCTAATTGCATTTGTACCAATTTACCAATCTTGGCGCACAGGTTTATTTTGTAACTTTTGTGTTTCACACTGACAAAGATTGTGATTTATAACTGAGATGGATCGCCCCAGTAACACTCCAGTTTCCTAAGGTAACATTTAAAACAAGAAAAAATTAAATTCAACAGTTATAGTTTTCTGTGCTAACTATAACTGAGGCCCCCCACCAGGCACTGCTTATGACCTCACACATTACATCACTCATAGCATGTTAAAGGCTTACGCAGTGGATTGTTGGCTGTAGGGCTTAAGCCCTGGTCCCCATTCCCCCTGGACACCCATCCCCCTGTGGAACCCCAACTCAAACTTTGTTTGAATTTTATTACAATGTTTTTGCGGGTACAAACGCTCACACTTCATCCCCATGCTACTGCAGTACCATGCAAGCTTCTTCCAAGGGACCTTGCAGGGTAGTGTGGAACATGAAACTTGAGTGGCAGCTGTCACAGGCGTACAGCAGTACGTCACCTCATTTTTAGGTCTCGCCTTGGCAGCGCATACGCTGCATGCGCTGTCTCAGCGAGACCTAAAGTAATCTCTATATGTTGGCAAGCAGCCGGTAGTTTTTCCTGCTGCTTGCCATTGGCTTAGTGTTGGCGTACTGTTTCTTACCTTGTTTTTCAGTGGCCCAACTGACTTCCGTGTAGTCCGGAAGCAGCGGCCACCAACTACAGTTTTAGTCCGCACTGTTCGGACTTTGTGCGAGGTGTGGGCAGCGCATGCTGCTTGTTTTTTAGGGTACTGGGGCCTACTTTGTATCCCAATCGAACCCTGGTGGTGTGTACAATCTAGGAGCTCATTCTGTGTAGTGCGGAACACGGCACGTTATCCCGGTTTGTTGTGTTAAGTGAATATGGCATGAATGTGTCAGACGTGTCATCTATATTGTTTGTTTGATGTTGTGCGCGAACTTTTATTGTGACCATATTTGGGTAACGCTAGTGCTTCTGTATATCGTTAGCCTGTCCGGATGTGCCCTCTAAACGTTTAGGGCTAACTATGTGTGTCTGTCAGTGTTTGCAGGTTCGAATGTGGGGGCTTGTCCCTGTGTTACCACATACATGAGTGTACAAAATGGCCACCTGCATGGGTGACCTTGTTTTTTATGCCTGTGGATTTTGGCGACCGTAAAGGAGGCAGGTTTATTTATCCTTCCCATGCGAAGTCCTGTGGCGAGGGACGGCATCTGTGTTTATAATTACACAGTCAGACTCTCTTGCGCCTTATATTTTCTTGGGATTAGTACACGCCTTCAGGCTCATGCTGTCCTCCTCCCCGTACCCCCAAGCGGTGAGATAAGCAATCACCCTCAAAAGTGTGCAGCCTGGAGTCAACGGGCTAAAGGAAAAAAAAAACACAGCAAACGAATCCTTATTATACTAATGATGTAATTACGCATCTATTTACCGAAGATGCCGGACCCAGTCACGTGAGCCAGGACGGCAGATCGGTGGCATGAGGCCCACGCAGTGACCCCAGGCGAAGGAAGAGCACGTTCCATTGTGCTGCAGGTTCATCTGGGGCGACATTGAGTTCCACAGAAAGACTCCAGCGCTGATCCTTAATGAAGAAGATACTAAGCTACATGCACCTCTCTTTCGGCCATACCGGGGCTCAAGTCGAGGGTAGACGCAGGTAGATGCCGTCTACCCACTGTTTTTTAGAGGGTAGATGCAGTCTACCATGCGACAAAGTGGCTGCTTTCAGCGGAGTGCAGCTTTCCTTTCCTATATTCACAGAAATATGCTGAACTTGTCCCAGTGTAATTTTCTGACACCGGGACACTTTCAGCAGCGCCTGCACATTGTCTGAATTGGGTTCGAGCAGAAATGTGCAGGGGGCAGGCCATGGCACAAACCTTAACAGGCATTGGCATAGCCAATAGGTCTCGCTTTTGAGACCTTGTAAGTAAGTACAAGACTTCACGTTTACATTTACTTCATATTTAGGATGCAGTAAATGTAAACGGGAAGTCTTACACTTCAGTTTTTATTTACTTACAAGGTCCCAAAGGCGAGACCTATTGGCTATGCCAATGCTTGTTAATTTTTGGCACCTGAAGGGCTCTATGAGACCCCCACAAGGGCCTGAGTATCAGGGTGTCCTTATGCTGCCTCCTTATCCCTTATTTTTTTTCCTTTTCAGGAGCCTGGGACCGAGTCCTGTACCAGTGACTACAGCAATTTTCTCTGGGTTGTGGCAGCCAATCAGATCACTCTGTAACTTATGACTGGTCCCACAGTGTCAAAAGGGTCAATGGGAAAAAGAGCTACCTTGTACAATCAAAGGGCCCCTTTTTTTTTTTTAAAGTGTGTTATTGCAGGACTCCCGCTAGACTTCCATAGTACCAACCATCCAGATATACCTAACTTTTTAACCCCTTCAAGGCCACCCTGAGAATCTCCTTCAGTGTGAGTGTCACTAAAATGGCTGAGCAGTTTATACAGTTTTCTGAGTAAGAATTTGTTGTAGCCATGCTCAGCCAATTTTTCTGTTGGTGAACAAATTTCCTATAAGAATTAACATGGAAAAATGACATATTAGGATTCCTCCTCTTTCTCTTATTCTCTACTTGATGGATTGGCACAAAACTTTCTACTGAGGAGCTGAGGTGGATGAATGTTTCGTGCAGATTAGTCAAATGGCACAAAAATAATTAGCAAATCAAAAAACACTCTTTCTACGACACTCTGACCAAACTATTCCCACGCAGTGGCGAGCAAATGAAACAATGCATTTAAAATCTGAGTTATGTTTCTGATTCAAACTTGTAAAACAGGTGTCTCCAACCAGTTGATTGCAAACTACCCATTGCTTGCAGAAACCTTCAGAGTAACTCCCAGTCTTGGGTTCATTTTTAACTAAGAACGGGGGGGCATATCAACAAGGGCTTTATCTCTGCTTTTTTGGCTTTAAAAGCCAAAAAAGCAGAGATAAAACTAGCGCCCTATCAACAATAGGGTGCTAACACGCAAATTTGCATGTTAGCACCCTTTTACTCTACGCTTCCCCTTGCATCTCTAATGAGATGCAAAGGGGGCGTTCCAGAGTAAAATAATAGGAGAAATGTCGCTAAGCGACATTTCTCCTATTATCAAAAATTTCGCTAACCCTGTTAGAGACAAAAAAAGCAGCGCTAACCGCGGTTAACGCTGCTTTTTTACGTCTGCTAATATTCAGACTTAGCCATGATATCCTATGGAAGGAGGATATCATGACTAAGTTTGCCTGTCCCTATCAACAAGGTAACGTGTGATTATCGCTGGGTTTCCAGCGATAATCTCACGTTAGCCACTTAGCGTGAGGATTTTTATCGCTATTGAGATAAGCGTTGCTAATAGCACGCTATCTCAGCGATAAAAATTCACGCTAGCCGGCGATAATTATCCGAGCGCTAAGTGCGCTTTGCGATAATTATCGCCGGTTGTTGTTGATATGCCCCTAGGGGTGGGCGGAATTTGCGAAATCCACTTTCGCAAATTATCGAAAAATGTTAAAAATTATCGCAAACACGCGGAAATATCGCGAAGATGCGGAAGTTTTTTTCCCGCATGTTCGCGAGATTTTCTGCATTGTTGCGGCTCGCCAACTTACCCATGTGGTTGCTCGCGGGCGTGGCCATCTTGTTTTCAGTTGTCTCGCGGTGCATGATCGCGAGAAGAAAGACGTGATCGCGCGACGCATGACGTCACTGCGGGCGCGAACTGTTGCGAGACAGCGCAAATGGCTAAAAACGATACAACATCTCATGGAGGACGCGACCGGATCAAGAAAACTTGTCAGCGAACGCAGGGATTCAGGTAAGGCGATCGCGCACGCGCGAGAATGTATTATTTCACAGCGCGAGCAAGAAACAAATTATCGCCAAGCTGCGGAATGCGGAAATTTTTACATTTTCGCGCTTTCCGCGGAACGCGAAAATGTCAAATTATCGCAATTTCCGCGAACGGAACGAAATTTTAGCCCAGGCCTACTAAGAACTACAATAAGTGTTGCATTTTTCTTTTAAAGTTAAAGAAAGACTATGATTATTTTATATTATTATCAGGCTGCAGGCAGCAGAGCTTGATAATGAGCAGTTCTCCACTCAGAGGTATGACCCATGTGGGTCACAGAGTTTCAGAACTAAAGCACTGAGGTTATTTAACTCTAAAGTAAAGGACCATCCCAATTCAATATTTGAGCATGAGAACAAAATGATATTTCTTAATACTGTTAAATGAGAGAAAATTACACTGAAGAGTTAACTTAGGGGTCCATTAGGATGGCGGGAGGACTTCAGTCCGCCCGCCACCCTAGTGGTGCTGGGATCAGTGGTACAGCGGTCCCGCACTGTGGAAATATGGATTTTTCTGGTCAGTTATGCCCCCTATCTTGGACCCCAACGGTTCTATGTGCATGTTACAAGTACATGTATGTTCCCTCCAGTTCCAGTTATGAAGACGCAAATACATGTGCGTCCACCGTTAACATGTCCTCTGTCAGATCCGCCATGAATAGGCCGGATATTCCATTCCTAAGTATGAAAGGCCACCGCCTTTATATGGTTCACTTATGCCATTTTTACAGTCCAGGCAAGTAGGCCCTGATTCTGTCATCGAACTCTTCTTGCCTTCTGTCTCTGAAAGCTCCAGTCTGAGCCTGCATCTGTGACCATGAACTTTGTCTCATTCTCTGCGCGGCTCACGAAGCCTGACATCAGCTTGCTGCCTGCCAAGAACTGTATTTCACCTTCGAAAATTATCTGCTCCGCTCCCGGCCCAATGCATTCCTGTCTAGTAGCTTAAGTAAACATTCTGCCAGCTACCGAGCAAAGGCCCGGTTTCTCTGTCTTCATGCAAGTAATTCATAGCCCTGTTACTATGGAAGATTCCGCCCTCGCATCTAGTGTAGACACTTAGACGCTTGTACACGCACTAACAGTCAGTATAGTCAGTATAGAATAAGATTCTACTCTAAGAGACCTCTCTTTTGGATAACATAGTTCTTTAAACATAGGATGTTAGATATGATTTGGGATTAGGTTGACTTGACCCTCCAGACTTCTGTCGCCACATGTAGAGCTAAATGTCAAGTCCCCTTCACCCCCTAGTTGCACGTCAATCACACGTCATACTGCTGCGCGCGCATATCTGCCAAGTATTTCTGCTGACATTGCGAAATTCTTTTATGTAACCACCCTCTTATGACATCACATCTGATGACGTTCTTTCATCACTCCCAGTTACGCCTATTTTTGCTACGTATGAATATATTATCACCACTATCAATTGTTACGCCTCTTGTATTGGCCTCACTGTAATGCCTATTGTATAAAAGTAATTGATTGTCAATAACGTATGTACTTCACTTCCTGAACCTTCGTGGTGATGGAACCTGGAGCAACCGATTATAATCGACCACTGGAATAAAGCCCATTCCGAACCTCTAATACCACGGATTCTGCCTCTTATTTACTGAGCTATTTTATTATGTTTCTGTATCAAATTAAGTCCCGGTAATTAAATTATTTACCACATGAATGGCGCCCGAATAGGGACACTTTCTCATCTCACGCGCCGGCGGTGCGTTGCAGGCCCGGTCTCCTGCCACAGCTGGACGGACAATAACGCGTACCAGCAGGATTTCCTGTATCTCCCTCCGGTCAAGCGGGGGCGACTGAGGCTGCGATCAACACCCAGACGAGGCGGTGAGAAGTGCGAAGTATCCCGACCAGAGCCTAGCTGAGAGAGCAAGATCCGAGGTATACGGAGGCCCACCAGTTTCCGAAGTCCCAAGTCGAGTCCAGTGTCCGAAGCGTTCGAGTCGAGTCCAGTCCGGTTCAAGTTCAGTCCAGTTTCTGAGGCCTTCCGTTTCCGAGCTACCCGGTGAGTACCATTACTGGGGAGGCGTTCTGGCGTGCACATAAGTTGTGCCGGTCCAGACGGGTTTGGGTACACAAATCCGGTCTGCACTGTTTCAGCAGTGTATCTGTACTGTTTAGCAGTATATCTAGTATATCAGGTATATAAATTCAGAATAATTCAGTTCAAGTCGAGTATTATGTTTAGTGATTAAGTTTTCTTTAGATCGTCATCATTATCGTTGCTCAGTTAAATGTTAAATGTTAAATGTTTTTTTGTACATTCTGCATATTGTGGTATGAATGACTGTCCATTATTGTGATTACTGTATTAAGTTTGTTCAAGATCAAGTATCAGATCAGTTCTCAATATGCCGCTCTTTTCGAAATTAAGACAGATCACAACTAGAAAAGGGGTACTCGAAGAAGCTGTTCCTATTCCTCCTAGGGACACTCCAGGGTACTTCATGTATCATAAACACGGCTTAGATGCTATATTATTTCTTGATTTATGGGTAGACTACACTAAGGAATTACCAGAAAGTCAGAGGTGGCCCGTAGCGGGGACCTGGGATGCAGAGTGCATCGTGAAAGTAGAGGAAGAATTATGGAAAAAGAAAGCTAGACAATCACAGAAAGACGCCATTGAATTATGGCGTAAAGAATCATATAGACGTACAGAAAAAGCACGTAGACAGGAAGAGAAGAGTAAAGAGAATTCCAATGAAGTCCGAGAAAATCTATTAATTGAAGAAGGTGCACGAGTGAAATCAGAACAAGTAGACAGACAAAGAAATGCCCTTATGAATGGTATGTATCCCCTACTGGCCGAAGGATTACCTAAGGCTACTCCAGGGATACCAAAAGACTTGCCAACCCCATTATTTCCAATAAAGGTACATCCTAAGGGGCATCCTAGAACCGCAGAAGATGTTTTTCTTTCCTCATATTTAGATGACGCAGCTCCCGAGTATGCTAATCCCGCCCCACATAGACCGCCTGCCAGGGAGGTTCAACGCCAAGATCCAGTACCCGTATCCCTACAGCAACAAGTTCTGACACAAGTTCCGGCAAGCACATCTGTTTCTACATCTGTTCCTACAGCTACTTCTATAGCTGTATCCACACCTATAGTTGCTGTATCACGTTCTACGAATCCTTTCACACCCGATACCCCAGACGGGGCTACCGGAGGTGCTACCAATATCTTTTCTACGCCACCTAGAATAAATAAACTTACCTTTCAAGAGTCAGCACATTCACGTACCCCTAAACTCATAAATGCCCGTACGCTTAAGGAACTTCTTATAGATTGTAGATATGACCCTGTGCCCGGAAAAGAGGACGAAATGACCCTAGCATCATTACGTATCAGACGAGCCGCAGTGTATTTAGGGAAATTACCAGGAATGACTGCAAATCTAGATAATATATACCATTTTGTCCAAACCGGGCGAGATTCTGAATGTATTAACAGAGCTATGGAATACCAGAAAGTGGAAATACAGGGGGAACTGTTGCGTTTCCTCATAAATTGTGTGATCAGAAATCAAGACCGACCGGGGGTAGACCCGGAAGCAATGCAGATTCTTACCAGATGGAGCCAGAATATATCAGAAGGGAGACATGATAAGCAAAACTGTATAATAGCCATGTGCCGAAAGATCCGTAAAGAAATAGAACGCCTACACGAAGAAAGATTAGCGGTAGACCAGTTCGAACAAAGCGAGGAAGAAGCATCAGGACTGCCCACAGGACAGTCAGAAACTATAGCCTATGTAGGTAGAGGAAGATCTTGTAATAGTACTAGATGTCCTACTGATCCGATACGTCCGATATGTCTAGAAAATAACAGGAATTTTCAAACACCAATAATAAAGATAAGGAGCATTCATTCCAAGCAGCTGATAAATTACTCCGAGAACGAAGGGGTTATCATTTTCTCGATTCTATGGATGAACAAGAATTAGCCAGGTCA
Organism: Triturus cristatus; assembly: GCF_964204655.1. Lineage (NCBI taxonomy): Eukaryota > Metazoa > Chordata > Amphibia > Caudata > Salamandridae > Triturus > Triturus cristatus. The sequence goes on along the minus strand of NC_140590.1, from coordinate 134,530,126 downwards.
GCTGTCCATTGGGTTGACAGTCCCGGGAAGTATAGTGATGATACAGTAACACACACATTTTTGAATCTCACCCCAGATGAACAGCGTTTAGCTGGGATTTATATGATTCAACAACTTCTTATACTATATAAAAGCCAACATTCAGATCCTGGTCCCTTACCTGATATATTGACCGAATTACTCACGAATAGATGGAGAGGTTCAGGTACTAAGCTAATTAAAGAAATACTAGAATCAAGAAAGCAGTACATTCTTTTTATATGCCCAGAACATGTCTCACTGCCCATCAAAGAAAGAACCACGTATTACATGGACAGACAGAATCCCTTACGAGAAGTGCACCCAATAAAGGGCGAGGACAATGAGTTTAAACGTGTATATGTATATACGCCCATATCGAAAATAGAATTGTTGGAAATGAAGAAAGTGGTACCCAGTCATGACAAGGACCCAGCGGGTTTCCACCGAGAAATTAAAGACATGTTACTCATGGGAGAGTATACCTATCCCGACATTATGACAATATTAAAGGTATTAATGCCTGCTGGCATTTATGAAAAACTCAAGGAAAAAGAGTGGGAGGTGGGAGACCAAAAGATAGATTGGACAGCATTAGAAAATGAAGAAAAGGCCCGAGGTCCAGGTTCGGGGCTTGGGGACAAAACTAAAGCACTGCCAGGTTTATTAGTCCAGGTACTGCCACGTTTATTAACCACGAAAAAGGAAGACTGGGGTGCAATTTCAACCTGTAAACAAAAGCAAGATGAAGACACTAGTGATTTCTATGCCCGATTCGAAAAATGTTTTGGTATAAATAGTGGTATAAAAGCAAGTAGCGAGTCCTACCCACATCTGTTTGTGACAAAATTAGTTGAAAATTCCTTGCCCCAAGTGAAGAATAGAGTATTAAAATTCGAGAGTACCTGGCAAGGTAACACTCCATCACAAATGTTACAAATGTTACAGTATCATCACAATAGAATTAGAGAGGAACAAGATCATGAACAAAGACGCATGAAAGACACGAAAATGAAAATGCTAGTCTCCCAGACAGTTCCAGCTGAAGGACATAAAAAGGGTACGACACATTCTGGCGATTTAGCAGGACCTGTAAAAGGGACATGCAACTATTGTAAACAACTAGGTCATCATGTACACGATTGTCCAGTCCTGAAGCGTAATATCGCCACGGGTATTACAAAAGAAAGACCACGGCCACTTAGACAAGATCAGAATGAACAAGGAGCCTTGCAGCATGCTCAGTCCATGCCAGCTCCACAACAGACTATACAGTTTGTGCCAGCTGCACCAGCGCTGCCTGTTGCTGCCACGCAAACCACGACACGACAACTGTACCAGACCGCACAGTATGACTATCCTGATTATCAACGATATGCATGAACCAGCCTAGAGAGGGAAGTTGACTTACCCCTTATCGAGATCCCTGTAGATCAAGAAGGACCTTATGTACATAGTGAATTATTAGGCCAAGACAGAAAATTTTTACTCGATACAGGGGCAAGTCGAACAACTATAAAACGTAGTGAAGTTCCAGGGGCACCTCTCTCAGGCTCACAGAATATTTCCCTTGGTTTTTCAGGAAAACCTATTGTTAATGAAGTGTCACAACCTCTTCCACTTACGATAGGACCTTTGACCCGAACTACAGATTTATTGCTTACTAAATCATGTCCTGAAAACCTGTTAGGAATAAAGACATTGAAAGCTCTAGGAGCTATAATATGTTGTTCTCCGGAAGGAGTAAGATTGTTTTTACGTGATTTTAAAGGTCATTATGTGTCTAGAGACATGGATCCCCGATTGCAGACTTTACCTACACATCTATGGGCACAAGGCCCTACTGATGTTGGTTGCATGAATATTACACCATATCGAGTTACACTAAAGGCAGGAGTGGTACTACCACGAATGCGACAATACAAGTTACCACCAGATGCTGTAATGGCTTTACTACAAATCATTGACGAGCTCATTGCCCAAGGAGTGGTTGTAGAAACAGACTCCAATGTATGTAATTCACCGATAATTCCGATTCTCAAACGAACAGATCCGAAGGCCCCGCCAGTATATCGATTGGTTATTGATCTGCGCGAATTAAACAAGTGCATTGTGCCACAATTCCCTGTGGTCCCCGATATCTCATCATTACTGACAGCTATTGATTCCGAAGCAACATTCTTTACTGTAATTGATCTCAAAAATGCCTTTTTCAGCGTCCCAATAGATCCGGAAAGCCAATATTTGTTCGGATTTAGTTTAAATGGACGTAGCTTTAAATTCTCACGCGCACCTCAAGGATTTACAGAAAGCCCCAGCATCTATAGCCAAGCACTGAAACGAGAACTCGACAGTATCCACATGCCAGTTAACACGGCCTTGCTTCAATATGTCGATGATCTGCTGATCACCGCTAGAAGCGAACCCGAATGTGAGAAAGCATCACTGACAGTTTTACAATTTCTAGCCGAAAAGGGGCACAAGGTGTCCCCTTCTAAGCTGCAATTCTGTGTCCAGCGAGTTGTTTATCTTGGACACTCGCTGTCCAAGGAGGGAAGGCAGCTTACACCCGACCGCATTCAGTTAATAGCTAACATGCCAATACCCAAGACACAAAAGGAGGTACGGGCTTTCATAGGCCTCACTTCATATTGTAGGCAGTGGATCCCTCAGTATGCATTTCTAGCAAAACCACTCATTCAGTTGACAACACAGGAGGCAGCCACATTGACTGTCCTCCCTTGGACTCAGGAACATACACAAGCTTTTGAAAGCTTAAAGAAAGCTCTATGCCAAGCACCTGTTTTAGCAACACCATGTTACAGTAAACAGTTTACACTCTTTATTACAGAACGCGAAGGTACTGCCTTGTCAGTACTCACACAGGAACAAGCAGGAGCACACAAACCATGTGCTTATTTTTCTAGTACATTAGATCCCGTAGCTCAGGCTCTGCCTGCGTGCCTGAAATCAGTGGCAGCGACAGCTTTAGCAATCAGACAAAGCGATGCCATAGTGTTAGGACATCCATTGACAGTACAAGTACCACATGCAGTGGAGGTTCTTGTGAATCGAACACAAACACAACATTTGACTATAGCAAGACTTACAGGGTATGAACTAACACTGTTTCAGCCACATATAGAAATCAGACGTTGTAACACATTGAATCCTGCCACACTTTTACCTGTGAATGGAACAGACCCACTAGCCCATGACTGTATTGAAGTTATTACAATCACGACGAAACCCAGACAAGATTTAACCGATGTCCCATTATCAGACCCAGACCTGACGTTGTATGTAGATGGTTCATGTATGAGAAAAGGTACAGGAGAACTAGTGGCCGCTTACGCAGTCACAACAGACACTGAAATCATTGAAACAAATTGCATAAATACCTTGTCCGCTCAAGCAGCAGAGCTCGTCGCTCTGACACAAACCTGTATTCAAGCCACAAATAAAAAAGTCAACATATACACAGATTCACGTTATGCATTCGGAGTCGTCCATGACTTCGGCGTGCTGTGGCGAGAGAGAGGTTATTTAACTTCTCACGGTGCCCACATTCAGCACGGACCCCTCATTCATGCTTTATTAGATGCAATACATTTACCCATTGCAATATCGATTATGAAATGCAAAGCACATACGAAAGTTACTGATATCATTTCTCAAGGCAATGATTTAGCTGATAGAACAGCTAAACAGACTGCTCAAACTCAAACATCCGACATGACAAAGACAATAGTCCCGACGCCAACACATTGTATGACGGTTAAAGATCCTACTCTTGACGTAATTGACATACAGACACATGCTACACCAGACGAAATAAAGAAATGGACTGAATTAGGAGGGATCCAAACCGATCAAGGATGGATGATGAAGGAAAAGTCTGTGTGGTTCCTTCCTGATTCAATGGTCCAAGTTATAATTAACACTGTACATAGTCCAGCACATCTAGGAGAAAAAGCTATGCTAGATAGCATTCAACACATTTGGTTTAATAAACATTTACGAGCTGCAGCCAAACAAAAAGTTCGTACCTGTCTGATCTGTTGCCAGTTCAACCCAGGAAAAAGCGTTCCCGTGGAACAGGGTGGATTTCATCCTCCTGATCATCCTTTTGAAGTCCTCCAGATGGATTATATCCAGATGGAACGATGTAGAGGATTCAAATATGTTCTCGTAGTTGTGTGTGCTCTTTCCCGTTGGACGGAGGCATACCCGGTTTCAGATTACACTGCCCCGACTACTGCCAAACAGTTGGTTCGAGAATTCTTCCCACGATACGGCTTACCACGTGTTGTTCACTCAGATAACGGCCAGCCGTTCTCATCCGAATTAATGAAACACGTTTCACTTTTGTTAGGCTATCAGTGGAAATTCCACTGTGTCCGACACCCCGAAGCAGCAGGTCTCGTAGAAAGACATAATCAGACTCTGAAAATGAGATTATCCAAAATATGCAGAGAAAAAGGTGTCGACTGGGTAGTAGCATTACCAGTTGCACTCTTTTACACAAGAATGGTAGCACACTCTCGAACAGGGCTATCCCCGTATGAAGTGATCTTCGGCAGACCACCAAATATGTGGGGGACGCCTATACCACGCAAAATAACTGATATTGACTGTAACATGCTGACAGATTACTTGGTTTCCTTGATGTCTGCACTACAATCTTGTCGTTCACAGGTAGCTGCAGCTTTTCCTGACAACACTGAGGTGAAACCCCATGACGTGGTTCCGGGAGACTTGGTCCTCGTGAGGAACTTTGATCGAAAGACTCAGCTGGAACCTAGGTGGAGGTCACCTCAGCTGGTGTTGCTCACCACAAGAACAGCCGTAAAGATCGAAGGCAGAAAAGGATGGATTCATTCAAGTCATATCAAGAAATTTCATGGACTAAAATCAGATGTGAATACCACACCTTGTGTGTCTTCACCCATTGACTCAAAACTTCCTTTTGTGGAAAAAAAGTGATTCCGAACATTATAAATTAAAGCTCAGGCCCAATCAGTCGAGCAATTTGATTGTTTAAGTCCTCTCCAAGGTGAAGCGGTTGAATTGTCTCTGACATGTATCCCTTGGACCTGAATAGAGAAAGCACCCGAAAAATGTTGAAACGACAGGCGTACTGTAAATCACTGCGTAGTCATTGCATAGTGACGTTATTAATTTTGTTTTTCTCAAGTCTTTTAATAATTACTGCAAGTATATTGTTGCACATATATTATCCTATTTCTAGACATGTTTACAATGTTACTGCTGAACATTCTTTTAGTGAATTACCTCCGCTTGAGTTGTCTTATAGATTTGCACTGCGCAATAACACGTTTATTAGTATGTTGCATCATTCCCATCAGGTTAGCAATGCTACAAATTGTTGGATATGTGGCCGACTCCCTCCCTATCAGAATTATAAAGGAATTCTACCTCTCTTTCCATACCCGTTCACACACAACGGCTCCTGTGGAGCATGGTTTAGTTTAATTAATTCTCTAGATTCGAATTCTGCAGTTTATCAAGATAACTGGGTATGGGGAAATTTGAACTTAGTTTTGCTTAAAGTCTGCCACCCTAACAAGGAGGGACTTCCCCAGAGAACAGGAACTGATCTAGAAAATGAAGTGTATGGATTAGGTAATTTTACGCTCAATCTTATGATCCTAAATGTCGAATCAGAAGCTACTTCAATTTTGCCCGCTATGCCAATATTTCCAGTAAAAGGTGAATTATGTATAAGAAAGAATGGTTCCATACACATGGGCCATAGTAAATGCACCACTGTAGTAGAATTTAGTGATCAAGGCAAGTCTACATTTAGAGCTTCCCGCCATTCCTATTTCATATGTGGTCAGACGGCATATGTACGTTTACCTCTAGATTGGGATGGTACTTGCTATATTGGATTCCTTTTGCCACCTGTTTTTCTAGCTCCTGCTGATTATCACAGAAATATTCATTTAGTATATAATAGAGTAAGGAGAGATCTCCCGATAGTCGATTACACTGAAACAGCATGGGAAAAATACACAGATTTCAATAAAGGTCTCTTTCCCTATATAGGTACCGTTACTAATAGTAAGCTGATACGTAGATTAACTAGAACCCTTGAAGCAGTAGTGAACGAAACTATTTCCGCCTTAGGCAATTTAACAGAAGAGCAGTCTGCTATGCGGATTGTTGTGCTTCAAAATCGTCTTGTCCTTGACGTCATCCTGGCCGATAGGGGCGGAGCTTGTAGGGTCATCGGATCAAGCTGTTGTATTTTCATACCAGAAAATTCGCCATCTGTATATAAAGCCATAACTCGTCTGCATAAGATTGTAAGCCAGATACACCAGAATCCAGGCACCTGGACTTGGTCCGGTTGGTTTTGGAATGTATTATCTACCTTTGGATGGAAGGTCCTATCTTTCCTAGGTATTGGCCTTCTCATACTATTCAGTTGCTGTCTATGCCTGCAATGTGGACCAGCGATTTGTGGTCTGTGTGCCACATCGTGCATTCCACATCAAGATTTTCATTCAAGATCCCGGAAGAAGAAAGAAGAACAAATGATGCTATATGAACAGATCAATGGATTAATGAAGATTGATATCTCTTGACGGGCAAGTAGGGGACAAGGAGGGAATGTGGAAATATGGATTTTTCTGGTCAGTTATGCCCCCTATCTTGGACCCCAACGGTTCTATGTGCATGTTACAAGTACATGTATGTTCCCTCCAGTTCCAGTTATGAAGACGCAAATACATGTGCGTCCACCGTTAACATGTCCTCTGTCAGATCCGCCATGAATAGGCCGGATATTCCATTCCTAAGTATGAAAGGCCACCGCCTTTATATGGTTCACTTATGCCATTTTTACAGTCCAGGCAAGTAGGCCCTGATTCTGTCATCGAACTCTTCTTGCCTTCTGTCTCTGAAAGCTCCAGTCTGAGCCTGCATCTGTGACCATGAACTTTGTCTCATTCTCTGCGCGGCTCACGAAGCCTGACATCAGCTTGCTGCCTGCCAAGAACTGTATTTCACCTTCGAAAATTATCTGCTCCGCTCCCGGCCCAATGCATTCCTGTCTAGTAGCTTAAGTAAACATTCTGCCAGCTACCGAGCAAAGGCCCGGTTTCTCTGTCTTCATGCAAGTAATTCATAGCCCTGTTACTATGGAAGATTCCGCCCTCGCATCTAGTGTAGACACTTAGACGCTTGTACACGCACTAACAGTCAGTATAGTCAGTATAGAATAAGATTCTACTCTAAGAGACCTCTCTTTTGGATAACATAGTTCTTTAAACATAGGATGTTAGATATGATTTGGGATTAGGTTGACTTGACCCTCCAGACTTCTGTCGCCACATGTAGAGCTAAATGTCAAGTCCCCTTCACCCCCTAGTTGCACGTCAATCACACGTCATACTGCTGCGCGCGCATATCTGCCAAGTATTTCTGCTGACATTGCGAAATTCTTTTATGTAACCACCCTCTTATGACATCACATCTGATGACGTTCTTTCATCACTTCCAGTTACGCCTATTTTTGCTACGTATGAATATATTATCACCACTATCAATTGTTACGCCTCTTGTATTGGCCTCACTGTAATGCCTATTGTATAAAAGTAATTGATTGTCAATAACGTATGTACTTCACTTCCTGAACCTTCGTGGTGATGGAACCTGGAGCAACCGATTATAATCGACCACTGGAATAAAGCCCATTCCGAACCTCTAATACCACGGATTCTGCCTCTTATTTACTGAGCTATTTTATTATGTTTCTGTATCAAATTAAGTCCCGGTAATTAAATTATTTACCACAGCACTGCCAATTAGGATGGGACCGCCACCGTGGCGGTCGCAACCCGCATATATTACATTGTGGCGGCGGTGCTGTAAGCAGCACCCACCACAATGCAAAATATGCATGTTGTGCATTGGCATGCACAACCTGACAGGCACCGCACGGTTCCTGCCACCTTGTGCATGCCAATGTTGGAGGGTACAATGGGTACCCCCCAACCCCCCATTACCCTGGGGGCCCGCAACGAGCCCCCAAAGTGAACTCCGCATGCCTTTCCATGGCGCAGTCTCCGCCATGGAAAGGCATTGAAAATGCCGCATCACAATATGGATGGCCTTTTCCGCCCGGTAGGCAATCGGGAAGATTCCCTACTGGCGGAAAAGCGGCGGACGGTCTTTCCGTCCGCCGTGGTACCCCCCGCCATGCTAATGTGGCGGTGGGTAAAAGGCCATCCGGCGGGTGTGTTGGCGGGCGTATCACGCCCCACTGTAAGTAGTACTGAGTGGCACATGAATGTCGCGTGCTGATAGTACCTCTATGCATAATGATGTGTATGCTGTTGCGCGATCGCTTCTTTATTTGAGTCTCTTTTTTTTACACCGTTTTTTTTTCATTTCATTTGTGTTTATTGATTATAATTAGTTTTTTGTGCTTTGAGACTTTTTTCCGTTTGTCCATAAATTGCCAATTTGGCTGGGTTAAATGTTGTTTACAACATATAGCCTTTAACTCGATGCCACACCGCATGGCGCACTTTTACCCCTTGCCCTTTTGCTTAAGCTGCGTAAATCTTAAATACAACTAGGTCTCCCTACCGCCTGCAGTCCCCCCGCGGCGTCTCTGCAGGGCCCTCCCCCAATAGTGCTTCCGGTTAGAACCTTCCCCTGATAAGGACATGTTTTCAAGCCCCAGCGCTTGCCTCGCGTCAAAGGGAGCCTTGTTTGCCGCGAGGACCCCCCACAAGAATCTAATCTTTCACAGAAGGTTTCAACACGCCCTGCGCGCTAAATATGCACAAATAGCAGCCCGTTCTTAACCAGCGCTGACAAAGCCAATAGGAACATGTCTTTTACATATGGTTTGCTGAAGATGCGCACTGTATGACGCCCAGCTGTTCGGTGTGTAAATAATGACTGTCTATGGAAGCCGTGTGTTTGTTGCTGGTGTGGCTGTTGGCCTGTGTGCAATGGGGCTTATATATATCTGCAGTCTAGCAGGCATGTCCTGGCTGCCAGTTGGTCTCCTGCCCTTCTTGCATGGATACTCTATGTGCCCCTCTGTGCCAGTGCCTCCGTCTGTTTGGCATACGAACACAGATGCATGTTTCTCTCTGTCTTGAGGGGGCGAGGTTCTGTTGGAGTGTTGCCCGACCAGGCCGCCCGCCAAACTCTCCCTGTCAGCACCTCTCCGAGCGCTCACTCGTGGCACTCTTGCCCTGTCACTCTTTCGGGACCTCTCTCCTGTCCGGGGGTGCTGCCTTTATTTACGCTCTCTCTCGTGTATTACTTTGCACTCTGCGTATATGTCACTCTCTCAATACCTCTATCACTCATGACCTCTCTCTTTCACAGCTCTGTCTCTCTATCATGCCCTGTCTCTCTCTAGCACCTTCTGTATTTCTGTCACTCTCTCAGTATCTCTCTCGTGGTGCCGCTGGATAGTAAAACCCAACAGCTGTAAATGATCAAGACATCTGCAAATGATCTCTGAAAGTCACTGTATGTACCTTGTCCTCGTGCACCTCTCACCGGGTGTTTCCCACTCCCTCTGTCTCTCACACAGCACCGCATACGCAATGTCTCTCTCCCACATCTCTCTCTCTCCCCTGTCTCCCACTCTACCCCTCTCACGCTCTCTTCATTAACCTCTCCCCATACCGCTTTCCTTCATGCTGCTTGTTAGACTTCGCATCTTTTGGCATGTTTCTCCCACGTTTTTGCTTTCTGCCCTCCCGGTTTTGACTGTGTTTTTGCTGGAATTACGTTTCTGTGTGCTTTTCACACTGCTGATCTGTGGTAAAGCGTTGGTGCTACTGTGATAAGTTGTGTTCTGATTGGATGCGTGACTTACTTGTCAGTCCCCAGTAAAGGGCACTGTGGGTGCCGGGGCTTGTGAGTCAACCGCTACTCGTGGGCCTGCAGCACGGATTGTGCCACCCACGTACGTAGCCCAAAAAAGGTATAAGTTAATGAAGTTTGGTATGCCTGAACTCAGCGTCCTTTGATCGGTCTGCCTGGCCGATCAAAGGATTTTTGTGAACAAATGCTGGGTCCCAGACCCCTGAATTTTAGAACTCACCTAGATCAAGACTGCACAGGAGAAGTGCCAGAGAAACTGCTAAAAGGAACGACCACTTTGCTGCGTGCTTTGCTGGGCTGACCTGCAGTGGCTGCTTCTGTCATGGGCAGTAAAAAGGAATGGACTGGACTTTCTGCAACCGAATTGGTGAGACTCTCCAAGGGCTTGAGGTAGATCTTGACCCCTGTTCACGAAGTCTCAGGAACAGCAAAGACTTCAGGTTCTTCGACCCGCAGCACCGGGAACTGTGTGTTTTGTGCTGCAACCTGAAGAACGCCACTCGACGACGTCTACGACAACCCTGCCGAACCCGTGCCCTGAAGCACCGCAGAGGGCACTACCGCAACACTGTACCGCGACCCTGGTCTCACTGAGGATACCTGCTGACGCCATCACCGAGCCGCTGCTCGCACCTCGACCTGTGGGCACCGCACTCCGCACTGTCTTGCTTCACGTCGAAGCTTTGGTACCGCAGAGGGCACCGCCGCCACGCCGCAGCGCGACCCTGGTCTCACCGAGGACACCCACTGACGCCATCACTGAGCCGCTGCTCGCACCGCGACCTGTGGGCCCGCACTCTGCACCGCCTCGCTACACGACGACACCGTGGCCTTCGTGGCGCTGCCACCTCCTGCCAAAATCGGCGCCACTGCTTGCACCGTGGTTCGGGTGCACTGCTCGTAAGTTACACGACGCACTGCCCCCATCCCACACCGCAGTCTTGGCCCACCGAAGCCAGTGTCATCGACTCCAGTTCGTCAGCCGAGGACAGCGCTCCAGCAATGACAACGTTGCTGCTTGCACCATGACCTGCTAGCACCGTGACGAGCACTGCCTCCATCTCGCACCGCGACCCTGGTCTCACCGACGACGCCATCTGACGCCACCACCGAGCCGCTGCTCGCACCGCGACCTGGGGGAACTGCACGCCGCACCGCTGCACTTCGCACTGCAGCACCCGACGCCTGTTGGCGCCAGCGTTCCTAATCCCATCAGAGAGGAGCTCGACCTGCAACGCAAGTGACTTCAAGGGCTCCATCGCCCTGCATCTCTGAAAGGTACTGTTTGCGGGTCTCCCGGACACCGTAGTTGACCACGACTCCACGGTCATCCAGAACTGTTTTCGGATTTGTGTGCTCACGACGCCGTGGAAGCCCGGATGGAGCTATCCACCCAAGGAACTCTTTTTAATCAACGTAGTTTTTGAACTGTGAACTTTTAAGTATAGTATGGTGGAGTTTTTATCGTTTTTGGTCTTTTTTTAATTATATAAAAAATTGGATATATCTTTCTAAACTGTGTGGTGTCCTTTTGTAGGGCGTACGCTGTATTACTGTTGGTTATGTGCAAATGCATTACACACTGCCTCTAAGATAAGCCTGGCTGCTCGTGCCAAGCTACCAAGGGGGTGAGTAGGGGTTATTTTAGACATGTAACTCCCTTATCCTGACTAGAGTGGTGGTTTCTGCCTAGTTTTGGCGCAAGTCTCAGTTAGCCAGAAATCCCATTTCTAACACTGCTGCTTTTTATCTTCCGCTTCTCTCTCATGTTCTGTCTGTCTCTCTGTCCCTCTCACAGCCCGTGTCTGTCTCTCTGTGCATCCTGGTCTCTATCTGCCTCTCTGTCTCTCCACCCGCACCCTTCTCGCCCTCAGTGTTGCTGACGCTGTCACGCTGTACCCCGGCCTCTCTCTCCACCTCTCTCTCGCGCCTTCCCTGTCTGTCAGGCTCAGTTTTTGTCTCTCTCCACAGCCCGTTTACGCTTGTCTCCCTTCCTGCAGCCCTGACCCCTTGACAGCGTTCTCTGTCGTCCTTTGCATTCTCTTTAACACACTGTCCCTCATCATTGCTCTCCATCACTGACATATATCTCCCCCCCACATCTCACGTTCTCCCCCCTCCATCTCTCTCTCAGCTCGGTCGGCTCTCTCTTCAGTTCGATGCTCTCCAAGCCCTTCACTCCTTCCCCCGCCCTAGAATCTCCCTCTTTTTACTTCTGTCATCATCATCAAAGTAACTTTATTCTGTTTTAAGGATTCAAACCATAACAAGCATTTGCAATGCAATAGGTCTCGCCTTTGGGACCTTATAAGTGTTTAGCCATGCAACAGTTGATGTTTTTACACCAAGGATATTGTGCCGGATAACTAAACACTTATAAGGTCCCAAAGGCGAGATCTATTGGCTATGCCAATGCTTTTTTTATGATGTACCTATTCTTCAATGGCCGCAATGCACAGCCTTCAGCCATGTAAAGCAGGGAAAGGCTAGCTGCCTAATCGATCTTTTGGCTAGGCCCCACTAACCCAGGGCTTTGGCCGTGTGCAGCAGGTGCTGACTGCAACATCTGGATTGCAGGCAGGCCCTGCGCCCAAACAGCTGCAGCCGGTTAATCCCCACTGCTTCCGGCCTTTGACTGTGCGCTGCAGAGCCTGCAGCTAAGCCCTGAACCCAGCCCACAAGAGGCAGACAGCCACTGATGCTTAAGGCCTTCAGATGTGCATAGCAGATGTTGGATGGACATAATAGTTGTCACAACGTGCTTAGCCTTAAGCCAGGACTTTATATGTTAAATTTTTGTTCAGATTTGAGACTCTTAATTGGGATTTGTGATTCCGATGCAAGCTTCAAAGCGTGGAGCGTGGAGCGTGTCCCAGATTCACGAGTGTGATTTCTGAGTCCTGAAACCATGACACCTAAAATGGCTGCCAGGGACTGCAGGACCAAGACAGGCACCATGGTACCTGGCACCATTTTAGGTGTTGGGGCTTCACGAGTCAGAAATTGGACTTGCGAATCCTGTGACTTTTTTATGGTCCCCGGACCTTTGAGGGTCCCCGCTCAATGGTCTCCGAAGCAGGGTGTCCCTACAATGCCACTTTATTGATCCTTTATTTAAATATTCTGGATATAGGGACTAGTAGCGGCTTGCACAGGTAAGAGCAGTGGGTCAGTAGGGCAGGGGCGGGGTTAGGGGTAGTGCAAGTCGACAGATGACAGGATAAGTAATAATAAATTAATTAATTATTTGAACCGCTTACTTTGCGCTTGCCACATCGCTGCGTCGGCAGTATGGCAAGCGCAAAGTAAGTGTTTTTATTTAATATTACTTATCCCGTTGTCTGTCGACTTCCTGCAACCCTGCCCTGCCCCACCGCTCTTACCTGTGCGAGCCACTTCTGCATCCTGAAAAGACTGCTGTAAGACATTTTTTATATTGAGCAGATTAGATCTATGGTTAGCATAGTTCCCACTTTAATTGGAAGCAAAGGTTCGAAAAGAACAACAGGAAAAAAGACCCTGATTATTAGCAACTGCAGAGGTATACTAAAATCGTAAAACTTTAAAGCCGGTTTGGAAACTTATTTAAACACCAATAGCTCAAAAAACTAGTGAACCAATGTAGACCAAACCAATGACGGCATGCTTTGTGTGTATGCTCTGCTTTTATGCCAGGTTTGGCGTGAATCTGTGTCGCAGTTCGGGCTGTAGGAGTGAGCAAACTTTCCTATGGAAGCTACAATGGGAGAACACTTTTTCTTTTCACCTCTTAACTTTTTTCCTCTGCACATTTTTTCACAAAACTTGGCATCCCTAATCTAAGCTGGCAAAAGTAGCGGAGGGCCCAACTGTATGCAGATTCATCACGCCACGAAAGTTATATCTACCACGCAGTCACACACACAAACACACACACACACTCTTACATAGTTGCGATATCTTGGTACTCCAGTTAGTTCCTCCGCATATAGAGGCTCGTTACGATCTGCCCGCCATCGTAGCGTTGCTGGGACCGCCCGCCAGATGTTTGGGATCCCACCACTGCAATAAGGATGCGCCCGCCATAATGGCGGGCGCATCCTGGGCTTTTAACATTGCGGATGGTGCTGCTGGCTGCAGCACCATCCGCAATGTTAAAAGTGCTTGCACTGCATTTCCCTGCACTACGTGGCAGGCACCACGCGGTGCCTGCCACTTGGTGCACGGAAATGCAGTACACCAGTGCACCCTCCCCACACAGAGGGGGCACGTAACGGGACCCTGAATCCAGCCTCCGCCTGTCTTTTTGCGGCGGAATGACCTGACCGCCGCAAAAAGACAGGCGGAAAGGGATTTCGTAATCCCTATGGCGGTGCCTGCAAGGCACTACCGCAATGCTGCCCTGTGTCCTTGTTCTGCAAGGCGGGAGGAAAAGGACCGCCTTACGGAACCGTGGCAGATTGACTTTCTGTCCGCCGCTGACCCATTGGGATTCCCACCGCCATCCTGTCTTGGCGGTGGGAATTTCCTGTGTGATGAGGGAAGGACCGTCACCACCTGCCCGGTGGTGGCGGTCCTTCCGCCATCATAATGAGCCCTATAGTTCCCATTATGGAATAACTCGCCACATCTAGTTTCATGGAATGTAATGATGTAATCCCCAATATGTAATATAGGCGATGGTTTTAACTTTCTGCACCTTTCACTCGTTGTCTTTTTATGCAGCAAAAAGGAAGCTGTTGAGGGGTCAAGGGTCGGACAAGGGGTTTATCTTGTTTTGTCCCTGGAGATCAAAGAGCAGTGATTTCACTTCCTCTATACCTATCATTTCGGTGAATCAAATTCCATGAAAAGGTCTGGCTTCGGTAGTTGATTGTATGTATAAGGAGTTGACAGAATGAAACTCATTTGTTCTTGTTTCATTTCACGAGCGCATAAAGTACAGAATAAACGTTGAGAGGTGTTTGCTCATGCCACAGCAGCGGTGTTTGCTAAAGGTGGTCGATGATGAATCAGCGCAGAGACAGGAACTTTAACTGTGGTGTGGGTACGGTTGCCTGGATTGTTCGACGCTGGTGGTGTGATGTGTGCCAGGCGTGTAACCCAGCGAGTTAATGTGAGGGAGGCCTTCAGTGTCAGTCCCTCCTTTATGGTGATGGAAAATGGGGGATTTGTTGTAACAACGGATGCAGAGTCCTTGATTTGTAAAAGAGTAAGGGCTGGTGCTCACGTTTTGCTCAGAAGCCCGCGCTTGGAGCTGTCAAAGGTTGTTGTGGTGAATAACAAGGCTGCGCAACCCTGACTCCACCTCTTGCCTCTTTACTCCACCGCCCTACACTCCCTGCCTCTTCATCACACTTCTGCGGGTCTTTTTAATTTCTGTTTGGTTCCCTTATCACTGTTTTTCTGTCTTTCTTTTCCTCTTTCCCTCTTATCTATTCTCGTCTCTCTTGCGCTGGATCCATCTCTTTTGATGGGAAATAAGCAGTGGTGGGCCCCGCCTGCAACCACTGCCTGAAGTGAAACACTACTGGTGCAAGAATGGAGCACGTGTTCCTTTATCTGCTTGTGCAAGAGTGAATGGAACGGACACAAAACCCTTGTTGGTGGGAGTGCACAGGGAGTTCTCACTGTCTGTGGTCCATGTTCCTTCACACACTCCGAGGCAAAGCACAGTGCTTCGCCATGACTCTGCAGGCACACAAACTTGAAATTCCAACCCTGAGACCTATTGAGCAAAAGGCAGTGTTAATCCAGGGCCGGGTACCCAGATAGAGGGTCAGGGAGATTTCATATTAAATGAAAACTTTTCATGTCACGGAAGGTGCACAGTGTGGGCCGTGTCCTTTAGAATTTTCATACGGACTTTCTTTGTTCTTAAAATCTCCAATTCTCTTGTTTCTTGTATATATCCTTATATTATGTCTCTTGTGATTGTGCTGAATCCAAATAAAAATTCAATTATTTAATTCGATGTAATGTAAAGATAGTCAAAGCACTTTTGTAGGGCCTTTGTGTATAGCAGCATTACATTCACATTCCAAAACTGAGAGTACTGCCTTGCCCTCGTTCTTAACAACACAACTCAAGACCAAATCACCTCCTTTCATGAATGACATTTTATTAACATGAAATGCATTTTGGTGTTTAACATAAGGACACAGAAAAGAAATAGCAATACATGTGAAATAATGAGAACAAGGAATGCTGATGTGAATATTCTTTCCGCCATTGCCTACAAAGTGGCTGTGGTAATAAATACAGGTGGGACCCTGAGTTCATGCTGTTTGTCTGTACAATCAACAGTTGAATCAAGTGATTTAATTGCTCTTATAATATGGAGTGACAGACTCGTAAAAGGTAAATAAAATACCCCTATATAGACATAGAAAATTCAAGTTATCTTGGGTTTTCGTGGCCTTATAGAGGCTCTTCGATTGCCGCTTTTTGCCTCAATCTAAGCATGGTGACTTACAAGGACGTTTTTATGCACACTTTGGGGTATTTTATCTGAAACTTGATGTCACGTTGTTCTTCACTCTTTCAAGCACTACACTCGTGCTTGTGGCGGCATGCACCTTGCGGGAGCGCGCAGCGGCGCACCACAAGCACGAGTGCAGTGCTTGAAAAAGTGAAGACTGCGCGCACACGCACCCACCACTCCCGGGCTGGATAAGATAAGAGTTTAACGGGTTTTCTCAGGTGCGTTGAAATCCTTACCCGATGTGCTGTCTCTCTATCTTAATTGAATTACTTTAAAATGAAATCGATCTATATAAAGTAGCAATGACGAGCACAAGCACAGTGCTTTAAAACAGCCGCTGCTTGTGCTCTTTTTGAAAGTTTGGAAATTACAGGTTTTCAGAACGTGCGGATTCAAGTCTTCACAATAATTGTTTCTTTTATTTGTTCTGCATGTCTTTATTTGCATATAATAATGTAGTATCCTCAGAGCATAATGAATAGCCACAAATCGTTAAACTCTGCAAACATGTACGGGTTTTATATTCGAACCATCCTCACAAAGAAAGTTGAGCTTTAGAGTACTCACCCTAACTGCAAATGCCTTGCATTAATGGCTGACTCACTCTCACTGACACTCACAGACTCTCAATCTCTCACATTCTCACTGACACTATCACAGACTCTCACTCTCTCACACTCTCACTGACACTCACACTGAATCTCACTCTCGCTGACACTCTCCCACTCACTCACTCTCTCACTCTCACTGACTCACTCTCACTGACTCACTCTCACTGACTCACTCTAACTGACTCACTCTCACTGAGAGGCTCTCACTGACAGACTCTCACTGACAGACTCTCACTGACAGACTCCCCCACTCTGTCTCACTGACAGACTCTCCCACTCTCTCTCACTGACTGACTCACTCACTGACTGATTGACTCTCTCTCACTGACTCTCACTGACTTTCTCTCACTGACTGACTCTCTCACTGACTGACTGACTCTCACTAACTGACTGACTCTTGCTAAAAGACTGACTCACTCTCGCTAAAGGACTGACTCACTCTCCCTGACTGACTATTCCACTGTCTCACTCTCTTTCACTCACTGACTAACTGACTCACTCTCTCACTCTCATTCTCTCTCAAGGACTGACTCTCTCACGGACTGACTCTCTCACGGACTGACTCTCTCACGGACTGACTCTCTCACAGACTGACTCTCTCACTCACTCTTACTGACTTACTGACTGACCTTCACCCTCCTGTTATTTATGCCCCCCATGACAAAACAAGCATTGGCATAGCCAATAGGTCTGGCCTTTGGGACCTTGTAAGTGTTTAGCCATGCAACAGTTGATGCTGTTGTACCAATGATATTGTGCTGCATAACTAGATACTTATAAGGTCCCAAAGGCGATACCTATTGGCTATTTGATTTGATTGAGTACTTGTAAAGCGCATCTGTCACTCCGCAAGGAGTATCCTGGCGCTGGATTGGAGGTGAGAATGAGCCGTATGAAGATTAGATAAGAGCCAGACAAGATTCATCAGAAGCACTAAAAACCCATGCTTGTTTCTTGTTGCTTCCCCCATCATCGTTGCTGACTCATTGTCATTGCTTGTACCCTCACATCTTGTTGCTGGCACATACCCACCTCCAGTGATTCCTGTTTTCCCCCCTCCACTCCGGTTGTTGTTGCGTGCCTCTCTCCCCATCCATCATTGTTGCTTGCCCTCCAGTCGTCGTTGTTTGCACTGTTTGTGTTCCCTTCCCTTCACTCCCCCTCCCGTCATTGTTGCTCGCTCTCCAATCACTGTTATTTGCCCCTATTGTTGTTGCTTGCCTCCTCTCCTTTCTACCTCCCAATATTGTCGCTTGCCCCCCACCTTCCGCCAGAATAAAATGCCCTGATGTGCCCAGTGTAAAGATCTTCCAGAGACAATGGTATTAAGAAGTGACAAGCTTTATTTAAGTAGGGCTTAACACCCCAGCCTGCTAACAGCATCTACAGCAAAGCTCTAGTCAAACTGACAGTGAAGCAAACACATACATTCTATAATGAACCTTGATGCTAGCAAGGTTCCGACAGTATGATGTCATTTTACAGTATAAGAAAGCATAGTACAGAAACACATTTACAGTGGCTGAATGTAAGTTACAAAATATGAAGACGAGAATACCACACATCTCCTTCCGATAACAAGAAATATATTTAATGCTGAACAAAATCATCCAAATATTTTGGTTTAAAATGTGGTCTAGCTTCATGACTTCTCTACAAGTTTTCTGTTTGAGCGAGTCATCACTTTTCACAGAAACATCAGAAGGAACTACGACAAGTTTGGCAACCCTGTTTAAATTCCAGACTCTATGGTCTTCAGCTCTAATTGCATTCCTGAATACTTTAATTACTTTCATTGGTTGTAGAAACTTCGATCCAGTAAAAACGTGACCCTTACGAGGATTATGAATTCTCACTGACAGACTCACTCACTCTCACTGACAGACTCTCACTGACAGACTCTCCCACTCTCTCTCACTGACAGACTCTCCCACTCTCTCTCACTGACTCACACTCTCACTGACTCACACTCTCACTGACTCACACTCTCACTGACTCTCTCACTGACTCCCACTCCCTCTCACTGTCTCTCTCACTGACTCACACTCCCACTCTCTCTCACTGACCCTCTCTCTGACTCTCTCACTGACTCTCTCACTGACTCACTCTCCCACTCTCTCTCACTGACACTCTCACTGACTCACTCTCCCACTCTCTCTCACTGACACACTCACTGACAGACTAACTGACTCACTCCCACTGACTCACTCACTGACAGACTGAGTCTTCCACTCTCTCTCACAGACTCACTCTCCCACTCACTCTCACTGACTCACTCACTCTCACTGACTCACTCATTCTCACTGACTCACTCACTCACTCTCACTGACTCACTCACTCTCACTGACTCACTCACTCACTCTCACTGACACTCACTGACTCACTCACTCTCACTGACTCACTCACTCTCACTGACTCACTCACTCTCACTGACTCACTCACTCTCACTGACAGGCTCTTACTGACAGACTGTTACTGACAGACTGTTACTGACAGACTGTTACTGACAGACTCTCTGACTCACTCTCACTGCCTCACACTCTCACTGACTCTCACTCTCACTGCCTCACACTCTCACTGCCTCACACTCTCACTGACTCTCACTCTCACTGCCTCACACTCTCACCGACTCTCACTCTCACTGACTGACTGATTCTCTCTCACTGACTGACTGACTCACTCACCCTCACTGACTCACCCTTACTGACTCACCCTCATTGCCTGACTCTCTCACTCTCACTGGCTGACTCTCTCACTGGCTGACTCTCTCACTGACTCTCACTGACTGACTGTCTTTCTCTCACTGGCTGACTCTCACTCTCTCACTGACTGACTCTCACTCTCACTGACTGACTCTCACTCTCACTAACTGACTCTCTCACTCACTCACTCTCTCACTGACTGACTCTCTCTCACTGACTGACTGACTCTTCCACTCTCTCTCACTGACTGACTCTCCCACTGACTGACTGACTCTCCCACTCTCTCTCACTGACTGACTCTCCCACTGACTGACTGACTCTCCCACTCTCTCTCACTGACTCACTCACTTTCAATGACTGACAGACTCTCTCTCTCCCACTCTCTCACTGACTGGCTCACTCTCACTGACTGATTGACTCTCTCTCACTGACTGACTCTCTCACTGACTCTCTCTCACTGACTGACTCTCATTGACTGACTGACTTTTGCTAACTGACGGACTCTCGCTTAAAGACGGACTGACTCTCGCTAAAAGACGGACTGACTCTCGCTAAAAGACTGACTCTCGCTAAAAGACTGACTCACTCTCACTGACTGACTATCCCACTGACTCACTCGCTTTCTCACTAACTCACTCTCTCACTCACTCACTCTCATTCACTCTCACTGACTGACTCTCACTCTCACTGACTGACTCTCACTCTCACTGACTGACTCTCACTCTCACTGACTGGCTCTCACTCTCACTGACTGACTCTCTCACTCACTCACTCTCTCACTGACTGACTCTCACTCTCACTGACTGACAGACTCTCCCACTCTCTCTCACTGACTCACACTCTCACTGACTCACACTCTCACTGACTCACACTCTCACTGACTCTCTCACTGACTCTCTCTCACTGACTGACTCTCATTGACTGACTGACTTTTGCTAACTGACGGACTCTCGCTTAAAGACGGACTGACTCTCGCTAAAAGACGGACTGACTCTCGCTAAAAGACTGACTCTCGCTAAAAGACTGACTCACTCTCACTGACTGACTATCCCACTGACTCACTCGCTTTCTCACTAACTCACTCTCTCACTCACTCACTCTCATTCACTCTCACTGACTGACTCTCACTCTCACTGACTGACTCTCACTCTCACTGACTGGCTCTCACTCTCACTGACTGACTCTCTCACTGACTGACTCTCACTCTCACTGACTGACTCTCTCACTCTCATTGACTGACTCTCTCACACTGACTGACTCTCTCACTCTCACTAGAGTCACTCTCACTGACTGACTCTCTCACTCTCACTGACTGACTCTCTCACTCTCACTGACTGACTGACTCTCTCACTCTTCTTGGGGCCGGATTCTTGCCTACCTTACAATCACCAAGAATCCTCTCAGGTCGCCAGGATCTTTTTATCTGCTAAATAATGTGGAGGGGAGGAAATCCAACTCTTAGTTCATAATTCAACAGAATCAAATCTCATTTCAAAAGGACCACTGACTCTAAATCTAAATTTTTAGAATTTTATTATAACCAAGAATAACTGCACATACAGACACCTTAACACAAGGTGAAGGAGATAAATGGGCACTAGTACAAAGGAGATTCTGTGTAAGAGTCTCATCCGACTCAGAATAAAAAGAATAATAAGATCCAGAAGCATAAGAAATTCAATGGTTAGTCCAATGTCTACATTAGGAATCATTAGCCTAAAAGAAAACCAATTAGTCTGTCCCTTCTCTATCTCTAAGGTGACATCCCTACTTAACATTTCCCTCCCAGTCAAGAGAGTAAAAAGGTGTCAGAAGTGAAGACTTCCTTAGAAGTACATTCACTTAGAGCTCGTTCTAAGATGCTCCTTCTAGCTTCCCATCTAAACCTCAACTGCTCAACACTCGGGGCACTGTCCCTAATACAAAATCCCAAAAACATAGAACACGCCCTTCGGCACACCTCTTCAGCCAGGTCTTCTTCCAGTACTTTTCCAGCGAAACTTGTACACCATCCAACGGCGGTTAGCTTGACCTTGGGTCCCAGGCACCTTCTCCGCTAAAAGTATCATCCATAAATTCCAATGTACTCCCCTGTTGGCTTCTTGTACCATCCTAACTCCTAAAACAAAGACCTAGTCTCTCTAACGAGCTAAATGTCCTTGCACCTGCAACAGAAACATGGGAATGAAAAACATTTCACTTCTCTAAGATTTTCCATTCTCCTGAAACCCAAAGCCTTTACCAAGGGAAATAATTTTTGGCCGACAACGTTTAGCTAACATAAGAAATGAACAAGCCTTTCTCTTTAAACGTATATGCGATCAGGCCTTTACATTGTTAAACACACTCCTAAATCACACTTTAAGCATTAGTTCATTAATCCTTTATACGTGAATAAGCAGACTACACGTTCAACTTTAACATGGCACACGTTTAACCTAACACATTGCATTACATAAAATCAAACGTTTATGCATTAACTAAAATACATTGCAGTGACCTACGACATTACTCTTCATGGAAAGCATGATTACATCTCTAATCACTTCTAGGTTAAACGATGCTAGTAATACAATTTCTATGTCACACCTAAACTACTTCGATTAATATGTGGATGCGGACTAACAGTGAATATGATGCACCCCTACAAATTTCAGAATAACGTGACGCTCTATCAGCTCCCCCCTTTGATGACAAATGTCATCACACCACCACTCAATTAATTCCCTTGGAGAAAGAACCGATCTAAACAGTACTTGTTGCCATCCTCCCCCGTCGGAATCTCTCCATATTCTTAATATTCGCTTTTCGCTCCCTCTGAGAGCTCTTTCAATTTGGTTTCCTCTGTACCACTTATAAGCTCTGATGAATCCCCACAAACAGATCACAAAACCCCTCATCGTTGTTGTGCTTTTTAACACAAACCCAAGGAACCCCTTCCCTAAATTCGCAAACCAACTCCCCACATGACCAAATCCTTTACCAATCTTTTCCCACACACCCTCTTCAGTCAAATCCTCAATCTCTTGGTGAATCGTGGTAATGTTGTCTATATATGTCTCCAGATCCTTGCTGTTGTCTGGAATATACGTACAACATTCCTGAACTTTTTTCAATAATTTACAGACTCCGCCCTCTTTTGCTAATAATACATCTAATGCAAGGCGGTTCTGTAAAACCATCGTCCTTATTGATAACATCTCACTATCCACCAGTATCAAAGACCTTGCTGTATTCATTGACAACTCATCAACCACACTCGCCAACCTTCTGATCTTCACATCATTCAAGACCACACCCAAACTCGGTATCATTGCTCCAAAGATATCAGCAATCACTGCCCCTGCACTCGCAGCTCTTTTCGTTTTAGAATGGTATCCAGTCTCCAAAAGCTCCAAATCTTCTGCATGTTAAATCTTCGGAAAAATTATTCCCAGATAACATGTACCATACCAATTCGCAGGCAACCTCACATAAGCATTCCTTCCACACACATAATAAACAGTTGGATTCACTTGCACTGAGTCTTGCAAAAAGTTCTTAGCAGAATCTTCCATAGTAAAGATATGATCACACGTATTTTGTCCCACCGATACCTTTTCATAATAGGTCTGATAACGTCTCACACACAACTTACCCTTTTGCTCCTGGTCTAATGCTATGGGTCAATAACTCCCCTTAGATCTGTGTAATCTCTCCTCGTCAGTCCAATCTACTGGACTATCCCCTGTATTTCGTGTTTTTCAGTTAGTTTTCTATATCTATCTTCTACTTGACCTATAAACTTCTTCTTGGTATCTGACAATGAACAAGTCAAATTATGCCGATGAGCATAAGCCGTATCCAGTTCAATGGGAACAGTCCAGCCCGAACTGTCAGGCCAGGTCCTCCCTGGACTGGAAACAAGCATCCTAGGACCGGTTTCGGGTTTTCAACCCTCATCAGCCAAGATAGCTTGACTTCCAGTGGCATGGAGAGCACAGGACCCACGTCTGGGCATACCCGTCCCCCTCGGGGTGACAAATGCAAAAAGAACAGTTGATGAACAGTATGCAGAACAATTTCATACATTCACCTCAGTACAGAGATCTGGGCCTAAATCCATAGTTTCTTTGCTCCCCATGCCATTCCAGTTCGAAACCAGTCCTAGGATGCTTGTTTCCGGTCCAGGGAGGACCTGGCTTGGCAGTTCGGGCTGGACTGTTCCCATGAGCCATAGGGTCAAGACTGATTTGCATATTGCCAGGTCTAAACTGGGGTGGCATGGTGAGCAAAAGAATGATGGTTGAAACCAGATCTCTTGACTGGCGGTCAATGTTTTGATTTGTTCTGCATTCCGTCCATCAATTGTGTGTCTTTTGCTTTCTCACTTTTAGAAGTTGGCATTTCTGTGTGTTATGTGTCTGCCTGCCTGATGTGGATTGCATGTCTGGCTTTGGAGTGACGGGGCTGGTGAGGTGTGTGTGGCTCCAGGAGGGGCAGGGTGTGTCAGCGCTAGGCTGAATAGGGCATCTGCATTTGGAGTAGTGGGAGGAGTAGTCCCCTGACCCTGAATAGGATTGTGCCTGCCTATGTAAATGCTAACTCCGCCCCCCTCTGGTGTGTCTGACGACGAGCCCCCACCTGACAAAGAGAAAGAGGAGCATTGTCAACAAAGTGCTCCAGAACCAGTTTAGGCTGGTTTCCCCAAGCCCTGTGCCAGGGCAGTCAAACAAAGGAACTTGTAATATAAATATAGGGGCTGTGACCCCATGAAGTTTTTTTTGTTCTTACTGGGACAGGAGGGGACGCCCTGCCAGGAGGAACTGCTGTGAGACCCAGCTGATGACTCTTGGAGGTCCCTGCATGCTGGCCTGCCTGGCTGCACCCAGCTGGGGTGTCCCCAGCACCCAGGACTTTTGATTTCTGCCTGCCTTCAGCTGTGCCCCTTGAGCTTTGGGATTAGCATCTCGTGAGTGCTACATCCGTATTCCAGGAGGGGAAGAGGAGGGTGCGTGCCTTGCAGTGCGCTGCTGCAGTATCTACAGGGGGAATCCCGGTACGGGGACAGCGGGAGCCTAACCCGCGTTTATGCTGCTGTTTGCAGGAGCCTACCCCGCTGATTTATGCTTAAAAAACGAGCGGGAGCCCACCCCATATCTGTGCCTTTAGAGCGGGTTCCCACCCCGCATTTGGCTTCTAAGGGTGGGAGCCCACCCCGCATATCTGCTTAAAAACCGAGTGGTAGCACACCCCGCAAAGGTACCTTTTGAGCGGGTGCCCACCCCGCCTTGTTGCTTATTTGGTGGGAGCCCACCCTGCATCTGCAGAGATCTAGGGAAAGATCACCGCCACAACCAGAGTCGAATGTCAGGCAGAGGTTTCCTGGTTGTGGGCATGGCGCAGAGCCTTGCCCAAGGAAGTGGGAAGGAGCGGCGCGGAAGTGGAAGTCAGGCAAGTTGCCGGCTTGTGGGCGGGGCCGGAGTCCAGTAGTCGGCGCAGGCCCGAGCAGGGCTCCTGTGAGCTGGTGGGAGCCCCGCATGTGCCGGAGACTGAGGATCCTGGGTGTGACCCAACAGAGAAGCACCAGGAGAGGAGCGGAGTCCCCGAAGGAGCACCGGTGAGTGGGTGCTGAGTCTGGAGCGGTTGCTTTTGTGCCCCAAGGCACAGTTGGTGCCAGTGCGTGTTTTCCTTCCCAGCTGCACCGCCGGTTGCGGGCAGCTGCAACATGATGCAATTTGGTTTGGACGCCCCAGTGGGGACCCCGGAGGCACAGTTGGTTCCAGTGCCACTTATCTTTGGGCAATCTTATCTTAGCGTCTCAGTGGGGGGCTCAGGAGGCACGGCAGTGCCAGGGCTCATTTCCACAGCTGCCCCGCCAGACAGTGGGTAGCTGCAACGTTTGGGGGCCATGTTATTGTAGAGTCTCAGTGGGGACCCGTGAGGCACAGTCAGTGCCAGTGCTGACCACAGCTGCACCGCGCGGGCAGATGCACCTACGGGGGCATATTGATTTTCTTGCTAAGGAAGGGGTGAGAAGCACCCCACGCCCCAGCGAATTGCATACTTTTGCTTTTGCTGCATTGACAGCTACGCCCTGACTTTCTGGACATAGGGTGGGTGAGACCCAGTGAAAGGCCAGTTGGCCTGGGGTCAGTTTATAAGGTGATGTATGCAGCTGGTAGTAATGTTACTGCGGTGCACTGCTGATTTATGCCTTATGTGATATTGCATAATGTACATCTGCTGATGCCTTATGCCTACTGCATGATGTGATTTATGCCTACTGTTATTAACCCCAGGTTATACCTATTGCGTAATGTGTTTATGCTTATGAGGTTATTGCATAATGTGTTTATGCTGGTGAGGCCTAATGCGTAATGGGTTTGTGCCTAATGTCATGCTATGATATTTTAGGATGGTGTCTAATGCTAATGTGATAATGCTGAGGTCATTATTGTTCCAGTAGTTACTGCTTGTGTCTTATATTTACTACCTGCATTTTGATTGTTCTGATCGCGGCCCGATTGGCCTGGTCCTGTATATAATCCCCTGTGAATATTGCCTAGTGCCGGTCGGCACAGTGTATATTGTGTGGTTATGATCTAATGTGTTTATGATAATACAAAGGCTCTTTTTGATATAACCTTGTGTGGAGTTTCTTTTCTGGTGTGCCTAGTGTGTTGCTGTGTGTGTGTGTGTTGCGCAAATGCTTTACACATTGCCTCTGGGATAAGCTTGCCTGCTCGTGCCAAGCTACTATGGGGGTGAGCAGGGGTTATCTTCGCTGTATAACTCCCTTGCCCTGACTAGAGTGGTGGTTTCTGCCTGGCTTTGGCGCAATCCTTAGCCAACCAGAAATCCCATTTCTAACAAGTAGTATTATAATATGTGGAATTATGTGGCTGAGGAGAAGGAGAAAAGAAAGAAAAGAGACTGAAAAAGAAAGTGAGAAAGGGGGAAATGAAGAAAGGAGAGAAGATATGAAAGATAGAAACAAAGAAACATATTGGAAATAAAACCGCAAGAGGGAGAGGATGAAAGGAGGGACTGCAAGAAAGGAGGGAAAGAACGTACAGAAAGGAAGAAGGAGAAAGAAGCGGCAGCTTGAAAGTTTTATTAAGCGATTTGCTCTGAATCACAGGATGTTGAGACAATGCCAAGTTTCGAACCTGAGTCCACAACTCCAAGGTCAGAAGCTGAAGCCGTTACACCACTACCTCTCCTCTGTTAGCAGGTAAATATAAAGTCATTTTCAAATGTTCACAAATTATCACAGAAACACATAATAAAATAAATTTGAGGCAAAATGAGACGTAAGACTAATTACATCCACACAATAGATCCCAAAGGCTGAAGGTTAATCAGTCCCTCTCCGAACCCTCTCCGCTCACTCTGGGAGTACCACAGGGGTCCACGCTCTCACCCACTCTCTTCAACCTGTTCATGGAACCTCTAACAGAAATCCCGAAAGTGTCCAACATCCATTATCACATGTATGCAGATGACACACAACTATACTTGAAAATCTCCTCCCCAGAGGATATCAGATCTCTCAACTCAGTGCTTCAAGAAATACAAAGTTGGCTAACACTCAGTCATC
The DNA here is from genome assembly GCF_964204655.1 of Triturus cristatus. Classification (NCBI taxonomy): domain Eukaryota; kingdom Metazoa; phylum Chordata; class Amphibia; order Caudata; family Salamandridae; genus Triturus; species Triturus cristatus. The sequence continues at coordinate 134,502,865 of NC_140590.1, read as the reverse complement.
TGAAACTGAATGCTCTCAAAACTGAATTACTCCTCATCGCCCCTGACAAACAGTCCCCAGTCATTGCAAAATGGATGCTCCAACTGACAGCCCTCAACTGCTCCCCAAATATCATTAACTCTAGGAGCTCACTACTTGACAGACACCTGAACATGCAGAAGCACATCAGCTCTCTCACTAAAGGAGCAAACTTCCATCTAAGCATCCTAAGGAGATTAAAACCGTTCCTCCTCCAAAACGACCTCAAAACTGCGGTGCAAGCAATAGTGATCACTAAGCTGGATTATGGCAGTGCAACCCTATGTGTTCTTCCGAGAGTGAGGACTGCTCCACTCAAGGCCTCTCTCAATTCTGCTGCAAAGCTCATCACAGGCTCCAAACTCTATCATCACATCTCGCCTAAGCTTAAAGCTCTTAATTGGCTCCTGTGTGAGACAATGATTCATCTAAAAACTGCCTGCATAACTCACAAAGCTCTCCACTTCAACACCCCTCTGTATTGTGCACAAAAACTTGAGCTCTCAGGAGGTTCCAGATCTTCTAGAGGCTCCATCACAGAAATTCCATAAAATGAAAACATACATTCTCAGGTATTGCACCTAGAATTTGGAACTCCTTACCACCAGAATTAAGACTGAATAATTCCACAGCTTCATTCAAAAGGGAAGTCAAACTGAATCTGATGAAGACATTTCTGGACTAGTATCACGGCCCACTGGAGAAGGCGATGCTTTTCCCTTATCACATGGGTACTACAAGGATTGCTATTGTCATTTAGTTCTGCCCTCTCCTGTTCAGCTGTCATTAACTCTTGATCCCCAATTAAGGAAAGTCTTAGGGACACACTGAAAGAACTTGAGTTCGCTGTCTTTCTCTCCCCCTGTTGAAATATGCCACGGTTGTGACCGATGGTGTCCCTTTGCGGGCCTCCTTGTTCTTTTGTCGTTTTTATTGATTGTACACTGAATTGTTGTTTATATTGCTTGTACCCTTGCAACTATACAACTACCTTTCTGTGAAGCGCTCTGATACCCCCGGTGGTCATGTCCGCGGTACATAAAACTCTCAAAATAAATAAATCCAACCCTTCTGTCCTTTGCGGTGACTGCGGTTCAATTAATATATTAGTCTGTTTGAAACAATCACTCTTTCCTTTCAGGTAACTGAGATTGATTAAATATATGGCCAAGGAGACACATAAATAAGGCAGTCAGAGGGACTGTGAAAGGTACAGAATCAGAAGTAAAAGCTAATGAGCAGTGTGCAGGTCAGAGGGTCTGACCAATAAAGGTTTTCTGGTGCTGAGGCATGTACTTCAGAAGGCAAGAGACTCAAAAGAATAAATCATTCTCTAAGCTAACAGTCTGCAAATTGAACTACTGAGAACAGAAGCCACGTTTTTAATGATCTCATAAATGAGGACAGTTGGTTGATAGCACGCAAATTTCTGGGCAAGGAATTAAACGTTTTGGCCACAGTCCCCAAGAAAGCACAAGCACTTGTGGCTGAACCCATTGAACTGGAAGTAAATAAGCTTCTGATGACCTCACTGTGTGGCTTGGCTTATGATACAACATCTTGCTGTGCATATTGAGGCTGAAAATGGTAAGCACTAAATACTATACAAAGGGGAGATTTACAATTTTTTCACATCGCGCACTGTTGCAGCCACAAATGCTGCACTGCGTGAAAAGGAGAGAAGAGGAAAGCGCCCAATTTACTAAACTAAGGCACTCTCCTCCCCTGTCCCTTGCGCCGGCACTGAAATCAGCTGCCGTGCGCCATGGAGACACCTTCGAGCCAGGCTGCAAGGGTGTCTTCAGGACAGGGGTGGCTGGTGACATTTGAAAGTGGTTGGGACGTAAAATTAGTACCGTACTGCACTAGGGCGAGCGAGAGCAGTGAGCGAGCCCGAACAACTTAAGGGAGGGTTGGGGTGGAGGGGGGTTCTTTCCCGAGAAAATTTTGAAAAAAAAGTGGACAGAAGGTGCATTTTCAAGCAAACTTGAGGAAGCAGGAGGGATAATAAAGCAATACGATTGAAATATTTATCAGTTATAGAGGACAATCTTTGCGTATTTTGCCAGCAGAGTGCCCCTGCTTTTACTAAATAACCTGTCAGCACTAAAACAAGTTTCTTCCCGTAACCGCTTTTCAATAAGGAATCTTCAGTCTGTTCTTGTTTTCCTCAGAAGATCCCTCAGCGTTCTGGTCTGTTTTAATGCAATTTCTAAACCAATCTAATATGCAAAGCGAGAGTTTCCCATTATTTATCTTATTTCATGGTTATAAGTGCTTTATTCAATTCACAATGAAGGGTCACTCAAAGTCTCCCACATATGGCCATAAAATGTCACAGATAAGCAAACCCAATCACTGGAAATGTCACACTTAAGCCAACTGGAAACTTGGCAGCTATGAGCAGGCAAGGGGGGGCTTCAAGAGAAAGACGGCGAGAAAGAGAGGGGGGCAGAGAGAAGACCATCAGGGGGAGAGAGAGAGAATGAATGGATGGAGAGAGAGAGAGAAACACAGTTTGAAGGTCCTTGGTATGTTCTTCCCTCTCACAGAGGGATCTGGTCCATTGCCAAGTGGAATAGCGACACTGTTATTGGAACTGGAAGGGGCCCCCTCTTGTTGGTGTCCGCTCTCCCTGAGCACTGATATAGCCAGGATATTTATCTCCATCTTGAAAACGTATCTTTTGTGTATTTCTAAAAGAAAAGCCTTTTTTGGCCCAGGTGGCGCTGGCTTTGAGCCAATTCAACAGCAGATCACGCTGTGACGTCAAACCAGGTATGGTGCACTCCTGGGAAGAGCCAGATCAAGTGTCTGCTATGACAACACTGGTTTAAATATAGCGAGCCTAGGGAACCCTTACATGTTGAATGCTGCTGTGTGATCATTAATTACATGATGAACGTGTGAGCTGAGTTAGCGCGCTCTTCTGTACTTCCCTCACCTCCACAGGTGAGGGAAGTAAAGGGCGCACGAGAGAGCCAGGTGCCAGTTAATGGAAGAGGGAGGGATCACTGCGCCACTGTTTCCCCGCCAACTTCAGAGCCTTTGAAAACAGCACAATAAAATCTGGAAACACGAGCCTGCGCTAGCCAGCTGTCAAAATGTGCCTATTTAGTTCATTAGGTAAACGTGTTTTAGGATAGAATTATACTCGAAATAATCCAATTCAGCAGGTTCCTGGAAAATCGGTGCTTTTTATTACAGTGTATGGCAATGTTATTGCCTGCAGCCTAACGCAATGCCCTCGTAAGTACAGCTGGGCACGAGGAGTAATACTTTTCATTTTGTACGTTTTCGTTATGGACTGTATTCTGTGTTCCTGAAGGTGTCGGCACTGCTTGCATGCATTGCTTGTATTTTTATGAACATTCACATTGGTGTAATCTGCAGCTTCTGTTTGAAGGGTCCTTCGAATTGCGACACCTGTTCTCGTTGCGTTATTTTCACCTTTTTGCCACTGTGTGCCTAACGTGCCTGGTAAATCTGTGAAACAGTAATTTGGGGGTTATATGACTACACAAAAGGTACACGGTTGCCCAGGAACAGAGGCAACATTCTGGCACACCAGTGATTCTCGCGGGGGGGGGGGGGGTCTCGCGGGTGTGGGGGGGTATCGCTGGGGTGGGGGGAGGGTTAAAAATATAAAGAAAAGAAAACTTACCTGACCGGGTATCGCCGACTCTGCTTCTGGGCTGGGGTCCCGCGTTCACGTTCTGAACAGGAACAGGCATGCTGCCTGCAGCTCCCTCCCCTCCTGTAAGCTAATCACAATGCTGCAATGGCAGCGTTGTGATTGGTGAAGAGTACCGGGCGGCGCCCAGCTGGGCACCAGTACGGAGGCCATTTTCTCTATGTTGGCTGCATGCAGCCTACATAGAGAAAATGTAGAGTGCGCATGACTGCTTTGGTCGGCCCAAGGGCAGACCAAGCAGTCTGAGAACTTAGAGTGGTGCAAGCCACTCCTCCTAGACCTGCCCACCTCCCCCGCCCCCAACCAGGCGTACGCTCCCGCCCCAACCAGGCATTCCCAGTGCAGTCTGCTTTCTCGCAGCGTGAGAAGTAGAAAATAAAATGGTATTTGAAATAGCGAGAAAGCAGTGAGGCGGCGCTCCACCGCCCAAATGGAGCAGCAGCCACTGTCCAGGAGTCTTGCATAGGTTTTCTACTGGAATGGAATCCTTCCAGGACAAAATACCATGCTTAGACTAACTTGAAGCCTTTACCGACTTTGTATGTGTGCTGTACAGTGCAGCACACATTCAAAGTTGAAAAAGGAAGAAATGAAAGCATGTCTCCTTCCTTGTGCCTACTTTGAAAGGGCGCAGTTTTCTCACGCTAAACCCTGTTTACTTTGTTTAGTAAATTGGGTTTAGCATGAGAAACCTTGGGTGGTTGCATGGGAACGCCCATGATCCAACCATGGTACGGCGCCGTGGCGCTAAGTAATGCAAAGCAGCGCCCTTTGCGCTGCTGTGCATTAGTTTGTTATTTCCAGCGGTAAACAAGTTTAGCACTGGAAAGTAAATCTGGAATAAAAAGATTTTGCGCCGATTTGCTTCACTTTATGTGACACAAAAACAGCGTAAAATCTTAGTAAATCTCCCCAAAGTGCTTTAAAGTAGCTCTGTGGTCCACATCCAGCTAATGCACAGGAGTTCAGACAAGAATGGCAGAGGAACGCAGAGGAAGCTGGGGTACAAGACTAGCAGCAGCGTTTTGAATCCATCACAGGTAAGAAATGGGGGAACCCAAAAACAGAGAATTGCAATAGTCCAGGCAGCTGAGCACAGTCACCTCAACCATCAGTGGAGGCATGAATGAGGGAAGGAAAGGAAGATTTGTGTGAAGAAATTTAAAGATTAAGAAGCAGGAAGAAGACAGCTTATTGGCTTCAGTCCAACACTGCTGCAAGGCTATGCTGTTGGATATAGAGCAGTAGGCAAATCTCTCTTAACATAAATGAAATTGAACTGGAAAGAGGGTTTGTCATAATTCAGAACAACTTTCTCTGGTCTTCCCGTTAGTTAGCTTGGATACTGGGAGGCTATCTGTGGTTTTACTAAGATATATATAAAAACCGTTCAGACCTATTTCATAAATGCTTCTCAGCTGACCGATACATTTATATGATGTGTGTTAGAGGCAAAACTGTCAGAGAATTAGGCGATTTAAATTAATTAAAGAAACAAAAAGGATGGTTAAAGCAATAGACACTGAAAGATTTGTCCCTTGAGAGGCGTAGTACTGTTCATAAATACTCGATTCTTGTTACAATTCATGTATTTGCTAAGCTTCCCTTTCATAAAAATGTCACTGATGTCATCACTATCATGTAGACTGAAGTGTGACTTTTTTGAGACTGCTAACAAACGCATTTAGCCTTTCTTTGCACTTTGCCGCTGACCTAGGCACCCACAGGGGGCCACTAGAGAGGTTGGCGCTCTAGTGTCGCCTGGGCACCCTACACCCCCGCCCCCTTTGGGGGGCAGGGACTCCGGTTGGAGTCCCCCCTAATTCCTGCCTGGTCGTGACGCGAGGGGCGTCACTTCCTGGGCATCTTGGACTTGGGGTGAAGAACCAGAACCTTTTGGGTCCGGCGGCGCAGGGTACGCCTTAATCTCCTGGGTTCTCCTGCTTCAGCTAACAGAGACACGGGGACACTCCGTCGGCATAAAAGATCAGATTTTATTAGCTGCAGCTAGTACAGTTATCCTAGAAGTACACACGGTATGTTCTCAGGAGACTGCCACATCACTCCGTGGCGCACAACCTTATATAGTACATACGTGAAATATACATTAACCAAAGAAACACCTAAAACATATAGAAAGAGCCAATAAGAAAGGTTGGAAAACAGAACAGAACCAATAGGAAAGGTTTGAAAACAAAGTATCGGGTAACTCGAAGAGTCTCTCCTCCAACTGTGTTTGTCACCCCTCCCCAAGAACTAATTCATTAACAGGTTTGTGGTCGACTCGCAGGTGACGAGATACGTTTGTGTGTTTTGGAGGACAGTTGTGAAACGAGAGAATACTAGCAGAAGACAGTGAAGGCCAGACGATAAGATAAAGTTAGAAGAGAATAGTGTGAACCAACAGTTAGTTGAGACAGGGATTAGAAAAACCAGATGGGGATTAGTGTACTCGGTCAGTGCTAACATTAGCTTTGTAAATAGTGACAGAAGGCTTATTTCGACACGAAGCTGCAGAAAAAGCAGAAAAGACTATGTTCGCCGTGCTGCCTGAGTGAGGGCAACACAAAATGGCGGCGGAGCACAAAATGGCGGGTCGATTCGATCACGATCGAAAATCGAATTTCCTCAGACCCTCCTTTTGCCAGAACTCAGGCAAGATACATAGACTCACGTTAATCTGAGTCAATGTCGATGGCCATGAGGTCATCGAGCTGTTGCTGTAGCATCATTCGAATATTCTCTGTTACTTGTGGTTTGGGTTTAGGGATGCACATAGTAGCACACAGGTCGCAGACGGCGGGACCACAGTGCATACAAAGGCAACAAGAGAAAATGATGGTCAAAAATACTCCAACGAATGTCAATACCTTCCAACCCCATTTGGACAGTAGTCCCCAAAACTACTCCAATAATGACCAATCTCCTTCATCCTGATGAATCGACTCAGAGATTATATGTAACTTAGAGATAGCTTGGTATACTGTTGGAGCGTCATTAGGTATGAAAATACAGCAACTTGACCCGATCAATTTGCACACTCCACCACGATCCACAAGAACAAAGTCTAAGGCAACTCGGTTTTGTAACGTCATAAGACGGTCTGCTTGTAGTTCTGCCGTGATATTACTTATATATATATACTAATATTTTTTATACAGAGACACCTTTTTTCTACAGATCAAAGGTGTAGCAATGGGAGCTTGTTTTGCTCCAAATTTTGCAATACTGTATGTTCATCATTTGGAAACCACTATTTTTCATACTCCCATGAATCCTTTTCTCAATAGGATTAATCTATGGCGTTGTTACATAGACGACATTCTCCTACTTTGGCGTGGTACACATGAACATCTTGTATCTTTCATGACTTGGCTAAACAACTCTCAAAAACATCTCACTTTCACCAGTGATGTTAGGACTAATGACCTTCCTTTTCTTGACCTTACGTTGCATGCAGAAGAAGGATCCATAGGTACCAATCTCTATCGCAAGCCTACAGAACGTAACACCCTTTTAATGTATTCCAGCTATCACCCAAGAGGCCTTAGAGATGGCCTACCCTATGGCCAGTTCCTTCGAATTCGAAGAAATTGCAAATGGCGAAAGGACTATTTTAGGGAAGCTGCTATTCTATCTGAAAAATTGGTCTCAAGAGGTTATCCGAAACGCATCGTCTCTCGTGCTCAAAAATGAGCCTGGTATTGTCACAGGGAGATCCTCCTCGCCCCCTCAGAGAAAAAAACCAATCTGCGCATCCCTTTTGTGTCTAACTACAGCCCTTCAAGCAATTTGATTAGCAAAGTGATAAAAAGAAACTGGTTGATTCTTCGTACTCATGCTCAATTCAAAGAACCCCCCCCTTTTTTCATACAAAAGGGGTACCAATTTGTCAGATAAATTGGTCCACGCCATCACATGGCCCACAAAAGAAAAGAAGACTCAATCTGTAACCACCCCCTGGGGCCTTCCCCCAGTTGTAGGCCATTACAAATGCCAAACCTGTGCTGCCTGTAATCTTACGCTTAACACCAAGGATTTTGTTACATCAGATCAAACATACCAACTGAAAACCTTTTCCAATTGTCGTACCAACAATGTCATTTATGCCATCCGTTGTCCGTGCAACCTTCTTTACATCGGCCAGACAACACAGATGGTAAAACAACGGATTTTCCAACATCAAAGCCGCATACGATGCAATGTTGAAACTGCACCTCTTGTTGCGCATTACAAAGAAAAAAACCACTCAGAAACTGACTTGATCTGGCAAGTAATTGATCGTCCAATACTCCCACTACGAGGGGGTAACCTTCAACTCTTGCTGAACAAATGCGAGTGCCGATGGATCGCACGCTGTGACTCATTCAATTATGGATTGAACACTTTGCATGAATGGAATACAGTCACCAACACATCTTAAACCTTTTCCTATCATTTTCTGACCTGGTTTACAATGTTTGATCCTTTTGTGGAAATTTAGCTTGCAAACTGAACATTATCTGCGCCATCTTGCCCCTCCCCAGCGCCACACACAGCGAATGCACGGCCGCCATTTTAGGCACCCCACTCTCTCCCCGCTCACTCTCGATCGCCAGCGCTTTCCCCCGGCGCTGCGAGCATCCCCCCGCGCGCCGGCCACCCCCGCTCTCTCATACAGGCCATAAACCCTCTCCTTCTGCGCGACCCTGCTACGGAACCACATCCGACCGACATCCCATACATGGTCATGCCTCTCCTTTGATAACCCCCTTCCTCTGCGCCCCATTGTCCGAACTGGTCCCAGGCCATCACCTAGCCCTGCGGATGCAGTTTATTGCCCCTACTGTAAGGGAAACACCCCGCATCAAAGGGATTACAGTAGATCAAAGCCCCTACCCCCTGAGACCCGGCCGGTTGCACATACCCCCGGGAATTAGCGGAATTCCCTGCTGCGCGATAGCCATCTCCCACTGCGGGTAGGGTGGGAACCTCTACTGTAACTATGTGTGGGATCGGATCTGAACCGGGGCTTCAGGGGATATTCCCCCCGGACATCAAGGGAATCTCAAGAATGTACTATATGTAATAAAGCAATAAACCGGTGTATAAGAGACCAGGTCTCAGAGATGCGGTTAGAGCACCTCGTGACGATACCTTGCTGTCTGATCTGATGTGTTCTGCTCCGACGGAATAAAACTTTGTTTCCTGCCTTCCAGTCTCCGGCACCTGCCTCTTTTATTGGTAAATCATCGAGTGGTATGAGAGGCGATTACCGCCGGGCAAATCCTTGAAAGGTTATCGACTGAAACTGCCGCTACCATTTAACAATTGGCGCCCAAACGTGGGGCCCATCAGCGACACGTGGATCCAGTGGGAGAGGTCCCGACGACAGAGTGAACGACTGCAACGATCGGGAGAGCTCCTGCCCAATAGACCCTCGTCTGGCAGCCGATCATCCGAACTTCACTGGTTCCGAGCAGACCTCTCTCGAGTGATCTACGGTCCTGACTGGGAACCATCAGGAGTGCCGCGGCAAATACGGAGAGTAGAGGACGATCGGGCGCTGGAGGCGGAAGACGAGAAACTGTCCACGCGGTCCGGGTAAGGTCGTGATACACGACAAATTGAGAAATAATTGATTGATTGTTTGACGCTTTGGAAATACTAGTATTGCTCATTGATTGTTCTTTTTGAGATATTCGCTGTCTACAAACGGGGAGGAGTAGAAATACTCTCTCTCTCTCCCTTTGCAGATAGTGAAGGGTAGGTAACGCAGACTTTTGTCCCCGTTGAAACCCGTCGTGCCTATCTTTATCTCCCCATTGATTGATTGTCCGAACATTGATTGTTTTGAAGAATAGTGCTTTTTGAGATATTCTCTGTTTGCAAATAACGTAGAATAGGAATATTCTGTCTAGTCTTTGCAAATAGTGAAGGGTAGGTAACGCAGACTTTTGTCCCCGTTGAAACCCGTCGTGCCTATCTTTATCTCCCCATTGATTGATTGATTGATTGTCCGAACACTAGTTGTTCGATATTGGTTCTTTGGAGGTATTCTCTGCTTACAAATAACGAAGAATAGAGATATTCTGTCTAGTCTTTGCAAGCAGTGAAAAGATAGGTAGTGCTGACTTTTGTCCCCGTTGAAACCCGTCATGTCTATCTTCTCCCCACTGATTGGTAGTTGGTTCTGCCCGGACCGCTTATTAGAGGTGAACCACCCGGCTCCACTGGAAGGCACCCCTAATAAGGACATGTTCACTAAATATGGACTAGTCGCCGTAGCCTATAGCAAGCTGTGGCATAAATATACCAAGAAGGACCCCGAAAGTCAGTGGCCACTGATGGGATCCTTCGAGGACCATAAGATAGAAGCGCTAGAAATAGCTCTGCGTAGCAATAAGACGACGCCTACTATGCTTGACAGTATCGGCATGTGGCGCAAAGAAGCGACGCAACGGAAAAAGAGGGAAGAAGTAAAAGCAGAAAAGGAATTACGAAAGGCAGCTCACCTTGCCGCTAGAAAGTTAGAAGAAGACATAAAGGAGAGAAGGGAAACTAAACTAAGACAGGAGCCCGAAACCTCAGGCCAGTACGCTGTTAGGACCCCTTCTTTGCTCTACCCTGAGTTGTCCTCCAAGCAGCGAACGAATGATGAATTACTGTTAGGTCCCCCGATCATTTACATGCCCCTCCATATGCACCCTCCCAGTCAGTAGCGCAACATCTACAACCCCCGAACACGAGCGAAAGCAGTACAGAGGCCTCGGTCCTCACGGCCTCCGCGCCGGCCGAGCCTCCTGTGCTGGACACAACGTCGGCTATAACGATAGACGACCCAGAGATGAGAAAGAAAGAGTCCACCAGAATGAATCGGCTAGCGAAGGATGAACGAACAGGAATCGACAAGATAGTAAAGGCACTGGTAGGATCCTTTTTGACCTTACAAAAACTAAAATAACGCTAGGAGTTAGCCCTTTGTGGGACATATGAAACCAAGGGAAGGAGTCAAGCTCACGGTCGAGACGACCGCGAGGTAGCCCGACTCCATTACTCTCGCTATCTAAACATGTCTGCCCTACTGCCCACCCCGCCCAATAAGCATGACAAAATCCCGCACAAACGGAAGCCTGCTGACACCCACCATCGACGTCACCAAACTAGGGCTAGATCGCGCACAATTGGGCTATGTTATTTTTCCGATTGCACAGTAACCTCCTTGTGCTCGTCATCAGACTGCAAATATGTACAAACACTCCAACGAAGTAATATAGTTATAACATTTTAATAACTTATAGGATATAACAAACACACCAACAGGGTAAACAGGTTAAAACACGTTTTAAAACAACTATTTACATGACAGTCTGCTGCAACCTCCATCCCAAAGCCTTAACGTCCACGTGACACCGTCCTCGCCTCGCCTTCCTCGAAATTGCAACATTGGCCTGTTTTGGGCGGTCCCTCTTAGTTGACTTTGGGCTATAAAAGCCATGCAAAAATCCCTTGACATCAGTGGCGGGCGATTGTGCGAATAGGCCGGAGGCTATACGAAGCGCCGAAGTTCTGGCAACACCAAGGCGGAGCCCGCCACGCTGTGCGGGCCTTTCCGCTTTCTCTTCTTCTTTCTTTAATGAGGGCTGGTGCCCTGGCGGGGGGAGGCGACGCGGACGGGCCTCCCCCACCTCCCCAGGTGGAGGCTCGCCGGGCACCCCAACCGTCTTTGACTCACCGGCCAGCTAAGCTGCACCCAACCGTCTTTAATTCGCCGGCCAGCTAAGCTGCACCCAACCGTCTTTAATTCGCCGGCCAGCTAAGCTGCACCCAGCCATCTTTTTCATCGGCCTGCTGAATTTCACCCTGGCACGCTGTGCGGATCTTCCCAGTCACTTCTTCCTTCAATAACGGAGGGTGCCCTGGCGGGGGGAGGCGACGCGGACGGGCCTCCCCCACCTCCCCAGGTGGAGGCTCGCCAGCAGATGAGGGCACCCCAACCGCATCTTTCACACGTCAGCCAGCTGAGTTGCGCCCTGCCACTTCATTCGCCGTTCGGCTGAGCCGGCACCCCTGCACGCGGCCGCCAGGCAACCACCCAAGCACCGGGTTCACCAGGACTGCCGCTAGCACCCGACGTGAGGAGTGGGCCCCCGCAGCAAGGTAATCGGGGACCCCCCCCGGTGGTGATACCATCCAAACTGCTGTCGTCACTGCTACTGGAATCACCCCGGTGGCAGTACCATCCGAACTGCCGCTGTTACTGCTGCTGGCTCCTCTCCGGTGACTGTACCGAAGAGCTGCTGCTACTGCTGCCCTTGAACTCCGGCGGTTGACCCCTCCGGTTCCAGGCCTGGCCCACCGTGAGACTATTCTGGACTCGAAAGCTTGTTTGCTAGGGCATGGGCCCCACCCTTGACAGAACGCTCCCCTCAGCCTTGCAGAATTGGTTGGAGTCATTTGACATTCGACTCCTGCGGACTTCCGGTAAGGACAAAACCACCACCATTGCTCTTTTTGCCCCCGGGCGGCAGCCACCTTGCCTCCGCTTGGTGCAGTGAGACAGTAAAGCGTCGGCGGAAGAACCCGCCTGCTGCCCCGCCCTAAGAACAAACCATGGCATTGCTACAAGGTTGCAGTGACGCCATGCTGACGCAAAGTTGACGCTAACGAAAGTTCTCGAACTACCGAAAGGAATTCTGGTTCAACAGCTAATTCATGGAAAGACTTAGACTGTGCACTGGCCCGACCCCGCCCCAAGATGGCGCTGATGTAGGAGTGGCCTACAACTCCTTGTGGCGTTCCAGCCACGTGACATTTGTGTTAAAAAGAGATATATATATATATATGTATGCGATGCTTTCACACATGATGGTGGGGGAAAGGGGGAACCGATTTTTATGTTAATCTAGTGTTGCTCATGTTGCTCGACGCCTCTCGCACCGTGGCCGGCCTATAGCGGCTGTAGGCCCGTATTTCTACACTGACATTGTTTTAAATAAAGGGCTTCTTAAAAAGGAATTACGGAATCAGTGTCATGACTAATCATCTGCGTTGTTGAAGGTTTCTCTTTTTAAATAAAAGATTGTCACTCCTAAGCAAAAGCATACAGATAATACGGACTCAATTTGCCTAAAATATTTTTGTTTGACGGAATTTGTACCCATCACGCCTGCCCCCCTTTTTCCAAGAATTGTCAAATCAATAATGAACTATAACTTAAGGTATATGTCGCACGCAAGGTATGGTATCCTGCACCATAATACACGACCAATTGAGAAATACATGCACGACCAGGGAACCCGAATTTAGGAGATGAATGAACTAGAGCATCTTTGCCTCGAACTAAAGAATAATAGGTCCGTGGTATTACCCACCCCTGCGGCTAGCCTGGTACATGGTAGGTAGAACCTTTCGTGTCTGCGCGCGCTGGGGTATTTTGAATACTGCACCTCCCCTCCCCTCTTATTTTCCCCTCTATAGGTCACGACGAAGTTCCGACTGAAGAGTGGAGTGGACATGGACCGCACCAAGTTCAATATCAGGGAAAACATAGACAAACGTTGTGAGATAGTGCGTAAAATTACAGACCACCATTGGGAACATGAAAAACTGTATGATATGATTGTGCGTGTGTACTACGATTATACGATATGAATGTGTATGCATTTCATGCTTGGGTCACTTGAAAGAGAGCGTCATTGTATGATTGAAGTGCTCGTCCACCGATCAAAGGGAGGAGAATAAAGGGTCAGACAACCCATAAGATAAACTACAAAATACTAAAGGTACGCAGCATGCATAGGAATAGAGGACAGGAAAGGAGAGGTCCCCGTGCTCGACGCAGCCCTGAGTCTCCGTCTTGATGCATGTACTGTCACACCCTATCCGGCATTTGTGTGTACGTGATCACCGAATTTATGTCTTTTCCCCACTTGTGTTTTCTTACATGGAACAGACCCATGCTACTCCATGTTGTGTGTGCACCAAGTGGCCTATTACCTTACCCATCTCTCTCTCTCTCGTTTTGTGTCGTATGTATGCCGAAATAGCCTACTTGATGCACATGTCTCTCTCTCTCTCTCTCTCTCTCTCTCTCTCTCTCTCTCTCTCTCTCTCTCTCTCTCTCTCTCTCTCTCTCTCCCCCTCCCTCGCAAAAGGCTCTTTCTTGCCCTCTTTCTTCTTGAATAAATTAACGACATACACCTCTTTGGTAAGTGTATAATTGGCCTGAACACAGTGGTGTTCGAACAAATTGACAGAAACAAAAACGACCATACTTTACCACGTTACTACCTCTCCTTTTTACAAACGTTAAGCCTAATCGGCTGAGAAGGAAAGGACAGGTAAGACGACTGATGTCTCCCAATCTGACCCTCAACACGGGGACTATATGTCAGTGGTTTTTGTTCTTAAAGGACACCATCTCCACCGCCCAGAATTACCCCTGACCAATTAGCCCGAAATAGAATGTCTAAAGCACCCTGTTCTCCCAAAGATAACTCCAGCCCTATACTAGCCGTCTCAGAGTATCCCGAACGAAACAGCTGATGGCCCTGTTTTAAACTGATAAAGGGTCACCTACTGTATGAAAAGGATACTCGTGAGCGCATGACCGTAGCACCTCGCACTTACGGGTATTACCAAACCTTGTATTATAGGGCGCAGAAACTGACACCTAGAAGGCCAGACGATGGACAGGGACACCCACAGAACCCTGCACCACAGCAGTAATTAATAGATTAGTAACACGCACATTAACATCAGAGTTAATAGACACCAATCATATAGTAACAGATAAGAGCATTTCCGCAACTACTCAGTGGTTGGGAGAGAGAATGAAGTATGTAAATGTCTTCCCTGCCAAAATCTCTAAGACTTTCGTTTCTTATAACCTATTCAAGGATAACCTGCAGCCATCGGAAGAGAGGGGTCGGACGTGACGCACAGTCTGGCTGCGGATCATAAAGCATCTATGACATCGACCAAGGGGGAAGCGACGAAGCAAAAAGGGTGTGAGACGAGACACCATTATCAGAACGATAAGCGCGAAGGGCTACATCGAGGCCCCTGCTCACTGACCAGCGTGCCTGAAGTCTCAACCCGTCGGGCCCGATTGATGGGCCCAGTGCCGAAAGATTCTGCTCTCCTTGGTCCGCATTTTTGATCCGATCCCACGCCACCCCATTCTCTCTTCCTCTTTCATTTGGACTATGACTTTGACCTACTACCGAGGAACAAAAGGCCGGCACCCTGTCTCAAAGTACCTGTGGTGAACTGTGTTAAGGAACAGGACTGTGATAAAAGAACAGTGAGTGGTCACACCCTGCCACGTGAGAAATCGGATTTGAGCTGGACCTTGGCTCCACCGCCGGTGCTCAACAGTGCCAACGAAAGAAGAATGAATGAATGTGTGTGTACTTGTAAAGCGCACTATCACTCCTGTCGGAGTATCCTGGCGCTGAAGACCGCTGGGGAACCCGTCCTGGTTTTCCCTGTGAGATGGTCCCTTACTGGGTATCTCCAAGGTGAAACCAGGCATCCCCGGCGTCTGTGGGGGGCCGTTGTAGAGATGAGGCAAGCTTAATGCCCAGAGTTGCCGAGTGTGCTCCTGGTTAGAGTAGGTACCGAGGCGAGAATTATCGGGTCCGTTTTGACCCTGGTCCACGACCCTGCCGCGTCGGGAATTGAACCCTGGTTGACAACAATGAGAGCTTACCAGTGATAGCTCTTTATAAAACAAGGACACTGGAAAGAAGAACCCATGTCAAAGTTGAAAATCCTCTCCCAACCACCTTATTATATTAGCTATCTTCTTCATGATGTTGCATCAATCACTTCCGACTGTACACTGAGAAGTTAAGAAAATGTAACTTTGTATAGTAACATTCATACAACACCAGCCATGTACACGACTATACTGCAACTTTGAATGTACTTCCTCCTCGCCTACTTTATCAAACTGTATGAGACAATGTACAAATGTGTTAGATTACTCCTGCCTACCCTAAAGACTCTGTATCTTTAAATGTATGACGAACATTGACGATACTGTAACTGAAAGGCTAACAAAGGTGAATATTGGCCGGACAAGCTGGCGAGATATGTTAAAAGGGAGGACTGTGGAAATTTAGCTTGCAAACTGAACATTATCTGCGCCATCTTGCCCCTCCCCAGCGCCACACACAGCGAATGCACGGCCGCCATTTTAGGCACCCCACTCTCTCCCCGCTCACTCTCGATCGCCAGCGCTTTCCCCCGGTGCTGCGAGCATCCCCCCGCGCGCCGGCCACCCCCGCTCTCTCATACAGGCCATAAACCCTCTCCTTATGCGCGACCCTGCTACGGAACCACATCCGACCGACATCCCATACATGGTTATGCCTCTCCTTTGATAACCCCCTTCCTCTGCGCCCCATTGTCCGAACTGGTCCCAGGCCATCACCTAGCCCTGCGGATGCAGTTTATTGCCCCTACTGTAAGGGAAACACCCCGCATCAAAGGGATTACAGTAGATCAAAGCCCCTACCCCCTGAGACCCGGCCGGTTGCACATACCCCCGGGAATTAGCGGAATTCCCTGCTGCGCGATAGCCATCTCCCACTGCGGGTAGGGTGGGAACCTCTACTGTAACTATGTGTGGGATCGGATCTGAACCGGGGCTTCAGGGGATATTCCCCCCGGACATCAAGGGAATCTCAAGAATGTACTATATGTAATAAAGCAATAAACCGGTGTATAAGAGACCAGGTCTCAGAGATGCGGTTAGAGCACCTCGTGACGATACCTTGCTGTCTGATCTGATGTGTTCTGCTCCGACGGAATAAAACTTTGTTTCCTGCCTTCCAGTCTCCGGCGCCTGCCTCTTTTATTGGTAAATCATCGAGTGGTATGAGAGGCGATTACCGCCGGGCAAATCCTTGAAAGGTTATCGACTGAAACTGCCGCTACCATTTAACACTTTCACGTTGTTTATTTATTATTTTTTATTTTCTCTTTCCTGTGTTCCCTTCCCGTCCCCTTCTCCTCGCCTCCTCTCCCCCGCCTTCCCCTTCTTGCCCCCTTTGCAACCCCCTCCCACCGCCCCCGCCCCCTCGTCCCCCCATCCCTCTCTTCCCCCCATCCCCCATCCCCCCTCCCTTTCCCCCATCCCCCCTCCCCTTCTCTCTCTCTCTTTATCTATTTGATATAGTTTTAATTTCTCTTGGGTACACATGTTATTATCATATATAGTCGTGTTGCCCACTATTATTTTAATTTTAATTTGTTCGTCTTCTTTTGTATGCAATTCATTTGTTCTTCCTTCCCTTTGTTCCCTTCCCGTTCTCTATTTTATATAGAGTTGGTTTAGATTATTGTGGATATGACGCCTTTGAATCACGATTCTTAAATTGTATGTGTATCGTCGTATAACATGATTGTTATGAATGTCATTGTGTTAGAATTTATATTATTCAATTTCAGATTGATATACTACTTTATTATGTCCTGTACTGTATATTGTGTGTGATTTATACCCAATTTTCAAACCCTCCCCCCCTTTCTTTCCCCCCCTTCCCCTTCTTCTCTTTCTACCCCCCCTTTTTTCTTGTTATTTACTATTTGAGCTACTGTGTCTTGATACATTACTATATAATAATTATGATCTCTTAGTGCGTTTTACTCCAGTCTCGAACCGCTCACTCTCGGTGTTTTTTCCAATTGCTTGATTTTCGCTTCTACTTCGCTTTCCTTCTAACTGTTCCCCCCGGGGCACTACTTCGCTCATGCTAGTCCCAGGTCTAGCCTTTCCCTGGCTTGTCCCGCTCACGTGACACGCTGTAATTGACTCTTAACGATGTTGCATAGCGGTTGCCGTTACCGGCATGGACGTTTGATTCGCCCGTCTTTTCTTGTGGATTCGTTCCTGCCCTTCTAGTTACGTGACCCCCAGCGATTTAGTCCTTTGAAGAATTCCTCCCGAGGTAAGATCACATAGCGCAGGAGACGCCCTTTGATTCCGCTCCGCATTATAATTTACATTTACATTCCCTTGATTTCCCTAACTCCTTCCTCCCCTCCCTTTTCTCAGGCGTACAGAATTGATATCTACGTCTGGTTCCCGGACCTCGATTGCCTCCTGATTACATACTTCCTTGATGTTGATCCATGATTATTGCAACATTGGTAAATACAAGATCTCCCCCCCCCCCCTACCCTCCCTTGGTCTTATGATTTCTGTTCTACATGATTACTAACCCCGATCCCTTCGCCCTCCTATTCCCTTTTAGATTGTGCGCTGATTTACACCCGGGTTAATTCCCTTTCCATTGGATTCCCCGCACTTACTTGTACTATGCCCAGGTAAAATCTTCTCCCTTTCTTTCATTCTCTGGATTTTTCTATTCGGGCCTTTCTCTTTTGGATAACTCAAAACCCCATCTTTCCTCTTCCTTTACAGCACACGTTTATTTATGACCATTGTCCTGATGATGGCCTGAAATCAATCAGGCTGAAACGCCGTCGACAACCCTCAGCAAAGAACTTTGGCTTTTCTGTGGTCACTTATAAATTTGTTTGAACTTGATTGTATATAATTATATATTCGCTTGACCACATTGTCATTATTATTTCATCGTCGTTCACGCTGTCTTCACTTATTGTGTTCACTGCGCCGTTCACTATCACTAGCACGCTCAGTGCTCACTTATGTGTTTTGGTCATTTGTACCTTTATTGTACCGTAGTGCTGTTATAACTACCTACAATATATACCCTTTTCTAAAATCCTTTGTGGTCTTCCTTCCTTTCCCCCGTGATTTCATTATTGTTGTGAAACTTGCCTTTCTAATGATATCCAGTTGAGACATTGTTGTTTCGTTAAACATTATTGCCCGGTCTCTGCTGGGATAACGGGCGTACTCCTGTTTTTTGTTTCTTTGTGATATTACTTAAGGCTCCTACAGTGATGTCTATAGTGGTTTCTACGACACGAACCAGTTGCCTTATATTTCTGCTGTTGGCCATCGGACCCCAAAAAGGAAGAGTTCCTTTGAGGAAATCTCCTCCTTCTTGTCCTGCTGTGTCTTTAGAGTCAATAAACCCTCTGCCATATCTGTTTCGATGATGATTTGCAGAAGCGGAGTATGTAGGGGGAAGAAGGAAAGCTATATAACAGGTACCAGAAAAACCAGTTGGCAACTACGTGTAAGCCCTATTGTGGCAGATAAAATACGTGCCTTGGGATGGTACTAGAGGAGGCGAGTTCTGAGAGGAGTAGACGTATGTGTGGGAACAGTTGTTTCTTTGTACGGTATCAGTAGACGGACCATTAATTTGCAGACAGAAATTTCCCTGATGAGGAATAGTCCAAATCGGTGGAGATTTTCCTTGTTTAACCTTATCACTAAGGCTAGTGACATAATGGGTGACGTTCCAGTTAGTGTACGCTTTTCTTTCGTCAACGGAAATTTTACTATTTTCCATGATTTTAGCCATAGCTACCATTCCCTTTATCAATGAACTATGACTGAAATCCGGACCACCAATATATGAACTAACGGATCGTCTGAATTTGCTTTGATAGGCATTGGAGAAGATAACAAAATAAGCCCAAGCAGAACCCTCATAGGAGAACGGAAGAACTAGATATGGCATTCCTTTCTCTGTGGTATGTGGCATAAGTCCACACACCCAACAGTCAGTTGTATTGATCACTAATTGGTGTTGATGTAATAACTGGACAAATGAATTGTTGTAATACTCGGTTCTTCTAATGAGTTCATGTTGAGGAAGGGTATGAAATAGATGTGGAGAGACAGTAGAAGAAGACGAAGAGGTAGAAGGAGAGACAACTTTTTGCTGCAGAGCATTAATAATCCAACTTATACACGCCAAAAGGATACACAATAATATAATAATACACAAGGTTATACTAAAACGACTGTACATTAATCTACAGAATTCTTTCTTCATTATTTCCTTTCTCTCTCTTTTGCCTAATGTAGTTTCCATCTTTCTAAATGGATGCTCACGGCAATCTTCCTAAATCACTTGATTATGATTATCTGCCGTCCTATGACACTGCAAGTCCTGCAGGCCTATTGCCACTACTCAGGTCACAATCAAGACTCCTACCGTGACCCTGCAACCGGGATAGAATACTACATAGGAGAGAGAAAATCTTAGGTGTTCTTCAGTCTAGGTCTTAGGTTATAGTGTTCTTTGTCAGGTACAGTTTGGTCTCGGAACAATGTTCTCGGATTTGTCGTATTCAAGCGACGATGTGGTGTTATTGCTTCCTGAAGAATATCGTCATCCTCTTTCTCAGACAATGTTCCATTCAGGCGTGCATCACTGAAAGGTTCAAATCGTGGAATTTTTTCGCTCTCAGAGTCACTAATGCCCTTACGCATCCATTGATCAAAGGGTAGGGGCAAAGGCACTTTCTTACAATGCACGCCGTGAATCCAGTTTTTCTTTCCTTCGACCTTTACTGCTGTTCTCGTCGTGAGGAGAACCAACCGAGGCTCCCTCCACCTGGGCTCCAAATTTCTCGACCTTTGGAAATTCTTCGTGCAGACCCAGTCTCCTGGTCGGATGGAATGACCTGGGTCTGTGGAGGCCTCCGGCAAAGCACTCTGAACCTGTTGATGGAGAACACGCAATTTAGTTGTAAGTTCATGCAAGTAATCAATCAACATTGGATATGGCAAGTCTGAGTATTTCTTAGGGCGAGGGACACCCCATATATTAGCTGGGTGTCCAAACACCACTTCGTAAGGGCTAAGTCCCAAACGAGAGTGTACAGCAGTTCTGGTAGATAGAAGAGCCAATGGTAAAGCATTGGGCAAATTAAGTCCTGTACTAGCCTGCACTTTCGCTAGCTTTAGTTTCAAGGTTCCATTGTAGCATTCTACTAAACCCGCTGACTGTGGATGGTTTGCCGCATGAAACTTTTGCTTGATACCAAGACCCGCACAAACTTTTTGCATGACTTGGCCCACAAATTCGCTCCCATTGTCACTCCAGACAATGCGCGGCAAACCAAACCTAGGGAAAAATTATTTTAGTAGAACTTTGGCTGTGGATAAGGCGGTATTGTCTTTTAGAGGGTATGCTTCTATCCATCTAGAGAAGGCGCATACTACCACCAGAACATATTAGATTTTGTTGCATCGTTCCATATGAATGTAATCGATCTGCAACACCTCAAATGGATATGTCGGAGGAGCAGAGTGACCCGCTGGAGTTGGGGTTCCCTTTCCTGGATTGTACATCAAACAAACAATACAATGTTTCACTACATTGTCTGCACACTTTGGGATTCCTTCATTTTGCCACACTGGAGCCAGAAGCTTGCATATACCTTTTGCACTTAAGTGGGCTGGACCATGCGCCATAGTAACTACTGGGAGTACATAGGCATCTGGTAACAGCCAACATTGGTGTTCAGATAATTCCACCCAACATCCCATCTCATCTAACATTCCCGTACTTTCTTTCCACTTACTCAATTCTTTCTCTGTAGCTTCTTCCTGAATCGACCTTACACTTTCTACTGTATCCTCATACATTCCTCTCTCTCTAACCCAATTCGCAGGACCCGCAACATACATTCGACTTGTAGCATCTCTCGCTGTCTTTTTAGCTACTTCATCTGCAAATGCATTTCCTCGACCAACATCATCTGTAATCTTCTTGTGTGCACTACACTTCACAATTGCTATCTGAGCAGGTAAAGAAAGTGACTCAAGAAGATCAGTCACCAACTGACCATGTTGTATTTTAGTGCCATGTGAAGTAAGGAATCCCCTCTCTTTCCAAAGACGCCCAAAATTGAACGCCACACCAAATGCATACTGACTGTCAGTATATACATTCACTCTTTTTCCTTCTGACAACACACATACTCTCGTTACAGCTATCAGTTCTGCTGCCTGGGCTGAATTGTGTTTGATACGAGCTGTTTCCACAACTGTATGTAAAGTAGTAACAGCAGAGGCTGAAACTGCATCTCCATTAGGAAGCTTAAAGCAAGAACCATCCACCCATAGAATTCCATCTGGATTTTCTAGCGGCGTATCTTTCAAGTCAATTCTTCCTTTTGTCTCTTCCTCAGTACAGAGGAAACAATCATGTTGTTTTTCATCGTTTTTATCTACTGGAAGAGGCAACAAAGTGACTGGATTTAAAGTGTTACATCGTTTGATGTGCACATGACCAGCCAAAAGTGTCAACTCATATCCAGACAAACGAGCACTCGTAAGATGCTGTGTCTTCGTTCGGTTTAGTAAGGTATCCACTGCATGCGGCACCATAACAATAAGTGTGTTGTCTAACACTACTCCAGCAGACTGTCGAATAGAAATTGCTGCTGCTGTTGTCGCTTTAAGACAACTAGGTAATGCTTTAGCTACCGGATCTAACGTAGCTGAGAAATATGCACATGGTCGTTGTTTGTCTCCAAAACGCTGCGTTAAAACTGACAACGCACAACCCTCTCTCTCATGGACATAGAGCGTGAATGGCTTACTGTAATCGGGAGTACCCAATACAGGAGCAGAACATAACGCAGCACGCAAGTCAGTGAAACTCTTCTGACATTCGTCAGTCCATGGAAGGGGCTGAGGTGTATCTTTCAAAGTAAGTGCCAACAGAGGTTTGGCCAACAGAGAGAAGTTAGGGATCCACTTGTGGAGAAGTGTGGCTCACTGGTTAGAGTAGGCAGACCTGGAAGCAGAGGTCAGCCTGGGGCCAGGGTTCAATTCCCAGCTCGGCTGGGTCTTGAGTCCATAAATTGTCCATGGACTCGATAATTCTCGCTCCAGTGCATACTCGATTCATGGGTTCACACTCTGCGACTCTGGGCAATAGCTTGCTTAATCTCCACAATGGCCCCTCGCGGCGGGATGCCTGGCTCTCACCTTGTGGATGCCCTGCTGGGTTATCTCACAGGGGAATACCAGGACGGGTTCCCTAAGCAAGCGCTTAGAGACCGGTTGGTGATTTGCGCTATATAAATATCTGCACATTTACATTTACTGTCTACAATAAGAAGTAATGCCCAGGAAGGCACGGACCTCCCTTTGTGTGGATGGCACAGACATTTGCGCAATCGCCTGAATTCGTTCTGGGGTTAATTGTCGTCCCTCCTTTGATAGGAGATGACCCAAGTAGGTAACCTCTCGACGAACATATTGCAGTTTGAAAGGTGAAACCTTATGATTCAGATTAAACAAATGGCGTAACAATGCAACAGTCACATTTTTGCAAATATCTTCTGAATCAGCAGCGATCAACAAGTCGTCCATGTACTGGATAAGAGCAGCACCAGACGGCAAATTAAAAGTATCAAGATGACATTTTAAAGCTTGGCTGTAAATAGAGGGACTTTCACAATAGCCCTGAGATGCGCGCTTGAACCGGAAGCTTCGGCCTCCAAGAGAGAAGCCAAAAATATCCCTACTCTCTTCTGCAATGGGAATACTAAAGAAGGCATTCTTTAGATCAATAACAGAAAACCAAGTTGCTGTGGAAGGTATCATTGTCAACATAGCAGTGATATCTGGGACAACAGGAAATTGTGGTACAACTATTTTGTTTACCTCCCGAAGATCAATTACGAAACGCTATACAGGGGGTTGAGAAGGATCAGTGCGTTTAAGAACAGGAAGAATAGCACTATTGCATATGTTTCCTCTCGTTTCTTCAACCACACCCTTCTGAATCAAATCATGAATGACTTCCAAAAGCGCTTTTTCACCTTCAGTGGAAATTCTATACTGTGGAATACGAGGCAATTCAACATTAGGTTTGAGAGTAACAACATAAGGTGGAATCTCAAGACAGCCCACATCGTTCGGACCCGTGGCCCAAAGCGTTGCCGGAAGAGAAAGCAATTCAGGTGGAAACTGATCTTTGGACAAATACATTGGAGAAGTCAATTTCTGTCCTAAAGTAAGATGTACACCAGAAGGAGAACAATATATCGTAGCATGCATTCTTTTCAATAAGTCCAAACCCAACAGATTCTCACCGCAACCATTTGTCAAAAGAAGCGGAGCTTCCAAATCATATGGGCCAATTGAAATAGGCAAAGGGCAAGAAACCGGATTACGAACAGGGGCGCCAGAAAATCCTACAGATACATTCGTGAAGCCAGACAAAAGTGCCCCAGGGAGTTTAGAATGAATGATCGCACCAGTATCTAAAAGAAATGGCTCTGAAACACCCATTGTAGTGACTTTAACATAAGGTCCATTCTGATCTACTGGAATCGACACAACTCCCTTACTTTGTCCATGGCTGTCCTAGTTAGCATGAAGACTTTAATTCCCGTCTTCAATATAACAATCCTCATTATAATACTGTGTAGACCGAGCGTTTTGCTGATCAAAGTAATTTGCGGAATTAGAAGGAGGAGGAGAACGCTGTTCTTGGGTTAACATACCTCGACCTCTACCTCTGTTTGCTGACTGGAGGCCAGCACGACCTCGTGAAGCGATGGTGTCCCATTTTGCTGCAATAAAACCGGACAACTATTCTTGAAGTGACCTTCCTCTCTACAATAGGCACATTGATTAGGTCCTAACAAAGGTCGCGGAATATATGACTCAGGCTTTTGATACATCCTCTGAAACTGCGGAGGCTGTTGAAACTGAGGCTGAGCATGACGAGGTGGATAAGCCTGTTGCAAGAGAACCTTCGTTTTTAATTCTTTAGTCTTTTTCTCTTGCTTATCTCTTTCTTCTTTATCTCTATTTTCATAATATTGAGCAGTAGCCAATATCTGGGCTGAAGAAGAAACAGCCCATGAACTTTCGGAGTCCTTCAATTTATGCGACAGCTCGGGAAGCAAATTAAATACGAACTTATCCACAAATAACCGCTGTCCACCTTCCGTAGTCATGTCCTGACCACTGTGATCAATGAATGTCTCCTCGAAACGAGTAAAGAAGTCGGAGACACTCTCATCTTTCTTCTGTTTACACGTGGCTAGTTTATCCCAGTTAACTCTCAAGGCAGGCATCATCGTTTTCATTAATGTAATAATCCTACCAGGGAGTTCTGAAATCAAAGCATCAGGCTTCGCACCACCCACTTGGTTTCTATCTGCAGCGATTATAGCATCCCAATCTCCACCTAATTCTTGGGCATGATTCTCTTTACGAATCCTAGCCCATAATGCTTGTGGAACTACATTCCCCATCAACATATCAATATCTGCTAAATTCATGATGCAGGCTTCAACAGTTTGTGACAAATCTTTATAATAACCTGCAGGATTCTTACGAGGATCTGGTAGAGACTGTTTAAGGGCTAAAACTTCAGATCTTTTCCAGGGGACATGTACCCATATTCGCTGAAAGTGAGCAGGAATAAGTGGAACGTTACCTGCTGCTGCAACCTCTTCTCTCCATACCGGAGGAACCTCTCTCATTGGATAATTTTTCAGTGTATCGGAATCTAGAAAAGTCTGTGAGGTAAATAAGGTTCTAAAGGAAACAAGTGTCTTTACAGCGTCCTCAACCTTAGAACCCACAATGAGTCCCTTATCAAAATCAGCCTGAATGTCTAACAGACCCTGAGGAACCGAACCCAAGTCCATATCCTCCCATCCTTTAATAAGAGTATCACACATAGCATTGAAAACATATCTCTGCGTAGGCGCATTCCATTGTGAGAAGGTAGGCATAATATCAGGTACACTATACCGAGGACCCTTTTCAATCCATTTACGAGCAAGAGAGTCCAACATTTCCCGTTCTTCGGAATCTGGGAACTGACTACAAGACTGTCTTCGAGAAAATGCCGGAGACACATTTAATGCCTCAAAGAAAGGTGATAAAAGACCAGAGACCGTTTCTGTAAGTCGTTTACGCATAGACGGAGAATTGGACATAAGAATAGGGGACAAAGTATTAGGCGAACTAACGGAAAAGGAATCGGTAATTACTGGAGGAGCAGAAGGCAAAGAAAACGAAGGCAAAGGAGTCGAAGGCAAAGCCGGCAGAGGCGGCAATACTTGAGGGGGCAAATGTGGAAGAGCCGGAGCAGGCGGAGGCGCAACTGGCGGCTGAACAGGCTGTAACAACAGCGGTGCATTAGCACCTTGTGCATAGGGCGGAGGCAATCTCAATAGGTGAGACATCAAGGAATCCTCTTCTAAATCCTTACTTTTGTCAGAGGGGGAAACTGGCAACATCGGATAGCATTTATCTATTGTCATACGATGCTGTCTCTCTGAAATTTCCATCACATTATCGCCTTCATCATCTTTAAACTGTTGAGCAGCCTGTATAATGGTCATACCCTGTGCTTTCTTATCTCGTTTTTCTTGCTTAATTTTCTTCTGTTTGGCTTCCTTACGCCAAAGGCGGAAAGAGTCAAACATTGCCGGCCGGGCTTTTCTTTTGAATAAAACTGCTTCCAAATTATCTAGTATGTCAGGCTCAAAACTACCATTTTCTGGCCATTTTAAAACACCATAATTCTTCGTGTATCGGATCCATACCTCATTAAAGGCAATGGGGCCAACACCATGTTTAGAATAGAGCTCATAAGTGGGAGTTCCAACCGAAGGAATCGGACAAGAGTCCTCAAGCCGGGAATGCCTATTACAACCAAAGCAAAAAAAAATTCCAAACTTAGTCAGACCAGGCATCTCGTGATTTTACCGGACTGTTCACAAACATCAAGGGGGCAAACTCAGTTTACGCAGCACAAATGCACTTACCCCTCGGCTTTGGCTATTGCAATAGTCAAATCTAAGAACCCGAGGAACTAAGGAACCAAGAAAACTAAGGACCAAAATTGTGGGCGCGACCCACCAAATACTTAACTAAGGATGTCTTCTTACGCCAACAGAGGCCCCGTCTATCGTCACGCCTTACCATACATCATCGAAAGAGGGCCAAGGCAGGGTGGCAGTCAGGGCAGCAGTCGTCAGTAGCCGTCAGGAAGGAGTAACCGCGCTGCAAAAGACCTTCGGACCACTTTCGACATACAGGGGTCGCTTAACGTGGCTAGCGATTCCTCCAGAAGTTTCTTCACGACCTTCAGGCAGGACCACTACCTCTGAAGCCACCCTACGTTGGGCGCCAGTTGAAGAACCAGAACCTTTTGGGTCCGGCGGCGCAGGGTACGCCTTAATCTCCTGGGTTCTCCTGCTTCAGCTAACAGAGACACGGGGACACTCCGTCGGCGTAAAAGATCAGATTTTATTAGCTGCAGCTAGTACAGTTATCCTAGAAGTACACACCGTATGTTCTCAGGAGACTGTACTTCACTCCGTGGCGCACAACCTTATATAGTACATACGTGAAATATACATTAACCAAAGACACACCTAAAACATATAGAAAGAGCCAATAAGAAAGGTTGGAAAACAGAACAGAACCAATAGGAAAGGTTTGAAAACAAAGTATCGGGTAACTCGAAGAGTCTCTCCTCCAACTGTGTTTGTCACCCCTCCCCAAGAACTAATTCATTAACAGGTTTGAGGTCGACTCGCAGGTGACGAGATACGTTTGTGTGTTTTGGAGGACAGTTGTGAAACGAGAGAATACTAGCAGAAGACAGTGAAGGCCAGACGATAAGATAAAGTTAGAAGAGAATAGTGTGAACCAACAGATAGTTGAGACAGGGATTAGAAAAACCAGACGGGGATTAGTGTACTCGGTCAGTGCTAACATTAGCTTTGTAAATAGAGACAAAAGGCTTATTTCGACACGAAGCTGCAGAAAAAGCAGAAAAGACTATGTTCGCCGTGCTGCCTGAGTGAGGGCAACACAAAATGGGGGCGGAGCACAAAATGGCGGGTCGATTCGATCACGATCGAAAATCGAATTTCCTCAGGGGGAGGGTATATATCCCTCCCCCACCATGTTGGCGACCTCTTTGTTTGCCGTGCACGCTGTCTCCCTCCCTACTGCTTACCCGGCTTGGTGGTGGCAGGAGGGGGGTAGAGAATATTGTAATGTTTTCCTTTTTCGTTGCAGGCAGAGTTACAGGGCGATCTGGAAGCAGTCCGGTACCAAGGGTACCTCTGTGCGGCACCATAGGGGGTGCCAGAGCCAAATCCAAGGAGCCTCATGGGAGGGTCCTTGAAACCGTGTCGGCGCCCCGCTAGTCCTTTGGGCGGTTGCTATGCGACACTCCGCCCTGAAAGGGCACCAGTAAGAAGGTACCAACGGTCACGTGATCACTAGTAAGGGCAGCACATGCGGGTTCGCCTCGGTGCTGCCTAGCTCATCAGGCGGGCAGGCGGCCTAGTTGGTTGCCTGCCCTTGGTTCGCCCGTAAGATAACCCACCTATTACATAATGGTGTATGTAATAAACCTGCAGCAATTTTACCCAAACAAATAATCTGTGTTGTGTGTTTATTCTTGGGAAATGTATATATTGTTGGAGAAGTGTAAAAGGATGCCAATGACGATACTATATAGAAACCATAAACAAACAAATAAATAAACAAAGGAGCACGTCCCATGCTGAAAGATGAAGTGCGGCCTCCCTAAAATGGACGCCGCACTGTTGAAGCGATGCACACGAACACTTGTGTGAAGACAGATATGGCCGGAATTAGGGTGGCCTATTACTGCATTAAAATGCAAGCAACTATGGGTGCAGAAGGCTGGAAGTGCTTGGTCAGTTATTTAACAAGTAAAAACAGGATAGCGAGTGCCGTGATAAAAAATAAAGCACTATATTTTTAAATATGAAAGTGGGCGGCAATATGGACCCTCTGAAGCGCGGTTTGCTGGGCTGAAAGTGCTTAGCAGCATATACAAATGTACATGACAGAAAACATAATAAGTTTACCCACTTGAATACACCGCCAGCCATTGAATCCGAAACAAGCAGGACTAGCCTTGGAAGACGCGAGTACTAACAAAAGAAGCCCAACCTAAGATTAAGGCATGGAGAGTAAATAAAAGCAGTCACCACCAGTGGCAGAAAGGACATTTTTTTTAAAAACAAGCTCTTGCAATGCAAATTGGTCTCGCATTTGTGAGAGTTAGAGGTATTGGCGTTGTAAATGACAATGTCTTTTATCTACCAAAGGAATGAAAGAGGAAAAATATGTAAAGAGAAAGGATGCTAGAGAAAGGAGGAAAATGAAACCGAAATGGAATGAAACTGAGGAAATGGGATAAATTGAGTGAAAAGAAAATAGGGCTGAAAATAGAAACGGCACAATTAAGATAGAATGATGAAAAAGAGAAATAAAGAAAGCAAAAATGTCCAAAGATTAAGGGGCATATCAGCAACAACCGGCGATAATTATCGCTAAGCGCACTTAGTGCTAGGATAATTATCGCCGGCTAGCATGGATTTTTATCGCTGAGATAGCGTGCTATTAGCAACGCTTATCTCAAAAGCGATAAAAATCCTAGCGCTAACTGCCTAACGTGAGATTATCGCTGGAAACCCAGTGATAATCTCACGAAATGTGGTGTTAGCTTGTTGATAGGGACTCACAAACTTAGACATGATATCCACCTTCCATAGGATATCATGGCTAAGTCAATCCTGAAGCAGGCGTAGGGAAAGTAGCGATAACAGGGGTTATCGCTACTTTTCCTGCCGCTATGCTTTATAGCGTGGGGCTTGATGATAGGAGAAATGTCGACATTTCTCCTGTCATGTCAGGTCAGGCACGCCCACTTTGCATCTCATTAGAGATGCGAAGGTGGGCGTTAAGAATAGGTGCGCTAATGCAAGATTTCACGCGTTAGCGTGACCTTGCTAATTAGGCGATAACATTTTCTATCGCCGCCTTGTAAATATGCCCCTTACAAAGTAAATAAAGGAGGAAATAGAGAAGAATACATAGAAACAGGAGAAGAAAATAACAAATCAAAGCAGAGGAAAACAGAAAAAAGCAAGGTGGATGAAATGGAGCAGAAAGACATGGATTGGCAATCCAGGTTTCGAATTACCATGAAATCCCCCCTCACAGATGAACGAAAAAAACAGACGGCCTATGCCAGGGTACAAAACAGAGTCATATTTCGAGGCCCCCTTCAAAAACTGCCGGTGCTCAGCACAGTAAGACCCGGCCCAGTAAAAGTCCTGGGACTGCATTACACACCTATCTACTTTTTTGTCTCCCTGGGCATTATGAAATGGCCTGAGGGTGTCAGCACTAAACAAGCCACCACCGTAATATAATATTATGGGAACTCCTAGAAGACAGCGTACATTTGGATTTCCCTATTGAAAGGACCACTGGACAAATGCATTTTCGAGAAATCAGATGTTGTAAATGGGACAGTGTCTCTTATCTTTGATGCGCACTCGGCAAGAAAACACTCATTTATAATTTGGATGCAAGAGTTAATTGTGCTCAATTTCCTGACACGTTCGTCCAGCATACACCTACTTTTCCCCAAGCTATTATGAGTGTCTCCTCTTGTCTTTCAAGAACACCTATTTTTGTCCCTATCATATTTTAACTGTCCTCGTCTTTTTCTAGCCCCAAATGCTGCTTGCCTCCAATGCCACTCAAAACAATAAGTCGGTTCGTGGCTTTCAGCGGCGGAATTCGATGCATCCCTCTTTGTCTTGGAGTACGTCGGGCACTGTGGCCTGTAGGAAGGGATCGATTGGTATGCATGAGAATAGTGACCTTAGAATCCTAATGCAGTTCCCATACAATGAGATCGATTGTCGATGGGTTTCTTCTTTACCAGCCTCTGTTTCAGAATGTGCGCGAAGACAAGAATATACAATGGAGATTTGAGGTAAGATATATTAATCAGATACCTTAGGAAAGGCTGAATGGCACGTGCTCTCTGAAAACGTGTTTGTGTGTGGGTGTGGCAGCGGCGAAGGGGGGTGGGGTGGAAGGGGTGGGAGGGTTATGTGGAGGCGTCTGTGAGTTGACACTACGTTTCTATTTAGCCAGTAAAATTCTACGTATGTTTTTGTGTTTTGACTTGAATGCAACCTGCTGGTTAATGCTGGAAAGAATGTTTTTTAAAGAAAGAATGGCGTTCCAAGAATGGTGTTTCCAGAAACCCGTGTCGCCTGCCATCTTTCCTTAGCAATGCCAGAAGCCGAAATCTAGTAAATCATGGTACAGTCTCAGCTTCGTCATGTTTCGGACAGTACGGCCTGTTCTGTTCTTATTTTTGAAGTGACGGCTCATGCCTGGAGTTGATAACGCATTTAGGCACACTCGTCGCCATGGTATCCTTAAACCTACCTTCGAGGCAGGCAATGCAGGTTACTGAGTGGGACGAGTATTAGATTTGTGTTGTTCCTCATTCTTAATCTGATGTCAGGAGCTGCAGCTTCCCACACTAAGCACTACTCCCGAGAATGGAAAGGGGGGGCTCTTGGCCCCCCCGCCTGCATGGCGGTGCGGCGACCTCCCCCGGACTTCTCGGTGGTGGGGCGTGTCCACTGGGGCGCGCCCTGCCACCGATTGGCTGCACCCGTGACCCGGATGTCGTTAATCGACATCCGGGTTGGAGGGGAGGGGGGCGGGCCACTGTGGGATAAAGAGGCGGGGAGCGCCCAGGTGACCCCCTTGTTGCCTGGACGCTCCCCCACAACGGACGTGCCCCGGCGTTCGGGGCTTCAATTTTTCCTTTTGTTTCCCTGCAGGTTCGCGGTCGGGGATTTCATCGGTAAAGCAGTATATGCATCACCGGTGGCTGTCTACTACGTCGGAGTCGTGGGCGAGGCGTTCTCTGGGCCGCGAGTACAGCGGAAGCAGGCCTGCGGTCTCTCTACGTGGTCGGCAGCGGGAGTTCCATGGGAGAGGCGCCTTAGATCGAGCTATTGGCTCAGTTAAGTATTGTTGTGGTGATCGGGCCCATAGTGCACGGGTTCGATTCCTTGTGAAATGATTGGATGGGTTTCATTTCGCTGGTGGGGGCCGAGGCTCACTGCGGGTGGACAGGAGCGCGTGAGTGAATGCTGTTGTGCACCGAGGGTGCTCATTGTTAGATACGCGGAGGTTGCTGATCGCTAATGCTGTTGTTCTTCGTGGCGAATGCATGCTGCGTGATCGGGCGCGATACAGCTGAGCCAAAAAGTATAATTGCACGGAAATGTTAGGAAGAATAACAAGCGGCAAAGATGATGGTTAATGACTAGGAGCTATGATGACTAGGAGCTATAGCTCCATTGTACGTCTGGGGCCTGTGGTTTTAAAGTGTCTCTCAGGACAAGGGTTCGGCTCCCGCAAACGCCGAAAAAATGTCATAAGCTGACAACATTTCGAACTCTTCCGAATGTTGTGGTGCGAACGGTTAGCACGTTCGCCTGCTTAACTTTATGGATGGTGATCCGAAGCACACCCGGGGAGGTTGTTTCAGGATTCGATTCGGGTGGGGAGGTGGTCCAACTCTGGTACGGGAAATTTGAGGTAGAGCCTCAAGGCGCGTCCATCCTGTGATTCGGGGCTAATTACGGAATCACCCCGTGCTATAGAAAATGTGCAATGAGAATGCGGTGTGCGCGCAGGAGCTACCCCAGGTTAGGACCTTCGGTCACACACCCGCGTCCATGTAGATATTACCCGTTTCAGTAGGGTTCAATTTCCATCAATTTTGTCAGTTGGATTACGCTGTTTTTAAAAGAATTGACACCTGGGGACGTGCGGCTTCACTGGGGAGATAGCTCGGGCGGTTAACGCGCCGAGAAAAAATTACGACCAAATAAATGGGAAAGTTTTTGCCAATACGGCCCCGCACCCTCAGGCGAATAAGCAACAGATTCATTTTCCAATAATACGGCGGTCAGTAGCTACTTGTAAAACTGCACTTGCCAGACCATGTTTGATCGCGTTTGAAGCATGGAGT
Source organism: Triturus cristatus (assembly GCF_964204655.1). NCBI lineage: Eukaryota > Metazoa > Chordata > Amphibia > Caudata > Salamandridae > Triturus > Triturus cristatus. The sequence goes on along the minus strand of NC_140590.1, from coordinate 134,470,378 downwards.
TGAGGTATGATGGCAAGCTTTCGTTAATGCGGGGAGGAGCGGCTTGAAGCGAGGGTTGCGAATTCATGGTTGGTGACTGGGAGAGGCATGGATGCCTGTGCGGTTGCTGGCCTGTGTGCGCGCAGGTGCGTTGTACTTCCTGCTGCGCTGGCGTCTGTGCGCGTTTGTGTGATTGTTGATGGGAACATGGGTTGTGGTGTTCTGAGCGAGTTCACGCTGTAATGGGAACTCACGCGTACCTCGCATTTGATTGTTTGGTCATTTGCATTGATTTGGCGTCAGAGTCGCGGATTCCTGGTGAGTTCCGGGTTGAGGTGACTCCACTTCAAAGCGTAGTGGAGTATGGTGTGTGTCCCTTTCGCAACTTGGGGATGCTGGAGTCTGGACACTCGGGGGATGGGTGGGTAGCAACGTGCACACGTTCATGCGTTTGATACACCCAGCCATCTTGTTTTGGGCAATTTTCTAATGAAATACCATTTGGCCTGAGTCTGGCGGCAGGTTTGTGGTGATGCCATGCACTACACCCACAAAGTCTGTGGCATATGAATGGGGTGAGAAACAGTTCCGGGCACGGCTTCAAGGAGTTGCTCGTGCGACGTTGGGGGGGCCGTTGTGCTTCAGTTGAAACAAGCGCCGTGTGTAGGTGATGTTACTGCTCTAAACTCCGGTATGAGAATACAGCGCTAGTCGACCAGTATTGCGAGAAGTCTGTCTGGTAGGTGCAATGCCACTGGGGTGATTCTGACTAGCCAAACATGAACCTAGGTGAAGGGGCTTGTGAATCGTCTACTTCCCCCACATATTTTCAGTCCCCGTTTCTGTTGGTTATAGGTTTGGCCACTTTACCACTACTGATCAGTATTAATAGTGCATCGGCCCTCGGTATGAACTGGGACAATGATTGGTTTGCCATGAGTGGCATATGTGATGTACTGCTTTGCCCTACATTTCCTGACCATGTTCGGTTGGCTATCGGTTTGGGTCACTTGACCACCAGTGATATTGCTAATAGTGCATATGCACACGCCTTCCTTTTGGGGTGGTGCCTTACATATGAGGCCCCATAAGGTAGGCTCCAGGTACCCTCAATGACAGTGTATGGGATAGTAGTAATAAGGGCTAGCATGTGAAGGCCAGCTGGGTTTGTCAACATACAGTACAGTTCATATGTGCTCTGGGTTAGTGCATCGCAGCAGTGCTCGGCCTAGGGATGCCAATGATGTGGGCATAACATGAGTACTTGGCGGATGGGTAAAATTGCTTGTGTAACACTCGGTTGGAGTGTTGTTGAAATAGGGAATTTATCAACAAGCAATAAGGTCAGCTTATGGATAGTCTATCAGTGGTTTGTCAGGGGACATACAGCGATATTATTGAATCTGTGCAAAGCACACACCGTGTAAGTCGGCCCAATATGTGTTATATGCAGGTTAATGTTAATGTTGGGGCTGCGACGCTGAGGGTTAAAGGCTGTGTTCCCCTTTTTTATGTCCTGGGGGCACCTTGCTACAGAGAAATGGGATTGTGCTTGCTAACCTTATAAAAGTTTCTTTTAGTTCAAAATCAGGACGTCATATAAAAGAAACGGGAGGGGTCTTAGTGGGTAATTTTGGCAGCACTATTAATGATCTGCAGCTATATTCCACGTTGAGTGGGTCCTGGGGGCTTAAGGGACTAACGTGTCCACTTTAGAGGCTCGTGTTTGAACTCATGTTCCGGGTTCATATCTCAATGGGTTCACTCTGTCTTTATCCTTCCGAGTTGATAAACTGAATACCAGTGAGTTGGGTAACAATACACATCTGTAATTCAGCGCCAAGTTGCCCTCTGGTGAATGTGAGCTCTGCAAATCGGTACGGGAAGAAATTGAAGTTAACAGATAATACTGCGTAGAAGGCACTTCTCTATACCACAGCGCCTCACTATCTGTGTTCTCAAGGTAAAGCAACATCGTGGGCAGAGGCAAGAGGCCATTAAATTCCACGGAGCAGTGCCGATAGGGCATATGCTCCCTATCTGGGGACAGGGATTGGGTTTCTACCATGGGTGGCATATGGGATCTACTGGAAAAACCCTTAGAAAAGTGCACAGTGGGTGCCAGACACTCTCATTTGAAGTCACATGCAATGTTCCCTATCTCATAAGCGGTCATAAGTGTTCTTCAGGTAAAGCAACTGGAGCTATGCTCGGCGCGCTGGGAGTTTGGCGCCATTCTGGGTAACAGGTGGGTCGCCCAGCGGTGGCCAGCAGGATGGAGGACACGGGGACTGACCACCAATATTGGCTTTCTGGAGCTCTTCCCGATATGGGTAGCGTTGATGGTCTGGCCGGAACACATATGCAATCAATCCGTGGTGTTCTGGTCGGATAACATGACGGTTGTGGAATGCATAGACCAGCAGGGGGCACGCTGTCCATTCATACTCCGCTTACTGAAGGAGATTGTGTTGCAATGCTTAAAATGGAATGTGGTTTTCAGAGCCAAGCATGTCCCTGGCGTCCTCAACAATGCAGCTGACTCCCTTTCTCGCTTTAAAATGCAGGTTTTCAGGGAACATCTTCCTGCAGCAGATCCCCAGCCGGCGCAATTCCCGGCAGTACTTTGGCAGATTGGTGCCCCAGATTACAGGACCTCGCGGTTGCTAGCTTAGCCCCCAGGACCAAGACAGCTTACGAAGGGGCGTTTTTTGTCTTACCGGGCTTTTTTGGGGCAGCAATGGGAGGCTAGGTGGGCCCAGGAGGATAGCTTTGCAGCTTACCTAGAATCGATGCACAGGGAAGGGCGCTCAGTGGCGACTGCGAACAGACATAGGGCGGCGGTCTCTTTCTTTGCGCAGGGTAAGGGTATGCAAGATCCCACAAACACCTTTCTGGTGCGCAAGGCCTTGAGGGGTTGGCGCCGTTACAGGGTTACCGGGGCGATAGGAGAAGGCCCATTGGACTGGCGCGGCTGACGGCCTTATTGGGGGCGCTGCACAGTGTTTCTAGCTCCCAGTGGGAGGTTATTTTGTTCAAGGCGGCATTCTCCCTGGCCTTCTATGGGGCTTTGAGGGTTGGGGAGTTAGTTGCTGGGTCAAAAGCTGATAGAGTGGGTGGAATACGGTGGGCCGGTGTGGAGATCAGGGAAGACGTTATGAGAGTAACAATTCAGAGATCGAAAACTGATCAGGAGTGTCGGGGTCACACCATAGTACTCCACCGGGCGCGGGCCAACCCTTGCTGCCCGGTTTCTCACGTGGAGGCTTTCTGCAGGCAGCGGGTGGGCACGGCGGGGGACACACTGCTGTGTCACGCCGATGGTACACCATTGACCAGGTACCAGTTTAGGCGAGTCTTGGAGCTAACGGTCAGACTGGCAGGTTTCGATCCAAGGGAATTCGGCACCCACTCATTTAGGATTGGGGCGGCAACTGAGGCAGTGGCGAGGGGTCTCTCAGTGGAGAATGTGAAGAAACTGGGGAGATGGTCGTCCGAACGTTACAAGAGTTATGTACGAATTGACATGTTGTGACAGGATGGTGCTCACGCCCGGTATGTTTCTGGTTTATTGCAGTTTCTCAAACCTGTCACGCAGGGGAGGAACTCGCCACCGGGCGCCAACGACCGACATCGGCACAGCACGGAGGACACAAGAAATTGGTGACTTGGATTGTGGGCCACTCTTATGTTAAGCGTGCGGAACATGTTTTTCTTTCAGGAGACCATAGGACGAGTGCAGCGCAAAAGGGGTTTGATATCTCATTTTTCGGGAGGGGGGGGTTTATGCCTCAGCCAGTTTCGGAATTTTTTCCAGGGACTCTTAGCTCAGCAGCGCCCCCCCCCCGTCAGTGGTGATACTTCACCTGGGGGAGAATGATTTGGCAAAATTGGGGAGGCGCGTGCTTATTGAGGAGATCATTTCCACTGCGGGGTGGGTGGCCAGGGCTTGCCCGGGTTCCACAGTAGTTTGGTCTCAACTTATCCCTCGGTGGCAGTGGCGAGGGGGGGTCTCGGTCAGGGCATTGAATCACTCGGTACGGAGGGTCAACACACAGTTGGACAAATTATTTCGGACCCCCCAGTTGCAGACGATTCCACATGGGTGTATCTGGGGCGAGCATTTTTATTTGAGGGACGGGGTGCATTTGACTGAGGCAGCGAACGTCTTGTGGTCTAATAATGTTTGGGCCTGGTTGGAGGGATTTGCAAGGTAAGCGCGCTCCTGGTTTAGGTCTAGGTAAAGGGGGAGGCCAGATCGTCGGTTAACAATGCTGGCCTGTGGCGGTAAGGTCATGACCGGTGAGCAACTATTTGAAGGTCTGAGGGGGCGGGCATCATCCTACGGAGGTGCCCGCCCAGGGGGAGGGGCCATTGGCCCCTCCTAGAACTTCAGGGGCAAGGTAACTGGTGCTTCAAAGGGGCGCGGGTTGGGGAGTCACGCTTTCCTTAGGCTGGTAGCCACCCCGCGCGCGCATACTCATGACGTCACCGGATGGCGCAGAGTAAGGGCCCTCCTTTAGTGGGTAAATGGAGTTCACGGCGTGGACCGGGTAATTACCGGGCCCGGCTGCGGATGCGCACACCTGTAGGGGCGGCGCAGCTAGTAGGACCTGACACCGGTTAGCGACCTTGCCATACGGCCCAGAAATGTTAGTATACAAAAATGCAGAGGAGGATGTTAGACTCGGTTAGGAAACAATCTGTATTAGAGTCTTTGTTAAGGATAGTCACTCACACCTGTTGACAATAATGTATCTAATGTCCTGCTGATTTTTGTATAACTGTTTATTATGCAAATACATTTTTTTATTGTTTTTAACTTAATAAATACGGCCGGGGGGTCTTGCGACCTCCCACCTTCCAAAGATACCACGTCTATGTTCTGTGTCCGGGGGTGGTGAGGTCATAGGGGGAGGGCAGTAGCCAGTCACTGACCATGTGGAAAGGGGGGGCTCTTGGCCCCCCCGCCTGCATGGCGGTGCGGCGACCTCCCCCGGACTTCTTGGTGGTGGGGCGTGTCCACTGGGGCGCGCCCTGCCACCGATTGGCTGCACCCGTGACCCGGATGTCGTTAATCGACATCCGGGTTTGAGGGGAGGGGGGCGGGCCACTGTGGGATAAAGAGGCGGGGAGCGCCCAGGTGACCCCCTTGTTGCCTGGACGCTCCCCCACAACGGACGTGCCCCGGCGTTCGGGGCTTCAATTTTTCCCCCACCCACCATCCCTGGAGTACGTGGTTGATGCGTTACTAGTCCGACTAGCGGACATTGGGCGCGGTAAACTGTTCTGAAATGTTAATTTCTGATGAGGTTTTCTTTTAGGATTTTTTCTCCCATTGTAGTGATTAACATTGTATTGTGAAGTTATGTTCTTGATTATGCTTTCTCGTAGGCCTTTTTCTCCAAAGTAGTGAATGATACTGTATTATGTGTAACTGGTGCAGTCGTGTTTAGGCCTTTCTTCCCTTGTAGCTTTATGGTGTTATACATGATGTGTGATTTTAGTCAGGGTAGTTGTCCTTTAGAATTTTCTCCCATAGGTCGTCGTATTTATTAGGTATGGGAATGCGGTAAGGTCATGACCGGTGAGCAACTATTTGAAGGTCTGAGGGGGCGGGCATCATCCTACGGAGGTGCCCGCCCAGGGGGAGGGGCCATTGGCCCCTCCTAGAACTTCAGGGGCAAGGTAACTGGTGCTTCAAAGGGGCGCGGGTTGGGGAGTCATGCTTTCCTTAGGCTGGTAGCCACCCCGCGCGCGCATACTCATGACGTCACCGGATGGCGCAGAGTAAGGGCCCTCCTTTAGTGGGTAAATGGAGTTCACGGCGTGGACCGGGTAATTACCGGGCCCGGCTGCGGATGCGCACACCTGTAGGGGCGGCGCAGCTAGTAGGACCTGACACCGGTTAGCGACCTTGCCATACGGCCCAGAAATGTTAGTATACAAAAATGCAGAGGAGGATGTTAGACTTGGTTAGGAAACAATCTGTATTAGAGTCTTTGTTAAGGATAGTCACTCACACCTGTTGACAATAATGTATCTAATGTCCTGCTGATTTTTGTATAACTGTTTATTATGCAAATTAAATTTTTTATTGTTTTTAACTTAATAAATACGGCCGGGGGGTCTTGCGACCTCCCGCCTTCCAAAGATACCACGTCTATGTTCTGTGTCCGGGGGTGGTGAGGTCATAGGGGGAGGGCAGTAGCCAGTCACTGACCATGTGATGGCGCGGCGTAGGTGAACTTGTAATATAATACAAACTCTTTTATTCTGCACTCAGTCACAATTTAGACAGGCTTCGACAAAGGCAATCAATTGGCTTTTGTACATTAAACCACATGTTCCTAGTTTCAACATGTTTCTAAGTGAAAATCTCACGAAGCTTTCAAAATGAGTGATGGTGCAGATCTGAACCTGCTGCGAGGGCGACTGAGTAATGGGATAAATGTAATGCATTAATGACAGCAGAAAAATTAAAACATCCTGGGTTGCCTGGCGATCGTGAAATTCTCCATCCGTCCGCTCCTGCAGCCACAACCACACACACACATCCACAACCACACACACAACCACACCCACACACAAAACCACACACACACAGCCACACACACAACCACACACACAAAACCACACACACACACACACACACACACAACCACACACGCACACACACACACACGCACGCATCCACTCATCACACACTTGCTTAGGCATGCTGAAGTGGATGCCTGCTTGTGCCCCAGCGGGACCGCAAAGTGCATTATGATAGAGAAGTACTCTAGTAGGTCCCTGCTTTTGTCCCAGGGGCACTGTAAAGTGCACGCAATGGAAACAAACATATAAAGCTGCCGGCGTTGGAGCTGGGGAGCAGAGTTCGATCCTCGACTTGGGCTGTATTAATTATAAATAATTAAAAGAAGGTCTGCGGCGTGGGCTGTATTAATCCTAAATAATTAAACAGAGATCCCAGATAAAACAAGCATTGTGGGGAGAGACAAATAAAACAAGCATTGGCCGAGACAAATAAAACAAGCATTGGCAGAGACAAATAAAACAAGCATTGGCAATGCAGTGGGGGTGTGGGGGTGTGAAGGCATTGGAAGAAAGTAGTCCGTGCAGTAAAGGGGCCAATAGCCATGGAAGGACACAAATGAAGAAATGTCCATCATAAGGAGGAACTAACAAGCCTACAACCAATCGGAAGGCACCATTTAGGACACCAGCCAATGAAAATGATGGGTGGAGAGTGGGTGGAGCTTATATACACTATAGTGTATACTGCATGTCTCAACGATACAGCGCAAGCGCTGCCTAGGCAAGACCTAAAGAGCTCTTCTACATACCAGCTGAAGAGGGACAGAGTAAGTAAGCTGTAATTGGCCTGTACGCAGAGAGTTGCAGGGAAGTGACACGTAGACAAAGCAACGAGTTAGGAGGCAGCACATAAAAGCGACAGTGGAGTGAACCAATGGTAAGTAGGAGGTGGTAAAAAAGTGATGGTATTGATTACAGCAGGTCTTGTGCTGTAGGCTCGACCTAAAAAAAGAAAAAAGTACTATAAATGTATTTTTCTGAAGTCTAAATTAAGAAAAAAATCCCAAATAAAGTAATAATGTATATTTTTTATTATGTATTAAAAGTTATATATAGAATTAATGACAAGTAATTTAATTATTTTAGTATAAATTATTGCTGCATTCCTTTTTAATTGAAATGGTTATAAAAACATTTAGAAATAAAGTCATACATATTTTATTTAGAAATACATTTTTAAAGATTACATTAAATGTATTCATATTTTTAAATAGTTCAAATAGTCAAATTAATGTTAACCTTAGTTTCTAGGGCATGGGTACTCACAAACATTCTCTCGGGGGCCAAATTTACAGTGTGGTTTGGGGCCGAGGGCTGCACCGGTGGGGGCAAAAGCAAAAAATAATTGTGACCCTGAGGTTGAACACAGGTCCCTGCAGCAGAAGTCTTCGTCCACTGAGCCACCAGACCCGGCATACACACATCTCTCTCTCTCCCTCTCCCCCTCCCTCCCCTCTTCCTACCCCTCCCCCTCCCTCCCCCTCTCTCTCCCTCTCTCCCCCTCCCTCTCTCTCCCTGTCGCTCTCCTCCCTGTCTCCCTCTCTGTCTCCCTCCCTGTCTCACTCCCTCCGTCTGTCTCCCTCCCTCCGTCTGTCTCCCTCCCTCCGTCTGTCTCCCTCCCTCTCCCTCTGTCTCTCTCCCTCTGTCTCCCTCCATCTCTCTCCCTCCGTCTCCCTCCCGGTCTCTGTCTCCCTCCCTCCGTCTCCCTCCTTGTCTCCTTGTCTCTCTCCCTCCCTCTGTCTCCCTCCCTCTACCTGTCTCTCATTCCCTGTCTCCCTCCCTGTCTCTCTCCCTCTGTCTCTCTCCCTCTCCCTCCGTCTCTCTCCCTCTCCCTCCGTCTCTCTCCCTCTGTCTCTCTCTCTCTCCCTCTGTCTCTCTCCCTCTCCCTCCGTCTCCCTCCCTCCCTCCCTCCCGCCGTCTCCCTTCGTCTCCCTACCTCCCTGTCTCCCTCCATCTTCCTCCCTCTGTCTCCCTCCGTCCGTCTCCCTCCCTCCGTCTCCCTCCCTCCCTCTCCCTTCCTCCCTCTCACTCCCTTCCTCTCCCTCCCTCTGTCTCTCTCCCTCTGCCGAGGGCTGCACCGGTGGGGGCGAAAGCAAAAAATAATTGTGACCATGAGGTTGAACACAGGTCCCTGCAGCAGAAGTCTTCGTCCACAGAGCCACCAGACCCGGCATACACACATCTCTCTCTCTCCCTCTCCCCCTCCCTCCCCCTCTCTCTCCCTCTCTCCCCCTCCCTCTCTCTCCCTGTCGCTCTCCTCCCTGTCTCCCTCTCTGTCTCCCTCCCTGTCTCACTCCCTCCGTCTGTCTCCCTCCCTCCGTCTGTCTCCCTCCCTCCGTCTGTCTCCCTCCCTCTCCCTCTGTCTTTCTCCCTCCGTCTCCCTCCCTCTCCCTCCCTCCGTCTCCCTCCCGGTCTCTGTCTCCCTCCCTCCGTCTCCCTCCTTGTCTCTCTCCCTCCCTCTGTCTCCCTCCCTCTACCTGTCTCTCCTTCCCTGTCTCCCTCCCTGTCTCTCTCCCTCTGTCTCTCTCCCTCTCCCTCCGTCTCTCTCCCTCTCCCTCCATCTCTCTCCCTCTGTCTCTCTCCCTCTCCCTCTGTCTCTCTCCCTCTCCCTCCGTCTCCCTCTCTCCCTCCCTCCGTCTCCCTTCGTCTCCCTCCCTCCCTGTCTCCCTCCATCTTCCTCCCTCTGTCTCCCTCCGTCCGTCTCCCTCCCTCCGTCTCCCTCCCTCCCTCCCTCCCTCCCTCTCCCTTCCTCCCTCTCACTCCCTCCCTCTCCCTCCCTCGTCTCTCTCCCTCTGTCTCTCTCCCTCTGTCTCTCTCCCTCTCCCTCCGTCTCCCTCCCTCCCTCCCTCCGTCTCCCTTCGTCTCCCTCCCTCCCTGTCTCCCTCCATCTTCCTCCGTCTGTCTCCCTCCCTCCGTCTCCCTCCCTCCCTCTCCCTCCCTCCCTCTCCCTCCCTCTGTCTCTCTCCCTCTGTCTCTCTCCCTCTGTCTCTCTCCCTGTCTCCCTCTCCCTGTCTCCCTCTCCCTCCCTGTCACCCTTCGTCTCCCTCCCTGTCACCCTCCGTCTCCCTCCCTGTCTCCCTCCCTCTGTCTCTCTCCCTCTGTCTCCTCCCTCCCTCTTCCTCCATCTCCCTCCCTCCCTCAGTCTCTCTCCCTCCCTCCGTCTCCCTCCGTCTCCCTCCCTCCATCTCTCTCCCTCCCTCTGTCTCCCTCTGTCTCCCTCCCTCTCCCTCCCTCTCCCTCCGTCTCCCTCCCTGTTTCCCTCCATCTCCCTCCCTCCGTCTCCCTCCCTCCGTCTCCCTCCCTCCGTCTCCCTCCCTCTGTCTCCCTCCCTCCGTCTCTCTCTCTCTCTCTGTCTCCCTCCCTCTATCTCTCACTGTCTCTCTCCCTCCCTCTCCCTCTTTCTCTCTCCCTCTGTGTCCGTCCCTGTCTCCATCTCCCTCCCTCTGTCTCCCTCCCTCCCTCTGTCACCCTCCGTCTCCCTCCCTGTCTCCCTCCCTCTCCCTCTGTCTCTCTCCCTCCGTCTCTCTCCCTCTCCCTCCGTCTCCCTCCCTCTCCCTCCCTCCGTCTCTCTGTCTCTCCCTCTAGCTCTCCCTGTCTCTCTCTCTCCCTCCCTCTCCCTCTGTCTCTCTCCCTCTGTCTCCCTCCCTGTCTCCCTCTCCCTCCCTCTGTTTCCCTCTCCCTCCGTCACCCTCCATCTCCCTCCCTCCGTCTCCCTCCCGCTGTCTCCCTCTCTGCCTCCCTCCTTGCCTCCCTCTCTCTCTCTGTCTCCCTTCCTCTCCCTCCCTCTGTCTCCCCCAGACTGAGCCTCTCTGTCTCCGTCTCTCTGTCAACCTCTGTCTCCCTCCGTCACCCTCTGTCATCTCACCCCGTGTGTGTGTCAGCCCTCAGCCCGGGAGGAGACAGCTTCCCAGCGCGCACACACACAGCCGCACCCGAGTACTTCACAGGTCTTTAAAAGACCATTTACATGTTAATAAAGCTTTGCTGTATTTCACCTCTTAGGCCCCTGCATCTCCACTTTGACAATAACTGGAATCTCCCGGCCCCCACAGAGCAGAGTCTCAGAGAATGGGCTGATGCACCCGACAGTGTTTGCTAACACTATTTAATAGTACAGGTAGGATGTCTGCAAGGTCCGCGGGCCGCCAAGGAAGGCTTGCCGGTGGCGGCCCGCGGGCCTTACTATGAGTAACCGTGTTCTAAGGGGATTATTATTAGTCCCTACCTCCATTGTTTTCTATGGGAGAGTGCTGCAGTACCAGTGGTTGGCCATGTGTGGTGCTAGACTTACTCCAGCCAAGAGGTGGAGTACGTTTACAACTGTTTTGTGTCCTTTTGGCCCTAGTAACTTTAGAAGAACAGTTTTTAAATAGCAACTGACTTACTTTTTCTTGGGGGGGTGCATGTCTCTTTTTAAACCCCTCACTAACCCTAAGCTGCTCCTCACTCCTCCTTAACCCCCTCCCCATTATTAGTAAATATTACCCATTTTCCAGACACTCCTTTGTTCTTCATATTTACTACTAAAACATATAATTATGCATGCAGAAATCTCTGCAGTCAGGTTGGAGATATTGGCACATAAAAAATAGGAGAGGAAGAGGCGTAGACCTCCACATGTAGGTATGTGAATAGTATTTTGTATTTGGTTAGTAGTACTGTTGTAGTTCTATTAAACATACAATAAAATGCAGCAAGGCACCACAGACAGTGGTTATGCAGGAGCAGCAGATGAATGCAGGCTAGGGCATGCAGGTTTTTCCTGAGTTGCAGTGCCCGACCCATGTTTGACCCTCACAGTGTTGCGTGCAGTTAAGGGGTTGTGCAAACAGGTTTTGGTTTCACCTATGTTGCGAGTCCTCATTAGCGGGCCTCCTTTCTTCCCCCAGACATAACTTTGGTCGACCCTGAGGGGCCAGAATGTTATTTTTCCTGGCAGCCTGGGCCACAGGGTGAGGTAGAGTGTCCCCCACTCTCCTACATCCGATCTGGACTTTCAGCCTGATTATGATCATGGCGGACGGTATATCCGTCATGTTTGTTATGTTGTGTTGTATTATTAGTGAGAACAAGCAATTACCTGAAGGTGTTAAGGTGCTAGCTCTGAGTGAGAAAAATATGAGCCCTAATATTATTTCTACTTGGGAAAGAGCCAGACTTGTAGCACCTTCCTAACATAAGCAAGCTCCAAATAGTCCTTATATTTAATTTAATTGTGGGTTTATATAGCGCTAGAATCGACTCCCGGAGGAGTATCTCTGCGCTTCAACCGCTGGGGAACCCGTCCTGGCTCATCCTGAGAGATAGTCCCTAATGGGTATCTCTAAGGTGCGACCAAGCATCCCCGGCGGTCTGGGGGGGCCGTTGTGAAGATGAGGCAAGCTAATGCCCAGAGTTGCCGAGTGTGGTCCCTCACTGGAGTAGGCACCGAGTCGAGAATTATCGAGCCAGCTGACCCTGGTCCACGACCCTGCCGCGTCGGGAATCGAACCCTGGTCCCAGGCCATCCTCTGCTTACGGGTCTGCCGCCTCTAACCAGTGAGCCACACCTCTCCACATATGTGGGGGAAGTAGATTCCATTCATTAGCCGCAGTATTCACAAAACTTCTTCCTCCCCAATTGGTTCATTTGGACCTATGAACCACCAATTTCTGGGTGCCCGAAGACCTTAGATTTCTCCGTGGATTATACCACCTGAAGGACTGTTTCAGGCAAACTGGGCCAGCTCCATGAAGAGCCATGTGGGAAAGACAAAGGGCTTTGAATTTAATGCGCTGCCTAAGAGGCAGCCAATGAAGATGTTTGATGGCTTGTTTGACCTATGTGTGTTTGGGAATCCCAGTCAACATTTTGGCAGCCACATTTTGTAGGACCTGAAGCATATTAAGGTGTTGATGCTGCATGTTGAAATATAATACATTGCAATAGTCTATTTTGGCTCAAACTAAGGACGTGGTCACAGTGTTTGGTGAATTGGCGAGGATGAAAGGGAAAACCTTTCTGAGCATCTTTAAGATGAGGAAAGCAGAGTACGTGGCTACACTGCCCTGCAACCCAAATGTCATTTTATTGTCCATTACTACTCCCAATATCCTAAACTTACTCAATTGGGTGGGCAGGCCCCCCATTTCCCTCTGGCCGCCATAGGGAAGGGTTGTTTCCAAACAGAATGACAGCTGTTTTCCCAGAATTTATTTTTAAACAGTTTAGGTTCATCCATTGCCAATTGCTACCATACAGTCATGGAAATTTGCGCCTGATTGGTTATTCGGAGAAGACATGGTTACCTTGATTTGGGTTTCGTCGGCATTCCATCCAAGGTGGCCAGGCCAGCCTTAGAATTAGCAGCCACAGCCTCTGAGTGGGAAGAAGGACTTACAGAGCAGGTCTTTCTACACCGAGGCCAGTCTACGCTTCTGCTAAACAAGGGGCGGCTATGGCAGAAGAGCATCGCCCCACTGCTGATACCCTGCAGAGGCAACAGTAAAAAATAAAATGATTATAAAATTATTTTATTCTCATTTTCTTTTTCACCATTCTCTCTGCTGGGTAGACGAGTCACGGGGCGGGGCGGGGCCATCCTTCTGCGCTTCCGGAGAAGGAGTTGTGGGCACTAGTAAGTGCGCATGGCGGTTTGGCTCTTCATTTTAGGCCAGTCAAACCTCCATGTGCACTTATAATTTCTCCTGAACTGCTACCAGGACACTCAGACCAATCCCAGCGCTTCTCTCATGCTGAGAGTAGTATTCCCTATAGTACATAGAATATTATTCCTAGCATGAGAGACACACTGGGATTGGCATCTGGGAGCCTGTGCAGTGTGCACCAGACGAGGATCGGGAGCAGAGGAAGACAGAGTAAGACAGAGACATACATGTTTTTTTAACATATATATATATATTTTAATGTATGAATGCCCCCCTCCCCCCACCCCCCCATTGCCGCCCTACCACGTCGCATAGGGAGCAGCCTCCACTGTGCTAAACCAGCCGACACTGACAGGAAATCATTTGAGTGCTGAACCATTGCTGCAACACCCTTAAGTTTCCGAGATGCTGCCCTGTTTACATTTCACATGCTCATCGCCATCTTGCATTCCAGGAACACTGCTTGCTTTTACCAAACATTGTGTAAGTCTAGTTTTTTTTAAACGACAGATTCTGCATTCGGCGAACCATGAACCAAGACGCCAGGTACATGCAGAATGACACAGTATAAAGATAGTGATGAAGCGATTACTTGTGAGAAATTCATATCGACAGGTTCAGAAAGATGTGGGAGAAAAGAATGAAAGTGGTTAAAAGAGAGAAACTGCAGAGGAGTATGAATGGCAGAACGTGTCTGATTGAAGCGCTCTGAAGACCACTTCCTGTCCACAGGCCCTATTAATGTTTAAATATCAGCCATATATTTCCAGAATTGAAACATTTTTTATTCTAATTTATAAAAAAATCATTTAAAATTACTAATTCTTATGCACTGTTAACAACTATTGGTACTACCAACAGTGGTGGCATGTTTTAGGTGTATGTTTATTGTGCTATACATCTGGCTGCAGTAATAGAATACTCACAGGCACACAAATACTAGTCTTTGTTTTGATTTACTCATGAGGAGGTGTCTTTCGAGGTGTCCTATATTTACCAGTATAATGCCACTCATTCACACGCTGAAACCATAGAGATGTCACACATACACAATCAAAAAATGTATGTGTTCATCTGCTGCTCTCCCGTAACCACTGTCTGTGGTCCCTTGTCAGAAATAACAAGCATTCGCAATGCATAGGTCTCGCTTTTGCGAGAGTAGTTTGAGCTATTGGCATTGTAAATGGCAATGCCTTTTATTTATGTATTTTGAAAACCTGCACGCGGTGCGTAAACATGCACTTTGTACTTATAGCCATTGCTTAAAAGAAGCAAGGCTAGTAGTAACTGTGCCTCTTTTACTGACAGCCTTCTTGTAAGCAAGGACTATAAAATAAATAACTAAACATGTTACTGCTATAAGTACAAAGTGCGTGTTTACACACCGCTTGCAGGTTTTCAAAACACATAAACAAAAGGCATTTTTATTTATACTGTGAATAGCTCAAACTCTCGCGGACCCACTTCCACTGACGTTTTCTGAATGGGAAGCGCCTCTGGAAATGTAAGAAGTGGGAGGCGTCCAGAAACCTGGTGGAAATGAACAGGGAGTTCTGTATGCTCTGTGAAGCACCGCTGCCCCTGTATTCAGAGTGGCAGAGTGCAATGTCACAGAATACGTTTCTCTTCTGACAAGCTACGGTATTGGGTACTTCCGATTCAACCATGTTTCAAATTAAGCCGGCGCAATGGTCAACAATGGCGGCTCCCGTGAATATTAAATTAAGTGGGCGCAATTATCAAGAGCGGCACCTATGCATAAAAATATTTGCAATGCCCTTGTCCCTGCTGCTTTAAAATAAAAGTGTGCATGGCGCGCTGAATGTGAGCAAAGCACGTCATCGGGTCGTCGTGCCGTCGTGCCTGAAGCAGGAGAAACTCAATAAAGAAAATAGTGCTAACAAGTGTAAATAATACATACCGTGTAACAACCGAAGAAAAGCGGCTAGTAGCCATGGGAGGTTACAAATGAAGCCAAGGACGTACTAAGGAGGGACTAACAAGCCAATTACTGAATCAGAAGCCAGCATTTATGAAGGAAAAAGACACAAGCCAAATTAAAAATATGGCCAGAGAGTGGGTGGGGCTTCTCTTCCATACTCTACTACAGCAAGTTTCACCGAGCAGCGCATGCGCACTGACTCAGGCTCGACCTAAAAAGTACAACAGCAGGCAAGGCACCCATGGATCCACATGAGGACAGTGCAGACAGTCCCCCAATTTGATTATTGTAGTCATTGACCTGACCACTGCCTCCTGTCCATGTGGTCCAGCTAAAGAGCCTGTGAGGTGGCCGTCCAGTGGACTTGAATTGAATAGAATCTGAGCCTGCTTTGAGCTGATTATTGATGATAAAAATAACATGAGCACCACGGTCACCCCTCCCAGCGAGCCCGGCTCAAATCTGGGAGCAGATATGTCAGATAGTTCTACCGCAGCGTCACACAGCATAGCATACACTACTGCCACAGCAAGCTAAAGGTGCCCTGGTTGATTCTGTGAAATGAAGGTCAGGCTTGTCTAGCGCCCTGTACCCGGAGATCCTGAAGGTGCTATTATGCACTACTAATGCATTTTAATGGGGTGATGCAGATACCAGCACTAAAATACGTTAGTCTAACCCACAATGCTTTGTACTTGCTTTGTACTTGGCAGGGTTGGACTCACGGCTCATGGCAACCTTGCTATTCCCCTGCTCAGGACAGGCCTACTGATCCTACTTGCCAGAAGCAACTGTTTACATTCCCATGTCCACCCTAAGTAAACATGTCCAACAGGCAGTGAAATAGTCCCTGGTTTCCTCAAACCCTTAGAGACTCTACTGCATACTCTACATTTAGAACCTTGTACTACAACCAATCTTCTACGAGTAGTTCCACACATATATGTGTTCTGGCAACCTTTAAAGTGGGTAATATCCTGAATGAGGTACATTGTAGGTCTCGCTTAAGACCATGCACGAACTGTCTCTTGCAAGATCATTTGTTACCTTACAGGGTCTAAAGGGCCGCCTGGTGCTTCTTATTCATCAGCTTCCTTAGGCTTCCCTCCTGTTGGACCCGGCCTCGTGGCGTGGTCCTTAACCCCCTGGATTGTGCCCGTTCCCCGCCCCGGCCGTCACGGGCCACCCGTCTGAACTGCACCAAGGCCCTTCACCCGGAGCTGCACGTGGTCGCATACTCCTCGTGGCTCCGCCATCTTGTTGGCATCCACGTCACACCGTGCACCAGCCGGCGCGACCCCGCTCAACCCGGCCTCGACCCCAGCGAAGCCCCGACATCGAGGCACCACGAACTAGCCAGGGGGTGCCGCAGGAACCATTCATCGCCCCCGGCGGAGGACAGTATCGATGGGACCCCCAACTGTCCTCCCCTCTCGAGGTGTGATCGCCCTGCAACTCCCATGGGCCTGGCGCCTCTCCTGCTGGGCGTCTGGCCACCTCCACCCGGCCACTCCGCCCCCACGGACGCATAGGTCCGGACATCAAAGGGCTCCAGACCTATATCTGGGGCGACCCCACCACAGCTCGGCAGTTGTATCCCGGAGTCGAGAGCCCTGCTGATTGAATCGCGGCTGACCCTACGGAGAAGAACTCTTGTCGGAACCATCACGAGCCCTGCTGACTGCGTCGCGGCTCCTTCTTGTGAACCCTTTCTGAACCACCTGGAACATCGGAGCCCTGCTGACGCTGTCGCGGCCCAACCTCGCTGAAACCTTCCTCGGAGCCCTGCTGACGACGTCGCGGCTCGAGCTGAGCAGAAACCATCTTGAGAGCCCTGCTGATTGAATCGCGGCTCTCCACGAACTGTACGCCAGAGCCCTGCTGACGCCGTCGCGGCTCGACCCATCCGAGATCCGGAGGTCCTCCAGCTTGAGGATAAGAACTGGGCCCCAGGTACCCTCGTACCACATTCCTGCCAAAGACTGTCCCGCTACCCCTACCCTTCCAAAGAGACACTGAGACTTTTGGTGGATCCCTCGATCCCTTCGTGTAAATATTGACCTCGTAACCTTTTTATTGCTGATAAAGAATTGCTTGTCACCAGACAACCTCCTTGAGTCCTGTGTGGTGGTGTTACTGTGCTAGTACGTGATAAGAGAAGGATCTCTCAGGAGACTTCTCGGCAGCGCTCGGCTACTTCGTGCGGTGAGAGGGCCCCCCCCTTGGTGGTTTCACCGACTCCTCGGGGTCCGCCTTCCAACATTTGGTGGCCAGCGACGGGATCCGAGCCGAACGCAGTACGTACCAGCCAGTACCCACTAGCTACCCATCCAAACGAACAGCATCATGAGCAGCCAGGAAAACAACGCGACAATGGAGTTCCAGCCCGAACGGCTGGAAGAATATACGCACAAAGAATTAAAACAGTTCTGCAAAGACAAAGGCATTGCAACCACCAGCCTAGGTACCAAAGAAGAGATGCAGAAAGCTCTGAGGGCATGGTTGGAGGCCGGGGCAAGCCCCTCCCAGGAAGAAGGGCCCTTGCCCCTGACGGAGACCACAGCAACCGCACTGACTCCGGCAACCGGAGGAAGAAAGAGCCTAGAAACCGGCCTCTCCGAAGAAGAAATACGAGAGCGGGAAAAGGTCCGGAGCCACGAGCTAGAGCTCGCCCGACTGCGGCTGGACGGCGAACTCCAGCTGGCAGAAAAGAAACTGGCCCTCGAGCAGCTACGCCTTCAAGAAGAGATAGAAGAGAAGAGACGACACCGGGAGTTGGAGGAAAAGAAACTAACTCTTGAGCACGAGCGCAGTCTCAAGGAGCTCGAGATCAAGGCCAAGAACGGAGGGACCGACACCCCCAGTACTAGAGACACTCTACCGCCTTCCGAGGCCAAGGTACATATCCCGAAAGAGGTCGTCAAGGAGTATTACAAGAATGACGACATCCAACAATGGTTCAAGGCCTACGAGGTGGCCATGACCTCCCATCGGGTGCCCCGAAAAGACTGGGACGCAGGCCTGTGGGGGCGATTCCTGAGTGAAGGGCGGGACACGCTGCTCCAGCTACCGGAGGAGGTGATGACCTCCTACGATCACATGAAGGAGGCCCTGCTCACCCGCTACGGGCTAACAGCGGAAATGTACCGCCAGCGGTTCAGAGACTGCAAGAAAATCCCGGGTACCACATGGGTGGAATATGCGGACTTTTTCAGTCGGGCCCTAGAAGGGTGGATCAAAGGAAGCAAGTAACCACCTACGGGCAGCTGGTCGACCTCATCGTGTGGGAACATCTTTCCAACAATTGCTTCGTGGAACTGAGACAGCACCTCCTCGACAGCAAAATGACCGACCCGCGAAAACTTGCCGTCGAGGCCGATCGATGGGTCAACTCCCGGGTCCCCCGGAGCTCAATGGGGGAGTACCAGAGGAACCCCAACGGACCCCCACGCCAGCGCGGTGGGGGGGAGGGCCGAACAGGAACCGAGACCCTCCCGCCGGGGCCCCCAGGAGCCCCCCTCGAGGGCCACCGCAGCCACATCTCTCCCCGAGCCTAGCTCGAAGGGTGGGCCCGGCCCGACCCGGACCACGGCCACCAGTGACCTGCTATGGCTGCCAACAAACCGGACACTTTGCCAGCGATCCGGCCTGCCCTCTGAACCGAAGAAACGGGGCCGGCGGGCCCCCGCCCCGGCAGCTGACAGCCGCCGCCTTGGGGGGAGGAGAAGAGGAAGAGGAGGCCCTCGACCGAGAGAACACTGAGTGGGAGCCGGCAGCCATGTCCCTGGTCTGCCTGGGTAGCCGAGAGATGGTACCCTGCACCCCCATCCCAACCAACACCCAGAAGTACCGGCAGCAGGTCACGGTCAACGGACAACGGGCCGAAGCCCTTCGCGACACAGGCGCCAGTATCACCGCTGTCCGCTGCCACCTGGTGACCCCTGAACAGATTCTACCGAATGTGCTGTGCCCCGTACGGACGGCCGACAACAGTGAAAGCCTATGCCAGATGGCCCTGGTCCCCTTCGAGTGGGGAGGGGTGACGGGCCTGCTGAAGGTGACAGTGCGCGACGACGCCCCGGTCGACTGCCTCCTGGGGAACGACTTGGAAAGTTCCCCCTGGGCTCAAGTAGAGCGACGAGAACACCTCCGAATGTTGGGACTGGCTGATTGGGCCTGCGCCATCACCCGGTCCATGACCGCCCAGGCCCCCCGCTCATCCTCGACCTCCGGGACCGCCCAACCCGAGGGGCTCACACCCCCTCCCACCAGCAGCGAGGAGGAGGCGGACACCGACCCTGGGCCCAGCGAATCCTCCCCCGAAGAGATGGCTTCTCCGAGCGCCCTACCAGAGCTGACGCAATGGCGACACGAAGGGGGCCCCACCCGAGAGCAGTTCCAGCAAGAACAACAGTCCTGTCCCTCTCTCGAAGGGGTCTGACAACAGGCGACCGCGCAAGCCAACGGTGACCAGACCGGCACCCACTGGATCTACTGGGCCGAGGGCCTGTTGTACAGTGAACAGAAAGTAGCAGAACTCGGGGCCAGCCGCGTGTTGGTGGTCCCCCTCCGCTTCCGGGAGTTCCTTCTCAACCTGGCCCATGATGTGCCCCTCGCCGGACACTTGGGGCAAGACAAAACGTACAGTCGTCTGGTGACCCACTTCTACTGGCCCCGGATGCAGAGAGATGTGGACAACCACTGCCGGTCCTGCTCACTACGCCACTGGAGTCAAGCTATCCTGGCTGATGACGGCTGATAGCCAGAAACCGGTCCTAGGATGCTTGATTCCGGTCCAGGGAAGACATGGCTTGGCAGTTCGGGCTGGACTGTTCCCATGAGGCACAGGGTCAAGACTGATTTGCATATGGCCATGTCTGAACTGGGGTGGCGTAGTGGGCAAAAGAACGATGGATTTAACCCAGATCTCTTGACTGGGGGAGAATGTCTGCATTGTCAGCATTCCGTCCATCATTTGTTTGTTGTAACGCTTTTCGCCCTAAGTGGGATGGGTATTCCCAGACGTGGGACCCGTGCTCACTACGCCACTGGAGTCAAGCTATCCTGGCTGATGACGGCTGATAGCCAGAAACCGGTCCTAGGATGCTTGATTCCGGTCCAGGGAAGACATGGCTTGGCAGTTCGGGCTGGACTGTTCCCATGAGGCACAGGGTCAAGACTGATTTGCATATGGCCATGTCTGAACTGGGGTGGCGTAGTGGGCAAAAGAACGTTGGATTTAACCCAGATCTCTTGACTGGGGGAGAATATCTGCATTGTCAGCATTCCGTCCATCATTTGTTTGTTGTAACGCTTTTCGCCCTAAGTGGGATGGGTATTCCCAGACGTGGGACCCGTGCTCACTACGCCACTGGAGTCAAGCTATCCTGGCTGATGACGGCTGATAGCCAGAAACCGGTCCTAGGATGCTTGATTCCGGTCCAGGGAAGACATGGCTTGGCAGTTCGGGCTGGACTGTTCCCATGAGGCACAGGGTCAAGACTGATTTGCATATGGCCATGTCTGAACTGGGGTGGCGTAGTGGGCAAAAGAACGATGGATTTAACCCAGATCTCTTGACTGGGGGAGAATGTCTGCATTGTCAGCATTCCGTCCATCATTTGTTTGTTGTAACGCTTTTCGCCCTAAGTGGGATGGGTATTCCCAGACGTGGGACCCGTGCTCACTACGCCACTGGAGTCAAGCTATCCTGGCTGATGACGGCTGATAGCCAGAAACCGGTCCTAGGATGCTTGATTCCGGTCCAGGGAAGACATGGCTTGGCAGTTCGGGCTGGACTGTTCCCATGAGGCACAGGGTCAAGACTGATTTGCATATGGCCATGTCTGAACTGGGGTGGCGTAGTGGGCAAAAGAACGATGGATTTAACCCAGATCTCTTGACTGGGGGAGAATGTCTGCATTGTCAGCATTCCGTCCATCATTTGTTTGTTGTAACGCTTTTCGCCCTAAGTGGGATGGGTATTCCCAGACGTGGGACCCGTGCTCACTACGCCACTGGAGTCAAGCTATCCTGGCTGATGACGGCTGATAGCCAGAAACCGGTCCTAGGATGCTTGATTCCGGTCCAGGGAAGACATGGCTTGGCAGTTCGGGCTGGACTGTTCCCATGAGGCACAGGGTCAAGACTGATTTGCATATGGCCATGTCTGAACTGGGGTGGCGTAGTGGGCAAAAGAACGATGGATTTAACCCAGATCTCTTGACTGGGGGAGAATGTCTGCATTGTCAGCATTCCGTCCATCATTTGTTTGTTGTAACGCTTTTAGCCCTAAGTGGGATGGGTATTCCCAGACGTGGGACCCGTGCTCACTACGCCACTGGAGTCAAGCTATCCTGGCTGATGACGGCTGATAGCCAGAAACCAGTCCTAGGATGCTTGATTCCGGTCCAGGGAAGACATGGCTTGGCAGTTCGGGCTGGACTGTTCCCATGAGGCACAGGGTCAAGACTGATTTGCATATGGCCATGTCTGAACTGGGGTGGCGTAGTGGGCAAAAGAACAATGGATTTAACCCAGATCTCTTGACTGGGGGAGAATGTCTGCATTCTCAGCATTCCGTCCATCATTTGTTTGTTGTAACGCTTTTCGCCCTAAGTGGGATGGGTATTCCCAGACGTGGGACCCGTGCTCACTACGCCACTGGAGTCAAGCTATCCTGGCTGATGACGGCTGATAGCCAGAAACCGGTCCTAGGATGCTTGATTCCGGTCCAGGGAAGACATGGCTTGGCAGTTCGGGCTGGACTGTTCCCATGAGGCACAGGGTCAAGACTGATTTGCATATGGCCATGTCTGAACTGGGGTGGCGTAGTGGGCAAAAGAACGATGGATTTAACCCAGATCCCTTGACTGGGGGAGCATGTCTGCTTTGTCAGCATTCCGTCCATCATTTGTTTGTTGTAACGCTTTTCGCCCTAAGTGGGATGGGTATTCCCAGACGTGGGACCCGTGCTCACTACGCCACTGGAGTCAAGCTATCCTGGCTGATGACGGCTGATAGCCAGAAACCGGTCCTAGGATGCTTGATTCCGGTCCAGGGAAGACATGGCTTGGCAGTTCGGGCTGGACTGTTCCCATGAGGCACAGGGTCAAGACTGATTTGCATATGGCCATGTCTGAACTGGGGTGGCGTAGTGGGCAAAAGAACGATGGATTTAACCCAGATCTCTTGACTGGGGGAGAATGTCTGCATTGTCAGCATTCCGTCCATCATTTGTTTGTTGTAACGCTTTTCGCCCTAAGTGGGATGGGTATTCCCAGACGTGGGACCCGTGCTCACTACGCCACTGGAGTCAAGCTATCCTGGCTGATGACGGCTGATAGCCAGAAACCGGTCCTAGGATGCTTGATTCCGGTCCAGGGAAGACATGGCTTGGCAGTTCGGGCTGGACTGTTCCCATGAGGCACAGGGTCAAGACTGATTTGCATATGGCCATGTCTGAACTGGGGTGGCGTAGTGGGCAAAAGAACGATGGATTTAACCCAGATCTCTTGACTGGGGGAGAATGTCTGCATTGTCAGCATTCCGTCCATCATTTGTTTGTTGTAACGCTTTTCGCCCTAAGTGGGATGGGTATTCCCAGACGTGGGACCCGTGCTCACTACGCCACTGGAGTCAAGCTATCCTGGCTGATGGCGGCTGATAGCCAGAAACCGGTCCTAGGATGCTTGATTCCGGTCCAGGGAAGACATGGCTTGGCAGTTCGGGCTGGACTGTTCCCATGAGGCACAAGGTCAAGACTGATTTGCATATGGCCATGTCTGAACTGGGGTGGCGTAGTGGGCAAAAGAACGATGGATTTAACCCAGATCTCTTGACTGGGGGAGAATCTCTGCATTGTCAGCATTCCGTCCATCATTTGTTTGTTGTAACGCTTTTCGCCCTAAGTGGGATGGGTATTCCCAGACGTGGGACCCGTGCTCACTACGCCACTGGAGTCAAGCTATCCTGGCTGATGACGGCTGATAGCCAGAAACCAGTCCTAGGATGCTTGATTCCGGTCCAGGGAAGACATGGCTTGGCAGTTCGGGCTGGACTGTTCCCATGAGGCACAGGGTCAAGACTAATTTGCATATGGCCATGTCTGAACTGGGGGTGGCGTAGTGGGCAAAAGAACAATGGATTTAACCCAGATCTCTTGACTGGGGGAGAATGTCTGCATTGTCAGCATTCCGTCCATCATTTGTTTGTTGTAACGCTTTTCGCCCTAAGTGGGATGGGTATTCCCAGACGTGGGACCCGTGCTCACTACGCCACTGGAGTCAAGCTATCCTGGCTGATGACGGCTGATAGCCAGAAACCGGTCCTAGGATGCTTGATTCCGGTCCAGGGAAGACATGGCTTGGCAGTTCGGGCTGGACTGTTCCCATGAGGCACAGGGTCAAGACTGATTTGCATATGGCCATGTCTGAACTGGGGTGGCGTAGTGGGCAAAAGAACGATGGATTTAACCCAGATCTCTTGACTGGGGGAGAATGTCTGCATTGTCAGCATTCCGTCCATCATTTGTTTGTTGTAACGCTTTTCGCCCTAAGTGGGATGGGTATTCCCAGACGTGGGACCCGTGCTCACTACGCCACTGGAGTCAAGCTATCCTGGCTGATGACGGCTGATAGCCAGAAACCGGTCCTAGGATGCTTGATTCCGGTCCAGGGAAGACATGGCTTGGCAGTTCGGGCTGGACTGTTCCCATGAGGCACAGGGTCAAGACTGATTTGCATATGGCCATGTCTGAACTGGGGTGGCGTAGTGGGCAAAAGAACGATGGATTTAACCCAGATCTCTTGACTGGGGGAGAATGTCTGCATTGTCAGCATTCCGTCCATCATTTGTTTGTTGTAACGCTTTTCGCCCTAAGTGGGATGGGTATTCCCAGACGTGGGACCCGTGCTCACTACGCCACTGGAGTCAAGCTATCCTGGCTGATGACGGCTGATAGCCAGAAACCGGTCCTAGGATGCTTGATTCCGGTCCAGGGAAGACATGGCTTGGCAGTTCGGGCTGGACTGTTCCCATGAGGCACAGGGTCAAGACTGATTTGCATATGGCCATGTCTGAACTGGGGAGGCGTAGTGGGCAAAAGAACGATGGATTTAACCCAGATCTCTTGACTGGGGGAGAATGTCTGCATTGTCAGCATTCCGTCCATCATTTGTTTGTTGTAACGCTTTTCGCCCTAAGTGGGATGGGTATTCCCAGACGTGGGACCCGTGCTCACTACGCCACTGGAGTCAAGCTATCTTGGCTGATGACGGCTGATAGCCAGAAACCGGTCCTAGGATGCTTGATTCCGGTCCAGGGAAGACATGGCTTGGCAGTTCGGGCTGGACTGTTCCCATGAGGCACAGGGTCAAGACTGATTTGCATATGGCCATGTCTGAACTGGGGTGGCGTAGTGGGTAAAAGAACGATGGATTTAACCCAGATCTCTTGACTGGGGGAGAATGTCTGCATTGTCAGCATTCCGTCCATCATTTGTTTGTTGTAACGCTTTTCGCCCTAAGTGGGATGGGTATTCCCAGACGTGGGACCCGTGCTCACTACGCCACTGGAGTCAAGCTATCCTGGCTGATGACGGCTGATAGCCAGAAACCGGTCCTAGGATGCTTGATTCCGGTCCAGGGAAGACATGGCTTGGCAGTTCGGGCTGGACTGTTCCCATGAGGCACAGGGTCAAGACTGATTTGCATATGGCCATGTCTGAACTGGGGTGGCGTAGTGGGCAAAAGAACGATGGATTTAACCCAGATCTCTTGACTGGGGGAGAATGTCTGCACTGTCAGCATTCCGTCCATCATGTGTTTGTTGTAACGCTTTTCGCCCTAAGTGGGATGGGTATTCCCAGACGTGGGACCCGTGCTCACTACGCCACTGGAGTCAAGCTATCCTGGCTGATGACGGCTGATAGCCAGAAACCGGTCCTAGGATGCTTGATTCCGGTCCAGGGAAGACATGGCTTGGCAGTTCGGGCTGGACTGTTCCCATGAGGCACAGGGTCAAGACTGATTTGCATATGGCCATGTCTGAACTGGGGTGGCGTAGTGGGCAAAAGAACGATGGATTTAACCCAGATCTCTTGACTGGGGGAGAATGTCTGCATTTTCAGCATTCCGTCCATCAATTGTTTGTTGTAACGCAAAAGACCTGCCAAGCCAGCGGAAAGACGGGGGGTCGGGTCAAGGCCCCCCTCCAGCCCTTTCCCGCCGTCAGCACCCCGTTCGAACGGGTCGGAATCGATATTGTGGGACCCCCAAACCGCCCTGGGCCACCGCTTCATCCTGGTCCACGTGGACCACGCCACCAGGTACCCGGAGGCGGTCCCGCTAAGAACTATAACGGCCCCTGTGGTAGGCCGGGCCTTGATGGGGATCTTCTCCCGAGTGGGATTCCCCAGCGAAGTGGTGAGCGACCGCGGCACGAACTTTATCTCCAGGTACATGCGGTCCCTGTGGCAACAGTGCGGGGTCACATACAAGTTCACGACCCCCTATCACCCTCAGGGGAACGGACTGGTTGAGCGGTTCAACCGAACATTAAAAGGGATGATCCAGGGCCTGGAAGAACCCCTCAGGCGGAAATGGGATGTCCTGCTGCCCTGCCTCCTGTTTGCCTATCGGGAGGTCCCGCAGAAGTCCCTGGGGTTCAGCCCGTTTGAACTATTGTATGGACACCCGGTCCGCGGACCGCTCAGCCTGGTCAAGGAGGGCTGGGAGATGAAGCCCCGAGGCGCCCCTCCTGACGTCTACCGATACCTCCTGACCCTCCGAAACCAGACCCGCAAGTTCCGAGCCATGGCCGAAGCCAACCTCGAGGCCAGCCAGGAGGACATGAAGCGGTGGTACGATCGCAACACCTCTACTGTAGAATTCGAGCCAGGTCAGAAAGTATGGGTCATGGCCCCGGTCGAACCCGGCGCCCTCCAGGACAAGTGGACCGGGCCCTTCAAGGTGGTGGAGAAGAAAAGTCCCGTCACCTACCTGGTCGATCTGGAGTCCCCCCGGAACCCCCTCCGGGTCCTACATGCTAACAGGCTAAAACCCCACTTCGCCCGGACCGAACTGAGCCTGCTGCTGGCGACCGACGAGGGGGGCGAGGACGACTCCGAGCCCTTGCCCGACCTCTTGCAATCCGACATTCACGATGGATCGATCGAAGGGGTCCAACTCGCCTCGTCCCTGACCCCGGAACAGCGCAACGACTGCCAGCAATTACTGCGGGACTACGCAGCCCTCTTCTCTCTCACCCCGGGGG
The DNA here is from genome assembly GCF_964204655.1 of Triturus cristatus. Classification (NCBI taxonomy): domain Eukaryota; kingdom Metazoa; phylum Chordata; class Amphibia; order Caudata; family Salamandridae; genus Triturus; species Triturus cristatus. Next base: position 134,443,935 of record NC_140590.1, on the reverse strand, counting down.
TGACCCACTGGTGCGTCCACGACGTCGACACCGGGGAGAGCCCCCCCATACGACACAGAGCCTACCGGGTGCCTGACCGAGTGCGGGCCTGCATCCAGGCCGAAGTAGCGAGATTGCTGGCCCTGGGGGTCATCGAGCCTTCCGACAGCCCGTGGGCCAGCCCTGTCGTCCTGGTGCCCAAGGCCGCAGCTCCCGGTCACCCCCCGGAGTTGCGATTCTGCGTGGACTACCGAGCCCTGAATGCAGTAACCAAGACAGACGCACACCCGATACCCCGGGCCGACGAACTCATCGACCGCCTAGGGGCCGCTCGCTACTTGAGCACGCTGGACCTCACCGCCGGGTACTGGCAAATCCAGCTCACCCCCGGCGCCCAAGAAAGATCCGCCTTTTCGACTCCGGATGGGCATTACCACTTTCGGGTGATGCCCTTCGGAATGAAGAACGCCCCGGCCACCTTCCAAAGACTGGTGAACAAGGTTTTGGCCGGGCTTGAGGCCTTCAGCGCGGCCTACTTAGATGACATTGCCGTGTACAGCAACCACTGGGCCGAGCACCTCCTCCACCTGAAGGCCGTCCTGGCCGCCCTCCAGCAGGCCGGGCTCACAATCAAGGCCAGCAAATGTCAAATCGGCCACGGATCCGTGACCTACCTGGGCCATCAAGTGGGGAGCGGGCAGGTGGCCCCCCTCCAAGCGAAGATAGATGCCATCCAGACCTGGGAACCCCCCACTACCCAGACCACTGTCCGGGCCTTCCTGGGCCTCACCGGATACTACCGGCGGTTTATCCGGGACCATGGGAGCATTGTTGGCCCCCTCACAGAGTTAACGTCCAAAAAGCAGCCCAAGAAGGTACACTGGACACCCCGCTGCCAAACAGCCTTCGACACCCTAAAAACAGCCATGTGTACTGCTCCGGTGCTGCAGGCCCCGGACTACCAGAAGGAGTTCGTGGTACAGACGGACGCCTCCGAGTATGGGATCGGGGCCGTCCTATCCCAAGCCGACGAAAAGGGGCTCGACCGACCAGTGGCCTTCATCAGCCGACGACTACTGCCCCGAGAGCAACGCTGGAGTACTATTGAGCGCGAGGCCTTCGCTGTGGTGTGGGCCCTCAAGAAGCTCCGGCCCTACCTCTTTGGCGCCCACTTCCGGGTCCAGACCGACCACCGGCCCTTGCAATGGTTAATGCGAATGCGGGGCGAGAACCCCAAGCTGCTGCGATGGTCCATCTCGCTACAAGGGATGAACTTTGACGTCGAACACCGGCCCGGCAATGACCACGCCAACGCCGACGGCCTGTCCCGCTTCTTCCGCCTTGACGAGGAGAATCCCCAAGGAGATGGGTGACTCTCCATGCCTTCGGCTGGGGGGGACGCCTGTTGGACCCGGCCTCGTGGCGTGGTCCTTAACCCCCTGGATTGTGCCCGTTCCCCGCCCCGGCCGTCACGGGCCACCCGTCTGAAGTGCACCAAGGCCCTTCACCCGGAGCTGCACGTGGTCGCATACTCCTCGTGGCTCCGCCATCTTGTTGGCATCCACGTCACACCGTGCACCAGCCGGCGCGACCCCGCTCAACCCGGCCTCGACCCCAGCGAAGCCCCGACATCGAGGCACCACGAACTAGCCAGGGGGTGCCGCAGGAACCATTCATCGCCCCCGGCGGAGGACAGTATCGATGGGACCCCCAACTGTCCTCCCCTCTCGAGGTGTGATCGCCCTGCAACTCCCATGGGCCTGGCGCCTCTCCTGCTGGGCGTCTGGCCACCTCCACCCGGCCACTCCGCCCCCTCGGGCGCATAGGTCCGGACATCAAAGGGCTCCAGACCTATATCTGGGGCGACCCCACCACAGCTCGGCAGTTGTATCCCGGAGTCGAGAGCCCTGCTGATTGAATCGCGGCTGACCCTACGGAGAAGAACTCTTGTCGGAACCATCACGAGCCCTGCTGACTGCGTCGCGGCTCCTTCTTGTGAACCCTTTCTGAACCACCTGGAACATCGGAGCCCTGCTGACGCTGTCGCGGCCCAACCTCGCTGAAACCTTCCTCGGAGCCCTGCTGACGACGTCGCGGCTCGAGCTGAGCAGAAACCATCTTGAGAGCCCTGCTGATTGAATCGCGGCTCTCCACGAACTGTACGCCAGAGCCCTGCTGACGCCGTCGCGGCTCGACCCATCCGAGATCCGGAGGTCCTCCAGCTTGAGGATAAGAACTGGGCCCCAGGTACCCTCGTACCGCATTCCTGCCAAAGACTGTCCCGCTACCCCTACCCTTCCAAAGAGACACTGAGACTTTTGGTGGATCCCTCGATCCCTTCGTGTAAATATTGACCTCGTAACCTTTTTATTGCTGATAAAGAATTGCTTGTCACCAGACAACCTCCTTGAGTCCTGTGTGGTGGTGTTACTGTGCTAGTACGTGATAAGAGAAGGATCTCTCAGGAGACTTCTCGGCAGCGCTCGGCTACTTCGTGCGGTGAGAGGGCCCCCCCTTGGTGGTCTCACCGACTCCTCGGGGTCCGCCTTCCAACACCTCCTATTGATGTGATTGTACCCCGCCCCCCTTTGCATACGCATTACTGTGTCCTTCAACTGCTTGTTTTTTGATGTGCTAATTTTTCCTTTTTATTTAAGCTCTCTTCAAGAGTGTGTGTGTTTTCCAGGTGTCTTTTTCCTGTACATTCACCCTCTCTCTGTTCCTTCCCAGTGCCTGCTGTCCACCTTGCCTGTATTGTCTGTGTGCTTGCACCAGAACCATCCCACCCAAGTCGATATTGTTCGTGCTTCTGCCAGCTGCCCCTTCCCACCTTTCACTATCTGTGGCCTTGTCCATTTGGTTCCTCCAGAAAGTCCCACCCACCCCTTGCTGTATGTGTGCTTTGCACATCCCTTGTTTATTTGCTTTCCCCAGGACCTCTTGCCTTCCTTTCATTGTCCGTGTGCTTGTCTCCGCCTTTCCCACCCACCATCCATTGTCCACATGCTTGCCCCATCCCATGTGTTAACCCTACCTCCTTTGTCCATGTTGTTGCGACCTCCCTTCCTGCCCACTCTGTGTAGGCCCTGTGTTTGCACCAGTCCCTACTGCCCACTGTCTGTTGTCTGCTTGCTTGCCACCTGACTTTTCTGCCTCTCCCCCACCAGCATCTTTCTCCCCAGCCCTCCTACTGTGTTACCTCAGGAAGCACACAGATAAAGAGGAAAAATGTGCTATGAAGTGGCCAGTGCCAATGCATGACATGGCCAGTACTAATGCATGCTGCGGCCAGAGCTAATGCACTTTTTATGTTTCATAAAAGTAAACAAGCACTGGCATAGCCAATAGGTCTCGCTTTTGGGACCTTGTAAGTATTTAGTTATGCAGCACAATATCCTTGGTGCAACAACTGCAAGTGTCGCATGTCTAAACACTTATAAGGTTCCAAAGGCGAGACCTATTGGCTATGCCAATGCTTGTTTAATATGTATAAATGTATTTGTGAAGTATTGGCATATGGGTCCAACTCTCCTGGGCCTCCTTTGGACAGCAGTGGTGTAGAAGGTCTGTTTGATACCAGTGGTGCCAGGACATGTGAAGAGGAGAGTTTAGCAATACAATTGGAACGAGAAAAGCCGTTATTGCCTGCGTTACACACAGTAACGTTTCAGGCATGTGGAATGTTTACCTACAATACCACGATTTGAATTTTTTAGTCACCTGCCAAAATGTGCCTTTGAACCTCGATCTTTGTTTTCCAATGTCTGCTATTATAGCAGTGTTTGCAGCAAGGACTATGTTGATTTGTACTATCTCTTAGCTTCGGTATTAATTTTGTTTAGCTGCAGGGCCTTTCACAATAGGGTGTCGGCCATCGTGTTTTGCGGTTTTCTGTTGTAACAAGTTGACAAGGCCCTGCTCGTAAATAAAGCTGGCAAAGTCTGGAGCATCACATGAGAGATCTCATAAGCCTGTTTCTCCTCGGGAACATGTTTTTGCTCTTATGGCATTTCAAGTAATTGCTATGGCTTGTGAATTGTTTTTTTAATAAAAAATGCATGTGGCTTCTTCCAGACTGGCTGTTCTTATTTGGTTATTGTTTCAATTTCTTATTAAAACAAGCATTGGCCGCGCGGCCGCGAAAGTGACATGGCCACGCGGCCCGTGAAAGTGATCGCGATTGCAATCAAGCGTGGCGAGCGAAGCAATCTGGGGTGGGGTAGGGGGAGAAGCGGGAGTTGTGTGACAGAGAATAGACAGATGGTGGCTGCGCTCGTGCTCGCAAGCTTGAGGCCACCAAAAGCCTGTGGCAGCACTTTGAAAACCCACGCACTAAATGTCTCGCAGAGCAGCGCATGCGCTGTCTCAGCGAGACCTAAAAAGTACAATAGCACTGGCAACGTCAAAACACTTTATTTTTATTAGTTTTAGTCATGCTGCACATGCTGTGCAAAAACCAATCAATAAAGTGTTCTGGCCCTTAATCGGTAAGGCTGGACCAAACTATAAGCAAGACAGCAAAAGCATTGCCAGTACTGATACCTTATTTTACATCTCATTCAGCAACAATCACCTGTAACACTCAAAGTGATTGAAAAAATTAATAAATATGTTTATTTTTTATTTTTGATAAAGTTCATTATTTAGCAAAATGACTCACTAGTTCATGTTATTACTTTCATGAGCATTGTCCATATTATTCATTTTTTCGCGAACCACAATAACTAATACATCCAGAAGACAATACTTTACATTGGTGACATAAGCATAACAATACAATACATCCATTTGAGTTAGCTCAAATTCCACAGCATTGGAAGAAAGAAAAGAAAAAGAGTAAAAAGCCCAAGGGAAAGGTTGAACAGAAGAACACCACAGTTACAAGTTTCAAGAATAACACAAACCCAGGGGGAATTTTGGCTAAACAGTTTTTTGTATTCAGGTCATGGAAAAATGAAGTTTCAACAATGCTCAGATATTACTAACGACCTGATACTTTTCTATAACCAAGCAAACTTGTTTAGGCACAAAAGAAAGGTCTACGCGTTTCAAACCCGAAATGTTTTTTTAAGGGTTTTCCTCAGGACCTGGAATGAGAGATCATATTTTCTTGTTGCTGGCACTTGTTATACACAAAAGTGCTTTCCCGCTTTAATGCAATAGTTTCTTACTAACACCAGCATTTGCTTGAATCCATTTTTTAAATTCGGGCAGCCAATTTTCACAGAAGGCTCCAACTTAATCTGTGCTGTGACCGCGTCAACATATTTACATCTCGCTGTGGGCGTTTTTTTGAAAAATCAGGCAGCTAATTTGCACAGAAGGCTCCAAATAAATCTGTGCTGTGACTGCGTCAACACATTTACATCTCGCGGTGGGCGGTTTTTTGAATAATGATGGACCGTAGATTCAATCTTCAGTCCAGCGTGAATGGTCCGCGTCCACTCGCCACGATATCACTGAAGTAAGCAAAAATAAAAATATTTATTAATTTTTTCAATCACTTTGAGTGTCAAGGGTGATTGTTGCTGAATGAGATGTAAAATAAGGTATCAGTACTGGCAATGCTTTTGTTGTCTTACACATGCTGTGCAGCATGACTAAATCACTGGCAAAGCCAAGAAGTCTCAAAGGCGAACTACATTGGTTTGCCTATGCTTGTTTTTTTAAACTTTATTTATAATGTTCTGCTCCAATAACACAACTTCGTCAGCAATGTAATCAATTATGTCAATTACATGGTCAGGAGCAATATGCCAATGGTTATAAGGCAGCATGGCTTGGATCCTGAGGCACACATAGCGTCATACAATGAATTCACAAAGAAGACATCAAAGGGCAACCACAACAGGGCCATTACTTTGAGGATGGTGTGGGGTACATTACTTGTAAAAAAGTATTAGCGCAGTGGGGACCATATATCATTGGGTTTGGATTTGAGAGGTACTTTAGCTGCGGTGATGTCCCTGGATTCATTGCAACAGATCATGTCCTTCATCCAGTCCTACATAGTAGGGGTGGGGCTCCTCCCCCAGCGCATCGCAAGTCTTCGCTTCACCAATAGAAATGCTCAACAAGCGAATCTGCACTAGTGTTTAGGTACAGTCTTCACAAATCCCAGCAGAGCCTGTAGTGTCTGCAGTGGGGATGGGAGTGGAATAGAAGGCATCTCTGGAAGAGTTGTGTAGGAGAACACACGGGATAATCCCTGGCTAGGTGGAAGCAGTCTGTCATGGGGAGGTGACACCTTAGACATGTAGCATCATCCTAAAGTCACAAAGCCTCTAAGCGAGCTGGTGTGTAGTGGGTGGTGTATACATCTGAAATGGGGGAGCCTATGCGTACGATTTAAGGATACATTTAGTTTGTAAACAACAGCAGATCAACATCTCTTCGGTCAATGGTATATTCAAATCTTGCTCCCATTTACTCTAGATGATGACGTGTCCCCATGGGCAGAGTCTATGGTTGCACTCTATTATCGTGTCAGGGGGAGTGGTTGAGGCAAAGGTTAAGGTGGTCTGTGAAAGTAGATGGTATGCCAGGGAGACATGAAAAGTGGGCTAGCAATGCTTTATGTAGGCACCAGTGCAGGAATACGTCCATGGGAGCAGATACCAATAGACGTGTAAATGTCTCTAACGTTAGACATGTACCATTAATACAGAAGTCACCCAGCCCATGCAGCCTGAGTGACGTGAGTCACTTCTGTGCTCTTAGTTCATAGGTTAAAGCATTGGTCTTCAAACTGTGGGGCACAGCACCCCTGGGGGGGGGCAGCATCCCCTCGGGAGGGGCGCATACTCCAGCCCACCACTTCATCTTCCGTTGTTGCCTACAGGCGCCAGTCGTGTGTCTTAGCCATAGTCAGAGTGGAGATGCAGGGGCGCTAAGAGGTGAAAAAAACAGCAAAGCCTTGTTAACACATGAGAGGTCTTTTAAAGACCTGTGAAGTGCTCGGGTGCGGCTGGCAGCTCAAAAACTGTCTGTGTGTGTGGCCCGGACGACGGGGGTGGGGGGGCCTGATGGGGTCTTCGCAACTGCAACTTGTCAACAGTATGCCTTTGCTCCGATTATCTCTCCTCAAATTATGTCATTATACTATGTGACATCATTTTAGCATTGGGAATTGCTGGGAATCGACATGCTTTGAGGATTGACATGTGTGACCAGCAGTGCTCTCTGAATGGGGTGCAGCCAGGAATGAGGGGCTCTTGCTGAATGAGGCAGTGACAGGATTCTGTTGTCTGTAGTAATTCCGTAGTTTACTTAGTTTTTAATTCGGCCTGGTTTACTTCTCTCTACAATTATTGGTGAACTTCATTTCTTGACATGGTGGGTTGTGACAGTTGAAGGAGGGAATGGTGTGCCAGTGGCTTGGAACTCATGTGTGTTTTCCTACGGTCGGTTGCCCTACTTGGCATTCGTGTTGGGAAATGGGTGATTGCCGGCAGAAAAAATAAAAATAAATATAGTATTTTAACCACACGTTCTAAGTATCTTCGACCGTTTCATGGTAAACCTCAACTAAACGGGAACGACACAAACACCCAGAAAGCAAGTGGCTGTTGCTCTCAGCACTTGTGGTTTTGACGCATTTTTTGGTTGTGGTGGTGATGGTGGGGGGGCTCGACGTGTAAAAAGTTTTAGATGGGGGGGGCTCAGCCGACAAAAGTTTGAAGACCTCTGGGTTAAAGGAAGTAGAGGATGGTGACACATTGGGAGCCAGGGAGAGAAGAACTTGCCTACTTCAGCGTGTTGTGCAAGCCTATTCCAGGGGTAGGCTTTACAAAGAATACGGTCAGAGCTTGGATGATGCTTAAAGGGCTGTTACTCGCCGTAGCTGGAGCGGGTTATGAAAAAATTTGTATACCCACCCCATTTTGCATGTTGTTTTCTTAATTAAATTAATTAATTAATTATAATCGAACTAATGGATTGGAGTGATGTGCAAAATATTTACCAACCTTACTAATGTATGAATTATACGTGGGATTTGCATCTGCATGGCCTAATTAATTACGTGAACTAAATTTCGCACGCATACTAATGATAGACAATCAGAATATTGCATGATATATGTCGCTTTTGTTATGTAATTGTGATTCGTGCTTTATTTAGTAAGTATAAACCACACTGAGTGTTGCTTTTTGCTAGATAAATACATACACATATGGGTATTAGCAAGGGAATAACATTTGATTTTTATGTATTAATTTTGTGTTTCTTTGCTTAAGTTGACCATTTTGGCCTATCGAAAGATGGCTGCATTTGGTGCCTAACCCGACTGCCAATGCAGAACAAGGCTTGGGTGAAGAGCGCCTGCGCTGACAACAGATACATAATGGCCTGGACCTGACCCCAGATGAACATGTACCTTTCAAGGACAGCCTGGGACGTCGTCCAAATATTCCGAACAAAGACTGTTGTGTGAACCGGAACTGACAAGGGTCATAACCCAAAAGAAAACTTCGTGATCCCTGATTGTCCAATCAGCGAACTCGGATGCCCAAAACTTTGATACATTCGATATTGATTTTACTATAAATTATGGTAGAATAGAGAGGTAGTAGGCGGGTTCGTTTCTGGCCCTTCTCGATTTCCTGACGTTATGCTGACGGAGAGGACGGTGACACTGCAGGACAGCTGTTAGCCTGAATCCTTGACGGACTGAATTAATGCTCAAACTCCTGATGAACTGAACCTACTAAAATTGATGGGCATAGATTTGCGAGACTGCCAGATCTGACATAGAGGACGACTTTAGCCAGAATAGGTAAATATGAATGGCAACTTAATCACATGAATGATTTAATTTGCAATATTAATATAAATTTGGATTTGAACATCTACAGAAATGAGTTGGGTTGTTTATTCATTGAAATGTGTTAATGAACAGGTTAATTAAAGAATTAGAAATTCACTTAAACCAGCAACTAGCTGATCCGTCCCGTTTTATGAGAGGAATACCAAAGGTGAAGTTCAGGGCCTAATGAATATCAGAAGGTTGTGTAGATTTGATGCTCATTGGGGTAGATTGTGGTAATTTTTTCCCCCTCTCATTTCCAGCGCTTGGAAAGATAATCGCCTCCCACACGGACTGATGGTGAGTGAATGTTGGTGTTATGGGCCCCACCAGCGAATGTATGGATAGTGTGTGTATGTGAGATCTTTTGGTCCGTGACGGTAGAGAGGGACTTTGCACTCCGCGCTGGAGCAGTTTTCTGGTAGCAAGATGATGGTTGTTATTGTTTTGGTTTAGTGAATATTGTTTGTACATTGCTTATTGATTTTGAATATTGATTGGTATTGATTTATGTACTAACACTCTATGTTGAGTTACGTTGAGTTATACGTGGTTTGCGCGGCTTCTGGGATGTAGGAAGTCGGAAGTTTGTAACGGTTCCATAGTAGAGCAGAGGTAAGCGCTGCTCTCGGGAAAGATGGAATTGTTGTTGCCCTGTAGGTACACAGGGGAAACGTGTGACAATGGAAGTTGCACGGCGCATTGTCTGGGTTCGATTCGGTAGCATCGTCGTGTGTTGCCATTAGAGACATTTATAGTGTGAGAAAAGTGTGTATGATAGCGAAGGTTACCCGTGAAATTCTGGTCTTAGGTACCAGGGATCCAACTGGCATTCCGATAAAGCTTATCACTGGAAAGGTAATAGGTACTCTCTGAGCTTGTTAGAAGGACAAAGCAGAGGTAAGTGCTGCTTTGTTAACGTATGTCATAATTCTGTAGTAGGACAGACTGTTCGCTGTTCTCGGGAAAGACAGGATTCTGTGTGAATGTACTACTTTTTCTTGTGTGAAAGAGTATGAATGCAAAGGCATTTGGGTTGATTGCGAAACTCTAGGTTTATTTCTCAGGAGCATTGGGTCTCCAACTATGGTGCCAATTCCGATCCGGTAAAAACCTGGTACGAACCGTCGGACGGAGCCTTTTCTCCGTCCGACTCGTACCCGGTGCGAAATCCATCCTAAAATGCAAGTACGATTCGCACGGAAACACCATTTCCGTACGAATCGAACAAAACACCGACCGAACAGAATCCAAACACAATTCCGATCCTGAAAGGCGCCGACCTGACGTCGGTACGCATCCAGCCTACGTTTCACGAACCAGGAAGTACGAATCGAACCGACGTCATCCCGCACGGAAAATATTTACCGTCTGCCAAAAACTGCCGGGAAATCAGGACGACACACGCAAGGAGCAGCTGGACGCGACGAACAGACATGGACCCGAACCTACGTGCCATCCCTGCCCTCCTAGCAGTCCACCTGGCGTACAGGAACCTACGCAGACGCCGCAGAAGGTCAGCACAACAACCAGGGGCAAAGGGGGGGGCAGGGGCAGGACACACAACACCAACACATGGTACCAAATCACACATGGCCTGGACATACCTGACCATCAGGGCCTGGTCACTTCCAGGGGGTGGGGGCGAGGCCAGCAACGCAAGCGTCCGCCACAACGGAAGTGGATTGTCACGCGAACTGGTACGTACCCTACCCAGGCCGCAAGAGCGTGGGTACGGAACGTACCACGCGTCCCCCTACGTCACTCCAACAATGGCGGTACGGCCCGTACCCATGTCAGAAAGGCCTTGGTACGGCTCGTAACAGCATTGCTGGGCTCATGTAGGGGTACGCGTGGTACGACCCGTAGCCACGCCCCCAAGGCCTGTGTACGGTGCGGACCCCACGGCACCGCAACAATGGGGGGACGCACCGTACCCACCCACCAAAGGCATGGGTACGGGCCGTACCCAGGCACGCAGAGCGTGGGTAGGGGTATGTACGGACCGCACCCCCACCCGTGGAAGTACGGCCCGTACCCCCACCCGTGTATGTACGCACCGAACCACCACCCCAGCAGTGTATGTACGCCCCGAACCCCCACCCGTGTATGTACGCACCCAACCCCCACCCCAGCAGTGTATGTACGCCCCGAACCCCCACCCGTGTATGGACGCCCCGAACCCCCACCCGTGTATGGACGCACCGAACCCCCACCCGTGTATGTACGCACCCAACCACCACCCGTGTATGTACGCCCCGAACCCCCACCCGTGTATGTTCGCACCCAACCACCACCCGTGTATGTACGCACCGAACCCCCACCCGTGTATGTACGCACCCAACCCCCACCCCAGCAGTGTATGTATGCACCGAACCACCACCCGTGTATGTACGCCCCGAACCCCCACCCGTGTATGTTCGCACCCAACCACCACCCGTGTATGTACGTACCGAACCACCACCCATGTATGTACGCCCCGAACCCCCACCCGTGTATGTTCGCACCCAACCACCACCCGTGTATGTACGTACCGAACCACCACCCGTGTATGTACGCCCCGAACCCCCACCCGTGTATGTTCGCACACAACCACCACCCGTGTATGTACGCACCAAACCCCCACCCGTGTATGTACGTACCGAACCACCACCCGTGTATGTTCGCACCCAACCACCACCCGTGTATGTACGTACCGAACCACCACCCGTGTATGTACGCACCGAACCCCCACCCGTGTATGTACGCACCCAACCCCCACCCCAGCAGTGTATGTACGCACCGAACCCCCACCCCAGCAGTGTATGTACGCCCCGAACCCCCACCCGTGTATGTACGCCCCGAACCCCCACCCGTGTATGTTCGCACCCAACCACCACCCGTGTATGTACGTACCGAACCACCACCCGTGTATGTACGCCCCGAACCCCCAACCGCGTATGTTCGCACCCAACCACCACCCGTGTATGTACGTACCGAACCACCACCCGTGTATGTACGCCCCGAACCCCCACCCGTGTATGTTCGCACCCAACCACCACCCGTGTATGTACGCACCAAACCCCCACCCGTGTATGTACGCACCGAACCCCCACCCGTGTATGTTCGCACCCAACCACCACCCGTGTATGTACGTACCGAACCACCACCCGTGTATGTACGCACCGAACCACCACCCCAGCAGTGTATGTACGCCCCGAACCCCCACCCATGTATGTACGCACCGAACCCCCACCCCAGCAGTGTATGTACGCCCCGAACCCCCACCCGTGTATGTACGCCCGAACCCCCACCCGTGTATGTTCGCACCCAACCACCACCCGTGTATGTACGTACCGAACCACCACCCGTGTATGGACGCACCTAACCCCCACCCGTGTATGTTCGCACCCAACCACCACCCGTGTATGTACGTACCGAACCACCACCCGTGTATGTACGTACCGAACCCCCACCCCAGCAGTGTATGTACGCCCCGAACCCCCACCCGTGTATGGACGCACCTAACCTGCAATAAGAATGGTGTGTGCCTAACACCCCCAGCAGTGCCCAGAGACAGGAGGGGTGTGTGCAGAGTCCTCCCAGCAGTGCCCAGAGACAGGAGGGGTGTGTGCAGAGTCCTCCCAGCAGTGCCCAGACATAGGACAATATACCCCATCAACAAGTCCAGTGACCAACAAGGGTGATACCCCAGATGCAGGTGGAGCCTTCGCTGAGCCAGCATGGCTATATTGAAAGGCAACCCTCACACATCAAGGAAATGTAGACACAGCACAGCACAGCATTTGGGAGACACCCTGCAGGGAAAATGGCCTGCTCCACAGAGGATGGAACACACCTTGGGACAATGTCACCATACAGTGAGAGCAAACATGACCAAATACCATTGGCAGAGACCTTTGTGATGGCACGCAGATGGCAGGGTACACCCCATGAGCAGCACACTCCAACATTTCACAGACCCCTAACACATTATCACCACCCCAACTCAGGGAGCACCAGCACCAACAGCAAGTCCAGGAAAGCATCAGTGTGCAAAACCAAAAGAAAAGGCTTTATTCAGCAGGAAAATATCTCTGAGAAAATGTCCACTATGTACAAGGGCCATGGGCCAGGCCAGCAGCAAAGTCCGGGGGGGGTACACATCGGGACGTGTGTCCCCTAGCTTGCCTGCACAGTTCACATGTCCATGTCATCCACAGAAGAGGGCGCATCAGGGGGGAGGGTGGAAACAGGCACCGCAGGGACAGGAGGGGCAAGGGTAGGTGTTGTGGGTGCAGGGAGGGATGATTCTGCCACAGGGGGGGTGCCAGCGCCAAAGGTGGAGGACAGAATGGCGCTGCACACGTCGGCAAGTTCCCCCAGCGACTCCCCCGCACCCAATCCAACCACAGGCCCCAAGGAGGGGGGGGGGGGCAGAGGGATGGGTCGCAGCGCCACTGGGGGAGGGTGTGGACAGGGTGGGGGACTCAACTCCCCTGGCCGGGTCCCGCCTCCACCGCTTGCGGGGTGGTGTCATCCTGGGGCTGGGGGGCACACTTGCAGTGGATGATGCTGTCACCGACTGTTGGCCAGGAGAGCTAAGGGGAGTGGATTTGGAGGGAGTGGGTTGTGTGGACTGCGGACTCCCACTGTGGCTGCGTGTTGTACGTTTCCCCCCCGACCCAGTGGGTGTGCCTACCTCACCCTGTGTGTGCGTGACAGGAGATGTGCGCTTCGACTTCCCTGGTGGTGTGGTGCCTGTGTCTGTTGGGGTGCGTGCACGCTGACGTCTGGATGTGCGTGGGACAGGCACGGGAGTGGGAATTGTGGATGGGGCAGGGGTAGGGGGGGGTAGGCAGCGCTGCAGGAGATCCAGTCCTGCAGTCAGTGTGGAGTCTATGGACATCAGCAACTGCCGTTGGTCAGACTGCGCAGCCGACATGCCCTCCATGTATGCCTCCATCTGGGTCAGCACCTGGGTGTGGGCATGGAGGACATGTAGCATCGCAGTCTGACCAACCTGCAACTGCCTCAGGATGTCCACAGACTCCGCACTCACCGCAGCAGTGGTGACAGGGGCAGGGGGTGCGGTGCCTGGCAGGAAGGAGACATGTGGGGACCGAGCACGGAGGGAAGGGCCACGAGCAGGTGGGAGGCCGGTGATGGAAACTGAGGTGGCGGGGGGATGTGGAGGGCTGCCTTCAGCTGGGTGGGCAGACTCCGCCACCTCTGGGAGCTCAGCCTCGGACCCGTCTGCGTCATAGTCTGTGTTGGCAGTCAACAGGTCCTCTGCCTCACTCCCCTCGGCCTCCGTGCCACTCCATGTGCCAGACAGGACAGCACTGCTGGCACTGGTGCTCAATCCCTCCTCCCGGTCCGTGCTAGTGTCTCCTTCCGTGTCCCCCGGCGATGCTGTGGGCAAGGTGAAGAGACAGGAGATAATCAGACACCTGTACACATATGTCACATGAGTCAAATATACATAGGTCACATTGCATAGCCTGAAAAGCAACAGGAGTTACACCTACAAAACAATGTACACATGTAGGCCATGGAACACACAGTTTGTCGACCCACCATGCCACTGAGAAACAATGGAGAGCATGACACAACAGCAAATCACTGCACTTCAAATTTTACAGAGGAGCCAGCCTCTGGGGACAAATGTGCACAGCATCTGCACCACACTGCGTCGTCAAAAAGGGATGAGCAGGAATCATATCCATTTACTCTTGGCACATGCTGCAAAGGCAATACATGAAACCATGCCAAACATGACTGGGTCACTGCACCTTGAGCGTATGTCCAGTCAAACATCACACACAGGCCAAACCCAGCAAGGAGGATGGAGCTCTTGACATGTAGGCCTTGTACGCACAAACCACCCACACCTGAGACAATCTCATGGAGACGGAGAAAGTATGTACACCTCTTACTCTGGGATGAAAACACATGGCCTCCACTCATTCATGACTGTACACACACTGCCCCTGGTGCGCCTGTCCACACATCATTGACAAGCAAACATCATCAGATTGTCTTTACAACACACACAGGTAATGCCCACTGTGAGTATGCACAAGCAAAATGGGTCCCCCTGTACAGTGGACACATGTAGCAACCTGTAGGTCATAACAGTTGAGCCCAGGGTACAATGCCACCCTACCCAACCCCTGGCGAAGACACAGTGAATGTCCATATTGTTGGATGACGCACATGATACCTAGGAAGAGGTGCCCCAGGGCACAGTAGTGCCCAAACTCCTCCATGGTCCAGGATGGACATGACTGCAAAATATGCAACCGTCCCTGCACCTAGCAGGCCTCCCACTCAGGCACATCATGTCAGAGGGCACACAATTGGACATGCATGCTGGAAGGCTCTACACTTTGGAGACACACCCCTATGTCGTGATTCACAATCATTGCCAAGTGACATGGACCCCACAATGACTGAAATTGGCCATGGCACACGCAAGGTCCCCAGACCTGTGACACATCACCCCCACACATGATGCTGCTAGCATTGGGCACCAGCATAAACTGCCTGCCTAAATAACCTTGTGCAAGAGTGGCTACACACAGACCAGGGAACACATGGCAAGGAGGGGAAGGGAGGGAGTGAGAACAGCACTGGGCTACTTTGGGGAGAAGTTGACGCACTGCGCAATCAAACCCTGGCAGTGTATCCATGCAACTGCGCACTTACATTGGCTGGGGACACACAACTGACACACATGTACCTACCCCCTTCCTGCTGCTGCTTCTCCTGTAGGCGCCTGTCCATATCGGGGAAGACCACCGCCAGCACACGCTTCTGGATGTGGGTCAGACGACGGCGCCCACGGTTCTTACGGCTCTCAGGTGAGTCCCCCAGCAGGAGCCGTACAATCCTCCTCGTCCAGCACCGGATGTCCTGCCAGCGTTTCCTCACCTGAGACAGGCTCCACCTCCGACCCTCTGTACCCCTCACGGCACTGACGGCTTCCCTCCAGATCACCCCCTTGGCAATGGCGCCTACCTATGAGGATGCAAAAGTGAGAATACATTAATCCACATGAGACACACATATAGAACAATCCTCTTCATGAACAGGCCATGGTATGCATGCAACTGATTGCACCTTTGTCATAGGGACATTATCCACTGTGGAAGGCCAAATGCACTACGTGCCATTGAAAGTACACGGGTGGCATGAGGGGTACCACACACTCACTGACCAGGGATCACACTGTGCCTCACAGGCTACACCAGGATTATGTACAGCACCTCACAGCAGTCACCTGCCCCAGCACACTGATGCTACCTCAGCAGAGTACACAGACACACACAGGTACAGGACAATCACATGGCATTGCCAACTGTGGGTACACACCTCACTCTGCCCATGTGCCAGTAGACGGGGGGTGTCGCAGGTGTGGGGCTGGCTCAGCACGGCATGCACACAGCACTGCTCCCTGCTCACATCGGATGGCCAGGCTATATCCATCCCTCATGCTGCTTGTGTGCAACACTCCCCATATGCACTCACCCACATGACACGGGACTTACACACACACCAATGTGCAGGGGACGAACACGGCCTTTGGACACTCACAGCACAGGTACACTGAACAAACACACATCCATGGGTACTGTCACCTGTCACACTGGGGGGAACACAGGATCACATCAGGACTGTGGAAACAACATCCCCAGGAGGAGTATGCAGGCAGAATGTGGCATGCACCATGCATTCATTGTCACAGTAGGCACTATGCAAGTGAGGAGTGCACACAGGAAACCCAGCATGCTCTGCATGGGTGACATGAGGCCTTCCACACCCTGGGACCCACTCTAAACAACAGTGCATGTCTGTCACACATGGACACAATGCCAGAAGTCACTGTCACACAAAAGGGGCACAGTCTAAGCTAGTGGAGTCTGCACTCACCTGAACCCCTGGTCGACCATACAGGCTCTGGAACTGTGGGAGGATCACATCTATCAGGGCAAGGTTCTCCTCCTGGGTGAATGGCTGTGACCTCTCCACAGTCCTGGACATGGTGCCAGAGGAATCACTATCAGCAGCAGTGGTCATGGATGAATGGATGTGCAGGCAAGTGCTCTCTCATGGGACCTGGCTGCCTTATATATGCCTGGCTGGCCTGTTCATGTACAGGAGTACAGATTGATTGGTCAGTCACATTTGCATCCTACGTTTCATCCAATCCCTTCAAACCTACCCCAGTGTGTGGCTTTGCATGGTTTCAGTTTTGATGATGATGTCAAGTCAACATCCACTTTGCAACAATGTAGATTCTTTCAAACTGACTTCTGCTGGGCACCTGGTGCTCAAATTCAAAATTCTAACTCAGTCTCCATGGCAACCATCATGCATTTAGGCCCTTATACTTGTCCCTCATGTGTCCCCTATGTGAGTTCATACATTTACACACAGGTACGGTGCGTTCCACGCCCTAGGGCACCCCACAAGCAGTGATACGGACCGTACACGCGCTTGTACGGTCCGGATCACAATATGGGCGCTGGCGTATGCGTACGCCACAGTGATACGGACCGTACACGCGCTTGTACGGTCCGGATCACAACATGGGCGCTGGCGTATGCGTATGCCACAGTAGTACGGACCATACAAGCGCTTGTACGGTCCGTACTACTGTGGCGTACGCATACGCCAGCGCCCATATTGTTATCCGGACCGTACAAGCGCTTGTACGGTCCGTATCACTGTGGCGTACGCATACGCCAGCGCCCATATTGTGATCCGGACCGTACAAGCGCTTGTACGGTCCGTACTACTGTGGCGTACGCATACGCCAGCGCCCATATTGTGATCCGGACCGTACAAGCGCGTGTACAGTCCGTACTACTGTGGCGTACGCATACGCCAGCGCACATATTGGCCCAGGGACCCTATACACGCACTCAGAGCGTATGTACGGTGCGTTTCACACCTGTCAGTGGTGACAGGCGGCACACAGACAGGAATGGAGCGGTCAGATTTTGCCAAGGGTGGACACCAATGCATTGTCTGTGCAATACCACATGTGTGTGACACAGGTGTGTCAGGATGTGATGTGGCACTTTACCCCTGAGGTGTGGGCAAAGCATATGTACGATTAGCTGTGTACACATGTCGTGTGTGATGGTGCGCATTGTACCACACGTCCCCTGCACTCCTTTGACATGTGTGCATGTCGTACACACTAGTGGAGCCATGAGTCACTTGCATGTCCCTGTCACGGACACCCGCACCTGTCCCCTGATGCCAGGTACACGCAATATTACACATGACATGTGTATGGCTGCGTTGCACGCTGCAAACATGTCATGTGTGTGGCATGTGTTTCCATGATTTTGCTGTAGGTGTGTGGTCCAATGCATCAGCAGTTGCTGCTGCCAACATGTGTCTGTGTGTAGATGGCCATGGCACACTGTTCCGCACACCAGCCCACATATGTGATCTGCCATGAGGTGTGTATGTATGCAACTACACGGAGTATCAAAACAAGTACATATCCACATGCACTCTATGTATGTTCTGTCTCGACATGTACTCCTCCAAGGCAATGTGTGTGGCCTGTCCTTTTCCTATGACATGTGACCAGTGCATATCGCATCCACCAACCTGTCTGTACCATACGCATACTACTTCTGCACATGTGTGGATGTCTGTGAATCCGGTGATGCGTGTGCATGTTCACTTACACTGGCCCACAGCTAGTCTCATGCCATGTCATCGTGAGCTTGCCCCACTCCGTTAGTGGCTGTCCCTTGGTAGGAGTGTCACCTGACTGGCGTACGTGTCCAGGAAATGTGGCACAGACCTGACTCAGAATGTGCCCTTTGTGTATTGGCTGTGTAACATGTGCTCAGTGCATTGACAATGTCGTTGTACAGTGCTCACTCTTCGGTGTTCCTTCCATTTCACTGCAGGGCTCCGCCTCTCCCTCGACGTATGCCAGACATGGCTGCCCTGCATGAACGGGACTGTATACGCCGCTACAGATTCAGCCAACGGTTGATTGATGAGTTGACTGGCCGGCTGGAAGCACAACTCCTCCCGCGCCACAGGTATCCCAGTGCACTGACACCCAAGTTGAAGGTGATGGCAGCCCTACATTTCCTTGCCACGGGTACGTTCTAACATACCATTGCTGACGTCGGGGGCATGTCCCAGACGATGTTCAGCCGTGTTCTGCATGATTTCTTAGAGGCCATGTTGGTTCACCTGGATGAGTACATTAAATTCCCAATTCGTGAGCAGTTGACAGATGTCAAGCGTGAGTTCTATGCCCTGGGAGGGATGCCCCATGTCATTGGGTCCATAGATGGGACACATGTTGCGTTGGTACCACCACAGGCACAGGAGGTGGTGTATAGGAATCGCAAACATTATCACTCCATTAATGCCCTTGTGGTGTGTCTGTCCAACATGGTGATTTCACATGTCTGTGTTCGCTTTCCAGGATCAGCACACGATGCCTTCATCATGAGGCGTAGCAGGCTGCCTGAAATGATGCTGCAGCTGCGGAACGAGCGAGCATGTATTGTTGGTGGGTAGACTCTGGCAGTTCAGTGTTTGGCGTCATCTTCCAATCTCACTGCCTGTGCTGACACACTTCTGTCCATGATGTTTCCTTGTAGGGGACGCTGGCTATCCCAACATGCCATGGCTGATGACGCCTGTCCGCAACCCCAGCACGGCTGCCGAGCACCGCTACAACAACGCCCATGGGCGGACCAGGAGAGTCATTGAGAGGACGTTTGGACTTCTGAAGAGCCGATTCCGGTGCCTCCACAAGACCGGCGGAGCACTCCCATATGCCCCGGTGAAGGTGTGCAAGATCATCATCGTCTGCTGCATGCTGCACAACATGGCAGTGGAGGAAGCTGTTCCACTCATACTGGATCAAGATGACCAGGACCATCCACCCGTGGAGGATGAAGGCCTTGGTGACGGGGCAAGTGATGTGGAGGAGGAGGAGGCTGTGGAGGACATGCGGAGTCGGCTCATACGCAACTTTTTTGCTTAGTGGTGAGTTCCAGTGTCTGAGTGTGCACGCATTGGGCCGTGTGTGGCATGTGTTGCAATGTGTGTGTCCATCTGCATGTCTGCCAAGTGAGTCAGTGGTGTGTATTGAAGTGTCACTCGAGTGATGGCGCAATAGAAGGATGTTGTCAGAGAGTCATCATTGTCACCTGTCATGTTGACAACATGATACGTGTTGAGTACATGCTTGCGGATGTGCTCCTTTGGGTTGACTCCTTGTGTGTCTCCCTTCCACAGGTCCATGGGCATGCTGTCTGCTGGTGGCATTGTTGTGCTCCTGCTACTCCTCATGAACACAGCAACATGTGCTGATTCTGCGTCACATGCACGGGCAAGTTTGGAAATCTCCTTAGGGTAAGGGATGCCTCACGGCGTTTTGGGTGTGTAAATTGTTTGTAGTCTGTGTGCACTTCTCCGGTTCATGTGTGGTCAATTTGCATACATGTGGATCCTACATGGGGAACATGACATGGGGCAGGCTTCACCTGGAGCCATGGTCAGACTTGGTGACTGTCATGTGTCAGGGGATTGGGGATTGTGATGAGGCCATCAATGTGTGTAACACTGGCCTCGGAAACATACAGGTTGCACCGGGTTCACATGGTGTGTGATTGCCCCATCAGGGCCTCAATGGTGTATGGCAGCCTCTCCGTGGCAGCAGGGGGTGTTTAGCTGTTATCCGTCACTTGTGTGCCAGGTCAATGGAATACCAGCATCTGTGTTGCAATGGGGGGTGCCAGTGTTGCTCCCACATGTTCATCCACATGACCTGTGTATGTGTTGACAGAGTATCATTGTCATTCCAACACACATGACTAATAAATTTGTCCCTCTGTCTCCAAGGTGCCTCTTCCCTGTCAATAGTGGCCTGTTGCCACTGTGCGTGCGCCATGTCTGGCATAGTTTTCAGAGGTGGTGCATATGTGTCTATGTGTAGAGTGACAAGATGCTAGCGGTTTGTCAGGGAGTGGAAACTATATTATGCACAAGATGCACAGTTCCATCCACCTCAAGGCAAGATAGACCATCCCCCAGGGCAACTACAACATCCGTGTCGAATCCTACCCTGCAGTCTACGGACATGTGCCTTACTACTCCCATGATACTTGTCCATATCCGAAGTGCATCTGCACAGCTCTGCTACTGCATCGGGCAACCAGGCCACATCAACGTCCAAACGGGATGGGGGGAATGATTCACAGCCAGCTGCAGGATGACCTTCTCGATCCACGCCCACACTCATGCTGCAGCCCACAACCCCAACACAACCATGTGGCACTGTGATCCAAAACTGCATTCTGGCATCTCCATGTATCCAACCTTGGCCTAGCCACCATTCTCAACATCCGCCTGACGCTAGCATGCAGGACATGGTAGGGACACATGTCTAGACATACCTGGGAGCGGCAAGCCAGGTCACTCCACATGATCCCTGACCTCTGCGCATGACTGTTGCTCCCCTGAATGTGTCTGTAGCCACAGTTGTGCGGGAACCACTCAGCTGGTTGGGCCCAGCACAGGTGAGTATGGTACTCCATGTCTGTATCAGATGATGCATTGGGACCCATGTGTGTCCTGGGCAAGACTGAGCCCCACGGTTTGGAAGGTTGGAGTTAATTCTGAGATCAGGCATGCTTTGACTTTACGACACACACATGTATTGTAATAATGCAGAATCACGCCATCATCTTGTAAGTGTGATTAATTTATTTGTGGTGGGGTACGGGTTGGTGGGGATGACAAGAGGTGCACAGCGGGAGTGTAGAATCCAAAGTTCACTGGGGGAGTTGGTATCCTTGCCGTAGCGAAATGTCAGAGTCCATGCCACAGTCTTCGTCAACATAGGTCAGACAGTGACCAGCAAGTCCATGTGGCAGAGAATGTCATATGCTGCTATTGGGCCAGAGGGCCAGGTGCCAGGCCAGGTGACCTGGGAGATGGTGATGTTCTGCTGACTCTCACAGTCTTTTTCGTGGACGACCCACCTTCCTGCGGGGACCCTCGGAAGCAGGCCGTGACGATGTCTGTGACGCTCCGTCGGATGAATCCTCCTCCTCCTGATCCCTCCCTGTGTCTGGTAATGGCCTTCGCCTGGTGCCACTGGGAGGGTTGCCCATGTTGTCGGCAATCCGACGGAGTACACCGGTCATTTGGGTTTGCACCGCCACGAGCTCAGCCTGTCTATCCTCCATCCTTCCTTGGTGTTGCAGTTGACAGGCATGTTGCTGGGCCTGCAGGGTCTTCATCTCCTCGAGGGTCCCCTTGATGTCATTGAGGGTGGACGCAATCTGGTCCATGCCCCTGGTGTCGCGCCGGTATGTATCCAGGATGTTGCTGACCTGGGACACTACCGGGTCCTGAGCTCCCTGGTCAGGTCCGCGCCTCCGCCGTCCTCCACTCCCGCCACCCCTGCCCACGTGCACCTGGCCTGCCGTTGTGGGCGCATCGGGTCTCCGGGACCCCTGAGGGATGGCATCTGCGTTGCCGCCTGCCTCCTCCTGGGTGCCCGGAGGACCGTGTCCCTCCTGGGCAGACTGGCTGGGTGGTCGTGTGCGGGCAGGGCTCCTGGGTGTCTCCTGGGATGTGGCAGCAATGGGGGTGGTGGTTGGCACAGTTGTACCTGACGCAGGTGCTGTAGGTGGTTGGACACCAGAGGGGCCAGGTTGGTCTGGGTCATCCACGGAGTGGTGAGAGTCGTCGCTGGCGGTGGGGTCCTCATCCCGCGGAGCCTGGTCCTGTGAGACTTCCCCCCCAGTGTTGGGGGGTGATCGTCGACGTTGACCTGTGTGTGAGAGAGACAATGTTAACAGTGTTACATGTGGCATCCATGTTTCATGCATTTCTGATTTGGCACTCTTCCTCTGGGTAGTTGGATCTGTCTTGCATTCCTCTCACAGTGCACTTGTGCATGGGTATGTCCCTTGGCCACAGCTGTCAGGGCTTTACGCATGTGTGACACAATCTTAGTTGATGCATCTATTTGGGTACACAGTCAGCAGTGTGGTGTGCGGGCGTAGCGAGCCATGCAGAGGCGCCTTACGTGTTGCACTGTACGTGGCCAAATGGTGTTTTGCCAAGGCAATTTGATGTTGCAGGTAGGTGACTGAAGCATTTGTGACAGGGTTCTTACCGACACAGTGGGTTGGTATACTGGGTGTGTGGTTAGGTCTGTGCCTGCAGCACGGATGGACTCGTGCACAGATTGACACATGGACCGGTCTTCATCTACGGTAAGGGGGGGGTTGAGGCACTGCCAGACCTTGTCTGCATGCACACAGTCCACCGGCTGACGAGTGGACATGGCCACACCACCCAAGGGTGATTTAGTCTCCCTGTGTCTCCCTTCCTCCCTCCCTCTGTCACCCTCCTCCCTCTGTCGGTCTCCCTCTGTCACCCTACTCCCTCCCTCTGTCTGTCTCCCTGTGTCCCCCTCTGTCTCCTTCCCTCTCATTCCCCCTCTCCCTCCCTCTATTTGTCACCCTCTGTCACCTCAGGCCAGATTCCTGGGCACACACAGTTAGCCGGTCTTTGAATGGCCATTGGCTTGTTCATGTGAGTTAGTTCCTGTTCTCCGGGCACCCATTGGGCAGTGTGTCTGAGTGTAGGCTGCTGCTGTGGCGGTGTGTGCTGTGACTCTATCAGAGCGATGCATCTTCATTGTCTGCTGTTATGGTCAAATTGTGCCTTCAGACCCATGTCATCCTGCATGGCAGCCACCATTTGCAGGCAAGACAGTACTGTGTGGTTACACACAGTTTGTATGGCTGTGCCCTGGGCCATATGGGCTGAGGGCATTGTTGTGTGCTTGTGAGTTGCTCAATGTTAGTTTTGATGCCCCCACTCCCAGCATCGGCCACATCCTGTGTTGTGTTGGTGTTTTGTGTGGCCTGTGACTTGGCATGGCCCTGATTGATGCATGGGGCATGGAGGCGCTAGTGGCATGTGTGTGTTTGTGGAGTGTTGTTGTGTCCGGTGGTGGCTTGGGGGGGGGTGGCATGCATGATTGATTGTGTATGGCATCCCCCCCATGTGGGTGAGTTGTTTGTGTACTCACCAGGGTCTGGGAGTCCTAGTAGTCCGTGTAGTCCCTCCACCGCCAGCGTGGACATCACCTTCTCCTCCCAGGGATGGTATTGTACCGGTCTGGGGGGCGGCCCTCCTCCAGTGATGTTCCCCTGGTTGTGATTGTCAGTCATCTTCCTCTTGACCGTCCTCCGCAGATCGTACCACCTGGATTGGCACTCGTGCCTGGTCCTTCTGGTGGTCCCAACAGCATTCACAGAATCGACAATCCTCTGCCACATGGCCGTTTTTTCGGATATGCTGGTCTGTCTGACCAATGTTCCGAAGAGCTGTGGCTCGACTCTGAGGATTTCGTCGACAAGGATCTCCAGCTCCTCCTTTGTGAACTTTGGATTCTTGGTGGTGGACATGGCGTGGGGTGTGGGTGTGGATGGTTGTGGGGGTGTGGGTGTGGATGGTTGTGGGGGTGTGGGTGTGGATGGTTGTGGGTGTGTGGGTGTGGTAGTGGAGGTGTGTGTGTGAATGTGATGAGGGGGTGTTTGTGTAGGTGGTTGTGTGAAGGTATGCAAGTGTGAGGTTCAAGTATGGTGGTGTGGGTCGTCTGTGGGCTCTGGCAGCAGTGGGTCTGTTGCAAAGGCTCATGGTTTGTGTGTGTGGTCCATTTTTATTGGTCCATTTGTGGGTGTGGCTGTGTTTGAAATTTGTGTGGGTGTGTTATGAGGAGTGATTGAGTTTTTGGGCCTCTGTTTGGCAGTTTGGCAGTTGCAGGTCAGTGTATGTGATGTTTTTGGGGTTGTTGGGCATGTTTGGTGGTGTGGGGAAACTCTAATTGACTCTCCTTGTGTAAATATGGTTTGTCCTGGTTCAGTACGTGTGTTTTTCGCGTCAGTACGGTCCGTACATGCACTGGTGGGGGTACGGTCCGTACATTCCCTGGTGGGGTGTGGGTACGGCCGTACATACACGGGTGGGGATTCGGTGTGTACATGCACGGGTGGGGGGTCGGGGCGTACATACACTGCTGGGGTGGGGGTTGGGTGCGTACATACACGGGTGGGGGTTGGGTGCGTACATACACGGGTGGTGGTTCGGTGCGTACATACACTGCTGGGGTGGGGGTTGGGTGCGTACATACACGGGTGGGGGTTCGGTGCATACATACACGGGTGGTGGTTCGGTACGTACATACACGGGTGGTGGTTGGGTGCGTACATACACGGGTGGGGGTTGGGTGCGAACATACACGGGTGGGGGTTCGGGGCGTACATACACGGGTGGGGGTTCGGTGCGTACATACACGGGTGGGGGTTCGGGGCGTACATACACGGCTGGGGTGGGGGTTCGGTGCGTACATACACGGCTGGGGGGGTTCGGTGCGTACATACACGGGTGGTGGTTGGGTGCGTACATACACGGGTGGTGGTTCGGTGCGTACATACACTGCTGGGGTGGGGGTTGGGTGCGTACATACACGGGTGGGGGTTCGGTGCGTACATACATGGGTGGGGGTTCAGGGCGTACATACACTGCTGGGGTGGGGATTCGGTGCGTACATACACGGGTGGGGGTTGGGTGCGAACATACATGGGTGGGGGTTCGGGGCGTACATACACGGGTGGGGGTTCGGGGCGTACATACACGGGTGGGGGTTCGGGGCGTACATACACTGCTGGGGTGGGGGTTCGGTGCGTACATACACTGCTGGGGTGGGGGTTGGGTGCGTACATACACGGGTGGGGGTTCGGTGCGTACATACACGGGTGGGGGTTCGGGGCGTACATACACGGCTGGGGTGGGGGTTCGGTGCGTACATACACGGGTGGGGGTTCGGTGCGTACATACACGGGTGGTGGTTCGGTACGTACATACACGGGTGGTGGTTGGGTGCGTACATACACGGGTGGGGGTTCGGTGCGTCCATACACGGGTGGGGGTTCGGGCGTACATACACGGCTGGGGTGGGGGTTGGGTGCGTACATACACGGGTGGGGGTTCGGTGCGTACATACACGGGTGGTGGTTCGGTACGTACATACACGGGTGGTGGTTGGGTGCGTACATACACGGGTGGGGGTTCGGTGCGTCCATACACGGGTGGGGGTTCGGGGCGTACATACACGGGTGGGGGTTCGGGGCGTACATACACTGCTGGGGTGGGGGTTCGGTGCGTACATACACGGGTGGGGGTTCGGGGCGTACATACACGGGTGGGGGTTCGGGGCGTACATACACTGCTGGGGTGGGGGTTCGGTGCGTACATACACTGCTGGGGTGGGGGTTGGGTGCGTACATACATGGGTGGGGGTTCGGTGCGTACATACATGGGTGGTGGTTCGGTACGTACATACACGGGTGGTGGTTGGGTGCGTACATACACGGGTGGGGGTTCGTTGCGTCCATACACGGGTGGGGGTTCGGGGCGTACATACACGGGTGGGGGTTCGGGGCGTACATACACTGCTGGGGTGGGGGTTCGGTGCGTACATACACGGGTGGGGGTTCGGGGCGTACATGCACTGCTGGGGTGGGGGCTCGGTGCGTACATACGCGGGTGGGGGGGGGTGGTGGGGTGTTCGGCGCGTATGCGGGCACATGTCTCCATGGTTGCTATGGGAGTTCGGTTCGGACGGTGTTTTTTGCGTACGGTTGTGAAATGGGGAGGACAGGAGGGATCGTACTTGCGCTGTCGGACTTTATTTTTCCGCAGGGTGGGTTTTTCGACCGGGGACGTGTCGGTGACTTTTCCCGACCCGAGGACGTGTGGGGAAATCTTCCCAATGCGATTCGTATGGACTTTTTTCAGTTCGAATCGTACTTGGCAGTTTGTACGCTACTTTGTCGATTCGGACGGAAAAAAATCCGGATACGATTCGGACGGGGAATTTTTTTACCGGATCGGAATTGGCACCTATGTGTCTTAAATGCTAGAGAAACAATTAGCTAATGCTTGTTAGAAGGGTGAAGTAGAGGGATGTGCTACTTTATACACGGAAGTAATGATTCCGTAGTAGGGCAGAGGTGAGCGCTGCTCTCGGGAAAGACGGAATTCTCGTGAGAAAGGTCTTTTTGCTGTTCTTTGGTTTGCGAAGTGGGCAATGGAGATGTTTCTATGTTGTAACTAACAGAAGTGTAGAAATTGAAACAAGAACTTATTGAGCAGAGTTGTAAAGGAGGGGTAGACAGAAGCAGAAGCAGGAACAGGAGCTGCCGTAGCGGCTGCTGACATCAGAACGACCGTGCTGTGATTGGACAGTCGGTCAGAATTGTGGAACGCCCCGGATTGGTGCGTTAGTGTACGCCGCGCTAGGATTGGAGGAAACAGGGTGACGTAGACGCTCCTTATTGGTGCGTTAGTGTGAGTCGCGCTGGGATTTGAGGACTCTGATAGTGACGTGGACGCATTGAATTGGTGCGTTAGTGTGAAGTCACACTGTGATTGGATAGATTAGCGGTACAGTTGTAAAGAGGGACTAGCGTTGCGCAAAAGACAAGAAAATGTATTACGACCCACCAGAGAAAGAAAAGAAAACCTGGTTAGGGAGAATCAAGAAGTGGTTTAAGAAGGACAAACCAGTTAAGACTAGGGAAGGACAGTTACTTCCTCCACCGAAAACCCCTGCATCCTTTATGATTGCGAAATATGGGTATCATACATGTATTTGGTTAGATAACTGGGTGAGATACACCAAGGACGACGGAGTATTAGCTTTTCCAGAGCATGGTTCATTTAATTTGGCTATTTTAAGAAATTTGAGGGAAAAGATGATGAATTTGGAACCCAGACCTAGACCGACACAGTTTGAGGCTTTGACGGAATGGGAAGACGAAATGCATGAACGAGAAAGACAAAGAAGTGGTAGAGGATATAGGTACTGGTTTGGAAGACCATATGGACACGAAACGCATAGCGATCGAATGAAAAGATGTCGAGAAGCGAGTATGACTGAGGGTGTGTTCCCTCTAAGAACTGTAGGAGAGAATGGAGGTCAAAAGTGTGCAGAAAAGAGGCATAATTTGGAGTCGAGAGGGTATGGAGCGAATGAGTCTGAGGATGATGTTCTTAATGATATGTTCTATAAAAATCCACCACCGTATCGACCAGAACCAGAAATGTTAACTCCAAGTGCCCCAATGAGGGAAAATCGGAACCAGAATCCCTAAGTTCGAGTAAAAACAGTGGTACCAGGGAAGTAGAAAAAAGATCGGAAGGAAGAACAGATGGAGAAAATTGTGCAGAATTAGCGAAAACAACCCTGGAAAATAAGAGAATTGACTAAGAATCTAGAAGCAGTAACTGTTCCAGTAACGATAGGTCCAGTAATGCCTATTTTTGACAAACAGAAGGACAGTGAGCATTGTTTGACAGTCCCTTACAGAAGTAATAAACCTGTAGAACAACCAAAGTGAGTCAGAATGAGAATCCATGGAGGCAGACTATGAGTGTAATGGAACCAAATTTTACAAATAATCCATTTGCAGATCAGAATTTTGCAGAGAGACGTATGACAATCATAGAGACAGTGTCAGAAACACAAAAAGATTTTGGACACGGAAGTATAGAAAAACCAGTAGGACCATCAACAGACGAGTTAAATGAATGGTTGAGAAGCTTGAAGAGGAAAGACAAAGAATCCCAATCAATTGATGTGGCCAAGTTACGAATGGTATTGGAAGAATTGATCGTAGGGACTATCCCGACAGAAAAATTAAAAACCTATCAGGATGAAGAACTATTAACTTTGTGCAAAAGTGTGACCTGGAGAGCGAAAAATGTGCATGAAAGGTTAGCAGAAGTGGCAAATGAAATGGATATTGATATTGAAAAGGTAAAAGCCTTACAGAAACCATATCGAGTAGAATTCACTGAAAAGGACATTGAGAATATGAACACCACAGGACGAATAGGTCAAATTAAGTACATAATCATTTTGCTGAGAAAATGGGGAGACGTGGATAAATGGAGAAGCAGGTGGTATAGAAAACGAGATGATGCCTCAGATAAGACATTTTCAGCCTTTCCTGTAAGAGAAAAGGAGAAGGTAGTGACAGAATGCCCTATGAGAGAGATTCCAGGAGGAGGATATATACATGTCCCATGGACGAGACAGGATATATTGTCTTTTACGAATGACTTCCCTCGACTACGTGAAAAGCCCGTCGAGTGGTACAGGCAGGTAGACAGATTTGTGAAATTGTCTAAAGTACTATGGATTGATTTGAATAGCCTATTTGACATAATTGTACTAGCAGATCTATGGTCAGAGTGTAAGCTAATGATAAATTGGCCAACCAAGGAATATCCTAGGGATCCTAAAACAGGAGCACCAGACCCCGAGGTAATGAAGAAATATGAGCAGGTTATGGTATTTCTGAAAAATAAAGTGCCCCCTAAAGAGACAGACTGGGTAAAAATTGATCGAACACACCAGGAAAGTAAAGAGTCAGTGCATGCATACTACGAGAGGCTAATACAGGCTTTTAAACAGTTTAGCGGAGATGAGAATCTGAGTGAAAAGGCTTTGAGTCATTTTGTATACAGATTTGTATATGGTTTACGACCAGAAATTGGTGAGATGATTAAACAGCATACGGTAGATTGGCAAAACAAGAAAATAGTTGAAGTATTGAGACATGCTAAATACTTCAGTGATGAAATTGAAGCAAAACAGCGGAAGTTAAAGGAAAGGGCAATGTGGGCACAGGTAAAGGTAGCGGAGAGACAGGAAGCACAATTGGTGGAACAAGCTGGGACAAAGCCAAAATTTAGTAATGGGAAGTACAAAGGGAATATTGAAGAAGCTAAAAAGAAGTTCCCGTGTCATAATTGCGGCAGGATAGGGCATTGGAAATCTGAGTGTAAATTTCCCCCGAGTACTAACAATGAAAATCCATCATTGAACCCACAGGTGCAGCATGAGATGAGTGGTCAACTGCAGCAACAGCAGCAAGTTGTTCCCCCACAGAATCAGGTGCCAAAACCGTCTTTTCCACAGATCAGAAACACACAGAAGTATAGTAGCAAATCTGGATTCTACAATGAAGAACAGGTAAATAAGCTGTCACGCGCTAGCGCTGTCTCGCAGTATTGGCTGTAACGCAATGAGAGTGACGCACAAGAGAGCTATTGACGGTGCCGAAGGGAGGATGAAGAGTGCGTACTTGGCGCAACTCTAGAAGTAGACCAGACAGGACCTTTTGTAGATGGGAGGGTTAATGATGAAAATATTACTTTCCTAGTGGATACTGGTGCTACTCGATCAACTGTTAGATCAGCTGATGTTAAGAATCTTCCTCTCTCGGATGAAACGATCCAAGTAGTTGGTGTGTCCAGCAGACAAATTAAGACATATCTTACAGAACCAGTGAAAGTCAGCATAGGGAAATTTTCAGAAATGCACCGCTTTGTGGTGTGTGACTCCAGTCCTGTGAATTTATTAGGTAGGGACCTGTTGTGCAAAATGAATTGCACTATATTTTGTACTCCGGATGGAATAGCTTTTGGAACACCAAATGATGATGTATTGTATAAGATGACCCTAGCTAACAGAGAAACTGAAGTTACTGAAACATATGCTGTATTCAACCCTGATGAATTACCAAAGAAACTGAGAAAATCTGTAAAGGCAGAGGTTTGGGATTTCACTGGAGAAGATGTAGGACTAATGAGAAATGTAGATCCAGTTAAAATAACTGTAAAAGAAGGAGTAACATATCCAAATGTTCCACAGTACAGATTGACACCTGAAATAATTGAAGCTGTAACTCCTGTGATAGAGAAAATGATCAGGCAAGGAATCTTGAGAGAAATAATGAGTAGTCCATGTAATTCACCGATAATGGGACTGAAAAAGCCTAATGGGAAATTTAGGCTAGTGCAAGATCTGAGAAAGGTGAATAAAATTGTGGTATCATGTTGTCCCATTGTACCGAATCCATCAGTGATTTTATATCAGATTCCCCATGATGCAGAATGGTACACAGTAATTGATCTGTGTCATGCTTTCTTTTCCATCCCTTTGCACCATGACAGTCAGCAGATTTTTGCATTTCGTTTTGGTGAGCGTATTTTGGCATGGTGCCGAATCCCACAGGGGTATACAGAAAGCCCCTCAATATTCAATCAGTTATTAAAGAAGTCTTTGGAGAGTTTAGAAATGCCTGAAAGCTCTGTTTTGGTCCAATATATTGAAGACCTTTTGGTAGCGTCAAAAACACGTGAAGCTTGTGAGGTAGATACAATAGCCTTGCTGAATCATTTGGCAGATGGAGGACTTAAAGTGTCACCAGCAAAGTTACAGTTTTGCAAAAAGGAAGTGCAGTATTTTGGACATAACATTGAGAAAGGAATAAGGAAAATAACCATAGATAGAATCAGAATAATAAAAGGAATGAGAGCTCCCATGACTCAAAGAGAAGTGAGAATGTTTTTGGGAATGGTTGGGTCAGTGGATCGGTAACTTTTCCTTGATCGCAAAGCCTTTGGTGCGATTAACGAGAAGTGATGTAAAAGATCCCCTTGAATTAAACAAATAAGAATTGGCAGCATTTAGACAATTAAGAGATGGTTTGTGTGAAGCACCTGCATTAGGTATGCCTGACTATGAGAAAGAATTTGAGTTGTATTGCAGTGAAAGAAATGGATGTGCACTTTCTGTGTTGACCCAGAAGCATGGAAAAATGAGAAGACCAATTGCATATTTTCCATCAATGCTAGATTCAGTAGCTGTAGGTTTACCTGAATGTTTGAAAGCGGTGGCTGCAACATGTCGAAGTTTGGAGCAGAGTGAAGGAATTGTGATGGGATATCCATTGAAAGTGTTTTCACCCCATGATGTAGCAATTCTGTTGACAAGGAGTCGTACTCAGCATATGACACACAGTCGGCTGACTAAGTATGAAAAGGTCATATTGGGTGCAACTAATGTGAGTCTTGCAAGATGTGTGAATGTGAATCAGCAGCAGTAATCAAAGCATCATATTTGAAAGGAGTGAAATCAGCCCAAGTAGCAGAACTTGTGGCTTTGACTTGAGCACGCAAGATTGGGAAGAGTGTGAGAGTGACTGTGATAACTGACAGCCAGTATGGCTTTGGAGTCGTCCTCGACTTCGGCCAACTATGGCTACAAAGAGGTTTCCTGACCTCGAGTGGAACTCCCATTAAGAATGCAGAAGTGGTTGGAAAGTTGCTTGAGGCGATACAGCTGCCTAAACAATTGGCTGTTGTAAAATGTGCTGCACATAGTCAAGGTGGTGATTATATTGCCACCGGGAACAGGTACGCCAACGACATGGCACAGTATTGTGCACGAAATCAGTATTCGGTCAATACGGCTAAGGAAAAAGAAATGTCTTCTTGCTCATTGATGTTCACTAACATTGTGGGAACTTGGGAAGAGGTAAGACAATTGCAGGATGAGGCAGGAGATGAGGAAATGAGACAGTGGGTAAAAGCAGGATGTGCCCCAAGGGAAAAGGATCATGTGTGGGTCTATCGAGATGGAAGACCAGTTATGCCTGATAGCATGATGTCTACCATGGCACGGATGTATCATGGCCAGGGACATATTGGGAGAGATGCCATGATCAGGTCATTTAAGCAGACCTGGTACAATGCAAAATTCAGACTTGTGGCAGAAAGTCTTTGTCAGAGATGCTTAATATGTCAGCAGTACAATCCTGGAAGGAAGACGGTAGTGAGTCTGGGAACAATAGGTCGGGAAGGAGGGCCTTTCACCAGAATGCAAGTAGATTTCATTGAGATGCCTCCCTGTAACAGAATGAGGTATGTTTTGGTTGTGGTCTGCCTATTCTCCAGGTGGGTGGAAGCATTCCCAACAAGAAGAAATGATGGGTTAACCGTAGCTAAGCTACTGCTGAGAGAGTTCATCCACAGGTTCGGGTTCCCAGTGACAATTGAGTCAGATCGAGGAGGACATTTTCATAATGAGATTGTAGGATTAATTTCTGAAGCATTGAATGTACAACAAAAACTACATTGTGCCTACCGACCAGAGGCTTCTGGTGTGGTTGAACAGATGAATGGTACTATCAAAAATGGAATAGGGAAAATGTGTTTGGCCACAGGTATGAAATGGCCTGATGTCTTGCCTCTAGTACTAATGACAATAAGGTCAATTCCAGACCGAACTACAGGATTGAGTCCTCATGAAATAATCATGGGACGTGCTATGAGACATGTGTTTATACCAGTCAACAAGCTGATGACAATAACTGATGACATGGTGTTGGAATACTGTAAAGGCCTGGCTGACGCAGTTCATTCTGTGTTTCATCAGGTTGGACCAGATGCCACCACACTTGAAAAGAAGCAAGCCCATGATCTGAGCCCAGGTGATTGGGTAAGAATAAAGGTCCACAGAAGAAGAAATTGTCTGGTTCCAAGATGGGGAAAACCACGACAAGTCATTCTGACCACGACCACAGCTGTGAAGTGTGCTGGACTGAAGAGCTGGATCCATGCCAGTCATACATTGAGAATTCCAAATCCGGTGGACAGCACAGGAAAAGAATACTTTGATGAATCAGAATCAAGTACTGAGTCAAATGACGAAGGGTCAAAGACACGAGGCAACTCTGAAAGGGGGGGAACAGAACCAAGTTCAGCTTTGGTCCCCAGAAGTAGCTCTCTGAGAAGAAGATTACAGATTTCTGAATCCAGCGATTCTGGAAACGAGCGAGAAGCGCAGGGTTCTAAGAAAGAACACAGAAGGAAAAGAGGGAAGAGTACGGAAGACACAAGAGAAATTCGTGAAAAGGAAGAACCAGATGAGAGACTGAGAGAAATTCCGCCCGAAGTAACAAATTTAAGTGAACAAGGGACAGGTACAGAGACAGAGGGACAGATTTCTGCGGAAGACCCCCGAGGAGGTGTAGGGAACTGCAACACCCAGTTAGGTGAAGGGACAATTAGCCAGCAGGAAAATTGCGTGTTGGAGATCCGAGGAGGAACAGAAGTAGGGAAAACAAAACAAGTGGTGGAAGAAGAAGTAGCTGAAAAGACAAAGCAAGTTGAGACAGAGTCTGAAGAGAGTGAAAATGAAATACCTGAAGGTCGAGTTCTAAGAAAGACAGCTTGGAGGAATGAAAAGAATGACAAAGGAAGTAAAGTAAAAAGAGTTGCAAGTGATGATGTTTGGCCCAATAAAATAAGAAAACTGAGATATCGACTGACAAGAGTGAATTCACCGAGAGCTGAACAGGTGAATGAGGTGACAAGTTAAGAAAAATCAAAAGAAGACGAATTAACTGAAGACAAAGAGAGTAGAAGAACAAGGAAACCTAACCAGAAGTATAAGTCACCAGAATGGACGTACGTGGCTCTGCCTGAAAAGGGAAAAGAGGAAGATAGTCAAGGAGATCCAGAGGAGACTGTACTGAAAGTGGTTGAGGATGAAATAGAATCGGAAATCCTGAGAGTTCTCTTGTCCGACATTGGAGAAGAAGAAACGAAAGTTCAGGAAAATCAATATTTGGATGACAAGAGGAGAGTGAAGTACGATGAGATGCCAAACTGAATAAGTTAAGAAAACTATTGATGAAGAAAACAAGATACTGAATCAAAAGATAGAGACTGGTAGAACCAAATAGGTGCTAGAACCTTAGGTTAGAAAACTAGTTGTGAAGTAAAATAGGCTAAGTCAAAACACACGGTCCATTTTAACAAAGATGGCTAACATAGAGAGTAGTTAAGGTAGATGTACATTCATGAAAAGATGGTGTAAAATGTGTTGTTGTTGTACAGGATTATTAATGCTTTTATGGAGCATCCTTGCTCTTGTCATTTCCTTTAAGGCCACTATAGATACATTAGAAGGACATAGTGAGAACAAAACTAATATAGGGAAAATTCCAAAGGTAGTTCCAACTAGAATAGATAAAAATTATTTGCATAAAGACAGGTCAATAAAAGATTTTTCTAATAATGTGTTTTCAAAATTATTGTATGAATATGTTAAGACAATGGACGTATGGGACTGCTACGTATGTATGCAGTTACCTGCATCTGTTTCTGAGGGAATGACTTATCATCACCTTCCGGCAACGTATGGAATAACATGTAGTGTAATAGCTAGTTTATTTTATGAGACAGGGAAATTAGAATATTATTTTTCAGATGTAGATAACATTTTTGCGCAAGTGCTTTCTTATAATAAATTGAACAAAGTAAAACTTGCTAAGGTATTAGGTGAATTCTTCTTAGAAACTAAGGAACTAACATTAGAGTATATTTTTAGAAACAATCTGATATGCAGTTTGAAGAAGGAGGAAAAGACATTCTTAGACAAGGTCAAAGAAAGAAGATTTAAAATGCAAAGGAAAGCAGCAGAAGGGAAAGTGGAGAAAACAGTCTGGGATATAGAGAAAGAAAAACATTTGAAAGGAGAAGCTAGTCCAACTATAGCTTTAGATTGGCCTCAGAAAGGGACATTTTGCATTTGAAGGAATCAAACTGTGTATGATAATTATTTTCTAGGTAATTGTGAGTGCCATGATACATATCGAATCATGGGTGGATGGGGATTCAAAGGTGGAAGAGATCCAGTCTTTCCTGGATTATATTTTATTTGTGGGAACAGGGCATATTATCTTTTGCCAGACAATTGGTATGGCACATGTTACGTAGGCCTGGTCTTTCTGAAAATCTTTCATATGGATAGAGGAGAAGATGGTATACATAGTTTAAGCAATCATTTAGCAAGGACCAAGAGAGAATCTTGGGCAGAAATTGTAGGTGACATTTTTCAGGCATTGATACCAGCAGTGGGAATAACTCTGAATGCAAACAAAATTAGAAAATTGTCAACAGTAGTGGATCGCTTGTCAACAAGCACCGCTGGAGGATTTTTATTGGTTAACACTGAAATGGTTGCCATGCGTGCTATGGTAATGCAAAATCGACTTGCCCTTGATATTTTATTGGCAAAAGAGGGTGGAGTCTGTGGAATGTTGAAAGTTCAACATTGTTGTACTTACATTCCTGACGAAAGCAAAGGTCTGAAAACTTAGATTAAGAATATTACTGAATTGCATGATGAACTTGCACCACTGGAGGTTGAAGGTGTTTGGGAGAGAATTGGAAAAAAAATGGCTGCTATTAAGAATTTCTTAGTAAAAATAGGTAGTACTCTAATAGGTAAAATATTGTTTCCATTACCATGTGTAATTTGCATAATTTTAGTGATAAGATTATGTTGTATGTGCTGTAGAATCAAGAAAAACAAGAAAAGAATAAAAAGTGAAAATTCAAAAAGAAAAGATAAGAAACAAGAAAGAGAAATTGAGGAAATAGAATTTGAGGAGTGGAAGGAAAGTATGTACGAATCAGTAAAAAGAGAAGATGTAGGTGAAACTGAATTATGATTAAGAGCAAGAAAACATTTTAAAGATTCCGTAAGACAGAACAAAATTTTGGGTGGTGTGGTGATAAGATCAGCAAAGGGGGGATTGCTGGAGCGGGTTATGAAAAAATTTGCATACCCACCCCATTTTGCATGTTGTTTTATTAATTAAATTAATTAATTAATTATAATCGAACTAATGGATTGGAGAGATGTGGAAAATATTTACCAACCTTACTAATGTATGAATTATACATGGGATTTGCATCTGCATGGCCTAATTAATTACGTGAACTAAATTTCGTAAGCATACTAATGATAGACAATCAGAATATTGCATGATATATTTCGCTTTTGTGATGTAATTGTGATTTGTGCTTTATTTAGTAAGTATAAACCGCACTGAGTGTTGCTTTTTGCTAGATAAATACATACACATATGGGTATTAGCAAGGGAATAACATTTGATTAGTCATTTTTATGTATTAATTACGTTTTTGTGTTTCTTTGCTTAAGTTGACCATTTTGGCCTATCGAAAGATGGCTGCCTTTGGTGCCTAACCCGACTGCCAACGCTGAACAAGGCTTGGGTGAAGTGCGCCTGTGCTGACAACAGATACATAATGGCCTGGACCTGACCCCAGATGAACATGTACCTTTCAAGGACAGCCTGGGACGTCGTCCAAATATTCCGAACAAAGACTGTTGTGTGAACCGGTACTGACAAGGGTCATAACCCAAAAGACAATTTCGTGAGAACTTAAAAGGATGATCCCTGATTGTCCAATCAGCGAACTGGGATGCCCAAAACTTTGATACATTTGATATTGATTTTACTATAAATTATGGTAGAATAGAGAGGTAGTAGGCGGGTTCGTTTCTGGCCTTTCTCGATTTCCTGACGTTATGCTGACGGAGAGGACGGTGACACTGCAGGACAGCTGTTAGCCTGAATCCTTGACGGACTGAATTAATGCTCAAACTCCTGATGAACGGAACCTACTAAAATTGATGGGCATAGATTTGCGAGACTGCCAGATCTGACATAGAGGACGACTTTAGCCCGAATAGGTAAATATGAATGGCAACTTAATCAAATGAATGATTTAATTTGCAATATTAATATAAATTTGGATTTGAACATCTACAGAAATGAGTTGGGTTGTTTATTCATTGAAATGTGTTAATGAACAAGTTAATTAAAGAATTAGAAATTCACTTAAACCAGCAACTAGCAGATCCGTCCCGTTTATGAGAGGAATACCAAAGGTTAAGTTCAGGGCCTAATGAGTATCAGAAGGTTGTGTAGGTTTGATGCTCATTGGGGTAGATTGTGGTAATTTTTTCCCCCTCTCATTTCCAGCGCTTGGAAGGATAATCGCCTCCCACACGGACTGATGGTGAGTGAATGTTGGTGTTATGGGCCCCACCAGCGAATGTATGGATAGTGTGTGTATGTGAGATCTTTTGGTCTGTGACGGTAGAGAGGGATTTTGCACTCCGCGCTGGAGCAACACATTGGGAGCCAGGGAGAGAAGAACTTGCCTACTTCAGCGTGTTGTGCAAGCCTATTCCAGGGGTAGGCTTTACAAAGAATACGGTCAGAGCATGGTTGATGCTTAAAGGGCTGTTACTCGCCGTAGCGTGAATAATCGTGTGGGAGGCCAGGTAGAACTTGGGTGTGCCCAGTTGATTTAATATT
Source organism: Triturus cristatus (assembly GCF_964204655.1). Classification (NCBI taxonomy): domain Eukaryota; kingdom Metazoa; phylum Chordata; class Amphibia; order Caudata; family Salamandridae; genus Triturus; species Triturus cristatus. The sequence goes on along the minus strand of NC_140590.1, from coordinate 134,406,030 downwards.
TAACTTGTAAAGCCTGGTAATAAACCTCCACGTAAGGAGCGGCTACGAGGCTCTTAACGGCTGACTGCGTCAACATGTTCCACCTGATACCAGGCTGTTTATTAGGCCAAATAAAGCAATCAAATATTGACCCGAGTTTCGGAAAAAATTGCTTTTGGGAGTGGCCGGGGAATGTTTGAAAACAGATAGACTCATTGCGGCAAAAGGACAACTATTCTCCCAGTGATTGAAGAGGAAGTAAGATCCTTGTTTTTGTACATTTTTTATTTTACGACCCACAGTCTCATCATTATCTTGCAATGCTTGTTATTAATGGGGGAAAGGTGTTAGCTAGAGCTCCTTCCGGGGCTCTTAGGGTGCTCTATATGTATACAAGGGTGTGGCATTGAGTCAGGATTCACATAAGGTCGGTAGCGGCACAAGACGGTGTAAAACCTATGCCCAGCCTACATATTCATCTGATTTCCATAATGAATGTGGGGTTCAAGCTTGAGAGAGTTATCATTGCAGAGATCTTGCAATATGGGCCCCTGGCATCAAACTATGGTGTGTGGGATCTTGAGGCCAGTTTTAATGCCTATGGGTTGCTGCAAATTTGAGACAGGGATTGTTCTGACCAGACAATGATAGGGGGCCCAACAAAGCTTTTGGAAATGGACATGTGTACATATTTCAGTGGACACTGAGGGTACGCTGCCACCATTGTTGCTGGACTCCACTTGCTTGGCTTTAAGGTCAAGCCCTCATAGGCTTCTCCCATGACCCCGTCTCCTTTCTTCCAAAGTCAGTTTCTCCTCCATTTTTAATTTCGCCATCTGCATCCGGAATAACCTTTCTGCGATTTTGTCTGGCTCCTCTGGGGATAGGTTGTGGGCAGAGATGCTGCGGCCGGCCCTTGATATGGCAAGGGGCCTCACTCCTGTGTGTCCAAGTCTTTTCTCCAGGGGCCTCAAGAAGGGGCCAGTCCTCCTTCCTCCCCACCTCAACTTCCACCTCTTCATCCTCCTCCACATCTTCCTGTGCTTTATCCTGTGATGAGTAGGCCTCCTCCCAGGCACCTAGGGTCATCTGTAACTCCTGTGTCTTGGAGCTCCTGTGTGCTGGAAGCCCCTCTATTTGCAGAATCTTCTGGGCTCAACTGTAGTGTAGCTCCCTAGGTTCATAAGCTCAAATCCTATCCTTGTAGGTAGAGTTACATGACAGCCAGATCGAATAGAAGTGAATTTTAAAAAAGCAACGAAGGGCCTATGAAGGAGAATATAAATAAAGATTGAAAATGGCATCAAATTATTTATATGAGATTTGGGTGTAACAAAAAATCACTTTATGGCACTGCACCAACATAGCTACTCAATCCCACATCTGAACACCAATGTAAGAAATTGTGTTGTTGATTGGGGGGGGGGGGTGATCCCTTCCTGTGTCGGCCTGCGCTGCCCTGATGCCGAGATGCTGTCAATGGACCTATGGTGAGAAGTCATGTGTCAAGATGCATTGCCGGGGGTCAGTTCAGTGAAGCCGCTGAACAGGAGCTGCCATGCGGGGTGTTAAAATGCGTTACACTGCGTTGAGGTCAATGAAGCTCTTGGTGCTGTGAGGTTATACATGGAGATTTATTGCACTGTGTTGTTGTCGATCAAGCTGCTTGTGTTGCGAGGCCTTGCATCAAGATGCATTGTGCCGTGTCGGTATGCCCCGAGCTGGGCCAGTTGCTGGCCTTGAGTTATCGGCATCGAGATGCATCGCACTGGGTCAGTGCTTGCAAAGCCGCCAAACAGAAGTTGTTATGGCAAGTCATGTGTCGAGATGCAGCATGTTATGTCCCTGTAGCTCAGAACAGGAGGCCAGCTGATTAGCCTTTGGAGTCACTCTGGTAGTCCTGGGTTCAAGGTGCAGGTTCACTCCTTCCTCAGGCAGCAGAACAGCTGAGCAATCCTTCTTGCAGGAGGAGCATCAGGGCAGCAGAGCAGCTGGACAGTCCTTCTTGCATCGCACCAGTAGAACAGCACAGCAGTCTTTCTGATTCTTCCACAGGTCCAGAAGTGATCTGACAAGTGGGTCAGATGGTCCAAAATCTATATCTGGTGGCCACTATGAAGTGCAGGAAACGGCTGAAGTTTTCTCCTCACAGTGTACTGTAAAATTTCCTGCCTCCCTGCTCTGGTTCCAGTATATCTTGGGGCACAATAGGCAAATGTGAAGTACTTTGTCAGTGTGCTGGGCCAGCGCCCTTGAATGGAAGTGTGGTAGGTGACCGCTCTCAGCTCTACTCCCCCATTGACAGGGTCAGATTGGATAACGAAACCAGCTCTGGCAAACTGCTCAGCCGGCCCCGGAGGCAGGGTTTGGGGGAGGTGCAGGCGAACTTTATGCTAAAGCCGGTTTCAGACGATTTTTTTTACAGGGGGCCAGTACTGCCAGCTCTCTGTAACAAAAACCACCCTCCGAGTGGTCCAAAACCGGCCCCCACCCTGGCTGCGCACAGGGGAAACAACGGGTGCCCGCTACGGCCAGTCCAGCCCTGCCCAATAAGGCGGGATGTCAACATTCAGACCCTCTGGGTTACTGATTGGGAGGAATAGACAAAGGCCAGCTCCGAACTACCCTTAGTCATGTGACCCAGAAAACAGGCTACAGGCACCAAATGGTTAGAACTAGAAAATGTCTACTTTCTAAAAGTTGCATTTGCTGAATTGTGACTAGAAATCCAACTTTATCATTAAAAAGGATTTTAAATTACAATTCCACAGAAACCAAAAATGACTTTCCTAACTGCTACCAATCACTTACCACGTAATAGGGTATGTCAATGTTATCCATTGGGAGAGGTAAGCCTTGCAGCAGAAAAATACAAATGTAAGAGTTTTTCACCACCAGGACAGGCAAAAGTTAAAAGTACATGTACAACTTTTTAAATACACTGCTGTCTGTGGTACTGTCTGTTTAGGGCCTACCCTACAGGTGACTTCTATGTATTAAAAAGGAACATTTAGACCTGGCAAAATGTTTCATTTGCAAGGTTAAAATGGCAGTTTAAAGCAGCTCATGCAGGCTGCAATGGAAGGCCTGAGGCAGGTTTAAAAGGCTAAATAAGTGGGTGGCACAATCGTTGTCGCAAGCCCACTAGTAGCATTTAATGTACAAGTCCTAGGTACATATAGTACCACTTCACTAGGGACTTACAAGTAAATGAAGTGTGCCAATTGGGTGTCAGCCACTTTTGCCATGTTTAGAGGAAGAGCACAACCACTTTAGCACTAGTTAGTAGTGGTAAAGTGTGCAGAGTTTTAAAAGCCAACAAAAAAGCGAATCAGAAAACAGGAGTGCGAAGGTGAAACATTTGTTGGTGGCTCTACAGAGAGGGCCAGGCTCAACATGGTGCCTTGGTCCTTTTGGGGCTCTGGCTCCTCAGATTCCCATACACAGCACGGAAGAGTGGACGACCCCACTTCAGCCATTGGCTGACTTTAATGGAGGGCAGTATTCTCCTCTTTCACACAGGAAACAGAGCTCTATTGGTGAAGGGAAGTAGTTCCCTTCCATGCCAGGCACTCCTATGCCAATGTGTGCTTTTTGAGACAAAAAACATATTGATGCTTTTCACTACTGTATTCTTTTACAGATGTTGAAGTGAATCCCGTAAGAAGTAAGAGTGAGCATAGGTGTAAAAAAGAAGTAAGGGATATAAACGGATAAAGAACAGCAGAGGGAATGGAAAGGAAGAGGCCAAGTGAGGGGAAAGAAAATTTGAAGTGGAGGTCAAAAAATGAAGGAAAATATGAAAGAGAGAAACATTGAAATGGATAACAATACCTAGAATGAAAAATAAAACCGGCGATAGAATGACCAAGCATCTGCAATGCAATAGGTCTTGCATTTATGCGAGTTTGAGCTATTCGCATTGCAAATAACAATGCCTTTTATTTATGTTTTGTTTTTTTAAACATAAATATAGGGCATTGTCATTTACAATGCCATCACCTTAAACTCTCACAAATGTGAGACCTATTGCATTCCAAATGCTTTTTTTCGCACAGTTGCTCTCCCATCTCCCATGTTGGCGTTCTTTCTGGATGGGAGATATATATATATATATATAGGTCCAAAAAGCATCTTATTTTTAAATTGCTGTGAAATCGCGGGAGGATCTACAAATCCGGGCAAACTTTTTTTTAAAAAACAAGCACAGTCTCCCACGCTTGTTTCTTTTTCATCCCCCTGGTAGGCCAGGTCCCAGGGACATATTTAAATATTAAAAAGGGGGAGGGGCACTTGTGGCCTTCCCTCCCTAGGGCCAGTTTGGCCCCAAGCAACACCTCTACCCACCTCTTGAAGAGTGAAATCATAAGGAGTGGGCCTTGGGGCTGCGGCAGCATTAGCAGAAAACATGCTGTATGAAATGGTGTGCAGTTCTGACTGCTAACTAAGGCTAAAAATGCATTTCTACTCAGATACCCAGCGGTTTTCTTAAACAGGAAGGGGTGGGAGCACACTGCTGACCTCCCAGCACAGTTCGCCCCTTAGCATTATGGTAAATGCAGTATGTAGTGCACGCCTACTTGGTATTTTTGCTGGAGGGTTCCACCAAAGTTGTTGCAGTGCTGTCATCTCTAGACACATGTGTTTCTGGATTTTATCCGTCATCATTAGAGATCAAAAAACGATTTTCTTCTGCGGTTGCTGAGCAGGCTGTCGCAGTTCTTACAGGTCTCAGTACCTCTCACAGGCACACAGGTGCATCTCCACTAGCTTGTCAGCTCAGTGGCTCAAGGGAGCCTTTTTAAACAGGAAGGGGTGGGAGCACACTGCTGACCTCCCCGCAGCGTTTTCCCCTTTGCATTATGGTAAATGCAGTTCTTAGTACATGCTTACTTGAGATTTTACTGGAGGGTTCCACCAAAGTTGGTGCAGATTAGTGGTGTCATCTCGAGACACGTGTTTCTGGATTTTATCTGTCATCAGTAGATGTTTGGGGCCAGTTTGGGCCCCAGGGAACACCTCCACCCACCTCTTGAAGAGTGAAATTATAAGGAGAGGGCCATGGGGTTGGGGTTGCGGCTGCGGCAGTATTAGCAGAAAACATGCTGTATGGAATGGTGTGAATTTCTGACTGCTAACTAAGGCTGAAAATGCATTTCTACTCAGATACCCTGCGGTTTTCGAAAGAAATGGCGCAACATGATAATCTCACAAGCTTGTCAATCACACGAACAAATCTGGTGCAAGACCCGAGAGCGTGCAATAACAAGTGCAAAACATTCCCAAATAGGGCACGTGCAGATGGGGCGTGAGCAGGGTATTTGGGAGCATGACAGAGGGTTACGTTTAAACACAAGGCCAGCCTACTACCTAGAAAAGGCAAATATGTAGTTATAAGTGGTCCATTTCTGCTGCCTTTAAGGAGGAAGGAGATATGGCCGAGCCTCTAAATGCCTGACTTTGTGACCACAAGTCCTGGGGTCCAGTCCTGGTTCCCGAACGTCAGGGCTTTAAATGGGCCGGGTCTTGGCGGTGCTCAGCACCAGCAGTTTTTAAAAGCTGGTGCTGAGACGGGTCCCAATCGGGCTCTCTATTTGTACCCTCAGGGTGAAAAACATCAGAGAGTCGTAACTTGTTTTTCAGTTTTATATAGCGCAAGATTTGGGCTCTTTACATGAGCACCAGTTACATGACAGAAGGGTAAATTCATTTTTTGAATCACAGGACGTGAGGCTCAAACCTGTTTTCTCAGCTCGAGGGTCGGCTGCTCTAGCCTCCGCCACAACCTTGCCCACAAGAGTCAGTCGCATTTTCAAGGTTATATACAACTAAGAGATAGTTGTTGCTTATTTATCTTATGCAACTTACAACCATTGACAAAAGCCAATAGTCCCGGCGTGTTGTAGGTGTAATGTTACTTGTTCTGTTGTATATCTGGATGAATGGACAGCAGCAGCAAAATGCCATTGGGGCGACACATTCTGCTGAGTACATATTTTTAGCTTAAGTGTTTTAAACCACGCCATTAATTACAGCGGCAACGCCCCTATGAGAGACCCCCTATCCCCAGTTTTGTTGTCCCACTGAAAGCCCTGCCTAACATGCACAAACACCTGGGTCCCCCGGTAAATCACTTTATCTTCCACTCACTGTATCGGATCTAATTTTTGCCATAAGTAAGGGGTGCGACAGGGGTGATCGCAACTACAGCTCGCGCCACAAAAATAACAACAACTTCTGTTTGATGTCGATGTTCACTTTTCGGGTATATTTTGCTTCCACCTGCAATGCCAAATAAAAAGTGTTTTTTTTAAATTCCAGTCACACAATAAAGGATGTAACATTTCCTTTGCCAGATGTAGTTTTCCGGGCTGCTCTTTGCACCAATGCGTTTTGCTTGTTATGTACCACTGGGGTGTGTGCACAGGAGGGGGGCAGGCATTTATCACAAGTCTGTGAAAAGGCAACGCCTTTGGGTGTTATGGGAAGTCTGTGCAGGCATCACTGCCTGTAACGGAAGCGCATCTTTGAGAGATTCGGGCGCATGCTTGTGGGAGTCCAGCGTGCCTTATCTTCAGGCCTGCCAAGGATCACGCATCAGGTGTGACTCTAACGCATTTTAGTGTGCTGTTCCGCATCACCGCACTGAAATGCATTGTCACGCATTTTAATGCCACTGTCTGACTCTGCTGTACAAGCGCTAAAGTATTGGCGACGCCAGGCTGCCAGCGCGCGCCCGTGACCTGCACCGGCTTGGTTGCTCCCTGAGACTTGCAGCCTGGGCGGGCACTGTCACCAGCACAGGCTAGTCAGTAATAGTTTCTTGTGCTCTCACTGCTGCTCCAAATGTATCTAAGTTAATAGCTGGCAGCTGCATTGAAATTCCCACCCGCGAGTCACTTGGACTACAGCTCAGGCCTGATGTCACTGGGCCGAGGTAGTCGCTGTGCCCAATACCAAGACACACAGTGACACCCGCCTGGCGGGGCCTGCCCTCACTGTGGTGCCGTGATTACTAGCTGTGGCGCCGCGGGGGGGGGGATGATGTGACCTCCATTGGTTGCATTCAATCAACGAGTCTCACTTTCACCACAGCGCGGGGCAGCCTGATGTGAGGTGGCTGTCACAGATTGGCAGGGCTGCACAGAGGACAACCTACCCCAGTTATTATTAAGTTAAGAAATCACCCCGGCCGCAGTAGACCTGCACTAAAAGAATTGTGAGGCGGTGGCATGCGTTGTTTTGAAATACCGGCAACTGACTCCACTCCGCCATCACCCATCCCGCCCCCCAGCACTATCATCAGTTCTGTGCTGGGATCATTATAGCCAAGAGTGGCCGGCAAATTAACTTTCTCTTTCTTATTCTGCCGCAGATCAAGACAAGCATTTGCAATGCAATAGGTCTCGCATTACTGAAAGTTTGAGCTACTGGCGTTGCATAATTATTTGCAACGCCAATAGCTCAAAATGTTAGTAATGAAAGACCTATTGCATTGCAAATGCTTGTTTTTGGGGGGGGGTACATTAGATTTTGCTGACAGCACATCCCCGTTTTCAGGTGCAAGCTAAAAAGGAGCTCAGCCGTGCCCCTGGTTGCCATCTCATGTGACACTAGCTAATGTTGAGCCACTGCACTTCAACTCAGGCCGCTATATGTGCACTGTATTTACACAGAAGGGTATTTAATGGCCCCCGCGCAACCCCAGGTAAAATTAAGAGTGGAAGGAATGCTTGAATGAACTAGCAGGCCACGTTTTATGGATTGAGCAAGTTGGGCAGCAGTGATTAAAAGTCTAATTTAACAACAAGAAAGCTCCTGCGATGGATGTTTATTTTATTTGTAACTGATGATCAGGTCCCTGCAGTGCAGCCTCGGAGCAGGTCAGATTTCCCAGGGGATCTGCGGCATCTCTGCAACCAAACACGAATCCTGCAGGGAGAAAGATTTATTGGAATCCCTGGTCTGCAAAGCAGCCACTTCCATAAAGCACCGGGAGCTGAGTGAATTCTCCTGAACCCCATTTTGAGACCCTCGTGAAAGGCGTTTGATTGTTGAAGTCCTCGGGCTCAGCTGGCGGCATCGGGGCCCTTCACGAGGGCTGCGCCGGCGATGGCCACTCTGCACTGTCGCCTGCACCAGCAGACCGCCGTTTTAGCGGCAGTCTTCTGCCACTAAAGCGGCGATAATTTTATCGCCTGTCTTGATAATATGCCCCTAACTTATTCATTCTCGTCTCAAATTTGGGAGGATTTTGCTCTGTGCAGGTTCATTGCCGATTTGCAGTGCAATAGGTCTCCCATTTACGCGAGTTTAAGCTATTGATATTGTAAATTACAATGCCTTTTATTTATGTTTTAAACACGAAAACCAAAATAAAAGGCATTGTCATTTGCAATGTCAATAGCTCAAACTCGCATAAATACGAGACCTATTGCATTGCAAATGCTTGTTTTTTTTTTGCTTTGTCTCCGAGAAAGGTGATCAATCTTTTCCTTGAACGTTGATGCTGCTAATCAGAAGACAGCCTTCTCTGGTAGGAAATTATAAAAACTTTTTGAGCTTATTTTGTCTAAAACGGATGATCGGGTTGTATTTTGCAAAATTAAAAAAATTGTGTGAGTTTTTAGTCCATGGAATGGCAGTACTTCAAAATGTTTGCAATCTAAAAGGAGTAAACAACAACTCCCTGAATGGGCACACACAAAAGAGATAAGCTACGTGAATGTGTGGGTGTCAAGACACTTCCCACAAATAGCTTTAGAGGTTGTATACTTGTAGCTGGTAACACAGCTGACTGTGCTAAAAACATAGCTCACTTGGTTACTGCATGTATTGCAGAGATCTATGTGTAACCTGCAAGTTACATGCTAGAAGTGGAATGCCAGTGAACGTGATAAACGCAAGCAATACTCGGATTACAATAAACAAACACAGAATGTCTTTTTTGGCCGCAGCGGGATTGCAGCATTGAAAACTTAGGTTGTTCTATAACCAAAATGACTCACGTTGCCGCACAAGGCACGCTCTTACCAAAAGTTGACGGAACCCTTTGCGTTGCGTATCGCTGCATTTGGGTGTTAAACTGGCGCTAAAGATGCAGTACGTGCTCAGACAGGGTTAACATGCAAGAAATCAGCAACACAGCGAAGCGATGCTACCACAATCCGCCTGTTGACCAAATCGTTTAGTCAACTCTGCTGCACAATATGTTCCTCCTGTGCCGCATAATTCCAGTGGTCCGGTCAGTAGGTAAACGTGACGTTCTATACGACTTTGAACCATGCAGGAAGTGGAAAAACCCACTTCATGTAAGCACCCCTAGTGCACTATTCCTGCTTCAGAAAGTTCATTTACCCCATTTCTGAGGTGAATGACCAGGGAACATGCGGCCGGGTTTGGGGCATAATCGCTTTGGGGTCTCTGAGGTTGAAATCGTAAGCAAGGAAACAGCGTTTTCTTTAGGGGAAAAGCTATTCTAGAACGAGAATTTTTTTTTACATGTTTGCAATAGTGTCTCAATTGGTTTCCTCTATTCGCTGGTTCAAATTCAAATTGTGTTATGTAACATGGACTACAACAAAATTGTTTCCCCTCCCCAGAAGCACACTGCCCCCCTTTCCCATCACTACAAACTCTCACGCTACGCTTGCCCCTCCTCGTCTTCAGAGCCCTGTTACCCAGTTTTTATGGGGACCACCGATTCACACATGTCGCCCCAGGCTGGAGAGCTACAATAATTTCCCGTCTACGTTTTGGAGCCCAGCCTTCCTCCCTGGTTGATACCGTGCAGGTCCGGCCCATAAATCCCACATGTGCGTCCATAACCCTACATACCAACTCATTAGTTTTAACGAGGATAAAGCGGCCAGTCTGCATGCAGCCGGTCGGACCATTGTGTGTTAGACAGCAAGGCAACTCAGTGGGTTAAAAACGGTCTTAAGGACGCAGGTGCAGAGTCTGCAGGGCTGGCAAGCCTTCCATCCTTCCAAGGTCAAGCAGACGTGTTTGATAAGAACAGTATATAATTCCGAAGCACAGCGGTGGCAAACAGGCACAGAGGCCACTGCAATGAGCACGTCATTGCTGTGTTTTAAGTGCTTTGCTCTGCATAGACAACCTCTTCCATTTAAATTTCAAAGGTCGATAGGGTCGGGGCAGAGCAGTCACGGTGCGTGGGGAGGTTGATAAGGCCAGAGTAGAGCGCATTACAGGCCAATGGTACCAAACAAAATAAACAACATTTTATCAAATTAAAAAGTAAAATAGAATGGAAGCCATGGAGACGCATATAGTTTCAAGTAGGAAATCTTCAAACACAAATGAGAGAATAAACCAGCCAAAACCACGCCATGATTGCGTTTCTGTATGTTTGGGGTGAGTGACAGGCGCTTTGTGAGTTGGTGCAAGTGATCTTTACTGGGGGAGAGTAAAGGGGGCTTTGAGTGGATTTTTGAGGGCTTGAAAGACGCCAGAGTACCTACAACGGAGCCTCAAACCCGCCCCTATGCAAACATTAATGCGCGGCCCTAGCTAACAAGCTGTACGGAGTCTGCAGCAGAACTCAAACACAAAGGGAAGCTGGGGGGGGCTCCAAGAAGAAGGCCTGTTACTGTACCGAAATACTATGGGCCCTGCACTCATGCAGTACACACAGGGCCCTACCGAACAGTTGACGCCCTCGCCTACCTTGACATCTGTAACAGACAAGCACCTCCAATTACGGCATTGTTGCTGTGCGCAGAATACAAGCGCTACAAGGCCTTACCATGGACAGAATAAGCGCTATATAAATCGCTGCAACATAAGAAACATGTACAGTATTTTACTCAATGGCCTGTGCGCAAATGGAGTGATCACTGCAAACCTGGACGGGATAAAGACCTGTGGGTTCTGCGGGCCCACCTGAGGCTTTTATCACTGACTACTTATCCACGCCCAAGCTGTACTTAAATCTCTCTTATCCACTAGAGCAATTTTTAATCAAAATTAATATTATTAACACTAAATATAAACATCGGAGTTTATAATCCAAGGCAAGGGTCCTATGGCCGCCGCACAGATGAAAGGCGGAGTTGGCCTCAGACACGTGAAACACAGATCACCGCGGCGGGGGTACAGCCTCCTTATGCACCTTCCCGTGTTTCCACCTTACAGTCTGCCATCACCAAAAAGAAGCCAGGCAGAAGGCTCTAACTTGTAAGCGTGAGCTAGTGGCTGCTTGGCGAAACAAGTTTTTCATAGCGCATACTAGAATTTGAGTTGCGAGTAGGCGCTTTGATGGATTTATACTGTGGCTCAGGCTAAAGGTTAGGGCGGTTCATCGCAGCCGATACAGGCAGCCTCCCCCAAAGCAATCCGCCCCACAGCCAAACACAGGGCTGAAGCATTGGAGATCATAGCGTCAATCCTGCTTGTTCCCGTCTGCCTTATGCACGAAGGGGGTTACCCTAAGAGACGGCCTTCTGCCTTCAGAAGGGCTCCGGTTTGAAGCACCAGAGGAAGGAATTAAACACCAAAGCCGCATAAATCTCTTCCAGTTGAGAGATGTTTGATGGCTTCTTTGTTTTAGGCAGTGTTCATGTTCGGCAGCGCTGGGATCAGTCACCTCCCTGTCAGGCTCTCTCCTGACTGAACCTGTCAGCTGTTAACCTAGATACAGAAATTTGGATATAAAAAAAAAGGCAAAAAATCGTAAATAAATAAAAGGCTAACACTGTACCTCTGATTGCCCATCTTTGGAACCTTCTTCGGACATTCTTGTTGTTTTTTCGACCTAATTTGACATGGTTTTATTAGCGTTTGCTTCAATGCGTTTGCTTCAATAACAAAGCGAGGACGGAGAGGAGGGAGGCCACGCCCCCAACAACGACCGGCGCTTACATTTGTCGGCGGGGTCTGGCACGTCTGTCGGGGAGGGGTTAAAAACAGATGTCACACTGCAGCAATTAAGTGCGAGTGAAGCGGAGGAAAACTGTAGTTAGGCGCCGCTGCTTCGGGACTTCACGGAAGTTACCATAGGATCAACAGCCAACAGAAATCAAGAAAACAACAGCAATGCCAGACTTGAACCAATCACAAGGGGCAGGAGAAATTACACGGAGTTGAAGCCAATATAGAGATTACTTTAAGTCTCGCTGAGACAGTGCATGCAGTGCATGCACTGCTAACGCGAGACCTAAAAAAGTGTGAGGCTCAGGTCAGCGTGACAGAATTGGCAAAGCACTCTGTGTGCTAAAAAACAAGCCATCACAGGGTCGTTGATGTGCATGACTGGCACCCCGGGCCCTGTTAGCTATCCTGCCTGGCGTGACCCCAGGAAGGTATCACTACTGCTTAAGGCGGTGGGGGCCGCTGGAAAACAACATTCAGGGGGTCATCGAATTACTGAAAACTGCCGCTTGAGACTCTTGAGGAGAGCTGCCTGTGGCTCGCCGTGTGCTCCAAGACAGCTTTAACTGCAGCTCTGAAATGGCAGCACTCGGGTGAGTCATGCATTCTGCTTAGAGTGCACACCTCTTCAAGAGAAACAATGCAATAGGTCTCGCATTTTCGAGAATCGAGAATTTAAGCTATTGGCATTGTAAATGACAATACCTTTAATTAATGTGTTTTGATAATTAACACATGAATGAAAGACATTGTCATTTACAATGCCAATAGTGCAATCTCTTATAAATGCAAGACCTCGGCCGCCATTGTCCCGGGCTGCTTGTAAAGAGAGTCCCTATTGGTATAGGGATATCTCATATATGTGTTGGTACACTGTATCTGTCTATGTTTATGTTTAAGTTATGTATGTATATATATATATTCACTGAAAAAAGCATAGGTTTCAGGTCTGATATAGTTAGGAATTAGCATTTAAAAAACCTTAGAAATTCACTGAAAAAAACATAGGTTTTAGGGGTGTTATAGTTAGCTAGACATTTTACTCGTACAAAACCATTGAAATTCCTCCGATATAGTTAGTTGTACTAGCTACATCTCACGCGCCCGCAATCCACTTCTGATTATGTCACATATGACATCATTCATGACATGGTCAGTGACATCACTGATGACATCTCAAATGACATCACTGATGACATCACTGATGACATCATCCAGTGAATGTGGTATGGTTCGTTATTTAAATATGTATTATATATATATATATATATAGCAATTTGCATTGAAGAATGAGTGGATATATAAATATCTGGATAGAGGATTTAGTAGCAGTGTGATTGACTGTTTACTTGACTAATTTATAGTGTCACACTAAATATATTGGATAGTGACTAAACTGTGTGAATATCTGTATCACTTTGTCAGTTGTTGTGTAAACTGCTGCACCACTTGGTTACTAGCTACGTGAAAGTCTATATTAGTTATTGATCAGTTAACTGAGTATTTGTATGGAAGAGTGAATGTGTGTGTGGTTCGGTGAGTGGTGTGTGACAGCCCAAAGGTGTGTGAATAGTTGATTCAGTAGGTATATGAAGCTAAAACTACATGTTATATCAGTTGTTTGGGTGAGTGAATATCTTTATGGGTGTGGTGATGAGCAAATATATGTCTCAATGGTACATATCCAACAAACTAGAAAAATAAAAGCTTGTGTAAGTGTGAGTTGTTGTATATAAATAAGTATACATAAGACTCAGTGATTGTATGAGTGACTGTATGGATAACTGTATACTTGTAATAGTGATTTTATAACACACTAAGTATGAGTTACTATCTATATGAATAGATGAAGTGGTGTTTGTATAAGTGTGTAGCTAAGTAAAAGTAAGTATGATCCATTATTTGCATAAGTGAGTAGGATGACTTCATAAGTGATTAGGATGTATGCTCGTGTGTAATGTCGATATAGGTGTATAAGTATATTTGATAATGTTCTATTGATCATTGACAGCATGTATGAGTGAATCTATAGGTAAGTGATTAGATGTGTGTATAGATCTAGGAATCCCTGAGTGGGTGTTTAGAAACTTGCATTGGTGTGTCAATGGTTTCAAATATGGCACTCTGTATTTTACAGTAAGTGATGAAAGGTTATACTAGTGTATGATGAGGTGTATCTGATTGTCACATGGATGATGTCATCAGTGATGTCATCAGTGATGTCATTTGAGATGTCATCAGTGATGTTACTGACCATGTCATGAATGATGTAATATGTGACATCATCAGCAGTGGATTGCGGGCGCGCGAGATGTAGTAATTTTATCGCCTGGCTTGTTAATATGCCCCAATGTGAGCACAAACACGCTGCATACTTTACAATTTTGCCCAGCGTTTCAAGAGATGCCCAGGCGAACAGAGATGTTCATGGCAGAAAAGCACTCTACCAGCCAGCACACATAACGTAACATAACTCAACGCTGCACAACACAACACAACCCAACATAACATAACATTCACTTCTGCTTGGGAAATTCCGCCTCAAAACAAACCGAAGGAACTCGGATCAACCTGTTTATGAGCAAAGCCTTCTATGAACTGCCACTCGTTCCCCACCTTTATCTATTGTGTGAATTTCCTACTTAAATCTTCAAACAAAAACACGTATCCCACTTCAAGGAGTGTCCTCCCCTCTAAAGACTGGTCGAACAGGATATTTTATTTTGTATGCTGCTTCCTGCCACCCACCTGTGATTGAGGCACTGTTCACCGCCTCAGAGAAAGGCAGAGGGCTGCTTCACTGCCAATCTCTAATCTGACCCTGGCACCGCGCCCACCCCGTGCTGACCCCGTGAAGAAGCGAATGTAGTTTGCTGCACTCTTTGTTAGTTTAAGGCCTACCTCTGTTTGCACGGGGATTTTTATCACAGTCAGACTAGCAAGGTCTCTGTGTATCTGGGAGATTGTGCCTAATTGGATAGCTCCCGAAGGTTCACTTCATTGTAATTTCTACTTACTTTTAACTGCAATGCAAAACATTACAATGACCCTTAATTGTGCGACAAACGGCTGCAACTTCAACAATCAAATGATAGGACGTGTTATCGACCTCAGAAGCATGAAAACATGAGTTCATCTGCTTGGAACATATGAACATGAGGTCAATCCAGGTTTCGGGTGTGAATGGATTAGTTGTCCAATGGGCTATCGGATCCCCAGGGGTCAATATTCAATAATATATATGCACACCAAGAAATAAATCCATTATTCATGTTTCCAAATATAGCGATTCCCCCACCACGCCCCCACCTCAACCCCCAACTCAGATATCCAAATGTCCTTTGTCTGCTCGCCTTACACTTCCAATCTCAATCAATCAATCAATCAATCATGTGTTTGTTAAGCGCTACTACTCACCCGTGAGGGTCACAAGGCGCTGGGGAAGGGGGGGTTTCGCAGGTGCCAGTCCATCAAGGAGGGGGTCTGTTGAAGAGCCAGGTTTTGAGGTTTCTTGTGAAGATGGGGAGAGATGTTGTCTCTCTGAGGTGGAGAGGGAGGGCGTTCCAGGTTCTGGCCGCGACGAAGGAGAAGAAGGGCCAACTGATCTGGTCTTTCTGGTACGGGGGACCACGGCGTAGGAGAGCTAGGCTGATCGTAGGGTCCTTTGGGGTGCGTGGAACTTGAGTCTGCTGTTCAGGTATGCTGGTCCGGTGTCGTGGAGGGCCTTGTGAGAGTGGGTGAGCATCTTGAAGGTGACTCCATCTTCGATGGGGTGCCAGTGGAGTGTGCGCAGGTGCTGGGAGATGTGGCAGTGTGTTGGCAGGTTTAGGACCAGTCTTGCCGCGGCGTTCTGAATGTTCTGTAGCCGTGTGTGAGGTTTTTGTTTATTCCAGCATAGAGTGCATTGAAATAGTTGAATCTGCTCGTGACCAGGGCGTGAGTGATGGTCTTTCTGTGTTTGAGGGGGATCCATTTGAAGGTCTTGCGTAGGAGGCGGAGGGTGTGGAAGCAGGAGGACGAGACGGCATTGATCTGGCGGTCCATTTTGAGTTTGGAGTCCAGAATGATTCCCAGGTTGCGTACGTGGTCCTTGGTGGTGGGAGGGCTTCTGAGGGCTGTGGGCCACCAGGTGTCGTTCCAGGCATCGGGGTGTGGGCCCATGATGAGTACTTCTGTTTTGTTGGTGTTTAGTTGAAGGCAGCTGTTTTTCATCAATTTGACGACGGCTTCCATGCCTTCTCATTAATTGTGTCTGGCGGTGTTGGGTTCGTTGGATAGGGAGAGGATGAGTTGGGTGTCGTCTGCATATGACACAATGTTGAGTCCGTAGGTTCTGACGATGGGGGCAAGCGGAGCCATGTAGATGTTGAAGAGCGTAGGACTGAGGGATGACCCCTGAGGGACTCCACAGGTGGTTGGTGTAGGGTCTGAGAGGAAAGAGGGGGGTCGGACCCTCTGCGTTCTGCCAGAGAGGAAGGAGCAGATTCAGTCGAGGGCCTTGTCTTGAATTCCTGCGTCGTGGAGTCTGCGTATTAGGGTTCGGGTATTACGGTAAGAGACTGTGTTGAATGCCGCTGAGAGGTCGAGGAGGATGAGGGCTGCTGTTTCTCCTTTGTCCAGTAGGGTGCGGATGTCGTCTGTTGCGGCGAGGAGGGCGGTTTCCATGCTGTGGTTTTTTCTGAAGCTGGATTGGGAGGAGTCGAGGATGTTGTGCTCTGCGATGAATGTGGCGAGTTGGCTGTTGATGGCTTTCTTGATGACTTTCACTGGGAACGGGGTCAGGGAGATGGGTCTGTAGTTTTTGAGGTCAGTGGGGTCCGCCAAGGGTTTCTTTAGGAAGGGGTTGATCTCGACGTGTTTCCAGTCGTCGGGGAATGATACGGTTGCCAGGGAGCGGTTGATGGTGTGGCGGAGCATGGGTGCGATGGTGTAGGCGGCTCTGTTGAAAATGTGGTGGGGGTAGGGGTCTGTGGGGGCCCTGTGTGGATTGAGTTCATCATCTTCAGTGTGTCTTCGGTGGTGAGGGCTGTCCAGTTGTCGATCGTTCGCTTCATTGTGTTGGGGTGGTTGGTGTGTTGGTTATCTTCGTCGAAGTTGTAGATGCTCTTGATTTTGTGGTGGAAAAACGTGCTAGTTTGTCGCAGAGGTCTTGTGAGGGTGGGATGTCGGTGGACTCGCTGGTAGGTTGGGCGAACTCCTTGATGATGTTGAAGAGTTCTTTGTTGTTCTCCGTTTGGGGTTGAGATTCTGTCTTCGATCGCTTTTTTCCTTGTTTTACTGATGAGTTGGTGGTGGACTTTGGTGGCGGCTCTTAAGTTGTTGTGGATTTGGTTTTCCTCCAATCCTTTTCGAGACAATGGCAAGTGCGTGTGGACTCTCGGATTTCGGTGGTAAACCATCTAGCTTTCTTGGCGTGGGTGTTGTTTTTCTTAAGGGGGGGCTAAGGTGTTGGCGCTGTCCGTGATCCATCTGTGCAGGGTTTGGGCTGCAGCATTGGGGTCGTCGTTTTCCGTGATGGTAGGGGTGGAGTTGCTGAGTGATGAGGTTAGCTGGTCGTTGGAGATTCTGGTCCAATTTCTTCGTGGGAGCAGGTGCTGGTGTCTGTGGATGGTGGGTGTTCTGAAGGTGAAGTGGACGCATCGATGGTCAGTCCATAGGAGTTCGGTGTTGTGGCTGAAGGTGATGGAGTTTCCTGTTGTGAAGAGGGGGTCGAGGGTGTGTACTGCTGAGTGCGTGGGTTCGGTCACAATCTGGCGGAGTACAATGTTGTAGAGGTTATCCAGGAGGGATGTGGTGCTGGGGTCCAGTTGGTTATCGAGGTGGAAGTTGAGGTCTCCCAGCAGGGTGTAGTTGGGGGATGCAATGGCCTGCGGGTAGATGATGGATTCGGCAAAAGGTCTGCGGGGTCCAGGGGGTCAGTAGATGAGGGTTCCTTGGAGGGTGGTGGGGCTGGCCAGTATCTTGAAGTGAAGGTGTTCCATCAGGTCTGTGGGCTTGTCGGGGAGTGTGCTCAGGCAGAGGGTGGATTTGTGGATGATATCGATTCCTCCTCCCGGGTGGTTGGGGTGGTCCTTCCTGTAGATCTTGTATCCTAGGGGGATGGCGATGGCGATGTCCGGTCCCGAGGAGGTGTTGGTCCAGGGTTCGGTGAAGAGAGCTATGTCCGGGTTGGTGCTCTCGAGGAGGTCCCAGATATCTGTGGCATGTTTGTGGAGGGATCGGACGTTGAGGAGAATGCATTGTAGGGTCTTCGGATTGGGTGTTTTCTTCGCGGTGGGTTGCACTGGGTCCGTGGTCTTGGCGGTGCTGCAGGTGTGCCGGCAGCGGTGACAGTTGAAGGGTCCGTGGGTGTCAGCCGGTGATGCTAGCTTGCAGTTGTTGTTGCTGCCTGGGTTGAGGGCATGAAGTGTCGCCGGGTCGTAGCGTTGGCGGTGCGGAGATCCAGGGTTCCTGGCACTGGTCGCGGTCGGGTCGCGGACGGGCTTGCCTTTGATGCGCCAGCGGCGCGGCCACCATTAAGTAGGGGTCAGGGAGGGCAGGACAGCTGGGAGGCGGGAGCGGGGAGGGGAGCAGGATTGGTCACACTGGTCGTGCAGGGAGGGAGGGGCCGCGGGGGCAGCAGCGGCGGGAGAGGAAAAATAAGGGGGAAAAAGGAGAAAAAGAGTGAAATAAGGCAGAAAGCAGAAAAAAGCACCGAAAGCAGAAACGTGCGGAAACGATCTGAGAATGGGTGAAAAACAAGTGAAAAATGGTGTGGACAGGGGAGTGAGGCAAAGGAGAACAGAGGTCCACTGGACCATCAGGGAGGCTAAGGGAAATAAGGAAAAAGTGGAAAAAAATGAGAAAAGGTAGGGAAAGTGAAGAAACAGAAAAAGTCAGTGGGAGAAAAAAAATGAGTGAAAATACAGAGAGGAAAGCAGAGCGAGGCAGAGGAGAACAGGGGTCCACTGGACCACCAGGGATAAGGTGCAGGTGATCCTGCGGGTGGAGGAGAGCCTCTAACACCAGCACACGAGAGTGCAAGTGCAGGGGCAGGCCTCGCTTAATGGTGGTGCTGCGAGGGAGGGGGAGCAATTTCACTGACAATGAGTCCAGAGTGAAGTTCCTCTTAGGTGCTATGCAAGGGCCAGCCCCAGCGTCTCACTGACTATTGTAGTCAGGCTAGGATCTGTTGTTTTAGCGCTCTTCAGATTTTTTGTTGTTGACATTGTTAATTATACAGCGTCTGTTTCTGCTCTGCAGCTTTCTTAGTAAGTGTCTCGCATGGCACAAGTGGCCCAGTCCCGTGACCCGAGTTCTCTTTCCCAGTTTCACCTTTCATTTATGCCGCAGCGATTAGCTGGAGGCATATTAAACTCTTCTGGCTAGTGAATGGGGCTCATCCCCGACACTAGCCACATAGTGCCAATATAGGCAACTCACCCAACATGAAGAACATAGCATGCACATCAATAAATAAACACACAAGACATGTCTGTTGGGAAACATTTTGCTGCAGGTTTATTTCATACCAGAAATATGCCAACAAGGTGGGTTAACTTGTGGCGTGACCAGAAGGCACAAAAGGGAAGCCAGATGGGTGGGGGCAGGTATAAGTACCTTGCCCCCACCCTCTGACATGCCAGACGTGACGCGTGGCAGACTTTGGGGACTCCTAGAGAGTCCCAACCACTAACATGTTGCTGTGCCTAATGAGGTACTAGGGTGGCCGCCCTCTTGAGTGGGCACACTGTGTGTGCCTTGGGCAGCCTCACTCCTGCTGCCACGAGAGCCTCTTGGAACCAATACGCTAACTCAGACAAGGCGGCAGCAGACATGCTGAGCTGGAAACCAGAAGCCTGTTCAGTGTCCCATTACAATAAAAGCAATATGTTTGTGTATAGCACTTTAACACTGCAGGGCTATTTGAATACTAGAATAAACATGCAACTTCCTCACTGTCTCCCTGTGATTGCTTCCAGTTCGTTAGCTGTGTTCCTGGAAGCAATCACAGGCAGACAGTGAGGAAGTGGCCAAGCCCAGTAAGATTTAGAGGGTGGGGCCGGCAGAAATGTGGAGATAACGAAAACAACAAGAAGAAGGCACGCAAGCACTGTGTGCGCTGCTGCTCGTTCCCAAGGCAATACTCCATGGTAGATAACTTTTAAAACAAGCATTTGCAATGCAATCGGTCTCACATTTCTGATAGTTTGAGGTATTGGCAATAATAATGCAACCCCAATAGCTTATACTTTCAGTAATGCCAGACCTAGTGCATTGCAAATGCTTCCGTAGTGAGCCAGAAACCAGCATTGTATTTCTCTGTGCAGTACTGCAAGCTGTTCCTAGAGGTCCCTAGTGAGCAAGGCAAGAGCACTGCATGTCTAGGTGCAGTACCGCAAGCTGCGCCTAGAGGTCCCTAGTGAGCTGTTTTGAGAAGTTGCTGCTGCCATTTTAAAAATTACAAAAACAACAATTGATGGACAGAATGCGGAACAATGTCGTACATTCACCCCAGTACAAAAACCTGGGCCTAAATCCATTGTTTTTTTGCTCACCATGCCATTCCAGTTTGGACCCAGCCATATGCAAATCAGTCTTGACCCTGCGCCCAATAGGAACAGGGTCAAGACTGATTTGCATATGGCTGGGTCCAAACTGGGGTGGTGTAAGGAGCAAAAGAATGATGGATTTAACCCAGAGCCTTGTGACTAGGGGTGAATGTTTGCATTGTCCA
Source organism: Triturus cristatus (assembly GCF_964204655.1). Classification (NCBI taxonomy): domain Eukaryota; kingdom Metazoa; phylum Chordata; class Amphibia; order Caudata; family Salamandridae; genus Triturus; species Triturus cristatus. The sequence goes on along the minus strand of NC_140590.1, from coordinate 134,385,443 downwards.
GCATTCCGTCCATCAAATTGTGTCTTTTGCATAAATTAAAAAGTAGCATTAGTAGAATTTTGAAATTCATAATTTCACTTCAAGGATTTAAATAAAGTGCCTAGTGCAAAAAACTCATCAGCTATGTTGCCTCTAACTTATTGAAAAGCCTCGTTGCCTATTATTCGCACAATGAGTCCGTACTTAGAATATAACATCATGACAAGCACTACTATGATAATATCTATGCTAAAAGCAACATAATACTCATAATAACCAACTTTAATACATTAATTTTCTCAATAATAGACCGACCTATATACACCATAAAATCAGTGCAAATATGTATAAAGTGCCAAAGTATTTGATAAAATGCTTGAGTGCTAGACTAAAATCCTATAGTCTATAAGGAATGGAAGGGACAGCAGTACATTATATCGTATTCAAATAGGGCAACTTGCCCTGATCTACCTCCCTAATCTTATGAAGAAATATCCCCACACACCAATGTTATTAAAATCATTGAAAAATACTATGTTGATGCGGCTACTTAACTCAGAGTGGATACATGGGACAGCCCTCTCCTATTAGGATTGCTCATACGGGGGCATTGTAACAAATACCTATTCAGCTATAAAAAAAAATGCCAGATATAGTGACTAGCACAAGGACAATATCAACTACCTGTGGCTCACCAGAGCCAACCATTGTGCCTGTTCCTCAGAGGAAGTTTTATAATTCCTCTCCAGTGTTCAGCCCATTTGGCGTGCGGGAGTCCAATTCAAATATGAATTTAGACTCCATTCGTCTGAGTGACTTCTATCTGTTGCCTCCTCTTCGAGATAGAGGTACCGCACCTATTACAAAATATTTAAGGCAACTCAGATCATTATTATGCACTGCTTTAAAATTCCTGGCCACGGGATAAGTGGTGTCCAAGTTCCCTATCGCCCTTAAATTTTGGAGGATCCTTACATGCACTTGTAATTTCGTCCTCCCAACATATCTTAAGCTGCATGTGCAGGTCAACACATATACTGCAAATTCAGTGCGGCAGTTGTATACCTGTTCTGTACTACATATTCTCTGTAGTCTCAGAAACGCACTGTAGGGAATGCTTTTTATTTGGTGGTGGGGATGAAAACTGGATGCATGTAGGGTAGAATTGCCGGCAGTGCTTTTTCTGTGCAAGGTTGTTTCCAGTGAATTGTTAACTACGTTTACATGCACATCCAAAAAGTCTATGGCTTTGTTGTCTAAGTGCATTGAATTGTAAATTCACTCCATTGTCATTGATGTTGTTAATGAACTCTGTAGCCCTATCATAAGACCCTTTCCACACAATAAATATGTCATCAATGAAACGCATCCAATATAAAATATGTGTTTCACAGTCCTTCCTGTGGACTGCCCTGAGAACCTGCTCCTCCCACCAACCCACATGTAAACATGCGTAGCTTGGGGAGAAGCCGGCCTTCTACGGCTAATCCTCTGAGCTGTTGGTAAACATTTGTTGAATAAAAAGAAGTAATTGTGAAGAAAAAATTCTATAATTTCTAGAATCATTGCATTGTGACTGTATTTTTAAATTAGTCTCTTCTTAAGATAAAATTCGACTGCCAGTAGACCATCTGCATGATTAATGCTTGTGTACAATGCACTAATATCAAAAGTGATCAAAATGCAATCCTCTGACCAAGGTACAACTCTTATTTTGTCTAAAGAGCCATTGGTGTCCCTTATGTAGGAAGGTAGAGCTGTGACGAGATCTTGCAGAAAACAAATCTACCTACTGAGACATCTTTTCCAACATCCCCCCTTCAGCTGATATTATTGGTCATCCTGGAATAGGGGAAATTTTCTTATGTATTTTTGGTATGAAATACAGTACAGGAGTTATGGGGAACTCTTTGTTGAGAAAAAGAAATTCATCATTATAATTCAATCCTTCTCTCTTCCATTTGTTGAGATGCCGTTTGCAATTTTCTTTGACCAATTTCAACTGGTTAAAGTTGGACTTTTTTTAACACAATGTGTCGTCCAAATGTTCATGTGCTTCTGCAAGGTATTCTTCCTTCGGCCGCATGACAATGTTGCCTCCTTTGTGGGATTTATTAATAATCAAATCACTCTGTTTCTGTAACTTCTTTGTCAACTCATGATATTTTCTGTCTCGATACTTCATTTTGGCATTCCTACGCTGAGTTCTTAACTGCAGTGTTTTTAGTTCTTCCACCACCACATCGTGAAAGATGTCTATGGCATCTCGAGGCATTACTGGAATAAATGTTGGTGTGGGTTTAAAAGGACTGGATTTTGTGGATGCCAAGTTAATTCCAGAGTAATATGCAGAAGTTCCTGAGTGCCTTGTACTGGATTTTCATTATTGCTCTCAGACGCCAAGGCTTCTAAGGTATGCAGCGCTGGTATGTCAGATATTAGAAGATTGGAATAAATAGATGTGTTGTTGGTTACAATGGAAGTCTCATTCTCTTTGGATTTTTTGATTGCAAAGTACTTAGTCATTTTCAGTTTTCTTATATATTTGAAAATGTCAACACACGTTTGAACATAGTTAAAACTACTCTCAGGGCAGAAAAAAAGACCCAATGACAAAAGTTGTGTCTCTGCTTGGTCTAGTTGTACATTGGACAGGTTGATGACTGTGTTGGTATTCCCGTCCACTTTTTCTTCGACCTCTTGCTTTGTTGTCTCATGCCTCTTGCGTTTGTTGCATTTTCTTCTTGCCCTCCGCCTTTGGTTGTGTCCTTGTCTGGTGCGTGTTGGGGGTTTCGCGGTCTCAGGGTTGAACGATGGTCCCGTCGTAAAAAATCCAGTTCCTCTGCTAGGGTTAGTGTGCCCATGTCTTCCCCCGCGTTACCCCTCACCAGACTCCTCCGAATCAGCATCACTTTGGATTGAACTGGCATTGGATGCAGGTGCTGTTTGAACCTCTTCATTCAGATTGTCTGATTTTGCATGGTCTTTGGTTTCACGAATTTGCGAGAAGTGTTTACGTTTAATAAAATCATATTTAGGTGAGTATGTAAATATTTGGCCAGATTCATAATCCAATTTGTCACGGGCAAACTTGTTATATATAAATATATATATATATGTATATATATATATATATTACCTACTGGCGGTCGCCAGTAGGTAGTTATAGTTAGGACCGTGTTTCCATAGGAAATCTCAAAATTCTATTTTGAATAACTTAGGCGCCGGTTGACGAATCCTCGCAAAATTTTCAAAACTAATGGGGCGCTCCGCTCAGCTCCTACCCTGAAAGTCTCGGGGTGATTCGTCAAGCGGGGTCTGAGAAAAAGGGGGGGTCCCAAAACACGTTTTCCCCATGGATTTTTCCATAGGGACTTTAGTCGCAGCTACAGCCCGAACGGCTGAACAGAATTATGTGAAATTTGGCAGAGAGGTAGCCATAAGGTCCATGAAGTGCCTTTTGCAGGTTTGGTGTAAATCTGTTCAGTATTTCCTGAGAAAATAGCATTTAAATCAATATATATATCTATACGCGCGCAGCGTGCGCGCACTGCGCAAGCCCTGTGCGCGCACCCTGCCGTGCGCGAGCGCACTTCTGATTGGTTGTTAGATGTCAGTAAACATTCGAATCGGTGGAAATCAGGAAGCGGCGGCCGCCATTTTGTCTCTCGCAGTCTGAGGCAGTAAAAAACAAAGGGGGAGAACGTGTAAAGGGGACAGAGTGGGGAGATATTGACCCACTAGGCATTGGCAGGGGGTCACAGTAGGACCTTGTAGGGCAAAAAAAAAGAATTATATTTTTTTAAAAAATATCGCCGAGTGCGCGCACCCAGCGTGCACCCGAAAAAAACTTTAAAAAAAAAAAGAAAAAAAAATCACAGTAAAGTGTTTAGATATTAGGTGGCTCTAAAAAGAGCCCTTGTGTTCATTGAGTGCTTTTTTTGGTAGTACCTACAAGTAAGTACCGATGCAGAGTCTTAAGTTCTAGAGGAAGACTCTGTTGCCTTCATCAGTGAAGTGTACACCATCTCCTCTATAAATGTCTTGCATGTTGTAACGCAAGTTGTTGTGGTATATAGAACCCATACCATAGTCTCTGAGGAAAGCAGAAATAGATTTGTTGACGTGCTTCCTTGCTTTGTCAATCTGCGGACAATGTTGGTTGGACCAGTTCCACTTTTGCCTTTGGCATATATTAGAATATACAAAGGCAGTTTGTGGAAAAAGTGGCATCGATTGCACAAAGGTGTCCTTAACAAGCATTTCCAGACCTACCCCAGTTAAAGTGCCTAGGTCATTTCCACCACAGTGCACAATAATAAGGTTAGGCTGTGGGAGATGTAGAAAGGTTTTCACCAAAGGCATTAATTGGTGCCACTTTAACCCTCTCTGACCAATCCATTTAATGTCTACATTTGGCAAAGCAAGGTCTCTCATCATACCTCTTTTTACTGGGACTGGGACTTTAGTCGCAGCTACAGCCCGAACGGCTGAACAGAAATATGTGAAATTTGGCAGAGAGGAAGCCATAAGGTCCATGAAGTGCCTTTTGCAGGTTTGGTGTAAATCTGTTCAGTATTTCCTGAGAAAATAGCATTTAAATCAATATATATATCTATACGCGCGCAGCGTGCGCGCTCTGCGCAAGCCCTGTGCGCGCACCCTGCCGTGCGCGAGCGCACTTCTGATTGGTTGTTAGATGTCAGTAAACATTCGAATCGGTGCACAAAGGTGTCCTTAACAAGCATTTCCAGACCTACCCCAGTTAAAGTGCCAAGGTCATTTCCACCACAGTGCACAATAATAAGGTTAGGCTGTGGGAGATGTAGAAAGGTTTTCACCAAAGGCATTAATTGGTGCCACTTTAACCCTCTCTGACCAATCCATTTAATGTCTACATTTGGCAAAGCAAGGTCTCTCATCATACCTCTTTTTACTGCATACTTTTCACTCCAGAAGACATAGCTGTGACCTACAATCCACACTGTGAACATCTTCCAAGGAGATCTGGATGCACTCAGGATGTGTTTTTCAGCAGAATGGCAATATGAAAAGAAAGACAGTTGAAACAAGCATTTGCAATGCAGTAGGTCTCGCATTTATAAGAGTTTGAGCTATTGGCATTGTAAAATTACAATGCATTTTATTTATGTTTTGGTTTTAAAACAAATAAAAGGCATTGTCATTTACAATGTCAGTAGCATAAACTCGCATAAAAGCAGTGTGCGGCGTGCAGCAGTGTGCGGCGTGCAGCAGTGTGCGGCGTGCAGCAGTGTGCGGCGTGCAGCAGTGTGAGGCATGCAGCACTGTGGCGTGCAGCGGTGTGCAGCAGGGTGCGGCATGCAACAGTGCGGCGTGCAGCAGTGTGCTACGTGCAGCAGTGTCGTGCAGCATGCAGCAGTGAGTAATGCAGCAGTGTGCAGCAGTGTGTGGCGTGCCGCAGTGTGCGGCGTGCAGCAGTGTGTGGCGTGCAGCAGTGTGAGGCGTGCAGCAGTGTGAGGTGTGCAGCAGAGTGAGGCGTGCAGCAGTGTGAGGCGTGCAGCAGTGTGTGGCGTGCAGCAGTGTGAGGCGTGCAGCAGTGTGTGGCGTGCAGCAGTGTGTGGCGTGCAGCAGTGTGCGGCGTGCAGCAGTGTGCGGCGTGCAGCAGTGTGCGGTGTGCAGCAGTGTATAGCGTGCAGCGGCATGCAGCAGTGTGTGGCGTGCAGCAGTGTGCGGTGTGCAGCAGTGTGAGGCGTGCAGCAGTGTGAGGCGTGCAGCAGTGTGAGGCGTGCAGCAGTGTGAGGCGTGCAGCAGTGTGTGGAGTGCAGCAGTGTGTGGCGTGCAGCAGTGTGTGGCGTGCAGCAGTGTGAGGCGTGCAGCAGTGTGAGGCGTGCAACAGTGTTTTGTTTAGCAGTGTGAGGCATGCAGTAGTGTGCGGCGTGCAGCAGTGTGCGGCGTGCAGCAGTGTGTGGCATGCAGCAGTGAGAGGCGTGCAGTAGTGAGAGGCGTGCAGCAGTGTGCGGGGTGCAGCAGTGTGCGGCGTGCAGCAGTGTGTGGCGTGCAGCAGTGTGTGGCGTGCAGCAGTGTGTGGCGTGCAGCAGTGTGAGGCGTGCAGCAGTGTTTCGTTTAGCAGTGTGCGGCGTGCAGTAGTGTGAGGCGTGCAGCAATGTGCGGCGTGCAGCAGTGTGACGTGTGCAGCAGTGTGAGGCGTGCAGCAGTGTGCAGCGTGCAGCAGTGTGCGGTGTGCAGCAGTGTGCGGCGTGCAGCAGTATGCGGCGTGCAGCAGTGAGGGGCGTGCAGCAGTGTGACGCGTGCAGCAGTGTACGGCGTGTAGCAGTGTACGGCGTGCAGCAGTGTGGCGTGCAGCAGTGTGAGGCGTGCAGCAGTGTGAGGCGTGCAGCAGGGTGTGGCGTGCAGCAGGGTGTGGCGTGCAGCAGTGTGTGGCGTGCAGCAGTGTGTGGCCTGCAGCAGTGTGAGGCGTGCAGCAGTGTTTCGTTTAGCAGTGTGCGGCGTGCAGTAGTGTGAGGCGTGCAGCAGTGTGTGGCGTGCAGCAGTGTGTGGCGTGCAGCAGTGTGTGGCGTGCAGCAGTGTGTGGCGTGCAGCAGTGTTTCGTTTAGCAGTGTGCGGCATGCAGTAGTGTGCGGCGTGCAGCAGTGTGTGGCGTGCAGCAGTGTGTGGCGTGCAGCAGTGTGTGGCGTGCAGCAGTGTGAGGCGTGCAGCAGTGTGAGGCGTGCAGCAGTGTGAGGCGTGCAGTAGTGTGAGGCGTGCAGCAGTGTGCGGCATGCAGCAGTGTGTGGCGTGCAGCAGTGTGAGGCGTGCAGCAGTGTGAGGCGTGCAGTAGTGAGAGGAGTGCAGCAGTATGCGGCGTGCAGCAGTGTGCGGCGTGCAGCAGTGTGCGGCGTGCAGCAGTGTGTGGCGTGCAGCAGTGTGTGGCGTGCAGCAGTGTGTGGCGCAGCAGTGTGTGGCGTGCAGCAGTGTGTGGCGTGCAGCAGTGTGAGGCGTGCAGCAGTGTTTCGTTTAGCAGTGTGCGGCGTGCAGTAGTGTGAGGCGTGCAGCAGTGTGCGGCATGCAGCAGTGTGAGGTGTGCAGCAGTGTGAGGCGTGCAGCAGTGTGCGGCGTGCAGCAGTGTGCGGCTGCAGCAGTGTGCGGCGTGCAGCAGTGTGCGGCGTGCAGCAGTGAGAGGCGTGCAGCAGTGTGACGCGTGCAGCAGTGTGAGGCATGCAGCAGGGTGTGGCGTGCAGCAGTGTGTGGCAATCCTGGAAAAGAAGGGAGAGGTTACCTACTTGGTGGACCTAGGAACTCCCAGGAGTCCCCACAAGGTACTCCATGTTAACAGGTTAACAGCATATGTTGACAGGGCAGACATGGGCTTGCTCATGGCTACAGATGAGGGACAGGAGGAAGAGAGTGACCCTCTCCCAGACCTGTTGTCTCAGAACCCTGAGGATGGTTCAGTTGAAGGAGTGACCCTTGGAGGCAACCTCACTGAGCATCAGCAGATTGAATGTAGACAGGTTCTACAATCATTTCAACATATGTTCTCACTGATACCTAGTCAAACTGACTGGTGTACCCATGTGGTGGACACTGGTGACAGTCTGCCTGTGAAGAACAAACTTTACAGACAACCTGACCACGTCAGGGACTGTATAAAGGCTGAGGTACACAAAATGCTGGAACTGGGTGTCATTGAACCCTCAGAGAGCCCCTGGGCTAGCCCAGTGGTTCTGGTCCCCAAACCTCACACCAAAGATGGCAAGAGAGAGATGAGGTTCTGTGTGGATTACAGAGGACTCAATGCTGTCACTAGGACAGATGCACATACTATTCCAAGGGCAGATGAGCTCATAGATAAACTGGCTTCTGCTAAGTTTTTGAGCACATTTGATTTGACAGCTGGCTATTGGCAAATCAGATGAGCTGAGGAGTATAAGGACAAAACAACATTTTCAACCCCAGGTGGGCATTATCAATTTTTGGTGATGCCCTTTGATCTGAAGAATGCGCCTGCCACCTTCCAAAGGTTGGTGAATCAAGTCCTTACTGGGTTGGATGACTTTTGTGCAGCATATCTTGATGACATTGCTGTCTTTAGCTCCACCTGGGAGGATCACCTGATCCACCTGAAGAAGGTACTTGAGGCTCTGCAAAAGGCAGGCCTCACTATCAAGGCTACTAAGTGCCAGATAGGGCAGAGTAAGGTTGTGTACTTTGGCCACCTTGTAGGTAGAGGCCAAGTTCAACCACTGGAGAGTAAGATACAATCCATCAAGGACTGGTCTCCTCCAACCACCCAGACTCAAGTTCGAGCTTTCTTGGGCTTGACTGGGTACTACAGGAAGTTTGTTGAGAACTATGGGTCCATTGTGACTCCTCTTAATGATCTGACATCCAAGAAGATGCCCAAAAAGGTTCAGTGGACAGTAAGCTGTCAAAAGGCATTTGATGACCTGAAGAAGGCCATGTGCTCTGCACCTATCCTGAAAAGTCCTGACTACTCCAAAGAGTTTATTGTCCAAACAGATGCTTCTGAGTTGGGTGTGGGAGCTGTGCTGTCACAACTTAATGTAGATGGTCAAGACCAACCCATTGCTTTTATTAGCAGAAGGTTGACCCCCAGAGAGAAGAATTGGTCAGCTATTGAGAGGGATGCCTTTGCTGTGGTGTGGGCCCTGAAGAAGTTGAGGCCATACTTGTTTGGCACTCACTTCAAGATTCAGACCGACCATAAGCCCCTCTTGTGGCTAAATCAGATGAAGGGTGAAAACCCCAAACTGCTTAGGTGGTCCATTTCCCTACAGGGGATGGACTTTACAGTGGAGCACCGGCCAGGTACAGACCATGGGAATGCAGATGGTCTCTCCAGGTACTTCCACTTAGGACATGAAGACGAGACTGGTCAAGGCTAGTTTAATGTCCCTGCGTTTGGGTGGGGGTTGTGTAGGAGAGTAGGGTCTGCTATCCTATGGTCACCCCAAATTTTTGCTTTTTGCTTCACTGGTTTTGACATATTGAGGCTGTGGGCCTGCTAATCAGACCCCCAGCCTGCTGTTCTCTCTACTAAATTGACACTATGCACTATAGGTGCATAACCAATTGGAATTGGATCACCCTGTGAGCCCCTGTACCAGTGTACACTAGGTACCCAGGGCATTGGTGCATCTAAGGCCTACCAGGGGCTGAAGCATGTATTGTGCCACCCCTGGCCTGGCGTAGCAATTTGACACAACTGGCTGATCACTCAGCTAGGGTAAGTTGGTGTAACCACCTCTTACTTAGGTGTAGTATACCTATACCTAACCTTAAATGGGACACATGTTAACCTATAAGTCACTCCTATGGCAGGCCTTAACAATCCTGAAGGCAGAGTGCTTGGTTCCATGTGAGATGGTGCTCTGGCATGAGCTGAGCCTGTCTGCAGTGGTCGGAACAACTTCCTTCTACCGTTTCCAGATATCGCCATACCATATACTCTTAAGTGCATTATGAACCTTGCGGTTAAATGCTATCTTTGGTTTGGCTTTATCAAAACATGTCGAGTAAGGTGTCCTACGAATTGGAATACTAACCCATCACCAATTCTGGCGACGGGGTTAGCATTCCACCCTTCTAGAGGGACACGACATGTACAGTACCTGAAACCCGGGTAAAATCAGACATAGCCTCAGCTCCACAAGATGGATGCTGCCACCACAGACACAAGTCTGCCCTCCTGCTGCTGGGAGTCCTTCCAGCTTGGGAGACGTGGACAAAGGGTTTCCTGCCAGGGGAGGTGCGTGCACCACCCCAGACAGGATTTTGTCTATTGGTCAGGTAGGGCTTGAATGGAATCAGACATGCCTGAGGCTCACAAGGAGCCTCGGTACATATGCCAGTTCAAACCGGTCCTGGGGCACACCAGCCCCGGACCTGGGGCGAGCTGGACAAAGGATTGGGGGTGTAACCACCCCCCTTCCTGGTCCCACCCTTAGGGAGGGACCTAGCAGGTAGTCCGGCCCCTAGAATCCGCTTAAAGGTAGGAGCTGTGTCCTAAGACTTCAGACATCCTGGAATCAACTTACTACAAAGAAGAAGACGGGAACTTCGATGCTCTGCTGCACAGAGGACAGAAGGAAATCTCCCCTATGGTCAGGGAGTGACCATCTTGCTAACGCAAGCACCAACCAGCTACTCGACGTCTGCTTTGCCGCCGCCTCTTGCCTGAGCCCGAGCCCAGAGCCCGACAAGACCTGGACCTCCAGACCTCTCACCGCCCGATCCACAGTCCCTGAAAAGAAGGAACCCGTGGAGGCACCGAGACACGTGGAGCCAGCCATCTTGAAAGACCCACGACAAGCTGCAAGCGCAACAACAGAGGCTCCCTCCAAGTTGTGCTTTGGGTCCTGAGAAGCCCAACACCCGAGCAGCATCTGCACCAAAAGTGAGCCCTCCAGCATCTCCACGATCTGCGTGGGGCCCCTCTGCACTTTGCATCTCGACACGCCTGCCCAGTCCCTGGCCCGTTGGCTAGTGGTCATTTTGGCGATGAACCTTGAAAACTACGATGCTGGTCTGGTTGCTCCAGACTGGCCCCTGCTGCCCTCCAAAGGAGCAGCCCCTCTGACCTTGCTGGTCAGAACAATCAGCTTATTTCACTTTCCACGACTCCTGCCTTTGCCAAGGCTTGTTTGCTTTCTTTGAGTCGCCGACACCGCCGACAGCGAGAGCCTGCGTGGGACAGCTCGTGAACCGACTCCTGGACGTCGTCGACCTTCAGAGACCACGTGGCTGCGGAGACAAGCTACGCTTCATCACCTGTTTGCACCCGACATCGCCTGGTACCTACCTGGTACCACGCCGGTCACTGGCTAGTGACTGTGAACACTGTCCCCTCTTCTTTCAGGTCTTCTACAACTCCGATCCACTCTTGGATCCACCGCATCTCTTCTGGACCGGCCGCCTGCAGCATCTTTGTCATCAGGCTCCATTGAACAGATAGACGAAACCCGACGCACTTCGAGACCTATGCACCCGCTTCCTGTGGGTGAGGTAAAGCTGGCACTCCGGTGCCCAAGTGTAGAGAAACATCTCTAGTGTCTGTGTTTTAAGTCTTAAGTTCGTAGTCCATCCAGAAGACCCTTCTAGCAGTAACTTTTGAACTTTTACGCACCCATTGAAAACCTATGGGAGCCCGCGTGTAACTTTCCTCACTGCACACGCGACCCGTGGACCTCCTGGTCACTAACTATCGTTAGCTCCTTGTAGGCCCAGCGATTCTAGAGGCCCTAGGCCTTTTCCCTTTCCTAGTCGTGGTACTTATACCACTATTTTAGTATATGGTTTGAGTGGCCAACAGGGCACATCCATATAAAGTTCAACTTCTGTATATTGTAATACTTTCTTGTTTAACGATTTGTGCTCCTGTGCTCATAAAGAGTCTAGGGGATACTTTGAGTAATAAATACATATATATTTTGAATATATATCTGTGTGGTGTCCTTTCATTGGTATAAAAGGGGGTTACATATGGTAAAACAGGTTGCTTAACACGCTTTAACGAGTTTAGCCTCAAAGACTGCTTAGCCTACGCTACCACTAGGGCAGCTAGTCCAAAAAGGTTGACTTACAACCACACCATAAGGGTTGCTTGGCATGGTACAAGGTGGTCACTTTAACTAGTGAACATCATATGCCAGGCCAACTTCTCACACCATCCCTACGAACAAAACTGCCCCCACCAGCAGTTAAACAGGCTACCACCCTGCCAGCCTACTGGGAAAATGCTCGGTGCCCTGTAGCCACAATGCAGTCCTGAGTTTAGCCTCACATGCTGTGATGACTTTCTATGGCTGGTCACACAGTTGGATCTGTGATCGGTGACAGTTCATCCTGGGGTACACGGTTAATGTTAATTGGGATTTGTAAAGCGCCTAATCACCGGCAAGTCTCTAAGCACTGAGAGAGTAGCTATGGCCCACCCCAATGAGTGATTGTTAGCCCCAGGTCAACGCATGCATTATGTCCAGGCCTCTGTAAAGAGGAGGGTCTTCAGTTTTTTCCTAAAAGGAAGGAGGGCTTCTTCTGACCGAAGGTTTCCTGGTAGCTTATTCCACAGCTGCGGGAATCAAGACCGAGAAGGCTTGACCCCCTTTGGTTGTTGTGTTGAACCGTGGACATGCCAGCCAGCCTGCCTTGGATGACCAGAGGGTATGTCAGGGGACACATCTCCCTAGGCACTCCTTGATGTATCCTGTAGCCAGTCCATGAAGGGTCTTATGGGCAATGCAGAGGCTCTTGAACCTTGCTCGCTGCTTGACAGGGAGTCACTGTACCTGTTGCAACAGAGTTGTGGCCCGTGCATATCTAGGTTGAAGATCCGCCTGACTGCATCATTCATCGCTACTTGCAGCTTGTCTTGCAGCTTTTCGGGTAGTCCAATATATAGCGCATTGCCATAATCTAGGCAGGACACAATCAGTGCGGTCACCACCGTCCGCAGGGTGGAAAATGAGAGGAGGGGTGATAATTTCCTCAACTGCTTCAGCAGGCCCACACAGGTCCCAACCACGAGGACACTTGGTTAGACAATGTGAGTTTGTCATCAATTTTAATGCCTAAGCTTTTTACGACTGGGGCTGGATTAGGTGTGTCGCCCAGCACCGTTGGCAAGAAGAGGTCAGTCCACGGATTGCTTCTTGTGGTGATGGCTAGGACCTCTGTTTTGTCCAGGTTAACTTTAAGTGAATTAGCTGTCATCCAGTTGACCACGTATCTAAGTATATTTTGCACACGTACGTGGGCTTGTGAGGTGTTGTCGATTTGCATGATTAGTTGAGTGTCATAAGCATTGTTGTACATACAGACCAGAGCCCCCACCAAAGTCTGAGATAGATATTGAACAGAAGCAGCAATAGTGCTGACCCTTGTGGGACTCCGCAGGTTAACATCCATCTATTGGACACACAGTCACCCATCTGGATCCTTTGAGTCCGGTCTGTCAGGAAGGAGGTGATCCATTGCTGTACCATCCCACTGATGCCTATGTCCCTGATTCGTGCCAAGAGTTGGCTGTGGTTGACCGTGTCGAACGCCACCAAGAGGTCTAGTAGGAGCAGGACACACGGCTTCTTGCTGTCAGACGTGAGCCTGAGTTCATCCAGCACCGGCAGCATCACTATCTCTGTGCTGTGACCCATGACCCATAACGTGGAAAAGCCAATTCTCCCTCCTTTTCTGTAATTTTATGCCAATTTTGGAGCCACACTATTGTATGGAAACCTACATTCCTTGCCATGTCATGTGCTGGGGTATCCGATGGTGGGGCTTTTTCCCCTACCCGAGGCATCACACCTGAATCTCCTCTACATATATCCCGTAATACCTTAAAACATCTCATTTTTTTAATTCAATTATTACAAAACATAAGTTTTCTTTCCAATTCCTGCTGAGAACCCTCCAATCCTAGCGCGGCGTTGCATCGACCAACCTATCACAGCGCTGCGCACTCTGACATCACCTTTCCCTCTTTGCAGTGGATCACCTTCCTTATAGTATAGTTCATTCGGGACAATAGGAACAGAACAATGAATTCCAATATTAGAACACAACTGAGTACAGATACTGTGTTCCAATCCAGCAATGCAGAATGGCCACCAATTCTGAGCTGTTGTGGGCCCTGAATCCTGCGTGCCGAACCTCGAGTAACTGATGTTCCTGCATAAATAGGGACAGGGTTTTTAGGACATGTTGTTCCACTATTTTAGCCAAGAAAGGAAGTTGGGATATGGGCCTATAATTCTTCATGTTAGTGGCGTCTGCTCCCGACTTTTTCTGTAGGGTGATTACTCTGGCTTCCTTGAAGTTCCATGGGATCCTCCAAGTTTCCAGCAATAAATTGATCAGAGCGAGGATCTCTCCCTCAATCGCTGGGAGAGCCATCTTGAATATCCTTGGTGGACATGGGTCTGCTGGTGAGCCTGACTTAATTTGGGCCGCAATGTGGGACAAGAAGTCATGGTCTAGCCTTGGAAAGGAGGCGAGCAGCTCCTTCATGTCACATTGTGGCTCCTCCACAACCAGGTGGCTCTGACTGGTGGGGGTGTTAAGTATGTCCGTTAAGATGTCCTTTACTTTATCTTGGAAAAAGGTCAGGAACCTGTTACAGTGTTCCTGGCTGGTGACAGCTTCCTGCACCTGCTTTTGACTGAGTTCCTTCAGAATTCTAAAGGTTTCTTTTTGTTTGTTATCAGCCTCCATGATCCTGGCCTTATAGTGCTCGACCTTTCTTGTTAAAATGGCTTTTTTGTATGTGGTTAGCCTGTCCCGGTCTTTTTTGGTCACCTCAGGGCCATATGACTTGCGCCACTGCCTTTCATAGGGTCCATTTCTGACCCCTTAGTTCTTCCGTGAACCAGGGAGCTCCCTTGCCCTTATTCCTCACTCTTTCTCTACAAGCTGGTGCCACCGTATTGATGGCTGCTCAACTGGTTGATAAAGGATTCACTCTTTTCCTCGAGATCCTCTGGCGGTAATCTCCTCAGCGAGTTGCCTCACAGAGCGTCCCCTAGGCTGCCTGCCTCAATTTTGCTTCAACTTTGTACCATTCTCCATTTTGGAGGGGGTTGCGTGGGGTGCCTAGATTGGGGGATCTGGAGGCTGATCAGGTAGTGGTCCAATCAACTACAAGGTCTGATATCTGTCAGTTTAGCCAGTGGCTGAGTGGACCAAATGAGGTCTAGGGTATGTCCCTTCTAATGGGAGGGGGAGTCCATGAGCTGCTGCAGCCCCAGTGTGATCATGGTTTCCTCTAACTGCCTGGCCTATGACTCTCTAGGTATCTGGTCCCAGTGATAGTTGAAGTCCCCCACCACCAGGAGTTGCTGGTACCAGGAGCGTAGGTTGGTGACTATTTCAGTGAGACGGTCGTTGAACCAGGGGGGGGAGGGTTTGAGTCGATATTGAGGGAGACGATACACCACACTTGATGCCATTCATGATGGCTTGGAGCATAATTTTGCCACTAAGATTCCAGCACCCTCTAGGTTTTTTCTGGCAATTTCTTTCTACTGATAACTGTTTATTATAGAGTAACGCTGCCCCCACCCCTTCTCCCGTCCTGCCTTTTATGCCATAAGGGGTCGTACTCTCAGGGTAATGCTGCTACAATGTCAGGACCTGAGCCGTCATTGAGACAGGTTTCTGTGACTGCTAGGATGTCAGGGGACTCCTCCTGAAGGAGGGTGAAGATCTCTAGACTATGCTTCTGGAGTGATCGTGTGTTGAGTACTAGTGTCTTTAAATCCTGAGGGGGATATTCTCATGAACGTGTGATAACCATCGGAAAAGTAGCTTAACACAACTCTTCACATCACAGTCTATCGTGGGAAAATAACTCCGTGTCAACGTGGTATTCTCAAGCCGGCGGCACCATGTGATAGTCCCACCATAATGTGCCAAATGACCGCGTTAAAACCAACGCGGTGCTGCAAAAATGCAAAACACGAACGCGAAAAAAGTTGCGATGAGGCCAAGCGCAATACAAGCGCAATACAAAAATCACCGATAACCAGCGACAGGCCTGCAATTCCCACGCGTCATGCGGGAAAATGCACTATAAAAGCAGAACAAGAAAAACCACACGAAAAACAAAAAAAACTACGTTGCAACATAGATGCACCCAGACCAAGTGCTTAGGTCAATGCGAACCCCACAAGCCCCACAGACCACAGCAAGGAACCTCGGGGTTGGGCAAGGCAAAGGAGAAGAGGAAGAGGAAGACGGGTTACAGTCCGCATGACAACCAGATCGTCGTCACGGAGGTGGCAGAACACTAACGACAACTGTCCGTCACCTCCGCCGTGTCATTAGCAACACAGATGGAAAAATGGCATTCCATCGTAAATGCAGTCAGAGTGTCGAGGAGGCCAAGATGCGCTGGCATGATGTGAAAAGCCAAACAAAGCAGAAACCCGCTGCCAACAGGAAGGCAGCAACGGCGAATGGAGGTGGGAGTCCTGCGCCACAGGAGGAGCAGGAGCAAATGGTGGCCACAGTCACCAGTGTGGAGACGGTACAAGGGGTCGGGAGTCCGGACACTGCTCGACACGACCCGACACAACAGCAACAGGGTGAGTAACGAACGCGGACTGGGGGAATGGGGGAGGGACAGGCACAATGGCACACAT
Organism: Triturus cristatus; assembly: GCF_964204655.1. Lineage (NCBI taxonomy): Eukaryota > Metazoa > Chordata > Amphibia > Caudata > Salamandridae > Triturus > Triturus cristatus. The sequence goes on along the minus strand of NC_140590.1, from coordinate 134,369,322 downwards.
GCATAACAACATGTAGCACACCGCACACCCACAATGACCCTGGGTCATGTCCCAGATCCCCGTGGCACACTGCAGCACACATACAAACAACAAGTAGGCCCCCATCCACCATGTGCGCAAAGGGGTCACACCACATACATCACCAATACCACAACATACACATGCACCCGTGCAAAACACAGCAAAGATGTGTATGTGAGAGCCACACTGACAAAGCAAGTGACACCACATGACGAGCAGTATGGCTTGAGTACAATCATCATGACATTGTGCACGAGACTGAGGTGGTTGAGTGTGGACCACATCCAGAAAGGAGCAGGTCACACCCTGACACATCCATGTGCACAAGCAACCGTCCAAGAGCACGAATGACCCAAGTCGCCAACATCACAGCACCTTAAAAGCACAAAAGCCAAAGGCACATCGCCTCCAAGGGATAAGGGGCGGCAAAATCACAGCTGCAGGGGCGACTCCCCCACAATGCAGCACACACACATAGCAATGACAGCACATCCACATGGACGACAATGTGGTAACCCAGCGCAACACTTACACTGCAGAACAGAGGACACAACTGGGTCCACCTGTGCGTAGGAAATGGCCAATCACATAGCTGGAAACTGTGAGATGAAAATGTACGTCTACAACCTCACCTACGTCATGTAGTCCAATGTCAACTGTCCCGCATCAAATAGTCCGCTTCTCCCAAAAAGTCACAATGTACATTATCATGCAGTCTGTATGTCATCTTGAACAATGCATCAACATGCCAGCACAATGTCAACAAGCGTCTCCCCTTCACATTGCAGAGGGACAAACAACACCTCCAGCAGAGCAGACCTGATAACTCTACGGTGATGCTGAAGAGGACATCCAGACTTCCGACACCGACGCTCTACAACAGTTCATGGACATCTTAGGCAATCGACCTACTGGAGCAGGGCAGCCCAGCTGCATCGAGGATACCCCACCCCCTGACAGACAACACAGCTGGACGTACCCACCACCCCGGCTGGCTCCCAGTAGCCCACCGAAGCACACATTGCATTCCAAGGCCAGGTGTCAGACTGCCAGAAGGGGGTGGCCGAACATGTGCGGGTGGGGTACTACCTCATGGAAGCCTAACTAGATCACAAATGTGGGTGTCTAAGTCCCATCAGGGACCACCTACACTCCCCAACGGAGACCCACACTGTGACAGAGACACATGCCTTTGCACATTTTCAGTACTGAACCACACCCAGAGCCACGGGATTATCATCCACACCCCCACACTGGACTGGCGTACGCAGGCCCAGTTCACTCCTCTTACGTATTGAGTGAGGGATGACAAAGCTACATGTGCAAGGACTCACCCTCTGCCCGCGGTGAGATAGCTGCGCCCACTGTACACAGCACAATGTGATGTTGTAGGGCCCGAACCCCTAATGCATACGTCATAAGCACTCATATAGTTTGTTGAACTGCCTACAGGCACTCAAAACCTTTATTGGCATGGTCACATGTACAGTGACACATGTGCTGGATGTGTGTGGGGTGAGTATAAGCCAGCCCTCATGGAGTCGTTGGTGCTGGCAACAACTTGAACAGTGATCACAATTAAATCGGAAACAAAATACACCAGCATAACAGAAACAACTGTGAAGCATCATGGTGGTAGCCGGAGAAAGTACAGTGTTCACCCAACATGCAAGCAGAATGGTCCATGATTTGTGTGTGCACTGACTTAGTGGCACCTGAAGAGGTGAGCAGGGTATCAAGCTGATGATGGCACCCACGACAGGTGTGAGGAACTTGAATGGGGCTGGCTGTGAGACTCCTCCGACTCTGGCGGATGTTGGTTGGGAGGTACCAGTGGCCAACAGGTGCAGCACAGCCAGCAGCTTTGTCTGTGGTGGGATGTTGGTTGTCCGCTGTGTTGTTACCGTCAGCCTGTGAGCATTGATGGTCAGGATACGGAGGACGGTTGTCCTTTTGATCCTGTAGTGGGCATTGACATTGTCTGCTGTTGGGTCTGTGAGGCTGGGGCGTTTCCTGAGGGTCTGCTGTCTTTGTCTGCGCTGCCTCTGTGGTGGTCTGGAGGTGGGTTGGTGGAGGGGCTGGGGGGAGGGGTGGCAGACCTGTTGGTGGTGGCGGTGGGACTTGTTGCCCTCTCTGGGCTCCGGGATGCATGGTCAGTGGCTCCATGGCATCTGTTGTTCTTCATGTGTGGCTCTGGGCTGTGCTCCCTTTGATGGTGCAGGTTGTCATCCGACTTTACACCAGGTCGGAGCAGGTGTTAATTTCCTGCTGCTAACGCGTCTTATCCCCTGTTTTGTGATCTTATCGCCGATCTGGCTGGTCGTTGAGAATGTTGAGGTGTAGTGTTGTCGTGGCTTTTTGCTCGGGAACGCCTACTCTGCATCTCATTAGCGATAGTTGCCGGGGTCATCTGTGGCGATGTTTTTTGCGGATGCTATCGCAGGTAAACTGGTGGTATGGACTGGTAACACCAACTTGTGAGTGGGGCGGTAAATTTATCACGACTTTGGCTGCAATAAAGTGCTGATAACTCGGCGATAGATCCTTGAGAAAAAGTCCCTTAGTGTTTCCTGGACCTTTGCCCTTAGGGATCTGGGGCCCTCTCCTCTCCCCTGTGTAGTGAGCAGCTTCTCGGTTATGAGTATGCCTTCTACCTGCGGTTCTAGGGGGAGATCCCTGCGCTCTAGAGCCCATAGCTCTTCTGCCGAGTATGACTGATGTTGAATCACTGTCTGCAGGAAGTACATCCTCATGTGTACTGCTAAGTATTGGTTCCTGGCTGAGGGTTCCGTCTACACATACATATATACATACTCCTTTGTTTTATAAGCACCTCATCCACACTGGATTATCGCCGTAAAAGAAGGGGCAGCATGCACAATGGTGCCTTTACTGACATCACCCCCTGTTGATTGGTTAAATTTTTGCAAGTCCTGAACGTTTCTTTATATTTATTATGAACGTGACCTTGAACTAAAGGCTGTGTTCTTTGGACTTCAAGATACATTTCTGAATTCATAATTTTTTGCTTCACTTCATGTTTATAGACACATTGCAAACTGAATTAGTTTTGAACGCCCAGGAGAGGCAGGAACACCATTCTGACTATCTATTTTGAATATCACCATGTTCAAGCACCACAGGATAGTTACATGAATTTAAATTATTAATTATGAGCATACCGCCCTCAAATAAGAATCAGTAAAGCCAATAGGTTGACCCCACTATCCGGCCATAGAGCAATGTGATTTTCCAATTTCTCTTTGGCATAGTTGAAAGAAATTGGAGTATTATTTGAGGGGGGATGAGAACTCACCTCAAATAACAATCTTTGTCAGTGTGAAACTCTAGAGTCACTAAATAAACCTGTGCTTAACCCTCTGTGCACAATGCAGTCACTTAACTCAGAGGCAATGTGTAAAGTATTTATGCAGTACTACAGTGAAAAAAAACACAAGAAAATCTCACTCCAATTTAGAAAACTAGATAATATTTTAATTAAAAAATGACACAAAAATAGCATCCAATAAGAAGAACTGGAGATATTAACTTTTCAAGTTTGAATTAAGAATAGCGCCAAAGAGCACAAAGTGCCAAGTGCGGTCATCTGTTTGCGCTAGACCGGGTCAAAGTCAAAAGTTAAGGCCGACCACAATGGATCATTGCTGCAACACAGAAACTAGGTTCATTCTCGTGGAAAGAGTATCTTCTGACTTAGAACCTTTTATTGATAAAAAGTGGTCATCTGCAAGACATCAATTAGGCAAGCAGTAAGCTGAATCTGAAGTAGGGCTCAATGACTGTGGGTTGTTGAAGAGCAAGATCCTGGTGAGGTCGTTGACGAAGGTGGGAAAGGCCTCGATGTCGATTAGATGCTGCTCGGCATTGGTCCAGATAAAGACCTCTACATTCGAAACTAGAAACTTCTAGAAGTCTGATCTCTTTCAGTGGGGCTGTTGGACTTGGCCCTGCTTGCAGGGTCATCCCGAACTTTTTCGCCTTTCCCCCCTACCCTTTTTGCTGTATGCGTGTGAATAAAAGCTGCCCAATGGTGTGAGTGAGTTAATTATCACCATTATAAGAAATGTCACTTTTAACATGTGTGTTTGTGCCGCCTGCCTGCGGTGGGTTGGTGGTCTAGTGTTTGAAGTGACAGGGTGCCCTACACCTCCCCCACAGTGACAGTTGAGACTGGAACTGCCAGGAGCCTTCTAGAAGGTTCTAGCCCTTTCTGGTAGGTGGGGTGACAGGGGAGTATATAGAGGGCTGTGCCTCCATGTGCTCAGGCTGAGCTTGGACTTGACTGTGAGGGGACATACTGCCAGGAGGTACCGCCACAAGGGCCTGTGTGCTGGCCCCTGAGCCCATCTGTACCCTTCTGCTGTCCCCAGGGCCAGGGTGAGCCCTTTGCTGGAGTGAAGACTACGGTGCCAGGAGGAGTGCCACTGGATGGGGGATGACTTTTCCAAGGAACTGCTGTCCTGTCTTGATGAGTGCCCCCTGCCTGCTGAACTTGCCTAGTATTGCCTGCCTGCTCTCCTGCCCTAGCACCTCGTGAGCGCTACAGCTTTATTTTGTGGGACCTAGCGCCTTGGAAGTGCTATATTGGGCTTGACTGTACTCCCAGGAGGTGAGGAGCGTGGGCGCTACTTTCATGTGGGGGACTGTGTGCCCCTGGCCCCCTAGCGCCTCGTGAGCGCTACATGTGGAGTGCCAGGAGAAGAGGAGCGCTTTAATTTGCTGGACTGAACTTTAAGGAGAAGAGAAGCGCTATATGGCCCTATCCAAAAAGAGGAGCGCTGCCTTGTGGCCCTGAAGCTCCTGGTGGGACCTAGCGCCGGGGGAGCGCTGTATGCAAGTGGCTAGTGAAGGAGGAGCGTGGATCCTGCAGCGCTGAGGCTGCGAAGTGACCTGAGGGATTCCCCCCTGTGCTCCGGAAATCGGCGGGAGCCCACCTCGCATTTATGTGCCCTGCTGGATATTTGAACTGAGCGGGTGCCCACCCCGCATGCTGCCAGGGAGAGCGGGCGATTTAAAAATACCGCGGGATTCTACTCCGCATTTTGCCACCCTCGCGGGTGCCCACCCCGCATTATGGCGCACTTTTGCTAATTTGAATTAAGCGGGAGCCCACCCCGCATGTCTGCTGCTGTGTTGCCGCATTTTTGCATATTTCAATAGCGGGTGCACACCCCGCGTGGTATTTCTACTGAGGCGGGTGCCTACCCCGCAATTGTCTTTATTTGCAAGGCGGGAGCCCACCCCGCACTTCAAAATTGCCCGGGATCACCGCCGCAACCCAGGGGACGGCCGCCGTGATTCGCGTGGCGACCAGGAAGCCAGGCAAACCTTGCCTGGTTGGGGGCGTGTCCTGCTTCCCCCGGAAAGGGAGGACGGGAGCCTACCCCGCCTCCACAAGCGGAAGGACAGAAGTCCCGGGTCCCAGGAGGGGGCCCGGGTGAAGCCTGAAGAGGTGCTGTCTGTGCTGGGCTCCCGGTAGTGGAGAGAGCCCCGCAAGTCCTACAGCGTTCAGCAGGTAAAGGCGCCAAGTAAGAAGCGCTGCTGCAGCAGGGAAGAGCCTGTTCCCCCTGAGAGTCCCAGTGAGTGTGGGGGCTCGAGGAGGGAGCGAGGGTGCCGGTAGTGGCTGAGCAGCCCCACAGGACAGGGGGCTGCTCCAACGTTGGGGCCATATTTGTTTTGGAGCCCACGTGGGGCTCAACCACGGACGGGGCCACAGCGCCCCGGGGGCTACACAGCGACGCCGCATTGGCGGGTTGCTGCAACGATTGAGGCATTTTTGAGTCTCGAGTCCCAAGACGGGGCTCCAACTGGCCAGAACTTTGTGGGCCACCTAATTTTTGATTTTAGAGTCCCCGAGAGGGGCTCCCTCGACGCAGTGGCGTCTAAAACTAACCTGTACCAGGAGACATTGCTGTTTGGTACTTTAGAGTCCCAGGACAGGGCCCCCAGGGCGCGGTGGCGCCAAAAGGCTAACCTACCACTGTTAGAGTCGGGGATCTCTGGTTGGCGCAAGGTTGCCCTTGTGTCAAGCAGGAACCCTCTCCTCCACGTCAGGGCGCAGGATAACCCCTCGCGAATGACCCTTGCTCACCCTCTAGGTGCGTGGCGTGAGCAGCCAAGGCGATTCCTCAGGCGTTGTTGGTTAAGCACTTACAATCATACACACAGTAAATACATCAATCCCCCCAGAAACGGACACCAGACTTGGATATATATAAAAATACGATTCTTTATGTAAAAATAAGGTATATATATCTCAGTAGACTTATCACAAGACCAATAACGTTTTCGCTATGCCACCAGGTTATACAGCAGGCAAATGTTCTTGGTTCGTCGTTTCAAATGGATAGTTCGTAGTCTCTTTACTTGTAGCTCCAGTACTCACAGAGATCGGCTCCTGCGAACGGGGAGATAAGGCGTTGCGGGCCCCGAGCCCGATACTGGACTTCTTCCGTGATTAGGAGAGTCGGCACAGGTCGGTGCGACTCTCAGCTTGGGACGTGTTCTTGGGTCCTCAATCAGCAGGTGTGGGCAAGTAGGCAGGCGCGGCCCGCGACCCTTTAGCACGGCGGTGCAGGAGGGTCTCCACAGCGGGGGCGGCGCGGCCTGAGATGTCCGGGGATAGCGAAGCGGGGTCGCAGGGCACGGTTAGTGCAGCTGGGTGACCCGGCGTAGATCACAGTCGTCGGACGGCTTCCGGCAGGAGGGGTGATAGCGCGTTCAGCGCACTCCAATGGCAGGCGGTGACAGGGATGCAGGCGGCCTGGCCCGGGGACAGAGAGCGGCTCGGGACGGAGCGGGGCTCTCACGGGTTTGAGGCAGGCGAGCTTCTGGGTGTCAAGGCCCTAGGAGGGGCGATGAGGGGCGCAGTCTCTTTTCCAGCGGGATGCACACACGGCTCGAATTGGAGGACGAGCAAGAAGCACAGAGAACCCACTGTTCCTGGGGTTCAGTTCAGGGGGCAAGCTCAGATCAAGCCCTTGGAGAATGTTCAAGCACAAAGTAGCAAAGTCTTTTCAGTAAGTCTCTTCCTCTCCTTTCTCAGCAAGGCAAGCAGCAGGCCAGCTCCTCCAGCGTCTTCTTCTCCTTCTAGTCGGGCAGAGGTTCTTTGTGGTAAACAGGATTCTGATTTCTTAGGAGCCAGGCTCCTACTTTTATACCATGATTCTTTTGTTCTTTAGCGCCAGGGGGCCTAGGCCTGGCTCAGTCCAGTTCTGGAGCACTTTGTTATGGTGACTCTGCTCTTTCCTTTCAGCAGCAGGGCAGAGACATCAGCCGCCCCACAGGGGGTGGCGCCGGCTTTGTGGTGGCAGAGCACAGGTCTATTCAAGAGTCAAGGTGTACTCCTCCCACCCATCCAGGTGTAATCTCTCTACCCACCACCTGGCAGCCAACCTGTCTCTGGGGATTCCCCCACCCTGCTCCTTACTGTTGCCAGGCAGAACACATACACACAGCAGAGGCGGACTGAGATGGTCAGGTCAGTAAATACTAACTTTCTAAAAGTAGTATTTACAAACCCAGGATATTAAAATAAACTTGACTACAAGAAGTATTTTATTATTCTGAGTTCAGGCATACCAAACTTGACACTCTACCATGCTCTCTGAGTCCACTGGGGTCACAGCGTTGGCGTGATCCCAGCAGCCCATTCTGGCCTATGGAGAGCAGGTAGCCTTCAATAGTGAAGAACGGAAAGGGCTGTAATTCACTACTAAGACATGCCACACACATCAGGGCATGTCCTACCTTATGCCTACAATGCACCCTGCCCTTGGGCCTACCAGAGGGGTGGCTAATATGTAGGTAAGGGAAGGTTTAGGGACTGGCAAGTGGGGGCACTTGCGCAGTCAGCGCGACGGTCCCGGACCGCGCACAGGGTCTGCGGTGGCAGACCCTAGACACACTTTACAAGGCCGCTTCCGTGGGTGGCGCAACCAGCGCTGCAAGCCCACCAGCAGCATTCGTATTTACAAGCCCTGGCACTTCTGGTGCACTTTACTAGGGGCTGATAGTAAACCGAATAAGCCAAACATGGACACCAATCAATGTATACATTTTACCATAGGGAGAGCATATGCACCTTAGCACTGATCAGCAGTGGTAAGGTGCCCAGAGTCATAAAACAGCCAACACCAGGTCAGAAAAAATACTGGAGGAAGGCAAAAAGTTTAGGGATGACCCTGCAAAAAGGGCCAAGTCCAACACAACCCCCTTCCAGCCAAAACGCAGGGTAGACCAATCAACACCGTGATGGTCTTCCCTGCTTGGGGCGATAGAACAAGGACCTGGCCCGCAACTGCAGGGGCAGACTCCATTTCTACGCCAATCTGAACCTATCGGACTCCCTCTGTCCATACTCTCAGGGCCCACCAAGCCAATCCATGGGGAACCCTTCTCCTCACCTGTGGACACCACCTGTGCAGCACCTAACCTTAAATGGCCCACAGGTGTGTCCCAACAGACAGACAGCAAAATGCTACAGTGGCCACTGACAGTAGTCAGGGATGAGACCCAGGCCGTATGCCTCTCAGGGCTCTCAATCCTCTGTGGCACCAGGGAGCAGGGGGCAGTAGCCGCAGGTGCTTGGCACCCTTTGTCCATTCTCCCCCTTGTCAGGTCAGGTATGACATCCTGGCACTGACCCACCAGCCCCGGGACTGTACCCGGCGGCTGGACCAAAGACTGGGGTGGCCTCTCCCACACCTGGTCCTCCTCCTTGGGGCTCTGTACCCTCCCACCTGGAGTGGTACCCCCTTCCAGAATTGCCAGGGCACCTGGGGCAGGTGTCCCGCACAATTCGCCCACCAGTTCAGGGGTTCTATCCTGCAACTGGGTGTCCAGGTCAGGGGGGACACCCTGAACCTGGCCCTCCAACTTGGGGTCTAAACCCTTCAGTTGAGCCGGGGTCAGAGGCGAGGACTCCCTCCCTCTGCACCCCCTTCCAGAGTACTGCACACTCTCAACTGGCGTGGTACCCCCAGAAGCAACATGGGTCAGGACACTGATTACAGTAGTCCCACCCTCCAGGTCAGACAACACCTGAACCTGGCTTCCCAACCCTGGGACCAACCCATGCGGTTGAACGCTCACCTGGCGCACCAGGACTTCCTGGGGAGCACGCATGCCCCCCCTGAGGGTGACACATAACTCATGTGTCGTGTGACAGTCTGCCTGGTGCTGATCTCCCGTCCCCTGTCCATCTGACAGTGCCTGAAGATCCCCCAGGACAGAAGTGGTGTCACCATGGTCACTCACGGGAGACGCAGCCCTTCTGGCTGGCCCCTGACCCACTGGTTCTTCCACTGGGGACTCTTTCCCCCCCTCACCCCTCACTCTGGACCTCTGCACCCTCCCAACTGGAGCGGTACTGCCAGACACCAGAACTGATGGAGGCCTGCTTACAGACACTCCCAGCTCACCAGACACTAGGGGATCCCCCTCAACGGGCGGCCCATCAGGACAGCCTAGGCTCCCCGCCTGGTGTTCCCTTAAAGAACCATCCAGGCTCTGAGACTGGGTTTCGGGCACCTGGGGGCACGCAGCCCCACACTCACTCCTTCTCCACTGAGACAGGACGTGAGCCCCTACACCCCTCCCACTACCATGGGACCTAGCTGGGCTACTCTGCACCACTTCCACCACTCTGGGTTGGAAGATACCTGAGCCACTCCCCACAGGGTCACTCCCCAATGCCTCTCCAGACCCTGTGGAATCCACCAAAAGGTCTGCCTCCAATGTGGGCTCTCTGTGGTCAGAGAACTCACCCTCACACAGGTGTTGGCATAGCTCTGGAAAACAGGGACTTACAATATGCTCTCCCACAATTGGATCACACAGCCCCCTAGCAGGGTTAACCAAACTATCCTTCACCTTACCATCCAGTGCCTCACACACGTACTCCACACCACTCTCCTGAGACTGGCAAGACAGTATCTGACTGTCTCTGTCCCACAACCCACACTCTTCTGGGCGGTCTTCACACTCACCCACCAGGACTTCAATGTTGGGGGAACCCCTCTCCCTGTACCTCTCAGCTAGAGTCAGTAGAGTGTCCCTCCCTCCACTAGGACTATGAACCCCTGCGCCAGTTACCCTATTCCCTTCAGGGATACTGCGCATTACTGGAGCTACCTCATGCCCTTGAACCTCCTGGTGTAGGTTAACCCCCTCCTTCAAGTCAGGCGCCACATCTCTGGGTGTGCGTACTACTCTCTCAGCACTGTAAAACTCAATATTGCTGCCACCAGAGGGAGAGCGGTCTAAACTCTTGATCTGGAGATCCAACTCCCTCATTCTTATATCATGATCCATTTGGCGTTGTTGTGCCTCCAAGGCCAACTTCTGCTTCTCCATTTCCATTTGTCCTGCCAACTTTGCCATCTCCATTGCATGCGCCCTGTCGGCTGCCCTGTCTGCCAGCTCCTCTGGCGACCGGACTCTGCTGGGCTCCTCAAGGTTGTCGGGTGGAACGATGTCCCCCGCATTCCGTGGGTCTCGTGACTCCTTCCAGGCTCTCAGCGCCTTGGCGTACTGGGTTCTCCTCTTGAATCCAGCATGGGGGACTCGGAATTTTACACTGTAGCCTTTCAATTGCTCTATCGTGTAGCCTTCCAGTCTCTCCCAATCCACCTCATCGATTCCAGAAATCACAGAGAGTGCTCTCCCAGCGGAGTGTGAGCCAGGCATGGTTGCAGTAATGGCAGATGTTTCAACAAAGTTCAACAATTACAAACCTGTGGCTGCGTTATTTGGTCTGCTCTCACTATCTGGTGATTAATAATTCACTGTATGCAAATTACAAGTGCAAATCCGAAATCCCAACCGCTGCCACCAATGTTAGAGTCGGGGATCTCTGGTTGGCGCAAGGTTGCCCTTGTGTCAAGCAGGAACCCTCTCCTCCACGTCAGGGCGCAGGATAACCCCTCGCGAATGACCCTTGCTCACCCTCTAGGTGCGTGGCGTGAGCAGCCAAGGCGATTCCTCAGGCGTTGTTGGTTAAGCACTTACAATCATACACACAGTAAATACATCAATCCCCCCAGAAACGGACACCAGACTTGGATATATATAAAAATACGATTCTTTATGTAAAAATAAGGTATATATATCTCAGTAGACTTATCACAAGACCAATAACGTTTTCGCTATGCCACCAGGTTATACAGCAGGCAAATGTTCTTGGTTCGTCGTTTCAAATGGATAGTTCGTAGTCTCTTTACTTGTAGCTCCAGTACTCACAGAGATCGGCTCCTGCGAACGGGGAGATAAGGCGTTGCGGGCCCCGAGCCCGATACTGGACTTCTTCCGTGATTAGGAGAGTCGGCACAGGTCGGTGCGACTCTCAGCTTGGGACGTGTTCTTGGGTCCTCAATCAGCAGGTGTGGGCAAGTAGGCAGGCGCGGCCCGCGACCCTTTAGCACGGCGGTGCAGGAGGGTCTCCACAGCGGGGGCGGCGCGGCCTGAGATGTCCGGGGATAGCGAAGCGGGGTCGCAGGGCACGGTTAGTGCAGCTGGGTGACCCGGCGTAGATCACAGTCGTCGGACGGCTTCCGGCAGGAGGGGTGATAGCGCGTTCAGCGCACTCCAATGGCAGGCGGTGACAGGGATGCAGGCGGCCTGGCCCGGGGACAGAGAGCGGCTCGGGACGGAGCGGGGCTCTCACGGGTTTGAGGCAGGCGAGCTTCTGGGTGTCACGGCCCTAGGAGGGGCGATGAGGGGCGCAGTCTCTTTTCCAGCGGGATGCACACACGGCTCGAATTGGAGGACGAGCAAGAAGCACAGAGAACCCACTGTTCCTGGGGTTCAGTTCAGGGGGCAAGCTCAGATCAAGCCCTTGGAGAATGTTCAAGCACAAAGTAGCAAAGTCTTTTCAGTAAGTCTCTTCCTCTCCTTTCTCAGCAAGGCAAGCAGCAGGCCAGCTCCTCCAGCGTCTTCTTCTCCTTCTAGTCGGGCAGAGGTTCTTTGTGGTAAACAGGATTCTGATTTCTTAGGAGCCAGGCTCCTACTTTTATACCATGATTCTTTTGTTCTTTAGCGCCAGGGGGCCTAGGCCTGGCTCAGTCCAGTTCTGGAGCACTTTGTTATGGTGACTCTGCTCTTTCCTTTCAGCAGCAGGGCAGAGACATCAGCCGCCCCACAGGGGGTGGCGCCGGCTTTGTGGTGGCAGAGCACAGGTCTATTCAAGAGTCAAGGTGTACTCCTCCCACCCATCCAGGTGTAATCTCTCTACCCACCACCTGGCAGCCAACCTGTCTCTGGGGATTCCCCCACCCTGCTCCTTACTGTTGCCAGGCAGAACACATACACACAGCAGAGGCGGACTGAGATGGTCAGGTCAGTAAATACTAACTTTCTAAAAGTAGTATTTACAAACCCAGGATATTAAAATAAACTTGACTACAAGAAGTATTTTATTATTCTGAGTTTAGGCATACCAAACTTGACACTCTACCATGCTCTCTGAGTCCACTGGGGTCACAGCGTTGGCGTGATCCCAGCAGCCCATTCTGGCCTATGGAGAGCAGGTAGCCTTCAATAGTGAAGAACGGAAAGGGCTGTAATTCACTACTAAGACATGCCACACACATCAGGGCATGTCCTACCTTATGCCTACAATGCACCCTGCCCTTGGGCCTACCAGAGGGGTGGCTAATATGTAGGTAAGGGAAGGTTTAGGGACTGGCAAGTGGGGGCACTTGCGCAGTCAGCGCGACGGTCCCGGACCGCGCACAGGGTCTGCGGTGGCAGACCCTAGACACACTTTACAAGGCCGCTTCCGTGGGTGGCGCAACCAGCGCTGCAAGCCCACCAGCAGCATTCGTATTTACAAGCCCTGGCACTTCTGGTGCACTTTACTAGGGGCTGATAGTAAACCGAATAAGCCAAACATGGACACCAATCAATGTATACATTTTACCATAGGGAGAGCATATGCACCTTAGCACTGATCAGCAGTGGTAAGGTGCCCAGAGTCATAAAACAGCCAACACCAGGTCAGAAAAAATACTGGAGGAAGGCAAAAAGTTTAGGGATGACCCTGCAAAAAGGGCCAAGTCCAACAACCACGTTGATGGAAGTGATGATATTTCCAGTTTTTTTTTCTTAATGTCTGCCTCGCTGATGTTGCCTTTCAAGTTAAGGTTATTTCCACTGCTGAGGTTCGGGCCTAAAGTTATGCCTCCATGCCCATATGTTCCCATGCTCATGCTTTGATGTTGATATGATGATGCAGGGATATTTTCCTTCTAGGCCTAATGTGTAGGTCCCATGCTGATGGTGGGCACTTATGCCTAGGGAGGGGCCTCATGATTTATGAAAATGTGTGGATGCCCTTACACTAATGGCTCCATGTCTAATGGGCATGCCGGATAGGAGGTTCTGTATCCATGCTTGAAATGCCCACTGTGATGCCTAGGGCAAAATGTGCTATGTCCAGGCCTACTGTTAGGCATAATAGTATGTAGGCCTAACATGTCTTTACACTAACGACGTTGCATTTATGCCTCATCTGTTTACTGCATAGGGTGGCTGCAGGCTAATGCCATGCGTAATGTGTTTCAAAACCTAAGGGTGATACCCGATGTTCTTTTTCCCCCCCCGAGGCTTATATTGTCAGGGTTCGGCATTATGTGTTGTTAAGCCTATGGAGACGGCCCATGCAGGTAGGCCTCATGTCATGGGATTCATGCCTCCTTCTAATGTGATGACGTTTATGTTTATGTCTAATGCTCATATGCTTTATGCTTAATGTTATGCAGCAAATGTTTCACAGGTTCTGTGCCCAACGCTAATGTGATTTGTGTTCGTGGTTTATGCCCTATGCTATTAGGGTTATGCCTGCTGTAATGCTAATGTGATAATGCCAAGTGCATGGATTTGCCAGTAGGTACTGGCTGCTACCCAGTTATTGCTGAGGACTTTATCTTTATTCGTGGTACTGTATGATGACTCTGGCAGCGGCTAGATTGGCCCTGCCTTGTAAATAGTCCCCCTGTGAATGGTTACCCGGTGCCGGCTGGCACGGTAGATATGTACCTGTATTTGCATTCTGATGTGTTTTTACAATACACAAGTTATTTTTCATGCAACCTGGTGTGGAGTCTCTTTTGCAGTGTGCCCGGTGTGTCCCTATGAGTGTGCTGCGCCGATGCTTTACACAATGCCCTGGAGTTTGGCCTACCTGCTCCGCACCACGCTACCCCGTTTCTAATAGGGGCAAACCAGCAAGTGGAGGCTGACCGATGAATTGATACTGCAGCTTTCATGGCGACCCGGTCTCCACTGGTTTTCCAGGCAGAAAATATGCAAAAAGTTCCACTTCTTGCAGTTTGGGGACAGGAAGAATCCACTATAACACTAGCCAAGTGTCAAGGACCCGGGGAGCACCACTTGGGCGTTAGGACTGCAACTGATGTTAGCAGCAGGATCCAGTTGGTACTGGTCAGCTGGGCGGTTGCAGGGAAAGGACCGCTGGAATCTTGTGTCTTTGTGGCTCAAACCGGAGGTCAGTTAACTTAACCTTGAAGTCACTTTGGCTGTCCTTGGCAAGCAGGCCCAGTCTTCCTTCAGGTTCTCTGGACAGCTAGAAGGACAGTCCTTCTAATAATTCACAGGTCCAGGAGTATTGTCAGGCGAGGCCTGTGAGATCCAATTTAATGCCCAGTACTCAGTACCAGACTGTTGGTGGAGGGAAAGCCATTGTCTGTCCTCTAAAGCAGTTCTGGTCAGTTACTCCCCTCCCCCTGATTTTGGTGCCAGCCTGAGTAAAGAGAGAAAAGGGAGGCAAGCCTAGATGTAAGCTTCTGCTGCCACTGATAAGGTAGGCATTTGTTAAAGCTCTGGAAGGGGATGGGCAAAGCGCCCAGGCTATCCTGTCAAGCGAGTAGTCACCCTCCACAACCCCAAAGTTCTCGGTCCACTGTTTCAGAGCAATACTGATCTCACCACAGGGAAGCCATCAAGGGTCAGGTGACAGCTGGACCCTGACGAGAAAGCCTTTGGGTTTTAGGCAGGAAAATGACACATTTCTAAAAGTTTAAGTTCTAAAATAGTAATATAAAATCCGATTTGTCCATTAAGCTGGATTTTAAATTACAATTAAAATGAGTACTTGAATCATTGTCTAGCTGCACCCAAACATAATTTAGCAATTTTTAAATGTAATAGTGTCAACCAGTGTTAGTCTACGGCACAGCCAGCCTTGCAACAGTGAAAACCAACTTGGGTGGGTTTTTACTGCAAGGACATGTGAACAATTAAATACATGTGCCCTACTTTTTAAATACAATGCACACTGCCCTATGGACTTGCATGGCCTACCACAGGGGTGACCTATAAGTATTAAAAAGGGAGGTTGAGGCCTGTGAAAAAAGGTTTATTTTGCCAGGTCAAAATGGTGATTCAAAAATGCACAGCCAGGCTGCAGTGGCAAGTTTGGAGACATGTTTTTCAGTGTTACTTTAGTGGGTGGCACAATGAGTGCTGCAGCACACTTGTAGTATTTAAGTTATAGACCCTGGGTGCAAGGGGTACTTACAGGACCTACTAGTTAGAAGTAAACTTACAAGTACATTTAATGTACCAAGTAAGGGTATGATAGTTCTAACATGTTTAAAGAGGAGAGCACAATTACTTTAGCACTGGCTAGCAGGATTAAAGTCTCCAGAGCCCTATGGGCAGCAAAAAGAAGCCAAGAATTTCAGAAAAGGCCATGCAAAAGATAGTCATTTTGAACAAAACTTTATTATATGCTTTCAATTCCAAAATAGCAGACATGATGCTTTCAACTTACGATGTAATTGTAAAATAATGAGAAAGATTGAGAACAAAGCATTCAAAGATGGCCATTCACAAGTGCAGTCCTAAATACTGTTCTCAATCTTTCTCACTCTGTAGTGCTCCAAGAGATCTTTCATGTTGAAAGTAGCATATCAGGCACCTTGAAACAGTAAAGAATATTAATCATTAAACAAAATAGGATTCCGAGAGGCTGATAAAAACTGTACTCACATGAGGTTGACCACACTTCCAGTAGCAGCAAGCAGCCAGTTAGCAGTGAAATTACATTGTGGAAATTGAATAATGCATTTTATGTTTTACGGAAAGACTGTAGGAGGCTGCTTTTATGGCAGATGTTGACATTTTGCACTAGCACAATGCTGTTATTTACAGTGTGGGGAGCCAATGGCTCAAGAGGGCTGGCCCCTTGCTCCATCTTGTATGCTGTGGTAAGTGTAAGTAGTAGCTCCACTGGCTTCACTTATCAGCCTGCAGCATCTTCAGAGGCAGCATCCTCCTCTACAAAGCCCGCACAACGAGCACCTCTGCCTACCTGGTAGACAAGCCTTCCAGCACACCTGCAGCCAGATAGCCATGAGACAGGAGACCAAGAAGTTTTTCCAAATAATGTGTCCTTGTAAGGCTTCTTGTTTTCATATTCCAATCTAAATTGCAACATATATTATACTTTCTGATGTTTCAGAAGAAATCTATGGGCCCGATTCACAAAGGTAAACTGAGACGAAAGTCTAACTTTACGACTTTCGGTATTCACAACGAGTAGTAAAGCTAAACTTTGTCTCAGTTAAACTTACGTTTTGGTCTTAAGTTTAACTGAGACCAGGACTTTTATCTCAAATTACCTTTGTGAATTGGGCCCTATATTTTGCAATGTTGCTACTTATGATTTTCTTAGTATGGGTTTCTGAGAGGATGGTGTCCCTATGAGCTCCATACAGACACTTTGGTGCTGTCAATAATTCTGAAAAAATAAGTGCAAGTGCCCACATTTGTTTAGAAGACCATCAGGCCACCCACGTCCCCCTCTAGCACTGCCCACTTCTATCACTGTCACCACCTACTTCTGACTGGTAGCATCTTATTCCTGCACAGGCTCTGAATAATGGTTACTGGGGGACCTAAAAAACAATTTGGGGACAAATGAGATAAAATACTTCACACAGTGCTATGTTCATTTAAATTGGCTGAAGAGTCATAGACTCTGAAAGGGTATTTATGGGGCTTCAGAGGATTCATATGCGTTCCTGTCTCATCCTGTTCAGGAGTGATACTAGCTCAGTATGCTTTCAATCTGTCATCACCTTTGACCCCAATGACCCATTAAGGGAAAAGGCACACCGATGCTAAATCCTTAGCCCACGAGAGTGGAAGCCGGGCCTAATGGAATAAGACAACCACTCTAGCGATGAGAAAAGTAAACTCACAGTTATATCTTGTCAAACTCCTAGCTATGCAGAAGAATTTACTTTTGAACACGACTTTGTTACACCTGTCAAAGACTCACAGTTTGTTACTCTAACACAAAAATCCTTAAAGTAAGTGCACTCACAAATAATGGAAGAACAAATGTTTATTAGAAAGGTCCTATATGAATTTTAGGCACAGTTTGCATCATTATTTGATGTATCAAAATGTCAATAAACATTGTGAGGACACTAGAACAGAAATGAAGACATTTGCATTTGTTATCAATTAGCTTCCAAACCTTCAAAACAAAAATGCTAAGTCCTAATCTAACTAAACTCTAAGGGGCAGATTTATGATAACTGGCACATCCCTGCATATCAGCAGGGATGCGCCAGTTATTATGCGCCACAGCTGCGCCACCATGGATGCGCCGCATTTATAATGCGGCGCACCTTGGGGCAAAAACGGCACAGATGCGTGACGCATCTGTGCCGTAAAAGTGGCGCATTGCTGGAGTTGCGTCGCAAGCACGACGCAGCTCCAGCAATGTTCTGGGGGGCCCTATCTGTACAATGCTGCGTCAATCCTTACGCCTGCTTCAAGCAGGCGCAGGGTTTTGACGCAGCATGGGCCTAAAAGTGACTGAGTGAAATCTTGTAGATTTCACTCAACCACTTTTAGGAGGTGTTCCTGCGCCGGAACGCCCCCACCTGCCCTGGAACGCCTACATGTGGCGCAGGGCTTTACAACGTGACGCATCTCCCAGATGCGTCACGTTGTAAATACCCCGCACCATGGCGCAGGATTTGCGCCGCTGCTGCGTCACAAAAGTGACGCAACGGTGGCGCAAAAGTGGCGCAAGTGCAACATAAATCTGCCCCTAAGTTGCCGCAAAAGCACACTAATCATGGCAGATATATTCAACAGGGTTTTAGAACATTACAAATGCATTTAAAAAATGGCCACCACTGCTGTGCATGCATTCACAGTGACCATTTGTGAATATATTATTTAATATTCAATCAATTGCTTTATAAACTTGGATGTACGCTATCCACCGCAGACACCTTGATATTAGTATTGGTTAAAAATAAAACCAAAAACATTCATAGATGGAAACACCGGTGGCCATCTTGAAACAGTCAAAACACATTTTAAGATTGACTCTCCCAGCAGTATGGAGCCCAGCCAAAATCTAGCGAGGGGGCTGCGGCATTAAATGAGTGGTCAAAGAAAGAAAGACATGGCATGAAAAGAGAGATAGAATGGAGAGCACCGAGTAAGGGAAACAAAATTAGTCCCTATTAGAAATGGGATTTCTGGTTGGCTAGGGCTTGCACCTATGCCACGCAGAAATCACCACTCTAGTAAGGGCAAGGGAGTTACATGCTGACGATAACCCCTGCTCACCCGCTTGGGAGCTTGGCACGAGCAGTTAAGCTTATCCCAGAGGTAATGTGTAAAGCGTTTGCGCAACACACACACACAGCAGCAACACACTAGGCACACCACAAAAGAAACTCCACACAAGGTTATATATAAAAATAGCCTTTGTATTATCATAAACACATTAGAATAGTAATCACACAATATACACTGTGCCAACTGGCAGTAGGCAATATTTACAGGGAATTATATACACATGACAGGACCAATTGGGCCACTGTCAGAACAATAACAAAGTGAAAATAGTGAATGTAGAACACAACCAGTAATGACTGGCAAAATACCGTACTCAGCATTATATCCTGAAACATAAATCATAGTATGCAATCAGTATCACATTAGGCGTAAAATACATTATACACCAACCTCATAAGCCTAAACATGTTAGACCATAACCTCCTAATCATAAACCACATTAGAGGCATAAATCAAGGTGCATAAATCACATTTCCTGCGCACCACATAAATCACATTAGGGCCTGGCGCCCTATCAACCTAACACAGTCCCCCTGTCAGTGCTTGGGCTGCAAATGCAGCAACATTAAAAGTGTGCAATTGCACTGGCCTAAACGTTGCAGCTGCCACTAATTGCTGTGCAGCTGTGAAAATTACTGTAGGCCCTGGGACTCACGGTGCCCTCTGGGCCCCCACTGGGGTTCTCTAACAAACATGCCCCACGGTGCAGCTGCCTGCGCTCTCACAGGGCAGCTGGGATCAGTGCTGGAAACACAGGCACCACAGGGCCCCTCCAGACCCACTGGGACTCTATCACAAAATGCCCCCTCATTGCAGCTGGCCTCTATCAGGCGGGGCAGCTGTGGGAAATAAAACAGGTGGCCTTGGCACGCTGGGGCCCCGCTCTGGTGAAGCAACCACATGGGGAGGGCACCGACAATGTGCCCCGACACACCCCCAGGTTTGGGAGTGAAGACAGAAGTGACCCCAACTTTGGAGCGGCCCGCTCTCCTGCAGGTCCGCTTGTGAAATAGGCACCGGCACTATGCCTCGATCTCGCTCCCCCCAGCCATCCCCACTCACCGGGCTCTCTGCTGGCGGAAGTCTCTTCTGGGCTCCTCTCTCGTGCTTGCTGCCTTGGCTGCCTACCAGCACGGGACAACTCAGCTGCCTCTCGTGGTCGGGAGGCGGGGTAGGCTCCCGCCCTCCTTCCACCACCACTCTTCTGGCCACGCTACAATAGACCAGCCGCAGCTCCGCCCACAATCAGGCAGTGGTGCCTGACTTCCGAGTCGCGCTGGCAGCGGCCCGGTGGCACCTTCACTCAGCGGCAATGCGGGGTGGGCACCCGCTTCTTAAAATAGGCACAGATGCGGGGTGGGATCCCGCAAAACAAAAGAAAAAGCGGGGTGGGTACCTGCAATTTAAATATGCAATAAGCGGGGTGGACTCCTGCTCGGTACGCCAAGAATGCGGGTTGAGCACCCGCTCCACGGCATCAATGGAGGGGGGTCTCCACATCGGGATTCCCTCCAAACAAGTTGCAGCTCGGCTCTGCAAGGCCCTCACGCTCTTCTCCTCCTAAAAAAAAGGGATGAGCGTTCTCCAGGCGCTATAGTCCTCAGGTCCATGGGGCATAGCTTGGCTAATTAAAATATAGTGCTCACAAGGCGCTAGATGCAGCAGAAGTCCTTAGAGGGGAAGGGGGCAAAGCTGGGCACAGGGAGGCCAACACACAGGGCCCTCCAGCAGGGAGGCAAGCCCCCTTGGTGGTTCCTCCTGGGCCCCAGCAACAGCAAGCCCCCAAAGGTCCAGGAACAGCACTAAATTCATGTGGTCACAGCCCCTACATTGATACTCATTTTCTCCTTTGTCTGCAGTACAGGGCTTTGGGGAACCACAAAAAACTGGTTCAGGGGGAAATTGGAGCACTCTGTTTACCAGGCTCCTCTTCCCCTTTGTCAGGTGGGGGCTAGGTGATGAGACACACCACAGGGTGCAGAGCCAGCATTGTACAGGCTAGGCACAGACCTATTCAGGGTCAGGGGATTACTCCACCCACTACTCCCAATGCAGATGTCCCATTCAACCTAGTGCTGACTCACCCTGCCCCTCCTGGAGCCACACACACCTCCCAGCCCCTGTCACTCAAAAGCCAGACATGCAATTCACATCAGGCAGGCAGGCACATTGCACCCAGAAATGCCAACTTCTAAAAGTGGCATTTCTAAAATAGTTATAATAAATCCGTGCACACCATTGCGCAGCATTTATTATGACAATTCCAAATATACTAAACTTATCCACGCTGCTCCTCTCATATCAGGAATTACCAATGAAACACTTATCAGGGAATCCACAATGCATTCCTATGGGAGGGCAACCCCACAGTAGTGAGAAACCAAAATGGCTGTTTGTCACTACCAGGACGTGTCACACACTTACAGTACATGTCCTATCTTGTACCTCCAATGCACTTTGCCCATAGGGCTAGCTAGGGCCTACCTTAGGGGTGACTGACATGCAGTAAAAGGAGGATCACAGACATGGCACACACTTTAGGTGCCATGTCACAGCGGCAGTGGCACTGCACGCACAGGCCCTGCAATTGCAGAGGCCTGAGATAGGTTTGCAAGGCTACTTTGGTGGGTGGCGCAATCAGCGCTGCAAGCCCACCAGTAGTATTTAATCTACCAGCCCTGGGTATATAAGATATCACTTTACAAGGGACAGACAGGTAAATTAAATAGGCCAAACAGGTGTAAACCAATCTTACCAAATGTAACACAGAGAGCGCACGCACTTTTACACTGGACAGCAGTGCTAAAATGCCCAGAGGCCTAAAACCACCAAAACCATGTCAGAGAAAAGGCTAGGAGAAAGGCAAAAAGTTTAGGGATGACCCTGCAAAAAGGGCCAAGTCCAACAGTCCCCATATGTATTGCAATACAAGGGCTGACAACAGCATGGAAAGTGCTTGAAACTATCAAAACGCTGTAGGACCTAAATAGTCTGGGGCAGGACAACCACAAAAACAAGGAAAACCATTGAATCATAAAGAGGGAAGTTAGGTAGACAATAAAGCCATCCATTCATGAGCAAGGGCCAACCCAAAGACCACTCTATCCTAATTTATTGTATTTGAAACAATTGTATGTGTTCCCTGGGTTGCAGGTTTGATGGCTCTTCATGACTGTAGAAATTCAAAGCGTCTAGTGAATGCATACTCTGGCAGAGCACCAAGGAATTGTAGGTCCAAACTCTATACAAATTATGTGCGGCGGTCATACTTTAGAGACTACACTGTGGGATAGCAGCATGCACTCCATATTTCTTAAAAATTTACTCCATGTTTGTCATTTTAATTCATGCTTGCGTGCCGACTAAAACGGTGCCTTGCCTCAAAGCACGTCAATGAAACTCCAACATTATAGCAGCAACATTAATGCCACATTTCCAATCGTACAGCCAATCCACAATTGATACAAAACTCCTCTTATTTTATGAATCCAAATGTATTCCATGTTCTCCAAAATTCATCTAGCTTTTCTCTACTATTCACGTTGAAGCTGTCCGTCATCCCAATTTTTTCAAATGATGTAATTATGCCAATCCAGGCCTTTTACTACATCACGTGGGCAACTCAATCCATGTTAGGCAGCTAAATTGTCTTAATATCCCAATGCATTTCAGGATTTTTTTGTACCCTTTGTCAGGGGTAGCTGTTAAGTAGGAATAAAAACCTCTGTTAGTCTTACATATCAGAAAACTACGCTATTTTTGCACAAATGCATACAATAGTACAATCATATTGCAGTGCAATTTTGTAAATAATGTGACTGCAACCCTTTAAACTTGAATGTGCCTGCAATGCATGCTGACCACCACCCAACACAAAACCTATATCCATGCACTCATAGTGCTGCAACCTAAGAGAGTATTCACAGAACACTGTAACCTCCCCACTTCCATCCACGATTGCATACCTGCCGATATGACCGCGCTACTAGGCGAATACCCCCTGCCCAATGTTCATAATGTTAACTGACCCCTCTGCGTATATCCCTCCTCCTGCCCAACTAGCACGTCATTACCAACTCCCAAATACGTATCTGATACCCTGATCACATCAACTCACAGCTTAGCACTGTAACTTATCCCCAAACCGTTCCCAACCACATACCTGCTCTGCCTCCATTATTAATCCAAACACCTCGTTTCCTCGTGGCCGTTCCACTAGGCACTTACTCGAGCACCTGACTCCTCCCCAAGCTCCAAATTTAAGCTCTTCCCAACGCGTGTTCCGCAGATCACCTGATCCTAATTCCCTTCGCCTTCCCTCTGTTTAGTTTAGTTTAGTTTATAAGTTTATAATGCGCGACAGCTACCCAAAAAGGGTTTCCCGGCGCAGAAGCAGGTCAAGGCGTGAGAGACAGAAAATATTCTATTTATCGAACAGCCACGTTTTTAGCGACTTGCAGAACTTGATATAGTTTGTCTCATTACGGAGAGCAGTGGGAAGAGAATTCCAAAGTGAGGGGCCTAGGTGTGAGAAGGATTTGCTGCCCATCCGGGCTAATTTGAATTTCGGGACAACAAACCTTCCTTGGGTGGCTGATCGAAGATTGCGAGAAGGAAGGTATGGCTGGGCCAGGGCCAGCAAGTAGCTGGAAACATTTCAGGATTTAATTTTGTGCATATAGTTAAGTGCCTTGAATTTCATTCGACTCTCGATTTTCAGCCAGTGTAATCTGCTTCGATAAGTCGAGATGAGGATGGTCTTAGGGACTCCGCATAGAAGTCTAACTGCAGCATTTTGGGCCATCTGTACTCTGTGAATTACCGATTTATTTGATCCCACATAGAGCACATTGCCATAGTCAAGCCTTGATGTAATTAATAACAGGTGAAGGGTAAGCCCAATATACCCTTGAGGGCTTAGGCGAATAGATTGATACAGTGGGGTTGCCGACAAGGGATTTTGTTTGTGATAGCTCAGTTCTATTTCTTAGCAATTCATTTCAAGGGTGTATTTTAAACTAATTAAACACCAACAATAAATGTTATCCAAAAGCAATTTTTCAATAAAATGTGCACACACGGGAATTCTTTTTTGTGAATGAAACACAAATCTTTTTATATAAATCAGGGTAAGAAAGGAGTACAAAAGAACCATTGGTTACAAGCAATAGAGCATGAAAGGCGGGTTAAATTAGATCCACATTTCATTAAAAAACATCTATTTCCAAATAATTGTGACAGAGAATAATCTCATTGATGAGACAAAATCAACTGCATTTATCTAATGTTGTGGAATTAGATGATGGAGTCGACGTTTCGGTCTTGGATGGCAGAAGTCCGTCAGACCATCTTCCGGACAGTTAATTATTGCATGTTTAGACCCCTATGTAAACATAATAAATTCAGTTACAATAATAGCAACATGTTTTTTCATAAATTGTATCTAATACACATTGATTATAGACAACCCGTGTGCGAAGAGTAGTCTCTCTATTATAAATCATCCAACATATCTTAATACTGTTTTACAGAAAATTTAAAAGTTCAACATTGGTCATTGCCACATTCTGAGAAGAAAGGAAAAGAACCATTCAAAGACAACTATTCTACCCATCGAACAATTATACTCATGCTTTAAAAATCTTAAAGAACTTATTTTTACTTTATCTTCTAAGAATAATAAAGTCCAAAGAAATTTTTTTTTTCATCATAATGGGTGAGGTTGCTTACTTTGTGAGTTCAAATGATCCCACGTAACGTGTTTTTTTGTTTGTGTTGTTGTTGTCTGGGCGATTTAGCTGATATTGTAGCCTAAATTGAAGTACACTGTATTTAGTATACATTATGAGAAATTCTTAATAAAAGAAAAGGTACTTAAAACACATCATACCTATCAATTTATGAACTTTCTCATGCCAAGCGATTGGGCGGGGGAAGTCCTTGCTCGTTCTTTTTCAAGAGCTTTGTTCTAAAAGTAGAAAGTGTGAGTATCATTAGTTCATGGTTTAATTCTAATTTAACTTGATAAAGGAGATATCAGTGGTTACTGGAAATGCTTAGATAGATGAATTAAGGATCGGTGCTTAGTAGATTAACTTACATGGTTAGTCATATAGCTACTTGGCTGAGTTCTTTTAGAATGTAACAACAGCGCTGATCTAAATCTAAGTATTACATTCTTAAACAGAACATTCTACTACTGCAGCACCTTATTTGTCATACAGTTCAGAACTGATGAATCCAATGCATCGTAGATGTCTCTTTTATGTATCTGCTTTGTGCTTTAAACAGCGTCAATAGAAAATCATATGCATTGAGGTAAATCAGCATGTATTACTGGCTGTCCTTCAAAAGCGTTGGAATAAGCCGGTATTAAGGACGCCAGGTTGTGCTAGCAGTAGTTAGATGTTTAAACAACCTGTCAGTTGCGGTGCAGACATCGTATTAAATACAGCCGATAGCGTGTCAATTTCATGAAAACGGCAGCCATCTTTGAATGCCAAGATCATAGAAGTACATACTGCTGTATAGAAATGATCATGCTGGCAGTGAGTGGCTAAAACCCAAACTGCGCGAGCATCACCCTTTGTTTATCATTATTTCATAAGTGGTGTACGAATTAATGTTAGACTGATGAAGGTAACATATTATACAAATCTCTTCTATATGTCTGTTCAAATCTACTTAGTGTAAAAAAGCGCGAGGTCAAAGAGGCATCACATGTATTCGAGCTAATCTACTTACATTTCTGGTTGTCGTTCAGGATGCGAACAAATCTGCCGAGGTCAGGAACGCCTAGTTTGACTGGCAGTAGTTGGATGCTTTTAAAGCCTATCAGTTAAGGGGCGGACCTTATACTAATTGAAACCGGAAGTGTCATCAGTTCGTAAAGACGGCGGCCATCTTGAAATGTCCAAATTATACGGACACACATTAAGCAACGACCCTGTTCCCATTTATGTTACCGAGGGGTTACACACCGCTATAGAATCGCTGTTAATTAAAGTGATGGATACGGTTACCATTGAAGCGAAACTGAATATAGACGCTATAATGGGTTGTAGAGTGACTACTTGATCAATCAAGCCACAAATCGGCCATTCTGAATTGACTTAGTTGCAAATACTTGTAGTCTAAGTGCAACAGGTATCTATTAGGGTCGGAAAAAGGTTGCTTATATCTATCTCGTTGGAGATACATGGTATAGTAGTCGCAATTTGAAAAAGCCGGTATTTTGAGCAGACAATGCAAATAGCTAAGCCATCTTGGAAGGGAGAGATCAATTGCGTTGCCCATTTGATGCATATGTATGTGTCAGTCAGATGACATTTCAGTGTTATACACAAATATAGCAATGTTGGACATAAATTGTATCAATTAAGTATTACATAAAAATGTATTCATGTCTACCAAAGATTATATCTATTTACATTTTTATGTTCTGCGAATGAACAAATGGTATTCGCCAAACCGACATGCACATTGAGTATCTATAATGACAATCTGATTGACTGTGAAACACATTCAAATTGAACACAAATAGACAGTTTATAGTTACATGTCTAATACATAATTGAATATTACTATTGTTAACCAAAAGAATGTGTACAATAGCCATATATATTGACAGGTGGACTTAAACAAACACATTTAGGTCAACATTCACAGAGTAATCCTTCTCAAGAAAATATTTCATTTACTGAATGACTATACGGATGTGAGGCCTATGTGTTTATAAAAGACAGGCTAGTGTATGCCATTCTGTGGCTGAATTCAAACCCTGTTTGATATTGTCAGTACGACAAATCCAGCGGTTCTCTTTCATTGTGAGTATACAGTCAACATTTGATTGTCTAATTGTAGGTTTCACTACCTCAATGACCCACCAGAGCATCTCTTTTTCAGTGTGTTTCATTCTGATATAGTGGTCCACCAATGGTGCATTTTCGACCTTGCATCTGATTCTTGACTGATGTTGCAAGATTCGCTTTTTCACCATTTGTGTAGTCTTGCCTATATAATTCAAGCCGCAAGGGCATTGAATGCAATAGACCACGTTGGTTGTGTTACAATTTGAAAAGCATTTCAATTTGAAGCTTTCGCCATTCAATTGAAAGGATTTTAGATTAACTGTGTTTGCACAAGCTGCACAGTTACTACATTTATAGTGACCAGTGACCGGTGAAAGCTGTCGCATATTGTCAACTATATTCTGATCTTGAATTTTGTAGGCATGTACTAGTCGGTCCTTGAGATTGGAACCTCTTTTGAAAGAAAACAGTGGTTTCTTAGCTAATTCAGGTAATGAAGCCAAGAGTGTCCAATGTTTTTTAACAATTTGTTTGATTTTATTTGTGGCAGTACCAAAGGTGGTGACACAGACCAATTGAGGTGAATCGTTTTTTTCTTTCACCTCCAACAGGGCATTTCGATCGTTGTACCAAGCCCTTTTGAGTGACTTCTTGAGTAGCTTGTTGGGATAGCCACGTGAGTGTAGTTTTTCTTTAAGTTTCTTTGCTTCCAAAAAGTAATCAACCCTTCTGGAACAGTTCCTTCGGAGACGAAGGAACTGCCCAAAGGGGAGTCCATCCTTTAATGACTGCGGGTGATGACTCTCATATTTGAAGAGGGTGTTTCGCGCAGTCGGTTTTGTAAAAAGAGTGGTATAGAGCTTGTTTTCCATGCCTGCTCTGATTGAGATGTCCAAAAAATTCATTTGTTGATTATTGCAATCTAATGTAAACTTCAGATTCGGATTCCTTGAATTTATCCAGTTGTGAAACTCAGTTAATAGTTCTTTAGATCCTTTCCAAATCAGGAAAACATCGTCAATATATCTAAGCCAGCACGAGATGTTAGCTGTGAATGGATTAGATATATTGTGGACGTACTGCATTTCAAAGTGGGACACATAGATATTCGCAATATCTGGGGCATAAACTGCCCCCATTGCGACTCCCTTTAGTTGTTGATAGAATGTTTTTTCGAAGAGAAAGAAGTTTTCACAAAGAGAGATTCTGATGCATTCAATGATGAATTCTGTTGGAACCGCATGTGGTCTGGGTCTGTTGTTTAGTAGATTCTCTATGATCTCAAGCACTTCTGGTTGTGGGATGTTGGTGTATAAACTTTCTATGTCCATTGACACTAGGAATTCACAGAGTGGATCAAAAGGGTGATTTTCGACCACATTAATGACTGCTGTTGTGTCCCTTATATAGGTGGGGGTTGAAAAATTGAAAAATTGAAAAATCTATTAGTGAACTTAGCAAAAAAGGCTTTGAAGGTGGTTGGCTAAGTGCCAAAGAAGCAGCGTTCCTTATCAACAAGTCTCCAACAGTGCCGGTAATATATATCTTACCGAAGATACATAAGGATGCCGATACACCCCCCGGGAGACCGATTGTCTCCGGGTGTAATTCAATCCTAAAACCGCTAGCACAGTACGCTGACTTCTTCATCCGGCCCTATGCCACTGAAACCCCCACCTATATAAGGGACACAACAAGGAGGCTGCATTAAGATTTTAGATCCAGCTAATTCTTTTACCGTATTAAAAAGGGTTTTCGAGCAATTTGCCGCTTTGGAAATGGTTGCAGTAACAAAGTTTGCTCATGCCTGTTTACAAAGTTTATGATATTTGTTTAAAGCAATTTTATAGACCAGTTTGGACGCAGAAGCGTAATCCTTTCTCCATTTTCTTTCTAGGATCTTACAATCAGTTTTTACAATTTTAAGTGACTCATCGTACCACGGCGCAGGGGGAACGGTGGTTATTAGTTTTTTGATTGGTCAGAGGTAGACAGGTATCTATGGCATCAGTGAGCCAACTTTGCACTGAGGCTGAGAAATTATCAATATTTTGCTCATTTGATGGTTTTTGGGCATCTAAAAGATCATTGAGACTATCCATATCTAGTTTTTTCCAATTTCTTTTCAGTGCCCCCAGTGAGCTGGTAGTGGCGCCTTTGTTTATTGGCAGTGTAAGGACAAATTTGATCAAATAATGGTCTGACCAACTAGTTGGAAGGGCCGATGAGCAGGAAGTAGCTATTAGATTAGAAAAAATAGGATCCAAAAAATGCCCAGCAGCATGTGTCAGACCTGAGTTTAATGAGTGGAGATTCAGGAAGGCCATATCAGAAATAAAATTGGAGCTATTTTTACAAGCTGTGTTTTCTAGATGTAAGTGTATTTTATAGCATATTGAGTAATAAATTCGGCGAAAGTTGAAGACCAGGCTGAGGAGGAATGTGGAGGACGATAAACAAGTATGCCCGAAAATGTAAAATTGGGGGAGAGAGTTAGCTTAAAAAGGGCAGCTTCACAATTAGGAAAGGAAAGATGTTCAAAGTCGCATTTGAATATATTCTCTACATATCCCACTATCCCTTGTATGTGACTCCTAACTCCACCCTCATCATCCCTATTCAAATCTCTTCCCTGACGTGGCTCAATCCCGTAGCTATATGCTAATTACCTGCAACGCAATTCTCCCAGTGACGTGTGACCCCCTGTCCCTTACACCGAAGCCTGCACCCTCCGCTGACACTGAATGTTGTCAATGTCATCCAACTCAAAAATAACATTAAAAAAAACAATGAGCCAAAACCGTCTTGTGTTACTATTAATAATTTCATTCGAAATAAACCATCTTGGTTGTAAAAAACGATTGTCCACAAAATATATGCATTTAGCTCCATGGTTTTATTAGAAGCCAGACTCCAGAGGGCAATCCACAGATGGCTCTATATTTCCTTTTCATAAATTACTGCCATCCTCTAGCCACACTGCTCAGAGGATTAGCCAAGGACCCGACTGCCCCAGTGATGCAGTAGGGGGGCACACCTTTTATGTCGGAAGGTACCCCAAAAGCATCTGCTCACCTGCTGCAAAGGAACTGTGTAAGCTGCCTAAAGGATGCATGGAGGGAGAGAGGCCTGCTGAGGCCTAAGTGCCCTGACATGGGGATAAAAACACACTAGCTGCAGGCGCAGAGGCCCTTCTACTCACACTCGCCCTCACCTCTCTGGGCGCAGAGGCCGGTAGGCTGCGCTCTGAGGCAGGTATCTCTCTAGACAGTGATGCCCCAAGTCGCAGCGAGGCATGCTCCACCTTCCTACCTGTTCTGTGTGTGATTGAGAATACTGGGCAGGCGAGGACAGTAGGGAGGACAGACAGATTATGAATACATTCTGCCCAGCACAGAAGCCAGGGGGGCTCTGTAGCAGCAGAGCATCATCACGCGCAGCACGCTATGAGCTGCAGGATTGAGGCGGTAACTATTAAAACACATCTAACATTCTGCAGGGACAACCAAGCAAGGGAGAAGACAGGCAGCCTGGCTTGTGTGCATTATGTGTTCCAACCTAAGTCCTGCACAAACCTCTGTGGGAAACACAGCTATCAATGGTGCAGGAGGTGCAGCGGCATCAGGGCAATAGGTGTGCAAATTTTCACTGTAGTTTAGTAATGAGCCAGAAGATGGGGGGCAAAGTTCCTTTGCTTACATTACAGCTCATGGCACTTTGCTATGCCACTGCTCAGAAAAGGTCCACTGACCAGACTGGCCAGTCGCAATTGTTTACATTATCATATCCACCCTAAGAAAACATGCATTACAGACTGTGAAATAGCCCCTCCATTCCTCGAACCCTTAGAAAATCTACTGCACGCTCCACATCTACCACCTTGTACTACAACCCATTCACCATGAGTATGTTCGCACATACATGTTTTCTGAGAACCTTTAAAGTGGGAAAATAACCTAGATTGGGGAGTGGGGTTCTTTTTATGTTTTGCTGGAGACAGAGCATGAGCTGTCTCTTGCAGGATCTTTTCTTACCTTACAGGAGGCTTAGAGGTCACCCATTGCCAACCATTGGTTGGTCAGAGTTACTTCTCTCACCCCGAGAAGCTCCACTGTTGTGTGGCTGGCCTTAGCAGATATGTGTTGGAGGCCCTGCTCCACCGCAGGCTCCTGCCTGCGCACCATTTCTGGTGGTCTAGGGAGAGAGCATCCTGCTTTTCTGCTATTCTGCCCTGGTTGTGTCCTCTTTTGCCTTTTTCTGTCTGTTTGACTCGTTTTTTCTCTATTCTGTATTTCTGTACCTTGCCTTTTTGCCTCTTTTCTCTCTATTGTTGCTTTTTTCTCTTTGGCCTTTTCCTCTCCTTACCCTTGTGCTCCCCCCGCCGCTGCCCCCTCCCCCCAGTGTTGTTCCCGCCTCCCAGCTGATCGCCCTCCCCCACCCCTACTTAATGGCGGCCCCTACGCGGCAAGAAGAGCATGACCTCTGACCTCCTGGTCAAAGTTACTGCTCTCCCCTGTGTAGCTCCACAGTTGTGTGACTGCCCTTAGCGCTGCTTGAGCTCCCAGCCAGGTAGGTGTTTGAGGCCCTCCTCCACCCGCAGACTCCTGCCTGTGCCTAATCCCTTGAAGTCTAGTGGAAGAGCACCCTGCTCTTCTTATATCCCACTCTGGTTGTGCCCTCTTTTGCCTTTCCTTGTCTGTTTGACTCGTATTTTCTGTAGTCTGTATTTCAGTTTTTTCTTTATTCTATATTCTGTATTTCTGTACCCTGCCTTTTTTCTCTGTTTTTATCTTTCTCTCTTTGACCTCCTTTTTGCCTTTTTTTCTCCTTTCCCTCGTGCTTCCCGCCACTGCTGCCCTGGCGGACCCTACCTGCCAAGCGTGTTGCTCCTGCCTCCCAGCTGGTTGCCCTCCCCCAACCCCTGCTTAATGGCAGCCGATGAGCTTCGGCGTGCCAAAGGCAAGCCCGTCTGTGTCCGTCCATGACCCGACTGCGACCAGCTCCAGGGACCCTGGTCCCCGACCTCCCACCGCTATGATCCAAGCACTCTCCACGCACTCAACCCCAGACACAACAAAAACTACCAGGTCACGATGTCGAGCAACAACCACGGCCCAATCTCCTGCCGACACTGCCGCCGCACCTACGCCCACCTCCGGACCCCCGCAGCCAACCCACCGGATACCACCACACACAAACTACTCAACTGCATCCTTCTCAATGTACACTACCCGCACAGACATGCTATAGAGTTTTGGGACCTCCTCAAAACTCACACGCCCGACGTCGCCTTCCTCACAGAGACCTGGACCGATGCCAGCTCTGCACGCAACATCGCAACCACCATCCCCGCCATATATACGATCCTGAGAAAAAACTGCCCCAACGGCCCAGGAGGAGGCCTCGCCATTGTCCAAAAAAGCTCCCTCCGACTGACAACCACCAACTTGGAGGATGCCTCACCCCCCATGGAACACATCATTTCCCGGTCCAGTCCAACCCCAGAACAACGCTCCGTGGAACACTCACCTATAGACCTCCTGGACCCAGAACCTCCTTCACCAACGTCATCGCCCAATACATTGCACCTCACTCCCTCACCTCCGTGGACTACATACTACTCAGAGCCCTGAATTTCCACCTGGACAACCACAGTGGTCCCAACAACACCACCCTCCTGGAGACCCTCACCAACATAGGACTAAAGCAACTTGTCTCCACCCCCACTCACACAGCAGGACACACACTTGACCCAATCTTTGCCAGAGGAAACAACATGCGCTTCAGCCACACCACGGACCTGCTCTGAACAGACCACCACTGCATCCATTTCTCCTTTATGAAACTCACTGCACACAAACACACGAGACAACCCCCATGCAGAAACTGGAACAAAGTTAAAGAAGAATACCTCGCCTCCACGCTCACCTGCACTCCACCCTCAACTATGACAGATGCCAACACAGCGGCAATCAAACTCGACCAATGGATTGCCAACTGCGCCAACACAGTTCTCCCCTCCAGAACACCATGAAACGACACAACCAGACAACCAGCTCGCTCACCACGGATCTCCGAGAATCCAAGCGTGCCTGCTGACGACTGAAGAAGATGTGGAGAAACAGCAAAACTATTGTAGCACGCTCCACCTACAAAACATCCATCATAGCACAGCACCAACTCATCAAATGAACAAAGAATAACTTAATCTATGATAGAATCCTCTCCAACGCCCACAACTCCAAGGAACTCTTCGCCATCATACAGGCAATTGTCGAACCCAACCGACGTCCCTCCCTGCCAAGACCTCTGCAACAAATAATAATAATAATAATAATAATAATAATAATAATAATAAAAGACATTTATAAAGCACGCAGCTACCTCAACTAAGGTGTCCTGGCTCTAACATGGATAGCATCCTAGCCAAGCCAGTGGAGAACTAGTCTCTGCGGGTAAACAGCCAGGTCTTCAAGGCCTTTCTAAACCCCTGCTCAGAGTGCAATATACGGAATTGGAGGGGCAGGTCATTCCAGCATTTGGAGGTTCCCACCTCGAAAGTTCTGCCCCCCATCCTCGCATTGGCAAAAGTGGGAATGCATAAGTAGCGTTTCAAGTTGGACCGCAGCGATCTGCCCTGAAAGTAAGGGCGAAGTCTCAGCCTCACATACTTAGGGCCTCTTCCCTGGTAGGCCTGGAAGGCAAATGTGGGGCCTTGAATTCAACTCTCTTGGCCACAGGGAGCCAATGAAGTTGTCTGAGGTGAGGGGAAATATGATGCCGGAGGGGGACCTTTCGGGCCAGTCGATCCTCCGCATTTTGTACTATCTGCAACTTACAGATCAAGCCACTGGGCAGACCCAGATAGAGTCCATTGGAGTAGTCAAGATGGGAGGTGACTAACGCATGCACCACAGTTTTACACCCTGTCTCTGGCAAGAAGAAGTTGATGAATTTCCTAATCTTCATCTTATAAAAGCAAACTGCAGAAACATGCTGTTTCTGAGCGGAGAGGGATAGGATGTTGTCCCAACGGATGCCGAGATTCCTGACTGAATCCTTTGGGATAGGAGCTGTTCCCAATTCAATCGGCCACCACAAGGCTGCTGGGGGAGGGACTGCTTTATTGAAAAACAGAACCTCCGTCTTGTCGGCATTGAGCTTTAAAAAATTGCTACTAATCCAGATGGAGATATTTTTAAGGCACTCTCTAAAACAGTCAAAGGCCAATGCCGACACTTCCCTAAAATAAAACATCAGTTGGGTGTCGTCCGCGTAGGATATCACCTTGATCCCAGTGTTGGCGATCAGTTCAGCCAGAGGAGAACTAAGGGCATAGCCCTGGGTCTCCCGCCCCCATCTTAGAGGCTTGGCCTCAGAGGAGAAAGGGTGGAGAAAGACCTCTTGTTCTCGGCCATGAAGGTAAGACGCGACCCGGTCCAGCGCCGTCCCACGGATGCCAATTTGCTTGAGCCGATCAAACAGGATGGAATCGGACATTGTGTCAAACGCTGCCGACAGATCAAGCAGCACCAGCATGGACGCCGCACCCCTATCCACCGCCCATTGAATAGCATCAGGCATCTCAATCGGAGCTGACTGGGTACTGTAGCCGGCGAGAAAACCAGTCTGGGAATCATGCAGAAGCCCGTTAGATTCAACAAAGGCAGCCAACTACTGATGTTCTAATTTCTCTAAGACTTTAGCCGGGGAGGGGAGGAGAGAGATGGGCCTGAAGTTACTGGCGATATCCGGATCGGCGTTTGGTTTCCTTCTTTCACCTCAAGATCAAGAGGCTCTACAACAACTTTGACAACCAAGACCTCGGCGCCGCCTGAACTCCCACCCCCAATGACACCATCCAACAGACCCTTCTCTCCTGGACTCCTCTCACCACAGAAGACACCTTAAAGACAATGAAGAGCATCCACCCCGGAGCACCTTCTGACCCTGCACATCTTCCACAAGGCCGCAACTGCCATCACACCCGATCTACACCGAACTATCAACTGCCCTCTCTCTCGACAACCACATTCCCTGACATCTGGAAGCGTGCCAAAGTCAACCTCTTCCTAAAGAAGCCCTCTGCAGACCCGACGGACCTCAAGAAATTCAGGTCCATCTCACTGCTTCCTTTTGCGGCCAAAGTAATTGAGAAGGCTGTCAACATCCAGCTAACAGACTTCATAGAAACCAACAGCATCCTAGAAGCCTCTCAATTAAGATTTCGCAGCAACCACAGCACCGAGACCGCCTCCTTTTCACCACTGACAACATCAGTGCCCTCCTCGACCAAGGCCACAAGGTAGCCCTCATCCTCCTCAACCTCTCAGCTGTCTTAGACACCTTCCCCCACCGCACACTAGCCACCAGACTCTCTGAAGCTGGCATCTGAGGGAAAAGCTTTAGAATGGATACGATCCTTCCTCTCAGGCAGAACACAGAGAATAAGACTCCCGCCCTTCCTCTCAGAACCGACAAAGATCAGATGCGGAGTTCCCCAAGGATCTTCTATGTCTACATGGCACCCTTACAACCATAGTCAGAAACCACTGGCTCAGCATTGTCTCTACGCAGGTGACACCCAGCTCATCCTCTCCCTCACCAAGGAACCCGACATCACCAGGCACAACTTCCAGGAAGAAATGAAGGACGTCGCGACCTGGCTGAGCAACAGCTGCCTGAAGCTCAATCCGGAGAAAACAGAAGTCCTCATTCTTGGCTCCACCCTCGCCGCATGGGACAACACCTGGTGGCACCCTCGCCCTTGGAAACCCACACACTCTAATGGAACATGCAGACAACCTCTGCATCATACTCGACTCCTCACTCACCATGATTCGCCAGATCAACGCCATATCCTCCGCATGCTTCAACACCTTCCGCCTACTGCTCAAGACGTTTAAGTGGATTACCCCCGACTCCAGAATAACCGCCACCCATGCACTCATCACCAGCAGACTGGACTACGGCAATGCCCTCTACGCTGGAATCAGTAAAAAAAACTCTTCTGCAAACTCCCAACCATCCAGAACGCCGCAGTCAGAATTATCCTCGATATCCCACAAAACGACCACATCACCCAACACCTCTGCAACCTCCACTGGCTCCCCGTCAAAAGAAGGATAACGTTCAAGCTGCTCACACATACCTACAAGGCCCTCCACAACACTGGACCCCAATACCTCAATTGGAAGTTTCTCCTTCCACGCTACCCAAGAGAAACTTCCTCTCAGCCGACATCTCCCTAGCCACCGTCCCGCGCTTTTAAAGGACCAGAGCAAGCGGAAGATCCTTCTCCTACAATGCATCCAAGGCCTGGAACTAACTCCCCCTTCACCTCCGACGGATCCCGACACTGCACCAGTTCAGGAAGGACCTCAAGTCCTGGCTCTTCGAATGACCCAAACGGACCCCAACAGAGCTGCCCACTCCCTCCCTCAGCGCCATAAGATCCTCACAGGTGAGTAGTGCGCATCACAAACCCTGATTGATTGATTGATTCATTCATTCATTGTCACTCCCATTTGCTTGCTTCTTACTCAGCTGCCTCAGGCTTCCAACCTGATTGTGTGTTTAGCCCTTCCCTGGAGCATGGACGCATTACTGTGCCCTTGCACTGCCGTCTTTTTCAAGCGCTGCTGTTTTGTTTTTAGGTCTCGCATAGGCAGCGCATGCGCTGCCTCTACGAGGCATCAAGTAATCAATATTAGTGGTGAAACTCCACCCATTGCATTTCTATTTATTTTTCCGCTTGCCATTGGTTAAATCTGGCATCGCTCTTCTTATCTCACTCACTGTTGGCTGGTGGTCCGATACGTCACTTCCGTTTTCTTCTGTTTAGTCCAGAAGCAGCAGTGCCTAACTACTGTTTTCGTCCGCTTTTGTGTTTTATGTGTGTTGAAGGGGAACTTTCTTTTACTTTTTTTGCAGACCAGCATACAGAGTTGCAGCCTAACATATCTATTTGCATAAATATTGAGCATGGCGCTTGACACGAGCACCACGCTGTTAATCATACATCTAATTGTAAAATAACGTTAATCATACGTAATTTTTTCAGATTGAATAACTGAGATCGATGTGAGATGGGTGCGCATACTACGATTAATTAAACATAAGCTGAGTCGGACAACCCGTTTAGAAAAAAACAGCATCTGAAAACAGGCACTTTGGGAAATGCCTTCTCAACATGTTCGCATATTTTCCCCAAATTGGTTAATAGAAAATGTATATATCGTAAACAATTTGACCGTAACTACGCAAAAATAACGAGCAACACCAATAACCAAATATTTATAGCAGGCCTGGCTTCAGGATTTTTTTCTTTACTTCATCAAGAAGGGACACCTAGCGGCAAAGTGTCTCCTTTGCAGCTTTCACAAGGGACATCTACCGGTGGATTAGTGCCATTGCATGAAGACACGGACTACAGACGTCCGTGCAGACAGCAAAGCTGTGCATATGTGTAGTCATCCTAGAGAACGTGTGCAGGTTTTGTTTGCCTCTCATCTGATGCTTCTATAAGGTAGCACTTGCTGCAGACAGGTAAGGCATCTGCAGCCGTCATACCAGATAAGTGCTCACTGGTGTTATTTTTTCAGATTGAAGAACTGAAATCGATGTGAGATGGGTGCGCATGCTGCGATTAATTCAACATAAGCTGAGTCAGACAACCCGTTTAGAAAAAAACAGCATCTGAAACAGGCACTTTGGGAAATGCCTTCTCAACATGTTCGCATATTTTCACCAATTGCTTAATATAAAATGAATATATCGTAAACCAATTTGACCGTAACTACGCAAAAATAATGAACAACACCAATAACCAAATATTTATAGCAGGCCTGGTTTCAGGATTTTTTTCTTTACCTGAGACGTTTAGCGCCAAGAGAAAGATAAATTGCTCATTTCAATTTAGATACAAGAAGAGACTTTCTCCATTTCTAACTAGGGTTGTGTACCTTTTAAATCCTAAGCGTGTGGTGATATTTTTCTGGTTAAATGTGGCACTATTCCATGTGGTTATGATTTTAAATGCACTGCTTTTTTATGATTACACCAGCTTTTGGTGTATTACAGTATTGGCAAACCACTCCCACAAAGCTTTCAACACAATTGCACTATAAAAGCTTAAACACAATTCATGTAATTTGACAGTCCCTACTACTAGCCACCATGGGCTGGGGTACAAAACTACAGTCTACTTCAACACTATTCATAAAAAGTCACTAAAAGCAAAAGAGTTCATTTGAAATAATATTGGTAGTGCCGTAGCAGAATTCTAAAATGAAAAGAAACATTGCAATATTACCTTACTATTTGCGTGTAAAGCCCCTCTGCATACATTTGATGTCTGATTAATGCCAAGACCAAATGTGTTCTCTTTATTTTAGATTATCTAAAGTACTTCTGCTTAGAAGCCATGAACTAGGTAGCTTTCTGTTGATTAAAACTTGCATTTAGATACAGCGGCTAGTTACTCGCTCACAGACTTCTGTAACTACACCTGAAACTGTCTTGTGCTGTGTGTCTATCAAACATGCAAGTTTTGTGATTTATTATGATTTAATACCTACTGACTATGTCATGAAAATGCATCAATGGGGTATTTTGTTTTAAGTTCTTTTGTGAATTGGTATTCCAGTGTGTTTTACTTAACCAAAAAGGGACACCTAGTGGCGTTCCTCTCCACCCTCTCTCATCTTTTCCCCTCTAGCTCTTTCTCCTCACCTACCTCTGAACACCTTCTCTGTATAACTCGACCTTGCTGTTACTCTTATTCACTCTTTCTCATTCTTTCTCTCTTCACTCTACCTCTCACTTATGTATGGAAATAACTGTTTCTCTATATACCATCTCTCTTTCGTTTTCTATCACTTTCTCACCCATGCACTCTCTCTCACATAGTAAAACAAAATTCCATTACAGCACCAATAGCTCTAACTCTAAAACAATGAAAGATCTATTGCATTGCAAATGCTTGTTTTTTCAGCTGTCTGCAAGAGTCCCTGGGGCATATTTATAATAACTGACGCATCCCTGCATATCAGCAGGGATGCGCCAGTTATTTTGCGCCACAGCTCCGCCACCATGGATGCGCCGCATTTATAATGCGGCGCACCATGGGGCAAAAACGGCAAAGATGCGTCACGCATCTGTGCCGTAAAAGTGGCGCATTACTGGAGTTGCGTCGCAAGCGCGATGCAGCTCCAGCAATGCTCTGGGGGGCCCTATCTTCACAATGCTGCGTCAATCCTTACGCCTGCTTCAAGCAGGCGCAGGGTTTTGACGCAGCATGGGCTCAAAAGTGACTGAGTGAAATCTTGTAGATTTCACTCAGCCACTTTTAGGAGGCGTTCCTGCGCCGGAACGCCCCCACCTGCCCTGGAACGCCTACATGTGGCGCAGGGCTTTACAACGTGACGCATCTCCCAGATGCGTCACGTTGTAAATACCCCACACCATGGCGCAGGATTTGCGCCGCTGCTGCGTCACAAAAGTGACGCAACGACGGTGTAAATGAGGCACAAGTCAAACAGAAATCTACCCCCCTGTGTTTTTCAGCTGGTGAAAGAAAGAGAGACCAGGTGATATGTTTGAAGCAGAAAAGGTGGTGAAACGATGAGCTTGAAAGGACTCTCAGAAAGATAGAATTGAGAAATGTGGGTGTTATAACTAACGGACAAATAACAGGTACCAGTGGTGCATTGTGAATCAATCAATCAATCAATCAACGCATTTATATAGCGCGCTACTCACCCAGAGGGTCTCAAGGCGCTGGGGGAGGGGGGTCCGCTACTGCTCGAACAGCCAGGTCTTGAGTTGCTTCCTGAAGGCGAGGTGGTCCTGGGTCAGGCGGAGGTGGGTGGGGAGAGTGTTCCATGTCTTGGCTTCGAGGTAGGAGAAGGACCGTCCCCCTGTGGTGGCTCTTCGGATGCGGGGGACGGCGGCGAGGGCGTGGCTGGTCGATCGAAGCTGGCGTTTGGGAGCGTAGAAGTTGAGGCGGCTGTTGAGGTATCCTGGGCCTTGGTTGTGTAGTGCTTTGTGTGCGTGGGTGAGGAGTCGGAAGGTGATTCTCTTGTTGACCGGGAGCCAGTGCAGGTCTCTCAGGTGACCGGAGATGTGGCTGCGGCGGGGGATGTCCAGGATGAGTCGTGCTGAGGCGTTCTGGATCCGCTGGAGTCTCTTCTGGAGTTTGGCAGTGGTTCCGGCGTAGAGGGCGTTGCCGTAGTCCAGACGGCTGGTGACGAGGGCCTCAGTAGCATAAAGGCAGCATTTTTGCTCGCTGTTATATTTGATATGTTGGCATTACTTTGCGGTTCGCTCGGTCCCTTCTTATCACCAAGACTTTCTACTTTTGGAGCACTTGTAGTCTTACACAATGGGGTTTAAAACCAAAAATATCTTTTTAGATGGCCTGATGGCTCTCTGAATGCAGAACATGTTGATGTCCTTGAAACTAATCCTCTCGTTAAAAATCCTGCTGATATGTTGTGTTTTTACGGTGCAAAGGTGAGGAGATTGAAAATGGCAGGTGGTGCGGGGATTATATGTTGGGGCCCCCTCGGACAACCTCATACAGACGGGCCTAAGGTTTGTTAAGCCCCTGGGCAAAGGAAACACAGCATGTCGACTGCCATCTGCTGGTGGTAGGAAGCAACAGAAAAGAGTTCTACTCTTCATTTATAATCCTCACATGGACGACATTTAGAGGTCGCCAGGGGTCACAGTGGCGATCCCTGGCTAGCCCCTCCCCACCCCTTGCACTGCTTTGGCGACCCCTGGCCTAAAAGTTGGCAAAATCAATGCCTGGGACACAGGGGCAGCTCTTCCTAATGGACCCTGGTTGGAGCTTCACTTGCCTGGTTTATGTCACATTTTTTATTATGCAAATAGTGAAAAATATATTTTCGCTATTAGTGTAATATAAATAGAGTACATTAGCTGGAATATGGCCCTATCTGGAAGATAAGGTAAGTAAAAAATGCTGCTATATGTATGTTGTATGCATGCTTGTAGGTGAGTGTGTTTATGTGCATGAGTGTGAGAGAATGTGTTAGTATGTGTAAGTATGTGTGTGTGAGTCAAAGTAAAGGTCACATAGCCTTCATTAACTCCTCTCCTCAAGCCAAAAAATACCTTAGCACCAGCCTAGCAAAGCTAAGGTGATTCAGGTGAGGGGCTGGGGGGGGGGGGGGAGGTACGGAGATGTGAATTAGAAGCAAGTTCCTGCTCTGATGTAGCCAGCCTGGCACCGACCCGTCAGCAGTACCCAGGGTGGCATATTCCTTTCTACCCAGGGCGTTATTGGAGCGAGTGCCCACTCTGGGCCACATTAACAGATGTCCGGCCAGTATCATCCCCCACAAACCAGACAAGACTACTTTGAATTCTGGGACATGTAGTTTCATCTTTAAACTGGCCATTAAACTAACACCCTATAAACCACTTTCAATGCAAGCCGCCTGTTGTCCGGGGGCTGTGATCACATTCCTCATTAGCTTCACAAAGATGTGCATCTTTCGTAACCTGCACTATGCATTCCATCTTCTGTGCTGCGAAAGTGCACCGCCATTTGTGTGCAGTGAGTGCAGTGGCACCACAGGTGGAGGGAATCCGACTGCAGCGGGCACTTCACTCTTCAAAAACCAGCTGTCGAGGGCAAACAAGAGGTTCACTTCTGCTTGGAGTTAAAGTGTTGTTAACTATCGGCTAGTTCTGAGGGCCTAGAATCGGGGAGAGGCCTCCATCTTGCACTCACTGGAGCACACCCTTGGAGGACAGCTGACCGAAGCTTTATGAGCTTTCACTGTGGACAGAGATATGTTTGTAGCGGTGGCACAGTCAGGATTCATGGACGTCAATTCACAAAATGACATGGGTAGCGGAAGTAACATCGCATCTTGTGTATCTATCTGCAGGGGCATAGAGACACATGGGAGGACAAGGTAGGGGGCGGATAGGGTGCTAAAACAGAAACTCATGATGACCTTCGCAGGAGCTTCATGTAGACAGTTGTTTTGGCCCCTGTGAAGTTCGGCGCCCTGGGCCTGGGCACAGCTCGCCCATGCCTAAAGCTGGCCCGGATCCTCCCGATCTTAACTCTGGATAGCTTGTAATGAGACCCCTAATTGAATGGAGGTTCATATTTATGTCAAGTGTCTGGCAATTCTATGCCGTTTCAAGTGTTTAAATTATAGAAGGAAGCAATAATACTTTGATGTCCTAGATCATATATTCGCTGGTTTGTTGGCTGGATGAGTCATTGGCCTGCTATGACGTCAGCTGCTGGCCACTCACCCACAGATGTTGCAGCAGAAATGGTTACTTTATTTCCTGAAACCAGACACACTAACGCCAGCCTTTATTACGATATGGAGCTTATGACGGTTTTATGATGTACTCATAACTCGGGGACTGTACATAATTATGTAACTTAATCTGCTTTCCTGGCGGTTTGCTTCCTTGATGTATGCGGGGATTGCTGTCTGGTGAAACATTTCTGTCCTTAGTTTTTACCTGTCTACACGAAGCTTTTACAGTCCCTGCCTTATCAGTGTCATGTCCTAGTGCTGATAAGGGCGCGTGCAGTCACGTGAGCTTACTCTGTGCTATTATAGTGAGTTACTACATACCAAGATATTCTAGGGTCTAGTCACATATCTATAGTATACATGAAACGATCATACTCCTTAATTAAGGATGCGTCAGTAAACCACAATGGGAATGGAAAAAGTGCTTATGGGGTCACCTAAGGGCAGATCCCTTTAAGGACGTAATCCCTCACTCACCAAAAGGTGACATGCTTCATCATAGGGACTCTCCTCCCAAAGGAAACACCTAGTTCCTTTGAGGGCTACAACTCTCTCACTGTGAGAGAGGAGCTCAGGGATGTTTTAATTGAGTGTATGGGTATTATAAAACCCCCTATAATGAGTCAAACGTGTGAGTGAGAAAAAGCAGCGCAAAGGAAAAATCTACCAAGTGTGAGGAAGTGAATAAATGTTAAAAATGGCTATTAGGCTATAAAGGTCAGTTTAATCAGGATATGCCTAATGTCAGGATTAAAAGAGCAATGTACACACGGTATGGATTTAAACCGTTGTGGTGTGTTGACGAATGGTCGACATGTTTCAGCCGTATTGATCATTGATTAGATCAGGCTTTCATCAGGACCTAAACATATGCTGCTGCTGTGAAAAACTAATACAGTGTAAAAGGATATCCACAAAAACCAAGCTCTGGTGTTCCAGTGGAAAAGTTTCATCAAACCCGCAACAAGCTGGGTGTGAGACCTCACCTATTACCTGGCAACCGCTCAGGAAGGGAGCACCGCTCTGTCCGTCGGTACTTCAAGGCAGCAGGCTCACGCTGTGGATATCCTTTTA
Source organism: Triturus cristatus (assembly GCF_964204655.1). Lineage (NCBI taxonomy): Eukaryota > Metazoa > Chordata > Amphibia > Caudata > Salamandridae > Triturus > Triturus cristatus. The sequence continues at coordinate 134,326,448 of NC_140590.1, read as the reverse complement.
CACTGTATTAGTTTTTCACAGCAGCAGCATATGTTTAGGTCCTGATGAAAGCCTGATCTAATCAATGATCAATACGACTGAAACATGTCGACCATTCGTCAACACACCACAACGGTTTAAATCCATACCGTGTGTACATTGCTCTTTTAATCCTGACATTAGGCATATCCTGATTAAACTGACCTTTATAGACTAATAGCCATTTTTAACATTTATTCACTTCCTCATACTTGGTAGATTTTTCCTTTGCGCTGCTTTTTCTCACTCACACGTTTGACTCATTATAGGGGGTTTTATAATACCCATACACTCAATTAAAACATCCCTGAGCTCCTCTCTCACAGTGAGAGAGTTGTAGCCCTCAAAGGAACTAGGTGTTTCCTTTGGGAGGAGAGTCCCTATGATGAAGCATGTCACCTTTTGGTGAGTGAGGGATTACGTCCTTAAAGGGATCTGCCCTTAGGTGACCCCATAAGCACTTTTTCCATTCCCATTGTGGTTTACTGACGCATCCTTAATTAAGGAGTATGATCGTTTCATGTATACTATAGATATGTGACTAGACTCTAGAATTTCTTGGTATGTAGTACGTTTGTTAGGGGACGTAATTCGTAGTGGTCTTTAAAATCTGTCCCTTGAACCCCCCCCCCTTGAACTGTTGTAGTTTTAGACTATTATAGTGAGTAACAGAAGTGCCTCTGGCCACCTCACGTGCCACCCATCGGGGTTGTCCTATGAGTGAATGAGGTGTGGCACATTTTTGATAATTAGGCCCTCGTTACCAGGGTTGAATTGGGACATAAAATAGCACTGGGCACTAAAGTAAAAGTGGCCCTAATTAGCCAATCAGATAGCTGAAACAAGCATTGGCATAGCCAATAGGTCTCGCCTTTGGTACCTTAACAGTGTTAGCCAGGCAGCCCATTATCCTGGGTAGTTCAATTGTAAATTAATTCCTGAAGGTGTGTTAGGCTATATCAAGCCCACATTGTATTTACTTATAAAAACAGTTAAAAGAAACACAAAAATAACTAGTGTACGCCAAACCGCAGGCACATGACTGGGAAACAAAGTAAACAAGCCAGATATTACCGTGACTTCCAGCTCCCTGGAGGCCTGTTGTGTGCAGTTTGGCCCCACCTCACTAGCACTCTCGGGTCTGTCTTAATACCTGTTTGTTCAAGTCTGCAGCGGAAGGTGTGGCAAACCAGCTGTCAATATCACTTATGAAGACTGATCAGCAGATCGCTGATCTGTGTCCGGAAATGGCATCACTTTTGTCAGCGATGTTCTTGGTTTTGTCCACCACTGTGTGTGAACCATTTCTAGACAGCAGAGGGAGCCAGTGGAAAACATGTCAGCCACAGGGAGCCGGTGGCACATCTTCCACGAGTAGAACCACTGTTTTTTAGGTCGAGCCTGGTCAGCGCATGCGCTTCTCTGCGAGCGATGCTGCATTTGACTATGTACTTGAAGCCCCGCCCACTCTCGGCCCATATTTGTCATTGACTTGTGTCATTGTCCTTCGTAGATGCTGGCTTCTGCTTCGCTATTAGGCTTGTTAGTCTCTACTTAGTACCACCCAGGGCAAAAGTCCTAAAAAAAGAAGTGGGGAATGCTGACGTCACGACAGGAATTGACGTCACGAAAGGTGGCTTGCACCATCAGACTCATTGCCTCCCCTCGCTCACCCCTTAGATGCAATTGCATCAGAGAAGCCAGCGCGTGACCAGCGTTCTGAATGAGCTCCGATCTCGCCCCAGAGAGGCCAAAGAATGAATGTGTGGCTCCATTTGCTCCAGTTGTCGAGCTTCCGGTAAAATAAGTGGGGGTACGCCGTCCACCCTCGTGGTACCACGACTCGAGCCCTGGTACCACCTTGTCTTCATTTGTAACCTCCCATGAAGACTGGCCCTTTTACTTCGAGACGTGGGACCCGTGCTCACTACGCCACTAGAGTCAAGCTATCCTGGCTGATGACGGCTGATAGCCAGAAACCGGTCCTAGGATGCTTGATTCCGGTCCAGGGAAGACATGGCTTGGCAGTTCGGGCTGGACTGTTCCCATGAGGCACAGGGTCAAGACTGATTTGCATATGGCCATGTCTAAACTGGGGTGGTGTAGTGGGCAAAAGAACGATGGATTTAACCCAGATCTCTTGACTGGGGGAGAATGTCTGCATTGTCAGCATTCCGTCCATCATTTGTTTGTTGTAACGCTTTTCGCCCTAAGTGGGATGGGTATTCCCAGACGTATGACCCGTGCTCACTACGCCACTGGAGTCAAGCTATACTGGCTGATGACGGCTGATAGCCAGAAACCGGTACTAGGATGCTTGATTCCGGTCCAGGGAAGACATGGCTTGGGAGTTCGGGCTGGACTGTTCCCATGAGGCACAGGGTCAAGACTGATTTGCATATGGCCATGTCTAAACTGGGTGGTGTAGTGGGCAAAAGAACGATGGATTTAACCCAGATCTCTTGACTGGGGCAGAATGTCTGCATTGTCAGCATTCCGTCCATCATTTGTTTGTTGTAACGCTTTTCGCCCTAAGTGGGATGGGTATTCCCAGACGTGGGACCCGTGCTCACTACGCCACTGGAGTCAAGCTATCCTGGCTGATGACGGCTGATAGCCAGAAACCGGCCCTAGGATGCTTGATTCCGGTCCAGGGAAGACATGGCTTGGCAGTTCGGGCTGGACTGTTCCCATGAGGCACAGGGTCAAGACTGATTTGCATATGGCCATGTCTAAACTGGGGTGGTGTAGTGGGCAAAAGAACAATGGATTTAACCCAGATCTCTTGACTGGGGGAGAATGTCTGCATTGTCAGCATTCCGTCCATCATTTGTTTGTTGTAACGCTTTTCGCCCTAAGTGGGATGGGTATTCCCAGACGTGGGACCCGTGCTCACTACGCCACTGGAGTCAAGCTATCCTGGCTGATGACGGCTGATAGCCAGAAACCGGTCCTAGGATGCTTGATTCCGGTCCAGGGAAGACATGGCTTGGCAGTTCGGGCTGGACTGTTCCCATGAGGCACAGGGTCAAGACTGATTTGCATATGGCCATGTCTAAACTGGGGTGGTGTAGTGGGCAAAAGAACGATGGATTTAACCCAGATCTCTTGACTGGGGGAGAATGTCTGCATTGTCAGCATTCCGTCCATCATTTGTTTGTTGTAACGCTTTTTGCCCTAAGTGGGATGGGTATTCCCAGACGTGGGAACCGTGCTCACTACGCCACTGGAGTCAAGCTATCCTGGCTGATGACGGCTGATAGCCAGAAACCGGTCCTAGGATGCTTGATTCCGGTCCAGGGAAGACATGGCTTGGCAGTTCGGGCTGGACTGTTCCCATGAGGCACAGGGTCAAGACTGATTTGCATATGGCCATGTCTAAACTGGGGTGGTGTAGTGGGCAAAAGAACGATGGATTTAACCCAGATCTCTTGACTGGGGGAGAATGTCTGCATTGTCAGCATTCCGTCCATCATTTGTTTGTTGTAACGCTTTTCGCCCTAAGTGGGATGGGTATTCCCAGATGTGGGACCCGTGCTCACTACGCCACTGGAGTCAAGCTATCCTGGCTGATGACGGCTGATAGCCAGAAACCGGTCCTAGAATGCTTGATTCCGGTCCAGGGAAGACATGGCTTGGCAGTTCGGGCTGGACTGTTCCCATGAGGCACAGGGTCAAGACTGATTTGCATATGGCCATGTCTAAACTGGGGTGGTGTAGTGGGCAAAAGAACGATGGATTTAACCCAGATCTCTTGACTGGGGGAGAATGTCTGCATTGTCAGCATTCCGTCCTTCATTTGTTTGTTGTAACGCTTTTCGCCCTAAGTGGGATGGGTATTCCCAGACGTGGGACCCGTGCTCACTACGCCACTGGAGTCAAGCTATCCTGGCTGATGACGGCTGATAGCCAGAAACCGGTCCTAGGATGCTTGATTCCGGTCCAGGGAAGACATGGCTTGGCAGTTCGGGCTGGACTGTTCCCATGAGGCACAGGGTCAAGACTGATTTGCATATGGCCATGTCTAAACTGGGGTGGTGTAGTGGGCAAAAGAACGATGGATTTAACCCAGATCTCTTGACTGGGGGAGAATGTCTGCATTGTCAGCATTCCGTCCATCATTTGTTTGTTGTAACGCTTTTCGCCCTAAGTGGGATGGGTATTCCCAGACGTGGGACCCGTGCTCACTACGCCACTGGAGTCAAGCTATCCTGGCTGATGATGGCTGATAGCCAGAAACCGGTTCTAGGATGCTTGATTCCGGTCCAGGGAAGACATGGCTTGGCAGTTCGGGCTGGACTGTTCCCATGAGGCACAGGGTCAAGACTGATTTGCATATGGCCATGTCTAAACTGGGGTGGTGTAGTGGGCAAAAGAACGATGGATTTAACCCAGATCTCTTGACTGGGGGAGAATGTCTGCATTGTCAGCATTCCGTCCATCATTTGTTTGTTGTAACGCTTTTCGCCCTAAGTGGGATGGGTATTCCCAGACGTGGGACCCGTGCTCACTACGCCACTGGAGTCAAGCTATCCTGGCTGATGACGGCTGATAGCCAGAAACCGGTCCTAGGATGCTTGATTCCGGTCCAGGGAAGACATGGCTTGGCAGTTCGGGCTGGACTGTTCCCATGAGGCACAGGGTCAAGACTGATTTGCATATGGCCATGTCTAAACTGGGGTGGTGTAGTGGGCAAAAGAACGATGGATTTAACCCAGATCCCTTGACTGGGGGAGAATGTCTGCATTGTCAGCATTCCGTCCATCATTTGTTTGTTGTAACGCTTTTCGCCCTAAGTGGGATGGGTATTCCCAGACGTGGGACCCGTGCTCACTACGCCACTGGAGTCAAGCTATCCTGGCTGATGACGGCTGATAGCCAGAAACCGGTCCTAGGATGCTTGATTCCGGTCCAGGGAAGACATGGCTTGGCAGTTCGGGCTGGACTGTTCCCATGAGGCACAGGGTCAAGACTGAATTGCATATGGCCATGTCTAAACTGGGGTGGTGTAGTGGGCAAAAGAACAATGGATTTAACCCAGATCTCTTGACTGGGGGAGAATGTCTGCATTGTCAGCATTCCGTCCATCATTTGTTTGTTGTAACGCTTTTTGCCCTAAGTGGGATGGGTATTCCCAGACGTGGGACCCGTGCTCACTACGCCACTGGAGTCAAGCTATCCTGGCTGATGACGGCTGATAGCCAGAAACCGGTCCTAGGATGCTTGATTCCGGTCCAGGGAAGACATGGCTTGGCAGTTCGGGCTGGACTGTTCCCATGAGGCACAGGGTCAAGACTGATTTGCATATGGCCATGTCTAAACTGGGGTGGCGTAGTGGGCAAAAGAACGATGGATTTAACCCAGATCTCTTGACTGGGGGAGAATGTCTGCATTGTCAGCATTCCGTCCATCATTTGTTTGTTGTAAAATTCTTTAGTCTGTAAGCATGATTTTCTTTTTACAAGTTTCTCTGACTGCAGGAGGGTTTCTCGAGCGCAGTTGTGACCACTGACTTGTTTATTTAACTCGCAGCAAACGGGGAGCTCTTTAGGGACCATGGGAGACAGAAGGGGGCAACTCAGCGATGACTTCAAGCATTTGAAATGCAATAGGTAAGAGTTTAAGCTATTGGGATTGTAAATGAAAATGCCTTTCATTTATGTTTTAAAAACAAGAACATAAATAAAAAGGCATTCGCACTTACAATGCCAATAGCTCAAACTCCTGTAAATGTGAGACCTATTGCATTGCAGATGCTTGTTTATTTTTGTTGCAGTTTTACATCGCGCGTGCTTGACCCGAAAGTATCAGAGCGCTTTACATGAGCACCACTTGAGTTACAGAGGGACACATTCATCTTTTTTTTGGGAGATTAAGGGATTTGCCCAGAATCACAGGATGTTTGAGCCTCCCACCGAGGTCGAACCAGGTTCCCAGCTTAAAAGTCAGCCGTTAAGCCACACACACCCTCTTCTAACTGAGGGGGAGAATCAGGGAAGACTGCAAAGGATAATTTGCCATTTTTGACAAATGTCCCGATTCTGCCCTATTCTAAATGATCCCCATTACTCACAAGGCAAAACCGAACCCAGTATTTTTTGCAATATTACTACTCATGATTTTCTTAGTATGGGTTTCTGAGAGGAAGGTGTCCCTATCAGCTCCAGACAGACACTTTGGTGCTGTCCATATTTTGAAAACAATAAGTGCAAGTGCCCACGTTTTTTTAGGACACCATCATACCACCCACATCCCCTTGTAGCACTGCCCACTTCTACCACTGTCATCACCCACTTCCGACTGGTGGCATCCAATTCCTGCACAGGCTCTGAATAATGGTTAATGCCCCGGTTACTTACCGGTAATCTTCATTACTCCGAGTCCTTGTCTTCCTCGCCACAGTATTCACTAATGAGCCTTCGGCTCCCACAGAAACTCCAAATGCAAATTTCACATTCTAGTCTCCCTCTCCCTCCAATATGGCCCCCAGTTACGACAGCCAATCCCATAAAGGGATACAGAAAGCTCCAAAACGACCTGAGAACCCAAGCCGCAAACATGAAGCCAAGAAGAGGGCCGGGAGGGAAAGGGAAACTATACTGTGGCGAGGAAGACAAGGACTCGGAGTAATGAAGATTACCGGTAAGTAACCGGGGCATTACCTCCTCGTCCGTCTTCCTCGCCACAGTATTCACTAATGAGCCGATACCAAAGCATATCAGCTTCATGTAAGAACAGAGTCCACCAGTAAAGTCAGCAGGTAAGCAAAACTTTAATACAACAACAGGAAAGAGACACAGAGAACCTCCAACCTATGGGACCCCAGAACCCAGCACAGAAGAGACAAAGGCAACCGAAGCACCACCACCAATCTGAAGACGGCAGTGCGACATGAAGGTATGAGGGGAAGGCCAAGTGGCAGCACTCCAAATATCCTCCATGGACACCCCCTTGAAAGCGGCCCAGGAGACAGCAACCAAACGAGTGGAACGCCCTTGAACAGGAAGAGATGGAACCAAGGAAGAAGAACCGTAAGCCAAGAGAATAACGTCCTTAATCCAACGACTGAGAGTGGATAGGGAAGGACGCAAACCCCTACGGGACAAACCAAAATTCACAAACAAATTGTCCACCTTGCAAAAAGAAGAAGTCCGATCCAGGTAAATCAACAAGGCACGCCGAACATCCAGAAGATGCAGCAACGACTCATCCCCAGAGGAAGGATCAGGACAAAGAACCAGAAGAATCACCTCAGCAGAACGATGAAAAAAAGAATTCACCTTCGGAACAAAAGTGGGGTGAGGGCGCAGCACAACACGATCATCCAGAATACACAAAAAAGGAGCCGACCGCAGGAAAGCCCCCAACTCCCCAATCCTCCTGGCAGAAGCAATAGCCACAAGAAAGACGACCTTAAGAGTCAAGAATTTCAGGTCAACCGACTCCAAAGGCTCAAAAGGAACTGTTAGACCTGGCACTTTGGCGTGAGTTTCCCTTCCACTTTTTTGATGGTGTGCCTCAAATGTTTTGCTGGTGTTGTCCGCTCAGGGCACTGCGCCACGGCTAATCCGTGCCGCAGTGCAAGTGCTCCCTGGGTAAAGTGTACCTGTAATTGATATTCATGATTGGTTTATTGGATTACTGTCAGTCCCCAGTAAAGTGCACCAGGGGTGCCAGGGCTTGTGAATGCCAATGCTGCTGGTGGGATTGCAGCGCTGGTTGCGCCACCCACAGAAGCGGCCTTGAAAAATGTGTCTAGGGTCTGCCACTGCAGGCCCTGCGAGCAGTCTGGTACTGTCGCGCTGACTGCGAAAGTGCCCCCACTTGCCAGTCCTTAAAACCTTCCCTTAACTACATGTTAGCCACCCCTCTGGTAGGCCCAAGGGCAGGGTGCATTGTAGGCATAAGGTAGGACATGCCCTGATGTGTGTGGCATGTCTTAGTAGTGAATTACAGCCATTTTCGTTTTTCACTATTGAAGGCTACCTGCTCTCCATAGGCCAGAATGGGCTGCTGGAGTCACTACACGCTGTGACCCCATTGGACTCATAGAGCATGGTAGAATGTCAAGTTTGGTATGCCTGAACTCAGAATAATAAAATACTTCTTGTAGCCAAGTTTATTTTAATATCCTGTGTTTGTAAATACTACTTTTAGAAAGTTAGTATTTACTGACCTGGCCATTTCAGTCCGCCTCTGCTGTGTGTGTGTGTTCTGCCTAGCAACAGTAAGGAGCAGGGTTGGGGAATCCCCAGAGACAGGCTGGCTGCCAGGTGGTGGGTAGAGATATTACACCAGGATGGGTGGGAGGAGTACACCTTGACTCTTGAGTAGACCTGTGCTCTGCCACCACAAAGCCGGCTCCGCCCCCTGTGGAGTGGCTGATGTCTCTGCCCTGCTGCTGAAAGGAAAGAGCAGAGTCACCATAACAAAGTGCTGCAGAACTGGACTGAGCCAGGCCCAGGCCCCCTGGCACTAAAGAACAAAAGAATCACTGTATAAAAGTAGGAGCCTGTTTTACCACAAAGAACCTCTGCCCGACTAGAAGGAGAAGAAGACGCTGGAAGGACTGGCCTGCTGCTTGCCTTGCTGAGAAAGGAGAGGAAGAGACTTGCTGAAAAAGACTTTGCTGCTTTGTGCTTTAAACATTCTCCAAGGGCTTGATCTGAGCTTGTTCCCTGAACTGAACCCCAGGACCAGTGGGTTCTCTGTGCTTTTGCTCGTCCTCCAATCGAGCCGTGTGTGCATCCCGCTGGAAAGAGACTGCGCCCCTCATCGCCCCCTCCTAGGGCCGTGACACTCAGGAGCTTGCCTGCCTTTACCCCGTGAGAGCCCCGCTCCGTCCGGAGCCGCTCTCTGTCCCCGGGCTAGGCTGCCTGCGCCCCTGTCACCGCCTGCCACTGGAGTGCGCTGAGCGCGCTGTCACCCCTCCCGCCGGAATCCGTCCGACGACTGTGATCTACGCCGGGTCATCCAGCTGCACTGTCCGTGCCCTGTGACCCCGCTTCGCTATCCCCGGACATCTCAGGCCGCGCCGCCCCCGCTGTGGAGACCCCCCCCCTGCACCGCCGTGCTAAGGGTCGCTGGCCGTGCCTGCCTGTTGCCCACACCCGCTGATTGAGGATCCAAGAACACTTCCCCAAAGCCGAGAGTCGCACCGATCTGTGTCGACTCTCGCCACGCAACAGTGCTACAGGAATTCCAGTATCGGGCTCGGGGTCCGCACCGCCTTACTTCCCCGTTAAATCCTCACCGCACGCCCGTCTCACCGCCGCTGCCCGGTAGCCACCGGGAGGAGCTGTGCACGGCGCGAGCGCGCCCACGACCGATGCGTGAGCAGCGGTAGGCCTGAAGTAAGTCAAGACTGGAATCTCCCAAGTAACATTGAGAAACGACTAAAAGAAGCATTCGCGTAAAGAACTGTTTGCCTGCTTTAATAATCTGGTGGCATAGAAACAACGTTACTGGTCTTGTGAAAAGTCTGCGTATTGAGATAACTATTTTTACATAAAAGAGCGTATTTTCACATACCTAAGCCTGGTGTCCGTTTCTGGGGTGATTAATGGGTTTACTGTGTGTGTGATTATAATTGCTTAACCAACAACGCCTGAAGAATCGCCTTGGCTGCTCACGCCACGCACATAGAGGGTGAGCAAGGGTCATTCCCAAAGGTGTTATCCTGTGCCCTGACGTAGAGGAGAGGGTTCCTGCTTGACACAAGGGCAACCTTGCGCCAACCAGAGACCCCCAAGTCTAACATTGTTGGCAGCGGCTGGGATTTCGAATTTGCATTTGTAATCTGCATACAGTGAATTATTAATCACCAGATAGTGAGAGCAGACCAAGTAACGCAGCCACAGGTTTTCATTTTCTGAGCTTTGTTGAGACATCTGCCATTATTGCAACCATGCCCGGCTCACTCCCTGCTGGAAGAGCACTCTCTGTGATTTCTGGAATAGATGAGGTGGATTGGGAGGGACTGGAAGGCTACACAGTAGAGCAATTGAAAGGCTACAGTGTAAGACTCCGAGTTCCCCATGCTGGATTCAAGAAGAAGATCCAGTACACCAAGGCGTTGAGAGCCTGGAAGGAATCAAGAGACCCACACAATGCGGGGGACATCGTTCCACCCGACAACCTTGGGGAGCCCAGCAGAGTCCTGTCGCCAGAGGAGCTGGCAGACAGAGCAGCAGACAGGGCGCATGTAATGGAGATGGCAAAGTTGGCAGGACAAATGGAAATGGAAAAGCAGAAGTTGGCCTTGGAGGCACAACAACGCCAAATGGATCATGATATAAGATTGAAGGAGTTGGAGCTGAAGGCGAAAAGTTTGGACACAGCTCCTTCTGGTGGCAGCACTCCGCCGGTGCAGGTAGAGTCCAAGGTGTACATCCCCAAAGATGTAGTTAAGGAGTATTTTAGAAAGGATGACATAGGGCAGTGGTTTAGAGCCTATGAGGTGGCCATGTCTTCACACCGGGTACCTGAGAAAGACTGGGGAGCGGGGTTGTGGGGAAGGTTCCTTGCTGAAGGGCGTGACACACTGTTAGATTTACCCTTAGATCTTCAAGCCTCATACCCCCATATGAAGGAAGCTTTAATGACCAGGTATGGGTTAACTCCTGAGCTATATAGAAAGAGGTTCAGGGAGACTAAGAAGATTCCTGAGAGTACGTATGTGGAGTATGTAACTTTTTTCTGCAGAGCACTGGATGGTTGGGTGAAGGGTAGCAAAGTGAATGATTATCAAGGGCTGCTTGATTTAATTGCATGGGAGCACTTGTCCAGTCAATGTTTTCCTGAGCTACGCCAGCACCTGATTGATAGCATGCTGTCCAACCCGAGGAAGCTTGCTGAGGAGGCGGACCGCTGGCTCAGCACCAGGGTCCACAAGAGTCAAGTGGGAGACTCCGCCAAAGGTGGGCAGGGTCCCCAGCAGAAGAGTGGGGGGGACAAGGGTAAACAGAAAGGGTTCCAAAAAGGCCCCCAAAGTAATCCCCAAGGGAACCAGCAGAAGGGTTCTCAGCCTCCCCCACCCCCGCAGCAGAACGGGGCCCCGACAGGTAGGCCTGTTCCAAAGGGGCCCTTCAATTGTTACAGGTGTGGTGACCCGGGTCACATTGCCTCTGATCCTAAGTGTCGCCTGTTTGGTAAGACAGCACCCACTGGTGCTCCACCCCGGCAAGTAGCCCATGTTAATTTTGGGGAGGAGGTAGCAGCCCAGGGGGGTGGGGGTCCCGCGCATATGACCCTAGTCTCGCTAGGAGACAGTGAGATGGTCCCTGAAACCTACTTACCCTCTAACACTAAGAAATATGGGCAAGTAGTGACCATCAATGGAAAGAAGGTTGAGGCTCTTAGAGATACAGGAGCCAGCGTGACCTCGGTGAGGCAACACCTGGTGTCTCAAGAGCAGATTGTACCCAATGCCTACTGTAGGGTTGTCAATGCTGACAACATAGAGAGTCGTTGTCCAATGGCTCAAGTTCCCTTTGAGTGGGGGGAGGTCTCTGGTACTCTACAAGTCGCTGTGAGAACTGACATGCCTGTAGACTGTCTGCTAGGGAACGACCTGGAGAGCTCCCCTTGGGAAAAGGTGGAGAAGACCACGCATCTGAGGATGGTGGGTCTACCCGACTGGGCGTGCGTGACCACCCGGTCCATGGCAGCCAGTAGGGGTGTTGAAAGGGTCCTGGAGCCTGAGGGAGAGGTCCAGGAACCGGCCTTAGGGAGAAGGCGCAGGAGGCGCGGGAAACCGGCCCCCGAAGTTCCCACGGCCCAGGAGGAAGCAGACCCCGAGGGGGATGCTCTGGAGCCTACCGGGGAACAGATTGCCGAACTGGGAGACCTGCCTGAGCTGACCCATTGGCAGCAAGAAGGAGGCCCCTCCAGAGAGGAATTCTGCAGGGAGCAGAAAGAATGCCCTTCTCTCGTGGGTATGCGGCAGCAGGCTGCAGACCAGGCCAATGGTGTTCAGGCCAAAACACACTACGTGTACTGGGAGAGTGACCTCCTGTATTCAGAGCCTAAGGCTGCTGAACCTGGGTCAGCCCATGTGCTGGTGGTACCCCAGAAGTTCAGGACCTTCCTACTGGGGCTGGCTCATGATGTGCCTTTAGCAGGACATTTGGGGATGGACAAGAGCTATGACAGGCTTGTCACCCACTTTTACTGGCCCCAAATGCACAGAAATTCAGATTCCTACTGCAGAACCTGTCAGACTTGCCAGGCAAGTGGTAAGAGCGGGGGGAAGCACAAGGCTCCTCTGTAACCCTTCTCCGTGGTCGGTACGCCATTCCAGTGAGTGGGTATTGATATTGTGGGGCCTCTGGACCCCAAGACAGCCCTGGGCAACAGGTTCATCCTGGTCTTGGTGGATCATGCCACCCGGTACCCTGAAGCCATCCCTCTGAGGACAGTGACGGCCACCGTGGTGGGACGGGCACTGATGGGAATTTTCTCCAGAGTGGGATTCCCTCTAGAGGTGGTGAGCGACAGGGGGACCAATTTCATATCAACATATATGAAATCCCTGTGGAAGGAGTGTGGGGTAACTTACAAGTTCACCACTCCTTACCACCCCCAAGGAAATGGGTTGGTTGAGAGATTCAACCGAACCCTCAAAGGCATGATCATGGGCCTAGACGGTCCAATGAGGCATAAGTGGGACGTCCTCTTGCCATGCCTGCTCTTTGCTTACCGAGAGGTGCCACAGAAGTCTCTAGGGTTCAGCCCCTTTGAGCTTCTGTATGGTCACCCGGTAAGAGGACCTCTGAGTTTGGTAAAGGAAGGCTGGGAGCAATCTCCCAGGAAACCTCCCCAGAATGTATACAGTTACATGCTGGCCTTCAGAAACCAGACTAGGCGTTTCAGGCAACTTGCTGAGGCAAATCTGGAAGCCAGCCAGGAGGAGATGAAGCGGTGGTACGACCGGAATGCCACTCTGGTAGAGCTTCAACCTGGACAAAAGGTGTGGGTCTTGGCCCCAGTGGAGCCTTGTGCACTTCAGGATAAGTGGACAGGTCCATTTGAGGTTGTGGAGCGCAAAAGTCCTATCACCTACTTGGTGGACATGCAGTCTCCCAGGAACCCTTTGAGGGTCCTACATGTTAACCGCCTTAAGCCCCACTTGGAGAGGACCGAAGTGGGCATGCTGCTGGCTACTGATGATGGAATGGAGGAGGAGACTGAGCCTCTTCCTGACCTCTTAGTGGCCTCTGAGAAAGATGGGTCAGTGGATGGAGTTAACCTCTCACCCACCCTGACGCCTGAACAACAGGAAGATTGCCGCCACTTGCTGGGGCAGTTTCCAGATAGGTTCTCCCTGGTTCCTGGTGTCACAGATTGGTGCGTCCATGATGTGGACACAGGAGACAGCTTACCTGTGAAGCTCAAGGCTTACAGGGTAACTGACAGGGTCAGAGCTTGCATCAAGGAGGAGGTCTCCAAAATGCTTGCGTTAGGGGTGGTTGAGTCCTCCAGCAGTCCTTGGTCCAGCCCCGTGGTCTTGGTCCCCAAAGCTGCTGCGCCGGGAGCCACACCTGAACTCCGGTTCTGTGTGGACTACAGAGGACTCAATTCAGTAACAAAGACTGACGCGCACCCCATCCCCAGAGCTGATGAGCTCATTGATCGGCTGGGGGCTGCCCGGTTCCTCAGCACGTTTGATCTAACGTCTGGGTACTGGCAGATCGCCTTGACCGATGGGGCCAAAGAGAGGTCAGCATTCTCTACACCAGATGGGCACTTCCAGTTCCGGGTCATGCCATTTGGAATGAAGAATGCCCCTGCCACCTTTCAGAGGTTGGTCAACCAGGTATTGGTTGGGCTGGATGAGTTCAGTGCCGCCTACCTGGATGACATCGCAGTGTTCAGTGCCACCTGGCCCGAGCACCTGCGCCACCTCTGGGAAGTGTTGATGGCCCTGCACCGAGCAGGCCTCACGATCAAGGCAAGCAAGTGCCAGATCGGGCAGGGTTCCGTGGTGTACTTGGGACACCAAGTGGGCAGTGGCAAGGTGGCACCCTTGCAACCCAAAATTGAGACCATCCTGGCTTGGGAACCCCCCAAGACGCAGACCGCAGTGAGGGCCTTCCTGGGGCTCACTGGGTACTACAGGAGGTTTGTCAAGGGCTATGGAACGATTGTTGCCCCCTTGATAGAGCTGACTTCCGAGAAGCAGCCCAGGAAAGTGATCTGGACTGACACCTGTCAGAAAGCTTTTGACACCCTGAAGACTGCCATGTGCACGGCGCCCGTGCTCTTGGCCCCTGACTTCTCCAAGGAATTCCTAGTGCAGACAGACGCTTCAGAGCATGGTGTAGGGGCTGTTCTCTCACAGATGACTGAGGAGGGCTGGGACCAACCCGTAGCCTTCATCAGTAGGAGGTTACTTCCACGGGAAAGTAGGTGGAGTGCAATTGAGCGAGAAGCATTTGCTGTGGTCTGGGCGCTGAAGAAGCTAAGACCCTACTTGTTTGGGTCTCACTTCCGAGTTCAGACGGACCACAGGCCCCTCAGATGCTTGATGCAAATGAGGGGTGAGAACCCAAAGCTGTTGAGGTGGTCCATCTCCCTACAGGGTATGGACTTTACGGTGGAACACCGTCCTGGTACAGATCACGCCAACGCTGATGGTCTGTCCGGGTCTTTCCGCCTTAGTGACGAGGAACCCCCTGGGTAAGGGTAGTTCTCCCCACATTTCAGCTTGAGGGGACACGTGTTAGACCTGGCACCTTGGCGTGAGTTTCCCTTCCACTTTTTTGATGGTGTGCCTCAAATGTTTTGCTGGTGTTGTCCGCTCAGGGCACTGCGCCACAGCTAATCCGTGCCGCAGTGCAAGTGCTCCCTAGGTAAAGTGTACCTGTAATTGATATTCATGATTGGTTTATTGGATTTACTGTCAGTCCCCAGTAAAGTGCACCAGGGGTGCCAGGGCTTGTGAATGCCAATGCTGCTGGTGGGCTTGCAGCGCTGGTTGCGCCACCCACAGAAGCGGCCTTGAAAAATGTGTCTAGGGTCTGCCACTGCAGGCCCTGCGTGCAGTCTGGTACTGTCGCGCTGACTGCGCAAGTGCCCCCACTTGCCAGTCCCTAAAACCTTCCCTTAACTACATGTTAGCCACCCCTCTGGTAGGCCCAAGGGCAGGGTGCATTGTAGGCATAAGGTAGGACATGCCCTGATGTGTGTGGCATGTCTTAGTAGTGAATTACAGCCATTTTCGTTTTTCACTATTGAAGGCTACCTGCTCTCCATAGGCCAGAACGGGCTGCTGGAGTCACTACACGCTGTGACCCCAGTGGACTCATAGAGCATGGTAGAATGTCAAGTTTGGTATGCCTGAACTCAGAATAATAAAATACTTCTTGTAGCCAAGTTTATTTTAATATCCTGTGTTTGTAAATACTACTGTTAGAAAGTTAGTATTTACTGACCTGGCCATTTCAGTCTGCCTCTGCTGTGTGTGTGTGTTCTGCCTAGCAACAGTAAGGAGCAGGGTTGGGGAATCCCCAGAGACAGGCTGGCTGCCAGGTGGTGGGTAGAGAGATTACACCAGGATGGGTGGGAGGAGTACACCTTGACTCTTGAGTAGACCTGTGCTCTGCCACCACAAAGCCGGCTCCGCCCCCTGTGGAGCGGCTGATGTCTCTGCCCTGCTGCTGAAAGGAAGGAGCAGAGTCACCATAACAAAGTGCTCCAGATCTGGACTGAGCCAGGCCCAGGCCCCCTGGCGCTAAAGAACAAAAGAATCACTGTATAAAAGTAGGAGCCTGGCTCTTAAGAAATCAGAATCCTGTTTTACCACAAAGAACCTCTGCCCGACTAGAAGGAGAAGAAGACGCTGGAAGGACTGGCCTGCTGCTTGCCTTGCTGAGAAAGGAGAGGAAGAGACTTGCTGAAAAAGACTTTGCAGCTTTGTGCTTTAAACATTCTCCAAGGGCTTGATCTGAGCTTGCCCCCTGAACTGAACCCCAGGACCAGTGGGTTCTCTGTGCTTTTGCTCGTCCTCCAATCGAGCCGTGTGTGCATCCCGCTGGAAAGAGACTGCGCCCCTCATCGCCCCCTCCTAGGGCCGTGACACTCAGGAGCTTGCCTGCCTTTACCCCGTGAGAGCCCCGCTCCGTCCGGAGCCGCTCTCTGTCCCCGGGCTAGGCTGCCTGCGCCCCTGTCACCGCCTGCCACTGGAGTGCGCTGGGCGCGCGGTCACCCCTCCCGCCGGAATCCGTCCGACGACTGTGATCTACGCCGGGTCATCCAGCTGCACTGTCCGTGCCCTGTGACCCCGCTTCGCTATCCCCGGACATCTCAGGCCGCGCCGCCCCGGCTGTGGAGCCCCCCCCCTGCACCGCCGTGCTAAGGGTCGCTGGCCGCGCCTGCCTGTTGCCCACACCCGCTGATTGAGGATCCAAGAACACTTCCCCAAAGCCGAGAGTCGCACCGATCTGTGCCGACTCTCGCCACGCAACAGTGCTACAGGAATTCCAGTATCGGGCTCGGGGCCCGCACCACCTTACTTCCCCGTTAAATCCTCACCGCACGCCCGTCTCACCGCCGCTGCCCGGGAGCCACCGGGAGGAGCTGTGCACGGCGCGAGCGCGCCCACGACCGATGCGTGAGCCGCGGTAGGCCTGAAGTAAGTCAAGACTGGAATCTCCCAAGTAACATTGAGAAACGACTAAAACGACCCAGGACGCTTCATTGGGTGGTGAGGGGGGGGAGGAGGGTGGGGACCGACCCTAGGGGGCGAGGGGCTTTGGGGAGGGGGGGCATGTGGACCAAGGTTGAATCAAGAGTAGAACGTAATGATCCGCAACCAGGGGGAAAAGTAGAGACCAAGCTATATGGCAAAAAAAAAAAAAAAATGGACATATTTACAAGAATACGGAAAGATATCTTTAATGAATAGGATAAGAATTATCTCATTGAATATATGCGGCCTAAATGATTTAAAAAAAAGACAAAAAGTAGCTATCGGCTTCCAAACAATGGAACCAAATATTATATGCCTACAAGAAACTCACATTGAAGTCGGACAACTATATAACTTAAAAATGCTCGGGTATAAACTGATAACCGCTTCTACACAACCTACCAGAACTAAAGGGGTTGCAATCTTAGCTAAAGGGGGAGATCTTCAATTTACAAAGACAATTTCCGACAAAGGTGGTAGGTGGGCCATCGCAGAATGTTTATATAATAATGGGGAAAATAGGATGACTATCTGTACCGTATATGGCAATGTAGGAGATGACCCTGAAGCCTTGAACTATATTACTAACGAGTTGGTACATTGGCCATTGCCCTTAATTATTTGTGGTGATTTTAACCTAAATCTTCCGGGGCAATGGTCGACGGATCCGACATTTATCTATCAAGGGAGAAAACCTAGGGTCTTCAGGGCGTTTAAGGAGTTATGCTCATTGCACGGATTGATTGATACTTGGCATATGAAACACCCAGGTGATCATGGATTTACCTTTTTTTTCCTTTCCCCACTCACGCCACGCACGTCTTGACTATTTCCTCATCTCTAATTCCCTGGAGAATAGGTGCACAATCAATAAACTACCTAGGATACTCTCTGATCACAACCCGTTAGTACTTAATCTGGAATGCAATAGAAACAGCTCCACACGGAGGAGTTGGACGTTTGAAAGGGCCTTTCTAAAGAATGAGAGTTATAATAACCATATGAGGGATTGGATCTTGGCTTTCTTGGAAGTAAATATTGGTAGTGCTCCGATAGAGATAGTTTGGGACGCATTGAAAGCTGGGATTAGAGGAGAAACTCTCCAGTTCTCTGTTAGGTCCAACCGAGAAGGAAAGGCTCAACTCGATAGATTACAACAGAATCTGAGTATGACAGAGGCGGAATTAGCCAAAGCAACACTAAGAGGCCAGGTAACTGATGAATTAGAACGGGTGGCAGTGGCAAGAAATCGGATATCAGAAGTGCTTATTGAGAAAGCTATCAGCAAAGCTACGATCTATAAAAAAAAAACGTATGAACTTAGCGAACAAGTTGGACATCACCTTGCTGTTCGCACAAGAGAAGAACAGTCACTAAATACAATAAAGAACATTAAAGACTTAGATGGAGGGGTGAGATCGGAAGCCTCAGAGATTAGAAGGGCGTTTGAGAGATTCTATGAAGATTTATATAAAGAGCCTAATAGAGAACTAGAGAACATGGATGCATACCTGGAGCAATATGAGGGATTTTGTCCTAACGAGGAGGAACAAGCTAATTTAAACTGCACCCCTACGTGGGAGGAAATCCAGATGGCATTGAAATCATTAGCTAATGGAAAAGCCGCTGGGATAGATGGAATCCCCTCAGAATTTTATCAAAAATTTGCATTACAGCTTAGAACAATTTTGCTTGAATTGTTTAGGTCCATCTTTAATGGCGGTAAGCCTCCTCCCTCATGGTCTGCAGCGAAAATCATGGTCTTTCTGAAAAAAAATAAAGACCCCATGGAAATGGGTTCTTATAGACCGATCACACTAATAAATGGGGACTCGAAAATTTACTCAAAAGTATTGGCCGCCCGATTAGCCCCTATTATCCATAACATAGTGTCTCCTCGTCAACACGGGTTTATCCCAGGGAGATCAACGGCGGACCATGTCCAACGGGTGATATCACTTTTTGATTTTGCAGGAAAAACAGGAGACCCTATGGCTTTAATACTTTTGGATGCAGAAAAAGCCTTTGATAGGGTCTCCTGGAGGTTCCTGTGGGAAATTATGGGTAAGAGTGGACTCACATCACATTTTATTAAAGCCATGCAAGGACTATATGTCGACCCAGGGGCCTGTGTTATGATTAATGGGACTCTTTCAGAGAGATTTAAGATCACTAGGGGAACGAGACAGGGGTGCCCATGCTCTCCCCTGCTATTTGCAATCTATATAGATGCGTTTGTACGGAAATTAGAAAATCATCCGTTAGTGACTCCGATAAAGGCCTTTAATATTGATACAAAAATCCTAGCGTATGCCGACGATATTGCCATAGTCACCGGCAATCCTGTTCAAGCAATGGCAGCGATAGAAGAGGAAGCGAATAGTTTTGGTAAGATCTCCGGATATAAGTTGAACTCATCTAAAACACAGATAGTCATCAATGACAAGCTAAGGATGGTTGACTATAGAATAACTGAACATGCTGTCTACCTAGGAGTTGACATAACCGCAACCCTTGATAGTATAGTAAGCTTAAATTTAGACCCACTGGTTAAACACACTAAGAAAGAACTAACCCGACTTGACAACTTACATCTTACTATTGGCGGGAGATGCAACGTTATCAAAATGATATTTTTACCTAGATTCCTGTATCTCTTCCGCACAATATGTTTGGAGTTCACTCCCCAACAATTCAAAAACATAGAGAATATCTTTTCTAGATTTATTTGGAACTATAAGAGACCTCGCCGAGCACTTAAATGGCTTATGCTGCCCAAAGAAAGAGGCGGACTCGGAATGCCAAATTTTAAGTTATACTATTGGGCTACGGTAATTAGATATAGTATTGCGCTTTTATCAATAGAAGACGGGCACAACTCCGATAGGACCACTCCACAAGAATTGATCCTAGGGATAGGATGCGAGGGTTGTCTTTGGCGACACATGAACGACAATTATTTTAAGAAAGTAAAACTTAAGACGATCTCCAATATATATAAAGTTTGGATTAATGTAAGAAAACTGCTAGGACTGAGCCGTTTTTCATGCTACACTCCAATTAGGTTTAATCACGATTTACCTACATTATTTCATGACACTTGTATGTCGAGATGGATTGAGAATGGCATTCAGCAACTAGGCTGTCTCTATAATTCCTTTGGTCTAAAAACTTTTTCAGACCTGCAGAGTGAATATTCTATCAATCATAGAGATTTTTTTAAGTATCTTCAGATCAGGGATTTTTTGCAAAAAAAAACAGGGGGACGTGACAAATTTCAAAATAATATCATACTAGATACCATATGTAGACCAAATACGCCTAAAATTGGAGTCATCTATGAACTCCTTAGGGATAAACTCCCTGATGACTTGGAAAAACATCTAATGAAGTGGCAGACCTCTCTTGCAATCCAATCGAATATTTCTTTGCGAGCGTATGAATTATCACAAGTGTGCTTAATGTCTATAAACCTCCAGGCACAATTTTATAAAACTTTTTTTTCTCTTTATTATACTCCATATAAGATGGCAAAATGGACAGTAGGAAAGGGAACAACCTGTCCACGCTGCTCGACGGGGGCTGCCGACATGATCCACATGTTTGCCTCATGTGACAAATTATCAGGTTTGATAAAAGAAATCTCTGACTTCCTTTCTGAAATTCTTCAAGTTAATATATCTATCACTCAGGAGGAAATTGTGCTGGGAGTATCTAATAATCAAAGACCTAATCATATGCAGGGCCTTATTTTTGTGGCTATGGCTGTCCTCCGACTCTGTATAGCTTCAGCGTGGTTGGATGCTACCTCACCGGCTTTTGTACAATGGAGAACCAGATTACTAGCAATCTGTACTTTGGAAGTAGCCATATATAAAACTAAAGGGAGGAGAAAAAAGAGAAGAGGGATGCAGATCTGGGGTCCGCTTTTGCAATGGCAATTAGACCACACCTAAAATGCTTGGTCTATAATATGGTTTTATTTGGGAGAATATATATTGTATTTATATAGATGGCGACAATACATGCTGTATTATGTTACAGATTTACCTAATTGTTTTTTCTCTCTTGTGGATGGGTATGATGAGAAGTAATACCTTGGTCCAAAGGGAGGGGTGGGGGGCTTATGTAAATATTATATAATTTTGGGAAAATTGCCAATAAAAATCATTAAAAAAAAAAAAAGAGAAACGACTAAAAGAAGCATTCGCGTAAAGAACTGTTTGCCTGCTTTAATAATCTGGTGGCATAGAAATAACGTTACTGGTCTTGTGAAAAGTCTGCGTATTGAGATAACTATTTTTACATAAAAGAGCGTATTTTCACATACCTAAGCCTGGTGTCCGTTTCTGGGGGGATTAATGGGTTTACTGTGTGTGTGATTATAATTGCTTAACCAACAACGCCTGAAGAATCGCCTTGGCTGCTCACGCCACGCACCTAGAGGGTGAGCAAGGGTCATTCCCAAAGGGGTTATCCTGTGCCCTGACGTAGAGGAGAGGGTTCCTGCTTGACACAAGGGCAACCTTGCGCCAACCAGAGACCCCCAAGTCTAACAGGAACCAACTGCAGCGCACGCAGAACCAGCGGAAGATCCCAAGGAGGAGAAGGCAGAACAGGATGGGGATGCTGAAAAGCCAGAGACTTCTAAAGCCTGGACACAAACGGCGCCACAGAAACCAAAGGAAGAGCATGAAAGGCCTGAATGGCAGCCAACTGTGCACGAAGAGTAGAGATGGCCAAACCCAAATCAAAACCCTCATGCAAAAAATCAAGAACGCGGGCAGGATCCAAGTCAGACAGAGACAAACCGTGCCGAACGCACCAAGCAGCAAAGTTGTCCCAGTGTTTCGCATAGGAAAGCAAAGTAGATGGACGCCTGGACCGCTGAATAACATCAGCAACCACCACCGAACACCCACCCCGAGTCAGGGAGTCCCTCTCAAGAGGCAGGCCCGCAGACCCAAGGACCGGAACACCGGAAGAGGAAGCGGCGGCTCCATCAGAGGAAAGGGATCGAAGGGCAACAACCATCCCGTGCCCACCGCCAACTCCAACAAGAGAGGAAACCATGGGCGGCGACGCCAACCCGGCACTACCAGAAGAACAAGGGCCCCCTCCCTCTTGATCTTCTGCAACACAGCGGGGATCAGGGGAACAGGAGGGAATGCATACAACAGGCCCCTCGGCCACCGGAAGGACAGAGCATCTATCCTCCACGCCTCCGGACACGGCGTAATCGTGCATAAGCAACGGATTTTCGCATTGGACCGGGAAGCAAACAGGTCCACAATTGGAGACCCAAACCTCCTCCTCAGAACCTGGAACATCAGGCGCGTCAGGGACAAGGACCCTATGGATGGAAATACCCGGCTCAGGCAATCCGCAACCATGTTCTCCCGACCAGGGAGGTAAACAGCCGACAGAGACTTCAGGTGCAACTCCGCCCAAGAACAAATCCGGTAACTGAGGGTACTGAGGGAAGGAACCCGGCAGCCCCCCTGATGATTGATATATGCCATGACTACTTGATTGTCCATCCTGACCTGAACATGATGACCCAAGAGAAGGTCCGAGAACGCCAATAGACCCAAATGGACAGCCTTCAGCTCTCTGTAATTCGATGAACAAGACACCACAGTCTGATCCCAAACACCCTGAGTCGAAGAGTCCCCAAGAGTAGCACCCCAGCCCAAAAGGCTGGCATCGGTAGTGAGGACACGAGACGGAACCACCAGAAAAGGACAACCCTGCGATAGATGAACCACGTCCAACCACCATCCCAGGGCCACCCGAACCCCCACTGACACAGGAATCAAGAGATCGAGATCTTGAGAACAGGGGTCCCAATGCAACAAAATGTGAGACACCATGGTATACATGTGTAGGAGAGCCCAAGGAACCACTGACAGGGAAGCTGACATTAGACCCTGAACCCTCAACCAAAGTCTTGCAGGCTGGGAATGACCCGACAGCAGGGACCGAACAGCAGACTGTAGAAAGGCCATCCGAGCAGGGGGCAGGAACACCGATTCCAACAGAGTCCTGAAACGAGCCCCAATGAAAGTCAGATCCTGCGACCCTTAACCTCCACATCATCTTCAGCGTCAGAACCAACCAGGGAGGCAGGATCAGATCTGACTTTCTTAGAAGGAGGTGCAGCCATCTTGCCATGTAAAGCAGAGTCTATCATTCGCTGTATCACAGCTAAGGAAGGTAACTCATCCCGAGACCCAGAAGCGACTTCCCCAAGGCCAGAAGCCACCACGTCATCAGCAACCTCCATAACCGCAGGAAAACGAAAGGCAGGAAGTGAACAAGCATACAGCACAGAACCGAAGAAACCTGCGCTTTAAATGGCTATCAAGCACCAGAAAAAAACAACATGACACGCCTCCAACAAGTACATAAGGAACCATAAGCACGCCCCCCCCTTTTCACCGAGAAAGAAAACCGCAGCTGAGGAGACGCTGCAAATGACTGCCGCCTCAGAAGAAACGAAACCAAGTCCCTAACGGGAAGACGGTAAAATCAACTCCCCGCGCTGGAAGCGCGATCATAAATAATAAAAGCGCCGACCGCATGAAGTCCGCTGAGCAGGACTTGCGGTCGGCAATCATCCGATTAACTCGCCGGTAAAGTCCGACCTTACAGCAGAACACCTCGGCGTGGAAACAGAGAGGAGGCGGGTCCCAAAACGAACCCGACCTCAGCCATGCCGGTACCGCAATAGCAGGAACCGGAGCAGCACGCAGGACCGAGGGTCCAATGTAAAACAAAGTACCCCCAATACCAAACGTATACAGGGCACAAGAGTCCGCTAAAGCAGGACCACCGCCCCACACTTACCTGACAAGTAGGAACACAGCACTCGGAGTAGTGCAGAAACAAAAAAACTGGACGTTTTGTAGCTTTCTGTATCCCTTTATGGGATTGTCTGTCGTAACTGGGGGCCATATTGGAGGGAGAGGGAGACTAGAATGTGAAATTTGCATTTGGAGTTTCTGTGGGAGCCGAAGACTCATTAGTGAATACTGTGGCGAGGAAAACGGACGAGGAGGTAATGGGGCTGGGGGGTTCCTTGAACACAATTTGGAGAGAAATGGGATAAAATACTGAACTTTGCAGTGCTATGTTAATTTAAATTGGCTGAAGAGTCATAGACTCTGAAAGGGCATTTATGGGGCTTCAGAGGACTCATATGTGTTCCTGTCCCTTCCTGTTCAGGAGTGATAGTATATTAGTATGTTTTCGCAGTGCGGGAGCCCATCATCATCACCGCCAAAGTCTGCAAGGGGCGCCAGAGGGGAGCCTCAGGGGTGTCAGCAGAGCCCGTGCGCTTGCCCCTTCACGCCATACCTTCTGCCATCACCGACGCTGCTGGGAGGTAGGTGACTACACCTCCCAGCAAGTCCAGCGCTAGGCACGCCGCGCTGCAACCGGACACGTCAGGAGGCGCATAAAGCTAGTTCAGGATTCCCGCAGCGTGGGAGCCCATCATCACCACCGCCAAAGTCTGCAAGGAGCGCCACAGGAGAGCCTCAGGGGTGTCAGCAGAGCCCGTGCGCTCGTCAGCAGCAGGAAGAGGTGGGGTGGGGCCAGGTCTCTTGGCCCATGGACTCTGGTTATCTATCTGTTTACTTCTCTGGCCTGCATCTGTACTAGTAAGCACGTTTTTATCATATACAATTAATTAAACTGTCATGCCCGCAAATCTGAAAATAAGGGGAGGGAAGGTGGTCACGCCAAAATCCATGCCTAACTCCACACTTGACTGCTTTCTATTGCGAGCGGCAAAGACTATTGATAAGGAGATTGAGGTTGCCGAACGGCGGCTATCAGTAGGAGGAGGTCCGGTTAGCTCGGCCACCGACCCAGACCTGTTGGATGTTCAGTATGCTCAAATAATTGATTTTAGCCAAACAAATTTCGCACCCATGAGTAGCTTTGTGGCTCCATCTCCCACTAAGCAGCCCTACACAGCACCTCTAACTTTACCAGTACGAGAGACGGCGGGCAAAAGAAGAAAAAAGTTAAACACATAGAGCCCACAAGGTGCACACGGACTAGGTCAAAGAGAAAGTCCCAGGACACATGCCCAGAAGCTCCGACCTCACTCCTACAAGGTCCAGCTATCTCGAATGGAACTAATTAGTTATCACCAACTCAGCCAGTAGCTATTCCTCAGCAAATGACTGTGGCACTAATATCCCTGATAGAAAAGACGATTTCTAGAAATTTTCTACCGATCTTAGCTAGATTAGATAAACTGGAGTCTACTGTGGCAACTATGCATTCTATGGTTAGGGATTCAATTACAGGGGTAGGGGCAAAACTGAACCCACTGATCCGGGGGCACTGTTCAAAGGGGGAGTCAAAACCAACATGAGGGGTCATCTGTCATATGCAACACTCAACCACCCTATCCTGTGAATAATGCCGTCCCCAGAAATCCAGCCAGTGCAGTAGCACAGAAGCATCAAGGGTCCCCTAGCACTAGTCAAGGGGCAAATATACGCATGCTTCCAAGTAAAATTAAGTCTGGTCCACCGCCCGTAGTTACTACTGGGAATGATGTATGCACAAACTGCACAAACCAACTAACACCCCCATTACTGCCCCACAAAAAGGGCCCAATTATTCGAGACGATAAAGCGACCCTACATCTTCCACCAAAGTGCTGTCCTTATGTAGCCATTCTCACTAATGTTCCCACCCTGCAGGAAAATCAGATTGAATCACAGTCTCAACTAAAAAATAAAGGGGCAGATTTACAAGCCCTGTGCGCCACTTTTGCACCGCCGTTGCGTCACTTTTGTGACGCAGCGGCGGCGCAAAGCTAGCGCCATGCTGCGACAGATTTACAACGTGATGCATCTAGGGAGATGCGTCACGTTGTAAAGCCCTGCGTCACATTATATCCGCGTCAGGTTTAATGTATGCAGGGTGGGCGTTACTTCGGAAAAAGCCTCGGAAAAGTGAGGCAGTGAAATCTACAAGATTTCACGCAGTCACTTTTCCGGCGCTGGTGCGTCAAATCCTTACGCCTGCTTCAAGCAGGCGTAAGGTGTGGCACCATGTTAGGGATAGGGCAGGTTGGAACAGTGCTGGAGTTGCGTGGCGCTTGCGACACAACTTCAGCACTGCGCCAACCTTACCCCGGCAGATGCGTCACGCATCTGCTTGTCCTTGCGCCACGATGCACCGCATTGTAAATGCGGCGCATCTGTGGTGGCGTAAGGGCAAACTTGCGTGACGCATCTTCCCTGGCGCATCCCTGCTGATTTGCAGGGATGCGCCAGGGAACGTAAATCTGCCCCAAAACCTGCCACTGGCTCCAACAGAACACTCATTTTTTTAACTCAGACTACCATGATATTTTACTTGTGCGACGAGTCAGCTGGATTGGCCCGCTACGCAAATCATTCCCTGGAGATTGTATTGTTATAAATTGTAGATTCCCAATTATTGCTAGTCGGTTGTTGGGAGGGAGGTCTTACCTAAATAATCAGATGTTGGGCAAAGCCATCACAATTTTACCACTTGGGTTCTTCTACAGGCACCTTGAAAATAGTGAGAGGAAAACTTTGGCCAGTGAAATGGTCAGTGTAAGGACTTCTACACATCATGAGGCCCCTCCTTTGGAAACTAGAAACAGGTACCATCTCCTGAGTACTCTGGATTCTCAAGATTGACTATCCAGAGAATCTTCATCTCTTGCAGAAGATATATATGCTATGCAGTCCGCTGCCATATCAATGCCATGCACCAGCAGTGATCCTGTTTCAAGTGATCTTGCAACAAATAGTATTCATCTCCATTCCCAATTAATGCCGGGGGGGGGGGGGTCACCAACACCATAGGACTTACACAGGAATCCTTAGCCAACCCCCAGGACTTGAAAATCTTATCCTGGAATATAGCCGGTATAAAGTCCAAGATAACCGACCCTGATTGGTTCGAGTTATTGGATGGTTTTCATTTTTGCTTTCTTCAGTAAACCTGGGCAATTGGACGTACCCACAGGGTAGGTTTTCTCACTTATGGTATTGAAGCCAAACAGCCGGCAGCTGGTCGTCCAGCATGTGACCTCCTAATCTGGGTTAAAAACTTGTTGGTATGCAAAATCAAGGTTTTAGATCTCGACTCAGATGAAATACTTGGGCTAGAACTATTATTGGGTAAGGAGAATGTGAAAGTTAGACTTTTTAACCTCTTTAACCGGTTTAGTAGCCCCATAGACCATCGGGGACAATAACAACTGTTGTGTCCAAATAATTATTCCAAGGGCCACACTTACCACTGGCCCACAATATTATGTAAAATAAGGAGCAGTTGGCAACGTGGAAGGTTCAAACGTTTATTAGCCACCACAGAACTCTATATAGAGGAGCCTCGTCGATCCTCACTCATCAGGTGCGCCGAGGAAGACTGCTGGCTCCTTGACAGTAACACACTTTTATACATTTATCAGTACCGCATACAAAACCTTATATGTGGAAAAGTACCAGTTAGTCCTGGCGCCCCTAATGAGCTCATGCCTATTTCTAGTTTCGGTTACACATACAAAGGGTTACTATCTTTACAGAGAAGGTCGAAAGGGTGACTCCCTTCTCGTCCCAGGTCTAGAGGAATTTG
The DNA here is from genome assembly GCF_964204655.1 of Triturus cristatus. Classification (NCBI taxonomy): domain Eukaryota; kingdom Metazoa; phylum Chordata; class Amphibia; order Caudata; family Salamandridae; genus Triturus; species Triturus cristatus. The sequence continues at coordinate 134,299,102 of NC_140590.1, read as the reverse complement.
CTTGATACTCCCTTTTAGCAGATGTGACCTTGCTTCTCAGCAACTCAGCCTGTCTCCTAATAAATCCAAGACAAGGGGGAAGCAGAGGGTGTGCGAAAGAGACCACGTGATTCCCAAGCGAAAGAGCCGCAATCCAAGATGGAGGTGGTTCAGTTCTCGGCCCTTTTTGTCGTGCTAAACATAATTGGGGATTTCGAACCATTTAATACGCCATAACTAGTCAGACTATCATTAGATATACTGCGCTAATCATATCATAGTGCCTTGAATACCTCAGAACGGCCCTTTTAGCGCAGCATAGCTAATAACGGGGTCAGTCTTCGAAAATACCCTCATCGATCTGCATTAAGTCATGCGTCTCCTTCTGAGCCCGCTGGGTATCTATTCTGGTTTGGACGGGCTTGGGCCTAGGGATGGATCGGCGAACTTGAGTAGCGCAATATGCACAGCAAGCAGGCCCGCACTGTAGACAAAGGCAGCAGGTGAAAATGAACCCTACTATTCCCAAAAGAATCATAAATAACTTCCATCCCCAGGTGGTCACCAAATCCCAAAACCACCCGGACAAAGACCAAGTACCAGTCTCGGTGTGAATTTCAGAGGCTAGCCGATGCAGTTTCTGAATGGCTAAATGGACAGAAGGGGCGGAGTCAGGTATATATACACAACAGGAACTGCCGATGACTCTACAAGCTCCTCCGCGATCAGCAAGGATAACATCTAGAACAAGACGATTTTGAAGGGTCACAAGCCGGGTCGCCTGGAGTTCCACTGTGATATTAGTTAATATTCCTGCAGTAGTATTAACCACCCCTTCCACCACTCTAGATAGCCTCCTAACTTCTTTACTATTGAGGATGGGTCCCCATATGGGCAACGCCCCTTTTATGATATCAACGAAGTGTTGGGCTGGAGTGTCAGTATGGTCAGTGGCATCATTACTGGCGGCTTCAGCTTTCAGGCTCCGCCGATTTAAGGAATGAGATTTGTGATAATCAGAAGGAGCTATGTAGACCGGTGGGTAAAGGAAAGATAAGTAACATCGACCTGCCCATCCTCTGGGTAGCCAAGTGTATGCGTTTTCACCACACACAAAATAAACATTGGAAGGGGTGAGTGTTGGGGGACTACTGAAAGTCTGCAGTTTATAAGTGTAATTACATCTACTATAACCTATGAATAAATGTCCAGTACCCTGCACGCAGAAGGAGGAGGACGTATTCAGTACCGCGACCGGAATGATTTTCTCATCTGAGACATTTCGCTCCTGGAAATACTTGAAATACTCAGTAAAGTTAAAAGTCATGAAATCCAATACTTCATCCCTCAACCAGGTATCATTTTCATGATCAGTGTATACGTTCATACAGGCGGTAGGATCAAGGGTACCATCCGTCCCCTCAGCATTAGGAGTAAAACCTTGGTGTTTCTCTATATAGGCTAGAATCAAGGCATAATCCTTCTCTGAGAATCGACGTTCATCTATAGTGTAGTGTTCATATAGCATAGATAACATTTTGAACCAGGCTTCGCAACTACCTAGATAAGATAAGGGCATTGATATGAACAAGTCTTGCTTATGCATCACTGACGGGAGAAGACCACAGACCCAACAATCAGTAACATTTGTGGAACTATGAGTCTGATGTAGCATCTCAATGAAGGCATTATGTACATATGTCTGTCGGTGTCTTTCCTTATGAGGGGCAAAAGTCTGGAAATGATGTTCCTTAGGAGCAGGGGTAGACACTATCAAGGTGTGCACAGGATGGCGGAACTCTAGATATATAAACAAACCTAAGCATAGTACAAATGATACAATCAGTATAGAAATGAAAACAATTTTAACACGTAAGCTCCATGAGGAGAACATTGGCAAATGCGGGAGAATGGTACGGGGTACTATGGGCCGCCCTTCTTCAGGGACAAAACGAGCAAAAGGGTACATTTTCTCACTAAAAGTCCAATATAATCTCGGTAAAAGGGGCTACAAGCAGTCCGACCTGCCGGAGGGTGCTTCTTTCCTGTGTCCGTATAGAGCCTCACAGGCAGACTCCTATCGTTCAGAGAAACCAAAAAGTAAAAAATAAAAACTTCTCGCGTTGGGGTCGCACTTGACGCAACCCTTGTTGAAAGGAAACTCCACCTGGGCCCCCACCAACCGACCAATGTCTCTATCTTCGTTCTGAACAGAGCTTTACTGTAAGTTCCATGCTCTCAACGAGTTCAGTCCAGTGTTCTACCAATCCTCAGGTCTTTTGCCGAGGCCTCCGACTTCACTCGCCAAGGCTAGACCTGGGATTCCCTATTTCCGGGGCCGCAGGTGATATCGATCCCGACCAGGGGTTTCAGGATTCACAAACAAAACGGGCACAGTGGGGTCAGACGAGGAGCTGGGCTCCCGACCAGATGCCTAGCTTTGAGCAATTGGGTGACCACAAAAAGGGGTTTCCAGGCTCACAGCACTCTCCCCTCGCCCGTCAACCTCTCTGCGGGTGTCCAGGGAAAGTGGTTCTCTAGTGCTGGGTTCGCCCTGAGTTGGCAGGCCTTCCTCCTGGTCAAGCTGCTCCCTGGACAACGGGAGGGGAACTTGCTTAAGATGGGAGATATGGTGCTGCTTCCCCTCGACTTTCACCGCCGTTCGCGTTGCCAGGAGCACCTGGTACGGCCGGGACCAGCGCGGATCCAAACTCGATTTTCGTTGGTAGTTTCGAACCAAGACCCACTGTCCAGGTTCCACGCTGTGTCCAGGACCCTCCGGCAGGGGCTGCAGTACGGCAGATATCTGTTGATGAATGGAATGGAGATCTTTAGTCAAAGCATACAAATAGTCAGTCAACATAGGATGGTCGATGTCCCTGAAGGATTTGGGCCGGGGTACTCCCCACACGTTGGCAGGTCTGCCAAAAATTACTTCATAAGGGGAGATACCGCTCCGGGAATGGGGAGTAGTTCTTACGGACAACAGGGCCAGGGGCAGGAGATCAGGCCATTTTAATCCTGTCGTGTCCTGAAGTTTAGCCAGTTTCAATTTCAGAATCCCATTATATTTCTCAACCAGACCCGCTGACTGAGGATGTCGGGCTGCGTGAAACTTCTGCTGGATGGACAGACCCTTGCATACATACTTAACTAAATTAGCATTAAAATGTGTCCCGTTGTCACTCCAAATCACCCGTGGCAACCCATATCGGGGGAAAAACTCTTTTACCAGAGCTTTTGCGGTTGCCAGGGCAGTATTTTCCTTTGTGGGATACGCCTCCACCCATTTACTAAAAGTACAAATCACCACCAGCACGTATTTCAGATTGTTAACTCGCTCTAGCTGTATGTAATCCATTTGGAGTACTTCAAAAGGCAGGGTGGGTGGCGCAAAATTACCCGCCAAGACGGGAATGCTAACCCCAGGATTATGCTGGCGGCAAATCATGCAATGCTGGACCAAGTTCCTAGCTGTCTTATGGATATTAACATTATACCAGACAGGATCCAATGTGGCACAGATGCCCTGAACCCCTACATGTGAAGGTCCGTGTGCCATGGTTACTACCGCATTTACAAATGCGTTTGGCAGTAACCATCTACACCTCTCTGACAAGTCAGTCCAACATCCATTCTCATCAAGCCTCCCCACCTGTTCTTGCCAGTATGTCAGCTCTTCCTGGGTCACCTCTTTTTGTAGCTCTTTCACACTATCTATGGTGTTGTTAAAAACCCCTGCTTCTATCATTCTTGTCACTACAAACATGGAAGTGGTGTCAGACTGGGCTGTTTCCTTGGCGATTCTATCCGCAAAGAAATTTCCCCTCCCCACATCATCAACTATAACCTTGTGTGCACTGCATTTGACTATGGCCAAGGTCTTAGGCAATGTTAATGCAGCCAGTAATCGGTCAACTAATGGTCCATTCTTTATCTTCTCGCCATGAGATGTCAAGAATCCTCTTTCCGCCCATAACCTCCCGAAGCTATGTGCTACACCGAACGCGTACTGGCTGTCGGTGTAGACATTTAGCCTCAAGCCTTTCCCCAACTCGCAGGCCCTGAATAATGCAACCAATTCGGCCGCCTGGGCCGACCGGTATGGTATCTTTGCTGCCTCGACTACCGTTTGCAGGGTAGTGATCGCATAAGCCGCAGCTGTCGTACCATCCGGTAATCTAAAACAGGACCCATCAACATACAATTCTCCTTGGGCATCAGATAGTGGGGTGTCAGTTAGATCTATCCGGCCCTTTGTTTCTTCTTCAGTTCGAAAGATACAATCATGTATGTCTTGTCCACCATCTCCCGAAGGGAGGGGTAACAACGTGGCAGGGTTCAAATTAACACATCTTTTGATCGTTATATGAGGTGCAAACAGGGTCAATTCGTACCCTGTAAGACGCGCACTAGTTAAGTGCTGCGTCTGTGTCCTGTTTAATAATACGTCCACAGCATGAGGCACCATCACTGTCAGGTCCGTATTCAGGACTAGCCCTTCCGATTGTCTGATTGCTACAGCCAATGCCGCTGCAGCCCTCAGACAACTGGGAAGTGCTCTGGCGACATTGTCCAAAACCGCCGAGAAATATGCACAAGGCCTTTGCTTACCACCAAAGTCTTGTGTCAACACTGAAAGAGAACAACCGTCCACCTCATGCACGAAGAGCACAAAAGGTTTCCGGTAGTCAGGGGTGCCAAGCACAGGAGCAGAGCAAAGAGCAGTTTTCAGAGCGGAAAAGGCAGTCTGGCATTCATCGGTCCAAGGTAAAGGCTCATGCACATCCTTCGTAGTTAGATACAGGAAAGGTTTAGTCAGGAGAGAATAGTTAGCAATCCATTGGCGACAGTAGGAGGTTATACCAAGCAAAGCGCGGACATCACGTTGCGTGCGAGGAACAGGCATGTTAGTTATGGTTGCGATGCGCTCAGAAGTCAACCGTCTTCCCTCCTTCGACAGGAGATGACCGAGATAGGTCACCTCCGGTCGACAATATTGAAATTTAGAGAGCGACACCTTGTTACCATGAGTGGCCAAATGCCGTAGCAGGGTAACCGTGGCATCGCGGCAACCATGTTCTGTATCAGAGGCCACAAGGAGGTCGTCGACATACTGCAATAGGACATTACCTGGCGGCAATTGTAAAGAATCCAATACTCTTTTTAGGGCTTGGCTGTAGATACTAGGGCTTTCGGTATACCCCTGGGGGGCGCGACAGAATCTAAAGCTGCGGCCCCCCAATGAGAAACCGAACAAATGTCTGCTATCTGGATGTATGGGAATACTAAAGAAAGCATTCTTCAAATCAATCACCGAGAAAAATGTTGCAGTGGGAGGAATCATGGTCAAAATGGAATTAATGTCTGGTACCACAGGATATTGGGGTACCACAATCTTGTTAATCTCTCGCAAATCAATCACAAATCGGTAGGTATCAGCATAATCAGGGGACTGGAGTACGGGGGCTCGTTTAAGAATCGGAAGAATAGGACTGTTGCAGATATTTGAAGTCGTTTCCTCCACCACCCCTGTTCTAATCAAATCAGAAATAATGGCCAGTAAAGCGCGTTCTCCCTCGGGGGCTATTTTGTACTGTGGGATCCTCGGCAATTTGGCATTCTGTTTCAGGGTGATGGACACCGGGGGAATTTGTAGGAACCCTACGTCAGTGTCCCCCAGGGCCCAAAGATCCCTCGGGAGTTTTGCAAGCTCAGGGGGTAAGGAGTCCGTTTTTGAAAAACATTGAATGGAGGGGATAGAGGTATTCCGAATGGTCAGGTAAACTCCATCAGGGGAGCAATAGATGCGGGCATGCAATCTTTTTAATATATCCATACCCAGGAGATTTTCCCCACACTGGGAGGTGAGGAGGAAAGGCGATTCTATCGTAACCGGTCCCAGAGTAAGGGAAAGTGGCTTAGAAATGGGGCTCACCACCGGAGTTCCAGAGAACCCCACGGACACATTAGTCTGGCCGGACAGAGCGGCCCCCGGGACCAGGGCACGTGAAACAGAACTGTTCATAGCCCCTGTGTCAACCAAAAACTTACCTGATGCATCCAACAATCGTGCATGGACATAAGGTCCAGCTTGATCTATCGGGATTGACACATGCCCCTTACTCTGCCCTTGGCTGTCCTATGCTTGAGTATACCCGGTGTCTTCGTCCATTACACGTCCGTCATTGTAGTACTGTTTACCTTGGCTTTGGTCGAAATAATTCTGACTGTTCTCACCTCGGGCTGCCTGTTGTTGTCTCGTGTATCCACCTCGATGCCCACTCATCCTTCCCCGTCCACGACCCCTTGAAGCAGTATTCTGCTCATACAACAACGGGCACTGTGCTCTCCAATGCCCCTCCTCTTTACAAAAAGCACATTGATTTATGCCTAGATCTGTTCGCCCAGCAGTTTGCGTCGGTCCCGCCCCTCTTGGAGCGAAATTCTGCAACCCTCTTCCTCTTCCTCTACCCCTCTCCACTTGCTGCAGTAACACTCGTGTTTTCAAATCTTTAGACTTTCTTTCTGTCTTATCCTTGCTCTCATTCTCCCGATGCTCATAATACTGAGCCATGCTTAGTATCGTGGAAGGCGTGGTGGTCGTCCAGGTACTCTCAGCTGCCTGTAACCGGGCCGATACCTCAGGTAGCAAATTGGTTACGAATCTATTAACAAATAAACGCACACCCCCCTCCGTGGCCAAGTCCTGTCCGCTGAAGTCAATGAATACTCCCTCAAACCTCGTGAAAAAATCAGATACACTCTCGTCCTTCTTTTGCTTACAGGCCGTCAGCTTGTCCCAATCTACTTTCCTGGGTGGGATCAATGAATGCATATAAGTTATTATTCTCTCAGGCAAGGTCAGTATCTCAGGTCGGGGCTTGTTCCCTGGTTTACGATCTCTATCCCAGTTTCTCAGTTGGTCCCATGTCCCACCAAATTCCGTAACATGGTCCTGGTCATGTACCTGGCGCCAAATGTCCACCGGTACTAATAAGGCAAAGAATAATTCAATATCCGCCAACGTCATTACTGCTGACGAGGCGGCCTCGGTCAGTTCCTTGTAATATGCGGTGGGGTTTTTCCTAGGATCTGGCAACTGGCTTTTTAGGGATAGTACCTCACTCCGCTTCCAGGGGGTATAGACCCATTGTTCCTGGAACTGGGCGTCTATTCCCGGGCGGGTAACGACACCGTGGGCATCCACCACTGCAGCAACTTCCGGATGGAAGATAGGGTGCACTTCTCACATAGGGAACTGGGAGAATCCGGCGGGAATGGCAGACTGCAAACGAGTTCTATAAGAAACCAAAGTCTGCACCTTCCCATACACCTCTTCCGGTGTCAACTGAGATTTGTGGACCTGATCAAGAATATCATATAATATAGCCGGAGCTTTCCCTTCCTGGTGTACCTGTTCCCACACAGAAATAAGACGGTTGGCCATATGCTCCAGGGCATGCTGTTGCATCACCGGTTCATAGACTCTCATGGTACTCCAAATATCAGCAAGAGTATAAATGGGATGTCGCATCCACTGGGAGGCTTGTGTGGCAATAGTTTCCCTTTCTTCCGTTCCCAAGGCAGAACGAGTGAACAACCTCCTACCCTCCGTTAGACTGGCCGGATGTATTGGAGTAGTCACAGATGTTACCGGCGTGGTACTGGCGGAGGAGGAGGGCAGAACAGAAGGGGAAGACATTGGCCCCGGCAACAGCTGAGGGGTCCCGGCTGCAGCTGCCGTCAATAAATTAGGCAGCATGGCCATAACTTCAGACACAGATGTCGGTAACCGGGAGAGGTTCGGCAGGGAGGGAGGGGTAGTAGTGGCCGGGGGAGCCGAAGCCGAGGCCCCCAGGGACATATTTGGGGCCGGGGCCGAGGCCCCTGACACCTCCGGATATATCCTCTGTGGTACATAAGGGGGCGGTGGCCTAGTGTCTAATAAATCCTCTATTTCATCTTCCGCATTCGGGCGGGTCACATAGCTCTTATCAACCTTCAATCTAAATTCGCGATTCATGCAATCCAATCCTTTTTCTACTCTTTCTCGGTCATAGGCCATAGCTTTCTGAGTAACATTCTGTCCTGCCTTGGCTCTAGCTACTTTATCCTCCCTTATTCGCCGTTGTTTGGCCTCCTTCTGCCATGCAATTAGAGCATCGAACATGGCCTGCCTACTTCGCCTAGAAAACAGTTGTTCCTGTAGGAACGCAATTTTCTTCTCATCAAACGAACCCGTCTTGGGCCATCGTAACTCCTCATTTCCCTTGGTATACTTATGCCACAGAGTGCAGAACAACAACGGAGAGATCCCATGTTTGACATACATAAAATGGCTAGGACTGCCCTCCGGCGGGGCGGGTTGGCTCTCAGCTAATCTGGAGTCACTTGTTCGACAGCAGCAGCCAAAACAATTCAATTTACTAAAACAGGACATTTTGGTTAGTTTTCAGACATGTATACACAAAACAACAATCAACACGAATCATACACAACATACAATCGGTATCAGAGAACCAAGCCCGTCGACTCTGGTTCACAGTCCAAACACCAAACTGCACGCGGGATTCCGGCCACCCTCCTGGCTCACCACTAAGACCAGCCCCCAACGGGGGACTTGCCCCGTCAGGAGTATGCCTTGTGGCTACCCAGTCTAGGTCGCAGGTCTCTCCACGTGCAATCCGTCTGTATTCCTCCGGCGCGCCGTTTTTTAATCAAATCAAATGCAACCTGTACGTACTTCGAGTCAAACCACGGAAATGCTAACCCGATCAAGCAAGACACCACTCTCCGGTGCGTGCCTTCAAATTAATGCACCGCTGTCCAGCGCGAGCTTCAAACAAATGCGATCCGTGTTCAAATCAAAAATGCATCGTTCTCAACGAATGCTCTTAAATCAATCAAATAGCACACCGTCTTCAACGCGTGCTTTAACCAATAATGCACCGTTTACAACGCGTGCGTCAAATCAAATCAATACTCACCGGGTGCACCCAGATACGAATGTTCATTCTCCGCTGCCAACTCCTCCCGACCAAATCAGTCCATTTTCTGGGTTCAGCCCGTAGGACCCCGGTGAAGGGTAACTAGCAGCAGGGGACGTACCGAAAAGTCGCGCAGGGTGGGAGAAATCCTCAGGCTCCTCTCCCGGCAACCGGTCAGGACGCCCCCAATCCCACCACCCGAATACGGGGGGGGGGGAAAGACCCTTTCACGGGGTCCCTTCGTGGTCACCAACTGTTGTGTCCAAATAATTATTCCAAGGGCCACACTTACCACTGGCCCGCAATATTATGTAAAATAAGGAGCAGTTGGCAACGTGGAAGGTTCAAACGTTTATTAGCCACCACAGAACTCTATATAGAGGAGCCTCGTCGATCCTCACCCATCAGGTGCGCCGAGGAAGACTGCTGGCTCCTTGACAGTAACACACTTTTATACATTTATCAGTACCGCATACAAAACCTTATATGTGGAAAAGTACCAGTTAGTCCTGGCGCCCCTAATGAGCTCATGCCTATTTCTAGTTTTGGTTACACATACAAAGGGTTACTATCTTTACAGAGAAGGTCGAAAGGGTGACTCCCTTCTCGTCCCAGGTCTAGAGGAATTTGCTTGATACTCCCTTTTAGCAGATGTGACCTTGCTTCTCAGCAACTCAGCCTGTCTCCTAATAAATGCAAGACAAGGGGGAAGCAGAGGGTGTGCGAAAGAGACCACGTGATTTCCAAGCGAAAGAGCCGCAATCCAAGATGGAGGTGGTTCAGTTCTCGGCCCTTTTTGTCGTACTAAACATAATTGGGGATTTCGAACCGTTTAATACGCCATAACTAGTCAGACTATCATTAGATATACTGCGCTAATCATATCATAGTGCCTTGAATACCTCATAACTCTGACTAATTATCTTGAGTCAGCCCCGGGGAGTCACAGACTGATAATCTCTGGAGAATTTAATACAACTTTTGAACCGGTTGATTACATATAGGATCTTATTTCAGGCGAAAACATGGCCAGGGGGATTGCTAAACTTCATTTACCACCTTTTAAGAAATGCACTAGAGTGGGACAACAAGTTTGTCACTCACTATTGCATTTGGGGTCAGAGCCTGTAACAGTCGGACACACTCTGATAAAGGAGCGTGTCACACTTTTAAAAGGGGGGCGTCAAAGTCTCGGATTTACTATATTCTCGTCGATCTCGATCTTTGGTCTAGTGTCAAAGATATGGCTATTTTAACCTGTGAAGACAGTGATCACAAAGCCCTGTCTCTTACGTTGACTGGTCTAGCCTCATTGTACGGTCATTCCAGGTTGAGAGCACTCCGGTCATCACCACAAATAACAACAGAAGAGTTAAGTGGCCCCTTGTTTTAACTGATCCAACTGCACTCCCTAAAATAAACATAGAGGTGGAGCAGACCCTAATAGTCTTGAGTGCCTCTACCACAGGGCCAGAAGTTGGTATGACCACTTTTTTAAAGTTGATTTTAAATATAAGACGTCTCTTTTATAAACAATGTTCTAGATCAAAGCAGAATACAGCACCTTGGTATAATGAAGCCTGTAAAAAAGTTAGGGATGACTTATTTGAAGTGGTGAAATGTAAGTCTCCCGCAGATGTCAAAAGTTGCAGAAAGTTAAATTGGCACAAAATAAGGCAAAAAGGGATTGGAAGTCTGAAAAGTGGAGCATGCTTTTAGATGCTGTGAAACATAAGAATAGCCAACTTTTCTGGCACCTTCTGTCGAAGGGGTCACCAAACCTAGAAACGGAAACAGACTTCCACATTCAGCCCCATGTGTGGGAGGAATATTTTGGGGATGTATTTGCAGGCCAGGGGCTCTTACACAATCCAGGCACATATATGAATCCTCAGGGTTTTGAAATATCAGATGGAGACAATATAACTGTAGACGAAACCATCATGGACATAAATTTGTTGCAGAGTGGGAAAGCCCAGGGCCTAGATAAGCACCCAGGAGATCTGTTCAAAGCCAAACCTATTATATGGGGCACTTTGCTCCAAAAAGTCTTTAACATCATCTTGCTTGGGGGAGCCATTCCGGAAACCTGGCGGGGCGCCAAAATTATTCCCATCCACAAAAATGGCGACAAAGGGTCGATTAGCAACTATAGGCCCATCAGCTTAATAGATGTTTCTCAAAAAATATTTAGCAAAATCATTTTGACTACAATCCATAATTGGACTGAGGAAAATAATGTTTTGTCTGACTTACAGGCAGGATATAGGGCCTCCACAAGCACCACTGACCAAGTCTTTAGATTCCTCCTGTTAATATAGAAGGAAGTTACCATCAGAGGAGGTCATCTATATGTGGTGTTTGTGGACCTAAAGACGGCCTTTGACTCTATAGATCGGTCCCAACTCTGGCTAGCATTGAGCGAATTAGGAATACCACCTTACATACTCAGAATCCTTATTCAGCTGCACTACGACACCTATGCCAAGGTTAGGTGGATTTCCGATGGCAGTCTGACCAGTACATACTGATCCGGAAAGGCGTGCACCAAGCTTGCGTCCTTGCTCCTACATTATTCACCCTCTACATTAATGGTTTAATTGGTGAACTCTATAATTGTGGCGGTGACCCCCCGAAATTGGTAGACAGCGCAGTGCCTTGTCTGCTTTTTGCGGACGACACACTGCTTATTGCCAGAATACGCCGAGGAATCCAAAACCTTTTAATTAAATTTGCTAAGGTTTGCAAAGAAAAGGGCTTAGAAATAAACTGCTCCAAAACCAAATATATGTCTTTTCATCCCTACAAATCCAGCAAGGGTCAACTCGTGCTGGGCTCGCAAGTTGTGGAGCAAGTTAAGTCCTTCGATTACTTGAGAGTTCGTGTCAGCCATAGGCTGGTATGGAATCCGCAGCTGGAAAAGAGTACTTTGACCCTCCAGCATGTAGATTGTGCCATAGTACGCAGGGCTAGGGCTTCCCCTTACTGGCCCATTTCACCTATCCTAGAACTTCATAGGGCAAAAGCACTAGGAGCAGCCCTATATGGGGCTGAGCTATGGGGGCTGGAAAATCTGACGGACCTAACCCTTGCTGAACATAAATTTATTAGAGCCATCATGAACCTGCCAGTGAACACACCACTCCTGCCGCTAAGACTAGATCTTGGTTTAAAACCTATTGAACACGTTGCTATTCTCAGGACACTCTTGTTTTGGATAAGGGTTTGGACAAGTAACATCCAGGTCCCGTTGAAGGAAGCCATGGTCGAGCTGATTGCCCTGCACAAGCAAACAGGTCGAATTAAGTGGTTCAACAAGATCAAGGCTTGGTTCTTAAAAATAGGGTTGGGGCAGCTCTGGGAGGAACCTGGGACCATTATTAAATCTATGGTCCCCCTTGTTAAAAAAGGTTCTGGAGACTGATGGTCTCGGAAAACATTGAACGTACTGCACATGGCATTTTAACCGTGAGGGTCTTAAATGTAGTTTTGGTTTTGAAACTTTCCTGGACGATATCAAACCACCACAGGCACGAGCACTGTATACCCAACTTAGATACGGAACCATTCCCTTAAATGCAAGGAGAAGTTGCTGGGGAAATGTGTCGGTCAACCCAGTGTGCCCTTCATGCCACACTGCTCCCGAGACACTTGAGCATTTTCTCTTCTGCTGTCCCTCCTATGCTGATTTTAGAAGAACCTGGATAGCTCCTGTCTGCCGTATGCTTTCTATTAGGTGTCTTTTGGAAGACACACTGATTTTTAAATGAGACACCACAAGTTGGTTAGTGTTCGCTATTTCGAGATTCCTGCTATTTGCCTGGTGGAAGAGCTCAAAATGTGTTAACTAGTCTCTGAACATTGTTGTGCCTATTTAGCTCTACCTGTTTTTATGATTGATCCTGCTCAGTATGTTTTTATGGGACTTACAACTTTGTATTTTAATGGATATCATAATGAACATTCTTTTGATGCAATATTACTTGTTTTTATTCTGATGTACTGTTTTTTATGATGAGAATGATCATACTTTTGATCGAATAAAGTAATAATGATAATAGTATGTTTTCAATCTGTCATCACCTTTGACCCCAATGACCCATTAAGGGAAAAGGCACACCAATGCTAAATCCTTAGCCCGCGAGATTGGAAGCCGGGCCTAATGGAAGAAGACAACACTCTAGCGATGAGAAAAGTAAACTCACAGTTATATCTTATCAAACTCCTATCTATGCAGATTGATTTACTTTTGAACAAGACTTTGTTACACCTGTCAAAGACTCACAGTTTAAGTGATAAACCTGAGACAGAGAGATCCTGGAAGTACGTGCTCACACAAAAATTCAAATAATAAATGTTTATTATAAAGGTCCTATATGAACTTTAGGCACAGTTCGCATCATCATTTGATCCATCAAAATGTCAATAAACATTGTGAGGACACTAGAACAGAAATGAAGACATTGCATTTGTTTTCCATTAGCTTCCAAACCTTCAAAACAAAAATGCTAAACCCTAATCTAACTAAACTCTAGTTACGTGTTAGGAATAATACAAAAGAGAAAAGAATACTAAAGGACACCCAAACACATACAAACCTTAATAATGACATGAAAGCAGGTATGTCCCAGGTCTATCATTCCTGATCCTGCTCATCCCATAGGAGCCGACAGCCAGCATCCCCCTGCTGAGATGTGCTGCTAAATGACTTACCTCAGGCTTAATCATTCAGGGAGGCTGAAAGATGGAAGTGCAAACTGCAGACTTCTGGGGTTACTGTTGGTGTCGGTCCAGCAGCATCTCCAGTCAGCTTTCAGATCTCTCTGACCCAGATCCCAAAAGCAATGCTTGTTATAGGATGCATCCACTCCTCTAATTATATATGGACAAACCCAAGATATTATCATTGATTCTGATCCACTTACACTGATCATATGTTAGATCCGAACAATTCAGAGCAAGGTTACTTCATAACTGACTTTTGCACATATATTAAAATGTATCAATATCTACTTGACTGATTGAGGCATTTTTATGACATAATCTAGTTCAAACTAAGGACATCACTGATGTTACTTCTTTCTCTTCCGGTGTTTTGACGTCAGCCAGTACCCGTGTTACGTCATCACTTGGAATACATACCAGAATCGTAGGGTGCTCTACTACCAAAGATGCTCGCTGCACATCCCCAGAAAATATTGTTTGAACTTCCTCTGCTCAGAACCATTTGCAGCACTCCCAGGACTCTGCAGCTTCAATGACATTGGTGGGAAGGCAAAGCATGAAGCCACCTCTGGAGGCCCAGAGAGAAGGAGGGAGGGGTGATGCTGTGGTGCAATGCACTAAGGTCAGGTCTGAGCACCAAAAAGCATCTCTTTCTGAATCACCTTTCAACGTCATACCAATAACTTTCTAATCACACTACTTAGTAGGTTAGAACAAATACACTTTACATAAAGCACACTTCACTTTAGCACAAGATTATGCATAAGCACAATGTGTTCTATGTTAATATCGTATCAATAAATATTCACCATGCTTTAGGGTGATAATTTCACCACAGCTATATGGCACATATACTGTGTAGTCTCTTCTCTATAGTGTGGGGTGACACAAACAGGGGATGTCTCTAGCTCTACAGCATGAGTCTGTGGGGGGTTTATGAAGAGGTCTCTTCTCACAAGAGTACAGTGTCAGACAAGGCTTGCAATACAGTTCTCTGCTCACACACCCTCCTTAACAACATTTGGTCGAAGTTATGTCTGGACTAGATTGTGAATTGTAGACTGAGCCAGTGCAAAAACTTTTCAGTGGTATTTGACATTGAATGAGTAATGTAAATGTCTTTTTTTGCATTCATCATTGGTACATATGTTGGTGCAATACTACAAACCTGGACATGAGCTTCAATGGTGCCCTAAACTACTGTCTAAAGAAAGGAGCCACTTGTTTCAAAATTGTATGTTGTCAAATCTGTCAGCTTACCGGCTGGAATTCTAGTTGTTTTCATTGAGGTGCCTGAGTATGATCAGAAGAGTAATGTTCCAAAACAGCAAACTACTCGTAAAGCACAACATAACAACCTATATATTATCTTTATATTGAAGAGATGCCAGACAAAATATGCATTGACAAAGGCAATAGGTTTCCTTAGTGAATCCTATTGGCATTGCTAATTCTTTTTTTGGCTTACATAGTGTTAAACCTGACAGCCTTAGGGCAGTCTTTCACCAATGTTTTGCATTCCTCCTCCACTTGTCTGACCTCGGTTTTGCTGATATTTGGACTCTGTACACGTTACCACTGCTAATCATGGCTAAAGTGCATTGGCTCGCTCCCCTAAATATGGTAAGATTGCTTCATCCCCACTAAAGTGGTAATACATGCACCCAGAGCCTGTAAATTAAATGCAACTAGTGGGCCTGCAGCACTGATTGTGCCACCCACTTAAGTATCCCTTTAACCATGACTCACACCTGCCATTGCAGAGACTGTGTGTGCAGTTTACATTGTCATGCCAAAAATAAACCGTTTGCCTGGCCCAAACCTTCCTTTTTTATTCATATATGTCACACCTAAGGCAGGCCCTGGACAACCCAGGGGCCAGTGTGTAATGTATTTAAAAGGCAGGGCATGTACTTTTCAGTTTTACATGTATTGATAGTAAAAAATTCTCATATTTGTTCTTCACTACTGCCAGGCCTATCTCTCCCATAGGATAACATTGGGATTACTTTATTACATTCTATAAGTGTCATTTCCAATTGAGAAGAGATAACTTTTCAAGTCTGGTGTCACACTTTAATATCCAAACATATAGTGAAGTTGGATTTTAAATTGCAATTTTGAAAATGTAACTTTTAGAACGTTGGCATTTTTATGCTTTAGATATTTGGTGCCTGTAGCCTGTCTCTGTTCACATGACAGGGTGTGAGAGACAGGTGAGTTTTGTGTTTTCCTCCTGGACAGCTACACACAATAGGAGCTTAACTGTATATCAATGGGCCATGTCTGGCAGGATGGGAGGGAGGTGCTGGGCACAGCCTCACACCTGAATAGACTATGTCCTGTCCACCCACAAGGAAGGGCTGCATTGTCACCTGTAGTAAGTCTGGAGCCAGAGCAGGAAGGGAGGATCCCTGAGTACTTCAAAGGGGATGTCTTTAGAGTCTCTCCCACTTCAAAGGCACCACTGGCTAAAAGTCCTGCAAACTCACACACCACCACTTCAGTAGACTTCTGTATCTTTGAATAATGTGCTGCTGAAGGACTGCCTTTCCGCTGGATTGCTGTTCTGCTGAACTCCTGAACTCCTGCTGTGCTGACCTGCTGGCTTGCTGCCTTACTGCCTGAGTGAAAAAGACTGGACCTGCATCACTTGACCCCAGAACCCAGAGTGAATAGAAGGGCTGGTTGGCTGGCCTCCTGAACTGAAGCATCAGGGACATAACAGGCTTCCAACCCCTGCACCGGGACTCTGCCATCTGTGAGTCTACCCTGCCAAGTGGTGCCACCAATGACCTGGACCTTTGGAAGTGGACCTAAGGTGCTTGCCTGCAGAATAGACGCATCTTCCCTGCTGAGAGACATATGCTCAAGCAGAACTGCTGCATCTTCTTGGTTCATCGGTTCTGAGAAGAACCAATGTACCATCACTGTTGTGTGGATTGCATCTGTTGCAAAAGACTTGCATCGCTGCCACCTCCCACATCTTGGGACCGATGCATCGCCTTCGGAACCACCAGGGTATACGTGTACCGGGTGAGCCCACAGGAGAGGATGATGAGGTGGAGGATCCACCTGCTGCAGAAGGGGAGGATTTGACCCTTAGAATAGAACTCCCTGCCAGGACAAGGAGCAATGTCTCTTCCCTTGGCCTATCCACAGACAAACTGGTAGAGAGGAAGGAGGATAAGAGCTCAAGCTGCAAATGGCCAAATTAAAAATAGAGGAGAAAAAGGCTGAAAGAACCTTAGAGGAGAAGACAATTCTACTGGCTCATGAATTGAGTCTGAAAGAGCTGGACATCAGAGCTACACAAGCAGATTCCAGCAGTGATCATGGCAGCATATCCACAGTGACAGAGGGAGACAAAACAGTTCGCACTCCCAGGGATATGGTGCCCAGTTATGTGGTAGGAGACAACATAGACAAGTGGTTTTCTGCCTGTGAGGTAGCCCTGAGGGTCCACAAAGTCCCAGAATAGAATTGGGGAGGTAGTCTGGGGAAACACATGCACACCTCTAACACTAGAGATTGAGGACCAAACCATGTACACTCCATTGAAAGCCATTTTAATTGCAAAGTTTGGACTGACACCTGAAAAGTACCGCCAAAGGTTCAGGGACAGCCAAAAGCTCCCCAACCAGTCCTGGCTAGATTTTGCAGATTACTTCAGCAAAGCACTGAATGATTATAACAGGTTGTACAATCTAATTATGAGAGAGGACATGCTCAGTATTTGTTTTGCAGAATTGCCTCAGTACCTACAGTAAGTTGACTGACCACTAGAAACTTTCTGAGGAGGCGGACCTCTGGGTTAGCATCATTGTGTCCAAATAAGTATCTGAGTGAGACTCCTACAAAGGTGGTCAGGGTTCCATACAGAAGAAAGGGGTAGGGGCATTTAAAAAGAAGAAGGTCTCTAAAGGCACCCAAAATAATTATCAAGGGAGTAGTGGTTATCAGTCCCAGTCTGACTCTAAGAAGAAAGGGTTCTTTGACAAGCAAACAGGGACATTTGATACCCCAATGTACAGCGTGCTACAAGTATAGTCTCAGGGAACTTTGGGGAGTAGACAGAGGTGCCACTAGTTTCACTGGGGAATAAGGAGATAGTGCCAAAAGCCCACATACCTGCCAATTCTTCAAAGTACAGGCAGGGGATCACCATTAATAGGCAAATGGTGGAGGCTCTGAGAGACACAGGAGCCAATGTGACTACTGTAAAGATTCAGTTGGTATCCTCAGAGCAGGTGCTTCCTAACACATTCCACTAAGTCATCACCGCTGATGATTGTGAGAGCCTTCTACCGGTGGTTCTGGTTCCCTTTGAATGGGGGTGGGGACTCAGGTTCTCTGAAAGTAGCTCTGAGCCCTGCCATGCTTGTAGATTGTCTGTTAAGAAATGACCTGAAGCACACTACCTGGAGGTAAGCAGAGCTTAGGTCACACTTGGAGATGTTGGGATTGGCTGAGTGGGACTGTATGACCACACTGTCCATGGATCTCTGTGAAGGGAGTCAAAGACATCTGGAGCTGGAACAATGTCCAAGGCAGCTGCCAAGAGGGGCAGGGTAGTGGGAAGCCAGCCCCTGCAGTTCCCACAGTCAAGGTTGGTAGGGCACCTGAGGAAGAGGCCCCAGAGCCAACTGGGGAGGACATTGCTGCCCTGGGTGACCTGCCTGAGTTTGCTGGTTGGCAATTTGAGGGTGGGCCCACCAGGAAGGAATCCTGCAAGATGCAGAAAGAGTGCCCCATTCCAGAGGGCTTGAGATGACAAGCCAAAGCCCAGGCAGCAGGTGACACCTCTGTGGATCACTGGATCTATTTCGAGAATGCCCTCCTATATAGTGAGCCTAAAGCTCCTGGCTCTGATGCAGCCCATGTGCTGGTGGTCCCACAATGTTACTGGACATTTCTACTGGGTTTGGCTCATGATATACTCCTGGCAGGACATCTAGGGCATGACAAGACATTTGCCAGGCTTGTTGCCCACGTCTCTTGGCCTCAGATGAAGACAGCCCCAGATGCATTCTGCAGGCCCGGTCCCACCTGCCAGCCCTGCGGGAAGTCAGGGACAAAGCACAAATGCTCCCTGACTGTATAACTGCTGCTGGTTCTTCCTTTAAAAAGGGTTGGCATCGAATCATTGGACCCTTGAACCCCAAAACAGCCTTAGTCAAAATGTTTTTTCTGGTCTTGGTGGACCATGCCACTTGCTATCCAGAGACCATCCATCTGAGGTCATCGACTGCACCTGTGGTGGCCAGAAGTCTCATGGGGATTTTTACCATTTGGGGTTCCCTATGCAGGTAGTGTCTGACCAAGTCACTAACTTCATGCAGAGTACATGATGTCCATGTGGAATGAGTGTGGGCTGACCTACAAGATCACCACACCCTATCACCATCAAACCAATTGTCTTGTGGCGAGAATCAACAAGATCTTGAAAGTCATGATAATAGGCCTGCTTGTGCCCTCTTGACATAAGTGGGACGTCCTCCTTCCATGCCCTCTCTTTTCCTACTGGTAGGTGCGACACAAAGGAGTAGGGTTCAACTTCTTTGAGCTCCTATATGGCTACCCTGTTCAGGGACTCTGAGCCTTGTCAGGGAGGGTGCTCATACACATGATGGTCCTCTGCAACCAAATGAACCACTTCTGGAAAAAGTAAAAAAGCAGCGTGAGGCCAGCCAAGAGGTTATGATGCTTGTTTATAATAAGAAGGCCACTCTGGTAGAGTCTCAACCAGGCCTGAAAGTATGGGTCACGGAGCCTGTGGAGCCCAGAGCTCTCCAGGATTGCTGGATGGTCCCCTACAAGGTGAAAGAGCGAAAGGGGATTCCACCTACCTGGTGGACCTCCACACTCCTAGGAATCCCTAAAGGGTGCTCCACGTAAATTGCCTCAAGCCTCAGTTCTAGAGGTTCGAAGTGAGCATGCCCTTGGTGACAGATGAGGGAGTGGAAGAGGAGAGAGTGCCTCGCCCTGACTTCCTGTCTGCCCAAGAACATAATAGGTCAGTGAAAGGTGTCATCCTCTCCCCTACACTGATCCCAGAGCAGCAGAGTGATTGTTACCGGTTGCTGGGATGGTTCGCTGCCTGTTCTCCCTCACCCCTGGACTCACACACCTGTGCAGCCATAATATTGACACTGTAGACAGTCCATCTGTGAAGAACAAAATGCACAGGCTGTCAGATAAGGTGAGGGAAAGTCTCCAAGATGCTGATGTTAAGGGTTATTTAGCCCTCCAGCGGTTCCTTGTTCATACCTGTAATGCTGGTGCTCAAGGCAGCCCCACCGGGCGCCACTCCAGAACTTAGGTTCTGTGTGGACTACAAGGGTCTCATTTCCATCAAGAATACTGACACACCCCCTATTCCCCACGCGTATGAGCTCATCAACATGATTGTCGCTTCCAGGTTCCTCAGTACTTTTGATTTGACATCAGGGTATCGACAGATCGCTCCGAGTGAGGAAGCATAAGAGAGGTCATCATTCTCAACCCCAGAGAGCCTCTTCCAATTTCAGGTGATGCCTTTTAGCTTGAAGAATACCCATGCCACCTTCCATAGATTGGCCAACAGCGTCCTAGCTGAAAAGGAGGCCATCTGCACCACCTAGCTGGTTTGCATCCCTGTCTACAGCTCCAGTTGGGAGGAAAACCTCAAGGAGGTGCTTCAGGTCTTGCAGCAGGCAGGCCTGACTATCAAGGCTAGTAAGAGCCAGATAGGGCAGGGCTCTGTGGTGTATCGAAGCCAGCTGCTGGGCGGGGAAAGATGCAGTCCCTGCAGATTGATGCCATCATACCAAAGGTTTGTTGTTTGACAATTTCAAACAATCATCTTAGGCGATTCCTTGCATTGTTGAGATCGGCTCTGAAAAATGATGATGTATTCCAGGTGTGTTTTTGTTGGTGTTCCATTGTTCACATAGCTTGATTAGAAGCAGTGTCGAGGGTTCCTGTCTCCATAATCTTTCTGTGAGTCTAAGACTCCTCCTTTCCTAATTTAGACTTGGATTTTACCAAGGATGGGAGGATTTGAGTTTTTGTCTTTTGAGGCTCAGTGTGGCTACTGACTCCAATATGTATGATGATGTTTGGTTGTAGTGCTCGGGTAATTCGAGAACATTCTTAGCTCCCTTTGGGGGGGAGGAAAGGGGAGTTTTCTTACAAAGTGCGGTCAGTTCGGTCCTGTCTATGTTTTTGGTGTCTCTTACCCAGTGTTTCTGTTTGGTTTCTGGCCCTTTAGGCCTCTGACCTTATTAGTGGACTGCTCCCTTCCCAGCACCGCTCCGCCTGGTAGCTGCTGCCCCCATTGATGCTGCTGACCCTCTGGTCAGGAGCTTGAGGCCCTCAACCACCCACGGGATCCTGCCTGTGCCTCATCCCTAGTGGTAGATTGTCACTGCTCTACTGCTGAACTGCTCTCATTCTCTCTTTGTCTGCTTTCTTGTGCATTTTTTTGCCTTTTTGATTGCATCCTTCTACCTTTGCACTCTTTTTTTGCCCCTTTTTGCACTTTTCTTTTTCATTTTGCTGCTCATGCCCCTGCCGCTGCGATTCACCATGGCCCCGGCCCCCTCCTGTGACACTTTCCTGCTCCCCATGTTCCTGCCTCCTAGCTGTCCAGCCCCCATGCACACAACTTAATGGCAGCGACAGTGAGGCCGAGTGCAGCGGGTGTGCCAATGGCACTCCAAAGGCAAACCCATCTGCGCTTGGACTACACCCAGTGCCACGGATCCTGGTTCTCAGACATTCCAATGAAACAAAGCCAGCCAACAAACCCTCCTCACCCTCAACACAGGATGCCATGCCACCTGCCACCTCGTGTCACTAAAGCCACCCAAGGACCCTTCTCCTGCGGTAACTGCAGCTACACCCTCACCAACCTCCACACTGCAGCTCCCCTCACTGTCCAGCCGACCAACAGCGCACCCGACTGACTCAGCTGCATCCTTCTCAACATGTTCTCACTTCACAAGCACGCCACAGAAAGCTGGGACCTCATCGACTCCGTCTCTCCCAACATCGCCTTCCTCATGGAAACCTGGACTAACCCCAGCTCTGGACCGGACATCGCCACCACCATCCCCGATGGCTACAAAATCACTCGCAAGGACTGCACTCCCCGACCAGGAGGAGTCATCGCCATCGTCCACAAGAACACCCCCCACCTGACGACCTAATGGCAACCATGGAACACCACCACTTCCAGATCCAGACCAAACCCAACACCACCCTCTACAGCACCATCGTCTACAGGCCTTCCGACCCCTGCCCACCCTTCACCGACATCATCGTCAACTTCATCGCACCCCAGGCTCTCGCATCCACCAATTACATCCAACTCGGCGACCTCAATTTTCACCTGGACAACTCCAGTGGCCAAAACTCCGCATCTCTTTTGGAGAACCTCCCCAACATTGGACTCAAGCAGCAAGTCGTTGCTCTGACCCTTGCAGCGGGACACACGCTCGGCCCTGTCTTTCTCTGCCAGCAGAACATCACCTACAACCACACCACTGAACTTCTCGGGACCGATCACCAGTGCCTTCACCACACCCACCGTACAACAGCACCCTCATCGCCTCCCCGTCGTAACTGGAACAAGGTCACCAAAGAACATGTCACCACCTTTCTCACCAATACCACACTACCGACATCAGCAGACGCCAACACCACAGCACACAATCTCCACTGATGGATCTCCAGCTGCGCCAACACTCTGACTCCTCCTCAAGAAGGCATCTGGCAAGCAACACCACATGAAAGTCAGCTGATTCACTCCCACCCTCCATGAGTCTAGACACACCTGTAGACAACTCAAGAAGAGATGGAGGAACAATAAAACCCCGGAAACCCACACAACCTTAAAAAATGCTGTCACTGCACACCACCTCCTCCTCAAAACCACAAAGAAACCGTCCCTCCAAGACAGAATCAATACCAATGCACATAACAGCAAAGAACTCTTCGCCATCATCAGGGAGTTTGCCAGGACCAACAGCGAGACCACAGATGTCCCACCCTCGCAATAACTCTGCGACAAACTCGGCACTTTCTTTCACCTCAAGATAAGGCAGATGTACGACAGTTTCAACACCCATGGCCTTCCTGCCATGCCCGACAGCACAGCACCCAACCACGATGCACCCCAACAGATCCTGTTTAACTGGACCCCCCCTCAGCATAGGTGACACACTCAAGACTGTAAAGAGCTTCCACTCTGGAGCCCCCTCAGACCCTTGCCCACACCACATCTTCCATACAGCAGCCACCTCTCTTGCCCCAGAGCTTTGCCACACCATCAACTGCTCCATCAAAACCACCACCTTTCGCGATGACTGGCAACAAGCTTAGATCAACCCACTGCTGAAGGAGCCATCTGCTGACCTGACAGACCTCAAGAACTTCAGACACATCTCCCTGCTCCCCTTCCCAGCCAAGGTCATCGAAAAGGCCATCAACTCCCAACTGTTTGAGCTCATCGACGTGAACAACGTCAATGGACATCTCCCAATCCGGCTTCCGAAGCAACCACAGCACCGAGACCGCACTTCTCGCCGTGACCGACAATATCCACTCCCTCCTCGACCAGGGTGAAACTGCAGCCCTCATCCTGCTGGGCCTCTCGGCCACCTTTGACACTGTCTCCCGCTGCACCCTAATCACGAGACTTCATGACGCTGGCACTTGCGAGAAAGCCCTGGATTGGATCTTCTTATTCCTCACCGACCGAACACAGTGAGTCAGACTACCTCGGTTTCTCTCAGAACACACATAGATCAACTGCAGAGTGCCCCAGGGCTCCTCACTGAGCCCCACCCTCTTCAACGTCTACATGGCCCCCCTCACTGCCATCGACAGGAACCAAGGACTCAACATCGTCTCCTACGCCTACGACACCCAGCTGAACCTCTCCCTCACCAACGAACCCACAGCCACCAGAGTCAAATTTCACAGCGGAATGAAGGCCGTTGCCACCTGGATAAAAGACAGTTGCCTCAGACACAACCCCGACAAGACCAAAGTACTCATCTAGGGACCCACCCCCTCAGCTTGAGATGACTCCTGGTAGCCGGGCGCATTAGGAACACCCCCAAACCCCACGGACCATGCACGGAACCTCTGCATCATACTGAACTCCTCGCTCAAAATTAACCGCCAGATCAACGGCGTATCCTTATCATGCTTCCACATGCTTCGAAAGACATTCAGATGGATCCCCACCGAATCCAGAAAGACAGTCACCCATGTACTCATCACCTGCAAACTCGACTATGGCAACACAGTCTACACCAGTGTCACCTGAAACTCTTCAGGAAACTACAGAATGTTCAAAACGTCGCTGCCAGACAGGTTCTGACAATCCCCTGCCGCAGCCACATCACCGAACCCCTCTGAGAACTCCACTGGCTCCCAGTCAACAAAAGAATCACCTTCAAGCTCCTCACACACGCTTAAAAAGCGCTTCAAGGCACAGGACCAGCATATCTGAACCACCGCCTCATATTCCATGTATCTGCCAGACACCTTCGCTCTGTCCAAATGTCCCTGGCCACTGTCCCACGGATCCAAAAGATCAGAGCTGGAGGAAGATCCTTCTCCTACCTCGCTGCTAAGACCTGGAACACCCTGCCTTCCACCTCAAGCTATCCCCATCACTGACCCAAGTCAGGAAGGATCTCAAGACCTGGCTCTTTGACTGAACCCGAGCGCCCAGAAGGATAAGCAGCCCCCTCCCCCCCCAGTGCCTTGAGACTCTCAGAGGTGAGTGCCACACTCTATAAACCCCTGATTGATTGATTAGGTCTGTGTGTGTGTGTATTTAGGTGGAAAATGTTTGAGTGATGATGAGTCCAAGTACTGGGTATGATTGAGTAAATTATATACATTCCGTCTCTGGATATGATTCAGTTGAACATTGATCCTTTGATATGAGCTGGTCTTAAGCATGATTGGATCAAGTTCTAATACGAGAGGAATTGTTTTAGAGTGGATACCTGCAATCCTCCTCGTTGTTCCAGTGAAGCTTGAAGTATCTGAGAAAAATTGCATTGGGGTGTAGTAAGGAGTGTATTGTGATTGATTTCCATTATATGTTCGAGGGACTTTGTTCAATGTGCCTAATTGGGGTCCTGTACCTGGCACACACTCTATCACAGTCAGCCTAAACTTCTGAATTTTGCCCGGTCCGATGCAACCAGATATCCCACCACAGCGCTTTGTGGTTTTCGGCGCTATTTCTCACTATAAACTTTAAACATCAATGTATCTGAATTGACTGATTAGCTTTTTGTTGATTTGGTCATGTTTTATTTATTTAAATCTATTCTATTTTTCGAAACTTGGTGTGGGATCTTTTTGTGTAGTGTTTTCACTGTGTTACTGTTTGAAGTGTTGCACAAATACTTTACACGTTGCTTCTAAGTTTAGCCTGACTGCTTTGTGCTAAGCTACCAGAGTGAGCACAGATTAATTTAGGGTTTGCCTGTCTATTACCCTGTTTAGTATTGTGGTTGCTGCTTGACCAGGCCTCACACCCTAGTCAACCAGTACCTCAATTTCCAACACTCAGTCGCAGCAAAAGCACACTAATCATGGCAGTTATAATCAAATGGGTTTTAAAACATTACCAATAAATTAAAAAATGTCAGCCATGGATGTGCATGTATTCACAGTGAGCATTTTTTAATGTATTGTGCAACATTTTAACAAATGCTTTATAAACTTGGCTACCATGGATGCATGCTATCTGCAATGGACACCTTGATATTATTATTGGTTAAAAATAAAACAAAAAACATTCATAGTTGGAAACACTGGTGGCCATTTTGAAAAAGTCAAAATACATTTTAAGATGTACTCAGTAGTGTGAAAGCCAGACAAAATCTTGCAAGGAGGCTGTTCAAAAAACAGAAAGACGTGCAACAAAAAGAGATTAAATGGGGAGCAGATAGTGAGGAAGACAAAATAGGTCCTCATATGTACTGTAATGCAAGGGCTTACATCAGCAGTGGAAGGTGCTTGAACCAATCAAAACCCTGTAAGAACCAAATAGTCTTGGGCGGGGCAGCCACAAAAATAGGGAAAAAACATTGGATCATGAAGAGAGAAATGAGACAGACAAAAAAGCCATCCATTCATGAGCAAGGGCTGACCCACAGGCCACTCTATGCAAATTTATTGTAATTAAAACAATAGTATGTGTTCCCTGGGTTACAGGTTTGGTGGCTCATCATTGCTGTAGAAATTTAAAGCTTCTAGTGAATGCATACTGTGGCAGAGCACCAAGGAATTGTAGGTCCAATCTCTATACAACTTATGTGTGGCGGTCTTACTTTAGAGACTGCCATCCTCTAGCCATACTGCTCAGAGGGTTAACCAAGGACCTGACAGCCCATGTGGTGCAAGAGGGGGGGCACACCTTTCATGTCAGGGGGTACCCTCAAAGCATCTTCTCACCTACTGCAAAGGAACTGCGAAAGCAGCCTAAAGGTTGCATGGAGAGAGAGAGGCCTGCTGAGGCCTTACTGCCCCGATAAGGGGATAAAAACACACTAGCAGCAGACGCAGAGTTAGTTCTACTCATACTCGCCCTCACCTCTCTGGGTGCAGCACCTGATAGGCTGCCTTCTATGGAAGTTGTTTGTATAGGCAGTGGAAGTAGCTGCGAGGCATGCTCAACCTTCCTGTGTGATCTGTGTGTGATTGATAGTACTGGGCAGGTAAGGCCAAGAGGGAGGACAGACAGAATATGAATAGGCGTGAATACTTTATTGTTTGATTAGTAAAAATCATTACAATAATAGGCAAGCATCAATAAAATAAAAAAATAAAATAAAAACGTATATCGAACAGTTGCTAAAATGTTTACACATAAGATAGTAAACAAGCGTTAACTAAACTCCTGTGGCTTTGCTTACATTATTTCCTTGTGCTTTTTTTAAAATCCGCCTATGTGCGGCGATTTAATGCATCAATACCGTCCCAAGCAAATGGTAAGTAATAGAAGGATGTGAAGTTCAACAATAAATAATTTTTTAAAAACCTACCAATCTGTATTTGTTCATAGTGTTGAAATGTAAACTTCATCTAGACAATTGTCCCTTTTTAAGAAACAGTTAGGAAACAGTTGAAAGTTGTGGTGGACCATTCTGGTTTTGGCATCGACTAAGGCCACGGGATAAGACATTAGTCATTATTAAAAAGCTGACCGTTAATAGTGGAATTCTATTTGTAAAGTAGAACCCCTACATACAATAATTTAAAAGTTCCAGGTTCGCACAAGACAGAGTACAGTAAGTGAACAATGTGCAAAATGCCATATTCGACTGCTGTCAAATAGTACAGTGAAGTAAATAGGTCGACAAAACAACATCGGGCTTAGGTCTCCCCTTTGTGGATTAACAGTTGTTAGCTTGCTGGCTTTCGCAGTTTATAAGTCTTTTTACTGCTCTTGTGACAAACTTGGTGAGCCGGATATTAATCAGTGGATTGTTCGGATTCATACATGCGAGGATAGCTTGTCGACAGGTATGGATGCAGAGTTTGTTCCATTCAACCTTTAGCAAAATCTTGCAATCATTAAGAAATGCAGGGCAAAGACATACCACGTGCTCGATTGTTTCCTTGCTGCTCCCACACCCCCTGCACGTTATGTTTGTATTTGTGCGGCGCCAACCTGGCAAGTGATACAAGAATGGCCATTCGCCCATTCTGAGGGCCAAAAATCTATTTTTTCCACATCACTGAGTTGGTGCATGACATGGCACCACAATCCCTGGCTTAAACCCTGATACGATTGACCAGGCATGGTTATGTTGTACCAGTTGGGCTCTGTCCGAATGGAAAGACCAGATGCGGACGTTTCTTTTGATGTAGATTTTGAGTGCCTGCTGCGATGGATTGGAGCTCCAGATTTCTTCTGCATCCAGCAGTTTTAAAGAGTCTTGTAAATAACACCGGTACGATCTCCCAAGCTGACCGACTGAGATTTCCTGCCACAAAAAGGCCTCCAAGCTTCCTTCTCTGGAAGTACGTACCTTTTTACACAACCTGATAAATGCACCGCTCGGTGATCTTGGAGACCAAACTCAAGTCGTATTTGAGCAGGGGATGAGGTTTTTGGGAGGCTCAGCACTTGTTTGAAGATTCTTGTTATTGTTTTATTCACAAGGCTGTTGTCTTTCCCTTGCATGATCTCCTGGCTGTAAGTGAGGTAATTGAGGGTTTTTGCCTTCATGACACTTATGAGGGGGGGTCAGGCTTGGACCGGACAACTGCCTTGCGAGGTTCTTAAATGCCACCTGGATTGTCAAAGCTTTGGCTTCTACCTCGTCTTTGTGTTTTGAGATTGAGCCCCTGACAGAATATGAATACATTCTGCCCACCACAGAAGCCAGGGGAGCTTTTTAGGAGTGGGGTATCATCACGCAGAGAACACTGCGTGCAGCAGGATTGAAGCGGTAACAATTTTTTTTCAAATTAACGTTTCTAGAGGGACGACCAAGCAAGGGAGATGACTGGCAGCCTGGGTTGTGTGCAGTATGTGGTCCAACGAAAGCCCTGCACAAACTTTCTGTTAAAAACATAGGGGCAGATTTATGTTAACTGGCGCATCCCTGCATATCAGCAGGGATGCGCCAATTATTATGCACCACAGCTGCGCCACCATGGATGCGCCGCATTTATAATGCGGCGCACCATGGGGCAAAAACGGCACAGATGCGTGACGCATCTGTGCCGTAAAAGTGGCGCAT
Source organism: Triturus cristatus (assembly GCF_964204655.1). NCBI lineage: Eukaryota > Metazoa > Chordata > Amphibia > Caudata > Salamandridae > Triturus > Triturus cristatus. The sequence continues at coordinate 134,270,640 of NC_140590.1, read as the reverse complement.
TGCTGGAGTTGCGTCGCAAGCGCGACACAGCTCCAGCAATGTTCTGGGGGGCCCTATCTGTACAATGCTGCGTCAATCCTTACGCCTGCTTCAAGCAGGCGCAGCGTTTTGACGCAGCATGGGCCTAAAAGTGACTGAGTGAAATCTTGTAGATTTCACTCAGCCACTTTTAGGAGGCGTTCCTGCGCCGGAACGCCCCCACCTGCCCTGGAACGCCTACATGTGGCGCAGGGCTTTACAACGTGACGCATCACCCAGATGCGTCACGTTGTAAATACCCCGCACCATGGCGCAGGATTTGCGCCGCTGCTGCGTCACAAAAGTGACGCAACGGCGGCGCAAAAGTGGCGCAAGTGCAACATAAATCTGCCCCATAGCTATTAATGGTGCAGCCAGTGCAGTGGCACTGGGGCACTAGGTCTGTGGATTTTCACAGTAGTTAAGTAATGAAACCGTGAGATGGGGGCAAATTTCCTTTGCTTTCATTACGGCTCCTTACACCTTGCTATGCCTCTGCTCAGGAAAAGCCAACTGTTTACATTCTCATATCTACCCTAAGAAGACCTTCATAACAGACTGTGAAATAACCCCTCCTTTCCTCAAACCCTTAGAGACTCTACTGCATGCTCCACATCTGCCACCTTGTATTACAACCCATCCACCATGAGTATGTTGGCACATACATGTTTTCTGCGAACCTTTAAAGCTGAGAAATATCCTAAATTCGGGTACTTTTTAGGTCTTGCCTGAGACAGCGCGTGAGCTGTCTCTTGCAGGATCTTTGGCCACCTTAAAGCGGGCTCAGAGGTCCCCCATTGCCTACCATTGGTTGGCTTGATTGTCACTCCCATTTGCTTGCTTCTTACTCATAAGCTTCCTCAGGCTTTCGTCCTATTGATGTGTTTAGCCCGTCCTTGGAGCATGGACACATTACTGAACCCTTTCACTGCTCGCTTTTTCAGTCGCTACTGTTTTGTTTTTGTTTAAACTGTCTACAAGAGTGCATGTAATTTTCAGCTTGTCGAAGAACGAGAGACCGGGTGATGTGTTTTTATAGCAGAAAAGATGGTGAAAGAATGAGATTGAGATGAGCCTCAGAAAGATAGAATTGAGAAATGTGGGTGTTATAATGGACGAATAAGAAGGTCTATTGGTGCACTGTGAATTGACTTTTCATTAGCATAACAATATTTGATATGCTGTAATTGCTTCGTCTGTGCCCTGGGTCTCTTCGTAGCACCAATAATGTCTACTTTTGGAGAATTGTAGACTTGCATAATGGGGTTTAACACCACAAATATTCTTTCACATGCACTGTTGTCTCTCTGAATGCAGAGCATGTTGATGTCCTTGAAACTAATTGTCTCATTGAAAATCCTGCTGATATGCTGTGTGTTTAGGGTGCAAAGGTGAGGAGATTGAAAACGGCAGGTGGTGCGGTAACTGTAACAACCTCATGTGAGGGTCATAAGGCTTTGCTACGTCACTCCCGAATGAAATGCAGCATATCTACTGCCATCTGCTGGTGGTAGAAAGCAACAGCAGAGCGTTGCACTCTACATTTATAATCCTTCTGTCAGCTGTCCTGCAAGGGTGTGCTCCAGTGAGCGCGTGCCTACGGCAAGTTAGAGTCCTCTGCCGGCTTCTAGGCTCTCAGAACTAGCCGATAGTTAACAGCACTTTAATTCCAAGCAGAAGTGAACCTCTTGTTTGCCCTCGAGAGCTGGTTTTTGAAGGCTGAAGTGTCCCCTGCAGTTGGATTCCCTCCACCCGTGGGATCCAGTGCCACTGCACACAAATGGCTGTGCTCTTTCGCAACACAAAAGGTGTAATGCACAGTGCAGGTTACTAAAGATGCATATCTTTTGTGAAGATAATGAGGAATGTGATCACAGCCCCCAGACATAAGGCTGCTTACATTGAAGGCGTTTTATAGGGCATTAACTTTGTAAGGATAATGGCCAGTCTGCGCATGAAGTATGAAACTACATGTCCCAGAATGCAAAGTACACTTGTTATGCAAAAGGTGTTAGGAAAGACACAGCCACTTGACAGGTATGACATAGAGATTCAACTCCCCATTCCCAAGACACACACACACACAAATTATAAGGCAATTAATCATATTTACATATATGTATGTATTTTATTTTTATTTCAAAGTTTTTTATTGCGCGCACATGACCCTAAGAGGGTATCAGAGTGCTTTACAAGAGGTCAAGAAAAGAAACAGTAGAACAGATAAAAAATCTAGAGAGAAAAAGGATGGGAGGGACCAAAAGAGAGGCAGGAGGCCTTCACGGAGACCACGTCACCCTCTATGTATATACATGAACATAGGAATCCAAAAACTTCCATAGTTACAGCAGAAGTGGCTTAATGAGGCCCTCTAGAAGAGTTCAAGAGCCTAGAGCGAACATTTGTTCATTAGTAGTACTTTGACTTCCTTTTTAGGTCTCGCCTGTTCCAGCATATGCGCTGCTCTGGCGAGACTTTTAGTAAGTGGGCTTCAAAGAGCTCACCACACGCTTTTTGTGTGGCCTACAGCGTGCAGTTACGCACACAGTTACGAGCACAGGCGCCATCTGGCTTTCCTGTCTCGTCAGGGCTCATTCAGCGCATCACTCGCAGACACCCTTACAGCCGCGATCACTTTCTCGGCCGCGTGGCCATTGCTTGTTGCTGAATGCATCGCAGCTCAGTAATTGCCAGGTTGAGCTGTAACATTCCCAGAGAACAGATACGCAGCATGTAGATAAACCTCTCAAATTGTAACCAAAACCATTTGCCAAAATGGACACAACAACGGCATAAAGAAAACATGAATTCACAGGGACCATAAATTCTATTGCCTCCACGCCAAGTCGGTTTTTTTCGCGGCAATTCAAAAAGAAAGAATTTATTTGCCATCACGGCGCGATTTCGATAGCACACTTTAGCCCCAGGCGTCTGCACGCACTGCTTAATGCATTCAACCCTTGCTTTGTCAGGCATCCGCTGCTGTTTGTTTAATGTATATATTTTTCAGTTTTTCCGCTCCGCTGCCCAGTTCAGTTCCTTTGCCACTCTGCCAGCTAAGCCCTCCGCGCAGATCACAAGTGTGCTAATCCCCATTGCATCAGCCTGCCTAATTGGACCGGACACATCAGACTCCCGAACAGCTTTGCCTCTCCTTCTGAGTCATGTCAAAGAAGACGGACAACAGCCCCAGCACACGTCACACGTGTGAATGGTGCAGCTAACGGCCACCTCTCAGGGCTTAGAGGCTAATTGGCCGCGACCTGTTTAGGAATAAGGACCAGGCCTAATCATCATCAGAGAAGATTTTGGGGGAGAAAGAAGAGCCTGGAGTGGTTCTCTTTTCAGGGACCTCCCCTCAATGAGTCCTCCTCAGCTACTGCCTCACAGATGGACTTTTTAATTGAATATCCTTAAACCCCTTGGGGAAAGAGTTCATTTTAGGTCAGGTGAGCCAATGCAAGGGCACTAAGCACCTCACCGTCTTCCAAAGTAGAACTGTTTTTCAATTCAACCATAAGTGTGTGTCAGAAAGAGAAACACATGCCAAATTGAAAAGGCATGTTGTTATTATTAACCCAGAAGAAGGTGGTCACGGTTCCGCCTGTCAATATGTCCTCCTGTGTGTTTTTTTTAATTTGTTTGTTCAGCGGCCACATACCTCTTATTAGGAAATAACATTCTTTTATTTGCCATAAAAGTGCCCATACTTCCTACTTACCTCTTTTAAAACATTATCCTGCTCTTTTGTACTGTAGTTCATGAATATGCTGAAAGGAAGTGGGGCCAGGCTTGAAGAGGGAAGACTGCAGATTCCCGGTGGCCTACTGCAATGTGGGTCAATTTTGGTGCTGGATAGAAAACTGCCACGGAGTACTGCAGCAGACCTTAAAGTAACAAGCATTTGCAATGCAATAGGTCTCGCATTTACGCGAGTTTGGGCAATTGACATTGCAAATGACAATACCTTTTATTTTTGTTTTCGTTTTTTAAACATAAATAAAAGGATTTGTCATTTACAATGCCAACAGCTTAAACTCGGGTAAATGTGAGACCTATTACTTTGCAAATGCTTGTTAAATTCTATGATTGATGGGATCTGTCTGATTATAGGGGAAAGGGAGTTTCAGACTCTCTGGACAAAACCTGAGAAGGCTTGCTTGTAAGTTTTCTTTTTGCAGAATTTCTGAGGCTTCAGCAGTAGAGTGCTAGTACTTCTAGAAGGTCTACAAATGCCAGATAGCTCCAGTTTTTGTGGCAAGTACCACAGGGTATTGTAGTGTAGGGCTTTATGAGTCATGCAGGCAATTTTTAACTCAATCCTTGCCTCATATGGGAGATGGTTTAGAGCCTGTAGAACTAAAGTGATGTTGTTGTATCTTTTGAATCCAGTGATGAGCCAGGCAGCAGAGTTAAGAGAGGCCCTTAGAAGAGCCAACGTTGATCGAGGTAGGCCGCTGAGGGTTGCACTTCCATATTCCAACCTGGAAATCACTAGGGCTTGAACAAATGATTTGAAGTCATCAGGGGGAAGGAAGGGGTTTTGTTTCCTTAGGATGTTAATTTGTAAGTTGGCTTCTTTAGTGGCCTTCTGATGTGCCCCTGCATGTTTATGTTCTTGTCAAGGGTTCCTAAAGACCTAGTGGAATCTATGATGAGTGAAAGACAGTTAAGAACTGATAGTTGCTTCATACATTTTCCGATACCAAAGGACTGTTTGGGTGTGGCGATTAGGAAGAATTCTTTTTTTCGAGTATTTAGTTTGAAGTGGTTGTGCTACAACCAGTTTTGAGTTTTTTGAAGTGTTGTATTATTAGACCGGATATCTTCAGGTGAGGAGATTTTCAAGTAGAGTTGGGTGTCGTCGGCATACATGTGTTAGTGGATGTTAAATAGGTTCGGAATTTCAGTTAGTGGCTCCATGAACAGGTGAAAGTGGGGGGGGGGGGAGCTTTGAGGCCTGAGGGACCCCTAGTGTGACAGGTGAAGAATTGGAAAGGAACTGATAGACCTTGCATCTTTGTCATTTAAAGCGGAGCAAGGCGGTGAACCAATTCAGAACAGACCCAGATAACCCCATCCTACTTTCCGGTAATTTAAGGAAGCTGTCATGTTTAACCGTGTCAAAAGCTGACGACAGGTCAAGGAGAACTAGCAGGCAGGATTAATTTTGATCTAGCATTTTTAGTACATCATCTACTATGTGTGTTCCAACTGATTCAGTGTTTGTCCCTTTTGGAAGCCAGATTGGAATTGGTCTAACAGTTGAAATTGTTCTATGTGGTTCACTAGTTGGATGTGAACACAATTTTCCAGGAGCTTTGCCAGGGTCGGAATGTTAGTGATTGGGCGGATGTTGTTCAGGTCTGCCTGGTCTGCCGTGGGTAGTTACCTCTCCAGACTTAAGGCATTCAGGATTTGTGCCTTGACATAATGAGGCATGTACTACCTTGGTCCAGATAGGGAGTATTGACAATTTGCACTCATTGAAGAAAATTGATGGCAGGGGGTCGTTAAATTGGTTAGCGGGTTCCAGAGCTGTGAGAATTTTGAGAATGTCAGTTTTCTCATAGATTTTGAATGAGTACTACAAGGTGTTATTTTTGGAGGAATGCCCAGAAAGAGGTCAGGGCTCATCGATACGAGGTGTTGGGAGGCTCAGATCTGGTGAATCAGGAAGGTGCTCCATTTCTATTCTTAGTTCAATATCACATTTTTGAGTCTTTCACAGGAAGGTTGCAGAATTGATCCACTAGGGGCAGCGTAGGATTGTCTATTCAATTGTAATTCAACCAGCTTTTATAGTGTTTATAGTTTTTTGGGTTCAATGCTCAGTTGGGGCCAGGGAGGCTTTGCATGTTCTTCAGGCTGGGTAATGCAGCCTGTGGGGAACATGCAAAGTGTGTATGACTGTTTGGCCAGCCCAAGAAGGCCGGCCAAGCAGTTGTGCGCACTTCAGGAGGGCAAACCACTCCTCTCCCTGCTCCACCAGTCCCACCCCGCACGAGTCACTGAACGCTATAGAAAAAAAAAATGTTAATAACGATAGTTATTATCATTTTATTTTTCCTGTTCTTCAGTGGAGCGATGCTCCTCTGCCGTAGCGGAGGAGTCGCCACTGGGCAAGAGGTTGTTGCTGATGGCTAGCAGATCATTTGGGTTATTATATCTCAAGCTCCTTTTCCAGTGTTTAGGTTTCTTTAGTTGAGCCTTGTTAGTTATCACCAGTTCATTGATCTAGAAGGTGATTCAGTGGTGCTCAGTCCAACCACAGGGGACTATGGATTAGAGTAGTATGGCATTAGCCCTAGCTATCATTAGATCTAAGTTCGCACCCTTATTGTGTGTAGAACAGTCCCAAATTCGGACCAGGTGGGGGTAATTTAGGAAGAATTTAAGGCTGTGCACTGCAGAGTCATTCTGGTCATTTCAGTAGAGGTTAAAATCTCCAAGTAAGATGTGTGTACCATTTTGTCCTGCATTGGTTGAGATGATTTCCATAATTTGTTCTAGGAATGTGATGCGCATGCAGTTTGCATAAAGGCCTGCTGTTGCTAGCTGTATCGATGCATAGCTATTCGCATGAATACAGAGCAATAGCTTGTTACTGTTTCAATGAGACCCTGCTATGAAGTATGCAGGTGATACCTCCCCGTAGCTTTTGGAATCTATCTAATCTTATGATGTCATGATCGGGGGGAACTAGTAAGTCAGGATAGGTGTGGATGAATCATTTAGCCAGGTTTGAGTAACAATTAAGAGGTCAAGTTCATGTGTTAGGATGAGGTCAGCCATATCTGCTACGTGTCTTACTGCTGATCTGCAATTGAGTAGCATGCATTTCAGGTGAGATATGATGTCCGCTGAGGTAGTCTGGGTGATGCTGACTCGCATGAGGTTGGAGTTGTTAACAGCTCTGGCATTGGGCCTAGGTTTTCAGTGTGGGTTACAGGAATGGTTTGGATATGTTCCAGAATGTGTTTCCAGAGGAAGTGGAATTATATGAGAGGAGGGAGTGAATGTCTTTGTCAGAGAGGGGAACTTTGCACCTAAAAGGCCAAGTGGGGTCATTAGGGTAGGGTATGGTTCTCCAATTCAGGTGAGGAAAAGTCAGGATTGTAGAAATCAAGTTGGTTTGGGGAGACGGAAACCTAGTGCGGTAGGAAGTGGATTAGGCACTGTTGTGACTGATCATTACAGGGATCCTGTTGGGACATAGGTTATTCATAAGCCCTAAGGTTATGCTTATAAGGTGTTGTAAGTCTGCCTTAACAAGTTGTAGGTCCAGTGTAAATATATAGCAACGTATGGCAACAATAATCCCAACTCACCACCCACAGTCTTTTCTTGTTCTCATTGGTGATGGCAAAGATCCCCAATCACTCCATCTACCTGACCTGGCTGTTCTCTCCTCATGCAAGCCCTGTGACAGCACTGCCTCTCTTATTCCATTTTACCAATTGCTTAGAGCAGGTGTAAAGTAGGAGCAAAACATTTTGCAGAAATGGGAATAGCGAGTTAGGCCACATGGTATTTCCCCATTCCAGGGACCTAAAGTCGGAATGTCTGGCTTTAGTGAGATGATACTATCCAGAATTGGTTAATCTGGCCCAGAGTGGGCACTTGCTCCAATAACGCCTTGGTCTGAGAGAAATCTTCCACCCTCCTTACAGCTGGTGAATAAAATGAGGCAGCACCCTTTTTCACAGGCCGGTCTCAGGCTGGCTACATCAGAGCAGTGACCTGCCTCTAACAAACATCTCCGCACCTCCCCCAGCCCAATAGGGGGTTAGATGGGAGAACAAGGTAGGGGGCTGGTATGGAGCTAAAAACAGCGGGGCAGATTTACAAGCCCCTTGCGGCACTTTTAACATGGGAAAAGTGACGCAAAAGTGGCGCAAAGGGCTTTGAAATTTGCCCCAGCGACTGTAGCAAGTTAAAATGATTAAAAGCACTTTAAACGGAATCACCGGAGCTTAGGGATGTAGTGAGCCACCCGGCCACTGTAATATTTTGTAGCACAGTCAACTCCTTGGGCCGGGCGCGGACCATGGAGTATATAATAAAGGGTGACGTCAGAGCACGTGGCTGACGGCACGAACGGAGTACCTGAGTAGACGTCCCTTATTGCAGCTCCACCGTTAGTAGTTAGGCCTGCCCTGCCCCCAAACCCCTAGAAGTCGGTTGAAGCCCCGACCGCATGTCCCAGGGTTTCCCTGTGAGCTCCTTAGGTTACGAGGGCCCAGCGGAGCATTACATTGTCGACGAGGTGAGAGCGGACCCCGCGGGCGGCCACGTGTCTAGCACGTGGGCTGGCCTTTGCATTAGACCGAGGGGCTGGGACGTGGGGGTGTGGTGAACCCGCCCCTGGTCTCGGCGTGGTTTCCTGGCCTGCTCGGCTTGTCACTGTGTGGAAGTCGTCCGGGCCTACCCGGTGGCGTAGTGTGTCCTGCCTGAGGGTGCCGGATTCACCAGACAGGGTCGTTACCCTGGGAGGGGGCGCGGCAGGAGGTCGGCCTGGTCGCATGGCCACGAAAGCCCTCCCGGAATTCAGCCAGTTAGCAGACCCAGCGACAGCGGCTCCGCGCTGGAGGAGTTGCCACGAGGGAGACCGACAATTCAGTAAAGCGATCGCTGATGCTGATGATGGGTGGCGATGAACTTTATGACCTGTTCCAGGATCTGCCCGACACGGGTGACAGTGACGACTACGAGAAGGCGGTCCGGGCCCTGAATCGCCATTTTTATCCGCAGGTTAACCCGGATTTTGAACATTTCAAGCTGTGGCAGGCGAAACAACGCGATGATGAGTCGATTGATATGTTCTTCGGGAGACTGCGCAGATTAGCCAGCACCTGTGTGGGAATCGATCGCACGTTTGAGACCAGAGCCCAGCTAATTGTAGGGCGCAAGTCCATAGAACTACGCAAGCTGATCCTGCGACAGCCGGGGATCACTTTGGTGAGATTCTGGTCTTGGGGAGGTCGCATGAGCTGGCTGATATGAGGGCCGGCGAAATGGAGGTGGCATTAGCGAAAAAGTCTGCTGGAGCACAACCGCTGTTCCCGACGCCCATTAAAGAGGAGAGGGTCGATGCGCTCAAGAAAGCGAATGGCCGGGAGGCCGGTGCTGGCGCCAAACGGGAGGACAGGCGCCAGAAATGAGAGTGCCGGAACTGTGGCATGGGGGCGCACGCACCAAGGGTGTGCCCAGCACAAGGAAGACAGTGCCTCAAATGCAACAAATATGGACATTTTGCAAAGGTGTGCCAGAGTGGGACGCAGCAGGGTGGAGGAAGGCCTCCGAGACAAGGACTTACAAACTTTGTGACGGCAGTGCAGGAGGAGGTCGACCTGGACAGCCGATATCAAAAGTTGGTGGTCACTGAGGAAGATGAGGACAATGTATTTATCATCTCATACATCCGGGGGGTCAACACTGCCAAGAGGTCACCGCCTACGTGCCAAGTGTGGATAGGTGAATCATTTGTGCAGGCGCTGATTGACACCTGGGCGTACGTGAACATACTGGATGCTGACCAATACCGGATGCTCAGCCCGAGGCCTCGACTGATGACGACTGCAGCCAAAAATCTTATAAAGGGAGCACCCCGATTGCGCTGCAGGGAGTCTTTTATGCAGAAGTCAAGTACAAGGGCAGAACCACTGCCACTCGATTCTATGTTACATGTGATCGGGCCGGATCGTTGCTGAGTTGCCACACGGCCGAGGATCTGGCGTTGGTGACGTTCGCAAAGCATATACACCAGTCGCAGGCGGACCGGATCCTTGCCGAGTTCCCCGAGCTATTCCGGGGGTTGGGCTGCCTGAAAGGAGTAGAGGTTCAGTTGCACATTGACGAGTCTGTCCAGCCGGTGGCGCTTCGCCACCGAAGAGAGCCGTTCCATCTTAGACCACTGGTGGAAGCCGAGCTGGATCGTCTCGAACATGATGGAGTCATCGAGAAGGTGTCAGGTCCAGCGCCATGGGTGTCGCCACTGGTAATAGCAACCAAGCCAAAACTGCCGGGGGCCATTAGGCTGCGCGTGGATATGAGACTGCCGAACAAGGCCATCCGCAGGGAGAGGCACATCACCCCGACCATTGATGACATTATAACAGATCTCAATGAGGCAAAGTAGTTCTCGAAAGTGGACTTGAACTCTGGGTACCAACAACTGATGCTTGCGGAGGAGAGCCGATACATCACTACTACTGTGGGGCTGCGCCGTTTCAAAAGGCTAAGCTTTGGAGTATCCTCAGCAGCGGAAGTGTTTCAAGAAGCAGTCCGAGAGGCACTATCGGGCCTAGTGGGAGTCATCAATGTCAGCGATGACATCCTGATCTACTCAAAATCGCTGGAGGAGCACCATGTGAGGTTGGGAGCTACTCTCCAGCGACTGGTAGAACAAGGCCTAACACTAAATTTAAAAAAAGTGCGACTTCTATGCTACAGAGGTCGAATTCTTTGGGTATCGGTTCTCAGCCTGGGGATTGCAAGTGGATCCGGCTAAGGTGGAGGCCATCCAGACGGCAGCAATTCCTCAAACGGCCTCTGAGGTGCAAAGTTTCTTAGGGATGGCGGTGGCCGGTTCATTCCCCATTTGGCCACTCTCTCAGAACCTCTCCGGCAGCTCACCAAAAAGGATGTCACCTGGCAGTGGTCCGATAAGGAAGCACAAGCGTTCGCCGACGTCAAGAAGGCTCTGCTGAAGGGCGCAACCGTACCATACTTTCGGCCGGGAGCGGCCACAGAGCTTATTGTGGATGCTAGCCCGGTGGGACTAGGAGCTGTGCTATTACAGAGGACACACCAGGATGAGTGGGTGCATACGCCAGCTGGGCACTCACGGCAGTGGAAACCCGCTATGCGCAGATCGAGAGGGAAGCCTTGGCCATACGATGGGCGTGTCAACACTTCAGCATATACCTGTGTGGACACACATTCACAGTGGTAACAGACCACAAGCCGCTGGTGCCTCTCTTCGCAGGCACGGTAAGGAACGGGCCTCCACGAATCGAGAGATGGGCTGTACAGATTCAGCAATACCGGTTTGAGGTGGTGTACCGCCCGGGAGCGAGCAACCCGGCTGACTATCTGTCACGGCACCCTCTGGCTCCGAGTGGAGTCCATGGGGAGGAGTTGGATGAAGGAGCAGAGGTATTCATGAGACAACCGGTAGAAGAGGCATGCCCCCAGGCTTTGCTATTAGAGGACATTAAGAAGGCGTTGCTGCAAGATGAGTGCCTACAGGAGTTTGCCCTTACGTTACGTGACCATCAGTGGAAGTGGTTCCTATGGGGAAACAAATGACAGAAGATCAGCCGACGACAAGGAACATTGGGAGAGCCTGTGGGAGTGCCGAGGAGAGTTGAGTGCGTCGGGGGACGGCATAATCTTGCGGGGCCTGCGGTTGGTGATACCAGCAGTGCTGCAAGGACAAACGGTCGATCTCGCGCACCAGGGGCACCAAGGGATCGAGAAGACCAAGGCCCGCTTGAGAACTAAAGTATGGTTTCCAGGTATGGATCAGCTCGTGGAGGACAAAGTACGGAAGTGCCATGCATGCCTGGTTACGGGGGCTGGCCCGCCTGAAGCGCCCATCATAACGGAAGGGCCAAGTATGTCACCCTGGGCGCGAGTGAGCTTGGATTTTGGGTGCTTCTCGGATGGGAGGCAAATGGTCGTGTTCGTGGACAGCCATTCAAAGTTTCCGGTGGTGGAGGTGGTCACATCAAGGGCCTTTGAGTGCATTTAGCCGGTACTGGAGAAGACTTTTGCCCTGCTGGGAATGCCGGAGGAGATCCGCACAGACAATGGGCCGCCGTTTCAGGGACAGGAATTCCGCGTGTTCCTTGATCAACATGGCATACGACATCAGAAAATAACGCCCCAGTTGCCCCAGGCTAATGGAGATGTGGAGCGGTTCATGAGGACATTAAACAAAGCATTAAGCACTCAAGGTACCAATCTGGAATCCTGCTTGTATATGTTTTTGAGTGCATAACTCACTGCACGATCAAATGTGCACCCAACGATCTCCTGTTAAAAAGAGCGGTGAGGGATGGTATACCCAACAGTGAAGAGTGGACCCCTGCGGTTCTGGATGTGGAGCGGCCCCAGGCCCGCCGACAAAGTAACAATGACCGGGCCAGCAAGACAAGAGGAGCTCGACGGGCCGACATCCAGGTAGGAGAGTACGTGGTAGGAAAAGATAGACACCCAGGATCAAAGTTTTGCACACCATTTGAGCACGAACTATGGAAGGTAGTGAGGGTCCAGGGAACTCTGGTCGTTGCGGAGAAGGGAAATCAGAGAATAGCCCAGAATATGTAGTGGTTCAAGAAGGCCCTGGGTCTGAGTGAGGTGGTGTCGGAGCCCGAGAGAGAGGTGTGGGAAGAAGCAGAGGCCGAAGCGCCGATAGAAGGGAGCCAGACGGCCGAGGCTACCCCTGAGAGACCACGGGGGTAGCCAAACAAAGTGATCCTGGCCCCAGCCGTGACAGCCAGCACCAGGGTGCCGAGAGCCGAGAAGACTCGCCCATGTCGAAAGCTGGCCCGGATCTTACCCGTTATCTCCCGATCTTAACTCTGTGTAATTTGTTATGAGACCCTTAATTGCTTTCACGACCAGAAGAATGGAAGTTAATATTTATGTCAAGTGCCTGGCAAATTCATATCATTTTAAGTGTTTAAATTCTAAAGGAAAAAATAATACTTTGATTATCTAGGTCATATCTTCGCAGGTTTGTTAGCTGGAAGAGTCATTGGCCTGCTATGACGTCAGCTGCTGGCCACACTCCCACAGATCTTGCAGCAGAATTACTGTTACTTTATTTCCTGAAACCAGACACATGAACGTCAGCCTTTATTACGATATGAAGTTTATGACGGTCTTATGATGTACTTATAACTCGGGTACTGTAAAAAATTACCAGGATTGCTGCCTGGTTAAACATTTTACCTGCTTATACGAAGCGTTTACAACCCCTTCCTTATCAGTGTCATGTCCTAGTGCTGATAAGGGTGCCTGCACATTTTTGATAATTAGGCCCTCATTACCAGGGTTGAATTGAGACATAAATTATCACTGGGCACTAAAGTAAAAGTGGCCCCCATTAGCCAATCAGCTGAAAATAGATAGTGTCCCACATTTGTAAATCAAGGGGCATATATATGAGTTTGTGGTGCAGCACTGAGTCACCTCGCTGCACAGCGCTGCGTCACAGGGAAAGGGCAGGAATGCGCCACATTTGCTGAGCAGTCCTGCCCTTGTCCCGGCACTGCCACTGTTTTGGCTGCCTAGCGCCAACGCATGCACCCTTATACCAGGGTGCACGAGGGCCTGTGTTGCATACAGGATTGTTTTAGTGTTTTCCTGCACAAAAACAATCCTGAGAGGCATGTTTCTCTCTCTATGTGTGCTGCAGAAGGTAGACTTGCGTGGCTTCATAAATCTCATTTTTGGGTTGCGTTGTGCTTGCACCACTTTATGTGATGCATGCACAAAGCAAGCAGACTCATAAATAAGTTGGAAAGGCACACTGAATATGTGCTTTGCAAGATATGGAGGACTGCATCCATTTGTGCTTGCTGCGGGCAATGTTTGTGGCAACACCTAAGAAAACATTTGCCAACCAGACCATAAAATGGACCCACAGACAAGCAAAAAAAATAGTGCCACACACTGATTTTGTGAGACTAACACTTTGGGCACTGACAGATCAGATAAGGCAGTGTAAAGATAATTGCTGATATATTTGTCACACCTGATAAAATCTGGCTCTGCTGAGTTAGAATAAATACCACCCAATTATGAGTGTGAGGAACTGCCCATTTGCAGGACCAGTCCCCAATTTTGCTTGCTTTAGTGCTGGTTTACTGACTCTGAACATCGGGATGCTGATGTCCAGTACCCGGTGTATGTACTCTGACGCCCTAAAGTATATGTGTGCAGCTGGCAACTACCTGATTGGCGGACGTAACTTACAAATTAGTCGCTAATATGTGGTACTTGGTGTACCCAGGGCCAGAAAGTTAATGTCACTGGTGGACTGCTGCACTTATTGTGCCACCATTACAATGACAAAGTGAAAACATAACTCTAGGCCTGCCACTGCAGCCTAGTATAGCAGTTGTAAAACTGCCAATTCAACTTGGCTAATAAACCCTTAGCCAGGTCTTAACCTTCCTTTTTAAGTGCCTATAGTACAGGATGCATGGTATTTAAAAAGTAGAACGTGTGTACTTACGTTTTACATATCCTAATAGTGAACAATTTCTGGAGTAGTTTTTCACTGTGGCAAAGCCAGCTTTCCCATAGAAAATCACTGGATTACATTATAACATAATAATGTAGGATTTAGGTTTGGGAATAGCTAGATGCCTTATTTAAGGACACATTAATAGGAATTTAAAATACAATCTGATAGTAAAGTCAGTTTATAAATTATTATCTTGAAAATGCTCATTTTAGAAAGTTGGTATTTTCGTGTCTAAAGCCTCTAATAGCCATTTCCGAGATAATACCCCAATTGTCACCTAACAGCCCAGCTGAGAGTGGTGAATTGCTCTCAAGAAAGGGAACAAAGGGGCCCTGGCTGGGAGGAGGTGAGACCTCCAACTGACAGGATGGTCTGGGGAATGAGGTAACTAACAGTGCAAGCTTCAAAGGAGCAGCCCCTATCACACATAGAAGTAGCTCATGCCTTGACCTGCCCCTGCAATTGTCTAAGAAGCCAGAGTGGCACCAATCCCAGTCAGCAGACAACCTGTTCCAGAATTAGTTTTGCAGGGGGAGTCACTCATTTCCCGGGGCACATCTCAGAAGTTTGCCCAGGGCTCTGACCAAGGCAATACATTTTCTGCCAAGTTGGATTTGGCAGCAGATTAGTGCACTGTGGGATAATTTAGGGCCAACGCCACAGGAAATGATGTCAAAGTGGGTTGGAGACTTTTTCCTTATTAGTTAGGGAGTCATCCCCAACCACAAACTAGTGCCAGGCATAAAACTGGCCCTCCTGTCTACCATCTTCAAAATACTGCTGGACAAATGAAAAACACAAGGGCTGCACTAGCTAAACCAAAGGACTAGAATGCAGAAGGACTGAGCCTGCTGTTTTACTGGTGGAGAGAAATCCCAAGGGCTGGACCTGCTCCCACTTGAACCAAGGACAGAAGACTTCATTCCAAGGACTAGTTGGCTCGCCTCATGTTAAGCTCCAGGAACACAAAAGCTGCAAGAAATCTGCAACAAAGAAGAGAGCCCGGCTAACCAGTTCTAAATTAATTTGCCCTGGACCATGCTGGTGACTCCTCGAAGATTTTTTCATAACTCACCAAGTGGTGCCCAAAAGGTCCTGGGCCCTGGGCTGTGGTTATAGTGTATTCTCTTCCCTTCATGATTTCAAAAGTGGACACTTAGAAACCTTTTCTGAGCGTTTTGCTAACAGAATTAGAGACTACTATGGGACCACTACCGTACCACAGACACTGCATTGCCAGCCAGATTTAACTTGCATGTTTGTCCCGCTGAAAGGAGCTCTACCTCCAGAATTGTTTTCAAGTCTTAACATGGACAATTTCACCCGGACCAATGCTGAGCAGCACACTATCTTTGTGTAGCCCTCCGTTGGATCCTGCCGGCAGCCCTCCCCGCTGACCAGAAAATTCTTCAAGAAAAAAGGCTAAGTCAGAAGGTAAACTTTTTCTAGGGATGAAACTGGTCACTGTAGCCAACCTGTGCTACATCGTGGCCAGCCTGAGCGGTTGACTTCGATCTGGTCTATTGTGACCAAATACCAGAGGCTGACACTAGAAAACTCTAAAAAATCATATCTCCTGTTCCATTAATGCGATCTTAGTCATTTTGGTGTCTAATTGCTCAGTACAACATGTACTGCTTTTACAAATTTGAGTGGAATTTTCATTGTGTTGTATTTTTGACTTATTACCTGTTTTTGGTACTGATAAATGCCTTACACTTGTTTCCTTTGAGTTAATCCTGACTTCTGTGCAGGACAACTACCCAGGACAGAGCAAAGATTTAAATTAAAGTAACCTAAATGGACCTGATTCAGTGTAATGACAATATTACTTGATGAGGTCTCACAGCCATTGCCACTAATAATCCACTTCTTCAAAATGAGTTTTGCGGGCTAGTATGCAGATTTTGCATTTTATTGTGCTATTTGTATAGCGCTTACTACCTCTCTGTGAGACACTGAAGCGCTTACCTGCACAGACAGTCAGCTACACCATGTGGTTGGGAGCGCGTTGTTTCTGTTTCCTCCCAGACAGCTTCTACTTTCCTTTTTAGTAATGAATGTTATTTTAGGGTAAAGAAGAGACAATGTAATGAAAGGAGACTACCCCTTCCCAGCAGATGTAATCATGATCTTCAGTGAAAAAGTGCTGCCTTTGGACTGTCGAAATAGAGCATACTACAGAAGAATATAATGTTGTTAGACCAGTAAGCCATAGGGTGGGCTTCCCCCAAACATTTTGCCTGTTTGCCTCATGTTTTGCACTTTACCACTGCTTATCAGTGCTAAAATGCATGTGCTCATTCTCCTGAAACATGGTAATATTGCTGTATTCACAATTGGCATATTTAATTTACTTATAAGTCCCTAGTAAAGTGCACTATATGTGCCCAGGGCCTGTAAATTAAATGCTACTAGGGGGCTTGCAGCACTGATCTTGCCACCCCTTAAGTAGCCCTTTGTCATACCTCACAAGTGTTTCTGCAGGAGCAATAGGAAAGATGACAAAGCTAGATTCCAACTTCCTCCCTCTTTTCCAGGACTGTCCAACAAAGTCAAAGCCAGTTGAGGTGAGATGGGGGGTAGAGCGGAAGGGAAGAGAAAAGACACGGAACCCACGGAGAAGCAGTGATGTTGGTGCGTCTCGACCTGTCCGCGGCATTTGACAAGTTTCTCATGCAATTTTGCTTGAGAGACTGCATAGTCTCGGGATACAGGGCACTCCTCTGTCCTGGATTAGATCCTATCTAAGCAGCCGCACTCAACTCTCACTTCAGTCATTCGTTTCCAAGGAGAAACCCCTGAGTTGTGGGGTCCCCCAGGGCTCTGCCCTGAGCCCACTATTCTTCATTGTATATCTCTCTCCTCTGGCTACACTGGTAGAGTCCTGCGGAGTCAGAGTGATCTCTTATGCTGACGACACACAATTGGTGTTCTCATTTTAAAATCACTCTGAAGCAGCATTCTCTAATTTCAGACGTTGTCTGCGGAATATCTCTACCTGGATGTCATTAAACACGCTTAGGCTCAACTCAGACAAAACGGAGATGTTGTTCTTTAACCAAAAAAAAAAACCTCTGCCACTACTTTGGTGGCCATCTGAGTTGATTCCCCCTCCGGAACCCGTGGACTCGGCTAGGAATCTTTGATTACGGTTTGACAATGAGTTATCCTGCAAATCCCAAATAAACCAGGTCTCCTTTGCCTGTTTTGGTAAATTACACATGCTCCGTAAAATCCTCCCTTTTCTCCCTCTGGAGTCTTGCTGGACCATTATTCATGCCCTGATTACCTCACATCTAGACTATGCAAATAGTCTGTATGTAGGGGCACCAGCCTATCTAATCAAATGCTTGCAGATTGTTCAGAATGCAGCTGCAAGGCTGATTTGTAACATCCCTTATCGCCATTCGATCTCACCCCACTTGAAGAAGCTCCACTGGCTTCCAGTGATCAAATGGATCCAGTTCAAGTCTCTAGTTTTGGCTTTTAGAGCAATGCATGGTCGGGGTCCAGCTTACCTTAGAGCACAACTTGAGCATTATCAGTCCAACCGCTCACTTAGATTGAACCATCTCCACCTCTTTATGACTCCCTGTTTCCGCCGCTCCAGAATGGGTAGCAGAGTTTTCGCAGTGATTACTGCCAAAACTTGGATTAGCCTGCCACTGTCCCTGCATATGGCTGAATCTGAAGCCATTTTCAGACGTGTCCTGAAGACCTGACTGTTCTCTAGCCCTTAATCCCCTCCTGGTACCTACATCTGTTGCCTGTCCTAGCACCGGGACACCACTGTTGGAGGTAGCTGAGCGCTTTATAAGTTTCCAATAAATAAATAAATAAATAAACACAGGGATGTATGGAGTGTTCAGAATATCTCTGTGTATTTCTTGCAAACAAGTAAGAGAAAAATTCTGTAAACATTTCTATAGCGCCATTCTAAGGAGATACAAAGCTACTGATACTCAAGACTATTAACTATTATGGGTTTGATTCCGATGTCGGCAGGAAGGGCTCTGACCGTCGGTCAGAGCCCTCCTGCCCGCATCGGAACGTGCCGTTCGGATTCCTTTCCGACCGAGCCATTCTGATGGGCTCAGTCGGAAAGGAACCCGACTCGGTTTTCCGGATGGCTTACAACGGGCTCTGAGAGCCCGTTTGCCATCCGGAAACCCTTCAATACTCCCCCAGCAGCCTCTTTCTGGACAAAGGAGTATGATGGCAGTTTCCCAATGCCTTTTTGTGCGGGTCTTTCTGGCACAAAAAGGCAGTGGGAAACTGTCTTTGGGGGCCCCCAGTAGGGCGAGTGTGGTATGAAAAAAAATGTTTAAGGTAAAACATACCTAAAATGCATTTAGGAACATGCATTAAAGAAAGCCCAAAAAACATAATACAGTAGTTTTGAAAAATGGAGAAAGGAGTCTCTTGTACTCTCCTACAATAGGCGAAGAAAAAAGTAACACAAAAAATAGTGTTGGGCTTTTATATGTCTTCAAAGCTGGTTTTTTGTTACTGTATAACCTAGTAACCTATCTATTGCCTTTCTTATTCTATAGATATATCCAGCTTTCTACTGCAAAAAAAGAACAAGATCTCCAATAGCCATCAGGCACATCATTAGATAAGTATACACTTTATACTTTTAAAATGCTACCACAAAGTGTGTTACCACCATAGTTTGTAGACAAAAGTGCTTTAAATGTTCTTATCCTTTTTTTCTCTCCACAAGAATTCTAGGATTGCCATACGACCAAAACCAAAAGCAACTCCAATAGGACTCTGGAAAAAATACCGACAAACAACTGTCCACCGAGAGCTACGAACGAGGCGTCTGTGAACCCGGAAGCAGAAATGTGAGTGGGCTAACGTCAGAAAAACACATGCAGGTCTAATAGAACGCAACGCGATTTTCCACGTGGGAAGCCCAGCTATATGCTGGTGGTGCTCTGCCCCCACCTCAGATATGGCCGGGAGCGGAGCAGGCCCAACACCCTTTAAACATGTCCCAGGCCTGCCACAGCAGAGCCTATATGTGCAGTTCCACTGCCAGGTCAACTTGGGATTTACAACCTCTTGCCAAGCCTTAAACTCCCCTTGTGTTGCATATAAGTCACTCCTAAGATAAGCCTTAGGTAACTCACAGGGCAGGGCACTCTGTAGGTAAAAGGCAGGACATATCTTTTTTTAGTTTTCAATGTTCTGGTAGTGAAATACTCTCACATTTGTTTTTTACTACTGTAAGGCCTACCCCTCTCATAACTTAACATTGAGGATTCCTTAATACACATATTAAGTGTAATTCCTGGTTGAGAAGTAGTAGATCTGTCATGTTTGGTGCCTATGGACTTGTGAAGTTGGATTTATGATTAGAACTTTAAAAATTCCACTTTTAGGAAATTGGCATTTTATGCTCTTAAGCCCTGTGTGCCTGATGCCTGTCTCCAATACACATCTGTGATGGGTGACAGCTGGGCCTTTTGCATTCCCTTGAGACAGTTACACACAAAGGGAGGTTAGGTGTGCCTGATGGGCCACTCACATCCTGATGGGTTATCCTGGGGCAGGTCGGAAGGGGGGAGTTGACATGTACACCTGAATGGGCTGTGTTCTGCTCACATACAAAGGACTGCTTAAACCTCAGGAGGGTGCCTGTAGCCAGGCCAGGAAGGGAGGACCTCTGTGCACTTCAAAGCCCCTCTTTAAAGTCACCCCCACTTTAAAGACACAACTGGCTATAAGTATTGGACCTCAGACACCACCACTTGAATACACTTCTGGACCTGTGGATACTCTGCCAGGAAGAAGGACTGCTGTGTTGCTGAAGGACTGCCACTCTGCAGGACTGCTGCTCTTCAATAACTGCCTTTCTGCTGTGCTGACCTGCCTGCTGCCTGCTACCCTGTCTGTCTGGGTGAGAAGGACTGGACCTACACCACCTGAACTGAGAGTGACTCCCAGGGTTTGCCGGCATGCCTCCTGTTCTGAAGTCTCAGGGACATAAAGGACTTCCTGCAACTCTACAACAACACCTGGACTCTTTCATCTATGAGTCCTACCCTGGTAAGTGATGCCAATCCAGTCCTGGGTCCTTTGAAGTGGGTTGTCATGTGCTGCCCCAGCAGAATCCATGCATTACCATTGTTGCTCCGGTTGAAACTGATGCATGTCCTTCAGCACTGTCAGATCGTGGCTTTTGAGGACATCGCTGGCTGCAGCAGCTCAACAACAACATATCAGCTTCATTCAAAGGTTCACCAATGATGCATCTCTGACTGTGCACCTTCAAAGTAATGCATCGCTTACATCCCAAGGGATCAGAGCTAACACATAGCCTCCTCTGCTCCCCGCATGGAATCGTTGATGCAGCCTCCATCCAAGGTACTTTTGCAGCGGGACAAGGCTGGTCCCTGTGTCCAACACCGTGCTCCATTGCGGTCAGCCTGAACTTTCAGACTGGGCTTCCAATTTTGCTTCACACCACACAGGTGCAGATAGTTAAATTCCTCATATATATAGAGGTATAGCGCCGGTCGGTCTCTCTCTCTACTTTCTCTAACACGCTGAGCGCGGACCCTGTGGCGTTTGACCATATCTTACGTAAGTTTTTAAAACCGTGACTATTAGATCTTTACTCTTTACATTCATCTAAGGACTTTCTTTAATACCTAAATTATGATATTGTCATTTCTTTTTAATCAGAGAGTTACTAGATGTTGCTTAACCAACTTGCCAATATGGCGCTGATGTTTATGTATGAGCGCATTTTTGCTTACTCTCCCACTTAGGAGTCCCATTTGTATTTTGGAATCTCATAAAGACTATTGTTGGCCGCCAAGTCATATTTTTGACTTTAGATTGGGTACGGAGTGTCCCCATTAATAGGAGGGTGTTCACTCAAGTATATATTTTGGTTTTTACTAGAATGTTATGCCTCGTGTATTTTGAGCCCCGTTAAGAGCTTATTATCACCTTCAGCGCGTTTCCATCAATAGCGCTGTGCTAACTTTACATACATTTTTGTGCGCATACTAGGATGGTATACAAACTTGAATTCCGTGATGAACATAATCCTGATTATTATTGAGTACAAGTATAACTGAATCCAAAAACAACTTCTTATAAGTTTTGGATTTGATGTATATTATTTTTCAGTTCTTGTAAACTTAGTTAACTTTAAACATGAACGGTGCCTATTGGGGCACATATCTGAAGTTCTATTGGGACAGTATGCCTTGAATAACAGGAATCTTTATGGCCAGGTGATAATTTTCTAGCTTAATAAATGTTTATATCGCCATGTTTAATTTGAAATGGCTTCTCGCACTGTAGGGCTTTATCAGTCGCTTCTATGCTGATAATTTTACATGTTGTCTCTCTTAGAACAACTTAGTCTCTATTATCGTATAGAGAAGTAAAATTATAATTTGTTTGATGTCTGTGTTTTCCTGTAGGATCAAGGCTATCGCACCTTGAATCTTCTACCTCTAC
Organism: Triturus cristatus; assembly: GCF_964204655.1. Classification (NCBI taxonomy): domain Eukaryota; kingdom Metazoa; phylum Chordata; class Amphibia; order Caudata; family Salamandridae; genus Triturus; species Triturus cristatus. The sequence goes on along the minus strand of NC_140590.1, from coordinate 134,248,871 downwards.
ATTACACAAATATAGAGGCCTTTGCCAATATGGAGGTATGTCTCATGCACCCAATCTGTTTAAGTTAACGTTCTGATATAATGGTTCTAACTTATAAAATTACATGTCTATCAAACCCATAAGTGAATTTGTCAAAATGATTTAATAATATAGTAAGAATAAGATTCAGTCGCTCTTTGTCCTGGCATGGGTACAGCCACTCATCAATTGTTTATGTACACCAAATTTTCGTTTTTTAGACGACACAAAATAATTCTGTATACTTTGAAGGGATCGATCTTTATTAGAACAACACATTTATATAAATCTTTGCTCTTTATTATAGACTTTAGATCTTTGAATATCCAATTACAGAAGGAAAAAGAGAAAAAATTTAACTTGCGTTGGTTTTTTAAGCATTATTTGTGAGGTATTTGCAACCTTAGGCAATTATTGACTCCTTCGCATGTTGGATACTATTGAGTAATGTTGATTGTGGCACACTTTGCCTGTAGAATTATTGTAGATACATTGTTCATAACACTGTCTGAATAACTTGAATAAAATTGAAATACATATATATAATAATTGTGAAAAAACTGAATACAAATATAATTGTCTGTAAATGTTAGAAACGATCAGGGAAACTCTGTTAGATCCTCCTTAATTGTATTATTGATACTTCTTTTCTGTTGAATGTATATATCCCTAAGTCCGCATAGATTCTCGGTTTTGACTGTACATACAAAGGTATTGAGAAAGTACTTTAGATCTCTTAGTGATAATTGTCTCTTTTTTATGTATTTTTAATTGTATATAATAATGCATGTCCTGTATATGTATCTTTGTAGCCTTGAAGAAGTTCCGTTGGGACGAAACGCGCCGCGTCGGCTATGAATTGTATGCTGTACTTTTAAATCAGAAAAACTTGAACAACAAAATAAAGAAAAATTCATCATCAAGATACTGAAGTTTATCGTGAATCTTTTGGGATATATCACATACTTGTTTATTTATTGATTTTGACATATATTTCTGTCTACAATACATGAACTTGAGTTGTGTGCTGAGCTATTTCTGTTTTCTGAACTTTCAGATATGACCCTGTCAAGCTTGACCAGATAGGCCTGGTTGCTGCTATGTGTTTCTATGTTTCTAAGCACTATATTTCAGGATGTTCCTTAAAAATTCATAACTTAGGTTCTACCTATTGGATTTCTGTTGTTTTAGTCTTGTTTTGTTCAATAAATTACGCTCTATTGTAACCATGTGTGGATTATATTTATGTGGTGTTTCCACTGTTTTCTGTTTTAAGTGTTGCACAAATACTTTACACATTGCTTCCTAAGTTAAGCCTGCCTGCTCTGTGCCGAACTACCAGAGGATGCGCACTGGTTAATTTATAGTGTGTATTTGACTTACCCTAACTAGGCTTGTGCTATGGACAGGGTGTATACCTCTGCCAACCAGAGACTTAATTTCTAAAAATTCTCATACAATTAGTCAATTACACATGAAAAGGACAAGACAATAATGAGAACAGTATAGCGTGAATGGCGAAGATGAGGGTGAAGGGTGGTAGAGATAGAGATTAAGCTAAGGTAGACAGTTGTAGAGAGATAAGTATAGAGAGATGCAAAGTAGAGAAAGAGTATATAGGTAGAGAGAGGCATAATGAGAAGTGATTTGTAGAAAGACAGATCAAGTAATGGCAGTGTTGAGACTAACAGAATTTTAGGTTGAGGGGGTGAAGGAAAGAAGTGAAAATGCTTGAAAAATTGCCTAATATGCATACATATGCAAAATGTTAGCAAAATTACACAAACTTTAGATCTGTTATTTTGTGCTATATTTCAGCGCAAGATGCGTCCTTGAGCCAACTTTTTACTCAAGGACTTATTTTGCACTAAAAAATGCAGGAAACCAAAAGCATTGCAAACAGTCACTTGCATTTTGTTTTTCCCGTATGTTTATGGTAAATGTTTATCATGAATGGCATGTTCAATGAAGGGATTGTGGTGCACAGTGGCGTAATGGCCTTATTTGCGGAATTTTGTGCGACTAACATAATACGAAAATCCATCAAATGTATTGAATTACTTTACCATAATTTAAATTTCATCCATATCTAGTTAGAATGAGAGATGAGTAAAACGAGGTAAAAAAGAACAGCGGTAGAGATGCTTGGTATCACAAAATGGCTAAGGGACTGATTTAGATCTTGGTGTATGGGTTACTCCATCACAACAGGGAAGGGACAGATACCCGTCCGCCCAATTATAAATCCCATTATATCCTATGGGCTTTATATTTCGGCAGACGGGATGTCTGTACCCGCTGTGGCTTAGTAACCCAAGATCTAAATCAGGCCCTAAGGAATCTGAGAGAGAAGGGATACGAAGAGATGAGGTAGTAAGTTAAAAGTGAGCAATGAAGTAGCAAGAGTTTTAAGGACGAATGGAGAGGTACAGAGAGGGGTGGAAGAAAGGTAGAGAGAAGTGAGGTAACAAGAGAGATAAGGTTGAGAGAGAGGTGATTAGAGGTGAGGTGGAGGCAAAGTTGTGTGTTGCAAAAAGAGGGGTGAGGTAGCACGAGAGGTGATGATGACTGTGGGGCAGAAATAGGCACAGATTTGAAGAAAGCGACGTTAGGTTGTAAAAAAGTTAGAGAGAGGTGGGAAGAAAGAGTTGTATTTGTGAAAGAGTTGAGGTGAACTGAGTTGAAACAGAGAGGAGTAGGCAAAGAGATGTGGAGAGAGGTTGGGATAGCTGGAAAGATGGACATTCTGTGGTAGAGAGAGCTCAGCCTTGACTTGAGCTGTGACTCAGCGTTCACACCACCAGAGGTATTCAGAAAATCAAACCATGCTTTTCCTGAAGAGTAAACTAAATGAATGGGATAGAGGAAAATAAAAGTAAAAATGTACCAGTTCCCATGGGAATCTTTTTCAATTAACTGTGATAAGTACATAAAAGGTAAATGACAAATCTGAGAAAAAATACTCAATTCTTCTATAGGACTTAGGGTTTATAATAGGCTCAAGCTAAGGTGACCCAGGAATGCAAACCAGTGGATTAAGATTGAAAGTAGCACCATTTAAAGTTTGTGCCCTCAGATATGGAATCAGTCTAGCTCCACATAGCAGAAAAATGTATCTAGTAAAGCTTCTGCAAGTTGAATTCACTGAGCAGAAGCCGTTGGCAAAGTAGTAACATTATAGGTCACCATCTCCGGCTGAGCTCAGGAAGACCACAGGGCTTAATGGTAGAGTTGTGAGTGGACATCAGCTGGACAAATCCTTCCAGAAACCTACAGTTGACGCCCTCTAATTTCCCTTCATGGATTGGAGTGCAATTGAAAGCAGGAAAGAAGATCTAAATGGGTCAATTTTCCAGACCCTTGTGTAGTTGACCCCTTAATTAGTTAGATGCTGGATAAAAATTATGCAACTTTGCCCTCTCATAACTTTGCCTCTGAATAAGATATTTTAATTTTGATTGAAAGTTTGGGAGTTTTCATCCTAGTCTGTAAGAGAGCCAAAATTAATTTCTACCAGAGATGATTGAACATGAATTTTAAGGTAGTATAGAGACCTCAATAGCTTATATAATATGTGCAGAGGTACTTGGTTATCAAAAACCTTTTGCGATTTTAAAAACATTACCTGAGACAGTTCCCGGAAAGGAGGAGAAAAGCCACATAACACAAGAGCATATGTCCAGAGGGATGTAACTTTGTACATATACCCTTACTTCACAGAGCACTAGTAATCAATATTTGAGACCTTACAGTTACTGCCCAGTGAACGGACAGCGTTAGGAAAGAGCCGTACCCCATGTGTGAATCTTCACTTGATCAATAATCACGTTACATCTCACATTTAGTAAAGTCATGGCTCTTTCATAATGCCTAATCCTAGATTCTTGATCCCAGTCCCTATTGTCCTATTGGATGGCAGTGTGCTTTAAAGCTATGGTGTGCTATGGTATTGTACACTAATGGAGCTGTGCAATTTTTAGCTCTACCTTCTATATATTATTTATATCCATTTATGTGTGATTTATATATTCAAATGTGTGTTTAGCTTTCACTAGTCAGTGCTCCTTTTAACGAGAATTGCAGTAGGTCATCACTTTAGTTGTTGAGAAGATCATACATAACTGTACTAAACTGAATGATAATCAAAATCATATTTCCTGAATCTATTACACTTAAAAATAGTCGCTTGATTGCTAAGGAATAATAATACTGTAATGTGTGTCCATTTTGATTGTTGAGTTAACTTAGCTCGACTTTGTACCTTAGCTGAGAATTTCACATTTCATAGTTTGCTAGTGTCACGTTTCTGTTTCCTTTGCAGCAATGTTGTCAGGTTAGTCTTTAGCTAGAGAAAGGTTTATTGATATGTATTTGACTGATAGTGAGGCCTGGGAGGAGAAAGCTGGCAGCAGACGTGAAGAGATGACGGTGAAAGGAGCCTCCTGTACCAGGCGTGCTAAGATGTAAATCTAAAAAATTAGCAGATGTGTACCTAATTGTGTGAAATGGGACTTTGAGGAGTTGGCCAGTACTCAACAATTGCGGCCAAGGGGTTGGTCTTGGACTATGGGAGCAAGATATGAATGTTCTGGAACCTTCCACTGTGCCTTTAATTAGGTCTACAGTGGAGTGGAAAGCTTTTTGCTAGACACTCTTTCATTTTCCTCTGAACTTCTAATGAGGTTTACATGATGCTTACACCTTCTTCCCTTCCTCTTTAGAAATCCCAGACTCTCTCCTTACTCTTTAACTTATGCAGTGTAGGTTTCTTTATGGAACACATCATTTGGATATTGTGCATTATTTACACATTGTTATTATCCAGTACTTCAAAATGCTTAAATGTAAAATACTTGAGCACCCGGATATTATGGCTATATCAAAAAAACTTCTTGGATCATTGCCAAATTTGTTGATTGATGATTGACTAGTAACTAATAAACCTTTATGGTTGGAATACCAGTGGAGGACCAAGAGAACAAGGTTCACATAGCCCTGCTACATCACTAACAAGGGATGTACTTTAAGGAAGTAGAATATCATTCAGTAAACATATATAGGACTAAGGTCTCTGGAGGGTTACAAAAGCAGATGGAATTTCTGACGCTGTCAAAGATGGTGTCTTCTACTGAACTTAAAGATAAAGGCAATGGAGACAAGGATACCTCTTATTAACCCTAAAATCAAATACTTAGTTGCGATTGTGGCATGAGCCACATGAGTAATGTCTCACTATTCCCCATCAAGCAGGGTCTAGCCATCAAAAAGAGATGGCAGGGGGTATCTTGCCTCTTTAGAGGGGTTGTAGGGTTGTTTCCTAAGAAGTGTAGTGAAGATCTTTGCCAGAGGGTATGAAATCTATAATACAAGCAATTGTGCCTCCATCTTGCGATGTAACTTTGTGTGAAATGATAAGGGATGTTGCTGATAGGCAAATTCTGAATCCACTCGTGATGCTCTACAATCTTGCTAAATTTTGCAGCAGTGCCCAATGTTCTGCGGGCCAGTGGGTGCAACAAAAGTGTGCCGCATCTCTTTAAAAGTGTGGCTACTGCACCCTCAGGCAAAGGTATGAGATAAGATGGTTGGAGGCTACTGACAAATTGCATTTTACCTGTACTTTTGGGAGAGAGAAGGGCTACTCAGCTTCTTCTATGAAATCAAGTTAAGGACACCAGTAATTGCATACACTATACATCTAATCTTCCATGCATTCTACTGAATTCTCGGCCACCCAGGGCAAAACTCACAGAGATATTCATCATTGTACCCAGGGCTGCTCATAAACTGAAGAAGAAGGAAGGTAGTACATTGTAGATTACTTTGGGGGATGTAAACTCAATTGACTGTTGATTAAAAAGTACATAGAAAACTCAAGATGGTAAGAAAACTACAGATTACTTGTGAACCATCCGCTGTGGGATACTACTGGTCTTGGAACCCCATGTTATTTGTAGTATATTGACTTAAGGCCTGATTAGCAAAGGTAACTTACATTTTTGGGTATGTTTACTACTTTTTGTCTATTTTCAAAATCTTAGTGTAAGTTAAACCTTTGAAGTAAATTTACTCCAAAGTATAACTTACACTCAGATTTTGAGGCTTGTCAAAAAGAAGTAAGCTGACTCAAATATTTAAATTACTCAAACGTGCATAGCCTCTAGGCCCTTCAATTCAGTGAAGGCATGTAAGTTACATTTCTGAGTAAACATGCATTCAGATTTTGTGAATAGCCAAAAAAATAGTACACTTACTCAAAAATGTAATATTTTTTTAAAAAAAGGTAAGTAACCTTTGTGAATCAGGCCCTTATTGTTTAAACACTATGATTGTGTTTGGGGTTGCATCGCAGTCAGAGAAGGAGCTGTGTCATTATTTTTTCTGCATGTGTGTTACGCAGACTGATCTGAGGATCTCCAGTTTAAGCAAGTTTGAAATGGCCAGGATGAAGCCATAAAATGGAACTTTTCAAACCGTGTTGTATGGTATGTTGAAGTGGTTCACGTTTTAGATGATAAACAGAGTCTTAAATTGCATATTTGGTGAGGGAAGCCAGTAGAAGTCAATGACGGAGAGTGGTCGGGTCAGACCTTCTCTGACCACCGACAATATGTGGGGCATCGTTGGAAAGCAGCTTTTAGAGATTGATGCTCCTCATTTTAACTGTCCTACCTTTCCTGAATGTAAACAAATGGGCTGTCTTTAGTTTAATCCAAAAATATCTCATATATTCAAGGTTGAGATGTGAGCAATTAAAGTTTTCATTTCACAGCTCCAGTGAATGATAGAGGCAGCAGCAGGGAAATAGAGGCTATAATTTGACTTAAAGCTCAACAGGGACGTCCCTTTGGACCCAGGAGCCATAACCAGCATCCCAGAACCAGAAGCACATTATTGGTAGTCCAGAATTTCAGGACAGCGCTTCAATCAGTGGTGCTGAACAAGACATCATCTTTCTCTGCAAAAATGTTCTCTAACTTAGAGCCTCAATTATGGTATAGCTGGCAACCCACCACCCTACTAGGTCAGTGAAGTATTGCACCTCTGTTCCCCTGATGGAAAGCCACCCACCCTATCTAGTTGTCCCCAGAGCTTTGTCTACAGTGTATCTGCTGGTGTGATGGATGGATAGGGAGACCTAGATGCTGAGTCAGCCATGTTTTTTTCACTCTATAAGCAAGGTGTACAAAGGAGTTTTGCAATCGTAAAGCCTCAGATTCTGTAAAAACCATGGGGCATATTTATGAGAGCCTTGCGTCACGATTGCACCACACAAATAGGTACATGCGTGAGGCAAGGCTCTAAATCAGATTTATGAAGTCACACAAAGCCACTTTTCTTGGCTTTGAATGACTTACAAAATCTGGAGAAGACAACGCAGCACAAATCTCTGCATTGCCTTCCTCTGCTCAAGGGAGACGTTCCACGGGCATGCAGTGGATGCTTTTGACGTATTCCCAGATTGACAAGGACTTGCAAACCTGAGGATGTGCCAAAACCTTACGCCTTCCCATGAGAGGCACTACGAGGAGAAATCGTATTTCTCCTCGTGTTTCTCTCTTTCTATGTGTGTTGCATGCATAGAAAGAGGAAAAAGCTTCTCAGGGTTGTTTAGGTGAAGGAAGGTGCCCTGTTGGTGGGAAGGTGTTTTCCCTGATCCGGTTTCCAAAACAGAAGTAAATACTCTGTCATTGACACTCACAAGCCATTGACCTGTGCTAATAACGTTTTTTTTAATTCCTTAGTACTTGCTACATTCATTAATGATCTGTGGTTCATAGAGAGACCTGCAACAAGCAAGAACAGATATGTTCCCTGGTTATGTTTGAAAAATTCAGCTTGAACTCTTTTTGAGCTCCACCCCAATGCTCATACTGCCAGCCTCATGCAATAAATATTCCTTTTTTATGCTTTGTCAATAGGCGCTTACAGGAAAAAGAGCTCTCCCATGCCTTGCCATCACCATGAATTTGTACTTCCTCTTGGCATCTGGAGCACAACCCAGATGTTTTTATTACCTACACTGACTCTCAAAGCACCCGTTTGTTAATTTCTTTTCACATACTCCTGCCATACCATGGAACTCTGTAAGCCAAAAGGGTCTAATAGAAGTAACATAGGGAAATATAGACACCTTCCATATCAACCAATCAGGCTGGGCTTACATCTCAAACAGTGAGGAAAATAGCAATAAATTGTACATTTTGAAAATATTGGTCAAACCTGATACAAATATAACAAACATGTTATAGTTGATTTAACAATGTTTAATATGCTATTCACAGAGGTGTTTAAAAAAGTGAATTGTGTGATTTGTAAAAGCAGCTTCCACAGATTTCTCTACTAAGCACTTTAGAACCAGTTTTCATAAAGTTGTTTCAAGACAACATCCCTTTTTGCCAATGCTCTAAAAGTTCCTTCTGTGAAATGACAATGGGCTCATGAAATATTTTTAATTCTATCTTCAGAAAGGCACTTCTATCTAACTGGTGACCAACACTAACATGACATTTGTATTTGTAAAGCGCACGTTCTCCCATAGGCATCTTGGCGCTGAATAACAGATGTTTATTGTTTTCCGAATCAATGGTACTCATTTATCGATCTCAGATGGATGAAAGGCTGAGTGAACTCCCTGGATTTGAATCTGTGACCAGCAGGTCGAACACAGGCCCCTCCCGTGGATGCATTAGGCCACTGAGCCACCAGACCCAGGTACATTTTCAATCTGCTCATCTGTATGTTGCCTATGTTTGAGGCAACACACATGTACAAGTCTCAGAAATTTTAGCTTAGTGGGTTACTGCACTTGATTTCAGGATGTCTGACTGGCAAGTGATTGTCTTGATTCTTAATGCATCTTCTATTCCTCCTGACATTGAATAAGAGAGTGCCACTCAGTAAGCAATACTTAAGCTCTTGCAGTTCAATAAGCGAGTGCAAATCAATTGGCAATATTACCATCTGTTAATTACTTTACAAAGAATCTGCGCTCTACTAAATAAAAAAATTATAGAAAAATATCACCACACATTGAGCAGTTCTCATAGGAGATGAACTAGCTACAACCATGCAGAAAGCCACCAGGCATAAAAAAAGAATTGACAAAAATATAGGTCTTAAAATAACTTTTGCAACAAATTGTGTTCTATCAAGCAAAGAATACAACTATTCCTTCAATCTCCAGAAAACATAGATAGGTATGCCTGATGAGCAATGTCCTGCAAGGAGGTCACTCCAACAGAAACATAATTCATGCCTCTTAATATATTGTGATTTAATACCACAAATGATGCTTTCAATTTTCTTCCTATGCCCAAACACAAAAAGTCAAATCCACTAAAATATCAATGTTGATATTAAATACTCCAAGGGCAGTGTGCATTATAAAATGCAAAATTTGTTACAAATTTCTCCAGAATTCAGTTGAGAAGAATGATCACGAATGGTTATTCCCGAATGCCTACACTAATTATAACAACACGCCTGATCTGGGAAACAAAAGAGACACCCTTTAGTGGGGCACCGGAGAGGCATTAGGCAGACATCATGGTTTTTGCTTGCCATTGTAACACTGGAATAAGTAGGGTACAAAGTAGGGTTAACATTGTGCAAGGGCTTTGCCCTGGCAATCCATTATGCACAATATCAGAGTTATGCTGCTTTTCACAGACCTGGACATAGTTTCACAGTAGAATATGGTCTCTGAAGCATTTTTCTACCAAACTACTCTAGTTTAACCTACTCTAAGTTAAAGAGGCACGACTCACTGACGCAATATCTACTCCATACTTCGTCTGCATAGAAAACATCCCAGACAAACACACAAGCCATACATTAAAGCAAATTCTACATCAGTCTTACAATGCATACTGAGAAACTGGTTAGGCCTCATATAGTTGAGCTATATTTCAGTTTACCCCTATGTCCGGCAACTCTAATGTTAGAATACTTCATCATCAAAGGACAGAGCCACATCTAGTCGATTTCTACTAAAACTTCCACCAGCGCTGGGTTTAGTTTCTGATGGCACTCACTAAATATATTGAAAACTGACATATTCAAGATATGAAATGAGTTGTGTTGTAAATGGGGGTCTGTACCTTGTCCGAGTAGGGACCCTTATATCTTGGCAGGATAAGGAAGTAACACACTTTAGAAAAACCCTGCTCACCCTCTTGGTAGCTTGGCTTGAGCAGACAGGATTATCCCAAAGGCAATTTGTAAAGTATTTGCACCCAGACACACAGTAACACAGTGAAAGCAATACAAATAGACACCACACCATTTAGAAAAATAAAGTATCTTTATCTAAACCAAACAAGACCAAAACGACAAAACTCCAATATGCACAACTCAAAATATGACTTTTAAAATGTTTCAGGTAATTCTGTTCATAGAAATCTATGGATGTGTGATTATACACAATGCACCTTCAGATGCGCCAACAATCACAAGGCCAAACAACCGCAGAGAAAAAAGCGTTGACAAACACAGCGATGCATCAGTTCCTGGGTCCTTGGGGAGGCGATGCAACAGTTCTGCTGCACACAGCAGAAGTGATGCTTCGAATCCGGGCTGTAGGGGGAAGTGCTGCGCCGATTCAAAGATGGTTCTGGTCTGCGTGTGATGTGTCTGAAGACCTGCGCACAGGTACAATGCGTGGAAATCCAGGATGTACAAGAATTCGATGTGGCGGCGGAGAACAGGCACTGCACTGATTTCTTCAGCTGCGGTCCCATGATGCATCTATTCTTTCAGCCACACAGGGCATGCTCCGTAATCGGTGCGGTAAGCTCAGACTTCAGAGATCAATGCATGGGACTTGGCATGAGGTGGATTTTTAGCTGCTGACAGGCGCTGCACCGATTCTTTGGCTGCACTGCAGCAGTGCATGGAAATTCTTCCTGCATGCCTGTGTTGTGACGGAAAAACAGGCACTGGAAGGGCGATGCATTGATTTTCTTGGTTTCTTTAAGCGTTTTCAGCTCCCAGCAACAGGAACAACCTCCAGAGGCCCAGAACTTAAACAGGCACCTCCTGGCAGGTCAGAACTCCCTGCAGTGGAGTTCAAGGACGCTGGTGGTGAAGTCTTTTTGTCCCTGAGACTTTAGAACAGGAGGCAGGCACACACAAGCCCTTGGCGATCTTCTCAAGCAGGATAACACAGCAGGGCAAAAAGTGTCAGTCCTTTCCATCCTTGCCACAGACAGAAGCAGCAACTGCAGGTCAACCCAACAAAGCAACAACACAGCAGCTCTTTTGCTTGCAGGGTATTTTTATTTCCAGAAGTGATCTACAGTTCTGTGGTCTTAGGTACAATATTTACACCCAATTTTGTCTTTGTAGTCTTTGTTGCAAGAGTCTCTGAGCTCAATAGAAAAACAGTTCTGTCCTCCCTGGTCCAGCTTCTCTACAGGAGGTGGAGACAACATTGTGCAAAGGAGGCACAGACTATTCAGGTGCTAGTAAAACTCCTCCCACCACTCAAAGTGTAGTCAAAGTCTGTGCAGCCTGGCTATGAGTCACCTAGGAAAGGTAGGGCACTCCCTTGTGACTGTCTAGAGTGAATGCTCATCCCCAGCTCCTGTCACTCCGAAACTACACAATGTATACACAATACACAAACAGGCAGAGGCACACAGGATGGTTAAACTAGAAAATGACCACTTTCAAAAAGTGGCATTTCCAGACACACAATTTAAAAACCACCTTCACTAAAATATGTGTTCAGAGAGCCTAAACTCAATTTCTCCATCTTGTCCGAATGGAAAGTTACACTTGTAAGATGTTACACAGCCGCTCCCATTTTAACCAGTGGAAAACACAGCCTTCCAATAGTGAAAAACAAAATTGGCAGTATTTCACTATCAGGAGATGTACACAACAGTACAGGTCCAACTTTCTACATACACTGGACCCTGCCCATAGGGTACCTAGGGCCTACCTGAGGGGTGCCTTACATGCAAGAAAAGGGAAGGTTAAAGCCTGAAAAGTGGGTACACTTGCTAGGTCGACATGCTGTGGTGTAGCAAGGAGGCCAGGTATCATGAGTTTAGAGTGCGGCCACCTCCACCCCCACTCTTTCATGCACCCACCAATGCAAAAACCACCAGCACCCCAGCTCTTTCCCGCGCCACCGCTGGTGGCAAAAGCAGTGACTGCAACAGGGATAGCTATGCCAAGGGCTAGCTACAGCACTGTTGACATGGCAGTTAAAAACTGTATGGGCAGACACTGCAGTGACAGGTCTGAGTCACATTTGAAAGGCTTCTGGTGTGGGTGGCACAATCAGTGCTGCTGGTACCACTACTAGCATTTTGATTACAGGCTTTGGGCGCACATAGAGCACTTTAATATGGACTTACCAGTGAACCAAATATGACGATCATGAATAAATCCAAAGAAAGCTTTAGGCAACGGACTTGTAGAAAAGCATCTCACAACTGTACTACAGTTCTATTAAAGTGGTGGTTCGTGCACACTTCTCGGCACCTGTTGCCTTTTGGTGCCATTGATCAGAGATTCCAAACTATACTTTATAAAGAGCAGTGCACTTAAACAAAATAACTTTTTCAGTCTTTTTATATTTATTACAATTCTTTATTTTCAAATCCAAATGAAGTTTCACAAACAAAAAGGGCTGCACTTTTTGTTTTGAATATGATGGCGACTCAACCTCGGGGCTTGTGCTGATGGTCTTACCTAATTATCTTGGAGCACACACGGACGTCTGTAGTGATGTCTGGTGTCAGGGTTGAGATTAGCCATGCTGTGAAAAAGAACTGGTCTGGAGCATGTTGTACACTAGGTTCCATATCTCAGTTATGCGTTTGGTGAGACAGCCCGTGTTGAGGAGTATGCATGCAAGTGTGGCATGTTGTTTGGGTGGTGTTTGGTCTGTGTATGCTTGAGAGGGTGGCTGGTTTGTGTAAGCATGAACCAGTGGAATGCTGAGTGGTGTTGGTGCGAGAGTGGTGGGTGTAGGGTGTGGGAGAGTACATGAGAACTTGGTGCTGGGAATATTCCATCCATGTTTTATGGTGCGGTGTGGCATCACTGCAGATGAGTGGTGACCGAAATTAAGAACATGGAGGAGCACAGCATGGTATTGGGCGATAGGGAGAGAACAGGGGTTCATGGCTCTGGGTGTGACCCAGGCATGGATGGGTGCATCTGCGCTGCAGCTGTCATTAAATAAGTCTTAGGAGGAGATATTCAAAGATTTGAAGATAATCATTAAAATAGATACATTTTAGGCACATTCCTAAACATAGAATGGTCCTCTATGTAAAGGAGGCCATGATGAAGTGCATTCCAAACAGAGGAAGCAGCAAAAAAGAAGGAACTTCGTGACACACCATGCTGCATATTCCTTGAAGTTTATAAATAGCTGACTCAGGAAAGCCAATGTAGTAAGCCTTGAGATAGTTCAATCTAGAAATTATGGTGGCATTAGCAACACAAGTTTTTATATGCCAAGAATAATAGAAACTTTAAGAACCTTATTTGACGTTAACTAGATGACACAACTGCAACAGCTGGATGTGGCAGGTGGAAATGTCATCAGTGTAATCTTGTCTGACATAATTCAGTACAGCCACATTGACAATCTTAGTGCCTAAACCAGGTTTAAAACTCATCTGACTACTATGTAGTAACCAGTGCTCACCCAGGTGTTTAGAAAGCTGGTGAACCAGAACTTCTCACAAATTTTGGTGGCTGCTGGCAACAGAAAGATGAGCCTAGTTAGCTTCTACCCCAAGGCATGAGTTTGACATATTTGAAAGGGGTTTGATGATCCCTTTTTTGATCTATTAGCAACAGTGACTGATGAAATGAGGTGGTAAAGATGAAGGTAAAAGCAGGTGTAAGATTTTAGAGTCCTGACTTCACCTACGTCTTCTGAGTTCTCTGTCTTTAGGGAGATAAACAATGAGTAATCCTTCTTTTCCTTAACCATTGGGAAAGATGCTATGAGAGTGACAAAAAGTGTAAAGGTTTGTAATTTTCCTGAATGAGACAGGATGAATCAGAAAGCTAGATACTACATCTATGAATGGCCATGATCTCGTGATCATCTCATAGCAAACAACAAACCAAATTGTCACAAATAAATTGAGGGGGAATAGTCATTTTCTCATATGGCAGATTGTTGAGATTGGAGACTGGCTGGAATAGAGTCCTTAAGCAATTGGAGGCCTGAGAAATAGAATTTCCAATGCCTGAGTTGTTGTATGTGTGTTTACAAACACGTTTGTGTTTTGGTAAATGCAACACTGAGTATATTTTACACAAAAAGGTCGAGGGGATGTAGCCCTGTTTTCCTTCCCCTGACTTTAGCCACATATGCCTAAATTACCTCCAGCCTGTCCTACTCTCTAAAGGACAATACGTGGCTGTTTATCAGACCATTCTTGGTGTTTTGTTTAGCACTATATAACCATTGCTGGTAGATTCAAGGCATGAGGAGCATAGACAGAGGTAGAAGTGTGGGCATCATTAAGAGTTTGGCGGAGTGGGAGCACCAATATAATACTGCATTGCTTTCGCCGCACCACACTTGCTATTCCCTCAATCTATTTGGAGTTGACGAAAGGGCCATGTTAACACTGGAGGAGCCTCTGCCACCTCACTGGTGTAAACCTCTAATCTTGTAGGTCTTGCTGTTAAAGGGCTGCCAAGTAACAATGATGGTTATCAAGAGCAGTGGTGCCACAATTCATGTTGCCTGCTCAAGGTGTTATGGATACAGACAGCAAAAATGTAGAATGCCCCCACACACAGGAAGAAAGCTCTCTGCATATCCAGATATGTTTTGCCTTGTTTGAGAGTTTATTTTCTCAATACAGAGAAGATTTTCAAGTCAGTACTTTAATAATAGTGTCCACCTAAAAGCGTTCAGGGGGCAGAAGTAAGGAGGGTGTTTGGGGGAGGAGGTGTAGAGGGTGAAGGAAGAAGAGGAAAATGTTCATGACAGGGGAGAGCATAAGAAGTGCCCAGGCTCTGTGACCAACCCCCAGCCAGGAAGCCGAGCAGCACCCAACAGGGTTTACCCTCAGGCAGGCCCTACTCCATCCCCCCACATTCAGGCAGACTTACTGACTCCTCAGCTACAATATCACGTAGGAGCTCCGAAGTCTGTCAGCTTCTAGGCTCACAGGAGCCTTTTTAAACAGTAAAGGGGGATAGGAGCACACTGCTGCACGTCTCAGCACCATTACCCCTTTGCATCCTCGTCAATGTAGTACATAGTCTCCAAGCTGATGAGTTATGGAGCTCCTGCGTGCCTAGAGTGGTATTGCACCTGAGGAAATTTTGAGGCAGCATTTCCAGAAACCCCAGATTAATTCTCTACAGATTAATGAATAATCAAGAAACACATTTCTAGAGATACAGCTTTGGTTAATATTTTGACGTACTTTGAAATGAGCGTGAAACTATGTACTACATTGACCAGGATGCAAAAAGGTAATAATGCTGAGATGTGAGGCAGTGTGCTCCCACCCCCTTTAATGATTTCTGTTTCTGTTGGAGTGACCTCTGTGTAGGACATTGATCATCAGGTCATAGAGCGAGAAAAGAGAAAGAGAAGGTAGACGGTTTCCTAATCTTAGAAAAACTATTACAGGTCCAGATTATAGATGTAACAGGACTTCTGCCAAGCTTACAAGGAAAGCTATCAATTATGGAAAAGGAAACCTCAAACACATAATGGTGTCATGCTTCATCATTGGCATCCACCCCACCCTGGTAGGACAGTGCCACCAGGGCAGACATCAACCTCCTCAATCACTTAATTGTAGGAGGGAGTTCTTAGATAAAAACTACCGGACAAGGCAGGATTCAGACAAACTAAAAATACTTTGGTGTTCCTCGGTGTTTAACCTTTATTTGTGAGGACCCAGGTTTTCCTAAAATCAAGCATGAATGGGTACACAAAGGTTAACAACTGAGATCCGTCTCTTATCAGCCTTTTTGTGATTACATTGATACCTCGGGGACTGCAGTGGCCTACACTCCACCTCTCTGCTTATGTGTTAAACAATGCCCATTAGGCATACATATCTATGTGTTCTACAGATTGAAGGAATAGTTGTATTATTTGCTTGGTAGAACACCATTTGTTGATGGTGTTGCAAAGTTATTTTAAGCACCTATATTTTTGCCACTTTTTTATGCCTGGAGGCTTCCTGCTGGATGTAGCTCATTCATCTCATATGAGAACTACTCTATGTGGGGAGCTATTTTACAATTTTATATTGATTTAAAATTGCGCAGGTGGAGTAATTAACATGTGATAATATTGTCAACTGATTGGTAGTCGCTTATTCAATCACAGGAGTGGTAGTATTGCCTACTGCTTGGCACTCACTTATTCAATGTCAGGAGGAATAGAAAATGCATTAAGAATCAAATCCATTGGGGGGCGTGGCCAAGCCGAGCAGCAAGATGGACGCTCACTGAGAGGGCTCTGCTGGCCGAGCCCATAAATCCTGAAATTCTCCGCCACAATCCCAGAACAAATAAGGAGAAAATGTACGATCAACCTGCCTGAGACCCGCGGCGATAACACCCTGCAAGTCCGGCAGCTGTGAGAGACACGGACCGCCTTCTAGAGGCGACAGACGAGATCGGGCCTGCTGCGGCCTGGTGTGCGCGACCCTGTGGCAAATGCGGAGGCTCGCATAGCAGAGATGATTGCTGTAACCACGCTGAGTCTGTGATGCTATGAACAGTACCCCGTGAGTGTGATTCCTGTGGACGAATGAGATCCGTGCAGCGGTAAGCCGGCAACAGCTGTGGAGGGATGAAGCGACAGGCAGCCTGGTGATAATCATCGTATCTCGCTGCGGGGAACAGGCCGGTGCTGCAGGGCCAGTCTCCCCGGGGTGTGGCTATGGGAGTGCGAGGCCAGCAAGAAATAGTACCTGCTACAATGGCCCTACAGAGCCCATGGGTGGCCTGCGAAAGTGTTCGGGCTGTTGCTGGACACCCTAAGAACCATTAGCTGGGGCCTCCGTTGGCTGAGCAATCGATCACCTGGGGCGATGAACGTGCACCGCTGAGTGCCCATCTGGTGAGTAGTCGTTCCGGTGCCGGAGCGCACTTACTGTGAGCTCGCCACGGCGGATTGAAACAGGCCTTGTTGAGGTGCGGGGTGCGCGGGACCCTACCTGGGGATGTGCGGATCAAGATGACCACACGAACGCAGAGCCTAAAGTGCCATGGTGTTGAACGGAGCAGTCGCAGTGCAGTAGACGCGCCATACCAACTTTAAACGGACTGGGACACTAGCCTGATACTAGAAGCTAAGACTGTAGTGCGCCCATAATGGGTCTGGTCATATAACCCACTCATTCTCTGTAGTCCCCTTGAAGATTCCGGAGTACGGCCCACGCTGACAGAGGCGGATCGAAGGAATAAGTAGTGGGGGGCCAGGCCGTCAGCTGAGCTGCGCTGGACCATGGTGCAATAAACCTGGTGTTGAGGCGTGTGCGCACGCTTGTGGCGGATTGAGGGGCGCATACAGGACCTGGGGCGCCTCATGGATATCGGCAGACCATACTGCATAGAGGTGCATGCGTCAGCACAAACAATGCATCAACAATACAACAGATAACCACGGGCAAATCAGAAAATTAGCAGCCCAAATTGTCATTTGAAAAACATGCAATGAAGAAAATGGAGGGAGGAATGGCGCCCCAGCGAACCCTGCATAGATGAAATGGCCCCCACGCAAGAAGACGAGTTAAAGTCCATGCTGAAAGCAGTAAAAGCAAGTCTCTAAATGATTGACTCTAAACTTGATTCTCTGGCTGCGCATATGGATCAGGTGACGCAAACAGTTGAGAAACACAAGATTAGGTCTGGGTGGTATAATCCGCTCCGCTCTTAGAATCTGTGGAATTTTGGCAATTCGGCATTCCGCGGAGAATGTGGAATTGCTGAAAATTGAGTGATCCGCGGCGAAGCGGAATTTTTTCCTTGTTTGTGCTTTCAAAATGCATGTTTGTGCGCGCAGTAGCGACTTACCGGGATCCCTGCGTTCGTCAACGAGTTTTCCTATCCGTTCGCGTGCACCACGAGATTTTGGTAGCTGGCCGCGTGATCCCACGAGTGTGTGCAATCGCGAACACATCATTCGGATGCCCCATCGGACATCCGTGTTCGCAAACAGGAAACACGAATCGCGAACGAGCGGGACAAGTGAAACAAGATGGCTACGCCAAATGGCAACCGCATGGGCAAGTTTGCAAGATATTTCCCCCCAAGCACGCAAACAGCGTCCCCAAACAGGAAAAACGCATCACGAACGGGCGGAACAAGCAGTTCCGCGTGCACGCCGAATTCTGTGTAGTTCGCAGAGATTTTTTACTGTTTCGCGGAACTTTGCGTAACGAGACCTGGTTAGACGCCATTGCAACAAGGTTATCGGACTCTGATGACCGCCAAGCGGAATCGCATGAACAACTGTTGTGCATGGATAAAGTTTTAAATTTGAAAAAAGCAAGGAACTATGACCTGGAATCTTAGATCATGCCAAAACAATGTAAGAATCACTGGAATTCCAGCGATGACAAATATCCCAAACATGGAGCAAAATGTTGAATCAATATTGAAAGACCTGTTTGGAAAAGACCTATCCAGTTTGTTCCTCGTAGAGCAGGCGCATCGCACCCTGGGACCAAAATGACCAATCGGGGCTACACCACGTCCAATCCTTGCTCGACTCCTGAAGTATAGAGACCGAGACACTATTTTGCGAAAGGCTAGCGAGCAAGGCACAGTTCAGTACCAAGGCAACACTGTGTCTCTATACTAAGGGTGGGCGTAGTTCGCGAAGTAGCACTTCGCGAAGCTACGCAAAGTGAAGTTCGCACTACGCGAGCTACGCGTAGCACTTCGCGAACTGCGAAGTAACATGTTCGCACTGTGCAAGATGTTGTTTTCAATGATTGCACAGTGCGGACAAGCAACCGGCACTGTGCAATCATTGAAAATGGCATCTTGCACAGTGCGAGCTGTAGTTTTCTGCTGCTCGAGTAGATTTTTACTCGAGCTGCAGCTTTCTCAACGCGAACTGGTAGTTTCTCATCGCGAGCGGTCGCGAGCATACGCGACCCCTCGCAATGAGAAACCTGACCTTCTCGCGTTGGGAATCTCGCCGGGAGGTTTATTTTCCATGCTCGCGATCGCGAACAAGGAAAAAGTCTCGCCAGGATGTCATTTTGCTTGCTCGCGGTCGCCAACTTGACGTTGAGGACCGCGAGCAAGCAAAAAATGACCGCAGCACTACGCAACACTACGCTACGCGTGTTCGCACTGTGCTACGTGCAGTTCGCGTAGCGCGAAGTAGCGCGAACTTCGCAAACTACGCGAGCGTAGCGTAGTGCTTCGCCCAGGCCTACTCTATACCCAGACTTTACTCAACTAGTGCAGGCAGCATGCCGCAAATTCGTGCTGACGAAGAAACTACTACAGCAAGCTGGAATTAAATACGCCCTACTCTACCCTGCTAAACTAAGAGTACAGACGGACGGCAAGCCTATGATCTTCACAGATAC
Organism: Triturus cristatus; assembly: GCF_964204655.1. Taxonomy (NCBI): domain Eukaryota; kingdom Metazoa; phylum Chordata; class Amphibia; order Caudata; family Salamandridae; genus Triturus; species Triturus cristatus. The sequence goes on along the minus strand of NC_140590.1, from coordinate 134,229,285 downwards.
TCGCGCTGCGATGAAATTCTCCAAGAAGACAGGGAGCACACACACAAGTCCGAAACATGTGCATGGTGACACGCTGGTAGATCAACTGTGTGACAATGACTGAATGTAATCGTACTGGGGATTGCTCCATCTTTTCACGATAGGTGTTGCACTGTGCCTGTTTACTGGGGGGTCTCTCATTATATGCCTGAAGCTACACCTTGTGCTGGCAATACTAACAAACTCATGTTTTCATATTTGAATGTTATTTGAGCACTCACATATATTATGAGTACTAACCTAGTTCTGAACCAAACTGGCTCGGCTACCCAGCCTTACACGGCAGGGGTGTATGCCGGCGACACCTCGCTCCCCATGGGATAATTTCTGTATAGCCTTCTGCGCTATTTCATTATTCCATACTTGTTTGGTGGGTATGGGTGGGGAATCTACTCTGACTGGGGGGGTTGGTGTGGGAGGTGGGGGGTAATATTATATGTATTGTTGTTTAATGTTGCAGGTAGTCCAATTGATGAAGTCACCGGCACATAAATTTACAGAGGCCACAAACACTAACAGCCGTCAAAGCAGCACACTGCGCTCAGACAAAAAAATGTTCTTACACGCACCAGGATGCACCTAATAAGGGCACCACATATAGTCACGCACCTAATATTGCACCCTGCTAAACACCTGAGATGGCTGGCACGAATAGTTTAAATTGTTTTACCTGGAATGTGCGTGGTCTAAATGATCACAGAAAAGCAATATTAGTACAATCATGCTTGGCAAGACACTGGTCTGACATTTGTTTCATACAAGAAACACACCTAACAGACACATCCCTGATTAGACTGCAGGCCAACAGATAGGGAGAAACATATCCCTCGGCCTATTCCAATTACTCAAGGGGGGTAGTAACCCTAATCCGCAGAGGTCTCCTGTGGATAACCGAGAAAGTTACCATAGATCTGGACGGTAGATACATTTTTCTAAGAGGAAAGATATTTGGTCAATACATTACTCTAGTTAATACTTATGGGCCAAACACTGATGACTCTGCATTCTTCAATCAGCTATGGCAAAAGGTTCAGACCATGGGACACAACACTACACTGTGGGGGGGGAGACTTCAATGTTGTCTTATGGGAACACGATGAAAGGTTTTGGACACCTAGGCCGCACCAACCACAGTCTGCCTCCATACTCAGCCTCATAATGGAAGACCAGCATTTAGTTGATGAAAGGCGATCACTGCACCCGAATATAAGGGAGAGCACCTGTGTGTCCTACCAACCTAGAGCCTGGTCCAGATTAGATTTTTGGCTTGTGTCCTGAGACATCCACTCATGAGCCATGGAGGTGACACACCACCCACGCACATTATCGGACCATGCGTCCATGGGGCTCCAGCTTCAAATTCCCAAACCATATAGGCAGCCCTTCACAGTACACAGTATTTAAAGAACAGATCCGAACAAAAATAAATGATTACTTTGAAACTTAACATGGGCTGGGTGGAGTTGCAATGTGTGATGTGGGAGGCCTTTAAAGTTGTAATTTGGGGGGAGTGTATAGCCCTGCAGGCCAGAGTGCTGAGAGATATCCGCGGCTGTCTCGCGAGGTTGGAAAGTGAAATCCGGGGATTGGAACAACAATATTTACAAACCCAATCGTCTGACACACTGGCCGAAATTCGCGGAGGTTAACCGAATACCAGGAGGAGGCTGAAAGGGAAATAAAATTACTCTACAAATATGCACAGGCCCGCACATATGGGGAGGATTACAGACCCGGTAGAACTCTAGCAAACCTGCTCAAACCACCTAGAGGCTCTGGATACATTACCAGGCTCAATCCACCGGACGCCCATTCTGTTCACATGCCCACGGACATTCTAGATACAATGAAGAATTATCATGCCCACTTGTACACATCGAGGGCTAATCTATCAGAATCAGAAATAATAGACTACCTAGATTCAATCGAGCTATTGTGGCCTAGTGGTGCTCACCGAGAATATTTGGACGAGCCATTTACGGTTGAAGACATACAAAAAGTCATCCAGAGCCTTCCTGGTGGATAGGCCCCTGGAGCAGATGGTCTAACTGCCACTTTTATAAAGAACATGCAGTTCTGCTGGCCCCTAGATTATTGGAGGTATATAATGAGGCATTACAAGAGGGAACACTCCCACCATCAACGCGGGAAGTTATCATCATAACATTACTTAAGCCGGGCAAAAACCCAACCTCATGTGATTCATACCGCCCTTTATCCTTGATCAATATCGATAATAACATTTTTGCCAAACTATTAGTGAACAGATTACAACCGTTACTTCCCCTCATAATATGACCAGACCGATCTGGATTTGTCCCGGGCTACTCCACTTCGCATAGTCTCAGAACACTTTTTACGTTACTACAGTACCTCGCCCCACATGTCTCGGCAATGGCGGCACTATTAGATGCCACAAAAGTGTTTGATTCACTGGAGTGAAGGTTTCTATTCATGTTGCTTGCGTGACTGGGAATAAGTCCCTTCTTTGTACAACTCATCAGGCTCCTATATACTTCTACTACCGCCAGGCTAAAGGTAAATGGGCTAATATCGGACCCAATCCCAATATCTTGTGGCACCATGCAGGGTTGTCCACTAACTCCCCTACTTTTTGCCATTGCCACGGAGCCACTGGCGGCACGGCTAAGACAACATAATGCAAATAGGGGCATTGGGTTTACCACCAGAGGCCTAATAGTATCCATGTACGCGGATGATTTACTCTATATGTCACAGACCCAGCGTCTAACTTTGCACCACTAAGAAGAGAACTGGTAAGATACGGGGGCTTTACTGGCATTTGTGTGAACTGGGCAAGGTCCACTATCCTTCCGCTGACAGATAACACTGTAGCCTTCGACACTGAATTCCCAATAGCCTGGGCGGACAGCCCAGTGCTTTACCTGGGTCTATGGATTAGCAGAGACCTACCGGAGATTTGGTCGGCAAACTATGGTAGGGTGATGGATTGGATCGAGGAGAGAATCCAAAGCTGGAAACACCTACCCCTATCCCTCGCAGGTCACATAGCGATAACAAAAATGATAATCCTCCCTAAAATACTATACCTTTTTCCATACATTCCCACACCCATCACTTCACAATATTTTAAGCGTCTCAAGTCCAGCATGACTGAGCTGGTCTGGGCGGGTAAACAACCTGAGGCGTCATGGGATCTCCTTACATTGCCATTAGCACAGGGAGGCCTGGCAGCTCCTGACTTTGTGCTATACGCATATAGTGCTCAGGCACAGTACCTCCACTTCTGGCAACACCCCATACCATTTCACCCACACGTAGCCATAGAAATTGACAGAGTGGGCAATTTGCCCCTGACAACTGCACTATACCAAGAGTACAAGCGACCCAGACAGGAGATTTATACAACAAAAGCTCTGCGCTGGGCCTGGAAGGGGATCCGCAGCAGGGCCAAGCTAGATGTACTATACGTGCACTACCTGCCACTTGCCAGCAACCCATTGATGCCCTGTCATTAGACAGTAGTGTGTGGAAGCGCACGCAGCAGAAGAAATTAAACAGATTCAATGAGCTTTTTCCGGATGGCCAAATCCTCATATGGCAACGCTTAAACACCACACCGCAGCCCTCACCACTAGACACCCTGCTGTACTTCCAGTGAAGGGCTGCATGTCGTGCATGATTTGCCACGTTTCCGGACTCCCCGCCAACACTGGAAGCGCTAGAAAACATGCTCAAAGAACCCTTGGTACGTAAACAAGTTACACGTATATACACTATTACTCAACGCGAATCCCTGATTACCACATCTAGCGCACGAGCCGCCTGGGACATAGACATTGGGGATACCATCTCCGATGAACAATGGGCGTTATGCTGTGGGCAGCTAGAAAACTTGTCACCTAATTATCGCCTGAGACTTATACACTTTAAATGTTTACATCGCTTATACCGCACCCTGATACAATTACACTGCATGGGGATTCGACCTGACACAAAATGTTGGCGCTGTGGCACGATACAGGCGAACGTCTAACACCTGTCCTGGGAGAGCCGATCAGTTGGCAACTTCTGGATGGGGGTCTTTAGGCACATAGAGGACATAACAGGGAAGAGATTGCAGCACACCCCTCTGGTGGCACTGCTGGGATATGTGCGAAACTCACCGAACACAGGGAGATGCCTCGCAGCGCTATTGCTCCTACTGGCAAAGCAACGTGTAGCAATGCACTCAGGGAAAGCAACGCCACCAGCCATAAAAGCCTGGGTGGAGGATACCACGTACTACTGCGATCGCCGGACGTGCTAATCCCACCCAAAAGATATATGGTCACTGTTCACGTACTGGCTAAGCTCCATAGATGGCACCACCCTGTAGCAGATGTCAATTGAATCATAGTGGCAATATTCACAAGCAGGGAATGCCATGTACTCAGTCGGATTGCAGATATGTGCACTCAGAAATTGCGAAATGCCTGGCAGCAATATGACGCTTCATTAATTAAAATGCTATTGTAACCCAGCTAGAAACGAAAAAGCTGTTTAGTGTTTGATGGTAGTTAAATGTGCACAATGTATAACACAGTTTATTGCCATTCTTATGGTAAAGACAAGTATTGCAGTAGTTGTTGTGGTTTGTTAACAAATGTTGAAAAACTAATAAACAAATATCAAAAAAATAAAATAATCAAATGCATGGATCGCCAGTCAGACATCCCCCAATCAAGTGTGGTAAGGCACTAAGCTGAATTTTCTGGGACCTGCGTGTAGACTTAAACAAGTCTATGTTTCAGCGTCCAGATGAGCAGACTGAAAATGTACCTTTGGTCACCAGTTAGACAGCAGTCCCTTTCTGAAGATGGAATTAAAAATATTTTATGATCTCATTGTCATTTCACAGAAGGAATTTTTGGAGCATTGGCAAAAAGGGCTGTTGTGTTGAAACAACTTTGCGAAAACTGGTTCTAAGGTGCTTACTAGCACATGCATCAAGCTAGGATTTTGCGAGTCCTTAATTGCGAATATTAAGGATTCGCAATTAAGGACTCGCGAAATCCTATGCATGTAGGAATCGCTATAAGAATAGCGATTCCTACACATTCCTTATTTGCGACCCGCAAATTACAAGTCGCAAATAAGGAATAGCTTCCAATTCATTCCTATGGGCCAGGCCCATAGGAATGAATAGGAAATTGCAAGCGCAATTTGCAAGTACCAATAGGTACTCGCAAATTGCGCATGCAATTTCAAGGATGCAAGGGTGTCAAAAGGACACCCTGTTGCACCCCTGGAATTGACCTGAGCACATATGTTGCGCACACACATGCCCTTAGGGCATGTGTGTGCGCGCAACATGAAACTTTGAAAAATGCACAAAAGTGCATTTTTCAAAGGTTTTGCAAATTACCATGAAGTTCAACTTCATGGTAATTTGCACCCCCTATTAGCGAAATCGCTAATTTTATTACTTTACTGCATTGCATTTAAGGAATCTCAATTTGCGAGTCCTTAAATACAATCGTAATTTAAGTAATCGCAATTTAGAGATTACTTAAATTACGATTTTTGCATTTGGGATGATACTGAGAATCTGCCCGTTTGCGACTGGTTTTTCTTTTGATGCATGTGCCTGTTAGTACTGAAATCTTAAGATGCTACTTTTTAGTTGCCAAATCACACATTCAGCTTTTTAAAGACCTCTGTCAATAGCATATTCAACATTGTCAAACCCACTATTTTCTTGTATTTGTTCTAATGATCACTTCACTCCACTGTTTGAGGTGTAAGCCCAGCCTGATTGGTGGATATGTTAGTCCCACCCGAAGTTCAGGTCTAGTTGCGCCCTTATTGATATGCAAGGTGACTATATTTCCCTTTGGTTCTCCTATTAGACCCTTTTGGCCTACAGAGTCCCAGGGTGTGGCAGGAGTATGCGAAAAGAAAGTGACAAAAGAGTTGTCACCTGGACGTGCCCTGAGTTTGACATGGCCTAAGCACACAACAGCACTTTCTGTCTTGGTTCCTAAAGGAACCAAGACAGCAAGTGCTTTTTTGTGCTTGTGTAGGTAATAACGCACTGGGGTGGTGCTGTTGCTAAGTGTCTGCAGATGCCAAGAGGAAGTAGACTCCACGGTGATGGGAAGGCATGGGCAAGCCCTTTTTCCTGTAAGAGCCTATTGACAAAGCATAAAAAAAGAATATTTATTATATGAAGTTGGCAGTATGAGCATTGAGGTGGAGTTCAAAAAGAGCTCAAGCTCAATTTTTGAAACATAGCCAGGGAATATATCTGTTCTTGCGTGTTGCAGGTCTCTCTATAAAATATAGCTTGTTCATTAATGCAGTAAGTACTGAGAGATAAAAAAAAAAAAAACGTTATCGGGACAGGTCAATGGCTTGTTAGTTCCTATGGCAGAGCCTTAACTGCTGTTTTGGAAACACAGGGGGGAAAAGATGCAAAAAAAACAAGGGAAAACGTGTTCACTCAAAGCAGCACAGCTGGTGTTGTAGTGTTGCTCCAGTGACGCAACATGAGTGTCAGGATTGAATCAATGTGCCCCGATGTCAGGGGTGTTATATCACTGCCCATGTGGGCTGAGTATTGTTTGGTTCACCCCATACCACATGGGGCTTAGGAAATAAATGCTGCCTTTGCCTGGTGTGGCCTCAGAGGAGACCTTGGCACAGTGCAAACCTTAGGCCCTGTCTCTGTGTGGCTGTCCAGCCACAGTTTCATGAGTTACACCTCCTGAAGATCGGGGCCCACCTCAGCCTCACCCCCAGGCCACAGATACAACACTGGCTAGGAACTGTTGTCTCCCGTCACCCCCGGTGCCAGGGGCGTAACACAGGCCCCCGCAGCCCCAGCAGTGTGAGGGGGCCCGAGCTGCAGGCCCCCCCCACACCGTACTCAGTCCTGAGAGCTCCATTGTAAATACGGAGTGGAGGCCCCTTTATGTACCCTGAAGGGGGGCACCCTCAACTTTCGTTACGCCAGTGCCCGGTGCTTCATGATGGCTGCGTACCTGGCAGGAGGGTGTGTGATGCTCATTCCGCGTGACGGATGTGGCCTTGCTCAGCCAATCTGCACACAACGTGGACGACACTACTATTTTAGTGCTAGTGGTCCCTTCATGGAGGTGTGTTCCTCCCAACCGCTTGTGTGGTGGTAAGCTGGTGGTCGGCTAAAGCCTATAAGGGCACACACACATGGAGCCTGCCCCTCTCCCTGCAGGCTCATTCTAGTTCATGAGTGAAGTGATGAAAGATCGCAAGATGAATAGATATATTATTTATTGTAAATAAATAATTACATTAGAAACAGGTGAGCGCCAGGATATACATCTGTCAGTCTCCAGGTACACCCGCAACTGACTAGAGAACTCGAATGCCCCTTACCTAGTGGCATTCCAAGCACGCTCACACTCACATATCTCAAAGGTAAACATATGACTGTTGATGCATACCACCAACAGTTATAATAACAACATAACAATGAGGCAAGCCTGAACTGTTCATAGGAGGATACAAAACACAAAAGAAAAAAATATATAAACCCAACCAGGCTAGTAGAGGTGCTGAGGGTGTGACCTGCCTGCCAGTTGGGAGTCCTGGAAGGAAAGAAAGACAATAGGGAATCCTTATCTGACCCCTGCATGCCATCAGAGTGACGTTTCAAACAAAACAAAAAAAAGGTGACTCATAGCTGATATACCCTCATTATCCACACCATGGCGAATATACCAGCGGTGGAGCCCTTCATAGTTGAAGGTGCCCAGTCAGTGCAAGCACCAAGGATGAAAGAATGGGTAGAGAGAGTAATACTTTACTTTGAAGCCACTAAAGTGGACAACGCCCAAAAGAGGTCTCTTTTCTTTTTGCCTCCATCAGTAAAATACATTTATACAGTTACATCCATAAAACATCTATGAGAAATATTACCTATCATAAATAAGTAAGAGAGAGAATTCAAAACATTGTGCAAATATTTTGTTACAACATGTAAAATATCTTATTAGACTGTTTTTGATACCCCGGGAGGCCCAAAATCATCAAGATGTGGCTAGACATATACCAATTTCAGCTTTCCAGTAATTTATAGGAGCCCAGATAAGATTCCCTAATTTCCAAGTCCTCCATCCTTTCCTCTCATCTAAATCCTTTTCGAGATTATATATAGCTAATAGCCATGAAAGCCACTGCTGAAATGTGGGAGGGCAGGATTCACACAGGCTGATGAAATACAAATTCTTACTGCAGCCATGGCTAAGAATATAAACTCATGGTGTACCAGTGATGCTCCTGTCTTTGTGACCCGTAATAACATCAAATCAGTTGTGAGTTTTGTTTGAATCCTTAAAGTTTGTGTTAAAAATTATTCTATAGCCTTTTTCAGAGGCTCTAGAGACGGACAAGAAGAAAACATGTGATCAATGTCAGCATCAGCACTGAGACATCGGGGACAGAGGATCCCGCCTGTGCCACCCCATTGGATGATCTTAGCTGGCGCATAGTAAAATGAAAATATAATCTTGTAATGCTGCGCTTGCAGACCGGCTGACCTCAATACAGAGTAGCCCTGCTTGAGTGAATCCATAAACTCGTCCTCTTCAATGTTTAGCCTGAGCTGCCATTTTTTTTTTTTTTTAAATATTTTTATTGAACTCAATGGCAATCATACAAATACTACCAATACACGGTATTTGCCGGTTACTCACATCAGAGTACATCACATACAAATCATCAAAGCATTTACATTAAATAGCCACTTCCCTGTCCACAGTTCTGCAAATTTCCAATTCCTCCACTGGGGATATACATATCTCACCTCTATAGACATTCCGTTTGGACCATTTCCTGTCCCACTTTTTCGGGCACCCCCTGCTTATAACAACTTCCTTCTCCGCTATCATGCATCTGTCTAATTCTTTCATCCACCGAGATGAGGAAGGCAATGTCGCCACTCCCCACTCCCTCGCCAGTTCCCTCTTCACCAGCGTGTATCCCAGCGTCACTAGCTGTTGTTCGATTTCTGTTAGGTCGGTGGCTGCCCAGATGTTCAATAGGCCCTGTTTCGGTGTCAGCTCTACCGGCTTTCCCAGCGCTGTCTGTAAGTGGTTTGTGGCTTCCTCCCAGAAGTGGTGTATAGCCGGGCACTCCCAAAGGGTGTGGTAGAAGGTAGCCGGCAGCCCTTCAAACAAAGGTCGGCCTGTCTTGCGCCTATTTTAGCTAGGGTCACTCCTGTCATATAGGACCTATGTAAAACCCTAAGCTGTATCAGTCGGAATCTAAGTGTGATGGCCGCTTTCCTGGGTGACATAAGGGCTGATTGCCAATCCTCCTCGTCAATGATACCCAAGTCTTTCTCCCACTGTTCCCTAAGCTTGCCAAAGCTATCTGGTAAATTATTACTAAGCTTCTTATACGTTAAAGAGATGGCTTTGGAGTAGAGTGGCCCGTCTAGTAGGCGGTCCTCCAATGGCGATGAGTCTGAGCTGCCATTTCTCACGATTTTTGTCTAGGTCGACCAGTAATTGTCTCAACCCAAAAGAGGTCTCTAATGCTACACTTGGAGGGAAGAGACATCTACAAAATCTCCAAGTCAATAAATGAAGCCGCTCTCAAGACACCCCTCACCTTTATAGGGGCTCTCACTGGGCATTTTGAACCAATGGTGAAGGCTGAGGAATCCTTTGACTTTTTCATGCGCTGCCTAAAGGAACTTGCCAGGGCATGTAGTTTTAATGATGAAAGTGAGGAAAGAAGAGGGCAAATCATTCCAGAATATGCCTTAGCAAAACTTTGCAAACGAATACTAGAAGTGTCAGGAAAATCTCTAGCTTACATCCTAATGCTGGGCAGGACCAAGGAGTTCTCCAAGGCCCAAGCTGCTCACATGGAAGCAGTGCTACAAAAACTGGTAAAGACTGAAGCAGTCAACATTATCACACCGACTTCCAATGCAAAACAGATCAGGAGAGATGGTACAAAACCACGTACCTGTGGCTACTGCAGGGGACCTACCCATTGCCCCTTCGAATACCCAGCACAAGCCAAAAACTGCGCGAAGTGTGGGAAACGTAATCACTTCATGACAGTTGGTCGCTCAGGAAAAGAACCAGTGAAGCACACCACCATTTACCAGAAGTGCTAGAGAGAAGCAGCGACATGCTTGATGATTAAAACAAGGAACATACTACCCACTCTGTCTTCACCATCGGCACAGCCTCTCAAACCACACGTCGCCTGCTGCAATGCAAGATACTCGTCAGGGATCACCCCACTACTGTGGTGGTATGTACCGTGGCCACTATCAACATCATGCCTGCTGAAGCCTATCGTGCCATGCACCCTATTCCACAATTTCACCCTACAGTGATTAAGGTGTTCGCCTACGCCAAGATAAACCCCTCGCGATGCGAGGACGGTTTTAGACTGCCATCACCTGTGGATCACAATCAGTGGATGCCCAAGTGTATGTCGCAGAAGAGGCCCATGGCATGCTACTGGGTTGCAGGGCGGTGGAAGCTCTTGGCTTTGTGACCTTTACATTTGGTATATATGAAGAAGCCATACCTCACATTCTCAATGAATTTCCAACCGTTTTTGAAGGCATAGGGTGCCTGAAGGGTAAAGAGATCTACTTCCATTTCGACCAGTCATATGGCCGGTAGCACTCCGGAACCGGTACATTGCATTTTCAATTGAGCCTGCTTGTGGAGAAAGAACTGGACAAACGTGGTGGCAGGCATCTTTGAAAAAGCGATGGGCCTACACCCTGGGTATATCCAATTGTGGTCACAAGAAAGTCCAAATAGCCTGGTGAGGTGCGAATATGCGTAGATATGAGCCTGCCAAATGTCGCAATAAAATGACAGTGCCACCTAGCACTGACAATTGATGATCTGAGTGGCGAACTCAGTGGAGCCAGCTGGTTTTCCAATCAGGACTTCGGTCAGGATGTAACCAGCTAGTCCTTGATGAGGAGTCACGCTACGTAACAACTTTTTCAACACATGTGGGCCAGCGGCACTACACATGTTTAAGTTTTGGCATCTCCAGTGCTGTCGAAGTGTTTGACCTCCCAAGGGTCATTAATGTCAGCAATGACATTTTGATCTATGCTACGGCTGTGCCAGAATACAATGCAAGGTTAAGGAAGGTGCTGCAAAGAATTCAGGAATCAGGTCTCACTCTACATCGCAACAAGTGTGAATTCTTACAGCAGAAGTTACACTATTTTGGGCATTTGTTTTCATGGGAGGGAGTGGCTCTGGATCCTGACAAGGACATTAAGGAAGCACCTGCACCAGCTACGGTGACAGAGGTGCACAGCTTTTTAGGTATGCTCATATTTTGGGGTTGTTTCATCAAAAATCTCACTACCATGAGGCAACTATTCAGAGAACTCAATAAAGTTCATCTCTATGTGTATGGAAATCCTTTCACAGTTACTACTTATCGCAAGCCGTTAATTCCTCTCTTCAAAGGTACTGCTGTCAAACCACCTCCACGAATAGAAAAGTGGATGCTCCAATTACAAGAATATAAATTCTATGTGGAGTACTGCCCTGGATCTCACAACGTGGTGGACTGTTTGCCACAGCACTCCTGTACAACCAGTCCGGATGAAGAAGAAGACGCAGACGAGACCGAAGAATGTGTGTGATATGTGACTGGCCGGTCCCGTCAGATTCCACTCTCTGTGCACCTTCTTTGTCAAGCCACAAACAAAGATGGATGTCTTCAAAGAGCTCTCGAACCAGTGAAGTCCAATCAGTGGACACTTTCAGGAGCACTTGGGCTCTGCTTACCCAAGAGGTGTGGAGGATTATGGCGAGTCTATATCACGTTTTCCAGGAGTTAAGCGCTGACATAAGTGGGTGCCTTCTGTGAGAACATCGCCTGGTCATCGCTAACACACTCACTGATAGGGTGATTCAACTTGCTCATGCAGGACACCAGGGCATGATCAAGACCAATAACCAACTGCGAACAAAGGTGTGGTTTCCTGTAATGGATGAGAAGGTTGAGGTGGTGGTCAGAGTCTGTCCTTGGTGCCAACTATGCGGGGATGCCAATCTGCCACCACACGTACTGACAGAGAAGGGGCCACGACATCCATGGGTCTATGTCAGTCCTGATTTTGGGAGCCTCCCAGGTGGAAGACATATCTTACTAATGATTGACGATTACTCCAAATACCTGGAAGTAGAGATCCTATCTTCTCTAAGTACCAGTGAGGTGGTGCCCAAATTGTAAAATATTATGGCTACCCATGGTTTGATCAAAGAACTGAGAATGGACAATGCTGCCCTTCTAGGTATAAGACATGGCGTCCTATCTAACCTCCCTGGGGATCATTAAAATAAAATCACTGTGCTGTGGCCCAAAGCGAATGGGAGGCCGAAAGATTTATGAGAACATTAAATAAATTCATTCGGGTTGCCTCTGTGAGCCAACAATCTCTGGAATTGGTCCTTTACTCCTCCTTCTGGACTATTGACAGACTCACCATTCTACCATGGGATGAGCCCCCGAGCACCTTTCCATGGGTCGGGTGGTTGTGGATATGCCCGTGCGGTAAACACCGCTCCACTCGCAGAGTTTGCGGAATTTGGGCACACCGCGCTCCGCCAAGGAGCGTGGAATTCCTGAATTCCACCATTCGTGCACAAAGCGAAGTGTTTTATTCGTTTGCGTGCTCAAGTTCTCTTTTGGCTCTCAACCACGAGCGGTACAAAAGGGGGTGGTGATGGACAGAGCATCAGAACCAATCAAACACTCACACCCAGTCAACAGATCCGGGTTTGATCCATCACCGTTCGTTAGCCCACTCTGCCACCCCAGTTCAGACATGGCCATATGCAAATCAGTCTGACCCTGTGCCTCATGGGAACAGTCCAGCCCGAACTGCCAGGCCATGCCTTCCCTGGACCGGAAACAAGCTTCCTAGGACCGGTTTCTGGCATTTCAGCCGTCTTCAGCCAGGCTTGCTTGAATCCAGTGACAAAGTGAGCAAGGGACTCACGTCTGAGCATACCCTGCCAACTAATGGCGAACAAAGCGGTACAACCACGAGCGTCAAGAGTCCAAGGCTGCTTGTGAGCACATGCAAGACTTCTCACACCACTACCGAGCTCCCACAAGACTTCCCACGAGACTTTGCGATCACTCACACAGGTTCTGGCCACGACGGCGCCAAACTAGTATTCTTAGTGCCGATTACAGACAGAGCGGCCAAGCAGCTTTTGTGCTTGAGAATGCAGCTGAGAGGCAGATGGAGTGGATTTTCTTCTCAAACTGGCCACTGCTTTGTCCCTCTCCTGGTCACTTTTTATTGGGATTTGGAGCAGGAGGGATCACTCTCCTTGTCTGCTGCATATATACTTATAACATTAGATTTAGGGACTTTGTTTTGGAGATATCACAAGTAAGTTGAAAAACTGGTGTATATGGGTTTTGTTTGTTTGATGTATTTGTACGTTTATTTGATTTAAAAAACAATCGTGGTGGCTGGACTCAGTTTTAGTTGGGGCCTAGTTATTTTTTTGCATTTAATTTTTCTTTTTTTGTGAAGGAAAAATGTTGAACAGTTTACTAAATTTTATCCCCGTTTTTTAAATAAATTTGCAATATTGATTTAATTCACTTTGTGGCCTAGTCTGCCAATGGGACTTCCAGTACTATTTATTGGGGCAAGAAACAACTGTTTCAGTGGTGTCTGTTGAATTGAAAAATCATTTAGGCCATAGATGACATTGTATTAAAACACAAAGTGTGTTTTTTTAGTGGTATTTCACTTTTATTTCCCTGCAAACACTGTATAGGTGGGGTAATGACTTTGGAGGATGTGTGTTGTTGTAAACATTTTTAGCCGTGTTAATTTTCGCTTTTGGCATTGCTGTGTTATCTGTGTTACCATGCCTCTTTTGTATGGCCAGTGTATGTGCATGTCTGTTTTCCATAGGCTACCATTTGCCTTTGCTGTTCCCCGTGCCATGTGGCCAGGGGCCATGTTGTATAGTCAGTGTCCATCCTAGGCCTGCATGTGTTCTTTGTTTTCCAGGTCTCCTGCTTGTTGTTGTGACCATGTGGCTGACGGCCATTTTGTGTAGCCAGCCAGTGTGCTATTGCCATAAGCCTGCATGTCTTCTTTGTTTGTAGCCATGCCTCCTTGCTGGTTGTTGCTGTTCTGAACATGTGGCTGGCGACCATTTTGTGTAGCCAGCCAGTGTGCTTTGCTTTCCCCATGTGCATTTATGTCTTCTCTGTTTGTGACCATGCCTCCTTGCTGATTGCTGTGACCATGTGGCTGGTGGCCATTTTGTGTAGCCAGCCAATGTGCTTTCCCTATAGGCCTGCATGTCTTCTTTGCTTGTGACCATGCCTTCTTGCTGGTTTTTGTTGTTCTGACCATGTGGCTGGCAGCCATTTTGTGGAGCCAGCCAGTGTGCTTTTGCCACAGGCCTGCATGTCTTCTTTTTGTTTGTGGTTAAAAATAAAAGATTCCCTTTTGTGTCGTTGACTATTACTATAATATTTAGACTGTAATCAGTCTGCTCTGAACCAAGAGAAAACACTTAATTTTAAACAATGCAGCACAACGTAAACGGACCTTATATTCTTGTCATTTTATTTATTTGCATCCACATCAGGAAGTAAAAAGTAATATTTACCATAAAAACACATTCATTACACCTCCTTATACATATTTGTTTTCAAAACAATTACAGATATTGTGTTAGGGGCAAATACCTATAACTGTTTTTTAAAATGTACAGATTCTAGTTATTTTAAGAGAACCAGGTTTAAAACTGTTAAGGCGGCTGTTGTGGTATGGAATGCTTTCTTAAAAAAAGTCAAGATGGGGAGGTATAACAGATATGTGTCCATATGCAATAATAGATCACTCCCAGCGGAAATATTTGCTGATCAGACAATGGCGGAGTGGGCAGCAAGGGGGATTACGCAAATAGGAGACTTGTTCTCTCAGGATGGTTTTATGCAATTCTCAGATCTGCGAGCTTTATATAACTTAGATAATAGGGGTTTTTTCAAGTATTTGCAGATTAGAAGTTTCTTCAGAAACAAAGTGGGAGGTCCTGCAGGCTTTACCAAGATAGAAATAATGGAGAAAATCAAGCTGATGGGGGACTGTTCAATAAGATCGTTTTATGCAATATTGTTGAAAGAAAATCAGGATGATCTAGAGAAATTTAGTACAAAATGGGCAGATAAAATAGGAGTTAAAAGTAATTTGTTTTTGGAATCTCTGAATTATGGATGCACAATATTAAGTTCAGCCCCTCTGCAGTCTCAGCACTATAAAACATTATATTTTCTCTATTTTACGCCAGCAAGGATAGCAAGATGGGGTGGGACTGTAGGAATTAACTGCCCTCGATGTGATGCGTTAGAGGCAGATAGCATACACATCTTTGCAACATGTCCCCAACTTCAATTTTTGATTAAAGAGATAGAGGGGTTCCTTGCAAGGTCCTTGGGTATAAGGATCTCTCTTTCACCATCTTGGATTATGTTAGGAGTGGTAGAAGGAGAGCAGGAGCACGCAGAATTCTTGTTTGCTATAATGGCCGTTTACAGATTGACAATAGCTAGGGCTTGGTTGGATAAAAATCCCCCAGAATTTCAAACTTGGTTGTCAAATACGTTGTATGTACATAATATGGAGGAAAATATTTCTGCTCGGAAAGGAAGGAGAGGAAGATGTTTGGGGAGAAGGATTTGGGAGCCATTAAGTAAATGGAAGGAGAGACAAAAGTCCCGCACTGCTTAAACAAAGTATTGAAATAACTTGGTTGAATTGCTGGAATTTAAATAATAGAAATTATTGAAAGTATTGTAACTGTTAAAGGGTATTCAACGTAAGTTAAAACTGTGCTTATATTTGTTGTTATTTTTCTTTGTTTTTGGGAGAAAATAAAAAATAAAAAAAAATAAAAAAATAAAAAATAAAAATAAACATGACAATAAAATAACCACCCGACACAGTAATTCAAACAGAATTTTGTTTATCTAAAATTGTAAGAAAAGCCAATTAAATACAAGTTCATTTCTCTCATATTTACCTATTCTGGCTAAAAGTCAGATCCTAAGTCAGAACCGGTCCTCAGCAAAATAGTTAGAGTTTCTAGCCATCATGTAGAGTCACCGTCCTCTCCGTCAGCATCGGGACCTCAGATCATCAGTTCGGGAAGAAGTGGCACTAGACCTCTCTAGTCTACTAATATTTATACTAAAACATACATCCCAAATGTTGCAATCATATCTTACAAAACAGTCGAATGGCGGAAATTATGTCGTCTTGGTACATTGAGATACAGTACTAGTTTTTCACACGCATTGATAGTCTCAAATAATGAATAGAAATTAGGAGTCCATAACTAATTCGTTACTTCTTTGGATGTCTCTTTAGGATAAAAAGTATCCCATTCGTGGGACCACTACAAGTTCATCATGTCGGCATTTGGATTTGTAACAAATCTTCATATTCAGGGGCATTTGGCATCTCTCCCGGATTTGTCGTCATGATGATTGGCTTTTCAGTTCAGCAAGAGGGCAAGGTCGCAGTCAGCGCGAAGCCTCCTTTCAATTATTCATCTACTCAAATGCAGGCTGTGGGTGGTAGCCATTTTCTAACAGGCCACAATGGTCAACTTAAGTAAAAAGAAACACAAAACACAATTACTGCATGGAAATGATTATACAGTGTTATTCCCCTGCTAATACCCTTATGTGTATTTATTTATCTAGCCATTTGCGACATCAAAAGCCATTAATGCGTATTAATTATAAGCGCAAACATCATAACATCACATAAGCAACATCTATTCGGTCAGATTGCTCACCAACTTAGTTCACTTATTATTTTAGCCATGCAATAGCATTCCCACGTGTAATTCGTCTGTTAATAAGGTTGATTAGACAAGACTCGACAAACCTTTAATAATTAATCAGTAGTACTTTTAATTATAACATACGAAAATGAAACAGGTATTTGGGTTTAAAGTAAAAACCCTGCTCCATCACCGCATCCCAACTTGATGCACATAAAGCAAAATGTTACATCTGCATGTTGTTGCTCTTTCTGATCCTTCCTGAGTGTACTGCACACAATGAAAGTTTGTTGGTGAGGTTTTAAAAATGGATAGGTAGACTGTATTATTGCTGAGTCACCACACCAGATGATATTGTTTGTTTGTACTAGTACTTGAACTACAACAAAGCCACGTTTCACTAATGTTCTTCTTGCGTGTTTGCTTTTAGGTGCACAAGAGAAGAGATGTCACCCACAGTACTACCAGACAGAAGGCATGTGCACGACTTATTGTGAAGCTAAGTGCCACTGCCAACTGACAGCTTCAAGATGGCTCCAAAGAGAGGTGCAGCCAAGAAAGTGGCTAGTGGGGAGGAGAAGAAGCAGATTTCACCACTGGCGTGCCGACTGCAACCTTTTTCAGAAAAGTTGTGCCTGCCGCACTGGCCTCCAGCGAGCAAGCTGAGAGCAGCAATCATGCCTCAACACCACCACCCCCCAACCTTGCTCGGGTCATTGTGATTCATGAAGATGATGACTGGTCTGGGACGGCGTTACTCGGAGTCAGGAGGAGTATCATGGAAGAACTCAGGGCGGGAGCTACAGGACTACTTCATCAACAGCTAGAAGCAAGAAGTTATTGAGTATCAACCTCAGTTCAAAGGCAAACCAAGAGTCTGAGGCCTAGTACACAGCTGTGTGGAATTGAGAGAGCTCCATTTGTGAAATGCTGCTTTTTGTTTGTGTGTGTGTTGGGCTTGTGGAAAAAGTGATAGTCTGAGTCCCCCTGTTGTTTTTTTTGCTCTGCCTCTGAGTCTTCTTGATACATTCCTCATGAAGCTTACTTTCCTTCTGTCCTTCTCCTTGACTCTAAAATACAGTTTCTCTTTTACAATTCGCAGGCCTTCTTCTAGTCTCCTTCACGAACGAAAGGCGAAAGCTAGCTGAGCACAACAACACTCCTGCTTCTGGGTCAGTGCAAACAGGACTCAAAAAGTGGACATTTCCAAGGAGAACGCAGTTGCACCACCCAATTTTGCAATGCAGTATAATTTTTCTTTTAACAATAATATTAATTAAGAGAGGTGGGTGGGGTTTTTATTTCCCAACGTAAAAGACAGAACATTTAGATATCTGCTAAATTGGGCTATTTGCAATGCATTTATCTGTACTCTGTCATACTCATTCCTTTGTTTCCTTCTAACAACAGATTGATGGCGAATGATGTGCTGCTGCTCATTGCCCAGATGAATGTTGTCCTCGTGTTGTAGTGTTTGTCTTTGTCAAACCTTTCCCCAAATCCCCATTCCCATCCATTCATCAAACCCCTAAACCTCTTCCCCGAGCTGTGTGATTTATTGAGGTGTGGCTTAAATTACACCATCAATCTATCACACACTTGGTGGGGCGGATGTGGTGAAAGCAACGCCAACTTACTGTAGAGTCTTCTAAGCAGTAGCCCACACCAGACCATTACCAACCCGCACATTAAAAATTATCCATATTTTAGATATAGAATGAGGAACATCAGTCGCCAGCAATGTTCCCTCAAATTTTTTTCCTCTGTGTGCGGCAGTATAAGGTCTCTGTGCGCTGCAACTAAGGCTATGTGCGCCGGGAACCAGACCGCATATGTGGGTGCAGCACCAAATATCACTCCGAATCTTTGCTTAAAAAAGAGAAAAGAGAGTGCATTTCCACACATGTAGCGCCACATGAAGTGTCTTAAGGCAGGTTTTCAATTTAGATATACACGAAATTACATGAATTGGTTACACAGGGGAGTAAACTTTGGGTTTAGAAAAGCACAGGACTCCAATGGTGGTATCAAAATAAGATTTTACTGAAGATCCTCAGCTCAAGGACTGTTCATAGGGTGGGGAATGTTGGGAGCCAATGCAAGATCATATATATACACAATTACATAACATATTTATTATTAGACGTGCAAGCTACGGAGTAATGTCTGGATATCCCGTCAGAGATAGTTTGTCACCAGTCCAAAAACGAGTCCCCTACAGCAAGTCGTAACAACCTCTGGGTTAACGTAACTTGTGGTAAAGTCGCAGCCGGGGTAGTGAATGCTTTGCAAAGTCTGGTCGTTGTTGAGACTGCGAGGTAAAAGAGGTTTCCTGTCATTAATATTTCTACTGGAGAGAGATGTTTGTCTAGTTGCAGTTTTGACTCATCATAAAGTAGTACAGAGGGTTAATATGCCTGTTACAAAAATGTGTACCATACACATAACAGAACTGTATTTTTATGTGGATAGCTCAGTAGGTTACTGCTTTTGTTGTAGAGAACCTTTTGTTACGTGCAGTTCATAAGTTATAATTATGATATAGGACAGTAACCTATGAAGTGTTAAAGAGCTGCTTGCAAACTGCATGGTATAGGTTAAAGAGTTATGTTTTTTTTTCCTTATCTTTCACTATACTAATGATGGCAAAAAGGGTTGGTTGGGGTAGAAATACATTCTTATTAGTAAAGACAACAGTATGTCGGGTCTTTATTTTCCTAATTGCGTTCAACGAAGGACCATCAAATGTATTTCTGTTGATGTCTTCTGGCTGTGGCAGAGTTAATGTTACTCGGTCGCTAAATGCAGACTTATGTTCATTAATTAGCTCTTCTTGGGTTAATTGCTCAGATGAATCGGAGATTTAAATAGCAGATTGCTCATGCCCTACAGGATCATCAACCAGATTGATCGTCTTAACTTTCCGTTGTCTGTACTAGATCTATATGGTTTGCGCAGCCAGGAGTTTTCCGCTTCCTCTACGGAATCAATGATGGAGTTGTTTGTATACGGATAGCGCTTGTTTGGGTGAGGTCTTGGCATTGAATAAGAATAGCTTGGTGCGTGAACCTGGGTCTGAATCATGATAACTTCATCCACTGACATTTCACTGATTCCAGGTGCTGTTACTTTTAAATTCATAGATGGACTTATGCTGGACCGTTGATCTGGATTCAATAGTGAATCTGACTTTTGATGAATGAGTGGATTGGCAGTTCTGCAATATTTTCTGTTGTTGAATAAATGACTGCTGCTGAGTCTTTTAAAAACATAAATTTACAGCAACGGTTAATTTTCCCAAATGTCTGTAATGGCGATATCAATGGATTGCCATGGCCTTCACTTGCTTTAGTCGTGTTATCTGGCACAATGTCTGTCTGGGGTTTCCATGCGATCTTTTTTTATTGAATCATTTCTGCACAGCCTGTTGTCCGATCTTACCGGATTTCATTTTTCCTGTAGACGCCTTGGTTCCCTTGATTAGTCAAGCCTGTATTGCAATCTTAACAATAACAGGAGGCTTAAATGTTTTTGGTATGTTTGGTGTGTTATGGAGGAGCAAGCACTGAGCTCACAAACCTTGTGGGGCCGTCTCAACGAGGTCGCGCTCAACTCAGTATGGCTACACTAGCATCCACACTACCGCAGCCCCTTTTCAGGATTTTTGAGTTCCGAACTTCAATTTGGTTTAAGACTGTGCACTGGGCGACAAGCATCTCAGTGCATTTCATGGCAGAACGCTTCAGTAATTCAGCCTCAAGCGATTCAGGGTTGAGCACTGTGCTCCAACCCTGAGCACTCCCTGTCTTCCCACAATGTAGACCTCCGTACCTCTGTGCCTTCACCCACTGCACGCCGCTCTCCCAAGATAAACCAAGCAAAAGCAAGCGAGGGAGGGAGGCTTAGGAGGAGAACTTCATGGCTTCACAGCCCCTGTAAAAAAAACTCACTATATGCCTCTGTTCTCTCCACTTAATGATGCTCTCCGGGATTGATACAAGTGGGAACTGGGCATAAGAAGGAGGCCCAGAAGATCAGAGGGAGAGCTTTGCCCGCTGAAAGATGTCTAAGGACTGCTAATAACCGCCGTGTAGCTCTGCTCCTGAACCACACCCACAGTCTCCAAGATTTTTAAAACTTTTTTTCACTTTTCCCATTTGCAAGAGTATCATTTGCAACAGAAATGTTTAATAAATTGGCCCAAATATTTATTTTCAGAAAATGAAATAATTTTCATTGATTCATGGATTCTTACAGAGTGTTTGTGTACTTTTAAAGCCTATGATGTCCAAATCTCTGACTTTGCATGTGCAAAACAAAATTCAAAACACTGAAAAGGCATGTGCAAAACAAAATTCACAAGCTGATTTCTGATTGGCTATGTTCACATCATCACCCCTTCCTTGCCATCTGCAATGACCGGTATCAATGATTTGTGAAAACCACTGTGGTCACAAATCATTGATTGCAAACCAACACAAGAAATGACCTTTATCCCTGCTTCTGTATTGCCTCAAGCACAGACGACACCTGTTTCGCATACAGACACTTCTTTTGTGCTCCTTACCATTGGCCTAGTGTAAGGTGTGGCAGGATGACCTGTGTCTATTCAAGTTCAATCCATTTACATGGAATCTGTGATACCCAGCCCTCCATAAAGTGGTTGAGATGCCCAAACTCTCCCACAGGCATCCAAATGAGCATTTCACAGAACTCTAGCTGCACAGTGAAAAAAATATTGCAATATGAAAAATCACGTTCATTTTGTTCTTTTTTCACTTTGAAAACACCAATGCTTACCACAATCCTATGTTTAATTAACAACGGCAAAGTCCAATTAAGCACACGGGGCTAAACCAAATAGGGGTACAAATTAGAAAGAAAGGCAGCTAAAGGGTCCGAAGGCCAGAGTCATGTTGACAGTGTTTCTGGTGGATAACAGCAATGCAACAGGGTAAGACTTTAGCACTCAGCTGAACATAAGTTTAGGAGTTACGTCAAACCTTTAAAAAATCTTACCTCTTCTTTGTATGGCAGCCAAGACTTTAAAGTGTTGTGTCACCTACACATTCCAGGCTTACCCTCCCTCGATGACTAAAACATGGCACACAATATTTTAAACTAAACAGAGTTGGAAACATTTTATGTGTTTCATTTCTGATCACTTAGGTAAGGATGGTAAAGGTCAAAACAAAAGCAACTATTAAAGATGGATTAAGGCAGCCCAGGCTGGATTAAAATATTATCATGTGATGTGTCTGAAAGGCTGGGAATGCTGGTATGTGCGCCCGAGGAGACAAAACAGGTGTAGTTGAGGCCGGAGGTCTGTAAACCAGTGTCATTTACAAGAGGAGGGTGGGTAGGTTTCCTAAACCTGCCCAGAGCCTCTAAACTCTAACACCTCGAGATTAAAAAAGATTGGAAAGAGATTTAAACAGAAAGTGTTTGTTGCTGTGTTCTGTTGTATTACAAGATGATATGACAATGCATAGAGTCAGGGGTGTATGCCTACGAATTCCACGATATAACAAAAATCTCTCTCTGTCTGCTGTCTGTCTCTCTCCCGTTCCCTTACAAAGCACCAGAGGCGCAACTAGAGCCAAATTTAGGGGTGAGGGGGAGTTGGCTAATTCTTCCAGCAGTGGGAAGTGTGGAGATGCAGGGGCTCTAAGAAGGGGTGAAAAAACAACAAAGCTCATTATAGTGCAAATGGTCTTTTAAAGACCCGTGAAGTACTCGGTGAAGCTGTTGTGTGCCCAGGAAGCTGTCTCACCCCGGGGGTCCACACACGACAGAGGGGGGCTGAAGCTGAAGCCCTTTGAGCACAATGGGCTTTGCGCGCCTGCAACACCATGTCTCTTCCTCCCGCCTGGATTTCGCGCAGCTCACGTTTAAAAAGCGGCGGCGTGAACGGTCTCGTAGGGATGTCTCACAGTGTGCGCGCTAAATCGAGGACACTGCGCACTCCGGGTGACCATCATGCTCGCGCGCCCGTGCGCGCACCTTAGTGGGAACAGTGGCCCACACCGGTCTGGCCAAACAAAGGATAATTAAGAACCACCAAGGCCTTTCAAAGCAAACGTTTTAGTTTGCATGTACAAAAACAAATCAATGAAAACTCAAATATTCAGTGTACCATGAGTAAAACGTTTGTAATGGAAAAAATATAGCACTCACCACAGCCAATTTTCCGAGGCTTATGTGTGATGTGCTGCTCCAGTACAGGTTTTTTTTCTTTGAATTATTTGACTTGTCTTATTCATACCAATATCAAACAAGCATTTGCATAGCCAATAGGTCTCGCCTTTGGGACCTTATAAATATTTAGTCATGCAGCATATTAACCTGAGTGCTACATCTACTGTTCTTTAATGTGGAAGCTTTGACAGTGATAGGTACATTATAGCACTGCATTGAGGAGTACTTAAAACTTTATTTTTGTATAACTGTCAGATATCTGGGAGTGCTTTCATATGCGATAATAAAACAAAAAAGGTTTTTCGTGAAATAAGTCATTTGCTTGATAACACAATTTAAGAGAGGAAGATACAATGTGTCCAGGTTATTTTGTTTAAGTTTGTACAAATCAGTTAATAAATGGGTATCAGTGTGTCTTAACTGATGAATCCTGGCTCTAGAAGTGAGCACGGTTGGCTCGCATCTGCGATTCTACAAACACAGTCTGAACTCTTGCTCACTGAAAGTATAGCTTTACATACAAGGTCATGGGAGCTAAAGGGTGATAAATGCACCAGATGCCAAGGGTGTTCCAGTTTTGCCCGCTGCTGGGTGTGCTCCATGGTAGCTCCTGCTCCAGAAGGTGAAGTTGCTCCAGAGTGCAATGCTGCTTCAAGGGGCGAGGAATCTGGGATTTGTAGTTGCTTCAGCTTGGGCTGGTGATACAGGGGAACTTTGCGGGTACATAGATGGTTTGCAAACAGAGGGGCATGAAGAGGTCAGGAGAATAGAGACAGACCGAAGGATAGACATACAAGGGCATAAAGTGAGACAAAGAAGGTGGGACAGAAATCAAGATGAGGAGACAGACAAGAGCAAACCATGTGACAGAGACAGTGGAATGGAGAGAGGCTGCAAAATCAAGATAGAAGGACAGAGGCAGACAGTGTGACAGAGTTAGAGAAAGGAACAAAGAGCAGAAGGCAGAGGATCAGAGACAGGTAGAAGGACAGAGGTCAACAGAACCACAGGCTGAAAAATATAAATATGCTCTGAGCCAAAGTGGGACAGACAGGCAGAAGTAGATGGTTCCATGGAGATAAAGGCACAGGCAGGAAGGTGCCAGGAGAAGAGCAGGGGCCTAGACAGTCAGAGAGACAGGACTGGGATAACACAGGCCCAGAGAGAGGAACAGGTAAAAGGATGAAAAAAGGTTTAATGTGGCTGCCGGAAGCAACAACCTTTTTTGATGGTGATCTGTGTGATCTGTCACATCTTCACTGTAAGTCATTTCTGTTCATAGTAAACATGTTGGTGAACAGACTGACAATGAGCAATAATGAACTATTAATGGGGGATCTGGGTCTGCAACAGGAAGCCCCAGAATACAAACATTTACTTGGGCTTAACTTTCAAGAAATGCTTCCTTTTTTAATTTATTATTAATATTTTTAAGCAATATATAATTGTGCCATGTTAAAAATATGTGAAGATATTAAAGGACAGGGGAGACCACAAAATAATTAACAAGAAGACTTTGGAGCTTGGAAAATGCGAATTTAGGAATACATTGAACATTTTCTCAAAAATTAGGATGTGGTGTTTTTATTTCTTGACATTGTTTCTTCTAGTCCCCTAATTATTCCTCTGGAAAAAAGAGAAGTTACATGCAGGATCATCAGCAAACTTAGCCTCCACACCCCCGCCGCTCACCTTTGTTCCTAATGCTGCCAGCAGAGCGTGTTTCCAGAAAGGCTGAACAAACAAGCATTGAGATAGGGAAAAGCTACAAGCATAGCGGGAGGAAGGGAACCTGTTAGGAATGGAGAGGAATGGGAGGGGAGAGGGCAACACAGGAAAAACAATGTTTTTGCCCCAAAGAAATGACCCGCTGGAGTTACGTGCGGAGTGCCAGCAAACTTTACCTCCTCACCCCTCCTCTCAGCTATGTTCCTAATGCTGCCAGCAGAGCATGTTTCTAGAAAGGCCAACCAAACAAGCATTGAGACGGGGTGGGGGGGGGCTAATTCTACCAGCAGTATGAAGTGTGGAGATGCAGGGGCTCTAAGAAGGGGTGAGAAAACGACAAAGCTCATTAACGTGCAAATGGTATTTTAAAGACCCGTGAAGTACTCGGGTGCGGCTGTTGTGTGCCCGGGAAGCTGTCTCGGCCCGGGGGTCCCCACAGGACGGGGTGAGGGTGGGGGAAGGGCTGAAGCCCTTTGAGCACAATGGGCAGTGCGCGCCTGCAACACCATGTCTCTTCCTCTGCATCCCGCATGGATTTCGCACCGCTGCATTTTAAAAGCGGCGGCGCGAACGGTCTCGTATGGATGTTTCACAGTGTGCGCGCGAAATCCAGGACACTGTGCGCTCCCAGTTACCATCATGCGCGCACGCCCACGCGCGCACCTTGGTGGGAACAGTGGTCGCCAGCATCATCATTCAGGCCTTATGTTGCCTAACCGTAAGCACCTAACCTAAGCTACTCCACTCCAGACTTTGAGTTAATTTTTTATAACTTGAGGATTTCACAAATAATACTGCTAGCTCCACATTAGCCAAATCTTACTAATGTTGCTATTTCTTCTATTTCAGCACAGTCAAGCATTGTCATTGTATCATTACGTAGTACTCAGGTGGTGTCAATTCTCTGTTAATCTTTGAGAAATATATAACCCACTTGCACAGTCTTTCTACTTCCATTTAGTTGCCTACGATGGATAATCAATCAATCATTCAAATCAGTCCTACAGTTGGAGCTCACCTGGGTGGAACTGAAGGTGGGACCTTGCTTGTGAAGTTGTGATGCCGCCCCTGTTATTGCTACATGTTTATTCAGGTAAGACAACAAGTATGGATGAAATTTAACTTAGTAAGAAATACATTTACTGCTACTGTTTTTTATCTAGGTATTTGTACATAACATAGGTCATTATTGCAGCATTCCCCATAATGGTCAAGATAGTTAGAGAAGAATTAGCCTAAACGTTATAACTAAGTGCTACGCTCTCTCTTAAGGTACAAGCACATAAACAGGCTGCGTAAAACTACTTTAAGGCAGCAGTGCAAAGTAAAAATAACTGCTTCAGGCATACATTTAGATTTAAAAAATAGTGTCCCCCTTTTTTTATTTACAAAGAAACCCACCCTCTCTACCGAAACAATATGCCCACCCCTCTCCCCAAACAAATCTGACCCAAGCCCCAAAATCTAAAATGTCCAAGAAAAAGTCTCTACAGTCCCAATTCCCTTAACACCCTCTCCACCCAGCCCCAACAAACAACAAATCCCTCCCACCAAAACCAAACTTTTTAAAAAAGGCTAGAAGAGGGCTTTATGGATGTTGGTCCAGAGCTGGTCTAGGCTCTGCTCATTCGTAGTGAGCCGGCCCTTGATGGTGTCCATCCACTGCAGGATGCAGCGCAGCAATGGCCTGTTGTTAGTGTGGTGGGGGGGTAGCAGTTGGCTGGCGGAAGGCAGGTGATGGGACGGCCGGGAGGCTGCAGGCTGAGGGGGACCAGCTGCACTGGGGTCTGGCTGTTGTGCGTTCATTTTCTCCTCCACTTCCAGGACCACCAGCCACTGGTATTCCTGCTGGATATTCTCTAGCATCTGATGTCACAAATAGGCCACTATCTCCTGCCTGTTGGGTGATCCGGCTGGACCAGCAGGAGCAGTTATATTGAGAAAATCAAAAAAGACAAATTGTAAATAATGCTCTGTGCAAACAATTGTTTTAAATGACTGGGTGGCACAGTAGCAGTACATTGCTGGTCCCCTGGAGCAATTGGAATTTATTTGATGTGATTATGATTAGGCGAGTCACAAGGCCAATTTTATGTTTTACCCACACATGTTGCCAAACATAATAAAGCACTGACTGTGTGATAGAAAAGTATTAACAGGCAGAGAATAACATCACAGGATTAAAAAAAACTGTGTTTTGATTAGTTTGTTTCTTCTAGATGCTTTTCAAGTAACTACAAACAGAGTCAGACACTCACTTGAAAAATAAATGACTTATTATTGAGTACGGCATTATGCACTAAGCAGAGTATAAGTTGTGTGTGGTGTTAAAATAATGAAGCCATGCTCTTTGCTAGCCAGCACTTCGGCTAGTTTACTACTGTCTGCAGCTGTAGTTGGCAATTATCTCATTTTATTTCCAATGGCCCTGCTCTTTGCCAAATACATTTCTTTTTCTACCCTATCTCCAAAGAGGAAGATGAATAATAAATAAGATATTATGGGCCATATGTATCAAAAAAGAGTTTTGCGATTCTCAAATTGCGATTTTTAGTGATTCGCAATTAGAAAATCGCAAAATGCAATGTATGTAGGATTTGCTAAAAAAATTGAGAATCCTACATATTCCTTATTTGCGAATCGCAAATTGAGATTCACAAATAAGGAATACCTTTCCATTCATTCCTATGGGCTAGAAGGCCCATAGGAATGAATGGGAAGACATTCTCAATTTGTGATTACCAATTAGAGAATCGCAAATTGAGAATGCAATTTCAAGGTTGCAAGGATGCCAAAAGGACACCCTGTTGCACCCCTGAAATATGCATGTGGGCACATTTTGCGCCCATACATGCCCTAAAGGCATGTATGTGCGACATATGGCACTTTTACAAAATCAAAAAGTGCTTTTTTAAAGAAAATTGCAAATTGCCACCAACTTGAAGTTGGTGGTAATGTGCAATTCCTTAAGGCCAAATAGCAAATTTCTGTTGCTTCCAGAATTGCATTTAAGGAATCGCAATTTGCAATTCCTTAATTGCATTTGCAAAATAGAGAATCCAAATTTTGCAATTCTCTATTTTGCGATGGCCTTTTGGGATGATACATCCCAAAAGGCTTTTTCCAATTTGCAAACGGGCTGATTCTGAGAATCTGCCCATTTGCAAACGGGAAAAAGTTTTGATACATATGGCCCTATGTCACACACCTCATGTATGAAATGCGGATAGTAATATATTATCCTTTCTGCTGTAAGTTAATGTTGAGGAAAATTAATATAATGGACTGCACTACAGGTAAAGGACGGCCTATATAGATTTTATTTGGCACATTTGGCACTGTGTATCCCATATGCCAAACTTGATATCAAATTGTGCACTTACTCCCACTTTACTCTGTGGACTCTCCAGCCACCACATATTTCCAAAAAACATCATTTGCTGAGCGGTAACCAAGGAAAGGAAACTTGATTTTCTCTACCCCGGAACCTCAGAAACATCTCTCTCCTTGCCCTTGGGTGCTGGTAACAGAAATTAAGAAGATAAATATAAATAGATTAGTTATTCAGTTAATAATCCTCACCAAATGTTTTATGAAAAGCAAACGGAGGTGCTAAAACAGATCACCTATAGTACTACTTGTTTCGACTCAAGTCTATCGGCTGTCGTTAAATCCATATTCCACATTTCCTTAAGAAAAACTACATTTGGAACTAATGTATTTCAGTGAATGATCTTTGATTTTATTCAATTCCCATTTCTCAACACCCTTGATGAGCCAACTCAGTCTCCCTTTTTTGCAATGCAAAGGTGCATACTTTACATCACTGTGAATTCAATTAAATAACCTGGAACTGTACAAGCTACATAAACGGGGAGAACGCGCTACTCAGTGATTCACTATAGTAACAGGAGAACAGTCTGCAATGGCTTCTTAATTAATCAGCCAAAGTGAGAGCCTGATGAGTGCGATTAGGTAGCACTGAGCAACTGCCTAGCAGAAACTAGAAACTGGATCACACAATAATATACCAGCATAAACTAAACATAACTTACCTCCGAGTGTGAGCCGCATGCTAATCGGGATTTTTTTTAAAAATTTGTAGAACACAAACTCAACAAATAATTAATACTCACGAGCCCTGGAATCGTGACGCCTAGCAGGTCGAGCAGGTCCCGTTCACAGTCCAGAATGTCCACCCAGCGGTGCATCAGCTGCTCCTCCCACAGTGGGTAGCTACTATTGGGCCTGCCGCCTGCTGGCAGCATAGGGTGGAGGTGGCGCTGCACAAAAAAATACTAGTGCTGCCACCTCCTCCTCTCCAAAGATCGCCCTGGCTCCACGCCTGGGTGGCGGCGCCGCCCACAAAGAAGTCGTCCCTCTGCCATGGTGCTGGGTGGGGTAGAAATAATAGGGAGGAAAAGGAAGGGGAAGTAAAGAAGAAAGAAAGAAGGAAAGAAGGAGATATAAAGTCAAAAAGTCACAAAAATACAAAAATATTTACACAAAAATGTTAAATACATATAAGCAAAGAAACACACTATTATAAAAAATTTAAATCAGGGGTATAAAAGTAATAAAGGAAGAGGATTACAAAGATTTATGACAGATAGAATTTAGGTCCAGCACCATAATGAAGAGCAGAAAAACAAAATTGCCTCGCTAATGCGGATGGCGTGGTGCTGTTCACATTTGATTTAGAACACAATAACACACTTGAGAACCGCATAGTGCTGTTTACACGCGATTTTGGAGCACGCAGACACTCCGCATCCTCAGCGCAACACAAACAGACGCACGACAACCTACACCCACAAGTGAGTCCCTACGTAGTGCGGCAGAGGTTTTTTAACTTTGTGGAATTCCATGTAGTAGGACTCCATGAACTCCCCCACCCCTAGCTGTGGACTCAATCCCTCACCATCCCGGATGGCTTCCAGATCCAGTTGATGACCACCTGGTCTATGAGAGAAGAAAGAGGTCCAATGAGCGAACCAGCCATCACCAGAGAGCTAAGGTGTCAGATTTGAAAGTGGGTGATTTGGTACTGGTACAAGATTGATGCCCTAACAGCATCTTCAGGCTACCTTTTGAGTGAAACCCCAGGAACATAGTCTCTTTACATGGCGTTAGAGTCACTGCTCGTCGTGGCCATAAGACAATCACTCGGAACATTTCAGCGTTCAAGAGGTTTCATCAAGTTTCCGGGGGGTGATGATGATGGCCCTGTGATGGATGAACAGGACGGTGTTTATGAAGTGGACTGTCCGAACGGTGGACCGTCTGTGCCTAGTGACAATGAACCCAAAGTTCCCAACTCAGCTAAGATCCCTCTGAGGAGTCCCACTGCCAGCTCCTTGGATCTACAGACCAGCCACTATACTCGCACCCAATATGGTCCACAGATCAATCCCATGCAATAGACTAGACAGTGAGATCATTTAGTATAAGCGGTTTTGATCATTCATTCTGTGTCAGGTAAGCTCTTGTTATGAGGTACATCACCCTGTCATGTGTATCTGTTATCCATGTGTGAACTCCCAGACTTCCTGTTCACCATTCAGTTATGGTATTCATGTTGGTTGTACTGTCCATTGTATTTTTTTTAATCTGCATTTTGGGAAGGAATATAGTGTCGCTCCAATAACGCAACTGGACCTTCAGGATTGCGTCAATGTGCCCCGATGTCAGGGGTTGTTATGTCACTGCCCCTGAGGGCTGAGTATTGTTTGGTTCGTCCCATACCACGTGGGGGTTAGGAAATAATTGCTGCCTTTGCTGGGCTTGGCCTCCAAGGAGACCTTAGCCTGGGCACAGTTTGTACCTTAAGCCCCATATCTATGTGGTCTGTTCTCAGATATATATTTCAGTCACAGTTCCATGAGTTACACCTCTGTTGTGTTTAGGGAGGCTGCGTGCACTGTCCCATGCAAGCCTCCCAAGCAAGGGGTTTTTGTAAGAACACCCCGTTACGTCTGACCATAATGGTAATGGCCATGACGTAACCAGGGGAGAAAATAAATAGCCTAGGGGCCCGTGCCTCGTGACAATAAAACAAAACTAACACTGTGTGGGTTACGCCCTTTACGTCCGCATAGAAGGCCTCCATTACATTGCATACCACGACAAATCAGTGACAAGCTGAGTGGATTCCCAGCCCGTGCACCACCTTGACCCTCCGCCCTGTCTGTATCCACCAGTGTCGGCTGGTGCTGATGGCAGCTCCCGCACCTCTGAGGACCCGCAATACGTCTCTGCCATGTCTGGCCGATTAAAACCCCCTTTCAGCACACAGTGATTTGCAAGTGCAGGAAGTGGCTGGTTTACCCCGGAATCAGCTTCGCCGATTCACTTCTAGGTAGCAATTTTATAGGTTAGTGTAGTACTCTAATGGTGGCTACAGTGATCGTTCCAAGTCAGGGATTAGGTGTTCTAGTGCAGGGGGGCTAATTAAAGGAGACAGGTGTAGCGCGAGCATGTTCATCGCGCTGCGCACTTCAACCGTCTTTTCACAGCGAATGGAGCGTTTCATTTCCGCTAGTTCGTTTTGTGAAATTTCCAGCCAGGGCTGTTCGCAAGTTCCTTGGTTCACCGGCTGGTGAACGGTTCATTTTTCTGTCCAGCAAGACTTTGCGTTCGTGAGTACAGGGAGTGAGAGAATCCCCTCTCAGCTGAAATGAGTTTGCGGCTGCTGGAAATCAATATCTACTCTACTTTACTGAGCCTTCCAGGTCGAACTTTCTCAACCACCTGTCAGTCGCTCAGTCGCCTCCGCTAGGATATTTAGCTGTCTGAATTATTCTTTCGTCAGAACGCAGCCAATTCGGAACATTTATTTCAAGGCTGCAATTTCTTTCAACTGCAATATTTTTTTTCTATTATTTCAGCGCTTGACTTCCTGTGTATTGGTACTGTGTATAACGCCTTCAGATCTTTTGAGTTTTAATCCAAGCGCTAAAATCCTTGTTATATACTTCCTAAAATTCATATATACAAGGATTCTTTGTATGTAAATATATATATTTTCACTTAAAAAACCATAGGTTTCACACATGTTATAGTTAGCTGGACATTTCACTCGTAAAAAACCAATGAAATTCCCCCGTTATAGTTAGTGCAGGCAACTATAACTCACGCGACCGCAATCCTCTGCTGATGACGTCAGATATTACATCACTGTATTTAGACACTTATTTACCCGTCTTCTTCCATTAATCTTTGGCTATACATATATTACAAATATTTATTTTTCAGAAAGACACATATGTCATCAGTGATGTAATATCTGACGTCATCAGCAGAGGATTGCGGTCGCGTGAGTTATAGTTGCCAGCACTAACTATAACGGGGGAATTTCATTGGTTTTTTACGAGTGAAATGTCCAGTTAACTATAATATGTGTGAAACCTATGTTTTTTTAAGTGAATTTGCAAGGTTATTTAAATGCTAATTCGTAACTATAACGTGTGTGAAACCTATGGTTTTTTCAGTGAATTTGTTCGGTTTTTTAAATGCCAAGTTATGTATTTATTAATAAAAAAAAAATCAATTTTTTCACCGTGCGCGCACCGTGCGCCCATGGTCCGCAATGCGTGCCATGCGCGCTCGGTGCGCGCACCCCGTGATTTTTTTAAAACAAAAAATTAGGTTTTTTCGGCCCTTGGGGGTCCTTCTGTGACCCCCTGACCAAGGCTAGGAGGTCAGGAACTGTCAACCCTGCCCCCTTTTCACGTTCTCCACCTTTGTTTTTTACCCCCTCAGACTGCGAGGGACAAAATGGCGGCCGACACTTCCTTGTTTCGAACGATTCGAATGTTTACCGACATCTAACAACCAATCAGAATTGCGCTCGCGCACGGAAGGGTGCGCGCACAGTGCGCGCACGGTGCGCGCATATAGATATGGATATGGTTTTAAATGCTATTTTCTCACGAAATACTGAACAGATTTACACGATACCTTCAAAAGGCACTTCCTTGACCTTATGGCTACCTCTTTGCCAAATTTCACATAATTCTGTTCAGCCGTTCGGGCTGTACCTTCGACTAAAGGTCCTATGGAAAAATGCATGGGGAAAACGCGTTTTGGGACCCCCCCTTTTTCTCGGCCCTCGCTTGACGAATCACCCCGAGACTTTCAGGGTAGGAGCTGAACGGAGCGCCCCATTTGTTTTGAAAATTTCGCGAAGATTCGTCAACCGGCGCCAAAGTTATTCAAAATAGAATTTTGAGATTTCCTATGGAAACTAGGTTGTAACTATAACTATCTACTGGCGACCGCCAGTAGATAATGTATATATATATATTCACTGAAAAAACCATAGGTTTCACACACGTTATAGTTACGAATTAGCATTTAAAAAACCTTGCAAATTCACTTAAAAAACCATAGGTTCCACACATGTTATAGTTAGCTGGACATTTCACTCGTAAAAAAACAATGAAATTCCCCCGTTATTGTTAGTGCAGGCAACTATAACTCACGCGACCGCAATCCTCTGCTGATGACGACAGATATTACATCACTGGCTTTGATCGCCATAAGTTGTCAGGGTATGCTCAGACGTGAGTCCCTTGCTCACTTTGCCACAGGATTCAAGCAAGCCTGGCTGAAGACGGCTGAAATGCCTTAAACCGGTCCTAGGAAGCTTGTTTCCGGTCCAGGGAAGGCATGGCTTGGCAGTTCGGGCTGGACTGTTCCCATGAGGCACAGGGTCAGACTGATTTGCATATGGCCATGTCTGAACTGGGGTGGCAGAGTGGGCTAAAGAACGGTGATGGATCAAACCCAGATCTGTAGACTGGGTGTGAGTGTTTGATTGGTTCTGATGCTCCGTCCATCACCACCCCCTTTTGTACCGCTTTGATCGCCATAAGTTGGCAGGGTATGCTCAGACGTGAGTCCCTTGCTCACTTTGCCACAGGATTCAAGCAAGCCTGGCTGAAGACGGCTGAAATGCCAGAAACCGGTCCTAGGAAGCTTGTTTCCGGTCCAGGGAAGGCATGGCTTGGCAGTTCGGGCTGGACTGTTCCCATGAGGCACAGGGTCAGACTGATTTGCATATGGCCATGTCTGAACTGGGGTGGCAGAGTGGGCTAAAGAACGGTGATGGATCAAACCCAGATCTGTTGACTGGGTGTGAGTGTTTGATTGGTTCTGATGCTCTGTCCATCACCACCCCCTTTTGTACCGCTTTGATCGCCATAAGTTGGCAGGGTATGCTCAGACGTGAGTCCCTTGCTCACTTTGCCACAGGATTCAAGCAAGCCTGGCTGAAGACGGCTGAAATGCCAGAAACCGGTCCTAGGAAGCTTGTTTCCGGTCCAGGGAAGTCATGGCTTCGCAGTTCGGGCTGGACTGATCCCATGAGGCACAGGGTCAGACTGATTTGCATATGGCCATGTCTGAACTGGGGTGGCAGAGTGGGCTAAAGAACGGTGATGGATCAAACCCAGATCTATTGACTGGGTGTGAGTGTTTGATTGGTTCTGATGCTCCGTCCATCACCACCCCCTTTTGTACCGCTGTAAAGCACACCTGAGCACCCCATCATCCCGTGCATGGTTCTGGCATCTGTATACCTCTGCTAGTGAGTCCTGGGTCAAACTATATATTTGGTGGTGTCGTTCCTGCATTTTGTCTGCTTAATGTTCTACACTTCCGGCTGCCATGGCCTCAATACCTGCCCTCAATCCGGTTGTGATGGAGGGTCCCCCGTCTGCACAAGCGGCACACTGGAAAGACTGTGGCTACAGACTTACTTTGCTGCAGTGCTGCTAGACCCGGCCAGACTATTACCCATGTTGCTGCACTTAGGGGGTGCCACTATCCACAAACTTGCCAAATCGGTGGTGGAATGTGGACCACTCTTCAAGTATGCTACTCTGAAGGGAGCCCTCATACTGAGTTGCTTGCCAATTCTGACTATGAATGATTCCTGCTATGCCAGGCCAGGCAGCTACCAGAAGAATCTGTAGACACCTTTGCGCTCGCTTACAAGACCTTGCCAGCACATGCATGATGCCGGACGCTGCTGACAAGATTCAAGCCCAAGTTATACAAAGGTGCGCCTCAGTGAAGCTTAGGGAGAACATTCTAAAAGTCCCCGGGATGTCTATGGCTGACATGCTCACTATGGGACGCTCGAACGTACTGTCTAAGGTGCGTGCTGACCATATGGAGGCGGCCTTACAATGACAGGTGAAAATGGAACCGGTCAAAGCAGTAATGACGGTGGGGGCAGAAAGGAAGATAGTCCGTCCAAAGTTTGCTACTGCTCCCAAGGCATGCTACACGTGCGGATGTCCATATCCTCATCAAGGATCCTGAGGAAAGGTGTTCAGCATTTAACAAATTGAATCATTTTGCCATAGTCTGCCATTCTTCCACTATTCCCAAGGGCTCCAAACCAAAGTCGTTGAATGTCATGCGCACACCAGGAGCCATGGGCAAGAAAGAGGATATGGACGATGAAGATGTAGCCAGGTAAGAACCACCTTGGCACATTCTGAAGTGCACCATCCTCCTTTCGGGACATAACATTCTGGCTTTGATTGAGACGGTAGCATCAATTAATATTCTTGCACAATCAATATTGCAGACTGTTAGATTTGGGGGTCTCTACTTGGCAGAGGTAGGTACCTTTGTCCAAATAGGGGCCCTTGGGTCTACTGAGGGTAAGGGGGTACACTCCTAAAATAACCCCTGCTCACCGCCTTGGTAGCTTGGCACGAGCAGACAGGCTTATCTCAGAGGCAGTGTGTAAACTATTTGTGAACACATACAGTAACCCAGTGACAACACTACAGATGGACACCACACAAGTTGTATTATAAAAATAAGTATTCTTTATATAGGTTTAACACAAGACCATGAAAAACAAAAATCCACAATACTGTACTTAAAAGGGTAGAATTAGCTTAGTTCTCTTATGATGTTAAAATGCGACACTTTGAGTTCAATGTACCTTTGGATGTGTAATGCTATACAACGAAAGTGTTGCAGGGAAGGTGATGCGTCGGTTCCTTACACGCAGGAACGGTGATGCGTCGGTTTCTTACTGCGCTTCCGTGGCGATGCAGCCCGCAACGCCATGATGCGATGAAGATCCGGTGCAATGAAACAAAGATGGCATCTTCTTCTTGATGCGACAAGATGCGTGCACACCCGACGGCCATGCGGCGACTCAACGATTCTTCTGAGCAGCAAGAGGCCCTGTGACACGCTTCTCCGATGATGTGAGATGCTTCGATGTGATGCGACAGCTGCAGCGGCGACACCCTTCTTCAGTGATGCAACGACAGCGGCTGCAGTGGCGACACGCTTCTTCGGTGGTGCGAGCCGCTTCTGCGATGCGATACCTACAGCGGCGACACCCTTCTTCAGTGATGCGAAGACAGCGGCTGCGGCAGCAACACGCTTCTTCTTCGTGAGTCGCGCTTCCAGCTCCTTGCGACACGTAGTCTCTAAGAAAGCCCAACATAACTGCAGGCACTTCCAAAGAACTCTTGGGGAACTGGTGGTTGAAGTCTGTTGTCCCTGAGACTTCAGTAGGAGGCAAGCTTTTTCTCAAGCTCTTGGAGATCCTTCACAAGTCAAATAAAGTACACACAAAGTTCCTTTTCTCCTCTCTTTTGCAGTCAGGCAACCACTGCAGGTCAATCCCTCAAGCTTAGGGATAGTCTCTCTGGTTCCTCTCCTCAGCAAAGGTTTCTTCTTGTTTCCCAAAAGTTCTGGGGTCTAGGTCTCCCTTTTTATACACAGTTTCTCTTTGTTCTCTGAAGGCAGAGAGGCCTTTGCCTAGTCCAAACCAGCTCTGGTCAGCCCTGGAGCACTTTGTTGATAAGACTCCTTCTTTCCTTTCACAGTGCAGGCCAGGGACATCAGACGCACCACAGGAGGTGGAGCCAGCATTGTGGAGGGAAGACACAGCCCTATTCAGGTCCCAGGGGAAACTCCTCCCACCCATCTACTTGCAGATCTCTCTATTCAGTCTTGTCCTGACTCACCCTGTCTCCTGGAATCCCCCAGCCCCTGTCACTCAAAGTCCAGACAAAGAATACACAACCTAGTAGAGGCAGGCTTGGATGGTTAGACAAGAAAATATTTACTTTCTAAAAGTGGTATTTTCAAACACAGAATGTTAAAACCAACTTCACTAAAAGATGCATTTTATCATTCTGAGTTCAGGCATACTAAACTCGAATTTCTACCTAGTTCCCTGAGTCAGTTAGGATTATAAGATTTAATAATCAAACTGCTCATTCTGGCCTATGGGGAACAGATAGCCTTGCAATAGTGAAAAACGAAAATGGCTCTAATTCACTATCAGGAGACGCCACACACATCAGGGCATGTCCTACCTTTTACTTACAATGCACTCTGCCCTTGAGCCTACCTTAGGGGTGTCTGATATGAAGAAAAGGGAAGGTTTAGGGACTGGCAAGTGGGTGCACTTGCCCAGTGAGCATGGCAGTACCAGACTGCACACAGGTTCTGCTATGGCAAGCCTTAGAGTAACAGGCTGCTTCTGTGGGTGGCACAACCAGTGCTGCAAGCCCACTAGCAGCATTTGGATTACTAGCCCTGGGCACTCCTGGTGCACTGTACTAGGGTCTGACAAGTAAACCAAATCAGCCAGTCATGGAATCACTAATCCATACCTCAATTTACCATAGGGAGCACTTGCACTGTGGCACTGGATAGCAGTGGCACAGTGCCCAAAAGCATCTAACACCAGAAAAAACACACGAGGCAACAGCAAAAAATGGAAGGGAGACCCACGCCAAGGTGCCAGGTCTAACACGTGTCCCCTCCAGCTGAAATCTGGGGAGAACTACCCTACCTGATGGAAGTTCTCATCACTAAGGTGGAAAAATCTAGACAGACCATCAGCATTGGCGTGCTCAGTACCAGGGCAGTGGTCCACCGTGAAATCCGTCTCCTGTAGGGAAATGGACTACCTCAACAAATTTGGATTCTCATCCCTCATCTGCATCAACCATCTGAGGGGCCTGTGGTCTGTCTGAACCGGAAAGTGAGTCCCAAACAGGTATGGTCTCAGCTTCTTCAGTGCCCAGACCACAGCAAATGCCTCACGCTCAATTGCACTCCAACTCTGTGCCCGTGGAAGTAACCTCCTACTGATGAAGGCTACGGGTTGATCTAGGCCCTCCTCATTCATCTGTGACAAAACAGCCCCCACACCATGCTCTGAAGCGTCTGTCTGAACGATAAATTCTCTGGAGAAGTTGGGTGCCAGGAGCACAGGCGCTGTGCACATAGCAGTTTTCAGGGCCTCAAAAGCTTTCCTGACAGGTGTCAGTCCAAATCACTTTCCTGGGCTGCTTCCTGGAAGTCAGCTCTGTTAAGGGTTCAACAATGCTGCCATACCCCTTGACAAACCTCCTGTAATATCCAGTGAGTCCTAAAAAGGCTCTCAACTCTGTCTGGGTTTTGGGGGGTTCCCAAGTCAGGATGGTTTCAATCTTGGGCTGCAGGGGTGCCAACTGGCCGCTCCCAACCTGGTGTCCCATGTACACCACGGAACTCTGCCAGATCTGGCACTTGCTTGCCTTGTGAGTCTTGCCCTCCTCAGTGTCATCAACACTTCCCAGAGGTGGCACAGATGTTCTTCCCAACTGGCGCTGGACACTGCAATGTTATCCAGGTAGGTGGCACTGAACTCTTCCAGTCCAGCCAACACCTATTTGACCAACCTCTGAAAGGTGGCAGGGACATTCTTCATTCCAAAGGGCATAACCCGGAACTGGTAGTGGCCATCTGGTGTGGAGAATGCTGACCTCTCTCTTGCCCCATCAGTCAAGGCGATCTGCCAGTACCCAGACGTTAAGTCAAACGTACTGAGGTACCGGGCAGCCCCTAAGCGATCGATGAGCTCATCAGCTCTGGGGATGGGGTGCGCGTCAGTCCTTGTGACTGAATTGAGCTCTCGGTAGTCCACAAAGAACCGGAGTTCTGGCGTGGCACCCGGTGCGGCAGCCTTTGGAACAAAGACCACTTGGCTGGCCCAAGGACTGTTAGAGGACTCAATCACCCCTAACGCAAGCATCTTGGAGACCTCCTCCTTGATGCAAGCCCTCACCCTGTCAGTCACCCTGTAAGTTTTGTGCTTCACAGGAGGGCTATCTCCAGTGTCCACATCATGGATGCCCCAATCAGTGACACTGGGAATCAGGGAGAACAGATCAGAAAACTGTCCTAGCAACTGGCGGCAGTCATTCTGTTGCTCAGGGTCAGGGTGGAAGAGAGGTTTACACCATCCACTGACCCATCTCGCTCTGTCGCCGACAGGAGGTCAGGAAGATCCTCAGTCTCCTCCTCCATTCCAGCATCTGTCGCTAAGAGCATGCCTACTTCAGACCTCTCCAAGTGGGGCTTCAGGCGGTTCACATGCAGGACCCGCAAGGGGTTCCTGGGAGACCGCAAGTCCACCAAGTAGGTAACACGACTTTTGCGCTCCACCACCGCAAATGATCCGATCCACTTATCCTGGAGCACACAAGGCTCGACGGGGGCCATGACCCACACTTTCTGACCAGGCTGAAGCTCTACCAGAGTGGCATTCTGGTCATACCATCGCTTCATCTCCTCCTGGCTGGCTTCCAGATTTGCCTCAGCGAGTTGCCTGAAAT
Organism: Triturus cristatus; assembly: GCF_964204655.1. NCBI lineage: Eukaryota > Metazoa > Chordata > Amphibia > Caudata > Salamandridae > Triturus > Triturus cristatus. Next base: position 134,189,825 of record NC_140590.1, on the reverse strand, counting down.
GCCTAGTCTGGTTCCTGAAGGCCAGCATGTAGCTATATACATCCTGGGGAGGTTTCCTGGGAGATTGCTCCCAGCCTTCCTTGACCAAACTCAGAGGTATTCTCACTGAGTGACCATAGAGAAGCTCAAAGGGACTGAACCCTAGAGATTTCTGTGGCACCTCACAGTATGCAAACAGCAGGCATGGTAAGAGGAAGTCCCACTTATGCCTCATAGGTTCCTCAAGACCCATAATCATGCCTTTTGAGGTGCGGTTGAATCTTTCAACAAACCCATTTTCTTGGGGGTGGTAAGGAGTGCTAAACTTGTAGGTTTCCCCACACTCCTGCCACAGGGACTTCATATACTTGGAAATGAAGTTTGTATCTCGGTCAGACACTACCTCTCTAGGGAATCCCACTTGGGAGAAAATTCCCATCAATGCCGTCCCACCACGGGGGCGGCACTGTCCTCAGAGGTTTGGCTTCCGGGTACCAGGTGGCATGGTCCACCAAAACCAGGATGAACCTGTTGCCCACAGCTGTCTTGGGGTCCAGTGGCCCCACAATGTCAATACCCACCCGTTCAAAGGGGGTACTGACCACAGGGAATGGCTGGAGAGGAGCCTTTTGCTTCCTCCCACTCTTTCCACTTGCCTGGCAAGTCTGACATGTCCTGCAAGGAGTGTCTGAGCTCCTGCGCAATTGGGGCCAATAAAAATGGGTAACGAGCCTCTCAAAGGTCTTGTCCTGCCCCAAATGTCCTGCCAATGGCACATCATGAGCCAGCCCCAGTAGGAAGGCTCTGAAGCGCTGGGGTACCACCAGCACACAGGCTGACCCAGGCTCAGCAACCTTAGGCTCACTATACAGGAGACCATTCTCCAGTAGATCCAATGTGATCCAGACTGATCACCTGCTGCCTGGCTTGCAGCCTGCTGCCGCAAACCCACAAGAGAAGGGCATTCCTTCTGCTCCTTGCAGAACTCTTCCCTTAAGGGTCCTCCTTCTTGCTGCCAATGGGTCAGCTCAGGCAGGTCCCCCAGTTTAGCTACCTGTTCCCCTGTAGGCTCCAAGGCATCCCCCTCAAAGTCTACCTCCTCCTGGGCCGTGGGAACTTTGGGGGCCGGTTTCCCATGCCCCATGCCTCTTCTCTTTAAGGCAGGCACCTGGGCCTCCCTCTCAGGCTCCAGGTCCTCTTGAGAACCCTTACTGGCTGCCATGGACCGTGTGGTGACACACACCCAGTCAGGCAGACCCAACAACTCCAAATAAGCACTTTGCTCTACCTTCGCCCAAGGTGAGCTCTCCAAATCGTTCCCTAACAAATAGTCAACAGGCATGGCTGGCATCACAGCTACTTGAAGAGTACCAGAGACCCCCCCACTCAAAGGGAACCTGAGCCACCTTGCAGTGGCTCTCTGTGTTATCAGCGGCAACAACTGGGTAAAATGCATTGGGGACAACCTGCTCTTGAGATACCATGTGACACTTGACAGCTGTCACACTGGCTCCTGTGTCTCTAAGAGCCTCCACTCTATGGCCATTGATGGTCACCCACTGCCTGTACTTCTTAGTGTTATCAGGCAGTTGGGTCCTGGGGACCACCTCACAGTCTCCTAAAGAGACAAGGGACATATCTGCAGGACCTCACCCACCTTGGGCACCCCTCTCCTGCCCCAGGGCTACACTTGCCATCTGCCGGGGTGGAGCACCAGTGGGTGCTTTCTTTCCAAACTGTGGGCACCGGCGATCATTAGACTTATGGCCCATTTTTCCACACTTGTAGCACTTCAGGGTTCCCCTAGGAACAGGGTTACCTGTCGGTCCCCGTGCTTCTTCTCAGGGGGAGGCTGGGAACCTTTCCCTTGGTTCCCTTGGGAATTACTTTGGAGCCGTCTCTGAAACTCCCTCTGTTTACCCTTGTCCCCCCACTCTTCTGCTGGGGACCCTGACCACTCTTGACTGAGTCTCTCACATGACCCTTGTGGACCCGGGTGCTCACCCAGGGGTCCGCCTCCTCAGCAAGCTTCCTAGGGTTAGTCAGCCTGCTATCAATCAGGTGCTGGCATAGCTTTAAAAACAATTACTTGACAAGTGTTCCCATGCAATTAAATCAAAGAGCCTCTCAAAATCATTCACTTTACTACCCTTCACCCAACCATCCAATGCTCTGCAAAAGAAAGTTACATATTCTACCCAGGTACTCGACTCCACCTTCTTGCAATTTCTAAACCTTTGTCTATACAATTCAGAGTCAACCCATACCTGGACATCAATGCTTCCTTCATGTGGCTATAAGAATGATGGCTTTCAGAGGGCAAGTCTAACAGTGTATCCCACCCCTCACTAAGGAACCGCCCCCACAACCCCGCTCACCAATCCTTCTCAGGGACCCGGTGGGAAGACATGGCTGCCTCATAGGCCTTAAACCACTGCCCAATGTCATCATTCTTGTAAAACTCTTTCACCACATCTTTAGGAATATACACTCTAGCTTCCACAGGCATTGACGGTGTGCTGCCACCAGAGGGAGTAATCTCTAAGTTCCTGGCTATCAATTCCAACTCCCTCAAACTTTTCTCATGATCCAACTGCATTCTCTTTTCCTCTAGGGTCAATTTCCTATTCTCGGACTCCAGCTGCCCACTCAACTTGAGCTTGGCCAGCTCCATTTCATGCATCCTACATCTCTCCCTGTCCTCCAACTCCTCTGGGGACAGGCCTTTGGCAGAAACACTCCTACCTACTGGGGAAGTTGCTCTCCTCCCCCCTTGGCCCTATGGCCCATCCAGCTGCCCCTTTTCATCCACAACCCCTTCCTCATTCTCAGGGGTACACCTTGCTGCGACCCAGGCCCTCAGTGCCTTTTGGAACTCATCCTTCTTGGAGAGACCAGTCACTGCAACTTTAAATTTCTTGCAGAAGTGCTTCAGCTGCCTTGTAGCATTCCAGTTTCTCCTCTTCCCAATTAAAATCGACAGATGCTATGGATGCTGCTTTCTCCATGGAGGTTAAACTTGGCAGTTCTTTGCAAAAATAGAAAATCCCAGGAAAAACAATCTACCTAAAGAATGTGGTTGCGTTTTGGTCTGCGCTAACTAGTAGTGTTCACCAATCACTGTATATGAGTCACAAATGCAAGTCCAGAATCCTCACCGCTGACCACCAATGTTAGATTTGGGGGTCTCTAGTTGGCAGAGGTAAGTACCTTTGTCCAAATAGGGGCCCTTGCATCTAGTCAGGGTAAGGGGGTACACTCCTAAAATAACCCCATCTCACCCCCTTGGTAGCTTGGCACAAGCAGACAGGCTTATCTCAGAGGCAGTGTGTAAAGCATTTGTGAACACATACAGTAACCCAGTGACAACACTACAGATGGACACCACACAAGTTGTATTATAAAAATAAGTATTCTTTATATAGTTTTAACACAAGACCATGAACGACAAAAATCCACAATACTGTACTTAAAAGGGTAGAATTAGCTTTGTTCTCTTATGATGTTAAAATGCGACACTTTGAGTTCAATGTACCTTTGGATTCGTAATGCTATACAATGAAAGTGTTGCAAGGAAGGTGATGCGTCGGTTCCTTACACGCAGGAATGGTGATGCGTCTGTTTCTTACTGCGCTTCCGTGGCGATGTGGCCCGCAACGCCGTGATGCGATGAAGATCCGGTGCAATGAAACAAAGATGACGTCTTCTTCTTGATGCGACACGATATGTGCACGCCCGACGGCCGTGCGGCGACTCAATGTTTCTTCTAAGCCATGACAGGCACTGCGACATGCTTCTCCGATGATGCGAGACGCTTCAATGTGATGCGACAGCTGCAGCGGTGACACCCTTCTTCAGTGATGCGATGACAGCGGCTGCGGCGGTGACACTATTTTTCGGTGATGCAAGACGCTTATGCGATGTGATAGCTGCAACTGCGACACCCTTCTTCAGTGATGCAATGGCAGCGGCTTTGGCGGCAACACGCTTTTTTGTTGGTGTGAGACACTTCTGCAATGCGACAGCTGCAGCGGCGACACCCTTCTTCAGTGATGCGACGGCAGCGGCGACACGCTTCTTCGGTGGCGCGAGACACTTCTGCGATGTGACAGCTACAGCGGCGTCACCCTTCTTCAGTGATGCAACGACAGCGGCTGCGGCGGCGACACGCTTCTTCTTCATGAGTCGTGCTTCCAGCTCCTTGCGACACGCGGTCCCTCAGATAGTCCAAAATAACTGCAGGCACTTCCAAAGAACTCTTGGGGAGCTGGTGGTGGAAGTCTGTTGTCCCTGAGACTTCAGCAGGAGGCAAGCTCTTTCTCAACCCCTTGGAGATTCTTCACAAGTTGAATAAAGCTCACACAAAGTTCCTTTTCTCCTCTCTTTGGCAGTCAGGCAACCACTGCAGGCCAATCCCTCAAGCTTAGGGATAGTCTCTCCTCAGTCTCTCTGGTTCCTCTCCTCAGCAAAGGTTTCTTCTTGTTTCCCAAAAGTGATCTAAAGTTCTGGGGTCTGGATCCACCTTTTTATAGACAGTTTCTCTTTGTTCTCTGAAGGCAGAGAGGCCTTTGCCTAGTCCAAACCAGTTCTGGTCAGTCCTGGAGCACTTTGTTGACAAGACTCCTTCTTTACTTTCACAGTGCAGGCCAGGGACATCAGACGCACCACAGGAGGTGAATCCAGCATTGTGGAGGGAAGGCACAGCCCTATTCAGGTCCCAGGTGCAACTCCTCCATCCCATCTACATGCAGATCTCTCTATTCAGCCCTGTGCTGACTCACCCTGTCTCCTGGAATCCCCCAGCCCCTGTCACTCAAACTCCAGACAAGGAATACACAACCTAGCAGAGGCAGGCTTGGATGGTTAGACAAGAAAATACCTACTTTCTAAAAGTGGTATTTTCAAGCACAGAATGTTAAAACCAACTTCACTAAAAGATGCATTTTATCATTCTGAGTTCAGGAATACTAAACTCAAATTTCTACCTAGTTCCCTGAGTTAGTTAGGATTTTAAGATGTAATAATCAAACTGCCCATTCTGGCCTATGGGGAACATGTAGCCTTGCAATAGAGAAAAACGAAAATGGTGGAATTCACTATCAGGACATGCCACACACATCAGGGCATGTCCTACCTTTTACTTACAATACACCCTGCCCTTGGGCCTACCTTAGGGGTGTCTGTTATGAAAAAAAGGGAAGGTTTAGGAACTGGCAAGTGGGTGCACTTGCCCCGCCAGCACACAGGCTCTGCTATGGCAAGCCTTAGACATACTTTAACAGGATGCTTCTGTGGGTGGCACAACCAGTGCTGCAAGCCCACTAGCAGCATTTGGATTACTAGCCCTGGACATTCCTGGTACTAGGGTCTGACAAGTAAATCAAATCAGCCAATCATGGAATCGCTAAGCCATTCATCAATTTACCATAGGGAGCACTTGCACTCTGGCACTGGATAGCAGTGGCACAGTGCCCAAAAGCATCTAACACCAGCAAAAACACATGAGGCAACACCAAAAAATTGAAGGGAGATCCTCGCAAAGGTGCCAGGTCTAACACAAACTCTCACACTGCGCTCAGTACTGCGACCTACCGCCACTCGAGTATTTGCCTACGGGTCTCACAAGCCTCTTCCACTAGCAGGAGTCTTCACAACGGATATATCTCATGAGTCCAATTCCACCAGGACGAAAGTGTATTTTACCAAAACAGGCTCTGGAATGCTGCTGAGCTGCAGGACAGTGGAATGTCTCCAGCTAGTTTCATTCTTAATGGGGATGGCTCCCTTGCCAACCAGAAAAGTTAAGAACCTGGGAATAATACTGGATGACAAATTGACCTTAGGACCTCAAGTAAATGTGGTAGCTTCTAAAACCAGCTATATCATTAAAATGCTGAGGAAAATCCTGCCCTCACTGCCTAGGGAAAGTAGACAAACTGTAGTCGGTCCGCTGGTAATGTCCAGACTGGACTACTGTAATGGACTCTACCTTAATATTCAACTAAAAGGATTAAAAAAACTGCAGATACTTCAGAATGCGGCAGTTAGACTACTCATGGGCACTTCAAGTTTTTCCTCCGTTTCCAAGGAAAGGAAAGCCCTACACTGGCTCCCAGTAAAGAGCCGTATACAATTCAAGGCACTGTGCTTAGCCTTCAAGGCCTTGCACGGCATAGGTCCAGAGTATTTACAGCGAAGACTGCGCTGGTATGTCCCAGGCAGATTACTGCGGTCTAAAGAAGCCTGCCTGGCTAGAGTGCCTCGTATAAAGAAAGCCCGTTGGGGGGGGCAAAAGCTTTATTCACGGCACAGCGAAGGCTTGGAACGAATTGCCTCGTTATCTGAGAACCATCACAGAGCTCCTACCTTTTCGTAAAGAACTAAAGACCTGGCTCTTTTCTAAAGAGTAGGCTGCCTCCTCGTCTACCTTGCCAGTCTTAGAGAATCAAGAAGCGCCAGGACACCTCCGGGTATTTGTTGCGCTCTATAAATTACATTAACATTAACATTCGCTTTTAGTATACATCTGGGGAGCGTGGACGATTTGGTAGCTGAATTCTCACAACTGTTCGTTGGCACTGGGTGTCTCAAGGAACGTCTCATACACCTTCATATTGATGACTCTATCCTGCACGTGGCGCTGAAACCTTGCCAGGTAGCATTCCATCTGCGCCCAAAGGTGGAGGATGAGCTGAGGCACTTGGAACTGGCTGACATCATTGAAAAGGCGGATGGCCCAAACCCGTAGGTTTCACCGATTGTCGAGCTAGTAAGCGCAAACAGCCTGCCCAAGGTAGAATTTGAGTAGACATGAGGCTGCCCAATATGGCTATACAGTGATGACGGCATTTAATGCCCACTGTTGATGACATTGTGGAGGAAGTGAGTGTATCAAGATGGTTTTTCATGATGGACTGGTGGGTAGAGTACCATCAGTTGAGGCTGGCTCCGGAATCACAAGCCATCGCTACCTCCTCCACACATGTGGGTTTGAGCAGATACAAACGCCTGAGTTTCGGCATCTCTAGTGCCGCTGAAGTTTTTTAGGATACAATAAGAGGGGTCTTCGCAGGACTGATCGGGGTCATTAATGTCAGTGATGACATTTTGGTGCATATCCGATCCATTGACGAACTTCTGGACTGCTTGCGGGCAATGTTTCGAAGGCTGCAAGAAAATGGACTCTCTTCATTGGGAGAAGTGTACGTTCCTCCAGATGTAGGAGGCATTTTTCAGCTACTTTTTCTCTGAACACGGGGTTATGCCTGTCCCTGCAAAAGTTCAGTACATTCATCATCAGAGGTGTTCGCAGTTTCCTGGGGATGGTTAACTATTGTGGCAGATTTATTCAAAATCTCACTGCTCTCACTGTTTCCCTTAGAGAACTAACCAAGGCCAGTGCAGTGCAGGAGTGGGGGACTCCCCAGGAGGAATCGTTTGCAGCGACCAAGCAAGCTTGGCATACTTTGATCCTTGCTCGGAATGGTCTGTGGATGCCAGCCCCACTGGCCTAGGAGCTGTTTTTTCTCAGAAACAGGATGATGGAGGATGGGCTTCAATAGCATATGCAAGCAGAGCTTTGACTAAAACTAAACAGGGATACACTCACATCAAAAAAGAAGCCATAGCTGTTCACTAGGTGTATTGTCGTTTTCACCTCAATCTCTATGGCCAGTCATTTGTGATTCACACCGGCCACAAGCCATTGATGACGTTGTTCACAAGGTCCTCATTCACACCACCACCCAGAATTAAAAAGTGAAACCTTCAACTGCAAGAATACTTGTTCTCTCTGGTACACTGACCAGGTTCTCAAAACCCTGACTATTATCTTCCCAGACATGCGAGGCCCTCCACAGATAGTGAAATGTCAGGTGCTGAGGATGTGGAGGAGTATGTCAGGTTGGCCTTTGCCCATTTCCGTGGAGGCAATTATTACAGCTACGCGGGCTGACAAATGTTTGCAGCTGGTGGTCTCTGTAGTGACCTCAGGGAACTGGCACACCCTTACTCGGAATGTCTCGTATCGCACAGAGGAAGCACGAGGAAGTTTAATGTTCTTGCATAATGTGCGCCATGAACTGGTCGTGTCGCTGGAAGGGTGCTTACTGAGAGGCCCACGTCTGGTTATTTCAGAAACACTGCGACAGCAGGTAGTGGATCTCGCTCACGTGGCCCATCAGGGGATCGTCAAGATGAAATCAAGACTCAGGTGTAAGTTATGGTTCCCTGGCCTGAATTACTTGGTGGAGCGCACCGTGCAACAATGTTCTTTGTGTCAGGGCACTGGTCTGGATGAGCCACCTGCTCCTCTTATCAGTGAAGTAATTCCCTTCATTCCATGGCACAGAGCTAGTGCGGATTTTGGAAGCTTGCCAGATGGCCATCACATGCTGGTGATGATTGCTAATTTTTCGAAATACCCAGAGGTAGCAATTCTGGAGTCCCTGACCGCCAGCCAAAACTATCCCTCGTTTTCAGAAAATCATGGCCAACCATGGTCTGTTAAAAGAACTAAGGACTCCTGACTCCTGCTGGTGCTTGGAATCTCGCCTGAGGGAAGCCGCCATAAGCTGCTGGGGAGACTACTACTCCCACAAGCCCCGCAGCACCCGCGCAGAAAAGTGTGCATCACGTCCGCAACATGGTAAATGCCTGCTCTTCACTCCTGTTGATGCTTGGAATCTCGCCTGGAGGAAGCTGCCACAAGCTACTTATGGACTACTACTCCCACAAGCCCCCGCAACACCTGCACATGAAAACGCTCATTGAGCGCGCAGCACGGTCAGCGCCTGGGCCAAGGGCTGGCCCGTCCATGCCCGCTGGAGCCCGGAGGAGACTGGACCACCGCCCTAATGATTACCTCATGGGGGAGAAGCCACTTCTAGGATCTTCGCAGGAAGGAGTGTTCCCTATAATGGGTAACAGGAAGGCAACAAGTGAAGCTCGGGGGGGGATAGTAAACACACTTGATGCATTTTTGATACGGGCTGCTAATGTCTTGTCGCAAGAAATGGAGCTCACAGAGCATCTACTCTCCTTGGAAGAAGGTAGAGAATGTACTGCCCGACCCCATTACTATTCGATACTGGCGCTGAACAGTGTAACATAGCCCCCTCTGAGTCTCAAGCCCATGACGATGCGCACCAGGCCACAGAACCTGTAGACAAATCAGTTCCCATTGAAGATCCCAACACTAAACCAGCTGCTATGAGGAAAAGATGTAGGGAAAAGGTAAAACCAAACACAGTAAAAAAATTTACATCGAAAAGACTCCTGATAATAAGCGAAGGAGAATCAAGCATGAACCATCCACCTCCCACTAATCATGTTCTGTCGTGATCGACAATGCGGGATGGTACAGACTGGAGAATATGGTGTCCCTTCGTCTGCAGCCATTAATTTACAGACTTATAAAGATAGAAGACTGTATAGGTTTGTTTTTGTCAGTGGGTGTCTCTGGGTGAGGGGTGGTAGCAAGATCGGGAAATCTTAAAGGTCCAATAATTGGGGGAGGACAAGGAGAGGGAAACATCCCCATTGCGCCAGAGTTGCCTTCACTAACTGCACCCCTGCTCCTATTTCTCACCCTGCTGGTCTTTAGCAAGTTCCTCGTGGGTCCATCAAGGCACCACAGCTAGAAAGAACATCCTTTTATAAGGAGGAGAGGGGGGGAATACACGAGGCGAGGGCTGCACTTTTGACGGAAGAAGAGAGAATGATTAATGGGCACCAGCACCACCAGTCCTTAGACCTTCCCCCCCCTGCTGCCTTACCATTGATTGTGGTCCTTGGAAATGTCCCAGCACTGAGGGTGGGCCAGAAAGAATCTAGAGAGCAGCTGATGGACAAATCACTCTTTTGACTGAATAAGTATGGTGGTAGGGGGACAGAAAAAAATGGTGACCTAGCCCGCCATATTACAATGGCCAGAAGAGTGTGCGGGGTGGGTACCTCACATAAAATTTAAACGGAGACGGTATAGTGATCAATTTTAACAATCAGCAAGGGGTGAGCCATCTGAAACGCCAACTCCATGACGTAGTACTCCCTGGCACTCAGATCTATGCTCTGTCTCTGGACTTTTTTTACACCCCAGCTCCCTTAGATAACTTGTTTTTTTTTTTATTTTAGCAGAGTTTTATATAGCGCGAACTTGACCCGAATCCAATCAGGTATCAGAGCACTTTACATAGCACCAGTTACGTTACATGAGGACCCACATTCATTTTTTTGTTAGGCACGGGGAGATTTGCCCAGAATCACAGGAGGTTTAGCGTCGTTACCGAGACTCAAACCCAGTTCCCCCAGGTCCGAGGTCGAGCGCCCTAACCGTTAGGCCAACTCCCTGCATATGGAAGCATAGAGGCCAACAAATAACCATGAACGCTCTGGGCAATTTGGGGAGCTCTAAGTGGGAAGTAGTAAACAGATTCAGTTCTTTACAAGGGCTTGATTCCTGCGACTGATTACCCACAGCGAACATACCCCAAATAGGGTCAGAGCACAACAAGAGAAAAACATGTGAGGAAGTAAGTGCCCCAGGGGATACAAAAGAGGATGCTGAAAGCTGGATAAAACTAGTCTCCTGGAACGTTGCAGGCCTTAAGGGGAAGGTGGGTAGCATGCACTGGCTGGCTGTTTGTCAAAAACATCACATATTTTGCTTACAGGAGACCTGGGAAAATGATCAAATTGCTATTGGCGGGTATTGCTCGTTCCAGACAGAGGCAGTGCCTGCACAATCAGGCCAAACAAGGGGAGGGGGGTCTATTAACACTTATATCCAACACCCTATAAGAATAAAAGAATTCTTGAAGGTGTCTCCGTATTTCCATATTTTATTAATAGGGAGTTCAGGGGATCATAAATGGTTACTGATAAACTTCTATATTAAAAACTTTGAGGCTAATATGCATTCGGTGGTGGCACAATTGGAAAAATAGCTTGATAAAATTGGGGGTGGATCCTAGGAGAACTTTAATATCATGTGTGGGGGTGATTTTAAAGTACATTGTGTAAATACTCAACCGAGATGGTATGTGGATGTGGAAGGGGTAACGGTAAACCATATTACTCACCAAGAATATGGTCAGAGTTGGAACAGAATACTCGTCATCAGAAATCTGGAGATAAGAAACAGAATGGTTGTATCTTCCGGGGAGCTCATAAAGACTTTTATACACAATAATTACGAGTCAACTATTGACTTCGTATTGACTTCAGAACCCTTGGAGGGAAACTGACACAACTGGAGTCAACATTTACTACCTTCAGTGACCACGCCATCCTCTCTTTTTCCATGGCAATGGGTCCCCCCACCCCGGGATAGGCAAACAAAAGACACCGGTTTTAGGAAGAAAGAAGGATACCAACTAAAATGGTATAGTATAGATAAGGAATAAGCAATCCACCAAATAGTAACTAAGAACATTGTTTGAATGTAAACTTCCCCGATGAACATCTCATTCTAGATTTTGTGAAATCACTAGAGGTAGTAAAAAGTGCACTGTCCCACAATAAATCTATAAATCGGGCTCCAGTTAAGCGTTGGTTTGATCATGCCTATTCTCAATCCTTAAAAGATCTCCATGAAGCCCTGAAAGATGCACCAAGAGATCAAGAGAAGATAAGGTTATTGCGCAAGGCATATAAAGTGACTAGGAAAAAAAGAGAAATGGCCCTGAAAAAAGAGGCCTGGGAATAATTAGAAAGGGAAACATTTACCAATAATAGCAGGGACTTCTGGAGGGTGGTAAATAATCCCTATTTTAAGGATGCCGGGGATCCAACTTTGGAATCTCATGTGGGAGAGGATACTTAGGTGTCTCATTTCGAGATGATTTTCGGGTCAAGGGAAATCTGTTCGATCAAGCAATCTCCAGTCCCTTCGGTACAATCAGACCCCTTGCTTCATTGTAGAAGAAATGATAAAGGGGTTGGGAAGGTGCAGGCCCAGATAGACTTATTTTAGCAGACCACATCTTATGGGCCCCCTTATTGCAGAACGTATTTAACGCTATAGCTAAGGTTGGCCCCTGATTTTTTGGGGCACAAGCGTTATTATTCAGATCTATAAAAAAAGGAGCTAAAAATGACCCAGGGAACTATCGATCCATATCCTTGTTAGATAGCACCTCAAAATTAATGGGACGGTTACTATTACATAGGCTGGAAGAATGGGCCCTTGAGAGAAATATACTGAATCCTGGGCCAATATGGCTTCCAGAGGGGGAGGGGTACCATCGACCAATGACTGAACCGGAGTCTTATTAAAGAGAATTATACCAGGGCGAAAGGGGAAAAAAATATATTTGGACTTCATGGATGTCACCGCAGCATTTGCCTGCGTGTTTTTCTGCAGACTTTGGGAGATAATGATCCGTCAATTCTCACATTCATTCGCCAGTTATATTCCCAGGCCACCTCATCTGTTCGGTATGGCAAGGAAGAGGAATGTACCCATTCATTTCGAATTTTAAGAGGGGTTAGGCAAGGATGTGTCCTTGCCCCAATCCTGTTCTCATTATATACAAACAGGGTTGAGGCAGCTGTGGCAGGTACAACATTGGACATTCCGAGATTTGGCACCCTTACCCTCTCACTGCTTGCCTATGCTGACGATACCGTCCTAGTTGCCAGAACAGGTAGGACCTTGCAAACGTATGATATCGGCTTACGCCTCTTTTATGACTTCCTTGGATCTAAGGGTCAATGAATCTAAATCCTTTATATTAATAGCAGACCCTACAGGGCCCGGGAAAGCACGATTTTTTTATCTAGTGGCCCGCAGACTAAAGTTTGATAAAGGTCACACCTGGGCTAACATGGTTTTAAATAGGGCAGTAGTAATGGAAACTAGCATGGCAGCCATTACTAAATTTACCAAGAAATTGGGCACAAAACCTATAAAAGATATAAAGAGTATATATAATGGCAAGAAAATTCCAGCTACTACTTATGGAGCAGGGGTTTGGGGGATGTCTCCAATTAAGCAGTTACAGAACCTTGAGGATAAATATCTAAAGCGGCTGGTTTCTCTCCCGGTATCATACTCCAATTTTAATTGTCATACGGAATTGGATCTTCCCTATGTCGGCGACTTAGTAAGGTTTGCCCCAATAGCATTATGGCATTCAATTTGGAGGAGCAATACGGTATCTTTAACACAATCCATTATAAAGAATTGCCTTAAATTAGACAATGTGGACAACATAGAATGGTTGCATCATGTAAGGTCAACTTTGAAATCTTTAGACCTGAAGGACCTTCAATTATCCACAAAGGATTTAACTCGTTCAGTGCTCATGACGAGCTCAGTTCATCATGAGTCACAGTGAAGCTGTGCTCATGACGAGCTGAGCTCGTCATAACGGCCGCGGCCCACCCACGCACGATTAATTCCCCGCCTGTGCAGGAGAATTAATCAGTGGGCGGGGTCGTGATGAGCTCAGCTTGTCATGAGCACAGCTCCACTGTGAGTCATGACGAGCTAAGCTCGTCACGAGCACAGCGGTGCCGCGCCCCCCCCCCCCGCACCGCGGGGAAATTACCCCCGCAGGGAAGGGGTTAAAGGAAACATTTCTGGCAAAGGCGGCACAAGAAAGAATGGAGTGAAATAAAGACAAACCAACAGTAAGGTTTTACTGTGACCTTTCGGCTTTAGCAGAGGAAGAGTATTGTTACATAGAGGAAATCCATAATCTACAGCATCGATACACAGTAAGGTTTTGCATGAATTTGTTCCCTCTGATAGTGGGCTATCCGGCGGGAACATTTAAGCACTGTGACTTGACTGTTTGTCCTTGTGATGGTGTTTCGGAAAAATCAGAACTTCATATTATCCTATTCTGTGATTTATATAAAGTGGAAAGAGCAATTTACATTTTACCGACTCTGAGACAATATAATTTTAGACAATGTAGAGTGGCTTTTAGATTTCTTTAAAAAACTTACCAATTCATATATTAGCATTGCTATAGCTAGTTTCCATTTGGCTTGTATAAGGGAACGGAAAATTACTTGCTAGTCATTTTTAGCTAGATAATGATGAAATTGGAATTTCTTTTATTTTAAGCTACAAATTTTTAGGAAATTGTAAGCTTTGTAATACTGACGCACTGATGTAAAGTTTCACGAAAGAACGAACAACTGACAACGGGCCTCCATTTTCTCGTCAGGAGTTCGCTATGTGAGCTCTAGAGGGATCAGTCATCGGATGATGACTCCACGATGGCCACAGGCCAATGGGGAAGCAGAACACTTTATGCAAAAGTTCTGCGAATTGCACTGGCCAAAGCACACCTCGAGTGTGCTCTGTATGTCTTCCTACAAGAGTATACATGCTACAACTAAAGTGTCTCCCAGTGTTTTATACATAAACAGAGTTGTTGGTGATACCATCCCTCATGTTGCTGAACCATCCATGCTCTGTGATCAGGTTGCGGATGCTTTGTGCCTGCGACAGGTACAAAATGACAAAGTGTCCAGGAAGAGACGTGGTAAGCTGAAGCGTTTTCAAGTTGGTTACTGGGTGCTTGTAAAGAATCTACATCCAGGGAGTATGGTTCTGTTGTCTTTTGAGGTGGACCCCTGGAGTATGAGTGAAGTGAAAGGAACACTGATCACTGCCCGGAAAGGTTACAATTCCATCACAAGGAATGTATCGTTCTTCAAGAGTTATCAATTGCCAGGTACTGAATCTGACAACAATGGTGAGATCCCTCCTGTGCCTTATTTGGAAGGCGAGGATGAAAGCATGAGAGTATCGCAAAGTGGTGGCTGTGTTTGACCAGGAGTTCAGTCGAGGGAGCCTGATGTTTCTCTTCATGTTGTGGAACCACAAGGGTTAAGAAAAACTGTCCTGGAGACTGATTAAGAGAATGGTCTGGGGGCAGGTTCTCTGCATGTCCAGATGTGCTGGGGAGGTGTGGGTCCTGGGGTTTGTGTTTAGGGAGGCATGGACTGTCCCAGGCAAGCCTTCCAAGCACAGATTTTTTGCAAGAACTCCCCATTACATCTGACTATAATGGTAATGGCCATGATGTAAGGAGGGTGTAGTGTTGTGGGCCCTGGGCCCACATGCTACCAATAATGGACACAGGCACAGTGTGGTAAGGTACTAGAACTGGCCCAGGGCACTTGCGCCCGGCCCCTTATATTTGCAGGGTCACCTGAACGGTGACACCTGTGATGGGTGGGTGTATAGTGAGGGGTGCAAACATAGGCAAAACACTAGAACATGTCCAGCAGGACACTACATCCTTTCCAAACTTTTATGAAAAACAAACAACAACACACAGCATCGACGAGTCTCTTCACGTCAATCTGCTGGGTGGTGCTGGAGCTCTGGACGACACAGTCAGGAAGCTTTGGCCCGCCTCAGCGATGAAGTTCAGACCGACCTGATCTCATGGTGTTGGAGTCTATTTACAAAGTTCAAATAGTGGTGCATCAGGAGCGGTGGTGGACAGCCAACCTGCAAATACGGAGAATGACCTTGGTGGATAACGGCTTTCCTTTGAGGCAATGATTTTTTCGAGTTACGGATACCCAAGCAGCTTCAGACTTGCCTCTCCTGCCTGGACTCCCCTCTCATAGGAGCCTCCTGGAGGGCCTTCCTGCCAGGCTGTCATGGGACTGTGTGGAAGGTGAGGGGCTTGTATAGGCCACGCGAAGGCGTCGTTGAGGAACTGCCAACACGACCACAGCCAAATCGCTCATGTAGCCGCAGAGGGTGGTGTCTCAGTCTGTGTGCTCTCGCCATCAGGACTCGGATTCTATGCCTTCCACAGATGTTCTTTGGGTGACTAGTCTCCATCTGCGACCTCCATGCTTCCCAGTGCCTGCTTTGGAGCTGCTGCTATCACATTTCTCATATTTGAATGTCCCTCTCACAGGAACTCCGTTGAGGCCCTGGATTGCCACGTGACTGAATGGGGTGTGCGGGCCTTTCGTATGCCCTGCTCAGGGGTCACTGCAGAACTCTCAACAGGGCCACGGCCAAGCCTCGTGTAACCCAAAGGGTGGATAGTCCAATGATCCGGTATTCTCTTTTTCTGCAGGCTTCAGGTTGATGGGGGCACACAGAAGGTTCCTGGCTGGCTAGCCTCAGTGACGTGATGCTCCTTAGATGTTCTTGGGTGGCGATGATGCACCTTAATGATGAACACAATCACTTTCTTTCAGTTGGGCAACAGGCGACGATCTCCTGCTTTAGGTGACCTCATGGAGTGAGGATGACTGGATGGACTTCGTGACCACTTACGGTTGTTGTCTGGCAGATGCACTTGCTAGATGCAGTGCCATTGATGCCAAGCAGCCCTTGACAGGTGAGTGGACGGTCGCACTGTGAAGCATGGGGCCTGGATGCAGATCGCGCTTACAAGCGGCTTACGGTTGATCCTCCTCCAAAGCTGTCTCCAGTGACGTCTCTGCACTCAGGGGGCTGGCTTGTGCTGAGGAACACCTTCTCCAGTGTTGGCATGAGTCCTCCGTCCTGTCGCTTTTCTCATTTTGCCTCTTGCGTGCCTGTGGTGGTTGTTCGCCCTGTGGCATCGTGCCACTTTCCTCTCCTTCTTTGCGGAGTGGCGTCCTGACACTCTGTTCTCCTTTGCTATGTGGCATCCAGCCACACTCTTCTCATCCTTCTGACCAAGTTCCTCACTCGGATATGGTGTCCTGCCACATGTCTCATGTTTGCGCCACTTGGACATCTCCAGTCCAGTTCTTAGGACTGTCTTTTTATGCTGCTGACCTGTGGCAGGCCTGTCGTGTTGCTAGGACATGCTGCTTCTCCTTGTGGACCTTTTGCAGGCCCTATCCCCTTCATAGGGATTTTCGCAGTGCTCCTCTGGCAGGATGGCAGGTTACCTCTTTGCTCGAGGGCGTTGTGCTTGCACCTTAAACCTGCGTGATCGTGATGCCTGCTCCTGACTCCATGCAGGCATGCTTGGTGGGGTCGGTCACTGTGTGTGACGTGCTCTTTTTTCAAGGCACCTTTTCTTGGCATTAGGTGTGCCTGATATGTAGCTTGCAGTGATGTCCGTTCACCACTGAGGGTAGGTGGCACACTCTTCTTGCTTGCGGTGGCAGAAGACAGCCACTGGGGGTTGCAAGTTCAGCGCACGTCTTTCCTGCATCTTTATGGGGCTTGGCTGCTCTCGGTCCTATTGCCTTCTCTGGACCTTGCTTGGCCACTTGGTGCTTCTCTTGGCCAGGGCAGCTGTGAGCGTCTTGCTGCTCCTTGCGGGGGTTACCAGTTCTTCCACCTCTTGCAGCGAGTGATGGGCAGCCAACATGAGGTATGTGGTGCTCACTTGACTAGTTTCTCTTCCTTTGTTTTGGCATTAAGGGAGTACTGCCCTGGAGCCTGCTGAC
This sequence comes from Triturus cristatus, assembly GCF_964204655.1. NCBI lineage: Eukaryota > Metazoa > Chordata > Amphibia > Caudata > Salamandridae > Triturus > Triturus cristatus. Next base: position 134,172,467 of record NC_140590.1, on the reverse strand, counting down.
TAGGGACTGTCCTGTGACTTTCTTTTAATTCTGCCACTGCTGACAGTGTGTTTCCCGCAGCTGGGTCCCACTTAGTCTGTCTCTCTTTCAAATGACAGTCTGACCACAGGGTGTGTTGTGTAGTTGTTACCCACTGATTCTGAGCTGGGGGAATGCTCAGTGTCGGTAGTTACTATCGCGCAAGTGCAGGCACCGGAAATGTCCACCAGGTGGCACTGCAGCATTAGCCTTGGGCTCCAGCCGCTTTCCTGACCCTGGGGGTCCAGAAATTCTCTATAGTCTCTGTATGAAGGAAGGCACTCGGGGCATCCAAATAGTGCAGTCTCAGGACATCCATAGCAGGTGTGGGCTCAGTGTGCTTTACTGATTGGGAGCATTTTTGTTTGCCAGCATGACGGTCATAGTTCTCGAAGGGGCGACTTTTATCCATAGCAATGTTGCCTGGTACGGTGGAAGCATTCGACCGCTGAGGGGTGCTGCCTCTTTGAAACTGGAGGCCAGAGCAGTCTGCCTCGCATTATGGGGGTGTTTCTATATGGCTGCAGGGCAGACAGGGATTGCTCCGGTTATTTGTGTGTTTTAAAATGTGGTCACGATGTGGCGCGGCAGAGGAAGGTGCAGGAAAAGTTGGCACTGCAGTCAATTACTTCTCAAGCCATGGCAGCCGACTTCGATGTCTCGGGCCTCGTGGCATCTGAAAATGGAGACTCAGGGACACCCAGTGACGTTGCGGTAAGTCTGCTCAGGTTATGCATACGCTTCTTAGGGTGAAGTTGTGGGGGCACTTTTGCCCCTTCTCGATGTAGGGTGGCCGTTTGCATCAGTTATATCTCGGGGTGCAATGCAGAGTGCTCGCTCTGGGTGGCGCAGGGGTTGCTGTTTTCATTCAGTCCCAAATAATTGTAGCCGGAACGGACAAGGGCCCCGTCATGAGACGGTAGGGACACATAGTGCTGCAGCTCCCTTGCTCCGTACCACCTTTTCTGGGGAACAGACAGGTGATGCTAGACTGCTACTGCCAGTGCAGTCTCAGGACGTCTGTGACCGGGGCTGGCAGCGTCCCTCTGCGCTGCATGAGTTTCAGGCACACTTCATGGACCCCCAGTTTACCGCTTGGGCACAGTTCACCGGGACAGCTCCGCTGGCTCTAGTACACGTCAGGCGAGATCCTCTGCTGTCGGGTGCTGCCACCTATGGCACCTCTTCACTGGGGCAAAGACGGTAGGTCCGGGCAGTATGCAGCTGCTGCCATGGGCATTGGCCAAAGTTATTCAGACACTCCGACTGGTAAGGGCTGCTGCCGCACACCAAGTGGAGACCGCTACGTTGAGAGAGCTTTTTCCTTTCTTTTCGCACTGGTGGAGCTAACATGTGCAGCATTATGTAGGGCGCATGGCATTGTGTAGGCCCTGACATACCTCGAAGAGCCAGGGTGTGTCCTATGTTGACGCTGCTTTCTCCTTGTCTCTTGCACCGTTTCATCACCCCACGTGGGAGTTGTAGATCCCAGGGCTCACTGTATGTTGGGGAGGCACTTCAGCTCCTTTTCTCTCTTGTTACTTGTGTACAGACTCACAACAGGCAGCTGCAGGGGTGTTTTGAATGGATTCCAGCATACTCACTCGCTGGTAGCCTTAGTCAGGCCCAGTCTCGCATCGGGTGCTGGCAGCAGGTGCGGGTGCCTCATAGTCTGGCTCTCCCACCCCCCTGAGGACCAGCAAAAGGGAGCCCAGCAATCACGCAGGGTCAGACCCGCTCATCGCCATTGTAGTGTTGTGGACCCTGGGCCCACTTGCTACCATTAATGGACATGGACACAGTGTGGTAGAGTACTGGAACTGGCCCAGGGCACGTGTGCCCAGCCCCTTTTATTTGCAGGGTCACCTGACCGGTGACGCATGTGATGGGTGGGTGTATGGTGTGGGGTGCAAACATTGGCAGGCTAACACTAGAACGTGTCCAGCAGGACACTACAGAGAGGAGAAAATAAATAGCCTGGGGGCCCGCGCTTCGTGGCAATAAAACAAAAACCAAGGGGCTTATTTACAACCCTGCTGCGCCACTAGTGCGTCACATTTTTCCATATAAAATGTGGCGCACAAGGTGGCGCAAGGGGCTTCAAAATAAGCCCCTAACACTGTGTGGGCTACGTGCTTTACGGCCGAATAGAAGACCTCCATTACACGTCGCACACCACGACACACTTCCTGATGATCGTGACCCGCCTCAGCCTCACCTCCGGGCCCCAGATGTAACAGGCATGTACACTGCAACCAAAGTGAGCTGCAGGGAGAATTCAAAGATGCGAGAGCTCAGGGGCCAGCTTGTGATTCACGTAGATAAATGGTTCAGTCCATTTTCAGTACCTCTACGACATTGAGTTCAACACACTCAGCACTGCCTTAAAAGGCCACAAGAGGGGGCTGAACTACAACAAACGACCTAAAATGCATTTTTTTGTGCTTACTACTTAAACTTTTAAAAATCTTGTTTTGAATTGCAAGAGTTCCAAAATCAACAAGCATTTGCAATGCAATAGGTCTCGCATTTACGCAAGTTTGAGCTATTGATATTGCTAATAACAACGCCTTTTATTTTTGTTAACGTTTTCAAAACATAAATAAGTCATTGTCATTTACAATATCAATAGCATAAAGTCGTGCAAATACGAGACCTATTTGCATTGCAAATGTTTGTTTAAGATTCTTGGCAGAGAATAAGGTACTTTCAAGGTTAGGAAAAGGGTCTCTGTACACTGGTGTTTTACAAAGCTTTTGGTATTAAAGTTTATTGGACCTGAGACATCTTCCATGTGGTTATTTGGTTTGTCTCTATTAGTAAAGATGTAGGCAAGGAAAATGGACTCCCGAGTAGTGCCTGAATTACTTGCATGTAATCTTCATTACTCATATTCTTTCTCAACACAGTCCCTGCATTTCAACTGCCCTCCCCTTGCGTACTCCAAGGATTCGGACCCCAAGTCTTGGGGATCTTCAGGTAGTAAAGAATATATTCTAGTCTACTATGCAGCCTACACAATGCAGTAGACACAGCACGTTTCTTTCAGTAGTGGTACCAAACAGGTTTCCTTCACAGAAGATCACCTTCGTCATTGAAGCCTCTGTGGAGGAAGAGTAGGACTAATAAATAATCAAGGTAGGAGTTGAGCACCTGCAGAAACTTCTAAATATCATTGTAAGCATCCAAGAACGTGCATGCCTACGAACGTTTGACTCCCTACGAACTAAACTCTAAAGTGATCTAAATACCTAATGGTGAGACCCTTATTTAATTGAATTAATATTCATGATGCTGCAAAGAGAAATATTTTTCAGACATTGAAGAATTTACCTAAAAAGTATTTGTTCTTTCTGGAATCAACATAAGATGTATAAGGAACTTGAGGAGGTCTAGGACAGAAGTACAAAATGTTTTTGTGGCTACAAACCCTGCAATTCACAAAATCACAGTTAACAACAACAAAATGAAATTTCGGAATATACTAAACCCCTTTTGCAGCTCAGAAAACTCGAACCAAAATGCAAAAGGAGTTTACTGACATTTTGGTATACCATTATGAAGGGGCATGAAATGGGCCTCCTTTCTCGTATGAACTTCAATGAGATGCATAAATGTTTTGGGACAGAAATCGAATTTTGCAAACCAGTGATTAGTTAAAAACTCCTCAAAGGAAGTGATAACCCAGTGGACCTGACTGTCTACCTCCAACCCCCCACACCACCAGTGTGTTCCAGATGGGTTAAAGCAGCACAACCCCTGTGTTGGAAGCCAATAGTGGGCGGAGGGGTCGAAACTAGTTTCCTGGGTATTTATCATTCGTTAAGCAAGGTATTCTGCGACTCCCTGCGACAGGAAATTTGCAGCAGAACGTATTAGTACATTAGTTGCGCCGTAAACTTACAGGCAAATACCAAGAGTTGGTGTGCAAATTTAAGTTGGGCCACTAGTTTTTAAGCCTAATTATGCATTGGCCATCAGAATGTTATTGTTGAAGTGGGGTCTGTTTGGTATTTGGGTCTGGTAGTTGATCACGTGTTAAAAATAATTAGTTCGCTTCTGAAAGTTTACAGCAAAACCTCAGCTTAATACATTGTATCTTCTACACCCCTCTCCGTACCCATGCAAGCATTTGCTATGTACAACATAAAATATATGAATATTACCTCTTGATTTTTTGAAGTGCGGTATTATTGTTAATTATTTTGGGTTTCATTATTTTTATTCCAAAGTGGGACGCATGTCGCTCAGGATCGTCATTTATAAATGTCTGGAAATTACACCATTTAATTGCTAATAAGTATTATTGAAATATCAAAGTGCATGTCTATCTGCTGTTATTTTATAACATGTCAGTCCTTCAAATCTCATCAGGGATGTAGGGCCATCACGGATAAGGGGTCTTTCCTTTTACGGAATCCATTTCTAATCCACAGGTGAGCACTGGTCCCACCATATATGGAGGAATACAAGAAGGCACCCAGCGTACTTTGCACTCCCATTTCTGCAACATAAGTTCAACGGTTATTTTTGACCCGGGATAGTTTTTTCTTGTCTTGCTGATATTACACTATAAAAGTAAAAACATATTTGCTTGGGATTTAGCAAAAAAATCACATGCAGCTGCACTTAAAGAAATGAAATGTATATGTTTTACATCAAGGAGAACGCAAGGTGCGAGAAGATGAAGTAAACATTAAACCGCACAAATATCTTTTTGAAAAGTAAGGAATGAACATACTAAGTGGTTTAATCAATATTGTTACTATCAGCAGAAAAAGGGGTACGCACCATGCCTTAGCTTCAGCAGCAGTCAAAAAGATGGTTTTGTGATTGCACCAGTGTTCATTTTCTCTGATATAGCGCCTGGCAAGTGCAGCATGCTAAACTTCCAAGAGCCCATGCACTCCTGGCTGTTGCGAGCCAAAGTTATTCCCGCCGTTTGCAGCTGGGTTGGTAACTTCTCCCCTTACGGCCGAAACCTAAAATATGTCTTTCCCCACAGGGGGCCCAGCATAGTTACAAAGGAAGTGCTAAACACAGGATACAGTACTACAGAGCAACAGAGAAACAATAAGAAGCAAAGAAGGGAAAGGTTATTGTTGTGTTGGCACGTTTGGTATCAAGGGTTCAGTCTCGGCGCTGAATTTGCATTCGCTTCTGACAAGTTATTGTTAGTCAATTACGCTTCGCCTTTAAGGAGAATACACCTAGGGAAGTTACACATTTTGAGTGATTAGCACTTCGGGTGAACATATTCAGGATCAAGAGCGCTTTCTTTCAGCACAGGTCAGATCTGTTTTTAGCAACATTTAGTTCCCGTAGTCTGTCAGCTGACTATTTTTTTCATCCATGCATCCCAAGTTAGCAGTAAAGCGCTTTGCAATCATGTTGGGCTTGTGTTAAAAATACGGGCTTTCTCAATAAAAACAAGCTGTCGCCATTGTGAGGGAAGTGGGATAAGGGAGGGGGTGGCAAATGGTGAGCACTTTCCGGCCGCTTTGATGTTCTGATCAAAGCGGCCGCGAAATGAGCTTTTGTAAACGGGGGATTTGAAAGTGCAAACTAGTGCTTTCAGGCTGCCAAATGGTGCGCGCGCCCGGCGCACATGAACTGTATTTGGAGGCCTGAAAAGCACTAGTTTGCACTTCCAGATCCCCCTTTTACAAAAGCTCTCGCGAGAGCAGCGCTAAAGCGCTGTCTCAGACGAGACCTAAAAATCTTTGCCTGTGAGTTCTACGGAGCAGTGGACCCCCATACCCGTCATTCCACTTCAAAATGGAAAACTTATAGACCCCGTCTTCTTTTTAAAGGATAATTTTCTATTTTGAGAAAAACTTCAGCGCGAGTTGGCAGTATTCCCCTGGAGCACTACTTGCTCCTTCGCACAATAGTTGCCACTGTGAGCTCTGAAGGGAAAGGGGTGCAATGGAGACCCCTTCCCAAAGCAGGAACTACCTCAATTTGGGATTCCATAACTAATCAATGGGTTACAACTGGAATTTTGGCTGCAAACCATCAGGGCCGGACTGGGAACCAAAACCGGCCCTGACAAAGTGCTCGGCTGGCACCCCCAGGGGGTTGGGGGTGCCGCCGAGCTCTTTACCAGGGCCGGTTTTCGGACGATTTTGTTACAGGGCCGATTTTGCAGCTATGCTGCAAAAACGGCCCTGTAACAAAAACGGCCCCCAGGGCCCCAAAACTGGCCCCCACCCGTGCGGCGCACCGGGGGATTGCTCGGTGCCCGCTACGGCCAGTCCGGCCCTGCAAACCATTGATGCACAGCTCACAAATAGAAAAGGAGTTGAAAGGGGCACCCCTAACACACCTCCCCCGGAGTGCAATTCAGTAACAATTTTGGGTTAAAGGAGGGTGCAGCACAGACCACAAAAGCTCTGTGGGGCATATTATCAAGCACATGCGATAATTATCGCAAATCGCGCATAGCGCGATTTTCATTATCGCCGCCTATCGCTGGATTTCAGCGCCGGGTTAGCGAAGTATTATTAACGCTTTTCACCCAGGCGATGTGAAATCCAGCGCTATAGGGTGATAACATGCATTAGCGTGAGAAAAGCAGCGAAAAAGGACCTGCGATAATGTAAACCTGGATAATAGGCAGGTGTGAACTTAGCCCTGAGATCCACCTCCCATGTTACAAATAGCTAAGTTGGATTAATAGCAGGAGTTAAAATCCTGCTATAAAGGGACCATAGCACGACTTTGATCATTGATTCGCGGGTCTGGGGCATTCTTGTAAATACCGCGATGCAGTTTTAGCGATCGATGTTTAGCCATGTTGTTCTGTGAGGAATGCCCACTTTGCATGTCATTAGCGATAACAATCGTTGACATGCAAAGTGGAGAAAAGATAGCTGCTAACTCAAGGAAACACGCATTAGCGTGTCCTTGATAATAAAGCGATAATTAAATCGCCGCTTTGCGGTCAAAAACGGCTGTTAAAGCGGCGAAATTGGGCTTGAGAATATGCCCCTATATGTGTGAAAAAGGCTGCTTTATTGAAGACAGGTGCACCTTACAAAACATTTCCCTTGGCCTTTGCCATACAAAACTAAACCTCACTAAACATTTTCCTCCTACCTTGCCTCCTACCCCTACCCCAATGTTTCCCCTTTTTCCTTCCCTTGCAACTATTTATAATCCCCAACTCAGTCAGTCAATGCTGACAAATTAACCCTGTAACCACTTACTACTTCCTAAAATATCTATCTAACTAAGCATTTTCCCAACCATAAACTTAACCTGTGAACAATAAGCAACTAGTTACCAAGAAAACGCCACTCAGAAAAGTCTCTGCCTCTCCTTAACGTTTCTGACCCCCTCAACCTAGGAGCTAGGACTCCTTAGGATACCTTTTAATGTCCAATGCTCTGTCTAGTACTCCTTAATCTGGATGAGATATAATTCGAAGCCGAAATGTGACAAATGCACCCCATCCTCTCTGAAAAAATATATTGCACCGTACCTAAGCTCAGGGTGTTCCACTCTCCCGATGCCCTCCTTTTCACAAAAAGCCTCATGTCCCTGTTGATTTTCCTCCTGGCCTTATCTATTGCTGCATGTCTCTCCACCCCCCTCCAATGTCCCCTCGGAATGAACTCTGACCATATCACGTAACACCCAGACCATTGCTGCTTAATCTGCAATAAGTCCCTTTTCATTACCTTCAACAGGGCCAGGCCCTTACACACCACTAAATCATTCTCCCCCAAGTTATAAAATAATCAAAACATCGGGGCAAATGTTGCCTCTGATTTTCTTGTTTAGAACCGGAAACAACTCGAGCCATCTAATGCCACCCTTTCCCTGCCAGGAACAATTAAACAATGTTGGGTCCAGACCAAGACTCAAACCTTTCCCTTTGTTCAACTTGTGACGGTCAGCTCATTTAACGAAAGAATGGCCAACTATCCATATGGACAACTCCATCGTTGCTGGCCCTGCCACCGTACCTGAAAAGACACATATCTAAGAAAAACATGGCAGACTATGCACCCCCAACCCCCGATTCCTGCAACTGAATGTATGTTTTAAAGCAATCTGACTTCCGTCTTCCCAAGCACATAATCCCGACCTTCCCCCAACCCTGCTTTGCTGCATCTGTTGTTACCCCGATGCGAAAAGAGTGAGTACCAAACTCGTCAGGGGCTTCACCTAAAACCAATAGTACTCTCCTAATTATCCACAGCAGCTGTGCCGCTAACACCAGGTTGCCTGTCCCCTGCAAAAAACCGCCCTGTTGCCCAGGACATGCCACCTACTCACTTTCCCCCCCAAAATACTGAACATATCCCTTTATCATCTGTGGTTCCCATCACAACCCACTTCCACGCTCCCCTTTGGTCTGTTTTGGATTGTTTAATCTTCACTGCCACCTTCTCTTCCCTCAGTACCACTTCGCTCCATCGCACTCTCTGCACGCCCTTTTTACCCAGTAGTTCCGAAACCTAAAAAGCCCCAAAATACATCCACAACATTAGTGTGGAAAACAAAACGTTCTCCTCCTGATTCCTTGGCATAACTTGTAGCAAGCCGGACAACAAAACCTTAGACACCGGTCTCCTCACTCGTAGCCTAATGCTCTCCTGATCATGTCAATGTATTTAAACAATGCGACGGATGTGTCTGGGTATTTTTCGCAGTATACTCTTAAGAATATCAAGAATGCCGCCGACCAATTTTCAATGGTCATGTCCACATACTCCCCTTTCCAAAGGTTTTTTTTAGTGGACAACATAAGGTGTGCTCCCAGTGGCTTTGTCACCCCCATGTATGGCAACCTCTTGAGCTTAATTTCATGGCTCTCCTTTGTCTCTTCTGCCTGTGCCCTCTTCCCGCCCTTGTCTTCTGTGGCTGAAAACGTTGCTTGACACTGTCTCCTGCCCTGCCCCCGGTCCACTTGCTATTGCCCCTCCCTCTTCTTATTCCTGACCAACTCTAGGGACTCCGGACCCACCCCTGTATCCTTGACGTATAAACCTCTCAGCAGGCGTATCTCCCCTTCCCCGCCCCTCCCTGCGCATCCATTCCCACTGACACTTTACCTTTTATGTGACTGAAAATGTTTTTCTCTTTCTCGCCATCACCTCGTGTCAAAGTTGGCGTCCTCACTGCATCCTGCCGCCTAACCAGTCGTGTAGGAGGTGGCCCCACGCTATCTGTGACCGTACGCAGTTTTTCCCTCTCTATCTGCAATACACTAGGCACAGCATTATTAAGACCCACCCCATCCCTCCTGGTCTCCCTCTTCATCCTCCAGAATTTCCCCTTCTTCAATGCTATCTTACTCTAGTCCAAATGCAAATGGTCCTTTACAATTATCTCCTGTGCTCGTGTCTGTGCCTGCTATCTCCCACTGCGGATCAATTCCTCCAAGCCTAAACCTGTATAATGCTGGACTGGCACAAACCTTCTGACCTGTCCCTTGGTGTTTGCCCTGTGACTCGCGCCACTGCCCCTAAGGCCTCATCGACCCAATGGGGTTGTAGTACTACTGATCATGCCCCTGTCCACCATTTAACCGTGTCCTGTACGTCCCTCGCCGAGGTCCCGCTGCCCGCTCGTGACAATGCCTTCCATTCACCTTGGTGCAGCGGAGCCGCATGGGACGCACCAGAGTTCGTTACCTGAGACCCTGCAATTTAAAAGTAAGGTCCGACATGCCGGGGTTTATGCCCTCACCTGCTCCTGTCAACCCCGGGCACCACTGCCAATATCGTCCCCCCTTTCCTGCCTCTCCTTGGTAATGTCCCTTACCCCAGTGGCCTGTTCAGTCCCTAACGCCCATTTCTTTCGGAGCCCTGACAAGTGCCCCCTGCTGTGCGAGGGAGCCTCCCTGGCCCTCCCTCCAGCACGTGTATATGTTGGCCGGTGTCTGAAGCCCCTGGCTGAGAAACCCACCCCACCGCTCTCCTGAGCCTCCCCTTCACTTCACTCCAGGATGTCCGCTAATCTAGCCGATGTGTGGCTCTGACCACCCTCTCCCTCCTTGGCTGGGGGCACCCCCTTTAAGCCCCTTCTGCCCCCCCCCCCAAAACTGGTGGTAGCCTGTCCCTCGACCAACCGCCCTCTTCTGACCAGTGCTGCCTGAACCCAGATGGGGCCATCTCCAACCACCCTCCCAACTCCAGGGACGGCATCTGTCACCACCTTCTCTCCCCTTGCCCTTCCATGCTGCTGGGTCAGCCTGCATGCTCCCTCCTCCTATCCCCCACATTCCAGATGTTGCCATCTTAGCTACCTGTCCCCTCCTCCCCAGCCTCTTTGTCTATTTGCTCACCCCCTATGGCCTGGCCCGCTTTAGCCCCTTTTTCTTCCGTTATCTTGGATGCCCGTTGCCTGCGGCCCCCTGCCCTTTGGCTCGCACCCACCCACTACCCCAAACAGGTTCCTCCCTCCTGCCCTTCATGTTGCGTGCAGCCCCCGCGGCCTCCGTGACCTCCATTTTCGCCTTGCTGGCACCACCCGCTCCAGCCAGAAAGGAGAGAGCTTGACGACGCACGGTGCTCCGCCCCCTTCCGCGCTGCGTCTTGCACCATGCGGCCACACTGTCAATGGGGCCTCACTCACTCACCGGCAGCTTATTCCGGCTCTCCCAGGCCCGCTGTGGTGAACGCGACCATACCGCCGCGATGACGCTGTCGGAAACCCGTCATGCAGGCCGCACCTTGGGGTCCGCACGCACCAGATCCATGCGATCTGGTTCAGCGAGCACGCGCATGGCTTCCACCACCCTGAGGTCATCTGTTACCGGTGCAGACGCCATCCCTGCAGACCTAAACTTAGAAAAAACTTTCCTGCCCACGCTCCCTGCCTAGCCCCAACCGCCTGCCGTGTCACCTTACTGAAATGGTGACATGGAGCCCAAAATAGCAGATTTTATCGGCTCCAGCCCGAATCAATCAATCAATCAGAGGTTTGTAGAGCACGCTACTTACCCGTGAGGGTCTCAAAGCGCTGGCGGAGGGCGAGGGGAGCAGCTCCGGGTCAGTCGAAGAGCCAGGTCTTGAGGTCCTTCCTGAACGTGTGGAGGGTTGGGGAGTGTCTGATGTTGATCGGGAGCTCGTTACAGGTTATGGCTGCGATGTAGGAGAAAGCTCTCCCGCCGGATCTGCTTCTGCGGATGCGGGGGACCTCAGCCAGGGTGAGGTCGGCGGAGCGGAGGTTTCTTTTGGGTATGTGGAAACATACTTGGTCGTTGAAGCCCAATGACCCCAATTAGGCTCTGGGCTGCACCAAGGCCCAAAAAGCCCCGGGGGTGCAAGCCTCCCGGTGGTCGGCCGTCCACCCAAAGCCCTATTGTGATTCAGAAAAACGTTTTTGAATTGCTAAATAGCTGTTTGAGCATATGTAAAATTGCTTTTGCAGTCACAGATCTGGTGTTTACAGAATCTGGAGCTTTACGACTGCAAAACTCCATTATACACCTAAATTTTAGAGTGGGTAAAAAAATACATGGCTGACTCAGCATCCAGGTCTCCCTATACTGCATCAGCAGATACACTGTAGACGAAGATCTGGGGACTACTAGATGGGGTGGGTGGCTTTCCATCAGGGGAACAGAGGTGCAAGACTCTGCTGAAATAGTAGGCTGGTGGGTTGCCAGCCATAGCATAAGTGAGGCTCTAAGTTAGAGAACGTTTTTGCAGAGACAGATAATTGTCTCTGCTTTCTTGTTTCAGCACCACTGATTGAAGCTCTGGCTTGAAAATCTGAACTAACGATGATCTGCTTCTGAGATATTGGTTATGGCTCCTGCGTCCAAAGGGACTTCCTGGTTGAACGTTAAGTTAAATTATAGCATCTATTTCCCTGCTGTTGCCTCTATCATTCACTGGAGCTGTGAAATTAAAATTTTAATTGTTCACATCTCAACCTTGAATATATGAGACATGTTTGGATTAAACTAAAGACAGCCCATTTATTTACATTCAGGAAAGGTAGGACAGTTAAAATGAGGAGTATCATTACTCTCAAAAAGCTGCTTTCCCATAATGCCCCACATATTGTCAGTGGTCAGAAAGGGTATCCCGACCACTCTCAGTCACTACTTCAACTGGCTTCCCTTGTCAAACACATGCAATTTAAGACACTGCTTATAATCTATAATGTCAATCACTCTAACATGCCTGACTACATGGCAGGCAAACATACATTTTATGACTGAATCTTGACCATTTCAAACTTGCTTAATCTGGAGATTCTCAGATCCGTCTGTGTAACATACAAACAGAAACAATAATGACACAGTTCCTTATCTGGCTGAGATGCAACCCCAAGCACAATCATAGTGTTTAAAATGTAAGGGCCTGAATCAAAAAGGTTACTTACCATTTTGAGTAATTTACACTTTTGAGTAGGTGCACTACTTGTTTGGCTATTAACAAAATCTGAATGTAAATGTACACTTGCATGTTTTCACCAAAGTGAAAGGCTTTGGGGCTATGCTTTTTTTTGAGTAATTGAAACTTTTGTGTCGTTTTACTACTTTCTGACAAGCCACAAAATCCAAGTGTAAGTTATACTTTGCAGTAAATTTACTACAAAAGTGTGATTTACTCTAGCATTTTGTAAATATCCGAAAAGTGTGATTTACCTTTGTTAATCAGTCCTTTAGACATTATATTACAAATGACATGGGTTTCTGGGACCAATAGTATCCTATGGTGGAAGATTCAGGAGTCCTCTGTAGCTTTCATACGAGCTTGAGTTTTCAATGGACTTTTTAATTCATAGTAAATTGAGTTTACATGCAGCAAATGATACTACAATGTGCTACCCATGATTTGTCTTCCTTCTCTTTCAGTTTATGAGCAGCCCTGGGTGAAAGGAAGGATATCTCTGTGGGTACAGCCGGGTGGCTGAGAATCTGGTACAATATATGAACATTTAGATGTGTAGTGTGTGCAGTCATCGGTGCCCTTCACCTGATGTCACAGAATAATCTGAGTAGTCCTTCTCTCTTTCAAAAGTACAGGTAAAATGAAATCTATCAGCTGTCCCAATCCATCTGTCACCCTTCTGCCATCTCATAGCTACACTTCAATAGTGATGGCAGCACACTTTTGGTGCACCTACTGGCCAGCAGAACCATGGACACAGCTGCACAAGTTAGAAAAATTGTAAAGCATCACAAGTGGATTCAGAATCTCTCAAGTCCACTGTCATTTGCCTATTAGCGACTTCCATTATCATGTCACACAAAAGTAATCAGAAAGAAGGATGCACGTTAACAATTGCTTGTATTCTAGATTTTATACCCTCTGGTGGAGAGAACCTACCCTACAACCCTCCAAAGAGGCCAGGTACCTCGTACCGCCTCTTTTTGATGACTTGACTCTGCACGAGGGGAGCATTGTAAGATATTGCTATGGGCATGAGCCAATAGCTCTTGTCACATTCCCAGCTAAGCATGTGATTCTATCGGAAGTAAGGGACCTCCTTGTCTGCACTGCCTGTAACTATGTTCAGTAGGAGACACCATCTTTGACACTGTAAGAAATTCCATCTGCTTTTGTAAACATCCAAAGATCTTAGTCCTATAAATGTTTAAGTGTTTTTCTACTTTGTTCCAGTGCATCCCTTGCTATGTTGACGGAGTGGGGATATTTGAACCCCAATCTCTTGGTGAAATTATCAAACAGAATCCCCCACTGGTCATATGGACCTTTACTTGTTGACTAGAAGCGTTGAGAGGGAACTAACATTGGAAATGCATTTCAAATAGAGTGAACCAAAAAGGCTTTACAATGAGGATAAAGCAGATGATAATCCTAAAATTGATTCCTCAGTTAAAACAAAAAGGCAATTAAAACCAAAAAGCTTTAAAATTATTCAAAACTATAGTAAGACCCTGGGGTTATTTGATCCCTGGAGGGAAACTTTCCCTACCAAAATTGCGTATACCTATTTTTCGTACTTCTTCCCGTATAGATTTCTTCCTTGTATCTAAGACCCTGATTTTTACAAATCAACGAATCTTACCAAATGGATTTTCAGACCACGCAATGATTGTTCTGGTGGTCGAGTTAGGGAGAGTTTTAGTACATCCTAGGCGATGGGTTCTTAATAAACAGTGTTTACAGGAAGAACATTTGGTATTATATTGTAAAACAGAGACAAAGGAATTCTTGGCAATCAATCACAGGACTGCTCCCACTCATATTGTCTGGGATTCTTTAAAAGCAAACATTCGGGGGTTGGGAATAGGTAAAGATGCAGAAATTAAAAAAAAAAAGTACAAAAGCAAACCTTAGAACGGAGCGTGCAGCAGTGTTAGGAAAGTTTATGAAGAAGAAACCTTCATCAGGCTAAACGGGCATTAAGTGAGGCATATGATTTGAATTCTGAAGCCTTAAATCGCACCTCTATCCAAAAGGTATACGAGGAAAGCAATTTTACTGGTAGGTTCATTCAATGGCAGGTTCGGGAGCAAACTGCGACTAATCGGATAAATGCATTTAAATGTCCTGTTACTGGCATGCAGACCGAAGACTCGGGCAGCATTGGGGAAATAATACTGGAACATTATAGATGCGTTTATGAATAAAAAAATAGATAATAGCGAGTCACTTGAGTCGTTCCTTCGGGAACAGAATATCATGATTCTGTCTGAGACTGAGAGGGTAAATATCAGGCGCCCCTTCTCTAAAGAAGAATTGTTATTAGAAACCTCCCAAATGACAAAGCCTGCGGACCTGATGGCTTACCGCCAGCATTTTGTAAAGCTTTTTCAGGGGATTCACTTGAGTATTTTCTACTGATTGCCAATAGAATGCTAGAGGGGGGCTGGATACCAGTGTCGTTTTTAAAGGGAATGTGATAAGCTCTGTTAAAAAGGGGAAGGACGGCAAGGGTCCCAACTCATATCATGCAATCACATTATTGAATTCGGATTACAAAGGTATCAAAAAACTTCTAGCTAACAGATTTAACACAATAACATCAAACTTGATTGACACTGATCAAAACGGCTTTATTGCTCGGAGACAGCTAGGAACAAATACATTCTATATAGCCAAAGCACAAGATTATTTTGTGACCAAGAATATACCAGCCCTGCTGCTCTTGTTGGACGCTGAGAAAGCATTTGACCTCGTTGTCTGAGAGACATTATTTTGTATCTTATCTAGATTCGGTAAACCCCCACAGATCACAGGGCTGAAACAAAGAATGTACAACAATGCAGAAGCCAGCGTTATTGTTAATCCTGCTGAGGTGGGAAAAATCATTGTTAAGCGAGGAACCAAACAAGGTTGTCTGCTGTTCCCCTGTTTATTTGCCTTTTTTGTCGAGCCACTGGCCATTGCAATCCGAGATAATGCCGCTATTCGTCCCCCTTTAACATTTATGGCTAAATTTAAAATGCCAATGGAATCAGGCTATCCTGGCTGAAGAGGGGTGAAACCCCGAAACCGGTCCTAGGATGCTTGGTTCCAGTCCAGGCAGGACCTGGCTTGGCAGTTCGGGCTGGACTGTTCCAATTGGGCACAGGGTCAAGACTGATTTGCATATGGCTGGGTTCAAACTGGAATGGCATTGTGAGCAAAAAAACGATGGATTTAGGTCCAGATCTCTGTACTGGGTTGAATGTATGACTTTGTTCTGCATTCTGTCTATCAACTGTTGTTTTTGCATTTGTCACCCCGAGTGGGACGGGTATGCTCAGACGTGAGTCCCGTGCTCTCTATGCCACTGGAATCAGGCTATCCTGGCTGAAGAGGGGTGAAACCCCGTAACCGGTCCTAGGATGCTTGGTTCCAGTCCAGGGAGGACCTGGCTTGGCAGTTCGGGCTGGACTGTTCCAATGAGGCACAGTGTCAAGACTGATTTGCATATGGCTGGGTTCAAACTGGAATGGCATGGTGAGCAAAAAAACGATGGATTTAGGTCCAGATCTCTGTACTGGGGTGAATGTATGACTTTGTTCTGCATTCTGTCTATCAACTGTTGTTTTTGCATTTGTCACCCCGAGTGGGACGGGTATGCTCAGACGTCAGTCCCGTGCTCTGCATGCCACTGGAATCAGGCTATCTTGGCTGAAGAGGGGTGAAACCCCGAAAACAGTCCTAGGATGCTTGTTTCCAGTCCAGGGAGGACCTGGCTTGGCAGTTCGGGCTGGACTGTTCCCATGAGGCACAGGGTCAAGACTGATTTGCATATGGCTGTGTTCAAACTGGAATGGCATGGTGAACAAAAAAACAGGATGGATTTATGCCCGAATCTCTGTACTGGGGTGAATGTATGACATTGTTCTGCATTCTGTCCATCAACTGTTGTTTTTGCAATTTAAATTATATGCAGACGATGTTATGTTATTTCTCGACTCTGATAAGGGTGGTTTAGGCAAATGTTTTTGAGATTTTCACACATTATGAAGATCTCGGCAGGTATAAAATTAATATAATGAAAACTGAAATAATATTATGTGGATGTAAGCCAGATGTTTTACATATGGAGGGTGCCCCATGTGCAAATCCTCATCCAAAAAGATATTTAGGAAATACATTTTCACCACAGATTGCAGATTTATATGATTTAAATTTCTCCCCGCTGCTTTTAAAAGTACAGGATTTATTTTCATGCTGGATCTCTCTTCCATTGACCATTATGGGGGGGTTAGCCGATTAAGATGTCTGTACTCCCGTGATTCAATTTCTTATTTTCAGCTATTCTGTGTGTTTTTTGAACTGCATCCTTTTTCAAAAAGATCGAATCTATGTTTACGTTCTTTATTTGGGAAAAAAAGTCTCCCCAAATTGCACTAAGCACTTTATATGAGCTAGCGCTCCCTAATCTTAGAGAATATTATTTTACATACTTTGCACAATATATGTCTAGGTTCAAATCAGAATCGCATACAGGAATAATTGAGAACTACTTTATGTTGTTAATTTGCACAGAGCTTCAGATACGCTAATAACAAAATCTCCCTAAAAAATCTGCTATAAAAGCATGCAGTGTTTTTTCCGTACACGCCAAGATTATTTTTAGAAGATACGCAATCCCTTTTTTTAACATTGCAACTCCATTGTCCGAACTCGCTTCTGAATTAGGGACTAAAGTTTTATCTGAAATATTTCAAAAATGGGCTAAAGTCAGGTTTAGGAAAATCTCTGACTTTATGGTGACTCAATATTTATGAAATCCGCGATTTAATCCAAAATGATTTTTCTCCTTGGCTCTTAGAGATCGCTGTATAAAATTCTCAGTAATTTGGATCTGGTTCAAATAAACAAGAGTTAAAATATGGTGCTCACACTGTTTGAAGCAGTTGTAGATAGGAGACCCGGGGAATGGAAAAAAACTTTTGGCCTCTACAAGATGTCTGGATCTTACTCGGAAAGCAATGATAAAATGGGAAAAAACACTAAGGGTTGGAATTAACAGCTAGAATGTGGACTGAGGTTAATAAACTTCATTTTAATGTGTTACATGGAGCTAATTGGCGCCAAAGGCTATTTTCTAGCAAATGCCTACTATACAGAATCTCACAGTTTCTGTTCTAGATTTACCCAAACCAGTCCAGTCACTGCTTCAGTTGTTTAAATCGACCGGCTGCTAATTGGACGCATATAATCACTCAGTGACCTTTTGTTCAGTGGTTCTGGAATGAAATATTTTGGTATTTGGAGATCGAGTGCCCAATTAAAATGGCATTCAATAGCAGGCTGAAAGTTCTGGGAAATGATCCATCTCTCCACCCATTCGATAAATGGGTGAAACTAATATATATATTACAATGGCGCTAGATCCCTTCTGCTTCAAAAATGGCAATCTGGTCAGATTCCAACAATGCGTGAGTGGGCTCCGAAAATGAAGCAAGTTAGAGATAGTGAAAGGCTATATACAATGCGAAATGGGGGGAATAGGAAATTTGAAAAATTGTCGGACCAGTATTTTGATTAAATACTAGGGCTCTTAATACCATCCCGCTAATTTGCAATTTATATTATCTACTTCCTCTGCATTATAGAGAGAGGTACATTGTTTATTTCAAGGGAGTTGTTAGTATGATAATTATATATGCAACATATATATGTTAGGATCGATATTTTGCACTCACACATCACTTTTTAGTTTGCATTTTGTGAACTTTATGCACTTCAATTTAACAGCCCTTTCTTGCAAAAATCTGTATTGTATCTGGTTTCTAATGATTCTTAAAGCAGTGTTACTCTCACTTTTATTCTGCTCTGTACATTATTTTATATTCCTGAATATGTATGATGTAGCTATTGATTTATGGTGTGTAGCCAAGAAATGATACTGTATTATATGGATGAATTGGAAATTTTGATGGATCTCAATAAAAAAAATATATATATAAAAAAAAATAGCGGATGATAGTCGAACCATAAATGTATATTAGTTATTGGTCAATCATCAATCAACAAATTTGGGAATATTAACATATGTGAGGATATTCTAGTAAAAAATGTGTATTAGTTATTAGCCAATTATCAGTCTACTAATTTGGCAATATTAATACAGCATGTGAATGCTGAGTCACATCTCACACCAAGGCTGAGCTCTCTCTACCACAGAATACCTGTCTTCCTGGCTCTCTCTACCTCTCTCTGCATCTCTCTGCCTACTCCGTCCTCTGTTTTAGCTCTGTTTACCTCACATCTTTCACAAATACAGCTTCTTCTACCCACCTTTTTCGAGCTTTTTACAACCTAATCGCCTTCTTCAAATCTGTGCCTATCTCTACCGCCCCCACTCTTCATCATCTCTCACTACCTCAACCCTCCTTTTTGCGTATACTATTACAGCCATAATATTCAGGAGCTCAAGTATTCTGAATGTAAGTATTATGAAGGACAAAATAGTAACTAACAATATGTAAAGAATGCAGACTATCCAAATGAAGTGCTCCATAAACAAACCCCCACTTTCTAGGCGAAAGAATAAAGAGATTGCAGGGGATTGCTAAAGAAGGAGGTCCCACTATCCTGTGAACCTCAGTAGAAGTTCAGTGGAAGATGAAAGAATGTCTAGCATAAAGTTTTCCACTCATGGGAAACCTATCAGAAAGGTCTGCTCTCTTCTACGTCAGGGCAAAGTCTGACTGAAAATAACTATGGAACACTAATTAAAAACACAATCGAAAGTACCAGAGCATCCGCATCTCGCTCCCAAAGCCAAGGGCAAGCCTGTGGCCGCATGTGAGGAGAACTGGTAGACGCCCCAAAGTCCCACTCTCATACAATGAGGTACACATCTGCTTGTCCTTGAGAGTTACTGCTTAGCACGCTGGGTACAGGAGGCTCCTTCCACCGTTGTCTCTTCAGGCCTGCTGACAGCTTTCTCCTCCCAGGCCTCATTATCAGTCTAATACATAACAATTAACCCTTCTCTAGTTATCGAGGAGCCCAATAACACACCTTCAGCGAAAAGAGAAACGTCATGCTAGTAAATTTTAAAATGTAAAATGCTTGACTAAGGCCCCGATTTAGCCTAAATTAGTTTGAAAATCCAAGTGGACGCGCATTAGAGTATTATAAATCCTTAGCAATCAAACGATAATTATGAGGTGTAAATACATTCAGAATATATGATTCTTTTTGATTATCATTCAATTTAGTACAGTTACATATGATCTTCTCAACAGCTAAAGTGATGACCTACTGCAATTCTTGTTAAAAGGAGCACTGTTTAGTTAATGTTAATTTGTTAAACGCACATTTGAATATATGAATCACAGATAAATTTTCATGAATTATTTGTAGAGGGTGTAGCCGTAGTTACGCGGCTCCATCAGTGTACAATACCATATAACAACATATTTTTGAATCCCACTACCATCCAGAAGGGCAGTAGCCACTTGGATTAATCTAGGATTAGACAGGATGAAAGAGCCATTACTTTAGGGACTGTGGGATGTGACGTGATGATTGATCAAGTGAAGATCTACACATGGGGTACGGCGCTTCCCTTACGCTATCAGTCCGCCAGCCAGTCATTTTAAGGTCGAATATTGTGATTACTAGTGCTCTGTGAAGTAAGGGCATGTTGACAAAGGCACATCCCTCTGGCCGTATGCACTTGTGTTATGTGGCTTAATCTCCCCTTCTTTAGGTACTGCCTCAGGTAGTGTTTTTACAATCTCTGAAGGTTTTTGAAAACCAAGTACCTCTGCACCAATTCCATGCTTTCACGAATTCTATCCTACCTTAATATTCACGTTCGATCAATTCCGGTAGAAAAACATTTTAGGGCTCCCATTTACTCGGATGAAAACTCCCAATTTTTAAAACAAAATTCAAATATCTTATTCAGAGGCCAAATAATGGGAGGGCAAAGTTGGATAGTTTTTATTCAGCAAATAACTAATTTAAGAGGTCAATTAAACGAGGATCTAGAAAAGTGGCCCATTTAGATCTTCTTTCTTGCTTTCAATTGCTCTCTAATCCATGAAGGAAAATTAGAGGCCGTCAACTGTAGGTTTCTGGAAGGATCTGTCCAGCCGATGTCCACTCACAACTCTACCATTAAGCCCTGTGGTCTTTCTGAGCTCAGTGGGAAATGGTGACCTATAATGTTACTGCTTTGCCAAGGGCTTCTGCTCAGTGCTTTCAACCTTACAGAAGCTTTACTAGATACAGTTTTCTGCCTTGTGGAGTTAGACTAATTCCACATCTGAGGGTACAAACCTTAAATGGCGCTATTTTCAATCTTAAACCAATGGCTAGCATTACTGGGTTGACCTAACTTGAACCTAGCATAAACCCTAAATCCTACAGAAGAATTTAGTATTTTTACTGAGATTTTTTGTCATTTAACTTTTACCAACTTGGCACAGTTAATTTACAATGGTTCCAATGGGAATGGGTACATTTCTTTAATTTTTCTCGGTCTCATTCATTTGACTTTTTGCTGCGAATGCGTTTCTAAGTATACTCTTCAGGAAAAGAATGCTTTGATCTTTCGGGCACTGAAGGAGTAAAAGGCGCTAGGCTGTTGCTTTCTGCCTGTTTTATTCTATCAAAAGTTGTGACTATTAGCCTAATTATAAGCCTAATTTTAAAGTTTGTCTTATGTTTTAACTGTAAGTTTTATTCACACTGTTTGTGACCCTGCTCTGCTTCTCTTCCTCCAATTACCTTTGAGAGTGCTCTGGTGAGCACTTTTCTCCTCTCCTATCCGTTTTTTTGTACTCTTCGGTCCGCCGCAGGGCTTCCCGTTTGAGCGGAAAGAGTCCTCTTCCTGGTTCCCTCGGATTTGCTGAGCCCGCAGCCATTATTGTGGTTGGTGGTCTAGCTCATCTTTCCTCCGCTCCTACCTCACTTCCGGTCACAGGGGAGCATATCTGCTGAATGATTCCCCGATTTCGCAGCGGGTGCGCCAAAGGTGCCAAAGGTGCGCCATAGGCAAGCCCGTCTGCGCCCATCCAGGCCTGGCCAGCCAGCCCGTCTGCGCCCATCCAGGCCTGGCCAGCGCCAGGGGCTAGCCATGCCTACCTCTTTCAAGGGAGCACTCATTAACGCTCGCTCCATGATCAGGCATAAGACTGAAATTGCCTTTACTATCATGACGCTTAATCTAGACTGCCTTTTTATCACTGAGACCTGGGCAAAGGAACACTCGGGGCCTGACTTGTCGGATGTCGTCCCCCCAGGCTACACTATTCTCAGATATGACCGCCCCAGTAGAAGAGGTGACAGCCTAGTCTTGTTGGCTAGGGACTCTCTCAACTGCACCCTTACCCCTCTGGAGGGTGCCCCCGGCACGGCTCTGGAAGAAGAAATTTTTGGAATCAAATCAGTAGAAAACCGCAATTTGTCTGGCCTCTTGGTTAACCGTCCACCTGGGTCTAGGGCCACCTTTCTCGAGACATGGGGCCAGACTCTTGAACCCTTTGCCACCATAGCACAATAACACTATTCTTGGGGATTTTAATTTCCATCTTGAATCCAAGCAGGACATTGACTCTGTACACCTTCTTGACCTTATGACCTCGATGGGCTTTGAACAACTTATTCACTCACCCACCCACAGCGCCGGCCATACTCTTTGCCAACCATAGCAGTCTTAAAGATTAAGGCAGTTCAGCCTCTCAGCTGGGCTGACCACTGGCTGGTTGAGTTCGATGTTACTTTTCCTCCACCCACTCAGGCCATCTCAAGTTAACCCCCTAAAATATATTATGTAGAAGAATGAATACGGTCACGGCCACAGACTGGAAGGCTGCCTTGATATCAGCCTCGGCCGGCAGCCCCACTCCTTACCCCGCCACCCCCACGGCTTCCGTAATTGGATTACCAACTCACTTGACATTGTTGCTCCAGTCAAAAGCTGTGCCATTAAAAGAGCCAAACCCTCAGCTCTGTGGTTCTCAGATTAACTCTGGACTCTTAGAAGGCTTTGTCGCAGGCAAAAACAGAGGTGGTGGTCGGACCCCGGCCACTGGGAAAAAGTGAAGCAGAGATCCTTGCTGCAGAACTATAAGCGCGCCATCTTCCAGGCTAAATTCCAGTATTTCACTGACGAGATCGATTCAGCTGATAATTCCTACAGCATTGTTATGCTCTTTAAAGTCATCAAAGAAATTGCTGAATCTCCCGGGGCACCGCTCCTGAAGCCTACCCAAGACTTCTGTGATGATATAGCCCTCCACTTCTAGGAGAAAGTCTTGAAAATCTTTCACGAGCTCTCCTCTTCCGAGGAAACTGACTTTGCTGCAGAGTCGCCTATGGCATCCTTACCTCCTATGCCTGCTTTGGCATCCTTCTCTCCTATTACAACCCCTTGCATAAAGGAACTTTTACTTGGCCTCAAATATAGTGCTCCCACGGATCCTTGTTGGGTGTCCTCACTCAGACTTGCTCCCGAACTTACAGCCGATTTCCTGTGCAAAGTTTTTAATAACATTTTTTTATCTGGGCAATACCTGAACATCTGGAAGGAAGCCACTCTCTCACCTCTCCTTAAGAAACCCAATGCCAACCCCTCAGAGTTGAAGAACTATAGGTCTATCTCCCTCCTCCCCGCCCCCGCCAAAATGCTGGAAACACTTATCAATGTCCAGCTTATGAAATATATTGAAGCTCAGGACATCCTAGACTCTCTGAATGCGTTTCAGGCAGGTCATAGCATAGAATCCGGCGATACCAAAGGGGGATGATGGACGGAGCGCTTGAGAAAATCAAACACTCACCCCCAGTCAACTGATCTGGGTTTAATCCATCATCATTCTTTAGCTCACTCCACCACCCCAGTTCAGACATGGCCATATGCAAATCAGTCTGACCCTGTGCCTCATGGGAACAGTCCAGCCCGAACTGCCAAGCCATGTCTTCCCTGAACCGGAAACAAGCATCCTGGAATTGGTTTCGGGTTCATAACCCTCGTCAGCCAGGCTATCTTGAATCCAGTGGCAAAGTGAGCAAGGGACCCACGTCTGGGCATACCCTGCCAACTTAGGGCGAACAAAGCGATACCAAAGGGGGATGATGGACGGAGCGCTTGAGCAAATTAAACACTCACCCCCAGTCAACTGATCAAATGGGCTGGACTGTTCCCATTGGGCACAGGGTCAAGACTGATTTGCATATGGCTGGGTCCAAACTGGAATGGCATGGTGAGCACAAAAACGATGGATTTAGGCCCAGATCTCTGTACTGGGGTGAATGTATGACATTGTTCTGCATTCTGTCCATCAGTAGTTCTTTTTGCATTTGTCACCCCGAGTGGGACGGGTATGCTCAGACGTTAGTCCCGTGCTCTCCATGCCACTGGAATCAAGCTATCCTGGCTGAAGAGGGGTGAAACCCTGAAAACGGTCCTAGGATGCATGTTTCCGTTCCAGAGCGGACCTGGCCTGGTAGTTCGGGCTGGACTGTTCCCATTGGGCACAGGGTCAAGACTGATTTGCATATGGCTGGGTCCAAACTGGAATGGCACGGTGAGCAAAAAAATGATGGATTTAGGCCCAGATCTCTGTGCTGGGGTGAATGTATGACATAGTTCTGCATTCTGTTCATCAGTAGTTCTTTTTGCATAGCATAGAATCCGCCTTGGTAGCAGCTTCGGACTGTGGCCGCATGCAGGTCAACCAGGGCGGATCAGCGGTGTTCATTCTGCTCGATCTCTCGGCGGCATTTGACACCATTTCCTCAGTTCGCATGCTTCAGCGACTGCGGGAAGCAGGAGTCACCAGGAGGGCCCTACAGCTTATTCACTCTTTTATGCATGGCAGAACCAATGTCATCAGTTATTGCGGGTTCAAAGCCAAGACCTGAAGCCTTCCATGTGGGGTCCCCCAGGGCTCCTCACTCAGCCCAACCCTTTTTAATCTTTATGTGACACCCCTGGCTTCGTCGTTGAGATATTTGGCTTACAGGTCCTCTCTTATGCAGATGACACGCAAATCATAATTTCCATCTTCAATGATTTGCAGCTGGTTGCCCAAAAATTGAATCAATGTATGACCAGCATAACACGATGGATGAAGGACAATTCACTTAAAATCAACATGGACAAAACCGAAGTGTTGGTTTTCGGCCCTCAAACCTTGATCTGGTCTGCCACCTGGTGGCCCGAAATCTGTGGTCCCTTTCCTGTTCCAGTGATAATGGCTAAAAATCTGGGAGTCCTTTTTGACGAGAGCCTGTCTTTTGATGCCCAGGTGAACCGCACAGTTAGTACCTGCTTCTATATTCTTAAAACTCTGAAGGAAGTGCTGCCGTACATTCCCTCGGAGCTACAACGGCCCACCGTCATTGCACTAGTTACTATAGTTACCTCTCAGTTAGACTACTGCAATGCATTATACCTCAATGCCAGCATAGGCTCTCTGAATAAGTTTCAGGTGGTGAAAAACGCTTTGGCAAGGCTCATTCTTAACATCCGTCAGGAAAGGAATCCGTGCCTTGCACTGGCTTCCGATCAGGGAGCGCATCACCTTCAAGGCCCTGAACTTGGTGTATAAAGCTATGCATGGCATAGGCTCATCACATCTTAAGACCTGTTCCATTGGTACACTCCAGGCAGAACCTCGAGATCCTCTACTAAGAAAAATAACTTGTCTCTCCCAGAGATCCTAGGTCCAAATGGGGTGGCTGCTCATTTTCTGTGGCAGCCGCTAAACACTAAATTCTATGCCCGCCTCTATCACCGCGACGGATTCACTTGAGTCATTTAAGAAGCTTTTAAAGACCTTGCTCTTTGCCTCCTAGCTGGTTTGGGCTAGTCTCTCTTCTGTCTCGCCTAGGGCCTTGATACAGTCAGGTTTTATTGCGCTTTATAAATATTCATCCTATCCTATCCTTATGAATACCCAGGGGCATATCTTAGGCAATAATGTTAGGGGCAGATTTACTATTTTTTCACATAGCGGCACTGCAGCAGCTGCAAAAGCTGCGCTACATGAAAAGGAGAGAGGAGGAGAGCGCTCTATTTACTAAAATAGGGCACTCTTCTCCCCTCCCATTAGCGCAGGCACTGAAATCAGCTGCCTTGCGCCAAGGAGACACCTTAGCGCCATGGAACAAGGGCGTCTCCGTGAGTCTAGCATAGTTTTGTACTGGAAGTAACCCTTCTAGTACAAAATACTATGCACAGACTCACTTTAACTATTTTACCACTTTGTATGAGTGCTGTAAAGTGCAGCACACATGCAAAGTCAGAAAAGGAAGGAGAAATTAAGCATTTCTCCTTCCTTGCACCTACTTGAAAAGGGCGCAGTTTTCTCACGCTAAACCCAATCTACTTTATTTAGTAAATTGGGTTTAGCGTAAGAAACCTTGGGTAGTTGCATAGGACCGCCCATGCACCACCCTTGGTATGCCCCCAGGGCGTAAATTAATGCAAAGCAGCACCATGTGCTGCTTTTCATTGCTGTTCCATTATTTCCAGCAATAAATAAATTTAGCACTGGAAAGTAAATTGGGAAGAAAAAAAAATTGCACCATGTTTGCGTCACTTTTGGTATACAAACACGGCGCAAAATCGTTGTAAATCTCCAACGCAGTGTACCCAACTAAAAGAGCCAGAAGGCGAGTTGGTACTGCTGAGTGGATGGTTAATGGGGATGCTAAAGTTGCTTAAAGGGTATTTAGATTTTTGTTTTTTTCCCAGAGAATATTTATTTTCAAAGAAACAAACAAAAAGGAAAACAAAGATTTCGGTAACAATACAAATCAGCCAGACAATCCGAATGTCCCAGAGACTAAATTGAGAGACATTGATCTACATAATACACATTATTGATTATAGCTGTTGTTACTATAACATAAATGTGGAGATTGTTACATCCGGCAAGTGGTGGACTAAGTCCTATATCGATGAGTTTATTCAGCCTTTAGTGTAGGCAAACCGGGTCCACTGGCTAAAGGGGGAATGTGGAAAAAGAAAGAGGAGGTGAGGGGGGATAGAGAGATATGGCTACACTGGGCAGAGCTGAGGTAGGACCAGGGGTAGATCCTTGAGAAGGATGTCACCCAACAGATTCCTATATAAGTCATAATATGTTGGTTTATTTTTCCGTTAGTATTCGTCAAAGGAATTCATAGATGTCGGGGGGACAAGGGGCCATGAAATTTAGAATATAGGATGTTATCAGTGCCTTTAACTGAGCATAATTAGTTCCACCATTTGTCAAAGGCTGTGGGTGTAGAGGATTTACAATCAGAAAGGACGGTTTTGGTGCCTAGGTAGAGGAGAAGATCTGTCAGTAAGGAGGTGGAAGAGGCAAAATCCTTCGTACATGTGTTGGCCTGGAGATCTAAGGTCGTAGTCAGGAAGTCTATTTCTATCGGGGTATTAGTCACCTAGTATAATAGGTCTTGAATTTTGGTCCACATGATGATGCCATCTTGCATGCAAAAAACATGTGTTGAAGGTCCCCAGGCCCCCCCCCAAACCAGCAGCATGTACCTGAGTCCCTTAGCTTCAGTTTGTGTAGTCTGTAAGGGGTCCAGCATGTTTTGTGAATAGACCATAACCTGGACTCTGCAAGGGCAGGAGTGATTTTGGCATCAAAAGGGGAGGCCCGGATACTGCGTCATGTTGTTTCGTCAAAGGGGTGAGTACCCATTGCCTGGGGGTGGGGTTCCCATTTCCTGCTAAATAATTTCAGAGTCTGTCTGTTATGTGTGTCCAGTAGTTTCTATAGTTGCCACTGCAGGCCAACCCCAGACAGCAAATAGCACAGGGGCAGTATTCCTCCTCAGCTTCTCCGGTTCTTCTCCTTGGCACAGGTTCCTCTTGATTCCCAGAAGTGATCTAAAAGTCTGGGGTCTGGGCCCCTCTTTTTATACACCAAAATCCTTTGTTCTCTGAAGGCAGAGATTGTCTGTACCCAGCCAAAATCAGTTATGTGGTGCACTTTGAAACCGGTCATAGGATGCTTGTTTCCAGTTAAGGGAGGACCTGGCTTGGCAGTTCGGGCTGGACTGTTCCCATGAGGCACAGGGTCAAGACTGATTTGCATATGGCTGGGTTCAAACTGGAATGGCATGGTGAGCAAAATAACGATGGATTTAGGCCCAGGTCTCTGTACTGGGGTGAATGTATGACATTGTTCTGCATTCTGTCCATCAACTATTGTTTTTACATTTGTCACCCAGAGTGGGACGGGTATGCTCAGACGTGAGTCCCGAGCTCTCCATGCCACTGGAATCAAGCTATCTTGGCTGAAAAGGGGTGATACCCCGAAACCGGTCCTAGGAAGCTTGTTTCCGGTCCAGGGAGGACCTGGCTTGGAAGTTCGGGCTGGACTGTTCCCATGAGGCACAGGGTCAAGACTGATTTGCATATGGCTGGGTTCAAACTGGAATGGCATGGTGAGCAAAAAAACAATGGATTTCGGCCCAGGTGTCTGTACTGGGGTGAATGTATGACATTGTTCTGCATTCTTTGTCAATGTGAGCCCTGGCTTCAGACACACCACAGGGGGGCGGAACCATCATTGTGGAAGGCAGGCACAGCCCTATTCAGGTGAAGATGCTACTCCTCCCACCACTCCAAATGCAAACCAAGCCTATTCAGCCCAGCCCTGACCCATCAGACTTCTGAAGCCACAGCCCTCCTCCAGCCCCTGTCATCCAAAAGCCAGACGTGCAATACACAAACATAGCAGAGGCACACTGGATGGTTAGGCAAGAAAATACCTACTTTCTAAAAGTGGTGTTTTCAAACACAGAATGTAAAAATCACCCTCACTAAGATGCCTCTTAACATTCTGAGTTCAGGCATACTAAACTTTATTTTCCCATCTTGTTCCTACGGTCAATTATGTTTATAAGATGTTATAAACCCATTCTGGCCTATGAGAACAGATAGCCTTGCAATTGTGAAAAACAACATTGGCAGTATTTCACTATCAGGACATGCCACACACATGTCCTACCTTTCACATACAATGCACCCTGCCCACAGGGGTACCTTGGGCCTACCTTAGGGGTGACCAACATCTAGAAAAGGGAAGGTTTAGGGACTGGCAAGTGTGTGCACTTGCCAAGTCGACATGACAGTCCCAGACTGCACACAGGTTCTGCAATGGCAGACCAGAGTTACATTTTACAAGCTGCTTCTGTGGGTGGCACAATCAGTGCTGCAAGCTCAGCAGCAGCATTTGATTCCCAGGCCCTAGGCACACAAGGTGCACTGTACTAGGGTCTAACAAGTAAATCAAATCAGCCAATCATGGAATCACTAATCCATCACATCAATTTACAAAGTGAACACTTGCACTTTGGCACTGAACAGCAGTGGCAAAGTGCCCAAAGCATCTAGACCAGCAAAAACACAGGAGGCCACAGCAGAAAAAATGGGAGGGAGACCCACGCCAATGGTGCCAAGTCTAACACGTGTCCCCTCCGGCTGAAATGTGGGAGTTCTCTTCACTGAGGCAAAAAAATCTGGACAGACCATCAGCATTGGCGTGTTCTGTACCAGGGCAGTGTTCCACCGTGAAGTCCATCCCCTGAGGAAATTGGACCCCCTCAACAGGTTTGGATTCTCACCCCTCATCTGCATCAACCTTCTGAGGGGCCTGTGGTCTGTCTGAACCCAAACAAAAACAAGATAGGGAGTGGAGAGGTACCACTCGTCCGAGTGGTGGAGGTGGATACTTCCTCCCGGTCAGATGCTAATAAACATAGAGATCCACCCGTTGGTTGAATATGTCCCAAGACTCCCACCGGAGAGTCAAATGTATCCCACAGCCGTGGAGAATACAAATCAGTTGTTTAAATACCCCTCACACACCAAAAGGGCCCTTGGTGTCATGCTTCATCATAGGGGTCTTCCCGCCCCTCTACGGGACGGGGCGTGCTACGACCTACGTCTACGCGGGAGCACTGTTATTAATGAGACGACTATGTGTGATGCGAGGGTGTGAGAGGAAGGGTCAGGAGTGAATGGAAAGGTGAATTAAAAAATACCTGGCTCTTGGGTCTAAAAAAGTTTATTATGCCGTTTGAGCTGGTATTAATAAAATAGTGGGGGGAGGAGGAAGTATGCCTCAATGAGCTAAGCCTCCTGATGGTGCCGACATGTTTCGAAGCTTCCCCAAGCGTCTTCTTCAGGACCTTAAGGATCCCTTCCTAAAACTCACTGTGATGTGTTCTAAATGAAGAAAGTGAATAAATCAATGTAGGAAGAAAATAACCTCCTAGGGTTAATAATGCCTAGATAGGTCTTATATGGTCCATTGACCTAGAAAACAAAAGGGGAGAAAAAAGCCATACGTCACGTAGATCGAGGATCAATCCATCGTGTGTGATTAGTGATCTGAAAAAGAAGTGAGACAATAATCTCCTCTTAACGATATCCATAACGTTATCACGTGATCTGTGGTGAAAATATTGTGAAACACATAGACATCAACTTTAGACGAACAAACACGTAACAAAAAGCACACACTCTATTCAGAATGGAACATAGTTCCAGTGTTCTAAAAATGCCCTATAGCTATGGTAATCCATGCCGAAGGGAAACATGTCAAAACAACATACTTGCTGTAAAATGAAAATTGCCTCATGAGCTCGAAACCGGGTGGTGGGATTGCCCACTCGGCTATCTAAATGGAAAAAGTTGAAAGAAACAAGAAAATGCCCCATCGGTCAAGAGTATGGCGTGGTTGTTGTCCGAAGGAGAAAATCCCTACAGGTACCCTGGAATAATATCCTGCTAAATCAACCTCCCCGGTTGGCTCCGTAGATGGTACTGAGCGCAAGGGTATGGTTTTAAATAGTGCTTCCAATCAAAGTTATGCGCGCGAAAAAAGGTCGTACCAATGCGCGTTAGCCCGCTAGCTCTGTGTATCGAAACCCGGAACCGGAAGCCAACCGGTCGGGTAAAACGAAAGTCACTACTCAGCCGCTATCACTGACTACAGTGACCCGGAACCGGAAAATATGCCGGCCGAGTCCAGGGATGAAAAATAAATAAGACCCAGCATAAATTCACTGCGATCATAAATATAGGAAAAATGACATGTCTCTACTGCAAGAAACCAAGGATGGGCAATTAAAATAACGGAAGTAATATTCAGAGGTGGGAATACATACCATATTAAAGTAAGTATCAAGCCACCGGGATGGGGAATCAACTGATGTAACTGGGGCAGACCAGTATGTTCAGGGGAATTCAAGGACGTTTTTGAGGGCCCACGTCGTTATCGGTGGCCAAAAAACCTTCCAGAGACACAGTTAATAGTGTACAGTGTCAGGCATAATCAAGAGTGTAGATGCGCCGGCAAAACGCTTAGAGTTAATAGGGGTGTCAGTAAAAGGTGTAATGACACATATAGTGACATGATGCAGATACAATCTATGGCACCAAACCTAATTGCTGGGGAACCAGGTAAAACTACGGTGACACCTGCAGTAGGATGATACATACATAGCAGGGGACATTATTCTCAAGGATAAAGGCGGGAAAGGCTGCTAGACCAAGGTATAACAAGTGAGAAGTCTACACATTACAGATGGAATTGATTCCATGGAATTTCATCATTCAATCCATCGATGTGGGTCCCAAGACGGAAGACCCAACGCTGTTCTTTTTCAAGGAGACCTTGTTCACCACCCAGTTGCTCGATCACAATCCACCTCAGATCATCTATGCTATGTCCACTGGATATGTAGTGGCTGGACAGTTTGGTAGTGTTCCTCCCACAACGGACATTGCTACGGTGTTCCCCTACTCGTATCTTGATGGGTCTAGTGGTCATCCCCACGTATTCAAGACCACATGGGCAGGTGATGAGGTAGACCACATTCTTACTATTACAATTAGTAAAGCTTCTCTGGTCCCACCCCTCACCATTCCGGAATTCAATACGTTTGCTTTTTCTCGTCAGGTGACATGTACTGCAGTTCCCGCATGGGTGATGTCCTTGTATAGGGGGTAGCACACCTTCCATTATAGGTCGTGGTGTATTCCTGGGTCTGGTGTGGACAAGCATGTCTCTCAGGTTCTTGCCCCTCTTGTGTGCAAACATTGGTTTCGTGATATTCAGACCGCAACTATTGAGAAGTCGCCAGTGTCTATTTACTATCTTTGTGATTTGATTGGAATGTGTGTTATAGGTGGTCACACAGATAGGTCTATCTTCAGCCGGGGTGACCACTTTGTCTCGATTAGCCACGAACTAGTGTATCCCTACATACGAGACGACTATGTCCCTAAGAATCAAGATCAGAATTATGATGGAGACTCCTCCGATACTGGCTCGGATAACTCTAACTCAAGCAGAGGCAGTGGCAAACGGTACAACAGAGGGAGGGACAATTACAACCAACGTCCTTTCTACCCTAGGGGTGGCAGATGGAATAGCTACCAAGGACCTCCCCCGTACCCTCCTTATGCATATGGTCCACCTATGATGGGAGGACCTTTTCCACAGTGGATACCACCCCCACAAGAATATGACTACAACTACCAAACCCCACAACCTTTTTTAGGGACACGCCAGGGACCACGAAGAGGCCGAAACAGAGGCGGGTACAACGTCCATTGGTCCGCACCAGAGACAGAGACCCCTCGAGTATCAACACGGAGCATGACCAACAACATGCCCCCCCAACCGTCAACGAGTCGGAAGTAAACCTAGTGGTTAATCTCACTGACTTGACCCTCACACCTATACAAAGCAAGGTCCTTGAAAGAGGACTAGGCTTTGTACCTACCAACCGGTTTGATAAATTCAAGATTCTTACAGAAATCAATGAATTTATTCGCAAACTGAAATTGAAGGTATTCTTCAGGGACCAACCTACCAGTGAAGTGAACAGGAAGGACACAGGACTTCGCAATAAATCCACCTTTGTACCCCCTGACTCGACACTTCCTGTAGAAATCCTTGCTTTTGAGAAAGCTGTGATGAGGGAAATACAGGATATTTCAACAGGGAATAATAACATCTTTCAGAACACGTCAAGAGAAGCAAAGGAGGCAATACGCGAATTATCAATGAACCAGGATATCATAATCAAACCCGCAGATAAGGGGGGAGCGATTGTGTTCCAAACTACAGACAATTATGACAACGAATGTAGGAAACTCCTAGGTGATCGAAGAAATTATGGGATCCTACAGGAAGACCCGACTGAATAAATCAGAATCAGAATCGTCACCATGGTTGAAGAAGCCCTAGCAAATGATTGGTTCTCGAAGAAAGAGGCTGAATTTCTGGTCAACAAAAGCCCCAGGATACCATATTTCTACACCATACCTAAGATCCATAAAAATCTTGGATCTCCTCCAGGCAGACCAATTGTTTCCGGGGTTAACTCCATTCTTGAACCCCTTTCTAGATTTGCGGATGCCTTCCTTCGCCCTTTGGTTCAGACCACTATCACCTATTTACGAGACACTAAGAATGTCTTGCAAGTGCTACAGGATATCGATTTTGACCCTACCAAGAATCTACTCATGGGTCTTGACGTGGAAAGCCTGTATACTAGTCTCCCACATGAGGAAACGTTGCTCATCATCGAGGAAGTATTGTTTTCCGCACCTTGGGAATATCAAACGCCACGCAATCTAGTGATGGAGTGTGTATCCTTGGC
Organism: Triturus cristatus; assembly: GCF_964204655.1. Taxonomy (NCBI): domain Eukaryota; kingdom Metazoa; phylum Chordata; class Amphibia; order Caudata; family Salamandridae; genus Triturus; species Triturus cristatus. Next base: position 134,139,405 of record NC_140590.1, on the reverse strand, counting down.
ACTCACCCGGAACTTTTTCAAGTATGCTGACGACATATTTGAACAAAGGCACGGTACCAGCATGGGGAGTACATTTGCTCCAAGTCTGGCAGGCCTCTATGTACACCATCTAGAGTCCACCAGAATTTTGCACATCACGAACCCTTTCCTCACACACATCAAGGTCTGGAAAAGATATATAGACGATGTCGTGGTCATTTGGGAAGGTAATGCTGATTCAACTGAGGCCTTCATGTTTTGGCTAAACCAACAAAATGCCTTTCTTAAATTTACTCATACAGTTTCAGTCAACAACTTGGTCTTTCTGGATCTTAACATCTATCCAGAAGAGGGCAGATTGAAAACAACTACACATTTCAAAGCAACGGCGAAAAATTGCTTACTTCTGTTCGATAGCTTCCACCCCCGCCACTTGAGGGAGAACCACCGTATGGACAATTCCTCCGTCTACGGAGAAATTGCACTGAAACCAATGAGTTCAAGAGACAAGCATCTGAACTACGCCAAAAACTGATGAAACAAAATTATCCCAACAAAATCATTGACAAAGCCCTGAAAAGAGCAAGGAACAACAACAGAGAAGCCCTGTTGGAAGACAAAGTGGTCACCCCGGCTGAAGATAGACCTATCTGTGTGACCACCTATAACACACATTCCAATCAAATCACAAAGATAGTAAATAGACACTGGCGACTTCTCAATAGTTGCGGTCTGAATATCACAAAAACAATGTTTGCACACAAGAGGGGCAAAAACCTGAGAGACATGCTTGTCCACACCAGACCCAGGAATACACCACAACCTATAATGGAAGGTTTGCTACCCCCTATACAAGGACATCACCCATGCGGGAACTGCAGTACATGTCACCTGACGAGAAAAAGCAAACGTATTGAATTCCGGAATGGTGAGGGGTGGGACCAGAGAAGCTTTACTAATTGTAATAGTAAGAATGTGGTCTACCTTATCACCTGCCCATGTGGTCTTGAATACGTGGGGATGACCACTAGACCCATCAAGATACGAGTAGGGGAACACCTTAGCAATGTCCGTTGTGGGAGGAACACTACCAAAATGTCCAGCCACTACATATCCAGTGGACATAGCATAGATGATCTGAGGTGGACTGTGATCGAGCAACTGGGTGGTGAACAAGGTCTCCTTGAAAAAGAACAGCGTTGGGTCTTCCGTCTTGGGACCCACATCGATGGATTGAATGATGAAATTCAATGGAATCAATTCAATCTGTAATGTGTAGACTTCTCACTTGTTATACCTTGGTCTAGCAGCCTTTCCCGCCTTTATCCTTGAGAATAATGTCCCCTGCTATGTATGTATCATCCTACTCCAGGTGTCACCGTAGTTTTACCTGGTTCCCCAGGTTTGGTGCCATAGATTGTATCTGCATCATGTCACTATATGTGTCATTACACCTTTTACTGACACCCCTATTAACTCTAAGCGTTTTGCCGGCGCACCTACACTCTTGATTATGCCTGACACTGTACACTATTAACTGTGTCTCTGGAAGGTTTTTTGGCCACCGATAACGACGTGGGCCCTCAAAAACGTCCTTGAATTCCCCTGAACATACTGGTCTGCCCCAGTTACATCAGTTGATTCCCCATCCCGGTGGCTTGATACTTACTTTAATATGGTATGTATTCCCACCTCTGAATATTACTTCCGTTATTTTAATTGCCCATCCTTGGTTTCTTGCAGTAGAGACATGTCATTTTTCCTATATTTATGATCGCAGTGAATTTATGCTGGGTCTTATTTATTTTTCATCCCTGGACTCGGCCGGCATATTTTCCGGTTCCGGGTCTGGTGTGGACAAGCATGTCTCTCAGGTTCTTGCCCCTCTTGTGTGCAAACATTGGTTTCGGTTCCGGGTCACTGTAGTCAGTGATAGCGGCTGAGTAGTGACTTTCGTTTTACCCGACCGGTTGGCTTCCGGTTCCGGGTTTCGATACACAGAGCTAGCGGGCTAACGCGCATTGGTACAACCTTTTTTCGCGCGCATAACTTTGATTGGAAGCACTATTTAAAACCATACCCTTGCGCTCAGTACCATCTACGGAGCCAACCGGGGAGGTTGATTTAGCAGGATATTATTCCAGGGATTCGTAAGTACGGCACAGCCGGTACCTGTAGGGATTTTCTCCTTCGGACAACAACCACGCCATTCTCTTGACCGATGGGGCATTTTCTTGTTTCTTTCAACTTTTTCCATTTAGATAGCCGAGTGGGCAATCCCACCACTCGGTTTCGAGCTCATGAGGCAATTTTCATTTTACAGCAAGTATGTTGTTATGTTTTGACATGTTTCCCTTCGGCATGGAGTACCATAGCTATATGTCATTTTTAGAACACTGGAACTATGTTCCATTCTGAATAGAGTGTGTGCTTTTTGTTACGTGTTTGTTAGTCTAAAGTTGATGTCTATGTGTTTCACAATATTTTCACCACAGATCACGTGATAACGTTATGGATATCGTTAAGAGGAGATTATTGTCTCACTTCCTTTTCAGATCACTAATCACACACGATGGATTGATCCTCGATCTACGTGACGTATGGCTTTTTTCTCCCCTTTTGTTTTCTAGGTCAATGGACCATATAAGACCTATCTAGGCATTATTAACTATAGGAGGTTATTTTCTTCCTACATTGATTTATTCACTTTCTTCATTTAGAACACATCACAGTGAGTTTTAGGAAGGGATCCTTAAGGTCCTGAAGAAGAAGCTTGGGGAAGCTTCGAAACATGTCGGCACCATCAGGAGGCACAGCTCATTGAGGCATACTTCCTCCTCCCCCCACTATTTTATTAATACCAGCTCAAAAGGCATAATAAACTTTTTTAGACCCAAGAGCCAGGTATTTTTTTTTTTTTTTTTTTTTTAAGTTTTCAACAAGTCTTTATTAACTCAAAGCAACAATGCAGGTACAGTCGCCCTCCGGGCATATCACAACACAGGGGGGGAAACCCCTCGCGTAAACAGTTAGGATCACTCTTACACAGCCGTTTAGCCGACATCCCGGAGGACCGGCGGCGTTGCATCTTCAATACGTTAGTAGGGCCCAAGCAGTGCCCCATCCGCAGACACGACCACGGCGGACCCCCCATCCTCGGATAACATGGCAGTAGATCTTGCGGCCACATACGCACCCACTAGGGCACCGACCGCCGGCCTATCCCCTGCAAGCTCCAACCGCACCCCTAACCCCCCCCTCCCACCCCTCCCAGCACACACGCACCGCCTTACCCCCATGTCTCTGTGTTGTCACCCGCATCTGCCATCCCGCCATCCTGACAAACCCAGGCAAAGTGCCCTCCCGCAGACAGTCTACGTTCCCTCTAGCAGCACACTCACCCCTAATGTTGTACCAACGGGAGCCCGACCCTAGCCAAATCATGGGTTCGTCCGTCCACACTCTCCGCATGCAACGCTCTCCACTATTCCGAGCTACTGAGTGCCTCCTGGGCGCTCCTCCCCGGTCCGTCGGCCATGCTCGGCATCCCCGGTCGCCGTCACCACCCCACCGAGCTCCACATTTAGTTTCTCCCCCTGACCGTCCGCTGCAGAGTCCCCGGTCTTCAACGACGCTTTATACAGCCCCCAAAAATTCTTGGGGCGGCTTTTGGGTGGCAGTAGTTCGCTATATATCTCCGCCTGCGTACTACAATACAACAGGTCGCTGGCCCATCGCTTCACAGTGGGCAGAGGTCCTCTCATCCAGCAAAGCGCCACCACTCTCCTGGCAATCAGCAGAGCAATGTCCGCCAGGCGACGCAACGCCGGTCGGAGGGGCCGAGAGTATCCCAGCAACGCCAAAGCGGGGCCAGGAGGGATCTCAACCTCCAGTATCATACTGAGCTCCCGAAACACCCCCGCCCAGAACCTGGCAACCCCCGGGCAGCTCCAAGCCATATGCATGAAATCCGCCTCCGGATGGTGGCAGCGCTCACACTCCGCAATTGGGCTCAGCCCATACCTATGTAACCGCTGCGGGGTATAATATGCCCGCTGCAAGTATTTGAAATGCACCAATCTGTGCCGGCCATTCAAGGACACCGTCTTAGTGCTGGCGCAACAGTACCTCCACATATCGTCTGTGATCTCCATGTCCAGGTCCGTCTGTCACGCAGTTCTCACCGCTTCGCACCGGCGCGGCATACACTGGTCCCCCAGCTTTTTGAGCGTCGCGACCAGCTTGGCAGGCGCCGCGGTCTTTATTACATAAGTAAGTTCCGGAACCTCCGGAGGTTCCACCAGTCCCGGCCCCAACAAGGTAGAGAGCGCCGCTCGCACTCTGTGGAACTGAAAACGCTGCAATGGCGTGGGAGCCGGCGGCCCCGACCCGAGCTGGTCCCACGCCCTGGCCGCCCCGTTAACGAACAAGTCCTCCATCCTTGAAATGCCCAGAGCGTGCAACGCCCGTACCACACCCCTTTCTCGCAGCGGGGGGAGCCACACCGTCCACTCCACCGGTAGCAGCGGGGAGTACAAAATCGCGCAGCCCCGGGCCTTCGCCAACTCCCACCAGGCGTGCGTCGTGGCTTTAAGGGAGTCAAGACTGCCCACTCTGCGATCTACCTGCTGAAGGGCAACAGCCGGTAAGGGGAGCGGGTCCGCGAACAGTTTCTCCAGGGTCACATGGGGGACCCCCGGATCAGCATGAATCCAAGTATGCAGATGCGCCGCCTGCGCTGTTCTGTAGTACCTTTCTAGGTCTGGAGCCCCCAGTCCCCCTTGTTCGTACGGCAGCGTCAGCAGCTCCCATCGGACTCTGGGCTGCTTGCCCCCCCAGGCCAGGGCAGTAAGCGTTTGGTTGAGCTGCTTAAAAAAGGCCTTAGATAACACAACCGGGATATTGTTAAACAGGAACAGGAACCGCGGCAGGACCACCATTTTCATGGTGGCTATTCTGCCAAGCAACGTCAAGGGCAGTCTATTCCACACCTCCACATCCTCAACTAACTTGGTGTATGCCACTCCGTAATTTTCCCGTAGGAGCACCTCCGGGTCCCTGTGCAGCTGGATCCCCAAGTACCTTATCGAATCAGTGGTCCACTACAGGGGGTACTCCATGGGGAACGGCTGGGTCACCGGCGACAAAGGGAATGCTAATGACTTACTCCAGTTAACCCGCAGGCCCGACAGCGCCCCAAACCGGACCACCTCCCTGAGAATGGAAGGGAGATTCACCTCCGGGTCCCGGACATATAGCAGCGTGTCGTCAGCATAGGTTGAGATGCCGATCTTGTAAGTGGGGAAGCTGATGCCCTCGTGTCTATGGTATTCCCTGATAGCGCAAGCCAAAGGCTCCGCCACCAGGGCGTATAGGAGTGGAGAGAGGGGGCAGCCCTGCCTAGTTCCCCTGCCAATGTCGAATGCATCCGTGACACGATCCCCAATCCGCAGCCTAGCAGTGGGACGATAGTACAAGGCCCCCAGCATCTGCAGGAAGGGCTCGCCCAGCCCCAACTTACGGAGTACACGTACCATGAACGGCCATTCTACGGAGTCAAATGCTTTTTCCATGTCCAGGAAAAGCGCCAGCGCCTTGCAATCCGGACGCACATGTTGCATGGCTCCCAGTACCGTGCGGATGTTGTATGTGAGGTTCCTCGATGGGATGAAGCCCGCCTGTTCCGGGGCAACCAGCTCCGGGACCAAGAGCGCCAGGCGCGTGGCCAAGACCTTAGCATACAGCTTGGCGTCTACGTTGAGCAGTGAAAGGGGCCGGTATGACCCACATAAATTAGGAGGTCTCCCGGGCTTCAGGACCGCAACCAGAAGTGCCTCTCTCATGGTATCAGGCATACACCCCTCCTGGCATATCTCATCAAAGAGCGCGATCAGGTGGGGCAGGAGCACCTCCTGGAACGCTTTGTAGAAGGCCACCGTCAACCCGTCTGCACCCGGCGCACTACTCGTCCGCATGCCCCCCAGTGCCTCCCGTATCTCGTCGGGTTGTATAGGCAGCATCAAAAACTCCCTCTGCGAGTTCGACAAGAAGGGCATTTTAATGTAGCTGAGATAATCATCTATTTCCTCCTCCATCCGTGATGACTTAGAGGAGTAGAGGTCTGCATAAAACGCTCTGAATTCAGCCACAATCTCCTCCTGGTCCGTGAGTACTACGCCTGCTGGGGAGACCAGCTCCTCAACTGCCAGGGGCCGTCTACGATTACGCAGTAACTGTGCTAGCAAGGAACCCGGGCGCTCACCCTCCCCATATGTACGGGCGGTTGCGTATTTGCCCATGTGTTGCACCTCTCTGTCTGCCTCGCTGTTGTATGCTGAGACCAACTCGCGGATTTTTTCTTCGACCCCGGTTGCTGGGGACCTCAGTAACTGCCCCTCGAGCTGTGCCAACTGCGTTTCAAGGGTCCGCATGCGCTGGCGGATACACTTAAGGACGCTAGAATGCTTGGACATAGCTATGCCGCGTATGTACGCTTTGAAGGAATCCCAAAGCGTGTGGAAACTCTGCACCGAGCCCAGGTTCTGGTCAAAGAAGGATGCGATTTCCTCCGCTAGCTCCCCCCTGAAGACCTCGTCCAGCAGCGAATATGGCGGCAGGCGCCAGGTGAACGGCGGAATCCGCCCAACCGGAGAGGCCAAGGTCAGGAGGAGGGGGGAGTGATCCGAAAGCGTACGGGGAAGCACTATGCACCCCTTAAACGCCGCCAGTAGGGAGCGCGACACCAACCAGTAATCGGTTTGGGTGTGCACGTCGTGATGTGCGGAGTAGTGCGTGAAGCCACCCTTCCCCGAATGGCCGTGTCTCCAGGCATCAACCAGGTCAAGCCTAGTCATCTCCGCCTGCATGCGCACGGCCGCAGTCGCCGGGCGCCTCACCGACCCCGATGATCGGTCCAGTGACGGGTTGAATATGAAATTAAAGTCGCCCCCCCACACCAGTCTTGCATGCTCGTACTGCCTACAAAGTGCGGCCAGCGTACCGTAGAACTCAGGGTCGTCAAAGTTTGGCCCGTACACGTTAACCACCACTAGGTCGTGGCCCTGCCCTGTGCATCTAGCGAGTAAGTAACGCCCGTGTGGATCCGCCTCCAGCACCGTGAGCTTCAATTTAGAGGTCGGGTTCACCCATGTGAGTACCCCCCGGGAGTGTGTTGTGAAGCCGGACGCCACGCTGTTGCCCGCCAAGCCGCGCGCCGAGAGCATTTTACTCCCTGTGGGGAGGTGGGTCTCCTGTATTAAGGCTAGGTCAATGTGGTGCCCGCGGAAATAGTTCAGCACTTTCCGGAGCTTACGGAAGTCATTCAGTCCTCGTACATTCCACGTCAGTGCTCTTAAAGTGCCAGGATTACCGTCACCAGTCACTACATCGGGGGCAGCCATCGCAACATCCACTCAACATTCGTGTCTGCAGAAGGAGTTTCACACATGAGATCGCCGACTAAGCCGCTGTCATACCTCCCCCGCCAGCATACCAGGAACCAACCGAAACTTAGGTCTCGCAGCGCGCAGTGTGCCCTACCTCCCCACTCTTCAAAACCCCCCCCCCCATAAATACCTCCCCCCCACCCACAGCCGACCTCCCCCAACCTGGCCAGACAGGACCCCAATTCCACCCCCCACCCCTCAAAACCACAAACATCACTCAAGAACATTTCCCAAGGCAGCCCCAACTGGGGGCTACCGATAGCCACAGCGTGGGGGCAGAGAAAGCTAGGCGCCAGGAACTCCCAATTAGATGGAAACTCTGTGCAGTCGCGGACTTTCCCCACCTCGCCCTCGTATACCACCCAACGTGCGCCGCCCCACCCGGACTACCCCCGGGGGACCGGGGATGAACTCAGGGCGCCCCCCAGAGGAACCAGGTCAAATGCTATGCAGCACAAGTCCGCCGGGGCCCCCCCGCCCGCCAGCCCCCCACCCGGGAAAACTCACTTCATGGTCAGGGAAGCAAATAACATACCTCGTCCCAGGAGGGGGGGGTGAAGGGCTCCCAGGGTCCCCAGGAGTCGGATCACCTCCGCCAGGCTCTGAGCAGGCCCAACGTATTGCCGCCCCTTAAAAGTGCACCGCAGGGTCTCCAGACACCCATCCACCCAATATGTCAGAAAGGTCTCACCAAGAGGCTGCTGCAGTGTCTCCATGTATGTCTACGCCCAACTCAGCTAGGCGGGTAACTCCAAAGTCTCCTCCACCGCCAGGCCATCGATCACTCCCCCTCTCGCTAAGCAAAAGTAAGCCGCCCCGTCGTGCCCCAAGTCCACAGTTCCTCACGGGCTAGTCCTGCTCCTCCAGGCGTGAGAACCCCTCCGGGGCGTCAGGTTGGCGTCGCTGACCACCCCGCTGCTCCTTCGACCAGTCCTTCAGGGACCGATGCAGCTCCTTGGGGTCGGTGAAAAAGTGGGAACGGCCCTGTCTGTTGATCCGCAGTCGCGCAGGGTAGAGCATCGCGTAGTCCAGGCCCAGATCCTTGAGCTGTTTTTTATATGGAGCAAATTGTCTGCGCTCTTCCTGCACCCTAGCCGTGAAGTCGGGGAATATGGATATGTCCATGCCTTCATATTGGAGCGCACCCTTCTCTCTGGCCACCCGTAGGGCTACATCTCGATCTCTGTAGTTCAACAGTTTTGCAATTATGGGCCTCGCCGGGGCCCCAGGTTTCGGACGCGGCCCCAGCGAGCGGTGTGCTCTTTCGACAACAAACATGGGAGAGAACACGTCCTCCCCCAGGAGGCCACGCAGCAGCTTCTCCACGAAGAGTTCCATCTTCCCGGTCTGCGCCGTCTCCGCGACCCCCGTGATACGGATATTAGATCTCCTCGAGCGGTCCTCCAAATCCTCCGCTTTGTCCTGGATGACCTGCAACAGCCTGCTCATTTGCTTCCTCTCCGCGTCACCCTCCGTCTGCGCGTCCTCCACCTGGGACACCCTTTTTTCCGTCGTGTCGATGCGCTCCGAATTCTTATCTACACGCTCCGACATGCGGTCCATTCGGTAAGTGAGTGCGTCAAGCTTGGCGTCGATTGTGGTGAGACTGCCCTGGATGCCCCTCTCCATCGCCACCAGCATCTCTCGGATGTCCGCTTCCGCGGGGCCCCCCGTGGGAGAGCCGCCCGCCGCCGCCTCGGCCTTCTCCGCGGCCGGCCCCTTTGCCCTACGGGGGTCGAAGGAAAGTTTGGGCTGTGTTTTGTCTGTTTTCACCATGGCTGCCGTCCAGGTTAAGCACTACCCCAGGTCCGGGCTTCTCAACCTGACACTAGGGACCATAGGACTCCGGCGCACCTCCTCGGCCACCTCTCGAGCGGGCTCCACCTCCCGGCCCAGGCCAGCGCTGTCAGGAGAGGCGATCCCCGCAGGTAGATCCCATCAACGTCAGGGTGCGCCACAGCGGTAGACGCACCCTGCCCCGGGACGCCGTACGATCTTCAGGCACCTCCAGAAAGGCAGGCGGAGGTTCACCCTAGGCCACTCCAGGCCCTTCACGTCACCAGGCGCCCAGCAGGCCCGCCAGTAATGATCCTCCAGCCCTGGGGGGGGGGGGGGGGGGGGGGGAAAGAGGGGCCAACGTGCCCACCGCACCTCCAAAAGCCGGCGCCAGGCGCTGTCCCCGCGCCCACCGTCGGTCTCCCTGCTCGGCAGGCCCCCAGCCCAGCCCGATCGTCACACTGTCCTCGGGGCGCTCCTGGGAATCCGTCTGGGCGTCCCGCAGTCGTCTTCGGCTCCACCCAAGCCTCAGGGCACCGCCTCGCGACCGAGTCCTTCCCTGCCCGTACCTGGCCAGAGGATGTCACAGCGTGGGTCCCAGGGCCGGGCACCGTCCGTCCGAGCCGTCCGCTCCGCTGGTTCGACCTCCGGTGGGGGGGTCCGGGGGAAGGCCCGTGGGATCGGGTCCACTGACGGTCTCGTTGCCGCACGTCGCAGCACGCACTTCGGGGATGTCTCCAGGAGAGGCCGGGGATTCCGGGCCCGCCCACCAGGCACAGCCTCGGCCCTCCGATCTGCGCACTCGGCCCCCTACCCTGTCAGGGGGGCCTCACCGACAACACCGTTCCAAGGAGGGAGAATTCCCCTTCGTTCCTTGCTAGGCAGCACCGTCGGGCAGGATCATTGAGCGGATCGTGTGAGGGTTACAGCAGGGAGCTCCGCACTCACGCATCCGCCATCGCTGCCGGCTAGCTCCGCCCCCCGAGCCAGGTATTTTTTAATTCACGTTTCCATTCACTCCTGACCCTTCCTCTCACACCCTCGCATCACACATAGTCGTCTCATTAATAACAGTGCTCCCGCGTAGACGTAGGTCGTAGCACGCCCCGTCCCGTAGAGGGGCGGGAAGACCCCTATGATGAAGCATGACACCAAGGGCCCTTTTGGTGTGTGAGGGGTATTTAAACAACTGATTTGTATTCTCCACGTCTGTGGGATACATTTGACTCTCCGGTGGGAGTCTAGGGACATATTCAACCAACGGGTGGATCTCTATGTTTATTAGCGTCTGTCTGAACCCGTCAGTGTCCCAAACAAGTATGGTCTCAACGTCTTCAGTGCCCAGACCACAGCAAATGCTTCACGCTCAATCGCACTCCACCTCTGTTCCCGGAGAAGTAACCTCCTACTAATGAAGGCTACGGGTTGGTCTAGGCCCTCTTCATTAAACTGTGAGAGCACAGCCCCCACACCATGCTCTGAAGCATCTATCTGCACGATGAATTCCCTTGAGAAGTTGGGCGCCTGTAGCACAGACGCTGTGCACATGGCAGATTTCAGGGCATCAAAAGCTTTCTGGCAGGCATCAGTACAGTTCACTTTCTTGGGCTGCTTCTTGGAAGTCAGCTCTGTCAAGGGTGCAACAATGCTGCCATACCCCTTGACAAACCTCCTGTAATACCCTGTGAGTCCTAAAAAAGCTCTCTCCCCTGTCTGGGTCTTGGGGGGGTTCCAAACCAGGATGGTATCAATCTTGGGCTGTAGGGGCGCCACCTGGCCGCTCACAACCTGGTGTCCCATGTACACCACAGAACCCTGCCCGATCTGGCACTTACTTGCCTTGATCGCGATGCCTGCCATCCGCAGTGCCTTCAACACTTCCCAGAGGTGGTGCAGATGTTCCTCCCAAGTGGCACTGAACACTTCAATGTCATCCAGGTAGGCGGCACTGAAATCCTCCAGTCCAGCCAACACCTGGTTGACCAATCTCTGAAAGGTGGCAAGGGCATTCTTCATCACAAAGGGAATCACCCGGAATTGGTAGTGCCCATCTGGTATGGAGAATGCTGACCTCTCTCTTGCCCCATCAGTTAAGGCGATCTACCAGTACAGGGCCGGCTTTAGCACTGGTGGCGCCCAGTGTGACAATGTTTTTTTGGCGCCCCCAACGACCGCCTCAGTCATGAATACCCTCACTACCACCCTTTAACAGTCTCCATATCCTCTCTATGAGATGCATTTAATTAATTTTATAGTGTCACTTATAAAAGTGAAGATTGTCAGATCACTTTAGATAACACAAGCATTACACAGAGACAATCAAAAGGGGTGTAAATCAGTGTATAGTAATTGTTACATAAGACAGAGGAAAACAAGGCTAGGATTCACATGTCATCCATACAGGTAGGCAGTATAGTTGAAGAGTACTTGGTCTGGAGAAGCACAAACTCTGAATTTAAAATGGAACACAATGGATTGGGGCTCTCTTTAATAACAAGAACTGATTTGTACCCAAATGAACCCTTTATGCAACACTACAATAATGAAAGTCTGGGGAAAAAATTAATACGCTCTAATCTATACCTTGAAGTTTGCACACAGTTCTTTGATGACAGTTAATAGCTCACTGTAAACTGCAACTACAAAAGTAAGTCTCTGAAAAAAAACAGTAACCCACTGACCTGTTTACATTATATTCACTTTGTGATCTGCCTGGTACATGTTCTTTGCAGCAGGCACATTAAACCCCTGCACTACCTTCAAAACTTCCATGAGTCAAAACTTCTACTAGACAGAACTCCGATCTTGCCAGGAAGAACATTAATCACTGGAGTTTTCTTGACATTTTAATTGTTGATTGAAATAGCTGGAGGCCAGGAAGGCGGCAGCAGGTGATTTTAAGCAAACAGGCGCCCCCATGTGAAGTCAGCACCCGCTGTGGTGGCACCGGTCGCACCGCCATAGAGCCGGCCCTGTGCCAGTACCCAGATGTTAAGTCAAATGTACTGAGGTACCGGGCAGCCCCCAACCAATCCATAAGCTCATCAGCTCTGGGGATGTGGTGCACGTCAGTCCTGGTGACTGAATTGCACCCTTGGTAGTCCACACAGTTCTGGTGTGCCACCGGGTGCCGCAGCCTTTGGCACCAAGACCACTGGGCTGGCCCAAGGGCTGTTTGAGGACCCTAGCACTAACATCTTGGAGACTTCCTCCTTGATGCAAGCTCTGACCCTGTCAATCACTCTGTAAATCTTATGTTTTACCGGAGGACTGTCCCAAGTGTCCACATCGTGGACGCACTACTGAGTGACACCGGGGGTCAGGGAGAACAGGTCAGAAAACTGTTCCAACAGTTGGAGACAGTCATTCTGCTGTTCAGGGGTCAGGGCGGCAGAGAGGTTCACACCGTCCACTGACCCATCCTGCTCTTTCGCAGACAGGAGGTCAGGAAGAGGCTCAGTCTCCTCTTCCATCCCAGCATCTGTTGCTAGGAGCATGCCCACTTCAAACCTCTCCAAGTGGGACTTCAGGCGGTTCACATGTAGGACCCGCAAAGGATTCCTAGGAGAGTGCAAGTCCACCAAGTAGGTGACGTTACTCTTGCGCTCCACCACCTCAAATGGTCCGGTCCACTTATCCTGGAGCGCACAAGGCTCCACTGGGGACATGACCCAAACTTTTTGTCCAGGCTGAAACTCAATCAGAGTGGCATTCTGATCATACCAACGTTTCATCTCCTCTTGGCTGGCTTCCAGATTCGCCTGAACGAGTTGTCTGAAACACCTAGTATGGTTTCTGGAGGTCAGCATGTAGCTATATACATCCTGGGGAGGTTTACTGGGAGCTATCTCCCAGCCTTCTTTCACCAGACTCAGCGGTCCTCTCACAGGGAGGCCGTACAGCAGCTCAAAAAGACTGAACCCTAAGGACTTATGTGGCACCTCCCTGTCAGCAAACAGAAGGGTTCCTCAAGACCCATAATCATGCCCTTCAGGGTCTGGTTGAGTCTCTCAACCAGCCCATTACCATGGGGGTGGTAAGGAGTGGTGAACCTGTAGGTTACACCATGCTCCTGCCACAGGGACTTCATATACTTAGATATGCAGTTGGTACCACGTCTGACACCACCTCTCTGGGGAACCCCACACAGGAGAAAATACCCATCAACGCACGACCCACCACGGGGGCCATCACAGTCCAGAGAGGGATGGCTTCCGGGTACCGGGTGGCATGGTCCGCCGAGACCTGGATGAACCTGTTGCCCATGGCTGTCTTGGGATCCAGAGGTCCCACATTGTCAATACCCACCCTCTCAAAGGGGGTGCTGACCACAGGGAAAGGTAGGAAAGGAGCCTTGTGCTTCATCCCACTCTTACCACTTGCCTGGCAATGAGTATCTGAACGCATTTGGGGCCAGTAAAAGTGGGTGACAAGCCTTTCAAAGGCCTTGTCTTGCCCCAAATGTCCTGCTAAAGGCACATCATGAGTCAGAACCAGTAGGAAGGCTCTGAAGCGCTGGGGTACCACCAGCACACGGGCTGACCCAGCTCAGCAACATTAGGCCCGCTATACAGGAGACCATTCTCCCGGTATATCCAATGTGATCCAGCCTTATCACCTGCTGCCTGGTTTGCAGCCCGTTGCCTCAAACCCACAAGAGAAGGGCACTTCTTCTGCTCCTCGATTGACTCTTCCCTCGAGGGGCCTCCTACCTGCTGCCAGTGGGTCAGGCCAGGCAGGTCCCCCAGTTCAGCCACTTGTTCCCCTGTAGGCTCCAGGGCATCCCCTTCAAGGTTTGCCTCCTCCTAGACCTTGGGAACTTCAGGGGCCGGTTTCCAACGCCCCCTGCCTCTTCTGATTAAGGCAGGCACCGGGCCTTTCTTTCAGGTTCTAGGTCCTCGTGAATACCCTTACCGGTTGCCTTTGACCGAGTGGTCACACACGCCCACTCAGGCAGACCCAACATCTCCAAATGATACCTTCTCTCCACCTTGGCCCAAGGGGAGCTCTCCAAATCATTGCCTAGCAGACAGTAAACAGGCATGGCTGGCCTCACAGCTACTTGAAAGGTACCTGAGACCCCCCACTCAAAGGGAACCTGTGCCACCTTGCAGTGGCACTCTGAATTGTCAACGGCAACTACTTGGTAGAATGCATTGGGGATCACCTGCTATTCAGATACCAGCCGACAACTGACAGCTGTCACACTGGCTCAGGTGTCTTTCAGAGCCTCCACCCTTTGGCCATTGATGGTCACCCACTGCCTGTACTTTTTAGTGTGATGGAGCAGTTAAAACAAAATTTTGTATACCTTCTCTATTTTGCATGAAAATACTAATTATGTAATCAGTTTATATATCAACCTGCATTAACTGTATGCTGTGATTTATTAACCAACAAAGTGCACCTTTCCTAAACACGAATAACACGTGGGATTAATTGCTATTTGCATGGCAGAATAACCTTAATGACTAACTGTGGTACGCCTATTAACAATAGAAGGTGTGGTAATAGAAAATTGCTTGATTTATGTTGCTTTAGTGACGTTTGCGTTCCTGTTGGGACCAAATGGTGAGTATTATTGCTTTAAATGTCGCTATAAGCTAGGAAGATACTAATAAATAATGGGATTAGTGTGGGGTTAAACATTAGAATCTTCATTTCCATATATTAATTATGTTTTATGTTTGTTTTGCTTAAATTGGCATTCGGACCTACCAAGCCTTGATATTCAAAATGGAGTTCGGAAGTGGCCACCGTCTGCGCAGACTCGGATGGCTCCGAAGATCTCCAGGCGTCCGCAATTCAGAGCACAGTGTTCCTTTTCAAGGAACGCGGAGGACTGCCAGATTTCAGTCAGTGTAAATGACCCCAAGGAACAATAATCACCTATAACGAAAGACTAACATTGTTGATACATCGAACATTTTCACATGAGAACTGTATGAGTTCAGTGAATGACATAGCAAATCTTATGAGAACCCCAGATTATGAGAAAGGAAGAGTTAAATGGCAACTTTAAGGGGTCCAGCCAATCACAAACCGTTTCCAATTCAGTAAATTCTACATCTTCCCCAGAATTTGTTATAAAAGGATAGTTGAATAGAGAGTAGTTCGTTCATCATTCGTCATCATCATCATCGTCGTGTGCGTTCCGGAACGGTGTCCCGAATTTGTGTGATCGACTCGCTTGCGCGATTGCTCGGTCCTTTGGATATCTTTGGGACTGTGCCGTGCTGAGCGAAGGAACTTTTCGGACTTTTTGAGTCTTGGCCTGCATTCGATTGGGACATTTTATCAAAAGGGATTTGAGTTATGCAGAGCAAACAGAATTAGAGAAAAGACCCCCGATAGCAAGAATAGGTAAATATAAATGTCATGCTAAATTATGTTGATTAATTAAATTCAAACTTTGTTGACCGAAATGCTAATTATACAATTGCAAGCAAGTAATTAGATAAACTAAACATTGATTAACAGAAAAGGAGTTTGTGGTTCTTTTAAGTAGGGTATTAAAAAAAGAATTCCGAAACTGTAAATGTGTTTTAGCTGGTTCTAGATCACCATCAACCAGTCCAACTAATTGGTCCATTGACCAAGTGGTGGAGTGCCTTGATGTTAAGGTTAGGATCCTATGAGTATTAATTTAAATATGTATATTTTGTAACAAATGTTCTTCCCTATAGGTAATAAGGTACCCCCACATGTCCAGCGGATTCCCCTCATCCTCCTGCGTGCGGATTTGAGTGAGAAGTGTGAGCGTTGGTGTTATGGGCCCCACCAATGAATGTGTGTGTGAATGAATAAGTACAGTTGACGGATCAGTGACGCAGGGAGGATACGTAAATTTGCCCCCATTCCGCTGGAGCAGTTTTTCTGGTAGCAGATTGATGGTTTTATTGCATTGGTTTGGTGACTATTGCTTAATGATTTTTGATTTCTGATTATTGGTTATTGATTGCGGATGTTTGGATGATTATTGATTTATGTATTAACAGTCTATGTTGAGTCGCGTTGCGTTCTATGTTGTTTTTGAAGACTTCTGGGATGTAGGAAGTTGGATGCCCTGTAGGTACACGGGGAAAACGTGTAGCAAGTCAAGTTGCACGGTGTATTGTCTTGTTGCCCTGTAGGTACACAGGGAAAAAGTGTGAGAATTGGAGTCGCACAACGCATTGTCTGGGTTCGAATTGGTAACATCGTTGCGTGTTATCGGTAGGGACATTTCCTGTGTGAAAGTGGTGTATGGATAGCGAAGGCTACCTGTGAAATTTCGGTCTTAAGAACAGGAGTCAATTGTGAGCTCTGACTACGCTTATCACTGGAAAGGTAATAGGTCTCCCCTAAGCTTGTAAGAAGGGTAAAGTAGAGGGAAGTGCTACTTTATCGACAAGTGAAATAATTCTGTGGAAGGGCAGAGGTAAGCGCTGCTCTCGAGAAATACAGAATTCTTGTGCAAATGAACAACATTTTCCGTATGAATGTGTGTAAGTGAAATAGCACTTGGTTTTCTCGTGAAACTCTGGCCTTAATTCTCAGGAGCATTGTAGTCTCCACATGTGTTTTATCCCCAGAGAAACGGTTAGCCTTTGCTTGTTAGAAGGGTAAAGTAGAGGGAAGTGCTACTTTATCGACAAATGGAATAATTCTGTGGAAGGGCAGAGGTAAGCGCTGCTCTCGAGAAATACGGAATTCTTGGGTAAAAGATCAAAACTATTTCTTTGGTTTAGCGACGCAGGCAATGGTGGCGTTTTTATGTCGTTACTAACAGATGTTTGATTGAAGAGAACGTAAGAGAAATTTTGCAGATACATTTTGTAAAGGAGGGGCCAGCAGAAGCAGGAGTAGCGAGACAAGCTGTGGTCAGGAAGACCGCGCTGGGATTGGCCAGCCATAGAAAGACAAAGTTTTCGTGCATTGGTGCGTTAGTGTGAGTCGCGCTACAATTGGATAAGACCACAGAATTGTCGTAGAGGAAAGTTAGCAATACAGGATAAGGAAAATAATGTATTACGATGCACCAGAAAAAGAGAAAAAATCATGGTTTGGAAAAATCAAGAACTTATTTAAAAAGTATAAGCCAATTGTGACTAGGGAAGGACAGATACTTCCCCCACCGAATCGCCCGCATCCTTTATGATAGCGAAATATGGGTATCATACGTGTATTTGGCTAGATAATTGGGCGAAATATACCAAAGAAGATGGAGTATTAGCATTCCCAGAAAATGGCTCTTTTAGTTTAGCGGTACTAAGGAATTTAAGAGAAAAGATGATGAGACTAGAACCGAAACCTAGACCTACTCAGTTTGAAGCTTTTACAGAATGGGAAGATGAGATGTATGAAAGGGAGCGACAGCGGAGTGGTGGAAGGTATAGATACATGTTTGGGAGACCATGTGGACAGGAGAGTCATGATGACAGGATGAGGAGATGGCGGAGTGCAAATATGGCTGATGGGATGTTTCCTATGAGAAATGCTGAATAGACTAGCAGAAGAAAGTGCACTGAGAAGAGAAACAATACAGGACCAGAATGCTACAAGTATGGTGTGAATGAGTCGGAGGATGATGCACTCGAGGACATGTTTTATAAAAATCCTCCCCCGTACCAACCCAATTCCACTTTGCTGACACCAAGTGCGCCAGTAAAAGAAGCACCACGAAATAAGAATTTTGAGCCAACACCACCTGATTTAGGGAAAAATAATCCCTTTCGGGAATCCGAAAATACACATCCCGTTAGAATGACAAATGAAAACTCAGCTGAGTTAGCTACAACTCCCCTGGAGTTAACTGAAAAAATTAGGGAATTGACTAAAAATATGGAAGCTATAACTGTTTCTGTAACAATAGGACCAGTGATACCTGTCTTTGATAAGCAGAAAGATAGTGAGCATTGTCTAACGATTCCTTTCAATAGTAATAAACAAACTGAAACAGGGAAAAGAGATTCAGGAGAAAATCCCTGGGGACAATTGGTAGGAACTTCTGGGTTAAGTACACCTAAAAATTTTACAGTGAGTCAAAGTCCAACAAGTAAAACATTGATGACTACAGAATCGGCACCAGAATCCCCAGAGAGGAGTCTAGAGCGAGTAAGGAATGAAACAATTCCTATAGGTCCCACTTCTGATGAACTAAGTGAGTGGTTAAGGAACCTACAGCGAAAAGATGCTTAACCTCGACCTTTAGATGTGGCAAAATTAAAAATAACTTTGGAAGAATTGATAGTAGGAACTATTCCCACAGAAAAGTTAAAAGCCTATCAAGATGAAGAACTAATGTTTTTATGTAAAAGTATAACATGGAGGGCGAGAAATTTGCATGAGAAATTGGAAGAAGTGGCGAGTGAAATGGGGATTGATTTTGAGAAAATAAAATCGTTGCAGAAGCCATACAGAGTAGACTTTGCTGAAAAAGATATTGAGAATTTGAATACCGCAGCAAGATTAACTCAAATTATAGAACTGATTGTTCTGCTAAGGAAATGGGGCGATGTAGATAAATGGAAGAGCAGGTGGTTTCGGAAACGAGACAATGCAATAGAAAAGGCTTTTTCAGCTTTCCCAGTAAGAGAAAAAGAGACAGTGGTAACCAAATATCCCATGAGGGAAATCCCAGGAGGAGGCTATGTGCATGTCCCTTGGACTAGGCAGGACATTTTATCATTCACACATGACTTTCCCCATCTTCGTGAGAAGCCGGTGGATTGGTACAGGCAGGTAGATAGGTTTGTTAAATTATCAAAGGTACTATGGATAGATTTGAATAGTCTATTTGACATAATTGTGCCAGCAGATCTATGGGCAGAATGTAAAATTACAATAGGTTGGCCTACTCAGGAATACCCTAGAGATCCTAAAACAGGTGCCCCTGATCCAGAAGTAATGAGAAAATATGAACAGGTGGTTACCTTCTTGAAAAGTAAAGTACCTCCAAAAGAAACTGATTGGGTAAGAATTGATAGAACTCACCAAGAAGTAAAAGAATCTGTACATGCCTATTATGAAGAATTGTCATTGGCTTTTAAACAATATAGTGGTGATGAAAATTTGAGTGAGAAAGATTTAAGTCATTTTGTATATCGATTTTGTACGGGTTGCGACCTGAAGTAAGTAAAATGATAAAACAGCATACTGTAGATTGGCAAAATAAAAAGATAGATGAAGTATTGAGGCATGCAAAATATTTCAGTGATGAGATTGAAGCCAAGCAACGTAAACTAAAAGAAAAGGCCATGTGGGCCCAAGTTAAGGTGGCGGAAAGACTGGAAGCCCAACTGATTGAACAGGCAAATGGCATGAGCCATGTGAAACAAAAACCCAATATTGGGAAGGGAAAAGGACAGATTAATTTAGACGAAGCCAAAAAGAAATGGCCGTGTCATAATTGCGTAAAGGTAGGGCATTGGAAATCCAAATGTAAATTACCCCCAAGTGCTAATGATGCTAATGCATCATTAAATCCACAGGTGCAGAATTAGGTGAGTTGTCAACCACAGCGACAGCAGCAGGTTGTTGCCCAACAGTGTCAGGTGCCAAAACCGCCTTTTCCACAGAGCGTAAACCCTCAGAGCTACAGTAATGAGACATGATTCTACACTGAGGAACAGGTAACTAAGCTGCCGTGCGCTAGTGCTGTTTCGCAGTATTGGCTGCAACGCGATGAGAGTGAGTCAGAAGAAAGTTATTGACGGTGCAGAGGAGAGGAAGAAGAGTGCGTACTTGGCGCAACTCTGGAAGTAGACCAGACAGGCACTTTTGTGGACGGAAAGATAAATGACGAAAACATTACTTTCCTAGTACATACTGGTGCTACTCGCTCAACTGTTAGATCAGCTGACGTTAGAAATCTTCCTCTCTCGGATGACACGATCCAAGTAGTTGGAGTCTCAAACAGACAGATAAAAACATATCTTACTGAACAAGTTAAAGTTAAAATAGGGAACTTTTCCGACATGCACCGCTTTGTCGTCTGCGACACCAGCCCTGTGAACTTGTTAGGGAGGGATTTGTTGTGTAAGATGAATTGTACGATCTTCTGTACTCCTGATGGCATAGCTTTTGAGACTCCTGATGAGGATGTACTGTACAAAATGACCATGGCCAATATGGAACCCGAGATTACTGAGGCATTTGCTGTATTTGACCCTGAAGAATTGCCTCAGGAATTAAAGAAAACAGTGAAAACAGAGGTATGGGATTTCACGGGAGAAGACATGGGACTAATGAGAAATGTAGATCCTGTAAAAATTTCCATGAAAGAAGGAATAAGTTACCCAAATATTCCACAGAATAAATTGACACCAAGATATTTGCAGGAGTTATTCCTATAATAGACAAAATGATTAAACAAGGTATTTTCAGAGAAATAATGAACAGTCCACGTAATTCATCGATTATGGGTCTGAAAAAGCGGAACTTTCAGGATAGTACAAGACCTGAGAAAAGTGAATAAAATTGTTGTATCATGCTGTCCCATCATACCAAACCTTTCTGTGATCCTATACCAGATTCCTCATGATGCAGAATGGTACACCGTCATTGATCTGTGTCATGCTTTCTTTTCCATCCCATTGCACCCTGACAGCCAACAATTTTTTGCGTTCCGGTTTGGCGAGCGTACTTTGGCATGGTGCCGAATCCCACAGGGGTATACAGAAAGCCCATCTATATTCAATCAGATTTTGAAGAAGTCCCTAGAAGATTTAAAAATGCCCGAAAGTTCAGTACTAGTCCAATATATCAATGACCTACTGGTGACATCGAGAACCCGAGAAGCCTGTGTAGTGGATACTGTTGCTTTGCTGAATCATTTGGCGGATGGAGGACTTAAGGTATCCCCATCAAAATTACAATTTTGTCAAAAGGAAGTACAGTACTTAGGCCATGAGATTGAAAAAGGGCTGAGAAAGGTGACTGCAGATAGGATCAGGATAATCAAAGGAATGAGAGCACCAATGACTCAGTCAGTCAGTGGATCAGCAACTTCTCACTGATTGCAAAACCTCGGGTATGATTGACAGAGTGATGTGAAAGACCCCCTTGAATTGAATAGGGAGGAAATGAAGGCTTTCAAACAATTAAGAGAAGGTTTGTGTGAAGCCCCAGCTCTTGCATGCCTGACTATGAAAAGGAGTTTGAGCTCTATTGCAGCGAGAGAAATGGGTGTGCACTTTCTGTACTGGTACAGAAACATGGAAAATTGAGGCGACCAATTGCATATTTTTCGGCCATACTAGATCCTGTAGCTGTGGCATTACCTGGTTGCTTAAAAGCTGTAGCAGCTACCTGTAAGAGTTTGGAACAGAGTGAGGAAATTGTGATGGGATATCCTGTGAGAGTGTTTGTGCCTCATGATGTGGCGATCCTTTTAACTAGGAGTCGCACTCAGTTTATGATGCATAGCCGTCTAACTAAGTATGAGAAAGTAATTTTAGGTGCAACAAATGTGAGCCTTGTGAGATGTCTAAATGTGAACCCATCGACATTGTTGCTTGATGCTGAGAATGTGGAAGTAAGGGATGACGTAGATCATGATTGTCTAGAAGTGCTTGACTTTTGCACGAAACCACGCCCTGATATAAAAGATGTGCCTCTGAAAGAAAGTGACTATGTGATGTTTGCAGATGGATCATGTTTGAGAACAGACGAGGGAATTCTGAGTGCAGCATATGCGGTATGTACTGTAGCGGCTGTACTGGAAGCGTCTTGTCTGAAAGGAGTGAGATCAGCCCAGGTTGCTGAATTATTTGCATTAACAAGAGCGTGCAAGTTGGGAAAGAATTTGAGAGTCACTGTAATTACCGATAGTCAGTATGGCTTTGGTGTGGTGCATGACTTTGGGCAGTTGTGGTCCCAAAAAGGGTTTTTGACATCGAGTGGAACTCCTATAAGAAATGCTGAAGTGGTTGGGAAATTGCTTGAAGCGATACAGCTGCCTAAGCAATTGGCAGTAGTAAAATGTGCTGCCCATTCAAAAACTGCTGACTATGTGTCGTCGGGGAATGAGTTTGCAAATGACATGGCGCAATATTGTGCGCGCAATCAGAATTCAGTTAATCGAGGCAGGGAAAAAGAAATAAATTCATGTCCCTTAATTTTTGCTAACACTGTGAATACATGGGAGGAGGTGAGACAGTTACAAGAAGAGGCAGGGGATGAGGAAAGGAAACAGTGGATAAAATCAGGATGCGCACCCCGAGAGACAGACCACGTTTGGGTTTATCGGGATGGAAGACCAGTCATGCCTGATAGCATGGTCTCTGCCATGGCACAGATGTATCATGGACAAGTACATGTAGGAAGGGATGCTATGATTAGGCTTTTCAAGCAGACATGGTATAATGCCAAATTTAGGCTTGTAGCTGAGAGCCTATGTCAGAGATACCTAATATGCCAGCAATACAATCCCGAAAGAAAAACAGTGGTGAATCTAGGAACAATAGGATGGGAAGGAGGTCCTTTCACCAGAATGCAAATTGACTTCATTGAAATGCCCCCCTGCAATAGGCTGAGGTATGTTGTAGTAGTAGTTTGCTTATTTTCACGTTTGGTGGAAGCGTACCCGACAAGAAGGAGTGATGGAATTACAGTAGCAAAACTCCTATTGAGAGAATGTATTCCCAGATTTGGTTTTCCAGTCACGATCGAATCAGATAGAGGGAAGCATTTTCATAATGAAATCATGAAACTGATTTGTGAAGCATTGAATGTACAGCAAAAACTGTATTGTTGCTTATCGCCCAGAGGCTTCTGGAGTGGTAGAACAAGTGAATGGTACCATTAAAAATAGATTGGGGAAAATATGTTTGGCCACAGGTTTGAAATGGCCTGATGTCTTGCCTCTAGTGCTCATGACTATTAGATATATCCCTGATAGAAACACTGGACCAAGTCCCCACGAAATAGTAATGGGGAGGGCAATGAGACATGTTTTCGTTCCTGTCAACAAACTACTGCCTATATCTGATGACTTAGTGTTGGATTATTGCAAGGGGTTGGCTGATTCCGCTCATTCTGTGTTTCATCAGGTTGGATCGGATGCAACCACTCTTGAAAAGAAGCCAACTCATGATTTAAGTCCAGGAGACTGGGTAAGGATTAAAGTACATAGAAGAAGAAATTGTCTTGTCCCACGGTGGGGAAAACCACGCCAATTGATCTTGACCACCACGACAGCTGTGAAATGTGCCAGAGTGAAGAATTGGATTCATGCGAGTCATACTTTGCTAATCCCTAATCCAGCGAATAACCCTGAAGAAGAATACTTGGAAGAATCTGATACCAGTTCCGAGTCAGATTCAGAAGAAGCAAGAACAAGACCGACTCCTGGAACGGGGGAGTTGGAATCAAGTCCAGTTATAGCACCAGAGAATTTGCCCTTAAGAAGGAGATTGGAGATTTCTGACACTAGCTCAGAGTCAGATACGGAACAAGGGCAAGTACATGAGAATGTAAAGGAAAACATTGAGGAAACTGTCAAGGAAATCCTTGATAAAGAAGCTCCACATGTAAGTACGAGAGAAATTCCACCTGAAGTCACAGAAGTAGATGGTGAGGAATTAGATACAGAGAGTAAGGGTAAGATTGTTGCGGAAGACCCCTGAGGAGGTGTAGGGAAACCACACATCCAGGCAGAAGAAGGGACAGTTGGTCAGCAGGAAGACTGCGTGGAAGAAACACGAGGAGGGACAAAATTAGATAAGGAACAGGAAGTTGTGGAAAGAAAAACTACCGAAAATAAGGGTAAAGGTGGAACCGAATCGGAAGACAGTGAGAAGGCCGAGTCCTGAGAAAAAGAGCATGGAAACCGGAAAGAAGTGAAAAGGGAAGTAAGTTGAAAAGATCAGCAAAGCAGGAAATTTGGCCGAACAAGGTAAAAAGATTAAGGTATCGATTGACACGAGTAAATCCATACAGAGCAGAACAAGTGAATGAGGTGTCTAGCCAAGAGAAATCAAAAGACATTGATCGGACACCCCTGGAAAAGGGAAAACGGACTAAGAAACCTAACCAGAAGTATAAGTCACCAGAAAGGATATACGTGGCACTTCCTGAAGTACAAGAGAAAGCAGACAGCCAAGGAGGTCTAGGTGTGACTATACCAGAAGTGGTTGAGGAGGACAAAGATTCGGATATCCTGAGAGTTATCTTGTCCGACATCGGAGAAGAGACGGATGTTCAAGAAATTCTGAACTGAGACTGTGAGAATAAAGTGAAGAACGATCAAATGCCAGATTGAAGGTGTTCCAGAGAGAAGTTGAAATACTGAGTAAAACACATATCTGAAAAGAACCAAGTAGGCGCTCAGAGCCTTGGGTATAGACAAAACTAGTTGTGAGTAGACGAGGCTAAGTCAAAAGACACTGATCATTTCCAAAATGGCCAACACAGAAGGTAGAAAAACTACATGTGTGTTCCTTCGAAGATGGTGCAAGGTGTGTTGTTGTTGTACAGGATTACTAATGCTTCTGTGGAGTGTATTAGCTTTAATAGTTTCATTTAAAGTAACATTCGAAACGATAGAGGGTCATAGTGAGAATAAGACTAATATAGAAAAGATTCATGATACTCATTCAACTGGAGTGATAGATAGAACTGATTTACATAAGGATAGGTCCATAACAGATTTTTCTAACAACGTTTTCTCAACGTTATTATATGAATACGTAAAAACTATGGATGTAAGAGATTGTTACGTCTGCATGCAGTTACCTGCATCAGTGTCTGAAGGTGTCACGTACCACCACCTTCCTGTAACATATGGAATAACATGTAGTGTATTAGCAAGTTTGTTTACTAAAACAGGGAAACTAGAATATTATTTCTCTGATGTAGATAAAAAATGTTCACAAGTACCTGTAGTTCCGGAATTAAATAAGATAAAACCTGGTAACGTTTTAGGTGAATATTTCTTAGAAACTAGAGAATTAACTTTAGAAGCAGTATTTAGAAATAATCGCACTTGTAGTCTGAAGAGGGAAGAAAATACCTTTTTGGATATGGTGGAAGAGAGGTGAATCAAGAAGCAAAGAAAGATACCGGAGGGAAAGGGAGAGAAAACGGTCTGGGATGTTAAGAGAGAAAAACATTTGAAAGGAGAAACCAGTCCGGCTATGGCTTTAGATTGGCCTCAGAAAGGGAAATTGTGTATTAGAAGAAATGCAACTGTGTATGATAACTATTTTATAGGTGCAAGTGAATGCCATGATACGTATAGAATCATGGGAGGATGGGGATTTAAAGGAGGAAATGATTCGGTATTCTCTGGATTAAATTTTATCTGTGGGAACAAAGCTTATTATCGATTACCGGACCATTGGTATGGCACGTTACCTAGGCCTGGTCTTCCCAAAAATATTTCATGTGGGAAGGGGAAAAGATGGTGCGCATGAGATAGGCAGACAACTAACACGTAGAAAGAGGGAAAGTTGGTCAGAAATTGTAGGGGGTATTTTTGGAGCACTGATACCAGCCGTTGGAATATCTCTGAGTGCACATAAAATTAGAAAATTGTCTACAGTAGTGGATCGCTTATCGACAAGCACTGCTGGAGGGTTCTTACTGGTAAATACCGAAATGGTTGCCATGAGAGCCATGGTGATGCAAAATCGACTTGCCCTTGATATTATTTTGGCAAAAGAGGGAGGAGTCTGAGGAATGCTGAAAGTGCAACATTGTTGTACTTATATTCCTTACGAAAGTCAAGATTTAAAGATATATATTAGGAATATAACTAACTTGCACAAGGAGATTGTTCCATTGGAGGTTGAAAGTGTTTGGGAGAAAATTGGGAAAGGATTTTCTACTATTAAGAACTTCTTAGTTAAGTTAGGAAGTACATTTATAGGCAAGATTCTAATTCCAATAACTTGTGTGGTAATATTAGTATTAATTCTGAGGTTAGGATGTGTGTGTATAAAAAGAAGAAAATTACAAAATAAAACAAAAAGAGAAGTCGCTAAGAAAAGAAAGGAAGAAAGAAAGGAAAGAGAAATAGGGGATATAGAACTGGAAGAATGGAAAGACAGTATATATAAGAAAACAAGAGAGGATGAGAAGGGGGAAACTATAATGTGACATAATAAACTTAAGAGAACTGAATTCATTTCCATAAAAATGTATCCAAAATTTAGTGGAATTTATGGTGATATTAAAAATCACCAAAGGGGGGATTGATGGAGCAGGTAAAACAAAATTTTGTATACCTTCTCTATTTTGCATGAAAATACTAATGACGTAATCAGTTTATATATTAACCTGTATTAACTGTATGCTGTGATTTATTAACCAACAAAGTGCACCTTTGATAAACACGAATTACACATGGGACTAATTGCTATTTGCATGGCAGAATAACCTTAATGACTAACTGTGGTACGCCTATTAACAATAGAAGGTGTGGTAATAGAAAATTGCATCATTTATATTGCTTTAGTGACGTTTGCGTTCCTGTTGGGACCAAATAGTGAGTATTATTGCTTTAAATGTCGCTACAAGCTAGGAAGATATTAATAAATAATGGGATTCGTGTGGGGTTAAACATTAGAATCTTCATTTCCATATATTTAATTATGTTTTATGTTTGTTTTGCTTAAGTTGGCATTCGGGCCTACCAAGCCATGGCATTCAAAATGGAGTTCGGAAGTGGCCACTGTCTTGTGGGCGCGATGTCTACTGCGCAGACTCGGATGGCTCCGAAAATCTCCAGGCATCCTCAATTCAGAGCACAGTGTTCCTTGTCAAGGATAGGAAAGTGGAGGACTGCCAGATTTCAGTCAGTGTAAATGACCCCAAGGAACAATAATCACAGAGAACGAAAGACTAAGGGGCATATCAGCAAGGCGAGGCGATAGAATTATCGCCGCTTTTGCGGCCTTTTTCGGCCGAAAAGCGGCGTTAATTGTATCGCCTAATTAGCGAGCTCACGCTAACGCGTGAAAACTTGCGTTAGCGCAGGAATTCCCAACGGCCAGCTTTGCATCTCTAATGAGATGCAAAGTGGGCGTTCCTGATCTGACATGACAGGAAAAATGTCGCTAAACTACATTTCTCCTATCATCAAGCCCCACGCTATGAAGCATAGCGGCAAGAAAAGTAGTGATAACCCCTGTTATCGCTACTTTCCTTACGCCTGCTTCAGGACTGACTTAGCCATGATATCCTATGAAAGGTGGATATCATGGCTAAGTTTGTGGGGCCCTATCAACAAGCTAACGCCACATTGCGTGAGATTATTGCTGGGTTTCCAGCGATAATCTCACGTTAGGCAGTTAGCGCGAGGATTTTTATCGCTTTTGAGATAAGCGTTGCTAATAGCACGCTATCTCAGCGATAAAAATCCACGCTAGCTGGTGATAATTATCCTAGCGCTAAGTGCTCTTAGCGATAATTTCACCGGTTGTTGTTGATATGCCCCTAACATTGTTGATACATCGGACTTTTTCGCATGAGAACTGTATGAGATCAGTGAATGACATAGCAAATCTTATGAGAACCCCAGATTATGAGAAAGGAAGAGTTAAATGGCAAATTTAAGGGGTCCAGCCAATCCCAAAGCGTTTCCAATTCAGTAAATGTTATATGTTCCCCAGAGTTTGTTACAAAAGGATAGTAGAATAGAGAGTAGTTCGTTCGGTCATCATCATCATCGTCGTGCGCGTTCCGGAAGGGTGTCCCGAATTTGTGCGATCGACTTGCTTTCGCGATTGCTTGGTCCGTTGGATATCTTTGGGACTGTGCCGTGCTGAGCGAAGGAACTTTTCGGACTTTTTGAGTCTTGGCCTGCATTCGATTGGGACGATTTATCAAAAGGGATTTGAGTTATGCAGAGCTAACAGAATTAGATAAAAGACCCCCCAAAGCAAGAATCGGTAAATATAAATGTCATGCTAAATTATGTTGATTAATTAAATTCAAACTTTGTTGACCGAAATGCCAATTACACAATTGCAAGCAAGTAATTAGATAAACTAAACATTAATTAACAGAAAAGGAGTTTGTGGTTCTTTTAAGTAGGGTATCAAAATAAGGATTCCGAAACTTTAAATGTGTGTTAGCTGGTTCTAGATCACCATCAACCAGTCCAACTAATTGGTCCATCGACCAAGTGGTGGAGTGCCTTGATGTTAAGGTTAGGATCCTATGAGTATTAATGTAAATATGTATATTTTGTAACAAATTTTCTTCCCTATCGGTAATAAGGTACACCCACATGTCCAGCGGATTCCCCTCACTATCCTGCGTGCGGATTTGAGTGAGAAGTGTGAGCGTTGGTGTTATTGGCCCCAGCAATGAATGTGTGTGTGAAAGAATAAGTACAGTCGACGGATCAGTGACGCAGGGAGGATACGTAAATGTGCCCCCTTTCCGCTGGAGCATGTGTTATCAGGCAGCTGAGTCCTAGGGACCATCTCACTGTCTCCTAAAGAGACTAGGGACATCTCTGCAGCACCCCACCCAACTTGGGCACCCAACTCCTCCCCCAAGGCTACACTAGCCAGTTTCCGGGGCGGTGCACCAGTGGGTGCAGTGGTCACTGTGTTGGGACACTTGGGTCTTCCTTGGAAGTGACCTACCTAACCACAACTAAAACATGTCCTGGGACCACTCTGAACAGTTTCACCTGTCGGGACCCATGGTCCCTTCTCAGTGGGAGGCTGGGAACCTTTACCTAGGTTCCCTTGGGGATTACTTTGGGGCCCTTTCTGGAACTCCTTTGGTTTACCCTTGTCCCCTCCACTCTTCTACTGGGGTCCCTGCCCACCTTTGACAGAGTCTCCCACAAGACCCTTGTGGACCCTGGTACTGACCCAACGGTCTGCCTCCACAGCAAGCTTCCTGGGATCAGTCAGCTTACTATCAATCAGGTGCTGGCTTAGCTCTGAAAAACAACTATTGGACAAGTGCTCCCATGTAACCAAATCATAGAGCCCCTGCAAGTCAGTTACTTTGCTACCCTTCACCCAACCATCCAATGCTCTGCAAAAAAATGACACATACTCCACCCAGGTACCAGACTCCAGCTTCTTGCAATTTCTAAATTTCTGCCTATAAAGCTCTGGGGTCAACCCATACCTGGCTACTAATGCTTCCTTCATAGGGGCATAGGACATCTGATCCTCAGTGGGCAGAGCTAGTATGGTTTCCCTTCCTTCACCCATAAAGCGGCCCCACAACCCCACTTCATCGCTACCTCATAGGCCTTAAACCACTGCCAAATGGAATGTATGATGATACAATGCAAACATTTACAATGCATGCCTTTACAACGCAGTTTTTACATCGCAACATCCTTTACAAGGCATGTTTTTACATCGCATGCCATCACAACGCATTTTTAGAAACTACATTTACAAGGCATTCCATTACAAAACATACCATTACAACACATACCATTACAATGCATATTACTTTTAGGGCAACAGTAGGGTAAGTGTTGGATAGTGTAGGGGTAAAATTTACTATTCCCACTCCAGTGAGTGCAAAAGTAGGCTAAGTGTTGGATAGTGTAGGGGTAAAAATTACTATTCCCCATTACTTACCTTATGTTGCGTTGTAATAACATGCGTTGGAGTGACATGCATTGTAATGACATGCGTTGTAATGACATGCGATGTAATGGCATGCGTTGTAATGGCTGTGTTGTAAAGGTACTATGATGTAATGACTGCGTTGTAAAGGTTGTTTCCCCTGCCCAATGTCCTCATGCTTTATGAATCCCTTAATGAAATCCTTGGGAATATATACTTTTCCTTCTACAGGCACTGAAGGTGTGCTGCCACCAGAGGGATTGCTCTCTAAGCTCTTCGCTTTTAGCTCCAGCTCCCTCAACACTCTCTCATGCTCTGAAAGCATCTTTTTCTCTTCCATGGGTAACCTCTTATTCTCCACCTCCAATTTCTTATCCTCCAAGTCACTTTGGCTCCTCAGTTTGAGCTTGGCCAGCTCCATCTCATGCACTCTGCTTCTCTCCCTGTCCTCTAACTCTTCTGGAGACGGGCCCTTTGAAGAAACACTGCTGCCCACCCTGGAAGGCGCTTTCCCCCCAGTCAGGCCCTACGGGCCCTCCTGCTGCCCATCTACATTCTCTGCCTCCTCCCTAGGCTCTTCAGGATGCTCACTGGCTTTCCTAAATTCCAACCAGGCCCTCAGTGCCTTTTGGTATTCCTCCTTTCTGGTGAGGCCTCCTATAGAGATTTTAAAATTCTTGTAAACAGCTTTGCGGTGTGGCACAGTGTAGGTATCAACCCTCTCTTCCTCAAACTCCATATCCACAGATGCAATGGATGCTGCTTTGCTCATGGTGAAAAATTGGCAGTTTTCAACAATAATAGAAGTTCCAAGGAAAAACTCTACCAAAATGTATGTGGGCGCGTAATGGTCTGCACTCACTAGTAGTGTACACCAATCACTGTATGTAAATCACAAATGCAAGTCCAGGATCCTCACCGCTGACCACCAATGTTAGAGATGGGGGTCTCTAGTTGGCAGAGGTACCTTTGTCCAAATATGGGCCCTTGCTTCTATTCAGGGTAAGGGGGATACACTCCTTAAATAACCCCTGCTCACCCCCTTGATAGCTTGGCACAAGCAGACAGGCTTATCTCAGAGGCAGTGTGTAAAGCATTTGTGAACACATACAGTAATAGTAATACAGTGAAAACACTACAAATGGACCCCACACCAGTTTAGAAAAAATAAGGAATCTTTATCTAAACCAAAACAAGACCAAACGACAAAAATCCAAAATACAGTATAAAAAATAAGGCTCTTAAATGGTAGAAATAGTTCAGTTCAATACAAGTTTTAAATGCAACACTTTTCCCACAAAGTACCTTAGATGCGTCAGCCACAACAAACAAAAGGGTCGCAGGGAAGGTGAGAGGAGGGGAGGCACCTGTTTCTTACTGTGTTCCTTTTACGATGCAACAAGGTGGCGCCTCAATGCGTTGCGATGACCCGGCGCGATGTGACAAGAAGGCGGCTCGATGCGATGCGACGATCCGGTACGATGCGTGAACTTTTGCAGCCGCACGGCAGGTGCTGCGCCGGTTTTCTCTGTTCGGGCTGGACTGTTCCCAATATGGCTGGGTTCAAACTGGAACGGCATGGTGAGCAAAAAAGTGATGGATTTAGGCCCAGATCTCTGTGCTGGGGTGAATGTATGACATTGTTCTGCATTCTGTCCATCAATTGTTGTTTTTGCATTTGTCACCCCGAGTGGGAAGGGTATGCCCAGACGTGGGTCCCTTGCTCTCCATGCCACTGGAAATCAAGCAAGCCTGGCTGAAGACGGCTGAAATGCCAGAAAACGGTCCTAGGATGCTTGTTTCCAGTCCAGGGAGGACCTGGCTTGGCAGTTCGGGCTGGACTGTTCCCATGAGGCACAGGGTCAAGACTAATTTGCATATGGCTGGGTTCAAACTGGAACGGCATGGTGAGCAAAAAAACGATGGATTTAGGCCCAGATCTCTGTACTGGGGTGAATGTATGACATTGTTCTGCATTGTGTCCATCAATTGTTGTTTTTGCATTTGTCACCCCGAGTGGGAAGGGTATGCCCAGACGTGACTCCCTTGCTCTCCATGCCACTGGAAATCAAGCAAGCCTGGCTGAAGACAGCTGAAATGCCAGAAACCGGTCCTAGGATGCTTGTTTCCAGTCCAGGGAGGACCTGGCTTGGCAGTTCGGGCTGGACTGTTCCCATGAGGCACAGGGTCAAGACTGATTTGCATATGGCTGGGTTCAAACTGGAACGGGCATGGTGAGCAAAAAAACGATGGAGTTAGGCCCAGATCTCTGTACTGGGGTGAATGTATGACATTTTTCTGCATTCTGTCCATCAATTGTTGTTTTTGCATTTGTCACCCCGAGTGGGAAGGGTATGCCCAGACGTGGGTCCCTTGCTCTCCATGCCACTGGAAATCAAGCAAGCCTGGCTGCAGACGGCTGAAATGCCAGAAACCGGTCCTAGGATGCTGTTTTCCAGTCCAGGGAGGACCTGGCTTGGCAGTTCGGGCTGGACTGTTCCCATGAGGCACAGGGTCAAGACTGATTTGCATATGGCTGGGTTCAAACTGGAACGGCATGGTGAGCCAAAAAAACGATGGATTTAGGCCCAGATCTCTGTACTGGAGTGAATGTATGACATTGTTCTGCATTCTGTCCATCAATTGTTGTTTTTGCATTTGTCACCCCGAGTGGGAAGGGTATGCCCAGACATGGGTCCCTTGCTCTCCATGCCACTGGAAATCAAGCAAGCCTGGCTGAAGACGGCTGAAATGCCAGAAACCGGTCCTAGGATGCTTGTTTCCAGTCCAGGGAGGACCTGGCTTGGCAGTTCGGGCTGGACTGTTCCCATGAGGCACAGGGTCAAGACTGATTTGCATATGGCTGGGTTCAAACTGGAACGGCATGGTGAGCAAAAAAACGATGGATTTAGGCACAGATCTCTGTACTGGGGTGAATGTATGACATTGTTCTGCATTCTGTCCACCAATTGTTGTTTTTGCATTTGTCACCCCGAGTGGGAAGGGTATGCCCAGACGTGGGTCCCTTGCTCTCCATGCCACTGGAAATCAAGCAAGCTTGGCTGAAGACGGCTGAAATGCCAGAAACCGGTCCTTGAATGCTTGTTTCCAGTCCAGGGAGGACCTGGCTTGGCAGTTCGGGCTGGACTGTTCCCATGAGGCACAGGGTCAAGACTGATTTGCATATGGCTGGGTTCAAACTGGAACGGCATGGTGAGCAAAAAAACGATGGATTTAGGCCCAGATCTCTGTACTGGGGTGAATGTATGACATTGATCTGCATTCTGTCCATCAATTGTTGTTTTTGCATTTGTCACCCCGAGTGGGAAGGGTATGCCCAGACGTGGGTTCCTTGCTCTCCATGCCACTGGAAATCAAGCAAGCCTGGCTGAAGACAGCTGAAATGCCAGAAACCGGTCCTAGGATGCTTGTTTCCAGTCCAGGGAGGACCTGGCTTGGCAGTTCGGGCTGGACTGTTCCCATGAGGCACAGGGTCAAGACTGATTTGCATATGGCTGGGTTCAAACTGGAACGGCATGGTGAGCAAAAGAACGATGGATTTAGGCCCAGATCTCTGTACTGGGGTGAATGTATGACATTGTTCTGCATTCTGTCCATCAATTGTTGTTTTTGCATGCGCTGGTTTTCTCGGCGTTGCGTCGGGACCCGGCGTGGATGTGGCAAGCTTCTTCCTGGTTGCTAGGTGAGGCATCGGAACCAGGTGCGGATGCGGCACACTTCTTCCCCGTGGCTCGGCAATGCGTCGGAAACAGGTGCGGATGGGACACGCTTCTTCCTCGTTGCGTCGGTCTTCCAGCTCCCAGCAACAAACAGTCTCTAGAGGTCCTAAACACTAGCAGGCACCTCTTTGCATGTTGGAATTCTCAGCAAAGAAAGTCTGGGGAGCTGGTGGTGAAGTTTTTGTGCCCCTTAGACTTCAAAACTGGAGGCAAGCTCAGTTTCAAGCCTGTGGAGATCTTTTCTTCAAGCAGGTGACAAAGCAAGCAGCAAAATCCTTTTTCTCCTTTCCTTGGCAGCCACTGCAGGCCAACCCCAGACAGCAAACAGCAGAGGGGCAGTATTCCTCCTCAGCTCCTCCGGCTCTTCTCCTTGGCAAAGGTTCCTCTTGATTCCCAGAAGTGATATCAAAGTCTGGGGTCTGGGCCCCTCTTTTTATACACCAAAATCCTTTGTTCTCTGAAGGCAGATGTGTCTGTACCCAGCCAAAACCAGTTTTGTGGGGCACTTTGCAAGTGCCCAACAACCTCCTTTGTCAGTGTGAGCCCTGGCTTCAGAAACACCACAGAGGGACTGAGCCGTCATTGTGGAAGGCAGGCACAGCCCTATTCAGGTGAACATGCTACTCCTCCCACCACTCTAAATGGAAACCAAGCCTATTGAGCCCTGCCCGAACCATCAGATTTCTGGAGCCACAGCCCTCCTCCAGCCCCTGTCATCCAAAAGCCGGTCATGCAATACACAAACCTAGCGGAGGCACACTGGATGGTTAGGCAAGAAAATACCTACTTTCTAAAACTGGTATTTTCAAACACAGAATGTAAAAATCCCCCTCACTAAAAGATGCATCTTAATATTCTGAGTTCAGGCATACTAAACTTTGTTTTCCTATCTTGTTCCTTGGGTCAGTTATGTTTATAGCATGTTATTAACTAACTCCCCATTCTGGCCTATGGGAACAGATAGTCAAGCCAAGGAGTGGGGAACACAATGAAAAGAAAAGAAATAGAAGAATAAACTCCATGGGTCATATGTACAGACACATTTTTCCATAGACACTGAATGAGTAAAGCCCTTCGATATATCTGGCCCCATGCTTCCATTTTGGATTTCTATGAGAGGCCTAGCAAGAACAGTATGGACGCCATCTTTGCTCAGGATAGAGAAATCCTTATGGAAGTTCAATGCAGAGGGATCCTAGGAAGGAGAAGCTGACCTGGACTGGAATGCTGTTTGTGCCGCCAGCCCAGAGGAAAACATGGCCGCCCGCAGGAGAAGATTAGCATTTTGTCCGTCAGCAGGTAAGTGAGTCAGTGGAACACAGTGATCCTTCAGCGCAGCAGGCCTCCTCGCTGCATTCACTATGCAGGAAGTGCGAGACGCTCTGTCCACCCAAAGCCGTGTCTTCAGACAATGGTGGGTTGAACGGCAACTGCTGCAGAGACCCAACATGCTCTGAAACAAAATCTGTGGAGGAACAATAAATGCAAATATGGGTTCTGGTGGGCCCATCCTGCAAGCTCCTGCTCATATTGAGCACTAGTACACTCTAACTCTTCTAATTAGCAGTATACATCCAATTGTGCAACTCTCATCCTCCTTCTCTAAACTTTATTTCCACCTGTCCTACACTAACCCCAACACTTCTACCTCACTGCACACTTCTTGTTCTCTAATTTCTATACCATCCATCCTCTGCTTCACATTCAGTCTTATCCTTGACCACTGTCTCTATCTCTTTAGTTTACCTCATCTTCACAGCCTTATTCCTCTCATTCACTCACTAACAACACTCAATGATACTTTTACCACCATTTCTACCTCTAATCTTCTTGCTATCGCAACCAGAGTTTTCCAACTACCTTGGTTTCCTTAAAGTTTACCACTCCTTTCTCTCACAGGCATATTACAGCCTCCTAAGTTCCTCTTACTTTGGTCATTCACAATTTTCATTTCCGCTCTCTCAACCTCCTCCTCCTCCTTCCTTTAACCTTCCTTTTAAAATTGTAATTTCATCTCTTACCCATTGTATCCAACCATTAATCCAGTTATATCCAAAGTATTCAGTCTGAACTCCTTATTCACTTAGCAAAGGATAGTTCTCTCCCTTTCCTTCTAAATCCCACTCTTTCCCAATCAATGTCTCCTTTTCATGCACTCCTTGCCATGCTGTAGCTACTTTTCTTATTCTTTATATCCTTTATGACCCTCAATTTCTTGTCTCCAAGTCCTTTGATATTTTCGTATCAGTTCTTTTCTATGTATGTATTTCAGTGCCTTCCACTGTCTTTTCTTATTGCTTCTTCCCGATTTCTTGCATTTTTTGGTTATTTTGCCCTTTTGTATATCTGTTTTCCTCTCGCTAGAAGATCTCCTTTTTCTTTCAACTATTTGTTTCCTCATTCTATGTATTGTTATCCCTTTTAATTTCTCCCTCTTGCATGTTTTCCTTCTTTTTCTGACCTGCACCTCTAACTTTCATCCCCAATTCTTATCCTCTCCCTTTCCATTTCATCTGCTGTTCTTTATCCTTTTATGTTCACTCTCCCATCTTTTTTGCACTTGTTGTTCTAGTCTTTTTCTGTCATCAGTCCTAACTCCCCTCTAGGTCATTGTCCTCATCTGTCTCTTCACCAGGCTACTTAAAACCTTCTCTCCAAGTGCTGAGATCACAATTGAAGAGCACAGGATTCACTTCAACGCCTGCAATAGAATACAATAGTGAAAAGCATCAATAGGTCTTTGGTCTTAAAAAGCACACATTGGTAGAGGAGTCCCTGGCACGGAAAAGAACTGCTTCCCTTCACCAACAGATCTGTTTCCCGTGCCTATATTCTCCTTGTGAAAGAGGAGAATACTGTCCCTCATTGAAGTCAGCCTGTGACTAAAGTGGGGTCCTCCACTGTTCCATGCTGTACGCGGTAGTGGGTGGAGAAAACTGTGCAAGACACAGCAGACCAATGGATGAAGAGGGCTGACTAAGAACACTTTAGGTAAGCATGTTATAGATTTATAATTTTAGTAAAATCAAAACTTCTTTCTAACGCCAGACCTAAAAATTCAGGGGGAAAAAATATAACTCATTGCAGGGATTTGGACACAAGCATATTAGCAGGGCATGGATACATTTCTTGTTATCTTTCCCTGTTTCATTTGAAACATTGTTGTCATTGATTGCTTTGTTTTTTGGCATTAGTTTACAGCAGTATTTTGTAAAAGGGTAATAGTTACATTCAAACTTTCATTGAGTTTGTACAGCCAGTGCACTTGGAAGGCAGATTCTGTGAAAGGCAGTTCCTGACAGTAAACAAAGCCTGAAGAGTCAGTGCCCCAAAACCACTAAGTAATCATATGGACCCTGTTGGACCTGGCCATCTCTGCAGGGTCCCTCCAAACTTTTTCCCTTCACCCTCCTGTTTTCTGAACCCGCTTGT
The DNA here is from genome assembly GCF_964204655.1 of Triturus cristatus. Classification (NCBI taxonomy): domain Eukaryota; kingdom Metazoa; phylum Chordata; class Amphibia; order Caudata; family Salamandridae; genus Triturus; species Triturus cristatus. Next base: position 134,102,499 of record NC_140590.1, on the reverse strand, counting down.
GTTGACTTTTAGGACTCTGCACATTTTATCACCACTAACTATTGCTAAAGTGCTTGTGCTATTTCCTTTACACATTGGGAAATTGGCTAACACCCAACTGGTACATTTAATTTACTTGTAAGTTCCTACTAAAGTGGTACTATATATGCGCACAGGACCTGTAAATTCAATGCTACTAGTGGGCTTGCCGCACTGATTGTGCTACCCACTTAATTAACCTTTTAAACCTGCCTCGTGCATCTATTGCAGCCTGCATGTGCAGTTTTAAACTGCCATTTTGACCTGTCAAAATAAATCTTATGTCAGGCATAAACGTTCTTTTTAAAAACATTTAAGTCACCACTAGGGTAGACCCTAAACAGTTCATTGGGCAGAGAGTTGTGTATTGAAAAAGTTGGGCATGTACTTTTAACTTTTAAATGCCCTGATAGTGAAAACTCTCAAATTATTTTTTTTGTATTAGTGCAAGACCAACCTCTCCCAAAGGATACTATTGGCATACTCCAGTCTGTGATAAGTTATAACTTTTGATTAGGAACAGGGAAGTAAGTCATATTTGGTGTCTGAGAAAAGCCTTTTGTGCCCCAAGACAGTTTGGGACCAGAGCAAAGAGAAGGAATGGGCAGACACCTCTGTGGGGAGAAAACTAAAGACATTTCCTACACATCAAAGTGTGCACCAGGTCTAAATTTGGATCCTTAGACAGACTCTTCAGATCACTTCTGGACCTGTGGAAGACTCAGGAGAAGGAGTGCTCTCCTGCCCTGCTTCTATGCTGCAAGAAGGGCTGCTCAGTTGCTCTGCCAGCTCTGCTGTCCTGCTGCTCTGCCTGCAAGAAGGATTGCTCTGCTGCCTGAGGAAGAAGGACTGAACCTGCACCTTGAACCCAGGACCACCAGAGTGACTCCAAAGGCTAGTTGGCTGGCCTCTTGTTCTGAGCTACAAGGACACAACACAATGCTCTGGGCAACGCATCACAACTTCTGTATGGTAGCTTTGCGAGCACTGCCCCAATTTGACACATCACAAAGCATCTTGATGCAGGACCACAAATTGCAGCGTCTGTCTGGTAACTACACACGCATGGATTGCGCTAGCATCTTGATGCCAACAAACGGCCCTGCTCTGTGCATCCCAACACAGCACGATGCAATGGAATGCACCTCCATGGAATTCTTAACAGCACTAGTGGCTTTATCGACCACAACTCAGTGTAACGCATCTCCACACAAGTCCTCACAGCACCAGCTGCTTCATCGACCTCCACAAAGTGTAAGGCATCTTAACGCCCTGCATCGCAGTACAGCTGCTTCACCAGCACCGATCTAGCGCAACGCATCTTGACACATGACCTGTCACCACAACTCCATCTACGGCTTCTTGACACCAGAGCAGTGCAGGGTGACAGAGGAAGGTCTCACACGCCTATTAACCAACATCACATTTTCACACATTGGTGTTCAGAGGTGGGATTGAGTACTTGTGTTTGTGCTTTATCATAGAGTGAATTTATGTGACACTAAAATTCCATATAAATAATTTGATACCATATTCAACTTTTCTTTTTTAATTCTCCTTGAATTCGCTCTTTATTGCATTTTCCAAATTCACCTCTACACTACAGCCGAGTCCAGATTATTCTGCAAGGACAGGGGGCTTCCAGCACAGAGGATCTCCAAAAACAAGAATTTACAGATGTCACAAAGTACCTCAGAGGAGGCCCACCAGTTACAGTATAAAGCACAGGAAGATGTGGCGGAGGATGGGGAGTTGGACGTTGAGGTGGAGGGGAAGCAGGACTGCCCCCTGCTTGAGGCCTCTGGAGGAGAGAGGTAAACCCACAGGGGTGAGGCCCCCTGCCAGATCAAGGGACGACCTCAGCATCTCCCCACAACCTATCCCCAGACGAGCCAGATAGAAAAGCAGAAAGGGAATTCAGGTTTTAGATGGCTAAATTAAAAATGGAAGAAAATAGAGTAACTCATGAGAGGAGCCTAAGGGAGCTGGACCTTTATGCCAAGTAAGTGGAGTCTACTACAATGGCGGCAGCCTATCCTCAGTGTCTACGGAAATATGTGCACATTCAGTTATCCATTTCCCAAATCTTGGTTGCTCCTCCTACTATTTTCTGATCTAAACAATCCCTGACTCAGATTTGCAACAACTTTTTCTCTAGGTTTTAAAGCTGTCCTCAAGACCTCTCACACCACTGTTTGATGCCGGGAGCCCATATTGCAGGTTCTCTACAGCGATAGCTCTCTCAAGTGTGGACCCCACCATTCAATATGGAATTCAGATGAATTTGTGGAGTGGACATAAGTCTTACTCCATTTCGTGCCACTATCGACCCTAAGTGACCTCTGACTCAATGCCACACCCATATATATATATATATATATATATATATATATATATATATATATATATATATATATATATATATATATATATATATATATATATATATATATATATAGAGAGAGAGAGAGAGAGAGAGGGAAAGACCCCCTATGAGCCCCGGTATGTATTCCAGCTGAAACCCTTTTCCCCATAAATAACAAAATAAAATGCATTCGCATGCAGCATAATTATGACCCTGTGGTTCATAAAATTAAAAAACAATCCCAATGGATCTCCCTGCCTCTTCAGTCAGTGGGAGTAAAGCGGTCTTAAAAGATTTTTTGCCCCAAGTACTCTGTTTTCCAATATTTCTTTGCCAATCACAAAAGCAATTATTTCCCAATCTCTAGTCAATATTTGATTGCTTTATGTGGACTAATAAACCCTCGGATCAGTTGGAAAGTGTTGACGCAGTCATACTCTAAGAGCAGCGTAGCTGCTCCTTACTTTGATGCTTATTACCTAGTTTCACAAGTTAAATATTTATTTTATTGGACACACCCTGAATTCTGTCTGTCTGCCTGAAGGAATTCAGACAGGATTTGAAGACATAGCTGTCCGTCTGATTCCACCTAGCAGCAGAAACCCCCAGTGCCTGGATAACCTCGTGGGTGATAAGCAGCGCTCTACAAATCCCATTTGTTTGATTGATTGATCTGCCCTCCCATACAATGGAACACGATATAGAAGAGAAGGTAACATCCCTTTAGCCAACTTTTTTGCGAGAAAGTGAAATTCCCTTGACCATGCTTTGACCTATTCTTTGTAAAGCCTACGCCTGGCATAGCTTGCAGAACATGCTAGCATAGACAAGTTGTTCTCTCCCTTGCTCTCAATTTGTAACAGTCCTCTGCCTTCTTCATCCTATGAGCCAAGAGCACAGACATGACTCACGTCTCTCGGGCTGCATACGTTGTGTGACTTCTGTACTGAAGGTATATTTCCTATGTTAGAGATATTTACACGTATATTGGTATCTGCTCCCATGGACGTATTCCTGCACTGGTACCTACATAAAGCATTGCTAGCCCACTTGCCGTATCTCCCTGGCATACCATCTACCTTCACGAATATAACCTTAACCTGTGCCTCCACCACTCCCAGTGACACAATTATACAGAGCAAACAAAGACTCTGCCCATGGGGACGTGTCATCATCTATGGTAAATGGGAGCAAGATTTGAATATATCATTGACCGAAGAGATGTTGATCTGCTGTTGTTCACAAACTAACAAAGTTTCCTTAAATAGAAGGCATAGGCTCCCCCATTTCAGATGTATACACCACCCACTACACACCAGCTCACTTAGAGGCTTTGTGACTTTAGGATGATGCTACATGTCTAAGGTGTCACCTTCCCATGAAAGGCTGTTTCCACCTACCTTGGGCTTCTCCCGGTGTGTTCTCCTACTCAAATCATCCAGAGATGTCTTCTATTCCACCCTCATCCCCACTGCAGGCTCTGCTGGGATTTTTGAAGACTGTACCTAAACACGTGCAGATTCACTTCTTGAGCTGTTGCAATGAATCCATGGACATCACCGCAGCTAAAGTACCTCTCAAATCCAAACCCAATGATATATGGTCCCCACTGCACTAATAACGCTATACCTGAAATCTACCCCACACCATCCTCCAACTAACGACCATGTGGTGGCTCCTTTTGATTGCACTCTGTGAATTATGTATTCTTTGTGATTCCATTGTGTGATGCTGCTATGTGTGCCTCGGATCCAAGCCATGCTGCCATTGTTATATTGCTACTGACCAGCTCTCTCAGTTTTCCCCACTGATAGTGCAGAGCGCCACAACACTCTTCGGAGTAGCAGTGCGCTTTAGAAATGTATTTTACGTTACATAAAATTTTACGTTACATTACCATGTAATTGACATTATTTATTACCTTGCTGAAGATGTGTTATTGTTGCAGAGTTTCATAAATAAAGTAAAAAATAAAACAAGCATAGGCAAACCAATATAGTTCCACTTTGAGAACTACTGGCTTTGCCAATGGTTTGGCCATGCTGCACAGCATGTTCAACAGAACAACAAATTGCCAATACTGATCGTCAATCCTATATTTAGTTCAATGGTGCACAGAAATGAAGTCTATGACACCCTTTTCAATAATTGAATTATTTCAACTTTATTTATACTTTCATTTGTTTTTTGAGATTCACAGAAGTTGTTTCTAATGTACTTCACCACTTCATATAGAAAAAATACTAATAATTAAAACCATTTTCAATCAAACTACACATGTTACCAAACTGCCCGCATTCACTTACACACTCCTTAGCACTAACATACCTGATTCGCCGCATTCGCAACCACACTACATCGCAGCCATACACAACCCTCAGCCTAGCAAAACATAAACTATACAATTAGTTGAAAAAGCAAAGGGTGACAACCAAACAACACAACATTTAGAGAATAGTCATTCAAGTGCACAAATAGATTACATAAACAGCTTTCTGAATTGACAACCAGATTTCAGTGCACGAAAGCAAACACTTTTTTATATATACAAGTTTGTTTGGTATACAACACGCAAGGTCGACGCGTTTAGAACCCACTCCTTAAGAGGGTTCTCTTCAGGACCAAAAATAGCTCTTATCTTGTAAAATTGATTCCAAATGTTCAATAGAGATATATCTATTGATAAGATATAACGTAAGCAAATTCACAGCTGTTGATTTGCACGTAGTAGAAGAGTAACCAGGCTTCGTTATGGGACTTCGGCGTATGTCAGAGTTCCGTCCTCGTATCACGGTTCTCAATCATGGTAACCGCATTCCATCTTAAGATTTTTGGGACTAATCACCACCAATCTTCAATTTTACTGCCGCGTTGCGTTAGCGTCACACGCTGCACGCCATTTCCTTATGTGCAGCATGGCTAAAACGAATAAAACAAAGTCAAAGTGAAACATAAAAAGTGCTATGACAGATGGGGACGTGAATACGGACAATGGGAGGTGTGCAAGAGGTCTTGGGGAAAGCACATGAACTACGGATGTGCAAAGCACACAGACAGTAGGCGCGGGGGGGATGTTCTGGGGAAAGCAAATGGACAAGGCCACAGACAACGATGGGTGGGCGGGGGCAGCTGGCAGAAGCATGAACAATATCCAGTTGGGAGGGATGGTTCTAGTGCAATCACACAGACAATGGAGGGAAGGTGGTTAGCCGGCACTGGGAAGGAACACAGAGGGGAAATGTCCAGGAAAAGGACACCTGGAAAACACACACACACTTGAAGAAAGGTTCAACAAAAAGAAACTATTAGAACCCTAAAATACAAGCAGTGAAAGGACACAGTAATGTGTACGCACTGGAGGGGAGATAATAACATGAACAGGAAGGAAGCCTAAGGAAGCTGACGAATAAGAAGCAACGGGCGGCCCTTTAGACCCTGTCAGGTAACAAATGATCTTGCCAGAGACCTACAAAGTACCCCATTCCCTCATCCAGGATATTTCCCCACTTTAAAGGTAGCCAGAACACATATATATGTGAAAATACTCGTAGAGGATAGGTTGCAGTACAAGGTGGTAGATGTAGAGTATACAGTAGAGTCTCTAAGGGTTGGAGGAAACTAGGGACCATTTAATACTCTCTAGGACATGTCTATTTAGGGTGTATATGGGAATATCAACACTTACGACTGGCAAGTATGGTCAGTAGGCCTGTCCGCAGCAGTGGCAAAGCAAGGTTGTGATGAGCCATAATGCCATCCCTGCCAAGTACAAAGCATCATGGGTTAGACTAACGCATTTTAGTGCTGGTATCCGCATCACCACATTAAAAAGCATTAATCATGCATATTAGCTCCTACAGGACCTCTGGGTTCGATGCGCTGAACAAGCCTGGCTTCATTTCACAGAATCAACCAGCGCACCTTTAGCTCGCTGTGGCAGTAGTTTATGCTATGCTGCGTGACGCTGCGGTAGAGCCATATGACACATCTGCTCCCGGATTTGAGCCGGGCTCGCTGGCAGTGTGAACACTGGTGCTCACATTATTTTTATAATCAATAATCAGCTCAAAGCAGGCTCAGATTCCGATCAATTCAAGCCCACTGGACGGCCACCTCACAGGCTCTCTGGCTGGACCACATGGTCAAGATGCAATGGTCAGGTGAATGGCTACAATACTTGAACCGGGGCAGTCTCTGCACTGTCCTCATGTCGATCCATCAGTGCCTGCTGACTTTTTATTTTTGGCAAGGCACCACAGACAGTGGTCATGGGAGCGCAGCAGCGGTCAAGTTTTTTTATTACTTATGTGTGACATTTCTACGGTTTCACAGTGTGAATGAGTGGCATTAGACTGCTGAATGTGTGACACCTCGAAAGACTTCTTCATGAGAAAATCAAATCAATGACTAGTATGTGTGTGCCTGTGAGTATTCCATTACTGCAGCCAGACATATAGCACAATAAACATACAGCCGTGACCAGGAGGGTAAATTAGGATGCTTCAAACAAGTGGGGATTTTGTTTTTCTCTGTCTTGATTTGTTAACGTATTCTACTAGACCAGTAATGTTCAAAGCCTTCTTAGAATGCTAAAGTAGCATATAGGACCTCCCTATCGCTAGTCTTATTCCTCAGCTTTTATTAATATGCGATGACTGGTGACCATGTGCTTCTTGGTGTATGTGTGTAAATTAAAGTGTTTAGTGCTAGTTACTGCATGCTGTGTCTAAGTCTCTCCCCAAGTTTGTTTGGCTTTGCCAATGCTTCTTGCCAATGCTTGTTACGACAGATCTCCATTTGCCATCAGCATAAAGGACAGACAAACTGAAGGCCTCACATTCCCTCATCGGGTTACACGCCTGGCATTCATCAGACCACCGGCGTTGTCAGTGCAACCGTTTTGAATTTAGTTTACCCACACCACTGGTAACCTCCCTGTCTCTGCGCCTATTAATCACTTAAGTACACTGCAGTAAGACGCCGTACTCAACACCTTTAGCAAACACCACTGCGCTGTGGCATGAGCAAACACCATTCAACGTTGATTCTGTACTTTATGAGCTCATAAAATAAAACAAGAACAAAAATAGTTTCATTCCGTCAACTCCGTAAACTGCATTTACTGAAGCCAGATCTTTTCATGGAATTTGATTCACCGAAATGATAGGCACCACAATATCACTACTTTGCTAGTAAGTGTGTGTGTGAGTGTGTGTGTGTACGTGCGTGCGTGTGTGTGTGTGTGTGTGTGTTATAGATTGCACAGTGGTCGCTGTGATGCCCTAAGAGGCCTAATTTGCATGGCAGCGCATATGCGCTTAATAATACACAGGAGCCGACTTGTGGTTAGTATGCACGCGGCTCCGACTAACTCCGTCGAGGCCACGCCCCTTTATTTAACCTCGCTAGCATCTGACGTCACGCGTCAGCGCTAGCGCGTCCCGGCAGCGCGGAAGGCTAGAACGCCTCGCGCATGCCGGACACTACACTCCTTCCAACCTTTATAAACATTAAGCAAAACATAGGACCAAAAATTCAACGATGAGTCTGTTACCAGTCTGCCAGTCCTTACAGGTTACACCATATAGTCCGCCAGCTGGGATGACGGTGCCGGGTTCTTCCTCAGGTTGTAGCGGGACGGACCGCCTCTGGAAAGGGCCACATCGGGGGCTCTGCGCCTTGGGGTGTTAGGCTCTGCCCGGGCTGGGGAACCGCCAGGCAGACTACCCCCCGGGGTGGCTGGGATGGACTGGGAACCACCATCCTCACTCCGACCGTCCTCCCCCTCCTGATCTCCGCTCGGCTGGTCGGGGTCCGGCCCCTCTGGCTCGGCCCCGGGACGTGAAGGTGTTCCTGGGTGGACCTTTTTGAAGAACGACACATCTCGCGTGACCGTTTCAGCTCCTCTTTGAGCGGTCACCATCGTGCCTGTCCGGCGGGTGACAACCCATGGTTGTGGTTCAAATGGAAGTCTGAACTTGCTGCCTGGGTAGCGGTCCTTTACATACACTCGGTCCTGTCGTTGTATCGTGGACTCTTTTGCACCCCTTCGCTGGCTGGCGCATCCGATTGGCTAGGGTCTTCTCATTTGAGGCTTGTGCCGGAACCCAAGTGGGGTGGTGTGGGATCGTGTCACCTACAATTCGTCCCATGGTGGCTGTTCCTGGTGCTGCCTCGGTTGTGACATGGGGGGTCATCCGGTATTCCCGCAGGAAACTGTATATCGCTCTCTCCAGTGGAGATCCATCAGCCATGGCGATGCGAATGGTTTTGTTGAGTGTCCTCATAAACCTCTTCACCTCTCCATTGGCTTGGGGCCATCTTGGTGTTATTTTGCGGTGGTGGATCCCCCAGCTCTTGAGGTACTCGGCAAACTCCTGCCCCTGGAAAGGCGGTCCATTGTCGGTCTTGACCACCCCGAAGATGCCATGAGTGGCGATGGTTTTCTCGAATTTCGCTATGACTTCCGTGGCTGTCTGGCTCCCCACAATTTCAACCTCTGGGTACTTGGTGAAATCATCGATGATGACCAACGCATACCGTCCATCGGGGAGGTGTCCGAAGTCGGCACTCACACACTCCCACGGTCTCAGGGGGTTATCTTCGGTCGCCACGGGGTGAGGGCGTTCCGGCTGTCCTGCGGCTTGGCACCACGTGCAGGTTCTCACCGTCTGCTCAACCATCGCATCCATGCCTGGGAACCAGACTTTGGCTCGGAGCCTGCCCTTTGTCTTGACCATTCCTTGATGTCCCCTGTGGGCGAGGTCCACCGCCTGTTGAGCGAGGCTGGCTGGCATGACTGGTCTCGGGCCTCGCAGAAGACATCCTTGGGCGTCGACGGACAGCTCACTCTGCACTTTCAGGAATGACTCCAGTGTCAGCTTGGCTTGGGGCGTCTTTCTGTTGAGCGAGGCTTGGATTGCCCTCCAATCTCCCGACCTGACAGCCTCCGCCGCTGCTCTCACGCATTCATCACCTTCTGAGGCTTCTATGATCGCGGCTAGGCTCATTGGGAGGGGTCGTGACCGCTCTGTCACATACCGGACGTACTCCTCTGTGTCCTCGGCCTCCTCCTTCTCTTCTGTTGTGGCTTTCTGCGGGTGCCGTGACAGGTAGTCCGCCGGGTTCGTGGCCCCGGGTTTGTACTCCACTCAGTAGTCGTACCCTTGTAGTTGGAGTATCCACTTTTCAATCCGGGGTGGCGGCTTTGAGGACGGCCCTTGGAACAGAGGAATGAGTGGCTTGTGGTCGGTTGTTACCGTGAAATGGTGTCCATACACGTACACGTGAAAATGCCGGCATGCCCAGTGGATGGCGATGGCTTCTCGCTCGATTTGCGAGTACCGCTGCTCTGTTTCGGTCAGGGACCGGCTGGCGTAGGCAATGGGTGCCCACTCCTCGTTGTCCTGGAGCTGTGTCAGGACTGCTCCCAGCCCAAACGGGCTCGCGTCGACCGCCACGTTGGTGGGCTTCACCGGGTCGAAGTATGAGAGGGTAGTGTCCACGGACAGGGCAGCCTTCGTTGCTTGAAACGCCTGTTCCTGTTCCTGGCCCCACTGCCACGTGGTGGACGATTTGGTCAACTCTCTGAGGGGTTTGGTGAGGTTGGAGAGGTCCGGGATGAAGCGGCCGCAGAAGTTGACCATGCCAGGGAAACTCCGGGCCTCCGAGATGTTCGTCGGAGCTGGGGCATCTTGGACATCCTTCACCTTGTCCGGGTCTGGGGCCACCCCTTGGTCCGAGAAGGTGTACCCAAAGAAGCTGATCTTTTTCTGCAGGAACTGACACTTCTCCCGGTGCAGGGTCAAACCTGACTCCTGGATCCTCTTGAGGACCCCTCTCAACCGCTGGTGGTGTTCCTCCATGGTTGACGCGTATATGAGCAGGTCGTCGCTCACATTGAGCACGCCGGGGAGCCCACTGAGCACTTCTCTGATGGTATTTTGGAATACCTCGGCGACACTCGAGATGCCGAAGTTCAGGCGCCAATACCGTCTGGGGCCCACATGGGTGGAAAACGTGGTGATGTACCTCGAGTCCGGATGAAGTGGTAACTGGTGGTAGCCTGACCGTAGGTCCATCTTCGAAAACCACCTGGCCCCGTTCAGCTCCCCCAGGATGTCGTCACTGGTGGGCGTCAGGTGTCGCTCTCTTTTGACCGCGGCGTTAGGGAGGCGCATGTCCACACAGATGCGGACTTGTCCTGGCTGCTTCGGCTTCCTGGCGATGACGATCGGGGATACCCACGGGGTTGGCCCACTGACCTTCTCGATGATGCCTTGTCTCTCCTGGGCCTCCAGCTCCTCCTCGACCTTCTGCCGCAGGTGGAAAGCAATCCTCCGGTGTCTCAACGCCACTGATTGGACCAATGGGTCGATGTGTAAGGATACTTCCTTTCCTTTCAGGCACCCGATGCCGTTAAAGACTTCTCCAAATTCTTCCATGATTGTATCCAGTTCTTCCTCCAGGACTGCCATGGCGAACGAGATCAGTCTCAATTCTTCGGCCGACTGCCTGCTCAGCAGCATCCCGCTGCCCTCTTCCGTGACATAGACGGTGGTGTTGATGCTCCTCTCACCATGTTGTAGCTCTGTTTTGAAGCACCCGATGAGGGGAATGGGCGTCTTCTGGCCGTATGCGAACACCCGAATCTTCGCCTCTCTCAGCGGGGGTTTGACCCGCAGTTGGTGGTAGACATTGGCGGCCATCAGCTCGATGGATGCCCCAGTGTCAATTGTCGCCTTTACCTCTTGACTTTGTACTAGGATGCGACATTTCGGAAGTCTGCGCTTCTTCTTCTGTGGTTGATGGATTGCGAACACATAATGGACTGGGAACTCTTCGGTGTCATCGTCCATGTCCTCACGGTCTGCTTCTTCTCGTACCGCATGGGCCGCCTCCTTCTTGGCTCTGGTGGACCGGCACACCGCCGCAAAGTGGTTCATCCACCCGCAGGCGCCGCACTTTTTCCCTCTGGCCGGGCAGTCTTGCATGCGGTGGGGTTGGCCGCCACAGTACCCACAGTCTTTCTTCTTTGCCTCCGGCTGCCGTTTCCCTCCGGCTTGCCTTCCTTTTGGCCGCACTACGTTCACCGCTTCCGCCACCTGCACTTGCTCCGTCTTGACAGGGCGATGTAGGGCCGCCTCCATATGCGAGGCTCTCGCTTGCGATAGCTTCTTCGACCGTCCGAGGGTGAGGATGTCCGCCAGGGGCTTTCCTTCTTCTTGGAGGACCGTGACACGGAGCTTAGACGAGTAACAACCCTGTATGATCTGCCCTCGGATCTCCTCCTGTTCGTCGCGGAACCCACACGTGCTGGCTAACTCCTTCAGCCTACCATGGAACGCATCCAGGGACTCATCCGCCTCTTGTTTGGCCTGACGGAAGATGAACCGTTCATAGTCTCTGTTCGCCATTGGCTCGAAGTAGGCGTTGAGCGCGTTCAGCAGTGTGTGGTATGTTTTCGGCGTGGCTTCCACGAGAGTCTTGTAGATGCGGTGGATGTCTTTCCCTCCTAGGTGGAGCAGCAACGCTCTGCGCCGTTCCCTCGCGATGCCAGCCCCTTCGAAGTAGATCTGTAGACGGTCTGTCCAATCCCTCCAGCGTGGGGCCAGGGATGACGGGGCACCGTCAACGGCAAACGGCGGGAATGGACGCCATCTTGGCACGTGCGCAGCACGCGGTGGAACTGGCTTCCTCTCCTCTGCGTCGACGCCACCAGGCGTGCACCCTCTCCAGCCGCGGCACGTAGACTTCCCTCGCGCGTCTATACCCAATGGTGGGCGCGCCTACCTCCAGACGTCATCCGCGGGACCCCTTCGGCGCTTCTGGGTTGGGGCGAGCACACCCGGCATAGGCCCGAACCGTAGGAGGGCACGGTCGTCGTCAGGCACCTCGTGGGGCAGGTGTGGCACCACCTGGGTGAGACATACCCCTCACCGGCCGTGGATTGGGGCACCTGGGCGCACACAGCGTCACCGTCGACGGCTCGGTGGGCCTCCAGGGCACTTGCAGTGATCCTCACCAGGCCTCTTAGCAGGCTCCGCCAGGACACCAGGAGGGGGCCTGCACACACAGGCTCAGGACAACTGGGTGGCCAGAATGGGTATTGTGGGGCACAAATAGCACATCAGGGCTCAAAAGACCCTCGTCGCCATTGTGATGCCCTAAGAGGCCTAATTTGCATGGCAGCGCATATGCGCTTAATAATACACGGGAGTCGACTTGTGGTTAGTATGCACACGGCTCCGACTAACTCCGTCGAGGCCACGCCCCTTTATTTAACCTCGCTAGCGTCTGACGTCACGCGTCAGCGCTAGCGCGTCCCGGCAGCGCGGAAGGCTAGAACGCCTCGCGCATGCCGAAAACTACAGTCGCCACTCTGTAGATATAGTTAAGCTCAAAGTTCGATTGAAAACACATTTATTGACTTAGATATAACTTTTTCTCCGTGATGATTTGCACAAAATGTGACCCTCCACTACCTTTGCCCGCTTTGATTTCGGATGCCCAAGTTCTGTGAAAAAATGTGCAGGGGGATACGGTTAGGAGGTGAAAAACAAACATTTGCAATGCAATAGGTCTCGCATTTTTTTCAGTCAGAGCTATTGCCGTTGCAAATGACAATGTTTTTTTTATCTGGTTTTGTTTGGAGTGTAGTGGATGTATGAATAGAGATATAGCTTCAGCACTGTATAGACGACTTAGAATGAGGAATTACCATTGGGACTAGAGAAGCAGCTGCAGTATTGTGTAGAGGATTTAGAATGAGGAATTACCGTTGAGGGCATAGAAGCAGGTAGCAGCAATGTGTAGAGTATTTAACATGAGGAATTATCGACGGGATAAGAGAAGCAGGTGGAACACTGGTTAGAGTAGTTGGAAGGAGAAATTATTGACAGGAGGATGTAGAATGAGGAGTTAGAGATGAGAGCAGAGCAGCAGCTGCAGCAGTGTGCAGAGGAGTTAGAACGAGGACTGAGTATTGGCACCAGAGAATCCTGTAGCAGCACTGGCTACAGGATTAAGAATGATGAATTACCAGTGGGAACAGACGCAGCTGTAGCACTGCTTAGAGGAGTTAGAATGAGGAATTACAAGTGCGTCTAGAGAAGTAGCTTCAGCATTGTTTAGAGGAGTAAGAATGGGGAATTATTATTGGCATTAGAGAAAGAGCTAGCAGCATTGGCCATAGGAGTACAAATAAGTAATTACCAGTGGGAAGAGTGATGCAGCTGCATTACCGCTTACAGGATTAAGAATTTAGATACTATTGGGAATAGAGATGCAGGTGTAGCAGTATGTATAGAAGGTAGAATGAGTAATTGTCGATGGGACTGCAGAAGGCTGAGTTAACAGCAAACAAATCCTGGGCGCAAATACACAGAAGAAAAGGAGCAGCGAATACGCCTGCCACACTGGCACACATAGCAAACATAAACACAGTGCTGAAAGGCCATTATAGAGGTTCATCTTTAAAAAACAAAATGCAAAAAGCAGTGGTACTGCATTTATCAACTTCAAAAGGATGAAATGCTGGGTGAACCCCCGGGATGCGAATTTTCGATTTGGCAACAGGCCCACAATCTCAGTTGGAAAAAAGAACAACAAAAAAATATATAAGTTGTAACAAATGGACCACAGCAAGATTAATATTCTGGCCATCACAACACATAACGTCAGAGCAGGTGTTGGAGTTTTGGACTATGGAACGTCTTACTACAAGTCTTATGGTCTAAGGACTGTATCACAACACCACTGCAGCAGTCAGCGTACATTATATATTATCACATACGAAAGGCATGTCACATACATGTTCTAATAAGCAAATTAAACACAAAAAAATAGCTCCCTAAATAAACAAAACCAAATGGCAAGCAGATAAATGAACAAATATGGAGCGGAGTTTGGAGCATGAAACTTACACCCGGTGCTCCAAAGCCATTTGTGGTGGTTAATGATTAAAAAGGAAAAGCAGACAAAGAAATCCCGCACAAATGAACACGGAACAAAAGGAGCAGCGAACTCGTCTGCCACACCGGCACACAAAGCAAACAAACCCAGTGCTTTTTATTAGCGTGTAAGGGGCGTTACTTTGCTGTTTGTGAGTTGCATTTAGCTTTTTACAGCTAAAATGAGGCATAAAAGCCACGACATAAACAGAGCTCTGTGCCAGCTCTTACGTCACCATTCTGTAACTCTTTAAACTTGGTTACAGCGATTCTATTTCAAAGAGGTACATGGTACATTCTGTAAAGATGCTTCTTTTAAATTGGTGCAGCAGACAGAATTTCGAGACAACATTAAAGAAAGTCTGCAGTCTAATAAAATGAAAAATGCAAAAACAACAGTTGATGGACAGAATGCAGAACAATGTCATACATTCACCCCAGTACAGAGATCTGGGCCTAAATCCATCTTTTTTTGCTCACCATGCCATTCCAGTTTGAACCCAGCCATATGCAAATCAGTCTTGACCCTGTGCCTCATGGGAACAGTCCAGCCCGAACTGCTAAGCCAGGTCATCCCTAGACTGGAACTAAGCATCCTAGGACCGGTTTCGGGGTTTCACCCCTCTTCAGCCAGGATAGCTTGATTCCAGTGGCATGGAGAGCACGGGACTCACGTCTGAGCATACCCGTCCCACTCGGGGTGACATGCAAAAACAACAGTTGATGGACAGAATGCAGAACAATGTCATACATTCACCCCAGTACAGAGATCTGGGCCTAAATCCATCTTTTTGTGCTCACCATGCCATTCCAGTTTGAACCCAGCCATATGCAAATCAGTCTTGACCCTGTGCCTCATGGGAACAGTCCAGCCCGAACTGCCAAGCCAGGTCCTCCCTGGACTAGAAACAAGCATCCTAGGATCGGTTTCGGGCTTTCAGCCCTCATCAGCCAGGGCAGCTTGATTCCAGTGGCATGGAGAGCACGGGACTCACATCTGAGCATACCCGTCCCACTCGGGGTGACATGCAAAAACAACAGTTGATGGACAGAATGCAGAACAATGTCATACATTCACCCCAGTACAGAGGCCTAACTCCATTGTTCATTTGCTCACCATGCCATTCCAGTTTGGACCCAGCCATATGCAAATCAGTCTTGACCCTGTACCCAATGGGAACAGTCCAGCCTGAAATGCCAAGTCAGGTCCTGCCTGGACTGGAAGAAAGCATCCTGGGCTCACTGTGCCACTGGAATCAAACTATCCTGACTGAATCGGGGTGAAACCCGGAAACCGGTCCTAGGATGCTTGTTTCCAGTCCAGGGAGGTCCATCAATTGTGTGTCTTTTGCTTTCTCGGTCTAATAAAACAAGGCAACTCAAAGTTCAGAGGTCATCCACTGTGAGTCAGTGCAAAAAAATGGGGCGACGAGCAGGAAATAATTTAAAAACAAGCATATGCAACCTGTACAATTAACACATTTAGTAAGCTATTCCTCCAACTCTCAGCCAGACAGCTCATCATAATTATATTCCTATGATGCCAACACAACATAACCTAAAGGTTTGTTACCCCTGGGTGTGGTCAGGAACGTCTTGGTCCCCCACAGTAAAGCCTCGTGGGCCTCGAGGCAGCAATCAGCCTGACACCGAGGGTACCGTGTACGAGGTTTTTCCGCATTGGCCTCATGGAGGTAGCCGTGTTGTCAATCATCATTCACTTGCAGCTCTGGCGGCCATCTTTTAGAGATTAACAGATTGCCTTTCAAGCCTCTGTAACTGTGCAGAGAGTTCAGAAAACACAACAGGATTGGTAAATACTTCATTTCATAGAGAATACACTTTATATTTGAAATAATTATTTGGGGGTAATTCATTGTAACAATGTTCTGTACTACATCACTAATCCTTTTTGAAAAGGGTTTTTTAATTCACATTTTTAATGTAGTTTCGTTAATGGTTCAACAGTGCCATGTCTCTGCGCTGTTGGTCAAGTACAGCAATCAAAATCCAAAAGGTCACGTGCGTCCCTTTCCTTGTGACCATTTAAGATGAGAACTAGCGAGATCGGCAGCATGGCACAAAAAATAGTGCTGTGAAAAGCACAGCTCGAATTTACAATTAAACAGTAGCGCTTGTGAAAACCACAGCAATATAAAAAAAAATAACGTAAGAAGAAGCTAGCAAAAGCAGGCGGCCCCCATATTGATATTGAAAGCGCAAGCCCGGTGCATTGTCCAGATATGTAATTTGTCCCAAGGAAAAAAGTAGTCCTCAGAGGAATACTTAAACTCTGACACTGTAGGGAGATAGTACTCGGCCGGTGCTCCGTAGCTGGAAAGTGGAAACAGAAAGGAGGGAAAAGAGGAACAATTGACCAGTAGCAAGAAAGGATTTTCAAAGGACAGTGGCAAAGACAAATAAAAAGCGAAGGCAACCAGGGGGTGGAGTTTAACTCCAAAGAGCCTTCTCAGGGCATCTACAATAGGTCGCTAAGTGACAGCGCAAGTGCTGTTACGCTAGACCTAAAAGGACTTCCCATTGTAGCCTCCATAGGAAATTTTGCTCACGCCTACAGCCCAAACTGCTAAACAGATTTATACCATACTTGGCATAAAAGCAGAGCATACACACAAAGGATGCCTTTATTGGTTTGGTTTACATTTGTTCACTAGTTTTTTTAGATATTGGTGTTTAAATAAGTTTCCAGTCTGGCTTTAAAGGGTTAACACTATAGTATATCTCTGCTGTTTGGGATTTGCATTTAACATTTAAATAAAGGGTCTATAAAGTGACAGTGTAGGCACACCCTGACCCCGAGGCCATAGAAGGTCCGGGGACCCCAAAAAGTAACAGGATTCGCAGGTCCAATTACTGACTCGTGAATCCCCAGCACCTAAAATGGTGGCCAGTTACCAATGTGACCATCTTGGCCCTGCAGTTCCTGGCCGCCATGTTAGGTGCCATGGATTCAGGACTCACAAATCACTCATGAATCTGAGCACTCTCTATGCTATGAAGCTTGAATCGGATTCACAAATCCCAATTAGTATTCGCAAATCCGAAAAAAAAAACCTTAAAAAGTAAAGGCCTGGCCTAAGGCGAAGCACACTGGGCCAACCATCATGCACATCAGGGTTCAGCCACCTGTGTGCTGTGCACATCTGAAGGACTTGAGCATCAGTGAATATCTGCCTTTGGTGGGGTGGGTGCAGGGCCTAGCTGCAGGCTCTGCAGCGCACAGTCAAAGGCCGGAAGCAGTGGGGATTAACCGCCTGCAGCTGTTTGAGCCCAGGACCTGGCTGCAATCCAGATGTTGCAGCCAGCCCCTGCTGCACACGGACAAAGCCCTGGGCAGGTGGAGCCTAGCCAAAAGATATGTCAGGCCGCCAGTCTTACCCTGCTCTATATGGCGGGAGGCTGTGCATTGCGCCCATTCAAAAATAGGTACATCGTTTAAAAAAAAAAAAATGACTTTCACTGAAAAAGAAAGTCCAAAACCTGTGTTGAGGTGCTGGCTCAAATGTTTAAAACACTGAAATTTGCCGGTAATCGTTTCCAATGCACAAAAGAAATACCATAGTTCAGACTGCTTGATATTCTCACTACACTTAATTTTAATTGTTATGATAACAAATAAGTATTAATTAAGACAAAAATACGGTGAGCGGCGCAAATTATGGTGTGTATTATTGGCACGCGTAGCTTGTTAATTTCTGTGGTTTTGCGGTTTTACAAGTTTGAATCAGAAATATAGCTAAGATTTTAACTGGATTTTCTTTCATTCAGTCACCACTGTGTGGGTATAGTTTGGTCAGAGTTTCCATAGAAAGGGGTCCCAATAAGTTGGAAGGTTTGCTTGCTGACACAGTAAACAAGCATTCACAATGCAATAGGTCTCGCATTACTGAAAGTTTGAGCTATTGGCATTGCATTATTATTTGCAACTACAATAGGTCAAACTTTCAGTAATGCATGACCTATTGCATTGCGAATGATTGTTATATGTAGTTCTAAAGGAGAAGTTAAATAACCTTGACAGCTAGAGGTAAGTCGTAACTGTGAGTTTGTATTTTAAAGAGAATCACAAGTTGCTGAGATAGTTATTTTTAGGTCTCGCCTAGGCAGCGCTTGCGCTGTCTCGTTGAGACATGCAGTATACACTATAGTGTATAGAAGCTCCACCCACTCTCCACCCATCATTTTCATTGGTTGGTGTCCTAAATGGTGCCTTTCGATTGGTTGTAGGCTTGTTAGTCCCTCCTTATGATGGACATGTCTTCATTTGTGTCCTTCCACGGCTACATTGCTTGTTTTATTTGTCTCTACCAATGCTTGTTTTATTTGTCTCCCCACAATGCTTGTTTTATCTGAGATCTCTGTTTAATTATTTAGGATTAATACATCCCACGCCACGGACCTTCTTTTAATTATTTATAATAAATACAGCCCAAGTCTAGGATCGAACTCTGCTCTCCAGCTCCAACGTCGGCAGCTTTATATGTTACGCCACTGCTCCTCGCTTCAAGACAAGCCCCCTTAAACTTAAAGGGGTTTATCTTTGTTTCCATTGCGCGCACTTTACAGTGCCCCTGGGGCAAAAGCAGGGACCTACTAGAGTGCTTCTCTATCAGAATGCACTTTGCGGTCCCCCCGGGGTACAAGCAGGCATCCACTTCAGCATGCCTAAGCAAGCGTGTGATGAGTGAATGCGTGTGTGTGTGCGTGCGCAGGCGAGGCTGCATGAGTGGACGGATGGCGAATTTCACGCCAACCAGGATGTTTGAACTTTTCTGCTGTCATTAGTGCATTACATGTATCCCATTACTCAGTCGCCCTCGCAGCAGCTTCAGATCTGCAGCATGACTCATCCATTTTGAACGCGTGAGATTTGCACTTAGAAACATGTTGAAACGTGGAACATGTGGTTTAATGTACAAAAGCCACTTGATTGCCTTTGTCGAAGCCTGTTTAAATTGTGACTGAGTGCAGAATAAAAGAGTTTGTATTATATTACAAGATCACCTACGCCGCGCCCTAATTCTCGGGAGTAGTGCTTAGTGTGGGAAGCTGTCAGATCTGGGGCACCCATCAAAACAGCATAAAAACTAAAAACAGTCTCCTTGATTTCAGCAGACAATTTAAAAAGTGCCATACCAGCTTTGAGGTCGTCTACTAGTTCTAACTTTTAACTTTATCTCGCAGCACTTTGCATTATGGGAGGCGCACTTTTATATTTGAAAACATGTGCTGTCTAGAATGCAAGATGATAGGAGTGTACTAGGCCGAAATGGTGAAACATCTCGAAACCGACATGTGAGTTTTTAAGCTCAGTTTGGGGGATCGGTACAAAAATGCGCCATGCTAAGAGTGACATTTATTTCTGTGTCTCGGCTGGCATTTCATTGCTAACTTCCGTAACCCGTTCCTATTTTGTCAGAATCAACATGTCGATTTCTCTCTCTTTTTGCGTAGTGTGGCTTTTACAGTGAGCGATGAAGCAGAGGGAGAAGCCGCTGCCTTGCCTCTTGAGTTCATAGTCATGACGTAGCGGCTGCTGAGTCAAGCTCTCAGCGCATGCGCCGTGCTCTAAGTTGCAAGCTCCAGCGCGTTCCATAAGTGCACGATCTTGAATAGTTCCCAGTCTCCGATTTCCTCTGTGTGCCAGCTACGCCCTTGCTCTGTAAGTACTGCATATACACACACCGACGGCAGCGTTTTAGTAGGCGAGGGATAATCGATCAGATTCATATATCAGTATAAAATGCTTTTACTAAAATTATACATGCTTCCCTTCTCAGAAACGCAGTGGACTTGTGCACCTGCTACAAAAAACAAATGTTTGTATAGCGCTTCATATTGTTGTTAATGACAGATATTAATATTGGCTAATGTAATAGTAATTAATAAAACGACACCACAAAGATGCAAGTCTGAGTTTGCCGTGCCAAAGCCTAACCGAAAGCCACGGGAGTCTAGCAAAACTGACTGAGGCATCTTGCAAAAGAGTAAACCTATGACTACAAGCGACACACAGCCCCACACACGCGAGCGCGCGTGCCAGCGCCTGAATGTCACCTATAGGCTACCATAGGTTTTGTCTTTCACTTTAGTTAGGGTCAAAAGAATGAATATCTTTGAGCTCGGTCATATTAACGGGTGTTACTGCAAAGCATTTATTACTGGACAAGAGTGCTATATATTGATACTGTTAAATCCGTCCAGCTTACCTGTTAATATTGGAAGCACACGGAGCGCTAAAACCCTCGTTTCAGGATAAAGATATGGCCCGAGGGCCGAGCACCAACACGAATCTCTTCTCTGTGAAATCCCCTCCGAGGTGTTGAGACCGCAACTTTCATCGCAGGAAGTGCACTTAAGGAACTGGCTCTTTTTCGTTTCTTTTGAGCTAATGAGAAAAGCGCGAGGGGCAGAAAGCTGCTGTGGGAGGGGCATTTCGAGCATGAAATAGGAAAGTTCACATCATATTTTTATACACAACCAAGGGTGCTCCTTTGTAAATAGGATTTGTGTAAGCATCGTCAAGCCCTGGTCAACCAGTGGCACCTTCAGAACGGGGACTGGAGAAAGGAGGAACGGGGCGAACCAAGGGCCAACAGATAAAACTGGTGGAGTCACGTATAATTGGCAATTGAGAAAAGTGTGCACCTCACATACACCCTCACTCATGCTCACTCGCCCTCTCCCTCGTCACTTGATCTCAGCTGGCAAGCTAGACAAGTGAGTTAGACGTCTGGGTGCCACTAGCATCTCATACATGTGAATGCTGATATGGCTGTCTCGGCCACCCATTTTTCTAATGTTGATAACCGAGTACAGACTAGTGACTTCCCCACGTGCTACCTGTCTGCTAATGCACCTTGTCAGGGGGACAACGCATTAGGCCAATCGAATTACAAATACAAGTTCAATGACATTGGATACTAGTAATAATCCATATTTCATACACCAGGGTTCTCCAAAGTCGGTCCCGGAGGGCCAGATACATGACAGATTTTTTACAACAACGACATTTATCTAAATGGGGATATGCTAGAAATCTGGCATGGATCCGGCCCTCCAGGACCAAGTTTGGAGAGCCCTACCCTTCACCATAAAAGGTAAAATCATGGTAGCACCTGTGATAAATGGTCATTGTACGATGCTTTGCCTGTCAGGCCATGTTAATGTGCACCAGAGAAGTTCCTCTTCCCGTCATTCTTCTCCCACAGCATGCCTACTGTTTATCGCCACTCTTCCCTTCCACGTGCCCACAGCCTCCTACTTCAAATATTCTCATCCCCTCAACATTTCTCCCACGTTGTTGTTTTCTCAATCCCTCTCCTTCCTTTCTAGATTGAGCTATTCCCTCCTTTTCATCCCTTCAGCCCCTATCCTCGCCTTTTCTCCTTAAATTTCCACATTCTGTCATTCTAATGTTGTCCTTCTCTCAGCTGTCTCTTTTACCTTCTCTGTCTGTCTAATGTCCTCTCCTTTGTTTTTCTCTCAGTTTATCTCACTTTCCTCTCGTTAGCCTTCCTTCTGAATCCTCTGTGCGCATCATCTGCCACATGTTTTGTACTGTACACCACTCAATCTTGCTCACTAGTTTTTTACGGTGTAGGATTTCAATGGACACTGAGTCACACCGTGCTGAGTAACGGCCGTTTTTTAAAGGGGGCCTCGAAATGTGACTCTATCTGGCTTTGTTTTGTTCCCTGGCATAGGCCGTCTGTTTTTTTCGTTAATCTGTGAGGGGGATTTCATGGTAATTCGAAACCTGGATTACCAATCCATGCCTTTCTGCTCCATTTCATCCACCTTGCTTTTTTCTGTTTTGCTCTGCTTTGATTTGTTATTTTCTTCTCCTGTTTCTATTTATTCTTCTCTATTTCCTCCTTTATTTACTTTGTTAATCTTAGGACATTTTTGCTTTCTTTATTTCTCTTTTTCATCATTCTATCTTAATTGTGCCGTTTCTATTTTCCGCCCTATTTTCTTTTCACTCAATTTATCCCAATTCCGCAGTTTCATTCCATTTCTGTTACATTTTCCTCCTTTCTCTAGCATCCTTTCTCTTTACATATTTTTCCTCTTTCATTCCTTTGGTAGATAGAAGACATTGGGGCATATGTATCAAAATCTCCATTTGCGAATCTCAAATAGCGATTTTTTGAGAATCCCTATTTGAGAATTGCAAAACGGGATGTATTTAAAAATTCGCACAAATTTTGAGAATTCTTAATATTCCTTAATTGCGATTAGCAAATTGTGAAATCGCAATTAAGGAATACCTTCCCATTCATTCCTATGGGCCAGGAGGCCCATAGGAATGAATGGGAAGTCATTCTCAAATTGCGAATCGCAATTTGCTTATCGCAAATTGCGAATAATTTCAAAGGTGCAAGGGTGTCATGATGACACCCTGATGCACCCCTGAAATGAGCATGTGTGCGCATTGGCGCACATACATGCCCTAAGTGCATGGCACTTTGAAAAATGCAAACAAAATGTGCATTTTTCAAAGAAATCGCAAATTACCACCAACTTGAAGTTGGTGGTAATTTGCGATTTCTTAAGGAGAAATCGCACAACTCGGGTGCGTGTTACATAGCATTTAAGGAATCGCAATTTGCGATTCCTTAAATGCTTACGCAAAATTAGGGAATCGCAAAATTAGCGATTCCTTAATAATGCGATGCGAAAATGGCTCATACATCTCATTTTCTGTTTTTTTGCGAATCGCAGCGTTTGCGATTACAAAATCGTTTGATACATATGCCCCATTGTCATTTACAAAGCCAATACCTCTAACTCTCACAAATGCGAGACCAATTTGCATTGCAAATGCTTGTTTATCAAGGTGTTCCCTATAAATAGTTTATGTGACTGTACACTCAAAGACAACAGACCTAAAGATGGGGGGCTGTGTTCTTTTATGAAGTAGGTAATATTTTTCACATTTAAATCCAAGTTACCAATTTTTTGCCTTCAGTTTGGCAAAGATTAAGCCTTTTAAGGACTTAATCTGAGCACTCATATAGGCACAAAAACAATTGAAGATAACACATGTGTGCCATAAAGACAGCAACACTAGACTGAAATCCAACTTAATTAAATAATGTGGGGTTGCTGGCTGCAATTTTAACTAAGATTTAAAACTCTGAGGGGCATATTAGCAAGGGCCAGATCGCCACTTTATCGGCACTTTTTGCCGATAAAGCGGCGTTTTTTTCATCGCCCAATTACCAAGCTGTCGCTAACAGCAGTTAGCGACAGCTTCCAGGCGATAGCGACCGGTTTGGGACCCGCTTTGCATGTCAGCGATATTTATCGCTAATGACATGTAAAGTGGATGTACCCAAACTGGTAGCGACTGAAAGCAGTCGCAAACACAGCTATCGCCTATTAGCAATACCCGTGGCGTGTTAAGAAAACGCGTGCTAACCGCGATTAATGTCAGGATTTTACACCTGGTAAAAACCTGACTTAGCCATAATAGTCAATGGGAGGTGGATTCTACGGCTAAGACCCCACCTGCCTATTAGCAAGATTTTCCTCAGATATAGGATTTTTATCGCTGGAAATCTCTTGTAGATGGGATTCGCCGCTATCGCTTGATTCTTATCGCCGTGGAGATAAACGTTGGTAATACTGTGTTATCTCCGCGATAGAATCCAGCGATAGGAGGCGATAAAAAAAATCGCGCCATACACGTTTTGCGATAATTATCACAAGTTGTTGCTAATATACCCCCATATGCATAATTCAATGAAGTTGCTAACAGAGTCTGGTTTCAGCACTGGTGATGCTTAAAGAAAAACAGGAATTTCTTTTTAGGTCTTGCCTAGCGTTGCAGCGCAAATGCGTTGCCATCGCTTTGCGAGGCATGCAGTATACACTATAGTGTAGAAGCTTTGTGGAAGCTCCGCCCACTCTCCGGCCCATCTTCTTCATTGGCTTAGGTTCTAAATGCTGCCTTCAGATTGGTTTTAAGCTTGTTAGTCCCTCCCCATAACAGCCATGTCAGTCATTTGTGTCCTTCCACGGCTACTGGCCCCTTCACAGCACAGACTACTTTCTTCTTCTTAGGTCTCGCCTAGCATTGCAGCGCGAATGCGTTGCCATCGCTTTGTGAGGCATGCAGTATACACTATAGTGTGGAAGCTTTGTGGAAGCTCCGCCCACTCTCCGGCCCATCTTCTTCATTGGCTTAGGTTCTAAATGCTGCCTTCAGATTGGTTTTAAGCTTGTTAGTCCCTCCCCATAACAGCCATGTCAGTCATTTGTGTCCTTCCACGGCTACTGGCCCCTTCACAGCACAGAATACTTTCTTCTTCTTAGGTCTCGCCTAGCATTGCAGCGCGAATGCGTTGCCATCGCTTTGTGAGGCATGCAGTATACACTATAGTGTGGAAGCTTTGTGGAAGCTCCGCCCACTCTCCGGCTCATCTTCTTCATTGGCTTAGGTTCTAAATGCTGCCTTCTGATTGGTTTTAAGCTTGTTAGTCCCTCCCCATACCAGCCATGTCAGTCATTAGTGTCCTTCCACGGCTACTGGCCCCTTCACAGCACAGACTACTTTCTTTCTGTGCCCCCCTCCCGCAGTCTGATACCTTCTCACCACCGCCCCCATCGTGCCTCATCACCCGCACGCATTGCTATTTGCAATGCAATAGGTCTCGCTTAAATGCGAGTCCTATTGCTTTGCCAATGCTTGTTTGTATCACTCTAATCTGTTTCACGCAGTGCTTTAGGGTCAAAACATTATATAACCTACCCTGTAGATGAGACAATATCCGCGGTTCAGCAATTAGACGAAAGAAAATGTATGCTCTCCGGCTTTCCCTTATTCGCCGCGCCAATGTCAGTGCCGACAGAGCCCATAAGAGGGCAGCAGAGCTCCAAACAAAATGACTTTGCAGCAATTTATTTTTAAGACAATCAAACTGTCCATGTCAGAACCATCATTCCAATGTACGCTGCGGAATAGGAACATTCTCTATTTCGATACATGTGGGCTAAGTTAAATTCAGCAATTCAACACACCTAAGAACTGATTTCAGACATTTTCAATTGTGCGCCCCAGGGAGTATTGTCATCTTGTTCCGATCACAATATTGCTTCAAGAGGAAAGGTTTATCCATTCGTTAAAAAGTGCGGCTTAAGTGTTTTTTACACTGGACAGCGGCGGCTCCTCCATAGGGGCGTTTGGGCGTCGCCCCACTGCTTTCTCGCAGTGCAAGAAGCAGAAACATAAAATGGTAAAAACTACCATTTTATGTTTCTGCTTCTCGCACTGCGAGAAAGCAGAAGTTCCTGGTTGAGGGCGGGAGAGTGGGCGGTCATGCTCGATAGCAGGGGGGGGAGTGGCTTACCCACTGTTCTGAGTACTGACTTTTTGGTCGGCCCCTGAAGCCGACCAAACAATCAGTACCCACAACAGTGGGTAAGCCACTAGCCCCTGCTCTCGAGCATGACCGCCCACTCTCCCTTTTTCTTTTTGCAGGAGAAAATGGCGCGGCTGGGGCGCTCTCCCCTGCGCCTCACCAATCGTTTGGCTCCCATGTTATGTCGCGGCTGGCATCGTCACTCACTCCGCCGGCCGCGACTGGGAGACGTTAGCCATGTGGACGTACGTAGCCGGGAGCATGTCGCAGGCGCCATGGGCGCAGCTGCTGCTGTAATAGATGTCCTTGGCCAAGTTGGAGAAAAAAGTAGTGTGCGGTGAATGCGGTGCAGCTTCGCCAGCAGTGTAGGACTGCAGTCGGGGTTCTTGAGTACAGTCCAGTCAGCGTGCGAGAGGAATTCCTCGGCCTGCGAGAAGTGGCCCGTCCTGGTGCTGGTCTCGGCAAGCAGGAGGTAGGCACCAGCTGCAGGGAGCGCAGGCCGTGGACCGCGATACCGAAGCGCAGGGCGTGCATAGCAGCAGGAAGAGCCTGATTGTACCGCCAGGAAACAATAAGCAACTGCTCGGCCGCTTGCTGGCAGATGTCCAGCAGCCGGTGCCGCCTGATCTGCAAGCTCTTCTCGGCGCTACGCTTCCGCTCTGTCTCACTGCAGAGCGCGAGCTTCGGGGCACGCAGTGGCCAGTTTTCGAAGTCGCAGCGCTGATGGCTGATGCTCGGTCGAGCAGTAGTAGGTGACCTGGCAGTCTGGGCACTGCAGGAATGCCGGGGCCTGGCATAATTCGAACAGGAGACGCACCCCTGGGATTCGAGAGTGAGTTGATTCTCAGCATCTTACTCAGCAGTCTAGTTCTTTCGCACTGGCCTGGTGTTAAAATCGCTCCAGAACGTTCAATGAGTGTAGAGGCCGACAAAGCCACCTAATGGTCTTCGTTCCAGGCACAGATTCCCTTCCACTGTGCGGCTGCTTCTCAGACGAGGATTGGTATCGTTTACAAGGGAGCTGTGTGGGAACCTGATGAACGAAATTCACTGCGTGCTGATCTCTCTGGGTAAGGTAAGGTTGCACTATTGATCAATATCAGGAAATGCTGCTGTCCTACGGATGCTGCAGGAGTTCATTATTGTAGGATTGTGAGAGCAGATCTTGTTTGGAAGTTCTGTCTTTCTGTCTTTGTTCTATCACTTTCCTTCTTCCAGGAGTATTGATCTGGGTATCTTTTTTTTCTGTGAACATCTTTATTTAATTTTCAATGCACTATACTCAACAAAAACAGGGCAGATCTATGCCGTAGTGAATTTCAACCTCCTCCACCAACATAAAGGTACAGTTTAGAAATAGGTCTCCCGGCCGGCATCCATATCAGACTGTCTCTAGTCTGCATGCCAGCGGGCCTCACATGGCTATTATGCAGGATTAGGGGTGGCTTCTATTGACTGTAGGCATTTCCAACCAGTACAGAGGACAATAGAGTGGTCAGTTCAAACCGTGGACACAGTACAAAATTGGTGACACTCAGCCTGATCTTTTACGCCTCACTACTTTCAAATGTCACCAGCCGCCACTGACACTGGAAAATAAACATCCGGGATTTCATGAAAATAAATCTGAGATTTAAGTACTCGAACATTCCTTGCCGAGTACAAACGTGTCCCCTACCTCTCCTGGCCCGACCAGTCTCCAGTATATAACAATCTCTTGGGGCTCCCAGACATTTCCCAGGTCACAGCGTGGGCAAAAAGATGTACTCTGCAGGAGGACGAGAGGCTCTGCTGCAGGGTGAACCGTGCGCAGCTTGTTCTAAAACCCACGGCATAGCAAATATGCAGTAAGTATGTTTTAAAAATTACTTTTAAGGTTTCTTTTTGCTACAGAATACATGCAGTTCTCTTAGTTTATTGACTCGTTCAAGTAAGTGAATTGTGTAGCTGGTGTGCGCCAGACCCCTGGACTGCTCACTTCGCTGGTGTTACATTTTGAAATAATACAGCCTGCTGTGACCGCTGTTTGTATCTTCCAACCTCTCCTGAGGCTTGCTCAGCACCATGCTGTCGTGACACTGCTAACTGCGCCAGCCGGAGTCCGCGAGTCAGCTGACTCTAATTAAGGTATGCTCAGCGACGGCCCGTATAGGGCATGTTACCGGGGTGGTGACGTGGGGCAGAGGAGGGGCAGGGTGGGGGGGTTGCAAAATGCGGCATACGGCCGATTGCAGGTAAGTTACGAAAAAAATAAAGAAAACGAATTGTGTTGCGCGCGCTGCATATGCCCCTCAGAGTTTTAAATCTTAGTTAAAATTGCAGCCAGCAACTCCACATTATTTAATTACATTGGATTTCAGTCTAGTGTTACATGTCCCTAGTAAACTGTGATTCTCTCACTTTGGTGATGGAGGGTTGAAAGGGAAATCCAAGGTTCTCATTGTGTGTTGTACTGTTTACTGGGCCTCAGGAGGAAGATGAACCAATTTATCTACAGGTAATGGGCAACCTTGGGACCTGCAAAGAATACTGAAGGAGTGGTATGACTGAAGTGTGTACTTAAGCTGGCCTTATCTTAAAGCTGTTTAATCCCTGGACTGGAAGATAAATGCTGTGGCCTCTAAGTTGTCCTTAAAAAGAAAGTTTGGTCAGGGAATGGATTTACAATGGAGGCTCCATGGAAGTGTTAATAATCTGAAGCAATTTTTTTTACAAATAGACAACAGGGCTGTAGTATGTCTACTTGCTGATGAGGGTGAACTAATTCTGGGTATGCTTGATGGACTTGAGAAGGTTGGCTCGACAGCAGAATTAAACTGACTGCTTCACAGCTGTTAGAAAGAAGGTAATGCAATCCATGACTTGACCCCAAACCTAAGGACTCTAGGTAGAACAAAGAAGCCTATGAAGTTGATTCCTCAGGAATCATTCATTCAAAACATGTTCTTTTTTGTTCTTAAAAACGTGCCAAGGAAAATAATGTTTCTATAATTTATTGCTTAACATCAGACTCACTCTGAAACATTCTTAGCCTAAACGTTATACAACATAGAACCCATTTGAAAAAAATTGTATATTTGTATTTATCTTCAAACAGACAAAAACTCCCTAATAAAACAAATCAGAAATAACTGCACAGGGCGCAATGCACTGTCAATACTGACCAGACACGTGGAACTTATTTTGTATACATCTTGTGAACCACTCGAGTAAGGAGGACACTTGGTCAATAAGTAGCCAATCAAAATATAACTTTGTACGCATGAAAGAAAAATTGGGTCTCATTAGGGCAAAAATGCCATCTGTACCAGTAATACAGGAGGAACATACATTGTTAAACAACTGATTGGTTCATGTATCAAAAGAAATCTGGCATGTAGGTTAACAACTAAAAGCTTGTCCTTTCTGTTCTTTGTTTTATTTGTAATAAAAGATCTGGATTTTTAAAATAAATTATAGTCGTGTACTTTTCGTGTGTGAAAACAGTGTACTGCAAATGGGTGTGCCGCTTATTCACATGGGTAAAGTTTCATTCCAGGTTCGTGTACAGGGGTGAGTTGCTCTTTCCGGAGGAATGTCTGGGTTTTTTCTTTTAAAAACAAAAGAGCCAGCTTTGAGATACGTAGGGGCATATTAACAAGGAACAGGGAAAATTACCGCTAAGGGCGCATAGCGTTAATTTTTTTAACGCCCGCTATCGTTGGATAATATCGCCTGGTTATCGCGCTATTAACAACGCTACCCCCTAGGCGATAAAAAATCCAGCGATAGCGGCATTTTGGGAGGTTGTCGCTGGTAATGCAGCGATAAAACTACAAGGATAGGGATATCCTTGTTGATAGCCCATGGTGGACTTAGCCATGTAATCCACCTCCCATTGGATTACATGGCTAAATCTGAAAATTAGCAGACGTAAAAAAGCAGCGTTAACCGTGGTTAGCGCTGCTTTTTTTGTCTCTAACAGGGTTAGCGTGAAGCTTGATAATAGGAGAAATGTCGCTTTTGCTCTGGAACGCCCACTTTGCATCTCATTAGAGATGCAAAGGGAAGCGTAGTGAAAAAGGGTGCTAAAATGCGATTTTGCATGTTAGCAACCTGTTGTTGATAGGGCGATATTTTTATCTCCGCTTTTTTGGCTTTTAAAGCCAAAAAAGCGGAGATAAAGCCCTTGTTAACATGCCCCCATGTCAGTTATATCTCCTGGCTGATCCTGGACCTCACTGGATGAACCCTGCCGAAAGGAGAAACTCCATGCTTTGATAACTGCCCACTTCTCTTAGATTCTCAGGGGCATATTATCAAGCACGGCGATAAAATTATCGCCGCTTTAGTGGCAGAAAACTGCCGCTAAAGAGGCGATAATGAGCTTGATAATATGCCGCAGAGAATTCCAATAGAAGACCATGTTGACACCAGAACATGGGCTTCTATTGGAATTCTCAAGGGCATATTCTCAAGCCCATTATCGCCGCTTTAGCGGCAGTTTTCTGCTGCTAAAGCGGCGATAATTTTAACGCCGTTTCTTGATACCATGACCCTCAGTTCCTGCAAAATATTTCTCCTCCAAACCAGCTTCCTGCAAGTAACAATTGACACGGAAAGGGAAGCTGGAAAAGCTATTTAAAAATACGTATGTTTACACTTCAAAGACTATCCCTTTACCCTGTTCTGCATCAGCTAAACATCCCCAATTTCTCTTGCAGGGGTCACTGCAGGCTTTGAAATGAACTCTCGAAATACCCACTTGGTCTTACTCTACTGCGGGAATCAAAGCATCTGCGCACTTTTGTTAAGCTAAATATCTGTAACAACTGCTCGCACTTGCCCCCCCTATGTATTTAAATGAACCACGGCTCTTTAAATGTCAGGAGTTCCTCTTCCTCTCTGCCCCTTTTGGTTGCTGTTGTTGAAAGTTTCACGGTCACTTGTAACACTGGCTCTGCATCACTCCAGAGGTCCAGGCACTGCACAGATCGATGCTGTCACAGAAATAAAAGGATACATCTTCCAGATTCTGAAGTCATCCGAAATAATGCAAGAACTGTACACTTTGCATATAAACATGAATGGCAATGGGCCCTCTGCTAGCCCATGGGTGTTAACAACTTGCGTGTCTTTTGAAGACACTGACCAGTATGTTTTGTTTTCGTCATTATGATGATTTGACCATTCGCCATTCCAGTGCTTGCGGTGGAATCTGAAATTACAGCCAGTGAGAACATTGCCTTTATGGCTAACTCAGCAAGAAGATGCTGTAGTTAGCCTGCTATCCGGTCCATGAACTGCTGGCAATTTCTTCCGGGTGTTTTTGTTCTGGTGCGGCCTGGTATGGTATGTGTCAGAGTGGGTTATATATTTTTTCAAACCACTTGCAGGCTTTAGCAGAAGAGAAGATTTCCTGCTTTAATGTCTCCTGCTCTCCGGTGCGTCGTCAAAAGGCAGCAAGCCCACCACCTAGTGGTCACCAGACACAACGCACTGAGCCTGTACTCCAGAGCCCGGTGTAATTCATAATGCACTCTGCTCAGCAACTGCGACCGTGGCACCCCTGGATGGTTTTTACTGCGCACCAGGGTGCCGCGGCGCACAGTTTGGGAACTACTGCATTATGCCAACCAAAATTCACAAGATTATTATATGATCAGCATTGTACAAGAGTAGCAATAAAATAGCAATAGAATAAAACACATACTCCTATCACTTTTATGAAATATTTAAGTAAACAAGACTCGGTGTCAAGAACAGAAGTATGGGCATGGTCTTCAATGCTATGTTATGTGAAGAGATGCTCGCCCTCTTTCATATCTGCCAAGGTTTCAGATTGCTATGTATGATATTTTGATAATTTCGTTGTAATTATGACTCAGCCACCTCATGAATTTGCAACAGTTTTAAGATCTTAGAGTTTCTCGTTGCTCGAATAGGTCAGATTTCTGATATTTATGTTTCCCTTATCTTTTATTGGTTGAATTTGCTGGCGAAGAAAGTGTCACTCATAGTGGTTCTAATGGCACTCATAATTACATAGAAATTATGAAAATGTCACACATAGCAATCTAAAACCTTTGCAGCTATGCTCTCGGGTAATTTCCGCGTTTCCTGCCTCGTGTTTCAGCTGCTCGGTGTTTCTCCCACCGGGACACCGGAGCAGTAAACCCCGAGCCCAGCAGCGCACAAGGAACTTCACTTCCATTACAATCCATTAAAGGAGCAAGTTGGTCAGAGCACAAGCCCGAAGCATTTCTACACGCGGGGTGCGAGAACCTGCGAGTAGAATGTGAATAGGAAAGCACTGCGCCACAGTGGGACGAGTGCTGTGTGCATCATCGAAAGAAAAGTAATTTTCACATAAGTCAGTGCTTAATTTGTCAAATTAATAACACCGGTGCCCAAAGCTCTGCTCGAAAGCCTTATTAAATAAATGTCGGCGGGCCGAATACCAGGACTCTCTAGAATTGAAACCACCCCAGGCCTCTTTAATCCAGTAGCTGACACCCTTGGCTCGTTTATTCCTCTTGCTGGTTCCTGCTGTCTCCCTTTGTGACGGTGCTTAAGTCTTTCTCATCCTCCTTCCTTCCCCTTTGTGTGTTTAGGTCGAGCATTCAAGACCTCTTGTATATACTTATTATATACTTATATGTGTATGTACTATGTGGGCTCTGGAGATCAGCCCTAGGACTTGTCTGCTTCCGCTTAAGGACTTTTTTTTTTCTGTTCAACTGCCTCTATTTGTCTTGATAGAAAACGACCAGTAGAGGTCAGTAAAATACCAGAATCACTTTAGCATGCTCTAGATTCCAGTCCATAAAAATTTTCTTCCATGAGCACCGGTAGACAAAAATATTTTTTCAAATCTTGTATTTTCAGTGATATGACCATCGAAGGCCCTGATTTAATATTAAAAACAGAGCTTCGGACTATACCATTTCCCGCTGAAAGGCAATATTTCTCTCCATGTGTTCCCATACCTGGCGTGTAACGCAGTTTGGTGCTTACTCTCCCTCCATTTTAAAGAACAGTAGATGTTCAGCACCCAGGCTAATGTGCTGCATAGCTAAATACATATAGGTTCCCAAAGGAGAGACCGATTGCATTGCTAATGCTTATTTACATTGAGGGCTGTAAGGGAATAAATTGCCAGTCACACTACACAAGACTTGTTACTGTGGCAAACTGCTCAGCTGCCCAATAATCTAATTACTTCCGCAACACGCGGCTTAAGGCAAACAGCAGAGGCAACAAGATGATCAGCCCAGTGAACAACATCAAATATATAAAAGTATCCCACGTCTGCAAAAACACAAGCCCCTCCCACTTGCTGTAAACACGCATATTGTACGAGGGTTTTGATAAAGTGTATCAGAATGGGTACAAGATATTTGTGATAAAATGCTTTATGCTTGCAGCTTGCTGCGCTGGTTAAAAGAAATAAGAAAGCGCCGGGGGAGAGCTGGCAGCACCTCCTCACCCCTTCCAGCCGATGCTCCAGCTGCACCATGTTTTTCCATTTCTTTAATTTTGATGCAATTGCGCACCCGTGCAGGTGCTGAGTATGTAATAAAGTAAGAAATAGAGAGGACTTGGTAGGATGGCCGCCTTGAGCATGCGGCTTGCCGCACTGGTAAAAAAAAAATAACAGCTTTGGGGGAGAGCTTCAACGCTGCAAATATGAATAGGAAAAAAAGAAAGACGCGGCTGTCATTACTGTAGCTGAGGCTGCAAGTACAAACAATATAATATTAATAAAAAGTACGGCGGGCGCCAGTAGCTGGTCGGCAGTAGAGTGGGGAGTGGTACATTTAAAATAAGTAACTTTCTGTTAGCATAAGGTGGGGCAGAAGTGTCAAGTGCATTTGTCTGCCAAAATACGGGCTTCTAGGATTGTTAGCCCATCCCGCTGCGGATGCCCAGAAGTACACCACGGGGAGTCTTGATAAAACAAGTAGTCCCCAAAGAGCCTACAGCGTAAGGTAACTGTAGTTGGTCGGCGCTTCTGAACTAAAAACACAGAAGTGAAGTTCGGTTGCGCCACCAATAAGGTGCCAGGAAATGCAAGTGATGCAGGAGTACCCAATTAAAGCAAAAGGTGGGATTACACTCTGTATAGAGCGATTACAGCAGGTTTTGCAGACAGCGCATGCTCTCTGATGCTCGACCTAAAAAAGGGCTGATCAAGATTTCACCAAATCTGACTGAAAATTAGAACTGTACTCAGAAAACAGTGTAACTCGTTCAGCCAATTTACTGAAATTTACATGGAAAGAGATATTTAGGGAGGTCTTGAAGGGGTTATAAATTAAGTTATATATCGACAGTTAGTTGCATGGGA
The DNA here is from genome assembly GCF_964204655.1 of Triturus cristatus. Classification (NCBI taxonomy): domain Eukaryota; kingdom Metazoa; phylum Chordata; class Amphibia; order Caudata; family Salamandridae; genus Triturus; species Triturus cristatus. The sequence goes on along the minus strand of NC_140590.1, from coordinate 134,068,446 downwards.
GTCTAGCGGGAGTCCTACGCTATCAAGATATATTTTTTTAAAAGGGCCCTCTTTTTGTCCCATTGACTGTTTCGATTCCGCTGGACCGATCATAAAGTCCAGGGTGATCTGATTGTCTGGCCACAACCCACAAAAAAGTTATGGACCTGCTGTTACAGGACTCGATCCCAGTGTTCTGAAAATAAAATGAAGCAAGCATTGGCATAGCCAATAGGTCTCGCCTTTGGGACCTTATAAGTGTTTAGCTATGCAACACTTGACGTTGTTGCACCAAGGATATTGTGCTGGATAACTAAACACTTATAAGGTCCCAAAGGCAAGACCTATTGGCTATGCCAATGCTTGTTTTCTTTAGTTTTATGTAGCGCAAATTCGACCCGAAAGGGTCAGAGCGCTTTACATGAGCACCAGTTACGTTATAGACTTACACATTCATTTTTTTTTTGTTAGGCAGAAGAAATGCAGGAAGACCAAAGTACGACGTGTGCTTTACATGTCGTGCTTTTGAACTTGATGCATGTCTTTTCTTAGTGGAGCGTGGCTGAGGGCTGATTGTGGGCACTTGTTAAACTATTCCTGTTAATTGCAGCACCCTATTGCGCTGCAATTAACAAATATTTTAACAATCGCCCACCATCAACCCGCAGCCGTGGCCCATTAGGAAAGAAATGTAGCAAGTGCAGGAGCCACTTGCTATGGAACGCGTTCCCGCAACCTGAAAATTACCGGTTTCCGCACCGCTCGCCAGCCGCGGTCTGTAGTAGGAGTAACTGCAGGGCGGTGACGTGGGGAGGGGGAGGGGCAGGGTGGGGGGTAGTAAACTATGGATTACGGAGGTTTACAGGTAAATCAACATATAAATTAATAAAACGAATTTCGTTGCGTGCACAGCCTCGCATTTGGGGATGCAGTGCATGCAACGAAATTCGTTTTATTAATTTATATGTTAACTTACCTGTAAACCTCCGTAATCCATAGTTTACTACTCCCCACCCTGCCCCTCCCCCTCCCCACGTCACCGCCCTGCAGTTACTCCTACTACCGACCGCGGCTGCCGCTCGCATTTTAATAGTGGCGGCACGACGGGATGTGCGCGCTTCACTAAGGACAGTGCGCGCCCGGGGTCACTGCACCTTGCATGGAACACTGACACACACGCCCCCTCCCTTCCCTGGATTTATGATGGTTTGGACTAGGTTTGAGCAATTCCATTGTTGCACAGACTGCTCTTCAAGAAAGTCTTGCAATCCAAATCATTTGTTTCTGAAGACTGAAGAGATATTTTCAGTGGGTTAGTGACAGTCGGGAAGGCGTACGAGGAGGAGGAACTAGGGCAGGGAGCAAAGGGAAGTTAGAGAGCAGACGTGGCAGAGAGCAGAAGGGTCAAGGAAAGAAAAGGCACGAGAAGCGGAAAGAGTTATATGTTAGTAGAGGGGCAGTGTATGAGCAAAGGAGGTGGTGTGTGAGAAGAGGAAGAAGGGTGCATAGAGCAGCGTGGTAACCGAGGGGGGCAGTGTGTGAAAAAAAGAGGGAAGTGTGCAAGCAAAAAGTGAAGAGAACAGAGGGCAGTGTAAGAGCAGAAATGGCAGGGAGCAGATCATGTAGAGTGCAAGTTCGGGCTGTTATAGCAGAAGGTGCAGGGAGCCCAGGGCACCAGCCGGGGGTACACATGGATCCACAGCGTCCACCCACTATTTTCACAGGGTGGATGCCTTCCAGCCTGCAAGAAGCTGGGCCCCACTGAAATATGATGAACTTGTCCAGGTGTAATTTCCAGGCACCTGGATGCATTCAGCTGCGCCTGGATGTTGTCTACTTTCTTTCAGAGCAGCAACTTGCAGGCAGTGTGGGGGCTTTCGTATTTCAGACTCCAGCTGGGCCCATAACAAAAGTAGAATTTTAGCGGCCATCAGGCATCCTTTTGTTCCACTGTCCTGGCTGGAAGCTATCTGAGCGGTCACACCTAGAGGCAAGGGAGGGGAAACAAAGGCTCGCAGCTAGTTATCTCTTCACAAATACTTGAGAGGAGTGTTTTTGACTTTCTTCAATACCTATATATAAGGGATATGCATGCACTGTAAGAATGTCACATGTGCTGGTCTGATAGTATCTACACAAATACAATTTTAAATACCATAATTTTTTTTTTTATAGCCCTAAGATATTTAAAAAGTGGACTTTGCAACCAATTTAAACAGCACAGATTTACTGCCACGTTTCTCCTTGTTGCCAATTTCTTGGTAAAAGAGTTTTTACAAAATAAATGTATAAGTTGATGCTCACATTTTGGGTCGGGATGCTTCACTTTTTTGGCACAACCCCGATGCAAAATTCCATTTGTTAAATCTCATAATAAGCTGAAATGTACTCATAATAGACCTGCGAAGCATATGTGTAAGGTGATAAGTTCTTATGTCACTAACTGTGAAGCCACACCATGATGTTGTGCTGTGATTTCAGGCACCATGAATGTCACTTGCATACTGCCTAACTTGGTTAGTCCCCCCACTTCTTTTTTTAGGACTTGTGCCCTGAGGGAGCCGATGGGGTAGTGTGTGTTGTCAATGGGGGCAGGTAGATTGGGCAGAGTGCAGTTGGGTAGTCTGCGAACAGAGGGGGGATAGTTCAAGCAGATGGCACAGGGAGCCGATTTGGGAGTCAGGGAGATGGGAACAGTGGAGAGCAGAAGGGGCAAGGGGCAGAGTGGAAGTGTGAGAACAGAAGGGAGGTTGTGTGCATAGAGGGGGCAGTGTGTGAGCAGAAGGTTCGGTTGTTGAGCAGGAGCAGGGCGCAAATTGGGCAGCGTGTGAGAAGAAGGGTCAGGGAGTAGAGGAGGGGAACAGGAACCAGTATGAGCAGAATAGCCAGGAAACTGCGTATGAGATGGGGCATGTTCCGAGGAGAAGGCAAAGTGTGTGACCAGTAGTCAGTGAGTCAGCAGAGGAAGCAATGAGTGAGCAGAACTGGTAGGGAGCAAAGTATCAACAAAGGAGGTAGTGTGTGGACAGAAAGGATAGGGGAATGATGCTGTGGTAATCATTATATGTGAGTATATAGGTAGCTTGTGGGCAGAGAGAGCAGTGACTGACCATAGATTTTCCAACTGTATATCCAGGGCTTTAAGTGGGCCAGGTCCTGCCAGTGCGGAGACTGTTCTATATCAGACTCTCCATTTTTGCCCTCACCATCAGGGTGAAAAAAGATCTTAACTCTGCAGCTGTACATCTCTTCACTGCCTATGATGTAACTTCAAAGACACTCGTTATAGTTCTTGCAGTCTCATCCTTACAGAATTGAAACAGTTTCAATATTATATACAACAAAGCCATTGTTGTTGCTAATTTATCTTATGCAACTAACAACCACTGACATAGCCAATAGTCCTGGCTTTTTGTAGGTGTATTGTTACTTTTTGTATTCTATATCTAGATGCAATGACAAGCAGCAAAATACTAGTCGGCTGGCACACTATGCCAAGCACCGATTTTTGGCATATGTGTTTTGAAGCTGCGCCCTTAATTACATCGACCACGCCCGTTTGAGTGACCCCCACACCCGTCAGTTTTTTGATCCCACATAAACCCGGGTATATTCATAAGGGTTTGTTGTATTTAAAAAATAACCTTGCAATTCCTAAAATGGATCAGATTTAACACATTTCAAGTGGATAAACCCATCACACTCGGACCCCATCAATAATTTTATGCACTCAGCTACCAATGGCTATTTTTTAAATGTGTGCTTGCCATGTGGGGTATTTTCCCTCGCGGATCATCGACCCTCTGCGACAAGCCTACAATCCCGAAATATAGCAAAGCCCCAAAGTGCTCCCTTCTAACAAAGCCTATTGGCTAACCTACAGACAGTTATTTACACCAACAGCTGAGGGACAACTGCTTGGAGCTTTAGCCAGGTCTGGGGGCGCAGGGTGTGCGGGGGGTGGACCAACAGGAGTTGATTGGATGGAGTACAGAGGCGGGGCACAGGGGCGGAGAGAGGCCTCGAAGGTAAAGAGAAATCTAGAGAGAAGGAGAAGGCGACGCAGGCCTAGATCGAAGTGAGCACCACTTAAGGGTGAGATCTCAACCACCTCATGGTGTCGAGTTTCTATTCCATTGAACTGCAGGACAAGAGCACATACCCTATCGTTAATGCCACTTAGAAACAGCAGGCATGTAGTACACGTGCTAGACAAAAACACTGTCCAACCAAAGGACGGCTACGAACCAGCGGTCGTAGTGGGCGGGATCTGAGTAGCAGGACGTGCCATACCTTTTTTTTATTTTTATTTTTTTAAGAAAAACAGTTACCCTACTTGTGAAAAAGACAACCATCCCGGGTGGTTAATTCCGAGAGATAAGCATTGGCTGCGCGTGCGCGGGCGGCTGCGATATGTGGAGGAGGGGGAGAAGCGGGAGTTGTGTGTGCGCGCGCTAAAAGAAAGAAAAAAAAGGACACGAGTGGGGCACGCGCAATGGCGCCTCCGCTCGTGCATGTGCACGTAACCGCACGCTCCATACCAGCAAAAAGCATGTGGTAGGACTTTTCAAAGCCCACTACTAAGTGTCTCGCAGAGCAGCGCATGTGCTGGCTCAGGCGAGACCTAACAGGGAGGCAGCATAAGAACACCCTGATGTCCAGGCCCTTGTGGAGGAGGACTCAGAGAGACCTTCAGGTGCCAAAATGTAAAAAAAAAATTTGTAGCAAGTACCGAGGTACACCAACAGGACCACGTGTGGCCCTTCCGTAATGTACTGCGGTACTCCTGTGACAGCTGCCACTCAAGCTTCATGTTCCACTGTCCCGTGCAACTTTCCTTGGAAGAAGCTTGCATGGTGCTGCAGTAGCATGGGGATGAAGCTCTAGACTGGTTACATGCAAAAACATTGAAAAAAATAAAAACAAAATATTGAGTTGGGTGTCCACAGGGAGACTGGTGTCCAATGGGATTGAGAACAGGGCCTAGCCGTAGCGTAGGCCCTTCAGCCAGCCATCCACTGTGTACAGCCTCTAACATGCCATGAGTGTTGTAATATGTGACGTCGTAAGAAGTTGATGGTTGGGGGCCCAGTTATAGGTAGCTTAGCAAACTATAGCTGGTTAATTTCAATGTTTTTTGTTTTTAAATGTTACTGTTAGAAACTTGAGTATTAGTGGGGGGCTGGGTAACCCATCTCAATTTTTAATCACAATTTTTGTCAGGTTGTCACAAACATCACTAAATAAACTAGTGCTTCACCCTCTGGTAAATTGGCACAAAAGCAGTCAGGCTTAGTGGCAATATGTATTTATGCAGCACACAAACCCTAATCCCCAACCAATTTAGAAAATAGAGCTCGTTTTAGCAAATAAAATGGCACCAAAATGAAAAAAAATCAAACGAGTAGAACCAGAGATATTCATTTATTGCATTTGAATTAAAAGTAGCATCAAAAGAACAGAGCGCCAACCACGATTATCAGGCGGCTCTTGATCAAGTTAAAATCAAAATTTATGGCCAACAGCAATGGGCTGGCACTGTCCCGGGGTAAAGTTTACCTACAAAAACTTTTAGGGAGAAAAGATGGTCATCGACAAGTCATCGTGGGGTACGCTGTAAGCTTGACCTGCAGCTGAGTTCAACGACAGCGGTGTCTGAAGAGCATAGTCCCAGAGCCTTACAGGACTCTCTTCCTTATTCTTAATTTCTTTGAATTAGGAGGAATTGAATGCATTTATATGACTTTCTCAATGAGGTATAAAAAACCCTGTTTAGAGGGTACCCTAGAAGATTAGAAAACGATCAATGAAGACGGTCTGGTATCTTCCCAGAGAGTCATTGCTTACTCCCAAGTGGAACAAGCATTAGCTAAGCCAATAGGTTTCACCTCTGCATATTCTGTTGACTTAGTAAAGGTTTTTTTTGTACATGTTACATATGCTGTGTAACATGGTGTAAAGTAATCTTAAAAAAATGCTAGGATAATGCTGGCCACGTCATAGGGTTTTAAACATTTTTTTAGTTGTTACAATGGGTTTCACAAGCGCAGTGCAAGGGAAGCCTAAAAACTGATGTTATATACTTTTCTATAAAAAGAAGGGAGCTGCTGAATGTAACAGATTTAAAACATGTTTTATTTCAGAAGCTATCTTGCTACTTACTATCACACCTCCCTATTGAGGAAATTAGGGCACCCGATGTGTACCGCTGACCTTTTTTCCTCTTTGCACATAATGGCAAATGAGTGTACAAGAAAACACAAAATTGTGTAAAAACACTTTTTACAGGTTTTTTTTTTTCACTTGGACCCTATTCTATGGAGAGTGTTGTTGCTTGAGACCTTCAACTTATTTGTGACGATGCAAAATCCAAGATGCAACACTTCAAAGTTCTTTGTCGGAAATTGTTTATCTGTTCACACACTGTTTGAAACAACACAAATTAATATTTACAAGTGCACGTCAACTGAAGCATAAACCCACCTCCACATGTGCATATACTGCACACGTGAAACAACACTCACAACTGCACCCACAATTTGATGCCCTCCACTGCTGAGCACAACCCTTCACCCAGTCAAACAACCCGTCCAGCACAAGGAAGAAAAAGTGTTCCAAGCAACAACAAAAAATAACCACAAACTGCTATCAACGTCACACACACACGTCACATTTCCAATGAAAAAACTTGGTCAATCTAGACACACCTCATAAATGAAGCAAATGACGTCGACTGAAGCAGTGACCACTTCCATGAGGTAGCCAGAACGGATTTGTATAAAGATAAATTATCAAGATGACTCCCGTCTGTTACAACACTTATAATAACTGAACTTTAGGAGAGAGCAAAAACAGCACCCGCCAACTAGCAACGAGGTCTAAAAATCAGCACTAAAAGCGAGAGCTGGTAAAGCTGGTAGAAGACACATGGCCATGTGATTCCTGCACAGATGCCCAAGCAATGTCTACGTGTGTGTACACAAATAATGCTTCTTTTGTCACCATCAGATAGGCAACTCCTGCTAAAACTAATTAACGTCATACTATAGACATCTACAAGCTCCATCACTTTTACTCGCATGCCCACTAGACATGACAGCGCTATACTGGGCACTTGTCTAAATGCAGCCCTCAGCAATCTCAATTCTCTCGCATGGGATGTTTTTTGTGCAACCAGCTGAAAAGCACTACTTGGCGCGACAATGCACGTGAAATGATTGATTTATTTTAACACTAATGCTTTTAATTATGGACTAGGTTCAGAAGAGCTCCAGTGTCACTATACAAGAAGGCGACATTCAGAGGGAGCACGTGCATGCCATAGCCCGTGCACATGTCAATAAGCAGACTGATGGATGAATAGGTGGAAGAATGGCAGAATGGGGGAGATGTAATCAATTAATTCCCAAATCAGACTGAGCAGCAGTTTCTCATTTGGTACACTACTCGAATGATCAGGGTTAGGAGGTGGCAGATGTGCTCAATGCGCCCTCTCCAGAGATCACCAGAGCACTGCATGGAAGCCCCTCCCCCCAGCTCAGGCTGGAACCAGGCGAGAGGCCTGGGGTCAGGCACCGATACGGCAGTGGATATTATGCCGAGGCCTTTCTTTGGACATAAGAAGACATGTGGAGAAAACATTCACAAAACAGTTGCTCCATGTGCTATTATATGAACATCAGTGGCCGCTCTTACACCAGGTTAGGGCAGGCGGGGCTTGGCTCCCCTGACATCGGGGAGGAGGAGTGGTTGTTGCACTCTAAAGATCACATGAAGGTTTGGCCCGCCGTCTTGGCCCAGCCAAGCGGTCATGCGCACTGTGCATGTTCTCCACTCAGGGTGCATTATAGCGTGGGTGGGGAACATGCCCAGGCTCACACTCCCTGTCTGAGGGCCAGAACACGGTGCTCAGACCAATCACAACGCTGCACTGCATGACAACTAGTGCTCTCCCTTTGTCGGCTAGTTGAAAGGTTAACTGTTGTTCATTGGCAAGTTGTCACAATATCCGTTTTTAATTATTGGATAAATGGACCTGCTTTTAGGTTGTAAATTGAGTGTTGAGTAATCCTTTTTGATCATGGTCTCAAAAGCCGTTTATGTGATGTGGGTGCAGTGTAAGTGCTGCAAGGTTTAAATTCCTTGTACGGGCTGTCATCTTGGGTCGATGAATTAGAGAAACTATCTGAGTCTTGAGACATTGGTAGAATATTCATGAAGAAATTATGTAATCGTAAATTTCTCATGGATTTGAAAACTGATATCTCGAGTTCCAAATTATTGGTGTCATACGTAGGCACAAAAGATGTTCCTTTGTTTAATACTCTCCTTTGTTGAACAGACAGTGTTGTGGACCATATATTGATGATCAAGTCCTAGTTTTGCCCCTCAGGTTCTGTTCATCTTGGTCATTTTCTTTGACCTCTGTGTGTTTTTCTGGGGCGCTTTGGTCTGGTGGGCACCCTGATGCCTGGCCGCTCACTAAAAAAGAAGAAGACGACGTGGCTTGAGTGCTCACACTGGGGATTATTGCAAGTAGTTGGGATGTCGTCTCTGAGTGATGACTCATACTCAATGGTGTTCTCTATTGGCGTCCAACTCTTGATCTGAAACTATGATCTCCTGTGAAGATGTAGCTGGCTTCTGAGCCATTCTTCTGCAAGCGTAAACCTCAGCCCATGTGTACACCGCGTTGAACTTGTAGTCAATCGAGTTGCGGAGTTTTTTTCTAAGCTTTCGTTCTTGAATTTTCTGCCATAGGTATCAAGTTTGATGTTCAATTCATCAAGAGTTTTCTTCCAAAATTCCGATTCACATCTTGATGACAACTCATATTTAATAATTTCTGCTTCCTCTAATTCTGGATTGTCCGTGAAAGTTCTTCTATTAACAGCAGAATTAAATCCAACAAACATTTGTTCAGAATGGCTTGCCATTTTTCCATAAATGCCTTATTAAATTGCAACATGTATATAAGAGGTTTTATTGGCAATCTCAAACCTTGAGGGATTCTTTGTACCTTGTCATATTGAATTGGAGTAGAGGCATAAAGTCGTTGACTCAGGGACCTTCTAGAGAGAAAGTTGCCTAAGTTGTTGTGTTATGGAACCTCCCTGTATATTGAAAGCTGTAGTGTTGTGAATTAATGCATAAATGTCACTAACGTGAGCTGTTGTATAAGTTCTGGTATCTGGTCGATTATCTGTGATGGTGTATATGGCTTCATAAGACATGATGTGCGTTTGAGTCCTGCAACTAGACAGTAGTAATAATCAAATAACCTAAGTTGTGTTGTAGGAGGAGAGTAACCGGGCGTTTGAGCAAACATTGGGGGAAGGCCCAAATATAGCTGAGCGACTCAGACACCTGAGTGAGCCTTCTATGTGGCGGGGAGGTGTAAACGTCAGAATTGCTGAGCCAACTAGAAACATATTCTAAGAAATGTGCCCCGCTGTGAACTTTACTGAGTGCCTGTGTGAAGTTTGGGGATTCTGTGCGACACAGCTGGCATCATGCAGGCTGCATTCCCTAACCTCCCAACAACCACTAATGTCAGTTTAGGGCCTGCAGGTGTGCTTCAGTTGTGCATTCCTGTATATAGCATATATTTTTACAAGAATGTTAAAAAACAAATGGACTGGAGGAGTACTCAACACCTATCACAGGATGCCTAGTTTGAGTAACCCATTCAAGTTTACATTTAAGGTCAGAATTGTTCTGTATAATTTCACAGCAGAGGCTCTTGTTGAAGCACTTTGTGTTATCCAAGTTACCCTCAAGCTCAGTGTCGCAGGTTTGTCGAAAAGGCACTAACGGCACCTTCTCATGCACTCAACAATAGAGTGGACGTGAAGATCTGCTGCAGAATCTGGGGTATCTACTTGGTGTCCATGACAGCAAATGAGCAGCTTGCTAGTAATGTCCCCTGAAGCCTAAGGGCCTAAGAGGAAGAGCCAGAAAGCGTTATTAGCATTGCACGATGGATGAGACTGCACTGACACCCACTAGAACTGGTGTAAAAATGAAACAGACGGCATGGGCAGTACAGGGAGTGGTGGAGAGGGCCTGCAAAAACGTGCACTCTGATGGAGTGCGATACTAAAAATGAACAACAAAGTTTGCTTTCATGGTATGAGTCTGTCGGTATAATCTGTAGGGATGAAGGAGCAGAATGAGCTTCATGGTGAGAGCCGAAAATAATGCGGCACCTGAGCGTCCAAGATAAGAATCTGTGGGAGGAGCAGCACAGGAGGTCAAGCTACAGTGCCTGGGTAAGAGGACAGGGGAGGAGGGGACAATCAGTGATTCTGACAAGCAGTACTTGGGTCTTGGGATACTGATAAGAAGGACACACAAAGAACAAAAGGAAATGGCATGCTACAACCAATAGAATCAAAGGAAAAATGAGTGGCAAGCACACAAACCACTGTAAAGCATGGGCAGGATGTAAGCCTCTTAAGATTTATATTAAATACGATAGACTTCAGGTGAACCCTAAACAGGACTCTGACAGACTGATAGGTGTGACCACATTTTCACCTGCATCAAACAAACTGAAGAATTGTATTTTGAGACACTGGAATGTTTTAAATGCAGGTGACCTTACACTTGCCAGACATGTTTCTTTGCATTTCACAAGAATCAAATTATTAAGGATCATTCGGTAAGAGCAGCCCTTTCACATTCTAAGACCAATCGTAAACTCTGTGATTTATTGGATTACCTCCATTGATGGGCCACTTTAAATGTGCCCTTTGCAGTGTCTGTACCTTAACTGCTGAATCTAAAGAATTAATTTCCAACAATTCTCCAATGATAACACTCAATGTGGTTTATTCTATTACATGCCCATGTGATTCAGTGTACATTGGACAGACCACATAAAAAATAAGTTTCAGAATATGCCAACATAGGAACCTTCTTAGGTGAAAAGGTACGACTTCCCCATTGGTGGAACATTTTGCGCAGCATAATCAGAATGAAGACGAACTACGATGGCAAGTAACCGCTGTCATGAACCAGTCAAACAGAGGTGGAAGTGTTTTTTCTATTCTGGACAGAAGAACTGAAATGGATTCTATGTACATACAGTCTGCACACAAGATTGAAGAAATTGTACGACTGCACTTCCTTACTGAGAAATACACATTTTTCCTCATCTGAATGCACTCTGTATAGTACAAGGAACCGTTCTACAATGACAACAATAAACATTTAGGTGCATATTTACAACGAGGCGCTAAAAAATTATCGCCGCTTTAGCGGCCGTTTTTGGCCGAAAAGCGGCGATAATTTTATCGCTATATTAGCAAGGTCACGCTAACGCGTGAAACCTTGCATTAGCGTGGGGATTTCTAACGCCCAGCTTTGCATCTCTAATGAGATGCAAAGTGGGCGTTCCTGACCTGACATGATAGGAGAAATGTCGCTAAGCGACATTTCTCCTATCATCAAGCCCCATGCTATGAAGCATAGCGTCAGGAAAAGTAGCGATAACACCTGTTATCGCTACTTTCCTAACACCTGCTTCAGGACTGACTTAGCCATGATATCATATGGAAGGTGGATTTCATGGCTAAGTTTATGAGTCCTTATCAACTAGCTAACGTGAGATTATCGATGGGTTTCCAGCGATAATCTCACGTTAGCCAGTTAGCGCTAGGATTTTTATCGCCGATGAGATAAGCGTTGCTAATAGCACGCTATCTCAGCGATAAAAATCGGCGCTAGCCGGCGATAATTATCCGAGCGCTAAGTGCGCTCAGCGATAATTATCGCCGGTTGTTGTTGATATGCCCCTTGATTGTCTTTTTCAATATTCTCTTAAGATCACAGAGATCAAATCACATACTGTCCTTTGACTGTGAATTGGAAGATTAGGTAGACGTGCTTGTTTTGAGCATCCCTTCGTATACCAATAGGCCGATGGTAATAGGTGTACTTTTTAATGTTTTGGATTAATTTAAATTTTTCTCTTTCAGTTTGTACATATGTTAGTGAATCTTTTTGTTAAATGTTTTTTTCTTCCCTTTTCCCCATTTTTGCTCTCCCTTACTCGGTTCATTGTTGGATTGTTTCCAGTAAGATTTTTTCAATATATTCCCAATAGTGCTCCTTAGACCTCCTTCCTGATTTTAATTCTTTTGATTGAACACTAGAGAGGTAATTTCAATTGTACCTCCCCATCTACTATGATGTTCAATTAGTCCCTCTTTTGTTTTTCTGATCACAGCTTATTTGCCCCTTACTGCTTTTAATTCTGATTATTCTTTTTACAATACACTAAAGCATTGTTTTCAGCTATACAGGGGTGTTGGACCTGGCCCTTTTTGCAGGATTATCCCCAAGCTTTTTGCCTTTTTCCTCCTATTTTTCCTTCCCTTTAGCTTTAGGACTCTGGGCACTTTACCACTGCTTACCAGTGCATATGCTCTCTGTCTAAATTGTATTGGTGATTGGTTTATCCACGATTGGCATATTTTATTATCTAGTAAGTCTCTAGTAAAGTGCACCAGGTGTGCCCAGGGGAATCTTTGCTTACTTTAACTAGTGATGAGGACGCCAGATATAAGCATATAGGGATTGCTGAGTAAATTACTGATATTCTGGTAACACATGGGCTCCTGGCACTAAATGGATGCAAAGTCTCTGATACCTCTTGCAAACTCACTTTTAAAAGAGGCCCGCATTCCAGCAACAACAGGACAGTGACCATTAACCCCTTCAGTGCCCATGACGAGCTGGACTCGTCATGGGCTGCGGTGGCGCTGTGCCCATGACGAGTCCAGCTCGTCATGAACTCCGCCCGCTAATGGAAGGCGCGGCACTGGGCGGGGAAAGGGGCGGGCATGCAAGGGGTTAAGCACTTTATGCACAGTTCCAACATGCCCGTTTTTAGGTCTTGCGCCTAGCGATGCAGTGCAGAGCACTGCTCGTGCAGCGAGAGTCCTTTTGTCTGGGGTTCCGAAACGGACCCTGGAATTGTACACGCTTGTGCGTGTGTTTTTACTTTTGTGGTCTGCTATTGGCCTTTGCTTGCGTGTTTGTTTTTAAGATAGCACACAATAGGCCAAAGGCGGGCGCATTGCTCCGCCCATGGCCTATTGGTGTCTATTACACGCATTCCTGCCATATGGTTTCAATTATCGTGCCCAAACACGGACGCGATAATATAAACCATATGGCTCGCTGTGGAGCGCGCGCGCGCACCACTCGCGGGCTTCTTTTTTTGAAGCGATCGCAAAAGTGAAAGCGATCGCTTTCACTGCCGCTTGCTCCTGCCTTCTCGTTTGGTGTTGGTGCGGCCAGATAGCATGAAATATTGGAGATAGCAGGTGAGTGCTTGTTAAAAGTCTATAGTAAGAACCCAAAGTGGATGGGGGGGAGGGAGGGGCGATGCACCTCTGCATCTTCGAAATGACTGCACCAGGCAAACAGTGCTCTCCTCCGCATTTACCGCTTCAGAAAAATACACCACACTCCAAGGGAAGACTAACTATACCTGCAGACGCCCTTACTAGCCGTCCGCGCTACTCACCAGCCTGCTGGCTCCATGCGAGCTGCAAGTGTCGCAAAGCCCCTGGCTGCCTTTCCACCAGCAGGGGCCGTGTTCCTCAACACTAGCGGGCGTGGGGGGGTGCGACAAACCCAGGCAGGGGTAAAGAGATACATTTTAAAAATGTATTACCCGTCTTTTGCTCTGCGTTTCCTTCTTTTAATTATATTTATCGCACTCTGACATCGCTAACAGATAGATAACGTTTTTTCCCTTCCCCTTTGGGGAAGTGGTGGCAGCTGTAAAATGATCACTTGTCTCCCTTGTCGGTTCTCACGCTAGCACCTATCGTTCACTTCAGTCTGTTTACCAGGAAAGGCGCAGTTATGGAGTGCTAGGCTGGAGAGAGGCCAGGGTGTGTGATAACACACAATGTCCAAAGTTCGCTTTCTGTGCTTTTCTGACACACAGATTACTTCAAATAATGCTGACTGACATCTCGGTTCCCTTAACTTACACCTTCTCTCACACCAAGCTATCCTGGACAAAAAAGCCAGACTGTTGGTGTGCACTGTAACTCGTCGTTTCTTTTATTACAAGCACAAGTTCCCTTTTTTTTCTGATGGACACTGTTTCAGTATTGTGCACTAAGGGTTTCTACTTGTTGAGTTTGGAATTGACGGTTTCTTGCAGCCTCGCAGACGGAAACATGAATGTATGTGTGGGTGTGTTTGGTGTGTGTGTGTGTGTGTGTGGTTGTGTGGGTGTGTGTGTGTGTGTGTGTGTGTGTGTGTGTGTGTATGTGAATCCATGTGTGTGTGCGTGTGTGTGTGTGTGTGTGTGTGTGTGCGTGTGTGTGTGTGTGTATATATATATATCAAACAACAGCAGCTCCTTATTTTTTGCCTGGTCATATCGGGGATTCTGCGGCGGTGCGAAATCCTTAAACGGCAGAGTCTCGTCGCCAATAAATACATCCCCAATTCTTCTCAAAGAAGCTCGATCGCACTCACGAGTAAGTTAAAGAATAATCTTTATTTTCTCTTTACAGAGACCAGTAGATCCCAACACGTTTCGGTCTAACTTAGACCCTGGTCACGGGTGACCCTCAAACCACCCAGGACAGTTGTTTAACGTGCAAAAATGCTGACATCATTTCCTGTTAGTTGCACACAGAATTCTGGTCAATGTAGTGCTCAGTGCATATACGTGACATATAAAGTGCAAGAGTACAGGCAGCAATTTTTACATTCATCACAGCTCAAAGCTAATAGTCCCCATGTTGTTGAATTAATTAAATGATCAAATCAAGCAAATCTTGTATAAATATAAAGTGCAATTTGTTATCTACTCCTCCTTTATACCCTGTGGTGTATGGACCGTCATATAATGAGGTCAAATGACATAAGGTTTGGGTAAATACCCATAACTTATCCCCCACTTGTCTTACTCGTCCAACTTGTTTTTTACCTCATAAAATTAATTGGTTTCTCAAATATCACACTGTACTATCCTGCATAAGGATACATAAAACGCAATCACAAATATTTGTTGTTCAATGCTGTACAAATATATATGCACTTAATATTGTAATGACTGCATAAAATCAGTGAAAGTGACGTGTGCAACAGTGAATCTTTAAATACGGTTCATTCCAATTAATTTTTTTGTTTTTTTATCTTTACATTTCTCAGAAATATAATCATTGTCTCTCTTATTCTTTTTCCAAGAGGGAAGGGGAGTAAGTCTGAAGAACAATCCTTTAAACATATTACAATTTCCAAGTCTATATACAGTTTCCAAGGGGCATATGTATCAAACTCCCCTTTAGCGAATCTTAATTTGCGAGATTTTGCGATTCGCAAAATCAGATTCGCTAAACGGGATGTATAAAATAAATCACTAATCATTTGCGATTCCTTAAAAACCGCAAATAATTCGCAGAATCCCGTATTGCGATTTCTTAATAGCGAAATTCGCTAAATAAGAAATCGCAAAAACGGGAATCTGCAAGCCTGGTGCAGGCTGATGACATCACAAACAGGAAACTGTAGTGATTGCCTGCACCTGCTCACCTGAGCCACACCCAGAGGCTGCTTGTGGAGTGTGAGGAGGCTTTCCTGGAGACAGCAACCAGCAATGGATCCCAAACAAAACCAGCAGGGCAAAGATGCAGAAAAAAGAAAGAGAAAACACAAGTTTTCAGAAAAGGAGCAGGAGGTCCTCATTGAGGAGATGGTCTGCAGCCATGAGCTCCTGTTTGGGAAGAAGGCACTCAAAGTCCCAGAGGCCAGGAAGAGGAAAATCTGGCTGGAAATACAGAGCAAGGTGAATGCTGTTGGAGTCACCACACGCACCATCGAGGAGCTGCGCAAGCGGTGGTATGATATGCGCCAGAGGTCCAAGGAGAGGGTGGCAGCCAGACTCAAGGATGCCACTCAGACTGGAGGAGGACCATCCACTGCAGAGCAGCCAACCCCCCATGAGGAGCTCGTGGAGTCTACCCTCCTGCCTGAGAGCGTTGGTGGTGTGGCTGCAATCGACAGCTCCGACCCCTCATCCAGCAGACAAGGTAAGATGCATGCCAAATCACCCTGCACTCCTCCCCATCCCTTGCACACTCCCCCAAATGCGCATAGTAAACTCCCAACATGCCAATCCAGCCCAGGTCTTACAGCACACCCAGCAATGCATCATGGTACTCGTAGTACTGTGTCTGACCGTGTGTCCATGACACCATCACAATTAAATGCAACATATGTGTTTTGGGGATCATTGAATAGAAATGTGTCAGAGGTTAGCCGTCAAAGATTTGTAACTTTATTGAGTGCCACATGCAGACAGTAACACAAACTCATATAGTCCCCTTTACCTCCACAGCACACGGCATGCCACAAGAAGACAGCGCTGAGGGAGAGGAGCCTGCAGACCCTGCGGACTCCAGCGATGAGACAGAGCAGCAGCCAATTCAGCGCAGGAAGCGCGCACATGTGCCCCCACTGCCTCCATTTGAGGATGAAGTCCCAGCAACAGGCGATGACACCGACAGGAGAGAGGGGAGTCAGGGTGTGACAGACATGCCCCGTCATGACGCACCAACACCAAGGCAAAGGGAACAGGCCATTTCCAGGTCAAGGCCCAGGAGCAGCACAGCAACAGAAGGAGAAGGCACCGTGTTCTCCGGCTTGGAACAGTGCATGTTGCAGGAACAGCGCCTGCAAAGCAAGGCAATGCGGTCAATGAATCGCCAGCTAGGCCGCCTACATCAGGACAATCGCAACATGGTAGCGGCAATACAAGAGCTCTGTGCCACTTTGAGGGACACCCAAGCTGCCAATGACAGGGCTGGACGACGTGCCAATGCACGGCTACACAATTATACTAAGGCAGTCAACCGCCTCTGCACCACCACCAGCGCACTCACACGCAGAAGCATAACCATGCAGGTGGACATGGCACATTGCTGCCAGGACATAGCACGAGGGCTGGCGCAGGTGACCACTGCTGTGGAACAGCTGCAGACAGCCAATGCAGGTGGCAGCGCACTAATGGCCTCTGCTGAGAGTGAGGACACATCGAGTCGCAGCAGCATCACTCCAACCTTGCCAGGTGAAAGACGCCGCAGTGGCAGACAGGTAGCAGGCCAAGGGCGCACCATGGGGGTCAACCACCCTGGACGGCACCGACGGAGGTGATCATCTGCGGGGACACTGACTGCAACACGGGTGCATTAACCCGCAAAAGGCTGTTTGCCCTATTTCTTGTGCCTTCTCTGCACTGTGTGTACAACATGTGCTGGGGACAATTACAATTTCTTTCATGTTAAGTGTGAATAAACACTTGACACATCATCAGGCTTTGTAGTCTCATTTCCTCAATACTCACCTAAAAGTAGTTTTGTGTGATCTCAGTCCGTCTCTGGCGTCCAGCAGCTGCCCCAACTCCTGGTGCTGGTCTGGCAGGGGGAGCAGGGCGCTCGTCATCCGATGTGTCTGTATCGGTCACATCAATTGTGGTGCCTTTCCTCATTGCCATGTTATGTAGCATTGCACAGCTTGCCACGATTTTACAGCAGGTCTCAGGGTTGTATTGCAGTGCGCCTCCACTTTTATGCAGGCACCTGAAGCGGCTCTTCAGGATTCCGAAGGTTCGCTCAATGACACAGCGTGTAGATCTGTGTGCCCTGTTGTAGCTCCTCTCACTTGCATTTGCAGGATCCAGGTATGGGGTCAGGATGAAGTCGCACACTGCATAGGCACTGTCACCTGCATGGAAAAAAACACAATAGGTGAGTCAATGTCCCCCCCCTCAACTGATGTAGTGGATGTATTGATGTGTGCAATGTATTTACCGAGCAGGTACCCCTCCCCAAACTCTCCAGCACTCAGACTTCTGTGTATTCCACTGTGTCAGAAGATGAAGGAGTCATGTGTACTGCCGGGGTATTTGGCTACGATGTCTGTGATGTGATACTTAGCGTTGCACACAATCTGTATGTTGAGGGAATGGTAGCATTTCCGATTCCTGTAGACATATTCAGTTTCTGCTGGGGGTGTGATGGCCACATGGGTCCCGTCAATGCAGCCGATGACGTGGGGGAAACGTGCAATCTGGTAGAAGTCCAGTATTGTTTGCTGTAATGCCTGTTGGGTGGTGGGGAAGTAAATGTGATGTGAGAGCCTCAGTAGCATTGCATCTAGGAAGGCATGGAAGAAGCGCGAAAGTGCACTCTGTGACACCCCACCAACCTCCGCTATGACCCGTTGAAAACTCCCTGACGCCAGGAGGTGCAGGGAGCACAGGACCTGCACATGTGTGGGAATTGTTTGTGTCCTGCGAGTAGGGTGCTCCAAGTGGGGTTTCAGCTCCTCAATCAGGTCCATTATGGTCTGTGGGTGCAGTCTGTACTTGTCATAGATCTCCTCTTCAGTGTTCTGGAACAGGGTGATGCGCAGCCTGAAGATACGTTCCTGTCTCATTCTCCTGTGTGCAAGGGCCCGAATACGCAGCCTCCTGGCTATCACGTACATTGCAGCCATTGTGGGTGTGTTTGTTGCATTGTGGGCTGGTTTTTGTACCTTGCACCAGTTTACCACCTGCAAGCAATTGGTGTTAATAGCGATTTCTTAATTAGCGAATTTCGTGAAATCGCAATTTGCGATTTTTTCATACATCTGTTTGCGATTTCTTAGCTAGCGATTTCTTGTTAGCGATATTCGCAACGCTAAGGAATCGCAAATTAGGTATTCGCTAGGAAATTCGCTGTTTTCTTGTTTCGCAGCCTAAGAAATCGCTAATTTAGCGATTTCATATTTTTCAGTTTGGAAGTGTGTCATACATATGAAATAGCGAAAAATCAGTCGCAAACGCTGTTTTTTGCGAATCGCAGCGTTTGCGACTAATTTTTGCTTTCATACATATGCCCCCAAGTGTATATACAATTCTTCATTCTGTTTCAAGCCTTGTGGAGTAAATAAACATAGGTTTACAATGTGTCTCGATTTGCATTGTCTTAATTTGGGTTCTCGGTCACCCCCCCTTTCATGACTCTCTACTTTTTTGATTGCATAGAATTTTAATGCCTTCCAATTACTGTCATGGTGGGACTCCATGGGCCTTATTTATGAGGCCTTGCAACAGTTTTGCGCTTCCGTTGCGTCACTTTTCGTGACGCATCTGCGGCGTAATACATGCCTCCTGTTGCGCCCTATTTACAAAATGACGCATCTAAGCAGATGCGTCACTTTGCAAACCCCTGCGCTAAATTATACCTGCGTCAGGTATAATGTATGCAGGGTGGACGTTCCCACGTAAGTAAGCCTTGTAGAAGTGACGCAGTGAAATCTATGAGATTTCACTGCGCCACGTCTCGGGTGCAAATGCGTCAATATCTTACGCCTGCCTCACAGCAGGCGTAAGACTGACGCAGGCCCTTTCACATGGGGCTTGCCCCATGTGAAAGGACACATTGCTGGTGTTGCGTCACTTTTGTGACACACTCCAGCAATGCATCACTTTTGCGCCTACAGATACGTCAGAAATACTGACGTATCTGTAACTCCTTGCAACATGATGCGTCATCCAGTAAATATGACGCATCCATTATGTCGCACGGAGGGCGCACTGAGAAGTGACGCATCGCTGCTTTCACGCAGAATGCGTCACTTCTCATAAATGAGGCCCCATATGTTTAGCCGCTGCGATGCTTCTGTCTTTATTGGTTGTTGCCCACACGTGCTCTAAAATTCGCTTTTTAGGTACACATATAGTGCTTCCTACGTACCGTAAGCCACACGGGCATTTGATGACATTTACCACATATTGACTTTTACATGTAACGTGTTGATTTAGAGTCCATACTTGTTTGTTCCCGAATTCAATCTTTTTTAATATTTTGCGATTTGACACACTTTGCAATTGTTACATTTAAAAAAACCTGGTTGTTTCAACCAATTCGAGACACTCTTTTTCTCTTTGCAGAAATGGCTATGTATCAATTTGTCTCTTAGATTTTTGTTTCATCTAAAAGTCACATTGAGATAATTGCCCATGATGTTAGCCACCAATTTCTATGGTTTTGTACGATTGAAGTCTGAGCTTAACTATAAAGCCCCTGTCAACTTTGGTTTTCTTCAGTGAATTTCTAAGGTTTTTTAAATTCTATTTCCTGACTGAAATGTCCCTGTAACCTTTGTTTTTTAAGAGAATTTCTAAGGTTTTTTAAACTCCATTTCCTAACTATAATGTTTCTGTACCTTTGGTGTGTTTGCAGAGTGATGGAGAAAGGGGGTGGGGCCTCCAACCATCTCTCAGCCATCCTGCTGTGTAGGACTTACTGGAAGAAACAGGAGGGGTTCTTGGCCCCCAAGGACCCTCATTATCCAAGAGGACTTCACCCCCCTACCAGTAGTGCACTAGGAGGCGCATTTGCAGAGTGTTGGACAAAGGGGGCAGGGCCACGAACAACCTCTCAGCAATCTGGCTGTGTGGGACTTACTGGAGGTAGAAGGAGGGGTTCTTGGCCCCCTAGGACCCTCATCAGCCAAGGGGACTTCATCCCCCAACCAGTAGTGCACCAGGAGGCTTATTTGCAGAGTAGTGGAGAAAGGGGGCATGGGGTCTAATGCCCTCTCAGCAATCCCACTGTCTGGGACTTACCAGAGGGGTTCCTGGTCCCCAAAGACCCACTCCAGCCAAGTAGAATTCATGCCGCAACATGTTGTGCGCCAGGAGGCCCCTTTGCAGAGTGGTTAGGAAAGGGAGCGGGGCCTATGAAGACTTCCCCCGGGCTGGGCGTTTTAAAATGTTTTCTCTTCTATTAGGGATGGGTAGCCGTGTGCCCCCTTCCCTGGGCCGATTTCTTCCCTGGGTCCCCATTCCCTGAGGCTCGACTGTTCACAAATGGGGAAGGGGGACTGCATAGCCCCCCACCCTGGGTGAAATTTTTGCCCCCAGGACCCCACCCCCTGGGACCCATAGAAAGATGGCCTGACCATCTTTCTATGGGTCCCTTCAGGGCACACACTCCTAACTAGGACCACGGGGAGACTGAAGGCCCCCACAATCCCTGCCGGCTCCCCGCCTCCTGCAGGAGCCAACATTGCTTTTAGACACAGTGAGCTGCTAAACATGCACCCCCCTGTGACTGAAAGCAATTCTGCTCCACTTCCAGCAAGTGAGAACATTTCTGACCTCTTGCTTGCTGGAAGCGGAGTGTTTGCTGTGGCTTGGAAGGAGCTGTAAATCTCCCGCCAAGCCACAACAAACAGCTATGTCCTGGGGGTAGGAACCCCAGGACATAGTAGGAGCCGGCTCTGGAGGGCGGAGATCCCCAGGGCCATCTATGGCTCCAGGAGGAGGGCCACCCTGGGGATGTGGCAGGCCCCAGGGTCAAGAATGGCCCAGGAGGCAGACCACGGGGGGCCCCTCCTATTTTAAGAAATTGAATATGGCCCGAGGAGTTGGTGGTCACCAGGGCTCAGAGGGATCTGTGAGGCCTGCATTACAAAATTAAACAGTCCTTGGTAGGTGGTGATCCCCAGGGCTGCGGGAAAGGCCGTACAGGCCTCCCCCACATTCATTTGATAAATACCCCTGGGGACCGCTGAGTTCTTGGCCTGGCAGGGTCCCTCTAGGACCCACTCAAGAAGCCTAGGGGGTCAGAGTATTCATGCCCATCCCCCTTCTCCTATTCTTTAATATTTTTCTGGGACTCGGTCCAAGCCAAGTCTCAAGATGTCTGGCAACACACTTCCTGTTTTGAAGTGATTGCAGCCAATCAGATTTGAGCACAGGGTCTGTCGGATCCTCAGAGGATACAGGTTCTTATATACACAAATTTGGATTTCGGTTAATATCTCTAAAACTACTGAATGGATTGCCACCATTTCACAAAAAGGCACTTCCCTGGACCAATATCCACCTTTCTGCCAAATTTGGTGTAATTACGTTCAGGAACATTTTAAGGATTTTGGGGGCCCTGGGCCAAACGTATTTTGGGGGCCCCTGTTCTGAAGAACTTTGATTTAATGATCCAATTTCAGCTCTTTCATATCCTCTTTGCCAGGTCACTGACAGTGCACAAGAACACTAGTCCGAGTTATAAAAGTGTTTCCATCTAATATTCAGGGCTAGTGATGTTTGTTTTCAATATTGTAACTCAGCAGCAGCTCACTAATGTTACTGCAAATATTCTCTGAGACATCCTCCAATTTCTCATATGCAAGGTCCTGTTTTGATCTAAAAAAATACTTTTTTATGGATATTGCATGAAACATAAACACAACATTGTGTTTGCAAGAGACTCACACCAATCACCCACATTAAAGGAAAATGGTATTTAAAAAAATCTGTTTAAGAATTACCCAAGGTCATCAGGGAAGGGCTCTCTGCAGAACAGAGCTGGCTCTATCAGGGGCCCTCCTGAAAGGCTGGGGCCCTGGGCCAGAGCCCACTTTGCCCATTCCTTAAAACGTCTCTGATTACATTCAGCAGTTCGGGCTGTAGCCATGTCTAAAATTCCTGTGGTATTAACATGGGGAAACGTGTTTTAGGATCCCCCCTTTTTCTCGGGCCCTGTTTGATGGAGCACCACAAAACTTTTAAGACAGCAGCTGGAGTCAGCATCAAACTCGTTTAGAATATTTCGCGAGGATTCTTCAAACATTGGCAAAGCTATTGGCAAATGAAAAAACGCTCTTTCTATTTAAACAAGGTCCTAACTATAACTACCTCCTGGAGACCACCAGTACATATAAATATATATTTATATATATATAAAGGGTTTACACTTATGTGTGGTAAAGACCTGCGATGTAAAACCATATGTGTTGTTAAGGATGCGTTGCAAAGGCATGCATTGTAATTCTTTACCTGATGGCAGCAGTACTCTTAGGGCCTCATTTATGAGGAATTAGCATAGGGCAGAGCCTCAAGCTTTCTTGCTGCCCTATGCCAATGTGAATGGGAAGGAATGTACCGTGTTTATGACATACGGTGCCTTCCTTTCCTTTTCCCCTGCGCTGGCACAAAATGTGCTGCTTAGTACCAGCATAGCCACCCTTGCACCAGGGTCCCTCCATTGCAGGCAGGATTGTTTTTCTGCAGGAAGGAGCACCTTCCTGCACAAAAACAATTCCAAGAGGCATTTTCCTGTTTCTATGTGTGCTGCAAAATGCAGCACACATGGAAAGAGGAAACAATGAGGAGAAATGAAAATATTTCTCCTCATTACGCCTGTTCTGGGGAACCTTAAGGTCTTAGTGCTGCCCCAGGTTTATGTGATTAAGTAAATCTGGGGCAGCGTCTAAATGGGTGCTGCATCAGAAAACCCACTACAACATCTATGGAATGCCTCCGTGACATGGTAAGGCAAGGCAGCGACTTGCACTGCTTTGTTTTACTCCATATCTATGAGGCCATGCAAAGCCACACAGTCTGGCTTTGCGTCGCCTCAAAAGTATGATTGAGAGTCAAAAAAAGTGACGCCCTGGTGGCGCAAACCTCCCATAAATAAGCCTCTTAGAGTTATCTTAGATTCCAAAACTAAGCTAGTTACTGTTCCAGTACTATGGCATGCAAAGTTCCATCGAGACTGGCAGATAGATCTGGGGTGGAAACCCTTCAACATGCTCTGGAGCCTGAAGTTACCTGGACCTGAAAGGTCTGTGAATAGCAGTAGCCTGCTAGGAAGCCCAGCCAGTTGACTGGTGAAGAAGTTGCAGGACTAGTGGATCCATCTTTCATCCCCTGCTATCCCCAAGAAGACTAGTTCACTGAAACCAGTCCTGAATATTTACCACACAAAGTGAACTGACTTTATTATAACCACAGAGAAATAGTTTATGCCAACCATGGTAAGCGACCTGACTTCAGCCCCACCAGCCTTTATGAACAGTCTTAGGGCCTCATCCACACTATGGTGGTTTTACCTCTGTCTGTAAGGGGAGCAGAGAACATTTTGGACACCGCGCTGAGAGACTGAGAACTGCCGTATTTAGAGTGATCTCTGTGCTTTCACAGGAGCTGATGAGTCCTGTCCAGTGTTGCCAGACTTTGAGACCCATATCAAGCCCAAAAGCTGTCCAAGTACAAGCGCAAATTCAGCCAAACACAGAGCAGTATTGTTGTGAAGTCACAGTCCGAGTTACACCTTCAACCAGTCACACGCTGCTCGGCCTCCCTCCGTGGGGCATCCAATCTCACATCCGAGGAGAGCCCGTTTACACACTTATCACGCTATCAGTTCCATCCTTTTGCTAGTGTTAGCCGCTGCCATGGCACTCCTCACTCTGGTAGTGCCCCCAGCCTCGCCCTCTTCAATGTCCTCGATGAAGTCTGCAGCGATCCCCTCTCGTGCACAGCTCCCAGGCACACATCAGTGCCCTTCTCACACCAGCAGTGTCCCCTCTCCCCCCTTGCAGGGCATCCATTGCCCCCTGCAGCCCCGTCCCCGAACCCCTTAGTACCCTTCTCTCCCCCGAAGTACCGCTTGTCTACTACAGTGCCCTTTCGCTCCCTTTTCAGCACATCTGTTACCCCCACCAGGCCCTCTCTCGCTCGATCAGTGCAGCTTTCACACCACCTGGAATTCTTTTTCACCTCTAGCAGAGCCCCTCTCACCCTTAGTAGCGCCACTCTCATCCCCAGCAGCACCCCTCACAGCGTCCTCTCACCCCCCGCAGTGCCCCTCACACCCTCGCAGCGCCCATCACACCCTCGCAGTGCCGCTCTCACACCAGCTACAGTTCTCTCACCCTTCACAGCGTCCGCTCACCCCCGCAGTGCCCCTCACACCCTCGCAGCGCCCATCACACCCTCGCAGCGCCGCTCTCACGCCAGCTACAGTTCTCTCACCCCTCACAGCGCCCTCTCACCCTTACCAGCACCCCTCTCAACCTTTGGCAACACCTTTTCAGTCTGACACGTATTGGAATGCATATAAACGCCCTCGATTTGACTCAGAACAACTTTGCTTTTAAAGTCTGGCCTCAAGGACAAAGCACCTTCGGTCCTCTCCCTTTCCGAGCATTGATCATTGTATGAGTCCGAAGTATATGCTTGGTGTCTTATTAATTGAATTTTCTCTCCTTTGAATGATGGTGACTGTACTGTATATTTGAGATGGTTCAAATGCTCTAAATTTTAGATAAAACTTTGAAATCCTAAAGGAGTCTGTGGTTATTTCATTATAATTAAAGTATAAGTAAGTTAGTTTTAAGATAGTCTCACCATCAACTAGTTCAACTAATGATCCATCGACCAGAGGAAAGAACTTTTTGATCCACGAAGGGTTAGTTGAAGGTGAATAGAGGTATTTTAGACTAATCCTAAACATTGGAAAACTTATAAACTTGACACCAGCGGTTTACTCAATTGTGTGTTTATGGGCCCATGTGAGTTTATGGTAGTAGAGTATCTGTTGTTAGTACACCGCTGGATCAGTACTGCACTGCACAAAGGTATATGTAGCAGTACAGGGTAAAGATTTGGTTGAGTGGATGGATCTGGCTAAGCTGTGTATCTATTTGAAAACTTGACACAAAAGTCCCATTGTTCTTGGTTAAATGCCCAAACTTTCTATTAATTCTGATTTTGACATGTTGCCTAGTGTAATTTCCAAGTTTCCTAATGTTTTCAGATGAAATAGAAACTGTGCAAGGATTCAAACACAAAATAAGCCATGCCTATTGTTCACAAGGTGAGATCAGTTCCTATCAGTGCTTGTGCTGAACTTAAAAATCTTTTAGGAAAACTAACCAAAGAAGGCATAATTATGCCTACTGACTCTTCAGAGTGGGTCTCACTTAATGTTCTTGCTAGAAAACTAAACTGGAGTTCGCTGTGTATGTGTAGATTTGAGGTAGCTGAATAATAATATACTAATCAATTGCTATCCTTTACCCCACATTCAGGAGATGTGGGCATATATAGTGGAAGCCAGGTACTTTTCTGCCATCGATTTACACTCGGCCTACCATCAGACAGCCGGGAATACTAGCTCCCAAGAGCTTACTACTACTTGGTTTGCAGCAGGAGTGCTTTGATTTCCAAACTGGTTTATATGTGCCTGACCAAAGGTGGCTATCACTGTGGAACAAGATATCCAATAAAAAGAAACTCCCTTTGTGAAGGGAAAGAAAGCAAGTGTTGTTAATGAGGCTGGAAAGAGCGTTGAACCCAATGAGGAAGCTTCACCAGGTGCTCTTGATAAAGCAATCATTTCTCCCACATCTGGTATGGATTTGACTGTCCAATCACAACAAACACTTTCCAAGGCCACTAGGGGGAGTGCTGAAAAGCAACAACTAGATCCAGCTGAAGGGAATTAAGTAATCACTGCTGAAGGCTCATCCCTAATTTCCACCACAGGTGCAGCCAATGAAACATCAAATGTGCAACTTGATGCACATTATGAATTGCAGCTAAAATACATTGATAAGGATGGAAGTTTGTATGCGTCTACAAATATATTTTCTATTTTAAGCCAACAAACAGAAGAAACAGCTTCATCTGATACTGTAAATGCCATTGATAACCAGTAAGAAGTATCTACAGTTTCCTTAAAAGACTCTTGTGCTGAGACTATGCCTGTAAAGCCCTGGATCACTCATCTTTCTTTGACACTGGAATTGCTGGCATGGTTATTAAATGGGGCAAGGATGAAAATATCACTGAGAAAGAGGTTAAAACAGCCATGGACATTTCAATCTCATTAAAAAAGCAGATAGATGGTGATGATGCAAAAGAGACTGGTCTTGAGGGAAATTACTTGAGAGACTTGCGTGCACAGGATGAAAGCGGTAAACTTAAGGATGGAAAAGCGTAAGATGCTTGTACCCCTGTGATAAAGAGAAAGACCAAGAAAAGAAATAGGAACTAGGACTATAAGTCAAATATGACAACGTCAATTATATTTGAATGTTTTCTGATGCTTCTCAAAAGGCAGTATTACTGTGAGGTATTTGGGCAATGGTCAGCAGTTTCTTATTTTGTGAAACAACAAATATAGATGTTTTTTGTTTTACAGGTATGTGCTATTCTAGAACTTTCAAAGGACAAACAATTACAGAGAATGTGGAACTGTGGGCCTTAAATCTGGTCAGGCTGCAATACTGATGGAAATTCAGGAATAGACATGTTATTTTGCTGTTAAGACTTTTCTTTTCAAAAGGTACAACTTCTGGTTAAAGGGAGACTACTATGTGTAGATTGAATATGGTTTGGATATTAAATCCACCTCATTAATGTGAATCTTTTGGGAGGGGATTTTACCTGTTTACTGAATGTTAAAGATAGAACATCTTGTTCTACAGTGTACCTTGAGAGTACCTCAAAATTACTGATTAATATAATTGCAGACTTTCATTTTCGGGATGCTTACAAAGTGTTAACCCATAATGATCCAACATATACGTGGATTAGTTCCAATTCTTCCACAAAGTTCCACATTGATCTTATCTTTGCAAGCCCATCTGATAAGATAGTTTCAGTAACACTCATTCCAGTTTTCTTTTCAGACCATAACACGATTACAGTTGCTATGTCCATAGCTGTGATACGTCTCAGAGGAAAATGACTGTGGAAACTAAATATTAATTTACTTCATGAAATGGCTACTTATGAAAAGTTTAGGTATCATTACCAGAATTGGCCATCCATCTTTAGCTCACTTCGCCACTTCAGTTCAGACCCAGCTATATGCAAATCAGTCTTGACCCTGTGTCTCATGGGAACAGTCCAGCCCAAACTGCCAGGCCAGGTCTTACCTAAACCAGAAACAAGGAAGTTAACAAAACATTATCAAGCAGAAAACATCTTCATTGTACAATGATTTTACTAAAGGTTTGATTCTCCTCAGTAGAGCTCAATTCTGTGAAGAAAACGAGACCTGCTCTAGATTTTTCTTCATGAAAGCTAAAGCTGGTGGAAGAATCATAGATGACATGTTAGACTCATAGGGTAACAAGCGTACAACAACTGAAGGAATTAAGGAATGTTTGCATAGCCCTAAGGAAACAGTCAATACGACTGTGAATTTGTTTTGTGCAAAATGTGCAGTTGGTTTTGCTAAAGAAGACAAGGTAGATCTAGAAAGGGATTTTGTAATTGAACAAATAGAAAGAGCTATTGTTAGATCTTGCCAGCAAAACAACCTTGTTTTGCTGGCTTAGGAACAGAGCGCGTGTGGCACTGCCGTTCAGTGTCAAAGCCCTGAGCTGATCATGTACATACTGCAGGGTAGTGTGTATATGATTGGCTAATTTGAGTTAGCCGTAAGTCCCTTGTCATGGAGAAAGACCTATGCCAAGGGCATGTAGCTCGAATCTGCCTTCGAGGGCCTGCCTCGATGGCTATGCCATTCACGGAAGTGGCTCATCGATGGTGCCACAGGTTTGCTCTGGTAGGGCCTGTGCATACAGGTTACTGTTATTACACTTGATGTTTACAAAGCTGTGTGCCAAGGTTCTGCATGGCTTTTGCTATATCGGAGTTCTCCCTAGTGACAGGGTGTGGTGTTGGGAAGAGGTTCAGCAGGTGTGTGTATGTGTCACCTGCGGGAGTCGTGAATGACATTGGATGGTATATTCAGTATGATGGGGCCCGTTTCTAACATTGGATTAATATGAGGGGATGCAAGGAAGGGCTGTCTAGCAATATTTCCCATGGCCAGAGTAGTAACATTATAGTATTCGGTATCGATGAGTTCGGAATGGCGGATCCTCTCCGGAACTGGGAGTGTGCTCGACATTACAGTGGTGGAAATGTCACTTTGTGGAAGTGGAAATTTCGACGTGCATGGCTCTGTGTGCCTGGTGGCCTGGATCCTAATTGACACTTGTGTATTAGAGGGATAGACACATCTGTGCATTCCTTATAGAGGGCCACAAACTAGGGGTACATGGGAAACGCCGACCTCTGACTGAAGGGCCTTTCTGGGACAGTTACGTTGGGATGGAATTGACACCTCCATTCCAAGAGGCAGGGTCTTGGCCCAACTAAAGATTGCGATAAAACCTCCGGGGGTAGGATGGCAGACAGGACATAATTAAGAAAGGGCCTGTACATTTCAAAGGTGGCCTTTTAAACTGATCGTATCTTCAAAGGTCATGGTGGGTATAACTACAGGGGCTTCGGTCTCCAAAAGTAGAGACACTTTTGGATTCGGAACCATACTATGCTGGTTAGATACTGGGATATTGACAGGAGGAATCATTAGGGAAGGAGGGACTGTAACTGGACTATCTGCAAACTTATGGTGGCTTGGAGCTTGTCATGCTTCAAAAAGGGGAGTATCACTTGGTAGATTTCCTGGGTGTTGATGTCCAGGAGCTAGTGCCAACTGTCATGGCCTGGGTCTGAAGGCCAGTAAGCTGGCCTCCTGTCCACGAGATCCCAGGGGCACTGTCTCCATGAGATTGTAAGGACCACACTGGATGCGGCGGAGACAGGTGGAAGTGATCGTGGTTGGGACAAGAACCGTCCTGACATACACCATAATCTCTGTGCAAGAGAGGTGTGTGCACAAAAATCAGCAGCCATTTGAGGTGCCGGCATTGAGGAGTGCAGGGGTAGCTTGCTGAGTCCAAGTAACCCGTGCTTGCAACCAAGGGGACCTGTGCTTTCTTGTGCTCTGGCGCGTGTGGTGACCGAGGGGTGTCGGGGGAACCTGAGCCAGGAGCTGAGATTGTCTTCAGCCTCCAGCTTGGGAGTAAGGCAGTACCTGACATGGCGCCCTCTCTCCGAGGTCAATGGTTCCTTCTCCCTTGATCCACGCCACACGGTGCTTTGTTTTGGAAAACATAGAGACGAGACCCAAGAGGTTTTGTGTGCCTTGTGGGCATCTGAAGCTCTCTGCCGAGGGTCTACGGCAGTTCACACCTTCACTTTAAGGGGAAAACATTTCTCCAGACTGGGAGTGCACCAGCTTCCTGGGTCACAACATTTTGTCCATGGTGGTATTGATCCCGCCCTCCTGGAGGTGCCGTCAGGCATCTGGAGGTCAAATCTAGATAGACGAAACTATGTAAAAGTTTATTTCCATATTAGGTGGTTCTAGTCAACAGGGTGCCAGAAGGGGCAACATTTATCTTTGGCTGGTGGAGTTGCAAGAGTGAGGGGCTGGGTCACGAGGCATAGTCAGAGACTAGTAAGTGTTTGACATTCTGTAATGGAAAAGTCTGACAAATGCATATAAGTGTAAAGTGTATATATAACATGTGTTTCATTTTGATTTCAACAGAGGTGCTTTAGCAATTGCGTATATCTGTAGAGTGTATATTCAATGTGTATCTCATTCTTATTTCAATATAAAGACAAGTGTTTTTATAAATATAGTGCAGTGTCTTTTTGTGGTGAGCACACTGTGTTGCAAAAGGTTGTGCTGTGCTAACATTTTACATTGGAGCCCTAAGGATAAGCTTGGCTGCTCGGGGCCAAGCTACCATAGGGGGAGCACAGATAATTGGACAAGTGTATCATACTCATTATGACTGTGATGCATCTCAGCCAGCCCGAAACCGCTGGGTCTAACAGCTATGCAAAGCCTTCCAGAGGGAAGACCCCTGGTGCACATGGTTTACCTGTATATTTCTATGCTACCTTTTTTTCCCAAATTCCCTGAAAGGGAATGTATATAGCTTATCTATAAAAAGAAAGGTGGCAGAACTGATGTTAAAAACTGGTGTCCAATCAGTCTTCTTAATGTAGACATTAAAATCTTGTCTAAAACGATGTTCCTTCTATTGAGGCCTGTTGTTTCCACAGTCATTGAATGAGAACAAACGTGGTTACCAGGGTGCAAAACGTCTGACAATCTATGTTCTGTTACAGCTATGCTATCATATGTGAAATACTGTGGTTTATCACTGTGTTTATCACTGTGTTTACTTGACTTAGACCAGGAAAAGGCCTTTGATAGGCTGATCCACCCTTTTATGTTTAAGGATTTACAGCACATGAATTTTGGTCCTAAATTCAAGTCATGGATTACTTTATTGTACTCAGATTGTTACAGTAAAGCCATGGTCAATGATACATTAACTAACCCTTTCACCATTTTGTTAAGAGTAATGCAGGGATGCCCTTTGTCCACCCTGTTGCTTGTTTTGGTCATCAAACCCGTTATTGCAACAATGAGGGCTGTTAAGTTGATTAAAGAGATTCCTGTCCCAGGAGTAATGGATTGTTCTGTCACTGCATCTGCCTATATGGATGAGATAACTGTTTTTTGTTCAGACAATATTTCAATCCTACAGGTTTTGTGGTATTGCAGTAGGTTTTATTTTGCATCCTCATCACAAATGCTTCTGGAAAAGAGTGAGATTGTGTATGTAACTTGGAAAGAAGACAAGATTGACTGGGACCTTAAAGTGGTGCGAGGTCACATCAAAGTTCTTGGTCTGGTTTTGTTTGAGGTTGTAGTCTGCAAAGTCGGTCAGAAAGTATGTCCCGGGTCGAGGAAAATATCACGCTTTGGGGTCAATCAATCAATCAATTAATGAGTCAGGGTTCATGGAAAGCGCGAGTGCTTACCTGTTAGGGTCTCGAGGCGCTGAGTGGGGTTGGGGGTGAATCTGCAGTTCAGTCAAAGAGCCAGGTGGTGAGGTCTTTCCTGAATTGAGGCAGAGATGGTGATTTACGAAGATGTAGAGGCAGGTAGATCAAGATATTTCAGCAAGGTAGGAGATGGATATTTCTCCATTCATTGTCTTGCGGACCCGTGGGATGGTGGATGTGTGAAAGGAAAGGTGGTGGAGGAGGTATGCAGGTCTGGAGTTGTGGAGGGCTTTGTAGGTGTGTGCGAGGAGCTTGAATGTAATTCTGGATGTTCTGCTGTCTCTTTAGTAGTTTTGGGGTGGTGCCGGCAGAGAGTGTGTTGCCGTAGTCCAGTCTGCTGCTGACTAGCACATGGGTGACCGTTTTCCTGGACTTGGTGGGGATTCACTTAAAAATCTTCTGAAGCAGGTGGAGAATGTGGAAGCAGGAGGATGAGACGGCGTTGATTTGGTGGTTCATTGAGAGCGAGGAGTCCAGGATGATACAAAAGTTTTGTGAGTGGTCAGTGAATGTGCGGGGGGGTTCTGAGCACTACGGGCCACCAGTGGTCGTCCCATGCGGGGGGGTGGAGCCTAGGATGAGGAGTTCGGTCTTGTCTGAGTAGAGCTTGAGGCAGCTGTCCTTCATCCAGGTGGCGACTGCCTTCCTCCTGTTGTGGAAGTTGCTCTTGGCAGCAGTGGGTTTGTCTTTGAGGAAGAGAATCAGAGTAGAACGGTGGAAGTCTGAATCTCTGTGTTCAGCTGGTGAGAAAGGAGTGGATTCATTCTAGGACTTTGTTGCAGTGTCAAATGTGGCCGAGAGGTCCAAGAGGATGAGGACAGCGATTTCGCCTCAGTCAAGGAGGGTGAGGTTGTCATTTGTAGCAGTGAGGAGAGCCGTCTCGGTGCTGTGGTCACTCACTAAGACTAGTAAAATTCTTGATGCAAAGACAGAATTTCTGTCAAGCCTTCTTTATGCTGCTCTTGTTTTTGCCAATCCCCAAAACTGTCTGATACTAATTCAAAGGTGGGTTTTTCTATTCATTTTAGGAGGGAAGTAAGGGCAAGAGGCTTGTGTCTCCATGTTTGAACCTGTGGTTTTGAGCGGCAAGAATGCTCTAAACATTGGCCTCAGAATACAATCCAAGTTTATTTCCAACATGATAAAAGGGAGCATTTGTAAAGAAATGGAAGAAAGGAACTGGTCCTTTTTGGCAGTTTTTGGTTGGATTTTCTGGTATGCAAAACATGGGACATAGCAATGTCTAGCAGGGTGGCTCATTCAGAATCCTGTCCTTTTGCTTACTTTTAAGTGAGGAAGTTCAATAAGAAGGACAATTTAAAAGGGATTCCTTTGAGCCTGATTTCGTCCAAGCTTATTAACAAAGCAGTCATTGGGGAACGGATACAGCTACCATTCAGTGTGTTAGACCTGTCAGCCTTAGGGTGGTTTTCCCCCTGACTTTGCCTTCCTCCTCCATTTTTAATAGCCTTGTTTTTGCTGGCTTTAGGACTCTGATCAACTTACCATTGCAAACCAGTGCCAAAGTGCTCGTGCTCTCTCTCCTCTAAAAATGTTAATATCGTATTATCCCCAACTGGCATATTTAAATTTACTTATAAGTCCCTACTAAAGTGGTACTACATGTACTTAGGGCCTGTAAATAAAACGCTACTAGTGGGCCTGCAGCACTGGTTGTGCCACCCACTTAAGTAGACCTTTGGACATGTCTCAGGCCTACCACTGCAGAGCCTGTGTGTGTAGTTCTACCACCATTACGGCCTAGCAAAATAAACTGTTTGCCAGACCTAAAACTATTTTTTAATACATATAGGTCACCCCTTGGGGAGGCTCAGAACAGCCCAGAGGGCAGAGTACAATGTATTTAAAGGTTAGGACATGTACTTTTAAGTTTAACATGGCCTGGTAGTGAAAATCTCTTAAATTCGTTTTTCGCTACTGCAAGGCTTATCTCTCACATAGGATGACATTGGAGCTGATGGATTATGAAGAAATAGCCAGTTCAAGTTTGGTGTCTCTGAAATCACAATGTAAATTCCTAACTCATGGTGTAGTCGGATTTTAAATTGATATTCCAAAAATGCCACTTTTACAAGGTTGACATTTTCTTGCCTTATCCATTTGGTGCCTGCAGCCGGTCTCTTGTTACATGACTGGGTGTAGTTGGCAGTGGGGCATTGCGTATTCCTTCTAGACAGACACACAATGGGAGCTTAGGTGTGACTGGATGTCCCATCACTGGCAGGATGGGAGGGAGGACCTGGGCCCAGCCTCACTTACACCTCATAGGCTGTGTCATGTCTCCACACGAAGGGGTTGCATGACCCCTGTAGGTAGTCTTAGGCAAAGTCAGGGAAGTCAGGGTGCTGAGGGTCTTCAAAGGTAAAGCTCTACAAGCTTCTCCCCCACTTCAAAGGTCTAACTCTGTATAAATACTGGACCTCAGACAATACCATTTCAGCACACTTGTGGACCTGTGGATACTCTGCCAGGAAGAAGGGCTGCTGTACTTCGCAGCTCTTCAGAACCAACATATTGCCGGACTGCTGCGTCGTCAATGCCGGACTTCGTATCGCAAGCCCAGTCAACAGGAACCTAGACAACGATACAACAGAACCTCGCACCGCAGCCTCGTTGCATCTTGGAACCAACACGTTGCCCCGGCTACGCGCAGCATTCTTGACATGGATCATCACAACGCTCCGCAACCAGGATTTAAGGTACTTTGTTCAGTGGGCATAACTGGGTCCCTGTAATAGGCCCATGCTCCATCGCGGTCGTCCTGAACTTGTGACTTAGTCCAGGTCTGGTGCAACCAGATTTCCACAGTTGGCACCTTATGCATTTTGGTGCTGCTTTCTCTAAAAACTTTCAAATTCGATATCTCCAGTTCTACTACTTGGATGTTTGTCATTTTGGTATTGTTATATCTATTAAAAATCACTCTATTTCTTTTTTAGCATTGCACACTCTTTTATGGTGTGTTTTCACTGTGCTACTGTTTGAAGTGTAATACAAATACTTTACACCTTGCCTCTAAGTTAAACTTGACTTCTCTGTGCCAAGCTGCCAGAGGGTTGAGCACAGCACAGGTTAATTAGGGGTTTTCTTGTGCCTTACCAAGACAAGGATTGTGGTTGCTGCTTGACCAGGGCTGACACCCCACTCAATCAACAACACCATTTCTTAAACGTATACAGTGGCTTTTCAGATCAGACTTCAAAAGCAATTTGGGGAAAAGTATGGTACCTGTTTAATATCCATCATGACCTGGCATTGACCATGGTACATGGGTGACCATGGTACATGGATGACTGCCTTTCTGTCTCTTTTATATCAGTGAATAACTTCTAGAGCCCCTTTTTGTGTCAGGAAGGGATGACTCTCAGAGGAATCTTGTGACCACCTTTTTTGGTACTGCCCTACAGCACAGAATGTATGGGCTTTGGCAGGGGTATGGCTATGATCCCTAAATACAGATGTCATCTTTTCCAAGGAGGTTGTTGTTTTTGGTCTGATCAAATCCAGCTCTCCATGCCAAAAAGTTTGGACCATTGTGAATTGCTTCAAATATGCTCTGTGGAGAGCTAGAATATTTTTGATTTATCCCCCCCAAGTCATTTATGCACTAGCATGTTCTTTGGTACAAGATTTTATGTGCAAAACATATTAAATAAGGGCAAGGTGTACACTTATTCAAAATGGTGTTGGGATCACTATGGTGATAGGTGTTTCCTGATTTTAAGTGTCTGAAATACATACATTATTTGATTTATTTGTTTCTTAGTTGAATAATTACATTTTATCCCATGTGTTTTAATGTTCTAGCTTAAGTTTCTTTTACATTCATGATACAATAGCATCTAGATGTAAACCTGATGTAGGACTTGGCACTGTGTGCGGTTTTTACCTGGTCAAATGTCAGGCAACCTTAAACAATGTTTGGGTAGCATGAATTCTGCCATTGTAAATGAATAAAGGTTTTTGAAACTTTAAAAAAAAACGGTCCTGGGTTGCTTGTATTCTAGTACAGGGAGGACCTTGCATGGCAGTTCGGGCTGGACTGTTCCCAGTACAGTGGGGTCAAGACTGATTTGTATAAAGCTGGATCCTAACTGAAGTGGCATGGAATGCAAAATAACAATGGGCTGGGATGTGGCCCGAGTAAGTACCAGTGACTGAGATTAATTCAAGCATTCCATCCATCACTTTTTGTATACTTTAGTATGTCGACCTGAGTGGGACAGTATGCCCAGACGTAGGTCTAGTGCACACTGTGTCACTAGAACCAAGCTATACCAAGCTGCTGATCCCATAACAAGGGCAAAACCGGTACTGGGTTGCTTGTGTTC
This sequence comes from Triturus cristatus, assembly GCF_964204655.1. NCBI lineage: Eukaryota > Metazoa > Chordata > Amphibia > Caudata > Salamandridae > Triturus > Triturus cristatus. The sequence continues at coordinate 134,032,563 of NC_140590.1, read as the reverse complement.
CGCTTCAGAGAAGACCTGGCTAGGCAGTTCGGGCTGGACTATTCTGATTGTAGCAGAGTCAACACTGATTTTCTTATAATTGATGTGGCATGGTGTGCAAAATAAAGATAGATGGGGGTACAACCCAAGTAATTTCCAGAGGCTGAGATTGATTCTAACATTCTATCAACCGCTTTTTGTATACTTCATGGACTCAAAGGGCCTGGCTGCAGATGGGCTAATAACTCCCACCCAGTACACCACCATTAGGTGTCATGTCACAGACTCAAGGAGCCCACCTAAGGAGGGGCTAGTAACTTCTGCCTTGTACACAATCATCAGCTGCTAGTTTAACTGGCTCATAGGGCCCGGCTGTAGAGGTGCTAGTACTGCATGCCCTCTACACTACAACTGAGTGTCCTCAAGGTGCCAGGCTCTGAAGGCAATAGTACACAGAAGACCACAGAGAGTTGCACGCTTTATGGGCGGGAGGGGCCCAGCTGCTGAGTACCCAGTTCCGTACGCCAGGTATTCATCCATCAGGTGGAAGGTTGACAGATCTAAAGGGCCTAGCTGCAATGGGGCCAGTACTGACCACCCAGCATACCACTATCAGGTGCAAGCTTTATGGACATTAGGGGCCCGGATGAGGAGGTGCCCACCTGGTACACCAGCACGGGTTTCAAACATCACTTACTCAAGGGGCCTGGCTGCTGGAGTGGTAGGATTCTCACTCAGTTTACCACCACTGGGTGCTGGCTTGACGAACTCAAGGGGCCCGGATGCAGAAGCACTAATACCCCCTGCCAGGTACATCAGCACCGGATGCAAGTTTCAGAGACTTACAGGGCCTGGCTGCGAAGGTGCTAGTCCCACCAACCTGTACATCATCACTGGGTGCAAGCTTCATAATCTAGTGGGGCCCAGCTGGCTGAAGTGGTGCTAGTTCCTGCCGCCTGCACACCCAAAGGCGGTACCACCAGGCTCTAGTCTACCCGGCATATCTACACCGGGGCAAGCTTCAGAGACAGAAGAGGGACTGCCAGGTCTACAGACCACTCCCTGCTAAACATGGCCGAAGCCTGTCTGCAATTTGAGCTGAATAGCCAAAGAGGGTGGGGTTCAGGGACTGGCCACAGGGGCTGGACAGTTTCCTAGCCCTGATGCCCGAATATGCAGTTTAAACCTGTGAGATCATCCGTCTCACCCGAGCAGGCAATAAAAGGCTGGGCATTGTGATTGTTAAATGCAAACGAAGGATGGGTTGAAGGGACTGGCCAGAGGCCACACATTTCACATCCCCTTTCGCTGCACAGAGTCAAAGGCCATTCATTGACTTTGGTGCTCAGTCCTGGCCTGTGAGGCCCTGCTCTCTACTCCTACTTCATGCAGTCGAAGTGCACAGTGAAGCTGTTGGCATAGGTTTGAGAACAGCTTCTGCACACATTATCCCTGGTGTAATCAAGATACAGGGCCTACCATAAAAACCTAATATGCAGATAATTTGTCTAAAAATGTTGTCTAAATGGGTGGCAGGTTTTCCCTATTAGTTATAGCCAAAATGTGGCCACTCCACAACAATAGTCAGACTTTAACTTAGGTTGAATTTGATTAAAAAGCAACATAATCTCATTAACAAAAAGTTAAAGTTTAAAGTGAAGTTATAGTAAGGTTTGCTGAAAACTCAATAAGGTGAGTTTAGGGAAAAACAACTCGGAAATTCACTGAAAAAGCCCCAGTTAAAATGCAGTTATGCACTGTGTAGTATCCTGGTTTGATATGTGTAGTATCCTGGTTTGGTATGGTTAAGATGTGCCAATGGAATGCTCACAGTGTGATGCTGCATGGAATGTTGGGAGTGGGAATGGACAGTTGGAGATGGGCTGAGCACCTGGAAGGTTGCTCCTGGTGGGGCTACATTGGGCTAATTACCTGTTGAATACCTGTTTAATACTGGATTACTTCATCTGAACTACATCTTGTATTCAACTTCAATAAATCTACATAAAACCACCTCTTGGATCCTGGCTTGATTACTACACACTGTTTTTGACATCACATATTACATCACTCATGACATGTTGAATTGCATCATTGGTGACAACGCTGATGACATCTCAAATGACTATATAGATATACTTAGTAAGACGGGTTTCCAGCAGATCATTTTCATTCATTGATCTGTTCATCTGTCATTCACATAGTGTTTCTTCCCACCACAGCATAAGACAAGGTCCATGGGTCAGCCCACTAAGGCCATTTGTTCCTTTCTCTGTGAGAGTTAGCATTCTGCCCAACAACACTGTTGTACATCAGAGATAAGGTAGTACCTTTCTGGGCCAAGATCCTGTGGCCTTCTTTGCAATCATTTTGTTTACTTATTTTTGGGTTTGACTGTATGCTGTCCACACACACCTACTGGACCCTCGCTGGCGCACACACTGCGTCGTTTCCCACACACACTTCTTGAGCTGCGTTTTTTAGAAATCGACTTTTAACCTATTCCAAAATGTCCGCCCTTGTGTGCATGCAAATGCACAAAGGGGTTGTTATCTTGGAATGGATTTTCAACCCATTCTAAAAAGGCTGCCCCACAGTGCGCATGTGTGTACGTGTGCCCATGTGAGCGGCCATTTTTTAAATGTTTTTCAAAACTTAATTACAAAACCACAGAAAGACATTGGTCAATGTGAGGGCATACATGCACGCTCAAGGGAGGCCATCTTAAATGTTTTTGCAGAATTTTATTTCCCAAAATATTCAAAGGACATCTATGCATCCATACGTGTGCATACATGTTTAGCCATTTATTTTGACTGTTTTTGTAATAAACCCTTGTAAAAACATCACAAATAGGCACAGTCAAGCAGCAAGCAGCCAACAACACACCAACTGGCTGTGCTGATGCCTTTTTTAAATATAAATGTGTGTAGCGATGAAGATACAAAATGACGGTCTTGCTACACAGTATATTTTTTGGGAGACTTGGTCTACAAGTTAAACTGAAATTTTTGGGCAGATTTTAGAATAACGGTGGTTGTAACAAGAGGGGAAACAGGACTGTGCAAAGATGCAGAACGCCACTTAGATGCCTATGTTTTTGTCATTGAAAAACCCAGAAAAACCTTCTACTGATCGAAGAATGTTTTTGAAAAAATATGTTTAGGCAAAGCTCTCCCCAAAATATGTTTGCGGGCACATTTTCCCATAATTTTTCACACCCCTAATAAAAAAAGTACAGCAACTGAATTCATTTTTATATTATCTGAACTGGAGTCCCGCAGATCAGTAAATTGAGTGTTTATTAAAAAATAATTTCCAAAAAGAAACATGAGTTTTCACATGTACAAAATATGGCTGTAAATGAATTCCACCACCAGAGTTCACTGAATGAGCATCCATAATTTCTCATTTGAGATCCTCCTAGTGAAATAAAAAACATAAAGACGACATAACTCCTGAAGCAGTACAATACCTGGAAATCAGACAGAATGCCGATAGGGATGACCGATAGGGACGAACGGTCATATGTGGGGCACCTATTGATTGACAGTTTGGCTGATTATAGACCAGTGCGGGGAAGTCAAAATAGAAAAAGTTGAGCAGCAAATAAAAAGAAATAGTGATTGAAAAAAAACATTAAGCCATTATTCTTAAATTTTGAGAGAAAATAAAATACTTTATCTTGCACAGCAAATGAATTTGATATTTGCAACCTTTGCCCTTCCTAGTGAGGGAAACCTTCTGTGAGAGAAGAGAGTCTACAAAGACATCCAATGACATTGTCAGAGTAAGTAAGAAATTGGACTCTTCTTTCATTGTTAAATCATGTAGGTAAGAATCAAATGAGAATAGACTGAACAAAAATATTTTTGCCTTCGATGGATTTAGTAGCAGAGAAAATGAAAGCATCCCATTCTCTGAGCACTGGAGCAGTGAGACACCCCAGGTTGTAATGGGAGGCAAGTGGAGCTCGAGAGGTCATTTTGAATAATCTCTGATCTACCAGAGCTACCAGTCACAACATTGAAGATGCTTCTTCGAATGGAATTCCCATGCACTTTGGGCAACATGCAAAGTGATGCCCTTTGTGTACCACGTACAACAGCTGCAGAGAGTGTACTTGTACTAACTATAAATCAGTAGGCGGGCACCTCATCGCCTTCATCCGACGCACATGGCTTCATCTGCTATCATCAGTGCAGTTCTCTGTATGTGACACATAAGGCTTTAAACTCAAACTGCTGACTCTCCAAAAACATCTGGATTTAACTACATTTTGGGGTTATCATCCTTTCCTAAAAGTGTTGATTGACATTAGGTCTGGTCTCTTGTGTCGGACCTGCAGTACCTGTGGTATGTTTTTTATTATATTGGAGATCTTACTCGATGAGGAGGTGGAAGGCATTTGGGAAGACTGATTCTAGGAGAGACCCAAAAAGGGCATCCTCAAAAAACTATGGCTTATCCTTCAGTTACGCGTTGAGTTGCTTTGCAGTAGTTTGAGCCTAGGTGATGAGATAGATAATTGAACATGTGCCACCGTACTAATGGACTGTTTTTCAGAATATGCTTTCTGGCTTGTGGCTTGATGCATCCAATGGAAATTTGGCTTCTTTAAAATCAAGTTGAATCATCTAAAGTACTGTGGGCAAAGTTATGATAAACAATTAGAAACGCTTTTCTGGTTGAGGTGGAAAGGCTGCCTGTACTTGGTATTGTGGGTAGGGTAAGGCCATGTCTTGTTGCGGTGCATAGGCAGGTGGTGGTTCGTGATTTGGCACAAACCCCTCTGTTGATCCTGGATACGGTTGATTGGGCACAGGTGGTCTTGGGTAAAGTTGGATCACTCCTGGTTGAACTGGGTATTGTTGGACGTCTCCTGGTTGGACTGTGTATGGATTTGCCATGAACTGTGTAGTTTGGCCAGTGACTGGCGCTGGCTGTGCGAGCACTGCTGGAATTTCCTTCTTAAAAACGTAATAGCCAATTATTCCTATAGGCAGATACAAGAGTTGAGTTAGAAAAATAAAAATGAGAAAGAGACATAAACAGCTAAAGGTAAAATAAAAATAAAATCATAGCAGAGAAAACAAGACTGGTAACATCATTACATCTTATCAGCCCCCAAAAGCCACTTTTTAAAAGCATTTAATGTATGCTTATGAACAGGTAAGTATGAATAAATAAGAGTTGCACAATAATACAAAGAATGCATCAACAGTAGATGTTCACAGTAAAGGTTGGTGATATTGTGGACATGCTAAGTAAAGGAAGGGGGTACATTGCATGCAATGTAAGTTCAAACTAGACTATCCCTCAAGCTCAGAATCAGCCATCTATGAGTAATTCCAAGAAACAAACCATACTCCTGGGTATTAGCTTGGGAGTAGTGATGTGAACTTGTTTGTCATCAACAAATGGCGCCCGACCAAATCAAATTTTACTGGCCAATTTAGAATGGACAAATGAATAAAGTTATTTGTTTGCATTACACACATTCTAGATCGAGTTTGTTTGCACCCGGTAATACCTACCACTCACTGCATAGAAGGCACACACAATGGATTTAAAAGATATGTACAATTTGTAATCCCAAAGAATTTAGCTGACGGAGGTATTTTGTAACTCTTCAGTTTTACACTCCTCAGTGATATAAGCACACTTGAAGAGCTCAAGGTTGCAGTGACAAGACTGAAGCACCCCTCACACCCCCAAATACAATAACCAAAGCATCTTACATACAGCACTCTGCAAACATGCACCCTTCAAGAAAGGCACATTTGTCCCTATGATACATGGAATTTCAATCCAATAATTATCGTTGAATCTGTCCTATTTGTTCATTGCTTCCCGATGAAGGTACCCATAAAATGTACCCCAAGGTGAGGTGATCCTGAGAACACCAAATTGAGTGAGATTGGAATGGTCCTGTGGTAGTGAGTCACAATGTGTATTGAAATGCAATATAGAAAGATTCTATGTAGACATTAAATGCAAAACTCAGAAAGAAGTGTGCAGTCAAATATTACCCAGGTGTCCCAGTAGAGCATTGGTAACATTCTGCTAGAATTATTGTATAGGACTAAAGACTCCGGAGCAAATAAAACAGTTCTTCCAACAATGTTTACATTTTAGTGAGTTATCCCTGAAGAAGTCTCTTGAATAAGGGGATATAACGCATTGGCTGATGGTTTTCATATGGATAAAGAAAAATACAATTAGAAATTTGAAAACCAAGCAACATTCATTATTCATTCTGCTTTTGGGAGCATATATGCTAGCTAGAGTGCATACCAAGCACATTTTTCAGAGAATTTAAAGTATTCAGAAACAGCATTAGTCCTGGACATGAATGCAGTAAAACATGTTAGCAACTACAACACTGTGAGACCAAGAATGACTTCTCCATCTCTTGTGTTCTGAGAATGTCACCCTTCCATGTACCATGCTGAATCCTCTTACAGTAATGATATTTTTGTCTTTCATTCTTCGAGGGAACCCACTGGACCGCTGAATGAATGTTTATGCTATTTCTATAGCACAAGTCTAGCCAACAGGCAGTGGAGCGCTGTTCATGGTTAAAGATAAGCATAAAGTCAATGAGTATTAGGAGAGGAATCTGGGGTGAGGATGGTTAATGATGTAGTGTTCTTTAAAGAAGTGAGTCCTCAACACTTTGCCAAATTGGAGAAATGTTGGGGTGGTCCTGATGGATACAGGGATGTTGTTCCAGATCTTTGCCAGTATTTGGCAAAGGTCATCAGGGTGTAGGGTAGATCTCTTTAGACTTGGAAGGATCTAGCCTATTGTTAGAGCTTCTGGGAAGATGCCCTGAGTGAAGGAGTCATTCACAGAGCTAAGTTGGGGTAAGAGGTTGTCCCAAGAGGGAGCAGAATTTATCAATAAAGCCCTTGTTCTTTCAGGGAGGCCTGTAACTGAGATCAGAGGTGGCAGTCTGAGTTGTAGAAAGTGGGAAATGGTATATTAGTAGCTCCACGGAGTTGTGTGTTCCTGGCTTGCCTAGAGTGCAGCACCATCAGGACTTATGGATGACAAATGAGGCTTCTTCCCTTATTGTGCAGTCTACACAATGGATACTGCAGCCTATGGGAAGAAAAGAAGGACGCCTATGATGCGCAAAGATGTGGAGTGAACCATGTTTATGTAATAAGAGGGTGTCAAGCTTGTGATTGGTGATGTGATCTCCAATGTAACGTGGGTGGAGTACTGCAGAGCAAGACCTAATGAGCATTAGTTGCAATGGGTCTTCTGTAGTTTGATGGTGTGTGGTAGCTAATGGAATGCGTATGAGGTTGAGTCTACATGTTAGTCTTATGGCTGCAAACCTAGCTAGTACATTGGCTAATTTTACCCTACTGGGGGACTTCAATCTTCATTTCGACGACACCCTACAGGCATCGGCAACCAAACTCACCATGGACCTAGCAGCCTTCCAACTCATACAAAAATTAGTGAGCCCACCCATATAAGGGGCCATTTATTAGACCCCATCTTCTCAAATTCGGAGGACTTATTAGGAGGAAAACCCATCCCTGTCCCGTGGTCAGACCACTTCCTTATCCCTTTTACTTGGTCACCACCTCATAGTTCCACATATGATCCCCATCTATTCAAAAACACGCCCTTGGTCCAAACTTTCAACTGAACACTGGGCCACAGTATTAGAAGAAACTAGACCGCATCTTCTTTAGACGCAGTCACGGCCAATGACAACTTCAACAACTGGCTCCAAAAATCTTTAGATGTCCTTGTCCCCGTAAAAAGAATCAAAGTCAAAAGAGGAAACATCCAAAAACCTTGGTACTCAGTTACACTACGGTGCTTAAAACAAAATTGCTAAAACTCTTTCCAAAGTTCCCCCTCCACCAGCTATCCCTGATACCTCGGGAGCACAGTGCGACAAATTAGCAGAGTTCTTTTCAAATAAAATTGAAACTATTTTCTCCTCATTTCCTCCCATCACAAATGGCTCCCTAGCCCCTCAACTCTGCAGTAATCAGCCCACCGTGGACACAATTCCGGCGATGTATATGCCTGTGTTAGAAAGCCTTCTATCTAAGGTAAAAATGGATCACCCAAAGACCCTGCCCCTTTATGGATATTGTGACAGGTAGCAGGTGTGGTCTCCCCTGTGATTTTAGACCTGATCAACATCTCACTTTCCTCAGGAGTGGTCCCCCCCCTCATGGAAGGAAGCCATGGTGAAGGCTCTTCTAAAAAAAACAGTCTTGATCCCTCCAACCTGGGAAATTAACGCCCCATATCTTTGCTCCCAGGGATTAGTAAAATCACTGAAAAATACTTCAATTCAATATTATCCTCATTTCTAGAGACACATAAACTCCTCCATCGGACCCAGACAGGTTTCCGCCCACTACAGGGAACAGAAACGGCCCTGTTCTCAGTAGTGGAGGAGTCAAGAAAGACAGTTGACTCTGGTGGCCCTGCTGTGGTCCTTCTTCTTGACCTTAGCGCGGCATTTGATACCGTAAACTATCGTATCCTGATCCATAGGCCCAGGAAAATAGGTATCACCGGAATCTCCCTAGCATGGCTACAATCCTTTCTGAACAACAGATCCTTCCAAGTCTTTGATAATGAAGTGACCTCTAAGCAGACACCCCTCTGCTGTGGAGTGCCTCAGGGATCCTCCCTGAGCCCCTCCTTATTTAACGTTTACACCTGCACCCTGGCAGAGGGAGTGCTACCCTTTGGAATACACATAGTCACCTATGCAGAGGACACACAATTGGTGATTGGGCTCCATAAAGCGGAAAGCTCCTCTCCCTGCCTGCGCTCTTGCTTAGAAGAAATCGCGAGCTGGATTAACGACTCCTTTCTTAAATTGAATGGGGAAAAGAGCGAAATCATGATCCTGGGAAATCGTTCTCCTCTCGACCTAAAGGCAATATGGCCAACCTCCCTTGGCTCAGCCCCCATCCCCAAGACCCAGCTAAAGAGTCTGGATCGACCAAGACCTCACATTAAAACTCAGGCACGAAAGATGGCCGCCTCATGCTATGGTGTCCTTAAAATGATTCGGAAGGTTTTTCCTCTTCTTCTTTTTCAGGCAAGGAAAACTATGGTCCAGGCCCTTGTCTTGTCGTGGCTGGACTATGCGAATGCTCTGTATCTGGGTGCCCCCATTGCCACCCTTTCCAAGCTACAGACCATCCAAAACTGGGCAGCAAGACTCTTACTGGGCATCCCTAAACATCATTCAGCCAAACCTGCCCTGAAATCACTCCATTGGCTGCCAGTCCAGGAGAGAGTTAAATTCAAGTCCCTATGTATTATCCATAAATCTTTACTCAGAACAGGCCCCCCCATTGTTCATAGCATTATCCAGTCCTATCAACCCAATAGAAGCCTTCGCTCCAAAACCATGAACCTGGCCATTATCCCTAGGATTAGGAAGGCCAGAAGTGGGGGCCGGCAATTCTCTTTTAATGCGGCCAGATTGTGGAATTCTCCCCCCCCCACTTGCGAGCAGAACCCAACCACCTTTCCTTTCGCAGATCCCTAAAAACATTGCTTTTTTCCCTAAATGGGTGAACCCTCCATTACTGCTACTGCTAGCGCTGGGATGCCTCCGGGTAGCCATGCAATACAAATGTTATTTCAATTCAATTCAATTCAATTATGCTATGTGCGAGTCTGGGTCATCTACATCTAGATATGATGTGGGGATTGGCAGCTGGGTGAGGCGCATGATTTGATATTACCATGTACGTTTCATTAGAGCAAGGGTTATGACCCAAGGCCCTTCCAGGTTTTAATGGAACCAAGTAGGCAAAGTCCATATTTGTGTCCACAATTGCTGCAGATTGAAGGGCGAAGGGATTCCCTGAAGATTTGGCTGAAGTACTGAGAAGGCAGGAAGTGATGCCTCTTCCTGTACAGGTCGATGATGGGAAATGCAATCCTCTTTCTTGCCTTCTTTCTTTAATGCTGGTTTTAGTGGAAAAACAGGTTGTCATTTTATGTGAAGATGGATGATGGGAAATCCACTCTCTTTCCAGATGGATGATGGCTAATGTATAGGTGTCACTTCCTGTTCAGATGGATGTTGAATGAAGTTCTCTTGTTTGGTTTCTGTCTCAATCCCCTCTTGCTCCCTTTCTGTCACAAACCCTTCCTGCGCCCCTACGTAGTGGTCTAGTGTACAGGGCTCATGTTGCTTTATTCCTATGGTGCTTTATGGCACTCATGACTGATGTTTCCCCAGCATCCTCATGACAGATGTTCCCCCAGTACCCTCATGACTGATGTTTCCCCAACACCCTCATGACTGATGTTTCCCCAGCATCCTCATGACCGATGTTTCTCCAACACCTTCATACCTGATGTTCCAAAGTACCCTCATGATCGATGCTTCCCCAGCACCTGTAAGCCCATTGCGCTTGAATCCCTGCAAGCTTCCCCCAGCATCCTGTGAGCCAATTGCAAGCCTTACTCCCTCTGTTACTTGAGCCTTGGTATTGTTTTTCATTATGCACATTCCAGCAAAAATTATACATTTGTTTCTTGTGATTTGGTTTCGATCACCCAATTTGCATCTGTTCATTCTGTAAGCGCAAAGAGTGTACTAGCATGTGTTTTCTCCAAGGTTCGAGAACCTTCCAGATAACAGTGTGCCCCAAGTTTCCGCACACAATCTAGCAACACCCATTGATCTTTCGAGAGGGTATATAAACCCCGCCCAAACCTGAATTGTGGCTGTGCCTCACTCCCTGCGGAACAAGCTTTACCCTTCCCACTCACCTGAAGAATCCTGACGCAACTGAGATGCACTCCAGTCTCCTTCAAGTCCATCTCAACCTGTGTGGCGCCAGCTACCTTGACGTCTTCCTCCTCACTCCCTACTGCACAGTTACTCAGGACCCCCTAGCCACTCCCTGAGTCAAAGACTCTAGATCTTCTTCTAACTTCAGTGAAGTGGAAGAGCTAGGTTAAGTACTTGATATCAGGTTAGTGCGCACTAGACCTCCTATAGTAGTAAACAGGACTGAGTAGCCCCGTCTTCAAGGACTAAGGACATTTCCTCCATGTCCTCTTTGTGATTTACTCCAGCGGTTCTTGTTTGTTTATACTTCGCACCCTTCCGACAGCCTTGGTGCTAGAACTATCACTGCACAAGGATTAAAGGCTTTAGCTCTATGTTCCTCTGATGAACAGTAGTGCTAAAGGAAAGCCCTTAAGAGTCTTTGATATATGCACCATCCTTTTACCCCACCCTGTGTTCTGAGTGTATCCTTAGGAGTGCAAGTAAATCCAACCTTTGCTCCAAGTGTATCCTTGGAAGTGCAAGTAACTCCAACCTTTGTTCTGAGTTTATCCCGGGGAGTGCCAATAACGCCAATCTGTATTTCAAGTTTCTCCCTGGGAGTGACACACTCCAATCAGTTATTTTGGTTATTCTGCTCTCATGTCAAGCTGCTGATGAAACCTGTAAGTTTATGTCACTGAAATTAATGCATGTTCATTGTATGTAGAGACCGGTTAGTGTACTGATGGTAACTACCTCCTCTTGTTATTTCCAGGGAATTGTGGAATTGCAAAGCCAGAGGTTCTGCTCCAGTGCAGAACCCCCTCAAGAATGCAAAAGGTCTCAGAAGTGGCATATCCTGTTACGCAGTGCCGCACAGCCACTGAGCAGATCCAGTACCACAAGTCTCTCTTTTCCTATTTTATCCAAACCCCCTTTTCCCCAATGGACAGTGTGGGATCTAAGGTTATGATCCCTTGACCTGCATAGTCTTCGGGAGGGAAAGGAGATCCAGTATCGGCTCCAGATTTATCTCATCGGTTGGGCCAAGGTGAGTGCATGACAGAAGGCCAAGCCTTGCATGTTTCCACCCCCTGGATGACATGGATGACCTGAGAGATGTTCAGGGTCTGGCCCGGGCCCTGCTCGAGGACAGCCAAAGTGTTTTAGACCTAGCAAGGGCTTTAGGGGTTGTATAGCATTAGGTTCAGTTCTTTCAACAGGAAAATAGGTCGCTTAAGGACCAACTGGTCAGGTGTCACCCTCACCATGGCCATTTGAGGTGGGGACTATGGCGGTCCCCAAGAGCACACGTTCCGTTCCACAACCTCCACACTTTAGCGATTTGGGAAATCTAACAAGCACCTCCACTACCAAAAACGCGAATTCTGTTCATGTCACAGTTACCACTCCAGTACCAGCGCCTTTGGCCCTGCTCAAGCGATTTTTGGGGGATAGTCACAATTTTGATGCATTTTGAAATCAGTGCCAGTTGCAGTTTCTTTGTAATCCAGGAACCTTTCCCTCTAATACTGTTAGAATAGCCTTTATCATATCCCATCTCAGGGGGACAGTTGCTGGATGGGCTATTGCACTCATTGAAACTAATGACCTGGTGTAACTGATTTTGAAGGGTTTAGAGAGGTGACAAGTAATCTCTTTGCTCTACACACTTTTGTCTAGGCCAGGAATTATTAGTTGCTGATCCTACATCAGGACAGTAAGGACCTCCTTACCTACATTACTGCTTTTTGAAAGCTAGTTATTGAAACCCAATGGCCTGAAGAAATTAGGACATCCCTCTTTCATAGGGGGTTAAGAGATGACTCAAGGGATTCCCTGACACACATTGTAGAAATACACTCAGATTGTTCAGAGGTCATTAACTTAGTTGTCATGCTTGACTATAGATTAATGGAATGTCCCTGAGGGTAGCCTAGACTGCTAGTTGTGCAATCTGAGCGGAAAGAGTCAGAGTCTAAGAATCAGGGTAACACAGAACCCACGCAGATTGGGGGCTTGCGCGGTCCTTTAACCACGGAGGAAAAAGAACGAAGAAATTAAGCCTGTGATTGTATTGTGGTGAAGCAGGACATTTTGCATGAGAAGGCTACCACCTTGACTTCTGACACGATGCTGAAAAAGTTAGAGTGCCTAGTTGACATAGGTGTCACTCAGTCGGGTGTGGTTCCTGAACTGACTCCCATTTACCTGGCTAATACCGCGCATAAAGTACCACGACATTTAACAATACCCTTGCACTGCACACCAACATAAGCAGGTTTTACCCATGCTTGTAAATAGTAAATAGTAGGAAATTTCTTACATCTAGCCTTGGTCACTTTTTTACATATTCCATGGTTTAGAAAAAGTGAAGCAAAGCCTGTTAGAGCTGTAGATGTCTCAGAGCACTCTTCTGGGTTGACTGTATACCAAACTACTCCGCTATCCTTAATATGTCAGAAAAGGCACAATGAGACTTTGACCTTGGACCTCACTGACACACCTACCTTCGGCGCTATTTTAAGAATTCCTTGGCTTCAGTTGCACAATTGTGCTATTGACTGCTGCCTTCATCCAGTCACCAAGGGATCCCATTACTGTCAGACTCATTGCTGTAATAACACTCCCTCAGAGCCTGAGACAGAACATTCTCTTTTTGCCAAATTGGATAGAAACAAGGTACCTTTTGAATGGTCCCAGGAGACCACTGATATCTTTCACTTAGTTGAGGAGAGATGCACCACGGCCCCAGCATTTAGACATCCAGACCCCACGCAGCCTTCTCTCGTGGAGGCAAATGCCTCTCAGGTAGACATGGATGGTATATTTTTGCAACTTGATAGTACAACAGAACACATTCACCCATTAGACCTTTTTTTTATCAAAAGATTATTCCCAACAGAGCAATGTTACTCAGCTGCGGAGCTAGAGTTATTGGCCAATAAATTATGCTTTCAAGAATGGCAACCCTTACCTTTGGCCATGCACACAACAGATCAGTGATTTTAGTTATTCTGCTCTCATGCTGAACTGGTAATGAAAGAATCAATCAATCAATCAATCAGGGGTTTATAAAGCGCGCTACTCACCCGTGAGGGTCTCAAGGCGCTGGGGGGCGGGGCGGGCGGCGGCTCCGGGTCAGTCGAAGAGCCAGGTCTTGAGGTCATTCCTGAACGTGTGCAGGGTGGGGGAGCATCTGATGTTCACAGGGAACTCGTTCCAGGCTTTTGCTGCGATGTAGGAAAAAGCTCTCCTGCCGGTTCTCTTTCTGTGGATGTGGGGAACCTCTGCCAGGGCGAGGTCGGCAGAGTGGAGGTTCCTCTTGGGTATGTGGAAGGATAGTGTCTCATTGAGGTAATCGGGTCCGATCATGTTGAGGAATTTGTAGGTGTGGGTGAGGAGTTTGAAGGTGACCCTCTTTTTAACGGGGAGCCAGTGGAGGCCTCGTAGGTGTTGGGTCAAGTGCTTTTGGCGCGGTGTCCCGAGGACGAGTCTGGCTGCGGCGTTCTGGATGGTTTGTAGTTTATGTGGAAGAGTTTTGTTGATTCCAGTGTAGAGGGCGTTGCCGTAGTCCACTCTGCTGGTTATGAGTGCATGGGTGACGGTCCTTCTGCAGTCTGGGGGGATCCAGTTGAAGGTCTTACGGAGGATGCGAAGGCAGTTGAAGCTGGTGGAGGCGATGGCGTTGATCTGGCGGTTCATGGAGAGGGAGGAGTCGAGGATGAGGCTGAGGTTTTCTGAACGTGGTCTGTAGGGGTGGGTGGGCTCCCGAGGGCGGGGAGCCACCAGGTGTTGTCCCAGGCAGTGGTGCAGGGTCTGAGGATGAGGATCTTGGTTTTCCCTGAGTTTAGCTTCAGGCAGCTGTCCTTCATCCAGGCGGCCACGTTCTTCATTCCTTCCTGGAAGAATCTGGTGTCTTCGGGATTCTTTGTGAGCGAGAGGATGAGCTGGGTGTCGTCGGCGTAAGTTTATAGCACTGAAATTAATGCATGCTCGTTGTATCTAGAGACCTGTTAGTGTACTGATGGTAACTGCCTCCTTGTGTTATTTCCAGTGCATTGCATCATCACAAGGCCAGAGGTTCTGATCCGGTGCACATCTACCTCATGTAGGAAGCTGTCTCTGTATATACTATACCAAATTGTGGTATAGGGTGCACAGAGTCCAGTGGAACCCTAAAGGTAGGCAGAGGCACCTCACTCTCTATTTGTGGTAGTGTGGTCGAGCAGTAGGGCAGTATCAGAGGACCGTGTTAAGCATTTGTTGTACACACTCAGTCAGCAAATGAATTCTCACACTCAAAGACTGTACTTCAGACCAGTGGTTTTTGCATAAAAATATTCTATTAGTTATTTTATTTTCTAGAACCAAGCAAGCCTGGCACAGGTAAGCAATAAATACTTTACAGTAGTAATGCAGTTTGTAAACAGTTTGAATGATAATTGTATATGCACTTTGGTTTGATTTACAGAATGGATGCAGAGAAATGCAATACTAAGTAAATGCAGTACATAGACTTGAATAGGCCTTTTAGTAAAATAGCAGGTAAGTAACTTATGAGATTACTAGGCTTTACAGAGTAGTATGCCTAGATACTACTCTGGGACATTTCCTGAAAACAGGTAAGTAAAATCGTTTTGGTTAGATTATGCAATTTTAAAGAATTTCTTTAGTTTCTCAAACTCCACACTGTTGTAAATTGGTTCTCCTCATTCCTTCAAAATAGAGCACAAAGATTCAAGAATAATCAATTCTTGTCCAATCTCGTCACAGTCACTTTAGGAGTCCCGCAAGGATCTTCCCTCTCTCCTACACTCTTCAACCTATTCATGGAACCGCTCGCCAAAATCCTCAGCTCCTCCAATGTCCAATATCTCAGCCTCATGCATCAAGCCAAAATCCAGTCGGTAAAATACCGATTCGCTAATAGCTCCCGGTATTGAGTTAAAAATACCCAATCCCAATGCATCAACCCAAAAGCAAAAATCGCTATTTAAGGAATCCTTAAATAGCGATTCCTTAAATAGCGATAGCATTTAAGGAATCCCAAATTGAGATTCCTTAATTTAAGGAATCTCAATTTGGGATTCCTTAAATGCAATGCATGAAAGTTAAAAAATTAGCGAATTCGCTAATAGGGGGAGCAAATTACCATGAAGATGAACTGCATGGTAATTTGCTAAAAGTTTGAAAAATGCACTTTTGTGCATTTTTCAAAGTTTCATGTTGCGCACACACATGCCCTTAGAGCATGTGTGTGTGCAACATATGTGCACATATCAATTTCAGGGGTGCAATGGGGTGTCATTTTGACACCCTTGCACCCTTGAAATTGCATGAGCAATTTGCGAGAACCTACTGGTACTCGCTATTTGCTCATGCAATCTCCAATTCATTCCTATGGGCCTGGAGGCCCATAGGAATGATTGGGATGGCATTCCTTAATTGCTACTCGCAATTTGCTAGTAGCAATTAAGGAAAGTTAAGGAATCGCTATTTGAATAGCGATTCCTACATGCATAGCCTTTTGCTATTCCTTATTAGCGAATCCTTATTTTTCGCTAATAAGGAATCGCAAATGCCAATGTTGATGCATATGCCCCTAAACTTAAAAATCCATTCACTAGAGGACATCAAATCTCTCAATGAAACGCTACATAAAACTCAGACCTGGCTGGCTGAAAACCATCTGAAACTAAACACCCTCAAAACTGAATTCCTCCTCATTGCTCCCCCCAACCAATCGACCATCATCCATGATTGGCTGAAACACCTAACAGCACTCAACTGCCAACCTCTTATTATCGACTCAGCGAAATCACTGGGAGTAACTCTCGATAAAAATCTGAATATGCAGAAACTCGTTAGAACTGCAAGAAAAGGAGCACATTTTCAGATGAACACCCTGAGAAGACTAAAACCCTTCCTCCCTGCAAATAACTTCAAACTGGCAGTTCAAGCTCTAGTAATCCCAAGACTTGAATATGGGAGTGCCTCTTTTTGCGGGCTCCCCAGATCGACGACGGACCCCCTAAGAGCTTCAATCATCTCAGCTGCTAGACTCATCACAGTCTCCAAAAGAAACTGTCACAGCTCCCCTGACCTTAGAGCCCTCAACTGGCTTCCTTTTGAAGCCACAGTTCAACTAAAAATCGCATGTATGATGCACAACGCCATACATCACAATACTCCCAGTCATCTGGCACAGAAATTGGTTCTTTCTTGTGGCAACAGATCCTCCAGGAGTGCCAGTAACCATCTACTGAAACCACAACGATTTTCCAAGAAAAAACATGCAACCAGCGCCTTCTCGGGGATTGCTCCCAGGATTTGGAATGCACTGCCCCCAGAAACCAGACTGAATCCCTCTATTGCATCATTCAAAAAAGAAGTGAAATCTATTCTCCTATCTAAAGTCACATGAACTATGTGTACAACTTGTAATACTATTGTTTGGTATGCACGTGACATAATTATATCTCGTAATACCTGTTTTGTTTCCTATATCTGCTTGTAAAGCGCTCTGATACCCGCAAGGGTCTTGTCCGCACTATATAAAACCTTCAAACTAAATAAATAAATAAATGAACACTTAGAAACTTTTCACAGAAAACCAGTCAATGTTTTCCTATAGAGAAAAATAGTGTTATCGGTTTTGAGGTAAGTATTTGGTAGTGGGAGTTGAGGTTCTGGGGGCAGACTCAAGGGTCCCCCAGGGTCAAGAATGCAGTCTAGATACACCCTCAGCAGCACTAGGGCGACCGGGTGCAGAGTGCTGAGGCCCAATGTTATCCAATGGGGGATAGGGGACCTCCGGGTGGTAGCTGCTAACTAGCAGGCCTCTTGGCTGTGGGAGCAAAGCTCCTGGACTTTAGCTCAAGGCAAATGGAGATACAAGGTAGCACCAAAGGTGCACCCTCAGCGGCACTGGGGCAGCCTGGTGCAGGGTGCTGTTTCAACGTCGGGCGCCCTGTTGTTTTCAATGGGGAACCTCCAGTTTGCAAAGGAACTGCAGGCTTGGGGATGAAGGTCTCCTGGGTGCGACCACCACTTCAAGAGGTAAGTTGTGAAGTTGGGGGTTGGTTGGGCACCGTTGGTTTGGGCACACAAGGCCGTGGGGCGTCGGGTGCAGGGTTGCCTTTTGGGGTCAGGTCTTCTTACCAGCTCCTGGTCGCGGTTGGGGGAACCTTCTGGATTTAGGCTGCAGGCATCAGCTGAAGGCTTGAGACAGGTCAGGGGTCACCGGATCTCGGTTCAGGATCGCCAGGGGGACCTTCTCGTGGTGTTTGCCCACTCGAGCTCAGGCCGTGAATGGCGGGTGCAGAGTGGTGCGGATTCGCGGTTTACGGCCGGGGCCAGAGGTTGCAGGTGAACAAATCCTGTGTTCACCGGAGACAAAGTCTTTGGGGTTGAAGGCAGGCAGGTGCTCTAGGGTTTTTGAGGTTGCTGGCTGCAGGACACACCGAGATTTTGCAGGAGCAGTTTCGAGGGGGAGACAGGCCGGTAGGGCTGGGGCCAAGTCAGTGGGTGTCTTCCTCTTGTTAGCTGCTGCATGGCTGTTCGGTCTTTCTTCTTTTTCTTCTTGTAGTTTCTTCTTGTCTCAGGAAGCAAGGTTCAGGGGTGTGCCTGAATACTAGATTTAGGGGTGTTACAGGTAGGTAAAAGGCAGGGACTAATGGGTCCCTTCCCTGGGGTGGGTACACCCCCTGTTATGCCATCCTCCAGTGGGAGGGGGCCATGATCCTATCCCTGGTCGGCTGAGTCCCCTCATCTTCAAGATGGTGTGGACTGAAAGTTGTGCTTCACCTCGCCTCCCCCACCTGAGGGGTGGAGTTGGCAGAGGTGGGCACACCTCTCTTCCTCACTTGTTTTTCCCCCGTTCTCCTGCCCAAAAGGAGTGGTTGAGAACCATTGGGGACCAGTTGCTGAGAGCGGCAAGTGGCCGGGGGAATCTCACAAAGGCGGCAAGCCTTTGAAGCTTCCCCTTCGTGAACTCTGCCCATCCTGGGGAGGAGGACTGGCAGCTCATCCCAGGATGTGCATTGTTTCAGGCCCAACAGAGCAGCAGGCTCTCTACCCAAGGGTCAGAAACATGTCTGGTGGTGGCAGATGAAAGCAGCTACTCAGCCTGGACACTAGTGGTAGGTTAGGTTTCAGGGTGCATCTCTGCGATGCCCTCTGTGTGCATTTTTTGTTAAATCTCACACTGGCATCAGTGTGGGTTTTAATGTGCTGAGAAGTTTGATACCAAACTTCCTAGTTTTCAGTGTAGCCATTATGGTGCTGTGGAGTTTGTAATGACAAACTCCCAGCACCATATACTCTTAATGGCAGCACTGCACTTACAATGTCTAAGAATGGACTTAGACACTGTAGGAGTACAGGGCTCATGTACATGTACCCTCACCACTGGTATAGTGCACCCAGCTAGAGGGGTGACTGACCTATGCCAGGGCAAGGGTTTGTAGGCATGGCACACAGAGATGTGTGCCATGTCGACTCTTTACTTTGTTCTGCACCAAAACACGCAGCCTGCAAAGGCAGTGTGTGAGTGTAATGGTACAGGACCTCTAAGGGTGGCACAATAAGTGCGGCAGCCCTTCTTGGCCATCTCTGGTCACAGTGCCCTGGGTACCTGTAGTACCATTTGCCAGGGGCTGACCTGTGACCAGAGATGCCAATTGGGTTTAGGCTTCACTGCAGTTTTAGGGAAAGAACATAGGCCCTGGGTGCCTGATTAGCAGGAGTTCAGGGCACACTCAGTCAAAGCACAACAGCAATTCAGCAAACAGTGGAGGCAACCATTCAGAAAGAGAACACTTTCTCAAACCTCGCAAATGTAGAAGGTCTCAGAAGAGACAAATCCTGTTATGCAGTGTCGCACAGCCACTGAGCAGATCCAGTACTGCAAGTCGCTCTTTTCCTTTTTTATCATAACTCCATTCCCCCACACGGGACAGTGTGAGATCTAAGGTTTCGGTTCCCTGACCTGCATCGTCCTTGGGACAGATAGGAGGTCCAGCATCGGCTCCAGTGTTATCTCCATGGTTGGGATCAGGTGAGTGCATGACAGCTTCTTCTTTTAAAGACGGTCTTGGTGAGAAACCAATGATGTAATTTCCTGTGCAGATGGGTGATGGGCAATCCAGTGATGCAACTTCCTGTGCAGGAGGATGATGGTAAATGCAATAGTTTCTCTTGCTGTACAGATGGATGATATAAAATGAAGTCCTCTTGCTTGGCTTCTTCTTTTAAATTCGGTTTTAGTGGTTTACCAGTAATGTCACTTCCTGTGCAGATGGATAATGGGAAATCCAGTGATGTCACATTTTGGCGGGAAACCACTGTTGTCACTTCCTTTGTAGATGGACGATGAACAATCTAGTTATGTCATTTCCTTTGGAATGGATGATGAGAAATTAAGTCCTCTTCTTTGGTGTCTTCTTTTAACAACTTTTTTGATGAGAACCCAGCGATGCTACTTCCTGTGCAGATGGATGAAGGGTAATTCAGTGATATCCCTTCCTGTGCAGACAGATAAGGAAAAACAAAGTCCTTTTTATTGGTTCTTTTTTTAAGAATGTTTTTTGAGCAACCAGGGATGCCATGTTCTGTGCAGGTGAATGATGGGAAATATAGTGGTGTCACTTCCTGAATAGATGAATGATGCTTAACCTGACTCCTCCGCTCCATCATGCCCTCATCGGTCAGTGTCCCAGGTTCTGAAGCTTGGGTTACTCGTTCCCATTTATGCATGCACATAATTTTCTCTTTGTGTAACCTAGTTAATTTACTTTTAGCGCACAAGTTGTTATACAAAGGGTTACATGAGGGCTCATTTGACCTGCTTTTTAAAATATTTACATGCACCCATTGGGATAGCTCCTAGAGCAACATAATGTGGACATTCAAGTATGCACTCCAATCAAACCCACTTCCAATTTAATTTTAAATCAATACCACCACATCCTAGAATACATATTGGATAAAAGACAACTCTGCATGAATGGAGCAACAAGGCTGATATCCTATTTCTGGAAGCATACATTTCAATTTACTATACTTCAATTGCCATCACACCCTAAAAGACAACCATCCAGTTGTTCTGAATACAAGGATGTTTGTTGCTATATTCTACTCTAATCTCCCCTTAACTGCCCAAACAACACTGTGGTCCTGGGAATCTTGTAATGGCCTTTCTCCAGTGAAGCCTCACCAGCTGAAATGGCCCATAAGTAGAGCGGAAAAGAGCTGCATTGATGTCTCATGTAGTCTACTGCATCATATTTCACATCGAGCTCTTAATAAAACTGCTCAACCATCTGCCCAAAACAAATCTGTGCTCATCAATGCCACAATTTGACACCAGACATAGGGGTCCATTAGTATGTTGGGCAGATCGCCACTGTCCGTTTGGCGGTGGTGATCCTCCTGACATAATCCCCCACCCGCCTCCTATTCCCCCTGCCATATCAGCATGGCGGGGGGGAACTCCGGCGGACGAGAAGACCGTCCGCCGCTTTTCCGGCGTTGCCGCCATGGAAAGGCATGCGGGAATCACATTTGGGGGCCGTTGCGGCCCCCATGAAGTTGGGGGGTGGTGGGCGGTGCACATGGGGGGTACCTATGGTACCCCCATGCATTTATATGCACAATGCGTCAGGCACCACGCGGTGCCTGCCACGTTGTGCATGCAAATGCACAACATGCATTTTTGGCATTGCAGCGGATGATGCTGAAAGCAGCGCCCACCGCAATGTTAAAAATGCAGGATGCGCCCGCCAGTGTGGCGGGCGCATCCTAATCACCCCCACGGGACAGCCGCACTTAAGACGGGCGGTCCCTTTTTACGCCAGGATGGCGGGCGGACAAAGTCCACCCGCCATCCTAATGATGCCCTCAATATTAAACAATGCAAGCAAGAGGGCTACAGGTGGTGGAATACAATGAGCGATTTACTAGAAATGTGCATTGGGTTTGCATCACAAAAGGGACCCAAACAGCTTCAAACTGTTGATTTGGAATTTATTTTCAAGCACTAAACAGTATTTGCACTGGAAAGTAGCCCCAAAGTAATACAAAGTAGTGCTTTCAATCAATGTGGCATTCCATGGGTGGTGCATAAGCATTCCCAAGTAACCTCGCATAGGTTTGAACACAAAGAAGCCCTGTCAAAAACCGATAGGTAGAGCTTTGCACTAAAAAATAACAACATCCATAGTGATCTGACCACTTCAGAGATGTGCACAGCTCTTTAAACCTGTTCTAAATACTTTCAAAGCATGTCTCTTGTCCTAGCAAATGCTGAAACGGTCAGTTCTTGCTACATGCTCAATCTATCCCTTCTGATGATTTTTAGGGAGTATGCAGCTCTTCTTTCTTGGTTGAACAATTGACTATTGAGCATACTATAGTTCTATTTCAGGCCTTTTGGAATCTTAAAGATTTTTTTAAAGTTGGCTTTAGATGTGCATAATCAGAACTTCATTTGAAATTGGTTCGGGAATTCCTCTGAATCTAATACAGCTTTAAAGTGATCACTTTTCATCATGTTCCTATTTCGCTGGTAGTACAGGTTGTACTGTATTTAAAGTCTGGACATTAAATCCTAGATTAGCTTTCTCATGTGCATTGTCTGCCTCTGTGGTTTGTAGGTCATCAATTCTGTTGTTAGCTGCCAGAAAATGTTTGGCTGTTTTCTTGGTAACCTCTGTTTTTGTATCCCCTCTGGCTTACACTTTGTCCTCTGAAAGGGACAATTGTTTTCCTTTCCTACTTCTTCCCTTTTTGAATCAGGTAACCTTAGTTGATATTTTATGTTAGAGGTGTGCTTCTGTACAACAGTTATCAATGTCGTGCCACCTATTGAGAAAGACTATATAGATTCCCAGCCCAAGTCCCACCCAATGGCTGTCAGTCTTCAGATGAACTGTAGATGGAGTGTAGTCTCCTCTAGTGCTGTTCATGTTGTTTTTGGGTGATCATAAGCCATGCTGATTCAGCAAAGAAAAATGAGGACCTCAAGGCTTGTACGACAGGTATCATGAACAGATCAGTTGTAAACACTATTTCCTTTCTAATGAAAGGCAGAGGGAATTAGTATTTGTTTCAGACACTTACACACAAGTCATTGAGGATCACTCTCAATGACCTGTAACTATGTCTTTCATATAGTAGGCTTTGCAACCATTGTTAGGTGCCAGACGCCACAGACTTGGCGCCATCTGTGACTCCACAGGAAGTAGAGTTGGTGCCACTCTGAAGGTAGCAGTCATAAAAGCTTGTCTGTTCTACCTTATTTTTTGTTCCTGCCTGAGCTTACTTCCAGCTCATCTCCTTGTGCTGAGATTGTCATCGATGTGCTTCTCTTAAAGTGTCACAGTTATCCCACTTCACTACCTGTTTGGGGTCCGTGATGGAGCTCAGGTTATTTCACAAAGTAGCATTATTGGCCATTCAAGCCCACCATCTTGCGTGACTATCAGAAGTGAGACAATAAGTCATGAATCGGACCCTGCATGTCATTAGGATGTTATTCTGTCATCATCGTCACATCATCATTTTGGCATGCAAACAGTGTGCACAGATTTAAGAAACAGTAGGAGTGCAACCAGGGAACTGGATTCCCTAGGTCCTGAAGAAAAGCCTAATTAGGGTACGGCTTGAAACATGTTACTTTTTTTTCTAAATCTCCCCCTATCCTTTTAACTATACCGACTATGGGTATGAATAAAATGTGGTATACCTACCAGCCAGGTATCTTTAGACCATAACACCACCCCCACTGCCCTCTCATTAAACACCATCCTTTATTATTGAAAAAAAAATAGCGATCCCACGCAACCCGTAGGTCGCAGCACGCCCCGATCAGTAGGGGATCTGGATGGAACCTATGAGGAAACATGCCACCAATGGGTAACCCTGGTGGGTGAGGGTTTACAAGAAAAACTCATTTTTTTCTCTTATAGTGGAGAGTTACTGTCTATGGTCTTGATAGAACTGGGTTTCTCTGTTTTTGGATAAAGTTACTTGTAGAGGAGGTCGAACCCAGTTTAACCTCTTCCTCCCCCTTTTTTCTAATAGTACTTTTGTTCTAGTCAGTCCTCTGCCTGGAGTAGATTAGGCGAGGCCATTTAATTAATGCAACCTAGTCTGTGGTTGGCAAAGACCCCCAAAGATAATCAAATTAAATTCTGAACCTTTCTCCTCCAAACCATTTTTGGAACAAGACTCGTTTTCTGTTGCAGTGATAAAAAGTATCCCAAATTCCTATTCAGCACATACATTTTAAATAGTATTTTTCTTTTTTCATGTTCCAGTTCTAAGCATCTCCCAAAGATGACCCTCTTATCTCCTCCAGGGATCAAATAAAAGCTGTACTCAAAAGACCTAGGGGCAGATTTATGTTTCCTGGCGCATCCCTGCAAATCAGCAAGGATGCGCCAGGAAAGATGCGTCACGCAAGTTTACCCTTGCGCCACACATGATGCGCCGCATTTACAATGCGGTGCGTCATGGCGCAGGAATAAACAGATGCATGACGCATCCGATGGCGTAAGGTTGGCACAGTGCTTCAGTTGCGTCGCAAGCGCGACGCAACTCCAGCACTGTTCCAACCTACCCTATCCCTAACATGGTGCGTCAAGCCTTACGCCTGCTTCAAGCAGGCGCAGGGTTTTGGCGCATCAGCGTTGGGAAAGTGACTCAGTCAAATCTTATAGATTTGACTGAGTCACTTTTAGGGGCGTTCCTGCGACGGAACGCCCCCCCCCTCTGTCGACACGCCCACGTGAAACCTGACGCTGGTTTTACGTGGCGCAGGGCTTTACATCGTGACGCATCTCCATAGATGCGTCCCGATGTAAATATGGCGCGACGTGGCGCAGGGTTTACACCGC
Source organism: Triturus cristatus (assembly GCF_964204655.1). Lineage (NCBI taxonomy): Eukaryota > Metazoa > Chordata > Amphibia > Caudata > Salamandridae > Triturus > Triturus cristatus. The sequence goes on along the minus strand of NC_140590.1, from coordinate 134,007,891 downwards.
CGCTGCGTCACAAAAGTGACGCAACGGCGGCGTAAAAGTGGCGCATCTCCAATATAGATCTGCCCCCTAATGTGCTATACAGTCTGATGCTTTTTGGCTCACGAAGTCATGAAGTCAGAGGCAGGACCCCAGCTCAAAGGAAACAACATCCTAGTGGGGCTATTCACAAAGGGATATGGCCTTGAAGCATATTTCCCTCCTTTAGGGGGGCTATATTTAATAATTCAACGTGAAAAAAACTGTTACAATTTATCACAATCCATACATCGATTGCTTTCCTGATAATAGAGTAGCAATATGCTGCAAACTTTTGTATAACGTGTTTTCATAATAGAAGTTACTGAAATAAAAATGTAATCTAAATATTAAATTCAAAGCATGATTAGACCCTACTGAAGGAAATATATGCATGCTAGGGCAAATGATACCTTTAAAATTACAAGGTGGGAAAAAAACATTTCCGTCACCTTATCACCTCTATAATTCAATTGTGTGCAACGCTTTTTTACAAAATTATAAGTGACTTCCCAAATTGACAGGGATGCAAACTGTTGTCTAAAACTGTTTTCTTTTAAATGAATAACACCTATAACTGATGCCATGTCACCAGGCTTAAGTTTCTGCAGAGATCAAAACAGCAGTTATTCAAATGACAAAAATGTATGGAATATGGCATACAAAAGCAATATTTTTCAATTCCCTGTCTGAAATAATTACATTATTATCTATTTATTTTATGTTGTAGAGACAAAATCTGATATTACTTTTAACGGGGGTATTTAATTTAAAGAAGAAACTGCACATGTAATCAAGCACCTATCCTTTGTATTTAGTTACACTTTATAAGAAATAAAAGCACAAAGTGTGCAAAGTAATCCACACACTGACTCACTCAAATACACCAACAGATTCAGTTGCATGTACTCACTCACCCACCGGCACATAGATGGTGACAGTCAGTTATATTCTCTCAAACAATCCCAACTCATAAAGGTAAAACTGCTCTTTCTGTAGCGCCACTGGGCATCAGCAGAGCTGCCCTGAATCAAGGAAAGGCCTTCACTGAACAACAGCCCCTTCTTTATCCACCCCAGGGCCTAGCAGAATGAAGGTTGAAGACTCACCTGCCACGAGGCTTAAGGCTGCTGAGACCCAGCCTAATGCAAAGGACCATGAGTAGTAATCTGTTCGAGGGTCGATGCCAGACGTCGCGGTGAACACAGACATGCCAATCACAGTAAACACACCTGGGGAAGAAAAGGGATCTGATCAAAAGTCAATCTTTTCTGCCCATGTGGGTGGTATCAGAAGAGCCCGCGAGCACATTATACTCCTACCTCTTCGACTGACCCACAGCGCCTCTGGCGGACAAGCTTTCCCCTCCATACCCAGCGCCTTGAGACCCTTACGGGTGAGTAGTCGTGCTGTACAAGTAACCCGACTGATTGACCGATTGGTGAATGCTAATGACTTTACAGAGGTCCTGCTTGTCTAGGACACTGTTCATGCAACGAAGAACAGTCTGCTAACCTGCACAGGTTCTTGAATCCACAGCAAATACAGATCTAAAAAAAACAGCCAGGTTAAAATCTATTCTGCCACCCAAGGGAAAGAGGTTTCCATTTGAACCAATAGAAGTAGAGAATTCCACCAGTTCTGGGCTCTCCTATAATACAATGCTTTTTTACAGCACTATGATAGGTTTAATCCTGTTGAACATAAACATAGATTTACACATAGAGCCTTGAAGATGAGCATAGAAGCCACAAGATGGCCACCATGTTTTTCTCCACATTGTGACATGGTTTGGCTATGTTCCTCATCCATGCAACTGAGGAGTCAGAGCATTGTGGCTTCTCTCTGTAACTGATGTGCTTCTTGAAGACACTTCCAGGTATGCCTCCGCAGGATATTTAACGGGAAGAAGTCTGTGGAAGCAACTGAAACAGGTAACTCTATCTAAGGCGACTTTTGCACTTGTAGATGTATGCACATACCAATGTTTGAATCTCTGCCTAGACTGAATTCAAAGATAAGGGGAGATGAATGCATATCAGTAGACCCACATGCCCGACTCTCGTATATGACATGGTTAGAATAAGTATGACTGTGGAGTTACGGCTAGTAGGACTACTGGCATTTCTAGGTGTAAATTGGCCAAATATAGTTCCAAATCGCATGGACAGAGATCTCTGCCCATTAAATCTGAGGAAATTAACACACACCTGACAATCACCATAAATCAACACACAAAAGTATAGCTCACACCCTGGGCTTGGTTGGCCCACTTCTGCTTTTGCTGTGAGATGTCATGGAGTCAGGTATCAGGTACAGTTGTGTTGTGTGTTATTGTGACTCAGAGTGTTTGTGTCTGCTTGGGACATTCAATGTATTATGATGTCTCTGGGTGTTTAGGCAGCAGTATTTTTTTCTTTCTTTTTTTTATCTTGCGTGTGCTGTTGAGTTTGTGAGTTTTGTACTTTGATTGCGTAAGTGGGTGAATGCAAGAATAAGTATGTGGGAGGATGAGTAGTGACACACCGTTGTAAGGATGAATGACAGAATGCGTGTTTGAGGACTTACTGCTTGAGTAAACCCACCGATGACTGAAAAGCTTATATTTATAAGCAAGACATGTTATGTTATGTTATTTTATTTTATGTCACGCACAGATACTCCGAGGAGTGTCCTGGCATGAGCCATGAGAGGTACGGGAGCTTGAACTAAAAAAAGAGGAACGTCTTTTCTTAAATTCAAAGGGGTATTGAGAGCTGCGTAGCGCAAATGGCAGTGTATTCCAGGCGAGGGCAGCTTTCAGGGCAAGAGAGCTGCCCCCCAGCCTTTGTCGTTTGAAGCGGGGACCTGGGCTAGGAGTTGGGACATGGAGCGTGGTTGTCTTGTAGGAACAATAAAAGGAAAACCTCTTTTGTAAGTAAGTGGGCCCTAAACCATGAAGGGCACAGTGAGCAATAACTAGGGACTTGAGTTTTACCCGGCCAGCTACAGGAAGCCAGTGTGGAGAGTGCAGATGTTGTCTCAAGCTACATCTGGTGGGGATATTAAGAAGTAGCCTGGCTGCAGCATTCTGGGCCACCTGTAGCTTGTTAAGCAGATGGCCAGGGATGCCAATGTACAGAGCGTTAGCATAGTCCAGCCGGGATAGAATAAGGGTACGGTTACCGTTTATTTGGCAGCCCTCGGTAGCAGAGGAAGAAATTTCCTTAGGGTTTTGAGCAGCCCAAAGCAGTTGCCGGCAAGCTTCTTGACCTGAGTTGTAAATGAAAGGTTGTCCTCAAACCAGACCCCTAGATTCTCGGTGGGTTTCCCTATTGAGGATGGCATGGCAAATTCGGATGGCCAAAGTGTTTCTCTGAAATGGGGGGGGAATTCTCCATAGAGGAGTATTTCCGACTTCTCCTCGTTACATTTAAGTTGGGCAGCTGCTAGCCAGTTAAATACACCGGTCAAACAATTTCTTGCAGCGGAGATAGAGTCCTCATTTTTGCCCCATGTGAATAGGAGCTGAGTATCAGCTGTGTAAGCAATGATTTTAGCCCCCAAAACCTCAGCTAAGTGAACTAATGGGGTAACGTAGTGGTTAAATAGAAGGGGGCTAAGAGAAGAGCCCTGAGAGACACCTGTGGCCACTGTCTGAGGGGAAGAAGAGAACGGCGGGAGCCAGACCATGTGCATCCGCCCCTCCAGAAAGGACTTAAGCCAGCCCCAGGCAGTTCCCTAAACTCCAACCTTGTAGAGTCAGGTAAGCAGCAGTGCATGAGGGACCGTGTCGAACGCCGCCGAAAGGTCAAGCAGGATCAGTGCTGCCTTTCCACCAGAGTCCAGACACTCTCGGATAGCTTCCGAAATTTCCACCAAGGCTGACTCAGTACTGTAAGAGGCCCTAAACCCTGACTGGGCTGGGTGCAGGAGGCCTGAGCTTTCAGTGAACTTAGTGAGTTGTTTGGTCACCACCTTTTCACACACCTTAACTAAACTTCACAGAAGAGAGATGGGATGGTAATTCCCTGGGCTAAGGGGATCAAGAGCAGGCTTTTTCTGTAAAGGGAGAATCTTGGCCTGTTTCCAGGCATCTGGGACACGACCCTCAAGGAGGGACACATCAATAATAATGTTGATTTCTGAATTAATAGTCTCTCCGACAGCTGCCAGCAATCTGGCTGCGCAAGGGTCCAATGGAGAGCCTGATTTCAGGCTTTAAAGAATCTTAAGTGAACTGGCCAGATCAATGGGGGTGATGGCAGTCACAGGAGAGGTCAGCAGAGGCAGGGACTCGTCAAAAGCCCTTCTGCAAGAAGAGAAGGATGCCTGTATGATGTGAATTTTGTCCATGAAAAAACTAGAAAGACTGTCGCACCAGGCGTTTTAGGAATAGAGAGTGCTTGATTGAGCTGTGGGAGTCAGGTAACTCTGGACGATAGAAAACATTTCTGTAGTATGTCAGGTAGGACATTTAGCTAATAATCCGAAGTGTCCAGCTCTTGGTTCATTGTGTCCCAAGTGTAAAAAGAAAGGTCACTTTGCTCATATGTGTAATAGTAAAAATGTTGCAAAAGTAAAAGAAGTTCAAGTTGATGAGGACAGTGATGATGCGATAAACTCGGATGATTATGAATGTGGTCAAATTGTTGTGCAGGTTGTGACTGGGGAGAGAAAAAGAAATTCTCCGTTAGATGAGATTTTAGTTGAAGGAGCTAAAACCAGAGTTCTATTTGATTCTGGGGCTAAAATCACAATTATCTCAAGTGAATTCTACATGTCTAATTTAAAAAGCAAAGTTCAACTTTTAAAACCAGACATAAAGCCTTTGGCATATGGTGGGGAGCCAATCAAATTACATGGGTTCTTCACTGGAATAATTGAGTATAAAGGGAGATTAATCTCAGGGAAAATATATGTTTCAAGAAAGGGGGATAGCATCATCAGTTGGATTCATCAAGGAGAACTTGGTGTATTTCTTGATCCTAATGCTGACCCCCCTATTCAATTGAGAAGCGTGGTGAACTCCGTTGAGAAGGCTGATGATGTGAATCTAATTAATGGTCTCAAAAGAGATTATCCAAATGTTTTCAGGAAGGAGCTAGGTTGTCTCAAAGGTTACAAGCATAAAATATTACTTAAGAAAGGTTCTACTCCAGTATGTTGCAAGGTGAGAAATGTTCCAATTTCTGTGAGGGATGACATGCAGAGAGAAATTGAGAAGTTAAAGAAAGGGGGCATCATAGAAGAAGTTGAAGGAACTGAGTGGTTGGCACCAGTCGTAGCTGCACGCAAACCTAATGGGGACATGAGACTCTGCATTGACTTGAGACAGTTGAACAAGTGCGTTGTGATTGACAAATACCCCCTGCCTAACATAAACGAATTGCTATCTCTGTTGGGTGGAGCTAAAGTCTTTAGTACTATTGATTTAACTTCGGCGTACCACCAAATAGAGTTAGAGGAGTCGTGTAGAGACTACACTTCTTTTATAACACCATTCGGTACTTTTAGGTTCATACGCATGCCTTTTGGGCTAGTGTCGGCCTCTTCAGTCTTTCAAAGGGTTATGGAGAACATGCTTCAGGGTTTACCAGGCACCTATGTTTACCAAGATGATATTTTAATTTTTGGGCAGAATGCTAAGCAGCATGACATTCGTTTGAGGTCAGCCTTGGGAAGACTTTCTGAGCATAACTTAACTATTAAGGCGGAAAAGTGTAGATTTGGAACCAACTCAATTGACTATTTGGGGCATAATATAACTAGTGATGGTGTCAAGCCTAAGAAAGAATTAATCAACACTATCCAAGAAATGAGCTCACCTTCTAACAAAAGCGAACTCATGAAGTTTTTAGGGGTAGTTGAATACTACTCGAAATTTGTAAGAAATTTTGCAGATTGTGCGGCAAGCATGAGATATTTACTGAGGAAAGGAGTGGACTTTCAGTGGACGGAAAGTTGTGAGCAAGAATTTAGAGATATCAAGAGTAAACTTAAAGCAGCTCCTTCTCTTGCTAGCTTTGATCCTATGATCAAACCTATTCTCATCACTGATGCCAGTGAAAAGGGTTTGGGGGCTGTCTTACAACAACATGGTAAAGATGGCATTCGTACCATTATGTGTTTGTCACGTAGCCTTAAGGATCCAGAGACCAGGTATTCGGTTGTTGAACGGGAATCTCTGGCAGTGTATTGGGCCATAAAGAAGTTGAAGAAGTTTCTTTGGGGTATAGATTTCGAGGTGAGGACAGATCATAAACCGTTGGTTGAAATTTTCAGCAAGAAGGGCTTGGATTCAATATCTAGTAGAATTACCAAGTGGATAATAGGTTTGCAAGAATTTAATTTTGAAATGAAGTACATACCAGGCGTAGAAAATAATGTGGCGGATGTACTGTCACGCCTCACGCCTATGAAATCATCTGATGGGGATGATTGGGAAGATTCAGAAGAATTAGTTTGTGTCATTGATCAAAATATGATTAGTGAAGAGAGATGGGGCAATGAGATGGTCATGGATGCTGTTCTAAATGAAGTTATGGATCTTCTCAGGAGAGGTTGGAACAGCAACAAACAAGGATCGTTAGAGACTAAGAAATTTTGGGCGGTTCGTAACGAATTGTCTGTGGAGAATAGGCTTCTATTTCGGGGAACGAGACTGATTCCTCCCTGTTCCCTTAGGAAAGAACTGATAGATTTGGTTCATTCCTCTCATGCAGGCATTACTAAGTCTAAGGAACGCTTGAGAATGTCGTATTGGTGGCCGGGCATGGATATAGAGGTGGAACGGGTTATTCGTGATTGTGTGCCATGCACCTTGAGTGATAAGTCTAAAAACACCCGTGTCCAACCTATGATCATAAGGAGGCGTCCTTTGAATCCTTGGCAGGACATTGCTTTAGACATTCTTGGTCCTATTCACTTGAATGGTTCTCAGACATTTGTTTTAGTGATAATTGACATGTTTTCACGTTGGCCTATAGTTTTCTTTTTGACAAGCATTAGCTCAACTCACATTATTAAATGTTTGAATAACATTTTCTCTGAAGAGGGAATCCCGGATTCCATATTAACAGACAATGGGGTGCAGTTAGTATCCAATGAGATGAAGGATTTTCTAACATCCAAGGGGATTTCGCATAAATTGTGCTCCCTCTACCATCCCGAGGCAAATGGGATGGTGGAGAGATTTAATAGAGTGATCAAAGAGACGATTGCACTATCTAAATCAATGTCCTTAAATTGGAAAGAGGAAGTGTTGAAGAAAGTTGAAGAGTATAGGCTATCTCCGCATTCCACTACTGGGAAAACACCTTTTCTATTATTCCGTGGGAGAGTTCCAAACACTAAAGTGGAACCTGCATGGGTTAATAGATATGAAGTGGAAAGGGGAAAAGAAAAGAAGTGTGATGGTGAAGTGATTCAAAAGAGAGAGGAAGAACAAAGTAGATTGAGGAAGAGTTACTTTGACAAGAAGAATGCTGTAAAGGTAACCAAAGTCAGAGTTGGTGATTTGGTTATGATCAAACGCCCAGGTTTGGTGGGTGGAGCTGTTTCCAAGTTTATGAAACCAATGAAGGTTATTATGATCTTTAAAAATGCTGTGAAGACTCAAGATCACAGGATTTGGAATTTAAACAGGGTTGCAGTATTAAAAAAAAAAGTAGATGGTGATCATCCTGATGTGGCGAATCCGAGTTTATCTGAAGGTGGTAAGATTCGAGCTTCTAATAGGATTTGTAAGAAGCCTTCTTATCTGTTGAACTATGTTTAAAGTGAATTTTGTTGGATTTGATTTGGTATTATTTTGGGGAATGTGTTCTGAATTTTGTGTGACGAAGGGAGGTGTGTAGTATGTCATAAGCTTGGCATACACTTATAAAGTCTTGTCTGGGATTGGTTGGAAGCTATAGAATGTCGATAGTGTCATCTGCGATGTCACTGGATTCTAGTTTGGGGATCTGTGAAGGAAACTGGGAGACTGATGACAAGAGTTGGATGGATGGGATCTCTTTATGGAATAAACCTTCTTCAATCTTCATACCTGCCTCATGATGCCTTTTTGAGGGATCCTACAATTTCCTTGGTGTTGTTCCTAGCAAGGTCAAGGTGAGAGGAGTAGTAGAGGCTTTTGACCTGGGCTATAGAATCGTAATACATTTTCTGCTTTGCCCTAAGCAACTGCTTGGCCAGAGGGCAGAATTCTCTGTGCAGCCACTCCCTCTCAAGTTTCTTTATGCCTGTTTGAGTGTTTTCAGGTCGGGTGTGAACCATGGTTTCGAGGGCGACTCCCTGGAAAAACTAAGGGGGGAGGCCAAGGATAAGAAGTCCATTGAGTTTGAAACCCAGGCTGTGAAGCCGGCAAGACCCCCTCTAGATCTTTAGTGAGAACGGGCCTGGAGGCAGCCACGGTCTGGCTGAGCACAATAGGGTCAATTTTGCGATATGCCGGTTTGCGATTGCTGCAGAGTGGAAGGTCGGTGTTCGTTACCACCCACGCAAAATATCTCATGAAGTGGTCAGACCAGGTGACCTGCAGGGGATCTTTCACCATGATAGGAAAATTAGAACAGATGGGATCAAGGATATGACCACCCTGATGGGTTGGGAGACTGATCCGCAGGGAGAGCTGGGCAAGATGTAGCGTATCAAGAAAATCAAGTGTGTTGCTGTTGCCAGTCTGATCAAGGTGGATATTTTAATCACCAAGAACAATATAGTGAGTAAAACGTAAAGCCCGCGGAACAATGGCATCTCCCAAGGCATTGAGGAATGCCCTAGCTGGGCTAGGAGCCCTATAGATCAGGGAACCTCCCAGAGTAAAATGATCCAAGAAGCAAATGCTAAAATCTAAGGCATCGAAATCCCCCCAAGCGCTGACCTCGCCCCGATGAAGGACCCACTTATCCTTGTATATAATGGCCACCCCCTTCCCTCAGGGCGATCAGCTCTGGAGATACTATACCCGTCCGGGATGGCCATCGTAACAATTGGATTCGAAGACTCGTCTAGCCATGTCTCGGAGATGAACAGAAGATCAACTGGTTTGCAATGCTTGTTATGTTTCTATGACAAAGGCTTCACAAATAAGCACTGCGGCATGTATGTGGGAACTTTCTTATCCAGCCCTCCTTCGAATATTGGCGGATAAGCCTTCTGGATCCAGTCTGCTGGGACACTGTCCCACAAGGATCTGCCAACTATCTTCACATCACCGTGGGTTCACTCCACCTGGAGACTCCTTTTTGTGTGCACTCTATTATTGTTACTAGCATAACATACAATGCAGAAAAGGTGGGGCTCTGGGATTAGGGTCCAGGTTTCAAGTTGCACCATGAACTGATATACCTGTTCCCATTAGCTCTATCTGAAACATTACTTTACCTAGACCATCACCTTCTGTGACGTTAGCATTCTTATTACACAAATGTTAATGTGATTTGTGTTCATTCTCCCAAAGAAAGCCTTAGGTTTTTCAGTCCCAGGGATTATAGTCTTATCACACTATCCATTAGACACATGGAGAAGAGGAGATGGAACCCTTATTCTTGTTTTCTATTTTCTTTTCAGGTTACACTGTACAGCACTTATTGAGGTCGTACATCGGCTTCACCCCCATAATAACACAGAAAATAAATAAACAACCAAAACTCATTTCAGTACACCGTGGCGATTTGAAGAAACTCACAATCATCCGTTCCAGCCCATGGTCCATTGTATGCAAATGTTCAGTATTCAGCCAAGGATGTTTCGGGATTTGTGTAAAAGGCGTGACTTCTTTAGTCCTTTGTAAGCACTGCAAAGTGCTCTGTGCAACACGTGTCTGATTCCTGTGTTACTGAAAGGGAGTGACACTTGTCAGACTCAGGGCCGTTTCTACCATTAGGCAAGACTAGGCAACCACCTGGGGCGGCAAAAGGAGGAGGGCGGCAAAAAATATTAGTTTGAGAATATCTAATGCATCAATTCTTCTAGCCTGGATGACAGGGGGAGAGAGTGATGGTAGTAAAAGGGAGGGAGTGGCATTTTTCAAGTCTCGCCTAGGGCGTCAAAACACCTAGAAACGGCCCTGGTCAGACTGCGGGTGGCAGTGGTGCCGTGTGCAAAAGCACATTCCTGCAACAGTGGTGCAGCGTGTCAGGGACTTTTTGCAGCAGGGGAGCCAGGTTTCGGATTGCCAGCATTTGAGTCAAAAGCGATGGAGAAGGGCAATGATATAGCGCCTTGCTGGAATGCAGCAATATAGCACTGTGATATAATGCACTGATAGCATAGCCACACATTAGGGGAGGAACAAATTAGAAGGACAGTAGTATGGGGACTGAGAGCACAGGAATGGCCAGGACTGGGACAAGAAGATACAAGGACAGATTACTCAAAGGCTCTGCAGCTCAGGAGGAGGTGAGTGGAGTAGGCAGTAGTCTGCTGACCCCAACAATGCTGCATTTGAGAAAAGAGTCCAGATTTAAACATGCAGCCCTGGAAGGGTAAAGATGAAGGCATATATGTCATACTCCACCTGCATTGAAGGACCAGGAGGCCGCCTGCTTCTGCATGTTCAGTTTCCCTAGTAAGTTATGACCCGTGATTGCAGAGATCTGCGTGCTCACGGCCAGCACCAGGAAGACAATGGAGATGATAAGGAAGGATCGGGTCACATTCAGAAAAGCTGCACAGAACAATAAAAAAATACAATTATAAAAGATGCTATATCGCCCATAACATAAGATGTTCAGAACGATCGCACGTGTAAAAATATAGAAGGAAGGGCCCAAAGGTACCCGCAAATGTTAAATAACTTCTAGTTAGAATGTGTGTGGTACTAGGAAGATATCATTAGCTGTTTTCTTGTTTATCTTGAGATTTCTCCAAAGGTTAGCACATCAGATGGACTGGTGTGGCACGACAGAGTAAAACATGTGACTGACTCTGCTCCAGTCCTCTCGGCCTTTCTGAGGTAGAAGCCAGGTGGAAGATCTCCTATTTTGCCTCATGGGCACGTTTTTCTCTTATGCCAACCACACACCCACTCCTCCAATAGGGCTACTTCAATTTTTTAGCAGCAGAAAAACACCTGGGCTTAGATATGAGGCTAATTCACAAAAGGAAAGTCATTTGTTTAACTCTTCACAAGAAATATCTTGGAACTTCAAATAAATCTTTTAAATATACATGCATACTGAATAACCATTTTGATGTAAATGAATCTAGTTAATCTAGCAAAGCCAATAGGCGCCATTCTTAAATCTAATCCAAGAAGGACATTGAAATCAAGCAGTCATTCTCTAGGCACGCCGCCCTGGATGCTTCATGCAAGTAGTACATGCTCAGGGCTACCATAGCCACAGTCACTTGTTGATTAACATCTAGCCCTCAGGAATCCAAAACCAGTCACCTAAGCTAGTGTCTTTTCTAATATGTGGCTTTGTTTGAAGGAATAATACGCATTGGGTAATGTCATTTCCTTGCACTACCTTGCCCAAGTGGAAACAAGCATTGGTATATCCAATAGGCACTTTTAAAAAAAATAAACCGTTGCCCCTTTTTTTTTTGTAAATAAAAGGCTGTGCTGTTAGCTTTGCTAACAATCTTTTTCTTTGTCATTTGCACCTACATACATGCATCATGACTCTTGCTCAAGCATATCTGGTAATTTTGGGATATGTTTTTGGATAAAGAGAACCCATTACAAGATGGCCGCTAGTGTCTACACACGGGTCACAATGCACAGCAATCACACGTCATGATACACTCCCATGCATAGTAAAGAAAAGCGGAAAGGTCCACTCCATGCACTCCAGAGTCTCCTCTAGTTCTAAAGCCTGGGACCTGGGTGTGCTTCAAATGCAGAGAAACACCTTCAGGGATCACTGCTGCTGAGAGGATGAGGGGAAGAGAGGCAAAATGCAAAGGGGGGTCGAATATAGGTGAGAGAACGGGAGAATAGAGGTGAGAGATACAGGAAGGTGAAGTTTGAAGGGTAGAGTGGGAGAGAGAATGAAGGACAGACCAACAATCTCTAGTATTTCGTCTATGGCAGCTTCACGATGCCTAACCTGAAGACAGTGATACAGACAGCAAAGCAAAACAAATGATCGGTGGACGGACTATGATTAGACTCTCACTTGGGCTCTAACACATGCTGTAAAAAAATGCATATTTCAGTGCAGAAAAAAACGGACTCCTTTATGTATACAAAGCGTTATACCTGAGATCCTTGGTGTGGTCTTCCCCATACATTTCGCCTTTACCCCTCTTGTTTTCTAAATTAATTTTTGTTGGCATTACGACTTGTGCTCCCTTTTTAAAAAATGGTAAATTTAATTTACTTACAAGTCCCTAGGACATGGCACTAAAGTTACCCAGGGCCTGTAAATGTAATGATACCAGTGGATCTACAGCACTTAGTGTGCCACCAACTAAAGGTAGCACTTTAAAACATGTCTCAGTCCTGCCATAGCAGCCTGTATGCAGTTGTCAACTGCCTATTCGACCTGATAATATAATCCTTTTGCCAGGATTAAACCTTCCTTTTTCATATATGTCACTCTTAAGCTAGGCCCTAGAGGCCCGTAGGACAGGGTGCATTGTGTTTAAAAAATAGGACATGTGTTGTTTAGTTTTAGATGTCCTCATAGTAAAAAACTCCATAGTTTGTTTTTCACTACTGTAAGGCCTATAACATTGGGTTACCTTATTACATTTAGTAAGGGATAACTTTGAATTGCGAGAAGGTGGAGAATGGAGATATCATGTTTACACTCAAATTGTAATTTAAAATCCTCTTTAATTGTAAAGTCAGAGTTTAAATCACAATCCTGAAAATACTACTTTTAGAAAGTTGGCAATTTCTTGTCCTAACCATTTGGTGTTTGATACCAGTGTCCTAGGTCACATGACTGTGAATGGTTTTGCTCTTCGGCTTTGTGCATTTCTCCCAGACAGTGAGACAAAAGGTGAATGAGTGTTGGCATGAGGGACCATCCTGCCAGGATGGCTTGGGGAAGAGCTGTTCCCTGTTCCACTTACACTTTAAAGAAAGGTAGAGAAAGGAGGTGGGGCCTTCGACGACATCTCAGCAATCCAGTTGTAGGGGACTTACTTCTCGCAACAATAGGGGTTCTTGGCCCGCAACGACCCTCAGCAGCCAAGGGGAGTGCATACCCCAACCAGTAGTACGCCAGGAGGCCCCTGTGCAGAGTAGCTGAAAATGGGGCAGAACCCCTGACGACGTCTCAACAGTCTCGCTGTGGAGGACTTATCAACAAAATTAGTTCTTCGCCCCTAATGACCCGCAGCAGCCAAGGGGTCTTCATCCCCCAACCAGTAGTACGCCAGGAGGCCCATTTAAAGAGTGGTCAACATAAGGGGGGGGGGGCCTCCTACGATGTCTCAGAATCCATTCCCCGTGGCCTGGCCATTACTAAATGGGGGATGGCCACTGCACCCTCCCTGGGCCGATTATGGCACCGGGAACCCCATCCCCCAGGACCCAACCTTATATTTATTAATACAGGAGAGGTGCCACGCAGCACCCTTCCCTGGGCCAATTTTGACCTAGGGGACCCCATCACCTGGGCCTGACCATGGTTCGCCGGGTGTCTTCTGGGATTCTATGTACTTCCTTGCAAAAATACCGGAGATTCCATGGAAAGACAACTATTTTATGACAATGATAGATGTCTCTTCACTTTATACCTCAATCAGATATGAGGATGGCTTAACAGCATGCCAATATTTTCTCATAGCACAATCAATAACTTATATGAGCACTCAAACATGTTGACTGAAATGCTTAGTTTCTGCGTAATCCATAATGTATTTATCTTTGATGGAACTCACTATCTACGAAAGTGAGGGACAGCTATGGAGACATCTTTTGCCCCTACAAATCTTCTTAAGGGGTACTGGGAAGCAGAAACAATATAGAATGATAAAAATCAGATTGTGAAAGATTATGGACAAGGTTTATCGATGACCTATTTCTAATCCGGGAAGGAGACAAGAATGATTTGGAGCAATTCATTTTTATCTTTGAATCAGAATGCTTATGATCTGAGCTTCACTCATTCTATCAGTTCCCAACAGATAACCTTTCATGCAATAGTATCTTTCATGCCAACAGTGGGCACCTAACATTTTTGAAATAGAGTATCCCATTCGGGGAAATGATAAGAGCTAGACGTGACTTCTTGGAGAATACTCAGTTCAGTTCAATTAGCTTTATTCGGCAATTAAGTCATAAAAGCACATACAAACATTACACATAAATACATATAAATTACCTAAAAAGGATAAAATTACAATTAAATTTACAGTGGCCGACAAGCTTACAGTAAAAAATCAGATTAAAAAGACATTACATGTCAGTTTATAATGTACAAAAATTAGCTAAACGAAGCTTTCACATCCCAATACTCTGTTTGTTAACAACCGATAAATTATCCAGGGCGGATAAGCAATTTATGTGTTAAGACAAGGAAGAAGAATTGGCAATTTGCCTCAGTGCTTTTGTTCTTATACACCAGGCCCACCCTAGAAATTTAGCCACAGCTATACATATTGGAGGGGTAGGATCAGTACACAGGATACGAAGGGCAATGGCATATCTTCTAATGCCAAAAAACTTGCAGATGGGTTGTATCCATCTTTTACGAGGTGCCATATACATTGGGCAGAAAAATAACAGGTGCCCGATATTCTCACATGATGCAGCACATCTGTAACACTTATCATTATTACTGCCTTGCCTCCCCCATCTAGAGGTAAATTCCGCTATGGGTAGTGTACCCACCCGCAGCTGGAAATACAACTTGCGGTCAGTTGTTTTTTCAATGAGATCCCAGTAATCCTCTCGATGAGGAAGGGCTTTTAAATCCAAAAAGCGGGCTGTTAAATGGGTAGAAAGGCCTTGGGTGGTTTCCAATCTATATACCCATTCCCAGTACATGTTTTTCAAGTTTTCTTTGGAAGGAAATATGGTGTCTGCGGGTTTTTTCCAGAGATCTATCAGGCCTATACTTCCCAAAAGGGATTTTATCCCTTGTAGCCATGATATTTTTTGTGACCTGTCAGATTCTATGATGTCTTTAAAACCACTCCTGTAATGGATTAATTCATCAGTGCACCAGAGTCGACGCCAATATAATATTGGACGTAGCCTCACCAGATGTTCTAGGGGTTTTTTGCCCAAATCCAATAATAGCGGTCGCAGTGGTGTGCTGGAAGGGAGGTTTGTGACTCTACGCAAAAAAGCATTTTCTAGGGCTTTCAAGCTAGTCAAGTTATTGAAGCCCCAGAGCTCGGCCCCATAGAGGCATGAGCCCAGGACCTTGGTACCATAGATTTCTAAAACTGGAGAAATTGGCTTAGTTAGTGAGGTTTTAAATCTAGCCAACAAGGCCCCTGCTTGTCGTTTATGTTGTAGGCCAGCCCGATCTAATTGGCAACCCCAGCGCATGTCATTTTGCAATGTTATCCCCAGATATGTAAATGATGTCACTTCCTCCAGGGGCGACTTATTCATGATTATTTTTCCTCTAAAGGTTTTTGATCCATTAAAGGACATGTACTTTGTCTTCCCCGTGTTTACCTCCAGACCTCTTTCTGCGCAAAATTCCTCAAAACACCCGACAGCCTTCTGCAATCCGCCAGGGGTCTTAGAAATTATCAGCGTGTCATCCGCAAACATGAGGATAGGGATACGCACTCCTGCCAGAGTCGGCGCATCGGTGGGGGTCCGCGAGAGCCAGTCGGCCACCCCGTTGACGAAGAGAGAGAACAGGGTCGGCGCCATGACGCAGCCCTGCCTCACTCCCCTGCCAACCGGGAAATCCTCCGTCACCTCCCCCGGGCCCCCCCAGCGGACCCTGGCAGCATTTCCCTCATGCAAGCGGATGATCACGGTGAGGAGTTCAGGTGCTATTCCCAACTCCATTAGGACCTGCCAGAGCTTACTTCTTGGGACCAAGTCAAATGCAGCTTTTAAGTCTACAAAGACTGCATAAAGGGCGCCTTTCCCCAAGACCACCGTCTTCCAATATAAGTTGACAAACCGGAAGACTTGGTCGATTGTACTTATCCGTGAACGAAACCCTGCCTGCATTGGGCTGAGGATGTCATAGTCATCCATCCAGGTTTGAATTATATGTAAAAGCATGCGGCCTACGATCTTTTGGACCGAATCAATCAAACTGATTGGTCTGTAATTGCTTGGGGTTGCTTTGTCTCCTTTTTTGAATACTGGGACGATTTCAGCGCACTTCCAAGAAGGCGGTATGTCTGCCCCCTGTGCAATTGCGTTGGCAAGTCGCATAATATAGCTCGACCAGAGGCTTCTATCATTGGTAAACATGTCTGCGGGAATACCGTCCATTCCCGGGGCCTTTCCTCTGACTACTCCATCAAGTGCTCTGTCTACATCCTTAAGCGTGAATATGGCCTTTTTGTAGAATACATAGGGAGAAGTCTCAATAAGAAAGTTTAGGGCGGGCGCAGCATATTTGGGTTTGAAGTGGTCAATCCAGGCATTCTGTGGCACATTGTTTTGAGGACGCTCTGCTATACCACCCCTATCCCATTTGTAGGTATCCCAAAAAACTTTGCTGTTCTTACTTTTTGAAGCCTCAAGGAGATCCTTCCACATTTCATTCTCCCAGGCTACCTTTGCCTCTTTGAGAGTTTTCCCATATTTTGACCTAGCGAATCTTACGAGTGTTGGGTCCTTCTGCTTGAGTGCACTGCCTAATTCGTCCCGGGCCTTCCTGCACTCACTGTTATACCATCCCGCTTTCCTTTGCGGCGCGGAGCTCCTGGGAGGGACGGGTTTGAGGAAATATTTCCGCAGGCCCGCAAAAAGCCTTGCGTGAATTTCCACTGTACGTTGGTGGAGGTCCTGACCCTCAACCTGTAAGCTCAGTTCTTCCAATGCAAGGGTAACTTCTTCTTTTATAGCTAATAAAACTTCTGGGTCATCTACAACCTGGTCCCATTTTAGGTGGCGCATGTCGTTAGACAGGCGATGCTCTGACTCGTGTATCATTTGTGGCTTTTCTATAGCTCCAAGTAAGGATGAATTGAATGATGAGACCAACGGGTGATGATCACTCTCGGTTCTATTTACTACCTCCATATCTATGAAGTAGGGCCAGAGTTTGGTATGAATCAATAAATAATCGATTCTACTTGCCCTACGACCATTGTCAAAGGTATTTGAGCCACTTTTGTCGGACGTGCTTCTGCCATTAGCTGCTCTCATATGACTCCCTAGACATAATCCGCTTAACTGGATTGCCGCCCCAGACCACCTTTTTACTGGGGCTATCTCAAGGGGTGGGATGCCCCAGCTTGCATCTTCTTCAGCCGCAAGCTGAGATATATCGTGATCCAGGGGCTCAAACGAGGTATTGAAATCGCCTGCTATAATGGGTAGATAATTAGAGGGCAGTGAGTCAATTGTTTCTTCCAGCAGGTGTACTACTGGAGACTCTTTCCCCCCCGGCAGACCTCGTGCATAGACGTTAAAGATTGCGAGGTTTACCCCGTCCTTTGAGGCAATCTTTACAAGTAATATATCGTTACTAATGTTAGAACTTTGGGTGACTTGACATCCTAGGTCTTGCTTAATCCATATAGTTAGCCCGCCAGATGGTCGGCCTCTTCCTTTTTTTGAAGCTGGGATATGATAATTGAGAAATCCACTGCATATCAAGGGATCTATCAACCAAGTCTCCTGAAAGAGACACATGTCATATTTTGATATAAAACCCAGCCAATCAGGGTCTACCATCTTTGAACCTAGGCCTGCTATGTTCCAAGACATTATTGACAATTGGCCACTTACTTGTGGTCTTCCCTTATAAGGGCTTGGAGGCCCTTGTGGTAGGCTTAAGCTTTCCCTTGCTAGAGAAGTCAGGTTGATGATACTACTAGTGTTCCCATTAGTTAAAGTATCAGGCATGACATTACCAGATGTACCAGCTACAGCTATATGAGTATTCAGTGGGGATATAAGTCCGGTCCCTGCTGGAGGCTGGTTTATTTTCCCTAGCTGGCGCTGGTCCAGTAATGTATCATTAGTTATGTTAGTGGCAATGTTGGCATCCTTGGTTATGGTATGGTAAGCTACCCCATTTTCTGCAAGGTTTACATCTATATTGCACGTGTGTTTCCTAGATCTACAGGAATTTGATCGTCAATCGCAGTCTTCCAGACCAGAGGATATGATACCCTCCGTCTGCACATTAGGATATCTGTTACTTCTAGGCCACATATTGTTACCACTGTAACCGACATCCACTATATTGGGGCGCTGACGATTATCATAAAAGTAGGACAAAGGCAGGGAGAGGATGGGTGTGCAAGGGTTTGAGTTTGGCCAGTGACAAATAGGAGAGGTGTGGCTCACTGGTTAGAGGCGGCAGACCCGTAAGCAGAGAATCGGCCAGGGACCAGGGTTCAATTCCCGACGCGGCAGGGTCGTGGACCATGGTCAAAACGGACTCGATAATTCTCGCCTCGGTACCTACTCTAACCAGGAATACACTCGGCAACTCTGGGCATTAAGCTTGCCTCATCTCCACAACGGCCCCCACAGACGCCGGGGATGCCTGGTTTCACCTTGGAGATACCCAGAAAGGGACCATCTCACAGGGATAGCCAGGATGGGTTCCCCAGCGGTCTACAGCGCCGGGACGCCCCGTTGCTGGGGCAGCTGTGCGCTTTACAAGTCTACAACATTTACAAATATGCTCAACTGCCCTGGGATCTCTAAAATTAATAATTACGCAATCTCCTGCTATGTCTTTCTTTTTGGGGCCCAACCAATTTACTCGACGCGCAAAAAGAATTTCTGTAGAAACATTCTGGGGTAAGGGGCGATTGGAATTTAGCCAATACGCACACTTATTCTTCAAATCCCCGTAGTCCTCCCTAGAGTCTAAGCCCAAGGGTTTAACTCCTGCCAATATTATAACATAAGGGCTTGATTCAGAGGGGAGATGAATATTTGGGTGTTTCATTGACGCTCGAAGACTATGATCTACCCTATCTGCTGTTTTTGTTACATGGC
This sequence comes from Triturus cristatus, assembly GCF_964204655.1. Taxonomy (NCBI): domain Eukaryota; kingdom Metazoa; phylum Chordata; class Amphibia; order Caudata; family Salamandridae; genus Triturus; species Triturus cristatus. The sequence continues at coordinate 133,988,822 of NC_140590.1, read as the reverse complement.
TACTGTTAGCTGTCGCTTGTATAGTCCCCCCACTCTCTAGGCTACCTACATGTGAGGTGTGCATTGTGTTCCCTAAGGCCTTGACAGGTGGGTTGGTTACATCAATAGTTGGGTTGCAAGTGGGTACGATATTAGTAGCTGGAGCATTTTTATTCGGGGATTTCACAGTAGATTTTTCACACCCCCGGCTATTGGTAGCATGTTTCTGCCGGGACTGCGTTGATGAACACAACAACTCCAAACAAGTCAATCTGTTTTCAATTCTGTCCAGCCTACTATAAATTGGTTGGCAAGTTTTGTAAAAAATTGATTCCAATTTCCCCCCAAAAACTTCATCCAAATTATGCAAGTCCTTGAGCGGGATCAAGGGGGGTAGCATAGAAGCGCTCTCCTTCCCGCTAGCTAACAATACTCCTTTGGGGTCAGGGATATTCTCAGGTGGGGCCCCTAGGCTAATTCTTCTGGACTTTGCTGTGTGACCAACGTCCAGTGGTTCTCTCCGCTTTCTCTTTGGTTTCAAGGTTTTCAGGGATTCTCTGTTGTTTAAGGTGGGTGCTTTAGCCTTTAAATTCGAGGCAGACCTGGTCTTTACACTTTCCGTCACACCAATAGTTTGTGGGGGATTAGTGGAGCCCTTTTTTGGTCTTGTGTTGAGATTAGTTCCATCAAATTCTGGGATGCAAAACATTGGTGAGTCATGGCAAGAGGGATTATTATCACAGTTGTCCGGCACAGGGATTACATTGCCGGTATCAGTTCCCGATTCCAAAGTACGAACAGGGGAACGTACTTGTGATAGATAGCCCAACGAGGAGCGTTTGTTGGCAATAGAGCCCAGCGACAATCGCTTCTCGGTAACATCAATCTCCTTGTCCAAGATAGAAGAAACTCTTACCAGGAATTGGTCTAATGTACCAACAATGGACTTCCGGCCTGTTACTGGTGCGATAGACATCTTTCAATGGGGAATATTCGACTCTTTGCGTACAGTTCCAATTAGGCAGCAGAGCTCCAAGCACCAATGCAAGTTATACAAATGTTGTACAGCTATGGTGCTTGGTGGGCTGGGGCCGCTATATCAAGAATACCTGAGGACACACAACTTTCAAATATCCAGCATTCACTGACCTTTTGACGAGATTTAAAGGGGGTGGGCCCGGCCCGGCCTCTCTCGGTCTCTAACGGGCACAAACGGGCCCGCCCTTGGCCCGGGCTTCGCCCGGGCGCCGCCCGCGCGCGTCCCGTGCTGCGGCGTGCCTGATGGGCTTAACAAGGGGCTAGGCACTAGTGGATGACGTCCTCAGCAGCCGCCCAAAGCCGAGGATTCTGGGGGATGTAGTTGGAACTGCCGTTCCCCTCACGGCGACGATAGTGCTTGCCCAGCAGCAGAGCGTCTCCCCCTTGCTGGCCGTTTCCCTCACGGCAGGAAAAGAATGCAAGAGTACAGGTTAGTAGCAGCCTGAAAGCAAATGCGCGTCCTGCGCTGCGGCGTGCCTGATGGGCTTAACAAGGGGCTAGGCACTAGTGGATGACGTCCTCAGCAGCCGCCCAAAGCCGAGGATTCTGGGGGATGTAGTTGGAACTGCCGTTCCCCTCACGGCGACGATAGTGCTTGCCCAGCAGCAGAGCGTCTCCCCCTTGCTGGCCGTTTCCCTCACGGCAGGAAAAGAATGCAGGAGTACAGGTTAGTAGCAGCCTGAAAGCAAATGCGCGTCCCGCGCTGCGGCGTGCCTGATGGGCTTAACAAGGGGCTAGGCACTAGTGGATGACGTCCTCAGCAGCCGCCCAAAGCCGAGGATTCTGGGGGATGTAGTTGGAACTGCCGTTCCCCTCACGGCGACGATAGTGCTTGCCCAGCAGCAGAGCGTCTCCCCCTTGCTGGCCGTTTCCCTCACGGCAGGAAAAGAATGCAGGAGTACAGGTTAGTAGCAGCCTGAAAGCAAATGCGCGTCCCGCGCTGCGGCGTGCCTGATGGGCTTAACAAGGGGCTAGGCACTAGTGGATGACGTCCTCAGCAGCCGCCCAAAGCCGAGGATTCTGGGGGATGTAGTTGGAACTGCCGTTCCCCTCACGGCGACGATAGTGCGTGCCCAGCAGCAGAGCGTCTCCCCCTTGCTGGCCGTTTCCCTCACGGCAGGAAAAGAATGCAGGAGTACAGGTTAGTAGCAGCCTGAAAGCAAATGACTGCTTGGAGAATACTGATTTTGAGGAACAGATACAGGAAATGCAAATGAGTTTTCTGGTTTGGTGGATACCCACTTGAAGTGCTTATGAATGTAGCAAATAGAGCAAAAAGTCGGAAAAGAGAAGAACACTGGAGGAAAATAACATCCATATAATCATAGATTACAACTGTAAACACTGAGAATTAAAACACATACCAGACAAAAATTGGGAAATTGTGCAACTTGATGAAACCCTAAGATATATGCTCACAGATCACCCCAGTGTAGCATATAAGAAGGTGCATCCTAAGGAAATCTATTAACAGAAAGTCATCTATGCCCAGTAAAACCTCTTAGCTCTAGTTTCAGTCGAAATGGCTTCTGGAAATGTACTAAATGCAAGGCATGCGAGCATGGAATTAACAAAATTACATATAAACTATATAATGGGAACAAAGAGAAATAAGGGAACACATAACATAAAACCAAATATGTAGTTTACATTTTGAAATGCACCTGCAGAAAGAACTATGTTGAGAGTACCACGAATAAAGTGAAACTTAGGGTCCTACAACAGTTACGGGCAATAAAACATCATGACTACATGTATCCCATAGCAAAACATTTTTGGGAGAAACACAATGGTGACATCAAAGAGCTACATTGTTATGAAGTAAAACACATCATTATTATGGGAACAGAAGCTACCCCGGGACATAATTTAGATGTAGGGTAGTTTATTAATTCCAACCTCAATAGAATAGCTTCCCTCTTTTATATTCTAGGGCTTGTTTACATTTTATCATGAAATTTGAATCCCTGGAATTTCCAAGAGATGAAGGGATTGGGAACTGAGTCGGTAATTGCTGGGATACCAAGCCATCGCGCTTGTGACCGACCACACCATTATTGGGCAGATATCGGTAAACAACCCAGCCCCGAACCCAGCAATTACTGGCTCAGTTCCCAATCCCTTCATTTCTTGGAATTTCCATGTGGCCAACCGCTTTTGTATATATTCGAGGACCGCTTACTTCAGCGTTTTCACAGCTCGCACAGAGCAATCTAGCTATTTCTGCGGTTGTCGCCAACACGGCATCAAAGTTCCCACAGCTCGCTTCTAGCACCTCAGCTCTTCCTGCATTTGCCGCCAACACGGCATCTAGGCAGTGTATAAACTCAGGCTTGTATTATACCCGTCCTGATGATGATCCTAGTATGCTTTTAAAGGGGATCGAAACGTTGTGGACTTGTTTAAACAGTGTGCACATCAATCCATTGTGTTAAAACAAGTGCATTTACTGTTTCTTTAAAAGCTTTCCCTAATTATTACTATTGGCTGCAAGCTACTTTTGTCTTGCCTGAATTGTCTTTTGTCCAAATGTAATTGTTTTGTGTTTGTGTAGCACGCAGGACTGTGTCCCACTCTATCCGTTTTGCATTTGTTTGATTCATTAAATTGTTTGTCCAGCTGGACATCCTTAATATAGCGCGGATTCTAGTCTAAATTTATCGTAACTATAAATTGTTTTTTAAGGACTACTGCTTCTGGAAAAAACTAGATCCTGTCCAAAGCACTACATATAAGGAACGCAAGAAAACAGACTCTGTATCGATAATAAGCAATCCCTCCGAAGAACAGTCAAAGAGTATGTGTGAATGTGTGAGAAATGATAGGCCTCAGAGACTCAACAAAACCACAGAAGAACCGTAGCCTGCTGTCTACCAGTGAAACACTTCCAGTATGAAAGAAAGCTCTCTAAATCAGCATGATGCCCAAGAACAGTCTGTGCAGCAGGACTTTTTGGAAAATGGCCCTCTCTGAAGGGACACCCCAAACTTTTTGCCTTGGTCCTCCTATTTTTCTGAACTTCTTTTTGTTGGCCTTAGGATTCTGAGCATTTTACCTCAGCCGACCAGTGCTGAAGTGCATGCGCTTCTCCCTTAAACATGATAACATTGGTGTGTACTCAATTGACATATTACATTACTTATAAGTCCTTTGTAAAGTGGTATACCATATACCCAGGGCCTGTAATTAAAATGCCTCTAGTGGGCATTCATCACTGGTTGTGGCACCCACATAAGTAGCTTTTCAAACCTGTTTCGGAGGAGGAGCCTAGCGCGCATCCAAGATGGTCGCGTGAGCACAGGGCTCTCCGGACCCTTTCTGCTCCTCGGAATATATCCTGAGACTATCCTGATTTGGTGTATGGAATCTGGGAGGTGAAGACCAGCTGAACATATATCTCTTTTCAAAACTCTAATCGGACCTGGGAATCCTGAGTTGTCGTCGTCGGAACTTTTGGGACCCACCCGACGGAGGTGGCCGGGGTGAAGGTGACCCGTGGGGCCGGGCTGCAATTGAACAACAGCGGCCTCAGCGCGGTGCCAGTTGCCGATTCAGCACTTTCGGTTTCGGTTTTGGCCTTCAGGAGATCAGCTGGCGTGCGTGCTCAAGGTGGCGAGGTGCCTCCTGGGCCTCTGCCCGAGGCTTGCTACCATTTGCTACTGGTGGGCCTAACGCCTCCGACCCCTACACCGACGGTTTCTGGTCCTTTCGTTGGCGCCCGCACACCCCTTGATCGGAGGTCCCATTGAGAGACTGCGCTCACATGGCGGGCAAAGGGGGTCCGGAGGGGCGCAAGACCAAGGCTTCACTGCGCGGGGGAGCGGTCCAGAGCAACAACATGGACCGCTATACCCAGGGCAGGGGGTCCCCTGGCGCTGCTGGCCTCTCCCCGGATGCTGCAGGGGGAGGCACGACCGTCACTGCGGAACCTTCCCTACAGGACATTATGGGCGCCATCGAGGGCATCAGGGAAACTATCGCGACGCAATATGAGGCCCTGGCCCGTAAGATCGACACTGTCGCGATCGACGTCACCCTGATTCGGGCCGACCTCTCTAAAACCAACGAGAAGGTCCAGGCCCTTGATACACGGACCTCCACCCTGGGTGCGGAGGTGTCGGATCTGCGGGCCGCGCTTGGGGACATTAGAGTGGTCAACGACCATATGGCCCGGCGGCTCGAGGACTTCGAGGGACGGGCCCGACGCAACAATATCCGCATCATTGGGGTACCGGAGTCCTCCGACAGCCGCCCGGTGGACCTTGTGGTCGAGGAACTCATCCTGCAACAGCTGTCCCCGGTTGGCCTAAGCAAATTCTTCGCTGTGGAGCGGGCCCATCGGGTTCCGGGCGGCCGGCCGCGGCCGGGGGCCCCCCCGAGGCCTATCGTGGCTAAACTGTTCCACTACAGGGACCGCGATGCTATTCTGCAGGCTTCACGGACCCGTGGCCCGGTCCGCTACGAGAACTCGACCATCAACTTTTATCCGGACTTCACGCAACTGGTCCAGAAACAGCGGATGGGATTTCAAGGGGTGAAGCGCCGTCTCCGCGAGCTAGGCCTGAAGTATTCGATGATCTACCCGGCGAAACTTCGAGTGGAGCATGGAGAGCGGACAGTCTTTTTTGACTCTCCTGTGGCCGCAAGTGACTGGCTGGACTCGCTGCCGGACGGGGGTGGCCGGCCCGGGCCCTCGGGGGGCACCGCAGGTGACGGGTCCCCTTAGACTGACCTTTGGTCCTTGCTTTTGCGGTTTTGCACTGTACAGTTGGGTCTTACTTCTTTTGCATACTGTGTCTTACCAGGACCCGTGAGGGGTGCGGGCGGGTTCGGGTCCCTTTCCTCCTCCGGGGTCTTTTTGTAGAATGGGGTTAGTGGGGCGACAGGCACACTGCAAGTTGGGGGGGGTCTTTGGCCCGCAGGGGTGCAGGGTGGGGGGCGTTGGACTTGGGGTGGGGTTGGGGGGGAAGAGGGGTTGTTTAGTTGTGTGTTTTTTGTTTACAGGGCGAGGTATTGATTTTTATCCATATTTGGGAGCGGTGCTGCGGGCTGGGGGCCTCTTGATCTATTGGAGGGGATGGGGGGAGACGGGTTGAGGCTTATGTCATGGAACGTCAATGGGTTGGGGGACCGTATTAAGCGGGGTGTTGTACTGCAATATTTGCGTCGTTTGACTCCTGATGTGGTGTTTCTCCAGGAGACGCATTTGGTCGGCAATGTCTGCCATGCGATGAACAGGGGGGGATACCGCCTCGTAGCCCATTCTGGTTTCACAACTGGCTCCAGGGGGGTGGGCATTCTCCTGCGAACTTCCCTTCCGGTGGAGATCACGAGGATAGTCTCGGATGACAGAGGGCGTTATGTGTGTTTGATTGGGAGGTGGGAGGGGCAGCCCCTTACCCTGGTTTCAGTCTACGTCCCCCCGGGCCTCCAGAACTCCACCTTTACTGACTTGGGTCGAATGCTGCTTGACCTTCCGGACGGCCTCCTGCTCATGGGCGGGGACTTTAATTCTGTGGTTTCGGGTGAACTGGATCGTCACCCACCAAGGACCCTCCCCGCTGCCCAGTCATGGCTGGGTGGGATGTTGGAGACCTTCGGCTTGGTGGATAGTTGGAGACTAATGCATCCGACCCAGTGCCAGTTCACCTTTCATTCGGGGGCGCATGGGAGTCTCTCCAGGTTAGACTACTTCCTTATGCCCGCGGCGCAGACTGGTCGGATTCGAGAGGTCAGACACCTGGCGCGTGGTATCTCCGACCATTCTCCGCTGTGGCTTCTCTTTGACACCGGGTCGCGGTCCGCAGGGCGGATAGCTCCCATTAACCCCTGGTACCTGCGGGACCCTGTGACTCGTGACAGCCTGGTTAAGGCCATGGACCAATACTTCAGTGAAAACGAGGGGTCGGTGTCGTCTGCGTTGTCCCTTTGGGAAGCCTTTAAAACTGTTATACGCGGACACGCCCTCGCCCAGATAGTGGTGGCCAAGAAGGTTAGGAGCGAGGCGGTGGTGAAGCTGGAGGCTGACATCTCGGGGCTGGAGTCGGCCTTGGAGGCGAATGTTACTCCGGATGGGCTACATGCCCTTAGCCTGAAACAGTTCGAATATAGGTCCCTGGTCACTGACGCGGCCAAAACTATGTATAGGGAGCAGCAGGGCCGATTGTATGGCGCGGGGGATAAGGCGGGGAAGTTGATTGCGTGGCTGGACAAAAAGGAGAGAGTGAATCGTGTGGTCCCCGAGTTGCGTGCTGCGGATGGTGTGTGTGTGACTGAGCCGGATGAGATTGTGGAATGCTTCGCGGACCACCTCCGGGCGGTGTACTCCCCGGTGACTGACAGGGATGAGGATGACTCTCGCCTCCTACTGAGAGATATTGCTCTGCCCGGCCTGTCCGTTGAGGACCGGGAGCGGCTGGACGCCCCCTTATCGTCGGATGAAATAGCGACTGCGATTCGTTCCCTTCGCTCGGGCAAGGCTATGGGTCCTAACGGTCTGCCCATTGAACTATACAAATTGCGTCCTGATAAGCTTGCGCCCTTCCTCAGCCGCATGTTCCGCGACTCTCTTGCGGCGGGTTCCCTTCCGGCCGACCAGCGCTTGGCCACTATAGTCGTTATCCCCAAGGAGGGCAAGCCGCGCGACCGCTGTACTTCTTACCGGCCTATTTCACTGCTCAATGCGGAGCCTAAAATCCTGGCGAAAGTCCTGGCCAATCGATTGTTGAGTGTCGTGTGCGACCTTATCCATCCGGACCAATGCGGCTTTATCCCGCACCGCAACACCGCTCTTAACTTGCGGCGTCTGCACGGTGTCCTCGCCAGGGCGGAGTTCCTCTCCGAACCGGCTGTGCTGGTTTCTCTGGATGCCACGATGGCATTTGACACCATTGAGTGGCCATTCCTCTGGGCCGTCTTGGATAAATTCGGCTTTGGAGAGGGATTTATTGGCTGGGTGAGGCTCCTTTACACGGGACCCATGGCTCAAGTGGTGGTGAATGGGCGGGTCTCTCGGCCCTTTGCCCTCGGCAGGGGCACGAGGCAGGGGTGCCCGTTGTCCCCGTTGCTTTTTGCTCTCGCCCTGGAGCCACTCGCTGCCTGGCTCCGTTGGGAGCCCTCGCTTAGAGGGATCCGGTGGGGCCCGGGCTTCGAAGATCGGGTCTCGCTGTATGCGGACGACATTCTCCTGTATCTCACCTCACCGCGGCAGTCACTCAACGTCCTTTTTGACGTTCTGACCTCCTTTGGGAACAATTCGGGTCTCACGATCAATTGGTCTAAATCCTGCGTTTATCCCATCTCTGGTGGTCCTCCTCTCCTGCCGCCTCGGCTCCCGATTCAAATATCTCTGAGCGGCTTCAAGTACCTGGGGATATACGTTTCGCTGGACCCGGTGGCTCGCTATGAGCAGAATCTCCTGCGTCCACTTCGGCGACTGCGTGAGGACACTGCCCGGTGGTGCAGGCTGCCCCTGTCCCCGCTGGGTCGGGCCGCGCTGTTTAAAATGATGTCCCTTCCCAGGTTCCTCTATGCACTCCAGAACTCCTTCGACGTTATCCCGGTGGCCTACTTTCGGGAGGTGGAGAGCCTGCAGAGGAGACTGGTGTGGAACGGGCGGGCGCGTATTGCTCTTGCCAGGCTCACTCTCCCCTGGTATGACGGGGGCATCGCGCTTCCGGACATTCGCAGGTACTATTGGGCCTCGCAGCTAGCTGCCATTAACCACGCCACGTATGCGCCCGGCTTGAATCCGGCGTATGAGATGGACAAGTTCCTGCTTCCCGGCGGGAACTACAACAGGGCACTTTATTCCCGCCTGGCTGGCCGGACCCTTACAGGTCCTACTAAGATTGCTGTGCGGACCTGGAGGGCTGCCACTGCGGCCATGGGCTGGAGTGAGCGAATGACATGTGCTACTCCCTTGTTTGCCTCCGACCGCCTGGGCAGCTTGTGGACCACCAAGGGGTTTGACCAGTGGGACACGATTGGTATCAGCAAAGTGGGAGACCTGTGGCACAAGGGCGCGGTCAAGACTTTCGCGGTGCTCCAGGCCGAATACGAGCTGACCGACAGGGAATTCTTCCGCTACGCCCAGGTTCGACACGCCCTGCTCTCGGTCTTCGGGGAGGGGACCATGATCCCTGTTTCCTCGCCCCTCGAGGACCGCATACTTGACGGACATGTCCCTGATAGTACTATTTCTTTAATTTATAAAAAATTGATTAATCACCGGGCGGATCTCCTGGTGCGCCTTCGGGAGGCTTGGACTGGGGATGGGGTCGAATTGGACGACGAAGATTGGCAGTCTGCACTGTCGTCCCCCAGGGAGGTTGCCATTCCGGCTCGTCTCCGGTTGGTACAGCTCAAGATTCTCCACCGAGTGTATGTGACGGGTCCGCGCTTGGTCTCGATGGGATTTTCCGACGACGGGCTCTGTAAGCGAGGCTGTGGGCTCGGCGCCACCTTTCTTCATATCCTTTGGGAGTGCCGCGAGGTGGCGGACTACTGGCGCCGGGTCCACACGGTTATGGGACGGGTCACCGGGGTTGTGCTGCTGCCGGAGGTGCGTCGCTGTGTCCTGAATGTGTGGGAGCCCAATGACTACAGCGCGGCTCAGACTCGGTGGGCGGCCCTAGGGAACATGATTGCCAAGAGGGATATAGCGCAACTTTGGGGCGCTCAACGGCCGCCCACCGTGTCAGTATGGAAGGAGAATATGGACTGGTGTATGTTTCGGGAGAAGACAGTGTATGTGGCCCGTGGCAAGCCGGGGGCATGGGGAAGAATTTGGGGTCAATGGAATGCGTATCGCGGAGGCATCTGTACGCCCCCCCTGGTAGACACTGATATCGCCATGTCCCCCTGACCCTTGATGGCTCCTGGCGCTTGCTGTAACAACTACATATGGACGTTCATCTCCCTTGACCCCCTTTTCCCCCCCCCCCCCCTCCGTCCCCGGCCTCCCGGTACTCCTTTCTTTAGCGGATTGCTCAATTGTTCTGACTGGAGTTTCCCGGGGGGAGCCTGATCCGCACTGGTATCCCTCATAACTCGCCTTTTGTTTTTATTGTTTTTCCTTTTGTTTTTGTTATTATTGGACTGACGCTTGCTGTTCTTCGAGAACTATCTTGAGCCACTGCGGGGCAGTGCCCTGGGAACTGATTGTAGCCTGGATATGTGTATATTTCCTTATGTACCTAGCGGCCGGCCCGGGTGGTTGTAGGCCCATACTTGTAACCGTATTATTGTTCAATAAAACTTTTTCAAAAAAAAAAAAAAAAAAAAACCTGTTTCAGATCTGCCATTGCAAGGCCTCTGTGTGGAGTTTACTGCCACTTTGACTTGGCATTTAAAAACACTTGCTAAGCCTTAAACTCCCTGATATTACCCATAAGTCACCACTAAGGAAATCCCTAGGTAGCCCAAAGGGAGGGTGGTGTGTAACTAAAAGGTAGGATTTACCTCTCCTGCTAGTAAAAAACAGCTGAATTTGTTATTCACTACATGGGTTAGCGTTGGTAATTCCTTAAAATTCTTTTAAGCTGTAATTCCTGATCAGAAAGGAGTAGCTGGATAATTTTTTATATCTTTGAAATTGTAATGATAAATCATCTTTAATAGTAGTGTTGGATTTACCATCACTATTTTAAACATGCCGCTTTTAGAAAGTGGGCATTTCTCTGCTCTGTGTGACTGGCAGCCTGTCTCCACTACACAACTGAGGAGGGTGACAGGTACACTTTGTGCATTCCCTCTAGACAGCTACAAACACAGGAAGGGTGAGTGTGACAGAGAACTCATCTGAATGCATCTGCGTTCTGATAGATCTACCTGGGCAGGAAGAGATAGGGAGGGGACCCTTACACCTGAATAGGTAGTGTCCTGTTTCCCACACACAGGGCTGATTATCCCCTACTGATAGACTGGAGCCATGGCTGGGATAGAAGGGGACCTGTGCACTTCAAGTCATCCCCGCCTCAAAGTCACATTTGATTATAAATTCTGGATCTTTGGCCCTACCAAGATAAGACACTTCTGGACCTACATCTGCACTTTTTTACAAGAACTGCTGTGCTGCTTAAAGGACTCATTGCCTGTTTTCCTCCTGTGTTGCCCTGCTGCCTGCTGCTCTCTGACTCTGCTGAAAGTGAGCTGGAATCTGCCTTTCTCTCCAAGTGTGCTCCAAGGGCCTGTTGGCTTGCCTCCTGGTGCTTGTGACTCAAGGATATCAAAGTCTCTACCCTTGCTCTTGTGCCTGCTTCACTGGAATTGTCCAGATACTTGCAACATGGACATCGACACATCTCCTATCTGTGTGTAGCAGAACATGGGCATTGCCCTGGTTGCAGGAGTAAAATCGGCGCTTCGCTCGCAAAACCAACGAGCGACTCGAGAGCCTAGTGCATCAGAACCATGTATCGCCACTGCAGCACCTCTGAGAGATCGAAGCATCCCTTGACTGTACAAAGAAACCTGCAATCAGGAAAAGTAGATTGTTCACCGGGGCTTGCATGGGTACTGTAGTCAGCTTATGCTCCATTGCAGTTGGCCTGAACTTTGATTTTTCCTCTGTCCAGCGCGACCTCAAGTAACCCGAAAAGCAAAATTTGCTTTTAAGTGCTATTTTGCAGGTATTCTTTTAAAATTCATATCTTACTTATAGGATTTTTTTCATTTTTGTCTTGTTTTTTTCAAAATACAATAAAATATTTTTCAAAACCTGTATGGAGTCTTTGGGCCATATGTAGGAAGCCTAATATCGGTCGGTAACGGCCGATTTTCGGTAATTATCCCGTTACCGACCGATATTTAGGCTTTTGGTATGTAGGGGGCACATTTCAGGATTCGGTAATTTACCGAATCGGTAAAATTACCAAATCGGTAATTTTACCGATTCGGTAAATACCGAATCCTGAAATGATATGTAGGGGGAGTGTGTGGTTGGTGTGGGGATTCGTTATTTACCACCAACTAAAAGTTGGTGGTAAATGACGATTAGCTGTAATAAAGCATTTTTGTGCACTTTGAAGTGTGCAATGTGGCAGACATACATGCCCTTAGGGCATGTATGTGCGCCACATGTGCACACATGCAGGAATCAGGGGTGCAACAGGGTGTCAATGTGACACCCTGCCACCCTTGATTGTGCTCCCCCCATTACCGAATCAGTATTTACCAATTCGGTAATGGTAACTGGCTTCCCATTGATTCCGATGGGCCTCCTGGCCCATAGGAATCAATGGGAAGGTATGCATCATTACCGAATCGGTAAATACCGATTCTAAATTACCGACCCATTCCGAATCGGTAAATATTACCGATGGATTACCTACATATCATTTACCACTTCATAAATACCGAATCGGTAAAATTCGGTATTTATGAAGTGGTAAATGTTAGGCTACCTACATATGGCCCTTTATGTGGTGTTTTCATTGTGTTACTGTGTGTGTGTATTACACAAATATCTTACACATAGCCTCTTCAGATTAGCCTGACTCCTCTGTATCAAGCTACCAGAGGGTGAGCACTGGTAATCTCCTAGTGTGTATCTGACTTACCCTGACTAGGATTGTGGTTCCTGCTTGAACAGGGTATAGAGTCTGACAACCAGAAACCCAATTTCTAACAGGACTCCACGATGCATTTTGTATGAAACTATGGGAGAGACTAAGAAATATGTAAATCTATCAACAAACTCGATCAGAAAGGTCACTGTGTAAAGATCCCATACATATGAACTTATCCGCTCAGCCCTCCACAGGGCTTGGTCGCCCCACTCACTGCTGCCGCCTCCGGCCTGCAGACTCCTTCGCTCGCTGCCCGCTGCTCCTGGGAATTTCACGCTGCTCCTGGGAATTTCCCGCTGCCCGCTGCTTCTTGGAATTTCCCGCCGCTGCCTCCCTGCGGCCCCGCCCCCCTGTGATTCCATTCGCCGCCCCGCTCCCGCCACCCAGCTGCTCCTCCCTCCCGGCTCCTTACTTAAGGGGACCGTAGGGGACCACAGAGTGTGACCGCTCAGCCCTCCACAGGGCTTGGTCGCCCCACTCACTGCTGCCGCTCCTGCCTGCCTTTGCCGCCTCCTGCCTGCAGATTCCTTCGCTCGCTGCCCGCTGCTCCTGGGAATTTCCCGCTGCTCCTGGGAATTTCCCGCTGCCCGCTGCTTCTTGGAATTTCCCGCCGCTGCCTCCCTGCGGCCCCACCCCCCTCTGATTCCATTCGCCGCCCCGCTCCCACCACCCAGCTGCTCCTCCCTCCCGGCTCCTTACTTATGACGCCCCTAGAGCGACCGCGCAGCAGACGCGCGCAGCGGGAGCGCCGATTGAACGCCGAAGGTGCGCCAAAGGTAAGTCCGTCTGCGCCCGTCCGCGCGTGGACCACGCCCAGCGCCAGACTCCCTGGTCCTCGCCCTCGCCAGCACACCCTGCACATCTACGATGCCAAAACCCTCCAAGCACTCAACGCCGGCCGAAACACCGCCTGCTACCGAGCCACCCCGAGACGCACCCACGGACCCTTCACCTGCCTGACCTGCCGCTTCACCGGCCTCCGACCCAACACCGCACCTGCTAAACCGAGCCCCAGCAACAAACACCTGATGTGCATCCTGCTCAACACCTGCTCCGTTCACAGGCATGCCGTCGAACTCTGGAACCTCCTCGACTCGACAGCACCAGACATCGCCTTCCTGACGGAAACCTGGATGAACGCCTCCTCAGCGCCCGACGTCGCTATCGCCGTCCCGGAAGGCTACAAAATCACCAGGAAGGACCGCGTCAACCAGACAGGAGGAGGCATCGCCATCATCCACAAGAACACCATCCGCATCACGACCAACTCCGATGACACCTTCACCACCGCCGAACACCTCCACTTCCAGATACACACCGACCCCAAGACCACGCTCAGAGGCACCCTCGTCTACAGACCACCGGGACCACGCACACAGTTCAGCGAAGACATCACAGACTTCGTCAGCCCGCACGCCATCAATTCCACCGACTACATCCTCCTGGGGGACTTCAACTTCCACCTGGAGGACAACAAGGACCGCAACACCACTGCTCTGCTGGACAACCTGGCCAACCTCGGACTCAAGCAACTGGTAACCACCCCCACCCACTACGCCGGCCACACGCTTGACCCAGTCTTCTCATCCAGCAAATACGTCACCTTCAGCCACTCCACCAATCTCCAGTGGACTGACCACAGCTGCGTCCACTTCAGCTTCAGTAAAATGACGACCCACCACCACCCTCAACAAGCCCCCCGCAGGAGCTGGAACAAGATCACCGGCGACCAGCTCACCACCTTCCTCAGCCAGAACCCACCCACCAGCTCAACGGACCCCAACGAAGCCGCCAACAACCTCACACAGTGGATCACCAACTGCGCAGACGCCCTCGCACCACTGAAGAAGAACACCCCCAGCAGACGCGGCAGCAAGAAAGCCTCCTGGTTCACCGACGAGCTCATCACCTCCAAGAAGAACTGCCGCTCCCTGGAGAACACCTGGCGCACCAACCAGACCACAGACAACATGACGGCCCTCAAACACGCCACCCGCAAACACCACCAACTGATCCGCGCCACAAAGAAGACAGCCTTCAAGGAACGACTGGACAACAACACCCACAACAGCAAGGAACTCTTCAGCATCGTCAAAGAGCTCTCCAACCCCGACGCCGGAAACAATGACATCACTCCCTCGCAAGACCTCTGCGACTCACTAGCAGCCTTCTTCCACAACAAGATCGCCAACATTCACAACAGCTTCGGCCCACCAACCACGAACCCCACCACCGAACTGATGCCCCCCACCGCCACCCTCCGCACCTGGACCCCAGTCAGCACCGAAGACACAACACGCACAATGAACACCATCCACTCCGAATCCCCTACGGACCCCTGCCCACACCACATCTTCAACACGGCCGACCACATCATCGCACCCCACCTCCGCGACATCATCAATGCCTCCTTCAACACCGCCACCTTCCCGGAGTGCTGGAAACACGCCGAGATCAGTGCCCTGCTGAAGAAACCAACTGCAGACCCCTCCGACCTCAAGAACTACCGCCCCATCTCGCTCCTCCCGTTTCCTGCCAAAGTCATCGAGAAGACCGTCAACAGACAGCTAGCCGCCTTCCTCGAGACCAACGGATCCCTCGACCACTCGCAATCCGGCTTCCGAGCCAACCACAGCACGGAGACCGCCCTCATTGCAGCCACAGACGACATCAGATCCCTAATGGACAACGGGGAAACTGCGGCCCTCCTCCTCCTGGACCTCTCCGCAGCGTTCGACACTGTCTGCCACCGCACCCTGGTACAGCGCCTGAACAACACCGGCATCCAGGAGAAGGCCCTGGAGTGGATCACCTCATTCCTCGCCGGAAGAACCCAGAGAGTCCGCCTCCCCCCGTTCCGGTCAGCGGCCACCGAAGTCATCTGCGGCGTTCCACAAGGGTCATCGCTCAGCCCCACCCTCTTCAACGTCTACATGAGCCCCTTCGCAACCATCGCACGTCAACACAACCTCAAGATCATCACCTACGCCGACGACACCCAGCTGATCCTCTCCCTCTCCAGCAACCCGGACGTCGCCAGAGCCAGCCTACACGAAGGGATGAAAGACGTCGCCGAATGGATGAAGAACAGCCGCCTGAAACTGAACTCAGACAAGACGGAGGTCCTCATCCTGGGATCATCACCCTCCGCCTGGGACGACTCCTGGTGGCCCCCCGCCCTGGGAGCCACCCCCAAGCCAACGGACCACGCACGCAACCTAGGCTTCATCCTGGACTCCTCCCTCTCGATGACCAGACAAATCAACGCCGTCTCGTCTTCATGCTTCAACACACTGCGCATGCTTCGAAAGATCTTCCGGTGGATCCCCACTGAGACCAGGAAGACGGTCACCCAGGCCCTCGTCACCTGTCGGCTGGACTACGGGAACGTCCTCTACGCCGGCACCGCCACCAAACTCCAGAAGAAACTCCAACGGATCCAGAACGCCTCAGCACGACTCATCCTGGACATCCCCCGACACAGCCACATCTCCGGACACCTGAGAGACCTGCACTGGCTCCCCGTCAACAAAAGAATCACGTTCCGACTCCTCACCCACGCACACAAGGCCCTCCACGACCTGGGCCCCAAGTTCCTCAACAGCCGCCTGACCTTCCACAAGCCCACCCGTCAGCTCCGCTCCGCCAGCCTCGCTCTCGCCACCGTCCCCCGCATCCGCAGAGCCACCGCCGGAGGAAGATCCTTCTCCTACCTGGCAGCCAAGACATGGGACTCCCTCCCCATCCACCTCCGGACAACGCAAGACCATCTCACCTTCAGGAAGCAACTCAAGACCTGGCTGTTCGAGCAGTAGCGTTCCCCCCCCACCCCCAGCGCCTTGAGACCCTCCGGGTGAGCAGTGCGCTATACAAATGCCTATGATTGATTGATTGATTGATCCTTTAGGGTTTTGGAAATCGACTGCACAGAAAATAAACAGAGAACGCTATGGAGGATTATACATTGCATAAAAGAAGCCATGAGGATAAACAGGAATTTATCTGTATCTCACCATCAGCAGATATCGTGGAAAGAGTGTCAGAAAACTGCTTTTAACAAAATGTTCTCCTAGAAGTGCATAGATACAAATAGATTCAGAAAACAATTAGCCCATGAAAATTGGAAAATTAACAAATGAGTGGGATGGGTATTGTACATTGATCTAGATACAACACCACCAGAAATTAGCCTGTGAGCTTTTGACCTGATTATGGGAAATGTATAGCAGCCATTAAAGGGAATTCTTGATGTGCAAACTATGCAAATATATATGAATAACGTTTTTTTTTAAAAGATTTGAAAATTAATGCATTTTCTGGTAGAGAGTTTACGTAGGAGCTGCTATTCACTGGTAAGTAGAAGTGCCTTTAAATAGTTTTATACTGTTCCTACGACTCTTAGAGGACTGTGTATTTAGAATAAAAAAAATCATAATACAGCAACTGAGTCTTATGTAATCAGTAAATGTTGGTCTGTTAGGGTAGCTCACAGTACCGCATCTAAACTACCAAACTTACAAATTTATAAGGGTGTTGTCAGTCACCAAGAATTTGGCTCAGATTCCCAAGGCAATCGTGGAAACAGACCTAACCATTTATTATGTCACTTTTGCATGCCCGAAGTGTCACAAAGAAAAGATTCAATATTGCATTTTCAAACTTTTATTGAAAAGATCTAATCTTTGTAAATAAAACATGAACTACAATTAACAGAAAGATGAGGCACATGATTGTTATGAGCATTATTAGAATGGTGAGAAACACAAACAATTCAAATTCAATCATGTAAATCGTTCATAGTGTTACTAAGATTACTTCTATCTATTAGTAATATCTCTATACTAAAGAGAGCATGTCAGGAGTACCCATCTGCCAGGCCTGATGGAATGACATAACTCCATACCTTGGTATGGCATGTCAGGGAGAAGGTCCCAGTGCATTAACAAATACACTCCCGTCTGTGTGTGCCGCTATCTTCCTTCTCAGGATGAAGGTTGGGGAAAGCAGACTAATCTCAGTCACAGCAGTGTTCCATGATGACTGTGGCATGAAGTGAACCTCTCACCAACTTCAAAATGTACGCTGTTCAAATAATAAAACTGCAAGCTTATCACACTTTGCCAAAGGTGCAAAGCAGTGTCTTACTTTGTGAGGAGAGAAATACCTGTCTCCAACTAACGAAAAATAAAGCAAAGTAAAACGAGGCATTGTGTTCTTAGTTGTGTGACTCTGAAACTTCATTTGCAGACTACAGGGCGACAATGGCTATCAGAAAAAATGGGTGTGTTGGAAAATTGCCCTCTCTGAAGGGTCACCCCAAACCTTTTGCCTTCCTTCTCCTCTTTTTCTGACCTCGTTATTTTGGGCTTTAGGACTCTGAGCAATTTAACACTATGAACCAGTGCTAAAGTGTATTTGCTCTCTTATCTAATCGTGGTAAAATTGGTTTACACCTGTTTGGCTTATTTAAAATACTTGTACATCCCTTGCAAAGCAGCATACCATATATTGATGGTCTGTCAATTAAATGCTACATGTGGGCCTGCAGCACTAATTGTGTTACCCACACAAGTAGACTTTCAGACCTGTCTCAGTCCTGTCACTGAAGGGCCTGTGTGTGCAGTTTACTGCCACCTCGAATTGACATTTAAAACCTTTTGCCAAGCCTCAAACTCCCCTTTTATTATACCTAAGTCATCCCAAGGTAGGCCCTAGTTAGCACATAGGGCAGGGTGCTGTGTAAGTAAAAAGGAGGACATGTACTTTTAAGTTCTGTATGTCCTAGTAGCAAAAAACACCTAAATTAGCTTTTCACTACTGTGAGGCCTACTCCTCTCATAGGTTAACATTGGGAATTTCTTAATAAACTTTTAAGCTGTAATTCCTGACTCGAAAGGAGGAGCTGCATCATGATTCATATATTTGAAATGGTAATGATAAACCCTCTTTACTGGTAAAGTTGGATTTATTTAACATTACTATTTTAGAAATTCCACTTTTAGAAACTGGGTATTTCTCTGCTCTTACTCCTCTGAGAGAGATGTAGCCTATTTCAATACACGTCTGGGGTGAGTGACAGCTACAACTTGTGCATTCCGTCTAGACAGCCACAAACACAGGAAGGGTGGTGTGACAGAAAACTCATCTGCATTCATCTGCATTCTGATATGTCTTCCTGAGAAGGAAGAAAGGGAAGGAGCTGACACACCTGACTAGGCAGTTTACTGTTTCCACCACAAAGGGCTGACTACCCCTTACTGCTAGTCTGGAGCCAAGGCTGGGAAGAAAGGGTATGTGTGCACTACAAAGACCCTTCTTTGAAGTCACCCCAACTTCAAAGGCAAAAACTGGGTATAAATACTGATGCTCTGACACTACCAAGACCATACACTACTGGACCTGTAAAAAACTCTGCCAGGAGGAAAAAGCTGCTTTTCTGCTTTACTGTGCTGCCCTGCTGCCTGCAGATCTCTGCCCTGCTGAGGACAAGGACGGGACCCATCTCACTTGAACCCAGAGTGACTCCAAGGGCTTGCCCCTGTTCTGAAGCCTCAGGGCCATCAAAGACCTTCTTCAACTCTGCAACAGCACCTGGGATCTGCCATCTGTGAGTCTAGTCCTACCAAGGACTGGGCCCTTAAAAGGTGAATCATCACAATCGACACAGTGATGACTTGCGCTGATCAGAAAACACGCAGTGCTGATTCGAGGACATCCCTGCGCAGTCCAACGGCGAAGCACAACCCAACTGCGAGGTTCGAAGATGATGCAGCACCTGCATTGTATGGTGTTCGACAACGATGCAGGACTTAACTGCAAAGCCCGACAATCACGCATTTACCTAACTGCGTGAATTGGAACTGGCACACCGAGTCTTCGATGCCAACACTTGCTCCATGCAAGGTACTTTTTGAGCAGGACCTGCGTGAGTCCTGTAGCCAGCTTGATCTCTATCGCGGTCAGCCTGAACTTTGAATTTACCCCACCGCAACCTCAAGTAACCCTGAAACGTTATTTGAATCTACTCACTAGATTTTGATTTAATCTTTGGAAATTTATAACTCCGGTTCTATGTATTGGATTTTTGTTGTTTTGGTTTTGTTTTACTCATACAATTCATTTATATTTTTCTAAAACAGTATTTTTGTGGTGTTTTCATTTGGTTACTCTGTGTGTGTGTTGCACAAATACTTTACGCATTGCTTCTCTGGATTAAAAGACAGTTCCATAATTTCATACAAAAAAACTCTGTTGAGATTACAAACAGTATGACTGTCGACTCTCAAACTGGGTCAGTTACCAAAAGGCTTTCATTACAAGCCAAGATATCTGATTGTTCTTCGAACACCCTGGAAGCCAACCTTATTTGTATGGGATGTATGACGTTACAACGCATACTTTTACAACGCATGCACTTACAACGCAATTTTTACAACGCAACATCCACTACAACGCATTCCATTACATCGCATGACACTACAACGCATTTTTAAAAACTACCTTTACAACGCATTCCATTACATCGCATACTACCTTTACAACGCATACCATTACAACGCATAATATTACATTGCATTTAAGGTAAGTATTGGATAGTATAGGGGTAAAAATTACTATTCTAACTCCAGGGGGTGCAACAGTAGGGTAAGTGTTGGATAGTATAGGGGTAAAAATTACTATTCTTACTCCAGGGGGTGCAACAGTAGGGTAAGTGTTGGATAGTATAGGGGTAAAAATTACTATTCTAACTCCAGGGGGTGCAACAGTAGGGTAAGTGTTGGATAGTATAGGGGTAAAAAATTACTATTCTTACTCCAGGGGGTGCAACAGTAGGGTAAGTGTTGGATAGTATAGGGGTAAAAATTACTATTCTAACTCCAGGGGGTGCAACAGTAGGGTAAGTGTTGGATAGTATAGGGGTAAAAATTACTATTCTAACTCCAGGGGGTGCAACAGTAGGGTAAGTGTTGGATAGTATAGGGGTAAAAATTACTATTCTAACTCCAGGGGGTGCAACAGTAGGGTAAATGTTGGATAGTATAGGGGTAAAAATTACTATTCTAACTCTAGGGGGTGCAACAGTAGGGTAAGTGTTGGATAGTGTAGTGTAATATTATGCGTTGTAATGGTATGCGTTGTAAAGGTAGTATGCGATGTAATGGAATGCGTTGTAAAGGTAGTTTTTAAAAATGCGTTGTAGTGTCATGCGATGTAATGGAATGCGTTGTAGTGGATGTTGCGTTATAAAAATTGCGTTGTAAGTGTAGAGCGTTGTAAAAGTTGCGTTGTAAAGGTTGTTCCCCTTTGTATCTAATTGAACAAGAGATCCCCTATCCCTAACATATTTTTACAAACCTGGCACTAAGTCCAATTAGTGCACTGAACTCCAAACAAATGATCCTGGACACTACAAGAGCGATTATGTTTATTGAAAGAAAAATCACTAACCAATTAACCAAATGCAACTTAATATACCCATGGAACAATAAACAAAACTGAATTGACTCTTCTACCAAAACTAAACATATACAAGCCAAGTAAGGAATCTCGCTCATCAAAGATCTCTATGTATCACAGAACTCCAGTATACCCACTCTGTCTCTAACCTAGACTTCTACTTCTTCATAAAAATTTAAAACCAAAACATTCAAGTTAGACGTGCTTAGAGATCTAGACCTGCTGAACCTATTTAGAAAACTAAACACATCAGGTCACTCAGCTTCTAAATTATATTATCAGACTGACACATACTCATCTCAACCTCCCAGCAAAAATGGGGAAAAAAGTTTAAAAATGTTGGTGGAGATCCCCTGTCGGATAGGAATTGGACTAGGATCTGTAGCAATACCCAAAGGATAAACTGCTTGCAACACTTTCCCAATACATACTCTTCACACTATACAAGGTCTATTCTACCCCCAACAAATTACCTACACTGAACCTGATTGAGTCCAACATATGCTGGAATTGCAAGGAATCTATAGGAGACATTGAACATGTTCTTCAGCTGCAAACTAGTCAAGCCTTACTGAGATAAGGTCTAGAACTACCTCAACAACATATTTAAACACACATAGAACTAGACTTCTCAACAGTCTGGGTTCGCTGGTTGCCTCTATAATCATCAATTTACAACAAAGGTCATCTTGTTTGAGCGTAAATCAGCCATTCAAATCTCTAACCACAGCTGGTGTGCTTGAGCTCCTTATTTTCACACAGTTCTCACATTTATCAGATTTGCCACCCAAAGAACTTGCTTAGCCTACGGAGCACCAGCGATAGATATCTGCAGGAAACAGATACCCCATAGAAGCTCTGATCTCGATACCCTGAGCCATAGCTAGGCACAACAAACCCTTCCCTTCCCCTCCTTGATACCTCTCCATCCCTCCCTCCTATAATCTCTTGAGGTACAAAACCAAAGACAATGTTTACTTTTCCATCACTGGATACATCTGAACCTACTTTAATGTATAGTATGTACACCGCCATAAAACCTCAATTCTATAGTTGAGCTGTGCATATTCTTAAACTTTAGCTGCTGTCTGTATACTCAGGCCCAGATTTATTAAACTTTCATGCAACACAGCAAGAAACCTTGATGTGCTGCACACAATGTGCTGCCTTGTGCCAGTGCAGTCACCCTTGTGCTGTGGTGATATGGTGCCTATGTTGTAGGCAGGATTGCTTTTGTGCAGGAAGTTACACCTTCCAGCACAAAAACAATCGTCTGAGGCTTTTTCCTCTTTGGATTTGTTCTGCAGAATGCAGCTCACATAGAAAGTGGAAGAAGCTAGTGGTGGGTGAAATATTTTGTTCTGTTGGAAAAATTGGCGGAATTTTGGCTACTCTGCGCTACTCTTGCAACACAGAGTTGCGGTTAATTCTGCCAATTGCCACAAGGTGGAATTTTTGGTTGCTATGAGGACATCCAGTGAGATTTTTTCCAATGTGGGCGGTCATGACCGTTCGTGGTCAGAAGGCTACCGCTCAAGGCGATAATCTAGTCGAGCGCCAGCAAAATCAAGTTGAGCAGCTGTGCCCTCTGGGGTTCTGCGTGGTGCTGTTTGCAATGATTTTTCAGTGCAGAACACGCTCCCGGAGCTAAATCACAACACCAGCAGCACAATGTGCCTATTTCCTTCCACTGGCAGAACTCTGTGGAATATTGCTGAGTTTTCTTGTAACTCAGCAGGATTCTGTGGAGTCAAATTCTATGAGTTCTGCACACTCCTAGAAAAATTGATGAGAAATAAATATTTTTCATAGCATTTTAAACCATTCCTGGTCTACTATTCCTAGTAAATCTGGGAAAATGCCAAAATCCATGGGTGGATGCGTGGGGGCATCCATGCTCTACCCATGGAACGCCTCACTGGCACAGAGTAGCAAAAGCCAGTGACTTGCATAGCCTTGTGTGATTCCAGATTAACCAAGCATTGGAGGGCCACGCAATGTAGCCTTGCGTTGCTTGGCACATCTGACTTTAGTGTTGCGTTGCTCTCGCGTTACCTTGTGTGATGCAAACACTATGATAAATCTGCCCCTTAGTATGTGTCCCTTAGTATGTGTACTCACACTTATATACCCAGTAAATATATTTAACCACCTATGGATATCAAGCACTACTATCATTTTTTGTCTTCCTTACTCCTCCCTAGAAGACTATATTTTCTCAACACTGTCCTCAAAAAATTCTCAATAAAAAATTCTTGAAATGGAAACACTGTTTACAAATTGGAATACTGATGAAGTCTAATATTCGATGGTGAATTTAATTGAGAGAAAACACTTGCGCATCGGTTATGATTTGGTCAGATTTCAATCTACTCTCTTCCGGTGAATTAGATTCTCTGCCCACCCCTGAAACAGGGTTGAGATCTCTGATTATACTCGGTACAAGTTGTGACTCACCTGAAACGCTAACCATGGATTTACAAAAGGATTGTGCATAGTCAAAGCAAGCGACCCAAAGACCAAAATAAAAGTCTGGAGTGACGGCCCATTGATTCGTCGCTATGGAGACGATGAGGACAATGGTGCTGATGAGGTTGAGGAGTAACCCGGACACTTTCAGGGCAATCATCGTCAACGGATGAAGTCCACTGTGTTCTCTTCACTGGGCTTCTGCAAAAAACATATGGATTATTAAAGACATGTAGGGAGCTGTTGTGATCTATGAAGAGAGACACCTGGAGCCAGGAGGTATTATTAAGTCTTCTTTATTCAGTCTCCAGTACAGGTCACATCTGTCTTGACTCCAGCCAGCCTAGTGTGGTACCAGCCCCACCAGGAGCAGCCTGCCTAGCTACTCAGCCCATCTCTAACTGCCAACACTCATCCACTCAGACACCCAGGCATTCCACGCATCACAGGCACACCAACATTCCATGACCATCTCACGCTCTGGCTGAGCAGCTAGAGGCAGCAGGGCTGGAGTACATGTTATACAATTAAGTAGGGTATAACAGGAGCGCTCTTGGTGCCTCAAAGGATTAAACTGGAACTGTTCTTTAGCAGGGCTATCTGCTAGGAACTGCTTCCAGGGCCGGGGTCACCTAATTTAGAATTAGACCCGAAATGTTTTCGGTTTGAGTAGCTTTATTACACAATTTAGTAGATTGTAAAATACTATGAAGAGCTTATGGTGCCCTACGTAACTTAATTATTACCAAATAATTTATTAATGGTGTTGATCTGATTTGAAATGAGTAATCATAGTGAATAAATGGTGTCTTTCCATGACAACTCATATCTCTTTGGTGCTCTCACAATGGTATAGTGAGAAGCGTCTATTAACAAGCATTGACAAAGCCACTGGTTTGACTTGTGTGCAGCACACGCGCACATTCATACATCACACAACATGTACAGATTGACGAAGATGACACACGCAAATATGCGGAGCTACATACCTACTTATATTCATGTACACACAGACGAGCAGTTGGACAGACAATCTCTTTACACAGACCTACAAGAGCCCATACAAACTACCTGCCATGCACTCACCTATGCACACATACCTCAAGACATGTATTATGCTACGGTATTCCGGGTGTTGTGTGTTACATGCTGATCTAATGTCTTCTCAAATGACTGACTATTACAAGAGTTTGGAAAGGAGGGAACAAGGGAGGCAGTGAGCAAGGGCCCCTATGGATGTAATAGCTTCGAACTATAGTCATAAACCAGCTCTATTTTTTTTCTTTAAACACATTTTTATTGGGGTTTTTGCAGATTATGTGGTACATTTGCAGTTGTGCATCTCTTGCGCAACAGTTTTTTAGGTTCAATAACAATGTATGTTTAAATTATTTCATTGTTGCAATGAAGATATAGCAAATTTCTATTATTCAACTCAGCGTCAACATTCGGCCTCGCCAGTTTTGATGCAACTTTTTATCATAGAGCAAAAAGGAGAAATCGACGCAAAAAGAGTGCTAGTATAGCTTGGGGTGCTGCTCGAAGTGCTAGGGTTATCTGCCTGCCTCTTCGTACCTTGAGCGGGTAGGTGAGTGGATTGGGAAGGCCTAGGATAACATAAGAAGGGAATCTGTGAAGCTGGGTAGAGAAGTGTGTGTCTATTTCTCTTAGAATTCCCTCCCAGAAGTGTGCCAATTTTGGGCAGTCCCAAAGTATGTGCGTAAGTGTGCCATCCTCTGTGAGACATCTCCAACGCCTGCTATCCTGTGCGGGGTCTATCTTATGTAAACGAGTTGGGGTTAGATACCAATAAGAAACTATTTTCACTGCGCTTTCAGTGCTTGAAGTGTTGGGGGCTGATCGTCGAGCTCTGTAATTAATGGCTCTCCACTCCTTCTGGGTCAATTCTCTACCCAGCTCCCGCTCCCAGCATTGTGCAGCTGCCGATATAATCGGAGACTAATCGCTTATCTGAGGTTCTACTAAGAAGCCAGTTCTCAAAGATGGTTAGATGCCTTTGTGCTGCTTCTCTAATTCCTTGGGTCATAACCCAATGTCTAATTTGTGTGTAGTGAAATCTTTCTTCCTCTGGGAGGATGTCGTCTGCTCTCAGGGAACTGAATGGGATGGGACCATCTATGTCAAATAGATGGCCTATCGATCCGCGCTCGGGTTTTTGCAAGGCCTCAAATTCCCTGTGCTTCAGTCCTGGTGTGAAAGACGGGTTCTCCACTATAGGGGTCAGGGGAGACGGATACGATGTAAGGCCCTTCTTCATCCCTACTGAGTCCTAAACCTTGAGAGTAGGGGCAGTGATAGCTGAGTGATAGAGGCTGGGCGCACGACTGGCCTTGTCTAAGAAGGGGGTCTTCCACATTGAGGAGCCCGCTAATGTCCCACCCATAAACAGCCGTGTTTTCTCTGACTCCGGCCGGGTCCATTCAACCAAGAATCTAAGGGGCATATTTACAACGAGGCGATAATAAATTATCGCCGCTTTAGCTGACGTTTTCGGCCGAAAAGCGGCGATAATTTTATCGCTATATTAGCAAGGTCGCGCTAATGCGTGAAACCTTGCTTTAGCGTGGGGATTTCTAACGCCCGGCTTTGCATCTCTAATGAGATGCAAAGTGGGCGTTCCTGACCTGACATGATAGGAGAAATGTCGCTAAGCGACATTTCTCCTATCATCAAGCCCCACGCTATGAAGCATAGCGTCAGGAAAAGAAGCGATAACACCTGTTATCGCTACTTTGCTAACACCTGCTTCAGGACTGACTTAGCCATGATATCCTATGGAAGGAGGATATCATGGCTAAGTTTGTGAGTCCATATCAACAAGGTAACGTGAGATTATCGCTGGGTTTCCAGCGATAATTTCACGTTAGCCAGTTAGCGTGAGGATTTTTATCGCTATTGAGATAAGCGTTGCTAATAGCACGCTATCTCAGCGATAAAAATCCGCGCTAGCCGGCGATAATTATCCTTGCGCTAAATGCGCTTTGCGATAATTATCGCCGGTTGTTGTAAATATGCCCCTAAGCTGGGCTGCCAGGAAGTAGGTGACTATAGCTGGGATTCCAGGGCCTCCCTCTCCAGGCTCTCTAACACTGATCTCCCTTCGCATTTGAGGCTTTTGTTTGCTCATTCAAAGGAGTGGGAAACTTGCTGCCATTCTAGGAGCACTCCCGGCGGAGGCCAAAGAGGTAGGATCAAGAAGATATACAATATTCTCGGCAAAGCTGTCATTTTCAGGGCTGCGATCCGCCCCAGTCATGACAGTGTATATGGGTGCCATCTGGCCAGGTCTGCTTTCGCTTTACTCACTGTTTTTTGAGCCAGCCAGTTCCACAGGACCTCGCTGTTTCCTGTATATTCATATTCAGTAAATATTCACTGTATTGTTCATGTACCACATGATAAATGATTTGTATTAATGAAATTATAGATTTGATGTGTTTAGCGTTATTACTATGCAATAATATTGTTTTACTATGCTTAGAATATTAATCATATAATTGTATTAACTGTTTTTTATACTGTGGACCGATAAAATTGAATTGTGATTTTTGTCTTACAATTTTGTGACATGATTTGTTTTATAGACTAGTCATATAAGTAATAAACAACACAAAGATATTCTCTTTTTTAACAAAATGAATGGCTTTTTTTGTTGAGGTTTGAAAGCAATTGCCTTGTGTTCACCCATTAATGCATTTTATTTGTAGTTTCTAAGGGCTATATTGTATACAGATATAGCGGACCTATTAGTATATTCTCTGTTGAGGGAACAGATATAATAACCTGTCTTTGTTCAACATTACAGGTGCATATTTAGGCATTTTTTGTGGATTTAATAAAAAATACATTTTATCTTCTCAAGAAAAGGGAGTACTCCTTGTTCTTGGTTTATATACCCTGTCCGTTTTCTGTATAAAAGCGTAACTCTCTTGCGATTGTACTATATCTATTGTACGCGCTGCCTGCTGCACCTCCCTAGTGCCCAAAATTGACCAACCGTACGTATGATTTGTGTGCATGTGAATAAAATGTATAGTCTCTCATCTCAGGGTGGGACTCTCGCCAAAGGACTCTCATTCCTACTTTCTGTAACCACCGTGCACCTCCTTCACTGATGGCCATGTCCCTCCCTGCCTCTGTGTCGAGCAATCTAGGTCATTATTAAATACCAAGTTCAGGTCCCCTCCTAGCAACATCCAGTTATCCTGAGTCTTCAACACCTCCCTCATTGCATCCTGTATGAATAGATCTTGCCTTTCGTTAGGAGCGTACATGTTTGTGCCGATGTGAATGCGGTACCCCCGGAGGCGACCCTGATCTCTTCTACTTTTGCTCCTACTTTCCCTTTAAAAGACCGAGAGAGCAGTGTGGCTACCCTTGCGGCCTTCTGAGTTAGGGAGGAGAAAAATTGTTGTGGAAAAGCTCTACTCTTAAGTCTATCCCAGTCCCCATGCAGTAAATGTGTTTCCTGTAGGAGGCATATGTCTATTTTCGTGTTTTCGCGGTAAAAAAGGATCGCCTTCCTCTATCGGGTTATTCAGCCCTTTAACATTGAGTGTAATGACCCATAGAGTTTGTGAATCTGTCATCACATATGTATATACTTGGAGAGAGTCTTGTACCCCGAAAAGCAAGCCCGTGTCTTCTGCCCAAGAAGGTATATTCGGACTGAAATGTAGGAGTGTAAAAAAACTATTTAGCAGGCATCCGAAAACAACCCCCAAAACTAAACCCATTGTAAACCAAAGTCTCTGGGTTGGGAACAGCAGTTGGTTTGCCATCCCCTTACCAGCAAGAAAGTCTATGACTTGGGGGTGATGTGGTACATCATATTTTTCTCTGCTCCATCCCAGCAACACCCCCCACCCACCTGTTCTGTTTTCTGTGTCAGCTCAGGCCAGATCGTTGCTACTCGTTTCCTCTGTCAGCTTGGCCAGGAGCGCCTTCCTTTCAGTTGCCATCATTTCGGGGTCTGGACCAGATCCTTTGCTTTCCATTGGTATTTTCTTACATCCCTCTCTGTTGTCTTGCCTTCGGAAGTTGAGGGAGACATTCGTCCGGGGATTGTCTTGAAGTTCTATTTGTAAGTGATCTGTTGCTTCTGAGAGGGAACCTATCTGTTGGATTTGGCCCTGATACTTGAAAATTAGATGGAAGGGGTGGCCCCAAGAATAAGGCACTTTCTGGTTGCGGAGAAAGCTAGTGAATGGCCGGAACTCCTGTCGGTTCGAGAGAATTGAGACTGCAAGATCTTGATACAAATGGATTATATGTCCTTGGAATTGAATATCGGGTTGCTCACGGGGCCTTTTTCAGGATTGCTTTTTTGAGTTGAAAGTTATGTACACATGTTGGAATGTCCAGAGTCCTTGCTCTCCCTGATCTCCAGCTCAACCACTCTGTGGGTTCTGTCTAAGTGAATGGGCGTTGCCGTAGACCCTCCGAAGATATGTGTAAATAGCTCAACAACATATGTTTCAATATTGTCCCCTTCTGTGACCCTAGGGGCTCTGCTGATGCGAATGTTGTTTCTCCGAGAGCGATTTTCTAAATCCTCCGCATGAACTTGGATGTCCAATTGTTGTTCTGATAACCTGATTATTTCTTGCTGCAGGTGTTGGATCTCTTCATCCTGTGAAGTGCCCTGCTTCTCGAAGGTGTCCACTCTCTGACCAAAGTCCATCACCTCTTTGCGGAACATCTGTATTTCGCTTGTTAAGTC
The DNA here is from genome assembly GCF_964204655.1 of Triturus cristatus. Lineage (NCBI taxonomy): Eukaryota > Metazoa > Chordata > Amphibia > Caudata > Salamandridae > Triturus > Triturus cristatus. The sequence goes on along the minus strand of NC_140590.1, from coordinate 133,959,566 downwards.
CCGCTTGCCCGCTAGTAGTTCTTCCTTGAGCCCTCTATACATCATATCTTGCGCCCTGTTTTGATGCTCTGTTGTGGTTTGTGAGGAGACAGGTGTGCCACGGAGCGCTATGAGAGGGACCATATTCCTCCAGTTCTCTGTAGAACCTCGGATAGACTTAGCCTTGCGAGGGGTCTTCCTGGGAGACTGTTGTTGTCCACAAACCAATACACAGAGACTCACCGATAGTCAACAAACCTACAGTGTTATGGACTGAATACAGACGGCACACAAATGTGCACATACAGAGGGACAGGGCGTTTGCCCACTGTGCCCTCTAATGGTTCTGTTTGCATTTGAACTCCTGTCTGCAGCACTACACTGGACTACCGATATTAATGTGTTAAACCTGACATCCTTGGCATGGTATTCCCCAAACATTTTGCTTTCCCTCCCTAATTTTTACTCAACTCATTTTTGTTGGCATTAGGACTGTGCATTTTACCTCTGCTAACCAATACTAAAGTGCTTGTGATCTCTCTTTAAAACACGGTAACTCTGGTTTACACCTAATTGGCATATTTAATTAATCTGTAAGTCCCTAGTAAATGGTTCTCAGTGTACCCTGGGCCTGTATATTACATGCTACAAGTGGGCAGCAGCATTTATTGTGCCGCCCACTAAAATAGCAATACAAAACATGTCTCAGGCCTGCCACTGCAGCCTGTAGTGCAGCTGCCATTTCGACCTGGCAAAACAAACCTTTTACCAGGTTCAAATCTTCTTTTTTTAAACTTATAAGTCACCCTTAAGGAAGGCCTTATTCGCCCATAGAGTAGAGTGCATGGTATTCAAAAAGTAGGCATGTGTGTTTAAGTTTGACATGTCCTGGCAGTAAAATAACCCCTAAAGTTGTTTTTCACTGTTGTAAGGTCTGTCTCTCCCGTGGACTAACTCTGGATTACCTTGTTGCATTTACAAAGTGCTATTTAGTTAGAGATTTGCTGTCTTAATTCAATGAATTCAAATAAATTGTGGTTTAAACTCCTCTTTAATCATATGGTTGGATTTTAAATTACAATTTTGAAGAAGCCACGTTTAGCAAGTTGAGGCTTTCTAGTCAAAAACCAACTTAGCTTTTCCTCTAGTGTACTAGGTTACAAGACTGTGAATACATTTGCTATTGGGGTTTGGATATTGCTTCCAGACAGTGAGACAAAGGAAACCTAGGTGTGAGAGGAGAGGGTCTTCCTGACAGGATGACTGGGGAGGAGCTGTACCCTGCCCTGAGAGCATTCCAAAGGGTCCTGCCTGCCGCACAAACAAAGCAACATGACACCAGGCCTGTCTTGCCTTTTGTCACCCTAGACAGTATGAAGCCAGAACTACGGGAAGGGGAAGAGTGCACCAGAACCAGTTTTGAGTGGTAGATCAAGGACTTTCCCCCACACAAAGGCTGGCACTAGGTATAAGCAAGCACTAAAAATTCAATCAGTCTCTCATTTGTTTGAGTTAGAGCTACTGGCATTGTAAATGACAATGTCTTTTACATATGTGTTATGCAGTGTATGTATGTGGTGTGTAGTGGAATTTTGTGGGTTTGATTGAATTAAAAAGTTGAGTGATTGGGTGGCGTGGTATTGTGTGGTGTTGAGTGGATTTGTGTAGTGGAATCATGTGGCATGGTGTGCTGTGGAATTACGTGGATAGTAATTATGTGGTATTGAGTGCACTAGAATTATGTGGAGTGGGACTGTGTGTTTTGGAGTGTATTTATGTAGAATTATATTTTGTGTTGTGGAGTAGTATGTAGTGGAGTTATGTGGTGTGCTGTTGAATTTTGTGGCACGATTTGGAATTGTGTGGTGTGGGTTGGATGTATGTGTTGTGTTGTGTAATTGTTTTGTTGAGTTGAATTATGTGGTTTGGTGTTGAATTATGTGTTGTGGATTGGATAATGTGTGGAGTTGAATTGTGTGGCGTGGAACTGTGTGGATAGCTTTGCATTTTTGCTGATGAAAAAGAACAAATAGGAAGGAGGTTAGCTCCAGATCTGTGTGTTTGGGTATTAACAAAAAAGAAAAAGTGTGTTAGAGCTATTGGCGATGTAAATGTCTCTTATCTATGTGTTATGGATTGGAGTAGATGTATGTGGTGTTTAGTGGAACTATGTGGGTTGTATTGGAATTAATTGTGGCATTTGTGTGGCAAGGAAGTGTGTGGTGTGGAGTGGATTTGTGTAGTGTAATTATGTGACATGGTGAGCAGTTGTATTATGTGGATAGTAATTCTGTATTTTTGAGTGTATTGAACTATGTGGAGTGGAATTGTGTGTAATGGAGTGTGTGTAATGGGGTGCAAATATGCGGAATTGTATTTTGATTAAGTGGAGTGTTATGTAGTGGAGTTTATTTTGTGGTATGACATTGAATTATGTGTTGTAAATTGGATATATGTGGTGTGTAGTTGAATTGTGTTATGGAGTGGAATAGTGTGGTTTAGTGTTGAATTAAGTGGTGTGGAATAGATTTGTATGGAGTTGAATAGTGTGGCATGGAAGAGTATAGTGTTTAGTGAAATTATGTTGAGTGGCATTATGTAGCATGGTGTGGAGGTTATTTATGTGGATTATTGCTATGTGGCATAGAGTGGATTTATGTAGGGTGTATTTATGTGGTATGAATGTGAAAACCCAGATAAAACATACAAATGTAGTAATGCAGCATTATTGTACAGAGGATAGATCGGTTTATTTATCCGGCACAATAATGGTGTGAAAAACATTCAAATCCTACTGCAATTTAGGCAAAAGTCACAGAACTATGCCTTATATGTAGTTGCCACAAATATAGTTAACACAGCATACGTGTCAAACATCAAAGTAAGAACAAAGCTTTTTGAACTAATGTTACAATATAGCTCAGATTACAACAGCTGCTGCCAGCAATGATATTACAGTGTGGGGTGTTACAGTAGGTTTTAAAGTAAGGACAAGGAGAGTTAGAGGTATTGGCATTGTAAATGCAAATGTCTTTTACCTAAGTGTTATGGACTGTGGTGGATGTATGTGGTGTGTAGTGTAATTATGCTTTTTGCTTTGGAATTGTTAGGTGTGGAATTGTGGATTGGATTTGTGTAGTGGTAATTTGTGGCATGGCGTGCAGTTGAATTTTGTGGATAGTAATTATAGTCTATTCAAGTGTATTGGAGGTATATTTGGTGGATTGTGTGGTAAGGGGTGTAATTATGTGAAATGTTATTTTGTGCTGAGGAGTGTTATGTAGTGGAGTTGAAATATGTGGTGTTTTGTAGAATTGTGTGGTATTCTGTGATTATGTGGTGTGTTTTGGATGTATGTTGTGTGTTATGTAGTTTTGCTGTTGATTAGAATTATGTGGGTTATTGTTAAATTATATGGTGTGGAATAAATGTGTTGAGTTGAACTGTGAGGCGTGGAGCGAAATTATGCTGATAAATTTCTGGGGCATGGTGCTGAGTGTGTCATGTGGCCCATAGGGAAATTGTTGTCTTCACTAACTTAGCATGGGCACGCTGCAGTTTGCCTGCTGCTTTGCGCACATTACTATACGTCTTTATTGTTTGCAAACATTTCTATGGCTGCTTTCACATGAGAATTCATCACTGTGTTCACTCTCTGCATGTTCCTGGGATTTAGACTGTACACAATGTGCAAGGTCGAACAACAATGCCCCTTGTTATTATGTTCTGACCAGGACTCAGCCCCTAGACAAAACATACTGATGCAGCTGTTGTTTGGACAATGTACTTTGGTTTTTAGTGGGACACAGGAATAGGTGACACACACTTGCAGAGGGACCTTTCCAGGGAGAAGAGCGAGACAGCACCTATGATGTAGATCTACCTTCTATAGGTTAAGGTATGTGGTCTGCTGACAGAGCCCAGAGATCTTCTAATATATAATAATACTATTTTGTAGCAAGGAGAGGGAGGTTAATCTCTATTGTCTTTCCATGATGACATCTCCCTTCATGATTTATGGACTAGCTGCTATGCTGATTGTATTTGTATTATGTATTTTCCTGCTTGTTGTAGCACATATACTGCATGTTAGGGCACGTTAGTTAAAATAAATATTTTCAACTGTTTCGTTTCTCTGTCAGATCTTATTGTGGACAAGTACAAGAGTGAAAGCAAAAGGGTGTGTCTTGTTACAGCGATTCCTGAGAGATCTGTGAGTGTAGTGTTCTGGGGTGTCTAATCATTTGTTTGTCTGTGAGTGAGTAGGAGAGCAAGTGAGACACTATAGCTAGTCGGTCCTGGGCTCAGTCTCTATACACCATGGTCCTATAATCCTGCGCATAGTTCTGTGTTTGTGCAGAATCCCTGCAACAAGTGTTTTTATGTGGATTGTTACTATGTGGTATAGTTTACCTTTTATGTGGTGTGCAATTATGTGGTAGTGAGTAGAGTGTTATTATGTGGAGTTGAATTATGTAGAGCAGAGTGGTATTATATGGAATGTAAATATACTGGGTGGTGTTGATCTGTGTATTGGTGAATTATGTGGTATTTTATTGTGTGGTATTAGGTGTTAAACTAAACATCCAAGTATGCTATATGGTACCCAGGTGGGTGGAGTAGAAAACAAATCAAACTGGTTCCCCTGTTATATTTATGAAGTATAATTTCATCCTAAAATGCTAACAGTTTGAATAAAAAAACAGTTTAAAACAAGAATAATCTCTCTCACTCACAAAAAGTCCTTAATGCTACAACAGTTATGGGGAGGCACAAATGGAGAAAACACAGTATTTAGATTTTCTGTGGCGACTGCCATAAAGATTAGATGGCTTGACCTAGGCCCCATAAATGCACCATTAGAAGGCAAGAATGCAGACAAGGTAAACAAGGCAATGGGGGGCTGCAAAGGATGGGCGCTCGAGGAGCAGTCTTTAATAAACACAATCTCTAGTTACAACACAACATATTGGTTGTATAATGTTAGCATCATTGATTATAATGTTAATGCAGAGGAACTCATAATACTGTTGTGAGGGCAGTATCTTTCATATATTTCGACAGTAAATGTTTTTTTACTTACAGTTTTTAGTGTCACGTTTATTATTACATATTTAACAAGAAACCAGAAACGCCCATATTAAAACTTCTAATAATAGAAAACTAAGAGGAACTGAAAATTTGCAGCACCTCAACACCATTAAATATAATAAAGCACTATAACATTATCCAAGTTACTGTTGAAAAGAATGTTTTTTAAAACAAATTGAAGGGGCGAAATGAGCTGAAGTCAGAATCCAAATCACCATGGGCCCGATTCACAGAACTAATTTAAGACAAAATCCTAAACTTACTACTTTTGGTATTCACAGAAGTTAGGATTTTGTCTTAAGTTTGTCTTAAGACAAACTTAAGACAGACTTAAGACAAACTTAAGACAGACTTAAGACAGACTTAAGACAGACTTAAGACAGACATAAGACAGACTTAAGACATACTTAAGACAGGCTTAAGACAGACTTAAGACAGACTTAAGACAAACTTAAGACAGACTTGAGACAGGCTTAAGACAGACTTAAGACAGACTTAAGACAGACTTAAGTTAGAATTTTGTCTTAAGTCTGTCTTAAGTCTGTCTTAAGTCTGTCTTAAGTTTGTCTTAACTTTGTCTTAAGTTTGTCTTAAGTCTGTCTTAAGTTTGTCTTAAGTTTGTCTTAGATCTGTCTTAAGTCTGTCTTAAGTTTGTCTTAAGACAAACTTAAGACAAAATCCTAACTTCTGTGAATACCAAAAGTAGTAAGTTTAGGATTTTGGCTTAAGTTTGTCTTAAGACAAACTTAAGACGAACTTAAGACAGACTTAAGACAGACTTAAGACAGACTTAAGACAAACTTAAGACAGACTTAAGACAGACTTAAGACAGACATAAGTTAGGATTTTGTCTTAAGTTTGTCTTAAGTTTGCCTTAAGTCTGTCTTAAGTCTGTCTTAAGTCTGTCTTAAGTTTGTCTTAACTTTGTCTTAAGTTTGTCTTAAGTCTGTCTTAAGTTTGTCTTAAGTCAAACTTAGGACAAAATCCTAACTTCTGTGAATACCAAAAGTAGTAAGTTTAGGATTTTGTCTTAAGTTAGTTCTGTGAATCGGGCCCTTAGTTAACATGTTTTGGTAGTTTAAAAAAACAACACCTTTGACTCTCTCCAATGCACTACTCTGTATCACCCTTTACCTCTCTCAATATATCCTCTACCTCCACTCTCTGGCCTCATTCTATTATTATGATCCCCAAAATAAACCTTTCTAGACTCTTCCCCCCTCTATCCTTTCTTGGCTCACCCAAAACCTTATTTTACTACTATGATTTCCAAGCAACCCTTTCTAAATTCTTCCCTCGTGTGTCCCTCCTTTGACTCATTCCTAACCTAATTTTACTACTGTGATTTCCCAAATTCCTTTCTAGAGATTGTTCCCTCCTCCATCTTTCGTTTTACTCATCTCAAACCTCTTCTTACTACTATGATCTCCCAAATAACACTTTCTATACTCTTCCCTCTTCTATCCCTCCATTATCCTATTCAATCCAACTAATAGACTTGAGTTTCCACCACTCAAATTAACTCATATTTCCCTAAACTAACCCACCACTAATCCTTTTTGGGTTCCACAGTAGAGTGCTAGTTGCTGAAAAGTGCTTTGACTCAGCAGCAGAGGTAGTAAGTGCTATAGAAATACAATTTAAAATTACAATTAAAATGTATCTACCCCACACCAGCAAGGTGATACCGATCACCTGGCACAGAATATTGACATGTACCTACTCCACTCCAGCAAGCTAAAAAATGCTGTGTGTGTGGGACATGAGTACATATGCGAGTAGGTGTTCTAACTTTGTACCAAAGTTTCTCTTTATTTCTCTGTTGTCTATTGGCCATCATTAGTGGCATTAAATTGAAAAGAACCTAAAATTGAAGCTTCCCCTGCCAACTTTGACTCCACAACATGTTGAAACTTAGGAACTATTTGCCAACTTAACCTCACATAAAATGTATTAGTTTATGCCCGGCGGGAAAATAAGGGGCTTATCTGGCTAGAACAAAAACACACTGCGTATGCGTTCTCTCTCCTGTCAATTTCAGGTACATAAGGACTGATAAGTTGCTCAATAGTAAACCGTGTAAAACATTTGAAAAAAGTTTCTTGTGCTGACCAGAACAGAACACTTTTTAGATTAAAGTTAAAAATTCTTGTGTGTGAGAAGTTGGCCTGGTATATGATGTTCACTAGTTAAAGTGACCACCTTGTACCATGCCAAGCAACCCTTATGGTGTGGTTGTAAGTCAACCTTTTCGGACTAGCTGCCCTAGTGGTAGCGTAGGCTAAGCAGTCTTTGAGGCTAAACTCGTGAAGCGTGTTAAGCAGGCTGTTTTACCAAATGTAACCCCCTTTTATACTAATGAAAGGACACCACACAGATATATATTGAAAATATATATGTATTTATTTCTCAAAGTATCCCCTAGACTCTTTATGAGCACAGGAGCACAAATCGTTAAACAAGAATATGTTAGAATACACAGAAGTTGCACTTTATATGGATAGGCCCTGGTGGCCGCTCAAACCATATACTAAAATAGTGGTATAAGTACCACGAACAGAAAAGGGAAAAGGCCTAGGGCCTCTAGAATCGCTGGGCCTACAAGGATCTAACTTTAGTTAGTGACCAGGAGGTCCACGGGTTGTGTGTGCAGAGCAAATAGTCACACGCGAGCTCCCATAGGTTTTCAATGGGTGCGTAAAAGTTACAAAGTTACTGCAAAAAGGGTCTTCCGGATGGACTATGAACTCAAGATTGGAAACACAGACACTAGAGATGATACTCTACACTTGGGCACCGGAGTGCCAGCTTTACCTCACCCACAGGAAGCGGGTGCATAGGTCTCGAAGTGCGTCGGGTTTCTTCTATCTGTTCAATGGAGCCTGTAGTCAAAGATGCTGCAGGCGATCGGTCCGGAAGAGATGCGGTGGATCCCAGAGCGGATCGGAGTTGTAGAAGACCTGTAAGCAGAGGGGACAGTGTTCACAGTCACTAGCCAGTGACCAGCGTGGCACCCGGTGGGTACCAGGCGATGTCGGGTGCAAACAGGAAGAAAGGTGTAGCTTGTCTCAGCAGCCACGTGGTCCCTGAAGGTCGACGACGTCCAGGAGTCGGTTCACGAGCTGTCCCACGCAGGCTCTCGCTGTCGGCGGTGTCGGCGACTTGATCGAAGCAAACAAGCCTTGGCAAAAGCAATTGTTGTGGAAAACGAAATAAGCTGATGGTTCTGACCAGCAATGTCAGAGGGACTGCTCCTTTGGAGGGGAGCAAGGGCCAGTCTGGAGCAACCAGACCAGTGGTGTAGTTCTTGAAGTTCGTCGCCAAGATGGCCACTAGCCAGCAACCGGTTAGGCGCGTCGAGTGGCAAAATGCAGAAGGGCCCCACGCAGATCGTGGAGATGCTGGAGGCCTCACCTTTGGTGCAGATGCTGCTCGGGTGTTGGGCTTCTCAGATCCCAAAGCACAACTTGGAGGGAGCCTCGGTTGTTGCGCTTGCAGCTTGTCGTGGTCTTTTCAAGATGGCTGGCTCCACGTGTCTCGGTGCCTCCACGGGTTCCTCTTTTTCAGGGACTGTGGATCGGGCGGTGAGAGGTCTGGAGGTCCAGGTCTTGTCAGTCTCTGGGCTCGGGCTCCGGCGGGAGGCGGCGGCAAAGCAGACGTTGATTCGCTGGATGGTGCTTGCGTTAGCAAGGTGGTCACTCCCTGACCACAGGGGAGATTGGCTTCAGTCCTCTGTGCGGCAGAGCGTCGAAGTTCCTGTCTTCTTCTTGTAGTTAAGTTGATTCCAGGATGTCTGAAGTCTTAGGACACAGCTCCTACCTTTAAGCGGATTCTAGGGTCCGGACTACCTGCTAGGTCCCTCCCTAAGGGTGGGACCAGGAAGGGGGGTGGTTACACCCCCAATCCTTTGTCCAGCTCGCCCCAGGCCCGGGACTGGTGTGCCCCAGGACCGGATTGAACTGGCATATGCACTGAGGCTCCTTGTGAGCCTCAGGCATGTCTGGTTTCTTTCAAGCCCTACCTGACCAATACACAAAATTCTGTCTGGGGTGGTGCACGCACCTCCCCTGGCAGGAAACCCTTTGTCCATACCTCCCAAGCTGGAAGGACTCCCAGCAGCAGGAGGGCAGACTTGTGTCTGTGGTGGCAGCATCCATTTTGTGGAGCTGAGGCTATGTCTGATTTTACCCGGGTTTCAGGTACTGTACATGTCGTGTCCCTCTAGAAGGGTGGAATGCTAACCCCGTCGCCAGAATTGGCGAGGGGTTAGTATTCCAATTCGTATGACACCTTACTCGACATGTTTTGATAAAGCCAAACCAAAGTTAGCATTTAACCGTGAGGTTCATAATGCACTTAAGAGTATATGGTATGACGATATCTGGAAACAGTAGAAGGAAGTTGTTCCGACCACTGCAGACAGGCTCAGCTCATGCCAGAGCACCATCTCACATGGAACTCTGCCTTCAGGATTGTTAAGGCCTGCCATAGGAGTGACTTATAGGTTAACATGTGTCCCATTTAAGGTTAGGTATAGGTATACTACACCTAAGTAAGAGGTGGTTACACCAACTTACCCCAGCTGAGTGATCAGCCAGTTGTGTCAAATTTGTTAGGCCAAGCCTGGGGTGGCATAATACATGCTTCAGCCCCTGGCAGGCCTTAGATACACCAATGCCCTGGGTACCTAGTGTACACTGGTACAGGGGCTCACAGGGTGATCCACTTCCAATTGGTTATGCACCTAGGGTGCATAGTGTAAATTTAGTAGAGAGAACAGCAGGCTGGGGTTCTGATTGGCAGGCCCACAGCCTCAATATGTCAAAAACCAGTGAAGCAAAAAGCAAAAATTTGGGGTGACCATAGGATAGCAGATCCTACTCTCCTACATTGTGACTCTCCCCTGTTTGCACGACCAGATATCCACGAGTTGAGCTTTTTGCTTCTTGACTCTATTTTTACTAAAAACTTGAAAAATAAATATCTCTGATTCTACTCATTGAACTCTATTCAGGTTGATGTCATTTTATTCTTAAAAAATTATTTTACATTTCCAAATTAGTTTGGGATTTTTCTTTTGTTGTGTCTTCACTTTATTGTTTGTGTGCTGCATAAATACTTTAGACATTGCCTCTGAGTTAAGCCTGACTGCTTTGCGCGAAGGTGCCAGAGTGTTTAGCACCAGCTAATTTTGTGACTTTTTGTGGTTCACTCCTACGAGGATTGTGGGATTCAACCAGGCAAAAAGAGTTAAAAGCATTGTTATATGGTACCATCATCCTACTTACAGGTCATGATCCTAGCACGGATAACCCTTTCAGAAAAATTCACAAGTTTTGTAGGGTACAAATTACATTAGGTTCGGCTTCAGATGGTTGAGCAGTAGACTTCAGTACCTAAGCATCCGAGTTAACAGTGCTCTAGAACATAGGGCTAATGATAACCTTGATCCACTCATGACTAAAATAAATAATTGTGTTCAGGGCTCAGCTGTACATCTATACCTTTGGGGGATATGTAGGAATAAAAGGTGAATGTAGGAATAATTCTCAAAGATGTGATACCACATCCTGTAGTTAGACACCTTGTACATACTTCATTTTTGAATATTTTTGGGGGAGTTTTATATAGCGCAAACTCAGCTTGAAGGTATCAGAGCGCTTCACATGAGCACCAGTTGCGTTACAGACAGATATATTCATTTTGCTAGGCACAGGGAGATTAAGTGATTTGCCCAGAATCACAGGATGTTGAGCCTCCTTGCCGAGGCTCAAACCGGGTTCCCCATCATTGAGGGCAGCACCGCTCTAGCCGTTGGGTCACATATGTTCCCTACTTTGAGTAAAGGATCTGATTTTTCTCTGATTTCCAAAGAAGAGTCAAGCGCAACATCTCCTCATCCGCAGCCAGTGTCTCCACATTGTGTCTCTTCTCAGTACACTCCCTTTGCTTCATGCTGACAGAAGACTATAGTGGACGGCTAGCCATGGCAACGAATCTCACTTCACACAGGGAACGACTGTGCTTTCTGTACTGATCAAGTAGTAACACCACCTGTCTTTCTCCTGGCATAGGAAATTGTCATGTACCTGCCCCGCTCCAGCAAGCTGTTACCTCTCTCTCAGCACAGAATGTTGTAATATACCTGCGCGCTAGCTAGTACCTATCTCCTGGCACAGATTATTGTCATGTACCTACCCCACTCCAGCAAGCCAGTATCGATCTAAACACACAGAATATTGTCATGTTCAGCATATCCCTGAGTTTGTAAACATTTATAGTTTGATTATATGTATGTATCTAGGTATGTGTCTTTCTTTGTACAAATGTGTTTAATAACTTTGGTTTTAAAATGTATAGATATTCTTTAGGTATGCTTAAGAAATGTATATATTACTTATAGTGAAATATATAAACATATTATCTACTGGCGGTCGCCAGTAGATAGTTATAGTTAGGACCGAGTTCCCATAGGAAATCTGAAAATTCTATTTTGAATAACTTTGGCGCCGGTTGACTTATCTTCGTGAAATTTTCAAAACTAATGGGGCGCTCCGCTCAGCTCCTACCCTGAAAGTCTCGGGGTGATTCGTCAAGCGGGGGCTGAGAATAAAGGGGGGTCCCAAAACACGTTTTCCCCATGCATTTTCCCATAGGACGTTTAGTCGAAGGTACAGCCCGAACGGCTGAACAGAATTACTTGAAATTTGGCAAAGAGGTAGTCCTCAGGTCAGGCATGTGCCTTTTGCATATAAGGTGTCAATCTGTTCAGTAGTTCCTGAGAAAATCAAAAGTAAAATCACATATATATCTGGGCAGAGCCTAACTACACATCTCATCGTGAGATCTGATTGGCTGTCAGCACCTCACCCAAGAAGTGTTGGCAGCCATCTTGGGACCAATATACATGATAGCACCTCATTAAAAAGCATTGCAGTTAATAGTTTTAAGACTTTAGTTACATTATAAATCGTTTGTTGATGGTACCATACTCATTTTAGGTATTGTGGTGTGTTCTAAGGTGATTTTCCCATGTGAAAAAGCCTTCTGGTGTGATATCATGAATCATGTTTGAGAGAAAATTATTTTCTCATGATTTTCCCACAGAGGTTTGGAAGGTGATCTATAAGCTAAACTGAGAGCATATTTTCTGTAAATTCACATTATCTTTCTCAGTGACGTGAGAATGAAGTCTGACATTCTCCATAAAACATGTACATCCAACAAGGGCAGAGACTGTCAGTTGATTCCTTTGTGTTCTACTGCAGCTTCCCAGAGTGTTCTAAAGAACAACTAGAGCGCTAACAGTCCTACTTATGACAAACGTATGGCACAACTGAAGCCATCTTGGTTGGAATAAAGTGGTAACTCTTAAAACATTTAATTTAAAAAGGAACAAAAAGAGGGGGTTCATTTTGCCATAGAAAGTATGATTAGTGCTGCAGTAAGAAAAATTAGGGCACATTTTGAGTGACTTCTCAAATCCTCTCCTATTTCATTAAAAAATTCTGACATGCAGACTGAAACATGCACTTTCAATACCAGCAGCAGACTTCCCTGGTGAGCAGTAGCTTTACTACAGAGATCTAATAAGCAACTAGTGTGCTAACATTCTGAATTTATGGCAAATGTGTGGCACATCTGAATGCCTTCTTAATGGAATCAAAGTAAAAAATTGAAAGTTTTTCCTACTGAGGAGACTGTAGTAAATGAGGAAATTAGGATACATCATAACAAATAAGTCTCCCAAAATGGCCACCAGAGACAAAAGAGCCTAAATGTAGCCCAAATATCACCAAGATGTATCCCAAGTATAGCCCAATGACAGAATATCCCAGAGTGTTCTAACGAACAACTAGAGCGCTAACAGTCTTACTTATGACAAAAGTATGGCACACCTGAAGCCATCTTGATTGAAATAAAGTGGTAACACTTAAAACATTTAATTTACAAAGGAACAAAATGAGGGGGTTCATTTTGCCATAGAAATTATGATTAGTGCTGCAGAAAGAAAAATTAGCAAAAACTAAAGGAAATGATGGACGGAGTGTTGAACATTGCAAGCACTCACCCCCAGTCAACTGATCTGGGTTTAATCCATCACCGTTCTTTAGCCCACTCTGCCACCCCAGCTCAGACATGGCCATATGCAAATCAGTCTGACCCTGTGCCTCATGGGAACAGTCAAGCCCGAACTGCCAAGCCATGTCATCCCTGGACCGGAAACAAGCTTCCTAGGACCGGTTTCTGGCATTTCAGACGTCTTCAGCCAGGCTTGCTTGAATCCAGTGGCAAAGTGAGCAAGGGACTCACGTCTGAGCATACCCTGCCAACTTATGGCGAACAAAGCAAAAACCAAAGGAAATGATGGACGGAGTGTTGAACATTGCAAGCACTCACCCCCAGTCAACTGATCTGGGTTTAATCCATCACCGTTCTTTAGCCCACTCTGCCACCCCAGTTCAGACATGGCCATATGCAAATCAGTCTGACCCTTTGCCTCATGGGAACAGTCAAGCCCGAACTGCCAAGCCATGTCTTCCCTGGACCGGAAACAAGCTTCCTAGGACCGGTTTCTGGCATTTCAGCCGTCTTCAGCCAGGCTTGCTTGAATCCAGTGGCAAAGTGAGCAAGGGACTCACGTCTGAGCATACCCTGCCAACTTATGGCGAACAAAGCAAAAACCAAAGGAAATGATGGACGGAGTGTTGAACATTGCAAGCACTGACCCCCCAGTCAACTGATCTGGGTTTAATCCATCACTGTTCTTTAGCCCACTCTGCCACCCCAGTTCAGACATGGCCATATGCAAATCAGTCTGACCCTGTGCCCCATGGGAACAGTCCAGCCCGAACTGCCAAGCCATGTCTTCCATGGACCAGAAACAAGCTTCCTAGGACCGGTTTCTGGCATTTCAGCCGTCTTCAGCCAGGCTTGCTTGAATCCAGTGGCAAAGTGAGCAAGGGACTCACGTCTGAGCATACCCTGCCAACTTATGGCGAACAAAGCAAAAACCAAAGGAAATGATGGACGGAGTGTTGAACATTGCAAGCACTCACCCCCAGTCAACTGATCTGGGTTTAATCCATCACCGTTCTTTAGCCCACTCTGCCACCCCAGTTCAGACATGGCCATATGCAAATCAGTCTGACCCTGTGCCTAATGGGAACAGTCCAGCCCGAACTGCCAAGCCATATCTTCCCTGGACCGGAAACAAGCTTCCTAGGACCGGTTTCTGGCATTTCAGCCGTCTTCAGCCAGGCTTGCTTGAATCCAGTGGCAAAGTGAGCAATGGACTCACGTCTGAGCATACCCTGCCAACTTATGGCGAACAAAGCAAAAACCAAAGGAAATGATGGACGGAGTGTTCAACATTGCAAGCACTCACCCCCAGTCAACTGACCTGGGTTTAATCCATCACCGTTCTTTAGCCCACTCTGCCACCCCAGTTCAGACATGGCCATATGCAAATCAGTCTGACCCTGTGCCTCATGGGAACAGTCCATCCCAAACTGCCAAGCCATGTCTTCCATGGACCGGACACAAGCTTCCTAGGACCGGTTTCTGGCATTTCAGCCGTCTTCAGCCAGGCTTGCTTGAATCCAGTGGCAAAGTGAGCAAGGGACTCACGTCTGAGCATACCCTGCCAACTTATGGTGAACAAAGCAAAAACCAAAGGAAATGATGGACGGAGTGTTGAACATTGCAAGCACTCACCCCCAGTCAACTGATCTGGGTTTAATCCATCACCGTTCTTTTAGCCCACTCTGCCACCCCAGTTCAGACATGGCCATATGCAAATCAGTCTGACCCTGGGCCTCATGGGAACAGTCCAGCCCGAACTGCCAAGCCATGTCTTCCCTGGACTGGAAACAAGCTTCCTAGGACCGGATTGTTGTTTTTGCAATTGTCACCCTGAGTGGGAAGGGTATGCCCAGACGTGGGTCCCTTGCTCTCCATGCCACTGGAATCAAGCTATCCTGGCTGAAGAGGGGTAAAACCCCGAAACCGGTCCTAGGATGCTTGTTTCCAGTTCAGGGAGGACCTGGCTTGGCAGTTCGGGCTGGACTGTTCCCATGAGGCACAGGGTCAAGACTGATTTGCATATGGCTGGGTTCAAACTGGAACGGCATGGTGAGCAAAAAAATGATGGATTTAGGCCCAGATCTCTGTACTGGGGTGAATGTATGACATTGTTCTTCATTCTGTCCATCAAATATTGTTTTTGCAATTGTCACCCCTAGTGGGAAGGGTATGCCCAGACGTGGGTCCCTTGCTCTCCATGCCACTGGAATTAAGCTATCCTGGCTGAAGAGGGGTGAAACCCTGAAACCGGTCCTAGGATGCTTGTTTCCACTTCAGGGAGGACCTGGCTTGGCAGTTCGGGCTGGACTGTTCCCATGAGGCACAGGGTCAAGACTGATTTGCCTATGGCTGGGTTCAAACTGGAACGGCATGGTGAGCAAAAAAACGATGGATTTTGGCCCAGATCTCTGTACTGGGGTGAATGTATGACATTGTTCTGCATTCTGTCCATCAATTGTTGTTTTTGCAATTGTCACCCCGAGTGGGAAGGGTATGCCCGGACGTGGGTCCCTTGCTCTCCATGCCACTGGAATCAATCTATCCTGGCTGAAGAGGGGTGAAACCCCGAAACCGGTCCTAGGATGCTTGTTTCCAGTTCAGGGAGGACCTGGCTTGGCAGTTCGGGCTGGACTGTTCCCATGAGGCACAGGGTCAAGACTGATTTGCATATGGCTGGGTTCAAACTGGAACGGCATGGTGAGCAAAAAAAAGATGGATTTAGGCCGAGATCTCTGTACTGGGGTGAATGTATGACATTGTTCTGCATTCTGTCCATCAATTGTTTTTGCGAAAGAAAAATTAGGGCACATTTTGACTTCTCAAATCCTCTTCTATTTCATAAAAAAATTCTGACATGCAGACTGAAACATGCACTTTGAATACTAGCAGCAGACTTACCTGGTAAGCAGTAGCTTTACTACAGTGATCTAATGAGCAACTAGAGTGCTAACATTCAGAATTTATGGCAAATGTGTGACACATCTGAATGCCTTCTTGATGGAACCAAAGTAAAAAACTGAAAGTATTTCCTACTGAGGAGACTGCAGTAAATGAGGAAATTAGGATACTTCATAACAAATAAATCTCCCAAGATGGCCACCAGGAACAAAAGAGCCCAAATGTAGCCCAAATATCACCCAGATGTATCCCAAGTATAGCCCAATGACAGAATGTCCCAGAGTGTTCTAACGAACAACTAGAGCGCTAACAGTCTTACTTATGACAAAAGTATGGCGCACCTGAAGCCATCTTGATTGTAATAAAGTGGTAACACTTAAAACATTTAATTTACAAAGGAACAAAATGAGGGGGTTCATTTTGCCAAAAAAATATGATTAGTTCTGCAGAAAGAAAAATTAGGGCACATTTTGACTTCTCAAATCCTCTTCTATTTCATAAACAAATTCTGACATGCAGACTGACACATGCACTTTGAATACCAGCAGCAGACTTCCCTGGTGAGCAGTAGTTTTACTACAGTGATCTAATGAGCAACTAGAGTGCGAACATTCAGAATTTATGACAAATGTGTGACACATCTGAATGCCTTCTTGAAGGAACCAAAATAAAAAACTGAAAGTATTCCCACTGAGGAGACTGCAGTAAATGAGGAAATTAGGAAACTTCATAACAAATAAATCTCCCAAGATGGCCACCAGAGACAAAAGAGCCCAAATGTAGCCCAAATATCAGCCAGATGTAGCCCAAGTATAGCCCGATGACAGAATGTCCCAGAGTGTTCTTAAGAACAACTAAAGCGCTTACTGTCTTACTTATGACAAAAGTATGGCGCACCTGAAGCCATCTTGGTTGGAATAAACTGGTAACACTTAAAACTTCATAACAAATAAATCTCCCAAGATGGCCACCAGAGACAAAAGAGCCCAAATGCAGCACAAATATCACCCAGATATAGCCCACATGTAGCCCAATGACAGAAGTGTGCAAAACACTTATTTTTTGTGTATTTGCAGTTTTATATTTGCAGACTTGTCAGGTATTGGAGTGCTTTACATGAGCATTGGTTACATCACACAAGATCAAATTCATTTTGGTTGTAGACATGGGGAGATCAAGTGATTTGACCAGAATCACAGAATGTTGAGCTGAAGCAGAAACTCCAACGTGGTTCCCCAGTTGCAAAGTCTGCAGCTCTGGAAGTAACACCACATCCTCTCCCCTAGGTGCAACATTTAATCAAGTGGTCAACTGGATAAAAAAACATAAAGATTACAAATAATTTAAAAGTTCTTTGTCGCTATTTGAAAACTCAGAAAATATGTCCTCATTTTAGTTTTTTAGAGCACTAACCATAATTTTTATACAAATAAGACCCTCTCATATATGTAATTTCTAAAGGAAATACTCTAGGTATTACAGTTTTGATTACATCAAGATGACGTCAGGCGTTCCACACTTTTGTAATAAATATAGAATGTTAGCAATCTAGTTGTTCATTGGGATTCTGTTGAGAGGCAGAGGCCAGGGGCACGGACTCTGAAAATTGAAGGCAGGTAGGAGAGTGCAGAGGCAACAATTTTACCACACTGGGCAGGCAGGAAGGGCAGTGGCAGCACAACAGACTATGGAGGGCAGTGGAAAGGGGGGCAGGGGCAACAAACCAACAATACAGGACTGGCAAGAGAGGCTGTGGCAATATAATAGACCATTGTGGGCAGAAGGAAGAGGCAGTGGTAGTACAACCATACATGCCAACAGACCCGTTTCAGCCAGGAAACGTCCAATGTTTTTAAGCTCAAATGGGCTTTATTTGATCTGTCTCCTGTCTACAATCTCCTCTTTTTCAATGTAACTCAAAGGGGAAAATCAATACCCCAGTTTTTTTCAAAATCGCCCTCTTACCAAGTTCAAAATGTTCGCAAGTATGGTACAATGGATCATGGTAGGCAGTAGGAGTTGGGGTAGGGACATGGACTCGGATAACAGAGGACAGGAGGGACATGGAGAGGCGCACCAAACTGACCCTACAGGGCAGGCATCAGGGTTTGCAGTAGCACAATACACCACACAGCGCATGCGGGACGGGAGTGCAGCTCAACAATCCATAGAAAGCAATAGGGAGGGGACAGGACCATGCACATGGACAACAGAGAACAGAGGGGAAAGAGGCAATGGTAGCTAGCTGACCATAATGGACAGACAGGAGAGAAAGCTGCAGCATAACAGACCATAAATGGCGGAGGGACGGATCAGGGGCATTACAATGGAACAGACAAGCCAGGAGGGAGGGAATAGGGGTCTGCAAATGGAAACAGAGGGCTGGGGGCAAGGGGGCAGGGCAGGAGCAGCAAGATGACCATGGAGGTCAGGCAGGATGGGCACTAGAAACAAGACACACCATGGAGAGCAACAATGAGACTATGATGGCATACACACAGACCATGGAGGGAAGGTGGGAGGGGGTCAGGGGCAGCTAGCTGACCATACAGGGAAGGTGGGAGGGGCCATGGCAGCACAGAAGACCATGCATGGCAAGTGGGAGGGTTAGTGGCAGCACAATGGCTATGATGGGCAGGAAGGACGCAGTGTTATATAGAACATAGTCCTGAGAGCACGATTGAAAATGAAAACTAGATATAGTATATGGTATAAATTATGCACCAAAAAGTGTGATATAAGATGAACTGGGGCTTGAAATATAATATGCAATGCATTGTGCGCAGTGACATATTCATTGGAGAGCCCGAGATAGCACAGGCACTAGCGTGTGCTATGCAATATGCGCCTTGGAGTGTAATATGCACAGGGCAGTGTTGTGTAACCTAACTAGTCTCTAAAGTTGCAATATAAAATATGTGCTGGGGAGTGGAACGTTGCATATGCACTGTGACAAAGATATGGATCCCAGATTGTAATATGTATGGCATAGCGCTGTGCGTTATAACATAGGCATCGAGGAAGGCACGTTAGATGGGGCAATATAACCCGTGCGAAGGCAAGTGTGGCATGACATATTCACGGGGTGGTGTTACAGTGCACATGGGCTAGAGAGTGTCATAGCATACGCACTAGCTGGTGGAATACAACACAGAGGTGTGAGGCACTCGGCGGGCACTGGTGGGTGTAACACAGCATTCATCTCCTTTCCAGAGAGTAAAATAAAAAGTATTAAACATCCGGTGGTGGATGTGTATTTTATTAACCGTGAGGGGGTTTCTTGCATAGTTTGGTCGAATTTTTGTTGAATCCCCTTTGAATGGCTTGGTGTGCGTGTATATTAAATGTGCCCGTCAATAGCTATCCATGTTTGTATAAATAAACGACAAGGGTATCTACTTGGAGAGTACCCACTGGCGGGGATGCCGGGATTAGGCACGGTGGGTCGTCAGACACGTCAGAGCTTCACTAGCGGTGTAAATACATTCCACGTGGATTCATTCTATGCATAGTCGCCTTTTAATGAATATCACGCAAATCGTCATGGTGATAGGTACATACGGGTTGTCCAGCATGTCCTAGGTGTTTCTATAAATATATATTTTTTTAAAATAATAAAAAACAAAGGCCGGCCCCGGGGGATGGGGTCCCCGGGGCCATAAGTGGCCTGAGGAGGGGGGCCACGCAGCCCCCTCCTAAAGAATAAAAAAAAAGGCCATGACCCGGGGGTTGGGGTCCTCGGGGCCGATTAAGACCTTGGGAGGGCCAAATAAAATTTTTTCAACAAAATATATTAGGGTGCAGACCCTGGGGGACGGGGTCCCCAGGGCCAGTAAATTAGAAAAAGAAGGGGGGCCACACAGCCCTCCTTCTTAAAAAATAAAATAAATAAAAGACCGGCATCACGCCGGAGGCCACGCCCCCTCCTTGCAGCACTCTGCAAACGCGCCCCCTGGCCAGTTGTAAGTTGGGGAATTAATTCCCCTTCAATACTGAGGGTCCCCGACGGCCAACTAGCCTAACAGGTATCTCCAGTATGTGCCAGGGAGCTGTGTTGCAGACAGGTGTTCTGAGGCCACGCCCCTTTTTACACCTCTATGCAACGCAGCTCTGTGGCACTTACTGGAGGTACCTAGTGGGCTAGTTTGACCCTAGGGACCCTTAGGATTCAAGGGGACTTAATCTCTCAACTTAGAACGGCCACAGGGCGCGTTTACACAGTGGTGAAGGGAGGGGACGGTGCCTGAGGTGACGTGTACAAACACACCCTGTGGCTCGTTTTAAGTTGGGGAAATAATTCCCTTTCAATCCTGAGGGACCCCTTGGGGCCAACTAGCTCACCAGGTGCTTCCAGTAAGCGCCACTGCGCTGCGTTGCAGAGAGGTGGTCTAGGCCGTGCCCCTTTTTACATCTCTCTGCAACGCAGCTCTGTGGCGCTTACTGGAGGTACCTAGTGGTCTAGTTGGACCCTAGGGACCCTCAGGATTCAAGGGGACTTAATCTCCCAACTTAAAACAGCCACAGGGCGTGTTTACACAGTGGGGAAGTGAGGGGACGGGCCTGAGGTGACGTGTGCAATCACGCCCTGTGGCGCGTTTTAAGAGGTAGTTTTAATCCCCTGCCCTATTATATACTAGGGACTTACAGAGGAGGTCATGCTGATCACACGGTGATCCCAACGCATAGTGTTCCCTAGTGTATGTAGGTGGTTTCACTGTATTCTGAGTGTCTTTTAACATAGCACTGGCTCTAGGACTGGTTAGTCAGACTCAGTTACCACCAGTATCCGTCTGAAAAAGTTGAGGGTACAGGATGATTTTGCAACAAGGCTTCTTTCTGCTCTCCTGTTTGTTCTTTCTGCACTTTATCCTTCTTCCTGCACTTTTCTTCGTCTTTGAGGACTTCTGTTGCTTCTTTCTGCATTTCTTTTTTTTCTTTCTGTGCGTTTTTTCTTCTTTCTTCACATGTCCTATCCTGTAGGCATAGTTAGAAATTAGCATTTAAAAAACCTTTGAAATTCACTGAAAAAACTATAGGTTTTAGGCACGTTATAGTTAGGAATTAGCATTTAAAAAACCTTAGAAATTCACTGAAAAAACCATAGGTTTCAGGGGCGTTATAGTTAGCTGGACTTTTCACTCGTACAAAACCATTGAAATTCCGCCATTATAGTTAGTTCAGCTAACTATAACTCGCGCGCCCACAATGCACTGCTGATGACGTCACATATTACATCACTCATGACATGGTCAGTGACATCACTCATGACATCACTGATGACATCTCAAATGACATCACTGATGACATCATCCTTGTGATAGTGTGGCAGACCTCCTCTCCCCCTAATATAACCTTTGATACACACATTCAAAAATAGAAACTAAAATTTTCAAAACAATTGACATACCAATATCAGTTACAACAACCTATTCAGTAATTCTAAGATCCACATACACATCCACTCATTCACCAACAGTCCTATACAGTCACTCATACATGTACGCACTCATCATATGTACTCATACACCTATACATCCTGTTACACAACGCCACTCATCCATAAAGTTACTCACACACATAATCACTCATGCTAATAAAGAATCAAACATCCATTTACTTGCATATACAGTTATACACACACCACCACACTTACTTCTACAGAAACATACACATACTTAGTCTTTTAAACAATCACTTATAGAAACACATACTTATTCATACAGGAACTCTTTCAATCTCTCACTCTCACATATACTCACTTATATACACCAATAGTCACATATACTAGTTTAAAACATATGTAGTTACTCATAAAGAGACTATTGAGACAGTCATTCACTCACTAACATACCCATGCACACACTCATCCACCCATACAGTTCTGCACACATGCTGTCTTCAACACATACAAACAGTGAGTCACTCATTCATACACCTATGCACTATGTAATACCCCCCACCGAACCATACAGACACTGAGACACTCATACTGATACTCAAAAAACCAACTAATAACCTATATAGACACTCATGTAGCTACTCACCAACCCATGCAGCCACTTATACACAAAGTGAGAGACTGATACAGATATTTACATATTTAAACATTACTCACTAAGCCATGTATTCACTAAGATACACTTAATCAGTCAGTTATGCAATCAATTTTTCAAAAACAAATCATCCATTTAGACACTTATATACATTTATTCTTCCATCGACCTTGAGATATACATATATAAAACATATGTAATTTTCAGAAAAACACACATTCACTGGATGATGTCATCAGTGATGTCATGAGTGATGTCACTGACCATGTCATGAGTGATGTAATATGTGACGTCATCAGCAGTGCATTGTGGGCGCGCGAGTTATAGTTAGCTGAACTAACTATAACGGGGGAATTTCAATGGTTTTGTACGAGTGAAAAGTCCAGCTAACTATAACGCCCCTGAAACCTATGGTTTTTTCAGTGAATATATATTACCTACTGGCGGTCGCCAGTAGGTAGTTATAGTTAGGACCCCTTTTCCATAGGAAATCCGCAACATTCTATTTTGAATAACTTTGGCGCCGGTCGATGAATCCTCGCGAATTTCTCAAAATAGGTGGGGCGCTACGCTCCGCTCCTACCCTGAAAGTCTCGGGGGGATTCGTCAAGCGGGGGCTGAGATAAAAGGGGGGTCCCAAAACGCGTTTTTCCCATGCATTTTTCCATAGGACCTTTAGAACGAGCTACAGCCCGAACGGCTGAACAGAATTACTAGAAATTTGGCAGAGAGGTAGCCATAAGGTCAAGGAAGTGCCTTTTGCAGGTCTGGTGTAAATCTGTTCAGTATTTCCTGAGTAAATAGCATTTAAAAGCATATATATATGTGGGCGGAGCCTAACCACACATCTCATCCTGAGATCTGATTGGCTGTCAGCACTTCATCCAAGAAGTGTTGGCAGCCATCTTGGGACAAATATACATGATAGCACCTCATTAAAAAGCATTGCAGTTAATAGAAGGTTTTAAGACTTTAGTTACATTATAAATCATTTGTTGATGGTACCATACTCATTTTAGGAATTGTGGTATGTTCTAAGGTGATTTCACCATGTGAAAAAGCCTTCTGCTGGGATATCATGATTGAGAGAAAAATATTTTCTCATGCTTTTACCACAGAGGTTTGGAAGGTGATCTATAGGCTAAACTGAGAGCTTATTTTCTGTAAATTCACATTATCTTTCTCAGTCATGTGAGAATGAAGTCTGATATTCTCAGTAAAACATGTACATCCAACAAGGGCAGAGACTGTCAGTTGATTCCTTTGTGTTCTACTGCAGCTTCCCAGAGTGTTCCAAAGAACTACTAGAGCGCTAACAGTCCTACTTATGATAAACGTATGGCACACCTGAAGCCATCTTGCTTGGATTAAAGTGGTAACTCTTAAAACATTTAATTTAAAAAGGAACAAAATGAGGGGGTTCATTTTTCCATAAAAAGTATGATTAGTGCTGCAGAAAGAAAAATTAGGGCACATTTTGAGTGACTTCTCAAATCCTCTTCTATTTCATTAAAAAATTCTGACATGCAGACTGAAACATGCACTTTCAATACCAGCAGCAGTTTTCCCTGGTGAGCAGTAGCTTTACTACAGTGATCTAATGAGCAAAAAGAGTGCTAACATTCTGAATTTATGGCAAATGTGTGACACATCTGAATGCCTTCTTGATGGAATCAAAGTAAAAAACTGAAAGTATTTCCTACTGAGGAGACTGCAGTAAATGAGGAAATTAGGAAACTTCATAACAAATAAGTCTCCCAAGATGGCCACCAGAGACAAAAGAGCCCAAATGTAGCCCAAATATCACCCAGATGTAGCCCAAGTATAGCCCAATGACAGAATGTCCCAGAATGTTGTTAAAAACAACTAGAGCGCTTACTGTCTTCATTATGACAAAAGTATGGCACACCTGAAGCCATCTTGATTGGAATAAACTGGTAACACTTAAAACATTTGATTTAAAAAGGAACACAATGAGGAGGTTCATTTTGCCATAGAAATTATGATTAATACTGAAGAAAGAAAATGAGGGCACATTTTGAGTGACTTCTCAAATCCTCTTCTATTTCATTAAAAAATTCTGACATGCAGACTGAAACATGCACTTTTAATACCAGGAGCAGACTTCCATGGTGGAGTAGTTTTACTACAGTGATCTAATGAGCAACTAGAGTGCTAACATTCAGAATTTATGGCAAATGTGTGACATATCTGAATACCTTCATGATGGAATCAAAGTAAAACACTGAAAGCATTTCCTACTGAGGAGACTGCAGTACATGAGGAAATTAGGAAACTTCATAACAAATAAATCTCCCAAGATGGCCACCGGAGACAAAAGAGCCCAAATGTAGCCCAAAATCAACCAGATGTAGCCCAAATATAGCCCAATGACAGAAGTGTGCAAAACACTTATTATTTTGTGTTTTTGCAGTGTTATATAGTGCAGACTTGTCAGGTATTGGAGTGCTTTACATGAGCATTGGTTACATCACACAAGAACAAATTCATTTTGGTTGTAGACATGGGGAGACTAAGTGATTTGACCAGAATCACAGAATGTCGAGCTGAAGCAGAAACTTCAACCTGGTTCCCCAGTTGCAAAGTCTGCAGTTCTGGAAGTAACACCACATCCTCTCCCCTAAGTGCAACATTTAATCAAGTGGTCAACTGGATAAAAAAACATAAAGATAACAAATAATTTAAAAGTGCTTTGTCGCTATTTGAAAACTCAGAAAATATGTCCTTATTTTAGTCTTTTAGAGCACTAACCATAATTTTGATGCCAATAAGACCCTCTCATATATGTAATTTCTAAAGGAAATGCTCTAGGTATTACAGTTTTGATTACATCAAGATGATGTCAGGCGTTCCACACTTTTGTAATAAATATAGAATGTTAGCAATCTAGTTGTTCATTAGGATACTGTTGAGAGGCAGAGGCCAGGGGCACGGACTCTGAAAATTGAAGGCAGGTAGGAGGGTGCAAAGGCAACAATTTAACCACACTGAGCAGGCAGGAAGGGCCGTGGAAGCACAACAGACTATGGAGGGCAGTGGAAAGGGGGGCAGGGGCAACAAACCAACAATACAGGACTTGCAAGAGAGGCTGTTGGAGGGAAGATCTATTACGGGTCAAGGAAGCTAGGGGCGGTCCCCAGATCCCCGGGAGCCACCACAGAACTGAGCAGGAGAGTGAGTCAGGGACAAAAGGGGCACCTTAATTTGAGCCGGGGTGCCTAGGAACGCTTGCTCCAAAAATGAAGAAAACAGACATATGAGACATGGAATTGGAGGCAGAATACAATGGCAGTTTAATGAGAAGATGCAACTTCAAAGAAACCGCAGAATAGAGACATAAAGTACAAAAAACAGAATCCAGATAATCATACAGCTGTCATAATATTCTCTGTATCTCAATTAATGTACTGACAGAGAGAGAGAGAAAACACATCTATAAATGCATCATGAGAAACAAGTTACACCAAGGAAAATGTTACCTAGGAACACTCACGTTTACTCTTAGAGCAAGCATTCCTGCAATTACAATACAAAATCTTTTAAATGCAAAAGTAAAGAGAACAATGGTTAAACATAACATGACATTTCATATAGGTAAAATAGAATAAGATACTTCAAGCAAAGCAGAGCAAGACATTTTAAGCAAAGGAAGACAAGAGCTCCCAGCTCTTGGGGAAAACCTGCACTGCCTGTTAACCTACATACAGACGGCGAGGTAGTCCGTCGATATCTGTGGGTGCTCCCTTTTTATATCATTTTGTGGGCTCCTTTGCACGCTACATCTACCTACGTATGCTACCCAAAAGCTTCGACTGCAGATTTTACCAGACATTTCGTCATTTACCCACTTAATGCTGACAATGGACTGGGTGAAAAGGTCGGTCTCTCAGACCAATCGCTTATCGTAAGTTCCATAGAGCAAGCAGAAAATAATGGGTATTGTACGGGAATTCAATATATTCATGTATAAAATCTCCTCAGTTCTCCTAACTTGACGCTCTGCGGTTGCCACTTCCTTAAAAGCGGGAAACCTGCCCAGGAAGCAAGTACCAGTCCAGGATGCAGCCTACTGTATGTCGACAGCTTCAGGGGGATGTTGAACTTTGATACCGAGCACGGAGCACTCGGGTAGGGTGGGGGCTACTAGTTTGGATCAGAAGGCCTCGCAGACCTGCCTTCAGACTGCTATACACTAAAATTGCAGAGCTATGGTCAATTTAACAAAGAGGCCTACATATTGAACAGAAGGGCCTACACAGGGGTTTTATGCTGGCTGAGTGGTAAGGATGTCTCAGGATAATTATATAGCAATACAGGACCCGCTGGTCAATTTAATACGGCCTACAAATGCAGCTGGCAGGGCAAGGACAAGGGTCTCATACTTCAGGTGTGGACAGAACGGGCCAGGGGCCCCCTGTGATACAAAATCTACCCTCCTTCAAGGCTGTGGCAATGTAATAGACCATTGTGGGCAGAAGGAAGAGGCAATGGTAGTACAACCATACATGCCAACAGACCCGATTCAGCCAGGAAACGTCCAATGTTTTTAAGCTCAAATGGGCTTTATTTGATCTGTCTCCTGTCTACAATATCCTCTTTTTCAATGTAACTCAAAGGGGAAAATCAATACCCCAGTTTTTTTTCAAAATCTCCCTCTTACCAAGTTCAAAATGTTCGCAAGTATGGTACATTGGATCATGGAAGCAAATGGGATAGGGACATGGACTTGGATAACAGAGGACAGGAGGGACATGGAGAGGTGCACCAAACTGACCCTGCAGGGCAGGCATCAGGGTTTGCAGCAGCACAATACACCACACAGGGCATGCAGGACGGGAGTGCAGCACAACAATCCATAGAAAGCAAGAGGGAGGGGACAGGACCATGCACATGGACAACAGAGAACAGAGGGGCAAGAGGCAATGGTAGCTAGCTGACCATAATGGACAGACAGGAGAGAAAGCTGCAGCATAACAGACCATAAAGGGCAGGAGGGACGGATCAGGGGCATTACAATGGAACAGACAAGCCAGGAGGGAGGGAGTAGGGCTGGGGGCAAGGGGGCAGGGCAGGAGCAGCAAGATAGCCATGGAGGTCAGGCAGGATGGGCACTAGAAGCAAGACACACCATGAAGAGCAACAGTGAGACTGTGATGGCATACACACAGACCATGGAGGGAAGGTGGGAGGGGGTCAGGGGCAGCTAACTGACCACACAGGGAAGGTGGGAGGGGCCATGGCAGCACAGAAGACCATGCATGGCAAGTGGGAGGGTTAGTGGCAGCACAATGGCTATGATGGGCAAGAAGGAGGGTGGAGGGGCATGCACAAAGGACAATGGAGGATAGAAGGGAGGGTCAGGACCTGTGCACAGACAAGAAAGTTCAGGGGAAGGGACCTCACAACCGACCACACGGGGCAGGCAGGAGGAGCAGTTGCAGCACAACAGACCAGGGAGGGCAGAAGGGTGTGGCAGTACAATGGACCATGTAGGACAGGAGGAAGAGGATAGGGGCATGGCATGTGGACAGGCAGGGTGGAGGTGGCAGGGACAGGTTACAGTCATCTGACAATGCTAGGCAGGTGGGAGGGGAGTGGCAGCTCAACAGAACACTCAGAGTAGATAGGAGTGGCAGGTCCATGGGACATGGTGGGCAAAAAGGATGGAGCAGGGGCATGCACAAAGACATCGGAGGGCAGGGGGAAGGAGAATAGGGGCAGCAAGCTAAGCACAGAGTTTAAGCAGGAGGTCAATGATGGGGCATAGAATTGGGCAATGGAGGGCAGGAGGACTGGACTGGTACATCATACTAAATTGAGGGCAGTGGCAGCACATCAGACCATGCATGGCAGGAGGGAGGAGGCTAGTCCATGGATTCACACAACAGAGGATAGGGAGGAAGGGGATGGGGCAGCAAGCTAACTGTTCAGAGAAGGCGGGTATTAGGAACTTTATTGTTTTTAAAACATTGTGTCTGTGCGAACTACTTAAAATATGAACAAGTATGCAGCATAATCTCACTTTTATTCAGGAAGAAGAGGACGTTTGTGACTGTGACTCCGGGCTCACTTGGCAGAAACACCCCCTGACCCTCCACCCCCTATCGCAAAATGTAATGCCCGTGAAAAGGGTAGGTGAACACAGTGTTATATAGAACATAGTCCTGAGAGCACGATTGAAAATGAAAACTAGATATAGTGTATGGTATAAACTATGCACCAAAAAGTGTGATATAAGATGAACCGGGCGTGAAATATAATTTGCAATACATTGTGCGCAATGACAGATTCATTGGAGAGCGCGAGATAGCACAGGCACTAGCGCGTGCTATGCGATATGCGCCTTGGAGTGTAATATGCACAGGGCAGTGTTGCGTAACCTAACTAGTCTCTAAAGTTGTAATATAAAATATGTGCTGGGGAGTGTAACGTTGCATATGCACTGTGACAAATATATGGATCCCAGATTGTAATATGTATGGCATAGCACTGTGCGTTATAACATAGGCATCGAGAAAGGCACGTTAGATGGGGCAATATAACCCGTGCGAAGACAAGTGTGGCATGACATATTCACGGGGTGGTGTTACAGTGCACATGGGCTAGAGAGTGTCATAGCATATGCACTAGCTAGTGGAATACAACACAGAGGTGTGTGGCACTCGGCAGGCAATGGTGGGTGTAACACAGCATTGGGCTCTGTCAGGAGCACGCTGTGACTCTCAAGTGATGTTCGTCCCCTTTCCAGAGAGTAAAATAAAAAGTATTACACATCCGGCAGTGGATGTGTGTTTTATTAACCGTGAGGGGGGTTTCTTGCATAGTTTTGGTCGAATTTTTGTCGAATCCCCTTTGAATGGCTTGGTGTGCATGTGTATTAAATGTGCCCGTCAATAGCTACCCATGTTTGTATGAATAAACGACAAGGGTGTCTACCAGGATTAGGCACGGTAGGGCATCAGACATGTCTGAGCTTCACTAGTGGTGTAAATACATTCCACGTGGATTCATTGCATGCATAGTCGCCTTTTAATGAATATCACGCAAATCGTCATGGTGATAGGTACGTACGGTTTGTCCAGCATGTCCTAGGTGTGTCTATAAATATATATTTTTTACAAATAATAAAAAACAGTGGCCGGCCCTGGGGATTGGGGTCAAAAAAATATAATTAGGAGACTGGCCCTGGGGGATGGGGTCATCAGGGCCAATAAATTAGAATAAGAAGGGGAACCAAACAGCCCCCCTTCTTAAAAAACTAAAATAAATAAAAGACTGGCATCGTGCCGGAGGCCATGCCCCCTCCGTGCAGCACTCTGCAAACGCGCCCCCAACAGGCATCTCCAGTATGCGCCAGGGAGCTGCGCTGCAGCCAGGTGTTCTGAGGCCAAGCCCCTTTTTACACCTCTCTGCAACGCAGCTCTGTGGCGCTTACTGGAGGTACCTAGTGGTCTAGTTTGACCCTAGGGACCCTTAGGATTCAGGGGGACTCTCAACTTAGAACAGCCACAGGGCACGTTTACACAGTGGTGAAGGGAGGGGACGGGGCCTGAGGTGACGTGTGCAAACACGCACTATGGCATGTTTTAAATTGGGGATATAATTTCCCTTCAATACTGAGGGCCCCTGGGGGCTAACTAGCCCACCAAGTGCTTCCAGTAAGCGCCACTGAGCTGCATTGCAGAGAGGTGGTCCAGGCCGTGCCACTTTTTACACCTCTCTGCAACGCAGCTCTGTGGCACTTACTGGAGGTACCTAGTGGGCTAGTTGGACCCTAGGGACCCTCAGGATTCAAATGAACTTAATCTCCCAACTACAAATGGACACAGGGCGTGTTTACACAGTGGTGAAGGGAGGGGACGGGGCCTGAGTTAATGTGTGCAAAAACGCCCTGTGGCCTGTTTTAAGAGGTAGTTTTAATCCCCATGCCCTATTATACACTAGGGGCTTACAGAGGAGGTCATGCTAATCACAGGGGGACCCCAACGCATAATGTTCCCTAGTGTATGTAGGTGTTTTCACTGTATTCTAAGTGTCTTTTAACATAGCACTGGCTCTAGGACTGGTTAGTCAGACTCAGTTACCACCAGTATCCGTCTGAAAAAGTTGAGGGTACAGGATGATTTTGCAACAAGGCTTCTTTCTGCTCTTCTTTTTGTTCTTTCTGCACGTTATCCTTCTTCCTGCACTTATCTTTGTATTTGAGGACTTCTGTTGCTTCTTTCTGCACTTCTTTTGTTTCTTTCTGTGCATTTTTTCTTCTTTCTTCACATGTCCTATCTCTGTAGGCATAGTTAGAAATTAGCATTTAAAAAACCTTTGAAATTCACTGAAAAAACCATGGGTTTCACACACGTTATAGTTAGGAATTAGCATTTAAAAAACCTTAGAAATTCAATGAAAAAACCAAAGGTTTCACACATGTTATAGTTAGCTGGACATTTCACTCGTAAAAAACCATTGAAATTCCCCCGTTATAGTTAGTTCAGCTAACTATAACTCGCGCGCCCGCAATGCACTACTGATGACGTCACATATTACATCACTCATGACATGGTCACTGACATCACTCATGACATCACTGATGACATCTCAAATGACATCACTGATGACATCACTGATGACATCATCCAGTGATTGTGTGTTTTTATGAAAATTATATATTTTTTATATTTATGTATATCTCAAGGTCAAAGGAAGAATAAATGGGTATATAAGTGTCTAAATGGATACTTTTTTTTGGAATTTTTTTTGTGTAACTGACTGTTTAAGTGTATCATAGTGAATACATGGCTTACTGAGTAATCTTTAAATATTTAAATATCTGTATCAGTTTCTTACTTTGTGTATAAGTGGCTGCATGGGTTGGTGAGTAGCTACATGAGTGTCTATATAGGTTATTAGTTGGTTTTTTATCACTATGAGTGTCTGAGTTTCTGTATGGTTCGGTGGGGGGTATTACTTAGTGCATAGGTGCATGAATGAGTGACTCACTGTTTGTATGTGTTGAATACAGCATATGTGCAGGACTGTATGGGTGGATGAGTGTGTGCATGGGTGTGATAGTGAGTGAATGACTGTCTCAATAGTGTCTTTATGAGTAACTACATATGTTTTAAACTAGTATATGTGACTATTGGTGTATATAAGTGAGTATATGTGAGAGTGAGAGATTGGAAGAGTTCCTGTATGAATAAGTATGTGTTTCTATAAGTGATTGTTTAAAAGAGTAAGTATATGTAAGTTTCTGTAGAAGTAAGTGTGGTGGTGTGTGTATAACTGTATATGCAAGTAAATGGATGATTGATTCTTTATTAGCATGAGTGACTATGTGTGTGAGTTACTCTATGGATGAGTGGCATTGTGTAACGGGATGTACAGGTGTATGAGTACATATGATGAGTGAGTACATGTATGAGGGACTGTAGAGGACTGTTGGTGAATTACTGTATGTGTATGTGGTTCTTAGAATTACTGAATAGGTTGTTGTAACTGATATTGATATGTTCATTATTTTGAACATTTTAGTTTCTATTTTTGAATGTGTGTTTCAATGGTTATATTAGGGGGAGAGGAGGTCTGCCACTCTATCACAAGGATGATGTCATCAGTGATGTCATCAGTGATGTCATTTGAGATGTCATCAGTGATGTCATGAGTGATGTCAGTGACCATGTCATGAGTGATGTAATATGTGACGTCATCAGTAGTGCATTGCGGGCGCGCGAGTTATAGTTAGCTGAACTAACTATAACGGGGGAATTTCAATGGTTTTTTACGAGTGAAATGTCCAGCTAACTATAACATGTGTGAAACCTTTGGTTTTTTCATTGAATATATATATATATATATATTATTCTATGCTTAAAATGCTTATAGGTCACTGTATAGTTTTGATATGTTATTTTATTAGAAGTTTATCTGTCCATGTTACTCATCTATCACAATATGTAAATATTATCATAACTATCTTATCTATAAGTGCTTCACTACTGAAATGCTGAGGATAATATTAAATGTAAAACAAAAATATATATATATCAGCTTCAAATAGAGTCAACACTTAAAAGTCTGAGTTTATACAATAAACCTTTAAATATCAATAGATTATCTTTCTTATACATGTATACCCTTTCTATGTAGCTATTAGTTATGTATCTACATATGTATTACTTTACTCCTGCTGTAGAAGAAAACAAAAACAACATATGTGACTCTCTGCAATGTACTCCTCTGTCTCACTCTTTACCTCTGTCAATATATCCTCTACTTCCACTCTCTGACTCATCCCAAACCTCATTCTATTACTATGATTCCCAAAAAAAACCTTTCTAGATTCTTTCCCCATCTATCCCTTCTTGGCTCACCTAAAATCTCATTTTACTACTATGATCTCCAAGGAACCCGCTCTAAATTCTTCCCTCATGTATCCCTCCTTTGACTCATTCCAAACCTCATTTTACTACTATGATTTCCCAAATCCTTTTCTAGAGACTCTTCCCACCTCCATCTCTCCTTTCACTGATCTCAAGCCTCCTCTTACTACGAGCGCCCAAATAACACTTTCTATATTCTTCCCTCTTCAATCCCTCCATTATCCTATCCAATCCAATTAACATACTTGCAAGTCCACCGCTCAAATGAACACATATTTCCTTATACTAATCCATCACTAATCCTTTTTGGGTTCCGGAGTAGCGTGCTACTCACTGAAAAGTGTTTAGACTCAGCGACAGAGGTAGTAAGTGGCATATAAATACAATTCAAATTCAATTACAATGTACCTACCCCGCTCCAGCAAGCTGAAAACTGCTGGGTGTGTGGGACATGAGCACGTATGTGCGTAGGAGCTCTAACTTTGGACCAATGTTTCTCTTCAATTCTCTGTTCTCAATTGACCGTTGTTAATGACATTACATTAAGAGAAGCCTACAATTGCAGGATCTCCTGCCAACTTTGACTCCACAACATGTTGAAACTTAGGAGCTATTTGCCAACTTAAGCTGACATAAAATGTATTAGCTTATGCCCTGTGGGAAAATGATAAGGGGCTTATCAGGCTAGAACAAAAACACACTGCGTTAGTGTTAGCTCTCCTGCAAATGTCGGGCACATAGGGACTGATAAGTAGCTTAATAGTAAACCGTGTAAAATATATGAAAACAGATTATTATTTTCTGACTAGAACAGAACACGTTTTGCATTAAAGTTAAAAATGTCATATTTTTGGACTATGTAACAATCCAAGCAGCAATATAATATAAATAGATAATTTAAGGTGAAGCATAAATACCTCTATTGCACACTAAGGTCTGTTAATAATTGACACTTCTAGTTACCTACTCTCAGTAGGTATCGCTATTCAAATATTGTATCTTACAATGGATTAGTTCACCTCAGTTGCTCCTTCGGGAAGGCAAGTTTGAATAGAGGCCCTTCAACTGGTGCAAATGGTTCGACAGCCTACCCATACAGGCGGCCATACCTTAGATCCTTTTTTCACCAATTTGGCAGACGCTGCTGTCTCCGCCGTCACACCTCTTGGCTGGACGGACCACTCTTTGGTTACCATCTGTACCCCTTTGCCGGGAATGATTACTGTTCCCCCGGCAAAGCTGGTTACAAGGCGGCAATGGAGTAAATTACGGCTGGAGGACTTACATCGTGTCCTCGCCGAGGAGCCTTTAGAACCTCCGATGCTGGTTGACTCGGGTTACGAGAAGTTCTGCTCCTGGATCTCCAAGGCGCTTGACGCCCTTATCCCAATTACCGCTTGTAAAGTCAGCTCCAGGGACTCCAGTCCGTGGTACGATGGCGCCTTACGTACTCTCAAGGGTAGTTGTAGGCAAGCAGAGAGGGCTTGGCGGAAGGCGTACGATAGCGGGAAGAAAGCTATTTATCTCGCCTCCCTCAAAGTATACCATCGGGCTGTTTGCCAAGCTCGGGCAGCTTATTACGCTACTGAATTCGGCAACAGCTCCAACCCCTCTAAAACCATCTTTAAAGTGATGAAGGATCTTTTAGCAAAGCGTGCCTGTATCACGACGACTGGTTCCACCACTCACTGTGAGGCTCTCGCTCGTTTTTTTTTGGAAAAGGTCGAAAACATCTATCGGACGTTCCCTTGTACAGGGCCTCCGGTTGAGCCCCCGATCAACATCTATGGTGTTTCCACCTTGCACGTGCTGCCCCCGCTGACATCAGAGGGGTTTGACCTCCTGGCTCTGCAGGTCAAATCAGGGTCCCCCGCTGATCCGCTTACAGCGACTCTTTTTAGAGAGCAGTCATTTGTGGGACGGGCCGTGGTTCACTCCTTGATTAACATCTCGTTGGAATCAAGCACGGTACCCGCTAGCTGGAAGCGGGCAGTGGTTTCTCCCATTTTGAAGAAGCCGTCCCTGGATCCAGATAAACCTGAAAACTACCGGCCCATCTCCTTACTTCCGTGGCCGACCAAGTGTTGGAGGCCCATGTCAACAAAGTTCTTTCTGCTCACCTTATCCATGCTAACATCTTGGATCCCACCCAGAATGGGTTCCGTGCTGGACACAGCACGGAGACCGCCCTCCTCTCCATGGCTGAACACCTTCGCACGGTGATGGATGCGGGACAGACAGCAGCGCTTGTCTTATTGGACTTGAGCGCCGCGTTTGATACTGTTTCGCATCCTATCCTGTTGCATCGCCTGGAGGAGATTGGGCTGGGTGGACCTGCCCTCCAGTGGTTCCGGTCTTTTCTAGACGATCGTTTCTTTAGCGTTGCCGTCCCACCGTTCCAGTCCCAATTCCATCCTTTGAAACAGGGGGTGCCGCAAGGATCCTCGCTGAGCCCCACGTTGTTTAATCTCTACGTGAGACCGCTGGCTGAGGTCGTCAAGCAATGGGGCATGACTATGGTCTCATATGCTGACGACACTCAGCTAGCGGTTACGATCAGCGGGGATGCGGACCGGGATGCCCCCAGGTTTCAGAGTGGACTTAGGGCGGTGGCGAGCTGGATGAAGAACAACTGTCTCCAGCTCAACGCCAAGAAAACAGAGATCATGATCGTAGGCAAGAGATCGGAGCTATGGGGGGACAGGTGGTGGCCTATGGAGCTGGGGCCGGCCCCCCTTCCGGTCACGGAATTAAAGAACTTAGGAGTATGGATGGATCCCTCCCTCAGCTACGTTGGCCACACGAAGAAAATCGCGGCCTGTTGCTTTGGTATCTTACGGTCGCTTCGCCCTGTTTTGAAGTTCTTTGACCATCGCACCAGGCAGCTGATAGTCCAGGCTACAGTGTTATCTCGCCTGGACTATGCCAGCTCTCTTCTGGTAGGGTCCAATGTGGCTGAGGTTACCCGCCTCCAACGTGTCCAGAACGCTGCGGCGAGAGCTATTGTTGGCCTACCCCGTACTTGTTCTGCCTCCAGCACATTGAGATCACTGCACTGGCTGCCTATCAGGGCCAGAATTCAGTTTAAAGTGCTGTGTATGGCGTTCAAGATTCTGAGGGGGGTAGGTCCCCCTATTCTTGCGGACCTTTTGTCTTGGTATGTGCCTACTCGGCCCCTGAGATCCATGGGTCATGCACTCACTGTGATTCCCCGATACAGGCTGTGTCGGGTCGGTGGCCGTTCTTTCCGGGTCAGAGCAGCCGAGCTCTGGAACTCCCTTCCTGTAGAGTTGCGACTGCTAGATGATCTTTTAGTCTTTCGTAAAGCCTTAAAAACCTTTTTGTTTTAATAAATTCACTTTCCTCCTTTCTGTTGTGTTTCCTGTGGTGTTGCATTTTTACCAGCCATGCGCCTGGACGCCCCTTAGCTGGGGCAGCAGTGCGCATTACAAATGTATGTAACATAACATAACATAACATAACATAACATAACATAAACTTTCTGTAAAATAGCTTCATGAAGTCTGAGGAAGAGACACATCCGTTTTCTGAATTAAAACGTAATGCACCGATATTTCACATATTAGCAGCTACCTCTTGCCAGCCCCTCAACCTCTGTTTTTGCTAAAATGAACTACATCTCTGGGCGACTATAAATTGCCTTTGCTCACCACCAAACACTCTGGGGCAGATTTACAAGCCCCCTGCGCCACCAGTACGTCACTTTTTGTGACGTACTGGTGGCGCATGTTACTGCTCCATATTTACAAGGACAGGAAAAGCCGCCCTGCGTGGCTTTTCCTGTCCATGTAAATATGGCCCCTTTACACACAACACTTTGCGTGAAAGGGGCGTACCGTGGGTGTTGCTGTGGGTGTTCCCACGCAGCACCCATGGAACAAGACACATTTCCAGATTTACGAGGAATCGTAAATCTCGAAATGTATGTGAATGGTACACCTCCCCTGGGAAAGTATAGGGAGGCGCAACAAGGAGAAATGTATTCATTTCTCCTCGTTTTTTCCTCTTATAAGGTGTGCAGCACGTATTGAAGGAGGAAAATGCCTGTAGTGATTGTTTTTGTGCAGGAAGTGCCTTCCTGCTCAAAAACAATCTCCCCATGACGCAGGCATCCTTGCACCATGGTGCAAAGGTGCCTGCGCAGGCTCATGGCAGCAGTTTGTGCGCCAGAGCAGGGGAGAACACAGGAATGCGACATATAATTGTAATTATGTTGCATTCTTGTGTTTTTGAAGTACCTCAGCGTGCACAGCCAAAGGGCTTGCGTTACCGCTCTGCGGCACTTTCTTGTAAATCTGCCCCTCTGTACCTAGTTCTGCCTTGGACTGAGAGCAAGTTTTGTGCCATTTTCACTTGTTGCCAGTAATGCACAGGAGGTTTGATTTCAAATATCTTCCACGACTTTTGTGTTGAATGATCTTCATACATAGGTCGCAGTGAAGTCGATTTTAGATTTTATAAAACCCACTAATGTGAACCATCACAGACTGTATTTATGAATTTTGTGTTTCATTTATTGTTTTTCTGGTCTGCCTTCTGCTCTGGGTTTTCCGGCATAGCTCTTCCAGTGAAGGCAGTGACAGGTGTTTATTGCCCTTTCAGCTCAACTTGTGACCTTGTTATCTATCCCATCTGCACCAAAATTGTGTGTGGGCAATTAACACCTGTTAATGCTTACAGAAGAAGGCAATAACTTTTCTCTGACATAATTGATGGGTTTTTAAGAAAGTAAAAATACCCATTCGAGAATAAACGAGCCACCGTTCAGCAACAAAGACCATGAACGACGCTGTGTCATCCCCGGGGTACAGCAAGTGGGACATTTTTATGCATTTATGAGTTGTTTAAATGTGGTGGTTTTACTTTTGCTAGCAATCCCGGTGCTCAGAAGTTTATGCTTGATTATTTTGTTGGGATTATTACAAATGCATGCTTCTTGGATTAATTACATTACTCAGCTTTTTAGGTCTCGCCTGACCCAGCGCATGCGCTGGTCTGGCGAGACTTATTGAGAGGGCTCCAAAAAGTGCAACCAGGCCAGCCTAGAGCTACAGTACATGTGCGCGGGCGCACGTGTCGCGCTTTACCGCGATTACTTTCACTTTCGCGGCCGTACGGCCGCTTTGATGTTTGATCGCGATCACTTTCGGGGCCGCAGGGCCGCTTTGATGTTCTCCGTGAGGCTTCAATAGATTGCAGCAGTTAAAACAAGCATTGGCATAGCCAATAGGTCTCGCTTTTGGGACCTTATAAGTGTTTAGTTGTGCAACTGTTGCATGGCTAAACACTTATAAGGTCCCAAAGGCGAGACCTATTGGCTATTCCAATGCTTGTTAAGATCATGAACTGGATATTTTAAAAACCTTATTAATTAGAAAGTCTATAAAAGGGCAAATCAAACCCTACGAGGTAAAGGACTGTTTTGTTCACTGGTCCAAAGGAACAAAAGGGCGATATATATTTTTATCTGGTTACAAGGAAAACTGAAAAACATGAGAACCTAGTCCCAAGGCTAAATTTAGATGTTTACATTTACTCTTGCACTTTTTGAGGAAGTTTATTACTTTCAGCTAGTTAACATTTCCCAATGTAAAGTTCTTCAAAGTGTGGACTAACATGTCTGCACTCCTGAAACTGGGGGTAGCAAAATTCATGAGTAATGTTACTACACTAACTTTCATATGTAGGCGGAGAGCTCCTTGACTAGGGTAGCGATCACCCTATGGTAAAATATAGATGATAAATGTTTTTTTATAAACTGTTTATTAAAGTTAAAAAAAATTGTATCAAAAGTTTTATGTAATTAATTGTAATGTACATTTTTTTATATAATTATTTTTTATGTGGTTTTAATGCAGAACAAAATAAACAAAATACTAAAACTTTTTTTTATATTAAATATTTATTTAATTTTAATATATGCTAAATCATAATAACATTTTGCTTTAACTAATTATTAAAGAAAATTTCCACATAAAGAATTTTTTATATTTAGTGTGAGGTTAATTTACAAAAATGCATATATAATTCATTTACACTCATTATTATTATTAATTATTATTATTATTATTATTTAAAAAATTCAAGTTACTTTTATTTCAATTTGTAAAAAGGATATTATTTTTCAAATACATATTCATGTTTAATAGTACATTAAGGGGTCGATTCCGATCCTGGATTTTTTTTTCCCGTACGACTCGTATCCGTATTTTTTTACGTACGAATCGTACAAGGCCCGTACAAACGACGAAGTACGATTCGTACGTGAAAAATACATACGAATCGCCTCAGGAAAAGTCTACGAGACGTCCCCGGACAGTTTTACTTACAACTCATAAAACTGAAGTCTGAGCGCGCAAGTACGATCCATACCGCCCGTCCGAAAACAAAAGCGCATGGAAAAGGCCAACTTTTTACGACCCCTACCCCGAGTAAACTTGTGCCAGGGGTACGAGTCGTACGGCCCCCCCAGCCTCCCACCCCTCCCGCGTACGTCCGCACCATACCCCCACCCCCATATGTACGGACCGTACCCCCCCACCCCCTGTATGTATGGACCGTACCCCCCACCCCCGTATGTACGGACCGTACCCCCACCCCCGTATGTACGGACCATACCCACCCCCGTATGTCCGCACCGTACCCCATGGGTACCCCCCACCCGTGTATGTCCGCACCGTACCCCAGGCGTACCCCCCACCCACATATGTCTGCACCGTACCCCAGGCGTACCCCCCATCCACGTATGTCCTCACCGTACCCCAGGCGTACCCAATCCTCGCGTATGTACGGACATAAGATAGTAGAGTCTGAGTTGTAGACTTTGGCATGTAGCTTTGTAAATAGAATTTTGTAGGACATGAGCAGTACTATTGTAGTAATACTAAACATACTATGAAATGCAGTTTGTGAATAGACCCCATGGACTCTGCAAAATAAGGTAAATCATGATATTCAAGAACAAACCCAGCCTACCTTACTCACAACAAATTAAACAAGCATTGACAAAGCCAATAGGTTTCATCTATGTGAAATCTATGCGGCGCCTGTTGGGTTAGAGTGGCTGGATTGGGTCCCGCAGTATTAAATAAATAAATATGACCACCAGCAGAGACTAGCACAAGGTGCCACATCCGACCACGTATGACTCTCCACATGGTCTGTGTTCCATCGAGGAGGCACCAATTAACTTGTCCATTTAAACCAGAGCACAAGTGATAACTTTGTAGGTTCAATCATGGGACAGGTGTACTATTAGCCACCACATCACCAAGCATTGGCATAGCCAATAGGTCTTGCCTTTGAGATCTTACAGGTGTTTAGCCGGAGCTATTGGCTTTGTGAAGCTATGCTGTAGAGCATTGTGGCTGCTGTGCAGCATGTTGTAAAGTCATAATGAAAAAGTGTTATAAGTATTTTTGTTACCTTATATGTAAGCAAGACGACATTACGTACAACAGACCAACCCTATTAAAAAAAGAATATACAAAATGTCTTCTAGTTTATTTTTCGTGCAATGCTGGCAATTTCTTCCTGCCTGTTCTAATACTTGTAAACACCAATCATTATGTTAAAAAACAGCAATTTATTAGGAGACATAGCCTGACATTTGACCTCTGTTTTGTAACGCAGCAAATGTGACAAGATATATACAAAATGTAATGGATTTTTATATACTGCTTGTAGTTTTGGGACCCACCAAAAACGCGTTGCAACCCACAGTTTGGTAAACACTTGTCGAGATCATCTGCCTGTCTTATGCTATCATCCACCAATCATATATAGGGAAGAGGTCGATGGAAAGAATGGAATCTTTGTTCAAAAGCATCCATTTGATTAATTGCTAGTGAGCTGAACTGAAAAAACCTTTGTACTTCTGCCACGTCGTGTGCAACCATGAATCAGCAAAAATTGAGCATTTGGTATAAAGTGTGGTGGGGGGGCACAGACAGGCAGAGGAAAGAGGGGTGTTAGGAAAATGAGAATGGGAAGTTTAAGGGAGCACAATAGAATACTAATTTAGGAAACACAAAGAGACCTCTTGCTCTGTTTATAATTTTATAATGGGTGTAACGTATTGTATACACTATATTAGGAGGTATGTAGCACTCAATGTCACTTTCTATACTGTGATTCATCCTGCTTCTAGAGTCGCTCACACCTGCTTCAATGCACTCATAGATATCTTTGCGTGCAGTAGCAAATGCTATTAGCATCCAATTATGCATGTAATCTACATATTCACAAGCACTCAGACATGCACCCATGCACTTGAACATATTTATGGGCACGTTCTCAAAAGGCACCTCTCGCACTTAACGTGCACCTCTTCTGTGTGCAACTTGAAAAGCCAATGTAGAACTTCAGTGCTACCTGGCACACACCCGACAAGCAACATCCACACTGAAGGGGCCCATGCTGTGCTTACAATGCATCCCGGCAACTTGCAAGAATCCATGTCGCACTCAACGAGAAAGCGAACCGCTATCTGCCACCTCAAGAGACTTTCTGATTTTTAAAGAACATATCAGGCATTTAAAGAACTAGTGCCTAAAGAGCTGATGTAGTGCTTAATGTAGATAGCCACTGTTAAAAAAAGTATGTGCTCACGTCCTCGGGCACTTTAGCCAGTGTTAACCATAATGCACAAAGGCAGCGCCAGGACAGAAAGGCGATGGGTAATAATATCTGCATGGATGGCGTAGTACCGGTATGCAAAATATACCGGGCAACAGAGTACCTAACAAAGGCATGCAGAATAGACGGT
Source organism: Triturus cristatus (assembly GCF_964204655.1). NCBI lineage: Eukaryota > Metazoa > Chordata > Amphibia > Caudata > Salamandridae > Triturus > Triturus cristatus. Next base: position 133,918,275 of record NC_140590.1, on the reverse strand, counting down.
GGATTAACAGAGGCAAGGCTGGAATAACAGAGTAACAAAGGGCATGTGGAATACCCTGGAGTAGGGGAATTACAGGTATTCAGTGCAGGCTTGGAATTCAGTAACTTGTGTATGCATGATATATTGCTCTTAACACATGCACGCAGGTAATACTTTACAGCATGACGGCTCAATGGCCCAGAGACAGATCATGTGGGAGGCCCTGGGGGAGGTGGGTCGATTACAGAGGATCCGGGGATCCGGGGAATGTAGGCCAAATTAATAAGCAGACGGAACTGTTGTCTGGGTGGCTAAATCAGACAGATGGAGAGTAAAACGAAGGCCTGGGAGGGTGAGTTGGACAGCGATCCTGAATCAGCGTGAGGTCTGGAAATGTGGGTGAAGCAAAGACACGCAGAGTACCCTGGGGTTCAGGGGTGTGGGAGTACATTTGGGATCTGGGACAAGGGGCTGCGGTGCAGTGCAGACACGTAATCTAGCGAATGGGTTAGACCCCGATGTGCAGCGCACACACGGGGCTTGGGGTACTTTCTTTAACTAGAAATACAAGGTATCCGTGGCCCTACGAGAGTAGTTTGAGTTCAGAGGTCTCTGGGCAACTCCTGGTGCACTCACCTGGCTTGTTGTTGGCGGGGCGGGCTCAAACTGTAGGGTCCGTAGGAGCTGTAAGTTCCGCTGTAGCCCATCTTGTAGGGCTTGGCCGGGTAGGGAACGGAGCTCAGGACGCCGGGGTGTTACTGGTAGGAGCCCAGCTGCCCAATGGGGGAGCCACCGCCCCTGCAGTGCTGCTGGTTGATGTAGTAGCTGCTGTCCGTGGCAGTAGACACTGCTAGCGTGGGCGACTCCTGCGGCTTGTGAAGGCTGTGGTAGTTGCTGGAGGTCATCTGGGTGGAGTGTATGTCCGAAACTAGGCTGTGAAAGACGCCGGTTATCGCTGGGCGTGTGCAGAGAGGTGGCGGTAGCGCTCACGGGCGGCGGGAGCGCACTGAGTCCTGAGGAGTGATCACAGGCAGGATGCAGCGGGCATGGTCGCCCCAGAGGAAGTAGAGGGCTGGAAGAGGCAAAACGGTCCGGGCAGTCCGGCGGTGCGATCACTAGAGGGCTGCAGACATTAGTCCTGCCTGCGGGTCTCTGTCAGAGAAACACAGAGTACAAAACGAGCGCGGTGTGCCTAGCGTGCGCCACGCTTATTAAAGTTTTTTAAAAAGCTATAACACAAGCATTTACTTTATTTTTATTTTTCCCGAACGGTGGATAACAGAAAGAAACAAGCACGCGAGTGGTGCGCGTGCGCCACAGCAAGACATCTGGTTTCAATTATCGCGCCTGCGTCTGGGCATGATAATTCAAACCAGGTGGTGCCTGTGTGGGTAACCGCACGCAATAGGCCGTGGGCGGAGCAAAGACGGGACATGCGCCCGCCTTTGCCCAATTGCGTGCTGTCTTTGTTAAAAAGATGCACGCAAAGGCCAATAGCCTGGGACTAAACCAAAAGCACACGCACGAGCGTGTGCGAGCGTGTGGTTAGATTTCAAAAGCCCTTACATAAAGTTAAGCAGAGCATGGCATGCGTGCTGCGCTAGGCTCGACCTAAAAAGGGGGAAACCTTTGCAGCGTGGTATGCACAAACCAATTAATTTGTCTCTCACCTAGGAGCCAAGGCTGTATGATGCTACTCTTATTTGACAGACTTTGGTTGGTTGCCACTGGCAATCAGAATCTGCTTTTGCTTGACATTTGCTTACCATATAAGACTCACATAGTCTTCCATTGTGCAGCTAAAATTACTCATGTACAGGTGTTAATGAGTTATACATTGTAAGACATTGACCCCACCTGGCTATGCCTAGATATAAGTAGGGTCAAGCCTTCAGTTGATTATTTTCATCTGTAGACCCGGATTCTGTATTTCTCCATCTCTCGTGGTTCAGGTAGGAAGTATGGATGGGGATGTATATATCACTATCCTAGCTAAAATTTACATAGTGATAGCTAGCTCCCTCACCAGAAACTGAAGACAAACCTGTGGATAAAATTGAGGTCAATGCTGAATTTGCTCCCTATATCCATCTGATTGACAGCATCTAAAACTGAATCAGGGTAAAACCTACACTGTAAGAGTATGGTGGGGACAAGATAGGGTGAGGTTGGCTTTTTAGCAGTGGAGGCTCCTCGTGGGAGTGCTGCGGGGTGGAGGGGGAGGGACAGGGTAGGTGGTAGTAAACTCCGGCTTACGGCCGAACGGAGTTAAGTAAATAAATTAATAAATAAAACAAATTAAATTGCGTGCGCTGCATCACAATCGGCGATGCAGTGCGTGCAATGTAATTTGTTTTATGGTTTTTTTTATTTACTTAACTCCGTTTGCCCGTAAGCCGGAGTTTACTACCCCACACTCTGCCCCTCCCCTGCTTCACCGCCCCACAGCACTCCCACGAGGAGCCGCAACTGCTTTTTAATCCTTCTCAGTGTCAACAACACTGAGAATTATTCACAGTAGAAAGGCAAGCTTTGTGTGCATCCCTAGAAACAAAGGGGCATATTAACAAGGGCCAGCGATAATTATCGCTGGCCCCACATAGCGGTAGAAATATTATCACCGGCTATCGCTGAAAATTATCGCCATGAGAACGCTATATTAACAATACATAGCGCTATGGCGATAATATTTCAGCAATAGCGGTGTTTACCATGGAACATCGCTGGTTTTCCAGCGATGTTCCATGGGAAACAGCGATAACATTGCTGATACGACCCTGTGGTCGTATCAGCATAATCCACCTACCATTATTAGTATGCCTTAGTCTGGAATTTAACAGACGTTAAATTCCAGCGTTACGGTCGAGGTAGCGTGTTTTTTTTATCGCTGCACCTCCTTGTTAATATCATGTAGCTGCCTTCGCGATATTTTCATGTGTTGTTTTCACAGCCACACCTTCTTTGCATCTCATTAGCGATGCGAGCTGAGGCTGTGAAAAAACGGGCTCTACATCAAAGAAACACGTGCTAGTGTGTCCTTGATGATATTGCGATATAATTATCACCGCTTATCGCCCGAAAACGGACGCTAAAGCGGCGATAATATGCCCCAAACTTCTAAGCTGGAGCTTTGAGAATAATATGCTAAGCTTAATGTGATATGAGTGAAACAACATTCCTTCTCATCTGGAAAGGGTAGCAGAATGACAACAAGGTGCGTGAAGTCACGTATGTTTAATACCAAACAAAACCAGATCTGACGCACAAATCACTATCGCATATGTTGTACATCACTGTGTAAGTATTGTGTTCTGCAGAAATAACTGTACTGAATCTTTAGTTTGTAGAGCTTAAAGATAGGATCATCATAAAATACAAATAAGAGAGGTCAAGGGAGGCAAGACAACCCTCAAAAACCTCCAGGAACCAATGACAACAAACAACATACCAGAGATGTTTTTTACTTCATTTCCCTGCTATGTTTTTGAGCAGGCAGTGGTATTTTTGTATTCATAAACTCACAGGTTATATCTTGCCAGACTCCCTTGAACCTGGCCTGCTGCCAGAGGATAAACAGCAGCAACGGTGAAAGTATGTCGACCACTTTGAGGTCTTTAAACAGGACTTCCACGGCATGACTGCAAACTTGCTCATCCCCTAGAAAAACCTTTTCCTGCCAAGCCAATGGAGGAAGCCCCCGTCCTCTTCTCCCAGTAGACATTAACTGCAGGACCCAAAACTGAACTGAACCTTTCTATGAAGAATCATCTCTCAACATGTGCAGTCTTCGTAGTGAACGATGAATTACATACTTTTTGATACATGGTTGCACAGCATGCAATCTATACCCATCCTTATCAAATGAGAATGTAAAGCGCTCCAATAGCTTTGGGTCATGTTTGCGCTGTTTAAAAGTGGTTAAAAAGACAGGAATCCACATAGCATCCCTCTGGACCCCCTCGGTGATCCCCAGCACCCTCTCACATTGAAAAGCAGTTGGCATTTACAGAAACACTGCTGTTTCGAAGCCACACAGAGCTCTCACCTGAACGCCTGCCTTCTAGTACCGCACAAAGATAAAAACAGGCTCTTGCACGTCTCGCCCACAGGGTCCGAAAAAGCTGCACATCAAGCACAGCAGTGATGCACCAGGAAGAGTGGAAACTAAAAGAAGTTAGAGCCCCGTGGCATCCATCTTGGAGTCCTCAGAGCTATGAAGGAAACTTGCCAGCACCTAGACCATGAACATCTGTTATTCAGCGCCAAGAAACCTCTGGGTGAACGTGCGCTTTACAAATACACATGTTATGTTATGTTCTGTGGAACAAAGCAACAAACAAATGCAGCCCCATTTCTGTATATCCAGATGGTCTGAAAAGCGCAATCATCTGCAGATCTTTAAATTCAAATAATGGCACAGCCTAGTGCCCGGCAGAGCACTGGGACGGCAGACCATCGCTGTGGAGTGGGGAGAGTGCTTGTGACTCAGCTCCTCCCGGTGTGAGTGTGTGTAGTGTGGGGGGTGGGGCGGAGGTGTTATAAGGCAACAGTGAGAGCGTGGCACTACTCAAGTATTAAACAATGGGGAAAAAAAGATTGAAAACTTATTCCAAAAGAATGGCAGAGATGCAGAAATAACATGCGGTTGCCAAACACGCTCAATCACGGAGAGAAAAGAAGTGCTATAAAAGGCGGAAGAAATGTTCAGAGGGAGTGCTTGGTCCTAGCTCCACTGATAAGAAAACACACACAGAGAAAGACATACACAACAGGAAATAGCATGCTGCAATCAAAAGAGAACAAGGAAAACAGAGTTACAAGCATACAAACAAATGGAAAGTAAGGGTGAGCTGTAAGTCATTTTTAATTTTTTTTTTTAATACAAAAGACTTTACAAGCTCAGTGTAAATGCTATGCAGGCAATACCTGAAAAGTCAGTAGGCGTAAGAATTTTTTGTGAGTTTAGAACCTAATTTACACATTAGATCCTTGTGTAGGACGAGGGCAATACAACTTTCACAAGTCATTCTGTCAGGAAGGGAAGTGTCACCTCCTTCCCATGCAGGCCTTTGTTTCTGACTCCTGGGAGTTTTGCCACTTCCTGGCAATGGGTCAGATTCCTTTCTTGTCTTCAGCAGCTGCAAGCTGTAAGCCAGGATACACATAAAGGTTGGGCCAACGAGGTGGGCAACCTTTAAGGTACCCACCTGTGTGCATGTCACTTCAATTCTGACATGGGGATCATGTCAGCAGTGATGAGGCATGCTGTTTGATACCATACATGATATATTTTAGTGTTACCATATTGGAGCTGGCAAACTCGGGTGCCCGGTTGCAATCCCATGTTATCTCACGGACCACTGATCACTTATAGTAGTCCTTAAAGGCTACTAAAGTGACATATAAGCTTGCACTTATATGTCCACATCTTGAATGGAATGCATCCTGCCCCCTGGCTCAGGAGGCCTACCTTAGGGGTGACTAGCTTATGTTGAAGATAGTGATTTGACCTTGCCATACATGGCAAGGGCAGAGTCAAGTTTGAGCAGTTTCCACTGTTCAAGCAGTCTGCAATAGCAGGATTGCTGTCATCTGTTTACTTGGTCACTCAGGGTGGCACAAACAGTGCTTCAGGCCCTGGTGACACCTTTGATTCCCTTGCCCTGGGTACCACTGGCACCACTTACCAGTGATTTATATGGGGGTTAAAGTCCATGCCAATTTGGGTTGCCATTTCACATGTATCAGTTTTAGGGAAAGAGCAGAGGAGCCTGGTTAGTAGTGCACTTCCAGTGGCAAAAACCAGCAATTAGTAGTCCAAATGAGGGCAAAAAGTGTGGAGGGGTGGGCACCTACAAACGCTCAGTTTCTTACAATGTTCAAACACACCTCAAGAAAAATTCCACACTAATTCAGAAAAATAGAGCACATTTAAATAAATGAAGTGACATCAAAAGGAATTAAATCCAATCAGTAGAACCAGACGTATGCACTTTTAGAGTTTTTTGTGAAAGTTAGCGCCAAAAATAACAAAGCACAAACCGCGGGTTTCTGCTACCGAAGGAGAGCATGATGTGAGGAGGTCCATAATCAGTGAGGGCCCTTTCTGGGTATCCCTCTGTGATAGACAATATTAGGTCTGACCCCCAAGAGCAGTAAATCACACTTTTTCAAGACTCCTGGGGTTTATTACTACTCTTCAAAAGAACCTTCCCAGTGCAGTTCTGGTTGACGATCCATGAACTGATTAGTCATTAATGCTCGACTTTAAAAAGATTTGTCAATAACCACATCAGATACACATCCCACCATGGTTGAAATCAATGTGTATACCTAACTCAAAATATGAGAAAAATTAGAAAAAATGTGTGAAAAGGCTAGAAAGCACCTCAAGTGCGCAACCCCACAGGGCTGCTGGATGGTACTCGCCAGTATGCCCACGACATCCGCATGCTACTAGACCAGGGACACACTGCGGCCCTCATCCTTCTAGACCTCTCCGCAGCCTTCGACACCGTTTCACATCGCACGCTCGCAGCCAGACTTCATGACGGGTGCCTACAAGGAGCCGCCCTCAACAGGATCCAATCCTTCCTCTCCGGCAGAACCCAGAGGAGTCAAATCCCTCCCTTCCTCTCCGAACCCACGGAAATCAACTGCCGACTATCCCAGGGATCATCACTCAGCCCCACGCTCTTCAACATCTGCATGGCCCCCCTCGCCGCCATCGTCAGACAGCATGGGCTGAGCATCGTATCCTATGCCGACGACACCCAGCTCATCCTCTCACTCACAAAGAATCCCGAAGACACCAGACTCTGCTTCCAAGAAGGAATGAAGAATGTGGCAGCCCGAATGAAAGACAGCTGCTTGAAGCTCAACTCAGAGAAGACCGAGCTCCTCATCCTCGGACCCTGCACCTCTGCCTGGGACAACACCTGGTAGCTCACCACCCTCGGGTGCCCACCCAACCCTACAGACCACGCTCGGAACCTCGGCATCATCCTTGACTCCGCCCTCTCCATGAACCGTCAGATCAACGCCGCCCTTTCCACGAGCTTCAACTGCCTTCGCATTCTCCGTAAGACCTTCAAATGGATCCCCCGCGACTGCAGAATGACCATCACCCATGCACTCATAACCAGCAGACTGGACTACGGCAACGCCCTCTATGTCGGAATCAACAGACCTCTTCTACACAAACTCCAAACCATCCAGAACGCCACAGCCAGACTCGTCCTCGGGACACCGCGTCACGAGCACATGACCCCAACACCTTCAAACTCTTCACCCACGCCTATAAATCCCTCAACAACATCTGACCCAAATACCTGAATGAGAGAGTCTCTTTCCACGTACCCAAGAGGAACCTCCGCTCCTCCGACCTCGGCCTGGGAGAGGTCCCCCACATCTACAGACACAGAACTGGCAGGAGAGCTTTCTCCTACATCGCAGCCAAGACCTGGAACAAGCTCCCGGTGAACATCAGACGGTCCCTGACCCTGCACACATTCCGGAAGGACCTCAAGACCTGGCTCTTCGACTGATCCGGAGCTGCTACCCCCACACCCAGTGCCTTGAGACCCTCGTGGGTGAGTAGCGTGCTATATAAACCCCCTGATTGATTGATTGAAGGAAGTGTCAGAATGTAATGAAAAGTGCATGCCATGGCCAAATTTACTTTCCACAGCATTCAGCCATTTGGTTTTCTGTACTAGCCCTGGGAACAGATTGCTAAATCTCTAGGAGAAGTGTAATGCTAAGTACACCTTCAGCCTGAGATGCCAGATGAGTGAATGTAGTAGATGGCCCTTCCACCAGTGCCATAAAAGCATTTTTTTCCAAGGCTTGTATTATCATGCAATATGTGAAATGTAGGAGATAAAACAAAAACAATCTTTAAAGTCTGTTTTTCTACCATACCCCAATAAAAATGTCTCTGTTGCTGTGCTTTTACAGACAAGCTGAGAGCGGTGCAAAGCAACACAGTGCAGGGAGGGGGATTTGTATTTGAGGGCGAAGCAAAACACAAGGGAGAGAATTAGAAAACATAAAGACTTTCATGAAGTGCTGAATGAAAAAGAAAAACGTAGTTCCCTAAATGTGAGCAGTGTAAGGATACCAGTCAGCCAAGACAATAAAGCAATGGGTGGGCTGTAATCCCACAGTAAGCCCACAGTAGTCTTCAACAATTAGACAATTTGTGCTGTCTGGCAGTTGAGACCTAAACTTTAGTCATGGGGCTAGTGTCGTCCCTTGTCTGCACCGGCTTCTGCTGAACACATCTGCCAAGTCGCTACACCTTACTCTTCCCCCTTCCTCCCAAGCTACAAGTTGGCTATTCGCAACAGGGGAGTAACACAGGTCCCTGAAGCCCCTATGGAGCAGGGGGGTGTCCAAACTGCCGGGGGCCCTCCAGTCCTTTAGTGCCCCCCGATCAGGCCAAGGTCATTCAATATCTGTGAAAGATGAAAGACTCAGAGGCCCCTCATCACATTCTGCAGGGGGGTCTCGTCATTTTACGTTATGCCACTGATCCACAAGCAGAATCCAGATGTGGGCAACACATATTTCTGCCCTGCGTTCAATCTAAATCTGGTAGCTCAGGTTTCAAATAGTGTCAAGTGCGGACCAGTGTGGAAACCAAAGCATCAGACCTCAATCAAGCTGGTGGCAACATTGTTGATAGCTGGAGTGAGAAAAAGCTCTCATATTTACAAAGCTGAACACCACACTTGACAACCCTACTAACATAAGACATTTTGCAGGTCCCCTTTTACAGCCGCGGCCCATTCAGGTAAGACCAGTGGGGCCGGGTTGGGGGGATGGATTTCGACAGAAGACGAGGGAAAGTTAATTATTTATTTAATTTCCCCTCATGGTTGTCTGTCGAATCCCCCCCCAACCCGGCCTCACCGCTCCTACCTGCAATGGCCGAAGCTGTCCTTTTGAGAATGTAGAATCAAGAACAAAGCAACGGGAGCACCCAAAAACTTGCTGGCAGCTGTCTGTCTGGGTGGAGCATTGCTTGCCCCCCTTGCTCCTGCATGGGTGGAATGGGCCGGACTGTAATGATGCCCGCTGCCAGTGACGTTACACAAAATGACTGGGCTTCCCTGTTGAATGGAATGAGGGCCCTCTGAGTTTCCTATATTTTACAGATATTCATTGACCTTCGGTTGAATGGGGGCCCAGTCCTGCCAACTCACATGGGGCCACCGTGTGTCACACGATTTTGGCTCCCTTTACAGGGTCACCCGGTGAGAATACAAAATCACACGGTGACTACGAACAAAAGCTGAAAAACACTGTAAACAGTGGACTGCCAGCTTGTTTTCAGAGGCAGGGAGCAGTAGATGTCCATTAAGGACATTGGGGACAGCCTCAACGACCCTTTGTTAGGTCTTGCCTGAGCCAGCGCATGCGCTGCAGTGGCGAGACATTTAGTAAGCGGGGTTTTGAAAGTGCTACCCCATGCTTTTGATGGCCAGGGCTTGCGTTCACGTGCGCACACCCACCAGCTTTCCCCTCCGAGGTGCCATCTGGAGCGCGATCAGTTTCAATTTCGCACGCGCGCACTCCCATTCCACTTTCACGCTTGCGCGCGAGCACTCCCGTTCACGGCCGCACGTCTTGTTTAAACAACAGCGGCGAGGGCAGGCTGCATTCTCGTCTCAGGTTACTTGTTTTCTTTTACTTCTAGGACTCCATGGGAGTGCGTGTGTTTTCCTGCTCTCTATACTCTGTATGCTCCTCCCCCTCAGATCACACCCACTCTCCATACTGACCCCCCTCCTTCTCTCATAGCTGTTCCATTGATTTCCCTAACAGTTTTTTTTTTTAAATCTCCCACCTCTCCATTGCTATCTGCCCTCAACCCTGCCCCCTGGTGTCTGGAGATGTTGACATCCTTCCCCTTGGCCCCCATATTTTTTTTTTATAGACCGGTGGCTGCAATTTGTTGCCGGCCTCTCCTTTCTTACCAGCTCTTTCCCGCACATTTACCGTTCCAAAATAGTTGCCTGCAAGCACACTTTCATACTTATTTCTTTTTTTTCCCCAACAATGTTCATCATCATGCATTTTTTTTCTTTTTGCTGATATGAAACAGCATCAGCGAAAATGCATGAATAAAGCCAATAGGTCTGCATAGCTTTTTGAAGGCAAACAGATTGACTTTGTCATTGCTTGTTTTCTTCGCCATTCCCTGCTCTGAAGCATTCTGCAGTGATATAAGAAACCAGCGGTTGACAAGGCGAGCTGGGACCGGGCCAACCTTGGTGTTCTCTAGGATATTAGATGCATCATGGAGGCCCGACATGGCCTTGTAACCCTGGGTGATAGTCATGTTGTGGGCGTCTTTCTTCAACAGGGTACGAGGAGGGCTTGTTCGTGGGTGGCTGAACTAATTATTCTTAAATTGTATGATTTATGTGATGAGCCACTGATGAAGCGAAGCCATGATACATGTGCAATATTTTAAGAACTTGGTGTCAGTTTCTCATGATGCCTTTGGTGGTGGGTGGTGCAAGAAAAGGGGTTTGTTAGAGGTATGTTCTCACTGGAGCTCTACTTTGTGAGGTCTTTGTAATGGGGAGCTACGCTAATCTGCTAAATAATATCACTGTTGACTTTAGAGATTATATTGATAAAAGAAATATTGTTATCATTGGTTCATTGTTGGATGTAGACAAATTCGGTTTCGAACTGAGAAGCAAAAAGGAATATTCTGTTGTGAAGAAGGAATTGTGGGGTCTTTTGATATTGTTGTAAGGTGTATGACGTTAGATGAAGCAGCTGGCTATTTATTTCTTCTGTTATTCTGTCCGCAGGATGTGAACTAGTTATTGAACAAGCCAATTCTTTTTCTCACTGATGGCGGATGTGCAAAGGGTGCACAGGTTGGTAGACTGAATGATAGTATTCTTGAAAACAAAGTGCTGTGGGTACTCTCTTTAGAAACCTATCTAGATGTGTGATGGTTGAGGTTGTTGCTTGTTCTGGAGTGTTGAGAAGGATGAATATGAAAAGGATGGCACAGTGCTTGGTTTAAAGAAGGGATATGAAGTACAGAGTGTTAATCAGATTGAGGGTTTGTCCTTGGGTGACGAGCAGGCGTGGTCTCCACTCCCTTGCAAGATTTTATTCAAAACAATTTTTCTTTTTATGACAAATGAAAATCTTGATAGTGCATAATCTGCCCGCTACTTTTAACACCCTTCACTACCCCATTTGGAAGAGATGAAAATAGGACTTGAAAAACAATGAGGAAGGACAGTGTGAGGGTATTGCGGTGGAAAAGAGATGTTGCAAATACAAGTGCCAGCTACAACCATGCAAACGACACCAAGTAAAATCCTCAAGCTCCAAAACCCAGTAGACCAGGGGGGTCATTTCACGTTTCAACGACAAACTACTCACCCACAAACGTGGAATCATGTGTGCTACAATGATGGTGTGCCAGCTCTATTTAGAGTCATCCTGTTTTCACTGGCAATGCCCCCGCTAGCTCCGCTGGGAGAACCCTTACACCAATAGCTCGGTGGATATGGACTGCTGAGGGTGCAAATACATCAAATCATCTACCCTATTTAGAGCAGACTGTCTCATGCACTTTTTTCTTTTTGGGAAATCCACGGAAAACCTGGCAGTCCCACATAGGTAAAAACAGACAAATAATGCCCATTCCCTGGGAGGATACTCCCTGAATGTCAGGGCTATTAGTCAGTGCTTAAATTGTAAAAGAATAATTGCCAGGTTCAATGTTTTGCTCAGACATCTGTGGCAGCTGCTATCGAAGATCAGGGTACGGAATAGCAAGGTTTTGTAGTCTTGATTCCACCTAATGCCTCTTTAATCCACCACAAGACACTCACTGCCTCTTTATCACACTTTACCAGGTTGTTTTTCTTTCCTGATTTCTCCCTTTGTCACTGTTTTTCGTTCTTTCTCTTCCTCATTCTCTCTCCCTTTTAATGTTTTTGTCTCTCTTGTTCTGTGTCAAAGTCTGATGACGGAAAATAAGTCCAGGTCCACAAATAGGAGTGCTCGTGGCCCCCACCTACAACCACCGGCTCAAATTAAACACTGTCAGTATTTTGTTATGCAAAAAAGTTTGCTGAGATGCCATATGAAATATGGTGTCTGCTGAGCAAACGTTTTGCACCATTAGGGGAACCACAATGGCAGGGCTCTTTGGAGGCACAGAGATATCTTCCAGGCAGACAGAGATCTTTAAATATGGTAGGCAGTAGTCTGCCAATGTGGTGAAGGTCATTAGTGGCAGGCCGACAGACAACCTCTAAATCAGAGGTCTAAAACTTTTTGATGCCGAGAACCCCCTGTCAAAACGTTTTAGGTGTAAGGACCCAATCCTGACAAAAATTTCTAGAACTCGGTACTCCTCGCCCTTGACAACTATCGACAACCGTACATGCCCCCAATTCCCACAGCAAACCATTTTTACATTGGGGAAATAAATTAAACTGTTTAGCAAACCAAATGTCAGTGAGCATGGGGGCTTGGTCAAAGGTGTGGCTAAAAACAAAGGGCCTAATTTAGGAGGCATTGGCGTAGGGCAGCACCACAAGGCTTCTTGCTGAGCTGCCCTATGCCGTTGTGAAAGGGTAGGAATAGCCATCCACATACGGGTGACAATGGGATTTATGATGTAACAGCAAGTCATGTCTATTGTGAAGAGCCACCTTTTTCCATATACAAACAAGCATTGGCATAGCCAATAGGTCTTGCCTTTGGGACCTTATATGTGTTTAGCCATGCAACAATTGATGTTGTTGCACCAAGGATATTGTACTGCATAACTAAATACTTATAAGGTTCCAAAGGCGAGACCTATTTTCTATGCCAATGCTTGTTTTTGCTTTCGTGGGCGGGAGTGGGGGGGGGGCTTGCTGAGGGGCAGAGTGACTCTTAGGTAGCTCTCGGCACGATGCCCCGCCCCCTCCTCATAAACTGAATTTAATTTGTAAACTGCAGGGGGGGGGCAAGAGGTGGGGACACCTAGAGGGTTGCCTCTACCCCCACCGTGCGCCAAAGTAGATGCACGGGGGCTGCATTAAGTTCCCCCTCCCCCACCCCCTACAGTAGTAAAGTGAGGTCCGGTGTCTCCGGGCCGGAATGAATGAGGCTGGAGTTTGCGGACGGGTAATTCCTCGCCTGGAGACTCACCCAGCAATAACGCACAATTTATTAGCACTTGCTACTTAAACAGACAATATATCACACGTCTTTGACTCTGCACAGTTCTCATCTTTTTCCATTAAAAAATATAAAAGTACTTACGTGCTCTAGAGAGAAGGATCGTTGAGTTCAGACCCGCCCTGTGTTTCTTCTTCTTATTCCTTGTGCAGCTTCAGTCTTCATCATAACCTTATCGCTGGTCCCAGTACTTAATTTTGTTTGATCGAAAATGCACTCTGTTCCTTAACTTCCCCTTTTACAGTTGGCAGTTTAGCTCATTGGCTCCTGACCGCCTCTTTTGCAAATATGTAATGAGAATTGGCATTCCACACTTTATTGACCCGACGGCCACTCCCTTGGCAAAGCGGACAAAAAGTTGGCACGGACATCGCTCTTCTTATTGGCCAGGTCCTTGAAAGATAACGGAGAGTTTCCTGGAAGGCGCAACGTTCAGTGACGCCAAAGGAAATGACGCAACAAGAAGTGACTGCTATGCTATCCATTCTCTGAGGTAACTTTCTGCTCAGTCACGTAGATAGAAATACGTCCATTATTGTCCCATGTTTACAGTGCTGAGACCTCAAAGTGAACAGCAGTCTCACATTTAGGATTATGACACGGTCTCAGCCTTTAATCCTTCCAGTGTCGATGAAATGAATACAAAGTCAAATAATATATTAACTGCATGCATTTTCAATGTACAGCGCTAAGTTTAAAATATATGTTTGTATTGAGTTTCTCTAAGTATCGTGAACGTATGCTGATATTTTCTACTTGTGTTTTTGAGTCTGACGTCAGTCAAGACCTTTAGATTGCATTACAATAATAACTGTATGCATGTTCTCCCTTAAAGGCGCATTCTGCCAGCCCTCTGCATCTATTTTTCTGCTGTGTCCTTCACATTTTCCTTCGACCTCTGCAGCATTCATCATGGGGCAGAGGGTCAGGCCACTTCAGTCATTTTGCCAACTTCAATGTGACTAAAAACATCCTGAACATCCACAGAAAAAGTCATCTTCTTTAGAGCCAGGGACTACTGACTGAATGTGTAGCTATTTCTGTAAAAAACATTTTTTTCTTTTAAATGACTTCTTTCCTTCCGCTGGAGGTGGTAAACTCCCACACAACTACTGCCAGGACACCCACAACTCTTCAAATGCTCACTCTGCAGGCATACCTAATTATTTTTGGATACTGTGGCAGCCAGTTTCGAATGCATTTTGAATTAAAAAAAATTCAACTATTTTCAAAGAAAACAAAAATAATACAATCATTGGCGAAGCCAAAATGTCAACAGCCAAAGCCAGACCAGGTGGTTTTGCCAATGCTTGTTTTATAGTGTGGTCAAAGCACAACAGATGTTCCTCAACCCACACATTTGCACATCTGAGGCTGGAGCACACAGCTCAATAGGTAAATAGTGTGCTGTGACGCAGTAAGCTCTGTGCAGCCAGGCTCTGACTTCTCCGGAACAATAAAGGACATAGGAGCATATTGGCAACAACCGGCGATAATTATCGCTAAGCGCACTTAGCACTAGGATAATTATCGCCGGCTAGCATGGATTTTTATCGCTGAGATAGCATGCTATTAGCAGTGCTTATCTCAAAAGCGATAAAAATCCTAGCGCTAACCGCCAAACGTGAGATTATCGCTGGAAACCCAGCGATAATCCCACAAGGTTTGGCGATAGCTTGCTGATAGGGCCTCACATACTTAGCCATGATATCCACCTTACATAGGATATCATGGCTAAGTCAGTTTCGAAGCAGGCGTAAGGAAAGTAGCGATAACAGAGGCTATCGCTACTTTTCTTGTCGCTATGCTGCTTTGTGTGATGCTTGATAATAGGAGAAATATCGCTTAGCGACATTTCTCCCGTTATCCTGGGGAGGAACGCCTACTTTGCATCTCATTAGAGATTTAGGCGCTAAGGCAAGGTTTCACGTGATAGTGTGACCTTGCTAGTATAGCGATAAAATTATCACCGCTTTTCGGCCGCAAAAGCGGCGAAAATTTTATATCGTCGCCTTGTAGATATGCCTCTTAAAGTGAACATATCCAGAGAGAAGAGCGGTGAAGAGCGTGCCAAAGTCAAAGCGAATCCTGGGACAAGACGGGTTTCCCCACTGTAGCCTACAAGTAATCTGGTCTGTCGTCTTAACATAACATAACATAACATAACATAACATAACATAACATAACATAACATAACATGTATTTGTAAAGTGCACGTCCACCCAAGGGAATCCTGGCACTGAATAACAGATGTTTATTGTTATCCAGCTCAATGGTACTCATTTAATCGACCTCAGAAAGATAAAAGGCTGAGTGAACACCCCCTGGATTTGAACCTGTCACCATGATGTCGAACACAAGCCCCTACAGTGAACACATTAGTCCACTAGGCCACCAGACCCAGCTCTTTCTTTCTTCCCCTTATACATTTTTAACACATATGTGCATGTGAAAATATATCGCGACAAGGCTGACATTCATCTGTCTACAAACACCCAACAAAAGGAAGGTGAATGTCATTTTAGCTCGAGCCCCTCCCACTTCGAATACAGACAAGGGAACTTTGAGTGAACTGGGCATCATGTCGACAATTTTGGAGAATGCGCTCTGAGTGCATATTGAGATTGCGCACTTTAGTGGAGAGTATTGCACATATAGTGGTGGGTTGGGACGACTGATGGCTATTGGAAACAAGAACATTATCTCTGGATGCGTGTGTGCATGGGCCACCGGCATGTGCATCTTTACATGAATAGTATGCACATTTGGGGTGCCTTTAGAACTGGGGGTGGTGCTGTACATCTCCAATGGGCAACCCCTTTGATCCATCATGTTAGACGGTATCCGGCATGCCAAATATTGTAACACAAGATACTACCGGAGTGGGACATTTCCATGTGCCGGTGTCAAACTGGTAGATGTATCATGTTAGACCTGTCATTCTTAAGGGTGGGTTTTCCCCAAACGTTTTTACTACTTTTCTCCTGTTGCTGAAATTCATTCATGTTGGTTTTAGTACTCTGTGCACTTTACGACTGCTAACCAGGACAAAACTATTTGTGCTCACAACTTGAAACATGGTAACATTGGCCTACACATGATTGGCACATTTCATTTACTTTTAAGGCCTTAGTAAAGTGGCACAACATGTACCCAGGGCCTGCAAATTAAATGCTACTAAGGGGCCTCCAGCACTTATTTTTGCCTTTTAAAACATGTCTGAGGCCTGCCATTGCAGCTCGTGTGCAGTTTAAAACTGCTGATTCGTCATGCAAAATAAAACTTTTGCCAGGCCTAAACCTTCCTTTTTAATGCATATATATATTTCACGCCTAAGGTAAGGCCTTAACAGGCCATAGGGCAAGGTGCATTGTATTTAAAAAGTTGGGCATGTACTTTTATGTTTTAAATGTCCTGGTAGTAAAAATCATATAGTCTGGGTAGAGAAGGAAGGAAATTTCCAAAACCAGATGTGGCGTGAAGTCTAGAAGATTCTCCCACTCCTAAAGCTGGTACCAGGTATAAATGCTGGACCCTTAGACCAACTCTTGAGTACACTCCTTGACCTGCGAGGACCTCAGAAGACATGCCTTGTACTTCAAAGGACTGCCCCACTGCTTCAGGCCTAATTTATACCTAAGAGGACTACCCTGCTGCCACCAGAGGACTACTGTGTACGCTCAGCGGACTGCCCTGCTGCTTGAGGGCTCCCTAGCCGCTTGAACCTAGGACTACCAGAGTAAGTCCAAGCACTAGTTGTCTGGCCTCCTCCTCTGAGCTAAAGGGACACAACAACCTCTAGCCTGCACCTGGACCCTGCCTGAAGTGAGTACTGCTCTCTAAGTGGTGCCCACCTAGTCTTGGACACTAAGAAGTGGTGCTAAAGGTGCCCAAACAGCCAAAATCCAAAACGTAGGACTTAAAACTTTTTTCTCTAAAAAGTGAGAGGAGAACCGACAGAAGAGTGAGACCTACCTGCTTGGCGACCCACCCTGTTAGAAATGGGGGTGTCTAGTTGGCAGTGCTATGCACCCTGTCCAAGTAGGGACCCTTCCTTCTAGTCAGACAAAACCAAAACAAAAATCCAACATAGTGAACTCAAAAAATGAGTTTTAAAAGGTTTTAGCAATCCTGTCCATAGGAAACTATGGGTGCGGTGATTTTGCACAGAGTTATTCAAATGCGTCAAAATTCACAAGGCAAAACAGCCGCAGAGGTGGGAAGCATCAGAAAACACAGCGATGTGTTTTGTCCTTGGGGGAGGCGATGCAACAGTTCTGCTGCACGCAGGAGAAGTGATGCGTCGAATCCAGACTGTATGCGAAAGTGAGTTGTCGATTCCAAGACAGTTCTGGTCTGCGGGTACTGCGTTGGAAAAACTTGCCGCACAGGTGTGATGCGTGGAAATCCAGGCACAATGGAGGTTGATGAGGAAGCAGCAAACAGACGCTGCGTCGATTTCTTCAGCCACGTTCCGACGATGCATCTATTCTTTCAGGTGCACAGGAAGGCCTGCGTCAGAGTAGTTGTGGTGGTCTCGGACTACAAGCTGTACTCAGGCTGGTGCGGTTTCTTCGGCCTCTGGCAGGCGTTGTTTCAATTTCTTTAGCCACACAGCAGCGTTGCATGGAGATTCTTCCCACACGGGGGTGCTGCACTGGAAAAACAGGCGCTGGAAGGGCGATGCATTGATTTACAGGTTTCTTGTAGCTTTTTGCAGCAGGAACAACCTCCAAGGCCCCAGAACTGGAATGAAAGTTTTAATTCTAATAATGACTCGGAGGCGAGGATTATGCTCTGCTTTCTTTAGTTTCCAACACCAAGAGATTTAACATTCACAGAAAAAACTCTCTTTCCCAGGAACCCCAGGGAAAGGGCAGTCCAAGAGGTCAACCAATCAACATCCACGCATGTCCTTAGGGTCCGGGGATTACTGGGATATCTCCTCTTTCTTTGACTGTGAACCAAAGGTGTTGAATTTCCTGGCTTCCCTGGCCACAGAGGGTTTGGTTTACCGCACCATAAATTCATACAGATCAGCGATTTCGGCGGGCCATGACCCGGTGCAGGGCACTGCAGTGGGGGAACATCCTTTTGTATGTAAGTTATTGAGGGGTATTCACTTATCCTTGCATCCCCTGCCTAAGTACTCACATTTGTGGGATGTTAACGAAGTTTTACATCTCTTTAAGTCCTGGCCTTCGAATAGGTACCTGTCTCGCAAACAACTCTCTGCAAAGTTGGCTATGCTCCTTTGTTTGGTCTCCTGCAGGAGGGTTTCTGATGTGAGAGCTCTTGATCTCCTCGGTCGGGTTTTTCCCCCCAAGGGGTCACCTTTCATGTTTCATGCCGCACTAAGTCAGACTCTAGGGTAATTTCGTACCCGGCTTTTGATAAGCACCCTAAGTTGTGTGTGGTGCGCTGCCTCAAGGCTTATGAGAACGTGACGGAAGAATATTGTCCTCACAGCGTAAACCTGCTGCTGATTTATCTCAGGAAACCCTTCAAGACTGTGTCTCCTCCCACCATTGCAAGATGGGTGAGATGGGTCATGCGGGAAGCAGGCATTGACATCTCGCACTTCGGTGCTCATTCAGTGAGAGGAGCGATGGCTTCCAAAGCCTTTACCCTCGAAGCGTGTCTCGAGGATATTATCAATGCCACTGACTGGTCATCAAACTTGATGTTTAAAAGGTTCTATTTTAAACCGGTCATTGACATGGCTTCCCTGGTGGTGGACAAGCTTTGAACAAGCATAATCCTGCCATAGAATGAAAAATGTCCTAGTAGATACAAAGGAAAGTTTCAATTCTAGTAAGGACTCGGAGGCGAGGATTATTCCCTCCCAGAGTTCCTGAGGATTCAGTCGCTCTTTGCCACCCTAACCTATGGACCAACAACGCCGTAAGGTATAAGTACTGGTCTCAATATTTTTGGTTTGAGAGTGTTACTGTTCTGGGTATAACTGTATTGGAATTGACGGTTGATTATCCTTGTGCCCTTTTTTCTTATAACATTTCTTCTCATTGGTATAATACCTTTGTGATCCCAGTGACAGTTAAGTTCTGATTCATTCGATATTCTCTTACTTCTCTCAGGACCGGACACATCTAAAACGGACTAATGGAATTCGCTGGACGGTTCACAGTCAAAGAAAGAGGAGATATCCCAGCAATCCCCGTACTCTAAGGACATGCGTGGATGCTGATTGGTTGACCTCTTGGACTGCCCTTTCCCTGGTGTTCCTGGGAAAGAGAGTTTTTTCTGTGAATGTTAAATGTCTTGGTGTTCCAGGCGTGTTTTGAAAAACTGGGGTTTCAGATCCAATACTCATACCCTTTTGGCCTTTGAAGTTGGCAAATTTCAAAGAAAGTCTTTGTTGTTCACACGTTCTTGTTGTGCTCAGCCTTGGCTCCAGACATACTCCAGGTGGGATGGAGAAGACAGCATTGTGAGAGGACAGGTGAAGCCCTATTCAGGTGTCAGTGACAACTCCTCCCACCACTCAAGCCCAGGAAGACCCCTCAGCCTGGTGATGGCTTATCAGGATATGCAGGGCATACCCTCAGCTCCTTTGTGTAACTGTCTAGAGTGAATGCACAAACAGCCCCTGTCAGTCTAAACCAGACGTGGATTCCACAGGCAGGCAGAAACATAGAATGGTTATACAAGAAAAATGCTTACTTTCTAAAAGTGGCATTTTCAAACACACAATTTAAAAACCAAATTCACTAAAAGATGTATTTTTTAAATTCTCAGCTTGGGGATCCCAAACTCCAAGTTTCTATCTCTTCCCAATTGAAAGCCACCGTTGGAAAATGTTACAAGGTAGCTCGAATGATAACCTATCAGAGAGACTGGCCGTGGAATAGTGAAAAACAAAATTGGCAGTATTTCACGATCAGGACATATAAAACACACCAGCACATATACTACCTTTTACATACACTGAACCTTGCCTATGGGGGTACCTTGGGCCTAACTTGTGGGTTTCTTACATGCATAAAAAGGGAAGGTGGGGCCTTGTTAGTGGGTGCACTTGCCAGGTTAACAGGGGATTTTAAAACTGCACTCACAGACGCTGCATTTATCACGTGGTCGCTAGAGTCATTGTCAACACCTTTAAGTTAGAATGAGCTCGGTAGCAATGATGCTACTTTTGCGCACGACACTGTATGTCTTTATTTTTGCAAGACTCTGTTTATGCCTTTCACATGAGAACTCTCTGCTGTGCTCATTCTCTGCCTGTTCCTGGAGTTTTGTCTAAACATTGTGAGCAAGGTCGATAAACACTGACTTCTTATTATGTTCTGGTCAGGCCCTAGCACTTAGACAAAACATACCAATGCAGCTGTTTTTGCTGAAGACTCGTACTTTGATATTATGGGGATGAATGTTTAGGTAACAAACACTTGGAGAGGGACCTTTCCAGGGAAAAGAGCAACCCGCGCCTGTGATGTAGAAATCCGATCTCTGGCCTGCGGTATGAGATCTGCTGACAAAGTCCAGAGATCTTTTATAATATAATAATACTTCTGTTTACGAAGGGAAGGGTGATTAGGCCTTATAGTCCTTTATCCACAGTCTTTATAAAATGACATCTCCCTTTATGATATATAGCCTTGCTACAATGCTAACCGTATTAATATTCTGCATTTTGCTGCTGCTGGTGGCTCGTATACTGCATTTTCTTGTATTTTCTTGTCTCTGTCAGATCTTATTGTGGACAAGACTGAGAGTGTGAGCGAAAGGGTGTGTCTTGTTACCGCGACTCATCAGAGATTTAGGAGTGTTGTGTTCTGGGGTGTCTAATCATTGGTTTCTCTGCTTGTGAGTAGGGGAGCTAGTGAGACTATAGCTAGTCGGTCCTGGGCTCATGGGCACCAAGGCGGTAGGAAGGCTTAGCCCCTATACACCGAGGTCCCATATTCCTGCGCATAGTTCTGTGTATGTACAGAATCCCTGCACCACAATGGCAGGCCTGAGACACGTTTTGCACAAAGCATATAGACCAGCAAAAACGAAGTCTAGTACATAATCAAAAACACAGGAGACAGAGGCAAAAATATTGGGGAAACCACACTAAGGATGCCAGGTCTAACACACCCAAGGTGCATCCCTGATCCACCTGACTTCACAGTAGCTCCTGCTACATTATACTCCTCAGCAGCAAATCCAGTCCAGCTCCTCTTCCTAAGGGTATTCAGCTTCATGGAGCCCTCAACAGCTACAGCCTGAAGCTTTAACCCACTGGAACAAAGCCCAAATGTAGTAATCTTCACTGCGACTTCATCTAGTGGCTTCCCAACAATGATGTCTCCTCCTTGGACACCACTTGCTGCCTTGTCTCACTGAACCTTACCTTCTCAGACATTTTTGTTATAAAATTCTTCTAAGTCTGAAGGTAAGCTGAGACCGGGACCTATACGCTTCTTGTATCTGTTTGTCACTTCATCGCTGTTGGCCATAACTTTTGACTTTGCCACGGGCTCGTGTGACAAGATGGCTAGGGTTGGCTCTTTGATCTTTTATGCACTATTTTTCACAAAAAACTTTAGTAATTCCTAACTACGGTTCGACTGATTGCATTTAATACGTTTTAATGTCAACTAATTTATTGCTAAATTGGTGTGGGATTTTTCTTGTTTTGTGTTTCCTCTTTATTACTGTTTGTGTGCTGCATAAAATCCTTACACATTGCTTCTAAATTAAGCATAACTGATTTTGTGCCAAGCTACCATAGGGTAAGCACAGGTTAATTTAGTAACTTTTTGTGGTTCACCCTCACAGGTATTCTGGTTGTTGCTTGGGAAGGGTTCACACCCCCCTCAATCTAAACCCCAGAAATGGGAGCATGTCTATGAATCATAAGTTAAAGTATCACATTCTGCACTCAGACATTCCAAGATTTGTTTTGAAGCAGTGTTTGATTTATTAATCTTCATTATTTTCTTGAGATAAGCCATTCTGGAAATGTTAGTCTTTGTTAAACTAACTCTTTGGTGATTGAAGCCAGTTGAGGGTCCAGGAGTTCCTGGCTCCGTAGGGTGAACCTGCCTTGGCATACTTTCTGGCTGGACTGTGGACTCCTCAGGTTCAGCGGGACAGAGTATTTATTGCATCTACGTGGAGAACACGTCATTGACTGCCTTTGCTCTCTGAACCCGTTGTCATTACTCTTTGGTAGTCTTGGTGCCGCTGGTCAGGAAGTGTTTGATCACCTTCCTGAAATGTCTCCTCCACAGAGTAGTTTGAGGATATGAAAAAGTACATTGAATCGGTCGAAAGATTGGGAACTACGTCTGGGGAAGAACTGAAGATTATTGGTAAAAGGTTTAGTATGTTTTACAACGAAACAAGCCGGTGATGAATCTGTACATGTGTACTTGGCGAATTTAAGGATCTTGGCAGCTGCTTTCAGATTTGAAAATTCAGCCAGTGTGTCTCTGTTTCAGGACTTACCTTCCATCCAGGTTTTCGGGATGATAATATAATGTTTGCTGAAATGCAAGAGGAGCATGATGCAACCTTGAACAAGTATGGTTTATTCTTAAAGGAATGGGGCATGACAATAAAAAACGAAAAATGTCAATTCGGTGTACTGGGGGTTGACTATTTTGATCATTGTGTCACCAAGGATGATGGAATTAAGCCTAAACTGGACCTAGTTAAATCTATTGTGGAAGATCCTACCCCCTCTGACAAAGATGCACTGAACTCATTCATTGGTTTGAGCAAGTACTATGCGGGTTTTGTTTGCGGATATAAATGCTTTATCGATAGATTCGCTAAATAAGTTGTTACTTACAAAGGTATACTCAAGAGAAACCCTTTTTTGAGGTTAATAGTTTATTGTGGAAGCTTCTGCACTCGGCTGTGTGTATAAAAATAAATGTTTGGCCACAGTTGATGCTAGTGCGATGGGACAAGGTGTTTCTTTATAAAGATTTGATAGAGTGGGAAGAAGAGTAGCCTTCTTATAAGGTACATTGAAAGGTTAAGAGGTCACTACAGCATGGTAGAGAAGGAGGCCTTAGCCTGTGTGTGGGTGGTGCAAAGTTGAAAACTATTTGTCGAGCATTAAGTTTGAGATCTACACACATCATATCCCTTTATGAAGTCTTATGGGCGAGAATGGTGTGGGCAAAGCGTGTGCCAGGCGAGTTAGGTTGGTTGCCAAACTGCACATGGACGATTTTAATATTACCTATAGTCTTGGCACAGTCACCATCAGAGCAGACTGCTTGTCAAGATTACAGGAAGACCTCTCCACGGCACCTCACATATAGTTAAAAATAAGTACGGCTCAGTGCACTTCTCTTCCAGTACCAGCCATTGTATGGTATTACTGCAAAGGCAGATGGAATCTTAACAGAACAAAAAGTGGAATGGTGCACTCATAAACAAATTAATTAATGAGTCTCTAGGTCAGTGGTCTTCAAACTTTTTGATGCCGAGACCCCCCATCAAAGGTTTTTAGGTGAAAGGACCCCCCTCTCTAGTCAGAAACTATTATCTTACAATTTTACAATTTGCTTTTAACTCTGCCATGTAGGTACGTCAGGTGCATGCATGGAAGGACATACATATGCATATATCATCATACAAAGACATTCCTTTCTCATTATCACAAGGCAGTATAACAATCTGCCAATTTTTTCTGCACGTTTACATAGAATATTTTAATAAAAAATTAATAGTGTTATCCATTTAAAATGCCACTGCCTTTAACAACTTTAGACGGATGAAACTCTGAATTACGTTTTCTTGCTTTTATCCAGCAATTTACAGGTCACACACCTCTCAGCAATGCGCACTCAACTCACTGAGCTACCGTACCATTTTGGTTCAGTGTTTACAAAAAATGAGACAAGATTTGGACAATAGGAATAGTAGGGAAACCAGGTAGAAATGTTGGGACCACTTCCTCTGTGAATAGCATGGGAGTCGTCTCTTTAGATCAGAGTCCCCCCTGTACATTTGATAAAGAATCTTGAAATCAGATTTAATTTTGACCTACCATTGTATAAATAGATTTGCTGAATGACTAAGAACTGTTTTTTACAATTAGGTATACTAAAACAGGTTAGGTTTCTGTTCAACATCCAGCAAAGAATACAGATTTTCAAGGTTTTTGTGACTGTGAGGTTTGATTACAGTAATGCTGTATATCTGGGGATCCTACAAAAGCCTCGAATAAACTGTAATTAGTACAAAATGCCACAACGTGACTCATACTAAATATTAAAAAACACACGTCCTTCTCAAAGTGCCTAAATAAACATCATTGGCTTCAGAGTTTTCAGAGGGTTAACATTAAATACATATGCTTAGTTCATAAAGCATTATATGGCCGTAGACATAACCCTCTTACCCACAAATCTAGGTTCTGCACCCCAAGAAAACGCTTGGTTATTTATGGTTCCCAAGTTTCAGAGAACTTTATGGGGAAAGATGGTTTTCAGTGGCTGCAGCAATGCTCTAGAACTGGCTTACACTTAATCTAAGAAGAGAATACTCCTTGCTGGGATGTAGACTAGAGAGCTACTAAACGCCTGGCTTTTCCACCACAAGGCTCCTGTGATTTTATGACTGGTTAGTGATTTGCAGAAATGGTCTTTGAAGAATGAGCGCTGAGGTACCTACCTGGATATAGCGCTTTAGAAGTGGCCAAATATAAATAAATAATATGCAGATAATTGCTCCTCTAATCACAAACATTGATCGCCAAAAATAATCCTATATAAGGATGTGGGGTTTGGTGCAGCATTAGACTGAACGTTGGTACCTGCTGCCATCATTTGCTTGGCAGATCATATGCTACTCATAGCAACCAGGGACATAACAAAGGCCTCCGCATGTGAGAGGGCCCCTTCAGCAGATCTTGCAGGAGGGCCACCCCCCTCACGTTCTGTTACGCCACTCTCTATTAACTGGAACAGCACTCTCGTATCCTGAGAAATCTAAGCCAGGCAGACAGCTAAACACACCTTACTGCCAGTGTGCTGCTGGCCTGAAAGAAATGTAAATGTGCACACCGAGTTAATCTGCAAATCCTTTACATTTGCAGATTAACTCGTTGTGCACATTTGCATTTCTTTCAGGCCAGCAACACACTGGTAGAAAGGCGTGGTTAGATGTCTGACTGGCTTTGATTTCCCAGCACAGGAGAGTCCCTGAATTAAACTCCAGGGAAAGCATTTCAAATAGGTCTGGGACATTTTCTTTCAGCAAATGAAGAGCGTGACCCCCTACCCATGCTTCCATGGCCCCCCTGGGGGTCGGCCCCACAGATTGAAGACCTCTGCTGTAAACTAACAAAATGTTTCTCAACAGACAGCAGCCGCGCTCTCCTAGGCAAGACCTAAAAATGCATCCTGGTAGTGTTCCACTTGTTCATGGTTGTCATCAATTACGTATGTAAGAGGTTTTACCTTAATAAAGTAAGTGGCAAGGCTCATCCTCAACCTCCCACTCACACTCACATCACCCTGCACCTCAAAGAGCTCCACTGGCTCTCAATCCGCAAATTAATATTCTTCAAACTCCTCACACACACATACATTGCCTTACACAACATTGGCCCCACGTACCTCAAAAACCGAAGACCTGGCTCTTCACCTAGACTCGACAATGGCTCAGCCCATACAGCTCCTGCTTCAGCTCCAGGATACCCTCCTGGGTGAGTTGTGCGCTCTACAAATACTAATAACATAACACACCATGTCCAAACAAGTGTGCATAGAAAAACCCAATCCGTGCACCCTGTAATCATGGGTACATCGTGTCTCTGTTTGAAAATGTGTAGCACACTGGGGTCTCTGATGAACAATGGCAATATGATAAAAATCTGAACATATGGCACCTAACACTGTAGTCATGTTAAGGGTGGGGGGTAACACTGCCACCAGTGCTTGGGCTAAATGCTTACCCTGATCAGTTTCAAGACTCCTCCCAAGTTTCCAGGAGCAGCACAAGCATGTTGTAGGCCCCATATACCATAGCAGTAGGCTGCATCTTTTTTGGGAACGCCGCATGAAAAATTGCAGTCCTCCTTTGCACGAAGGATAGAAGATTGCACAGCACTGGAGTTACAGAGCTTTGCAGCCTGGTGATATCATCTGCAGTGCGGGTGCTAACTGATTCTGCTGTGTGCCACACAGAGCCTTGTGGAATAGTAAAGATGACCCAGCATTATGGAATGTAGGATTTGCATTAAAGATACAACCTTGAAGATTCCTACATGAAGACAACCACAGAGAGGTAATCTACTTATGACATGTGCAGTTTCATAAATCACACACCACATGTAGGGTCCATACTCAAAATATTGCTTAGACCATCCTTTGCACCTGGTTCAACTTGGCATTCGGGTTTGATGATGGGCCTCCAAAGAGAAACTCAATTTACAAGCATTAGCAATCATCTCTTCAAGACACAAATCATTGTAGGTACTGCATAGAGGTCAGGGTTCATCATAAAGACACTTTAGCTGTCAAAAATTGAGACTGAGGTTTGCACCAGCTTCTGCCATTTTGCGTAGTAAAGCTGGGCTTTATTGAACTGAATCCTTATGTAAGCTTTGGCTCTAAATGTTCACTTCTTCGAGTGACATTATGAACACAACTGTGCCCAGATGACTGGCACAGGAAAATAAGTCTTTAAATCCAACGAATTTGCATTGAGGGCTGCCAAAGAGAGAGAGGTGAAGCAACACAGGTCAGTATCGTAGTGGGGGCTGCCATGGGACCGGTGGGTTGGTGAACTTGATCCCAATAAAACGGTAAATTAGTTATTTGTGGCCTCTTCCATCTGCAGACAAAACGTTAATAAATAATGGATCGGGAACACCAAGAGGCCATAGGCAAAGGAAAATGAGGAAAGAAAATCATGTCATGATGAACAAAGGGGACAACACTTGGAGAGGGGCAAACAGAAAAAGTATGCATGAGAGAAATATAACAAAGAAAAAAGCATGAGACAAAACATATTTAGAAATTAAAGAATGAACAGGAGAAAAAAAGGAAAGATGAAAGGAAGAACGGTGAAACAGTAAAGGTGAAAAATAGGATAGACGGGTGTAGGAATGAATGGATGGAAGACTGAAAGAATAGAGTGAAAGGATGGAGTGAAAAAGTGAAACAACGGATAGGTGTAAGGGAGAAAAGTATGTTATTGGTGTTTGTATAGCTCGAGGGTCACCTGTAAGGGTATTAGCGCGTGTAGGGATGAAAGAGTGAAAAGATTGAGAGATAAACGGATGAATGAGTGAACGCATGCTGAATGGACAGAGAGTACATGTGAAAGGGTGTATGAAAGGGTGAATGGATGGATGCTGGATGGACGGAAAGGTGAAGGGATTGATGGATGAATAGATGGAAGGGTAAAAGGATTGATAAATGGATGGAAGGAGGATGAAAGGGTAAAGGTCAGGTTTGTTCACTCTGTGTGTCCGTTGTAGAGGTATGGTTCAAGTGGGGGTGTTTTAGTGTTCTAGCTACTGCCTTGATTCAGGTTTAGCGTCACCTCTGCGTGGGTGCGTGATAATAAAGCAATTATGTAGTGTATTGTCTATCAGGAGGGAGCAACTGGCTGGGCGGGGGTATTTAAAGGCGGGCTCGTTGTCCACATGCACTGCATTAGTAAATCAGCGTAGAGGGGGTTTAATTGCAGCGGACCAGAGAGGTTAATTTTTTATTTTTGCATCTTTTATATAGCGCGAACTCGACCCGAAGGTATTGGAGCAGACATGAGCACCGTATTTACATAACATATTCAGGCACGGGGAGGTTAAGTGATTTGCCCAGAATCACAGGATGTGGACGTGACCCCGAGGCTCGAACCCTGGTTTCCAGCGCCAAAGTCGGCCGTCCAGCCGACGGACCACATCCTCTCTTCATTCGACCCCTCTTTTCCTGAAGCCCCGACACTGTGCTGGAGAGTGCTAATAAGATGGGCCTAAACTCAACACAAGACCTTTGACTTTTTGTGACATAGTGTGACAAGGTGCTCTTTGCGGGCACCACACCATTTTTGCACTGCTCCACTGCAGGTGGTGTGAATCGCAGGGATTTTTGTTACCTTTTAAATCTGCAAATGGTCCTTAACGACATGTGAAAAACTCAGGAGATAAGACTGCAGACAGCCCAGCGGAGCCCACTGCAGCTCGAGCAGAGACACACTACGGGGGAGGAGGGGGGCTGAATCCCTTGTCGTGCCTCGCAGAAGTGTGACCAGGAATGCGCGACCCCCTTTCCATCACTTCACGGCCCCCCTGGGGATCGCGCCCCCCACTTTGAAGACCCCTGCTCTAGGTCCATTAGACAAATTCCTGTTTTATTCAAATCCAATATTCAAAGTCGTAAAATCTTAAGATTAGAAGCATCCAGTCAACGCGTTTCGTTCAAGCTGTCTTGAACTTCATCAGGGCTAATATTTGTATATATTGTTAGGTATCAATTTTGATTTCCATTTGGTCCATCAATTGTTTTCTCTATTATTCACTCTGCGTCACAAGTGTCTGTAGTTTGCTACGTGGATAATTGTTCCCCTAATCCAATACCTGTACCAGCATTGCAAAATGAAAACGCAGCATTCAGTTCTTCATGCATTTATTCATTGGATTTTATGACTTTGAATATTGGATTTGAATAAAGCAGGAATTTTTCTAATGGACCTAGTCTCATTAATTCATTTGTTTACGGGTGCACCATTCCACTTTTTATTCTGCTTGTCAAGATTAGCTCACCCTGGGGAAGATGAACAACAGGTGGATGGTAATTTTGATACGTGTGTGGTTAAATGGGTTGACGCTTGTAAAGAAACAAATTGTGTCATGCAACTGTACAAATGGATGCTTGTGTGTTAGAACAAAGACTCTTACCAATTACTGATTAAGTGTGTTATGCACACTCAAACACCAATTAATTATTCATACACTCAGTGTCTCACTCCTCCATCAAACACTGACTCATTCTCACATTCCCCCACTCACCTATCCACTCACACAAACTTGTCAATGAATGAATGAGAGCTTTTATTAAATCTAAGGTACCTTTTCCCTCAATTGTGAGTCAATTGATGCAGGGGATTGTGAGGCATGGAGGACCTGATCCGCAAAGTGCCTCTGCACTCGTGAAGAAGGACCTGTGAGGGAGTCTCCACTCTAGTAACGTGTCTTCCGCAATGAGAGTTCGCACTGTGGAGGCCTTTTGTGAATCTGGCCCGGAGTCTCTCCTCTGCAGCAGAAGCCCTCATCAGGTTATGGATAGCTTGGAAGATGCAGGATGTTCATCGCAAAGCAGCACTTGTCCCATCCTCCCTATGTAGAGTCAATAGACAAGTAAAGAACACAAACAAGGCAGATGTCAAATCAAATCAAAAATAAGCTTTATTCGGAAAGTTGATTTCAATCCATAAAAGCGTATACATTATAACATATCATACTGAATACATATACACATAAAAAAGTTTATAAAATCCTATATGTACAAGATATAGTGCAAGGAAATTATCGGTACAAAATTGGAAAAAGCGAAAGCAACTTTACAGCTCGAAAATATACAAGTCGTTATTTCAAATTTATCTGCCCTGTAATTAAAAAATTTTGTGAAACTGGAGACCAAAAACAATATAATGTGCGCCCCCTACTGCGTTATTAGGATGCAGTTGGGGGATAAAACCAAAACAACGTTTGGAGCTATGTCTTTAAACCAATAATACTGTTTGTCCATCTGTTCACCTAGAACCTAACTGGGAAACATTTATATATCATGTGAAGGCGATAAAGAGAATCCACCCAGCAAATATATAATACAATATTAACAACTTTAAAAGTCCATATATACAAAGGTGCTAAAAATGAGTTAACAGTTTTTTAGGGCAAAATAGAAGAAACATATGCCCCCAGCTGCTTTTTTAGGATGCATTGGGGGATAAATCCAAAACAACGTTTGGTAACTGATGTCTGCTGTTCTTCTAAAAATTTGCTCTATTCACAAAGAATCTAGAACAATACTATTTCTGTGTTTAATCAAATGTTTTAAAAAGACGGCAACATTGTAATTTATACTGTTGTTATCAAGACATTGTAGGGCCAAAAATGCTGGTCGACATTGACGAATTCCCCAAAGTTTAAAAATTGGTTTCAACCATCTCTTTCTGTGTTCATCATAAAATTTACAAAATAAAATGACATGAATTGTTGATTGCACAGAAATGGAATCACATGGACAGGGTAAAAGTTCGTTAGACCAGTTATTGACAGTTGGAAAAGTCACCAGCCTATGGAAAACATTTAGACGGAAGCGAGTGAGCACAAATCTATCATAACTTTTATCTGTGTTTTGAAGATATAATTGCATGCCTAGTGAAGTAGATATCATTAGGTTATGGCTCACTGATAGTTTTGTGGCTTCATTGGTTAGTCTCAAACTCTCCATGTGATTCATACAACGTTTCTTAAAGTCTTTCCTTGCAATAGCTGTCATGGAAAAGGGATTGTTAAAATAATCGGGATTACCAATGTCTGTCATAAAATCCTTCACATACTTAATCCATTTAATTTCGAGGCAGTGGTCCAGTTTGAGAACATCTTGAAGCACCAATTGATTAAAGTGGTTTGTTTCTGACTTCCAAATACGGTGCCATAAAGTTACGGGTTGAATTTTTATAATGTCCGTGATGTAAGAGACTCCCAGCTCAGCATGGCAAACGAAAGTGGAAGTTGAAGCTGGAACTGCTAATAGATATCTTAGAAATGCGTTTTCCACTTTCTGCAATTCAAATACATTCCTATGTCCCCAGATCCCTGCCCCGTATGTTGCCACGCTTATACATTTTGCTTTATAGATTTTGATCAGTTCTGATGGTGGTCTTTTCCCCAGTTTTTGTGAAAAATTGACAAGGGCAGTGGTGGCTCTCGTAAAAAGGAGTTTTCTTTGTATGATTGCTTGGTTCCATGTGCCCTTATCATCTATAAGTATTCCCAAGTAAGAGTAAGTAGGTGTACTGGCCAATTTATTCCCGTTTAGGTAGATATCTTTACTCTTTTTGCTACCATTGCCACAGTTCATCACAAATGTTTTTGAAATATTGATATTTAAGTCGATGCCTTGCATATATTTGTTATACAATACTAATGCCTTCTGGAGAGCTATGGGGGTCCTAGCTAGGATCACAGCGTCGTCAGCATACAATAATGCTGGTATACGTCTAGGGGTCGAGATTTGCTGAACCTGGGGGACGTCCTGGGTTCCATCCAGTAAAGCCTTCTCAAGGCCGTTTGTATAAAGAGTAAAAAGGAATGGGGCCAGGACGCACCCCTGTCTAACCCCTCTAAGTACTTTAAATGACGAAGTACATTCTCCCGCTTTTCCGTATCGAACTCTCGCTGAGGCATTGCTGTAGAGGGCTTTTAAAAAATCTATTAAAGGTTCCTCTACTTTCATTTCCTTTAAAATATGCCACAGTTTATCGTGAGCAACACAATCGAAGGCTGAAGAGAGGTCAACAAACGCAAGGTATAGTTTCCCTCTCTTCGCCCTCGTGTATTTGCCCAACAGAATGGCTAGATTAAGTCCCTGGTCTATTGTCCCCAGGCCTTCTCTGAAACCGAACTGTAAGTCAGACAGTATGTTCTTGTCTGCAGCCCAGGTTTGCAGCCGCGTCAGAAGGATCCTTCCTGCTACTTTTCCTAGTGAATCCAGGAGTGAGATTGGTCTGTAGCAGGAAGGATCCTGTCTATTGCCCTTTTTGTAAATAGGGACCATGATGGATTCCGTCCAACTGTTAATGAGGCCCTGAGAAGAGGTAGCATTGAGAACGCGGGTTAATATTGGTGCCCAGAGATCTGTGTTATATTTATAGATGTCTACCGGGACCCCGTCAGGACCAGGGGCCTTGGAGCCTTTACTTTCATTTAGTGCAATTAGGACTTCCTCAAGTGAGAAAGATAACTCAGTGGTAAGGGGGATAGGAACTTCATATTGCGGTGGTGAATTTGAGGCAAAACTATTTCGCGACTCTAAGTCGCCAAAAATTCTTGTGAAGTGATTCACCCATTGGGCCTCGTCAATAGCTATTTCTATTGATGGTTGATTATCCGTTGAAAGAAACGGGGACCTAATTACTTTCCAGAATTTTTTGATATCATTCTGGTTGCTTGCCCTATGTAGATCCTCCCACAATGATTCTTTTAATACCTTTTTCCTGGTCGCGATAGCCTGATTGTAACTTTTCCTTGCTTGCTGGACTGCTAGTCCGTCTTTGTCCCTATTATGGATGGCTCTTTTTAAGGTGCGATGGGCATTTGTGCAGGTTTTATCGAACCATTTTGATTTCTTAGGGTCTGTGTTTTTCTTGTTTACAATCAGTGTGTTTTTTATAGTAGTTGTAATGGAAATAAAACTGTCTATGATAGTCGATGAAGGGGTATTCTCTTCCAAGCAGGACATTATATGGGGTAGGGCCTTAGTCACCACTGAAGAAGTAATGGTTTCTGGGTCTACTAGTTCCCATTTTAAAGAGAAACCATTCAGACTATCAATAGCAAGATTGGGACAATTGTGACGGAATATATTCGTTTTGCGTTTAGTGAGGGAATTGGAACTTTTCCTCATGATATCTACGGTCTGTGGGAAGTGGTCGCTAATAGCGATCTTATGGGTGGTAAATTGCTTTACCCTGTTTTCGAGATTATTTGATGCAAGAATAAAATCTATTACAGAGCCTGTTCCTCTCCCATTATAAGTGGGTAAGAATGCAGTTGGAGGGATCACTAGTTCATTTGCGAATCCCAGGTTCAGCATAAATAGAGATTCATTCAGAGCACCCCCCAAAGTGTTATGAGGAAAGTGTGTAAGATTATAATTGTCCACGTCAGTCATACCACAAATCCTATTATTATTTTTGGGGCACAACTTAACGTTAAAATCCCCTCCCCAGATGATTTGGGCGTCACCTGAGTTGACCAGCTGAATGTCATGAACAGCTTGTCTGAGGTGATCGATAACTTTAAGTTCGTTCTCTTTTGGGATGTTGTTGTAAAAATTGACGAGTATTAAAACGTCTTTCCTATCTAATGTGAGGGTGAGTATTTGAAAATAAGAATTTGAACATTCTAGTTTGACTTTTTTTAGTACCACAAGATTGGATAAGTATATACATAGGCCTCCCTTTGGTCTTCCATAAGGGGAGGGAGAGGCTGGAATATGGAAAGTTTTGAAGCCATTGATATTAATTGCGCTTACCGACCAAGTCTCCTGCAGACATAAAATGTCCGAGCTTTTAACAAAATCAGTGAAAAGGTCGTTGTGAATTTTTGAGTATAGGCCCCATATATTCCAGTATGTAATATTAATATAACCTTCCTCTTTCCTAGATATTATAAATGGAAGGTCAGCTAGTCTTGGGGCCTCTGTTTCCTCTAAAGTAGGATTCAGGTTGATTTTATTATTGCAAGCTATAGCGGGTGTATCCTCCTGCATTGACTTATGCCGTGGCTGCCTTTCGGTGTCAGCGACTGTTGCTACTAAATCAATCTCAATCTCAGGAGAGCTCCTTCGAGGATGGGGAAGCGAGCAGATGTCGGAGTTCCCAGCTAGACTCCTAGCTCTATTTAATGGCTTTAGGGAGAGTCAATCTTGATCGTCTAGAGAGGTGAATACACCAAAACGATTACGGACAGGGATGTTAAATTTTTGGTTCAACGAAAATTGATGATAAACCGAATTCATTTGTTCGGAGGGAGGGCGATAGAAAAAGCCTAGGGGAAGAATCTTAATCCCTTTGTCGAATATATTTTTTGGCGCGGACCCCAAAATTTTTCTAACTAACCAGGGGGATCTAAAAGTCAGTATCAGGCAGTCGCCCATAAAGGATTTCCTTGATCTTCCTATCCATCCTATTCTGCGTATCATCTTGAACTCTTCGAACAGGATGTTAGTGTCACCCACTCTGTCTCCCAACCAATGTAGTGCTTTGTTCCTTAATGATTCGTTGCTCTCCTGATCGTTTAGGCCTAGATGGGGAACATTGCCCAAAATCACTGTATAAGGAGTACATGCTGGAGGAAGATCAAGATGTAGAGGATGAGACGCCTTTACAGATGTTGGATTAATAGCAGAAGAGGAGTGACTATTAGAGACTGTGTGAGACGGCATGACTGTATTATGTGGTGTCTTTGTTACCCTAAGCTGTTTGGTACTTTCAGTTGTGGGAGTCTCTACAGGTGCGTCAATATGGGAATGAAAGGTTCGAGATTTCCTGGTGTAATTCACGCTGTTACTAGTGGACCTTAAGCTGGGGGATGAGATAGGTGTATCTTCTTTACGCGAAAGAAGTTTCGCGACCTGGGACTCAATCTGATCTAGTCTAGAACCGATCGCCTCAACAGCTTCTCTAACGAAAGCATCAAGAATTTTAATGGAAGAGAGGATACATTCCGGTTCAGTCCCCTTGTTATGTTGTTGTATGGGGTTATTTGTTGCTATATGGGATGTATCAGGGAGTTGTGTTGAGTTTTTAGCCCTGTCTTGGGTTTTTTTCTTGCCAAAAATGTCCTTACCTCTATGTGGCCTAGATTGACTAACCACTTTTGTGCCTTTACCTTGTTTCCCTAACTGTTTCTTAGTCAAGTTTTTCCCCTTATCTTGTTGTACTAAGTTTTGATCGCTGTTGTTGTGTACTATTATGTCATTTGTAATATTTTGGACACACCCATTAACTGGTATTGCAATATCTGTACTCACAGTCGAAATAATGGGGTTAATGAGAGTGAGTTGATCGTCCCCCTCACTGACTTCTTCATTCACCAGAGTACCCGCTGCTAATGATTGTTCTACTGAGGAGATTTGTTTTTCAATTGCCCCCATTGCCCCGGTCAAATATGTTAGTAGAGATTGCTTTTTTGGCTTCTTTGTGTCCATTCCCTCTATTGGTTCGCAGCTCAATGCTTTCCTTTTGCCCATGATAAAGAGAGATATTCAACTATATCTAAGGGCGTTTATTTTGCCCACAGTCTGGTAGATGTAATCAAAAAAGTTCGGATCAGTTAGTGTTACAGGAATGGATGGCAATTACCTGCGGATGAGCACCAATCCTTGAGGGAAGATCGTGATGGGAAGATGTAAGGATATAAGGAAAAACCACGATGGGTGGTCCAGTCCGGTCTCACACGGGCACAGACGGGCAAGGACGGGCCCGCCCTTGGCCCGGGCTTCGCCCGGGCGCTGCCCGCGCGCGTCCCGCGCTGCGTGAGCGCCTGCTCGGATTTAAAGCAGACCGGCGCTGAATAGCGTCGTCATCAGCGTGCGCTGCCAAGGGGAATGCTGGGATATGGAGTTTGAACAGGCCGTTTCCCTCACGGCGGTGTTACTCCGTGGATATTCAGCCCCGCAGCACCTCTGCGAGCCGTTCCCCTCACGGCAAGTAGGTAGGTTATGGATCTCTGCTTTCTCTGCGTCCTGTAATGAGCGTCCCGCGCTGCGTGAGCGCCTGCTCGGATTTAAAGCAGACCGGCGCTGAATAGCGTCGTCATCAGCGTGCGCTGCCAAGGGGAATGCTGGGATATGGAGTTTGAACAGGCCGTTTCCCTCACGGCGGTGTTACTCCGTGGATATTCAGCCCCGCAGCACCTCTGCGAGCCGTTCCCCTCACGGCAAGTAGGTAGGTTATGGATCTCTGCTTTCTCTGCGTCCTGTAATGAGCGTCCCGCGCTGCGTGAGCGCCTGCTCGGATTTAAAGCAGACCGGCGCTGAATAGCGTCGTCATCAGCGTGCGCTGCCAAGGGGAATGCTGGGATATGGAGTTTGAACAGGCCGTTTCCCTCACGGCGGTGTTACTCCGTGGATATTCAGCCCCGCAGCACCTCTGCGAGCCGTTCCCCTCACGGCAAGTAGGTAGGTTATGGATCTCTGCTTTCTCTGCGTCCTGTAATGAGCGTCCCGCGCTGCGTGAGCGCCTGCTCGGATTTAAAGCAGACCGGCGCTGAATAGCGTCGTCATCAGCGTGCGCTGCCAAGGGGAATGCTGGGATATGGAGTTTGAACAGGCCGTTTCCCTCACGGCGGTGTTACTCCGTGGATATTCAGCCCCGCAGCACCTCTGCGAGCCGTTCCCCTCACGGCAAGTAGGTAGGTTATGGATCTCTGCTTTCTCTGCGTCCTGTAATGAGCGTCCCGCGCTGCGTGAGCGCCTGCTCGGATTTAAAGCAGACCGGCGCTGAATAGCGTCGTCATCAGCGTGCGCTGCCAAGGGGAATGCTGGGATATGGAGTTTGAACAGGCCGTTTCCCTCACGGCGGTGTTACTCCGTGGATATTCAGCCCCGCAGCACCTCTGCGAGCCGTTCCCCTCACGGCAAGTAGGTAGGTTATGGATCTCTGCTTTCTCTGCGTCCTGTAATGAGCGTCACACATCTGACAAACTCTAACTAAACCTCTAAGTGCCCCAGCAATTCATAATTGAATTAAGCATTAAACAATATTGAGTGGCCCCTTGCTTTAAGGATAAGATTTGATCCATTTGCCACCAGCAACTCGTTTGTTTCTCAATCTCTAGCTGCCATGTTGAGCCTCAGAGCAGAGGCTGGTGGTGCAAGTCCACTGCCGTGTCATGAATGATGCTGCCCTACCTTCTTTGGGAGCGAGAGGTACTCTGTCGAGCCGGAAGAAGTGAGAGGTGCCAAGTTAAATCACAGCGCCTCTTACATAGGTAGCAAAGCAGAAAAATAATATGAAGAAACAAAAGACAACACTGGATCAAAATATGACTATCAATATTTATTTAATCAAATACATGCTTATTCTGGCCTTGCACTTTTGTATAGTAGGACAAGTAGCAAGCTGCATGCTGTCATATTCCAGATTTTTCCATTCCCCTCTTACTTGGACAAATGCACGTTACTGCAGAAAAGCAACTTAGATGTGATCACATCAACTCTCTTATTTCCCACTCATGGACACCAGCAGAAACAAACACTAATTGCTTTGCCACTTCTGAGGGAGTAATGACCCAGAACCCATATGCCAACCAAAGGCCAGGCCTTGTCACCCTAAGTAGGAAGACACCAAGAGAAAACAAAAGTAGCAACACTGGGGGCAACAAGGCACCAGGAAGACCACATCAATGCTGCGCTCACTAACGGGGGCAGGCTCCTACCACCAAACCGGTGAGCCCCCACACATCCACAGTCATAAAAAACAACAGAAAGGACATGCCAAGATATGTGAAAGTACAGTGGTGTAGCAAGGGGGCAGGGGTGGTCCACCCAGCCGGCACAAGCTCTTACCTGTGGCAATCGCGGGGCAGCAAACACACGGATCGTCAGCAACCCCCCCATCTCTTACCTGCAGCCATCACGCGGCGGCAAATGAAGGGAGCGCCAGCAAACCCCCCGCCGCTCTTACCTACGGCCATTGCGGGTAGCAAACGCACGGATTGTCAGCAACCCCCCATCTCTTACCTGAAGCCATCGAGGGGCGGCATAGCAGGGACCGCCACGGACAGCCAAAGGTCTAATTACACCACTGTGAAAGCTACCCATGAACCGAAAGCTTTTCATGGGTCAATGGCAAAAAAGGACCAGTGCATCCGAAATACAATGTAAATACTCACCTCTCAACTCAGTCTCAAGTCCACCTACAGAGAGCTTGGAGCCAAACCACAAACCACACAGCCAAGACCAGTGCTACACCAACACCCAAAAGCAACCCAGTCACCTCACGATCTCCTACCACAGGAAACTCAAAAGGAGGTGGGGTGAAGTAAGGGGTTAAAAGGAGCAGTGGAGGCTGGCTCAGGCCTCAAGGTAGCTTAGCAGA
This sequence comes from Triturus cristatus, assembly GCF_964204655.1. NCBI lineage: Eukaryota > Metazoa > Chordata > Amphibia > Caudata > Salamandridae > Triturus > Triturus cristatus. The sequence goes on along the minus strand of NC_140590.1, from coordinate 133,880,259 downwards.
GCTCCTTAAGAGTAGGTCGACATTAAGACCCCCCTGCCCCCCCTAAAAATGGAGACTCAAATACACATCCCTAAGCTCTCAAAAATGTGGAGAATTATTGTGTAGGTAATTTTAGCGAATATGTATATTTTAGGTTGTGAGATGAACATTCAAAACTCATGAAAGTATACATAATTGCCACATCTGCACGTTTGCCTGGCTCTGCTGCTGCTGAAGAGGTAGCATATCATCACCTTTCCCTCACCTACTCTTTGTCATGCAGTGTGTTTATAAATCTGATCTAATGGCCCTCTGTATACTTGAATTGCTCTCATTGTGGGTTCCCTCTTGATTCTGCTAGTATGATGAACCTTTGAGCCTCTTACAGGGCTAATCCTTCCGTGAATGGTTGGGCTCCTGGGTCCTTCCCCCACAGCTTCCACGTCTAGGCATGTCTTATGAGTTGTAGATCGTGGCCCAAACATGCCTTAGATGTTTATAACTTACTGTAAGAGAATCATTGGGATTTAATGTTTTTAATAGAAACCTGGCTTATGGAGTCCTCTGAATATTGGTGTAGTCATCCCGCTTGGGTTTCAAATCCAGCATATTGATCTGGTGGGCAAAAATGGGGATGGTGTAGCACCAAGCCTACTTTTTTTGCTCTATCTCTAAATTTAAAACATAGCAAATATTGAGGGATTGGCTTTCACTGTGGTTTTAGCACCCTCCTTTGCTTTATCTGGTTCACTAATCTACAGACCACCTGATTGTACTACTAGTTCCCCTCACCTTTTGATGGATGTGCTTGGCCAATTGTCACTACTTCACTCAATTTCCCGGTGTTAGGTGATTTTAATTTGCATGTAAATGACCTGAATTGTAGGACTGCTCAGCAGTTTTTGGCCACTCTCAAAGGATTTAATTTTGAACAGTTAGTAAAGAACTCCACAAACTAGACAGATCATACACTGGATCTTATCTTCTCTGATCCTTCGATTGTTCTGTTGAAGCTTGCTCAAAGGCTAAATCTGGCCTGAGCATTCTCTGTGTCTATTAGAGGTTCTGTCAAGTAGGCCCAGTAGGTCGCTGTTCAGAAAACCATCAGAGCTTGGCATCAAATCTCAAAACCCTATCTAGTTGAGGCGTACCAATCTATTCCCATCAATTCCCAGGTCTTTAGATCAGGATGCTGATGGTTTTAATGTTTGGATATCGGAGGATTTAGATCTTGTTTCCCGGTTTAAACCTTCTACCTCTGAGAGATCAAAGCCATCGCTCCATGTTTCTCATCTGCATTAAAGGAGGAGAATCCTGATGGAGCAAGGTTTAGTGATAAAAGAGACTTGCTCGGATGTAATCCTCTCAAATAACGTGTAGCACTATAATCAACCTGTTTTGTGAATATTAATATTGCATTAAACACGACATACAGTATCCAGGGGAAGCTTTCCTATGTGTATTACTAACAAGTAACCCGAGTGTCTTAATATGGCCGCAAAAAACACGGGAACTTCATTGCGCATGCGTCTCCTGCATCTACGTAGTATAACGTATTCTGTTGCTTGGTGGGAAAACCTTGCAGCTGCACAATAGCTTTTAAATATGGCCGCTTGAAACTCACACATTAACGCATATGCTACTGCTTGAACTAAAACTCGTAAGTTCTACTAAACACTAATGCAGAAGATTTAAATAAATAAATAGGGATAGAGTAGAGATCAGTGGTATACAGTGAAATAAATTATTGTCACATTCTAACGTGTCTTTTTCTGACTTTATTATTAGTTCTCGTTTGTGCCTCGGAGGGTGACTAAACCCCTACCCACTTGATGTTCACACAGGTGTACAAGAACCTGCTGAAAACCCTGTGACAGCACCACTTGAAAGACAGCCAAGGCCACATTGGCCAAAGACGCCTGGGAGCATAAACCCCTGAACCGGACGAAAGCAACAATTTTGAATAAAATGTATGAACTTGAATTGATCATAATGAGAAATGCGGGTGGGAATAAAGCTATGGGAAAGTAAATTAAGGGGTGGAAACATAGAGCAATGGTCCACAGTAAAATTATTACTTTTAATATGGTGTGATGAACTTACCTCTTTGCCCTGACCAATCAGAATAAGGGAAAACACAGAAATTGCAATATTGGGGGGAGGTACATGGTTATAGAATAGTATAATTGTGGTAAGTTAGCTAGAGACTTTGTCAGACTTGTCAGATCCGCCATTCCGACTCGTCACTCACCCAACGTGTATGCTGCTATTCTGTCTGAGACACTGTCTCTGACCCTGCTGCTGCCAGAAACTCTGCTCGAGAAATTGAGATACTGATCATTAATCTGATCATCTAGAACGGAATTTCGGAAGAGGGTCACCCGAGGAGAGTAGTATCAAAGAGGGGTGCGACGCTGGCGTTGCACTTATAAGAGGTCACCTTCGCAGATCCGAATCTGTCCAATCCTCGGTCTGCATCCTGTCCTGGCAGACTCTATCTGGCTTATCTTCAAAGAGTTGGGTTCATCTATCACTTTAGGTAAATATAAATCTGAGAAGACTGTCATTGTACCCGCTCTCTCTCTTTTTCCTTTTTCAGGTACCGTCTTCATTGATCAATTATTTTGACTATGTTATGTTTGACTTAATTTTGCCTCTTGAAATAATGTGTTTAAGCTGTGATTGATTTTGACTCACAAAATTATTAATTTAGATAAAGATTTTCCAAACTTTCTGAGGTTGTGGTTATTTCAAGTATAAGATAAATGTCATGTTCTACTTTAAACTATCTCAGAAACCTGATTCATCGAGAAAGAAATCATTAAGGAGATAAAATTGGTAACACTTGGTAAAGGTGAAATTAAAATTACAGGTAAAACTCAAAAATTTATATCAGCGGGGTATGCTAGCTCATTTGTGTGAATGATTCGGGCCCAGGTGAGTATTTAGGTATGTGTGCGTATAACCCGAGCTGGTGACCCGCGCTCTAACAAGCCTCAATGCAAATGTCTGGAGTGTAAATGAAGGAAATTGTTTGAGTCCGATGCAAAAACCGCTTACAAAGTTGCCCTGATAAAGTATAGCCCCACCATCCTTATTTGGAACACGTCTTTTTGCCGAAGAGTTGGAAACAGGCTCTTGGCAGCAGAGGCATGGTTAGGTTCTAGTTAGTTACGTAGAAAATATTGTGGATTGAAATCTTTTTATTTATTCACTATTCGTTAAATGTTATGTTTTATGTTGTCTAGAAATTTCCGGAAATATTGAATGGTGGGTGCCGAATGGAAGCCATATCGCAGTGAGGTTACTTGTCTGGATCAGGAAAGTGCTGAAAGTTACGCAGGACTAGAAGCACTGATTCAGGCATTATTTTTTTTCATATAAAAGGTAGAGTAATTGGTAGCAAAGGAGTCCGCTGGTGAAACTTTGGTCTTATATCACCTAGAAAGGTAAATACTGAAGGAGTAGCAGGTTCTCTGATGCTTGCGTGAAGAGTAAGCGGAAGGTTTTACTCGTAGTGTATGAAGAGTAAGCGGAAGGGTTTTACTCGTAGTGTGTGAAGAGTAAGCAGAAAAGGTTTGCTCGCAGTAAAAAAGTTGACTTTGAATTTTAGAAGATCAGACACAGTAGCAAATGTTTCTATGTTGTTGATTAATGAAAATGATATGTAAAATTGTGAGAAAATAAGTTTTCGTATTACCTTGCGAAGGAGGGGTCAGTTGCGGGTGCTGCACTGATGTCACAGAGGGCCGCACTGGGATTGGTTGAAACAGCGGGCGTGTGACTGTCGTGAAGAATTGTAAAGGAGGGATCAGTAGTGAGGAGTGATACTGACATAGAGAGCCGCACTAGTATTGGCTAAACGCATAGCAAACAGAATCTGATTGGTGAGAAGAGAAAAGAAAGCGGTACAAAAGGGGGTGGTGATGGACGGAGCATCAGAACCAATCAAACACTCACACCCAGTCAACAGATCTGGGTTTGATCCATCACTGTTCTTTAGCCCACTCTGCCACCCCAGTTCAGTCATGGCCATATGCAAATCAGTCTGACCTTGTACCTCATGGGAACAGTCCAGCCCGAACTGCCAAGCCATGCCTTCCCTGGACCGGAAACAAGCTTCCTAGGACCGGTTTTTGGCATTTCAGCCGTCTTCAGCCAGGCTTGCTTGAATCCAGTGGCAAAGTGAGCAAGGGACTCACGTCTGAGCATACCCTGCCACCTTATGGCAAACAAAGCGGTACAAAAGGGGGTGGTGATGGACGGAGCATCAGAACCAATCAAACACTCACACCCAGTCAACAGATCTGGGTTTGATCCATCACCGTTCTTTAGCCCACTCTGCCACCCCAGTTCAGTCATGGCCATATGCAAATCAGTCTGACCTTGTGCCTCATGGGAACAGTCCAGCCCGAACTGCCAAGCCATGCCTTCCCTGGACCGGAAACAAGCTTCCTAGGACCGGTTTCTGGCATTTCAGCCGTCTTCAGCCAGGCTTGCTTGAATCCAGTGGCAAAGTGAGCAAGGGACTCACGTCTGAGCATACCCTGCCAACTTATGGGGAACAAAGAGGTACAAAAGGGGGTGGTGATGGACGGAGCATCAGAACCAATCAAACACTCACACCCAGTCAACAGATTTGGGTTTGATCCATCACCGTTCTTTAGCCCACTCTGCCACCCCAGTTCAGACATGGCCATATGCAAATCAGTCTGACCCTGTGCCTCATGGGAACAACCCAGCCAGAACTGCCAAGCCATGCCTTCCCTGGACCGGAAACAAGCTTCCTAGTACCGGTTTCTGGCATTTCAGCCGTCTTCAGCCAGGCTTGCTTGAATCCAGTGGCAAAGTGAGCAAGGGACTCACATCTGAGCATACCCTGCCAGCTTATGGCAAACAAAGCGGTACAAAAGGGGGTGGTGTTGGACGGAGCATCAGAACCAATCAAACACTCACACCCAGTCAACAGATCTGGGTTTGATCCAGCACCATTCTTTAGCCCACTCTGCCACCCCAGTTCAGACATGGCCATATGCAAATCAGTTTGACGCTGTGCCTCATGGGAACAGTCCAGCCCGCACTGCCAAGCCATGCCTTCCCTGGACCGGAAACAAGCTTCCTAGGACCGGTTTCTGGTATTTCAGCCGTCTTCAGCCAGGCTTGCTTGAATCCAGTGGCAAAGTGAGCAAGGGACTCACGTCTGAGCATACCCTGCCAACTTATGGCGAACAAAGCGGTACAAAAGGGGGTGGTGATGGACGGAGCATCAAAACCAATCAAACACTCACACCCAGTCAACAGATCTGGGTTTGATCCATCACCGTTCTTTAGCCCACTCTGCCACCCCAGTTCAGTCATGGCCATATGCAAATCAGTCTGACCTTGTGCCTCATGGGAACAGTCCAGCCCGAACTGCCAAGCCATGCCTTACCTGGACCGCAAACAAGCTTCCTAGGACCGGTTTCTGGCATTTTAGCCGTCTTCAGCCAGGCTTGCTTGAATCCAGTGGCAAAGTGAGCAAGGGGCTCACGTCTGAGCATACCCTGCCAACTTATGGCGAACAAAGCGGTAAAAAAGGGGGTGGTGATGGACGGAGCATCAGAACCAATCAAACACTCACACCCAGTCAACAGATCTGGGTTTGATCCATCACCGTTCTTTAGCCCACTCTGCCACCCCAGTTCAGACATGGCCATATGCAAATCAGTCTGACCTTGTGCCTCATGGGAACAGTCCAGCCCGAACTGCCAAGCCATGCCTTCCCTGGACCGGAAACAAGCTTCGGTGTTTGATCCAACCCAGATCTGTTGACTGGATGTGAGTGTTTGATTGGTTCTGATGCTCCGTCCATCACCACCGCCTTTTGTACCGAGAAGAGAAAAGAAGCCATGCTGATATTGGTTAGTTGTTAAAGTAAAAGCGAACATTTGATCAGTTGAAAATAAAATTCATAATAATAATTGATAGTCAGTCTTGCATGTGGAAACACAATCTTACATTAATAGGGAATCGCCCAGACAGAGAGTATTTAAGTTTTGCCTACGAACAGTACATAAAAGGAAGATCACGCAAAATGTATGGAGAGAAAAGAAAAATGTCATGTATGCAGAGAATTAAGAATTATTTTAAAAAGGATAAACCCATTAAGACTAGAAAGGGAATTCTTATTCCTCCTCTGAAAACTCCTGCATCCTATATGATGGTAGAAAGAGGTTATCATACTTGTGTATGGATAGAAAATTGGATAGAATATACAAAAGATGATGGAGTATTGGCGTTCCCAGAGAATGGAACATTTAATGGAAGAATATTGCATAACTTACGCACTAGAATGAATGAGTTAGAACCAAGACCCAGATTAACTCAGTATGAAGCCCTTGAAGAATGAGAAACTCAGGCATTTGAGCGAGATAGACTTAGGAGTGACAGAAATTTGAGTAGATATTATCAAAAATTTCCACGTGAAACTCGAGATAAGCAGATGAAACAGTGGAGACAGGTCATGTTAACTGAAGGGTTATACCCTGTATTGGTGACAGAGGAACAAACAGGAGGCAAGTGCACAGAAAAGGAAAAGCATTTAACGTTAACTGGCTGCGGGAAATCAGAAGATGATTATTTAGAAGATGTTTTAATGAAAAATCCTCCGCCTTATCAAGGAAGACCTGATAGAACTTCCCCGGGTGCTCCGATTCTAGATACACCCTTAGTGCCACAAATAGTACATGAAAGAACAATGGAAAGGGTACTTCAGGATAAAGAAAGGGAAGCGATAAATAAGAATAGAGACAAATTAATACAGAAGATAACACAGTTAAACCCACATCCCGAAGCTCTGACTACAGCAGTGACTATAGGTCCTGTTGTCCCACAACAGGACCTATAGTCGTTGTTGTAAAACAAATTGTCCTAAAACACCTGTCATGACTACACCCATTATTGAGCCACGAAAAGAGAAATTCGCAATTGATGACCAAGCTAGTGATTGCGAGTCTGTAATTTAATTAATGGACTTACCGATAAGAGGGCAAATAAATGACACACCCAGAAGTGTCACCCCAAGTTGCTCAAAAGAGGTATGAATCGAGACAACCCTGGATCAGAAAATGCCACAATTGTAGCCCCAGATGAAATAGAAAGATGGACACAAGAAATAGAGAAACCAAATTCACCACCGAAAATATTAGACACATTCAAATTGAAAGTTGAATTAGAAGAAATGATAGCTGGAAATGTAGGACTAGATAGGTTAAATACCTATAACGAGGAAGAATTGCTATTCATTTGCAGAAGCATAACACAAAACACAAAAACCTCTCACGAAAAATTGGTAAATTTAGCCTCTGAAATGGGAATAGAAATAGGACGATCCAAAGTATTGCAAAAACCTTATAGAGCAGAATTTTCTGATAAGGATTTAGAAAATATGAATGTGTCAGGAAGAAAATTACAGGTTAAAGAATTAATGACGATATTGCAGGAATGGGGAGATTTGGCCAGGTGGAGAGTTCAGTGGTCGAAGAAGAAAGAGGAAGCCCAGGCAAATCGGGTCACATCTGAATATTTAGTAAAAGAAATAGAAAAGGCAGAACAGTTGTACCCAATGAGAGAGGTTCCAGGAGGGGGATATGTTCATGTCCCATGGACCTGACAGGATATATTATCATTTACAAATGATTTCCCAAAGTTGAGAGAAAAACCAGCGGAATGGTATAGGCAAGTTGAAAGGTTTCTGAAGGTATTGAAAGTTTTGTTAAAAGATTTAGATGGTCTCTTTGATATAGTGGTGCCTGCTGATTTGTGGACTGAATGTAAAATCACAGTTGATTGGCCTAATGATGAGTACCCCAGAAATGAGAAAACAGGAGCTCCCTCAGAGGAGGTCATGAAGAAATATAACCAAGTAAAAACTTTCTTGAAAGGTAAAATTCCTCCAAAGGAAACAGATTGGATAAAAATAGATAGAACAACTCAGGAAAAAGATTAATCTGTACATGCGTATTATGAGTGCCTCCTACAGGTGTTCAAACAGTATAGTGGTTTTGAGAGTATTGGGGACAAAGACATGACGCATTGTGTCAGGGTTACGAAATGAAATATCTGAAATGATTAAGCAGCATAATTTGTGCTGGCAAGCAAAGCCAATAGGCGAGATTTTAAAATATGCAAAATATTGTGGAGATGAAATTGATAATAGACTAAAGAAGTTAGAAGAAAAAGTGATGTGGGCTCAAGTGAAATTGGCAGAACAGCAAGAACTCCAGTTACAGAATCAAGTGGGAAATGCAGGAAGGGGGCAAGGTCAGGGGGAAAATAATGGGGGTAAAGCAAAAGGACGGTTAAGTAGGGAAGAGGCCAAAAAGAGGTTCCCCTGTCATGGGTGCGGAAAATTGGGGCATTGGAAGAACGAGTGTAAAAGCATACAAAATAATAATGGCCCAAATCAAAATTTAAATCCACAGACGCAGAGTGAGGTGCTAATGAATCAACCCCAGCAGGTTGTAAACCTACAGAGTCAATTGCCACCTGTCCCTTTGCCAAATTTTGTGAGTCAAGCCAAGTACCGTGCAGACACAGGATTCCAAGAAGGAAGTGGTAAGAAAAACTATGTAACATCGTAGTTTCTTTTGCAGGATACATATTTTGGAGATCAAGATCAATGACGGTGCCTGAGAAGGGGGGAAGAGGAGTGCGTACTTGGCGCATCCTTACCATAGATCAGTCAGGTCCGTACATTGACGGAAAGGTAGAAGGAAATTACATTACCTTTTTGTTGGACACTGGTGCTACCCGTTCTACTGTGAGAACAGCAGACATCCCAAACCTACCCCTCTCGGGAGAAGCGATCAAAGTAGTGGGCGTTTCTAATAAACAGATTATGACCCCTATTACAAAACCAATGGAAGTGTGTATTGGAAACTTTAAAGAAATGCACAAATTTGTAGTGTGCGATTCTAGTCCTGTAAATTTATTGGGAAGGGACTTGTGCAAAATGAATTCCACCCTAATTTGCACACCGGACGGTGTTGCCATTCAGACCCCTGATGAAGATGGAATATATAAAATTATGTTAGCCAAGCAAGGAACAGGGATAGATGAATTATATTCAGTGATGACCAAAGACAACTTACCCGATGAAGTCAAAACAACAGTGAATCCTGAAGTATGGGATTGTACAGGAAAAGTAGGGTTAATGACAGACGTAGACCCTGTTAAACTGACTGTGAAGGAAGGTGCAGTCTATCCAAATAATCAACAATACAAGATGATTCCCGAAGTAAAGGCAGGTGTTGCTGCAGAAATTGGCCTTAAGAAACCAAGCGGAAAATAAAGGGTAGTTCAAGATTTAAGAAAGATCAACCAGATTGTTGTGCCATGTTGCCCTATAGTATCCAGTCTGCAATGATTTTGTACCAAATACCATGGAACGCAAGATGGTTCCTTGTAATTGATTTATGCCATGCGTTTTTCTCCATCCCATTACATCCTGATAGTCAGTTTTTATTTTCCTTTAAATTTGAGGATTGTATCTATGTTTGGAATCGCGTTCCTCAAGGGTACACAGACAGTCCATCAGTTTTTAACCAAATTTTGAAAAACTGCCGTGAGACATTGGTGCTGCCTTGGGAATCAGTTTTGGTGCAGTATATGGATGACCTATTGGTCGCGTCTAAAACAAGAAGTGATTTTATAACTGATTACATTGCCTTATTGAACCATCTAGCAAAGGGTGGACATAAAGTGTCTCCTGAAAAATTGCAATTCTGCAGAAGTGAAGTAAAGTATTTAGGACATCAAATAGAACGAGGAACAAGAAGAGTGACCACTGAGAGAATAAAAATAATAAAGCAAATGAAGCTACCACAGTCACAAAAAGAAATAAGAATGTTTCTTGGTGTTGTGGGATATTGCAGGCAATGGATTATAGGGTTTTCTCTACTGGCAAAACCCTTGATACAAATGACAAAGAAACAAACAAAAGACCCAGTAGAGTGGAACGATCTGAGCATGCAATCTTTTGTAAAATTGCATTTTTGTTTATGCGAAGCACCTGCTCTAGGTATGCCAGATTATTCGAATGAATTCGCATTGCTCTGTTGTGAGAGAGAAAACTGTGCCCTCTCAGTTTTAACACAGAGACATGGCTTAATGAGACGTCCAGTAGCGTATATTTCTGCTACCCTAGATCCTGTAGCACCTGCATTGCCAGGATGCTTAAAAGTTGTGGCTGCAACATGTGTAAGTATAGAACAAAGTGAGTCAATTGTAATGGGACATAATGTGAAGGTATACGTCCCTCATGTAGTTGAAATTCTGCTAACAAGAACACGTACTCAGTATCTCACCCCAAGCAGATTAACCAAATATGAAAGGATCATATTGAGAGCAGAAAATGTGACCGTAATCAGATGTACAAATCTTAACCCAGCTACCTTGTTGCCAGACTCATACAATGAGGAAGTGAAAGATGAAGCTGAACTCAGTACCAAACCCCGACCAGACATACAGGAGGAACCTTTGAAAGATGCTGAACACAAACTGTTTGTAGATGGCTCATGTATGCACAAGTAGCCAAATTGATAGCTTTAATTAAAGCCTGCAAAAGGGGGGAACATTGGAAAGTAACCATTTACACTGATAGTAAGGTTACGGGGTTGTGCATGCCTTTGGCCAGCTCTGGATGCAGCGGGACTTCCTGACTTCTTCAGGGTCTGCCATTAAAAACTGAATTTTCATTAAAGAGTTGCTTGAAGGTGGCAGTGGTAAAATGTGCCGCACACAAGTCAGGAAATGACCGTGTAACTGCAGGCAATCGATATGCTAACCAGGTTGCCCAACACTGTGCTAAGTTTCAAATGGCAGTAAACATGAAAGTTGATAATTTTGGAATCGGCTGCCAATTTATGCTATTGTCAGGATTACAAACATGGAGAGAAATAAGAGAACTCCAAGATGAAGTAGAGACAAAAGAAAAAGAAGAGTGGGAGAAAATTGGTGGTGTATGGGTTTACTTAGATGACAGACCTGTATTGCCAGACTGTATGCTTGCACCCATGGCTAGGATGTATCATGGAGACACCCACATAGGTAGAGATGCAATGATTAGACTCTTTAGACGGGATTGGTTTAATCCAAGGTTCAGGAACATTGCAGAGAACCTTTGCCAAAGGTGCTTAACATGTCAGCAAATGAATCCTGGGAAGAGAACAATAGCCTATACAGGGAAAATTGGAAAAGCTAAAGGTCCCTTTATAAGACTTCAAATTGATTTCATTCAGTTGCCTGTTTGTTGAGGATTAAAATATATGTACTTGTCATCGTTTGTCTATTTTCAAAGTGGGTGGAGGCATACCCCACCAGAAGAAATGACAGCTTGACAGTGGCCAAACTCCTATTAAGAGAGTTCATACCGCCTTTCGGTTTTCCAGTAACTATTGAATCGAACCAAGGGTCTCATTTTAATAATGAAATAATTCTATTAATTTGCGAAGCCTTCAAAATTGAACAAAAGCTGCACTGTGTTTACCACCCAGAGGCATCTGGAGTGGTAGAACAATTGAATTGCACAATTAAGACAAGGCTGGGAAAGGTGTGTGCATCCACTCCACTGGATTGGACTGATGCTGTACCTCTTGTTCTGATGGGACTTAGAAGTATTCCAGACAAAGATACCGGATTGATTTTCAGTAATATATATATAAATAAATGCTGCTGTATTACAAAAATATTGAAAACACACCTCACTATCCCAGAATAATCGATGTAAACACATTTAGAATTTGAAGGAGTGTTCCTGTGCGCTCTAAGGACCTGGCAAAAGAGGGCACAAAAAGCTGAAACGCATGCTGGTTCCATATTAAAAAGAAATTACATGAAAACTGCAGTTAAGCACTCTTTTAAAGACATATTCAAGGTCATTAGGGCAAGACCCCAGACCAAACCTGGCTCTATCAGGGGGCCCTTGAAAGATTAAAGTAAGGCAACATTTCAAATTGCTGTTTGACTGCAGGGTAAGTAAGAGGCCACAGGGATGAATGGGCATGCAGAAGATTTTGTGTGGTCTGGAACTAGGGTGCTGACCACAAGCAACCGAGGCCAATGAAAATGATAGAATGGGGAAATACTGTTCCCAAGAAAATTAGTATAGCGTTGATGTATAATGGTACCAGTGTTCTCTTTTATTAACATCTTTATTTTCCAATTTCGTTCGATACCAATATAGACAATGCCTCTAAAATCAACTCAGCAGTCAAAACATTAATGTATCCCATGGGGAGTACCAGAGGCGCATCTAGAGTAAAATTTCAGGAGGGGCTAATCAAAATTTCAGGGGGTGGTGCTGATTGAGTGAAGATGCAGGGGCTCTAAGAAGGGGTGAGAGAAAAAACAAAACCTCGTTAACAAGTAAATGGTCTTTTAAAGACCTGTGAAGTACTGGGGTGTGACTGTGTGTGAGCCTGGGAAGCTGTCTCTGCCAGGCTGACAGACACGAAGGTGGGGCAGCTGATGCCCTTTGAACCCAATGCTTGTTGCACGCTTGGGGAGTACAGTAAAAAGGCGAAATTCCAACATTTCTAAACCGTAGCAAACACCTTTTCCCCTCAGCTAAGTTCTCCATGTATAGCATACTACCTTTGTAAATCAAATAGACATGCTCTGACGAATTGGGGACCCTTCTCACTCTTTCCATTTCAACCCACTTCATGAGGGTGGCATTCCCACACAATGCAACCGAGAGGCCGGAAAAGACCAGACTCTGCGCCTGCACCACCAGCGGTCGTCCGACTGATCTTGGCCGGCCTACGCTGCCTCTAACATCGATTATGGCCGCTGGTGATGGAGGAAGCAGGCTGAATGGGGTCTGAGAGAAACCCGTTAGACACCTCCCCCCACCCCCCCAGAACCTAAGGGCGGCCCCTTGCCCAGTGGAGGCCCAGAGGACGAGTCAGGTGTGCAGGCAGCCCAGTAACGAGACATCGCAGGAGCTGGGCAGGCCCGAGAGATGAAGAACAGGCCGGGCGGCCCTCAGCGCCGGGTGTTAGACATGTGCACTAAGGAGGGCCCCGAGAGGTAGAAAGCTCTGAGCAGATCGGGCCACGGGGCCCGCCACGCAGAAGGTGAGACAACGAGCCGGCAAAACAGCACTGACGGTGTAGTTGGTACAGCGGGTGGGGATGTTGTTAGTGTAGCTGGGGCACGGGGGTTGCTCAGCTGTAGTAGTGGTGCAGGCGTTATGGCAGAGGTGACACAGAGGATGCTGGAGTGCATGTCTGGTGTGTGGTGTTTGTTTGCTCCCGCCCTCCCCCTTCGACCTCCCAGGGGGTGTGGTGAGATAACTGGATTCGAGCACGGCAGCCCGGCAAAATTTGCTAGTATTTTGCCGTTTTTACATATAAATACAGACAGGAAACATTGTTTTCCGTCTGTCTTTATATGTAAAAATCCATTTAAACGGAAAAACGGGAGCCCTACTGATGATTTGGTACTGGAGTATTGCAAAGAGTTGGCTTACCAAGTGCGTTCTATATCTCACCAGGTTGGAGAAGATGCAGTCCCCAGGCAGCCGAACCCAGCGCATGATCTGAATCCCGGGTACTGGGTTGTAGTGAAGAATCATACTCGAGAATCGTGCCTAGCACCAAGGTGGGAAAAACCACATCAGGTTATATTGATCACAAAAACAGCAGTAAAATGTGCAGGTTTGCCTAATTGGATTCATGCAAGCCATACAAAAAGAGTACCAGCACCAGACGAAGAAGAATCTCAACAGACTCAAGCAGGAGAAGGGGCGGAAGGTTGTACAGCTGTAGGATCACGGATAATAAATCCTGAAGTAGCTGCAATGAAACAACCAAGCACCAGTCAAGATGATTGGATCCCAATAGTTGAGATACCTGAAGAAATTATAAGGACAAGGAGCCAAACTAGCTTAGCTAGTCAGGAAAAGAGCGAGGACCAGGTAGGAACAGAAGAACACGCTCAGGTAAGTGAAACCACGATTGTTAGGGAACTTGAGCAGGACCAGATAAGGAAAGAGCAATCTACTCAGACAGACAAAATGAACTGAAATGAAAAGTGAAGCTTATCTAGCGCGTTTGTCACTCCTAATGGAGTCTCCTGGCGCTGTAAATGACAAGGATCAGTTGTGTAGATTGGGACCTAAATTAGGTCCAGGCATCAGATGTTCCAAAGATCCAAGTCTTTAAAGCCTTTCTAAACTGCCACTCCTGTTCAATTACTATGAGTTCCTTTGGCATGCAATTCCAGGCCTTTGCTCCCAGAACTGCGGCTGATTTCCCACCTCTAGTTGTTAATTTGAAGCCAGGCACTTTGAGCAAGCTTGCAGCGATAGATCTTAGAATTCTTGCAGTAGTGTATGGTTTGAATCTTGCTGAAAGATATACCGGGCCCAGGTGGAGGTATGCCCTGAAAGTCGTCAGTAGTAGTTTAAACAAAATTCTTTTATGAACTGGGAGCCAATGAAGGGTCTTCAGGGCGGCAGAGGCCGACGCTCTACGAGGAAGCCCTGGGACCAATCTGGCTGCAGCATGCTGAACTACCTGTAGTCTCCTCAGGGTGGTTTTATTAATCCCTGCAAGAAGACTGTTACAGTAGTCCAGCCACGATAATATGAGAGCCACTGCCACTGTTTTCCAAGTGGCCAGCGTGATCATATTGAAGAACTTTCTCAGGGTTTAAAAGAGAGGGAAGAGTCGAACCAAACACCCAGATTTTTTGCAACCTTCACCATTGATGGGGGGGCTGTAGTGTCATCTGGTCACCAATCCTTTAATTGGAAGGAGTTGTTATTTCCAATGGGTAAAATTTCAGTCTTGTCGGTGTTACAGCAGAGATGATTATTTTTCATCCATTTGATGACTGCTGTAAAACAAGCTTTAAAATTTTCTTCAGCATCGGTAGAATTCTTATCCAATGAAAGGATCAGCTGAGTATCATCAGCATGAGATGTAATTTTGATCCCGTAAGTCGAAATCAACGAGAAAAGAGAGGCCATATATATGTTAAATAAAAGTGGACTAAGCGAGGCCCCCTGTAGGACCCCCGTAGAAACGGTGCGTGCTGTACTAAGTTGAAGTTACAGCCCCAGTGTCTGAAGAGGGACAGATAGGCTCTAGAAAAAACGTTCAGGCAGAAGAAAATCAAGAAACTGAAAGACCTGAGCAAGACCAGACAGGCAAAGTCTAACAAGTTCAGGTAAAGAAAGAAGAAAAGCCAAATAAAAC
Source organism: Triturus cristatus (assembly GCF_964204655.1). Classification (NCBI taxonomy): domain Eukaryota; kingdom Metazoa; phylum Chordata; class Amphibia; order Caudata; family Salamandridae; genus Triturus; species Triturus cristatus. The sequence goes on along the minus strand of NC_140590.1, from coordinate 133,865,035 downwards.
TGAACCTGAACAGGGTCAGATTAGGGAAGAAGAATGCATCCAGGCAGGAAACATCAAAATAAGAAGCCCTGGACAAGGTCATGTAGAGAGGAATTCAGAGAATGAAAATAACCAAGTTGTGCCACAACATAGTGAAAATAAAAGAACACTTGAAGAAGGTGAAAGCGCAGTGCAAGCTAAAAGAATCAGGAGAGGTGATAATTGACTTAGTGTCATCAAGAGAGTGAAGTACCGTTTTAAACCCATAACAGAGGAAGCAGAACAAGTAGATAAAGTATCCAGTCAATCTGGACCGTCAACTGAAGTGCTAAAACGAAGAAGTCCAAGATTGATAGTAATAAATACCAAATTCAAGGGTCCTGAATGAACATATGTTATTCTTGAAGATTTCGAAAATTTGGAAATGATCAGAGAAGAGGATGAAAGCTTAAACGCAGAACCAATTGATGAAGAAGTGAGACCAATCTGAAAAGGATTTCCTTTTGTATTCTGTCACGAAATTGAATACTAAAGTAGAGAAATCTTCTTATTCCAATTGATAAATCGCTGACAATAGAGCTGCTGGAAAACCGAATTGTGTAAAGAAATGTTGTAGAATATGTATAGGTAGTATATTTTTAGTACTCATAATATGGTTAGTACTAACTGTGGCCATTCCTTATTTGATGATTACAAATGTAAAAAATAGCACTAATGCACATGGAAAGGTAGATACCATCAAAGGAGACAAAGTAGAATTAGAAGCATCAGATGAGTTAGATTTGCATCACACTGTTAATAAAAATGATACAGACTTGAATGTTTTTACCAATTTGTTAGTACAATATGTAGAAACAATGGAGGTTAGTGATTGCTATGTATGTATGAAATTACCTGCATCTGTAGCAGATGGAGTAACATATCATCATTTACCATTGACATATGGTATTTCATGTAGCGTTTATTCATGTAAGTTTATTTTATAGAACAGGAATATTGCAGTATTATTATTCTAATGTAGATGTGATTTTTTCTGAGGTTCCTATGCGAAAAAGCATGAACCCTGTCCTTATTACGAGAGACTCCCAATTTATGGGTGAATATTTTCTAACAATGAATGCAATAGATATAGCCGAAGCACACGAGCACAATTTAACCTGTATATTACATGAGGAAGAGAAAATATTTTTGAATTTAGTTGAGGGAAGGAGACTCGGGCCCCACCTACCTCAGCGACCGCCTTACGTTCTACACACCCACCCGCCAGCTCAGATCCGCCAGCCTCGCCCTTGCCACCGTCCCACGGATTCGCAGGAGGAAGATCCTTCTCCTACCTGGCTGCCAAGACATGGAACTCCCTCCCCACCCACCTTCGGCTGACCCAGGACCATCTCTGGGCCGGTCACACCACCACGCACCGCGCACACTCCCCGTGGGTGTGCCCAGGCTGCCCCGATCCCGCCGCTGCCCGCAGCTGTGCTCCTGACCACTGGCGTGGTCTCAGCCTCCGTAGCGCAGCGCCGCTTCCTGCTGACTGCTTAGCTTTTCTCCCCTGTTGCCCGTTTGTAGCCTGCCACTGTCATTGCGGTATTGTTTCCCCTGTGTTTGTTGCTGTATCTCCTGTTGCCCTTCTGTGCCCAGCCTTTTCTCTTTTTTGTCTAAGTTTCGTTGCCCGCCGTTTTTTTCCCTGCTGTGCCCCCGCCGTGTTTCCCGCCACCTCCCCGCTCCCCACCGCTGCTCCCCTGCGGCCCCGCCCCCTTCCACCTGGGACCCTTCCCATTCGCCGCCCCGCTCCCGCCTCCCAGCTGCCCCTCCCTCCCACTGGACCTTATAGGGAGGAGTGCACGCAGTGGTGTACAGTGACCTCAGTCCCTCTGGGCCGGTCACACAACCACGCACCGCGCACACTCACCGTGGGTGTGCCCAGGCTGCCCCGATCCCGCCGCTGCCCGCAGCTGTGCTCCTGACCACTGGCGAGGTCTCAGCCTCCGTAGCGCAGCGCCGCTTCCTGCTGACTGCTTGGCTTTTCTCCCCTGTTGCCCGTTTGTAGCCTGCCACTGTCATTGCGGTATTGTTTCCCCTGTGTTTGTTGCTGTATCCCCTGTTGCCCTTCTGTGCCCAGCCTTTTCTCTTTTTTGTCTAAGTTTCGTTGCCTGCCGTTTTTTTCCCTGCTGTGCCCCCGCCGCATTTCCCGCCACCTCCCTGCTCCCCGCCGCTGCTCCCCTGCGGCCCCGCCCCCTTCCACCTGGGACCCTTCCCATTCGCCGCCCCGCTCCCGCCTCCCAGCTGCCCCTCCCTCGCTCCACCCCCCCCACTCTCCTCAGATGGCAGAGTGGCAAATGCGCAGCGTTCATGCGCAGCCTGCGCGCCCGAAGCGCGCCGATGGTGCGCCAAAGGTAAGCCCATCTGCGCCCGTCCGCGCCTGGACCGCGCCCAGTGCCAGGACCCCTGGCCCCCGCAGTCACCAGCCCACCCACCGGACCTACGACGCCACCGAACTCAACGCACTCAACGCCGGCCGAACCCCGGGTTGCTACCGAGCCACACCGAGACGCACCCACGGACCCTTCTGCTGCCACTCCTGCAAGTTCACCTGCATCCGGACCTGCACTACTCCAGCACCGACCAAGACCAAGACGAGCAATAGCAGCAGCTACCTGAAATGCATCCTGCTCAACACCCGCTCCGTCCACAGACACGCCGTCGAGCTCTGGAACCTGCTCGACACAACTTCACCAGACGTCGCCTTCCTCACGGAAACCTGGATGAACGCCTCTTCAGCGCCCAACATCGCCATCGCCATCCCAGATAGCTACAAGATCATCCGAAGGGACCGCATCAACCAGACCGGAGGAGGCATCGCCATCATCCACAAGAACACCATCCGCATCACGACCAACACCGACGACACCCTCTCACCCACCGAGCACCTGCACTTCCAGGTCCACATCAACCCCAAGACCACCCTCAGAGGCACCCTCATCTACAGACCCCCGGGACCACGCACACAATTCAGCGAAGACATCGCCGACTTCATCAGCCCACACGCCCTCCCCTCCGCTGACTACATCCTCCTCGGGGACCTCAACTTCCACCTGGAGAACAACAACGACCGCAACACCACCACCCTGCTGGACAACCTCGCAAACCTCGGACTCAAGCAGCTGGTGACCACCCCCACCCACTACGCCGGACACACACTCGACCCCGTCTTCTCATCCAGCAAGGACATCACCTTCATCCACGACACCTGACTCCACTGGACGGACCACAGCTGCGTCCACTTCAGCTTCAGAAGGACCACGATCCACCACCACCAGCAACAGGTTGCACGCAGAAGCTGGAACAAGATCACAGCCGACCAGCTCGCGACTTCCCTGAGCAAGAACCCACCCACCAGCGCAACGAACCCCAGCCAAGCGGCCACCAACCTCACGAAGTGGATCAGCGACTGCGCAGACGACCTCGCCCCCCTGAGGACCCCGCCTAGCAGACCCGGCAGCAAGAAAGCCCCATGGTTCACCGACAGACTCAAGAGCTCCAAGAAGAACTGCCGAGCCCTTGAGAGAACCTGGCGCAGAGACCCTACACCGGACAACATGACTGCCCTCAAGCTCGCCACCCGAAAACACCACCAACTTATCCACGCCACCAAGAAAACTGCATTCAAGGAACGACTGGACAACAACGCACACAACAGCAAGGAACTCTTCAACATCGTTAAAGAGCTCTCCAACCCCAACGCTGGAAACAACGACATCACCCCTTCGCAAGACCTCTGCAACTCCCTCGCCTCCTACTTCCACAACAAGATCGCGGACATACACAACAGCTTCAGCACTCAACAGACGCACGCCACGACCGAACCACCGCCCCCCACCACCATCCTCCGCGCCTGGACCCCGATCAGCACCGAAGACACCGTCCGCACGATGAACTCCATCCACTCCGGAGCTCGACCGACCCCTGCCCTCACCACGTCTTCAACAAGGCCGACGCTGTCATCGTACCCCACCTGCGGGACATCATCAACACCTCCTTCGACACCGCTACCTTCCCGGAGAGCTGGAAGCACGCCGAACTCAGAGCTCTACTAAAGAAGCCATCAGTAGACCCCACCGACCTCAAGAACTACCGCCCCCATCTCGCTGCTCCCGTTCCCTGCAAAAGTCATCGAGAAGACCGTCAACAAGCAGTTGGACGCCTTCCTCGAGACGAACGGATCCCTCGACCTCTCGCAGTCTGGCTTCTGGGCCAACCACAGCACCGAGACCGCCCTGATCGCAGCCACCGATGACATCCGAGCCCTACTTGACAACGGAGAAACAGCAGACCTCATCCTCCTAGACCTCTCTGCGGCCTTCGACGCTGTCTGCCACCGTACACTAGTGCAGCGACTCAGCAACGTCGGAATCCAGGAGAAGGCACTGGAGTGGATCATCTCCTTCCTCGCCGGAAGGACACAGAGAGTCCGCCTCCCCCGGTTCAGATCTGAAGCCACCGAAGTCATCTGCGGTGTTCCTCAAGGCTCCTCGCTCAGTCCAACCCTCTTCAACGTCTACATGAGCCCCCTCGCAGACATCGCACGCCAGCACAACCTCAACATCATCTCCTACGCCGACGACACCCAGCTGATCCTCTCCCTCACCAACGACCCCGCCACCGCCAGAGCCAACCTTCATGAAGGGATGAAAGAGGTAGACGAATGGATGAAGAACAGCCGCCTGAAACTGAACTCGGACAAGACGGAAGTCCTCATCCTGGGATCCTCACCCTCCACCTGGGACGACTCCTGGTGGCCCCCCGCCCTAGGCAGCGCACCCAAACCAACAGACCACGCACGCAACCTGGGCTTCATCCTGGACTCCTCCCTCTCCATGACCAGACAAGTCAACGCTGTCTCCTCGTCGTGCTTCAACATCCTGCGCATGCTACGTAAGATCTTCCGGTGGATCCCCACCGAGACCAGGAAGACGGTCACCCAGGCCCTCGTCACCAGCCGTCTGGACTACGGCAACTCCCTCCACGCCGGAACCACCGCCAAACTCCAGAAGAGACTCCAGCGGATCCAGAACGCCTCAGCACGACTCATCCTGGACATCCCCCGTCGCAGCCACATCTCCGGACACCTGAGAGACCTGCACTGGCTCCCGGTCAACAAGAGAATCACCTTCCGTCTCCTCACCCACGCACACAAAGCCCTACACAACCAAGGCCCAGGATACCTCAACAGCCGCCTCAACTTCTACGCCCCCAAACGCCAGCTTCGATCGACCGGCCACGCCCTCGCCGCCGTGCCCCGCATCCGAAGAGCCACCACAGGGGACGGTACTTCTCCTACCTCGCCGCCAAGACATGGAACTCCCTCCCGAACCACCTCCGCCTGACCCAGGACCACCTCGCCTTCAGGAAGCAACTCAAGACCTGGCTGTTCGAGCAGTAGCGGACCCCCCTCCCCTAGCGCCTTGAGACCCTCTGGGTGAGTAGTGCGCTATATAAATGCTTTGATTGATTGATTGATTGATCTCACGTTCAGGAAGTTACTCAAGACCTGGCTCTTCGAGATGTAGCAGCACCCCTCCCCCCCCCCCCCCCCCCCCAGCGCCTTAAGACCCGTCCGGGTGAGTGGCGCGCTCTATAAATGCCTTGATTGATTGAAAAGAGAGCTGCTGAACATGTACCTCAGATACCTAAATGGGCTGAGGAGGAAGAGCATTATGCAAATGGCAAGACTCATGCTGCAATGTCTTTGGATCTTGAAATGAAGGGAAAAATCTGCCTTCATAGGTTAAAGACTGAATATATAACCATATGCTTATTGGTTCCAGTGAATCTGAACATAATTTCTTAGTAATTGGGGAATGGGGTCTAAAAGGAGGGACAGATCCAGTATTTCCTGGAATCTATTACGTGTGTGGTAAAAAGGCCTACTTTAGGCTGCCTGACCAATGGTATGGGAGTTGCTATTTTGGAACAGTATTCCCTAAAGTTTAAAATGTAAAGAGAATCACTGGAAGCAATGAAGGCAACAATGAACTGACACTTGTAAAGAGAGCTAGGGGCATATTATCAAGCCAGGCGATAAAATTATCGCTGCTTTAGCGGCAGAAAACTGCTGCTAAAACGGCGATAATGGGCTTGACAATATGCTCTACGGAATTCCAATTGAAGCCCATGTTAGATGTCCTTCACATCTAACAATGGGCTGGCATAAATGTTGCAAAGGGAGAAAGAAACATGAATTGAATGAAAGAGGTAAGAAAAGAAAATTCGAGAAAATACAACTAGAAGAATTAAAAGGAGATTTTTACAAAAGAATGAGAAGATTACAGTGTAAGGGGAAAAAGAAAGGAATGAAAAGGATGAAGAAGAAATTGAGATGTGCTAAAGTTGGCATCTGATTTAATAGAAATTAGTGATGGCATTAAATGTCATCAGAGAGGGGATTGATGGAGCTAGGTTTAGTAATAAAAGAGACATGCTCAGACGCAATCCTCTCAAATAATGTGTAACACTATAATCAACCTGTTTTGTGAATATTAATATTGCATTAAGCACGACATACAGTATCCAGGGTAAGCTTTCCTATGTGTATTACTAACAAGTAACCCGAGTGTCATAATATGGCCTCCAAAAACGCGGGAACTTCATTGCGCATGCGTCTACTGCATCTACGTAGTATGACGTATTCTGTCACTTGGTGGGAAAACTTTGCAGCTGCGCAATAGCTTTAAATATGGCCGCTTGAAACTCACACATTAACGCATATGCTACTGCTTGAACTAAAACTCGTAAGTTCTACTAAACACTAATGCAGAAGATTTAAATAAATAAATGGGGACAGAGTAGAGATAAGTGGTATACAGTGAAATCAATTATTGTCACATTCTAACGTGTCTTTTTCTGACTTTATTATTAGTTCTCGTTTGGGCGTCGGAGGGTGACTTAAACCCCTACCCACTTGATGTTCACGCAGGTGCACAAGAACCTGCTGAAAACCCTGTGACAGCACCACTTGAAACACAGCCAAGGCCACATTGGCCGAAGACGCCTGGGAACATAAACCCCTGAACCGGACGAAAGCAACAATTTTGAATAAAATGTATGAACTTGAATTGATCATAATGAGAAATGCGGGTGGGAATAAAGCTATGGAAAAGTAAATTAAGGGGCGGAAACATACAGTAAAATGATTACTTTTAAATATGGTGTGATGAACTCACCTCTTTGCCCTGACCAATCAGAATAAGGGAAAACACAGAAATTGCAATATTGGGGGGAGGTGCATGGTCATAGAATAGTATAATTGAGGTAAGTTAGCTAGAGACTTTGTCAGACGTGTCAGATCCGCCATTCCGACTCGTCACCGACCCAACGTGTATGCCTCTATTCTGTCTGAGACGCTGTCTCAGACCCTGCTGTTGCCAGGAACTCTTCTTGAGAAATTGAGATACTGATCATTGATCTGATCATCTAGAAGGGAATTTTGGAAGAGGGACACCCGAGGAGAGTAGTATCAGAGAGGGGTGCGACGCTGGCGTTGCACTTAGAAGAGGTCATCTTCGCAGATCTAAATCTGTCCAAATCCTCTGTCTGCATCCTGTCCTGGCAGATTCTATCTATGTTTTGTTTGACCTAATTTTGCTTCTTGAAATAATGTGTTTAAGCTGTGATTGATTTTGACTCACAAAATTATTAATTTAGATAAAGGTGTTCCAGACTTTCTGAGGTTGTGGTTATTTCAAGAATAAGATAAATGTCATTTTCTACCTTAATCTATCTCAGAAACCTGATTCATCGAGAAAGAAATCATTAAGGAGATAAAGTTGGTAACACTTGGTAAAGGTGAAATTAAAATTGCAGATAAAACTCAAAAATTGATATCAGCGTGGTCTGCTAGCTCATTTGTTTGAATGGTTTGGCCCCAGGTGATTATTTAGGTATGTGTGTGTATAACCCGAGCTGGTGACCCGTGCTCTAACAAGCCCCAATGCAAATGTCTGGAGTGTAAATGAAGGAAATTGTTTGAGTCCAATGCAAAAACCGCTTACAAAGTTGCCCTGATAAAGTATAGCCCCTCCATCCTTCTTTGGAACACGTCTTTGTGCCGAAGAGTTGGAAACAGGCTCTTCTGTTTTCTTTACTAAAAAAATAAATGCTGACCCCAATGTTTTAATTAACTTCAGACCTATTTGGCTTTTGCCTCTATTGGCTAAATTATTTGACAAGTTATTCAATAGACAGCTCTCCCATTAATTAGAGTCCAACCAACTTTTACATGATTCTCAATCTGGATTTCGTTCAGGATTCAGTACTGAATAAATCCAGGATTTTAAAGTAAATAAACCTAGCCTCTGTAAAGCATGACGCATCACTCATGAGGGCCTCTAGGAACTGAATTGTAGGCACTTGGAGTTTAAGTGATTTGACCAGAATCAAAGGATGTTGTCGCCGAGACACAAACCTGGTTCCCACCAGCTATTAAGTCGGTAGCTCAGGCCTTTACACCACATCCTCTCCGAATCAGCCTTACTTGAGGTGACTGAGTTCATCAAGAAAAATCTTGACCAAAGCTCATCCACAATAATAGTCTTAATTGATTTGTTCTTGGTGTTTGGTAAAGTTGTGCATTTTCTTTTGCTTGAAAGGCTTAGTAGGATTGGAATCAGAGGGCAAGCGTTGTCCTTTTTTAAATCGTTCATTGAAGATAGGACACAGGTCGTTTTTCCCTCCCCTTACACCTCTTCCTCTAAAGCATTATAGTGCAGTCTTCTACAGCGTTCGGCACTGAGCTCCACTGTAGGAAGCTGGCTCTCTATATACTATACCAAAGTGAGGTATAGTGTGCGCAGAGTCCAATGGAACCCCAAAGGTAGGCAGAGGTAAAGTTAGATAGCACCTCACTCTCCATTTGTTGTAGTGTGGTCGAGCAGTAAGGCAGTATCTGAGGACAGTGTTAATCATTTGTTGTAGACACTCAGTCAGCAAATGAAGTCAAGCACTCAAAGACTGAACTTCAGACCAATTGTTTTTGCATGAAAAATATTCTTTTAGATATTGTATTTTATAGAACCAAGCATGCCTGGCACAGGTAAGTAATACATACTTTACAGTAGTAATGCGGATTGTAAACAGTTTGAATTTTAATTGCATATGCAATTATTTTTGACTTACAGTATGGTTGCAGAGAAATGCAATACTTTGTACATACAGTATATAGACTTGAATTGGCTTTTCAGTAAGATACCAGGTAAGTTACTTTTTAGATTACTTTTCTTACTCTGTATAGTATACCTGGATACTACACTGGGACATTTCCTGTAAACAGGTAAGTAAAAGCATTTTTGTTAAACAGTACAATTTTTAAGAATTTCTTTAGGTTTTCAAACTCCCCACTTAGACACTTTTCCAAGAAAAACAGTCAATGTTATCCTATAGAGGAAAATAGAGTTATTGGTTTTAAGGTAAGTTTTTGATAGTGGGATTTGAGGTTCTAGGGGTAGACTCAGGGGTCCCCCAGGGTCAGGGATGCACTCTTGTTACACCCTCAGCGGCACTAAGGCGGCCGGGTGCAGAGTGCTGAGGCCCAATGTTGTCCAACGGGGGATAGTGGGCCTCCCGTTGGTGGCTGCTGACGAGCAGGCCACTTGATTGTGGGAGCAAAGCTCCTAGACTTTAGCTCAGGGCAAATGGAGAAACAAAGTAGCACCAAAGGTGCACCCTCAGCGGCACTAGGGTGGCTGGGTGCAGGGTGCTTTTTTGACGTCGGGCGCCCTGTTTGCAATGGGGAACCTCCGGTTCACAAAGGCACTGCACGCTTGGGGACAAAGGTCTTCTGGTTGCGACCACCACTTCGAGAGGTCATTTGGGAAGTTGAGGGATGGTTAGACACCGTCAGTTTGGCTACCCAAGGCCATGGGGCATCGGGTGCAGGGGTGCCTTTTGGGGTTGGATCTTCTTACCAGCTCCTAGTCGTGGTTGGGGGAACCTACCGGAGTTAGGCTGCAGGCGTCGGCTAGAGGTTTTGAGGCAGGTCATGGTTCACTAGATCTTGGGTTAGGATCGCCGGGGGGGACCTCCTCATTGTGTTTGCCCACTCGAGCTCGGGCCGTGGACAGCAGGAGCAGAGTGGTGCGGATTCGCTGTGTCTGGCCGGAGCCAGAGGTTGCAGATAAACAAATACGGTGTTCACAGGAGACACAGTCTTTGTGGTTGAAAGCAGGCAGGTGCTCCAGGGTTTTCAATGTTGCTGGCTGCAGGACGCATCGAGACTTCGCAGTAGCAGGTTAGATTTGGAGACAAGCTGGTAGGGCTGGGGCCAAGTCATTGGGCGTCTTCCTCTTGTTAGCTTTGGCACGGCTGTTCAGTCCTTCTTCTTCTTTTCTTGCAGGTTCTGGTCTGAGGAAGCAAGGTTCAGGGGTGCCCCATAATACTAGATGTAGGAGCATTACAGGTAGGTAAAAAGGTTGGAACTAATGGGTCCCTTCCCTGGGGTGAGTACACCCCCTATTATGCCACCCTCCAGTGGGAAGGGGCTGAAGCCTTTCCCTGGTTGGCATCTGCAAGATGGCAGGGACTGAGAGTTGTGCTTCACCTTGCCTCCCCCACCTGAGGGGTGGAGTTGGCAGAGGTGGGCACACCTCTCTTCCTCCCTAGTTTTTCCCGCCTGTTCTCCCGCCCAAAGTGGGAGTCAGATCCAGTGGGGACCAGTTGCTAAAAGCAGCAAGTGGCCTGGGGAAGCTCACAAAGGGGGCAAGCCTTTGAAGCTTCCCCTTCATAAACCCTGCCCATCCTGAGGGAGGAGGCTTGGCACCTCGTCCAAGGATGTGCATTTTTTCAGGCCCCAGAGAGCAGCAGGCTCTCGGCTCAGGGGTCCAGAAACATGTCTGGTGGTGGCAGCTGACAGTAGCCACTCAGCCAGGACACTAGTGGTAGGTTAGTTTTCAGGGGCATCTCTAAGATGCCCTCTGATTGCATTTTTCATTAAATCACATACTGGCATCAGTGTGGGTTTTATGTGCTGAGAGGTTTGATGGCAAACTTCTCAGTTTCAGTGTAGCCGGGACGGTGGAGTTCGTAATGATAGACTCCCAGCACCATTTACTCTTAATGGCAGCACTGCACTTACAATGTCTACGAATGGACTTAGACACTGTAGGAGTACAGGGCTCACGCACCTCTTCTCTCACCACTGGTATAGTGCACCCAGCTAGAGGTGTGACTGATCTATCCCAGGGCAGTGGGTTGTAGGCATGGCACACAGAGATGTGGTCTCTTATGCTGATGACATACAGCTTCTTTTGTCCTTTCAGGAGAATGAGGATGGAGCATTGTGCTCTTTTAAACAATGTCTTACATCAGTGGTGGAGTGGATGGACAACAACTGACTAAAGCTTAATTTTGATAAAACTGAGATTCTTTGTTTTTTTGGCAGCAAGCACACCCCTGATGCCTGCAGCTGGTGGCTGGCTGTACTTGAGGTCCAGTCTCTGCCCGCTCAGGCTCCAAGAAATTTTGGAGTTAAATTTGATCCAATCTTTCGTATGAGTCACAAATAAAGGCAATTTTTCATGCTCTGGTGACTTCTAAAATGGATTATGCTATCAGTCTACAGAGTTCTGGATACCTGATTCAGAGACTTCAGATAATTCAAAATGCTGCTGCCCACCTGAATTTGAAGATTCCATCACGTTGATCAGTGACTCCGGATTTACGGATATTACATTGGTTACCTTCAACCAAGCAGATCCAATTCAAGGCGTTTACTTTTGCCTCCAGAGCATTTGAACAGAAAGGACCTCTTTATTTCAGGAAAACGTTCAAGGCTTATCATCAAACCAGCTCATTGAGATCTAACAATCTAAAACGTCTTCAACTGCCACGGTTTTGCAAAGTTAGGAGAAGTGGGAGATCGTTTGTCCTTCTCCCCTCTCAGCTCCAGAACTCTCTTCCTCTCAGCCTTCACCCGATCCCAGCAGAAATGCCTTTTAGAAAACCTTTCTTTTTAATTTGTGTCTGGCTGGTAGCTGATTTTGGGGGTGGGCTGTCTGTTTAGTTTGTTTACTGGACTCTTGCTGTTAGCGCCAAGACGCCTCTTCGGAAGCAACCATGCGCTTTAGAAATGCCTATTGTACTGTATTGCATTCTATCAGCAGGATTTTATTGAGTTATATCTTTCCAATTATGATTCTTTAGAGAAAGTGCCTGTCATTAGAGGCTTGCATTCTTGTTATGGAAGCGAAAGCATGGGGACTATGTCTAGATACATTGCAAACATTATGCAAATTATTCGAACTAACTATGTTGGTAAGCAATTCTCATGCAAGTTAAATAGAGATGAGAAGGTGTTAGTTTGTGGAAGAACTCAATGAACAGAAGATTAGATTAATTGGATAGTTAGACGGGAAGAGAGAGGTTGAGTTAGTAAGGGAAGAAGAGAATGTCAAAAGTACAACAGTGCAGCCAAGACTCAGTCTTGACCAAACATGAATGGGACCGTTGCTTCTGGAAAAAGGCGAAAGATAATTTTGAGCCAGTCAAGAAGTCACAAATCTCAAATATGACCAGAAAGCTACTCTGGTACAGGTTCAGCCTGGCCGAAAGGTGTGGTCTATGGAGCCTGTGGAGCCCAAAGCTCTCCAGTATTGCTGGACAGGGCCATACGAGATAAAGGAGTAAAAGGGTGAGTGCACCAACCTGTTAGAGTTCAAGTCTTCTAGAAACCCCTTTAGGGTGCCCCTCATAAACCGCCTCAAACCCCACTTTGGGTGGTCTGCATTTAACATGCTGCTAGTGACAGATGAAAGGGTGGAAGACGAGAGTGAACCTCTCCCTGACCTCCTGTCTGCCCAGGAGCACAATGGATCAGTAGAGGGTGTTAACCTCTCCACTACTCTGACCCCAGAGCAGCAGAGGAACTATCACCTGTTGTTGGGCAGTTTTCCTCTTTGTTCTCCTTCACCCCTGAGCTTACACATTTGTGTACCCACGACATAGACACTGAAGAATGTCCACCTATCAAAAATAAAATGTAAAGGCTGTCGGATAAGGTGAGGGCTAGTATCAAGGAGGAAGTCTCCAAGATGCTGGTGTTAGTATTTCTCATGTTTTGTTTTTTTGTCCTGCATACGCTAGAATTAGGAAATGTTGGTTAATCCCGATATGCAGGAACCTTGGATTTCGCCATTCTGCCCAGGCCTGTCGGGTTTTGACTTATGATACCCATCCCCCTATTGTTTTTGCCCTATCCCGTTTTTGATTTGGTATGTGGCGCAGAAGACAAACTTTTTTGTAAATATGTGATTGATAAGGTTTTTTTTCTTTTTCTATTTTCCACTTTTTTTTTTTTTTTTTTTTTTTTTTGAAACCGTTTATTACATCCATAAAAAGGTTACAGTTATGGGCCTACAACCGCACGGCCGGCCGCTAGAGCATCACAAATATAGTACACACAGACAGTAAAAGTCTCTCAGCGGTGCACAGTAGAAACACAGGAGTAATCAACGGTGCAGGCCTCACGGCGTCCTGCCACAGAGTACGGTTTCATTTTAAAGACTAACAACAACAACAAAAACCACAACCGCAAGGCAACCCAAGATTCAAGGTGACAACACTTGCTCCATAGTGGGGGATCCAGAGTGGCAGGAAAGATCTGAAGAGGGGGATGGGAGGAGATCAGGGACTGGGGGGCCGCGTGCCCGCGGCCGAGCAAGGGGGTCCAGCTAGGGAGACGGAGCAGGCGAGGCAGCCGGCAGCTGTGGCGGCTCACAAATGCCCCCACGGTAGGCGTTCCAGGGGCCCCAGAGTTTCACCCACGCCCCAGGCTTACCCCTCGCCACATACACCACCTTTTCACGGAACATGCACCAATCCATGTGCTCTTTCCAGGCCGACACCGCAGGGGGCCTCTGGGATCCCCACAATTGAGCAATATCACGTTTCGCTATCATGTATCCCAGAGTCACCCACCGCGTCTGCGGAGCCAAATAGTCATTCGGTTCCCATACATTCAACAAGCACCTCCTCGCTTCAGGCAGCAGCGCTACACGCGTGACCACACGCAGGACCTCATGCACACCACGCCAGAATCGCTCCACCTTCGGGCACTCCCACAGTATATGCATAAAAGTCGCCAACGCACCACAGCCACGCTTACACAGTCCGTCCACGGCATAACCCATACGTAGAAGCCGTGGCCCCGTCACGTAGACCCGGTGAAGGATCTTGAGCTGGACGAAACGAAGGCGAGCCGGGATGGCCACCTCTTTTGGAGAGGCCACCGCGGACATCCAATCCTCGTCGTCCAGCTCCAGCCCGTCGGCCACCCAAGCTTCGCGCAGACTAGTCAACAGGCACGATCTATCATTAATCAGCTTCTTATATATGAGGGAGATCGTGCTGTCCGGGACATGGCCATCTAGCACTCTGTCCTCCAGGGGGGAAGACTCCGGAATGGATGCAACATCCGGGAAGACGGAGCCCAGCGCATGGCGGACTTGTAGGTACCGAAAGTACTCACTGCCCTGCAGCTGGAACTCCGCCTGCAGCGTCTCAAAAGTTTTGAATCCCCCCCTCGTCCAGAGATCCCCCACTGTGCTGATTCCGATCGTGTCCCACTTCTCGAAGCCCTTTGATGTCCACAGGGAGCCCAGCCTCTCGGAGGCATACAGTGGAGACGCCCGGGTCAAACGGTCCTTCCACCCCATAGCTGCATTTGCCGCGTGCCAAACCCGCACCATGACACGCGTCGGTCCCGTCAGACGGGAGTCGGGCGCGCCAGAGTACAGTGCTCGATTGTAATCGCCACCGGGAAGGAGCATCTTGTCCATCTCGAATGCCGGGTTCAGGGCGGGCCCGTAAAGGCCATGATTAATTGCAGCTAGCTGGGAGGCCCAGTAATACCGTTTAATGTCCGGGAGGGCGACCCCTCCATCGTACCACGGGAGCGTCAGTTTAGCCAGAGCAATACGCGGCCTCCCGTCCCAGAACAGGCGCCGCTGGAGGCCCTCCACCTCACGAAAGTAGCTTGCCGGGACCATGTCCATAGTGTTCTGGAGGGCATAGAGGAAGCGCGGCAAGGACATCATTTTAAACAAGGCCGCTCGACCGAGCGGCGAGAGCGGGAGACGCCGCCAGCGCACCACATCCTCCCTCAAACGCTGGAGAGGGGGCAGCAGATTCCGCTCATAGCGGGCCTCCGGGTCAAGAGTGATATATATACCCAGGTACCGGAAACCCTGGGAGGCAATCTGGATCGGGCAGTCCCGCGGCAGGACCGGAGCCTCCCCGGAGAGTACGTAGACACAGGATTTCGCCCAGTTAATGACTAGGCCTGAGTTGCGACCGAAGGAGCGCAGCACATCAACTAGGACGATCAGGGACTTGCGCGGGGAGGCGAGATACAAAAGGATATCGTCCGCGTAGAGGGACACACGGTCCTCGTGCTCGGGGGTCCAGCGGAGACCCCGGATGGAAGGGTGCCACCGCAGCCACTCCGCCAGGGGCTCCAGGGCCAGGGCAAACAGAAGAGGCGACAGGGGACAACCCTGTCGCGTGCCCCGTCCCAGCGCGAACGGGGTCGACACACGCCCGTTCACCACCACCTGCGCCATTGGGCCCGAATAGAGTAATTTGACCCAGCTGATGAAACCCGGGCCGAACCCAAACTTCGCGAGCATCGCCCAGAGATATGGCCATTCGAGCGTATCAAACGCCATGGTGGCGTCCAAGGACGCCAAGATGGCTGGCTCCCGCACAAATGGAACACGCGCAAGCACGCCGTGCAAGCGCCGTAGATTAAGCGCCGTGTTGCGGTGCGGGATAAAGCCCGATTGGTCTTGGTGGACCAAATCGCCCACCACGCCAACCAACCGGTTAGCCAACACCTTGGCGAGGATTTTGGGCTCCGCGTTCAAAAGCGAAATCGGCCGATAGGATGTGACCCGTTCACGGGGCTTTCCCTCCTTATGGATCACCACAATTGTAGCCAAACGCTGGTCCGGCGGGAGGGAGCCCTGCGAGTGAGCCGCGAGGAACATCGCACGCAGGTGGGGCGCCAGCACATCCGGGCGTAGCTTATATAGCTCAATGGGAATGCCATTGGGGCCCATGGCCTTGCCAGATGAAATCGAGCGAATAGCTGAGGCAATTTCGTCCGAGGTGGGGGGGACGTCCAGCGAGTCTCTGTCTTCCGCCGTCAGGGAGGGGAGTGCAATATCCTGAAGCAGGGCAACGGAGTCCGCTTCCGAACAGGAAGAAACAGGGGAGTAGACTCCGCGGAAATAATCCGCGAAACAGGAGACAATGGCTTCCGGCTCCGTGGCACACGCACCATCCACACTCTCAATCAAAGGCACCACTCGGCTCGCTCTCTCTCTCTTATCCAACCACGCAATCAATTTACCGGCCTTATCACCCACATCGTACAAGCGCCCCTGCTGCTCTCTACCAAGGCCCCTGGCCGCCTCCGTGACGAGGGCCCGGTAGGCCGCCTGCTTTAACTGCAGAACATGTAACTTGGCGTCTGTTACCCCGTTCTCCAGGTCACCCTCCAATTCCGCAATCTCGGCCTCCACCCGGGTCACCTCCTCCCGCTCGCGCCGCCGGGCATTGGCAATAAAGGAGAGGGCCTCCCCTCTAAGAACCACTTTGAAAGCCTCCCATAGGGAGAGGGCAGATGGGACCGACCCCTCATTCTCCTCAAAATAGCGCTGCAAGGATGTGATCAAGTCTGCACGAATGGAGGGGTCGCGCAGATACCAGGCGTTAATCGGGGCCACCCTGCCATCCCCCCTCGGGATGACATCGAAATGCAACAACAATGGGGAGTGGTCTGAAATACCCCGTGCCAGATGGCGCACCTCCCCCACCCTCCCCGCGTGGGCCGCTGGGACAAGGATGTAATCAAGCCGCGAGAGACTGCCATGGGCCCCCGAGTGGAAGGTGTATTGTTGCAATACGGGATGCTTTAGGCGCCAACAATCCACCAGGCCCAGTGTGTCTAACAGGCCTGGCAGCCACGCCTGTGCCCGAGGGAGGTCCCTAGGGGGATGGCGATCCATAGATCCAGATACAACCGCATTAAAGTCCCCTCCCACCACCAAGAGGCCACTCGGAAGTTCCAGAAGGAGGCGCCCCAGGTCCGCAAATGTAGTGGCCTGTAGCCCAGGCGGGACGTACACCGACACAAAACTGAACACTCTACCCTCCATACGTCCCGCCAGAGCAGTGTAACGTCCCCTCTCATCGTGGTGCACCTCATCAATCTCCAGCGGGAGCGAGTTCCTAATCATAATACCCACCCCCCGCGAGCCCGAGGTGAAGCCAGAGTGGGCCGCCAAACGATATCCCCTCCGATTCATTGCATGAAAGGTGTTACCTATAAGGTGCGTCTCTTGCAGAAAGACAACATCTGGTGAAATACGTTTTATATACTGCAGGACCACACCACGCTTAATCCTATCCCCCAGACCGTTAACATTCCATGACAACACCGTCAAGTCCCTACCCCCCATCATACGTCGAAACAATCGGTCGTCCCCCACCGAGCAGTCTAAAGACAACAAAACAGCTGCAGGATTGCCTTGCGGTACAAACAAACAACACACCCCCCCCACCCCCCGGTCCCAACAAAACTCCCCCCTCCCTGCACCCCTGCATGAGCCCAGACAGCCCCCCCAAAGTGCAGTGTGCCTGTCGCCCCATAGCTAAATACTAACTAGTCCCCCAGAGGAGGAGGGAAGCCCCCAGCAGGCCCCACACGACCTCCATGGGAGGGGAACCTACAGAAGCAGTATGTGGTGAAGGAACAATGTCCCGAGCAAGGCAATACAATCATCCCTCAATTCTGATCCAGCGGGCCCTCCTCGCCAGCCGCGCTCCCCCCACCCCCCCGGCCCCGATCCCCAGGCAAGGCGTCCAACCAGTCCCCAGCCGCCTCGGGCCGGTCGAAGAAGTGCGTGCGACCATCCACCTCCACCCGCAGCTTAGCCGGGAAGAGCATTGAGTACTTAAGATTTAGGTCCCTTAAACGACGTTTGACGCCAATAAAGCTCTGCCGCTGCTTCTGGACCGCCGGAGTAAAGTCTGGGTAGAAGTTGACGTCCATGTTGTCCAACCTGACCGGTCCCTGTTGCCTGGAGGTCTGGAGGATGGCATCTCGGTCCCGAAAATTAAAGATTCGGGCAATAAGGGGCCGTGGCGGGGCACCGGTCTTAGGGCGGCCCCCGGGGACGCGGTGGGCACGTTCCACCGCAAAAAACTTACTCAGCCCCCGGGGCTGGAGGTGGGTCAGGATCAAGTCTTCCACGAAGAGGTCCGCCGCCTCCGCCTCACGTCCCTCCGGCACACCAATAATGCGGATATTATTCCTCCGGGCGCGACCCTCAGAATCCTCCAGTCGCCGGTCCATCAGGGCGCTCGCCTGGCCAAGCCGGCGCACCTCCTTCTGGAGGGCCACCACATCAGTCGTGAGGCTCGTTGTGGTGTGGGTCAGGGAGTCGACTCGGTCATTCGTTTTTGACAAGTCCGCCCTCACAAGTCCCACATCCACCAGGACCGAGTCAATTTTCTGCGACAAGGTGTCAAAACGCTGGTCCACTGAGGCCTTCAGTTCAGCGATGGCGCCCATGACGTCCCGGAGGGTTAGATCCACTGGATGGGCGGGTGCCTCCGTCGGGCCCACCGGGGATGACCGCGTTGTCTCCGGAGAACCCCTTTGGAGCGTGTAGCGGTCCATACTATTGGCCTGGTGCGCCGTACCACGGCGGGTCGTCTTAACCTTCGCCCGGTCGCCATCTTGTTTGGTGGCCATGCTGGCCCTTCCACCGTCGCGCCAAGATCTCCAAACGGGCCGTCACACCAGATCACGGGTGTCAAGGGGGGGCGACCACAGAGCTGCGGGTCGATCCACCGCAGGCGGGTCAGCTGGGCACCGGGACAAGGCAACACCACCGCACCCCGCTCCGCAGCCCGACCTCGCCAGAGAGCAAGGAGGGCGCAAAAGCGAAAGTGAAAGTGCGGGGTACGCGAGTCGCCCAGCCCCGCTCGCCGCTGTTATTCACCTTGTCCCCGGATCACGCCACTACTCCAATCCGGGGGGCCGGCGAGGAGAAGGCCGCAATCTTCAGGCGATGTTCCCACCGGTGTTCGGGGTCCGATTCGAGCCCAAAAAACGAGTAATGCCTCAGCTCGGGTTCCCCGACACAGTCCCCTTCACAAGGACAGGATATTTCCAGGATTTATTCAGGAGGTCGCGGAGGTCCACGGGAGCCTCGCACCTACGCGGCCATCTTGGTTGCGCGCTAGGCTCCTCCCCTATTTTCCACTTTTGATAACTTTTGAATTTAATTTTCTTTTAATATTGTTTTTTTACGCTGTTTTTAATTTTCTGTGCTCTGTATGTATTTTATCTGCACTTTTATGGTCCTCGACCGAAATAAAGTTATCAAATGAATGAGTATTTTTTGAGCCCTCCAACAGTTCCTTGCTTGGTGCTGGTACCCAAGGCTGCCCCACTGGGCACCACTCCAGAAGTCAGGTTCTCTGTGAATTACAGTGGATTTAATTCCATTTCTAAGACTGACACCCATCCCATCCCCCAAGCTGATGAGCTCATACAGAGGCTGGGCACTGGCAAGTTTCTCAGTACTTTTGATCTTACATCAGGGTAGTGGCAGAATGCTCAGACTGAGAGGGCAAAAGAGAGGTCTGCATTCTTGATCTCTGAGGGCCACTTCCAGGTGAGGGTAATGCCCTTTGGCTTAAAGAATGCCCCTGACACCTTTTAGAGGTTTCCCAACAGGGTCCTGGCCAGGAAGGAGGCATTTTGTGTGACATAACTGTCTACAGCTCCAGCTAGTAGGAAAACCTGTACTACCTCCAGGAGGTGCTTCAGGTCCTGCTTTAGGTCAGCCTGGTGTTCAAGGGCAGTAAATGTCAGATAGGGTATGGTTCCATGACGTATCTGGGCCACCTGGTGAGCAGGGGCAAGGTGCAGCCCTTCCAGACCAAGATTGAGACTATCCTGACCTGGCAACACCCTAAAACACAGACTGACATGAGGGTTTCCTGGGCCTCACAGGTTAATATGTAAGGTTTGTTAAAGGATAGGGCACCATTGTTGCCCCCTTAACAGAGCTGACATCTAAGAACCAGCCCAAAAAGGTGATCTGGACAGAGACATGCCAGAAAGATTTTGACACCCTCAAGGAGGCCATGTGTACAGCATCTGTACTCAAGGCTCCTGACTTCTCGAAGGAGTTTATTGTGCAGACCAACTTTTCAGAGCATGGCATAGGTGCTGTCTTAGCATAGTTAAATGAGGAGGGCCTAGACCAACCAGTAGCCTTCATCAGCAGGTGGTTACTTCTCATGGAACAGAGGTGGAGTTTGATTAAAAAGGAGTCCTTTGCTGTTGTGTGGGCACTGAAGAAACTGAGACCATACCTGTTTGTGACTCACTTCTGGTTTTAGACAGACCACAGGCGCCTCAGATGGCTCGTGCAAATGGGTGAAAATTCAAAAATTCCATACTGTTGATGGTCCATCTCTCTACTGGGAGAGATCTCATCAATGGTGATGGTCTGTCCAGGTTCTTCCACCTTAGTGATGAAAACTCCTACAAGGTTGGGTAGTTCTCCGCACTTTCAGCTGGGGGTGGACACATGTTAAAACTGTCAGCCTTAGGGTGGTCTTCCCCCAAACCGTTTGCCTTAATCCACCTCCTTTTTCTGATCTTGTTCTTGGCCTGTAAATTTGGTTTGGTTCGATTTGATTTTACAGTTTGTATCACACTTGACTGCCCGGGGCGTCTTGGCGATGCTTTACACACAGATCAAATACCTTATGCTCCACGCTGTAGCTAGTTATTGAAAAGCAAGGTGTTTAAGGATTTCCTGAAAGGCAGGAGGTTTGGACTATCTCTGACCTCCAAAGGGAGAGAATTCCACAGTTTTGTTGTTCCTATCATAAAGCTACATTAAATGCTACTAGTGGGTCTGCAGCACTGATTCTGCCACCCACGTAAGTAGACCTTTTAAACATGTGTCAGAACTGCCACTGCAGCCTGTGTGCGCAGTTGTAAACTGCCATTTTGGCCTGGAAAAAATAACCTTTTGCCATGCCTAAACCTTTCTTTTTAACCCATATGTCACCCCTAGGATAGGCCTTGATTAGCCTGGAGGGCAAGGTGAAATGTATTTAAAAATAGGACAAGTACTTTTAAGATTTACATGTCCTAGTAGTGAAAAATTCTTACATTTTCTTTTCACTACTGAAAAGCCCACCTCTCCCATAGGATAACATTGGAGCTACCTTATTACACTTAATTAGCTGTAACATCCAAATGGGAGCAGGTAAACTGTTTATCTTTGGTGTCTTTGGAAGGGCAGAGCTGGGCACAGCCCTACTTACACTTGAATGTGATGTGTACAGTCTTTTACTCAAAGGATTGCATACCCCATGTAGTTAGTCTGGTGCTGGGCAGGAGAGGCGGGAAGCCTGTGAACTTCAAAGGGAAACCTCTAAAAGCCTCTCCCACTTCGAATAAGGCACCAGCTACAAATATTGGACTTTAGACACCAACCTTTCAGTATGCTTCTGTACCTGTGGAAGGCTCTGCCAGAAAGGACAAAAAGACTGCGGGATTACGAAACATATTCGTATGGAGGGCCTAATACTACTTTTATCTGCAGAATTTCGAGCATAGAAACTCCTGAGTCAAGACATAAGGCTGTGATAGAAGCACAAAAGCAATAGAAAGAGTAGTGCCGGAGCAGCTCAGCCAAACGCCCAACTAAACCCGCATTGACCCCCTGTGACACCATAGTGAGATCCACATATCCATTTAGTACACCACGGCTGATGCGGGACACAGGTCAGTGAATCTTTTCTATTCAAACTCGTCCCTGACAACAACCATCACATGTGTGCTTTCTTCATAGATTTTTCAGCAGTATTCGATCAATAGCCACACCCTTTGGAGGACGTTAGTAGCCTTGGAGATCACATAATATTTGCACTTCTCTTGGTGCAAGGTGCACATGAGAGGTGATCCATGTTTTCCACAAAATACTATGAAACAGGGTTGTTTGCTAGCTACATGACCTTCCTACAACAACTGCCACGTGCCTGATTTCCTGCTGGGGTGACATCCACGTCATATCACTCCAAAGGGCTTGCAAGGATGTTTGGATAAATTGCATACATGGGCCCCTTTTCTGTCTATAATATTCAACGTGCTAAAAAGCAAGGTGGTGTGTTTTTCATGTTCAAACAGAAAGCATTTCCTTATCGTTGGACCTTGGGTGTGGAAGTAATAGAAAGAATGACATCATAGCCCTACCTCATGTGACTCATCAGGAGGACAAGGCACTGGCAGACAAGGAGGTGCCTTGGCTAACTCTGTAAATCACACAGGCGTGGGCACGTTGAAGATCTGATGTCCATTTTAAGGTGAAATCCCCTCCTAGCAAATCTATGCAGTTAAACATATTCCGCATGGGTTAGTGTTGGTGAGCAAACTCTGCTCTCTGGGCCTCTCTGCTCCAATCCAAGCACTAAGGCTGACACTTGGTTTGCATGGTGTGTTTCCCATGGCCTTTGCCATGGTGGTTAGGTAGGGATACCAAGTGATCCAACATAGGGATGACTCCTTTCTGGTGGGGCTACCAAGTGATCCACCCCACAGAAGGCTCCTTTATGGTGGGGATACCAAGTGATCCACCCCACAGAAGGCTCCTTTATGGTAGGGATACCAAGTGATCCAACATAGGGATGACTCCTTTCTGGTGGGGCTACCAAGTGATCCACCCCACAGACGGATCCCTTCTGGTGGGGATGCCAAGTAATCCACCTTAAAATAAGCTCCCTTCTGAAGATGATACCAAGTGATCCACCCTACAGAAGGCTGCTTTATGGTGGGGATATCAAGTGATATAACCCACAGAAGGCTCCCTTCTGGTGGGGATACCAAGTGATCCACCCCACAGACGGATCCCTTCTGGTGGGGATGCCAAGTAATCCACCTTAAAATAAGCTCCCTTCTGAAGATGATACCAAGTGATCCACCCTACAGAAGGCTGCTTTATGTTGGGGATATCAAGTGATACAACCCACAGAAGGCTCCCTTCTGGTGGGAATACCAAGTGATCCACCCCACAGACGGATCCCTTCTGGTGGGGATGCCAAGTAATTCACCTTAAAATAAGCTCCCTTCTGAAGATGATACCAAGTGATCCACCCTACAGAAGGCTGCTTTATGGTGGGGATATCAAGTGATACAACCCACAGAAGGCTCCCTTCTGGTGGGGATACCAAGTGATCCACCCCCACAGAAAGATCCCTTCCAGTGGGGATACCAAGTGATCCAACACACAGTAGACTCCCTCTGGAGGCTTCGAGGAAGGGAACATACAGTTGCTTCCAAAAGATCATTTCTTATGGTTTACAACTGTGGATTGCCGAAACGCGCCTATAGTTGTTCTTCTGATCAGCTAAAAAAGTTCCTAAAAGACTTAGGGCATCCTTAAAAGTTTGGTGGATGGACTGTTGTTCCTCTGCCATGACGGGATGTACCAGTCCGTCAGTCTGGTTGGTGGTTAACTGCATGTCGTATTTAGTGTTTTGACGGATGGACCGACATCCACCATGGCAGAGGAAGGACAGCTAAGGGTGGTTAGCCTATCCTCTGTGTACAGGCAAACCTCCATCAAGGCTGGTATAGTGGCCATTTGTCTGCCATATTTAGAGTGGTCCCCGGTCACGGTGTGACAGAGGTGAGGTCCTGTCAGAGGATGGATTTCACAATGGCAAACATGTCGGTCAAAATTTGAGGGCACATCTGTCATTACACACCTATTCAAAATCCACTCATCGCCAACACCTGCAGCTCAACATTGCAACTTACAATTAATGTATTGAGTATTATAGTAATAGTTGATGACACCCTGCTATATATAGGGACTAGCAGTGACTGGAAATTAAGTACAAGTGTCTAAAAAGAAATATTCCCTGGGAACCGTATCTAGTTTACCCACACGCTCTTCATGACTGCCCTCTGCAGCTGGCCCCGCCGGTTTTATATGGACGTTATTGAGGTGTCCTCAGAGGCTGTGACCCCTGACCTGCCTTGTGCGATCCCAGGCACTGCTCTAATGACCCATGGTAGCAAAATCAGTGCCAAGATGAAAGGGGCAACATTTTGGGCCTCTGGACTTTGCCCTTGTTATTTTCTGCCATTTTTCTTTCTTTATTCCATTCATAGTGACTAATACCTAATTGTTCACTATTAGTGTAGTAAAAATGGAGCTGGAGGAACTGGTACATCTGCTCCTGACCTCAGCAGGCAGCTGAGGTTAGTAACAAATATATTTTGTATGTATATTCTGTATGTGCATGTATATGAGAGTGTGTCTGTGTGAAAGAATATTTTTTTAGCACTTCTGTATGTTTGAGCATGCATGTGTGTGTATATGTGACAGTGAGTCAGTGATAGGTGGTGATTGAGAATGAGTGAGATTGAGTGCCAGTAAGTGAGTATGAGTCACACTGAGTATTTTACATGCACTGTTTGACCCATTGTTTTCAAATGTTTACCAACAGCACCCCCACCTTCTTCCGAATCTCTCCCAGGAGAGGTATGGCTCATTCCTAACAATTCAGAGAAAGTATTATGCCCCAACAGTTTCAAAGATCATTTCATCACCCTAATATATAGATGGGATCTAAATATGGACATTTGTCTGTGTTTTGCTATATTACTCAGTTAGTCATTATGAAAATCCAGCTAAATCAATTATTGTGATGTCTTCAGGCATAACGTTATGTGATATCACTTCCTGGAAGCATTCAGAGGCAAAGTTCATATGATGTAAATTCCTGTGATGCCATTAAGGTCAAAGAGTGTGTAATGTCACTTCCGCTACCCCAGTCATTCTGGTGAATCGACGTCCATGTCCATCATCCGGAAACGGCCTTTACAACGCAGGCTGAGCCATGGTGCTGTTTCCACTCAAGTGGAACAACGCTTGCCTAAACCACGCATCTGCCTTGACAACGCAAATGCGTGCTATGGGCAATCAGTGGTTTAGACGTGCGGATGGGCGGGGCACGAACAGGAAGAATCAGGTGAGGAAGTTCCGAGACACCGACTGGTATGTGGTGCTCGTGCCGGGTTTGGGGGGATAGTTTTTAGGGGTTAGGGTCGGTTTTAGGGCTCAGGGCGGGGGGGGGGCAGAGTAGTTGTTGGCAGAGTGCAGGGTTTTAGGGCTCAGGGCAGGGGGCAATAAGGTTGTTTTAAGGACTGGAGCTGGGCGGGTTTTAGGGCTCAGGGTGGGAGGAAGGTGCAGTTTTCAGGGGTTAGGGTCTGTTTTATGCCTCAGGGCAAGGGGGCAGGGGTCGGGATAGTTTTGTGGCAGGGTTTTGGGTCTCAGGTCAGGGTAGGGAAAGAGGCAGTTTTCAGGGCTGAGGGTCAGTTTTAGGGTTCAGGGTGGGGGACCTGGGGTCAGGTAGTTGTTGGGCAGGGGCTGAGTTTTAGGGCTCAGGGTGAGGAGTCGGGTAGTTTTAAGGGCTGGGGTGGAGTGGATTGCAGGGCTGGGGTATCGGGTGTAATGGCACAGGGGGGAGTGGCTTGTGTGTGCAATTTACCACACAAATCCCTTTAGCAATCATGCCTTTAAAATGAAATTTGTTGTAAAGGCATGTGTGGTGAAGACATGCGTGGTATAGATGCTGTTGTGGTTCAAACTGCGTTGTTTAGACATGTATGGTTGTATGATACAATCCCATCATCTGCTCAGGTCTCAAATCACTCGGTTGTTCACGGCTGTAACTTGAAGAGCTGGTGCAACACTTCCTGCAAACGAGGAATACCAGTCTTGCAATGGTGACCTCAGGCTCCTGCAAATGTTCTGCAATATCATGTTTTAGAATCCCCACATCGGTGCAGGATGGCACGTCTGGGGAACTACAAGGCATGTGGCAACTTCCCTCACTCTGAGCACGTTCTGCAGAAGGTGGACAGCAATCAATGGCACGTACCATTGTGTCTGCATTGTTTATAGAATTTTTGAATTCTAACCTTTAGAAAAAAATCCATATATGACATTTGAAACAACTCTCTTGTCTAAGCATCTTCCTAAGCTAAAGTGCAGGGCACTGACAGTGATCAGAAATGCACTTCCATCAGCTTGAGTATGAATATATTTCTGAAATTCAAGGACTTGCCGATCCGGGAATTATATCTAGATATTATTGATAGACCTTTTGACAGGACCCTTTATTTTAAATTTAGGTCCGGGACAATTCCACTTCATGCTTTTACATCCCGGTGGAAACCCCCAGCCCAGACCACAGAATTTTGCCCCTTTTGCACATCTAGACAAGAGTCTGTGGCGCATTTTTTGGTTGAATGCCAGGAGTATGTACATCCAAGAAGTAGATGGCTTAAGCAATTGTGTCGCTCGTTAGGAACCAGGCATCACATTGAGGCACTACGTATTCTAATGTCGGACTCTCGCCCTTTGTATGCTTGTGCCCTTTCAACATTTTTATCATGGGCTTGGTGTATCAGAAGCAAAAGGCTAAAGGAAATGTTTAATCTGTTTTTAATAATTATTTATGATGTGCTTCTTCCTTTTACTGAAAAAATTGGATTTTAAGGTCAAACGTAATCAAATTATTTTTAATTGTGAAGCTTTTATGATAAGTTTTTATCGAAATAAAGCCTTTGACTGACTGACTGAATATATATACTCACTTACCAGGACAGCCCAGATGGATACATGCGGCTCCAGTGTGAGGAATAAAGGGGGCACTCCTTTATATATGAAACACACGCTGAAGGGCAAAAGATGTTCAGCACACTTTACAAAGTGCAACTTGTGGCCATAAGACTGCACCATGGTGTGCAGCTGACACAAGGGGAAGTGACAGAGAAGACAAGGGATGTATAAAATATTCCATAGTAGACGGAGGGAACACCTGGAGCAAGCACCCAGTGAACACGACATCAATATCGCATGTGTTATATCTCATGACAAAAATACTGCATTCACTGCACCCCCCTGAACACTACATCACAAGGTAAGCCTCGCTAAGTAGATGCGGAGTTAAGAATGAAGGCAGTATGGTTGCCATGACGATGCAGTGGATATCAATGGAATGGAAGTAGTGTCATACAAGCTGAGGTAAGGCTGAAATTGGCAGACATGTATATTTCCACCTTACACACCAGGGTATTCTGGGGGCCTACACTCGCAAAAGAAAGTTTATTAGCAGAAGCAGCATATCTGATGGAGTGTTAGTGACGAAAAAATCAAAATTCAAATGAGGACAGCCTGTGAAATATTTACACCATTTAAATAAATCAGTGGTTTTCATTCGAGGAAAGTGATCAGGGTGATTAAAGTTCAGGTGAAGAAAGAACTTATTTTTATTCCTCAGCTGCTACCAGGGCTAAATGTGATCTACAAAAAGCACTTTCATTTTATTGCCCGCCCCCTATTGGACCTAGTTTAGTGTACAAGTCTACACGAAGGGCTTTGGGGGCGCCCGTCTTGTAAGGATGGTTTTTGAGACATGGGCCCCGGGGATTCATGTATTTGTCACATTTGCAAATATATTATCTGAAAAGCCATGATACGTCTGCCACAGCATCAGGGGCATTGTTTCTCATACCAGAACACTATGGGCCCGATTCACAGAACTAACTTAAGACAATATCCTAAGCTTACTACTGTTGGTATTCACAGAAGTTAGGATTTTGTCTTAAGTTTGTCTTAAGACAAACTTAAGACAAACTTAAGATAGACTTAAGACAGACTTAAGACAGACTTAAGTTAGGATTTTGTCTTAAGTTTGTCTTAAGTCTGTCTTAAGTCTGTCTTAAGTCTGTCTTTAGTTTGTCTTAAGTTTGTCTTAAGTTTGTCTTAAGTCTGTCTTAAGTTTGTCTTAAGACAAACTTAAGACAAAATCCTAACTTCTGTGAATACCAAAAGTAGTACGTTTAGGATTTTGTCTTAAGTTAGTTCTGTGAATCGGGCCCCTTGTATGTCCATAAAACCCTTGTGGGCCCGGAGTTCAGGACGCCTCAAGGGTGCATGAACTGTGGATGTCTCTTCTCATCCAGTATTGATATCCGGCTCCTGACACCGCTCCCGGGGTTTCCCCTTTTCCATTTGGACAATCCAAGCCTTGTCGCTCACCCAGAGTAACAAGGGTCTGAACCAACTTCATCTTCAGGGGTTTCATTGTCAGCTCTTTCCTTATAACGCAACAAAAAATCTGTAAAAATAATTATCTCGTTATTAAGCTCACTGGTCATCAATACAGATGAAAATCAGAGCGCATTCAGAGTGGAGGGGTGTCTCTCTTCAGACTGGCTGAGTGAGGTGAGGAGCGCCTTGTCCAGGCCACTGGTATCCCTGGTGTTCGACTTGTGCAAACGGTTTGTTACATTGGAGCAGTTTAGAAAATTCCACTACGGAAATTTCATGAAATTTCGTAAATTACACCAGTTCATAATTTCTGAGACTTTTTTGCCACAGAGACTACGGGGGGGGGGGCAGAAAATACATCAAAGCAGGCTGGTTCCAGCAGATACGTTTTTGGCGGGAAACACCTTCGCCTCGTGCTATTTTCCTAACCATTATCTCGAGTGACTTTTGAAAACAATGTATACACTTATGTGTAATTTTCGCTCGAGACAGCCCAGAGTGCATTTCATGAAATGTAGGTGTAAGGCCTGGAAGGTATGGGCAGCTGACAGGAATCCCATAGCATCTGTATAGGGTCTGATGGTCAGCATAGGTGGGCCTTGTACCCAAAGTGCCTGGTCTGAAAGAGGAGTGGGCCAGACGCATGTGTGGGCATGGCTGAAGTCTGCCTCAGCCAGAATGACCAGCAGATTAAACTTAGATTTTCCATAGAGACAGTGTCAGAGAATGCATCTATTCATGCAATACCCGACACCCTGAGAGGGGCTTCCTGGACAAGTCCCATGCTGTAAAGGGCATCACATGCAGGTCCCTGCGAGGACGTCATGAGCTGGGAAGAAGAGCAGCAGGTGCAGCCCGACTTGCTTGCAGAGGGACCATGGAGCTAGTTTACACATCCTAGCCCTTCTGCTGGGTCAGTCCATAGCCTTTTTTTCTCGAGGGTGGGTGCTTTTCTCAGTCCTGTAGCCTAGGTCGGCCAGGCACCATCTAGACATCCTAGAGTAAGGCACCACAAATAGCCCACTCCACATTTGCGTTCCCTGGAAGAAGGGACACAAGGGAGTGTTCCCCCTCAAGACCCCAAAAGAGACTGCCTCATCCATGTGGCTATTTCCCCTCCCTCCTCGCCCATGGTGCACCCACCATCAGGGATGCATCAGAGCCATGAAGCAGCCTGGAGACCCCAGAAAGTGTAATAACCGTAGGGACGCAGGTGAAGCCATGACCCCATTATCCAGAACCCTATGTGTCATAAAACCTCTGAGGCGGTTACTCTGAATGAGTACTTGTGTCCTTACGCAAATGGGATATGGCGTATGCCACTACTGGCTCATGAGGGCAGGCTAACCCTAATGACGAGAACACCTTTCTGTGAGTGTCCTGGAGAGTTCGAAGCCTGCATTCATAGATTGGTATATGGAAAATGTCAGGAGTCCCTTAGGGGCATGTTTATGAGAAAGGCATCTCAGAGCAGCCCGTCACCTTGCTCTGCTGCGTGACAGGGAGAGGGGGAGAATGTGCTGCATTTAAAAGACTACGGCACATTCCTGCCTTTGTTCCTGCGCTGGCACCAGTTGGGCAAAATGCAAGGGAGCTTGTGTTGCAAGCAGGATTGTTTTTGTGCAGGAAAGGACACCTTCCTGCACAAAAACACTCCTGCGAGGCATATTCCCTTTTCTATGTGTGCTGCATCAGCACCCATAGAAAGAGGAAATAACAAGGAGAAATAAAGATATTTCTCCTTGTTATGCCTCCCCTGGGAAGGTGTATCTTTTTGGCGCATTCCTAGGTATACCACTTTTGGTAAATCTAAGAATGCATCAAAAACCATAGGTGTTGCGGAGGAACACCCACGCAACACCCATGGAACGCCTGCCCAAAGCAGAGTAACACAATGCAGCGATTTGTGCCTTGTTTGCTTTACTCCAGATTTATGAAGCCACTAAGGCCACGCAAGGCGGCCTTCCTTCCGTGGCTTCATAAATCGCATTTTGGAATTGTGTCGCGCTTGCACCATGTTGCGTGGTGCAAGAGCGAAGATATTTATGAGGACACGCAAGGCCACCTTGCGTGGCCCTGAGTGGCTTCATAAATCTTGGCTAAAGGAAGGCAGTGCAAATCACTGCTTTGGCTTACTCTGGGCCAGGGAGGCATTCTTTGGGTGATGTGTGGGTGTTCCCACTCAACATCCATGGATTTTGACGTATTTCTAGATTTACCAGAAGGAGCAGACCTGGGAATGCGCCAAAAGCCTACACCTTCCTACGGGAGGTGTAATGAGGAGAAATATTTGTATTTCAGCTCGTTTCTTCCTTTTTCGTTGGAATGCAGCATACACAGAAATAGAAAAATGCTTCTATGGATTGCTTTTGTGCAGGATGGTGTCTCTTCCTGCACAAAAGCAATCCTGCATGCAATACAGGCACCCTTGGACCACGGAGCAACAGTGCCCGAGTTGGCGCGAGGCTGCAAAATGGCACGAGCACTGGGAAAAGGCAGGAATGAGCCATATTCTTTCAAATTCGCACCTTCCTGCCCTTCCTTGTCATGCAGTACAGCGCAGCAAGGTGACTTGCTGCACTGCGCGACAAACTCATAAAAATGCCTCTATGGGGCAGATTTACAAGCCCCTTGCGACACATTTACGCCACCGTTGTGTCACTGTGACGCAGCAGCGGCGGAAACCATGCGCCATGTTGCGCCTTATTTACAACGTGACACATCTAGGGAGATGCGTCACGTTGTAAAGCCCTGCGCTACATCAAACCTGCGTCAGGTTTAATGTATGCAGGGTGGGCGTTCCGTCGCAAAAAGCCTCGGAAAAGTGACGCAGTGAAATCTACAAGATTTCACTGAGTCACTTTTCCGACGCTGCTGCGTCAAAACCCTGCCCCTGCCTGAAGCAGGCGTAAGGCGTGACGCAGCATGTTAGGTATGGGCAGCCCCTGAGTATTGCTGGAATTACGTCGCGCTTGCGACACGACTCCAGCAATGTGCCGCCCTTACGCCATCAGATGCCTCACGCATCTGTTTATCCTTGCGCCACGATGCGCCGCATTGTAAATGCGGCACATCTGTGGTGGCGCAAGGGTAAACTTGCGTGACGCATCTTACCTGCCGCATCCCTGCTGATATGCAGGGATGCGCCAGTCTTTGTAAATCTGCCCCTTAGTTTCTATGCCTGAGGTAAAGACACTCTAAAGGGAGACTGCCCTTCCTGACAGACTTGAGAAAATTAAATTCTGCCCAATAGGCTGTGTTTGTTGGATGCACCGCTGAGGAATGGTCTTGCCCTGATACCATTTGGTTGAAATGATGAGTCACGGATTCAGGTGTGAGCCCTGTAGGATCCCTTGCACTGTAGAAATGCGTTACAAAGCACCACATCCTCCCAGGGCACACCGCAGCCCGTAACCCCATTCGGTGTGGGACGGTCCTGTTTCCAGGCACTGTCATCCTCTGTCCCCAAACACAGTCACGCGCCACTTCCTTTTTCGAAGTAACGCAACTGTGACATTTCTTCACCCTGCCCAGTTACCTCAAAAGCTTCCCTGGGTGCCGCGGCTAGTAGTCACTTGGACTCAGTAGCCCTCGGCAGCATCGGCTTGAAGCCCTCCGCGAGCAGGACATCCTTTGGAGAAAGGTAAATATATTATCGAGCATTTCATCCACCTGTATTAGAACAGCTCAGGGGGTGAGGGCGTCTGCTGCAAACATCTGTACGACCCTGTCACCTTACGATTCGCTCAGTGTAGCTCAGCCGGTTGAGAGCCTGCTGCAAACATCTGTACGGACCTGTCACCTTTCGATTCCTCAGTGTAGCTCAGCCGGTTGAGAGCCTGCTGCTGACGTCTGCTGCTGCTGCACCCTTCATGCATTTGAACCCATGCATCGGTCAGTTCAGCCTCCCATCCTTCCATGGTCGGCTCGCTAAGGAGCATTGCATGGGGCAACGGTAACTCTGTTGGCTAAAGTTCTCAGAACGTTTGATATGAAACACAAGTTGCTATTATGAGTGTAGTGTGGCAAACACAGACGTTTATCATTGTAAAGCTGATATAAAGACTGCCATTGGCCTAGGTGATAGTAACTCCTTCCATAGCATCACTTAGATGGAACATGGTGGAAAAAACTCACTGTGAACTCCCTGTGAAGCCCAATATGGTAGCATTATTATTGTTGCTTTTGTTGTATCACCGGCAATTCATTTTATCCTCATCATCGTCTTCATCATTGTTGTCATTGTTTTGCTGTCGTCGGCTCCATGGAGTCTGCGAGGGCGCGCGTGAAAGGCTTCCTGTGCCATTAGCCAGAGTCCACTTCTCACATTTTTTCCTTCAATGACTGCGGAGCCTGTTGCAACCGCGTTGCTGAGTTTTGGGGTTGTTGGACGCGAGGTGGGCTTCCACCAGTCGTGCAACGCCCATCGGGCTCAAAGGGCTTACGCCCCTCCCCCCCCTTCCCCGTTGTGTGTGTCAGCCTGGGCTGAGACAGCTTCCCGGGCACGCGCACACATACAGCTGATGTGTGTGGGCTGGCTGGTCTGGCGTCCGTCTTTTGCAGCCGCACCCAAGTACTTCACAGGTCTTTAAAGAGGCGTGTGTTCTTTTTTCACCCCTTCTGAGAGCCCCTGCATCTCCACTCTGTCTATTGATGAAAGAATTAGGCACCCATCGTCTCCAGCAGCACAGATGGGAGGAGGGCAGTCAGGAGGAATGTGTGGCTGCGCTCTCATCCCAGCCACCCCTTCCCTTTCTGTCATAAACTTCAGAGTCACCTTAGCCTGGCAACCTTCAGAGAATGGTGTTTTTATTTCTAGTTCATCTTTTAAAGATTCATGGGCTGGAGAGCTTCAAGCTCCTTGGCTCACCTTTGCTTATTCCTCTCTGTAGTTGTGCCCAAGTTCCTGTCTGTTCTTACCTATCTAACCTTTACATTGGGTGTCATTGTCAATCGGGAGCACCTTTACTTCATCGTTTTTCACATCTGAGGGGAGGTAGCATTAAGCAGTACTAAGGGGTTTTTAGGGTTCAGGAAAGGGTAGCATTGAGCGATAGGAAGGGGTTTTAGGGTGCAAGGAAAGGTAGCATCGAGGGGTAGGAAGGGTTTTTAGGGTTAAGGGAAGGGTAGCATTGAGGGGTATAAAGGGGTTTTTAGGGTGCAGGGATGGGAAGCATTGAGGGGAGAGAATGAGATTTTCGGGTGCAGGGAATGGTAGTGTTAAAGGATAGTAAGGGTTTCTTAAAGTTCATGCCAGGTAGGTCGCTCCCCCCCCCCCCCCCCGCTGCAGCTCCACCTGCGTTCCTGCCG
The DNA here is from genome assembly GCF_964204655.1 of Triturus cristatus. NCBI lineage: Eukaryota > Metazoa > Chordata > Amphibia > Caudata > Salamandridae > Triturus > Triturus cristatus. The sequence continues at coordinate 133,831,532 of NC_140590.1, read as the reverse complement.
TCACCGCCGAAGTCGAGGCCCCCCTCCACACGCTGCATCCCCGGTGGCCCCGCCCTTCTCCGTGCCCATTCGCTGTCCCCTGCCACCCGCCTCCCAGCTGCTCCTCCCTCCCACCTCCCCTTAAATGGCGGCCGCGCACGGTGAGGAGAGCGACCCTTGACCTAGCCAGGTAGGTTGCTCCCCCTCGCTGCAGCACCACCTGCGTTCCTGCTGTCACCGCAGCCGAGGCCCTCCTCCACCCGCAGGCACCACCTGCGCCTCATCCCTGGTGGCTAGTGGTGGCTTTAGGTTTGTATGTTTCTCTGAGTGCCCTTTGTTACCCCATTGCCGTTTTCTTCTGCTCTGTGTGCCCTTTTGTTCCTTCTGTGCCCCGCTGCCCATTATTGCCTTCTGTTCCCCGTGCTCTTGTGTGCCCTTTTGCTCCTTCTGTGCCCCGCTGCCCGTTTTTGCCTTCTGTACCCCGTGCCCCCTGTTGTGCCTGCTCGCCCCCCTCGCCGCTCACGTTCCCGCCGCTGCATCCCCTGCGGCCCCGCCCCCCTCCGTGCCCATTCACTGCCCCCTGCCACCCACCTCCCGCCTCCCAGCTGCTCCTCCCTCACACCTACCCTTAAATAGCGGCCGCTGCGTGGCCGCGCAGCATAAGGGCTCAACGGGCATGCCGCTGGCACGCCGAAGGCATGCCTAAGGCAAGCCCGTCTGTGCCCATCCGCGCCTGGACCGCACCCAGCGCCAGAACCCCTGGCCCCCGCACCAGCCATGAAGACCACCTCCGATACAACCCCAGCACCCTCATCACTCTCAACCCAGGATGGACCCTCACCTGCTGCAGGGCCACCCCGAAGCGCACCCACTGTCCCTTCGCCTGCCGGAACTGCAGCTTCTCCTGCATCGAAGACGCCGAGACACCCGCCACGACAGAACACAACCAGCTCCGATGCATCCTGATCAACACCTGCTCCACACGCAAACACGCCGTCGAGCTCTGGGACCTACTCGACACTGCATCCCCAGACGTCGCCTTCCTGACCAAGACCTGGATGAACAAAGCCTTCTCTCCAGATATCGCCATAGCCATCCCTGACAGATACAACATCGCCCGCAGAGACCGCACCAACGGAGTCGGAGGAGGAATCGCCATCATCCACAATAAGACCATCAGGGTCTCAAAAAACACTGATGACACTCTCAGCACCGCCGAACACATGCACTTCCAGATCCACATGGACCCCAAGAGCACCCTAAGAGGCACCCTCGTCTACAGACCACCCGGACTCCGATCACAATCTGTAACACCATCGCCAACTTCATCAGCACGCACGCATTGACCTCCACCGACTACATCCTCCTCGGAGACCTGAACTTCCATCTGGAGAACAACAACGACAGCAATCCTCCACCCTGATAGACAACCTCGCCAACCTCGGACTGCAACAGCTTGTCACGACGCTGACCCACATCGCCGGACCCACGCTCGACGCCATCTTCTCCTCAAGCCCCCACGTCTCCTTCAGCCACGTCTCCGAACCCACCTGGACCGACCACCACTGCATCCACTTCACCTTCCGGAAACCCGTCGCACATCACCGCACCCTACAGATCCCCCGTCCCTGCTGGGGCAAAATCACCGAAGTACAACTACAGACAATGGTGTGCGCACCCTCAGACGATGTATGGACGACTGCGCCAACACCTTAGCCCCGCTGAAAAAGCAAACCCTCAGAGACACCAGCAAGAGAGCCAACTGGTTCTCCCCGGAACTCCTAGAGTCAAAGCGCACCTGCCGGAAGTTGGAGAACATATGGCACAGCGAGAAGTCGCCGGGCAGCCGCGCAGCCCACAAAGACGCCATCCGCAACCACCACCACCTCATCAGGACCGCCAAGAGGCCCTCCTTCAAAGACCGCCCCGACAACAACGTACACAACAACGTCGTGAAGGAACTCTCCAACCCCAGCTCCAACGCCAACGACAACCCGAAATCGCAAGCCCTGTGCGACTCCCTCGCCACCTTCTTCCACTGCAAGATCGCCAACATCCACGACAGCTTCAACCCCCGGACGACCCTAACAGGTCCCAACACGCTGGACCCACCACACCCCACCGACCATGACCCCCTGACAACCTGGGCCAACGTGAGCATCGAAGACACAATCAAGACAATGGGCACAATCCACTCCGGCTCGCCGTCTGACCCTTTTCCACACCACATCTTCAACAAAGCCGGCAGCTCCATCGCACCCTACCTGCACAACATCATAAACCTCTCCTTCGAGACCGCGACCTTCCCTGAGAGTTGGAAACACGCCGAGATAAACGCCCTACTGAAGAAACCCAAGGCGGACCTGAGCGAACTCAAAAACCTCCGGCCTATCGCCCTGCTTCCGTTCCAAGCTAAGGTCATCGAGAAGATAGTCAACATCCAGCTCACCCGCTACCTCGAAGACAAGAGCATCCTGGATCCCTCCCAGTCAGGATTCCGCAGCAACCACAGCACCGAGACCGCCCTTATCGCCGCCACAGACAACATCAGGATCCTACTGGACAACGGCGAGACGGCGACCCTCATCCTTCTGGACCTCTCCGCCGCCTTCGACATCGTCTGCCACCGCACACTACGCACACGACTCCACGACGCAGGGATCCGAGACAAGGCCCTGGACAGGACCTCCTCCTTCCTCTTCGGCAGAACCCTGAGAGTCTGCCTCCCCCATTCTGATCCGAAGCCTCCGAGATCATCTGCGGGGTCCCGCAGGGATCCTCCCTCAGCCCGATGCCGTTCAACGTCTACATGGCGCCTCTCGCACGCATCGCCCGACATCACGACCTCAACATAATCTCCTATGCCGACGACACGCAACTGATCCCCTCCCTCACCAAGGACCCCCTCACCGCCAAATCCAACCTCCACCAGGGAATGAAGGCCTTCGCCGACTGGATGGAGGATAGCCGCCTTAAGCTGAACACAGACAACGGAGATCCTCATCCTCGGGCCCCACCCCTCAGCATGGGACGACTCCTGGTGGCCCGCATTGCTGGGGACACGCCCCACACCTACCAACCACAACCTGGGAGTCATCCTCGACTCGAAACTCACCATGACCAAACAAGTCAACGCTATCTCCTCCACCTGCTTCAACACCCTCTGTATGCTCCGCAAGATCTACTGATGAATCCCGACAGACACAAGGAAAACAGTCACCCAGGCCCTAGTCAGCAGCAGACTCGACTACGGAAACGCCCTCTTTGCCGTAGCCCCGACCAAGCTCATCAACAGACTGCAAAGAATCCAGAATGCCTCTGCACGCCTGATCCTCGACGTCCCGCGACGCGACCACATCAACCCCCACCTGAGGAACCTGCACTAGCTCCCCGTCGACAAAAGAATCTCCTTCAAACTCCTGATCCACGCACACAAGGCACTCCACAAGACCGGCCCAGCCTATCTCAACAGTCGACTCTCCTTCTACGTACCCAACAGGAAACTCTGCTCCGCAGACCTCTCCCTGGCTACCGTCCCACGCATCCGTAGAACCCCAGCTGGAGGCAGATCCTTCTCCCACCGCGCCGCCAAGACCGGGAACACCTTCCCCTCAACCTACGACAAACCGAAGACCTTCTAACCTTCAGGAGACAACTCAAGACCTGGCTGTTCGACCAGTAGCAACAGCACCCCCCCACTCCCCACCCTCAGCTCCTTGAAACCCTTGCGGGTAAGTGGTGCGCTTTACAAATTATTTGATTGATTGATTGATATGTAGTGTAGTGCATGTTTTAAATTAATAATTAATAAATACAATAGTATTATGTTTACTTTCATTTAAATGTATTTTTGTGTATTAAATGAATCTATTTATTTAATATACTGTGGTTTTAAATTACCCTTCCCTGAATGCTACATCCTATTTACAGCTTCCACCGCAGCCCTGTGCCCATGGTTGATAGTCGCCCATCTTTTCTGTGCCCTGCTGGCTCCTCAAGGGCTCTTCCGTCCATGTGGCTTCAGCAACACTGTGCTTCCCTTGAACAGCTGTTTGACCCAGGAGCAGTTACCCTGTGAGAAGCGGCTCCATATCCTACAATCCTGCATGACCTGGTGTCTTTTCTCACTCACAGAAACTTATATTTTTAATGTTGAGAGTGTGGTGGCTTGAGGCGGGCCCTCACAGGTTGGAGGGGTATGGGTCTTTTCTTGTGCCTCTGGTTGGTGAAGTCCTCCTGACTGCCCCCTCACTGCTACAAATGAGAAGAGCAGTGTTTATTCCTCTCCTCCTGTGTGTCACGGATGCTGCACTTCCACCTTCTCCTCCCTATGAGTTCCAGTGCAGCCTAGGCTTGCATGTGTCTTGTATGACACCTTAAAAATTGTCATGGAGACTATAAAAGGCTCTGGGTCTAAGGCCCCTGCATTGAACCCTCCAAGAGGCAGTGGTGGTAAAGAACAGCAAACAAAAGTCCCACTTCAGATTTAATCCACTCCCGCTGACTTCTTTATTTTCAATGAATTGCGTTCCTTATCCTGTTCTCTCATAAGAGCATCTCTACAAATGGATACATTTATAACCTCAGCCAACACGTGTTTCGGGGACACACCCCTTCCTCAAGGCAACTCCAAACTGACAGCCATCAACATTTTTAAAGTATTTTCTTCAATTAATGTTGTTTCTCTCCCAGTTTGTGGAGCCGGGAGTCAAAAACGAACTCTTGCGGACAAGAAGAAACTCTAGTTGTGTTTTTTAAATGAGTGTCCTCTCTCCCCCACTTCATGGACTCGGGTGTCAAGACGAGCTCCGCGGGTGTGCCTGGTTACTTTGATACACTGCCCCCTGCAGGTCTCCAGGGAGCTGTGCTTTCATGCTTAGTGTCTTTTAGCAGATTGACTCTGCTGCTTTTGCCTCAGTGAACCCTCTGAGGTTTCTCCCAGTCAGACCTGAGTTCTGGGAAAAAGGGGTTACCCAAAGTAAGTGAGAGTGTAAACGTGCTGGCAGTGTAATTGTGGTGAAGGGGCAGGAAGTCAAATCTGTGCACCTAGGGAGGGTCCCTTCTGGATTCTCCTGTTTTAAATTCCATGCCTGCGACACGCATGGAGGGTGCACACAGGGGCTTAACACTGGTTCCTGAAGCCCCTGCCGCACAGCAGGGGGGCACCTTTCTGGAGGCCCCTTCTCAGCCAGAGGCCTGTGAATATTTGAGAGATCTGGAAGCATCAGTGCCCTCACCACATTCTGCAGGGAGGACACCTCATTTTGCGTTATGATGCTAGGTGTCACTGCATGAGTGCGTCGGCTTAAGGTTGGGTATGAGGTGCGCCGGTATTCCTGGCTGCATGCACAGTGAGGCCTGTTCGCCGCTATGTGTGTGTCATTCAAAATGGCAGATGGCTTGTGGCAGAAGGAACACCTGTCAGCCTGTGGACAAGATGCTGGACTTCATCTATCCGGTTGTGTGAGCGACTGCAAGAGAGGTACCGTGATCGCTGCCAAAGGGAGATTTGTTGCCTCTAGTTTTCATGAGACTCGTGAGTGAGCGTCCTTCACCACTAATGCCCCTTGCAATGGGGAGCCGGTGTGACCATCCCGTGGTCTGCAGAGACCTTGAAGATTGCATCATCCTCAATCTGTGAATCCAGAAGAGATAACTAGAAGATGTTTCTCTGAGTCCACGCCCCATGGCCACATGCTTCTAGACTAAGCGATTCCTGAGACAAACACCCACAAACTGCATTGTCTCCATCTTTGTCTTTGTTGCTGCAGTAGCCATTGCCAGTGCCCCTGGACCTGTGCCCCCCGGTGTCAGAATTTACAGGCGATGCCTGGTGAGCTTTTCGCCACAGGCTCCGGATCTTTATATGCCATCTCTTTGCGTATTTGGGTGAATTGGCACTGGAACCACCTGTAGTCCCTACGGACCAGCCTGCGCCTACATGGACCCCAGTAGACTGTGCCCTACACTGGGCACTGCACAACGTCATTATCCCCCAAGAGAAATTATTGGCGGTCGCCAGCGGTAGGAGGATAATGTATTCTATGGGTAGAGACATCTTGAGGTTTTCACCCCCACTAACATCCCATCAGGGGTAGCTGAAACTTGCATCACTGCACTTCAGGCAGAGGGATACAGTTTTCTTTGAAGTGCAGCAACGTGAACTTTTTCTGCTTTGTACTTTTGCACCAACAGATTGAGATTTAGGGCAACTGTTTCCCCCGTTCTTTTGCACAAACTGTTTGCTGAAGAGTGAAGAGGACTAATGTAGCGAGTTTGGCAGGGTGGGCGCATTCCTCTCAGTGACATTGGCCGCAGACCCGTGTGTTAAATCGTTTTACAGCAGTAGCTGTAAGAGCTGTAATGATGTTTAAGCTGTAAGAGCTGTAATGATGTTTAAGCTGTAACAGCTGTAATGATGTTTAGGGTCAATCTCTGGTCAGGAAGGTGATGGAGACATCTGTCTGCCTTTGCTAATCATCATTTTGTGTACCAGTCACTTATCGCATGTATATCAAAACATTTCCTTAGGTACTGCAGTGGCTAGTGTCAGCCTTCTTGATAGCATCACTGTGTCCCGATGGTTCAGGGGGTCTAACCCACATCTCGTCATTCAGATGGCCTGAGGCTGCTCCGCCTCATTACCCTGAGAGAGCCCAGTGCGAAGGCAAGACACTTGATCCTCCCCTTTGGGACCCGAACTGTGGCCTCTGAACACCGGTCCAAAATGACTCCGGTTGTCATAATTGGTGTCCAATAACCTTTGACCAACCAAAAAAGACAGCTTTGGCATGCCCGAGGCACACAGCTATTAGGACGCCGAAGTTAAGTTTACATCAACAAATAGCCTTCTCTGCAGGTGTAACATCCATGTTTGGAATTCACACACGTTCATATTACACGCGTAATAATATTAATTCAGACAGATTTCTGTGTAAGCAAATCCACTCTCAGGGGCTTAGAATGGCGAGGGAGGGGCGCCCCCAGCTCTGCCCGTCCTACATGGTTATGCATTTCTAGATCACCCCACATTTTCACACTTTGGAGGAGGGCAGAGACTTACTTCTGCGAAAGACTGGACTGAGAAGGTGATTTAGAGGTCAGCATGATTTGGGAAGGCTCCCATCTGAATGAACTCATGTGCGGACCCAGGAGGGAACACGAACCATGGCCCTAAAATGCGGGAACTCCACAGCTCAGGCAACGTGCACAAAACAATGCCTATGGGGGGGCTGGTGCCTTGGAGGGAGGGGGCCGTGAATGTGTGTGTGCATACAAGTGACTGCAAGTGCATGCGCTGCACAGTTTTGTGACATTCAATGTGCACATCAGGGACAATAGATATATGCATATGTATGAATGTTGGTGATTGTAAGAATTGTGAGTGAGTGCAGAAGAGTGTGGTTGTGAGAAGTGTGAATGTTTTCCATGTGTTAGTGCGATTCGACTTGTGAGTGCATGTGAGGGAATGAGGTCAGAGCATGTTTGATTTGTGAGTAAGCTCTAAGAATAGGGAGGTGTATATGAGTGACGGAACCTGCCCCTGAGCGTGCAAGTAAAAGTAAAAGTATAGTTGAGTATGCGTTGAGTGAGTGATTGTGAGAGGCATGAGTGCCTTTTGTGAAGGCGTTACCAGATTCTTCTGTAGGTGAGTTAGTGATTGAATAAGTGAGCCCGATAGTGCCAGTGAGTTACTTCCATTGCATTTGAGTGTGCGCTTGTGAAAGCGTTGGGTGGTTATTTTTGGGCACATTTAATGCACTGTTCACCTCACTGGGCAAGAGTAAAAGCGTTCTTTTATCCAAGTCAGTGACGCCTTAAGGCATGGGCAGTTGCCCAGGGGCCCCACGAGCATAGGGGCCCCATGCAGACCAGAATTTAGCACTAATTTTCCATTAAACATTTTAATTCCTGTGAGTGGTTGTGTAGGCAGGGCCCAGTGCACTGCTTTGCCCGGGGGCCTATCATGCTGTTAAGATGGCCCTGATCCAACCAAATGCTCCCACAGAGTGAAATGTATGGAGTCGGGCCTGGAAAGTTAGGATCCAATTAGATGCACTGGCATAGCAAGGGCTCCATGACCCATGATGCAATGAAGGATATTGGTCTCCCCATCCCTGACTTTTTAGGTCTCGCTGAGCCCAGCGCATGCTCTGACTTCGAAGAGACATTTTGGAGGTGAGTTTTCAAAGTGCTGCCGGCTGGCCTAGCGCTTGCGTTCACGCGAGCGTGCACACGCGAACCGCTAGCCTTCAGCAGCACTTTGAAAACTCATGCTTTAGCGTGTCATCGCGATGACTTTCGCTTTTAGTAAAGGTAACGCCGCGCGGCCAATGCTTTCGCTTTTCTATGCCAATGCTTGTTCATTTTGGACGTCCGTCTGCTTATAAATGTATAACTTTGGGCCACCACTGCAACAAGGATGCTCTCCTTGGTGCCCATGCTTTGACCAGAGTCGCAAACTTGATTGCAGACCGTTTCCGTAGAAACTGTTGGAATGGCTCTATTTGGTAAGTTCTACTACTGTCATGTCATTCTTTTTCAGCGCTCAAGATTTCTGATTTCCATAGTAGGTGGCTGTACAACTTTCCTTGCGTCCTCGGACATATCATGTGATTTAGTTTTAGGTTGGCAGCAAACCTGTATTGTCTGGTTTTATCAGGTCTCACAAGTCTGTAACCCTTGGTTGTGATTATTGCTGTTTAGTTTCTCGTGCATTTCTCAAATTCCTTTTGTTTGGTTGACAGATCTGCTCCAACGGCGATTTCAATAACTTTGTTCGGCAATGCAATTTCAAGTTTTTGCAATTTCTGTAACACTGTATTTGTCAGTATGATCATACAGCAGTCTCGCATTTATTATGGTTTCTGTAACACTTTGGCGGGCACTAATTTCATGTTATTCTTGCACATTAATTGGTAGATTCGCTATCGTGTCATTTGTTTGCGCTTTTAAGGCAGGCAGCGTTGATCTCATGTCCGTGGTCCTGGTTGTTAGTGATGCTCTCAATGCATGATGCAGTAGCTCCCTTCTGCATGCGATGTCGTATAGATAGCGTATGATCTCTGGAAGTTCCATTTTCTTCTGTATTTAATTGCTGCGCTCTTCTTGGGTTCTCATCACTTTTGCTTTCTGTAGCGCGTTGGTTATAAGTTTTGTTATCCGGCCATCTTCCAGATCACACGATTTCTGTTGGACTTGGCTGGTGGTCCTGCTATCCAGTGACGTTCTGGTGGCTCTTACTTTCTGTATTTTGTGTATGGCAGCACTATCCTAGCTGTTTTTCAGCTGGGAGTGATTTCTGTATTTGGCAGTGCTGCTATCGTGTTGATTTCTCACGAGCCTTGTCATTTTTGCTGCATTGGGTTAAATGTTTTTCTGTTCTGCTATCTCATTGGTATTGTGAGTTCTGTAACACGTGGCTTGTAGTAATACTAGTCTCAATGTGTTTATGAAGGGAAATGTTTCGGTTCTACTGGGAAATGCATCTTTAAGTGACTCCCATACAATACATCAGATGGGGTCTAAAAACAACCCCAAAACAGTATTGTAAATGTAAATAGCACACTACTCACCCGCAAGGGTCTCAAAGCGCTTGTACGAATACCGCTGTGGAACCCATCCTGGCTTTCCCTGTGAGGCGTCCACTCCTGGGCACCCCCAAGGTGGAGGCCAGGCATCCTTAGCATTGTGGGGGCCATTGTGGAGACTAAGCAAGCTATTGTCCAGAGTTGCAGAGTGGGACTCCATGACTGAAATAGGCACCGAGGCGAGAATTATCAGGTCCATGGAATTTTTGAGCCCAAGACCTGCTGAAACAGGGAATTGAACCCTGGTCCCGGGCTAGACCTCTGCATCAGGGTCTGCCGCTCTAATCATTGAGCCATTTACCTTGCAGCATGACTCATAAGTATGTGTATATCGTGGTTGCATTGTCATGCTTGCATTGTTGCAATCACTGGTGAATTAGCGCACGTCTATACCATAATGGGCAGCAGGGATACATTATGATGTGCTGCAGTACAATTCTGTGCATGGTGGCAAATAGTAAAAGCAGTGGTACATGTAATCCTGGCTGAAATGTGACCCCCTTAAGCACCACGTTTACATACCTATGTAGCTGTGCACTCTACAAAAGGAGAATACACTTCTTTTAGCAGCCAGTAGAGTGTGTATGTCCTCCAAAACTTAGCCCAGGAGCTAAATGTGCAAGATTTTTTGTTATGAGACTAATATGGCACTTCTTCAAAACTATTTATTTTTAAACTTGCTCCTTAACCTGCTAAGGTTTAGGTCCTGTGGTTGTGGCACCAAGAGCCTGTGTGCAGTGTTTTTGACCAGATTCGTCAGTACTAAAAACATTCAACAGCGCAGGAAAGGATTTGAGTACAACACCCTCCCTTACTATGCCTCATCCATTTGCTGGTTATTTATAAGCAACCTTAGAGCTGGTAGGGCTGCATGACTAAATACTTATAAGGTCCCAAAAGCGAGACCTATTGGCTATGCCAATGCTTGTTTTTATTACAGCCACTAATTGGGGTGAAGTGGGCCCTGGTGCCACTGCACCTGATGCACTATTGCTAACACGTCTTTGCGGGGTGAAGATGCACACATTAGTGCAGCACTGCCAATGTTTCAGAAGGTTTCATAAAGACTAAAGGCTCCCACGTGCTGACATTCAGCATCATTCAATGTTGTAGAGACAAGCGGGAGAGGCAGCGTTCCACTTCCTGCAGAGAAAGAGCACATAAGCCACATTCCTTTTACACATGTTCCCTTTTCAAGCCTTAAAGCAACTGAGTCATGTTTTCAAAACCAGTTTCTCTAGTGCTATTCTGTTGAATAAAGAAATTGAGTCATTTACAGTGGTGTGATCTTAACTACCCATAAAATACCCATACAAATGATCTTCTACTCAACTGCATTCACCAGAGCTAACTACAACCGAGCCTTCATCACCTGATGGAACAGTTTGTCCCACTTCTGGAATGATACAATGACGTTTTGGTATGCTAATCTAATCTCCACCTCACTAATTCATCAAATTTCTCTGGTAATCCTTCCTTGCTAAAGATATCTCTCAAAGATTCAATCTCACTTAGATCGGCTCCATTGCTTATGGTTTCTTCAGTTGAGGTTTATTTTTAAGCAGACACATATTACACTGCCGTGCATAGTATTCCATCGATCTGTCGAGACCCGGCCACCAAAGGTCTTCCCAAATTCTCCTTTCAATGCTTGTGGCCTTCATGGGCCAATTCCCGTACCCTTCTTGATGCCCCGTCAGGTGTCACCAACAAATTCAACTGCTTACCATGCCTCCAGAACAGGCCAGCTTATTTCTAACCTGATTGTAAGCACCCAACTCTGGTACCACTTCCTTGCCCTTTGGCTGTCAATCCATCATAAAAAGTTAGACTATATTGAACGCTCTGTCCTCGTCCATTTTCTTCATTCTTCTTCACTCAACTCTCTCCCAGGCAGGAAAACTATCCTGGCTTATCATGGACACTTCTTCGGTGTTGTCTCCTGCGCTGTCTCCACCCTCTTCAGACAAAGGCAGCCAGGAGAAAATATAATTTGCGAATTTCTTCCCCCCTTGGCACATACTCCAGAATGTACTGGTACTCCTGAAGTCTGTAATGCCATTTTAAAATGCATTGTGTGGCACGATCACCCCCTTGTGATGGTAAACAGACGTGTGTGGTCATGGCGCAGGCTGAATGGTGTTTGCCTTGACACCTCCAGGTTTCGGTGTGCTTTACAAATATTATCCTATCCTATCCTATCCTAACCCAAATGTATGTCTTAAAATATTGCGCACCCCACCCACAAGGTTAACGCTTGCTTTTCTATAACTAAAAAAGTCAGCTCAAATTGGGCACCAATCACTCTTAATTTTACATTTCCTGTGTGATTTCTAACTGGCACAATCTCTACAGTTCTGCTTTCAACCTGTTTTGTACTTTTAAGGTTACTCAAAGTGCCCTATGTACTCTAGACTCGGCGCCTTCTTTTAATTCAAACTTGTGGCCAGAATTTTTTCCACTTTCACAACTTGTCAGAAAAAAACGTTGAACACTCTCTAACTCATTTGTTTCTTGTTTCCTCCCGTGTCCGCACACTGATCTCTTTGCTGCTGTTGATGCTTTTTTCTATGCATTTGGTTAGGGACGCTTTTTTGGTTTCCCTGATCTGGCGGTGGTATTTTCTTTGGGCGGCTCTGATGATGTCCTTGTCAGTCTCTTTTTGGCTGGTTCTCCTTTTCCTCTGTAATTGTGTGCAGTGTACTTTGGTTGCTCTGAGGTCTTCTGAGTACCAGTTGGCCTGCTTTCTGGCTCTTTTGTGGTGGCTGAGTTTGAGGGGTGCCAGGGAGCTGTCCCAGTCAGATAACCAATTTCTGAGTTGGTCTGTGTTGGTGTTTATGTCTCCCGGGAGATTGGGTCTGGTCTTGTGTAGGGGGTTGGGACCAGACTTCTTCTGTGCTGCTGTTAAGTGTGGCTAGCCTGCTGGGTTTGGTGGATATTATGAGGTGGAGGATGATTATCTGGAAGTGGACGATGGGGTAGTTGGTTCAAGTGAGGGGTGTTGTGACAGTGAACTTTAAGGTAGCGAAGACTGGGTTGAGGGTATGTCTAGCAGCATGGGTGGGTTTGGTGACATGCTGGGTGAGACCGAGGATATCTAGGATCTTGAGGAGTGCAGTGGAGCTGGGGTAGATCTGAAGTAAGGTCTTCTAGGACGATGTAGGTGTTGGTGTACATGGCGAGGGGGGCGACGAAGTCCGTCATCTATTGAATTAAATTATTTAACTGACCTGTTGGGTGGTATGCGATGACCCTGGTCTGGGAGTAGCTGGCTGTCATTTAGAGCTAGAAGTGAAGGTACTCCACTCAGGGAATAGTGTTTTTGATGGCTGTGATACAGTTGAGGGATTTCATGGAGATGACTGTAACTCCTCCTCCTGGTTTGTGTTGTTAGTCCCGTCTTGCGATCTTGTTTCCTGCCAGCATCGCTGTGGTGATTTCTGGAGCCAACAATGGAGTCAGCCAGGATTCAGTCACAAATAGGTCTGGGGCATCGTTGGTGAGCAGGTCCCAGATCTCAGTGGCGTGTTTGCAGAGTGAGTGAGTATTGAGTAGGATGCATACAAGTGATTCTGGGATGCTAGTTTGCTGGTCGTGTTGGTCAGCGTGCTGTGGAAGGGTTGAGTGATTGTAAGTTGTGCCTCTGTTGGGGGTCTGGTGTTGCATGTGAAATTGCAGTTTGTGCCTGAGTAGGCTCCTTCTGTTGTGTGTGGAGCGATGCGGCCAGAGTGGAGGATTTTGTGGCCAGTGTTGGGAAATAGGAGTGCAGCAGGGTACCTCTTGGGAGTGGTCAGGCCACAGATCCTGGTGCTGGGTTATAGTCCAGGTGCAGATGGGCTTTTCTTTGGCGCATCAGCAGCACACCTGCTGCATGTGCCTGCTGTCAATCCATACTGCAGCCGCCATTAAGTAGGTCCTGGGAGGGGATGGGGAACAGGAGCAGGGGGTGGGGCTTATCAGGCATGGAAGCATTAGAGAAGCAAGTAAGGAGCACAGGAAGGAGGGAATGGTCTGCAGTTGGTGGCAAGCAGGAAGAGGAGAGCAGCACATGAGGAAAAGTGTGGAAAAGAAGAGGCCCCAAGAGAGGCAAAAAAGGGTGAAAGGGTGTAGAAGATACTCAAAAAAGGGTGAAAAAGTTATTAAAAGAGGTTCAACATGATGAAACGTGAGCAGAGAGAGGCACAAAAGTGTGAAAAAGAAGATAGAGAATCAAGAAGCTCAAAAGGGTAAGAAGCGAGCAAAAAGAGGTACAAAAGGGTGAAAAAGAGAGAGAGAGAGAGAGAGAGAGAGAAAGAGAGAGAGAGAGAAAAAGAGAGAGAGAGAGAGAGTCACAATGCTCAAACGGGCGAGAAGCGAGCCAATAGAGGCACAAAAGGATGAAAGAGAGAGAGGTGAAAAATAAGCACAAAGAAACAAAAAAGGTTGAAAAGAGAGAGATAGCGAGTCAAGAGATTGAGAGTGGGAAGAGAGAGAATGAGGAGCATGGATGACGAGGCGGGTGCCTCGAGGCACAGGATCCGGTCCCACGAGGTACTTGACCAGTCGGATGACTTGTGCAGGTAAGTAAGGAGGTTTATGAGTAATGTAAACAATAGAAAACGACACCAACATTTTTGTTATGAAAGCTATAGAATTAACACCATCATTCACAGCTTCTAAGCACTATACTATTTTTAGCACTTTTATAGTTAATTATTAATAAGAGCCTATTTTCAGTTTCAAAGATGATTCACACCAGCATGTCTTATTCCAGAACAATAAGTAGGGCCACCATAATTATGTGATTGAGCGCCTGCGGCCATTTTCACATAATTATAGATTTGCTGCATTTGCATATAATCCATTATCATCAGCAGAATCTTCAGATTTTACCAAAAATAATTTTATTTCTAGCTGAAACAGTTCAAAAGTTGCTAAAAATGCAGCGACACGTGTTGCCGTACACGGGAAGGTCCTCTGCAAAGGTTGACTAGTTCCATTTTTGTTCCTCATTGCTATCTTTGGGTGTTAAACTGGTACTAATGAGTTGCAACCAATGCCCAGACAGTGTTAACATGTTTGAAAATGACAAACTAATGAAGTAATACTATCACAAAATATGCTGCATAATTTGCCTTTTCCTGTTGCATAATTTACTCCTCAACCATGACGCATAATCTGGCCCTCCCCTGCCACATAATTTCGGTGGCTGTTAGAATCCGGGGTCTCTGGTTGGCGCAGGTATGCACTTGCGACAAGCAGGGACCCTTTCCTCTAAGTCAGGGCGTAGGATTACCTCTTTAAAAATAACCCCTGCTCACCCTCTAGGTAACGTGGTGCAAGCAGTCAGGCTAGATTTCCAGAGGGCATTAGGTTAAGCGTTCAAGATATCTCACACAATAATCACCTCCCCACCACACAAAGACACAAGGCTGTATTTATATCAAAATAAAGTTCTTTATATAAAAGATTTCTTTAGGCAGGTTGTCAAAATACAGTTCTCTTGCTTCAATAATGTTCCAGTTACTTTTAAATGCTTTCAGGCAGTCCACAGTTCTTAAAATGACAAAATTGTACTTAAAATAGCTTCTTTAGGGTATCTGTGCGCTTCGTAGCGCCTTGCGTACGCTTCGTACGAGGTTTTGGACATCACTTGCCATTTCTCACGCTTCTCGCGTGAGCATGCGTACTCGGAACGTGAACCGTACGGACCGTACCTTCGTTGGTACGCGTCGTACACGTCCGGTACGCCTCTTGCCAAAGCTCACGCTTCCCGTGTGAGCGCCGTCAATGTATCTAATGCTGGACGAGCCGTACCTTCGTCGGGACGCCTCGAACAGCTGATTTCGAACCGTACAAAAGCTCACACTTCACGCGTTAGTCGCGTAGCGGGTCTACAGCGCTAGTACGGCCCGAACAAAGCAGCGGACGGGTCGTACTTCAGCGCGTTCGCACACAGTACCTGGTTTCTCGCACAAGGGTGATCGCAGCAGCTTCAGGGGTCCCTGCAGGAGCATCCTACGTCGCGTTGTCGTCCCTCTGAGGCAGTGGGCGGCGGTGCTTCATGAGGTGCTCCAGGACGGTCTCGGCCACACGATCACGGACAGAAGCAGGAGGGGCAGCTCGGGGGCAATCTCTTCAGTGCGTCGCACTGTCAGCTTCACGAAGGGGACACACAGTGCATCACCGGTCTTTACAGGAGCTTCCACGGCCAGGGAGGCCGCAGAGGCTCAGGCTTGGAGCCGGATGAGTTTCTTTTCTTCACGGTGCTTGCTACGGCTCGGGGGACAGTTGCTTGCGGTGCTTGGACCAGATGGACAGGTCTTTGCGGTGCTCGCAGTAGCCCCGGTGGCAGATGTCGCGGTGCTCAGAGAAGGGGCACAAGGTCCTCAGGGGTCAGCGTCACAGGATCGCTTCCAGCAGCTCTTCCTCTTCTGGGGGAAAAGTAGCGCCCACTGTTCCTGGGGCGCAGTTCAGGGGGCAAGTTCACAAGCAAGCCCTTGGAGATTGTTTGAAAGCACAAGTTGATGCAAAGTCTTTTCCTTTAGTCTTTTCCTCTCCTTCTTGCAGCAAGGCACCCACCACAGGCCAGTCTCACAGGTCAGAGACAGTAGTCCTCCATGCAGCTTTCCCAGATCCTTCTCTTCAGGCAGAATTTCTTCTTGGCGCAAACAGATTCTGATTTCTTAGGAGCAGGGCTCCTTCTTTTATAGCACAATTCTTTTGTTCCTTGTCGCCAGGGGGCCTGGGCCTGGCTCAGTCCAGTTTTGGAGCACTTTGTTGTGGTGACTCTGCTCTTTCCTTTCAGCAGCAGGGCAGAGACATCAGCGCTCCACAGGGGGCGGAGCCGGCATTGTGGTGGCAGAGCACAGGTCTATTCAGAGTCAAAGGTGTACTCCTCCCACCCATCCTGGTGTAATCTCTCTACCCACCACCTGGCGGCCAGCCTGTCTCCTGGAATTCCCCAGCCCTGCTCCTTTACTGTTACTAGGCAGAACACACACACACAGCAGAGGCGGACGGAAATGGCCAGGTCAGTAAATACTAACTTTCTAAAAGTAGTATTTACAAACACAGGATATTAAAATAAACTTTACTAAAAGAAGTATTTTATTATTCTGAGTTCAGGCATACCAAACTTGACTTTCTACCATGCTCTCTGAGTCCACTGGGATTAGAGCGTGTAGTAATTCCAGCAGCCCATTCTGGCCTATGGAGAGCAGGTAGCCTTCAATAGTGAAAAACGAAAATGGCTGTAATTCACTATTAGGACATGCCACACACATCAGGGCATGTCCTACCTCATGCCTACAATGCACCCTGCCCTTGGGCCTACCAGAGGGGTGACTAATATGAAGTTAAGTGAAGGTTTGGAGACTGGCAAGTAGGTGCACTTGCACAATCAGCGCGACAGTAACAGACCGCGCGCAGGTTCTGCAGTGGCAGACCTTAGACACATTTTACTAGGCTGCTTCTGTGGGTGGCATAACCAGTGCTGCAAGCTCACCAGCGGCATTTGTATTTACAAGCCCTGGCACTCCTGGTGCACTTTACTAGGGGCTGACAGTAAACCAAATAAGCCAAACATGGACACCAATCAATGTATACACTTTTCAAAGGGAGCACTTGCACTGTGGCACTGATTAGCAGTGGCACAGTGCCCTGAGCAGCTAACACCAACAAAACACAATGAGGCACATCAGCAAAAAGTGGAAGGGAAACTCACGCCAAGGTCTAACAGTGGCCCTGACAATATATTCTATTTTCAGCTCACAAAGGCAGCTGTAGGGGCTTGTGATAAGGCACAGTCTACAGCGCTACCACCCGAGCAGCCAATGAAGGTCAAACTTCAGTTCATATGGGTGTGGAATCGTCTCCCTGTATCCTTCTATC
Source organism: Triturus cristatus (assembly GCF_964204655.1). Taxonomy (NCBI): domain Eukaryota; kingdom Metazoa; phylum Chordata; class Amphibia; order Caudata; family Salamandridae; genus Triturus; species Triturus cristatus. The sequence goes on along the minus strand of NC_140590.1, from coordinate 133,814,091 downwards.
ACCTGCTATGAAGTCCTCTCAGATGTTCCGCTCTCTATGTCTGCTTTTCAGAGATCATTCCAGGCTTTGTTAAAATGTTTTAGGATAAATATTCAACAACGTATGGCGTAATGCCCTTTCAGCTATTTTCAACCCGAAAGCGTTCTCTCGGAAAGATAATTTAATTGTAAAGTTTTATATAGCGCTGGCTAGACCCGAAGGTATCAAAGCGCTTTACATGAGGATCAGCAAGTTACAGATTACATAATTACTTCAGTTACAATATCCAAGTATCGACATAGGAGAAAAATAGAGAGAAGGAAGCATAACGGGGAGGCGAGGAAAACAATGTCAGATGTCCAGCTGGGTAGGTGACAGCTGAGCGGGTGACCCAGGGCCAAACTTCTCTATAACTGCATGGGACAGCTCCACCGGGCATCGGCCAAGGTTGTTCAGACTCCGCGGTGAAAACAGACAGTAGAAAAACATGCGATTACACGATAACATAAGTTATATTCGCGTTACGTAGCAAAGACAAAACGTCTTATGTGGAATGGAAGGTCGAGGGGGGAAAGGTGAACAGGGGAAAAAGGAATGCAGATAGCGTTGGGAAGACCAGAGGGGGAAGAGACTTTAGGGGAAACAAGCAGTCAAAGTGAAAGATAGACAAGACCGTGAAGCACAGTTAAAAACAGTGTCCGATGTTCGGCTGGGTAGGTGACGGCCGAGGAGGTGAACCATAGCCAGACTCCTCTATAGCTGCATAGGATAGCTCCGTCGGGCATCTGCCAAGGTTACTCTGACTCCGCGGTGAGAACAGACAGTAGAGAAATATGAGATTGCATGATAACATAAGTTATTTTCACGTTAGATAGCAAAGACAAAACGTCTTATGTGGAATGGAAGGTAGAGGGGAAAAGGTAAACAGGGGAAAAGGAATGCAGATAGCGTCAAGCAGACCAGAGGGGAGGAAGGGACTTCAGGGGAAACAAGCAGTCATAAGGAAACAGCGTGTTACAAGTTATAGAAGATATTCACATTAATTACAGAATGATTACATATTCAATACAGGAGTTATTCAAGATCCAAAAAGGCCAGGGAGAGCAGGGAGTCCACATGAAGGAGACAGATAATATATTTAACACATAATTATCAAACTTCATTTCACCATATTGATAAAACATATGAATGATTAAAAGCAATGATTAAATAATACAAATATATTAACATAAGCCTTATTAACATATCGCAGGAAGAGAACTTTTTGAAATAATGGGCCTTTCATTCGATCTCTGGTATTCCCCCTCTCATAAATTCATTAGCTCTCATGCCCATCACAGAAGGGGAATTCCAAGAAGGGAAATTCAGCCCTTAAAAGGGGAAGACAAAAGTTGATATTTATGACAAGGACCTGCTGTAAGGAAGAACACTGCTTCAAAGAGAACCAGGACGTCATTCCATCATGATGTAATAAATAGAGAACCTACATAGGAAGGACAAGGGCAAGATGTTATCGTAATCCAGCACACCCGTATTACACTCGCATGGCGTCCATCTGTTTATTTACAACACCAAAAGCAGTGGCCACCAGCAAAGGATATGATGTAATGTTGTCTTTCGGTTGGGTTTCTTCCCCTTCCGGTGTCGATGCTCCTGTAATAACCACTTTACACTTCGCATCGAATAGTGAACAAATTGAGGCCGGAGATCCATATATTTTTCCTTCTAGGAAGAGCCAGGCTCCAGAACGAAGAGTGCATTTCAGATCTGGTGCTGTGCTTTGTTTATGCTGCTGCACGCTGTAGAGTGGTACGAATGATGCTGCCTTCGCGTGGAATATTGATCACATTTCACATGAGTGTGATTGAGTCTTATAAATACCAAGAATTGTGAATAGATTGTTATCAACACCGTCACATTCCCAGTTAAAACAATACTCCCACTGAATTATTTGAAATCACATTCAAGGTCAACTCCACAGCCTCATCGGCTCCAATAAAGTTACAATAAAGTTCAACTAAGTGGTCACACTGTCATTAATGAAGTCACATTCCAGGTCGAGTCAATGGCCCCGGTTACTTTTTTTGAGTCGTGTTCCAGGTTAACTCAGTGGCCACTCTGCCTTGGGTAGGATCTCATCAAATGGTACCTCAATGGTCACTCATGTCATACAACCCACATTGTACATTCATTCATCCATTTGTGCCAATCATTATGATACAGTTCATGTCCTGATCAACTCAGCAGACCGTGCATAAATGGAGTTGCATCACTTGTCAATGATGCCACAACTTTCCTGATAGCAAATTTCTGGTCACCTCAGATACCTTATGAAGATTAACGGAGTAAAGCATATGTTTATGGCTAAATGTTTCCAGTGTTTATTTTGTGAATTCTGGTAACACATTCCAAAAGGGCATGAAAAGAAGGTGCAATTGTGTCCAGACAGCAGCAGGGCTCTATCCAAACAGGCACGGTCCAGTTTATCTACTCTGTTCCACGAATGCGCAATGTGGAAAGAAGCATGGAGGGAGTGTAATATGTTATTCTCCCACTGTCTCGAGCACTTATGTGTCATATACGCCTATCCCCTACGCGATTCCGTAAACAGCTGAATTTGCTGGTGTTGCACGTTTATTGTTTAGCATAAAAAATCTGTACATTTCAGTTACCACTAAAACGTAGATTTCCCATCAGTAGATTTAATTATAATTATTTTTTTTTGGGGGGGGGGGGGTTAGATCGGCACAATGACTGTCAAGCAGACCTACTGCTAAATTATCCATGGAGCAGGCTTCAGATCCGCCCCTCTCAACCATTGGCTTTCTTCAAACAGCCTCTTTCATCCATTGGTTTAAGACTTTGTAAACCATGCCTTGGCTCAGCCCATGTGAAGTATTCATTGCCCGCTGCACTATTGGCTGTGTGGGTGTATCCTTCCAGCTTCAATTGAACGCATGCATCGAACTACATGAGCGGCTACTTTACAACTATAATTCTCTCTGTCCTCTCTGCTGGCACCCTACCATGTTCCTGTTCCAATGTGCTAATGTTGCAGGAGCACATTAGATCAGACCTATTGGCTTTACCAATGTTTTCCAAATACCAGAAACCCTCTTTTATGTGTTGTAATGACAGCCCAGGTGGCGTAGGATAATCAGGTCACTGGAAAAGTGTTTGGAGGAGACTGAAAAGAAAAGAACAATCCACAAATTATTTCGAAAGCATGTCCCTTAATGTGTAAAAACACAAGTCAGTTCAGTAGCACACCCGGGTAGCATGTGAGGATGTTTCTTCACACTTCAGCTCAGTAGCATACCCAGGTACATGTAATAGGTTTCTTCACACTTCAGCTCAGTAGCATACCCGGGTAGTGATGCAGCGAGGCTATAACAAAAACTTTACAAATGACACCAACCTAGAAAAAAAACCCTTACACCACTTGTTCATCGGTGGGGCCCATAACACCGAAAACATCCATACGACTCAGTTTTTCTGGATCAGTGATAAGCTGGCGAACTGCAAGACATACGGGGTATGATACTATTTTGCCCTAAATAATAACTATATACATTATATACATTAGACTCTAGAACTTTCGGTTTTAAACATCAAGATACTCCGCTATTTTGGGTTGATGGACCAACTAGTAGGAATCAGTTGATGGCGATTAAGTCCAGCTCAATCACAATTAAAACCTTTAACTTTTATGGATCATAACTTTAATTCTAATAACCACAGACTCAGTTTGAGTCAGTATGAAATTGACTAAATAAAGGTTTATCAGACAAAATTGTAGACATTTATTTCATAAGCATTTAAGTAAAGATTGATATAGAAAACGGAAAATACTCATTACCCTTGGCCTTAGGGCGATGACAAGAATGGTTCACCAGAACATGAACCGCAGATCACAAGATAGGTTCCCAAACTGACTGACTGTCCCTCTAACCTCCTCAGACTTATTTCCTCCCAGGATTGAATCCCGCAACGCTCTCGTTCCTTTTCCCCATCAAAGTTAGAAGTTCAAATTTGTCAAAGTCTATGAAGCATTAGGAAGAAAATTGTCTTAACAGACGGCGTGTCGTGTTGAATAGTTGAAAAAACAAGTGCGAGAATGTCATTATAAGCCCAACTCTTTTATACCATTTCACTAACTTGCTATAGCCAAAATTGAAACCTTTTTAGGGGCTACATTCATTCTGATTGGTCCATTGGAGGGGTGGCGATGGTCACCTCATTGTCCTCCTTGCCTAAACCGGTTCTATAAATAATACATTCATGTTCAGTTCTCGTGACTTATCAAGTTCCGATATTTTAACTTTGTTAATATATTTGCAACAATTTTCCATTGGTCATGCACTGGCTCATCTTCTGCAGTTCAAGTTTCTCATCCGTTCCCAAGCATTCATGCAGGGATTGTTGACACAGCTCTTGCCTTAGGTCACTTTGTCCTTCACATCTTTCACTCCGAGCATAGGCCACACAGTCATGACTGAAACTTCCATTCTGCTCATGTGCGGGGCCATTTTTGTTACACATAATCACATCTCTCGGCAGCGGCCATTTTCTCAGCGAGGCCAAGCAGGCCCGAACGGAACTAATATGAAAACAACATAGCAGAAATTAGACATAGAAAATAAGCCCTTCTGTTTACCACCCACCATTCTAATGACCCATGTTAGGTGTTACCTAGCATAAGCGACATTTAAAGCCATTTTACTTACCATCTGCATTCTTTTTGCCACAATATTTTTACTACAACGAAATACATGCAATTTACTTCTATTTTCTACACGAATCACAAACCTATGTTAATTTAATTTCACATTGGTAAATAAATTAGATTTTTGCAAATGCCAGTTAGTTTCCCACGTGTTGTGTCTAATTAAAGGTGCATTTTATTGGTTATTTTATGCATTCAAACAGTTATTATTTTTATGGTTATGAGGTCATTAACTTCGAAGGGGGTACAAGATTTTTTTTTTCCCTTGCTCCATCAGTAGCATGTAAGGATGTTTCTTCACACTTCATCTCAGTAGCATATCCGGGTAGCATGTAATATGTTTCTTCACACTTCAGCTCAGTCGCATACATGGGTAGCATGTAAGGATGTTTCTTCACACTTGAGCTCAGTAGCATACATGGGTAGCATGTAAGGATGTTTCTTCACACTTTATCTCAGTAGAATACATGGGTAGCATGTAAGGATATTTCTTTACACTTCAGCTCAGTAGCATACATGGGTAGCATGTAAGGATGTTCCTTCACACTTCAGCTCAGTCGCATACATGGGTAGCATGTAATGATGTTTCTTCACACTTCAGCTCAGTAGCATACATGGGTAGCATGTAAGGATGTTTCTTCACACTTCAGTTCAGTAGCACCCCCCGGGTAGCATGTAAGGATGTTTTTTCACACTTCAGCTCAGTAGCATACCCGTGTAGCATGTAAGGATGTTTTTTCACACTTCAGATCTGTAGCATACCAGGGTAGTATATGAGGATGTTTCTTCACACTTCAGCTCAGTAGCACACTCGGGTAGTATGTAAGGATGTTTCTTCTTCTCTGTCTCTTTTCTCCTAGATCATCAAGTTCAATAACTGAACAACAAAGACGGTGACGATTGAAGATGAATTTGCACCTGAAATTTGCAACTTTTTTGACACTCTGCTTCAGCGTCCTCTTCATCATCATTACTTTGTCGTCAAACCATTGGATCTCCACCAATCAACGCAATGGATACGAGTTCATGGGGCTCTGGAAGGCCTGCACGCGCTTTGGCTGTGTGAGCTTGACTGGTGGAGGTGAGACATGATCTGCTACTCTGCCCTTTGGTGGTTAAGGTCATGGGAAGATCCTTTGATCCTGAGGTATAGGCAAAACCTAAAAGATGATCCTTATAATATATATATAATTGTATTCCAATGAATCAGCTGTCAGAGGTGCACTCAATACACGTAGATTAAAATACAGCACTAATTAAAATACAGAGCATTTGCAGTGCTATGTTATTTTCCTTATCTGTCCCATACAAAATATATCAAATTGGCAACCCCTGTTTCAATAGAGCTAAGGGGGGCCTTAACCGTAAGTTTTTGATTTTATTTTTATTTAACCTTACTGTCCTTCCTTCTTTTTCCTCTTAAAATTGGTTTTGTCTACACCCTTCCTAACAAGGCTTGAGGGACAAAGTCAGCAGCTCAGAGTCTTTGCATGAATAGTTTATTGCATTTACAAGAGGGTAGATGCAGCCCTTCAAATGTGGTGATCCAGCAGGTCCAGTTGCTATGAGAAGCACCCACAACCTGAACAGGAAAAGCCTGCTCTTACCTGGGGAGAAATGTAATCTTCCAGTCGCCTATCTGTCCTGGCACTCTAAAAATATTTCCCCTTGGTGGTTGGAGCGATTTCCACTTTCAAGAACTTTTGCTTTCTCAAACATGTAGACTTATGGCTCTCAATACCTCTTCTATGGCTCTTAATATCTCTCTTATGGTTCTCAATACCTCTCTTATGGCTCTGAATACCTCTCTTATGTCTCTCACTGCCTCTCTAATGGCTGCCAATACCTCTCTGATGGCTCTGAATACCACTCTTATGGCTCTGAATACCTCTCTTACGGCCATCAACACCTCTCTTATGACTCTCAATACCTTTCGTATGGCTCTCAATACCTCCTGTGTGGCTCAATACCTCTTATATGGGTCTCAATACCTCTCTATGACTCTGAACACCTCTCTTATGACTCTCAACATCTCTCTTATGACTCTCAACACCTCTCGTATGAGTCTCAATACCTCTTATATGGCTCTGAATACCTCTCTTATGACTCTCAATACCTCTCTTAGGGTTATCAATACCTCTCTTAGGGCTTTCAATACCTCTTTTATGGCTCCAAATACCTCTCTTATGACTCTCAATACTTATCTTATGACTCTCAATACCTCTCTTATGGCTCTAAATACCTCTCGTATGGCTCTCAATACCTATCTTATGGATCTGAATACCTCTCTTATGACTCTCAATGCCTATCTTATGACTCTCAATACCTCTCATATGGCTCTCAATACCTCTCTTATGGCTCAATACCTCTCGTATGGCTCTCAATACCTATCTTATGGATTGGAATAACTCTCTTATGACTCTCAATACCTATCTTATGACTCTCAATACCTCTCTTATGGATCTCAATACCTCTCTTATGGCTCTCAATACCTCTCTGATGGCTCCCAATACCCCTCTTAGTCATGTGTTCTAGCACAGTTTGCCTACTCTGCATAAAGCCCAAAGCAATAACATACTGCTTTTGAGAGGATGAGGTTCTCAATTAAGACTCTTACAAGTGGAAGCAGAGGAATTTAGCCAGAGTTTCACTGAGAAAAGCAAATACCGGAGCAGCCTTGCTGGCTGTATGTCAAGACCTTTGAAGGCCGACCTCTTGCTTCATTGGGCATTAAAATAATTAGAGAAAATCTAGTATAAAACCGGTTTCTCTAGAAGCCAGAGATCTCAGATTGAGATTGGTTCTTTACAGTGAAAGAGAAAAGAAATAAACTAGGTACGTCCCATGGATTGCTTTTGGTAGTCCTTGAGTGCAGAAAGATAACAGGTAAACATCTTGCTTGAAGCGTGGGAACATCACTCATATTCCATTTAACAAAAATCTATTTCAAAGCAGAAAAGACATCAATAGCCCTTATCCTACACACCAAGGCAGCAATATTTCGAGACAAGCTCAGTAACTCCACCCTCCAGTCGGGTTTGGCTGCATCAGTGCTGCCTCTATATCAATCCACAGAGTGTTCAGATTGACCATTAGTTACTGGTGAGGGTCGGAGTTGTATGGCTGTGGTCAAGGGCCCCTCTGGGGGACCTTGTGTAGATGTGTCATCAGATGGAGGTGGGACATGTCAGGCCAAAGAAAGTCATGCCTTGGGTTGAGGTATCAAGGAGGATCTTGTGGTTCTGCAAGAGATGAGGATAGATTGAACCTGATGATGCACCACCCCTGTTTGTGGCAACCAAGATGGTAGTAATGTCATGGGTGATAATGGACATAAATGACCCCTGTCAATAAGCTGCGGGGCTTCTGCTCATCCACTTTTTACTTGACATTTAACCTTATTTAAATGAGATCTTTTGGAGCCTCTGTGGACAAATATCTAGTTCAAGAACATGGTTACCCTGTTCCTGCTCATATATAAGTAGTTTAAAAAAAAGGCAGTATCTCTGAAAGGCGTTGTGAGAAAGTGGTTTATTAATATGGGTAGATTAATGGCCACCAAATGTAATAAAGTCACTGTCATATTAGGTAAAGTCAAAGATTTCAGTAACTTAAACCTGCAGCTCAAATCCTGGTACAGGTCCGGACTGGCTACAGGGTGGTTCGTTCTAAATAAACAATGCACAAATAAATGGTTTTAACCCCTTGTGTGCCACGCCCTTTCCCCGCCCTGTGCCGGGCGTTGCATTAGCGGGCGGGGTTCATGACGAGCTGGACTCGTCATGGGCACAGCGCAACCGCGGCCCATGACGAGTCCAGCTCGTCATGGGCACAGAAGGGGTTAAAGTAGGCTCTAAGCACACTTTAAAGCCATTTGTTTTTGCATTGTTTGTTTAGAAGCGCTCCAAGCATGAATATGCCTGGCAGGTCCTCAGCAACAAAACCAGACCCCACCCTGCCAGCCCATCGAAACACCTAGTAGCCAGTCCGGCCCTGGTAGCTATGGCAAGCATGCAGTCAATGATCAATCTGGGGACTGAAAATGACTCTCCTCTTGGCAAGTACCCCTCCCCTTGTAAAGATGCCCTGGCTATAAAGGGACAAACTCCAACCCATGGCCTTACCCTACAGACCTGTCGTGGCAGATACTGTTCTGTGGAAAACAGACTTGCCACCTCCATGGTGTGGCTCACACATGTCTCTTCAGAGCAGTGACAGGGCCCCATTCTCTGTGACCTCTTGGAAGTGATGTCTACCATCCTCAGGGATCACCAGTTTACCTTCTTGGTCCACCTCCCATGTAAGGGGTACTAAGGCATGCTCTACCCTCTCTTCCTGGGACTAGGCTTCTGCTAGAGCTACACTAGTCAGTCGTGTAAAGTTACTACCTCTGGGTGGCTTTTTGGGACATACAGAGTCTCCCTTTTTATGTACACAGCCATAACACAGAGCCTGGGGATATTGCACCATTGGCTTCTTCCCACCAAAACGTCACTTCTTCTTTTCAGATGTGATGTGGGAATCCCTCTCCTTGGGGCCCTTTAGGGAACTTGTATACATTATTCTGGCCTTCTCTACCTGTCTGCAGAAGGAACAGAAACCACCCTTCTTATGGTCGCTCCCAGGTACCTTTTTGGACACTCAGGTGCTGAGCCAGAGAGCAGCCTCTAGGCAAAGTGAGCTTGGAGACCATTAGGTGCTGGTGTAGCTCTGTGAACCAGTTACTCAAGATGTGTACCTTCATTAAAAAACTGTACCGCCCATCACAACTCTATACCTTACAATGCCTTACTAGATGAGTCTACAAAATGCACCTAAAATTTTTGTGCCTGTTTCTGGCCATCACTGAACTTCATCCAATACTTCTCTGGGACTAAACAACATTTTCAGATAAGGGCCCCTTTCATGGAATAATACCTAGCCTGGTCTGCTGCATCTAGTGTCAATAGTGTATCCCTCCCAGCAATGGGCATGTGCTCCCTCAAGCTAACCCCTAACTCCCTCTGGGACTCTTTGCATATGCATGGCCACCTCCCTCCTATGCTGCAAACCACTTATCTATGCCACCACCGCATAACTAAGCACCAGGTCTTTTGGGATGTGTACTCTGCATTTATCTCTCTTTACTTCACTCCACTCACTTCAGTGTCACGGCCACCATGATCACTGGACTCTGAGGCCCTTCTTAACCTCAAGTCCATCTTGCACTGGCTCCTCTAATAGTCCAGCAGGGCCTTCTTCTCTCCAGGAAAAATAATATCTTGCTGCTGGAGTGCTCCCATTCCACTGACGAAACAGAATTTTAAAAACTGTTTTATTTCATTTGGTTTCACTTTGTGGGTGTGATAAGGCAGGGCCTTGCTAAGACGTGTAGGTGCAGTGGACCTAAACCTGGCATCTTACACCACCAATGCGTCAAACAATATTCACTTCCTTCGTTTTATCCAGCTAATAGCTGCACTTTAAGATAATATATTTCCCTTTTGCAGCGGGTTGAATCAAATAATCAAGACTAAAACATACAAGTTAAAAGAACGTGGCATTAGGTATAATTTCCTACTTTGTCAAAGGCCGAGGAACGACAAACCAGTGACTAAAGGAACAGTTGCAGATCAAATGTTGCATCTAAAAGGCAGAAAGAAGGAATTTGTAAAGAAGGTCCCGCAGACAGGCCAGGTACCATGTCAGCGAAGCACTCACGCTTTTTATTTAACTGCATGTTAGAATCAATGACCTTTAGCTTAACCTTGAACATAAATAGAGCCTCAAACATCCTGTCGTGCAAAGTGCTCCTGGCTAAACTTTGAGGACTGGCTGTAGATGTCACACGTGGACTGTGGCCCCTGGACAAGTAGAACTGTGCCCCAAAAAGAGTTGTTTTGTGAGTGTGGTTTCTGAAATCGATCAGGAGGTGCTGGACCTACATTCAGACATTCATCACACAGGTAAAGCTCAAATACACAAGCTGCCATTTCAGAACACCTCAGAGGAAGATCTAAGAATACCAGGCACGAAATGTAATTGCCTTCTAACTTACATTAGAGTCGAAGAAGTTTTAAAAGGGAGAAAGCTAACATTGTTTTTTAGCTTAAAGAATAGAGAGTCGCCCTCCTTAGTTGGTAAATTTAATGAAAAGACATAATATCAAATTATGGAAATCAGAATAAAAGGCATGCACTGGATACATTTGAAGAAGCACACAAAAAATCCAAATTGATATACACAAGTGATTTACTGACGCTTCATTCAAAAATTCCTATACTAAAAAAAAAATGACATAAGATATAATAATGAAGAGCATGTAGAGTATTATGTCCATGATGGAACTATCTCGATGGAGTAGCTGTGAAAACTTTCCAAGCAGAGGGGCTGCGGGTGAAAAGTGAACCTGAAACAGCCTAGGCGTCAGAAGAGACCAGCTCAAAGTTACCTTTAAACATTTGTTATTCTATGGCACATGTCTTGTTAGCATGACCGTAGACCCAGTCCTGGAGAAAGTGAGGTTGTATGCGATTTTTAGCTTCTTCCTGGAAATTATTCACAGCTCTGGGGCTCTGAAGGCACTGACATGGGTGAAACTGATCTAGTTAACTGCCCCTAGTACTGATCCTACTTCATACAACCCCAAGATGCCCTCAAGCACTGTTAGTCAGTCCTCAGAGCGCCTCAACGTGTAATCCAAGACCCTCACTTTGGCTGCAGCCACTCACGGCTATTACTGGAACACCCTCAGAGAGTCTTACTCGGCCCCCAGAAACCCCAGAGACCCTCAGTCTGCCCTCAGTCACCACCCTTCCAGGCAGCCCTCAGAGTCACTCAGTCCAACCTCAGTCAGCGCAGCTGGTACACCAATCCAGGCAGTCCTCAGAGACTCCCAGTCTGCCCTCAATCACCGCACTGGTACTTACACCAATCCGGGCAGCCCTCAGAGACCCTCAGTCTGCTCTCAGTCACCGTAGCTGGTAATTACAGCAATCAGGGCAGCCCTTAGAGACCCTTAGTCTGCCCTCAGACCAGCAGTGGCCGGCGCAGGTAAGCGTGAGGTTTGGTGGGGGGCACGGTGGGAGGAGGGAAGTCAAGACATGACGGAATAGGTCAAATTAAATAAATAAATAACACCTATTCTGTCATCTGTCAACTCCCCCCCCCCGCTCGCCCCGCTCCACCACCCCACTGCGCTTACCTGCACTGGCCTCGACAGCCTCAGACACCGCAGGTGGTACCTACACCAATCCAGTCAGCCCTCAGAGATCCTCAGTCTGCCCTCAGTCACCGCACGGGTACTTACACCAATCCAAGCAGCCCTCAAAGACCCTAACTCTGCCCTCAGTCACAACAGCTGGTACTTACACCAATCCAGGCAGTCCTCAGTGACCCTCAGTCACTGCAGGTGGTATTTACACCAATTCAGGCAACCCTCAGAGACCCTCAGTCTGCCCTAAATCACCACAGCTGGAACTTACACCACTCCAGGCACCCCTCAGAGACCATCAGTCTGTCCTCAGTCACCTCAGCTGGTACTTACACCATTCCATGCATCCCTCAGAGACCCTCAGTTTGCCCTCAGTCACCACAGCTGGTACTTACACCAATCCAAGAAACCCTCAGAGACCCTCAGTCTGCTCACAGTCACTGCAGCAGGTACATAGACCCCTTCAGCCAGCCTTCAGAGACCCTCAGTCTATCCTCAGTCGCCGCACTGGTACTTACACCCATTTAGGTAGCCCTCAGAGACCCTCAGTCTGCCCTCAGACCAGCGACCGTCACAGGTAAGCATGGTGTTGTGGGTGAGGGGCAGGGTCGGAAGGAGGAAGTCGACAGACGATAATATAGGTAAAATTAAATAAATAAATAAAACATATTCTGTCGTCTGTCGGCTTCTCCTCCACCCCCACCGCTCCACCACCCCACCGCGCTTACCTGCACCTGCTGCGACAGCCTCAGACATTGCAGCTGGTACTTGCACCACTCCGAGCAGCCCTCAGGGACCCTTAGTCTGCCCTCAGTCACCACATGTGGTACTTACATCAATCAAAGCAGCCCTCAGAGACCCTCAGTCTGCTCACAGTCACCACAGCTGGTACTTAGACCCCTCCAGGGAGCCCTCAGAGACACTCTGTCTGCCCTCAGTCACCGCACTGGTACCTACACCAATCTAGGTAGCCCTCAGAGACCCTCGGTCTGCCCTCAGCCACTGCACTTGTACTTACACCAATCCAGGTAGCCCTCAGCGATTCTCGGTTGACAGGAAACATCACTAGCACACCTCCAAAAAAACCTTAGGAATCTATCAGAGTTGTAATGATATAGGCCAGGTGTAGTCGGAGACTCTTGTTCTGATAACACACTCATCCAGCATTTCCTCAGTGACTCTAATATTGCTCCTACACTTAGATGGTCCTTAATCGCTACTATTCACCCTAAAAACATTACAGTGCCCTCAGATACATGCAGCATGTCTAAAAGAGGTGCTGAGCATTTCTTCATTAACCAAAGTTGGACCTTACAGTCCTTCAGCTGACCTTAGAGACCCCCAGCCTGCCCTTAAACACTCCCAGGAGGCCCTAAAAACAGAAATTGCACCCTACCCGGACCTCAGAGTTTGACTCCAGTCACAATCAGCTGCCCCTCATGGAGCGCTCATCCAGCCTTCAGACACCTCCACATGGTTCATACACACCAGCAGACTGTCATGGAATGTCATCCATTCTTCAGACATCTCCACATGGTCCTTACACACCAGCAGACGCTCATAGAATGCCATCCATTCTTCAGACACCTCCACATGGTCCTTACGCACCAGCAGGCCCTCGTGGAGTGTCATCCAGCCTTCAGACACCTCCACATGATCCTTACGCACCAGCAGGCCCTCATGGCGTGTCATCAAGCCTTCAGACACCCCACATGGTCCTTACGCACCAGCAGGCCCTCATGGCGTGTCATCCAGCCTTCAGAAACCTCCACCTGGTCCTAACACACCAGCAGGCCCTCATGGAGTGTCACCCAGCCTTCAAACACCTCCACATGGTCTTAACACACCAGCAGGCCATTATCGAGTGTCATCCAGCTTCAGACACCTCCACATGGCCCTAACACAACAGTAGGCCATCATGAAGTGTCATACAGCCTTCAGACACCTCCACAGGGTAGTAATACACCAGCAAGCCCTCATGGAGTGCCATCCATCCATCAGACACCTTCACATGGTCCTTACGCACCAGGATGGCACTCATGAAATGTCATCCATCCCTTAGACACCTCCACATGGTCCTTATACACCAGCAAGCCCTTATGCTGTGCCATCTATCCTTTAGACACCTCCACATGGTTTTTACACGCCAGCAGGCCCTCATGGAGTGCGATCCATCCTTTAGACACCTCCACATGGTCCTTATACACCAGCAAGCCCTCATGGGATTTCTGGTTGGCTAAGGCTTGCGCCAAAGCCAGGCAGAAACCACCACTCTAGTCAGGGCAAGGGAGTTACACGCTGAAGATAACCCCTACTCACCCCCTTGGTAGCTTGGTACGAGCAGTCAGGCTTATCTCAGAGGCAATGTGTAAAGCGTTTACGCAACACACACACACAGCAGCAACACACTAGGCACACTACAAAGGAAACTCCACACAAGGTTATGTCAAAAATAGCCTTTGTATTGTCATAAACACATTAGAAACATAATCACACAATATACACTGTACCAACTGGCACTGGCAATATTCACAGGGGATTATATACAGGACCAGGCCAATCGGGCCACGGTCAGAACCCTCAGAACAAGTAAGTAAATGCAAAACACAACCAGTAACCACTGGTACCATGATGACCTAAGCATTATCCAATTGGCATTAGACACCATCCTAAAATATCGTAACATGACCTAAGGCAAAATATCACATTAGGCCCAAACCTCATTAGCATAAACACATTACGCAATAGGCCTCACCAGCATAAACACATTATACAATAACCTTATAACCATAAATATCATTAGAGGCCTAAATCAGGGTGCATAAATCACATCACCTAAATCTCATTATGCATCCAACATATTAGGCCCAAACCTCATCAGCATAAACACATTACGCAGTAATCATGGGGCATGAATCACATGAGGCATCACATTATTAAAGGCATAAATCACAGTAGGGCAGTACACCCTACCAACTTTCAACTGACCCCCAGTCCAACTGGCCTCATCTAGGGCTCCAATGCCCTATGTCCAGCAAAGTCAAAGCTCAACTGCCAATGCAGTAGAATTCACAAGTGCGCAATAGCGCTGGGGCAGAGGAGTGTATCTCACTCCTGTCTCACTAAAAATGCTCCCAAATAACTAATTTTATACCAAGCAACAATGTCTCAATGTGGATTTCATTGTAAGGACCAGTTATGCAAAAGCAAACCATTAAATAGCGAACTTGTTGGAGGAGTAAATCCACATAGGAAAGACACAGGGCGACGGAAGGTGTAGAGTTACATGTATTCAAGATTACTCAGCACATGATGGACATATTACATCATATGTACAGATCATATGGACAAGAAGCACTGCGTGACATTTACTGGCAATGTAACCAACAGAATACTGTGCACAAGTGCTCATAGAAAATTGTGACGGCGCAAGTGACACATGAAGTGGTATATACAGCGGTGAACAACGGGGCGCAACAGAGAGAACAATGGAACAATAAGTCTGACAAATTTAGGGCATCGAGACAATTAGTGCTAGAGATTTACAAGGAACACCAGCCACCATCCACGAGGTCTCCGCGATGGTCTTCCGTTTGGCCAATTCTTACGGATTCGACGTATTTGCAAATGGCGCAGGGATTTCTTTAGGGAGGCTGAAGTGTTAACCTCTAAACTCGTGGCCCGTGGCTACCCCAAAAAACTGGTCACTAGGGCACGGAAACGAGCATGGTATAACCATCGTGACACCTTGCTTACCCCCAAAGAAAAAAGATCAAACACCCGAATCCCCTTTGTCTCCACTTTCTCGCCCTCCAGCAATAAACTATCCAAGATTATCAAATCACACTGGAAGATTCTAGCTCCTCTTACCATCTTCAATGAACCCCCTCTATTTTCTTATCGCAGAGGAAAGAACATAGCCAACCATCTAGTACATGCTATCACTAGGCCCCAAACACCGGCTATGTCAGAATCTATTCGGAGTTCGTGGAAGCTACCTCCGTTGGTGGGCCACTACAAATGCCAAAGGTGCGCAGCATGCTCCTCCACTACCAACACCAAAACTTTTGCACATAATGGATTGAAATTTGACCTACACTCTTTCACCAACTGTAGGTCTCAGAACGTGATCTACCTAATAAAATGCCCTTGTGACAAGCTCTACATTGGGCAAACTACCCAGATGGTCAAGGACCGCATCCTACAGCATCGCAGTCACATCAGATGTGGGATCTTAACAGCACCCCTGGTCTCCCATTTTAAAGAAAAAAATCACAATGAGTCCGATTTCACCTGGCTGGTAATTGACAAACCGTCCATACCAATGAGAGGCAGAAATATTCAAAGACTTCTGAGCAGATACGAATGCCGTTGGATTTCTCGCTTTAATACCATTGAGCAGGGCCTTAATTCTCTTGACGAATGGAACTTCACACTTGCATAACTCTATGTGTGTTGTCTGCTGCTTACTCTGTCTTTCTCAAACATGTAACCTGCTTAGTCTTTTTCTTTTTGGGTTGTCACCCATAATTGTCGTTTCTCCTTTAAACACCCCTCTTCCCTCTCTCCTATCCAACTCCCCTCTCCTTTCATTCCCTGTCCTTCTGCAGTTATTCTACTAATAATTTGTACTATCAAATTGTACTTAAGATTTTTTGATTTTTTGATTTATTGTATTAATAAGATTGGTATCGTTTTCTTAATTGTATTAATCATGTGAGTTTCCATTCTTGGTTTTGTTCCCAACTGGACCATGACTTTATACTACTTGGATCTACAGTCCCTTGTCTCTTTTTCCCCTCCTTTCCCTTTCTCACCACTCTTCCGACTGGACGCGGGCTAGTTATCTTGGCCAACTATCTGTCGTGATTCGCCCCCTTGCCCCCACCTGACATGTTCGCGTTAATCATTGCCCCGCCTGCTAGTTTCCTCACTTTAGAAACTGCCGTACTCACTTCCGACTTCACTTTGGACGTGCTCTAGTTGTAATTTCCACCCTCCCCTGTGTGATTCGCTCGCTGTCCCCCACGTGACCCGTTCACGCCGCTTATTGCCTCCCCTCCGGGCTCCCTTCACTTCAATCACTGCCTGATTCAAGTCGGTTGTTGACACGCCACGGATTCCCTGGGGCCGATTCATTCGCCTTCTAATTGTGAGTACCTCTGGCACTTTAGGCTCTTATTTCTACCCGGTTTTTACTTGACCAGGATTTTGACCCTTTCCTCCCTTCTCCCTCAGATTACTGATTGACGGGGTTGCGTTCCACTCTCCCAATTCGTTTCGTTTTTAAAGCTTTATTCGACATTTGTCATAAAAGCATTCCCCTATCCCTAATACAATAAATACTACATATAAAAAATACATATTAAACATGGAATGTCGAATAAATACATAATAAGAATAGAAGTACTTCGATTTGTCAAATTTCTTAAAATATAGATTTTTCTATAAATAAAATACAATAATCCATATGGGAGAGTGCAAGATTGGGAATATACATAATTTCATTACGATGCAATTGCCATAAGTGAACGAGTACGAATTAACCATGACCAAGCCAGAAATTTTGCTACCCCAACCACAAGCAATATGGAACAATCTGTTTCAAGTATCCTTAGGGCTACGGCTTGGCTGCGGGTTCCCAAACTAGAGCACACAGGTTTTAACCATTTACGTCTGGGGGACGAGTACAATGGGCAACAGAACAAAAGATGGGAAATGTGCTCAATTTGTTCATTACAGTGGTGGCAATGTTCATCCCATGCTGGAGACCAGTGCTTCTTAAACGCATTCACCGGGAGTGTACCTATGCGAAATTGAAAATAAAGTTTTCTATCATGGGGTTTTTCAATAATATCCCAAAAAATTTCGCAAGAAGGGTACATTTTTATGTCTAAGAAGCGAGATGTTAGGCTTGTGCTTGTGCCGTCACTAGACATTGTAAGATATACCATTTCCCAATATAGATCTTTCAGCTTTGCCTTCGTAGGAAAGCAGGTTACGTCTTTGGTATCCCATAGATGATTCAAATTCATTTTTATAAGGAGTCCCCGGAGCTCCCTTAGCCATGGGATAGTATGGAAACGGTCGAATTTAATAACGTCCGTCAATGCCGCCGCATAATGGCTTAATTCTGGGGTCACCATAATCCGTCTCCAATATAGAAGAGGGCGTAGCCTCGCTATGTCCTCTATTCCTTTTCTTCCCATATCCAATTTTAGTGGGATTATGGGTGTGCTTTGGGGGACCATCACAATACCTCGTAAAAACCTGTTCTCTGCTCGGCCCAGTTCTCTCAAATTAGAAAACCCCCATAATTCAGAGCCATATAAGCAAGCCCCTAGTACTTTCATAGAATATATTTCCAACACACAATTTACTGGCTTTGTCAGCGAGGAGCGATGTTTTAGGGTAATTGCGCCTGCTAGCTGCCTAAACTTTAGTAAAGTTGTGGTTATGTGTGGCTTCCAACTCATTTTTCCTTGCAGAGTGATACCTAGGTAAGAGAAAGAGTCCACCCTTTCTAAGGGTGTACCTTTATATTTTATTACACCTTTGAAGGTGGACTGCTGGTTGAGGCACATGAATTTTGTTTTGGAGGTGTTCAATTCAAGGCCCCTCTCGTCACAAAATATACCAAATGCATCAACCACTTTTTGGAGCCCACTGGGGGTGCGGGAAAGTAGGAGCGTGTCATCCGCGAACATGAGGACAGGTACACGAGAGCCTGCGATTACTGGGGCGTCACTAGCAATCTTCTCTAGATGCTCAACGATGCCATTTATATAAATTGAGAAGAGAGTCGGTGCTAGGACACACCCTTGCCTCACCCCACGTTCTACCGGAAAGGGATCAGTTACTTCTCCTTGCTTGCCCCACCTTATTCTTGCAAAATTATTTTCGTGGAGACGAACAAGGAGTGTGAGCAATTCCTGGCTTAAGCCCACGTCCGCCAAGGTCTGCCAAAGTTTTTCTCTGGGGACCAAGTCGAAAGCGGCTTTTAGGTCCACAAAAACTGCATACAATGTCCCCTTCTTTAGGGTAACATTTCTCCAGTAGATGGTTAAAAAGTGGAGGACTTGATCAACGCTGCTAGTTAGAGGGCGAAATCCAGCTTGATAAGATGACAAAATATTATTTTCGTTGATCCATTGCTGCAGTTTATTTTGGACTAATCGGCCCATTAGTTTTTGTGCTGTATCAATCAAACTGATGGGTCTATAATTTTTGGCCAGGGTTCTATCACCTTTCTTAAATATGGGAATAATTTCGGCTCCCTTCCATGAGGCAGGCACTTTCCCTCCCATTGCCACCGCATTAGCCAGCATTGCAAAATAGGTACACCAGGAATTACGATCCGATAAAAATATATCAGCCGGAATTCCATCCATGCCTGGAGCTTTGCCCCCAGCCACACAATCCAGTACAATACTCACATCCTTTTCATCAAATATTGGAGATTTGTAGAAAACTTGTGGAGGCGGACAACCAATGGTAAATATGGGATTACAAGCATACTGTGGTTGGAAGTATTCCACCCAATTGCTTTTCGGAACATGGTTCGTAGGATGGAGTGCTGTACCACCCTTTTCCCATTTTACTGTGGACCAGAAGCGCTTAGAATCCTTGGAGGCACACGCCTCCTTGAGTTCGCGCCAACATTCCTCATCCCAACGCTTCTTTGCCAGTTTTTGGGCCTGTCTATACTGGTTTCTCGCCAACCTTACTGCTGCTGCATTTCCTGTTCTCAGTTCCACGCTAAGGTTATCTCGTGTTATCCTGCAACTCCTGTCATACCACCCTTTACTCTCTTGGACTTTTTTCTTTTTATTTGGGACTACTGTTTTGACAAAGAAACTTTGAATTTTTGAAAATAGTTTCTCGTGAGCAGCCATCATGTAGTCTGTAAAATCAGTCCTCCCATAATGGCACTTAATCTTGGATACCTCGGTCGCCACTAATTCCTTTAGAGTCTCTAAGTTGACAACATCTTCCAAGAGCATACTCCACTTCAGGTGACGAAGATTGTTTGAGCTTACAAGATCTTGCGTCACCATTTGGTTCCCTCTTGGGAGATCGGGCATTTCATGGTAGGGATGGAGTGTCAGGCACAGTGGATTGTGATCACTTTCTATTTTGTCTTTCACTTCCATATCCACCAATTTATCCCAAGCCCTTACGTCCAGTAGTATATAATCTATTCTGCTGGCTGCTCGACCGTTATCGAATGCATTTTTCCCCATTAAGTCAGAGGATGCCCGTCCATTTACTGCTCTGAGCCCTCTTGATAGACAAAGACTCTTCAGTTGGATTGCTACTGTGCTCCATTTTCTAATTGCTGGGATATCCAGTTGGGGAATTCTCCACTTGGTATCCTCATCTTCGGCCAGTGTCCTATCCTCTTCGCCCAAAGGTTCGAAGGTGGTGTTAAAATCCCCGCCTATTATTACATGGGGTAGCACTGGTAGCATTTCAATATAGTGCTCAAGGGTCGTTAGGGTCTCTGATGGTTTACCCCTACCAACTCCCCTGGAGTAAAGATTGAACAGGGCTAGTTGTTGACCATTTTGCCAACTAATGTCAAGAGCTATAATATCATTAGAGGGTATAGACCTTTGTTTAACTGAGCAATTCAATGTTTGACGTACCCAAATTAACAGGCCCCCAGAGTGTCGACCCACTCGGTTTCTTATGGCTGGGACATAAAAGTTCAGATACCCTTGTCGGAAAATTGGGGTGAGCGCCCAAGTTTCTTGCAACATTATTATATCGTAAAGGTCGATGAAATCGACCCAATCTGGGATGTTTAGCTTGTTTGTAATGCCAGCTATATTCCAAGAAATAATAGATAATGGCAATATGTCCAGTTGGTGCTGAATCTGATCAATAACAGAAGTGTATATTCGATCTTCAAGTTCTATACCTGGCACTAAGTCACCATTCAATATTGGTGAATTCTCAATTACCTCTAGTGTTCTTTTTTGCCCCATCCAAACTCTACTTAGATCCTCTAGGGAGGGAGTGGGGGATGCCTTAGAGACCGGGGTCAATTTATCTAATACAGGCTCATTAAAAATAAGAGGCCTATCATGTCCCTGGTGCAGCTGGAGTTCAGGGGCGACAGGAAGAACACATGCGAGTCAATCACACTCGTTTAGGTCAGATAGCGCGGAGTAGTGGTTATCCAACCTTAACCCCCACTCGCATAATGGGTCAGTCCTGGCCCTTCTATTTCCCACAACTGTCCACTTTGTTCTCAATGTGCTAGGTTTAGCTACTAGTCCTCTTCTACTATAGAAGAAATCCAGTGTCAGTGGTATTATTTCTGCTGTTCTGAGTTGTGGAGGGAAGATGTTCCGTAGGACATCAGATAAAACTTCAGGACCCTTAAAATTCAAAACCACACAATCCCCTTGAAATTTCTTTGCCTTAGTGCCTATCCACTTAACCCTTCTTGCTGTGAGCAGATCATCAGATAGTTTTTCCTTACCCCAAGGGGATATGTGCATATTATTGCTAAGCCACTGCAAAGCCTTATTTCGTAAGGAGTCCGAGGACTCGATCTGCCCTATTTTCAACGTTGGTGTGTTTGCGAGTACTAGAATCAAGGGGGAAGCTTCAACGATTAATTCAACTGGGCCAGTTTCTGGATTAAGAGTCTCAGAGGTAGTATTGCCTACTGGTTGTACTGTTTCTAATGTTGGGGCGGTATTAGGAGTCTCACCATGTCCAGAGCAGGCTTGATGAATATGGTCAGGTGGAATTTGTAGGCCTGTATTTATAGTTCCCCCAAGTGTTTTCCCTGCAGCCTCTATATGTTCAAATTTGGTTATTATTAGGTTTGATATTTCCCCCATCCCCTCATTGGTTTTTCTTAGGAGGGTCTCTAGTTTATTAACTTTGTTAGCTAATTGGTCTACTTTTGATATAAGAGGTTTCATTAACCCTGATAATTTGGACTCCAATGCTCCCATGAGCTTATTTAAAAAGGTATCCTCCCACTCTACACTTTCGTTCTCTTCTTTCCTTATCCCTTCTTCCACCCTTTTCTTTACTCTTCTTGGAGGGGTTACAGATTTAGTTTTACAGGAACGTAGGCCACCTCTTCTAGGAGGTTCCTTAGTAATCCCTTTTTTAGCTCTTGGTGCAGGGACAGGAGTGGGAGGAGTGTTGCTCTCTGGATCTAGCTCCACAATTGTGTCAGATTTATTTGGCTCTTCTAGGATAAGTAGATCAACAAAGGGATCAAGTTGTTGGACAATAGAAGGCGTGGATACATTTGTTGTGGAGGAATCATAGGGGTCCTCAATCGGGTCGTTGGTAGCGATTTCATCTCTAGCAGACTGAAATATCCCTGATTGGTTAATTTGGGCACAAGGTGGGGAATCCATAAGTCCCAGGGAAGACCTCCGATCATTATTAATCTTTGCCACTACCTGGACCATATAATTATCCATTGTGTTTGCCCGGGTGACAGGTGTTTTTTGTCTCGACATTATAATCAGTCAAACCTGTGCAGAAATGCCCTGATGGTAAATGTAATAAGTCAATTTCACTTTAAATATGAATATATATCGTCTTACCACAGGTGAATTTGAGATTAGGGGAAAGAGGGGTGGCCCAGTCCAGTCTCTCACAGTCTAGAACGGGCTAAAACGGGCCCGCCCTTGGCCCGGGCTTCGCCCGGCGTCCCGCTCGCGTCCCGCGACGCGGGGAGTGACGCTGCCTTTAATGCGCCTCCGGGCGCTAGGTGGATGACGCTGTGTCCGGTGAAGGCCCCCGAGGAGTCTGGGTGATGTAGTCCGCACTCGCCCTCCCTCCGCGCTGCGGCCGCGAGATCCGAAACGCGGCGGCGGGAGGGGGGGGGGGGAACTATGCAGAGGCTGGAGAGTTGCGGAAAGTCAGGGCCAGCAGGTAGGGTCAGAGCACACAAGGGCAACGGCAAATGCAACACCCGCTCCACCGGGAGTGACGCTGCCTTTAATGCGCCTCCGGGCGCTAGGTGGATGACGCTGTGTCCGGTGAAGGCCCCCGAGGAGTCTGGGTGATGTAGTCCGCACTCGCCCTCCCTCCGCGCTGCGGCCGCGAGATCCGAAACGCGGCGGCGGGGGGGGGGGGGGGGGGGACTATGCAGAGGCTGGAGAGTTGCGGAAAGTCAGGGCCAGCAGGTAGGGTCAGAGCACACAAGGGCAACGGCAAATGCAACACCCGCTCCACCGGGAGTGACGCTGCCTTTAATGCGCCTCCGGGCGCTAGGTGGATGACGCTGTGTCCGGTGAAGGCCCCCGAGGAGTCTGGGTGATGTAGTCCGCACTCGCCCTCCCTCCGCGCTGCGGCCGCGAGATCCGAAACGCGGCGGCGGGAGGGGGGGGGGGAACTATGCAGAGGCTGGAGAGTTGCGGAAAGTCAGGGCCAGCAGGTAGGGTCAGAGCACACAAGGGCAACGGCAAATGCAACACCCGCTCCACCGGGAGTGACGCTGCCTTTAATGCGCCTCCGGGCGCTAGGTGGATGACGCTGTGTCCGGTGAAGGCCCCCGAGGAGTCTGGGTGATGTAGTCCGCACTCGCCCTCCCTCCGCGCTGCGGCCGCGAGATTCGAAACGCGGCGGCGGGAGGGGGGGGGGAACTATGCAGAGGCTGGAGAGTTGCGGAAAGTCAGGGCCAGCAGGTAGGGTCAGAGCACACAAGGGCAACGGCAAATGCAACACCCGCTCCACCGGGAGTGACGCTGCCTTTAATGCGCCTCCGGGCGCTAGGTGGATGACGCTGTGTCCGGTGAAGGCCCCCGAGGAGTCTGGGTGATGTAGTCCGCACTCGCCCTCCCTCCGCGCTGCGGCCGCGAGATCCGAAACGCGGCGGCGGGAGGGGGGGGGGAACTATGCAGAGGCTGGAGAGTTGCGGAAAGTCAGGGCCAGCAGGTAGGGTCAGAGCACACAAGGGCAACGGCAAATGCAACACCCGCTCCACCGGGAGTGACGCTGCCTTTAATGCGCCTCCGGGCGCTAGGTGGATGACGCTGTGTCCGGTGAAGGCCCCCGAGGAGTCTGGGTGATGTAGTCCGCACTCGCCCTCCCTCCGCGCTGCGGCCGCGAGATCCGAAACGCGGCGGCGGGAGGGGGGGGGGGGAACTATGCAGAGGCTGGAGAGTTGCGGAAAGTCAGGGCCAGCAGGTAGGGTCAGAGCACACAAGGGCAACGGCAAATGCAACACCCCAATTCAATTCAATTCAGTAAGTCCTGCTCCCTGTCCCCTACCTTTGTTTCTGGACTCTGCAGTTTTGTAACAACCTCTTTCCCCCTCCCCTTTCTCGTCTCTCCAGTTATTTTTATCACTCACGGACCTCTTGTACTCGCCTGAGGCCGTGCCCTACTGGTTGATTCCTTCCTCCGTTCTGTCTCAAGTAAATTCAGTCCTCCCCTTCTCGCCAGGTCACGTCATGCTTGCCCTCCCTTGCCTCACCTGTCCTTCCTCTACTCCCGGGTCACCTCCCCTCCCTATCGCTGGCACCACTTGCTCCTCCCCTGCGCTCTTCAATTTTGTTGGCCGCGAGTCACTTGCTCCCCTTGTCTGTCCGATTCACTCGGCCCTTTCGTTGCGTCTCTTCACAGGCGTCTCCACCTTGGCATTTGTTTGCGTCTTCTGGCACATTAAACTTACCACCCCTTTCCTCTCAGATTCACTCAGCATCTTTATCTCCCCATAGGCGTCTCCGCCTTGCCCCTCGTTGTGTCCTCCTGAATGTCACCTATCCCTCACTTTCCTTTCCCCTTCCATGGGACACACCCCCACCCCCTTCCCTCTCCCCCCCCCCGGCCTCCCTTTCTCCATACCTTGGTCGTGTTCACTCACGCGTTTTCCGCCCGCACTGCCTACGTTACCCATGGTGTCATGTCAGTTATTCTTGAACATTCGGTCGCCAACCGCCGCTCACAGTCACTTGCGACCACGTCATTGTATGTTTTGATCTTTCCTTTCTTCCTTCTACTGGTCCATTATAAAAGTGTTTCTTCCTGAGATATGTCTCTCTCTTACCCTTAGCACTGCCCCAAAGTATATGTAACCAGTCCTGATGATGGCCTAGATTTCTACAGGCCGAAACGCCGTCGACTTCAACAGTGCTAATTTTGGCGCCCTTCTGCCATGGGCACTCGATCTATTGTTCCTTGTAAATCTCTAGCACTAATTGTCTCGATGCCCTAAATTTGTCAGACTTATTGTTCCATTGTTCACCGCTGTATATACCACTTCATGTGTCACTTGCGCCGTCACAATTTTCACGAGCACTTGTGCACAGTATTCTGTTGGTTACATTGCCAGTAAATGTCACGCAGTGCTTCTTGTCCATATGATCTGTACATATGATGTAATATGTCCATCATGTGCTGAGTAATCTTGAATACATGTAACTCTACACCTTCCGTCTCCCTGTGTCTTTCCTATGTGGATTTACTCCTCCAACAAGTTCGCTATTTAATGGTTTGCTTTTGCATAACTGGTCCTTACAATGAAATCCACATTGAGACATTGTTGTTTGGTATAATGTACAGCCCCAGTCTCACTGTGGTTTATGGGCTACCTCCTGTGGTCTGATACTGCCCAAATAACTAATAGCCTAAATGTTGCAGCTGCCACTAATTGCCGTGCAGCTGTGAAGGAAATTAGGCATGGGCACTCACTGTTCCCTCTGGGTGGGTCCCCACTGGGACTCTCTAGAACAAATGTGCGCCAAACATTGCACTTGCCCGCTAAATAACCAAAGAGGCCCTACTCTGGGGTTCTCTACACAACAATGCGCTAAATGTTGCAGATGCCATCTGTCAGGCGGGGCAGCTGTGGCTAAAACGAGCACAGACAATGTGCCCCGAATGGCACCAATAATGCCAGGGTGAGCCACACTTTGCTCTTTGACAAATGCTTCCTCCCGATCGTTGGAGCGGCCCGCTCTCCTGCGGGTCCGCTCAGGGACTAGGCATATCTCGCTTCCCCCAGCCATCCCCACTCACCGGGCTCTCTCCTGGGGGGGGGTGTCTCCTCTGGACTGGGACGGCATTCATAGGGAGAGCCCCCACTCCTCAGGGTCTCTCTCTCTTCGTCTCGTGGCTGCATGCCTCAGGAGAGCCCCCACTGATCGGGGACTCTCTCCTCCTCTAGTGGCACAGGCTTCCCTCAGCTCACCGGAGCCCTGCCAACCAGCTGCGGCACCTCTCTTCACTGCCGGGACCTCTCTCCTCCATGCGGTGGGTCAAAATGGAGCCCTTGAGGCTCCAAGACGTTGGCAGGCCATGCCCACAGTCAGGCAGTTTGCCTGGCTTCCGGGCCGGCCGTACTGCCTTCCCTAATCGTGGCGGTGATTCTTGACAGCTGGACGCGGGGTGGGCACTCCCCTGAATAAAAACAATGCGGGGTGGGCACCTGCCATTTCAAACATATGCAAAGCGGGGTGGGCTCCCGATTGCCATGAAAAGAATGCGGGGTGGGCACCCGCTATAATAATAACAACATAAGCGGGGTGGGCACCCCGCAATTCAAATATTCAATAAGCGGGCTGGACTCCCGCTCGGAAATCACGGCAATGCAGGGAATCCCTACGCCAGGGATTCCCTCCTTCACAGGCAGCTCAGTGCTGTGGCGCCCTTGTGCTCCGTTTCTTTGGGAATTTAAAATATAGCACTCTTCAGGCACTAGGAGCCCTTAAGTCCCTGGAAAATAAAAAGAACAGCGCTCACAGGGCGCAAGGGGTCCTAAAAGGTTTTTAGAGTCCAAGGGGGCAATGCTGGGCCCAGGGAAGCAAGTCCTCATGGCGGTTCCTCCTGGGTCCCAGCAGCAGCACGCCCTAGCAAGGTCAGGAACAGGCCACCTACATGGGGTCACAGACCATACATTTATACACATATTCCTCCTTTGTCTGCGCTGGCACAGGGGCTTGGGGGGACCAGCTAGAACTGGTTCTGGAGCACTCTGTTTACAGTGCTCACACCCTTCTTTGGGAGATGGGGGCTTGACCATCACACACACCACAGGGGGCAGAGCCAGCATTCACTAGGGCTGGCACAATCCTATTTAGGGACCAGGGACTTCTCCTCCCACCACTCCAAATGTAGATGTCCCATTCAGCCTAGCGCTGACTCACCCTGCCCCTCCTGGAGCCACACACACCTCCCAGCCCCTGTCACTCAAAAGCCAGACATGCAATACAAATCAGGCAGGCAGACACAAAGCATACAGAAATGCCAACTTCTAAAAGTGGCATTTCTAAAATAGTTATACTAAATCTGCGCACACCATTGCGCAGCATTTATTATCACTATTCCAAATATACCAAACTTGACCTCGCTGCGCCTCTCATATCAGGAAATACCACTGAAACACTTATCAGGGAATCCCCAATGCATTCCTATGGGAGGGCAGCCCCACAGTAGTGAGAAACTAAAATGGCTGTTTGTCACTACCAGGACATGTCACACACTTAAGGTACATGTCCTATCTTTTACCTACAATGCACCCTGCCCATAGGGCTAGCTAGGGCCTACCTTAGCGGTGACTGACATGCAGTAAAAGGGGGGTCACAGAAATGGCACACACTTTAGGTGCCACGTCACAGCGGCAGTAACACTGCGCGCACAGGTCCTGCAATGGCAGAGGCATGGGATATGTTTGGAAGGCTACTTTGGTGGGTGGCGCAATCAACGCTGCAAGCCCACCAGTAGCATTTAATTTACCAGCCCTGGGTATATGAGATACCACTTTACAAGGGACTGACAGGTGAATTAAATAGGCC
The DNA here is from genome assembly GCF_964204655.1 of Triturus cristatus. Lineage (NCBI taxonomy): Eukaryota > Metazoa > Chordata > Amphibia > Caudata > Salamandridae > Triturus > Triturus cristatus. Next base: position 133,786,415 of record NC_140590.1, on the reverse strand, counting down.
AAACAGGTGTAGACCAATCTTACCATATTTAACACAGAGAGCACACACACTTTACACTGGACAGCAGTGCTAAAGTGCCAAGAGGCCTAAAACCACCAACACCACGTCAGAAAAAAGGCTAGGAGAAAGGCAAAAAGTTTAGGGATGACCCTACAAAAAGGGCCAAGTCCAACAGAGTGCCATCCATCCTTCAGACGCCTCCACATGGTCCTTATACACCTGCAGGCACTCATGGAGTGCCATCCATCCTTCAGGCACCTCTACATGATCCTTGTACACCAGCAAGCCCTCATGGAGTATCATTTAGCCTCCAAAAACCTCTACATGGCCCTTACACACCAGCTGGCCTGCATGTATTATGAGAGCTGCCCTTCAACAAGGTAAAATGTCCTAGTCTTCAGTGACTACCGGGCATCCTACCACAAGCCCCCATCCCCTCTGCCCTCATAGCTACTCCTCTGCTTTCTGAGAGCCCCCAATAATGACAGACAAGCTATACTCAGCAAAATAAAATGATCTTTTCAATATCGCACAATGTGATCAGCTGGGATAGTCAGGATAGTAATTTTGCTTTACAGGTCCAAATGTGGCATCAATGGACTCCTGAAAAGAGATAACAGATGGAAGGAAATAAAGGGACAACAGAGTCAGCAGAAAACTGATTTGTAGCAAGTCACTGGAAAAAATACAGGGACAAGATAGAGAAAGAAAGAAAAAACAAAAAAAGAGAGAGAGAAAGAAAGAAAGAAAGAAAGAAAGGAAGAAAGAAAGAGAGAAAGAAAGAAACAAACAAACAAATAAAGAAAGGAAGAAAGGAAGAAAAAAAGAAAGGGAGAAAGAAAGGAAGACAAAAAGAAAGGGAGAAAGGAAGGGGGAAGGAAGGAACAAAGAAAGAAAGAAAGAACATAAGAGAAAAATAAGGAAGGAAGGAAAGTAGGAAGAAAGAAAGAAAGAAAAAGAAAGAAAGAAAGAAAGAAAGAAAGAAAGAAAGAAAGAAAGAAAGAAAGAAAGAAAGAAAGAAAGAAAAAGAAAGAAGGAAGGAAGAAAAGAAGGAAAGAAAGAAAGTGTGAGAGACAGGATTGGAGGGTCAGTCTGGGGACTAGAAAAAGGCACTATATCAGCCTGGTCTGAGTGAGTCTTGGATTGAAAGGTAGCCTGTGGTGAGGGTGGGTTCCATGAGTAGAATGATCATTTTCTGTTTTTTAGAAATATATATCTGAGTGAGTCTGGGGTTTTTGAGTAGACTCTGGGTAAATGTTAGTGATCTAGAGCCTTGAGGAAGTGTTAGATTTAGAGTGTCTGTGTTCTCCTAACCCGTCCTAGAAAGACAATCCAAGTGTGCTTAATGACGTAATGGTCTGTCCTGCTTGAATATATAAAGTGCCAGGTATGTATAGAAGGCATGTGTGCATTCCAGTCTGCAGCTTCATCTGGAGATGCTGGTCATGCACTGGAGGCACCCAGTCTCTGTGGTTCTCTTGCCTTAAGGTTATTGTTGTTCTTCATTAGTAAGGTTTCATCTTGTGTCTTCTTCCTGACAGGCTATGTCAAAGCGTTCCTCATCCTCTCCGTCCTCTTTGGCATTGTCTGTATCCTGCTGGCGGCCGCGGCGCTCTATGTTCAGTCGAATGGTCCTGTTGGCGTCCTTAATTGCGTGGCATGGAGCATCTTTACCCAAGGTACTACCTGAGGAGCAGTGGGCCAGAGGGGACAGGACTGTCTGTACGGTCAATGTGAGATGTCCACATGGCCAGGCACTTTTGAAAGAAAAATGAGGTTGGAAGAAGGCATTTACATACCAGCTCTGGCTAACCATCACCCTTTTAGCCTGTCCCTCTAACACACCTTTTAACCCTTTTGGTGCCCACTTTATCTAACTCTCCCTCTATTTACCCTTCTCTCTCTCTCTATAACCCTCTTTCGTTTCCAAATCCCCTCTGTCCGACCCCCTGTCTAACTTCCTCTCTCTGCCTCAATCTTTCTCTCCCTTGCTCCCTCCCCCCCTAAAGTATTTTCTATAACCCATTTTGTTGCCCCTCTGTCAGACCATTGTTAGTCTACTCTCTTTTCTAATCATCCCTTCCCAAACATATCATCTCTCTCTCTCTCTCTCTCTCTCTTCCCTTGCCTACCTCTGCCTTTTCCTCTTTAACTCTCACTTTCTCTCACTCTTTAGCCCATTTGTTATCCCCACACTAGCCTCTCTCTCCATCTCAGGTGATCTATTTTAAACCATTTCCTTCACCCAATCCTCTTTGTCTAGCTCTGTTTCTCTCCTCCTGACTCTTCAAATACCCTAAGACCAAAATGCCCTCTGTCTCTATGCCCCTCTCTCTCTTTGATCCCCAGTCTCGCTCTCTAAGTTTTTCACAGATTGGCATCTCAAATATGGCTGCAAGCAAGATTGCCCCTGTGGCATCGTATGTTCTTTGAATGATATGCGCAGAAGACCAGGAGGCGCGGTGGCCCAAGCATGAGTGGTGCATGGAGAACGGGGGAAGGGTGGGTGGGTGGGTGGTTGGGGGTGTTGACAGCATCCCACACCAAGACAGTTGTCCATTAACATGTTTATTTTTATACAGCTGTTTTGGCAGCAATCGGCATGATTCATGGCAGTATTATTTTCGGACTGGATCTCAACTTCCAGGCGTTCTCCTGGTCCTTCGGCTTGGGGTGGTTTGCTGTTATATTGGCCTTCGCTTCTGGTAGGTGTTCCTCAAACAAACCTCACCCATGGGCAGTTTCTACAGTCTGATTCAGAGCACTGCATGCTGTTCATGGTATGCTCTGACTGGGTGATTTTAAAGGCTTTTATTGAAATTTGTAAAAAGACACAGGGGGATATGTACAAGTGAAGTGGTGTTAAACACAGGGCTGCTCCATATTTACAAGGATATGGTGCAGCCCTGCATTTCCCCCTGCGCTGGTAGTGCCAACGCAGGCACCCTTGCACCACAGTGCAAGGGTGACTGTGTGCAGGGGAAGATGGTTTATGTGTAGGAAGGTGCCCCTTCCTGCACATAAACAATCATAAAATGCCATTCTGACACTTTTATGTGTGCTGCTTCATGCAGCACACATGAAAGTCACAAAATTTCATTTTCTTTAAAAGATTGTCTATGTACAGGAAGGGGGACCTTCCTGTACATAAACAATCCATGCCATTTTGCTTTCTCCATGTGTGTTGCACAAGGCATCACACATGGAAAGTGCAAAAACAAGGAGAAATAAAGCATTTCTCAAGGTTTCGCCAAGTTAAGACCAGGTTTTCCCTGGTCTTAATTTTGGCGCGGCCTCCTATGTATGCTGCCCTTGTGCATAGGGGGCAGCGTCAAAATGAATGGGTGTTGTGGTGGAACGTCCACCGCAACACCCACTGCCCACCTGTTTCACGCTAAGCATAGCGTGAAAGGCGGCCTTATTTACAAGGCAGCGTTAAGCCACGTGAAGAGGCTTAACACTGCCTTGTAAATAAGGCTAAGCCCCTATCGCCACCACAACGTCGGTAAAAGTGACATTGTGGTGGCAATAGGGGCTTGCACATTTGCCCCATAATCTCATAATAAAGACAATGCATAATGGTTTGCCTTTAGTTTTGTTACAAATTTTTAAACTACAATGAGACTGAGTATATGACGTGGCTTCATCTGAGGCATTGTTGGTGATTAAGCACAGAGATAGAAAGGAGAAGAGAGACAGAAGAGGAAGGAGATAGACCAAAAACAGGGGAATCATTAGACTGGTATTGGATGAACAGCTGAAGTGATTAGTTTAATAGTTACCATCAGTCTGAATCTATGCAGAAGAGATGTGATGAGATTCTTGTTGTATTGGTATGGGCACGGTATGGAAGGTAGCTCTGGGGGTTTCACTTTTTGAAAGTTTAAATCCAGCTTGTTCCATAGATTGTGTGAAGAGTGGTTGTGAAAGTTCATGTCGATCCCTGTCTTGTCCTCACACTTTTAGCAAAGAAGACCAAAGTCCACCAGTCATGATCAGATAAGTTCTTGTATGACTTCTATCCACATAATGTTTTTGATCCCTATGGTCAGTAACATGTCAAGGAGGTGTAGGTCGTTATCATTTAGGTGAGAGGTTGATGAGAAGAACCACAGACCTAAGGTTACAGGATGGGTATTAAGGGAGATATTACTTTAAAACACTTTATTTATATTTTTCTCAATCTCCATCCAAAATGGATTTGCCATCTTACAATTGAGTAACGTATGTTCAATGAAGGCTGATGAGTTGTGAGAGTTCCAACATAGGTCGGATCTAATAAGACTAGATTTGAAAAGTTTATCTGGAATCGTAATACCTTTTTCTCATTGTGTTGGAATCAGTGATTTTATTGCCTAAGAAAATCCTTTCAATTATCTATCAATTCTTCTGCCACTGTATTGCTTTTTCTCCCAAATTGGTGCTGTTTTATTCATGCTTCCAATTCTTTTTTCTCTTCCTAGCTATAATTTGCGGAATTGACCACAAATTGGAGCCTACTTCTCAACAGCCGATATTAGAGCGTGTCCGGTCCTTGAGGGGGGGACCAGTTCAGCACCAAATTCATCCGCACGGGGATTCCAAACCACCCCCTTATTCACCCCCAGAAGGGGCAGTTCTGCCACAGTTAGGGCCTCAGGGGCAGATTCAGACCTATCAGACACCTCCAATGACTTATGATGCCCAATCAGGGTATACACCGCAACCGGGATACCAGCCTACATCAGTAGCACAGTAGTAAATTAGTAGCAACCAGAAAATCAAACTAAAGCTTTAATACTCTTAGGAGACGATATTTGATGACACCTCAGGAAGTGATTTCATACAGCCTTTGCCGTGGTCCGCAAAATCTACAGTATATTTTGTTTTTCAAAGACGTTGCCATTTTGGTGTAATTTGCATTTATTTTCTCTGCATGGGCTCCTACTTTTTTCTTGGTGGCTGCATTCTGCTGATTACAGAGCAATATGAGATTTTATTTGCAAATTTATTTTTCTCGCAAAATCCGCCTAGTGTAAATTCCACTGTATATTCTAGCCGGGAAGCGGTGATGTTCTACAACAAGGACTTGTCCAGAAGCTTTTGGAGTAGGTCTATAAATGTAATATATGTTGAGCATCAGTTGCGGACGTGCTGTGTAATAATCATCCACTAAAGTATAAGGGACGAACACAGCGCACGAGTGAGGATAAAGAAGGCCTCGCCGTTGAACTTGATACTTAGTTGCTCTTTCTTTCTGATCTAGCCAAATTGTGTTCTTACTAAAGTTTTTCTTTTTCTTCCTGGAACAAAAGTTGCAAACATGATTATGGCTATAAGTATTCCCATCAGCTCCTACACACAAAATCTGAGAATTTTATACATCAAATTGAAACATCTAAACATTCCGCTAAAGAACTCTTTCAAGTTATAAAGAAATTTGCCAAACCCCCTGAGATTAGAGGCAGTAACTACACTCTAACTTTTTGTGAGAAAATGGCCTCCCATTTTTTTGATAAGGTAGAACAAATCTACATTTCGTTTACTTGTCGTAGTGTCATGGATCTCAAGATCATCCCTACTCCACCACCAGTTTTCACCCTCGACCCTAAGTCTCTGGACAAAACCCTTTAACCCTAACTCAGTCATGTCTCTTCTGTTATGGATGCAGAAGTATTCAATCTACTCAAGTCCACCAAATCGGGATCACCTCAAGATCTCTACCCCCCTTTGATTCTCAAAAAGGTTCCTATTCCTTTTGCCTCTTATCTTACTAACATCTTTAATGGGATGTCTAGCTCGGGAACCTTCCTTAAACTTTGGAAAAGAGACTCCATTCTACCACTTCTTAAAAAACCCAATTTGGACACAGATAATCCAGCAAATTATCTCCCTATCTCAAGGCTGCCATTTCCAACAAAGATAGTGTAAAAACGAACTAATTTTCAATTGACACGGTTCATTTGGACAATCAGATATCGGTCCCTGCTTCGAGAAATTAAATCTTCATAAACACATTTGTTCAGTCATCTCCTCTAGCTTTATTACTCTGAGAATTATTAAGAAGATTCTCTTGTTTATTCCCCTTAACTCCAGAAAAACAGTTATTTCACTACTAATCCTTTCCAAATTGGATTATTGTAATGGTCTGTACGTTAAGCTCCAAAAACAGTACACAAGGAAATTGCAAAGTGTTCAAAACACAGCAGCTAGGCTTATCCTTGATCTGACCATATTTCACCCTGTCTCAGCTTCTATTAAAAAGCTCCACTGGCTTACAGTGGCTTACTGGATGAAATTCAAGGCACTGTGCCTTACTTATAAAGCCTTACATAATTCCGGCCCCAGGTACCTTAAACAATCCCTCTCCTGGTACATACCCAATTGAGACCTAAGATCCAAAAATACACTGATGATCTCTCACCCTAGATTTAAAAGACTCAAATGGGGGGGCAGTTGTTTCTACTCTGAAGCTTCAGTGCAATGGAACAGCTTGCCAATAAATATCAAAGCAGCTCCCACTTTACTGAGTTTTAGGAAACTTGTAAAAATTTGGTTTTTCAATACTTTGCCTCATCTGTCCCTTCTAAACTGCAATACCCCAACTCATCGCCATGGCACCCTCTGGTAATTGTGCTCTTTAGAAGTTTCCATAACAATATAACACAGCAGTGAAAGTTTACTCCCTAACCATAAAGCAACCTCTCACTAGGCCATTTGCCCTTCCTCTGTCTCCATCTTCTCCAGCCTTGGACAAGGTTGGAAAGGCGGAGTCAGAGCAGGAGGTGTCATCACCGCCCTCCTCTGGGCCATCATTGCTTGTGTGCCTGCCTTGGTGGGTGGATGGACTCCTCTGATCTGCTAGCCCTCGGTTTATTCTTTGAGCACACTTATGTCATGTAGACCCAGCTGGCCAGCTCTCTCCATGCCGAAACTAGGCCTCCTTACGTCTCGCCCCCCTGAGCATTGAGAAGGATCCTACCATGTGGCTAGGTAGGGGCTGGTCCAACAAACCCTCTTCTCATTACTTACTGATGCTGCTAGAGATTGTACATGGCATAAGCCAGGAGCTTGTAGGACTGTCCTAGAGCCGCAGAGCCATGGACTTTAAACCGTCATGGGATCACTGCCACCTCTTGGTATGTAAGCATAGTGGAGGAAGGACAGGGGCCAGCAGTGAATGCCATTAAGCGTGTCACAGCAATGAATGCCTTCTTCTGCATATGTGAGCATATATATGTATTTGTCAGTGTATTTGTGTTTGTGTGTTAAGTCAGGGACAGTGAGTTTCAATCATGCCAAATCGAACCCATCCATGACATAGTGTGACATCACTGGACACTTGCTGACTAACCCTCATATAATAATGGCACATTAATGGAACATTGGGGACTTTTCTGGAAAACATGCTAGGTCACCTTCACAAGACAGGACATGAGTGACATTTCTGGGAATTCCTGACAAAACGCCAACGAAGGCCAATCTCCTACCTATTTCAAACTGGCTACCCCTGGCAATGATGGGGCATGAGCGACTTACATATCTACATTCTTGGGGGCACACTGGCTAACCCAGAGATGATGATGACCAATCAGTCACATATTTGTTCCCATTATTGGCATAGCTATGCCTATCCCTGACACAACAGTGATGAAATTCTTCACCGTTTGATGGACATAAGCTATTCAATGATAAATCATAAAATTAATGTATGTGAGTGCTTGGTGAAAATGGCATGAAAGTGTATTCCCCGAAAATTTACATCTGGAATTGTGTGAGAGACATACCATTTTCTTTCATGGAAATGTCAACTTGTGTTTGAGCTTTTTTATGCAAAATAAAAATTTATTTCGTGGAGACGTTTTTGATATTCAGAAACAAGCGAGATGATGTTTCAAACAAAAGGAATGCATGGGTGAATAAACTGTAATAGCAAAAATATCAAATTGTGGTTCCTTGTTACAAGAGGCACTTCCTGCATTGGCCGTTTATTGGAGGTAGTTTATCATCTATACTGGTAATGCCTTTAAGATATTATCACTACTGCTATGTGAGCCCAGAATGTAAATAAAGTGTACTCTGTCTGTTATGTGAGGAGAAAATGTAAATAAAGCGTAATCTGTCTGCTATCTGACCGTGGGATGTGTATATAACTGATCAGCAGCCTGGCTCTGTACGCCTGTAGGATAGATCCAGCTCTAATATGGGCTGTAGGATATATCTAGGTCTACTATGTGTTGTAAGATATATCTAGATCTGCTATGTGTTGTATGATATATCTAGGGCTGCTATGTGTTGTATGATATATCTAGGGCTGCTATGTGTTGGAAGATATATCTAGCTGTGCTGTGTGTTGTAAGATATATCTAGCTCTGCTATGTGTTATAAGATATATATAGCTATGCTGTGTGTTGTAAGATATATCTAGGGCTGCTATTTGTTGTAGGATATATCTACCTTTGCTATGAGTTGCAAGATATATCTAGGGCTGCTATGTGTTGTAAGATATATCTAGCTATGCTGTGTGTTGTAAGATATATCTAGCTCTGATATGTGTTGTAGGATATATCTAGCTCTGCTGTATGTTGTAAGATATATCTAGATCTGCTATTTGTTGTAAGTTATTTCTAGCTTTGCTATGAGTTGTAAGATATATCTAGGGCTGCTATGTGTTGTAAGACATATATAGCCATGCTGTGTGTTTTAAGATATATCTAGGGCTGCTATTTGTTGTAAGATATATCTAGCTATGCTGTGTGTTTTAAGATATATCTAGGGCTGCTATTTGTTGTAAGATATATCATCATCATAGTCTTTATTCGAAGATTCAAATTCATAAAAGACACAAATATCACAAAAATACAATTACAATAAAAGCATCGTAATGGATGCAGAGCCCGTAAAATCCATCATATAATAAATATTAAAATATGAATATAAAAAGACATTAAACAATAAATCCAACGACTAGATGGTGAAATAACATGGAAAATGCAGAGAATTTAAAAGCAAGAAAATTCCATGGCCCTACCATGCAAAAGCTCGGTAGGAAACTAACAAAGTGAGCGTGTCAATTTATTCCTTAAATACCATGCCCAGCCCAGATATTTGGCAAGACCGACAGAAATAATCGATAGGGTATTAGTGCGTAAAATCCTTAAGGCCACAAGACTACTCCTTGTGCCCAAAACTTTGCACATTGGGGACAACCAGATGCGTCTTGGATCAACATAAGCGGGGCAGACAAACAGGAAGTGACCAATTGATTCAGTCTGCATGCCACATGCAGGGCATATATCACTACCTGCACTTGACCACCTACTTGTAAGGGACCTGAGTGGCAAAGAACCTGCTCGTAACTGGAAATATAATTTCCTGTCACTTGGTTTAGTAATCAAGTCCCAATAGGTTTCCAGAACTGGAGTAACCTTTACCTCCAGGTACCAATTAGTCATCCAAGAACAATTGACTTGGCTCCAAGTCTTGTAATCAATATGTTCCCAATATAACGTTTTCAAGGCACTCTTGGAAGGGAATGTCGCAGACATTGGATCGCTCCACAGCCCCACCAAACCCAAGTCTGCAAGGGCCGCACGAAGCTTCCTCAGCCAACCAATCTTATGGGATGTATCAGACTTAATAGCATCCATAAGCCCCCTGGCATAGGAGGAGAGCTCCGGAGTAGACCACAACCTCCGCCAGAATAAAACCGGATGGAGATTGGCTAGTTCCAGGATAGCTCTCCTACCTAGGTCATATCTTAGAGGAACCAAAGGAGTACTCTGTGGAAGGCCTATAATACTGCGTAGGAATTTATTTTCGACTACCGTTAATGGGCTTAACGAGTCGAAGCCCCATAACTCTGCCCCATACAAGGCAGAGCTTAAAGCCTTTGCCTCATAAACTTGAAGCACAGGTTTAATCGGTTTGGTAAGCGAAGTTTTAAACTCGTTGAGTAGGACCCCAGTAATCTGCCGAAATTTCAAGGAGGTCATCATGACATGCTTACTCCACTTGGTGTCGTTAGTTATGTGCATACCAAGATATATAAAGCTGTTGACCTCCTCTAGTGGCTGGGCATTCATAAAGAACTTCCTCACTCTGTAACTAGGGGGTGGATTAAAAACCATAAGTTTGGTCTTGGATACATTTACTTCCAAACCCTGGGCGAGGCAAAAGTCATCAAAGACAGACAGAGCTCTTTGCAGACCACTTGGCGTTTTAGACACAATAAGAGTGTCGTCCGCAAACATCAATATTGGGGTAACTATCCCTGCCAACTTAGGAGCGTCTGTAGAGACACTAAGCATACGATCTACGATCCCATTTATATACAAGGAGAAGAGCGTCGGGCCATGGTACAACCTTGGCGTACGCCGCGCTCAACAGGGAACTCAGGAGTAACTTCATCAAAACCTCCCCATTGGACTTTAGCAAAGTTGGACTCGTGTAGTCTCATAACCAGGGTCAAAACTTCCGGAGGAAGCCCCAGCTTTGCTAGGACAAGCCACAGCCTTGAGCGTGGAACTAAGTCAAAGGCAGCTCTTAAGTCAACAAAACCAACAAAGAGACTGCCTTTCCCCAGAGTCACAACCTTCCAATATAATTGGATGAAGCGAAAAACCTGGTCCACTGTGCTAATGGATCTACGAAAACCAGCTTGAAATGTAGACAAGACCCCGTTATCCTCTTCCCAATCTAGTATTAAATTCAGGACCATCCTCCCGATGATCTTCTGAATTGTATCTATCAGACTAATCGGTCTGTAGTTACATGGGAGAGCCTTGTCTCCTTTTTTGAAAACTGGAATAATAATAGCACCCCCCCCAGGATTTTGGTACAGGGGCACCTTCAGCCACCGCGTTAGCCACTAGTGCAATGTACTTACTCCAGCAGGTTCGATTCTGGAGAAAGACATCGGACGGAACCCCGTCAGATCCAGGTGCACGTCCAGTAGCTACCGAAGTCAAGACAATTTGAAGATCTTTGGGGCTGAAAGGACCTTTGCTGTAAAAAACATGTGGGATTGTCACAGAGGGGATATGTAAAAGGCTACAGGCATATTGAGGCTTGAAATACTTAAACCACTCCTCCTGTGTCACATAATTTGAAAGAGTGTCAGGCAAGCCACCCCTGTTCCATTTGATAATATTCCAAAACGTTCTAGGATCCTTCCCATAACTTGCTCCCTTCAGGTCTTTCCAGAAGAGCTCATCCCAGTTTTTTTTGGCTTGTACAAGGCATTTTTTGTATGCCTGCCTTGCTATCTGAATGCTACTCCTGTGGCCGTTTAAGAGAGCAGCAGCTAAATTAGCTCTTGCATTTCTGATATATCTAGCTTTGCTATGAGTTGTAAGATATATCTATGGCTGCTATGTGTTATAGGATATATCTAGCTATGCTGTGTGTTGTAAGATATATCTAGCTCTGCTATGTGTTGGATATAGCTAGCTCTGTGGTGTTTCGTAAGATATATCTAGATCGATCTGCTATTTGTTGCAAAATATTTCTAGCTTTGCTATGAGTTGTAATATATATCTAGGGCTGCTATGTGTTGTAAGATATATCTAGCTGTGCTGTGTGTTGTAAGATATATTTAGCTCTGCTATGTGTTGCAAGATATTTCTAGCTTTGCTATTAGTTGTACGATATATCTAGCTCTGCTGTGTGCTGTAAGATTTTTCTAGCTTTGAGATTAGTTGTAAGATATATCTAGCTCTGCTGTGAGCTGTAAGATATATCTAGCTTTGCTATGTGTTGTAAGATATATTTAGCTGTGCTAAGTGTTGTCTATGAGAGATAAAGAACTTACTTAATAAATGATGTGAAAGGAAACATCAAGCATTTTACTACCCCATAGAAACCATTTGGAAGGCAATAGGCAGTGTGACCTAAATATACAGACCTTCATAATTGTTTTTTCTACATAAAGCTCTTCAGAGAACTTTCCAGGGCCATTTCATTCAAAAATTCAGGTTTTGCTGACGTTTTTTCTGGATTTTTCTTAGAGTCCCTAGGAGAAGATGAGTCTTGTCTGGCACAGTACACAAGTATTTGAATCGTTTGTTAGTGCCGCTTCTGAATCCTTGGCATTTGTGATCAATGTGTGTAATGACTGTGGGGCAAAATACTAAACAGGCCCTTTTTTTAACAAAATTCTTGGAATGAGAACCCCATAGAACATTCCTAATGGACGTCTGTCTCACTCAGCCAAATTCAAAGCAAGTATTAATGCCCTACCATTTTCACAGTTTACTGGCCACCACCACCTATGACATCAACGGCAAACTCAGGTAAAGACATCATTTAAACCATAAAAAGTGGTCTGAGTAAATGTAAAATGTATATAAGGCCAACCTCACTATTGTAAGTGGGATTCAATCGCATAGAAGTGATTATATATTTAGGCATGTAAATAAATTGTCCCCGTATCGCGGAGTTTAGTGGAGTATGCTGAACTGCTACTTTAATATAACCTTATAGCCCGCCGCTGGGTGCTATACCTTTTGTTAAAGGCCCTGCACCTGAGTTTAATGGTGATGTACGCCGAACTGCTACTTTAAAACAGCCATATAGCCTGCCACCAGGTGCTTTCTGGTTGTTAAAGCCCCGAACCCGAGTTATAGGCCCAAGTTTAGTGTTGCTATACACTGAACTGCTACGTTAATATAGCCTTATAGCCCGCTGCAGGGTGCTATACCGGTTCTTAGAGGCCCTGAACCCTAGTATAGGTCCGAGTTTTGTGGTGATGTACACTGAACTGCTACTTTAATATAGCCTTTAAGCATGCATGTGGCCAGCAGGAGCACCCCCCTACCCTTCTAGTTAAAGGGCTTTCTGTGGTTTCTGTGACTCTCAGGACATGTTGTACACACAGTTGAATTGTAAACTGAGTCACATCTGGCGCTCATGTTGTAGTCCACCTCTGCAACTTGATATAAGCGGTGAAACAGACCTCTCCATTTACCAGCTTTACTTCAGGCCAGGACAGACTAGCAATGACACTTCAATGACAAGTTTGGCATTCCTTCTGGGCGACTTACTACTCACTGGCCTCCAAAAGTAGGTGCGGCATCCCTTTGAGCTGTTCTTCACACAACAACTTTCTTTGTTTCTGGGTGCAAGAAATGTTACCACCTTACATTTGTCCTATTAACTCTACCGTGGCTTCTCATTGAAGAAAGAACACAATTGAAGACTGTCTGCATCCCTCACAAAGCCCTACACAAAACCACTTCTTCCTATCTAGGTGAGAAACTGACAATCTAAGGCGCTCAAAGGTGCTCCCGAGAAATGCAGAATCCCTCTTTATTGACCATCCCACATTTAAGCAAGAGTGGTGTGTGAAGTGAGGCTTCTTTGGAAGTGCAAAATGTATCTGGAATTCACTTCCATCAGCTCTACACATAACTCTCTGACTTGAAACTTTTAAAAAGAAGTTCAAAACCTATTTTAAAGACGCTTGTTTGAAACTGAGAACCTCAAAGTCACATCCCCCGATTCCCGCTGGTTGGACATGACTATATTGATTTGATGCTTAATTTTGAGTATTATTGATTGTTATTCAAAACTCAATTCTGATCATTTGCAAAGTGCTCTAATGCTCTTAGGCCACATTTGCACTATAGAACATTGCGTATTTTAAATACATAACCAACTAAATGTATAAATCCCCCAGATCACCAACCAACTTTGTATTTCCTCTGGTCCATTTTAGCTCACCAAGCATGTGTTTGGAGTCAGCCAGCTATCCTCTGTACTCTTTAAGCATGAAGTCACAAGTCTGAGTGGTGGTCAGAACCCCTTTCCTTGTGGGCTTAGGGCAGAACACAACTGAAAGCTGCAGCTTATACTTTCCTAACATACTGGTCTGTATCAGAGGTAGATGGCCTAGTAGGGAAATCGGTCGTCAAGAAGTCAGTGTCTTTTCAGGCATCCAAGTGATTCTGCCCCAGCCCTGCAAGTCTTTTTAAAAGCAATAACTGTTGGAAAGCATCATAGTTTCACTATTGCTCAGTGTGCATCTTTTGTGCAGCCATAGGGACATATTTACAAGAAACGTTGCATCGCTGAGCAAAGGCATCGTTGCGTCAAATGTTCTTGCGCCAGCTTGAAAAATCTTTACGACACCATGGGTGTGACGTATTTACAATATGGGGCTCCATGGTGCAAGGTTTCTAGGATGCGTCAGAAATTCTGACATACCCGTGAGAAGGATGCTGCGAGGCATCCGACCCAAAAGTAGATCGTTGCTGTAGTCGGTCATAAAACTGACTCAACTACAGCAATGCATCAAAAACAGAGGTGATGCATCAGTTTTGACTGACACAAGTAGCCTACTGTTTGGAGGCCAATGTTATAGAGTGTAAAAAGATGATAAAATCACTTTGCACTCTATTACATTGGTCCTGGATGTCACGCATACAAGTCGGCATGGTGTAGTTATGCGTACCACTATGCCTACGTATGTGTGACATAAGCCATTAATGGTGCACTTACCTTTTGAGGGGAAGTGACTTCATTGCAGATTACACTGTTCCAAGTCACTTCAGCTGGGAACAACAGAGAGTGGCAAGTATTAGCACTGTCTGTGCGTGCTTTGAGTAAAATTGCATGACGCACAAAAAACACACTGCTTATGTTTGTTGTGGTGAAATGAGTACACATCCACCCTGACGAAAGCCCAGGACCGTCTAATAGTATAGGGCTGAAACATGTTGGTGATTTAAGGTCCTAGGACTATTATATAGTTTTAACCCCTAAAATACTTTTAATCTTTCACATCCACCCCACTAATAAAGGGATACCTGGGGAGTGAATGAGGATTTTTTATCTTTAAAGTTATGCTCCCCTATTTAATTATCTTTGTAGGAGCTCCGAGGACTATGGTTGCGCTCACCCTAAACTTTAGGAGTCAGTGCGAACCTGATGATGAAGAATGCCCCCACTAGAGAGGGCGAGTTATTTAAAAAAAAGGTTGTCTTTTTTGCTTTCCCCACTCCTGTAGAAGTTGTGCATAGGTTTGGCACGTGATTCCATTGTTTCCTTGAACATAGGATAACACTCCAGAGGTGATATTTATAGGTCAGCAGGAGAATGCAGAACACCTTGAGAGTTAGATGCAACTTTTCAAGTAAAATGACTGACTTCACTAATTTTACATTTCTTGCTTTCTAATCTCAATTTCAGAGTGAGTCTATGGTTACTGGGCAACAATGCTAAGAAAATAAAATTGCAATTGTTGATACACGTGGTATATACAGTTCTATGATCTCAGGCTGCCTTTTCACTGAGAGGTGGAACGCTAACAACTTTTCGATAGCTTACACTTTAATAACTTCAGTTTTGAATTCTTCATTGTCACATTCTTCATCATCATCCTCAATACTATCGAGCAATAAGCATAGGCAAGCCCATATTCCCTGCAAGCATGTTGGATGATGCCTCGACTCAACTAAATCAGAATGTGCAGTGTTATTATCTTAAGAATTGATGCAATCACTACTTCAAATATTTGTATTCCCCTATTGCCAAATATCCTTGACAACCAAGACCAGATGCCACTCAGGCTGAAGTCAGAGCCACTTTGAATTTTATGTAATCTCCACAAACTATGATCTATCTATTCTTGGATGATGAGAGAGGGGTTGGGAAGAGGAGTGCAACATTCTGACCCTATTACAGTGCAAACCCACCAATAGCCCAAGAGTGCATAATCTATGGCTAGCCTTTTCGGCAGAAGCAAGACTTTCTGGGCATCCAACTGACTGAATATCAAGCCTAAAGAAATGGCTTTGGTACTGACCATTTCTTCATGTATCTGGACATTGTCTCTCAGATCGCCTTCCCTACACCAAAGTTAGGAAATAAAATGAAGAAGAATCTGTTTATTTTGGAATCTTTGCTGTGCACCCTCCTCAGTGGAACGGAGTGAATGTGACAATGTCTGATGTCAGGGACATAACCACATAACTGGCAAAACAAACCATGGCCCATAGATGAAGTGCGCGTAGTCCCTTTGATATTGACATTTGAGAAACTACATGCCAGAGGAAAGACAATGTTCATAGGGGTTTGCCTCGAGACACATGGTCTCTATAACTGTCCTACATTCATTTTGTTCTACAAAGTCACTCCAATTTGTAAGTAATTTTTTGATGGTCACAAACCTGTCTTCTTTCATAATAAACAAGATGAGGAATTTTAGATGTATAGTAGCCAGTGGTTTTGTTACAATCTTCAAGGCCTTAGGAAGACTCTAAGCAAGTGTTGTCACATTTGGGCAGTTGCTGCCCATGGTAGACCAGATCAGGGCAAGGTTAATTTTTGCTGAGGGGCACTCTGATCAAAAGCACACCCCAGAACATCAGCACGCAAGATCCAGAACAAAGAAAGATTTATCGCTTGATTGTCTTCATCAAGCCGCAGTAAGTAGGACTTTTTATCATACAGAGGGTGACAGCTGCATTTAAGGACAGGCGGAGTACAGTTTATTTTTCCGAGAACTCCACATTCCACAACAATGAAGTATCCCACAAGGGAAAATCTTATCTCCCACAAGAATAAGCTCCCACCCACCCATAAAAACATGCAAGTCGAGAAGAAAAAGAGGCACATTTTGGCATTTGGATGAAGTCCATTTGAAGGTGCTCATAGGGCTCCTGTAAGAAATGAGGTTACTGGATGAGGGGGTGAAACCCTTCTCAAGAAGCAACCACAATCCTTTTCAGAATGAAGTCACCGTCAAACTCCAAATTAACCTGTTTTCAGCACTCACCTAGCTTGACACAGAGCGGCCAGGCTTAACTTAGAGGCATGGTGTAAGGTATTTATGCAGCACTTAAAGCAATAATAAAGTGAAGACACAACACATGAAGAGTCCCACACCAAATTATAGAAAAAAGAGTATGTTTTAATAAATAAAACAAGATGAAAGCTACAAAACTGCAATCTGTAGAACCGGAGACATGCACGTTTAAAGATTTCAGTAATTATAGTGCCAAAAATTTCAAAGCGACAACTGTGGTGATCTGGTCGCTCTGGACAGGGACAAAGTCACAAGTTTAGGCCAACTGTGATGGAGCGTGGACCCAGTTTCACCCGCTAAATAAGAGTACCTTAAATCTTGATTGTGGAGAGTTGCGAGGTCCTGCATCAAGGATGCGTGGCAACAAGGTGATGTGAGATCCAACCAGGGATGCATTGTGGTGAATTGGTTCTGAGAAGTTGTGAGGCTGCGATGCGAGTTCTTGTGTCAACGTAGAAGGGGCTTGCAATGCGAAGTACTGCATAGAGGATGCATTGTGCACAAGCTGGTTCTGAAGAAGCTCTGAGGCTTGTGATGCAAATTACTGCGTCATCATCAAGGATGCCATCGATGAGATGCTTATGATGTGAGGTCATACGTCGAGGATGCGTCACACAGCAGCGGTTCCGATGAGACTGCAGGTCGCAGGGGGATGTGAAGTTCTTACACTGGGAGAGTCCTTGCAGCAGAGGCGATGCATCAGTTCTGCTCAGGGTCGCACTGCGCAGCAGAGAAGATGTGTCAGTTCTGCTGGATCAACAGACCTTCAGGCCCACTTCAAAGGATCTAGGAGTGGCACTCTAGCGGTGTTGTCTTTGCTTCTGTCTCTTTAGGACCCCAGTGGGCCCTTCCACTTTAATTACAGCCTGAAGTTTCTCACTGTGCCTAATTAGTAAATATTCTTTTGGATTTTTAATCTTAGTTAAATTCCCATTTCAGCATCACCTAATTAACCCTAATTATTGTTTATAGGTGCCATCACTCACCCTCTTCCCCATCCATCACGTTGGTCCTGATAAAGACCCCACGCTTAGGCACAGGCTTCCTGTTGTACATAGGGGTCAAAACTTCGACAGTATTGTGTCTTTGTGCCAAGCATAGATGACAGAGAATGTATATCTGCATCGATTTATGTTTGCTATGAACAGTCATATTTGAATCTGCCAGTTATCTGGCTGGATAGGTTAAAATTGTTCATTGTTGATGTATATAACATACACTACCTTCCCATCCCACATCACTATCACAAATCCTTCCTATGCACTTGTCACCTCACCCCTCATGCACCAATTTTAAATGTGTAAGTATGACATGCCCTGTATCTTCTAACTTGATTTATTCATGCATTTGTGATGAAATAAAACCACATTCGTTTTTTGAAAATCTACATGGTGATGCTGCATTGCTATCAAACAATTAAGATTAAGTCTTTGTCTCTATGTTGTGCAACTATTTGCCACTGTGACACACAACTTGTGTACCACAGTATACCCGGGTCCAGTGGCCTTCCAGGTTTTCCCAATTGTTATATAACTGTAGAAAATACATAGCAGCATTATTGGTTTGCAATATGGCAGAGTGCTAACAGATGAATCAGCAATGGAATTTCTCAGGGGCACTTCATTGTGTGGGTGTTGGAGAACAGTCCACCTAACTACTGCTACTGTTGATGGAAAACAATGAAGAATTCAACAAATTTTGCACATACAGTCAATTGTTTATGTGGGTATCAGCAGAAGGCAAGAATCTCATTTAGTTCTAGAGAAACCCCAAGACATGCATGACTGCCAACCCATACTTTGAGTTTGTGAATATACCTATAATCTTTTTCCTATCTAAGATACAAGTTTGAGTGAATGCAATAAGTTCAGCAACAACGCCAAATTTCACATATGGAAAATGGTGGCTTTCTAAAAATTGACACACAATGTATACAGCATAACCTGAAACCAACATTCCTTTGTCATTTTTAAAAGACACACAAATGACCCTTTTTAAAGGAGGAACCATCCACAAAGTACATTCATTCACTGTTCGGTAGGTAGACGTCTTTAAAAGCAATACAGGCCTTTGTTACAAAAATTAAAAGCACAGTGGTTCAGAACCAAAGATCGTGTAAATATAGTCATTTTTATATCAAGCAAGAGTTCAGCAAAACACTTTAAATTTTGTGACACAAATTAATATTTCATAATACAAAACATTGATCAGACATATTAGATTGTGTCGCTATACATTATATCGTGGAACCAGGTACGTGGAGAAACTGAGACTCTGTCCTTGAACTATAGGACACCACCAATTGAAGTGGATCTTGTGGCTGACGATACCCTTCATATCATACTAAAATATGGCTTTGTAATATACATCTATGTGAATGCTTCTCTAATTAAGAGGATACAAAAACTGATGAATTACACAACCCTAATCAGAGGGATTACCAGAGCTATACCTTCTAGTCAAACTAAGAAGATTTTAATTAAGAGCCCTGAAGAAGTCCGTGAGGACGAAATGCGTTGGCTACTCGTCTTAAACTGATTATGGAGAAGAAGATAAACAAATAAAAGATTACAAATCTAATATATCTGATCGATGTTTTGTATTACAAAATATGTAATTTGTGCCACAACATTTAGAGTGGTTTGCTGAACTCTTGCTTGATATAAAAATCAATAGATTCACATGATGTTGGGTGCTGAGCCACTGTGCATTTAATTGATTAGTTAAGGGCTCCTTAACCTTGGGAAGTTTAGGGGAATTGAATTTCTGGTTCTCTGCATCAAAACTAGTTTTTGACCATCCCCTCAATTGGATAAGTGCGGACTTGTTGCCTCAATCCCCGTGGAGTTCAATAGTTTAGGTCTTGGTTACATGTTCAGTTATCATGTGGTTCTCTGTCCTCACTGTTGGGCATTAGAGATGCTGGGGTCAGGAAGAGGCAACGGACAAGGGTACTATGACAGTCGGATAACAAAAGAGAAGTTCATACTGGAACAACCTGGCAGTGGAAAGGTGCTGTGTTTTAGTGGTGAAGAGAAAAGTGACAACATGATGGGGGAAATGGCAATCTGCATGTTCAGATGCCTTCAACCAGATAGGCAGCAGTGCCTACATATCAGAGACATGGAGGGAGCCCAGCCGCTACTGTGTCTGAAGCATATCAAGCTGCCGGCTTTTACTTCCCATGGTCTTGTACCAGTAGCCCCAAGGCAAACCCATCACGTTTGTGGAGATACGATTCAAATTCCGCAAAGATCTTAAAACATGGTTATTTAACCGATAGTGCAGCTCTGTCTTCTTGCGTGTGTCCGATGGCGCCGGGAAGCCTCCGGGCAGCTGTGCGCCTTAGAAATTTAATTTAATAATAACAATAATAATAATAATAACAGAGTAAAATGTTTGGCATAATCCGAAAGCCGCAGAGCAGGCTCAGAAGCAAGGGCTGGTTTTATTGGTGCAAATGCACGCTCAGCCTCCCCACACCACTGCAGAGAATCAGAAGTATCTCAGATGACATTATTTTTCAGGTGCTTTGTCGCAGTTCCAGTGACCCGTTGTCTACAGTGCCCTGTCGTACCCTGTCGTTCTAAAGAAAGTTTGTAAATTGGAGATGGTCACTGAACGTGGGAACCTATGAATGGCTTCATTCTATTCTGATGACAAGTGGCGCTCTCCGGCAGAGAGTTCATGACCAGAATAAAGCACTCGTGGGAGACAAACTTGCAGCATCTCCTTTGAAATCTTATGCTCCCATTTAATTCAATTCAGTGAGTAGGTAACTGTTGTCAGCTTTTCAGCAATCCAAAGTAACAGAGGGCAACAATAAATCATCAATGCACTACACCTAATTAGAACCCTCTGGAAAAACCCAAAGTGACCACATCTTTTTTTAAAAACATGGGAAAAGAGCGACGAGAGCTTTATAAATCCTTGTAGAGTCTCTGCCATAAGTTACAGTCCAGCAAATGAGAATGCAAAGAGGGATGAACTCTGGGCATGGAGAAAATAGCGGAGCATAAATCAACCACAGTCAACCATTGGGCATTTGCAGGGTTGGAACCAAGGGTGGATGGTTGCAAAGACGGAAACTAGAAATAACCACTTTATTAATCGCATTCAGATTCTGCATGAATATGTAGATATTGGTGTTTCTTCGAACTATGGGCAGATCACATCTGCTGACAATCGGCACCAGAACCCTCTGTTTGTGCAAGTCAAAACTTACAGGTCAACTCCCTGCTCCAGCTTCAGGCTGCAGAGGATTACAGGCAGGCACTTAATTGGGGGGATCTTTATTTTTATTGGGCTCCTAGAAGCCATGTAACCCACATCGTTGGGCCCAGTGTACCCTGACGTATGAGGAGGGCACCTGAAAGTAAATCGGCTCAATCTTTCAGATTCTGGGGCTAGTGGTAACAGGTTGGCGAATGGTTCTTCCTGGTAAAGCTAGCACTTTGTTCTTCCTGTGCTGAAGTATGCTGGGTAGGCAGAACATGGTGCAGTTGAGCCTGAAATAATCCAACCCTATAGATTGGCTTGTGATGTAGGACGTAACAGGAAAGCATGCTTATCCGGTAATGGGTGACAGAAAAGAGGTCAGAAATGTGGTGGGGGGCATGTTAGTCTGAAAAAGCAAATTGCATCTATGGACCAGCTTGAGAGAGGCAATGGAGGGAATTCAGAAGTTTTCGAAGCAGAGTGGCTGGCACCAGTATCACCAAGGCAAGTTATGAGTTTACCATTTATAATGCAATTGGCATAGAAACCTTCCTAATCTATAGGAGTCAGGATATACAAGCCATGGCCAGCACCTCCTAGACTGTCCTAATATTCAGAATTAGGGTTCTGAGTTATCTGGTTAAATTCGGGCCAGTTGGTGGCATCTAAACTCTGAGATGAGACTTGAGAAGGGCTAGAGAGCAATGTGTGCAAGCGGGGCGGTGACCCTACATATTGCAACTATCTGCTATTAAACTTTTACAATAATTTAAAAAAGACTGTGGGGCCTATTCACAGAGGTATTTTTTATCATAAAAGCACATTTGCAATTGAAAATAAATTTTTTTATGCCTGCCAGGAATTCACACAAAAATTCCCGGTGTGGGCATCAATAAATCCCCTCCTGAAAAAATGTCTCCACCACAAGTATGGATGAATCGTGAGTAGTAAATCCCACTCCAGGGGTGAGAAGTTTGGAAAAATCCACACTCAGATATGTTTCCCATCATGAGAGCTTGGTCCTTGTTTTTTCTACGTAGAGAAAAAAATATAGATTTCCTCGAGAGTCTCCTTTTCCATATGCAGAATACTCCACACAGCTGGAATAGTAGCGGGCCGCAATAGTTTATATGAATAATCACATAACATTTCCAGTAGTATACCTGAAAACGTCCCTGCAAGGAATTGTCAGAATATGAAAAACCACACAAAAGTACGCCCAGGCGTAGCTGTAAATCTTCACCTGTACTCACAAGTTTTTCTCCCTGAGAGGTCCCTGGGTGTGAAATTTAATGTAGTTTGCTTGCTTATTTTTACTCTAAAATTACACTTTTTTCCAAGATTTCTTGGGATTGCTTGCATTCTTTAATTTGTTCGGAGTCATTTCTGCAGACTTTATCATATTTGCAGAGGATTTGGGCAGCTTCTCCTGATACCAGAAATCAGTCCAACGACTTCCATTGTGTATGTCTTTCTGCAAAGCCACTGATGTTAGGACAGGATTCATGTGTCTAATCAATATGGAAACATGCATTACTGCAAGCAATGCACCACATTCGAACTCAAACTGAAACTCATACTCGGGTATGGTTAGCGTGGCCCCATCACGCCCAATTGCATCCTTGTACCCCACATGCTGCCTTCATGAAGCCACACGGAGCCCACCTATCCCACAGGTTGCACAGATTCACAGTTATCCATAAGTTTACTGCTTTGGAGACTCCCCAGTTGGGGTGGAGTACTCCTCCCATAAAAAAGATAGGCCAGGCCTAATTTTCTATGTGCAAAGTTCTCAGCCCCGACTGTGGATCCTCCCAGTTGTAAACTTACTATTAACTCAGAGTTTGTGAATAGCAAAGAAATTGTAAACTTACACAAATATTTTTGTGAGTCAAGACCTCTGCATTTAGACCATCAAGCTATTCATGTGGTGAAACATAATAAACTGTCAATTTGAAGTGACAGTCTGAGGCATTAGGCAGCAGAGCTATTCCTCCGGTTACACCCCTGGCAGTGCATGAGTGTTTAAGTATCATGTAGAACAATGACAGAGTTGCCCAGGGTCATTCCAAAAGAAGACATGCATTGAGCCATATTTGAATATGCGCTGTAAGGTGGCTATCCTGGCATTAATCTGGGATTTAGTATAATCAGATTTCACTTGGGTTTGTTAGATTACTTGTATTCGTTTCAGCAGTTCCTGAATAGTGGTTAACAAAAAGCCACTTGTGATAAACTGAGTTGTTGGGTGAGTGGTGTGAAACCCTACCCAAGCAACGGTCGTGATTCCTGTCAGGTTGAACCACTAAAAGTCACTAAATTAACCTGTGCTTTACATTAGGTAGCTTAGGAGAAAAACAGTCAAGCTTAACGTATGCAGCCCACAAACAGTAATAACGTGAAAACACAACACAATTTAGAAAAAATAGAGTAAATGTTAATTAATTATTTGACGCCAAAATAACACAAACTGGCTCCTAAAATATCAAAGAGCCAACCACTGACATCTAATCACACAAGGAAGAGGCAAAATCAATAGTTATGGTAAAATGCAATGGAACCGGAGTCGGATACAAGAAGTGGATTGGGCCCGGTCTCCAGCAAGGCAGCTGGCTGTCTCTGATGAGGAGGCCTTGTCAGGGAGCTGCTGGCTGAAGTGACGGTGAAGAATTCTTCATTCAGACTTAGACTTTTTGGGGAAATTTGACGATCTCCAAAAGGATGAAGCTGCAGGGTGTAGCCAATGAGGGCTGAACTAGGCATGCTATCTGAGCTGCTAAACTGTATTAGCTGCTGCGGAGAAGAATGTAGCAGTAGCTACAACAAAGTCAGCACAACAGGAAATGCACCTTGTGCAGATCAACGAGCAGGTTTGTCCCGGTCTCCTGTTGACTCTCAGAGTACTTTGTTGTAAAACAAAAATTCTAAGTCCCAAGTTTTGGTTTAGGACTATCTGGGTACCTTTAACACCACTCCAAGGGTCCAGGACTGGAGAGGTACCACTTGGAAGGTGAGGGTTCACTCAGGCTGGCTCCAGGTGAGGGTTCAAGATGGTTGCAGCCTTTTCAGCGCACCCAAACCAACAGACCACGCACGCAACCTGGGCTTCATCCTGGACTCCTCCCTCTCCATGACCAGACAAGTCAACGCCGTCTCCTCGTCGTGCTTCAACATACTGCGCATGCTACGTAAGATCTTCTGGTGGATCCCCACCGAGACCAGGAAGAAGGTCACCCAGGCCCTCGTCACCAGCCGTCTGGACTACGGCAACTCCCTCTACGCCGGAACCACCGCCAAACTCCAAAAGAGACTCCAGCGGATCCAGAACGCCTCAGCACGACTCATCCTGGACATCCCCCGTCGCAGCCACATCTCCGGACACCTGAGAGACCTGCACTAGCTCCCGGTCAGCAAGAGAATCACCTTCCGTCTCCTCACCCACGCACACAAAGCCCTACACAACCAAGGCCCAGGATACCTCAACAGCCGCCTCAACTTCTACGCTCCCAAACGCCAGCTTCGATCGACCAGCCACGCCCTCGCCGCCGTCCCCCGCATCCGAAGAGCCACCACAGGGGGACGTTCCTTCTCCTACCTCGCCG
The DNA here is from genome assembly GCF_964204655.1 of Triturus cristatus. NCBI lineage: Eukaryota > Metazoa > Chordata > Amphibia > Caudata > Salamandridae > Triturus > Triturus cristatus. The sequence goes on along the minus strand of NC_140590.1, from coordinate 133,761,809 downwards.
CAAAGACATGGAACTCCCTCCCCACCCACCTCCGCCTGACCCAGGACCACCTCACCTTCAGGAAGCAACTCAAGACCTGGCTGTTCGAGCAGTAGCGGACCCCCCCAGCGCCTTGAGACCCTCCGGGTGAGTAGCGCGCTATATAAATGCGATGATTGATTGATTGATTGATTTTCCATCCCCGGGGCTCTCATCAGGACATCAGACAACTTGGCTGTGAAATCACTCTTGTGGTCCTGAGTTCAAGGAGAAGTGCAAGTCAAAGCAGTGGAGCAGACCTATGGAGGCTCAAGGCAGTTTTTGGACATCAAAGAAGTACTTCTGGATGCAGCAAAGCAGTCTTCTGAGTACACAGCAGGCCACAGCAGCAGGCGGTCTTCGGTGAGTCCTTCCACAGTAAAGACAGTGATCTGAAGAGGGGGTCTGAGGGTGCTAGTTTAATACCTGGTGTCTTCTTTGAAGTAGGAGAAGTTTCTAGAAGTTCTCCTTTCAAAAGTGCTTGACATTTCCTGCCTTCCTGACTTGGCTTCAGCCTGGCTACAGAAACTATAGACTAGTGTGAAATCCTTTGTGTGAAGGCAAGGCACACCCTATTGACTTGCAAGTGAGACTGTGTCCCACCATTCTGCCTGAGATGGCCCATCCAGGCACACCTAATTCCTCAACTGTGTGGCTTTCTATAAGGAATATACAAAAGCTAACTGTCAACCACATCCAGTCATGTGACACAGGGACAAGCTGCAGGCACTAAAAACTTAGGGCAGGAAAAAGCCTACTTTCTAAAAGTGCCATTTTCAAAATTGTGACTTAAAATCCGGGTTTACCACTAAAGAGGATTTTAAATCACAATGTATACAACACCAGTTGCTCACAATCAAAGGTTATTATGTGTTAAATGTAATAAGCTAACCCAATGTTATCCTATGGGAGAGGTAGGTCTCACAGTAGTAAAAAACACATTTATGAGTTTCTCACTACCAGGACATGTAAAGTTTTAAAATACTTGTGCAACTTTTTAATTCCACACAGGTTGTAATGGCAGGCCTGATACAAGTTTTAAAGGGTCACCATGAGTGCTGCAGACTCACTAGTTGGAATTAATTTATCGGTATCAGCTCTGGTTATATGGTATACCACTGTACTAGGGATGTATAATTAAATTAAATATGTAAATCAGAGTTAAACCAATTTCACCATGGTTTAGGGAGTGAGCACAAGCACTTTAGCACAGGTTAGCAGTGGTTAGGTGTACAGAGTCCTAAGGCAAACAAAAACAATTTCAGCAAAACAGGAAGGGAGACGGCAAAATATTTGGGGGAAGACGGCCCTTAAGGCTGACAGGTGTTTACTTATACATACATTATTAAATTAATAACTGCAAAGAGATGGAAGGAGGTCATCTTACAGCAGCGGGATACACTAGTCTATGCTGCATCCAAAAAAGACAGTATGTACTTCTGGACGGCAGAATCGGCCATGAGAGCCACGAACCTTACCGTGACTCCAATTGGCTGTCATATCGCCATTGAGATTTGGTAGGCACATTTCTCTCAAATTTATCCTGCACAAATAACAACAACACGGTTTAAGCTGAAGGTTAGCAACTATCCAGATGTACAGGTCAGCCTATGTGAAGTGATTGCCTCTATTCAGCAGGGTGCTGGCAGCAAGGCCCCCAGCCCATATGGAGTCCACATCAATCTGATAAAATCGAACTCTGGGCCTGCTGCTGACTAATGGTTATTACAATCTAAAAAATTCACCAGTACCGAGTTCTTGAGCCACGTCCACTATTGTTCCACTTTTTAAAAAAAAAATTTTTTTATTGTTTTCAGAACAGTTACAACAATAAGACACTGATTCAGACCATTGCGTACAGATCCTTTGACCAATTATTACCCAAATGCACAATCCCACAATCAACCCCAGTTCTATTGTACTGATACAGATTGCGGCACCCCACCTCCCCACCACCCCGTAAGCCATCTCAACAGTCCGAGTCAGAGGAGTCCTCATCTGAAAGCGATGGTGGGTCACATATTCCCCCCCTATACTTGTTCCATGCCCCCCAAACCTTTTCCCACTTGCGAGGACATCCCCGCCTGATAAATACTGATCGCTCAGCGAACATGGCTACATCCATATCCCTCCTCCATTTGGACAGCAACGGCACCTCCACCACTCCCCATTTTTGGGCTATGTTCCTTTTGGCCGTCATTATCCCCAACGTTACCCAGCTCTGCGCCTGACGATTGAGATCATTAGGTTCCCACACATTTAACAGACAGCGCCGAAGCTCCGGCAACAACGATACCCCGCACGCCTGCGACACTGTACGCAGCACTCGCTTCCAGAAGTCTTGGATGACAGGACACTCCCAGATAGTGTGATAAAAGGTTCCTTCCTCCCCACAACCTCGCAAACAGAAGGGGTGTAGCGCCCTGCCCAGCTTATGTAGTAAGCACCTGGTGTAGTACGAGCGATGCAAAATACGAAGCTGCACCAGCCGCAGTCTTGACGGTATGCCCGCCTCGCGCGGCGAGGCCAGCGGCTCGCGCCATTCCGGGTCATCAAAGTCACCGACCTCATCGGCCCACCACTCCCGCAAGGGCCCCATAGGGTCTGGTCGATTGTTGATAAGCTTGCGGTATGTGAAGGACGTAGCCTTCTTTGGCATGTACTCCGTCAACAGCCTGTCCTCCAACGGGGATGCCTCCAGAACCTGCGCACCAGGAGCCAGCTGTGCAACCAGGGCATGTTTCATCTGGAGGTATCTGAACCATTCCTACGGAGCCAGCTCATATTGCTGTTGCAAGCGCGCAAACTGGACGACCGCCCCCTTTTGCCATACATCACCTATTACTGAAATTCCGATGTTGTCCCAAGCGTCGAAGCCCTTGCTATCCCTCAATCGTCCCAGTTGCTTAGCATCCCAGAGAGGTGTAAGTTGAGTCAAGACACCACGCCATCCCAACCTGGCCTGCGCCGCATGCCAGATAGACACAGTCTGTCTCAGAGGGCCGATCAACTTCGAGGCTAGTCTAGTGTCATACAAAGGGGACAGCATACCCCTGTCGCCCAGCACATCTCTGTCCGCCTTGAATGCAGGGTCAGACTGTGGCGCGTGGAGCCACTGGTTAATCACCTTCAGCTGCGCCGCCCAATAGTAGAGCTGAATATCCGGGAGCGCAATTCCCCCATCGTACCACCCGCAAACTAATTTAGATTGCGCAATCCGTGCCGGCTTGTTGCCCCAGAGTAGGCTGGAAACCTGCGCTGCTATGGCGCGGAAGTAGGCCAGAGGCACCGGGTATGGGGTATTCTCCAGCACATATAAAAATCGCGGGAGAGCCATCAATTTGAAGAGCGCCGTTCTCCCCACCAGGGTCAGAGGCAGCGCTCCCCAGTGCTGCACGTCACACTTGAGGCGGTCCACTTGAGGGCTTAGATTGCGCCTGAAAAACTCCATCTGGTCCGTCGTAATGTGCACCCCCAGATACTTGAACGCCCCCTCCGCCACATGAAGCGGACACCCCGCCGGTAGCCGTGGAGGGGGACCCCGCAGCACGAGGAGGACCGACTTCGACCAATTGATCGTATAGCCCGATGCTCTGCCAAAGATTTTGCAGATGTTAAGTAGCATCAATATGGAACGCCTAGGGGAGGACAAATACAGCAGCACGTCGTCCACGTATAGGAAGACACGGTCCTCCCAGTCAGCAGACCACCGGAGGCCCCGCTCCCATCGTATCCAGGCCGCGAGCGGCTCGAGCACTAGGGTGAAGAGCAACGGCGACAAAGGACAGCCCTGATGGGTGCCACGCTCCAGGGGGAAGTCCTCTGACATATGCCCGTTGACCGCGACATGGGCCAGTGGTTTAGTGTATAGGAGACGGACCCAAGCACAAAATTTAGGCCCTAACCCCAGATGCAACAACACCGCAAAGAGAAAGGGCCATTCTACCATGTCGAACGTCATACGGGCGTCAAGCGAAAGAATCACTGCCGGTTCCTGCAAACGTTCCACTCGGGCCAGCACTCCGTGCAGTCGCCTCAAGTTGTGCGATGTACCTCTGCCGGGCATAAAGCCCGACTGATCCGGGTGCACAATATCAGATAAATGCGGCGTTAGCCTGATGGCCAACAATTTCGCGAGGATCTTGGCCTCTGCATTGATCAGCGAGATGGGACGGTAAGAGGTGCATTGGTCTGCCGGTTTACCCGGCTTCGGAATTACCACGATGGTGGCCGTTCGTTGATCCACGGGGAGCTCTCCCATCTCCAGGCTGTGTGTAAACATCTTCAATAAGTGCGGGGCCAGTGTCTCGGATAGCCTCTGATAGAGCTCAATCGGGATCCCGTTTGGGCCCAGAGCTTTACCGGGCTGTAATGTGCCGATAGCCGCCTTTAGCTCCTCCACCGTGAGCTCGGCCTCTGTCGTACTTTGATATTTGGGACCGCGTAGGGAACAGGGCCCTACCCCTGTCTATCTTGGTATTAGCGAACCGCAAATGGTAAATGCGGCATGTACGAGTGCTTTATATATCGTTCTAGCTATGAATGCACTGTGTACACGTTATTCTGCTCAACTACGCGGGTTCCATTTTGGAAGCAGTGGCCATCTTGTCATTGCCCTCACATAGGCTATAATGGAGCAAATACGGGCCTCACAGTACATGGGCTTCTTCTCTGACTTCTCTGTGACCTGGGCAGCTGGCTCTGCTGCCCCGGGTCAAACTGGTCTCACGAGCTCCCCTTCCTCTCTCCACCTGTGATTAGCATCAGGGCTTGACCCGTCATAAAACCCTTTCATTCTACACAAGCCCCTGGCTAATCTCTTTCGCACCTGGCTGTTCCTGCTTTATGACTTGGTTCCCAAAACAGGAGATGCTCATGTTTATTGGGGGGATCTGTTTACATGTAATGTGGGATCTGAACCTTGTTGTGTAAATCATTGTGGGCTGGCCGAACTGGAATGTGGGATGGTCATCATGACTCTGCCTTTTCTTTGTAATGTACACTTGCATATTGCCGTATCATAAAACCTAGGAATGTATGCTTGAGGCAGGAAAAAGGGTATTTAAGATGAAGTCCATTCCTATGATTTTCAGCAGTCTCCTGAGAACATACACGCTGTTGTACTTCTAGGATACCTGTCATTGGTCTGCAGCCAATAAACGATTCTTTGACTTCACCCAGAAGACTCTGTGTTTCTGTAGGTCCGGAACAGGGTGAACCCAGAAGTCATAGGGTGTGTGTCCCTGCACCGCTGGGTCTAAATTACCCAGTACTTCAGTTTGGCGCCCAACTCGGGACGATTTCAGCGGTACCAGTCCAAGCCAGAGGTTCGTGAGGAGCTTCGTGTGGAAATTCTGGAGGAAGGCCGCCACTTCATCGACCCCTGCATGTCGACGTGGTCCGAAAGTCTTTTCTGCGAGGTTCTCCGCGTCCCGACGGCTACGAAGGACTGCTGCCCTGATTAATCGACCTGTTTTGGACCCTTGACGAGTTTGAGAGAGCGAAACAATCGAGAGAGTCTTCTGGTGACGCCATCGATTAGCAATATTCAGTTAAGTATACGTGGAGCGTCTCCCATTTGTTTTGGTATCCCTCGGGATCGTTTGGTTTGATTTGGTAATTGGTGATTTGGTGTTTGCAAACCCCAAAGCCAGAGGACTCGTGTATTCACGAGAATATCGTAATCGATAATCCTTTGACGTTTGGATCTAGACTAGTGAGCGAAGATGCCTGGTTCTAGAATATTTGGTAGAATATTTTGTTTGGGTTGTGGAAGAGATTTCCAGCTGGAAGAATCATGCCCGGTTCCTCCGGTTGGAACTCCAACTTATGAGCTCTATGTAAAACATGGCGTAGGCCCCATTGCATATAACGAAGTGTGGATCCACTACACCAGGAAAGACGGTGTTTTAAAATGGCCCCAAAATGGTAGTTTTGATACCGATATTTTAGATAATCTGGAAATTAAATTGTTTAAGAAGAAAGCCCGGCCGGCGATGTTTGACTCTTTCCGCTTATGGCGAAAGGAAGCCAAACAGAAGGAAATTAAGCTAGCGAAAAAGAATAAGAGAGAGAGAGGTATGTCAGTAATGCAAGCAGCTGTACAATTTAAAGACAATGAAGAGGAGCAAATGAATGAGCAATTGCACAGGCAGCGTAAGTTAGGGATTGACAAATGTTACCCAGCTTTGCCACATTCTAAGCAGGATGAGTCAGAAGAAAAGGAGAAAGATCCCCTGATGTCACATTTGTTGAGTTCGCCACCCCCGTATGCTCAAACTGCCACGGCGCCTCCCCAGCTTGTAAATATGCCACCTCCAGTGCATATACTGCAAGCCTTGCCGCAACCGCCAGTTGCTTTGCAACCAGTTCCTTTTCCTGTAGCGCAGTCCTCTCAAGCGCCTCCGGTAGTGCTTCCAACTGCCCCCGCACTTCCTGCGACTTTGCTTAATCCAGTAACTGCCTCCCCTAACACTCTTCCTTCTACCACTCCAGTACCTGTCTCTACATCCTCTTTTCTTCCCTCTGTTTTTCCCCCTGTTCTCGCCTCAGCTTCTCCTTCAGCGCGACAGCGTTTAGCTAATATGGTTACTACATTAATGTCGCCTCTCTTTGGGTCATCTGGTGCAACCCCTGGTGTACAGCGTAAGCAGTTGCGCAGCCAATTGCCTAACCCCGATGAGAAAAAGGTAATAGACCACATGGCGCGTAGATGGATCGTTTTCCCTTCACTGTACGATGTGGAATCAGTTGTCAACACTTTCCATCAATGGGATGCCCCAAAACAGAGATATGTGTTTGAGAAAATGTGCGAATTTCTCTGTGAAGAATTGGAGGATAGTGGTAAAAATCCGAGCCCGCAGGAATTGTGTAGAGTGAGGTTTGATTTTGGAACTGGTATAATCGTGGACCGCGATATAGATAAAGCAGTTGCAGTTGTATTGTCCTTAAGGAATGACGATTGCCAACAGTCATTGTTTGAACAAGAGGTCCTTGTGGGGAAAAAGGCAAAAGCGCGACAATACCCTATGAGAGAAGTTCCCCCGGTATGGAAGGAAGCAGTTGCAGCTGTCGGCAATAACCCCGCTGTGCCAGCGCATTTCCAACGTGTTTGGGTGCATGTTCCATGGAAGCGCTCTGAGGTGTTAGCACTTAAGCAGACATTGCCTGATCCCCGTAAAAACCCAGCAGGTTATTATAAAGAGTTGTCACAAACAGCAGGATCATGCGTTATGAATTTGGCAGACATAGACATGTTGTTTGGTAATGTTGTTCCACAGCCTCTATGGGGGTCAATACGTAATGCAGATCACGATGCAGAACTAGGGGATACATGGGCTAACATTATTGCTGCTGATACTAGACAAACTGGTGGCGCGAAACCTGAGCCTTTAGTAGCTGAACTGCCTGGTAGAATCATCACGTATATGAAGACACTAATGCCTGCGATGCGCGTAAATTGGGACAAGTTATCTGCATGCAAGCAGAAGAAAGATGAGACAGTGTCAGACTTCTTTACTAGGTTTGAAGAAACGTTTATTGACCACAGTGGGCAGGATATGAGTACTGAGGGTGGCCAACGGTTATTTGTGGATAAGTTTGTGCAGAATTTACTTCCTGACCTGTGTAAGAAGTTGAAAGATTCAGAAAGTTCTTGGGCTGTTTCTTCTTCAGCGCAAATACTGGCTACTGCACAGTATTATGAAAATAGAGATAAAGACGAGAAAGATAGGACAGAGAAGAAAACGAAGGAATTAAAGACAAAGGTCCTTTTACAGCAGGCCTATCCACCACGTGGAGGTCAGAATAATTATAGGCAACCCCAAGGTGTTTATCACCAACCCCAACAATTTCAGAACAATCAGCAAATGAATGGGTATTATCAACCACGTGTCCCTGTGGGTCCCAACCAATGTTCATACTGCAAAGAGGAAGGTCATTATAAATATAGTTGCCCTAAATTAATGCAACGGAACGGGAATGTGTATGGCGCTAGAGGTAGGGGTGGTCAGCAAGCTCCTAGAGGCAGAGGGCGTGGAAGTGTTCCCCAGAACGCGCGTCCTCTTCCGCCCCAAAGCGCCATTAATAGCTTTGATCAGCAAGCTAACGCGACTAGTAATACGGCCCAGTATTACAATAATGATTATTATGTGGAGGACGGTGATGCAGAAAGTAGTGATTACTAGGACAGCCATAGACAGAGAGAGGGAGTTGTTTCAGTGCCAGTGGATCAGAGTGGACCGTATGTTGATGTGACTACAGCAAATGTAACGGAGCCTTTTCTGCTAGACACTGGTGCTGCAAAGAGTTCAATCATGCATTCAAAACTCCCTGGCGCACCTTTGTCTGGCGATATAAATGTTTCAGTAGGTTTTTCTGGCGCCCCGGTTAGGAACCCGATTTCTAGTCCCATGTCACTTTCTGTTGGGCCTTGCGAGCTGAAAGCACCCCTGATTCTGACAACAGGTTGTGGTGAGAATTTGCTGGGATTAGATTTGTTGAAAAGATTGCATGCTACACTGTACTGTTCTCCTTCAGGAGTACAACTTACATTAGGCAAGAAAGTGATTTCCCCAATGTACTTGTCTAAAAACACAATGCCACCTGAATTGTCATCCCTTCCGGATGCCCTTTGGGCTACTGGTCCCAATGATGTGGGCCTCTTGGAGATACCACCATATGTGGTGACTCTAAAGGCTAATGTCAGACTGCCACGTATTCCCCAGTACAAAATCTCTAATGAAGGCCAGAAAGCATTGTTAGACATTGTCGGCGACTTGATTAATAAGGGTGTGATTGAAGAGACAAGAGGCAACGTTTGCAATAGTCCGATTTTACCTGTCTTAAAACGAACGGACCCTTCACAGCCACCTGTTTACAGATTTGTGATTGATCTTAGAGAGGTTAATAAGATTGTTGTGCCTCAGTTTCCGGTTGTCCCCGATATAACTGCCTTGTTAACGATGATTCCAGCCTCTGCTGCATGGTTTTCAGTGATCGATTTAAAGAATGCTTTCTTTAGTATCCCAATTGCAGAAGAGAGCAGAGACATTTTTGGTTTTAGTCTGGGAGGCCGAAGCTTCCGCTTCAAACGCGCTCCCCAGGGCTACTGCGAGAGTCCATCCATATACAGTCAAGCTTTGAAAGCGCAGCTTGATGCACTTGTTTTACCTAGTGGCGCTATCCTGATCCAGTACGTGGACGATTTACTGATCGCCGCGGATACTGAGAAGGTCTGTAAAGAAGCCACATTGTCATTGTTGCGCCATTTATCCGCTTTTCATCACAAAGTGTCTCTCTCTAAGCTGCAATATTGTCGACAAGAAGTGACCTACTTAGGTCATCTCTTATCGAAGGAGGGAAGGAGACTGACCCCAGAAAGAATTCAAGCCATTGCACAGTTGAGTGTGCCAAAAACACAGAGAGAAGTGCGTGCTTTCTTGGGCATTACTTCATACTGTAGGCATTGGATTCCTAGTTTTTCTTTGTTGGCAAAACCTTTATTAGCATTAACATGCAAAGACACACCGAATCCTATCCCATGGTCTGAAGAGTGCCAGAAAAGTTTTGTGGAATTGCGCAATGCATTGTGTTCAGCACCTGTGTTGGGCACTCCTGACTATAGCAAGCCTTTTACATTGTATGTTCACGAGAAAGATGGATGTGCGTTGTCAGTGTTAACACAGCCTTTTGGCGACAGACCGCGCCCATGCGCGTATTTTTCATCCACCTTGGACCCTGTAGCGAGGGCATTGCCAAGCTGTCTGAGAGCGACAGCTGCTGCAGCAATGTCTATCCGACAATCTGCTGGTCTGGTAATGGACAACACATTGATCGTTATGGTCCCACACGCTGTAGACACATTATTAAATAGGACCAAGACACAACACTTGACTAGTGCGCGATTATCAGGGTATGAACTCACACTGTTAGCGAATCATATACACATAAAAAGATGTAATACGCTGAATCCAGCTACGTTATTGCCAATTCCAGCAGATTCAGATGAGATTGAGCAACATGATTGTCTGTTCAGAACAGAAGAAGAGACGAAAGGGAGAGTAGATTTAAAAGATACTCCCCTGACTGAGTGTGATGGCACTTTATGGGTAGATGGGTCATGTTTCAAACTCCCTAATGGTGACACGACTGCTGCATATGCTATCACGACTTTACACACGGTCGTGGAAACTGCACGAGTGCCACATAATTCGGCCCAAGCAGCAGAATTAATTGCCCTCACGAGAGCATGCGTGTTGTCTGAAGGAATGAGAGTTAATATATACACAGATAGCCAGTACGCCTTTGGCGTGGCTCATAATTTTGGACGACTGTGGAAAGAGCGTGGGTTCCTGACGTCACATGGAGCTAAAATTCAGAATGGCAAGTTGGTGAATGATCTCCTTGAGTCACTGACCCTACCGTTGCAAGTTGCGATCATGAAATGCAGTGCGCACAGGAAAGTTACAGATGATGTTGGACGTGGGAATGCGTTTGCTGATGAGACCGCGAAAGAAACAGCACAGAATGTGAAGACTAGAATGTATGTTGCAGGCCCCGCAAGATGGGTTAATGATGTTGGAATGTGTGAGAACACAATAGAGAGTGTGAAGTCGCTTCAGGCTGAAGCCACAGAGGAAGAGTTAAGCAAGTGGAGAGAGAGTATGGGTAAGTTGGACGAGAATGGTTGTTGGATTGATCTGACAGAACATAAGCGATGGTTGTTGCCTGATGCATATGTGCTTCCAGTGGTTACTATGGCACATGGAATGGCACATATCAGTACGAAAGGTATCTGTAAGTTGTTGGCTCCAGTATGGCAGAATGCTGGGATTCCCAAGTGTGCAGAGAATGTGGTCAAGAATTGCATGGTATGCTTGAAATACAACCCTGGTAGGGGAACCCCAACTCCAGCCGGTCACTTTGCACCCCCATCATGTCCATTCGAAGTTTTGCAGCTGGACTTTATTCACATGGAAAGATGCAACAACCTGAAATATGTACTGGTGGTTGTTTGTGCTTTCTCAAAATGGATAGAGGCTTATCCTCTGAAAGATAACACTGCCCTATCCACAGCCAAAGCCCTTGTGAAAGAGTTTTTTCCTAGGTTTGGAATGCCAAGAATGGTGTGGTGTGATAATGGAAGTGAGTTTGTGGGTAAAGTGATGAAGAACGTATGTGAAGGTTTAGGCATAAGGCAGAAATTCCACGCTGCAAATCACCCCCAATCAGCTGGACTAGTAGAGCGCTACAATGGAGCCTTAAAGCTCAAGCTGGCCAAAATCCAGGCGAGCACCGGTCTTAAATGGCCTGACGCTCTGCCTTTAGCACTCCTGTCCACCAGAATGACCATACACTCACGAGTGGGACTTAGTCCCTATGAAGTAGTCTTTGGCCGCCCGGCCAACGTATGGGGTGTGCCAAGGCCTACGAAGTTCAGTGAGATTGAGCATCCAGTACTGCTCGATTACCTGTATGATTTGACTGTTAAACTGCGTGTTTTGCACCAACAGGTACATGATACTCTTCCCCAAGCTTCTGAACCTCCTGGACACCCTATCAACCCTGGTTCGTGGGTCCTGGTCCGGAATTTCCAGCGTAAGGGCAACGACGAGCCTCGCTGGATCGGCCCTCTTCTTGTGCTCCTGTCGACGAGATCAGCGGTGCGAGTAAAAGGAAGGAAGCATTGGATACATGGTACCCACTGCAAAATAGTCCCCTTGCCTCTGCCATATGACCAGTGGGTCAAGGAGGGTATCGCCGACACTGGGACAGACACTGTACCTCGTTTTGTACCATTCAGTGACGCACGCTTAAAAGACACAGCTTCAGTCCAAGAGAGTGACAATATTCTGCAGGAAGCTGTGCCACCATCAAATCGACTGGACACCACTGAGCCTGAACTTTTGTTCCAAGACCAAACGGCACCTGGCCGTCTCCGCTATAATTTGAGACCCAGGCCCATGGACAAATAAAGATTTCCTTACTATTTCCTTTTTGGACACTTTTTGCTCTCCCATCTGAAGGACTTTCTTGATTTTTGTTTTTCGAACCACCATCCGGGTTCTGCCGCAGGGTCGCGGTGCCAAGACTTTGGGGTACAGGCCGAAGACGTTAGGTCAACGGTTCTGGTTGGTCTAGGGCGTTTCCCTGGACTGACAGGCGTACTCCTTAGCAGAAGAAACTCATCCACCGCGAGCGGCCCGAGTAGAGGATGGAGTTTTGTAAGATGGAGAGACCGATTGAGGAAATGAACTGTAACGCAAGAATGTGTAGAATTGTGAAAAGTAAATGTTTTGTCTTTTTGTGCCTTTTTACACTGTGTAGTATCATAATGTTTATTGTAGGATTTGTGTTCTTCTCCGCTCAAAAGCCCATTGCACCCACTGAACAGCCTATACCTCTTTCTACTGCCTCCTCTCACTCTTTTCACCCTTTGCCTGAACACGAACAGACCAGACGATCGGAGTTTGTAAATAACTCGTTTATCCAGCTCTTGCACCAGCACCAACTAGTAGTGAATACGACCAATTGCTGGGTGTGTGGGTTAATGCCACATACCATTAACAAGGGTATTCCTTATTTGGTGCTGCCATATAGTTATAATGGATCGTCATGGGCATTCCAGACCATGTTTCTCTACGCCCTAGAGACATACTCCCCTCGCCAACCGCGTTCCATCAGACCTGGTACAAATAATAAAGCCTTAGTGAGAGGAATTGCCGATATGAGTAGAGATATTGATGCATACTCATCCATTCCTAAAGAAGAGCTGAGACCTTATGTAGGATGGAACGCGACGGGGTATAGTATTAGTCTGGGTGAAAGACAGCGAAAAATCTCATCTCCAATCTGGGTCGTACCCCACATGGGTCGGTTCTGCTTACAGGGTAATGGTCAGAATCCTAGGGCTCAACTGGGAAGAAGTGACTGTACTGAAACGTACACGTTCCCGTCACAGTTTTCCCCTGCGTTTTTAACTGCCAAGGGTACATATTTCATCTGTGATGACCGAGCATATACATGGTTGCCCCCTGATTTCTCGGGCACATGTTATATTGCGAATCTGCTACCGCCTACATTTACTGCCGCCTCCGACTACCACAAGACCAGAGTTGTGAGAGGTGTGATTAGTAAGGAGGACACTGCCGGTCAGGAAGCGGGAGACTTCTTCTTGGGTTTCCTGCCGTTTTGGGGACCTATGGTCAATAGTAGGAACCTGAGACAGCTGACTCGTGTGGTTGAATCCACCGTTAATGTAACGGCTGGTGCCCTTGGTAATTTGACAGCTGAGCTCCAAGCGGATCGCCTTATGACTTTGCAGAACCGCATGGTTCTAGACGTTATTCTTGCAGACCGCGGTGGGGTATGCAAGGTCATCCAATCCAGTTGCTGCATTTTCATACCAGATAATGCTCCAACAGTGTATCAAGCCATCTCCAAACTCCATAAAATATCTGAATCCATACACGTGGATAAGGGAGATTGGTCACTGGTGGGGTGGTTCTGGGAACTGATATCTGCCTGGGGTTGGAAAGTTCTGATGGTCATTGGAATGATCTTAGCCATTCTTTTCCTGTTCTGTCTGTGTATACAGTGTGCTCCTGCGATATGTGGCCTCTGTGCTACCTTATGTGTAAGGAAACCTGTATCGAGAGACGAGCTAAGTAATAGGATGATGCTACAGCAACATCTCCATGACTTCGTGGACATTGACCTAGACTCGGATTAAGATGAGTATAGTGATTGCCTATGTAAGGGCAAAAGGAGGGTCTGTCGTACTTTGATATTTGGGACCGCGTAGGGAACAGGGCCCTACCCCTGTCTATCTTGGTATTAGCGAACCGCAAATGGTAAATGCGGCATGTACGAGTGCTTTATATATCGTTCTAGCTATGAATGCACTGTGTACACGTTATTCTGCTCAACTACGCGGGTTCCATTTTGGAAGCAGTGGCCATCTTGTCATTGCCCTCACATAGGCTATAATGGAGCAAATACGGGCCTCACAGTACATGGGCTTCTTCTCTGACTTCTCTGTGACCTGGGCAGCTGGCTCTGCTGCCCCGGGTCAAACTGGTCTCACGAGCTCCCCTTCCTCTCTCCACCTGTGATTAGCATCAGGGCTTGACCCGTCATAAAACCCTTTCATTCTACACAAGCCCCTGGCTAATCTCTTTCGCACCTGGCTGTTCCTGCTTTATGACTTGGTTCCCAAAACAGGAGATGCTCATGTTTATTGGGGGGATCTGTTTACATGTAATGTGGGATCTGAACCTTGTTGTGTAAATCATTGTGGGCTGGCCGAACTGGAATGTGGGATGGTCATCATGACTCTGCCTTTTCTTTGTAATGTACACTTGCATATTGCCGTATCATAAAACCTAGGAATGTATGCTTGAGGCAGGAAAAAGGGTATTTAAGATGAAGTCCATTCCTATGATTTTCAGCAGTCTCCTGAGAACATACACGCTGTTGTACTTCTAGGATACCTGTCATTGGTCTGCAGCCAATAAACGATTCTTTGACTTCACCCAGAAGACTCTGTGTTTCTGTAGGTCCGGAACAGGGTGAACCCAGAAGTCATAGGGTGTGTGTCCCTGCACCGCTGGGTCTAAATTACCCAGTACTTCACCTCAAGGGTCTCCCGAGCCTCAGGGGAAAGCTTGGGCATCTGCAGGTCTCGGATGTACGTCAGTGCCATCTCCACCGTCATGGAGGAGGCGGAGGAGTAGACCCCTCGAAAATGCTCAACGAGGGTGTGCACTATTACCCTTGGGTCAGTCGTCTTCAACCCCGCGTCAGTGCTAAGTTGTGCAATCCACCTGACACCACTGTCGCGTCTGTCTAGCCATGCCAGCAGCCTACCCGTTTTGTCACCCACATCGTAAACTGTGTGCTGGGAGGCCTCTAGGCGCTGTCTGACTCGCTCTGCGAGGTGCTCCTTATATTTCGTCTGCCTCACATGCAGGTCGTGGGAGGCCGCGGGGGAGGGAGCATGGGCCTGGCAAGCCTCCGCTGCCCGGAGCTCAAGCTCAAGCGACTGTAACTCAGCTAGCTGTTCATGCCTATACCCCGAAACGGCGGCCATCGCCTGTCCCCTTACTACTGTTTTGTTTGCCTCGCAGAGAATCGCAGGGGAGTCGACCGACGCGGTGTTTTCTTGGAAGTAAGATTTCGTCGCCTGCGCTATAGATTTACTGATCTTTGGTAGCCGTAGGTAGCCAGAGCGTATCGGATAGATGCGGCGACGCATCAGATGATAACTAGTGTAATGCAAGAGTGCCGGTGAATGGTCAGAGATACCTCTGGGTCTGATATCTATACTTTCGATATTGTGGAGGCAGCCGGGGAAGCCCAGAAAGTAATCAATGCGAGTTAGACTATTGTGCACCCCAGAGTGAAACGTGTACTGCCGCGCAGACGGGTGATGCAACTGCCATAAATCAGTGAACCTGATCGCCTCTCTGAAGCTCGCAAGGTGCGACATCCCCCCGCCCTTCGCTCGGGGCAGACACCGGTCAGTGAGGTCGTTCATAACAGCATTGAAGTCGCCACCCAATAACACCTCCCCCTCCGGCAGTGTAAGCTAAAAAATCACTGAGCGCTGGGAACGCCGCAGCATGAAGCCCAGGTGGGATATAGACAGACACTATGTTGAGGGGCCGCCCCTCCCATTGAGTGTGAGCAGCGGCGAAGCGCCCAGACCCCTCAGTGTGCACACTGAGCACGATCAAGTGGGACTGCCTACGCATCAGTATGCCAACCCCCCGGGACCCAGAGGTGAATTCAGAGTGCGCCACCATCTTATACCCCCATCTGTCTAATGCTTTAGTAGTGGTGCCGGTGAGGTGAGTCTCCTGGAGCAAGACCACCGCCGGAGTGCATCTCTTAATACTTTGTAGGACCAGGCCCCGTTTAATTTTATCTCCCAATCCCCGCACATTCCACGTAAGTAAAGAGAGGGGTTGCGCCGGGGTCAAAGTGCTTTCAGGCGGTGGGTCGTTCATCAAGCCGGGCATAATGGCGGGTAAGGCTGAAGGCCGCAGGCAGCGCGGCACAACCGGCGTAGGACCTGTGTAGTGCAATGAGGGCGCGCATTATATAATGTAGGTGTCAGTGTCATCAGGAACTCAAATCTAACACTAAAACAGGAAAACATTCCCCAACCCCCCACCCCCCTCCCTGCCTCCCTGCCATACGGACCTAAACCTGCCCGCCACCCCAACTCAGCAGAGTGCTCATACCCCTTAACCCCAAACCGTACTTGCGTGCCAAGGAGCGGGAGGTCCAAGGAAGACCACGACATCCCCTGCCCCAAGGTCCCATAGAGCGTTCGACAAAGTCACAAGAAGCGGGCCACTCCGGCGGCAGGAGGTCTCGAAGTTCACCGGATAGCAGCATGTCCAATGAGGCGCCGGAGGGAGTCTCATCCAGCGGATTCCTCCTCAGCGTCCTCCATCTGCCGGTCTCGACCACCCGGGTCCTCCGGTCCCGCCGACTGTCGACCCTTCCGGGCCACGCGCCCAGTACCTTGAACCCGTTGCCATCCCTCGAGCCAGTCGTTAGCCTCCTCTGGTGTGTCGAAGAACCTCGTTTTCCCATCTGCCACCACCCTCAACCGCGCCGGGAAGAGCATGGCATAGGGAAGCTCTCGGGCCCTGAGCTTGTTTTTGACGTCCAGAAAGCTCCTCCGCTGCGCCGCCACCACCGCCGTGTAGTCCGGAAAGAAGGAGTCTGTGGAGTTCTGGAGGCGGAGGGGCGGTGCCACCCGCGCCGCCTGGAGAATGATGTCTCTATCTCGGAAGTTGAACATGCGAGCTAGGACCGGTCGAGGGGGCGCCCCAACCTTCGGTCGGCCACCAGGCACCATTGGGGGCGCGCTCCACTGAGAAGAAGGCCGAAAGGCCCCTGGGCTGCAGCTTGGACTTTATCAGGTCCTCCACATATAAGTCCATGGCAGGATGCCCCTCGCTTTCGGGAATCCCCGTGATGCGCACATTATTGCGACGGGAGCGGCCCTCCTGGTCGTCTAGCCTGGCCGCCATGCATTTGTTCTCCGCTTCCAGCTGGGACACCTTTTGTAAGAGATAGCTAGAGTCTTTGGTTAATGTAGCTGTCACCTGCTCCACATCTGTGACCCTGGCCGACATTTTTTGGAAGTCCGCACGGAGAAGGGACACGTCCGAGGAAATCGTCCCAACGGTGGACTGTACCTGCGTCAGGGCAGCCATGATGTCCTCCAGCGTTACTTTTGGCGTCGCCGGCTCTGCCACCACCTTCTCGGCGCGTCCGCCTCGGTCCTGCCGTAGTTTCTTTGCTGTAGGCAAATTTGTCCAGTTTGCCCTGCTGACTCGCCCAAGACCCCTTCCCACTCATGAGCGCCTCGGAGGACTCCACCGCCGATATCCCCCCACAGTCACCGGGCAATCGGCGGGGCAGGGGACCCCGACCGGGCACCGCCAAGTCGAGGTCCGCGCAGGAGCTGGCCACTTCCACGGGTCACACCTTCGGGGGCTGTGCAGGTAGGCAGGCGTAGCGATCACAGTAGTCCGGGGTCCAGCACCGATCACCCCCGCAGCCCGCCGCACACCTCGTCAATCTCGGCCGGAGGGAGCCCCGGGTCCCCAATGCCGTTGTCTTCTGGCACCACCAAGCACTCCTCCGTTGTCCCACGATGGGCCAGGGCAGCACCTGCCACCAGGCCCGATCACGGGTCCCCCGCGAGGTCGTCCTCCTCTGGGCCGTTCAGGCCCCGCCTCCCCTCGGCTCCGTCGAGGCCCCAGGCAGCAGTCGAGGGTGTAAGCGGGGCGCGATCCGCACGCACCTCCGCTGGGCCCACCGCACTCCGTAACTTCCTCCAGGAGGCCCGCCGAGTCAGGCCGGATTTCCGCCCGCGGCGCCCGGGACACCTCTGCAACTCGAGGCCCCGGCTTCAAATGCCGGCGTAGGCCGCAACTCCCCGGGCCGTGCCGAAGACGTTCTGGGCCGCACAGAGAGCCGGGGATGGAAGCAGGCTGGGTCGCTTCGTCTCCGCTCCTCGTTCCGGGACCTTGGGGGATGAATCGTGCACGGATAGCTGGACGGATGTTAGGGGAGTCGGCCTCACCCTCGGAGCTCGATCAGGCTGCGGCCATCTTGCTTGCCCGCTAGCCACGCCCCCCTATTGTTCCACTTTTAAAGAAAGGGGACCAGTCATTGCCAAGCTGCTCTCGCCCCATCTCACTAATTGACTGTTGGAGGTGGCACTTTCTGGTTGTCTGAGGCAATGAATTCCCTAGCCTGGAAGAGCCTACCACTCCCGTCAGGGGCGGGTGATTACAGTCACTCTATAACCTGCACTCACCCTTGTGTAGCATGGCACTGAGCAGTCGAGCTTATCACAGAGGCAATGTGTAAAGCATAGGCACAGCACTCACTCACAATAAATATACTGAGAATCACAGAAGAGACTTTACTTGTGATGCATGTAAATAACGTTTGTATTCAACACACACCATAATCAACACAACATGAACATCATGTACTTTTGGGCATTATTTACACTAAGAAATATTATTAGCAGCACTAGGCCGAACCGTGTTTAAAGATATCAGTAATATGCACACTGGGGTAAGATCCTACTCTACCCTGCCCCACAACACCCTTATGTGGTGCAACATGTTGTCCACCCCAGGCCCACTCTGGCCGTTCTTATAATTCAATACCACACAGTTATGGGGTGCACTCCAGGCAACAACGATATTGAAAACATACACATACAGGAAATTATAACACTTTTCAACAGCACCGCAGGCCCTGATCACGTGGGTAAAAACCAACGTAAGATGTAGTGTCCTTCTGGCAGGAAATCAAAATGTAATGCAGCACCTCCGACCGATGTCGTCAATCACCGGCAGTCCACAGATTGTCACTCCAACAAACACATTCATTCAGCACTGATGTGCTGTGCTACAGATATCAGGCGAGTCAGTATGGAATGTGCTCACACACATATACGCGCAAGTCTGCCTAATGAGATGCAACTGATACCCAGGAGGTAAAGCGGTTATACACTGAAGAGATCCCGTGGCCCAAACCTCCCTTCAACCCCGAACTCACCGTGACTACCCTACATCCACAGGTTAGAGATAACCAGTGCTCCACCCGCATACTAGGCCACACGCGCCCGAAGTCACACTTAGTCAGGGTTGCAGGGAAGAATGTGGGGGTTGGTAGCAGGACTAATTTAGAAGCTGTCGTCAAATGGGGCTTGGCCATCACTCGAGAAGTTCACCCACAGGATGTGGAGCAGGAGTGGGGTGAGGGCAACAATCAGCCACGCAAAGGGTTCCACCTTGGGCCTTATGGTACCAGCCCAGCTCTGTGAAGCACAAAGGAGGGGGCAGGGGGGTCACGCAGCTTTTCGACCTGCTTTTGAGTGTTCTCACAAACATCCCATCGTCCCCGTCTATCACTCTCGATATCCATGCCCAATCTAGACACAACAGTACCTCTCTGCACGATGTCATTGGAGCCCAAGTGAGGAAAGGGCAGTTGGTCCCCCGCACTGACGGCCACAAATGAACAATCGATGAATGGAGCCAGTAGCGGGGAGGCCTCTCGGAAGGAGGAGGCAGCCCGTACAGCATATAAGGATCTAATTCGCACCCGGGCAATCCCATGCACATCTGGGGCACGATGATACGAGCTGCACCAGACAATAACAGTCTCACACAATGAAGAGATGCAAATCTCATGCCTCCTTGAAAGTGAGGCACAACATCTGGTGCACGTTGAAATGGATTGCACAAGACAATTCCAGTCACACACGACAAAGAGTTACCAATTCCATACCTTCCTGGAAATGAGGTACAATGCCTTGTGCACGTTGATACAAACCGCAACAGGCAATTCCGATTACACAGACACAAGTTCAGCAGTGCTACACGAGGTGGAATGTGACATTACTAAGAGTACTCCCTCACCTCCTAGGATTGTACCCTTTGAATCAGACACTGCAAGCAATAAGCATGCATTCAGCATGTCACACAAGAGATATGCGAAATTATCGATCAAGCGGGTCACATGTGTTCCCCCAACTGAGGAATCCGCTCACCAAGACGCTTATGTGTGCCGAGGTCCCCACAATGCAAGGACCCCACTTCTGAGACGCAGCTATATGTTTGGAGCTCCACCGAGCAGTCCGATCTCCAGGCTCAGTTTTTGGTTCCACGCTCACAATACGCCACTAGTGGGGACTAAGCAGAAAATGTGGGCAGTTAAAAGGGCACCGCTGTCCAGGTGTTACAAGCAGCCGGTGTGAGCCCCTTGGGGGAGGTCTTTGATGTCCCTGATAATGCCACAGAGAACAGGGGGCAAGCTGATAATCCCGTGAGGAGAAACACTTCAGGGTGCCACACAGCAGCAGGTAGTCAGCCCAGGCCACCCACGATTTAGAAAGGGCGTGCTGTCCCTTTCATGGGCAGCAATCCTCCTTGTTCAATACAGAATTCTCTAGTAGTGGGCACTACGAAGTCCCACGTTCTCCTGTTCCCCATCCCCACAAGCGTATCTCTGCCTTGCTGAAGTATGGCACCAGTAGATATACCGGAGTGTTTCTTTGAAGTCGGGGGTGGTTAAGGGGCATTCCCTTTAAACCACAGATCTCTCCCCTAAATTTCAGCCCAGTCTGCCATGAGGCTGTGGAATGTCTTTAGTGGGGCCATGATCTGGCTCCAGAGGCCAAGTGTCAAAACCTCTTCCTCCAAAATATCCAGGTAGGCCCTCAAGCAGTGGCTGCTTGCACATGTAAACGTTGTGGGGGGTAAGGCGGGGCAGGGTGTAAGTGGAGTTATAAATGCAATGGGAAAGTGGAAAGTAAAAAAAATAAAAATAAACCCACTTACCTTGCGCAAGGTAAGTGGTTTTATTTATTTACTTTCCACTTTTCCATTGTATGTTGAACTCCACTACCACCCCACACCCTTCTTCCCCTGCCATCCTCAGTGTCTTACAGCGTTTAGCTGTGCGAGCCGCCTCTGCCCTCAAGTGGAAGAGATCTGTTGTTATAATAGCATCCCCAATGTTTGTAGCTTTCACTGCTGAATGCACATTTGTGCTCCCCAGCCTGCACTGCAAGATGTAGTCAAACAACAAGGGCACACAAGTGGTGTGGTTTTTAGAGCAGAGAAATGCCCATGTTCCCAGAGTGGCATTTCTATGCTAACAATGACAAAACCATCCCTACCACAGGAGAGGGTTTGTCATTGTGAATTCAATGATAGGAAACATGATGAGGCTGTTCCACTGAATTCCACGGTTGCAGCCTAATGTCCTTTCCACTATTCTCCCATATTATCCTCTGAGAAGAGCAGTTATCATGGGCAGTCAAAACACATGTAGGTATTCTTCACTACCTGAGCATACATGCCATGGTGTGCACCCAGGCCTGCAATGGAAGGCTGGGCACACGTTTACCAATACCATATATGCCAGTATGCACCCACAGGCCGGCAGTGGCAGGCTGGTCACACGTTTACCAACACCATAGGTGCAAGTGCTCACACACAGGCCTGTAATGGCAGGCTGAATTCACTCTTGCAAGCACATAGGTGCAAGTACAGCCACACAGCCTGCAATTGCAGGCTGGATACATGTTCAAAGACATCAAGTAAGCACCACTTCCTACCATGGAGAGGAAGGGTGTGCGTACTTTCACACTGCTTTTGCAGGGGGAAAGGTGTAGAGTTCTAAGGCCACCACAAGAGAATCATCAAAACTCAGGAGATAAAGGCAATAATTTTAGGGTAACACCATCTGAAGGGCACCAGGTCTAACACTAGTACTGCTGTTAAAATCCTAGGAAAAGTTTTATGTAACAGGATCAAGGAGTAGGCAGCAGACAATGCAATTATAAAGTCTTCTTAGTATGGCTTTAGAAACCGCATAGGGATTATTGAGCAATGTCTTATCTTAAACTTAATCGTAGGCAGGTACACAATAGCAAAGCACACACCTTTATATCACGCATTTATGGACTTGTCCTCTGCGTTTGACTGTGTTAATAGCCAAAGCTATGACAACTTCTTCTCTCAATGGGGACTGAGGAGGCACTTGTAACTTTTTTTGCATTTCTGTATGAGAAAATGAGGGACAGGATAAGATTTAGGAAAAATGGCGAAGTTTCCAATGAAGTAAAGATTGGTCATGGGGCGCACAAGTCTGTGTGCTTACCCCCTTGTTGTTTATCCTATACATTAACAAGCTTAGACTTTTTTTATCAACTTGTACCCCTAATGTCTCAAAGGCAAATGGTGCCCCACTCCCTGTACTGTTATTAGCGGGGCTGGACTGGCCGTAGCGGGCACCGGGCGTTTCCTCGGTGGGCTGCCAGGGTGGGGGCCGGTTTTGTGCCCCTGGGGGGCCCTTTTTGTTACCGGGGGCCAGCAATATCAGCCCCCTGTAACAAAATTGCCAGAAACTGGCCCTAGCACTTACCTAGGGGCCGGCGGAGCAGTTTGCCACGGTCGGTTTCGGTTCCCAGTCCGGCCCTGGTTATCAGGCCCGAGAAAACTCTGCTCCCCTCACAGAGTGTGTTGAATTCTGCCACTCTGTTCTTGAATTCTGTCTTCCTGGGCGGGAAACAGAGTTTTTTTCATTCGCGCCCAAGATTTGTACTCGTGCTTGCTCGCGAGAGTCACAATAATCCGGTCTGCTAGCGAGCTTGTCTGATACTTCACTTTCGCTTGCACGACTTCCGGCTGCGAAGGTGCCAATGTAGTGCCGATCGCAAAAGCACCGCTCATGTAGCTTTTGTGCTCGAGAAACAGCTGAGAGGCATTTCGAGTGGATTTTTTCTCCAGTAGTTTTTTCAACAGGAGCAAAGTGCTCCAGACACTCCAACTTCCTGTTCCTGTCTAGCAGGCTCCTCCCAGTGCTTTGTCCATCTACTGGCCATTTTACATTTGGATTTGGAGCTGGAAGGATCACTCTCTTTGCCTGATGCATATATACCATTAGATTTAAGGACTTTGTATTTGAGATTTCACCAGTAAGTTCAATAATTGTTGTTTTATTTGATTGGGGGCATGCACCAGGATTTATTTGTACTTTTATTTGATTTTTTTAAATTGATTGTGGTGGGTGGCCTGCAGTTTCACTTGGGGCCTATTTATTTTTTTGCATATAATTTTTCTTGTTTTGTAAATGAAAATTGTTACACAGTTTACTATATTTTCTCTATGTTTTTTTAATTAATTTGGAATATTTATTTAATTCACTATGTTGCTTAGTCTGCCAATGGACCTTCCAGTCAGAAGGCCCAGTACTAGTCATGGGTGCATGAAACAACTGTTTCTGTGGTGTCCATTGAATTGAGACATCATTTAGTTCATAGATGGCATTGGATTTAATTGCAAAATGTGTTTTTGGGGGGGTATTTCACTTTTTGTCTGTAAACATTGTATAGGTGTGGTGATGTATTTGATGCTTTTGGTGAATGTGTATTTTAAAATGTTTTAGCCCAGTTAATTTTCGTTTTTGGCATTGCTGAATTAATGCTGTTTTCTCCTTTGTTACCATGCCTCCTTTGTCTAGCCAGTTAATCAATCAAGTCGAATTTATGAAGCGCTAATTTGTAAACCAGGATGGTCTCCAGGCACTCAGCTTGTCTCAGTCAAAAAGCTGGATCTTGAGTCCCTTCCTGAATTTGATCAGCAATAGTGCAGTACAGAGGTGGAGGAGTAGGGGTAGGGTGTTCCAGGTTTTGGTGGCGAGGTGGGAGAAGAAGCATCCTCCTGTGCAGTTGCAGCATATGCAGGGTATCGCTGTGAGGTGAGGTATGCTGAGCAGAGGTTACCTTGTGGCTGGTGGACATGTTGGCACTGGTTCATGTAGGTGAGTCCTTGCCTATGAGGGCTTTGTAGGCTTGGATTAAGAGCTTGGAGTGGCATCTCTTCAGAACTGGAAGCCAGTGGGGGTCCTTCAGTTGCTGGGTGATGTGGGTTTTCTGGACTACTGCTGGACTACTGACGGTCCCGAGATTTAAGCGTATGAGGGTAGGCGGAAGAGCCTTCAGCACGGTAGCCCCTGGAGAGTGGAATAAACTCCCTGCGAACCTGCGACAGTGCAACTCCTTACTCGAATTCCGTAAGGGACTTAAGACCTGGTTATTTCCTGAAGCTTAATCTTGGCATGTCTATTCGCTCCTCCTCTGTCATCTCTGATGCTCTCCTCTCAGTCTAAAGCGCCAAGATGCCCGTAGGGCGATAGCCGCGCTATATAAGTTTCACAATCAATCAATCAATCAATCAATCATTCTGGCCGCCGTGTTCTGGATAGACTGTAGTCTTTGCATGAGTTTGGTGGAAGAGCCACCATAGGGTGAGTTGTCATTGTCCAGTGGGCTGGTAATGAGGTCCTGAGTTACTATTTTCCTGGTGTTGATAGGGAGGGCTACTTAAAGATCTTGTGGAGCATGAGGAGCGTGTTGAAGCAGGTTGAGTAGACAGCGTTGACGACATTTCATGTTTAGTTCGCTGTCAAGGATGATGCTGAGGTTGCAGGCATGGTCTTTAGGTGTGGGTCCTAGTTCTGATAGCCACCAGG
Organism: Triturus cristatus; assembly: GCF_964204655.1. Taxonomy (NCBI): domain Eukaryota; kingdom Metazoa; phylum Chordata; class Amphibia; order Caudata; family Salamandridae; genus Triturus; species Triturus cristatus. Next base: position 133,737,203 of record NC_140590.1, on the reverse strand, counting down.
AGTCGTTCCATAGGGCAGTGTGCTTGCCGAAAATGAGTAAATAATTCTTGGCCGTTTTGAGCTTTTAAGGCGGTTCTACCTCATCCAGGCTGAGACTTTCTTCATACAGTTGTGGAAGTTGGTCTTTGATGAAATAGGGTAAGCTGAGAGTGATAGGATGAACTAGCTGTCGTGCGATCTGACGATGTCTGCGAGCGGTGTCATGTAGATGTTAAAGATGGTGGGGCTGCGGGATGAGCCTTGTGCAGCGCCACAAATGTTGTGCTTCGCCTGTGATGTAAAAGGAGGGAGTCAAGCTTTCTGGGTGCGCCCAGCAAAAAAGAATGCAGTCCATTTGAAAGCTTCACCTGTGATCCTGATCTGGCATAGACGATTGATGAGTGTGTGGTGGGAGACAGTGTTGAAAGCTGCTGGGAGGTCGAGAAGGATCAGGGCTTCTGTTGAGTAGGGTGCGGATGTTGTCTGTTGCAGCGATAGGCGCTGTCTCGTGCTGTTGTTATTTCTGAAGCCTGATTGTTTCCAGGTGTCTGGAAAGGTGGCTGTGGTTATTGAGGTGTTGAAGATGGAGGTGAGTTGGCAGCTGATCTTGTCTATTGCAAGGTTGAAGAGTCTGTGGGGGCATGAGTCATTGGGAGCTCCTGAGTGGATGGTGCTCATCATAGTGGTTGTGTTCGATGTGCTAAGTTGTTCCCATGCAGTGACCATGTGGTCGGCGGTGGTAGTCAATCAGTGGCTAAGGAGGTTGGAGGGTTGGGGGTTGAAGTTTTCAAAGATGGTTGCTATTTTGTTGTAGATGTGCTTGGCTAGGGTGTTGCAGTGCTCCTGTGATGCTGGAATCGCATTTACGGTGGCTGATGGGTAGGTGAAATCTCTGATGATGGTGAAAAGTTCCTTGGCTTGGTTGGAGCTTGTATCAATCCGGTGGTTAAGGGCCTCCTTTTTTGCAGCTTTGATCCATCGGTGGTAGTCGTTGAGGGCTAATTTGAAAGTTGCTCTTTTGGTTTGGTTCCTTCTTGTGTGCATCTTCTTTCTAGCTGTTTGCACCTGCGTTTTGAGGTGCAGAGTTTGTGGGTGTACCAGCTGGCTTGTTTGGGGGGGTCTGTGTGTCAAGGCTGGTTTGTTGGGGGTGACTCGGCTGGCGTCATTGGTGTTCCAGTTGTTGAAGTTCTGTACTGTCTGGTCCAAGTTGGTGATGTCTGTGGGAAGTGTGGTACTGAGGGCATTGGTCCATTGTTGCCGAGTGATCTTGGACCAGTTGTGGAAGGAGGAGACATGTCTTTTGGGGGGGCTGAGGGCAGGTCCAGCGATGGTCAAGTATATGATGGAGTCGTCTGACCAAGTGAGTTCTGAGGTTTCGCTGTAACTGATTCTGTTGCTGGTTGTGAAGATAGGGTCCTGCGTGTGTCCAGCTTTGTGAGTGGGGTCGTGACTAACTGTTTGAGGAGCATGTTGTCAAGTCTTTCCAGGAGGTCAGTGGAGATGGTGCTGGTTGTGTCGTCCAGGTGAAAGTTGAGGTCTCCCAAGAAGACATAGTATTTGGATTCAATGGCAAGCGAGGTGATGAATTGCGTGATGGTGTTGCTCATGCTGGTTTGAGGTCCTGACGGTCTGTATGCAAGGGTGCCTCTGGTGGTGGTGTTAACATCGATACGGAGCTGGAAATCCGTGTGTTCCATGATCTGCATGGTTTCGTAGTTGGAGATGGTGCAGGTGAACAATTCCTTGTGTATGATGGCGACTCCTCCTCTGTATCTGCTGGTGTGGTAGCGATGTTTCATTTTGAAACCACTAGGTGTGGCTGTGGTGATGTCTGGTGTTGATGTGGGGGTGAGCCAGGGTCTATTATGAAGGTCACGTCAATGGTGAGGGTTGAAATAGTGTCCCAGATTACTATGGCATGCATGCACATTTATTTACATTTTATATTTGTAATTCTTTTTTGTTTATTTAAATTTTTTGTTCATTTTTTTTCTTTTACATTTTTTTCACATTTTGACACATTCGATCCATTATTCATCCATCCACCATAGGTGCACAGCCACGCGACACCATTCAGATTTTTAGGTATATAATTCAATTTTCTCCTGGACACCCTGGCTGCGGTGCACTTTAGACACAGAAGCAACGTCCATTTGTGTATTGATGATTATTCCATTTCCCTCTGGACCACATTGCCTGCCATTGGCACACACTAACCTCCAATTTTTAAAGATTACTATTCCATTTGCCAATGCAGTTCCCTGAGTGCCACAGGTGTCTCCTTTAAAATATAGGGACATAAAGAAAAGTGCGCTATCATTCAGTATACTGTGTGTTATTCTGATGTAGAATTAAATTTTATGGTATGGGGGTGTGGTTTGACTTTAATGTGGTTAAGTAAACAACCACACTAATATTGCCTTTGTCTGTACTAACTCAAGTGGCAAACAATGCCACGTTTCACAATAAATGTTTTTCTTACTTGTTTGCTTTAGGTGCACAAGAGAAGAGACATCCCCTGCGGTACTGTCAAACGGAAGGCCTGAGCAGTCACATGTCAGTCCTCCAATCTCTTCCCCTTGTGAAGCTTAGTGAAACTGCCAACTGAGAGCTTTAAGATGGCCTCAAAGAAAGATTCTTCCAAGAAAGTGGTCAGTGAGAAGAATCAGCTTCCCACCAGTGACATGTCGCCCCAAATGTTTTTTGGACCACCACATCGTGTGCCTGCCGCACCGGCCTTCGGGGAGCAAGGTGAGAGCAGAACTCCCAGGTCAACAGCAGGACCACAACCTAAGACCAAGACAATGCCTGTCAGTGAGGCCGCCACTGCAATCCTGAGGACGTCGATGAGCAGTGTCACTGAATTAGATTTGTCCCTTTTGCAAAGTAGTATCCACTCGTTTCGGGAAACAGAGCAAAGTGGACAGTTGCCGCAGCATGCAATAGTACATTATCCTGATGTTGGAACAGAACAGGAGGTTGAGCTTCCTTCCGAGCAAAAACCTGCTCTTTTAGAATCATTGGCTCCCAGATCTCCAGCAAGTAAAAGGAAGGGTACTACTCCACCATCTTCTCGAAGCACCACTTCTGATAATGATTATAGGCACATGTAGTAGACTCCAGCAGAGTCCAGGACACACCAGGAGAGGCATGGGAAAGAAAAGTTCCTGAAAGACTTATTAAAGGGGATGGTGAGGAGGACTACGATGACTAGGCAATCATTTGGAAGGTGACACAGAGGAACCCGACATTGCTATTGAACCTGCTCCAAGGGATGTGGCACAGGTAGCACCGCCAGCTCCCATATTTACAAAGCCCCAGCTAAGACCTGCACCAACCCCTACCTCAGGAGAATTATTCACTTTTTTATAGTTAGCAAAGATGGGGGGCACATTGCAGTATGAAGCATTTGCCACACAAATATTCGTCAAGGTAAGCCTGGTACACATTATGGTACTGGAGGCTAGATGACCCATATGAAACAAGCAATGGCATAGCCAATAGGTCTCGCCTTTGGGACTTTATAAGTGTTTAGTTATGCAGCACAATATCTTTGGTGCAACAACATCAACTGTTGCATGGCTAAACACTTATAAGGTCCCAAAGGTGAGACCTATTGGCTATGCCAATGCTTGTTTTAAATGCTATAAAAGTTGTTCATAACTTTTTTTTCCGTTATAACTGTTTGCCTCTACAGCATGGCTGAAAAGACATTGGCAAAGATCACCGATATCACATAGGAAAGAGCTACTGGCTTTTCCACTGCTTGTTTTCAGATAGAAAACTCATTATGTCCCACCAGGCTACCTTTTCTCCATCAGATAAAACAAAAAATATATGTTTTATTGTCCTAGCAGCGTGATAAATTAGTGAAGGGATCTCCACTATTTGTCAGCAGCCTGACAGTGCAGCCTGATAAATAACACAAGTGTTTTGCTATTAATCAAAATAGTTCCATGTTTTTGAAAATCAATATGGTGTTCCTCTAAGTTCAAAAAAGAGGGCAGCGACAGGAAAGCATCGGAATGCTTCTGCTTATCCGAGTTCACTTTCCAAACGTGGGCTTTGGACATGTGCAGGATAAATGCTAAACATGAATCACATCCACTATTACAGTAATCAGCCAGTAAAACGGCAAACTCCTCGGCGCCTCCATGCCAGCAGCCTTCGAAAACAATGTAAATAATAGAGGCGGTTTTCAAAATAAAATATGCAGGAACAAGAAAGGGTTAGAGTAGGGGAAGAGCTGTGTTTCGCATCGGTGCAGCGAGCCACTCCTGCCGCCTCACACACCGCGTTAAAATGATTTGCGATGTTTACCCAGAGGTCGAAGTGCAGTAAAAACAACAAGGGCTGGGCGAGAAGGGAGGGAGGAATGCGAGGAGCCTGAATACAAGTGACAAAAAAAGAGGAGGAGAAGGGAGATGCGAGCAGAGCATCAAAGGACTGGGTGAGAAGGGAGGGGGGAATGCAAGGAGCAGAGGAGAAGCTGTGCATGTGCACGCCATTGTGCATGAAAGCTCTAGGCCAGCAAAACCATGTGGGTAGCACTTTGGAAAACCCACTTACAAAATGTCTCACAGAGACAGCTTGCGCTGTCTCAGCGAGACCTAAAAAACATTGGACAAAGCCAATAGGTCTCGCCAATGCAAGATCTATGTGCTTTGGCAATGCTTTTAGACATGGTGCACAGTAGCACCAGCTGCTATGGAACGTTGTTTAAAGTCAAGAAACAAGTTATGTGATGGAGCCAGTGGTGATCGCACTGTGGCGCTTTAATTCATATGGCACAGCAGCCTGTGCTGCTGTGCAATAGTTTTTTTTTTTTTAAAGGGCAGAGGACCAAGCCACACAAGCGGAGTATGGAGGAGTATGAAGGGAGCAACAACAACGGATGGAAGAAATCCACAAAAGGGCGGTGCAGGGGGCATTAGCACCAATAACGGTCAGCATGAGAAGAGGGGCATGAGGAAAACAAGACGAGAGAGATGCAGGGAACAAGATAGGGAGCACCAGACCGAGACAGCAATACAGGATGGGTGGGAGGGGAAAGAAGCACCACCCAAAGGGGGAGTGGGAAGAGGGAGGGAGAAGAAATAGTACCTCAATCGCAGCGTAAGCAGCAGATGGCCACCAACTAGGTTGAAACAATCTGTGCTTGGTCAATACTCCATAGAAAGGAAGTGATGCATGGGCTGCCCAAATAGGAGTCAGCAAGCAAAAGTGACAATGAAGCCAACAAATGATAAATGGTCAGACTCAAAGCCCTTTATTGTAAACAATACGTTCTGAGAGATAGAGAATGCAGCACATTAATGGTCACAGGTTCAGCCTAAATGCATTAACAAAGAACGTAACGCTCCAGTCATTTCCAATGAAACAGTTTCCTCAGCTGCTGGGATTGTCTATCAAACCATCCACGCAGAAAATCACTTTCAATTCACAAAACAAAAGGATGAGCTTCACATCGCCATGTTTCTGCAGGGGGAGGGGTCTCTGTGACTTAAACACTTGCCGATAACATCGAATGTGATCTAGAAGCAAAACAGGTAAGGCCAACTCAGGCAAAATGAGTACGCAGAGTACAAATAAAGTAGGCTTGCTGTAAGTAAATATGACTTATTTAGCAACCTTTAACCCCTTCAGCGCTGCGGGAATTCCCCCGCGGTGCTGAAGGGTTCGAGCGCGGGCGGGGCCATGACGGAACGGTTCCGTCATGAGCACAGCGCAACCGATGCTCATGACGGAACCGTTCCGTCATGGGCATGGAAGGGGTTAAAACTATAAGTATATATAGAATTAAATCCTGTACCACCTAAAATTCTTTCTTTGAGCAATCATTACTTTAAACCATAAATACATTTAAGTCTTTCAGATAGAAATGCCTAATGAAATTGTTTCCCTTTTGTGGTGCTAACACTCGTTTTTACTCGTTCTAGTCTCAGTTAGCCTAAAATTTTTGAATGCCAATCTGGGACTACACAACCATCCAGGATATCGGAGGGTTTAGGGGATTAGGTATACCAAAGCCTTCCCCACAATCTGAGTACCACAAACAGAGGTTAATAATTTTCGACTTTTTTTGTAACACCTGATATATTAGGACAGTAGGGGCATACCTTAGGTCCCATTTAGGGACCGTTTCCTTTTTCTAAATGTTTTCGTTTAAAGGGGTTTTCCTTTTTTTCCCTTTGAAATGAACATACAATTTCTGAATTAGACTTTCTTTTCCCTTTCCATACACATGGGTAGTCAAGGTCTGTTGAGTCTAGACTCCATGTTTGGTTGGATTTAATTTCCAACATATGGTTGAGGTCTCTACTTGGAACTTCCCTTGATGAAAATAGTGTTCACCGGTTGTGTTTTGGTCGTTTTCTGCTCTGTAGCTTTGCTTCTCTAGAATGTTTTATCCTTTACTTTTGCTTTCTTTTTCACCTTTTTACTTTTTACTTTTTACTATTTACTCTTTCCTGGTTTTTGGCTAACTTTAACCATAGAAATTTCTGCAGTGTTTTCTCTTCACTGATCGATTTTAAAGGAGATGGTTATTGCTTTTATAAATGGATAACAAGAGATATTCTTGTTTTATGTTTGAACATACCAACGTTGTGTATTCATGTTTACTTTTACAGCCTTGAGGAAGTCTCGGTGGTGACGAAACGCGCGTTGGCTGTTTCTGATGCTCCTCATGTCAAGAACTGGATTCCTAAGAATTTCATGAACATCTTCTGACATGGGATGTAATACTCTCGACTTATGTTTCTAATGAATAATAAATCAGTATCTGTATAATACACTTGTACGTTCCTGAATATTCTCTACGCCAGGGGTCATCTTTTCTCATCATTTCGTGTTCTTAGCCCAAGAGATTAATTTCTAGAATTGTGTATACATATATAATCAGAGTGCCAGGGGTTTTGTGTTTGCAAAGTAGGCTATAGTAATGTGTTATCAGAATAGGAAAGACGGGAATGTGGCATGAAGCGCTATATAAAAAGTAATAATTAAATATCAATTTGGCCAACTGTTCACCCTTTAGTGCAAGTTCCATTATACTTTTATACAAACACAAGCGCTTTGTTCAGATCACTGTGGTGACAGAGACTGCTGTTGGTTCTGAAGGCCCAGACAAGTTTTCACTTTGTAACTAAATGATGTAGATTTGAACAACTTTGCAATCTTGGTGAACTTTAAAAAGTTATAATTTAAAAAAAAGTAGTGCTTGGACGCTCTTAAAAGTAATTTTGGGTGACTGTGCAAAATAGATACCCAGCAGTAATCAACTTTGAGCAACAGAAAAGTCTCATCCAAGTATGTGAATTATTTGTATATACAAAATATAAACACAAGTTCTGACGGGTACAAATTGAATGCAGTTTGTTCCTGATTGACCTTCATAAAGTAGGAGACACACTAACAACACAAAAAAACAAAGTGTAGATGACTGTGATACGGGCTGTTTGGAAGCCGCCGCTTCCGTGCCCTTCAAGATGGCGGCAGCCGAGTTCCATGGAGGGGACTGTGGCGGTCTAGTCCTCCAGATGGGGGCGGATCGCTCGGCTCGCGATAAGACGGGCGGACGAGAGGAGGGGGAGGAAGCGGAGGAGGAGAGAACAGCGAGTGAGGAGACGACAGAGAGCGAAGAAGCGGAGGAGTACGAATCGGCGGCAAAGACAGCAGCGGACACCGAGCAGCCCCAAGGGAACAACCGGGAAGAAGCCCCGACGGGCGGCGAGGCCCCAACCGAGATCCCTGCAGAGTCCAGCCATCCCTCGGAGGGAGAGAACGCCAAGACTCCCCACGCTACGGTCCTGGAGGACTGTGGCTCCAGGTCAGTGTCTTTCCTGAATTATTTCAAAGTGCTGACTGGGAGGGTGAAAGCTGGGAGACCGAGTAAAACGGGGCACTAGTCAGAATACCCCACTCCTCACACTCCCTACCCTCACATACCGTGGTGACAAAATGGTGAAGGGTCAATCACACCCATTAAGAGTCTAAAGGTCAAAATACTGACGGGAGGTTGTTCTTTTCTGTTTCTTTACATACCGGGGACGCCAAACCAAACCAAGCAAACTATAAAGGAATCGCCTGGAAGCCTTCACGCAAGAGAGACTTATGGAAGTGGCTACCGGAACTGTTTTGTTGCTTCTCTAATGTCCTGGATCGTTAATGTTTTTTCTGTTCCTCCCTTCCCTATACGGACTCCTAAGTTACTATACCCAGACCTTGTCCATAACCTCAATAAACCACCAACCTACTTATTCCGTGTCTATTCAGTCTTATCTCGTGTAGTCAGAGTGCAGGTGTGGGTCCTGAGAGACCTACAAACTTACAGTGGTGTCAGAAGTGGGATCGTCATCTGAGGCCTGAAGATGACACAACCCGTAACCCTCCAGGACATCATCACCCAGTTAGCTGAGGGACAGAGACATTTGCAATTAGTCCTGGAGCAACAAAATGAAAACGCCCAGAAGGAAAGGGAGTCTTTTCAGACGGCTATGACAGCACAGGCCGCCCTGTTAACAAACAACCAACAGGTGCAAGACACCACCATACTGAGACTAACGGATGTGATAGCCAACACCCGGGTACATCCCCACGTCCCTGGGAGCGTCTTACAAAAGTTCCGAGAGGGTGAAGACCCTGACTATTTCTTTACGAACTTTGAAAGAGTAGCAACGACTGCTGCCTGGCCTCCAGAAAGGTGGGGTCAGTACATCGCCCCGCTCTTGTCAGGCGAACTACAGGCAGCCTACCAGGCGGCCAACACCGCGGGTGTCACCCCCTACCAGGACATTAAAAGAGCCATCTTGGAACGACTAGGATGTGATACCGAATATTACAGAGCACGATTTCGCAAGGAAAAATGGGCGACCGGAGACAATCCCAGAGCTTTGTTCTCTCGCATCAAAGATTTAGGAACCCGTTGGCTTCAACCCAGTACTGCCTCTGTAGAGGAGGTGGTGGAGAAAGTGTTCTTGGAACAATACTTGGATGCCCTACCCTATAACACGAGATCTTGGGTGAAACAGCATCCGGCTCTAACTTCACAGACAGCCATCGAATTAGCTTGTGCATACCATAGGTCTCCGGACTTTAAAGCTCAAACAGCCAGAGCCCCGTTAACCTCCCTTAAACCCCTGTCCAAACCCTCCAGTGAAGGAGATAGGCGACCCTTGCCCGTAACAAAGCCAGTTCCCAAACCGTCTCCAAAAGCAACTCCCGCACATCTGGGGCCCCAATGTTTTCGTTGTGCTGAGTGGGGACACATAGCCCGGAATTGCCCCTTGAACACAGATCACGCAGAGCCCATGGAGGTGGGGTGGTCCCGCGGAAAGGTGTTAATGACAGGAGGCATTAGACAGAGGTATAAGAAATCGGTCAGGATAAATGGGAAACCAATAGACGCTTTACTAGATACCGATGTCACCACACCGTAATAGCCAAAGAAGTACTTCCGGGGGCAAAAGAGTGTGATGGGGAGACAGTGCTTGTGTCCTGTGTCCATGGTGATGTGAGGGCCTATCCCTTAGCGGAGGTAATGTTAGAGATAGATGGTTACCCACAAGTGCGAAAGGTGGGGATGGTACCGGGACTTCCAGAAAAAGTTTTGTTAGGCACCGACCTTCCTCTTTTTCATGAGTATTTAACCGGACTTATGCAGTCAGGAGAGGAGATAGACTGGTTACAAGAGGCCCCGTTCTGTACTGAATCCATAATGAGACCCCAAGACAGGGAAAAGAAATCCCGTAGCGAAAAAAGAAGAAATAAAGAACAATACACACGAGCCTGTTCTAGTGTATCCTCATGTATGCTTTCTTCCCCAGACGATAGCAATACCCCCGCCCGCAGCTTCCGAACAGCTCAGAAAGACGACAGCACCCTGGTACAAGCCTGGAAGCATGTTCAGGAACCTGACCCCGACAAGGTAGGCCCTTATTTTTTTGTAAAAAATGGTCTGCTGTATAGGGCCGTTGGTGGTCCAGGTCGGAGGTATGAACAGCTGCTGATACCAATAGCTTTCAGGGAACAAGCCCTGCAATTAGCTCATAGTCACGCAGGAGGGGGTCACTATGGTCAAGAACACACCCTAAAACACCTGTTAGAACGATTTTATTGGCCAGGAGTATATCAAGAAACCACTAGATTCTGTGCAACTTGTCCTAAGTGCCAAATGATCAATCCTTCTACAGATAAAAAGGTACCTTTGTGTCCTTTACCCATCATTGACGTGCCTTTTCAGAGAGTTGGTATGGATTTGGTAGGGCCACTCATAAAGTCAGCAAGGGGACACCAGTATATTTTGGTCCTGGTGGACTATGCTACTCGTTATCCCGAGGCCATTCCTCTCACTAGTATGACCACGATAGCAGTAGCTCAGGCTATGATTTCTTTCTTTTCCCGAGTAGGTTTCCCGTTGGAACTGTTAACAGACCAGGGAACTCCTTTTATGGCCAAATTAATGAAAGAAATCTGCAAATTATTAGGGGTGCGCCAAATCCGAACCTCAGTGTATCACCCCCAAACGGATGGTCTAGTGGAACGGTATAACCGAACCATCAAGACCATCCTGAAGAAGCTGATTGGAGACACAGGAAAAGACTGGGATCGGAAATTGCCTCTGGTCTTATTCGCCATCAGAACACACGCGCAAAAATCCACAGGATTCAGTCCTTTCGAACTCCTGTTTGGACGTACTCCTCGCACGTTATTAGAAATGGCAGCAGAGCAGTGGACTGAGGAGGAGGATGAAGGGAAACCTCTTTTAGGGTACCTCAATACCCTGAAGGAAACCTTAGCGAATCTGTGGGACACCGTTCATCAAAACATGGAGAAAGCACAGGCTAACCAAAAAGAGCCGTATGACCGCACCAGCAAAAGGAGAGAGTTGAAAGTGGGAGATAAAGTGTTGATTCTGTTGCCTTCTTCAGAAAAGAAACTGTTGGCAACATGGCAAGGACCGTATACAGTGACCCAGAGAGTCACTCCGGTCTCTTATCGAATAGCGGTACCCCACACCAATAGCCCAGGACAGACATATCACATAAATCTGTTGAAGAAGTGGGAGGAGAAGGAGGCCGCTACCAGGGATGATAAGAGGATACAGTCAGTATGCCAAGTAACCATAAACAAACCTTTGGATATATGTCTGAAACTCGAGGGGAGGTTCAATGACGAGATACCCCAGTTGGGATCTAGGCTAACTCCTGAACAGAGAGTGCAAGTACACGAGTTATTGGATCAATACCCCGGGTTAAGTTCTGGGAACCCGGGCCGTACCTCACTAGTAGCACACGACATTATCACTCAGGAAGGAATGGTGGTGAATCTCAAACCATATAGGATACCACAGGCTAGGAGAGGAGCTGTAGAGGCAGAGGTAGAGTCCATGCTCAAAGCCGACATTATCGAACCCTCACACAGCCCATGGCGTTCACCCATTGTGTTGGTGCCTAAACCTGACGGAAGTCTCCGTTTCTGTATAGACTTTCGCCAGGTGAACGCACACTCCAAGTTTGATAACTACCTAATGCCCCGGGTTGACGAACTAGTCGAGAGGTTAGGCGAAGCACGAGTCATGTCCACCATCGACTTAACAAAAGGGTATTGGCAGATCCCTTTGACAAAGTCAGCCAAAAAAAAAACGGCGTTTTCAACTCCATCCGGTCTCTATCAGTTTAAGGTGATGCCGTTTGGTCTCCACGGAGCACCTGCAACTTTTCAAAGACTGATGGACGTTCTGTTAAAAGCACATCGGGACTATGCCGTCGCCTACTTAGATGACATAGTGGTATATAGTCCCGATTGGGACACACACTTAACCCATCTCAACAATATCTTCAAAACCCTGAGGCATGCAGGGCTTACTTTAAATCCCAAGAAAACCACACTTGGGACACACCAAATAGAATATTTGGGTTACACAATCAGGGACGGTACGATTCTACCGCAACACAACAAACTAGAGGCTATACAGAAGATTCCCCGCCCTTACACCAAGAAAGACGTTCGAGCCTTTTTGGGGTTAGTGGGTTATTATCGAAGATTTATTCCACATTTCTCCGAACTGGCGAGTCCCCTCACAGACCTACTGAGACGCACAACCCCAAAGGCCAAAATAGACTGGGGGAAGAGGCAGGAAGACAGTTTCAATACCCTAAAGACCGCTCTATGTAGCGCACCTGTTTTGTCTTGTCCAGACTTCCATAAACCCTTTGTGTTACAAACAGACGCCTCGGATAGAGGGGTGGGGGCTGTACTATCCCAACCTAATACCCAAGGGCTTCTACAACCTGTGTTATTCCTAAGTCGGAAACTGTTCCCCAGGGAGACCCGATATGCAACCATGGAGAAAGAATGTTTAGCCATTAAATGGGCCATAGAGTCCCTGCAATACTATCTATCAGGGAGACATTTCTTTCTGCTAACGGACCATGCTCTCTTAACCTGGCTAGCCACGAATAAGGACACCAACGCCAAAATACTAAGATGGTTCTTAGCGCTACAACCTTTTTCGTTTCAGACCATACACATTCCGGGAAGGTTGCAAGGCAACGCGGACTATCTCTCCCGATTTCCCGTATCTGAATGGCCCGATCGGCCATCCCGAGGAGAAAGGCAGTGTGATACGGGCTGTTCGGAAGCCGCCGCTTCCGTGCCCTTCAAGATGGCGGCAGCCGAGTTCCATGGAGGGGACTGTGGCGGTCTAGTCCTCCAGATGGGGACGGATCGCTCGGCTCGCGATAAGACGGGCGGACGAGAGGAGGGGGAGGAAGCGGAGGAGGAGAGAACAGCGAGTGAGGAGACGACAGAGAGCGAAGAAGCGGAGGAGTACGAATCGGCGGCAAAGACAGCAGCGGACACCGAGCAGCCCCAAGGGAACAACCGGGAAGAAGCCCCGACGGGCGGCGAGGCCCCAACCGAGATCCCTGCAGAGTCCAGCCATCCCTCGGAGGGAGAGAACGCCAAGACTCCCCACGCTACGGTCCTGGAGGACTGTGGCTCCAGGTCAGTGTCTTTCCTGAATTATTTCAAAGTGCTGACTGGGAGGGTGAAAGCTGGGAGACCGAGTAAAACGGGGCACTAGTCAGAATACCCCACTCCTCACACTCCCTACCCTCACATACCGTGGTGACAAAATGGTGAAGGGTCAATCACACCCATTAAGAGTCTAAAGGTCAAAATACTGACGGGAGGTTGTTCTTTTCTGTTTCTTTACATACCGGGGACGCCAAACCAAACCAAGCAAACTATAAAGGAATCGCCTGGAAGCCTTCACGCAAGAGAGACTTATGGAAGTGGCTACCGGAACTGTTTTGTTGCTTCTCTAATGTCCTGGATCGTTAATGTTTTTTCTGTTCCTCCCTTCCCTATACGGACTCCTAAGTTACTATACCCAGACCTTGTCCATAACCTCAATAAACCACCAACCTACTTATTCCGTGTCTATTCAGTCTTATCTCGTGTAGTCAGAGTGCAGGTGTGGGTCCTGAGAGACCTACAAACTTACAATGACCTTGGAAAAACACAATTCACGTGAAACAAAATGGTGAGACTGAGGGGGTGAAACCAGCTGAACTTTTGAAAAATGTGTTCTTCTATTCCTCTCATCAACTAGGCCATGGCAGGTGTATGAGGCATTAGGATTGCTTGATGGACATGGATACGTAACATAATTGCCTATGTATTGCCTGTGTCTAGCGATGTGCAATTGTTGCAGCACGTCTGGAGAGATGCAAGCGGTCTGACACTGCTCCATGAGCTTGCAACGGTGCCCAGGACAATAAATGAATAGCAATGGATGATGTGATGTCAAGAGGAATTACAGGCGTTTCTTTTAGCTGACTGGCCAGATTCTTGGACAACATATACTAACAAGATGCATAAATAAACAGCAGATTGCTAAAATGCACCAGAAACATCTGTTTAGTTTAGATAAGGTTAATTCCGAGGAGGGTGCAGCAAAACACTAAGGGGCAGATTTACAATGCCCTTGCGCCACTTTTGCACCGTAGTTGCAGCGGCGACGTAAACCGTGCGCCACGTTGCGCCCCATTTACAACGTGACGCATCTAGAGAGATGCGTCACGTTGTAAAGCCCTGTGCCACATAAAACCTCCGTCAGGTTTCATGTGGGCGTTCTAGCACAGGGGGGGCGTTCCGGCGCAGGAACGCCTCGGAAAAGTGACGCAGTGCAATCTACAAGATTTCACGCAGTCACTTTTCCGACGCTGGTGCGTCAAATCCTTGCGCCTGCTTCCTGCAGGCGTAAGGTCTGACGCACCATGTTAGGGATAGGGCAGGTTGGAACAGTGCTGGAGTTGCGTCGCACTTGCGACACAATTTCAGCACTACGCCAACATTACACTGGCAGATGCGTCACGCATCTGCTTATCCTTGCGCCACGATGCACCGCATTGTAAATGCGGCGCATCAGCGGTGGCGCAAGGGCAAACTTGCGTGACGCATCTTCCCTGGCGCATCCTTGCTGATTTGCAGGGATGCGCCTGGGAACGTAAATCTGCCCCTAAGACTGAGTTTCTGTGCCGAATCTGCCAATCAGTGCAGTGGGGAGGGGGTGGGCAGGGGACTATGCACCTGAGAGTCTCTCATTACCCAACTACCATTGAAAAGCACATAATAAATAAATAGAATTAAGGAGCTCAACATGTCTATAATAAGCGTTGGCCGCGCGCGAGCAGCCGTGAGACGCGATATGTGGTGGGGGAGGGGGAGAAGTGGGAGTTGTGTGCGCACGTGCGTCATCACGATCGCTTTGAAAGCGAAAGTGATCGCAATGACGCACGAGTTTTCAAAGTGCTGCTGAAGGCTGGCGCGCGTGCACGGTCGCGTGAACGCAAGCGCTAGGCCAGCCAGCAGCACTTTGAAAACTAACATACAAAATGTCTCTCCGAGCCAGCGCATGCGCTGGGCTCAGCGAGACCTAAAAACACCACACTATCAAGTGGGAGAAGCACATTAAAAAAATTGCTGGACTTGGTTGTGGTGCCGAGGACAGCCGAGGACCATCATATACAAGTCCAATCATGGTGGGATGTGATGATGAGGAAGAAGAGGGTGATATCCTCATGCAAAGAAGCCCTGTCCCCAGAAGTGGGCCAGCAGCATCACCCACCTCAATGACTTCACAACAGCACAAGAAGACTCAGAGTGAGATGGAGACACCACAGTATATAGTAACTGCTCCATCACGATGCACATTGAGTCTACCACTATCTACTTCGCGAAAGTCACCTGCGTCAGTGACCCCAGAAAAAATGAAAATTCAGGCCACTATTATAGGCATGTTTAGGCAGGAGGGGCCCTAGGTGTGCAACCACCCAACCGCACGTTTGTACAATGGAAAGCTGGCAAAAATGTTAGCACTGGATCTCCTCCCTATTTCTTTTCTGGAAGGAGAGGGATTCTTAGAATCTGCCCGAAATGGAATGGTCCAAGTAGGACCTATTTTGCCAGAGTTGCTGTTCCAGTGCTACATCATGATGTGCTGCAGTTGGTTGGACAAGCTTCGCAGCAAAGTGTTGTTCACACTATTCACCTGATGACAGGCATGTGGACCAGTTGTCAGGCGACCGATTACATGTGCATCCCTGCACACTGGATCTCTTTTGCGGGGGTAAAGCAAAAGATATCTGCAGGTCTTGGTCCTGGAAAAAGTTTTAAGAGCGTTCAGCGGCCTGCAACAGTGGGCATGTTTGCCAAAGAGAAATCACATACAGCTGTAAATATCTTGAACAAATTTAACAGCAAGGTTTATAAATGGCTGTGACCCAGAGGTCTCAGAATTGGATTTGTTGCCACAGACAATGGCAGTGTGCGACCAATTGGACTTCAATGGCAGTAACATAGTCAAGGCCATGTCAGATGATGGTTATTTCAGGGTCCTGTGTTCAGCCCTTTGCATCAACAAGGTGTGTTGTGTAGTTCCTATAAATCTATATAGGATCTGCGCGTTTAGACAATGTAAACTATAGGATTGGTATCCAGAC
Organism: Triturus cristatus; assembly: GCF_964204655.1. Lineage (NCBI taxonomy): Eukaryota > Metazoa > Chordata > Amphibia > Caudata > Salamandridae > Triturus > Triturus cristatus. The sequence goes on along the minus strand of NC_140590.1, from coordinate 133,721,214 downwards.
TGATTTTAGATTCCCCCACAGGATAGGTTAGTCTGTAGTCCTGCTAGTTCACAGTGTCCCTATGCACCCCTCTTACCATGAAGTGAATCGTGGAAACAGTACAGTACTTTTTGCTCAGTCACTCGTGCTCACTTAGTCTCAGAGGAATACACAGAATAAACAGTGGGGACATTTATTGAACTATTGAACCAGCGTCATTCTAATGTAAAATACGTGTGCTGGAACAACCATAAGACAGAAACAGATATAAATGATTGTAAGCACCAATAGAGTATAAGGATGGTAGATTCCTACCATAGTGCTAAAACAATAAATACTGGCAGGTATGAAAATACATGACAATAAGCTGCGTACTCCTATGATGCAATCCTAACTAGATGTATCTACATGTACCTAGCATGTACGTAGGTGTTGAGCCAAGAATTCTCCTGGGATAAAGCCAACCCCATTACCTGAAGTGAGAGACTGTGGGACCCCATCTTGGTCTTGAGATGGACACCCTACAAGGGACGTCAGAATACTTCGAGCTGGAGTGTCTGCGTGCAGGAACCTCAGCGCCTCGCGTCCGTGTGTCAGCATGGAAGTCCTTTTTCTCATCTCTCTGCCTCATCAAAGATATGGTGTTTATATACCCAAAGTGGTACCCTCAGTGGATCTACCATTGCTGTGGCATGTTGGACTAGGATGATGGAAGGAATGACCCTTATACATAGGTATTATGCAGCAGATGGTAGTCCTGCTGAGATTCCAAGAATCCTCATGCATAATGAATGACCCTAGTTTTCAAGGAAAACCCCATGTCATTTAAGCAGTACCATAACTAGGTAAAAGGTCAGTACCAAGAACCGTTATGTGGTGTAATGGCAGGGGAAATGTAGGTAAAAGGTTTAGTTACTACCTGAGCCTATATCGGGGTACCTGTATGAAACAAAACACGCACTCCTCATCTGAATAGACGACATACTAAAAAGGTGAAATGTACTTCTCAAAATAGGCAAACAGCTAAAAATGCATAAAAAAGCTAAAATTTGAGCATAAGCTGTAGATGTCCATTAAAATATGTTCGTATATATGTTCTGAACAACTATGAGTGCTTGAAAGCCATGCTGTTCAGTATGAGAAGCATAAGAAAGAGTGTTTTTGTTTTAAAATTCCAAGTTTAGTTGTTTTTTGAAAAAGCCAAATTATTCCTAGCACACAATGAGCCAAATGTTTATGTGTCCTGTGTGGGAGACGCAACATCACTGCTGCTTGCCATCGCAGATGACTGTCCCTGCAGGACCTCACAGATCAGGTCAATCGAGCACAGATGATCTTCTGCAGTGCCCACAGCCGATGCTGGGGAAGCCTCTACAGTATCCAAGGCCTGTATGCCTGTAGAGGAGCCGGTCTCCGTTCCGACAGGAGCTGAAGCATCCCGTGGTGTCTCTAAGAATGCAGACATCAACATGGGAATACGCTGAGGACACAGCAGTACATGGACCGTTAACGGGTCCAGTAAAGCATCCATGTCCGTTGGCACAACCAATGTAAGTGTTAGACAGAGATCCAACACACATTCTTGTCTGCAGAACAGGCACCTTATTACAGGCAGTACACAGTCAATCAATACTGGTCTAAATGACAGGAACCAAGAGTCGCTTAATTCCCAAAGGCGAGGTATGCCCAGATGGAGTACAATGAGATCACTGTATCGGCATTCCAACAGCGTTTTCTTCATCTCATTGGTGAGTGAGACATCCATTGCATAGCGCAAAAATTACAATCAGGTTTCCAGCTGTTAGTAGCAGGATCAGCGGAAGTCCTCCACAAATACTTCCGAATACGGGGTGTATGGAGGCTGGAATCACTCCAAAGACTGTCTGAAAGCTGCTTAACAGTCCAGAACTTATGGTCTTAAATAGGTGTACTATACCCTTCGTATCAGACATGTTAAAGATACACTGTATCATTTCTGTGAAATGAAAAGGGCAGTTTGTTTGTAAAAGTGCCTGTATCTCAGCTGAGGACCTTGCGACCTGATGATCAAAAGTCTCTCGGGCGGAGGTGAAGGGCACAGTTTTCTGTAAAAGCATGGCTTTCATTCCGCTCAGAGTATCAAACCATATAAAGGAAGCATTCAACGAAGGCTATAACGGTGCCTCCCTTACTGTGTTGGTCTGTGGAAACAATACTTGCATACAACAAGTAACCCTGGAGTCTACAGTGACACAATATGCGATGCCCGGAAGCATCCCAAACAACCTTGATCATTCAGGAACAAGTAACTCCCATTCAAGAGTAACTTGAACACCGGATTAATCACAGCATCTGGGGACCCTTTCAAGTGACAGGATAGACTTGCAACTGAACAGTTACAGGCCCCATGAAGCATGATATCCTGGCAGATGAGAGATCCACTTGAAGAGTTCTTGCAGTCTGTACCGCTTAGAAACACCTCCATGTCCCCACTCCTGCATCGATAACTATATGGCAATTCCCAAGATTCCTTGATGAATTCCTTACCCAATTCTTCATATCTGCCTGCCTGTTATTGTTCTAGGCAATACTGAAACTGGACTGTGACCGGTAATGCTGTATGGCCATGAATTAATCTTGTTTGACATCTCTTTGTTTCTGTAGGCCAAACTAACCATCCTTTCCAATCGGGGTCTGCTGAATTGTATGAAACTGTAGGTATGATGTCGTCAACTGTATCCCCACCATGTGTTGTAAAGTTTTGACATCGCTCAAAGTGTGATAGTTAGGGAATCGGAGGTGTGTTCAAGTCGTTGTTCTTGGCTAGTCCAAGACAGGAAGTCTGTTGCACAGTGTCGTTCAGGAAGATGATTTGCTGGGGAATGAGACACGCTCAAAATAGTGGCTCTGTTCCCTGAACATGCCATTCCTTTGAACCCCAGACTGATTTTATGTCTATAGTGTTCTTCCATAAGTCTAAACCCTGTTCAGACAGTTGGGAAATAAAGGATACAGAGTAAATCTGTTTGGTGTTTGTTAGCATATTTTTCTGTGCAGTTGTAGGTGCAACCTTATAGTAATATGAAGTCGGGTCAGAAGTGTTAAACCCTGAAAAAGAAGAAAACTTCTGTGCGAACGTTCGTGAACTAACTTTTGGTGGTGTTGAGCAATGTTCTCGATTGATGGTATGTAAAAACATTACGTGCTATACTGGATTTATGTAAAAAGTGATGACCGTAATGGTGGTAACAGTACATTGTGTTGTAATCAGTTGTGTCCTCCAACATTTCAATGCCTGAAAATGCAGTGGATTGTTTTAAATCAGACAACATATTGTTTACAGTTTCAAAATCCCTATTGTCAGAAAAAGTACTGAAGGTAATGATATAATTTAAAGGGAATTTCAAATACATGAGATATTTTCAAAAGTTCAATGGGACCAAATACATCATATGAAAACCTATCCCAAACTATAACATCAGGAATTGGAGCAGCTGTAATGTTCAAGAAGGACAGGTCTCTTTGTTCACGAGGAGATGACGTATGAGATTTTAGGACCAAGTTCACATTTGATACTGCAGAGCTGGGAGATAGTTTCCATTCATGAGTAAGCAAAAGACAGTCACTAGGCCAATCCAGAATAGAAAAAACAATATTCTAATTATTATCCAGGGCAGCAGCCATGTTGAGACTAGGGAAGTGTTTTTCAGAAAAATGTAGAAGTCATGAAGTTGTTTGCAGGAAACTGGAGCTGGCGTTGATTCAGGTTCACTGGGATCAAGAGTGAAGGTATCAAAATCGATGAAGTAGACAGATGTAGTTCGATCTATTTTTGGTAGCTCAGCAGATTTTGTTGAATTGGCAGACGTCTCTTGCAGAGGCATATTGATGTAGATATCCGTGTTAGTTCGAATTGATATTTGTCTTTCATTATTAGTTTGTTGTTCAATTTGAATAGGGATGAGTTCTATTTCATTATTGGAAAGTCCATTACTTTGTATTGGTGACTCTTCAAATGTTATGAGTCTTTCTTTCTGAACTTCCTGTATGGTAGTGAGAGGAGATTGTCGGCTACCCGTGAGCCCACGAGGCCAACTATTCAGTATCGGCCACATAGTGTGGTTTGATCTGATCGATGGAGACAAATTTTCTTTTTTGCCGGCAAGAGGCGGAAGAAGTACTATTCTTGTTCCTTCGAAAGCCAGGACAGTTACAGGCTTTCTGTATGATGGCCCAAATTTCTTTTTGCCCACAATCTTTTTTCTGACCAGATCTCCGATTTTTGGGATGCAAACAGGTCTTGCCATGACTGATTTGACTTCCCCAGTGGTGGTGCGTTTTACTTGCACGTTGCTTTGTAGTGCCTGGAATTCATTGAGATCCTATAAAACAGCCAAACTTTTATTGATGTCAAATGGCTTTTCATCCGCCACTAAGCTTTCATAATCGAGATCAGGTACCCACATTCTCGTCCTAAATAGGACTTCGTAAGGAGTGCTACCTCCTAGGGAACTTCTTGGCATATTGTTGAGTGCCCTCTGGACCCCATATAAGTAATTGATCCAACCACCACCCGAACCTAATACCCTTGCTGTTAAAGTTTGCTTTAAGTCCCGGTTTTTCCTCTCCACACCCAAATTTCCCTTGGGATGGTACGGAGAGGAGTACCGCAGTGCAACACCCAGACTTTCCATGGCTTCCTTGTAAGCCCAAGAGCTAAACCCGGGCCACAGTCAGAATGTTATGTGCCAACTGCGTATGAAGACTCATAAATCTTTTATAATGCCAAACCCACAGGAATCTAGAGCATGAATCCACTGCCACCAAGATATACTTGTAAGCCCTATCTGATTGTAGGGGGCTGCAGTGGTCCAAATAGACACAAGTGAGTGGTCTGTCTGATAACAATAATGGTGTCTGCGCTGGAGGTGCCACGGTGGAACCCTTCATCTGCTGACAGATGTCGCACTTTAAGACAAAATTCTTTGTCTTTTTAGTTAATCCTGGCCACCAATAGCGTTGTTTCAGTAAAGAAACCATTGCGGTAACTCCTGCGTGTGCAAAACCCAGACCATTATGTGCAGCTAGAATTAAACCTAATCTGCGATCCATGTTTGGTAGTACTCTATCCCCCACTCCTGGAATTTGAGCAAACGGAATGTTATTTGCATCTAACTAGTAGAAGTACTTAAGTGGAAATGTCTTTGGTACAGCTGAGCTGTTTTTGCATGAAGCAATGACAGCTACCATAATGTCTCGATCTATTCCCATTCTAGAATGAGTGATTGCAGCTACGGCAGCAGTTCGTACTGCCCCTTTTGCGGCTTAATCAGCCTATGAATCCCCTTCAACGTGAATGCCATCACGTTGATGACTCAGCGTGTGTATCAAGTGAGCTCTTGGTAGTTCGTTTTTCAACTCAGCTACCTGTTCCCAAAGTAATTTATGCTTAATTGTGCAACCTTTTGAGTCTTTAAACCCATTCCGACCCCAGTAGTGAAGATATTCATTGTATGACTGGACACAGTAAAATAAATCAAACACAATCAGTGTGGGGAATTCTCGATCCGTATTTATTAGTGCCAGTAACAGGGCTTTTACTTCTGTCGGTTGTGCTGTGCAGTCTCCTAGAGACTGCGTCTTTGTACTGCTAGGATGGAACTTGCCTTCCTGCATAGATCTTTCACAATTGCACACGCAGCACTGTATTGTTGTTTACTTCCTATGGACGGCTGAGCAGATCCGTCAGTGAAAATAATATATTCATACCGTTCTAGAGGCATTATTTCATTCGGTAGAGGATATTCTTGTTCGTATTGCAGGAATGCTTGCGTTTTAAGTGTAGAGTCAAATTTGTAATCTACATCTGTTGCAGTGAGAGAATTAGCCCATTGTATCTATCTTGGATGTAAAGTTTTAGCATTTGGAACGTTTTCCTTTGTGACAGCCTCTACGGCTTATACTGGAGTTAAAACAATTACTTGTTTCCCCTGAGCCAGTGCTCTTTCTCTCACTACAACAGTCTGTACTGATGTCAGAATTTTTTCTGTAGAAGCAAAACACAATTCCTCGTTTGTGTACAAGTGTGATTTATATGCTGTACAGTTTTGCCTTCATTGAAGGTTAGATAAGTATACCCAGCTTGACACGCTAGAACAGGGATCACCAAATTTGTGGTGTTTGGAAGCTATCATGTCAGCTTGTAGGGAACAAAGGTTATCCGTGTGTTCCTGTGTCCAATGCCTAACTGAAAAATCAGGTCTTATTAGGTCGTAGAAAGGTTTCACTTTTTCTGCGTAATCTAAAATGTAAGTTCTGCCAAAATGTTAGAATCCCAATATGGATTGTACGTTTTTCAACAATTTAGGAGGTTGAAGCAGTGCACATTTTTCTAAAACGTTAGCTGCCAGGCTCTTCCCTTCACTTGAAAGCTCATATCCCAAAAATTGGACATTGAGGTGGGCTATTTTTGATTTTTTGAAATTGAATTTGGAGCCCTCAGAGGTGAACCCCAGAATTTTGTTGCTTACCCTGGTCAAATGATCCATTAAATCATCTTACGCCAGATAAATATCATCTACATAGGACAATGCCTCCATCCAAATTTTGAAGTAACTCTGTTACCCTAGCTGAGAACAACCCAGAGCTATTCTTATACCCTTGGGGGAGGCGACAGAATTGACCCTGAGAACCGAGCGCTGAGATTGCTGTTAAGCATCTGCTTCCAGGTGCTATATTCTGGTAGAAAAGTCCATTTGAGATATCTAATGTTGTTTTTTATTTTTTCCACACAATGCTATACATTAATGCATCACTTTGTGCATTCTGTACTGAAAATGTTTTAGTGCATGTGTTCAGATGTCTGTAGTCTAAAATTAGACAATATGAATCATCGGGTTTCATTACAGGAAACAAAGGATTGTTCATGAAGAGGTGCAAGTTTCTATTACACCCTCTTATTCAAGTTGATCTAAGATCTCCCTGACCTGTTTTTACGTTTCTTGTTTTATTTGGTACTCTCTGTGGAGTTGGAGTAGTTTTTACTGGCATTTCAGGGTGAGGTGACTCAGCATCCCACAAAACATGAATGCGATATAATGCTGGAGCGAGTGCTACTGCCCACTCCTGCGCATATAAATGTTATAAGTGTACTGGAACAAGGTTGTAAAAAGCCATGAAAATTTCCATTTCTCCCTTTGGGTACTCCATAACGATTTCAGGCGGCCAATCTTTTTCAGCCAAAAGGATGTCATATCCACAAGTCAGGTTCTCCCAAAAGAGACCTTTAATTTTTCTGGGTTCATCCTCCTCCATTTGGAGTGTTAGCTCATGTAACCAGTGTGGGACACTTACCCTGTGTCGGGTGTCTCCACTGTGATATGTTCATTCAATGCCACTGTAACCAGAAATTCCATCAGGTTCTGGCGAGCTATTGTTACTTCTGCTGCATTGTCTAGCATCGTCAGAGCCCATTCCTCGTTCAGAAGTTGAGTCCTCAGAATTCGGGGCATGTCTAACTTTAAGACCTGCTACCTTCTTTTTAAATTGAGGTTTTGATTTTGGTTTCTCTTCTTTTTTGGAAGTATAGTCTTAAGCGAGTTGTGTGTCTCTGGATTTTGTACACTCTTCTCTTCTTGTTCTGTGTCCTTCCCTCTCGGAGTTTTTTGAAGAACCCTGAAAGGAATGAGAGGAACTTGAATCAGTATCCTGATACCTGTCAGGTTTTTCAATGTTATCTCTATTTCTAAGTTTGCAGCTCTTTTCGGAGGGCTTGTGTTTAGGAGACCCACCCCTGGATTTTGACCTATTTTGTCTATTTTGTTTTTTATTATTATCCCATTTCTTCTTGGAAGAATCAGGTGCCACCCGTGATTAGAGGTTTTGTTGTTCTAGGTCCCAAACTATCTCCACCTAATTCGTCATAGATATCTTCAATAATTTAAGGTAATTCACGTTCCTGTTGTAAAGCAGTGAAATTCCTCCGGCATTGGGGTGTTGCCACGGCTGATGCCTCCCCTTTCATGTTTGCTCATGTAATAGTTGATACCTGGGCAAAATTACCCCAAAATTTCATTATTAAGTTCAGAGCAGGTTCTGCTCCATACTCATCCTGTAGTTGCCTCAATACATCTGGTATTACTGCTATTGAAGGGATACCACGAGTTCTGGTATATATGGCAGTAAACACTGTATCCCAAGAGGTGCAATCCTCTATGTGGGGAGCTATTCCTATTGGCAAGCAGATTCTTAGCATCCTGTGCTTTTCTTGAGAGCTTGTGTGTGGAAACACTGCCTCTAACTGTGTTATTTTCTGGGCTATCCAGAATGGCATTTGCTCACGCCTAGTGGGCCGTGTTACCCAAAACTGTGTGTAGAGTTTGTGGAGTTATTTTAGTTATAGATCCCTGAATTTGTACTGTAGGTACAGCCCTTGTTGGTTGAAGTGTGAGTGTTCTCATCATAAACTGTGTCAGGTTTCTGTAAAGTTTTAATATTTCTTTATAAAGTGGACGGATGCCTGCTACTGGCATTGTGTCACTGTCTGGATGTGGTGTGTAAGCCTCTAGGACTGGCCAAGTTGCTCCATCTCTTCCGAGCAGACCAAATCTCACTTTTTCTTTTGTGTGTGAGAGGGCGCCTTTAAACCAGTTCATGTGCTCCTGGTAGGTGTGCGGAACTTCAATGTCCTCATATGGACAATATTCCTCTGGTATTTCATCCTCAGTTTAAGAATGAAAGTATTTGTGCGTGGATCTGCTGGTGGGAATTTAACCCATGAATAGAATACCTCTGTTCTGTATCCTCAATCACGAAAGTTACTGTCCCACACCGAGCTGTGACTCCATATACTGCTAGTTTTAAAGTAAAAATGTTTATTTAACCTTCCTGCTCTTCCTCCCTTGCTGCATTTGCACGCTATGCTGGCGCAGCAGTCTTCATTAGCCATTATTGAAAAAGTTCTCAAGGAAAGGTTTCAAGGGAACTGAGATAAGGTCTTATGCACAACAGGGAACTATTTGTCCTTCAAGCTTGAATAAACCTACAGCCAATACATAGTATATGCCTACTCAGCTGTGGCGGATTGCTCCCTACCCACTGCAGATGTCTCTGAAAAAATGTGAGTAGGGTTCTCTGAGAACAGCACGACAAAACTACTCAGATTTGACCATTAAATAGGAACCAAACCAAAGCCATGTCATTCCTGTAAATCGCTATGTCGTTCCTATAAATCTATATAGGATCTGCACGTTTAGACGACCTAAACTATGGGATTGGTATCCAGACTGATTCCAGATACCCCCACAGGATAAGTTAGACTGAAGTCCTGCTAGCTCACAGTGTCCCTATGCACCCCTCTTACCATGAAGTGAATAGTTTCTGGCAACTATCGAACATGCCAACCCTCATGCCTCAGAATCGTGGAAGCAGTACAGTACTTTTCACTCACTCACTCGTGCTCACTTTCTCTCAGAAAAATACACAGAATAAACGGTGGGGACGTTTTTCAATAAGCATTTATTGATCCAGCGTCATTCTAATGTAGATAGGTGTGCTGAAACAACCATAAGACAGAAACAGATATAAATGATTGTAAGCACCACCAGAGTAAAAGGATGGTAGATTACTACCATAGTGCTAAAACAATGAATACTGACAGGTATGAAACTACATGACAATAATCTGCATATTCCTAAAATGCAATCCTAACTAGATGTATCTACGTGTGCCTAGCATAAATGTAGGTGTAGAGCCAAGAATTCCCATAGGATAAAGGCAACCTCTTTACCTGATTGAGAGACTGTGGGACCCCGTCTTGGTCTCGAGATGGACACCCCACGAGGGATGTCAGACCACTGCGAGCTGGAGTTTGTGCGTGCAGGAACCTCAGCGTCTCGCATCAGTGTGTCAGCATGGAAGTCCTTTTTCTCCTCTCTCTGCTGCAGCCAAGATATGGTGTTTATATACCCAAAGTGGTATCCTTAGGGGATCTGCCTTGCTGTGTCATGTCAGTGTAGGATGACGGAAGGAATGACCCTTATACATAGTTATTATGCAGGAGATGGTAGTCCTGCTGAGATTCCAAGAATCCTCATGCATAATAAATGAGCTAGTTTTCGAAGAAAACCCCACGTCATTTAAGCAGTACTGTAACTAGGTTTAAGGTCAGTACCAAGAACCATAATGTAGTGTAATAGCAGGGGGAATTAGGTGAAAGGTTTAGTTACTACCTGAGCCTATATATCGGGTGAGCTGTATGAAACATAACAGGTGGTGCCAGACTTTCTTAAAAAAAAGAAGACATGGTCAGCAACATACTGACCACCAGAAGAATCTGCACTCAGTTCAGCCATTCTTTTAAAGCCCGGAAGCAGTTGTGGATTATTCAGTGTACTAATAGAGCACCAGTTAAAGCCCTGATACAGGAGGTGCCAACACATTGGAATTCGAACTGTTACATGTTGCAACGTCTGTTTGAGCAGTACAAACATTCAAAGAGGAGGGGATGCAGTTGGGAAATCTATGACAATGGATGGGGACAAATAGGGCATAGTCAAATGTCACAGATGCTACTCCCTTTTGAGGCTTTCACACAGGAAGTTAGCAAGGAAGACAGAATGATAGGTCAACCTATCCCGTTGTTGCATCTGCTACAGGACCATGTAAAGAAGGTATCCGAAACGTTCGCCCCTGTAGGTGTGGATTAAAACATAGAAGCACATGTTTTGGTTGAGAGCTTACTCTTGTACTTGGCTTGTAATGAAAGGCTGCAAAATTACATCATCTCCTCCAAACAATTGATCTGTGCCACACTACTCGATCCACAGCGCAAAAAAGTCTGCCCACTTTCATTCCTTTTCTGAAGGGATGTTTCAAAATACAAGAGGTGGATTGCTAAGCAAGATGGAGACGTGGAGGAATGGCTGGAACTTAAAGTTCCACCCGCAGTTCTGGGGTGCCGCCTTCGTCTTCCAGAGAGGGTAGTCTTGTCTCACAGCAGCCAACACCATCAACCAGAACACCGGCAACAACAGCAATGGAAGGACTGGACCCAACCTCTTCATTGTATCGGTTTCAATCAACAGGGCTTAAGTCCAGTGCAGAATTGATGGCAAAAGAGGTTGAGCAAGTTGCAGCACCAATGATCATCCACAGGATGTTCCAGGAGAACCTGGACGATCCAAAAGAGGTCTATGTGGATCAAAACCCATTGATGTATTGGTATTGGGAAGATGCGCCACAGGCCAGAGCTCAGCAGGCTGTTAGTAATGTATCTAGCTTGTACTGTTGCCTGTGTGTCTGCTGGTGTGTGTTCAGTGCAGCTTGTGCAGTTGTTACAGTGAGAAGGAGCAGCCTCTTGCCTCAAAACGTGCAGAGATTGACTATGATCAAAATGAACCAACATTTTATCCCACACAATTACAGCATTCCTGAAACAACACAGGAGGAGGATGATTGGTCAGAATTAAGTATGTTAGCTGACCAACTTCTGGGTGAACCATCAGAGTCTGAGGACAAACTCAACCTCCTGGACTAGGTATGCCAGTGCTCCCATAGAAATGTTTTATTATTTTTCGTTGAACTTCTATCTTGTCAACAAAAAAAACAGAAGTAGCTACTGAACATTATTATTTTTTCAGGTTTATGCTGCCCCACCATTTTCTAGTCACATAAGTGACCTGATTGCAGTTGGACCAAAGTGCATTGAAGAAGGCTACACAATTCCTTCATGACATTGGAGACAATGCCTGCCCTGCTTGCATGCCTATCCATTTTTGCATTACTTAGAACTAGCAGGGCTGCCTCAGAAGATTGTTGATTTGCAAGAGTGCCAATGCCAAATTCCTTTATCTAGGTTATTGCCTGCATCAAAGATTAACTGGGTACCTACTACCTAACCTACCCATACTTGGATTGGAAGAGGTAACTACCTCTATTGCAACAGTGAGTGAGTGATTGTGTGGGATGAGTGATGATTCATGTTGTGGAAGACAGTGAGGGAGGGTGTTGATCTGTAATTTGGGAACTTGCTTGAGATGATTTGCAATGTTTGGGGCCTGAATGATAAGGGATCCTTTCTTCCATGGAAGTAATTGTCTTTTACAAACTTAGTGAGAACATTAACCTGCAAGTCCATTCCTATGATCATTCTGTTTGTTCATCACCTATGGGGGCTACCCCAGATGATCATTTAATTCACAAGACTGCCAAATTCCAATCTGTTGATTGCATCAAATGGGAGATAGTGTACCTACGAAAGTGCTTGGATTGAAACAGGTAACCAATGTGCTAACAAGTCATTATGGAGTGAATGTGAGTGATGATTGATAATTCATGTGGTGGCAGACAGTGAGGGAGGGTGTTGAATTTGCTTGAGATGATTTGCAATGTTTGGGGCCTGAATGATGGGTGATCATTTGTTCCTGAAGGTGATTGGCCCTTTCACACTTAGCCAGATTTACTTGCAGGGTCCTCTCCTTTTTTCTGGTTCTTCAGAGATCAGAACAGTCACTTTAGTTAACAAACAAAAACCTGTACAAAATACAGCAATTCTGTTTCTCTGCTTGCTCTTAAACAGCAGTGAACTATCAGTCTATCTTGCTTGGGTCATGATAGGGACGGAGTTACTCAGAGTCAGGTGGAGGACAGATGAAGTCAGGTTGGGACTACCTCATCAACAGCTAGAAGCAAGAAGTTATCGGCTTCAAAGAGAAACCATGAGTATGAGGCCTAGTACTCAGCTATGTTGAATAGAGAGACGTGCATTGATTTGAGAATTGTGTGGTGTGTGTGTGTGCGTGTTTGTTGCACTGGTGGCAAAAGTGAAACTCTGAGCCTCCCTCTAGTTGTTAGGTCTCGCGAGCCAAAGGCTCGAAGAGACATTTTATATGTGGGATTTTCAAAGTGCTACCCACAGTCTTTTGGCTGGCCTAAACCTTGAGTGCACGATCACATGCACGTGCACAGCTGCTCCTCTGCTCATTGCATTCCCCCCTCCCTTCTCACCCAGCCCTTTGATGCTCTGCTCCATTACTTTCACTTTAGCCGCGTTGACCCTTGCATTCCCCCTCCCTTCTCACCCAGCCCTTTGATGCTCTGCTCCATTACTTTCACCGCTTTGATGTTTGATCGCAAACGCAATGTTTTTAATTACTTTAGTTTACTTCACTTGCAGGAAATGTTCTAATTTTGTGTTATGTAAAAGCGGGTAACAGGTCTGTCAGCACCGGGCCCTCTACCAGCCGAGTTCTTTGATATGCGTTAAACATACCGACATTAATGTGTGGAATACTTCCGTGTTTACACAACTGCATTTCTCCCCCCCCCTATGTCCTCTAACCATTCTCTCCTCCCTTTCCTGCTCGTTCTCCCTCTTGTATGTCCTTTGGTCCTTCTCTCCTCCCTTTCCTGCTGTTTCTCCTTCCCCGCTGTCCTACTGTCTACGCTTTCATACTCTCCTGTGTAGTGTCTTCTGTACAGTTTCCTGACGATTGCCTAGTCCCTTCTAGTCTCTATTCTTTTACCTTTCCCCTATGATCTGTCACCCCCTATGTTCGTCGCTTGCTGCTCTGTTCCTCTCCCGTCACTCCTTTCTCTTTCAGTTGCAGCAACACTCTAGTGCCCGAAGTTACATATTACATAGCATAGCCTAATCCTTACACATGGCACTTTTGCACAGCGTTCTGATCCCGTTCCCTCGACGCCGAATGCCTCCCTGTTCCTCTCAAATCTCATTCTCTGAAAACTGCATCTTATTTCCTCTGTTTTCTCTCCTGACTCGTTCCCATTCACGTATGCACTCAAGAGGATACACAACTTGCCATCAGCCAGCTTTGCCTTTGACATAATAAAACATAGCCTAGCGTTGCATACCATTGCATAGCATACCATAACTTAACAAAACATAACATAACATAGCCTAGCCTAACATAACAAATCATAACATAGCATAACAAAACATAACATAATATAGCATAATATAACATAGTATAGCATAACAAAACAAAGCATAGCATAACAAAACAAAGCATAGCATAGCAAAACACAACAAAGCATAGCATAACAAAACATAGTATAGCATAACAAAACACAACAAAAAATAGCATAGCAACAACACATATCAAAACAAAACATAGCATAACAAAGCATAACAAAACAAAACATAGCATAGCATAACAAAACATAGCATAGCATAACAAAAAATAGCATAACATAGCATAGCATAACAAAATAAAACATAGCATAGCATAAGAAAACACAAAACATAGCATAACAAAACATAGTATAGCATAACAAAACACAACAAAACATACCATAGCATAACAAAGCATAGCATAGCAAAACAAAACATAGCATAACAAAACATAGCATACCAAAACACAACAAAACATAGCATAGCATAACAAAACAAAACATAGCATAGCATAACAAAACACAACAAAAGTTAGCATAACAAAACAAAGCACAGCATAGCAAAACACAACAAAACAGCATAGCATAAATAACATAGCATAGCATAACAAAACACAACATAGCATAGCATAACAAAACATAGCATAGCATAACAAAACACAACAAAACATAGCATAGCATAACAAAGCATAGCATAACAAAACACAACAAAACAAAACATCATAGCATAACATAACAAAACACAGCATAGCAAAACACAACAAAACATAGCAGAGCATAACAAAACATAGCATATCATAACAAAACACAACAAAACATAGCATAGCATAACAAAACATAGCATAGCATAACAAAACAAAGCATAGCATAGCAAAACATAGCATAGCATAACAAAACGTAGCATAACATGACAAAACACAAAACATAGCATAGCATAACAAAACAAAACATAGCATAACAAAACCTAGTATAGCATAACAAAACACAACAAAACATAGCATAACAAAACAAAACATAGCATAGCATAACAAAACACAACGTAGCATAGCATAACAAAACATAGCATAACATAACAAAACATAGTATAGCATAACAAAACACAACAAAAAATAGCATAGCAACAAAAAATATCAAAACAAAACATAGCATAGCATAACAAAGCATAACAAAACAAAACATAGCATAGCATAACAAAACATAGCATAGCATAACAAAAAATAGCATAACATAGCATAGCATAACAAAATAAAACATAGCATAGCATAAGAAAACACAAAACATAGCATAACAAAACATAGTATAGCATAACAAAACAAAACATACCATAGCATAACAAAGCATAGCATAGCAAAACAAAACATAGCATAACAAAACATAGCATATCAAAACACAACAAAACATAGCATAGCATAACAAAACAAAACATAGCATAGCATAACAAAACACAACAAAACATAGCATGACAAAACAAAGCACAGCATAGCAAAATACAACAAAACAGCATAGCATAAGAAAACATAGCATAGCATAACAAAACACAACATAGCATAGCATAACAAAACATAGCATAGCATAACAAAACACAACAAAACATAGCATATCATAACAAAGCATAGCATAACAAAACACAACAAAACAAAACATCATAGCATAACATAACAAAACACAGCATAGCAAAACACAACAAAACATAGCAGAGCATAACAAAACATAGCATAACAAAACACAACAAAACATAGCATAGCATAACAAAACATAGCATAACAAAACAAAGCATAGCATAGCAAAACATAGCATAGCATAACAAAACGTAGCATAACATGACAAAACACAAAACATAGCATAGCATAACAAAACAAAACATAGCATAACAAAACATAGTATAGCATAACAAAACACAACAAAACATAGCATAACAAAACAAAACATAGCATAGCATAACAAAACACAACGTAGCATAGCATAACAAAACATAGCATAACATAACAAAACACAACAAAACATAGCATAGCATAACTAAACAAAATATAGCATAGCATAACAAAACAAACATAGCATAACAAAGCATAGCATAACAAAACACAAGAAAACATAGCATAACAAAACATATCATAGCATAACATAACAAAACATAGCATAGCAACACACAACAAAACATAGCATAGCATAACAAAACACAACAAAACAAAGCATAGCATAGCATAACAAAACATAGCATAGCATAACAAAACAAAACAGCATAGCAAAACACAACAAAACATAGCATAGCATAACAAAACAAAACATAGCATAGCATAACAAAACATAGCATAACAAAACAAAACATAGCATAACAAAACATAGCATAGCATACACAAAACATAGCATAGCATAACAAAACATAGCATTGCATAACATAACATAAGAAAACATAGCATAACAAAACATAGCATACCAAAACACAACAAAACATAGCATAGCATAACAAAACAAAACATAGCATAGCATAACAAAACAAAACATAACATATAATCAGGTAAAGCACCCCCTCAGGCAAAAGCCCTTCCAACTAGGCGTAGACCATGGCACAAGATTACTCCAGAAATATTTCAGGAACACTTTGCTGGATGCCCCATTTTTCCTGGAGAGAATGTTGATAAAGCATTGGACCGTTATAATCGGGCGATACTCCAGGTGGTAAACAGGATTGCTCCTATGAAAACCTATAAACCTCGTCTAGCCCGTAAACAAGAGGTATGGTTTAGGGAACACCTGAGATCTCTTAAACAGCAGGCGAGGAAACTAGAAAAGGTGTGGAGATTGACCCATGACAACATGGATAAGAATCATTTTTGGGCAGCTCTTTGTAAATATCACAAGGAAATTCGTAATGCCCGGAAATCCCACATACAGGCCCTTCTTTTAGCTGCAGGAAATACCCCCAGGATCTTATATCAAACTTTACACTCATTTGTGAAACAAGCAGCTTGTGAAACTCTTGAATTAGCTTCACAACAACTTTGTAATGAAGTTGCTCAGTTTTTTACAAATAAAATAAATAAGATCCATGACGATATTTTAAATTCTTATCTACCCATCATTGATGATACTCTACCACCTGTGGAAAAGGAAAAAGAGATAGGAATCACGCATCTGCAATCCTTTTCCCCTATCTCCTTGATTGATACAGAATGTTATCTGGGTCACATTAAAAGCGGAAGTCCCTCAGATATTATTCCTGCCAGAATTTTCCCGATTGTAGGAAAAAGTATGAGTCCACAGATTCAAAGTCTCATTAACCTTTCCCTGACTGAGGGGCTAGTTCCCAGGGAATGGAAAAAAGCGCTGGTAAGGCCCATTAGGAAAAACTCTTCCATTCCCTGGACTGACTTATCCAATCTGAGGCCTATTTCACTACTCCCTTTTTTAGGGAAGGTTATAGAGAAACATGTTAACAAGCAGCTTTCACAATACATAGAACAGTTTGGCAAGCTTGACAGTTCTCAGTTTGGCTTTAGACCCAGACACAGTACTGAATCCGCTCTGCTATCGGTGACAGATGACCTTCACATGTATCAGGATCGAGGGTATTCTGCGATCCTGGTACTGTTGGATTTATCGGCGGCGTTCGATACAATATCTCACAATATCTTAATCGAACGTCTGACCGCAATTGGAATTGAGAGCACAGCGTTAACCTGGCTAAAGAGTTTTCTGTCTGACCGTACCCAAACTGTCAGCATGGGCACATTTCGGTCAACAGAAACTCATATCACCAAGGGGGTGCCACAGGGCTCTTGTCTAAGCCCTACCTTGTTCAACATCTATGTGGCACCCCTGGCCAGCATATTGAGAGACTTTGGGTTTGTCCCTGTCTCCTATGCTGACGATATGCAGCTGCTATTCCCTTTTAAACAGCTTACCGACGAAGTGAGGGTGGCTTTCTCAGATGGCATGAAAGCTGTTGCAAATTGGATGAAATCTAACTACCTCCAATGCAACGTAAATAAGACCGAAGTAATGCTTTTTGGGGAGGTTAGAAATCTGTGGACTTCAGAGTGGTGGCCATGTGAGCTTGGTCAAGTACCTGAACCCAAATTGGTCGTAAAAAACCTAGGGGTCCGTCTTGATCGTGAGCTCACCTATAAACAACATGGCAACTGGGTTACCGGCCAATGCTTTCATGTTATTGGACTCTTACGCAAAGTGTTTCCACTATTACCTGATTCCACTAGAAAAACTTTGGTTCAGGCACTAGTGTTGAGTCGCCTGGATTACTGCAATGGACTCCTGCTGTCAGCCAACCAGGGAGTCCTAGCAAAACTCCAGGTGATACAAAACACTGCGGCAAGACTCGTGCTGAATGCCCCCCCAAGAACACCTTCTAAACCTCTCCTTGACAAATTACACTGGCTCCCAGTTTGTAAAAGGATTATGTTTAAGACATGTTGTCTTATCCATAGAACCATACATGGTTCTGGACCCTCCTATTGGAAAGACAAATTCACTCCCTATAATCCCACTCGGCTTCTTAGGTCCAGTAGCCAACTTCGACTTAAAGTACCTACCATCAAGAGGAGCAGGCAAGGTGGGAAAGCCTTCTCTGTGGTAGGCCCGACACTATGGAATAAACTTCCTCTTGAGCTAAGGCAATGTTCTGAATTCTTGGTTTTTAGGAAAAAACTCAAAACGTTTTTATTTTAGTAATTCATCAACCGTTTCAGTTCTATACGCTGTATTGTGCTGAGCTGTTTCCTTCCGTCTCCTGTAGCTGCCAACTTTTCACTCTCTTCTTCTTTTTCTGTGCGCAGAGATACTCTTATACTAGAGTCGATTCTAGCGCGATATAAATCCATAAATAAATTAAATAAATAAATAAACAAAACAAAGCACAGCATAGCAAAACACAACAAAACAGCATAGCATAAGAAAACATAGCATAGCATAACAAAACACAACATAGCAT
Organism: Triturus cristatus; assembly: GCF_964204655.1. Classification (NCBI taxonomy): domain Eukaryota; kingdom Metazoa; phylum Chordata; class Amphibia; order Caudata; family Salamandridae; genus Triturus; species Triturus cristatus. Next base: position 133,702,400 of record NC_140590.1, on the reverse strand, counting down.
AGCATAGCATAACAAAACATAGCATAGCATAACAAAACACAACAAAACATAGCATAGCATAACAAAGCATAGCATAACAAAACACAACAAAACAAAACATCATAGCATAACATAACAAAACACAGCATAGCAAAACACAACAAAACATAGCAGAGCATAACAAAACATAGCATAGCATAACAAAACACAACAAAACATAGCATAGCATAACAAAACATAGCATAGCATAACAAAACAAAGCATAGCAAAACATAGCATAGCGTAACAAAACGTAGCATAACATGACAAAACACAAAACATAGCATAGCATAACAAAACAAAACATAGCATAACAAAACATAGTATAGCATAACAAAACACAACAAAACATAGCATAACAAAACAAAACATAGCATAGCATAACAAAACACAACGTAGCATAGCATAACAAAACATAGCATAACATAACAAAACATAGTATAGCATAACAAAACACAACAAAACATGGCATAGCAACAAACAATATCAAAACAAAACAAAGCATAGCATAACAAAGCATAACAAAACAAAACATAGCATAGCATAACAAAACATAGCATAGCATAACAAAAAATAGCATAACATAGCATAGCATAACAAAATAAAACATAGCATAGCATAAGAAAACACAAAACATAGCATAAAAAACATAGTATAGCATAACAAAACAAAACATACCATAGCATAACAAAACATAGCATACCAAAACACAACAAAACATAGCATAGCATAACAAAACAAAACATAGCATAGCATAACAAAACACAACAAAACATAGCATAACAAAACAAAGCACAGCATAGCAAAACACAACAAAACAGCATAGCATAAGAAAACATAGCATAGCATAACAAAACACAACATAGCATAGCATAACAAAACATAGCATAGCATAACAAAACATAGCATAGCATAACAAAACACAACAAAACATAGCATAGCATAACAAAACATAGCATAGCATAACAAAACAAAACATAGCATAGCAGAACATAGCATAGCATAACAAAACGTAGCATAACATGACAAAACACAAAACATAGCATAGCATAACAAAACAAAACATAGCATAACAAAACATAGTATAGCATAACAAAACACAACAAAACATAGCATAACAAAACAAAACATAGCATAGCATAACAAAACACAACGTAGCATAGCATAACAAAACATAGCATAACATAACAAAACACAACAAAACATAGCATAGCATAACTAAACAAAATATAGCATAGCATAACAAAACAAACATAGCATAACAAAGCATAGCATAACAAAACACAAGAAAACATAGCATAACAAAACATATCATAGCATAACATAACAAAACATAGCATAGCAACACACAACAAAACATAGCATAGCATAACAAAACACAACAAAACAAAGCATAGCATAGCATAACAAAACATAGCATGACATAACAAAACAAAACAGCATAGCAAAACACAACAAAGCATAGCATAGCATAACAAAACAAAATATAGCATAACAAAACATAGCATAGCACACACAAAACATAGCATAGCATAACAAAACATAGCATTGCATAGCATAACATAACATAAGAAAACATAGCATAACAAAACATAGCATACCAAAACACAACAAAACATAGCATAGCATAACAAAACAAAACATAGCATAGCATAACAAAACACAACAAAACATAGCATAACAAAACAAAGCACAGCATAGCAAAACACAACAAAACAGCGTAGCATAAGAAAACATAGCATAGCATAACAAAACACAACATAGCATAGCATAACAAAACATAGCATAGCATAACAAAACACAACAAAACATAGCATAGCATAACAAAGCATAGCATAACAAAACACAACAAAACAAAACATCATAGCATAACATAACAGAACACAGCATAGCAAAACACAACAAAACATAGCAGAGCATAACAAAACATAGCATAGCATAACAAAACACAACAAAACATAGCATAGCATAACAAAACATAGCATAGCATAACAAAACAAAGCATAGCATAGCAAAACAGAGCATAGCATAACAAAACGTAGCATAACATGACAAAACACAAAACATAGCATAGCATAACAAAACAAAACATAGCATAACAAAACATAGTATAGCATAACAAAACACAACAAAACATAGCATAACAAAACAAAACATAGCATAGCATAACAAAACACAACGTTGCATAGCATAACAAAATATAGCATAACATAACAAAACATAGTATAGCATAACGAAACACAACAAAAAATAGCATAGCAACAACAAATATCAAAACAAAATAGCATAGCATAACAAAGCATAACAAAACATAGCATAGCATAACAAAACACAACAAAACATAGCATAGCATAACAAAGCATAGCATAACAAAACACAACTAAACAAAACATCATAGCATAACATAACAAAACACAGCATAGCAAAACACAACAAAACATAGCAGAGCATAACAAAACATAGCATAGCATAACAAAACACAACAAAACATAGCATAGCATAACAAAACATAGCATAGCATAACAAAACAAAACATAGCATAGCAGAACATAGCATAGCATAACAAAACGTAGCATAACATGACAAAACACAAAACATAGCATAGCATAACAAAACAAAACATAGCATAACAAAACATAGTATAGCATAACAAAACATAGCATAACAAAACAAAACATAGCATAGCATAACAAAACACAACGTAGCATAGCATAACAAAACATAGCATAACATAACAAAACACAACAAAACATAGCATAGCATAACTAAACAAAATATAGCATAGCATAACAAAACAAACATAGCATAACAAAGCATAGCATAACAAAACACAAGAAAACATAACATAACAAAACATAGCATAGCAACACACAACAAAACATAGCATAGCATAACAAAACACAACAAAACAAAGCATAGCATAGCATAACAAAACATAGCATAACATGACAAAACAAAACAGCATAGCAAAACACAACAAAGCATAGCATAGCATAACAAAACAAAATATAGCATAACAAAACATAGCATAGCACACACAAAACATAGCATAGCATAACAAAACATAGCATTGCATAGCATAACATAACATAAGAAAACATAGCATAACAAAACATAGCATACCAAAACACAACAAAACATAGCATAGCATAACAAAACAAAACATAGCATAGCATAACAAAACACAACAAAACATAGCATAACAAAACAAAGCACAGCATAGCAAAACACAACAAAACAGCGTAGCATAAGAAAACATAGCATAGCATAACAAAACACAACATAGCATAGCATAACAAAACATAGCATAGCATAACAAAACACAACAAAACATAGCATAGCATAACAAAGCATAGCATAACAAAACACAACAAAACAAAACATCATAGCATAACATAACAGAACACAGCATAGCAAAACACAACAAAACATAGCAGAGCATAACAAAACATAGCATAGCATAACAAAACACAACAAAACATAGCATAGCATAACAAAACATAGCATAGCATAACAAAACAAAGCATAGCATAGCAAAACAGAGCATAGCATAACAAAACGTAGAATAACATGACAAAACACAAAACATAGCATAGCATAACAAAACAAAACATAGCATAACAAAACATAGTATAGCATAACAAAACACTACAAAACATAGCATAACAAAACAAAACATAGCATAGCATAACAAAACACAACGTTGCATAGCATAACAAAACATAGCATAACATAACAAAACATAGTATAGCATAACGAAACACAACAAAAAATAGCATAGCAACAAAAAATATCAAAACAAAATAGCATAGCATAACAAAGCATAACAAAACAAAACATAGCATAGCATAACAAAACATAGCATAGCATAACAAAAAATAGCATAACATAGCATAGCATAACAAAATAAAACATAGCATAGCATAAGAATACACAAAACATAGCATAACAAAACATAGTATAGCATAACAAAACACAACAAAACATACCATAGCATAACAAAGCATAGCATAGCAAAACAAAACATAGCATAACAAAACATAGCATACCAAAACACAACAAAACATAGCATAGCATAACAAAACAATACATAGCATAACAAAACAAAGCACAGCATAGCAAAACACAACAAAACAGCATAGCATAAGAAAACATAGCATAGCATAACAAAACACAACATAGCATAGCATAACAAAACATAGCATAGCATAACAAAACACAACAAAACATAGCATAGCATAACAAAGCATAGCATAACAAAACACAACAAAACAAAACATCATAGCATAACATAACAAAACACAGCATAGCAAAACACAACAAAACATAGCAGAGCATAACAAAACATAGCATAGCATAACAAAACACAACAAAACATAACATAGCATAACAAAACATAGCATAGCATAACAAAACAAAGCATAGCATAGCAAATCATAGCATAGCATAACAAAACGTAGCATAACATGACAAAACACAAAACATAGCATAGCATAACAAAACAAAACATAGCATAACAAAACATAGTATAGCATAACAAAACACAACAAAACATAGCATACCAAAACAAAACATAGCATAGCATAACAAAACACAACGTAGCATAGCATAACAAAACATAGCATAACATAACAAAACACAACAAAACATAGCATAGCATAACTAAACAAAATATAGCATCGCATAACAAAACAAACATAGCATAACAAAGCATAGCATAACAAAACACAAGAAAACATAGCATAACAAAACATATCATAGCATAACATAACAAAACATAGCATAGCAACACACAACAAAACCTAGCATAGCATAACAAAACACAACAAAACAAAGCATAGCATAGCATAACAAAACATAGCATAGCATAACAAAACAAAACAGCATAGCAAAACACAACAAAACATAGCATAGCATAACAAAACAAAACATAGCATAGCATAACAAAACATAGCATAGCATAACAAAACAAAACATAGCATAACAAAACATAGCATAGCATACACAAAACATAGCATAGCATATAACAAAACATAGCATTGCATAACAAAACAAAACAGCATAGCAAAACACAACAAAACATAGCATAGCATAACAAAACAAAACATAGCATAGCAAGACAAAACAAAACATAGCATAACAAAACATAGCATAGCATACACAAAACATAGCATAGCATAACAAAACATAGCAGAGCATAACAAAACAAAACAGCATAGCAAAACACAACAAAACATAGCATAGCATAACATAACAAAGCATAGCATAACAAAACATAGCATAGCATAGCATAACAAAACAAAACATAGCATAACAAAACATAGCATAGCATACACAAAACATAGCATAGCATAACAAAACATAGCATTGCATAGCATAACATAACATAAGAAAACATAGCATTAAGTTTGATAAACTCATAGTAGCGGGCTAGCTAGCTTTAACGGCCAGTGAGTGTAAGCAACTCCGTCAACCCAGAAGCAGTCACTCGGTCACCTTTGCTCTTGTATTGCAGTGGCTTCGTTTATTAAACAGTGCCCATATTTATACTGTTAGCACGTTACTTGTGCAAATTTCAGGGCTCACAAAACTTTAATGAATCGAAATTCACAACTGAGGCTGTTAAGCTCGTGCTATATAAAACCCTAAGGATAAATAAAAAACATTGCCATTTACAATGTGAATAGCTCCAACAAACACAAGACCTTTTTCAAAGTACAAAACATTGCCATTTACAATACCAATAGCTCCAGCTCCAACAAATGCGAGATGCTTCCCGGGACGCAAGAAATTACCATCGCCTATAAATAAAGCTTGGCGTTCCTGGCGTTCGAGGACGGGCGGCAGAGAAGTAATAGGACTCTGTCTTTTCCTTCTTACCCAGAGAAGAAAAAAAAGCATTTCCAATGCAACGGTCTCGGCATTGTTAAAGTTAGAGCTATTGGCATTGCTCATGACATTATTTTTGTTTATGTTTTTGTTTTTAAAACATGTAGAGAAACGGCATTGTTATTTACAATGTCAATAGCGTAATCAGTGTGTGTGTAGGTGGCTCTGTGTGTGGGTGCAAATGCAATAGGTCTCGCATTTGAGAATGATTAAGCTATTGACATTGTAAATAACAATGCTGTTTCTTTAAATGTTTTAAAAACAAAAACATAAACAAAAATAATGTCATGAGCAATGCCAATAGCTCTAACTTTACCAATGCCGAGACCATTGCATTGTAAATGCTTGTATTTATGTGTTTTGAAAACCTGCAAGCAGTGCGTTAACACTCACTTTGTACTTGCTTTGAGAAGCAAGGCTGGCAGTAACTGCGCCTCTTTTACTGCCAGCTGTTAGTACAAAGTGCGTGTTTACGGACCGCTTACAGGTTCTCAAAACACGAAAATGAAAGGCATTGTCATTTACAATGACAATAGCTCAAACTCTCTTAAAGGCGAGACCTATTGCATTGCAAATGCTTGTTTTTGCTTTGCCTCTGAGTCTTCTTGCTTCACTCTTCATGAAGCTTACCTTCCTTCTGTCCATCTCCATGACTCTAAAATACAGTTTCTGTTTTACAATCTGCAGGCTATCTAGTCTCCTGCACGAACAAAAGGCGAAAGCTGAGCTTAATACTCCTGTTTGCCTACCGGACCATTCCAGCCAGGCATCCAAGACTGAGGAGAATGCAGATGCACCACCTAATTTTGCAATACAGTATAATTTTTCTTTTAAAAATCATAATTGGAGAACTGGGTGGGTGGGTTCACTCCTCCATAATTTTATTTTTTCCATCCTAGAAGACAGAACATTTAGATATCTGATAACTTGGGTCTCGGGGGCAAAAGGACTGTTTGCAATGCATTTAACTGTACTGTGTCATACTCATTTCTTTGTTTCCTTCAACACCAGATTGATGACGATGCAGTGCTGCTCATTGCCCAGATGAATGTTGTCCTTGTGTAGAATTTGTCTTTGCTAAACCGTTCCCCAAATCCCCTTTCCTATCCATTCATCAAACCCCTAACCCTCTTTCCCCGGGCCATGTGATTTATTGAAGTGTGGCTTAATTCACACAATCACTAGATCACACACTTGGTGGGGGGATGTGGTAAAAGCAACACCAACTCACTGCAGGATCTTTTAAGCAATATCCCACAGCGGCCCCATTTACCCACCCTGACATTAAAGTGATCCATATTTTAGATATAGAACGAAGAATATCAGTCGTCAGCGTCATCATTCAGGTCTTTTGATATGTAGCCGTAAACGCCTAACCTAAGCATGTCCACTGCAGACTTTGAGTCCAGTAATTTTTCATAACGTGAGGGTTTTGTAACTTTATGTTTTAATTAATAGTCAGTTCCCATTGCTAAGAAGTAACTAGTGATTTTTTTGGTATTTATTTTATGACTAACTTAGTGTTTTTATTTCCATTTAGTTGCCTGCGATGGCTAATCCTTCCGACTAATCCTACAGTTGGAGCTCACATGGATGGGAGTGGAACCTCGCTTGTGAAGTTGTGATACATTCCCTCTTATTGCTTCATCTGTGTTCAGGTAAGACAACTATGGAGTGAAGTTTATTAATTAAGTTAGTAACTAACTGCTACTGCAAGTAATTGTTCTAGGTTGTTATAGACAATATAGGTCATGACAGCATCCCCCCTAATGGTCAAGATAGTTCGAGAGGTACAACTACCTATAACTAAGCAATATAGGGGCATATCAACAACAACCGGCGATAATTATCTCTAAGCGCACTTAGCGCTAGGATAATTATCGCCGGCTAGCGTGAATTTTTATCGCTGAGATAGCGTGCTATTAGCAACGCTTATCTCAATAGCGATAAAAATCCTCACGCTAACAGGCTAACGTGAGATTATCGCTGGAAACCCAGCGATGATCTCACGTTACCTTGTTGATAGGGACAGGCAAACTTAGCCATGATATCCTCCTTCCATAGGATATCATGGCTAAGTCAGAAAAATACCAGACGTAAAAAAAGCAGCGTTAACCGCGGTTAGCGCTGCTTTTTTTGTCTCTAACAGGTTTAGCGACATTCTTGATAATAGGAGAAATGTCGCTTAGCAACATTTCTCCTATTATTTTACTCTGGAACGCCCCCTTTGCATCTCATTAGAGATGCAAGGGGAAGCATAGAGTAAAAGGGTGCTAACATGCAAACTTGCATTTTAGCACCCTGTTGTTGATAGGGCGCTAGTTTTATCTCTCCTTTTTTGGCTTTTAAAGCCAAAAAAGCAGAGATAAAGCCCTTGTTGATATGCCCCATAATACTCTCCTACAATCAGATAAACAGGCTGCGTAAAAACTCCAAGCAGTGCAAAGTAAAAGTAAATCACAAAACAAGCATTGCTAATGCAAATTGGTCTTGCATTTGTAAGAGTTGGAGGTATGGGTGTTATAAATCACATTGTCTTTTATCCATGTGTTTTGTTTTGGAGGGGATGCATTCAGCCGCAAATATTTCTTTTATCAAGCAGGCCCAAAGTAAATAAAACATTAACCCATCATTACAATCTACAATCAGAGGTAAACAAAATAAATTGTGCCATCGTGAGACATAATTCACAAAGAAAGTGGAAATACTACATCAACTATAGTGCTTGCAGCAGAGAGACACTAGTTAAAGGTAATTAATCGAAAATGTAATAGTAGTGTAAGCTTCCATTATGTGCACAGTGCTGCACAGAAATACACACAAAACCAGTGCATGCTTTCCTACCACATGTAGAATGGTTACTGAAAATGTAGCAACAAAGTATGCTTCCTCAAGCTTAAAAGAAATGCCAGGAGTCCACTTTTTCTCACTTATACATCACAGGCAGCAGCAGTGCAAGCTTTCCTCCACCTCAATAACTGTGCATGATTGCATATGATGGAGAGCGAGGTGTGTGGTGTATTAGAGTGAAGTGTGTGCTAGTAAAAGATCACGGGTGACATAACATAACATAACACATGTATTTGTAAAGCGCACGTTCACCACTACGGGTATCTTGGCGCTGAATAACAGATGTTTATTGTTACCCAACTCAATGGTACTCATTTTATCGACCTCAGATGGATGAAAGGCTGAGTGGACACGCCGGGATTTGAACCTGTGACCATGAGGTCGAACACAGGCCCCTGCAGCAGACGCATTAGTCCACTGAGCCACCAGACCCGGCTATGGTGCAAATTACAAGGTGAAGGGATGGTGTAGGTGAGTGATGGAAATACTTGCAAGAGGGAAGAGATAGCAACACATGGTTGTTGAAAATTCCTGCCTGCATGTCATGAAGTACTTTTCCACATGATCCAGGATGACATGGATAAGGGAAGAGGGGGCGGAAGGAGGCAGGGCACGAGTGCCAAGAAAAGAGAGGCAGTTGCTTTGCTCCACTCCTATCGTCATATCTTTTTGAGGCCATCTGCCTCCAAATTTGCACAAGGGGCGCTCAGCTTTGAATATTTATGTTACAGCAAATACAAACATAAATATATTTTGTTCACAGCAACTCAGCACATTACCTGGCCCTGCCACCCAATAGAACAAATGCAGCCCACCACCATTTGTACAAATTAAACAAAGTGTATGGCCTGTGTGTGGTCCCAAAGAGAGTCGTTTGTGCCCAAAACTGCCTTTGTTCGGGATTGTGATTTGGATTTAGCTTTCAGGCTCTCTATTCCAAAATCTGCAGGTCAACAGGTGCACCAGCCCCCTCTCTCGTATTACAGTTAGCCCCCACCCTTCCTCCTGGCCCCGAGCAGCTAAAAGAACACAAAAGATATGCACGCCCCAAAATGTTTGTCTTTTTGGTATATTCCTAGTTGGATTCAGAGATCCTCTTTAGGTGCGTCAAAATAGGCTTTGAGAGTGAATTAGATTTTTTAACAAAAATGCGAGGCACAATTCAAGTCAGTGGTGCTGTCAGAGCGAAATTGTGTTCTCATTCACTATGTGCCATGTCAGGAGTAATTAGTTGTTGCGGCAATTTGTACTCAAGCTGCCCCTTCTAAATAACTATTATCTCACCCACTCAACTGTTTTCACATAACAAAACATCTACTATTCTTTTTCCCCCATAGAAAGCCCGCATGTTGGACTTGGCCCTTTTTGCAGGGTCATCCCTGAACTGTTTGCCTTCCTCCTGAGTTTTCTCTGACCTGTTTTTGTTCGTTTTATGAATCTTGGCACTTTACCACTGCTGATCAGTGCTAAAGTGCATATGCTCTCCCTATTGTAAATTGATGTATGAATTAGTGACTCCATGATTGGCTTATTTGGTTTACTTGTCAGAGCTTAGTATAGTGTACCATGTGTGCCCAGGGCCTGTAAATCAAATGCTGCTGGTGGGCTTGCAGCACTGATTGTGCCACCCACAGAAGCAGCCTGTAAAGTGTAACTTAGGCCTGCCATTGCAGAGCCTGTGTGCAGTCTGGTACTGCCATGTCGACTTGGTAAGTGCACCCACTTACCAGTCCCCAAACCTTCCCTTTTCTACATATCAGAAACCCCTAAGGTAGGCCCTAGGGCTGGGTGCATTGTATGTAAAAGGTAGGGGTCATGCCCTGATGTGTGTGGCATGACCTGATAGTGAATTATAGCCTATTTCGTTTTTCACTATTGCAAGGCTACCTGTCCCCATAGGCCTGAATGGGCAGTTTGATTATAACATCTTATAATCCTAACTGACCCAGGGATCATGGTAGAAATTCGAGTTTAGTATGCCTGAACTCAGAATGATAAAATACATCTTTTAGTGAAGTTGGTTTTAACATTCTGTGTTTGAAAATACCACTTTTAGAAGGTAGGTATTTTCTTGCCTAAACCATCCAGCCTGCCTCTGCTAGCTTGTGTATTGTATGTCTGGTTTTGTGAGTGACAGGGGCGGGGGGGCTCCAGGAGACAGGGTGAGTCAGCACTAGGCTGAATAGGCCTATCTGCATGGGGAGTGGTGGCAGGGTAGCACCTGGGTCTGAATAGGGCTGTGCCTGCCTTCCACAATGCTGGCTCCACCTCCTGGGGTGCGTCTAATGGCCCTTGCCCACACTGACAAAGGAAGAAAGTGTACACTGGCAGAATGCACCCAGAACAGGTTTGAACTAGGTACAGGACCCTTTGCCTTCAGAGAACAAAGAGAATAGTAGTATAAATATGGGGGTCTAGACCCCAAGACTTTAGATCACTTCTGGGAAATCAAGACGATGCTTTGCCAAGGAGAAGAACCAAGGAAGCTGCAGGAGTTTGGACTGCCCCTCTGCCAGTGTGCTGTTTGCTGGGTTGGCCTGCAGTGGTTTCTTCATTGCCAAAGAAAGGTGAAGGAACTATTAAGGAACTTTCATCATCTTGCAGAATATTTCTCCAAGGGCTTGAATTTGAGCTTGCCTCCTGTTTGAAGTCTCAGGGATACAAAAGACTTCACCCCTTCTGTTTGCCTGCATCTGGAACTTGCTGTTCTAGCTGCTATAGAGGGAATTTGCAACACCGATGCCAGCGAGCGACACCGTAATCTGCATCGAAGTCGTGAGCGCTGCTCCGACTTGCAACGTAGACCCGCCGCCGGCCGCCATGCCACATCGACGCCAGCGAGCGACATCGTAACCTGCCATAAGTCGTGAGCGCTGCTCCGACTTGCAACATAGGCCCAACGCCTGCTGCTGTGCCTCATCGACTCCTAAGCCGACATCATCGTGGAGTCGATTCTCGATGTGGGTGGTCAAGAATTCATTGACATCGTATGGAACTGTGGTTTCGGCGCCATCGTGACATCACCTCCTCTCCGGTAAGGAACAGACACATCCCCTGCTTTGCTCAAGCATCGAGGACCCAACACATTACCACCCCCGAAGCAAGGAACCGATGTCTCACAGCGCCAACGATGCCGCATCTCCCCGACGCCGTCAGCTGTCTTTGTTTGCGTTTTTCCAAGGTACTGTTCTGTGTGGGTCTGTTTTACATCGGGCCCGATGCCGTACACTTCGCGGTCGGCGCCGTACTTTGAGATTTCTTTGGCCTTGACGTCGTGATAACTCCCGTTGGGGTTATCTGTTGCTAAAGACTGCTTTTAAGGGAATGGCCTATTTTTTAACTACTTCTACCATCTTGCAGTATTATTTTTGATTACAGTATTGTGGATTTTTGTCGTTTGTGGTCTTGTGTTAAGTCTATATAAAGAATACTTATTTTTATAAAACCGGTGTGTTGTCCATCTGTCGTGTTTTCACTGTATTACCTGTATGTGTTCACAAATGCTTAACACACTGCCTCTGAGATAAGCCTGTCTGCGCGTGCCAAGCTACTAAGGGGGTGAGCTGGGGTTATCCAGGAGGGTAATCCCTTTTCCCTGACTTAGAAGCAAGGGTCCCTATTTGATCAAAGGTACCTACCTCTGCCAACTAGAGACCCCCAGTTCTAACACCACAGTTGTCACATGGCCTCCTTCAGTCACTCCTCCATTTTTCCAAAACTAAGTATACTGGGAATTGTTGACCCTTTAATTGGAATATCAAAATAGGTCATAGAACGCAAATTACAATTGGCAACAGCTAGTACACTCCTGTACGTACCGTGGGGAATGAAAAGCCAAAATGAAATAGCCGGTACCAGCAACGGAATTTAAAGGGACGTCGGTGCTCAGAAACACAAGGGTTTACTACAAAAAGTAGAAGATAGAGCATAGAGCCCATGAAACGGACGCCGCGCTGAATGTTTAATTATGTTAAAATTGATTAAAAACACGTATTTGGGCAAGTTGTGCCTCAACTATTATAAACAAGTTGTGTGACCAAGGAGCACTCACGAAGACCTGTGCAGCTGGGAGCAGCAGAGTGGGAGGGATTCTAGCTGTGTAAAGGCTACAATGCCCATACAGGAGGAGGAAGGAGGGTCCATCACACACTGTACAGTGTGATGGCCAACCAAAACGTTCTCTGAGTGAAATTGCCGGAAACACAGCTAAGCACACAAAGGAGGTACAGGTACGGAAATGCATCAATAACAAGCCAGCGTTTCTAAATGCCACATGAAACAACAAATGGCAATTGGTGGGTGGGACAGAGCCCATGGAAGAGGCTACAACAGGTCGATCGAGGCTCAACCTAAAAACTACTTCAGGCATACATTTCGATGAAATATAATAATTTTTCCGCGTATTTTTTTTTTTACGAACAACTCCACTCTCTCCACCCACAACAGGCACACCCCGCTCCCCAAACAAATTGACCCAAACAGCAGCAGCGTCCAAAAATGTCCAATGAATCCAGTTCCAACTCTCTTCCCACCCTTTCCACCCACAAGTCCCTCCCACCAAAGCAATTTTTTTTGTAAAGGACTAAAAGAGGGTATTGACCATTTGAGTTCAGAGCTGGTCCAGCGAGGATATGGCAGAGAGGCTGGAGGCTGAGGGGGAACGGCTGCACTGGGGCCCGGCTGAGAGGCAGCTATTTCTTGTGTTCCTGCTGGATATGGTCCAGCCTCTGCTGCTGCAGATGGGACGGAAGAACTTACAAAAAATAAAGGAGTGAAGTACCAGGAGGTGACTGAGTAGGTGACTGAGTAGGCAAAAGGAAACACACCTTGGGTGTTCTTTTTGCAATGCACTGAAAACTTTGTAAATGCTGCATTAACTGAAGCAGCTGCACATTGCACAGCCAACACTGCTGTCACAAATTGAACCATACTGCACTTCGGTCATGGGTGGCAAAATGCAATGGGCCGGGGAGGGGGGTGATGAATGATGGGTGGGATACATCTGCCTCGCTTAACAAATACAGTGAGTCAAGGGAGTAAAGCAAAAAAACAATTAAGTACCCCCCACTTTGAACCATAGCTTTGATAACCCTACATAAATGAAGTAAGCAAAGTAGGTGAGAAGCAGGCTCCTCTTCATGAGACAAAGATCTGCATTGCTTATTCATCAAGCAATCCATATATTCATTCATCATTTCATTGTTATTCACCCTTAGCCATCCTTATTTAAGCTTAACTTCCTCTCATCCAATCTTTCACCAAAATTTCCAATCCTTTATCGATCTATTCAATGTTCACCCTTTCTTCCAATCATCCTTTTACCCATCCATCATGCTGTACTGCTCGACAATCGGCAATGCGGACTGTTTCAAGATGCCGCTGCCGCCGTCGAAGCTGCCGAGGCTGAAAACAAACTGGACACAAACGCAGCTGACCTGCTTGTCAGCACAAGGGAATCGGGACCTTGTTTCCTACGCCGTGCTGGGGGAAACGATACAATCTCTCAGCCGCCTCTTAGTCCTTTGTTACTTTGTTTCACCGCTCGCTGAGTTCTTTTTGAGTTTTCTTTCCCCTGACCGGGGAGGGAACAGGATGCGAGCGCTGCGGATCTGCCCTCGGAATTGGGGAGACATGAGAGGTGGAAGACACGCTGCGCTGGGAATCGCGCCTGGATTTTTTGGCTGGTTTTTGTTTTAGTGATTCTTGACTCCCCTGGTGTGTGCTCTGAGATCCATCCCCCCGATCAGAAAACCTCACCAGAAGTGGCAGATGTCGTCCAGGGCTCCCAGTGTTGGGAAAAACAACAAATCAAAGGTGCCTCAGCCCACGCCAATCAGCAACACTACAGGAGAGGGTGCTGTACCTGAAAACTCTACAAAAGGTAAAAGGGAAACTAATTATTTGAAACGGGCTGTAGGAAAAACTGGGAGCTGTGGGAGCATTTGGGGTGCAAAGGAAGGTACTCAACCAACAATTGTAGAAATGTTTGTGGGACCTAAGACATTATCTACTAATCCTGATGCTACTTTGAGCGATGCTCCAACCCCCACACCCCACACAATGCCCGAACCAGATCGCCCGTTTGTAGAAGTTGGGGATGACCTGAATCCTGGAGCTAATCTGGGGGAGTCTCAAGAAAGTGGTATTTTTTTTACAAACTCCTTTCAGCAAACAGGCTATAGATCAAAATCAGACAGGCAGAGGGTTCAGCGGCTCTTGAAAAGATACCCGCCAACTTACTTACTACTGTGCTATCCTCTGAAGATGCTGCTAGCCCTCCAGACTTAGATTTCATCAAGTCAACGCTCGGAAGTGGAATCACTGAATATATCCTCAGAGCGGAGCCTAATCCTGGCCTCAGAGCTCCCTGGACTCCAGAAGTTAGTGGGGAACACTTTTATTCGGTCTCGGATGGCTCTCTATCCACCTCTGATGGTGAACTAATCAGCTCAAGTGAAGATATCAGTATTGACACCTCCAAAGACACTGGGACAGTTCAACATCAAGTGTAAAACAGGAACCCCCCCTAAAAAGGCAGAGCCAGCTTAAATGGGACTATTCGGACTCGCAAATGTCTTATCCTCCATGCGAAGAAGGGGAACAGGTCAGGGAAAGTGCTAAAATTGTAGCTGAATCTAAAATAGAACCCTCCTTATCTTCAATCTTGGCTTCTATCAAAAACTTCCAAGAAGAGTTCCGCTCTGACATCGAGCTGCTAAGGGGGCAGCCAAAAAGCTGCAGGGGAGCCTGCGAAAATTAAACAAACTATGTACGGATATGAGCAACCGGGTCAGTATGGTCGAGGGCCGTACAGAAAGCCTGGAAACTGAAGTAATCACTTTGAAAAATCAGGTGTCGGCTCATGAGGCATGTCTAACAGATGTCAGGGCAAAAATGGAGGAACAGTAAAACCATCAATGCAGGAACAACCTCCGACTGCTAGGCATTCCGGAAGGCGCTGAAGGTGACGACCCAAGGTGCTACATTGTACAATTACTGCGTGAAACTTTCCCAACTCAAACAAACTGGAATTGGGATTACGAAATCCAGCGAGCGCACCTATTCCCCTTCAACATTAGATCTAACCGAAATCGCAGTAACCCTTCTGACGGAAAACCTAGAGCATTCTTAGTGTTCTTTGGGAACTTCCTTCCCAGGCAATATGTATATGATCAGGCCCGTCCGAACTCTCCGAAAGGGGCAAATGGGGTGATTTCTTTTGCTAAACCGGATTTTTGCCATACAACAGTAGAGCGCAGATGGCATCTGCGCCAATTAATCACCCCATTTCAACAGCTAGGTGCCCAAGTGTTTTTAATGAATCCTGCCAGACTAAGAGTGATTCTGAATGGGACCACATGAGTCTTTATGTCTGAGGTCAAGGCAGGGGAGTACCTAGGGGAGCTAAGGCGGAAAAAAAAGACAACAAATAAAAGTCGAGTTGGGAAATAAAACGCCAGGGGGAAAATTAAAGAGATAAATTAAGAAAAACAAGCCTAATAATCTGATGGTGTAATCTGATACGTCTTTCCGCTTCTTTCCCGGTGTCTTTTTTTTTCTTTTGTGAATTTGGGCGATTTGCCCTCAGGGGCTTAGAAAAGTTGAGCTATAAAGCCGATAATGCATCTTGTTTAATTTAAAGGCGTAGCCTCGCGGCGATGCATCATAAACTGATAACAACCATTCAGGATTCTCCTGATTGCTCTAATTGTGGGGGAGTAAGGGGGGATCAAGGGATCACGAATCATTGGTGATGGGGTTCATTACACTGGTAAATCTGATATTAGATAATGAAAATAAAACGCAAAAAAAGAAGGGTCAATCACAAGGCAAAAGAAAAGAAAATAGGAAAAGGGGAAGAAAAATGTGCAAAAAAGCAAAAATATTAGTGCAGTGTAAGGAACATCATAGGCTTGATAAGACAGGATATACAGTTAAGAGAAAGTCAGTAAAAACATGTCAGACAATATGAATAATCAATGTTCCTTAAAAATTGTGTCTGTTAATATACTTGGCCTAAATTATGTTTTAAAACAGAAGAGAGTAGCCCAGGGATTACGTTTTTTGGGAGCTGAAATTATCACCCTGCAAGAAACTCATGTGGGGGAATCCCAAAAGCACTTATTAAACTCACTGGGGTATAGGGTTATAGGGGGAACCTCCCAGGGGGCAAAGACGAGATGAGTTGGAGTGTTGGGTCAACATAGGCATCCATTGACGTCCAACAGGGTAAAGTCTGATCCTCTGGCTAGGTGGGTTATCGCGAAGTGCCATCTCTCCCCTAATTCGGCCTTTATACTATGCTCCATTTATGGAAGTAACACAGATGACCCTGGGGTCATCAACTGGCTCATGGCGAACTTGCCCACTGGCCTTTGCCACTGGTAATCTCTGGTGATCTCTGGTGATCTAAATATTAATCTACCCAGCAACTGGAAAGCAACCGATCACTTGTTATACACAGGCAGGAAGCCCAAAGTTTATCAGGCCTTACTTAATCTAATACAAACACACGGACTCAGTGATGTCTGGTCTAACACATCCGGGGTATACATATTTCTCAGCCCCACACCTCTTACTTGCTAGATTAGATTATTTTTTTGTGTCTACACCAATACTCCAAAACTGCTCTATCGAGATGGCCCCACAATTCATGTCGGACCACAAACCCCTTATGTTAAACATTAGCGGTTTAGGAATTAGGAAAGAAACTTTGAATTGGAGCTTTGAAAAAGCTTAATTATATGACAAGGGGTACCGCTCACATATTTTTAGAAATTAATACAGGATCAGCAGCAGTGAGATTAGTATGGGATGCAATGAAGGCTGGCATTCGAGGTGAAACCCTGTGGTATTCCATTAAACAGAATCAAAAAGATAAAGCTCAATTAGCAAAAGCTCACGACAAGATGAAAAAAGCTGAGGAAGATTTAATGTTAGCAGTCAATTTAGGGGGTGAAATTGAAAATGCTCAGCTGGAAGTAATAGCTAGCAAAGCAGAAATAGGGTCCATATTCGCTAAAAGAAACTGCTAAGAAATGGGCCTCTGCCAGGGAAAAGATATATGAGTGTGGCGATAATATCGGCCACCAACTCTCTCTCAGAATTAGACAACAGGAGTCTGCTAGTGAAATTCAGTCAATCCAGCTTAATACTGGAGAGATCACAAAAGATGCTAGTAAGATCCGTAATGCATTTTGTGATTTTTACCAGAGGCTCTATTCAGAAGATAACGCAGGGACATCAAAACTGAGAGAAGCGGAAAGTCTGACCTATTTAGACCAGATTACCCTGGCGGCACTTAACCCCGAGGATTATGACCAACTTGAGGAACTCCCTAGATGGGAAAGCGACAGGTAGGTACAGATCACATACCGGTGGAGTTTTATAAAATATTTGTCCCCCAGATTAAAAACATCTTTAGTACACTGGTAGATTCTATTTTTAATGGAGCACCTCCTCCAGACTCTTGGTCCAACAGCAAGATAGTGATATTCCCAAAAAAAGACCAGTCTCCCTTAGAAATGGGATCGCACCGGCCAATCACCCTTATTAATAGCGACTCTAAAATATATGCTAAGGTATTTGCTGCAAGGCTATCACTGAGAATAGAGACCCTGGTCTCACAATGGCAACACAGGTTTATCCCTAAGAAAAGCACAATTGAACATATTCGCAGAGCCATTACACTGTTGGATGCTGCACAAGTAACGGGAGACCCGATCTCATTAATTCTACTCGATGCTGAGAAAGCGTTTGATCGGGTCTCCTGGGCATTTCTGTGGGCGATCATGAAGAAAATGGGTTTTGGACCAAAAACTATGCAAGCCATACAAGCTCTCTATAGTAATCCCACAGCTAATGTATTAGTTAATGGGATCCCGACGGAGCAGATCAAAATATCGCGAGGGACTCGCCAGGGGTGTCCGTGTTCACCTCTGCTCTTCGCTCTATATATTGATCCTTTTATAAAGGCTATAGAAAACAACCAAACCATCAGAGCGGTGAGCAGACTAGGCCTAGACACTAAAATCATGGCTTATGCCGACGATTTGGCAGTGGTCACTCCTGATCCTGTGGCCACTATTAGTGCTTTAGAATTAGAGGCCCAAAAATATGTAAGTATCAGGATACGCGCTTAACCAAGGAAAAACCCAGATCATCAACAATAATCAAACTGACTGGGTAGATACCCGGGTGGTACAATCTGCAAAATACCTGGGGGTTACTTTAACGGCTGATAGTGATCTAATTGTGGAAAAAAATCTGACCCCACTAGCTGTTGATACTAAATGGGCACTTAAACGACTAAATAATTTACATCTTACCATCATAGGGAGGTGCAATGTCATTAAGATGACCTATTTTCCTAAACTGCTTTACTTTTTTAGGGCCATTGCCTTGGAGATGAACAAATTATTTCTACAAAAATTTGACCATATCTTTTCTCAATTTGTCTGGGCATATTCCCGGCCAAGGCGAGCTTTTAAACTGCTATCTCTTCCCCGAGAGAGGGGTGGCTGGGCACTACCTAATCTGAAATTTTATTATTGGTCTGCGGCCATGCAATACAGTGCGGAATTGCTGCAAGAACATTCATATATCCTAGATTCAGGTCTACCATCACCCTATCAATTGCTTCTGGGGGAAGATACTCATGGATGCCTTTGGAGGCAGCTCTCCTATGGCTATTACAAACGGGTAAGATTTAAGACTATAATTAATATCTTTAAAGTCTTCTCCAATATACGGAAAACTTTTGGGCTGGGCAGCCTAAATTACTATACTCCTCTCAACAACAACCCCAATCTGCCATCGATATTCAACGCCTCGAACATGCCTGAATGGCATCAAGCAGGGATACGGAAAATGGGCGATCTGATTACTATTGATGGTATTAAATCCTTTGGTGCTTTGAAAACCAAATTTCAATTGGGGGAACAACAGTCGTTCAAGTACATGGCGGTAAGAGACTTTCTATCTCGTAAGTCTGGACATAGTTTCTCCAGTCATACGGGATGTGATAAATTCCTCCCTGCGTAGTGGAGTGGTGCCTCCTCTCTGGAAACAGGCCAGGGTCAAGGCACTTTAAAAAAAGACTAATCTTGCCCCGGAGGACTGGGCGAATTATCGGCCCATTTCCTTGTTGCCTGGAATCAGCAAACTTGCTGAAAAACACGTCAACTCTGCCTTGTCTTCATTTCTTGAAAACAATAAGTGCCTGCATCCTTCTCAGACAGGCTTTAGATGCCAACAGGGTACTGAGACCGCCCTCATTGTTGTGATTGAAGAGACTAGGAAGATCTTGGTTGACGGAGGCTGCGCAGCTCTAATATTGTTGGATCTTAGCGCAGCCTTCGACACCGTCAATCACCGACGTATGATTCAGAGACTTATGGAGGTGGGTGTAGTAGGATCGGCGCTTGACTGGCTTCTGTTCTTCCTGGAAAATCGCTATTTTTGTGTCTTTGAGGCTGAAGTTGCATCAGAGCATATTCCTTTGCAGTGTGGAGTCCCCCAGGAATCATCTCTTAGCCTCACCATGTTCAATATTTACCAGCATCTCCTCTTATTTCTGGGTCACCTTCGATGAAGTGGGCTCATGGGCACCAAACATTATCCACTGTAGGATGAAGCTATCCTGGGTATTTGTTTTACTCCTTAGCCTCCCCTAACCTCCTAGGGTAAGGGAACTCTCTCCGTTAATACAGACATACACCATCCAGTGTGTCCCGGTGGCAATTTATGGGGCTGAGATCTGGGGCATTGGTGATTCTGCAGCTATACAGGTGTAGGAAAACCACATCTGCAGAAAAGTTCTGTCTGTTCCTCTATCCACCTCCCATTTTATCTGCCATATGGAGCTGGGTTTAAATGATCTGAGTGATCGTATAAGAACACATCAACCGCTTCTGTGGCAATCCCTTTCAAGGAACATCATGAGTGATTGTCTTAAATGTGACAGAGGTCTGTCCATCCCATGGTTAGCCTGTGTAAAGAAAGCCTTCCAAGATATTTGGCTAACAGATGCCCACATTAACAGAAATCATGTGCAAGGGCTATTATTTGCTCAGGCTCGAGCGGACAGGCTACACACAGAAGTACCAAAGCCCACTCCTGCAGCTTCCTGTGCATAGGCTAACCATGGCTTACTGAGCCCTGATAGATCCCCTACTAATTACTTGCTTAGTACTGGTGGGCCTTGAGAACGTTGCTTACTTTTCCAGATCAGAGCAGATACAATTAAGTTCTTATTATGTCTTCTTCTGGGCTTCCAAAGGAATCTTGAATCGAGCCAGTGCCCCTGCGACAACAGGGCAGGGCAATCGATGAAGCGTTTCACCTTTTTTTGTGGTTTTTATAAAAAGATTTACCAAACTGGTTTGAACTGCTTTTATGAAGTCTCGGGATCTTAGACAGTGTGCTCAAGCCTTTTTAGGTCTCGCGTCTAGCGTTGCAGTGCGTAGCCCTGCTCGCGGAGCGAGAGACCTCTTGTAGGGGGTTTGGAAACTGACCTAGGAAAATCACACGCACAAGCATCTGCTTTTCCTTTTGTACCATGCTATTGGCCTTTGCGTGCGTGTTTTTCACTCACAAAGACAGTACGCAATAGGCCAAAAGCGGGCGCATTGCTCCTCCCATGGCCTATTGGTGTCTGTTACGTGCAGTAGCAGCATCTGTTTCCAATTATCGTGCCCAGACACTGGCGCGATAATTGAAACCACATGTTTTGCTGTGGCGCGCGGACTTGTTTGCTTGTGATTGCTTTCACTTTCGCAATCGGTTTCAATGCCGCTTTTTAGGTCTTGTTTAAATAAAGGCGAAGCTGACTTCATGTAATGCGATACAATACGTGAAAATATTGGCATAGACGTTGAACCGAGGTGCTTCTGAATAGGGCAGAGCTCTATGGTGGTTGTGAAGCAGCGTGTTCACCACAACAATGGGAACAACCTGAAAAAAGCAGGCCCCACTGGTCTATAAAACAAAAAATAAACACGCTGGTTAGACGTGGTGCAAACACATTAACAAGCGCACCAGGTGCCAATACCGTAACATTCCTAGAAGGCAGGGGGGGCTCTCCCCTGCAAAGGACGGGTTTGATTCCCCATCCTCTTCCTGCTAAATTCCACTCACCACGAATTTTACATGAACTTTAGAGACCTGTTATTTAATTAGACAGATTCCAGCTGCTCCTATTAATTTTTAAGTCGTTTGTTTTGAATGGTTTAGGGGTCGCGTTGTTGACT
Organism: Triturus cristatus; assembly: GCF_964204655.1. Taxonomy (NCBI): domain Eukaryota; kingdom Metazoa; phylum Chordata; class Amphibia; order Caudata; family Salamandridae; genus Triturus; species Triturus cristatus. Next base: position 133,680,393 of record NC_140590.1, on the reverse strand, counting down.
ACTGTAAGGCCGCGGCGCGGGGATTTCATGTGTGGTTTCATCGAGCGCTAACCATACAAATGGCCCTGTCTTCGTGCTTAATGATTTGTTCGGAAGCGCTTGTAAACTAGTTAAATACCGCCATTAAACACTGCATAAAAGCTGCACATTTCACTGTGCTTGGACGGAGTCCGAGGTAAACCGCTGCTCTGGTTCTGCACAGTGAACCTCACAAACACAACAAGCCAGCGAACCGGGAACAGGCGGGCTGATTGCCCGTAGAACTGGGCCACCAACTTGCCTACTCATGAGTCATGATATCAGCTTAGTTTTGTGATGGTGGCCTTTTGTGCACATTGTCAGTTGTATATCCAGGACAACGGGAGGTGGCCCAGTCCTGGCAACAGCCTCAACCCACTGTGGGATCTGGGGAAAATCTTGCTTTATCTCATGGCTTCTCAGTTACCTTATCTTCCAGAGATTGGAACGACTCGAAACAAGCTTCATTGTGGCATTACATTCAATAACAACAACAACTGACATAAAAACAGGACTGTCATCCGATTATTGTTGCAAAGAAAAACAAGCATTTGCAATGCAATAGGTCTCGCAGTTGTGAGAGTTTGAGCTATTGGCATTCTAAATGGCAATGGCTTTTATTTCCGTGTTGGTTTTTAAAGCATAAATCAAAGGCATTGTCATTTACAATGCCAATAGCTTAAACTCTCGCGAATGCGAGACCTATTGCATTGCAAATGCTTGTTTTTCTTTTCAACAATTATCTGATGACAGTCCTGTTTTTATGTCAGTTCTTTCCCGTGAGCCGCTGTGCTCCCACTTACCACTACGCACTCTGATTAATGTTTTATCTCTTTGTATAAATATATGAGTTTTACTATCGTACTGCACCTCTATATGAGATTTGTGTCATGTCAATTGAAATTGCACTGAAACTATTATGTAAGTCTTGTTTATTTTTATTGCCATTTTTTTTTAACTTCTATTGGCTGCTTTGGGACCCGAATAAGGTTATTCTGATTTTGATAATAAATAGTCTATACCTCAGTTAGGGTTCTGTACTTTAAACAGATCCTTGTTTGTCTCACAGATGGGTTAATGTTGACATGCATACAGTCTCACAGAATGCAGGGTGACAGGAGTGCCTTCTGATACAATGTGTAAGGTGGATTTTAATTAATGTTGATAATCTTTGTGTTCATTTAATTGTGTTGTGGATGAGTAATTGTCGTTTTATCTCGTGCAGGTGTGTGCGTGTGTGTGGGGGGGTGGGTGTGTGTGGGTGTGAATGCGTTTGTGTGTGTTTGTGTGTGTGTATAAAAAGAGGCAGGTATGAGATATCTTGGGTATTCCCAGTCTCTGGTGTGTGTGTAAAAAGAGGCAGATATGAGATATCTTGGGTATTCTCAGTCTCTGTATGAGTGAGAAGTTGCAAAGTCTGCATGATGTCACTGCAGGGAATTTAACAGTTGACCCAATTTGTGTTTCTTTTCCATTCACACTTCCCACCCGCCCAATTGAGAATGTGATTGAGAGAGAGAGAGAGAGAGAGAGAGAGAGAGAGAGAGAGAGAGAGAGACAGTGACAGTCTCACTCTAACAAGTTGTATAATATAAAAAAAAAACTTTATCAGAACAAAGAGTAAGAAATCAGCTTTTATATCCGAAGAGGTTCTCAACAATCTCCCATTTTAAGCCGGCAGCCAAAGGTTCATGCAGTCATCACTCCAAGGAGGTCTCCTAAACCCACTGGAGCCACATGGTAAATGTCTGTGTGTCCATGGAGTGACAAAGAAGGGGGCTGAGGAGGGGTTCAGACAAATGGTAGATTTCAACATGATGTAAGGAGACACTCACTTGTGTAGAGTGCTGCGATTCAGTTGTATGTCAAAATGTTTAAAAAATAAAAATAAAAAAAATAATTATGTGGAAAATGAATTTTTGGCATATATTGTATGCTCATATCGAGATTTACTAATGTGTAAACTGTTTTATTCCTATATCTGGTATGCTTGCTTTTGTGATTTTACATGACTAAAATCGAATAAAGCTTATTCTGATTCTGATGTCAAAATGTCAAGGTCAATGATATTGACATGCACCGACCCCAGAATATATACTACCGACATATCACCAAGTTAAGCACCCATCAGAAAGTTTAGATCCACTACTCTTCACTGCACATTTACTTGTGTTGATGATACTGTGAGTTAAAACAAAGGCAGAATGAGTAATAATAATAAGTTGGTAGAATAGCACTGAAGCTAGCTGGCTGCTGGACCACAACTGCAGGCGGCTCCAGGAGGCTGGATGTGATGTAATGTAGGTGGATTTGTAGAGCGCTGCTTGTTACCCCTGAGGATATCCAGGCGCTGGATGCACATCAAACGTGACATTCCAATGTAGCAGGCTTGGGAAGGAAATGTTGAATAATGGAATGATAATGTGATAATGTCCTGCTTAGAATTTTTTGTAATAGAATTAAGGCTTACATAATGTTACATAATACCAAGAAGGAAAGATTCTGTTGAGTTCAGTTGGCCCTGGTCAGGCATTGGGTCATGTGTCCAGGTCCATTGATCTGATGCTGCTTATGATCTGTGTCCTACGTGCTCTCATAAGAGGGTCCGCCACCAAAAGAAGACGGAATGAGAGATGAGGATAACCAGTCCTTACTGGAGCATGTGAAGCACTGATGCACAAAGTGGATACTTCTCCAAGAGGCTCAACGATTTTCACTTTGAACTGTAGTTGAACCTTGTTGGCCAACCCTTGCAGTTGGCCTGAGAATGACTTGTGATGTCACACAATCTACCACTGGCTGTTCCGAAAGTGCTTACCTAAGAATCACTGCATGCAGTTGTGGTTAAATTTCCTTCTTGAGAAAGCATTTGGTGTTGTTTACATAACTTTGTTTGATGCAGTTTCCTGTTGCATAACTCCAGTAGTTCAAGTAACTGCGAAAGTAACAAACAAGAAAAAATCGCCCGAGTCTACTCACAATTTCCTGCCCCTCTAGCTCCCGTGGGCCTCCAGCGCAACTGAACCCCACCCAACTCTGACTTTAAAGTGAGTGAGACCAAAGACAGACCCTAAAGCTGTTCCACGTTGCACCACCCAGTCAAACCAGCATGGAAATGACAGTTAAGATCACATTACTCCTGCTTACCATATAACCTCCGTGGGCCTGATTACAAGTATAGGTGCTATTTATTACACCTGATGAAGGACAATACCACTGGGTACGTTATTTATTGGGCGCAATAAATAGCACATATTACGACTGTCTGGGGAATAGCATACAGATTTTGGTGTTTAACGCGCTAACATTGGTATGACATGATAAATACCCTATGCTCTTCCCTTGTTAAATTTCTGCAGGTTTGACCTACTGAAATTTAACAGAGGTTGAAGAATTTAACATATTTGATCATTATCGGATGCGTTAAATAACACTCAATTCATAATTCTGACTCCTGCGCAAACTGGGGTCATAAGTTAAAGACCGGCTCGTAATCAACTCCTATGTGTGAGAGCAGAATCAAGTTTGGAACCAGGACTCAATGACTGTAATTAAGAATAACATTAATCTTCAAAACCAAGAGACCTGCCTCAAGTAAACAACTGTTTAAAAATCACAGCCTATCTCATTTCATAGAACCATCTGCTCAATCAATCAATCACATAATTTGTAAAGTGCACTACATACCCGGTGGGTTTCACGGTGCGGGGGGGGAGGGGGTGGTGCTGTTACTGGTCGAAGAGCCAGGTCTTGAGTTGTCTCCTGAAAGTCAGCAGGTCTTCGGTTTGTCGCAGGTCGAGGGGGAGGGTGTTCCAGGTCTTGGCGGCGCGATGGGAGAAGGATCTGCCTCCGGAAGTAGTTCTCCGGATGCGTGGGACCATGGCCAGGGCGTGGTCAGTGGAGCGGAGTTTCCTGTTGGGTACGTAGAAGGAGAGTCGACTGTTGAGATAGGCTGGGCCGGTTTTGTGGAGTGCCTTGTGTGTGTGGATCAGGAGCTTGAAGGAGATTCTTTTGTCGACGGGGAGCCAGTGCAGGTTCCTCAGGTGGGTGGAGATGTGGTCACGGCGCGGGACATCGAGGATCAGGCGTGCGGAGGCATTCTGGATTCTCTGTAGTCTGCTGATGAGCTTGGACGGGGCTCCGGCGTAGAGGGCGTTTCCATAGTCGAGTCTTCTGCTGACTAGGGCCTGGGTGACTGTTTTCCTCGTGTTAGTCGGGATCCATCTGTAGATCTTGCGGAGCATGCGGAGGGTGTTGAAAGAGGTGGAGGAGACTGCGTTGACTTGTTTGGTCATGGAGAGTTTCGAGTCGAGGATGACTCCCAGGTTGTGTGCGTGGTCAGTGGGGGCCGGGGGGGACCCCAGTGATGTGGGCCACCAAGAGTCATCCCATGCGGAGGGGTTGGATCGGATCCGAGGATGAGGATTTCCGTCTTGTCTGTGTTCAGTTTGAGGCGGCTGTCCTCCATCCAGTCGGCGACGGCCTTCATTCCCTGGTGGAGGTTGGATTTGGCGGTGAGGGGGTCCTTTGTGAGGGAGAGGATCAGCTGAGTGTCGTCGGCGTAGGAGATTATGTTGAGGTCGTGCTGTCGGGCCATGCGTGCTAGTGGTGCCATGTAGACGTTGAACAGTGTCGGGCTGAGGGAGGATCCTTGAGGGATCCCACAGATGATCTTGGAGGCCTTGGATCGGAACGGGGGGAGGCGGACTCTCTGAGTTCTGCCGGAGAGGAAGGAGGTGGTCCAGTCCAGGGCTTGTTTCGGATCCCTGCGTCGTGGAGGCGCGTGCGTAGTGTGCGGTGGCAGACGGTGTAGAAGGCGGCAGAGAGGTCCAGGAGGATGAGGGCCACCGTCTCGCTGTTGTCTAGTAGGATCCTGATGTCGTCTGTGGCGGCGATGAGGGCGGTCTCGGTGCTGTGGTTGCTGCGGAATCCTGATTGGGACGGGTCTAGGATGTTGTTGTCTTCGAGGTGCCCGGTGAGCTGGGTGTTTACTATCTTCTCGATGACCTTTGCTGGGAACGGAAGCAAGGAGATGGGCCGGAAGTTCTTGAGGTCGCTCGGGTCCGTCTTGGGTTTCTTCAGTAGGGCGTTGATCTCTGCGTGCTTCCAGTTCTCAGGGAAGGTGGCGGTCTCGAAGGAGAGGTTGATGATTTTGTGCAGGTGGGGTGCGATGGACTTGCTTGCTTTGTTGAAGATGTGGTGCGGGAGGGGGTCGGATGGGGAACCGGAGTGGATTGTTCCCATGGTCTTGATTGTGTCCTCGATGGTGAAGAGCTCCTTGCTGTTGTGTGCGTTATTGCCAAGGCGGTCTGGGAAGGAGGTTCTTTTGGCAGTCCTGATGAGGTGGTGGTGGTTGCGGATGGCGTCTTTGTGGGCAGTGCGGCTGTCTGGCGTCTTGTCGCTGTGCCACATGTTTTCCAGTTTCCGGCAGGTGTGTTTGGAGTCGAGGAGATCCAGGGTGAACCAGCTGACTCTTCTGCTGGTGTCTCTGTTGGTGGGGTTTTTCAGCGGAGCGACGGTGTTGACGCAGTCGTTCATCCAGCGTTCGAGGGCGAGTGCACCTTCATCCGTGTTGGTTGGGGTCGTCGGGGGTTGAGTGTGAGGTTTGTCTGTAGTTGTTCTTCAGTGGTTTTGTCCCAGCGGCGTTGGGGGTCTGTAGGGTGCGGTGGTGTGTGGATGGTTTTTGGAAGGAGAAGTGGATGCAGTGGTGGTCTGTCCAGGTGAGTTGGGAGGCGTGGCTGAAGGTGACGTGGGGGCTTGAGGAGAAGATGACATCTAGCGTGTGGCCGGCGCTGTGGGTCGGCGTTGTGACGAGCTGTTTCAGTCCGAGGTTGGCGAGATTGTCGATCAGGGTGGAGGAGTTGCTGTCGTTGTTGTTCTCCAGGTGAAAGTTAAGGTCTCCGAGGAGGATGTAGTCGGTGGAGGTCAGCGCATGTGTGCTGATGAGGTCGGCAATGGAGTCGCAGAATTGAGGCCGGGGTTCTGGAGGTCTGTAGACGAGGGTGCCTCTTAGGGTGGTCTTTGGGTCCATGTGGATCTGGAAGTGCATGTGTTCGGCAGTGCTGAGGGTGTCGTTGGTGTTTGTTGAGATTTTGATGGTGTTTTTGTGGACGATGGCGATTCCTCCTCTGGCCCTGTTGGTGCGGTCTCTGCTGGTGATCTTGTACCCGTCTGGGATGGCTATGGCGATGTCTGGCGAGGAGGCTTCGTTCATCCAGCTCTCGGTCAGGAAGGCGACGTCCGGTGATGTGGTGTCGAGTAGGTCCCAGAGTTCGACGGCGTGTTTGTGTGCGGAGCGGGTGTTGATCAGGATGCATCTTAGCTGGTTGGCTTCCGTTGTGGTGGGTGTCTTGGCACTTTCGTGGCAGGAGAAGCTGCAGTTCCAGCAGGTGAAGGGGCCGTGGGTGTGCCTCGGGGCGGCCTTGCAGCAGGTGTGAGTTCTTCCTGGGTTGAGAGCGATGAGGATCTTGGCGTTGTAGCAGAGGTGGTCTTCCTGGCAGGTGCGGGGGCCAGGGGTTCTGGCGCTGGGCACGGTCCAGGCACGGACGGGCGCAGACGGGCTTGCCTTAGGCGCGCCTTTGGCCCGCCAGTGGCGCACCCGCTGCGCGGCCGCCATATATTGGGAGGTGGGGAGGGAGGAGGAAAGCGAGGGACGGGTGTGACGAATGGACGCAAAGGGGGCGGGGCCGCAGGGGAGGCAGAGGCGGGGACGGAGGCGGGAGAGCGGCACGGGGCACAGAGGAGCGAAAGGGGTACAAAATAAAAAGGGGCACAGGGCACAAGTCAGCAGAGGGGTACGAGAACGGAGGCACAGACGTTGGCGAGGGGTACAAAATACAAAGGGGCACCGAGCAAAGCGGCGAGCAAAATACAAAATATAAAGGGGCACAGAGCGGCGAGCAAAATACAAAATACAACGGGGCACAGAGCAGAGCGGCGAGCAAAATGCAAAATACAAAATACAAAGGGGCACAGAGCGGCGAGCGGGGGGCAGGGGGCACAGACAGATGCAGGTACAAGGCAACAGCCAGCAAATGAAAACAATGAAAACGAACCTAAAGACCACCACTGGCCACCAGGGATGAGGCGCAGGTGGAATCCTGCGGGTGGAGGAGGGCCTCGAATTCACTGGCGGCGACAGCAGCGAAAAGCGACAGCGGGGGTGCAGGTGGAGCTGCAGCGGGGGGGAGCGACCTACCAGGAGGTCAAGGGTCGCTCTCCTCACCGCGCAGCGGGCGCCATATATGGGGAGGTAGGGAGGGAGGAACAGCTGGGAGGCGGGAGGCGAGGGACGGGTGTGACGAATGGGCGCAGAGGGGGCGGGGCCGCAGGGGAGGCAGCGGCGGGGATGGAGGACGGGGGACCGGCGCGGGGCACAGAGGAGCGAAAGGGGTACAAAATAAAAAGGGGCACAGGGCACAAGTCAGCACAGGGGTACGAGAACGGAGGCACAGACGTAGGCGAGGGGTACAAAATACAAAGTTGCACAGAGCAAAGCGGCGAGCAAAATACAAAATACAAAATACAAAAGGGCAAAGAGCAGAGCGGCGAGCAAAATACAAAATACAAAATACAAAGGGGCACAGAGCAGAGCGGCGAGCGGGGGGCAGGGGTCACAGACAGATGCAGGTACAAGGCAACAGGCAGCAAATGAAAACAATGAAAACGAACCTAAAGGCCACCACTGGCCACCAGGGATGAGGCGCAGGTGGAAGCCTGCGGGTGGAGGAGGGCCTCGAATTCACCGGCGGCGGCAGCAGCGAACAGCGACAGCGGGGGTGCAGGCGGAGCGACCTACTAGGAGGTCAAGGGTCGCTGACAAAATTCTAATGAACTAAATAGAGATTTCCTAAATTTTAACTATTTTGGTAGCCAACAGTAATATATATATAGTACATTTCCTCAGAAAACAATTAATCAAAACATAAACCCAGCTAACAAAAGTATTTACTTGCAAGTTTTCATGGTCAAATATCACTTGATTGGGCACCACACACATGGAACTTGGTCAGCTCAGGGGGGTATGTGACTATTTAAAAAAAATATATATATATATATAAAAAACCGATACATTATAGTTAGTAAAGTCTACAGAAATAAAGAAGCAAACATTTTAAAAACAACTTATTTATGTTATTTACAAATTAAAGAAAATATTTCAATATGTGTACACTTGTTTGGTGTAAACTTGTTTTTGTATATTTGTGCATGGTTTTGAGATTCAAATAATAGAAATTGCTTAGACTTGGAGCCCGAATTCTAATTATGAATCAGTGGGTGTCCCTGAATTCCAATTTTGATTCATTGGCGGTGCACTGCATTCAAAGGGTTAATAACCTCTGATCTAGAGACCTCAGGCTGTAGGCGACCCTCTCTAACCCAGGCACTCCAACATCTTAGAGGTCCTGGTGTGACTTCTGACTGCTGGACACTTGTCCCAATAGTCTCTCAAGGAGACCAGTGCAAACCATGCGGTGATGTGCATAGAAACATATACATAGAGATGTTTTGCTATTTGTGATTTTTTTTCAAGATGGTTAACAGCTATTGTATTGACAACAATATAGTGTGTTGAGAGATAGATACTTTTATATTTTATTTTTTATGTATTCCGGTTTGTTATGATATTTTGTTCAAAGTCATCATAGGTATCATCATTGTATTAGCTCACTTAAGTGTTTTCAGCCATCGATATTTTCCGGCTCATTTGTCTGTTTATTGACGTCACGCTCATCATTTTCAATGCGCATCATCCCGTGGTTTATTTATTGTATATAACGATTGCAATGTGTAATGGGCAAGCTCCCGATAATCACTGTTGTTGCTGCTTTGCATATTTTTGCATTGAAGATCGGAGTTTTCGTCTATATTTCTGGAACTCTCACCACTTCATTTCCAGTGCTTTAGTGTGCTTCCGCCGCCGGTCCTTTTTACACACCGAGTACACGCACGCGGACGCGGTGACAACGTTGCAAGGGGGTCGGCGTTTCTATCTACAAGGTAATCAGGGTTTCTTTTGATGTTGCACAGTGTATTTTATCCTGGAGATTTCTTCAGTTTATGTTGTCATTACGTTTTAGTGCGCCTGCTTGAACTCACTCGACATAGTGCTTTAGCATGCTTTAAGCTTAACGCGCTTTCAACTTTAACGCGCACGGCGTATATTTCCAAGTATCGGTATGAGAGTCCAGCGTGATTAGTTTTGCACGTGAGTTTACTACATAACATGTCAGTGCGCATGGGGACACACTTTTCTTTCAAAACACTCGTTTTAGGTATGCTATGTCATAATCCTGCAGGTGAGTGCATTTCCGAAAATCCGGGTTTCGAGGCCACAATTTAGCATACAATGGCATGCGGACCATCGTTTTTAGGTCTCGCCTACGCAGCGCGCATGTGCTACGTAGGAAAAAGACCTTTAGCCATCAAATCAGTTTGTGTCCCAAAAACGTGCACGTGTTGCATTGCTTTCAATGGCAACGCGTGCACGTTTGGCAATTCCTTGCGGGAGCGAGCTTTGACACCATGTGTTTGTAATTAACTTGCAAACACATGGTGCCCCTGCCTCGTTCCAGCAAGGGAAACGCTTTGTGTGCTCTCGGCAGCACTCCCCTCAACCTTCTCACTTTTAGCGCGAGGCGCGCGTGCTTGTTTGGACTTTGAAATGTGTTGGCTTTGTACAACGAACTCTGCTCTAGTAGAAGGGAGGTTGCCACTGTAATTATGTGAGGTACACGCACGAAAGACTTGCTGACAATTAAAGAAATAGAAAAGAGTGCCATTAACGACATGCAGGTAACAACAGCGCCACACCTTATTGTGTTAGCGCTTTTAAATTATTCTGTTATACTCCAACATGTTGCCGTCTTGTGGCCTTTGGCCAGATTTTTTCTGCTGGAACTACTACTGATACCGTACTGCATAGGGATGGATGAAAGTCTATAGAACTGCACCATATTTGTGCCGAAGCAAATGCGCCGCATTTTAAGATTAAAAACAGCCCCACCCCCCAATAAAAATAATCTAACATGCAAATGTTTCGGAACACAGCACAATTCGCTCCCTTTTCTTTCCCTCGAGAAAGCTGCCCTGCCTACAAGCTTTCAATTCCAGTCACCACATCAACCTTGGTCTCGAAGGTGACACAACTTTTACTCAGAAAGAGGGTATCCTTTGTGGACCCCACTCATCACTGGAAAACATTGACTACCTTGAGTGGGCTCACGTGACTGTCAAGGTCGTTGAAGTAAAAACTAAAAAAAAAAAAAACACATACAGGGCTGAAAACATCAAATGACAGTGCAGCAGTTTTCCGGGCCCGGGACAGAACAATAGTTTAGTTTCAACGGGGCGCCTACTTCCTAGAGCGTATTATGCAACTTGCCTCTTGGCTAGATGCTTCTGTGCGTTATAGGAGGTGGTGGTCCAGGCGCTTTCCAGCCTCGCAGAATGAACATCTGAAGCGTTCACTGATCTTCTTAAAATAGAGTGGACTCTGGAAACAAGCAAGGCAGACTGGGCTGGAGACAGTGGTTTCCATTAACAAATCCGGGGTCTCGCGCGGTCCTGTGCTAGGATTAGTGAAAGTGGTCCAACTTTTTATCGGGCGATGTGCTAGCTCAAAATATGATTGTTCAAAGTTGGTGCTTTTGCTAGGAAAAAGCTATCTACTTCAATGGAAAATTCGCTATCTTGGAATAGGGATTTCTGCATCCCCTAACAGGACAGATGAAGCACTGGTCAGACTCCACTCCCATTTCGCATGTTAGGCAGGTTAGAATTTCTTGCACATTAGTCTTCTCTGTTGTATTTTATATCACACGGGAGAGGGACTTCTCGTGTTTTACATGAAAGGGGAAAGGGCGTTGTTACACTGTCGCTTCTTCCTGTTCCATAGTTTTCCTCTGTTTCCTGAGCCCTTCAGTTTTTATTCCAGACAGGATCCATCAGAGATTTTCACACAACGAGTCTCCCCCGCAGTGTGCTCTTCCTAAAGATGTCTGCACGCTCACCCCACATTCTGCCTGCAGATTGAAGGCTGCTGTTTGCATGTCATCACATTCACATAACATCAGTGGAAGAGCTCGAGTGCTCCTGTGTGTGACTGCTTGTGAGTGGAGTGTGTGCGTGCACGAAGGCGACTGCTTGTGGTAGACTGCGCATGTGACGTATGCAGCTGCTTGTGAGTGGAGTGTGCACGTGCACAAATGTGACAACTTGTGAGTGGAGTGTGCGCGTGCACCAGTGCGACTGCTCGTGAGTGAGTGTGCGTGTGCACAAGTGTAACTGCTCGTGAAAGGAGTGTGTGCATACAAGAGTGTGAATGCTTGTGAGTATTGTGCATGTGTGCGACTGCTTGTAAGTGGAGTGTGCGAGTGCACAAGTATGACAACTCGTGAATGGAGTGTACGGGTGCACGAGTGCGACTGCTTGTGTAGAATTTGCGCGTGCAGAAATGCGACTGCTCGTGAGTGGAGTTTGCACGTGCATGTGTGTTTGACTGATATTGTGTGTAGTGTGCGCGTGCATGTATGTGACTGCTTTGAGTGGAGTGTGTCCGACTGCTTGTGAATGGAGTGTGCCGTGCATGTGTGTGACTGCTCGTGAGTGGAATGTGTGCGAATTCTTGTGAGTGGAGTGTGCTGTGCATGTGAGTGACTGCTTGTGAGTGGAGTTTGCGCGAGCATGTGTGTGACTGCGTGTGAGTGGAGTGTGCGCGACTTCTCATGAGTGGAGTTTGCACGTGCATATGTGTGACTGCTTGTGAGTGGAGTCTGCGCGACTGCTCATGAGGGCAGTGTGCATGTGTGTGACTACTCGTGAGTGGAGTTTGCGCATGCATGTGTGTGACTGCTTGTGAGTGGAGTGTGCGCGACTGTCCATGAGTAGAGTTTGCACGTGCATGTGTATGACTGCTTGTGAGTGGAGTGAGCTAATGCATGTGCGTGATTGCGCGCTGCGCATGTGCACTCCTTTAGTTAACTTTCATAGGAATGGAAATCAGGAATTTGGTGCATAAAATTTGTCGGTAATTTCACTTTCTTTTGCAGCCGATGTGGGTCCTTTTTCCCCCATATTCGCCGCGATTCTGAGCAAATCATTTAATCTCCCCATAACTAAAAAAAATACAATGAATGGGACCTTGTGTAATGTAACGCGCTCCACTATCACGGGACGAGTTCGCACTACAAAAAATGGAGAGAATGTGGATTAAATGACAACGCGAATGATGAAAAAGCCAGTCGTGGGCTAGGAGTCACAAGGAATCCTCCTGCATGCTAAGCATGAGGCAAAGTGGACCATTGTCCAGGGACCTTTCGGAGGGAGAGCAGGTGCTGATAAAATGATTGCAACACTAGTGGTAAAATTCTCGTTTTCTCTCTCCTCCCCCTCTCTTCCCCTCTGTCTTTTTCTCGATCTCCACATTTCTCCGGCTTCCTGTACCTCTCCCTGCATATCCCTATGACTACTTACGGCCTTTCTTCCTACCTTTCTTTACCTCACCCTTGCTACATCGTCTCTCTCCCTACCTTACTCACCCCTCTCTACGTCTCTCCACTTCTCGGGCTCCCTTTAATTTACCCTGACACCCTGCTGGTTTCTTTGCCTCTTTCTCTCGTTACCTCCTCCCCTCTTTGTCTCACCTTTCTCTTCTTCATGTCTCTCTGTCTCTCTAAATTATTTAATCTTATCTTTCTCTCCCCAACAACGAAATCTACACTTTCTTATCCACCTCTGCCTTATCTATCCCTCTCACTAACTACTTGTCTCCTCTCTCTACCACCCCTTTTCTTTGCATGAACTATCTTTCTGTGGCTTGTCTCTCTCGCACTTCACCTTTTCCACCACACCTCTCTCTCCTTCCTTTCCTCCCAGCATCTCCACATTCCTACGCTCATCACTCCCCCACCTCCCTTTAATCCACATCCATATGCCACCTCTGTTTACCTGTTTCTCACCACCTCACTTCTCGCTCCACCACCCTGTGCCTACTTCTACATCTCTACCTCTAGCCTCCTGTCTCTACCTCAGCTCTCTCAAACCCACCCCTCACGAGAGCTTCAATGAGACGAAATTGAGTAATACATAGGATGACCAGATCATGAGAACCAAAAACCAGGATATTTTGCAAAAAAGATGAAGGACTCCAGTTTTCCATCAACGGAGCGGAACGGAGAATTGGGAGGAAAGGACTACAGCAAATTGCTTCAGTAAGGAATTCAATAGCCAGACACTTTTGAGGGCTTGTGAATTTCGATGACCTATTGATTCCTATACGGGTTCTCATCTACTCCCCCCTCCCCCGTAATCTTGGCCTCTCACATGCCCCAATCATTCTCTTTATCACTCTCAATGGAGCCCTCCCTCTCCAGGCCTTCATCTTCCCCTCCAGGTTTCTGGCTAACTTCTCACCTGCTTCACTGTGTCCCTATAGGCACCCCTCTGGATGCCTGATATACCGCTCATCTCCCAGAAGTCCAGAACGATGAAAGGGACACATACTCGGCTCGTTGCTAGGCAAAAAAGTTTGTATTTAAAAAAATACTAGTTGGAACTTATGAACGAGTGGTGAAAACGTAGCATTTGTAATAAATGGAAGATTCTTGGCAGGGCAATAAGTAGGCTGAAAAAGTGGTTTGTGAGGGATCTGTAAACCAGCATGACCGAAGAAGGATAAATATGCGTATTTCCAAGAGACATTGCCTATGTAATTAAGCATGTGGCTTCAATCAGGTAAACTAGATTCCTGTGCTTCCCATGATGTGCCATGCGACCAGGATTTTGGTGCCTGTCTGTGAAATTTATTTCTATTTTATCCACCAACAATCGGTAACAGGCATGCACCTAAAATAAGCTAGACCTATTGGCTTTGCCAATGCTTGTTAGCAGAATCAGACAAATGAGTAACAACAATGACTTTCTCAATTGCTCCCCACTTCTTACACAAATCTTTCTTATGCACCTCTGACACCTCACTTCCTTTCTCTTCAGCACCCTCTTTTCACTATTCTGCTAGTACATCTTTTGTTCAACATCCCCCACACAACTCACCCATTCACTTGAAAGCACTGCGTTTTCTTTTACTCCCTCCCTGTCCATATTTCAACAGCTGTGTACCTCCTTCAAACACTTTTGCACAGAATCACAATTAGAATTGGCACACATGGCCACTGCTCTATGCGATCTGCAGAGAGGCCAAGGATTGGATGAGCATGTATTCTGAACACATTTATGACCCACTGACTGGCACTGTGAGAAACTGGCATTTCCACATCATCAGCCCCAGATTTGTCACTGATGACCCGTTATAAACACCCACCTACAACCTGATCACACACAGGCGAAACAGTTCACAGTGCACACAATGCAAGAGTAAACATGATGCATGAAAATAAAAACATATGGGGAGAAAAACACACTCTTAAAGAATGTAAGATTAAGTAAAACATGAAGTATGAGCAAGGACTGTGCCGGGGTCATGGATTACCTTTATGGTTTTTACAACCATTATCCAGAAATCAATGAGAACCATGCCAATATTCTGATATTATTCTTGTTGTACACATCAGGCAATATTGCCCATCCAATACAAGATTAACAGCTACGATCACTGTCTTGGCAGCAGTAATGAAACAAGCATTGGCATAGCCAATAGGTCTCGCTTTTGGAACCTTATAACTATTTAGTTATGCAGCACAATATCCTTGGTGCATCAACATCAACTGTTGCATGGCTAAACACTTATAAGGTCCCAAAGGCGAGACCTATTGGCTATGCCAATGCTTGTTATTAGGTCCAGTCTAGAGTCAGCGTGCATTCCTAATGTGGCGATTGAACACACCCACCACACTCCCAACGCTTTTCATTGGTTGCTTGGTCTGCCCTTACAAATTCCATAGTTTTTGTTCATGAATAGTGTCCATTTATACCCCCTTGTGGCTGTTTTGTTCCCACCCTGGCTACTGGTCCTGCAGCATGATCCTTTCACTACGAGCCATCTGTTTTCTTTGTGTGTATTACTTAACCTTTCATTACCTCCTCGTCAGACCTCCCCGTCACAGTCATTACCATATGAGCAATAGCTCCTCTCCAGAACTTCCAAGCAAAACACCTTAGCCCATCGCTACCCTCCAGGCCACTCCCACATCCTGTGGCATATAACCCTTGACCCAAGGAAGCACATCCTGTTGTTTTTTCTGCGAACTACTCCTTGCAAGACTCTATGCTGTTTACAGGTGAGTGTGCAACGGTATGCTCTAGCGACCGTTATGTGGGTTTTGGGGGTCAAGTCCCTGCTTTAGCGAGACAGTGCTGTCGTTTGCAGCTTACTGCCTGTCGTCCTTGTAGTTCTTTGTGGTTTCATCATGATTAGGTTCCCCTCTTCCGGGTTCGATCCCCTGCTGTAGCGGGGACCTCCTGGGGGTGTGGGGGATTTGTGGGGCACATTGCAGCACTTTCCTGCACGCCTGGGGTGTGGTTGGACAGCCCCTCCTCTGGGACAGCGGGCTCTGGTTTCGGAACACGGTCCCGGCTGCAGCGCATGCACGTTAGCTCTGTGCTTTCAGAGCTGGTTTACTGTGGGCTCCTGCGTAGCACGGCGACAGAGTGTTGCCTACGGCTCCTTTGCCGCAGCCGGGTGCTGAGCTGGTCCGCGGGAGGGGGGCTAACCTCCACAGTATTATGCAGCTGGTACTCACGGGGAGTGCATAATGGGGCATTTCGGCATTTCCGCTGTCCTACGCGGCAGGTATACAAGGTTTTGGGCTGGGTCCCTGTGGCCCGGTGATTGGGGTCTCTCCCTCGTTCGTCTAAGATGTCTGGTGAGTCTCTCTGGCATCGTGGTTACGGTCACAGTCTCATTCTCCATCGGTTATGTGTTCGTGTCTGGTGTTTCACTGCAGGTCATGCTTTAAGTTTGGCTTTTGGTCATTTCTGCACTGTCTCGCTTTTTTCATGGACAGTGGATGGTCATGGTTGTCCTGCATGGGTGGCATCTGGTGATCTGCCTGGGGAATTTAGAGCCTGGGCCTCGCTAGATCATGGTTTTTTTTATATGTGTTGGGTGTCCAAGTTTGGTTGGCTCCTGGGATGACCTCCAGGCCTGGTGGTTTTGGATGGTTTCGCTATGTGCCTGCCTGGGGTTGGCCCTTGCTGGGTTGTATTTTGATTGGTGCTGTCAGTAGATATATATATGTCTGTGTGTGCTCCTCTGGCCATTATTCATCATGAATGGGAAGCAGTCAGAGATGAGTGGGATCACGGAGAATGAGGTGGTGGTTGCGGGGCCTTCTACAGCGCCTTCATTACCAGAGGTGCAGCATATGATTGAAGCTGTGGTAGCGGCGTCTTTCTTGCTAGGGAAGCAAATGGGCCTAAGTGGCAGAAGTTGGATGCCCCGGCTGTCCCGGATCCTGATGAGGTTGTGCGGGACTATTTGGGGTTCTTGGATCCCTTGGCGGGTGATGAGTCGGTGAACTTTTTTGCCATTTATCAGTGTCGGGGGCCTGAGTACCTTCCCACGTATCTGTGTGGATTGTGTTGGAAGGTGGAGGGAAGAATATTGACATGCATTCTTTTCTTGGGTTTCTGGCGGGCGATATCCTTTGCAGGGTTCTCGGAGGAGTTTCTGCCTGTGGTGAAGGTAGAATCCCTGCTGGCGGGTCTTGCATCCCAGAGCCTGGTGGTTTCCGGGGATGTGGTTCCCTCTGATCCTGGGAAGTAGCGGGTTGAATGGGCTTTGAAGAGGTCCCTTGCAACCTCTAACCTTGGGGTTCGTTCTGCGGCTTGCTCTAGCTACCTGGTTCTGTCTCTTCTGAGGGACTGTCAGGGTGTTTCAGAGCAGCTCTTACAAGAGAAGGACCCCTCGCAGTCTTTGACTATGTTGGAGCAGCGGTGCGCTTCCTGGCTGATTTGTCCTTCGATTCTCTTAGTGCTGCAGCTGCTGCGGCTGCTGCAACTGCTGCGCCTGCTGTGGCTGGGGCCTCAGTGGCGGCTAGGAGATGGTTGTATCTTCAGCCTTGGAAAGCAGAGGTAGCGCAGAAGCCTGCCCTCTTGAAAATTCTTTTCATGGGCTCTAAACTGTTTGGAGATCCATCGGAGACATTGATTAGAAAGACGGCGGAGGAGAAATGTTGTTGCCTCTGGTCCACTCTTCACAGAAGGGGAAGTTTGCTGGGTATAAGCGGGCTTCGGACGGGCGTTTCATTCTCCATGGCCACCCAGCCCTTTCATGGTGAGGGACGTGACCGGGGTGTCCCTTCCTTCCACAAGTCCTAGGGTCGGCATGGTGCCTCCATTTCTTCGGGGCCTTCCAATACATGACTATATGTGAGGGGTTCGGATGTGACGCCAGTTAGGGGTCACCTCAGGTCTTTTTTTCTGGTTGAGGGGGGCCCGTTTGGGATCGATGGGTCCTGTGGATTATCCAGCTGAGATATCAGATCGAATTTTGGGTTCCACCGGTGGTTGTGTTTGGGTTACCTCTGTTCCCAGATCTCAGGTCAAGTACCGGGCTCTGTTGGACGGGGTTCATGACCTGGTTTCGAAAGGGGCTGTGGTGAGGGTGCCTGGGAGTCAACAGGATTGGGGGGTTTACTCGATCCAATTTCGGATCCAGAAACCCAATGGGGACTTCCATCCTGTTCTGAATCTGAAGGCGGTGAATTTGTGCTTCCCTCAACGATCCTTCAAATTGGTGTCGCTAACATGTTCCGGTTCATGTGGCTTCCCTGAGGGTTCTACGGTTCTGTGTGAGCGTCGGTTGTTTCCAATCCCAGGTATTACCATTGGGCCTGTCTGCCTCTTCTAGGGTGTTTTCCTACAGTGTTGGCACCTTGGGTGGGGTTGTTGCATGCTAGGGGGGTCCAGGTGTTTCCTTACTTGGATGACTAGTTGATATCTTCCTCTTCTTTCCTTGAGGCTCATTCACACACCCAGGAGGTGTTCTGTCTCCTTCAGCAGTTCGGGTGGATTCTGCACTTGGAGAAGTCCCATCTATGCCCCACTCAGGGACTTTCGTGAAATTCCTTATGTTCTACTGCCAGATGTCCTGAGAGTTGTAGGATAACTGTGAACTCCACCCATGATGCTTGTGTAAAGGGACGTACAGCATGTTCCATTGCAGCTGGATGCCAGCCATGTGCACTTGCCTCAGCATTATTTGGCATGATGCAAAAAGATGGGGGCCCAACCCAAGGCAGAGAGGGTTCCTCTGAGACCTCCTTATCACCGAGATATTCACAAGTCTTGAACTGAATTAATGCCCAGGAGGGTGAGAGACCCCTCTGCACCATTGTAAAAGATGCCTCGACTTGACGCTTCAGTCTAAAGTGAGGCACTAGATGAGGGGGGGCTGAAGAAGAATCTGTCTGAGGGCCTGCTGGGCTCCGCCTGAAAAGCCCGTAGGGCTGGGCTAGAGTCAGGACCTCTGAAGGTCAGGTGGTACTGGGCAGTGTCCGCTACATGCTACACTTGTCTTTAAGTCCCACATATACCAGGTTTAGCGATGATTGGCATGTAGGCAGAGGGCGTAGTCAGTCACAAGCCTGTTTCGCTTCCAACATTCTAGTGGGCAGCCTTCAGCCAGTCCTGTTTTCTTGGCTAACAGTGCTACTCATGGTGGCTCATGTATGCTGAGCTTGGCCATTGCACTGGCTAGAAATATGCAGCACAATTAGCAAAATGACGATGTATAGAAGGGAACTAGTCACATTTTCAGCTGGTGTCTAAGTATGCCATATGCAAGACTGTTCTGTACATTTGATGTGGTTATGCTGTGACCAATCCAGATAGGTTCATCAGAGCTGCAGTTTCAATGCTTTGAGTCACTCTTCCTAAAGTGCTCAGAATAGAGGAAATGCTTAAATAAACATTACAGATGAGTGGAGTCCCTTGGCCCATCAGCAGAAGAGATTGCGTGCCAGAAAAGAGTTATGAAATGAGGAAGGAGGAGAAGGCAACCTGCAAGCGATTTAGGTCAGAAAAGTGAATCCTGTCCCAAAAGAATGGCATTCAAATGCAACCTCTTGCAGCAACAGGAAGGTTGTGAAACGGCCAATGGGAAGGGAGGTTGCACAGCACAAAACGTTAACAGTAGGTAGTCAGGAGCCTGGGGGCGAGCTGGAAATGTACAAACTTGGTACGTTGGTTTCATCATGCAAAAGTGTGCGCAACTGACTAGAATTAAAAAAAACTAATTTTGCACCCACGTCTAACTGGTGGCGTGGAGAGGTCCTGTATGCACGTAGACAACCAGAAAACAATCCTACAAATGCATCTGTGCTAAAAAGGACCGGACTAAGAGCGACTAGGAAAACTGTGAAGCCTGCGCCTATATGGTGCAATATGTATTGCACACGGTAATTACTGGGTGTATTAAACTTCGTTTAAAAATTTGACAGGCCAAAACTTCTGTAGTTAAATAGTTAAAAAAGACCCCACATATATCAGGTCATGTTGATTTTATGGCACCAAAATCAGAACTATTGCCACATTTTCAATGCAATTTTGGAATAGGCCTTAATTATTGCATCCAACACATTTTGAATACCTCAGTGTCCAGTATAATTGGCTGCTATAATCATTTGGCATAAGTGTTCTCAGAACACCTAAAAAAGTACTGATTCATGTTACCAAACCAAGCGCCCTATATAAAATACAGAGTGTGTAAGAAAATGGGTGACCGGTTGAGGGGGTGAAACCCTACTCAAGCACCAACCACAGTTTATTGTCAGGGTGAAGTGACAAGCAAACCCAAATTTAACCTGTGCTTAACACTCTGGTAGCTTGGCACAAAGCAGTCAGGCTTAACTTAGAGGCAATGAGTAAAGTATTTATGCAGCATGTCAAACGGTTATAAAGTGAAATACAACACAAGAAAAATCCCACACCAATTTAGAACAAGCATTGGAAATGCAATAGGTCTCACATTTGCTTAAGTTAGAGCTATTGGCGTTGTAAATGGCGTTGTAAATGACAATGTCTTTTAACTATGTGTGATGGAGTGTATGTTGTGTGTAGAGGAGGGAGGAAAGGCTGTGAGTGGGAGGGAGGCGAGGCTGTGGGTGGGAAGGAGTCGAGGCTGTAAGTCAGAGGGAAGAGATGCTGTTAGTAGGAGGGATAAGAAGTTTTTAGTGATAAGGGGGAGCCTCCCAGTAGGAGGAAGGAGATGCTGTCAGCAGGAAGGAGGAGAGGCTATCAGTGATAAGGGCGAGTCTTTTAGCGGGAGGGAAGAGGGGCGGGGAAACAAACGAAAGAGTAGCAGGTAAAGGGGGTTTGGTATCTGCACAAGCGGGGAAGCTGGTGTAAGAGGCACAGTCACTGGAGACACAAGAGGGGATATGTTAGATGCTGCAGAATATTCAGAAAGAATCGTGTCTCACCAGCTCGTCTCCAGACAGTCTCAAACACTCCTGTTATGTTCACTCAGACATCCTTTCCTATCCGCGTCTTGTCATTGTGCACGTGTTCACCGCCCCCCAAACACACAACACTGCCACTCACCTGTAAACAATTACATTTTCTTTAACCTCTTCTGTGCCCATGACGAGATAGTCTCGTCATGGAGCACGGTCGCGCTGTGCCCATGACGAGACTATCTCGTCATGAAACCCGCCCACTAATGTAACGCCCGGCACAGGAGGGGGAAAGGGCGTGGCACAGAAGGGGTTAACTTATGCCATGTCAATATTTTGACTACTGTATTCCTCATTAACACATTTGCACAGAAATCACAATTGACACTGGAGTATGTGACCATCGTTAGGTGGACTGTGCAAAGAGGCCAAGGATTGGATGACCAGGAAGTCTGAATACGTTTATGTCGCGACACACAAAATGAGAACCTCGCACTGCATTGAGCATCAACCTGAGAGCTCTCAATTGTGGCCTTTTATTGACTTGAAGGCGACGCGGTTTAAAGCATGCATTAAACAAAAGTAATATGCTACAAACAAACAAAATAATGCAAAAGCGCAATACCTTGGAATTAGCTAACACTTTTAACTTTTATTGAATGCAAGATTAAATAGAACATAAAAAGTAAGCAGGAACTAAATTGTTCACGTTGATTACTGTAACATTTTTGTTTTAACAATTATTGTTCCAAAGTCAATTGGTGTTTTTGCCATTACAGTTAAGGACATGAGTATGTTGCCTCCTATAGGAACTCGTTTCAAAGTTCATTTTTAATTACTGCTATGTCTGATAACCGGAAGGACGCAACCCACATAAAACCCTGGGCACACTTCAGCAATAGACCTGCCATTAAAATAATCTTCAAAAGTGTTCATTTGGAGCTACTTAGAAAAAAGAACTGCAGACCAAGCACTAGAACTAGCAGTCACGGCAGCATGGACCCCAGCAGCTGATCAACAACCAGCGCAGTCAGGCAGTGGGAGAAGGCATGCAACACACAACAGATGCTGAAAGAACAGGGGAGCACTTGTCACGATCTCCACATGCTAATATTGCTGCCGGTGAGCTTTGTTTACCAAAAATATCCTTCCAAACTGTCACACAACGTCCCAGGGTCCTTGAAAAATGCATATCGGGCAACCACTTCTTTAAAAAAAAAGTGCTTACCCAATAATTAAAAGACTGCCGCCAGTAAAAGATCCAGTCCGGGTGGGCGGGGCCAAAAGTGGACAGGGTGGTAACAAGGAGGGACTAAGAAGCATCCTTTACAATAGAAAGCCAGCGTTTACCCTTAACTATGACGCAAGCCAATTGGAATAAGGGGCGGGGCTTCAAGTCCCCTTCTCAAAGTGTATTGATGACAATAAGCACTCGCAGAGCGAGGAGTGCATGCACGCTACAGCGCCAGGTCTGCGAGACCTAAAAATAGATTAAAATTTCTTCAATAAATTAAGACCAGAACAACAAAACCGGAGATATGCAATTTTAAAGATTTAAGGTGAAATAGCCTCAAATTGCACTAAGCGTCAACTATGATTCTGGTCGCACCAGATTGGAACAAAGTCACAAGTTCAGGCTCACTGTAATGGAGCATGGGCCAGATTTCAGAGACCAAGTTAGGCTGCTTGAATAATATAACTTAAATCCTTGTTGTAGAGCATTGCAAGATCCCGTGCTGAGGGTGCGTTTAGCACTGTGGTTCCGATGGGCTGAGACAGTGGTGCAGAGTCCTGCATTGAGAGTGCGCCGTACAGCAGCCGTTCTGTGGAGCTGTGGGCTATGATTCGAAGTCTGGCATTGAGGATGTGTATCGCACAGTGGTTACAATGTGGGGCTGCAGGGCCATGCGTTGCGCTGCGGTGGTTCCACTGGGACGACTGCTGGTCTGGCAGAGCACCTTCAGTTCCACTCCCAAGGGTCCGGGGTTAGAATGGCACCTCTTGGTGGACAAGACTCACAGCTGGCAGAATCCAGGGTTCAAATGTGTTCGAGCTTGAGGCTCCGATCAGGAGGCCAGCCAACTAGCCCTTGGAGCCACTCTGGTAGTCCTGAGTTCAAGGTGCAGGTTCAGCCCTTCTCACTCAGGCAGGAAGGCAGCAGGGCAGCAAAGTAACAGTCCTTATGGCAACACATCAGCCCTCCTTCTAAGTCTTACACAGGTCAAGATGTGCCCTGAAGAGTAAGTCTAAGTGTTCAAAATTGATACCTGGTGCCCATTTTGAAGTAGAAGTTTCCAGAGACTTCCATCCCCAAAGGTGTTTGGAATTTGCTCCCTCCCTGTCCTGGCCCAGTATGTCTGGGGACACAAAAGACTAGTGTTAAACACTTTGTGAGGGTGCTCAGGCAGAGCCTTCGTGATGTGCAAGTGAGGTAGGTGACATTTCCACCCTCTTGTTAAGACTAAGTGGCCCATCCTGCCAACACCCATTTCCCGCTGTGCCTCATTGTCTGGGAGCAATACACACACCAAATGCTAGCTACACTTAGTCATGTGACCCAGGAACAAGCTACAGGCACCAAATGTTAAGGACAAGAAATTGGCAGCATTCTTAACGTGGAATTTGCAGAGTTATGTCTTAGAATTCGACTTTACCATTAAAGAGGGTTTTACACCTGTTCCTTATTGAATGTTAGCACATATTATATGTAATAGGTAACCCAGAGTTATCCTATAGGAGAGGCAGGCCTTAAAGTAGTGAAAAATGAATGTAGGAGTTTTTAACTACCAGTACATTTAAAACTTGGAAGCACATGTTCAACTTTTTAAATACACAGCACTTTGCCCTTTGGGCTGTTAATGGCCTTCTCATAGGGGTGACTTGTATGTAAATAAAAAGAAAGTCGCGCCACTCTCCCTGCCAGTTTCAAGGCTCAAGTCTGGCCGAAACCATGCTTTACAAGAGATGAGCTGTTGGCCTTCAACGCAGCAGGTAAAAAAAATTGGTGTATATGATTAGACCCTCACTCCATTCTGGTAAACTCTAAACTAGCCTGCCAAGACTGTGGAGCACTGTTAGTATACGTCGAGTCACAGAAAAATATCACATCTAAGATCACCTCAAAGGTTCAGATACATGTCATCGCGACTGGAAGGAAATCGTGCTGTGCACTTGTAAATGCTTGTTCCCTAGTGAAACACTGTACAGAAGTGTCGGTCTTTGGTGATACCTATGAACCATCTCTGATGTTTGTCACTGAAGCCTGGAAAGACCTTACATCTGGCCCTGATAGGGTAGCAGCTATCCCGAAAGGGTACGCTATCTACAGAATGGATCGACCACTTAAGTGGAGCGGTAGACTTGCCATAATTTATACGGATGAAATGGCGCCATTTTTCTATCCAGCGCCAACACCACTATGTGAGGCAGTTTCTTTCTATATTGAAGTTACTAACATTTAGACTTACAAATCCTTACTGCTGAATCGTCACCCTGGCCCCAGATTGAATTTTCACAGGATATTAGTGGCAGATTACAGTCCAACATTCTCTCAAACAATTACACTGTTTTAGGGGATTTTAATTTTCTCTTAGAGTCACAAACAGACATTGTTAGACCTGGCACCTTGGCGTGAGTCTCCCTTCCTCTTTTTGTCGGTGTGCCTCATGTGTTTTTGTGGTGTTGGCCGCTCAGCGCGCTGTGACACTGCCAACCAGTGTCGCGGTGCAAGTGCTCCCTATGTAAATTGTATATGTTGGTTGGATTCCCTGATTGGATTGTTTGGTTTACTGTCAGACCCCCGTAAAGTGCGCCAGGAGCGCCAGGGCATGTAAATGCAAACACCGCTGTTGGGCTTGCAGCACTGATTGTGCCACCCACAGAAGCGGCCGGTAAAATACGTCTAAGGTCTGCCATCGCAGAACCTGCGTGCAGTCGGGTACTGACATGCTGACTGGCAAGTGCCCACACTTGCCGGTCCCTAAACCTTCCCTTAACTTCATGTTAGTCACCCCTCTGGTAGGCCCACGGGCAGGGTGCGTTGCAAGCATAAGGTAGGACAAGCCTGGATGCGTGGCATGTCCTAGTAGTGAATGACCGCCATCTTGTTGTTCACTACTGTAAGGCTACCCTGTTCTCATAGGCCAGTATGGGCGGCCTGGATTGCTACACCCTATGATCCTAACCGACCCAGGGAACATGGTAGAAGATCGAGTTTAGTATGCCTGAACTCGGAATAATAAGGTACATCTTTTCGTAAGGTTTATTTTAATATTCCGCGTTTGCAAATGCCGCTTTTAGAAAGCTGGCCTTTGCTTGCCTAAACATTTCAGCCCGCCTCTGCGTGATGTGTATCTGATGTCTGGCTGGTATGAGTGACAGGGCTGGGGGAACCCAGCTGGGCAGGGCTAGGTAGCCTGGTGGTGAATAGGACGATCGACAGGTAGATGGGTGGGAGGAGTGCTCCTAGGCTCTGAATAGGACAGTGCTCTGCCACCTCAATGCCGGCTCCGCCCCCTGTGGAGCGTCTGAGGACTCTGCCCTGCACTCTGAAAGGAGAAGCCTGCATCGCGTAAACAAAGTGCTCAGAAACCGGACTGGACTAGGCAAAGGACCCCCTGGCCTGGGAGAACAAAAGATTTGCTGTATAAATGGAGGAGCCCTGCTCCTAAGAAACTAGATCCGCTTTTGACCAAGAAGAATCTCTGCCTGAGGAGGAGGCACCGGGAAAGCTGTAGGAGGAAGACTGTCCCTATCCTGGGGGATTGGCCTGCAGTGGTGACCTTGCTGCCAAAGGGGAGAAGAGAAACTGTTGCTGAAGACTTTGCTTTATTTTTACTTTCAAGACTTGTGCTTTTCCAAAACGATCTCCAAGGGCTTGGAACTGAGCTTGCCCCCTGAACTGAGCCCCAGGACCATTGGGCTCTACCTGATCTTCACTCGCCTGCCGCTGGACTGTGGTGTCCTTTCCCTCGCCGGAGCTGTGACCCTCGTGCCTCAGTCCCTCCCTGAGCCGTGACCAGGACTGCTTAGCCGCCCCCGCCTTGGGAAGAGCCTCGCTCGATCGGAGCCGCTCCCCCTATGCTGTGCTGGGCTGCCCCTGTCACCTCGCTCGCCGGAGGCTCGCTGTGCACCTTCACCCTCCTGCCGGAATCGGCGATTGTGAGCATCTCCAAGCCTCGGACGGCCCGGACGTATCTGCGTGCCCGGCTGCCCCGCTTTGTTCACCCGCCACCTGCAACACCCGCTCTTGTCGTGAGCCTGAAGATCAGACCCCCATCGTGAAGTGTGGGAACCCCGGACGCCGCCTCGCCCTTCTGTCGAAGAGCCGCTGAAATCCCGCACCCGCCTTTGCGTCAAGAAACAAGGTACTGTACTTACGAACTCGACCGCTAGCTCGCATCGGATCCAGGGTCCGCAACGTTCTGATTTCCCTGTCATCTACCGTGTGCTTCCCGGTCGCCGCTTCAGCACGGAGTGCACTGAGGCCTACAGTTACCTTGTGCCCGCCTAAAGAACTTTCCGTAACAAAGAGAACTTTACCGTATCCCTAAGAATTGTGGCCCCATCAGTTCATCGTTACTGGGCCTTGTATTTGAATCTGCTGAATCTACATAAAAGCTATTTTTATATACTTCCTGATTGGTGTCCGTTCGTGGTGCATGCAAGGGGTTTACTGTATGTGTAATTGCATTTGCTTAACCGTGTACGCCTGAGACTTAGCCTAGACTGCTCGCGCCACGCACCTAGAGGGTGAGCAGGGGTTATTCTGGGGAGTCATCCTTCGCCCTGACAAGAAGTAAAGGGTCCCTGCTTGTTGTGGGTTCACACCTGCGTCAACCAGAGCCCCCTCATTTCTAACATTGGTGGCAGCGGTGAGGATTTACGGATTTGCATTTGTGGTTTGCGTATAGTGAATCACTGATCACCACGTAGTGAAAGCAGACCAGTAACACAGCCACAAGACTAGAAATTGTTTCTGTTTTGCCAAGAATCTCCGTTGATTAAACCATGCCTGGTTCACTTCCCGCCGGAAGGGCAGCTTCTATCATCTCTGGATTTGAGGACATAGATTGGGAAGAAGACGCACTTCAGAATCATACCAATGAAGAATTGAAAGGTTTTTGCTCCAAGTTCAGGATGGCCCAAAGTGGATTAAAAAACAAGGCCCAACTCGTGAAGGCGCTGAGGGCCTGGTATGAGTCAAAGGCGCCAGAGAATCAGGTGGAAATGGTTCCACCAGAAAGTGTCCATGAGTTTGGCAGAGGCCTGTCGCCAGAAGAATTGGCAGACAGGGCAGCAACCCGGGCACACGAGGTGGAGATGGCAAAACTTCATGGGCGAATGGATATGGAAAAACAAAGGTTAGCCATGGAAGAAAAGAAACTACAATTAGAGCATGACATGAAGCTGAGGGAGTTGGAGCTGAAAGCAAAAAGTTTGGAGCTTAATCCCTCTGGTGGCAGCACACCGCCAGTACCGGCGGAACCAAGAGTTTATATTCCCAAGGATGTAGTGAAGGAGTTCTTCAAGAATGACGACATCGGGCAGTGGTTCAGAGCCTACGAGGTAGCCATGTCTTCCCACCGTGTCCCTGAGAGAGATTGGGGAGCGGGGTTGTGGGGACGGTTCCTGAGTGAAGGGCGGGACACACTGTTAGATTTACCTGCTGATGTTCATAATTCTTATGCCCATATGAAGGAAGCATTGATGGCTAGGTATGGGTTGACCCCTGAGTTATATAGACAGAGGTTTAGGGGTTGCACTAAGATTCCCAATAGTACGTATGTGGAGTATGTGACTTTCTTTTGCAGAGCGCTGGATGGTTGGGTAAAGGGTAGTAAGGTAAATGATTATCAAGGGCTTCTTGATTTAATGGCATGGGAGCACTTGTCCAGTAATTGTTTTCCTGAGCTACGCCAGCACCTGATAGATAGTAGGCTGACTAACCCTAGGAAGCTTGCTGAGGAGGCAGACCGCTGGGTCAGTACCAGGGTCCACAAGGGTACCGTGGGAGATTCCGCCAAAGGTGGGCAGGGTCCCCAGCAGAAGAGTGGGGGGGACAGGGGTAAACAGAAGCAGTTCAAAAAAGGGCCCCAAAATAGTCCCCAAGGGAACCAAGGGAAGGGTTCTCAGCCTCCCCCACCCCAGAAACCGACCGGGGCCCCGACAGGTCCTCCTGTTCAGAAGGGGCCCGTAAGATGTTACAGGTGTAACAATTTGGGGCATTTTGCCTCTGATGTAAAGTGTCCGTTGTTTGGTAAACCAGCACCCACTGGTGCTCCACCCCGGCAGGTGACTAGTGTAGCCTTGGGGGAGAAGAGGGATGTCCAAGGTGGGTGGGGTCCCGCAGAGATGTCCCTGGTCTCGCTAGGAGACCGTGAAGTGGTCCCTCCAACCCAGCTGCCTGAGAACACTAAGAAATACAGGCAGTGGGTGACCATAAATGGCCATAGGGTGGAAGCTCTTAGAGATACAGGAGCCAGTGTGACAGCTGTCAGGTGTCACCTGGTGTCTCAGGAGCAGGTGGTCCCCAATGCATTCTATCCCGTTGTTGCCGCTGACAACACCGAGAGGCACTGCAAGGTGGCTCAGGTTCCCTTTGAGTGGGGGGGGTCTCTGGTACTCTTCAGGTAGCTGTGAGGCCCGCCATGCCTGTAGACTGTTTGTTAGGGAACGATTTGGAGAGCTCACCTTGGGCTAAGGTGGAGCGGAGTGCTCACCTGGAGATGTTGGGTATGCCGGATTGGGCGTGTGTCACCACACGGTCCATGGCAGCCAGTAGAGGGACTCAAGAGGTCCTGGAGCCTGAGAGGGAGGCCCAGGAACCGGCCTCAGAGAGAAGGAGCAAGGGGCGCGGGAAGCCGGCCCCTGAAGTTCCCACGGTCCAGGAGGAAGCAGACCTCGAGGGGGATGCCCTGGAGCCTACAGGGGAACAGATAGCTGAACTGGGAGACCTGCCGGAGCTGACCCATTGGCAGCAGGAAGGGGGTCCCTCCAGGGAGGACTTTTGCAAGGCACAGAAGGAGTGCCCTTCTCTCATAGGTATGCGGCAGCAGGCTGCAGACCAGGCCGCAGGTGATCAGTCAGGATCGCATTTCGTTTACTGGGAGAACGACCTCCTATATACAGAGCCTAAGGTTGCTGAGCCTAGGTCAGCCCGTGCGCTGGTGGCACCCCAGGACTTCAGAGCCTTCCTACTGGGGCTGGCTCACGATGTGCCATTGGCAGGGCATTTGGGGCAGGACAAGACCTTTGAAAGGCTTGTCACCCACTTTTATTGGCCTCAAATGCGCAGGAGTTCGGACACTCACTGCAGGACATGCCAGACTTGCCAGGCAAGTGGAAAGAGTGGAAGGAAGCAGAAGGCTCCACTCCAGCCATTCCCTGTGGTCGGTACCCCATTCCAGCGAGTGGGGATTGACATTGTAGGGCCACTGGACCCCAGGACAGCGATGGGCAATAGGTTCATCCTGGTCCTGGTGGACCATGCCACACGGTACCCGGAAGCCATTCCTCTGAGGACAGTGACGGCCCCCGTGGTGGGACGTGCACTGAGGGCAAATTTTCTCCCGAGTGGGATTCCCTCTAGAGGTGGTGTCTGACCGAGGTACCAATTTCATGTCCAAGTACATGAAATCTCTTTGACAAGAGTGTGGTGTAACCTACAAGTTCACCACACCTTACCACCCCCAAGGAAACGGGTTGGTTGAGAGATTCAACCGAACCCTCAAAGGCATGATAATGGGCCTAGAAGGACCCATGAGGCGTAAGTGGGACGTCCTCTTACCATGCCTTCTCTTCGCTTACCGTGAGGTGCCACAAAAGTCTCTGGGGTTCAGTCCCTTTGAGCTTCTGTATGGTCACCCAGTCAGAGGACCTCTAAGTCTGGTCAAGGAAGGCTGGGAGCAATCTCCCAGGAAACCTCCCCAGAATGTATATAGCTACATGCTGGCCTTCAGGAATCAGACTAGGCGTTTCAGGCAACTTGCTGAGTCAAATCTGGAAGCCAGCCAGGAGGAGATGAAGCGGTGGTACGACCAGAATGCCACTCTGGTAGAGCTTCAGCCTGGGCAGAAGGTATGGGTCTTGGCCCCCGTGGAGCCGTGTGCGCTCCAGGATAAGTGGACCGGTCCCTTTGAGGTGGTGGAGCGCAAGAGTCCTGTTACCTACGTGGTGGACCTGAAGTCTCCTAGGAACCCCTTAAGGGTCCTACATGTCAACCGCCTCAAGCCCCACTTGGAGAGGTCCCAAGTGGGCATGCTCTTGGCAACAGATGCTGGAATGGAAGAGGAGACAGAACCTCTTCCTGACCTTCTGTCAGCCAAGGAGCAAGATGGGTCAGTGGATGGTGTCATCCTCTCTTCCGCCCTGACCCCTGAGCAACAGAATGATTGTCGCCAGTTGCTGGGACAATTTTCTGATCTGTTTTCCCTGGTCCCTGGTGTCACTGATTGGTGCGTCCATGATGTAGACACTGGGGATAGTCCACCTGTGCGGCACAAGGCCTACAGGGTGACTGACAGGGTGAGGACATGCATCAAGGAGGAGGTCTCCAAGGTGTTTGCCCTCGGGGTAATTGAGTCTTCTAGCAGTCCTTGGGCCAGCCCCGTGGTCTTGGTCCCAAAGGCTGCAGCGCCGGGAGCCACACCCGAACTCCGGTTCTGTGTGGACTACAGAGTACTCAATTCAGTCACTAGGACTGACGCCCACCCCATCCCCAGAGCTGATGAGCTCATCGATTGGCTAGGGGCTGCCAACTACCTCAGCACGTTTGATTTAACGTCTGGGTATTGGCAGATCGCCTTGACCAAGGGGGCCAAAGAGAGGTCAGCATTTTCCACCCCAGATGGGCACTACCAGTTCCGGGTTATGCCCTTTGGGATGAAGAATGCCCCTGCCACCTTCCAGAGATTGGTCAACCAGGTGTTGGCTGGGCTGGATTCGTTCAGTGCAGCCTACCTGGATGACATCGCGGTGTTCAGCTCCACTTGGGAAGAACACCTGCGATACCTCTGGGAAGTGTTGATGGCGCTGCGCAAGGCAGGCCTCACGATCAAGGCGAGTAAGTGCCAGATCGGGCAGGGTTCCGTGGTGTACTTGGGACACCAAGTTGGGAGTGGCCAGGTGGCACCCCTTCAGCCCAAGATAGAAACCATCCTGAATTGGGAGGCGCCCAAAACCCAGACAGAGGTGCGAGCCTTCCTAGGTCTCACCGGGTACTACAGGAGGTTTGTCAAGGGGTATGGCAACATGGTTGCCCCCTTGACAGCGCTGACTTCGAAGAAGCAGCCCAGGAAAGTGATCTGGACTGACACCTGTCAGAAAGCTTTTGAGGCCTTGAAAACTGCTATGTGCATGGCGCCCGTGCTCTTGGCTCCCAACTTCTCCAAAGAGTTTATCGTTCAGACAGACGCTTCAGAGCATGGTGTGGGGGCTGTTCTGTCACAGATTAATGAGGAGGGCCTAGATCAACCCGTAGCCTTTCTTAGCAGGAGGTTACTTCCACGGGAACAGAGGTGGAGTGCTATTGAGCGAGAGGCATTTGCTGTGGTCTGGGAGCTGAAGAAGCTAAGACTCTACCTATTTGGGTCTCACTTCCGGGTTCAGACGGACCACAGGTCCCTCAGATGGTTGATGCATATGAGGGGTGAGAATCCAAAGCTGTTGAGGTGGTCCATTTCCCTACAGGGTATGGATTTCACGGTGGAACATCGCCCTGGTACAGATCACGCCAATGCTGACGGTCTGTCCAGATTTTTCCGCCTTAGTGATGAGGAACTCCCTGGGGTAGGGTAGTTCTCCCCACTTTTCAGCTGGAGGGGACACGTGTTAGACCTGGCACCTTGGCGTGAGTCTCCCTTCCTCTTTTTGTCGCTGTGCCTCATGTGTTTTTGTGGTGTTGGCCGCTCAGCGCGCTGTGACACTGCCAACCAGTGTCGCGGTGCAAGTGCTCCCTATGTAAATTGTATATGTTGGTTGGATTCCCTGATTGGATTGTTTGGTTTACTGTCAGACCCCCGTAAAGTGCGCCAGGAGCGCCAGGGCATGTAAATGCAAACACCGCTGGTGGGCTTGCAGCACTGATTGTGCCACCCACAGAAGCGGCCGGTAAAATACGTCTAAGGTCTGCCATCGCAGAACCTGCGTGCAGTCTGGTACTGACATGCTGACTGGCAAGTGCCCACACTTGCCGGTCCCTAAACCTTCCCTTAACTTCATGTTAGTCACCCCTCTGGTAGGCCCACGGGCAGGGTGCATTGCAAGCATAAGGTAGGACAAGCCTGGATGCGTGGCATGTCCTAGTAGTGAATGACCGCCATCTTGTTGTTCACTACTGTAAGGCTACCCTGTTCTCATAGGCCAGTATGGGCGGCCTGGATTGTTACACCCTATGATCCTAACCGACCCAGGGAACATGGTAGAAGATCGAGTTTAGTATGCCTGAACTCGGAATAATAAGGTACATCTTTTCGTAAGGTTTATTTTAATATTCCGCGTTTGCAAATGCCGCTTTTAGAAAGCTAGCCTTTGCTTGCCTAAACATTTCAGCCCGCCTCTGCGTGATGTGTATCTGATGTCTGGCTGGTATGAGTGACAGGGCTGGGGGAACCCAGATGGGCAGGGCTAGGTAGCCTGGTGGTGAATAGGACGATCGACAGGTAGATGGGTGAGAGGAGTGCTCCTAGGCTCTGAATAGGACAGTGCTCTGCCACCTCAATGCCGGCTCCGCCCCCTGTGGAGCGTCTGAGGACTCTGCCCTGCACTCTGAAAGGAGAAGCCTGCATCGCGTAAACAAAGTGCTCAGAAACCGGACTGGACTAGGCAAAGGACCCCCTGGCCTGGGAGAACAAAAGATTTGCTGTATAAATGGAGGAGCCCTGCTCCTAAGAAACTAGATCCGCTTTTGACCAAGAAGAATCTCTGCCTGAGGAGGAGGCACCGGGAAAGCTGTAGGAGGAAGACTGTCCCTATCCTGGGAGATTGGCCTGCAGTGGTGACCTTGCTGCCAAAGGGGAGAAGAGAAACTGTTGCTGAAGACTTTGCTTTATTTTTACTTTCAAGACTTGTGCTTTTCCAAAACGATCTCCAAGGGCTTGGAACTGAGCTTGCCCCCTGAACTGAGCCCCAGAACCATTGGGCTCTACCTGATCTTCACTCGCCTGCCGCTGGACTGTGGTGTCCTTTCCCTCGCCGGAGCTGTGACCCTCGTGCCTCAGTCCCTCCCTGAGCCGTGACCAGGACTGCTTAGCCGCTCCCCCTACGCTGTGCTGGGCTGCCCCTGTCACCTCGCTCGCCGGAGGCTCGCTGTGCACCTTCACCCTCCCGCCGGAATCGGCGATTGTGAGCATCTCCAAGCCTCGGACGACCCGGACGTATCTGCGTGCCCGGCTGCCCCGCTTTGTTCACCCGCCACCTGCAACACCCGCTTTTGTCGTGAGCCTGAAGATCAGACCCCCATCGTGAAGTGTGGGAACCCCAGACGCCGCCTCGCCCTTCTGTCGAAGAGCCGCTGAAATCCCGCACCCGCCTTTGCGTCAAGAAACAAGGTACTGTACTTACGAACTCGACCGCGAGCTCGCATCGGATCCAGGGTCCGCAACGTTCTGATTTCCCTGTCATCTACCGTGTGCTTCCCGGTCGCCGCTTCAGCACGGAGTGCGCTGAGGCCTACAGTTACCTTGTGCCCGCCTAAAGAACTTTCCGTAACAAAGAGAACTTTACCGTATCCCTAAGAATTGTGGCCCCATCAGTTCATCGTTACTGGGCCTTGTATTTGAATCTGCTGAATCTACATAAAAGCTATTTTTATATACTTCCTGATTGGTGTCCGTTTGTGGTGCATGCAAGGGGTTTACTGTATGTGTAATTGCATTTGCTTAACCGTGTACGCCTGAGACTTAGCCTAGACTGCTCGCGCCACGCACCTAGAGGGTGAGCAGGGGTTATTCTGGGGAGTCATCCTTCGCCCTGACAAGAAGTAAAGGGTCCCTGCTTGTTGTGGGTTCACACCTGCGTCAACCAGAGCCCCCTCATTTCTAACAGACATCAACACAGTGGCCTTATTGTAAACCATGTCAGGCCTAGGCTTCACACAAATGGTTGCATGCATGGAATCTTTACCAATAACACCTCCTTAGTTGACATAGGTATTCTGCCTTTAACTTGGACCGACCACAACACAGTTTTATTCAAGCTGATCTGTAAGCAGTCAACACGCAGTAAAAGCTCCTCATTCTAAACCAACCTCACATGCTTGGCAACTAATTCAATCTGACTCATTTAATCAAATTCTAGAGGAATCCCAAAAAGAGTGGTCAGAAGATATTGACTCAGCCATTTTAAATTATTCACACTAGCTGGATGCAGCAGCTAGCATGCTGGCGCCTTTCAGGGTGTCCAAGCCATGGAGAGGCAAACTTTCATCCTCTTAGTTTTCTGTGGAACTTGGGAGCCTAAAATAAAGCTGTAGAAGGCAAGAAAGAAAATGGAGAAAAGATTATAATGACTAATAGAAAATAAAATACAAGCAATGTTTGGCATGATATAGTTATGATAGTAAAAGAAAAGCCCCCTACTTTACACAATAAATCGAGACTGCAAACAATTCTACAAAAAAATTATTCCAGACAATATTCAAACTGACAGCTGTCGCAACCAACAAACTGGTGGGTATGAGCCAGTCGTTCTGCAACACCCTGGCAGATTATTTTCAACATAAAGTGGAGGAGGTGTACAACAGGTTATTTACCATTGTCACCATCTCCTCTGATGGAACGGCTTCCTCCACTACTTGGGCTGAGACTGAAAGCTTTAGAGTACACACCTCCATTTAAGGAGGATGTAGCGACACTCATTAAATCCACTAAATTCGGGTCGCCATACGATCCTTGTATGATGCTTCCCTGAATAAAAAAAAAAATCCCAATCTCAGTTCCATGGACCCCAATAGCTATCTCTCCATTTTGTGACTACCTATGCCGACAAGATAGTTGAAAAGAAAATGAATTAACAATTGGCTAACCATGTTCAAAATAATTATCTCCTGGATCCATCTCAATTTGAATTTAGAAGACTGTCTCTCGACCAGGAGGAAAGGCTTCACTCATCATACTAGATCTATTGACTGCGTTCGATGCTGTCTACCATGGGCTGCTGATAGATCATCTTTTAAAGATTGCTGTTAGAGGAACAGCCTTTTATTTACTAATCTCTCTCCTTTTTGGTCGAGAGCAGTCAGTAGCACTTGGAGAATTTGTCTCAACCTTTCGCTCTACCGTCCTGGGTTCACCCAGAGGTCCTCGCTTAGTCCAACCTCTATGTAAACTACTTTAGCTGATTGTAGGAGGCTGGCTTGGTATACTCACTTATATAAATGTAGTACCCTGCACCAATTCAGACCACCCTTATGGTGATTTTAGTGGTCTTAGACAACCTTAGAAAGCTCTCTAAGGTGTAGCTAAGGAGAGCAGCTTTCAGGCTTAGTTAAGAAGGAGTGTAAAGCAGCCTGTTTTACCAGTACTTAATCAGGTTGAGTGAAAAAGATCCACACGGAGTAGTTATAAAATATGTATTTATTATAAACACTCACTAACATATTGCAATTTCTCCTACCTGGAGATATAACCACAATACACACAATGCTTCAACAACAGAACAGGTAAGTAGCAAAAGTCGCCAGGGGGAGACCAAATCATACATTAAAATAGTGGAATGCAAACCATTACCTAAGTCGAGACTGGACCCAGAAGACGTAGAAGAGCAGGGGACCCAAGGAACCACCCAAGGTGAGTATTAAGGAATCCCACGAAGGCCGTGTGCAGAGTGGGAACACGACCGCGTGCTCAGTGGAAGTCAATGGATAAGTTGCGGTTGCAATTTTAAAGAATGACTCTCCCCAGTGGACCCTGAGGAAACCACGTGGAAGATGGAAGCTTGGAGAGTCACCTCACCCATGGATACCCCAGTAACCAGAATACCTACACCAGGGAAGCCAGGTGCATAGGTGCGAAGTGACGTCAAAAACAGCCGTAGACAACATTGGAGGACTTCAAAAAGATGCCACTGGCGAAGAAAGTGAAAGTGTCTGGTGGAACCCAAAGGTGGATTTAAGATGAGAGGTACCTGCAAGCAGAGGGGACAGAATCTATGCCACTCAGGAGTGACCAGGTGGCATGGAAGAAGAATGCCCACGGATGTCAGAAGATGCAGGAGAGTTGACGGTGCCCTTGGAGCAGCAGCTGTGCGGACCAGGCGACTCTGTGGAAGACCAGGAGCCATTCACGAGCTGTCCCACGTTGGATGTCAAGAGCTAGGGGGTTGGTGTCCGGGAGCACCAACAAGCCTTGGCAACGGCAAACAGCGTAGTATGCGAAAAAGGTGCAGTGTCGGGACTGGCAAGGTCTAAATGACTCACCATGAGCAGCTAAGTGAGAGTAGGCCCCGAACAAGCAGGGGAGCCCACTGGAGTCAAAGTAGACCTTCAAGAGGACCCACAGGCTGGAGGCACAGGAGTCGCAAGAGGGCCTTGAGCAGCTTACCAATGAATCAGGCTCACGGTGTAGAGGATGTGGTGAGGATAAAGATCTTGATTGCAGGAGATGCTTGAGGCTGGAGCTTCTTTTGAGCCCGAAGATCTCTGAAGGAGAGAGTCAACAAGCCTTGACAACGGCAAGTCAACGCGTTGCACAGGGGTACTCCTCCAGCGGTTCCGACGAGGGATACTGGCTTCAAACTTGCTGTGAAGACAATACAGGCCTCGAGAGAGTTGCAGAACAACCACGTGTGTTGCTGAACCTTTCGAAGTCTGTGGGAGCTCAGGAACAGTAGACCCATCAGCTTTGAGCGGTACCTGCAGATGCAGGGTAGTGACTCCTTCACTTCAAGGGAGATTCCTCCAGGTGTTTTGGATGTCCACAGGCCTTGTGAAGAACCTGTATGGAGCAAAGGGACAGGCGTTGCAGAAGACTGGCAGGACAACAAAATCAGAAGCAACAGGAGTCTTCCTAGTTGCAATCTTGGTTCCCAAAGTGAAGTCCAGTGAAGTCCAAAGTGCCCAGATGGTTGAATGGGTTTCGGATCTGAATCTTGTCCCATGACAAATCTAAGGAACCCCCCACAGGTAAGCCCTTAAGTACTCTAAGGAAAGGGTTGGGACGATTCAGGGGTCCCTCCCAGAAGAGGGGCTTGACAGTGGGGAGGATACTCACATGTCCTTTATCCAGTTTCACGCCAGAGCGAGGGCCACTGGCTCCCTGAACTGGTTTTAACTGGAGTATGCAAGGAGGGCACCAAATGTGCCCTTCAAAGCAGTCTAGTGGCGCTGGCAAGCACCCCCATCCTGTCCCAATACACTAAGTCCTGTCTGGGAGGTGGTCACACCTCCCTTTGATAGAAACCTATTTTCCTGCATTCCCCTGCTCGAGCTTGGCTCAGCAGCAGGAGGGTAGAATCATGTCTCTGGTGGGCAGCAGCCATAGTTTGCTGGCTGGGTCTAGACGACTGGTACCGGGAGCACTGAGGGCCTCCAAGAGGAGCTTTACGGTGTTAGGGTACAATTCCAACATGTTTGATACCAAACACAAAAGGGTTTGTCACAGCTAGTTAAGAGATTGTCATCGCGTAATGACGCATGGCCACTCTATATATCGTAATGGCTGATGAACTTACAGAGAATGGACCCCGTGGATTGTAGGGGTGTCCTGCTCATGCAGGGGCACCCTCACACTTATAAGTGAGCACCCTGCCTTCAGGATTGAAAGGCCTGCCTTAGGGGTGACTTATAGGTTTTAAGTGCAGTGACCTCTGATATAAGGAAACTTGTATCTGTTGTGAGTGGTGCTAGCACCAGTTTACACAGGCTGCAATGCAGGCCTGTAGTCACAAATTGAGTGGCCTCCCCTGTGTGGCATAATACATGCTTCAGCCCATGAGAGACCCCTAGTGTACCTATGCCCTGGATACCTTAGCACCATATACTAGGGACTTATCAGGGTACACCAGCAGCCAATCTAGAGCGTACCTAACTACTCACCATGTCCAATTTAGGTAGGAAGCACAGAGACTGGGTTCCTGGTTAGTATGATCCCAGTCAGACTTGCCAGTAAAACATAATGACACCAGCAAAAAGTTGGGGTGACCATGAAAGCAGATCCTACTTTCCTACATTGATCTAATAAAACCTTTGGATTTTCTCCCACTTCATATGCAGAAGACACTAAATTGTTCTCTCCCTGGCCAGCAGTGACAGTGGCACAGGGACTAGATTTTAAGACTGCATGCTGGTGGCCAGTGGTTGGATGAACAAGACCTGCCTGAAACTGAACTCCGGTAAGATGGAGGTTTTGTTATCTAGGACTTTGGTTTCTTTCTGGACCCCATCTTGGTGGGCATAAGAATTGGGTGCACTCCCTACACCGGTTAGGAAAGCGCGGACTTTGGGAGTACTAATTGATGACAAACTCACATACACGGATCAAATGAATTTATAGTCATTTCTTCCTCCTTTCACATGTTAAGGACCATAAAGAACATTTTTCTGTATAAACCGCCACACCTACAGAAAATGCTTCTCTCCTCTCTTGTGCTTTCAAAAATTAACTACAGCAATGGTCTGTATCTTAATATGCAACAGCTTTTAATAAACCTATTGCAAACTGTGCAAACTGCTGTTGAGGATTCCTAAATTTCACTCTGCCTCAAAATCCATCAGAAAACTGCACTGGTTACCAGTTAGACAAAGGATCACATTCAAAGTCCTCTGCATCGCTTCTAAAGCATTGCACAATTTGGGCGCAGACTATCTAAAAAATGGCTTCAATTGGTATACCCTAGGTAGGACATTACGATCCGTGGCGGCCAAATATGCTGTAGTCCCCAGGTTCAAACTATCCTCATGGGGAGGCAAAAGCTTTGAGATGTGTACAGCCAAAACATGGAATTCTCTACCAATTTATACCAAAGCCATGCTGAACCTGTTAGCCTTCAGGAAAGCCCTGAAAACTTGGCTGTTTAATACTTATTGAGGTTCTTCTCCTACTGTATAACATGGCATGAATTTATCTTAAATAAATAAAAAGACAAGCAACGTTTGGCAAAACAGGAACAAGTTGCTTTAATCAAAGACTGCTGTTTGGAGAGGCTCTACAGAGTGCATCTGCTCAAAGTCTCTTAGCGTACAAAGTTTTGGACGTCATTATATACAGTTCATGAGGTACAATAAAGCCATTTCCACATTCCAAAAAAGCAACTCAGTCATAAATTATCCATCATGGACATCTGATAAGGACACAGAAGTCTCTCGACCTCGGTAGAGAGCTAGTGTGGGCCAGTGGGTACGTGTCCAGATGTCCGGCATGAGGAGCGCATGATCACTACGTGTGGTGTGCATGTCATGTTCTGATTGGCTGAGTGTTTCTATCTACATGTTAATGTTAAAATATCTATAAAGCGCATAGCTTCCCAGGGGCTTCCCAGCGCTAAATGAGTGAGTTGCGGAACAAGGAGAGTAGGGGTAATTTTAATGGTACTGCTGAAAGATCCATGTATTCATATTTTTTCTAAAACTAGATTTCTGCTTTCAAGAGTCTTAGTTCAAGTGGAAGTGAATTCCATAACTTAGATGCCAAGTGTGAGATAGATCTACCTCCCATTCTGGCTCTTCTGATTCTTGTAGTTCTGAGAAGACGTTTATAGTGTGATCTTAAAGATCTGTTGGGGACATTTGGCACAATCATGTCTCTGATTTTCTAGGGACCTCTGTTGTTTATAGCTTTCTGTAAAGCAAAGTGCCTAAAATGTGATTCTGTCCTCAATCAGTAAACAGTGGAGTGATTTCAGATGGTCCCCCACTAGTTCATGGATTGGAATCTTACACAGAAGTCTAACTGCAGCATTCTGCACCACTTGAAGTTGTTTGATAACATATTTGGTGGCCCCTAAATAAAGGGAGTTTCCGTAATCTAGACATGAGGTTACCAAGGCATGTATTACTGTTTTTCTTAAGTCTTTTGGAACATGTGGTATCTAGCTTTGTGGTATTTTTGGGGAACAGAAGCCCTGGCCAAACATGTTTTATTGGGACTAATTTCCTCACAGCTGTTTGGGGTGCAACTATCTTTCTGTGGGATCGATCAGGGTTTTCCCTGGGTGTACGTTTGTCTTTAGGTTAAGAGAGACGCCACCTATGATCTTGTATTCGATAGACACGGGTGTGGGTTGTAGGACCTGCCTAACCATGTATCTCTGACTGGGTTAATGGTGAGGTCACCTTGGGTGAATCTGACAGCAATGATGTGAGTTCATCAAACTCCTAGGAAAAATATGGCAGTCACTGGTATCATTTATATTGATTTTCTCAACATTGTGCATACAGTTATCATAACGTACGTTGACATCATCCGTACTGGTATTGACAAGGTTATGTTTGCTTTGGTCATAATGTACATAGACATTGAACCCGATTCACAAAAGTAATCTGAGACAAAATCCTAACTATACGACTTTCGGTATTCACAGAAGGCATTTAGGAGTACTAAAGTTAGGATTTTGTCTCAGTTAATCTTAAATTTTGGTCTTAAGTTAAATTTAAGACAAACTTAAGTTTTATGACTAGGATTTTGTCTCAGTTAAACTTAGGTTTGTCTTAAGTTTAACGTAAGACCAAAACTTAAGATTAACTGAGACTAAATCCTAACTTTAGTACTCCTAAATGCCTTCTGTGAATACCGAAAGTTGTAAAGTTAGGATTTTGTCTCAGATTACTTTTGTGAATCGGGCCCATTGTCATTATTGGCAGCAACAATATTATTGTTCGAGCATTGATTATGACATACATTGATAACGTTATTGCTAATGGTGCTGCTGTGCGGGCACAGGTTACGGTATACATTGACATTGCAGAGACATGGTTATGCAGGCATAGGCTAGGGCATACGTTGGTTTTGCATTCATTTCTATTGCCGTTGTTGGGCCTGCACATATCATGATATTCACTGAAATCATATTCACTCGTTCCAGCATCACCCCCCTCCCCAGTTGATTCTTAAACTGCTCTCTGCTCCCCATATGTCATGACAGTTCTATTATTTGAAAGTGTTTTTATGGTTGTAGTGTCTGTTACTTTCCCCCTATCTATGTGCATACTATCAAACTTGAGGACAACTTTTTTACAGCAAGAGACCCCCACTTGTGGGAAACCACATAACCGAAGTACAACAATGAAAATCTGCATAAGAGACGTGAATAGTTTGGACACCCATAAGGGGATCCACGATAAAGATACTATGCAACCAGTTCTGCTCCAGGGTACATTCCTTCTTCATCTTGGCTTTAAGATGATGCAGTTCTTGGACAGCATGAGCTAATGTCCCATTGTCCATGTAATTTCCAGGAAGAAAAGTAAAATAGGAAGCACCAATCTTGGCACACACCCCACCCTCCATCGCGGTCATCAAGTCCAACACGTACCAATGTTACATCACAATAAGTCAGATATCTCTCAGTTCATCCTTGATGGTGTTTGGGCCGAGCTCAGCATTGTTGGTCCTCTTCATCATCTCCC
The DNA here is from genome assembly GCF_964204655.1 of Triturus cristatus. NCBI lineage: Eukaryota > Metazoa > Chordata > Amphibia > Caudata > Salamandridae > Triturus > Triturus cristatus. The sequence goes on along the minus strand of NC_140590.1, from coordinate 133,639,461 downwards.
ACCTTGTTATTTGTAGCCAGCGGGTGTTTATTTTTTTGCATGGTGAAGAATGGTATTGACCCTCTGGCTTTTACTTGAGTCTCTGAACAGTCTAAATTCTTCTGGAATGTCCTTGTACTGAGCCCAGCCAGAATAATCAGCAGCTCTTCTCCTTCGAGCCTGATGCAACAGAATTGCTTTCATCTGTAACTTATTTTGAGACCACTCAGACAGAACTTCTCCAGGGATGACCAGGGTTGAGGTTACGAGGGTGCAGAGGCCCAGCCATCTTGGGACGAGCTGAGTATAGACAAGGTTGCCACACTGCCAATAGAAATCCATTAGTATGGAAGTGCCCCATTGCAGGTCCGGTATATGTAGTACCATGCCGTAGTTCTCATTGTTGCCCAATGGAATGGTTCTTTTGCCTCTGAAACATAAAGAGTACAGTGTAAGCATCCGTTCAATTAGGGGTTTCCCTTTACCTCCCAACTATGAGTACCTATTGATCTTGGTATCCTAGGTTTCCTAACACAGGATGTCTATGCTGCAGTTTCCCCCCTCACATTGGGCTAATTTACCCCTGTGTGATTGAGATGCACGGCCCTGCACTGCAATTCCATGTCCGGGGTCCGTTTGTTGTTAAAGAGGGTAGCCCCAAAGATGTTAAGGGCAGTCCTGAGAGCGCAGATGTAGGGGAAGCAAACGTATTTGTGCACTGGTGCGGTGGTCTTGCTACCACCAGGATTCTCTTTGCTACAAAGTCTCAGGGCCAAATAGTGTCCTCCCCTATGGTACCCTTTCTGCACATCTTGTCTTCCACTCATTGGATGTCACTCAGCTCGGTGAAGAGATACAGTGCAGTGGGCTTGGTCTCATACCGGGTGATGTTTACTGGTGTCTTATGGGGTTCTACCCCTTTGGGGTGGATATTTGCCTTGATTCTACATAGGTACAGGTGGACGAGGCACTTTACCTTTTCGGGCGCTATCTCATGATAAGTAAAGCCTATTTGCGCCAACAGTGTGTTGTATCAGCAAATAGATAGAACATGACTAGCTTGTAGTTTGTGTGCCTATATTGGTCATATGCTGATTCCAGGTGTTGTGTAAGAGTGCGCTGTGTAGTGCATGAGGAATACTAGTGTGTGTTTCAGTGTAGGTATATGTTATGTAAGAGAGGTCTCTGTGCATACGTTGTAATAATGTGGATGTAGTGCTCATGAGAATCGGCATTTTTGAGCCCTGGAGGGGCTTGAGAGCAACCTGGCTAAGGAGAGTGTGTACAAAAAAAAGAAACCGCATAATTTAGGAAGCATCTGCAGGATCGTATTCAGGGGAGATTGCTGATGTCTGGGCGTCCAGATGTGTCTTGTCCTGGTGCGGTGCAAAAAAATGGCTCTTAAATGAGGTTGCAAAAATCAGTTTGTAATCTGTGTTACTTGATTGCTTGGTCATGCCAAAGTCTTTTGAAAGTTTTGGTTGAAGAAAATAGCAGGCCGCGGCAGTGTTGGTGCACTTGCAGTTCGATCGCAGACCTGTAGAACAAGAGCTGTGGGTTGTAGGTTAGTTTGGAAAAAAAAACATTATTAGGCAATTGCAGAACATTCCTAAGTTTATTTGAGGCTGATATGTTCTACGGTTTTGCTGGAGAGCAATTTTCCTTAGGGGTGTGGAAGGAGGTGGTAGAAGTTTAGTGGAACAGTGATGTTTAACCCCTTCGCTGCTAGGCCTTTCCCCCCCTGCGCTAAGCCTTTTTTTGGCTATTTGGGGTAGTTCGCGCTTAGGCCCCTGTAACTTTTTGACCACATAAGCTATCCACGCCAAATTTGCATCCTTTTTTACAACATCATGGGGATTCTAAAGGTACCCAGGGTTCGTGGATTCCCCTGGAAGGCACCCTAAAATTAGCCAAAATACAGCAAAATGTTGTGTGTTTTTTTTAGAAATAGGAAAAAAGAGCTACAGATGAAAGCGTCTGTTTTTTTCCCTGCAAATAGTATCAAAAAAGGGGTTATGGTGCTGAAATCACCATCTTTCAGGGACAAGCAGACTTTTGTCAGAAACCCAAATGTTTTTACACAGTTTTGGCATTTTTCTGGGACATAGCCTATTTTTGCAATTTTGTGTGCTTTCAACCTCTTTCCAGTAAATGGTAGAAATGAATATAAAAGCAATAATGGACCCTGGAAAGCTATACATTTTAGAAAAGTAGACAAAAATTCTGAATTCAGCAAGGGGTCATTTGTGTAGATCCTCCAAGGTTTCTTTACAGAAACTTATCGTTGAATATAGGAAAAATTGGAAATTAGTTGAAAAAAAAGCCATTTGTGTCAACGTTTTCACCTGTAACTTCTTCTAATTATGACAGCTGTTTGAAAGCAAGATACCGTTGCCTTTGCTGGACCTTTCTGGTTGTGGGGATATATAGGACTTGTAGGTTCACCAAGAAGCTGACGAACCCAGAGCCAATAAGTGAGCAGCGTCTTGCAATGGTTTTTTATTATGTATCGGGTATATAGCAATTAATTTGAGAAAATATATACATGGAAAAATCGGTATGAAGGACACCTATGTATTTCTGCAATTGGAATAAAATATAGAGTTTAGAAACAGTAGATATTTGCACATTTTCGAAATTGTGAGTATCCATACTAGCATGAGAATTATATGTCATTTTTCAAAATGACTTCTTCTTTACACATTGTCTTTCATTTGGAAGGCAGAAATGCATTCAAAGTCAATAGGTAATAACAGCTGGTCTACAATTCTGTGTTGCCCTAGGTTTCCCGATAAAAATGGTACCTCACTTGTGTGGGTAGGCCTAGTGCCCACGACAGGAAACGGCTCAAAACGCAACGTGGACAAACTTTATTTTTACAGTGAAAACTGACCCTTAGCTGTAGATTTTGAACCCTAGCTCTGCCGGCACCTAGGGAAACCTAGCACACCTATACATTTTTGAAAACTAGACAACCAGGGGAACCAGGATGTGGTGACTTGACTGGCTTTGACCAGGTTCTATTAGCGAGAATCCCTTGCAAACCTAAAAATGTGTTTAAAAAAACAAATTTTCCTCACATTTCTGTAGTGGAAAGTTCTGGAATCTGTATGGATGCACAAAATTCCACCTACCCCGCGTTTGCCAAAGTCTTCCAAAAAAATGGTACCTCACTTGTGTGAGTAAGCCTAGTGCCCGCGACAGGAAACAACCCAAAACGCAACGTGGACACACCACATTTTCACAGTGAAAACTGACCCATTTTTTGAAAAGTGCCTAGCTGTAGATTTTGAACCCTAGCTCTGCCCGCACCTAGGGAAACCTACCAAACCTATACATTTTTTAAAACTAGACACACAGGGGATTCCAGACGTTTTCTTACCCAGAATCCCTTGCAAACCTCAAATGTAGCTGAATAAATCACTTTTTCCACACATTTTTGGTGGGAAAGTTGTGGCATCACCAGGCTGACACAAATTTCCTACCAACCAGCGTTCCCCCAGGTTTCCCGATGAAATAGTGCCTCACCCGTGCGGGAGGCCCAAGTACCCGCGACAGGCAGCAACCCAAAACGTATTGAGGCGACATCAAAATTGCCTATCACAAAAGGACCTGGTTTTGCAAGGGGCGGTCATCTGGGTTTTTTGCCCCGTGCTCGGCAGCCAGCTAGGGAAACCTACCAAACCCACACATTTCTGAAAACTAGACACCCGGGGAATTCCATGGAGGTATGGCTTGTGTGGACCTCCCAAAGTTTTCTTACCCAGAATCCCCAGCAAACCTCAAATTTAGCTGAAAAAATCACTTTTTCCACACATTTTTTTGTGGGAAAGTTGTGGCATCACCGGGCTGACACAAATTTCCTACCACCCAGCGTTCCCCCAGGTCTCCTGATAAAAATGGCGCCTCACTCGTGTGGGAGGCCCAAGTACCTGCAACAGGCAAGGGCCCAAAACGTATTGAGGCAACAGGGGGGGCAGAAAGACTGTTATTGTCCGGTGGGGTTGGAGGCTTTGGCATGCCTATATTGGACAGCCCCCACCCCTAATTTATGTAATAAAATAAATCCCTGGTTTCTAGTGGGCTTTCTGCCCCCCTGGGGTGCAGAAAGACATGACTTTTGTGGGGGGGGAGGGAGGAGTGGGTGCATTGGCATGCCCATCTTGGGCAGCCCCCACCCCTAAATTAAATGTAAAAAAAAAATACCTGGTGTCTAGTGGGCTTTCTGCCCCCAGGGCGCAGATTTAGGGCTACTGCCCCCAGTGGGGGCAGAAAGACTCTAATTGTGCAGGGGGGTGGAGGCATTAGCGTGCCCATACTGGGCAGCCCCCACCCCTAATTTACATAGAAAACAAATTCCCTGGTTCTAGTGGGCTTTCTGCCCCCCCCCCCTCCCCCCCGGGGCGCAGAGTGCCCATCTGCCACCCAGGGGGGTCAGGAAGACTGAATTTAGCCCCAAAAATATGGGGGAGAGCAAAGGCCCTTGCCCAATGGGCCGTTCCCCCCGGTGCCTAGTGGGTGGAACCCTGCTTGGGGATCCACTAGGGAGGGGTACCATTGGAAAGGGGAGATTCTCCCCTTTCCAACAATACCTCTCCCCAGTGTTTCGGTGCTCATGGGTCTGAGATAGCCCCACGAGCACTGAAACACTTTTCAATCTAATGACGACAGAGCGCCACGCACGCGATCTTCATTAGATTGAAAACCAGTGAGGGGCCTCTGGAGTTTGGGGAAGCTCTTCCCCACCTCCTGAGGCCCAAATAAAATGGAAATCCCTCTGCTGTTAGCAGCAGAGGGATTTCGTGCCCCTGTCCTCATGACGGAATGGTTCCGTCATGAGCACAGGAGCACCGGTACTCATGACAGAACCATTCGGTCATGTGCATCGAAGGGGTTAAACTAATTTGAGTAGGTGCTAGAATTTTGGGGAGAACAGTGACTTTTAAATTTGTTTAATGTGATTTATATTATGGGTTTCCCCCCACTTCTTGGCGCTCCATGAACAGTACCCCAGCTCACCCAGGCGTGCTGCTTCGGTGTGATGTTTTTACTGGTGAGGGTGTCCTTTTGACCTGCATGGGCAGTGTGCATTTGTGAGGAGAGGCGGATGTTCAATTTTCAGCTTATGTTTCCGTTGACACTTGCGTGCCCCTTGGCTCTAATTTTTAACTGCATTATTGGGTGACGCCCTTTTTCTGGAAGTATCAAGAATCTTTGGGCTATTTTGTGTGGGCCCCAGTGGGCTGGACCTACGCTTTTGGGCATTGCTAATTTTAGTCAAGAAATACTGGAGGTGGCTGGAAGGTTGTGTGTGGACCCTTGTTGGAACCTGCTGGGAAAAATGGCTAGAACTATGTTTGTGTGTGATGTTTTTGCGGCAAGAGTCGGGGGTCTCGTTGGGACTTTGTCTACTCGGTCTGCTGGAGGTGATGCTAATGAACTCAATGGATTTTTAAAATGGATTAGGAAACTGCTGCTCTCGTGGCCATTACTGCCCCCTGTGTGTTGAAAACCCTGGCTCCCGACGCTGGTGCTGGAGCATTCATCTCATTTTGGACCTAAAGCAGGGCCTCCAATGGGCAGTACACCCTAAGGCAGTTAAGATTTACATAGCCCACCCAACGTTCAACTTGGGTGAGTGGTTCTGGGTGCCTTTTTTATGCACTGTTGGTGGCCCTCCTGCCCCTTCTTTAGACTGTCTACTCCCTGGGGGCGTGGTCAGCAAACTCCTGCCCCGGGGAATTAACCGTCGAGGGGGCCCACAGCCTCCTGTGGGCATCTTGGTGGCAAACTCTAGCAAGGACCCCCGATCGACATGGCATGGCCGTCCTGAAGACTGGATGTGGAGACAGGTAAGAAAGTGCTACTGGGAGTGGTACGGAGGGTGTAGGTTGATTTTTGACTTATGGTGTGTTTGCGCCCAGTGATTGTGATAAGGCATTGCCGTCCCAGTCCTTTTACCCCCTTTGCCATAGCTGTGGGTCTGGCCCCTGCTGGACTGAACTTATGATTGTGGCAGCGTTTGCCGTATGCTTGGCCATCCACCCAAGTGGGGTGGGTGCAACCTGATTTCCTTGAGGCTGATTGTGTGATACATGTGCATTGTCCTGTGCTTGGCTTTGGGGTGGATGTTCTGTGGGGGCTGTCCCTGTACAATTCCATTCAGAATGTGATATATCTTTAGGCTGCACCTGTTAGCCATGTGGTTTATTCGGTGACAATAGTGGCCGGTTTGGGCCCAGCCTCCTGGACCTCAGCCACTAGGACTGGGCGGATAACCTCTGGGGTTTGTAAGTAGAGCTCCCCTATGAAGTGGTGACATCTGGACATTCACTGCTAACGCGGCCCCCTCATGGGCGGTCTGTTGTAAGTTATTTTGGACTAGTTTTGCGGTGTCTCTCTGGGCCTGCTTCTCCCTGTCCTTCTCCTGTCTCTTCCGGTAATAGTGTAGTATGTGGACTTGTATTTTCCACTGTCGGTCTACTCTCCAATGGGGCTGCTGATCAAACTTTTGATGTCACTTATAGCTAGGTTTATACCTGCGGTGTTATTTTCAAAGCATGAGATCCATTTTCCTGCCCCTTCAGCAGTTTATTCCTGAGACCTTCTTGGTCCATCTGTGCCCAAGGCATGTAGATGGTTCCTGCTGCACCATTCTAGAGAAGTGGACAAATCCTGGCTCAGGGCAGCCTTGTTGGTTCCTCTCCAATGTAGCGCTCCCAACAGGCATTACAGCATGTGGGGTTAGTTCCATTTTGGATCTCACCCTACATGCCAAATGCAGTCCTCGGCCTGTCCTCGGGTTTGAAGGATCCCGCATCTGACCAGAGGTGATCATACTGGTGGCCCTTCCTTTAGGTCCAGCAGATGACAAAAAGGCAGCGTGAAGACCTCATCCTCCTCTCTGGATACTGTATCTCTAGTTGTTGGTGTCTGTCCAGCACATTCGGGGGGAGTGGCGGACCTCCTTGTCGTCGCTCTCCTTGTGCATGCGTAAAGGTGCCATGCTGCTCCTGCATCTTCATTGTGTCTGTCAGGCTTTCCTGACTTATTATTTCCTAATCAGCCCCCTCTTCTATGCTGACAGCCAGGTAATGTGTGTGACTCGGTTAGACTGGGCTCATCTCTATGTGGGGCGTGAACACCTGTTCCCACCAGGGGATGGGAGTGTTGTTCCCTGTCCTTGCTGGGCTTCCCAGGTGAGAGCTCTCTCTCTCCATTCTTAACTCTTGCCTCTCCTCTATCCCCCCCATGGGTTGCTTCCTTCTCTCAGTGTACGTGCTGCTCTAGGCAATATTTGGCCTCACCCTCACTCCCTGATGCTTCCTCTGTGCTGTATGCCTGCCCGTATGGAGTGTAGCCCACAGCTACCCCTTCGGAGTCGAATCTTGTGGGATAGTCCTATAGGCTGGGGCCACAGTTCTTGAGGTGGCCTCCCGCTTAGCCTTTTCATGTCCCATATACCTGGTCGGTATGTGAGTCTGTGTGTGTTCTGTGGTGTTGGTGTCAAATGATCCCACCCCCGCCTCCCCCACCCAGGCTAGTTAAACGCATGGACTTTGGTATGGATGTGCCACTCGCTGCAGTGTTTCTCTAGTTTGCTAGCCAAGGTGGGGAACATCTCCTGCATGTGGTTTAGTGGAGCCTCCATGATGAATCGGGAAATTTGCTTGTTCAAGGCTTTTACAAAAACTGATTGTCTCGAATTGTAAATAATAAAAATTTCTACTCTAATTTAGGGAAACTGTGGACACGTAGTGGTGCCGACAACCAATCCACTGGTTACTGGTTCAATAAGCACTGATGCATCAACATAAAGAATCTATTAACATTAAATAAATACAAAAATGCAATGAAAAATAACCTGTAATAAAAGTGCAATTGTTAGTTCAGAGCAGTACAAGTTGATTTGTGGCAGGAAACTAGCAATCATGAACCTCAGATTTAGAATTTTTGTTATTATTTCCTAAATCATAGACTTACTGACATGACAAAAATTGTAAACATGCCTTCAGCCGAGGAAAGGTGATGCTCTGAGTAGTGCGAAGCTGAGTGAGCCTGATAGTCTGTGAAGTATAGGCTCGGCAGACAAAAGATAGCAACAATTTGAATGGAGAAACTGGAAAAAACTATCATCCCTCTGCTATAAGTAATTCACCCAGGGGCGAATTTTCCCTAACTTACAAATTGCACCCTATATCACACCCAGTGATCCAAGCACAAAGAAAATGGGGAACATCTCATTTCTTTTAGATGCTACCAGTGTTGGAATCAATAGCACTAAAAACTGTGACAAAACGAAAATAAGAAAGAGATGTTAGCTGCACCCAGAGCCTAAGCATATTGACTTGCCACCACACCCAGTGGCCCAAGCAATCCCTTACTGACACCCAGGGATGAGCCGTACCCTGTGCTCCATGCCCAGGGTCAAATACCCCAAAATTGTAGCTACCTTCTCCTTCTTCTAGCATGCTGACTAAGAGAAAAACAAAAGTGATCTACACACTTGCCCTAGTTTGCCATATGCCATATACTGGGACTAAGGATCACATGTAGTCTCTTACTCTATGACGGCTGTCTCTTGACAGACCTCCGCACCATGTATTCAGCAGAATTTCTAAGCAATTTTGGCTTCTGCTCACATATCTTTTTCCTTTGATGTGAATCAGTTCGGGCCAGGGTCCTTCCTTCAACAGCAGTTGGGCTTGATGAAAAAATCTCTCCTATCTGGCTTCCCAAAATATTGCTGTGATTTACCTTAAATAAATGAAAAGACAAAAGGCGTTTGGCCAAACAGGAACAAGTTGATTTCACTAAACACTGTGGCCAGGAGAGCCTCGACAGAGTGCGCCTTCTCAGCCTCTCAGTGTACAAAGTTTTGCCCATCATTATACACAGTTCATGAGGTTCAATAAAGCAATTGCTACATTCCAATAAAGCATCTCAGTCATAAATGATGAGGCGTGGCCATCTGGTAAGGACACAGATGACTCTCGACCTTTGGGAGAGCTAGTGTGGCCAGTATATATGTGTCCAGATCTCCGGCATAAGGAGCGCATGATCACTACGTGTGGTGTGCATGTCGTGTTCTGATTGGCTAAGTGTTTCTATATACGTGTGGTATCTCGCTTTGTGTTAATTTTGGGGAACACAAGCCTTTGGCCAAACTTGTTTTATTATGGCCAGTTTCCTCAATGTGGCTTGTAGTGCAGCTATCTATTTGTGGTATTGATCAGTGTTTTCTCTGGGTTTGTGTTTGTCATTAGGTTAAGAGTGACTCCATCTGTGACCTGGTATTCAGTAGGTGTGGCTCATAGGACCTGCCTAACCACGTTTCTCTGACTCTGGGTTGATAGGGAGGTCACCTTGGGTGAATCTGACAGCAATGATGTGAGTTCATCAGAAATCCTAAAAATTATCTGGCAGCGACTGGTATAATTTTTATCAACCTTCTCACTATTGTGCATACAGTTGTCATAGCGAACGTTGACTTTGTCCTTAGTGGTATTGACAAGGTTATGTTTGCTTTGGTCATAGCATACATCAAGTTTGTTATTGGCAACCACAATATTATTGTTGAGAATGGATTATGGCATACGTTGATAACATTATTTCTGATGTCTGCGCTGCTGTGCGGGCACAAGTTACGGTATACATTGACTTTGCGTTTGTTAGTATTGCTGTTGTCGGGCCTGCACCTATCATGGTATTCATTTACATTGTATTCACCCATCCCAAAAGCATCAATGTCGAAAATAGGCTGATGCAATAAACAAAACAGTGGTTGATAGGATTCTTAAATTAATCTTAACCACTGGTGTTTGCTAGGATCGCATTCCAATCACCATTATTCACCCAGTGTGCCTGTCTAGGAAGAGAACTGCTATATGCACATCAGTGTAGGTTCTGCTCCAATAGGAACAGCCCAGCCCAAACTGCCGATTGAGTCCACTAAAAATGGAACACTAGCAACCCCAGATCAGTATTAGCCTACTTAGTCCGGGAAACAGCCATTACAACATGGCCGTTACCATGCATTGCCACGAATTACCTTTACCAAGCCGGATTTTACAACGCATATACCTTTACCACGCATATCTTTAAAACAAACTTTGTTGTAAAGGCATGAATGGTAAAGGCATATGGGTTTTAAACACAAGCATTGGGTAAGTATTAAGCATTTATATATTGTACGCAGTAGGTAATTAGGGATTTCTTTTTAAAAGTTTTAGGGTGGGTATGGGTTGCATTTTAAATGTAAGTATTAAGTGATGTGAGATATATATAGATGTATATAGATTGCCAGTAGGTAGTTATAGTTAGGACCATGTTTCCATAGGAAAAGCGTTTTTTGACTTGCCTTTATCTTTGATGCCGTTTGACGAATCTTCACAAAATTTTCCAAAAAAGTGCCCCAGTGAGTCTTGCTGTGCATGGATAGTTTTGGAGCGATCTGTCAAGCGCAACCCAAGAAAAAGGAAGGGGGGGGGAGGTAAAAAAAAGTGCGTTTATCATTTTCATTCACATAAACTCGTAATTTGCACCTGCAGTCCAAACCACTAGACGGAATTACATCAAATTTGTCAGGAAGCTAGATTTTGGTTAGCAGATCATGCTTGAGTTATCCAGTTTAAATCCATTTAGTATTTGTAGAGAAATTTAAGAGAATTTCCGATATATATGTGGCTGCGGATATTTTGCGGATAATAACTAGCTTGTGCAGAGAAATGGAGAGCTCTGATTGGCTGCCAGCACTTCAACCACGAGGTGTTGGCAGCCATTTTGGCACAAAAAAGAAAAGGGGGCGTAGTAGGAATACCTTGACCCTCCAAGCCTTGGTCTTGGGGTTTCCCTTGAACCACTCAATGGCAAAAAAGCATTTTTTTTTTTTTTTTGCAAATTCACCGCAAAAATAAAATGAAATAAAAACTAGCATGAGCTCCAGCGCTTGTTTAGATTATAGCCCTTGGGTGGGCAGGGTCCTGGGACATGCAGGCTTTTTTTTAAAATAGAGGTGGGTGCATGGGGCCCGCTCCTATGGCTTAGTATTGCCCCGCGGACCACCACCTCCCAGGTGCTTATTGTATTACAGGGAGACCCCCAGGGATCCTCCACCTCCCCGGGGCTAAGTTAAAAATTAAAATTGGGGGACCGTACTCCTCCTATAACAACCAATGGCCTGATCTACGATACACCAATTCATGTATTAATTGATCAACAGAGTTTCCAATCTTTTATGATTCCCTAGTGTATGTTTCCTATCACTATTCATATGTTTGTGGTGTATCAATTTAAAAGTGTCATAACACCAAGGGGGGTTTTGCTGGTTGGTACTCACCAGTATACCCACTTATCATCGGTTGCTCTTACTCCATGTGAAAAACTGAGAAATTATAATATAATAATATATAATTTCAGTGTATAAAAGTGGTGAAAATAATAATAGTGCCAAGTGTTTTTATATGTGTCCAATGAACCCCAGTGAGAACATAAAAGATTTAATTCTCACCATTAAAAGAACAACAGTGGTGCTTACTAGCTTGTCGTGACTTTATTGAATACTGTAAGCTCCCACAATAAAAATTGTTTCAATCAAACCATACCCAGTTCTATAATGCCAACATGTTTCGTTGCCGACCCATCACGCAACTTCTTCAGGGCTAAGGGGTTCCAAATCACCTTCACAAATGGTACACCTAAAACCTCTGATGGTATAATACAAAAGACACAAGGAAAGCCAGTGTAAAACAAACCGTCCAGGATTCCGGACGCGATCATGAACTCAACAATTTTAGTCTGTAAAAAAGTACTCAATTCCGTTTTTACCAGAAGGTTGCGAAGTCTTCTCATACCCGCAACCGTCTTCAAAGTGGAACACGTGTCTTCTATTCACGTGCCCCTGGGGTGACTACCAAATAACTCATCCCCTATACGTATAAAAACAAAGAAACATTCCTTTCATGAAGATGAAGTCCCCTTGGCTGCTGGGGGTCCTGAGGGCCAAGAACCCCTATTGTTGCCACCAGTAAGTCCCCCAGAGCAGGATTGCTGGCACCTCTTCGGAGGCACCGCCCCCTTTCTCAACCACTCTGCAAATGCGCCTCCGGGAACACTACTGGTAGGATGATGAAGTCCCCTTGGCTGCTGAGGGTCCTGAGGGCCAACAGCAAGTCCCCCACAACAGGACTACTGAGACCTAGGAGGAAACATTCCTTTCATTAAAGGAATGTTTCTTCGTTTTTATACGTATAGGGGATGAGTTATTTGGTAGTCACCCCAGGGGCACGTGAATAGAAGACACGTGTTCCACTTTGAAGACGGTTGCGGGTATGAGAAGACTTCGCAACCTTCTGGTAAAAACGGAATTGAGTACTTTTTTACAGACTAAAATTGTTGAGTTCATGATCGCGTCCGGAATTCTGGACGGTTTGTTTTACACTGGCTTTCCTTGTGTCTTTTGTATTATACCATCAGAGGTTTTAGGTGTACCATTTGTGAAGGTGATTTGGAACCCCTTAGCCCTGAAGAAGTTGCGTGATGGGTCAGCAACGAAACATGTTGGCATTATAGAACTGGGTATGGTTTGATTGAAACCATTTTTATTGTGGGAGCTTACAGTATTCAATAAAGTCACGACAAGCTAGTAAGCACCACTGTTGTTTTTTTAATGGTGAGAATTAAATCTTTTATGTTCTCACTGGGTTTCATTGGACACATATAAAAACACTTGGCACTATTATTATTTTCACCACTTTTATACACTGAAATTATATATTATTATATTATAATTTCTCTGTTTTTCACATGGAGTAAGAGCAACCAATGATGATAAGTGGGTATACTGGTGAGTACCAACCAGCAAAACCCCCCTTGGTGTTACTAGCGCGAGGTGCTCTTTTTCCTTCCTCACCTTTTTCTAGTTATTTTTGGGGTAGAACTGGTGTTTTGATGGTGTTTTGACACTTTTAAATTGATACACCACAAACATATGAATAGTGATAAGAAACATACACTAGGGAATCATAAAAGATTGGAAACTCTGTTGATCAATTAATACATGAATTGGTGTATCGTTGAGCAGGCCATTGGTTGTTATAGTGGATTGAGTGGGGGGCGGCCATGCTCGTTTTCCTTCCCCCTGTGGCTCCTATTGTGTTAGTGGACCGTACTCCTCCCCCAGCCCCAAAGGCTGCCACCTCCCAGGGGCTAAATGCAAAGAAATGGGGGGCCTCATGTACTGCCCCAGGGCAACGTATTAGCCCATGCTCATGGATGTAACGGGCCGAATGGCCCCCCTGGAGCTATACATGCGATGCAGCACTCGCAACAAAATTAGTTTTTTTTTTGTTACTTACCTGAAATTGGCCGTATGTCACATTTTACAAACCCCCACCCTGCCCCTCCCCCGCCTTACATCACCACCCCGGTAGCACGCCCTATACGGGCCATGGCTGCTGAGGACCAATAGCCCCCAGGGTCGGCTCCTTCTATGTCCCGGGCTCCCCACCCTCAGGACATAGCTGTTTACTCTGACTTGGTGGGAGCTTTCACAGCTCCTGCAAAGTCAGAGCAAACACTCCACTTCCAGCTAGTGAGAGCTGACAAAATGCTCTCTCTTGCTGGAAGCAGAGATTTTGTCTGTTTCCCTACCCGCTTGCGAGTGGGCAGGGAAACAGATGAAAGGATTGCTCTCACAGACAGGGAGCTGCATGTTTCGCAGCTCCCTGTCTGTGAGAGCTATGCTGGCTCTCGCAGGAGGCTGGCTGTGACCGGAAGTCCTTCAGGGTCCTTCCACGGTCCTGGGAAAAGAAAGCTGAAAGAGGCAAAATAGGGATCAAAATCGAGCAGAAAGAGGCCGAATACAGGTCAGGAAAGCTAGCAGACCTAGGAAAAATAAAGGTCAACAACGAGCAGAAAGGCAAAATAGCGATCAGAAACAAGCACAATGAGGCTAAATAAATGTCAGAAATGAGCAGAAGGAGGCAAAATAGAGCTTTGAAACCAACCAGTAGACCAAGCACCTCCTAGGTCTCAGTAGTCCTGTTGTGGGGGACTTGCTGATGGCCCTCAGGACCCTCAGCAGCCAAGGGGACTTCATCCTCCTACCAGTAGTGTTCCCGGAGGCGCATTTGCAGAGTGGTTGAGAAAGGGGGCGGTGCCTCCAAAGAGGTGCCAGCATACCTGCTCTGGGGGGGACTTACTGGTGGCAACAATAGGGGCTCTTGGCCCTCAGGACCCCCAGCAGCCAAGGGGACTTCATCCCCCAACCACTAGTGCATCAGCAGGCATGTTGGCAGAGTGATTAAGAAAGGAGGTGGGACCTCCAAAGAGGGCTCCGCAATCCCGCTGTAGAGGACTTACTGGTGGCAGCAACAGGAGTTCTTGTCCCCCAAGGACCCTCAGCAGCCAAGGGGCTTAAAGCCCTAACCAGTAGTGCACCAAGAGATGCGTTTGCAGGGTGGTTGAGAAAGGGGGTTGTGCCGCTGACAAGGTCTCAAATGCAAAACAACAGTTGATGGACAGAATGCAGAACAATGTCATACATTCACCCCAGTACAGAGATCTGGGCCTAAATCCATCGTTTTTTTGCTCACCATGCCATTCCAGTTTGAACCCAGCCATATGCAAATCAGTCTTGACCCTGTGCCTCATGGGAACAGTCCAGCCCGAACTGCCAAGCCAGGTCCTCCCTGGACTGGAAACAAGCATCCTAGGACCGGTTTCGGGGTTTCACCCCTCTTCAGCCAGGATAGCTTGATTCCAGTGGCATGGAGAGCACGGGACTCACGTCTGAGCATACCCTTCCCACTCGGAGTGACAAATGCAAAACAACAGTTGATGGACAGAATGCAGAACAATGTCATACATTCACCCCAGTACAGAGATCTGGGCCTAAATCCATCGTTTTTTTGCTCACCATGCCATTCCAGTTTGAACCCAGCCATATGCAAATCAGTCTTGACCCTGTGCCTCATGGGAACAGTCCAGCCCGAACTGCCAAGCCAGGTCCTCCCTGGACTGGAAACAAGCATCCTAGGACCGGTTTCGGGGTTTCACCCCTCTTCAGCCAGGATAGCTTGATTCCAGTGGCATGGAGAGCACGGGACTCACGTCTGAGCATACCCTTCCCACTCGGGGTGACAAATGCAAAACAACAGTTGATGGACAGAATGCAGAACAATGTCATACATTCACCCCAGTACAGAGATCTGGGCCTAAATCCATCGTTTTTTTGCTCACCATGCCATTCCAGTTTGAACCCAGCCATATGCAAATCAGTCTTGACCCTGTGCCTCATGGGAACAGTCCAGCCCGAACTGCCAAGCCAGGTCCTCCCTGGACTGGAAACAAGCATCCTAGGACCGGTTTCGGGGTTTCACCCCTCTTCAGCCAGGATAGATTGATTCCAGTGGCATGGAGAGCACGGGACTCACGTCTGAGCATACCCTTCCCACTCGGGGTGACAAATGCAAAACAACAGTTGATGGACAGAATGCAGAACAATGTCATACATTCACCCCAGTACAGAGATCTGGGCCTAAATCCATCGTTTTTTTGCTCACCATGCCATTCCAGTTTGAACCCAGCCATATGCAAATCAGTCTTGACCCTGTGCCTCATGGGAACAGTCCAGCCCGAACTGCCAAGCCAGGTCCTCCCTGGACTGGAAACAAGCATCCTAGGACCGGTTTCGGGGTTTCACCCCTCTTCAGCCAGGATAGCTTGATTCCAGTGGCATGGAGAGCACGGGACTCACGTCTGAGCATACCCTTCCCACTCGGGGTGACAAATGCAAAACAACAGTCTCAGCAATTCCACTGTAGGGGACTTACTGGTGGTAACAAGATGGGTTCTTGACCCCTAACTATTTTCAGCATCCAAGGAGACTTAATTTGGGGTGGTGGAACAACTCCACCTGCTTGCAGAATTTGATGGACTTTTTTGGTAACTCGGCAGAATTCCTCAGAGTAAAACTCTGCGAGCTCCACCCACACATAGCAAAAGTAGGAAAAATAAAGGTCAGCAACGCACAGGAAGAGGCAAAATAAAGGTCATAAGTGAGCAATAAAAAGGCAGAAAACTAGCAGAACTCACTCAGGCACTCATGCACACACTCACAGAACAACTCAGACACTCACGCATCCACTCAGACACCCAGTGAGATACTCACACACTTACTCACACACCCACCGAGACACTCGTGCACTCATACACACTCTCAAAGGTTACCGGTTACAGTTAGGAAATAACATTAAAACCATAGAAATTCACTGAAAAAAATCAAAGGTCACAGGGACGTTATAGATTTCACTCATATAAAACCATAGAAATTCAGCAGTTATAGTTACATGAGTTAACTATAACTTACGCCCCGGTAATGCACTGCTTATGATCTCACATAGTACATAGGTCATGACATGGTCAGTGACATCACTGATGATGTCATCCAGTGAGTGTTTTCTAAAGGTTCCTAAGTGTTAAGCATATATACTAAGGTGTCACAAAGTTAAACTAGTTTACTTTGTGTTCTACTAATGAGTGATTCTATTTAAAACAGATTTTGTGAGGGTCAGTGTAATTGGATACTTTTGTCACAGAGGACAGTGGAGCCATGTGTTAGCTATATCAGAGCCTCGAAGACCCTCAGATATGCTCTGGTTCAGTGTTCTTGGCTGGGCCTTTCCAGAAGCAGACTAGTTTGAGTTGCTTTGTAGTATAAAATGCTCCCTGCACAACAGTCATGCAGGGTCTGTACTCAGGGCAAGATGTTGGCTTTTAGCAGGAACTAATGTAAGTAGGGTGTCAGAGAATTGGCGCTTGTAAGCTACCCTTTGTTCGAAGATTGAGATGATTGGGGAAGTAATGGAGGGTACATTGGCATATGTGCTCAATGTAGGCAGGTCTATCGCCATTGTATCATTGTCATCATTTGAAGTGATGCATATCCTTTGGCATAAGCCTGCATATGTACTTTGCATGTATGTAATGCTGTATTTCAAGGTGTACTCGATGCATGTATCACGCTCTAGTTAACAGTGTTCTGTTACCAATCACTATGGCCATTCGTGTATATTGTTTTGGTCCCCTAATTTATTTCTGTAAGATCAGAGAGGGCAGATCTACAAGAAACTAACGCAGCGCGGTGCCGCAAGTCATTTTGCTGCGCTGCGCTAGTTTCGTAGCACAGAGATGCGACATATTTACAACAATATGTCGCATCTCTGTGTTTTCCTGCACTGGTGCGCAAACTGCTACCATGCGCCGGCACAGGAACCCTTGCACCATGGTGCAAGGATACCTTTGTCGTGGGGAGATTTGTTTTTGTAATAGAAGGTGCCCCTTCCTGCACAAAAACAATCAATTGAGGTGATTTCCTCTTCCAATGTGTGCTGTAGAATGCAGCACGCATTGAAAGAGGAAAAAAAAGAGGAGAAATGAAAACATTTCTCCTCGTTGCATCTCGCTACGCCACCCATAGGGTGGCGTAGCATTCTGACGCATTTCCAGATTTACGATTTCTCGTAAATCTGGATATGCATCAGTGGACATGGGTGTTGCGTGGGAACACCCATGCCACGCCCCTAACAGGCAAAGTGTTGCATGAACAGGGGCGATATTTACAAGCACAGGTGAAGTCACGCAGGGTGACTTTACCTGTTCTTGTAAATATCACTCAGTAGGCTGCGCCACCGGTGCGTCAAGCAAGGTGAGGCACCGGCGGCGCAAGGGGTTTGTAAATCTGCCCCAGATTGTTTAGTCACTGTACAATGCAAAACTTGTATCCTTTCCCTCCCATCTGCCCCTGTCTACCCTCTATCTTTTTAGTTGGGTACTCCACATTGATTGTTGGGAATCCTCAGACACATACCCCTAATATTATTGGTGTAGCTACGCCCCTAACCTTTCCTCTCATCATACCATTTTAGAATATTGCGTTGAATCCTACGCAACACAGTGGGTGTTGGGAAGGTCACCAGCTGGAATAGAGGCTGCTATGCAAAAAATCTGATTGGTGGTATCACTCTCCCACCCACGACTGGCCGCCTTAGTGACAGGGATGACGTTGGTGGCAGGAAGTTGATGGCAGAATGTTTAATGATCTCCGTCAAGGCCAAAGATTCCTAATCCTTTAGGAAAGGTGGAGTTTTGCCCCAGTGCATATGAGATCAGAAAGGGTTTCTGGTCAGACTTCATCCTTACATCATCTTTCTTAAAACATAAAATACTATCTTTGAGAATGTGGAAGCACAACAAAAAATTCTATAGTTTTGTTGGATTTACTTTTAGGCCACTCACTGACGATTGAAACAGTTCGTTTTTTGCTGGTGCTCTTGGACCTGGTACAGCATGTACTGTCCTTTACTGTGTTTCCTCTTTTTCTAGAACATCCGTCAAAAACGTAGGACTTTTTAGCATGTATACCTTCCTCTTGAAGGAAGACGGCAATACATTGAAGATTGCCAAATCAGCGGGCTCTGCCTGTGCCAGTAACAACCATAGACGTGCAGTAGGGTATGTCCTAACGGATTGCTGCAATGAACTTCACTGCCCCCCAAGTCGCCACTTAGATGTCGATGCTTTACTGTACCTTTCTTTTGACTTTCACTGACGGCTAAGGCCTTCATTTGGATTGATCTGTCCTTTGTGCTTCTGTGCAATAGATTTCAATTACTTTTCATGTACATGTTTAATTACTTTGCATCTGTTTTTAGCCAGTTCAGTTCTCTGTGATGTTTTGCTGACATTTTGTACAACGCATGGAAAAGACAAATTTGGGCAATAGTTTGGGCTCTACGTAAATTCTTCAATTTTTAGCTTTCAGTTCAGTTTTATTCGTTTTTCTGAAGTGCTCGTGGTTTGGCGCTTCCCCTCTAATGTCCAGGTACTTCAAGAGTCTCTCCTTTGTTGGCCCTGCTGTGAAGATTAGGGGTCTGGTCGCCTTTATTTCCTCACGCTTAGATTACAGTAAAGCCATGTGTCTGGGTTTGCTTCGAATTATGCATCCGGATTTGCATAGGAATCACATCTCCCCTTGTCTTAGCTTCTTCTCATGGTCTGTCTGTGACGGAGAGCATCCTTTAAATCACTTTAGTTCACAAACCAATTTATTCTCCCAATAGATCATCACTTCAGCACTGTTTTAAGGGACATTTTCTTTACCTTCTTGTGACCCCCAAATCTCGCCTAGGATCCGTAGGCGACAGAGCCTTTTCTATTGTGGCTGCAGCTAATGGAATATTCTGCCCCTGTACCTCTACAATCAAATCTACTCAAATTCAGAAAGTTGCAGAAAATGTGCTTACTTCTTCAAGTCTAGCAGCCTTCAGTATCTTGGTGTATTTGTGCTTATTGAGGAATCCATGATACCCTAGTGAAGGTGGTGCAATAAAACGCTCTACATAGAAGAAAAAATATAAATACTCATAGTTGACCAAACGCAAGGCAATCAATAGCCAGATCCCAGTTCCATGCATTTTGATTCCATCCATACTGTTGAAGAAATGAAGCCTTGCCTATTCTGCCCTGCTGTTCTACTACTAGAGGTTGCTATATTTTATGAAAGTGACTACATGTGCATATTTTTTAATATCTCTGTCACTGTACAACTTTCAAAATAAGCTTTCTTAAATGGGTAACACTTTCAGGAAGATGGAACATCCAGGTGCTATGGAAATGTGAGACATGAAAAATGTTTCTCTCCAGCATAGAACTTTGCTCGATAAGTGGTTCATCCAAAGTCTACCAGGGCCAGGCAATCACGGCTGGAGGCAGCTGATCAGTAGTCATGGTGTAGAGCCCTTTTTTCCTTCACCACATCTTTGGGGAGCGAACTACTTGTCCTCTCTGGTGAGTCGGCATAGAATGACATAAGTGGAGAGGCATATTCACATTCCATAGAAAAGGAATGAGAGACAAACAAATGAATGAAGGAAAGAAAAATTGGGGTTCTCCAGGTTAGAGAGGTGGTATGTCTCTATGTATGTGACCCTAGGGTTGTGAGTTCCCACGGAGACAACTGTAGACCTCTCTGGCAGCGGTCTAGCTTTTGTGACATTGCAGGTCTATCTGCTACTCAAACTTTAAAATCAACAGGAAAGGACACCTTATGTTTGCCCTATTTCATCAAGCTAGTTCATCCTTTTGACCATTCAGAAGAAACACAATGATAAAATCTGTAGGCACTTCTCTCACCAAACAATATGGATTCACCTCCCTGCTCATTCGTGAAAACTGTTCTCAGGTTTGGCAATAGAACTAGAGACCCAAACAAACCCAACATTGGCTGAGTGACTGGTAGAGGTCCAAACTCCTGTAATATTATGAGATGCCTGCCATCACCATGGAAACAGAGTGACTGTTACCAGTATTGGATGAAGGCTACTGTGTGACTTAAAAGTACTGAAAGTAAGGCACACTTTGGTTTGGTTAGCATCCTCCCTATCTGAAGGCCGCACCGACCCTACATTTCTAATTGGCCTAGACACACCGTGCACCTTTTTGGAATCCACATGGACGCTGTTAGTTCAATAGTAGGCTCAAAGTTTAACATCAACAATACACTGTCCACCATCTGTGAGAAAGAATTGACCCAGGGGCAGCAATCTTAAACATTCATTCTGGACCAGATATGAGAATTGAGACTCAATAAATACTATTTATGTAGCAAGAAGGAGAAGGATTTAGATACATTTGAGTGAAGAATGTGCTGTATCCAGCTCAAGAACTAAATGCCTTCTGGTTCCAATGCTGCAGTGAGGGCTGGTGACATGTAGATTATGGCTGCCCAGTCTGACCCAAAGATCATTGCCATCAAGAGCAGAGCTCTTGACTGCTTCATTTGTGTAGGTAGATGGGGTGGGATGGGTATCCACTGTGCTGCACCCACCCAGAGATGTAAGTAGTGGTTGTGGTCTAACTCTCTGTTTGTTTATAAGGATGTGGAGGAGTGCAGATTTTTATTTTTGTTTGAAAAATCAACAAAGAATTGAAATAAAAAAGCAGAACTCTTGTTAAGTGACTGAGAAGGGCACAAGAAAACTATGGGACACAAGGAAGTCAAAATATGGGATGCCATAGGTACTCCTCCTTCGACTTCAACTGGAAAAACGTACTAATTTGTGGGAGGCCGTACTTTCATTGCGTTGCGTTGTAATGGTATGCGAAATAACAACGAGGTCATTGTAACAACCGTGTTGTTATGGCATGCGTTGTAAACGCATGCGAAAAAAAGGTATATATGCGTCCACCAACCTCTATACACACCCATATAAAACATAGGATGTAGAAAATTCAATTGCGAACTAAACATCGTGCAGGCTAGACATGTATGATACTAGACATAGTTAGAAGTGTATTTTGAAGAATTGCAATGGTTTTCCTCTTTTGTAAGTGTTTTAAATTAGCATGCTCCTCCCAAACCCTTCCTGAAATGTGCTTTAGCCCTATCCGTTTTGGAGGAATGGTTCCCCATTTTCCTGTAACTTCCTCTAGTCCATCCCTCATTTTCTACAAAGTAATATACTTTTTCGTGCGGAGATCTCTGGCACTTTGTTGTAGATCTCTGCACAGGAAACATAGAAGAGGCGGAGGCTGTAGGGGTGTAAATAGCATTTTCACTGCACTGGCCATGTGCAGCAGCCTGGGGAAATTTCGCGTGATTCCTCAAATGTTGGCAAATTAGGGAACTATCCCCAGCTCTGGGGGTGGCTGCCTAAGCACCATCTTCTTGCCAGGCCAAGTAAAAATGATGTGCAGAATACAGCCACCCTATTCTTACTTGGGTGTTTTGTGAGCAGAAGACAAGAGCATTAGGAATTCTGGGGACTAATGGAGGGAGAATTTCAGAAAGTGCTAAGGAAGTACAGTATGAGAGAATGTCATGGGCGTGACAGCATGGGCAACGGCGTGCAGCGGCTTACTATTGTTAGCACAGGGTGTGCCAGGATTGGACGTCTTCTGGGATAATTTCTAGCAATCCCAAGGTGGTACCTGTTAATGATACATATGGTGGCTATTAGAGCATGAAGCCAACTGTGAGAAGGGTGACTGAGAATCATATGTGGTAAGTGAAGGGGCTTACCAGGATTCAACAAGAACTAAGTAAGTGTATGCAGGTTCCTATGATGAATAGTACGAAGGGTATCCTGTTCAGTAACCATATCAGGACCCAATGATACGTTGAACTAACTCGTTGCTTTAGGGAGTTGTTAATTTACCAGGATAATCCGCCATACTGAGGGGCAGATTTACAAGCCCCTTGCGAGACATTTACGCCGCAGTTGCATCACTTCTGTGACGCAGTGGCGGCGTAAACCATGCGCCATGTTGCGCCTTATTTACCACGTGATGCATCTAGGGAGATGCGTCACGGTGTAAAGCCCTGCGCTACATTAAACCTGCGTCAGGTTTAATGTATGCAGGGTGGGCGTTCCAACGGAAAAAGCCTCGGAAAAGTGACACAGTGAAATCTACAAGATTTCACTGAGTCATTTTTCCGACGCTGCTGCGTCAAAACCCTGCGCCTGCTTGAAGCAGGCGTAAGGCATGACGCAGCATGTTAGGTATGGACAGCCCCTGAGCATTGCTGGAGTTGCGTCGTGCTTGCGACACGACTCCAGCAATGCGCTGCCCTTATGCCATCAGATGCGTCACGCATTTGTTTATCCTTGCGCCACGATGCGCTGCATTGTAAATGCGGCGCATCTGTGGTGGCGCAAGGGTAAACTTGCGTGACGCATCTTTCCTGGTGCATCCCTGCTGATTCGCAGGGATGCGCCAGGAAACATAAATCTGCCCCGCACTTTTTAAGTCGTGCAGTGGTGTATGGATAACAGGAGGACTGAAGCTCTGTGCTAAAAATACATTTAATAACTGTGCTACTGTCAAGTTGTCAGTGCAAAATAGATTTTGATCTATGTTGTTTGCTTCACAACACGCTTCTTAGCGTTGTGCTAATTAACAGTAAACTAATGCCCTACTTGAGATACGCCACAGTCAGCCCTGCCAAGTTTTGCAGGCCCATGCATGGTGTGCTTCTCCAGTCTAGGATTTTTCTTTAAATTCTGGGACTTAGTCTTGTTTATTCCATTATAAAACATGGCAATTATAAAAATCCCAGAAATCAAAGGAAACAAAACCTGCATTGGAGCTGCACATCATGCTTCAACTTGGAAAACGTGGCTGCTATGCACAGTAATTGTCAGGAAACTTTAGACTCACATCCCCAATCTCACCCAGAGTCATTTTAAGGATTTTTGAGGCCCCAGGCAACACATATGTTGGGAGTCCATGTTCGGACCAAATTTTAACTTTTTGAACAATTTTCTGGTAGTTCATGCTGGCATGATACAAACTTTCAGAAACGCAGTGAAGCATAAACAGTTTAAATATGTCTTTCTAGTGTCTCCAAGTATTCTTAATAAGACATTGGGCAAAGAAAGAGAAGGTCACAGATCTAGCAGTCAGAGATAGAGATCACTTTCTGGGGGCCCTTGGGATAGGAGGGACCTAGGCAGATGCCATCTTTGCACACTCCTTAAAATGTCACAGATCTCACTGACTAAGCTATACCCCATCTGCTGTCTGTCTTCTTTCTCTCCTTTTGCTTCTAAATCTTTTCCATGAAATACCACGGATAACAACTTTCTATCCCAGCAAACTTGATAGAGAGTCCTCTACTCTAGGGAATTCCACAGCCACAATTAGGTGGCGCTATTTAATTTGTTGCTCACACAAACATATAAATAAAAGTGTAAAGGCAAATAAAATGTACATTAAATTCTTGAAACAGTTGATTGGATTTTTGTTGGTGGCTGGATTATGTTACCCAAATGGCATCTGGAGTTGGAGGTATTCCACTAGTTTTGTCACAGTACCAGAAAAAAGACTATGGAGCTATTGGCAGCCCTTAATGGTTTAGACATGTGACTGAGAGCCATTTCCACCATCACAAACATGAAGGTAGGTGTAGTGAGGACAACTACCGTAGGTAAGGTTAATTTGCCATTTATTGGGGGAGCAAGCATAGGCATCTTCCCTGCTCATTGCTCAACTAATCAACACAGGTACGCTCAACATTCTAGAATGGCATCATTGCTCTGACAACCTACCTTACAACATTGCATGTTATAATACATGCCAATTTATGAATAAGGCCATTTAGAGTAAGTATCCAAGAGTGCAATAATATTCTTGGACACCCCTATGCCATCCAAAACTGGGCCAAGAGTATCAAGGGCAAAAACCTCCTACGGGTTAGTGGGAATCCCACTGAGGCGCATAGGAGGCCTGAATACTACTCGGGATTTATCACCACTGGCACAATGGTCACATTTCCTCACAAAGCTTCCATCTCTGAGTCTATTCCCGGCTAGAAATAAGAAGCTTTAACCCTCTGTTTGGTTTTTACTAGACCCATGTGTCCTGGATGCATTATTCCTAGAATTCTTTATCGGAGCCTGTGAGGTGATACCACTCTCTCACCTCTGAATGGGAACCCTGCATTGGATTTTGACAGTTCCTCCTTAAGTTCCCAAAATTTCTTGCATTCCTCATTTAACACTTTTTGGGCCAACCATGCAAAACATTTCTATTTTCAAATCCTTGTCTTCCTCATAACCTGACTAGCCATTAATTCTCTGATATGGCTTCGGTTTCATAATTAAAACTTGCCACACTAAAATTATCCCATTCATTAGTTGTCCCTTCCTTCCTTCCTTCCTTTGTAGTGGGGATCTACTTAAATATTCTGCTACTTTGTTTTTCCTGTCAGGCAAATACTCAACCTCATACACATAGTTAAGAAGTTGCAGTGACAATCTGGCTATGTGAGGAGTGGCCTTAGTAGAACCTTCTGTAGTTAGTACCTTGACCAAATGTTTGTGATGAGTGCCTAAGGCAAGTTACGCACCACAGAGAAATTGCCTACAATTCTCTGCCACCCACACACAATCTAACTTCTCCTTTTCTATAACAGAGTATTTTTCTTCAGGCTCTGTCAGAGTGTGAGATGCATAGGACACTGTTCTATCTTAAACTGACGGTAATGGGGTATAAATAAAAGCTCTAAGCCCTTTTCCACTGGCATCAGTGGTCAGCAACGTTCGGCCATTGGGATCAAACCCTTGCAGTGGAATGGCTGTACAAATATCATCCTTGATCTTCATGAATTCAATTTGTTACACTTAATTCCACTCAAAAGTTTGATGTGTTTTCAATAATTGCCTCAAATTGTAAGTTTTTTCTGCAAAATACTTTACAAATTATGAGTAAAATTCTGACAGTCATAGAAATGACATTACTTCCTCTTGGTAGCAGGAGCATCTCTAATGGGCTCAATAATCTCTCTTTTTAGAAAGATTGCCCTTTTAGTGAATTCATGACCTAAGTCTGTCACAGACTGTAAAATCTGCACTTTCCCAATTCAGCCATCAAGCAGTAAGCTTTCAATTTCTCCAGGGCTTTGAATACATTTCTATCATGTACTATCCTACTCTTTCCCATTATCAAAATGTCATCCTGAAAGTAAGAAACTTGAGAAATGTCTCAACAGTTTGTGCACCAGTCGCTAGAAAACAGCACCGGCTGATGCTAGCCCAAAGGACATTCAGACAACTTTAAAGCACTCAAAAGACATGATAAACACAATAAGGTTCTGACTTTCTGAGGGTAGAGTAACTTGGTAGTATGCTGATGCTTGATTGATTGTAGAAAACCAAGTAACTCCCTTGATCTTGGTTAGTAACTCATTGATTCTAGGCTGAGGCAATTTATCAACTATGCTGTTTTTTTAAACTCTCTAAGGTCTATACATAACATTATCTTTTCACTAGTCTTCCTTGCAACAGCTATGGGTGCGAGCCACCCTCACATTTAATTGGCTCAATTATCGCTTTGTTCTCCAACATCTCCAATTCATGGGCAACTTCATCCCTGACACTTATCTGTTTATACCTGACCTTATGGCTAATAAGTGTCGCCCCTTCCTTAAGTACAATTTTGTGCACACAAATTCTTCAATGCTCCCACCTTATCCAAAAATACCTCCCGAGATTCCTTTTTAAGTTTCTCTACAAAAATAGATTCAGATTTCTCTGCCAAAAACACTTGATTCATGCTGGTTAGATTTAATAAAATATATCAAGCTCTCTTGTCAACCCATCCTAATACAGAGGGCCCCACTTCTGCAACATATAACTTACTTTCAGTCTTCCTGCCTTTAAACTCAAATGGTAACATTCTATAACCCAACATGGGTACCTTTTCGCCCATAAATGTTACTAGGTGTAAATTAGTTTCATTTAAATCATTGCCCAACACGTCTACAAAGTTCTCTTCCCATACTTTTCTCTTAATAATAGTGTAAGGCAAGCCAGAGACAGCTACGAATACAATTTTGACTCCACCAATAGACATGACATCTAAGAATAAGCCTTGTTTGCTATTCCCAGAATTAACACTGGGCAATCTACACAACACTCCCTCTTTCATTTACATTATCCTCCTCAGAGTGATCTGAACCTACTTCATCAGATATTAATCTTAAACTCTGCGAAGCTCTTTGTTTTTTCCTCCATACTTTACACTTTACCATAATGGCCTATTAGTCTACAGAATGAACATTTAGCTTTGAGAGCAGGAGAGTTCTTGTCCCTAGCAAGGTGATCTTTGTTGCCACACCTGAAACAATTAATATTCTTATCTTTTGATGGCCCTTTGACTTTATGCTTTACACTTTCATTCTCTTTCCATTTGCTCTTTCGTGCTTCTGAAACCTTGCACACAGATGCGCCTTCGTTATCCTTAGGCCAGATGATATAGAGGTTGTGGCAGCCTTGGCGCACCTTCTAGAGAGTTCACTCTTTTTAACTATTGCTACAATGTCCTTCAGAGGGGAATCACCATTTACCAAAAGGCAATCTTGCAAGCCCGAATCGTTAGTGTGCATAATGATTTGATCACAGATAAACTCATCGCGTATTACGCCAAACTTTAAAGAAATTGCTAATCTTTTGAGTGCTAACACATAGTCTTCTGTAGGTTCTGATTTCCCTTGTTTCCTCTGGAAGAAATAAATTGTACCTATCTATTGCTCCACACACAGCTGGCTGGTAATAATTGTCAAGGCCCTCCAACATATATTTAAACACATCATGTTCTTCACCTGTTCTGGCTTTCTTCTCCATTTGATTATATACACTTAACCCTTTGGGCCCAAATTATGCAAGTGAATTTTCTTTCTCCTAAAAGCCGAAAAATCCTCTGAAACTTCCTCTTCAATGGCCAAAATGTAATTAAGGAAGTATTCCTTCCACTCCAGCCATTTCATTTGAGTTCACCAGGACAAGGTAGAAGAAGTAGAGGAGTGAATGAAAATGTTTGAGCACACATTTTCCTGTTCAATCCCGACACTTTAACTTTTATGGTGCTACAGAAACAACATTATTTGTTCTTCTAATTATGCAATATGAAAACCAATAAATAGCACCTTTAGAAAAAATGCACAATAGTATAACATTTAAAGCATGAACTACTCCAGTAAACCAGTATTAATATGGTTGTATTTGTTCTGGTGTGTGTTATCACCATCATGGCTTTGTTAACACGCTTTACTGCTTTTTCAATGTACAATTTATCCACAATTACCTGATCTAAGGGAGGGTGTATCACCGTTGATCGATTAAATCAGTGTGCGTGGCACACCATAAATGGCGTGCGCACGCCATAGAAGGTGTGTGCGTTAATCCCCTCAGCAGAGTTCTGCTTTACCATGTGATGCCAAAGGTGTGCGCGTTTTGTAAATAGTGTGCACATCTGTATAGTTGTAGATTTTCTTAACGCCGGTACAGTGAATTGCTCGTTGCAGATAAATTCCTTGACCCACTTTTATAAGCCATTTAAACATTTCTAAAACCATCTAAAAACTCAAATGTTCTGCTTTTGGCACTGGAAGGCCAGAGATGGCAATCAGCCTCCCCTCAATGCCTCATAGGGATGATGTGCACAAGCGGAAGACCACACAATGGTCAAATTGTCACAGAAATGGCACAGGCGGGGTCCCCTGTACTTGTCCACTACTCATCGCCAATTTGTAGTGAGGACAACTCATGGTAGGTAAAGTTAACATGCCATGTATTAGGAAGGAAAGCACAGGGGTCTTCCCTGCTCCTCGCTCAGCTAACGGACACAGGTAAGCTCCGCGTTCTAGAACCTGCCTCCGCTGACTGACGCCTGACTGCCACCGCCGCATTTTTTTAATTATTTAATTTTTCTCCTCACTTACCTGACGCCGCTGCCTGCCTCCTGCTCCCAGGTAACGCCTGCTGCCTCCTGGCCGCTCCCCACGCCGCTGCCTGTACTCCTCTCGCTAGCTGACCCCCGCTGCTCACCTGGTCACTCCTGGTGTCTGCCGATTCCCGCCGTTTTCCCGCCGCCGCTGCCCCAGGCGCACCCTCCCAGTCCCGCCTCCACCTACAGTCCCGCCCCCCCTCCCTGCCCATTGGCCACCCCGCTCCCGCCTCCCGCTGACCCTCCCTCCCGGCTCCTTATTTAAGGGGACCCTGCGGGCTGGTCAGTGCGACCCCTGTGCCCCCCACAGACGGACGCTCCCCTCCACCGCTCTGCTGACCTACCTGCCTCCGCTGCCTGACGCCTGATTGCCGCATCCTTCACTTACCTGCCTCCGCTGCCTGACGCCTGACTGCCGCCGCCGCATTTTTTTAATTATTTAATTTTTCTCTTCACTTACCTGACGCCGCTGCCTGCCTCCTGCTCCCAGGTAACGCCTGCTGCCTCCTGGCCGCTCCCCACGCCGCTGCCTGTACTCCTCTCGCTAGCTGACGCCCGCTGCTCACCTGGTCACTCCTGGTGTCCGTATCTTCCCGCCGTTTTCCCGCCGCCGCTGCCCCAGGCGCACCCTCCCAGTCCCGCCTCCACCTACAGTCCCGCCCCCCTCCCTGCCCATTGACCACCCCGCTCCCGCCTACCGCTGACCATCCCTCCCGGCTCCTTATTTATGACGCCCCTTCAGCGACCGCGCAGCGGACGCGCGCAGCGGGAGCGCCGACTGAGCGCCGAAGGTGCGCCAAAGGTAAGCCCGTCTGCGCCCGTCCGCGCCTGGACCGCGCCCAGCGCCAGACCCCCTGGTCCCCGTGCCCGCCAGCCCCCCCGCAGGATCTACGACTTCGCTACGCTCATCGCACTCAAAACCGCCCGAGCCCCCGGATGCTACCGAGCGTCCCCGCGACGCACCCATGGACCCTTCGCCTGCCGATCCTGCAACTTCTCTTGCCTCCAAGCACCACGACCACCAAGACGGACAACAGCAACCACCTCAAGTGCATCCTGCTCAACACCCGCTCCGTCCACAGACACGCCGTGGAACTCTGGAACCTCCTCGACACCGCATCTCCAGACGTCGCCTTCCTCACGGAAACCTGGATGAACGACTCTTCAGCCCCCGACATCGCCATAGCCATCCCGGACGGCTACAAGATCATCAGGAAGGATCGCGTCAACCAGACCGGAGGAGGCATCGCCATCGTACACAAGAGCACCATTCGCATCTCGACTGACTCCATCGACGTATTCAACGCCGCCGAATACCTGCACTTCCAGATCCACACCGACCCCAAGACTACCCTCAGAGGCACCCTCATCTACAGACCCCCGGGACCACGCGCACAGTTCTGCGAAGACATCGCCGACTTCATCAGCCCTCACGCCCTCCCCTCCGCCGACTACATCCTCCTCGGGGACCTCAACTTCCACCTGGAGAACAACAATGACCGCAACACCACCGCCCTGCTGGATAACCTCGCCAACCTCGGACTTCAGCAACTGGTCAACACCCCCACCCACTTCGCCGGCCACACGCTCGACCCACTCTTCTCGTCCAGCAAGCATGTCACCTTCAGCCACTCCACCGGACTTCACTGGACCGACCACAGCTGCGTTCATTTCAGCTTCAGAAAGAACACCGTACACCATCACCCGAAGCAGGCTCCCCACAGAAACTGGAGCAAGATCACCGCCGACCAGCTCGCCACCTCCCTCAGCCAGAGCCCACCTGTCAGGACCACGGACCCTAACACAGCTGCCCTCGACCTCACGCAGTGGCTGACCTCCTGTGCCGACGACCTCGCCCCACTGAAGAACCCCCTCACCAGGCCCAGAAGCAAGAAGGCCCCCTGGTTCACCGACGAACTTAAGGACTCCAAGAAGGCCTGCCGCACCCTCGAGAAGGCCTGGCTCCTCAACAAGACCGCCGACAACAGAACAGCACTCAAACTCGCCACTCGCAGACATCACCAGCTCATCCGCACCACCAAGAAGAAATCTCTGCGGGAACGACTGGACAAGAACACCCATGACAGCAAGGAGCTCTTCAACATCGTCAAGGAGTTCTCCAACCCCAGCACCGGCAACAACGACATCACTCCCTCACAGGACCTCTGCGACTCCCTCGCCTCGTACTTCCACCGCAAGATCGCCGACATCCACAACAGCTTCGACATTTCACCTCCGCACCCATCAGTCGTACCTTCGCACCCCGCCGCCACCCTCCAGACATGGACCGAGGTGACCCCCGAAGACACGTCACGCATGATGAACACCATCCACTCCGGATCTCCGACCGACCCGTGCCCCCATCATGTCTTCAACAAGGCAGCCTCTACCATCGCACCCCACCTCCGAGACATCATCAACACCTCCTTCAACACAGCAACCTTCCCGGAGAGCTGGAAGCACGCCGAACTCAGCGCTCTGCTGAAGAAACCAACAGCGGACCCGACCGACCTCAAGAACTTCCGCCCCATCTCGCTCCTTCCTTTCCCCGCCAAAGTCATCGAGAAGGTCGTCAACAAGCAACTGGCAGCCTTCCTCGAGACGAACGGATCCCTCGACCCATCACAGTCCGGATTCAGAGCCAACCACAGCACCGAGACCGCCCTCATCGCAGCCACCGACGACATCCGAGCCCTGCTCGACAACGGCGAAACAGCGGCACTCATCCTCCTAGACCTCTCCGCAGCATTTGACACTGTCTGCCACCGCACACTAGTCCAACGCCTCAACGACACCGGCATCCAAGGGAAGGCTCTGGAATGGATCATCTCATACCTCTCCGGCAGAACACAGAGAGTACGCCTCCCTCCGTTCCTCTCCGAGGCCACCGAAGTCATCTGCGGCGTCCCGCAAGGATCGTCGCTTAGCCCCACTCTCTTCAACATCTACATGAAACCCCTCGCTGCCATCGCACGCCAACACAACCTCAACATCATTTCCTACGCCGATGACACCCAGCTAATTCTCTCCCTCTCCAGAGACCCCGACACCGCCAAAGCCAGCATGCACGAAGGGATGACAGACGTCGCTGAATGGATGAACATCAGCCGCCTGAAACTGAACACGGACAAGACAGAAGTCCTCATCCTGGGACCATCACCCTCCGCATGGGACGACTCCTGGTGGCCCCCGGCACTAGGCACCGCACCTGAACCGACGGACCACGCACGCAACTTGGGCGTCATACTGGACTCCTCCCTATCGATGACCAGACAAGTCAACGCCGTCTCCTCAGCTTGCTTCCACAACCTCCGCATGCTCCGAAAGATCTTCCGATGGATCCCGACCGAGACCAGGAAGATGGTCACCCACGCTCTCGTCACCAGCAGACTAGACTACGGAAACACCCTCTACGCCGGTACTACAGCCAAGCTTCAGAAAAGACTTCAGCGTATCCAGAACGCCTCCGCCCGACTCATCCTGGACGTCCCCCGACGCAGCCACATCTCGTGCCACCTGAGAGACCTGCACTGGCTCCCTGTCAACAAGAGGATCATGTTCAGACTCCTCACCCATGCACACAAGTCCCTCCACGACCTAGGCCCAGGGTACCTCAACAGCCGCCTCACCTTCTACACGCCCACCCGCCGGCTACGTTCCGCTAACCTCGCCCTCGCCGTCGTCCCTCGCATCCAGAGAGCCACCGCTGGAGGAAGGTCATTCTCCTACCTGGCAGCTAAGACTTGGAACTCCCTA
Organism: Triturus cristatus; assembly: GCF_964204655.1. NCBI lineage: Eukaryota > Metazoa > Chordata > Amphibia > Caudata > Salamandridae > Triturus > Triturus cristatus. The sequence goes on along the minus strand of NC_140590.1, from coordinate 133,607,439 downwards.
CCCGTCCACCTGCGGATGACCCAGGACCACCTGGCCTTCAGGAAACAGCTCAAGACCTGGCTATTCGAGCAGTAGCAGACCCCCTTCCCCAAGCGCCTTGAGACCCTTACGGGTGAGTAGTGCGCGATATAAGTTCCATGATTGATTGATTGATAGAATGGCATCATTGCTATGTCAACTTATCTTACGACATTGCATGTTATAATACATACCAACACCACAGTAGGACTTTCTCTTAGGAAACTTTCCCACAAAAAAACACAAACGTAATGCTAACAAGTATATAACATTATCAAGGCTACTGGTTTTAAGGCATTTATTTTTGTGACCTTTTAACATCTGTATTCCTCCATATTTATATTTTAGTAATTTTACCAGTATTTACCTGTTTTTTTGTTTGAGAGGAAAAGAAAGTTCTGCATCGAGTGTTTTTCCACATTTATTTCAACAGACAATGTGCACTTGCTCTTGATTGCTTATGGGGCTAGGTATCTGCATATGGGCACCCAATGAAGTTGTACGTGCCTTTTAAAACAGTTTCCAGGCATTCGGGTGCTTTCTGATTGTTGATGCAGGAACAGGATGGAGGGGCCTCGACCTGCACATTTTCAAACCTGCAAACTCACACAGTGCCACCATGTGACACACGATATCTACTGTTACGGTTACCCGGTGAGGAGCTGATATCACACATTGACAGGGAAACAAGCTGGATCCCCTGGATTTCCATCTCGTGTTTTTGAGACTTTGCATTGCCGATGTCCATTAAGGGGATTGAAAACACCATGACATTGCACCAGCAAGCTTTATGATTTGTTTTTAGAGGAGGGGGCTTGGGCACAGGGTGGGGGCAAAAGGCACCTCTCAGCACGAGCCCTGCCCCCTCCTCACACGGTGAGAGTATTGTTTCGGTTGGTAGGTATGCCTTTAGGACATGAAGAGTAAGACTGAGCAAAGGCCAGACTGACAGACCTCTTTATTTTCAGGTCAGACAGCCAGCAGCTGGACATGAGCTAAATATGCAGGCTCCTGGATGCCTCAGCTAAACTTTTTCATGGGCTGAGGATGTTATATCTCCTGTGGGCATGACCCCCTCAGCTCCGCAAAGGTCCGCAAGGCCCTCCTCCTCGTGACAAGGTGGATTGTTAGAAATAACTTCGTACCTGAGCACGTCATTTTTAAGCTCTGAAGTGCCCAGGGCCATGTGTCTATCACTTACATCACATCACAGTGTGTGGGATCAGCAGTCTCTCTGACCCCATCCTACTGTTTGATGAGCGAGAGACTGCTACCTCCCCTTGTAAGGTCATTCAATGATTGGCACCTCCGAGGCTTCTTCCTAGAGAGCTGCAGCAGGTAAGTGTTGTGTATTATTGACTGTTTGTTGTGTTTGTGCATGTATGTATATTTTTGAGTGTTGTGAATTGGTACGTGTGCATGTCTGCATTTGAAAGCATGGATGTAAGTGTGTATGGGTGTGCGTAAGCACACCCATACACACTTACATCCATGCTTTCTTACATCCCCTGCTTCTGGGGATGATCAAGATGCCATATAACTGATCTGTTTTTTCAGAATATAGTGCATTTTGCAATTGTTGAGCTCTTCTTCAACATTCAGTTTTTTTCTTACAAAAACACAACCCCTTCCGTTGCCCAGTTGAGTAGTCCGTGACAAGAGGAAGGCGCGGAGCTGCGGCCTCCCTGTGGCCACCGGGAGTGATACTGAACCGCTGGTTCCAATTTTCTGCCGGACTTGCGGGCTGAGGGAGACGTTACCTTTTTGCAGTGACCTTGCTTGTTTTCATTGTTGGGAGCTCTCTTTCCTTTGACCCGTTGCCCCGCTGGTAGGTGGATGTGCAGGTCGCTCCTTTCCTGACATTTAAGCTGTGAATTGCCCCATTATCCTGGAAGAAGCCTACAACACCGAGGGTGCACCATTAGCAGCACAGCTGCTGCGAGTGAGGGGGAGGCGTGGTGACCGCACTTAAAGCACTGCCTCTCCACCTGCGACGGCCAAGGACCAAGGGTGGGCCCGTCTGAGCCCGTCAGAGACTGGTAGTGACTGGGCTGGGCCACCCCCCTAACGTTTAACTTGTAAGCATTGTATACGCTAGCTCCTGTAGTTGCTGATTTTAAGATTACGACTAAAATGAACAAACGTAAGGGGTGTGTGGGTTCCGGAGTAGTGGGGACATTAGATGCGTTCCTTTCAAGGGCCGAATCAGCATTGATTCATGAGATCCAGCTCACAGAACGCAGATTGTCGCTAGAGCCCTCTTTACCTCTGACCAGTATAGTATCGACGTCGCTCCCAGAGTGTATCATTACTACTGATCCAACCTCACTGACTAGTCAGATTTCACCATCACCACTAAACCCTCCATCCCCTGATCTGGGGAACATAGCCAACAACCCCGTGACCCCCAAGGTTCACACCAGGAGCCAAACGTCGAGTCAGGCTCGTGGTGGGAACCACCCTAAAAAAAAACAGGGAAGCTCGGGCCTTATAAAACCCAACCATAAGGTACCTAGAGTAGCTAAACATAAGGTGGGTGTAAACGGGTGTGAAGGCAGTTCTAAGATCAGTACTTCGTCAAACAACGCCTGTATAACTAACTCCAATGCAATTACTGATCCAGCATTTGGCCCATCTGAGGCTGTACTTTTCGCATGGATAGAAAATAAACTCCTTGCCCTGATAGATCCGCTCCTAGACAAGCTGACTCTGATAAAAGGAAGGTTGGCTAAAATTGAGCAGTCTATTTCAAGTACCTTGCTAACCAATTCCAACATGTGTAAGGGCGAAGGACCGGCCTCCCAGTCAGCGAGCAGAATACACTCCAGGGCTCCTATAAATATTGCACCCTGCCTTCCACCTCCAGCCCCTGTAGTGCTCATGGCCAATCAATCAGTGCATCCCATTCATAGCGGCATAGCTCCCATATTAGCCCCGACGGCAGGGGATTCCTGCATCCAGGTTCTCCAACAATGTGATTCCAACAACTCTCATCCTCACACGTTCCTAAACCCTATACAGTTGTTTTGGCCAATGTTCCAGTGCTACCACCTACAACGCAGGAACACTGGTATTCACTGAGGAATAGGGCATTACATCTTCTGACCGTCAGGACAGGCATTAAGTATGATCTCTTCCCTGATTTTAAAATGATCCGAAGAATACCCTGGATCGGTTATTCACATAAGTCCCTATCTGGAGACTGTGTGGTTATAAGCTTTGGGTCCCCTGGGTTGGTTCAACAAATTTTGGACAGGCAGGTAACCGACAAATGACGGTAGATATTAATATTCTCCCCCTGTTTTTTTTTTTTAACAACCATCTAGAGACAACAGGGGCACCAATCGGGGGCAGCACCACCAGTCCGGGGCACACACTACTATCCAGTCCCTGTACATAATCTCTTTGACCATTTTTGCGTCCTCAGATGATATTGATTGACTTGGATCTGATATTGATCTATCGTTCTCAGGATCTCATGATTTCATGGGAAGTTGTAAGAACGGTTCAGATCTCAATCCATCGTGTATTATGGAACCTTTAACAAATAGGCATTCTAAATTTGTAGAGGAAGGATCTGTGCGAGGTATCCACGATTCGGTGGACACTGGCCTAGATGGGACGGTCATAAGCAGTGTAGCGAAGGAGGACCATTTCACCACTCCCATTTTTGCAGGGCCTCCCACATCCAATAATGGTTCTAAACAGGAGGTTACGGATAACAACATCATTCCTAACCCCCCGGTCATCTCCAATACGCCTATCCAAGGGCCCAAAAAAGCTAACCTATCGCTAGTCTGCTGGAACATTGCTGGTCTATCTACAAAAACCTCCTCAACCGATTGGTCCTCATTTATTGATAACCATGATATATGGGCATTTCAGGAAACCTGGGCAGTTGAACAAATTTATCACCCAGGCTTCCTAAATTTTTACAAACCAGCCCTGGGGGGACAGAGGGGTAGACCCCTAGGGGGGCTCGTACTTTGGGTCAGACAGCAAGCAGGCTATACAGTGGCGGAAGTCCAGGTTGATAGTAGAGATATTATTGCCGTCAGACTCCGGATGGGAAATGTTCAGGCTATATTGGTCATTAGTGTCTACGAAAGAGGCACCCCAGGGGGTAAAGGCTCTAGCACAGTTGCGCTTTTAGATGGGTTGTTAGATCAGTATAGGGGACGCAGCAACGTGATAATTGCAGGGGATTTCAACTGTACCTTCGAACCTGTTGATCATGAGGATGGCAAACTCAGTGCTGAGGAGGATGTTCAAAGGGACATTCCATCCCTTGACCTCCCACCTATTAAGAGATGGACTGAGTCTGCATTACAATTGAAAGGGCTGAGTCGAGAACGGGGATTAAGGGCAGTGAATGGGAGGTCCGTGTTAGACGGGGGGGGCCCACACCTTTAGTAACGGGAGGAGAAGCAGCCGTATTGATTATATTTTATCTGAATATGGAATTCTGGTACTCCCTACAGGACATGGTGGTACAGGACCGGCTTGAAAGCAATCAAAACCCCTTAGTATTATTGCTACAGGTCCTGGTCTTTGCATTCAGGATTGTCAGGATACAGCGAAGACTACTGTAGAAGTTGAGTTTACCAATGAATCCAGGAGAGTCAAATGGGCTAAGGTCATTACCAACGAAGGGTACTTAGAACAGATGAAGGAGCTGGTTGAGCGTTCATTAGCCACCCTTTTAAATTGCGACACCCAGGAGGATATAAATCTTATTATTCTGCAGGTCCATAATGACCTGTTTTCTAATCTCAAAACTTTTTTTACTAAAAAGTCAAAAAAAACAGGAAAGATTCTCGTCCAAAGGCAGTTGCATGGTATAACAAATGATGTAGAGAGGCCTATAGGACTCTATCAAGAGCCATCAGATTAAAACCCATGGACGACATAAAAAAGGCAAGGGCTGGGTATAAGGAGGCCCTATCGCGAGCCAAAAGAGAGTGGGATGAAAACCATTGGCAAGACCTGCTTAGAGCCAGTAAGGATAAAAACATGGCCAACTTTTGGCATCTCATCAAATGGGGTTGTGGCACTTTGAACCCAGTCACTGTCAACCAAGTAGCTCCCGAGATGTGGACCTCTCATTTTGAGGCCCAGTTTGCTGCCAGTAATGATAGCATAGATCAATTTAATTTGCCCAACCCCAACACCACCATGCACTTTTCTAGGCAAGAGGTTCAAAATGCCCTCAAACAAATTCCAAAAGATAGGGCTCCCGGCCTAGATTGTATACCTGCGGACCTGTTTATGCATGACAGTGATAAGTGGGTGACCTATATCCAGCTACTTGCTAATGCTATAGCCAGTGGCGCTCCTATCCCGGAAACATGGTCTGGAGCAGAGATCACCCCGAATCTTCAAAAAGGGGGATCGATCTAAACCTGGCAATTATAGGCTAATAAGCCTTATCGATTGTATCCAAAAAATCATTGCCAGGCTGGTACTATGTAGAATCCAGACGTGGATGGATGAAACAGATATTTTGTCACCATTGCAGGCAGGGTTCCGGCCACACACTGGCACTATAGACCAGGTTTTTAGATTCATGATCATATACTGGAGGGTGGTTATTTTGGGAGGGGGTACTTTATTCGCAGCCTTTATCGATCTAAAATCGGATTTTTATTTGGTTCCCCGCATTAAAATGTGGAGAGCTTCATGGATATGAGGATGCCTCTTGAAATACTGGCAATTTTAATTTCGTTACACAATTCCAATTTTGCCCAGGTCTGCTAGGGCATAAATGGGGAAGTTACAAACAAGTTTCCGATTTCTAAGGGGGTCCTCCAGGTGTGCGTTCTCGCACAAACCCTGTTCTCCCTATTTATCAACGGAGTCATGCGGTAATTCTCTGACCACCCCACAGATACCCCCACCTTAGCAGGCATGAAGATACCCCTGCTAATGTTCGTGGACCATACTCTGATAATATCTAAAACCCAGAAAGGGCTGCAGACCGCCCTCACCAGGTTCGAAGCGTTCTGCCGCGATCACGACCTTGTGGTAAATGTGGATAAGACTAAGTTTATGGTTCTCCGTAACCGCAAGGCCATCAAAGGGAGTGTTTTTATGAACAGTGTGCAACTTGAGCAGACCGACGTTTTTACATATCTGGGAATTACCTTGGGAAGGAAACTAAACTGGAAACCCCAGATCGATATGCTGGCTCTCAAACACGCTCAATTGACAGGAATCCTTATGAAGGAACAGAGACTTTCCCATACAAAGCCAGTGGCTCCTGTCATAAAGATTTATAATACTAAAATTAATACCTCGGTTTTATATGGGGCGGAGCTATGGGGCTTTCAAGATTTAGCACCCCTGATTGCAGCCCAAAACAAGTTTGTGAGAGCCCTATCATGCCTCCCACAATCAACTCCACTAACGCCTCTATATCTAGATCTGGGCTGTAAAAAAATTCGATGAAATATCCCAATTCAGACCGGTGGCATACTGGAGAAGGCTTTGGGTCACCCGCGAACTGTCTCTGTATGCCCAAGCTCTTCTTGAAACCAGGCGGGCTAACAGCTCTTGCAAGATCTCCTGGTTAAGAAGGATAAAAGAAACCTTGAGTGAAATGGGGATGTGTAGTCTATGGGAGAATCCCGCAGGTAACCCCTTTCCCTCAAAAAAAGAGTCAAAGGTAGCATACTGGAACACGATTACGACAAAGCGATTTATATCCTTAGCGAGGCCTACCCTGACGAGGGATTTTCTGGAGAATAAACATGAGTACTTGTTTGAACGCTATTGGGATTTTATCACAGTACCCATCGATAGGAAACTGTACCACCAGGGAGAACAGGGTTGGTGCGAGAACGCACACCTGGAGGACCCCATTAGAAATCGGAAACTTGTTTGTAACTTCCCCATTTATTGCCCTAGCAGACCTAGGCAACATTGGAATTGTTTAACGAAATTAAAATTGCCAGTATTTCAAGAGGCATCCTCATATCAAATCCTTTCCTTGCAAATGGCACCCCCTGAACGATGATACATGTGTTGTTTGCCCAACTCAGAAGGAAACTATAGCACATGTTCTGTTTGTTTGCCCCACTTACAAGCCCCCCAGAAACAGACGGCTTGAACCAGTCTGTATAAATCTCGGTACAAGGTCGGGCACTGAGGCACTAAGGATCTTAAATTCTGATACATGTGAGCCCATAGCGATTGCTGTCGCTAAAGTTCTGGGATGGATGTGGGCCATTCGAGCAAAAACGTCTAGGACACTTTAGCTGCGACAATTTTTATTAACAATTTTAGTACCCATTAAGTTTTTTGTTGTTTTTACTTCCTGTCTATGCACACAAATTTAATCTCCCCTTACAGAGCTGGTGTTGTCGTGTGTTAAATTGTGAAATATTTCCCATGAGTTATTTTAGTGGATTAATGTAAATCAACTGTATCCTGTTTTATTCCTTTATGTGAAGTGTTTAACTTTTGTGATTCGGTTTGCTACAGTTTTTACAAAAAAACGTATGATAGTATTGAATGGTTTATATTATGAATGTATAGATTTTTAACTGATGTACAATGTCTTTAATAATTTGATAATCGAAATAAAGGCCTATTGACTGACTGACTGACAACCCCTTCCATAAGACAATTATATTGGTTTATTCAGAGTCCATACAGCTCTTAAGAACAAGTGCTATGCTCACTCATTCATTGTAAAAAAATATTTGATGATCTAGCAAAAGTGTCCACTCTGCTTAGGATACATCCATAAAGTGAGCTTGTTCTGCTAACAGCAGTTTAACCTTCAGAAAGCAGATTTGAAACCCAGCTGGACTGGCATATGTGTCTTATCATTCATTGCATGTTTTATAAAATAAGAAGCATTGTTTTACATGGAGTGACATCAGTGCCACAAACTAATCTGGATGCTTGTATAATCAGTATTTTATACAATCTAGGGTGTGCATAGTTGGATGTGTGGGAATTATGTGATGGGCATTCAAAACCCAACTTGTCTCACAGCTTCTCCCCACTTTAGGCCATGCCTGATCAAGTAATGGGTGCCAGCCCATTGAAAAGAATGCGTATAGCACTTAACATGAATGACTGCCATTGATCTCCCTTGCATTGCTCCTCATATTTGCATGGAGACCTCTTCTGCTCTTTTGGTTTTGTGCCCCCATCCAGCTGCTCATAACTGAGATACACCGGGAGAGGACATCATTTTGAGTATTTTTAGGCCTCAGTCTATGTCTTATGTTCTCTCTACTGTGGCTCTTGTTCTCCTTTATGACTGCCATATATCAGTCCTTCTCACCCTGACTTGACTCTGGCTATGGTGATATTTTTTACTTGTACCAGCTGTTTTGTTACTGAAGTTACTTTTCCACTTTCTCGAGGTGCTGTGATATTGACTGTGGCTGTGGCTGTATTCCCCCCCTGCTCGGGTCTCATAGCTGCTTGTTGGTGTAGCTGTCTCTCGCCGCCTTGTGATTACAACCCAGTTTGCTGTGGGGCTTGGCTTGGTGTTGGCAGTGGCTCTGAGGGTTTCCATGCTGTTAGAAGTGGCTCTATGGGTTGCCATGCTGGTGGATGTGCCTGCATTACATCTTCACTTGTATGACATGTGAGTTGTATTGGTTCCGGTGCTACTGGCTGCGGTTGCATCTCTGACTGTTCCGGCACCCATGGCATAGGGTGAGCAAGTCGGTCTGTGGTTGCAATGTTGGATCTTGCAGCTGCCATGCCTCACCATGTGATTCCCATGCGATGTCTGCTGTGGGTAATCCTCTGGCAGCGTCGATAGCTGAATCTCTGACGCCGGATCTTTTAGTTCAGCAAAAATGAGATACTGACCCAGTTTACCTGCATATTAAGAAATCATATAGTGAAAAAGAAGCGAGAAACATATGATACCTGGGGGCATATTTACAAGGAAATGGCATAGGACAGCACCGCAAATCATTTTGCTGTGCTGCCCTATGCCAATTTGAAAAGACAGGAATGCACCATATTTACAAGATGCAGTGCATTCCTGTCCTTTCAGCCAGTGCACTATTAGCAGCCGTTCTCCAACGCAGGCACCCTTGCACTATGGTGCAAGGGTTTTTGTGTTGCCATGAGGGGGGGCACCTTCCTGCACAGAAAGAATCACAAGAGGCACTTTCCTCATTTAATGTGTGCTGCAGAGTGCAGCACATTTGGAAAGAAGAAAAAAAAACAGGAAGAAATGTAAACATTTCTCCTCGCTATGCCTACCCTTGGGAGGCACAAGGTTTTGGCACTGACCCAGGTTTACATGATGTTGTTAATCTAGGGCAGTGTCAGATTCCATGGGTTTTGAGTGCTAACATCCACAGCAACCTGCGCTGCCTTGTCTTACTCCATATCTGCAAGGCCATGAAAAGCCATGGAGGGAGGATTTACATGGCCCTACAGATTTTTCTAAGCCCTGTGCGCCACCGGAACACCACAGTGATGGTCCGGCGGCAAAGAGAAAAAAAGTCAATTGATTAAGAAGCAAGAATAAAAGACAGAGGAGACTATGAGAATGCGATAGAAGTAAAAAAAAATACACATCTGTAATACAAACTACCACGTATGGTAATGGACTCAATAAGGTGGCATCAGACAAAAACCCCAAGTTCAGAGGAGGTGTTTTTCCAAATATACCAGTTATAGTTATATAGTTGTCTCAAGGAACTACAACTCGTGTCCTAAAGTAACTATAACTCACACCCCCGCCTTGCAAAGTGTCTTCATCAATTGTGTAATTTCATATGTTGGGGTGATGTTATCACTGATGTAGATCATGTTATGAGTGGTGTAATAGGGGGGGTAATTAGCAGTGGCAGAGGAGCACTGTACATTATCATAGTCCAGCGTGAAGTTAGCTAGTAGAAGTAGAGAAAGCTGAGTTGTGGCTTGTCAATGCATTGTGATCAAGTGTTCTTTCAAGAGCTGTGTCTTCAACTCCTTCCTACATTGGAGCAGCGTTGGGACAGTCCTGAAGGATAACAGAATGATGTTTCAGATCCAGGGTGCATGGAAGGAAATGCCTGCTGCCTTGTTTTCTTTTTCTTTTTAAAATGTCTTAGTCTGCAGTCCAATATTGGTCTGCTAGTATTGTCCTGCCTGAGGGTGTGCCGAGACCCCCTGGAGATGGTGAGCCTTTCAGTAAGATAAGTAGCGCTGCTGATCTTGAATTGTAAATGATGCAGATGCTTTTGAAGATGATGGGAGCTGGTAAAGGAAGTCATTGACGTTCCATCAGGATTCCCTTAAAGGGATGCATAGATATCTGTGAAGGTGGAGTTTTGCTGCACCTCCTGTAGTGATCAGTAAGACCCTTTAGTGTATTGTCCATCTCACACATTTTCGCCATCGCCTGCTTATTTAAAAGCGTAAACTGCACACTTGTTTCTGGCATCCTCTTATCCACCACACTGCTAAGCGCTGCATCCCATAACACAATAACCGCATCTCAGTGGTCATCACGCACAACATGGAAACTTTGCACATAAGATCATAGCAAAAACAACACCCTTACAACCTCATACCTTACCTGTCGTAGCATGCAACCGATGTATGCAAGCATTTCAGTGCCCTCTAGGGGTAGAAAGTGCTATATAAATGTGTAATTTAAATGTTCTAGCACAATACAGTACAATCACTTTAGCCCTAGTGAGTGTTGGTTAGCTAATACAAGTCTATCTCCATATATAAATTTAATTAGGAAATGATGGAATGGTTACAGCCTGAAACCTGGGTATCCAGGACTGTGCTATTTTTTTTATAGCTTACTCATGTTTGGTGTTCGATTGGTAATTACTCATGACACAAGCCATTAAGAACATTTTAAGCACTCTACCTGTCTCTACAGAAACATTTCTATTCAGCACAGGTCGTATATGGACATGCAGAATGGGTTAAACCCTACCAAAGAGAGACACAATTTTAATACACACAGAGCAATGGAGTCCGACACATGAGAAATCAGTAGAGGAATTTACAAATTTGGATTTAGGTAGCTGTTCTAGTTTAGAAGTTAATAAAGTTCACAGTGAGTATATATTAGACTTACAACAGAACAATGATTTCAGTTCAAATTTGAAGAATAGTCTGGAGTCCACTTCAAAAGTGGTGATTGTTAAACCCTTTGAGAGAGGAGTTGTTTTCCCCTTTTAACATTCGACATCCAAGAAATGCAGATTGGAGGCCAATAGAACACATTGGGAGATTGTTAGACCTGGCACATTGGTGTGGGTCTCTCTTCCCTTTTTCGCTGTGCCTCATGCATATTTTTGCTGGTGTTAGTTGCTCAGGGCCCTGTGCCACTGCTGTCCAGTGCCACAGTGCAAGTGCTCCCTGTTGTAAATTGATGTATAATTTGTGATTCCATGATTGGTTGGTTTGGTTTACTTGTCAGACCCTATGACAGTGCACCAGGAGTGCCCAGGGCTTGTAAATCCAAATACTGTAGGTGGGCTTGCAGCACTGGTTGTGCCACCCACAGAAGCAGCCTGTAAACATGTGTCTAAGGTCTGCCATTACAGAGCCTGCGTGCAGTCTGGTACTGTCATGCTGACTGGGCAAGTGCACCCACTTGCCAGTCCCTGAACCTTCTCTTTTCTTCATATCAGACACCCCTATGGTAGGCACAAGGGCAGGGTGCATTGTAAAGATACGTGTCCTAGTGTGTGTGGGGCATGTTCTAATGGTGAATTACAGCCATTTTCGTTTTTCACTATTGCAAGGCTATCTGTTCTCCTTAGGCCAGAATGGGCAGTTTGGTTATTACATCTTATAATCCTAACTGACTCAGGGAACATGGTAGAAATTCGAATTTAGTATGCCTGAACTCAGGATGATAAAATACATCTTTTAGTGAAGTTGGTTTTAACATTCTGTGTTTGAAAATGCCACTTTTAGAAAGTAGGCATTTTCTTGTCTAACCATTCAAACCTGCCTCTGCTAGGCTGTGTGTATTCCTTTGTCTGGAGTTTGAGTGACAGGGCTGGGGAATTCTAGGAGACAGGGTGAGGTGTCCCAGTGGTGATTAGAGAGATTTGCATCCAGATGGGTGGGAGGAGTTGCACCTGGGACCTGAATAGGGCTGTGCCTGCCTTCCACAATGCCGGCTCCACCTCCTGGAGAGCGGCTGATGTCTCTGCCCTGTACAGTGAATGAAGAGAAGGAATTCTGTCAACAAAGTGCTCCAGAGCTGTACTCGCCTTCCACAATGCTGGCTCCCCCTCCTGTGGGGCGTCTAATGTTTCTGCCCTGCACTGTGAAAGGAAAGGAGAAGCCTGGTAAACAGAGTGCTCAGGAACTGGTTTGGACTGGGCAAAGGCCCCTCTGCCTTCAGAGGACAAAGGATTTCTGGGTATAAATATTGGGACCCTGACTCTAAGAATTTAGATCACTTTGGGAAAACAAGAAGAACCTCTGCTGAGGGAGGAACCAGAAGAAGCTGAGGAGGGAACTATCCCTGAAACTGGGGGATTGGCCTGCAGTGGTTGCCTTACTGCCAAAGAGAGGAGAAAGAAACTTTGTGTGTACTTTTGCTCAACTTGTGAAGGATCTCCAAGGGCTTGGAAAAGAGCTTGCCTCCTGCTGAAGTCTCAGGAACAACAGACTTCACCCGCCAGCTCCTCAGAGTTCTTTGGAAGTGCCTGCTGCTGCTGTTGAGCCTTCTGAGGGACTGCGTGTCACAAGGAGCTGGAAGCGCGACTCAAGAAAGAAGGAGAAGCGTGCCGCCGTCGGAGCTGATGTCGTCGCATCTCATAAAGTGTGTCGCTGCTGCAGCATCACATCGAGCGGAAGCGTCTCGCATCATTCAGGAAGTGTCTCGCAACGCTGAAGAAGCGTGTCGCCATCGCAGCCATCGTAGCCGATGCATTGCACCGCATCAAGAGAAGAGTCTCGCATCGAGGAAGAAGTGTGTCGCCATCGCAGCCATCGTAGTTGTCGCATTGCACCGCATCAAGAAAAGCGGCTCGCATCCACGGAGAAGCGTGCCGCCATCGGAGCTGCTGTCGTCGCATTGCGTAAAGGGGTGTCGCCGCTGCAACATCGCATCGAGCGGAAGCGTCTCGCAAACGTCGGAGAAGAGTGTCGCTGCCAAGGCCTCTGTCGTCGCATCGCGTAAAGGGTGACGCCGCTGCAGCTGAAGCATCTAGTCGAGTCTTCTCGCAACATCGTAGAAGCGTATCGCATCTGGAAGATCTTCACGTCTTTATTTCTTTGCACAAAAATCTTCATCGCATCAACATCGTTGCAACACGTTTGTTGCCTGCGTGTCGCATCTAAAAGGTACATTGACTTAAAGTGTCGCATTTAAGAACTTAAGAGAACTAAGCAAAATCCTACCATCTAAAGTAACTGTATTGTGTGTTTTTGTCGTTTAATGCTCTTGTGGTAAATCTATATAAAGAATACTTATTTTTTATATAAAAACCTGTGTGGTGTCCATCTGTAGTGTTGTCACTTGGTTACTGTATGTGTTCACAAATGCTTTACACACTGCCTCTGAGATAAGCCTGTCTGCTCGTGCCAAGCTACCAATGGGGTGAGCAGGGGTTATTTTAGGAGTGTACCCCCCTACCCTGACTAGAGGAGAGGGTCCCTATTTGTCACAAGTGCATACCTGTGCCAACTAGAGACCCCCAAGTCTAACAGAGATTAATAAAGGAATGGATAAGGAAAACTTAAGGAAGTAACAACTGTATTAATGGCACAATGTACAAGACCAGTGATAGATGAAAAGGTCTGTGGTATACCTAATTTTGACCTAGCAATAGCTGTTCTGGGTAACGCTAATGCTGGTTGAATGGCAGAAAGAAGGAAGGACATTAATGAAAAGAAGCCCAAAATTAGGGGATATAGCAGCAAAGGAAGCAAGTGAGAATACAAAAGGCTTGCTTTTTGCAGAAGGATTAGATAAAAGTTTGGGTAAACACATATGAACCTTTGTGGCCTAGTATAAGCCACAATCTAATATGAGGAAAGTGTTTGGAGTAGATGTTTTGGAAGGGCCGGCAGACACGGAACATCTGGCGGCCAAGGAACACAACGGTCACAATACAATTATCAGAATGGAGGCTTTTGGAAAGGGTTTCCAGACCTCATAAAGTTTTTTTCTCCCCTCACAGAGGAAGGACTGGATGAAGCTGAGTTAGCAGTGGACAAATGCAAATCTCATCAGGATTCCAGGGTGAGTATGATGATTACTTTTGGTTTCTCCCCAGAAAAAGTAGGGGGTCGACTGAGGTTTTTTGTGCATACATGGAAAGAAATAACCCAGGATCCTTGGGTGTTAAAGACTGTTCAGGGGTTCGAAATGGAGTTTGTGGAATTTCCATAGCAAAACAGGGAGCAAAGAGATCTGTATTTGACTTAGTAACAGAAGATTGAGGAGGATGGCGAAATAGAGTCTATGTCAGGACCCGAAGGCAACGATTAGGTTGTACTCTCTTCACTTTAATGAACAAGCAGCCATTAACATTAATGTGATTTAGGCAATGACATTCCAAAAGAAAACTAAATTTCCCATGAACCATAGTGTAGCAGTCCATCCAATCCACTATCGGCGTCATCCTTAAGGGTCCTCTGCTGATGTTCCTCCCTCTTCCTTCGCTGCTCCAGCAGCCTTCAGTTAAGTGCTATCATCTTATACTGTATGGGCTTTATAAACTTGTGTTAAACATCTGGCCATGCGAGATACTGGCTATTGATTGTGGTGCCCTTTTCTTCCAGCGCGTCTCCAGGAATGTTTATCGCTCCTCAGCGGCCACTGTCAGATTTCACCTCAGGGCTAATGGGCGCGATGCAGTCAGCTGACCGCTAGAGGGATGCACACCAAGTGCTCTTCGCCCTCTATTCCCTGGTTGCCAATGTGTAAGTTTCACCAGTAATTAACAATCTGTGAAGCGTGTCCGGTCGCTCTCTTTTGCCTAGGGGGCTGTAATTATTTTCCTAATCGATTGTTTAAGCCCCTGCCTGGAATTAGAACATCCCGCAAGGGTAAGACTAAATTGTTAAGCTTTGGACGCGATCCAGGCGGTTTATCTCTCTTTTCCCCAGATAAAATCTGAAAGAGTGTGTGTGTCCTATCACGTCATCATCCTTGCATTGACTCATAGTTTACCATGATAAGCTTCAATTCATTATTCCTGGCATTGCTACCAGTTAAACCTGCCCTCCCTAATCACAAGTATTTTGTCATCAATACTGCTTAATACAACACTTGTTTGGCTATAATTATAATGTTCTGATGATTACCTGGGAGAGGACTCCAATAAAATACATGGTGGAGAGAGAGATAACCTATCTTCCCATTGATGACGAGTTTTGCCAAATAATGTCTCCATATTTAGAGCAGTCTCTCATGTGGTGGTACCCTTAGAGAGGAAAATACTCCAATAGCAAACATAGTGCCTTCATCCTCTCGAGCAGAGGAAAGAAACTTCTTGGCCCCTGGCCTCTCTACCTCCAGGGCAGTCTCAGTCACTATCTGATTCTAAGCGCAACCACATAAAAAACCCGAGGGTTGACTTAGATGCATTTTACACCTAAAAAAGGCCTTCATAGAGTCTCAGCTCCCCCTTTCAGAATCTCCCCTTCCCGGTATTTCGGAGGCTTTACCTTTTTCTCCCCCCTCAAGGCCCCCTGGATGGGGATGATTCCCCTAATGCCAAGGACAGTGAGGGCGATGGAGAGCCAAACAGACCATGGCACCCATCCAATGACTCTTTTTCCTTGCCAGGGAACCCCAAACCTAACAGAACCTGCGGCCCCAGAATCAGATATGCTGGACCCAGATAACATCCTACATCCGTGTTCTGTGGAGTGGAATCCAGTGCCAAAGGTTGCCGCCTATGTAGTAAGCCACCTGCAGAAACCTTTGGATAAAGAAGTGCAATGCTGCCTACAGGTGGAAGGCCCATACCCCTCCCTAGAAGGCAAAGTCGCACTCTCTCCTGACATAGACGCCAGGATGGCTACTTTTTTTTACCAAATTTGTGAGAGGCCCTAAAAAAGGGATGGACTGCTCCTAGCATTCATATCAGAATAAATTGTTGGATGTGGCAGGGCCTTGGTCGAAAATCCAGGTGCTCTCATATCTCCAGAAGCCTTATCAAGATGGGCTCAACGAGCAGTGATTTTTTTTTTTAAAGGGAATGACAATTGCACAATTTCTACCGAATGATGCCGATCTCTAGCGAGTAAAATTTATCCCAGATTAGGGGTGCTGGAATCTGAGGTAGGCCCCTCGAGCAGCAGGCAGCCGACGGGGCCAATGGCAGCACTCGTACCTATTCGGAAATATTGACGCCACAAGATGCTCTCCCCGCCACAGGGGCTCGAGAGGAAATTAGAAAAACGTTTCCTACAACTCCTCTCAAGATGAGTGTTCAATCCCTTTCGGGGATCAAACTTGGGAGTAGGCTATCATAGTTTTTCCACAATTGGGAGATTTCGACATCAGACACCTGGGTACTGCAGACAGTGAGGGGTTTCCAAATAGAATTCTATGGCTCCCCCTTTTAACCTCAGATGCCATGTCCTTTAGTATTTTCACAACCCCAGTCTGACTTAGTGGAGGGGGAAATCTTACAACTTCTGGACCTGGGAGCAGTTGTTCAAACCCAGCCACACCCGAAAGCTTTCCTCAGCAATCTTTTCCTAGTGGAAAAAAGGAATAGGGCCAACGCCCAGTGATAAATCTGAAGGAGTTCAGTGAGTGGCTGGTATTTTTCCCTATCAAGATGGAAAGGATACATGTTCTCAGGGATCTTTTACAGACCAACGATTGGATGGTGCATTTAGAACCGAAAGATGTTTACCTTACAATCCCCATATTTCCTCTCCACAGACATTTCCTTCAGTCCCAATGGTTAGCTCAGATGTTTGAATTCTCCTCCCTCAGTTTCGGTCTGTCATCCCTTCCATGGTGCTTCCCCAAGGTTCTACAACCGGTGGTGGAACACCTAAGGGCCCGAGGGATCAGATTACTTGTCTACCTAGACGGTAGATTCCTGTTAGACCAATGCTGATTGAGTCATCTTCAAAAGACCATCAATCTTCTGGAGTCCATCGGCTCCTGGTAAACAAGAAAAAAATCTCCCCTCACACCCTCTCAGAACCTAAAATTTCTGGGGTTCCTAGTGGATTCTGTCAAGGCCACCCTGAGCCTTTCTTTGCTGAAACTATCCAAGATAAAACATGAACACAGGAGAACCCTGGCCAATCCCACCACATCCTTGAGGCAAATTGCTTGCATAGTGGGTCTCCTATCATCTTCCATACAGGTGATCTTTCCAGGCCCTCTGCACTATGGGGCCCTTCAACGCGTCAAAATCTTCCATCTGCAATGAAATCTAATGTATTCTCAATCATTGCCTTTCTTGGAAGACTCAAAGGAAGACATGCAGTGGTGGATTTCACACATGGACTCCTGGAACGGGCACGCCATTTTTGGCTCCCAGCCAGATCTGGTTATCTAATCAGATGCCAGCGGTTCTGGTTTGGGGGCATGCTGCGGGGAATTCTCCACAGAAGGAAGATTGTGTTCCAGAGAACAAACCTTCCATATCACCTGCCTGGAACTTATGGCGGGTTCCTTCTCAATGAAATGCTGGACCAAGGACAGAGTCCAATGCTGTGTCCTCCTCAAAATGGGGTATGTAGCGGCGCTCCACTATGTTAACCATCTCGAGGGGAACAGAATTGAAGACCCTATCAAACTTAGCCCGAAACTTCTAGACTTATTGTCTGAACAATCCAATCTGAGTCAGGTCGAACAACTGCCACGGAGGTCCAACAAAATAGTGGATTGGCACTCATGTCACTGGCGGGATTAGCCTTTGGCAACTCCCCCAATGGTGTTTCAGGAATTACAGTCCAGATGGATCCTATTTACTATGGACCTCTTCGCCTCTCGCCTGGATCACCAGCTAGAGAGATACTGCAGTTGGAAACAAGATCGCAATGTAGTGACAACGGATGCTTTTCTGCAAGACTGGAGCAAGGAGACTGGTTATGCATTCCCTTCCTTTGCCATGATCATGAGGTTGCCTACCCAAATTCTGGACACAGTAGGTGGACCTGGCGGTGATAACACCAATATGTCGATCTTAAGTTTGGTTTCCAGTTCTGATGGAACTTTCTGTTTCCAGAGGAGGGCGCTCTCCATCTCATAGCATGGAGGATTACAGGACCACAGGAAAGTCAAGGGTATTTCAGAAGAGGCTGCCTCTCTGCATGCCAAATCTTGTGCGAACAACCAAGTGATATCGATCAACCTAGATAAGATGGTTGGGTTGGTGTGTTCAACGGCAATTGGATCCCGTGGGGGAAGAAGGAGGCAGAATTTTCTAGCCTCTCTGGCATCTGAAGGTCTAGCATATAGATCACTTAATACCTGTAGATCTGCGTTATTGGCAGGTCGTATCCCGGTGGATGGACATCCAGTATGGAACGTCCCCATATCTGTTAGCTTATGAGGGGCATTAGATTGTCTCTTCTTTTTGTTGCCCTTAATCAACCCCATAAGGCAGTTTTTTTCCCGCCGATTGCCAGGTGGGTCAAACGGACCATGCAAGAGGCTGGTATTGACATCTCAGTGTTTGATGTTCACTTCGTCATGTAAGCTATGTCTTCAAAGGCTTTTTCTGTGGGTGCCCGCTAGGAGCATGAAGCAGATTGGTCCACAGACTCTACTTACAAGATGTTTTTCTTTCAAACCAGTAGAAAACCTGGCATCTCTAGTGGTTGAAAACCTCTAAACCAGCCTATTCCTCACCTCATCCTCGCTTCAGGGTCCTGCCATAGAATGAAACATTTCCTAGCTATCGTAACAGAATGTCTCGATTCTATTAAGGACACTGGTGTACGTGCAACACCCCTTGGACTCCTATACCACCGCGCTCAGGATTTGTTCCTCCAGGACACTGTACCACTCAACGTTCTGGATTAACATTCCAGTGTTAGTGCTTATCTATTATGAACAACACCCATGTTAGTATGTGCTAGCCACCACAGCAGCCTTCTCTCACTATCACTGAAGACTCCGTACAACTTGTCAGTCAATATGATAATTATTGTGCGTGCACACCCCACTCAGGTTGCACTGATTTTTCTAGACCGTGCATGCCCACGACATGGGCATGCTCAAAGGTAATGATTGTAATTCCCATTTGGACCCAATACTAACAGATTATCGTTTCTCTTATTTTCCCATTACCCTCACCTTTCCTTTCTCTATCCTCTTCCTTCTCTTAGCTATTATTGCAATTAACATTTACCTCAGGCATTATCCCTGTTGTCCTGAAGATGATCCCATTATTTTGAAAAGTAGATCGAAATGTTGTTGACTATTTGCACATTGACACAATCTTGCTGTCTACTAAATTGTGCTATGGTGCCAGAATGTGTACCAGTTGGTCTAAACTATTTAGTAATGCTATAGACCTTACTAATTAAAGCCTAAGTCCTTCTCCTTTCTCTTTCTGTCAAATGTCCCACTGATATGTTGTTCTAATTAACCGTTTACATTAAAATGATTATGTCCAGTTGGACAGTCAAAACAGACATCATTGTATTTCTATGTAAATCACAGATTTAATATTTTAAGTACAAGAAACCACTGTTCTTCTGAAATAATTGATATCCAGGGTTCCTACCATCAATTGGGTTGCTTTGTTGGTCTAAAAAATACCTCTATGAAGGACACGGAGGCCAGGATTAGCCCACCCTGGTTTCTACTTGGGTTCTTACCATCCTAATTTAAGGTAATTTGAAATATGCTGCATGAAAGCTTCATGAGACACACTTGAACATGAATTGATGTACACTCTAATAATTCTTTATTGTAATATGATTTTACTGTCTGACAATTTCTGACTTGCAATTCTTCTCCTGCGGGGAAATATTACAATTTTGAGATAGTAGCACCTTTGCATTACTGTGTAACTTCTCTCTCAGGGGTGGATTCTGGTAAACCAGAGTGAATACCTAAACCTCCTGCTATGGTAGCAGGAAGAAAGAGGTACACAGAGCGTCTGTAAAACAATGCTGATTGTGGGTTGGATGTAGTATATTTCTAGGGTTCCTGGGAAATGTAGTTTTCTTTCGGACTATTATTTCCTGAAATACATTAATGTTATTGGTTGCTGGTTAATAAAAGTGAAGAGAGAACAGCCTAATTCACACCTCCTTGTCCTTAATAGAATTGAAACATCCCGTTAGGATAGCTAGGAAAGTTTTCAGTCCATGTTGGGAAAAGGGAGCAGTATGACCAGTAGAGGGACATGTTAAAGGGTTTGTGAGCACCCTCTTTTTTAGTGGAAAAGAAGGACAATCGCTAGAGACCGGTGATAGATCTGAGGGAGTTGAACAAATTCCTGGTTTACAGACATTTCAAGATAGAAGGAATCTATCTGTCAAGAGAGATGTTGTCAACAAATGATTAGTTGGTGAAGTTGAACTTGAAGAATATTTATTTTACAATCCCATAGGAGGACTGAAGTCAAAGTCTTGTGCAGTTCAGGGGGAGGAGTGAGTAATAACAGTTTTTATTTCATTCTTTTGGTCTGTCTTCTGCTTCCTGGTATTTTAACAAGGTGATAAGACAAGCAGTGTAATATTTGAGAGAGAGCGATTTGGCTAGTAGTGTATTTGGATGCTATTTTGATAATGTTTCATGATTTCAAGGAAATGAAGGTGGAGTTGTTGGAGGTGAAACATCTTTTAGAGGCTTTAGGTTTCTTGATCAAAGAGGAGAAATCAAAAATGATGCCCTCACAGAAGTTGGGGTTTTGGGGTTCCAAAATAGGTACTGTCACGGTTGTGTTGTTGCCAGGGAAGAAAGTGAAGATGATCAAGAAGAAGGTAGTGCACCTGATATAGAGATTTGGCAAGGATCATAGGGTTGTGTTTGTCCTCAATACAGGCAATTTTTCCAGGGCCCTTACATTAACAGGCATTGCAGAGTAGAGGTAGACGCGTTGAGGAAAGGTCTGTGGAATGGTGACAAGATATTGTTGAATCAGGAAGCAAAAGAGGAATTATGTTGGTGGTTGGACAATTTAGAAGCATGGAATGGTCGAGCCATTTTTGGGTGTGTTCCGAACTTTGGACCCAATTCACAAAGGAAAACATACTCTTTTGGGTAACATTACTACTTTTCAGTATTCACAAACATGAACTTAGACCAAAAGACAAACTTTCCTACTTTTCGGTAGTCGCAAAAGTAGGTTCCTACTAGTAAAGTTAGACTTTTGGTCTAAGTTTACCTTTGTGAATACCGAAAAGTAGTAAAGTTAGTCTTTTGGTATAAGTTTAACTTTGTGAATACAGAAATCGGGCCCTTTATCTTAGAGACAGTTGCCAGTATATGGAGACAGATGCCAGTAGGTGCTTGATAGGGAGGCCAGGAGACTGGTGGAATATGGTCAGAATTGGAGAGGAAATAACACATAAATTGTTTAGAATGGACAGCAGGTTAGTATTCTTTGAAAAACTTCAAGGAAGTATTAAAGTGTCAGCGTATACTGATGAGGATAGAAAGTGGGTCAGCAGTGGCATAAATAAATTGATTAGTGGGGAGCAGGTCCAGTTATCTGTTTGATTTAGCGAATGAATTGTAGATCTGTTTTGTTAGGAGCACAAAATAAGTTTGAGTGCAGAATATTTACCAAGGCAATTGAATTCTTTTGCAGGAGCAGTCATGCCAGGGCAAGCAGGTGAGAGGGCCCCTGCCTTCTCTCCAGGGGAGCTGGAGACACTTGTAACAGAGGTCTTACCCCTGTATAGCCAGCTCCATGGCTCACGAGAGGAGCAGGTAACTAACTTACTTACATACATATTGCACTCTGCTCAACTCCATCCTTTCTATAACCACAGGCTACAATTTGCCTCTGAGTCCCAGAGTGCATTCTGATTACTGTTGTAAACGTTTTTGATGCCAACATAGGACAATCATGTCATAAATTTGTATCTACTATACTCTGTGTATTTAACATCACCACTGTGTTGCGTGTTAGGCCCTAGATTCTACTTATGGTGCATTCACATATCTATGCATGTATACTTTTCATGATACCTATGATTGATTTGATAATCAGATCATGGTAAATGTGCATCCAATTGTATAGGGTTTACTGCATGAGCTGTGTGTGTATACTGTAAGAAGCAGGCGAGGTTATACAGTCCCACAATTCATGCAGATCAGGGCTCACAAAATTGTTGTCTGAAAGCCAACTATACCTCACAGACCCCTTCAGAGGGCCACACTACCTTGAGGTCAATTATTAGATGGCCACAATATGTACATTTATGTTTTGAAGTGTTTGAAATGTGAGGTTCATGTGGTAGCGGTATGCAGGATCTGCAGAGAGCAAGGCCTCACAGTGAATTGTGCCCAGGCTGGGCCAGAGTTACTGTGGCAATACAGCTGATGCACAGAGTAATATCCCTGTAGACCTGCATATTCTTGGATGTTTCCAAAATGAGTTTTCTGAACCACTACTAGCCCTGATTAGTTTTACATGGACTACAGTTGCAATGTTGACTGAGGTAACCCCCTGAAATGATACTTCTTTCCATTGACCCACATTGTCCATGTGTGCCATTTACTTGTGACAGGCCCCATACTCGCACAGGTCTGGTTTAACCATCCAATATGTAACGCTTGCATTGTGCAGGTCTATTGCATAAGTGACACAACAGTGCAGAGAGTTTATTACTTCTGAAGACGTTTTTGAGATGTGAATCACCAGCTTTGTTACAATCCACCAATCTAACAAGACATACAATGGTATGTTGAATGTCATCCCTGTAACAGTGCCACGTATGGCAAATGGTGTGTCCTGTGATGGCAGTACATACCACACAAACTCAATCAGACGTAGTATAATATTCCATTAAGTGCTCCTCATGTCTGCACATCCCCAGAGAGGTGCTCTCAATTACACACATGCCAGCCCTTTCTTTGTAACCTAAGTCTAAGGATGTAGTCCATGCTATGGTACAAGCCTGTATGGACCTTTATGCATCAAGTCGATTGACCTGGCTGTTGTGGTGTCTGTACAATCATGCAAATTTAGTTTACCTTTCAGAAGCTCAAAATGGTGTACTATGTTTCATAGTATCAAAAATTCAAAGAACATGTAGAATGAACCTGGTCTACATGGTGTTAGTGTGCTGCCTTAGTCAGTGTAGATCATGACCAAGGTTGATGATAGTTTACAGATAACTACAAAGGTATGTATTCATGTATTTGCAGTGCTTAGCATGTGAGTCTAACACATGCAGTGTGTTAACTATTGACTAATGCTTGTGCTAGGTGTATACAAAATGTTTGTCAACCAAATAGATATCCTAAGAATTGTAGGTATAATCTGTGTATTCATCTATTGTATCCATACAGGTCAATGCCCATCAAAAGCAGTCCATTTGGAAAGCCATCGCCCACAAGGTGCGGAGCCTGGGGTTCTTTCGCCGGCGCAGTGTACAATGTCGTAAGAGGTGGCTGGACCTGAGGTACAGGACAAGGAAGATCACGGAGGTCCAGCTGGGGCTGTCCTCCCAAAGTGGACGGGGCGCGCGCCGGACTCTGACCCCCCTAATGGTTCGCGTACTGGCAGTGGCCTACCCAAATCTTGAGTGGCTGTTGAGGGGCCAACAGCAGCAACCAGGGGGTGAGTCCTGGCGAGTCATACACGTTAAACTGCCAACTTTGTGTGTTACAGGCAGGTATTTCCCCATCATTATTGGGGGTGGCTCATGTGCACCACACAAGAAATGTTACTGTTTGTGTAGGTCTTGTTGTAGGTGCAGGCTGATGTGCTGTGTCTATTTTCTTTGCGTCAAGAAACACAGCCAAGTCCAGTCCACTACCAATTTGCTGTCTTGAGCAGACACATGGCCGAGTGAAGTTCAAAATCGGCTCATGTTGTTTGATATTGTGGGTGGCAATTGTACTAAACAGGCCACTTGTCTTCCTTATGTAAGGAGTGATGTTCCCTCACTACCGTCTCTCATGTGATGGTGGCCCTCTTAAATATGACATGGAATACAGTGCACTCTTTACACAGTGACTGGACACCACTTCCCATTGGTAGGTTGGGATTCAACAGAGACCTGTTGATTCACATTAATGTTATTGGTTGCAGGTTAATAAAAGTGAAGGGTGAACAGCCTAATTCTCACCTCCTTGTCCTTAATAGAATTGAAACTTTCTGTTAAGATAGCTAGGACATTATTCAGTACATGTTGAAAAAAGGGAGCAATATTACCAGTAGAGGGACATGTTAAAGGGTTTGTGAGCACCCTCTTTTTTAGTGGAAAAGAAGGACAAGGACTAGAGACCGGTGATAGATTTGAGGGAGTTGAACACATTCTTGGTTTACAGACATTTCAAGATGGAAGGAATCTTTCTGTTAAGAGAGATGTTGTTAACACATGATTAGTTGGTGAAGTTGGACTTGAGGAATGTTTATTTTTCAATCCTATAGGAGGACAGAAGTCAAAGATTTGTGCAGTTCAGGGGGAGCAGTGAGTAATAACAGTTTTTATTTCTATCTTTTGGTCTGTCTTCTGCTTCCAGGTATTTTACCAAGGTGATAGGAGCAGCAGTGTAATATTTGAGAGAGAGGGATTTGGCAAGTAGTGTATTTGGATGACATTTTGATAATGTTTCATGATTTCAAGGAAATGAATGTGGAGTTGTTGGAGGTGAAAAATCTTTTAAAGGCTTTAGGTTTCTTGATCAAAGAGGAGAAATCAATAACGATGCCCTCACAGAAGTTGGTGTTTTTGGGTTCCAAGACAGTAACTGTCACGGTTGTGTTGTTGCCAGGGAAGAAAGTGAAGACGACCAAGAAGGAGTTAGTGCACATGATAAGGTAAAAGACATTCTTTTTTAGAGATTTGGCAAGGATCATAGGGTGGTTATTGCCCTCAATACAGGCAATTTTTCCAGGGCCCTTACATTATCGGGAATTGCAAAATGGAGGCAGAAGCGTTGAGAAAAGGTCTGTGGTATGGTCGAGCCATTTTGGAATGTGTTCCGAAATTCGGACCCAATTCACAAACGAAAACTTACTATTTTGGGTAACTTTACTACTTTTCTGAATTCACAAACATGAACTTAGACCAAAAGACAAAATGTACTGCTTTTCCGTGATTGCAAAGGTAGGTTACTATTAGTAAAGTTAGACTTTTGGTCTAAGTTGACCTTTGTGAGTACCAAAATCGGGCTCTTTATCTTAGAGACAGGTGCCAGTATATGGAGACAGATGCCAGTATGTGCTTGATAGGGAGGGCAGGAGACTGATGGAATATGGTCAGGATTGGGGAGGAAATGACACATAAATTGTTTAGTATGGACAGCAGGTTTGTATGCTTTGAAAAACTTCAAGGAAGTATTAAAGTGTCAGCGTGTACTGATGAGGATAGAAAGTGGGTCAGCAGTGGAATTCACAAATTGATTAGCGGGGAGCAGCTCTCGTTGTCTGATTTAGCCAAAGAATTGTAGATTTGTTTTGTTAGGAGCACAAAATAAGTTTGAGTGCAGAATATTTACTGAGACAATTGAATTCTGTTGCAGGAGCAATCATGTCAATGCAAGCAGGTGAGAGGACGCCTGCCTTCTCTCCAGTGGAGCTGGAGAAACTTGTAACAGAGGTCTTACCCCTGTATGGCCAGCTCCATGGCTCACGAGAGGAGCAGGTAACTAACTTACTTACATACATATTTTACTCGCTCAACTCCATCCTTTCCATTCCCACAGGATACAATTTGCCTCTGAGTCCCACAGTGAATTCTGATCACTATTGTAAATGTTTTTGATGCCTACATAGGACAATCATGTCATGAATTTGTATCTACCATACTTTGTGTATTTAACATCACCACTGTGTTGCATGTTAGGCCCAAGATTCTACTTATGGTGCATTCACATATCTATGCATGTATACTTTTCATGGTACCTATGATTGATTTGATAATCAGATCATGGTAAATGTGCATCCAAATATATAGGGTTTACTGCATGAGCTGTATGTGTATACTGTAAGAAGCAGACAAAGATGATATAAGTTATGTATACAGTCCCACAATTCACGCAGATCAGGGCTTGCAAATTGTTGTCTGAAAGCTACCTATACCACACAGACCCCTTCAGAGCACCACCCTAACATGAGGTCAATTATTAGATGACCACAATATGTACATTTATGTTTTGAATTGTTTTAAATGTGAGGTTCATGTGGGAGCGGTATGCAGGATCTGCAGAGAACAAGGCCTCACAATGAATTGTGCCCAGGCTGGGCCAGAGTTACTGTGTGTTGGACAGGCCACACGAAGGGCTTGCTCCCTCCCCGCACGACAGGGCCCGAGCTCCGGCCCACCAGGCATAACCCACGAAAAGCACCCGTACCCCGTCTCCCGACGGATCTTCTGCCCTCGGACCTCTACTCATCACGGGGCCCAGCCCCACCGGCTCCCCCGGCCGGTTCAAGCCGCCATCTTGGGCCCTGCACCACGAGGCCGCGTGGCCTCGCCCCGACCCTAACCCCGGGCCTGACCGGCCCCGACATCCCGGCACCACCATCCACCCGGGAGGTGAGCGGACCACTTGGCAGGTCAATGGGAGGACGAAGTGTCAAGAGCTCTTCCCCCGCCAGGTGCCGATCGCCTCCAGCTCCCCCAGGCGCTGGCTCCACCCCCTGCTGGGTGTCTGGACACCTTCATCCCGGGCCCTCCGACCTCCAAGTGCGAGGGTCCGGACATCAAAGAGCGCCTGCCCTATAACTGGGGCAACTCCGGAGCAGGAAGGCAGTTGTATCCTGGAGTCGAGAGACACCGAGAGAACTCAGCCTTGACGGACTACTGGCGCTGCCGTAGCCCGCTCTTGTGAACCATCGTCCTGCCTGCTGGCGCTGCCGCGGCCTTCTACAACATCCATCCTCGTCGGGACCTGCTGGCGCTGCCGCGGCCCGTTGTAACGACCATCCTCACCGGGACCTGCTGGCGCTGCCGCGGACCGTACATCGACCATCTTTCCGGGACCTGCTGGCGCTGCCGCGGCCCGTTGTAACGACCATCCTCACCGGGACCTGCTGGCGCTGCCGCGGACCGTACATCGACCATCTTTCCGGGACCTGCTGGCGCTGCCGCGGCCCGCACCAACTAAGCTCGAGGATTGTGAGCTAATCATCATCTCATCCAAACTACCTGACTGGTAGACAGACTGTCCCGCTACCCCTTACCCTGCTTTGAGAGACTTGAATCGAGGGGACCCCTGAGTCCAGACCTCCTTGTACCATTCAACCGTACCTTAAGAAGTGCTTATAAAGAACACTGAACCTTATCCGTGTGTGGTATCTGTCTGTGGGGGGGAAGTTACTTGTCTGTACGATCGCTGGAGACGGCTCTCCCCGGAGACCTCTCCTCCTGACCCCGGCCGACCCTCCCGGTCCGTCTATCCTTTCTAACATTGGTGGCAGCGGTGGGATCCGAATCAACGCGTAATCGTACAGAGAGTAGCTCACCCCACGACAACAACACGATGTCAGCCAAAGATAGCAACTCCACCGAGAAATTCCAAATGGATAAATTAGAAGAATACAACCACCGCGAACTGAGACAATTCTGCATAGAACTCGGCATTGCTACCACCGGCCTGAGTACCAAAGATGATCTAAAGCACGCCCTAGAGTCGTGGACAGAAACTGGGGTCGCCGGACCCTCCGACCAAAGCAGCATCACACCAGAGGGGAACGCCACGGCTCCCGAGGAGCGGGGAACGGGCCTCTCGCAGGAGGAGATCCGAGAAAGAGAAAGAACCAGATTGCACGAGTTGGAAATGGCACGACTCAAGATGGATGGGGAACTCAAGTTAGCTGAACAGAAACTCAACCTCGAGCACATGCGGCTCCGAGATGAACGAGAAGAGAAGCAGAGACAGAGAGAGCTGGAGGAGAAAAAAATAACGCTCGAGCACGAGCGCAAACTGGCGGAAATAGAACTTCGGAAACAGAATAAAGAACTGGGGGTGCCTGAGCGACCACACACCCCGGGGCCAATCGAGAAAAAAGTCCACATCCCCAAGGATGTTGTCCGCGAGTATGTCCGAGAAGACGACATACAACAGTGGTTTAAAGCCTACGAGATCGCCATGACCTCCCACCGGATCGACCGGAGTGATTGGGGAGCCGGACTCTGGGGGAGGTTTATCAACGAGGGGCGCGATGCCCTACTGCAGCTCCCAGATCACCAAATGTCGTCCTACGACCACATGAAGGCTGCCCTCCTCACCCGCTACGGCCTCACACCCGAGATGTACCGCCAGAGGTTCAGAGATTGCACCCGGATCCCAGGTACAACTTGGGTAGAATACGTGAACTATTTCAGCCGTGCCTTCGAGGGTTGGATAAAGGGGAGCCAGGTCACCACCTACGAACAACTCTTTAACCTGATGGTATGGGAGCACCTGTCGAACAACTGCTTCGTCGAGCTCAGGCAGCACCTCCTCGACAGTAAGCTGACTGACCCCCGGCAGCTCGCCGCCGAAGCTGACCGATGGGAAAGCACCCGAGTGGGCCGAAGGGGGCCACACGAACAGAACAGAAACAACCAAGGCCAGCACCGTCCTCGGGGAGGAGGAGGGGGCCAGGGGCGAGGGAGAGACGCCTTGCCCGCAACACCCGTGGCCAGCACCCCGGCTCCGGCCGGTCGGGGCAACCCCCCGTGGCGTCCTGGGGTCCGAGCCAACGTCACGTGCCACCGATGCCAGCGAGTCGGCTACTACGCCAATGACCCGAGCTGCCCGCAGAACCAAACACCCAAGCCCCGCCAGGTAGCTGCCGCCGCCCTGGGGGAAGAGCGATCATTGGAGGATCCAGAGGAGTATGAGCCGGCCCAGCAAGAGTGGGAACCGGCCGCCATGGTCCTGGCGTGCTTAGGGGGAAGAGACATGGTCCCGCGGGCTCCCCTACCCGCTAACACCAGGAAATACGGTCAGTGGGTGACCATTAATGGACAGCGAGCCGAGGCCTTGCGTGACACAGGCGCCAGTGTGACGGCCGTCCGCTGTCACCTGGTGAAGCCCGAGCAGATCCTGCCGAACATTCTCTGCCCCGTCCGCTCGGCAGACAACTCTGAAAGTATGTGTCAAATGGCCTGCGTTCCATTCGAATGGGGAGGGGTCTCCGGCCTGTTGAAGGTGACGGTCCGGGACGATGCCCCCGTGGACTGCCTCCTGGGGAATGACCTCGAGAGTTCCCCGTGGGCCACCGTTGAGAGAAGAGAGCACCTGGGGATGCTGGGCCTCCCGGACTGGGCCTGCATAACCACCCGGTCCATGGCCGCCCGTGCCGTCCCTCGATCAGAAGAACCAGAATGGCCAGCACCTCCGCCCCCAGTCGCCCCAGTAGAAGACAACGACGAGGCCAGCCTCCCAGACCCGACGGCCGAAGGGGACGCGCAACCCCAGGACCTTCCTGACCTGGCTCAGTGGCGTCAAGAGGGGGGGCCCACCCAAGCACAGTTCCGCCAGGAACAAAAGACCTGTCCCTCCCTCGAGGGACTCCGCCAACAAGCCAGCGCCCAGAACGCAGGGGACTCCACCGGAACTCACTGGGTCTACTGGGATAACGACCTGCTATACAGCGAGCAAAGAATCGCCGAGCTGGGGGCCGGTCGAGTACTGGTGGTACCTCTCCGCTTCAGAGACTTTCTGCTCAACCTGGCCCACGATGTCCCCCTGGCTGGACACCTGGGCCAAGATAAAACGTACAGCCGCCTAGTGACCCACTTTTTCTGGCCGAAGATGAGGAACGACGTCCTGAACCACTGCCGATCTTGCCCCACATGCCAAGCCAGCGGGAAGAGTGGTCGGAAGCTGAAAGCCCCTCTGCAACCCTTCCCTGTGGTCACCACCCCGTTCGAGAGGGTGGGGATAGACATCGTGGGGCCTCTGGACCCCCGCACGGCACAAGGACACAGGTTCATCTTAGTACTGGTGGACCATGCCACCCGCTACCCCGAGGCGGTGCCCCTACGGACCGTGACAGCTCCGGTGGTTGGCCGGGCCCTAATGGGGATCTTCTCCCGGGTAGGCTTCCCCCGAGAAGTCGTCAGCGACCGAGGCACGAACTTTATATCCAAATACATGAAGTCCCTCTGGCAACAATGCGGGGTCACCTACAGATTCACGACCCCCTATCACCCCCAAGGGAACGGACTAGTGGAGCGTTTTAACCGCACCCTCAAGGGGATGATTGGGGGATTGGAAGAGCCCCTCCGTCGCCAGTGGGATGTACTACTCCCGTGCCTCCTCTTCGCCTACCGCGAAGTTCCCCAGAAGTCCCTCGGTTTTAGCCCTTTCGAACTCCTGTACGGGCACCCTGTGCGAGGGCCCCTCAGCCTAGTAAAAGAAGGTTGGGAGATGGCCCCCTAAAGACCCCTCCAGACGTCTTCAAATACCTCCTGGCCCTACGCAATCAGACCCGGCGCTTCAGAGAGATGGCCAAGGCGAACCTCGAGGCCAGCCAGGAGGACATGAAGAAGTGGTATGATCACAATGCCTCCTCCGTTGAGTTCGAGCCTGGACAACAAGTATGGGTGATGTCCTCCACCGAACCATGTGCCTTGCAAGATAAGTGGACGGGGCCCTTCAAAGTGGTCGAGCGCAAAAGCCCCGTCACTTACCTCATCGACCCGGGGACCTCCCGGAACCCCCTTCGGGTCCTCCACACCAACCGACTCAAACCACACTTTGTGCGCTCAGAACTCAGCCTCCTGATGGCTACGGACAGTGGGGCAGAGGAAGACTCCGAACCCCTCCCGGATCTTCTGAAGACTCAGGAGAATGACGGCTCCGTGGACGGGGTCCGGCTCTCTGATGCCCTCACTTCGGAGCAACGCCAGGGCTGCCGGAACCTCCTGCTGCAGTTCGCTACCCTGTTCTCCCTCACCCCCGGGGTCACCCCTTGGTGTTTGCACGACGTGGACACCGGGGACAGTCCCCCTGTCCGACACCGGGCCTACCGCGTACCAGATCGGGTACGGGCCTGCATACAGGAGGAGGTGGCCAAGATGCTCACAATCGGGGTCATCGAGCCCTCGGACAGTCCCTGGGCCAGTCCGGTTGTATTGGTCCCCAAAGCCGCTGCCCCCGGCACCGCACCTGAACTGAGATTCTGCGTCGACTACCGGGGCTTGAACGCTGTCACCCGGACCGACGCTCATCCGATCCCCCGAGCAGACGAGCTGATCGACCGGCTGGGGGCCGCCCGCTACCTCAGTATCTTCGACCTAACAGCGGGCTACTGGCAGATCGGCCTCACACCCAGGGCTCAGGAACGGTCAGCCTTCTCTACCCCCGATGGCCACTACCAATTCAAGGTCATGCCCTTCGGCATGAAGAATGCCCCCGCCACGTTTCAACGCCTCGTGAACCAGGTCTTGGCGGGGCTCGAAGAGTTCAGCGCTGCCTACCTGGACGATATCGCTGTATACAGCCACCACTGGCCCGACCACCTCCGTCACCTTCAAGAGGTCCTACAGGCCCTCCAGCGGGCCGGCCTCACAATTAAGGCCGGCAAGTGCCAAATTGGCCAAGGGTCTGTGACCTACCTTGGGCACCAAGTGGGAAGCGGGCTGGTGGCCCCGCTACAACTTAAGATTGCTGCCATCCAGTCCTGGCAGCCCCCCGTCACCCAGACCGAGGTCCGAGCCTTCTTGGGGCTCACCGGCTACTACCGGCGGTTCGTGAAGGACTACGGCAGCATCGTGGGGCCCCTCACGGGTCTCACGTCCAAGAACCAGCCGAAGCGGATTAACTGGACCCCCGATTGTCAAGCGGCCTTCGAGAAGCTGAAGGCCGCTCTATGCACCGCCCCTGTGCTCCAGGCCCCCGATTACAGTCGGGAATTCATGGTACAGACCGACGCCTCCGACCACGGCATCGGAGCCGTCCTTTCTCAGTTAAACCCCGAAGGTCATGACCAGCCGGTGGCCTTCATCAGTCGACGTCTCCTGGCCCGAGAACAGCGCTGGAGCACCATCGAGAGGGAGGCCTTCGCAGTGGTGTGGGCCCTCAAAAAGCTCCGGCCCTATCTCTTCGGTACCCACTTCCGGGTACAAACCGACCATCGACCCCTGCAGTGGCTGATGCAGATGCGGGGGGAGAACCCAAAACTCTTGCGCTGGTCCATTTCCCTGCAGGGAATGGACTTCACTGTGGAGCACCGACCAGGCCAAGACCACGCCAACGCGGATGGCCTGTCCCGCTTTTTCCGCCTCGACGAAGAGAGTCCCCAAGGAGATGGGTGACTCTCCCCGCCTTCAGCTGGGGGGGACGCATGTTGGACAGGCCACACGAAGGGCTTGCTCCCTCCCCGCACGACAGGGCCCGAGCTCCGGCCCACCAGGCATAACCCACGAAAAGCACCCGTACCCCGTCTCCCGACGGATCTTCTGCCCTCGGACCTCTACTCATCACGGGGCCCAGCCCCACCGGCTCCCCCGGCCGGTTCAAGCCGCCATCTTGGGCCCTGCACCACGAGGCCGCGTGGCCTCGCCCCGACCCTAACCCCGGGCCTGACCGGCCCCGACATCCCGGCACCACCATCCACCCGGGAGGTGAGCGGACCACTTGGCAGGTCAATGGGAGGATGAAGTGTCAAGAGCTCTTCCCCCGCCAGGTGCCGATCGCCTCCAGCTCCCCCAGGCGCTGGCTCCACCCCCTGCTGGGTGTCTGGACACCTTCATCCCGGGCCCTCCGACCTCCAAGTGCGAGGGTCCGGACATCAAAGAGCGCCTGCCCTATAACTGGGGCAACTCCGGAGCAGGAAGGCAGTTGTATCCTGGAGTCGAGAGACACCGAGAGAACTCAGCCTTGACGGACTACTGGCGCTGCCGTAGCCCGCTCTTGTGAACCATCGTCCTGCCTGCTGGCGCTGCCGCGGCCTTCTACAACATCCATCCTCGTCGGGACCTGCTGGCGCTGCCGCGGCCCGTTGTAACGACCATCCTCACCGGGACCTGCTGGCGCTGCCGCGGACCGTACATCGACCATCTTTCCGGGACCTGCTGGCGCTGCCGCGGCCCGTTGTAACGACCATCCTCACCGGGACCTGCTGGCGCTGCCGCGGACCGTACATCGACCATCTTTCCGGGACCTGCTGGCGCTGCCGCGGCCCGCACCAACTAAGCTCGAGGATTGTGAGCTAATCATCATCTCATCCAAACTACCTGACTGGTAGACAGACTGTCCCGCTACCCCTTACCCTGCTTTGAGAGACTTGAATCGAGGGGACCCCTGAGTCCAGACCTCCTTGTACCATTCAACCGTACCTTAAGAAGTGCTTATAAAGAACACTGAACCTTATCCGTGTGTGGTATCTGTCTGTGGGGGGGAAGTTACTTGTCTGTACGATCGCTGGAGACGGCTCTCCCCGGAGACCTCTCCTCCTGACCCCGGCCGACCCTCCCGGTCCGTCTATCCTTTCTAACACTGTGGCAATACAGCTGATGCACAGAGTAATATCCCTGTAGACCTGCATATTCTTGGATGTTTCCAAAATGAGTTTTCTGAACCACTACTAGCCCTGATTAGTTTTACATGGACTACAGTTGCAATGTTGACTGAGGTAAACCCCTGAAGTGATACTTCTTTGCATTGACACACATTGTCCATGTGTGCTATTTACTTGTGACAGGCCCCATACTCACACAGGTCTGGTTTAACCATTCAATAAGTTATGCTTGCATTGTGCAGGTCTATTGCATAAGTGACACAACAACGGTGCAGAGAGTTAGTTACTTCTGAAGACGTTTTTGAGATGTGAATCACCAGCTTTGTTACAATCTACCAATCTAACAAGACATACAATGGTATGTTGAATGTCATCCCTGTAACAGTGCCACATATGGCAAATGGTGTGTCCTGTGATGGCAGTAAATACCACACAAACTCAATCAGACGTAGTATAATATCCCATTAAGTGCTCCTCATGTCTGCACATCCCCAGAGAGGTGCTCTCAATGACACAAATGCCAGCCCTTTCTTTGTGACCTAAGTCTTAGGATGTAGTCTATGCTATGGTACTAGCCTGTAAGGACCTTTATGCATCAAGTCAATTGACCTGGCTGTGAAGGTGTCTGTACAATCATGCAAAAGTAGTTTAAACTTCGGAAGCTCAAAATGGTGTACTATGTTTCATAGTATCTCAATTCACAGAACATGTAGAATGAACCTGGGCTACATGGTGTTAGTGTGCTGCCTTAGTCAGTGTAGGTCATGACCAAGGTTGATGATAGCTTACAGATAACTACAAAGGTATGTATTCATGTATTTGTAGTGCTTAGCATGTGAGTCTAACACATGCAGTGTGTTAACTATTGACTAATGCTTGTGCTAGGTGTATACAAAATGTGTGTCAACCAAACAGATATCCTAAGAATTGAAGTTATATTCTGTGTATTCATCTATCGTATCCATACAGGTCAATGCCCATCAAAAGAAGTCCATTTGGAAAGCCATCGCCCACAAGGTGCGGAGCCTGGGGTTCTTTCGCCGGCGCAGTGTCCAATGTCGTAAGAGGTGGCTGGACCTGAGGTACAGAACAAGGAAGATCACGGAGGTCCAGCTGGGGCTGTCCTCCCAAAGTGGACGGGGCGTGCGCCGAACTCTGACTCCCCTAATGGTTCGCGTACTGGCAGTGGCATACCCAAATCTTGAGTGGCTGTTGAGGGACCAACAGCAGCAACAAGGGGGTGAGTCCTGGCGAGTCATACACTTTAAACTGCCAACTTAGTGTGTTACAGGCAGGTATTTCCCCATCGTTATTGGGGGTGGCTCATGTGCACCACACAAGAAGTGTTACTCTTTGTGTAGGTCTGGTTGTAGGTGCATGCTGAGGTGCTGTGCCTATTGTCTTTATGACCAGAAACACAGCCAAGTTCAGTCCACTACCAATTTACTGCACTACCAATTTACTGTCTTGAGCAGACACATGGCCGAGTGAAGTAAAAAATCAGCTCATGTTGTTTGATATTGTGGGTGGCAATTGTACTAAACAGCCCACTTGTCTTCCTTATGTAAGGAGTGATGTTCCCTCACTACTTTCCTATCTAAACAAACAAGATGATGGACCGAATGTTGCACATTGGCAAAACATTCACATCCAGTCACAGATCTGGGTTTAATCCATCGTTATTTTGCTCACCACGTCACCAAAGTTCATACATGGCCATATGCAAATCAGTCTTGACCATGTGCCTCATGGGAACAGTCCAGCCCGAACTGCCAAGCCATGTCTTCCCTGGACTGGAATCAAGCATCCTAGGACCGGTTTCAGGGTTTCACCCCTCTTCAGCCAGGATAGCTTGACTCCAGTGGCGTAGTGAGCACGGGACCCACGTCTGGGCATACCCTTCCCACATAGGGCGAACAGCAAAACAAACAAGATGATTAACCGAATGTTGCACATTGGCAAAACATTCACCCCCAGTCACAGATCTGGGTTTAATCCATCGTTATTTTGCTCACCACGTCACCCCAGTTCAGACATGGCCATATGCAAATCAGTCTTGATCCTGTGCCTCATGGGAACAGTCCAACCCGAACTGCCAAGCCATGTCTTCCCTGGACCGGAATCAAGCATCCTAGGACCGGTTTCGGGTTTTCACCCCTCTTCAGCCAGGATAGCTTGACTCCAGTGGCGTAGTGAGCACGGGACCCACGTCTGGGCATACCCTTCACACATAGGGTGAACAGCAAAACAAACAAGATGATGGACCGAATGTTGCACATTGGCAAAACATTCACCCCCAGTCAAAGATCTGGGTTTAATCCATCGTTATTTTGCTCACCACGTCACCCCAGTTCAGACATGGCCATATGCAAATCAGTCTTGACCCTGTGCCTCATGGGAACAGTCCAGCCCGAACTGCCAAGCCATGTCTTCCCTGGACCGGAATCAAGCATCCTAGGACCGGTTTCGGGGTTTCACCCCTCTTCAGCCAGGATAGCTTGACTCCAGTGGCATAGTGAGCGCGGGACCCACGTCTGGGCATACCCTTCCCACATAGGACGAACAGCAAAACAAACAAGATGATGGACCGAATGTTGCACATTGGCAAAACATTCACCCCCAGTCACAGATCTGGGTTTAATCCATCGTTATTTTGCTCACCACGTCACCCCAGTTCAGACATGGCCATATGCAAATCAGCCTTGACCCTGTGCCTCATGGAAACAGTCCAGCCCGAACTGCCAAGCCAGATCCTCCCTGGACTGGAAACAAGCATCCTAGGATTGGTTTCGGGGTTTCACCCCTCTTCAGCCAGGATAGCTTGATTCCAGTGTTATGGAGAGCACGGGACTCACGTCTGAGCATACCCGTCCCACTCGGGGTGACAAATGCAAAAACAACAATTGATGGACAGAATGCAGAACAATGTCATACATTCACCCCAGTACAGAGATCTGGGCCTAAATCTATCGTTTTTTTGCTCACCATGCCATTCCAGTTTGAACCCAGCCATATGCAAATCAGTCTTGACCCTGTGCCTCATGGGAACAGTCCAGCCCGAACTGCCAAGCCATGTCTTCCCTTGACTGGAATCAAGCATCCTAGGACCGGTTTCAGGGTTTCACCCCTCTTCAGCCAGGATAGCTTGACTCCAGTGGCGTAGTGAGCACGGGACCCACGTCTGGGCATACCCTTCCCACATAGGGCGAACAGCAAAACAAACAAGATGATGGACCGAATGTTGCACATTGGCAAAACATTCACCCCCAGTCACAGATCTGGGTTTAATCCATCGTTATTTTGCTCACCACGTCACCCCAGTTCAGACATGGCCATATGCAAATCAGTCTTGACCCTGTGCCTCATGGGAACAGTCCAGCCCGAACTGCCAAGCCATGTCTTCCCTGGACCGGAATCAAGCATCCTAGGACTGGTTTCGGGGTTTCACCCCTCTTCAGCCAGGATAGCTTGACTCCAGTGGCGTAGTGAGCGCGGGACCCACGTCTGGGCATACCCTTCCCACATAGGACGAACAGCAAAACAAACAAGATGATGGACCGAATGTTGTACATTGGCAAAACATTCACCCCCAGTCACAGATCTGGGTTTAATCCATCGTTATTTTGCTCACCACGTCACCCCAGTTCAGACATGGCCATATGCAAATCAGTCTTGACCCTGTGCCTCATGGGAACAGACCAACCCGAACTGCCAAGCCAGGTCCTCCCTGGACTGGAAATAAACATCCTAGTACCGGTTTTGGGGCTTCACCCCTCTTCTGCCAGGATAGCTTGATTCCAATGGCGTAGTGAGCATGGGACCCATGTCTGGGCATGCCTGGCGCACTTCGGGCAAGAAAGCAAAAGACACACAATTGATGGACGGAATGCAGAACAAATCAAAACATTCACCCCCAGTCAAGAGATCTGGGTTAAATCCATCATTCCTTTGCTCACCATGCCACCTCAGTTTAGACCTGGCCATATGCAAATCAGTCTTGACCCTGTGCCTCATGGGAACAGTCCAGCCCTAACTGACAAGCCAGGTCCTCCCTGGACCGGAAACAAGCATCCTAGGACCGATTTCGGGGTTTCACCCCTCTTTAGCCAGGATAGCTTGATTCCAGTGGCACAGTGAGCCCAGGACCCACATCTGGGCATGCCTGGCGCACTTAGGGCGAGAAAGCAAAAGACACACAATTGATGGACGGAATGCAGAACAAATCAAAACATTCACCCCCAGTCAAGAGGTCTGGGTTAAATCCATCATTCTTTTGCTCTCCATGCCACTGGAATCAAGCTATCCTGGCTGAAGAGGGGTGAAACCCTGAAACCGGCCCTAGGATGCTTGTTTCCGATCCAGGAAGGACCTGGCTTGGCAGTTCAGGCTGGACTGTTCCCATGAGGCACAGGGTCTAGACTGGTTTGCATATGTCTGGGTTCAAACTGGAATGGCATGGTGAGCAAAAAAAGTATGGATTTAGGCCCAGATCTCTGTATTGGGGTGAATGTATGACATTGTTCTGCATTTTGTCCATCAACTGTTGTTTTTGCATTTGTCACCCCGAGCGGGACAGGTATGCCCAGACGTGGGTCCTGTGCTCTCCATGCCACTGGAAATAAACTATCCTGGCTAAAGAGGGGTGAAACCACGAAACCGGTGCTAGGATGCTTGTTTCTGGTCCAGGGAGGACCTGGCTTGGCAGTTCGGTCTGGACTGTTTCCATGAGGCACAGGGTCAAGACTGGTTTGCATATGTCTGGGTTCAAACTAGAATGGCATGGTGAGCAAAACAACGATGATTTAGGCCCAGATCTCCGTACTGGGATAAATGTGTGACATTGTTCTGCATTCTGTCCATCAACTGTTGTTTTTGCATTTGTCACCCCGAGTGGGACAGGTATGCTCAGACGTGGGTCCCGTGCTCTCCATGCCACTGGAATCAAGCTATCATAGCTGAAGAGGGGTGAAACCACAAAAAACGGTCCTAGGATGCTTGTTTCCGGTCCAGGGAGGACCTGGCTTGGTAGTTCGGGCTGGACTGTTTCCATGAGGCACAGGGTCAAGACTGGTTTGCATATGGCTGGGTTCAAACTGGAATGGGATGGTGAGCAAAACAACTATGGATTTAGGCCCAGATCTCTGTACTGGGGTGAATGTATTCAGTCCATCAACTGTTGTTTTTGCTCTCATGTGATGGTGGCCCTCTAAAATATGACATGGAATACAGTGCACTCTTTACACAGTGACTGGACACCACTTCCCATTGGTAGGTTGGGATTCAACAGGGACCCGAGTGTAAAAACATCACTGGTGCCATCAGCATTAGTGGCTATGTGTTGCCCAGTGTACAATTACCTGTTACTTTATCTGCAGAGGTGCTTGAAGATTGTTTGACTGTAAACATGGCTCATGGAGTGAGATGTAGAAATGCAGATATCTTATGTGACACTCAGTCTTACAACGCAATTTGTGTTTGCTATTCCAAATTGTGCAGTAATGTGCCATCCTATTATGACTACACTGCTCCCGCTTTTTCATGTCATAGATCTTCACTAACACCCAACAACCTTCAAAGGTGTATTGGCTTGTAGCATTGCAGTCATTTATACCAAGCACGATTTGGGATTTTTGATATGGCTATATTAAGTCTTGTGCTGTGTTTTTGGAGTATCTATCTCCCAAGACTTTGGCCCTCAATGTTTCAAGGCAAAATGTTAATGCTACATATGATACATAGCTAAACTACTTCAGTACACCTCTTATTAGACTTTTCAGGTAGTAGACATATGATGAAGTTTCAAGTCAATAGTGTCATCAGTGTGCAATGAGCATGTGCATGTGATATGTCTACCACAGCAAATATGTATTGTACATTGGTCTTTAACTTGACCTTCCTGACATCATGATGTGTTATGAGGAAAATGCCAATTTGCTGAAATCTGGGCCTTGTGTGAACATTGTGTAAATGAAAAAAATGGTATCTATCCTATTTGGTGACATCATTTTACTATGGTATACTACAACTGCCAAAGTATGCAAGGTGATCAACTATCCTATTATGGACTTAAGGATGGAGTGTAGACAAGTCCAACAATTCATTTGGAGCTGTCTGTGGTAATGAATTAAGTGGTACCAACTGTTTTCAGGTTACGTAGCATGTATGCATGTGCTCATGCTAATTTTGAAGCCTATGAAGTGAACCATGAAGCCGGTGTGATGTGTGCACTTAATAAATATTTTCTGTTGATATGTAATGGTCAAGTGTGGAAACACAGTTGCAATAAACCTATTTTACATGCCATTTCAGGTTCATCCAGGGCTAGCAAAGAAGGAGCCAATGTTGTTGCGGACACAGCTGGTTGCTGTGCTTTCAGACGTGACAGGACAGATGCGGAGGGACCCAGTGGCACGGAGAGTGTGGGGAGTGCCACAAAGGACACAAGATCAAGTTCATTATCCTCCGAGTCAACCTCCGGTGGACACTCTCAAATGGTGGCGGACCCCACAGGATTAGTTCCACCTCAATCCTTGTCTGCCACCCCCAGTTCCATCGCCACACTGCCTGTTGTCCCCCAATCAGTTGACTGGGCCTGCTCCCATGAAAGGGGAACCATCTCCTTCGAAGCAGGGACCTCAGCCACATCCCCTGTTACCGCTGCTGCCTTGACTGAGGAGGCTATTGACCTCCTGAGGAACATCTCTGTGGGTCAGAAGGCAATCCTGAATGCCATCCAGGTGCAAGTCAGCCAGCTGACACCACTGGTGGCCTACCTAGATGGCATCCACTGTGCTATGTCTGGCCTACAGAGGTCTTTTCAGTCTCTGGCCTCCTCCCTCACAGCTGCCTTCCACCATCCCAACCTTCCACCCCACCTCCAACCCCTTGCCCATCCACAATTCCCATTCCCACACCTGTCCCAAGCACCACACACAAACCAAAACCACATCAAAAAGGCAAGCATGCAACCACTTACCAGACACTCACCCACCTTACCATCACCATCCCCAACATATCTCCAGACACCACACCCACACACCCCTCCACAACCACCAGCATTCTTGCAGACATCACACCAACACCTGCACACCCCTCCACAACCATCAGTATTCCTGCAGACACCACACCAAGGCCCACAGACCCCTCCACAACCATCAGCACATCCACATTACACACACCAAAAAAACGCAAACGCTCAGTCACCCACACAACCTACACCTACAGAACACACAGATACAGCACAGACACTTCTCACTTCCACTCCCTCTAACTTCCAAACCGAACTCCCTCCTAAACATCCTCTCCATTTTACCTGGGAAGAAGCCTTGTTTGTCCTTGGCCTTAACCCTGTTAAATCTGACCCCCCAGTTCAAAAAACCTCTCTCAAAGCCCAACCTATCCCTTCCACATTGCAATAAACCCCTGAAAAACCTGATCTCGATCCCACTAAACCTACCCATTCCCCTAAGAAGTCCAAGAAAACCCTCTCTAAACTGCTTGTCATAACTATAGTTAATGTAATATACAGTAGGAATATTGTAGTCATGCATTATTGCTGTGATTACTTATGTTAGTTTGGTGTTCATTTAGCTGCTCAATGGGTTCATTGAGGTTGCTGTGTTCTGTAACCCTGTCTACAGTCAGTTACTCGAAGACTTTGTATTTGTAGGTCTTGTTCTAGTACAGTGCTGCTTAATAAATCTACCATTTTGATATAACATGCATCTTTATTACACAGACTTCTACCCCACCCCTCACCCAAGTACCATCTTCAAGGTGCCTGCTATGCCCAATGGATGCCCCTTTGTGAGGAGGTTCCCTGGTAGTGTCAGTAAGGGCAGGTTTGATGGCACAGCATTGTGCTACTGCACTGATTTCTGGAATGAGCTGGCCATTGGCCTTTGTTTCACTTGATGTTTTTCATCTATTCATTAACAATTTTCTTAGTTTGGAGGACATTAGCCCTGCCATTATAGTTCTAATTATGGTATGTTTTTGGATTGGTAGTGATGTGTGGCTACAGTTGTGTTTGTTTCATCCCTGATTGCTTATCCAGTTGAAGTGGTGTTAGACCTGGCATCATTTGGCATGTTTCCCCTGTCTTTTTGCTTTCTGACCTCCTAGTTTTGAGTCTGTTTTTAATGGTTTAGTGTCTCTGTGCACTTTCTCACTGCTGATCAGTGTTAAAGTGCAAGTGCTCGGGTGCGTGGTCGGCCACGCCAGAAGATAGTCGCCTCATCCGGGAGCTCCGCTGTGAGACAGACTCCAGATGGGGAACGGTGACCTTACTGTGGGAATGAGGCCTCAATCGGATGCCTCACGATGGGGAGTGAGCCTTTAATCCCGACGGCCCGGGTCCAGATGCTGTCATCGGACATGAAGAGGGGTTAAAAACTTGAGGCACGTGTAAGTGAATCGTGCTTAGAGGTGCGTTCGCTGCCTCGGCCTTCATGTGGACCATTGACCCGGCCTCCAGCCCTCTGTGCTGTACCCCCCACTGCCCTGCTTATTGGAGCGGTTGAATTCTATTGACGGCTAATGAAGCGGCGCCAGTTGAGGCAGCAGTGTTTCCTCAGCAGCATCAATGCCCTACACCATAAAGTATGACCTGGTCCCGGATGCCTGAAAATTGAAATAGGCACCTGATCAAAATGTGAATACGAAGGGCCTGAGTAGGTTTTACACAGCTTCAGTCTTCATATTTCTGCCTGCACAAGTGAGTCACGATACCTGCAGCGACATCCTTTGGGCCTGTGGTAAGCTGTATTCAGAGTGTGGCGCGGCCCTAGTGCATTTGTAATCTAACGCTTCACAACTTTAGCCTTAAAAAAAACCGGTGTGTTGACGCGGTGAATGCATTTTATGACCCCGCCAGACTGCAGCAGCCGCGTAGGGGAGCACCAGAAGTAGATGAGTGTGGCGCACTCCCCCACCTCACCCCATACATATAATTTTGAGGTGAGATTGAGGCACGACAGGCCCTACACCAGCCCCAGGACCAAGCCACGCCAAGCACCATGAATGATAGAGTGAGAAATACGAGCTCAGTCTCCTATGCAGACAAGAGGTAGAAAGAATCGTGGTACACTGAATTAAATACCCATGAACCCGGCTTCACCCCCCCCCAGTGCCAACACAAGAAGTGTTCCATTAAATACTACCACAGAGCCGCACTCCCCGGAGGGTTGAGGGGCAGGAGGGGTAATCACGGTGCAGAGGGCCGGCACGGGAGAAGACCTCTTGCATGTAGTCTAGCACACAGGTTCCTCTGTCGCCACAGAGGTCGGGACACGAGATAGGGGGGGCGGAGAGAGAGAAGGCAGGTTTTGTGAACGCAAAACTATCAATAAGAAAAGCACCCAAGGAACACTGATCCACTACTTGTGATTCACAGGGCTGAAGAAGACAGCAGGCTATTTGATGCCTTGATCCCCTCGTAGAAGGTTCAGGAAGGTACCATTGGTGTGTTTAACAGATATAACACAGAAAGAAGAGCCTTGTGTAAGAGTCGGGCATGAAACTCCACACACTTCAATACCTCGACATCTGCCAGGTTCAAGTGAGAGCCCGGCACCCATGCCTGAGGAGTCAAAGGAGAGTATCTGCAACAGAGTCATAACTGGGTCACCACCATCCTGACCTCTATCCACCTTTGCTGCCTACTTGCTCTCCCATTGTGCACCATCATAGATCTGAAGCCTAATGTCTACGAATAAGCACAGGAGCAAGCCCTCCAAACATCTTCGCTTCACAGACGTATAAAAACAACCCAAGGAAATATCTGTGAAAGGTACTGCATCCCCCACAGGCGGCCTTCCTCGTACACCCTCGACACCACAAAACGAGACCATGGACCGCATCCTGCTAGAAATTTCAGCTGTCAGTCGCTGCCATGAAGGTATGGACACTAATATCTCTTCCCTAGCAGCGGAAGCAAAATCTATCTGAGCAGACATTGCGGGGTCTCATACAAAAGTTGAAGGGCTGGATCAAAGGCTGATGAGAACAATTAGAAAAGGACATTACATCCTATACCCGCCTATACACAAATAAACCGACTCTACAGCACCGTAGATCCTTAGAACAGGCCCGCATGGCATTAAACAGCCTCTTCACCTCAATAGCTGAATACGCTTTACAAAGGATGAAAGGAAGGCATTACGAGCAGGGAGAAAAGGCAGGGAGGCTTCTAGCGTGGCAATTACGCCAAAGGAAAGCTGCTATGGCCCTACCGGCAATACAGACAGCCAG
Organism: Triturus cristatus; assembly: GCF_964204655.1. NCBI lineage: Eukaryota > Metazoa > Chordata > Amphibia > Caudata > Salamandridae > Triturus > Triturus cristatus. The sequence goes on along the minus strand of NC_140590.1, from coordinate 133,563,643 downwards.
CGGGGCAACTCTCACTCGCCCCCAAGATATTGTAAACCAATTTGTTCAATTCTATCAGACCCTTTACACCCCTGGATCTCAGACAGACACAGCTAAAATTACCACTTTTCTCGCGAAGGTAACCCTCCCTCGCTTGTCGGATGAGGGTAGAGAACTCCTGGAAGGAGACATCAGCAAGGAAGAAATAGCGCAAGCAATATCAAAACTCCCCTATCACAAGACCCCTGGTGAAGACGGATTTCCGGCGGAATTATATAGATTGGCCAGAGAAGGGATAGTCGGCACTCTCCAGGCGGCATTCCAAGAAACGGATCACATATCCTCTTTAGGTCCCCTCTCTAATAAAGCAGTGATTGCCGTTTTACCTAAGCCTGGGAAAGACCCCACATTTGTGGCAGTTATCATCCCATATCACTGCTAAATTGTGATATCGAAATCTTAGCCAGTATCCTGGCTGCCCGTCTCCGCAAAGTTCTCCCCTCCATAGTCCTTCATACACAAGTAGGATTCGTACTAGGTTGTTCCTCCAGAAATCATATGAGAACTCTGGCATATACTTTATGGTCCGCTAAAAATCTTCCCTCAGATGCACTAGCATTGTCACTCAATGTGGAGAAAGCGTTTGCCCGCATTGAGTGGGGCTATCTTTTTAAAGTATTGATGCAATTTGGATTGGGAGATCAATTAATTGCCAAAGTACGACTGCTATACGACAATCCCACCGCCCAGGTAAATTGTGGGAGTTTCATCTCTGACTCGTTTCCAATTCGTCGGGGGACACACCAAGGCTGTCCCCTCTCTCCACTTCTATTTCTCCTAGCTATGGAACCCTTAGCAGATACCATATGTCATTCAACCACAGTCACAGGTGTACCCCTCCAGATAGGGGAATCCAAACGCTATCTGCATGCAGATGATATTCTGCTCACCCTCACAAACCTACCCACTTCCCTACTGTCTCTGCTTCAAATAATTCTTTTCTGGTTACAAAATAAATTGGGACAAAAGTGAAACATTGCCCATTTCGGACGGGACCACAAAGGCGGCCATGCATAGATTCCCCTTCCACTGGCAACCCTCGCGCCTCAAATACTTGGGCGTCTTGGTGAATAAAGGGACGGAGGGGATGATTGCGGACAATATGAGTCATGTGTTAACCCAGATGCAACGCGACTTTGATAAATGGAAGGCATTGAAGCTTTCTATGTGGGTTAGGGTACAGGCAGGTATGCATGGTCACACATCCGTGCTTCATATACACCTTGCAAAAACAACAATTGATGGACAAAATGCAGAACAATGTCATACATTCACCCTAGTACAGAGATCTGGGCCTAAATCCATCGTTTTTTTGCTCACCATGCCATTCCAGTTTGAACCCAGCCATATGCAAATCAGTCTTGACCCTGTTCCTCATTGGAACAGTCCCGCCCGAACTGCCAAGCCAGGTCCTCCCTGAACTGGAAACAAGCATCCTAGGACCGGTTTCGGGGTTTCACCCCTCTTCAGCCAGGATAGCTTGATTCCAGTGGCATGGAGAGCACGGGACTCACGTCTGAGCATACCCGTCCCACTCGGGGTGACATATGCAAAAACAACAATTGATGGACAGAATGCAGAACAATGTCATACATTCACCCCAGTATAGAGATCTGGGCCTAAATCCATCGTTTTTTTGCTCACTATGCCATTCCAGTTTGAACCCAGCCATAGGCAAATCAGTCTTGACCCTGTGCCTCGTGGGAACAGTCCAGCCCGAACTGCCAAGCCAGGTTCTCCCTGGACTGGAAACAAGCATCCTAGGACCGGTTTCGGGGTCTTACCCCTCTTCAGCCAGGATAGCTTGATTCCAGTGGCATGGAAAGCACGGGACTCACGTCTGAGCATACCCGTCCCACTCGGGGTGACAAATGCAAAAACAACAATTGATGGACAGAATGCAGAACAATGTCATACATTCACCCCAGTACAGAGATCTGGGCCTAAATCCATCGTTTTCTTTCTCACCATGCCATTCCAGTTGATGGATTTAACCCAGATCTCTTGACTGGGGGTGAATGTTTTGATTTGTTCTGCATTCCGTCCATCAATTGTGTGTCTTTTGCTTTCTCGCCCTAAGTGCGCCAGGTATGCTCAGACGTGAGTCCTGGGCTCACTGTGCCACTGGAATCAAGCTATCCTGGCTGAAGAGGCCATTTCTGAACTGGGGTGACGTGGTGAGACAAAATAACGATGGATTATACCCAGATCTGTGACTGGGGGTGAATGTTTTGCCAATGTGCAACATTCGGTCCATCATCTTGTTTGTTTTTCTGTTTGTCCTATGTGGGAAGGGTATGCCCAGACGTGGGTCCCGTGCTCACTACGCCACTGGAGTCAAGCTATCCTGGCTGAAGAAGGGTGAAACCCCCGAAACCGGTCCTAGGATGCTTGTTTCCGGTCCAGGGAGGACCTGGCTTGGCAGTTCAGGCTGGACTGTTCCCATGAGGCAAAGGGTCAAGACTGATTTGCATATAGCCAGGTCTAAACTGGGGTGGCATTGTGAGCAAAAGAATGATGGATTTAACCCAGATTTCTTGACGGGGGTGAATGTTTTGATTTGTTCTGCATTCCGTCCATCAATTGTGTGTCTTTTGCTTTCTCGCCCGAAGTGCGCCAGGTATGCTCAGATGTGAGTCCTGGGCTCACAGTGCCACTGGAATCAAGCTATCCTGGTTGAAGAGGGGTGAAACCCCGAAACCAGTCCTAGGATGCTTGTTTCCAGTCCAGGGAGGACCTGGCTTGGCAGTTCGGGCTGGACTGTTCCCATAAGGCACAGGGTCAACACTGATTTGCATATAGCCAGGTCTAAACTGGGGTGGCATGGTGAGCAAAAGAATGCTGGATTTAACCCAGATCTTTTGACCGGGGGTGAATGTTTTGATTTGTTCTGCATTCCGTCCATCAATTGTGTGTCTTTTGCTTTCTCGCCCTAAGTGCGCCAGGTATGCTAAGACGTGAGTCCTGGGCTCACTGTACCACTGGAATCAAGCTATTCTGGCTGAAGAGGGGTGAAACCCCCAAACCGGTCCTAGGATGCTGTTTCCGGTCCAGGGAGGACCTGGCTTGGCAGTTCGGGCTGGACTGTTCCCATGAGGCACAGGGTCAAGACTGATTTGCATATAGTCAGGTCTAAACTGGGGTGGCATGGTGAGCAAAAGAATGATGGCTTTAACCCAAATCTCTTGACTAAGGGTGAATGTTTTGATTTGTTCTGCATTCCGTCCATCAATTGTGTGTCTTTTGCTTTCTCGCCCTAAGTGCGCCAGGTATGCTCAGACGTGAGTCCTGGGCTCACTGTGCCACTGGAATCAAGCTATCCTGGCTGAAGAGGGGTGAAACCCCGAAATCGGTCCTAGGATGCTTGTTTCCGGTCCAGGGAGGACCTGGCTTGGCAGTTCGGGCTGGACTGTCCCCATGAGGCACAGGGTCAAGACTGATTTGCATATAGCCAGGTCTTAACCTGGCTGGCATGGTGAGCAAAAGAATGATGGATTTAACCCAGATCTCTTGACTGGGGGTGAATGTTTTGATTTGTTCTGCATTCCGTCCATCAATTGTGTGTCTTTTGCTTTCTTGCCCTAAGTGCGCCAGGTATGCTCAGACGTGAGTCCTAGGCTCACTGTGCCACTGGAATCAAGCTATCCTGGCTGAAGAGGGGTGAAACCCCGAAGCCAGTCCTAGGATGCTTGTTTCCGGTCCAGGGAGGACCTGGCTTGGCAGTTTGGGCTGGAGTGTTCCCATGAGGCACAGGGTCAAGACTGATTTCCATATAGCCAGGTCTAAACTGGGGTGGCATGGTGAGCAAAAGAATGATGGATTTAACCCAGATCTCTTGACTGGGGTGAATGTTTTGATTTGTTCTGCATTCCGTCCATCAATTGTGTGTCTTTTGCTTTCTCGCCCTAAGTGCGCCAGGTATGCTCAGACGTGAGTCCTGGGCTCACTGTGCCACTGGAATCAAGCTATCCTGGCTGAAGAGGGGTGAAACCCCGAAATCGGTCCTAGGATGCTTGTTTCCGGTCCAGGGAGGACCTGGCTTGGCAGTTCGGGCTGGACTGTCCCCATGAGGCACAGGGTCAAGACTGATTTGCATATAGCCAGGTCTTAACCTGGCTGGCATGGTGAGCAAAAGAATGATGGATTTAACCCAGATCTCTTGACTGGGGGTGAATGTTTTGATTTGTTCTGCATTCCGTCCATCAATTGTGTGTCTTTTGCTTTCTTGCCCTAAGTGCGCCAGGTATGCTCAGACGTGAGTCCTAGGCTCACTGTGCCACTGGAATCAAGCTATCCTGGCTGAAGAGGGGTGAAACCCCGAAGCCAGTCCTAGGATGCTTGTTTCCGGTCCAGGGAGGACCTGGCTTGGCAGTTTGGGCTGGAGTGTTCCCATGAGGCACAGGGTCAAGACTGATTTCCATATAGCCAGGTCTAAACTGGGGTGGCATGGTGAGCAAAAGAATGATGGATTTAACCCAGATCTCTTGACTGGGGTGAATGTTTTGATTTGTTCTGCATTCCGTCCATCAATTGTGTGTCTTTTATATACACCTTGGGCATGCTGCCATTACAGGTACCCTTGGCCACACTGCGTTTAATTGACTCCAAAATTAAATCCTTTCTGTGGGGTTCCTTGAGACCCCGTCTGGGAGAGCTGAAATTGAAGGCTCGCCGTTCTTGCAGTGGGCTAAGCCTCCCATCAATTGAACATTTTGAACTTGCACTGCAGCTCTCTCAACTGGCATATATGCTACCAGATACCTCTGATGTACCACAATGGGTCCACATAGAGAAACAACTGCTATCTACAGGGATGGGCCTCTCTGTTTTATATGGACAAGAAGTGTGCCACCAAAACCCCTCTAATCCGATATTATTAGCAATGCACAGGGCTTGGCAATATGTGCATCGTTTAATGGGCTCACACCCACGAATTCACAAGAAAGCCCCCTCTGCCAGAACGCTGGCATACGCATCAATAAACAGTCGCTATTGTGGCCCCTATGGGAGATGGCGGGTATACTCACCCTTGATCAACTCTTTCATAAAGGGGACTTTAAAACATTTGCCCTTCCCATGTCGCAGTCTTGCAGATATATGAAGCTTTGCCGCTGCCTGCAGAAATTTCTGGGACTGTGTCCTTGGCCATTATCATTACCAACCTCACCAGTGCTATTGTACTTCCATACGTGGGGAACGCACAAAGGAGTAACGTCCGGCCTCTACAGAGTACTCACCTCTCATCTTTTCTCACACACCCTTGGCAACAGACGGCAAGCCTGACTTTCGGTTTCTTATGAAATGGAGGATTGGGCAGAACTATTAGACGATTTGGACAGGGGTGCCCGAGAGGCAAGACTGAAATTTTGTACATTGAAAATCTTACGAGTGGCACTGGTCACCAATGAAATTACATAAAGCAGGCCTTCTCTCGCACACAAATTGTTGGAGATGTGCAAACACGGCTTGCAATATGACCCATATTATATGCGAATGTCCCTCAGTACAATCCTTTTTGTCATACGTGGGCAAAACCCTGAGCAACATGATGCCTTTACGTCTACCGCTTACTTCTGCTGCTATCATTCTACATGACCTGCGATTTTCCCCAGAATTGTCAAAACCGCAACGTCAACTCTATCATACAGCACTTGCATCATCCCTCCCCCTCTCTTTCACACATTCCAACACAGTATGTTTAACAGTTGACATACTGGAATAGGTATGTCTTTTCCTATTCCTCCCCTACCTCTCTTCCCTCTCCCAGTTTCCTTCCATCCCAGTCCTTCCAGCCTCTTCCTGTATACTCTCTATAATCTTCAAGAGGCAAGTTCCACACAATGTTTTCTGTTGTAACATTTATAGCCACTGGGGGGTTGAGGTGTGTCCTGCTTTTCCTGGATGAGTCAGGGCTGGGCTGTGCAGAGTGCAGACCTGGGTCGCATTTAGAGTAGTGGGAGGAGATTTCCATGCACCTGACTAGGCCTGGTCTGCCTCACACAATGCTGTCTCCACCTCCTGCCAGGAAGCTGGACCTGAGAGGACAGAGCTGGTTTGTACTAAGCATAGAGGCTCTCTGCCACAAGAGAACTAAGGGAAATGTGGTATAAATATTGGGGCCCAGACTCCAGAATTTTAGAACTCTTTTGGACTCAGAAACCTGCCGAGAAGAAGAGTTGGAAAAGCTGTGAGTTGGAGCTCCCACTTTGCTGTGTGCTATGCTGTGTTGGCCTGCAGTGGCTGCTTCCGTCTTGGTCAGAGTAAGGACTAAACTGAACTTTCTGCAACTTCTTTGTTTGAGTTTCTCCAAGGGTGTGATGTAGAGCTTGCTCCCTGTTTCAGACATCTCAGGAACAGCAAGACTTCAAATTTCATCTGCTATCAGCACTGGGAACTGTGTGTTTTGTGCTGCAACTGAAAAAAAGCAACCCAACGCCATCACCGATCCCGACTCTGTGTCCTAAAGGCACCGCAGTGGGCACCGCCAAACTTTGCACCGCAACCCTGGTCTCTCTGATGCCACCACCGAGCCGCTGCTTGCACCGGAACCTGTGGGCAACACACTTCGCACCGCCTTGCTTCACGCCACCACCCTGGTATCCCCATCGATGCTGCTGCTTGCACCGTGGTTCGAGGGCACTGCTCGTAAGTTACAAAATGCACGGCCCTCATCCCGCACTGCAGCCTTGGCCTTCCGGCGCTATCGACTCCAGTTCGTCAGCCGCAGACAGCGCTTCAGGAACTACGATGCCGCAGCTTGCACTGTGACCTGCCAGCATCGCAACGAGCACTGCATCACTTCACACCGCAGCCCTGGTCTTACTGACATCGCCGGACGACTCTCAGCAAGCCGCTGCCTGCACTGCAACCTCAGGGCACAACACGCCATACTGCTGCACTTCGCACTGCAGCCCCGACGCCAGTGCTACCGAATTCAACCGTGAGGGGTTAGATCTACAACGAATGTGACTTCAAGGGCCCGATGATTCCTGCCCGACCTCTGGAACCGACGCCGGCTCTTCAGAGCTCAACAAGAGGTTGTCGACACACTTCATTTCTAACTGTTTTCGGGTATTTTCAACACCGTACCCTGTCCACAATGCCGTGGTGAGCCGGAACTGTTTGGATTTGTTGTTCACAACACCCTGATAGCCCCAGATGGAGCTATCGACTTCAAGGAACTGTATTTTGTCACCAATGCTGCTTATTGATACTTCTATAAACTGTATGGTGGATTTTTTTTTATCATTTTCGGTCTTGTTTGCACTACTAAAACATTGGATATTTTTCTAAAACTGGTGTGGTGTCCTTTTCTAGGGTTTTCACTGTGATACTGTTGGTTATGTGCAAATGCTTTACAAACTGCCTCTGGGTTAAGCCTAACTGCTCGTGCCAAACTATGCAGGGGGTGAGCAAGGGTTATTTTAAGAGTGTATCCACCTTATCCTGACTAGGAAAAAGGGTCCGCAATTGGACAAGGTAACAACCTGCCAACTAGAGACGCCCATTTCTAACAAGTGGTTAGTATGATCTGACTTTGCATCCAGTGCAGGAGTTACACAGGACAGGGGAAAATATAGAATGGATGTCTATGTGGAATGAAAATCAATTGGGGCTGACATTGCATGGGGTGTGAAGTTATATGGTACGTACTTCAGCTTGGTCTGGCTAATGTCAGCATCATTTAGGTTGCACTTCTCCCTGTGACGTAGGTTGGATATGTGTGTGATGTGTTCAAGTTAGATATTTGTTAATCCACACATGGAGGGTGTTATATTGTCATACCTTTGTGAACTTGTATGGACATGTCATTTTACCTGTGTGTAACTTACACCTATTTCTAAATGTGTGACAAATGCTTTTATTGCTGTGTTTGTTTTCATGACTTGCACTTACACATTACCTAAACATTTATGGCACTTAGTTATGCTATTGCTTGTCCATGATGTACTTCAATCCACAGGGCGTGTGCACATAGAAGTTTTAAGGCATGTGAAAAATGGACTGTGGCCCAGGGCCCCAGCCTTTCAGGGTTCCCCTTGGTAGAGGCAGACCTGCTGTGCAGGAAATATTTACATTGTGCCCTTTGAATGCTTCTCACGCTGGGTATTTGTAATCCTATTTAATCACATTACCTTTTAATGTGGGTGATGTGTGAGAGTCCAATACATAGTGGTAGCAGAGAAGGTGTGTTTTAGTTTCATGACACATCATACAGATGCATCTTTGATCTCACAATAGGACCTAGGATGTGTGCAATGTGAGGATGTCACAGAGATTAAGAGGTGTGATATTGCAGAGAGGTGCTGTTGTGTGACACAATTAAATGCACACATCACTATCACTCATTATTAGATGTAAACACATATTTTTTTGTAGAGTGTGCCTGTGCAGTGTCAGTGACATGGCCAAAGAGGGCATCATAGAGATGTATTTGGCTTATATATTGAAAACTAATTCCAAACAGGGTTCCACAAAATGTTTGGCCCAGGGACACCAACACCTTTGCCAGATCCATTGCAGGGTATCGATTTACTGAGTATTATAACTTACCGTCGGTTGCATCTGTGACTGTGTTTGTTTTGGACATCATCAGGTAGGTACAGCAATGGCAGGGCGTGAAGGATCAGCTCCATGTTAGTACAGGACGTGTGGAGGTGAGTACAGGTGAGTTTCAGCCTTGTACCACTCCCTTTCCACCAGCTCAGATGTGGTTGTTAGACTGCCAAATTCACCCCGGCTGTAAGGTACCTTGTAAATTAGACCGGTGCAGAGGTAACACTGGTGGTCCACCCACCGACAGACACTTTAGCCTATCACGCCAAAACCGTGGTCGGATTTCCTGGTGTTGGAGGAAGGACCGCAGCAGTCTTTTGTCTATATAACCGCATGCCTCGTAATAAGGCGGTTGGAGCACCAGCAGTGCAGTGGTTAATCCACCGCCACGGTGACCCCATGACCGCCAGTGTCATAATCAGGCCATGTTTCTGATTTGGTATTTTATCCAAGGTTTGATGAGTGTAAGAAGTTATGTATGGTTGGATATTTGAAGACGTATGAGAGCAGGGTTCTGGAGTTGAGAATAGATGGTGAGAATCAATTGTTGATATCATACGTTAAGCCTAGTGAGCAGTGAGTCCTGCTACAATTGCTAGATGGATTTAATCTGTAATGCCGTGGTCTTCAAACCATTTAATGCCACACACCCCCAGTGGACAAAAAAAAATTATTGGGCCCCCCTCCGAGTTTTCCACAATTATTCAATTAAAGTGGTAATGTTTAAATACATCAAGACTTATTTAAGCATTGTAATTAAGTTGTTAACATTTTAAATTGTAATCAAATACATGATTGCCAAACGTACTAATTTTGTCTGGCAGGTCTTACTAATGTGTAAAAGTATCCCCAGTGTGATTATTAGAAATTGGGGTGAGGTTTGTAAGAATATTTGGAGTCCTTTCCCTTTTGACTTATACTCCCAGCTAGGATATAAGTGACAAAAGATATTGGTGATGGCCCATTAGATAGCAGCTTACAGACCTCATGTTTTCCCCTGCCTAAAACAAAGCACTGGTATCAGCATAATGTTTTTGCTTTTTTGCAAGAGCCTGCCCCGTTCCCCCCCACCCAGGGTCACCAGTGGCATTACAAAACCTTAGGGGCCCCCCTGCAAGGTACGATGAAGGGGCCCTGCTCATCTGCATGCAATCTATGTCCCTCACCTTTCACCTTTGCAAGGATTTTCAGAGCTGCATAGTTTATAGGCACTTTCAGCAGAACTATTCCCATATTACACAAATCTTCAGGCTGTGGATTGAAAAAGTGTTGTACCTTAAGTAAAGAAGGCCTATAGGCTGCACACACTAAATGACATCAACCAGACTGGGTGCTAAACTAGGAGTAGGTATGTTACTGATACAAGAAAGAGAGGCATCTTAGACAAATTACTATTGTTCTTGGTGTATGCAATGCTGGCAGATAGGAAATCAGAAGATCTAAAAATATCCTTAATTTAAGTGAGGAAATGGCAGAGTCCGAATACAAACAACTATAGACATGAATGAAAATCAATCAATCAGAAGGCTTATGTAGTGCAAATGCAAAGAGCACTGAGCACTGACAAGCTCAATACTTTGTTTCATGATTTGGGGACATGGTAGGCAGAAACCTTGAGGCTTTTTAATAAACCATAAACACGTGGTTGAAGATGTTGGTGCCTCTGTCTGAGGCAGCCAGTCTATCTGATAGGCATACGTCTAAACCCTAGTTAGTTTGTCCATTTATCACCAAAGGGAGATGTGTAGAACAGCAGAAAGTATATGAAGGAAGAGAGAATTTGAGGAAGACCGAGCTTGCTGTAGGAAGCACCTGCAGCTTCATTAGGAACTGGAAAAGGCAAACATATGTATTACATTAGTACAATAATGGACGCCATAACATCGTGCTGCTGGGGGGTTCAGTTAGCTTACTCATCCATCAGGCCTCTTCCTGGTGGCATTGCCTTCAGAGTTTGATGACCAACTGGGACTCTTGCCTTTCAACACAAGATCATTATAATCCAGCACAAATTATGAATATTATCTAGTCTGGAATTCATTTTGTATTCTCCCTATCTGACTGTGTGAGGTACTGTTGGGTCGCTGCCCAGCAGCTTGTTGTGGTATCTGCCCCTGTTATGGCAAGAGGGTGTGGTCTAACAATAGATTGCAACTGCTGTTGTGACTCTTCACCTTAAAAAAAGAAGGTCTGCCCATGGGTGACTGACAATTTTAGACCAAGTTTTTATTTGCCGCTATTGACCGAGTGTCGGAGGGAGTAGTACATGAAATGATCCAGCAGCATGTTTGTACGTTTTACTTACCACAAGGTTCTGCAGTTTATCCATTGTTCTTTAAAGGATATATGGCTGGACTTCCAACTGGGCTGAACTTTCAGCACTAAAAATGACACCCAAATAAGTATTTATCTGGAGGAAGGTGGTTGCCAGGCTCTGTTCCTACATTATTAATGGATCACAGAGATTGTGGCCTCTGAGTGGTAACATTTATTCATGGAATGATTGCCTTCAGCCAAGAGCCTTCATCAGCAACCACTCCAAGCATTAGCTGTTGTCTTGCACATGCCTTCTTGTCAGTAAGCGGAATATAGCAAATGCCTTTAAGAAAACTCTCATCACTTGAACATGCTCAAGTATCAGTACACTTAAAAAGGAGTTTAGCTCAAACTGTCAGTGTTCCACAGTGTTTCGTTGCAGTACAGAACCTCTCCAGCTCATCTATGCATCCTCCTGCTCACCACTGCTCCACATTCTTCTCCATGCCTACCCTTAAGCGTGTACTCTCTCACTCTTCCGGATTGCCTACAGTATTCCAGTTCCAAATGGTCATATTTACCTTTCCAATGTCACTGTGCTACTTTTGTACTTGCCTACTATATTCAGCCCGGGTCAGACAGATACGTTTATTACCAGGCATTTTCGGACCAAAATTTCAACTAGCAGTGCGTCACTCCAGGCTTCTGGTTTCTTTGCCATCTCTTGCTAGTCTACAGCTGGTCAACTCTACTGCTGATTACCATTTCACTCCAGAACCATTTGTAATGGCAAGTCCGAAAATGCAAGCTTGAAAGGCAGAAATTAGACTGTCATCATCATGAGGCTTGGTGCTGCCTCTTCTTGTAAATCAGGAGGCATGCACCATTTTAGAGCAAGGGTTGTTGTATTCTATCCCCTCATGTCTGACAATAGAAAGAGAGCAAATAACAGCTTCTTGCGGGAATGAGAGTAAGTAAACCAACTTTCAGTGGTGGAAAAAATTAAATATCACAAAATGGAGTAGCAATTCCATCTAAGTCCCTGTTTTCTTGGCCGGAGTTCCTTACGGTAGCATCAAGAACCAACTCTACTGTTAAGAACCTGAGAGTCTATACTGGCCATCAACTCTTTTTAGTTCCCAAAATTAGGACAGAAGTGAAAGGTTTAGTCCAGACTGGCCAGAAATGTTCTTCCATTCTTGGGCTCATGGAAAAGGGCTGCATTTATGAGGGTCATCATTTTATTTTGTATGCACTACGACAATGTCCTTCATGTCAAGATAACTGCTGGACAGATTTATATGTTCCAGATGGTTCAAGACCAAGCTATGTGATTGATTTACGGAGGGAAGAAACCACATTATCTTGTGCTCCATACAATTAAGGATACTATGTCTGGCCCGTAGAGCTGTTTATTACAAAACCATTTTGTGCCTTAAAAAGTTATTAAAAGATACTGACCCTGAAGAAGTTTGAGATTTTCAGCTCCAATGAGACCTATCTCTAAGATACTGTGAAAGTTATTCCAGTGAAGCCTTCCTTGCCATCTTCGTGTTTTCCCTATGTCACATATTTCCTTCGGATAACTAGGCAACTGAAAAACTGTTAAAAACCAGCCATTTCAAGAAAATGTATAGCTAAGAATAAGTTACTGCTCTACCTACCGATGCTGTTCTTTGTGCAGTGGCCAACACTCTACATACAGACACATTCTCCATAATAGAACACCAGAATGTTAATATACATTTGTAATAGGACATTCTCACTTTTACACTTTGTGTTCTACTTCTCTGCAAGTTTCCCCTTCCCGTAGCTATTCTACCCATCTGTATCTTTTCCTACTAATATTCTACCTCATGTGGCCTCTTTTTACTCTCTCCTTAACATCTTCCATGTCCTATGATTCCCCCCCATTTCTCTGTCTTTTACCTCACTCCTCTCCTCTCTCCTTTCTTCCATGCTTTTTTTGTCATCTTTTCTATACTGGGTTGTCTGTCTATTCCCCCTTACATACTACTCGTCTCTGTGTCACCTGTTTTCCTCTCTTACCTCTCCCTCTCTTTCTAGTGTCTCTTTATCATCACTGCTACCTTTCCCTATCAGTAGTTTCTTGATTACATAAATGTCTCTGTATTACCTCTTTCACCCTTCTCCCCACTTTGGCTCAGCTATCTCTCAGTCACTTCATTATAATTTAAATACCTATTTTCTCCATACCTGTCTCTTATATGATACATGTCCTTTATCAACTAGCTACTTCTCCTCACCCCCTCTGCTCTCTTTCTAACTTGTCTCTATCACCATGATCTCTCCTATCTCCTCACTCTCTCTGCCTCTTTATCAGTTCCTTTTAATCTGTATCTATCTCTTGATTTACCCTGCTCTTTCTCCCCACTGTCTCTTTGTCACCTGTCTCTTCATCATGTCCCCCATCACTTCTCCCCTCTTTTTCTCCCTCTCTCTCTCCTGCCCCATTCTCACCTGTCTGTTCCTTAATCACCCCTTTTAGCTTGTCCCTTTCTCACCTCTCTCTCCCTAACCTGTATGTCTCATTCTCATTGCTCTCTTTTGTTACTACTTATGCTTTCTTGAGGCTATTGCTTTCTTGTCTGTCTCCTTATGACCTTCTCATCTGCCACCATTTTTTCCTCTGAGTTATCTTTTACCTCTTTTCATCTCTCTCAAACGCCTGTCTCCTCCCTATCTCAGTTTGTCTCTTCTACTCTGCGGTCCTTTTTCACTTCTTTCGCTTAATCACCCACTCTGTCTCGCTCACCTGTCTTTCCCGCCCAGCCCTTCTCCCCTTACATGCCCCCCTCTACGTGTCCTTTAAGCTGTCTCTTTCCCATATGCCTCTATGTCGTTATCACCTCTCTCACATGAATCTCTCCTTCCATATCTCTCAGCTGTGTTTAACGTATCTTCCTCCCAACAGCTGTCTCTCTTTCTCAACTGTCATTCTTTCTTACTGTTCTCTCCTCTCCTGTCTTTAACTGTCTCTCATTTGTCTGCTATCTCTCTCACATCTATCTCCTTCACCCTGTTATCCTCAGTTGCCCTTTATAACATGGCTGTCTCTTTACCAACCCCACCTCACTCACTATCTGTCTCTCTTTCTCTCTCTCAGCTATTTCTTTTCTTCTCACAGTCCCTTTTGTAACTTTTTAGGTCTCGGGACCATCCGGTCGGGAGACCGGAAGTCCGGAGATTTAATGACTTGGGAGAAGAGGGGCTTGAACCCGCCCCTCTTCTGCCCTGTTCTCCATTGGCTGGCCTCGTAAATGCTGGCCAGCCATTGGAGAAGAGGTCCCGTCACTCCAATCCTGCCCCGTCCTTTTCGGATCGGGGGGCGTGTTTTTTGCGAAAAGTCTCAGGGAGGAGACAACAGCAAAACACGCCCCCGAATCCGAAAAGGACGCTCCCTTTCTCCGAGGCATTTCTACTCTGCCTCTCGGAGAAAGGCGGTGGTGTGCCTATCCGCTCGATGGAACGGGCCCCCTTCACTCGTCACTCCTGACAGCCATTATTGACAACATGTCAATTCCAGGATCTGAAAGCAGCGGGGGCCGGGCGCGGACAATCGGCATGCGGACGTGGAAGTGTGGGGCGGCTTAAAGATGGCGAGAGATACACTCAGATACACATATTCATTTGCATTTTTTTTAAGTGCCAGCAAACACTCCCTGCGCCCTTTAACGCTGTGCGGCTCCCGGTGGAAGCGAGCGCGACGCTGCTATCTGCATTGTGCGGCGGGAAACTTCCTGTGTGTATTGATCCCTTGCTGAGAGCACTGTCCGTCATGGGGCTGCTTTGTCTGGCAGTCACTTCCATTTGAATTTGACTGACTGAGGGAGCCTGGTTTATTTATTTGTAAAGGACAACAAGGCTTTTCATTCATAATTCCGGCAGCGGGGACGGGTGCTAATGACAGAGCCCTGAATAATGAGGGCGCGCGGTATTCAAGGCAGGAAGGAACGCGGCCGGGGGTTAGACCCTGCTGAACACCGAGCAATGGAGCAAGTATGCAGTGGTAGTTACTCCTCCGACTGTTAGGATATCAGCAAAGACCCATTATGGCAGCTAACAGAGCAGGACATCCCCAGATCGGATAGATAAGCAATTGGCTACACGTGGCACGCCTGGGGGTGGGAGGTGAGGTGGGGGGAAAAGTTGGGGGCGGTTTACAATGTTCAGCAGGGAGTCTACGGCCTAATAGATACCTTGATGGACTGAATGTGATGTAAGCTGTAGTATCTTTATTAGGTAGATAGTGGGGGTGGGGGCCTTGGTCCATTAGCACGGCGCTCCAGACTACCTTGGATATGTACGTGCAGCCCATCAAAGGGTACAATTGAATGTACGTAATTTACAATATTGACGTGCCTTATTGAATGTCTGTTTAAAATTCAATAAAGTATGCTTTAAAAAAAATAGAGGCAACTTGAATAAAATAAGTCTCTGGCAGCTCTGCCGTTTCTCCTGGAACCAGCCCAGTCTGTGCCTCACTGCCGAGCTACGCTCACATCTTCTGGCGTTTTTCATGTTTCAGATAAACAATACAGAAATTAAAACATTTTAAAGTTAATTTTTACAGTCCAAGAGATGACATGTTCTTAGCGGATGAACAGCAATCTCTCTTGCATGGCTCTGTGGATGCGTTCCATAACAGCACTGGACTCATGGCAGGCACACCAGAGGGAAGGGGTTGGAAAACAATGGAAGGCAAATGCTTACGCAGTTGTAGATATCTAGCCAGTATTTCAGCTGAGCTGCCTTTTTTACAATTTTGCGTCTATCTTGCCTGTATCTGAGTGAACCCCCAATCTTTAGTTGACGATAGCTATAGGCCATTCGCCTGGATTAGGAGGTGAATGGTGACAGTAGCACAGGACTTTAACTGCACCCTTTAGGGAAACCACATACAGGCACCCAACCCTGTTTGAGGTTGACGCAAGTCAACCATAACTGTGCTCCCTTGCCTATGCGGAGGTGTGGCTAGTATGCATGTGTACCAAGGAGAGTGAATGGTGGTGACACAGTGTGAAACCGTACACACAATGGTGGTTTCAGGGCAGGCTTTCTTTTGCCCAGAGTATATGAAACCAACTCCTCAAAATCTAGGCTTACCTGTTGGTGATAGAGGCTTTCCATCCCCTTTTATTCTTGTGTAGGTTTGCCTTTCTAGAGAGAAACGTCTTCTATTGCTAAATGTTGTCTAGTAGTAAGCACTCTTATAGGTCTCCGTTTGGCTGGAACAAAAAAGAGTTTAATGGTTTAAAGTGCGCTGACCTTGGATACTGTTGGAAGGCGGACCCCGAGGAGTCGGTGAGACCACCAAGGGGGGCCCTCTCACTGCACGAAGTAGCCGAGCGCTGCCGAGAAGTCTCCTGAGAGATCCTTCTCCTATCACGTACTAGCACAGTAACACCACCACACCGGACTCAAGGAGGTTGTCTCAAGACAAGCAATTCTTTATCATCAATAAAAGGTTACGAGTTCAATATTTACACGAAGGGATCGAGGGATCCACCAAAAGTCTCAATGTCTCTTTGGAAGGGTAGGGGTAGCGGGACAGTCTTTGGCAGGAATGCGGTACGAGGGTACCTGGGGCCCAGTTCTTATCCTCAAGCTGGAGGACCTCCGATCTCGGAGGGATCGAGCCGCAACGGCGTCAGCAGGGCTCTGGCGTACAGTTCGGGGAGAGCCGCGATTCAATCAGCAGGGCTCTCAAGATGGTTTCTGCTCAGCTCGAGCCGCGACGTCGTCAGCAGGGCTCCGAGGAAGGTTTCAGCGAGGTTGGGCCGCGACAGCGTCTGCAGGGCTCCGATGTTCCAGGTGGTTCAGAAAGGGTTCACAAGAGGGAGCCGCGACGCAGTCAGCAGGGCTCGTGATGGTTCCGGCAAGAGTTCTTCTCCGTAGGGTCAGCCGCGATTCGATCAGCAGGGCTCTCGACTCCGGGATACAACTGCCGATCTGTGGTGGGGTCGCCCCAGATATAGGTCTGGAGCCCTTTGATGTCCGGACCTAGGCGCCCGAGGGGGCGGAGTGGCCGGGTGCAGGTGGCCAGACGCCCAGCAGGAGAGGCGCCAGGCCCATGGGAGTTGCAGGGCGATCACACCTCGAGAGGGGAGGACAGTTGGGGGTCCCATCGATACTGTCCTCCGCCGGGGGCGATGAATGGTTCCTGCGGCACCCCCTGGCTAGTTCGTGGTGCCTCGATGTCGGGGCTTCGCTGAGGCCGGGTTGAGCGGGGTCGCGCTGGCTGGTGCAGGGTGTGACGTGGATGCCAACAAGATGGCGGAGCCATGAGGAGTATGCGACCACGTGCAGCTCCGGGTGAAGGGCCTTGGTGCAGTTCAGACGGGTGGCCCGTGAAGGCCGGGGTGGGGAACGGGCACAATCCAGGGGGTTAAGGACCACGCCACGAGGCCGGGTCCAACAGGCGTCCCCCCCAGCCGAAGGCATGGAGAGTCACCCATCTCCTTGGGGATTCTCCTCGTCAAGGCGGAAGAAGCGGGACAGGCCGTCGGCGTTGGCGTGGTCATTGCCGGGCCGGTGTTCGACGGCAAAGTCCATCCCTTGTAGCGAGATGGACCACCGCAGCAGCTTGGGGTTCTCGCCCTGCATTTGCATTAACCATTGCAAGGGCCGGTGGTCGGTCTGGACCCGGAAGTGGGTGCCAAAGAGGTAGGGCCGGAGCTTCTTGAGGGCCCACACCACAGCGAAGGCCTCACGCTCAATAGTGCTCCAGCGTTGCTCTCGGGGCAGTAGTCGTCGGCTGATGAAGGCCACTGGTCGGTCGAGCCCCTTTTCGTCGGCTTGGGATAGGACGGCCCCGATCCCATACTCGGAGGCGTCCGTCTGCACCACGAACTCCTTCTGGTAGTCCGGGGCTTGCAGCACCGGGGCAGTACACATGGCTGTCTTTAGGGTGTCGTAGGCTGTTTGGCAGCGGGGTGTCCAGTGTACCTTCTTGGGCTGCTTTTTGGACGTTAACTCTGTGAGGGGGCCAACAATGCTCCCATAGTCCCGGATAAACCGCCGGTAGTATCCGGTGAGGCCCAGGAAGGCCCGGACAGCGGTCTGGGTAGTGGGGGGTTCCCAGGTCTGGATGGCATCTATCTTCGCTTGGAGGGGGGCCACCTGCCCGCTCCCCACTTGATGGCCCAGGTAGGTCACGGATCCGTGGCCGATTTGACATTTGCTGGCCTTGATTGTGAGCCCGGCCCGCTGGAGGGCGGCCAGGACGGCCTTCAGGTGGAGGAGGTGCTCGGCCCAGTGGTTGCTGTATACGGCAATATCATCTAGGTAGGCCGCGCTGAAGGCCTCAAGCCCGGCCAAAACCTTGTTCACCAGTCTCTGGAAGGTGGCCGGGGCGTTCTTCATTCCGAAGGGCATCACCCGAAAGTGGTAATGCCCATCCGGGGTCGAAAAGGCGGATCTTTCTTGGGCGCCGGGGGTGAGCTGGATTTGCCAGTACCCGGCGGTGAGGTCCAGCGTGCTCAAGTAGCGAGCGGCCCCTAGGCGGTCGATGAGTTCGTCGGCCCGGGGTATCGGGTGTGCGTCTGTCTTGGTTACTGCATTCAGGGCTCGGTAGTCCACGCAGAATCGCAACTCTGGGGGGTGGCCGGGAGCTGCGGCCTTGGGCACCAGGACGACAGGGCTGGCCCACGGGCTGTCGGAAGGTTCGATGACCCCCAGGGCCAGCATCTTCGCTACTTCGGCCTGGATGCAGGCCCGCACTCGGTCAGGCACCCGGTAGGCTCTGTGTCGTATGGGGGGGCTCTCCCCGGTGTCGACGTCGTGGACGCACCAGTGGGTCACCCCCGGGGTGAGGGAGAAGAGGGCTGCGTAGTCCCGCAGTAATTTCTGGCAGTCGCTGCGCTGTTCCGGAGTCAGGGAAGAGGCGAGTTGGACCCCTTCGATCGACCCATCATGCATGTCGGATTGCAAGAGGTCGGGCAAGGGCTCGGAGTCGTCCTCACCCCCCTCGTCGGTCGCCAGCAGCAGGCTCAGTTCGGTCCGGGCGAAGTGGGGTTTTAGCCTGTTAGCATGTAGGACCCGGAGGGGGTTCCGGGGGGACTCCAGATCGACCAGGTAGGTGACGGGACTTTTCTTCTCCACCACCTTGAAGGGCCCGGTCCACTTGTCCTGGAGGGCGCCGGGTTCGACCGGGGTCATGACCCATACTTTCTGACCTGGCTCGAATTCTACAGTAGAAGTGTTGCGATCGTACCACCGCTTCATGTCCTCCTGGCTGGCCTCGAGGTTGGCTTCGGCTATGGCTCGGAACTTGCGGGTCTGGTTTCGGAGGGTCAGGAGGTATCGGTAGACGTCAGGAGGGGCGCCTCGGGGCTTCATCTCCCAGCCCTCCTTGACCAGGCTGAGTGGTCCGCGGACCGGGTGTCCATACAATAGTTCAAACGGGCTGAACCCCAGGGACTTCTGCGGGACCTCCCGATAGGCAAACAGGAGGCAGGGCAGCAGGACATCCCATTTCCGCCTGAGGGGTTCTTCCAGGCCCTGGATCATCCCTTTCAATGTTCGGTTGAACCGCTCAACCAGTCCGTTCCCCTGAGGGTGATATGGGGTCGTGAACTTGTATGTGACCCCGCATTGTTGCCACAGGGACCGCATGTACCTGGAGATAAAGTTCGTGCCGCGGTCGCTCACCACTTCGCTGGGGAATCCCACTCGGGAGAAGATCCCCATCAAGGCCCGGCCTACCACAGGGGCCGTTATAGTTCTGAGCGGGACCGCCTCCGGGTACCTGGTGGCGTGGTCCACGAGGACCAGGATGAAGCGGTGGCCCAGGGCGGTTTGGGGGTCCAGGGGTCCCACAATGTCGATTCCGACTCGTTCAAACGGGGTGCTGACGGCGGGAAAGGGCTGGAGGGGGGCCTTGACCCGACCCCCCGTCTTTCTGCTGGCTTGGCAGGTCTGGCAGGACCGGCAGTGGTTGTCCACATCTCTCCGCATCCGGGGCCAGTAGAAGTGGGTCACCAGACGACTGTACGTTTTGTCTTGCCCCAAGTGTCCGGCGAGGGGCACATCATGGGCCAGGTTGAGAAGGAACTCCCGGAAGCGGAGGGGGACCACCAACACGCGGCTGGCCCCGAGTTCTGCTACTTTCTGTTCACTGTACAACAGGCCCTCGGCCCAGTAGATCCAGTGGGTGCCGGTCTGGTCACCGTTGGCTTGCGCGGTCGCCTGCTGTCGGACCCCTTCGAGAGAGGGACAGGACTGTTGCTCTTGCTGGAACTGCTCTCGGGTGGGGCCCCCTTCGTGTTGCCATTGCGTCAGCTCTGGTAGGGCGCTCGGAGAAGCCATCTCTTCGGGGGAGGATTCGCTGGGCCCAGGGTCGGTGTCCGCCTCCTCCTCGCTGCTGGCGGGAGGGGGTGTGAGCCCCTCGGGTCGGGCGGTCCCGGAGGTCAAGGATGAGCGGGGTGCCTGGGCGGTCATGGACCGGGTGATGGCGCAGGCCCAATCAGCCAGTCCCAACATTCGGAGGTGCTCTCGTCGTTCTACTTGAGCCCAGGGGGAACTCTCCAAGTCGTTCCCCAGGAGGCAGTCGACCGGGGCGTCGTCGCGCACTGTCACCTTCAGCAGGCCCGTCACCCCCCCCCACTCGAAGGGGACCAGGGCCATCTGGCATAGGCTTTCACTGTTGTCGGCCGTCCGTACAGGGCACAGCACATTCGGTAGAATCTGTTCAGGGGTCACCAGGTGGCAGCGGACAGCGGTGATACTGGCGCCGGTGTCGCGAAGGGCTTCGGCCCGTTGTCCGTTGACCGTGACCTGCTGCCGGTACTTCTGGGTGTTGGTTGGGATGGGGGTGCAGGGTACCATCTCTCGGCTACCCAGGCAGACCAGGGACATGGCTGCCGGCTCCCACTCAGTGTTTTCTCGGTCGAGGGCCTCTTCTTCCTCTTCTCCTCCCCCCAAGGCGGCGGCTGTCAGCTGCCGGGGCGGGGGCCCGCCGGCCCCGTTTCTTCGGTTCAGAGGGCAGGCCGGGTCGCTGGCAAAGTGTCCGGTTTGTTGGCAGCCATAGCAGGTCACTGGTGGCCGTGGTCCGGGTCGGGCCGGGCCCACCCTTCGCGCTAGGCTCGGGGAGAGATGTGGCTGCGGTGGCCCTCGAGGGGGGCTCCTGGGGGCCCCAGCAGGAGGGTCTTGGTTCCTGTTCGGCCCTCCCCCCCCCACCGCGCTGGCGTGGGGGTCCGTTGGGGTTCTTCTGGTACTCCCCCATTGAGCTCCGGGGGACCCGGGAGTTGAACCATCGATCGGCCTCGACGGCAAGTTTTCGCGGGTCGGTCATTTTGCTGTCGAGGAGGTGCTGTCTCAGTTCCACGAAGCAATTGTTGGAAAGATGTTCCCACACGATGAGGTCGACCAGTTGCCCGTAGGTGGTTACTTTGCTGCCTTTGATCCACCCTTCTAGGGCCCGACTGAAAAAGTCCACATATTCCACCCATGTGGTACCCGGGATTTTCTTGCAGTCTCGGAACCGCTGGCGGTACATCTCCGCTGTTAGCCCGTAGCGGGTGAGCAGGGCCTCCTTCATGTGATCGTAGGAGGTCATCACCTCCTCCGGTAGCTGGAGCAGCGTGTCCCGCCCTTCACTCAGGAATCGCCCCCACAGGCCTGCGCCCCAGTCTTTTCGGGGCACTCGATGGGAGGTCATGGCCACCTCGTAGGCCTTGAACCATTGTTGGATATCGTCATTCTTGTAATACTCCTTGACGACCTCCTTCGGGATATGTACCTTGGCCTCGGGAGGTGGTAGAGTGTCTCTAGTACTGGGGGTGTTGGTCCCTCCGTTCTTGGCCTTGATCTCGAGCTCCTTGAGACTGCGCTCGTGCTCAAGAGTTAGTTTTTTTTCCTCCAACTCCCGGTGTCGTCTCTTCTCTTCTATTTCTTCTTGAAGGCGTAGCTGCTCGAGGGCCAGTTTCTTTTCTGCCAGCTGGAGTTCGCCGTCCAGTCGCAGTCGGGCGAGCTCTAGTTCGTGGCTCCGGACCTTTTCCCGCTCTCGTATTTCTTCTTCGGAGAGGCCGGTTTCTAGGCTCTTTCTTCCTCCGGTTGCCGGGGTCAGTGCGGTTGCTGTGGTCTCCGTCAGGGGCAAGGGCCCTTCTTCCTGGGAGGGGCCTGCCCCGGCCTCCAACCATGCCCTCAGAGCTTTCTGCATCTCTTCCTTGGTACCGAGGCTGGTGGTTGCAATGCCTTTGTCTCTGCAGAACTGTTTTAATTCTTTGTGCGTATATTCTTCCAGCCGTTCGGGCTGGAACTCCATTGTCGCGTTGTTTTCCCGGCTGCTCATGATGCTATTCGTTTGGATGGGTAGCTAGTGGGTACTGGCTGGTACGTACTGCGTTTGGCTCGGATCCCGTCGCTGGCCACCAAATGTTGGAAGGCGGACCCCGAGGAGTCGGTGAGACCACCAAGGGGGGCCCTCTCACTGCACGAAGTAGCCGAGCGCTGCCGAGAAGTCTCCTGAGAGATCCTTCTCCTATCACGTACTAGCACAGTAACACCACCACACCGGACTCAAGGAGGTTGTCTCAAGACAAGCAATTCTTTATCATCAATAAAAGGTTACGAGTTCAATATTTACACGAAGGGATCGAGGGATCCACCAAAAGTCTCAATGTCTCTTTGGAAGGGTAGGGGTAGCGGGACAGTCTTTGGCAGGAATGCGGTACGAGGGTACCTGGGGCCCAGTTCTTATCCTCAAGCTGGAGGACCTCCGATCTCGGAGGGGTCGAGCCGCGACGGCGTCAGCAGGGCTCTGGCGTACAGTTCGGGGAGAGCCGCGATTCAATCAGCAGGGCTCTCAAGATGGTTTCTGCTCAGCTCGAGCCGCGACGTCGTCAGCAGGGCTCCGAGGAAGGTTTCAGCGAGGTTGGGCCGCGACAGCGTCTGCAGGGCTCCGATGTTCCAGGTGGTTCAGAAAGGGTTCACAAGAGGGAGCCGCGACGCAGTCAGCAGGGCTCGTGATGGTTCCGGCAAGAGTTCTTCTCCGTAGGGTCAGCCGCGATTCGATCAGCAGGGCTCTCGACTCCGGGATACAACTGCCGATCTGTGGTGGGGTCGCCCCAGATATAGGTCTGGAGCCCTTTGATGTCCGGACCTAGGCGCCCGAGGGGGCGGAGTGGCCGGGTGGAGGTGGCCAGACGCCCAGCAGGAGAGGCGCCAGGCCCATGGGAGTTGCAGGGCGATCACACCTCGAGAGGGGAGGACAGTTGGGGGTCCCATCGATACTGTCCTCCGCCGGGGGCGATGAATGGTTCCTGCGGCACCCCCTGGCTAGTTCGTGGTGCCTCGATGTCGGGGCTTCGCTGAGGCCGGGTTTAGCGGGGTCGCGCTGGCTGGTGCAGGGTGTGACGTGGATGCCAACAAGATGGCGGAGCCATGAGGAGTATGCGACCACGTGCAGCTCCGGGTGAAGGGCCTTGGTGCAGTTCAGACGGGTGGCCCGTGAAGGCCGGGGTGGGGAACGGGCACAATCCAGGGGGTTAAGGACCACGCCACGAGGCCGGGTCCAACAGATACCTTGTGTTAGAATCCCAAAAAATGGAGTAGAGATGTGCTTGCTCCAGATTAGCGGAATTACTGTTAAACAATGCAAAACCTTGGTTGACTGAAGATTTTACATTCTAGCATCAAAGGTGGATAAAAGTACAGTTTTACCAGCTCGGAGGGGTTAATATTTTATGTGGGCTTAAGGGACAATCTTGATACCAGTGTTGGCAGATACATACATAGGAGCAAGACCTTCGCTGACGGACTGCCCTCCGTCAAGGTGAGGACAAGCCTGGATTGCTGGAACTCAAAAACATAAACAAAAATAATGTCATGAGCAATGCCAATAGCTCCAACTTTACCAATGCCGAGACCATTGCATTGTAAATGCTTGTTAACTCAGTGGCGTAGCTAGGGGGGGGGGGGTGTGAGGGGGGCGGACCGCCCCAGGCGGCACGGTTTTGGAGGCGGCGGCCGCGCAGCACTGTTTGAAGTGCAAGCAAGCTCACGTGACCTGCTTGCAACTATTGCCTGCACTAGCGCACGCACGCTGCACGCACCGCATAGTGGTGGTGGTGTGATGCGTGCGCGCGCGAGTCGCAAGGTGGACAGTCATTCAGATGATGGTGCCCTCTGTACAACTGGAGCCAAATTGTAAATGAAAATGTTGCCTGCGCACCCAAAGCTATTACGACGGCACAAAAACATGCTAAGCATACTGGCCTGACCTGCGTCACAGGATAATGCGCACGCCGGGAACAATGGGAAATGTTCAGGTAGGCTTTCACAGCTTGGAGGCGGGCGGCTTTTGGGGATTTCAGAGGGACTTTATATTGTAACCCTATGAATGTCACAGCTGTGTCACTGTGTTGCGTTCATCAAGCCATGACATTGTGCAACCCCTCACTGCCCCCGCCCCCCAGCAACAGAAAGGGCAGGAGGGAGTGACAGTCCAAACAAATATTGTAAAACACTGGCTTGGGACATCATGGTGGTATGATGCGGTAGACATTGAGAAGTGCTTTCTCAGACAGTGTGCGCAGTTGAAATCCCTAAAAGTGCATTCCTCCAAGCCCTGCTCCTTTTAGTCACAGCTCTTACTATGGGAGTGCCTCCACCATCCATAGAAACTGATGATAGCAAGGCAATCTGTGAAGCAATCATTAAAATAGACAGAAAGAGCATAATGAAAGCAAAATGACCGGAAGAATTCCCGAACAAAAAGTAGCAAACGCATCTTCATATAAGAGTAACCGGTGAGAGGTAAAGAGTTTGGTCCAGAGTAGGTTGCCATAGTTCATATGTTGGCAAGCTGCATACCTCTTGCATCGGCCCAAGGTGCAGTCACAGCACTTGTTAAGTTACCTTAAACTCAGGACTAAAGCTCCTTGCCGGAACTAAATGCTCAAAGTAATGGAGTTTCGAAAAATAAGGAATAGCCAAATACAATTCAGATGAAAATGTCACTTCACGACTGAGGCGCAATCCTTCTTCAGGAAATGGAAGGTGGTAAAGAAAGGGCTAGTTTTTAAATATACATAACTGCCGGACTGCTCATGTAGTTACAATATAACAATGCCTTTTACTCTCCCAGTATCCGGACGGAAGTCAGGGCCTCAGAACAATACCTTTGAGTAAAATAATGTGAAGTCAAACTACTCCCAAGGCTCAGAAGAGTTTGCCTGAGGAGTTTCAATACTAGAGGTGGATCACAGGGAGGAACTGTAGTAGTATTTGGCATCCTACAAGCCTAAACTGTTAGAGCAGATTGTGCAGAGGTCTGAGTTTCACGATGTGCAGACTTGATGAAGTCCACATCCACGCATACATTTTGACAGGTCAACCCCGCTGGAATTTAACAGAGGGAAAAATGGACATCAGCTTTGGTGCAGCGAGCACCACCATTCTCATTGTATTCCCCATCAGGGTGTAAACATTTGGAATAGTTTGAATTTATTCCACCCCATAAATTTCAAACCCAGAAATATCAGATGTTATCAGGTACAAAATTACATTCGACATACCTCTTCGTAGCACTAAAAATAAGGCTTTTACTGTCTGATACATTCATATAAACTGAAAGATATACATCACTGCTACAGATCACCTGTGAGGTTCCTTGCGAGATTACACTACATCAGTTCCTAGCTTTCAAGTGTCTGTTGCCAGGCCATTTATGGAGCCATTTATTAGGCTCTTGCTGATGGACCACAAAGTAGCGTGGCTACTGCATAGGTTTAACCTGTATAGCTCCTTCCATATACTTATTCCCTCTGCATGAAACTGATTCTCCATGCTCCTGGGGTACCGCTGTATGTTTTACCTCTGCACTGTCATGCTGAAACTCATATCAGTCAAAATCTTGTTTCTGGTCATGATTTTCCAGGTTGCACAGCTAGGTTTACTGGTTGTGATCATCCCGGTGGTGAAGTTGAATTCAACCACTTTTTCTTTCCTGCTATTGATTTAATTTATGTATTACTATAACAGATGGTTCCAAATGGCCATTTGTTTAAACAAATAATCTTAAATTTAAATTGAATTGATTGTCCATTGTATGAAAGGTGACCCTGAACACCTACTTTCTGGTGAGATCAGGGGAGTTACACGTTTGGGGAGAGATCCTTTTCAATACACATGCTCCATGGTACATGTTTGTACTACCAAATCAAGTATCATATAAAACAATATCATACGTCTGCTCCTGCTTTTTCAACATGGCGGCCTGCGTGGATTTTGGAGTGTGATTTAGGCTCATGACACTTGAGTACCACTCCTTAACTTGGCAAAATGAAAACTTCCACAGAGACCCATTCAGTCTACTATTAAAGTAATGACTTAAAATCATATAAGCAAACCCCTCTTCTTGTAATACAACATGCATTACGGTATTGCCGGTGGCACAGCTAATTCCAGCTGCCAGAACGCAGTTCGTGACTACTGGTGTGGTGCTCATGGGGGGCACACAAATCATTCAAAGCAATGGAAAGGAACAAAGTTGGAACAGCTGGACGGAATGTCCGGATTACTTTCCGGTAATGACTATGCTAATGTCCAGTATTTGTAAAGCGCAAACAATTACCCGAAGGTGTCAAGGCGCTGGGGGCCGTCGGGAAGATTAAGCGAGATATTGCCCAGAGTCACATGGTGCTGGGCAGACCCCTGCCGCCGGAGCCGGGGATTGAACCATGATCCCCAGCGTCCACCGTCAGTCGCTCTGGCGGCTGTGCCACACCTCTTCCCTGTAAGGGTATGACTGGCATTATAGTCTCCCACGTACACCTCGTATTGATAAACTTAGTGGTGAGAAATTCTAGCGCTCGCGGTGCGTTTTCTTCATTGAGGACACAAAAGCGCCCATCTTAGTAAAAAAGCCTCAAAGCATTTTGCAATACGGAAAATAACTTCATCCTATACCGGACAGAATCCAGTTGGAGGATGTCACTTCCTGCAGTTGCCTGTAGACTTCTTAGTCACAGGATTATGCGAATACTCAGCGCGATCAGTGGCGTAGCTAGGGGGGGGTGAGGGGGGCGTACCGCCCCAGGCGGCACTGTTTTGGATGCGGCGGCCGCTCGGCACTGGCGGCCCGCTGCGGCGGCCTTTATAATTTATTTGGGGACACTCACTGTCTGACACTTTGTCAGTCAGTGTCCCCAGTCCCCAAATAAATTATAAAGGCTGCCGCAACGGGCCGCCAGTGCCTCGCGCGTGCTGCGCGGCCCTGTTTGAAGTGCAAGCAAGCTCACGTGACCTGCTTGCAACTACTGCCTGCACTAGCGCACGCACACTGCACGCACCGCATAGTGGTGGTGGTGTGGTGCGTTCGCGCTCGCGTCGCGACCGGGTCACTAGTCTCTCCTGGGCAATGCCAACCTCCAGTGCACAGACACGGGCTAAGGCGGGGACGAGTCACAGGTCCCGCAGTCATGTTGAGCTCAGCTGCCGCCCGCGGTGCACATCGAGCGGGCGGCATTTATCAAAGGTTTGTGCTGCACTTATAGGCGGCGCCATAATTCTGAACTGCGCGATAGCCTGGGAGCCAGCTTCGAGCTACTTGACCCTGTCCCGGTGGGGAGCTTGAGGAATGGATTGATTCCCACCACCGACGCACGCCATCCAGGACAGGCGGGCCCAGGCAACGCCGGCCGCGGCTAAATTAAGTTGGTCAACAGCCTGCTAAGTGCTGGACAAGGCCACTGAGAGCGGCTCAAAGCAGCATGATGAGATCCCGCCTGGCGACTCGACCCATGACCACAGGCCTACCTATGGCTTACTCGAGTGAGGCAGGCCTTCTGAGTCGCCGGGGAACCTGTGCAGAAGTGTAGGAGCTGTCTAAGCTTCTCATGTCGGCACCTGCGCGTGGGATCCGATGCACAGCTGCCACAAGAAGTCATTCATCTTCAGGAGTCAGTACGAGTGCCGGTATGTTTTAAAGCAAACACTTCTGTGCAGTGCCATATGTATTTTTTAGACTACTTTTACAGCCTGCTGCATAACACGCACTGGTGCAAGTACTCTTAGATAGTGCGGGCTTTTTAATGCTCACTCTCTCAAAAAGTATATATTTGAAATAAACTGCCTACAGCCGAGTTGTGACCCCTAGGCTATGTGTACTTTAATCGAACTTTTCTCCTGAGGCTTGCATGCACCCCCATGCTTAATTGTGTCTCAATGTTAATTGCTTAGACTAGCAATGCAACGTAGGTTCAGATTGTTAATAAATAACGGGCGGCGACGCACACCCTGCTGTTATCAGCGAATTGTTTTTTATCAAATTGCTCAGTGTGTCCTTTTGAGATAAATTACAGTCTGCAGAGGGGTTGTGACCTCTAAGCTACGCATGTACCCTTCCATTTCCAGTGCTTTGCAGCCGTTTTAAAATCTTCTTACAGTTTGTTGTTGCTCAAATGGTTGTAATTTCTGATAATTACGACATTATAAAAATGTCACACTTAGCAATCTGAAACCTTGGCAGCTATGCTTCCTTTATGTCCGGCCTGCTGCTGTTAGCTGTACTTCCGGTGCCAGCTGCACCCCTCCACGTGCACAAACCATGAGCTGAACATTGCAGGCATTGCCCTGTAGAAACGTAGACATGGCCGCCGGTTGTACAGTGGGGTGTCGGAGAGCATTCCATAAAGTATAGAACCCTGCGAATGCTGGTAATTTCTACGTTTTTATTTCTTTATTTGAAATTTTATACCACACGCAGACGACGTTAAAGTACTCTACAGTTTTTTATTTTTACAAAAAAAATTGAGAAATGATTCCAAATAATAAACATACATATTTACAAAGAAATGTTCAGGATGACGTCAGAGCATTTTGCAATTTGTAGATACATATTTTGAGAAATGGATCCAAGTCATATAAATCCATGTTATGTTGTCTTATAGTGAACGTTAAGTAGTCAGTTTGTTCTTCACGCTACAATATTTGATTTAAGAACGACACTGCATATGTGGCGGTGCAGGTGCTGGAGAGAGCTGCAATTAAATGTCACAAACTAAGTGTTAGTGTTAGGTGTTATGAGGCATGAATATGGAGTTTTATTGGATAAATAAAAAATCCATATTCTGGGTGCTGTTATTGAGATGGAGTAAGGGCCTACTTTGGAGTTTGGCCGATGGGATACTCAGACACAAATGTATTACAGGTGCATTGCAGCCTATAGCCTTTGTATACAGAACACAGGATATGTGCCACTGTGTGGCAGATTATTCCATTCACCAATCTCTAAATAAGGCCATACGATTTTTTTATGTTGAATTTCAGAGCTACAAGTATCAGTGCTTCTTTGTTTCTGGTGTTTCTGTTTTGCCCAGTGATGTGTAATTGCTGATGCTAGGTAGGTTGGTGAAGGGCTTTGAAGGTTATGCGCACTGTCCTGAGTATGCAGTGTTTCTCTACTGGGAGCGAGGTCAGACATTCTCTAACTGATGAGCTGTGGTCTGCCCTTTTCCATGTTTGCAGTAAGCCTTGCTGCTGAGATTAATAATAATGTTGGGGAAGCCAGACTCGATAGGCCAGTGAGTAGGGCAGTTTCACATACCTACCTGGTGACATCTAGAGAATGGACTAAGGTTTGCAGATCTTGTTTTTAACATAAGGCACCACAGCATGCACAAATCTTGCACTGAAAAAAGATCTGCTATTCTCGAGTTAGGGCACGAGATAGGGGTTGCCTTAAAGCTGGTTTTAGTGTTTGAGTTGGAGTGACAGTCAATATTAGTGTTATAAAGAATTAGGTTACAACTAGGATGAGGGTGATGGTCAGATGAATGGGACAGGGGTGGAACGAGGACTGGAATTATTAGCATCAATTGGATTAACAATAGGTTTAGAGATACTTGTATGATTATGCTTAGATTGCGGGTTAGTTTTAAGGTTTGGATGAACACAAGTGTTTCGATTGGGTCTTAACGCAGGTTTGTGGTTAGGGTTTAATGTTCTAGGTTTAGAGTTACAGTTAAAGTAATTGAGCCAACAATTGTGTAAGGAGGAATCCAGACTGCTTAACACCCAGCCTTAGCACAGAGGTCAGCAATTTACATATAAACATAGAATTGTCAGAGACTGTATCAAGCTCTGAAAACTATAAAGGGCCTACCACAGCAGGCTTCTTTTTTTGGTCACTCTGGTGAGACACTAAAAACACACACAACATGCGCCCTTCTTTAAAAATTCAAATGAGTAAAATGTCTGGTTACCACATTATCAGGCCAATACCTGCCTTTATAATGTCCAGAGGGCTTGTGACACATTCATATGGGAGGGGGACTAGAATTTCGTTGAGTCAGAGAAGGTAATAACCAAGAGAAACAGGATTGGGAGCACCCAGTGGTGCTCGAACAATTTTCAGAGTGGCGTCGCTGCCATCAGTGCTTCATCACTGAACTCACAATGTTGAATATATATCATTAAAGCATGGTGTGTTCGCGCAGTGTCATTTATAGACGGCATAATCTCCATTGAAGTGGCCACTTAACTTGCAAAGACATACAATTTTACAGATAAAACGAATGTAGCGCACAAACGATGTGTGGAAATCGGGTGAACCAATCAAACAAACAGGATTTGCATAGCGCTACTTATCACCTGTGAGGGTATCTAGGCGCTGGAGGGTCGGGGCGGTTCTGCTGATTAGGGACGTTAATCGAATAACCATGTTTTTAGGCCCTTCCTGAAATCCTGCACGGTGGCAGTCTGTGTGTTCTCTTTTGTACTGCCGGTCACCGGTGTATTTAACTGTGTAGCCTTGGACCGTGTCAT
The DNA here is from genome assembly GCF_964204655.1 of Triturus cristatus. Taxonomy (NCBI): domain Eukaryota; kingdom Metazoa; phylum Chordata; class Amphibia; order Caudata; family Salamandridae; genus Triturus; species Triturus cristatus. The sequence continues at coordinate 133,533,001 of NC_140590.1, read as the reverse complement.
GTATGTGCATGCAACTTGCATGATCGAGGTAACTATTAGCGGCGATACTATGTGTCTCTCGGTCCTTTTTCCCCAGCATCCCTCATCCCCCTCTCCAGGGGCGGCAATCTGAGGGATAGCCCCGGGCGCCACAAGCTCTAGCTACGCCTCTGTTTTAACTGGCCTCCCGTCTAACGCTCCCCGTGGCGTTTCACCTGTCAACTACTCCCACACCTGTCTCTACTCTGACTCTCTACCCTGTTCCTTTTCACCTGCCTGCTTCTTTATCCCCTATCTACTCTAACTCTCTGTCAGCTGTCTCACCTATTTCTGTCCTACGCCTGTCTCCTCTCTCATTTGCCTTTTTCTCATCCTCCCACATATCTACCTCTCTCTGTAACCAGTTCTTTACTACCCCACACTAATTCTCGCTGTTCTCTCTGTCTCTTTCTCCTTCTCTCTATTGTGCCTTGTAAGTGTCTATTTCTCGTTTGCCTTTCTCCTTCCCTGTGTTGACTTTCCCCTCTCTCACCCTGGTCTCTGCAGGTGTCTCCTTCCTCACTGACACTGGAGGCGCGTTTTACCGAGGGCCTTCTCTACCAACGATTGAATTTGCAAGTCTGTTGTGTGTTCCGCTGTACTAGGATATCCCATCCCGTGCAGCAGGCTTCCGGCAGGCAGCAGCGGCTGTGTTGTTTACTTCATTCACCCTTTGCAAGAAGGCTTTGGAAGTGGATGGGGGCCCCCTTTTGAATAAGGTTACCTGGGGGCCTCCCCGCACCATGGGGGCAGCGGGGGCCTGTGTTACGCCCCTGAGGCTCACTTGAGCCACCCTACAGGGGCCCGCTCCCTAGTTTCTATTTCCCTGCTGTAATGGAACAAGCAGGTGTAAGTGTAAGCATATTTAAAGCACATTGGATAAGAGGTACAATGGTAAGTAAAGGTTTCTGGTCTGGTGGAAGATTGGAAAAAATATGAAAGCGGCTGATGGATCTAAGCAAGTACCTTTGCAAAGCATTACTTTTGACCGATCAAGCCTAAAGCAAGTCTGGTGTTGAAGGGCTTTAAACGTACATAATGGTAGGCTCCGATCATGTAATGAAATGACGATTCTCCAATTAATATGAGAAGAGAATCAAGATTTCATTAAAGACAGAGAGGCTGGCATTATCCCTCTCACCTTTTCCCCACTTTAAGATGAAAGAAAAAAGGGGTGTTTTAAGAGGTTCGCTTAGGGAATTAATAGTTTGTAGGATTAACAGTTTCTTGTTTCAGCAGGGATATATATGTTTTCGTATGGAATTTGAAAATGAAAGTGTTTTTTCCCCTCTTTAGATGCTCAGGCTTAAAGAACAGCAAAAGAACATTTGGAGTGTCTTGAAGAATATGTTTTAAGATGGAGGGAGCTTTAGAGTTTCTCACGCATTTAAAACTGGAGGAACATTCTATGCGGGGATTATTTATGAGCTGATGATGTTATAGTTCAGGATTGTTGTATTATTTTAGTGTCCTGGTTTTTAGGTCTCGCTGAGACAGCGAAAGCTGTCTCTTTGAGACATTTTGTAAGGGGGCTTTCAAAAGTGCTACCCACATGGTTTTGCTGGCCTAGGGCTTGAGTGCACAATGGCGTGCACGTGCACAGCTGCTCCTCTGCTCCTTGCATTCCCCCCTCCCTTCTCACCCAGCCCTTTGATGCTCTGCTCGATTACTTTCACTTTCGCCGCTTTGATGTTTGATCGCAAACGCGATCACTTCCGCTTGGCATAGCCTGTACTTGTTGTTATTCGCTTACGCCGCACACTCGTAATCTCCACATTTGTCTTTTCCCTTCTGGGTACATTATTTCCGCTCGGTTTCATTCATTACTTCCTCTCTTGTGAACTGTCATTGACCTGGTTATTTTTTCCTGTGTTTGTTTATTTTTCTTTAGGAGATTAACGTCACGGGCCCCTTTATCTCTGAGACCATTTCCTGTTATCTCTCTACTGCGGCATTCACATTCTCTTGTTTCACAGAATGCTTCGAATTGGTTAACAGATTGTATCACAGCACCTCGTCAGGGAACCACGCAGTACAGTTTTTACAACGTTCTGAATAAACTGTCATGGCGCACATTCTACAGGAGGACGGCCTGTCATGTTTATGAATATTACACATGGCAGCTGACTAAAAACAATATTGTTGCGCAGCGTGCTGATGATGTTGCAGCTTGTTCACGTTCAGCTGTTGCTATGTTAATATGTTTACAACCCTCTCCTGAAAGGTTACCATTTTTCTGAAATGACACAATCTGACTTCTGCTTGTTCCCTATGAAAGCATTGCTGCTCTGTCTCATATAAAATATCTGCGTTGTTTTTGCAAAATTGTTACGTATTTGCCTAATCATAAGAGTACCCACAAATCGGGACAATAATAGACTTTAATCATGTTCCTTGTAAGCACTAGCGTTTTATGCTCCATTTTTCTATGAGCCTGATTTTTTTAAAATTTAAATATTTAGTGACCTTCGTCAACATTCGCCAAAATTAGTTAGCAAACTCCATAAAGAACCGTGCATTTTCATGCAGCCCTCAGCAGTTTCCACGTGGCTCCGTTGCTCTCCCGGTGTCAATAAGATTGAACACACAAACGGAAGTAGCTAGAAAATTAAAATACACCCCACTTCAACTGCACCTCTAATCCCACTGAGCACATAAAGCAAGCAAACCTAGCCCTTGTTGAGACTTACCTTCAGCCTTTCACTACGTGAATCCATCTATCCATCCGACCTTTCACCTTTCCATGTAGCCATCCATTCATCTGGCTAGCCCTTCACCTTCCATCCACCTATTCAACCTTCCACCCATTCATATATATATTCATCCTTCCAAGCATCCACCTATCGATATATATTCACATCGCCATCTATCCAGCTTTTCACCCTTCCATTCAGCCTTCTATGCTACCTTTTACATTTTCTTCCTCATTGTATCATTCTTTGCTTCCTTTCACCCTCCAGTTCTTTCATTTTTGCTCTTACCTACCCTTCTTTTGCCTTACCCTTACTTTTTCCTTATCTTTCGCTCTCCCTTACTTTTTTTTCTATTTGTTCACCCCTCTGTATTTTCACCTGTTGTCCTCATGTGATAAGTTTTTTAAATTTTAATTTCAGTTTCCTTCCCTGTACATTTCAGCCCACCTTCCCCACCTTTGTCATGGTACTCCCCAATAGTGTTATTTATGAGCTGTTTGCTTGCAGAGCTGCAGACAGAAGATGCCCAGAAACGACTAGTTAATGTTTTAGTGGTACCCAATTCTCCTGCCGCTGGTGCCCAGGGCCAGTCCTCGCCACTTAATCTGCTTAAGTAGGAGTTTCACTACTCCATAGGCACATACACATTTTTGCTCTTACACAGCAAGTTAGGTCTGTGGTGTTTTTGCTGTAATTAGGAATACTGTGCTGCTCTTTCCAGGTAAACATTTTTTTCGGTAGTTACCACTTGACTTTCATCTTTTCCGCGGCAATGCCATTGATTTAAAGGCATCACTAATCTGTTTTTGAACAAATTGATTTGTTTGAAAGCTTATGATGTTCCACTGCTACAATTGTCAATAATAATGTTACATATTAAGCAATAAATCTATATAATGATACTGCCTGACAACAAATAACATCTTCAAAAGTGAAGAGTTACATTCGAAAAGTAAGACACCCTCACCTGCCCTGTTTTGCAGCAAGTAAAACATCTTAATCCTTGTGATTATCATTGAACTAAAACGTCTAATTTCTTCAACTAGCTTGCTTACAGCTTTCGTAAACTTTATGAAACTGCTAGTTAATTGCTAAAGAGAGCTGGTAAGACATATTGGGCTCCATAATAAGGTCTCCATTAGCCCCGCATGGAGATAACGGAATTTACTATACTGGTTGACATCTCTATTAGATAGCAGAATTATAATTAATTTAACCCAAAGTTGGGAGTAACCTGCAGTCCTTGGCATATCGAGTCCAATTCCACATGTTTAAGTCTAGCCTGGGTAGCGCATACGCTGCTCTGCGAGGCATGTTGTATTCGAATATAGACTCGTAGCCCCACCCACAATCCGCCCACATTTGGCATTAGCTTGTGTCACTGTCCTTCGTAAATGCTGGCTTCTGATTTATTAATAGGCTTGTTAGTCCCTCCTTAGTACCGGCTTGTCTTCATTTGTAACCTCCCATGGCAACTGGCCCTTTTACTTCCGTTGTTCCACCGTGTGTCTTATTTAGTCTGCAAGCACTATTTTCTTTAATGAGTTTCTCCTACTGAAGGCACGGCATGCTTTCCTGCAACATTCAGCGCGCTATGCGTGCTTTCACTTTCTAAGCAGCCTGGGACAATGGTGGCCGCTTCTTTGAAATGAAATAGAGTTTTAGCTATTGGCATTGTAAATGACAATGCCTTTTATTTATATGTTATTTATCAAAACAGATAAATAATAAGCATTGTCATTTACAATGTCAATAGCTTAAACTCTCGCAAATGCGAGACCTATTGCATTGCAAATGCTTGTTTAAAGGTGCTGCAGGAGTGGCAATTAAAAGATATGTGCAAATGCTAACCTCTGTGTCTTTAATGAAATCTTGTTTCTTGTCTCATATTAGTCAGAGCATCGCCATTCTCATGACCATATTATTCCTAATAGGTAATGATACACTATAAGTCTACTAAGACAAAACCAATTTAATACATATGTTTAATCACTTCAGCAGTAATCTACCTTGGCCACCCAAGTCTGGGTGAAGTGTTCTTGGCTTTATTGTATGCGGACCCTGCTTGCTGGTTTTGAATCTGAGCTGATTCAACGTTATTCCTAAATGTGCTGAAATGCAAGACACTAGTAGTTGGAGTGGACAGGCAAAAATAGATCTGTAACAGTCACCCAATATTGCAGATACCAGATTTTGAGTATATTGTTATTTGCTTTGCAGCAGATCAAGTAATGAAATTGAAAAAGGCATTGTAGGAAATTAGGATCTACTTTTATGATTACCCACACTTTTTTGCCAGGTGCTATGCAGATTCTGACTAGTCTGAATGGAATCCTGCTAATCTGCCCCCCAGTCTCTGTGCTTTCTCCCCTAAATTGGTATGGTAAGTACTTATGTACCTCCCAGATTGGAAAATGGTGTACCCTTATCATTCTCTAGTATATGGTACTGAGGTACCCAGGGCATAGGTACAGCAAAGGACCCCCATGGGCTGAAGCATATATTATGCCACTGATGAGGGACCACTCATACTGTAACTACTGGCTTGCCAATGCAGCTTTTGTAAGCTGGTGCTAGCACCTTTTATGAGAGATATAGGTTTAGGACATTTTGCATTGTGCCTGAAGATGCCTTAGCGTCAGGCAAAAAATCAGTAAACATTTACCCCTTGGTATGTAATTACAAAACACATAACACACACCCACACACACACTTAAATTGGCAGGTTAGTGTCCCAAATTCAACTTATGCTTGTTCCCATAATCTGTAGTTCCACATAAGGCCTAGGAGCGTTACCAGGACATTTTCTAATGGAGACTACAGTAAAAGCGATACTGAGCAAACAAACAAGAGAACAATAAATACACAACGTATGGTAACAATCAACAACAGACTGATGGCTCGGACAGGCTTGTGTACAGGAACATCTCCTTGCGAGCAAATAAAGAAAAGGTCAACGCAAGACACACAAGAATTAAATCAAGAAGTTAATGAAGTCAAGCAAGAAACTCCAATCACCACTAGGAAGTTCTCTATGGTAAGAGGAGGAACTGCTTCAAAGAACTAGAAATGCAATGCTGGGACTTATCTGGGAGTAGCAGGACTCGCAGCAGCCTAGGAACCGCCAACCGGAGCCTTCAGCATCAAGACGATGAGCAGCCGGACCGCTCCGGGGCAAATCCTTGTTAGACCTGGCACATTGGCGTGGGTCTCCCTTCCATTTTTCGCTGTTGCCTCACGTATTTTTGCTGGTGTTAGTTGCTCAGGGCACTGGGCCACTGCTGTCCATTGCCACAGTGCAAGTGCTCCCTATTGTAAATTCATGTATGATTTGTGATTCCATGATTGGCTGGTTTGGTTTACATGTCAGACCCTAGTACAATGCACCAGGAGTGGCCAGGGCTTGTAATCCAAATACTGCTGGTGGGCTAGCAGCCTGTAAAAGTGTGTCTAAGTTCTGCCATTGCAGAGCCTGCGTGCAGTCTGGTACTGTCATGCTGACTGGGCAAGTGCACCCACTTGCCAGTCCCTAAACCTTCCCCTTTCTTCATATCAGACACCCCTATGGTAGGCCCAAGGGCAGGGTGCATTGTAAGTATAAGGTAGGACATGCCCTGGTGTGTGTGGCATGTTTTAATAGTGAATTACAGCCATTTTTCATTTTTCACTATTGCAAGGCTACCTGTTCTCCATAGGCCAGAATGGGCAGTTTGTTACATTTTATAATCCTAACTGACTCAGAGAACATGGTATTAATTCGAATTTAGTATGCCTGAACTCAGGATGATAAAATACATCTTTTAGTGAAGTTGGTTTTAACATTCTGTGTTTGAAAATGCCACTTTTAGAAAGTAGGCATGTTCTTGTCTAACCTTTCAAACCTGCCTCTGCTAGGCTGTGTGTATTCCTTTGTCTGGAGTTTGAGTGACAGGGCTGGGGAATTCCAGGAGACAGGGTGACGTGTCCCAGTGGTGAATAGAGAGATCTGCATCCAGATGGGTGGGAGGAGTTGCACCTGGGACCTGAATAGGGCTGTGGCTGCCTGCCACAATGCTGGCTCCACCCCCTGGGGAGCGGCTGATGTCTCTGCCCTGCACAGTGAATGAAGAGAAGGAATCCTGTCAACAAAGTGCTCCAGGGCTGTACTTGCCTTCCACAATGCTGGCTCCACCTCCTGTGGGACGTGTAATGTTTCTGCCCTGCACTGTGAAAGGAAAGGAGAAGTCTGGTAAACAGAGTGCTCAGGAACTGGTTTGGACTGGGCAAAGGCCAGAGGACAAAGGATTTTGGGGTATAGGTATTGGGACCCTGATCCCAAGAATTTAGATCACTTTGAGAAAACAAGAAGAACCTCTGCTGAGGGAAGAACCAGAAAAAGCTGAGGAGGAAACTATCCCTGAAACTGGGGGATTGGCCTGCAGTGGTTGCCTTACTGCCAAAGAGAGGAGAAAGGAACTTTGTGTGTACTTTGGCTCAACTTGTGAAGGATCTCCAAGGGCTTGGAAAAGAGCTTGCCTCCTGCTGAAGTCTCAGGAACAACAGACTTCACCCCCAGCTCCCCAGAGTTCGTTGGAAGTGCCTGCTGCTGTTGTTGGGCCTTCTGAGGGACTGCGTGTCGCAAGGAGCTGGAAGCGCGACTCAAGAAGGAGAAGCGTGCCACCGTTGGAGCTGTTGTCGTCGCATCTCGTAAAGTGTGTCGGCGCTGCAGCATCGCATCGAGCGGAAGCGTCTCGCATCATCCAGGAAGTGTCTCACAACGCCGAAGAAGTGCGTCGCCATCGCAGCCATCGTAGCTGACGCATTGCACCGCATCAAGAGAAGAGTCTAGCATCGAGGAAGAAGCGTATCGCCATCGCAGCCATCGTAGTTGTCGCATTGCACCGCATCAAGAAAAGCGCCTTGCATCCACAGAGAAGCGTGCCGCCGTCGGAGCTGCTGTCGTCACATCGCGTAAAGGGGTGTCGCCGCTGTAACATCGCATCGAGCGGAAGCGTCTCGCAAATGTCGGAGAAGAGTGTCGCTGCCAAGGCCGCTGTCGTCGCATCGGGTAAAGTGCGTCGCCGCTGCAGCTGAAGCATCGAGTCGAGTCTTCTCGCAACATCAGAGAAGCGTACCGCATCTGGAAGATCTTCACGTCTTTATTTCTTTGCACCAAAAACTTCATTGCATCAACATCGTTGCAACACTTTCGTTGCCCAGCGTGTCACATCTAAAAGGTACATTGACTTAAAGTGTTGCATTTAAGAACTAAAGAGAACTAAGCAAAATCCTACCATCTAAAGTAACAGTATTGTGTATTTTTGTCGTTTAATGGTCTTGTGGTAAATCTATATAAAGAATACTTATTTTGTATATAAAACCTGTGTGGTGTCCACTGGTAGTGTTGTCACTGTATGTGTTCACAAATGCTTTACACACTGCCTCTGAGATAAGCCTGTCTGCTCGTGTCAAGCTACCAAGGGGGTGAGCAGGGGTTATTTTAGGAGTGTACCCCCTTACCCTGACTGGAGGCGAGGGTCCCTATTTGTCACAAGTGCATACCTGTGCCAACTAGAGACCCCCAAGTCTAACAATCCTCAATGCAAAGCATTGGGGTGTTGCTAGGGTGGGGTTTAAATACCCTCCTGACGAATCAAGATGGCCCTCATGAAGTGAGCAGGCCGCGTAGCATGCGCCCCAGCTGCATGAGGCCATCCTAGCTGAGGGCCAAAGAGCGCAGGTCCAGCCACAAAGGCCCTGCCAGGTCAAGTGAGGGTGCGCAGCCCCAGCCTCCACAGGGCCGGTGATTTACTTTGTTTTTGCTACGTCTGGATCCTGCATTGCCTGGGGAGGAAAAAGATAAGGACAAGACACAGCTTCACAGGATACACGACCACACTCCAATAGGTAAGTTTTTCCTGTCCAGTGTATAAGTGTAAAGAAAAGTGACAAAAGAGTGTTTCTAGGTGGTGTGAAAGGTGTGCTGGTGTAAGGGAAACCAGTAGTTTCCCTTACACCAGCTCCTACCACTACCAGGGTAGGAGCCCAGGTAGGTTTGTGAGGAAGAGTGTACCTTACTCCCCTGGGGCCCCCCTGACTAATGACCCCAACCCTACTGGATGGAGAACGAGGTTCACTGCCCGGGAAATCTTGACACGCTTGCATGAAAAATACATTTTAAAAGCAGACTATGCTGCCTACACAGGCCAAGTGGGCATGGTCAGTTACCTCAAAGACTGATATATACAAATGCTTAAGCTGCTGAACATCCATCCTCCTCTTGGTCACGTCTAACGTTCCAGATTGCAAGGGGCAGCTTCGTGGATACTAGGTCACAGAAAACAGGCAGGGAAATGCTCAGCTATTATCTTCAGCCGTGGTTCAGCTAAACTCCAGTCTCAACTTTTCAATTTGCTGAATAGCTTTCTTCTGGTCACTCCTACTGTTCTTAAAGTGCAAGGGGCACTTCAGTAACACCATTACACAAGTCAGACATAAACAGTGTTGGTAGGGTTACCATTTCACACACTGGAGGCCAAGACAGAATTTAATGCACTAATGCATCGACAAGGCACTTGTCCATGCCTGTTCTTTCCAGAAGTGGCACATTAAAGTCAGATCCCTTGTCTTCGCCAATGCATTCCCATGAGACACAGAGCACTGCTGGAGCTCAGAGAGTGTTCACCAGACCTGGGAGCATCGGATGTCTACAAGATGGTTGGTACCAAGTGAGTCCTGTACATGTCAGAAAGGAAAGCTCTCAAGGTTTACTGGAAAAGTGTTGTTTATGAGTAAAAGTAGCATGAACTGCATAGTGATAACATGCTTCCAGGAACACGAATATGTGCTTGGAGGAATCTCCCAATGTGCCAAATAAAGTTCTGCAACAAACTTTGAGAAATACACTTTAGATGTTAAGAATAAATCAGTATAAAGAAAGTCATGAGAAATTCTATCTGATTGTCACAAAATCAGGTGAGTTCACCAGCAGCTCAAAATGAAGGGGGTATACACAGAGAATAATAAGCTGGGTGCCTCTTCACATTGTGAAAGCATGCATGTGTATATAATTCTATAGCATGGATATAACCCAAGAGCAACAGAGTATTGCCCATTATGGGAGGTGATGGAAATGATGCAAGATTGTATTCATCAAGTGGTGGCTTACATCCTTTTGTTACACATACTTACACTAGTATCACACTCATTTTAAGTGTTAGACACATTCAGCCTCATGCATCAAGCCAAAATCCAGTCGGTAAAATACCGAATCGCAAAAATCACCCGTTAGCGATTAAAAAATACCTATTTCAAATGCATGAACCCAAAACGTGAGCAAATAACGAATCGCAAAAAATAAATCCGCCAAAATACCGAATCGCTAATAACCAAAATGCAAAATTACCGAATCGCTAAATACCGAATTAGCAGTTACCGAAATCACTATTAGCTCCCGGAAAGTGCCAATAGCAAATAACGAATCGCACCCCAATGCAACAACAGTCGCTAATAACGAAAATCCCAAAAATCGCTATTTTGCAAGAGCTAAATAAGGGGAATCAAAACCTGGAGGTAAAGTTAAAAAAAAAAAACGCAAATGCAAAAAAAAAAAATTCAACATGTGCAAATGATTGAGGCATTCACAAAACCCTTAAATGTGGCCAAGGAGACCCTGTTGGCTCCCACAAAATGGCTGCCCTCTACGTGCTTGCAAGGAGGATGCGTATCAATGCAGCAGGACAGCGCAGGAGAAGGGTCCAGGAGCGAGTTTTCAGACTGCGCATAACCTTGCTCGGGCAGAATGAGGACGAGGTGTACGAGAAGTATCGCCTCAATCGTGCAATGATCATGCGCCTGATTGCAGACCTGGAACCATTACTGCAGCACCAGACGCACCGGACCAATGCAATCCCTGCGCACGTTCAGGTCCTATGCAGCCTGCACCTACTGGCCTCAGGGAGTTTCCAGGGGGTAATTGCGGTGGCCGGAGGCGTATCGCAAAGCGCACTGTCACGCTTCTTCAAGAAATTCCTAGATGCCATGCTGACAATGCTACACACCCACATCAGCTTCCCCACAACCCCACAGCAGTTGGACCGCACCAAACAGGCATTCTATCAGGTGGCACAATTCCCACATGTGATTGGATGCATCAACTGCACGCATATCCCCATATGTCCACCCGCAGCAAATGAGTACATATTCCGGAACCGCAAGTCATACCACTCAATCAACGTGCAGGTTGTGTGCGATGCCAATAACATCATAACGGACCTGGTGGCACAATTCCCAGGGAGCACACACGACTCCTACATCTTCCGCCACAGTGGAATGCACAGGCGACTAATCAACGGAGAATTTGGAGAGGGACTCCTGCGAGGTACGTAAAAATACGCTTCCCCACACCAACACCACACATGTATGTACATCACCAATGCTAAGTCTATGCTTCTATCTTCTAGGTGACAGTGCTTACGCCCTGCGTGAATACATACTCACCCCATACCTCAATCCAGCAACCCCGCAGGAACATCGCTACAACGCTGCACACATCAGCACTAGGAATGTCATAGAGAGGACATTTGGGATTCTGAAGAGTCGCTTCAGAATCCTACACAAGACTGGCGGCGCCTTGCTCTACAAACCTGAAACATGCTGCCGGATAATTGCTGTATGTGCAATGCTGCACAACATTGCGACCAGAAGGGGGATACCCATAGAGGTGGACAGGGATGACGACCACCGGGATGACCAACCACCCGCCCAACAACGACAGGCACACGTCCCTAACACAGCAGAGGGCCATAGGAGGCGGACATACATCATGCAAAATCATTTTTGAAACATGTGAGAATGAAACATTACAAGTTAGTTTGGGGTGCAACAGTTTAATGCACAGTAGCACTGAGGTTTGTGCAACAAAACTAGCTATGTAAATCATGCTCCAATTGCATAAAGTAAAATAAAAGGTGCCTTAAAGTCACGCCTGTGCATACTCAGTAAGTGGATGTCCATGGTTGCCCCACCATGGTCCTGTATGCATGTCCAACTGTCTAGTGGCGCTTCCCACGTACCCCAAGCCTCCGCTCAGGTGTCTCCAAAGCCTCACCACGGCCTGTCCCCGTGGATGCCCGCGAACTGCGGCGCCTGGTGCTGCCCTCTGCCACAGACACACTGCTCACACTCGAGGCAGCCTCACTAGCGTTATCCCCCCCCAAAGCTGCAGCACTGCATGTGCTGCTCTGGAAGTGTTCCACAGCAGTGGTCAACTGCCCCAGTGCCTTTGCCACATCCCCGCAGAAGTGCCCAAGGTCGACCTGCAAGGACACAGTGCGGCGTGCCAACACTGCGGTACTGTTGCTGTGGCGCGTGATAGCCTTAGTAGCGGCAGCGGAACGCAACAATTGCTGTTGGTGCCTCCTCTTCTGGCACTCATGGCCCTCCCTCATGGCACTGGTGAGCTCTTGTACATCTTCCCTGAGGTGAGCATTGCCCTCTGCCACCACAGTGCTCATGTCCATGACCGCCGTGCCCATGGCCGTTACTGCGGCAGTCATGGCTCGCATTTCACGAACAAGGTGCACGATGTTGGTGCTGATGGTTGCCATGTGGCGGCTCTGCACGCGCTGGACAGACAGCATCCTCTCCTCAATGCCAGGAGTGTGTTGGAGATCCAGGTTGCCTGAGGAGACCGAACGTTCGCGAGACCTGCGCCGCTGTGTTGGCCTGGCGCGGACAGGTGGTGCATCAGGTGGTGTGATGGCGCGCTGACCGTGTACCGTTTGTGTGGTGGGTGTTTCCATCACCGCCAAGGGCGCAACCTGGGACCTGCGCCGCGGCGATTTGGTGGCTGCCGTGGCAGCAGCTGGTGTGGCTGGTGCTGGTGGTGCTGGTGTTGCTGGTGCTGTTGTTGCTGGTGCTGTTGTTGCTGGTGCTGGTGTTGCTGGTGCTGGTGGTGCTGGTGGGGTGGCAGGTGTAGGTGATGTGAGGGCATCCTGCGCTGTCTCAAGGTCTGATTCAACCTGTGTTTCGGAGATTATCAGCCGGCCGCTGTCATCTGAATCCCCAGGTGATGCATCTGTGTGTGAAACAGTGCATGGTTAGTGGGATAGTTAGACCTACGTAGTGTTGCACACATACATGTCCCTCTGTGATCCACTAAACATACTGTCTATACCCAGCTTCTACTGATCTGGTGAATGGTTATTGCATTTACCCCTGTACATGCACACTTGCCTGAGTAGACTACAACTCCCATGATGCACTAGTGTTAGGAGTAAAGCTGTGTGTTGCAAAGCTGTATGCACACTCAGATCCTGCTGGGGGCCGGGAATGGGATTTACGCTATGCTGGGTATGGCAACAGGCATGCATCTTACCTTGGGCACTTGTGGCTGCGCCGGACGTGTCCATCTGGGTCACTCCCACGATGGCTTCCCGCTCAATTGTACCTTCCGCCAGCTCCTCCAGGGCAGTGTTGGCCTGGATCGTGGAAGGGCCGCCTCCCGTTCTGCTAGCGTCCCGGAGCCTCTCTGCTATCCTCTCCTTCGCGCGCTTCCGCAGGTCGTACCACCTTTTTTTTAGGTCGTCGATGCTGCGGGGCGTCACACCAACTGCATTCACCCTCTCGCAGATGCGCAGCCATATGCGGCGCTTCTCTGCCTCAGGCACCTTGAGGGACAGCTTGCCGAAGAGGCGATCGTGCTTGCTCGAGACTCCCTCAATTAGGTGCTCCAGCTCCCTGTCGGAGAACTTGCGCTTGCGCGCAGCCTCAGCGCTGGATGGGGCTTCCTTCTCCATGGATGGTGTATTTTAGCAGATGAAACAGTCTGTGTGGCTTCAGTCTGCACAGGCAGTCTGCAGTCAGTGCTCCTGTTTGCTCCTCTGTCGATGCAATGAGGGTGGGGCTGCTGTATTTCCTGGTTGGTGATGTCATCTGCACGTTCCCGGTGCGACGCGGTCATTTGCGATTTCGCTAATACCGAATTCGCTATTTGCTAATTCGGAATTACCGAACTCGCTAATAGCTAATCGGAGTTTGCGTGCCCCGCTATTGTATATTCGGTAAAATTAGCGATTTTTAAGGAATCGCTAATTATTACCGAATCTGTTGATGCATACCCAAAAGCGATTCCTTAATAACGATTCCTTATTTCTCGCTATTAAGGAATCGCTTTTGGTTTGCTTGATGCATGTGCACCTTAGTGATTAAGTGATTTTCCAGAAGTGCACAATTTTCAGTCAATGCCAAGCTGGATTGAAATCAAGGTTCTCAATACAGCTTGTTTTTATCATAGACAGTAGGCCTCATTCCTCATGCTGTTCAGTGAGTAGACCGAATGCAAAATAATTTGGTATTCATGTTTTATACGTGGGTATCACCTACATGAGTTGTATCATTATTAAGGTGCATCTATTTGCATATACACAATGATTTAACATTGAGTACATATAATGCATAAAAGGCAACTGTGTAATCATTTCCAATATTACATTTGAGGGTTTCTGGTGATATCTTTGGCCCTGTGGTTTGTAAATGGCACCAGAAGTCTGGGATGGCAATGACAAGGTACCTGTTAAGACATTTTTTTATGTTACAAGCTGTTTTATTCAAAGTGCAGCTAACAATGGGCATTGACTGGAATTAAACAATGTTGAGGTTTTGTTTATCGGTCACAAATAAATCTTTGATACAACAATAGGCAATGGTGACTTAAATGGAAGTATGTGACACTATGGCTGCAGAGTTTACAACATAATTATGGATTCACTTAATCTGCCACAGAATTTCCAGAATATGCAGATTTCACCTAAAGTGTTGTTTCCAGCTCAAACTAATGAAAATATTATCGCCTGACAAAGTGCCACATGATTTGTATTTTTTGCTGTAGTTTCTAAAGCCTTGGTCCTCCAGGCTGCATAAACTTAGTAGCTTGGACAATGTAAAACCTTTGCACAATGGCGACAAAATCTGTATTTCACACGTAAACGTGTAATATTTTCCATATTTCACGGTTTCTTTAAAAAATGTGGGTTTAATTCCACTACTTTGTGTGCAATAAAAGCACCACAACATGTAATACATGCATTTTTACTTGAATTGCCTCCATTGTACATCAGTGTACAGATAATATTGTGTTGGGGATGGGTATCTTTTTTAATCTGGTATTCAAATGGTTGATTAATCTTTCTTCAGTTTTTGACCCTGCAATGCTTCTTTAAAATGGCTAACCACATTTGTGAGAGAAATTACAAAGATACAGCCAGTTTCCATTTTGTTAGCTATAAATGAATCTTCATTAAAAAGTACACACGTACACTCAAGCCAAACTTACCCATTCACTCTTTCTTTCCCTCCAAACAAAAGAAGGTTAGACAAAGATGCACATTATTAATCACGGGATGTGGTGTTGACAGCCAATTAGTGAAAGGGCTGAAGCCATGTAACATTACATTTATTCTTGTTATGATGAGAATAAACAGCACAAGAGACCTCTACCGGATTCGATTGATATAGCCAGAAGGAGAACTGTGAATAGATCCATGAGTTGGAAAAGTGTGTGCCCATAACCCTGGAGCACCGCTCTCAAAGGGCTCCTGTAGCTCCCGCCAGTGCACAACGCCTGCATCCTCAACCAGTGCAGAGCTCATGTTCCTTCACCTGAACAGATGCACTTCACAAATACCCTTAACATTACATAACTTAAAGTTTGCCTTAGCATTAGTGTTGTGGTGTTGTTCATACACCTGTCACTCTGGTGCTTCCTGTTTTATACTCTTTCTCTGTTCTTTTCCATCTCAGCCACACTCTCTTCATTTCTCTATTTCCTATTTTGACACATTCTAATTCTCTTTCACTACTATCCACCTTGCCATTCTCTCTCTCTTCAATCACTTCTCACAATCCCTTTTCTCACTGTCATCCTCCCTCTCACCTTCTCCTCCTCACTCCCTATCAGGAAGATTAACTTGGGTGAGAGATGTTTTATACTCCCCCAGAATATTAGCTGGTACTGGTTTCTCAGTTCCCACAGAACCTCGCTTTTTACATTATATGAATGAATGCTGAAAGAGCTCAACTCTGGCCGTGAACTGGCTCTACTAGATCTATGTCTGTGCAGTGGTTCACCACTGTCTGCAGTAGAGCTCAGCTATATACTTGGTAGAGCTCAGCTTTGTCTGCCCATGGTTGCAGTGCTGTGTATGCAGGAACTCATCTCCAGCTCAATGAAAGAAATTACCTATAGGTACATGGTCTGTGCTCTATCTGTGCATGGCTGCAGCACTATGTATGAGGGACTTGGACGCATCTGTGGTGGAGCTCAGCTCTATCTGCAGAGGAGTGAGTTCAGCTCAAAAAGATGTTAAGATATGTTTGGGCAGGGCCTCACTCACCCTGCATGCACAATAACCTACATTTCTCTGTGGAATTTGTCTTCTAAGTGTTTAGCTCATCTCTAGAAGAACAACCAACATCCTTGCCTTAATAAAATAGGCACCAATATAAGCTTCTTGATACCAAGCAGACTTCACCCTTTTGAATTGTGATTTTGGGTTTTAAATGACTTTGTGTTGCAAGACTTTGAACAAAGGTTGCTGATCTGTATTTAGCCTGTGTTCTTTTCCCCTCTCAGTGGCACACCGTCTTTGTTTCCAGAGTGCAATTTGTTGTGAACATCTTCTTGATATTCATTGCTTTTATGCCGTTTTTAGTCAACATTTGTAGAGAGGAAAATTACAAATAGCGGGAAACCTCAGGCAGAGACAAGGAGACAGTGATAAATATAAAATGAGACAAAGGTGAAATGTGTGGGGTGGAAAGCGGCAGGTTGAGAAAAATAAAATGGGGGGATTACAAGGAGCAGGAGAGAAGGCAGCGTCATGTGGAGAGACCGACAATAGACATCAAACTGCACTTTAGCACATGGAAAGGAAATAGAGGGCCTGAGCAGAAAAGCAAAGTTAAAGAAAAACCATAAACTTTGAACTTTTGTCTTTGAGCACCAAGTGTGAGCTCTAAAATAGGTAGACACTGAAAAGAGGGGAGCCAGGTGGACCATGTCTCTGAAGTACGTGTGTTAACCCATGGGTCTACCCTTTCCGGTTTGGATTCTTTGGAATGTAAATGTGTCTTGGATTTGGAGCAGGCAGCATTCTCCCTTTGGCACAAGGTTTTCCAAAGGCCATTTGCAGAGACAATAAGGATTAACTGGTAGAACATGTGAGGACATGGCAATCTGGGGGAAACAATACTGTTGTAGTAGAAAATGTTAGTGGAACAAGTGCCAGGGCCTGTTTATCCACAGTATCATTCTGATCTGCCTCTCAAGTCTATTAGGTGTCTGTCCACCAAACAATAAAGGGCAAGAGGCACACAAGGGCCCTCCGGGAAGTAAACTGTGAGATGTCTAAGGGGCGTAGTTCAACTATGATCCCCTCACACACACATAATCCATTATATTTAGCACTCATACTGTGCATGCCTGAGGCAGCTCAGTATATCTGTTAAAATCGGGCCATTGGGCGCTCATCAGAGCATCCCATAAGCCAATGAAAAACTACAAAAAACAGCAGGGGGAGGATCCCCAGCACTATCCCAGCTTCTTATAGGTTTATGCCTCCAGTCCTATCGAAAGGGCCACTGGAAATAAGCGGTGGTGCGGGTGCGGCTGCAGCGTTTTTCGCATAATTGTGGTTTTGCTGCGTTTGCTACATAATCCAATATCTGCTACATAATCTCCTGATTTTAACAAACAAAAAATGTTTCGAGCTCAACCATTTCAAAAGTTGCAAAAAGCCTAGTGTTAGAACCGGCGGTCTCTAGTTGGCAGAGGTATACACTTCTGACAAATAGGGACCTACCAACTCTAGTCAGGGAAAGGGGATTACACACTCAGATAACCCCTGCTACCCCCTTGGTAGCTTGGCAGAGCAGACAGGCTTATCTCAGAGGCAGTGTGTTAAGCATTTATGACCACCTACAGTAATAAAGTGAATACACTACAGATGGACACGACACAGAAGTTATTATAAAAATAGTATTTTTATATAAGGCTTAGCACAAGACCAAATAACGACAAAAATATACCACAGTCTTAATAAATACTCTTTGGAAGGAAAAATAATAGTTCAAGTAAGGTTTCTTCTTGGCAAATAGTTCTTTAGCAAAGTATTCTTCTGAGCACAGTTCTTTGGCAACAATGTAACCCCCACAGGAGTCACACGACGTCGAGTCTACTAGATTCCCAAGGTTCGGCGTCGACCGCGAGGAGCGCTACGTCAAGCCTGGAGTCGCAACAGACCCCACAAGTACAGTACCTTGAGAAACGAAGAAAACGATGATCCACGGCGTCGAGATGTCGGCGTCGAGGTCGGCGTCGATCGTGCCTCGGAGTCGGGTCAATCCGCAGTGGTGTCGAGGGATGTCGGGCCGGAGCAGCGCTCACGGCGTCGAGAAGGGCGTCGAGTCGATGCGATCAGCAGCGGCGTCGGGACGGGGTCGCCTGGAGGTAGAGCCGATACTCACTCCTCACTGGCGTCGATACCGGCGTCGAGACGGGGTCACTTGGAGCCGGGCCGATACCCACTGCTCACTGGCGTTGCTGCTGGCGTCGAGACTGCAGAGTTTCCCTTGTGTACTGGAAACAACACTTTCCAGCAATTCAGCAAATGGTGAAGTCCTTTGGCCCTGTGACTTCAGCAGGAGACTGGCACTCTTCCAGTCCTTGGAGATTTCCTAGCAAGTGTTCAGAGAGTACACACCAAGTTCCTCTCTCCTTGTTCCTTGGCAAAAATAAAGAAGCAGCTTTCAGGTTCCTCCACAGCAAAACAGCACTCTGGCAGAAAGGGGAGGCAAGTCCTTAGATCAGCAGGCTTCTTGTCCTTGGTACAGGTTTCCTTGTCAGAAGTGATCTGAGTTCTTGGTTCAGGGGTCCTTCTCTTATACCCCTTTTTCCCTTTGTCCAAGCAGGGCGATTCCCACCATCTCAGGTTTGTTGTGGGTGTTGCCAGGCAGAGGCACCTGGCCTATTCACTGAGCAGGGCAGAGTCCTCAGCCGCCCAGCAGGAGGCGGAGCCAGTATTGTCACTGGCAGGAGCAGGGCTATCAGTCGCCCAGCAGGAGGCGGAGCCAGTATTGTGTCAGGCAGGGCAGGCTACTCTTCCCTCACTCTATGTGTAAACGCCCCATTCACCCCACACTGACTCATTCAGACCTCTGGAGCCACCCAGCCCCTGACACACACACCAAACCAGCAGAGACCGGTAGATAGTTGGACAAGAAAATAGCCACTTTCTAAAAGTGCTATTTTCAAACATAGAATTTAAAAACCATCCATCCTAAAGGGTGTGTTATTAAATTCTGAGTTCAGGGATACTAAACTCGACTTGCTACCATGCTCCCTGAGTCAGATAGATTATAATGGAGTTAATAATCAGTCTGCCCAGTCTGGCCTATTGGAGGCAGGTAGCCCTTCAATAGTGAAAAACGAAAATGGCTGTAATTCACTATTAGGTCATGCCACACACATCAGGGCATGACCTACCTTTTACCAACAATGCACCCTGCCCTAGGGCCTACCATAGAGGTGTCTGAAATGTGGCAAAGTGAAGGTTTAGAGACTGGCAAGTAGGTTTCCTTGCCAAGTCGACATGGCAGTCAGGGACTGCACGCAGGCGCTGCGGTGGCAGGCCTGAGACACATTTTACACGCTGCTTCTGTGGGTGGCACAACCAGTGCTGCAAGCCCACCAGCAGCAGGTAACTTACACGCCCTTGGCACACGCAGTGCACTAGACTAGGGTCTGAACAGTAAGTCAACCAAGCCAATCATGGTAACACCAATCAATGTAACAATTTAACATAGGGAGCACTTGCACTGTGGCACTGATCAGCAGTGGCACAGTGCCCAAAGCAATAATCCAGCAAAAACATCGTAACCAGAGGAGGCAAACAGAAAAAAATGGAGGAGAGACTCATGCCAATGATGCCAGGTCTAACACGTGTCCCCTCCAGCTGAAATGTGGGGAGAACTACCCTTCACCCAGGGAGTCCTCATCACTAAGGCGGAAAAATCTGGACAGACCATCAGCATTGGCGTGATCTGTACCAGGGCGGTGTTCCACCGTAAAGTCCATCCCCTGTAGGGAAATGGACCACCTCAACAGCTTTGGGTTCTCACCCCTCATCTGCATTAACCATCTGAGGGGCCTGTGGTCGGTCTGAACCCGGAAGTGAGTCCCAAACAGGTAGGGTCTTAGCTTCTTCAGCGCCCAGACCACAGCAAATGCCTCACGCTCTATCGCACTCCACCTTTGTTCCCTGGGAAGTAACCTCCGGCTGATGAAGGCTACAGGTAAGTCTCGGCCCTCCTCATTCATCTGTGCTAGAACAGCCCCCACACCATGCTCTGAAGCGTCCGTCTGGACAATGAATTCTTTTGAAAAGTCGGGTGCCTGGAGGACCGGTGCGGTACACATTGCAGTTTTCAGGGTGTCAAAGGCTTTCTGACAGGCGTCAGTCCAGATCACAAGTCTCGGCTGCTTCCGGGAAGTCAGCGAGGTCAAGGGGTGCACAATGTTGCCATACCCCTTGACAAACCTCCTGTAGTAACCCGTGAGACCCAAGAAGGCTCTCACCTGAGTCTGGGTTTTGGGCGGTTCCCAAGCCAGGATGGTATCTATCTTGGGTTGCAGGGGGGCCACCTTGCCGCTCCCTACTTGGTGCCCCAAGTACACCACTGAACCCTGCCCAATCTGGCACTTACTAGCCTTGATTGTGAGGCCTGCTCTGCGCAGGGCCAACAACACTTCCTGGAGGTGGCGCAAGTGTTCCTCCCAGCTGGCGCTGAACACTGCTATATCGTCCAGGTAGGCGGCGCTGAAATCTTCCAGCCCGGCCAATACCTGGTTAACCAACCTCTGGAATGTGGCAGGGGCATTCTTCATCCCAAAGGGCATCACACGGAACTGGTAGTGCCCATCTGGTGTGGAGAATGCAGACCTCTCTTTTGCCCCATCAGTCAAGGCGATCTGCCAGTACCCAGACGTTAGATCAAACGTACTAAGGTACCGGGCAGCCCCCAACCGATCGATGAGCTCATCCGCTCTGGGGATGGGGTGCGCGTCAGTCTTGGTGACCGAATTGAGTCCTCGGTAATCCACACAGAACCGAAGTTCTGGTGAAGCACCAGGCGCTGCAGCCTTTGGGACCAAGACCACTGGGCTGGCCCAAGGACTGCTAGAGGACTCAACCACCCCTAAGGCAAACATCTTGGAGACCTCCTCCTTGATATATGCTCTGACCTTTTCAGTCACCCTGTAGGCCTTGTGCCTCACAGGAGTGCTGTCCCCAGTGTCCACATCATGGACACACCACTGAGTGACACCAGGGATTAAGGAGAACAGATCAGGGAATTGTACCAACAGATGGCGACAATCTTGCTGCTGCTCAGGGGTCAGTGTGTCAGAGAGGACAACACCATCCACTGACCCATCTTTTTCTTTTGCACACAGGAGGTCAGGAAGAGGCTCACTCTCCTCCTCCATCCCAGCATCTGTGGCAAGGAGCATGCCCACTTCGGACCTTTCTAAGTGGGGCTTTAACCGGTTGACATGCAGGACCCTTAAGGGGTTCCTGGGAGACTTCAAGTCCACCAAGTAGGTGACATCGCTCTTTTTCTCCACAACCTCAAATGGTCCAGTCCACCTGTCCTTGAGCGCACAAGGTTCCACAGGGGCCATGACCCAAACTTTCTGACCAGGTTGAAGCTCAACCAGAGTGGCATTCTGATCGTACCACCGCTTCATCTCTTCCTGGCTGGCCTCCAGATTTGCCTGAGCAAGATCTCTGAAGCGCCGAGTCTGGTTCCTAAAGGCCAGCATGTAACTATATACATCCTGGGGAGGTTTCCTGGGAGATTGCTCCCAGCCTTCTTTGACCAGACTCAAAGGTCCTCTTACCGGGTGACCATACAAAAGCTCAAAGGGGCTGAACCCTAGAGACTTCTGTGGCACCTCACGGTAAGCAAACAGCAGGCATGGCAAGAGGACGTCCCATTTACGCCTCATTGGTTCTTCAAGACCCATGATCATGCCTTTTAGGGTCCGGTTGAATCTCTCAACCAGCCCATTACCTTGAGGGTGGTAAGGAGTGGTAAACTTGTAGGTTACCCCACACTCCTTCCACAGAGACTTCATATAATTCGAAATGAAGTTGGTGCCCCGGTCTGACACCACCTCTCTGGGGAACCCCATGCGGGAGAAAACACCCATCAGTGCCCGTCCCACCACGGGGGCCGTCACTGTTCGGAGAGGGATGGCTTCCGGGTACCGGGTGGCATGGTCCACCAAGACCAGGATAAACCTGTTGCCCATGGCTGTCTTGGGGTCCAGTGGCCCCACAATGTCAATTCCCACTCGCTCAAAGGGGGTACTGACGACGGGAAAAGGTTGGAGGGGAGCCTTCTGCTTCCGCCCGCTTTTCCCACTTGCCTGGCAAGTCTGACAGGTCCTACAATGGATATCTGAATCCCTTCTCATCTGGGGCCAATAAAAATGGGTGACAAGCCTGTCATAGGTCTTGTCCTGCCCCAGATGTCCAGCTAACGGAACGTCATGAGCCAACCCCAGTAGGAAGGCTCTGAAGCGCTGGGGTACCACCAGCACACGGGCTGACCCAGGTTCAGCAGCCTTAGGCTCGCTATACAGGAGGTCGTTCTCCCAGTAGACCCAATGTGATCCTGACTGATCACCTGTCGTTTGGGCTGAGGCCTGCTGCCTCATACCCACGAGAGAAGGGCACACTTTCTGTTCAGCACAAAATTCCTCCCTGGAGGGACCACCATCCTGCTGCCAATGGGTCAGCTCGGGCAGGTCTCCCAGTTCGGCCACTTGTTCTCCTGTCGGTTCCAGGGCATCCCCCTCAGGGTCTGCTCCCTCCTGGACCGCGGGAACGATGGGGGACGGTTTCCCGCGCCCCCTGCCTCTTCTCTTCACGGTTGGGATCTGGGCCATACTTTCAGGCTCCAGGGCCCCATCAACACCCTTACTGACTGACATGGACCGGGTGGTCGCACACACCCACTCAGGCAGACCCAACATTTCCAGATGCGATTTTCTCTCCACCTTAGCCCAAGGGGAGTCCTCCAAATCATTGCCCAGGAGACAATCAACAGGCATGGCGGGCCTCACAGCAACCTGAAGAGTACCTGAGACCCCCCCCCACTCAAAGGGAACTTGAGCTACCTCACACTGACTCTGTGAGTTGTCAGCAGCTACAACGGGGTAGAATGCATGAGGGACCACCTGCTCTCTGGACACCAAGTGACACTTGACAGCTGTCACACTCGCTCCGGTGTCTCTGAGAGCTTCCACCCTATGGCCATTAATGGTCACCCACTGCCTATATTTCTTAGTGTTACTAGGCAGAGGGGTTGGAGGGACCATTTCCACGTCTCCTAAAGAGACCAGGGACATTTCTGCGGGACCCCACCCACCGGGGGCACCCATCTCCTCCCCTCCCAGGGCTACACTCGCTACCTGACGAGGGGGTGCACGCGGCGGTGCATTCGAATCCTTCATGGGACACTGGGGATCATAATAACGGTGTCCCACCTGCTTACAGGCATAGCAGGTCATGGGGCCCCTGTGAACAGGTTTACCTGTCGGGGCCTCTGGCTTCTTTACAGGGGGAGGCTGGGAACCCTTCCCTTGGTTCCCTTGGGGACTACTTTGGGGCCCTTTCTGAAACTCCCTCTGTTTACCCCTGTCCCCCCCACTCTTCTGCTGGGGACCCTGCCCACCTTTGGCTGAGTCTCCCACTGGACCCTTGTGGACCCTGGTACTGACCCAGCGGTCCGCCTCCTCAGCAAGTTTTCTAGGGTTAGATAGCTTGCTATCAACAAGGTGCTGGCGTAGCTCTGGAAAACAGTTATTAGACAAGTGCTCCCAAGCAAACAAATCATAAAGAGCATCATAACTATCAACCTTGCTACCCTTTATCCAACCATCCATGGTTCTGCAGAAAAAAGACACATATTCAACCCACGTAGTACCAGGCAACTTCTTACATTCTCTAAAGGTTTGTCTGTACTTTTCTGGAGTTAAGCCATATCTCAGCATTAAAGCATCTTTCATATGAGTATAAGACATCCTATCCTCAGCAGGAAGGCTCAACAAGGTATCTCTCCCCTCGTTTGTAAAGCGGCTCCACAACCCCGTTCCCCAATCCTTCTCAGGGACCCGGTGGGCCAACAATGCTAACTCATATGCTTTAAACCATTGGCTAATATCTTCATTCTTACTGTAATCCTTGATCACATCTTTAGGAAAATAAAACCTACTTTCTGCAGGCACAGATGGAGTGCTGCCACCAGAGGGATTCAACTCTAAACTCTTAGTTTTAAGCTCCATCTCCCTCACCATCTTCTCACGTTCAAACGCTAATTTCTCTCTCTCAAAATCTAATCTTTTGCTCTCCATTTCAGCTTCTCTCTTGCTTCTTGCATTCTCTAATTCCAACTGCCCTCCTAATTTAAGTTTTGCCATTTCCAACTTGTACCCCCTCTCCTTCTCCCTGTCTTCTAATTCTTCGGGGGAAAGGCTCCTAGAGGACGCACTACTGCCTGGAGATGACACTGGCCCATCTGCGGGCTCTTCCTCCTCTTCTTCCTCTTCCGGTACCACCACCGGATCAGAGGGATTCCTGGCCTCTAACCAGGCCTTCAGCGCTTTGAGGAAGTCGTCTTTCCTTGTGAGACCTGTGGTAGGAACTTTAAACTGCTTGCAAAATCCTTTTAGATCCTTTAGCACGTAGGAATCTATCTTCTCCTTATCAAATTCCCCCACAACAATCTCCACAGGTGTAGCAGCTCTGGCATTCTCCATGGTCAAAACTGGCAGTGTTTAAGAAAATAAGCTCCAGGAAAGCGGAGAACAAAAATAGAATATCCTACCAAAAACAGATTGTGGCTGCGTTATGGTCTGCTTTCACTATGTAGCGTACACTAATCACTGCACATGAGTCATAAATGCAAAGTTCGATCCTCACCGCTGACCACCAATGTTAGAACCGGCGGTCTCTAGTTGGCAGAGGTATACACTTCTGACAAATAGGGACCTACCAACTCTAGTCAGGGAAAGGGGATTACACACTCAGATAACCCCTGCTACCCCCTTGGTAGCTTGGCAGAGCAGACAGGCTTATCTCAGAGGCAGTGTGTTAAGCATTTATGACCACCTACAGTAATAAAGTGAATACACTACAGATGGACACGACACAGAAGTTATTATAAAAATAGTATTTTTATATAAGGCTTAGCACAAGACCAAATAACGACAAAAATATACCACAGTCTTAATAAATACTCTTTGGAAGGAAAAATAATAGTTCAAGTAAGGTTTCTTCTTGGCAAATAGTTCTTTAGCAAAGTATTCTTCTGAGCACAGTTCTTTGGCAACAATGTAACCCCCACAGGAGTCACACGACGTCGAGTCTACTAGATTCCCAAGGTTCGGCGTCGACCGCAAGGAGCGCTACGTCAAGCCTGGAGTCGCAACAGACCCCACAAGTACAGTACCTTGAGAAACGAAGAAAACGATGATCCACGGCGTCGAGATGTCGGCGTCGAGGTCGGCGTCGATCGTGCCTCGGAGTCGGGTCAATCCGCAGTGGTGTCGAGGGATGTCGGGCCGGAGCAGCGCTCACGGCGTCGAGAAGGGCGTCGAGTCGATGCGATCAGCAGCGGCGTCGGGACGGGGTCGCCTGGAGGTAGAGCCGATACTCACTCCTCACTGGCGTCGATACCGGCGTCGAGACGGGGTCACTTGGAGCCGGGGCCGATACCCACTGCTCACTGGCGTTGCTGCTGGCGTCGAGACTGCAGAGTTTCCCTTGTGTACTGGAAACAACACTTTCCAGCAATTCAGCAAATGGTGAAGTCCTTTGGCCCTGTGACTTCAGCAGGAGACTGGCACTCTTCCAGTCCTTGGAGATTTCCTAGCAAGTGTTCAGAGAGTACACACCAAGTTCCTCTCTCCTTGTTCCTTGGCAAAAATAAAGAAGCAGCTTTCAGGTTCCTCCACAGCAAAACAGCACTCTGGCAGAAAGGGGAGGCAAGTCCTTAGATCAGCAGGCTTCTTGTCCTTGGTACAGGTTTCCTTGTCAGAAGTGATCTGAGTTCTTGGTTCAGGGGTCCTTCTCTTATACCCCTTTTTCCCTTTGTCCAAGCAGGGCGATTCCCACCATCTCAGGTTTGTTGTGGGTGTTGCCAGGCAGAGGCACCTGGCCTATTCACTGAGCAGGGCAGAGTCCTCAGCCGCCCAGCAGGAGGCGGAGCCAGTATTGTCACTGGCAGGAGCAGGGCTATCAGTCGCCCAGCAGGAGGCGGAGCCAGTATTGTGTCAGGCAGGGCAGGCTACTCTTCCCTCACTCTATGTGTAAACGCCCCATTCACCCCACACTGACTCATTCAGACCTCTGGAGCCACCCAGCCCCTGACACACACACCAAACCAGCAGAGACCGGTAGATAGTTGGACAAGAAAATAGCCACTTTCTAAAAGTGCTATTTTCAAACATAGAATTTAAAAACCATCCATCCTAAAGGGTGTGTTATTAAATTCTGAGTTCAGGGATACTAAACTCGACTTGCTACCATGCTCCCTGAGTCAGATAGATTATAATGGAGTTAATAATCAGTCTGCCCAGTCTGGCCTATTGGAGGCAGGTAGCCCTTCAATAGTGAAAAACGAAAATGGCTGTAATTCACTATTAGGTCATGCCACACACATCAGGGCATGACCTACCTTTTACCAACAATGCACCCTGCCCTAGGGCCTACCATAGAGGTGTCTGAAATGTGGCAAAGTGAAGGTTTAGAGACTGGCAAGTAGGTTTCCTTGCCAAGTCGACATGGCAGTCAGAGACTGCACGCAGGCGCTGCGGTGGCAGGCCTGAGACACATTTTACACGCTGCTTCTGTGGGTGGCACAACCAGTGCTGCAAGCCCACCAGCAGCAGGTAACTTACACGCCCTTGGCACACGCAGTGCACTAGACTAGGGTCTGAACAGTAAGTCAACCAAGCCAATCATGGTAACACCAATCAATGTAACAATTTAACATAGGGAGCACTTGCACTGTGGCACTGATCAGCAGTGGCACAGTGCCCAAAGCAATAATCCAGCAAAAACATCGTAACCAGAGGAGGCAAACAGAAAAAAATGGAGGAGAGACTCATGCCAATGATGCCAGGTCTAACACCTAGCAACATGTGTTGCTGCAAAGCAGAAGTCCTTTTTGCAAACGTTACCTGCCCACCTTTCTGATGCTTATTGCTATATTTAGGTATTAAAACGACACAAATAAAGTACAAGCAATGCCCAGAAAGTGTTAACAAGAGTAAAAATGTCAAAATAATGAAATGGTACTATAAAAAACTGTGCCTCATTATGCCGCCTAATTAGGCTCTCAACCTGCCCCCAGAACCTCTTCCCGACCACTGTTACGGCAGCTTCACTGGCTTCCCATCCGCCAGAGAACTAAGTTTAAAATGTGCAATCTGGTCCACAAGTCACTACATGGCAGAGGTCCTAGTTATCTTGCCGAAAAACTCAAATACTATCTACCTGGAAGATCCCTTCACTCGGGAGATAAAGCTTTATTTGCTGTACCCCCGGTACAAAAACTCAAGGCAGGGGGCAAAGCTTTACATATCTTGCCCCCGTGTATTGGAACCAATTACCCATCAATTACCAAGTCCACTAATACTCTTCACTTCAAGAAACTCCTAAAGACTGAATTTTTCAGTCATTGATCCACTCCTTAGTGCGGAGATACCCCTCCGGGGGTGATTTCAGCACTTTACAAATTCAATAAATAAATAAAGATTTGATCTCTTTCTTTTTAATTGCTTGCCTCAACACCGCTTGCCACTGATACTTATCTTTGATGACTGCGGGGACCTTGCCTAAATTTGTCATGATTTCTCATTTCATTTGTAGGAAGACAGTATATCCTTTTTAGTGAAATTATTAGGTTGAGCCAGGGCAGCGCATGCGCTGCTCTGCGAAGCATGCTGTATTCAGTCTATGGCCATTCAACACACCCAGCATTTTTAGTTGGTTGGTTGGCCTGCCTTTCCAAATTCCTTTGCTGTGGTTTGTTAATAATGTCCATTTGTCCTGCTTTGGGGGCTTGGTTCCCACCCGGGAAAATCACAGATTGATCCTTTTTGTTGGCCATCTCTGTCCAGCTGTTGCTTCGTCGCTTTCACCCCCTCCCTTCAGTCATTGTACTGCTAGTTGGAAGTCAACGCTCAAATCAACAGTAAAAGACACACAACAAAGTATTTTATTTTGCTAAGGTGGGGAGGGCATACCTATTGCATACGTAAAAAGAATTGGCATTTACAATGCCAATAGCTCCAACTCCAACAAATGTGTGACCTATTGCATCTCCAATGCTTGTTGAATGCTGCTCTTTCTTAGCCAAAGCCGATTTTATATTTCTGACTCTTAGACAGAATGAATTTTATTGTTCATACGTTGCTCAAAGGCCTAAACTATGGATCCACGTCACTATATTACATGCCTATGTGAATTAAATAAAAACTTTCATTTTAAAATAGAAAATGTATTTCCAAAGATGTGCTCCAATGATGATGCAAGGTTTGACTTTGGAATGTGAGGATTGAGAGTCACAGTGTCACAAGCTTAAAATGTATTTCTACTGATGTAGCAGTGAAGCTATCTTATGTTATGTTATGTTAAGCACACTTCTATAGCGCACGACTCACCCGGGGGCATCTTGGCGCTTACCTAGTGAAAAACGAGGAAGAAATCGGTATCATTTAATGAGTGTAATTAAAACAAAAAGGTTTTTAGTTGTTTCCTAAAAACAATGTACGGAGTGCATTTTTGAAGGGCCGTGGGGAGCTGATTCCAGTACCGGGGGGCAAGGTACGAGAAGGCTCTACCCCCAGTGCGGCTTAGACAGATTCGGGGGACCTTTAGAAGAGCTAACGAGTTGGATCTAAGATTACAACGTTTAAAGAAACCAAAATTGGTAACCCTTGTGACCTGATTTTCAAAGACATGTATAAATTGAATTCCCCGCTTTAATGCTTAATTTATAAGAACAAATTACATTTTGACATTCATAAATGTGAAATTGCACTTATAAAATAACCTGCTTGTGCAATTTGTGTGGCGTAATCGTCTGCATGAGTCTTCTCCCAGGACTAAAATGTCATTAGTTCCTGGGCAGCAGTTGAAGGGCTCTTACCTGGGGATTCTTGCAAGGAGTAACAGCCGGTTAAATAATCTGAGTGTTGTTCACATAAACGATCAAACACAGCCCAACAGTAAAAAATAAGGCAGCTACCAGAGAAACATACTAGTTGATAGCAGGAAGGTTCGTAATTACCGCTCTCCAGGAGCCCACGGCAACCGCGGTCCGTGCAGGTAACCGCGGTGGGGCGGTGTAAGGGGAGATTTCGAGGCACGGAAAATTAATATAAATTTTCCCTTAGCATCGTCCCTCGAAATACCCCGTTATTGACCCCACCGCTGTTACCTCCACGGACCGCGACTGGCCAATGGTTAGTTGGTAGGGGTCCCTGTTGAGGGTCCCTGTTGTGTTCTTCAATTCCAGAAAATATTGAAGTCACTTACATGGCTTAACTCTGATATCTGCTGCTGATTGTCACTCAAATACCACAGTGGTCTGAATGCTGCTGGCAAGTCAAGGAAGACGAAAGCCTGCCTTCAGTCCCCAGAGTAAATCCCCAGTCAGTGTTTCAGTATTTGCACTAACATATCGGTGGTGTGACAACTCTGGAAAAGTCTGAAAGGAGAACCAGGAGCTTGTTGAGGGTCTATGAAGAGACTTTTGGCCATTGTTCCTAGGGGCGTAGCTACCATTGGGGCAGCCAGTGCAATGCACTGGTGCCCAGGCATGGCAGGGGGCCCAAAAATGATACGCCGCTCCTGTTTCTCCAATTGAAATGAGGATCAATGTTAGAGATGCCCCAAACGTGTAAACTGATTATGCATAGACAAAGCACCAGTAGGATAGGACAACACTGATGTACTGATGTACTGTGCGAGTTACATGGCAGGAATCAGAGTAACCCGCCGTCCTGCGTCTCCCACTCATGTAAGGCCTGTACGCCCAGTACGCATATGATGCCAATATTCACCAACACCCCTTGGATGTTTGCATCAAGAGTTCAGAGCCTGCAGTTTAGTCTTCATGCCCCAGAATGTTTGTCCTACCTTCTGCAGAAGTGTTTGGGCCCACATCAAGCGCGCAACACCCATTGGACTCACCGGGCTTCAGCCCCCCCCCCCCCCCCCGCTTCAGCCCCCCCCCCCCCCCGTCGTGTGTGGCAGCCCGGGATGAGACACCTTCCCGGGCAAAAAAGCAGCCGCACCCGAGCACTTCACAGGTCTTTAAAAGACCATTTGCATGTTAATGAGGCCTCGCTGTTGTTTCACCCCTTCTAAGAGCCCCTGCAGCTCCACTCTGCCTATTGCTTAAAGTTCAGCCCCCCCCCGAAATGTTTGCTCGGCCCCCCCCCCCCCCCGAAATTTGGCTCTAGTTGCGCCTCTGGCCCACATCATATGATACTCTGATTGCTGATTAATTAAATTGATGTTTCCAGTATCAGTGAATGGTGGTGTTTTAGGGAACGGGTAAGGTCATTGCTCCAATAGGGACAGAAGGACCAGATGCTCTGGGGGACGCTGGCAGATCCTCTCCATAGGCCTCTGTTGCAATCCAGGTGCCTCCCTGTCCACTCAAACACATGTTGACCAGAGCATGACCTCAATATTTCTTGCACATTTTGTGTTTACACTGCATTTGTTATGTGAGAACATGAAGTGAAATGCTTTTTAAAACTCAGCTAAGCACATAACTATTTCCCCTTTATGATTTTAGGAGACATGAATGAATAAAATATATTAATCCCAGCAATATAATTTATCAGTAGTCTTGTGATTTTCAGAAATGGGAAACTGTGCATTGTGGTCCAATAATGCCACCTAGGAGTTTAGTGGACATAATAAATCACAGGCCCGATGGCCTCTTGCTTTCCAGGTTTTGTTTTATTATTTTGTTTTTGTCATTTAGTGTAGTTTTATATTTGTTTTTGTTTTCTACTAAAGTTGTATTATCATAACCATTGTGCTGTAATTTCGCTTTTAAGTTTTTAACTGAGCATATATTTGGCTCACCCGAGATTACTTACACTCCCTTTAAGTACACCGCATAATATGTCACATGATGAAACCGAGCAATATGCAGCCCACCACACAAATACGGGAGGTCTGTGCTCTGTCACTGCTGGAGACTGTGCAATATCACAGTCTGTAACGTTGCAGTCTCCAGCAGCACAGCGACTGGAACCAAAGGGTGTCTCATGCCAAAGATTACAAATATATTATGAAATACAATATGAAACCTACTCGGATTTGGCATCAGACAACCTGTGTGTTCAGGGAAGCAGGGGCTTGCAGAGTCCGCAGGGGGGGCACACAAATGTGTGATGTGGGCTGCAGGCTAATTGTACAGGAGGGGGCTCTGTGCATTTCAAAGGCAGGCGACAGAGGACTTTAACACCTCTCCTGCCTGCTGACATGTTGCTCACCCTCCCTTTAGTGGCTCAGTGGCAGAACAGAGTATAGAGAGGGTAAACAGCACGTTTTGCAAAAAACTTATTGTGCAGTCACTTTAGATTTTTTTGCAAATCGCAAAGTCGTGAAATCCTGGGGGGTCTGAACAAGGGTTGCAAATGAGCCAAGCTCCTTTGGTTGGAGTGTGGTATGTAGCCAGTGGTGCATTTTGGAGCACACCCTTGCAGATATATTACTAAAGCATATGGTGGTAGCACATTGCCATATACAGAAAGCACATTTCCCATTATAATTACAGACAAATTTACACAGGTATGCAGTTTTACTGATCAAACCATGCAGCGCAAAAACAATAACATGGAAATCGAGTTTCAGTGAATATTTATCATTTGTGAATCACCAAGTCAAGTCAAGTTAATCTCATTAAAATCTTACTTTCCATCACAGTTCATCATTGAAAAAGAAAATACTTTATTTATGCTGTTGTAACTGCTGATGCATTTTGAAATGTTTGTACCATTCATTTAAAGGTATTTAAGGTTTTTTGTGTGTTAAAAGAAATGTACATCCTACGGCCTTTCCTTTCACACTCCCTCTACCCCCTTTAAACTGTCTAATAGTTCATTTTAAAAGAATCGCCTCACTCTGAAGTCAGACAAATAAAAACTAAACAGCAATCACATAATGGAATTACAAGTATCAATTTGTCAGAAGATATAGCCTGCCATTTAACTTCTGTGACAAGATAGAACAGCACAATATGTGGGGGCGTGGCTTACTGCACACTGATGATATGCGTGTCTTTTTGAAGCTCCAGAGAGCGGCGCAGATTTCGAGGGTGCAGCGGCGACCTCATTTCTTTGTTTTTCACTCTGTGGCCCGATTATGACAGCTAATGTGTAGGTGTTGATACCCACATTGTTTTCATGCTGCGGGGAGGTTCTTAAGAGGCCATAGGAGTGGCTTGTCTCTCTCCTTCAGAAGCAGCTGCCATCTTAGTTTGAGAGATGAGCCAGCTTACTTCCTCACAGGAAATGACTGGTAAACTCGTATCTTAAAGGCATTTCATTTACTTGAAGGTATTTTCTTCCATTTGAGTTGCCTCTCCGTTTAAAGGCATTTTTTCATTCTCTTAAAAGCATTTTCTTCCTGTAAGGGATTCTTCCTCACTTTAATGGCACTCTACTCACTTAAAGGCGATTTCCTTCAGTTAAAGGCACGACTGGAGTATTGAGCCAGCAGGAAAAAGGTTTCAAGCTATGTTTTTTGTTGCAGTTTTGAGGGGAATTTCAGTATTTATTCTGGGTTTCAATTTCACTGGCATGTTTGTTTTGATGTTTCTAGTTGCTGCATAAGTTTAAGAATAAGTTTGGAATAATAATTGCTTTGCACTGAGTGTGTTGTTCCACCCATTTTGCGTGACTCTAATATATGAGCAGGTCAAAGGCTTTTCATATTACATTTCAGTCTCCAGTGGGCAAATCACATAGGTGCATGCCAGCACAGATTGTACCCGTTGCAATGGAGAATCCCGCTTCAAATACAGTGCCTGGGTCAGTCTCTTCACATATTTCGTTTTAATGCCATCTCAAACCCATGTCAGTAAGGCACAAGTTAAGAGGCTTAAACAGGACCCACCATCTCCTACAAAGTCTGTACCTGGGGCTTCTTTGGAACTTTTATTAGAAGAAATCAGAGCTGTGCCCTTTTATGGAGGACACTAATGCCAAACTACAAACTCTCAGTAATAGATGGTCACCCATGGTGGAACGTCTGTCTTTGGCAGAGCACCAAATCACACACTTTAATGACATGTCTCTTAAAGTGAACTCCCTACAGCTACAGGTTTCTTCTTTACAGAGACAGGCCGTAGACCTTGAAAATTGTAATTAGAGGAATAACCTGCACATTTATGGTCTTCCCAAGGGCACAAAAGGGGCGTACTCCATCTCTTTCTTCTAACCTTTCTTGCCTCAGATTTTACAATTAACAAAAAGCCTGCAATTTAACATCCTTAGAGCTCATACATTGGGTCACCTTCTTTTGACTGCTTCACCTCCTAAATGACCTAGAGGTGTCATCCTGTACACTTTAGAGTATATGGACTAATGCAGGCTATTTCTGCTGCTTGTCTTTTTAAACAGATTTTCTGGTCAGGGCATGCTATATATTTTTCCCAAGACTATGACAAGGCTACAGCAGACAGGAGAAGAGACTCTTTGTGAGACCTGCCCTTCATTCAATAGGAGCCCAGTTTGGACTTTTCCATCCCTGCTTTTTCAAAATAACCCATAACAATAAAACGCCAACCTATAAAGACCCAATTCGTTTGAGGTATGTCCTTACTTCTTGCAAAGCAGACATCATGGGTGTTGTTCCCTCAACAACATGACTGCATTTTATTGTTGAGTTGACTTGTTAATCTTTGCCATTACGGGTTTATATTATGTTATTATTGTTGATGAGTTTTGTTGTTCTAGTATAACACTTGAGGGTTGTTTTTTTTTCCTTAGACTTGACATTAAATATTTGTCTTTTGTACCTTACAGGTGTTTTCTCAATGTTATGGTTGACTCTGGTCCCCGTTGCTTGTTGCACCGCCCCTCCTGTGCATGTCACCCCATCTGGATCGAACGTGATGTCTTCTCCATGTGGTCCCTCCCTTACCTTCTTCAAGTTTTTGTTAGGTATTTCGGGGCATATCAACAAGCGGCAGTGATATTTATCACTGACCGCTTTTAGCGTGACAAATCCTAACGCCGTCTATCGCTGGATTCTATCGCCCGGTCAGCGCACAATAAACAAGGCGCATCGCCCAGGCGATAGAAATCCGGCCAATAGCGGCGATAAGCGACAATATCACTGGAATTCCAGCGATAGGGAGCAGCGTTAGGGAAAAATATTGTAAATAGGGAGATGTGGACTCAGGATAATACTCCACCTCCCATGATAGATATGGCATATTTGGGAAAAAAGCAGGTGTAAGAAACCGGCAAAAAACCTGGTTAGCGCTAATTTTTAAGTCGCTAGTCAGGTTAGCGATACCCTTGTAAATACGGAGAAGCTGTGTTAGCGATGATTTTCGCAGTATTTCAGACGGGCACGCCTACCTCGCATCTCATTAGAGATGCGAGGCGAGGCGCAAAGGAAATGGGCGAAGAAGCATGGATTCACGCGTTAGTGTGTCCTTGCTAATAGGGCGTTAAAATTATCACCGCTTTTTGTCCGAAAACAGACGCTAAAGCAGCGATAATTTTAACTCCAGGCCTTGTTGATATGCCCCTCAATCCTTTCTTGTTGTTTGATTTTGCTGTATTAGTGTTCAATGTTTTCTTTTTCTCTCTCTGGGTTTCTTTTTCCCTCTTTTCTTCTTTCTTTTTCCTTCCTCTTTTCTTATTTTAGGTCTTTTACCTTTTCTAATCTCTTCTAGGACGTTATTTCCTCTACGACTTTTGTGGCTTTGCTGTATTTGTTTTTCAATTAGTGTCTGATTGTTATCTTCAAGTTGTCTTCTCTCAATGGTGTTGACAATGGTGTTGATAATGGTTTCCTGGAATGTCAGGAGTCTGAATTCTCTAATTAAAATTCACTCATTTGGCAAAATATAACGCTCACATAGCTTTTTTGCAGGAATCTTAGCTCTCGGATATTAAAAGATGGGTGGGTGAAGTCTTTTTTGGCCTGCTTTGGGGAAAAAACATGGAGTTGTGATATTGTGTCATAAATCTTTAAAAGTTCAGTTGGTTTCTCAGGAAAAAGATGAGGAGGGGAGATGGCTATTACTTAAAGTGTATTTTGAAAGCATCTACTTATAGCGCTGCCGCTTACCTTCTCAAATCTAGGGCTAAGTATTATAGAGGCCAAAACAAATCTGAAAAGTTGCTAGCTAACTATCTCAAAATTAAACAAAATAAGGGGCATATTATCAAGAAACAGCGTTAAAATTATCGCCGCTTTAGCGGCAGAAAACTTCAGCTAAAGCGGCGATAATGGGCTTGATAACATGCCCTTGAGAAATCCCATAGGAGCCCATGTTCTGGTGTCAACATGGGCTTCTATTGGAATTCTCTGCGGCATATTATCAAGCCCATTATGGCCGCTTTAGTGGCCGTTTTCTGCCGCTAAAGCGGCGATAATTTTAATGCCGTCCTTGATAATATGCCCCTAAATTATTAATTGAATCAATCATTGATGATACTGGTTCTTCTCACCACAAAGACCAGGATATTCTAGCTCAATTTCTTTAATTTTACACAAATCTTTAAACACCGTAATGTCTACCCTCAAATCCTGTAATTTGAAGTTATCTATCCTGTATTTCTAAGTCGGCTTCCTCTCAAGCAGATTTCTCATCCCTGGAGATAGACATTACTCAAACAGACCATCCACTTGCATTGCTTTTGCGTAAAAAAGACAAGGCCCAAGGGTCAGTTTTCGCCAAGGTTGTCCCCTTTCCCCCTTCCTTTTTATCTTAGCATTAGAATCATTTCTATCTCAGATTTGTCAGAATGCTAATATTCATGGTTTTATCAATGGTTCACAACACAACAGCATATGCTGATGACATTTTGGTTTTTATGTCTAAACCTTACTCTTTACTCCCTGCTCACTTTCACGCCAGAAGTTGCTTCTTATTCATCTATCACGGGTTATAAATTGAATACTGACAAATGCCAAAGTTTGCCACTTAATAAATTCACTTTTGGTCACAATTTTTCTTCTTACCATTTTAAATTGCAATCTAAACAACTTAAATATCTTGGTCTCCAATTCTCCTCCTCCCTCACCTCTTCCAGTTCTATTAATATAGACACTTGTATTCAGACAATCTCTTCTCTAACTAGTAAATGGCACCCTCTTTACTTGTCTTAGTGGGGTCATCTTGACACCATTAAGATGATGCTGGTTCTGATCATTCTTTTTACTCTTTCTAATATTCCCTTACATGTCCCCCTTCAGCAGTACAAGAAACGAAATTCAATACTATCTACATTCCTTTGGAATAATAAAATGCCTTATATGTCTCAAGTCAAGCTAAAGCAACATAAAGTCGGAGGTAGAGTACACTTTCCTGATTTCCCTAAGTATCATAAATCTTTCCTATTATGAGAGTCCTTTTATTGGATTGCACCCTCCTTGTTATACACTCCATTATGGGTTGATTTAGAACGAGATCTTTGATTTCCTTATTCTTTTTCAGAATTCCTGACTTTCATGCAAAAACCTCGAAAAATATCTAATCCTAATATCAATAATAAATGCAAACTTTAACTTCTGTAATTTCCTACTCTCCCACAGATCTACGCTCATTTCTTAATTCTACTATTTGGAATAACCATTTTATTCAGGTGAAGAAACATCCTATTAATTGGCATCCCTAGAGAACTACAGGGCACTTTTGGTTTCATCAATTATTTGATCGGATTCACTTCATACTTTTCCTCAAGTTCAGAAATTCTTTAGCCTTCCATCTAGTTCCCATGCCAAATTTCTTTTTCTACAGGAGGCTATAGTTCAAGCATTTAGGGCCATATGTAGGTAGCTAAATACCGGTCGGTAACGGCCGAAATTCGGTAAATATCCCGTTACCGACCGGTATTTAGTCAAGTGAGATGTAGGAGGCCAAAAACCAATTTTCGGTAAATATGAAGCGGTAAATACCGATTCATATTTACCGATTTCTAAAATACCGATTCATATTTACTGAATACATCTTTTCCGAATCGGTAAATATGAAGTGGTAAATATGAAGTGGTAAAACGGAAAAAGACATGTAGGTAAATTCAGTAATTAAGAAATCCATGAAATTCGGTAAGTAAGAGTCGGCAATTATCACAGATTGAAAGCAGGTGGTAAGCATCAACAGTGCATATAAGCAATCCCAAAATGCAACAGCGTGGACAACATGGCCGCTCTGTATGTCATTGCAAGGCGCCTACGTCTACAGGCAGCAGGTCTGAGGATTTGGAGACGGGAGGAACGCATCTACAGACAGCGCATCACACTCTTTCAACAGACTGATGCTGAGATACATGAAAGGTACAGGCTACACCCACAAACCATCATGGACCTGATAAGGGACCTGCACCCACTCCTGGACCAGCCAACAAGAAGGGCGCATGCCATACCACCACATGTGCAGGTGCTCTGCAGCCTACATCTACTCGCATCTGGCAGTTACCAGGGGGTGATAGCTGCGGTGGGCGGTGTATCCCAGAGTTGCCTGTCCCGTTTCTTCAGGAAGTTCCTGGATGCCATGATGCAGAGAATGCACCACTACATCAGCTTCCCAAACACACAGGCTGAACTGCAGAAAACTAAAACTGACTTTTATCACATGGCACAGTTCCCCCATGTCATTGGCTGTATTGATGGCACACACATCCCAATCTGCCCACCAGCTGCCACTGAACACATCTACAGGAACAGAAAGTTCACCCACTCCATCAATGTGCAGGTAATCTGCGATGCAGGGAACATCATCACTGATATTGTTGCGAAGTTTCCTGGGAGCACCCACGAATCCTACATCTTCCAGAACAGTGGGATCTACACACGACTGCTTGCCGGAGAATTTGGAGAAGGATACCTGCTAGGTAAGTAACAGTGACGCCCCATGATACTTGCAAATCATAGTGTATTGAGGCATGTGACTGATGGTTCCCTTTTACTCACCTAGGCGACAGTGCATATGCCGTGCGGTCATTCATCCTCACTCCCTACCTACACCCATCAACCCAGAGTGAGAGACGATACAACGTGGCACACAAATCTACACGCAACGTGGTGGAGCGCACGTTTGGACTATTGAAAAGCAGGTTCCGCTGCCTCCACAAGAGCGGAGGCGCACACCAGTACACACCCATCATCTGTTGCAAGATAATTGCCACTTGTGCAATGCTGCACAACCTTGCCACGAAGAGAGGTACAGAGGTGGAACTAACAGATTTTGAGGACAATGAGGATGAGTCAGGTCAGCCAGAGGCCAACGCAGCTGGAGTGCCAACAGCAACAGACGGGAGAGAGAGACGGGCAGAGATCACATGCAACTATTTTTGAGTAAGTAAGGGGACACAGCCAGTTGTTGGTTGTCATGACGTAGTTTAATAGTGCGGCACTACGCCACAACACCAAGAAAATGCCATTCTGGCAACATTGCGTAATGACTGCTAGCAAGTCCAGGGTTACGTCACCCAATTGTCTTAGGCTATGCCGTGCAGCATTACTGTTTGCGGCCACGCGCTACGGTGTGGGATGCCACGGATTGTGCCTCCTCACTAGTGGCAGCCCCATGCCGCCTGCTGCTCCTGCGTGTATCTGGGACCGGGGGGGTTATGCTGCTCCTGCTGCTGGTTTCGATGCTTTCCGCACCATCCCCAGCACCAGTTGTGGCCGCCTGGCTTGTCAATAGCACTTCCAGTGCACTTGTGACCTGCACCATCCCCCTAGAAACGTCGCTGCTGCAGAGTGTCAGGCCCTCCTGCATAGCCACAGAGCGCCTGCAGAGTAGTGACGTGGCAGTTGCCAGCCGGTTGAGTGCCCTGGTGTGACTGTCTCTCCTCTGCCGTTCCCGGCGCCGTGCAGCTCTGTCTGCATCATATTTGCTGCACAACAGCTTGATGGACTGGGACATGTCCCGAATGCCCGCTGCCATGTCAATCATCCCCACCGCCACAGCGCTGATGCCCCTGTCCATGTTGACAAAAGTGGCTTTCAGTCCCCGCATTTGCCGCTGAACTGACATCACTGCCTTTGTTTGCAGGCGCTGTATTTTCAGCATGCTGCCCTCGAGCCCCGAGAACACCCCATGGCTGTCAACGTGTGCTGGTGGACTCTGCACCCGCGACCTGCGGCGCCGTCTGGCACCCGTGTGTGCTCCCTCTGAGGTGGAGGGCACAGTGGCATGGCTCCCATCCTGGGGCATGGTGTTTGGATCCGGGCCCCTGCTGTCGTCAGATGAGGTCTCCAACACTCGCAACCTGGCAGCTGTACGCCTCCTCGACCTCACAAATGCAGGCGGTGATGTGGCCAGTGACTCAAGCATGAGTGGGGATTCTGGCTGTGGTAGTGGTGATGCTGGCTGTGGTAGTGGTGATGCTGGCTGTGGCAATGATATCTGGGCAGAACTTGTGCTGGCCAGCCCTGTACTGTCTTGCCGGTGTGCCCTCTCTCCTGTTGCAGTCCTGTGCGATGTTACATCTGTGGACAGAAATGCAACATCAGCTCAGTGTACCTGAAGGCCTGCATTGCAAGCATCACAATAAATTTCTGTAACACTCTCACATTGTCCTCTGCCTGCTTTTGGCTAATGTGTGTACCATGCCTTGTTGTTCTGTGCTATTCAGTTCATGGTTGGGGTTTCCCTGACTACATCTCCCATAATGCATTGCCAGTCTGCACTAACACATGGACTGGAGTGGGATACTCATTTCACAATGGGGGATGTGGGATAGGGGTAGGGGGGGCTACATTGCTGTGCATTCGTCTTACCTTGTTGGGTGGCGGCTCTGGCAGAGCTGT
The DNA here is from genome assembly GCF_964204655.1 of Triturus cristatus. Taxonomy (NCBI): domain Eukaryota; kingdom Metazoa; phylum Chordata; class Amphibia; order Caudata; family Salamandridae; genus Triturus; species Triturus cristatus. The sequence goes on along the minus strand of NC_140590.1, from coordinate 133,493,157 downwards.
CGGCATCCCCAAGCCCCACGACACTCTCGTGCTCTATTGTGGACTGCACCAGCTCCTCCAGTTCGGTAAGGGCAGGTGCCCTGTTACTCCCACCTCCTGTCCGGCTGGCCTCCTTCTGCAGTTCCCCATCTTCCTCTTTGTGACGATCCTCAGGTCGTACCAGCGCTTTTTAAGTACCTCAATGTCCCTGGGGGTCACTCCAACAGCATTGACCTGCGCCTGGATTCCAAGCCATATGGTCCGCTTCTCCGACTCTGGCACTTGCAGGGACTGCCTCCCAAACAGCTTCTGGTGCTGCTTCACCACCTCCTCCACTAGTACCTGGAGTTCCTTGGGGCTAAATTTTTGCTTTCTCCTCCTTTCCCCTCCATCTCTCTGTGTCTCCTGGCTGGACATTGTGAGTTTGAGCTGCACAATCAGGCACTGGCTCCCTGCCTCTCCTCTGCACTCCCAGCCTCTCCAGAGTCTGTTGATTGTTTGCACCTGCCTGGGTGTGGCCACTTCCTGGTTGGGTGGGGTTTGGTTGCACAGGCTTGGCTGTTTCATCCAGTCATGTGATTTCGTTTTTCCGATTCGGTAAATACCGATTCGGTATTTACCGAATCGGTAAATACCACCTCGGATTTTACCGATTCGGTAAATACCACCGCGGTATTTACCGATTCGGTAAATTCCGATTCTTGTATACCGAATGTTACCGAATCGGTAATTATTACCGAATGATTACCTACATATAACTTTCCGATTCTTAAATACCGATTCGGTAAAGTTCGGTATTTAAGAATCGGTAAATTATATTTACCTACATATGGCCCATAATCACTTCAAATCCATTCTGTCCTCTGGTACTTCATCATCTGCACAGTTGGCTACTATTTTAACTATGTATCCTAAGGCTTCCCTTATTTATTCTAATTTACTTGATGTTTTATTTTTAAATCCAAGTCTAAGACTGAAATTGCATGGGAGGCAGGGCCGGACTGGGAACTGAAAGCAGCCCTGGTAAATTTTGCCAGACCAGCCCCTGTCCGGCGCGTAGTGAGCGAGCGCAGTGAGCGAGCCCGACCGCTACTAAGAGGGTTTTGGGGGGATTCTCCCCCCAAGAAAATTTTGGAAAAAGACAGACCAAAAGGGTGAATTTTCAGCACATTTTTCATTACATATTCAATTGTATCAACTTTCAAAGCACAGTAAATAGTAGATGATCAATCAATCAATCATTCAATCAAAACATTTATAGAGCGCGCTACTCACCAGTGAGGGTCTCAAGGCGCTGAAAGGGGGGTTGCTGCTACTGCTCGAAAAGCCAGGTCTTGAGGAGTTTCCTGAAGGTGAGATGGTCCTGGGTTGTTCGTAGGTGTGCGGGGAGGGAGTTCCATGTTTTGGCTGCCAGGTAGGAGAACGATCTTCCTCCAGCGGTGGTTCTGCGAATCCGTGGAACGGTGGCAAGGGCGAGGCTGGCGGAGTGGAGCTGGCGGATGGGAGTGTAGAGCGAGAGGCGGTTGTTGAGGTATTCGGGGCCTATGTCGTGGAGCACTTTGTGTGCGTGTGTGAGGAGCCTGAATGTGATCCTTTTGTTGACGGGGAGCCAGTGCAGTTTTGTCAGGTGGGCGGATATGTGGCTGTGGTGAAGGATGCCGAGGATGAGTCGTGCGGAGGCGTTCTGTATGCGTTGTAGTCGTTTCTGAAGTTTGGCGGTGGTTCCTGCGTATAGGGCGTTTCCGTAGTCCAGTCGGCTGGTGACGAGGGCCTGGGTGACCGTCTTTCTGGTTTCGGTGGGGATCCACCGGAAGATCTTTCGGAGCATGCGCAGGGTGTTGAAACATGATGACGAGACGGCGTTGACTTGCTTGGTCATCGTGAGGGAGGAGTCCAGGATGAATCCCAGGTTGCGTGCGTGGTCCGAGGGTGTCGGTGCGGAGCCCAGTGCTGAGGGCCACCAGGAGTCGTCCCAGGCGGCTGGGGATTGTCCGAGGATGAGGACCTCCGTTTTGTCTGAGTTCAGCTTCAGGCGGCTGAGCTTCATCCATTCTGCGACGTCTTTCATTCCTTCCTGTAGGTTGGTTTTGGCGGTGGCTGGGTCTTTGGTGAGGGAGAGTATCAGTATCATTAACTTTATCCATACCCACCTGGAACCAAATCTGGATTAAAATGAGAAATTCCTACCGTGCAGCCGGTACCACCCAAACACTTTTTTAAATTTACAAAATACTTTTTATGACACCAGACACCCTTCATAAGATTAATCAGGATATCCCAGACACTTGTTGAACTAGTTGTATTTATTATCACAATTCTTTAAATGCTTCTTTTAGAAAGTTTTCATTTACATGTCCTGCACCATTTGTGCCTTCTGCAAGTGTCTTGGGTTACATAATTGTGAATGGCTATGCTGTTGGGCTTTGTGTATTGCTTGCGGGCAGTAACACGAAGAGGGCTTAGGTGTGAACAGTGTGGACCATCCTTGCCGAATCACTGGGGAATGGCTGTACCCGGCACCACTTATACTTCAAAGGACTTTACCTTCTACAAACCCAAAGGAATCTGACACCCGACCTGCCTTGCCTCTTGTCACCCCAGACAGTGTGGAGCATTGACAGTGGAAAGGGAAGAACGTTTCAGAACCAGATGGGGTGGTAGGACAGAAAGTATACCCACACAAATGGTGACACCAGGCTGGAACTCCAGAGCCACTCATCATAATGCTCTTGGGCCTGTGGAAGAACTGCCCTGCAGCTTGAAGGACTGCCTTGCTGTCTGAGAAGGATTATTGGACCTGCTTTCCTTCATCCCAAATTAACCAGAGTGACTCCAAGAGTCAGGTGACAGACCAACTGGATTGTGCTACAGGGACACAACAAGCTTCACAGGTCTCCCTACAACTGCCCAGCTGACCTGCTTGAACTGGACCTACCTGGACTTGCAACTATGACTTCCTGAGCTCTGCTGTCTTATGATGGAGTGAGTCCCTGATCTCAAAAGCTGCCTGCAGCTACTGAACCCTTGGCTCACATCGGAATGTACTTCGCCTGAAGAAAAGGTAAAAATTCTGAAGTTTGGGCTCCTTGTGACTGCCAGAGTCCTGTTTGTACTAAAACTCTGGTAACGATAGTCCCTGGTGACCAGCAATGCGAGAACTGCATTTTGCGCTACCTCAGCACCAGCCCGTGATGACCACCTATACAAAACTACAGCAATGGCCATATGAGAAGATTGACTGGCATCTCACGATAGAGCAACTATAGCCCATGATGCCTGATCTGCTTTTCACACTACAGTGATGACCGTCCACGATGCTCAGCCTTCTTCTTGCGGCCTCCTCTATGTCAGCCATAGGGTGGTCTTCCCCCAAACCTGTTACCTGTTTCTTTCCATTTTGGCTAGTATTTGTTTTTGTTGCCCATCCTCCATTGCAGTTTTGAACTTCTTACTACTTTCACCCGGTCTCGCATAACCAGATAACCGCAAGTGAAGTTTTGTGCTTTTTGGACATATTTCTCACTTAAATTTGTAAAAATTCATGACTCCGGTTCTAATGATTTGTTTTTTCGTTGTTTTGGTTTAAAATATTATATTAAAAAAATTACTCTACTTTTCTAAACTGGTGTGGGATTGTTCTCCGGTTTTTGCTTTCACTTTATTATTGTCTGTGTGCTACATAAATACTTTGCACATTGCCTCTAAATTAACCCTGACGGCTTTTTGTGCCAAGCTACCCAGGGTAAGCACAGGTTACATAAGTGACTTTTGGGGTTCACCCCACCAGGGATTATGGCTGTTGCTTTACCGGGGCACACACTTCAGTCAACCTGTAACCCAATTTATTGTGGTGTGTTTTCACTTTATTACTGTTCGCCTCTACAGTAAGCTTGACTGATTTGTGCCTTGGATTAGCCCAAGAGGATTACAGTGGCATCAATTGCTACCTTTGGTTGAAAGAATTACAGATTGCCATAATCCAGACCTCATGATTGTGCACTGTGGTGGAAATTACCATGGCACAAATACTAAGGTTGGGCTGGAAATCCTAATGAAGGATACCTTTGGTTTGCCATAGGGTTAAGCACAGGTTAATTTAGCAACTTTTTAGCTTCACACTGACAAGAATTGTGGTTGATGCCTGTTGGAAGGCGGACCCCGAGGAGTCGGTGAGACCACCAAGGGGGGCCCTCTCACTGCACGAAGTAGCCGAGCGCTGCCGAGAAGTCTCCTGAGAGATCCTTCTCCTATCACGTACTAGCACAGTAACACCACCACACCGGACTCAAGGAGGTTGTCTCAAGACAAGCAATTCTTTATCAGCAATAAAAAGGTTACGAGGTCAATATTTACACGAAGGGATCGAGGGATCCACCAAAAGTCTCAGTGTCTCTTTGGAAGGGTAGGGGTAGCGGGACAGTCTTTGGCAGGAGTGCGGTACGAGGGTACCTGGGGCCCAGTTCTTATCCTCAAGCTGGAGGACCTCCGGATCTCGGATGGGTCGAGCCGCGACGGCGTCAGCAGGGCTCTGGCGTACAGTTCGTGGAGAGCCGCGATTCAATCAGCAGGGCTCTTAAGATGGTTTCTGCTCAGCTCGAGCCGCAACGTCGTCAGCAGGGCTCCGAGGAAGGTTTCAGCGAGGTTGGGCCGCGACAGCGTCAGCAGGGCTCCGATGTTCCAGGTGGTTCAGAAAGGGTTCACAAGAAGGAGCCGCGACGCAGTCAGCAGGGCTCGTGATGGCTCCGACAAGAGTTCTTCTCCGTAGGGTCAGCCGCGATTCAATCAGCAGGGCTCTCGACTCCGGGATACAACTCCCGAGCTGTGGTGGGGTCGCCCCAGATATAGGTCTGGAGCCCTTTGATGTCCGGACCTATGCGCCCGAGGGGGCGGAGTGGCCGGGTGGAGGTGGCCAGACGCCCAGCAGGAGAGGCGCCAGGCCCATGGGAGTTGCAGGGCGATCACACCTCAAGAGGGGAGGACAGTTGGGGGTCCCATCGATACTGTCCTCCGCCGGGGGCGATGAATGGTTCCTGCGGCACCCCCTGGCTAGTTCGTGGTGCCTCGATGTCGGGGCTTCGCTGGGGTCGAGGCCGGGTTGAGCGGGGTCGCGCCGGCTGGTGCACGGTGTGACGTGGATGCCAACAAGATGGCGGAGCCACGAGGAGTATGCGACCACGTGCAGCTCCGGGTGAAGGGCCTTGGTGCAGTTCAGACGGGTGGCCCGTGACGGCCGGGGCGGGGAACGGGCCCAATCCAGGGGGTTAAGGACCACGCCACGAGGCCGGGTCCAACAGGCGTCCCCCCCAGCCGAAGGCATGGAGAGTCACCCATCTCCTTGGGGATTCTCCTCGTCAAGGCGGAAGAAGCGGGACAGGCCGTCGGCGTTGGCGTGGTCATTGCCGGGCCGGTGTTCGACGTCAAAGTCCATCCCTTGTAGCGAGATGGACCATCGCAGCAGCTTGGGGTTCTCGCCCCGCATTCGCATTAACCATTGCAAGGGCCGGTGGTCGGTCTGGACCCGGAAGTGGGCGCCAAAGAGGTAGGGCCGGAGCTTCTTGAGGGCCCACACCACAGCGAAGGCCTCACGCTCAATAGTGCTCCAGCGTTGCTCTCGGGGCAGTAGTCGTCGGCTGATGAAGGCCACTGGTCGGTCGAGCCCCTTTTCGTCGGCTTGGGATAGGACGGCCCCGATCCCATACTCGGAGGCGTCCGTCTGTACCACGAACTCCTTCTGGTAGTCCGGGGCCTGCAGCACCGGAGCAGTACACATGGCTGTTTTTAGGGTGTCGAAGGCTGTTTGGCAGCGGGGTGTCCAGTGTACCTTCTTGGGCTGCTTTTTGGACGTTAACTCTGTGAGGGGGCCAACAATGCTCCCATAGTCCCGGATAAACCGCCGGTAGTATCCGGTGAGGCCCAGGAAGGCCCGGACAGCGGTCTGGGTAGTGGGGGTTCCCAGGTCTGGATGGCATCTATCTTCGCTTGGAGGGGGGCCACCTGCCCGCTCCCCACTTGATGGCCCAGGTAGGTCACGGATCCGTGGCCGATTTGACATTTGCTGGCCTTGATTGTGAGCCCGGCCTGCTGGAGGGCGGCCAGGACGGCCTTCAGGTGAAGGAGGTGCTCGGCCCAGTGGTTGCTGTACACGGCAATGTCATCTAAGTAGGCCGCGCTGAAGGCCTCAAGCCCGGCCAAAACCTTGTTCACCAGTCTTTGGAAGGTGGCCGGGGCGTTCTTCATTCCGAAGGGCATCACCCGAAAGTGGTAATGCCCATCCGGAGTCGAAAAGGCGGATCTTTCTTGGGCGCCGGGGGTGAGCTGGATTTGCCAGTACCCGGCGGTGAGGTCCAGCGTGCTCAAGTAGCGAGCGGCCCCTAGGCGGTCGATGAGTTCGTCGGCCCGGGGTATCGGGTGTGCGTCTGTCTTGGTTACTGCATTCAGGGCTCGGTAGTCCACACAGAATCGCAACTCCGGGGGTGACCGGGAGCTGCGGCCTTGGGCACCAGGACGACAGGGCTGGCCCACGGGCTGTCGGAAGGCTCGATGACCCCCAGGGCCAGCATCTTCGCTACTTCGGCCTGGATGCAGGCCCGCACTCGGTCAGGCACCCGGTAGGCTCTGTGTCGTATGGGGGGGCTCTCCCCGGTGTCGACGTCGTGGACGCACCAGTGAGTCGCCCCCGGGGTGAGAGAGAAGAGGGCTGCGTAGTCCCGCAGTAATTGCTGGCAGTCGTTGCGCTGTTCCGGGGTCAGGGACGAGGCGAGTTGGACCCCTTCGATCGATCCATCGTGAATGTCGGATTGCAAGAGGTCGGGCAAGGGCTCGGAGTCGTCCTCGCCCCCCTCGTCGGTCGCCAGCAGCAGGCTCAGTTCGGTCCGGGCGAAGTGGGGTTTTAGCCTGTTAGCATGTAGGACCCGGAGGGGGTTCCGGGGGGACTCCAGATCGACCAGGTAGGTGACGGGACTTTTCTTCTCCACCACCTTGAAGGGCCCAGTCCACTTGTCCTGGAGGGCGCCGGGTTCGACCGGGGCCATGACCCATACTTTCTGACCTGGCTCGAATTCTACAGTAGAGGTGTTGCGATCGTACCACCGCTTCATGTCCTCCTGGCTGGCCTCGAGGTTGGCTTCGGCCATGGCTCGGAACTTGCGGGTCTGGTTTCGGAGGGTCAGGAGGTATCGGTAGACGTCAGGAGGGGCGCCTCGGGGCTTCATCTCCCAGCCCTCCTTGACCAGGCTGAGCGGTCCGCGGACCGGGTGTCCATACAATAGTTCAAACGGGCTGAACCCCAGGGACTTCTGCGGGACCTCCCGATAGGCAAACAGGAGGCAGGGCAGCAGGACATCCCATTTCCGCCTGAGGGGTTCTTCCAGGCCCTGGATCATCCCTTTTAATGTTCGGTTGAACCGCTCAACCAGTCCGTTCCCCTGAGGGTGATAGGGGGTCGTGAACTTGTATGTGACCCCGCACTGTTGCCACAGGGACCGCATGTACCTGGAGATAAAGTTCGTGCCGCGGTCGCTCACCACTTCGCTGGGGAATCCCACTCGGGAGAAGATCCCCATCAAGGCCCGGCCTACCACAGGGGCCGTTATAGTTCTTAGCGGGGCCGCCTCCGGGTACCTGGTGGCGTGGTCCACGAGGACCAGGATGAAGCGGTGGCCCAGGGCGGTTTGGGGGTCCAGGGGTCCCACAATATCGATTCCGACCCGCTCGAACGGGGTGCTGACGGCGGGAAAGGGCTGGAGGGGGGCCTTGACCCGACCCCCCGTCTTTCCGCTGGCTTGGCAGGTCTGGCAGGACCGGCAGTGGTTGTCCACATCTCTCCGCATCCGGGGCCAGTAGAAGTGGGTCACCAGACGACTGTACGTTTTGTCTTGCCCCAAGTGTCCGGCGAGGGGTACGTCATGGGCCAGGTTGAGAAGGAACTCCCGGAAGCGGAGGGGGACCACCAACACGCGGCTGGCCCAGAGTTCTGCTACTTTCTGTTCACTGTACAACAGGCCCTCGGCCCAGTAGATCCAGTGGGTGCCGGTCTGGTCACCGTTGGCTTGCGCGGTCGCCTGTTGTCGGACCCCTTCGAGAGAGGGACAGGACTGTTGCTCTTGCTGGAACTGCTCTCGGGTGGGGCCCCCTTCGTGTTGCCATGGCGTCGGTTCTGGTAGGGCGCTCAGAGAAGCCATCCCTTCGGGGGAGGATTCGCTGGGCCCAGGGTCGGTGTCCGCCTCCTCCTCGCTGCTGGTGGGAGGGGGTGTGAGCCCCTCGGGTTGGGCGGTCCCGGAGGTCGAGGATGAGCGGGGGGCCTGGGCGGTCATGGACCGGGTGATGGCGCAGGCCCAATCAGCCAGTCCCAACATTCGGAGGTGCTCTCGTCGTTCTACTTGAGCCCAGGGGGAACTTTCCAAGTCGTTCCCCAGGAGGCAGTCGACCGGGGCGTCGTCGCGCACTGTCACCTTCAGCAGGCCCGTCACCCCTCCCCACTCGAAGGGGACCAGGGCCATCTGGCATAGGCTTTCACTGTTGTCGGCCGTCCGTACGGGGCACAGCACATTCGGTAGAATCTGTTCAGGGGTCACCAGGTGGCAGCGGACAGCGGTGATACTGGCGCCTGTGTCGCGAAGGGCTTCGGCCCGTTGTCCGTTGACCGTGACCTGCTGCCGGTACTTCTGGGTGTTGGTTGGGATGGGGGTGCAGGGTACCATCTCTCGGCTACCCAGGCAGACCAGGGACATGGCTGCCGGCTCCCACTCAGTGTTCTCTCGGTCGAGGGCCTCCTCTTCCTCTTCTCCTCCCCCCAAGGCGGCGGCTGTCAGCTGCCGGGGCGGGGGCCCGCCGGCCCCGTTTCTTCGGTTCAGAGGGCAGGCCGGATCGCTGGCAAAGTGTCCGGTTTGTTGGCAGCCATAGCAGGTCACTGGTGGCCGTGGTCCGGGTCGGGCCGGGCCCACCCTTCGAGCTAGGCTCGGGGAGAGATGTGGCTGCGGTGGCCCTCGAGGGGGGCTCCTGGGGGCCCCGGCGGGAGGGTCTCGGTTCCTGTTCGGCCCTCCCCCCCCACCGCGCTGGCGTGGGGGTCCGTTGGGGTTCCTCTGGTACTCCCCCATTGAGCTCCGGGGGACCCGGGAGTTGACCCATCGATCGGCCTCGACGGCAAGTTTTCGCGGGTCGGTCATTTTGCTGTCGAGGAGGTGCTGTCTCAGTTCCACGAAGCAATTGTTGGAAAGATGTTCCCACACGATGAGGTCGACCAGCTGCCCGTAGGTGTTTACTTTGCTTCCTTTGATCCACCCTTCTAGGGCCCGACTGAAAAAGTCCACATATTCCACCCATGTGGTACCCGGGATTTTCTTGCAGTCTCTGAACCGCTTCCGCTGTTAGCCCGTAGCGGGTGAGCAGGGCCTCCTTCATGTGATCGTAGGAGGTCATCACCTCCTCCGGTAGCTGGAGTAGCGTGTCCCGCCCTTCACTCAGGAATCGCCCCCACAGGCCTGCGCCCCAGTCTTTTCGGGGCACCCGATGGGAGGTCATGGCCACCTCGTAGGCCTTAAACCATTGTTGGATGTCGTCATTCTTGTAATACTCCTTGACGACCTCTTTCGGGATATGTACCTTGGCCTCGGGAGGCGGTAGAGTGTTTCTAGTACTGGGGGTGTCGGTCCCTCCGTTCTTGGCCTTGATCTCGAGCTCCTTGAGACTGCGCTCGTGCTCAAGAGTTAGTTTCTTTTCCTCCAACTCCCGGTGTCGTCTCTTCTCTTCTATCTCTTCTTGAAGGCGTAGCTGCTCGAGGGCCAGTTTTTTTTCTGCCAGCTGGAGTTCGCCGTCCAGCCGCAGTCGGGCGAGCTCTAGCTCGTGGCTCCGGACCTTTTCCCGCTCTCGTATTTCTTCTTCGGAGAGGCCGGTTTCTAGGCTCTTTCTTCCTCCGGTTGCCGGAGTCAGTGCGGTTGCTGTGGTCTCCGTCAGGGGCAAGGGCCCTTCTTCCTGGGAGGGGCCTGCCCCGGCCTCCAACCATGCCCTCAGAGCTTTCTGCATCTCTTCTTTGGTACCTAGGCTGGTGGTTGCAATGCCTTTGTCTTTGCAGAACTGTTTTAATTCTTTGTGCGTATATTCTTCCAGCCGTTCGGGCTGGAACTCCATTGTCGCGTTGTTTTCCTGGCTGCTCATGATGCTATTCGTTTGGATGGGTAGCTAGTGGGTACTGGCTGGTACGTACTGCGTTCGGCTCGGATCGCGCCGCTGGCCACCAAATGTTGGAAGGCGGACCCCGAGGAGTCGGTGAGACCACCAAGGGGGGCCCTCTCACTGCACAAAGTAGCCGAGCGCTGCCGAGAAGTCTCCTGAGAGATCCTTCTCCTATCACGTACTAGCACAGTAACACCACCACACCGGACTCAAGGAGGTTGTCTCAAGACAAGCAATTCTTTATCAGCAATAAAAAGGTTACGAGGTCAATATTTACACGAAGGGATCGAGGGATCCACCAAAAGTCTCAGTGTCTCTTTGGAAGGGTAGGGGTAGCGGGACAGTCTTTGGCAGGAGTGCGGTACGAGGGTACCTGGGGCCCAGTTCTTATCCTCAAGCTGGAGGACCTCCGGATCTCGGATGGGTCAAGCCGCGACGGCGTCAGCAGGGCTCTGGCGTACAGTTCGTGGAGAGCCGCGATTCAATCAGCAGGGCTCTCAAGATGGTTTCTGCTCAGCTCGAGCCGCGACGTCGTCAGCAGGGCTCCGAGGAAGGTTTCAGCGAGGTTGGGCCGCGACAGCGTCAGCAGGGCTCCGATGTTCCAGGTGGTTCAGAAAGGGTTCACAAGAAGGAGCCGCGACGCAGTCAGCAGGGCTCGTGATGGCTCCGACAAGAGTTCTTCTCCGTAGGGTCAGCCGCGATTCAATCAGCAGGGCTCTCGACTCCGGGATACAACTCCCGAGCTGTGGTGGGGTCGCCCCAGATATAGGTCTGGAGCCCTTTGATGTCCGGACCTATGCGCCCGAGGGGGCGGAGTGGCCGGGTGGAGGTGGCCAGACGCCCAGCAGGAGAGGCGCCAGGCCCATGGGAGTTGCAGGGCGATCACACCTCGAGAGGGGAGGACAGTTGGGGGTCCCATCGATACTGTCCTCCGCCGGGGGCGATGAATGGTTCCTGCGGCACCCCCTGGCTAGTTCGTGGTGCCTCGATGTCGGGGCTTCGCTGGGGTCGAGGCCGGGTTGAGCGGGGTCGCGCCGGCTGGTGCACGGTGTGACGTGGATGCCAACAAGATGGCGGAGCCACGAGGAGTATGCGACCACGTGCAGCTCCGGGTGAAGGGCCTTGGTGCAGTTCAGACGGGTGGCCCGTGACGGCCGGGGCGGGGAACGGGCCCAATCCAGGGGGTTAAGGACCACGCCACGAGGCCGGGTCCAACAATGCCTGAGTGGGGCTTCCATCCCCTTCGACCAATATCTCAATTTCTTACAAGCCTCCTACTTAAAATGCTTCCAAGAGTGACTGCATCCCAGTTAATCTTGCATTAACAACATCAATTATTTTTATCCAACCCAGAGTCCGTTGTAAAGGAGGTGAGGGAAAGAAAGGGTGCAGTGACAGCCTGCCCTGTCTTAAAAAAGTGTACCCTGCTTCCCTTTTTAGCTACCTCATGATGAGAGGTGCTCTGAACTCAGGGTCAATTTTCACTGAGCCTTTGAAAGATAATGTGCGTGGCTGCAGTGACTGTGGCGAGATAAACATTACAACAGCTAAATGTTTTCAGTCCAGTAAATATGCAGAACGAATCTGACCAAACACACTTTTGTAAACTCACCACCTAGCACTTTTTCACTTGAAATGGATTTTGGTGTAAAATGAATGTCCGATTATTTGAGAAGTGCCCTTGTGGTGTGTTGCTGTGAACATTATTAGTCAGTTATAGTCCACATCTGAGCATGAAATCAGGTTATCAGTAATGATGTCAGTCTGGGCAGCACTCGTGATTTTGATTGGTAGTGTGAATATCAGGATGCATTGATTATTGCCCTTACATGCAAAGTTTAGAATTAATGAGTGATGAAGTAAATCTGAACATGCACCATGGAAGAGTGAGTGATGGTGACTCGTTGCATATGTACTAAGGCTAAATGATGTGGTATGTCTGAATATGCACTATTGTTTACTGATGATGTGACAAGGGAGAACACCCACTTACAGATTATATTAGGACTAATTGGTGATGATTCAAATCAGACCACTCAGTCAATATGTCAGAGTGACGGTGCACATCTAAACATGTATGAAGGGTAACATGGTAATGGGGCGAATCTCATCCTGTGTTTAGGATTAATAAATAATAATGAAAAACTGAAATTACGCTAAGAATTATTGTGTTATTGTGTCATTTGGCAAGTTTAACTTAACCCCTTCGCTGCTAGGCCTTTTCCCCTCCTGTGCTAAGCCTTTTTTGGGCTATTTGGGGTAGTGCGCGCTTAGGCCCCTGTAACATTTTGACCACATTAGCTATCCACGCCAAATTTGCGTCCTTTTCTTCCAACATCATGGGAATTCTAAAGGTACCCAGGGTTTGTGGATTCTCCTAGAGGGTTCCCTGGAATTAGTCAAAATACAACAAAATTTTGGTTTTTTTGTGAAAAATGGGAAAAACGGGCTGCAAATGAAAGCTTCTGGGTTTTTCTCTGCAAATGCTATCAAAAAAGGGTTTGTGGGGCTGAAATCACCATTTCTCCAGCTTTTAGGGAATGACAGAATTTTGTCAGAAAACCAACATTTTTCACACAGTTTTGACATTTTTCTGGGACATACCCTATTTTTGCTATTTTTTGTGCTTTCAACCTCCTTCCAGTTAATGGTAGAAATGGGTACAAAAACAATAATGGATCCTAGAAAGCTATACATTTTTTAAAAGTAGACAAAATTCTGAATTCAGCAAGGGGTCATTTGTGTAGATCCATCAAGGTTTCTTTATAGAAACTACCAGTTAAATATAGGAAAAATTAAAAATTAGTTGAAAAAAGCAGCCTTTTGAGTCAATGTTTTCACCTGTAACTTCTTCTAATTATGACATCTCTTAGAAAGCAATGTACCGTTACATCCACTGGACCTTCCTGGTTGTGGGGATATATAGGACTTGTAGGTTCACCAAGAGCCCAAGGAACCCAGAGTAAAAAACTGAGCAGCATTTTGTAATGGTTTTTTTTTTAGTTCTGGGTATATAGCAATTATAGTGTGAAAATGTATACATGGAAAAATTGGTATGAAAAACACCTTTGTATTTCTGAAATGGGAACAAATTACAGAGTTTAGAAACAGTGTATATTTGCACTTTTTCGAAATTGGGAATACTCATACTTGCATGACAATTATTGGTCATTTTTCAAAATGACTTTTTTTTTACACAATGTCTTTCATTTGGAAGGGAGAAAGGCATCAAAAATCAATAGGTAATAACAGTTGCTTTACAAATCTGAACTACCCTAAGTCTCCCGATAAAAACGGTACCTCACTTGTGTGGGTAGGCATAGTGCCCACGACAGGAAGTGGCTCAAAACCTAAGGTGAACACACCACATTTTCACACTGAAAATTTACACATTTTTTGCGAAGAGTCTAGCTGTAGTTTTTGAAACCTAGCCCTGCCGGCACCTAGGGAAACCTAGCAAACCTATACATTTTTGAAAACTAGACACCCAGGGGAATCCAGGATGGGGTGACTTGACTGCCTCCCACCAGGTTCTGTTACCCAGAATCCCTTGCAAACCTAAAAAATTGCCAAAAAAAACAAATTTTCCCCACATTTCTGTGGTGGAAAGTTCTGGAATCTTCGTGGATCCACAAATTTCCACCCACCCCGCGTTCCCCAAAGTCCTACGAGAAAAACGGTACCTCACTTGTGTGGGTCGGCCTAGTGCCCACAACAAGAAACGGCGCAAAACGCAACGTGGTCACACCTCAATTTTGCAGTGAAAAATGACCCTTTTTTGGCAAAGGGACTAGCTGTAGTTTTTGAACCCTAGCCCTGCCAGCACCTTGGGAAACCTAGCAAACCTATACATTTTTGAAAACTAGACACCCAGGGGAATCCAGGATGGGGTGACTTGACTGCCTCCCACCATGGTCTGTTACCCAGAATCCCTTGCAAACGTAAAAAATTGACAAAAAAAACACATTTTCCCCACATTTCTGTGGTGGAAAGTTCTGGAATCTGCTTGGATCCACAAATTTCCACCCACCCCGCGTTCCCCAAAGTCCTACAAGAAAAATGGTACCTCACTTGTGCGGGTCGGCCTAGTGCCCGCGACAGGAAACGGCGCAAAACGCAACGTGGTCACACCTCAATTTTGCAGTGAAAAATGACCCTTTTTTGGCAAAGTGACTAGCTGTAGTTTTTGAACCCTAGCCCTGCCGGCTCTTAGGGAAACCTAGCAAACCTATACATTTTTGAAAACTAGACACCCAGGGGAATCCAGGATGGGGTGACTTGACTGCCTCCCACCATGGTCTGTTACCCAGAATCCCTTGCAAACGTAAAAAAATGACAAAAAAAACACATTTTCCCCACATTTCTGGGTGGAAAGTTCCGGAATCTGCATGGATCCACAAATTTCCACCCACCCTGCGTTCCCCAAAGTTCTACGAGAAAAATGGTACCTCACTTGTGCGGGTCGGCCTAGTGCCCGCGACAGGAAACGGCGCAAAACGCAACGTGGTCACACCTCAATTTTGCAGTGAAAAATGACCCTTTTTTGGCAAAGTGACTAGCTGTAGTTTTTGAACCCTAGCCCTGCCGGCACTTAGGGAAACCTAGCAAACCTATACATTTTTGAAAACTAGACACCCAGGGGAATCCAGGATGGGGTGACTTGACTGCCTCCCACCATGGTCTGTTACCCAGAATCCCTTGCAAACGTAAAAAAATGACAAAAAAAACACATTTTCCCCACATTTCTGGGATGGAAAGTTCTGGAATCTGCGTGGATCCACAAATTTACACCCACCCCGCGTTCCCCAAAGTCCTACGAGAAAAATGGTACCTCACTTGTGCGGGTCGGCCTAGTGCCCGCGACAGGAAACGGCGCAAAACGCAACGTGGTCACACCTCAATTTTGCAGTGAAAAATGACCCTTTTTTGGCAAAGTGACTAGCTGTAGTTTTTTAACCCTAGCCCTGCCGGCACTTAGGGAAACCTAGCAAACCTATACATTTTTGAAAACTAGACACCCAGGGGAATCCAGGATGGGGTGACTTGACTGCCTCCCACCATGGTCTGTTACCCAGAATCCCTTGCAAACGTAAAAAAATGACAAAAAAACACATTTTCCCCACATTTTTGGAATGGAAAGTTCTGGAATCTGCGTGGATCCACAAATTTACACCCACCCCGCGTTCCCCAAAGTCCTACGAGAAAAATGGTCCCTCTCTTGTGCGGGTCGGCCTAGTGCCCGCGACAGGAAACGGCGCAAAACGCAACGTGGTCACACCTCAATTTTGCAGTGAAAAATGACCCTTTTTTGGCAAAGTGACTAGCTGTAGTTTTTGAACCCTAGCCCTGCCGGCACTTAGGGAAACCTAGCAAACCTATACATTTTTGAAAACTAGACACCCAGGGGAATCCAGGATGGGGTGACTTGACTGCCTCCCACCATGGTCTGTTACCCAGAATCCCTTGCAAACGTAAAAAAATGACAAAAAAAACACATTTTCCCCACATTTCTGGGATGGAAAGTTCTGGAATCTGCGTGGATCCACAAATTTCCACCCACCCCGCGTTCCCCAAAGTCCTACGAGAAAAATGGTACCTCACTTGTGTGGGTCGGCCTAGTGCCCGCGACAGGAAAGGACGCAAAACCCAACGTGGTCACACCTCAATTTTGCAGTGAAAAATGACCCTTTTTTGGCAAAGGGACTAGCTGTAGTTTTTGAACCCTAGCCCTGCCAGCACCTTGGGAAACCTAGCAAACCTATACATTTCTGAAAACTAGACACCCGGCGGCTTCCAGGGAGGTATGGCTTGCGTGGATCCCCCAACGTTTCCTTACCCAGAATCCTCTGCAAACCTCAATTTTTGCTGAAAAAATCACTTTTTTCACACATTTTGGTGTGGGAAAGTAGTGGCATCACCGGGCTCACACAAATTTACCACCACCCAGCGTTCCCCCAGGTCTCCCGGTAAAAATGGTGCCTCACTTGTGTGGGAGGCCCAAGTACCCGCGGCAGGCAAGAGCCCAAAACGTAGTGAGGCGACATCAAAATGGCCTATCGCAAAACCACCTGGTTTTGCAAGGGGGGTCACTTTGGTTTTTGGCCCGGTGCGCGGCGGCCATCTAGGGAAACCTACCAAACCCATGCATTTCTGAAAACTAGACACCCGGCGGCTTCCAGGGAGGTATGGCTTGCGTGGATCCCCCAACGTTTCCTTACCCAGAATCCCCTGCAAACCTCAATTTTTGCTGAAAAAATCACTTTTTTCACACATTTTGGGGTGGGAAAGTAGTGGCATCACCGGGCTCACACAAATTTACCACCACCCAGCGTTCCCCCAGGTCTCCCGGTAAAAATGGTGCCTCACTTGTGTGGGAGGCCCAAGTACCCGCGGCAGGCAAGGGCCCAAAACGTAGTGAGGCGACATCAACATTGCCGATAGTTAGCTGGACATTTCACTCGTAAAAAACCAATGAAATTCCCCCGTTATAGTTAGTTCAGCTAACTATAACTCGCGCGCCCGCAATCCACTGCTGATGACGTCATATATTACATCACTCATGACATGGTCAGTGACATCACTCATGACATCACTGATGACATCTCAAATGACATCACTGATGACATCACTGATGACGCCATCCATGTGATAAATTACCACATCTTCTCACACCGTAATATAACCTTTGATACACCGACTCAAAATTTAAGAGTTCCATTCTCAAAACCATACATACTGCAATACCAATAACTACATACCCACTTATTAACTCTTAGGTCTACATACACCTCCACTCATTCACCTGTACAGTCAGTCATACTTACAGTCACTCCATACAAAACTATCATATGCATTTATACACCTATATAGACACTCACACACTACCAATCATCCATAGAGGTACTCTCACACCTACTCAGTCATGCAAATAATCACACTCCCATTTACTCACCCATGCGGTTATACACACTCAAGTTCACTTACTCATAAAAATAGTATCACATTCTTTCGCTCTTATAGAATCATTGATACAAGCACACACTCATCCATACAGTCACTCTCACAATCACACACTCTCACATCTACCCACTTATATACTCTTACACGCATATATACTGCCTTTCACATATGTAGTTAGTCACAAATGTACCACTGAGATATACATTCAATCCCTAACACACCCATACATACACTCACTCAACCATACAGTCCATCACAGATGCACTTTTAAAACCATGCACCCATAGAATCACCCACTCACACATCTACGCATAGAGTCACACACACCCTACCCACACAAACACTCAGGAACCCATACAGATACTGAGACAAGCAATCAATAACTCATATAGACACTTATATAGGTATTCACAAAACCATGCCGCCACTTATACACCAACATACAGACACATACAAACATTTACACAGTTTAGTCACTAGTCTGCAGTAAGATACATTTAATGACTCACTTATAGAGTCAGTTACGCACCATAGAAAATCATCCATTTACACACTTGTACACCCACTCATTCTTCAACAGGCCTTTCCCTATATATATTAAACATATTAAAATCGTTCAGAAACACATACTCCTATCCCTCCCATTCCAACCGCCAAAGATAGGAACCTCGGTATCGCTTTCGACGAAGGTTTACACTTCATGGATCACGCCAATAAAACAGTTTCCACAGCACATCTAAAACTAAAGATGATCAGAAAAATTCGACCTTTTCTCCCGGAGTCGGACATCAAAACTCTGGTCACCTCCCTAGTATTCTCCGCTCTGGATTACTGCAATGGCCTCTTTCTTAACGCTCAATCCAGAGTAATAACCAAACTACAAACTATCCAGAACGCAGCAGCATGCCTGCTTTCAGGAAAAACAAAATATGAATCAATATCAAGAAGCATAAAGGATTACCACTGGCTCACCGTTCGAAACAGAATCCATTTCAAGTCGCTTTGTATCGTGTTCAAAGCGCTCAATAATCAAGGACCTTACTTTTTGAAAGAGCAGCTGCAACTGTACAAACCTAGCAGAGCGTTACGTTCAGCCACCCTCGGCCAACTGGTCATTCCTCGTACAAAGACGGTATCCTGGGGTGACCGACACTTCCTGGTGGCAGCCCCAAAGCTCTGGAACACTCTACCCCTAAACATCAGGCAGAGCCCCTCCCTCCTTCACTTCCGTAAGCTCCTAAAAACTTGGCTGTTCGATCAATGATTCTTCCATCCCCACGTTTCTCACCACAAGTAACTAGTTTCTTAGCGCCAAGACGCCCTAGGGTATATGCTGCGCTTTATAAATATTAAAAATAAATAAATAAATACTCAATGGATGATGTCATCAGTGATGTCATCAGTGATGTCATTTGAGATTACATCAGATTGGTCGCACACTGCTACACCTACCAGTCGTGTTCCCCCAATGAAAATGGTCCCTGAAGGTCAGCGTCGGCGGATACACCTATGCTCAAGAGTGCGTGCAAGTATGCGTGGCGTGTGCCATCCCTGGACACGTGTTTCGAGGTAGTTGCCTCTCGTCAGCAGGGAGTAGGAAAATGAGAGTGGGGTTGCTGTGTAAGCTGCTAAAAACATAATCAGGTCTAGTACCTCTCTTAGCGCGCAGGTGCGTAACCATGAGTCCGTCGACTCCACCGGCTCAAGGGAGCCTGAATATAAAGTTACATCAGATTGGTCGCACACTGCTACACCTACCAGTCGTGTTCCCCCAATGAAAATGGTCCCTGAAGGTCAGCGTCGGCGGATACACCTATGCTCAAGAGTGCGTGCAAGTATGCGTGGCGTGTGCCATCCCTGGACACGTGTTTCGAGGTAGTTGCCTCTCGTCAGCAGGGAGTAGGAAAATGAGAGTGGGGTTGCTGTGTAAGCTGCTAAAAACATAATCAGGTCTAGTACCTCTCTTAGCGCGCAGGTGCGTAACCATGAGTCCGTCGACTCCACCGGCTCAAGGGAGCCTGAATATAAAGTTACATCAGATTGGTCGCACACTGCTACACCTACCAGTCGTGTTCCCCCAATGAAAATGGTCCCTGAAGGTCAGCGTCGGCGGATACACCTATGCTCAAGAGTGCGTGCAAGTATGCGTGGCGTGTGCCATCCCTGGACACGTGTTTCGAGGTAGTTGCCTCTCGTCAGCAGGGAGTAGGAAAATGAGAGTGGGGTTGCTGTGTAAGCTGCTAAAAACATAATCAGGTCTAGTACCTCTCTTAGCGCGCAGGTGCGTAACCATGAGTCCGTCGACTCCACCGGCTCAAGGGAGCCTGAATATAAAGTTACATCAGATTGGTCGCACACTGCTACACCTACCAGTCGTGTTCCCCCAATGAAAATGGTCCCTGAAGGTCAGCGTCGGCGGATACACCTATGCTCAAGAGTGCGTGCAAGTATGCGTGGCGTGTGCCATCCCTGGACACGTGTTTCGAGGTAGTTGCCTCTCGTCAGCAGGGAGTAGGAAAATGAGAGTGGGGTTGCTGTGTAAGCTGCTAAAAACATAATCAGGTCTAGTACCTCTCTTAGCGCGCAGGTGCGTAACCATGAGTCCGTCGACTCCACCGGCTCAAGGGAGCCTGAATATAAAGTTACATCAGATTGGTCGCACACTGCTACACCTACCAGTCGTGTTCCCCCAATGAAAATGGTCCCTGAAGGTCAGCGTCGGCGGATACACCTATGCTCAAGAGTGCGTGCAAGTATGCGTGGCGTGTGCCATCCCTGGACACGTGTTTCGAGGTAGTTGCCTCTCGTCAGCAGGGAGTAGGAAAATGAGAGTGGGGTTGCTGTGTAAGCTGCTAAAAACATAATCAGGTCTAGTACCTCTCTTAGCGCGCAGGTGCGTAACCATGAGTCCGTCGACTCCACCGGCTCAAGGGAGCCTGAATATAAAGTTACATCAGATTGGTCGCACACTGCTACACCTACCAGTCGTGTTCCCCCAATGAAAATGGTCCCTGAAGGTCAGCGTCGGCGGATACACCTATGCTCAAGAGTGCGTGCAAGTATGCGTGGCGTGTGCCATCCCTGGACACGTGTTTCGAGGTAGTTGCCTCTCGTCAGCAGGGAGTAGGAAAATGAGAGTGGGGTTGCTGTGTAAGCTGCTAAAAACATAATCAGGTCTAGTACCTCTCTTAGCGCGCAGGTGCGTAACCATGAGTCCGTCGACTCCACCGGCTCAAGGGAGCCTGAATATAAAGTTACATCAGATTGGTCGCACACTGCTACACCTACCAGTCGTGTTCCCCCAATGAAAATGGTCCCTGAAGGTCAGCGTCGGCGGATACACCTATGCTCAATAGTGCGTGCAAGTATGCGTGGCGTGTGCCATCCCTGGACACGTGTTTCGAGGTAGTTGCCTCTCGTCAGCAGGGAGTAGGAAAATGAGAGTGGGGTTGCTGTGTAAGCTGCTAAAAACATAATCAGGTCTAGTACCTCTCTTAGCGCGCAGGTGCGTAACCATGAGTCCGTCGACTCCACCGGCTCAAGGGAGCCTGAATATAAAGTTACATCAGATTGGTCGCACACTGCTACACCTACCAGTCGTGTTCCCCCAATGAAAATGGTCCCTGAAGGTCAGCGTCGGCGGATACACCTATGCTCAAGAGTGCGTGCAAGTATGCGTGGCGTGTGCCATCCCTGGACACGTGTTTCGAGGTAGTTGCCTCTCGTCAGCAGGGAGTAGGAAAATGAGAGTGGGGTTGCTGTGTAAGCTGCTAAAAACATAATCAGGTCTAGTACCTCTCTTAGCGCGCAGGTGCGTAACCATGAGTCCGTCGACTCCACCGGCTCAAGGGAGCCTGAATATAAAGTTACATCAGATTGGTCGCACACTGCTACACCTACCAGTCGTGTTCCCCCAATGAAAATGGTCCCTGAAGGTCAGCGTCGGCGGATACACCTATGCTCAATAGTGCGTGCAAGTATGCGTGGCGTGTGCCATCCCTGGACACGTGTTTCGAGGTAGTTGCCTCTCGTCAGCAGGGAGTAGGAAAATGAGAGTGGGGTTGCTGTGTAAGCTGCTAAAAACATAATCAGGTCTAGTACCTCTCTTAGCGCGCAGGTGCGTAACCATGAGTCCGTCGACTCCACCGGCTCAAGGGAGCCTGAATATAAAGTTACATCAGATTGGTCGCACACTGCTACACCTACCAGTCGTGTTCCCCCAATGAAAATGGTCCCTGAAGGTCAGCGTCGGCGGATACACCTATGCTCAAGAGTGCGTGCAAGTATGCGTGGCGTGTGCCATCCCTGGACACGTGTTTCGAGGTAGTTGCCTCTCGTCAGCAGGGAGTAGGAAAATGAGAGTGGGGTTGCTGTGTAAGCTGCTAAAAACATCACACTGCTACACCTACCAGTCGTGTTCCCCCAATGAAAATGGTCCCTGAAGGTCAGCGTCGGCGGATACACCTATGCTCAAGAGTGCGTGCAAGTATGCGTGGCGTGTGCCATCCCTGGACACGTGTTTCGAGGTAGTTGCCTCTCGTCAGCAGGGAGTAGGAAAATGAGAGTGGGGTTGCTGTGTAAGCTGCTAAAAACATAATCAGGTCTAGTACCTCTCTTAGCGCGCAGGTGCGTAACCATGAGTCCGTCGACTCCACCGGCTCAAGGGAGCCTGAATATAAAGTTACATCAGATTGGTCGCACACTGCTACACCTACCAGTCGTGTTCCCCCAATGAAAATGGTCCCTGAAGGTCAGCGTCGGCGGATACACCTATGCTCAAGAGTGCGTGCAAGTATGCGTGGCGTGTGCCATCCCTGGACACGTGTTTCGAGGTAGTTGCCTCTCGTCAGCAGGGAGTAGGAAAATGAGAGTGGGGTTGCTGTGTAAGCTGCTAAAAACATAATCAGGTCTAGTACCTCTCTTAGCGCGCAGGTGCGTAACCATGAGTCCGTCGACTCCACCGGCTCAAGGGAGCCTGAATATAAAGTTACATCAGATTGGTCGCACACTGCTACACCTACCAGTCGTGTTCCCCCAATGAAAATGGTCCCTGAAGGTCAGCGTCGGCGGATACACCTATGCTCAAGAGTGCGTGCAAGTATGAGTGGCGTGTGCCATCCCTGGACACGTGTTTCGAGGTAGTTGCCTCTCGTCAGCAGGGAGTAGGAAAATGAGAGTGGGGTTGCTGTGTAAGCTGCTAAAAACATAATCAGGTCTAGTACCTCTCTTAGCGCGCAGGTGCGTAACCATGAGTCCGTCGACTCCACAGGCTCAAGGGAGCCTGAATATAAAGTTACATCAGATTGGTCGCACACTGCTACACCTACCAGTCGTGTTCCCCCAATGAAAATGGTCCCTGAAGGTCAGCGTCGGCGGATACACCTATGCTCAAGAGTGCGTGCAAGTATGCGTGGCGTGTGCCATCCCTGGACACGTGTTTCGAGGTAGTTGCCTCTCGTCAGCAGGGAGTAGGAAAATGAGAGTGGGGTTGCTGTGTAAGCTGCTAAAAACATAATCAGGTCTAGTACCTCTCTTAGCGCGCAGGTGCGTAACCATGAGTCCGTCGACTCCACCGGCTCAAGGGAGCCTGAATATAAAGTTACATCAGATTGGTCGCACACTGCTACACCTACCAGTCGTGTTCCCCCAATGAAAATGGTCCCTGAAGGTCAGCGTCGGCGGATACACCTATGCTCAAGAGTGCGTGCAAGTATGCGTGGCGTGTGCCATCCCTGGACACGTGTTTCGAGGTAGTTGCCTCTCGTCAGCAGGGAGTAGGAAAATGAGAGTGGGGTTGCTGTGTAAGCTGCTAAAAACATAATCAGGTCTAGTACCTCTCTTAGCGCGCAGGTGCGTAACCATGAGTCCGTCGACTCCACCGGCTCAAGGGAGCCTGAATATAAAGTTACATCAGATTGGTCGCACACTGCTACACCTACCAGTCGTGTTCCCCCAATGAAAATGGTCCCTGAAGGTCAGCGTCGGCGGATACACCTATGCTCAAGAGTGCGTGCAAGTATGCGTGGCGTGTGCCATCCCTGGACACGTGTTTCGAGGTAGTTGCCTCTCGTCAGCAGGGAGTAGGAAAATGAGAGTGGGGTTGCTGTGTAAGCTGCTAAAAACATAATCAGGTCTAGTACCTCTCTTAGCGCGCAGGTGCGTAACCATGAGTCCGTCGACTCCACCGGCTCAAGGGAGCCTGAATATAAAGTTACATCAGATTGGTCGCACACTGCTACACCTACCAGTCGTGTTCCCCCAATGAAAATGGTCCCTGAAGGTCAGCGTCGGCGGATACACCTATGCTCAAGAGTGCGTGCAAGTATGCGTGGCATGTGCCATCCCTGGACACGTGTTTCGAGGTAGTTGCCTCTCGTCAGCAGGGAGTAGGAAAATGAGAGTGGGGTTGCTGTGTAAGCTGCTAAAAACATAATCAGGTCTAGTACCTCTCTTAGCGCGCAGGTGCGTAACCATGAGTCCGTCGACTCCACCGGCTCAAGGGAGCCTGAATATAAAGTTACATCAGATTGGTCGCACACTGCTACACCTACCAGTCGTGTTCCCCCAATGAAAATGGTCCCTGAAGGTCAGCGTCGGCGGATACACCTATGCTCAAGAGTGCGTGCAAGTATGCGTGGCGTGTGCCATCCCTGGACACGTGTTTCGAGGTAGTTGCCTCTCGTCAGCAGGGAGTAGGAAAATGAGAGTGGGGTTGCTGTGTAAGCTGCTAAAAACATAATCAGGTCTAGTACCTCTCTTAGCGCGCAGGTGCGTAACCATGAGTCCGTCGACTCCACCGGCTCAAGGGAGCCTGAATATAAAGTTACATCAGATTGGTCGCACACTGCTACACCTACCAGTCGTTTTCCCCCAATGAAAATGGTCCCTGAAGGTCAGCGTCGGCGGATACACCTATGCTCAAGAGTGCGTGCAAGTATGCGTGGCGTGTGCCATCCCTGGACACGTGTTTCGAGGTAGTTGCCTCTCGTCAGCAGGGAGTAGGAAAATGAGAGTGGGGTTGCTGTGTAAGCTGCTAAAAACATAATCAGGTCTAGTACCTCTCTTAGCGCGCAGGTGCGTAACCATGAGTCCGTCGACTCCACCGGCTCAAGGGAGCCTGAATATAAAGTTACATCAGATTGGTCGCACACTGCTACACCTACCAGTCGTGTTCCCCCAATGAAAATGGTCCCTGAAGGTCAGCGTCGGCGGATACACCTATGCTCAAGAGTGCGTGCAAGTATGCGTGGCGTGTGCCATCCCTGGACACGTGTTTCGAGGTAGTTGCCTCTCGTCAGCAGGGAGTAGGAAAATGAGAGTGGGGTTGCTGTGTAAGCTGCTAAAAACATAATCAGGTCTAGTACCTCTCTTAGCGCGCAGGTGCGTAACCATGAGTCCGTCGACTCCACCGGCTCAAGGGAGCCTGAATATAAAGTTACATCAGATTGGTCGCACACTGCTACACCTACCAGTCGTATTCCCCCAATGAAAATGGTCCCTGAAGGTCAGCGTCGGCGGATACACCTATGCTCAAGAGTGCGTGCAAGTATGCGTGGCGTGTGCCATCCCTGGACACGTGTTTCGAGGTAGTTGCCTCTCGTCAGCAGGGAGTAGGAAAATGAGAGTGGGGTTGCTGTGTAAGCTGCTAAAAACATAATCAGGTCTAGTACCTCTCTTAGCGCGCAGGTGCGTAACCATGAGTCCGTCGACTCCACCGGCTCAAGGGAGCCTGAATATAAAGTTACATCAGATTGGTCGCACACTGCTACACCTACCAGTCGTGTTCCCCCAATGAAAATGGTCCCTGAAGGTCAGCGTCGGCGGATACACCTATGCTCAAGAGTGCGTGCAAGTATGCGTGGCGTGTGCCATCCCTGGACACGTGTTTCGAGGTAGTTGCCTCTCGTCAGCAGGGAGTAGGAAAATGAGAGTGGGGTTGCTGTGTAAGCTGCTAAAAACATAATCAGGTCTAGTACCTCTCTTAGCGCGCAGGTGCGTAACCATGAGTCCGTCGACTCCACCGGCTCAAGGGAGCCTGAATAAAAGTTACATCAGATTGGTCGCACACTGCTACACCTACCAGTCGTGTTCCCCCAATGAAAATGGTCCCTGAAGGTCAGCGTCGGCGGAGACACCTATGCTCAAGAGTGCGTGCAAGTATGCGTGGCATGTGCCATCCCTGGACACGTGTTTCGAGGTAGTTGCCTCTCGTCAGCAGGGAGTAGGAAAATGAGAGTGGGGTTGCTGTGTAAGCTGCTAAAAACATAATCAGGTCTAGTACCTCTCTTAGCGCGCAGGTGCGTAACCATGAGTCCGTCGACTCCACCGGCTCAAGGGAGCCTGAATATAAAGTTACATCAGATTGGTCGCACACTGCTACACCTACCAGTCGTGTTCCCCCAATGAAAATGGTCCCTGAAGGTCAGCGTCGGCGGATACACCTATGCTCAAGAGTGCGTGCAAGTATGCGTGGCGTGTGCCATCCCTGGACACGTGTTTCGAGGTAGTTGCCTCTCGTCAGCAGGGAGTAGGAAAATGAGAGTGGGGTTGCTGTGTAAGCTGCTAAAAACATAATCAGGTCTAGTACCTCTCTTAGCGCGCAGGTGCGTAACCATGAGTCCGTCGACTCCACCGGCTCAAGGGAGCCTGAATATAAAGTTACATCAGATTGGTCGCACACTGCTACACCTACCAGTCGTGTTCCCCCAATGAAAATGGTCCCTGAAGGTCAGCGTCGGCGGATACACCTATGCTCAAGAGTGCGTGCAAGTATGCGTGGCGTGTGCCATCCCTGGACACGTGTTTCGAGGTAGTTGCCTCTCGTCAGCAGGGAGTAGGAAAATGAGAGTGGGGTTGCTGTGTAAGCTGCTAAAAACATAATCAGGTCTAGTACCTCTCTTAGCGCGCAGGTGCGTAACCATGAGTCCGTCGACTCCACCGGCTCAAGGGAGCCTGAATATAAAGTTACATCAGATTGGTCGCACACTGCTACACCTACCAGTCGTGTTCCCCCAATGAAAATGGTCCCTGAAGGTCAGCGTCGGCGGATACACCTATGCTCAAGAGTGCGTGCAAGTATGCGTGGCGTGTGCCATCCCTGGACACGTGTTTCGAGGTAGTTGCCTCTCGTCAGCAGGGAGTAGGAAAATGAGAGTGGGGTTGCTGTGTAAGCTGCTAAAAACATAATCAGGTCTAGTACCTCTCTTAGCGCGCAGGTGCGTAACCATGAGTCCGTCGACTCCACCGGCTCAAGGGAGCCTGAATATAAAGTTACATCAGATTGGTCTCACACTGCTACACCTACCAGTCGTGTTCCCCCAATGAAAATGGTCCCTGAAGGTCAGCGTCGGCGGATACACCTATGCTCAAGAGTGCGTGCAAGTATGCGTGGCGTGTGCCATCCCTGGACAGGTGTTTCGAGGTAGTTGCCTCTCGTCAGCAGGGAGTAGGAAAATGAGAGTGGGGTTGCTGTGTAAGCTGCTAAAAACATAATCAGGTCTAGTACCTCTCTTAGCGCGCAGGTGCGTAACCATGAGTCCGTCGACTCCACCGGCTCAAGGGAGCCTGAATATAAAGTTACATCAGATTGGTCGCACACTGCTACACCTACCAGTCGTGTTCCCCCAATGAAAATGGTCCCTGAAGGTCAGCGTCGGCGGATACACCTATGCTCAAGAGTGCGTGCAAGTATGCGTGGCGTGTGCCATCCCTGGACACGTGTTTCGAGGTAGTTGCCTCTCGTCAGCAGGGAGTAGGAAAATGAGAGTGGGGTTGCTGTGTAAGCTGCTAAAAACATAATCAGGTCTAGTACCTCTCTTAGCACGCAGGTGCGTAACCATGAGTCCGTCGACTCCACCGGCTCAAGGGAGCCTGAATATAAAGTTACATCAGATTGGTCGCACACTGCTACACCTACCAGTCGTGTTCCCCCAATGAAAATGGTCCCTGAAGGTCAGCGTCGGCGGATACACCTATGCTCAAGAGTGCGTGCAAGTATGCGTGGCGTGTGCCATCCCTGGACACGTGTTTCGAGGTAGTTGCCTCTCGTCAGCAGGGAGTAGGAAAATGAGAGTGGGGTTGCTGTGTAAGCTGCTAAAAACATAATCAGGTCTAGTACCTCTCTTAGCGCGCAGGTGCGTAACCATGAGTCCGTCGACTCCACCGGCTCAAGGGAGCCTGAATATAAAGTTACATCAGATTGGTCGCACACTGCTACACCTACCAGTCGTGTTCCCCCAATGAAAATGGTCCCTGAAGGTCAGCGTCGGCGGATACACCTATTCTCAAGAGTGCGTGCAAGTATGCGTGGCGTGTGCCATCCCTGGACACGTGTTTCGAGGTAGTTGCCTCTCGTCAGCAGGGAGTAGGAAAATGAGAGTGGGGTTGCTGTGTAAGCTGCTAAAAACATAATCAGGTCTAGTACCTCTCTTAGCGCGCAGGTGCGTAACCATGAGTCCGTCGACTCCACCGGCTCAAGGGAGCCTGAATATAAAGTTACATCAGATTGGTCGCACACTGCTACACCTACCAGTCGTGTTCCCCCAATGAAAATGGTCCCTGAAGGTCAGCGTCAGCGGATACACCTATGCTCAAGAGTGCGTGCAAGTATGCGTGGCGTGTGCCATCCCTGGACACGTGTTTCGAGGTAGTTGCCTCTCGTCAGCAGGGAGTAGGAAAATGAGAGTGGGGTTGCTGTGTAAGCTGCTAAAAACATAATCAGGTCTAGTACCTCTCTTAGCGCGCAGGTGCGTAACCATGAGTCCGTCGACTCCACCGGCTCAAGGGAGCCTGAATATAAAGTTACATCAGATTGGTCGCACACTGCTACACCTACCAGTCGTGTTCCCCCAATGAAAATGGTCCCTGAAGGTCAGCGTCGGCGGATACACCTATGCTCAAGAGTGCGTGCAAGTATGCGTGGCGTGTGCCATCCCTGGACACGTGTTTCGAGGTAGTTGCCTCTCGTCAGCAGGGAGTAGGAAAATGAGAGTGGGGTTGCTGTGGGGCAACACGCTGGTAGGTGGAGCAGTGTGCGACCAATTGGACTTTAGTTAATATTCAGGCTCCTTGAGCCGGTGGAGCTGACGAGCTCATGGTTTCGCACCTGCGCGCTACGAGAGGTACTTTACCTGAAAACACTTATTTTAGCAGCCTACACAGCAACCCTACACACTTTCCTACTCCCTGCTGACGAGAGGCAACTACCTCGAAACACGTGTCCAGGGATGGCTAACGCTACACTTACTTGCACTCATGACTCGGGCATAGGCGTACCCGCCGACGCTGACTTCAGGGACCACAATTCTTTGGGGCAACACGCTGGTAGGTGGAGCAGTGTGCGACCAATTGGACTTTAGTTAATATTCAGGCTCCTTGAGCCGGTGGAGCTGACGAGCTCATGGTTTCGCACCTGCGCGCTACGAGAGGTACTTTACCTGAAAACACTTATTTTAGCAGCCTACACAGCAACCCTACACACTTTCCTACTCCCTGCTGACGAGAGGCAACTACCTCGAAACACGTGTCCAGGGATGGCTAACGCTACACTTACTTGCACTCATGACTCGGGCATAGGCGTACCCGCCGACGCTGACTTCAGGGACCACAATTCTTTGGGGCAACACGCTGGTAGGTGGAGCAGTGTGCGACCAATTGGACTTTAGTTAATATTCAGGCTCCTTGAGCCGGTGGAGCTGACGAGCTCATGGTTTCGCACCTGCGCGCTACGAGAGGTACTTTACCTGAAAACACTTATTTTAGCAGCCTACACAGCAACCCTACACACTTTCCTACTCCCTGCTGACGAGAGGCAACTACCTCGAAACACGTGTCCAGGGATGGCTAACGCTACACTTACTTGCACTCATGACTCGGGCATAGGCGTACCCGCCGACGCTGACTTCAGGGACCACAATTCTTTGGGGCAACACGCTGGTAGGTGGAGCAGTGTGCGACCAATTGGACTTTAGTTAATATTCAGGCTCCTTGAGCCGGTGAAGCTGACGAGCTCATGGTTTCGCACCTGCGCGCTACGAGAGGTACCTTACCTGAAAACACTTATTTTAGCAGCCTACACAGCAACCCTACACACTTTCCTACTCCCTGCTGACGAGAGGCAACTACCTCGAAACACGTGTCCAGGGATGGCTAACGCTACACTTACTTGCACTCATGACTCGGGCATAGGCGTACCCGCCGACGCTGACTTCAGGGACCACAATTCTTTGGGGCAACACGCTGGTAGGTGGAGCAGTGTGCGACCAATTGGACTTTAGTTAATATTCAGGCTCCTTGAGCCGGTGGAGCTGACGAGCTCATGGTTTCGCACCTGCGCGCTACGAGAGGTACTTTACCTGAAAACACTTATTTTAGCAGCCTACACAGCAACCCTACACACTTTCCTACTCCCTGCTGACGAGAGGCAACTACCTCGAAACACGTGTCCAGGGATGGCTAACGCTACACTTACTTGCACTCATGACTCGGGCATAGGCGTACCCGCCGACGCTGACTTCAGGGACCACAATTCTTTGGGGCAACACGCTGGTAGGTGGAGCAGTGTGCGACCAATTGGACTTTAGTTAATATTCAGGCTCCTTGAGCCGGTGGAGCTGACGAGCTCATGGTTTCGCACCTGCGCGCTACGAGAGGTACTTTACCTGAAAACACTTATTTTAGCAGCCTACACAGCAACCCTACACACTTTCCTACTCCCTGCTGACGAGAGGCAACTACCTCGAAACACGTGTCCAGGGATGGCTAACGCTACACTTACTTGCACTCATGACTCGGGCATAGGCGTACCCGCCGACGCTGACTTCAGGGACCACAATTCTTTGGGGCAACACGCTGGTAGGTGGAGCAGTGTGCGACCAATTGGACTTTAGTTAATATTCAGGCTCCTTGAGCCGGTGGAGCTGACGAGCTCATGGTTTCGCACCTGCGCGCTACGAGAGGTACTTTACCTGAAAACACTTATTTTAGCAGCCTACACAGCAACCCTACACACTTTCCTACTCCCTGCTGACGAGAGGCAACTACCTCGAAACACGTGTCCAGGGATGGCTAACGCTACACTTACTTGCACTCATGACTCGGGCATAGGCGTACCCGCCGACGCTGACTTCAGGGACCACAATTCTTTGGGGCAACACGCTGGTAGGTGGAGCAGTGTGCGACCAATTGGACTTTAGTTAATATTCAGGCTCCTTGAGCCGGTGGAGCTGACGAGCTCATGGTTTCGCACCTGCGCGCTACGAGAGGTACTTTACCTGAAAACACTTATTTTAGCAGCCTACACAGCAACCCTACACACTTTCCTACTCCCTGCTGATGAGAGGCAACTACCTCGAAACACGTGTCCAGGGATGGCTAACGCTACACTTACTTGCACTCATGACTCGGGCATAGGCGTACCCGCCGACGCTGACTTCAGGGACCACAATTCTTTGGGGCAACACGCTGGTAGGTGGAGCAGTGTGCGACCAATTGGACTTTAGTTAATATTCAGGCTCCTTGAGCCGGTGGAGCTGACGAGCTCATGGTTTCGCACCTGCGCGCTACGAGAGGTACTTTACCTGAAAACACTTATTTTAGCAGCCTACACAGCAACCCTACACACTTTCCTACTCCCTGCTGACGAGAGGCAACTACCTCGAAACACGTGTCCAGGGATGGCTAACGCTACACTTACTTGCACTCATGACTCGGGCATAGGCGTACCCGCCGACGCTGACTTCAGGGACCACAATTCTTTGGGGCAACACGCTGGTAGGTGGAGCAGTGTGCGACCAATTGGACTTTAGTTAATATTCAGGCTCCTTGAGCCGGTGGAGCTGACGAGCTCATGGTTTCGCACCTGCGCGCTACGAGAGGTACTTTACCTGAAAACACTTATTTTAGCAGCCTACACAGCAACCTTACACACTTTCCTACTCCCTGCTGACGAGAGGCAACTACCTCGAAACACGTGTCCAGGGATGGCTAACGCTACACTTACTTGCACTCATGACTCGGGCATAGGCGTACCCGCCGACGCTGACTTCAGGGACCACAATTCTTTGGGGCAACACGCTGGTAGGTGGAGCAGTGTGCGACCAATTGGACTTTAGTTAATATTCAGGCTCCTTGAGCCGGTGGAGCTGACGAGCTCATGGTTTCGCACCTGCGCGCTACGAGAGGTACTTTACCTGAAAACACTTATTTTAGCAGCCTACACAGCAACCCTACACACTTTCCTACTCCCTGCTGACGAGAGGCAACTACCTCGAAACACGTGTCCAGGGATGGCTAACGCTACACTTACTTGCACTCATGACTCGGGCATAGGCGTACCCGCCGACGCTGACTTCAGGGACCACAATTCTTTGGGGCAACACGCTGGTAGGTGGAGCAGTGTGCGACCAATTGGACTTTAGTTAATATTCAGGCTCCTTGAGCCGGTGGAGCTGACGAGCTCATGGTTTCGCACCTGCGCGCTACGAGAGGTACTTTACCTGAAAACACTTATTTTAGCAGCCTACACAGCAACCCTACACACTTTCCTACTCCCTGCTGACGAGAGGCAACTACCTCGAAACACGTGTCCAGGGATGGCTAACGCTACACTTACTTGCACTCATGACTCGGGCATAGGCATACCCGCCGACGCTGACCTCAGGGACCACAATTCTTTGGGGCAACACGCTGGTAG
Source organism: Triturus cristatus (assembly GCF_964204655.1). Classification (NCBI taxonomy): domain Eukaryota; kingdom Metazoa; phylum Chordata; class Amphibia; order Caudata; family Salamandridae; genus Triturus; species Triturus cristatus. The sequence goes on along the minus strand of NC_140590.1, from coordinate 133,461,356 downwards.
GTGGAGCAGTGTGCGACCAATTGGACTTTAGTTAATATTCAGGCTCCTTGAGCCGGTGGAGCTGACGAGCTCATGGTTTCGCACCTGCGCGCTACGAGAGGTACTTTACCTGAAAACACTTATTTTAGCAGCCTACACAGCAACCCTACACACTTTCCTACTCCCTGCTGACGAGAGGCAACTACCTCGAAACACGTGTCCAGGGATGGCTAACGCTACACTTACTTGCACTCATGACTCGGGCATAGGCGTACCCGCCGACGCTGACTTCAGGGACCACAATTCTTTGGGGCAACACGCTGGTAGGTGGAGCAGTGTGCGACCAATTGGACTTTAGTTAATATTCAGGCTCCTTGAGCCGGTGGAGCTGACGAGCTCATGGTTTCGCACCTGCGCGCTACGAGAGGTACTTTACCTGAAAACACTTATTTTAGCAGCCTACACAGCAACCTTACACACTTTCCTACTCCCTGCTGACGAGAGGCAACTACCTCGAAACACGTGTCCAGGGATGGCTAACGCTACACTTACTTGCACTCATGACTCGGGCATAGGCGTACCCGCCGACGCTGACTTCAGGGACCACAATTCTTTGGGGCAACACGCTGGTAGGTGGAGCAGTGTGCGACCAATTGGACTTTAGTTAATATTCAGGCTCCTTGAGCCGGTGGAGCTGACGAGCTCATGGTTTCGCACCTGCGCGCTACGAGAGGTACTTTACCTGAAAACACTTATTTTAGCAGCCTACACAGCAACCCTACACACTTTCCTACTCCCTGCTGACGAGAGGCAACTACCTCGAAACACGTGTCCAGGGATGGCTAACGCTACACTTACTTGCACTCATGACTCGGGCATAGGCGTACCCGCCGACGCTGACTTCAGGGACCACAATTCTTTGGGGCAACACGCTGGTAGGTGGAGCAGTGTGCGACCAATTGGACTTTAGTTAATATTCAGGCTCCTTGAGCCGGTGGAGCTGACGAGCTCATGGTTTCGCACCTGCGCGCTACGAGAGGTACTTTACCTGAAAACACTTATTTTAGCAGCCTACACAGCAACCCTACACACTTTCCTACTCCCTGCTGACGAGAGGCAACTACCTCGAAACACGTGTCCAGGGATGGCTAACGCTACACTTACTTGCACTCATGACTCGGGCATAGGCATACCCGCCTACGCTGACTTCAGGGACCACAATTCTTTGGGGCAACACGCTGGTAGGTGGAGCAGTGTGCGACCAATTGGACTTTAGTTAATATTCAGGCTCCTTGAGCCGGTGGAGCTGACGAGCTCATGGTTTCGCACCTGCGCGCTACGAGAGGTACTTTACCTGAAAACACTTATTTTAGCAGCCTACACAGCAACCCTACACACTTTCCTACTCCCTGCTGACGAGAGGCAACTACCTCGAAACACGTGTCCAGGGATGGCTAACGCTACACTTACTTGCACTCATGACTCGGGCATAGGCGTACCCGCCGACGCTGACTTCAGGGACCACAATTCTTTGGGGCAACACGCTGGTAGGTGGAGCAGTGTGCGACCAATTGGACTTTTGATGTCATTTGAGATGTCATCAGTGATGTCATGAGTGATGTCACTGACCATGTCATGAGTGATGTAATATGTGACGTCATCAGCAGTGGATTGCGGGCGCGCGGGTTATAGTTAGCTGAACTAACTATAACGGGGGAATTTCATTGGTTTTTTTACGAGTGAAATGTCCAGCTAACTATAACATGAGTGAATCCTATGGTTTTTTTAGTGAATATTATAGTTAGTTCAGCTAACTATAACTCGCGCGCCCGCAATGCACTGCTGATGACGTCACATATTACATCACTCATGACATGGTCAGTGACATCACTCATGACATCACTGACGACATCTCAAATGACCTCACTGATGACATCACTGATGACATCATCCAGTGAATGTCTGTTTTTCTGAAAATTAAATATGTTTTATCTATGTATATCTCAAGGTCGATGGAAGAATAAATGGGTTTATAAGTGTCTAAATGGATGATTTGTTTTTGAAAAATTGATTGTGTAACTGACTGATTAAGTGTATCATAGTGAATACATGGCTTAGTGAGTAATGTTTAAATATGTAAATATCTGTATCAGTCTCTCACTTTGTGTATAAGTAGATGCATGGGTTGGTGAGTAGCTACATGGGTGTCTATATAGGTTATTAGTTGGTTTTTTGAGTATCAGTCTGAGTGTCTGCATGGTTCGGTTGGGGGTATTACGTAGTGCATAGGTGCATGAATGAGTGACTCACTGTTTGTATGTGTTGAAGACAGCATGTTTGCAGGACTGTATGGGTGGATGAGTGTGTGTATGGGTGTGTTAGTGAGTGAATGACTGTCTCAATAGTGTCTCTATGAGTAACTACATATGTTTTAAACTAGTATATGTGACTATTGGTGTATATAAGTGAGTATATGTGAGAGTGAGAGATTGAAAGAGTTCCTGTATGACTAAGTATGTGTTTCTATAAGTGATTGTTTAAAAAGACTAAGTATGTGTAAGTTTCTGTAGAAGTAAGTGTGGTGGTGTGTGTATAACTGTATATGCAAGTAAATGTATGTTTGATTCTTTATTAGCATGAGTGACTATGTGTGTGAGTAACTCTATGGATGAGTGGCATTGTGTAACAGGATGTATAGGTGTGTGAGTACATATGATGAGTGAGTACATGTATGAGTGACTGTATAGGACTGTTGGTGAATGAGTGGATGTGTATGTGGATCTTAGAATTACTGAAGAGGTTGTTGTAACTGGTATTGGTATGTCCATTGTTTTGAAAATTTTAGTCTCTATTTTTGAATGATACATTACGGTGAGAGAAGGTCTGCCACTCTATCACAAGGATGATGTCATCAGTGATGTCATCAGTGATGTCATTTGAGATGTCATCAGTGATGTCATGAGTGATGTCACTGACCATGTCATGAGTGATGTAATATGTGACGTCATCAGCAGTGCATTGCGGGCGCGCGAGTTATAGTTAGCTGAACTAACTATAACGGGGGAATTTCATTGGTTTTTTACGAGTGAAATGTCCAGCTAACTATAACATGTGTGAAACCTCTGGTTTTTTCATTGAATTTCTAAGGTTTTTTAAATGCTAATTCCTAACTATAACGTGTGTGAAACCCATGGTTTTTTCAGTGAATTTGCAAGGTTTTTTAAATGCTAATTCTTATATTTAAAGCTTTTTTTTTTTTTTTTTTTTTGCAATGTTTCTTACATATTTTTATTTTTAATTTATATCCTCTTTAAAGACTATGGTTAAAATTTAAAAATTCTACAATATATTTTTTATTTTCACCTTTATTTTAAACCAAACAGGTAAGATATAGTAGTATAACATAGTGAATCTTTTTTTCCCTTTTCTTTTTTTTTTTAGTATTTTTTTAACGTGCGCGTACGGTAAGCGCACGTGTTGCTTTAAGTACGTAAGATTTCTACGCTGTTTGCGTTCAGTTACGCAATTTGCGTAGATGTGCGTAACGCGCACGCGGCGCGTAACGCGTACGCTGCACGCGCATGTTACGCGGAAGTGAAGGGGCGTGCCTGTTATGCGCATGCGCGCGTGTCTTTTTTACGCGCATGCGTACTTTTACCGTAAGCGCTCCGTAAGCGCACCGTAAGCGTAACGTACGCGCACGTTGGGTCATGTGATCAAGAAACAACACTTTTGATTGGTTTTTACTACTTTCAGTTCTAGAACTCTCCTACACCACATCCATTCCCCTCATTTCTGCTTGTGATCCCTTAGGAGAAGGAGCTGAGTTGTCTTTGTGATACGATGGCAGAACAGCAGACCTCTTCTGAGAGTGAGGCTAGCAGCACTACCATCAGGCAGAGAAGGAAGAAACAAAAGAGCTCTTTCATATGGGAGTATTTTTCTTTTCCAGAGGGCAAGAAAAAGGTAAATGCACCTTTAGTGACTTGTAAGCTTTGTGACCGTGTACTTTCAAGAAGGAATCCTAACAAGAAGTATTCCTTCGGGAATCACACTATGTTACGACACCTTCATGATGTACACGGTAGGACATATGCTCGACATACTGGAGGAAACCATTCAGTAAGTCAACCAAGCACATCCACAGCAGCTCAGCCTAGTCCATCATCTGCAGGGCCGAGTCCATCTTCGGCAGGTCAGCTGAGCCCTTCATCTGTGGGGGGAGCATCTCCTTTTTCTGGTCCTCTGGAAACTAACCATCGGTTTGCGAGGGTTACAATGCGGTGCGCCACTTGTCATGGTCTAATTGCTCATAGGGAGACCAGTGTTGCCCTAGTTAACAATAAAATAGACCAGCACATTTGTCCTACCGACTAATATTCCCATTCTTTCTTTCCTCTGTCCCTGTATGAACACAACGGCTCTTTTAAGAGCCAACCTTACCTTTCAACTTTTTTTTATATATTTTTTTAAACTTTTTTTTTTTTTTTTTACCGTACGCGTACGGTACGCGTAATTGTTTTTTTTTTTTAAAAAACCCACTAAAAATCAATTACCACATTACAAGGTCCTTGAGAGATTACAATGAAAAACTGAAAATGTGATTGTGGAGAAGTGGAAAAAAGGGACCATGAAATTTCTGACTTACCTTACCCACTCAAAAAATAATTAATAATTAAAATTTAATTTTAATTGCTAGAAAAATGGTTCAATTTTTCGAAAATTATCTTTCTCAATCTGAAAAAAAAGAAAAAAGTATTAATATTTAATAAAACATTTTATAATACAGTACACATATTTACATATTTTCCAAAAACAATTTTTTGCCTTTTTTTTGCTGTTTTCAGAATATATTGCATTTCACTATAAATCGTGAAAGCAATTGCATTCATCACTTAAAAGCGGGCAAAAAAAAATAACAATCTCAAAGATTGTTTAAAAAAAGCCCAGAATCTCTTCTCAGTTAAACATAACATTATCGAAATGCAAAATATTATTCATTAAAAATATCATCTAATAACAAAAACTATTTCTAAAAAATACCGTCTGACAATTTTCTTACAGAAGCATAATCTCAAAAATAATATATCTCAAATAAATCCACAATACATCTAGTTTCCTTTCCTTTAGGCCAAATGTTAATTTTTGAAATTATTTTTTGATCAAATTTCCAACGATAATCCAATAAAATTCCAAAATTTAAATTGTACAGATGTTACCGATTCTCTCTAAAATTTTGGTTTCCGAAAGATTAATTAGGAATTAAATAAGTCCACAATACAATTGGATACCTTTCCTTTAGGCCAAATGGTAATTAAAAAAATCTTTTTTGATTAAATTTCCAACGGTAATCCAATAAAATACAAAATTTAAATTGTACAGATGTTACCGATTCTCTCTAAAATGTTGTTTTCCGAAACATTAATTAGGAATTATATAAGTCCACAATTCAATTGGTTACCTTTCCTTTAGGCCAAATGGTAATTTTAAAAATCTTTAAATTTGAAAATTCCAATGGTAATCCAATAAAATGGTAAAATTGTTTTGTACAGATGTTGCCAATTCTCTCTAAAATTTAGGTTTCAGGAAGATTAGATAGGAATTTGCTAAATCAAACGGCAAACGTTGCTTAAAATCCAATTGACAATCATTACACATTGTCCAGCCTTTTTCACATTTTAGATAAACTGTGTAATGACCAGAAGTTACAGTAGGTCCATCATGGAAAATTATTGCAACTGTTACAAAAGTTTTTCCTGAAATTGATAATTGCTGTCCTGTAAACTTCTTTATTAAAGTATCCAATTTTGAACCATCAGCTCTACATCGTTGCATCATTAAAATTACATACTGTCTGTATTCCTTTAAAATTAACGTTGAAAACATGTCAGATTTACACTCACCGCATTCCATGCTATGATTAGCATCTTTAACTAATTTAGCAAAAGTGACTGTTTTACTCTCTGGCAATGTTAAATAAATAAACCTTTCAGAATCAACATTAGAGCCACATGTATTGAAACAGTTTTCACAACTATGTTCCCATTTATAAGAGAGACCAAACAAATTTTCAATGTGTACCCCTTCTTCTTCCAGTACCTGAAGAAAATACAACAAGAATTCCTGTGCGTCTTGCTGTACATTTTGAGAAAACTGTGTACATCCTGAACATACATCTAAAAGTTTTCTAATTTCAGTAGCACTTTCTATTTTAGTTTTATCATTACTCAGCTTTTCAAAAAGGAGACTCAACTCAGAACAGAATCTTTTTCTCTGATTTACTATTACCTGCTCTTGCAAACTTTCAAGATAAAATACAACATTCAGCACTACATTAGCGTAGCAGTTGACACCAGAGCTATTTTCAAAATGACAACCAACAACCTCTTCAACATTTTCCCTATTCTTTTTGCTAGCAATTACATCAGTCTTCTTTTTTTTTCTCCTCTCTACATCCTCATTACAGATATTTTTAATTCTCCTTTTTCGAGAAACAACACTTTTTTCCAACACAGGATACTGACCTAAATGAGGAGCATAGGTTCTTCTTAATCTATTATACTCCTTTACACAATTTGCATCAGCACTAACTTTTGAGTCATCAAAGTCTATCATAAATAAACCAGATAATGTTTTCACTCATGACAAAGCAACATAAGCCATACCTTCTTTGAACACAGTTGAACCAATGTTCACAAATGCACAATCTACAGTCAATCCTTGAGACTTGTGAATAGTTACAGCATATGCTAGAGAAAACGGAAACTGCTTCCTACGTACATATAAGTCTTTCACAAGCATGAAACGAACTGTACAATGACAAATGTCTTTAACTTCTTCTATCTGATCAAATTTTATTTTTAAACATTCAATTCCATCTTTTGTCTGGTAATTAATAAAACCCACATCTCTTCCCATAGCTCCATTTACTAAACCTTTTTCAACATCCAAATTTCTCCTTAAAAATACTCTACAGTTCATGCAGACATATAGATTTTTTTCTAATCCAGCAGTTTTGGAAATGTTCTTCTCTAGTGAATCCAATTTATTTTTCAGTTTGCCTGTTAATGTAATAGTAATTCTTTCATCCTGAATTTTGTCCACTGCTTCCAATTTCCTGATCTCTTCCTTTTCCAATTTCAAAAGTTCCTCATTGAATATTGAGCATTCACGTAGAGTTGGCATTAAGCAGATTACACTTTTCTTTTCTGCAATGTTTTGTATATTTTCTCTGCACCTATTTCTTCCTTTGGGAATAAATTATGTAGCAACCGACTCTGTAATGCTTTCGTGCCAGCTTCAGTGAGTACTCCAATTCTGATATCTTTCAGAATACTTCCATATTCTTCATCGTTTGCTTGCCTCATATTAGTAGTAAGTTCCTTGTACTCAAAGAAGGACCAAATATTTGCATTACCGATGCTTCCCAATGACTTCTTTATGTCTTCATGTGTCACAGTATAAAACACTGGTTGTCCTTTAACTGGAGTAAGCTGTAGAAGATCTCCAAAAACTATGACATGTTTTCCTCCAAATAACACGTCATAGTCTGTCCTTAGAATTTGCTGCATTCTTAAATGCACAAAGGCAAGCATTAAGTTTGATACCATGCTCACCTCATCAATAATGAGAACTTGCATCTTCTTCAACACTCTTGAAACTTCCAAGCATGCTTCTCCAGTTAGCTTGTGGTATTGTATTTTGTTCTCATGCTCCACTGGTAACATTAGCAAGCGATGTAAAGTGATTCCTTTTATGTTATATGCTGCTAACCCAGTTGGAGCAGTAACCACACAAGACAAAGTTGAATCCGTTTTTTGCTGTAGGTAGCTTCTGATGACTTTTATTAAGAAACTTTTTCCAGTTCCAGCTTGTCCGCTTACATACATCCTGATTGGTTGAAATGATGTGCATGAGCACTCTTTTTTTTCATGTAGTAATCCGTGATCAATTTTGTTTCTGATCTCTTCATAAATTTGTTGCTGCTCTTCATTCAGTTGTCTTTCCAAATTTGGTAAGTCTATTAATTCTTCTTGTGCTTGATTCATAGCCGTTTCCACTTCAGTCATAGCTATTGATGCTTCATTTTCAACGATTGGTTGTCCTAGGGGATCTTGACTGAGTGTTCCAGAACTTTGGCTGTCTTGAGAACTGTCTCTAGCTACTTCAGCTGCAATTGTAGTTTCCTGTTCAATTTCTTCATTTAACATTTGCACATAATTTTTGAAAGTACTGCATTCTATGCTGTCTTTGCAAGCATTAAAGGAATCTTCATAGCTTTGAAATTCTCCCAGTAGTTCTTCCTCTGAACGCCATGGTTTAAACAGCTGCAAAAGAGCCAAGTAATAAAATTCCTTTTTGTCAGCAGTGTCGCAACTCAGCTTCCGGTGATTTATCAAACTTCCTTTTGTTTGCTTCACCAAACATCCTTCCTCACCAATGACTTTATATTTTCCATTGTTGATGTCTTCTGTGGCTTTCCGTGAATAAATGTAGTTTTGCAGCACTTCATAGAGACACATGTTCTCTAGATGAAGACTTCTCTTTGGGTAATATGTGTCCAACATGTTTGATTTCAAAATGTCTGTACTTTCCGGGTCGTTCTCTGCCAAATATTCAATTTCTCCAACAGATTTCAGTACCCTATTTCTCATTGATGCAAGGCCTAAACTTGCCCAAATTATTCTTCTTGATTTCGAGTAGAGACTTGCAGAAGATAACCTATCTGAACATTCGTAGGATCCAATTTCTCGATGTGATAACATCTTTAAACTGAAACTGTATAGCTTCTTACTGACAGTCTTCTCGTGAGAAATCTCTTCCCACATTTCTTTCAATTCAGTTTTTTCTGACTTAGTAATGTAAGACGTTACATATCGAGCAACAGCAATGGAATTGTCAGCTACATACTGTATATCCATGTTAGCATTCCGCATGGATAAAATGACTGGGTTGTAGTCATTTATATTTTTGGATTCTTCTTTTCTTTTTCGGTTGTAGGTATTCTTAGGTGATTTTCTTGTAATAGTATGTCTCACAGCTGACATAAAACTGTTTACTCTTCCTTATGAAAGAACAGGTCATGGAAATCCAAATCGACATTTAGTGTAGAATTTATCTTTGCTCTTGTACTTCCGTCGACAGTATTTTCCACACCGATGACTTTGGAAACGTAAAACTTGCTCCTTTAACTTTTTCTCTTCTGTGCTTTTTGGTATAGCACATGTTGCATATTCTTCAATGTAAGATAACACTGCTTCATCATCATCTGTTCCAAACTTTGGGGCATCCTTGATCCACAACAGCATATGAATATGAGGAGCACCTCTTGCTTGGTACTCTTTTCTCCAAAAGAAATCCACAACTTCTCCAAGAGGTGGATTTTTTTTATTGCAGATGAAGGACATCATAGCCTCAAATCTGTGATTGAAATATCTGCAAACATTAACCGGATCCAATGAGCACAGTTCTCCTGCTGTCTTGTATTCGATGTTTTTAATGTTTGAATTTGCCTCTCGTAGAAAATCCAGTAAATCATCCCAAGCGTACTCGGCACAGCTTAGGGTAAGGAACCATGTTGGAGTTCCTAAATTACGTAACATGCATTTTAATTCACCATGGCGCCGGTACCAATATTCATTTGTCCCACGCTGACAAGCCATCAGATTGATCAGTTGTGTTTCCAAATGATCATCTCGGTGCTGCACTTTCTCCATAAAATCCTTTGCAGACACATTTTGTAAATGTACTCCACTTTTTAAAATGTGATTTACTGCATATGATAATGCAGACAAGTCGCTTTCAAATAAAAGATGGAACAAATAAGGAATACTTTGTCGAAATCTTGGATCTTCTGCATATAGTCTTGTAGTCTGATACTCAGAAGCTGGAATCTGTTCTGGACGTTCATCGTATCATCCTCCTTTTCCTGTAGGAAACAGTTTGGGAAAACATCGAGCTTCCAAGCTCTCCTCCCATACACTCACAGGAGTTCCTTTTGCTTTCTTCATCTGAAACAGATCAATAGTGTCTCCCATAACTTCTTTTGAATGAAGAGGATGTATGCTAAAATCTTCATAAATTTCTTCTTCCTTTGACTTATCCACTTTTTCAATTTGTCCAGTTGGTGTTTCTGTATCTTCTTGTAAATCTTCTTCTTCTTCTTCTATATAAATCGATTCATACCATTTGTTATTCCTTTTTAAATATAAATTTGCTCTTTGTACTTTCCGTACATCTACCAGCTCCTGCCAAATCTTCTTATTCTTTGTAGGTACACCATTAACCAGAATTACTAATAGTTCAGTTTCCAAAGTCTCTGCATCAATAGTTTCCATATTTTTTTTTCAAATCCAAGGGCAAATACACCACTCTACCTTTTAAACCTCTCAGTAAATCTGAAGGAGGTAATTTACCAGTTTTGGGCTCCATACGTACTATGGTCTGGAACGGATGAACACATTGAATGAGTATAGACTCATATGTATTTAATTCAGAAAGTTCGGCAGGAATAGCATCCAATTCTAAATTATTATGTACAGCTCTGGTTGGCATTCTATTTTCTTCTAACTTATTATAACAGTATTTACAAATACGCTGATCTTCACCCAATTCAAAACAATTTTCAAGAAATATATATGTGGCAAAATCCTTCCACTTATAATTATCTTCATTTTCACTTTTTCTGTAGAGATCAACATTCCTGGTTTGTTTTTTATAATGAGTTCTGCGGCAACAAATACAAGTAATATTTGGTCTTTCATTAGAGATTATTGCAAATTTTGTCATGTGATTATTAAATTTATTACTTACAGAGGGTTCTACATTCTCTTCCACTTCTTCCTCAATAACTGTGTCATTACCTGCACTGTCTTGTTCTGGACCAAAGTAACTAAACTGAATTTCATCAGTAACCTTCTCTACATCTGATACCGATCCACGGAACAGAGCCCTATTCAATTCATCTAACTTTATTGCTGGACTTTTAGCAAAATACAATCGTCTCACAAACTTTCTCATTTCAGTATGATGAACAGCCAGCATCCTAAAATGATGAAAAACACTTTTACACACTTTTCTAGATAGACAAGCCAGAGAATGTCCCTGCAAACCAGTATTCTCTCTCACTCTGCAAGGATCTAGACTTTGAAGCACCTTAATCTTCTGTTTTACACTTTTTTTTACTATATTCTCTTAGAAACTCACGAAATTTATCAATAGATTCCTGACGCACAGTGCAAATACTACTACAATTCCAAGTATACACTGGGGCTTTAGGACGTTTCCCCATAGCCTCATCCGCCATCACTTGTTCCTCATCTCTTGGAACCATTTTCTCCTTCTCCATTATACACCCATTTTTCACTTCATAAGCACGACCTCTGGTGTCAACTGCATGCAGCAAACTATTACTTTGAAGATAACTCTCTTCATTAAAAAAAGGTTCACTACTTGAACTATGCATCCATTCCCCTAAAAACACTTTACAAAAGTTTGTTCTTTTCACTATTCTTTTCCTTTTGCTTTGTGATTTCAGTACATTGACCATTTTATCTAATGTACGCATCCTGTTCAAAATTAAAATGAATAGTTTCCTTTTTAATTCTAAAGCCTTTGCTACAATGGCTACAATTTCTTTTTTTCTCTTGTAATATTTTGCCTTTTTCTTATAATTCTTCACATCCTTTATCAAATTGGACATAACTCTTCTCTGAAACATTTTTCTACGAATCTCTTTAAATGCTATTTTTCTTTTTAAGTTAATCTTTATTGTTTCTGAAGCTATATTTGCATTAACTAAATGATCAATTTTTTCCTGTTGTATTGTATTTAAAACATTTTTTCCAGTACAGACATTTTGTACATTTTTCCTTTTTTTGAAGATTTTGTTTAAAAATCCTTTTGTCTGCTTACCAGAAGACTTTCTCTTTTTCCCAACATGAGCATCTCCAACTAACTTTGGTCCACCAGTTGTCTTCAAATATAGATTTTTTTTGTGGTTTTTCCGTAGTCTGGATTTTGTAGGCATCTTAAATTTTGTTCACTGATCTTCAGCAGTACCTGAAATTTTTTTTTTTAAAAATCCTTTATTTTATTTAAATATATTACTATATTTTTTCTGATCTTTTCAAATCTTAAAATACTATGTACCCCTTTCCTGCAAGTAAAAATCACAATAACACTCCAGCAAGGGCAACCAGCCTTAGTGATGCTCAATGTATTTGCATTACTGACTGCAACCTCAAACCCCACTCGGTTGATAATACTATGCATGTTTCTACAGGGTAAGCAGCTGGGTGTGTGCAAAGAGTCTGCGTGTGCAGAAAAATAGCTGCCCCTTACCTAGTAATGCAAATGTAAAATCACCAGAGTAGTACGCAATAAATGTCTGTCAACAATTCCTCTTTGCACACAGAGTCATGGTTTCATATTAGGCAGAAAACGAAATTTCTTTTCAAATTTCAAAGCACACTTACTACTCTTTTTTTAGACAAGTGATAATTACTTTTACAGTCTCACACGTTTTCAATCCACTTTTCAGATTCTGTAAACTGCACATGTCCAAACAGCTTTTTGAGACCAGGGACATGTGTAACCTGGGTGACTGACTACACTCCAGCAAGGGCAACCAGCCTTAGTGATGCTGAATGTATTTGCATTACTAACTGCAACCTCAAACCCCACTCGGTTGTGAATACTATGCATGTTTCTACAGGGTAAGCAGCTGGGTGTGTGCAAAGAGTCTGCTTGTACAGAAAAATAGCTGCCCCCTTACCTAGTAATGCAAATGTAAAATTACCAGAGTAGTACGCATTTAATCTCTGTCATCAATTCCTCTTTGCACACAGAGTCATGGTTTCATATTAGGCAGAAAACGCAATTTCTTTGCTAATTTGAAAGCACACTTACTACTCTTTTTTTAGGCAAGTGATAATTACTTTTACAGTCTCACACGTTTTCAATCCACTTTTCAGATTCTGTAAACTGCACATGTCCAAACAGCTTTTTGAGACCAGGGACATGTGTAACCTGGGTGACTGACTACACTCCAGCAAGGGCAACCAGCCTTAGTGATGCTCAATGTATTTGCATTACTGACTGCAACCTCAAACCCCACTCGGTTGAGAATACTATGCATGTTTCTACAGGGTAAGCAGCTGGGTGTGTTCTAAGAGTCTGCTTGTGCAGAAAAATAGCTGCCCCTTACCTAGTAATGCAAATGTTAAATTACCAGAGTAGTACGCAATAAATGTCTGTCAACAATTCCTCTTTGCACACAGAGTCATGGTTTCATATTAGGCAGAAAACGCAATTTTTTTGCCAATTTCAAAGCACACTTACTACTCTTTTTTTAGGCAAGTGATAATTACTTTTACAGTCTCACACGTTTTCAATCCACTTTTCAGATTCTGTAAACTGCACATGTCCAAACAGCTTTTTGAGACTAGGGACATGTGTAACCTGGGTGACTGACTACACTCCAGCAAGGGCAACCAGCCTTAGTGATGCTGAATGTATTTGCATTACTGACTGCAACCTCAAACCCCACTCGGTTGTGAATACTATGCATGTTTCTACAGGGTAAGCAGCTGGGTGTGTGCAAAGAGTCTGCTTGTGCAGAAAAATAGCTGCCCCTTACCTAGTAATGCAAATGTAAGATTACCAGAGTAGTACGCAATAAATGTCTGTCAACAATTCCTCTTTGCACACAGAGTCATGGTTTCATATTAGGCAGAAAACGAAATTTCTTTTCAAATTTCAAAGCACACTTACTACTCTTTTTTTAGGCAAGTGATAATTACTTTTACAGTCTCACACGTTTTCAATCCACTTTTCAGATTCTGTAAACTGCACATGTCCAAACAGCTTTTTGAGACCAGGGACATGTGTAACCTGGGTGACTGACTACACTCCAGCAAGGGCAACCAGCCTTAGTGATGCTGAATGTATTTGCATTACTGACTGCAACCTCAAACCCCACTCGGTTGTGAATACTATGCATGTTTCTACAGGGTAAGCAGCTGGGTGTGTGCAAAGAGTCTGCTTGTGCAGAAAAATAGCTGCCCCTTACCTAGTAATGCAAATGTAAGATTACCAGAGTAGTACGCAATAAATGTCTGTCAACAATTCCTCTTTGCACACAGAGTCATGGTTTCATATTAGGCAGAAAACGAAATTTCTTTTCAAATTTCAAAGCACACTTACTACTCTTTTTTTAGGCAAGTGATAATTACTTTTACAGTCTCACACGTTTTCAATCCACTTTTCAGATTCTGTAAACTGCACATGTCCAAACAGCTTTTTGAGACCAGGGACATGTGTAACCTGGGTGACTGACTACACTCCAGCAAGGGCAACCAGCCTTAGTGATGCTCAATGTATTTGCATTACTGACTGCAACCTCAAACCCCACTCGGTTGAGAATACTATGCATGTTTCTACAGGGTAAGCAGCTGGGTGTGTGCAAAGAGTCTGCTTGTGCAGAAAAATAGCTGCCCCTTACCTAGTAATGCAAATGTAAAATTACCAGAGTAGTACGCAATAAATGTCTGTCATCAATTCCTCTTTGCACACAGAGTCATGGTTTCATATTAGGCAGAAAACGCAATTTCTTTGCCAATTTGAAAGCACACTTACTACTCTTTTTTTAGGCAAGTGATAATTACTTTTACAGTCTCACACGTTTTCAATCCACTTTTCAGATTCTGTAAACTGCACATGTCCAAACAGCTTTTTGAGACCAGGGACATGTGTAACCTGGGTGACTGACTACACTCCAGCATGGGCAACCAGCCTTAGTGATGCTGAATGTATTTGCATTACTGACTGCAACCTCAAACCCCACTCGGTTGTGAATACTATGCATGTTTCTACAGGGTAAGCAGCTGGGTGTGTGCAAAGAGTCTGCTTGTGCAGAAAAATAGCTGCCCCTTACCTAGTAATGCAAATGTAAAATTACCAGAGTAGTACGCAATAAATGTCTGTCAACAATTCCTCTTTGCACACAGAGTCATGGTTTCATATTAGGCAGAAAACGAAATTTCTTTTCAAATTTCAAAGCACACTTCCTACTCTTTTTTTAGGCAAGTGATAATTACTTTTACAGTCTCACACGTTTTCAATCCACTTTTCAGATTCTGTAAACTGCACATGTCCAAACAGCTTTTTGAGACCAGGGACATGTGTAACCTGGGTGAATGTCTACACTCCAGCAAGGGCAACCAGCCTTAGTGATGCTCAATGTATTTGCATTACTGACTGCAACCTCAAACCCCACTCGGTTGAGAATACTATGCATGTTTCTACAGGGTAAGCAGCTGGGTGTGTGCAAAGAGTCTGCTTGTGCAGAAAAATAGCTGCCCCTTACCTAGTAATGCAAATGTAAAATTACCAGAGTAGTACGCAATAAATGTCTGTCATCAATTCCTCTTTGCACACAGAGTCATGGTTTCATATTAGGCAGAAAACGCAATTTCTTTGCCAATTTGAAAGCACACTTACTACTCTTTTTTTAGGCAAGTGATAATTACTTTTACAGTCTCACACGTTTTCAATCCACTTTTCAGATTCTGTAAACTGCACATGTCCAAACAGCTTTTTGAGACCAGGGACATGTGTAACCTGGGTGACTGACTACACTCCAGCAAGGGCAACCAGCCTTAGTGATGCTCAATGTATTTGCATTACTGACTGCAACCTCAAACCCCACTCGGTTGTGAATACTATGCATGTTTCTACAGGGTAAGCAGCTGGGTGTGTGCAAAGAGTCTGCTTGTGCAGAAAAATAGCTGCCCCTTACCTAGTAATGCAAATGTAAAATTACCAGAGTAGTACGCAATAAATGTCTGTCAACAATTCCTCTTTGCACACAGAGTCATGGTTTCATATTAGGCAGAAAACGAAATTTCTTTGCAAATTTCAAAGCACACTTACTACTCTTTTTTTAGGCAAGTGATAATTACTTTTACAGTCTCACACGTTTTCAATCCACTTTTCAGATTCTGTAAACTGCACATGTCCAAACAGCTTTTTGAGACCAGGGACATGTGTAACCTGGGTGACTGTCTACACTCCAGCAAGGGCAACCAGCCTTAGTGATGCTCAATGTATTTGCATTACTGACTGCAACCTCAAACCCCACTCGGTTGAGAATACTATGCATGTTTCTACAGGGTAAGCAGCTGGGTGTGTGCAAAGAGTCTGCTTGTGCAGAAAAATAGCTGCCCCTTACCTAGTAATGCAAATGTAAAATTACCAGAGTAGTACGCATTTAATCTCTGTCATCAATTCCTCTTTGCACACAGAGTCATGGTTTCATATTAGGCAGAAAACGCAATTTCTTTGCCAATTTGAAAGCACACTTACTACTCTTTTTTTAGGCAAGTGATAATTACTTTTACAGTCTCACACGTTTTCAATCCACTTTTCAGATTCTGTAAACTGCACATGTCCAAACAGCTTTTTGAGACCAGGGACATGTGTAACCTGGGTGACTGACTACACTCCAGCAAGGGCAACCAGCTTTAGTGATGCTCAATGTATTTGCATTACTGACTGCAACCTCAAACCCCACTCGGTTGAGAATACTATGCATGTTTCTACAGGGTAAGCAGCTGGGTGTGTTCTAAGAGTCTGCTTGTGCAGAAAAATAGCTGCCCCTTACCTAGTAATGCAAATGTTAAATTACCAGAGTAGTACGCAATAAATGTCTGTCAACAATTCCTCTTTGCACACAGAGTCATGGTTTCATATTAGGCAGAAAACGCAATTTCTTTGCCAATTTCAAAGCACACTTACTACTCTTTTTTTAGGCAAGTGATAATTACTTTTACAGTCTCACACGTTTTCAATCCACTTTTCAGATTCTGTAAACTGCACATGTCCAAACAGCTTTTTGAGACTAGGGACATGTGTAACCTGGGTGACTGACTACACTCCAGCAAAGGCAACCAGCCTTAGTGATGCTGAATGTATTTGCATTACTGACTGCAACCTCAAACCCCACTCGGTTGTGAATACTATGCATTTTTCTACAGGGTAAGCAGCTGGGTGTGTGCAAAGAGTCTGCTTGTGCAGAAAAATAGCTGCCCCTTACCTAGTAATGCAAATGTAAGATTACCAGAGTAGTACGCAATAAATGTCTGTCAACAATTCCTCTTTGCACACAGAGTCATGGTTTCATATTAGGCAGAAAACGAAATTTCTTTTCAAATTTCAAAGCACACTTACTACTCTTTTTTTAGGCAAGTGATAATTACTTTTACAGTCTCACACGTTTTCAATCCACTTTTCAGATTCTGTAAACTGCACATGTCCAAACAGCTTTTTGAGACCAGGGACATGTGTAACCTGGGTGACTGACTACACTCCAGCAAGGGCAACCAGCCTTAGTGATGCTCAATGTATTTGCATTACTGACTGCAACCTCAAACCCCACTCGGTTGAGAATACTATGCATGTTTCTACAGGGTAAGCAGCTGGGTGTGTGCAAAGAGTCTGCTTGTGCAGAAAAATAGCTGCCCCTTACCTAGTAATGCAAATGTAAAATTACCAGAGTAGTACGCAATAAATGTCTGTCATCAATTCCTCTTTGCACACAGAGTCATGGTTTCATATTAGGCAGAAAACGCAATTTCTTTGCCAATTTGAAAGCACACTTACTACTCTTTTTTTAGGCAAGTGATAATTACTTTTACAGTCTCACACGTTTTCAATCCACTTTTCAGATTCTGTAAACTGCACATGTCCAAACAGCTTTTTGAGACCAGGGACATGTGTAACCTGGGTGACTGACTACACTCCAGCAAGGGCAACCAGCCTTAGTGATGCTCAATGAATTTGCATTACTGACTGCAAATTCAAACCCCACTCGGTTGTGAATACTATGCATGTTTCTACAGGGTAAGCAGCTGGGTGTGTGCAAAGAGTCTGCTTGTGCAGAAAAATAGCTGCCCCTTACCTCGTAATGCAAATGTAAAATTACCAGAGTAGTACGCAATAAATGTCTCTCAACAATTCCTCTTTGCACACAGAGTCATGGTTTCATATTAGGCAGAAAACGAAATTTCTGTGCAAATTTCAAAGCACACTTACTACTCTTTTTTTAGGCAAGTGATAATTACTTTTACTGTCTCACACGTTTTCAATCCACTTTTCAGAATCTGTAACTTGCACATGTCCAAACAGCTTTTTGAGACCAGGGACATGTGTAACCTGGGTGACTGACTACACTCCGGCAAGGGCAACCAGCCTTAGTGATGGTCAATGTATTTGCATTACTGACTGCAACCTCAAACCCCACTCGGTTGAGAATACTATGCATGTTTCTACAGGGTAAGCAGCTGGGTGTGTGCAAAGAGTCTGCTTGTGCAGAAAAATAGCTGCCCCTTACCTAGTAATGCAAATGTAAAATTACCAGAGTAGTACGCAATAAATGTCTGTCAACAATTCCTCTTTGCACACAGAGTCATGGTTTCATATTAGGCAGAAAACGCAATTTCTTTGCCAATTTCAAAGCACACTTACTACTCTTTTTTTAGGCAAGTGATAATTACTTTTACAGTCTCACATGTTTTCAATCCACTTTTCAGATTCTGTAAACTGCACATGTCCAAACAGCTTTTTGAGACCAGGAACATGTGTAACCTGGGTGACTGACTACACTCCAGCATGGGCAACCAGCCTTAGTGATGCTGAATGTATTTGCATTACTGACTGCAACCTCAAACCCCACTCGGTTGTGAATACTATGCATGTTTCTACAGGGTAAGCAGCTGGGTGTGTGCAAAGAGTCTGCTTGTGCAGAAAAATAGCTGCCCCTTACCTAGTAATGCAAATGTAAAATTACCAGAGTAGTACGCAATAAATGTCTGTCAACAATTCCTCTTTGCACACAGAGTCATGGTTTCATATTAGGCAGAAAACGAAATTTCTTTTCAAATTTCAAAGCACACTTCCTACTCTTTTTTTAGGCAAGTGATAATTACTTTTACAGTCTCACACGTTTTCAATCCACTTTTCAGATTCTGTAAACTGCACATGTCCAAACAGCTTTTTGAGACCAGGGACATGTGTAACCTGGGTGAATGTCTACACTCCAGCAAGGGCAACCAGCCTTAGTGATGCTCAATGTATTTGCATTACTGACTGCAACCTCAAACCCCACTCGGTTGAGAATACTATGCATGTTTCTACAGGGTAAGCAGCTGGGTGTGTGCAAAGAGTCTGCTTGTGCAGAAAAATAGCTGCCCCTTACCTAGTAATGCAAATGTAAAATTACCAGAGTAGTACGCAATAAATGTCTGTCATCAATTCCTCTTTGCACACAGAGTCATGGTTTCATATTAGGCAGAAAACGCAATTTCTTTGCCAATTTGAAAGCACACTTACTACTCTTTTTTTAGGCAAGTGATAATTACTTTTACAGTCTCACACGTTTTCAATCCACTTTTCAGATTCTGTAAACTGCACATGTCCAAACAGCTTTTTGAGACCAGGGACATGTGTAACCTGGGTGACTGACTACACTCCAGCAAGGGCAACCAGCCTTAGTGATGCTCAATGTATTTGCATTACTGACTGCAACCTCAAACCCCACTCGGTTGTGAATACTATGCATGTTTCTACAGGGTAAGCAGCTGGGTGTGTGCAAAGAGTCTGCTTGTGCAGAAAAATAGCTGCCCCTTACCTAGTAATGCAAATGTAAAATTACCAGAGTAGTACGCAATAAATGTCTGTCAACAATTCCTCTTTGCACACAGAGTCATGGTTTCATATTAGGCAGAAAACGAAATTTCTTTGCAAATTTCAAAGCACACTTACTACTCTTTTTTTAGGCAAGTGATAATTACTTTTACAGTCTCACACGTTTTCAATCCACTTTTCAGATTCTGTAAACTGCACATGTCCAAACAGCTTTTTGAGACCAGGGACATGTGTAACCTGGGTGACTGTCTACACTCCAGCAAGGGCAACCAGCCTTAGTGATGCTCAATGTATTTGCATTACTGACTGCAACCTCAAACCCCACTCGGTTGAGAATACTATGCATGTTTCTACAGGGTAAGCAGCTGGGTGTGTGCAAAGAGTCTGCTTGTGCAGAAAAATAGCTGCCCCTTACCTAGTAATGCAAATGTAAAATTACCAGAGTAGTACGCATTTAATCTCTGTCATCAATTCCTCTTTGCACACAGAGTCATGGTTTCATATTAGGCAGAAAACGCAATTTCTTTGCCAATTTGAAAGCACACTTACTACTCTTTTTTTAGGCAAGTGATAATTACTTTTACAGTCTCACACGTTTTCAATCCACTTTTCAGATTCTGTAAACTGCACATGTCCAAACAGCTTTTTGAGACCAGGGACATGTGTAACCTGGGTGACTGACTACACTCCAGCAAGGGCAACCAGCTTTAGTGATGCTCAATGTATTTGCATTACTGACTGCAACCTCAAACCCCACTCGGTTGAGAATACTATGCATGTTTCTACAGGGTAAGCAGCTGGGTGTGTTCTAAGAGTCTGCTTGTGCAGAAAAATAGCTGCCCCTTACCTAGTAATGCAAATGTTAAATTACCAGAGTAGTACGCAATAAATGTCTGTCAACAATTCCTCTTTGCACACAGAGTCATGGTTTCATATTAGGCAGAAAACGCAATTTCTTTGCCAATTTCAAAGCACACTTACTACTCTTTTTTTAGGCAAGTGATAATTACTTTTACAGTCTCACACGTTTTCAATCCACTTTTCAGATTCTGTAAACTGCACATGTCCAAACAGCTTTTTGAGACTAGGGACATGTGTAACCTGGGTGACTGACTACACTCCAGCAAAGGCAACCAGCCTTAGTGATGCTGAATGTATTTGCATTACTGACTGCAACCTCAAACCCCACTCGGTTGTGAATACTATGCATTTTTCTACAGGGTAAGCAGCTGGGTGTGTGCAAAGAGTCTGCTTGTGCAGAAAAATAGCTGCCCCTTACCTAGTAATGCAAATGTAAGATTACCAGAGTAGTACGCAATAAATGTCTGTCAACAATTCCTCTTTGCACACAGAGTCATGGTTTCATATTAGGCAGAAAACGAAATTTCTTTTCAAATTTCAAAGCACACTTACTACTCTTTTTTTAGGCAAGTGATAATTACTTTTACAGTCTCACACGTTTTCAATCCACTTTTCAGATTCTGTAAACTGCACATGTCCAAACAGCTTTTTGAGACCAGGGACATGTGTAACCTGGGTGACTGACTACACTCCAGCAAGGGCAACCAGCCTTAGTGATGCTCAATGTATTTGCATTACTGACTGCAACCTCAAACCCCACTCGGTTGAGAATACTATGCATGTTTCTACAGGGTAAGCAGCTGGGTGTGTGCAAAGAGTCTGCTTGTGCAGAAAAATAGCTGCCCCTTACCTAGTAATGCAAATGTAAAATTACCAGAGTAGTACGCAATAAATGTCTGTCATCAATTCCTCTTTGCACACAGAGTCATGGTTTCATATTAGGCAGAAAACGCAATTTCTTTGCCAATTTGAAAGCACACTTACTACTCTTTTTTTAGGCAAGTGATAATTACTTTTACAGTCTCACACGTTTTCAATCCACTTTTCAGATTCTGTAAACTGCACATGTCCAAACAGCTTTTTGAGACCAGGGACATGTGTAACCTGGGTGACTGACTACACTCCAGCAAGGGCAACCAGCCTTAGTGATGCTCAATGAATTTGCATTACTGACTGCAAATTCAAACCCCACTCGGTTGTGAATACTATGCATGTTTCTACAGGGTAAGCAGCTGGGTGTGTGCAAAGAGTCTGCTTGTGCAGAAAAATAGCTGCCCCTTACCTCGTAATGCAAATGTAAAATTACCAGAGTAGTACGCAATAAATGTCTCTCAACAATTCCTCTTTGCACACAGAGTCATGGTTTCATATTAGGCAGAAAACGAAATTTCTGTGCAAATTTCAAAGCACACTTACTACTCTTTTTTTAGGCAAGTGATAATTACTTTTACTGTCTCACACGTTTTCAATCCACTTTTCAGAATCTGTAACTTGCACATGTCCAAACAGCTTTTTGAGACCAGGGACATGTGTAACCTGGGTGACTGACTACACTCCAGCAAGGGCAACCAGCCTTAGTGATGGTCAATGTATTTGCATTACTGACTGCAACCTCAAACCCCACTCGGTTGAGAATACTATGCATGTTTCTACAGGGTAAGCAGCTGGGTGTGTGCAAAGAGTCTGCTTGTGCAGAAAAATAGCTGCCCCTTACCTAGTAATGCAAATGTAAAATTACCAGAGTAGTACGCAATAAATGTCTCTCAACAATTCCTCTTTGCACACAGAGTCATGGTTTCATATTAGGCAGAAAACGCAATTTCTTTGCCAATTTCAAAGCACACTTACTACTCTTTTTTTAGGCAAGTGATAATTACTTTTACAGTCTCACATGTTTTCAATCCACTTTTCAGATTCTGTAAACTGCACATGTCCAAACAGCTTTTTGAGACCAGGAACATGTGTAACCTGGGTGACTGACTACACTCCAGCATGGGCAACCAGCCTTAGTGATGCTGAATATATTTGCATTACTGACTGCAACCTCAAACCCCACTCGGTTGTGAATACTATGCATGTTTCTACAGGGTAAGCAGCTGGGTGTGTGCAAAGAGTCTGCTTGTGCAGAAAAATAGCTGCCCCTTACCTAGTAATGCAAATGTAAAATTACCAGAGTAGTACGCAATAAATGTCTGTCAACAATTCCTCTTTGCACACAGAGTCATGGTTTCATATTAGGCAGAAAACGAAATTTCTTTTCAAATTTCAAAGCACACTTCCTACGCTTTTTTTAGGCAAGTGATAATTACTTTTACAGTCTCACACGTTTTCAATCCACTTTTCAGATTCTGTAAACTGCACATGTCCAAACAGCTTTTTGAGACCAGGGACATGTGTAACCTGGGTGAATGTCTACACTCCAGCAAGGGCAACCAGCCTTAGTGATGCTCAATGTATTTGCATTACTGACTGCAACCTCAAACCCCACTCGGTTGAGAATACTATGCATGTTTCTACAGGGTAAGCAGCTGGGTGTGTGCAAAGAGTCTGCTTGTGCAGAAAAATAGCTGCCCCTTACCTAGTAATGCAAATGTAAAATTACCAGAGTAGTACGCAATAAATGTCTGTCATCAATTCCTCTTTGCACACAGAGTCATGGTTTCATATTAGGCAGAAAACGCAATTTCTTTGCCAATTTGAAAGCACACTTACTACTCTTTTTTTTAGGCAAGTGATAATTACTTTTACAGTCTCACACGTTTTCAATCCACTTTTCAGATTCTGTAAACTGCACATGTCCAAACAGCTTTTTGAGACCAGGGACATGTGTAACCTGGGTGACTGTCTACACTCCAGCAAGGGCAACCAGCCTTAGTGATGCTCAATGTATTTGCATTACTGACTGCAACCTCAAACCCCACTCGGTTGAGAATACTATGCATGTTTCTACAGGGTAAGCAGCTGGGTGTGTGCAAAGAGTCTGCTTGTGCAGAAAAATAGCTGCCCCTTACCTAGTAATGCAAATGTAAAATTACCAGAGTAGTACGCATTTAATCTCTGTCATCAATTCCTCTTTGCACACAGAGTCATGGTTTCATATTAGGCAGAAAACGCAATTTCTTTGCCAATTTGAAAGCACACTTACTACTCTTTTTTTAGGCAAGTGATAATTACTTTTACAGTCTCACACGTTTTCAATCCACTTTTCAGATTCTGTAAACTGCACATGTCCAAACAGCTTTTTGAGACCAGGGACATGTGTAACCTGGGTGACTGACTACACTCCAGCAAGGGCAACCAGCTTTAGTGATGCTGAATGTATTTGCATTACTGACTGCAACCTCAAACCCCAATCGGTTGAGAATACTATGCATGTTTCTACAGGGTAAGCAGCTGGGTGTGTTCTAAGAGTCTGCTTGTGCAGAAAAATAGCTGCCCCTTACCTAGTAATGCAAATGTTAAATTACCAGAGTAGTACGCAATAAATGTCTGTCAACAATTCCTCTTTGCACACAGAGTCATGGTTTCATATTAGGCAGAAAACGCAATTTCTTTGCCAATTTCAAAGCACACTTACTACTCTTTTTTTAGGCAAGTGATAATTACTTTTACAGTCTCACACGTTTTCAATCCACTTTTCAGATTCTGTAAACTGCACATGTCCAAACAGCTTTTTGAGACTAGGGACATGTGTAACCTGGGTGACTGACTACACTCCAGCAAAGGCAACCAGCCTTAGTGATGCTGAATGTATTTGCATTACTGACTGCAACCTCAAACCCCACTCGGTTGTGAATACTATGCATTTTTCTACAGGGTAAGCAGCTGGGTGTGTGCAAAGAGTCTGCTTGTGCAGAAAAATAGCTGCCCCTTACCTAGTAATGCAAATGTAAGATTACCAGAGTAGTACGCAATAAATGTCTGTCAACAATTCCTCTTTGCACACAGAGTCATGGTTTCATATTAGGCAGAAAACGAAATTTCTTTTCAAATTTCAAAGCACACTTACTACTCTTTTTTTAGGCAAGTGATAATTACTTTTACAGTCTCACACGTTTTCAAACCACTTTTCAGATTCTGTAAACTGCACATGTCCAAACAGCTTTTTGAGACCAGGGACATGTGTAACCTGGGTGACTGACTACACTCCAGCAAGGGCAACCAGCCTTAGTGATGCTCAATGTATTTGCATTACTGACTGCAACCTCAAACCCGACTCGGTTGAGAATACTATGCATGTTTCTACAGGGTAAGCAGCTGGGTGTGTGCAAAGAGTCTGCTTGTGCAGAAAAATAGCTGCCCCTTACCTAGTAATGCAAATGTAAAATTACCAGAGTAGTACGCAATAAATGTCTGTCATCAATTCCTCTTTGCACACAGAGTCATGGTTTCATATTAGGCAGAAAACGCAATTTCTTTGCCAATTTGAAAGCACACTTACTACTCTTTTTTTAGGCAAGTGATAATCACTTTTACAGTCTCACACGTTTTCAATCCACTTTTCAGATTCTGTAAACTGCACATGTCCAAACAGCTTTTTGAGACCAGGGACATGTGTAACCTGGGTGACTGACTACACTCCAGCAAGGGCAACCAGCCTTAGTGATGCTCAATGTATTTGCATTACTGACTGCAACCTCAAACCCCACTCGGTTGTGAATACTATGCATGTTTCTACAGGGTAAGCAGCTGGGTGTGTGCAAAGAGTCTGCTTGTGCAGAAAAATAGCTGCCCCTTACCTAGTAATGCAAATGTAAAATTACCAGAGTAGTACGCAATAAATGTCTGTCAACAATTCCTCTTTGCACACAGAGTCATGGTTTCATATTAGGCAGAAAACAAAAATTCTTTGCAAATTTCAAAGCACACTTACTACTCTTTTTTTAGGCAAGTGATAATTACTTTTACTGTCTCACACGTTTTCAATCCACTTTTCAGATTCTGTAAACTGCACATGTCCAAACAGCTTTTTGAGACCAGGGACATGTGTAACCTGGGTGACTGACTACACTCCAGCAAGGGCAACCAGCCTTAGTGATGCTCAATGTATTTGCATTACTGACTGCAACCTCAAACCCCACTCGGTTGAGAATACTATGCATGTTTCTACAGGGTAAGCAGCTGGGTGTGTGCAAAGAGTCTGCTTGTGCAGAAAAATAGCTGCCCCTTACCTAGTAATGCAAATGTAAAATTACCAGAGTAGTACGCAATAAATGTCTGTCATCAATTCCTCTTTTCACACAGAGTCATGGTTTTATATTAGGCAGAAAACGCAATTTCTTTGCCAATTTGAAAGCACACTTACTACTCTTCTTTTAGGCAAGTG
Source organism: Triturus cristatus (assembly GCF_964204655.1). Lineage (NCBI taxonomy): Eukaryota > Metazoa > Chordata > Amphibia > Caudata > Salamandridae > Triturus > Triturus cristatus. The sequence continues at coordinate 133,435,486 of NC_140590.1, read as the reverse complement.
ATAATTACTTTTACAGTCTCACACGTTTTCAATCCACTTTTCAGATTCTGTAAACTGCACATGTCCAAACAGCTTTTTGAGACCAGGGACATGTGTAACCTGGGTGACTGACTACACTCCAGCAAGGGCAACCAGCCTTAGTGATGGTCAATGTATTTGCATTACTGACTGCAACCTCAAACCCCACTCGGTTGAGAATACTATGCATGTTTCTACAGGGTAAGCAGCTGGGTGTGTGCAAAGAGTCTGCTTGTGCAGAAAAATAGCTGCCCCTTACCTAGTAATGCAACCAGCCTTAGTGATGTTCAATGTATTTGCATTACTGACTGCAACCTCAAACCCCATGTGATAGAGTGGCAGACCTCCTCTCACCCTAATATAACCTTTGATACACACATTCAAAAATAGAGACTGAAATTTTCAAAAAAATGGACATACCAATACCAATTACAACAACCTCTTCAATAATTCTAAGATCCACATAAACATCCACTTATTCACCAACAGTCCTGTACAGTCACTCATTCGTGTACTCACACATCATATGTACTCATACACCTAAACATCCTGTAACACAATGCCACTCATCCATAGAGTTACTCACACACATAGTTTCTCATGCTAATAAAGAATCAAACATCCATTTACTTGCATATACAGTTATACACACACCACCACACTTACTTCTACGGAAACTTACACATACTTAGTCTTTTAAACAATCACTTATTGAAACACATACTTATTCATACAGGAACTCTATCAATCTCTCACTCTCACATACACTCACTTATATACACCAATAGTCACATATACTAGTTTAAAACATATGTAGTTACTCATAGAGACACTATTGAGACAGCCATTCACTCACTAACACACCCATACACACACTCTTCCACCCATACAGTCCTGCACATATGCTGTCTTCAACACATACAAACAGTGAGTCACTCATTCATGCACTTATGCACTACGTAATACCCCCCACTGAACCATACAGACACTCAGACACTCATACTGATACTCAAAAAACCAACTAATAACCTATATAGACACTCATGTTGCTGCTCACCAACCCATGCAGCCACTTATACACAAAGTGAGAGACTGATACAGGTATTTACACATTTAAACATTACTCACTTAGCCATGTATTCAATAAGATACACTTAATCAGTCAGTAATACAATCAATTTTTCAAAAACAAATCATCCATTTAGACACTTATATACTCATTTATTCTTCCATCGACCTTGAGATATATAAAACATATTTAATTTTCAGAAAAACACACATTCACTGGATGATGTCATCAGTGATGTCATGAGTGATGTCATTTGAGATGTCATCAGTGATGTCATGAGTGATGTCACTGACCATGTCATGAGTGATGTAATATGTGATGTCATCAGCAGTGCATTGCGGGCGCGCGAGTTATAGTTAGCTTAACTAACTATAACGGGGAAATTTCATTGGTTTTTTACGAGTGAAATGTCCAGCTAACTATAACGTGTGTGAAACCTATGGTTTTTTCACTGAATATATATATATATATATACATACACATATATATATATTCAGCTGGCATTTAACATTTATTTTGCGCACAGACACGGCGTTGATTACTTTTGTTGTGAAAGTTTGGCGGAATATTGATGACCGTGATTGGGAGGTCTTCACTTTGACGCGCCCTTTGGTCTGGAGGCAGCGGGTGTTCCCATTCATTTGTGGAGTGTATATATATATATATATATATATATATCAACGCTCCAAGGTTTCACCCATCTGCCGAACTCTGGACGGGTGCTTTGTCCTGGTGACGTGAGGGTGATTCACGTTTAAAATTGAAGCTCAAAAACAGGCACGGAGCACTCACGGGACATTCATTGTTTTATTCTGAGCAAATGCATTTCGGACCTTCGCCTTCTTCAGTGCTCATTGAACTGCATTTCAAACTGACACATGTTTAAATAACTTTAAAGGTGATCTCATTGGTGCAACTTCGAAATGGCAAGCAACATAGGACTGTGAGAGTTCTTAGTGCAAAATGCCGATTTTCTGTGGCAGCCATGTCAGCATGTTTAAACACTGCTTAAACCAGATGGAAAGCACTTCGTTTTGCCTCCATTAAAAGTTCTTAAGTCTCTCATAGACAATGCAATGTTGCACCTTGCATAGGGTAAAAAATGAAATATTTATAATGTCGCTTACATGCAGGCAAATCCACACAGTCCTTTGTGAGGTAATAGCCTTCGTTGCCCCATACACGGTGCCTTGATAACAGTCTCTCTGTCCCTCGCCACTGCCTTGATTTTTATATTGCATACTTCCCCACTGGTTTTCGTCTGTATGACTGCATCCATTCAATTCAATAATTGACAACCCTCTAGGCTGATAGGAATGTATCACATTTCTGGCACGGCGGTTCTGGCAGTAATTAGATCAACGCTCCAAGGTTTCACCCATCTGCCGAACTCTGGACGGGTGCTTTGTCCTGGTGACGTGAGGGTGATTCACGTTTAAAATTGAAGCTCAAAAACAGGCACGGAGCACTCACGGGACATTCATAGTTTTATTCTGAGCAAATGCATTTCGGACCTTCGCCTTCTTCAGTGCTCATTGAACTGCATTTCAAACTGACACATGTTTAAATAACTTTAAAGATGATCTCATTGGTGCAACTTCGAAATGGCAAGCAACAAAGGACTGTGAGAGTTCTTAGTGCAAAATGCCGATTGTCTGTGGCAGCCATGTCAGCATGTTTAAACACTGCTTAAACCAGATGGAAAACACTTCGTTTTGCCTCCTTTAAAAGTTCTTAAGTCTCTCATAGACAATGCAATGTTGCACCTTGCATAGGGTAAAAAACGAAATATTTATAATGTCGCTTACATGCAGGCAAATCCACACAGTCCTTTGTGAGGTAACAGCCTTTGTTGCCCCAAACACGGTGCCTTGATAACAGTCTCTCTGTCCGTCGCCACTGCCGTGATTTTTAGATTGCATACTTCCCCACTGGCTTTTGTCTGTATGACTGCATCCATTCAATTCAATAATTGACAACCCCTAGGCTGATAGGAAAGTATCACATTTCTGGCACGGCGGTTCTGGCAGTAATTAGATCAACGCTCCAAGGTTTCACCCATCTGCCGAACTCTGGACGGGTGCTTTGTCCTGGTGACGTAAAGTTATTTAAACATGTGTCAGTTTGAAAGGCAGTTCAATGAGCACCGAAGAAGGCGAAGGTCCGAAATGCATTTGATGCACACTGATGCACACACTCACTCATCTATACAGCTATTTCCACATGCACTATTGAACCTATATACCCAGTAAATTAGCCACTCACACATGTAAGCAGAAAGTCACACTCCGCCCACCCACATACACACACAAACACTGAGCCACTCATATAGACACTTATGCTACCAATAAGTAACCCATACAGACAGTCATGTACCTAATCATCAACCCATTCAGCAGCTTATCCAACAACTGAGAGACTGATACAGACATTCACACAGTTTAGCCACTAACCCAGGCATTCAGTAAGACACATGTAATCACTAACTTATACAGTCAGTCACACACCTATTAAATCCTCCACCCACACACTTATACACCAACTCATTCTTCAATACACCTTGGCATTAACATATATAAAATATATTTAAACTTTACTAAAACACACATTCACTGGATGATGTCATCAGTGATGTCATCAGTGATGTCATTTGAGATGTCATCAGTGATGTCATCAGTGATGTCACTGACCATGTCATGAGTGATGTAATATGTGACGTCATCAGCAGTGCATTGCGGGGGCACGACTTATAGTTAGCTCTACTAACTATAACGTTTAAATTTCTCTGTTTTTGTATGAGTGAAATGACCAACTAACTATAACGTCCCTGAAACCTATGGTTTTTTCAGTGAATATATATATATATATATATATATATATATATATATATATATATATATATATATATATATATATATATATATATATATATATATATATATATATATAAGTTTACTTCTCCAATACCCACAGGGAAAGAGGGAGGTACACGACTGCAAGCATCTAATCTATTTATTTTCGCCAGGATATAACACAAAGAGTGCCTCCCCAACGCGTTTCTGTCTCCTGACCTTATTCATGGGTGTAACAGGCAAATCAACTTGTCATTTGACTGTTGTTCTTTATACCTACGGCACTTCTGATACTCCAACCAATCAGACTTGCAAATGATGCATTATGGTCATTATGGTCTAAATAGAAAATAAAAACAATCAGGTTTGAGCAATCCGACTGGATTACATCTTTAGGTATAAATGTCACTGTTCTTATAATTAATTTCAATCAGTTCACTTTGGCCATGTCCATAAAACAATCACTTTGCTTGCTGTCCCATGTATACCTCAAGAAATGAGAGAGGGACCCAAACACCGAAGGAGAAGGGTACCAGAAAGGACCTTAGTCAGAATACGCCCCCTTTGGGTAAATAAACAAACACAAATACACACTTGCAGTAGGAACCTTATGTCACCAATATAACAACAATGAACAAAGGAATAAAGAAACAAATTTGATTCTAAATAAACAATACAGATTTAATTTGTATATTTATATGCATAACAATATACAATGTTTACTCTTACTAACACATACATTGAAAATTCATCATAAATACAATGTAAATAAACCATATAGAAAACAATATGGTTGATACAATTAAAAAACAAAATGATTACTAATCACAGAAAGAGCTACTAAATCTCACATAGATCAATTGTTATATTTTAAGGAAATAATTAATCTTTTCTTAATAATAGTTGTCCACATAGATTTACAGTAGGCTTTCCTTTATCAGTGCATCGACGCGTTTCGGTGGGCACTATATTTTGACCTTCACCTTCTTCAGGAAAGAACAATAACTCACAAGAATTTAAAAACGATTCTTAATAATATTCAAAAATTGGGCTTGATCAGCCTCAATTAAAACCAGAAACGAAAATTCTTCTTTTCCTTGCTCATACACGTATCTTAAATGTAGTGTCAGCCCCAATACCAGAGTGCGACTCACTTCAGAATTCCATATATTTACAAGTACGGTCCAAATGGATGTGTAAGTATGAGCCGTACCTCCAGTTAAGTGGCCCAAGTGTGCGGCAGTAATGGCTCGTTTCTTCTCTAGAATCCAATACTCCTCATCTGCCTCAAGGGCTTGACAGGTCTCTTCATTTGTAATAGCATCCACTTTTCACAATCCCGTAGCTGTATCCTGTCGAGCAACACACGGGGTATACGCCTCACGGCGTATACCCCGTGTGTTTGTTCGACAGGATCGGCACTAGACTACTATAACAAAATTACCCACGGGAATGTGAAAAGTGGATGCTATTACTAATGAAGAGACCTGAGGCTGATCAAGCCCAATTTTTGAATATTATTAAGAATTGGTTATAAATTCTTGGGAGTTATTGTTGTTTCCTTAAGAAGGTGATGGTCAAAATATAGTGCCCACCAAAACGCGTTGCACTGATAAAGGAAAGCGTACTGTAAATCTATGTGGACAACTGTTATTAAGAAAAGATCAATTATTTCCTTAAAATATAACAATTGATCTATGCGAAATTTAGTAGCTCTTTCTGTGATTAGGAATAATTTTCCAGCCTGTTCTCCCGAATTTAAATTGCTGCTGTTATGAAATATTACTATTTTGTTTGGATGTTTTTTTAATTGTATCAACCAGATTGTTTTCCATATGGTTTTTTAAATTGTTTTTATGATGAATTTTCAATATATGTTTTATTAAGAGTAAACATTGTATATTGTTATGCATATAAATATACTAATAAAATCTGTATTGTTTATTTAGAATGAAATTTGTTTCTTTATTCCTTTGTTCATTGTCGTTATATTGGTGACATAAGGTTCCTACTGCAAGTGTGTATATGTGTTTGTTTATTGTCCCATGTTTACCCCTACTCCAAAGGCAAACACGGGCCCTCTATGCAGTAAAATCCGCGGCAGCACAAGTCCCCTACAATCTTACAGGTGTCCCTTCCTGCACATAAACAATCATTTATAAAAATGACAAGTTGCAACCTCTATGTGTGCTGCACAAAGCAGCAAATATATACAAAATAAATCTCCCACGCGAACTGCAATGTTTAGACTGCGGCTTGACATAGCTCTTTTGGGTAACCCTTCCTAAATAGATCAGAACATACTACAGAATACCATTTCATCATTTTATTCAAAATATACTTTTTCGTTGATAAAACAATATTTTTACTTCATAATTTGTTTATACATATACAACAGGCATAACTTTTTTGGGGAATATTTTTTCTTACTTTTTTGGTAGAAAAATACATATATTATGACAAACATGAAAGCAATACTCCTATGTTGTGGGATAAAATACTTGTAAATCAGCTTTCAACAAAATGGTATTGACTTTTCATATCCCCATCAAGAGAAAGAATAAACTTTTCACATTACATCACACCTGTCATACCATGCCATCCTCACAAAAAACAGGCACACTTACACACATGGAAGATCTCATCCGCTTCCCAGCCTAAATGAACGTGCTAATGTGACACATGGTAGGAATCCTTTTCAGCTATCCATGATGTTGCCCAGCCGGGTATATGTCTAGCTAACGTACGTTTCCGTGGCTTTCCGGGTTGGACTGAGAATTACGGAACGCGGGGACCCAACGGCAAATGCAAAGGGGTCATGTGACATCTACATACCCTAGTTGGAATCGCGAATTACACATAGGGACTTTAAAAAAAATCAATTGAAGAAATATAAAAGTGTTAAACACCAGATAATACCAGCACCCTTGGCATAGTCCAAAGCCTGACCTATTGGCACAAACATTTGCGTGCTCGGGGAACTTACATAATTAAACTCCTGTATTAAAATACAGCGACTGAGCATCACAGTATCGAGACGGGGACAAAAAACTTCATCCCCATAAAATAAATTAAGGACATAGAATGAAGTATTAATGTAAGGACAATACCCCCGGAATACTATTGACAAACGGATTTTAGAGAAGCAGGAAACCCAGATTAATTAAATTGGATTCCCCATCACACCTCTGCCATATAATATGAGATAAAAAATTGGATGGCCCTGAGGAAGGTGGACACAAATCAGTTAAATCCACCGAAACGTACGTTGGCTAGACATATTCCCGGCTGGCGGCAACATCATGGATAGCTGAAAAGGATTCCTACCATGTGTCACATTAACACGTTCATTTAGGCTGGGAAGCGGATGAGGTCTTGCATGTGTGTATGTGGGCCTGGTTTTCGTGAGGATGGAATGGTATGAGAGGTGTGATATTATGTGAATAGTTTTTTAATTTTTCTTCATGGGGATATGAAAAGTCAATACCAATTTGTTGAAAGCTGACTTACAAGTATTGTATCCCACAACATAGGAGTATTGCTTTCATGTTTGTCACAATATATGTATTTTTCTACTAAAAAAAGTTTTTACAAGAATTATTCCCCCAAAAATGTTATGTTTATTGTATATGTATAAACAAATTATGAAGTAAAAATATTGTTTTATCTACGAAAAAGTATATTTTGAATAAAATGATGAAATGCTATTCTGTAGTATGTTCTGAACTATTTAGGAAGGGTTGCCCAAAAGAGCTGTTTCAAGTCACAGACACAGCTTTTAAAGAGCTTTGCCAGGCCTGTGAGAATGTTAACCTCCAACAGCTGGTACTACATCCTACTCATCAGAAGGGCCATGTGCTTGATCTTGTCTTTGCCGGTGAAAAAGACACAGCTGTAAATGAGATACTTCCGTTATGCTGGACAGACCATTTTTTGGTTCTTTTCTCCTTAAAAGTAGCTAATCGCCAAAAACAAGCTGCTTACACAACCGTTACTCGAACTAGTCGAGAATGGTCTATAATATCAAAACTAGTGGATCTTCCCTGTCTTGTTGATGATAGACCTGTCATTTATGATTCAGTGGAGATGAACTACTTGAATCTATGTCATCAAATCACCAACTTGCTAGATCAGTTAGCTCCTCTGAGGAAAGCCAAAAGTTGTAAAATACCTTCCGCCCCCAGTATAATGAAGAGCTAAGGCTGATGAAGACCAATTGTAAACAAGCAGAAAGGAAATGGAGGAGGAATTACCTAGAGACAGATAAAGTGGCCTTAAAAAATTTGCTTTACATCTATAAAGAATCGATAGGCAAGGCCAAATATCTCGAGGAGACCATTTTACATTAAGCTAATAAATCTCAAACTTTATTTAGCCTAGTAAGAGGTTTGTCCAACCCAGACTGCGCAAAATCTAAAATTCCAGCATCACAAGAACTATGTGATGACTTAGCAGTCTTTTTTGAGGAAAACATCAATAAAATCTTAAATGGACTAAAATCATCTACGGATGATGATGCTCACCAGCACACTGGTAATGACACTTTAATAAACTGTGGTATAACTGATAGGGAACATATGACACTTTTGGATCAATTCCAGGTTCCCTCACAAGAGGAATTTAATGCAATTGCAGCTGCCATCTTCTCAGATTCCCCATGGACCCACTTCCACACAAGTTCTGGAAACTGTTTGGTAGTGAACTCTTTCCGCATCTGTATCAAATCTGCTGTCAATCCCTAACCAATGGTGTAGTACCGGACTGTTGGAAAAAGGCAGTTGTCTCTCCATTGTTAAAAAAGGCTACACTGGATCCCCAATGTCCCTCCAACTACAGACCCATCTCCTTGCTACTGTATCCGATTAAGATCTTGGAGTAAATCTCTTTCAAAATACGCTGAGGATAATGAGCTGCTTGACGAAGTCCAATTTGGATTTCACCCTGCACACGGAACTGAGACTGCCTTGGTGGCAGTCTTGGATGACCTGCGAATGCGGGCTGACAGTGGTCAGACAGCCTTTTTAGTGCTGCTTGACATGTCGGCCGCGTTCGATACGGTTAACCACCGGATACTGATTAAGAGATTAGAGGAGATGGGTGTTGTGGGTAGGGCTCGGGACTGGTTGCACTCTTATCTTTCTAATAGGCAGCAGGCAGTGACCCTGTCGCCATTTACTTCTCAGAATAGAGATGTTGAACATAGGGTTCCACAGGGCTCGGCTATCAGCCCAATTTTGTTTAACCTTTATCTTCGCCCACTCATTATCTTAATAAAATCATTTGGCATTGATGTCATAAACTATGCGGACGACACTCAGCTTGTCTTCTCCGTTGAGGGCAATAAAGCAGTGCCTTTCGAAAAATTCCACAACTGTATGCACAGAACAGCAGAATTGCTGAAAGAGAACTCATTGCAATTTAATGGGGAAACAACTGAAGTCCTGTGCTGTAACGCAGGTAAAATTCAGCGACCACTCCCAGTAGACTTCTGGCCAGGCCCGGCTAACAACTCCTTATTGCCCGCTAGTACAGTGCTCAATTTAGGAGTGATGCTGGATAGCAATTTACAGTTGGATTTCCAGGTGAATAAAATGGTGAACACTTGTCTATCTCTGCTCCGAGCTCTTCGGAAGATACTCCCGTTTTGACCTACTCTTGCTAGACCTCAAGTGGTGCGGAGTATTGTTCTAAACAGAATTAATTATTACAATGCACTCCTTTTAGGTGCCCCAGCTTCCCTGATAAACAAATTACAAAGAGTACAGATCATGGTGGCTAAATTGGCGCTAAATCGACCACGTAGAGCCTCGGCCTCATTGGCCTTAAAGGACCTAAATTGGCTGCCCATTGCACAAAGAGTCCAATTTAAGGCGCTCTGTATTGTCTACAGGGCAACACATAAAACTGGGCCTAAACTGCTGCAAAATAAATTTGTATGGTATTCCCCTGTTAGACACTTGCGCTCTTCCTCTGCTAATCTGGTCTGTGTTCCCCATGTCAATAAAGCTCGAATGGGTGGCAGATCCTTTAGCTTTACAGCAGCCAGATTTTGGAACGCTCTGCCCCCGGAGCTTAGACAACTGAACACCTTGTCACGTTTCAGGAAGGAACTGAAAACCAGATTGTTTCCCAGAGATTAGATCCTTGCCTATCTCAGTTTAGTTACATCAGTGGCTGATTGGTAATCTAATCTAGACGCTAGTGACGCATGTGACGTCACTTCCGGGATGCCGCACTCATTGGGGGTTGTATATCTTGAGGAAAAAGACGCCTCCTCTACATCACCCGGTTCCGATGGGGATGGGTAGGTCTCAAGCACTTCGACACCAGGCTGTTGGGTAAGTAGGCCCCCCCCCCCTTTTCTACAGTCCACCGCGAACTTTTATTCACTTTTGACAATGCTATAAGACCCAGTGGTGGGTCATTTCCTTGGGCAGTGACCCATGAGCCACTATGCGGTGTTCCTACATCCAGTTGGACATTAATATTGACACACGCTCCTGTAATTTGAGGCGCGCTCGTCCTCTTATTTTAATCTGGCTGCCTTCACCCCCATGTTTAGACTTGCAGGTATCATGACGGGAGATCTTCACTAGGACCTGTTACAGCATGTAATAAGTTATGAGGCATCTGCTTCTTCCATTAGTGTCAATGCACGCTAATTCCTGCTTTTTGCAACATTTCCACCTGGGGGGGTTTTAATAAATCTGCTATTTTGCTGGACACACGTTTGCCACCCACTATAACCAGTACGTTGGAATGACAATTATGACTTTGGTTATTTGGTCGCTATATTTATCCCACTTATATACATTTTCCAGGATACTGAGCCCGCTGGTGTCCTAGCCCGCCGGATACCGTTGAGGCGTGGCTTTATAAATTGATTTGGTGAGTCTATATTCCTTTTAAGAGCCATTGTTCTAATATGAACTTTTTCTCAAGTTGCTCATTTGGCGACTTGGTTACGTAAGCTATTTTTAACAAATAAATATAAAGTCAAAGGGAACTATTCCCTTCGAATTACAGGGTTATTTCTTTTAAGTAACCCCTATAATAGAGAGATATTGAATGCTAGTATACCCAGCAATTGATGTATATGCTGTAACCCCTTTTTTCTTTCAGAACACACTTAAGGGTACTTAACCTGCAGCAATACATTAAGTGGTAGGTAGTTTTTTCACATATACCACGGTGTAGGTAGTTTCACATTATGTATTTTTTGGTCCTGACGAATTGCCATAGACCCGGTAGGGCTGTCAAGGCAAGAAACATGTTGACCTATTGGAGTAGAGTGCCGCTTTGTTCTGATTCATTATCTCAGACAAAACCGCCTCTCCTTTGTCTTTTAATCAGGTAGGAACCAGAGTTAAATAAATTATATTGGTTACCTAACCTGTTTTAACTTTCACTCTTCACATACACCTACACTTTCTAGGCCCCTCACTCACACCTCACGAATTGGCAAGGAACAAAAGATCTCCGGCAAAGAGCCCCTCATTGGGAGCCCGTTGGGTATTGCAGCGCCAACCCAACGAGGAGCAGGCCCAATGATGAAGCATGACACCTAGCTGGCTGGGTGTGTGAGGGCCCTAGTTCCGAATAAGGGAATTTCCCCTTAGGACCCACATTACTGGTTGAGGTGATGGGTATAACTATCCTCTCGGTATGCATTTGCACATATATCTCTCCCTTTTATTAATCTAAACCCCTGAGGAACAGCATACCTTTTTGTGATTTGTAACTTGGGCACTGTATGCTGGACCTCGCTAAAAGCCCTTATTTCCCCCCCCTATTTGTTAATGGTAATCTAAGCACCAGAATACCCTTGGGGTGGCAGCTGCGCTATATAAGTGTGCCTTACATTACATTACAGTCTAAACATTGCAGGTCGTGTGGGAGATTTCTTTTGTATATATTTGTTGGTTTGTTCCCCCTTCTCCCAGACCGTAAAAGTATCCATAGGGGGTACCTTTCTCTTGTAGAACTGCTGCACAAAGCAGCACACAGAAGTTATAAATCGTCATTTAAGATTGTTTATGTGCAGGAAGTGACAGCTTCCTGCACATAAACAATCATTCCCCCAAACGCAGGCACCTGGTGCAAAGGGTGTCCACATTGGCGCTAGGCAGCTGTAATTTGCGCAGGCGCAGGGGAAAATGCAGGGCTGCACCCTATTGTTGTAAATACGGTGCAGTCCCCCGTTTCAAAAGTGACCAAGCAGGCTAACTCCACACTCCTTCACTTTTCTTGTAAATATGCCCCAAAGTGGTATCCTATCCAATCAGCACCTTGTGGGTATTTCCTGCTAGGGAGGAGGTGAAGAGGAAGTTGAATAAACCCTACGCTTGCAGGCACTGTTGCACAGGAAAGTGAAGAAACGACTGAGGTTTCCAGAGTACAACGGTGATTGCCAGAGGTTAAAGCGGGTTTGTGGAGTGTTTCTTGCAAGCATTCTTTTCTCTCCATTCTCATTGAAATGGGGCTTGAAACAAAGAAGTCTTCGTATGCACAGTTTGCGATCATATACCACCCACAGAATCACACATTTTGGATATAAAGTCGAGATTCCAAAATAACGATTCCTGAATTATTGATAACAAAATGTGCATGTAAAGTTTGCAAATTGTTGCAATTGTGTCACAAACACTAGTATTTTTTAGAGCATTTTGTGGAAGGCATTTATCCACATCTGAAAATATTTTTCATACATAAAAAAAATGCTACTTCAACTGGCACTCTAACAATAAACCTATGGATTTTCCACCAGGATAAAATATGGGAGTTTTGGCGTTGGCATGAAAATCTTGGATTTTTATTAATTGTCGTGGGTTTCATTCGCCAATGAATGTGGCTCATGGGCCTGAATCTATAACCACAAAACTGCTCCTTTTGATTTTCAGTACAGACTACATTATCTGTCTGTTAGACCTCATGTCGTGAACACTTTAAAAATACATCATGATGCTTGGTATATATATATATATATATATATATATATTCACTAAAAAAAACATAGGTTTCACACACGTTATAGTTAGGAATTAGCATTTAAAAAACCTTGCAAATTTACTGAAAAAACCATAGGTTTCACACATGTTATAGTTAGCTGGACATTCCACTCGTAAAAAACCAATGAAATTCCCCCGTTATAGTTAGTTCAGCTAACTATAACTCGCGCGCCCGCAATCCACTGCTGATGACGTCATATATTACATCACTCATGACATGGTCAGTGACATCACTGATGACATCTCAAATGAAATCACTGATGACATCACTGATGACATCATCCAGTGACTGTGTGTTTCTGTAAAATTTAAATATGTTTTATATATTTATAGTGAAAGGCCTGTGGAAGAATGAGTGGCTGTACAAGTGTGTGAATGGATGATTTTCTACCTGCGTAATTGACTGGAAAAGTGAGTTATTAAATGTATCTTACTGCAGACTAGTGACTAAACTGTGTGAATGTCTTCATGTTTCTGGCTGTTGGTGTATAAGTGGCTGCGTGGATTTCTGAATAGCTATATGAGTGTCTATATGGGTTATCGATTGGTTGTCTGAGTATCTGTATGGGTGCTTGAGTGTTTGTGTGGGTAGGCTGTGTGTGACTCTGTGCATAGATGTGTGAGTGGGTGATTCCATGGGTGCATGGTTTTAACAGTGCATCTGTGATGGACTGTATGGTTGAGTGAGTGTATGTATGGGTGTGTTAGGGATTGAATGTATATCTCAGTGGTACATTTGTGACTAACTCCATATGTGGAAGGCAGTATATATGCGTGTAAGAGTATATAAGTGGGTATATGTGAGAGTGTGTGATTGTGAGAGTGGCTGTATGGATGAGTGTGTGCTTGTATCAATGATTGTATAGGAGCGTAAGAATGTGGTACTATTTTTATGAGTAAGTGAACTTGTGTGTGTATAACTGCATAGGTGAGTAAATGGGAGTGTGATTAATTAGTTGCATGACTGACTAGGTGTGACAGTACCTCTATGGATGATTTGTGGTGTGTGAGTGTCTATGTAGGTGCATAAATGCATATGATAGTCTTGTACGGAGTGACTGTAAGTATGAGTGACTGTATATATGAATGAGTGGAGGTGTATGTAAACCTAAAAGTTAATAAGTGGGTATTTAGTTATTGGTATTGGAGTATCTATGGTTTTGAGAATGGACGTCTGAAATTTTGAGTTTGTGTATCATCGGTTAAATTAGGGTGTGAGAAGATGCAGTAATTTATCACATTGATGATGTCATCAGTGATGTCATTTGAGATGTCATCAGTGATGTCATCAGTGATGTCACTGACCATGTCATGAGTGATGTAATATGTGACGTCATCAGCAGTGGATTGCGGGCGCGCAAGTTATAGTTAGCTGAACTAACTATAACGGGGGAATTTCATTGGTTTTGTCCAGCTAACTATAACGTGTGTGAAACCTATGGTTTTTTTTAGTGAATTTGCAAGGTTTTTAAAATGCTAATTCCTAACTATAGCGTGTGTGAAACCTATGTTTTTTTAAGTGAATTTGCAAGGTTTTTTAAATGCTAATTTATGAATGTTTTATCATATTTTTTAATTATTTATTTTACAATAAGCTACCTATGTATATAATTATAGATTTACTGTATCCTGCAATATGGAATGGCTCAGCTTTTTTATTTTTATTTTGCATATAGTTGAACAGCATAGTTAATATCTTCTATAAACCTCTAAACATTTATTTATTTATTTTTTTAAGGGTTTTTGACCCGTACGGTACGCGTATGGTGCGCACACGGTGCTTGCATGCGTACGTGCTCCGTGTGCGCATGCGTACGTGCTCCACGTGTGCATGCGTACTTCGTGCGTGATCCGTACGCGCGTGTTCCGTACGAGCATGCGCGCGTGCTCCTTTCGGGCATGCGCGCGTTCTCCGTACGCATGTGATCCGTACACACATGCGCGGGTGCTTCGTACGCGCGTGCTCCGTACGCACATGCGCGCGTGCTCCGTACGCGCATGCGTGCTTGTACCGTGCATGCTCCGTGCGTGCATCGTACGGGCACGATGCGCGCACGGCAAGTCATGTGATCAAGAAACAACAAGTAGTTTCAGTTCCAGAAACTTCCAACACCACACCCACTCCCCTCATTATTACTTCTGATTCCCTGGGAGAAGGAGCTGAGCAGCTTCTCTAGTACTTCAGTACTTCAGAATGGCAGAGCAGCAGTCATCTTCTGGGAGTGAGCAGGAGACCCTTGTGAGACAGAGACAGAGGAAACAGAAAGACTCTTTTATATGGCAATTTTTTACATTTCCACAGGGGCAGAAGAAAGTGAATGCTCCCAAAGTCACCTGCACTCTTTGTGATCGTGTCTTATCAAGAGGAGATCCTAAAAAGAAATACTCTTTCAGTATCTTCACTATGATCAGGCACATTAGAGATGTACATCCTGTGGCTTATGCTCGAGCTGCTACAGAAAACCCTCCAGCAGCTCAGCCGAGCAAATCCGCAGCAGCTCAGCCAAGCACATCATCGGCAGCTCAGCCGAGCACTTCATCTGCGGCGGCAGCTTCACCTTCTTCGGTTCCTCTGGATATACACCCTCTGTTTAAGAGGGTGCATATACGGTGCAATGCGTGTAATGCTCTTCTCTCTTATGCGGACACCAGCATTCCGCTAATAGAGAGCAAGATACAGAAGCACACGTGCGGCACCCTATAATTTTTGACATGTCTTTTTTTACCTCTGTCCCTCCATTAACACAACGGCTCTTTTTAGAGCCACCTAACATCTAAACACTTAAATTTGTTTTTTAATTCTATTTTATTAAAGTTTTTTTTCCCGCCGTGCGCGCACTGTGCGCGCACGGTACGTGCACACCGCGATTTTTGAAAAAAAAAAATGTTTTTTTCACCCTTCATGGTCCTTCAGGGACCCCCTGACAAAGGCTAGGGGGTCAGAAACTCTGTACCCTGCCCCCTTCTCACGTTCTCCACCTTTCTTTTAAATGGAAACACACATTTCTTTTTTTTGCATATTTCAAGCCTTTCCAAATGATTTCTACCCCCAACATGACTTCTGCCTGCTAGCATAGCGACAGATCATGGAACACTGGTGTGAGCAGAGACGTCAGAAGTTCAGCACATAATATTTCTAATCCAAAGAGCAAGATTGCTTAACTTTTCAAACCTAACAGCAAATCCAAAGTAATGTTCTGTGGGAACACATTTTTCTGGACCAATTCAAAACATACAGCCTAGTTTTTATTGTAAAATGGTCTGAAACAGCCAATGAGTTCTTTTAAAAAAAAAAAAGTATATAAGCTAGGCCTGGGCAAAGATTTCGTTCCGTTCGCGGAAATTGCGATAATTTGACATTTTCGCGTTCCGCGGAGAGCGCGAAAATGTCAAAATTTCCGGTTTCCGCAGCTTGGCGATAATTTGTTTCTTGCTCGCGCTGTAAAATAATACATTCTCGCGCGCGCGCGATCGCCTTACCTGAATCCCTGCGTTCGCCGACAAGTTTTCTTGATCCGGTCGCGTTCTCCATGAGATGTATTGTTTTTAGCCATTTCGCGCCCGCAGTGACGTCATGCGTCGCGCGATCATGTCTTTCTTCTCGCGATCATGCACCGCGAGACAACTCAAAACAAGATGGCCGCGCCCGCAAGCAACCACATGGGTAAGTTGGCGACCCGCAACCATGCAGAAAATCTCGCGAACATGCGGGGAAAAAACGTCCGCATTTTCGCGATATTTTCGCTTGTTTGTGATAATTTTAAACATTTTCGCGATAATTTGCGAAAGTTAATTTCGCAAATTCCGCCCACCCCTAATATAAGCCTCCATTTTACAACCATTTTGTCATTCTACTGAAAGACACCTTCAGAGTGCATCCAGGTCTCCTCCTCACTCCCTGAAATACACTGCTTTTCTACCATTTTCAATTAAAATTGATTGCTGCTCAGCTCCTTGTCCCAGGTAATAAGAAGAAATAGTGAGGGGAGTGGCTATGGTGTATGAAGATTCTGGAAGAGAAACTACTAAGAACCAATGCTTCTGAGTGCATCCAGATGTCCTCCTCACTCCCTGAAGGAGAGTGCTCTTCTGCCATTTACAACTAAAATTGATACCTGTTCTGCTCCTTGTCCCACGAAATAAGAAGAAATAGTGAGGGGATTGGCAAGGCATTTATAGAGTAGACGGTGTACATTTCACAGATGAACGGAACAGAGTCTTCCTCTTGATCTTTAGACTCTGCATCAATACTTACTTATAGGTACCAAAAAACACTCAATTAACACAATGGCTCTTTTCAGAGCCAACCAACATCCAAACACTTAAACTTTATTTTTAATTCTATTTTTTATACGATTTTTTTGTCGCATCTCTATGCTTCCCCTGCGCAGGCGTACAAACTGAAGCCATGCGCCGGCGCAGGCTCCCTTGCACCATGGTTCAAGGATGCCTGCGTGGTGGGGAGATTGTTCTTGTGCAGGAAGGGACACCTTCCTGCACAAAAACAATCACAAGAGGCTTTTTCCTCTTTCAATGCGTGCTGTAGAATGGAGCACGCACTAAAAGAGGAAAAAACGAGGAGAAATAAAAACATTTCTCCTCGTTGCACCTCGCAACACCACCTCTAGGGTGGCATAGCATTCACACGCATCCCCAGAGTTACGATTTCTCGTAAACCTGGAGATGTGTCTAGTTCTTTGTGTGTTGCGTGGGAACTCCCACAACAACACCCATGGAACGCCCCTTCAACGCACAGTGCTGCGTGTGAAGTGGCTGTATTTATGTGGAGAGGAAAAGTCACGCAGGGTGGCTTTTCCTCTCCTTGTAAATATGGAGGAGCTCCCTGCGCCACCACTACGTTGTGAAAAGTGACGTAGTGGTGGCGCAGGGGCCTTGTTAATCTTCCCCAGAGATGTTAAGCAAATTAAGAGTAAGACAGACAAAGGGAGAGAGACAGAAACAGAGACAGAGAGCAAGGAACTGAGAAGGAGTAAGGCAGTTAGAATGACTGAGACACATGGAGACAGGGAGAGATACATGGTTGAAAAAGTAGTGATGGAGGCAGTAAACCTAGGGGAGTAGTATAGAAGGAGTGAGGGAGTTACGAAAGAGCAGTAAAGGAAGAAGAGAGAGAGAAGGGGAATGAGAAAAGCAGAGTGAGGAGAAGTGAAGAAAAGGGAGCATGAAAGTGAAGGGGTGAGAAATACAGATATTTCAAACTTACCTGACCAACAAAATAACTTAATTATAAATAAATGGTTTTTTTTATTTGCTAGAAAAAAGGATTACATTTACTAAATTTTCTTTCTCGATCTGAAAAAAGTATTAATATTTAACAATACATTTTAGAATACAGTACACATATTTGCATATTTAACAAAGTAATTTTTTTCCCTTTTTTGCTGTTTTCAGAATATATTGAATTTCACTGCAAATTGTGAAATCAATTGCATTCATCACTTAACAGTAGGCAAAAAAATTAACAATCTGAAAGATTGTTTAAAAAAAGCCCTGAATCTCTCCTCAGAAAAACATACCTTGATAGAAATGTAACATATATATTAAAAATATCATCTAAGTACAATAACTATTTGCAATAAATAACGTCTGTAAATCTTGTTCCTTAAGCACATACACCAAAATAATATCTGTCAAAGAAGTCCACAATAGAAACAGTTACCTTTCCATGAGGCCAAATGGTAATTTTTTAATTCTTTTTTGGTAAAATATCCAATGGTAATCGTATAAAATCGAAATGATGGTTTCTTCAGATGCTGCAATTTGTATCTAAAATTTTGGTTTTAGAAAAATTAAGTAGGAATTTGGTAATTCTGCAGGCAAACGTTGCTTGTGAATCATTACACAGTGTCCAGCCTTTTTCACATTTTAGATAAACTGTGTAATGACCAGAAGTTATAGAAGGTTCATCATGGAAAATTATTGCAACTGCAACAAAAGTTTTTCCTGATATTGATAATTGATTTCCTGTAAACTTCTTTATTAAAGTGTCCATTTTTGTTCCATCAGCTCTACAACGTTCGATCATTAAAATTACATACTGTCCATATTTCTTTAAAAATAACGTTGAAAACATTTCTGATTTACATTGAGAACATTCCATGTTGTGATTTGCATCTTTAACTAATTTACTAAAATTCACTGATTTACTCTCTGGTAATATTAAATATATGAACCTTTCAGAATCAACATTAGTGCTGCATGTGTTCAAACAATTTTCACAAGAATGTTCCCATTTATAAGAGAGACCAAACATATTTTCTATTTCTACCCCTTCATCTTCCAGTACCATAAGCATAAACATTAAGAATTCCTGTGCATCTTGCTGGACATTTTCTGTAAACTGTGTACATCCAGAACATACATCTAAAAGATTTCTATCATCAGAAGCACTTTCTATTTTAGTTTTATCATTACTCAGCTTCTCATAAAGGAAACTCAGCAGAGAACAGAATCTTTTTTCATGATTTAGTATTATCTGCACATGCAAACTTTCAAGATGAAATACAACATTCAGCACTACATTAGCATAGCAGTTGACACCAGAGCTATTTTCAAAATGACAACCAACAACCTCTTCAGCATTGTCCATTTTCTTTTTGCTTGCAATCCCATCAGTCTCTATTTGTTTACTCTTCTGTACATCCTCATTACAGATATTCTCAATTCTCCTTTTCCGACAAACAACACGTTTTTCAAACACAGGATACTGACCTAAATGAGGAGCATAGCTTCTTCTTAATCTATTATATTCTTTTACACAGTTCGCATCAGCGCTAACTTTTGACTCATCAAGGTCTATCATGAATAAACTAGATATTGTTTTCACGCGTGACAAAGCAACATATGCCATACCTTCTTTAAACACACTAGATCCAATGTTTACAAAAGCACTATCTACAGTTAATCCTTGAGATTTGTGAATAGTTACAGCATATGCTAGAGAAAACGGAAACTGCTTCCTACGTACATATAAGTCTTTCACAAGCAAGAAACGAACTGAACAACGACTAATGTCTTTAACCTCTTCAATCTGATCAACTTTTATTTTTAAAAATTCAATTCCATCTTTTTTCTGGTAATTAACAAAACCCACAACTTTACCCATAGCTCCATTCACTAAACCTTTTTCTACATCCAAATTACGTCTTAAAATTACTCGACAGTTCATACATACATAAAGATTCTTTTCTAAACCAGCTGTTTTTGATATGTTTTTCTCTAGAGAATCCAATTTAGTTGTCAATTTGCTTGTCAAAATAATAGTTATTCCTTCATGCTGTATTTTATCCACAGCTTCCAGTTTTATAATCTCTTCATATTCCAATTTCAAAAGTTCTTGATTGAATATCGAGCATTCTTGTAGTGTTGGCATTAAGCAGATTACAGTATTTTTTCCAGAAATTTTCTTGTATATTTTCTCTGGAACTATTTGTTCTGTTGGAAACAAATTACATAGCAATCGACTCTGTAAAGCTTTTCTGCCATGTTCTGTGAGTAGTCCAATTCTGATACCTTTGAGAATACTTGGATAATCATCATCATTTGCTTGCCGCATATTGGTAATGAGTTCTTTGTACTCAAAGTATGACCAAATATTCACATTACCTATAGTTCCTAATGACTTTTTTGTGTCTTCATGTGCAAGAGTATTAAATACTGGTTGCTCTTTAACTGGAGTGAGCTGCAGTAGATCCCCAAAAACTATAACATGTTTTCCTCCAAATAACACGTCATAGTCTGTCTTTAGAATTTGCTGCATTCTTAAATGCACAAAGGCAAGCATTAAGTTTGATACCATGCTTACCTCATCAATAATGAGAACTTTCATTTTCTTCAACACTCTTGAAACTTCAAAACATGCTTCTCCTGTTAGCTTGTGGTATTCTATTTTGTTCTCATGCTCTACTGGTAACATTAGCAAACGATGTAAGGTAATTCCTTTATGTTATATGCTGCTAACCCAGTTGGAGCAGTAACAACACAAGACAAAGTTGAATCAGTTTTTTCTGTAGGTAGCTTCTAATTACTTTAATTAAGAAACTTTTTCCAGCTTGTCCACTCACATACATTCTGATT
Organism: Triturus cristatus; assembly: GCF_964204655.1. Lineage (NCBI taxonomy): Eukaryota > Metazoa > Chordata > Amphibia > Caudata > Salamandridae > Triturus > Triturus cristatus. The sequence goes on along the minus strand of NC_140590.1, from coordinate 133,414,442 downwards.
GGTGCAAATGATGTGCATGAGCACTCTTTATTTTCATGTAGTAATCCATGATCAATTTGTTTTGTGACTTCTTCATAAATTTGTTGTTGTTCATCATTCAGTTGTTGTTCCAAATTTGATAAGTCTATTAAATCTTCCTGAGCTTGATTCATAGCTGTTTCCACTTCAGTCATGGCTATTGCAGCTTCATTTTCTACGATTGGTTGTCCTAGGGGATCTTGACTGAGCGTACCAGAACTTTGACTGTCTTGAGAACTGTCTCTAGCTACTTCAGCTGCAGTTGTAGCTTCTTGTTCAATTTCTTCATTTAACATTTGTACATAATTTGTGAAAGTACTGCATTCTATGCTATCTTTACATGCATTAAAGGAATCTTCATAGCTCTGAAAATCTCCAAGTAATTCATCCTCTGAACGCCATGGTTTAAACAGCTGTAAAAGTGCTAAGTAGTAAAATTCCTTTTTGTCAGTAGTGTCGCAACTCAGCTTCCTGTGATTAATCAAACTTCCTTTTGTTTGTTTCGCCAAACATCCTTCCTCACCAATGACTTTATATTTTCCATTGTTGATGTCTTCTGTGGCATTCCGTGTAAAAATGTAGTTCTGCAGCACTTCATTGAGACACATGTTCTCAAGATGATGACTTCTGTTTGGGTAATATGTGTCCAACATATTTGTTTTCAAAATGTCTGTACTTTCTGGTTCGTTCTCTGCTAAATATTCAATTTCTCGAATAGATTTCAGTACCCGATTTCGCATTCCTGCAAGGCCTAAACTTACCCAAATTCTTATTCTGGATTTGGAGTACAGACTTGCAGATGATAACCTATCTGAGCATTCGTATGACCCAATTTCTCGATGCGATAACATCTTTAAACTGAAACTGTATAGCTTTTAACTGACAGTCTTCTCGTGAGAAATCTCTTCCCACATTTCTTTCAATTCAGTTTTCTCAGATTTAGTGATGTAAGATGTGACATACCGAGCAACAGCAATAGAATTGTCAGCTACATACTGAATATCCATGTTAGCATTCCACATGGATAAAATGACTGGGTTGTAGTCATTTATATATTTTGACTCTTCTTTTCTTCTTAGGTTGTAGGTATTTTTCGGAGATTTTCTTGTAATGGTATGTCGCACAGCTGACATAAAACTGTTTACTCTTCCTTCTGAAAGAACAGGTCGTGGAAAACCAAATCGACATTTTGTGTAGAATTTATCTTTACTCTTGTACTTTCGTCGACAGTATTTTCCACACCGATGACTTTGGAAACGTAAAACTTGCTCTTTTAAGTTTTTTTCTTCTGTGCTTTTAGGTATAGCACATGTTGCATATTCTTCAATGAAAGATAAAACTGCATCATCAGAATCTGTTCCAAATTTTGGGGCATCCTTGATCCACAACAGCATATGAATATGAGGAGCACCTCTTGCTTGGTACTCTTTTCTCCAAAAGAAATCCACAACTTCTCCAAGAGGTGGATTTTTTTTATTGCATATGAAGGACATCATAGCCTCAAATCTATGATTGAAATATCTGCAAACATTAACCGGATCCAATGAGCACAATTCTCCTGCTGTCTTGTATTGGATGTTTTCAATATTTGAATTTGCCTCTCGAAGAAAATCCAGTAAATCATCCCAAGCGTACTCAGCACAGCTTAGGGTAAGGAACCATGTAGTAGTTCCTAAATTCTGTAACATACATTTCAATTCTCCATGGAGTCGGTACCAATATTCATTAGTTCCACGCTGACAAGCCATCAGATTAATCAATTGAGATTCCAAATGATCATCTCGCTGTTGCACTTTGTTCATAAAATCCTTTGCAGACACATTATGTAGATGTACTCCAGTTTTTAAAATGTGATTTACTGCATAAGATAGTGCAGACAAGTCACTTTCAAATAAAAGATGGAACAAATAAGGAATACTTTGACAAATCTTGGATCTTCTGCATATAATCTTGTAGTCCGATACTCAGAAGCAGGAATCTGTACTGAACGTTCATCATATCATCCACCTTTTCCTGTAGGAAACAGCTGGGGAACCAACGAGCTTCCACGCTCTCCTCCCATACACTCACGGGAGTTCCTTTTGCTTTTTTCATCTGAAACAGATCAATAGTGTTTCCCATAACTTCTTTAGAATGAAGAGGATGTATGCTGAAATGTTAATAAATGTCTTCTTCTTTTGACTTATCCACTTTTTAAATTTGCCCAGTTGGTATTCCTGTGTCTGCTAGTAAAACTTCTTCATCTTCATCCATATAAATTGATTCATAGTACTTATTATTTCTTTTAAAATATAAATTTGCTCTTTGTACTTTTCGTACATCTACTAGCTCCTGCCCAATTTTCATATTCTTTGTAGGTACACCATTAACCAGAATAACTAATGGTTCAGTTTCCAAACTATCTGCATCAATTGTTTCAATATTGTTTTTCAAATCTAATGGCAAATAGACAACTCTTCCTTTTAAACCTCTTTGTAAATCTGAAGGAGGTAATTTACCTGTTTTGGGCTCCATACGAACTATAGTCTGAAACGGATGGACACATTGAATGAGTATAGACTCATACGTATTTAAATCACTAAGTTCTGCAGGAATATCAACCAATTCTAAATTATTATGTACAGCTCTAGCTGGCATTTTATTTTCTTCTAACTTGTTATAACAGTATTTACAAATACGCTGATCTTCACCCAAATCAAAACAATTTTACAGAAACAATTCCACTCATAATTATTTTCTTTTTCACTTTTTTTATAGAGATCAACATTCATTGTTTGAGTTTTATAATGGCTTCTCCGGCAACAAATACAAGTAATATTTGGTCTTTCATTAGAGATGATAGTAAATTTTGTCATTTGATCTTCAAAATTTTTACTAACAGTGGGTTCTACATTCTCTTCCACATTTTCTTCAATAACTGTGTCATTTCCTGCACTTTCTTGTTCTGGACCAAAGTAACAAAACTGAATATCATCAGTAACCCTCTCTACATCTGATACAGATCCACGCAACAGAGCACTATTCAACTCATTTAACTTTAGTGCTGGACTTTTAGCAAAATACAATCTTCTCACAAACTTTTTCATTTCAGTATGATGTACTGCCAGCATCCTAAAATGGTGAAAAACACTTTGACAAACTTTCCTAGAAAGACAAGCCAGAGAATGTCCTTGCAAACCAGTATTCTTTCTCACTCTGGATGGATCTAGTATTTGAAGCACCTTAATCTTCTGTTTAACACTTTTTTTTACTATATTCTCTTAGAAAGTCACGTAATTTATCAATAGATTCTTGTTGTACAGTACAAATACTACTACAATTCCAAGTATACACTGGGGCTTTAGGACGTTTCCCCATAACCTCATCAGCTAACACTTATTTCTCATTTCTTGGAACCATTTTCTCCTTTTCCATTACACAACCATCTTTAACTTCATAACTTCGACCACTGGTGTCAACTACATGCAGTAAACTATTACTTTGAAGATAACTCTCTTCATTAAAAAATGGTTCAGTACTTGAACTATGCTTCCATTCTCCTAAGAACACATTACAAAAGTTATTTTTTTTCACTACTCTTTTCCTTTTTCTTTTTGACTTCATTACATTGACTATTTTATCTAATGTACGGATCCTGTTCAAAATTAAAATGAATAGTTTTCTTTTTAATTCCAAAGCCTTTGCAACAATTGATTCAATATGTTTCTTTTTCTTATAAAATATTGCTTTCTTCCTATATTTTTATACATCCTTTAGCAAATTGAACACCACTCTTCTCTGAAACATTTTTTACGAATGTTTTGAAATTCTGTTTTTCTTTTTAAGTCATTCTTTCTTGCTTCTGATTGTACATTAGCATTTAGTATTTTCTTTCTATTGTCTTGTTGTTTTCTTCTTGAAACACTATTTGCAGTGGATATACTTTGTACATTTTTTCTATGTTTGAAGATATTTTTAAAAAAATCCTTAGTCTGCTTACCAGAAGACTTTTTCTTTTTTCCAACATGAGGTTCTTCAACTAATTTCTGTTGTCCAGTTGTCTTCAAATATAGATGTTTTTGCTGTTCTTTTCTCTTTCTTGATTTTATAGGCATGTTTAATTTATTTCAGTGTTGTTCAACAATACCTAAAGGAAACTAAATAAAAAATACCTTTATGTAATTTTAATATTTAATACTATATTTTTTTTGAGCTTTTCAAATCCTCTCATATGAGCTGCCCCTTTCCTACGAGTGCAAGTCTTACAGAACAAGAGCAACACAAATTAAATCTCTGACAACAATTCCTGTGTGCAGACAGACTCATGGTGTGATTCTAGGCAGAAAACTATATTTGATTGGCAATTTCAAAGCACATTTACTACTGTGGTAGAGCAAGTGATAATTACTGTAACAGCCTGACACATTTTCCTTATAGTTTAGAGAGGCAGAAAAGAGCACATGTCCTAACAGCTACTTGAGACCATGAGCATGTGGAACCTGGGTGATTGATTAGACTAGAGCAAAGGAAATGAGCCTTGGTGATGTTGAATGTGGTAGCGTTACACACTACTATCTAAAATACCACACAGTGCTGAATACTTAGCATAGGAGTGCAGGAGAAGCAGCTGCCTGTATGCTAAGAGCGTGCTTCTGGAGACTGTGTATTGTCAGGTGCAAGAGAGATCTGCATGGACGCTTGCACAACTGCATGAAGACTGCAGAGATGTATGTAACAGTACATGTGGGGTAAGGGTTAATTGGAGTTTTGAACATGTAGGAACTACCTCACCCATTGCAGGAGTGGAAGGAAAATCTACCATGTTGATTTGTTGTTGATGTGTTAGCATTTGCCTCTCATTTGTGAGACATTGATTTGTGCTGAATGCTAGCCATCACACTTCAAGAAAACAAGCTGCCCCTTTCCTACGAATGCAAGTCTTACAGAACCAGACCACCACGAATTAAATCTCTGACAACAATTCCTTTGTGCACACAGACTCATGGTGTGATTCTAGGCAGAAAACAGTATTCCTGGGTGATACCAGTACACCTTAACCTATGGTGAAGACATACTCCATAATATCTTACAAGTTCAAGGCAGTTAAATATCTTCCAAAACATAAAATGTAAAACACAACTTTAAAACAAGAATCACATTTCTAATATTTATATCAAAATGCACCACATACATCCCCTCTCAAATTCATAACTCATCTTTAAAAGTAGTTAGTTGAGAAAGAAATGTGGCACTCACACAGCAGATTATCAGAGCCAGAATCTCTGAGCTGTACACCTCTCAGCAGAACCAGTAAATGGCAATCTTTCCCTCTCTTTTTTCACACATATACATGTTAACTTCAAATCACAGTGCTTCCCACATTTTTTCAAATGGAAACACATCTTTCTATTGGTTGCAAATGTCAACCCTTTCCAAATGATCCCTACCCCCAACATGACTTCTGCCTGCTACCATAGCAAAAGGTCATGGGACACTGGTGTGAGCAGAGAGGTCAGAAGTTCAGCACACAATGTTTCTAATCCAAAGAGCAAGAGTGCTTGACTTTTCAAACCTAACAGCAAATCCAAAGTAATGTTCTGTGGGAACACATTTTTCTGAACCAAAACAAAACATGCTTTTAAAAATTTAAACATACAGCCTAGTTTTTAGTTTTGAATGGTCTGAAACAGCCAATGAGTTCTATTCCTTTTATTAAAAAAAAAGTATGTAAGCCTCCATTTTACAACTATCTTTCTTTTCATATTGCCATTCTACTGAAAGACACCTTCTGAGTGCATCCAGATCTCCTTGAAAGATGTTCACAGTGTGGATTGTAGGTCATAGCTATGTCTTCTGGAGTGAAAAGTACGCAGAAAAAAGAGGTATTGTGAAAGACCTTGCTTTGCCAAATGTAGACATTAAATGGATTGGTCAGAGAGGGTTAAAGTGGCACCAATTAATGCCTTTGGTGAAATCCTTTCTACATCTCCCACAGCCTGACCTTATAATTGTGCACTGTGGTGGAAATGACCTAGGCACTTTAACTGGGGTAGGTCTGGAAATGCTTGTTAAGGACACCTTTGTGCAATTGATGTCACTTTTTCCACAAACTACCTTTGTATATTCTAATATATGCCAAAGGCAAAAGTGGAACTGGTCCAACCAATATTGTCCGCAGATTGACAAAGCAAGAAAGCACGTCAAAAGTCTGTTTCTGCTTTCCTCAGAGACTATGGTATGGGTTCTATATACCACAACAACTTGGGTTACAACATGCAAGGCATTTATAGAGGAGACGGTGTTCATTTCACAGATGAAGGCAACAGAGTCTTCCTCTTGAACTTTAGACTCTGCATCGGTACTTACTTGTAGGTACCAAAAAACTCTCAATGAACACAATGGCTCGTTTTAGAGCCAACCAACATCTAAACACTTAAACTTGTTTTTTAATTCTATTTTTTTATGTTTTTTTTGCCGCCGTGCGCGCACTGGATGCGCACCATGCGCACACCCCGCGATATTTATAATTTATTTTTGTTTTGTGACCTAAGGGGTCTTTCATGGTCCCCCTGAGAAGGCCTAGGGGGTCAGGGACTCTCTACCCTGCCCCCTTTTCACATTCTCCACTTGTGTTTTTAGCTCTCTTCTGCCTCTAAAACTCAAAATGGCGGCTGGGGGGTGCGCGCACCATGCGCGCACCCCGCGATGTTTTGAAAAAAAAAATGTTTTTTTCGCCCTTCGGGGTCCTTCAGGGACCCCCTGACAAAGGCTAGGGGGCCAGGAACTCTCTACCCTGCCCCCTTTTCACGTTCTCCACCTTTCTTTTTCCCTGTCACACACACAACACACAAAATGGCGGTCGACACTTCCTGATTTCGACCGATTCGAATGTTGACTGTCATAAATCCACCAATCAGAATTACGCTCGCGCACGGCACCGTGCGCGTACCGTGCGCGCACGGTGCGCGGCTATAGATATGTATGTGCTTTTAACTGCAATTTTCTCAGGAACTACTGAACAGATTGACACCATATATGCAAAAGGCACTTCCCTGACCTGAGGACTACCTCTTTGCCAAATTTCAAGTAATTCTGTTCAGCCGTTTGGGCTGTACTTTCGACTAAAGGTCCTATGGGAAAATGCATGGGGAAAACGTGTTTTGGGACCCCCCTTTTTTCTCGGCCCCCGCTTGACGAATCACCCCGAGACTTTCAGGGTAGGAGCTGAGCGGAGCGCCCCATTAGTTTTGAAAATTTCGCGAGGATTCGTCAACCGGCGCCAAAGTTATTCAAAATAGAATTTTGAGATTTCCTATGGAAACACGGTCCTAACTATAACTATCTACTGCCGACCGCCAGAAGATAATATATATATATATATATTCACTGAAAAAACCATAGGTTTAAGGGGCGTTATAGTTAGCTGGACTTTTCACTCATACAAAACCATTGAAATTCCCCCGTTATAGTTAGTTCAGCTAACTATAACTGGCGCGCCCGCAATGCACTGCTGATGACGTCACATATTACATCACTCATGCCATGGTCAGTGACATCACTTATGACATCACTGATGACATCTCAAATGACATCACTGATGACATCACTGATGACATCATCCAGTGAATGTGTGCTTTTCTGAAAATTAGATATGTTTTATATATGTATATCTCAAGGTCAATGGAAGAATAAATGGGTATATAAGTGTCTAAATGGATGATTTGTTTTTGAAAAATTGATTGTATAACTGACTGATTAAGTGTATCTTAGTGAATACATCACTTAGTGAGTAATGTTTGAATATGTAAATATCTGTATCAGTCTCTCACTTTGTGTATAAGTGGCTGCATGGGTTGGGGAGTAGCTACAGGAGTGTCTATATAGGTTATTAGTTGGTTTTTTGAGTATCAGTATGAGTGTCTGAGTGTCTGTATGGTTCGGTGGGGGGTATTATGTAGTACATAGGTGCATGAATGAGTGACTCACTGTTTGTATGTGTTGAAGACAGCATGTGTGCAGGACTGTATGGGTGGATGAGTGTGTGCATGGGTGAGTTAGTGAGTGAATAACTGTCTCAATAGTGTCTTTATGAGTAACTACATATGTTTTAAACTAGTATATGTGACTATTGGTGTATATAAGTGAGTATATGTGAGAGTGGGAGATTGGAAGAGTCCCTGTATGAATAAGTATGTGTTTCTATAAGTGATTGTTTAAAAGACTAAGTATGTGTAAGTTTCTGTAGAAGTAATTGTGGTGGTGTGTGTATAACTGTATATCCAAGTAAATGGATGTTTGATTCTTTATTAGCATGAGTGACTATGTGTGAGTAACTCTATGGATAAGTGGCGTTGTGTAACAGGATGTATGGGTGTATGAGTACATATGATGAGTGAGTACATATATGAGTGACTGTATAGGACTGTTGGTGAATGAGTGGATGTGTATGTGGATCTTAGAATTACTGAATAGGTTGTTGTAACTGGTATTGGTATGTCCATTGTTTTTTTAAAATTTTAGTTTCTATTTTTGAATGTGTGTATCAAAGGTTATATTAGGGGGAGAAGAGGTCTACCACTCTATCACAAGGATGATGTCATCAGTGATGTCATTTGAGATGTCATCAGTGATGTCATGAGTGATGTCACTGACCATGTCATGAGTTATGTAATATGTGATGTCATCAGCAGTGCATTGTGGGCGCGCGAGTTATAGTTAGATGAACTAACTATAACGGGGGAATTTCAATGGTTTTGTACGAGTGAAAAGACCAGCTAACTATAACGCCCCTTAAACCTATGGTTTTTTCAGTGAATTTCTAAGGTTTTTTAAATGCTAATTCCTAACTATAACGTGCCTGAAACCTATGGTTTTTTCAGTGAATTTCAAAGGTTTTTTAAATGCTAATTTCTAACTATGCCTACAGAGATAGGACATGTGAAGAAAGAAGAAAAAACTCACAGAAAGAAAAAAAAGAAATGCAGAAAGAAGCAACAGAAGTCCTCAAAGACGAAGAAAAGTGCAGGAAGAAGGATAACGTGCAGAAAGAACAAACAGAAGAGCAGAAAGAAGCCTTGTTGCAAAATCATCCTGTACCCTCAACTTTTTCAGACGGATACTGGTGGTAACTGAGTCTGACTAACCAGTCCTAGAGCCAGTGCTATGTTAAAAGACACTCAGAATACAGTGAAAACACCTACATACACTAGGGAACACTATGCGTTGGGGTCTCCCTGTGATTAGCATGACCTCCTCTGCAAGCCCCTAGTAAACAATAGGGCAGGGGATTAAACTACCTCTTAAAACCCGCCACAGGGCGTGTTTGCACACGTCGCCTCAGGCCCCGTCCCCTCCCTTCCCCACTGTGTAAACACGCCCTGTGGCCGTTTTAAGTTGGGAGATTAAGTCTCCTTGAATCCTGAGGGTCCCTAGGGTCCAACTAGCCCACTAGGTACCTCCAGTAAGCGCCACAGAGCTGCGTTGCAGAGAGGTGTAAAAAGTGGCACGGCCTGGACCACCTCTCTGCAAGGCAGCTCAGTGGCGCTTACTGGAAGCACCTGGTGGGCTAGTTAGCCCCCAGGGGCCCTCAGGATTGAAGGGGAATTATTTCCCCAACTTAAAACGCGACATAGGGCATGTTTGCACACGTCACCTCATGCCCCGTCCCCTCCCTTCCCCACTGTGTAAACACGCCCTGTGGCCATTTTAAGTTGGGAGATTAAGTCCCCTTGAATCCTGAGGGTCCCTACGGGCAAAATAGCCCACTAGGTACGTCCAGTAAGCGCCATTTCAGAGATGTGTAAAAAGGGGCACGGCCTGCACCACCTCTCTGCAACACACAGCAGTGGCACTTACTAGAAACACCTGGTGGGCTAGTTGGCCCCCAGGGTCCCTCAGGATTGAAAGGGAATTATTTCCCCAACTTAAAACACGCCACAGGGCGTGTTTGCACACGTCACCTCAGGCCCCGTCCCCTCCCTTCACCACTGTGTAAACGCGCCCTGTGGCCGTTCTAAGTTGAGAGATTAAGTCCCCTTAAATCCTAAGGGTCCCTAGGGTCAAACTAGTACCTCCAGTAAGCACCACAGAGCTGCGTTGCATAGAGGTGTAAAAAGGGGCGTGGCCTCAGAACACCTGTCGCATACTGAAGATACCTGTTGGGCTAGTTGGCCCTCAGGGACCCTCAGTATTGAAGGGGAATTAATTCCCCAACTTACAACTGGCCAGGGGGCGTGTTTGCAGAGTGCTGCAAGGAGGGGGCGTGGCCTCCGGCGCGATGCCTGTCTTTTATTTATTTTATTTTTTTAAGAAGGAGGGCTGTGTGGCTCCCCTTCTTTTTCTAATGTATTGGCCCTGGGGACCCCATCCCCCAGGGCCTGCACCCTAATTTTTTTTGTTCAAAAAAATAAATTTGGAAGGGGGCCGCGTGGCCCCCCTCCCAAGGCCTTAATCGGCCCCGGGGACCCCAACCCCCGGGTCATGGCTTTTTTAAAAAAAAAAATCTTTAGGAGTGGGGCTGCGTTGCCCCCCTCCTCAGGACACTAATGGCCCCGGGGACCCCATCCCCCGGGGCCGACCTTTGTTTTTTATTATTTAAAAAAAATATATATTTATAGAAACACCTAGGACATGCTGGACAAACCGTATGTACCTATCACCATGACGATTTGCGTGATATTCATTAAAAGGCGAATATGCATACAATGAATCCACGTGGAATGTATTTACACCGCTAGTGAAGCTCTGACGTGTCTGACGCCCTACCGTGCCTAATCCCGGTGCCCCCGCCGGTGGGTACTCTCCAAGTAGACACCCTTGTCGTTTATTTATACAAACATGGGTAGCTTTGACGGGCACATTTAATACACACGCACACCAAGCCATTCAAAGGGGATTCGACAAAAATTCGACCAAACTATGCAAGAAACCCCCCTCAAGGTTAATAAAACACATATCCACCGCCGGATGTGTAATACTTTTTATTTTACTCTCTGGAAAGGAGAAGAACCTCACTTGAGAGTCACAGTTTGCTCCTGGCTGAGCCCAATGCTGTGTTACACCCACCAGTGCCAGCCGAGTGCCACACACCTCTGTGTTGAATTCCACCAGCTAGTGCGTATGCTATGACACTCTCTAGCCCATATGCACTGTAACACCACCCCGTGAATATGTCATGCCACACTTGCCTTCGCACGGGTTATATTGCCCCATCTAACGTGCCTTCCTCGATGCCTATGTTATTACGCACAGCGCTATGCCATACATATTAGAATCTGGGATCCATATCTTTGTCACAGTGCATATGCAACGTTACACTCCCCAGCACATATTTTATATTACAACTAGAGACTAGTTAGGTTACACAACACTGCCCTGTGCATATTAGACTCCAAGGCGCATATCGCATTGCACGCACTAGTGCCTGTGCTATCGCGTGCTCTCCAATGAATCTGTCATTGCGCACAATGTATTGCATATTATATTTCACACCCCGGTTCATCTTATATCACACTTTTTGGTGCATAGTTTATACCATATACTATATCTAGTTTTCATTTTCAATTGTGCTCTCAGGACTATGTTCTATATAACACTGCGTCCACCTACCCTTTTCACGGGCATTACATTTTGCGATGGGGGGTGGAGGGTCAGGGGGTGTTTCTGCCAAGTGAGCTCGGAGTCACAGTCACAAATGTCCTCATCTTCCTGAATAAAAGTGAGATTATGCTGCATACTTGTTCATATTTTAAGTAGTTCGCACAGACACACATTTTAAAAACAAGAAAGTTCCTAATACCCACCTTCTCTGAACAGTTAGCTTGCTGCCCCATCCACCTCCTACCTATCCTCTGTTGTCTGAATCCATGGACTACCCTCCTCCCTCCTGCCATGCATGGTCTGATGTGCTGCCACTGCCCTCCATTTAGCATGATGTACCAGTCCACTCCTCCTGTCCTCCATTGCCCAATTCTATGGCCCATCATTGACCTCCTGCTTAGCCTCTGTGCTTAGCTTGCTGCCCCTATTCTCCTTCCCCCTGCCCTCCGATGTCTTTGCGCATGCCCCTGCTCCATCCTTTTTGCCCATGGACCTGCCACTCCTATCTACTCTGAGTGTTCTGTTGAGCTGCCACTCCCCTCTGAACTGCCTAGCATTGTCAGATGACTGTAACCTGTCCCTGCCACCTCCACCCTGCCTGTCCACATGCCATGCCCCTATCCCCTTCCTCCTGTCCTCCATGGTCCATTTTACTGCCACACCCTTCTGCCCTCCCTGGTCTGTTTTATTGCAACTGCTTCTCCTGCCTGCCCCACGCGGTCTGTTGTGAGGCCCCTTCCCCTGAACTCTCTTGTCTGTGCCCAGGTCCTGACCCTCCCTTCTATCCTCCATGGTCCTTTGTGCATGCCCCTGCACCCTCCTTCTTGCCCATCATAGCCATTGTGCTGCCACTAACCCTCCCGCTTGCCATGCATGGTCTTCTGTGCTGCCATGGCCCCTCCCACCTTCCCTGTGTGGTCAGCTAGCTGTCCCTGACCCCCTCCCACCTTCCCTCCATGGTCTGTGTGTATGCCATCATAGTCTCATTGTTGCTCTCCATGGTGTGTCTTGTTTCTAGTGCCCATCCTGCCTGACCTCAATGGTCATCTTGCTGCTCCTGCCCTGCCCCCTTGCCCCCAGCCCTCTGTTTCCATGTGCAGACCCCTATTCCCTCCCTCCTGGCTTTTTCGTTCCATTGTAATGCCCCTGATCCGTCCCTCCTGCCCTTTATGGTCTGTTATGCTGCAGCTTTCTCTCCTGTCTGTCCATTATGGTCAGCTAGCTACCATTGCCTCTTTCCCCTCTGTTCTCTATTGTCCATGTGCATGGCCCTGTCCCCTCCCTATTGCTTTCTATGGATTGTTGTGCTGCACTCCTGTCCCGCATGTGCTGTGTGGTGTATTGTGCTGCTGCAAACCCTGATGCCTGCCTTGTAGGGTCAGTTTGGTGCACCTCTCCCTGTCCCTCCTGTCCTCTGTTATCCGAGTCCATGTCCCTACCCCAATTCCTCCTGCCTACCAGGATCCAATGTACCATACTTGCGAACATTTTGAACTTGGTAAGAGGGAGATTTTGAAAAAAACTGGGGTATTGATTTTCCCCTTTGAGTTACATTGAAAAAGAGGAGATTGTAGACAGGAGACAGATCAAATATAGCCCATTTGAGCTTAAAAACATTGGATGTTTCCTGGTTGAAACAGGTCTGTTGGCATGTATGGTTGTACTACCACTGCCTCTTCCTTCTGCTCACAATGGTCTATTATATTGCCACAGCCTCTCTTGCCAGTCCTGTATTGTTGGTTTGTTGCCCCTGCCCCCCTTTCCACTGCCCTCCATAGTCTGTTGTGCTGCCACTGCCCTTCCTGCCTGCCCAGTGTGATCAAATTGTTGCCTCTGCACTCTCCTACCTGCCTCAATTTTTAGAGTCCCTGCCCCTGGCCTCTGCCTCTCAACAGTATCCCAATGAACAACTAGATTGCTAACATTCTATATTTATTACAAAAGTGTGGAACGCCTGACGTCATCTTGATGTAATCAAAACTTTAATACCTAGAGTATTTCCTTTAGAAATTTCATATATGAGAGGGTCTTATTTGCATCACAATTATGGTTAGTGCTCTAAAAAACTAAAATGAGGACATATTTTCTGAGTTTTCAAATAGCGACAAAGAACTTTTAAATTATTTGTAATCTTTATGATTTTTTATCCAGTTGACCACTTGATTAAATGTTGCACCCAGGGGAGAGGATGTGGTGTTACTTCCAGAGCTGCAGACTTTGCAACTGGGGAACCAGGTTGGAGTTTCTGCTTCAGCTCAACATTCTGTGATTCTGGTCAAATCACTTAATCTCCCCATGTCTACAACCAAAATGAATTTGATCTAGTGTGATGTAACCAATGCTCATGTAAAGCACTCCAATACCTGACAAGTCTGCACTATATAAAACTGCAAATACACAAAAAATAAGTGTTTTGCACACTTCTGTCATTGGGCTACATGTTGGCTACATCTGGGTGATATTTGTGCTGCATTTGGGCTCTTTTGTCTCTGGTGTCAATCTTGGGAGATTTATTTGTTATGAAGTTTCCTAATTTCCTCATTTACTGCAGTCTCCTCAGTAGGAAATGCTTTCAGTTTTTTACTTTGATTCCATCAAGAAGGCAGAAGTCTGCTGCTGGTATTAAAAGTGTATGTTTCGGTCTGCATGTCAGAATATTTTTATGAAATAGAAGAGGATTTGAGAAGTCAAAATGTGCCCTAATTTTTCTTTCTGCAGAACTAATCATAATTTCTATGGCAAAATGAACCCCCTCATTTTGTTCCTTTGTAAAATAAATGTTTTAAGTGTTACCACTTTATTCCAATCAAGATGGCTTCAGGTGTGCTATACTTTTGTCATAAGTAAGACTGTTAGCGCTCTAGTTGTTCGTTAGAACACTCTGGGACATTCTGTCATTGGGCTATACTTGGGCTACATCTGGGTGATATTTTGGCTACATTTGGGCTCTTTTGTCTCTGGTGGCCATTTTGGGAGACTTATTTGTTATGATGTTTCCTAATTTCCTCATTTACTGCAGTCTCCTCAGTAGGAAATACTTTCAGTTTTTTATTTTGGTTCCATCAAGAAGGCATTCAGATGTGTCACCCATTTGCCATAAATTCAGAATGTTAGCACTCTAGTTGCTTATTAGATCACTGTAGTAAAGCTACTGCTCACCAGGGAAGTCTGCTGCTGGTATTGAAAGTGCATGTTTCAGTCTACATGTCAGAAATTTTTAATGAAATAGAAGAGGATTTGAGAAGCCACTCAAAATGTGCCCTAATTTTTCTTTCTGCAGCACTAATCATACTTTCTATGGCAAAATGAACCCCCTCATTTTGTTCCTTTTTAAATTAAATGTTTTAAGAGTTACCACTTTATTCCAACCAAGATGGCTTCAGGTGTGCCATACGTTTGTCATAAGTAGGACTGTTAGCGCTCTAGTTGTTCTTTAGAACACTCTGGGAAGCTGGAGTAGAACACAAAGGAATCAACTAACAGTCTCTGTCCTTGTTGGATGTACATGTTTTACTGAGAATGTCAGACTTCATTCTCACATGACTGAGAAAGATAATGTGAATTTACAGAAAATATGCTCTCAGTTTAGCTTATAGATCACCTTCCAAACCTCTGTGGGAAAAGCATGAGAAAATAGTTTCCTCTCAAACATGATTCATGATATCACAGCAGAAGGCTTTCTCACATGGTAAAATCACTTTAGAACACACCACAATTCTTAAAATGAGTATGGTACCATCAACAAATGATTTATAATGTAACTAAAGTCTTAAAACCTTCTATTAACTGCAAGGCTTTTTAATGAGGTGCTATCATGTATATTGGTCCCAAGATGGCTGCCAACACTTCTTGGATGAAGTGCTGACAGCCAATCAGATTTCACGATGAGATGTGTGGTTAGGCTCCGCCCAGATATATATGTGATTTTACTTTTGATTTTCTCAGGAACTACTGAATGGATTTACACCATTTAAGCAAAAGGCACGAGTCTGAACTGAGGACTACCTCTTTGCCAAATTTGGTGTAATTCCGTTCAGCACTTCGGGCTGTAGCTGCGTCAACAGGTCCTATGGGAAAATGCATGGGGAAAACGCGTTTTGGGACCCCCTTTTTTCTCTGCCCCTACTTGACGAATCACTGTGAAAT
Source organism: Triturus cristatus (assembly GCF_964204655.1). Lineage (NCBI taxonomy): Eukaryota > Metazoa > Chordata > Amphibia > Caudata > Salamandridae > Triturus > Triturus cristatus. Next base: position 133,398,701 of record NC_140590.1, on the reverse strand, counting down.
TTTCAGGATAGTAGCGAACCAGAGCTGGCCAAAAGTTTGGAAAATTTCGCGAAGATTCATCAATCGACGCCAACGTTATTCCAAATAGAATGTAGCGGATTTCCTATGGAAAATAGGTCCTAACTATAACTACCTACTGGCGACTGCCAGTAGGTAATATATATATATATATATATTTTATATAGTTCACTTCTCCAATACATACAGAGAAAGAGGGAGGCACACGACTGCAAGCATCCAATCTATTTATTTTCACCAGGACATAACACAAAGAGTGCCTCCCCAGCGTGTTTCGGTCTCCTGACCTTATTCATGGCTGTAACAGGCAAATCAACTTGTCATTTGGCTGTTGTCCTTTATACCAATGGCACTTCTGATACTTCAACCAATCAGAGTTGCGAAGGATTCATTAGGGCCATTATGGTCTAAATAGAAAATAAAAACATTCAGGTTTTAGCAATCCGACTGGAATACATCTTTAGGTATAAATGTCACTGTTTTTGTAATTAATTTCAATCAGTTCACTTTGTTCATGTCCATAAAACAATCACTTTGCTTGCTGTCCCATGTATAGCCCTACTCCAAAGGCAAATACAGGCCCTCTATGCAGTAAAATCCGCGGTAGAACAAGTCCCCTACAATCCTCCAGGTGTCCTTTCCAGCACATAAGTTGCATAATATAAATCGCCATTTAAGATTGTTTATGTGCAGGAAGGGACAGCTTCCTGCACATAAACAATCATTTCCCCCAACGCAGGCACCTCGTGCAAAGGGTATCCGCATTGTCACTAGGCAGCTGTAATTTGCACAGGGGGAAATGCAGGGCTGTATCCTATTGTTATAAATACAGTGCAGTCCCCCGTTTCAAAAGTAGCCAAGTAGGCTAATTCCACGCTCCCTCACTTTTCTTGTAAATACGCCCGAAGTGGTATCCTATCCCATCAGCACCTCGTGGGTATTTCCTGCTAGGGAGGAGGTGAAGAGGAAGTTGAATAAACCCTGCGCTTGCAGGCACTGTTACACACAGGAAAGTGAAGAAACGACTGAGGTTTCCAGAGTACAACGGTGATTGCCAGTGGTTACAGTGGGTTTGTGGAGTGTTTCTTGCAAGCATTCTTTGCTCTCCATTCTAATTGAAATGGGAACTAAAGTGTTAATAAATGTAATTTATGGCCACTGCACTAAAGCAATTAATTGTCTCAGAGTTAAGAAGCATTTTGCTCCATCTTTAAGCCAGCACCGATGCTTCAACATATGCTTGACTTCTGGTGTCTCCTGATTTGCAGAGTGAGTGGGACTCGTCAAGTACTAAGATGTTTAATGTTTTTGTGTGCATATGGGTGAAAGGAGCATTTCTCAGTTTACTTTAATTCAATCAAAATCAGGTCGACATTTTTTATTACTCTTCATATCAACTGAGGGTCAGCCCCCTGCAAGCAAGCAGTCATCGCTTTTTCAACCTACTGAGTCCCCGGTGCCCAAAAACAACAAAGAGATTACAAATTAAAGCCTGTTGTAAAAAGGAAATTGTAGAATAATTGAAATAAAAAAAGAAGTTCAGACCATAGAAAACAATGCAATAAATAAATGCAAATATTCAATATCATTTGTAAACAAATATACAAAATACTTAAAAACTTTAAGCATATGTAGAAATTATTTTTAAAATACCTCACTGAGAAATGTAAATACATATAAAAAAAGTTGAAAAAGAAAAGAAAAAGAAATTATTTGTAGTATTTTTAATATATACAAATATAAAGAATGAAAAGTTAAAATGACCAATTGACGTGAAATTGTATAAAAGACAGAACAAAAAAGGAATCTGCAAATTATATATATTTTTTAATTTATAGAAAATGTAAAAATGTTTGTTAAAGAAATAGATTATTGTTAATAAATATTGCTAAAATAAACAGTTTTTATAATAAAAAATAAAGGTAAAAAATATTAGAAATGTTTAAACTAATATTCTATTACATTAAGTTACATTCAATATTCCCATTTCAAATGTAGCCATATTGGGGAAAGTGTTGGACTTTAAGGGAATTGAATTTACTCATCACCCTCATCAAATTACTTTATGCGGCTTTTGCGACCATAAAATAACAAACAAAAAAAGACAGAACATCACAATGAAATGTCACAAATGACTATAAATAAATAAACTTTTATAAAACAATTAATGATAGAGCATAGGGCCTGAAATATTATACATGGATATGTACTCCTTTTTTTACAAAAAGAGTAAAAATTCACATCTGTATCCTTTTCCATCTCTCACAGCACAAAGACAAAAATGCAAAACAGAAGGAGAGAGGTAACTAAGTTAGAAGGCCATAATAATAGTGCGTTCAACTGAAAATTATGCCATTGCCTTTGCTCTAAAAGACCAGCTCCAATGGAGAAATCTGGCAGACAGTTGACTCCCTTGTGTCGTAAGTAGGAGCCTAAGCATCGGAAGATACTGTCTACATCCAAGGAGCCTACATAGTGGAAGGATCTTGCTGTTCTTGGGCATACATAGCCAGGACAGAAGAAAGTAACATGTTTCTTCCACTCGCAGGCATACCGGGCATACCAGAAATACCTTGGACATATCCAGACAGGAGATCCAATTTGAACAAAAAGACAATAGCGGAAGAGACGGAACTTAAGGTAAAGTTGTCTGGCTCCAGGGCTTGGTACATAATCAAGGAATGGCTCAAATTCGGCATAGGGTTTAATATCAAGAAAAGTGCATGAGAGAGAGCTTTGGGAGGAATATCTTGTTTCCTGTTCCCATTTCCATCACCAGAATGCATCTTTAAGAGCTTCCCTAGATAGTTGAGGGGAATTACTATCATGAGACCAATATCCACCAAGGCCAAGATTAGTCAGCATGCTCTTTATGTAGCCAATCCTTTTTTATTGCTCTATTTGTCCAGTGCAACCATTTCTTTAAGGCCATTGTAATAGTCGTCCAAAGCTGGTGTGTACTTCAACCTGCATCAGAATAGCAGGGACCTTATCTGAGCTTTGAAAGTCAAAGGGATCCATATCCCATCGTAATCATATAAAGAGCGTAATTTTGGGTAGGCTCGCTAAGGCCCTAAGAACGTTATTCTCTGCAGCCCCTCAGCTCGTCCAAGGCTGAGGGCCCCCATTCTCAGGCCCATATAGCACATTGCCCTCTGCCTTAGTCCTTTATACTTTTAATGCATGTGAAACACGTTTACTCTTGGAAGCTTTAGAAAATGTTAAGATTGCTGCAGCCGCATGTGTTAGTTTTAATACACTTTTCTTGACCTGAGTAGACCAGCTCATATTCCTAGTGAGGGTTATGCCTAAGTAAGTGAACTCGTTATCTCTCTCTAGTAGTTGCCCTTCCAGGAGTACAGAACCTCTGAAGGTCCCATGGGAATTTATGGCCATAATCTTTGAGTGGTTAATGAGCAGTCCCTGACCATCGCAGAATGACACTAATCTATTGAGAAGATTTTGAACTCCAATTAGAGTTTTGCAAACCAATAGAGTGTCATCTGCTAACAGGAGTAGGGGTGTCTTCCTACCTACAACCTGGGGTAGTCATTCTCACTGTCCTCCAGGTTAGAGACCACGAGCCATATTATCAAGGAATGGCGAGAACATTATCGCCGCTTTCGCGGCAGGAAACTGCCCCACATTGTTAAGGAATAATGAGAACAGTGTGGAAGGGAAGACACACTCCTGTCAAACTCCTTTATTTACCCCTATCTGTTCAATTAGTTCCCTTCCGGGGCCCCATCTGACTTGTGCATATGTACCCTGATGTAGATAGATGAGAATGTACAAGAGAGGGACAGACCTCCCAAAGTTTATGTCAGGGAACCAAGCCAAACGCTGACTTTAGGTCCATGAATGCAAGATATAGATGTGATTTTTCAATGATGACCATTTTCCAGTAAATAATCAGAAACCTAAATGTCTAGTCTATGGTACTGATCTGGCTCCTAAACCCTGCCTGCAGGTATGACAGCGCGCCCCTGTCCCCTCAATCCATTGTTCTCGCAGATACAAGATCTGCCTGCTAAAACCCTTCTGGGTTACATTGATTAAACTGATTGGTCCTTAATTCAGGGGAGGGTCTTTTAGGCCCTTCTTATAAACTGGGACAATTGCTGCTGCCTTCCAGCTAGATGGAATTTCCATCCCTTCTAATATTAGATTAGTTATCCTGTTTATATTTTGAGACCAATTCTTGACATCTGATAGAAGGAGATCTCCTGGAATCCTATCCGGTACAGCAGCTTTACCACCTGCTATAGATTTAATGGCCCTCACTGCCTCACTGTCTGTGATGACTAATGTGGTAAAGAGGGCTTGGGCTTTAGTAGAGGGCAATATCGTAGTATCCAAGTTCCTTACTGTTGTCTGGGCACACAAGATATTTTTGTACCAGGTCTCAAGGCGGATAGAGCCTGCCAAACAGGATGTAGGGCACTGGCCATGGGTTGAGACTATCCACCAGAATTTTCTGGAGTCTTTGTTGGCTGCAGCCACATACATATCTTCCCATAATTGTGTATCCCTCTCAGATCACGCTTTTCTTTGGGCTAGTTTAAATTGTTTACTTGCAGCTCTAAAGCCACTAAGGTCACCTCTTTTTAGAGCTAATCACAACTTCGATTTAGCCTTTTTACAGTTGCTGTTAAACCAAGTATGGACCAGTTTGGGGGCCTTGCGATAGGGTGCTTTATGACATGTGAAACACACACCCAAAGTGTGAAATACATTGTCATGAATCTGTAATGTATGTACAAAGGGTTTATTTTTTGGTGATGCTAATAGTAGTTCAATTTCAACTAATTCAGCATTTGAAGTTGACATCTGTGTTTTGAGGGAAGATACCTCAGCCTGAAGCATCTTAACCATCCCAACAATACTGGCCAGATCCATATGGTTACCATTCCAATGTGCCACTTTACTTTGAGTAATCTGCCTGCTTAAGTAATGCCAACTAGCCTGGCTGATGAAGGGTGACATACCCCGATACCTGTCCCAGGATGCTTGTTTCCAGTCCAGGGAGGACCTGGCTAGGCAGTTCGGTCTGGACTGTTCCCATGAGGCACAGGGTCAAGACTGATTTGCATATGGCTGGGTCCAAACTGGGGTGACGTGGTGGGCAAAAGAACAATGGATTTAACCCAGATCTCTTGACTGGGGGAAAAATGTTTAAATCATTCAGCATTCCGTCCATCACTCATTGTAGTTACACTATTAGCCCAAGATGAATCACTCTCCTTATACTGGATAAGGGCAAAGTTGCAAGAATGGAAATCCTACTTGAGCATTTGGGTAAGGAGGTCAGCACCTCGATGGTGTGCCTAAGGGGCTCAGTGGTGGGCATTGAGGATGCTTCATCATGTGTTGGGGAACCATCTCCAAGTACAAATTGCCAGGCAGTAGGGTCCAGAGATCTGGACTTCTTGTGACTCGTAAATATAGGAGCAACTTTGTAGAGAGCCCTAACTGGGTCTCTGATGTTTGCTTTTTTGGTGTTCAATAAGGTCTCAACCTCTTCTATCAAGGTGTCTATATCCTCTATGGTTGTTTGGGGCTCACCAGAGGTTGAGGTAGGGGTACGTTTAGAGCTTTTAGTTATCTTCACCAATAGAGTATCAGAGGTTTTACGTTTACCCCTAGTCTTTGCAATACTGGACTTAAGGTCAAACCTCACTGCCTTTTAGAGAGCTCTTTAGCTGAATATCAAGGGCACTGAGAGTAAAACAGCCAAGTTTAAGATATACAGGGAAGAAAAATGATCAAGGGCGTATCGTACTAAAGCACAAAGCTCCAATATCACAAAATTACAACAAGGAAGCAAATTGATAATTGATAGACAAACTGAAATCCAAAAGCTAATCTAGATTTACCGTGGCTAACCGGTATGTAAGCCTCCCCCCAAGAGTCTCCTAAGATCCCACCAGGGCAAAGAGGGTCAATAGCCAAACAGACAGCAGACACAACATTCATATAAGAAGTGGCACCTCAATGGCCTCTGGAAACCAGGAGTCAGAGTTCCTCTGTAGGGAAGGACTCCGAATGGCAAAGTTAGATTGTTCATAGGGATAGATGTTTGCCTGATGACCGCATTTCACAAGGGCAAAAGCCATGTATGCACTATCAGTTAAGTTCATCCGACAGTGAAGCCAAGGAGGGTAGCCCTGCCCTGACTCTTTCTGTCACTTACGGGCGTGGGACGGACCAGCAATTGGCCCGGGCTTTGCCTAGGCACGTCCTGCGCTGCATAACTGCAGTGCACCTTAAAACATGGTGTAATCAGGTGCAGGTGAGATGATCACAGCGGATTATGGGACATACAGTCCCCAGCGGTGGTGGAAGCACCTGCTGTGGCTCTCCCCAGTTGGTTTTGTTAGTATGTGTGCTGTCAAAAAGTGAAGGTAAGCTCCTTAGAGCAGACACAGCAGAGAGAACAAGGCTTGCCCAAGCAAAGCAGTTAAAAATCAGTGAGTGCAGCCCGCAGAATTTACTATTTCTACTCCAAATTTAGCCAGCTTAGGGAAAGCATTGGACTTTTGGGGGAGGGTGTAGATTTGCTATTACCATTCCAAATTTTGCCACACTGGAGAACATGTTGGAACTTGGAAGGGTTGGATTAACTATTACTACTTCAAATTTAGCCACATTATAAAAGAGGTTAGATATTGGTGAAGGGTAGACTTATTATTCCCACCCAAAAGTTAGCAGCATTGGGGACGGCTTTGAACTTTGGGGCAAAGGGGTTTACTCTAAAAGTGGAAGGGGAGATCGGATTAAGTCTTCTCACTCCAAATAAAGACATAATGACAAAAATGTTGGACTTGTGGGGGAGGAGTTAGATTCTCACTGCAAACATAGCCACTTTGGAGAAAGAGCTGGAGTTTGGTGGAGTTAGAGATACTATTCCCTCCAGACTTCGCCGCATCGGGGGTCCCTATGATATACTGCTACTTTGCTACGATATGCTGCAAGCCCCGTGCTTGTGCCCGCCCACCGCTAAACGGCAAGAGGGAAATACAGAACATGCCATTTCTGCCAGGTGCCAGACTTTGTTGGTTCGGCTTTTTGGATTTATGGCCTTTTGGACAATGAAGGCTGCTCTGCTTTCTGCTCGGCTCGTGGTTGTGAAGGTTGCAATTCAGGTGGCAGAACTTTCCATTTTAAAACAGTCCTAATATTGCTTTATTTAATTATTTAACTAAAAGCAAACCTTTGGAAATACTTCCTGGTGCCCGGGTACCATGCACGGGTTATATTGCAGGATCTGCGCCCTCATTTCACGGCAACACAGGGGCACTACCCCTTCACCACCACCGCTCCGGCCCCTCAGGGAACCAGGGGTTCGTGAGTGCGGCAGGGTGTGGGAAGTCCTGTCGTTGGAAGGTGTACTTGAAGCACACCTTGTTGGATGCTATTGGTGTTTTTGGACTTGGATTCGACATGGGATCGACTTTATCTATGTTCTTCTATCATTGGTTCAGAGGTTCAAAGGCTTAATGGGTGATGGTGGCAGTAACATCAGTGGCAGTAGCAGCGGTTCAGTAGGAGATAAGTGTCAGTGTGCATAAGTGCGGAGGATGTGGTGGTGATCTGCCTAACGGTTGCCAATTGCTGGCACTTTCCTGGCGTTTGCAGGCCTGAGTTTAAATGGTTACGTGAATTAAGGAAATAGTGTTGGCCCGCCAGTAGAGATGCTAGTACAAAGAAAAAGACTCGGTAAGCCGCAAGTGGCTCAGAGAAAAGAGAGAGCTGGAGCCCAGTTGAAGGCTTAAGTGATTGCTGTGCTGTTTTCCTACTTTAAACGTGAAAGGCTGTAAATTGAGAATGAGAATATATATATCGCTAGTAGGTTGTAGTTATAGTTAGGACCTAATTTCCATAGAAAGAGCATTTCCTCATTTGCCAATAACTTTAGCGTTGTTTACCAAATCCTCCCGAAATATTCAAAACTGCTATGACGTTCACTCCAGCTGCTGTTTTGAAAGATTAGTGGAGATCATTCGAGCAGAGGCAGAGAAAATGGAGTGTCCCAAACACGTTTTCTCCATGTTAATTCCCTTGAGATTTCAGACACGACTACAGCCTGAACTGCTGAATGGAATTACACCAATTTTGGCAGAAAGGTAGCTGTTGGTCCAGAAAGCGACCTTTTTGTAAATTGTCATAAATCCGTGTAGTAGTTTTTGCAATATTAAGAGAAAAACCAATTTGTATACATAGGGTCGCAAAGGTTCAGCACAACCTCCTGATCTTGTGCTGAGATTGGATTGGCTGCCAACACTTCTAACCAGGAAGTGTTGGCAGCGATCTTGAGACTATGGCAGAGGACCGTCGGCCCCCAGCCAGCACTTTTAAAAGTGTGAAAAATAAAACAGGTTTAAAACCTGTTTTATTTTTCCTTGTGCAGAGGCTTGGGGTTGGGGCCAGGGTGGTGACAGGCTGGGTGGGGAGTACTTGGCACTGCCTTCACTGGGCATGTGGGTTTCACCAGCCATCTCAGGCTAGATAAACCCACATGTGCAGTGATTTGCTCTCCAACCCCAGCAGCATTGCTCGGGTTGGAGAGAGCAGGCACAGGTTCCCAGTCTGTCCTGGAGTGCAAATCATCTGCACTCAGGCCAGCCCTGAAGCTGCTCTCATCATGGGAGCCTATGCCTGCCTGGCAATGGAAAGGAGAGGTCAGCAGAAGAGCGCAACTCGACGCAATCACGGAGGGCGCAGGTAAGTTCTTTTATGAAATGTTGCCTGACCCCCTCCATCTCCCTACCTCTTTTACCCGCATAAGCCTCTCCTGCTCGGCTTTTTAAAAAAAAATTCAGCTGGAGTCTTGACTTCTGGCAGAAAAAAAAGAAGCGTGCTTCTTTTCAAATACCCTTAGGCCCCCGGGTGGGCAAGGTCCTGGGCCCTTATAAACATGTAGGGTGTAGTGGCACGGCACTCCCCACACCCCAGGGACCAGCACCTCCCCCACAGCCCCCTCGCAGCCCTAGGAACCGCCACCTCGCCAAGGTTGAAATAAATGAATGTAGCGGGTCCATCACCTACCTGGGGAAACGTTTTATGATAGAGGGGGCTATATGTATGTGCAGTCTTATATAGCGCTCAAATTACCCTTGGGCATCTCGGCGCTTGCATTGGGAACCCGTCCTGGTTTTTCCCTGTGAGATAACCCGTACTGGGATTCCCCAAGGTGAAAGCCAGGCATCCCGCCGCGGGGGGCCGTTGTGGAGATTAAGCAAGCTTGTTGCCCAGAGCTGCATAGTGTGAACTCGTGCTTAGAGTAGGCACCGAAGCGAGAATTATCGAGTCCGTGGACAATTGGGCTCCAGACCCTGCCGCGTCGGGAATCGAACCCTGGTCCCGGGTCTGACCTCTGCTTCAGGGTATGCCTCCTCTAACCAGTGAGCTACACTTCTCCACCCTTTTGTGGAGTCATGTATGGCTCTGGTGACCACTACCCCCCAGGGCCGGCTCCTGTTATGTTCCAAGGTGCCCAACCCCGGGACATAGCTCTTTGCTGTGGCGTGGTGGGAGCTTTAACCGCTCCCGCCAAGCTACAGCAAACACTCCAGTTCCAGCAAGCAAGAGCAGTGAAAATGCGGAGCATTCTTCTGTTTCCCTGCCTGCTTTCAAGCGAGCAGAGAAACGCATACATTGCTTTCAGACACAGGGAGCTGCATGTTTAGCAGCTCCCTGTGTCTGAAAACTATGCCGGCTGCCGCAGGAGGCGGGTAGCCGGCAGGGACTCGGCAGGCCGTGAGTCTCCCCTTGCGGTCCAATGTAAACTGGATGCCCTGGGGTCACCTAAGACTAGTGGCCAGGCCCCGGAGGATAGAGTCCCTTGGGCCAAAATGGACTAAGGGAGGGGGGTCAACTTGCCCTGTCCCCTAGTACAAATATATAGTAAAGAAAAGCCGGGCCCCTAGAAATGGGGTCCAACGGGCTGAAATTGGCCCATGGAGCGGGGCTGCGTAGCCCCCATCCCCTATTACAAAATAAAATGCAAAAAAGTCCAGAAGCTGGAGATGGGGTCCCTGGGATCGAAATTGGCCCAGGGAGGGAGGTGCACAGCCCCCTGTCCAATGCAAAAAGGATCAGCCTCGGGGAGATGAAGTCCCCAGGGCCAAAGTCAACCTTGGAAGGGAGGTCATGCAGCCCCTCTCCTCTAATAATGTTTTTTTAAAGGCTGGCCCAGGGGGAAGCACCAGAGGCACACTCTATATCTCAACTACTCTGCAAAGGGGCCACCTGGTGCACAACTTGTTGGGGGGATGAAGTCCCCTTAGCAGTAGCCGGTCCTTGGGGGCCAACAACCCCTCCTCTTACCTCCAGTAAGTCCCACACAATGGGAGTGCTGAGAGCTGGTTGGAGGCTCGTCCCCTTTCTCCACCACTCTGCAAACACGCCTAGTATTTAAAAAACCATGGAAATTCACTTAATAAAACAAAGGTTACAGAGATGTTATAGTTAGGAAAAAGTTTTTCAAAAACAGTAGAAATTTCATGAAAAATACAAAGGTTACAGGGACGTTATTGTTAGGAAATAGAATTATTGAAACCACAGATATTCACTGAACAAACCAAAGGTTACAGGGACGGTATAGTTAGGCTCACATTTCACTCATACAAAACCATAGAAATTTAGCAGTTATACTTACCTGAGCTAACTATAATTTATGCCCCACAATGCACTGCTTATGAGCTCACATATTGCATCACTCATGACATGGTCAGTGAAATCACTGATGACATCATTAAGTGAGTGTAAGTGTTTTTAAGAGTTTATGGGTGTTAAACATAGGTGCTAACCTACTACAAAAGTTAGATTAGTATACTAGTTGTACTGCTAATGAGTGATATTATCTCTAACGTGTAATCTGCGTGGGTGTGTGACTGTCTGTATCAGTGTGTGATTGGCAGTATGGGTGTGTAAGTACATGCACGAGTGACTGTATGGGTGAGTGAGTGGATATCAGACTAGGTCAATAGATTCCTCTTGGTTGGTACAAGTTGCACAGGCAGAAGGGTCATCATGTAGTCTGGGTGTTTCCTCCTGGATTGTTTATGGTTTAAATCGATTATGTAGGTCAGTTAATCTTGTTAAGTTATGGAGTGAAAATGAAATAATTCGTTTCTGGGAGATATGATTAGATGTTAAAAATGTGAATCAAAGCACTTTTATGAAATTTACAAAAGATGCAATTATCATGGGAGCTGGGGGACTATCTGGGGTTCTTTTCATCTTAATTTCTACGAAATGTGCTAAAAATGCCAGGTTGTGACTGGGTGCTGGTCTGTCTATTAAATCTGTATAACAGTTCTTAGCCCATGTGTTAGATTTGTCAGCCTTAAAGTGGTCTTCCCCCAAACCTTTTGCCTGCTTGCTTCCAATTTCGCTGAATTTGTTTTTGTTGCACTCTACACTGCTAAGGAGTACACGAGTGCTTGTATTTACTCATCCGAATATGGTATAATTAACGTATACCTAAGTGGCATATTTAACTTACTTGTAAGTCCCTTAATACCATATCCCCAAGGCCTGTAAATTAAATGCTTTAGTGGGTCTGCAGCAGGTATTGTGCCACCTACTTAAGTAGCCCTATAAAGCTTGCCCCAGGCCCTGCCATTGCAGCCTGAAGACAGTGTTCCACAGCCATGTCGAATTGGCATATAAAATCCCTTGCCAAGCCTTAATTTTCTCTATTATTACACATACGTCAACCCTAAGGTAGGCCATAGGTACCTCATGGGACAGGATGCTGTGCAAGTAAAAGGTAGGACTTTAACGTTTTACATATCCTGGTAGTCAAAAACAACCAAACTCGTTTTTCACTATTGTGGGACCTATGCCTTTCATAGAATAATCTTGGGGATTCCTTATTACATTTAATAAAATGTAATTCCTAGTTGAGAGGGTAGTGGCTCTGTCATGTTTGGTACCTATGGACTTGTAATGATGAACTTTCTATAATGGTAAAGTCCTATATATTATTATAAATTTGCAAATGCCACTTTTTCGAAAGTTGCCATTTTCCTTCTCTTAGCCCTGTGTGCCTGCAGCCATACATGTCTGGGGAGGGTGACAGCTGGACTTTGTGTATTTCACCTAGACAGCTACACACAATGGGAGCTTCATTGTGACTTGATGGGCCATCCTGGTAGGGTGGGAGGGAGGAGATGGGCACAGCCTCATACTTACACCTGAATAGGCTATGTCCTGTCCCTACACAAAGGGCTACATACCCCCCTGTAGTGTCTAGAGCCAGGGCAGGAAAAGAGGACCTCTGTGCATTTCAAAGGACCTTCTTTGGAGTCTCCAACCACTTCAAAGGCACCACTGAGTATAAGAACTGGACTTCAGACCCTACCACCTCAGTACACTTCTGGACCTGTGGATACTCTGCCAGGAAGAAGGACTGCTGTGCTGCTGAAGGACTTCCACTCTCCTGGATTGCTGCTCTGGAGGAACTGCTTTTTTGCTTTGCTGACCTGCTGCACTTCTGGTCTGGGTGAGAAGGACTGGGACCACATCACATGACCCCCAGAATCCAGAGTGACTCCAAGGGCTAGTTGACTGGCCTCCTGTTCTGAAGTCTCAAGAACATAAAAGACTTCCAACTATCCTGCTTCTGCACCTGGACTCTGCCATCTGTGAGTCTGTCCTGCTAAGTGGTGACATCCAGCCCTGGACCCTTGGAAGTGGCCCTAAGGTGCTTTCTACAGCCAAACCAACGTATCTCCTATTGAACCGGTGCATCGGCACGGACAAAGGTAGATAAATATCGTTATTATAAAGCAAACTGGGATGAAATGTTAGGCGTACTAATACCACAAGATATTTAAAAAATTCTGGAAATTAGTGCAAGTGGATTGTAAGAAGGAAATTGGAACAACTATTCGTACGGTAGCTGAGAAAGTGTGTGAAACCTACCTAAGGAATATTATAATGCAACTGAGACCCCAGATTGTACTGCTTTGATTTACCCAGTGGGAAACTTGCTAAGCATTCTGAGTGAAAATTAACTAAAAAGACAATATCCTCCCTCAATTTGACTAGGGGGGCAGGCCAAGATAATTTACCAATAGTGATTTTAAAATCAAACTCTGACTGGTGTTTATTTCCGTACCTGAAACTGGATTCTTTCCCGCTATTTGGAAAGGCATAGTAATTAAACCAATCCTCAAGATAAATGATCCTTCTGTCGTGAGGGCCTTTGCACAAATGCTCCCATTTTCTACATGTTCGCATTTAAAGTCGACATCTTGGAAGACTATGACTTTTAGCACATTTTGCTTGTGTTCTTGCATGTGATAGTGTACTTAGAAAGTATTTTGCTTACAGATAAATTTGTTCTTAGGCACATTATCATACCATTTAACTTTTTTTTGTAAACAAATTTGATTACATTTCACAAAATCTGCATAAGGGCTGTATGTCACAGCTCTGTTATTCAGTAACATAACAAACCACCATCGTGGGATACAATTAATGCCGCAATTATCATACAGAATAGTGATGTGCAGTATATTTAGTTAACGCAGTATTCTCACTTTTCTCCGTACATTCAGGTATGCAGTCCCACGTGAAGAACTCCCTTCCAACAACCACCCCCACCCTTCCCACCCTTCCCTCCCCCCCTGGCATTCAGATCATCATTGTACAGTAGTCTAGAACCCCATTCTGCGTGCCTATACGGGATGAAGCTTCACTATGGGGGATCACAACTAGTCTAGGCAGCAAGGCGCCGATCTTGGTGGCGGATGTCTAGGCATTATCATACCATTTAAAAATCTCTCCAAGGACCAAGTTCACTGCGCATACTGCCCTTGTATATTGCTGTCTGTTTGGAGACAGCTCTGAATTGGTAGAATAAACAATGACAGCAGGATCTGAACTCAGGGACAGAACAAATGGGTTCAGTTTTCATTTTATAAACCTCCCAAGCCTTATTTCGGCAAAGGAGCATTTTCATGGATTGCCGTGGTCACCCCGTGCCTGGAATCCAGCCCAGCTGAATCTCATCGCTATCATGAGAAGGATGGCGGCCTGTTTTCCACCAGACTGGCTTTCAGATGAAACACACAAACAGGTTAATGGGGAGTTAGACCACTCCAAGGTATATGGCAGAATTACATTCGCCCCATGCTCTCTAGGATAGTAGTGATGGGTAGGAGTACAATTATATGTATTCATATAACCAATGCAATAATTATAATGATTGAATTATTCATCTTTTTCACCATTCTTGCAATGTTGATTATTATGCTCTGTTTCCTTCTACTAATCATTGCAGGACGCGTATTATACCCAAGAATCCAATTACTGCAATAAATGTTTGAAATGCCAATTTGTGTATTTTTTTGTGTCTCCCTTTGGGTATGCCTAAGATATCAACAAAAAGGTAGATCTGTTTCCACGATTTCCTCGGGTGACTTAGGGTTGTCATGTTCTGAGGTTGCAGACACCTTACGGTACTATGTGAGGCTTAGGGATCCAGATGGCGCACTGTGAGTGAGCTCAGAATCAGGCCAACATAATCTGTTGGTATGAGTGGACTCAGTCCCCATAGTTTTGACGCTTATGTTGTTCAAACGCACAGTCTTACTGAATTAGTAGGAACTGTATGACACTTCTTACCCCATTAACATCTGTCTGATTAGCCTGATAGATATGGGGCCGAAGCATTACTCCAAAGCAATCTAGTTGTATATAAAGGATTGAAGAGAGAGCAATGGTTTGGTCCCCATGGAACAAGGAGGCTTTAAAGAGGGTCATTTCATGATCGATCACTGCTTCAGTTTAAGGGGAAAGGGGCAGAAGGCTATAGAAACTACAAGTAATCTCTTTTGCTGCTGTGTAGATATCTGCTCAGCTTTTGACCTCGTGAATCATAAGATTTTGTTGTCCAAGTTGAGGAATATGGTTATGCAAATCAGCATCTGCCTATTCTAGAAGAACCCTACTGAGAGAATTGGGGTGTAGGGGAACTGGACATGAAGGGATTGGTATCAAGGAGAATTGCATTGGAGAATGGCCTTAGGCAAGGGAGCGTAATGGCTCTAATGTTATTCTCCTCATACTTTTCTGACCGGCCAATGGCTCTGATAGTTACCAAAGCCTTCCCTCCAAAAAAAGGGATAGGAGGAATATATTGTCTCTCCTATAAGCCGAAGATTTGGCAATTGTAGGTCTGACATTGGTAGGGCTTCAAAGAAAACTAGAGGTCTTCAGTAAGTAATGTGTGGCAAATGATTTAACCATTAATATGGAAAAAAAATAATTGTTAAATTTGGCTAGAAAGTTTAAGCCATTTAAGTGGCTACTGTGGGACAAAGTTGTGGAACTGGCCACCACGTATAAATATCAGCAGATAATATTTAATTAAAAATGTAATTAAAATTTGCGCTTGGAAGCTATGGAATCTCAGGCTTTATCACTGGTAGGGAGGTTAACCAAAGTCAAGAAAGAGTTTGGTGATCATTCGCTGGCTCCGGTATTTAGAGTTTACAGGGCTATGGTGCCCCCACAATGCTTATATGTAATAGAACTCTTATGCCTAGGCTGAAATTTGAATAAGAGTGAAGGCAAGTGTTTAAAAAAGTGCTCGCATTTCCTAACGATGTAATGGTTCAGAATATAAGAGTAGAATCCTGTCTGCAGTCCTGGAATTTATTTGACATGGCAATTGAGATTGCGCTTTTGGTGTAAACTGATTGAGCAGTATATGAATAAATTTAAACCTTTTTTCCTATAAAAATCTCCAATAGTAAGGGGTGAACTAATGAGACATGGCCACAACTTAATGCATCTCCATGGGCCGTAATATTGATCCCCCAAACATCCGGGAATCTGGTGGATTTCGAGAAGCAAAGCGACTGGATAATAAGTGATTAAGTGTCTGAGCATTTGTAGAGACTGGTTGCAGCATGCTGGAGGCTCAACACACGGTGCAATTCACAGCGGTGCGTAGACGCATGCTCGGGCTGCAGCCAAAAAGGTGGCAACCGGCAAGTAATAATAGCGATAAGCACTGAAGCTCTTGATCCCGGCCTTGAGGATCGTCTGGTGAGCCCCCCAGAATAGCTCCTGTGGGGAGTGTGGAGAACTAGCTTGTCGCCATAGCGGTTGCACACGATCCGGTGACATGTGGTTCCATTGAATTGCGGAGTGGACCGCCGTGGGAGAAGGCAGGGAGGTAGCGTAGATCTGGTGGCTAAGGTCTAAAGGGTAAGCCCGTGTTAAGACTTACCGCTTGGGCGAAGCGTGGCTGCCTTCCCTCCTAGCGGTGATCCATCAGTGATTGAGGCAGCCAACGTGATAGCCAAAGGCGGGGCCTGCTGGCCCGGATGGAGAAGTGTGTGCGCTCCGGCGGGGGAATCCTGAAGCTGGAAGCCAACACCGCGGCAGTGTCCGGGTGTGCAGCGCAGCAGAGAATAAACCAAACAGGATCAGGGGGGGAGAAACGAAAAACAAGAGTTTGTGCAGGGAGGAATATTGTACAGTTCTATGGTCACAAGAGTGCAGAGGCAACAGAAGACCCTATAAGTATGCTGTGGTAGGGGGCAGAATTCGAAGACATAGTTGTTAGCACACGTAGTGGGAAGACATTACAGTCCACGATCCCTGCAGTGCACACACCCCAGTGCTATACCCCTTGAGAAACAAACCAACCACTCTATACCGGCTAGTACCAGCTATCATAGATAACGAAGGCTCTACTAAGCCCTGGTGTACAAACAAAGCACAGTGACTATTCCCAAAGAGACAAAACCACTGGTGGATATCAGCTAAAACCAAAGGTGGGGCACACAAACTACTTAACTCTACCCAGCAAGCACGGTTATCGAATAATCAGGGTGTCCACAATCAAATCATCAATTGGCACCTATGGGCAAAACTGACAAAGCGCAATCCAAGCTTTCATTTGAAAGCAGGAAAAGCACGAGAGGAGTAACTGACATGGCAGATGGCTGCACAGGGGAAGACACAAACCAGGAACATCAATGCTGGAGAACATTCTAAAAGCGATGCAGCAAAACTTGCGCTCAATAGATTGGAAAATAGACTACATCAACCTATGAATGGATCGCCTAGCCACTAAATTAGACAACCACGCAGTATGGTTGACAGAAGTGGAGCAAAGAATATCGAACACAAAAGACAGGGTAAACTCGTTTAAAACGAAATGTCTAAATATGGAAAAAGTACTTGTGGTAATACAAGCAAAAAATGAAGACCTGGAAGCGCTTTCTAGGAGGAGAAACCTGTGCATCACAGGTATTCCGGAAACAACGAACATGGGCAAGGCAGAGGAATATGTGGAGAGCATGCTGAGAGAAGTGTTTGGTGCTGATAATCTTTCGCACATGTTTGTGGAAGAGAGTGCCCACCGATCTTTAATGGCTAGACCGACCCGAAGCGCCACTCCGAGGCAGATCATAGCAAAGCTATTTAACCATAAGGCTAGAGACACAGTTCTTAGACTGGCATAGGAGTGCCAAAATATCAGTTACCAAGTTAATGCAGTATCCTTCTTCCTGGGTTTCACAGCTAATGATCAAGCAGCCAGGAAGGAGTCCATGCCAGTAAGGAAAAAGCTGCAGGCTGCGGAAATTCCATATGCGATGCTTTATCTGGCCAGATTGCGCATTGACCACCATGGCAAAGAAAAAATATCCCGGCAGAGTGAGGGGTAGGCCCTCCGACATCTTAGGGAGAAGACGCCCCACTGCACCTTTCTGTGTCAACACCTGCAGAGTTGATACTAGCCATTGACCCTAACGGGGTTGACCTCCTAGATTGACAGGTACCACACTTAGGGTGCTGTGTGTGGTCTATCACTTTTGCTACATTGGACCACCATTGACAGTGTAGATAGAACTTGCTACCGGTCCTGATGAACTGCTGTCTGTATGACATTTAGGCAAGAAACATATTGACCTTGGAGCGCGGTACCCTGTAAACATTACAGCAGGGGTGCGCCACACTAAGTTTTAACCAGGAAAGGGGCCACACTCATTAAATTAGTTCTGATTGGACCTCTACTTCCTGTATTAGTCTCACTTCTTTACACATCTACACTCACTAGGCCCCTCATACGCACTGCACCTTATGGCAAGTAATAAAAGATCTCCGCTAAAGAGCCCCTCTGAGGGTGTCCGTCGGGCATTGCAGCGCCGACCCAACGAGGAGCAGACCCGATGATGAAGCATGACACCTAGCTGGCTGGGTGATTGAGGGCCCTAATTCCGAATGGAGGAATCCCCCTCCTTGATCTGGATATTAAGTGAGCTCTGTGTCACTTATGCAACCTGTATTGTTCAGTCAGGAACGGCATACCCTTCTGTATTGAAAGTAAAATTCTTCTCAACGCCGCAGCCAGCAATGGAATATGTTGCTAAACTCTCAACCAAGAAGATGGATCATCATACCCGGGACAGCAATGTGGATGAATATTGAACCCAGCATTGCATGAAACAAGCAGGAATATATCACAGTACCCACACATGGCCTCTGACAAAGAGGATAGGTCCCCCAGTTGGACTTGGTGCCTATTGTCGCGTCCCCAGAAAGAACTGAGCAACATAATCCACAGGTATGACACTGTTGGGGGGGTTGTCCGGCTGGGTATTGGGTCTAGGACTGCCGGATACCATTAGCTATGAACACAGACTGACCTAACTGTGACACCAGAAGACGTAACTTCTACAGCCGCCCTCCGAGACATGGTAGGTAACAGGGACTCTGGACCAGTGGGTGTACCCCCAAAGATCTACACAGCTAATAGACTGCTGGCAGAATTAGGAAGCCCGGCAAATGCGGATTTTCATGTTCAAATGTTTAATATTTTGTGGGATTTTCTTTAGCATAATTGGGATGCTGAAGTGGGAGGGGGGACGGGGTGATGTTTTTGAATGTTATTGCCTTTGTTGTTCACAACACATCAAAGCAGATGTATCTACCACTACACCGCTGACACATAAGACTTGAATATGCCCACTGGACAGGTGAGAGAGAACCTAGAGGACTAACCATGATGTTGTTTATAACATGGAACTCTTATGCCGAGGCTCAAATTTAAATTAGAATAAGAGTGGAGGCAAGTGTTTAAAAAAAGTACTCGCATTTCCTATTGATGTAATGACTTAATAACCCCCGCAAAACGAGAAAAACACTGGTGTATATGGCTCGACATCACATAAAAATTGCAATTCTCCAAGAAACCCACCTAACAATGCGCTCGGAGGGAGTAGTGGGGGCTGGGTGGCCTGGTACCAGACTGACCTCATCATACTCAACATACTCTAAGGGGGGTACTCAACCTGATAAGGAGAGGGGTGCCTTTTGTGACCACGCAGACTATCACAGACGACCAGGACAGATATGCGATCCTACACAGTGTGCTCTCGGGCACCCTGATTACACTAGTTAACACTTACGGACCGAATGTGGATGACTCTGGTTTCCAAAACCAGATATGAAACGAGCTGAAGCTTCTCCCCCATCACTTATAACATGGGGGGATGACTTTCACACCCTCCAAAACCCCCTAAATGACAGGTCGACACACACAGTACCACAAGGTAAAAATGCGGCCAACGTTAGATTTAGTAATACTAACACAGGGCCCATCAAACCATGCGGCCAAGGCGCTCCTTGAGGGTATGGTGGAGTCTAACATGGCAGACCTGTGGAGGTCCATGGGCACAGAGGGCACCTTTACATCCTCCATACACTAATCATTGCCCCAGCTAGATTATTGGTTGGCGTCAGCCAAACTGAGCACGTGGACAAGGGGAGTGCAACATCCTTCTACAACCCTGTCCAAGCACAACCCAGTAAAGTCAGATTAAGTAATACTAACACAGGGCCCATCAAGCCACCTTTGGAGGTTTAACGCCACAGCACTACTTGTTCCGATGTACAAGGATACTATAAGAAAAGCTATTATAGAATATTTTGATATTAATGAGGGGTCAGTGGCCGAGGCGGCAACGTTTTGGAGGCATTTAAAGCCAGGGTACGGTGTATTTGTATAAGAACACATGCGGGCATACTAAGAGATCTGCGAGGGCAGTTGAATATGATGGAAAGCAAACTGCAGTCACTAGAGAGGGCACTAGAGGCAGAGTGAAAAACGAACATGCTGACGGAGATTAGAGAAAACGTCACACAATATAATGACATGGCACAGTACATATCCATGCGGTACGTAGCTAGGAACTATGGGGAGGGGGAAGACCAGGCCGCGCCCTGGTCAGCAAGATGCGACCAGTCAGTGGACACAAGCCCATAACAAAAGTAACAGACAAGGACGGAAATGACCGATATGATACACCCGGAATTACTAGGGCCTTCTTAACATATTACAGGAACCTATATGACTCCAAAGTGTCGTCTTCAGAAGTAGACATTAATGACTACCTCGAAGACATAGTTCGGGCATGCTTGTCACATGGACAGTGCGAGTATGTGTTACAGCCCGTAGACGTGGAGGAGGTGACCGAAGCTATACGCTCTTTACCTAATGAATAGGCGCCAGGGCAAGACGGCCTGAGCGGCAAATTCTATACGCAATTTGCAGATCTGTTGGTGCTGCGCCTGCTGGCGCTTTACACAGAAGCATACACGAAACAGATCCCTCCTCTGACGCTACGAGAGGCCCTTCTCATAGTGCTACTTTAGCCAGAAAAACAACACAATAAATGTAAGTCATATCGCCCTCTATCACTTTTTAACACACACACCAAAATATTAGCATGCATACTCGCTAGTAGGTTGCGACCACTGGTATCCAATATGATCCTGCCAGATCAATCCGGATTTATGCCAAAAAGATCAACGGCGCATAACCTACAGACTATTTTTGCAGTGCTGCACCACCTGCAACCTGACCTTGAGGCAGCGGCAGTGCCTTTAGATGCCGCCAAAGCCTTCAGTTCAATAGAGTGGCCCTACATGTTTACTACCTTTAAGCGCATGGGCATCCCGGAAACATTCCTAAGATGGATAAGACTGCTATACACTGCCTGGGTCACACGGATACGAATTAAAGGACGCACGTCCGACCAGATACATATACATCTTGGCACCAGACAGGGTTGCCCGCTGTCCTCACTTTTATTTGCTCTTGGCCTAGAGCCCTTAGCTTGAAAAGTACGCCAACATCATGTACACTCTGCACTATGACTCCTACAGACACCCATCGGTATCTCCACGTTCCAAGTCGATAATACTGCTATTAACGCCTGCCACGATACCCCATACATTAGATTATATGTTGGAGTGGAGCACAGACCCACTG
The DNA here is from genome assembly GCF_964204655.1 of Triturus cristatus. Taxonomy (NCBI): domain Eukaryota; kingdom Metazoa; phylum Chordata; class Amphibia; order Caudata; family Salamandridae; genus Triturus; species Triturus cristatus. Next base: position 133,377,376 of record NC_140590.1, on the reverse strand, counting down.
AAATACCTAGGGGTATGGCTACCCAGGGACCCTGCCAAAGTCATGCGTGAGAATTACGTGAAGGCACTGGACAAATTGGGGAGCCAAGCGGCTCGATGGATAAAAATGCCGCTCTCTCTGGCTGCTAGGGTGGCACTCATGAAAATGATCGTAGTACCCTGATTGTTATACCTAGTTAGCAAGATACCCATCACCCTACCTCAATCGGTATTTAAACTACCACGTACACAACTGAGCACGCTAGCATGGGCGGGCAAACAAACATGTATTAAATGGGACGTTATGATGCTTCTATATGAGCAGGGAGGGTTTGAAGCGCCAGATTTGCACTTATACTATCTGTGCGCCCAAGCACAATATGCACATTATTGGTATTTCCCACAACCATACTTGCCACATTAGGCAGCTGAAGAAGGGGCGGCACATCAAACACCTCTCCCATACATGCGGACGCAAAATCACAAGCCTCCACCATACAATGCACCAGTACAGCATGGACTAAGCTGGGAGAAAGACTCTTCAAATGTCTGCTGTACGCCCCTGCACTGCCTCTAAGCCGTCACCCAAACATCACAGTCACGCAGGAAGCGAAAGCAATGGCTCTACTTAGGCAGGTGGGTCTAGAGACGATGGGTGACTTATACCCAGAAGGATGGTTCTTGGATCGGACAGACCTAACTTATATAAATAACGCGACACTGCTTTTTACATGCTTCAACCTCATTAAGTCATTGAGATCATTCTTTGACTTCATTCCCCTCATGGCCAGGAAAACAGTAGCGGTGGCTCTGATCCTATCACGCCTGGATTACTGCAAAAGCCTCCTAGCGGGAGCCAACAAAGAAACACTGAAAAGGCTGCAGGTGGTACAGCACGCTGTAGCACGTCTAGTCCTGAAACTACCACGAAGGTCCTCAGCATCCGCAGCACTTAAAACCCTCCATTGGCTCCCGCTGCACAACAGAATCCTATTTAAGATTCTCTTAATCACTTTCAGAGCCGCAAAAAACCTAGGCCCAACATATCTCTCAGCCAGATTCACCCCATACACCACATCCAGAATTTTGAGATTATCATCAGCAAACTTCCTCAAACCTCCCAACTTCAAGTACAAAACAAAGGGACAGCAGTGGCATTTGGAACTAAAGCCTGGAACCTTTTGCCAATGCACTTGAGGATGTTAAAAACTGAGACACATTCAGGAAGGCACTGAAAACCTAGGGGCATATTAGCAAGGACATGCTGTATTTTCCGCAAAACGTGCTTAGCGCGTATTTTTTTATCGCCGCCTATCGCCGGATATTATCGCAGAGATAACACGCTATTAGCAACGTTTATCTCTAATGTGATAAAATATCCAGGGATAGCGGCTAAATGCATGAATATCGCTGGAAATCCAGCGATATTCAGGCATTAACGCCAATGGGGACCTAACCTGACAATCCACCTCCCATTGATTACACAGGTAAGTAATGTTTTGATTGAACTGGCGATAATCGCGCTTAGCGTGACTTTTTTTATCGCATTGCTAATAGGCAATAGCTGTGTTAGCGACTGCTTTCAGTCGCTATCAGTTTGGGTATGCCCACTTTGCATGTCATTAGCAAGAAATATCGCTGACATGCAAAGCGGGCCCCAAACCGGTCGCTATCGCCTGAAAGCTGTCGCTAACTGCTGTTAGCAACAGCTTGCTAATAGGGCGATAAAAAAATCGCCGCTTTAGTGGCAAAAAGTGTCGCTAAAGCGGCGATGAAGCCCTTGCTAATATGCCCCCTGGATCTTTGTAGCCCCAGCTGAACTCTGCCTATCCCTAATATAGGGTCCCCACGGCGTCATCTCATCCTAGCCTCCACCTAGCGCCAGGATGCTCCTTCTAGAGTGACAGTTTGCACTCTATAAAAACACAAAAATCAATCAATCAATCAACATACCTCCGTCTCAGAGCTGCTGTGAGAGCACTGTACCCTGCCTTCCTGGAGGAGCCGCCTACACTAAATGCCTTGCAAACACTACCAAACTCCACCTCCCGCAAACATCTGGTCACTAGACTCTATAACACAGTGCAGCGGGACAGGCGGCTCAGAGTCAGTGGCGATGGCTCGCTGGAATGCGTCCCTGCATACACAAATTATTACTGGAAGGCTGGGGTTCTGCTGCACATTGACGGGGTTGCTGACCTCAAACCGCAACTTGCATATCATTCATTTTAAATTCCTACAGCAAACATACTATACTCCGACTAAGCTACTCAGTTACGGGCTGTGGGGGGGACACATGCTGTGTTCGCTGTTGCAAGGATGAAGAGGACACCCTACACCTATCCTGAGACTGTGAGCAAGTACACAAGTACTGGGAAGAGGTGGTGCACACACTCAGTGACACGACATCTGATCAAGTCCTCTGTACCCCCCAGATGTGCCTACTGGGGTTAGTCAGACCTCCACAGCCAATAAATCATACATTTATTGCGGTGGCAATGTTACTAGCAAAAAGACGGGTGGCATTGTGCTGGGGTAAACGCAGACCGCCAAGCCTCCGCAATTGGTAACAGACATGACCTTCTGTAAGTCAACCCTACAGACATATGCGGAGGAACTCACAACGACCTCTCGGCCCCAAGACATGTGGGCCTCACTAGGGTCCTTCCTGACAGCTATGTTATGTTATGTTAATATTTTATAAAGCGCGTGAATCACCCCCAAGGGGGTCTCTCGGCGCTAACAAGGCAGTGCGGGGCGGCTGAAGCAATATCATTCTGCGAAGAGGGTGGTCTTCAGTATCTTTCTGAACCTAAGGTAGTCGGAGCATTGCCTCAGGGGAAGGGCGGGCTGATTCCAGATCATAGGAGCTTGATAGGAGAAAGATTTACCTCCTAACCGTGTTCTCTTAATTCTCGGAGTAAGTAGCAGAGATTTGGAACAGGATCTCAGGTCGCGACTGGGAGTATATTGGTGGAGTCTCGCAGCCAGATATGGGGGGCCGGGTCCCCACAGTGCTTTGTGTGTCAAGCAGCAGAGCTTAAACCTGATCCGTTTCCGCACTGGCAACCAATGAAGTTGTCGGAGCAGCGGGAGTGAAGCTGATCTATACGGGGCATTAGTAACTAATCTTGCCGCGGAGTTTTGAACCACCTGCAGACGGCTAAGCGCAGACTCATTAGCAGCGACCAAGAGAGCATTACAGTAGTCCAATTTATTCAGTACGAGTGCCTGAACAAGTGTCTTGCAGAGAGAGTCCGGGAGATAGGGAAGGGCTTTCCTCAAAAGGCTCAGAGTAAAAAAACATGCGCCAACTGTATGAGATACATGGTCCTTCATAGACAGAGCCTGATCAAAGCGCACACCCAGATTTTTTGCTGTTGACTTGGGCAGAGGAGCAGGGCCCAGTTCCGTTGGCTACCAAGTGGGAGACCACATGATGGGGGCGTCTCCGAAGAGGATGATCTCCGTTTTATTTGCATTCAGCTGGAGAAAATTGCTACTTATCCACTGCGAGATGGCCAACATACCTGAGGCAAAAGATGTATGGCTGTCAGAGAGGATTTATTAAATGGGAAGATAAGTTGGGTATCATCCGCATAAGATACGGGGATGCACCCGAGAGATCTTAAAAGAGAAGCAAGGGGGGCCACATAGATGTTGAATAATGTGGGGCTCAAACAGGAGCCCTGTGGCACACCCTTGGTCAGATTTTCGGTGGTAGAGCGAAAAGGGCCTAAATTGAGTGTTTGTGTGCGATTGGAAAGGAAGCTGGTAATCCAGTTCAATGCCATTCCTCCAAGTCCAGTCTCTTTTAGTCTTCCGAGCAAGGTTAGATGGTCAACCGTATCGAACGCAGCGGAGAGATCTAAAAGGACCAGGATGGCAGACTGTCCCTGATCAAGAGTAAGTCTAATGTAGTCGGTTACGGCTACCAACGCGGTCTCTGTGCTGTAGTTTGCGCGGAATCCTGATTGGGACGGATCCAGGTATCCGGTTGCTTCGATATGGTTAGAGAGATGTTTATTCACATGCTTCTCCAGGACCTTGCTCAGATAGGGCAGAAGGGAGATAGGACGGAGGTTGGAGAGGTCATCCATTGGAAGTTTATTGTTTTTTCGCAATGGAATGACCTGGGCTGCTTTCCAAGTGGGGGGGACCAGACCCCTTCCAAGAGAAGAGTTAAAAAGAGGACTAACAGAGTCTGCGAGTACCTGTGCGAGAGGCGGCGAGATTTTTGCAGGCATAACATCTAAAGGGGAACTGGATTTAACATTGCACAAAAGTGTGATGGTCTCATCCCTAGAGAGGGGTGGGAAAGTCAGTAGAGTTGTATGGGTGGCATTATGGGATTTAAGGGTGTCATCAGGCAAGGGTGCATGATGGGTACTTGCGAATTTATCGTAAATGGAGTCAATTTTTGTATAAAAAAAGAGCTAATGTTGTTGCAGAGAGACTGGGAGAGATTGTTATCCAATTCACATGCTATTGGACAAATGAAATCTTGCAGAATTTGATGAAGGATTTCAGCGGAATTATCTGCCTGTCTTAGTTGCTGGGCTATGTGCGATCTACGGGCTTGTTTGATTTCGTTGTAGTATAGGGTGAGTGCGGCTCTGTAATTTGCTTTATCCGTGTCTTGGTGGGTGCGACGCCACCTTCTTTCCAAATTTTTGCAGCGGCTTTTTGTCGTGCGTAATTCGGGGGTAAACCAGATAGCCAGAGTATTCCTAGGGGCTTTAGTACAAGTCTTTACAGGGGCGATGGAATTGATGGTCGCTAGGACAGTGGTGTTGAAGAGGGTAAGATTTTCTTCAGTATTATTGGTCAGTGGATACCTGGGCGGTATAAAGACCGATGAAAAGGACTCATGGTTGATTTTGTGCCATTGTCTGTAGGCAAATTGGGTGTGTGCTGCCGTTATAGTGGGCGCATGGAAACACTGCACTTGAAAATTAATGAGTGCATGGTCCGTCCAGCACATAGGGCGGGGAGCTCCACAGGTAAGCCGGTCAGTATTGGCGCAGATGATATCAATGGTGTGGCCTGCTGTGTGTGTAGGGCCATCATTCTTTTTTGTGAGGTGAAGGGTGGAAAGGTCAGCGAAGAAGGATGATATTTCGGGAAGCAAAAGATTTTCACTATGTATGTTAAAATCTCCTAATAATAGGAAGTTATTAGAGGCAATGACATGAGGGGCTATTATTTCCATTAATTGTGTGGAGAAGTCCTTTAAAGGGCCCGGAGGCCGATACACCAGAGCCCCTCTCCATAGATCATGTGGGGCCATTTCCGTCTTGAAAAGCAAAATTTCAATTTGGGGGTTGGTACGTTGGTCAAGCATCGTAATTTGTGCATGCTCATTATGAATGATTGCAACCCCCACCCCCCCCCACCTCCCCCGGTTTTCAGCTGTCGATCAAGCCGCAAAATTCTGTACCCCTCTGGAATGGCGATCTTAATATCGGGACAACTGGAGGGTTTCAGCCAAGTCTCAGTCAGGAAACCCACATCAGGAGAATCAGTGTTTAATATATCCGAGATTTCTAAAGCGTGTTTTGGGAGCGATCTAACATTACCCAGAAAGCCCTTCCAGAAGTGGCCCTGTGTGGTCTGAGGGATCGGGGTATTGCCTGCGGTATTAGTGTCTATGGGACAGAGGGTGCGATATCACACTGTCCACAAGCCGATGTGGTAGGGGCATTTTGTAGGATTTCAATATCACAGTTACTTTGAAATTTGCATTGTATACAGGAGATGGGCCCTTCCAAGGAATGCAGCCCCCCGTTGGGGCAGGTCAAGCTGGTCAGGCGACACTCACCTTGAATGAGCTTGAGTTCTGCCCCACTATATGTGTATATGCACTTCAAGTGATTGAGTGTAGAATTGGCATAATCCCTGGTGCCTGGCGGTGTCCTGGCGCGGACGGGCACAGACGGGCTTGCCTTTGGCGTGCCTTCGGCGCACCACCGGCGCGCCCACTGTGTGCATGCGCCATGGCCCTCTAAGTAGCGTGTGGGAAGCAGACGCTAGACTGCTCCCCACGTTACCTCCAAGATGGCGGGCGGGCATCCAGGAAACGTGAGTGCAGCGTTTAAAATACCTCAATGAAGGGGAGCGGGGAGAGAATAAATGTGCCTTAAGAGTGAGTTCTTTTAAAAAGCTTAAAAACACAGTAAATGCACACACTAAAAACGATATTAAAAGCAACCTTACAGCGAGAAAAAAATCCTCCAATACCCCTCGCACAGCGCAACAGCCTCGATCTCCCGGCTCAAGCCTCAGGAGATGTCGACGCCAATCAGCGACAGGTAATCCAGATATAGACGCATATGGAACATAAGAGTCTCCAGAGCGGTGGACAAAAGGTTTTTCAAATACTGTCAGTAGTAGGGTATGTGGTAGCTAAAGAACAATTAACAGACTGGAACCATACATTCACTATTGGTGTGTTTATTCACTTTTTACAGACTATGGTCTAAATAAACTTCTATTTTTTACTACTACAGTCCACATTGGGGAACATTTTGGACACTGGTGATGGGTAGATTTACTATTCTCACTCCAAATTTAGCCGCATTGGGAAAGGCTTTGGACTTGGGGTGAGGGGATTTATTTAGAGAGTATCCTATACCGCCAAGTCCCGTTTCATGAAATAAGGTATCAAGCTGCATGATAAGCAATAAAGACACATATTGCACACAAAAAACAGAAAACAAAACACAAATGAGAACATTGTACATGGTCGTCTTCTTGGTGGTGTGCCAGTGCACAAGCACATATAACTATGCCTCGATACTTCCAGGATTCGGCCCTTCTCAGGCCCAATTAAGGTGGGATTCTGTACAGTAACATTCCTTTAACCTCTTTCCTGAAGGTGGTGGTTGGTGTGTTGATCCAAACTCTGCCAGGAGAGAGTTCCAGATTCTGGGGCAGCTCCTAAGAAGGAGCTGTCATACATGATCTGAGGTTCATCCTGAATCTCGTAGATTGCTTCCGCAGGGAACTCACACTCTGTGGAAAGCGGCTGCTTCCTGAGAGTGTCAACCTTTGTCTGGGTGTGTTGTAGTGCAGTAGTTTATGCATCGGGCAGTCTATGTTCAGTTGGATCCTGCCTTCGGAAGGCAGCCAGAGGACAGATCTGAGACATGGTGTAAAATGATCGAAGCATCTATTTCCTTTAATCAATCATGTTGCTGCATTTAAGTTCCCCTTAAGTGATGCTGTCTAGACTTTGGCTGACCCATTTTGTGGCATTCCCACAATCTAAGACATTGTACAATTGTAAAATCATTTGGAGCAGGTAACATTCATAAAATGGTAACTATAACGAAATTTACCTCGAGCCAAGTTAGGAGCAAATAGCTTCAGATGCAACAGCCCTTCAAGTTGTGTTTACACAGTGTATTTTAAAACAGTTTTTAAAAAACCATGTGGCCTGGAATTAGCAGTAGAGGACAATCAATTTATAAATAAACTGTAAAATAACATACACAATTCAACCATAAACACTTCCCTTGTCTTAGTTTACAGATACTCCTAAAATATTCTAAATACCAAATCAAGTCTATGAATAAACTCCAAAGCAAACCTTCTGCCCTAGTCCTTTGATATGGATATCTATTCAAATTATAAGAAAAACTGGGGAGGGCCTGGAGCAATAACACAGAATCTGCACTTGCGCCGTCAGGATGTTTAGTAAGTTTCTTATTCAATTAGCTTTAGATAGAAATTGAGTTGAACATGTCAATGTGCTATGCCCTAAGATTTTGTAAATTACTAAACATAAATTAACAGTTTATCATTTTGTGATACATTTAATGTTATCAACTGACTCCTACGAGCCCAAACCATCTGTAGATGGATATCTTGTGATATGACAGAGATGGGAAGATGCAAGGGTCTTCAAAAAACCTTCTTTTCCAAAATGTACAACTTAATCCATTAATCCTCTGATAAAAGTTTTTATGTTTAGGCTTGGATGAACACTGGTATTGATTATTAAAATGCTGAATATTAAAGGAAGCGTAAAAGTAAGCTGATGCAGACGACACAAAAACTACAATGCATGTGAATAAACATTTTGAAATGCTTAAGAGTAATAGATAAATATTAAATAATTTGCTATTTTACTGGACAGTCATATTAAAGCAAATAAGGAATTGTCATGCAAATAAACCTACAATTAAAACAACAGATAAAAGTGAATCTAATTTTAAGAATTTAAAATAATGAAGAATTCTGTTGACCAAAATAGATACATATGAATTAAAGAAGGTCTTATGTACTAAGCCATTTTGTGACCACAAACTCAGTGATCTGCAAAATGAGAGTCTTCAAAATCGCATGGTTTGAACCACAAAAGTCCTTCAAGGTATGCATTAAACCAATTTTGAGAATCGAAAAAGCCTTTTTGACTCACAAATTGGTTTTAACAACACACCTCAATTCACAATTAGGAAGGGGTGTAAATGGAACCATATGAATTTGGTATGGTATGTGCCAGTGGCTTGCAAAAGCAATTGGAAACCATTGACCAATTACCAACAGCTCAAAAGAGGTGAGTATCGTGTTGGGTGATATTCATGTCTTCTCAAATGGGAAAAAGTTTCTTTGACAGCCGCACTGTTTATGTTAAGAAATATGGCCTTCATAAAAAAAAAGTTCCCATTTGAGGATGCAAACAAAGGGATGGGGGTCTGTTGTTCCTTGCAGCACACCATCCCTGAGTATGTATCCAGTCGCAGGGAGTCCATAATAGCCACTTGCCTATTCACTATGCCTTTGTCAGGCCATTCTGTGACCCCCTGAGCCTTGACATTTTTTCAATAGAACCTATAGCTTGCATCACAAAATCAGTGGCAGGTAGCACAAAGTTGGTGTGCAATTTGTGACCTCCTTTAATGACCTATCTCCTTATTACTGTTGTTAAAGATAACTAATTTGATTTAAACAATGCTTTTTTCATACATTCTAACTTTGATAAGAATTGCCATGGAAAAGTAATATATAATATTGTGGGTGCCTTTTCATTTGCACAATATACTGTCAAAAAATGGTTTATTTGGTAAAATTGGACCTAAACCTATAATAAAAAAAGAAAAAAGGAAAACTCAGGGAATGTCACAGAAAGAAGGGTTGTCCACTTCAGTTCAGAGGAGAGTGGTGCAAAGAAGGCACTTAATAGTCTGAGGACCATGTGATAGTTAAAGAAAAGAAAGACATAGAAATGCCTCCACATGGTTTCTGTGTAAAGACACGTTGTGGGAGAAGAGACGGCCATCACAAAAAAGAGGCTATCATTACTTAAGCAACTTATCATATTAACCCCTTCCCCGCTCATGACGGAACCGTTCCGTCATGAGCCACGGTTTCCGTGTGCTCATGACGGAACGGTTCCGTCATGACACGCCCGTTGGCGGCCGCTCCGCCTACGCGGCGCTGTTTCCCCGCCTGTGCGGGGGGACAACGCAAATGGGCGGAGTCATGACGGAACCGTTCCGTCATGAGCACAGCTCAACTGTGGCTCATGACGGAGCGGCTCCGTCATGAGCACAGGCCCACCGCGCTGCCCCCCTGCCCCCCCCAGCGCTGCAGCGGAATGTCCGCAGCAGCGAAGGGGTTAAGAAGATGAAGCAAGAACAAAACAGCCCATGTCATAAACGTTGTGCACAATTCAGAAGCGGAAGGAGAAGCATGAATGCACCTCTGGAGAAGAGGTTCTAAATACAAAGAGATCCATTCATGGCATCTGTGAAAGTGGAATAATTAAATGAATGATACGTTGGCATTAAATGACCTCATCAGTTCCAAGCATGGAAATAGAGACACAAGGAAGCCATGTGTTTCCTCAGCACCCTTTGACATTCAAGGGATACAGCAAGTGGAGGAAGTGTTTCTCTGTTAATAGTCCGGGTGCTAGCGTTTAATGTATTGGGTTAGCATTGAGCATGGTACACAGATGGTGTCTGTGGAGGGTAGAAATAATATGGTGTTCCTGACTAGGGGGACACTTGTCTGGATTGGCTTGTGTTGTCATCTAGGTGAGAAGAAGTCTAGCAGGAGTGCCTGAACGTTTCCTGTTAGAGCAGGATCTAGGTTGACATGGCTTTTCTCAATCTGGCTTGACACAGTGGGAAAGGATGTATGACGTTACAACGCACACTTTTACAACGCATGCACTTACAACGCATTTTTTACAACGCATAATCCATTACAACGCATGACATTACAACGCATGACACTACAACGCATTTTTAAAAAATACCTTTACAACGCATTACCATTACAACGCATACTACCTTTACAACGCATACCATTACAACGCATAATATTAAATTACATTTAAGGTAAGTATTAGATAGTATAGGGGTAAAAATTACTATTCTAACTCCAGGGGGTGCAACAGTAGGGTAAGTGTTGGATAGTATAGGGGTAAAAATTACTATTCTAACTCCAGGGGGTGCAACAGTAGGGTAAGTGTTGGATAGTGTAGGGGTAAAAATTACTATTCTAACTCCAGGGGGTGCAACAGTAGGGTAAGTGTTGGATAGTGTAGGGGTAAAAATTACTATTCTAACTCCAGGGGGTGCAACAGTAGGGTAAGTGTTGGATAGTATAGGGGTAAAAATTACTATTCTAACTCCAGGGGGTGCAACAGTAGGGTAAGTGTTGGATAGTATAGGGGTAAAAATTACTATTCTAACTCCAGGGGGTGCATCAGTAGGGTAAGTGTTGGATAGTATAGGGGTAAAAATTACTATTCTAACTCCAGGGGGTGCAACAGTAGGGTAAGTGTTGGATAGTATAGGGGTAAAAATTACTATTCTAACTCCAGGGGGTGCATCAGTAGGGTAAGTGTTGGATAGTATAGGGGTAAAAATTACTATTCTAACTCCAGGGGGTGCATCAGTAGGGTAAGTGTTGGATAGTATAGGGGTAAAAATTACTATTCTAACTCCAGGGGGTGCATCAGTAGGGTAAGTGTTGGATAGTATAGGGGTAAAAATTACTATTCTAACTCCAGGGGGTGCATCAGTAGGGTAAGTGTTGGATAGTATAGGGGTAAAAATTACTATTCTAACTCCAGGGGGTGCATCAGTAGGGTAAGTGTTGGATAGTATAGGGGTAAAAATTACTATTCTAACTCCAGGGGGTGCATCAGTAGGGTAAGTGTTGGATAGTATAGTGTAATATTATGCGTAGTAATGGTATGCGTTGTAATGGTACTATGCGTTGTAATGGAATGCGTTGTAAAGGTAGTTTTTAAAAATGCGTTGTAGTGTCATGCGTTGTAATGTCAAGCGTTGTAATGGATTATGCGTTGTAAAAAATGCGTTGTAATGGTAGTGCGTTGTAAAAGTTGCGTTGTAAAGGTTGTTCCCCAGTGGGAAATGCAGCCTGAGTAACTATAAGTAGCTGAGATTACGTCAAACATTCCACCAATCATTTATTTGCTTTTTTAAGTGAGATGCCCTAAGTGCAATGGGTATACCCAGTCATGAGATCAATGATGACTATGCCGTTTGATTAATTTAGCACCTCAATTGTGAGGCTCACATAGGCTGAAACCATTCTGGGGTTGCATGTGTTCCCATCGAGAGAAGGCCTAGCCTGGAGGTAAGGGCTTGGATGTTCATATTGGAGCAGTTCCAATTCCAATTTTCATAGTATTGATTTTTGTATGAAGTGGCACAACGGGCAAAAGCCTAAGGGCTAGAATGAAGCATTGAGTAATTACTAGTTGGTGAGATTAATTTTTTTGTTTTTGTCACTAGCTAGCGTTGAGAAGATGGGATGTATTTTCAGTCATGGATCAGTTAAATATGAGGTGGCTTCTACCCATATCGTTTTCTAGAGTTTCAATGTTCTTGAAGGGTCTCAGGTCCAAAGGTCTCCTGGGAGCTGGCAATCTTAAAGTAGGCCAGGTTAATGTACACATAGCAGTAAGAAAGAGGGGTGGGGCTCCTTAGTTGGAGGGAGACAAACAGCCGTTGAATGGGATGAGACAAAGGAAGATTGCTAGGGAACTCTGCATTTGACCAATTATAACTTCTTAATGCTGAACTCCTAAATTTATTGCAACTTTTTGGAGCATCCCCCAGACTTTCTGAATGCATAGCTGGTCCAGTAAGGCCACTGTAGTTTTAGCTAATCTCATTGCCTGTTCTCTTCTCATTCATATGTGGCTTCTGTATTCACCTCAATGTCATTTGGTGTAGGATGGTGTCAGAAATTGGGATACTGGGTGAGGAGGGTGCAACTCAAGCAGCAGCAACTTTTTCTGTCGGGGTGAAGTCACAAGGAAACCTTAAATTAACATGAAGCTAACTTGGCACAAAACAGTCAGGATTAGCTTGCAATGTGTAAAGTATGTATGCAGCATTTCAAACAGTCGTAAAGAGAAGACACAACACAATAAAAATCCCATACCAATTTAGAACAATAGAGTAAAATGTAATACATTATTTGAGACCAAAATGACAAAATTCCAATTAGTAGAACCGGAGATATTTTGATTTCAAACTTTCAATTAGAAGCACAAAGTGACGACTGTAATTATCTGGTCAAGCTGGATTGGGACACAGTCACAAATTTAGGCTGAACACAATGGAGCAAAGTAGCAAAAGTCCTGGTCATGTGTCGAAGATATGTAACTCAGTGGCGGTTCTGAGAAAGATGCAGGGCTGAAATGTTGAGTCCTTCATCATTGCCGAGGATGCTGTCAATGAGGGGTTTGCAATGTGAAGTCCGGTGTGGAGGATACATTGCACAGCAGTGGTTCCGAAGAGAAGAGTCTGCAGGGCTGTGAGGCAAAGTCCTGGATCACCCTCAAGGATGCCGTCAATGAGGGGCTTGCAATGCGAATGCCTGCATCAAGGATGTGTCACACAGCAGCAGTTCTATGGAGACGGTGGGCTGCAATGCGACAGTCATATTAAAGCAAATAAGGATTTGTCATGCAAATAAACCTACAATTAAAACTACAAAGATAAAAGTGAATCTAATTTTAAGAATTTAAAATAATGAAGAATTCTGTTGACCAAAATAGATACATATGAATTAAAGAAGGTCTTATGTACTAAGCCATTTTGTGACCACAAACTCAGTGATCTGCAAAATGATAGTCTTCAAAATCGCATGGTTTGAACCACAAAAGTCCTTAAAGGTATGCATTAAACCAATTTTGAGAATCGAAAAAGCCTTTTTGACTCACAAATTGGTTTTAACAACACACCTCAATTCACAATTAGGAAGGGGTGTAAATGGGACAATATAAATTTGGTATGGTATGTGCCAGTGGCTTGCAAAAGCAATTGGAAACCATTGACCAATTACCAACAGCTCAAAAGAGGTGAGTATCGTGTTGGGTGATATTGATGTCTTCTCAAATGGGAAAAATTTAGGAATTCTATCAGATGATATGAATGAGGAGATTGTTTGTAGTAATCCCTGAATCTAGAATGGCTTTTTATAAAGACTGTGAAGACAGTGTATTTTAAGGCTTTGGAATAGTTCCTCTGGACTGAGCATTTAGTAATGTCTGGAATAAAACATGCTCAAATATTTGGAGTGCATGCCTGGGACTATGGAACAAAGAAAGGGTAGTCTGCATGGACAGGTGATGGAGAAACAAAAATAAAGGCCAGAAAGTGAGTAGGTGCTGACTGAGAAAAGAATGGTTACTAGAGGGAAAATGTGTTTATATTATAGAGATATTGTCTATGAAGTACTTTTCAAGGTTGGGTCACAGTTGGAATGATTTAACATAAAGAGAATTTAAGATCCATTATTGTGGTATATGGTATTGCATATATGTGATGGTTATCGTATTGCTTCAATGTTTATTTGACTCTGGTTAAGTTTAGGTGCCACCTTAGGGTATTATCGATGAGTGAGTAATTTCTTTACAGGATGCTTTGGGTAAGAGAGAGAGATGAGATGGAGTTTGCAGATGTCTTGGGTGGGAGCAATAGTGATCAGTAGTCAGAAAATGGTTTTGAAATCCTCCGGAGAAAAAGATGAGCAAACAGTTTTTCTCGGTTGAGGACAGATGCTTAGATTTGTGGAATCATCCCATTCAACTGTAAAACCAGTTTTGAGGGAATGGTAATCAATTTATTTGTACATAGATACATGATATGTAAAGACAAAAAGTGCCCTGGATGCTGCTCAAAACTATGAAATCCTGGAAAATCTCAGAGGACTTGGCTTTTTATGTCAGACTGGACTGTTCTTATTGGAGCAGGGTCAAGATTGATTTGCATATGGCTGGGTCCAAACTTAGGTGGCATGGTGGGCAAAAGAACGATGGATTGGAATGCCACCTCGAGCCCTTGCCTGTGGGTAGACTTATTGCAATCATGCCTCCCATTACCTTTTGTGTGTTTACATCTAAGAACTCCCTGTGAAATCCATGGATGGTAAATAGTACAATATGAAAATTGTGTGGTAAATTAAATTGTTTAACATCCTTAGCCATATTTTAAAACAGTTTTAGAGTATAATCAATACTCTCCAAACATTCAACCGACTAAACTGAAAGGATTATTATTTGCACGCTACAGTGCTTCTGTTCGATAGAGCTGGCTGGTCGTTGGATGGGTCGAGAGGCTGCCCTTTGATGGGCTTTCTCATTACTGGGGCTGGCCTTCTCATGCTAAAGCTACTTGCTGTTTGCTCTGGCTGCATTTATCACAGTTAGGTTGAATATATGCTTGCTGAGGTCAGTGGCAGGTTACTTGGACAGTTTTTACACTTGCTCATGCTATGATGTTTCCTCTGGTGATACCTCCCTTTGGTCTGGTTCACTGTTTGCTTGATGTGGCAATATTGTTCCCTCTTGTGACTGGGGCACTGTTTGCTGTGGTGGCTTCCATCCTGGGTCCTGTGCCTGTGTTGGCTGTGTTACTGTTTGCTGTGGGGGTTGCCATGATGTTTGCTGCATTGGCAAGACGCCTTGATATGGTTGCCATGTGAAATTCATTGGTTGCGTTGCTCCAGTTTGGGGCTGAAGCCCAGGGGGCTGTTGGAGCACCATTGCCGGAGCCTGGGGCTGCCAGCCATCACTCTGCACAGGCAATGCAGTCTGGGATTCCCAGGTTGGAGCTTGTGGCTGCCAATTCTCTGGCACCGTCGGCACGTTGGTCTCGGAGGGGGGATTTTTTGGCTCAACAACATAGATGTACACACTCACTGCCCCTAGACAGAAACAAGAGGAGACAAACAGATGAGACAGGAATGCAAATAAATGGAAGAATCAGAATGATGAGATGCTCAAAGATTAAGGAGAGATGGGACAATGATGGAGTGATGACGATTAAGTATGGTAAACCTACCTCGTTTAGAGAAGATACCACTTAAATTAAAAGACAAACATAATTCTTTACTAATATATGGAAAGATTTCTTGGAACTATGTAACTTCTAAATGTAACTTTGTAAATCCTGACTGAATAAATAAAATCGTGTCTCAGGGAACTCCCTAAAAGATTCTGAAAGATTAAATATATGACAAGGTTGTTTTGTGAAATTGAGGCATTGCTGAATGTCTTATTAGGATTAAGGAAGTCTGACCTGCGAACTATGAGGTCACATTTTTCTTGTGCGAAATACATGGAATTCATTGCTTAATATGTTGCAATATTCTATGGTGAAAGAGTAGTAACTTAGACAACATTACACCTTTTAACTAGTGCCTAGGTTCCAATTGCTTTCACTTCTAAGGCTTATATTTTCTTTGTAGGCGAACTACATTGGACAATGTATTGTTAAAACTCATTTGAGATGGATTTTTTCTTACAATGATATCAGTATCATCCAGGTCTGTTATTTAGTTCTTATCAAATTAAACGTTAGCTCCTAAATATTACCGCGGTGGTGTGAAATATTAGTTCTGGATTAGTGCCAGCATCATCCCAGTCTTTGTTTTTCCATCAATTTAAAAGCGGTGTTATTCGAAAGGAGGTGGAGGCCACGAGGAACCCAGTGCCAGAATAGAAGGACTCGATATGTGGAGAATACCCTCTATTTAACTAGAACGGACATAGAATGAGAAAGCTTTTAAATTGATGGAAAAACAAAGACTGGGATGATACTGGCACTAATCCAGAACTAATATTTCACACCACCGCGGTAACATTTAGGAGATAACGTTTAATTTGATGAGAACTAAATAACAGACCTGGATGATACTGATATCCTTCCAAGATTGGTATTTAAAGCCGTCGTGTCATTATTTAGGAGCCCTGATGAGGTCCCAAGGGGGACGAAACGCGTTGGCTGTGTTTATATGTAACTAAGATTGTGTTTGGACTTCTAAGAATGTGTTGGAGCACCAACTTGAAAATAATTTGAAAGAATAAAAGAATCTTTTTGGAAGGAATTTCTTGGACTTCAGAAAATAATTTCTTTGGACTACAATAATTTATTGTTGACAGAGTACTTGCCCACTCCTTCCATACATTGATATATTGTTTAAAAATTATAACTAATATATACAATGTACAAATACATTGAAAATATACATATAATATACAATATATATACTTACTTAATAATATTTTTAAATAATTATTTAATAACAAACTGTTAAAAAACATTTTATAAATTGCAAATACATCTATACATATAAAATAATATTATAAATAAAAATTAAATAAATATATAACAAAATAAAAAAATTCAATTATTTTTAATATTTTTAAAATTCATTATATACTACATTAACTAAAATAATACAAAAAATATTAGATAGCAGAGGGAATAAAATAACTATTCCAACTCGATTTTCATTGTTTTACCTGGAAGAGTTGAGTGTTTGTTTTCCTGCCGCCACCGCCGCCGGAGTCACTGGGAGTGAAGCGCTGGTCTCTCTGGTCACGCGAATAGGAGCGCAGAGACCAGAGACCACAACTCCCACAACCCCAGGCGGCGCGCACACCACCCACGCCAGCAAGCAGCGCCAGGGAGGCGCTTTAAGGAGGAACAGGGCCCCCGCAGTGCGGGACGCCCATTTAATTGTTTTACCTGGAACAGTTGCGTGTTTGTTTTCCTGCCGCCACCGCCGCAGGAGTCACTGGGGGTGAAGCGCTGGTCTCTCTAGTCACGCGAAGAGGAGGGTAGAGACCAGAGGCCAGAGACCACAACTCCCACAACCCAAGGCGGTGCGCACACCACCCATGCCAGCAAGCAGCGCCAGGGAGGCGTTTTAAGGAGGAACAGGGCCCCCACAGCGCGGGACGCCCATTTCATTGTTTAACCTGGAACAGTTGCATGTTTGTTTTTCTGCCACCACTGCCACAGGAGTCACTGGGGGTGAAGCGCTAGTCTCTCTGGTCACGCGAAGAGGAGGGCAGAGACCAGAGACCACAACTCCCACAACCCCAGGCGGCGCGCACACCACCCATGCCAGCAACCAGCGCCAGGGAGGCGCTTTAAGGAGGAACAGGGCCCCCACAGCGCGGGACGCGCCCGGGCAAAGCCTGGGCCAATGGCAGGCCCTCTGCGCCCGTCCGAGGCCGGTAGAGGCTTGGCTGGGCCATACCCCTTGGCTGCAGGTTGCTGGTTCGTCATTTAGCTTATCTGTTGCCACCCTGATATCCAGTTTCCAAGTCACTGTGTTCGTGGATGGAGGTAGGCATGTTCCTACAACTAACATTTAACCTCCACTTAGACACATATTATAAGATCTGGTAACAGTAGGTTGCGACAGAGCGGTGGTCTTTCTGGACTAGTATTGATCACATAGCACGAACATTTGCTTATAAGGTGGTTTCACTGTGTTTGTGTTTACCGTCTACTGTTTACATTCACTTATTATTTCATTTGTATTTTGCATTGTAATCATCTTAAGTTGCAATAAGTTATGGGGAGGCGTAAGATCCAGACGGGGCTAGCTGGGGCCAAGGCAGCGCCCAGCTCCACCACCACAGTTGTGACTATGGATTCTTTTTTGCAGAGGGCAGCTGCTGTTATCGATATGGAGATTGAACTAGTGAACAGACGTCTCTCCAGATCACCCCCTAATAGCTCGCATCCACCCCTAGCCGGCCTCAGTGTGCCGCTGACAGACGTTTTAGTTGAGTCCCTGCCTCCACATTCACCTACCCATCTAGGCTCTAGTCAGGGGTCACCTGTGGGTTCTCTTATTATCGAAGGGTCACCATCTGTGCACAAATAACTTTTCCCGGCTCCTTCCCTGGCCCCGCATAGGTCCCTTTCTCCAACAGTCACAATTGAAAGAAGACAAAGTATTGTTCGGCCGCAAGGGAAGTATAGTACCATTACTATCAGTCGGTTACCCACCCGCTCTTCCACATGGAGACTACTCAACCCCCTGTTCTGGGGGGTCTCAACCCTGGGGGGAGCACCAAACTCCAAACTATAGGGGGTAAAGCAAAAAAACTTAAACCTACCCTGGCACCCAAATCCCAAATCGGCCACCAAGATATTGGCACCTAAGCCGGTAGTTACAAACATAGACCCATTAGTCATCACGGCTTTTAAGGATATAATGTCCACCCTCTTGGAAGCTAAATTGAGCCCAATCTTAGACAGGCTGATAGCGATTGAGAAGGGCCTAGTAGGGGGGACACAGCAGGACATACTTGTAACCCGCGGGGTCACGAGCGAAATCGTAAACCCAAGTATTGCTACTGACCCAGGCTTAGCCTTAATTTCTAGCAACACTTATAGGGACCAGTGGTGCATACAAAGTCACATGCCGCACTTAGCCCAAGGGGGGGAGACGGTCCAAGGGGAGGACAGACTTTTAGTAGGTCTCCGGCTGCCCCACCCTCTAGGCGGGAAATACAACCCCCTCCAGGCCGGTTGGAGGACCCCGCGGTGCGACAAGGGGATTTAAGTCAGCGTTTGCCCATTATCCATCTTCCCCCAGAATCTACACCTTATGTAGTGGTTCTGGGGAACGTGCCACCTCTTCCCCTGGCACAAAAGAGAATTTTAGCCAGCTCAAAAACAAGGTACATCACTGGCTATCAAACAATACACCTGTGGGCCTCGGCATGGAATGTAGCATCATTATGGTACGTTGAGTGGAATGGATAGGCAGCTCACGGAAACCGGAAGGAGGTGACTGTGTAATCCTAAATTTTAACAGAACCTCCACAGCGGAAAGAATTCTGTCTGGGGACTTTCATGTTGGTTCGTTAATTCATGGCTCCACAATTCAAGTACTTCCATTGTTATTTTTTTACAGATGCGCTTTCCGAGGGGATAAAACAGGGCATAGCGCTATGGAAATACCCCGAGATAGGCAGTATCCAAAAATGTTTGTGACTAATGACCAATGGTATCCACAAGCACCATACATGACACGTTCAAGAGCGCATTATCAAGCCCCTACCTTGCCTCCTCCCCTAGCACTAACAAACAGATTATCTATGCTATCGGGGATGGAGGAATGCGATTGACTGCTTACCCCTACTGAGCCTGTAGTATAGTTCAAGCTTCAACAGTGGGCTCATTCCTCAATGGTAGCCGAGATAGAGATACAGCAGATGGCTCAGCTCCCACTTACACAGAAAGAGGTGATACCCTATATCACGGATAGCAATGTCATATCCTGGAACATAGCAGGCCTGGCCGACAAGTTTCGGGACCCCATATGGCAGCAGTTTTTCAGGCAATTTTCTGTCATCTGCCTCCAGGAAACATGGCTGGTGGAATGTAACTTGTTTTTGGAGGGATTTACAGCTTTTTTTGTCCCTGCCTCTCCATCACCTAGTGGCAGAGCTAAGGGTGGTTTGGTTACCTATATCTCCCTGTCAGTTGATTGCCAGGTGTGGATCCACCCCTTTTTTAGCCAGACCCTTCAAGCTATCACTCTTAAGAAGGGGAACAATATACTGGGTCTGTTTAATTTTTATAACCCACCGAATAGTAAGCAGGGGGATTGTAATATCACCCAGTTGGGCCACCGCTTAAGGAAGTTTTGTGGACACACTTTGCACTCAATAATGGTGCTAGGAGATTTTAACACTCATCCATGTGGCGACCCAATGCTTACAATAATGTCTGACCTGGGATGCCACAGAATGGGGGGGGTTCCATTTGGAGCATTCTATTCAGGGGGACGAATTGAATAAACTAACTAATGAATTTGATTTATTGACATTAATGTCCCTTGCGGCTCCTAACAGTAAAGCAACGATTCCCACTTTTAAAGGGAGATGCAGTGGGTCTTTAATTGACTATATTTTAATTTCTTCTACCATTCAGTCAGCATTCCAAGGGTTCATTGTCAGGGACAGTGCTTATAGTGACCACAATCCCCTATGTGTAAACCTGAGTGGTCTATTTTTACCTAGAAAACATGGGGGAGGAATATCAAGACCTACGGATGGTGGGCGTTGTCTCAAATGGTCTCAGATTGACCCAGATGCTTTTTATAGAGAAGTGAGAGATTAATGAGCTGCTGAATTTGCTCTCTGTGTCCTGCCGGATAGTTTACTAAGGGATGTCCTTAGCGCCTTCAATGTCATCTCTCTGAAGGCAGGGGAACTTTTATGTACATCAGCACGTACAGTATCCAATTCAAACCCAAGATGGTTTGATTATTCCTGCACCCAGGCGGCACGAAGGCTGAAAGAGGCTCTGAAAGCTGTCCCGAGAAACCAACAATTCATACGTTGTCGCCTAGCATATAAACAGGTTTTAGCTACCCACAAGGGATCTCTCAAGGAGGAGGCATGGAAGGAGCTG
Source organism: Triturus cristatus (assembly GCF_964204655.1). NCBI lineage: Eukaryota > Metazoa > Chordata > Amphibia > Caudata > Salamandridae > Triturus > Triturus cristatus. Next base: position 133,356,675 of record NC_140590.1, on the reverse strand, counting down.
CTAGAGTCTAGCACTTTAAGGAACAGTTCAAGATTCTGGGGCATCGTCAGCAGACCCCTGTTTGCTATAGATACAGGCAGTGATATAGCCTCCCACATCACTGAGGAAGAATGGGTGGCCCATTTTCAGTCCATATTTAAGAGGTCTTTGGCCCTTTCTGGACAGCCACCTTGGGAAACTAAAACCGATAGCTTGGTCTTTGAGCAGACAGAGGTGGAGGCAGGGATTGCCGGTCTAACGTGTAACAAGGCTCCCGGCCCGGATGACATCCCGCCGGACCTTTATAAATCGGATCCACCTTTTTGGGCACCATTCCTAGCGGCCGTGCTCAATGCGGCAGCCAGGGATGGCTGCCCTGAATCTTGGGCTGTTTCTAACATTGTGCCAGTGTTCAAAAAGGGGGATCGCAATAGCACATTTTGCTATCGGCCGATCTCCCTCATCGATTCGATAGTAAAGGTGGTGGGAGGTGTGTTATTGCAAAGATTATCCTCTTTGGCCGAGGAGCATAACATTATCTCCGACATCCAATTTGGGTTTCGCCCGGGACGGTCGACGGTGGCTCAATGTTTAAACCTCTACCTGATCCTTGGTAAGTACACGATGGCCCACCCAGGTACGATCTACATGGCCTTTATGGCCCTTTCGTCCACGTTTGACTGTGTTAACTGGGTCAAACTGTGGCAGTCCATGAGGGCCATGTGGGTGAAGGCCAATATTGTGGACTTCCTAATGGATCTGCATAGGGAAACAAAGGCGAACGTTAGTTTTGCCCAGGATCTTCGGGTTTTCAGGGACTTTAAAATCAGAAGGGGGGTATGCCAGGGCTGCATTTTGGCCCCCTTCCTGCTCAATCTGTATATAAACGACCTTGAAGGTGCCTTGGCTGCAACGGGGGCTGATTATCCGCATATAGGGCGACGGGGTCCCCCGGTTCTACTATATGCGGATGATGCGGTCCTTATAGCCAGAACAGACAGGAGACTCCAATCCTTATTGGATTCCTTTCTGACCTTCATGGGGTCCCGAGATCTGGCAATCAACAACGCCAAATCTTATATCATGCAGGTAGGGGCTCGGCCTACCAAAAAGAATTCCTTTGTGGTGGGCCCGAGAAGGTTCCCCTGACAACAGTGTTTCAATACCTGGGGTTTTTGTTGGATGACCGCTTAAAGTGGGGGCCCCTTAAACAGAAGAAAAAAGGGGAGTTCACACGAATATCCACCGCTATCTTCAACTTTGCTGCTAAGATGGACAGGTGTCCTATTGCAGCCATGCTGAAAATTTATCAGGCCAAAGGGATAGCAACTGCCTGTTACGGCAATGAGATTTGGGGATATACCACCACAGACGCACATCAGGTGGTTGAGAATAACTTCTTAAAACACCTGATGGGCGTGCCAAAAAGCCTATCAAACTTGGGAGTCCATGAGTAATTCGGGGTTCCATTCTTACGTGATACACTAGCACTGCGTCCTCTGGTGTTTTGGCTTATGTGTTGGTTAAATAAGGAACTAGAGCTCACCCAGCAGATAATAACTGACTGTATGAGCCTTAACCACATGTCTCGAATCCCATGGTTGAAATACATTGGTGGTTGTTTGTCTGAGCTGGGCCACCCTGATCTTTTTTTAAAACCTTCTATTATAGTAAAAAAGGATGTGGAACTGGTTAAGAAAGCTTTCATTTGCATCAGGAAGCTTGAAAGAGATGAGCTGGTACTACGAAAATCCTGTGTTCGCATCTTTCTGGCCCTTAAAACCAATCTATCAACTGAGCCATATCTTTTGGAAACATTGACTACTTACGAGCGGTTTTTATTGTCCAGGTTCCGCTTTGATCTTTTTCATTTGTTACTTGCCGTTCCAAAAGGGTGTAGCAGAGGACAGGTGTTAGCACCCTGTGGCTGCGACCAAGTGTCCCCTCAGGATTTGTTACACTTTATGTTCCTCTGCAATTTTTATGATATACCACGGAGACACTTTTTGGTCCCCCTTTTAAAGAGGCTGAATTTTAACCAGGTAAGCCCAGCTCTTTTGTATTTGCAGATGCTAAAACCAGACTGTATTTTTTTGATTGTGGGATACTTGAAATCAGTGGTGAGAACAAGGGCTTGTCTTGAGTTTTAGCCCTATTAGAGGGTGAAAGTATCCCTTGTTTCAGATTATGGACCGTGTGTTATGTATTGTACAGTATTTATTGATATGAATTGTAAATTTCTCTTTTTTAATTATACGTAATCACTTGTTTTTATCTACTGTTATAAATTGCAAAATCTCTAAGCAACAGTTTTAATGAGGTGCGGATATGTTGTAACTTTTATGGTTTTTACTGAAAACCGAATAAAGTTGTTTTTGATTGATTGATTGATACTATTCCAACTCCAAATGGTGCAACATTAGGGAAAATGTTGGATAGCGTAGAGGTAAAAATTACTATTCCCACCCCAGTGAGTGCAACAGTAGGGAAAGTGTTGGATAGCGTAGAGGTAAAAATTACTATTCCCACTTCATTCAGTGCAACAGTAGGGAAAGCATAGCGTAGGGGTTAAAATTACTATTTCCACTCCAGTGAGTGCAACAGTAGGAAAAGTGTTGGATAGCGTAGGAGCAAAAATTACAATTCCCACTCCAATGAGTGCAACAGTAGGGAAAGTGTTGGATAGCGTAGGGGTAAAAATTACTATTCCCACTCCAGTGAGTGCAACAGTAGGGAAAGTGTTGGATAGCGTAGGGGTCTATTTATATGTATATGTTTAATTTATTTCAATATTATATGTATTAGTTATTAGTTTTAAATATGTTTTAATATTTTTAACTATTTTTCTTTTAATTATATGTAATATTTACTTAATTTTACATTATTATTAAAACATTAAAAAAACGATATTTTTAACATCACCACTTTTGACAAGGATATTTTTGTACTTACCTTTATGTAGATTGGACTTCAATATTTTTGACTTCAATATTTCTTTGTCGATATTTTTTTAGGTCGATTTTCTGTCCATCAATATTCTGTCACACATTCATCGTGAAGGGGCTCTTCACAAATTGATGCTGACCTGGAGTAGGTCTTAAAATGTGAGTAATATTAACTCCTTTACCGTGGTGCAAAATCCGCTGGGGTACAGCGGTTTTAAAGAGTGGGCGGGGCCGCGTCAGCCAACGGACATGCGCAGCACTAGCCAGGTAGGACTCGTGGTGGCCGTTGGCCGACCCGCGCACGCAAGGGGTTATTAGTGCAAGTAGGTAAATCTGTAGTGATTAGTTAAAATTGGGAGTGCTTCACTGTATTATACCGTATGGGTAAAAGTTGCACCAAACTGCAGCTTCACCATCATAAGGCCTAAAGACTAGCATGACACACAGATCATGTGGTAAAAATTTACGCAGAGCGCAGATCTAATGTCACATATGCATTTTTTCTGGCACTTTAGGATTTGTGATACTTCTCTCACTAAGTTTCTAATTAGATTCCAGGTCTTTGTTCCCCTGCTAAGCCAAGGTAATTACACTGCTGGCCAGCATGAGGATCAAAGTCAACCGCACACAATAGAGCCATTTGCCAGAGCTTGGACCTGCTTCTGGGAAAGAAAAGGGTGGAAACAGACTCTGCATGTGATAATTCTTTTTCACAGGCCCGTGAAGGCTCACCCCCGGAGGAACATCACAGAGGGGATGAACCAGACAGCTGTGGAATTTATGGGCAGGGTTTAGTTGCTCAAAGCAGGTCTTTGAACATATCAATTCAATTTACCATGTTGGAATGTCCCAAGATGCTGTGCAAGAGGATTGATACAGGGGTGGAATGATGATGTGTCATCCCAGAATTGTAGGGAGGTTCTTCTCTTCTGTACGTTTCTACCCGCTTAGAAACCTCTGCATAAGAGAAAAAGAGAGGGAGAAGATGGATTTCACAGTACTCTGAAGAAGGCCAAACCCCTGTCAGGGGTGCTAGGGCACCCTGGATTTAGCCTGCATAGGACACATTGGATTCATCTCTATGGGGTTCGTGGTGCTGGCCCCTTTACACCCTCTGAGGGATAGTGGAGTGATGGACCTGCTAGGGGAACCAAGAGTAGAAGGGTTCCCCAGGACATTTGATGACTGGGCCTTTAACTGGCCATGGAGGCTATGGGACCTGAAAAGTGCAGGCATGGAGGGTATTCTGCCTTGAGAGCTACAGGGTGCCCCTGGAGGTGACCCTAAGCTGAGCAGAACACCAGGTACTCGACGGCGAACAGGTACAAAGTAGGGAAAGCAAAGAAAACAAGTTCTAAGAAGGATTTAAAAACCTAGATGCTAGGAGACCTTAAGAGACCCCTCTAGTGGCTAGAGCTGCCCACCAGAGGCAGAAAGACACCAAAAGTGTCCACATAGGCCTAACAGTCCACATGAAAACCCCCAGAGAAATCTGGTGACCCTGAGGGATCAGGACTAGCAGTGCAAAATTAACATACCATTCTGGTTTTCAAGCTACCCCCGGGGAAGCCCCAGGGACCTGGAGGTCACACAAGAAAGAACAGAGAAACTGAGAGGGACCATGTATGGGGCCTTGTCTGTAGTAATGTCCTAGTCACCAGGGCACTCCTGTCCCCGAGGGGTCTCATTTCTTCAATGACCGAAAACAGAAAGGAGCTCACCTGCCAAGTCGGAGTATTGCTGGATGCCTCTTCCCCACTCCGGTGCCCTTGTCTGGGGGAGAGCGGTAGGTACCAAGCACAGCCAGGCACACCCACATGTCCAGGAATGTGTGTGGGAAAAAAGAATCAAAGCCGTCTCCCTGCTCAGCTCCTGATAGGATGGGCAGGTGCAGGCAACCTTTGTAAATAAAAAGACGCAATGCATGGCTTTATGTTTAGATATATGAAAAGAAAGCATCTTTCATTGAGTGTGAAGCTGCTCATCAGTTATACATGCCTGAGGGCAAAGAAGTGCCCCAAAAAACTCCCTTTGACTGGCTGAAAATGTTCATATTTGTCTTTTGTGGTGCCCCAGAAAGGACAGGGACACCACCAATAAGAGGAGACAGGCTGTGGAAACTGCTGCAATGTATGGATGAACATGGATTGTTACTCCTGGATCAACTAAGGAAAGTGGATTCTTTGAAAGTGAATAGAAGATGAGACTTCGACTGCCCCGTCCATTACACTCATAAAGAAACTACTGGATGTTCCATAATCTACTAGCTTATCCCTTCTCATTCCATTTTCAATATCATCTCTGAAACTAACATCATCGATAGCGCCATCAGTGATCACAAAGGTATGTTTTTTTAAGATAGAGCCTTATTTGACAGGTTTGGCCCCATGAAAGTTTAACAGGATTGCGACGAGCTTCGAGAAGCTCACTGGTAGAACTCAGAGGCCAGCTAAGATTGAGAAATTAAGAGACATTGGCAACTGTAATCATTAATTGGGAAACTTGGAACTCAGATGTAATCCTTAAATTTAGGCATTATATGAAACAGTTTGTAGGTGGGACCAAGGGCATAAGATGTCACAGTGTAGACAAATGTGACAATCAAAACAAATCACAAAGGTTCAGCACTACACAACATAGTTATATGGTAATGTTCAAAACAGCGAGGACATGAAGAGAAATCCAAAAGTCCACACGTTTGTCTTTTTTTTGGTGCAAAAAGCTGGTCTTTATTGAGTTTTCATTAAAATCTCATGGGATCATAGCCAACTCGTTTCGTCTCTAACAGAGACCTCTTCTGGGCTCATTCGTGTAATAATGACATTTTCAAAAATTGCAGCAGAGTCATATGGATCTCAGTTTCCAATGAAGAAATTCCTCAATGTCATTTATGTCCTCATTCATGTAATAATGACATTTCCAAAAATTGCAGCACAATCATGTTGATCTCAGTTTTCAGTAAAGAGATTCATCAATGTCATTTATGTCCATTTCGGCGACATGGTAACCGACAGCATATTTCAACAGCGATGTCACGGCCGCGAAAAATGTGACAATCAGTCTCATTCCTGAATAAAGGGATAAATAGCCTAATGAGAAACCAAGGTTAAAGGTGGGCCTTAGAAATCAAGAATGTGAGCGCAATTTAATTGAATCAATAGAGTTAACCTTGTGTAATGATACCAGAACATTCTGGGAGATCATTGCCGGATGCTGCGGGACGAGAGTGAGAAGGCTTTCCATTTCTATTAGGGAAGAGCAATTGAGTAGTTATATCACAGAGATATATGCCGCTAATTATGGAGAGATTTTTTGTATGGGACACTCTTTCCTTTTGGAATCTGACTGACACACATATGGACCTCCCACAGCTGAATGAATTGAGGACTTCATCCAAAAAATGAGAACCTCAGTGTCTGGATGAAGTCCCGATCTCCTTCTTAAAAAGAGAAGTCGAGCTTTTGGTGTTCTTTATAGCGCCTCTTTTTGAATACTGTTACTCTCATTTCAAAGTTCCCCCCATCCTGAACTGAGAAAATGTCATAGTTCCACCACATAAAATGGGAGCTTGAAATATGCCAAATAACTATCGGCAAATTGCCCTATAAGATGAGGCAGGCAACATTTATGCTAAAAACATAATGGAGCACCTCAATTCCTAGGTAGAGGAGGGAATGATGATCCCAGTAGAGCAATCTGACTATAGGAAAAAACACACTACACATGAGTTAATATTACAGGTCTTCAACTCATCATGGAAAAATATGTTACTTTTTGAGGGTTCCCACTCTATCCAACTTTTAGCAATTTTTCCACAGCATTTGACAGACTCGATCATCCAACTCTGTAGAAAAAACTGCATAGAATTGGTTTGCGTGGTTGAGCTTAATTACTGCCTTACATTCTTCCACCTGGCATCAAGTGCTGCTGGGTGGTGCCCAGGAATTATCATCTGTAAATCCTATTAAAAACAGCCCTAAACAGGGTTGTCTGTTTACCCCCACATTCATCTCTCGTTATGTTTGTGATTTACTTACCCACTTGGGTAGTATGGGGGATTGAGAGCCACTTTGTGACATGCTTTTAATATGCAAACAACGCTGTGATTTTAGATTTAACACCAAATGGCCTGAACAGTAAGTTGGTATCACTACAGCCGTTTGTTGATTCTCATTTTCTGAAAATTGATGTCCCAAAAAATACAAATTTGATCTTAAAGGGTAAAAAACTTCAGAAATATCCAAATTCTGTTGGTAGATTGGTAAGGAAAAATTGGATGTAGTAAAGTCTTACACTTACCTGGGGAAAATTATGTCAAGCTGCTTGAATGATTTCAAGCATAATCTCTCACAGCAACTGTAAGGCCAAATCACAAACTAATGGATTAAGGGCTTTTACTAATGTGTGAAAGCTAAGGCATTTTACTCATGTACCTTCCGCATGTCGGGAAAAATACACTCTACCTTATTGTACGCTTTAGAATTAATCAATGTGACAAAAATGGGATTTCTCAGAAAAAACCCGCTGGCGAAATTTGAGGGAGCTTTGTAATTTCAACACTCTTGCTGCCATGCAGGCAATAAGATTACAATTTGAGTTCAAATGCGTTTTGTGCAAGGCCTAGTGGCAGTGATATGATGGGGCTACCGGTTATTGAGAAGCGACGTGAATTTACTTAGGAGTTTTATGGCCACAGAATTTTTTTTGGGAAATAAGAAAAGTCTCTGTTTTACTGGAATTTAACTTGCGTATAAGGGTTCTTGGAGTTAAACTGGGAATATTTGTGTACTTGGTCAAAAATGCAGTTAAAATCCTTTTTAAGCATGTCTCTAGCTACTCAAACCTGCTTTTCGACTTTGAAAACTGTGGTAAAAAAGGAAAATTTGATGTGACAACAAATTCTCACATTCTGAGAAAACCACAATAATATTTGACTTTGAATTTTGATGATGGTGTTTGACGTCACTACCCTTAAATATTTTGCCTTTAAAAGCCTTAACTGCAAATTGGTACAAATCAATAAAGTAGAAAAATGTCAGAAACCTTTGTAATTATAGGGAGTGATTGCAATGTCAGGCGGACTTATATCTGCCCAACACCGATGTGGAAATGGGACCGGCCGACCTCAGATCTGCGGTTCTGACCACCTAATCGTGGTTCGACCGAACACTGTTCGGTCGCATACTTCCATTCCTCTGTGGAAGCTCGTGTTATGGTTGTAAACTGCCCATCGCACAAGCTCCCATAGAGAAATGAGGGTCTGCGTCATCCCTGCACTGTGTGGCAGGCACCTCAGGTATCCCCTTGGCCCCCCACCGGAGGCCTCAAGGGTCAAGGGGCTCCTGCTAGGGGCCACCATACTCGCTCTCTGACATTCTTTCCATGTCAGAACGTCCAACATGGAAAGCCTGCCGGAGACCGAGTATCGTAATCCCAAGAGCAGTATGGCCATTTTGTGGGACTACTGGCCGGGCTCTGACTGGTCGATGGGGTCCTTGAGCCTGTCGGAAGCCAGCCGTAATGGCCGGCCAATTTAATTCCCGACCGCCAGCATTGTAATGCGGCGGTCGGAAATTTTACCAAGATGCGGCCCAGAAAGGCTCCTTTTCCGGAATGCATTGTAATCGTCCAGAAAGTGTTCAGGATCTGAATCAGGTATTATTTAGTTCTCCATCATTGCTTCTTTCTTGCCCCAAATTTTGTAGACCTTTATTTTTAGAATACAATACCTGAATGAGGGCTGAAGTCCTGCGTCTACTGTTTTCTCCACCTAATGTACACAAGTTTTAAAAATGTTTATGCTTTTTACAATTTGTACTGAATAAGTTCCACTTTAAATTTTTTGTAGCCTTCATCTATAGTTTTCTCTACCTAATGAAAATGTTGTATTTGCTATCTTAAATTTCCTGCATGTCTTTTATACTTTTATAGTGGCTATTCTTATATATTCTGTGATAATACACAATTTTTCATGTGAATCTCATATGAGTTCTGAAACTTGAACAAAGAACTTGAACCCCAGTGACAGTTTTCAAAAAGTTGCCCGAAGTCCCCAGGGGGGTTACATTGATTACTCCGGAAAAAGTTTGAAAGATTTTCAGCACTCTTGGAGCCTAGGCTTTTACCTTAGGGCTGAGTATGGGGGCCAGACTTTGTTGGGTCGGAAGGCTGCAGAAGAAAAAGTTAAAGTATTTTTAAGGGCCTCATTACAATGGCGGTCCTGACACCGCAATTACAACGCGACATGGTGCGTTAGCATGCTCACATTTATCTATGGGAGCCTGTGCTACGGCCGTAAAACTGGTGCAGCAAAAGCTCCCATAGACCAATTAGAGGATATGTTCATCCCTGCACCTGAAGGTGCCTGCCACGCGGTGCAGGCGTTAACAGGGTGGCACCATAGGTGCTTCGGGCCACCAACCGGAGGCCGAAGGGTAAAAAGTGCACTGCAAGAGACCCCCAATGTCACTTTTTGACAGACTTTCCATGTCGGAAAGCCCAACATGGAAAGCCTGTTGGAAACCAACATTTGAATCCCTACGGTGGAAACGCCGTCTATAGGAATTACAGGCCCGTCTCCAACTGGCCAACGGGCTCCTTGAGCTCATCGGAATCCAGCCAGAATCACTGACCGGTATGATTTGCAACCGCAGTGTTCATAATGCGGTGGTCGTAATTCAAACCGCGGATGTCGGTTGGAAAGCCTCCGACCCGTGGTAAGAAGATTTCCAACCGACATCCAAATCGGTCCCTTCTTTAGGAAGGTCATTTAAATGCTTTGAAAGCTTTATTATCAATCACGGAGTACACGGTCAGTTATTTGCGATTTTAATAAAGGCCATTAAAATATTTTTAAATGCATTATTAATAATCACAAGGTTGACAGTGAGCCATTCCATACCCTAATGCAATGTAAGATGGTACAGCCCATAGATGTTTAAGAGTGTGGTATTGATCCAATATGACATATTCCTGCTTTATTAATGCAATAACATTCTCACCCAGCCAGTAGGCCTTCTTTTTATTAGCTACCCCACTTTTATTGTGTTTAGTGTATCTGAGGGGTATACTGCGGTTACAGGATTCAGGGCTCGCTTGGGGTGTGATCTGATTGTCACTATAGGTATCTCCTCCTGCTATCATGTAAATATGCATAAATAAATAAGCAAAACTGAATAGTGTGTGCATAATAAAGTACATTTCCTTATATTAGGAAAAAGCACTGCCTGCGCAATTATGTATTGGGTGTTGATTGTTGCATGTCTTTGGTCTGGGGTACTAGCCCACACCATCTCCCCTGAGGAGCGCTCTACGTATTCTGAGACAGCTAAGCGCTACTACAATGGGGCATGGTTCCCAGAAGAACCTGTTTTACATGTGAACGGTCCACATCCTCCGCAACTAATAACCCACTTTCATGTACAGTGGTGGCTCCTAACCGTATTTTCAAGGTTGTGCTATATTTCTTAACATATAGGTATGTTTTGGAGATTTGTTTCTCGCACTGTCAGAACCACCTGCGGTAGATACACGTGTGTGCATTCTATGTGCTCTGATAAGTATGGGAAGTTCACAAATACATGTTTTAAATGCCTGAAACGTGTGAGGGAGGAAATCTGTTTTACATTGCATTTGCCTGATCTTACTTTTTGTGTAAAATATATGCACCACATGGGTTTCTATCGTAAAATGACTTAAAAAAAACCTCCTGGTGAACGTTTTAAGCACCATGTAGTGCTGTGGTCAGCATTTCAGACACATTGAAGAATTTACTAAAATGTTCATGGTAGTAGTGCAATGGCAGCACCCACAAACAAGGAAGACATGCAACGGCACATCCCGTACATCCTGCATGTATGAGTGTGAGAAGTTGTACCCGAGCAGCGCTCTTTTAAATGTTCTCACATGCCTCTCCTTGGTCCTGTAACGTCCAACTCCCTAAAAGTGCAACTGCAAAGAGAGCACAGTCCATTCTATGTGTACTAATTGTATATGAATGTTCCCTGAATATTTCCATTTTATATGTTTTGGGGAATGTACCGTGGGAGTAACACTGCGTGAGTTCCAAAGTTCTGTTGCGATGAGTCTCTATAGATGTAGGCTTGACATTCAGAAGACACAAACGGCAGGGGTTTAGATCAGTGTACTCAGTGGGATTCAGCGGTAAACATCCTCGAGGTGTGTTTATTGGCAGGAATCTTTTGTATTAAAAAACTAATAGGGGGGGCGTGGCCAAGATGGCGGGCTGAGCGGACGTGCAGCCTCTTAGCTCCCGCCGGCGGCCTATTATAGCATCGGCCCCCGGGCCGCATGAGCGATCACTGACCCCCGCTGGGGGGCCGTGGGAGTGGCGCAACATACAGGAGGCAGACCGGAGTGGCGGTGAGACCAGGGAGAGCTTCCGCCCGAGTGGCCTGGAGGAGCGGCCTTGGTGCACGGCGCGGGCGCCAAGCGAGGCCTAGTCAGCAGGGGCCTGGAGAGGTGGCAGCAGCAGCAGAGGTCGAACGGGAGTGGCAGCTGCAGGCGAGATCAGCGGCCCCCGATGCTCGGCGGCGCTCGGCGGGGCCCAGAGGCCTGGGAACGGAGGCGACAAGTGTGTAGAGAGCCACTCGGGCTCTCCACTACAATGTTGCGCTAGCTCACGCATCCACGCACCCCTGGGGGCGGGCTCGCCCCGAGGGGATAAATAAAGGTGGGCGAGGCCGCACGTGGTCTCTTGGTGTAGCCCAGAAAACTAATAACGTGTGGTGTCCTTTACTCCCCGCCTGAGTAACTGCGTCCCTGGGCCTGCACCTTTACATTGGCGACGAGGCCGATTGTACCCGTGTGTGCGACGCTGCTGCTGGGCCGGGGCTCCCCCCCCCACCTGCGCTGATCGTGATCACCACCTTCACAGCCCTCTCAGCCACCGTCTACGGCGCTTACCCGCGTAACGTGGGAGGCGGCCTGTCCCCGATCGACGCTTGGTTGGTGGTCATCTTTCCTGCCTGCTGTCGGCGGTGCCCACCCGCGCGCTGGAGCGCTCCTCGGTGCCGTTGGTGTCCTTCTGTGGCTGGCCGGGTGAGTGGCAGACGACGCGCGCCTCACGCGCTCATCGATTCCCGGATCCGGCGAGGGGTCCTTGGCCGGCTGCCCGGCGTACTGCCTGCCGGTATTTCGCCCGCGAGCGCTGCCTGTATCTGCTGTCGGCTGCGCTGGGACTCCCTCAATAAAGCGAACCAGGAACAAAACAAAAAAAAAAAACAACACGCTCCTGTGCGCTACTCGGCGAGGAGGCCCGGGGGTGATACTAACAAGCCTTGGCTCCTCCAACCACCTGGCCCCTCATCCACCCGTGACTCCTGCAGCTCCGGACAGTGGACTGTACGCCTCATAGCCCCTTTTGACAAGGTGCCTGCCTCCTTCCTCACTGCCATTGCTTGCTGCTGGGAACCCCGAAACTAGCTCCTGTCTGAGTCACAGTGGGGGAGCTCTTATCATCACTCTGCCTCACGAGCTGTGACGTCACGACAAAAGGGGGCCCCGCGCACCGCTCCTAGTGTGCGCAGCAGACTGCCCCGCGCCCCAGCATGTCCGATCCGCCAGCAACCGGTGCAAGCACATCGCAAGGGGGTGGCCCTGCCGCGGCCGTGGTCAATGCTCCGCCGCCGCCTGCAGTGGTCTCTCACACGGCGGTGGCGCCCCTACCTCCTTTCAGTGAAGCATCGGACCCGGCTACAGCAGCCCCGCGCTGGAAGGCATGGGTGGGTTGCCTGAATCACTACTTCCGAGGGACCCGAGAGACAGACGGGGCGGTCAAGAGGTCGCTGCTAATTTACTATGGAGGGGCGGAAATCTACGACCTTTTCGAAACACTCCCTAACACCGGGAACGACGACGACTACGACGCCGCGGTTTCGGCGCTCAACAAGCATTTTGATCCACAATTGAACCCGGACTTCGAAAAGTTCAAGTTCAGGAGGGCGTGTCAGATGGACGCTGAATCTGTGGACATGTTCTACGCGCGGCTGCGCCGGCTGGCCAGCACGTGCCCGTTCACCGACCAGAGGGCTGAGATACGGGATCAAATCATCCTGGGATGTCGCTCCAAGCTCCTCCGGAAGTTGATCCTTCGACAGCCAGGGATCACGCTCGACGACATCCTCATCCTAGCACGCTCCCACGAGCTTTCTGATGTCCGGGCGGAAGAAATGGAAGCCGCCCTCCACACTCCAGTGGTGGCGGAACCAGGGCCCAAGTGCGTGACCGTCAAGGAGGAGAGGGTAGAGGCTATACAAAGGCGGCCACCCGCGCCTCGCGCGACACCCAAACCCGCGACGGCAGGCCCGTGTGGCTACTGTGGGGAGGACCACCCAGCGACGGCCGTCTGCGGCGCAAAGGGCAAGACATGTTCTCGATGCGGGAGGATGAACCATTATGCCAAGGTGTGCCGCGGCGGACGCTTCAGACAACCGCCCGCGAAGTCGAAGTTCGGACAACAACGGGTGCGTCAGATTGAACATGAGGATCTTCAGTCGAGTGACGGTCATCACTACCAGCCACCTGACCCGGTGTATGAGGACGAAGACGACGAAGTCTTCGTAGTTTCTTTCGTCGGCAGGACCAGCTCCCGGCGGAGGCCGCCGCCCATGTGCTCTGTCTCAGTGGGGTGTGCAGAGATCCAAGCCCTCATTGACACCGGGGCGTCCGTCAATGTCATGGACTCGGACCAGTATGACCGCCTATCCCCGAAGCCCCCGTTAGCGACGTCAAAGGCGCACATCTACACATATGGAGGGACGGATCCTCTCCCGCTCCGTGGTGTCATCACCACCACTGTCACCAGCGGAGGATGTTCCACTCGGACGCAGTTCTATGTCACGGAGGGCAAGAAGGGAACGCTGCTCAGCTGCCACACCGCCGAGGACCTGGGCCTGGTCTTCTTTGCGAATCAAGTTCACGACTCCCACGCGGAGGACATCCTGCAGGAGTTCCCAGCCCTCTTCACCGGCCTGGGCAAACTGAAGGGCAAACGATTCAAACTGCATATTGACCCCACTGTGAGACCAGTGGCATTGAGACACCGGAGGGTACCGTTCAACCTGCGCCCGCAGGTGGAAGCAGAACTGAGGAAACTCGAGGAGTTGGACGTGATCGAGAAGGTGTCCGGCCCCACGCCCTGGGTATCCCCGCTGGTCGTAGCGCCCAAGCCCAAGCAGCCCGGAGCCATTCGACTGTGCGTCGACATGCGGTTGCCCAACACCGCGGTGAAGAGGGAAAGACACACGATGGACGACATAGTGGCCGATCTCAACGGAGCCAAGTGGTTCTTGAAGCTGGATCTTAATGCAGGATATCACCAGCTAGAGCTCGACCCCGGCAGCCGCTACATAACGACCTTCTCAACACACGTTGGTCTTCGCCGGTACAAGAGGTTGAGTTTCGGCGTTTCCTCCGCGGCGGAAGTCTTCCAGAACGCGATTCGAGAGTCACTGTCGGGCCTGCAAGGTGTGATCAACCTCAGTGATGACATCCTCGTCTACTCCACCACCTTGGAGGAACACCATGCTCACCTGAGGGCCACGCTCCGCCGTCTTGAGGAGTGCGGACTGACGCTGCACAAGGCCAAATGTTCGTTCTACCAAGACCGAGTAGACTTCTTCGGGTACACTTTCACACGCGTCGGCCTGCTGGTGGATCCAAAGAAAGCTGAAGCTATCAGAGCAGCACCCATCCCCCGGAGCCAGACGGAAGTCCGGAGTTTCCTCGGAATGGCGACGTACTGCGGGAGGTTCATTCCACGACTGGCCGCGATGTCGGAACCACTGCGCGCCCTCACGCGCCAAGATCGCCCATGGGAATGGACCCCGGAGGCTCACAAAGCGTTCCAGGACATCAAGGAAGGGCTCCTCGATAAGACCATCATGGCCTACTTTCACCCGCGAAGGAAGACAGAGCTGGTAGTGGACGCCAGCCCGGTGGGCCTGGGGGCCGTCCTCCTGCAGGAGCACAGTGCCGAAGTGTGGAAACCGGTGGCGTATGCCAGCAAGGCACTAACAGACACGGAAACAAGGTACGCTCAAATTGAGAGGGAGGCGCTGGCGATCAAATGGGCGTGCCAGCATTTCCATCTGTACCTCTCCGGACAAGACTTCACCGTGGTCACCGACCACAAACCGCTACTCTCCCTGTTTGCGGGTTCGGCAAGGCTTGCCCCGCCCCGAATTGAACGGTGGGCCGTCCAACTGCAAGGGTACCAGTTCAAAGTGGTGTATTGGCCCGGAGCTCACAACCCGGCAGACTACCTATCCAGACATCCGACGCCCACCCTCGAGGCAAAAGCGCCGGGAGACACATGCAGTACGGAGGCGTTTGTGAGAATGGTGTCCCAAGGGGCTTGTCCGAAGGCGATGACTCTGGAGGAAATCGGCGTAGCGACCAGGGACGACCCCACGCTTACCCGAGTCCGAAAGGCGCTGGACCGCGAAGGATGGGCCCACTTCCTGGATGGGGCGAGAGCCCTCCGGCCGGAGGTCAGTCATGCTCGTCAGCAACTGTGGCACGTCCGGAGCGAGCTCAGCGTGGGTGACAGCGACGTCATTCTGAGGGGACGGCTGATCGTGATCCCAGAGAGCCTCCAACCAAAAGTTCTGGCGCTTGCGCATGTGGGTCACCAGGGGTCAGCCAAGACCAAAGCACGACTCCGGGACAAGGTATGGTTCCCCGCGATGGACACCAAGGTCGACGAGTTGGTCAGGCTGTGCCATGCCTGTACCATCACCGGGGGTGATCCAGCACCCGCCCGGGTGATCACTGAGGAAGCGAGTACGGTGCCATGGACACATCTCAGCATAGACTTTGGCCGTTTTCCGGACGGAAGGCAAATGATGGTCCTGATTGACTCTTTTTCGAAATTCCCGGTAGTGGAAGTCATCGCATCCACCGCCTTCCCTCACGTCAAGAAGGCACTGGATAGAGTGTTTGCAACAATGGGACTGCCCGATGAGGTCAAGTCAGACAACGGGCCCCCGTTCCAGGGGCGGGAGTTCCAGGAATACCTGACGTGTCAGGCCATCCGGCACCGCAAAATCACACCTCTGTGGCCGCAAGCAAATGGCGAGGTGGAACGGATGATGAGGACACTGAACCGCGCTCTGCGGATCGCTGTGGAGGCTGGGGAGGACCCAGAGGCAGCCCTAAGTCAGTTCTTGGGAGTATATCACCAGACCCCCCACAGCACCACGAAATGCGCGCCTGCGCACCTCCTGTTCAAGCGAGCACCAAGGGATAGCATCCCGACGGACCCTGTTTGGACCCCTGCGGAGCGAGATGGAGCAGCCATTCAGGCCCGGAGAGAGGTGACAAACCGGAAGGCAAGTGACACACGCCGTGCCTAGGACTCGGAGCTCAAGGTCGGAGACAGTGTGGTCATCAAAGACCGACACCCCGGTTGGAAGTTCAGGACCCCCTACGAACCGGAGAGATGGACAGTGACCGGAGTGCAGGGGACCATGGTCACGGCCCGCCGGAGTCAGCAGGTCATCACGAGGAATGTGTCCAGTTTCAAGGCGGTGCCAGGAGCAGACCCGGAGGCTGAAGAACCTGATCTGGCCCAGAGCGGGGCCATGGCCGGTGCCCCAACGTCCCCCATCCGGACGGCCTCCCCTGTGGCTGGCGGCCAAGCATCTGCGTCAGGTGAGGAGGCATGCCTGGGGTCTGGGAGTAAAGAGAGTGGGGCAGATAGCTCTGGGACTCTGGTGCAGGACTGTGCACGTGAACCATATACCAGGTGTCCGCGATACGGGTTGCGCCCTAACCCGGCACACAGTCAGAGACTGAGAGACTATGTATAGACTTGCTTTGAGTGTGCATCGTGCGTGGGCTGCACAGCTAAAACAAAGGAGGGATGTAGAGAGCCACTCGGGCTCTCCACTACAATGTTGCGCTAGCTCACGCATCCACGCACCCCTGGGGGCGGGCTCGCCCCGAGGGGATAAATAAAGGTGGGCGAGGCCGCACGTGGTCTCTTGGTGTAGCCCAGAAAACTAATAACGTGTGGTGTCCTTTACTCCCCGCCTGAGTAACTGCGTCCCTGGGCCTGCACCTTTACAAAGTGGACCCGGGAGACTAAGCAGGAGCTAGAAGGCTGACGGATGCCGTGTAGCCCTCGTGGCTGCGGAGGAGGGGTCTAGAGTGAGGTGGGTGCCCCGGGCTGTGGAGGCCCTTGCTGTGACTCATCTGAGGGGGCCCAACCTTAAAGATTGGAGATCTGTGGGCCCCCAGCAGGACGGTGTGCCACCATTGGTGAGCCTGCAGCCAGAGTAGTGGTGTCTGAGTCCCTCAGTCACAGGGGAGGAAGCCTGGCGCGGCCCGATGGTACGGAGGACCGGGCGAGATAGTCTGCAGCGGGCCTGGAGTTCCCGCCTTTCGTCGAAGTGAGCGGCCCAGCCGGCAGAGCTGGGGGCAAGTCTGACGCCTCCCACCGGCAGAGAGCGGAGCCGCGGAGCAGCGAGGGCGGCCGCGACATCAGAGCAGCGGAGACGGGCATATGACATGCCAGAGGAGGCCTGCTGACCAGGTTAGTGGGTGCCACCTGGGACTTCCCTGAGGGTCGGCCCGCCGCCCTCGGTTCAGCGGGGAGAGGCGACTGCGAGGGCGGCGGTGACTGACGCCTCCAGCGTAGAAGGGACTGGCCGCCATCTCAGGGACTGGCTAGCGGGCTGGAGCTGCTGGAGGAAAGGATTTCCTGACCTTTGGAGGGATCTGGAGGCCCGAGGGGGGCTGGCAGTGAGCTACGGGGTCAAACGGGCTGGAACTTCTTGATGAGCCTGGGTCCCCATGGTGGTCCCGGCACCAAGCCATCACATCGCGGACATTAGCTAGTGCTGAGCTACGCCCGTGGGCACCCCATGTTGGTTAACAAACGGAGAGGCTGAGCGACGCACTTGTGTGGCATCTGGGAGACACCACCAGCGCTGATACGGGGACAGTGATTGAAGAGGGGGGATGTCGGACTGAGGGCCTGGAGAGATCGTCCCGTGGCCGGTCCCCGGGGCATCGGTGGGGGACTAACAGGCCTTACCGAAGTAGAGGCGGTGGATGCGCTGCTGTTCGAGAGGGACTTCCCTGCCTTGGTCATGGGTGCCGTTTGAACTGGGGAAGGGCCGGTGGTCCAGAGGCGCCGGAAGACGGGGAGGGGTGCTGATTGAGACCGACGGGCTACCGACGTTGGACAGCCGCCAGGCAGGGTCACGTCTCTCATCGGGCGAGCCGGTTACGGGGGCAGGGGCAAGTTATGGTCCCCCCGAAGGGCCGCAAAGACAAGACGCTGAAGGAACTGTTCGCAAAGACACAGGTTGGGCCCACGCCGGACGCCATGGCGGCGAGCGCGCCCTGTCCCCAACCAGCGCAGACAGATGGAGCTGAACAGATCACCAAGTCCTTTCTAGAATCCATGTTCACTGCCCTGAGAGCAGACATTCAAAACTTTCAAAAGGAATTCACAGCGGAGCTTAAAGAAGTTCGTAGGGATGTGGACAGCATCGGGGAAAGAGTCGCCGCGCTAGAGGACAAAAGTGATGGGCGTGACATGGAGCTGGCGGCGTTGCAACAAGAGATCATTCGGATCCATGATCAGCAGGTTGACCTCCAGACACACGTAGAAGACCTGGAAAATCGGTCTCGGTGCCATAACATACGAATCCGCGGAGTGCAGATGGCTGAGGACTCGAGAGACCTGTTTAGATTCACGAGAGAACTCTTTAATCATATCTTGGATCGACCACCAGAGTCGGAACTGTGGATCGACCGGGTGCATAGAGTAGGTCCTCCGAGGCCCTCGTCCACCACTCCGTCTGACATTTTAGTGTGCGTACAAGATTACCGCACTAAAGAAGACATACTCCGTAAAGCTCGGTAAAAACACCCGGTGGCGTTTCGTGACCATGCGCCGGTCCTTTACCAGGATCTCTCGGCCCTCACCCTCCATAAACGTAGACTTTTCAAGCCAATCACAACACATCTTCAGCAGCGCAACATTCCGTATAGCTGGGGGCATCCCTTTCGCCTGGTGTTCCGTATTGATAACACGCTATACCAATTGCGCTCTCTGTCAGAGGCAGCTAAGCTGTTGGGGGTGGAGCTACCGGCGGAGGACAGCGGAGATGATGGGGCACCGGTGGGCGCAAAGGATGCCAGGCATAGGTGGCGCCAACAGGGCCGTCGTCGGCGTGCTAAGAAACCTCCAGTGGCGGAGATCCTCAGGGGCCAGGAGGCAGCTTTAGAGACTGTCTCCGCGGGACTGAATAACTCCTCACTCGGCTGAATTAAGCGACGTTTGCAGCTGGCTTGATTCCTTGGTTTCTGTGCAAGCCGTCGGCGGGAGGGGGGCCTTCCCATTGTGGTACCTTATTCCACGTCGCTGACTTACCATTCACTGGACAATAGGGGAGTCGTCCGCTCGCGCCATGTGACCTTCGGGTGATGTGTGCGCTAAATAAATGCTCCTTGATTTGATTTGATTTGAAGGACACTGATTCTGGACTCTTTTGTTCAAATGTTGGGATGTTTGGGTAGGGTTTGGGGGGAACTGGTTGGGGGAAGGCATGGGGTTCCACGTCCATCATTGGGTGGGGTTGTGACAGATACACCGGCGCGGGGAGTACACACCGCTTGTCCATGGCATGTTCCCCTTGCATGTGATACGCTGCTTACCTTGCATTTCCTGGGTTTTCTGGATCACGTGAATGGCCCCGCACACGCTTAAAGTATTAACTCTTAATGTTCAGGGTCTTAACAACCCAGTTAAGCGCAAAGCCATACTGTCCTGCTTAGAGAACACGCAGGCCGATATCTGCCTCCTCCAAGGGACCCACCTCCTGTCTCAGGACTGTCACCGGCTTAGATCCCGAAAGTTTCCGACACAGCTCTTTTCTTCCGGTCCCACCAAGGCTGCGGGGGTGGCGATCTTGGTGTCCCAGCGGTTCAGGGGGGAGGTTCTGCAGAAGGAGGCGGAAATTAGAGGTCGGCTATTAGTTTACAGGTTTGCTCTGGGTGCCCTGACCTTCACCATTGGTTCTCTCTATGCCCCTAACGAGGGTCAGGAGCGCTTTCTGCAGTCCGCCCTCATGGACGTTACGGCCACAAGCAATCGCAATATTCTCCTGGGGGGGGATATGAAGCTTGTTTTTTATAACATACGAGACAGATCCTGCCAGCGCACTCATCAGACTGGCGCGCTCTCGGCAGCAGGACCTGGGGTTGTGTGACTTGTGGCGTAGCTTACATCCTCAGAGCAGGGAATTCTCTTATTATTCTCATGCACATAAGACTTATGCTCGGCTGGATTACCTCTTGACCTCTACCTCGGTCAGGGCAATGGCATCAGAGGCTGAGATAGGAGTAGCTTCCCTTTCCGACCATGCTCTGGTGCTTACTACTTTGACTCTGCTGCTGGTGGTGCGGCCGGACAGGGTATGGTGCCTCGGGGACACTCTGTTACACCGGGAAGATGTGATAGTGCAGATTCGAAGTACTATCACTGATCTTCTTTCGCACAACGCCAATACCGACACAACCTTAGCGGCACAGTGGGCGGCTCTGAACGCAGTCCTTAGGGGAGAGTTTATTTCTATCTCGGCTGCCGACAATTTAGAACGTGAACATAAACGGGAGGAGCTTACACAAAAAACTAAGGAATTGGAGCAAATATATCAGAGGACGGGCGCCCCCAGAGTGTGGCTCCAACTCAAAGCAGTAAGACAGCAATTGGCGGCTCTCGATCAAGATAGAGCAGAGTATGCTGCCCTGCGATTGAAGCATGTCTATTACACTGGGGGGGATAGGTGCGGGCGCCTTCTCGCTCATAAACTCCGGGAGGTCCGGAAACGTCAGGGGGTCCGCGAGATCTGTAAAGAGTACGGTACGAGAGTTACGGAAGACAGGGACATAGCCGAGGTATTCCGTGACTATTACGCTAACCTGTGTGCCTCTCCTTTTTGCAGCCTATATGGAACCCCTTGCCCAGAAGATTAGGCAAAATCCAGGGGTCTCAGGCATCAAGTTTGGGGGATATGTTCACACCATCAGCCTCTACGCGGACGATGTGCTGCTATCTTTATCTAACCCGCGGGAGGCACTGCCGGCCTGCATGGTGGACCTGGACGACTTCGCACGGGTGGCGGGGTTCAGGGTGAATGCCGAGAAGTCGTTGGCCCTTAGCCTCTCCCTGTCTCCACCCACCCAGGAGTACTTGCAGCGCTCACTCCCGTTCCAGTCGGCGGAGGATTCGGTTCCATACCTGGGGATTTAGTTGGCCCCTACACTTCCTCGGGTGGTGGCCCTCAACTATGCAGCCTTGCGTTAGAAGATCCACAAGGAGCTAGGGCAGTGGAAGTATTATCCCCTTTCGTGGCTGGGCAAGATTGCGGCGGTTAAGATGACCATACTGCCGCAGATTCTATATCTATTCCGCACCGTTCCCCTACATCCACCTACCGGATGGATCCAACAGACACAATCAGAACTGGCCCAGTTTATTTGGAACGGGCAGAAGCCGCGAATGAAGAGGTTGTTGTCCACTCTCTCACCTGAAAACGGGGGGCTCTGGATTCCTGACCTTCAGCTCTACTTCCAGGCCACACAGCTACGCCACCTGGTGGAGTGGAGTCGCTGGGAGTCGGAGAAACACTGGCTGTTTCAGGACCAAGCAGTAGCAGCCCGGCCTCTGCAGGAAATCCCCATGTTGCGTAAACAGCACAGGCCTCCTAATCTCTATGCCTCCTACATCACCCGCGTCCCTCTAGAGATATGGGATCGGACCAACAACTCTCATGACTTTACTACCTTTCCCTCTCCGCTTACTCCCGTGTTCGCCAATCCGGAGTTTGCCCACGGGATGGATTCGGTAGCCTTTAGTGGGTGGAAGCCGGCTGGCTGCCGTTTCCTCTATCATATGTATGATACTGATGGTGTGCGCCCGTTTCAGCAATTCGGGCAGGAATATGGGTTGCCGGAAACGGAACGGCTCCGGTATTTCCAGGTCCGGCACTGGGCGCTTGACTGGCGGGTTCGCCCATTTGCAGATCGAAGGCTTTCACAGTATGAGCGATGGTTAGTAACACGCACATCAGACAAACAGCTAATCTCCAATCTGTATAGAATGCTGCAAGCTCGATTCGCACACACTTACAGCTCGGGTAGGACGCGATGGGAGAGGGGGTTAGGTTGGACTCTGACTCACAAGGAGTGGGAGGGAATATATTACAGGGCCCGACACTCAGCGTATCACATTCACAAAGGTTGCGACCTATTGGTACTACACTCCGGAGCGCTTAAACGCTTTGGACCGGACGAGGGATGCAAATTGTTGGAGGGGCTGCGGGCAGATAGGCACCTTGACCCATACTCTGGGAGTGTGAGTTTGTCCAGCCATACTGGTCCCAGGTGCTTGATGAGGTGGATAAGCACTTTAATACTGCGATACCACGCTTCCCGGCATACACACTGTTGGGCCTCTCAAATTCCCTGACCTACCCGCTTAAATCGCGTAGGGGGCGGCAGATAGCCATAGCACTGGGCTCAGCGACACAGAACATACTTATTCACTGGCGCACTCCTAACACTCCAATTTTCACGGGATGGTTACATCGGTTGTGGCATGTCCTAGGCATGGAAAAGCTCACGCTAACGCTGGCGGGGGAGGGCTCCAAATACGGGGAGCTGTGGAAACCCTTTTTGGCGCTGTTGTCCTCCGAATTTCGGGAGGTCACCTGTCCTTGCTATCTACGCTTGCTGCGCTTATCTGAGGAGCAGAAGGAAGAGCTCAAGACCTGCAGGGGTAGCGGGGGGAGAGAGACAGATGGACGTGGAACGTGGGGAGGGGGGTGGGGAGGGAATGAGGGAGGGGGTTTAAGATCCTTTTTTTTTTTTTGTTCGATAGCACCTTATTAGAATTCCTTATGGCATTTCCGGGGTGGGCAAAGTCTAGCTTAGATTTTAAGCATAGGGATAAGGGGCCCGCCCACCCTTTATGCCGATTACGATCCGGTAAAAACCGGGTACGAACCGTCGGTCGGAGCGTTTTCCCCGTCCGACTCGTACCCGGTCGTAAAACTTTACAAACATGGAATTACGATTCGCACGGAAACACCATTTCCGTACGAATCGTAAAAAACACCGACCGACGAAAATATACATACGAATGTGATCCGGGAATGCTGCGACGTGACGTCGGGACGCTTTCAGGTAGCGTTTCACGACCCAGGAATTACGATTCGAACCGACAGCAGTCCGGACGGCAATATTTTCACGGCACCCAAAAAGTGCCGCAAAAGCGAAGTACGGCGCGAATCGACCAGAGTAGGTGGCCCGGTACGCACCGTACCCCCCCCAGCCCCCGTAGGTACGCGCCGACCCCCCCCCAGCCCCCGTAGGTACGCGCCGACCCCCCCCAGCCCCCGTAGGTACGCGCCGACCCCCCCCAGCCCCCGTAGGAACGCGCCGAACCCCCCCCCAGCCCCCGTAGGAACGCGCCGAACCCCCCTGTATGTACACCTGTGTACGTGTCGAACCCCCCCGTGTACGTTCGAGTCGTACCCCCCCCGTGTACGTTCGAGTCGTACCCCCACCCGTGTACGTTCGAGTCGTACCCCCACCCGTGTACGTTCGAGTCGAACCCCCACCCGTTTATGTACGGTGCGTACCCCCAGCGCGTAGCGCTGGGGGTACGCACCGTACATACACGGGTGGGGGTACGACTCGAACGTACACGGGGGGGTTCGACACGTACACGGGTGTACATACAGGGGGGGTCGGCGCGTACGTACGGGGGCTGGGGGGGGTCGGCGCGTATGCGGGCACGTCTCCATGGTTGCTATGGGAGTTCGGTGCGGACGGTGATTTTTCCATCCGGTTGTAACCTCGGACGCACGGGATGGATCGTGATTCCTCGGTCGGACTTCACCTTTCACGTTTGTACGGTAAATCGTACGAGGACGTGTCGGACACATTTTCCGACCCGAGGACGTGTGGGGCATGATTCCCAATGCGGTTCGTATGGACTTTTTACCATGCGAATCGTGATTGCCAGTTCGTACGGCACTTGTACGATTCGTACGGTAAAAAGACCGGATACGAGTCGCACGGGGATATTTTTTACCGGATCGTGATCGGCACCAAGGTGTTGATAATTTCCATTGTTGGAGTTTTTCTGTGTGTTTTTAAATGTCAATCAAAGATTTAAACCATAAAAAACTAATAGGGTCATGTCGCACTGCATGTGATTCTCTCTGAGCAATTCAGCAGTTGTAGAATGAGGCTGGTATTAAGTCATTCCCAAAGGCTCATTTTAGTTCCCAATCTTGTTGTGGTTTTGAGAAAAGGAAGGTGATGACATTGGTCAGAGAGGCAGGAAAGTGAAGAGACAATGGTCTGACGTCCATATGGTAGTGAACTGATAGAATTATGAATCAAGAGCAGTAAAGTGATGTATAATGATATTTAGGGTCAGCAGAAGAGAGTAAGAGAGAGAAATAAAGATTTTAAACTGGTTCACTGTAGATAGCTGTAGTCATTTTACCCTTGATAAGCTTTGTGAAAACTAATGCAAAAAGGGAATTCAGTTTATGACACAGAGGTCTAATTTAACATATGCCTCACTTACCAGAAGCAAAAGAACAGATGACCGCGAACCATCCTATGGCGTATGTCCAGGAGAAATAATAACTATAGTTTTCCACGAACCAAATGAGATGAACTGTTCCAGCAATCATCCCAGAAAACCCAAGAACACCTGTGAAGGAAAATAAGATGCACTTGGACACCAGAGAATCATGACCAGTAAATAGACATGCTGCCAGTGGCTACAGGCGACTGTAAATATTTTGATAGCAGTCTCAACATGTGATAATCATGCGAAATTGGGTTACAGGCTATCGTCCTTGAAGTGAAGCTATCTAGAGCAGGGATCTCCAAACTTTTTTGTAAAAAAATGTATTTATGTTCAATGAAAATCATCACAAGCTACTAACACAAATTATCAGTGCTATAACAGTGACTACTTTTTATTTTTCATTATTGCGTGTAGGACCATCTCAGAGCATTAGGCAAGGTCACCAGGAATAATGTAAAAAAAATAAAAGGCTTTTTCAAATTTTAATTTCCTCTACATGTCATAGCAGTTATATACAGAAAGCTGCCTGGCACCGCGGAAAGAATATTTATCATGAAACTCCCCAATGCAGCATCAATTTACCAAACATCAGCTTATCAGATCTGAAAATTCACATTTTAAAAACTGTTGGACTCATTATGATGGCGGGGGGACATCAGTCCGCCCGCCATCATAAAGGTGATGGGACCGACCACCAGACGTGCGGCAGTCCAACCAGTGCAATTAGGATGCGCCCGCCATACTGGCGGGTACATCCTAGCCTTTTACCATTGCGGACGGTGCTGCTGGTTGCAGCACCGACCGCAATGGTAAAAGAGCATGCACAGCATTTCCATGCACCACGTGGCAGGCACCACACACTGCCTGCCACTTGGAGCATGGAACTGCAGGCGGGTACCATGGGTAACCCCCCCCGGCAGTGCACCCCGCCCACCCCCCTCACAGTGGGGGCCCTCAACAGGCCAATACCCGCCAGTCTTCCCATGGCTACATCAAAGCCATAGTAAGGCCTGTCCACCACCCACATCCTAATATGGCGGACGGTGCCTGCTAGGCACCGCCACCATATTAGTGGGCCAGCTCTGCCCAGCAGGCAATCGTGATGATTGCCACCGGCAAAAAAGCCGTGGATGGACTTTGCATCTGCCGCGATACCCACCGCCATCCTAATATGGCGGCGAGTAAATCTCCTTACGTTGGTGGAACGATGCAGTGGCGATCGTTTCGCCATCGTAATGAGCCTCATAGTTTCCAATTATGGAATCACACCTGATTCAGACAAACAAACATTTTAATTTACTATGTTGGGCTGCACATAGGAGAGCTGCTCATGGGTAGCTGGGGAGCTACAAGTAGCTCATGAGCTACTCGTTGGAAAACCTTGACCTCAGCATCTTGAACAACAAGCATCTGCAATGCAATAGGTATTGCATTTATTAGAGTTTGAGCTATTGACATTGTAAATGACAATTGCCTTTTATTTATGTGTTGTTTTTAAAACAGATAAATAAAAGGCATTGTCATTTACAATGCCAATACCTTAGTCATAGAAGAAGTAAGCAAATGAAAGTGGCAAAAAAGTCAATGAACAGTAAGCAATGGGCAGGCCCTAAGTTCACTATAACTTAATGATATGTCTAAAAGACCCTTTGCCCCTACAGACAGTTAAGAGCTCTCTGTTGGGCGAGATTTAGAAAAACAGAAATTATTGAGAGGCCCGAAGGTTAAGAGGGGAAAAGTAAAGGAATTTTAAAAAAACAGAAAATGGGAAAATAAGCAAAAAACCTAAGTAGAGCTGAAAAAGAGCAAGAAAAATGCACTGACAGTCAAAAGTCATTGGTCCATATGTATCAAAATAGAGTTTTGCGATCCTCAAATTGCGATTTTCAGCAAATCGCAATTTGAGAATCGCAAAATGCAATGTATGTGGGATTTGCTAATAATTTTGCGAATCCCACATATTCCTTATCTGTGAATCGCACATTGAGATTCGTAAATAAGGAATACCTTCCCATTCATTCCTATGGGCAAGGAGGCCCATACGAATGAATGGAAAGGCGTTCTCAATTTGCGATTAGCAATTAGAGAATCGCAAATTGAGAATGCAATTTCAAGGGTGCCAGGGTGTGAAAAGGACACTCTGTTGCACCTCTGAAATGTGGATGTGTGCGCATGTGGCACACATACATGCCCTAAGGGCATGTATGTGCGCCCCATGGCACTTTAAAAAATACAAAATAGTGCATTTTTAAGAGAAATCGCAATTTACCACCAACTTGTAGTTGGTGATAATTAACGATTCCTTAAGGCCAAATCTCACTTTCCTTTGTGCTTCTTACATTGCATTTAAGGAATCTCAATTTGTGATTCCTTAAATGCAATCGCAAAATAGGGAATTGCAAAATTTGCAATTCTTTATTTTGCGAGGGGATTTTTGAGTGATACATTGCACACTGCTAATTTGCGATCGCAAACACTGAAATTCTGGGAATTTAAGCGTTTGCGATCGCAAATTGGCTTCATACATATGGCCCTATATATGTAAGAAAGCAAAAGAAACATGGGCAGAAGTGGTAGTGAACGTGAACCCTGCACAGATTAACATCAATGTAATGTTTTAAGAAGTTCTAAAACTGTTTTTGTACCTTCTTGTTTTCATAATGCTGGCTGTCACCACATTGTTGCCGCTCCAGAGCACTGTACAGCAAGCAATGCTATTATTTTGCTGAATGTTATACATTTTATCTGCTTCCGACTTGTCAAATGCGGAGACTGCATTGCAGGGGTTAAAACCTGCATCCTGGAGGTTATAGACCAATATATCTACAGCAAGCGCTTTAACCCACTCAGGCATCTCAGCAGGGTAGGCCTGTAAAGTGCAGTTCACATAAGTATGAACTTGGTGCTTAAACCGACGGCACTAGTTTATTAGCATATACTTTTGCCATTATTACAAATATTTCTGTACAACTGGATGTCCTCTCAGCGCTACAAATTCTCTTTAGCAGACTGATGTCTTATGTTATGGTTTTAAATGACAGGAGGTCTAGGAGAGGACGTGGAGAGGGCATTGACCGTTCTGTAGGCGTATTATCGACAATCCTGTTGATCAGTTACAGATCGCGCTTGCTAACAGGCCGAATATCCCCGCGATATCCCTCTTTAGACGCTGGAACAGGCGGAAGTCCTTGCGCAAGTGGCGTGCCTACATTTTGAAACAACCCGAAATCAGATGTTCCTTGACACAAAAGGTCTCTGTACCATGTAGTATTGTGTGAATACCACAAGGCCAAAGCGGGTTGCCAGAATCATCCACGTATCCCCATCCCTGTTGGTGCCTGCCCATCCTTACCCCCTTGCTGTCAGCCATATGTCAGTTTCCCTAATCTTGGTCACCAGACATCTGCGCTTTAACGGCCCACCGCTGCCAAAGAGCTTTAAAAACAAGCTGTTTTGGGTGGTGTGCATGCAGCATAACAACAAGCATTTCCACTGACATACTGAGCCCCCCACCAAGGTGCATTAAAAACAAGGGGGCATTGTAGTATCCTCAGGTCATGTTAATATGTTCCCTTTCATTCTGTACCTAGCTGCTCAGCCAGTGTGAGTGCTCCGCGTAGAATGTTAGTGTGAGTGGAATGCTTGGGTGCCTGTGTGTGTGTGAGACAGTTGGGAAGATGGGCTGAGCAGCTAGGAGGCAACTCCTGGTGGGGCCTGTTCTGGGCTTACTGTATCTGCATCTAAGATCTTAATAAACTTCATCTACTTCTACCTGGCCACGTCTACAGCGTCTACTTGTACCTCCTGCACACGTGGGGACAACCCACTACAGGCATATTCTCAAGGAGCTAACGCCGAGTTATCGGCACTTTAGCGCAGCCAAAGTCGCGTTAAAATTACCGCCCCATTCACAAGCTGGTGCCAACTGCTGATATCACCAGATTTCCGGCGATAGCATCCTCCAAAAAAATCGCCACAGATGGCCCTGGCAACTATCGCTACTGAGATGCAGAGTAGGCGTTCCCGAGCAAAAAGCTGTGACAACACCACACCTCTACATTCTCTACGACCAGCCAGATCTGCGAAAAGATCACAAACAGGTGATAAGGCGTGGTAGCAGCAGAAAATTAGCACCTGCTCTGACCAGGTGTAGAGTCGGACGACAGCCTGCACCAGAAAAGGGAGCCCAGCCCAGCACCACACCTGAAGAACAGCAGATGCCATGGAGCCAATGATCATGCAGCTCGGCACCCCAACAGGGCCACAACACCCTCAATCACCACCACCAGGACCCCAACGGTGCCCCCTGCACCCCTTCAAGACCAACACTGAGGAAGCTCAGACGAAGACAGCGACCTCTTGAAAACGCACCAACCTCACAGACTCAACACCAGGGAATCTCATTGCCTACCACAGGCTCAAAAGGACAACCATGCTACGCATCTTGACCACCATTGCCCACAGGCTGACGGTACCAACACAGCGGACAACCAACATCCCTCCGCAGACAAAGCTGCTAACTGCGCTGCACCTGTTGGCTCTGGGACCTTCCAACCAACAAATGCCAGAGTTGGAGGAGTCTCAAAGCTAGCACAATCTAAGTCCATGACAACTGCCCCGGATGCCATCATCAGCCTGGTACCCCAGTACCCATACTCCCCCCACCCTGCGCATGAACCGCTGGAGACCTAGCAAGGCGCCTACACCATAGCTGCCTTCCCGCACATGTCAGGGGGCAATTGACTGCACACATGTCCCACTTGTGCCCTCTGGCAACACTGTACACAAGATCTGCTACCGAAACCACACGCATTCCACAACTTTGCAGGCAATAGTGGACCACCGGGGAATCTCCACCAACGTCGACACCAACCACCCATGCAGAGTGCATGAGTCCTACATCTTCCGACAGTCCATCATCAATCAGCGCATCTAGGCTGGCACCTATGGAAATGCGCAGCTCGTTGGAAATTACCAAATGAACACACCACACACCTCTACTCCACAATCATGCAACTCACAACACTAGGAATGCACACATCACAAACTCACATACGACATGCCAAACAACATGCCTACCCACCAGACATGACAGCACAACCTACTGTGGCAACCTGGGTCAGCCATGCACATAAGCCATCAATGGCATGGCACCTCAGCCACTCGATAGCAGATTATGGGAAGAGGTAGGGACCAGGTATGTGCGAATGAGGCAAGTGACCGATAAATGAGAATGTACACAATGCCAAGTGTGGCGTGGATGCGATGGCCAGACTACAGTGTGTAGACCACAAACATATCCATGTTAACATACACCGCTGGTGAATGGAGTGTAGTGGACAGTGTACGCAACCAAGTCACCCCAGCCAGTGGGGAAGATCCCGGAAATGTAGCTTGTTACGTCCCCCCTGTAAGCGTGAGTGGAGTGGGCTGGCCCGGCGTACGCCAGGCCAGCGTAGGGGTGTGAATAAAAAGCAGGTAACTCTGGGCGTGGTTCCCTTCTGGAATGTCCAACATCCCTGCAAGGGCGGCGCCCCTCACCCTGCCACGAGGCCGTCGAAGTGAGCGGTGTTGCCTGCAATCATGTGCGCGTGCTGCACCCCGGGCCCCTGGTCCCCGTACCAGTCCTGCCAGGCCTTGCACACCCAGGCCTCAATGCACACCTGCCTACACCGGCGTGTGTCAAAAAGGGCCCACCACGTGCCGGGGCAAGCTCCAAGCCCGAGTGTCGCAACCCTGGCAGCCTCCTCAGACCATCACGGCCTCTGCGACACAGGCTCTGTGTCGCGTACTCCACCGGGATACACAGCGGACTAGTAGGTCACACATTTGGAACTGAGTCTTGATTACACTATGGCAGAGAACATTAGTTATGGCTGCTTTTATCTCACATTACTCCCTTCGATGTGGTGACACCAAGTTTGTGCATAGCATCCTAACCACACATGTCTGTGTGCCCACGCGGATTACTGCCCTTGGGCCACACTGCACTGGAGTAGGTCACACATTTGGAACTGAGTCTTGATTTTTCAATGGCCGAGTACATATCATTGCACGCAAGGAGAGGTGTAAGGGGATGACGCATTTCAGTCAGGAGGAAAAAAGGATCATCGTTACGGAGGTGATCGAACACTACCGACAACTGCCCTGGTGTCACTAACTCTGTGCATCGCAAGCCAATGGCACGTGGCTGTGGTTCCCTGCTGACTGATGCCTACGGCCTACACTGCGGTCGAGTAGCTCACACATTTGGGACTGAGTCTTGTTCACACAATGTCCGAGTACACACATTAATGCAGCGTTTACATCACTGTACTCCCTTCGATGTGGTGACACCAAGTCTACGCATAGCATCCCAACCACACGTGTCTGTGGGCTCTTGATGACTACGCTCTTGGCCTACACTGCGGTCCAGCAGGCCTCACGCCAATCCAATCCATACTAGGCAGGACACGTTATCGTCGCTGACTGAACACCCTCTCAGCTCTGGTGCTTTTACCTCCGTCAACCACGAGTCACCCCCAAATGCCATGTCAACGTTGTGTGTTAGTGTTGCAGGAGGAGCATGCTGGACTGGGTCTGGCCCGCGCTGACCAGTGCCTCGGGCCTACACTGCAGTCGAGTAGGTCACACATTTCGGACTCAGTCTTGATTTATTTATGGCTGACTTGATGTCATTGTATAGACCTCATCGCAGACTGCATCACCTTTCAGCTCCGATGCCACTAAGTCTGTTCCCCGAGGTCCATGGACACTTTCTCGTTGAACCTTGGTAGCAACTGAGACCATGGACTGGGGGATGTCGTCACCGTCATGTCGGTGATACTGACTTTGTGGCAAAAACCAGGCAGTAGCATTCCACTCCTCCATTTGCTGCTTCTGGATGGCTTACACACTCTGCATCATGCCCTGGAGGACACCTTCCACTGTCCCCGCAACCCTCCGCCACATTCACCTCGGACATCGATGAGGACCCGCTCAGCTAGCGTGGCCCATCTCACTGCACCGCAAGTCACCATCCCATGGCGGTGTGCCTGTGCCAGCTACAGTGCATCCAGGACCACTAACTCTGTGCAGCTCAAGTCAGGGACCCTGGCTCCTGAGGTTTTGGATGGCCACTGAGACGATGGCCTTGGGGTCATCATTGCCATGTGCATGTGGCCCTGCGCTGTCCGCTGCCTCCGGACTCAACTGCGTTAAACCAGGGCTCACACATCAAACCGAGTCCTGACCGGCCTGGACGACGCATCACCGCAGGAGGCACATGCCACCACGGCCAGGTCCACCTCCAAACGCCAACTGCAAGAGTCGAAACGGTCGAAACAATCGTACGGGCTGGCTAACGGAGTTGCTCACACCTGTGGTGGATGCCATCATCTGCCTGATACTCTGCTCGGCACTCCAGGTGGCCCAACCCCAGTGCACTGCAACTCACGGACACTTCTGTTTGCATTATAGATGACCTCTGTACTAGCTCCGGCTACCTCCATGATGCTCCACAGTTGTCTCTGTTATGCTGGTGTTATCTGTTTCCATTTTATTTTACTGCTGTTCACTGTTCAAGACTTTGCCAGCACCAACCACTCACCCCCACACATCCAGCACAAGCGTCACTGCAGATGTGGCCCTGCCAATAAAGAGGCCGCGTGCACATGCCCGTGGCCAGTTCCACAAACTATCTGCGTGTGTCCTTGTGGTCATTATGTATGCATGAGGGCCCTGGGCCCGACAACATTAAATTGCGTTGTGTACTGCGGACGCCAACATGTCACCACAGGCAGCGTGTTGAACCTTGAACATGTAGCTTTATCGTCACCCACTCAATACGTTAGAGGAGTGTACTGGGCCGTCATATGCAGGTCCAGCGTGGTTGTGTGAATGAAAATTGCGTGCCTCTAGGCGTGGTTCAGTACTGAAAATGTGCAAATGCATGTGTCTCTGTCGCAGTGTAGGTCTCCTTTGTGTGGTATAGGGGGTCCCTGAGGGGAATTAGACACCCACGCATGTGATCCAGTTCGTATTCCATGGGTTTGGATCCCACCCGCACCTGTTCGGCCACCTCTGTTTGGCATCCTGACACCTGGTATTGGAATACCATGTGTAGCTCAGTGAGTTGTCGGGAGCCAGCCGTGCTGGCGGGTGCTTTCTGTTGTGTGGTCTGTGCAGGAGCTGGGTTCTCCTCTATGTAGCTTGGCTGCCGTGGTCCTGATGGTGGGTTGCCTGGGATGTCCATGAGCTGTTGTGGGGCAGCGGTGTCGAAGGTGTGGTAGTCCTCTCCAGCATCACTGGTGAGTTGTCTGGTCTGCTCTGCTGGAGGTGTTGTTTATCCCTCTGCAATGTGAAAGGGAGATGCATGTTGACATTGTGTTGACATGTATGTTGGTGCATTGTTCTTGTTTACAGGCAGACTGTATGACTATGTACATTGTGACTGTTTGGGAGGTGCTGGATTTTGATGCGGGACAGTGGACATTTGAACTACATGATGGATGTTAGGTTGTACGTGTACATTTCCTTCTCACAGTTTCCTGCTCTGATAGATGTGGTTGGGCTGTTTCAGAGCATGAGCGCAGCCAGTTGTGTCCTCTTTTCTGCAGTGTGAATGTTGCACTTTGTGCCACATTGTCGTCAATGTGGATGTGCTGTTATTGCTATGTGTGTGTGCTGCAGTGTGTCACGGGGATGAGGGACATGATCCAGGGTCACTGTGGGTGTGCAGTGTGCTACACATGATTATGCATGTGTGCCATTGTGCCCATCTCCCCCGCCCCACCAGTCCCTGGTCGTTAATCACCCTGTTGATGTTGTGTCATGTCCTCTCGTGCTGTGTCCAGACTCCCACCTCCTTGTAGTGTCTTCACACTGATGACTGTGGCCCCTGTTTCCTCCTGCTCCTCCTGAGGCGCAGGACTTCCACCTCCTGTTGACATTGCTGCCTTCCTGTTGGTAGCGGGTTTGTGCTTGGTTTGATTTTCTACATGCCAGCGCCTTGTGGCCTCCTCCATTGCCCTCCTCGACACTCCGACTGCATTCACATTGGTCTAATTGTGTGTCAGTTGATGGTAGTGTTCTGTCACCTCCGTGACGGCAATCTGCTTTTCCTGCGGACTGCACCTCGTCTTCCTCTCACTCTTCTCCTTGGCCTTCACCGACCCCGTTGTTCCTTGCTGGTGGTCTGTGAGGCTTGTGGGGTTTGCGTTGGCCTCTGCACTGGGTCCGGGGGCATCCATGGTGCTCTGCAGGTGCTTTTTTCTCTCCCTTTTTTCCTGTTGTTTTTATAGTGCATTTTCCCGCATGACGCGCGGGATTTGCAGGTCTGTGGCTGGTTTTCGCTGGTTTTTGTATCGCAATTTGGTGATTTTGCGTTCTTGTTTCCCAAATTTACGGCATCGCGTTGACTGTATCATGGACATTTGACGTGTTATCGTGGGCCTAACGCATGGTAGCGCCGATTTGGGAATACCACGTTACCACAGTTTTCGCACGTTCTTGAGAATATCCCCCAAGCTGTTTTAGGTGGTGCACGTGCAGGATAACAACAAGCATTTCCACTGACAAATTGATTTATCTGTGCCATGCTCACTGCTACAGCGCTGATCAAAGGCGCCTGTAACATGGCAGTTTGCTGAGGGAATGAAAGTAAAGTTATGCGTGCGTGCGCTTTAAAAACAAGCTGTTTTGGGTGGTGCGTGTGCAAGATAACAACAAACAATTCCACTGACAAACCGATTAATCTGTGCCATGCTCGCTGCTACTGCGCTGATCAAAGGTGCATGGAACATGGCATTTTGCTGAGGAAATGAAAGTAAAATTGTGCCAGAGTGCCTGCTGAAATCTGTTGCGCGGCATGAAAACCTATTTTTCCTCATTTGTTTTGCGACGCGTGGTGGCAGAAAGTAAAAGGAGTTCTCCCACACAGCTCCTGGATGTTCAAATCACCATAAATTTCCAGGAGCTGCGTGACCCTACCCCCGTGCCTTGTGACCCTTGCAGGTGAGTAGCTGCACTTAATAAACACTGATTGATTGATAGACAGCATCTGAAGAGGGAATGCGTAAGGAAACGGTGCTTTTCTCGTGTGCCTGAGCCTTGACCGGACATGGCATATGGCCAAAGTGAACGAGTGAGGAGGCACCAAAGAAAAGCAACATCGGAGTGAGGCAATGGTAAGTAGGAGGCGGGAAAAAATTGGTGGTATTGATGACTACAGGTCTTGCAGACAGAGCATGCGTGCTTATGCTCGACCTAAAAAGGAAATTTGATGATTTCTGTGCACCAATGGGGTGGCCATCTTGGAGTGGCATGAATACACTGTTTGCAGTGTGAAAAAAGGATGGCCATTTTGAAATTACTGGAAAGCATTGCTGCTGTTTAAAAGAGGGATGTCATCTTTGAGTTATATATACAATGACTGCATATTACAGACAGATGGCAAGCATAATTTTTTGAATAAGGAGACACTCAGGAAAATACAGTTTTGTGTTATAGTTCAGATATAAGCTGGCTTGGCTGGACTGTTTCTACTGGCTGAGATTAATTCAAGCATCCCTCCCATCACTTTTTTGTTTACTGCAGTATTTCAAACACATACACATAAACCTTGCACAGGTCACGCTCTGCTTTATACCAGCAACATGCACACAGGTCGGACTCTGCAGAATACCAGTGACGTACAGCTCAAAGAGGACTGCCCCTGAGCTACACCAAGCATGCAGCTCCTATAGGTCCTGGAGGTGCATAAAAATCATCCAACCCTTACATATCACAGAATACGAAATTTAAATGTGTGCATTAGCACAGTAATCTTTGTGTCCTAAAGTATTAACCAAAAGTGTCGCATCTGAACCGCAACTCTTCTCACACAAGTAGAGAGGGGAAGGTAAAACTACCACTCGTCCTCCTGAGACACACATCAACCACAAAAAGTTTGGTAGATGTATAAACATAAGTGACTGTGACCCCTAACTAGGAAACCACGTCAAAGTCCTATAAGGACGTCACAGTATTCCTGTCCAAGTGTCTAGGGAAGTCCATCCTTATGGAAGAGGAGGCCTCACACACACATTTGTGTCATTCTTCATTATCGTCAATCCGTCCCCACCCTGGTAGGACAGTGCCACCAGGGCAGACTTGACCTGCTGTTAGACACAGCCCAAGAGGGAGTTCTTAGATAAAAAACTACTGAATAAGAATGGAATCCAGATCAGTGATTTAAACATACCTTACAGTTCCCCGGCTTAACACCTTTATCAATTGGTGACTACAGGCAAGGCAAGATGGTATGTTGAGGACAATGGCTCAAACCATCTCTCTGTTGGTCCAACATGATTCTGCCCTACTCTGTAGCCCTAACGGGTCTGGGGCATTCTTCAGGGCCAAGGATCCCTAACTACCTTCCGGCGGTTGAGGCGCTGAATTTGCTTTATACTAAGAAAACAAAAGGTAAACTCAGGAGAGCCCTACCTGAGTTGAGGTGTACCTCCTTACCACCTGGTACCAGCGGTAAGGAGCGGGCTCTATTAGGTGGCAAGGCACGATGTACCTTTTGGAGTTTGTGTGATTATAAAATACATCACCCCCTCTTTGACCAGGAAGCCGGTATACCCTAAAGTCTGAGGTTAATCTGACCTACACCTCAACTTAGGTAGGACTCTCCTGGGATACCATTTGTTTTCTTAGCATAAAACAAATTCGGTGATTCAACCATTACAAGGTAGTTAGGGATCCTTGGCCCTGAAGAATGCACCAGACCCGTTAGGGCTACAGAGCTCATATATTTACTGTGTGCTTTATCCTCCATTAATGAAGAATATATTGCGTGAACTTTTAGAATATGAATGAACCATCCTGTTTTTAAATGGATTATGTTTAAGGGCCTACCAATAGATTTTTTTTCATATGTGCATTTCATTTAAATTAGAAACAAGATTTTTATAATGTGTATATTAATGTTTCAGCAGCATTTGAATGAAGTATGAGCTTACATTTACGTTTATGAGTTTATATTATAATGCTTATGTTAATACATGCTGAATAATTGTTTTAATTACAATTACTAATTACTGTCATGCTTGCTTTATGTTAGGTGTATGTGCACATTAACAATTATTAAATGTGCACAACTGAATCTTGCATTCATTTCTCTCAACTAGGCCTGTATTTTGCCTCTGCAGAAGACATTATTTTCTCGTTTCTGCTGACATGACTTTCTATTGATGGTATGTTCACAGAGATTGTTAGTTTGGAAATAGATACAATACTGTGTTAGTGATAAAGAGAATGCTTGAGAAGAAGACCTTGACAAAGTACATGAAGAGTTAGAGTACTTGCTAATAGGACTATATGACTTCCAAGGGCTCTGTCGTTCCCAGAATCAGCATAAGAATATTGGTAAAGTATCACCTTGAATGTGTGAATTGGGACATGGACTGTGAAGCCCCTGATGGCGTGAGTTAGGGGTGTCGACCATTCAACTCTAATGGTATTAAATGGTATTAAATTATATGAAATGATATTCATGTATTTGGACGTTGGATTACTTGCTCTTGGACTCAGAGAGGTGCAGACCTCTTTGTTTTTTTCCCCTGCCTTCTTTTTTCTTGAACTGGAAGAGGTACAGACCTCTTGGCTCTTGCCCTTTGGACTTCTCGCAATGAACATTCCTTTTCCTCTGAAAGACTCCTGGACGAGTTCCTATGATACCGACTATTTGCTTAATTAATTCCTTTCCCCCATGATTTTAGACTTTTTGATGGAATTATTTCTAACTTGAATTTGACTGCATTCGAAAAGTATTCATGAATGAAAGGAGAAGCCAAGGACTCTTCTCAGAGCATCAGATCCTTTTGCTAATTCTCGGTATAGCAGTTACAGAGCAGCTCATTTGTTCAATCTTAACGCGTCTAAATTTCTTTAGGTGGTTTGGATATCCCCTTGTTATTTTGTATCTTTATAGTGTGACGCGAATAATGATTTACATACATTTGACTGCTAACTTTTAATAAAACCCTT
This sequence comes from Triturus cristatus, assembly GCF_964204655.1. Classification (NCBI taxonomy): domain Eukaryota; kingdom Metazoa; phylum Chordata; class Amphibia; order Caudata; family Salamandridae; genus Triturus; species Triturus cristatus. The sequence goes on along the minus strand of NC_140590.1, from coordinate 133,319,091 downwards.
AACTTTATCTCTGATTCCTGGTCCTTATTGTGTAGCCAAATTGGTTCTACAATTATTGATTTGATCGAAGGTGTGTTTGCTCTCTACTTGCATAAGTCAGCTGAATGATCGAGGTAAGAGGTAATGAGGGAGCTGTCAATACCAGCTCCATCAGTCCAATTCATCAGATTAGAGACATATGAATCTTCCAGAGCCTGACTCATGTGTACCAGACACACAGCTCCCTCATGTTAAACTCTGCTGCAGATACCTGTATCCTCAACAGATCAGACTCTGCTGTTTGTAGACAGATCCAACTCGCACAAGTCAGACGCTGACATGCAACGCTCATACGCTTCTCCCACAGATCTTTTTCTGCTCTCCAGTGACACACACAGCTTCTACAGGTCTGACTTTAATGTACGGCAGGGACACCTTCTGCTCACACTTGTCAGTCAGTCTCTGCTGTATACAGACCACTACATCTCCCACAGGTCAGCCTTTAATGTACATCAGACACATGCTGCTCACACTAGTCAGACTCCTGTGCAACAGGAGTTGATATTGAGGGGGATATGTACAAGCCCCTATCGCCACGGGGACGTCACTTTTTGCGATGCTCCTGTGGTGATAGGGGCTTTGTCTTATTTACAAGGCTGCATTAAGCCAGTCAAGGCCCCCTTTCACGGTGTGCTTAGCGTGAAAGGGGAGGGCAATGGGTGTTGCTGTGGGTGTTCCAACGCAATACCCATTGATTCTGACGCTGCCTCCTATTTACAAGGGAGGCGTAAATAGGAGGCAGTGCCAGAATTAAGACTAGGAAAAACCTGGTCGTACCCTGGTGCAACGAGGATAAATGTTTAATTTCTCCTGGTTTTTAGGTCTCGGCTAGTGAAGGCTGCGCTTGCGCAGTCTCGCTCGCGAGATTTAATGACTTGGAGAAGAGGGGCTTGAACCCGCCTCTCTTCTCTCCTCTTCTCCTTTGGCTGGCCTCTTAAATGCTGGTCAGCCATTGGAGAAGAGATTTGTCTCTCCAAACAAGCCCCGTCCTTTTCGGATTCGGGGGCGTGTTTTTTTGATTCTTTCTCTCCTCTGGAATGTAAACATTCCAGCCAATGGCAAGAGGAGAGAAAAGAAAAACACGCCCCCGAATCCGAAAACGCCACTGCGTTTCTCCGAGGCATTTCTGCTTGATCTCGGAGAAAGGCGGTGGTGTTCTGTACCTAGACATGCACTCCGACCATCTCTGGAGTGACTTGTTGCTGACGTCTGAACAAGCAGACCAGGCTTCTAATCCCGGCAGCCTCGACTGACAAACTTGTGCGCTCCTGGGCAGCATATCACGTCCCTGCGCAATGCTTCAATTATCTGCCAGAACAGCAGTGCATCGAGCCTGAAAACCAGTGCTTCCTGCTGTTCCTCTCCAGTATCTTACCTTTAGTGCAGCAAGTTAACTTACACTCCCCTCATACACGCGATGCACGCATACACCTATCCACACACGCACGCCCTTACCTACTCCAGACTACTCCAAAAATACTCTTGCATCCAACACATACGCTCACAAAAAACATGCTGCTCTGCTAAAAGCACCTGGTGGCTAGCTCAATGTAAAACGTAGAGCGCTGGGCAGGGCCCATCTTAATGTGTCGGCGCATTTTTGTGTTTCTGTTTTGATTAATGGTTCTCCCCCTTTTATACCTGAGCACGCGTGAGCTCAGTGCACAGCACAATGTATACACAACATTGCTGAAATGCTTGGAGGGTAGATGAGTTATGGCATGGAAGAAGCATCTCTTATTTCCGTGTATAAAGTTCGCTCTCCCTTCCCCACACCATTAAACTGTCATCCCCCACAATCCTGAACAGAAAGGCACCGACAGGCACTGACACGACCGCGAGAGGCACCCGAGCCGGGCCGGGCATCCCGAGCTGGGAGGGCCTCTCTGAAGAGGGGCCGGGGCATCCCTTCTCTGTCCCAGCCCAGCTAGGCTCCACATTCTTCCCTGGCAGTCCTGCGCACGTGGTCTGGTGGCTGTCGGTGGCTTCATCCACCTCGCTGACTTGTGAGATGTGCTGGCAGGAGCCACGGGCCCTTCAGGAAACCTGAACTGCCTCCTCGGTAGACTCCAGCGAGCTTTGAATTATTCATTTATATATTTAGATGTTTTTGTAAAGTGCGATTGTCCTCTTGCCATAGCTTAAAGGAGGTGTGGCGCTTTAGCCAGAGCGGCGGACTCGGAAGTGGGGCTCACTGTTCGATCCCGGCGCTGGCAGCAGCTCAGCTCAGCATCATGTGACTCTGGGCAATAGGGTGGCTCTATTTGTGTGTGGGTTGCTCTATGTGAGTGGCTCTGTGTGGGTGGCTCTGTGTGTGTGGGTGGCTTTGGGTGTGTGGCTCTGTGTGTGGGTGCACATGCAATAGGTCTCGCATTTGAGAGTGATTAAGCTATTGACATTGTAAATAACAATGCAGTTTCTTTAAATGTTTTAAAAACAAAAACATAAACAAAAATATGTCATGAGCAATGCCAATAGCTTTACTTTAACAATGCCGAGACCATTGCATTGTAAATGCTTGTTGCAACTTCTGTGTGTGCTGCATTAAGCAGCATGCATCGAAGTTAGAAAATGGCATTTAAAGATTGTTTATGTGCAGGAAGGGCGACCTTCCTGCACATAAACAATCTTCTCCTGCATGTAGACGCCATTGCACTAAGGTGCAAGGATGCCTGTGTTGGCGCTAGGCTGGTAAGTGTAGCGCCAGCGCAGGGGGAAACGCAGGGCTGCACCTTATTCTTGTAAATATGGCGCAGCCCTGTATTTCTGAAGGCGGAGAGAGGCGTTAAGCCTGGAAGGCTAACGCCTCTCTACGCCACCTCACTTGTATATATGCCCCTGAGTGTCTAATCAGGACCCTAAAGATGGTACATTCCAGGGTGTCTCTACTGTTGGCAGAAAATGGGACGGTGAAGTGTTGACTTGGAGTCCAATGAATGGAGACTTTGTAAAATCAATGAATGAGATCTAGGTTGCCCTGAATGACAGTCTTGATGATGACCCTTGGAGTGACGTGTGTAGCTCAAAGTGAGTGCCTTCCTACAAGCGGCTCAACAAAATATAGCCCTTTTCATGCCACAACAAGACTCTGGTGCATTGAGCCTCCGCCTTGAGAAAAATATATCACTGCTTACTATGTACACTGGGGCCCATTGGGCTCTTTGGATCTGTCCCTTCCCTTTTTTAACAAACTGTGCTACAGCTTTTGCATTGAGCACTGTACCGCCCACACCTGTAGTCACAAAAAGACATCTGCATGATCTGAATGCACTGATATAATCTTATGGTTTGGTTTGTGTCTCTTTTTTATAACAATCCATTGGTTGAGTTTTCCCAACAATCTAGTGTTGTGTGTACATGTTGGTTCAAAGTATTGTTTCTTTGAGTTATGCACCAGAGAGTGTAAACCTTATTTCTTGTTGTGCAATTTGAATACCCAGATTCCACATAGAGGTGGGTTACTTCCTGATATGACTTTCATTTACTTTATTTACTGATTTTTATTTTTATGACACAAAGAGAACTGCATGGAAGATTTACAGTGATAGCTCTGCTGTATGGGTTTACCTCAACTGTCTACTGACTGAGATTGTGGGTTCTGTAACATTTAATGTGTCCATCCTGTCCTGTCTGACAATCTACTTGGAAAGGGCAGTGAAATTAGATGCAATATGCAATGCAAAAACCAAGGGCCAATGTGAAAATATTCAGCAGGAATGTTTTAGCTGCCTATAACACCCATGGCTTTTTACCCAATTTTAGTCAATTGCACTGAAAAATGTACAGTTTTGTCCCTGCTTTTTACAGTATTTTGGGGGTGAAGGTGAATCTCAAACACTGCTGATCAGGATCGGTCAGGCTTGCTTAGCACACAATTTAAGTTTTGAGCGTGTTCTTCAATTCCCCCATCAGAACTTATGACATAGGTGAAGTAATATGGATTACTGGCTGGGGGGGAGGGGTGAAGCCCTACTCAAGCAGCAACCAAAATTCTAGTGAGAGTAAAACACAAGCAAACTCCAAACTAACCTTTGCTTAATCCCCTGGTAACTTTGCACAAAATACATCAGGTTTAATTTAGAGGCAATTTGTAAAGTATCTATGCACCTTTTCCAAACAGTAATAAAGTGAAAATACACCAAAGAGAAATCCCACACCAATTTAGAAAAATAGCGTAAAATTGATTACATTATTTGAGACCAAAATGACAAAAATCCAATTAGTAGAACCGAGATATGCAATTTTAAAAACTTGTGGGAAAACAGTGCTTAGAAGGACAAAGTGCAAACTGTGGTTATCTGATGGCAATGGACCAGGACAAAGCCACACTAACAGGCTGCCTGTGATGGGCCATGTGCAGGATACAGGGACCAAGTAAGGTCCGGCTTGCAGAGTGTTTTAAGGTCCTGTGCAAATGATGCCTTGCGCAGCAATGGTTCCAATTTACTGCCGGGCAGTGAAGAGAGATCCTGCATCAAGATTCATCATGAAGTAGCAGTTCCGAGGAGCTGCAGGGCGGTGATGCAAGGTCCTTAATCAAGATGAGTAACACTGCGTTGATTCCAATGGGCTGCTGGCTGCGATGTGTGGTACTTCTTCGAGATCGGTCGAGCTGTATCGGGTCTGCAGGGACCACAGCTGGGCTGGCAGATTACCTTTAGGCCCACTTCCAAAGGTCCAGTACTGGGGTGACACCACTTGGGCACAGGACTCCCAGCAGGCAGAGTCCAGTTGCTGGTTTCAAAGTGGTTGGAGCCTTTTCTGCCCCTGAAGCTCTGATCAGGAGAAGAGCCAACTAGCCCATGAAGTCACTCTGGTTGTCTGAGATTCAAGGTGCAGAGCCGGTCCTTCTCACTCAGGCAGCAGGAAAGCAGTGCTTCTTGCAGAGCAGCACAACAGTCCTTCTGAGTCTTTCACAGGTCCAGAGGTGTACTGAAGACTTGAGTCTGAGGGTCCATTATTTATACCTAGTGCCCACTTTGAAGTAGGAGAAGGTTATAGAGCCCCTCACCCCCAGAGGTTCTTGGAATTTTATGCCTCTTCGCCCAGGCCCCAACTTGTCTGGGGTCCTAAAAGACTAGTGTCAAACCCTTTGTGAGTGTGCTCAGGTAGAGGCTTTGTGATGTGCAAGTGTGGTAGGAGACCACTCCACCCCCCTATCAAGTCAGAGATGACCGATTCTGCCACCACCTATGGCCCTTTTGTCTTACTTTAATACACAAACCTATAATAGGGAGGTTCCCTAGTCAGGCAGGGGGCAGAGAGGAATTCAATGAGGGAGTACGCCCTCCCGTGGGTAACACTAAATCACTATAAGTACTCCCGCGATGGTCCAACCAGTAATAACAATATACTGCTAGTTCAAACGGTGGTATGCCTCAATATACTGCTAGTTCAAACGGTGGAACAATATACTGCTAGTTCAAACGGTATACCACCGTTTGAACTAGCAGTATATTGTTATTACTGGTTGGACCATCGCGGGAGTACTTATAGTGATTTAGTGTTAACCTTTTGTCTTACTGTCAGGTACAAAGACATAAAGACCAACTGCCAGCTACACCTAGGCATGAGACGCAGAGTACAGGCTGCACGCACCAATGGTTGGGACAAGAAAATAACAACTTTCTCAAAGTGGTATTTTCAGAATTGTGACTGGGGCAGGTTTAAAGGGATACTTAAGAGGGTGGCAAAATAAGTGCTGCAGGCATGCTGGTAGCATTTAATTTACAGGCTCTACTATACTAGAGACTTAAAAGTAAATTAAATGTGTCAATTGAGTGTAAGCCAATGTTTCCATGATTAAAGGAGAAAGCACAAGCATTTTAGCACTGATTAGCAGTAGTAAAGTGTGCAGAGTCCTAAGGCCAGACAAAACGAATTCAGCAAAAACAGGAGGGTTCAAGGAAAAAAGTGGGGGGGAAACCACACCAAGAATGTCAGGTGCAACACTAAGCCACACAAAGCCATGCATACTTTGTGTCTGATAGGCATTACATGGGTGGAGCTTGGGCCTTCTCATGCACCCACACATGTATTTTGATCCAAACACAGATGTACAAAGACCTTTAGACCTGGGATTGCACCAAAATGGTGTGCCTACCTGACAGACACGTAACAAGGAGAAATATCTTCATGTCTCCTTGTTACTTCCTCTTTCCATGTGTGCTGCATTCTGCAGGAATATGCCCATTAGGATTGTTTTTATGCAGAGAATATCCATTTCTGCACTAGAAATCCTGCCTATAATGCATTGTAGTTCAAGGCTGCATGTGCTGGCGCTAGGCAGCACACAGGACACCAGCACAAGGAGAGTGCAGAAATTCTTACGGCCTCATTTATGAGTTTTTGCCATAGGGCACCTTTGCAGGCCTTCCTGCTGCCCTACGGCAAAAGAAAAGGGCAGAAATGTGCCATATCTTTTGGATATGGCACATTTCTGTCCTTTTGCCCTGCGCTTGCGCACAATGGGCTGCCGTGTACCAAAGCAGGCACCTTTGTCATGGTGCAACAGTGCCTGCGTTGCGGGAGTGATTATTTTTGTGCAGAAAGGGGAACCTTCCTTGCACAAAAACAATAACAAGAAGCGTTTTCCTCTTTCTATGTGTGCGGGAGAATGCAGCACAGATAGACATAGGAAAAAGAGGAGAAATAAAGATATCACTCCTCGTTGTGCCTCCCTTTCGTCTCCCCTGGGGAGGCGTTCGTTTTTGGCACAGCCTCAGAGTTCCGATTCCTCGTTTATCTGGGGCAGTGTCAAAAAGCCATTGCATGCCCCTTTTATGCAGAAAACTGTGCTAAAGTGAACGATATTTACAAGGTAGTATCAAGCCAAATAAAGTGAATTAATGCGGCCTGGTAAATATGGAGCAGGCTCTTGCACCAACGGAGCGTCACCAAAAGTGACGCACCAACTGCTCTAGGGGCTTATAAATAAGCCCCTCCGTATCCTTGTAAATATGGAGCATTTCTGCTCCCTCCCTTTCACGTACCCTTGCTGCGCTGCCTTGCATGAACTAATGGTAAATGTGCCCCAATCAACACTACATTGCAATGTTTAGTCCCATTTTTACAAAATTGTCTTAGGAGAAGAGCCCCCTTGAGCAATTGGGGCTTCCTTCCGTCACTCACTGTGCGCAATTTATACTGGGTATTTATTCTCCTCCGCTGTAAGTTTTCACCCTGCTCTTCCGTTCAAGTTTGCCCTTAATGTCACCACCCCATATTGAAAGTTTAAAAGCAGAACTGAAAATGTGCGCTTATGAGAAGTATTCCCATCCCCCCAACTTAGGTAAGCGTTTTCTTTGGTGGGACTCCTTTGACAAACTATAGTTTGCTTTTTGGGTGCAATTTGTAATAGGTTTTTACTCCCTACCACTAATAGACTTCACCTACCATCACTGTTCAGGACTGCCCTTCATGTCACCTCCCGCCCCCCAAAACAACTGCAGTAGGCTCATTTGACAGCAGCAGCCATAACTGAACATGGCGGCCCCCAACCTCTGGGCACCAAAACCTGCCTCTGCCAATAAGAGTTGCTACTGCCCTCTTGCCAGTCCAGGAGCAGGCTGATAGTTGGTTGCAGTTGAGTCTGAAATAGGAGATCATGCCATTCACCTGTAACATGAACGTAACATGTGTATTTGTAAGGCGCACAGAAGGCCATCTTGGCACTGAATAACAGATGTTTATTTTTACCCAACTCAATGATACTCATTCTATCAACCTCCGAAGGATGAAAGGCTGAGTGGACCCGCCAGAATTTGAACATATGGCCAACATGTAAAACACAGGGCCTTACGGTGGACACATTAGTCCACTAAGCCACCAGATCTGGCAGTACCACTCAGAGGGACATACTTATAAGCCCCTATCACCACCACAACATCACTTTTTCTGAAGTTGAGGTGGTGATAGGGGCTTCGCCTTATTCTCAAGGCAGCGCTAAGCCACTTAATGTGGCTTGACGCCACCTTGTGAATAAGGGCCCCTTTCACGCTATTTTTAGCTTGAAAGGGGTGGGCATTGGGTGTTGCGGTGGGCGTTACACCACAACACCCATTGATTTAGACGCTGCCCCATATTTACAAGGGCAGCATAAATATGGGGCAGCGCCAAAATGGAGACCAGGGAAACCTGGTCTTAAACAGGCGCAGGGAAGAGAAACTTTTAATTTCTCCTTGTTTTTGCTGTTTCTATGTGTGCTGCATTGTGCAGCACACATAGAAACAGCAAAAGGCCATTGTTTGTTTATGTGCAGGAAGGTGACCCCTCCTGCACATAAACAATGAATTTAAAAAATGACGTTTTGCAACTTCAAGTTTCAAAATACCATTTCAGATTATTTATATGCAGGAAGGGACACCTTCCTGCACATAAACAATCTTCCCCTACAATGTAGGCACCCTTGCATCATAGTGCAAGGGTGACTGCATTGGCGCTAGGCAACTAAAATTAGCGCCAGCGCAGGGGCAAACGCAGGGCTGCACTGTATCCTTGTAAATACAGTGCAGCCCCGTGTTTTGGAAGTGGTGCAGTGCGGCGTTAAGCCAAGGTGGCTTAACGCCATGCTCCGCCACTTCCTCGCAAATAAGCCCCAGAGTCTCTTGTCTCTGTTTCTCTGTAAAATCTGTTCAGCCCTAATAACTGTGTTGTATTCTTATTGTGTACACCAGACCGAGCACAAGCATGCTGCATGAATGTGTCTTCCTCAAGGCCAAAATGACTGCAACACAAGGTAAAGGATCCCCCTTTGTTTTTCCTTAAGGATATGACCTCTCCCTACAGCTCCTGCTGCAGCACTCTGTAACTGCCTCGACCGGTGTAGGAAAGGCACAGGAGGTTTCTTGTGAGTGTGTAAGAGCCATTTTAGTGACTAGGGCAGCTTTGCCCCTGAGGAGTTGCCTAGCACTCAGGATTCCGCACTGCACAATAAGGCCCTTCACAACCTCCCCCTTCTGTCTTTACCCAATCTGAAATGTCTGCCTTTGTGTGCTTCCGAGGACAGCTTGGAAATCTGAGGCACCAGGCAGGCCATCTGCACCTACACTGTTTACCTTGGAATAAACATTCTCCTTACCAGATGGTCTGGCACTTTCTCACTTTCCCCCACAATGAGGATATCATCTTTGATTGTTTGAGATTATGACATGACTAGTACTAGTTCTCAGTATCACCAGTTCAAAATAAATACTGGCCCCATTGAACTGGTGAAATATAATCATTTGGACTTTGGAAAAGACGCGAAAGCAGCAGGTTGGAGAGACATGTGACCAGGACAGTTCTCGTGGAGGTATACCCATGGATAGGTCCAAGCCTAGAACAAGCCCTTCTGCCCGTTTCCTCTTGGAGGATCAGAGCTGGGGGCCCTGAGAGGAGACTGCTACTTGACATTGCAAACAACAGCAAAGCCCAAATGTCTGGAAAGGAGTGGAGAAGGACCTGAATAACTGCGCCGACACAGAGACACGAGGGTCTGCAGCCAACTGGCTGTGGCTCACCAAGACATCAAATGCCTCTCGAAGTCGAGGAAGTACTACGAAGACAAAGACAGCACTAGCAATTGACATCTATGACTTTATTGGAGCCGGAATCATTTTCAAGCCCAAAATGGACACAATGCTATCAGTTTCAACCTGAGCCTTAGCATTGTCTCCTATTGGTGGAACAAAATTAAACATCTCTAGGTATTACGGTTGCGGTGATATTGTGTTTTTAGGTCTCGCCTGAGCCAGCACATGCGCTGTCTCAAGCGAGACATTTAGTGAGCGGGTTTTGGAAGTGCTACCCAGAGGCAGCCAACCACCAGCTTGCTGTTACGTGCACAAGCGCGCGCAGCTTTCAGCACCCAAGGCGCCATCTGGACCCTGATTACTTTCACTTTGTGTTTGCCGTCGCGCACGCGCACCCCTGCTTTCATTTTCCTTCTCTCTCCTTGTTTTCCTCTTTTTCTTTTGCCCCCCACCCCATTTCCGACCAGTATCTGTCTCTTCCTTAATTTACACCTCTCTCTCACCTCCATTGTGCTTTCTCTTTTCGAGTTTGACTCTCCGTAGCTTTCACCGCCTTCCGGTGTCTTCAGTTTCCACGTCACATTAATACTCGTGATCTACTCCCTCAGAGTCCTACACAGGCAATGCCTGTTCAGAACAGGAATTTTGGCAAAAATGAGTCTATTGACTACTTTTTCTTCCCCGCATTAATGTTAATAATGTGACATGAATTTGTCTGATCTCCTGTTCTCCTCCAGCACTGTAACCCCTTAAAGATGTCACGGCACTCCACAAGTCGCTACCATCTCCCAACACTACAGGGTGCAAATCAATTCCAATCAGATTTGCAGCGAAGATCTTTCTACTTCAGAGGAAACACAACAAAAACAAGCATTGGCACAGCCAATAGGTCTCGCTTTTGGGACCTTATAAGTATTTAGTTATGCAGCACAATATCCTTGGTGCAACAACATCAAGTGCTGCATGGCTAAACACTTATAAGGTCCCAAAGGCGAGACCTATTGGCTATGCCAATGCTTGTTTAAAGTTTTGAATGAGCCAAATTCTAATGTCCAGGTGTCCAGGTGCTAGTTGAACTCAAGTGGGCCAGAAGGGTGCCCCAAGTCCTCCTAAAAGCCCCTGTCCAATGAGAATGTCATCCGCAACCTACCATTTCTATGACACAGGCCTTTGAATCCACTGAGCTTACTTTGTGTTCTAGCCACAAACTAGTCCCATTAGTTACCCTACTTTAAATATAATTAACATAGGAGAAGAGTTGGAGTAAAAATCCCCCCCAACTGTGCCCATTGCTCAGTGTACCCTCCACTGAACCTATTTACCAGGCAATTATTCTTTTGACTTTGGAAAAAACTCAATGGCCACCCTAAAACCAACGTTGTTTTGTGGATGAGCATTCTCACGAACACTGAATTGTAGGCCTTTGGCTGTTTAAATATTCATGACTTTTGGGACACTTTTAGTACATTTGCAGCAGCCTGGGTAAATGCGTTGTCCCTACTTGCACTCATTGCTGCTCAAAAGAGGCAATAGCGAGAACCACGGTAGAGGTGTGTTAGAGGGTGACACGAGGGAGGCTGAGAATTCTTAGGGTAAAAAGTACTGTTTTTTCTTAACAAATCCTAGTTACCTCCACTACAAGCAGTCGTGAATGAACGAATAAAGGTATTCATATTTTGATTCATTAACATTCTACAATAGGCAACAACATCACAAAACTCATGCATACATCTTGAAAGTCATGCAATAACGTCATAAAACTCATACATACAAATTATTAAGATCAATCATCAGTAGTGACAAGTCAAGTGAATAAATTAAGATAAGGAAACTACATGTGAAAGTCATTATGATAAACATAAGCCCAAATTTGGCCGACTCCTCTATGGAATTGAGCTGACACATAAGACTACCACAACTAAGTTTCCAAAATGCTTTTGAAAAATTATCCAAGTAATTTCAAGATCATGCAAATGGAAAATTTGCAAAAAAAGCACAAGAAGGATAAAATGCAAGTATAAGGTTGGTCTATTAAAAACTATTTGACGCTCTAGTACTACAAAAACTAATATGATCAAAATTACCATATGAAATTTGGACCAAAATTTTAAACTGGAATTCCCACGTGGAAATTCAAGTCACAATTTATTCATATGTGACATTTATTTAATCAGCAAAATGCAATTTTGTAACAAAACCACGTGTGCTAAAAGGCACAAATGAGATGGAGCGCTGCCAGGGCCCAGGAGAGTTAAATGGCACCATACAAGAGGTCATACACAGTAAGTATGATTAAAAGGATAGCTGCTTTCTAACAGTTTTTTGCGCTTTTAGACTACCATAAAACATTAAGGGCCTCATTCACGAGCATTGGCAGCTGGTGACATTTGAAAGTGGTGAGCGCAAAAATTTGGTATGACTTTTATGTAGTGAGCGATGCGGGCAAGCTTAATAGACAAACGTGGGGTCCAGGCTGGATGTTGCTCCAGGGAAATAAATTGAAAACAAGATTGCCAAATGGGGCATTTAATTTATTGATGAAGCAAGGCTTATAAAGCAGTGGGAACGTATAATTTTGAAATATTAAACACATAACAAACTGCCCTATATCTTACTGCATTAATATTTTCAGCAGTTACTGTAATGTGCAAATGGTACAGCACAACAACTTCAGCCTTTTAAAGTGTGTGCTTGCCCAGTGTCTTGCACTGCATGTGGCATCAGCTTTGGAAGAAAATGCTCTAACCAGGCTTCGGGAAAGACTCAACAGCTGTTTATTGCAATCAGTCATATAGAAATATAGAAATACAGGTCTTTAAGTGGGATGAAAAATGTAGGGACTCTCTTACAGGGAACACGTAAAATAAGTTTCTGTGATTCCCATAGTGTGGTGCTACCCGACCGGTATTTTGGTTTCTCTTTTAGATGTAATTGCATCCAGATATATAACACAGCAACGGACCTACACCTAAAATGATTGACTTTGTCAATTCTTGTTAGCTGTTTATCATAAATGAGTAACAACAAGGATTTGTTATAAATAATTAAACTTCAAAATGTTTCAGTCCTGGAATTTTAACAGCATTGAGGCCTGTGGAAGGAGTTTTGGCCTTTAGTTATGTGTGCTTTATGTTCGATATTTATGTACTTATTCTGTGTATATCTCTTCCATCTGCACATCTTCAACCGCCTCTCTTTCCTCTTCAGCACCCTCTTTTCATTGTTCCCCGAATGCACTTCCTTGCATCTCCTTCACTTTACCACTTCCAAACATACACTGCACTCACTCACAGTTAATCAATGTATTTACGGTTGCTTTTGCCCTGTAAATATGTTGCCATCTGTGCAACCCCTTGACACACATTTTCACAAAACTACAATTGCAACTGGAATACATGACCATTGTTCTGTGTGCTCTGCAGTGAGGCCAACACACTGACAGGCACTTTGCTTTGGCTTCAGTGTCAGCATCAGGGATTTCATTCATAGTCCCTCAGAAACACATGCACAGTTCAAATTTTGCATGGAAAAAAACCCAGAAAGAAACACAACCTGATTAAATAGCTAACTTCTGAGGAAGGCAAGATTAAATAAAACTTGGAAGAACCAAGAGAGGAACTAAATCGCTGACATGCATTGCCTTAACGTTTTTTAACACATTGTTCATAAATCAATCCATGTTTTAGCATTAATGTTGTTAAGGGCATGAAGATTGAGCCAGTTCTCATGCAATACGGCAGATAACTGTCTACTGTAAGCATATATCTCTCGCTTTGCACTTGACTGAGATATGTGGATCAACTTCACAAGGGAACAAGAACCCTCATGGTTGCTAACTAACTGATTAACCTGGTCAATAAATGATCAGTCCTTTCTAACCACAGGAGCAACTGCAAACCATTGATAAATTTCCTCCGATGTTTGAAGAAAAAGGGGAAACCCATTTGGCTCCCCTTTTCCTTGCAGCTCACACAAAACCGTAATGTTGCGATTGTGTGTGGCAATTGCACCACTGGCGAAACTACTTTTGAACCCTGCATTTTGTTTTTTCATTCCTTCAAAGCCTGGAGCTTTGGGCAAAGCAGGATTTGTGAGGGTGAAAAACTAAAAACATTGTAAATGCAGTGGGCCCTTTGTAAGCTATATGTATGCATTCAGAAGGGGCCGTGCAGTGTAGAGAACAAAAGCACAGTGCTGATACCTGGGCGTAGTTCGCGAAGTAGCACTTCGCGAACCTACGCAAAGTGCACTTCGCACTACGCGAGCTACGTGTAGCACTTCGCGAACTGTGGTAGTACCTTGTTCGCACTGTGCCAGATGTCGTTTTCAATGACTGCACAGTGCGGACAATCAACCGGCATTGTGCAATCATTGAAAATGGCATCTTGCACAGTGCGAGCTGTAGTTTTCTGCTGCTCGAGTAGATTTTTACTCGAGCGGCAGCTTTTTCAACGCGAACTGGTAGTTTCTCATCGCGAGCGGTCGCGAGCATACGCGACCACTCGCAATGAGAAACCTGACCTCCTCGCGTTGGGAATCTCGCCGGGAGGTTTATTTTCCATGCTCGCGATCGCCAACTTGATGTTGCTGATCGCGAACAAGGAAAAAGTCTTGCCGGGATGTCATTTTGCTTGCTCGCGGTCGCCAACTTGACGTTGAGGACCGCGAGCAAGCAAAGAATGACCGCAGCACTACGTAATACTACGCTACGCGTGTTCGCACTGTGCTACGTGCAATTCACGTAGTGCAAATTAGCGCGAACTTCGCAAACTACGCGAGCGTAGCGTAGTGCTTTGCCCAGGCTTAATCATGGGTAGCAAACACCAACAATAGCCACTACAGAGTGTTGCTGTTTGATGACATCTGCTGGGGTTTTGAAATGTATGGAGACATCTTTCACTGAGAGGCCCCTTTAAACGTAGGTCCCTTCTGCCACGTGAGCAAAAAATTATTCGAAATCAGACAGACATTGTCTGCTGGGTTTGCACCGCTCATTTGATTTGAACAAGTGATTCTCTAGGCTACGTGCTTTCAGGCAGCGGACAGAAAAGGAGATTTGCAGCTCGGTGTCAAGCTGCAGACCTCTAATGTTTGCTAAACTCAGAGTGGCCTGCTCGTCTTTTGGATCTATTACACGGTGGAACAAATGCTGCAGCTCCACTTCAAACGGGGCCAGCAAAGTGCAGCCAGAGCCGGGGTGTCACAGTGGGGTAGGTTAGGGTGGTGAGGGGTCTCAGAACAATATATATAACCGAAGATTAGCATTCTAACACTTACCATTAACGATGAGCAGGCCGCAAAAAACACATACTTCACAGAGCTTGCTTACACTCCTATGTGTGACGCAAGGGAAAGGGTGGGATCTATGCCTGGGAATGATGGACGGCTGCTCTTAAGCAGCGGCGAGGCTCCAGCGCCCAAAAGCATGGCGCCGACAGCGTCACTGGCAGACGAAGGGGCATATTTATAAGGGGATATCGGCACCAGAACGTTCTGGTGATGATATCCCCTCCTTATTTATAAAGCGCCAGCTAAGCAACTTAACACCGACATGTAAACAAGGCCCCTTTTCACACTTCACTTAGCGTGAATGGGGCGTGCAATGGGTGTTGCAGTGGGCATTCTGCTGCAAAACCCATTGCTTTTGATGCTTCCCCGTATTTACAGGGCTGGGGCAGCGCCAAAAACGAAGACCAGGGAATACCCGGTCGTAGACTGGCGATACGAGGAGAAATTATTAATGTATTCTTGCCTTTTCACGATTCAGAATACCTTCCTTCATATAAACAATCGCCCATGCAGCACAGGCACCCTTGCAACATGGCGCAAGGGGGCCTGCGCCAGCACTAGGGGCAGCACAGGGCTGCGCTGTATTTTTGTAAATACGACGTAGGCTTGCACTTTAAAAATGTTGGACATTTTGCTGTAAATATCCTTTGAATTCTCTCATCTGTCAATGCCGGGCATGTGCATAAGATGTGCTCGCCTGACCCATGATGGAAGCTGCTTAAGACGCCTGACTTCACTATGAGTGCTCAATCGCGCTGGTCACGTGGGCAGAAAGAGTTTCAGCTCAGGTTTCCCAGTCACATTGTCCGTACTTCAGCTTTCGGGAAACAGCCAGTGCTCTCCAGTAGCCACACAAAAGAACTACGCTTGGCCCTTAGATGTCTTCCAGGTGACTCATTTGTGCCATAAAATGGAGATCTCGCAGCAGTTTCATTCAAAAATATACAAGGAAAACCCTGGGATTTCTGATTTCATTTTAGGAAGTGCAATCGCCTTGCCAGCTCTCCCTCATTTACAAGGAGGCCGCAGTTTTCTTTCTTTTGATAAACGAAATCCTTTCCCCCATGATTTTAGACTTTTTGATGGAATTATTTCTAACTTGAATTTGATTGCATTCGAAAATTATTCATGAATGAAAGGAGAAGCCAGGACTCTTCTCAGAGCATCAGATCCTTTTGCTAATTCTCGGCATAGCAGTGACAGAGCAGCTCATTGGTTCAATCTTAAGGCGTCTAGACTTCTTTAGGTGGTTTGGATATCCTCTTGTTATTTTGCATCTTTATAGTCTGACGCGAATAATGATTTACATACATTTGACTGCTAACTTGTAATAAAACCCTTAACTTTATCTCTGATTCCTGGTCCTTATTGTGTAGCCAAAGTGGTTCTACAATTATTGATTTGATTGAATGTGTGTTTGCTCTCTACTTGCATCAGTCAGGTGAATGATCGAGGTAAGAGGTAATGAGGGAGCTGTCAATACCAGCTCCATCAGTCCAATTCATCAGATTAGAGACATATGAATCTTCCAGAGCCTGACTCATGTGTACCAGACACACAGCTCCCTCATGGTAAACTCTGATGCACATACCTGTATCCTCAACAGGTCAGACTCTGCCGTTTGTAGACAGACCCAACTCGCACAAGTCAGACGCTGACATGCAACGTTCATACGCTTCTCCCGCAGATCTTTTTCTGCTCTCCAGTGACACACACAGCTTCTACAGGTCTGACTTCAATGTACGGCAGGGACACCTTCTGCTCACACTTGTCAGTCAGTCTCTGCTGTATACAGACCACTACATCTCCCACAGGTCAGCCTTAAATGTACATCAGACACATGCTGCTCACACTAGTCAGACTCCTGTGCAACAGAAGTTGATATTGAGAGGCATATGTACAAGTCCCTATCGCCACGGGGGCATCACTTTTTGGGATGTTCCTGTGGTGATAGGGGCTTTGTCTTATTTACAAGGCTGCGTTAAGCCAGTCAAGGCCCCCTTTCACGGTATGCCTAGCGTGAAAGGGGAGGGCAATGGGTGCTGCTGTGGGTGTTCCACCGCAACACCCATTTATTCTGACGCTGCCTCCTATTTACAAGGGAGGCGTAAATAGGAGGCAGTGCCAGAATTAAGACTAGGAAAAACCTGGTCGTACCCTGGTGCAACGAGGATAAATATTTCATTTCTCCTGGTTTTTGCTGATTTTATGTGTGCTGCGTTGTGCAGCACACATGAAAACAGCAAAAGGCCAATGATTGTTTATGTACAGAAAGGTCCCCCTTCCTGCACATAAACAATCATTTTTTAAGAATGCCTTTTTGCAACTTCTGTGTGTGCTGCATTAAGCAGCATGCATCGAAGTTAGAAAATGGCATTTAAAGATTGTTTATGTGCAGGAAGGGCGACCTTCCTGCACATAAACAATCTTCTCCTGCATGTAGACGCCATTGCACTAAGGTGCAAGGATGCCTGTGTTGGCGCTAGGCTGCTAAGTGTAGCGCCAGCGCAGGGGGAAACGCAGGGCTGCACCTTATTCTTGTAAATATGGCGCAGCCCTGTATTTCTGAAGGCGGAGAGAGGCGTTAAGCCAGGAAGGCTAACGCCTCTCTACGCCACCTCACTTGTATATATGCCCCTGAGTGTCTAATCAGGACCCTAAAGATGGTACATTCCAGGGTGTCTCTACTGTTGGCAGAAAATGGGACGGTGAAGTGTTGACTTGGAGTCCAATGAATGGAGACTTTGTAAAATCAATGAATGAGATCTAGGTTGCCCTGAATGACAGTCTTGATGATGACCCTTGGAGTGACGTGTGTAGCTCAAAGTGAGTGCATTCCTACAAGCGGCTCAACAAAACATAGCCCTTTTCATGCCACAATAAGACTCTGGTGCACAGAGCCTCCACCTTGAGAAAAATATATCACCGCTTACTATGTACACTGGGGCCCATTGGGCTCTTTGCATCTGTCCCTTCCCTTTTTTTAACAAACTGTGCTACAGCTTTTGCATTGAGCACTGTACTACCCACACCTGTAGTCACAAAAAGACATCTGCGTGATCTGAATGCACTGATATAATGTTATGGTTTGGTTTGTGTCTCTTTTTGATAACAATCCATTGGTTGAGTTTTCCCAACAATCTAGTGTTGTGTGTACATGTTGGTTCGGCCATAGGGCAGCTTCGCAGGCCTTCCTGCTGCCCTACGGCAAAAGAAAAGGGCAGAAATGTGCCATATCTTTTGGAAATGGCGCATTTCTGTCCTTTTGCCCTGCGCTGGCGCACAATGGGCTGCCGTGTACCAAAGCAGGCACCTTTGTTCCATGGTGCAACAGTGCCTGCGTTGCGGGAGTGATTATTTTTGTGCAGAAAGGGGAACCTTCCTTGCACAAAAACAATCACAAGAAGCTTTTTCCTCTTTCTATGTGTGCGGGAGAATGCAGCACAGATAGAAAAAGGAAAAACAGGAGAAATAAAGATATCACTCCTCGTTGTGCATCCCTTTCGTCTCCCCTGGGGAGGCATTTGTGTTTGGCACAGCCTCAGAGTTCCGATTCCTCGTATATCTAGGGCAGTGTCAAAAAGCCATTGCATGCCCCTTTTATGCAGAAAACTGTGCTAAAGTGAACGATATTTACAAGGTAGTATCAAGCCAAATAAAGTGAATTAATGCGGCCTGGTAAATATGGAGCAGGCTCTTGCACCAACGGACCGTCACCAAAAGTAAATAAGCCCCTCCGTATCCTTGTAAATATGGAGCATTTCTGCTCCCTCCCTTTCACGTACCCTTGCTGCGCTGCCTTGCATGAACTAATGGTAAATGTGCCCCAATCAACACTACATTGCAATGTTTAGTCCCATTTTTACAAAATTGTCTTAGGAGAAGAGCCCCCTTGAGCAATTGGGGCTTCCTTCCATCACTCACTGTGCGCAATGTATACTGGGTATTTATTCTCCTCCGCTGTAAGTTTTCACCCTGCTCCTCCGTTCAAGTTTGCCCTTAATGTCACCACCCCATATTGAAAGTTTAAAAGCAGAACTGAAAATGTGCGCTTATGAGAAGTATTCCCATCGCACCAATTTAGGTAAGCATTTTCTTTGGTGAGACTCCTTTGACAAACTATAGTTTGCTTTTTGGGTGCAATTTGTAATAGGTTTTTACTCCCTACCACTAATAGACTTCACCTACCATGACTGTTCAGGACTGCCCTTCATGTCACCTACCGCCCCCCAAAACAACTGCAGTAGGCTCATTTGACAGCAGCAGCCATAACTGAACATGGCGGCCCCCAACCTCTGGGCACCAAAACCTGCCTCTGCCAATAAGAGTTGCTAATGCCCTCTTGCCAGTCCAGGAGCAGGCTGATAGTTGGTTGCAGTTGAGTCTGAAATAGGAGATCATGCCATTCACCTGTAACATGAACGTAACATGTGTATTTGTAAGGCGCACAGAAGGCCATCTTGGCACTGAATAACAGATGTTTATTTTTACCCAACTCAATGATACTCATTCTATCAACCTCCGAAGGATGAAAGGCTGAGTGGACCCGCCAGAATTTGAACATATGGCCAACATGTAAAACACAGGGCCTTACAGTGGACACATTAGTCCACTAAGCCACCAGATCTGGCAGTACCACTCAGAGGGACATACTTATAAGCCCCTATCACCACCACAACATCACTTTTTCTGAAGTTGAGGTGGTGATAGGGGCTTCGCCTTATTCTCAAGGCAGCGCTAAGCCACTTAATGTGGCTTGACGCCACCTTGTGAATAAGGCCCTCTTTCACGCTATTTTTAGCTTGAAAGGGGTGGGCATTGGGTGTTGCGGTGGGCGTTATACCACAACACCCATTGATTTTGACGCTGCCCCATATTTACAAGGGCAGGGTAAATATGGGACAGCGCCAAAATTAAAACCAGGGTAACCTGGTCTTAAACAGGCGCAGGGAGGAGAAATGTTTCATTTCTCCTTGTTTTTGCTTTGTTTTGCATTGTGCAGCACGCATAGAAACAGCAAAAGGCCATTGTTTGTTTATGTGCAGGAAGTTGACCCCTCCTGCACATAAACAATGAATTTAAAAAATGACGTTTTGCAACTTCTATGTGTGCTGCAATAAGCAGCACACATAGAAGTTTCAAAATACCATTTCAGATTATTTATATGCAGGAAGGGACACCTTCCTGCACATAAACAATCTTCCCCTACAATGTAGGCACCCTTGCATCATAGTGCAAGGGTGGCTGCATTGGCGCTAGGCAACTAACCTTAGCACCAGCGCAGGGGCAAACGCCGGGCTGCACCGTATCCTTGTAAATACGGTGCAGCCCCGCGTTTTGGAAGTGGTGCATTGCGGCGTTAACCCAAGGTGGCTAACGCCATGCTCCGCCACCTCCACGCAAATAAGCCCCAGTCTCTTGTCTCTCCTTCTCTGTAAAATCTGTTCAGCCCTAATAACTGTGTTGTATTCTTATTGTGTACACCTGACCGAGTATAAGCATGCTGCATGAATGTGTCTTCCTTAAGGCCAAAATGACTGCAGCACAAGGTAAAGGATCCCCCTTTGTTTTTCCTTAAGGATATGACCTCTCCCTACAGCTCCTGCTGCAGCACTCTGTAACTACCTTGACAGGTGTAGGGAAAGCACAGTAGGTTTCTTGTGAGTGTGTAAGAGCCATTTTAGTGTCTAGGGCAGCTTTACCCCTGAGGAGTTGCCTAGCAACAACATATCCCCACTCAGGATTCCGCACGGCACAATAAGGCCCTTTACAACCTCCACCTTCTGCCTTTACCCAATCTGAAATGTCTGCCTTTGTGTGCTTCCGAGGACAGCTTGGAAATCTGAGACACCAGGCAGGCCATCTGCACCTACACTGTTTACCTTGGAATAAGCATTCTCCTTACCAGATGGTCTGGCACTTTCTCACTTTCCCCCACAATGAGGATATCATCTTTGATTGTTTTTGATTATGACATGACTAGTACTGGTTCTCAGTATCACCAGTTCAAAATAAATACTGGCCCCATTGAACTGGTGAAATATAATCATTTGGACATTGGAAAAGACGCGAAAGCAGCAGGTTGGAGAGAGTACTTCCTCTCGAAGTCGAGGAAGTACTACGAAGACAAAGACAGCACTAGCAATTGACATCTATGACTTTATTGGAGCCGGTATCACTCCATTTCAAGCCCAAGATGGACACAATGCTATCAGTTTCAACCTGAGCCTTAGCATTGTATCCTATTGGTGGAACAAAATTAAACATCTCTAGGTATTACGGTTGGGGTGAAATTGTGTTTTTAGGTCTCGCCTGAGCCAGCGCATGCGCTGTCTCAAGCGAGACATTTAGTGAGCGGGTTTTGGAAGTGCTACCCAGAGGCAGCCAACCACCAGCTTGCTGTTACGTGCACAAGCGCGCGCAGCTTTCAGCACCCGAGGCGCCATCTGGACCCTGATTACTTTCACTTTTGCCGCTTGCGTGTTTGTCGTCGCGCACGCGCACCCCTGCTTTCATTTTCCTTCTCTCTCCTTGTTTTCCTCTTTTTCTTTTGCCCCCCACACCCCATTTCCGACCAGTATCTGTCTCTTCCTTAATTTACACCTCTCTCGCACCTCCATTGTGCTTTCTCTTTTCGAGTTTGACTCTCCGTAGCTTTCACCGCCTTCCGGTGTCTTCAGTTTCCACGTCACATTAATACTCGTGATCTAGTCCTACACAGGCAATGCCTGTTCAGAACAGGAATTTTGGCAAAAATGAGTCTATTGACTACTTTTTCTTCCCCGCATTAATGTTAATAATGTGACATGAATTTGTCTGATCTCCTGTTCTCCTCCAGCACTGTAACCCCTTAAAGATGTCATGGTACTCCACAAGTCGCTACCATCTCCCAACACTACAGGGTGCAAATCGATTCCAATCAGATTTGCAGCGAAGATCTTTCTACTTCAGAGGAAACACAACAAAAACAAGCATTGGCACAGCCAATAGGTCTCGCTTTTGGGACCTTATAAGTATTTAGTTATGCAGCACAATATCCTTGGTGCAACAACATCAAGTGTTGCATGGCTAAACACTTATAAGGTCCCAAAGGTGCGACCTATTGGCTATGCCAATGCTTGTTTAAAGTTTTGAATGAGCCAAATTCTAATGTCCAGGTGTCCAGGTGCTAGTTGAACTCAAGTGGGCCAGAAGGGTGCCCCAAGTCCTCTTAAAAGCCCCTGTCCAATGAGAATGTCATCCGCAACCTACCATTTCTATGACACAGGCCTTTGAATCCACTGAGCTTACTTTGTGTTCTAGCCACAAACTAGTCCCATTAGTTACCCTACTTTAAATATAATTAACATAGGAGAAGAGTTGGAATAAAAATCCCCCCCAACTGTGCCCATTGCTCAGTGTACCCTCCACTGAACCTATTTACCAGGCAATTATTCTTTTGACTTTGGAAAAAACTCAATGGCCAGCCTAAAACCAACGTTGTTTTGTGGATGAGCATTCTCACGAACACTGAATTGTAGGCCTTTGGCTGTTTAAATATTCATGACTTTTGGGACACTTTTAGTACATTTGCAGCAGCCTGGGTAAATGCGTTGTCCCTACTTGCACTCATTGCTGCTCAAAAGAGGCAATAGCGAGAACCACGGTAGAGGTGTGTTAGAGGGTGACACGAGGGAGGCTGAGAATTCTTAGGGTAAAAAGTACTGTTTTTTCTTAACAAATCCTAGTTACCTCCACTACAAGCAGTCGTGAATGAACGAATAAAGGTATTCATTGTTTGATTCATTAACATTCTACAATAGGCAACAACATCACAAAACTCATGCATACATCTTGAAAGTCATGCAATAACGTCATAAAACTCATACATATAAATTATTAAGATCAATCATCAGTAGTGACAAGTCAAGTGAATAAATTAAGATAAGGAAACTACATGTGAAAGTCATTATGATAAACATAAGCCCAAATTTGGCCGACTCCTCTATGGAATTGAGCTGACACATAAGACTACCACAACTAAGTTTCCAAAATGCTTGCGAAAAATTATCCAAGTAATTTCAAGATCATGCAAATGGAAAATTTGCAAAAAAAGCACAAGAAGGATAAAATGCAAGTATAAGGTTGGTCTATTAAAAACTATTTGACGCTCTAGTACTACAAAAACTAATATGATCAAAATTACCATATGAAATTTGGACCAAAATTTTAAACTGGAATTCCCACGTGGAAATTCAAGTCACAATTTATTCATATGTGACATTTATTTAATCAGCAAAATGCAATTTTGTAACAAAACCACGTGTGCTAAAAGGCACAAATGAGAAGGTTCGCTGCCAGGGCCCAGGAGAGTTAAATGGCACCATACAAGAGGTCATACACAGTAAGTATGATTAAAAGGATAGCTGCTTTCTAACAGTTTTTTGCGCTTTTAGACTACCATAAAACATTAAGGGCCTCATTCACGAGCATTGACAGCTGGTGACATTTGAAAGTGGTGAGCGCAAAAATTTGGTATGACTTTTATGTAGTGAGCGATGCGGGCAAGCTTAATAGACAAACGTGGGGTCCAGGCTGGATGTTGCTCCAGGGAAATAAATTGAAAACAAGATTGCCAAATGGGGCATTTAAAGCAAATTAATTTATTGATGAAGCAAGGCTTATAAAGCAGTGGGAACGTATAATTTTGAAATATTAAACACATAACAAACTGCCCTATATTTTACTGCATTAATATTTTCAGCAGTTACTGTAATGTGCAAATGGTACAGCACAACAACTTCAGCCTTTTAAAGTGTGTGCTTGCCCAGTGTCTTGCACTGCATGTGGCATCAGCTTTGGAAGAAAATGCTCTAACCAGGCTTCGGGAAAGACTCAACAGCTGTTTATTGCAATCAGTCATATAGAAATATATAAATACAGGTCTTTAAGTGGGATGAAAAATGTAGGGACTCTCTTAAAGGGAACACGTAAAATAAGTTTCTGTGATTCCCATAGTGTGGTGCTACCCGACCGGTATTTTGGTTTCTCTTTTAGATGTGATTGCATCCAGATATATACCACAGCAACGGACCTACACCTAAAATGATTGACTTTGTCAATTCTTGTTAGCTGTTTATCATAAATGAGTAACAACAAGTATTTGTTATAAATAATTAAACTTCAAAATGTTTCAGTCCTGGAATTTTAATAGCATTGAGGCCTGTGGAAGGAGTTTTGGCCTTTAGTTATGTGTGCTTTATGTTCGATATTTATGTACTTATTCTGTGTATATCTCTTCCATCTGCACATCTTCAACCGCCTCTCTTTCCTCTTCAGCACCCTCTTTTCATTGTGCCCCGAATGCACTTCCTTGCATCTCCTTCACTTTACCACTTCCAAACATACACTGCACTCACTCACAGTTAATCAATGTATTTACGGTTGCTTTTGCCCTGTAAATATGTTGCCATCTGTGCAACCCCTTGACACACATTTTCACAAAACTACAATTGCAACTGGAATACATGACCATTGTTCTGTGTGCTCTGCAGTGAGGCCAACACACTGACAGGCACTTTGCTTTGGCTTCAGTGTCAGCATCAGGGATTTCATTCATAGTCCCTCAGAAACACATGCACAGTTCAAATTTTGCATGGAAAAAAACCCAGAAAGAAACACAACCTGATTAAATAGCTAACTTCTGAGGAAGGCAAGATTAAATAAAACTTGGAAGAACCAAGAGAGGAACTAAATCGCTGACATGCATTGCCTTAACGTTTTTTAACACATTGTTCATAAATCAATCCATGTTTTAGCATTAATGTTGTTAAGGGCATGAAGATTGAGCCAGTTTTCATGCAATACGGCAGATAACTGTCTACTGTAAGCATATATCTCTCGCTTTGCACTTGACTGAGATATGTGGATCAACTTCACAAGGGAACAAGAACCCTCATGGTTGCTAACTAACTGATTAACCTGGTCAATAAATGATCAGTCCTTTCTAACCACAGGAGCAACTGCAAACCATTGATAAATTTCCTCCGATGTTTGAAGAAAAAGGGGAAACCCATTTGGCTCCCCTTTTCCTTGCAGCTCACACAAAACCGTAATGTTGTGATTGTGTGTGGCAATTGCACCACTGGCGAAACTACTTTTGAACCCTGCATTTTGTTTTTTCATTCCTTCAAAGCCTGGAGCTTTGGGCAAAGCAGGATTTGTGAGGGTGAAAAACTAAAAACATTGTAAATACAGTGGGCCCTTTGTAAGCTATATGTATGCATTCAGAAGGGGCCGTGCAGTGTAGACAACAAAAGCACAGTGCTGATACCTGGGCGTAGTTCGCGAAGTAGCACTTTGCGAACCTACGCAAAGTGCACTTCGCACTACGCGAGCTACGTGTAGCACTTCGCGAACTGTGTAGTACCTTGTTCGCACTGTGCCAGATGTCGTTTTCAATGATTGCACAGTGCGGACAATCAACCGGCATTGTGCAATCATTGAAAATGGCATCTTGCACAGTGCGAGCTGTAGTTTTCTGCTGCTCGAGTAGATTTTTACTCGAACGGCAGCTTTTTCAACGCGAACTGGTAGTTTCTCATCGCGAGCCGTCGCGAGCATACGCGACCACTCGCAATGAGAAACCTGACCTCCTCGCGTTGGGAATCTCGCCGGGAGGTTTATTTTCCATGCTCGCGATCGCCAACTTGAGGTTGCTGATCGCGAACAAGGAAAAAGTCTTGCCGGGATGTCATTTTGCTTGCTCGCGGTCGCCAACTTGACGTTGAGGACCGCGAGCATGCAAAGAATGACCGCAGCACTACGTAACACTACGCTACGTGTGTTCGCACTGTGCTACGTGCAATTCACGTAGTGCAAATTAGCGCGAACTTCGCAAACTACGCGAGCGTAGCGTAGTGCTTTGCCCAGGCTTAATCATGGGTAGCAAACACCAACAATAGCCACTACAGAGTGTTGCTGTTTGATGACATCTGCTGGGGTTTTGAAATGTATGGAGACATCTTTCACTGAGAGGCCCCTTTAAACGTAGGTCCCTTCTGCCACGTGAGCAAAACATTATTCGAAATCAGACAGACATTGTCTGCTGGGTTTGCACCGCTCATTTGATTTGAACAAGTGATTCTCTAGGCTACGTGCTTTCAGGCAGCGGACAGAAAAGGAGATTTGCAGCTCGGTGTCAAGCTGCAGACCTCTAATGTTTGCTAAACTCAGAGTGGCCTGCTCGTCTTTTGGATCTATTACACGGTGGAACAAATGCTGCAGCTCCACTTCAAACGGGGCCAGCAAAGTGCAGCCAGAGCCGGGGTGTCACAGTGGGGGAGGTTAGGGTGGTGAGGGGTCTCAGAACAATATATATAACCGAAGATTAGCATTCTAACACTTACCATTAACGATGAGCAGGCCGCAAAAAACACATGCTTCACAGAGCTTGCTTACACTCCTATGTGTGACGCAAGGGAAAGGGTGGGATCTATGCCTGGGAATGATGGACGGCTGCTCTTAAGCAGCGGCGAGGCTCCAGCGCCCAAAAGCATGGCGCCGACAGCGTCACTGGCAGACGAAGGGGCATATTTATAAGGGGATATCGGCACCAGAACGTTCTGGTGATGATATCCCCTCCTTATTTATAAAGCGCCAGCTAAGCAACTTAACACCGACATGTAAACAAGGCCCCTTTTCACACTTCACTTAGCGTGAATGGGGCGTGCAATGGGTGTTGCAGTGGGCATTCTGCTGCAAAACCCATTGCTTTTGATGCTTCCCCGTATTTACAGGGCTGGGGCAGCGCCAAAAACGAAGACCAGGGAATACCCGGTCGTAGACTGGCGATACGAGGAGAAATTATTAATTTATTCTTGCCTTTTCACGATTCAGAATACCTTCCTTCATATAAACAATCGCCCATGCAGCACAGGCACCCTTGCAACATGGCGCAAGGGTGCCTGCGCCAGCACTAGGGGCAGCACAGGGCTGCGCTGTATTTTTGTAAATACGACGTAGGCTTGCACTTTAAAAATGTTGGAGCGCGGCATTACCAATTTTGGCGTAACACCGCGCTCCGACATTTTGCTGTAAATATCCTTTGAATTCTCTCATCTGTCAATGCCGGGCATGTGCATAAGATGTGCTCGCCTGACCCATGATGGAAGCTGCTTAAGACGCCTGACTTCACTATGAGTGCTCAATCGCGCTGGTCACGTGGGCAGAAAGAGTTTCAGCTCAGCTTTCCCAGTCACACTGTCCGTACTTCAGCTTTCGGGAAATAGCTAGTGCTCTTCAGTAGCCACACAAAAGAACTACGCTTGGCCCTTAGATGTCTTCCAGGTGACTCATTTGTGCCATAAAATGGAGATCTCGCAGCAGTTTCATTCAAAAATATACAAGGAAAACTCTGGGATTTCTGATTTCATTTTAGGAAGTGCAATCGCCTTGCCAGCTCTCCCTCATTTACAAGGAGGCCGCAGTTTTCTTTCTTTTGATAAACGAAATCGGGGTATTGAGAGGACGATCTACCCATGACGCTGGGGTGTGTACTGAAAAGTCTGACCAGTCCCATCGTCCCGCGGGGTAAAGGCCAAGGCACTGACAGATATTTATCCCGAGCCAAACTCGAGCCTTCGGTTGGCTCACCTTTCGCAATCTTGGCCAAAAATAGAAGTTGAACAAACAGACGAAAAATGATTTGCCCAAGATCACACAATTTGGTCGCTCAGCTGAGTTGTGATTAGAATTCCAGGGGTATGCACCACCCGACAAGGGCAAGAACTACTTGTGTGCTGAATGACCATTTTGCACCCGTTGTTAGTTCCATATGCCGGTCAAAATGTTGTACAGCTACCGTAGCACCAGTGCACTCTGTACTCTCTGTAGTCCAGAAATGGGAGTGTATTGTTGCACCAACAACCTACAGAGATATGTGTCAAAACTGTGCCAGCTCTTGATTACATGATTATATATATTTATCAGCTGTGACAGCCTCTAGTGTCTGATAATGCTTCCGATTCAGCATTTATTTAATATGCATGATCTATAGGGCCAGGTTTACTATATTACATATCTAAACAGCCAAAACTGGCAAGATAAGTTATCTTCCTATGCAAATAGATCAATGTCAGGAAGTAGCTGCAATTAGTTTTGTGGTATGTGAATAAAGCGTACCTTGACTCCTTTAGATATTGAGTGCCAGATGAATAAATATTTGATGCGGTGCAACGTCGCAAGACAACTGGCAGCGCTGCATTTAACGGAGAAAGCAAGAATGTGCCACATTTAATAACATATGCTGCATTCCTGCTCTCTGCGCTGGACAGAGACGCAGCTAGAGCTTGTGGCGCCCGGGGCTATCTTTCAGATTGCCGCCCCTGGGGAGGGGGGGTTGCTGGGGAAAAAGGACGGCGAGCACTTGAAAGAGGTCCGAGAGACACGTAGTATCGCCGCTAATAGTTACCTCGATCATGCAAGTTACATGCACATACATGACACGGTCCAAGGCTACACAGTTGAATACACCGGTGACTGGCAGTGACTGGCAGTACAAAAGAGAACACACAGACTGCATGATCTATCTGGGGACTCAGAAAAACCGCATGTGACATCCATCAGAGACCTGCGTGAATAATTACCTGGTAATCCCCTCAGCACAATGCAAACATGCACATACATGACACTGTTCAGGGATCCATCATCACCAGCTGACATTAAATGACCATTCATCATGGTCCCCCCATTAAAGCAGTGCACTTTGTGATCTGTGTGGTACATGTTCTTTGCAGCAGGCACATTAACCCTCTGTGCTACCTTTCCAGGAGTCAACCCTTCCACTAGACAAAACTCTGATCTCTCTCTAGGAAGAACATTAATCACCGAAGTTATCATGACATTTTTATTGTTTCTGAAAATTGCTGGAGGCCAGGAAGGAGGCAGCAAGTTTTTTAAAAACCATAATATACTTGCAAACACTACGCACTCACGCGAAATAGGTACCCAGAGCGGTCACACCGTTCGCATCGCACTAACCTGCTCAAGGTTCATGTGACCTCAGTGACAGAGTCACAGCGACTGGATCACTGTTGCTCTAGGGTGTGCTGCTTCGTAGGCCTGCCCGCAAGACTGGAGATGAACTTCAGTATGGATTGTGGTGGACTACAAAGAAGAAGACGGGAACTTCGACGCTCTGCTGCACAGAGGACTGAAGGAAATCTCCCCTATGGTCAGGGGGTGACCATCTTGCTAACGCAAGCACCAACCAGCTATTCAACGTCTGCTTTGCCGCCGCCTCCCGCCGGAGCCCGAGCCCAGAGCCCGACAAGACCTGGACCTCCAGACCTCTCACAGCCCGATCCACAGTCCCTGCAAAGAAGGAACCCGTGGAGGCACCGAGACACGTGGAGCCAGCCATCTTGGAAGACCGATGACAAGCTGCAAGTGCAACGACAGAGGCTCCCTCCGAGTTGTGCTTTGGGTCCTGAGAAGCCCAACCACCGAGCAGCATCTGCACCAAAGGTGAGCCCTCCAGCATCTCCACGATCTGCGTGGGGCCCCTCTGCACTTTGCATCTCAACGCGCCTGCCCGGTCCCTGGTCCGTTGGCTAGTGGCCATTTTGGCGACCTATTTTGAAATCAACGATGCTGGTCTGGTTGCTCCAGACTGGCCCTAGCTGCTCTCCAAAAGAGCAGCCCCTCTGACCTTGCTGGTCAGAACAATCAGCTTTCCTCTCTTTCCACGACTCCTGCCTTTGCCAAGGCTTGTTTGCTTCTTTCGAGTCGCCGACACCGCCTCAGCGAGACCCGGCGTGGGACAGCTCGTGAACCGACTCCTGGACGTCGTCGACCTTCAGGGACCACGTGGCTGCGGAGACAAGCTACACCTAACCACCTGTTTGCACCCGACATCGCCTGGTACCTACCTGGTGCCACGCCGGTCACTGGCTAGTGACTGTGAACACTGTCCCCTCTGCTTTCAGGTCTTCTACAACTCCGATCCACTCTTGGATCCACCGCATCTCTTCTGGACCGACCGCCTGCAGCATCTTTGTCATCAGGCTCCATTGAATCGATAGAAGAAACCCGACGCACTTCGAGACCTATGCACCCGCTTCCTGTGGGTGAGGTAAAGCTGGCACTCCGGTGCCCAAGTGTAGAGAAACATCTCCTTGTAGGCCCAGCAATTCTAGAGGCCCTAGGCCTTTTCCCTTTCCTGTTCGTGGTACTTATACCACTATTTTAGTATATGGTTTGAGTGGCCACCAGGGCCCATCCATATAAAGTGCAACTTCTGTATATTATAACACTGTCTTGTTTAACGATTTGTGCTCCTGTGCTCATAAAGAGTCTAGGGGATACTTTGAGAAATAAATACATATATATTTTGAATATATATCTGTGTGGTGTCCTTTCATTGGTATAAAGGGGGGTTGCAATTGGTAAAACAGCCTGCTTAACACGCTTTAACGAGTTTAGCCTCAAAGACTCCTTAGCCTACGCTACCACTAGGGCAGCTAGTCCGAAAAGGTTGACTTACAACCACACCATAAGGGTTGTTTGGCATGGTACAAGGTGGTCACTTTAACTAGTGAACATCATATACCAAACCAACTTCTCACATTGGTGAGCAGCGGTTGGATTTGAGCTTGCTGTGTTTTACCATTGTAATCTCTTGGTTACCAATTGAAAGATTACATAGGTACCTGTAGGTACATATAAAACAAGATAGATATACTTAAGTTCTACTGAACTTAGTTGTTGTAGAGCAAAGGGAGTAGCACACCCTGACTACAACTACTAGATAGGTTTAGTAGGAAAACCCAAGTGTAGGTAGATTGCAACACATCCACCCACACTTAAGAGCAATGGCTGGGGCAGAGGGGTCCAATGTACCCATCTCTGTTGAGAGTGACCCCCAGAGGGCACCATCCATCTTTGCTACCCTAAACCAAAATGAGCTCAGGCAGTTGGCAAATATCAGGGGCCTTAAACAGCCCAAGAACCCTACCTCTGCTGAACTCAGGGAGCTTTTACAAGCTGATGAAGATCAGAAAGCTCTCCCAGTTAGGCCCCTTAGGGACTGGAACAGGAGGCCCCCCGTCTGAAGATGCTACTGAGGTACCCCTTTCCAATAGTCACCCCTTAGATGAGAATCATACTACAGAGGATGAGAGTGATAAGGGTACTGATACAGAAGGTAGTGGGGATGAATGGAGAACTAGCCCAGTGCCAAGTGTTATACGTGGCCCAGCTAAACTAAGGCTATTGGGGACTGACAATGGGATCATCCCATTGGATCTCCCCAGTGGACTTAACCAGGGGCTTGGGAGGCAGAGGAATCACTCAGGTGAGTCTAATGCTTCTCATGCCTCTGGAGGCTCTCAAGGTCACTCCAGAAGAAGGATGACCACCCCTCAGAGGAGGGAGCATGAGGCCAGAATGCAGGAAGCTCAGCTGAGAAACAGGAGACAGGAGCTAGAAGTAGCTCTGATGGAAGAGAAACTGAGTAAGGCTAGGCAACCTAGAGAGAGTGGGTCTATACCCACTGGTGGCAGCATTGTCCCTAAGGACAAAGATAGGGTCTTTGACAATAGGAACCTGTCCAAGGTTGTGCCCCCTACAAAAGTGGGGATGACATCCACAAATGGATGACTGCTCTTGAGAGAGCCTGCAAAGTGCAGCAGGTTCCTGAAGACCAGTGGGCAGCAAGCTTATGGCTCTCCTTTGAAGGTAGAGGCAGAGATAGACTCCTCACTGTTAGAGAGGAGGATGTCAGAAACTACAGAGCCCTGAAGAGTGTCCTAGTTGATGGGTTAGGCTTAACCACTGAACAGTACAGGTCAATGTTCAGAGACACCCAGAAGACACAGACTCAGGACTGGTCTGAATACATTGAATGTGCCACTAAGGCTTTGGAGGGTTGGTTGCTGGGAAGTAAGGTATCTGATTATACAGGATTGTACAATTTGATGATGAGAGAACAGATTTTAAATAACTGTCAGAACCAGCAACTGCATCAACACTTGGTTGACTCAGATCTGACCTCTCCCCAAGAATTGGGAAAGAAGGCAGACGAATGGGTCAGAACCAGGGTTAAGCAAAAGAACCAGAACCAGGGCCAAGGGGGTGATCAGAAGAAAACAGACCAAAAGGGTGGAGATCAGAAATCTAAAGACCAGAAGTCTTCAACAGGGCCCCAAACTAGTACTAACGAGGGTGGGTCCCAACCTAAAGGGAAGAAGAAAGAAGGTCCAAAGAAACCCTGGTGCAAATCTTGCAAGAATACAACTCACTGGACTAGTGATTGTAAGAAGGGTGGAGCCCCCAACACTGTTGCCCCTAAGGCACCTGCTCCCAGTACTACTGTTAGCAGTGTTGGTCCCCAGACAAAGGGTGTAGTGGGAATCACTATGGGAACTGAAGGAGATTCTGACTTAGACAGAACCCTGACACAGGCAGTCTTGATCTGTGATGGGGACATGGATTTGTCCCTGACTGTGAGCCCCAGTAACCTGGGCAAGTACAGACAGACTCATTTAATAAATGAAAAAGTGGCTCAAGCCTACATGATGGATACAGAATATTACCACTCTAAAGTATTGGCACATATCTCTGATACCAACACCTATCTGCAATTAGCAAGCGATCCTACAACATTGCTTTTGGAGCTACTTAATTCTATTCTCTATGAGGCCCTTGAACAAACATGGATTGATAATAACACACGTCTTTTCCTATCATCAACTAATCCACAACGCCCTCATTTGTACATGATCCCTAAAATACACAAGGATCCTCAAGATCCCCCGTTTCGTCCAATAGTCTCTGGATGCAAATCTATCTTTGATCCCATTGGCAAATTTTTGGACCATTACCTACAGAAGTTCGTGCAATCTTGGCAATCTTATCTAAAAGACACCACTCACTTTTTACGGATGCTCCAACAAATTACCATTGAACCTCAGGATTCCATCTATTTGTGCACTATTGATGTCACAGCTCTTTACACCTCTATCCCCCACGCAGCCGGCCTTGAAGCGGTTGAATGGGCACTATTCCAGATGGAAGACGTTGACATTGAGAAGGTTCTGATCTTGCAGCTCTTAAAGTTCTGTCTACATAACAGCTATTTCCAATATCAAGACAAATTTTACGCCCAATTGAATGGTACTTCGATGGGCTTTTCAGGAGCACCCGCCTATGCGAACATCTACATGGCTCAATACGAACTGGAGCATATCATTTCCAACACTGAATGGTGGTCTAAAATACGGCTCTATTGCCGCTACATAGATGACATCTTCCTAATTTGGGGTGATTCGGTACAGTCTTTCACTTCTATGATAGAGACACTCAACAGGAATCACACTCATATCCAGTTGACCCACACCATTCATAAGGACTCTATCCATTATCTGGACGTACAAGTCACCAAAACATCTACGAATCAATTCCATACTACAGTTTTCCACAAACCTACTGATCGTAACAGTCTTCTTACCTTTACAAGTTTTCACCCACGTCATCTCATCAATAATTTGCCATTGTCACAATTTACCAGAATTCGCCGAATTTGTTCTGATTTTGACAATAGCACCCTCCAACTTCAAATCACTGTTGACAAATTTTCGTCAAGAGGTTACCCTAAAGAGGTGCTACAAACATGCCTTACACGAGCTATGTCTACTCCAAGAACAGACTTATTGCAACAGAAACCAAAGACCGTTTCTAAAAGACTGGTATTTGTCAGCAATTTCTCCACATCTTCATCCAAAATCAAGAAAATCATTCTGACACGGTGGGAGTTGCTACAACAAGAACAGGATTTTCAACACCTTTTTTTTGGAGAAACCTTTGTTTGCATACAAAAGAGGCAAAAACTTACGGAATCTATTGAAATCCTCTAAAACCACCGACAAACCCGCCGTTTATCATGGTACTCGCAAATGTCATTCATGTATCCATTGCAGCAACGTCATCACAGGGAACATCCTAACTCATCCTACGTCTGGCTCCAACATATGCTTGCAACACAACAGCGATTGTAACACCACCCACGTCATCTACTGTATAAAATGCCCTTGCGGCAAGGCCTATGTAGGCAAAACTGAGCGAAAAATAAAAACACGGATTACTGAGCATAAATCCAGGATCAGGAACAAGAACAGTACCTCCAGCCTAGCTATGCATTGGCTAGAAGCAAAACACTAAATTTCTCAACTTCGTTTCCAGATTATTGAGTCTCTTGATGTCAAACCAGGCGTAGACACCACTAATTTACTTTTACGCAGAGAGCTCTTCTGGATCCAGAAATTACAGACCTTGGCCCCATGTGGGCTTAATGACCGTTTAGATCTTTCATGTTTCTTATAAACACAGCACTTGCATGGCCATGCGTAGTTCCTAATGTACCATAGTGACTGCTCACTATTTTTGTTGGCATACATCCACAATAAGTTACCTTGTAAATTTGTATTTTAGTCCTTTCTCAATTTCCTTGTGGCTTATGGGCTATCTCAACACCCTTAATCACTCGCTATACCTATGTTATGTCATCTTATCTGTCTATTTTATTTATTAATAATTTTTTTATTATACTAAACATTTTCTTACAGTTCCACATTGGTACTTATTCGTTTGTTTGTTTCACCTCAGATTACATTGTTTCACCCTATATTTAATTATCCTTTCAGACATAACTTTATGCACTTACCCCTCTCACATATTTCACCTCAGAGGTCAGTAATGATTCACCTACCGGTTTTTTATGTTCGTCATATAGCAAGTATTAGTTTCGCGAATATGGTCATGGTGTGTTGCTTTAACACTTAGCCAATACACTGTATTAACCTTGTGCATATATTAATCGAGTACGAGCTTGCTCCTTCAATTCCTTTTTGTTATTGAGTATTTTTTTTGGTCTTCTTCGCGCATGTTTTTTCAGACCCTTTCTTAGTTATTTATTCTTTATCTCCATACTTAGTCTTGTTTCTGTTTTAGATCGGTCATTTTACCCTTTCAATTATGGCGCTACATGTAAGTCCTCTTTCAGTTGCCATTAGTCCCCTTTTCATGTCGTCATTTCGTTTGGTTAAAATGGAGCGTGATTCTCATTAGTAAATATCCCGTTGCGACAACAGGACGCTATTCGCGAGGACCGGACCAGTTTTTTCTCGTTGTGCTTCTCATGTAAGTAGTTTTTACTGCACTTAGCCGTGCTCTTGTTATAGCCGTTCGAGCTGACAAGCTTACTCGTTAGGATGAGCTCGTAATTACACACTGTCATTACTTTGTAGTGCCCTTTTTCGGAGACGGAATAATCTCACTTGGTGCCACATGTTTTCTTCGAGTGATTGATCGATCATATATTCCGCATTATTTATCGACTGGACAACGCGTTGTTATAAGCACTTAGGTGTTATACGCACTTTCTAAGTGAGTATGGCTTCTGTTTCTTTGCGTGTTAATCAGCGGCACGTTATATCTCTTATTTTCTCTGATTATATTGTATTCTCATATTTTTTCTAGTCATTTTACGTTGACCACCACCTTTTCTTGTTGGTAAGTTGTGCTCCTTCGTCTCTTTCTACACGCGTCATTGCAATATGTGCACATGCACTCATTGTGTTGTTCTCCTCGGTTTACAGTAACAGTCAGCCTGCTTCCATTGTTTGCTCCATTCATGGATGCATACACATAATATTTGAGGTGAGGTTTATTAGCCATATTTCATCAGGCACATCCTATGCATGGTTTTTACTTTCTTTCACTTTGCATGGTTTCCCATTTTATCTATTCTCCTCTCTAGAGTCACATTTATCATCTCTATCTTCACGCTATTGGGTGACTGCATTTTTATATATTTATTTTATACATTTGTTTCCCTTCAGCCAACGGAGGGTTTATTCGCCGTATGTGTGATTTACGGTTTACTACCATGTATCATGTCAACCGCACGATTTTCCACCATGTGATCTTCCTGTATAAACATAATAACCATTTTTTTCTACTGATCATGCAATATATGTATTTTCTCCGCAGAACGCCCCTGACGAAGGGACAGCTATGTCCCGAAATGCATTGGGCTCATCAAAAACATCTATTTGTGATTTCTTGAAATATTATGTGGTATACCTAATTATTGCATTGCTCATGGTAGATGTCTACCGTTTTTGTAAATTTGTTGATACATTTATGATGTTATAATTTGAAGTTGTTGTTACATATATGCTGAAAATATATGTTCAAACGAACACCATTGTTTAGCGTTTTTTGAAACTTTGTTAATGAGACTATCTGTTCGTAACGTAGTTACATTTAGCACAGTGCGCAGCGTCAATCATTAGTTGATTGTTCTTTCTGATCAAGCCTACAGGGACACATGTGCCAGTGTCACTATGGTGACCCCAGGCTTTGTGGACCCTGGACAGTACATACCAGGTGAGAATTACCTGGTGACCAATGCCAGCAATGCCACTACTTTACATAGTGTGGCAGTTGTTAACTTCTCATGGGGAGGGGTAACTGGCCTCAAAAGGGTTGTGGTTAGTGCAGACCTCCCAGTAGAATGTTTGCTGGGCAATGACCTAGAGAGTTCTCTATGGTCAGAAGTGGAGTACAGGGCACATGCAGAGATGTTAGGTATATCACCACATGTCCTTGCTGTGACCAGGTCACAGGCCAAAAAGTGCCTTACTGAACCACAGGTCTTGGATCCTGGAACAATGGACCAAGCACCTACCAAGAAGAAGAACAGGAGGGTTAAGGCTGTGCCTTCCCCCCTGCCTCCAAGTGATGATCAGCCTTCCCAGGAAGATGATCTAGAGAACCCTGAAGGAACTGTCCCTGAAGAGCTTGAACCTGATCAGGTTGAGTTTCTGGGGACAGGGGGACCTTCCAGGGCTGACTTGGAGCAGGCTCAGTTATCCTGTCCATCTCTTGAACCCCTCAGACAGCTGGCTGCTGCTGAGGCTGCTGGGAATGCTCAAGGTACCCATAAAGTGTATTGGGATGATGGGCTCCTTTATTCAGAGGCTAGAGACCCAAAACCTGGTGCAACCAGGAGGTTGGTTATACCTCTGCAATTTAGGGGCTTCCTTCTTACCTTGGCCCATGATATTCCTCTAGCAGGACACTTAGGCCAGAACAAGACTTGGGACAGGCTTGTCCCTCACTTTCACTGGCCTCACATGAATGAAGATACCAAGGAGTTTTGTCGCTCCTGTGTAACCTGCCAAGCCAGTGGCAAATCAGGTGGCACAACAAAGGCTCCCCTGATACCACTACCTGTGGTGGGGGTCCCCTTTGAAAGAGTGGGGATAGATATAGTGGGTCCCATGGATCCTCCCACTGCATCTGGGCACAGATTTATACTGGTGGTAGTGGATCATGCCACCAGGTATCCAGAGGCAATTCCCCTTAGGACCACTACAGCTCCTGTTGTGGCCAGGGCCCTGCTAGGAGTATTCTCCAGAGTGGGGTTTCCTAAGGAGGTGGTTTCTGACAGAGGTATCAACTTCATGTCAGGATACTTGACAGCTATGTGGAAGGAATGTGGTGTCAACTACAAGTTCACCACTCCTTATCACCCACAATGCAATGGGCTTGTTGAGAGATTCAACAAGACCCTAAAGGGTATGATCAAAGGATTACCTGAAAAGCTCAGGCGAAGATGGGACATCCTTCTACCCTGCCTTCTGTTTGCTTAGAGAGAGGTCCCACAAAAAAGAGTTGGCTACAGCCCCTTTGAATTGTTGTTTGGGCACCCTGTAAGAGGCCCACTGTGTTTAGTGAAGGAAGGATGGGAGTTACCTCTCAAAAAGCCTAAACAAGACATAGTGGACTATGTACTTGGTCTCCGCTCCAGGATGGCTGAGTATATGGAGAAGGCATCCAAAAACCTTGAGGCAAGCCAGGCCTTACAGAAAGTTTGGCATGACCAAAAGGCTGTCTTGGTTGAGTTTCAGCCAGGACAGAAGGTATGGGTGTTGGAGCCAGTGGCCCCAGCAGCACTCCAAGACAAATGGTCTGGACCCCATACAATCCTGGAAAAGAAGGGAGAGGTTACCTACTTGGTGGACCTAGGAACTCCCAGGAGTCCCCACAGGGTACTCCATGTTAACAGGTTAAAAGCATATGTTGACAGGGCAGACATGGGCTTGCTCATGGCTACAGATGAGGGACAGGAGGAAGAGAGTGACCCTCTCCCAGACTTGTTGTCTTAGAACCCTGAAGATGGCTCAGTTGAAGGAGTGACCCTTGGAGGCAACCTCACTGACCATCAGCAGATTGAATGTAGACAGGTTCTACAATCATTTCAACATATGTTCTCACTGATACCTAGTCAAAATGACTGGTGTACCCATGTGGTGGACACTGGTGACAGTCTGCCTGTAAAGAACAAACTTTACAGACAACCTGACCACGTCAGGGACTGTATAAAGGCTGAGGTACACAAAATGCTGGAACTGGGTGTCATTGAACCCTCAGAGAGCCACTGGGCTAGCCCAGTGGTTCTGGTCCCCAAACCTCACACCAAAGATGGCAAGAGAGAGATGAGGTTCTGTGTGGATTACAGAGGACTCAATGCTGTCACTAGGACAGATGCACATCCTATTCCAAGGGCAGATGAGCTCATAGATAAACTGTCTTCTGCTAAGTTTTTGAGCACATTTGATTTGACAGCTGGCTATTGGCAAATCAGGTTAGCTGAGGAGTCCAAGGCCAAAACAGCATTCTCAACCCCAGGTGGGCACTATCAATTTTTGGTGATGCCCTTTGGCCTGAAGAATGCACCTGCCACCTTCCAAAGGTTGGTGAATCAAGTCCTTACTGGGTTGGATGACTTTTGTGCAGCATATCTTGATGACATTGCTGTCTTTAGCTCCACCTGGGAGGATCACCTGATCCACCTGAAGAAGGTACTTGAGGTTCTGCAAAAGGCAGGCCTCACTATCAAGGCTACTAAGTGCCAGATAGGGCAGAGTAAGGTTGTGTATTTGGGCCACCTTGTAGGTGGAGGCCAAGTTCAACCACTGGAGAGTAAGATACAATCCATCAAGGACTGGTCTCCTCCAACCACCCAGACTCAAGTTCGAGCTTTCTTGGGCTTGACTGGGTACTACAGGAAGTTTGTTAAGAACTATGGGTCCATTGTGACTCCTCTTAATGATCTGACATCCAAGAAGATGCCCAAAAAGGTTCAGTGGACAGTAAGCTGTCAAAAGGCATTTGATGACCTGAAGAAGGCCATGTGCTCTGCACCTATCCTGAAAAGTCCTGACTACTCCAAAGAGTTTATTGTCCAAACAGATGCTTCTGAGTTGGGTGTGGGAGCTGTGCTGTCACAACTTAATGTAGATGGTCAAGACCAACCCATTGCTTTTATTAGCAGAAGGTTGACCCCCAGAGAGAAGAATTGGTCAGCTATTGAGAGGGAGGCCTTTGCTGTGGTGTGGGCCCTGAAGAAGCTGAGGCCATACTTGTTTGGCACTCACTTCAAGATTCAGACCGACCATAAGCCCCTCTTGTGGCTAAATCAGATGAAGGGTGAAAACCCCAAACTGCTTAGGTGGTCCATTTCCCTACAGGGGATGGACTTTACAGTGGAGCACCGGCCAGGTACAGACCATGGGAATGCAGATGGTCTCTCCAGGTACTTCCACTTAGGACATGAAGACGAGACTGGTCAAGGCTAGTTTAATGTCCCTGCATTTGGGGGGGGGGGTTGTGTAGGAGAGTAGGGTCTGCTATCCTATGGTCACCCCAAATTTTTGCTTTTTTGCTTCACTGGTTTTTGGCATATTGAGGCTGTGGGCCTGCTAATCAGACCCCCAGCCTGCTGTTCTCTCTAACTAAATTGACACTATGCACCCTAGGTGCATAACCAATTGGAAGTGGATCACCCTGTGAGCCCCTGTACCAGTGTACACTAGGTACCCAGGGCATTGGTGTATCTAAGGCCTGCCAGGGGCTGAAGCATGTATTATGCCACCCCTAGCTTGGCCTAACAAATTTGACACAACTGGCTGATCACTCAGCTGGGGTAAGTTGGTGTAACCACCTCTTACTTAGGTGTAGTATACCTATACCTAACCTTAAATGGGACACATGGTAACCTATAAGTCACTCCTATGGCAGGCCTTGACAATCCTGAAGGCAGAGTGCTTGGTTCCATGTGAGATGGTGCTCTGGCATGAGCTGAGCCTGTCTGCAGTGGTCGGAACAACTTCCTTCGACCGTTTCCAGATATCGTCATACCATATACTCTTAAGTGCATTATGAACCTCGCGGTTAAATGCTATCTTTGGTTTGGCTTTATCAAAACATGTCGAGTAAGGTGTCATACGAATTGGAATACTAACCCCTCGCCAATTCTGGCGACGGGGTTAGCATTCCACCCTTCTAGAGGGACACGACATGTACAGTACCTGAAACCCGGGTAAAATCAGACATAGCCTCAGCTCCACAAAATGGATGCTGCCACCACAGACACAAGTCTGCCCTCCTGCTGCTGGGAGTCCTTCCAGCTTGGGAGACGTGGACAAAGGGTTTCCTGCCAAGGGAGGTGCGAGCACCACCCCAGACAGGATTTTGTGTATTGGTCAGGTAGGGCTTGAAAGAAACCAGACATGCCTGAGGGTCACAAGGAGCCTCGGTGCATATGCCAGTTCAATCCGGTCCTGGGGCACACCAGCCCCGGACCTGGGGCGAGCTGGACAAAGGATTGGGACCACCCCCCTTCCTGGTCCCACCCCCCTTCCTGGTCCCACCCTTAGGGAGGGACCTAGCAGGTAGTCCGGCCCCTAGAATCCGCTTAAAGGTAGGAGCTGTGTCCTAAGATTTCAGACATCCTGGAATCAACTTACTACAAAGAAGAAGACGGGAACTTCAACGCTCTGCTGCACAGAGGACTGAAGGAAATCTCCCCTATGGTCAGGGAGTGACCATCTTGCTAACGCAAGCACCAACCAGCTATTCAATGTCTGCTTTGCCGCCACCTCCCGCCCGAGCCCGAGCCCAGAGCCCAACAAGACCTGGACCTCCAGACCTCTCACAGCCCGATCCACAGTCCCTGCAAAGAAGGAACCCGTGGAGGCACCGAGACACGTGGAGCCAGCCATCTTGGAAGACCGATGACAAGCTGCAAGTGCAACGACAGAGGCTCCCTCCGAGTTGTGCTTTGGGTCCTGAGAAGCCCAACCACCGAGCAGCATCTGCACCAAAGGTGAGCCCTCCAGCATCTCCGCGATCTGCGTGGGGCCCCTCTGCACTTTGCATCTCAACGCGCCTGCCCGGTCCATGGCCCGTTGGCTAGTGGCCATTTTGGTGACCTATTTTGAAATCAACGATGCTGGTCTGGTTGCTCCCGACTGGCCCTAGCTGCTCTCCAAAAGAGCAGCCCCTCTGACCTTGCTGGTCAGAACAATCAGCTTTCCTCTCTTTCCACGACTCCTGCTTTTGCCAAGGCTTGTTTGCTTCTTTCGAGTCGCCGACACCGCCGACAGCGAGAGCCGGCGTGGGACAGCTCGTGAACCGACTCCTGGGCGTCGTCGACCTTCAGGGACCACGTGGCTGCGGAGACAAGCTACACCTAACCACCTGTTTGCACCCGACATCTCCTGGTACCTACCTGGTGCCACGCCGGTCACTGGCTAGTGACTGTGAACACTGTCCCCTCTGCTTTCAGGTCTTCTACAACTCCGATCCACTCTTGGATCCACCACATCTCTTCTGGACCGACCGCCTGCAGCATCTTTGTCATCAGGCTCCATTGTATCGATAGAAGAAACCCAACGCACTTCGAGACCTATGCACCCGCTTCCTGTGGGTGAGGTAAAGCTGGCACTCCGGTGCCCAAGTGTAGAGAAACATCTCCTTGTAGGCCCAGCGATTCTAGAGGCCCTAGGCCTTTTTCCTTTCCTGTTCGTGGTACTTATACCACTATTTTAGTATATGGTTTGAGTGGCCACCAGGGCCCATCCATATAAAGTGCAACTTCTGTATATTATAACACTGTCTTGTTTAACGATTTGTGCTCCTGTGCTCATAAAGAGTCTAGGGGATACTTTGAGAAATAAATACATATATATTTTGAATATATATCTGTGTGGTGTCCTTTCATTGGTATAAAGGGGGGTTGCAATTGGTAAAACAGCCTGCTTAACACGCTTTAACGAGTTTAGCCTCAAAGACTGCTTAGCCTACGCTACCACTAGGGCAGCTAGTCCGAAAAGGTTGACTTACAACCACACCATAAGGGTTGTTTGGCATGGTACAAGGTGGTCACTTTAACTAGTGAACATCATATACCAGGCCAACTTCTCACATTGGTGAGCAGCGGTTGGATTTGAGCTTGCTGTGTTTTACCATTGTAATCTCTTGGTTACCAATTGAAAGATCACATAGGTACCTGTAGGTACATATAAAACAAGATAGATATACTTAAGTTCTACTGAACTTAGTTGTTGTAGAGCAAAGGGAGTAGCACACCCTGACTACAACTACTAGATAGGTTTAGTAGGAAAACCCAAGTGTAGGTAGATTGCAACACATCCACCCACACTTAAGAGCAATGGCTGGGGCAGAGGGGTCCAATGTACCCATCTCTGTTGAGAGTGACCCCCAGAGGGCACCATCCATCTTTGCTACCCTAAACCAAAATGAGCTCAGGCAGTTGGCAAATATCAGGGGCCTTAAACAGCCCAAGAACCCTACCTCTGCTGAACTCAGGGAGCTTTTACAAGCTGATGAAGATCAGAAAGCTCTCAAGAAAGCCTCCCAGTTAGGCCCCTTAGGGACTGGAACAGGAGGCCCCCCTTCTGAAGATGCTACTGAGGTACCCCTTTCCAATAGTCACCCCTTAGATGAGAATCATACTACAGAGGATGAGAGTGATAAGGGTACTGATACAGAAGGTAGTGGGGATGAATGGAGAACTAGCCCAGTGCCAAGTGTTATACGTGGCCCAGCTAAACTAAGGCTATTGGGGACTGACAATGGGATCATCCCATTGGATCTCCCCAGTGGACTTAACCAGGGGCTTGGGAGGCAGAGGAATCACTCAGGTGAGTCTAATGCTTCTCATGCCTCTGGAGGCTCTCAAGGTCACTCCAGAAGAAGGATGACCACCCCTCAGAGGAGGGAGCATGAGGCCAGAATGCAGGAAGCTCAGCTGAGAAACAGGAGACAGGAGCTAGAAGTAGCTCTGATGGAAGAGAAACTGAGTAAGGCTAGGCAACCTAGAGAGAGTGGGTCTATACCCACTGGTGGCAGCATTGTCCCTAAGGACAAAGATAGGGTCTTTGACAATAGGAACCTGTCCAAGGTTGTGCCCCCCTACAAAAGTGGGGATGACATCCACAAATGGATGACTGCTCTTGAGAGAGCCTGCAAAGTGCAGCAGGTTCCTGAAGACCAGTGGGCAGCAATCTTATGGCTCTCCTTTGAAGGTAGAGGCAGAGATAGACTCCTCACTGTTAGAGAGGAGGATGTCAGAAACTACAGAGCCCTGAAGAGTGTCCTAGTTGATGGGTTAGGCTTAACCACTGAACAGTACAGGTTAATGTTCAGAGACACCCAGAAGACACAGACTCAGGACTGGTCTGAATACATTGAATGTGCCACTAAGGCTTTGGAGGGTTGGTTGCTGGGAAGTAAGGTATCTGATTATACAGGATTGTACAATTTGATGATGAGAGAACAGATCTTAAATAACTGTCAGAACCAGCAACTGCATCAACACTTGGTTGACTCAGATCTGACCTCTCCCCAAGAATTGGGAAAGAAGGCAGACGAATGGGTCAGAACCAGGGTTAAGCAAAAGAACCAGAACCAGGGCCAAGGGGGTGATCAGAAGAAAACAGACCAAAAGGGTGGAGATCAGAAATCTAAAGACCAGAAGTCTTCAACAGGGCCCCAAACTAGTACTAACGAGGGTGGGTCCCAACCTAAAGGGAAGAAGAAAGAAGGTCCAAAGAAACCCTGGTGCAAATCTTGCAAGAATACAACTCACTGGACTAGTGATTGTAAGAAGGGTGGAGCCCCCAACACTGTTGCCCCTAAGGCACCTGCTCCCAGTACTACTGTTAGCAGTGTTGGTCCCCAGACAAAGGGTGTAGTGGGAATCACTATGGGAACTGAAGGAGATTCTGACTTAGACAGAACCCTGACACAGGCAGTCTTGATCTGTGATGGGGACATGGATTTGTCCCTGACTGTGAGCCCCAGTAACCTGGGCAAGTACAGACAGACTCTTTTCATAAATGAAAAAGTGGCTCAAGCCTACAGGGACACATGTGCCAGTGTCACTATGGTGACACCAGGCTTTGTGGACCCTGGACAGTACATACCAGGTGAGAATTACCTGGTGACCAATGCCAGCAATGCCACTACTTCACATAGTGTGGCAGTTGTTAACTTCTCATGGGGAGGGGTAACTGGCCTCAAAAGGGTTGTGGTTAGTGCAGACCTCCCAGTAGAATGTTTGTTGGGCAATGACCTAGAGAGTTCTCTATGGTCAGAAGTGGAGTACAGGACACATGCAGAGATGTTAGGTATATCACCACATGTCCTTGCTGTGACCAGGTCACAGGCCAAAAAGTGCCTTACTGAACCACAGGTCTTGGATCCTGGAACAATGGACCAAGCACCTACCAAGAAGAAGAACAGGAGGGTTAAGGCTGTGCCTTCCCCCTGCCTCCAAGTGATGATCAGCCTTCCCAGGAAGATGATCTAGAGAACCCTGAAGGAACTGTCCCTGAAGAGCTTGAACCTGATCAGGTTGAGTTTCTGGGGACAGGGGGACCTTCCAGGGCTGACTTGGGGCAGGCTCAGTTATCCTGTCCATCTCTTGAACCCCTCAGACAGCTGGCTGCTGCTGAGGCTGCTGGGAATGCTCAAGGTACCCATAAAGTGTATTGGGATGATGGGCTCCTTTATTCAGAGTCTAGAGACCCAAAAC
Source organism: Triturus cristatus (assembly GCF_964204655.1). NCBI lineage: Eukaryota > Metazoa > Chordata > Amphibia > Caudata > Salamandridae > Triturus > Triturus cristatus. The sequence goes on along the minus strand of NC_140590.1, from coordinate 133,274,304 downwards.
CTGGTGCAACCAGGAGGTTGGTTATACCTCTGTAATTTAGGGGCTTCCTTCTTACCTTGGCCCATGATATTCCTCTAGCAGGACACTTAGGCCAGAACAAGACTTGGGACAGGCTTGTCCCTCACTTTCACTGGCCTCACATGAATGAAGATACCAAGGAGCTTTGTCGCTCCTGTGTAACCTGCCAAGCCAGTGGCAAATCAGGTGGCACAACAAAGGCCCCCCTGATACCACTACCTGTGGTGGGGGTCCCCTTTGAAAGAGTGGGAATAGATATAGTGGGTCCCATGGATCCTCCCACTGCATCTGGGCACAGATTTATACTTGTGGTAGTGGATCATGCCACCAGGTATCCAGAGGCAATTCCCCTTAGGACCACTACAGCTCCTGTTGTGGCCAGGGCCCTGCTAGGAGTATTCTCCAGAGTGGGGTTTCCTAAGGAGGTGGTTTCTGACAGAGGTATCAACTTCATGTCAGGATACTTGACAGCTATGTGGAAGGAATGTGGTGTCAACTACAAGTTCACCACTCCTTATCACCCACAATGCAATGGGCTTGTTGAGAGATTCAACAAGACCCTAAAGGGTATGATCAAAGGATTACCTGAAAAGCTCAGGCGAAGATGGGACATCCTTCTACCCTGCCTTCTGTTTGCTTACAGAGAGGTCCCACAAAAAGGAGTTGGCTACAGCCCCTTTGAATTGTTGTTTGGGCACCCTGTAAGAGGCCCACTGTGTTTAGTGAAGGAAGGATGGGAGTTACCTCTCAAAAAGCCTAAACAAGACATAGTGGACTATGTACTTGGTCTCCGCTCCAGGATGGCTGAGTATATGGAGAAGGCATCCAAAAACCTTGAGGCAAGCCAGGCCTTACAGAAAGCTTGGCATGACCAAAAGGCTGTCTTGGTTGAGTTTCTGCCAGGACAGAAGGTATGGGTGTTGGAGCCAGTGGCCCCAGCAGCACTCCAAGACAAATGGTCTGGACCCCATACAATCCTGGAAAAGAAGGGAGAGGTTACCTACTTGGTGGACCTAGGAACTCCCAGGAGTCCCCACAGGGTACTCCATGTTAACAGGTTAAAAGCATATGTTGACAGGGCAGACATGGGCTTGCTCATGGCTACAGATGAGGGACAGGAGGAAGAGAGTGACCCTCTCCCAGACTTGTTGTCTCAGAACCCTGAAGATGGCTCAGTTGAAGGAGTGACCCTTGGAGGCAACCTCACTGACCATCAGCAGATTGAATGTAGACAGGTTCTACAATCATTTCAACATATGTTCTCACTGATACCTAGTCAAACTGACTGGTGTACCCATGTGGTGGACACTGGTGACAGTCTGCCTGTAAAGAACAAACTTTACAGACAACCTGACCACATCAGGGACTGTATAAAGGCTGAGGTACCCAAAATGCTGGAACTGGGTGTCATTGAACCCTCAGAGAGCCCCTGGGCTAGCCCAGTGGTTCTGGTCCCCAAACCTCACACCAAAGATGGCAAGAGAGAGATGAGGTTCTGTGTGGATTACAGAGGACTCAATGCTGTCACTAGGACAGATGCACATCCTATTCCAAGGGCAGATGAGCTCATAGATAAACTGGCTTCTGCTAAGTTTTTGAGCACATTTGATTTGAGAGCTGGCTATTGGCAAATCAGGTTAGCTGAGGAGTCCAAGGCCAAAACAGCATTCTCAACCCCAGGTGGGCACTATCAATTTTTGGTGATGCCCTTTGGTCTGAAGAATGCACCTGCCACCTTCCAAAGGTTGATGAATCAAGTCCTTACTGGGTTGGATGACTTTTGTGCAGCATATCTTGATGACATTGCTGTCTTTAGCTCCACCTGGGAGGATCACCTGATCCACCTGAAGAAGGTACTTGAGGGTCTGCAAAAGGCAGGCCTCACTATCAAGGCTACTAAGTGCCAGATAGGGCAGAGTAAGGTTGTGTATTTGGGCCACCTTGTAGGTGGAGGCCAAGTTCAACCACTGGAGAGTAAGATACAATCCATCAAGGACTGGTCTCCTCCAACCACCCAGACTCAAGTTCGAGCTTTCTTGGGCTTGACTGGGTACTACAGGAAGTTTGTTAAGAACTATGGGTCCATTGTGACTCCTCTTAATGATCTGACATCCAAGAAGATGCCCAAAAAGGTTCAGTGGACAGTAAGCTGTCAAAAGGCATTTGATGACCTGAAGAAGGCCATGTGCTCTGCACCTATCCTGAAAAGTCCTGACTACTCCAAAGAGTTTATTGTCCAAACAGATGCTTCTGAGTTGGGTGTGGGAGCTGTGCTGTCACAACTTAATGTAGATGGTCAAGACCAACCCATTGCTTTTATTAGCAGAAGGTTGACCCCCAGAGAGAAGAATTGGTCAGCTATTGAGAGGGAGGCCTTTGCTGTGGTGTGGGCCCTGAAGAAGCTGAGGCCATACTTGTTTGGCACTCACTTCAAGATTCAGACCGACCATAAGCCCCTCTTGTGGCTAAATCAGATGAAGGGTGAAAACCCCAAACTGCTTAGGTGGTCCATTTCCCTACAGGGGATGGACTTTACAGTGGAGCACCGGCCAGGTACAGACCATGGGAATGCAGATGGTCTCTCCAGGTACTTCCACTTAGGACATGAAGACGAGACTGGTCAAGGCTAGTTTAATGTCCCTGCGTTTGGGGGGGGGGTTGTGTAGGAGAGTAGGGTCTGCTATCCTATGGTCACCCCAAATTTTTGCTTTTTTGCTTCACTGGTTTTTGACATATTGAGGCTGTGGGCCTGCTAATCAGACCCCCAGCCTGCTGTTCTCTCTAACTAAATTGACACTATGCACCCTAGGTGCATAACCAATTGGAAGTGGATCACCCTGTGAGCCCCTGTACCAGTGTACACTAGGTACCCAGGGCATTGGTGTATCTAAGGCCTGCCAGGGGCTGAAGCATGTATTATGCCACCCCTGGCTTGGCCTAACAAATTTGACACAACTGGCTGATCACTCAGCTGGGGTAAGTTGGTGTAACCACCTCTTACTTAGGTGTAGTATACCTATACCTAACCTTAAATGGGACTCATGGTAACCTATAAGTCACTCCTATGGCAGGCCTTGACAATCCTGAAGGCAGAGTGCTTGGTTCCATGTGAGATGGTGCTCTGGCATGAGCTGAGCCTGTCTGCAGTGGTCGGAACAACTTCCTTCTACCGTTTCCAGATATCGTCATACCATATACTCTTAAGTGCATTATGAACTTCGCGGTTAACTGCTATCTTTGGTTTGGCTTTATCAAAACATGTCAAGTAAGGTGTCATACGAATTGGAATACTAACCCCTCGCCAATTCTGGCGACGGGGTTAGCATTCCACCCTTCTAGAGGGACACGACATGTACAGTACCTGAAACCCGGGTAAAATCAGACATAGCCTCAGCTCCACAAAATGGATGCTGCCACCACAGACACAAGTCTGCCCTCCTGCTGCTGGGAGTCCTTCCAGCTTGGGAGACGTGGACAAAGGATTTCCTGCCAAGGGAGGTGCGAGCACCACCCCAGACAGGATTTTGTGTATTGGTCAGGTAGGGCTTGAAAGAAACCAGACATGCCTGAGGCTCACAAGGAGCCTCGGTGCATATGCCAGTTCAATCCGGTCCTGGGGCACACCAGCCCCAGACCTGGGGCGAGCTGGACAAAGGATTGGGGGTGTAACCACCCCCCTTCCTGGTCCCACCCTTAGGGAGGGACCTAGCAGGTAGTCCGGAGACTAGAATCCGCTTAAAGGTAGGAGCTGTGTCCTAAGACTTCAGACATCCTGGAATCAACTTACTACAAAGAAGAAGACGGGAACTTCGACGCTCTGCTGCACAGAGGACTGAAGGAAATCTCCCCTCTGGTCAGGGAGTGACCATCTTGCTAACGCAAGCACCAACCAGCTATTCAACGTCTGCTTTGCCGCTGCCTCCCGCCGGAGCCCGAGCCCAGAGCCCGACAAGACCTGGACCTCCAGACCTCTCACAGCCCGATCCACAGTCCCTGCACAGAAGGAACTCGTGGAGGCACCGAGACACGTGGAGCCAGCCATCTTGGAAGACCGACGACAAGCTGCAAGTGCAACGACAGAGGCTCCCTCCGAGTTTTGCTTTGGGTCCTGAGAAGCCCAACCACCGAGCATCATCTGCACCAAAGGTGAGCCCTCCAGCATCTCCACGATCTGCGTGGGGCCCCTCTGCACTTTGCATTTCGACGCGCCTGCCCGGTCCCTGGCCCGTTGGCTAGTGGCCATTTTGGCGACCTATTTTGAAATCAACAATGCTGGTCTGGTTGCTCCAGACTGGCCCTAGCTGCTCTCCAAAAGAGCAGCCCCTCTGACCTTGCTGGTCAGAACAATCAGCTTTCCTCTCTTTCCACGACTCCTGCCTTTGCCAAGGCTTGTTTGCTTCTTTCGAGTCGCCGACACCGCCGACAGCGAGAGCCGGCGTGGGACAGCTCGTGAACCGACTCCTGGACGTCGTCGGCCTTCAGGGACCACGTGGCTGCGGAGACAAGCTACACCTAACCACCTGTTTGCACCCGAAATCGCCTGGTACCTACCTGGTGCCACGCCGGTCACTGGCTAGTGACTGTGAACACTGTCCCCTCTGCTTTCAGGTCTTCTACAACTCCGATCCACTCTTGGATCCACCGCATCTCTTCTGGACCGACCGACTGCAGCATCTTTGTCATCAGGCTCCATTGAATCGATAGAAGAAACCCAACGTACTTCGAGACCTATGCACCCGCTTCCTGTGGGTGAGGTAAAGCTGGCACTCCGGTGCCCAAGTGTAGAGAAACATCTCTAGTGTCTGTGTTTTGAATCTTAAGATCGTTTTCCATCCAGAAGACCCTTTCTGCAGTAACTTTTTAACTTTTACGCACCCATTGAAAACCTATGGGAGCACGCGTGTAACTTTCCTCACTGCACACGCGACCCGTCGACCTCCTGGTCACTAACTGAAGTTAGCTCCTTGTAGGCCCAGCGATTCTAGAGGCCCTAGGCCTTTTCCCTTTCCTGTTCGTGGTACTTATACCACTATTTTAGTATATGGTTTGAGTGGCCACCAGGGCCCATCCATATAAAGTGCAACTTCTGTATATTATAACACTGTCTTGTTTAATGATTTGTGTTCCTGTGCTCATAAAGAGTCTAGGGGATACTTTGAGAAATAAATACATATATATTTTGAATATATATCTGTGTGGTGTCCTTTCATTGGTATAAAGGGGGGTTGCAATTGGTAAAACAGCCTGCTTAACACGCTTTAACGAGTTTAGCCTCAAAGACTGCTTAGCCTACGCTACCACTAGGGCAGCTAGTCCGAAAAGGTTGACTTACAACCACACCATAAGGGTTGTTTGGCATGGTACAAGGTGGTCACTTTAACTAGTGAACATCATATACCAGGCCAACTTCTCACAAGGTCCCTCCTTGGCAAAGGCAGGCTCGGGCCAGTGGCACAGCTCCTCTGGGGATGCCGGTCCAGGCCGATGGCAATGACGAAGGTCTCAGGCTGCAAGAGGGCACACGCACACAGCGTCGCTAAGACTCACTTAAGCTTCGGGTGTACACGATCACAGTGCAATCCTCACAAAGGTCTAAGGCTGCACGAAGCACATGCACACAGCGTTACTGAGACTTGCTTGAGCTTCGGATGTACACAGTCACAAGACAATCCTCACGGGGGTCTCAGGCTGCACGAAGCACACACAGCGTCACTGAGACTCACTTGGACTCTGGGTGCACACGGTCACAGGACAATCCTCACAAAGGTCTCAGGCTGCACAAAGCACACACACACAGCATCGCTGAGACTCACTTTGACTCCGGGTGCACACAATCACAGGGCAGTTCTTAAAAAGGTCTCAGGCTGCAAAAAGCACACGCACACACCGTTACTGAGACACACCTGGTAACTTTTATGTTCCTGAGTTTCCACAACAGGGAGCCAGCTTTTCTCTGGCCCTTGGGGACAAGTTACTTCAGGACACAGCACACAGCAAAGTCCTTTCAAGCAGGGGGAAACAGCACACAGCAAAGTCCATTAGCCTCTCCTTGGTGAAAGCAGCAAACTGCAGGCCAGCCCCAGAACACACAGCAAGGTACAGTCCTTTCCTTCAGTCTCTTCAGCTGTTTCTTCCTTGGCAGAGGTTCCTCTTGACCATGAAGTAGTTTCAATCCTTTTCAGTCTTGAACAATCCAATGTTCGGGGGTTTCCGCTCTCATAGTTATACCCCTAAATGTCTTTGAAGGCTTTGTGTTCAGGGGGGCACTGACCCCTGTCTAAACCAGGTCTGGGTGCCTCCTTGCCAGTGACACCTTTTCCCTTTGATAGTGGGGGTCTTGATCCTCAATCAATCAGCAGGCGATGGAGCCATTGTTTTTTGGCGGCAGCCCAGGCCTCTCCACCTCCAGGGGCAACTCCTCCCCCCTACACTCCAGATGCAGGTGAGCCTGTTGCTGTCTCACCTCCTCCCCTGGGTCAAGACATTCCCCAGATCCTATCACTTTCAAATCCAGACAGTCAATCCACAACCAGGCAGAGACACACAGAATTGTTAGAACACAAAAAACAAGCCACTTCTAAAAGTGTGGTTTCTAAACACACAATGCAAAAACCACCTTCACAAAAAGATGTGTTATTAAATTGTGAGTTCAGGCACACTAAACTTCACCCCTCCATCTTAAGCCTATGGGAAGATAGGCTGGAAACATTTTACACAGCCTCCCCATTCTGTCCTATGGGCAAGATGACCTTTCAACAGTGAAAATCGAAATGGAGAGTATTTCACTGTCAGGACATGGTACACACCTCAGTACATGTCCTACCTTTCACATACACTGCACCCTGCTCAGGGGGCTACCTTGGGCCTACCATAGGGGTGTCTGATGTGCATAGAAGGGGAAGGGTAAGGCCTGGCAAGTGGGTGCACTTGTCAGGACAACAAGGCAGTTTAACAAACTACGCGCAGGCACTGCAGTGGCAGGCCTGAGTTCTCTCTTTAGGGCTACTTGTTTGGGTGGCACAATTAGTGCTGCAGGCCCACTAATAGCATTTGCATTACCAGCCCTGGCACACATAGTGCACTTTACTAGGGACTTTACTAGTAAGGCAAACATACCAATCATGGACAACCAATTACCATTACTCTTTATACAGGGAGCACTTGCACTTTGACACTGATCAGCAGTGGCAAAGTGCCCAAAGCATCTAAGTTGGCAACACCAAGTCAGAAAAAAGATCTAGGGGAAAGGCAACAAGTTTAGGGAACTTTAGCCAAACGGGTGAAGTCTAACAGTGATTCATACAGGCACCGTGCAGGACCCTGTGGACTTCGAAGACAACAGAAGAATCTCCCTTGGGGTGAAGGAGTCACTGTAGGAGAGTACGATCTGCCTCTTAAGGTTACCCCCACTTTTTGCTGATGTATCACTGTTTTTGACTTAGACTGACTAGGATCCAGCAATTCAGGAACCCAGACTATCTGCTTCCTCCTGTAAATTGATTGCATGTACCTTAGGTACACTCCAGATTGGATTCCGGGGTACCCGTATCAGTCCCTAGTATATGGTACACCAAGTACCCAGGGCATAGGTACCCCAGAGGCCTCCCAGGGGCTGAAGCATGTATTGTGCCACCCCTGATAGGCCATTCAAAATGACACCACAGGTCTGCTACTGCAGCCTATGTAAGGAGGGGCATGCATCCCTTACTTAGATATAGGTTACCTATATCTATTCTAAATCACCGCACATATAAACCTATCAGCCACCCCTATGGCAGGCCTTATCAATCCTGAAGGCAGAGTGCTGGGTTTTGTGTGAAAGGGTGCCCCTGCATGAGCAGAGCCCCTCTGCAGCCTTCGGAACCTATTCTCCGGGGTTGTCTGTGATGCAGCCAACCATATATACTTAAGTGCATTATAACCTCTCGGTAAATGCTAACTTTAAAACGGCTGATTAGAAACATGTCGTGTTTGGTATCAAGCACCTTGGACTCATACCTCCCCGCCAGTAACTGGTGGGGGAGGTATGATTCCACCCTCCTAGAGGGACTTATGTGGACCACGGGTATACCTGGTACCAGCTTTCTCGACCTGGGCATCACAAAATGGATGCTGCCACCCACAGACACGAGTCTGCCCTCCTGCTGCTGAGCCAAGCTCGAGCAGAGAAAGGCCTGACAATAGGTTTCCTGTCACAGGGAGGTGTGACCACCTCCCAGACAGGCTTTACTGTATTGGGGCTGGGTGGGTGCACTCTCAGAGTGCCAGAAAGTCTGCACTGGGGGCACATTTGGTGTCCCTGTGCATAGTCCATCTCAAACCAGTTCCAGGAGCCATTTGCTCCTGCTCTGGCACGAAACTGGACAAAGGACATGGGTGTAGCCACCCCACTGTCTTGTCCCTCCCCTAGGAGGGTTCCCAGAGTCAGTCCAACCCCTTCCCTGGGTATAAAGTTGGAAACCTGATTACAGGACATTGGATTTTACCTGTGCTAAAGTCTGCAACAGAAACCAAGTACTTTGACGGTCTACACTTCGCTGGATGACAGAAGAAACTCCCCTGCAGGAGCAGGCACCTAGACGCATCTGACCAGTTTGCATCTCCCGAGCTCCTGAGGACTCCAAAGATTTCTGCAACACAGGAGGTGGGTTCCGGAGCATCCCTGAGGTTCATCTGCTCTCTCAGGAATCCTGAGACCAGTATCCCTCATGGGGACCGTGCAACCCGAACCCCTGTGCACCATGTTCTTTTGCAGCAGCATATGGTTTCTGGCAATCCCTGAGGCTGTGCTTTGGAATACGTGTAGTCCCGACCCCGAGCAGCATTTCCACTGAAGATCTCTGGCCTCCACTTCACGAGAGCTCTGTGGGCTGGTGCTTTGTGAATTTGTTCGAGGTCCCCTCACGATCCCTGGTCCTTTGGCCTGTGGGTCCTGGCGAGGGTCACTTTGATTTTCCTTGGGCTTCCCTGGTTGCTCCGGACATGCCCTGACTCCCCATAGCTTGGAGAGTCTCCTGGACCTTGCTGGTCCACACCGTAACCTGTTTCCTCTGCCCACGTGGGTTGCCCTTGCTAAGGCTTGTTGGTGTTCAATCAGGACACTGACCCCTCAGCACTCGACATCCTTTGTGGGACAGCTCACCTCCGGACTTTGGTCATCGTCGACGTCTCCTGGTCCCCGTGGCTGCAGAGTTAAGCATCCTATCTTCACACCTGAAGCACCCGACATCGGTGGGCATTCGTCTACCGAGCCCCTGGTCACCCTGAAGTGACACAGACTCTGTCCCCTTTGCTTTCAGGTTCTTCTCACCTCGGATCCAGGCTTGGATTCCACCGGACACTTTGCATCTTCCCGGCAGCAGCACTTCTTTGCATCACACCATTGAAACCGATGAGGGTTTCCGACACCACTTGACCCCTATGCATCCGGCTCCTCTGGGATAGGTAACATGGGTACCTCGGTACTCACAAGGGTGCTGGCCTTAGAGCCTTCTATGTTCCAAAGGGTTTGCTTGAAGTCCTCTCCGAAGTGTCCTGAAACTGCAGTTTTCAAACCGTGACTTTCCCATAGAGTTGTACGGAGCACGTGTCTGTTTTCCCACACTGCACCCGTCCTCCTTGGGCTCCCTGTGTCACTCCTTTGGGTGGTTCCTTGGGGTCCCAGCAATTCTACGTGCTCTAGGCACTGTTTCTAGTGAACACGTTGTTGTTATACCATTTTTTTAGTATAAGGTTCGGTCTCCCCCTGGAGCCCGCTGTATATTGTGCAATTTATTGCCATTCTATTGATTAAGTATTGGGTGCGTTATGTTCTAATCTCGTATAGAGATTAGCAGAGATTGCTTAGTAATAAATACATATTTTTATATTACACTTGTGTGGTTCTCATTTCATTTGATCACTCAGGAGGTTCTGTTCTGGTACACCAAGCTGCTTTACATTCCTTCAAGACTTAACCTGCAGGCTGCTCTCCATAGCTATCACTAGGATAGCTTTCTTTAAAGGTTATCTTTGACCTAATCACCATAAGGGTCATTTGGACTGGTGCAAGGTGCCCACTTTAATTAGTGGACAGCATATACCAGGCCAACTTCTCACAGTCACTCCCCAGCAAACGCAGGCACCGTAACGCATCTGACCGGCTTGCTGATCCTTAGCTCCTGCTGACTCTGAAGGCTCCAGCAACACAGGAGGTGGGTTTCTGAAGGTCTCCGAGATCGAGCTGCCCTCTTACTAAGTTTGAGGCAGATATCCCTCGTGGGGACCGCATAACCCGTACCCCTGTGCACAGCGTTTATTTGCAGCTGCACATGCTTGTTGTTGTGCAACAATTCCGTGCATTGGGCCATTTGTAGCCCTGACCCCAGCGTATCTTTTCTGAGAAGGACTCCGGCATCCTCGCACTTTGTGCCCTGCTTGCTGGTATCCGTTGAAACCTCCTGAGGTCCCCTCGTGACTCCTGTGCCTTCGGCCAGTGGGTCACTTGAGGGTCAACTGTGCTTTAATTGGACTCCCCTGGTTACTCCAGGCGCCTGCCCTGACTCCCCTTGCTGTGGTGACTCTCCTGGTCCATTCTGGGCCAGATCAACACCGAATTTGACTATCTGTGTTGTTTGCCACTGCCAAGGCTTGTTGGTGCTTCCGCCAGACACCGACCCCTCAGCACTCGACATCCATCGTGGGACAGTTCGCCTCCAGCTCCTTGTTGTCCTAGACGACTCCGGGTCCTCGCAGCTGAAGAGTCAAGATTTGCGTCATCACCTCTGAAGCACCCGACATCGGTGGGCATTCGTCTACCAATCCCCTGGTAAAACTCCAGAGTGACCCAGACTCTGTCCCCTCTGCTTTCAGGCTCTTCTCATCTAGAATCCACGTTTGGATTCCACCGGGCACTTTTCTTACTTCCAGCAGCAGCATTTCTTTGTCGACATCCATAGAGAACAACAAGGGTTTCTGATGCCACATCGTGCCTGGGCACCCAGCTCCTCTGGGATAGGTAACTCTGGTACAAAGGTATCCATGGGTGGGGTGGCTCTTCAAACTCTTAAGTTCCAAGGGTTGTCTTCGTAATCTGCTGGGGAGGGTCCTTAATCTCTGATTTTCCAACCGTGACTTTCCCATTGAATTGTACGGAGCGCGCGTTTGTGTTCTCATACTGCCCCCATCCTCTGTGGGGTCCCAACTCACTCACCTTGGGTGGTTCCTTGGGGTCCCAGCGATTCGACACCTTCTAGACCAGGTTTAGTCCTGAGTCATGGTTCTTATACCACTTATTTAGTATATGGTTTGGTCTCCCCCTGGAGCCCACTGTGTATTGTGCTGCTTACGTTTGATTCTTTGCAGCTGTATTATTTGATTTGTGCTCTATCCTTGTGTAGAGGTTACTAGAGAGTGTTATATATAATAAATACATATTTTTATAACTACTGTGTGGTTTCCCTTTCATTTATTCAATACTATATGGCTGCATTCTGGTAAAACAAGGTGCTTAACATTCCTTCAAGACTTAGCCTGAAGGCTGCTCTCCATAGGTACCACTAGGATAGCTTTCTATGAAGGTTATCTTTGACCTAATCACCATAAGGGTTGTTTGGTACAAGGTGCCCACTTTAATTAGTGGACAGCATATATCAGGCCACCTTCTCACAATAGTTTTTGCAAAAAACTCACTATTGCTTGATAAAGAGTTGTAAATAGTGTATTTACAAACAACTTTGGGCTTCAGTGTTTAACCCCTTCGCCGCGGGGGTAATTCACCCGCGGCGCGGGGGGAGGGCAGCGGTAACGCTGTGCTTGTGACGAGCCCAGCTCGTCATGAGGCACAGTGGAGCTGTGCTCATGACAAGCTGGGCTCATCGCGACTCCGCCCACTGATTGATTCTCCCGCACAGGCAGGGAATGAATTGTGCGTGGGAGTGCCGCGACCGTAATGACGAGCCCAGCTCGTCATGAGCACAGCTCCACTGTGCCTCATGACGAGCTGGGCTCGTCATGAGCATGCAAGCAGTTAAGATGTCAAAAAGTTCTATTAAACTCAAAAAAAAAAAAAAATTGCTAATCAGTTACCAACGTTTTTGGCAGTTTAAAAAATTTGGTTTGTTAGAAAGTTACATAAAACATTTATTGTAAACAATAACTTTATAAATTATGGATGAGTTTTTATTAATGAGCAGCAAGAAATAAGATAAGATTGCTGCTATGGCGAAAGAACCTCAGATTTTACCACCGGGAATTCTGTGCGTGAACTAGTTTCTTGATTTGACATGAAGAAACACTAGACAGAAATTGTGATTTTCACCTACCACTAGTATTTGTACAGAGAATGTTCCTGATTTTCCAGGCAGATGTTAACCACAGCCAGGTCATGGTCCTGGGTGCAGCTTTATTTGAGGTCTTTCATGTGTGAGACCCCACAAAAATGCATTTTTGGCTTGGTAGTTGGGTCTGTGGCCCCTGAGTCGGGTTTGCCAAGTCTGTGTTGGGTTTTCTTCTGAGCTGAGGCAAAGCCGCCTTTCATATTTAAAATGTACTTTAGTCCTCAGAGATGAAAAGAGGTTTTAACTTGTTTATATTTTAACTCAGGAACCTAAAGAGCCTGTGTTTCCCCCGACCCCGCTCTTCTGTGGGACAATTGAGCCTCATTGAAGCCTCATCTGGGATAAGACACTCCACCTGATTTCCTCGTCAGACCAGGTACCTGCCAAGTGCGAGCGGTGGCTAGGCAACCGCACGGTCACCATTCCTCTTGACCTACGATGCTAGCAAGTCAAAGGCCTCACCCCCCCCCCCAGAAACTCCCACCTCTATGCCCACCCCCCGGCTACTTAATGACAGCTGCACAGCATTAGTGACCCTGTGTCGCCCTGGACCTCGCTCTCCTGCTGGATATTCAAGCCTCATTAAAGCTTCATCTGGGACAAGACACTTCACCTGATCGACACCCCTGATTCACTCCCCACCCAAGCTACCTGCCCAGCGCAACCGGATGCTAGGCAACCACCCTGCCGCCAATCCTCTCACCCTACGATCCTAGGACATCACAGACCTTGCCCCCCAGGCCTGCCCACCATCCTGACCACTCCCCCAGGCTACTTAATGCCGATCGCTGCATGGCCGCTGCTGCACCCGCTCTCCCAAAGACTCTGAAGGAGCTTTTCACTGCCTCCACTGCAACTTCACCTGCGACTCCATGGAATCACAGGTCCCTACAAAGACCACTGACCACCAACCCAAACTACAATGCATGCTAATCAACTTCTCCTCCCTGACCAAGCATGCCATCGAACTCTGGGACACCATATCCACCACCAACTCCAACGTAGTGCTCCTCACAGAGACCTGGCTCAAGGACTCCTCAGCCCCCGACATAGCCACCGTCACTCCAACTGGCTACAAAATGACCCACAGGGACAAGCCAGGCAGAGCCGGAGGAGGTATTGCCATCATCCACAAGGACACCATCAGGCTCATCACCTCCGATGACCCGACTCACCTGGCATGGAACACATCAACTTCCACCTCTACACAAACGCCAGTTCAACTGTCAGAGGTACCCTCGCCTACAGCCCACCAAAGCCCTGACCCTCCCTTCTGCAACACCTTTTCTGAAATCATCGCCCCCCTCGACTTAGAATCCAGACATTACTCTTCCTCGGCGACCTCAACTTCCACCTCGAAGACCACTAAGACACCAACTCGGCCACCCAGCTAGACTCCATGTAGAACCTGGGCCCTCAAACAGATTGTTACCAACCCCCACATATCGCCAGCCACACCCTCCACCCCATCTTCACGTCCCCACCACCCGCTGAAGCTGGAACACCATTGCTGAATCCCAATGAATGACCACCGTCAACACCACCGCCCTCCACACATCCGACGACATCAATCAAGCAGCCGCCCACCTATCTGAATAGATCACCAGGAGCGACGACTCCATCACTTCCATCCAAACCCTCAGCAACAGAAGAACCAACAAGCAATGCCAACTGGTTCACTCCCAAACTTAAAGCAGTAAAACGAAAATGCAAACCTCTGGAAAGATGCTGGCAAACCAGCAAAGACCCAGGTAACCACATAGCTTTCAAGACAGCCCGCAAATCCTACCACCACGCCATCAGAGAAGCAGAGAAAAGCTTCATTCGCCACCCGCCTCCAGTCCACCAACTGCAGCAAGAAACTATCACACATTGTCAAAGAATTCTCCTCCCCAGACTTCATCGAAAACACCATCCAGCCCTCCCAGTCCATCTTCAACTCAATAGCTGACTTCTTCCACACCAAAATTGCCAACATCTACAAAAACTTTGAACCCCCAACTGCTGCAGGCAGACTTTCCCGCTCCTCCCATCAACCTCCCGCCCTACATCCTGACCAACTGGACACCTCTCTCCACCGAAACCACAACATCCATCATGTCCTCCATCCATTCCGGAGCTCTGACCAACTGACCCCTGCCTTCAACCTCAGACACAAAGAAATTGGCCCCTGCTCACCAGCATCATCAACTTCACATTCAGCTCTGCCATCTTCCCAGAAATCTGGAAGCACTCCGAAGTCAAACCCCTCCTGAAGAAACCCACAGCGGACCCATCTGACCTCAAGTACTACCGCCCCAATTTGCTCCTCCAATTCCAAGTCAAGGTACTAGAGAAAGCCTTCAACCGCCATCTCACAGACTATCTGGAGTCCAACCAGCTGCTCGACCACTCCCAATACGGCTTCCGCTCAAACCACAGCACACAAACCGCCCTGATAGCTGCAATGGACAATGTCAGAGTCATCTTTGACCGTGGCGAGTTAGAAGCCCTGATCCTCCTCCACCTGTCAGCGGCCTTCACCACCCTCTCCCACCACCTCCTCATCCAAAGACTTTACCACATCAGCATCTATGCCAACGCCCTCAAGTTGCTATCTAATTTCCTCACCAGATGCACTCAAAGAATCCCTCTCCCGCCGTACACCTTTGACCCCAAGAGCATCATTTGCGGCGTACCCCAGGGCTCCTCACTCAGCCTCACACTGTTCAACATCTACATGACTCTGCTGGCACCCATCACTTGCAGCCATGGTCTCAACATTATTTCCTATGCAAACAACATCCAGCTTATACTCTCCCTCACCGAAGACACTGACACCACCAAAGCGAACTTCCAGAACGTCATGCCCGACGTCAAGACTGGATGAGAGCCAACTGCCTCAAACTCAAAAGTGACAAAACCGAAGTTCTCCGCTTTGGAATACCCCGCTCACTGTGCGACGACTCTTGGTGGCTCTCCGCCCTTGGATCAGCACCCACCCCCACCACCAACGCCCACGACCTCCGAATCATCCTCGACAGCGAGATCTCCAAAAGACAAATGTCAACTCGGTTGCCTTCATCTGCTTTAGCACCCTCAGAATGCTCCAAAAAGTCTCCAGATGGATCCCAACAGACAACAGAAGAACCGTCACCCAATTCCTCATCACCAGACGACGACTATGGGAACGCTCTCTATGTCGGAACCACCACCCTCCACCACCCTCCTCCTCAGGTGCCTCCAACAAATCGAGAACGCAGCAGCAAGAATCATCCTAGACCTCCCCAGATGATCCCACATCACCCCCACCTCCTTACCCTGCACTGGGTCCCCTTCAAGAAGAGATGCCACTTCAGGCAGCTCATGCACGCCTACAATGCCCTCCACAACACAGGAACAGAATACTTGAACAACCGCCTGAGCTTCCACCAGCCCACCAGCCACATGCGGTCTGCCTGCCTGGCCCTCGCCACCAAACCCCAGCATCTATCAAGCCCAAGGTGGAGGACGCTCCTTCTCCCACCTCACAGCCAAAGCCTGGCTGTTCGAGTAGCTGCCCCATATGCAGCGCCTGGATACCACTTGGGGTGATTAGCTCACTTGACCAGTACTGATTGATTTATTGAAAGATATAAAGTGACTGATTTACACAGAAAGTAGTAAATCCGAACCAGTGGAGTAACAATAGCCCCGCAGCCCCCGTGGTGGGGGGGTGCTCCCGAACTCTAGGGGACCCCTCAGGCACTGTGGATGGTGGACCCCTCGCCTGGGAGTTCCTGACTGGGGCCGGAACTGAGGGGGCCCCCTCCATGTACTTTGCAGGGGAGGGCCATCAGGTTTTGTTACGCGCCTGATCTGAACACCTAGAAATGTCTTCTATGACCGAGTGTTGATTTATTCTTTTTTGGAATTCACAACCATTGGCAGGAGTAGGCTGTGCCAGTTGCAGGTTCCCAGGCCAACTACTGGTAATGCAATGTGACATTTTCGTCATATAATACTTTGTACGTTACTCTTCCCAGAATGCTGATTTTACGCACAGTACATTTCCGCACTGGGAATGGTCATTTTGCAGGTGGACTTTTTTCTCCAGGTAGAAAATACTTTCTCTGGAGAAACCCCTTCACCCCATAAAAATTAGGGGTGTTTGCACCCTTCCCATCCTGGTAATAGATTTACTCAAAATCATTGCTGGAGCAAATGTGCAACCAGTGGCTGGCGTTCCCAATCTCTGAATGCAAATAATGTTTGATCCGCCCACTCCACACTCCTTGCATGAGGTCGACTAATGCGCAATTGTACAAAGTTGTGGCGTACAATTGTGCAGTAGTATATGCTGGGTATTTTTGGGTGAATTCTTGACAAACATACATTTCTGGCTTCAAATGTGTCTATCTTAGTTGGGTCCACAATGTCACTATAGCATGGGATAGAGAATCTCAATGTAAACATCAAAGTTCCTTTTTGCTGATTTTATTTTTTGGGGGGGCGAGGGATGTGTGACGTAGACCATCAGGACAAAGGACCACAACATCCTGCTGGTACTTGTATGCTTTGTATTTCACAGCTCTACTGGATACCAGCCCTCATTGCACTCACAGAGTCCAACCCACTCCAGAAAGTTTGGGTTATTCCACCAGGAAAATATGAAATGGTGGTTTGACAACAAAATTTACCAAAAACATTTATTGGTTATGAAACCATATGCCCAACTAAAAATAAAAATAAAAAGCCAAAAAGCTGCACCAACAGGTGTCCAACTTCTCATGGGTTAGTACGATTACTCCTTGATCATCTCACCCCTCAACCCTGCCACCCACCCGCCTGGTGCTTAAATTTGAGATGCGCACTCCCCGCCCCCGAATCTCCCTGACTAAGATACCCCCCTGTACATGGCTGTGCCCAGCATGGGGTTCTCTCCCTGGATTAGATAGTGGTCCATACTGTACCGATTAAAAATTGTGCCCCTGCGACACACGACAGGCAACCCAGCCGGCCTTTCCGCGCGTGCCGAACTTCTAAGATTGCACAGGGAAGGGTGATGATGATGGCCATAATCATGGCGGCGAACAGCAGGCCCACAGCGGCACCTGGGTACAGAGGAGCAAACAATGGAGAGTTATTAAAGGTAAGAACATTAATGTAGAGCCCGCGAGGGACCGGTTTCAAGGTCAGTTTTTATTCACTTTGGTTCTGAAACCTGGTGAAACCCTCCCCACTTAAACTCCTGCTCACACCGGGTAAGACCCTGGGGCAGGGTCAGCAGTGTCATTCTGGTGGGGCATGAGAGTAGGTGAGAGGGTAGGGGTGGGTGTGAAGAGGGGTTGCAAGGGAAGCAGTCATCCAGATTTAAGAGAAGGAGCTAGGAAAGGAAAGGTATGTGCGAGCAGAGTCAGGGGCGGCTCCTCATTGGAATGGAGGAGCGTCACCCCACTTAACTGCCCCCCAAAGTCCCTGGGATGAAAAATAATAGGATAATTCGTTACATTTTTATTTTTCATCCGCCTATCCCGAACAGAGCATCAGGACAGGGCGGGGCTTGCAGTGAGGAGGAGTGGTCGTCAGAGGGCTGCAAATGCACTGTTTAAAGTGCGCATGTTCTTTTGGGCGGCCGTCTTGCGATGGCCATCCACATATGCACACTTTAAACCTCTCAACCCAGCTGTCTTAAGACTTAGTTTGAAAGTTGCTGCAGGCCTCCATAGCGCTGTGGAGCACAGAGACAGGCCTCTCCCTCCAATCAGGGTGCAGCTCTCATGCTGGGAGAGCAACGCTTGAGACCGAGCCTCCTTCATCGGGCACCAGAATGTGCCAGTGTCTCTGTGTGTGAGGAGGCCGTCATTGGTAGAAGCCCAGACCCTCTTCATGAGCTGCCTGATGAGAGGATACTGCAGCGCAGAGTCTGGAAGAAAGCAGCGGTCCTGAGCGCAGAGGAGGAATTCGGTAAGTTTTTAATTATTTAATTTTATTTTGCCCGCGTGCCCGCCTCCCCTCTGCGTAGATGCCAGCTGCCACTGGCAGAAGTACGAGGGAGAGGTGCAGCCTGGGTGCAGGCTGGGTGAGGTTCAAGAGAGGAGTAGTTCAGAGGCTTGAAGAGATTTAGACATTGAGATACAGGCATGGCAAGGTAGAGGCAGGCAGAGGTGTAGAGAGGAAAAGGGGCAAGCAGTGAACGATGTGGTCAGGGAGAAGTGTCGGGGGAGAGTTACGTCCTGTGAGAGGTACAGGCAGGGAGTGGTGCAAGCCAGAGGTGTTGTAAGGCATGGGCACAGTGGACTCTGGGCTTGGCCACAGCCTTCCAGGGTTGCCCTGATAGAGCCAGCTCTGTTCTGCACAGTCGTGCCCTGATGACCAAGAATAATTCTTAAACACATTATTTTAGATACCACTCTCCTTTAAATTATTTTTAATGAGGGTGATGTGTGACAGTCTATTACAAACATTTTGCAGAGAAATGTTGTGTTTATGTTTTATGCAAGGGTCATAAACATTATTTGTTTTAAATCGCAACAGGGCCTCACATTTGAGAAATGGGAGGGTGTCACAGAGATTACTTGCAGTAAAATATTACAAAATTGAAAACACGCCTCGATCCCTGGATATTAGATGTAAACACATTTCGTATTTTAAGGCGTGCGCCTGAGCACTGTCAGTGACCTGGACAAAGAGGGCGTAAAAAAGCTGAAATTGGATCATAAATTCAAAGCTGGTCCGAGAAGCAGGCACATGTGGGCACCAGGCCCGGTTCTAGAAGGGGGGGGGGGCAGGTGGGCCAGGCCCACCCAAACATGAGCCTGGCCCATTCAAACATGAGCCTGGCCCACCCAAACATGAGCCTGGCCCATCCAAACATGAGCATGGCCCACCCAAACATGAGCCTGGCCCACCCAAACATGAGCCTGGCCCATCCAAACGTAAGCCAGGCCCACCCAAACATGAGCCTGGCCCATCCAAACATGAGCCTGGCGCACCCAAACATGAGCCTGGCCCATCCAAACATGAGCCTGGCCCACCCAAACATGAGCCTGGCCCATCCAAACATGAGCCTGGCCCACCCAAACATGAGCCTGGCCCATCCAAACATGAGCCTGGCGCACCCAAACATGAGCCTTGCCCATCCAAAAGTAAGCCTTGGCCCTCGGTGTGACGGCGCAAAGGCCAATACAAAATGTCACCTTTAATTTAAAACGTTACTCGTAACGTTGTTTTCCATCCTATTCTGGAAGTTGCGTGATTGGGCCTGGGCTCTTCTCACATCCATTCCCAATCACCCAACTCCTCCTTGTAGAAAGGTTGGCTGTGCCGTGCATGAACAATAGGGGCATGGCGAAGGGTACACATTCTTTGGCACCGAGTAACGTTTGCCCACTGTCCTGCTGCTGTGTGGATATTTCCTTTACACCTTGACCACTGCAGCTGCTTATCAGATCAGGCTGTGACACAAGGAGTAGATAAGAGAATGTGTTGCTATTTGTTTTTATTTTTTAAATCTGCACAGGCCCAACAAGGCATATACAAGGCATATACTTTGTGTATGCTTCGTTTATATTGTTGTTATCATTATCATGGCCATGGATGCAAGGCAACAATAAACATGTCCAGATAACTGGTGATTAATGATCCTGCTGGAGAGCAATCCTTTGCCTGCTGGTAGTTTTGAAATGCAGATAAGCTGTATTTTATACGGATAGCTCAGTGGGTTACTGCCTTTGTCACAGAGATTCTTGTGTAAAAAGAGTTTGGGCCGATATACATTTTTATTAGTAAAGCCAACCCCCAACACTGGGGTATGCTTTAAATCCTGAGTTTGTGCTTCCCCAGACCAAACTCTCTTAGAATATACTGCCCACCAGTATGGATGACATGTGATTCCTACGCCTTGTAATCCTCATTGGTTTATGTGGCATTCCCGATAGACTGATTTACATACTTGTATGATTTATTGTCTCTGTATAATGTGTGCGTGGTGTAAAGTACTGTGACCCCCTACACTGATATGAGTAGCGCTATACAATAAATGAAATGCATATGAGAGAGGCTACGGAGAGATGAATGGCACTGTTGGAGGGTGGTAGTAACGGTATCTGCGGAGAAAGAGGTAATTGTTGGGGCGCCAAAAAAGACTTTTGCACCAGTGCTAAAGCCGGCCCTGTCATGGCCTTTCTGGTTTTATTTAATTAGCAGTCCAGTCATTATGGTAACTGTGGAACGTATTAAAGGGTGTGCTTATTATATTTACTGCTATAGTCAATGTTTTAAGTTTGAAGGTGATTTTACAATTTTTTTTATGGGAATAAGGCAAGTTGAGCTGGATGGTGGCTGGTGCACAGGTGAGGGATGGTGCAAAAGTGGATAATCGGGCCTGGAAGTACTTGTGTTGAAGCCAGGCCTGCTGGAATTTGAGGGTTTGCACTTAGGTCCAGACATTGCTCTTACTTTCAAATAACTCTCCACATGCTCTGTATACACACACAATCGACCCGTTGTATCATGGTGACTGTTTGCAAGTAGATTAGGCCTGGGCTAAAAATCAGTTCATTTTCGCGTTCCGCGGAAAGCGCGAAAATTTCAAAATTTCCGCATTCCGCAGCTTAGCAATAATTTGTTTCTTGCTCGCGCTGTAAAATAATACATTCTCGTGTGCGCGCGATCGCCTTACCTGAATCCCCGCGTTCGCCAACAAGTTTTCCCGATCCGGTCGCGTTCTCCACGAGATGTTGGATTGTTGGTAGCCATTTGCGCTGTCTCGCGACAGTTCGCGCACGCAGTAACGTCATGTGTCGCGCGATCACGTCTTTCTTCTCGCGATCATGCACCGCGAGACAAGTGAAAACAAGATGGCCGTGCCCGCGAGCAACCGCATGGGTAAGTTGGTGAGCCGCGACCACGCAGAAAATACCGCGAACGGGCGGGAAAAAAACTTCCGCATCTTCGCGATATTTCCGCGTGTTTGCGGAGATTTTTAACATTTTCGCGATAATTTGCGAAAGTGAATTTCGCAAATTCCGCCCACCCCTAAAGTAGATATGATGTAATCTAGGGCTTGTAGGCTACCACAAGAAGCGAAAAATTGGGCCCGCAGTGACCCACCCAAATGCATCCTTAGCCCACCCAAAAAATAATTCCTGGTGGGCACAGGGAGAGCTGAGGGTGAGAAAGGCATGGGCTTTGAGAGTTGAGGGTATGGAGAGACAGGGCCTGGGGAGGTTTAGACAGGGAGCAGTACACACAGGAAGAGACAGTGCAAATATAGCAGCAGGTAGAAGTGGGACAGGGAAGGGACCGCTGGGAGTCGGACAGGCCGGGTGCGAGCTGGGAAATGTATGGAGAGGGAACGGTCCGGGGCCGGGGGCGTCCGAATGGGGGGAGGTCCGGGCAGGGGGAAGTGCAGACAGGCAAAGGTTCAAACTGAGAGAATTACAGGCTGGATAGGGGCAGACAGGGGGAGAGTCAGAGGCAGACAAAGTTATGAGACATGGAGAGAAGTAGGGGCAGTCAGGAGTAGAGGCAGAGAGAGGTGCACACACTCACAGGCAAAAGATTAGGCAAGTAGAGGTGCAGTCATAGAGACATGGAGGAAATGTGCCGCATTGCAATAGTTCGAGGAGAGAGGTGCACGCGGGGAGAGGTGCACGCAGGGAGAGGTGCACGCGGGGAGAGGTGCACGCGGGGAGAGGTGCACGCGGGGAGAGGTGCACGCAGGGAGGTGCAGACAGATTTGTTTTATTTCTTTATTGGCATTTAGAGCATCTCCTCATTATGGAAGGTGTGGGGGCATTTTAGGAGAGCAACGGAATTCACGAGTTAGCAGTGCAGGCTTGGGCAGTTACGGGGGGCGCGGCATAAAGAGGTACGGGCAGGGAGGTGCCATACCAGACAGCTGTGGCCAAGGAAAGGTATGGGGAAGCTTTAGGAGCAGGGGAGAGGTGCAGATAGGAGTGCAGACTGACAGGTGTGCAGGCACAGAGAGACAGGTTCAGGAAAGGTGCAGACTGGCAGAGGTGTAGGCATGGAGAGAGGCGGTGGGAGAGAGGTGTGGGAAGGGCACAGAGTGACAGGTCTGGGAATGGAGGAAACATGCAGGAAAAGCTACACACAGGGAGAGGTACAGGCAGGGAGAGGGGAGAGCATGGAGAGGTGAGAGGTGAGAGCAGGGAGAGGTGTGAGCAGGAAGAGGTACAGGCAGGGAGAGGTACAGGCAGGGAGAGGGGAGAGCATGGAGAGGTGAGAGGTGAGAGCAGGGAGAGGTGTGAGCAGGAAGAGGTACAGGCAGGGAGAGGTGAGAGCAGGGAGAGGTGTGAGCAGGAAGAGGTGAGAGCAGGGAGCGGTGTGAGCAGATAGAGGTGTGAGCAGGGAGAGGTGTGAGCACTGAGCAGGGAGAGGTGTGAGCAGGAAGAGGTCAGAGCAGGGAGCGGTGTGAGCAGGGCGAGGTCAGAGCAGGGAGAGGTACAGGTGGGGAGAGGTGTGAGCAGGGAGAGGTGTGAGCAGGGAGAGGTTTGAGCAGGGAGAGGTGTGAGCCCTGAGCAGGGAGAGGTGTGAGCAGGAAGAGGTCAGAGCAGGGAAAGGTACAGGCAGGGAGAGGTGAGAGCAGGGAGAGGTGTGAGCAGGAAGAGGTGAGAGCAGGGAGAGGTGTGAGCAGGGAGAGGTGTGAGCAGGGAGAGGTGAGAGCAGGGAGAGGTGTGAGCAGGGAGAGGTGTGAGCAGGGAGAGGTGAGAGCAGGGAGAGGTGAGAGCAGGGAGAAGTGTGAGCAGGAAGAGGTGAGAGCAGGGAGAGGTACAGGCAGGGAGAGGTGAGAGCAGGGAGAGGTGTGAGCAGGGAGAGGTGAGAGCAGGGAGAGGTACAGGCAGGGAGAGGTACAGGCAGGGAGAGGTGAGAGCAGGGAGAGGTGTGAGAAGGAAGAGGTGAGAGCAGGGAGAGGTGTGAGAAGGAAGAGGTGAGAGCAGGGAGAGGTACAGGCAGGGAGAGGTGAGAGCAGGGAGAGGTGTGAGCAGCAAGAGGTGAGAGCAGGGAGAGGTACAGGCAGGGAGAGGTGAGAGCAGGGAGAGGTGTGAGCAGGGAGAGGTGAGAGCAGGGAGAGGTGTGAGCAGAGAGAGGTGTGAGCAGAGAGAGGTGAGAGCAGGGAGAGGTGTGAGCAGGGAGAGGTACAGGCAGGGAGAGGTGAGAGCAGGGAGAGGTGAGAGCAGGGAGAGGTGAGAGCAGGGAGAGGTGAGAGCAGGGAGAGGTGTGAGCAGGGAGAGGTGTGAGCAGGGAGACGTGAGAGCAGGGAGAGGTGTGAGCAGGAAGAGGAGAGAGCAGGGAGAGGTGTGAGCAGGGAGAAGTGAAAGCAGGCAGAGGTGTGAGCAGGGAGAGGTGAGAGCAGGGAGAGGTGAGAGCATGGAGAGGTGAGAGCAGGGAGAGGTGTGAGCAGGGAGAGATGAGAGCAGGGAGAGGTGAGAGCAGGGATAGGTCTGAGCAGGGAGAGGTGTGAGCAGGAAGAGGTGAGAGCAGGGAGAGGTACAGGCAGGGAGAGGTGAGAGCAGGGAGAGGTGTGAGCAGGAAGAGGTGAGAGCAGGGAGAGGTACAGGCAGGGAGAGGTACAGGCAGGGAGAGGTGAGAGCAGGGAGAGGTGTGAGAAGGAAGAGGTGAGAGCAGGGAGAGGTACAGGCAGGGAGAGGTGAGAGCAGGGAGAGGTGTGAGCAGGAAGAGGTGAGAGCAGGGAGAGGTACAGGCAGGGAGAGGTGAGAGCAGGGAGAGGTGTGAGCAGGAAGAGGTGAGATCAGGGAGAGGTGTGAGCAGAGAGAGGTGAGAGCAGGGAGAGGTGTGAGCAGGGAGAGGTGTGAGCAGAGAGAGGTGAGAGCAGGGAGAGGTGTGAGCAGGAAGAGGTGAGAGCAGGGAGAGGTGTGAGCAGGGAGAGGTGAGAGCAGGAAGAGGTGAGAGCAGGGAGAGGTACAGGCAGGGAGAGGTGAGAGCAGGGAGAGGTGGGAGCAGGAAGAGCTGAGAGCAGGGAGAGGTGTGAGCAGGAAGAGGTGAGAGCAGGTAGAGGTGTGAGCAGGGAGAAGTGAAAGCAGGCAGAGGTGTGAGCAGGGAGAGGTGAGAGCAGGGAGAGGTGTGAGCAGGGAGAGGTGTGAGCAGGGAGAGGTGTGAGCAGGAAGAGGTACAGGCAGGGAGAGGTGAGATCAGGGAGAGGTGTGAGCAGGAAGAGGTAAGAGCAGGGAGAGGTGTGAGCAGGGAGAAGTGAAAGCATGGAGAGGTGTGAGCAGGAAGAGGTGAGAGCAGGGAGAGGTACAGGCAGGGAGAGGTGAGAGCAGGGAGAGGTGTGAGCAGGAAGAGGTGAGAGCAGGGAGAGGTGTGAGCAGGGAGAGGTGTGAGCAGGGAGAAGTGAGAGAAGGGAGAGGGGTGAGGAGGGACATGTGAGAGCAGGGAGAGGTGTGAGCAGGAAGAGGTGAGAGCAGGTAGAGGTGTGAGCAGGGAGAAGTGAAAGCAGGCAGAGGTGTGAGCAGGGAGAGGTGAGAGCAGGGAGAGGTGTGAGCAGGGAGAGGTGTGAGCAGGGAGAGGTGTGAGCAGGAAGAGGTACAGGCAGGGAGAGGTGAGATCAGGGAGAGGTGTGAGCAGGAAGAGGTAAGAGCAGGGAGAGGTGTGAGCAGGGAGAAGTGAAAGCAGGGAGAGGTGTGAGCAGGGAGAAGTGAAAGCATGGAGAGGTGTGAGCAGGAAGAGGTGAGAGCAGGGAGAGGTACAGGCAGGGAGAGGTGAGAGCAGGGAGAGGTGTGAGCAGGAAGAGGTGAGAGCAGGGAGAGGTGTGAGCAGGGAGAGGTGTGAGCAGGGAGAAGTGAGAGAAGGGAGAGGTGTGAGGAGGGACATGTGAGAGCAGGGAGAGGTGAGAGCAGGGAGAGGTGTGAGCCGGGGGAGGTGAGAGCAGGGAGAGGTGTGAGCAGGGAGAGGTGTGAGAAGGAAGAGGTGAGAGCAGGGAGAGGTACAGGCAGGGAGAGGTGAGAGCAGGGAGAGGTGTGAGCAGGAAGAGGTGAGAGCAGGGAGAGGTGTGAGCAGGGAGAGGTGTGAGCAGGGAGAGGTGTGAGCAGGGACAGGTGTGAGCAGGGAGAGGTGTGGGCAGGGAGGGGTGTGAGCAGGAAGAGGTGAGAGCAGGGAGAGAAGAGAGCAGGGAGAGGTATGAGTAGGGAGAGGTGAGTGCAGTGAGAGGTGAGAGGTGTGAGCAGGGAGAGGTATGAGCAGGGAGAGGTGAGAGGAGGGAGAGGTGTGAACAGGGAGAGGTGTGAGCAGAGAGAGGTGAGAGCAGGGCGGGGTGTGAGCAGGAAGAGGTGAGAGCAGGGAGAGGTGAGAGCAGAGAGAGGTGAGAGCAGATGAAGATGTGAGCAGGGAGAGGTAAGAGCAGGGAGAGGTATGAGCAGGGAGAGGTGAGAGCAGGGAGAGGTGTGAGCAGAGAGAGGTGAGAGCAGGGAGAGGTGTGAGCAGGGAGAGGTGTGAGCAGAGAGAGGTGAGAGCAGGGAGAGGTGTGAGCAGGAAGAGGTGAGAGCAGGGAGAGGTGTGAGCAGGGAGAGGTGAGAGCAGGAAGAGGTGAGAGCAGGGAGAGGTACAGGCAGGGAGAGGTGAGAGCATGGAGAGGTGGGAGCAGGAAGAGCTGAGAGCAGGGAGAGGTGTGAGCAGGAAGAGGTGAGAGCAGGAAGAGGTGTGAGCAGGGAGAAGTGAAAGCAGGCAGAGGTGTGAGCAGGGAGAGGTGAGAGCAGGGAGAGGTGTGAGCAGGGAGAGGTGTGAGCAGGGAGAGGTGTGAGCAGGAAGAGGTACAGGCAGGGAGAGGTGAGAGCAGGGAGAGGTGTGAGCAGGGAGAGGTGTGAGCAGGGAGAGGTGTGAGCAGGGAGAAGTGAGAGAAGGGAGAGGTGTGAGGAGGGACATGTGAGAGCAGGGAGAGGTGAGAGCAGGGAGAGGTACAGGCAGGGAGAGGTGAGAGCAGGGAGAGGTGTGAGCCGGGGGAGGTGAGAGCAGGGAGAGGTGTGAGCAGGGAGAGGTGTGAGAAGGAAGAGGTGAGAGCAGGGAGAGGTACAGGCAGGGAGAGGTGAGAGCAGGGAGAGGTGTGAGCAGGAAGAGGTGAGAGCAGGGAGAGGTGTGAGCAGGGAGAGGTGTGAGCAGGGAGAGGTGTGAGCAGGGAGAGGTGTGAGAAGGGAGAGGTGTGGGCAGGGAGAGGTGTGAGCAGGAAGAGGTACAGGCAGGGAGAGGTGAGAGCAGGGAGAGGTGTGAGCAGGAAGAGGTGAGAGCAGGGAGAGGTGTGAGCAGGGAGAGGTGTGAGCAGGGAGAAGTGAGAGAAGGGAGAGGTGTGAGGAGGGACATGTGAGAGCAGGGAGAGGTGAGAGCAGGGAGAGGTACAGGCAGGGAGAGGTGAGAGCAGGGAGAGGTGAGAGCAGGGAGAGGTACAGGCAGGGAGAGGTGAGAGCAGGGAGAGGTGTGAGCAGGAAGAGGTGAGAGCAGGGAGAGGTGTGAGCAGGGAGAGGTGTGAGCAGGGAGAAGTGAGAGAAGGGAGAGGTGTGAGGAGGGACATGTGAGAGCAGGGAGAGGTGAGAGCAGGGAGAGGTGTGAGCCGGGGGAGGTGAGAGCAGGGAGAGGTGTGAGCAGGGAGAGGTGTGAGAAGGAAGAGGTGAGAGCAGGGAGAGGTACAGGCAGGGAGAGGTGAGAGCAGGGAGAGGTGTGAGCAGGAAGAGGTGAGAGCAGGGAGAGGTGTGAGCAGGGAGAGGTGTGAGCAGGGAGAGGTGTGAGCAGGGACAGGTGTGAGCAGGGAGAGGTGTGGGCAGGGAGGGGTGTGAGCAGGAAGAGGTGAGAGCAGGGAGAGAAGAGAGCAGGGAGAGGTATGAGTAGGGAGAGGTGAGTGCAGTGAGAGGTGAGAGGTGTGAGCAGGGAGAGGTATGAGCAGGGAGAGGTGAGAGGAGGGAGAGGTGTGAACAGGGAGAGGTGTGAGCAGAGAGAGGTGAGAGCAGGGCGGGGTGTGAGCAGGAAGAGGTGAGAGCAGGGAGAGGTGAGAGCAGAGAGAGGTGAGAGCAGATGAAGATGTGAGCAGGGAGAGGTAAGAGCAGGGATAGGTATGAGCAGGGAGAGGTGAGAGCAGGGAGAGGTGTGAGCAGAGAGAGGTGAGAGCAGGGAGAGGTGTGAGCAGGGAGAGGTGTGAGCAGAGAGAGGTGAGAGCAGGGAGAGGTGTGAGCAGGAAGAGGTGAGAGCAGGGAGAGGTGTGAGCAGGGAGAGGTGAGAGCAGGAAGAGGTGAGAGCAGGGAGAGGTACAGGCAGGGAGAGGTGAGAGCATGGAGAGGTGGGAGCAGGGAGAAGTGAAAGCAGGCAGAGGTGTGAGCAGGGAGAGGTGAGAGCAGGGAGAGGTGAGAGCAGGAAGAGGTGTGAGCAGGGAGAAGTGAAAGCAGGCAGAGGTGTGAGCAGGGAGAGGTGAGAGCAGGGAGAGGTGTGAGCAGGGAGAGGTGTGAGCAGGGAGAGGTGTGAGCAGGAAGAGGTACAGGCAGGGAGAGGTGAGAGCAGGGAGAGGTGTGAGCAGGAAGAGGTGAGAGCAGGGAGAGGTGTGAGCAGGGAGAGGTGTGAGCAGGGAGAAGTGAGAGAAGGGAGAGGTGTGAGGAGGGACATGTGAGAGCAGGGAGAGGTGAGAGCAGGGAGAGGTACAGGCAGGGAGAGGTGAGAGCAGGGAGAGGTGTGAGCCGGGGGAGGTGAGAGCAGGGGGAGGTGTGAGCAGGGAGAGGTGTGAGAAGGAAGAGGTGAGAGCAGGGAGAGGTACAGGCAGGGAGAGGTGAGAGCAGGGAGAGGTGTGAGCAGGAAGAGGTGAGAGCAGGGAGAGGTGTGAGCAGGGAGAGGTGTGAGCAGGGAGAGGTGTGAGCAGGGAGAGGTGTGAGCAGGGAGAGGTGTGGGCAGGGAGGGGTGTGAGCAGGAAGAGGTGAGAGCAGGGAGAGATGAGAGCAGGGAGAGGTATGAGTAGGGAGAGGTGAGTGCAGTGAGAGGTGAGAGGTGTGAGCAGGGAGAGGTATGAGCAGGGAGAGGTGAGAGGAGGGAGAGGTGTGAGCAGGGAGAGGTGTGAGCAGAGAGAGGTGAGAGCAGGGAGGGGTGTGAGCAGGAAGAGGTGACAGCAGGGAGAGGTGAGAGCAGAGAGAGGTGAGAGCAGATGAAGGTGTGAGCAGAGAGAGGTGAGAGCAGGGAGAGATGTGAGCAGGGAGAGGTAAGAGCAAGGAGAGGTATGAGCAGGGAGAGGTGTGAGCAGGAAGAGGTGAGAGCAGGGAGAGATGAGAGCAGGGAGAGGTATGAGCAGGGAGAGGTGAGTGCAGGGAGAGGTGAGAGGTGTGAGCAGGGAGAGGTGTGAGCAGGGAGAGGTGTGAGCAGGGAGAGGTGTGAGCAGGGAGAGGTGTGAGCAGGGAGAGGTGAGAGCAGGGACAGGTGTGAGCAGGGAGAGGTGTGAGCAGGAAGAGATGTGAGCAGGGAGAGGTGTGAGCAGGGAGAGGTGAGAGCAGGGAGAGGTGAGAGCAGCGAGAGGTGAGAGGTGTGAGCAGAGAGAGGTGTGAGCAGGGAAAGGTGTGAGCAGGGAGAGGTACAGGCAGGGAGAAGTGTGATCAGGGAGAGGTGAGGGCAGGGAGAGATTTGAGCAGGGAGAGGTGAGAGCAGGGAGAGGTGTGAGCAGGGAGATGAGAGAGCAGGAGGAGATGTGAGCAGGGAGAGCTGTGAGCAGGAAGAGGTGAGAGCAGGGAGAGGTACAGGCAGGGAGAGGTGAGAGCAGGGAGACGTGAGAGCAGGAGAGGTGAGAACAGGGATAGGTGTCAGCAGGGAGAGGTGAGAGCAAGGAGAGGTGTGAGCAGGGAGAGGTTAGAGGTGAGAGCAGGGAAAGGTGTGAACAAGGAAAGGAGAGAGCAGGGAGAGTTGAGAGGTGTGAGCAGGAAGATGTGTGACCAGGGAGAGGTGTAAGAAGGGAGAGGTGTGAGCAGGGAGAGGAGAGAGCAGGGAGAGGTCAGTGGTGTGAGCAGGGAGAGGTGTGAGCAGGGAGAAGTGAGAGCAGGGAGAAGTGAGAGCAGGGAGAGGTGTGAGAAGGGAGAGGTACAGGCAGGGAGAAGTGTGAGCAGGGACAGGTGAGAGGTGTGAGCAGGGAGAGGTGTGAGCAGGGAGAGGTGTGAGCAGGGAGAGGAGAGAGCAGGGAAAGGTGTGAGCAGGGAGAGGAGAGAGCAGGGAAAGGTGTGAGCACCGGAGAGGTACAGGCAGGGAGAAGTGTGAGCAGGGAGAGGTGAGAGCAGGCACAGGTGTGAGCAGGGAGAGGTGTGAGCAGGGAGAGGTGAGAGCAGGGGGACATGTGAGCAGGGAGAGGTGTGAGCAGGGCGACGTGAGAGCAGGGAGAGGTGAGAGCAGGGAGAGGTGTGAGCAGGGAGAGGTGAGAGCAGGGAGAGGTGTGAGCAGGGAGAGGTGTGAGCAGGGAGAGGTGAGAGCAGGGAGAGGTGTGAGCAGGGAGAGGTAACGGCAGGGAGAAGTGTGAACAAGGAGAGGAGTGAGCAGGGAGAGGTGAGAGGTGTGAGCAGGGAGAGGTGTGAGCAGGTGTGAGCAGGGGCACATGTGAGCAGGGGGGCATGTGAGCAGGGAGAGGTGAGAGCAGGTAGAGGTGTGAACAGGGAGAAGTGAGAGCAGGAAGAGGTGTGAGCAGGGAGAGGTGTGAGAAGGGAGAGGTGTGAGCAGGGAGAGGAGAGAGCAGGGAGAGGTGAGTGGTGTGAGCAGGGAGAGGTGTGAGCAGGGAGAAGTGAGAGCAGGGAGAAGTGAGAGCAGGGAGAGGTGTGTGAAGGGAGAGGTACAGGCAGGGAGAAGTGTGAGCAGGGACAGGTGAGAGGTGTGAGCAGGGAGAGGTGTGAGCAGGGAGAGGTGTGAGCAGAGAGAGGTGTGAGCAGGGAGAGGAGAGAGCAGGGAAAGGTGTGAGCAGGGAGAGGAGAGAGCAGGGAGAGGTGAGAGGTGTGAGCAGGGAGAGGTGTGAGCAGGGGCACATGTGAGCAGGGGGGGCATGTGAGCAGGGAGAAGTGAGAGCAGGTAGAGGTGTGAACAGGGAGAAGTGAGAGCAGGAAGAGGTGTGAGTAGGGAGAGGTGTGAGCAGGGAGAAGTGTGAGCAGGGAGAAGTGAGAGCAGGGTGAGGTGTGAGCAGGGAGAA
Source organism: Triturus cristatus (assembly GCF_964204655.1). Taxonomy (NCBI): domain Eukaryota; kingdom Metazoa; phylum Chordata; class Amphibia; order Caudata; family Salamandridae; genus Triturus; species Triturus cristatus. The sequence continues at coordinate 133,243,848 of NC_140590.1, read as the reverse complement.
GTGAGAGCAGGGTGAAGTGTGAGCAGGGAGAGGTGTGAGCAGGGAGAAGTGTGAGCAGGGAGAGATGTGAGCAGGGAGAAGTGAGAGCAGGGTGAAGTGAGAGCAGGGTGAAGTGTGAGCAGGGAGAGGTGTGAGCAGGGAGAGGTGAGAGGAGGGGGAGGTGAGAGGAGGGAGAGGTGTGAGCAGGGAGAAGTGAGAGTGGGGAGATGTGTGAGCAGTGAGAGGTTGAACAGGGAGAGGTGAGAGGAGGGAGAAGTGTGAGCTGGGAGAGATGTGAGCAGGGAGAAGTGAGAGCAGGGTGAAGTGTGAGCAGGGAGAGGTGTGAGCAGGGAGAGGTGTGAGCAGGGAGAGGTGAGAGGTGAGAGGAGAGAGAGGTGAGAGGAGGGAGAGGTGTGAGCAGGGAGAAGTGAGAGTGGCGAGATGTGTGAGCAGGGAGAGGTTGAACAGGGAGAGGTGAGAGGAGGGAGAGGTGAGAGCAGGGAGCGGTGAGTGCAGGGAGCGGTGAGGGCAGGGAGAGGTGTGGCCAGAGAGAGGCACAGGCAGAAAGACGTAAGGTGAAATGGGCAAACTTTGCCATGTTGTGAGATGAAATGACAGACATTTCAATGTGCCACATATGTGCAACATGATGGTTTGAATGAATGCAAACCGCAATAACAATATTTCGACATTAGCTGAAAAACCAAAAAGTGTGCTATCTTAAACAAACTTTGAAAAAAGTCAGCTTTTTAGTTTTTTCCAGAAAGCCAATATGTGGCAAGTTTTGTTATAAACAAACTCACTATATATCTAAATGTTGTTCTTGTTTTAGTAACAGAATCATAATTTGGCAATAGCAGTGGTACTTACACAAATTGACAGAGCATTTCTCATAAATCCTGTATTCTCACGTCTTGCTTTAAAACATGTTGTATATGTAGCTTTTTAAAAGCATTGTCAAAAAGTTGTAGTGCATGCTGTCCTATTGATACATCCTTTATTTTATTTTTCTACAGTTCAACAATGGAGAAGAGATAAGTGATGTCTAAGATTTGTTACGTTAGTGTCTCAATGTCAGAAAATAACACAGATTGTAACAGAAACAAAGTCTATGAATTAGAAGGCATAGTTTTTCCCCTGATCCCCCCATTTCTTAGACTGATACTCGTGGTTACTGAGTCTGAGAGTGCCCTGGGCTCTGCTAACCCGCCACAAGGCCAGTGCTCTGTCCTTAAAATATATATTCTAAATAGTGTTATTATAATTGGCCAAGATAACCTACCTAAGTCCCTGGTGTATGGTAGGGCATGTAGGTTTAGAGACCCCATCAGAGTTAATGCACGTAAGTGTGCACTGCTGTGGTGTCTGGAGTCATTTTAAAGCCAGGCCTGACTTGCAGGCTGGCTTAAAATAAAACTGTGTCCAAATTCAGCTTTAGAATTAAAAGTACTTCAAAAGTCCAAGCCTACCTTTTTGTTATATATAATTCACCCCTAAGGTTTGCCATAGGTTCCCCAAGGGTAGGATGCTTTCCAACAACTTGCCAAGGTCAGATTTATTATAACTATGGCAGGAAAGTAGTTTTCGAACTTACTATTCTGAAGTTACCTAAAACAATCCTGTAGCAGCCTTTTCTCATTTGCGAGTCTCTGTCAGCCTGGGCCAAGTTTCTCCCTGAATATGTGTAAAGAGGTCTGGAGCTGAAAAAATACAGCCATTTTGGAGGAGATTTGCTTTCTGGAGAAGCCTGGGCTAGGAAATGGGCTGCGGAGATAAAGTGAACTTCAAAGGTAGAAGCAGATATGTCACAGCACCCAGGCTAGCCCCAGTTTCCTTGATCCCCAGCCAGATGGGAAACCCTCTAATAAGATTAGGAGCAGGGCTGAAAGTGGAGTGTATGGCAAGGTTAGCCACACCTTTGGGTGGGGTTATCCAGACCTCCAATCCAAGAAGAGAATTTCTCCATTTTGATTTTTGAAGAAATGTGCATTCTTGGTCACAAATGTGCCACACTTCACAGAAAGAGGTAAATGCAGAGGGTGGTAAATGGAACCCAATTGGTTGGGGTGTCCCCCTATATTGCCAGCCCGGAATGGGGAATAAATATGGGAGATATGCAGAAGCCCCTCAGATCCCTGCCACCACATAGTACTGCACTCAGAAGAACTGCACTTGCTGCGCTCTAAAGGTCCTCCACAAAAGGATAAGGAGTGAACTCCCTGAGCAGCAACCAGTAGAAAGGTGCTGGAAGAAGCCACTTGCAACATTCTATGAAAGGGATACTTAAGCTGAAAAGCTTCACCTGGATTTTCCTGGACTGACCAGGTGTATTGTGGCAGACTGAGTCCCAAACACCAAGAGGCAAACCATAGCTTCTGAACTCTTGGCTGATGCCATTGGACCCTTTCTGACACTCAGGACCCTTTCAGAAAAAGATCTGAAATTGGTGAACTTTTTGGAAAAGTTTGGTAAAAATCTCCAGGAGAAGCCCGGCTCGATGTTTAGAGTCAAGCTGCCGTCATCAACTCAAGAATCGGCCTGACTGTGCTAAGAGCGCCCGTCATTGAGGACAAAGACCTCCTGAGAACCAGCAAGGCATCCCGCAAGAGCAGGCCGCTGTCGACGAACCGAACATTGGATCCAAAAAACCCGAACACCTGCCGACGAGCTAGTCGATGAGAGAAAAGCTGTAAAAAGTGACTAAATGCAAAGGTAAAATCTTGACTGAGACCTAGCACGCATCGTATCCGTCTCGCGCTCTATTGCGGTTGGCCCTGAAACTGTGACTTTATCCCAGTCCAGCCATGTTTGGCGCTTTACACTTTTCGGCACTAGAAAGCATATTTTTATATTTAATCTTTAAAAATTCATATCTACAGCTCCCTACATTGGGTTTTAGTTGTTCTGTATCTAACATCGCAGTTTGGAGGAAAGCAAAAGGTGCTCGAAGAAATTAACACTGAGGGCTGTGACAAACAATGTGGATAACACGCTGAACGGAAGTTAACTCCTATTACTGCAAAGCAAGCTAGCACAGTAATATGAGATGGGAGGCGTGACGGAGCTCCTGGGCCTAGTTGCGTTCTGCAAACCTTATATGAAAGGACCCACAGTTTTGGGCAGGAAAAATGTGCAGGCTGTTTAAGTATATCTTGCAAGCAGAAACAATCCCAGGTAGCTGGTGTGGCCCATTCATAAGTCCAATATTTGAAGGTGGAGATAGAACAGCCCAGGCGAATTACTGATTGATTGCATTATTAGATGGAGAAGCTAAATAATTTGCTACAATCCTCCTGGACTAACTTACCAAGTGGGCAGAGGAGAATAAACTGATTCCGATAAACCAGTCGGTTGTGTAAACGGCACTGGAACCTCCACAAACATTATGTTGCTCTCTGTGTTAACTAAGGGTGGGCAACAATTTCTGTTCCGCTTGCGGAAATTGCGAAATTTTGACATTTTCGCGTTCTGCGCGGAACGCAAAAAAGTCGAAACTTCCGCGATCCACGAGGGAACGCAAATTGTCGCTCAGTTTGGTACATTTAAAAATGAAATTTTTCAGTCTCAACGGCTAATACTTGATCTTTGCAACCAAAAAATCGCTTGATACATCAGGCCCCATGATTCCACTTCCCAGGGTGCCTGACTACCACGGCTCCAGTTAAGAAGTGAACTCTAAAAACTGCCCAGCTTTGATGTAACTCTTTCTATTGTGCTAAGAGAGGTAATATTTATCAAATATAATATTGATATTAAGTGTCAAACCTACAGCAAATTGTGGCCTTTCAATGACTAGTCATTGCATTCTGGGAATTGTAGTTTCACTTGCAAACCATCACGAAACAATGCATTAGACAGTCCTATCTTCAGTGACCTAAAGACACCTCTCAGCCTCAGGTCAAATGTGAAGTGAATCCTAGAGGAGTGAGGGAAAGGAACTCAGACTATAAAAAAAAACTACAAGCCGGGGTGTAGCTGTCAATAGTGCAGCTAATGCAGCTAGTGCAGTGGCACAGGGTTGTGAGAGGCCCATCTGTCCCCCAATTCTTTACTATTAAATCGGGGTTTGGAGGTTCAATGCCCTTTCTTGCATTAGGGCTCACGGCACCCTTTCTACGCCACTTGCTATAAGGACATTCAAACAGCAGAGGAGCACTTAACCAATGATGGTATTATGGCCTTGCTCGTGGAAAGTTTTTTTTTTTTTTTTTTAAACTTTGTTTATTGAATTTTGCATCAAAACATTACAGTCACACAGTTTATCATAAGCAAACTTCAGTGGCATTACAAGGTCTGAATCATTACAGCAGTATATCTGATGTATGTCCGGGGGGAGCGATAACAGCAAAACATAAATTATCATGAGTCTTGGCGCAGGGACCTTGGGCAAGAACAGCTGGCAGCAGAGCCACACACAAGTCAAGCGAACAATGTATTCCTGGGAGGTACTGTAGTGGACCTTCCCCATGCAGTATACCTTTCCCAGGGCGTGACCTTCATCCTTAAAACACGTGTAACAGGTATGCAACCCGATCATCCCGGCCTGGTAATCTTGGAAGAAAGGGCAGAGTGGCCACGTAGGGAGAGGAGGAGGCCCGGGGACACATGAACAGAACACCCGCCCCCACAGCACCGCAACAGCTCAACCGTCCCCCCGCTCAAGTTGTGCATCATGAGCAGCAGAAGCAACGCCGTCATGGGCCAGGGGGGGGGCATCCCCGGTCAGGGCCCCCGGGTATTGCAGTAGGTAACATTGTAGTGGGCCCCAGATATCGGCGGGGCGGGATCGAGCCGGGAGCAGGTCGGAGTATGCCAGTATCTGCTCTTGGCAGTAGACAAGGTCTTTAAGCCATTCCTTAAATTTCGGAGCCCTCCCCCTACCCCAACGGCACGCTATCCGCCGCTTCGCCAACAGCAGCGCCGCCGTGACAAACCTGCGGCTCGCCCGCAGAATGTGTTTGGTATACCCCAATAGGGCCTGCACCGGGTCGGGCTCAAGGAGTAGGTCCACCATCTGTGAGACAGCGGAAAACACTTGGGTCCAGTAGGTCTGAATTGTGGGGCAGTCCCAGGACAAGTGCAGGAAGTCCGCATGTGGGGCGTGACATCTCTCACAGTTATCCGAGTCTTGCAGTTTAAATTTGTGTTTGGTGACCGGTGTGCAGTACAGGCGGTTTAGGAACTTAAAGTGTATGATACGGTGTCTGCTGCTCGCAGAAATTTGCTCTGTCTGTATGCAACAGTAGGACCACCTGTCATCTCCCAGCTCTAGCCCCAACTCCCGCTCCCACTCCCCACGAGCCCATGAGGTGTCTAGTGCAGCGTCAGATCGAATTGTGTGGTATAGTATGGAGACCAGGTGGGAGGGCGAGGACGCCTGTAAGACTCTGTGCAATGGGTCAGTGATTTCGGGTTCCACCGGGAATGTCTGTAATATGGACCGCATGCCATGCCTCAGTCTCACGTAGGTGAATAGCTCCAAGGGGGTAGGCGCGTACCCATCGAAGAAGTGTTCCCGATCTCGGAAGCGCCCAGCTGAGAATAGATCGCCCCACCTTTGAATTCCCAATTTGCGGATCAAGTCTTTGCTCGTGGAAAGTTGGTTTTGTCACTTTAGCCGCCTCGGGGCTTCCTGAAGCAAATGACACTTGACCTCATTGGTCAAGTGACGTCCGGATACAGGTTCCGCAGGACACGCCGACCCATGCTGGTGTGATAGTGGAAACTGTTTCTATGCTTGTGTTTTTTGGATGGTGATAATGACTGGGTAGCCATCACTCAGGCCTCAATAAACTTTATCTGAGTTCGGGGAAGAGCTGTCTCTAAAAGATCCCACAGACAGGCGATGACGCGACAGTAATCCATTACAGAAGCCTGGAAAAGGTCATTACTGTCATAATAATAGGCATTACATGGCACGCCCCTCACTTACAACAATGTTTTTCAGAAACGTAAGAGAAGAGCTTGTGTAGGTTATGCTCCTTAGCAGCCGTGCCCTGGTTGTTTCAAAACTCAGCATCCATTATTAATCCTCGCGCAGGTGTGCTTTCTCCCCATATCTACCGTCAGCAATTTGCTGTAATCATTGATGGAGGTCTGTGCATCCATGGGTTTCTCGAGCACAAACCCTGTGTAGTTCCTGACACCAGGAGGTTCTGTCTCCTCATCTGCTGCTCTGGTCGGTCTCTGACCCTTTAAAAACAAGAGGCATGTGAACTGCATAGAAGCCCTGCCCCACGCACCAGCAGTGTGCAACGTCTTCCCGCCCTTTCCCCACTATCATGGACAGCTCACTCGAGGGACCCCGGCACCCATCGGCGCGGTGGCAAAGTTACAGACACACATGGCCGCTGGAGACAACTCTTCTGGCCCTTTACGCAGCTGTAGTGTAGGAAAAGTACTATACATTTACCCAACGAGGTAGCACTTACTGATTAGCCAGTAGAAAGTACTCCAGTTGAGTAGAGGTATTGAACAAAACGGTGGCATCTTCTTGGATAAATATGCAGGGCAGGATTCATTCTGGCACGATGCTCCTGTCACAAAAATTAAACCGCAACAGGAAGCACTTATACTGAATTTGACCTTCAACTCCGGCACCTGCTTTATTTATATCTGTAAGTCTTACAGATATAATAAAGCAGGTGCCCGAGTTGAAGGTCAAATTCAGAAACGCATTAATCAGCACAAAATCTCCGCGATCACGCGAAATTTCGCGTGATCACGAATATTTTTTGCCGTTTTGTGATATTTTGCAAAAGGCACTTTCGCAAATTCCGCCCACCCTTAGTGTTAACTGATAAGATGAGGGGCAGAGAGCAGAATCTCCATCTCTGCTTCATGGACTGCAAGTCTGCATTTGATGCAGTTAATCAGAACATCATCCCCTGGGCAAAGCTGCAAAAGTGGGGTATACCGGGTCTGCTAACAAAAGCAATCCAGCTTCTGTATACAAAGACATGGATTTGAATAAAACTTGGAGTCTGCAATAGAATATCAAGGAAAATCCCAACAAAGCAAGGCTTAAAGGAGGGTTGTGTCCTGGCACCCCCCCTTGTTCAAGATCTGAATAATGTTATATTACACTCGCCTCGTTTTAACCAATTTCCATGTTTCTAATTTACTTTACGCGGACAATGAAGTTCTTCTCAGCCAAACCAAGGTTGGCTTACAGAGGCTGTTAAATACCTTATCTCAACTTATGGAAGCCTTGTAATGCAGATCAACTGCACTAAAACAAAAATCATGTCAATGATAAGAAAAAAGCCAGTGCTGTATAAATATTTCAGCCACTTAACAAACTATAAGTGTCTCAGAGTTATGCCGCACTCAAAAGGAATATTTGCCTCACAAAAAATTCAGTACCTAGGAAGGGTGCAGCATTGATGTCGGCTTTTAGCAATGTCTTCAAGACATTGGCCCGAGCAAGTTACAAATTCTGAAGGTGCTCTCCTGATGGAGCTTAGATTTCACCTATAAAATGTATGCATTATTATATGACAAAAAGCTGCAGACATGTTTTAAAATGGCACGCAGATTGTGGCGCAATCAAGATGAAAACATCATAATGCTTCAGTTTGGAGGTGCTTTTATGTGAAAACATGCTTAATTAGTTGAACAGCCATGCTTATATGTGATTAATCCATATGTAATCTCACTATAGAATGCACATTAATTTAGAAAATGTATTTGTACTTTTAAAATGGCATCATGTATTTTTGCAAGAGTAGAAATGTGCTGAATTGTGTTTCACAGTGTAGAAAACCACGTGATTTTAGTTTGCCTTAGTGGGCTAAACTGAAACAGTTTGGAATGTGCTACTTTTTCCCTAGCAACTTTCAATGAACGGGCTCTGAGCTTCCTCCGACCTTCAAAATGTTGCATATTTTTGTAGCCTGTTTAAACGTGGAGAGAAGAACACACTTTTTTCATAAATCACAAGACTGAAATTTGAACAGGAACAAGTCTGATTAATGACGTATCCAGTCAGCCCGTGGGGAGATGATATGTCTTGAAGTTCTGATTGGACCAGCTATTAGGACTGAGCACGTGAACTTTTCCTTGAAATATGGCTTACAAGTGGGAGGAGTGCCTCCTTTTTGCCTTGCTATTTGCCTCTCTCCAGGCCCAGTTTCTGTACTGGACACAGAGACAGGGAGGGGCTGCATTCTGTGGGGGCTATGGTGCAGCTTGAGACAGAGACACAGACTAGCACAGCGAAGCAGAGGGAAAGAGCTGAAAGGATCAGAACAGATTTAGATTTTAGGTGCTAAACTGCATTTATTTCTCTTTTTGGGATATTTTTGTCATTATTAATTATTGATTAACCTTGTAAGACTTACTCTTTTTTCTTAGAAACTCTTTAAGAGTTTTGACTGACAATTTGCGCCACATTTCCCTTCCTATATGTGATGCTTATATGCAGATTGTAATATGTTCTGTATTAATGCTATTTTTCAATTCTGTAACCTGATTGATATTTGACTAATGAATAAAGAGTCAGAGAACCTTAACTTTTGACTTAAATAAAACCCTTTAACATAACTCACCACTCTCATTATTGCCTCTAATATTGTTTTCATTTAATTTTTATATATATGTAAAGTCTCCTGTTTGGTGAAACACGGTCATCAAAAGATCCATAATTTTTCACCCTTTTCAGCGGTAAACCATAGGTGATGTGGTTTTGAATAGGGAAATTACCAGGTAATTACCGCTGGATTAGTTTTTGGTAGCAGAGTTAAGGTTAGTGCCATCACCAAAAGGAGCATAAATAGTTTAATGCCTAGCACTAGAAAATAATTGCCCAAGTTAGATAAAGTCCTGATTCCTGTGCTCAGAACCTGAAGACTGGCAAAGCAGTACTGGAAAGGTGATAAAAGAAGGAGATTGCTGGAGTGGTGTGAGTATTAATAGGGTTGTGAAATGTTAATGTGCTTGCAGGTATGTTTTTGTGGTATTGAAAAATAGTAAGGGTTTTGACTGTGGATGAAAGTTTGCTCATTTTGACGATGTTTTTTATTTTGTTTTATTGATTGAATTGGTAATTTCATAGGACAGATTTATTGATTATTGATTTATGTACTAACATTCTATGTTGAGTCGTGTCGCGTTTCATGTTGTTTTTGAAGACTTCTGGGGTGTAGGAAGTTGGATACTTGTAATGATTCCGTAGTAGGGCAGAGGTAAGCGCTGCTCTCGGGAAAGACAGAATTATTGTTGCCCTGTAGGTACACAGGGAAAACGTGTAACGATTGAAGTTGCACGACGCATTGTCTGGGTTCGATTCGGTGACATCGTCGTGTGTTGCCATTAGAGACATTTTCTGTGTGAGAGAAGTGTGTATGATAGCGAAGGTTACCTGTGAAATTCTGGTCTTATGTACCAGGGATCCAACTGGCATTCCGATAACGCTTATCACTGGAAAGGTAATAGGTACTCTCTGAGCTTGTTAGAAGGACAAAGGAGAGGTAAGCGCTGCTTTGTTAACGTATGTCATATTTCTGTAGTAGGACAGACTGTTCGCTGTTCTCGGGAAAGACAGAATTCTGTGTGAATGTACTACATTTTCCGTGTGAAAGTGCGTGAATGAAATAGCATTCAGGTTAATTGTGAAACTCTGGTTTTATTTCTCAGGAGCATTGGGTCTCCAACTATGTGTCTTAACTCTGGAGAAACGGTTAGCTAATGCTTGTTAGAAGGGTGAAGTAGAGGGATGTGCTACTTTATCAATGGAAGTAACGATTCTGTAGTAGGGCAGAGGTAAGCGCTGCTCTCGGGAAAGACGGAATTCTTGTGAAAAAGGTCATTAACTATACTTTGGTTAGCGAAACAGATAATGGTGGCGTTTTTATTTTGTTACTAACAGATTTTGAGTCAAAGAGAACGTAAGAATAAGATTGTCGTAAGATTTTGTAAAGGGAGGGCTAGTAGCAGGAGGAAAACTGACGTCCCAAAGGGCCACACTGGCACTGGATGAGACAGTGGGTGTGTAGTGAGCCCTGTTTGTAAAGAAGGGGTCAGTAGCAGGAGTTAAACTGACTGAAACTGTCACTTGTGGCAGGATTGGAGAAAATAAATTGCATTAAAATATTGCAGAAATGGAATTGTTTAAAGGTTTAAAGAAGCTGTTTGGAGGTAAAGTGAAAAATTCGTTTTTTGTTGGTGATGCTCCTGAAGGAACACCTGTGCATTTTATGTCTACCAATTTGGGACAAAATTCATGTATGTGGGTTCACCAATGGTGCAAGATTACTAAAAAAGAGGGTCCTTTGAGGTTTCCAAAAGATGGTACTTTTGGAACGCAAGTTATTGACAAATTAAGGGAAGTGTTATGTGAAAGAAAGACACCATCTAGAGCTGCACAATTTGAGGCCTTAAGCATGTGGGAAAAAGCAGCAAGAGACAAAGCAAGTGAGGATAAAAAGGTAAAGCACCAGATGCAGGAGAAGGGAATTAATGATGATAAAAAGCTTCAAATAAATAATGATTCATGGGATGAAATAACGGATGCATTGTTAACTGAGTGTCTGCCACTTTATGTGGTTCTCATTAAAAATACTGAAAATAGTATACCAGTAAGTACTACAGTGGCTACTGCTTCTGTTGAACAGAGAGAAATACAGAATGAGAGAAATGTGCAGACATTTCAGATTGACCCACTACTGTTGATTCAGCACTGACAGTGATACCTCCAGGTGTTACTGCTTTAAATGTGACTGATTCAGTGAAAAATCTACAAGCTGCAGATGTACAGTCAGTGCCTAGACAAATTATGACTGTTCAAATTAATATGGGCCCTACTCAAAAGGTTCAAAGAGTTGTAGAAGGAGTAAATATGTCAGGGTTTATTCCAGAAACTCAGAATGCACAGATTATTGAACAGAAACTACCCCAGACAGTCCAAGCATTGAAAGATGGGGAAAAATGGTGTTTACAGCACCCACAGCCCAGGATAAAATGAATATATTTGAAGATGGGATTTTTCAAACCTACTTTGAGGAAGTAGCAGTAATTAAAAAGATAGAAAGCATGGGGGAACAAATTAACCCAGACCCCGAAAAAGAGAAACAGCTTAGTGTTTTAAATTCAACATTTGAGCATGAAGAAATTAACAGTCCTTGCTATTTAAATCATGAAAAAATGAACCAGTGTGAGGAAAAATAATTAATTTCCCTGAGTAAGGAAACAAATACATGTGCAGTAACTACACATGGTAGACTGACCGATTAGACTCAAAAATATGAAATGAATGTTTCAGGAAGTTTTCCATTTCAGAAAAGCTTCAGGGTACACATGAATGAAGAGGCAAATGAGACAATGTGTTCTTCAGAAATGCAATTGTGCATTGCAGAAATGAAATATATTTTTAAATGCAATGGGTTTCAGAAATTAGGAGACAAGTGCACAAGAAAACATGAGAAGAAATAGAAACCACCAGATCTAGCAAGGAAACTGGATAAGAAAAAGAAACCACCAGATTTAGTTGAGGAAAATAATAAGCAGAATGAGGGAGAAGCTTTTGCTTGCTCATTGAGACAAATGGTGGGAGAAGTGCATGTTCATGTGCCACGGAACAAAAGTGAACTTGCAGAATTTCTGAACACATTCCCGAAATTGAGAGACAAACTTATGCTGTGGTACTCACAAGTTGATGGATTTATCGAAATTTTAAAGGAGTTGTGTATTAATTTGGAAATGATTTTTGACACTGCCATGCAAACTGAATTATGGTTTGAATCTTAAGTTGCGGTGCAAAGGCCAGGTGAGGAGACAGTGAAAAATGTTTGCATGAATGCACCATCATTTTCTCTTGTTGTTGTGAAAAATGAAGCAGTGATTACTTTTCTGAAGGGCAGAGTGCCAGCAAAATATGTTAATTGGGTACAGATTAAAAGAACAAAACAGGAGCTAAAATTGGTTCATGAGTTTTGTGAAAGTGTGTGTTTAATGTTTCAGCAACACAGTGGTAGAGTATGTCAAGATGCCACTAGCATAATATTCTTTGTGACTCAGTTGGTTATTGGTTTAATACTTTCTGATCAGATCAGTGTGCACATAAAGCAAAAGCTGATAGAATGGCATCTGAAGGATGAAGGTTACTATTGTGCTGGACAGGGAATGAAGCCAAAAGAGTTTGAAGAAAAACCTATGATGGTACAGAGAAGGTTTGCACGGAAACGTTTTCAGAATAAGCTGTTTGCAGAGAATAAAATTGTGGTACAGGGTGATGTTTCACAAGCAGACGTAAAAAGTGCTCAAGAAAGATTTGGTGTTCCACAGGATGGAAATAAAGGTGGTTTGGTTTTTGCAAATTCAGGTATGGATGTGGTACTGCTGGAAAAAGTGTCCTTTTGCCATCTTTGTGACAGATTTGAGCACTGGAAGAAGAAATTTAAATTTAAACGTGATGCAGGAATAGGAAATGTGCAAAAACAGAGAGAAATGCAGGTGCAAGAGGTGCCAGCTAAGCAAATGCAAATGTCAGTTCAGAAACAGGTACCAATGGCAGGAATTTTTCAAGCCCAAATGGTCCCACAAAATATGGAAAATGCTAACATTAATTTAAATAAGTTGTCCAAATCAAATGTGAATAATTTCCAGAAACAAGGCCTGACAGAAAAACAATTGTTTTGCAAATTAAACGGCCCAGATTACTATACACCAGATAATGTTAATTTTCAGATTCCTGATGAGGATGTACATTTTAAAATGGCCCAACAAGAGACAGCTGTAGCATTGTTTTCAGAAAAGACAGCTGAAAAATTACCTTCTGATTTGAAAGCAATAATAAACACAGAAATAAGAGAGTTCACAGAGAAAGATGTCAGATTAATAAAATGTGCAGAGCATGTCTCATTCAAATTAGAATTAGATGACATGTATTCAAGAACAGCATCAGTTGCAGGAATTTTACCAATAAAAGGATTTTTGATGGAATTCATTGGAAGTTTATGTAACTTTCTGATCACAGGTTCGCAGAAACTAAATGAAAAGAACAGATTAGAGCAGGAGATTAATATTTCCATGTTGTCCTGTGGTACCGAATCCAGCCAATATATTTTTTCACATTCCATGTGCTGAAGAATGGCTTACTGTTATTGATTTTTGCCAAGTTCATGTCACAGTGCCATTGCATGAAGCTAGTGAGGAGTACTGTCAGAAAGAAAACGAATGTCTGGGACACATAATTGGAAAGGGAGGTAGAAAGGTGTCACCACAGAGAGTGGAAATAATTTACCAGATGAATCCACCTTAAATTCAGAAAGAAGTCAGGAAGTTTTTGGGAATGGTTAGCTGCTGTAGTGAGTGGTTACTAAAGCTTTCCCTAGTGGCTAAGCCTTTACTGAGGCTGACACACAAGGATGTGTCTGATCCGATTCCATTGGACAACAATGGCACAAAAACATTCCTAGAGTTGAAAGTGAAAAGGTGTCGCGCCCCGGCACTAGGAATGCAAGTTTATTTAAAAGAAAATACACTGATGTGCAGTGAGAGAGAGGGCTGCGCTCTCTCAGTGCCTGTTCAAAAACATGAATTTGTTCAAAGGTCTGTGACGTATTTCCCAATGACCCTTGACCCCAACGTCACAGAAATGCCCAGCTGCCTTAATTTAGTAGCTGTGGTAGATGTCAGTCATAAAAGAGTGAGTTTATAATAATGGCATTTCCAGTTATTGTAATGGTTGCTTCCTTTGTGGAGTTGTTTTGGGAAAATACTGTGACCAAGAAATGTCTAAATTCAAATGTATTTAGCTTACTGCCAGCAAATGAAATTGTTTGTGATCAAACTGAACCTAAATGTTTAAATGTCATGAATTTCTGCCTGAAACCAAAGTTAGACTTTAATGATGAACGTCTGATTCAGCCCAACCATTTTGTAGATGGACCATATTTGAAAGGTAACAATGACACATTAAGAGCAGCACATGCTGTGCTTGCTATACATTATGTTGTCAAAGTTTTATGGCTGTCAGCAGTTACCTCAGCCCAAAATTCGAGATTGATTGCCCTTATCATAACATGCAATATAATTTCTCAATTGAGAGTCAATGTTGTCCTGGGAAAGAGAAATGCTAATTCAGTTGTACAATATTGTATCCTGTTAGTCTCAAATGTGTTATTGCAAAAGCTGATGCCCAGGTATAGATTGCCAGTTTCTCTGAAAACAGATCATAATGAGGTCTCAAAGATGATGAGTGCAGAACCACAGACTGGACAAGGAGTGGATTGTAGCTATCTGCCTGAAGTTTCAAGCATAATAAAGCAACACAAAGGCAGCACACTTTGCAAAAGACTGTGTTTCAGCGTCACCAAAGTGGCTTGAGTATTTACATGCAAATGCACTTGTGAAAACGACTAATGAAAAGACTAGCCATTGCCGTGAAGGTCTGACTGATGTGGAGCGTGCAGTTTCTCACCAGATAGCAGCTGCTACACAAGATCTACATAATGAATGGTGCCAAAACTTTGATCTGAGAGATGCGGTGAAATAGAAAGGCCTGTTCCAAATGATCCTGGCAAAGACTGTTGTGAAATGTGGTGGCCTTCCAAATTGGGTGCATGCCTCTCACACACGTATGGTCCTGTGTCCCCCTGATAAAACAGCTCCTCTTCAAGAAAAAATGCCAGCAGTGGTCAAACGTCCACAGAAGAGGGTCACTCAAGCTGTAAGGGAACACACAGAGTTTAAAGCAGCACTAGAGAAAACTGAGGTGGCACTGGAAAAGCAAAAAGTGGAAACTGACTCAGATGAAAGCAGTATCCAAAGGGTGAAAGAGTCAGATGCAGCCTCTGAAGAAGAAATTAGTGCTGTGGGCCTACGAGTGGAGGTAGGAAAAAGCTGGCCGAAAGGGAAACCACAAAGTTTGCAGTGGTCCCTTGAAAAATCATTTGCACCCATAGCTGAAACATCTGAATCTGATCAAAGTGAAAATAAAAGTGAAAGGCTTGGATTGGAAAAGTGCACGGAATTGATGGTGCTCTGTCAGAGTTTATCAGCACCTGAGTGGTCAAAATGCATGGAAAAAGTAAAGGATGCCACACTGTTTGAGCCACCCTGAAGGCAAGCAGGTGACACGGAGCCAAAATTTGCTGAAACAAATCAATGAGAACTGTCAAACTGTTCCAAGAAGCTACTTACAGAAATCTGCACAACAACAGTTGAGCTTGGCTATATATGATCTGCTTACAGACCACATTTGTGTGGCCTTAGAAATAAAGGTAACATGGTTATATGCTCAGCTTTTGTAATAACCAGTGATAAAGAACATACTAATTTAGTAGGGTTTTCTTTTAGACACCTGTGTACTAAAGATGAGTAGTAATATTTTAGGTAGAGAAAAACTTATATTTGACTCAACTAATGATGTGTTTTTTTTTTAAACAAATGTAACATGTGAAATTTAGTGTGATAAATTTCGAAATCATTTAAGGTACAATGATTTGATATTTATCAAAAGGGTGAATTGATGGAGCTTAGATTTCACCTATAAAATGTATGCATTATTATATGACAAAAAGCTGCAGACATGTTTTAAAATGGCACGCAGATTGTGGCGCAATCAAGATGAAAACATCATAATGCTTCAGTTTGGAGGTGCTTTTATGTGAAAACATGCTTAATTAGTTGAACAGCCATGCTTATAAGTGATTAATTCATATCTAATCTCACTATAGAATGCACATTTAGAAAATATATTTGTACTTTTAAAATGGCATCATGTATTTTTGCAAGAGTAGAAATGTGCTGAATTGTGTTTCACAGTGTAGAAAACCACGTGATTTTAGTTTGCCTTAGTGGACTAAACTGAAACAGTTTGGAATGTGCTACTTTTTACCTAGCAACTTTCAATGAACGGGCTCTGAGCTTCCTCCGACCTTCAAAATGTTGCATATTTTTGTAGCCTGTTTAAACGTGGAGAGAAGAACACACTTTTTTCATAAATCACAAGACTGAAATTTGAACAGGAACAAGCCTGATTAATGACGTATCCAGTCAGCCCGTGGGGAGATGATATGTCTTGAAGTTCTGATTGAACCAGCTATTAGGACTGAGCACGTTAACTTTTCCTTGAAATATGGCTTACAAGTGGGAGGAGTGCCTCCTTTTTGCCTTGCTATTTGCCTCTCTCCAGGCCCAGTTTCTGTGCTGGACACAGAGACAGGGAGGGGCTGCATTCTGTGGGGGCTATGGTGCAGCTTGAGACAGAGACACAGACTAGCACAGTGAAGCAGAGGGAAAGAGCTGAAAGGATCAGAACAGATTTAGATTTTAGGTGCTAAACTGCATTTATTTCTCTTTATGGGATATTTTTGCCATTATTAATTATTGATTAACCTTGTAAGACTTACTCTTTTTTCTTAGAAACTCTTTAAGAGTTTTGACTGACAATTTGCGCCACATTTCCCTTCCTATATGTGATGCTTATATGCAGACTGTAATATGTTCTGTATTAATGCTATTTTTCCTATTTTTCAATTCTGTAACCTGATTGATATTTGACTAATGAATAAAGAGTCAGAGAACCTTAACTTTTGACTTAAATAAAACCCTTTAAAATAACTCACCACTCTCATTATTGCCTCTAATATTGTTTGCATTTAATTTTTATATATATGTAAAGTCACCTGTTTGGTGAAACATGGTCATCAAAAGATCCATAATTTTTCACCCTTTTCAGTGGTAAACCATAGGTGATGTGGTTTTGAATAGGGAAATTACCAGGTAATTACCGCTGGATCACTCTGACTTGCTTTTACTAACTCTGGCGTACGGGTCGATGGCGCTCTGATGCAAGCACCATAGGGCAAGCCATTTTAAGAAAACATGGATATGTATTTTCATCTCAAAGTATACATCGCCGGCGCAAATATGCTTAGAATTCAGGATTCCACAGCAGGAGCTATCAACTCATGGAGTCTCATGAAGCACTGTTACAGATAGAAATTGGCATGTAGTGGATCCTTAAATGGAATTTTATGGGAATCCTTAGAGTCAGGCAAAGGCATATCTGTAGGAAGCAAAAAGTAGGCTTCAGCTACATCCCATTTGGGACTGTTCCCTCTCGCAGGAAACCTTCAAGAAAATGGTAAACTGGCTGGTTAAAAGATGTCTCCGCTTGAAGATAAAGCTGCATTTTTAAAGTGGTTGGATGCATGGATGACTATTGGCAGGTACACAATAGTAAGGGCCTCATTTATCACATATTGGCATAGGGCAGGGATGCACCGTATTTAAGCAATATGGTGCATTCCTTTCCTTTCTGTCTATGCCGGTGCCATTTTGGCAGCCTAGCACCAACAAAGACACCTTTGCATCATGGTGCAAGGGTTCCTGTGTTGTAAGCAGGATTGTTTTTGTGCAGTAAGTGGCACCTTCCTGCACAAAAACAACCTACAAGGCATTTTACTCTTTCTAATTGTGCTGCAGAATGCATCATACATGGAAAGAGGAAAAAACGAGGAGAAATACACATATTTCTCCTCGTTATGCCTCACCTCGGGAGGCCTACGGGTTTGGTGCTTCCCTGGGTTTACATCACTTTGTAAATCTGGGGCAGCGTCAAATTCCATGAGTGTTGCATAGGAAAGCCCACTGCAATGGGAATGGAACACCTCCCAGGCGCAGAGTAAAGTGATGCAGCGATTTGTGCTGCATCGCCTTACTCATGATTTATGAGGCCATTCAAAGCCACACAGGGTGGCTTTACGTAGCTTTATAAATCTTTATGAGAGCCCTGCGTCACGCATTTACCACTTTACGTCACTCCAAGGAATTGCTGGCTTGCCTCCTGCTTCTGAAGTCTCAAGTACACAAAAGACTTCCTGCAATCCTGCTGGTGCTACTGGACTATGTCATATGTTAGTCCTACCCATGCCTAAGGTACCCCCTTTTGTCCGAAGCTATAGACGTGGGTTCTACAGCTGATTTCTGGAAAAAACCATGCACTGCCACATCACCCTTCAAGACTAACACAGAGGCTGCTCGGCGACGAAGAATCCACAGCCTGAGCAGCTTGACGGCAATGCAGAGACTGCTCGACAATGAAGCCTTCAATTCACTTCAACGGAGCTTGACAACGATGCACGACTCTCTTTGCGCAGCTCAACGATGATGCAGCGGACTCCCAACATCGACCAATGCTCCATCCAAGGTATTTTTTAGCGGTACATGTCTGGGTCCTGTAGCCAGCCTGCCGTCAATCACGGTAAGCCCGGACCTTGACTTTGTATCAGTCCTTTGCGACCTTACATTTAATCTTTAAAAATTAATATCTTATTGGATTTTTGTCATTTTCTTCTTGTTTTATTCAGATAAATATCCTCTATTTTTATAAATTGTTGTGGAGTCTTTTTTAGTTTTTTCATTGAGTTACTGTTGCACAATTACTTTACACATTGCCTCTTAGAGTGTTTATCTGACTTACCCTGACTAGAGTGGTGGTCCCTTCTTGGACATGATGCAAACCTCTGCCAACTAGAGACCCCACGGTGGCGGTGGCATCCTAATTGCCGGTGCGGGACCGCCGCACCACTGGTGGCTGGTCCCAGCAACGCTAGAGTGGCGGGCGGACAAAAGTCCGCCCGCCATCCTAATAGGCCCCCATGTCTCTACAATTGTGTAGTCTTTCAATAGGATTTGTATTAATTGTGTTTACACTAAATAGACTATTAAATGGGTCTATTTTCTTATGTCAACTGGAATATGTAAACAGGACTTGGTTTTAGATGCGATTATTGCACTTTAGCCCCGACACTGTATTTACTTCCATCTATGATCACTTCTCCATCCAAGTAACTGCAAAGCATCACAAGCACATGCACAACACTAGATGAAGGGATCTAATCTAAAGTCCGCCCCCTCACTGTAATTTTCTTATTTCACTTCTGTAAAAAGAATCATGAAAGGAGATCTTCCAAACCTAAAAAACCCAAAATAAGACTGTCCCGCCACCACACAAGGCTGGATCAAGTGATGAAGACATCACACAGAGAATTATGCAAAATGTGATCATCCTCTTGAAACAAGAAGACATCACAAGTACACTCAAGCAGGCAAAAGTAAGCAAAATATATCACCCACTGCACGAGTAAGTGGAACTTACAATTGACATTTCTCAGGAATAAAACATCTTGCAAAACCTGGATTTTGATTAGCAAAACTATGAAACAATTAAAAATATGTTAATTTTCAGGTAGAAAGTGTCTGAATAGGAAACCTATGAAGCAAGAGCTGGGTAGTTTTGATGCTGCATATATTTGGTGGGGGAGGGGGCTCAACTATTGCACAAACTGACCTGGGAGCTCTCCAAGTATTAGCCAACAGGCAGGCCACAAACGTGGCAACTTATATCTTGGGGTGACCTTAAATTTAATATCTCTGCAGACATAATTAGAAAACCTGGATAATTTAACTTCTTGATGCAGATAATGTATCAGTATGATCTAGAGGGTATCTGAAAACAGCTCAATGTTGAGAAATCCATAGTTAGATTCTGTAGTAGAAGACAACCCAGTTCACTTGGATTGATTTCTTTTTGGTCTCCTTCTCCCTCAAGGTTTCTAGGTCTGCTATAGAACCCAAGATTCTTTTACAGTTACAAACTAATTCTTATTCTGCTGGAGTCCTTGGGGCCAGTCTGGCTTTTTGTGCATACAAGATGTATTGCCCAATCACTCTTAGCTAACTCAGGGCCTGATTCACAAAGGGGCTTATGATTAGTAAAGTTACAAGTGGGGAGTCTTCGCACTCGTGGAAGAATCTCCACACCCGAGTGCGGGAATCGCCCCCCCCTCTGAGTGCAGAAACCCACTTGTAACTTTATAAGCCGTAAGTCCCTTTGAGAGTCAGGACCCATAAGGTTAAAGAGACACTGAATGAGGAGATTGATGGATTTTCAAGACATTTTCTTAGGGTGGAGGCTACTTCTGCAAAAAGTAGCACTGTCAAAGAGAAGAATATGGGCAAGGATTTAATTTATGCAGATGTGTGCAAAATAAAATTAAGGCTCAATTTCAAATTAAATTGAGACACTACATGAGGAGATTTATGATTTCAAGGAATTTTTTGGGATGGAGGCTACTTCTGCAAAAAGTAGTATTGTACTGGAGAAGAATATGAACAAGGATTTATTTTTTGTGAAATACAACTAAAGCTGTAGAGTCAATTGTACGTTATTTTTAATTTACCAAAAAAAGAAGATATAATTATAGTCTCTTTATTTAGAAGAAGGAAATCAGATCCACTGGAGTGTGGTATTCCCACAAATTCAAGAACTTTACTCTTTAAAATACAAGCTCTAGCAAATGCAGATGTAGAAACAACTTAAAGCTTGAAGATATCTTCCTCTTTCTATTAATGGCTGGATACGTATTATTAAAATGGGTGCACTGCCTAGGTGTATTTTTCCATTTCAAAGCATGTCAAGCATTTTGAGGATGATTTTTATGGTAAATTAATTGACTTTCAACTTTATCTGAGAGGAGAAAATGTTCTAGATCTGATACAGAAACCCACTTGAGTTTTAAATGATGGTGCATTAGTGATTCTAGAGGGTGAGAATTATTATTTTTCTGCTGTCTTTCCATCGCTTAGGAGACCTATGTTTCCATTTTATGACAATTCTTTCATAATTCCGAATAGGAAAGCATGACTCTTGCCCATAAATCAAACGCTTTCTTTTTAAATTTCAAAATCCAATTTTCTTTTTAAAAAAGAAGTTAATTTTAAAATGATTATTTGTTCTTGCAACAATTGGAATATGGTCCGCCATGCCTAACACATGCATGTATGGCACAGGAACACTCCTCTTTGGAGAAATCTAGATTTCCGTTATTTTTGTCTAACATATATAAAGTGATGAACACCATCAATAAATTAGATAATACCCTAGTAAAACAGATGGAGTAAAGAAGATAAGGTATTTCCCTTTTAAGTAGAGTAGAAGAATCTATATAAAATGATTCACAACCTGATGATAGGCACCATTTTAAGTTGAATTCTATACTTTGGGTTGTGTAGATTTTATTTCACTTCTCCAGCTGCAGTTTTTCCAATATGATCCCTGACGATTGTCCTACAAGTGATGTGCGACTGGCACTTGAGAGCTCATGTTCTTAGAATGCTCATCATTGAAGGATTATTTGTCTGTTATTAATCAGTATATCTTCACCTTGCTGTTAGTAAATACATGTCAGACTGAGATGTGTAAAGGTTTTGAAGGAAAACCATCAGCCGACAATTTACATTGGGAGGAAACTTACTATACGTATTTGGGATTAACAAGAAAATGGGAGAGATTTATTAAGTAGAACGATGCACACAAATTGTATAGGTTATTGATCCTTTTTTATTTTTTGCGGTTTCTATGGCCACTTAAATGCTGTTCTGTACTTATTGTTATAAGCTCTTATGCTCCAGAATTAACACATTTAGATCACCTTGAGTAGTGTTTGGTGAGGCCAAAAGGAGGCTGTGTATGTGTTGGGTTATCTTTGAAGTATGTGAGGCTAGACCTGCATTAGGAGTGGCCTGTGTTAGGATGGGAATCAATTTAATTGGTCCTGTGAGTTGGTGTTGGGTTATTTTGGGCGTATATCATCAATTCATTAAGCTTGGTGGGACTCAATGCACAAAGAGTGGTGTAGATTATGTTGGGCTAGGACTGGCCATTTACCTTTGGTGAATTATTATTAGTTTGTGAAAGATGCTGAAAGTCCACCTGGGAGTGATCCGCCTCCTTATTGGCTCTTGAGCATCAGTCTAGTGGAGAAGGCAGATAGCTCTCTCTTGCACAAATTCATAACACTGCTAAAATATACATTTTACTTTTTAACTCATGCTTTTAATTGCCAAAATAATTCAGTGAGACAACGAAGCCCCTCCTTTTTTACAGCCGCCGTCACCATGTGTTTCTCTCCTGTACATTGCGCCTTAGAGCTTTTATCAAGGGAGAAAGGGTATTGGGCATTAGGTTGTTCTCCCATAATAACTTCAAGATGGCCACCTCTGACATATGCTGTGAGATGCAATCTGTCAATTCAAATCCCAATAATGCTAGCTCGGACCCCAATCCTTCAGATGTCAGTAAGCCGAGAACAACTAAACTAAGTTTCATAACACCAGTAATTTGCAGTGTTTAGAAATTACAAAAGAGATGTAGGAAGTGCTGGTCCATTCCAATGCCAACTAATAATAGCAATATATAAAATAAATTACTTAGCTTAAAACATATTATATGACAGTCCAGGGTACAAAAATAGTGGTTACCAGTCATTGGCTATGTCAGGGTAGGGCAAAGGCTTCAGTTTACAGATGTGCAGTTCCCCCTTCATCTTACATTTTTCCGAGTGAATTACATGTTCATATCCAGGGATAGATTGCACCAGTGATAGGATAAAAGAGGGCAAAAGAGGAGAAACTGGAACTATCATCCAATGGTCCAAAATGGCGGCGACAAGGAACAAGGCTCTATAGGCGACATTAAGGGCCAGCACCCCCCACTTAAGGCGGCAGAATACATGTAAAGGTGGTGGCTGTGATTCATCATGTAGGCAATGGAAACACATAGGTAGTGTTGTAGTTTTGGTGCAGAAGGCATACAGCAAATTGTATTTCCTAATTGGTTGAGTCCACTGTAACGTAAGATTCCCTAGTACAACTGCGCAACATGCATTACCTATAGTGAATCAGAGTAAATGGCATGCCCTTTGTGCCTTGCCCCTGGGCCAGCCTGTAAGCAGTTAACAAATACTCACGCGCTGACTCCGCCAAGAAGTAACAGCCTCTTGGGTTACAGGTCCGCATGAGCCCCACATTGGCTCTAAGTTCTGGAACTATCATCCAATGGTCCAAAAGGATGGCGACAAGGAACAAGGGCATAGAGGCAACATTAAGGGCCAGCACCCCCCACTTCAGGCGGCAGAGGACATTTGAGGGCGGCGACTGTGATTCATCCTGTGAGCAATGAAGAAAAATAGGTAGTGTTGTTACAAAAGTTACTTTTAATACCCTATACCAAAACCTTGTGAGTAAGGCCTTCCGAAAAAGAAACTGTGGATTCAGCCCACTTGGCATTGTCTCTAGCCATGCGAAGAGTTACTTCAATCAATTAATCAATCAGGGATTTGTAGAGCGCACTCCTCGCCCGTGAGGGTCTGAAGGAGCTGGGGTTGGGGGGGGCAATTCAAGCAGCTCCGGCTCACCAGGAGAGCCAGGTCTTGAGGTTCTTCCTGAATACTTGAAGTTGGACTCTTTGAAAAGGCCTGAGCTCATCACCTCTTCCCCAGAGTCACTTCACTTGTCCCTCTGCCAGGCTCTGTGTTTATCACCTCTACCTCAATAGTGGATTGTAATTGATTTCATGTCATTGATTATGTCATAACTCATGTATTAGTTGATGTCACTAATGATATCATAGGCCACATACCTAAATAATTTCAGTAAAATATTATGTATTATATCATAACTGTGATACCCCTTTGACTAAAGTTATTCTAGGGCGATTTCTTTGTTTTGTATAGATGTTAACCATAAAAATAAAAAACAGAACTTCCCTCTAGCCAAGATGTTGTAGGTTCTTGAGGTATAGTAGAGAGTAGTAGAGAGTGAGTAGTAGAGTGTAGTAGAGAGAGTAGTAGAGAGTGAGTAGTAGAGAGAGAGTAGTAGAGAGTGAGTAGTAGAGAGAGAGTAGTAGAAAGTGAGTAGTAGAGAGTAGTAGAGAGAGAGTAGTAGAGAGTGAGTAGTAGAGAGTAGTAGAGAGAGAGGCAGGGAAGTAGAGAGGTAGAGAGTAGAGAGTTAGTAGAGAGTGAGTAGTAGAGAGTAGAGAGTGAGTAGTAGAGAGTTAGTAGAAGTGAGTAGTTAGTAGTGAGTAGTGAGTAGTAATGAGTAGTGAGTAGTAGAGAGTGAAGAGTACATAGTAGTAGAGAGTGAGTAGTAGATAGTAGAGAGAGTAGTAGAGAGTGAGTAGTAGAGAGTAGAGTAGTAGAGAGAGTAGTAGAGAATAGTAGAGAGTAGTAGGGAGCAGTAGAGTGAGTAGTAGAGAGTGAGTAGTAGAGAGTGAGTAGTAGAGAGTAGTAGAGAGAGAGTAGTAGAGAGAGAGTAGTAGAGTAGTAGAGAGTGAATAGTAGAGAGTAGTAGTGAGTGAGTGATAGAGAGTAGTATAGAGTGAGTAGAGAGTAGTAGAGAGTAGTAGAGAGTGAGTAGTAGAGAGTAGCAGAGAGAGGGTAGTAGAGTGTAGTAGAGTGAGTAGTAGAGAGTGAGTAGAGAGTAGTAGAGAGTGAGTAGTAGCAGTACAGAGTGAGTCATAGAGAGAGAGTAGAGAGTGAGTAGTAGAGAGAGAGTAGTAGAGAGTGAGTAGTAGAGAGTGAGTAGTAGAGAGAGAGTAGTAGAGAGTGAGTAGTAGAGAGTAGTAGAGAGAGAGTAGAAGAGAGAGAGTAGTAGAGAGTGAGTAGTAGACAGTGAGTAGTAGAGTAGTAGAGAGAGAGTAGTAGAGAGTGAGTAGTAGAGAGTGAATAGTAGAGTAGTATAGAAAGAGTAGTAGAGAGTGAGTAGAAAGTAGTAGACAGTAGTAGAGATTAGTAGAGAGTGAGTAGTAGAGAGTGAGTAGTAGAGAGAGAGTAGTAGAGAGTATTAGAGAGTGAGTAGTAGAGAGTGAGTAGTAGAGAGTGAGTAGTAGAGAGAGTAGAGAGTAGTAGAGAGTGAGTAGTAGAGGGTAGTAGAGAGAGAGTAGTAGAGAGTGAGTAGTAGGGAGTAGTAGAGAGTAGTAGAGAGAGTAGTAGAGAGTGAGTAGTAGAGAGTGAGTAGTAGAGTGAGTAGTAGAGTGAGTAGTAGAGAGTAGTAAAGAGACTATTAGAGACTGAGTAGAAGTGAGTAGTAAGTAGTAGTGAGTAGTGAGTAGTAGAGAATGAAGAGTACGTAGTAGTAGAGAGTGAGTAGTAGATAGTAGAGAGAGAGTAATAGAGAGTGAGTAGTAGAGAGTAGAGTAGTAGAGTGAGTTGTAGAGAGTAGTAGAGAGAGAGTAGTAGAGAGCAGTAGAGTGAGTAGTAGAGAGTGAGTAGTAGAGAGTGAGTAGTAAAGAGTGAGTAGTAGAGAGTGAGTAGAGAGTAGTAGAGAGTGAATATTAGAGAGTAGAGAGTGAGTGGTAGAGAGAGAGTAGTAGAGAGTAGAGAGTACTAGAGAGAGAGTAGTAGAGAGTAGTAGAGAGTGAGTAGTAGAGAGAGTAGTAGAAAGAGAGAGTAGTAGAGAGTAGTAGAGAGAGAGTAGTATAGAGAGAGTAGTAGTGAGAGAGTAGTAGAGAGTGAGTAGTAGAGAGAGAGTAGTAGAGAGTGAGTGATAGAGAGAAGTAGAGAGTGAGTAGAGAGTAGTAGAGAGTGAGTAGTAGAGAGTAGCAGAGAGAGGGTAGTATAGAGTAGTAGAGTGAGTAGTAGAGAGTGGGTAGAGAGTGAGTAGTAGCAGTAGAGAGTGAGAGTGAGTAGTAGAGAGAGAGTAGTAGAGAGTAGAGAGTAGTAGAGAGAGAGAGAGTAGTAGAGAGTGAGTAGTAGAGTCTGAGTAGTAGAGAGAGAGTAGTAGTGAGTGAGTAGTAGAGAGAGAGTAGAAGAGAGAGAGTAGTAGAGAGTGAGTAGTAGAGAGTGAGTAGTAGACTAGTAGAGAGAGAAAGTAGTAGAGAGTGAGTAGTAGAGAGTGAGTAGTAGAGAGTGAATAGTAGAGTAGTATAGAGAGAGTAGTAGAGAGTGAGTAGAGAGTAGTAGAGAGTAGTAGAGATTAGTAGAGAGTAGTAGAGAATGAGTTGTAGAGAGTGAGTAGTAGAGAGTGAGTAGTAGAGAGAGTAGTAGAGTAGTAGAGAGAGAATAGTAGAGAGAGAGTAGTAGAGAATATTAGAGAGTGAGTAGTAGTAGAGTGAGTAGTAGAGTGAGTAGTAGACTGAGTAGTAGAGAGTAGTAAGACTAGTAGAGAGTGAGTAGTAGAGACTAGTAGAGACTAATTAGTAGAGAGTGAGTAGTAGAGAGTAGTAGAGAGTGAGCACTAGCGAGTGAGTAGTACAGAGTGAGTAGTAGATAGTAGAGAGAGTAGTAGAGAGTGAGTAGTAGAGAGTCGAGTAGTAGAGAGAGTAGTAGAGAGTAGTAGAGAGTAGTAGAGAGCAGTAGAGTGAGTAGTAGAGAGTGAGTAGTACAGAGTAGTAGAGAGTGAGTAGTAGAGAGTGAGTAGTATAGAGTAGTAGAGAGAGAGTAGTAGAGAGTAGTAGAGAGAGAGTAGTAGAGTAGTAGAGAGTGAAGAGTAGAGAGTAGTAGAGAGTGAGTGATAGAGAGTAGTATAGAGTGAGTAGAGAGTAGTAGAGAGTAGTGGAGAGTGAGTAGTAGAGAGTAGCAGAGAGAGGGTAGTAGAGTGTAGTAGAGTGAGTAGTAGAGAGTGAGTAGAGAGTAGTAGAGAGTGAGTAGTAGCAGTACAGAGTGAGTAGTAAAGAGAGAGTAGAGAGTGAGTAGTAGAGAGAGAGTAGTAGAGAGTAGTAGAGAGAGAGTAGTAGAGAGTAGTAGAGTGAGTAGTAGAGAGTGAGTAGTAGAGAGAGAGTAGTAGAGAGTGAGTAGTAGAGAGTAGTAGAGAGAGAGTAGAAGAGAGAGAGTAGTAGAGAGTGAGTAGTAGAGAGTGAGTAGTAGAGTAGTAGAGAGAGAGTAGTAGAGAGTGAGTAGTAGAGAGTGAATAGTAGAGTAGTATAGAGAGAGTAGTAGAGAGTGAGTAGAGAGTAGTATACAGTAGTAGAGATTAGTAGAGAGTGAGTAGTAGAGAGTGAGTAGTAGAGAGTGATTAGTAGAGAGAGAGTAGTAGAGAGTATTAGAGAGTGAGTAGTAGTAGACTGAGTAGTAGACTGAGTAGTAGAGAGTAGTAGAGAGACTAGTAGAGAGTGAGTACTAGAGAGTAGTAGAGAGTAATTAGTAGAGAGAGATTAGTAGAGAGTGAGTAGTAGAGAGTGAGTAGTAGAGAGTGAGTAGTAGAGAGAGAGTAGTAGAGAGTATTAGAGAGTGAGTAGTAGACTGAGTAGTAGACTGAGTAGTAGAGAGTAGTAGAGAGACTAGTAGAGAGTGAGTACTAGAGAGTAGTAGAGAGTAATTAGTAGAGAGTGAGTAGTAGAGAGTGAGTAGTAGAGAGTGAGTAGTAGAGAGTGAGTAGTAGAGAAAGTAGAGAGTAGTAGAGAGTGAGTAGTAGAGGGTAGTAGAGAGAGAGTAGTAGAGAGCAGTAGTGAGTAGTAGAGTGTGAGTAGTAGAGAGTGAGTAGTAAAGAGTGAGTAGTAGAGAGTGAGTAGAGAGTAGTAGAGAGTGAGTATTAGAGAGTAGAGAGTGAGTGGTAGAGAGTAGAGAGTACTAGAGAGAGAGTAGTAGAGAGTAGTAGAGAGTGAGTAGTAGAGAGTAGTAGAGAGTGAGTAGTAGAGAGAGTAGTAGAGAGAGAGAGTAGTAGAGAGAGAGTAGAATAGAGAGAGTAGTAAAGAGAGAGTAGTAGAGAGTGAGTAGTAGAGAGAGTAGTAGACTGAGTAGTAGAGAGTAGTAAGACTAGTAGAGAGTGAGTAGTAGAGAGTAGTAGAGACTAATTAGTAGAGAGTGAGTAGTAGAGAGTGAGCAGTAGAGAGTGAGTAGTAGAGAGTGAGTAGTAGATAGTAGAGAGAGTAGTAGAGAGTGAGTAGTAGAGAGTTGAGTAGTAGAGAGAGTAGTAGAGAGTAGTAGAGAGTAGTAGAGAGCAGTAGAGTGAGTAGTAGAGAGTGAGTAGTAGAGAGTAGTAGAGAGTGAGTAGTAGAGAGTAAGTAGTATAGAGTAGTAGAGAGAGAGTAGTAGAGAGTAGTAGAGAGAGAGTAGTAGAGAGAGAGTAGTAGAGTAGTAGAGAGTGAATAGTAGAGAGTAGTAGAGAGTGAGTGATAGAGAGTAGTATAGAGTGAGTAGAGAGTAGTAGAGAGTAGTGGAGAGTGAGTAGTAGAGAGTAGCAGAGAGAGGGTAGTAGAGTGTAGTAGAGTGAGTAGTAGAGAGTGAGTAGAGAGTAGTAGAGAGTGAGTAGTAGCAGTACAGAGTGAGTAGTAGAGAGAGAGTAGAGAGTGAGTAGTAGAGAGAGAGTAGTAGAGAGTAGAGAGTAGTAGTAGAGAGAGAGTAGTAGAGAGTAGTAGAGTGAGTAGTAGAGAGTGAGTAGTAGAGAGAGAGTAGTAGAGAGTGAGTAGTAGAGAGTAGTAGAGAGAGAATAGAAGAGAGAGAGTAGTAGAGAGTGAGTAGTAGAGAGTGAGTAGTAGAGTAGTAGAGAGAGAGTAGTAGAGAGTGAGTAGTAGAGAGTGAATAGTAGAGTAGTATAGAGAGAGTAGTAGAGAGTGAGTAGAGAGTAGTAGACAGTAGTAGAGATTAGTAGAGAGTGAGTAGTAGAGAGTGAGTAGTAGAGAGTGAGTAGTAGAGAGAGAGTAGTAGAGAGTATTAGAGAGTGAGTAGTAGTAGAGTGAGTAGTAGACTGAGTAGTAGACTGAGTAGTAGAGAGTAGTAGAGAGACTAGTAGAGAGTGAGTACTAGAGAGTAGTAGAGAGTAATTAGTAGAGAGTGAGTAGTAGAGAGTGAGTAGTAGAGAGTGACTAGTAGTAGAGAGAGTAGTAGAGAGAGTAGAGAGTAGTAGAGAGTGAGTAGTAGAGGGTAGTAGAGAAAGAGTAGTAGAGAGTAGTAGAGAGTGAGTAGTAGGGAGCAGTAGAGAGTAGTAGAGAGAGTAGTAGAGAGTGAGGAATAGTAGAGTGAGTAGTAGAGTGAGTAGTAGAGAGTAGTAGAGAGACTATTAGAGACTGAGTAGAAGTGAGTAGTAAGTAGTAGTGAGTAGTGAGTAGTAGAGAGTGAAGAGTACGTAGTAGTAGAGAGTGAGTAGTAGATAGTAGAGAGAGAGTAATAGAGAGTGAGTAGTAGAGAGTAGAGTAGTAGAGTGAGTAGTAGAGAGTAGTAGAGAGAGAGTAGTAGACAGCAGTAGTGAGTAGTAGAGTGTGAGTAGTAGAGAGTGAGTAGTAAAGAGTGAGTAGTAGAGAGTGAGTAGAGAGTAGTAGAGAGTGAGTATTAGAGAGTAGAGAGTGAGTGGTAGAGAGAGAGTAGTAGAGAGTAGAGAGTACTAGAGAGAGAGTAGTAGAGAGTGAGTAGTAGAGAGAGTAGTAGAGAGAGAGAGTAGTAGAGAGTAGTAGAGAGAGAGTAGAATAGAGAGAGTAGTAAAGAGAGAGTAGTAGAGAGTGAGTAGAAAGTAGTAGACAGTAGTAGAGATTAGTAGAGAGTGAGTAGTAGAGAATGAGTAGTAGAGAGAGAGTAGTAGAGAGTATTAGAGAGTGAGTAGTAGAGAGAGAGTAGTAGAGAGAGAGTGATAGAGAGTAGTAGAGAGTGAGTAGAGAGTAGTAGAGAGTGAGTAGTAGAGAGTATCAGGGAGAGGGTAGTAGAGAGTAGTAGAGTGAGTAGTAGAGAGTGAGTAGAGAGTGAGTGGTAGCAGTAGAGAGTGAGTAGTAGAGAGAGAGTAGAGAGTGAGTAGTAGAGAGAGTAGTAGAGAGTAGAGAGTAGTAGAGAGAGTAGTAGAGAGTGAGTAGTAGAGAGTGAGTAGTAGAGAGTAGTAGAGAGTGAGTAGTAGAGAGAGAGTAGAAGAGCGAGAGTAGTAGAGAGTGAGTAGTAGAGAGTGAGTAGTAGACTAGTAGAGAGAGAGTAGTAGAGAGTGAGTAGTAGAGAGTGAATAGTAGAGTAGTATAGAGAGAGTAGTAGCGAGTGAGTAGAGAGTAGTAGACAGTAGTAGAGAGTAGTAGAGAGTAGTAGAGAGTGAGTTGTAGAGAGTGAGTAGTAGCGAGTGAGTAGTAGAGAGAGTAGTAGAGTAGTAGAGAGAGAGTAGTAGAGAGAGAGTAGTAGAGAGTATTAGAGAGTGAGTAGTAGTAGAGTGAGTAGTAGACTGAGTAGTAGACTGAGTAGTAGAGAGTAGTAGAGAGACTAGTAGAGAGTGAGTAGTAGAGAGTAGTAGAGAGTAATTAGTAGAGAGTGAGTAGTAGAGAGTAGTAGAGAGTGAGCAGTAGAGAGTGAGTAGTAGAGAGTGAGTAGTAGGGAGAGAGTAGTAGAGAGAGTAGAGAGTAGTAGAGAGTGAGTAGTAGAGTGAGTAGTAGAGTGAGTAGTAGAGAGAAGTAGAGAGACTAGTAGAGAGTGAGTAGTAGATAGTAGAGCATAGTAGAGAGTGCGTAGTAGAGTAGTAGAGAGTGAGTAGTAGAGTAGTACAGAGTGAATAGTAGAGAGTGAGTAGCAAGCTTACATTAAAGATCTTCAGCGGGGGAGTTACTGCAATATTTTGGTATTTATGTAGATGTTAAAAAAAGATGCCACATAGTCACGCAGAGTCCACATTGGTCTGCCATCCTTACACCTTAATACATACATTTGCCTAATTTTGAAACCATTTTGTGTTTAGCCTGCATCAGTGCGAATGGTAATGTTGGCCAAAGCAAGGAAATAACACAATCGCCTGCTGAAGCGCTGCAAAGGTCAGGCCAACAGCACGAATGAAAACAGAACAAGGCACACGCATCAATCACTAGAACGTAAAACATGGCTTAAATAAAAAAAGCACCCCAATAAAAAAAAAATTAAAGACAAAAACGACAATCATCCTGGGGCAAACAATGGAGTCGAGAGACTTTCAGTATTTGCCCTGCAGTGAAATGTTTGCAAATCTGTTTTACACCTAAGGTACTGAATTGTGACACATAAGCACATTCTAAAGAGGGAAACGTCACACATAAGCAAAGCAAAAACTTGTCATGGCGCTTCTAGGCTGCATGGACAATGACCTGCAAGCAGGTTTGTAAAAGAATATGACGGAGACAAGGCACTTAGACTAAACGGTGGGAAGTTCAAATGTACTCCATTATATTTTCAAGCTGGAGAGGGGTAATATAAGGGTTATGATTCGCAGGCTGGTTTGCAGTCTCTCTCAAATCTCAGGAAAGGTTCGGGGTAGTCACTGAAGCGAGTGTTCATAGAAGAATGAAGCATCAATGGATAATAAAGTGGAACTACGCTATTTCCATTCTAGATGCACGAACGATTCCAGCCTGATGGCACTCAGAGCGCCGCAGGAAAGGAAGCTGCTTCGCTGAAGGAGTGTGGACAGCCCCACGCCATCTTTGTCCCTCCGTGCGCGTGAAACCTGCCATGCACACGCATGTGGACATCATATGCGAAGAGTTACCATGACAATGGCAAGCCTAGCACAAGATGGTGTTGGACTGTCCGCAGTCTGTAGGGGCACGCGCATGCTGTCTGCATTGGACAGATGGCGAGAGCAGCCATCTTTGTCCATGCAGGCACATGCATGTAAGCATTGGGGAGAATCGATTCGAAAACGTCACTCTGACGAAAGCATCGCATGCGCTGCTTTTCGCCAGGCGAGACCTAAAAAGGAACAATGAAAGAACAAGGAAAAAGTGCATACACTTTATAAGCCGACTGAAGGAACGCCTGAAAACAGGAGGATGACAATGGAGACTGAAGGAAGAAAAAAATACTTCCAGATCTGCAGGCCTGTACTGAGGTCTGGCCATTAACATAAACTCCTCCTTACCTTCTGTACTTCTGCCTCCTCCTGCATTGTTAGATGTTCTCTTCTGGAGTCAGACTACTTTGCACCTACTCTCTTTAGCGCAAGTTGGATATTTTCTGCCAGGGAGGAGCTGATGGGGAAGTTGCATAAAATCTGCATTTAGTGGAAGTGCAACACACAGGAAAGTGAAGAAATAAGATGGGGTTTCCTGTGTAGTGGAGTGAGTGACAATGGTTAAAGAGGGCGCCTGGGTCATAGAATTAGAGCTAAAAATGGCGAACTGAAGGGAGCAATGTGCACTGAAAATGCCACCAAGACTGCCGTTTCATTAGAAGGTTTAGGACAAATCGTTTCTCCACATAAAAACATTATCTGTGTGAAAGCAAAGAAAATGTGCTGGAGGTGGGCGAGACACTGAAAGCTCGAGCCACGCTCGAACCTGAAGCCTGGCTCAGGTTGAGGTCCTGTTGAAGCCTCCAGCCCTTAACGAGCCGAGCTTTCATGTGGCGTCTGGCTCTACCAGGCATGTTGTGTTATGGCCAGTTATGGCCAGCTCTGCCGAATATGGGGCATATTTGCAAGAGAATATTGCCACCAGAACGTCACTTTTAGCAACGGTCTGGTGGCGATCTCACCTTCTCCTTATTTACAAAGTGGCATTAAGCCACTGAACGTCAACTTGTAAATAAGGCCCCTTTTGACGCTTCACTCAGCGTGAAAGGGGTGTGCCGTGGGTGTTGCAGTAGGAGTTCTGCCACAACACCCATTGCTTTTTGACGCTGTACCATATTTACAAGGCTTGGGAAGCACCAAAAACTAAGTCTAGTGATTACCTGGTCTTAGACCAGCGATACGAGGTCAAATTATTAACTTCTCCTCATTTTTTGTTCTTTCAAGCACACATAAAAAGAGCAAATCATCTTCCATGATTGTTTATGTGCAAGAAGGCGTCTCTTGCTGCATATAAACAATTGCTTCATGGTGCAAGAATGCCAGCTCTGGCTCTAGGCAGCATTATTAGGACCAGCGCCAGGGGAAACAAAGGGGTATGCTGTATTTTTGTAAATACAGCGCATCTCTGCGTTTAAAAAATGTCAGAGTGCAGCGTTACCAATTTTGGCGTAACACAGCGCTCAGACATTTACTGTAAATTCCCCTATGAAACTCGGGAACCAGGTTCAAGTTTCGTTATCGGCTCAACATTATGTTATTCTGGGCAAATCCCTTAATCCCCCTATGTCTATAAACAAAGCATGCGACCTTGTGTAATGTAATTTGTGCTCATAAAGCGCTTCAATACCTTCAAGGTGGAGTTTGCGCTATATTTCTAAACTGCAGAAGAATGCACTAAGAAGTAAAAACAAAGTCTTAACGTAAGGAAAGACAAATAAATACCTATTTACTGGCTGATTTCTACACAGTGAAACCAATCACCCTGGATAAATCGCGGCTTCACTGCTTAAATTGTTTGATCAAAGGCAAAACATTTTATTTTACCATAACTCTTTTTTCTTCATTAGCGAGTATGAGAGCACTTTCGAACATGTGAGTTCTGACTACCAGTTGTACAAAACCATCCCTTTTAATAAGTACTTCTCAGTTTTTTAATTTGACGTCAGCCAGAAAATCTATGGGGCATATGTACAAGGACTGGCAATAACTATCGCTAACGCTAGTTAGCGGCAGTTTTCTGACCACCGTGAACCACTGGAAACTATCGCCTTGTTAGCGACGTATTTACAAGACGTCGCTACATTCCAATATCTTCAGTGATCAGCGGTGAAAACTGCCTGTAACATTGGCGTGATGGTGATAGGAATTCCGGCGTTAGCGGGCGAAAACTAACGAAAGGCCCTTTAGCGGCAAAAAAACGCATGTTAGTCAGCCCAACGTGAGGTTTTTGCCAAAAAAGCCTATCAGTCGACCTCCAATGAAAAATAGGCCAAATAACAATGGAATGCAGATTGGAGCAGCCAGGGCCAAGGGCAGCACAGATCAACAATCCTCTCAAGCCCCCAAACATCCAGGATGACTAGCCAGAGTACCAGGGGAAAAGGAAATGCAGGGCTACATCCATGAAAAGAGGTGCATCGCGGTGCAACACCAGTGATGCCTCACTTCTCATTGCGCACTCGTTGCAACACCAAGGCATCCAAAACCTTGAAAGGGCGGACAGTCCCTGGGGCCAGGATGACTCGCTGGTTCTCCATCTGGAGCCTGGATGCCTCATTAGTCCTGCGTCTGGAGCCTGGATGCCTCACTGGATCTGCGTCTGGAGCCTGGAATGGGATGCGAAGGTGCTGTGGAGTCGATGAGCCATGGCAGTAGACATTGAGGCACAGCGATCGCAATTACCTGGTGGTGAAGTCTGGCAGGGAGCACGGAGACACGTTGCTGACCTGTGTGAGAAGACAGCCTTGAGCCCCTTGGAGCTGTGAATGGTAGGGGCGCTACTGCGCACCAACGTAGGGAGGTCTGCATCACATACTATGATCCACTACTACAACGGGATGCATGGAGGGGATTACCAACAGTGGGCAGCGCCTCTCTGCAGCACAGGCCGGATGAATTTGTGCTGGCCGGATGCTGTGGAAGGTGAGGCCCCTGAGCTGCCCCGAACTTTTGTGGTGGGAGCGCTGCAACTTCACACCTAAGGGGTCCCTGCTGCATCACCTGCATCAGGAGGTTCCCCAGTGGACTTGGCGGTGACTGCTGTACCCAGGCTTGTGAAATCCCACCTGGCTGAGGCTCCTCATAAGGTGGGAAGCGTAGCAGAGGAGCACCGGAGGGCGAGTCGCCTAGGCCTAGCACCTTGTGTGATGCACCCCCAGTGGCGGCTCATCCGCAATGACAGAAGGGCATCACCCCACTGCTTTCAAGACGACTTAGGAGAGCAGGAGCAACGAAGACACGGGACCCGACCTCGAGGTAAGATGTCTTTTATTAAAATATTTACAACACTCACTCACACACACACCCCTGCATCCCCACCCCATCCAGTGTCCTTTCCGGTGTTTCCCACCTCCCAGCTGTCCAGTCCCCCCAGCAGCACTTCTCTATGGTGGGCGCTCAGTGCCCATGCGCAGCGGGCGTACCACTGGTGTGCCAAAGGTATATATGACATTACAGCGCATAGCATTACATCGCATTCCATTACAATGCATTCTAATACTACGCATATTGCAGCAGTAGGGAAAGTGCTGGTTAGGGAGATGAAAAAGTTACTATTCCCACTTCAGTGAGTACAACCCTAAAACTAATCCTTGCACACCAAAACACACCCTGAAACCTAAAATTCTTATTTGACTCCCCAAAACCCACAATGGACCCTAAAATTCATCTTTGACCCCCCAAAACACACCCTAATATTCATATTTGACCCCAAAACACCCCCCAAATTTCATATTTTACCCCATAATACACCCCAAATTTCCTCCTTAAAACGTAGAAAACACCATTACTAACCTCACAATTCGTTGGAATGGAATGCGATGTAAAGGCACCTGCGTTGTTGTAGTTGCATTGTAAAGGCATTACGATGTAATGCCTGCGTTGTAAAAGACGTCTCCCGTGCCAAAGGCAAGTCATAGGCAAGCCCTTCTGCGTCCGTCTGCCCCTGGACCGCGCTCTGCACCAAGGCTCCTTCCTTTCAGACACTCTACCACTACGACGCCAGCACCCTCCTCGCCATCAACCCTGGATGCCACGTTGCCTGCCAGGACCAACCTCTGCTCCGGTCCGGCCATCGTCATCACAGACGGTAACTAAATCACCCGCAAGGACCAACCCGACTGTCCAGGAGGAGGCATTGCCATCACCTACAGAAGCACACTCCGACTGACCACGCACTCTAATGACCCAACGGTCTCCATGGAACGCCTCAACTTCCAGATCTGGACCAACCCCATCCCCATCCACTGCAGCACCCTCATCTGCAGGCCCCTCGGGCCATAGACCCCCATTATTCGATACCATTGTAGACCTCATTGCACCCCAGGCTCTCCCATCCACCTGACGACATCCTACTCGGTGAACTCTACTTCCACCTGGACAACCCCAGTGAACAGAACACCACCCCTTCCTGGGGAAGCTGGCCAACATTAGACTCAAGCAGCTAGTCACCGCAGCAAGCCACATAGCAGGACACACGGTCGAGCAGATCTCCTCAGCCAGCGGAACTTCAACTACAGCCACACCACCGGACTCTCCTGGATCAACCATCATTGTATACATCACGTTTTCACCATGCCCATCGTACACCATCGCCATCATCGCCGCCCCTCACAGCTGGATCAAGGCCATTGAAGAACTTCTCGTCAATTCCCTCAGCTCCACCACTCTGCCAACGCTTACAAATGATAACAATGCAGCGCCCAACCGCCACTGATGGATCTCCAACTGCACCGACACCCTGGCACCCCTCAAGAAAATACTAGGCAAAATCGAGCACCACGTTGCGCTGTATTTGCAAAGTGACACATGTAGGC
Source organism: Triturus cristatus (assembly GCF_964204655.1). Taxonomy (NCBI): domain Eukaryota; kingdom Metazoa; phylum Chordata; class Amphibia; order Caudata; family Salamandridae; genus Triturus; species Triturus cristatus. The sequence goes on along the minus strand of NC_140590.1, from coordinate 133,207,831 downwards.
ATATGCGTGACCTTGTGAAGCCCTGTGCCACATCATACCTGCATCAGGTATGATGTCTGCAGTGTGTGCGTTCCCACGTGAAAAGGCCTCATAGGAGTGGCACAGTGAAATCCATCAGATTTCACTGCAACAATTGTGGGACGGCACTGCGTCAGTACCTTATGCCTACCTGTTGGCTGGCGTAAGGGTGACGCAGTGCCACATGGATAGGCTGGCCCCATGCATTGCTGTAGTTACGTCATGCTTGTGACACAACTGCAACAATGCGTGACTTTAGCGCAGACAGATGCGTCAGGATTCCAGACGAATCTGTCATTACTTGCGTCACGGAGCACTGTCCAGTGAATACAGCACATCCATGGTGTCGCAAGAAGGGAGTAGTGAAAAGTGTTGCAAGGCTGTCTTGTCGCAGCGCTGCAACACTTTTCATGAATGAGGTCCAGGAATGCTCACTATCCTATTGATGGTGTGCTTTTCTGCACTGTAGTTTTGTGGCAGGGCAGCGCAGCAACATTGCTTGCAGCGCTGTCAGCAGCAAAATCTGCTGAAATGAGGCCCCAAGTGTTATCTCCATTTTCAAGACCAGCTATTTTTTGGTCTTAAAAACTGCCTCTAACTGAAGTTATAGGCAGTGCGTTTTTTTTGGGACATCCTGCCTTCAAGAATTCCCTTGTAAATATCGCGAAGTGGGGTTAGCGGCCGTTTTTGCACGGGAAGGCCTCCCTTGCATTTCATTATCGCTAACAGAAGTGGCAATCTTTCTATGGACATTTTCGCCAGAAAACTGCAGCTAACAGAGGTTATTGACAGGTTGTACATATAGCGATAAAAATATCGCCGCCGAAATGTCGGAAAAGTGCAGCTAAGGCGGCGTTAACTCCTTGTACATATGCCCCTATGAGTTTCATGAATGTCGATTAGTAAGCACAATCAAATCTATGATTTTCATGGATTTGCATTTTCTTTTAAAGAGTTTGTGAGAATATCTAAAATGCATGACTCATCATCTGGCACTGACAGAGAGATAGAGACAGAGATTAAAGGGGTCATTTAGAATTTGGCAGAGCTGTAGATCTCTAGTAAATTGGCGCTGCTCCCATCACGCCTAACCTGCAGCTCCCTTGCCTCATTTAGAGGTGAGTGTACCGCCATTTTTCTGATGGTGGAGCCTCAGCTGCCTTTGACCCACAGCTCTGTACAGCTTCAGGGCAGCCAGTTCATAGTGGCTATGGCAAAGCTTCCACTACTGATTTGTTCTGCCCAGAACTGCCATGCGAGGCATGACAGACTTGGGCAGGAATATAGAACAAGCATTGGTAAAGCCAATAGGTTTGGCTTGTTTTAAACTGTGCACCAGGTGCGGCCAGTCCATTGGGGCCGAGGGGCCACGCCCCTCCACCATTTGCCCCTCACGAACAGTGTATTTCAGACTTCACAAAGGTCAGCCTGACAGACACTGTTCACTTTCAGTTCAAGCAGCCAGGAGCCAGACATGTACAAAATGCCCAGCCTCCTGGCTGCCTGAGCTGAACTTTGCTGGGCTGAGGAAGTCACAGCTCCTGTGGGCGTGGCCTCATCAGCTTAGCAAAGGTCCCTGAGGACCTCCCCTCAGTGATGAAGGGTAGCATCACCGATTGCCTCGTACCTGGGCGCTTCCGTTTCAAGCCCTGAAGCGCCCAGGGTCGAGTGTCAATCAGTGACACGTCATCACAGAGTGGGGTGGGGTCAGCAGTCTCACTAACCACATCCCACTCTGTGATGACGTTGGGACTGCTGCCTTCCCTCACTGGCTGACCTTCTGAAGCCTCCAGAAACCTCTGAGGCAGAGCTGGCTGCAGGTAAGTGTGTTTTATTTTAAATTAATGTTTGGAGTTTGCGTGCGTGCATGTATGAATGTTTGGTAAAGAGTGTTGTGAATGCTTGTGTTTGTATGTGTGTGTGTGTGTGTGTGTGTGTGTGCACGCGCGGGTGTGAATGCCTGGCTGTGAGTGTTATGTGTGCGCGGGTGTGTCCTGGCCTGCCCGCCCCTCCCTCCAAAACTTACCGCCCGCCACTGCTGTACTGCACAAATATTTTGCATATTTTCATCTAATATACAAAGCGCTTCTCATTAAATGAATGTTGGAGGGAGGACCACCGGGGAGTCAGGGAGACTATTCCGGGGCACCTTCCTACCGCAAAGTTATAGCCGAGCGCCGCTGAGAAGCCCCCTCGGGGAGGTCTTTCTCCTATGATCGTACTAGGCCCAGTAATACCACCACACAGGACTCAATATCAGTTGCTTGACTAGGTTCTTTATCAGCAGTAGTACGTTCAATATTTACAGTGGGATCGAGGGATCCAGTAAGAGTCTCAATGTCTTTTAGAGGGATAGGGTAGCGGGACAGTCTTAGTACCAACCAGGTACGGGAGGGCTCTGCGCCAGACCTTGAGTGCTGGTCTCAGAGCGGCTCGGACGTGGGGAGCCGCGACGGCGTCTGCAGGGCTCGGGTGGTAGTTCCGCTTGGGTCGAGCCGCGACACAGTCAGTAGGGCTCCGGTGGTAGGTCCTCTTCGGTCGAGCCGCGACGAGGTCAGCTGGGCTCTGATGGTAAGGTTCAACAAGGTCGGGCCGCGACAGCGTCAGCAGGGCCCCAAAGGTTCGTGAAGGTCTTTAAGCACGGTGGAGCCGCGACGTCGTCAGCAGGGCTCAGAGTGTGGGTTCAGGATGAGTCTTCTTCCGTAGGGTCAGCCGCGATCCGATCAGCAGGGCTCTTGACTCCAGGATACCACTGTTGTCCTGTTGTCGGGTCGCCCCAGATATAGGACTGGAGCCCTTTGATGTCCGGACCCTTGCGCCCAGAGGGGGCGGAGAGGCCGAGTAGGGAGCGGCCAGATGCCCAGCAGGAGAGGCGCCAGGCCCCAGAGAGCTGTGGGGCGATCGCACCTAGGTGTGGAAGGACGGTTGGGGGTCCCATCGATACTGCCCTCTGCCGGGAGTGGGAAGGGTTCACGTGGTATCCCCCGGGCCAGGGGTTGGCGCCTCGATGTCGGGCCTCGCTGGGACAGAGGCCGGGTGGAGCGGGGTCACGTAGGTGGTCACGTGGAGTGACGTATAATCCAAAAGGGAGGAGCCCCGAGGTGCATGGGACCTCGTGCGGCTTAGCGAGGGGGAACAGGACCACGCCACGAGGCCGGCTCCAACACGCGTCCCCCCCAGCTGAAGGCAGGGAGAGTCACCCATCTCCTTGGGGGTTCTCCTCGCCGAGGCGGAAGAATCTGGACAGGCCATCAGCATTGGCGTGGTCGTTGCCGGGCCGGTGTTCCACGGTGAAGTCCATCCCTTGCAGCGAGATGGACCATCGCAACAACTTGGGGTTCTCGCCCTGCATTTGCATGAGCCACCGCAAGGGCCTGTGGTCAGTTTGGACCCTGAAGTGGGTGCCGAAAAGGTAGGGCCGGAGCTTCTTGAGAGCCCATACCACGGCGAAGGCCTCCCGCTCGATGGTGCTCCACCTCTGTTCTCGTGGCAGCAGTCGGCGGCTGATAAAGGCCACAGGTCGGTCGAGGCCCTCGGCGTCCACCTGGGAGAGGACCGCCCCGACCCCGTACTCCGAGGCATCGGTCTGGACTACAAATTCCTTGCTGTAGTCAGGGGCCTGTAGCACAGGGGCAGCGCACATGGCCGCCTTGAGGGCCTCAAAAGCGGTCTGACAGCGGGGCGTCCAGTGCACCGCCTTGGGCTGTTTCTTGGAAGTGAGCTCCGTAAGGGGGCCCACAATGCTGCCATAATCCTTAATGAATCGTAGGTAGTAGCCTGTGAGGCCTAAGAAGGCCCGGACAGCAGTTTGGGTTGCGGGGGGCTCCCACGCCTGGATGGCGTCGACCTTTAACTGGAGGGGTGCCACCTGGCCACTCCCCACCTGGTGGCCCAGATAGGTCACAGATCCTTGACCGATCTGGCATTTACTGGCCTTAATTGTGAGCCCGGCTCTTTGGAGAGCGGCCAGGACTTCCCCGAGGTGTCCTAGGTGCGCGGCCCAGTGGTCGCTGAAGACTGCAATGTCGTCGAGGTAGGCCGCGCTGAAGGCTTCTAGTCCGGCCAGGACCTTGTTCACTAGCCGCTGAAAGGTCGCTGGGGCGTTCTTCATACCGAAGGGCATTACCCGAAAGTGGTAGTGCCCATCGGGGGGGGGGAAAAGGCGGATCGTTCCTGGGCGCTGGGAGTGAGCTTGATCTGCCAGTACCCAGCGGTGAGATCAAAGGTGCTTAGGTAGCGGGCGGCACCTAAGCGATCGATCAGCTCGTCTGCTCGTGGCAAGGGGTGGGCATCGGTCTTGGTGACTGCGTTCAGGCCCCGGTAGTCGACACAAAATCTGAGTTCCGGGGCAGTGCCGGGGGCGGCGGCCTTCGGCACCAAGACTACCGGGCTGGCCCACGGGCTGTCTGATGGCTCGATGACTCCGAGGGCGAGCATCTTGGAGACCTCGGTCTGTATGCAGGCTCGGACTCGGTCAGGTACTCTGTAAGCGCGGTGTCGCACAGGGGGGCTGTCCCCAGTATCCACGTCGTGGACGCACCAGGGGGTCACCCCGGGCGTGAGAGAGAAGAGGGCAGCGAAGGGGTGCAGCAGCTTCTGGCAGTCATGGCGCTGTTCTGGTGTCAGGGTGGCGGAGAGGCGGACGCCCTCCAAGGAGCCGTCTTGGCCCGAGGACCCCAGGAGGTCTGGTAGGGGCTCGGAGTCACTTTAGCCCCCATCGTTGGTAGCCAGCAGCAGGCTTAGTTCAGTTCGGGCAAAGTGGGGCTTGAGCCGGTTGGCGTGCAGGACCCGGAGGGGGTTCCTCGGGGACTCCATGTCGACCAGGTACGTGACGGGGCTCTTCCTCTCAACTACCTTGAAGGGCCCGGTCCACTTGTCCTGCAGGGCGCAGGGGTCCACGGGTGACATGACCCATACTTGCTGGCCCGGCTCGAACTCGATGGTTGAGGCATTTTCGTCATACCAGCGTTTCATGTCTTCTTGGCTGGCTTCGAGGTTGGCCTCTGCCAGGGCCCGGAACTTCCGAGTCTGGTTCCGCAGGGTCAGGAGGTACCGGTAGACGTCGGGAGGGGCATCTTGGACTTGCGCCTCCCAGCCCTCCTTGACCAGGCTGAGGGGCCCTTGGACGGGGTGCCCATACAATAGTTCGAAGGGGCTGAAGCCCAGGGATTTCTGTGGTACCTCCCGATAGGCGAACAGGAGGCAGGGCAGCAGGACATCCCATCTCCTCCTCAGGGGCTCTTCCAGGCCCTTGATCATCCCCTTCAGGGTTCTGTTGAACCGCTCGACCAGTCCGTTCCCCTGGGGGTGGTAAGGGGTGGTGAATTTATAGGTGACCCCACATTGTTGCCAGAGGGATCTCATGTACTTTGAAATAAAGTTCGGACCCCTGTCGCTCACCACTTCTCAGGGGAACCCCACCCTGGAGAAGATGCTCATCAGGGCCCGGCCCACCACTGGAGCTGTCACGGTGCGGAGTGGGATGGCCTCGGGGTATCGGGTGGCGTGGTCGACCAGTACCAGGATGAAGCGGTGTCCCAGGGCGGTTCGGGGGTCGAGGGGCCCCACGATGTCGATCCCCACTCGTTCGAACGGGGTGTGGACGGCTGGAAATGGTTGTAGGGGGGCTTTCACTCGACCCCCAGTCTTCCCGCTAGCCTGGCAGGTCGGGCAGGACCGGCAGTGATGGTCCACGTCTCTTCTCATTCAGGGCCAATAGAAATGGGTCACTAGGCGGCTGTAAGTTTTGTCCCGCCCGAGGTGTCCGGCGAGGGGCACGTCATGCGCCAGGTTCAGGAGGAACTCTCGAAATCGGAGGGGGACCACCAACACCCGGCCGGCCCCTAGTTCGGCGACCTTCTGCTCGCTATAAAATAAGTCATTGTCCCAATAGACCCAGTGGGTTCCCGTGGGGTCCCCCGCGGCCTGGGCGGCCGCTTGCTGTCAGGCCCCCTCGAGGGACGGGCAGGCCTTCTGCTCTTGCTGGAATCGTTCGCGGGTGGGGCCCCCGTCGTGGCGCCACTGGGCCAGCTCGGGGATCTCGCTGAGGGAGGCGGCTTCGTCGGGAGAAAGTTCGGATGGCCCGGCCTCCTCGTCAGGTTCCTCCGTGCCGGAGGAGGGTGTTAGTTCGGGGCCCGTCGGCTTGTCGGGGGCCGTGGCAGCGGCTGGTTGGGCGGTCATGGACCGGGTGGTGGCGCAGGCCCACTCGGGCAGTCCTAGCATCCCCAGATGCTCTCGGCGTTCCACCTGGGCCCAGGGGGAGCTCTCTAGGTCATTCCCCAGGAGGCAGTCCACTGGGGCGTCGTCGCGGACAGTTACTTTTAGGGTGCCGGACACTCCTCCCCACTCGAAGGGGATCCTGGCCATCCGGCACATGCTCTCGGTGTTGTCCGCGGTCCGGACAGGGCATAGGACATGTGGCAGGATTTGTTCGGGGGTCACCAGGTGGCAGCGGACAGCGGTCACACTGGCCCCAGTGTCTCGGAGGGCTTCGGCCCGTCGTCCATTGATGGTGACCCACTGCTGGTACTTCTGGGTGTTGCTCGGGATGGCAGCTCGGGGCACCATTTCTCGGGAGCCCAGGCATACAAGCGACATGGCAGCTGGTTCCCACTCGGGGGACCCGCCGTCATGGTTTTCCTCCTTTTCTTCTCCCTCCCCCAGGGCTGCGGCGGCTATTTGCCGGGGAGGGGGCCCAGCGGTCCCGTTCCGTCGGTTCACGGGGCAGGCCGGGTCGCTCGCATAGTGGCCGGTCTGCTGGCAGCTGAAGCAGCTCACTGTCGGTCGTGGTCCAGGCCGTGTGATAGGGGTCCCCCTTCGGCCCAGGGTCGGGGACGTGTGGTTGGTGGCTTGGCCTCGTGGCGGGCTTCTGGGCGGCCCGGCCGGGAATTCTCGACTGCGGTGGGACCCCCCTCCTCCGCCTCGCTGGCGGGGAGGTCCCGTGGTACTCCGTTGGTAGTCCCCCACAGGATTCCGGGGGACCCGGGTGTTGACCCATCGGTCTGCTTCGGCGGCGAGCTTCCGGGGCTCGGTCAGTTTACTGTCCAGGAGGTGTTGCCTTAGTTCAACAAAGCAGTTGTTGGCGAGGTGCTCCCAGACAATGAGGTCGAACAGTTCATTGTATGAGGTGACCTTGCTCCCTTTTATCCATCCTTCAAAGGCTCGGCTGAAGAAGTCCACGTATTCGACCCACGTGGTACCGGGGAGCTTCTTGCAGTCCCGGAAGCGCTGCCGGTACATCTCGGCTGATAGTCCATAGCGTGTGAGTAGGGCTTCTTTCATGTGGTCGTATGATGTCATCACCGCGTCGGGGAGTTGCAGCAGGGTATCCCAGCCCTCGCTGAGGAACCTCCCCCATAGGCCGGCACCCCAATCCTTCCGGGGTACCCGATGGGAGGTCATGGCTACTTCGTATGCTCGGAACCATTGCTGGATGTCGTCATTTTTAGAGTACTCCTTGACGACATCCTTGGGGATATGAACCTTTGGCTCGGTCAGTGGCAGAGCGTCCCGGGCTCCGGGGGTACTGGTCTCCGCCGTTTTAGATTTGAGTTCAAGTTCCTTGAGGCTCCTCTCGTGCTCGAGGGTTAGCCGCCTCTCCTCTAGTTCCCGATGCCGTTTCTTTTCCTCGATTTCCTCTTGCAGCCGTAGTTGCTCCAAGGCTATTTTCTTCTCCGCCAGTAGGAGCTCACCGTCCAGCCGGAGTCGGGCGAGGTCCATTTCGTGTGTCCGGACCCTCTCCCGTTCTCGAATTTCTTCGTGGGAAAGGCTGGTTTCTGGGACGTTTCGCCCCCCATCTGTCGGGGTTGGGGTCGGCAGGTTTCCGTCCCGGGCCGAGGTCCCTTCGGCTCGGGGTGGAGTGGTCTCGGGTTCTGCCCAGGCTTTCAGGGCTTTCTGCATTTCTTCCTTGGTGCCCAATCCTGTGGTTGGGATCGCTTTGTCCTTGCAGAATTGTTTCAGTTCTTTGTGGGTGTATTCTTCCAACCTTTCCGGCTGGAAGGCTGCGGCCACGGTTGCCTCTTGGCTGTCCATGGTTCCCTTTTCTTTCCGTCTGGTTAGGTAGTGGGTGCGTTACTTGCCTGTACGATTGCGTCTGGCTCGGATCCCGTCGCTGGCCACCAAATGTTGGAGGGAGGACCACCGGGGAGTCGGGGAGACTATTCCGGGGCACCTTCCTACCGCAAAGTTATAGCCGAGCGCCGCTGAGAAGCCCCCTCGGGGAGGTCTTTCTCCTATGATCGTACTAGGCCCAGTAATACCACCACACAGGACTCAATATCAGTTGCTTGACTTGGTTCTTTATCAGCAGTAGTACGTTCAATATTTACAGTGGGATCGAGGGATCCAGTAAGAGTCTCAATGTCTTTTAGAGGGATAGGGTAGCGGGACAGTCTTAGTACCAACCAGGTACGGGAGGGCTCTGCGCCAGACCTTGAGTGCTGGTCTCAGAGCGGCTCGGACGTGGGGAGCCGCGACGGCGTCTGCAGGGCTCGGGTGGTAGTTCCGCTTGGGTCGAGCCGCGACACAGTCAGCAGGGCTCCGGTGGTCGGTCCGCTTCGGTCGAGCCGCGACGAGGTCAGCTGGGCTCTGATGGTAAGGTTCAACAAGGTCGGGCCGCGACAGCGTCAGCAGGGCCCCAAAGGTTCGTGAAGGTCTTTAAGCACAGTGGAGCCGCGACGTCGTCAGCAGCGCTCAGAGGGTTCAGGATGAGTCTTCTTCCGTAGGGTCAGCCGCGATCCGATCAGCAGGGCTCTTGCCTCCAGGATACCACTGTTGTCCTGTTGTCGGGTCGCCCCAGATATAGGACTGGAGCCCTTTGATGTCCGGACCCTTGCACCCGGAGGGGGCGGAGAGGCCGAGTAGGGAGCGGCCAGACGCCCAGCAGGAGAGGCGACAGGCCCCAGAGAGCTGTGGGGCGATTGCACCTAGGTGTGGAAGGACGGTTGGGGGTCCCATCGATACTGCCCTCCGCCGGGAGTGGGAAGGGTTCACGTGGTATCCCCTGGGCCAGGGGTTGGCGCCTCGATGTCGGGCCTCGCTGGGACAGAGGCCGGGTGGAGCGGGGTCACGTAGGTGGTCACGTGGAGTGACGTATAATCCAAAATGGAGGAGCCCCGAGGTGCATGGGACCTCGTGCGGCTTAGCGAGGGGGAACAGGACCACGCCACGAGGCCGGCTCCAACAATGAACAACTACAGAACATTTCTCAAGAGAACCCAGTTGTTGTGAAAAGATAAGAGCACTTCTGTGTTGTCTAATATTTGGCCATTTTAAAACCAGTATTAAAAACCTCTTCCAAGGAACTATGTACTTAGAACATAAAAACATAAAACATATAGGGCCTCATGTACGTAGCCGAATACCGGTCGGTAACGGCCGATTTTCGGTAAATATACCGTTACCGACCGGTATTTGGGCTTTTGAGATGTATGGGGCTCATTTCATGATTCGGTATTTACCGAATCGGTAAAATTACCGAATTGGTAAAATTACCGAATCGGTAATTTTACCGATTCGGTAAATACCGAATCATGAAATGAGATGTAGGGGGAGGGTGTCGTGGGTGAGGGGATTCGTTATTTACCACCAACTAAAGGTTGGTGGTAAATGACGAATAGGTGAAAAAAAGCATTTTTGTGCACGTTTATGTGTGCAATGTGGCAGACATACATGCCCTCAGGGCATGTATGTGTGCCACATGTGCACACATGCAGGAATCAGGCAGGATGGACCACACCTTCAAAATAGTTGAGGCCGAGCTCGAGGTGGCCAATGAATGAGGCTAAAGGGGCGGGGGTTGAAGGCATACAATTTGCAAATCTCTTTTCCACGGTCTGAAGAATTTCAACCTCAACAGGACCCCACACTCCTGTCCCATAGAGCCCCACCTTTGTACAAAAGTAGCATTTCAGTTATCATTTTCCACACCTTTTGTACAAAAGTAGCATTTCAGTTATCATTTTCCACACCTTTGTACAAAAGTAGCCTTTCAGTTATCATTTTTGCACCCAGCCTTGAGACGAATCGATACTTTGCCTCAGGGCACCCTGAAATGGATGTGCTCTAGTTCTGAGTGAATGCATCCAATCTAAAGAGGTGTCAAAAGGGATGCCCAGATAATTAAAAGTCGGAACTCTCTGAATAGTGACCCCTCCCACAACACGTAGCCTAGATTTCGTATATCTGCGTCCCATAACCATTCTGAATCATTTAGCAAAATGCACTTTTGAATCCAAATCACCCATAAAAGGCATAAAAGATTCCAAAAGCTGCAGAGGCCCATGTGCTGGTTGCGCCATGGGCACGGTGTGGGCTGCATAGAGCGGGCAGGAGACCGGCTGTGCACCCCTACAGGCAAATCTTGCCCAGCCTTTCCAAGTGTAGATCCAGACCATTAATGTATAGCAGAAAAAGAAAAAAGGACAAAATGCATCCTAGCCTTTCACATCTACTTCATCTTTGGCCGAAACAAACTTTTATGGTGGTATTTGAGTGCCACCTCTTTAGGACATCCACTAATGCCTTCGCCACCCCCAAAGATTCCATCATAGTTTATACTTGGCACAGTTTACATTATCAAAGGCGCAGGAAAACTCAAAGAGAAGCACCCAGATACTGGGCAGGTGGAGCGCAGTGTGAAGTACAGGATTTTAGGCCAGGCCCTTAATTACATATGCCAGATCTTCTTGGAAAGGATTCTATTTAAGTGTCATTGGCCACACCCCTTCTAGAGATCCCCCTGATCTTTTTTCATCCCACTTAAACCACTGACTCACATGTCAAGGGAACCTAAAGCTGCCACGGTTGTGAAATGGCCGACCGCCAAACTGATGTGACAGTCTGTATCAGGGACACTAGAATTATGCAATTCTGTCACTGCAACGTGGTCCACAGGAATATGGATTTCCTGCATTATCCACATACTCCATCACCTGATGCATAATCTGCAGATTAAAAAAAAAATTGTTGCTAGCTGAAAGAGTTCAAGGATAACCAAAATGGTGACGACGTGGCCATGGCTTAGTCCAAGACGACGATGTTGGTGTGACCGCTAAACTCCGACCGGGGCATGGGGAAATGTCCTCTGCTGATCACATCAGAGGTAATCAGACCCCCTCATGATCTGCACAAGAAGAGCAGGCTCTGTTGTGGAAGGGACGCAACAGTGCAGCAACTTTAAGCCGCAGGCAGTCGCAGCAGGATGCCGAAACCCCATAGCTGCAAGCGGTGGGTGAGAGGAGCCGCGGCTAATGATGAAGGATGGAGGCTACCCTCCCAGCACATGACAGAAGTGATTGGGGACCCGGGCCTAGAGAGTCACAGGGGCCATGACTCAGGTTTGTGGTGATGAGCCGGAACTGATATTGCCTGTCGGCCCATGGATGGCCGCCATATTGAAGCCAGGCACCGCAGTGGGCCGCTCCAACACACGTAAGCCTAAGGGAGGAGGCCTGCTGCAGGGGGCCCGGAGAAGATTACAGACAAGAGCACTCAGGCCAAGCGACCCAGAGGGGCAAGGAGTAAAAGCACATGGACAGCTTGATGGAGGGCTTGGGTACCACATGCTGGGGGGGCCTTTGGAGGTCGAGGGAGGGGATTGTGAGAGCTGATTAGGAGACCCGCACACTGTGTTGGAGTAGCAGCAGTGGCCCCCCCTTTGTTGCTGTATACAGCCCCTCAGTTGAGCTGGGGGGTACTGTGACACGGTGGATGCCTGGAAGCTGCTGAGTGAGGTGGGGACCCCAGAACAGGACCTGGAGAAGCATTTGTGGGACAGAGACCCGGGACTCGAGCCAATCACTCCCACCAGGGCCCAAAAGCGATGGCACGATTAAGGAGCTCCTACAGGGCCCCACCAGAACAAAATGTGAAGAGGATGGTGCAAACATTCCAAAACTGGCCCGGGAGAATGTCAGAGCCTGGCCATGGACACAGCCAATGATGACCACAAACTCACTAAGAGCTTCATCATGACCCAGATGTTTGTGGACCTCATGAAAGATATTGGGGTTGTAAAGACAGACTTGAAACAGAGCCTTTCAGAGGTCCGTCCTGACCTCGACAAGCTGGTACACAAAGTCTATTCCCTGGAATCAGCCCAAGATGAGCGGTCTCTAGATCTTGAGGAATACCATGCCTGGCCGATTACCGTACAGGACCATGTGATACACTTACAGAAAAAACAAGAGGACTTGGAAAACGCATTCTGGCGTGCCAATCTCAGCATCTGAGGGGTCCCGCCAGGCAAAGAAGGCAAGGACATTAAATAATACATTCAAGGCCTTGCGGAGATGAACCTGGAGGAGCATGGCCTGGATCCTTTGTGCACTTTTCACGCCCACAGAGAGGGACCTACAACCCGAACCACACTATCTGGCCAGGAGATTCTCGAATGCTTAGACCATTATACAGACAAGGAGGCCTTGCTGAAGGTGACCAGTAGGGGTGGCGAAATAAGAAATAATGGAGATTCTATTCAGATCTTTCAGTATGTTTCTGTAATTGTGCTGGCTCAGGGAACAACAAACAAGATACAGGCGGGGCACCCCGTCTGCCTGCAGTTTGAGTAGAGGAGGAAGAAGTGGGCAATTAAATCGCTTATGGAAATCTGCCAAATCCTTGAAATCCAACAGTCGGAGGGCAACCAAGATGCCACGGGGATCCCCTGAAACTGCTAGCCTGAAATGGACATCGGTCCATAGCAATTCGAAATGGGGGTCTCTGAAAATAGAAGATTGCTTGGCCAAGCATAGGACGGACCTTGAACAGGTACAGAGAGTGAGCAGGGGCTCACTGGCATTGAATGCACAGGCAGCCTGCTCCGCAGAACACCAACCATGAGACAGAGGGACACCATGGGCAATGTGGACCCAGCAATCGCCAATAAGACCTTCACGCAGGTAGCAGATTCCAGGGCAGGGGACCACCTGCAATAAGCAGGACACAGCCAGCTTGGACCTGTGCCGTGGGTGGCATAGACACCGCAGGAGCTGACAGAGGAATTCAGTTGGGTTAGCCCACTCCTCCCTGGACCGGAGAGTGCCAGAATGGGGACAGGACACCCCTAGCAGGGGGATGTTCGTGATCATCAGTTTGTTTTTATTTGGTTATGGGTTGGGGTGAAAGGGAACACAGAGGGGTGGGTGTTTGGGGGAAACCACAACCCTGTTCCACAGCACACTGGTGCTGGGGTGACAGGAAACCACAAAGTCGAGATTTACCAATGCTGGTACTTAATTTACATGTAACCACATACAATGTACGGGCCTCAACACCCCTCAACAAAGGAAAGCTATACTGCAAGCACTTACCGAACTCCTGATATACATGGCCTTAGTCCAGGAGACACAACTTCTGCGCTGTGAGTGGCTGTGGATGCGGACTAAGCTTCTCCCATTACAATAGTATGCATCCAGGGAGAAAAAGGCAGCAGGAGTGGGGATATTTGTACACTCACGCTGTCCGCTGGTTTGCCCACCATGATACGACAGGATGATGGGTACTGTCCTAACATGGTACCGGAACGATTCCTCACTGACACCATACAGTCACTGAAAGCAAGGGCCCTAGCACCAATCATCGTAGGGGTGGATTTTAACCTGGTCTGGGATCCATGGATTGGATACGGATGGCACAATCCATGGGGGTGACGATGGTATTGTCCCCAGCTAGGAGGTCCCTGATAGAGGAGCTCGGACTGATAGATGTGTGGGGGTAGAGGCACTTCCCCCTCCCCCCCGCAGAGATTACTCTCACTTTTCCAAGACGCACAACACATATGCCCGTCTGGACCATCTTCTATTGGACGAACGACTGTTCCTAACCTGACCGAAGAAGAACAGGAACCGCGCCCTCGTCTGATCCTGGCCCTGTGGCGTGCTCCCTTGAGGTTTCTCAGCCAGGACCGCGGGGGTCGGCAGGCTCCCAGAGAGTGGAAGACTCCCTTCTCGCTCACCCAGCGGCAGGGCCGGACTGGGAACCAAAACCGGCCCGGCAAAGGGCTCGGCTGCACCCCGGTGTGCCGCCGAGCTCTTTGCTAGGGCCGGTTTTCGGCCGATTTTGTTACAGGGCAGATTTTGCAGCTATGCTGCAAAAACGGCCCAGTAACAAAAACGGCCCCTGGTGGCCCAAAACCGGCCCCCACCCGTGCGGCGCACCGGGGGATTGCCTGGTGCCCGCTACGGCCAGTCCGGCCCTGCCCAGCGGTGGTGAATCACATCAATATCCGCATTCACGAATATATCAAGCTGACTGAAACAATGGACACAAGAGCTGCAACAAAGAGGAACGCACTGAAAGCAGAGGTGTGGGGACATCTTAGAGCGGAGGCACCCAGAATAAAGAAATCACGGGAGGAGCTGTGCCAACGACTCCCGACCGAAGTGAAATCTCTGGAGGGCGAGCACGAGTGCGGGCAATCCCAGAAGGTCTGGCGGGAAGTCCTAATGACCCGGGCCAGCTCCTGTCACTGGAGATGAACGGGGCAGCCTGGCGAGGCTTGACAACAGGTACTACCAATGCGGGGACAGGTCGGGCAAGCTCCTGGCCAATCTATTGCGAGTCAAACAAATGCACAACACCTGAAACTCGGAGCACGGATGGGTGACTCCACACACTAGATCAGGACATGGCAGAATGCTTTAGAGTCTATTACGAGCACCTCCCCACACAACATCAGACTGACCCCCAAGCAGGCGCGCAACACCCATTGGGCTCACCGGGCTTCAGCCCCCATCCTCGTCATGTGTGTCAGCCCGGCTGAGACAGCCTCGCGGGCTGGCGTCCGTCTAATTGCAGCCGGGCCCGAGTACTTCACAGGTCTTTAAAAGACCATTTACTCGTTAATGAGGCTTTTATTGTGTTTTCACCCCTTCTTACAGCCACCCTGCCTATGGCTGGAAGACTTAGCCCCCCCGAAATCTTTTTCAGCCCCCCCTCCCCGAAATTTGGCTCTAGTTGCCCGCCTGCGCCCAAGCCACTGGCGTAACAAAAAGTGAGGGGGCCTCCCTGCACGGAAGGTAGAGGGGCCCCTCCCGGCTCAATCAGGAGCTCTCTGGCCAGAGTGCAGTGCCGAGGGAGCCCCTTGGAGCTTGGGGCCCCCCGCATCGCGGGGCCTGCGGGGGCATGTGTTACGCCCCTGCCCCAAGCACGGCTGCATACCTGGATGGGGTGGAGTTCCACACGCTTCCCCAGCGAGATAGAGATGTGCTAGAGAAACCTCTAGCGAAAGAGGGGATTCTGGAGGCGATAGCGAAACTTACGTGTGAGAAGGCACCGGGCCAGGTGGGTTCACAGCCTCTTTCTATAAGTGCTTAGTGCCTTCGTTCCTGCTGCTCCTACATAAAAAGCACCTGGAAATGATACAGATGGGATGGGTCACTCCTTCCCTGATGGGATCAACAAGAAGCTGGGCGAGGACAACAGTCAACGTGGCTGTTACCGTCCGACATCACTCCTGAAATCAGTGTGGAAATCTTGACTAAAATTGCCTGTGCCTACAGTCAGAGATCGACGAGGACCTTACTCACCTGAATCAAGCGGGTTTATCCGCAGGCACCCAACTAGTGAGAACACTAAAACAGCGACACTTGATAGACTAAGGTAAGGCAGCGAGCAAGCAGTCTACCCTAGTCTCCCTGGATGCGAAGAAAGACTTTGAACTGGGATTTTTGGTCGAGGTTATCGACTGCTTGGGCTTCAGGGACTCCTCTAGCAGATCGTCACTAGTGTGATATGGATGCCCTAGGACGTGCATTCGAATGAACGGGTTGCTGCCAAGGTGGTCTCCATCCCTCGTGGCACGCGACAGGGCTACCCACTATCACCGCTTCTTTTCGAGGCAATGCTGGAGCCTCAGGCCCAGAAGATTAGGCAGCACCCCAGATCCAGGGGATTCAGTTTGGGGCACAGAACATTAAGTTGGTTATATTCGCCGATGACATTTAGTTCTCCCTTATGGACCCCAGCAGCTCGCTGACTCAGCTGCTGGTGGCACCCACGGATTATCAGGCAATATCTGGGTTTAAAATCAATCTCCCGAAATCAGAGCTCCTCAACATATCGGTACCTGCGCACCTGACGGGAGATCTGCAGCGCTCAACCCCAATACGATGGGCTACCTCACATATAGCCTACCTGGGCATCGCTCTGGAGCCGACACTGAGCCAGATGAAAGACATCAGTTCCAGAGAATTAAAAGATCTGTGAATGCGGATCTCAATAGCTGGAAACACAAATCACTATCTCTCCTAGGCTGGATCGTGGCACTCAAAATGTCAATCCTCCAATGTGGAGCAGGGAGGGGAGTAGTAGGGTGGGGACTGGGTGTTGAGAGACTGTATGAGAGGGAGTGGGGTTGGTTAGGAGGAGTTCTGGGGGTGTAATCAGGGCTCTCAGTTTGAAAACCAATAAAAACTTATTTAACCTAAACTGTGGCGATACGACATGGTTTCCTGCGCAGTGTTACTATGTCTAAAAGTTACAAACTAATGAAGTAACACCAGCACAAAATGTGCTGCATTACACTACATAAATTGGCAATTCTTGCTGCATAATTTAATCAACCCTGCTGCATAATTTGGTCCTCCCCTGCCACATAACTCCAGTGGTCCTGCACATGAGGGAAGGTCCTTGTGTGTTTCCAGATTGTATTGTGGGCTTTCACCATCTGCATCAAGCCCCAATGCTTTATGGCTCTCAATTGATGAAGAGGGAGCCCCCTTTATCTGCTCGGAGCTGCGCCCGCAACAGCATTCAGCAGGGTCACTCTTTACAAATACTGAGTCAGCATGGGACCAGACTGGGGTTGATGCAGTGCTGAGAGGTTGTATGATGGAACCCTGTAAGCATTTGCCCCTCACGCCTTTGCAACGCAGTCAGTTGCCCGTGTGCGACGCTACCATGCATTACTTTAGCACACACGTCGTTACAACAACTTGCTTTAGGGGTGCTGGAATGTGGCATAGTTTAAATTACTATTCTGACTCCAGTCTATAAAACAAAGGGGAATGTGTTGGATTTATAAATCCAACACCAGTCCAACAACGCGCCTCCCTACTGCAAGTCATTGTAACGACTTGCTTTCTAAAGTAACATGTGATGACATCACATGCGGGGTACCGTCCTCATTGTAAAGGCTGGTCATTGTAAAGACTGGAAGGTCAATGATGTGTCCAGTGCTGAGACAGTGGGGCCTATTTACAACAGAATGGCTTAGCTCGGTGTTATGCCGTAATTGGTAACGCTGTGCGCTGACATTCTGGAACCACAGGGATGCGTTGTATTTTCAATAATATGGCGCACCCCTGCATTTCGCATCACCCTGGCGCCAAATTTAGCTGCCCAGCACCAACACAGGCACTCTTGCACTATAGTGCAAGGGTGCCTGTGTTGCAGGGAATGCTTGTTCATGTGCAGGAAGGTATGCCTTCCTGCACATGAACAATCAGAATTTGCAATCTGTAACTCCTGTGTGTGCTGCAGAATGCAGCACATATAGAAGTTGCAACTTGCCATTTTCTAATGAATGTTTATGTGCATGAAGGGGCACCATCCTGCACATGAACAATCACTAATAGCGATTTGCTCTTTCCATGTGTGCTGCAGAATGCAGCACACGTAGAAAAAGCAAAAACGAGGAGAAAGGTGTTTCCTTAGCTTATTGTTTGTGCTGCTCCATATTTACACCAGCCTTGTAAATAGAGGGCAGCATCAAAAAGCAATGGGTGTTGTGGCAGAACGCCCCCCGCAAAACCGATTTTCCACCTCTTTCACGTTAAGTGATGTGTGAATAGGGACTTTAAGTGGCTTAATGCCGCCTTGTAAATAAGGCGAAGAGGTTATAGCCACCAGACTGTCAAAAAAGTGACTTTCTGGTGGTGATAATCCCTTGTAAATATGCCCCAGAGTGCAAGTGGTTCTTGCGACCCTCGACCGCGCAAGCAAGCTAGTAAAGTGCAAGTGTTCTGTACTTTAATCACAGTTAATATAGACCCTCAATTAAGAACAGCGCGTATTAATTAGTAAGAGCCCATTCCTAGACACCTTCAATGTATAAATATACCAGCACTTGCCCTGGCAAATGGCGGTTCCCGAAGGATTAGATCCAACCCAGACTATGCGGTTCACCACGGCAAGTTCGGAAGGAGATCGAGTTTCAGCCTGATGCACTGACCTGACGCTGCCATCCTCCTCGCAGAGAATCCAGCTCCAGTGCTCTCTGACTTCCCCTGCGGGGGGTTAGACTATCGAGTCCAGAAAAGAGATTCCAACCTCTCTCATTCTCAGGTATGGAGCTGACTAGTACTTAGAGAAACTTTTGGCAACTCTTGGCTAAACTAAAATATAGCTAGCTATACTTTAGAAATGGCACCTACTTCAAACCTCGTACTGCACTTAGGTTAGGTACACTGGGGTAGAACAATTTAGAAGCATCAGATGAGTATCACATTTTAGCTTATGTTATTTATGTATGTATTTTGAGTAATATATGTCATAGCTACAAACCATGCTATTGCAGTATTATTTTATCTTACTGCTAACCTCGTACATATTGTACTTTGCAGTCTGTCTTACGATTGTAGCAATTCATATCTCTTGCATGAGAAATAAGACTGTTCAATAAACCCTTTTATTGAAACGCCCGTCTCTCTATTTCTGTGCAACTCTGTAGAAACGAAGCATGCACGATTGAGTGAAACTGTTATCTATTGTTTCCACGATTCTGAGACTGTTCCGATTCTAAAGGGAAACAAAGTTGTCATGTTTATGCGGTTGTCAGAGACTAATCCCTTCTTGTATATTCAAGAAGTTTCTAGTGACCTCTGAGTTAGCTGGCACACACAAGTAATTAAGTTTAATATACTCGATAGAGACATACTGACCTTAGTCCTATGTCAAATCTATAGTGTATGTTATTCCAATGCGCAGAGCCTATCAGGGATATAGGAACTACACTACACTAGTGCAAACATTTGTCTAAGTGCCCATTAAAAGTACACTTAGCAGAACTCAGTTAATAACAATCATCCCTTAACTCTCAAAAAGAATACATCTTTGTTACCAAGAAGCTTCAAGAGATTCCATCAGTTAAAGCCTGTGCTGTTCTGAAGCAGCCTTTGCATTTGGTGATTAACCGATTGCACACATTCACATTTCTTTTAGGTAGCATACACTCTTATGAGATGGCCTATTTCTTCTTTGGCTCTCTGTCCTTCCCTAGGCTTCACAGTACAGGACCACCCCTGGCCCTAACCACACCTTACCTTCACTTTCACCCAGAGGTACCTGAACGTCCACATTAATCAATCAAGGAGGGTTGGTTTTTAACAAAAAGTATGTGAACTGTTTTTGTAAAATTAGAAAAGGATGGGTATGTCAGTGCACATAAATCCTGCCCACTTCAACTTCTGTTCACTTGTACATGACCTTTCAGATGAGTCGAGGGGGAGACAGGGATACTAGCAAGGTGTTGTTCAGACGCAGAGCCCTGATTGGACCACTGTGGCCTCAAGCTGCGTGGAGAACATCAAAGAGATGGCCCAGACGCAGGGGGCTAAAGATTTTTGTTTACAAATGGACAGAGACATCTCCTTGGAGAGATGCACTGAGGAGGTTTGGGCAATATTCAGGTTCCTTTTTTGTTTAAAAAAGGGTATTCAGTGCAGCAGGTGCTGTGGTACTGGGACCAGGGTTCGGAGTGCACTGCACCCGTTTTTGGCTGCCTTATTAGCAAAAGACTGGGGAGAACCTCTATTTCCCGCTAGCATTATGGTTGCGGTGAACCTTGTTCACAGAGACCACGGCCCAAACAACAGAGGGGGGAGATGTGAGGCTTATCCCCCATACTAATGTTTGTGTACTCCAATGGGCCGGCAGCTTGCTTATGGTCTCAGACCTAGGAGCTATGGCCCAGTGGAGTGGGCAGTGAAGATAATCAATCAATAATGCTACAGATGGAGGGACACTGGGGCCCAGAGATGTGAAGGACCGGCTAAACACCTCATTTTTCTTGCTAGTGTTAGGGGTTTGGGCACCCATGCTGCAAAGAGGGGGCAATAAGTTAAAAACAAATTTCTGACGATACAGGGAGTCTGTTTCAAGGATGGAGTAATGGCCAGACATAGTGGGGAAGGGATGAATGAGGCATAGGAGAGAGCCTGCTACTCAGGGCTTCAGCTATCATCAGTGCAGCGGGTGCAGTTACATTGGGATCCCGGAGTCTGATAGGCTCATAACACCCCAATTATGGGGTATAGCATTTTTCGCTCAGTTTCTGTTTTTGTTTGATATATTTGCTCTCTCATTTAGAGTGGATTATGAGCTACATGATTAATACCCCTAAAATGATGTCATAAAGTCTGCCCCATGCCTCTTGCCATAAAATTATGGAGGGGGGCCGACTTCTAAACATTTTGCTTGGGAGTGGGCCTCATAGCAAAACTGTTTGTGGTGTAAAGTATTAAGCAGAAAAACAACGAATGAAAAAGTGACACAGAACAGTAAAATAAGAAAAAAAACAACAACAAAAAAGTAGGAGGAAGCGGAGATAAGAATTTTTGAAGGATTAAAGACAAAAAATGTCAAGCCCAATGTAAGTCTATGGTTGCGGTAGAACAGGACCAAGGTGCAATTTCAGGCCAGTTCCAGTAAAAGTCTTTGGGGCATATGTACACGCCCCTATCGCCACCACAACGTCACCTAACGTGGTTTAACGCTGTCTTGTACATAAGGCCCCCTTTCACGCTAAGGTTAGCGTGAAAGGGGTGGGCAGTGGGTGTTGCAGTGGGCGTTTTACCGCAACACCTATTCATTTTGACGCTGCCGCATAATGTACAAGGACACACCAATACAAATGCCAATACTGATATTTATTCTCCACTTCACGCATCACAATCACACGTGATACTCATAGTAGGCCCGATTCACAGAACAAACTTAAGACAAAATCCTAAACTTAGTACCATTTTGGTATTCACAGAATGCACTTACTACTTCTGGTATTCACAGAATGAACTTACTACTTTTGCGATTCACAGAATAAACTTACTACTTTTGCTATTCACAGAATGGATTTACGACTACTAACTTTACGTCCGCACTCGGGAAGTGAAGTGTACTGCCGAAATCATTAGTGTTCTCCTACATCTAAGACTGAAATCAGGGTTGAAGCAGACCCTGGATCCATAACAAAAAATGAGACAGAAGTCTAAGACAAAGCAGGGTCCTTGAAAAACCAGACATGGGATACACAATAGATCTGGGCCTGTTTAAGCCCTTTTAACGGTTCAAAAGTTGTACATGTCCTTGGATAGGCTAGTCTTGCAGAATTTGACAGAAAAGGCAGTTGTTCCTACGCTGAATATTCTGCTAAGCTCAGATGCATTATTCCTGTCATTGAATGGCTCTTAGAATTAATTTCACACTTTATTACAGGCAGAGCAACAGCTGCAGAATAATTAGGCTTAAGTGGTCTAGGCAACTAAATATATTTTTTCTGAGAGTTCTATTTCTTAATTAGCTAGTAAAAAACAACGACTCTACCAATGTATTTGATTTGTTTTGAAAACCGTTAGTAAAAGTTACTTTTCTGTAGCTGTTTCCTACTGGATAATGCAGAAATACTAATGTAATCTACTTTACCAGTATTTGCTCTATGAGCAGCTAAACCTAATAAAGTGATGTTGTACATGGCCTTTCTTAGGGAATTTCCCCAAATTATTTTGCTTTTTTTCCTCCTGGTTTTTTCAAATTCTCTTTTCGTGGCCTCAGGACTCTGGGCACTTCCCCACTGTAATGCGGTGTAAAAGCATGTGCACCCTTCCTACGCATGGTAGGAAGTTGTGTGTCTTACTTCATGTTTTTAAACATGACTCAAGCCTGCCGTAGCAGGCCTATGTGTACAAACTTGCACCTATGCCTTCCATTGCAGACCTGTGTGTGCACACTTGCACTTATGCTCAGGTTGGCCTTTCTAAACCACTGGCCAATCCTGAAGGGGCCTTCACTACCACTGGAGCACTCATAGGTTAGGTCTTAAGGGGTGAAGCAAGTGGTAGGTAAAAGGCAGGGCAGGTACACGTGTGTTACCTGCCCAGGTAGTGGTGAATACTCATGTGTGTTTTCACTACCTATGAGATTTGCTCTACTCATAGGTTAACATAGGGGAATAGTTGAAATTACTTCAAGCTACCACAGTGGTTTGCATTGGCACAGCCTCATAATGTTTTCCATCATTGGATTCACAATCACAAACCCTCTCCTGTGGTAAAGGTGGATTTGTCATTAATTGCGTGGAAAATATAGAAAGTGAGCATTTCTCTGCTCTACAACTCTTTGTGGGCCTTTTAGGTTGACATCAGTCCCCAGTGGAGGCTGGGGGAGCACATCTGTGCATTTCCCCAGCAACAGTTTTAAACATTGGGCATACCATGTTTTGACACTCGCCCTCTGGGGAGCCAGATCATGACCCCACTAAAGAATAAGCATTCCACAGCCTCATGACAGACAGGACTGAAATTTAAAGGAGACATCTGTGGTTCAAAGGGAAACCCTCTAAACCACCCCCAACTTCAAAGGCACACTACCGTATAAATACTTATGCCATAATTTAGCAGGGGAGAGATACACTTGTGGGGATGTGGGAATGGCCATCCTGGAACTGAGTGGTGCACCCTGCCAGATGAATTTGTTGTGCACTAAGAGGAGTACTTCCTGAATAGTGGCGATTCTGGGCTCACGACCTGCTGCTGTGTGGCACCCTGAAGTGTGCTCTCAAAGGGCTTGGTGGCTTGCCCCCTGCTCTTTTTTGGGGCTCTTAGGGACCTCCCGTGGAGGACCCACACCGTCTAGATGTGACACCTGCAGAGTGGTGCCCTCTGAAGAGCCTACATCATCTGCTGGATTCCAACTGGCCACGCGGCATGATTGTGGAACTAAGTATTGTGCCTGAAGACCGGATTGCCTTGTGTGGAGCTCCAGCATCATGGAGACCGGTTGCGGGACCCCGCATGGCCAGCTTCCACAATCTGGCCACATCTCTCGTGTGCGACACACCGACTGCATGCTCATTGCATGTGGTGTCCAATTCACAGGTTGCGACCCTCGGAGTGAATGCGTACCCGTAGTAGAGCCTCATTCTGCCTCGTGCAGAACTGCTAAACTTGCACCTGTGTGTGGGACCGGAATTGTCTGGTGTGACCCATTTCAAAGTGCACCATGCGTTGTGCCTCATATTCAGAGAGGTACGAAATTTGCAACTCTTCATCGTATGTGGCCGGAATTGTCTGGCGCAACCTGTATCAATGTGCACCAGGCGTTGTGCCTCCTTTCCAGGGAGGTACGTAATTTGCAACTCTTCATTGAGTGTAATAGGACTATCTAATGTGACTCAGATCAATGTACACCAGATGTTGTGCCTCATTTCAAGGGATGTGCAGAGGAACGGATTTGTGTTTCTTTGAGCCTGGATTGCCTGGGTGCTACTTAGATCGACGTGTGTCTGATGGGGTGCCTCTTTCTTCCGAGAGGCTTCCCTGCTTCATCCCCCATTCATAGATTACTCGTTGTGTCCCCTCAGTGCGGCGAATCAACTGCCCTCTCCTCACCCGGTCTGACAACTTTGTATTGCCAGGTAGTATTGCCTGAATCTGGCCAGGGTGGTTACAATAATTGACTGAGCTGAGGAACACTTCCAAGAGCAATCGGAAGCGGGTCAATTGTGGAACACTTTAATTGAACGACTATCACCCACAGCCCACTTCTGCAACACATGCTGTGGGTGAACTTCCCGAGTGGTGGCCAAACCTACATTTGTCAACTGCCACCTAATAAGCCCTGCTGCGTATCCCCACCTTCTTCCCTGGGACCCTGAAGAAGTGTGAATCCGTCTGCAATCGGTCTAGTATCAGGGGGAGGGTTATTGATCTTCAACAAGTGGGTGTAGAGTAGTCAAGGTTAGCTGAAAGGTGGAGGAGGGCTTGGGTCACAGGTTCTGCATTTGTATTATCAACTGGCCTGCCGAATATCAGTTGCACCGCATTACGGTGCAGTGTGCGCTCCAAACGGACCTCCCCGATTTCTGTTACACTGCGTAACAGTGTGGGAGTGACTGCATGAGGACTGCCTGTTAATAATTACACCGTACGGCGGTGTTGCTTTAAAAGTTGATTCCTTGCCAAAATACTACTACGTTTGACATTGTTTTTTTACCAGTGCGTACTTGGCCCATGGTGTTTTTTAAGAGTGTTGTAATTAACTGTGTGTACACATTTCTGATGTTGCTGTGATCTGGGGTGTACCCTATAACTGTGTGATATTGAATTGTGATAATTGCCTGGGTGGGCCTTGTTCTGACTTTTCACACCACATAAGTGTAAAGGTAATTTATGCCCAGTAATACATGACGTTTATGCTGCGTTAATGTGTGTGTTGAATACAAACATCATTTACATACACCACGTGTGAAGTCTCTTTTGTGATGCTCAGTGTATTTATTGTGTGAGAGTGCTGTGCCAATGTTTTTAAGCATTGCCTGACTGGAGTGTTATGTTCTGCCTTGCTAGGGCACAGCATCAGCCAATCAGAAAGTGCCAGTTACAACAAGCGAAAATAGCTTTTTGTGATCTACTCGCTGTATATACATGTTAGCATTAATTTAGGCAGGTACCACTTCTAGAACTGTTCACCCTACCTTACGCGCAAAACGGTCAGGGTTATTTATTGAGCACTTAGAAGTAGGATTTTGGGCCTGTGAATGTTTGTTTTTGTCAGGCTTTTCTGCAGACATGAAACTTTGCAGGCTGCAGGGGACCAGCTCCCAGTGGAGGCGTGTGTCATGTTTTCAGGGTCACAAAGTGGATGACAGAATATAGTCCTTAATGTTACACTTACTTTTACATGCCATAGTTGTAGTTGTTACACCATAAACAATGTTTTTAAAGGCAAATTAAATATGACAAATGGGGTTTTAAGCCAATTTCGACTTTTCTGCAGCAGTCTAAGTGCGTACGCTGGGCACTGAATAGCAGTATCCTAGAGTTGGAGTTCAAACTTAACAGCAGATGAGACCCCCCAAAAAATGTTTTAAACTGTATGCGACCGCCTAAAAAAGAGCCACTTTGCAAAAGGCGTATATTTAGGTCTTCCTAAAAATTACTGTAGCATTTGCAGATTATTCACAGTATGACGTATTGTCTTGTATTACTGCTTCATCATAAGGTTCATATTCTCACCACCAGTTCCTTGCATTATATTGCCAGGTTAGATGGCCATTCTTTTTCTTTTCTCATAGCAAGATCTTTGAATTCAGAACCTTGTTGAGGTCACCATTCATTCTTTATAAATATACGTTCACTCATTTATTTATCCATTCACACCTAAAGCTCACTGAGGGTTGCCTTGTTCAGTGAGCATTGTTACCAAGACTCCAGTTGCAGTGTTGGGGGTAGGTGGAATGAGCTTGGTACACATTCTTATCTGTATTGGCTTCTATTCTGGATGGTGCAGCTGGTTATCAGTGAAAAAAAGTAATCAGTCTGTCATCAAGTACAGCTCTCAGTGACTCCCTTTGAATATCTGGATAAGGCAATTTGTGATGCTAAAGAAGATGGAAGTAATTTGAAACTTTTTAATAAAGCCAGTTGTGTTTTTGAATACTGAAATGTATGTAATAAAAAGAAAACAAAATTAAATAATATAGCAGTTAACGCTATTCTCATTTGTAGATGCTTTAAGAAGAATTGTCATTGTTACAGAATCCAATAGTACTCTTCTTACTGATCTAGGAAGGTGAAATGCTTACTTTTCAGATCAGCAAATTAAGCTATAGTTCAGCATTAAGAACCAAACATCACTGTTCCATCCTCCCTCCATAGTTTTTATTCAAAAACTCACATAAAAGATTCTGTGTCTGAATTAGAAAGCAGCATCTTTCATCAAAATGCCAGAATGGCAGATGTGACATCACTCACCGTGTGGCTGTGCCCTAATACCAAAGTCATCTGAGAGGTGACTGTTAAGGGGTTCCCTGTGCCAATGGTTAACGTTTCTACAATATGCTCGGGCATTACAAATGTGGTAAAGGGTGTCCCTTAAAGTCCTGAATCCCATCAGGGGAGTTAGACTTCAGTTCACGTGTTTACACTAGGCAGTTGTATGTGCCAATATTGATAACAAAAATAACATGTGACAAAAATATCACACTCTAAATATTGTTTACGAAAGTATCACTCCACTGGGTGTAGATTTTCTAGTATTATCTCCAATAGGGAGACATTTTTGTAAATATTTTTAAAATGCAAAATATATTTCAAACAATATTTAGGCCATGATAGACAATCCTGTCTGTTTTTCAGCGGTAGCTGTTTTGTCTACCTTGATTTAGTGGGAGTTATCAGTATTGTGGAAAGAGATATGCACAGTTATATCTAGAACGCATGTAAAACCCTAGCGCAGATGAAATATTCTATGACCATTAGTGCCTTTATTTAGACGCGGATTTCTCCTTTCCATTTGAAGTATTTACGTACCCCAACTTAGGTCTTGGGCTCTAGACTCTTGTCTTGGGCCCAGACTCTAACTCTATACCAGAATTTGTCTTTGATATCTTGACAGCAGTACGTTTGCAAGTGGTATTTGTGATAGCAGCCCTTTGAACACCATACGTCATGGTGAAAATGTTAATGATTCACTGCAAACACTGAGAAGATAAGTGTGTCATTACACATTCAGGTAGAACAGAATAATATACACTTTTGAATAATTAATTGAATTGCTTTCTGTATCCATTTTTCTAGACACGTGTGTGAATGAACGTCTTAAGGACTAGACATAATCTCTTAGAGCCTCACCTCCTGGCAGCTGGGGTTGTAAGTGGCTTTAATGGTCTTGTGTGGATACCTGTAAGTAGAAAATATCTTCTCATTATCATCTCAGTAAGATTCACTAGTTGGATAATTAACCGCTTAATAGCCTGTATTTTTTAAGTCTGGCATGAGCCAAGAACTTTTGTTTTTACTAAATTATATGTATAATATACTTACTTATAAAGGCTTTCAGACAGCTCTCTTCATCCATTGGTCTTTTGTATCATTCACAATTTGCTTCCACCCACCCCAGAATACAACATGAGACAATGGATTAGCTTACTTCAGCCACTGGTTAGTATGGATTTGAATAACTGCATTTTGCTCTCCCACAATGAGCACTTCAGCACACAAGGTAGTTCCCTTCAGTGCCAGTGTGTTTGTTTTACCTTATAATTGCAATAGCATTGCCTTGTGCTTCTACCAGATGTGACCATAGGCTTCTTTCCATGCTTTATCATGTCTGTCTCCTGCCAATGCTGTTGTGAAATCATTTTGAAGTGTCCTTTGTGTATCCAATGGCTGTTATTAAAGAGCATGACAGATTGCAGTCATTTAAAACTTCTGTTTTCAGTTATACACGTTTTACAATGCAGGCAGTGCACCAACTGAAATCTTCAATATTATATTCAGTATTATACATTTGAATTCACAAGCAGGCAATTTTTCAGAACACGTTTATTTTTTACTGAAGTTCATCAATGGTTCTTTAATAAACTTTGTCCAGGAAGAACATCAGCCTTTACTGTGTTTAATTCACAGCATATGTAACACTTCTTTTAAAGGAATTATGTCCTTCCTTCTTTCTTTCCTTCTCCTTTCTTCTCTTCCTTCTTTCCACCTTTCTTTCTTGGGCAGTTGTCTCTCCTGATGCCTAAACATCCCCATTATTCAAGTGAAGCTGACAGAAGCGGCCTCAACAGTTGGAGGTGAGAGGAATCTTTCAGAAGGAAGGTATGTAGTAAACAGTCCACTTGCTAAATATGTCTTACAAATGAGAAAATCAGCAGAACTATAGTTGTTGCTCTTTCTGAAATTCTTTAAAAAAATGAATACAAATTCACTGTATTACACAGAATAAAAACTAGAATTAATATAATCTATGACAGGGTAAAAGGCGAGTAGTATAACAAAAGAGACAAAATACTTTTTTAAAAATTAATATCATAATGGATTGTTCATAAATTTATCCAATGGAGACCACCAGGGCAGATTTTTTAAATCTAGCTTAGATAGTGAAGAAATGTCTAAATTCATTCCTCTCTTTGTATAACTAACCCACTCCCACAAGTGTGATAGGATAATGCAGTTGATGACTTCCACTTAGATTATTATTCATTTAAAAACCTTTAGGTTTAGGTTTACAAATATGATGTAAATCTAATAAATCTTCTGTTGCAGGAAGTATTTTGGAATTGTCTTACATACTAGTCTCCAAAAGGTAGTAACATTGAAATATTAGGTGAGCTAATGAGCTGACATCTTGGTTAGATGTGGAACATGCAGAGGATTTAAGTAGTTTGGTGTTAAGCATTTTACAAGGAGTCATTAACACACCATGCATTAAAAAGTAATTAGGGGCATATCAACAAGGGCTTTATCTCTGCTTTTTTGGCTTTAAAAGCCAAAAAAGCAGAGATAAAACTAGCGCCCTATCAACAACAGGGTGCTAACATGCAAATTTGCATGTTAGCACCCTTTTACTCTACGCTTCCCCTTGCATCTCTAATGAGATGCAAAGGGGGCGTTCCAGAGTAAAATAATAGGAGAAATGTCGCTAAGCGACATTTCTCCTATTATCAAGAATGTCGCTAACCCTGTTAGAGACAAAAAAAGCAGCGCTAACCGCGGTTAACGCTGCTTTTTTACGTCTGCTAATTTTCAGACTTAGCCATGATATCCTATGGAAGGAGGATATCATGGCTAAGTTTGCCTGTCCCTATCAACAAGGTAACGTGTGATTATCGCTGGGTTTCCAGCGATAATCTCACGTTAGCCTGTTAGCGTGTAGATTTTTATCGCTATTGAGATAAGCGTTGCTAATAGCACGCTATCTCAGCGATAAAAATTCACGCTAGCCGGCGATAATTATCCTCACGCTAAGAGCGCTGAGCGATAATTATCGCCGGTTGTTGTTGATATGCCCCTATGTTTGTTAAATAAATGATGGTATAAAGCCTTAAAAATTCTATTTACTGAAATTAAATAACACTAACTAATACCAAAACATAACTGTCAAAAGCTTTTGTAGCATTTAAAAGATTTAAAGCTAAAAGGCCAAATGGATATCAAAATTTGAAAGTTTACTAAAATATGGCCTGACAATCTGGCACTATCAATTGTGCCTGGTATCAGATCTATCTTTTAGAAAAACAGACTGATCAGCACGATTACTTACAGGATTACCTCTGCCATGTACTTAATTTGTAAACAAATAAGTGCCAAGGCCCGAGGTGTTCACAGAGGGAACTGCAATCTAAACATCACTCTCTAACAAATTTGTCAAGTTGGTCTATTCTGTATTACACAAAAGGTCTAAATTTTTACTTTGATTTTAATGCATGTTAATATTTTAAGCACTTTGCTGCTTTGCTGTGCTTAAAAATAGAACAATAGCACTCCTATGTGGTGGACTGTCAGCAGTAGGTGACGGCATCAAGCACTTGCAAACACCGGTACAAATTAAACACGGCCTCTGCCAAACACTGAGCCAATATTCAATACAGTCTAAATTGTTTGGTGCTGATTGTTTCTTTGATCTCAAATGTATACACTTCTCAATCTAAATAAGAATTATTTCCATCTGAAAGTTTCACTAAGTCCAAATTGGTGATGAGTAAAAGAAATTAAATTCACTGACAATAATTTAGACAAAGGAAGACAAAAAATGTGTCTCTTTTCCAATAAAAGGAATTTTGTTTTCGGTAATTTTTAATCTGTAAATAGTTAGCAAGTAAAGGCCTGGTTGGTTGGCACCTAATTTTGTTTTTACTTACAATAGAATTATACACATACCTTAATTTTTGTAAGGGAAATAAACAGCAGTTATCTTTAGGAGATATATACATTTGTTCAGTAAATTTGATTTATTGTTCTAATTGTTCAATTCTAATAATAAGCTTTTTATTATGGTTGTCCATTATGAAAATGACAACCCTACGCACAGTGGCTTTGAAAGCAGTCTTGTTTACACCAAATGAGGAGATACTGGGATAATATTCCACAAAATATTTTAGGATTGCTTTAAACAGTATATCTTTGTTTTTTCCATTAAAAGCAATATCCAACTCTATACGGTGTTTAGAATGTTGAGATTAAAACTCATATATATTTAAATTAAAATAACTCATAACATGATAAGAAATACACATTGGATTACTGACAGTCTTAGAAATTGAATGTAAAAACTAACTACAAATCAGAAGATGAATAATACAAAAACCTGTTTGGTGCTCATTTGACAAAGGTTATATTTCTTAGATGTAAGGTAACTTTATTTTT
Source organism: Triturus cristatus (assembly GCF_964204655.1). NCBI lineage: Eukaryota > Metazoa > Chordata > Amphibia > Caudata > Salamandridae > Triturus > Triturus cristatus. Next base: position 133,177,451 of record NC_140590.1, on the reverse strand, counting down.
TTTGAGGGGGGGGCCCTTTGTTGCGTGAACTTGACCCAAAGGTATCAGAGCACTTTACATGAGCACCTGATTTGTTAGGCACAGGGAGAAAAGTGATTTGCCCAGAATCACAGGATATTAAGTGTCCCTGCCGAGACTCGAAACTGGTTCCCCAACTTTGAGGTTGACAGCTCTAGCCATTAGGCCACATCCTCTTTTAACGCAAAGGATTACATTTTATTGTGTGTCATAGGCCGTATTGGTCAAACTGACCATATTGCTCTTGTGCTCTCTAAAGGGAACTTTTGACATCCTATCCAATAGTGGGTCTATAAATAAGGCAAGTCCCACCTGCACCAATTAGGAAATTTCCCAGTTCAAGTAACATTGAACGTGTACCTAGCAAAAGATGGATCATCCACAGTAGGATAATAAATGTTTCTCCCAATAAACTGAAAATTAGCAACCTCCACTTTTCTCCAAACCCATCTCACCTCTATGTCTAATGTGTGATCTGCTGTAGTTAAATTTGCGGCCTTATGAAATACAACAGCTGCACCATTTTTCCCATAAGCTGGTGAAGCAAAAGTATTAGAATAAGAATACTTACTGATAGAAAATAAAGTATTTGTATTTTCTGTAACAAAACTATATCACACTTTAACTTCTTAAAGTAATCAGACATTTTATGTTTCACAGCAGAATGCCTGAAGTCTTTAACATTAATGGATGAAATCTTTAAAACCTTACATTTATCCGTGTTTACAAATAAATAAAAAGAATGTATATCTTAAATGTAGTGTAAACAAAATATCTAACATTTTAAAGAGAATAAAACAATAGATTGTGAGCAAAAACAAAGAGGAAATATACAAAACTGGGCTGCATACAGACAAACACATAATTAGCCAAATAAATAGCCAAAACACTCATATGTGGATTAATGATTGACAGCAATATAGAAGGGTCACAGCAAAGTCACCTAAAATGAGACAACTGTCATTAAATCTGGAAAAAGACTATAAACATGTTAATATTGATTATATATCCTTTTAAAAAAAAAAACTAGTTATGGTAAGTGCCTAGAAACGTCGGTATAATGTTTTAGTGCAGCCAGAGATGTTGCACATACAGACATAATGTACAAAATGAATGTCTCCAAGTAACTAGTGAAATAATGGAATGGAAATAGGATTTATAAAGTGCAAATATTTGCCCTGAGGCATCATGGCGCTAACCAGAAACAAAAATAGGGAAAGAAGAAGACAGACCAACATAGATTAAAAGGCCAAGTCTTAAGAGTCTTCCTCAAAGAAGACAAAGTAGTACAGGACTTCAAATGTAACAGCATGCCATTCCAATGGTGAACCATGCCAAGAACAAAGTTGTACCTCCCCAGCTGGCTCTCCTAAATTTAGGGGTGACCAACTGTGTGCTGAAACAGAGTGCAGGGCTCTTGGGGGAGTGTATCAGATGAATTTCATTTGTAGATCTACTGGACCCATGCCGTGCAAGGCCTTAAAAGCTGTTCATAGAGCCTTGAAATCAATGCGCTTATGCAATGGCAGCCAGTGAATCTGAACTAGATTGGTATTTGGGAATACCTGCTAGCTAGTGAGAATGCTGCGGCATTCCCAAAATCTGTAGCTTATTGAGTAACCGCTTCTGCAAGTTAATATACAGAGCGTTACAATAATCAAGTTTTGAAAGGATGAGGGCAGTAATTGTGTGTGTGTGTGTGTGTGTATGAAGTAAATCTCAGCAGATTAAATGTATTGCCTTCTTTAAGCTAGTGATTATTTGCCTTTTTTTTTTTTAATTCGTGCAAGATGAGTTCAAATGAATGCCTCATATTCAATAAATATTGTGCCATTTCTAGTGGGCATAAGTGTGTTTGAAGACTGAGGTAATGCTGTTCTTACATGCCACAGTATAAACTAACAGCTTCTTGAAAATACTCAATAACTGTACAAGCTAGACCACAGTGCGATATTTCTCACTGTGGCAAACAGAACATACAAGTTAGCAGTCAGTACTGGAGAGACAAAGCTCGGAAATGAAAACTTGCACTGTAATGTTGAGGAAAAGTTATCACAGTGCTAAATTATTTCAGAACCTTGCCTTGAAAATTCTGGTGAAAAAAAAAGTAAATAACATACGTCCCTCAGTGCTATACATATTGCATGTTCATTAACATGGTTATTTTAAGGGTTTAGGTATATCAGCGAAAGCCATTAGTAGAGTTAGCAAAATGAGTTACCAATATGCCTGCTTCCAAAGAATGTTCAAAAGATTGAAAGCAATGTCAGGTAATAATTAAATTGTCTTTGGTGTTCTTTTAATTTGGGTATTTCAAGTCACAGTAAACACACCCTTAGTAAAAATAAATTATGCTTGCTGAATATCAGAAATTCCACTTCATGTCTCTTTCTTCCACCATCCTGTTTTTCCTATGTCTTTATCTTACTCTTGCAGGTCATCTTGTTTGCTGCCTTTATCACTGTTTTGATAGTTTTCTCTCCCTTATTCTTTCTCCCTTTTTAAGTCTTTCTTCCTCTTGCTCTACGTTGAAGTTTGATGATGAAAAATGGCGCTAGGAGTTCAATTATTTATCCTATAAGCCTGAATATTCTCTTTCGTTTTCTTCTTTGGATGGCAGTCCTATCAGAAGCATGAGATACGTTAAACCTGCAGGAAGGAAAACAAAACAATTTTAGTCTAGGGTATATCTGTATTTTCAGTGTGGATAAATGATGTACAGTTAGTTATACTGTGGTTATGGCAATTTCTGATACTTTAAGTACTGTCCCGCTTTCAATTTGCATAATACATCATACCACTATAAGAATATGGTTTATTAATTGGGGTGGATGGGAATCCACAACAGTTATTCCTTGTTGACAAGCTTGTTAAGGTAAAATACAGTTTCAATATTTTAAACATTGGCACAACCCCCTGGTAGCTATGTTACAGAGCAGACAGGCTTAACTTAAGAAAATCTATAAAGTATTTAAACAGTAACAAAACAGTTAAATGTCAAACCACAACACAATAAAAATCCCACAACTGCAACGAGCAAAATGACATAAAAATGGCAAAAGTCCAATAAGAGGAAATGGAAATATGAATTTTGAAAGACTTAAGGCAAGAAGTGTCAAGGAAAAGTAAAGCCCCAATCTGTAGAAACAATCACTGCAGCTGACCGGGATGGAGGCACTATTTTTGGCTGACCTCGATGAAGCGCAGGTTGGGTATGCCAAGCGTGTCTGTCCTGGTCTATAAAATGGAAGTCGAAGCTTGCAAGCTATATCCGAGAAAGTTCTCTTGAAGCCGGATAAACGCTGAACAAGATACAGCTGAAGCTGTTGGTTTTGGTGGGAAAAGCCCTGAGCAGGAGAAATTCAAATTTCGTGGTAGATGACATCCTCACGTCCAGCAAATTCTGTTTAGCTCTTTTGCCCAAAAGATTTATACCTTTGAACAAAGGGGCATATTTGGATGAACTGACGCATATGCACCGATGCTTCCGATTACTTGCGCCTATCACAAATGCCCTAACGATGCCATGGATGCACTGTATTTACAATACAGTGCCCTAAGGCACAAGGATTCATGGATTTGTGAGAAATTTCGACGAATCTGTTGACACTAAAGTGATGCATTGCTGGAGTTGGTTGTAAGACTGGCGCAACTCCAACCATGCAACAGAACACAGAGACGAGTCCCATGTTAATAGCCCTTCGTCAATCCCTACGGCTGGTTTGAGAAGGTGTAGGGATTTTGACGCAGTAAAGTCATAGAGTGACACAGTGAAAAGTTGTACATTTCACTGCGTCCGCTCTACGTGGCTTTTAACATGGGAATGCCTACCCTGCATACATTATACCTGGCGCAGGTATGTGACGAAGTCTGACACAAACTGACACATTGTACCCAATGCATCAGTTTGTAAATATGGAGCAGTGTGGAGCATGCGCCGCCACTGCATAAAAACAAATGAGACTGCAGCGGCACTAGCACCTTGTAAATATGCCCCTCAGTCTTTTCCTGGTGCTCAAAATCCCCTAGTGAGGCAAATCGAAAGCTGAATAAAACTGTGTGAGATCTTGATTATCTTTAGGAGGTCTTGGTAGTCCAAATATTTTCAAGTCCCAACTTTTCACAGTTTCTGGAGTAGCTTCTTTTGGTCACTTCTGGGTTCACTAGAGAGACAGCAGCCAACATGGCCACTTTTTAGTGTTGCTCTGGCAGTCAGTATTAACATATGATAGTTTGATCAGAAATATGGGGAGAAAATCTACCAGTGATCCGGTTTACTAAACTGCAGAACCCAACGCAGCACTGAAAATGAGCTCGCTGAGAGTGACCCACGGGTGGGTGCAGTGGAAACAGAGCAGGACCTGCAAGATGAAGCGGCCACCCTGGATCTGGCTCAATGCAGGCCCTGCTCCAGGCACGGCAAGAGACTACAACGAGGAGTGCCGTGGCCTCCAGCTGCAACCTAGTGGCATTCCTAGACAAAAGGGTCTGGCCGAGGTAAGTACATGTTGGTGGCAAGGTCGCACAGGGGCACACAAGGAGCTGCAGATGGTGATGGTAAGGAGAGAAGTGATTTTTGCTTGGGCCTGACCAGCCATTTGCATAATTCTACTGTGGTGCCTGCCTCGTGGCAACAACATCTTAGGCACTTTTCCAATGCACTGAGGCAGACATGTGGGCATTTTATGCTGTTTCAACATCTGTGCTTGAACAAATGAGTCCTGCATTTTTTTTACCAATGGCTGACACTGGCTACTACACCCTACGATTTGGAGCTAAGATTGCAGTGGAGTGAGGGTCCTGTAAAGTATCTATGGATTTGGATACATACAGACCCAGGCAGGGTCATCAGGAACAACTATGGTACATTACCATTCTACTTGTGCCTCAAGCTGAGATACAGATACCCTACCATTGTCTATGGTGGATAGAACAGCCATTATGAAAATGGTCATACTGCCTAAATTACTTTATCTATTTTGAACATCCCTATTGCCCTACTGCAATAGTTCTCTAAAGCACTATAAGCACAACTTTTCAATCTAGCGTGGGTGGGTAAACGACCCAGGGTGAAGCTGGAGGTGCTCACTGTACTCTATACACAAGGAGGCTTTGGAGCTCCGATGAAGTTATACTATCGATGCGCTCAAGCACAGTTTGCACAGTACTGGTACCATCCCCATAGGTATATACCACATATAGCTGTGGAAAGGGATAGGGTGAGCCCTTTTTCCATTAAACACCATTTTACCTAACATGGGGGAGAAAATCAATAGGAGAGAATTTAACACCGTGCATTGTACAATGGCTGCATGGCAGCGAATGTGTGCACGTGATCGCATAGAGATACTCTACTCACCAGAAGTCCCACTTCTGTATCACCAACTAATATCACTAACACATGAAGAAAAGACACTGGAGATCCTGGATAAAGTGCACCCTGCAGCACGTGAAAGACATTTATTCAGGAGGGGCATTTAGTAGGCTGGAAGATATATCCCAAAATCAACATCAGACCCCATTGCTAACGTTCACATATTACCAACTTCATGCTGCCGTACAACATTCCCTTAGTTCCCCAATGGACATCAAGCTCTGCGTGCACTGCACACACTGCTGACTACTACTACACGCAAAGGGCTGATAACTAAGCTCTATACCTCTATGCAAACTAGTGGTCCAATAACAACAGATCCAGAATTTGAAAGATGGAAAGAGATACTAAACCCGCCATTGACAGGCAAACTGGGTATTTTCATGTTCCCAAACTGGTATGTTGATTTCTAACTGTACTCTGCGGATTGCAAACTTTAAGTACCTACATCAATCTTACCATACTCTGCATAACTACAGCGACATAGGGTAAAAGAGGATACATGATGTGTTAAATGCGTGGCGATAAAGGCTAATTTTATTCATTTGGCATGGGAATGTAGAACAAAGTAGACAAAATCCACGCTACTTTTTCCGCGCCCCCTACTTTGGGTACGATTTCTCCCTGCCCTCATAAATCCACCCTTACTCATTTCTTCACTCCGGACAAAACTAAACTGTCTAGCATAATCAACAGTATTCATTCAGGCTCCCCAAACGATGTGTGTCCTTTAGATAAATGCAAAGACATCATGGACAGTACCCTCATGGATCAAATCTGTCATCTCGTCACCCTTTCCTTCAAAGAATGTCTCGTTCCGCAGGCTTGGAAAAACGCCCAAGTCATCCCCCTGAAAAAAAAACCGAACATTCCCATCACTCACTTTCAAAACCTTAGACCAATATCTCTATTGCCTTTCTGCGCCAAAATAATAGAGAAAATAGTGAACTCTCAACTTATGGCATATTTAGAGCAAGAAAACATCCTCCATCCCACCCAATCCGGTTTTAGACCCAAATACTCCACGGAAACCGCTGTCTTGTATTCCACGGAATTTATCCGCAAGATGGTGGACGAGGGTGAAACTGCAGCGCTGGTCATGTTGGACTTAAGCGCCGCTTTTGATACGGTGCTTCATGCCACGCTCCTGTCCCGACTCTCTGACATTGGAGTGAAAGACGGTGCACTGGAGTGGATTAAATCCTTTCTCTCCAACAGAACTTTCCAGCTTCACTGCCCGCCTTTTAAATCATCCCCGCGGTCCGTGAGTTATGGGGTTCCACAGGGCTCCAGCTTGAGCCCTACCTTGTTTAACATCTATATGGAACCCCTGGCTCAAATTATAGAGAACTTCGGCTTGGGCACTGTCAGCTACGCCGACGATACGCAGCTCATGTTCAAGCTCACTCCGGACACTGACAAGTATGCCGCTAACTTCTCGGAGTGTATGACGGCGGTTGCTAGGTGGATGGACAGTAATTGTCTCCGGCTAAATGGTGACAAAACTGAGGTGCTTGTGATTGGGAACAACACCTCCCCTTGGTCTCAAGCATGGTGGCCCACATCGCTTGGCGACTGTCCTCAACCGGTTGAGAAAGTCAAGAACCTCGGGATTATGATCGACTCGGATCTTTCAGGTAAATCCCAAGTCCACAAGACCATCGGCAAATGCATCGGACAACTAAGAATTCTCAGAAAAATCATTGACCTTATTCCCATCACAGCCAGGAAATCCATTGTACACGCCCTTGTCACACCGCACCTGGATTATGGGAATGCCCTTCTTCTGGGCATTAACCAAAAACTCCTTCACCAGCTGCAATGTGTTCAAAATGCAGCCGCCCGGGTGGTACTAGGCCTTCCCAAAAGAACCTCGGCCAAGACCGCACTGTCCAAATTGCACTGGCTCCCCGTTAAGGAAAGAATTAAATTTAAGAGTCTCTGCTATATTCACAGGATAGCCCACAATAAGGGCCCCTCATACCTTAGAAGCCTCATGACTATTCACCGCCCCACTCGTCATCTGAGGTCTTCAGGAATGTCCCTTCTGAAATTACCCCGCGTTCATAAAGCCAAAATCGGGGGCCGCTCCTTCAGTTTTTTAGGAGTGAAACTCTGGAACGCCCTGCCGACTCATTTAAGAATGGAACCCTCTGAAACCCTTTTCAGAGCGAACTTGAAAACTCACCTCTTCCCTCAATAACTCTGGCCCTTTTCCGCTCGGTAGTCGCGGATGAGATATTTCAGCAATCAGCGCGGGGATACACATCTGTGCAGCCATGCGCTCTAAAAATGTTTTATTATTATTATTATTATTATTAATGTCCCGAAAAATACTGGAGAATGATAACTGAGGCCCTATCTGGCATGCTTCTAGAAACAATAGAACAGAAACCACGTATATGCATTTTAGGCTTTGTTGAGGATGTGCAACCTCCTAGTGGCACTGGTATTGCTGCTGGCCAAAGGAAGAGTGGCAATATGCTGGGGTAAAAGGAAAAAACCCACGAAACAGCAATGGATTTCAGATCTTGTCTACTGTAGAGAACAACTCGAGGTATATGCTGAGGAACTGCCAAAAACCTCACAACCTAAACATTTATGAGGTCCCGTGACAACTTACCTATTAACTATGACAGAGACATCTTGAAAGCGACTGTGTTTATGCGGACATAATATTGCTATACCTGTAAGCCAAGAATTATCTGTGATGCTGTCACCTTTTTTTTTTCTTTAATTCTTTCTGTTTCTCTGCAGTTATGTAATGAAAACAACAACAAATAAAAACAAGCATTGGCATAGCCAATAGGTCTCGCCTTTGGGACCTTATAAGTGTTTAGCAATGCAACAGTTGCATAACTAAATACTTATAAGGTCCCAAAAGCGAGACCTATTGGCTATGCCAAGCGGCCGCGAAAGTGAAAGTAATCGCGGTAAAGAGCGGCGCGCGCGCCCGCACACATACACTGTAGCTCTAGGCTGGCCTGGTAGCACTTTTTGGAGCCCTCTCAATAAGTCTCGCCAGACCAGCGCATGCACTGGGTCAGGGGAGACCTAACAAATTGTCACTTCCAAGGCTTCTAGGACTTCAGGAACAGCACTCAGGGGCCAGGACTCAATCTATCAGAGGTCACCAGAAGGGTCCAGTTAATTTCACTTGCTGTGGGTCAGCCGGGAACACCAGGAAAAAGGGCCTCATACAGCTTGTGGTGTTCCTGTAGGCACACAGTAGGTCATCCAAATGACCATTGGAGTTACCTCTTATTCCTGGGTGGAAGTGGGAGCAGGTTCAGGCATTCATGTCTTCACACAGGTCTCAAACATCAAACAGCAGGTCTATCCTCTTCTGTCCTTCAGCAGATCCAGAGAGTGATTTGAAGAGCCGAGGGTGGGGAGCCAGCTTTCTAGGTTTTACTAGCCAGTGGGTGAGGTGAACCCTCCGCACTTCCTAACAAATGATAAAATCTTTCCCAGGAACAACCCTTTCTACTTTTGCAGCAAACTTTATTTTCTTTACTGTAAACGATCCCACTGTGCACTATTCAGAGACAAACTTGACATAGTAGACTCCTTCTGCACCGGCAAGGAGTTTGTTTGCCAAACAGGGGTGTATTTATGGGAATGTGTGTTCCCCTCCTTCTCAGCTACACCAAACTGGTACTAGCACCAACTCCCACAGGGCCAGTGCCAAGCTGGTTACAGAGTGCCTACGGAGCAAAGGGCTTCTCTTCCCCAGGTCTCCCTTTAAACTTAGCTATGAAAGGGCAAGCCTCACCCCACTCCCTTTAAGTTAATGATGTTACTGTGCCCTCCATGTGAGAAATGGGGTTAATGGTTGACTGATGTGTGAACCTGGGTGAAGCAATAGCACAGTCCCTTGCAAGGGGAACCACAAAAAGTCACTAAATTAACCTGTGCTCAACCCTGGGTAGCTTGGCCCAAAAAAGAAGTGAGGCTTAAGTTAGAGGCAACGTGTAAAGTATTTATGCAGCACAAAAACAGTAATAAAGTGACAACACAAAAAGATCCCAAAACAATTTAGAAAAAGAGTACGTTTTAATAAATTATTTGACACCATAGTGACAAAAATCCAATCAGTAGAACCAAAGTTATGCATTGTAAAGGTTTTAGTATAAACTAGTGCCTAAAAGATCAAAGTGCCAGCAAATAGCATGAGACCGTGTCAAGGTCGAAAAATAGACCGATCAGGGAAGGAGCCTGGTCAGTGCTTACCTTCAGACTTCCAAAACTTTCTGAGAAAAATGTTCTGGGAAGATAAAGTTCAATGGGCAAGTTTTCAGGAGGTGTCTGAGGAGGGAGAGTCGACATCGGATAGCCTTTGTTCAAATCCACAGTGGCGATTTCTACTTCCAGACTTAGCCTCTGAAATGGAAGTCAAAGATCTCCAGCGGGACGTGGTAGAGGGCTGTAGAAGGAGACATTTCTCACAAGGCAAGATACCCCTTTGGCAAAGGACTACTGAAACAGATTTGCTGCTGTGAGGAAGAACGAAACGGGAGAAGCCACAAAGTCAATCTGACTGGTGAAACACCTCTGGCGGCAGGCGAGCAGATTGGTCCCAGTCTCCACCTGGTTCTCAGAGCAGTTTTCAGTGAAACATATTCTAAGTCCCCACTTTTGGATTTTGGCTATCTGGTCACCTTTACCACCAGTTCTAAGGATCCAGGACTGGGGGTGGGGGGCACTACTTGGAGAACTAGGGTAAAAGGCAAACAGTGTGGGGGTGACCCCAAAGAGAGGGCCAGGTCCAACACTCCACAGCTGTCCTTCCGGAGAGGATATCTGTGACATATCTCACACCCCGGTCTTCCATTGAAAAGGCCTAAGCCATTGTCTCACATTTCTTTAGGGGAAGCACTAGCAGGGCCATCTGTCAGGAGGTTAATGCTAATTAGCCTACTAGGAGCTCAGGCAGATAAAGAGTAGGTTTTTTAAAAGCCACTATTCCTAAATATGTATTAAAAAATCTGACTTCACCATTGAATTGGATTTTAATAAATAGTGTTTGAATTATTCCTAAACCAGTGATATCAGTGTTGTGATTTTATTATGAAATTGTTGTACAGCTACATTGCTTTCCTATAAAAATAGCTTTTGGGGATTAGCCACTGTAGATACATACTAATATTAAAGGAATCTTGCATGTACCTCTTACAAATATTAGGCACTATATCTCGTGGGCTACAAGTTCTTCTTGGGAGTCACTTATTTCATACTTAAAAAAGGGGATGTTTTCTGACAAAAATGTTTATTTTGACAGGTTCACTTCTAGGTTTAAAAGCTGCAGGTGTCAGGCTACACAGGTAGGCCTGAAGTCATGTTTTCATTGTCAGCCTGGTAGATGGCACATGTGCTGCAGTCCACCTGCGGGTTTTAGCTCTTCCATGCCATTGGTATATTACTGGCACTGAATACTGTGGCCTTAACGGGAAGGTAAATATACCAATTAGGAGTGAGTACATTTTAGCATGTTTTAAGGGTCAGAGCACACACAAACACACTTGGGACTGGACAACAGTGACCCAGTATGTAAAGTTGAAGTACCAGCAGCTTCAGTCCAAATGTTGGAAGGTGACCACGCAAAAAGAGGCCCTTTCTCACCCCCCCCCCCCATCCAAACGAAAGGCAAGGAGCAACTCATTTATTCCCTTGACAGAAAACCTGAAGAAGGCCATCTACATTGGCAGGGCCAGTTCGATGTTTGTGTTGTACTGTAAAGTTCCAGAAAGAAGGCCCTACAGGGAAATCCTGAAGTTTGGAATTTTGCACAGTGAACTTTGAAAAAGTAACTTTTTCCGCGGGACTAACTTGGTCTCTGTATTCAGCCCACACTCCATCGCAGTTGGCTTGAACTTGTGACTTTGCCCCGGTCTAGCGTGACCAGAGACCCACAGTTGGAGCTTTCTGCTTCTTGGTGCTATTTTTACTTAAACCTGTAAAATTGCATATCTCGGGCGCTACTGATCGGATTTTTGTTGTTTTAGTTTTAAATCGTTTATTGCATTATAATCTAGTTTTCTAGCTTGGCTTTGGGGTTTTTTGTGTGCTGTGTATTCACTTTATTACTGCTGGTGTGCTGCATGGATTCTTTACACATTGCCTCTACGGTAATCCTCATTGCTTTTGTGTCATGCTACCACAGAGTTAAGCACATATTAATTTAGTGACTTTTGTGGTTCACTCTTGGAAGAATTTTGGTTGTTGCTTGAGAAAGGTTTTACCCACCTCAAACAAAAACCCAATTTCTCACAGCACCCATGAGATACAGTCTATTCGAGAGGTAGAACAGAACTTAGGTGCCATTTGAGGCCAACCACAATTTAACACTTGTCAGATACAACAAGTGGATTGATACAGATGAAAAGCCACAAGTACTTCTCAGCTCATCCATGCCGAGGCTCTCTATGGTAGACAAATCCACCACCATTTTTCCAAATATTTAAGGCACAAAATTTGGAATCACAAATTCATTTGGAAAACAAATACCCAGTTAGGAACCTCATGCAATTTAAAATCAAAAATCTATTTTTGCTGTGAATTTGGTGTTGGGATTTCTAATTTTACAGTTTAAAACTGTGGGGGGACTGCTAACACCATAAACACAAGTTCACAATCCCACCGCTGAAAACCAATTCTAAAAACTGTGTTGGAGTGGATGGGAGTACACCATGGGCCACAATCTTGTTAATGTAAAACACAGTTACAATAATTTAATCCTGGGCTCAACCCCCTGGTACCTATGACGCAGGACATACAGGCTTCACGTAGAAAAGAATTAGAATTATTTAGCAATAACAATCCAGTTAAAAAGTCAAAATGCAACACAATAAATTCCCTCCACTAGTTGAGAAACATAGAGAAAAATGCAATGAGTAAAACATCACTAAAATGGCAAAAATCCAAGAACCAAGTACAAAGGTTCTGGCTGTACGTGTCTCCCTTTTGTTACGGTCCTCTAGTCATTTTCTTTTGCTGGGTGACTTTAATTTTCATGGGGATGATGTTACTACTCTAGAGGTCTTCCACTTTTTAAGGACTTAGAGATGCTGGGCCTTCAACAAACTGTTGTGGCTTCTACACATGTTGTAGGTTATACCTTGGGTATGATTTTCACCAACTCTACACTTCGAAAGACTTAAGATCCTCTATCTCTCACTAAGTTTCATATTTCTAGGATGGACGTCATGCATCAACTGGCTAATACTGGTCTGAAGGCCTACAGAGTTTGGAATGCTATGTCTTTAGATGGGTTTTCCAAGTTAAGGGGAACAGTGAACCCCAAGTCAGATATTAACAATGTGCTTTCTAGATATCACAGTGCTCTTACTTCAGCCCCTCTTGAAAAACTCAAGGCACACCTCATCCAGGCCACATGCCCCGTGTTTTTTTGTGGAACGGACTACCCTGAAAGCTGGGTGCAAAAGGCTGGAAAGATGCGGGTGCCATACTAAAATCCCTGTGGATAAAGCCGCTTACAAAACAGGTATTATCCCAATACCGTGCCCAGATCAGGAATTTCAGGAGCAGGTATACATCAGAAAGAATTGAGAAGGCAGGTAACGCTACCAGAGGACTTTATAAAGTGTTCAACGAGTTTAGCAAGCCCCGTGCCCGTACCTTAGATATCCCTGCCTCTCAACAATTATATGACTCCTTGGCAGACTTCTTTGAGGACAAGATGTAAGCTATATACAAGAAGTTTCCATCTAGCAAGACTGAGACCAATTTATCCTTTCTAAGTTTGTCTCTCAAGGTTGGGACTCAGAACTCTCATAGGTTCCAACATTGCAGCTTGGAGCAAATTCAAGAGTTACTGATAAATGGCAAATCAGGCTTCCCTTCAGAGCTCTGTCCCATTAGAGTCTCTCGAATCTAGCTACTTTGATAGCCCCTTCTATCATCTCGCTCTTTAATCTCTCTCTGGAATCAGCCAATATCCCTCTACCTTGGAAGGCTGCTCTAGATCCCCCTATATTGAAAAAAACGAATGCCGATCCCAACAGCCTGTCCAACTATCATCCCATATCTCTACTATCTTCATTGCTGAAAATGTTGGAAAGCTGCGTCAATAAACAGCTTATGGCATTCTTGGATTCCTGTAAGATTCTGGATCCCTCCCAATCTGGGTTCAGAGCTGCTCACAGTAGAGAGACGGCACTGGTGGCTGCTACGGACTCCAACCGTTGTACTTTGGATGTTGGTTCCCCTGCCATGATTGTGCTGCTAGATCTTCCTGCTGCCTTCAACACGGTCTCCCATGCAGTACAGATCTGCCGGCCGGGTGAAATGCTCTTTTATGGCTTGCAAACTTTTTAGATAGCCACACTCAAACAATCAGGCTGGGCTCTTTTTAAATCATGTACTATTTCCATCAATAAAAGGGTGCCTCGGGGCTCATCTTTGAGCTCTAATTTGTTTAACATCTGTGTGGCATCCCTGGCCCAGGCTGCGAAATCCTGTGGCTTTGATGTCATTTCCTATGCTGATGACATGCAGTTGATCATTTCACTGGGACATGACATTGACAATGCAAAACATCGTTTTTAAGATTGTCTGCGGAAAATCGCGGCCTTTATGACCACCAACTGTCTCCAGCTGAACGGTGAAAAAAACCAAACAGAAATCTTATTGTTTGGAAAACCTCAGTTCCTCTGACTCCCGACTGATGGCCTGTGGAACTGGGGGTAACTCCTTCACCATGTCACGCTGTAAAAAATCTGGGGGTGAAGCTGGACTAGGACTTTTCCAAGATGCACCACCTGTTTTGCAACTATGAGACTTCTGAGGAAGGTCTTTTCTTGACTGCCATCCTGTGCCAGTAACACACTGGTCCAGACCTTGGTTATAAGCCACCTGGACTAAAGTAATGCGCTTCTCATGGCAGTCAATGACACCTTACTGTCTAAGCTCCAGGTCATGCAAAACATGGCTGCCCGTCTGGTCTGTAATCTCCCATCAGGCTCCTCCTTGGCTCCTATACTGAGAGATTTTCATTGGCTCCCTGTCCGAAAGCACATCCTGTTTAAGATCTGTTGTCTCACCCATAAGTCCTTGATGGGCAATGCCCCTCTCTACCTAAGGATAAATTGCATCGCTATCTGTCTTCTGGCACCTTAAGATCTAGCAATAAGGGGTTCCTGACAATATATGTTCATCCACATATTTATATAAATAATATGCATATTATTATTTTTATGCATGTTCAGCACCATATAAGTGAAATATTTTTTTATGCAGGTAAGTCACTCTCTGCTATTGCATGAACCACAAACAGACCAGTAGAAAACACATACCTGTGATGGCAAAGAACAGCAAGGCCGCCCAGCCCATAAAGAAGCACCAACCATAGCTGAGGATTGGAGTGATGCGCATCATTTCTGCTGTCCCAAAAGTGAAAACGGCCATAGCAGTGACGTCACAGACAGCTGCAGCCAAAAAGAAAGTGTTACTTCCCAGGTTATACAGCGTAACTCTAAGGGGCGAGGGGAGGTATGTCATCACTGAGGTAATCATGCAAATGTGTGCCTTGTGTGACACTTTATCCAGTGCCAGCTTAAGGATTGTTGTGCCCCATGCAAGAAATGTTTTGCTGGACCCTGTTTGGAACAATTTTGCATTGTGTAACTCATTTGCTTCTAATTCAAATCCCATGATGCTTCATGCTATGAAAAAGAAAGACAGATGTGAGATAGAGAAAAAGTGCACTTTCCCAGGGGGCCTTTGAAAAGTGGCTGCCCACAGCAATTGCCCATTGTGCTTATGCTTTGGAACATCTCTCACTTTATTGTGAATAATTAAAAAAGAAACCTGGGGCCAGATGTACCAACATTAGCATTATCTCTGAATCACAATTAGGGAGTCGGTATTCCTGATGTATGAACCTTTTGTTTTTAAGTAGCAATTCCCAGTAGGTCACAAATTAACCTACCTCATGAATATTAATGAGCTAGGTCGCAATTTGCAACCCATTAGGAATTGCAGCCATCATAGGAATGGTGGTCTGCTGACGTCAGCAAACCACCCAGCCTGTGATAGCTTTTAAATAAAGCTGGGTTTTTTCTTCATTTTCCTTACAGGAAAACGAGCATTTCAAAAAAGAAAATGAAACATTTGTACCACTGCCTGCTCTTAATAAATTCGTTTTTTTACATTCTCAAAGGGGAACATGTCCCATGAGGACCCCTTCCCATTTGCGAATGGGTTACCATCAATCTGGAATTGATGGGAAAGTATTACTGCTTTTGCAACCGTTATTGGGTGGCAAAACATCAATACATACCATTCCAATTCGGTATCTGGAAGGGACGCACTAAACACGCCCCTTCCAAATACCGGATCAGTTTGCATCCGCAATCTCAAATTGAGATTCGGTAACATGTTACTGAATTGCAATTTGGGATTAATACACACCAAAATGCCTTTCTGATTTCTCAAACAGCCTGAGTCTACGAATCTGGCCATTTGCAAATGCAAATAGTTTTGATGCATCTGGCCTCTGGTTACCAGCACATATTCCCAGTCTTATAATTCTTTGAATTTGGATGTGTGAATTTCTGAGTTAGTAAAACTAAAAGCACCAACATTCATTGGAAAACACAGGATTAGGTGAATTACTGACACCTAAAGTTTGATATCCCTAGATACCCGGCATTGTCCCATTCAAGGGATTAGGGACCAGATGAATAAATATTAGAAATACTGATTTCCTCATTTGAATTAGCTCCGAATCGCAATTAGGGAATTGGTATTCCTAATTAATGATTTTTTCCCCCAAATAGCGATTCCTAGTACGTCACAAATCGACCCACCTCATGAATATTATGAGGTAGGTCGCAATTTGCGACCCATTAGGAATCGCAGCCATCACGGGGACGGCGCCCTGCTGAGGTTAGCAGACCACCATGTCTGGGATCGCTTTTCAATAAAGCCATCTTCTTTTTTTTTATGCAGCCTGCTTTCCTCAAAGGAAAATGGGATGTGTTTAAAAAGAAAAAAATTTAACTTTGAAGCTTCATTTTTTAAGAGTATTATGTCAACATTCTCAAAAGGGAGGGGGTCCTAATTTGTGAATGGGTTACCACCGCTTTTAGATGGTGGTAAAGTATGACTTGGATTTGGTTGCAAAACAATAATACATACCAAACCGATCCGGTATTTGGAAGAGATGGCCAAAACACGACCTTCCAAATACAGAATCGCAAATGCAAACTGTAATTTGATAACAAGTTACCGAATCGCATTTTCTAGATCAGAAAATAAATTTTTCCGGTTGCAAATGGCCCAGTTCTGCAAATCTAGCCGTTTGCGACCGGAAAAATGCTTTGTACATCTGGCTCCTGGCTCCTTTTTTTGCTTTGAGGTGCATACTCCATAATCGGTGCTGTCACAGAAATGGGTATCACATGACCTTGGACCTCAATAGTAGCACCTGAAAGGACATCAGCGAAGATGATAACATTATCTCAAAACACTAAAATCTCACTTAGTTACAAACAGTACCAAAAGAAGTCCCTAAAGGGATCATGCATCAAGCCATCCATATTGAATATACAAAACGTATACAAAACATTTCATTTCACAACAAGCAGAAATCACCTCCAGGGCAGCGGAAGCAATAATGGTCTCACAGAATTCATGCATCATTAGCCCCTGATAGTATTTGAGTCCGTTCACAGACATCATAGGGACCAGTGGCCCCAGGCAGCACGTGACTTAATGTCTGCACTTACACACCACTGCCTGTAAAGTCAGCTGTGACATCACTAGCATCGGTGATATCCAGAATGGCTTTGCATAACTAAAGGTACAGAAAAGACTTCCACAGCCTTTCTAACAAGGAGAATAACCCTCAAAGGGATCCCTTAGACGGCGGCAGAAGCTCTGTAAGAGCCTCTCCCATTGGCTGGAGGTAAATGGCATCGTACTTCTGGCAGCCCCAGCACAACTGATGCCCTCCTCTCCAACACTCAAGTCGTTCCTGCTTGTCCCTTCCACCATTTTACATCTTGCATCCTTCACCCCTTCAAACCCAGGTACGGCCTTTTGCTCCATTTTCCTCCTTACCTCAACGCACGTTAAGCTGCTTTAAGGTGCTTCGCTCTTGTCCCCCCTTTACCACTGTCCTCCCCCCCGCCCCCGGCACTGATCCTTGCTTCCACCCCGCCTCATTCGCTGCTGCATGCCCCCTTCGCGTGGCCACTTGAGGTGCTCCCATCAGGAGCTCGAGCTGGCTATGGGGGGAGAGAGAAGAAGCTGCACAGAGCAGGAGTCAGGAGGGCAGCAGAGGTTGTCTCTAAAAAATATTAATCATGTGTTGTGTTTGTGTTGTGTAGTGCACATATCTGCTAGAATGAGCATCTGTGAGTGTATGTGAGCATGTATGTGTGCATGTGTGAGGTGTGTTCAGCCAAGTGCCCACATTAGCAAAATGATGGCCATTGCATGATGATGGTAACTCTTGGTAACTAGTGAGCATTCATGAGATGATACCCATTGTCTACCCCTAGTACAGTGCGGGGCATTGCATGATGATGGTAACTTTTGGTAACTAGTGAGCATTCATGAGATGATGCCCATTGTCTACCCCTAGTACAGTGCGGGGCATTGCATGATGAAGAAAACTCTGGGTAACTAGTGAGCATTCATGAGATGATGCCCATCGTCCACCCCTAGTACAGTGCGGGGCATTGCATGATGATGGTAACTTTTGGTAACTAGTGAGCATTCATGAGATGATGCCCATTGTCTACCCCTAGTACAGCGCTGACCATTGCACAGGAGTGGTCATTCTTGGCAACATGTCAGCATTCAAAGGATTATGCCATTGTCCACCCCTATTTAAATTGGTCAAATGTAGGGGTGTGCAGGCTTGTGTAATTTATGAAACGTTTTGACATACCATGAAAATGTTGCAAAATAACTGAAATTTCAGGAAGTTGCACTTCCAGGACAAAAGTGGTTTGCTAGAATCCCGGGTGACAATTTTAAGTTGAAGCCTAACAGACAGCGCAGTTGTCTGGTTTGCTAAAGACATCTTGGGGACATTCATAAAGCTTCTCTGGGAATGCATTCCACCTGTTCCTTTCCATTGGCTTTGTGGTTTGCAACTCACATTTTCTGGCTTTCTATTTGCTGGCTTTATTTATTTTAGGCTGTCCAGGGTAAATTTGCCCCTCCCAAGGAGCAAAGCATTTTCACACCAATTCCCCTTGTATCCTTCCCTGAGGACTCCTTTCAGTAAACAGGCCTGTAAATCTTGTTGTTCTCTTGTCACATTTGCTGTGTATTCAAAGTCTGAGATCAAATGTCAGGCTCTGTCTTCCATGGAGCTGGGTGTTTACTTTTCTTTCTCTGACTTCAAAGTGAGAGGATCTATCGGACAAACTTGCTGGATACTGGGGATAGGAATGGGTGTTTTTTCTAGCACAATATTTAAATTAACTGTGCAAATATTTTAGAATATTTCTGAATTAGGAACGCACAAATGAAGCACGTTATTTGTTAATTTAAAATGATCTAAACAAAGGTGATGCAAATTCCCAACATTATTGTTTGTGCGCTGTATATTTTTTTTTTAGTAAAACTGTATGTCTGCGCACATTTAATGGTCATTTCAATGGAAAATGTGTGGTCTGATATAGAACCTTGCTACCACACCATGCATGCTCCACTCTACTCTGCACTGCTCCACACCACTGCACTCTTTCCCACTTCACTCTACACCTCTCTACTCTGCACCACTCTACTCTATGACAACGCACTCTACACCACACTACTCTACACCACTGCACCCTTTGCCACTTCACTCTATGCCTCTCTACCCTGCACCATTCTACTCTATGACAATGCACTCTACCCCATGCTACTCTACACCACTGCACTCTACACTACTCCAGTGTAGGCCACCCCAATCTACTATGCACAACTCCACTCTATGCCACACCCCAACACTTCATTCTACGCCACTGCACTATATGCAAATACACTCCATGCCAATGCACTTTACTCTGTAACACTCAATTCTACGACAATCCAGTGTATGCCACTCTACTCTGCACCACTATACTCTATATTATTGCACTCTACACCACTTTACTCTATGCCATTCCATCCTACACCACTCTACATCAGTGCACTCTACCCTGCACTACTCCACTCTGCGCCACTTCACTCTACTCTGAAACAATCCACTTTACGACACTACACTCTACGCCAATGCATTATACACAACTGCACTTTACTTCACTGAGTTGTATGCTACTGCACTCAACTCTGCACCACTGTACTCTACACAACTCTACTCTACGCCATTGCACTCTACACCAATGCACTCTACACCACTGCACTCTGCAACATTGCACTCTCCACCACTGAACTTCCATACCAATGCACTCTACAACCCTCTACTCTGCATCACTACAGTTTACATCAATGCACTGCATCACTCCACTCTACACAACTGCACTCTATGCCACTCCACTCTACTCCAAGACACTCTACTCTATTCTAGATTATTGCACTCTACACCACTACACTCTATGACACTCTAATCTACAGCACTCCACTCTGCACCACTGCAGTGTACTATATACCACTCTAATCTACTTCACAGCATTTTACAATGCTGCATTGTATGATGCTGAATTTTAGGCCACTGCACTCTGACACTGCACTCTACCCTGCAACACTCCAATCTACGCCACTTCACTCTCCTCTGAAACAATCTACACTATGCCACTGCACTGTATACCACACAACTCCACTCTGCGTCACTCCACTGTATGCCACTGCACTCTGTGCCACTGTACCCTAAACCACTGCACTCTATGCCAATGAACTCTACACAACTGTACTCTACACAACTGTACTCTACTCTGCACCACTGCACTCTACAGCAAGGCACTTTACACCACTTATCACTACTGCAGTCTATGACACTCTACTCTGCAACACAGCACTCTCCACCACTCTACTGTGCACTAATGCACTCTATATCACTCTACTCTCCATCACTGCATTCAAGTCACTGCAGTCTGCATGACTCCACTCCATACCATTGCACTCTCTGCCACTCTTCTATACTCTACACCACTGCACTCTATGGCACTGCACTCTATGGAGCTCTGCTCTGCACCCCCCCACTCAGCACCACTGCACTCTACTATGCACCACTCTAATTTACGCCATCGCATTCTACGACACTGCATTGCATGCTGCTGGATTTTATGGCGTTAAACTCTCTGCACTCTATGTCACTATACTCTGCAACACTCTACGCCAATGCACTCCTCACCAGTCCACTCTACTCTACGCCACTCTATGCCACTGCAGTCTATTCCACTGAACTCTACGCCGGTGAACTCTATGCCACTCCACTCAATGACACTCTAGTAAATGCCAGTCTAGTCTATAACACTCTAGTCTAGGCCACTGCACTCTATGCGCATGCACTCTACGCCACTGCAGTTTATGACACTCTACTCTGCAACACCGCACTCTATGCCACTGAACTCTGCACCACCATACTCTGCACTACTGCATTCTAAGCCAACGCACTCTACGCCGACCCACTCTATGCCACTATACTATGCATCACTCCACTCTATGCCACTGCAGTCTATGGCACTATATTCTATTCTGAACCACTACGCCTCTGCACTCTGTGCCACTCTACTCTACTCTGCATCACTGGCCTCTACACCACTGTACTATGCGCCACTCTAATCTACACCACTTCACTCTGAACCACTGCACTCTACTTTGCAACACTCTAATCTATGTCACTGCATTCTACAATGCTGCATTTTATGCCACTAATGCCACTGCACTCTTCGTCATTAAATTCTGCAACACTCTACACCAGTCCACTCTACTCTAAGCCGCTCCGTGCCACTCAATGCAATCGCACTGTACACCACTGCACTCTATGCCACTGTACTCAACTCTGCACCACTGTACTCAAAGCCATTGCACTTTATGCCACTCTACTCAACACCACTCTACTCTATGTCAATGCACTTTGCACTACTTTACACGATTGCACTCTACAACTCTGCTCTGCAACAATGCACTTTACGCCTGTGAACTCTATGCCACTCTACTCTGCACTACTGTATTCTAAGCCAATGCACTCTATATCACTTCACTCTACACCACTCTTCTCTGCATCACTCCACCCTATGCCATTTTACTCTGCAGCACTCCACTCCACCCCACTGCACTCTATGCCACTGCTCTCTAAGGCACTATATTCTACTCTTTACCACTCTATGCCACTCTACTCTGCACTGCTTAATGCCACTGCACTATGTGCAACTCTACTCTACACCACTGCACTCTATGCAACTGTTCTCTATGCCCCTATACTCTACTCTGCACCATTCCACCCTGTACCACTGTACTCTACTATGCAACACTCTAATCTATGCCACTGCATTCTATGACAGTGCATTGTACGCTGCTGAATTCTATGCTGCTGCACTATACACCACTATACTCTGCAACATCCTTCTCCAATGCACTCTACACCAGTCCACTCTACTCATTTTATGTCACTCAACGTGACTTCACTCTATACCATACCAATACACGATACTCCATGCAACAACACTCTAGTCTACTCTACATCATTCCACTCTGCAACACTCCACGCCACTCTACAACACACTCCACGCCACTCTCCTCTAGTCCTCCAACTTTTAGCCATGCTGAAAAGCAGCCACACTGGTGTACAACGTGGCTAAAACATATTGGCAAAACCAATGGATCTTGCACACGCAAGACCGATTGGCTTTGCCAATGCTTGTTTATTTGAGCTTGCATCTTGCATAAAAAAGTCTCCCGTGATCCCTCCAGTAGTCTAGTTTAAGCAGAAAATGTCCCTCGGTGAGACAGAGAAAACAAACTGACAAACAGTGGCAAAGGATCCATTGTAAGGTTCCCGAAGCGCTCTCAGTTTCCCATTTCGTGGAATAGAACTACACGGAGAATAATCTCAGAGTGCAATCCTCCAAAAGGCGGGCACATTTCTAAATTGTTAACAAAAGTGATGGCTATTTCGATTTGATGCTGTCAACACTGGCCTGAACACGTAAGCCTGGCCTGTACGTCTTTAACTCACAGGAGATGGTTCTGCATTACATATTTTTAATTGTGTGCTGTGCTTGTATGTTCTGGCATCTAATTTCCCCTCTCTACATTATTATTAAATGTTCTAGTATCAGATTACGCTGCACAGTGTTTGTGTAATTTGATTTAAATTATTTTTCGATTACTGATAACTCTTGCATTTTGTACAGTTTGTGGAAATGTTTTTCTCCTGTGGGAGTACAAACGTGTCATCAATTGCCCTCCCTTCAAATATATCACCTTGCTTGCAATTGTTATTATCCATGATTAAACCGTTACGGTGACCAGATTTATTCACCCTTCTCTCCCTTTTCCTTTCCTCTCTATTAGAAGGTCTGTTTTGCAATGATGCCCTTTGGATCTCTAAGGCTCCCTACAGTCCCTCTGGGCAGCTTTTAGTGCTAACCTCGACATGCGCAGGCCTGGAAACATCATCGAAGGGCAGATGCTGTTGCAATGTTGTCTTCACCTTTTCTGATCTCTTTTTGATTTCCTTTTACTCGTGTGTGTGAATTAATTTAAGCATCAGCCACCTTTTTTCTCACAAGTCTCAAGACTCACTATTTTTTAATTATTACTTGACTTGAATAAGTCTATTGAATTTTTTAGTACTATTCACCACATGGTTATGAGAAATATTGCGCTCACTTTTATATGCTTCATATCTGCTTGATAACTAAAAAAGTGGTTTTCATTAAGTGTTTAAAGACTTTTAAAATCCAAGCTGTAGTGTCTTGCAAGTTAGAAATGTTAGAAAACCTTTTCGGCTCTTGATAGACTCCGTTAACTGTGACGTACGTGTTAGAGCAGAATGCATTGAAGGCTGGTTTCGAATGGTGAGTTCTGTGTTACAGGCACATGAATAAAGACGTGTGATACTAAGCTCCATGTGTGGCATTGTCATTGGCAGGTACCCTGGCTGGGGAGGACGTTACCACTGGCGATGAGATAGGGGATAAGTAACCTGAAGATCTATAGTGTTCTCCCTGAGAGTTTGCCGAGGTCCCAGCAAACTGCTTGGGCATGCCATGGGGTCGACGCTTAACACATGTGGAGTCAAAGCACAACTACAGCTGCCATAAAGAAGTTGAAAACAATGAAAGCATTGCATAGAAATCCACATATCGGTAACTGAAAACCTGTTGGTCTGACTGCACGTAAAGGTACCGCGCTGCTATGCACTATACAGTCATATGAAATACTGAGTTATAATGCTAAAAGTGGATACAACTTGAAAGAGCCGCAAATAGCAAACGCAAATTGCAAGATAATGCTGTGATCAGAAGCACTGCGAGCCAGGGATCAACCAGGTGTCAGACGGTATACAGAGATGCCTGAAAAAAGAAAAACAAAGCAAGTCAAATACCAGAAACAGTCATCTGCTTACCAAAACAGCTCCAGAGGTCACCAGAAAAGTGAAGGGCTCCCATGGAGACTAAGAGGGAGGTCACAGTTCCATCGACTAGCCAAGATGACTCAAAAGCCAGAAAAGCACCGGGCCTTGGAGATGGTATGTATGAAGCAGGTCCTAGTGGACAGCAGACAGTGTGGGAGAGAGCTCCACCCGCAATGTCAGCCCCTCTCAGAAATGGCTACGATACTGCTGCTTTCTTAAAACCACCACTACTGTCCAGTAACGCCAAAAAGGAAAATATTGGTGATAGATGAAATTTGATGATTTAATTGATGCACTTGAAGAGACTGATAACAAAAAGATTATCAAGTATCTCAAAAATCTTGCAGGTGATGGAGTAAAAGACACCATAAAGAAAATGCACCGAACTAATGACGAAGCCAAATATTATCAGATTAAAGAAGTGTTGAATCTCAAATTTAATTCAAGGCCAAATGTTGATAACGAATGATACATCTACAACCAAGAAAGCTAGAAAGTTGGTGAGACAATTGATGAGTTTGTGGAGAGACTCGACTCACTCATCAGACACTGCAAGTTCAATTAATTTAGTGATGAAGAAGCTATGCATCTGAGTCACAATCAGAAGGCGAATGCTGAGGGAAACTCTTAGTCTGGAGCGAGTATTAATGGCTGCCAGAGCTGAAGAGCATGCTGATAGACAAGCTGCTGACAGAGGCCGGGAGTGCCCAGATTTAACCCGTCTTGAATGTGAAAAGTAAGCCAAAACAAATGACAAAAGGGCACAAAGTGATGTCTATGCGTTAAAAGATGTGTTTTAGATGTGTATTTTCATTACCACACGAAGGCAAATATCCCACTCTTGGACAGATATGTAAAGGCTGTGGGAAGGAGAACCATTTTGTGAAGGTTTACAAAAGGAAGGAAAAAAGTAAGTGCGTCACAGCACAAAGACAAAATGGCTCCCAGAACATTTCAGAGACAAAGTTTGACGTACACCCATCCGGCCAAGCGGCGACATTGGTTAAGACAAATCAACACAAAACGAAGTTGATTGTCATCAAAGTCATCGCTAAACAGCTCTTCAGGATCATTATCAAGTGAAAGTGAAGACCATTATTGTGGCATGCCGATGTTGACCTCTGAAAAGCGTGCCCATGTTGGTTTGGTCGCTTGTGAAGAAAAGCGTCAGTCAAAGCAAGATCGATATGCCAAAGCACCAAAGTAATTTAAACATTGTCCAAAGATGACACTAGAAGTAAATGGTTGTCTGATACCTTTCAGTATCAACAGTGGTGCATCCATAAACATAATGCATGAGGACAAAATAAAAATAATTTTCTCCATTGCCGCAACTTACCCCATCGAAAACCTAAGTGTATACATGAGCTGCTTCGACACCCTTAAAAAGTCAAGGTTCATTTGTGCTGACAATAAACCACAAGAGAACAAGGTGCAAGTACCCATCCATGTGCTTGAAGACACAGTGGCATGTGCCTCTCTACTCAATTTCAGCACAGCTGCTGATATGGGACTGATTTCCTTGAATTACAAAACTAGTGCTTACCACTAAATAGTAAGTCTGTTCCCTTCGCTTTCTCATGGTTTGGGAAACCTTAAGACTATGAAATTAAAGCAATATATTAATGAGGATGTTCCTCCCGAGACAAAAAAAATGCTCTTCATCTGCAAGAAGCTGTTGAAAAGTTGCTCAGAAACATAGACAAACTGCTTTTCATCTGCGAGCAGCTGTTGAAAAAGAATTTGAATCAATACCTAAGCATGAAATTATTGAGCGGTCCTCTAGCCAATGGCATGGGTTATTCCCATAGTAGTAGTGCCTGAAAAGGACGGTGAAGGAGTTGTACGCAGATGTGTTGACATGTGTTAGGCAAACAAGGCAATTGAATGAGAACTACATCCAGGTCCACACATTGTTGACATGATAACGCAATTAATTGGTGTAAAGGTCTTCTCTCACCTGGATTTACATAAAGGCTATCATGAGTTGGAACTCGAAAACGATTGCAGGTACTTTATAACCTGTTCTACACATGTTGGTCTGTTTCAATATAAAAGACTAGGATTTGGTGTATAATCTGCTGCTGAACTGTTTCAAGACCTAATACGATGTATTATACAGACTTTCATGAAAGCGTTCATTTACAGCGATGACACATTGGTTAAATAGCTACACAAAATGAGCATGATAAAGCTCTTACACAAGTATGTTGTTTACAAAGCGATTCAAGATTTTCAGCTCACCCTCTGTCATATCAGTAATTGGATGGGCGCTCACCATCTTAAACTTAACCCCGACAAGACGGAGCTTGTTCTTGTCGGAGGCCCATCCAACCCCTGGAAATCTACTTTTTGGCCCTCTTCCCTTGGCCCCTCTCCGTGTCCGGTTGATAAAGTAAAAAGCCTAGGTGTCTACATCTCCCATGATCTCTCTATGAAACACCAGGTTAGTGCCACTGTGTCCTCCTGTTTCTTCCAGCTTAGGAAGATTCGGAAAATAGCTCACTTTTTGACCTCCGAGGCCCTCACCCTGGCACTGCTGGCATTAGTCATCTCTCGGATTGACTATGCCAACGCCCTGTATGTAGGCATCCCGCAATATCAAACTAAGAGACTACAGTTGATACAGAACCAGGCAGCTCGCCTGATCTATCATCAACCTAAACATTTCCACGCTCGCCCTCTGCTCAAAGCCCTTCATTGGCTCCCTGTTTCAGAGCGTTGCAAATTCAAACTCGGTTGCTTGATCCATAAATCTGTGGCCGGCATAGGCCCTTCTTTCATCTCTTCCCTTCTGCACCCTTATGTTCCCCCCAGACACCTCCGGTCTTCTCATCATGTGCTCCTACAGACGCCTAAATTTAGGCGCAAGAAACATGGAGGACTTAGATTCTCTTTCCTGGCTCCTTCCTTTTGGAATTCACTCCCGTTGGAACTTAGACTATCTCCCTCTCACCTACACTTTAGGTCGCTTCTTAAAACTCACCTCTTCCGCAGCATTTATACTTAAGTACTCTTTTCCCCCCTTCCGTGCCTCTCCTGAAGCAAGTGATCAGCGCCAAGAAACCATCCGGTGTAAGTTGCGCTTTACAAGTTTCTTTTACATTACATTACATTACATTACACTTGGTGAAGCAGGTTTGACTTTGAATATAGAAAGGTGTGAGTTTAATAAAACAAAGTTAAAGTTCTTTGGCCATATCTTTTATTAAGGCTGGTATGTATGACATCAGATCCTGCTATAGTATAAGCGCTGTCCAATCCTGATCCACCACAAAACGCTTCTTTGGTGCGTTCATTTATTGGCATTAACAGTTACTGTTCCAGATACCTACAAGAATTTGACACTGCAAGTGCTCCATTGAGAGACTTGACAAAAAAGAATGTTTCATTTCAGTGGTACATGAATGTGAGAAAAGCTTTAAGGAAATCAAACAAGCCATTGAGAATGCTACTGAAATGGCATACTTCAATCCAAAGCTTAATACAGAGATTGTCGTCAACGTTAGCCCTATCAGGTTAGGCGCTATCTCTGCACTGCACAGCGGACACCAGAATGCTAAAAGGCATATTGTAGCATATGCATGTAGGAGTTTGCCTCAAACAGAATGTGCTAACTCACAAACAGAAAAATAAAGTTTAGTTGTGGTATGAGCTTGTGAACATTTTCAGGAATTCCTATACGGAAAGCCTTTTAAAATGTTAACTAATCATCAAGTGTTACTGGCTATATTTAGCAATCCAAAGGCCAAAAGGCTCCTCGCTTTGAGTGCTGGGGACTACAGTTACAAGAGTACAATTATACCATTGTGTATCATCCAGGGAAGGATCAGAGCGCTACTGACTAATTTAACAGAGTGACTATACAAGGTCATGGTACTTCATCCAAGATGGCTGAGGCCTATATCAACTTCATTGTAAAATCAAATACACCAATCACCATTTCATAAACCCTAATTGGCACTGCCACGAGCCATGATAGTGATATGTTAAAGTTGAAGAATATAATCACACATCAGTCATGAAACCAACACCCTCGACTGCTCACCAGTACTGGTGAATATCATAATGCAAAAATATCAAGGATGAGCTGTCCATAACACAAGAAGGAGCTATGCTACAAGGGTCAGAAATTCTGACTCCAGAGAGTCTGAGACAGAAAATAATTGAAGTCGTCCATGAAGGACATCGTGGAATCGTTGCCACATAACAACCTCTCCGAGACCGAGTTTGGTTTCCTTATCCTGAGGACAGGTTTGAAAAGGAATTAAAAGACCTGTCATCTATGCAACTGCCTATATACAAAAACTACTCACCATACCAACATGTCAGAAACCCCAAAGCATACATGGGAGAAAATAGCCATTGAATTTTTCAGTCCAATCGACCGTGGACATCACCTGCTGGTGATTATGGAGGAATACTTATTAATTCCATTAATTAAAGATCTTTCATCTACTACTCAACGAGTCATTGGAAAACTAGATGCCATCTTTGCGACATGGGGTGTTCCAGCCAAAGTGAAGTCTGACAATGGCCCACCTTCTAACGGTCGAGAGTTTAAAGATTACTTGGAGCATCTGAATATAAAGTATCAGAAGAGCACACCTTTGTGGTCGCAAGCCAACGGACTTGTTGAGCTTTTTATGAGTACGCTAAAGAAAGCAGTGCAGCATGATACTCCTGAGAAGCTCGATTTGAAAACTGTGTTGAATTCTACCTTGACAACTCATCCACAGGTGAAAGTCCTGCAACATTGATGTTCGGGAGAGCAATGAACACCAAGTTACCTCAATGGGCAAATCAGAGAAAAAAGGATGAGACAATAACTCATGAGAAGGACTTGGTTAACAAACACAAGATGAAAATGTATGTTGATAAAAGACGACATGCAAAAAACATAATCTTTGAGGAAGGAGATCCAGTGCTCACACAACAAATGCAGAGAAGGAAACCTGATGCTCCATTTGGTGCTGAACTTTTTCATGTGATGTCTACTAAATGACACATGGTGACTGCCCAGCACCCTGGGATGTCTATTACCAGAGACTCTTCTCATTTCAGGAATTTAAGTAATCATTCATCAAATCTAACTGTTGAAGGACAGACTGGGTCTGAAACATAAGTGACTGCTGTTGCCTCTACACAGTTGATGCAGATCCTGGAAATTGGTGAGGACACTTCTCATTTTCCGAGAACAAGATCAGGCCCAACAATTAAAACGCCAAAAAGATTGATTGACGAGATTTGAAAGTATATGTCTATCTGTATATATTTTGCAAAAATGTGTAATATTTATTTAACAGAGGGGGAGATGTAGTGTCTTGCGAGTTAGAAATGATGGAACCCTCTTGGCTCTTGATGGGCTCCGTAGAATTGTGGCGTAAGTGTTAGTATGGAATGCATTGAACACTGGTTTAGAAAGTTGAGTTTGTAGTTACACACACACGAATAAAAACGTATAATACTAAACTCTGTGTGTGGCATAGTCAGTGGTGGGTACCCAGGCAGGGGAGGACGCCACACAAGTTGTGATATTCAAATATATATCACAGGAAACTCTGTTCAGATTCAATTTAATACCCCAGGTTTCTGTTTGGACTGTGCCTTTATTTTTAAATATGGGGTGTTGTAGCCAGACCGGGTTCCACAAGGCCAAATATCTGCATCGTGAGGTCCTGCTGAGTTTATTTTCAGCACAGCAAAAAGCTAAGAGCAGAACAAACCTGACCGACAAAATACCTTTGATTCATGCTTCTATAATTTTCCAAGCAGAGATACAAAATAGGTTGAATTATATCCAAGCCTGCTCCTAGGTAATACAGTTTAATCCTACACAGTAAAAACAGCTTTTAGAACTCCAGTCACTGTGATAGCACAAATTTAAAATATATACTGCAGAACCTTTTTTTTTTTTTTTTTTTTACATATTAAGCATTTTGCCCTGTGGACTTACTAGACACACTTAAGGGGTGACTTATTCTGCTTTAAACAACCAGGTTTTCAAAGCCTTCTTAAACATAAGTAGATTGGGCATAGCTCTAATGTGCAAGGGGAGAGATTTCCAAGCCTTTGCTGCTCCAATTACACAACGTTTACTACCCCAGGAAGAATTCTTTAAACCTGGAGACTACGGCATATTTGGCTGTTGTGGACCGTAGTGTTTTACCTTGGAAGTACCAGCAGAAAATGTTTTTAATAAAAACTAGGCCTTGGTTGTGTAATGCTTTATGCATTGTATATTGCGCTTTAAAAGTAATTCTCTGTCTTACTCGCAGCTAGTGTAACTTCCTGAAAGATTCAGGCCCTGACTGATATTTTGGAATCTTCAATAATAGTCGTCCTGCGGCGTTTTGAAGAATTTGCAGTCTGTGCAGTAAGTGCAGATGCAGGTTTAGATGCAGTCCATAGCAGTAGTCTATTTTAATAGGTACTAGTGAGCTGACTACTGTATTTTGCAGATCTGAGGGGATAAAAGGTAGGATCTTTTTTATGGTCCTTAATGTATGAAATGAAGAGACTGTCACAGCATTGACTTGATCAGTAAAAGTGAGTTTGTTATCAATTACTACCCCTTAATTCCGGGCCTTAGTAACTGGTGACAGGAAGTACACCTAAATTCTGCGGCCACCACTTTGGGGTCCAAAGGGCAAATGAGCGCCAAATAGCCAAACCTCACTTTTTCTGGAGGTCAATTTCAAACAGTTCCTCCTCATCCAGGTGCTCACGGCCACCATGCATTCATGGAATCTGGATCCTGTCTCATTTTCGTCCCAGGCCAAAGAGATGACTATTTGAGTGTTGTCAGCATAAGATGTGAGTGAGAATCCATGTGATCTAATTACTAGTGCTAAGGGAGTGACACAGACATTAAAGAAGGTGGGGATAAGTGAGGACCCCTAGGGGACCCCGCAAAGAAGTGAGACAGGCAGGGAAACGAACTGACCTAATACCACTGACTGTTCTCTACCCTGGAAACACATTCTTGGCATGTCCGGGGGCTGCCACAGTAGCACCAAACACGGACAAACGATCTATCAGCAGCCAATGGTTAATGGTATGAAAGGCTGCTGATAGATCTCAGAGGAGGAGGGCTGCTTTGCCTCCCTGATCAAGGGACCATCTTATCTCCTCTGTGGCTTTTACCAATGCTGATATTATGGCACTGGGGAATCTAATTAGGTAGGATCTTATAAATTATTATGCAGAATGTGGTTTGGACACTTGTTTTTTCGTGATTTTTCTACCATTTTGGCTGGTAGAGATAGCTGAGATATGAGACGGTAACTATTCAGGTCCAAAGGGTTATGGGAGGGCTTTTGAATTGATGGAAGCAGCAATGCTCTCTTCCTTGTGATAGGAAAGATGCCTGTCCTAAATATTGGCTGAAAGATTTCAATTCATTTGGAGGTGATAATACCTGGGGCCAGTTTGGTCACCTTTGGATGACAAGGGTTGTAACGGGAGCCAGATTTAGCAGCGTTGATCAGGGTCACTTCCTCTAAGGTGGGAGGGATGAACTCTTTCAGGGGTTGCTCACTGTGTGCGCCTAGGGGAGTAGACCGAATCGTTTCAATAAGGGGTAAGATTAGTGGAGGAAGAGGGAACATACTTTGAGAATCTGTTACACACCTCTTCGACTTTATGTTGAAAGAAGTCGACTAAAGTGTTACAAAACACTTGACTTCTGTTCTGTTTGTTTGAATTTTTCTGTTGTCACTTTTTAAACAGTCTGGAATAATTCTTTAGCAGAATTTTTGCAGCTTCTGTCTTTTGTGTAGAGTAAGAAGTTGTTTCCTTCTTAATCATGATCTTGTAGTGCGTCAAACACTGTTTATATTTAATTTGTTCTGACTCATTGTAATCTTTCCATCATCTTTTTTCTTGTCTCCTACATGTTTGTTTTTCAGTTTTTAGATCATCTGAGAACCAGGGGGCTGAGGGATTGCTCCTGCTAGATTTAGACACTCTGACTGGGGCTGATAGATTAACAGCTCCTTCTCACCAGCCTGTATAATTGGCTAATGCTATATCTATATCCTGTGAGTTTTCTTATCCTGACTCCTGAGAGTTGAAATAAAGGACTCCTGTTGGATTTTAGACCAAGCCTGCATGGTTGTCATTTCATGAGACACTCCGAATTCTGATGATTTTCAATTCTAGGCTAAATAAAATGGTGCGATGGTCTGTCCAGGTGAGAGGAAGAACACGGATACAGCCTAAGGCAGTGTTATTACTGAAGATGCCATCTAATGTGTGTCCTGCTTGGTGAGTGGGACCCTTGTCCATCTGTGTGAGGCCCAGGCCTGGCATAGCCTGTAGAAGTACCGTTGTGTCATTATCTTCTGGTGCCTCTAGATAAAAGTTAAAATCTCCTGGGATTGTGAAGTCATTAGACAGAATATTGGCTTCAAAGACACTGCCTATTTCCTGAGCAAATGTTTATCTAGGGCCTGATGGGTGATATAACAACATACCTTCAAACATCTGGGGTTATAAGACTTTGAGACTGAAAGTGACTGCCTCACAGAGCGCAGAAGGTACAGGATTGCAGTTAGCTGAAAATGCAGCTTTGAGAATTATAGCGATACCACCGCCTCGATTTTTAGGTCTGTCCTGTGTCAATGTAGCATATCCCTCTGGATTGGCTGCTACCAGTTCAGGGTTCGATATGGGGTGCAACCATGTTTCTGTCACAAACACAAATGACAGTTTGTGAACATTCATAACATGTGCATTTGTAAAGCGCTCGTTCACCCAAGGGTATCTTGCCGCTGAATAAAAGATGTTTATTGTTACCCAACTCAATGGTACTTATTTTATTGACCTCAGAAGGATTAAAGGCTGAGTGGACCCGCCGGGATTCAAACCTGTGACCATGAGGTCAGACACAGGCCCTTACAGTGGACGCATTAGTCCATTAAGCCACCAGACCCAGTAAAACCCATAAAAACGTAAAATTCAATACAGTGCTATACCGAGGCCTAGCGTTTAAAAGTGCGCATATGATTTCTCTTTCGTCATTTTGGCTCCAGTGAGAGCCCAGTCAGGAGAGCCAGTTAGTAGATTTGCCCAGCAGCCCTGTGACTCATATGGCCCACCTGAGCTGCGCACCCTTGACACATTAGGTTAGAGTTTATCGTGATCGAATGGCATTCAAGTATTTCTTCCTACCTGCAGTATTGAGGGAGAGGAGATCTTCACTAAAATACCTGAATTTTGGCCTGACATGGGTCATGGAATTGGCAGGGGGTGTTTGCGCTTGGCGCGATCCGAATGAGGACGGGCGCAGACGGGCTTGCCTTTGTCACAATTTCAACACACACGCTGCGCTGAAGCATTCTCCTGCCATGTTTGTAGCCTGCCATACAAGGGGAGCATGGAAGGGGTTGTGGTTTTGGCACTTTACAGCAAGGTATTGTCAGAAAAGAACCAACCTGGGGTCCAGGAACCTCTGAGTAATGAATAAGACTAGACTGAAGTCAGATATCTACCGGTAACATAAAAGAAAGCTAAAATAAAATTGAAAAATTAACACATTAAACAGCATTAAAGCAGGATAAAAACCCATCTGATATGGCGCCCGTGGTCCTAGAGGAGCAGGCACCTGCTGCTCAAATTATGGCAGTGAAGCTGGTTGCAAGGAACAGAAATCATGCTTCTCGCATGCAGCAAAGCTACTGCCGCAGTAGATTAATTGAGTGAAACCAATTTTACCAATACCATTTAAGGCCCAGGTCATATGCACTGCAACAGTGAATAGCAACGTCACAGTTCGCTAACAAAACAAGCATTTGCAATGCAATCAGTCTCGCCTTTGGGAACTTATATGTATTTAGCTATGCAGCACATTAGCCAGGGTGCTGAAACATCTACTGTTCTTTAACATGGAGGGAAAGTAAGCACCAGACTTCGTGACACGCCAGGTATGGGAAGACATGGAGAGAAATATTGCCTTTCAGCTGGAAATGGTATAGTCCAAAGCTCTGTTTTTTAATATAAAAGCAGGGCCTTTGGTGGTCATATCACTCAAAATACAAGATTTGACAAAGATAGTATTGACTATAGGTGCTCGTGGAAGACAAATTCTATGGACTGGAATCTAGAGGATGCTAAAGTGATTGTGGTATTTTACTGACCTCTGCTGGTCGTTTTCTATCAAGAAAGTTAAATAGAGGCAGTTGGCAGAAAAATATAAAAAAGAAAGCAATTTGGTTTTTTACTGACCTCTGCTGGTCGTTTTCTATCAAGACAGTTAAATAGAGGCAGTTGAACAGAAAAAAAAAGTCCCTAAGCGGAGGCAGACAAGTCCTAGGGCTGATCTCCGGAGTCCACAATGTACATACACATATAAGTATATACCAAAGTATATATACTAAAGTATATACTAAAGTATATACAAGAGGTTTTGAATGCTCGACCTAAAGATCAGGGGTGACAGTGCAGAAAAGGTGTATTTTCCCGCATTGCTACACATGGGCACAGTATAAAAGGCTAACACTTTTCTAAAGGAGTGGTCTATCTCTGGGGAGGTGTTCAGTGTGATGTTAGTCTTCTGTCAGCCATACAGCAGATGCAGTCAACATCGCTATAAGCAACCACACCATTACTTACGTGGACAGACCTGCCTCCTTGTGCGATCTTTCCTGACTTTTTTCCAAAATGTAAGAAAGACCAGCAATTCATGTTTCAATCCATTTCTGTAATTTCCCATAATTGTCATGAAATTCTGCAAAATGTACTTGAAAATGGCAAACATATCCCATTCTATACATTCTCTATGGGCCTGTTTACAAGAGGCCCATGATTTGCATAGGGTTACAAGGGGTGCAATATTTAAAGCACCCAGTAATTAGAAGGTACGATAAAGATCACACCTGTGTTAAATCTTTATCATGGTCAATCTTTTTGGAAAAGTGGAAAAGTTCTGGTATGTAAAGGCACATGTGGATTTTGGTACACTAAGCATCAACATCTGCATGTTATTCCCCAAAACAGAATAGGTTATAATGTCCACTAAATTCCAAACATGTCAGTGTTGAATTGTCTCTATGGGCTCTGGGTCCTACGACCACTTGCTTCCTTGGCTCAGGACTTGGCTCAGGAAGCTTCAGCCATTTGATTGCCTCACTGTCAATCACATCTTGGATCAGCCTATTTTAGTGTCACCTTCCTTCTATTGGCTATTTGGGTGCAGCCTTCCTTCTCTATTTGAATGCAAGAGGGCCTGTTTTGCATCTGACAAGTATACTCATTCAGTATATTTATTTATTTCAGCCATCCATGTATTCTATACACAGAGAGATCCTTTTTTAAATTGCTTTTCACTATTGGGGACATTTTTATTGCTACTGTCAGCGCTCAAATACAAACATTAAATTGCTTCAGATGCTTTGCTGATAGATGGTCTAAAACACATTACCAAAACAGTGTGTTTTCCTAGATACTTTATAATAATTAAAACTGCATTTTTGTTATGCTTCAAGCAAATATTACGCAGAACCTATGCTTTAACCTTCAGTAGCTAAATAATTAGTGTTTGCCAGTAAAAGATGTCTATATATGCATTTTATGCCTGTGCCTTTGTTTCTTTGATGGACACTCTTCTCCATGGGACAGGAAAGTGAAGTCATAGGAAAGGCTACCCTGAAGGAAAATATTGGGGGGTTGGGGGTGGATTTCCAGCTGTTGAAGGGGCCGGAAATCTTGACACATCTAACAACCACTTCTATTCCAGGTCAGAGAAGGAGTGGGCACATGGTGCACAGCGACTACTCTCTAACTTGTCGATAACACTTCCTGGGTGCAGACACTGCGGCTGTCATTGGTGCTTCCATTCAGGGCAGTGTTTAAAGATTGCTATTCCTAGGGCGTTTATCTCTTAGTCTTCAACAATAATTCCCTTTTTTCTCTATTTAAAACATTGATGTTCTTTCGAAGACTTTATTTGAAATACTTTCTGGATTCTCCATGACACCCTTACTGAGTAGCAGTCATGCTTGATAAAACCTTAATTCATTCATTCATTCATTCTGCACTGTACCCTTCACATGCTCCAGGTGCACAATACACATTGAAGAAAGTCTGCAACACCACTTACCTCCGGTACAACCTGAGATGAAAGCCACCAAGACCCCAGTCACTCGGCCACAGGAGCAGTTGTTCAGTACTGAAAATGAGGCAAACCCTGCAACCAAGCCGGCCATTGTGGAAAGGATCAGGAAGGCTCTGGTGGCATCAAGGTACCCTGGGAAGGTGAAGTATGAAAGTTGAGGTCTGCAGTATTGGATCCAGGACGTGGTTACATTTAGTCTGTACCCCAGCCTTACAAAAAGCAGCAGTAGCCCGTCCATAAGGGCGCAGGAGCTATGTCCCCTC
The DNA here is from genome assembly GCF_964204655.1 of Triturus cristatus. Classification (NCBI taxonomy): domain Eukaryota; kingdom Metazoa; phylum Chordata; class Amphibia; order Caudata; family Salamandridae; genus Triturus; species Triturus cristatus. The sequence continues at coordinate 133,141,137 of NC_140590.1, read as the reverse complement.
ACCTTTCAGCCAACATGTAGAGTGTCTCTCAGGTTAAGCAAATGTCAGCCTGACAGACACTCTTATTTTCAGGTCAGTCAGGAGCTAGACATATGCTGAAAGTTCAAGCTCTTGACTGCCTGAGCTGATCTTTGCTGGGCTGAAGATGTCACAGCCCTGTGGACACCTCTTCTAAATGGCAAGGTACCACAAGGCCCTCCTTCTCGTGATGAGGGAGTGGAGGGCGTCACTGACAGCCTCAGATCTGGGTGCCACAGTTTTAAGTCCTGAAGTGCCCAGGGCCGAGTGTCGATCAGTGGCACCTCGTTACAGAGTGGTGTGGAGTCAGAAATCTTACTAACTCCATGCGACTCTATAACGAGATAGGGACACCCACATCTCTTCATTTGGCAGCAATCCCAACCCTATTGGAACCATCAAGATTCCCTCCCCAAGACGTGGCAAAAGGTAACCGTCATGTTTTGTAATGTTTGGTGCATGCATGCATGTATCGAATATATGTGTATTTGTCAGTGAGTGCAGTGAAAGGGTGCGTGTGCTTGTGAATGGTAGGTGTATGTGTGCATGCTTTTGGATGCATGGGGGTGTGAGTGAGTGTGCATGTAGATGGGTGAGTGTATATGAGTGTGTGCCCCCCCACCCCCTGCCATTTACAAACAATTTAACAGGTTGCTTCCAAGTTGTGCATAATAAAGGGGCATATTATCAAGGACGGTGTTACAATTATCACCGCTTTAGCAGAAGGACACCGTCGCTAAAGCGGCGATAATGGGCTTGATAATATGCCCTTGAGAATTCCAATAGAAGCCCATGTTCACCCCAGAACACGTTTGCAGTTGAGCATGTGAGACTACTGTCTAACAAAGCTGAAATATGCGTACCCTGTCGCTGAGGGGACCCTTCATGGATTGATGGTGACCTGGGCAGGCCTTATAATAAACTATGGGTGGTAATAGTATGAGTGTGAGAAAGTGCCTCTTTTTGCGTGGTCACCCCCATTTTGTTTTGTCCGATGCTTATGGTTTTACTGGGATCCTGCTAATCAGGCCCCATTGCATGTGCACTGACCCTAAAACATGTCGGAATTGGCTTACTCCTAATTGCCCTATTTAACTTTCATATAAGGCCATGGTATATGATGTCCCAAAAATGCACCCATAGCATGAAACATCAAATGTCAACTATGGAATATGGCACTACTGTGCCATCAACTAGTGTAACAAGAGAAGAAATAATACTTACCCTGTAAGCATCTATTCGTAGGATGTAGTGCCATGGATTCATATGCTAAGCATATTCTGCCATCTAGTGTTGGGCTCAGACGTTTGTAACTTGTTTTCTTCGAAGAAGTGTTTCGAGACATGAGGTGTATTGACTTCTCAAATAGTCTGTGTTGTGCTTGTTAATCAGCTCATTGTTAGATTGTTTTTAGCTCATTGGGTGAGCTTTATAATATGAGCAATATAGTGACAGAAAATATGTGCATGCAAGTGACTATCAGAAAATGTCAATAGATCAGAACATACGTCAATCACAAGCTGCTAGGCAGGATGGTGGGTGCATATGAATTTGCAGCACTACACGCTACGAATAGATACTTACAGGGTAAGTAACATATTCCATGCATAGCATGTGTTGGGCGTAGATACATATGCTTAGCATCGAATGTAAAGCAGTGCTCCCCAAAAGCAGTGGTTAGCTAGAGGTTGACATAGAGGTTTAAAAAAGTGTTCATAAGATGGCTTGGCACACTCTAGCTTGTTGATTAGCTAACAAAATAATGTAACGTGAATGTATGTGGGTTATTCCATGTAGCTGCTTTATAAATATCCGCTAGTAGGATGTTTACTAAAATAAAAAAATCTATTGAGGCTCCTTTTTTTGCGTATGGAGTGAGGTCTTGGAGGTGTAGGTAGTGCTCTCTTTGCTTTGTGATAGCAAGTCTGAATATATCTAAGTATCCATCTGGCTATTCCCGTTTTGGATATAGGGGAACCTTGCTGTGGCTTTGCAAATGCAACAAAGAGTTGTTGCGTTTTGGGATAAGACTTAGTTCTCTCTATGTAATACATGGATTCCCTTTTAACATCTGATATATGTAGAGCTCTTTTTGCTACTGAATCTGGTTTAAGGTAGAAAACAGATAGCTGTATTGTTTGGTTTGTATGAAAAGTTGACACTACTTTTGGTAGGAATTTAGGGTTAGCATGAGGTACCAATTTTGTTGGAAATATTTGAAGAATAGCTCTTTCAATGTAAAGGATTAGATTTCATTTATTCTCCTACGAGAAGTGGTAATTACTAAGAAGGTTACCTTCCATGTGAGGAATTGGAGACCATCGCACTAAAGAGGCTCAAAGGGTGGCACCAGGAATCTAGTGAGTACACAGTATAAAGGTTCCAGACTGGTTTTGGTGGGGTGGAAGGTGGACTGACTCTTTTAAGTACTTCCATACATGCTTTAATCACTGGAACTTTAAAAAGTGTCATATGTTGTCTGTTTTGCATGTAAGTAGCTAAGGCCAATAAATATAATCTGACTGATGTATAAGCAATTCCTGCTTGCTGTAGAAGGAACAGATAACCAATGAGGTCTCTCACTGAAGGTGATAGAGGTTTGATTTGTTTATTTAAAAAGTAATGTACAAATCCTTTCCATTTCACTGCCTTAGATGCGCGTATTGTTGGTCTATGTGCTTGTTTGAGAATATCCATGCAATCCTGTGGTAGATTGAGGTGTCCAAATTCTAAGATCTCAGAAGCCAGAAAGCTAGATTGAGCGGTCTGAGATTTGGGTGCCCTCCCTTGGTCCTGAGTTAGAAGATGTGGCCAGGGAGGTACCGTCTAGTGTAGCACAAATGATAGTTGTAGTACAGTTGTGACCCATGCTTGTCATGCCCATGTTGAGGCAAAAGCTAACACAAACATCCCTCTCAGTATACCATATAATAAAATACAAGAAATATGTAGAGTGCACAGCTGACTCCGAAGAGGCGTCCCGGCGCTAGTGGCACATGAGAAAGAAATCGAGAGGTTAGTCAGCAAGTGAGGTGCTTTAAAAGCAGAAATTGAACAGCAAGATTATACGTTATTTTCTAAAAATAGGTCCTTAAGGGCTACAGCGCAAGTGGAGGGAAAGAGTGTTCCACAGCTTGGAGACAAAGAAGACCAGGGCTGTACCACCTCTTTTAGCCTTGTGTATGCGAAGTAGTTGAAAAAGTTTACCATATTCCATCTCAAGGATCTGACTTGATGATGTGGCTTGAACCTCTTCTGAAGATAGATGAGGCCCTTTTGCATGTAGGCCCTGAAAGCAAAAGCAGGAGCCTCAAATTGGATTCTTTTAGTGACTGGGAGCCAGTGGAGTAGGCAAAGATGTTTAGGCATCAAAGTTTGTGGGGGAATCTAGGATTAAGTGCGCAGCAGAGTTCTGAATGATATGAAGGTGGTGTAATATGTAGGCAGGGAGGCCTAAATACAAACTGTTAGGATAATCAAGTTTGGCTGTGACCAGTGCATGGATGATTGTCTTACGAGAGACCACCAAGATAAGGTGGAGCATCCCCCTAAGTGACTTCAATGTTGGACAACGTGAGTCAGAAATTGCCTTGTTTGGGGTTCAAATGAAAGGTTAGAGTTGAATTTCACTCCAAGGTTTCTAACACTTGAAGCCGGATGAGGGGAGGCACCCAATTGTGTCGACCACCAGTTGCTAGGATCTGGAGAGGTCTTGGTAACGGAGATATATTTTTTTTGTTTTTGAAATTAAGCTTGAAGTGGTTTTCATTCATCCATTCAACTTCTACCTTTAAGCACAGTTTAAAAGAACTCAACTTTACAGGCAAGTCCTTTGAAAGGCAAGAGGAGCTGAGTGTCATTCGCATGGGAGGCCACTCACACGCCCCATGCATCCACGAGTTTCTCCCGCAGTTCAAGATAGATTTATAAAAGGATGTGGCTAGGTGCAGCACCTTTAGGCACACCTCAAGGAGGAGGTGATAGGAGGGAGAAAGACGACTGCCTGTCAGCGATCCTCAATAAAATACTTTGCCAACTCAGGGCTTGATCTCTGATGCCGTTTCCCTTGAGTCTATCAAGTATGATAGGGTGGGAAACGGTATTGAATGCCAAAAATGGATCAAGTAGCATTACCACGACAGGTGATTTTAAATCAAGGTTTTCCTTTACGAATTCTGATGCTTCAAGAAGGGCAGACTCTGTCCTGTAACCCACGCGGTCGCCCGACTGGGTATCATGCAGCAGATGGCTCGAGTCAAGAAAGTGAGAGATCTGCCTATTCACACTTTTCTGCAGGAGTTTAGCTAACGTGAGCAGGAGAGAGATGGTCTAAAATTACTAAGGGACATATTAACAAGCCAGGCGATAAAATTATTGCCGCTTTAGCGGCAGAAAACTGCCCCTAAAACGGCGATAATGGGCTTGATAATATGCTCTATGGAATTCCAATTGAAGCCCATGTTAAATGTGAAGGACATCTAACATGGGCTTCAATTGGAATTCCATAGAGCATATTATCAAGCCCATTATCGCCGTTTTAGCGGCAGTTTTCTGCCGCTAAAGCGGCGATAATTTTATCGCCTTGCTTGTTAATATGCCCCCATGTATTTTAGGATCAGAGGCGGGTATTTTGAACAGAGAGTTTAACATGGCTTGTATCCAAAATTTGGGGACGGCAGCCAAGCCCAGAGGATCATTCAGAACTGTGTTTAAAAAGGGGTTTACAACATGTGAGGTGTATTTTAAAATGTAGGAAGGGCAGGGGCTGAAAGGGGAACCCGATTTTCATTTCTCAAGTTCTGTCACTGATTTCTCTAAGGAAATGTGGTTAAACTTTGCAAGTAAGGGGCCAGAATGAAAAAGAGGTACCACTTCCTGATCCTGCAAAGATTGCATGGGGAATTGCTCATAAACAGCCTGAATTGTCTTCACAGGGCTCTTTCAAGGGAGAAAGAAAATTCTTAGTTGCTGTAGGAGAGAGAAAGGAGTTGATAATTTTTAAATAATTCCCGGGGTTTATTAGCGGCTTCAAAAATGCAGGTAGCAAAGAAAGATTTTTGGGCTTTCTGAATTGAGGTGTGATACATTTTTAGGGCTGCCCGATAAGTTGCTTTGGCCTCCTTGTCATAGGAGGATCGCCATCTCCGCTCTAGTTTTTTGCATAGGGATTGTCACCTTTAGTGCCTCTGAAAACCATGGGGCTAATGGTTTGGGTTTTTTAGAGGTTGTAGATTTTTTGGGGGGGCAAGAGTATCCAGGGCATTGACCAGCCAGTTATTAAAGCTGGCCAAGTCCTGATCTAGGGTTCCCCGCCAAATTAAGGCAGTGGACTGTAATGTCTCCTTCAACTGAGAATCCGGTATGTTTATGCCAAGGTCTGTAAATTTTGCTAGACAGACCTTGTGAGCAGCAGGACATTGTCGAAATTACTTTAATGGAGATCAGAAAATGGTTTGACAAGGTAAGTTTAAATGCAGGTTTGACCAGAATGGAAGTGGGGTTGCAAAAGTGAGGTAAAGAGAGTGGCCAACTTTATGTGTGGGCTCCTTTACCATCTGATCCAGATTAAAGCCTTCCATGGAGGAGAGGACTTGCTGGACAAGTTTATTTGGGTCATCTACGTGCAGGTTAAAATCACCTATGAAATTGGTGTGGAGAGGAGACAATTAACTTGTACATCAGACAGTAAATGCAGTGAGTTGGGTGCTGGCAAATAAGTACTCCTGATAGGGCAAAGGAGGAGTCCAGAATAATAGTAAAAGATAGTCATTTAATATTATTAGTGTTTGTTAGTTTGGAGACAGAGCAGGAGCAAGAGGAGCGATGTATGATCTGCCCCTCCCCCTAACTCCCCTTTCTATCCACCTGATCAATGTGCTTGATTAGGAAAACTGAGGGGATAACTTGGGCAATATCAGTGGCCGAGCAATCTTTGAGCCAAGTTTTTGTGAGGAACAACATGTCCCAATAATTGTCGGAAATTGCGTTAAAAATATCAATGGCATGTCTAGGTAAAGAATGACAATTAATAAGACAAGCCGAAAAGGAATTGCATATGGGGGGGTGAAACCATAGAGTTAATCATAGATTCTCTTGCCCCTGCAATGAAACTCACAAAACGTACATATGGTCTAAGAAACTATACAACCATATAGTGTCCTATGTATGGATGTGTGTATATATATATGAGCTGTCAGAGGAAACCCCCTTTTTAGGACAATAACCCTCACTCACCCGAAGGTGACATGCTTCAGCATTAGGTTCCCTCCTCACACCCAAACTGCAAAGTCCATGGTGTGGGCAACAACACCCCTGCGAGGAGGAGCTGAGGTATTTTAAAGATGAGCAATGTTATAGGGTCAGTGAGTGGCAGATTGCAAAAGAAGTAGTGGGTAAAACTATCCCCAGAGGGCCGAATCAATTTTATTCAGTGGTCCTCTGGGACAGGGTTAAAAAGAGAAGACTCAGGTTTAATCAAACCTACCCCTGTACATGGTCAACATGTTTCTGCCCATGAATGACCCCAGTGGAGTTCAGGGGCATTCATCAGGACCTGGAAAATTAGTCACTCTGCTCAAAATTGTAATAATCTAATCGAAGTATACTGGCCAAAAAGTATCAGAATGGCAAGGAAGGCGATGGCACGTGTATATCCTGGGTTGACCGTCTCTCTGAAAAATCAAATGATAATAATGCAATAAACAGTATGGGATCACAGCACAGTAAGGAAAAGGGTCCCATATGACAGTTAAAACCCATCCGTGTATGGTGTCCATCTCATCATTTTAGAAAAAATCAGTGATCCAGTGAGTATCCCAACTTTATGTAGTGACCAGTGAATCTACTACTTAGGTCATCTTACTTAGTTTCAAGGGGAATATTGTCCACTCTCTAACCACTAGGTACGTCTCTACTGCCAAACTGAAATTAAAACGAAATTAAACACACAGAATAGGAAACCAACATATCAGATAAACAGCCACAGTGGCCCTGCCATATATCAAGCTAGGTTTGCTGGGATGATTAGGGGAACCCCCACATAGGGGACACATGTTCCCCATGGCTAAACCCTGAGGAATAAAATAGTTAAAGTGGTAGCATGACGCCAGGCAAAGCCTCAGCAACTCTCACCTTGTTTAGGCCTGGAGGGACTTACCAGCAGCATGGCTGGCACTGGATATTGTCTGGACGGGCGCAGACAGGCTTGCCTTTAGAGTGTTAAGGAGCTTGAGTCAAACACTAGAGTGCCCAAAACCTGAAAATGGCCTCTACAAGTGTGATAACGGTCCTGAGTGCGGAAGTGGACAACAATGTGATGTGATTTTCATAAAGTGCCCAAGAAATCAATAAAATAATGCCATTTTGACTAATAGTTCTCCCCAAAGCGCAAAGCAGGATTCAATAAAAAGCAGAGTAAAGTGCCCGATGAAATTGATAAGAATAATGCATTTTTCACTAAAAGTTCCCCCCAAAGTACAAAGCAAGAGTCAGCAAAACCAGAGTAAAGTGCAAATGCAAAAAACTGTTTTCAGGCACACAGGTTTTCAATTAAAATGCAGTAGAGTTACACTAATCCTAATAGCACAAACATGGGCATGACAAACATGGGTCACAACCCTACTACAACTTTAAGAAGTGCCGCACAAGAAGGTATCTCTCTGGACACATCTTCTAACTCAGGGCCAAGAGAGGGTAATGCACCCAAATCTCACAGAGCTCAATCTAGTGCTCGACCAGCTAGAAAAATGATCACATAACTATTTTTAATATTTATTAAAAGTCCAGCCTAATGGTGAAGTCAGATGTTTAATAAATATTAAGGAAACATGATTTTTAGAAAGTTACCTTTTTCCTGACTGAAGTTCCTGGAGGTTACTTTGCTTTATCTCTACAACTGTCACCCAGTTAGTGAATGGCCCTGATCAGGTGTGAAAACTGCTCCTAGAGGAGAGACAATGGCTTGGGTGTGGAAAAGTGATTTTGTTCCTCTGACAGGAAGACCAGTTGGGCTGTGTCAAAGAACTAACCTTATGTCAAATGTGCCTCTCCTGTCACAAGCCGATTGCAGATGGCAGCAGCAGAGGCCTCTTCTTTTACCATCTCAGTATCAGGTGGTGGTGAAAGATGCCCACCAGAACTGGTTTTGAGTGACCACAGAGGAGGGGCTGTTTATAATCCTGGCAACATCCCTGGGTGTGCAAAAGGGGAGAAGGTTTTTTGTCATCTTGGATTTAGTGAGCGAGGGACTCTGTGGGATTGTTTGCAGTACGACACACATAAATTGTTCCAAAATTGGGTATGTTTACCCCTGGTTAATCCTCATTTGACATTCTTAACTTTACAGTACGGTCATAGTATATGTTTGTAAAAGTTATTAGTTGAGGGGTGAGGTACTCACCTGAGGTATTAACCACAATCCTTGTCAGGGTAAGCCCTCAAAGTCATGAAATTAATCTGAACTCATCCCCTGGCAGCGATGGACCAGGGCAGAAATGCTTTCCCTAGGGTAATGTGTAAAGTATTTTGTACAATAGTAATTGAAACGCAAAACAATAAAAAAAATCACCAAATGAATTAGAAATGTAGAGTAGAATTTAATCATCAGAATGACAATAATGCAATACAGGGAACCAGAGATATGAATGTTTAAAGTTTTATGTAGAATTTATAAGAGGCAGAGCAGGTCAAGTCCTTTGGTGCTCTTCTCAGGTCTCAGACAACAGGTTCAGGCCTTGTCTGATCTTTCACTAGTCCATGAGTGTTCTGAATTGGGTGCTTAGATCAGTCACATTTATACCCAGGGGTAATTTCCAGCTGCGAGCACAAGCTAGTGGCTGAAAATGAACCCTGGGGGATGACACAAGCAAGGGGATAAAGGTTCCTGGGGCTAACCCTATCCACTTTGGGCATTTTCAAGATGCCTGATGTTTTCAGACACACTAAACTTAGGCTCTGAGGTTTGGGTGTGTTTGTGTGGAGCGTACTATAACAATCCCAGTGTTCTCCTACAGCAGACATCAAAATCCAGATTGAAGCAGTCTCTGTACCCACAAAAACTTCCAAGACAAAAGTCTGGTATAACAAAGTTGAGGTTTCAGCAACCAGGCATTGGATACACACACAGTGTTTTGGCATTAAGGTTTCCTTTTTTGCAATGTGCCCCAAATGTTACATGTAAACCTAGCATATCTGTCAAACAGAGGTAATGTGAAAGAAGGCTCAATGTGATTGGGGTCAGACTGGCTGGAAGACAACAGGTAGGCACTCCCAGGTGTCAGCTAACATCTTCCTGTAAAAGGAAAGGTCTCTAAAGTGTGCCCCAAGAGTCTTATGAAAATCCCCAGCAAACCAGTCAAGCAGGATGTGACATTCAAGCAGAACTTGACACTTTAATGTAAAAAAGGAATCACCCAGCCCTCCTTTCTATATTCTGTCTTGATCAGAAGGGTAATCGCTGCCCATTTAGGTCAGCCTGTTGTTTGGCCCCAGGAAGCAAGTTCCCACCTCATTTACACCTATTTAAATGCCAATTATTGGCTGGCAGACGTGGGAGAACAAAATGCACATTTAGCTTCCAGCAGCTTCAGGTAGGGCACAGGTAATGTTTTAACAGTTACCTTTCCGTAATAATTAGAACAAATTTGACTTCACCTTTAAATTGGTTTTTAACAACTATTAAAAATGGTTGTTTGATTGTCTCTAGTTGATCCCATTCCTGAGGTATAGGATTAGCATTTAATATTCCATGCCAGTACCTTCTTATTGGACATCCAAACCGGCTACAATGAAAATAGCTTTCAGGGCATTTTCACTGTAAGAACATGTTTAATATTAACTTCTATATGCCCTGCTTTTAAATACCATGTGATGCACCCTGCTATATGGGAAATAAGGCCTTCTTAGGGTCATTTACAAAATATTTAAAAGGAAGGTGTAGGTTTGTCAAAAGGTTTTATTGACAGGTCGAATTTGCAGTTAAAACCTCACAGCCAGGCTAAGTGGTAAAGTGCATAGAGTTCGAAGGCCGGCAAAAACAATTCAAAGCAAAAATCTGAGAAGGTACCATGAAAATGAAGGCTATTCCAAACAAATGTGAAGGAAAATGCAGCAATATCATGCAAATGTAAATGCCACCTGTGGACTGCAGCACCTATTATGGCAACCACTAACATGACAACGAAGTTATGGCTTCAGGCCTACCTTTGTAGCCTGACTCCAGCAGGTTTTCAACCTGCAGGCAAACCTGTTTACAAAACCCTTTATGACCCTTTATGACAGAAAAAATCCCTGTTTAAAATATTAAATAAGGCAACCCCTAAATAGGCCTTGTAGCTATTAGGGTATGGTATCTAGGGCCAGATGTATAAAGCATTTTTCAGGTCACAAAGGGTCCAATTAGCAGAATCTGGCCATTTGCGATAAGAAAAATGCTTTTTCACGTGTACAAAATGCAAAACGCTATTTGGTAATTGGTTACCAAATTACCACTTGCAATTGCTGTTTGAATGGGGTGCATTTTGGGTGTACCTTCCAAATACTGAATCAGCATGATGTGTATTACTGTTAAGTGAACTAATTCCAGTTGCAAAAGAGTACATTTTTACCTCCATTTTATAAGTGGTGGGACCCCTTTCACAAACGCAAAGGAAACCACTTGGGACCCCTTCACTTTTTGAGAGTGCAGAAAAATATTTTTAAGAGCAGGCTGTAGTCATACGGACCGCTGAATACTTAAAAGTTTCATTTTTGGTGGTTTGCTGACCTCAGCAGGCCACCATCTCAGTGATGGCTGCAATTCCTAATTCGTCGCAAATTGTGACCTATCTCATTAATGTTCATGAGGTAGGTTGGTTTGTGAATTACTAGGAATCGCTATTTGAAATACTGATTTCCTAAATGCGATGCGGAGACAATCACAATTAGGAAATCGGTACTCCTAATGTGTACACGTCTGGCTCCTAGCATGTAAAAGTGGTACATGCAAAAATGTAATATTGGCATGTACCCATAGTCACAAGCGCTCAAAAGCAATTTTCACAGTTAGGGTTGTAGTTGGCCTATTCAGATAAAACAATTAGCCTGCTATCTTTAGATTGGAATAAGCTATAGATGCAATTAAACTACTTTTTTAAATGTTTATTTAAAATCCATTTCAATGTGCAAGTTAGATTTGTGATAAATATTTAAGAAAGGTGAATTTTAAAAAGTTATACTTTACACGTCTGAGTCTACAGCTGGATTGTTAGCATTAGCCTTCTGACTGATGCCCTGCCAGGGCTTTCATTTAATAAGATGTGAGGCTGCTCCCAGAGCAGTAATAATGGCTTAGGCCTTTTCACAGAAAGACCTGGGGTGAGGTATATGACAGAAATCACCTGAGAAAGGACAGCTGGAGAGGGGTCAGGAATGGCATTAACTTGAAATGGACAAGGGTTAGCCTGCCCACTCGCAGTGAGTGTAATGGGAAACCTGAGGAAGGGAAGACTTGTATTCCTTGTTCCAAGTTTGTTATCAGTTCAGAGAGAATGGGAGCTGGTCCCACAAACAGTTTGGTGTAGCTGAGGAGAAGACTGCTACATTCCCTAAACACAACTGTGGCTGGCACACAAGCCACTTTCGGAGGCAGTAAGTTTCTGCCATGTTGGATTTGCCTCAGAACTGTGCACTGTGGCACAGTCTGCAGTAAGTCCAACAGGAGCTCTTCAAACGTGGTAAGTATTGCCCCTGGAAATCTTTTCCTCTTTGGTTAGAGAGTGCTGGAGAGTGATCCACCCCACCCACTGGCTAGTGAATTATACAAAAGTGGCACGTCACGCACATCTCATCTGAATACTTTCTGGACCTGTGGAAAAAGTACTGGGCCTTCTGTTTGAGACCTGAGTGGAGACCTGAAGAGATGGACCTGCTTCCACTTGTACCCAGGATTAATTAATGCACTCTAAGGGTCAGCTGGCTGACCTCCTCTGTAGCAACAAGGGCACAACAAGCGGCAAGGGCACATTTTCTTTAAGTACCCAGCTGACCTGTAGCAAATGGAACTGAAGTGAACTCTGTTGGTGGCCTATCCTGGGGTAAGTCATGATCTTTAAGGGATCGTCCTGAGATCCTGGATACCTTAGAAGTGACCAAAAGGAGCTGCTCCAGAAACTCTGAAAATATTTTTAGACTTCAAAGACTTCTAGAGCATCAGAAGGTCCTTGAAGCAACAACGGGCCACTTCGAGAGGCCTTCGTCAGATACAGCTCCAAAGTTTGGCAGACAGAGTAGTGGCCATAAGAATACAATAGGTCATTGCCGTCCTGAGGGTACTGCACCAACAAAAAACTGAGAGTTGTCTGCCGGCCCAGCGGACAACTCAGTACACTGAAAGGAACCACCATCACAGTGGTTCCTATCAACGCACTAAAAGTTTGATGTACGTCTGCTGCTGGTTTTGGCAGACATACACTAAACTTTTCAAACGTTTAGGTTTCTCAGAACCAAACTGCCAAAGTAGGAGTTTTTTTTATTGAAAAAAAAAAAATAATGACGCCCCACACACTGAAAGATTTCTCCCAGGGTTTGGGGTTCATCATTATTTTGTTATTGTCCCTCACTGCCAGGAGATAGATAAGAAAAAAAGATGTCGTACTTTAATCTCTGTGACCGCGTAGGGGACAGGGCCCCACCCCTGTCTATCCTGGTATTGGCGAACCGCAAATGGTTAATGCGGTATGTACAAGTGTTTTGTATACCGTTCTAGCTATGAATGCACTGTGTACACGTTATTCTACATCACTACGCGGGTTCCATTTTGGGAGCAGTGGCCATCTTGGGATTGCCCTCACATAGGCTATAATGAAGCAAATACGGGCCTTACAATACATGAGCCTTTCCTTGACTTTTCCGTGACCTGAGCAGCTTGGCTCTGCTGCCCCAGGTCAAACTGGTCTTACGAGTTCCCCTTCCTCCGGCCACCTGTGATTAGCATCAGGGCTTGACACGCCATAAAGTCCTTTCATCCCACTCAAGCCTCTGGCTAACTTCTTTCACACCTGACTGTTTCTGCTTTATGACTTGTTTCTATCAACAGGAGCTGCCCGTGTTTTATTGGGGCCTATCGATATCTGATGTGGGATCTGAGCCTTGCTGTCTAAATAATTGTGGGCTGGCTTAACTGGAATGTGGGATGGTCATCATGACTCTGCCTTTTCGTTTGTAATGTACACGTGTATATGGCCGTATCGTAAAACCTAGGAATGTATGCCTGAAGCAGGAAAAAGTGTATTTAAGAAGAAGTCCGTTTCTATGATTTGCAGCAGTCTCCTGAGAACATACACGCTGTTGTACTTCTAGGATACCTGTAATTGGTCTGCAGCCAATAAACGATTCTTTGACTTCACCCAGAAGACTCTGTGTTTCTGTAGGTCTGGAACAGGGAGAACCCAGAAGTCATAGGGTGTGTGCCCCTGCACCGCTGGGCTTAAAATACCCAGTACTTCAGTTTGGCGCCCAACGTGGGGCGATTTCAGCGGTACCAGTCCAAGCCAGAGGTTCGTGAGGAGCTTCGTGTGGAAGTTCCGGAGGAAGGCCGCCACTTCATCGACCCCTGCATGTCGACGTGGTCCGAAAGTCTTTTCTGCGAGGTTCTCCGCGTCCCGACGGCTACGAAGGACTGCTGCCCTGATTAATCGACCTGTTTTGGACCCTTGACGAGTTTGAGAGAGCGAAACAATCGAGAGAGTCTTCTGGTGACGCCACTGATCATCAATATTCAGTTAAGTATAAGTGGAGTGTCTCCCATTTGTTTGGTATCCTTTGGGATCGTTTTGATTTGGTAATTTGGAGTTTGCAAACGCCAAAACCAGAGGACTCGTGTATTCACGAGACTATCGTAATCGATAATCCTTTGACGTTTGGATCTAGACTAGTGAGCGAAGATGCCTGGGTCTAGAATATTTGGTAGATTGTTTTGTTTGGGTTGCGGAAGAGATTTCCAGCTAGAGGAATCATGTCCGGTTCCTCCGGTTGGAACTCCAACTTATGAGCTCTATGTAAAGCATGGTGTAGGCCCCATTGCATATAACGAAGTATGGATCCACTACACCAGAAAAGACGGTGTTTTAAAATGGCCCCAAAATGGTAGTTTCGATACCGATATTTTAGATAATTTGGAAATTAAATTGTTTAAAAAGAAAGCCCGGCCGGCGATGTTTGATTCTTTCCGCTTATGGCGGAAGGAAGCCAAACAGAAGGAAATTAAGCTAGCGAAAAAGAATAAGAGAGAGAGAGGTATGACAGTAATGCAAGCAGCTGTACAATTCAAGGACAATGAGGAGGAACAGATGAATGAGCAATTGCACAGACAGCGTAAGTTAGGGATCGACAAATGTTACCCAGCTTTACCGCACTCTAAGCAGAATGAGTTAGAAGACAAGGAGAAAGATCCCCTGATGTCGCATTTGCTGAGTTCGCCACCCCCGTATGCTCAAAATGCCACGGCGCCTCCCCAGCTTGTGAATATGCCACCTCCAGTTAATGTGCCGCAAGCCTTGCCACAGCCGCCAGCTGCTCCACAGCCGGCTCCTATCCCTATAGCGCAGCCCTCTCAAGGGCCGCCAGTTGTGTTTCCAACTGCCCCCGCGCTTCCTGCGACTTTGTCTAATTCAGCAGCTGCCTCCCCTGACACTCTTCCTTGCACCACTCCAGTACCTGTTTCTGCATCCTCTTTTCTCCCCTCTGTTTATCCCCCTGTTTTCGCCTCAACTTCCCCTTCAGTGCGACAGCGTTTAGCTAATGTGGTTACTACGTTAATGTCACCTCTCTTTGAGTCATCCGGTGCGACTCCTGGCTTACAGCGTAAGCAATTGCGCAGTCAATTGCCTAACCCCGATGAGAAAAAGGTAATAGATCGCATGGCGCGTAGATGGATTGTTTTCCCTTCACTATATGATGTGGAATCAGTTGTCAACGTTTTCCATCAATGGGATGCCCCAAAACAGAGGTATGTCTTTGAGAAAATGTGCGAAATTCTCTGTGAGGAATTGGATGATAGTGGTAAAGACCCGAGCCCGCAGGAGCGGTGTCGAGTGAGATTTGATTTTGGAACGGGTACAATTGTGGATAGCGACATAGATAAAGCAGTTGCGGTTGTATTGTCCTTCAGGAATGATGATTGTCAACAGTCATTGTTTGAACAAGATGTCCTTGTGGGGAAAAAGGTAAAAGCGCGACAATACCCTATGAGAGAAGTTCCCCCGGTATGGAAGGAAGCGGTCGCAGCCGACCCTAATAACGGTATTGCTGCTATGCCAGCGCATTTTCAGCGTGTTTGGGTGCATGTCCCATGGAAGCGTTCTGAGGTGTTAGCGCTTAAGCAGACATTGCCTGATCCCCGTAAAAACCCTGCAGGATATTATAAAGAGTTGTCACAGACGGCAGGATCATGCGTTATGAATTTGGCAGACATAGACATGTTGTTTGGTAATGTCGTTCCACAGCCCCTATGGGGATCAATTCGTAATGCAGATCACGACGCAGAACTAGGTGCTACATGGGCTGACATCATTGCCGCTGACGCTAGACAAACTGGTGGCGCGAAACCTGAGCCTTTAATAGCAGAGCTCCCTGGTAGAATCATCACGTATATGAAGACAATAATGCCCGCGATGCGCGTAAATTGGGACAAGCTATCTGCATGCAAGCAGAAGAAAGATGAAACAGTGTCAGACTTCTTTACTAGGTTTGAAGAAACGTTTATTGACCACAGTGGGCAAGATATGAGTACTGAGGGTGGCCAACGGTTATTTGTTGATAAATTTGTGCAGAATTTACTTCCTGACCTGTGTAAAAAGTTAAAAGATTCAGAAAGTTCTTGGGCTGTTTCCTCTTCAGCGCAAATACTGGCTACTGCACAGTATTATGAAAACAGAGATAAAGATGAGAAGGATAGAACAGAAAAGAAAACGAAAGAGCTAAAAACGAAGGTCCTTTTACAACAGGCCTATCCGCCACGTGGAGGTCAGAATAATTATAGGCAACCCCAAGGTGTCTATCATCAACCCCAACAATTCCAGAGTAATCAGCAAATGAATGGGTATTATCAACCACGTGTCCCTGTAGGTCCCAACCAATGTTCATACTGCAAAGAGGAAGGTCATTTTAAATATAGTTGTCCTAAATTGATGCAGCGTAACGGCAATATGTATGGCGCAAGAGGGAGGGGTGGTCAGCAAGCTCCTAGAGGCAGAGGGCGTGGAAATATTACCCAGAACGCGCGTCCTCTTCCGCCTCAAAATACCATCAATAGCTTTGACCAGCAAGCCAACGCGACTAGTAATACAGTTCAGTACTACAATAATGATTATTATGCAGAGGACGGCGATGCAGAAAATAATGATTACTAGGACAGCCATAGACAGAGAGAGGGAGTTGTTTCAGTGCCAGTGGATCAGAGCGGACCGTATGTTGAGGTGACTACAGCAAATGTAACGGAGCCCTTTCTGCTAGACACTGGTGCTGCGAAGAGTTCAATTATGCATTCAAAACTCCCTGGCGCACCTTTGTCTGGCGACATCAATGTTTCAGTAGGTTTCTCTGGCGCCCCGGTTAGAAACCCGATTTCTAGTCCCATGTCACTTTCTATTGGACCTTGCGAGCTGAAAGCACCCCTGATCCTAACAACAGGTTGTGGTGAGAATTTGCTAGGATTAGATTTGCTAAAAAGATTGCATGCTACACTGTATTGTTCACCTTCAGGAGTACAACTTACATTAGGCAGGAAAGTGATTTCCCCGATGTACCTGTCTAAAAATGCAATGCCACCTGAATTGTCATCCCTTCCGGATGTCCTTTGGGCTACTGGTCCCAATGACGTGGGTCTCTTGGAAATACCGCCATATGTGGTAACTTTAAAGGCTAATGTCAGACTGCCACGTATTCCCCAGTACAAGATCTCTAATGAAGGCCAGAAAGCATTGTTAGACATTGTCAGCGACTTGATCAATAAGAATGTAATTGAAGAGACAAGAGGCAACGTTTGCAATAGTCCGATTTTACCTGTCTTAAAACGAACGGACCCTTCACAGCCACCTGTTTACAGATTTGTGATTGATCTTAGAGAGGTTAATAAGATTGTTGTGCCACAGTTTCCAGTTGTCCCTGATATAACCGCCTTGTTAACGATGATTCCAGCCTCTGCTGCATGGTTTTCAGTGATCGATTTAAAGAATGCTTTCTTTAGCATCCCAATTGCAGAGGAGAGCAGAGACATTTTTGGCTTTAGTATAGGAGGCCGAAGCTTCCGCTTCAAACGCGCTCCCCAGGGCTACTGTGAAAGTCCATCAATATACAGCCAAGCTTTGAAAGCGCAGCTTGATGCACTTGTTTTACCTAGTGGCGCTATCCTGATTCAGTACGTTGACGATTTACTAATTGCCGCGGATACTGAAAAGATCTGCAAAGAAGCCACATTATCATTGTTGCGTCATTTATCTGCTTTCCATCACAAAGTGTCACTCTCAAAGCTGCAATATTGTCGACAAGAAGTGACCTACTTAGGTCATCTCTTGTCGAAGGAGGGAAGGAAACTGACCCCAGAAAGAATTCAAGCCATTCCACAGTTGAGTGTGCCAAGAACACAGAGAGAAGTGCGTGCTTTCTTGGGCATTACCTCATACTGTAGGCACTGGATCCCCAATTTTTCCCTGTTGGCAAAACCTTTGTTAGCATTAACATGCAAAGACACACCGAATCCTATCCCATGGTCTGAAGAGTGCCAGAAAAGTTTTGTGGAATTGCGCAACGCATTATGTTCAGCTCCTGTGTTGGGTACCCCTGACTACAGCAAGCCTTTTACATTGTATGTTCACGAGAAAGATGGGTGTGCATTATCAGTGTTAACACAGCCTTTTGGCGACAGACCGCGCCCATGCGCATATTTTTCATCAACCTTGGACCCTGTAGCGAGGGCATTGCCAAGCTGTCTGAGAGCGACAGCTGCTGCAGCTATGTCTATCCGACAATCTGCTGGTCTGGTAATGGACAACACATTGATCGTTATGGTTCCACATGCTGTAGACACATTATTAAACAGAACCAAGACACAACACTTGACTAGTGCGCGATTATCAGGCTATGAGCTCACACTCTTAGCAAATCACATACACATAAAGAGATGCAATACGCTGAATCCAGCTACGTTATTGCCAATTCCAGCAGACCTAGATGAGATTGAGCAACATGACTGTCTGTTCAGAACAGAAGAAGAGACGAAAGGGAGAGTAGATCTAAAAGATACTCCCCTGACTGAGTGTGATGGTACTTTATGGGTGGATGGTTCGTGTTTCAAGCTCCCTAATGGTGACACGACTGCTGCGTATGCTATCACGACTTTACACACGGTTGTGGAAACTGCACGTGTGCCACATAATTCGGCCCAAGCAGCAGAATTAATCGCCCTCACAAGAGCATGCGTGTTGTCTGAAGGAATGAGAGTGAATATATACACCGATAGCCAGTACGCCTTTGGCGTGGCTCATAGTTTTGGGCGATTGTGGAAAGAACGTGGGTTCCTGACGTCGCATGGAGCTAAAATTCAGAATGGCAAGTTGGTGAATGATCTTCTTGAGTCACTGACCCTACCGTTGCAAGTTGCGATCATGAAATGCAGTGCGCACAGGAAAATCACAGATGATGTTGGACGTGGGAATGCGTTTGCTGATGAAATCGCGAAAGAAACAGCACAGAATGTAAAGACTAGAATGTATGTTGCAGGCCCCGCAAGATGGGTTGATGATGTTGGAATGTGTGAAAACACGATAGAGAGTGTGAAGTCGCTTCAAGCTGAAGCTACAGAGAAAGAATTAAGCAAGTGGAGAGAAAGTGTGGGTAAGTTGGATGAGAATGGTTGTTGGATTGATCTGACAGAACATAGGCGATGGTTGTTGCCTGATGCATATGTGCTTCCAGTAGTTACGATGGCACACGGAATGGCACACATCAGTACGAAAGGAATTTGTAAGTTGTTGGCTCCAGTATGGCAGAATGCTTGGATTCCCAAGTGTGCAGAGAATGTGGTCAAGAATTGCATGGTATGCTTGAAATACAACCCTGGTATGGGGACCCCAACTCCAGCTGGTCATTTTGCACCCCCATCATACCCATTTGAAGTTTTGCAGCTGGACTTTATCCACATGGAAAGGTGCAACAACCTGAAATATGTATTGGTGGTTGTCTGCGCTTTTTCAAAATGGATAGAGGCCTATCCTCTAAAGGATAACACTGCTCTATCCACAGCCAAAGCCCTTGTGAAAGAATTCTTCCCTAGGTTTGGAATGCCAAGAATGGTGTGGAGTGATAATGGAAGTGAGTTTGTGGGTAAAGTGATGAAGAATGTGTGTGAGGGGCTAGGTATTAGGCAGAAGTTCCACGCTGCAAACCACCCCCAATCAGCTGGATTAGTAGAGCGCTACAACGGCGCTCTAAAACTCAAGCTGGCCAAAATCCAGGCGAGCACCGGTCTTAAATGGCCTGACGCTCTGCCTTTAGCACTCCTGTCCACCAGAATGACCGTACACTCACGAGTGGGACTTAGTCCTTACGAAGTGGTTTTTGGCCGCCCGGCCAACGTATGGGGTGTACCAAGGCCAACGAAATTCAGCGAGATCGAGCATCCAGTACTACTCGATTACTTGTATGATTTGACTGCTAAACTACGTGTTTTACATCAACAGGTGCATGATACTCTTCCCCAAGCTTCTGAAACTCCTGGACACCCTATCGACCCTGGCACATGGGTGCTGATTAGGAATTTCCAGCGCAAGAGCAACGACGAGCCTCGTTGGATCGGCCCCCACCTTGTACTTCTGTCAACGAGATCAGCGGTTCGGGTGAAAGGGAGAAAGAATTGGGTCCATGGCACCCACTGCAAGGTAGTCCCCTTGCCCCTGCCATATGACCAGTGGGTCCAGGAGGGTATCGCCGACTCTGAAACAGACACTGTACCTCGTTTTGTACCATTCAGTGATGCACGCATAAAAGGCACAGTTTCAGACCAAGAGAGTAACGATATTTTGCAAGAAGCTGTGCCACCATCAAGTCGATTGGACACTACAGAGCCTGAACTTTTGTTCCAGGATCAAACAGCACCTGGCCGTCTCCGCTATAATTTGAGACCAAGGCCTATGGACAAATAAAGATTTCCTTACCATTTTTCTTTTTTTGACACTTTAGCTCTCCCATCTGAAGGACTTTTCTTGATTTTTTGTTTTTCGAACCACCATCCAGGTTCCCTGGACCGACAGGCGTACTCCTTAGCAGAAGAAACTCATCCGTCGCGAGCGGCCCGATTAGAGGATGGAGTTTTTTAAGATGGAGAGACCCGTTGAGGAAATGAACTTTAAAGCAAGGATGTGTAAAATTATAAACAGTAAATGTTTTGTATTTTTATGCCTGTTTATACTGTGTAGTATGACAATGTTTACTGTAGGATTTGTGTTTTTCTCCTCTCAAGAGCCCATTGCACCCACTGTACAGCCTATATATCTTTCTACTGCCTCCTCACACTCTTTTCACCCTCTGCCTGAACACGAACAAACCAGACGATCAGAGTTTGTGAATAACTCGTTTATTCAGCTCTTGCACCAGCACCAACTAGTAATGAATACAACCAACTGCTGGGTGTGTGGGTTAATGCCACATACCATCAATAAGGGTATTCCCTATCTAGTGTTGCCGTATAGTTACAATGGATCGTCATGGGCATTCCAGACCATGTTTCTCTATGCTCTAGATATGTACTCCCCCCGACAACCGCGTTCCATCAGACCTATCACCAATAATAAGGCCTTGATGAAAGGAGTTGCCGATATGAGCAGAGATATCGATGCATAGTCCTCCATACCCAAAGAAGAATTAAGACCTTATGTAGGATGGAACGCAACGGGGTATAGTATTAGTCTGGGTGAAAGACAGCGAAAAATCTCATCCCCAATCTGGGTCGTACCCCACATAGGTCGGTTCTGCTTACAAGGTAATGGTCAGAATCCTAGAGCTCAACTAGGGAGAAGTGACTGTACTGAAATGTACACTTTCCCATCACAGTTTTCACCTGCGTTTTTGGCTGCCAAGGGCACATATTTCATCTGCAAAGATCGAGCATATACATGGTTGCCCCCTGATTTCTCGGGCACATGTTATATTGCAAACTTGCTACCGCCAACATTTACTGCTGCCTCTGACTATCACAAGACCAGAGTTGTGAGAGGCGTGATTAGTAAGGAGGATACTGCCGGTCAGGAAGCGGGAGACTTCTTTTTGGGTTTCCTGCCGTTTTGGGGACCTATGGTAAATAGTAGGAACCTGAGACAACTGACTCGTGTGGTTGAATCCACTGTTAATGTTACGGCTGGTGCCCTTGGTAATTTGACAGCTGAGCTCCAAGCGGATCGCCTTATGACTTTGCAGAACCGCATGGTTCTAGATGTTATACTTGCAGACCGCGGTGGGGTATGTAAGGTTATCCAATCCAGTTGTTGCATTTTCATACCAGATAACGCTCCAACAGTCTATCAAGCCATCTCCAAACTCCATAAAATATCTGACCACTGTGCCCTCGGCCTGGTCGCCCCCACACCTCCCGCCTGCTCCTTACCTGCTGGGCCTCCTGCTGCCGCCTGAGCCACCACAGGGCCGCCGAGCGCCGCCCCAGCCGCCACAGGGCCGCCGAGCGCCGCCCCAGCCACCACCGAGCCCCCTGGTTCCCGCCGCTTCCCACGAGACCCCGCCCCCCCGCCCGCCGATTGGATCCCGCGCTCCCTCGCCTCCCCGCAGACCCTCCCTCCCGGCTCCCCTCTTAAGGGGACCCTCTCCTCTGCCCCAGGTGTGACCACTGTGCCCTCGGCCTGGTCGCCCCCACACCTCCCGCCTGCTCCTTACCTGCTGGGCCTCCTGCTGCCGCCTGAGCCACCACAGGGCCGCTGAGCACCGCCCCAGCCGCCACAGGGCCGCCGAGCGCCGCCCCAGCCGCCACCGAGCCCCCTGGTTCCCGCCGCTTCCCACGAGACCCCGCCCCCCCGCCCGCCGATTGGATCCCGCGCTCCCCGCCTCCCCGCAGACCCTCCCTCCCGGCTCCCCTCTTATGACGCCCCCAGAGCGACCGCGCAGCGGACGCGCGCAGCGGGAGCACCGATTGAGCGCCGAAGGTGCGCCAAAGGTAAGCCCGTCTGCGCCCGTCCGTGCCTGGACCGCGCCCAGCGCCATAATCCCTGGCCTCCGCAGAGGCCGCCCCACCCGCCGGACTTACGATGCCGCCACCCTCAACGCACTCAACACCGGCCGAACCCCCGGGTGCTACCGAGCCACTCCGAGACGCACCCACGGACCCTTCAGCTGCCTCACCTGCAAGTTCACCTGCATCCGGACCTGCCCCACACCAGCACCCGCCAAGCCGAACACCAGCAGCAACCACCTCAAGTGCATCCTGCTCAACACCCGCTCCGTCCACAGACACGCCGTTCAACTC
Organism: Triturus cristatus; assembly: GCF_964204655.1. Lineage (NCBI taxonomy): Eukaryota > Metazoa > Chordata > Amphibia > Caudata > Salamandridae > Triturus > Triturus cristatus. The sequence continues at coordinate 133,118,618 of NC_140590.1, read as the reverse complement.
TGGAACCTCCTCGACACCACAGCTCCTGACGTTGCCTTCCTCACGGAAACCTGGATGAACGACTCCTCAGCGCCCGACATCGCCATCGCCATCCCAGAGGGATACAAGATCATCTGGAGAGACCGCGACAACCAGACTGGAGGAGGCATCGCCATCATCCACAGGGACACCATCCGTATCTCGACCAACGCCGACAACACCCTGACAACCGCCGAACACCTGCACTTCCAGATCCACACCGACCCCAAGACCACCCTCAGAGGCACCCTGATCTACCGACCCCCGGGACCACGCACTCAATTCAGCGAAGACATCGCCGACTTCATCAGCCCGCACGCCCTCCCCTCTGCCGACTACATCCTCCTCGGGGACATCAACTTCCACCTGGAAAACAACAACGACCGCAACACCACCACCCTGCTTGACAACCTCGCCACCCTCGGACTCAAGCAGCTGGTGACCACCCCCACCCACCTCGCCGGACACACACTCGACGCCGTCTTCTCGTCCAGCAAAGACATCTCCTTCAGCCACGCCACTGGACTCCACTGGACGGACCACAGCTGCATCCACTTCACCTTCAAAAGAACCACGGTCCACCACCACCAGCAACAGGCTGCACGAAGAAGCTGGAACAAGATCACAGCCGAACAACTCGCCGCATCCCTGAGCCAGCACCCTCCCGCCAGCTCACCGAACCCCAGCCAAGCCGCCGACAACCTCACGAAATGGATCTCCACCTGCGCGGACGAGCTCGCCCCTCTGAGGACCCCACCCAGCAGACCCGGAAGCAAGAAGGCCCCGTGGTTCACCGACGAACTCAAGAGCTCCAAGAAGAACTGCCGAGCCCTCGAGAAAGCCTGGAGAAGAGACCCAACGCCGGACAACATGACTACCCTCAAGCTCGCCACCCGAATGCACCATCAACTGATCCACGCCACCAAGAAAACAGCATTCAAGGACCGGCTGGACAACAACGCACAAATCAGCAAGGAACTCTTCAACATCGTCAGAGAGCTCTCCAACCCCAACGCCGGAACCAACTACATCACCCCATCACAAGACCTCTGCAACTCCCTCACCTCCTACTTCCACAACAAGATCGCTGACATACACAACAGCTTCAGAACACAACCAACGCTCCCCACGACCAAACCAACGCCCCCCACCACCACCCTCAACACCTGGACACCGATCAACCTCGAAGACACCATCAGCACGATGAACTCCATCCACTCCGGATCCCCAACCGACCCCTGCCCTCACCACATCTTCAACAAGGCCGACGCTGTCATCGCACCCCACCTGCGGGACATCATCAACACCTCCCTCGACACCGCCACCTTCCCTGAGAGCTGGAAGCACGCCGAACTCAGCGCTCTACTAAAGAAACCAACGGCGGACCCCACCGAACTCAAGAACTACCGCCCCATCTCGCTCCTCCCGTTTCCAGCCAAAGTCATCAAGAAGACCATCAACAAGCAACTGGCAGCCTTCCTCGAGACGACTGGTTCCCTCGACCCTTCCCAGTCAGGCTTCCGGGCCAACCACAGCACCGAGACCGCCCTCATCGCTGCCACCGACGACATCCGAACCCTGCTGGACAACGGAGAAACAGCGGCCCTCATCCTCCTGGACCTCTCCGCGGCATTCGACACTGTCTGCCACCGCACCCTAGTGCAGCGCCTCAGCAACGTCGGGATCGAGGAGAAGGCACTGGAATGGATCATCTCCTTCCTCACCGGAAGGACACAGAGAGTCCGCCTGCCCCCGTTCAGATCAGAAGCCACGGAAGTCATCTGCGGCGTCCCTCAGGGCTCCTCGCTCAGCCCCACCCTCTTCAATGTCTACATGAGCCCCCTTGCGGCCATCGCACGCCAACACAACCTGAACATCATCTCCTACGCCGATGACACCCAGCTGATCCTCTCCCTGACCAACGACCCCGCCACCGCCAGAGCCAACCTACACGAAGGGATGAAAAACGAGGGCGAGTGGATGACGACCAGCCGCCTGAAACTGAACACAGACAAGATGGAAGTCCTCATCCTGGGCTCCTCACCCTCCGCCTGGGACGACTCCTGGTGGCCCCCCGCCCTGGGCAACGCACCCAAACCGACAGACCACGCACGCAACCTGGGCTTCATCCTGGACTCCTCTCTCTCCATGACCAGACAAGTCAACGCCGTCTCCTCGTCCTGTTTCAACATCCTGCGCATGCTACGTAAGATCTTCCGGTGGATCCCCACCGAGACCAGGAAAACGGTCACCCAGGCCCTCGTCACCAGTCGACTGGACTACGGCAACGCCCTCTACGCCGGTACCACCGCCAAGCTCCAGAAGAGACTCCAGCGGATCCAGAACGCCTCGGCGAGACTCATCCTCGACGTCCCCAGACGAACTCACATCTCCAGACACCTGAGAGACCTGCACTGGCTCCCGATCAACAAAAGAATCACCTTCCGGCTCCTCACCCACGCACACAAAGCCCTACACAACCAAGGCCCGACCTACCTCAACAGCCGCCTCAACTTCTACGCTCCCAAACGCCACCTCCGCTCGACCAGTCACGCCCTCGCAGCCGTCCCCCGCATCCACAGAGCGACAACAGGAGGAAGATCCTTCTCCCACCTGGCCGCCAAGACTTGGAACGCCCTCCCCACCGACCTACGCCTGACCCAAGACCACCTCTCCTTCAGGAAGAAGCTCAAGACCTGGTTGTTCGAGCAGTAGCGGACCCCCCCCCCCCTAGCGCCTTGAGACCCTCCGGGTGAGTAGTGCGCTTTATAAATGCCTATGATTGATTGATTGATTGATTGAGTCCATACACGTGGATAAAGGAGATTGGTCACTGATGGGGTGGTTCTGGGAACTGATATCTGCCTGGGGTTGGAAAGTCCTGATGGTCATTGGAATGATCTTAGCCATTCTTTTCCTGTTCTGTTTGTGCATACAGTGTGCTCCTGCGATATGTGGCCTCTGTGCTACATTATGTGTAAGGAAACCTGTATCGAGGGACGAACTAAGTAATAGGATGATGCTACAGCAACATCTCCATGACTTCGTGAACATTGACCTAGACTCGGATTAAGATGAGTATAGTGATTGCCTATGTAAGGGCAAAAGGAGGGTCTGTCGTACTTTAATCTCTGTGACCGCGTAGGGGACAGGGCCCCACCCCTGTCTATCCTGGTATTGGCGAACCGCAAATGGTTAATGCGGTATGTACAAGTGCTTTGTATACCGTTCTAGCTATGAATGCACTGTGTACACGTTATTCTACATCACTACGCGGGTTCCATTTTGGGAACGGTGGCCATCTTGGGATTGCCCTCACATAGGCTATAATGAAGCAAATACGGGCCTTACAATACATGTGCCTTTCCTTGACTTTTCCGTGACCTGAGCAGCTTGGCTCTGCTGCCCCAGGTCAAACTGGTCTCACGAGCTCCCCTTCCTCCGGCCACCTGTGATTAGCATCAGGGCTTGACACGCCATAAAGTCCTTTCATCCCACTCAAGCCTCTGGCTAACCTCTTTCACACCTGACTGTTTCTGCTTTATGACTTGTTTCTATCAACAGGAGCTGCCCGTGTTTTATTGGGGCCTATCGATATCTGATGTGGGATCTGAGCCTTGCTGTGTAAATAATTGTGGGCTGGCTTAACTGGAATGTGGGATGGTCATCATGACTCTGCCTTTTCGTTTGTAATGCACACGTGTATATGGCCGTATCGTAAAACCTAGGAATGTATGCCTGAAGCAGGAAAAAGTGTATTTAAGAAGAAGTCCGTTTCTATGATTTGCAGCAGTCTCCTGAGAACATACACGCTGTTGTACTTCTAGGATACCTGTAATTGGTCTGCAGCCAATAAACGATTCTTTGACTTCACCCAGAAGACTCTGTGTTTCTGTAGGTCTGGAACAGGGAGAACCCAGAAGTCATAGGGTGTGTGCCCCTGCACCGCTGGGCTTAAAATACCCAGTACTTCAAAGACATCACATCATCCTTCATAAATAGGGTAACGGTTATGTCTTTCTTACGATGGCCCCCTACTCAGTCAGCCTGTTGGAGGAAGATTTCTATCAATGGAGCCGAAGGGGGCTTTATAAGCGGAAAACAGATGTTCCATCCAACTATAACTGTGGTGGATGAACCAATGTTTTTGTGGACAGGGTACTCCATTGTGTTTTTGACAAAGTAGTTTGCCTGCCAAAATGGAGACTAAAGTCTGACTAGGTGAAGATGTGAAAAGTGTCCGCCCAATTGAAAAGCTTTGGCAGCTATGAAATGTGAATGTCTCCGACTCTGAGCTTTTTCCCACCTAAGCCAACCACTTCAGCTGTACGTCACTCAGTGGCTATCTGACTTTAAGATTACTTTAGTAAAAACAGACTGCAACCTTACCCTGCTGGAGGATTTTGGCTTTAATGTCAGAGAAAGTAAAATCGCTACTGGGACAAACCCACTTCATGTATCCAACCCACACTCCAATGTGGTCTCCCTGAGACCACATTGGAGTGTGGGTTGGATACATGAAAACTTCCTATTTTGCAGTTCCCCTTATTGTATGTTTGTTGTTTTTGTGTCATTTTACTCATTGGATTTTTTGGGCTATTTGTCTAAGTTGGTTCTGGGATTTTATTTAATTGTGCTTTCTCTGTTTGTTACTGCTAAATACTTTACAGATTTTCCTAAATTAACCCTCTTTGGTCTGTGCCATAACTACTAGAGGGTTGTACCCAGGATTACATTTGTTACCATACCAAATTTGTGACTTTATTCCTTGTAGTGATTTCCCATCCTCCCCAATTAATAAACCACTTTCTTACATATGGGATCAGTACCCCATACTTTCAAACAGGGTATTGATGGCAACTACTAAAATAACTCTAACATTGTCCTGCTACTTACTACCCCATTAAGTTGCTCATAGTTGCAGCAAAAATTCTTGAAGTTTTTGTGGCTAAACAGCTTTACTAATGTTTAGAACTGAATAGAACCTTCAACAGCGGTCAGTCCGGCTTTCACCTACATTTACACAATGAGTTAACAATGATAGCGATTATGGACAATCTTCACCAGGCTATAAGCACCCTCATACTTTCAGATGCAGCTACGGTATTTGATATAATTAATCACAAACTTATTTTATGCCAACTTCACACTGCTGGCATAATAGATACTGTTCTTGACTGGTTCGCCTCTTTTTCCATCTGTAGGGCACAACAACTGATCCCGGGGCAATATATATTGCTCCAATGCTCTGCTCCATCAGCCACCTCATGTGGGTGCCCCAAGGCTCTGCCTTGCTTCCTCATCTCTTTACCCTCCACATGAAGCCACTGTAGTCTATCATCCACTCCTCTGGGCTTAAAGATGACACGTATACAGATAATAGCCAATCACGTTTAGGGCTTACTAATGTATCCAATTACATCTCTTATTTTTGAGACTGCTTTTTGGCTGGGCAACAGTAGATGGAAGGCCACAGGCTGAAACTCAACACAGAAAAGATGGAAGTGATTAGAACCAGTTGCAACTACAATCTTCTGCCCTCTAAACCTTTGACCTCTTCTGGTGCCTGCTAAATATGTAGGAATTCAGGCCCTAGAACTGACAAACCCTTGCAGATGGACACTCAAGTATCTTCTGTCACCTTAGCTTGTGTCTTCTGCATGTAATGTCTTCACCATGTGCTTCCTTCGCTGTAGATTGAGAGCAGTCTCGTCTGCATTATATCTGTTATGGGTTGTAGGTTAGACTATTGTAATAGTCGCTACCTTAGAATCTTGCATCTGGCCAGGCTTCAGACTGTTCAAAGCCTAGCAGCACACTTGGACATTGGCAGAACCTATTACAGCCATGCTAAGCTCATCCTAAGCACTTTACAATGATGTCTTCAAATATAATCCGGCTAGTCAGCTTTCTTCAGCTTCTTCTGTGAGTCTATCTATCCCCGGCTTACATGAAGTCCGACTGGGTGCTCGCGCTTTTCTACTTTTCACTGATACCATCTGGAACACTCTCCCAAAATATATGCCAGCTACTTATAACCATCTTTCATTTTGGAAAGCTGCTTAAACCTGGGTATTTCTGTGACTGAAGCAGCTCAGCCTATGAATATTCGTCAGCATTAGCACCAAGAGACCGTCAGTGGTAGCGCGCTTAATAAATCAAAATATCAGCATCAGAGTCAACATAACCTAAGAAGGAGGTCATCTCGGTGAAAACTGAACAGTAATAACTGAGTGAAAGAAGGTTACTGAAAATTGATCAGTGTGTTACTGATACATAAATAATGAACAGCACAGTCAAAGCTACAATGACTACATCTACCAAAACGCCATGGAGCATTGATTCAAGCTGTCCTGCTGAAATCACATCTCTGAGAAAAAATGATGGGCGGCTTCAGATGAATTCTACCACAGTCTGTCCTCAGATCCTTTGCAAAATGTATCACTTATGGCTTCAAAATAATCTATGCAATTAGACTTCTTTGATTGTGTGAAAAAACATTTATTGTAACCTATAGATATATATATGCTGATTCAGAATGACAAGACTATAGTAAAATACTCATTATTGATTCTCAGTGTACAAAAAATGAAAGTTCTAGACCGGTGCAAAATAATCAGTTGACTGTAAATGTAATGCAAAATATTTTTTTACCGGTTAAAACAATTTTGTAACAGTATAATGCACTTTGCCACTAAATATTAGACAATCTGAGTGCTGAGTCAACGTGTGCTATGGAGTACGGCTCTATGTATTCATTAAAGCTACCAATAATCCCCTCCCTTTCCAAATAACAATAAAAAACCCAAAACTGCCTAATACCCCTATACTTCCTCAGCCTGCCCCCGGCATTTTTTGTTGGATACACCATATGGCTTGTTGGGGAATTACAGACGCACGCCTCAGTAGCATTTTTAAATTTCACCTGCACAGAGGAATCTATTGTATTCAATATAAATCTTAAAAGGGGCTTACATCCCACATTTACTTTGGATGTGTTTGTGTGCTTGCCACTTACTTTTCCGCCATTTCTATGGGTTGCAGCATATTATTTCCTGTTGTTCTTTGTGTGGTCTTCTTATCAGTAACCCATGCTCCAATTACTCATTTTCTCCTGCTGACCTACTTCGTTATCTGTGGACAAGAGTGTTTGGTGGTTGCATGTTATTTTTCTTTTGTCTCCACACTCTGTAGGCATTGCAGCACTGTACACAAGCTAGCTGCATTACACATGGACATATTCATTTTTAGACAAGGAGAGATAAAGTGATTAACCCAGATTCAAAGGATGTTGAATCTCCCGCTGAGACTCGAACCCAGTTCCCCAGCTTCAAAGTTGGCCGCTCTAGCAGTTATGCCATATCCTCTCTCATCCTCTTCATTACCCCGTTATCTCCCCTCCACCTGGGCGCACTAATCCAGTTTCACCGTGCGTTCATTGTTCTTTCATGTTTTTTCTTTTTGTTTGTCCCCTACTGTAGGTTGTAAATCTGTATTACCTGTCTTTCTCTTCAAGATTATTTCCTTTCTTTTTCTGGTCATCTTTTTCTCTCCATTTTATCGTTCCTAGTTACCTGCCCCGGCTGGATTTGCATTTTCAGATATCTGGCCCGATCTGTTCAGAGAGTTATGCTGAGGATGGAGTAATCTCTGAAGTGCCCGGATCGCAAGGTGAAACGGAAGGAGGGTTCCACATTGGAGAGAGCTGGGAACAGACTATTCCATCAGATACTGAGCAGAGAACCTTCCTGACGGGGGAAAAGACACAGTTAGTGGTTCCCTTGTAGATACACTGAGAGGTCTCACTTAGTCTCCATAAAGCCCCACATGCACTGTTGACGCTAAACCCTTAATGCCTGAGCACTTTTATGAGCATAGAAGGAGCATGTGAAGTATATGTTGGCCTGGGAATCTGCCCGAGCTTGGCCTTGCCCAACCGTCTTTTGTTCTAACTGAACAGCTTTTATTCTCTCTTGGCCATGCTCACTCGGCGCTTGTTTGCACCTTCTTTGTGAGTGGTTGCCATAAAGTACCCATATATTCCACAGTTGCATAGTATTTGCCTTAGCTTCTGGAAGTTGAGTGCTCTGAGCTCATGGTGCTGAATGTCAAGTGAGAATAGTTCACTGGGTCCTGTTGTTTACCATACCTCTCTGTTGCTGGTAGTTGTGCACTAAAAGTACCAGAAGACCCAGAACATGTCGACCCAAGCTGCAAGTTTTAGCGTGGGAGGCTACGTTGCTTGGAGAGCTCAACTTCATGTGCCTATTTAGGATGTTCAGATCTATGTTTCCAGTCCTAGGGATTATTTTTTAGAAGGGGATATCTTTACTGTGTTAGTCCAGTTGAAGCATCTATGAACTACAATTCCCAGAATGCAAGGATTTGTTTACATGAAGCGCAGGACTGAAATCGTGATCTCCGGCTGATCCTTTAATTGCTAAGCGGAGGATCGATCAGAGAAGGTGGACAACTATACGAACATTTTGTGTAACTTTGTGCTATTTCTATGGATGGGCGGTGAACTCCGCTTCGTTCGCGGAGTTTGCAGTTTTCTGTAGTCCACGGAGCTCATGGAGTGCAGACTCTGCTTCACATAGTGCAGTGGAGTTCTTTCCCCGCTCGCGAACGGAAAGTTCGCGGGCGAGCTGCCGCTCTGGTAGAATTTCTACCCGAGCGGCAGGAAAACCAACGCGAACGGCAGTTTGCACTGCACTCCTCCACTTGCGGAACTCCGCTGAGTTTTTTGTCACTTCGTAGAGATACGCGTAGCAAAACTCCACGAACTGCGCCCAGGATTAGCTATTTCCTGGCGAACTGAATTGCACCTTGTTAAAGGGGAATTTCTTCAGACACTATTCTGCAGAGCACAGAAGATTGTGATTGTAAAGCTGTTCTGCATTATTAATTGATCAAATACTGCAGGCCTGATTCACCACGGTGAAGTTAGACTTTAGGTCTGAGTTTAGATCAATAGGCTAACTTTACTACTTTTTGGCATTCACAAAGGTAAGTTACGAGTAGTATCTTTATGGCCGCAATGAGGCAGAGTTTCCGCACTCGGGTTGGAATCTCCACACTGAGGGCTGAGATTCCGGCTCTGCTGCGGTGATTCCAGCCTGACTGCAGACATAAAGATACTACTCGTAACATACCTTTGTGTATGCAGAAAATCGTAAAATTAGACTTCTGGTCTAAGTTTATCTTTGTGAATCGGGCTAATAATTTTAAATAGCTTACGGAGTTTAGGCACTAGCTGCAGATCTATATATTACTAACCAGCAATTCATTGGGTAAAACAGCGCTAAGGTAAATCAGGTGGCATCATATATTACCCTATTATGAGGCCTTTGGATTTTAATGTGTTGCAGTAGGTTTGTTTCTTCCTCATTATTAAGACCAAGCCATTTCATTCCCTTTTGCAACCCCAGCCCTAAGGCTCCTATCACACATGGGAACATTTACCTCCCAATTCCTCTGAAGTGACAATGCATCTCCAAAGCAATGACTAATCAATCAGGCCCATAGCACGCTAATCACCGCCTTTATGCCTTTGGGTGTTATGTGCACTTGAATTCAGAAGTCTTCTCAGTGATGCGTCAGGGCGACAATACCCATGCGGCGGAAAGGACTGTCTAGCCCTCTTTATGAGCAATCTCCTATCAGCTAGTAGAGTGCTCATTGTTCCAAAACCGAACAAGGCGAAGGCCTGTGGTAAAAGTTCATGTGTTGTTGGCAGGTGGGCACAGTGAGCTGTATCACTAACTAGGCTTAAGAGGAAAACAAAAGGTGCCTGTGTAACATTACAGAAGTGGAATCGTGATAGGCTGATAAGGGTCAGGGTGGAAGTTTCTCATAATACAAACATCAGGTCACACGGGGAACAACCTTTACAACGCAACTTTTACAACGCACTACACTTACAACGCATTTTTTACAACGCAAAATCCATTACAACGCACTACACTTACAACGCATGACACTACAACGCATTTTTAAAAACTACCTTTACAACGCATTCCATTACAACGCGTACCATTACAACGCATAATATTACACTACACTATCCAACACTTACCCTACTGTTGCACCCCCTGGAGTTAGAATAGTAATTTTTACCCCTATACTATCCAACACTTACCCTACTGTTGCACCCCCTGGAGTTAGAATAGTAATTTTTACCCCTATACTATCCAACACTTACCCTACTGTTGCACCCCCTGGAGTTAGAATAGTAATTTTTACCCCTATACTATCCAACACTTACCCTACTGTTGCACCCCCTGGAGTTAGAATAGCAATTTTTACCCCTATACTATCCAACACTTACCCTACTGTTGCACCCCCTGGAGTTAGAATAGTAATTTTTACCCCTATACTATCCAACACTTACCCTACTGTTGCACCCCCTGGAGTTAGAATAGTAATTTTTACCCCTATACTATCCAACACTTACCCTACTGTTGCACCCCCTGGAGTTAGAATAGCAATTTTTACCCCTATACTATCCAACACTTACCCTACTGTTGCACCCCCTGGAGTTAAAATAGTAATTTTTACCCCTATACTATCCAACACTTACCCTACTGTTGCACCCCCTGGAGTTAGAATAGCAATTTTTACCCCTATACTATCCAACACTTACCCTACTGTTGCACCCCCTGGAGTTAGAATAGTAATTTTTACCCCTATACTATCCAACACTTACCCTACTGTTGCACCCCCTGGAGTTAGAATAGCAATTTTTACCCCTATACTATCCAACACTTACCCTACTGTTGCACCCCCTGGAGTTAGAATAGTAATTTTTACCCCTATACTATCCAACACTTACCCTACTGTTGCACCCCCTGGAGTTAGAATAGCAATTTTTACCCCTATACTATCCAACACTTACCCTACTGTTGCACCCCTTGGAGTTAGAATAGCAATTTTTACCCCTATACTATCCAACACTTACCCTACTGTTGCACCCCCTGGAGTTAGAATAGTAATTTTTACCCCTATACTATCCAACACTTACCCTACTGTTGCACCCCCTGGAGTTAGAATAGTAATTTTTACCCCTATACTATCTAATACTTACCTTAAATGCAATTTAATATTATGCGTTGTAATGGTATGCGTTGTAAAGGTAGTTTTTAAAAATGCGCTGTAGTGTCATGCGTTGTAAGTGTAGTGCGTTGTAATGGATTTTGCGTTGTAAAAAATGCGTTGTAAGTGCATGCGTTGTAAAAGTGTGCGTTGTAACGTCATACATCCGGTCACACACCCCAAGAGTTTTAAGCTCTTCAGAGTATATGACGTCATGTGTTTCTGTTATGTGCATTAATTGCCATGTTTAATTGATTTGTGTTTTATTAAGGTCAAGCCTGTAAGAGCATGTGCCAGAGCATGTGTCTCACTTGCGAGACTCTGTTGTTAAAAATAAGGGCTTGAAGCCTGCCCGTTGTTTACCATTTGTTGTCTTGCGTGGTACTCTTCTTTACAGTCTTGTAATGCAGACCTAGCATTATTTCCATTTCTCTCTGCGGTGAAGGGACCAAGCATTGACTGATTCAAATAATCAGTGCCCTTTCACCCCTCTCTATGTGATTGAGGTGCTATTATGTGTTTTTTTAGGTCTTGCTGAGTCAGCGTGCAAGCGCTGCTCGGAGAGACTTTAGTAAGGGCTTTAAAAAATGCTACCGCCGGCTACAGCTTGCAGTGCATGTGCGCGGGTGCGCGCATCAGCAGAGGCGCCATATGGCGGGATTACTGGTGCGAGCGCACCACTTGCGCACATGCACTGCAAGCTGTGGCCGGCGGTAGCATTTTTAGCTTGCTAATCGCGGCACCGGTGCTTTACTTTTAACATTAAAAGTAAAGCGCCGGTGCCGCGATTATAGCAAAAGTAAAGAAATAGATGTTTGTTTCTAATTCTTTACTTTTGCTATAATCGCGGCACTCGAGCTTTACTTTTAATGTTAAAAGTAAAGCACCGGTTCCGCGATTAGAAAGAAAACAAGCAATGGCATAGTCAAGAGGTCTCGCCTTTGGGACCTTATAAGTGTTTAGCCATGAAATAGTTGCATAACTAAATACTTATAAGGTCCCAAAAGCGAGACCTATTGGCTATGCCAATGCTTGTGTTTACTTTTAGTCCAATGCAAACAGAAGGCGTGTGACCAACCAAAACGTGCCCAGCAGAACAAACAAAATTGCAAAGACTTATTTTCTATAGTTAACTTCATTTTATTTTGCCAAATCTTCTTTTCACACTTTGCACTCATGTTGTCTTTTGCTGGTGGGTGCTGTACTCAAAAGATGAGTTTTATCTTGTTGTAAATATTGCAAAGCGACATTGTTTCTTTCTTATGTGCATAGTTTCTGAAATTATGATTTAACACATATTTGTGCAGTACACCCCAATGCACCCCACTCCAATCCATGACAGTCCACCACACCGCACCCTGCACCAATCCACCCCACTCAATCAAATCCACCCCAGACCAATCCAATTCACTGCAATCCAAACCGCACACCCCAATTAAAACCACTCCAATCTACCACACTCCAATCCTCACAACCCACCACACTTCAATCTGCCCCACTCCAGTTCACTACACTCCAATCCATAACAATCTGCCCCACTCCAGTCCAAAACAATCTGCCCCACTCCAATCCAAAGAAATCTGCCCAACTCCAATCCAAAGAAATCTGCCCAACTCCAATTTGCTCCACTCCAATCCAAAACAATGTACCTCCTCCAACCCAAAACAATATGCCCACTCCACTCTGCCCCACTCCAATCCAATCCAAAACAATCTGCCCCACTCCAATCCATCCCACTTCAATATCCCCCCTAATCCAAAACAATCTGTAACACTCTACTCTGCCCCATTCCAATCCACTCCATTCCAGTCCAAAACAATCTGTCCCACTCTAATCCGCCCCACTCCAATCTGATCCACTCCCATGCAAAACAATATGCCAACTCCAATCTGCCCTACTCCAATCCAAAACAATCTGCCCCAATCCAATCTATCCCACTCCAATCCAAATCAATCTGCCCCACTCCAATCCAAAACAATCTGCCCCACTCCAATCCACCTCACCCCAATCCACCCACTCAATCCCAGTTCACCCCACTCCAATACACCACAATCCACCCCACTCCAATCCACCCCAATCCACTCCGACTCCGATTTAATCCACCTCACCCAAATTCAATCCACTACCTCCCGAATCCAATCCACCACTATCCACTCCACTTAAATTCAAAATAATCTGCCCAACTCCAATCGGTCCCACACCAATAGGTCCCACTCCAATCCATCCCACTTCAATATCCCCCCTAATCCAAAACAATCTGTAACACTCTACTCTGCCCCATTCCAATCCACTCCATTCCAGTCCAAAACAATCTGTCCGACTCTAATCCGCCCCACTCCAATCTGATCCACTCCCATGCAAAACAATATGCCAACTCCAATCTGCCCTACTCCAATCTAAAACAATCTGCCCCAATCCAATCTATCCCACTCCAATCCAAATCAATCTGCCCCACTCCAATCCAAAACAATCTGCCCCACTCCAATCCACCTCACCCCAATCCACCCACTCAATCCCAGTTCACCCCACTCCAATCCACCACAATCCACCCCACTCCAATCCACCCCAATCCACTCCGACTCCGATTTAATCCACCTCACCCAAATTCAATCCACTACCTCCCGAATCCAATCCACCACTATCCACTCCACTTAAATTCAAAATAATCTGCCCAACTCCAATCGGTCCCACACCAATAGGTCCCACTCAAATCCAAAACAATCCTCCCACCCCAATCTGCCCAACTCCAATCAAAAACAATCTGCCCCACTCAAATTCAAAACAATCTACCCCACTCCTATCAGCCCAACTCCAATCCAAAACAATCTGCCCAGGTTCAATCTGCCTTGCTCAATCCGAAACAATCTGCCCATCTCAAATCCGAAACAATCTACCCGTTCCCACTCCATTCCAATCCACCACACTCCAATCCAACTCAGCATGTGCCAATCCTATTCACCCCACTCCAATCCAACCCAGCCCACACCAATCTACCCCACACCAATCCAGCCAAATCCAATCTACCCCACCCTCCTACAATCCACCCCACCTCAATCCAATCCACCCCAATCCAGTTCACCCCACCCAAATCCACCCCCACTGAATCCACTTTAATCCAATTCACCCAGTTGCAAACCAATCTACTCCACTCCAATCCATCCCACCCCACGCAAATCCAATCCACCCCAGTCCAATTCATCACACTCTATTCCACTCCATCTTACTCCATTCCATCCCACCCCACCCAATCCATTTCACCCCACCCCACTCCAATCTACCCCACCTCAGATTAATCCACCCCAGTTCAATCCACTCCACTCTACCACAATCCAACCTACCCCAATCCTATCCACCCCACTCCACCTCGCCCCAATCCAGTCCACTCCACTCCACCCCACTTCAATTCACCCCTCTCCAGTATAGTGCAATCCACACCCCTCCAGTTAAATACAATCCACACCTCCTAGTCCAGTCTTGTCAACCCCACTCCACTCTATTTCACTCCACTCCAATCTAATCCAATCTATCCCACCCCAGTCCTATCACTCCATTCCAATCCACCCCACCCCATTTCGACCCCCACTCCAATCCACCCCATACAGTCCATTCACTCCAATTCACCCTATTCCACTCAATCCAACCCAACCCAATCCACTCCAATCCAATCCACCACATTATCTCAATCCCCTCCTATTCAACTCCACTCCACTCCACTCTACGACATTCCACCGTACGACGCTCTGCCACTGAAATCTACTCCCCTCTAATGAGCTCTGCGACACTCTACTGCCCCTACTCCAGCCTATGACACTCCACTCCAACAAATCCATCCTACAACACTGGTATACCCCATGGGGAAAACATATTGCCAAAACCAATAGCCCTTGTATAGGCGAGGCCTCCCTGACGCAACTGCATCAGAGGTTGTCACACAAATAACATTCAACAAACAAAATAAGCACTGGCTAAGTCAAAAGGTCAGCTGCCACCCCCACAATATTGCATTTGTCAGTCACTGCCTATCGACTAAGCTACCCCTTGGCCTGCCTCTGCCGATTCTCCGACTCCGCCATTTCCTTATAGAGCTTTTATCAACAGTTACCACCTCTGGGCCCCCCGCCCTGTGCAATCGACCAGAGCTCGAATAGGGAGAGCCGATCGACGATGCCACGCTATCTCTCCTGAGCCGTGTGACGCGTTAAGGCACTATCCGTTTTAGCTGAGGTGAACCGGCTTTTACTTATTTATTGTGTTCTGGTAGCGAAGTACTACAATTCATAGTCTGCAACTGCCATCTAGTGGCAAGGGTACACATTTACTCATTGTGACAAAAAGCTGTCACACTCCAGCCCTGATGGTGTACTTACTGTGTTCTATTGTGGAGGAATACACACCTACAATACGTAGTCTGCTACTGCCATCTTGCGGCTAGTGTACACAATTACCCATTGAGACAAAGAGTTGTCACACCATAATTCAGATGATGTACTTAACGTGTTTTATTAGAGAGGAACATTCAACTACAATACATGGTCTTCAACTGCCATCTAGTGGCTATAGTACAAAATTACTCATTGAGGCAAGATGCACTTACTCTAAAATCCTTATAGTGCACTAACTACATTTCTAGGACCAGGCACTGTGACCAGTCATGTTTGTTAAACACCAGCTTTCCAGATCTACAGCATCGCTTCTAGACACTACAACAAACTACTACAAAACTACATAAAAAACACGAATCACAAGTGGAAAATAATGACACATTGGGGAAGGGCGGGGCACTTTTGTAACTCACTTCATTTGTCACAAAGAGTCCGTATTTACACTTCATAGGCAGACCAGCATGCCTCAGATAGATACAATGATAGAGGGAGTAAAAACAATTTCAAATCACAAATTATCTCCTTTCAACTTGCAAAGTGGCATGCTGAGTGTCTCTGTCTGTGATGGGGAGTCTGGCCTGTGGTGTGAGCCCCCAGCTTGCTCTGTTAGGCATGCTTGCTCCAAGACAGGGCACAATTCAGAGAGAATAGATTACTACTTGTCTCTGAAGAGAGGCAACTGGAATTGGGCCATGTTGAAGTGGAAAGGGGTTTACCCTAGTGCACTTCAGAATGCTTCTATAATGCACACACTAGAGAAGGGAGGGTGTCGTGTCATATTGCTCATGTGCATGCATGTCACAAGGCACTGAGGCACAGTCAGGGAGATTCAGTAGAGCCAGTCCAGCTGCCTGGACCAGGGCCCGGCTGGTTTTCACTCTATTCGGATACTGTTCACAGAGGAAGGAAGGTTTACAATTGGGACAAAGTCAGCAAAGGCCAACACTTCCCCGATGGGTCCTTGCCCACAGCTCTCCCTGGGCCTGTCACATTACACAGCAACCTTAATGAGCTGGAAATTAACCCCTCCAAAAGGACTGTTCTACTTCACTCCCAATCCGCACCTCTTAGCACAAGGAAGGATAACAAGAAGAGAAGGCTTAGAAAGAAAAGTACCTTAAAGGAGAGAAGTAAAACAAAATGGCACAAGTGTGCTATGGCAAAAATAGAGATGGAGCATCAACAAGAATAAAAGAACTGCAAGCAAATAAGCGAGCTGTGGAAGGGATGAAATGGAACAATAACACAACGTGAAAGACAACTAACACACAAGATTGAGCTCTATAACTACTGTACCTGCGACCAACTACCAATAAGGCCAAGGTCCTGTAGATCTGGCCCCTTGTAGTGGCTCCAGAGATCTTGGTGTGTACAGGAGGGGTTCTTGTAAGAAACGGGGCTATTAGTTGAGAGGGGTGAGAGCCCCAACTAAAATAGTAAAGACAACCCTTGTCAGGGTGAACCACAAAGTCACTAAATAAACATGTGCCAATCCCTCTGGTAGTTTGCCATAAAAGCAATCAGGCTTAATTTAGAGGCAATATGTAAGTTATTTATACTGCACTTCAAACAGAAATACATTGAAAATGCAAGGACTCTGGGCACTTTACCACTGCTAATCAGTGGTAAAGTGCATATAATCTCTGTGTTAATTGTCATTATGGATTGGTGTTTTCATGATGGCTTATTTGATTTACTACTAAGTCCCTAGTACAGTGCTCTGTGTGTGCCAAGGGTCTGTAAGTCAAATGCTGCTAGTGGGACTGCAACACTGATTGTGCCACCCACACAAGCAGGCCTTTCAAAGGGGTCTCAGACCTGCTACTGCCGTGCCTGCAAACAGTCTCTACTGCCATGTCGACCTCGCAAGTGCACTCACTTGCACGGCCCTAACCTTCTTTTTATTACCTGTGAACCACCCCTGAGTTAGGCCAAAGGTACCCCTGTGGGCAAGGTGCAGTGTATGTGAAAAGTAGGACATGTACTGGTGTGTGTGACATGTCCTGATAGTGAAATACAGTGTATTTAGTTTTTCACGATTGAAAGGCTATCTGTCCCATAGGATAGAATGGGACTCTATTTATAACATCTTATAAGTATAACTTCCCATTGGGACAAGATGGAAAGATGGAGTTTAGTATGCATGAACTCAGAATATAAAAATGCATCTTTTAGTAAAGATGACTTTTATATTATGGGTTTGAAAATACCAATTTTAGAAAGTGGGTATTTTCTTGCTTAGCCATTCTGTGTGCCTCTGCTGGTTTGTGGATTGACTGTCTAGCTTTGGAGTTCACCACTAGCCCCTGAACTTCCTTGATGGGAGTTCTGAGCTGCCAAGCAGTGTCTGTTCCTGTTTTGGGTCTCTGGAGGTTGTTCCTGCTACTGGGAGCTGAGAAAGAGACGCAACTAAAGAAGCATGACGCATACGCACCCGTTTCCGATGCATCGCCACTGTGCCGCTGAAGAAACCGATGCAGCGTCTGTTAGCAGCTGGAGAAAACACTGCACACCGAATCTCGTGCACCGCATTCCGAAGTCCGAGATCACCGAACCGATTCCATTGCAGGCCCTGCTGTGCAACTGCAAGAACCAAAACATCGTAAAACCCGCCTTGAGAGATCAATGCAGCACCGTTGCCGCCACCGCCGCATCGAGAACAGATGCATCCCTGTATCCCCACGCATCGTACCAGGGCACCAAGTCTACAACAATGCTGGGGCTGCAGTAAGAAACAGGTGTATAACCTCCCCGCACAGTATGACACAGACGCATCACTTCCTCTTTAGTAAGGAAGGAATTGATGCATCACCTCCCCTGCGTGGCAGTAAGGAACCGATGCCTCACTTCCCCTAGGCGTAAGGAACCGACGCATCCCCTTCCCGGTTGCTCTTTTTGTTTAGGATTGTGACGCATCCAAGGTACTTTGTGTTGAAAGTGACGCCTCTATTGTTTGCTATAGACAGAACAGTTTTTACCTTCTAAGAGTCATATTCTTATTATTGAATGTTGGATTTTTGTCGTTTTGGTCTTGTTTGGTTTAGATAAAGATTACTTATTTTTCTAAACTGGCGTGGTGTCCATTTGTATTGTTTTCACTGTACTACTGTATGTGTGCACAAATGCTTTACACACTGCCTCTGAGATAAGCCCGTCTGCTCGTGCCAAGCTACCAAAAGGGTAAGCAGGGGTTATTTTAGAAGTGTATCCCCTTACCCTGACTAGGAAGAAGGGTCCCTACTTGGTGCAAACTAATTGCCAATTAGAGACCCCCATTTCTAACAAAAGGTAATAAGGTAACCCTGTGTTAGTCTATGGAAGAGATGGCTTTCCCACAGTGAAGAACGACTTCAGGAGTTTCAGGTGTTTTTCAATGTCAGGACATGTAAAACTTAAATACACATGTCCGACTTTTCAAATTCCATGCACCCAGCCCTATGAGCCTTTAGGAACCACCTTAAGTGTGACATAAATATTAAAATCTTAAAAAGGAAAGTTTAGGCCTGGCAAAAGGTTTATTTCGCCAGGTCTAAATGGCAGTTTCCTATGTGGGCTGCAAAGGAAGGCCTGTAAACATGCTTTATAGGGCTACTTTAGTAGGTGGCACAATGAGTGCCGCAGCCCACTACCGGCATACATTTACAGGCCTGGGTACATGTAGTATTTATTTATTATTTCAGTATCTTGGTATATTGCATGAGTCACTCCTGAAGGAGTATCTCGGCACTGTGCTAATCATGACAAGGAAAGCACATTCTAAAACAGCCAGGTTTTTAGCATCTTCTAAAAGATTGTGAAGTCTGGGCATGTATGAAGATGAAGCAGGAGCTTGTTCCAGTGATATGGATCCATACAGGTGAAAGCTCTGTCCCCAAATCTTGAAGTGAGGATGTGTGGGGTCAGCAAAAATGCTTGATTTGAGGATCTTAGTAGCCTAGAAGGCAGGAATAGTTAAGGCATAACGACAGGTAGGCTGGGCGGGTTTTATGACGATCATTATGTGTCAGACAGCAGAGTTTAAAAACAACCCGCTTTCTGATGGGTATCCAGTGTAATTTCCTTAGGATAGGGGTAGAGGAGGAAAGTGCAGCAAGGTTGCAAATCAGCCATGAGGCTGTATCTGCATTACTTGCAACTCAGTTAGCAGGGTGTAATTTTCTCTTACCAGTAGAGCTTTCCCACAATCCAAGTGACTGGTTATGAGTGCTAGGACAAGGGTTCTTCTAAAGGCATCCGAAAGCCAAGGAAAAGCTTTTTTTGGAAGCTTCATTGCCACATGTGGCATTGACTTGATCTTTCATGGAGAGTGACTGATCTATTATCTATTTTCACTCCAAGATATTTCACCACCTGCTTAGGTGCAGGGGCAGGGCCAAGTTCCACTGGCCACCTGTCTGCCAACCACAATTTGTTGCCTTTGCCAAATAGCTTTATCTCAGTCTTCTTGCTGTTTAATTGGAGACAGTTCTTGTTCATCCAGATAACGATTTCCATCATTCAGCCTGAGAATTTATCCTTCACTTTGTCGGGAACAGGGCCAAAAGAGATGAGAAGTTGAGTGTCATCTGCATACGACACGCTCTCCACCCAGCATGCTTTCACAATCTGGGCTAGAGGCACTACATAGATATTAAACAGAGTTGGACTCAGGCATGATTCCGGAGGGACTCCCTTGTGTATTTCCATCAGTCTGGACTTGAAAGGGACAAGGCAGACATGTTGTGTGTGATTATCGAGGACGTCCCTGAGCCAGTGTAGCACCCAGCCATGAAGAGCAGCCTCATGAAGTTTGCAAATTACAATGGGGTGGGAGCCCAAGTGGAAGGCCAACGATAGATCCAGTACCACTAACATGACCGGCATTCCTGCATGTAAGGAGAGCCTGATGTTATCTGCAACAGCCAAGAGAGCAGTCTCAGTTCTGTGTAACTCTCTGAATCCCAATTGAGAGGGGTTTAAGTTCTTATGCTCCTCAGGAAAAGATAAGAGCTGTTTATTAACATTCAAGGGCTTTTGCAAGTAGAGGTAACAGTGAAATTGGTCAGTGATTGGAGAAGACATCGGTGTTAAATGTTTTTTTTTTAAAGAAGCGGACATACTTCCGCACACTTCCATTTCTTGGCCGTGGCCAATGAGAGATTGAACATATCCCTGACTGCTGGCGCCAGATAGTGCACTAAGCTGACCGTTGTGGTACAAGGACATAAATCCTGACGGGAGTCAGATTTTACAAGAGCAAGCCTCTCCTGCACATGAGCTACAGAGCAGCATTCAAAAACGCACAGGCTAGCCGTGTCATCAGGGTGAGGATGACTTGAATCAAGTTCCCTTCCAGATTGTGGGAGCCGGCCTCGTGGTGTGGTCCTGTTTCCCCGCGCTCAGCCGCACGAGGGCCCATGCACATCGGGGCTCCTCCATCTTGGATTGCACGTCACTCCACGTGACCACCTGTATGACCCTGCTCTACCCGGCCTCGGTCCCAGCGAGGCCCGACATCAAGACGCCAACCCCTGGCTCGGGGGATACCAAGTGAGCCCTTCCCACTCTCGGCGGAGGGCAGTATCGATGGGACCCCCTCCCGTCTCCCCACACCTAGGTGTGATCACTCCACAGCTCTCTGGGGCCTGGCGCCTCTCCTGCTGGGCGTCTGGCCGCTCCCTACCCGGCCTCTCCGCCCCCTCCGGGCGCCCTGGTCCGGACATCAAAGGGCTCCCGTCCTATATCTGGGGCGACCCGACAACAGGGCAGTAGTTGTATCCTGGAGTCAAGAGCCCTGCTGATCGGATCGCGGCTGACCCTACGGAAGAAGACTCACCCTGAACCGCCACCTGAGCCCTGCTGACGACGTCGCCGCTCCACCGTGCTTAAAGACCTTCACGAACCTTTGGGGCCCTGCTGACGCTGTTGCGGCCCGACCTTGTTGAACCTTACCACCAGAGCCCAGCTGACCTCGTCGCGGCTCGACCTAAGCGGAACTACCATCCGAGCCCTGCAGACGACGTCGCGGCTCTCCACGTCCGAGCCGCTCTGAGACCAGCATCCAAGGTCTGGCGCAGAGCCCTCCCGTGCCTGGCTGGCACTAAGACTGTCCCGCTACCCTAACCTCTTGAACGGACACTGAGACTCTGACAGGATCCCTCGATCCCACTGTAAATATTGCACGTATTACTGCCGATAAAGAATCTCGCAACAGCTATTGAGTCCTGTGTGGTGGTGTTACTGGGCCTAGTACGATCATAGGAGAAAGACCTCCCCGAGGGGGCTTCTCAGCGGCGCTCGGCTATAACTTTGCGGTAGGAAGGTGCCAGAATAGTCTCCCCGACTACCCGGTGGGCCTCCCTCCAACATTTGGTGGCCAGCGACGGGATCCAAGCAAACGCAATCGTACAAGCAAGTAACGCAACCACTACCTGACCAGACGAGAAGAGAAAGGGAACCATGGATGGCCAAGAAGCAACCGTGGCCGCAACCTTCCAGTTGGAGAAACTGGAGGAATACACCCACAAAGAACTCAAACAATTCTGCAAAGACAAAGGGATCCCAACCACAGGATTGGGCACCAAGGAGGAAATGCAGAAAGCCCTGAAAGCCTGGGCAGAAACCGAGACCCCTCCACCCCGAGCCGAAGGGACCTCGGCCCGGGACGGAAACCTGCCGACCACGACCCCGACAAACGGGGAGCGAGCCGTCCCAGACACCAGCCTTTCCCCCGAAGAGATACGAGAACGGGAAAGGGCCCGGACACACGAAATGGACCTTGCCCGGCTCCGGCTGGACGGTGAGCTCCTACTGGCGGAGAAAAAGATAGCCCTAGAACAACTACGACTACAAGAAGAAATCGAGGAGAAGAAAAGACATCGGGAGCTGGAGGAGAGACGGCTAACCCTCGAGCACGAGAGGAGCCTTAAAGAACTTGAACTAAAAGCTAAAACTGGGGAGACCAGCAACCCCGGAGCCCGGGTCGCTC
Organism: Triturus cristatus; assembly: GCF_964204655.1. NCBI lineage: Eukaryota > Metazoa > Chordata > Amphibia > Caudata > Salamandridae > Triturus > Triturus cristatus. Next base: position 133,096,157 of record NC_140590.1, on the reverse strand, counting down.
TGCCCCCGACCGAGCCAAAGGTTCACATCCCCAAGGATGTCGTCAAGGAGTACTATAAAAATGACGACATCCAGCAATGGCTCCGAGCGTACGAAGTCGCTATGACCTCCCATCGGGTACCCCGGAAGGATTGGGGCGCCGGCCTATGGGGGAGGTTCCTCAGCGAGGGACGGGATACCCTGCTGCAACTCCCCGACGCAGTGATGACCTCGTACGACCACATGAAGGAAGCCCTACTCACACGCTACGGACTGTCGGCCGAGATGTACCGGCAACGCTTCTGGGACTGCAAGAAGATCCCCGGTACCACGTGGGTCGAATACATGGACTTCTTCAGTCGAGCGTTGGAAGGATGGATCAAGGGGAGCAAGGTCACCTCATATAACGAACTGTTCGACCTCATTGTCTGGGAGCACCTCGCCAACAACTGCTTTGTGGAACTAAGGCAACACCTCCTGGACAGTAAACTGACCGAGCCCCGGAAGCTCGCCGCCGAAGCGGACCGATGGGTCAACACCCGGGTCCCCCGGAACCCCGTGGGGGACTACCAACGGAGCACCACGGGACCTCCCCGCCAGCGCGGCGGAGGAGGGGGATCCCACCGCAGTCGAGAATTCCCAGTTGGACCGCCCAGAAGTCCGCCACGAGGGCAAGCAACCAACCCCGCTTCCCCGACCCAGGGCCGAAGAGGGACCCCGATCGTCCGGTCTGGACCACGACCAACAGTAACCTGCTTCGGATGTCAACAGACCGGCCATTATGCAAGTGACCCGGCTTGCCCCGTGTACCGACGGAACAGGACCACGGGGCCACCTCCCCGACAAATTGCCGCCGCAGCCCTGCTGGAGGAAGAGGACGAGGAGGAGAAGAACCACAACGACAGGTCCCCCGAGTGGGAACCAGCCGCCATGTCGCTGGTATGCCTAGGCTCCCGAGAAATGGTGCCCCGCGCCACCATCCCAAGCAACACCCAGAAGTACCAACAGTGGGTCACCATCAATGGGCGACGGGCCGAGGCCCTCCGGGACACTGGGGCCAGTGTGACCGCTGTCCGATGCCACCTGGTGACCCCCGAACAGATCCTGCCACATGTCCTCTGCCCTGTCCGGACCGCCAACAACACCGAGAGCATGTGCCGGATGGCCCGAATCCCCTTCGAGTGGGGAGGGGTGTCCGGCACCCTAAAAGTGACTGTCCGCGACGACGCCCCGGTGGACTGCCTCCTGGGGAACGACCTAGAAAGCTCCCCCTGGGCCCAGGTGGAACGCCGAGAGCATCTGGGGATGCTAGGACTACCCGAGTGGGCCCGCGCCACCACCCGGTCCATGACCGTCCAGCCAGCTGCGGCCCCGGCCCCCGACGAACCGGCGGGCCCTGAACCATCCACCTCCTCCAGCCCGGAGGAACCTGACGAGGAGGCCGGGCCATCCGAACTTTCTTCCAATGAGGACGCTCCCCTCAGCGAGATCCCCGAGCTGGCCCAGTGGCGCCACGACGGGGGCCCCACCCGTGAACAATTCCAGCAAGAACAGAAGGGCTGCCCGTCCCTCGAGGGGGCCCGACAGCAGGCGGCCGCCCAGGCTGCGGGGGACCCCTCGGGAACCCACTGGGTCTATTGGGACAATGACTTATTGTATAGCGAGCAGAAAGTCGCCGAACTAGGGGCCAGCCGGGTGCTGGTGGTCCCCCTCCGATTTCGAGAATTCCTCTTGAACCTGGCACATGACGTGCCCCTCGCCAGACATCTCGGGCGGGACAAGACTTACAGCCGCCTCGTGACCCATTTCTATTGGCCCCGAATGAGACGAGACGTGGACCAGCACTGCCGGTCCTGCCCGACCTGCCAAGCTAGCGGAAAGACTGGGGGACGAGTGAAAGCCCCCCTGCAACCATTTCCAGCCGTCCACACCCCGTTCGAACGAGTGGGGATAGACATCGTGGGGCCCCTCGACCCCCGAACCGCCCTGGGCCACCGCTTCATCCTGGTACTGGTCGACCATGCCACCCGGTACCCAGAAGCTGTCCCCCTCCGAACTGTGACCGCTCCAGTGGTGGGCCGGGCCCTGATGGGCATCTTCTCCAGGGTGGGGTTCCCCCGAGAAGTGGTGAGCGACAGGGGGACGAACTTTATCTCGAAGTACATGAGATCTCTCTGGCAACAATGTGGGGTCACCTATAAATTCACCACCCCTTACCACCCCCAGGGGAACGGATTGGTCGAACGGTTCAACCGAACCCTGAAGGGGATGATCAAGGGCCTGGAAGAGCCCCTCAGGAGGAGATGGGATGTCCTGTTGCCCTGCCTCCTGTTCGCCTACCGGGAGGTACCCCAGAAGTCCCTGGGCTTCAGCCCCTTCAAACTGTTGTATGGGCACCCCGTCCGAGGGCCCCTCAGCCTGGTCAAGGAGGGTTGGGAGGCGAACGTCCAAAGTGCCCCGCCCGACGTCTACCGGTACCTCTTGACCCTGCGGAACCAGACTCGAAAGTTCCGTGCCCTGGCAGAAGCCAACCTTGAAGCCAGCCAAGAAGATATGAAACGCTGGTATGACGAGAATGCCTCAGCCGTCGAGTTTGAGCCGGGCCAGCAAGTCTGGGTCATGTCGCCCGTGGACCCTTGCGCCCTGCAGGACAAGTGGACCGGGCCCTTCAAGATAGTCGAAAGAAAGAGTCCCGTCACGTACCTGGTCGACCTGGAGTCTCCGAGGAACCCCCTCAGGGTCCTGCACGCCAACCGGCTTAAGCCCCATTTTGCCCGAACTGAACTAAGCTTACTACTGGCTACCGACGATTGGGTTGAGAGTGACTCCGAGCCCCTACCCGACCTCCTGGGGTCCTCGAGCCAAGACGGCTCCTTGGAGGGCGTCCACCTCTCTGCCTCCCTGACACCAGAAAAGCGCCATGATTGCCAGAAGCTACTGCAACCCTTCGCTGCCCTCTTCTCTCTCACGCCCGGGGTAACCCCCTGGTGCGTCCACGACGTGGACACGGGGGATAGCCCCCCTGTACGACACCGCGCTTATAGAGTGCCTGACCGAGTCCGGGCCTGCATAAAGACAGAGGTCGCCAAGATGCTCGCCCTCGGAGTCATCGAGCCTACCGACAGCCCGTGGGCCAGCCCGGTGGTCTTGGTGCCGAAGGCCGCCGCCCCCGGCAGAGCCCCCAAACTCAGATTCTGTGTCGACTACCGGGGCCTGAACGCAGTTACCAAGACCGATGCCCACCCTTTGCCACGAGCCGATGAGCTGATTGATCGCTTAGGGGCCGCCCGCTACCTAAGCACCTTTGATCTCACCGCTGGGTACTGGCAGATCAAGCTCATTCCCGGCGCGCAAGAACGATCAGCTTTCTCTACCCCCCGACGGCCACTACCACTTCCGGGTGATGCCCTTCGGCATGAAGAACGCCCCAGCGACCTTTCAGAGGCTGGTAAATAAGGTCCTGGCCGGTCTCGAAGCCTTCAGCGCGGCCTACCTCGATGACATTGCTGTCTTCAGCGACCACTGGGCCGCGCACCTCGGACACCTTGGGGAAGTCCTGGCTGCTCTCCAAAGAGCCGGGCTCACAATTAAGGCCAGCAAGTGCCAGATCGGTCAAGGATCTGTGACCTATCTGGGCCACCAGGTGGGGAGTGGCCAGGTGGCCCCCCTCCGGTTAAAAGTTGACGCCATCCAGGCGTGGGAGCCCCCCGCCACCCAAACTGCTGTCCGGGCATTCCTGGCCCTCACAGGCTACTACCGACGCTTCATAAAGGATTACGGCAGCATGGTGGGCCCCCTTACGGAACTCACTTCGAAGAAACAACCCAAGGCGGTCCACTGGACGCCCCGCTGCCAGACCGCGTTTGACGCCCTCAAAGCAGCCATGTGCGCTGCCCCTGTGCTACAGGCCCCCGACTACAGCAAGGAATTTGTAGTCCAGACCGATGCCTCGGAGTACGGGGTCGGGGCAGTCCTCTCCCAGCTGGACGCCAAGGGCCTCGACCGACCGGTGGCCTTTATCAGCCGCCGACTGCTGCCGCGAGAACAGAGGTGGAGCACCATCGAGCGGGAGGCCTTCGCTGTGGTGTGGGCTCTCAAGAAGCTCCGGCCCTACCTTTTCGGTACCCACTTCAGGGTCCAGACTGACCACCGGCCCTTGCGGTGGCTCATGCAAATGCGGGGCGAGAACCCCAAGCTGTTACGCTGGTCCATCTCGTTGCAAGGGATGGACTTCACTGTTGAACACCCGCCCGGCAACGACCACGCCAATGCTGACGGCCTGTCCCGATTCTTCCGCCTCGGCGAGGAGAACCCCCAAGAAGATGGGTGACTCTCCCTGCCTTCAGCTGGGGGGGATGCGTGTGGGAGCCGGCCTCGTGGTGTGGTCCTGTTTCCCCGCGCTCAGCCGCACGAGGGCCCATGCACATCGGGGCTCCTCCATCTTGGATTGCACGTCACTCCACGTGACCACCTGTATGACCCTGCTCTACCCGGCCTCGGTCCCAGCGAGGCCCGACATCGAGACGCCAACCCCTGGCTCGGGGGATACCAAGTGAGCCCTTCCCACTCTCGGCGGAGGGCAGTATCGATGGGACCCCCTCCCGTCTCCCCACACCTAGGTGTGATCACTCCACAGCTCTCTGGGGCCTGGCGCCTCTCCTGCTGGGCGTCTGGCCGCTCCCTACCCGGCCTCTCCGCCCCCTCCGGGCGCCCGGGTCCGGACATCAAAGGGCTTCCGTCCTATATCTGGGGCGACCCGACAACAGGGCAGTAGTTGTATCCTGGAGTCAAGAGCCCTGCTGATCGGATCGCGGATGACCCTACGGAAGAAGACTCACCCTGAACCACCACCTGAGCCCTGCTGACGACGTCGCGGCTCCACCGTGCTTAAAGACCTTCACGAACCTTTGGGGCCCTGCTGACGCTGTCGCGGCCCGACCTTGTTGAACCTTACCACCAGAGCCCAGCTGACCTCGTCGCGGCTCGACCTAAGCGGAACTACCATCCGAGCCCTGCAGACGACGTCGCGGCTCTCCACGTCTGAGCCGCTCTGAGACCAGCATCCAAGGTCTGGCACAGAGCCCTCCCGTGCCTGGCTGGCACTAAGACTGTCCCGCTACCCTAACCTCTTGAACGGACACTGAGACTCTGACAGGATCCCTCGATCCCACTGTAAATATTGCACGTATTACTGCCGATAAAGAATCTAATCTCGCAACAGCTATTGAGTCCTGTGTGGTGGTGTTACTGGGCCTAGTACGATCATAGGAGAAAGACCTCCCCGAGGGGGCTTCTCAGCGGCGCTCGGCTATAACTTTGCGGTAGGAAGGTGCCGGAATAGTCTCCCCGACTACCCGGTGGGCCTCCCTCCAACACAGATCATTTGGGACTGTCTAAAATATTCTCATAAATTGTGTTAACCTTAGCTAAAAAAAAAGTCAGCTATGTCGTCACATAGATTTTGGGAAGCCGCAATGGTGGAGACACAAGCACAAGGTTTCATAAAGCTAGTTAGTGCTTTATATAACTCTTTAGTGGAATTACCCGCATTGGCAATCGAAGAGGTAAGATGCGCTTTCCGTGCTGTCTTGATCATGTTATGATATATGCCTCGCCTAGTCCAATATTTTGCTTTATCCCCCGAGGATTTAGTAAGATGCCATTTGTGTTCCAGTCATTTGCAAATTGACCTTTCTTTTTTTGTTTCGTAATTCTTTATTGAAAGTTGTGGAAGAACATAACAATGTAGGTGGTTCATAGTGTTACATACTGGCTGAGGTCTAATGTCATTACAGATACATCTGTGCTGTTGTAAAGGAAAACTGAGCAAGGGGGGGAGAAGAGGTGGGAGTAGGGGATGCAAAAGGGGCAGAAAAAAGGAGGGGGAGGGGGAGAGATGCAATGGGGAGGTGGTGGGGGGGGTACAAATTTGCATAGAGGAGGTAGTCATCCTCCTTAGTGTGTGACATTAGGGTGGACTGTGTTGAATTAGATCCTAATATTATGACCAGTGGTTTGTAATATATTAGTTCGGGGTATCAAGCACCATCAATGATGAGGAGTCCACGCCCTCCTGTGGGGGTCAATCGGTGAGTGATGTTGGCGATTTACCCTCGCATGGGGATCGCAGGGAGGGAGAGAAGATGGGGAGGCGGGGTAGGTAGGTGTCCCTATGACTTGACTGGAGTGGGAGCATGTTGTATGTTAAGCCAAACAACCCTCGGCAAGCCAGGGTAGGTGTCTGGGAGGGAGGCGAGATTGAACATATGGAGTTATGGGTGTGTGGGGTTGGTTGGTGTTGCTAGGGGTTAAGTGATGAGTGGAGTGTCAGCCTGAACTGGGGATGGGGAAGGGGGAGGGGGCAGATGGGAGGGAAGAGGGTAGATGGGGAATGGGCAGCAGTGAGGGAAAGGGTGGGTTTCATGGAGTGAATTCTCTAAGGAAGGGGGTCCATGTTTGCTGGAACACCTCCAGCTGGTCCTGCAGGCCGTATATAACGCGTTCGTGGGACTCAAATTGACCTTTCGTGACGCAAGATGTCAAGAGTACCAGGGAGCTTGAATTCAATAGGAAAAATGCATAGATTTTTTTAAAGGAGCTATTTGATCAAGACTGGTTGGGAAGGAGTCATGGTAAGCAGACAGACCCGAATCAAAAAGTAGGATGCAAACGAGGGGACTTTGACGATCTCATTAAAGGAAGCTGGGGAGACTAATTTCTACTGGCCTCTTTCCTAGGTCTTTCTGGGTTACTCTAACATGGGATAATAAACCTTACAACTGGTTAGCTGGAGTAAAGCGTGCAGAGTAGTAAAAGTCAACAAAAACAGGATCAGCAGGGGAGACGCGCGAACGCACAACAAAGATGGCCACCGCCTTGTGAGCTCCGCTCGTTTCTGCCCGTTTTTCATTCAAAAACGATGATATTTCAGTCAGAATACTCTATTAAATGAGTTTACTGTAATGTTGAAGCTATTACTTGCTGCTGTGTGGTGTTTCCAGGTCTTTCTGTCGACGGAGGTGGTGTTTTTCTTCCTTCCTGCTCCTGCTCCCAGCTCTGCCCCAAGGTACTGCCCAGCTTGTCTGTCAGGGGGGTGGAGTAAGTGCTCAAGAGAGAGCCTGGCTTTGGCCTAACCACTCCCACAGTCTGTTTAAGCTGCTGCACCACTCTTTTTTCAAGCTTTTTCTTATCAATAAGTGCATTTTAGTTACTTTTGTTTTTCTCTACAAGTTTAATTCTTATAACAAAAGAATGGAACATAAAAATGCGCAAACACCTTATAATAAAAGGAAGCAACAGGTCTCTCTGCCTCCAGTTAAATCTAAAGTGGTAGAGTCAAGTGAACTTTCTCTGTCAGTAATTCTTGAGGAAATTCAGGCACTTTGTGCTAACACGGATACAATTGCGTCAGAGATTAAAAATTTGTGCAAAGACATGGCTAGTATGTCAATGAAAATTTCTGATAACTCAATTCAAATACAGGACAATAAAGTTAAAATCGTTGCTTTTACTCCACTTGTGGTGAAAATCTCTCCTATGTCTGCCCTCCTTTTGGATATGGAAAATCATAATAGACAATATAATTGGCACATTTTCAACTTACCAGAAGATGTTGAAGGTTCCAAATGCAGATTATATTTAGAGAATCTGATTCCTGGCCTTCTAAACATCAAGTTTCCAGAAAAATTTGAAAATTCATAAGGCACATAGGATTTCCTCCCATCTTAATCCTCATTACACAAAGCCTCGACAAATGATTTTTAAAGTTCTTCGCCGCCATCATTTGGTTCTGATAAGAAAAGCAGCACGAGAAATTCCTTCCTTGATGGTCAATGGAAATAAAGATTTTATACACCAAGACTTTGCTAAGGATACTGTCTCAATGCGAAAGGAATTTACTGCTTTTCTTCCTCAACTCAGAAGTGTTGGTTTTAAATATGGTCTTTTTGACCCATCAACAATGCGCATTTGGAAAGACAACTTTTCTAAATCCTTCCATCGACCTGAAGATTTAAGACTATTCCTGGATCAGTATTCGCAGCATTCAATGAATACTCACGACTCTGCTACTTGAGCATCAGTTTTACGTATATTTCTGACTACTTTTTGGTTAATATTCACACAGGGTTCCAGCGGTTATGGTCATGCTTGTAGAGTGTGTGTGTGTTTCATTCCTGTTCTTAACCTCTTCGATGCTCATGACGGAACGGTTCCGTCATGAGCATCGGTTGAGCTGTACGGATGACGGAACCATTCCGTCATGGCCCCGCCCGCGCTCGAACCCTTCAGCACGGCGCGGGAATCCGCGCCGCGCTGAAGGGGTTAATGTTTAATGTTTGTTGTCTTTTCATGTTTTGTTTGTTTTCTCTTTTACCTACTCTTCCCTTTTCACCTGATTTGGAGCGAATATTTTTTACACTTTCTCTTTATTTTTTTTCTCCTCTTCCTGTTCTCTTTATCTTTCTTTTCTACTATGACTAGTGTTCATAATATCAAAATAGTCTCTTTAAATGTTAAGGGGTTACGTCATCCTGTTAAACGTACGAAAATTTTAGATTATTTAAGTAGCTGCAAAGCAGATATTTCTCTTATACAGGACGCACATATTGATGACCAAATCCTTGATTATATGAAAAAAAAGTGGGTTGATAATATTGTCTCTTGTCCTACAAATGGCAAAAAATGGTGTTGCTATCCTTTTTGCAAAAAGACTACATTGCCAAATTTTTAGTAAATTTCCGGATACCGATGGAAGATTTGTCATAGGTAAAATTAAAGTTCATGATTCAGTCATGTTTTTACTAAATTTTTATGGTCACACAGCTGATGATCCTACTTTTTGGTCTACTCTAACAACTGAAGTTCTCAAGTTGGGTAAAGTTCCTCTCATAGTTAGAGGAGATTTTAATATTGTATCTGATCCCTTATTAGATAGATTATCTCTTACTAAATTCCGTCCTCTTAAAGCTTTTTTTTGCTTTCAAATCATTTCTTCAAACCACAAAGCTAGTTGATATTTAGCGATTACACTTTCCTACAGAAAAAAGGTTTACATTTTTTTCTAACCCACACAACTCTCACTCTGGGCTTGATTATCTATTAATTTCTAAACAACTAATTAACTCTGTGGTCACTCCTATTATTGGTAACATTGACATTTCGGATCATGCTTTAATTTCTTTTGTTTTGAAATTAAATTGAAATATTACAATGCAATTCAGATGGAGAATGAATACTAGTATTGTTCTTAATGAACAAAAAAAACCTAAACTTTTAAATGTTGTTCATGATTGCTTCCTTCTTATAGTCCACATTTGTAAGGCGCGAACAATCACACGTAAGGGTCGCTAGGCGCTGGGGGCCGTCTGGAAGATTAAACAAGCTATTGCCCAGAGTCACATGGTGCTGGGCTAATCTGCCGCCGGTGCCGGGGATCGAACCGTGATCCCCAGATTCCGGAGTCAGTCGCCCTGGCTGTGGCGCCACACCTCTTCTTAACCCTGAAGGTTCTACTTCTATGGTGAAGAGATGGGACGCCTTTAAAGCTTATATTAGAGGTGTAACTATTTCTCTTATGGCTCATGAAAATAAAACTTTTAATGTAAATATTAAAAATTTGGATAAACAAATCGCAAAATATGAGAGACTTTTTATTACGTCTAATGATCCTCAATACAGATTCAAATTGCAACAACTTAGATATGAGTTTAATTCACTCCTTAGCAGAAGAGCAGGCATCCAGCTTTCAATTTCTAAAGCCAAATTTGGTTTTAATGCTAACAGATCTAGAAGACTTTTAGCCAATTATTTGCGCTTTAAAAAAGATAAAACACAAATAAATTCAATTCATGGCCCTAATGGTAAAATTGCTTTATCCCAAAATGATATCGCGAATTAATTTTTAGATTTTTATACTACCCTCTATGACAAACCTAATTTTGACGATGCCTCTTTAATTGATTCTTTTTTAACTAGATGTGGATTACCCAAGATTTCTCAATCAGATCAAATTGAATTTGATTCGCCTATTACTTAAGATGAAATTTTATTAGCCATAAAATCTCTTTAAAAAAATAAGTCTCCTGGACCCAATGGTATTCCCGCTGAGTTCTATAAAAAATTTCAACTACAGCTTACTCCTCATTTATTTAAACTTTTTACCTTTTATGGTTCTACAGGAATTACTATGGGTTCTTTTACTGAGGCTTTAATTATTGTACTACCCAAACCTGATGAAGACCCCAAGATTGTAAATTGTATGCCAAAATACTTGCTACTAGATTATCTTCTGTGTTAGAATCTATTATTCATCCAGATCAATCTGGTTTTATGAAGGATAGGTATTATGCCAATAATACAAGAACTTTGTTACATGTTATTGAACAAGGATCCACTCTGTCTCTACCATCAGGAATTTTCGTATTAGTTGCTGAAAAAACTTTTGATACAATTGATTGGCAATTTTCATTTCGTACTTTATTATCATTTAATTTTGGTGACATATTTATCCGCATGATTTCTGTTCTATATTCTACTCCTAGTGCTCGATTATTTATTAATGGCCAAATTTCTAACCAATTTTCTCTTTTCAGTGGTATAAGACAAGGATGTCCCCTTTCCCCACTTTTATTTCTTCTCGGTATTGAACCCCTACTTGTTCCCATAAGAAATTGTGATAAACTTAAGGGAATCAATATTAAGAAAGTTATTATTAAAACCTTAGCATATGCTGATGATGTACTTTTATTTATTAATGACCCCTTGTCCTCATTCCCTTCCCTATTGGAGATTATTTCGTTTTATTCCACAGTTTCTGGTTATAAGTTAAATACTAATAAAACGGAATTCTTTCCTTTAAATATTTATTGTACTCCTGATATGATACCCATGAAAGAAATCATTTGGCAAACAGATAAATTGAAATACCTTGGTATTGTATTCTCTTCATCTATGAAATCAACAATATCGCTGAACTGTGACTTAGTATTAAATTATATCCAAGATCAAATATCCAAATGGTCTTCACTTCACCTTTCATGGTGGGGTAGAATGGATTCTATAAAAATGACTATTGCACCAAAAATGTTCATACCCTTGCCATGATTCCTACTCAATTTCCTTTAAAGTTTTATAAAGATGTAGATAAACTCTTCTCTAAATTTCTTTGAAATAACAAGTCAGTTATCAAAAATTAAAAGTGCCCAAATGTAATGGGGGTTTTGGATTACCAGACTTTTTTCATTATCACAAAGCTTTTATTTGAAAGCAAAGCTCCCTATGGTTTAGCCATTTTTTTTAGTAATCCACCTGCTTGGCTTCTTATTGAAAAAACGTTAGTTGAACCTTTTCCATTACCCACTTTGCAAACTATGTCTAATAAATCTAAATTTTTTCACAAATCGGTTATTTTAAAATCCACTAAACTAATTTTAAATGATTTAGATTCAATCTTTCAATCACCTATATCCACCACCGAAGATATGTCATTATGGTACAACCCAGTCATTAAACTTAATAGAAATGTTAGATTTTGGTATTCATGGATTAAAGCTGGTATTTTTTACCTTAAAGATGTTTCTTACAATAATGCATTTATATCATTTGAAGCTTTACGAACAAAATTTATTTCACCCCCTTCTGATTTTCCCAAATATACATTTTTATGTAATTCTATTTTAGATTCATTTCCTCACAATATGCCTTCTAATGTTAAATCAGATTTATCAATTTATATACAAACTGTTTCCACTTTATCTCATGGTGTTTCTATATTGTATAAAAAACTGTCCATCTCTCAAGGAACCAACATCAATGTGATCTCAACATTTTGGAATAATGAACTTTCCACCTTTTTTTCTACTGATACATGGAAAGATATTTGGCTTAATAGTATTTCTGGTTGGTTACCTGTTTCGCTTTATCAAACTAACTCATATATTTTATATAACTGTTTATGGACTCCATTACGTTTATTTCAAGCTAAACTTCATCCGTCCTCAACTTGTTGGCACTGTAATTTACATACTGGTTCTTAACAACATTTGCATTTTGATTATCCTTTTGTTTTTAAATTTTGGACCGGAGTTTGGGATATTATAAAAAGAGATATGTAATATTCATGATGATGTTTCCTTCAAACTGTTAATTTGCAAATCTGCTGTTCTCTTGCAAAAAGTAAATAACTTAGAAGGTAAACGTTTTAATTTAATAAAAATTTTTGTTATCAGCAGATTTAAAATCCATCACATCCTGTTGGAAAGATGTTTCATTATTATCTGGTCACGTTTGGTGGTCATGGGTTATTTTTACCAGAAGAGGAGCTCAATTGTCTTTGAATGGTGTTATTCATAATTCTAATTCATATCACTCTTGATATGTATTTATCTTCTTAAATACATATTTATTTCTAGTTATTTATTGATATTATAATAGTCCAGTTTTCACGTTATAGTAACTCTATTTTATCATTATTATATGATATTTATAGATGTTTCCTCTCCCTCCCTTTTGTTGTCTCCAGGACTACTATATATACTGGTTTTACCTATTGTAATTTAATTGCTATTCTTAATATCTCTCCATTGTGTGACTGCTTGAGCACCTCCTGAGGCGGAAGCCGGGAAGCTGTGTTACTTAACATTGTTTCTGATTTTACTTGCTTTTAAATTGTACAAACTGCTAAATCGGCGTTTTATCCACTTTATTGCAACTCTAAGCAATCTAGCTTGATTTAATAAGCTCTAATCGCCCACTTCGTTCGCCCTCTTTCCCGCTGCCCTGGGCCACTCCCAGCCGAGCATTGACGCTGTGGAGCCGGTCCCGGACACTGAATAGCGGCGCCCATCTTGTGTGTGGGTGGGATTGACAGGGCTCTAGTTGCGCATAAAAAGGGAAATCCATGTCTTCGCGCAGCGAACGCGCACAGCGGGCGTGCTTGACTCGCGCCAGAGTCGCGCCAGAGTCAGGCCTGTCTACGCCCGTCCACGCTAGGACGGGCCTAGAGACACTGGACCCGGTTCCGCTTCCTGCAATCCCTGTCCATCATGGTGCTAGTTACATCTACACTGGTGAGGAGTTAAAACGGCTTAATTACCACCCCCCCCGCACAGTGCACTACATGTGTATTGCCAGTTCATAATTTTAAATGCACCTACTGCGGCTTTATCACGGGCCGAATGTCAAGGTGTAATCAACTGAAAGCATTACATAAACGGGGTAAACCGAGGGGTAGAACTAGGGCTGCTAAAACTCCCTCCTCCCTCACAAAATTGCAGTTTTGGAGTGTGAACTGTAGATCACTTCCAAAACATAAGACCAACATATACGACTTTGTAGTAGACGAAAATCCGGATGCCATGTTCCTTACAGAAACCTGGCTTCAGGTTAGTTCGGGGCCTGATATTGCCATAGCGATTCCCGACGGTTATAAACTGGTTAAAAAAGATAGAGACAGTGGTAAAGGAGGTGGCATTGCGATAATTTTTAAGTCGAACTATACATGCACTCTTGATGCTTTCCCCATGCTTGGATGCGAAGCCGGACTTTTTAAGCTCGCTATTAGCCCCCAGTTCACTTTGTCTGGTCTTCTGATTTATCGTCCCCCCCGGTAACGCTAACACCTGGATAACTTCCTTTGCAGACATTATTGCTCCTCTTTCCCTGAAAGCGGGCAACTTTTCCATTCTTGGCGACCTGAACCTCCATCTGGAAGATGGTCAATTTAATGTCAGCAAATTGTTTTTATCTGAATTGGAAGCCTTAAATATCTTATTATGCAATTCTGGGCCTACACATTCTGCCGGGCACTTATTGGACCCTGTCTTTTCAAATCTTCCTTTTGAATGTTCTTTTCTTGCCCGTCCATTGGAATGGTCGGACCATTATGCTGTACACTTTGCCTTATCTCAGACACAAATTCAAAATAAAAACAGCAGCAGTAAGGATGTGTTTATACGTCGTTGGCACAAACTTAATACTATTGATCTTAACGCACGTTTATCGAATACTCTTCCTAATACCAACACATCCACATCTGTATTAAACTCCGAAGTATTCAAATGGCTGAATTCTCCCATCGATGAACTTCTTCCCTTAACATTCAAAAACTCTTCATCTCATCGACCTCCTGCACCTTGGTTTTCTGAAGATCTAAAACGCATGAGATCTAGTTGTAAGATTTTTGAGATTTTTTACTCTGCCATTCACGTTAAATAGCCTATAAGGAAGCCCTTAGGGACTACCATCATCATTGTAAAATGGCCAGAGCTGCCTATGTTTCGAATACAGTAACCAATGCCCAAAATTGTCCCCGTACTCTCTTTTCGGTTGTGAAGAAATTAACTGGAGCAGATAGGGTACCAGCCCCTCCCGCACTGGAAGAGGCTCAATGCAATTCTGTTGCAATTTTTTTCATATCTAAAGTAGATCGCATCTATGACTCATTAAGTGCTTCTACATCTAATGATACGCCTCTGCCAGAACCTATCCTGACTCCAGATGTTTCACTCCTCACAAGGACGAAACTTGCAAACTGGTTACCCTTTGATGATGCCTCTTTTTCCCATTGCCTAAATAGCATTAAATCTGGCTCCCCACGGGATCCGGTACCCGCCAAGATTTTAAAACTACTTGAACTCAGCCCACGTCAAGTGCTAATGCAACTTCTCAACTCTTCATTACTTGAGTCATATGTTCCACAGGAGTGGAAGCATGCAATGATAATTCCTTTATCAAAAAAGGCTGGAGCGGACATCACCAACCTGTCTAACTTCAGACCAATTTCATTGCTCCCCATTCTATCAAAGATCCTGGAAAGGCACATTAATACACAATTGACACATCTTGTGGAGAGCTCGGGCTTTTTACATCTGTCCCAATCAGGCTTTAGAGCGCATCATTCGACTGAAACCACACTCCTAGGAGTCACCGAGAGTCTGCGACACAGTGTCGATCGCGGATGAACATCAGCCTTGATCCTTCTCGATCTAAGTGCGGCGTTCGACACTGTGTCTCATTCCATCCTCCTCGCGACTCTCCGGTCCCTGGGAGTAGAGGGTGCGGCTCTAGCCTGGATAGCCTCTTTTTTAAAAGATCGCACTTTTCAGGTGTTTTCTGCTTCTGCTTCTTCTACAACTTATCCCTCGGCGTATGGTGTTCCCCAAGGGTCGATACTCAGTCCCTTATAATTTAACATTTATGTAAGACCCCTAGCTACTAATGTGGAGGAAGCTTGTCTTACACTGTACTCCTACGCCAACGACTCACAGATCATTTTTTTCTCTCTCTAATAAAGAGTGCAACAACACCTCTGCTCTGAAAGAAGGTCTGATTCGTGTTTCCAAATGGATGAAGAGTAACTTTTTGAAGCTTAACGGTGACAAAACCGAGGTTGTGATACTAGGCAAGAACAAGGATCTCTGGGGCCCCCACCATTGGCCCAATGATATGGGACCTACCCCGCAACCTGTAACTGCAGTTCGCAATCTCGGGTTTCTCATTGATGAGAAACTTACAATGAGACAGCAGGCTGTAAAGGTGGCCTCTATCTGTTTTGCCACCTTGAGATGGCTTCAGAAGATCTTGTGGATGTTGCCCCTTTCCACACAAAGAACGGTAGTCCAGGCGTTGGTTGTTTCCCGCCTGGACTATGGCAACGTCCTATATCTTGGAGCCGACCTAACAACCATAAAAAAACTTCAGGTTGTGCAGAACGCTGCTGCCCGACTTCTCTGCAATGTTCCTAGGAGAACATCTGCTTCCACAGCACTTCGTGACCTTCATTGGCTTAAAATCCCAAACAGAATTAAATTCAAAGCCCTGTGTCACGTTTTTAAAATCAAACACGGCTCAGCCCCAAAATACCTTCAGGGCCTTATCCAGGCCTATAAACCCAGTCGAACTCTAAGATCATCAGTACACGGTGATTTTTCTGTTCCCAGATTTAGGCTGGCAAAAATGGGAGGCCGTTCTTTTGCCTATTTAAGTCCTAAATTTTGGAATGCACTTCCTGTGACCCTAAAGACAGAAACCAATCTCTTTCGTTTCCGCAAGGGACTTAAAACTTGGCTCTTCCAGCAGTAATTTGTAGCCCAGTAAAATCAGCTTGCTATTTTTTCTTCTTCAGTCTGTCCCTGAGCGCCGGGAAACCCACTGTGGGTAGCTGCGCGCTTTAGAAGTTTAAATAAATAATAAATAAATAAATTGTAATTGGGTACTTTTTTCGGTACTATTTTTTGTATTGTCTCGTTTATTGCTTATTATGAAAACTCAATAAACTATTTTGAACACAAAAAACCAGGATCAGCAAAGGAGGGCGAAAATTCAGGATGACCCTGCAGAAAGGGCCCAGTCCAACAGTTATGCACCCTGTATTCTTCTTGCACACACTGCAGCCTTCACTTAAAAATGGCTCTGGGCCTCATTGAAGCAGCTAGTTAGACAAATTAGGTGGAGGTTCTTGAGTGATGAAGTCTCAGTCAGTCAAAAGCAGTGCCTTCCCCCGCACCTCCTCCCAGACGAATTCTGCCACGCCTTGGATCAGAAGGCGATACCCTACCGCACACTGTAAGGTGAAAACTGGAGTTCGCTAGCCATTTCAATAAAGAAATCTCAGTCAGACCACAGTGCTGTGAGGGTTAGGGCAAGTCTCTGACACCCTTAGAGGGCACTCCCTCTAATTCCGGTACTTCTGTCCTCCTAAAAAGCTGACAACCCAGAGAAATAGTAGCAATGTAACTCCGCAAGCCTACAAGATTTAATCATGATTTCTAACTTTATTTTGCCCAGATTACTCTAACTTGCACTTCTCACTAAACCATCTTCAATATTCTTCCAGATTCCTATGCAAGCTCCCTACAATACATTATTGCTCCACACAGGGAATTCTTAGCTAATTGGGAAGACAAATCCATTCAAAAGTCTACTTCCATATTCCCTCTATTTCCTTTTTAGCTCTCCTGGTCCCTGTTTCTCACCTCCCCAGTGCTTCTTTCAGCTCTGGAGCAAGGATTTTTGAAACCCCAGCAAATCACATTTGGATCTTCCCTTTTCCTTAGTGACAAGTTCAATGTTAACACCATTTGTTATCAACTGGAGCCCTTGTGTGGCTTTTTGAGGAACTATAAGGTAGCGGCCTAGAAATGCTTTAGTCTAGCACCACCTCTTGTCTCCTAGTTGCTGTGGAGTGGCCTTGCAACAGAGTGTCTGTTCAGCAACACAACATATTATTATTTAGGGTTTCACAAGGTCAGGTAAAAACTGATGTTTCTTCTTTAAGGGAGAGAATTGAGTAATTGGTATTAGTAAATTAACACGATGTGGCATCCCCGGCTAGAAATGAAACTAGTTAGGTTAGTTTGAGAGCTATTGTACCAATAAGGGATCCATTGTAAGTGAAATATTCTTGTGGTCAGATGAAAGTGACAACTCATAAAATGATTATTCTAACTATCTGGGAATTTGTTTTTAGCCTATGGTGCTTGAGCCACTAATGATCAAGAGTAAAGGTACTGTTGGACTTGGCCCTTCTGGCAGGTTCACCCCTGAACTTTTTTGCTTTTTACTGGTGACTTGGTGTGGTGATTTTTTGGTTTCTGCGCACTTTCCCTGTGTCCCAGGGTAAAGTGCGTGTGTACTCTGAGTGCATGTGGTGAGATAGGCCTGCCCTCCCATAGGAATGCATGGGGAATGTATGTGTCCCTAGTAGTTCCTGATGCGTGGGGTGTGCAGGCCCGAGTTTGGTATGTGCGGACTCGTGGGAGTGAATGCTGCGCGATGATGTGTGCGGCGTGCATGTACCTAGTGTGGAAGTGCCACTTCTAGAAGTGGGCACTTCTGTGTGCAGTGTGTCTGTCGCGTGATTGGCTGGTCATGTCATGTGACGGGCTAGGGATTCCCCCGAGTCAGGATGAGTCACCCAGTGGTGAATGGGGAGATCAGCAGCTAGATGGGTGGGAGGAGTACACCTGGGTCCTGAATAGGGCAGGGATTTCCACACACAATGCTGGCTCCGCCCCCTGCGGTGCGACTGACGACCCTAGCCCTGCCAATGAATAGAGTGAGGGGCTGAGCACATCAAGGGTGCTCCCCAACCAGCTGCGACTGGTTTTCCCCCTCACCCTGAATCAAGAACAAAGGGTTTCAGTGTATAAAAATGGGGCTGTGTCCCCACAGAAACGGTTCTCTTCCAGGATCCTGAGGGGGGCTGCTGCTGCTGGAGGCCAGGAGAAACCGCCACTTTGGACTGCCTTCCTGCCTGGAGGGCCCAGTGAGCTGGCCCCTGGCCCAGCCTTGCCCCCTGCCCACCTTACTAAGGACTTTGCTGGACTTGGGGGTCATTCTCACCCCAAAGCGCTGGGAGCGCTTCATTTGTCTCCCCTAAACGCCTGGAGGCGCTTTTATTTTACATATAGCGCTAGGAGCGCTTGGTTGGGTGCCCCCAGCGCTTCTAGAGCGCTTTCGCTTTTTGGCCCTAGCGCTAGGAGCGCTTTATGTCTGAAAGCCGGTGCCCACCCGGCGTTTGCCCCGTCTTTGCCGACCTTAAAGTCCCCTGGCAGGTGCCCACCCTGCCAGGGACATCGCCGTGGTCGTTGGCGGGTGCCTACCCCGCTTCCTTCAGTATTTAAACTACGGGTGCCTACCCCGCTTATTTTATTATCTCCCTACGGCGGGTGCCCACCCCGCCATATATTGCTTTAGAACGGGAGCTCACCCCGTATCTCCGCCGCCACTGGGAACTCGGGCCGCCGCGCTGCCTGCGGCGACCCGGAAGCAAAGGAAAGTCCCGTCTGGTGGTGGGCGGGGCATTGAAGCCCCGCGCTGTGGGAAGGAAGCGGACGGGAGCCTACCCCGCGCTTCCCTGAGAAGAAGAGAGGGCGAGCCTGCAAGCAGCAGCGTCGCTGCTGCCCGTCTGGAGTGCTGCCGGTCCCGCATAAGAGCGGAGCGGAGACGACGCGGGAGCCCCCCCCGAGCAACAGCCCGGTGAGTTGAGCAGGGCTGGGGGGACTCCGTGCGCATGCTTTGATGACTGGTCCGCTCCCCCGCACTATTGTGCCAAGCCTACGTGGCCCCCGTTGCTAGGGGCAGATAGTTGTTTGAGGGCCCCACAGGCTCCAACGCGGACCGCATTGTTTTGTGAAGCCCAGTGAGGCTCCAGCTGGTTGAGATCTCACGAGCGCGAAGTTGCTCCAACGAAGGGGGCAGTGTTGTTCAGAGCGCGAGGCGCTCCAACGTGGGGCACATCATTTTTAAGCGCTGGTGCGCTCCAACAACGTGGGGCACATCATTTTTAAGCGCTGGTGCGCTCCAACAACGTGGGGCACATCCTTTTAGAGCGCTGGTGCGCTCCAACGCTTGGGGGCATTCTTTTTCTTTGCAGAGCCCAGGGAGGCTCCAAGACATGCCATATTTGTTCTAAAGGCCCAGAGGTGCCCAGGCCCCAGTCCCTACAGCTGCCCAGCACTTAGTGGGCAGCTGCAACGTTTAGGTTGTGCCTTGTGCTCCGGGCTTGCGCAGCCTGCGCAGTCGCGCCCTGACATTCTTGTATATTGGGTATTTCTGCATCCTGAGAGGCCAGTTGGCCTGCGGACAGTTATCTGGTGTTGTGCCCTCCCCTAGGGCGCTTGGCGATTTTCATACATGTACTTTTTGCGCCTGCGCAATGCCTTAATGATATTTTCTTTCCTGAATTGTGTTTACACCTCAATGTATTTTATGCAGCATGTGTTTATGTGCTTAGACCCCTACAGGTAGAGTGATACTTAGGTGGTTGTTTTTCTCCTAGTACAGGTGGTACTGGTGAGGTCCTGATTCCCTGCGCAGTATTTTCCTAAGGTGGTTAGGGTTGCGTAGGTGGTGCTTTCTGGTTATCAGGAGTTACTGATTGTGTGTTATATATGTTATTGTGTGCTATGTTCTAAAATATTATTCCTACGTTCTAAGTGCTATTTCTACAAAGTGCTAATTCCTGACAGTGGTCCATGTGGCCCTGTCCCCTGTATATATAATCCCTTGTAAATTCTGCCCGTGCCTGTTGGCACATTGTAAAGTGTGTGTTTTTATCTAATGTGTTGTGTATAATACAAAGGTTATTTTTATAGAATACCTTGTGTGGAGTTTCCTTTGTGGTGGGCCTTGGGTGTTGTTGCTGGGTGCGCGCGCAAACGCTTTACACATCGCCTCAGGGATAAGCCTGTCTGCTCGTGCCAAGCTACCAAGGGGGTGAGCAGGGGTTATCTTTGGCGTGTAACTTCCTTGCCCTGACTAGAGTGGTGGTTTCTGCCTGACTTTGGCGCAAGCCTTAGCCAACCAGAAATCCCATTTCTAACATTGGTGATCAGCGGTGGGATTTGGACTTGCGTTTGCGCTGTACCGCAGCGGCAACTGGCCGCACTACAAAACTCTGCATTTAGATAAATCACATGGTATAGGGATTATTGTTCTAAGATTGTTTTTAATTGTCATTTCTTTGGAAATGTGTTTTTGTGCACTGTGAGTTAGGTGTCCCTAGCTCGGGAGGGTAGATCATCCCCCTTAGTGCATTGTGTTTCTGGATTCACCAGAGGGTGGGATCCAGTGGTGGCAGCGTAATAGTGTCCAGTACATTTGTCCCCCGCCCTGCGCCCAGAGTTGGTACCTGTGTCACGTGGTGGTCAGGTTGAGGAATCAGGGGTGGTAGAAACTGCCTTACCAGTCCGAGGGGAGGGTTGTGTGTGTGGATGAATGGTGTGTGGCACTAGGCAAGTGAGTGTGAGTTCTCTGGGTTAGAGAGCTTGCTGAATCTTTTTGTGAATCGTGTGCTCCTGTTAGGCTCAGACCCCTAGGTTCCCTGTAGAATCTTTTTACCATAACGTCCGCCAGAATGGAGCATGCTTGTGATCCCTATGAGCTAGCTTGGCGCCAGAGGCAGGAGTTAGAAAGGTACTGTACAGAGGGAGAGTCCGACACCCTGTACGAACTTCAGGACCAGAAGAGGAGGTAGAGGATGACAATACCTGGACGCCAGTAGAGAGTGAGGACCCCATAGGTAGGGCGTCCCTTGCTGGGTCCAGCGTAGGAGGCAGCGCCTCATCCCTTTCCCTGTCCCCAGAGGAGTGGGAAGATAGGAGGAAAGAAAGGGAGCACCAGCTGGCGTTAGAGAAGCTCAGGTTAGAGCATGCTCAGGCTATGGCACAGCTGGAGGCCAGGAAGCAACAGCGAGAGACTGAGTGGGTCTTGGCGCGGGAGAGGGTAGAGGAGGCTGAGAGGGCCTCCACCAGAGGCAAAGTAGCTCTGGAGGGTAGACTATCCCCTGCGCGCAGTTTTAATTTTCTGGACTCCCCAGGGAGGGTTGAGTCCAGTGGTAGCAGCCAGATAGATTCCAGTGTAGGAAATCCCAGTCCCAGTTCCCCCAGTATTTTGGGAGTTGTTTCATAAATGCCATAATTCAGTTATATAACCTCAGAAATGTTAAATGCTGTGAATGTACTGTCTGAATCAAAATTATTGGAACATTACAATGAGCAAAGGTGCGGCCACATTTTGGATGCAACAGGGTACCAGAATTAAAGGTATCCATTTTAGCTAGTGAGTGTTAAGCTAGGACAGGAAGGCTTCCCACATCTGAGCACAAATACGGCTTGATAACTGAGGGTCAACCTCTCCAGGTCCCCACTTACCTCATCTGTATCTCCCACTAACTCTATCCCTAATTTTAGGTCATTTACTGGTGTTACTCTTGGTGTGGATGAATGATGTCAGTACATAATTTTTTATTAGTCATGAGATTTAGGAAACCGCCGTATTTTGAGGTGGAGAGGGCTCCCGATTGGCAGGGATACTATTGGTCATCTTGATATCACAAATAAACACATTCCATTCAACTGGCTATTTCCTTTGTGGACCTGTGAGGGTCTTGGAGCCTTGATTTTTTAATCTGGGATAGAGAACGGGTGGAGGTGGAGGCTGATACTTCCATCCTGGTTCTCTAGAAAGGTCGGATGTTCCCTTCATATGACTTCATATGACTTATGCAGTCTGCACCAGGAAACCAAGTGTGGTCCGGTTGGTCAATCACATCTCTCCAACCAGTTTCAGCGGGGTACAGCAAAGAATGTCTCTGACATGGTTCTTTCGGTCCTGCTCCTAAATTTTAGAAGCTGAGCAAATTTAAGACTCTGGATGAAGAGATTCCAGAAGGCTGAGAAGGAGCAGGATTATGAGCTCACACATTTAGGATTGAGGATGATGGTCAGGAAGTGAACCGTCTAACTGACCCTGTATGGGGATCAAAAACAATGTAAATATATGTAAACAAAAATTGTTTTTAATCTGGATGAAATATATGTTGATGATCTATGTAATTTATTCTTTTAAAATGTGCGCTCCTCTTGTTAATAAACACAGCTTGAGATATCTTTTCTCAAACTGATCTCTGGTCTCAGACCGAGTTTCTTCAGTTGCTTTTTAGGTTTCCCATGCACAGCGCTTCAGCTGTGCTTGCAAAATCTCTTCTATTCGAACAAACAAAAAAGTCTTAAAAGGGGCTCTGAACCCAATACTTACCTGAAATGACCATTCGTTGATTCCAATGTCCCTCTAATTTGCATTCTTCAGATTTGACACCACGGAGTCTGCACGTCGTCTGTTTTCACTTCCTGCTCTGCTTTGCTGTCTGTGGCGTGGAGCTTGGCCCAAGTACAGCTTCTGGGCACTGGCTAGTGTCCTTCCACTGGTTACTCACAGAGAAGGTACTTTTTTTATCATTTACGAATGAGCACTCCATACGAATGCTTGTGTTTGTCATCTTCCTGCAGCGGGACACTTAACAAGCCTGTGTTGTTTGCACCCCTTTCTCTCCCATTCACGGCATTCCAACATCCCAGTTGCCTCCCCACAACCGCACTTACTTCCACCATTGCTGTTCCTGCACCATTGCTGTTCCTGTGTGCCTTCAAGCGGTAGCCATGGTCGGCTGTCTACGCTTATTATTGCCCCCTTTATGTATGTATTTATGTAGCTCAAATACTATCCGAAGGTATTGGAGTGCTCCATTCTACCTTGTAAACACACCACCTGCTGACCCGTTTAGGACAATCCTCCCCCCCCCCTTTTAACTCACCATGTCCTCCTCCCCGCTCCAGCGACCTACCACGTGTGTCCCCCACCTTCCTCCTTCATATCCTTTTCATTTCCATTTAGGGACTTTTATTTTCATTTAATTCTTTTTTGTGGTGCAATCTTGGCCCAAAGGTATTGGAGTGATTTACATGAGCACCACTTACGAGGGCACTTTCATTTTTAGGTCTCGCCTGACCCAGCGCATGCGCTGGTCTGGCGAGACTTTTTGAGAGAGCTCCAAAAGGTGCTACCAGGCCAGCCTAGAGCTACAGTGCATGTGAGCGGGCGCGTGCGCCGTGCTTGACCACGATTACTTTCACTTTCGCGGCCGCACAGCCGCTTTGATGTTTGATCGCAATCACTTTTGCGGCCGCTTGTTTAAACATGTTGCACAACGGCGCTAGCTGTTGCACTACATGGCTTAAAGCTTTTCATAAAGCACTATCATACGCAACCTTTGAACGTGTGATAGGGCTTTTTTTTTTACTTTAAGCCATGCTGAACAGCAGCTTGCACTGCAGTGTGACATGTCTAACTAACTCAATGATATTGCCAATAGAATTTGCAGAAGTGAAACCTATTGGCTTTGCCATTGTTTGTTGCTCCTACTCACGTTGAGCACTCAGTAGATTCCCTCCTTATATTTCTAGTTTCGGCTGAAGGTGCATTTTTACAGGTCATTTCTTGGCTTTACAAAATCAGCAGCCATTGTTTGAGGGGGAGGAGCCTGCTGATGTCACATATGGATGAAGATGATTGGCATCAGGCTGGACTGCATTCACACCCATTGGTCAGCCTTCTCACATGCCCGTCCCCATTGTACATCAACAGACTTGTGTAATGTACACCTTAAGGGCAAGACCTGTGAAAAGGTAATCAGGCACACAAAATGTTTTAAATAATCTCAATATAGGCTTATTTCTTACCAGCTTCGGGTAATATGGGAGAGCATGTGTCGGGCGAGCAGTTCCTCCAGAGCCCAATATTTCCAGATTGCACCTTGGTGTTGCTCTTAATCCAGAAGTCATTGGATGTCACAATCATGACGAAGATGGCGCTGGTCCAGGAAGAGAGCATGCCTATGATTTTAAGTTCCACCATGGTTTGCTTCTGAAGTGGCAAAGGGACGCTGAGGGCAAAACTGGACCACATGTCTAGGAAGTGAAAATAATTGTACAATCATAAGCAAAGCATATAGGAGAAACAAGAATGGTACATTATGTTAGCATATGGGGTAAAATATCTCTAACCATAGGTAGTGAGGATATTGCATGTTACCGAGGAGTTGATATTACAAGGGTGTCACAACTGTAGACACGGCTAGTGTGGCTGAAAACACAGATTGAATGACATTCAGATCCTTTAATAGAAAGTTGCATACACAGATAGGAAGATATATAGAATTTAAGACCAAGCATGGCTCGTAGAATTGTGTCACTGTGTCTCTATGACATTTTTTGGTCTCACCTGCAATTTTTCCTCACTGGACACTGCAATGTGGAGTCCACTAAGAGCCCAGCGTTATAGTGATGATCCCCAGCTGAAAACGGAGCCCTGCTGCCCAGGGTGTGCACTCAAAGTCTAGGGTGTGTACTGCCCACTCCCACCAACACAACCCAGAAGGTTGTTGGTCAGCCTGGCTGAGTTGAGTGAAGAAGATCTTTTTGCTTTAGCACACAAGGAAAAGGTGACCCTCTTGTAAAATTCCTCCATTCTCCCACAAATGTGGACTTTACTTCCCACCCCCCAATATGGATGCGCACTGTTTTATGTGTGTGTGGCATAGTGTATACTGTGTTGTGCGTGTCAAATGTTACATTATTACTGTGTAAGTGGTACGTTAAATTTTTTATTTTACAGAGTTTTATATAGCGCGAACTTGACCCGATTCGGTTATCAGAGCGCTTTACATAGCACCAGTTGCATTACATGAGGACACACATTCATGTATGTTAGGCACGGGGAGATTAAGTGATTTGCCCATAATCACAGGATGTTCAGCGTCATTGCCGAGACTCGAACCCAGTTCCCCAGATTCAAGGCCGACCCCCCTATTTGTTAGGCTATCTCCTCTACAGTATGGCTGGTGTTATATGAAGGACACCGTGAGCAGTTGATTGAAATGGTGGTTTCCCTTCATGTTGTCTTTGCCAGTTCCAGAGGATGCGACAGCCAGTATTCTGCTTTTCCAGTGGCTCAGACACAGACAGTGAGTAGTGTGTGGTGGAATGGGGTAAATATACATTTGCCTCCTTGGTAGCCACCTTCTGCTTTCCAAATTACTTAAACTTTATTTTTTCCTTTTGTTTGTGCTGGATGTCGCTAAGCATCACGCAAACAAATGATGGACGGAATGCTGAATATATCATACATTCACCCCCAGTCAGGAGATCTGGGTTGAATCCATCATTCTTTTGCCCACCATGCCACCTCAGTTTAAACCCAGCCATATGCAAATCAGTCTTGACCCTGCTCCTCATGGGAACTGTCCAGCCCAAAGTGCAAGCCAGGTCCTCCCTGGACCAGAAACAAGCATCCTCGGACCGGTTTTGGGGTATTAGTGTATTACTCCCCATCAGCCAGGCTAGCTTGAATCGTGTGACACAGTGAGCCCAGCTAAATGTGCTACGTATCCCGTGCTCTACATGGCACTGGAATCAAGCTAGCCTGGCTAATAAGGGGTGAAACCCCGAAACTGGTCCTAGGATGCTTGTTTCCAGTCCAGGGAGGACCTAGCCTGGCAGTTCTCGCTGGACTGCTCCCATGGGAAGAAGGGTGAAGACTGATTTGCATATGGCTGGGTTTAAACTGGAATTACATGGGGAGTAAAAAAATGACGGGTCTAGGCCCAGATCTCTGCACTGGGGTGAATGTTTGACATTGTTCAACATTCTGTCCATCAATTGTTCTTTTTGCGGATGTCACTAATTAAGCAGGAAGCCTCCAATTGGGCCTGGCTGCCATCAGTAAGAAATGTATAAACTGCAAAATCACTTTTCTACAAGTGTGCTATAACTACAAACACTGCAATTATCTCAACTATCTCTCGCTCACCACCATTTTATAAATACAAGTAATTTACCAACTACAAAACAGCGATACAAACTGTATTGGTCAGTTGAACATTCTCCTAACTGCATGCTGTCACTCAACAATACATTTTGATGTGATTTTAAAATCTTTTGGGATAATGCACACAGAAAACATTTTATGTCAAGGAACGATCTAGCTTGACAAGGCAACTTAAAGCAATTAGACACCTACCCCACTCGCAGAAAAGGCATAACGCTTGAACAGACGTTCGAGGGCTCCAATTGTGTCCGCCCCTCTACCCTCTGCGACATAGATTGGTCTGATCATCGGCCTGTCCCATTTCACATTCTTACTAACTACAACTGCTAAGCCACTCATAACCAGATGACTCCACTGCCCACTCTTCAGTCCTCCAAAAGCACATCACCACCAAATCCAAGCATCTTCATCCCTACAAGAACATCAAAGATGCTACTTGTGACTACAGGAATGTCATTAAAGCTATTCTAGACAAACTGGCTCTCTGCAACTCAATAATTCTTGCAGAAAACTGAATGATTCATGTTTTTTTCACTGTTTAGCTCAAGCCATGTAAGAAAAGTGGAAAATGAACTGAGAAAGTCAAAACTGTCCCAGACACTAGTCGAGCTCATGAAGATAGTGAAAGAGTAAAAGGCCATCGTCTCTTCTGTTAAATCTACTTACATCCAAAGGTAAATGATACCCTCTCCCATGTGGAAATATGGATTTTTCTGATCAGTTATGTCCCCTATCTTGGACCCCAACGGTTTCATGTATGAATCACAAGTACATGTATGTTCCCTCCAGTTCCAGTTATGAAGACGCAAACACATGTGCGTCCACCGTCAACATGTCCTCTTTCAGATCCGCCATGAATAGGCCGGATATTCCATTCCTAAGTATGAAAGGCCACCGGCTTTATATGGTTCACTTATGCCATTTTACAGTCCAGGCAAGTAGGCCCTGATTCTGTCATCAAGCTTTTCTTTCCTTCTGCCTCTGAAAGCTCCAGTCTGAGCTTGCATCTGTGACCATGAACTTTGTCTCATTCCCTGCGCGGCTCACGGTGCCTGACATCAGCCTGTTGCCTGCCAAAAACTGTATTTCACCTTCGAAATTATCTGCTCCGCTCCCTGCCCAATGCATTCCTGTCTAGTAGTTTAAGTAAACATTCTTCCAGCTACCGAGCAAAGGCCCGGCTTCTCTGTCTTTATGCAAGTAATTCATAGCCCTATTATTATGGAAGACTTCTGCCCTCGCATCTAGTGTAGACACTTAGACGCTTGTACACGCACTAACAGTCAGTATAGTCAGTATAGAATAAGATTCTACTCTAAGAGACCTCTCTTTTGGGTAACATAGTTCTTTAAACATAGGATGTTAGATATGATTTGGGATTAGGTTGACTTGACCCTCCAGACATCTGTCGCCACATGTAGAGCTAAATGTCAAATCCCCTTCACCCCCTAGTTGCACGTCAATCATACGTCATGCTGCTGCGCGCGCATTTCTGCCAAGTATTTCTGCTGACATTGCGAAATTCTTTCATGGAACCACCCTATTATGACATCATACCTGATGACGTTCTTTAGTTACACCCAGTTACGCCCACTTTTGCTACGCATGTATGTTTTATCTTTACTATCAATTGTTACGCCTCCTGCATTTGCTTCACTGTAATGCCTATTGTATAAAAGTGATTACTTATCAATAAAGTATGTACTTCACTTCCTGAACCTCCGTGGTGATGGAACTTGGAGTCCACGATTCGAATCGTCCATTGGAATAAAGCCCATTCCGAACCTCTAATATCACGGATTTTGCCTCTTATTTTACTGAGCTATTTTTATTATTTTTCTGTATCAAATTAAGTCCCGGTAATTAAATTATTTACCAGATGAATGGCGCCCGAACAAGGACACTTTCTCATCTCACGCGCCGGCGGTGCGTTGCAGGCCCGGTCTCCTGCCACAGCTGGACGGACAACAACGCGTACCAGCAGGATTTCCTGTATCTCCCTCCGGTCAAGCGGGGGCGACTGAGGCTGCGATCAACACCCAGACGAGGCGGTGAGAAGTGCGAAGTATCCCGACCAGAGCCTAGCTGAGAGAGCAAGATCCGAGGTATATAGAGGCCCACCAAGTTCCGAAGTTCCGAAGTTCCGAGGTTTCCGATGTTCCGAAGTTTCCGAAGTTTTCGAGTCGAGTCCAGTCCAGTTCAGTTCAGTTCCGTTCCGAGGCCTTCCGTTCCGAGCTACCCGGTGAGTACCATTACTGGGGAGGCGTTCTGACGTGCACATAGGTTGTGCCGGTCCAGACGGGTTTGGGTACACAAATCCGGTCTGCACTGTTTTAGCAGTGTATCTGTACTGTTTAGCAGTATATCTAGTATATCATGTATATAAATTCAGAATAATTCAGTTAATGCCGAGGATTATGTGTAGTGATTAAGTTTTCTTAGATCGTCATCATCATTGTTGCTCATTTAAATATTAAATGTTAAATGTGTTAAAACGTCCTGCATATTGTGGTGTGAATGACTGTTCATTATTGTGTTTATTGTATTAAGTTTGTTCAAGATCAAGTATCAGATCAGTTCTCAATATGCCGCTCTTTTCGAAACTAAGACAGATCACAACTAGAAAAGGGGTACTCGAAGAAGCTGTTCCTATTCCTCCTAGGGACACTCCAGGGTACTTCATGTATCATAAACACGGCTTAGACGCTATATTATTTCTTGATTTATGGGTAGACTACACCAAGGAATTACCAGAAAGTCAGAGGTGGCCCGCAGCTGGGACCTGGGATGCAGAGTGCATCATGAAAGTAGAGGAAGAGTTATGGAAAAGGAAAGCCAGACAGTCACAGAAAGACGCCGTTGAGTTATGGCGTAAAGAATCTCATAGACGTACAGAAAAAGCACTCAGACAGGAGGAGAAAAATAAGGAGAATTCAAATAAAGTCCGAGAAAATCTATTAATTGAAGAAGGTACACGAGTGAAATCAGAACAAGTAGACAGACAAAGAAATGCCCTTATGAATGGTATGTATCCCCTTCTGGCCGAGGGATTACCTAAGGCTACACCGGAGATACCAAAAGACTTGCCACCCCCATTGTTCCCAATAAAAATGCATCCTAAGGGGCATCCTAGAACAGCAGAAGATGTTTTTCTTTCCTCATATTTAGATGACGCAGCTCCCGAGTATGCTAACCCCGCCCCACATAGACCGTCTGCCGGGGAGGTTCAACGCCAAGATCCTGTATCTGTATCCCTACAGCAACAAATCCTGACACAAGTTCCGGCAAGCACATCTGTTTCTACATCTGTTCCTACAGCTGCTTCTACAGCTGTGTCCACACCTATAGTTTCTGTATCACGTTCAACGAATCCTTTCACGTCCGGTACCCCAGACGGGGCTACTGGAGGTGCTACCAACATTTTTTCTACGCCACCCAGAATAAATAAACTTACTTTTCAAGAATCAGCTCATCCACGTACCCCCAAACTCATAAATTCCCGCACGCTTAAGGAACTTCTTGTAGATTGTAGATATGACCCTGTGCCCGGAAAAGAGGACGAAATGATCCTGGCATCATTACGTATCAGACGAGCTGCGGTGTATTTAGGGAAGATACCAGGAATGACTATGCATCTAGATAATATATATCATTTTGTCCAAACAGGGCGAGATTCTGAATGTATTAACAGAGCTATGGAATACCAGAAAGTGGAGATACAGGGGGAACTGTTACGTTTCCTCATAAACTGTGTGATCAGAAATCAAGACCGACCGGGGGTAGATCCGGAAATAATGCAAACTCTTACCAGATGGAGCCAGAATATATCAGAGGGGAGACATGATAGGCAAAAATGTATAATAGCCATGTGCCGAAAGGTCCGTAAAGAAATAGAACGCCTACACGAAGAGAGATTAGCGGTAGACCAGTTTGAACAAAACGAGGAGGAGGAAGGATCAGGACTGCCCACAGGACAGTCAGAAACCATAGCCTATGTAGGTAGAGGAAGATCTTGTAATAGTACTAGATGTTTCACTGACCCGATACGTCCGATATGTCCGGATAATAACAGGAATTTCCAAACACCTATAATAAATATAAGGTCCCCCGAGCATTCGTTCCAAGCCGCTGACAAATTACTCCGAGAACGAAGGGGTTATTATTTACTCGATTCTATGGATGAACAAGAATTAGCCAGGTCAGCCGTTCATTGGGTTGACAGTCCCGGAAAATATGGTGATGATACAGTAGCACACACATTTTTGAACCTCACCCCAGATGAACAGCGTTTAGCTGGGATTTATATGATTCAACAACTTCTTATACTATATAAAAGCCAACATTCCGATCCTGGTCCTTTACCTGATATATTGACTGAATTACTCACGAATAGATGGAGAGGTTCAGGTACTAAGTTAATTAGAGAAATACTAGAATCAAGAAAGCAGTACATTCTTTTTGTATGCCCAGAACATGTCTCACTGCCCATCAAGGAAAGAACGACGTATTACATGGACAGACAGAATCCCTTACGAGAAGTACACCCAATAAAGGGCGAGGACAATCAGTTTAAACGTGTATTTGTATATACGCCCATATCGAAAATAGAATTGTTAGAAATGAAGAAAGTGGTACCCAGTCATGACAAAGACCCAGCGGGTTTTCACCGAGAAATTAAAGACATGTTACTCATGGGAGAGTATACCTATCCCGACATTATGACAATATTAAAGGTATTAATGCCTGCTGGCATTTATGAAAAACTTAAGGAAAAAGAGTGGGAGGTGGGAGACCAAAAGATAGACTGGACAGCCTTAGAAGCAGAAGAAAAGGCCCGAACTGCAGGAGCAGGGCTTGGGGATAAAACTAAAGCACTACCAGGTTTACTAGTACAGGTACTGCCACGTTTATTAACCACGAAAAAGGAAGACTGGGGTGCAATCTCAGCCTGTAAACAAAAGCAGGATGAAGACACTAGTGATTTCTATGCCCGATTCGAAAAATGTTTTGGTATAAATAGTGGCATAAAAGCAAGTAGCGAATCATACCCACATCTGTTTGTGACAAAATTAGTTGAAAATTCCTTGCCCCAAGTGAAGAATAGAGTATTAAAATTCGAGAGTACCTGGCAAGGTAACACCCCATCACAAATGTTACAAATGTTACAGTACCATCACAATAGAATTAGAGAGGAACAAGAACATGAACAGAGACGCATGAAAGACACAAAAATGAAAATGCTAGTCTCCCAGACAGTTCCAGCTGAAGGTCATAAAAAGGGTACGACACAGTCCGGTGATTCAGCAGGACCTGTAAAGGGGACATGCAACTATTGCAAACAACCAGGTCATTACATACACGATTGCCCAGTCCTGAAGCGTAATATCGCCACAGGTAAAACACAAGAAAGACCACGGCCACCTAGACAGGATCAGAATGAACAAGGAGCCCCGCAGCATGCACAGTCCATGCCAGCTCCACAACAGTCTATACAGTTTGTGCCAGCTGCACCAGCGCTGCCTGTTGCTGCCACACAAACAACGACACGACAGCTGTACCAGACCGCACAGTATGACTATCCTGATTATCAACGATACGCATGAACCAGCCTAGAGAGGGAAGTTGACTTACCCCTTATCGAGGTCCCTGTAGACCAAGAAGGACCTTATGTACATAGTGAACTATTAGGCCAAGATAGAAAATTTTTACTTGATACAGGGGCAAGTTGAACAACTATAAAACGTAGTGAAGTTCCAGGGGCACCCCTCTCAGGCTCACAGAATATTTCCCTTGGTTTTTCAGGAAAACCTATTGTTAATGAAGTATCACAGCCTCTTCCACTTACGATAGGACCCTTGACCCGAACTACAGATTTATTGCTTACTAAATCATGTCCAGAAAACTTGTTAGGTATAAAAACACTGAAAGCTCTAGGAGCTATAATATGTTGTTCTCCGGAAGGAGTAAGATTGTTTTTACGTGATTTCAAAGGTCACTATGTGTCTCGAGACATGGATCCCCGACTGCAGACTTTACCTACACATTTATGGGCACAAGGCCCTACTGATGTTGGTTGCATGAATATTACACCATATCGAGTTACACTAAAGGCAGGAGTGGTACTACCACGAATGCGACAATACAAGTTACCACCAGATGCTGTAGTGGCTTTACTGCAAATCATTGACGAGCTCATTGCCCAAGGAGTGGTTGTGGAAACAGACTCCAATGTATGTAATTCCCCGATAATTCCGATTCTTAAACGAACAGATCCAAAGGCCCCGCCAGTATATCGATTGGTTATTGATCTGCGCGAATTGAACAAATGCATTGTGCCACAATTCCCTGTGGTCCCAGATATCTCGTCATTACTGACAGCTATTGATTCCGAAGCAACATTCTTTACTGTAATTGATCTCAAGAATGCCTTTTTCAGCGTCCCAATAGATCCGGAAAGCCAATACTTGTTCGGATTTAGTTTAAATGGACGTAGCTTTAAATTCACACGCGCACCTCAAGGATTTACAGAAAGCCCCAGCATCTATAGCCAAGCACTGAAACGAGAACTCGACAGTATCCACATGCCAGTCAACACTGCCCTGCTTCAATATGTCGATGATCTGCTGATCACCGCTAGAAGCGAACCTGAATGTGAGAAAGCATCACTGACAGTTTTACAATTTCTAGCCGAAAAGGGGCACAAGGTGTCCCCTTCCAAGCTGCAATTCTGTGTCCAGCGAGTTGTTTATCTTGGACACTCGCTGTCCAAGGAGGGAAGGCAGCTTACACCCGACCGCATTCAGCTAATAGCTAACATGCCAATACCCAAGACACAAAAGGAGGTGCGGGCGTTCATAGGCCTCACTTCATATTGTAGGCAGTGGATCCCTCAGTATGCATTTCTAGCAAAACCACTCATTCAATTGACAACACAGGAGGCAGCCACATCGACTGTTCTCCCTTGGACTCAGGAACATGCACAAGCTTTTGAAAGCCTAAAGAAAGCCTTATGCCAAGCACCTGTTTTAGCAACACCATGTTACAATAAACAGTTTACACTCTTTGTTACAGAACGCGAAGGTACTGCCTTGTCAGTACTCACACAGGAACAAGCAGGATCACACAAACCATGTGCTTATTTTTCTAGTACATTAGATCCCGTAGCTCAGGCTTTGCCTGCATGCCTAAAATCAGTGGCAGCAACAGCTTTAGCAATCAGACAAAGCGATGCCATAGTGTTAGGACATCCATTGACAGTTCAAGTACCACATGCAGTAGAGGTTCTTGTGAATCGAACGCAAACACAACACTTGACTATTGCGCGACTTACAGGGTACGAATTAACATTGTTTCAGCCACATATAGAAATCAGGCGCTGTAACACATTGAATCCTGCCACACTTTTACCTGTAATCGGAACAGACCCACTAGCTCATGATTGTATTGAAGTTATTACAATCACGACGAAACCCAGACAAGACTTGACAGATGTCCCATTGTCAGACCCAGACCTGACGTTGTATGTAGATGGTTCATGTATGAGAACAGGTACAGGAGAGTTAGTGGCCGCTTATGCAGTCACAACAGACACTGAAATCATTGAAACAAATTGTATAAATACCTTGTCCGCTCAAGCAGCAGAGCTCATCGCTCTGACACAAGCCTGTATTCAAGCCACAAATAAAAAAGTCAACATATACACTGATTCACGTTATGCATTCGGAGTTGTACATGACTTCGGCGTGCTGTGGCGAGAGAGAGGTTATTTAACTTCTCACGGTGCCCACATTCAGCACGGACCCCTCATTCATGCCTTATTAGATGCAATACATCTACCCACTGCAATATCAATTATGAAATGTAAAGCTCATACGAAAGTTACTGATATCATTTCTCAAGGCAATGATCTAGCTGACAGAACAGCTAAACAGACTGCTCAAACTCAAACATCCGACATGACAAAGACAATAGTCCCGACACCAACACATTGCATGATGGTTAAGGATCCCGCTCTTGACGTAATTGACATACAGACACATGCTACTCCAGACGAAATAAAGAAATGGACTGAATTAGGAGGGATCCAAACGGATCAAGGATGGATGACGAAGGAAAAATCTGTGTGGTTCCTTCCTGATTCAATGGTCCAAGTCATTATTAACACTGTACATAGTCCAGCGCATCTAGGAGAAAAAGCTATGCTAGACAGCATTCAACACATTTGGTTCAACAAACATTTACGAGCAGCAGCTAAACAAAAAGTTCGTACCTGTATGATCTGTTGTCAGTTTAACCCAGGAAAAAGCATTCCCGTAGAACAGGGTGGATTTCAGCCTCCTGATCACCCTTTTGAAGTCCTCCAGATGGATTATATCCAGATGGAACGATGTCGAGGATTCAAATATGTCCTCGTAGTTGTCTGTGCTCTTTCCCGTTGGACAGAGGCATACCCGGTTTCAGATTACACTGCCCCGACTACTGCCAAACAGTTAGTTCGAGAATTCTTCCCACGGTACGGTTTACCACGTGTTGTCTACTCAGATAACGGCCAGCCGTTCTCATCCGAACTAATGAAACACGTTTCACTTTTGTTAGGTTATCAGTGGAAGTTTCACTGTGTCCGACACCCCGAGGCAGCAGGTCTCGTGGAAAGACATAATCAGACCCTGAAAATTAGATTGTCCAAAATATGCAGAGAGAAAGGTGTCGACTGGGTAGTAGCGTTACCAGTTGCACTCTTTTACATGAGAATGGTAGCACACTCTCGAACAGGGCTATCCCCGTATGAGGTGATCTTTGGCAGACCACCAAATATGTGGGGGACGCCTATACCACGCAAAATAACTGATATTGACTGTAATATGCTGACAGATTACTTGGCTTCCTTGATGTCTGCACTACAATCTTGTCGTTCACAGGTAGCTGCAGCTTTTCCCGACAACACTGAGGTGAAACCCCATGACGTAATTCCAGGAGATTTGGTCTTAGTGAGGAACTTTGATCGGAAGTCTCAGCTGGATCCTAGGTGGAGGTCGCCTCAGCTCGTACTACTAACGACGAGGACAGCCGTGAAGATCGAAGGTCGAAAAGGCTGGATACATTCAAGTCATATCAAGAAATTTCATGGACTGTCGTCAGACGTAAACGACACACCTTGCGTGTCTTCCTCGATTGACTCAAAACTTCCTTTGGTTGAACTGAGTAACCACGAACAATACAAACTAAAACTTAGGTCTAACCAGTCAGGCAATTTGATTGTTTAAGTCCTCTCCAAGGTGAATCGGTCGAATTTGTCTCTGACATGTATCACTTAGACCTGTATAGAGAAAGAAACAGAAGGATAAAACTGAAACGACAGGTGTACTGTAAATCACTGCGTAGTCATTGCACAGTGACGTTATTAATTTTGTTTTTCTTAAGTCTTCTAATAATTACTGCAAGTATATTGTTGCACATATATTATCCTATTTCTAGACATATTTATAAGGTTACTGCTGAACATTCTTTTAGTGAATTACCTCTGCATGAGTTGTCTTATAGATTTGCGCTGCGCAATAACACGTTTATTAGTATGTTACATCATTCCCATCAGGTTAGCAATGCTACAAATTGTTGGATATGTGGCCGACTCCCTCCCTATCAGAATTATAAAGGAATTCTACCTCTCTTTCCATACCCGTTCACACACAACGGCTCCTGTGGAGCATGGTTTAGTTTAATCAATTCCCTAGATTCGAATTCTGCAGTTTATCAAGACAACTGGGTATGGGGAAATTTGAACTTAGTTTTACTTAAAGTCTGCTACCCTAACAAGGAGGGACTTCCCAAAAGAACAGGAACTGATCTAGAAAACGAAGTGTATGGATTAGGTAATTTTACGCTTAATCTTATGATCCTAAATGTCGAATCCGAAGCTACTCCAGTTTTGCCCGCTATGTCAATATTTCCAGTAAAAGGTGAATTATGTGTAAGAAGGAATGGTTCCATACATATGGGCCATAGTAGATGCACCACTGTAATAGAATTTAGTGATCAAGGCAAGTCGACATTTAGAGCTTCCCGCCATTCCTATTTTATATGTGGTCAGACGGCATATATACGTCTGCCTCTAGATTGGGATGGTACCTGCTACATCGGATTCCTTTTGCCACCTGTTTTCCTAGCTCCTCCTGATTATCACAGAAATACTCATTTAGTACACAATAGAGAAAGGAGAGATCTCCCAATAGTCGATTATACTGAGACCGCATGGGAAAAATACACAGATTTCAATAAAGGTCTCTTTCCCTATATAGGTACAGTTACCAATAGTAAACTGATACGTAGATTAACCAGAACCCTTGAAGCAGTAGTGAACGAAACTATTTCCTCCTTAGGCAATTTAACAGAAGAGCAGTCTGCTATGCGGATTGTTGTGCTTCAAAATCGTCTTGTCCTTGACGTCATCCTGGCCGATAGGGGCGGAGCTTGTAGGGTCATCGGATCAAGTTGTTGCATTTTCATACCAGAAAATTCGCCATCTGTATATAAAGCCATAACTCGCCTTCATAAGATTGTAAGCCAGATACATCAGAATCCAGGCACCTGGACTTGGTCCGGTTGGTTTTGGAGTGTATTATCTACCTTTGGATGGAAGGTCCTATCCTTCCTAGGTATTGGCTTTCTCATACTATTCAGTTGCTGTCTATGTCTACAATGTGGACCAGCGATCTGTGGTCTGTGTGCCACATCGTGTATTCCACCACCAAAATTTCATTCATCCCAGAAGAAAAAAGAAGAACAAATGATGCTATATGAACAGATCAATGGATTGATGAAGATTGATATCTCTTGACGGGCAAGTAGGGGACAAGGAGGGAATGTGGAAATATGGATTTTTCTGATCAGTTATGTCCCCTATCTTGGACCCCAACGGTTTCATGTATGAATCACAAGTACATGTATGTTCCCTCCAGTTCCAGTTATGAAGACGCAAACACATGTGCGTCCACCGTCAACATGTCCTCTATCAGATCCGCCATGAATAGGCCGGATATTCCATTCCTAAGTATGAAAGGCCACCGGCTTTATATGGTTCACTTATGCCATTTTACAGTCCAGGCAAGTAGGCCCTGATTCTGTCATCAAGCTTTTCTTTCCTTCTGCCTCTGAAAGCTCCAGTCTGAGCTTGCATCTGTGACCATGAACTTTGTCTCATTCCCTGCGCGGCTCACGGTGCCTGACATCAGCCTGTTGCCTGCCAAAAACTGTATTTCACCTTCGAAATTATCTGCTCCGCTCCCTGCCCAATGCATTCCTGTCTAGTAGTTTAAGTAAACATTCTTCCAGCTACCGAGCAAAGGCCCGGCTTCTCTGTCTTTATGCAAGTAATTCATAGCCCTATTATTATGGAAGACTTCTGCCCTCGCATCTAGTGTAGACACTTAGACGCTTGTACACGCACTAACAGTCAGTATAGTCAGTATAGAATAAGATTCTACTCTAAGAGACCTCTCTTTTGGATAACATAGTTCTTTAAACATAGGATGTTAGATATGATTTGGGATTAGGTTGACTTGACCCTCCAGACATCTGTCGCCACATGTAGAGCTAAATGTCAAATCCCCTTCACCCCCTAGTTGCACGTCAATCATACGTCATGCTGCTGCGCGCGCATTTCTGCCAAGTATTTCTGCTGACATTGCGAAATTCTTTCATGGAACCACCCTATTATGACATCATACCTGATGACGTTCTTTAGTTACACCCAGTTACGCCCACTTTTGCTACGCATGTATGTTTTATCTTTACTATCAATTGTTACGCCTCCTGCATTTGCTTCACTGTAATGCCTATTGTATAAAAGTGATTACTTATCAATAAAGTATGTACTTCACTTCCTGAACCTCCGTGGTGATGGAACTTGGAGTCCACGATTCGAATCGTCCATTGGAATAAAGCCCATTCCGAACCTCTAATATCACGGATTTTGCCTCTTATTTTACTGAGCTATTTTTATTATTTTTCTGTATCAAATTAAGTCCCGGTAATTAAATTATTTACCACACCAATACCAAATACATGTGTTGTTCTGGCGACATCAAAACATCAAACGATTGCCACAAGCAGAGCAGAGTATGACCTCCACAAAGGAAAAAATCTAAAGAATTCATTAAATAATTCAAAATATATCAGAAAATTCGACTGATAAGGAATAAATTCAACACTGTTGCCCCATCGACTCATCCTCCAAGATATTTTTACATCAGGAACATCTTCTCCCTCATCATTACTGGGACATTTTACATCCATAAAAGATCAAGACCTAGAAACAGTTGTGATAGTGCATAATGGACAATGTAAATAAGACCAATATTCATATCTTTCAAGAACTGATTAGTGTCTCCTGAAAGCAAGCTTTATTCCTAAATACACAAAAGACCAGCTAACTCTTATTATATATAAAAAAACAAGCATTTGCAATGCAATAGGTCTCGAAGTTACACGATTTAAAGCTATTGGCATTGTAAATGACAATGCCAATAGGCATTGTTATTTGCAATGTCAATAGCTTAAACTTGCGTAAATGCGAGACCTAATGCATTGCAAATGCTTGTTCCCATTTGTTTTGGTTTGGAGTGTAGTGGATGTTGGTGTGAAATCATGTGGGTTGTATTGGAATTATTAGTTGTGGTATGATGTGTAAATGTGTGGTGTGTTTTGGGGGTATGTGGTGTGTTGTAGAATTGTGTTGTGTATTTGAAATATGTGGTTTTGTGTGGGATTATGTGGTGTGTTTTGTGAATGTGTGGAGTTAAATTGTGTGGCATTGAGTGAAATTATGCTTATTGAAAAAATGGTTTACACACACACACACACACACACACACACACGTATCTCTACAAAGTGATCTGGCAGAAGTGTTCTGGGATCCCGACACGCAGGCAAGAATTATCCTACATTAATGACCATCAGTGAGGATCCTATGATGCAGAGCAACAGGACCCAGTTCCATCTCTCACCCCACCCACCATGACCAAAGCAGGGCCGGCTCTAGGGCGGTGCACTGACTTGGGGTAGGGGAGTTTCATTTTTTCATCTATATTATCATTTTAGGAGCACCTGCTGCCACGCACGCGCCTTACCTCCAGCAATTTTCAGGCATCAATTAAAATGTCAAGATAACTCCGGTGATTAATCTTCTTCCACAAAAGAGACCAGAGGTTTGTCTAGTGGAAGTTTTGACTCATCCTAAGGTAGCGTCGGGGGTTGAAATGCCTGCTGCTAAGAACGTGTACCATGCAGATCACAAAGTGCCCATAATGTAATAGATCAGTGGGTTACTGCTTCTATAAGAGAGCTCCTTTTGTTACTTGTCGTTTCTAAGTCAAAATCCTAATATAGAACATTGAGCTATTAACTGTCATCAAAGAGCTGCGTGTAAACTGAAAGGTATATGTTAGAGCTTTATGCTTTTTTGCCCAGTTTTTTATCATCCTAATCTTGCCAAAACGGTTCATTTGGGTAGAAACCAATTCTTGTTATTAAAGAGAACCCCTAACAATGATGTTATGTTTTAAATTCTGAATTTGTGCTTTTCCTGAATATGGACTCTTAAACTATATTGCCTACTAGTATCTATGACATGTCACTCCTACACTATACCGTGTAGTTCTGTATGATGTAACATTTCCTATACACTGATTTACACACATGATTGTCAATGCACAAAGTGTGTGATGTAAAGTGCTCTGACACCCTACACTAATATGAGTGGTGCTATAAAACTAAATTAATCTGAGAGACAGTGGTTATGGTGACTTAAGGGGCACTGTTAAAGGGTGCTAGTTAGGGAATCCGTGGCAGTGGTGGTCATAGGGGGGAGTGGCAACAAACATTGTCGCGCAGGGCGCCACCAGTGTGAAAGCCGGCCCTGGACCAAAGCATCCAGTTTTCTGGTCTAATCGGTGATGCAACAGGCAGGGTGGTGGGATTAGTAATTTTAGACACCAACACCCATTATTGGCCAGAGCCTTAAGAAAAGATGAATTCCCCAAACACAACTGAAACAGTTTCCTACTAATCCAGTTTGCGCTGTGGAGCGTTATGTTACTTGAGAAATGTTGCAGTATTTTTCTCAGACTGTGCGACAAACACTCAAGAGAAGCAACTGTGCAGCTCTAGGTGTAACATTCTGCGCCCTCTGTGCCACCAGAGGTGGACGCCTGGAGGACCTTGAACACAGAGGAGTTGCACATAAATGCAGCCTTTGGATTTGCGATCCATATGAATGATCCGCCTGTTTTCTGCCCACATTTGATAAGCAAGGAATGTGAAAGGAAGGACGCTTTATGAAGATAAAAAGTAATACGCTCTCTGGAACACAAAGAAACATGATTGCAGAGACACGTTTAAGACTAACAACATGAAAACATTCCCTAAAAAAATGGAAGAGAAAGTTTTTTTGTTTGTTTGTTGTTCTATTCCACGCACACCTACAACTAGCGCTGACAGGTGCTTAATGCTCAGTGGGCGATGGTTTGTATCCTGTTGCCTAGAACCCACGGGGGCTGAAAGGAACAATTGCCCCATTCCTGGGTTGACTGCCTCAAAAAAACAATAAAATGCACTAATGGGCGGCAATCTTAGCCCTGCACTTCATTAATGTTTGTGCGGTGACCCTCCGCGACAGTTCAGCGCTGAGTTACTGGGTTCAAGTCACACCCGGCCGCGGGGGAGGGGGGTATCATGTATACACGGGAAGGGGAGTAAATCAGTGCTTGTCTCTGAAACCACTGTCTGGGCGGTCGACTTTTAGCTACAGATCCACTGCAGTTTCATCACTTTTAGAAGTTAGTGAAAGAATCACGTGATAGGTGATTACTGCAGCACACTATTGTAAATCATTGTAATTGCCATTATATAGCGCTTACTACCCCTGACAAGACGTCAAAGCGTTTAGCGCAATGCCCAACAGAACACATTAGACAACAGATATCACATCGTCCAAGGCAGCTCCGATTTGCCACATAATCAGGTAATGCCTTTCACCACGGAATGACACCCGTGGCTTTGCATTGGTGCAATTGCCTCCAAAGTATTCATGAAAAATTAAAAAGCGCTGGCCTCCTGAAGCTGCTGTTGAGTGATGTGGCACGGGGGCTGGGGGGGTAGAGTGGGAGGGCTTTAACAGGAGTTTTTTATTTTATATATGCACGACAGCAGAACAGAATTTAAATAAACAAACCTTATGAAAGCAGTCCTTGCGCATAATATTTTTTTTAAACGGCCTTTGTTATTGCGGATATGTATGTATTTCAAAATGAATTCATAAACCAAAGTGCGCATGCAAATGAATCTCTTACCTGACTCCAAGACGAGCCGTGCGCGTCCTCTGACTCGCATGCTCCTTGTACTACAAGTTGGGGGAGCCGTGTTGCAACATAACGTGCAGCACCCGGGGGGCAGGGAAGGCACGACGGGGATGAGGGGCTGCAAGCAGCAGGCGCCATTGTTGATTGATTTGAGTGAGGCGCACAAAACAAAAGAAATGTAATCAAGATTGTAATCTGTTAGTCTGCAGCATCTGTGGAATGCAAATGGGCAACAGCAGGATGCTAAAGTTGTTAAACCAATAAAGGTCACTACTGACGGAGCGTGGCACGCGCGCTTGGCGGGGGAGAGCATTCCAGGTGGGGGAGCGGACCGTTTGAAGTGCTCCGAAAAGCGGATTGCATGGCGGCACGATGCGCGTGATTGTGCGCGTGCTAGCCATGCAATCCGCTTTTGGGAGCACTTTGAAAAGCCCTTTTACAATAGTCTCGCTTTGCGATCGCTTACGCGATAGCAAGGCGAGACCTAAAAACGCAACACCCATGTCCTGAAATCTTTGGAAGTGGAGGGTGTATCGCCAACACTCATCCCATCTGCCCAATCCTTAGTCTTCACTTAGGCTCTGCATTCAACAGTGTTGCCCAATCTGCCACCTTCCGCCTACATTCCTGGAAGAAACACTGTCCCCTCGCCTCTCCCAATCACCTTAAAATAGTAGGCCATTCTCTACTTTTCCTAAGACCAGACTTCGGAAATGCCATCATTGTTCCTTTCAGAACTGTCCTAGACTCAGCTAGGTGGCTGGTTCAAGCTGTGCATAAATACTACTATATCACCCCCATACTTCACAACCACTATTGACACCCTTCACAGCCAGAAGTATTTTTAATATCTCATTTCTCATGTCCAGAATCATACATGAAAATATCCCCATCTATCAAAGCAACTCTCCATCTCTGGTGGCACAAGCAGTCTCAAAAGTCACAAAATCCTGCTCCGTGAACCTCTTAAATTCAGTAGGTCCCTTGCACTCTGTGCCATGGGATTCTACATTGGTACCACTGCTGAGAGGAGCACCTGCTATCTGCTAGAGAAGATGATACCGGTGTTTATAACTGATGCTGTAGAACAGTGCTTTCACCACTGCGACTGTGGAGGATCGCCACTGAGCTGATCGCCCCTGCAACAATCCCTCAGACCCCTCGTCTATCACACCATCCACACTTCTGCCCCCCTCTGTCATTGCAACCGCTTGTCGGTTCATTCTTGTATTCCCCGCATGTACATTGTGTTTTTGACATGTCTATTTTGTATATGTATGTGTTCATTAATGCTTGTGCGTTGTTCTGTAATTACTCATCTGATAGTACTATATATACTCAGTACGGTGAGAATACATAGAGGTCGTGGACATATAATGTCAAACTGACAAATGGATGAAGCACCAGGCCAAATATTGACACTATCTACTTGTGCGGTGCCATTACAAACACTGTGACACCAATACAACTCATTATACAGCACTCCAACTATATATGCACATATTAACAGCATATGAAAATCATACAATACAAGCATTGGCATAGCCAATAGGTCTTGCCTTTAGGACCTTATACGTGTTTAGACATGCAACAGTTGATGTTGTTGCACCAAGGATATTGTGCTGGATAACTAAACACTTCCCAAAGGCGAGAACTATTGGCTTTGCCAATGCTTGTTCATTAAAGCAATCAAGTGGCCAACATCGTGAAACAAGTACTGAGTGTAATGTAGGGCAGCAACAAAAGAGGAAGAAGGCGAGGCTGTTAAAAGAAATATTAATGTCAGCATATTGGTTTGTGCCTCGCCCCCACCCTCTCTGTCCAGTAAGGACAAGTATGGTTCAGCCCTGTTTGCCTCCACCAGATCCCCACCCCCCTCAGTAGCTGGTGGCCTTATTAACAACACAAGTTAGGCAGCGCCTGGCCAGATGTTGATGGAATCCAGTTGGCACATATGGATTCCTTCAGATCATGCCTTTTAGGTCCCAGTTGCCGGCTTGTATTGTAGGACGTGACCCATGGGCAGACAGCATTGCGAGAAACAGCGGTCAGTCGAAGCTGAGAGGGTCGATGGAACCTGACAGTGATTGATGCTCTGGTTTGCAGTCAGAGACCACTAGACCAATTAATGACGCTATCTTCCGTAGCTGTAAATTCATTAAAAAAAATCAAGTAATAAAAACGCATTGCTGAGAAAGTAAGTTATGAAAACCCATTTAGAGAAAAAAACAAGAGAATAGAAATACAGTTTTTTGGAAAATAATAGAAAACAAAACTAGGAGCAGTTAAAAAGTTTTTTTAAAAACCCGACCGTTTTAAAAAGAAAAACAAACTGTGGACCATATAGATAATATCATCTAGAGGGCATATTTTAAAATTGAAGAGAAAAACGAAGTAAGGATACAGCGGTATATGGAGGCTGGGTAGGGAAAGGGTTAAGAGTCTAAATGGGGATAGGGAAAGGGCCCCCAGGGGAAAAAAGAACAGGGACTGGGCAATACACTAATTTTACAAATGGGTGAAAGAGCTGTTCGGGAATACACCCACTTCCCTCCCCACCTCCAAAAAGGGGATAAAATGAGGGAAGAGGGAGAAGAAACGTGGGAGAGATAAAAAAAAAACAGCTTTCCTCATGCTTGTAGAATTGTGAGCTGAAATTCGAAGTATTGACCTCTGCACTGTTTGTTTTCCAAAAGCTTTAGCACGCCATACTGAAACGGTATTTTTATGCAACGTTATGGTTGTACCATTTAAAGATGGTGTCACATTACGCTGGACACCACATAACCTCAGTAAGACCTGTTACAGCTCTTACACATGGTGCAGCTTGATGTGCATTATGAAAAAGAAGCTATTATTACTACATATTTACGTGAGCCATTGACACTGTGTTGCTTTTGAAACAGCTGTGTATTGAACCTGTTTAGCGATCAAAGCCCACTCCGAGTGAAAAGAGAATTACTGATAACCCTCAAAATTGTACTGTGTTTTTAAATGCATTGCTGGCACTGCAATTGTGTGTTTGCTGGCCCGGGAGTGGTGCGTGCGTGCGTACACGCGCAGTCTGCTCTTTTTGGAAGCACATACTCGTGCTTGTGGCGTGCTCCCTGCTCTATGCCGTCCCAAGCACGAGTATGTGCTTTCAAAAAGAGCAGAGCGACGGCTAAAGGTCCTCCTATGCGGAGCATGTGCGCTGCATAGGCGAGACCTAAAAAACG
The DNA here is from genome assembly GCF_964204655.1 of Triturus cristatus. Taxonomy (NCBI): domain Eukaryota; kingdom Metazoa; phylum Chordata; class Amphibia; order Caudata; family Salamandridae; genus Triturus; species Triturus cristatus. Next base: position 133,051,442 of record NC_140590.1, on the reverse strand, counting down.
ATAAAGATACACAGAACAAATGTTATCAGGACATTTCTCCATCTATTTGTACATTACATACCACTTAGACTTAAAAGAATGCCAGAGCTACTGTCCTTGCCAATTACTGTTAAATGTATGCCCTTATTGAGGCTAGGCAGGTGTGTCGCATATCAATTCAATTCATAGCTGGCATTATGGCACTTGTAGTCTCCCAACTTCCCATTAATATATTAATACAATTCCATAGTCTGGCATATAACATGCAGTTTCTGTAAGAAATTGGGTTACTGGTTGAGGGGAGGTAAAACCCTACTCAAGCAGCAACCACAATGCTTATCAGTGTGAAGTCACAAGCAGCAGCTGTGCTCAATCCTCTGGTAGCTTGGCACAGAGAAGTCAGACTTAACTCCTAGGCAATGTATACATTCAAATGATAATAAAGTGAAAACACAACACAAAAAATTCCACACCAGTATAGACACATAGTATAAAATTTAATACATTATTTAAGACCAAAATAACAAACATCTAATCAATAGAACAGGAGATATGCAATTTTAAAGATTTAAGTGAAAACAGCACCTAAAATCACAAAGTGCTAACTGTGGTTTACTGGTCGTACCAGATCAGGACAAAGTCACACGTTCAGGCCGACCATGATGGAGCCCTGGCCAGCTACAGTGACCAGTAAGGCCCTCTGTACAACAGTACCTTAAATCGTGGTTGCAGAGGGCTGCAAGGTCCCGTGTAGAGGATGCGTCACACAGCCGAGGCAATGCAAAGTCCTGTGGCAAAGATGCATCTGCCAGCGTCAGTTCCGAGGAGCTGCGAGGATGCATTGGTGGACCCGTGTTTTCATCAAGAAGGCAGTCAAGGAGAGGATTGCGATGCGAAGTCCTGCTTTGAAGATGCATCGCACACTGGCAGGTTCAGAAAAAGCTCCATGCTTGCCATGAGAACTCCTGCATCGTCGTCAAGGATGCCATAGATGAGGGGTTTGTGATGCGAAGGCCTGCATCAAATATGCACTGTGCAGTGGCGATTCTGAGGAGGCTGTGGGCGGGGACAGTTCAGGCAGTGGTCCCGATGTGAAGTCTGGTGAGGCAATGCACCGCACAGTGGTTCCGGTGCATCGGTTCTGCTAGAACCACAGCTGGGCTGGCAAAGCACCTTCAGGTCCACTTCCAAGGGTCCAGGACTGGGGTGGAACCACTTGGAATTGTAGGACTCACAGCAGGCAGAGTACAGGTGCTGGGTTCATGGCGATTGGAGCCTTCTGTCCCTGAGGCTGTTGTCAATAGGCTAGCCAACTAGCCCTTGGAGTCACTCTGGTGGTCCTTGGTTCAAGATGCAGTTCCAGTCTTTCACTCAGGCAGCATGGCAACAGGCAGAGTAGCAGTCCTTCTTGCGGTGCACCAAAGCAGTCCTACTTCTGAGCCTTCCACATGCCCAGACGTGTACTATAAAGATGGGCCCATTGGTCCAATATTTACACCTATTGCCCACGTTGAAGTAGGAGGGGCTTCTAGAGTTTTCCACCTCCCAGAGTAGCTTTGAATGTCCTACCTCCCTGTCCTGGCTCCAGACTGTCTGTGTGCCCAGGCAGAGCTTTTGAGATGTGCGAGTGTGTTAGGTGACAGCTCCTCCTCCTCGTTAACTCAGACTGATCAATCCTGCCAACACCTAACGTCCCTTTGTCTCACTGTCTGGGAGTAATAACACACAGACCAACTGCCAGCTGCACCTAGTCATGCTACCCATGGTCTGGCTGCAGCAACTACATGTCTAGGACAAGAAAATGCCAACTTTCTAAAAGTGGTATTTTCAGAATTGTGACTTGAAATCTGACATTTCCATTGAAAGGGACTTTTCACCACAATTCCATACACACCAAACTCGATTTGTATACCTGCTCCCAATTAAAAGTAGTCACTTATTCAATGTAATAAGGTAACTGAATGTTATTCTATGGGAGAAGTAGGACTTGCAGTAGTGAAAAACTAATTTACAGCAACTTCGAATCCCAGCCACTCCCCATCGGTCTTTCCAGCATGCTAACCTCAATCAAAGACTACTAACTGACAGCATGGACCCTCTATCCATCGAGGACTTGAAGCAATAATGAAGACAGTCCACTAAGGGGCTCTCACAAACCCCTGCCACCACCATATCTACAGCCTGGGAAGAACCATGATCAGCACTCCACTAAGGGGCTCTCACAAACCCCTGCCACCACCATATCTACAACCTGGGAAGAACCATGATCAGCACTGTATCATTAACAGCTCCATCAAGACAGCCACCTCCCTGAATAGCTGGAAATAAGCCAAAGTCACAGCCATCTTCAAAAAACCCTCAGCCAACTCCCAAGCACTCAGCTACTACCAACCCATCTTGCTGCTCCTCTTCCTAGCCAAAGTCATCGAGAAGACCATCAACAGACAACTCTCTGACCATCTAAAATGCCGCAAACTCCAGAACAACTCACAATCAGGAACAGCCCTCATTGATGCCACAACCAACATGTGCACCATCCTCGACCGAGTATAGACTGCTGCTCTCATCGTCCTCAACCTCTCTGTTGGTTTCGACATCTTCTCCCGTAAAATGTAAAATGTAAAATGTAAATGTAAACTTATCGCCAGGTTACACACTGCAGGAATACAAGGACAAGTACTCAAATGGATAGCTTCTTTCCTTTACGAGTCAGGCTCTCGCCTTGCACATCAGAAACCAAGTACCTCATCTGTGGATCCCCACCAAATCCTGGAACAACATCCTCCAACACAGCAGGGTCTCCTCTTCACTTCTTGAATTCCACAAGAAGTGGAAGTCCTGGCTATTCAATTAATCTTCTTGCAGGACTATTGTGACTGCCTATATTCAGGCCCGGCCTTACCGCACGTCTACAGTCACCTACTCAGCACCTGCATACTCTCACAGGTGACAAGTAGCACTCTACAAATCCACCCTACATTACTTTACTAGGGACTTACAAGTAAATTAATATGCCAATTGAGTTTAAGCCAATATCACCATGTTTGAAGGAGAGAACACATGCACTTTAGCACTGGTTTGCTGACCTAAAGCCAGCAAACACAAAGTCTGCAAAACAGGAGGTTTGAAGGCAAAAAGTTAGAGGAGAACCATACCAAGGATGCTAGGCATAACAGTTTCTCTAAAAGAAAAACTGGGAACAGATGCACAGAAACATGATGTAAAGGCTAATTTATAATTATGGTGTAGAGTAGCCAGAGAGCGCGAAGTACATTGGTTGTGATGCAACAACTACCCTGTAGATGAAATAGCATGGCACAGGCAAACACAAGACTTGTGAAAGTCAAGCAGGCAACAATGTATGTGTCTGTGATGGGACAGGGTACATTATTAAAGCCAGTAGGGTAACAAGTATGACCTTCGGTGCAAACTTCTGAATGCAACCAGCCATTAAGGAAGGCCTAGAGCTGTTAAGAAGGCCCAACCGCTTGTGGTGATAAATACAAAGATTTTTATTGAATGGAACAGCTTCACTTTATTACCTACTCAGCGGGAAGGATCCAAGTAGAACCGTTAAGTTATATCCCATTAACACGAATAACAACCCAAGATGGCCGACCGTGAAGGAGCTCCCGCTGGAGGCTCCCTGAGCAAGGGATCACCATAAGTGTAAATCCCCAGCAAAGCCCCTCCATCGAGCCACCGTCTATTTGGAATCGAAGGAAACGAACATGAAAAGCTGATGGCAAAGTTCAAATCAACTAAGATTGTGCTACAACGAGGAAAATCCGGGAAGGTTCCCCTAATAGGTGTCGGCAGGCGGCCGTCAGACCTGCTTTACCTGTACAGACCATTCCCTCTCAGAAGGATGACAATTTGAACCTGGACTAACCACTGCGGCTGACAGATGCTGCCTCTCTCGACCCCCTTCACACCTGTGGCTTGCTGGAACCGCGGATAGAGAGTAAGAGGCGGCCATGTTGCTCTGCGGTGAACCCATCGATGGCCCCTCTCTCTTAGCCTCCCTTGGCCCTCAGCGCTCGACCGACCTCCACTACTGAGAATCGATCACGGTGTCTCCCCAAAGATTGTTTAATGTCGTGAGATAACCGGGAAGGATTTCCTGCCTGGTGCACGCAGACACAGCCTGACGTGCTCCACCTGCGCAGCTCGAGCCCTGCCTGCAGGACGGATACTGAACCTGGGCTGGCTGCAGGTGCTCACAGAGGCTGTTTGGGTCAGACACTTCCCCCTTCAATCCCTGCAAGCATGTGGCTTGTCGGACCCGGGGACAGGGAGACGGAGGCGTTCATTGTTCTTGGAACGTCTTAAAGTAAAAATAATATAAGACTCATTACACACTTTTCAGGTCATTGAAACTGTGTCCTAACCACTCGATGCCTGCAGAGGACCGAACTGACCTGATCTACCCATGCAGCCTCATCCCAGCATACAGGAGCAGTCGAACACCTTCAAAAATGTGGCCTGATGGACCGGAGGACTGGGAGGTTGGGAGACTGTGCGTCCATATGTTGCGAAGTGAAAAAAAAGTGAAACAAGCATTTGCAATGCAATAGGTCTCGCATCAGTCAGCGGTAGAGTTATTGGCATTGTATTTCACATTTGGTTAATGTTGCTGTTTGTGTGTAGTGTATGTAGTTGATGATAAACAGCTGTATGTATGTGTATGAAGTATGTGTATTTGTAACTTCTGTTATGGAATGTGCTAAGGATGCCTTAAACAGGGTATTACAGCTTCCGCATACACCTAAAATTGATACTGCTTCGTATATACATTTTGTGTAACACATGCTACATAATAAAGCGCCGTGAGTTGCAGGTTGTGGCTCCCTTCCCAATACTTTATTTGTAGCAGGTAAATATGTCAAGTCAGAAAATATATTTTGTACGGCTTGTATGTGGCCCACATAATTGTGTAACTGGTTTCTGCACTTAATAGCCAGGTGTGTGCTTCGTATTTTGATATTGTACCCGCTGCTTTCCCTCTCCTTTATCACTTTTTTTTATTAGTTTTGGGCACCATGCCAAGTGTGTTAGTTGCCACGGCAATACCAGGAATAGCTTAATGAGCTTCAGCACATTATTATTGTTGTTTACTTTTTCAACAATCGCGGTACCCGTGCTTTACCTATAACTATTTTAAAATAGAGCACGGGTGCCGCCAATGGAGTAACAGTAGCAATGCCGTCCGTGCAAACTCTCCAGTCCGGGTAAGTGAGGCAAAACAGAGACAGGGAGGGAACAAAGTAGCCGCACTGCCAATAAAAGTGAGAAGGGAAGAAGTGAAGAGTCGCATGGCGTATGACAAGCATCAGACGAGGAGTCCAGATGCAGTGCGCATCCCGGGTGGGCGGGGCCTAATGGAGACAGGGTGGTCACCAACCGCACTTCCAAAGAAACCAGGACAGAAACACAGCAACAATAGATCTCCCCAGAGGCAGCGCATGCGCTGCAACGCTATGCGAGACCTAAAAACACCATGCCAGCCTTCCTCAAGCGTTCCTCCTGAGCAGCCCTACCTGCCGATCACATTATCTCCCCGTGCCTGAATGTGCCCTTGTGTAACGTAACCGGAGCTCATGTAAAGCGCTCCAACGCCTTCAGCTAGAGTTCGAGCTATAGAAATCTGCATAAAAAAACACCGTGCCAGCCTGCCTCAAGCACTCCTCCCGAGCAGCCCTGCCTGCCGATCACATAATCTCCCCGTGCCTGAATGTGCCCTTGTGTAACATAACCTTAGCTCACGTGAAGCGCTCCAATACCTTCAGCTACAGTTTGAGCTATAGAAATCTGCATAAAAAACACAGTGCCAACCTGCCTCAAGCACTCCTCCCGAGCAGCCCTGCCTGCCGATCACATAATCTCCTCGTGCCTGAATGTGCCATTGTGTAAAGTAACTGGAGCACATGTAAAGCGCTCCAATAACGTCAGGTAGAGTTCGCACTATAGAAATCTGCATTAAAAAAAAAACACCGTGCCGGCCTGCCTCAAGCGCTCCTCCCGAGCAGCCCTGCCTGCCAATAACATAATCTCCCCGTGCCTGAATGTGCCCTTGTGTAACGTAACCTGAGCTCATGTAAAGCGCTCCAATATCTTCAGGTAAAGTTCGCGCTATAGAAATCTGCATTAAAAATAACGAGCCTTGGCCCGAAGGAGGTGGCAACAGGAGCACGCCGGGGTGCATTTTAAACAAGCTGTCGGCGTTGTGTGAAAAACATAGTGCGTCCCAGCTAATGAAGGACAATGTGTAACGCCGCAAGTGAGAGATCCAATCCCGCTGGGCGGGGCCAAAAGGGGACAGGGTGGCAACCAGGAGGGATTGAAATGCCTCCGGTGCAATCATTGCACTGCCTTTTGCATGATTCGTGATGCCAAACGAAGCGCACGAATGAAAACTCCAGGCGGAACGGGGACACGGCTTTGGAATCCGTATTGATTCCAAGAAGCCCTCGCATGGTGCTTTCGCCAGGCTGAGACCTAAAAACAATAGGTGAGCCCGCTGCTGCCACCATGCTCAAAATCTCCCACGGCTTGCCCAACCGGCCCCTGTGTGCAGGTCAGCAATCTAGCCTGGGCTAGCTGCAGGGGCAGACAGACGTTGCCCCCCTCAACTCGCTACATGTGCATGGCTTACTGGACCTGGGGTCTGAGAAACTGTGGCGTCCATGTGTTTGGGAGTGCGAAAAGTGTAATAACAACAAGAGGTCAGCCTGCCGCTGTCCCCTGCTCTCAACCTTCCGTAGCTCGCTCGACCGATCCCCAGTGCTGGCCCAATTCCACAGGTGTGCGGAGTACTGTCCCTAATGCTACCGACCAAGGGACTGCCACCCCTATCTCCCTCAAGCACACGACTCACCAGATGCAGGGTCGGTGAGGAGGCATACATTTCTCTCCTTGAGCCTCCCGCTCCTTCCTCGCTCCAAGCTGCTTACACCCACCCTGCCTGACTGGTCACCACTGATGGGTTAATTGCAGACGAACAGGTCATCTTTTACGTGCGTACTCGGATCAAGGGACTGTTGCCCCTTACATTGTGCCTGGAGCTGCGTCACTCGTGCCTCAACGCCTCAAGCTTGTGCCCACAGACCGGTTGAATGGCCTTGAGGCCTGCCCCCTGTGGCTAGCTCCCACCGCTCCGTCCTCTCTTTTCACAACCTGCCTGCAGCTTGTATAACTGCACCTAAGCCCGCTGTGTTCTGCCTCCAACAGCTCCTCACCACCTGCAGAGCCCCCGATACAGCCAATAGTGATCTTTGTTTAAAATCCCCCAATCTGAGCCCACTGCTCCCTCTATGACTTTTGTCCCCATGACAGCCCTCACTCCATGCAAGAAACACTCAGCACAGAGAACATAACGATCTCTCCTGCCTCTGAACAGGGGACTCCCTTGACAGTGTCTCTGGTGCCTCTGATCTGGGGGTTCTTTAAACTTGATAATCTCCCTTGCCCCAGAGCTGGGGCTACCCTGCACAGAGTCTCGGTTGTCCCACTGAGCTGGGGATCTTTTGGGCATGATGATCTCTCCTGCCTCTGAACTGGGGACTTCCTTCATGAAGTCTCTTTTGTGCCTGATCTGGGATTTCCTTGCATTGTCAACCCCCTCACGCGATTAATAAACACTGCCCAAGATAACGCGATGGTCTACTACCCACAGGTGGAATTGTGAGCATATCTATGTCAGAACGTGGTATTGTATGGCCATATCGTCATCTTGCGCATATATTGTGTCTTTATGTCTACACTGTTATTCTATGGCTAAATGGTGATTTTTTTTGTCACGTTTAAATCAGTACTGTTAATGTATGCATATCCTATTATTTGAAGAGGATACTGCTATCTTATGCTACCCGTCCTACCTCGCGCATGTAGTAGTGACCCTGCTTTTCAATGTTTACTAGTCAATGCTGACTCTGATATCCTACCTATGCTGTGAGGATATGTTTTGTATATTTGCCCTCGAATACAAAGGGCTCTCCTGAAGGCTGGCTGATAAACGCTTTACCAACCCTCAGCACCTAGATACTGTGACCAACAGGAACCCAGAAAGGCCAATAGGCCCACTGGCGCTTTTTAGCATTCAAGGCCCGCTTTTCTTCACATGGATCCCGCCAGATCTTCTTGGCGACCTCCCCTCATCACGCCACTGCTAAAACAGGAAGCCGTCTCCGCAATGAGGCCACCTCTTGACCACTATGAACACCTCTGATTGACTCTCCTAAAACCTAACTTTGGCTATCCCTGGAAAAAACTTCCAAGTATCATATCCAGTTCGGGAGCCTACTGCTAGGTCAATGTCCCGCTGCAGCACCGACATGGAAAGATACAGCCCCAACTTATACTGCATTATATTTCCACTGAACCTCTCCAAACATGCCGCTAAAAACTTCAAACACCAGCTGTCGACGGTGCGAAAATTCGCTCGCTCTCGCATAGGGGGCCGCTCTTTTAAGGTGGTGGCCTCACAGCTGTGGAAGAGCCTGCCGCCCTCCTTAAGACAGGTTCAGGATCTCCTCAGTTTTGGGAGAAATCTGAAAACCTGGTTTTTCCAACATCAGTAGAGATCTCCACGTTAGTCTGTGTTTACTGTTTCTGTCTCTGGGTCCTTCTTAGCGTCGGGACACTCTGTGGAGTAGCCGTGTGCTTTACAAGTGCCAAGTAACATAACAAACACAAAATGCTCAAAGAGCATCCAGAGACACTAATGACAAAAATCGTCTACAGTCCAACACACAGAAGCCATAAAACGGACTTCATCCTCTACACTATCTACAGCAGTCAAGCATGCCACTGACATAGGATCATTAGAGAAGGAAAGAACCAGCTGTGTGTCATCGGCATATGACACCCGGGACATGTTACGAGCTTTTGCTACCAAAGCCAATGGCCAGATGTAAATATTGAACAAGGTGGGGCTCAGTGCTGAGTCCAGGGGAGACCACAGCATAGAGGTTGGGTGTGGGAATGGAAGAGCGGAGAGATGACTTCAAAAGTCCTATCAGCCAAAAAAGACGTAAACCAGGAGAGGGCTTTGCCACCGATGCCGATCTCCCATACCCGGTGCAGCAGGATCTTGTGGGAGACCATGTCAAATGTTGCACTCAGATCGTGCAAAATCAGCGCCGAGGTTCTGCCCTCATCCAGAGAGGCCCGCAGCTGCTCAGTGACCGCTAGCAGAGTGGACTTCGTGATGTGCCGAGGCCTAAAACCATTTTAAGTGGTCCAAGTTTGAACTGAGTTAGAATAGTGTTTACATATGATTCAGTTGTTTTAGAAAGAAACAGGAGCAAGGAAATCGACTACAATTTTCAGGCCTAGAAGCATCCAGTGTAGGTTTTTTTCAACAGAGAGATAACTTTGGCATGTTTCCATGATTCCAGATCTGACGCAGAAGATAGAGACAGATTGGTCAGTTCCAGACACCCTGATAGGAGACACTCCTGGAACTTTATGAAGAGGTCGGGTTTGAGAGAATCGTCCGGAAACCCCGACTTCACACTGGTATACAACAGAATACTCCAATGCTGATGGTCTGTCCATATTCTTCCGCCTTAGTTATGAGAACTCCCAAGAGGGTGACTAGTTCTCCCTACTTTTCAGCTGGAGGGGACAAGTGTTAGACCTGGCATCCTTGGCATGGTTTTCCCTGACTTTTTGCCTCTACCTCCTGTATTTTTGATGCTGTGCTGGATTTCGTTTTTGCTGGCTTAGATGCTTTGGGCACTTTGCCACTGCTGATCAGTGTCAAGGTCCAAGGACTCCCTGCGTACATTTTTATGGTGATTGGTTAGCCATGATTGGCATATTTGTTTTACCAGTAGGTCCCTAGTACAATGCACTGAGTGTGCCAGGGCTGGTAAATCAAATGCTACTAGTGGGCTTGCAGCACTGATTGTGCCACCTACATGAGTACCCCTAAAAGAGGTCTCAGGCCCGCCACTGCAGTGCCTGTGTGCAGTTTGTTAACTGCCATGTCGACCTGGCAAGTGCACCCACTTGCCAGGCCCTACCCTTCCCTTTCCTTGCACATAGGACACCCCTAAGGAAGGCCCAAGGTACCCCCCTGGGCAAGATGCGGTATATGTGAAAGGTAGGACATGTACTGGTGTGTGTAACATGTCCTGATAGTGAAATACTGCCAATTTCGTTTTTCACTATTGAAAGGTTATCTTGCCCATTGGACAGAATGGGGAATGCTCTTTAACATTTTACAAGCATATCTTCCCATAGGAGTATGATAGAAAATTGGAGTCTGGTATCCCTGAATTCAGAATTTAATAACACATCTTTTAGTAAGGGTGTTTTTTAAATTCTGTTTCAAAATAGCACTTTTAGAAAGTGGCTATTTTCTTGTTCAACCTTTCTGTGTGCCTCTGCCTGTTTGTGAATTGACTGTCTGGTTTTAGTGTGGCAGAGACAGTGGATGTGCATTCCCAGTAGACAGCCTCTGGGGGGGTTGAGGTGTGCCTGTCCCTTCCTGGATGGCCCAGCTCTGAGCTGAATAGGCATGATCTGCATTTGGAGTGGTGGGAGGAGTAGCCCCTGTACCTGAATAGGGCTGTGCCTGCCTTCCACAATGATGGCTCTGCCCCCCTGTGGTGTGTCTGGGGCCAAGGCCCACACTGACAAAGGATGTTGTTGTGCACTGACAGAAGTGCCCCCAGAACTGGTTTGGACTGGGCTCAGAGCCCCTTGCACAAAGGGATCAAAGACATTTTGGGGTATATGTACTAGACCTAAAACCCCTGAACTTTAGACTATTGCTGGAATCAAGAGGAACCTTTGCTGAGGAGAAGAGCTGAAGAAACCGAGGAGAAGAACTGCCCTAATTGTGTGTCTAGGACTGGCCAGTAGTTGCTGTTTCTGCCAAAGAAAGGAGAAGGACTTTGCTGTGTGCTGTGTCCCCTGCTTGAAGAAGGACTTTGCTGAGTGCTGTGTCCCCTGCTTAAAGAAAGTCTCCAAGGGCCTGAAGAAGAGCTGGCCTCCTGTTTTGAAGTCCCAGGAACAAAAGGACTTCACCCCCACCTCCCCTGAACTTCCTTGCTGGGAGTTCTGACGTGCCAGGAGGTGCGTGTAACTGTATGTGGGCCTCTGGAGGTTGCTACTGCTAATGGGAGATGGAAGAAACTAAAGAGAAGGAAGAAATCCTATGTCCGCCACCGTCGACGCCGCATCTGTGACGCCGCGACCTGCATCGAGACCCGGGGAGCAGCTTGTGAAGTGAACGATGCAGCGCCCGGCCTGCTCCGCAGCTCCGACGCCCGCCGATGCCAGCAGTGATCAGCCGTGACCAACGCCAGCGCTCGCATCGACTCCGTCTTTGCTAGCGCCTGCATCTTGTTATCGTGGCGCCAAGCCGACATTGGCCATCTTCGACGCTGTGCATCGTCACCGACTTCATTTTCTAAGGTACTGTTGTTTTGGTGTCTGTGTGACTCTGCGTCCAATGCCGCGATCCTCGCGGGTGGTGCCGTACTTTGGATTTTGTGCTGTCCTAGCGTCGTGATAGCCCCAGTTGGTTCGATTTGATTTCTACAAGCTTATTTTTGCAACATACTTTTTAAAGACATTTTACTGATGTTGGATTTTTGTCATTTTGGCCTTGTTTAGCTTAGATAAAGATATTTTATTTCTCTAAACTGGTGTGGTGTCCAATTGTGGTGTTTTCACTGTGTTACTGTGAGTGTTGTTATAAATACTTTACACATTGCCTTTGGGATAAGCCTGTCTGCTCGTGCCAAACTACCAAGGGGGTGAGCAGGGGTTATACATTGTGTATCCCTCTTCCCCTGACTAGAAGAAAGGGTCCCTATTTGGACAAAAGTACCTACTTCTGCCAACTAGAGACCCCTATTTATAACATTGGTGGTCAGGGGTGAGGATTTGAGCCTGTATTTGAACTTTGACCCACAGTGATTGGTGTACATCACTAGATTAGTGCAGACCACTACGCAACCACATACTGTGGTTTTGTTTTGGTTCTATTTTTGATCTGAACCTTGACTCATCCACGCATCATGTCTCTAAATGGTAAACCAGCAAGTGAGAAGGCAGAATTGGAGTTTCATATTGAGGATTTGTATTCCTACAAAGTAGATCAGCTCAAGCAATTTTGCAAAGATTTTGGATGTCCAATGAGGAGCAGCTCTAAGAAGGATGAGCTGCAGAAGGCCTTAAAGGCCTGGTGGGAGACCAAAGAGGCTGAGGAGACAGAGGATGCAGAAGTGGATGAGAATGCACAAGGGGATGGTTTCAGGTCACAGGATCTGCCTGTGGTCAGAGCAGCCTCCAGGGCTGGCAGCCCCCATTCCGCTAGGAGTTTACCCCAGAGGAGCTGGAAGAAAACCAGAGGGTCAGAGATCATGAGTTGGAAGTCATGAGGCTCCAGATGAAGCAATTGGAGATGGAGAAAAATAAGATGGCAGAAGAGAGCAAGAACGCTAGTGCCTTAGAAGAGAAGAAATTGCTTTTAGCTCACGAGTTGAGCATGAGGGAACTGGATATTAAGGCCAAGCAAGTGGAGTCCAGTTCAAATGGTGGCAGCATACAGCCAGTGCAAGGGGGTGAGGTGTACATACCCCAGGACTTAGTGCAGAATTACCAGAAGGATGATGATATAATGCATGGTTTACGGTGTATGAGATAGCCTTAAGAATGAATGAGGTTCCTGAGAAGTACTGGGGGCGGGCCTGTGGAAGTACTTTAAGGCCACTGGGAGGGACACCCTGTCACCTTTAGAGCAGGCAGGTACCCTGACCTATCCCAACATGAAGGAGGCTTTATGCCTCAGGTATGGGCTCACCCCCGAGTAGTACAGAGAGAAGTTCAGGAACTTCATGAAGCTTGATTCGAGTACTTGAGTTGAATGTGTGAACATGTATACACATGCACTGATAGTTTGGATGAAGGGCAGCAAGGTAACTGATTACAAGGGGTTCTGCCACTTAATTAGTTAGGAACACTTGAGTAGTCTGTGTGTTCCAGAGCTGCGCCAGCATCGATTGGATAGTAAGCTCACTGATCCCAGGGAGCTTAATAAGGAGGCGGACGGCTGGGACAGCACCAGGGTCCACAAGAAATACAGGCAGTGGGTGACCATCAATGGGAGGAGGGTGGAGGCTCTGAGAGACACAGGCGCAAGTGTGACATCGGTCAGGTGTCAATGGGTGTCTGAAGAGCAGGTTATTCCCAATGTACTTCACCCTGTAGTTGCTGCGGACAACTCTGCGCGCATATGTAATGTGGCGCTAGTTCCCTTTGAGTGGGTGGGGGGGTCCCAGGTTCCTTGAAGGTCGTTGTTAGTCCATCCATGCCTGTAGACTGTTTGCTTGGAAATGACCTGGAGAGTTCACCCTGGAGGGAGGTGGAACGCCAGACTCCTTTGGAGATCATGGGTCTTCCTGAGTGGGTCTGTGTGACCACTCAGGTCAATGGCAGCCAATAGGGGTAATCAAGAGGACCTGGAGCCTGAAACAGTGGCCCAGGTGACTGCCAGAAAGAGGCAGGGGGTGTGGGAAACCAGCCCTCAAAGTTCCCACGGTCCAGGAGGAGGAGGCAGAACCTGAGGAGGATGCCGTGGAACCTACAGGGGAACAAGTGGCCGAACTGGGAGACCTGCCTGAGCTGACCCATTGGCAGCAGGAAAGGGGTCCCTCCAGGGAGGAGTTCTGCAAAGAGCAGATGGAGTGCCCTTCTCTTGTTGGTATGCAGCAACAGGCTGCAGACCAGGCAGCAGGTGATCAGTCTGGATCACATATGATTTACTGGGAAGATGGATTACTATATAGTGAGCCTAAAGTCGCAGAGCCCAGTGCAGCCCATGTGCTGGTGGTACCCAAGCGCTTCAGGACCTTCCTACTGGGCCTGGCTCATGACGTTCCTCTAGCAGGACATTTGAGGTGTGACAAGACCTATCAGAGGCGTGTCACCCACTTCTACTTGCCCCAAATGAGAAGGAACATGGGTACCCATTGCAGATCTTGTCCAACTTGCCAGGCAAGTGGCAAGAGTGGAAGGAAATGTAAGGCTCCCCTCCAACCCTTTCCTGTGGTGAGCACCCCTTTCGAGCGGGTGGGCATTGATATTGTGGGGCCACTGGAACCCAAGACAGCCTTAGGCAACAAGTTTATCTTGGTCTTGGAGGACCGTGCCACCCGGTACCTGGAAGCTGTCCCTCTGCAGACAATCACAGCCCCCAGGGTGGGCCGTGCATTGATTGGGATCTTTTCCCATGTGGGGTTCCCAAGAGAGGTGGTCTCTGACTGCATACATACTTCATTTCGAACTACATGACATCTTTGTGGGAGGAGTGCAGTGTAACTTACAAGATCACCACTCCTTACCATCCTCAAGGGAATGGGTTGGTTGAGAGATTCAACCGAACCCTGAAGGGCATGATCAAGGGTCTTGCAGAACACATGAGACGGAAGTGGGACGTCTTTTTGCCATGCTTTCTGTTTGCCTACAGGGAGGTACCCCAGAAGTACTTAGGATTCAGTCCCTTTGAACTACTGTACAGTCACCCTGTAAGAGGACCTCTGAGTCTGGTGAAGGAGGGTTGGGAGAGAACTCCTGGTAAGACCCCACAAGATGTGTTCAGCTATGTGCTGGCCTTCAGGAACCAGACTCAATGTTTCAGGAAGCTCGCTCAGGCAAACCTAGAAGCTAGCCAGGGAGAAATGAAAAGATGGTATGACCAGAATGCCACTCTGGTAGAATTTCAACCTGGGCAGAAAGTGTGGGTGATGGCACCATTGGAGCCGTGTGCAGTCCAAGACAAGTGGACTGGTCCCTATGAGGTGAGGTAACCTATCTGGTTGACTTGCAGACTCCCAGGAACCCTTTTGAGGGTCCTACATGTGAACCGCCTCAAACCACACTTTGAGAGGTCTGACATAACTATACTCCTCGCTACAGATGGTGGAATGGAGGAGGAGAGTGAGCCTCCTCCTGACCTCCTGTCAGCGTAGGAACAAGATGGGTCAGTGGATGGGGTAAACCTCTCTCCTACCCTGACCCCAGAACTGCAGAGGGACTGTCACCAGGTGCTGGGACAGTTTGCGTCCCTGTTCTTCCAGCAGCTGTACTTTCCAGAGGTCCTCCATTGGGTTCGACGGTAGTTTCCGAAGCCACTTCACACCTATGAACCGAGCTTCCCGGGATAGGTAACTTGGGTACCACGGTATCCACGGGTGGCTCTCCAATCTTCTGTCTTCCACGGGGTTTCTTGAGGGTCCACTGGGAAGGGTCCTTAATCTTTAAAAATTTCAACCACGACATGCACATAGACTTGTACGGAGCACGTGGCCGTGTTCACCCACTGCACACGCACTCCATAGGGTCCCGGTCTACTCCCCTTGGGTGGGTCCTTGGGGTCCCAGCAATTCTACGTCCTCTTGACATTGTTCTGACTCGATTTGTGGTTCTTATACCACTTTCTTAGCATATGGTTGGTGGATCCCCCCTGGGGCCCGCTGTGTATTAGTGGTATTTACTGTGATTTATTTGCTAAAGTATTGTGTGCTTTGTGTCTATCTCCATGTGGGAGATACTGTAACGTACTGGGTAGTGTTATATAATAAATACATATTTTTGTAACTACTGTGTGGTTCTCTTTTCATTTAATCTACACTATAAGATTGCATTCTGGTAAAGCAAGCTGCTTTACACTCCATCAAGACTAAGCCTGAATGCTTCTCTCCACAGCTACCACTTGGATAGCTTTCTAAGGTTGTCTGATACCTCTTAAATCACCATAAGGGTTATCTGGACTGGTGCAAGGTGCCACTTACATTAGTGGACATCATATACCGGGCCAGCCTCTCACAATAATAAATAATATTATTAATAATAAAGCCTATAGGCAGGTATTTCCTTACAAGGTACCACACAGACCACCATGATAGGCTAGTTAGTTAGTAAAGTTAAATCACCAGACTTATGGTCTTGAGTCACAGACTACAAATTGAGGATCTTCTTTGAAGGGGCTAGCTTATCCTGGCGCTGTAGCACAAGTAAGTCCTAAGTCTGTCTAGAGTGAGCGGGGGATGTGGTAAGTCCAACATCCAATTTCTTATGGAATTCAAGAAATAAGTTGGCTCTGATGGTAGAGGGAGTTTGTTCCATGCTTTAGGAGAGTTGTGTGAGATGGCCTGGCCTAAGGATCTCTTCCTGTGTATACGAGGGATGTGTGGAAACAGGATTCCGGCAGAGCAGGGATGTCTGCATGGTTGGTGGAAGGTGATATGGCTGTGCAGGTATGCAGAGCCTAGGTTGTGTAGTACCTTGAAAGCATATAAGAGGTTTGAAATGAGCACGCTTGTATGCATGGAGCCAGTGGCGCTCCCTGAGGTGTGGTATGATGTGGGTTCTGCATGGGAGACTAAGTATGAGTATTGCTGCTGAGTTCTGGGGTGGTTTGTAGTTTTCTAGTGAGGCGAGTTGCTTTGCCATTTCAGCATAGAGGGTGTTCCAATAGTCTAATTTGCTGATGGTAGGAGGATGAGTGACAGTTTTTATGGAGTGGTTGTGGATCCACTTGAAGATATATCTCAGCATCTTCAGGGTGTAAAATCATGATGTGACAGCGCAGATGTACATGGTCATTTACAGTTTGCTATCATTGATGGTCCCCAGGTTTCTGGTATAGGTGCTGGTTGTGTGTCCGAATTTAGCTGGCCACTCGTTAAAGTGCTGTGTTGATGTTTTATTGCTTCTGTTTTGTTGGTGTCGAGTTAGAGACAGTTAGATGTCATCCATTTGGCAACATACATCATGTGGGTGGTGAACTTACTTCTTGTATTGGGGGTCTTGTCCTAGAGGGAGAGAATCAGTTTTGTGTTATCAGCATAGGAGAATATGTTGATGTTCTGGGTGCATATGATACTGAGGCAACACAAAAAGAGGATGGACGCATTGCTGAACATTGTCAAACATTCACCCCCAGTACAGAGATACGGGCCTAAATCGATTGTCCTTTTGCTCTCCATGCAATTCCAGTTTAAACCTAGCCATATGCAAATCAGTCTTTACCCTGCTCCCCATGGGAACAGTTGAGCCCGAACTGCCAAGCCAGGTCCTCTCTGGACCGGAAACAAGCATTCTGCAACCAGTTTTGCAGATGACGCTGGACAGACGGATCATGTATTTGTAGAAGAAAGTTGGGCTTGGTGATGAGCCTTGGGGCACTCCACATATGAGTTTGGGGGTGTCTGAAGACTAAGGTGCTTATTGGTAGCTAGTGTTTTAGCTGTGAAAAAGGAGCAGATCCAGCGGAGGGCGGGCCTTGGATTGTGATGTGTAGGCATCTGATGAGGATGGGGGGAGAAACGGTGTTAGATGCTGCTGAGAGGTCCAGGAGGATGAAGGCCACTGTGTCTCCTTTCTCCAGGTTCGGGCGAGGATGAGTGCCGTTTCTGTGCTGTGGTTGGGGCTGAAGCGAGATTGCATAGTATCGAGGAGATAATGGGTGCTGAGGTATTTGGTGAGGTGTCGGTTGATGAGCTTTTCTAAGACCTTGGCCGGGTAGCATAAGAAGGTGATCAGTCTGTAACTAGCAAGCGTGGTCGGGTCCGCGGAGGGTTGCTTGAGCAGGGGAGGGATGGTGGCATATTTTCAGGTGTCCACAAATGTGGCTAATTTGATGGATTTATAAACAACAAAAAGTCCCTAGGAAGGAATGAATGGAAACAATACTGAATAAGGACCCAATCAGTGCTTATTTTTAAAGACTTGTCCAGCCGGACAGCGGTCATAGATTTTACTGATATAGTAATGAAGCAAAATATCGAAAAAATACACAAAGTGGGACACAGGCCTGTGTCCCGTACAAATAACAAGGAGAGGAAAGGTTCAGGCAAAAAACGTTTGTTGCAAATGGCAGGAATAGAAAATGAACCAACAAACATTACATGGGACACCCTTATGTATCATACTTAGTATTGCTAAGACCATATAGGGTGTTTACAAGTGTCGACGGCGTTTCGATCCTATAAGCGAAATATTAGGATCATCATCAGGACAACATTGATTATGCCTGTACAGTTTAACCTGAATAGCCGTTACCATGAGTGTGGATGAGTACGTAACGGTACTTAGAGTTGTTAGGAGCTTTTAATAGAAGGGATTGTCGGGAAGACTGAGAGTTCCCATAAGGGTACGCAGAGTAGTAGAGAATTTGCACGAGTCCGTCAATGCGGGGTGCACGATCCGAAATTACGGCAATAGCCGCGAGGGGAAACCAGGATTGTGAATGTAGTCTGATTACCGGATCGTCAAGAAGGCTGGTAGTAGTCCGCGGAGTAGCGCGGTAGGATCGAAGATACGAAACTATCCGTCAATGCGGGGAGCGAGGTCCGGTGATCCGTCACTTAGTTGGAGAAATGCCCCAATCTGAAACAAATCGCCTAACTAGAAAGAAATAAAACGTTGCTTATATTTCAACTGTAAAATTTGACTTTGACACTGTCATTGTTCAAATTTCTCTAACATTGGGTTGGAGTTAGCATCAACCATGACAGGATGCACAGTTGACCAATCACATCATTGTATACTCACTACTCTATACATTGGTAAATATCTTGCTACAGGCACGAATCCATGCTTAGGAATAAAATGCTCAGTATAAAATACGTGAAAGTGTACGCAAAAATAAAAAGAAACGCAAATTCAATGTTCCAAAGCACATGCTTACAGAAACACTACTATGCATGGTGAAACCCATGTGTGTGCACCAGGGTCGGACTGACACAGAGAATATGCCTGAGAACCTAAATAAGAATGGACCCCGTTAGTGAATTAAATACCTAAAAAATGGCCCATGTTTTCAAATCGGGGAAGTTTTGAACTTGTATAGAAACTCTGTACAAGTGTTTTGCAATGTATGGAAGACTGCATGGATTTGAGCTTGCTGCATACAATGTTTGTTTTAGTATCAGGAAATCAACAGAAAATAAGCATTGGCATAGCCAACAGGTCTCGCCTTTTACACCTTATACGCGTTTAGAAATGCAGCATATTATCCAGAACGCAGTAGGCTTTTTAATGTGCCTTCGCTGAGTTTTTTGCTTTAGGCATTGAATAGCCAACTTCTAACTTGCACTGCCACTGGAACTGCAGATTAAGATAAAAATATCATATTGATCTAGAAAAGAACCACACCCTGTTGGACGCTGGTAAACACAACCAGACATGAGACACGAAATATGGATAACATTCATGTGTGTAGCAAGGAAAGGCACAGATATGCACGCCAAGTGCCACGAAGCCTGCTTGTTACGCAATGGCAGCACAGCAATGCAGTAAGAGGTAGTGTGCGAGGGTAGCATAAAAGTTGCAGAAGGGCCCGAATGTATTCTGAAAAGACATATTATCGTAATGATGCACACTGTAAGCTTTTGTCCTCAGAAACATAAGTAGTAGTATGTTGTTATAAAAAGTGACAAAGGCAACCTTCCAACACGGCCTCTCTCACTTTACATTCCCTTTTCTAAAGTAACGCCGTGTACAGTGAACAGAGAGAGCGAGTTTACAAACACTAAATGCCGATGTTTAGTGGCTGCACAGGGGACCGGTGGCTATTTAGTTTACGACAGTTTATTTTGGTCTAAGCGCCAGAGCTACAAAAGTTATAGCAAATGTAGCTTGAAATATACATCAAATAGTTTGGGAGGTTGCCAACTCGGTTCCAGTCTCTTCGTGAAGTGTTGGAGCTGGCGATTCAGAGCAATTCAGGCAACGTTTACACAGAAACAAAACACACACTTGCAAGTGTGAGCAGCAATACAGAGCTTTACAGCTAGTGGTAGGTGTTGGCCTTAAAAACATGGCATTTGGTTCCCATAGCAAGGATAGTCTAAAGGCATAAAAAAGAAAACATATGCCCGTTAGAGCCATCTGAGGCAAAATGTTTCTACCATGAACAACAGAACATTAGCGGCAAGTAGCCTGGCAGGGCAGGAGAGGGTTAAATAGTTTGTGGGGTACCTAAAAAGAGAATTCATTTAAAAGAAAAGATCTCAACGCACCATACGAACCTTGTCATTTTGTAAAGTTTAAATAAAAAATGTATTTATAGCGCTGCTCGTTTGCGTAAAAGGTACTGTATGGTGATCATATGGGTGGATACTTAAGTTTTTACCAGAAGAACAGTATTCTATGACATAATATCTATATGTTTTGCATGTCTTGATCATTTTTATTTGCCTTTTTGGTCCATAGTATTAGCTTCTTTCCACGAATCCATGTCATGTGCAAACTTGTTTGCACCGCCGATTCAATGTTGCCCTTCATCTAAAACAGCGTAATTGGTCAGTGGCATAATAGAACTTGAAGCCCCCCCCCCCCCCCCCTGCAAAGTACATGCAAGACCCCTTCCCCCCCACCCCCTGCTCCGGGCTCAAGCACAGAGCTCTCAGGCCAGTGACCAGCCAGTGCCGCAGGGGTCCCCAGAGCTCGGGCTCCCCCCGCACTGTGGGGGCTGCGGGGCTTTTCTTACGCCACTGTAATTGGTATGAAGCAATTAGACACCTCCTGACCGGAAGCTGACTCAGCATTGACTCATATACCTCAGAATGTGATGTCAAATTAGAACTGCTAACAGCCGCGCTCAGAATATCCAGAAGAGAAAGCTTTGAAAGAGGCAAAAGAAATCGATTACATGAATTGCGGCTCTAATAGAAAAAAAATAAAAGCATTTTTTTTCCAATGTAACTCTAAAATTTAAAAGCCAAAAGGCATACAGTTTGCAAATGAAGAAAGTACATTAATTTCTTTACATGAATAAAATACATGTATAGGGGGATTGAGGAAAGCATTAAACATATTGCCACCTACTGCCTTGCAAACATGAAGTATTTCTAGTTATAGTAAAGTACACCATAAATATGTTTGACATGTAAAAATGTACTCTAAAACCAAATAATGCGTGGTGATCGTGAAGCGGGCGCCACGTTGTGGATGAAAACAAAACACAACCATTGATGAGATTAACAAAATGTGTACTAAAACCAGATAAAGCGCGGCGATCGTGAAGTGGACACCGCGTTGAAAATGAAAAAACATGATCACTGAAGAGAAGTACTCAGTCCAATTTAAAACAATTCAGCGCATGAAGTAAACACAAACACTTATCATTACACGAGCAGTGGCAGGCCAAGAAATAAGAGTGCTCCGAAAGCATGAAGAGTAGGAGCACAAGTAACAGAGGCAGTCTGTATGGGAGGTTACCAAGTGCAAATGAAAGGACTAGTAAGGCATTTCAACAATCAAAAGCCAGAATTTATGAAGGACAGTAAGAGGAGCCAATAGAAAAGATGGGAGGTCCTTGAAGTCCATATTCTGGATACAGCATGCCTCGCAGAGCATGCGCTGCCTAGGCTCGACCTAAAAATTGGCCCTAGCAGACCGTAAAACAGGCTCACTGCCCAAAAACGGCTCGAATCTTTTGTGTACTGTTAGAAATTGAGTTTCTGGTTGGTTACGGAATGCACCTAAGCCGGGGAAAACTTCCCTCTCTAATCAGAGTAAGGGAGTCACACCCATGATAACCCCGGCTCACCCCTTGGTAGCCTAGCAGTGCAGTCAGATTTATCCCAGAGGCAATGTGTAAAGCATTTGCGCAACACACACACACACACCAGTGACGCAACAAATACATCACAAAAGAGACTCCACAGAGTAGTATATAACAATATCTCATATGTTGTATATAACATTTGGACCACAATCACATAAATCACACGGCCAACTAGGCAATAGTCATAACATCACAGGTAGTGCAATAAGTAAATACTTATAGGTTGCATATGTCATGAAAACACCATCACTCTACATAATATGCAGACCCTGAAATGATACTCGTTATCCTGTCATTACCTGGCCTAAAAGGACATAAATCATAACCTCAGGGCATAAAATGCAGGTAAAGGTAATAAATCACATGGATCCTCGTGTGTCACCACGTATCACCCTCAGTACTTGTTAACACTATAACCACAGAAGCAACAAAAACCACATACAGGCAGGATCCCTTGCACTCCTACTAGCGGGGTTACGGCAATCCTCGTGAGTCTGGCTGCCACGGAACAGATGGCTTGCTGATCTAACACAAAGGCAGCAGGAGCACCTGCACACCTTCTACCAGGAATACGGTAATGTAGGTAGTTTTCCTAATATGTGGCAAGTTTCCAATCAGGGCCTCCCTCGAAGACTCCTCTAGTAATGCCACCATCAAGAAATAAAGGCCCCCAATGTATATGTTCCTCCGCGTTACACACATCCCATGAGAGAAGGGGCAAAACCAACTGCAGATCAAATGTGGGGAGACCTCGCCCAGACCTCCCCACGCTTACTTCACCACTGCAGCTGCCCACAAACGTGTGGTGCAGCTATTGAACACACACTGCAGTCCTCTTCTAGGTAGGACTTCAGGGTGAGGGGGGATGCTCTTGTAGGCATGCGGCAACCTCGTGGTCCACAGGGCATGAGCACCCTCCTGGCATCTAGGTGAGGCAGCACTGAAATTCCTTCCTCAGAGCTGCGGGGGTCGGTAGCTGGCGTTCGGTTTCCCCACGGTTTCCCCACGAGGTTGGCCAGTCAGCCACACTGCAACAGCTGTGCTCCTTGTTACCACAGCAATGGGAGGGCCGTACTAGCAAGGCCCTCCTCGGTGCTCATGGGAAGGGTTCTCCGTCCAGGCAGGGCATCAGGCCTCCGACCAGCGCAATTGGTAAACCTAAGGAGCACCCAACATGCTCTGGTCCTGTGAATAACACCAGCACATGGGGCGACAAACAGCGCTCCCCACGCACTGTTTACACAGCAGAGAGCAGACAGTCACGGCTCCCAGTTGCAATACACGCCAGCCGGCGGATCGGGCAGAATTCCCAGTGCTGCCCACTTCAAAGAAGTGCCCACCACACAATACTGTTTTGGCACCAGATGAGGCAGAAGAAACCGGAAGTGCTCACCACACACTTCTTTCTTAGCACAGGTTGGGACCAACAAGGGGGAAATCCACAGGCCTCCAAATGAACAGAGGTAGGGAGGGAAGAAGACAACCAGCCCCTGGAGAACAACTGGGGGGCATGAGAGCAGAGAGGCGGTCAGCAAGCCAGCACACTGGTTCTTTCAGCAAAGTGTCAGTGTCTCTAGCAGGTCAGCATAACAAACCAAGCCAGTCCAAGGGCAGTTTTTCCTGGCAGCACATAAATCCTCTGGTGCAGTATGTAGAGCCAGCAGCATCTGGTCACAAGTCCCACGCAGTGTCTAAAAACATGGGGTCACAGCCCCTGCACTAATGCTCACAAAGTCTTTGTTCTGGAGGTAACTTCAAAACAACTTTATAAGTGCAAAACACCCCTATTCAATCCCAGGCCTGGCTCCTGGCACACTACAGGGGGGTGGAGACAGCATTGTGAAAGGCAGGCACGGCCCGATTCAGGTGCAGATGACAACTCCTCCCACCATCCTAGCCCAGGAAGATTCATCAGGATATGCGGGGCACACCTCAGCTCCCTCTGTGTCAAGAGTGAAGGCAAAAAACAGGCCCCTGTCAGTCGAAACCAGCCATTGATTGGAGTCAGGCTGCAAAGCACAGTGTCTAAGCACACAGAAATGCCCGCATTATAGATGTGGCATTTCTAAAATAGTTATCAAAAATCCGCTTTCACCAATGAGCAGGATGTATCCCCACCATACCAAACAAGGAAATGCTACCCCTATGATATCGGAAATTCACACTGAAACACATATCAGGTAATTCCCAGTGCAAACCTATGGGAGGCGCAGCCTCACAACAGCGCGAAACCAAATAGGCTGTTTGTCACTACCAGGACGTGCCACACAAATAAAAGGCATATGTCCTAACTTCTATTTACACAGCACCCTGCCTATAGGGCTACCTAGGGCCTACCTTAGAGGGGAGCTATACATAGTAAAAGGGGAGTTCCAGACTTGGGAAGCACTTTAAATGCCAAGTCAGTGTGGCAGTAAACTGCACATGCAGGCCCTGCAGTGGCAGAGGCCTGAGACAGGTTTGAAAGGCTACTTCTGTGGGTGGTGCAAGCAGCGCTGCCGACCCACTAGTAGCATTTAATTTACAGGCCCTGGGTATATAGAATACCACTGTACAAGGGACTAACAGGTAAATTAAATATGCCAAACAAGTGTAAACTAATCATCCAATGTTTAAAGGCGAGAGCACATGCACTTTGGCACTGATCAGCACTGGTAAAGTGCCTAGAGTCATAATTCCAACAAAAACAGGCCAGAAAAAAATACAGGAGGAAGGCAAAATGTTTTGGGATAACCCTGTAAAAAGGGCCAGGTCTAACATGTAAACGACAACCCAAGCATGTTTACAGAAAAACAATAAAGTGCACAGGAATACACAAACATGGATGTTTGCGTGTGTCTGTGTGTAAATAAATAGGCGTCTATGCAATAGCATGTCTGGAATAAAAGATGTTAAACTGGTGTGTTTGTGTACAGGAGTGGGAATCTGTGTACAGAATCAATCGCACATCTGTTCAAAATCACTGTAAGCACTGTAGCACAAGTGTGTGCGGAAATAATGGTGTATCGAAACAAATGTGTCTACCACCAACCGAGCGAGTGTGTGGGTGTACGCAAACGCTGGGGTATGTGCAGAACAACACTCGCTAAAATAAACGAGTTAAAGCTATTGGCATTGTAAATGACAATGCCAATAGGCATTGTTATTTGCAATGTCAATAGCTCAAACTCGCGTAAATGCGAGACCTAATGCATTGCAAATGCTTGTTGTAATAAAGGAAAGAGGTCTTCAATATTATAATATAGTTTCAAAATAGGATTTCAAAAAAACAAATGTAATTTAAAATACCGGTAACTCACTCAATGGTTCCTACTTGGGCATACGTCTGTATTTCTAAAGAATCAATAAATGGGGGAGCAGTTATTTGGGTTTTCTGATCGAACATAAATAAACCCACCCTAGCCACGGACACGCTACTGCAAAGTCGACGACTTCATCTGGGAGACGGTCGTTGCTGGCCGGGAGCTGCCTCAGGCAGTCAACAGAAAACATGCACCCTTATTATCAGTAGTTTCAAAATAAAGGTCACTGCTTTATATATTTTCACCCCCCAAAAATGCCCAGAAAAAACTGATTTCCTCTAGTTTCATATGTCTCCTAAAAAATGAGTCATGTCCTGGCTTTGACGCGCTCCCATTTAACCATAAGAAAAGGAGACACAGATCCATTGTCTTGGCAGGACGGCCGATCACCTCACCACAGGAATATAATGACTACCGCCAAACAGTGCACTGTGATAAGTAAGCAGTAAGAGTCATTAATGCTGTGCGCCCTCCATTTCTGACAAGAACGATTTTTAAATATCTGGAAAACATAATCGCGGCGAAAGTGATCGCGAGGGTGCCCGCGAGCTATGCGGCTGCACCACGAAAGTGAAAGTAATCGTGAGGGTGCCCGCGAGCGCAGCAGATCATAAGTGAAAGCAAACAAGTGGTTGCAGGACTCCAAATGGTGCGCGCGCCCGGACGGGTCACATGCACTGTAGTTGGAGGCCTGCAAAGCCACTGTTTGCACTTCCAAAACGCGCTTACTATAAGTCTCGCCAGAGCAGCGCTAAAGTGCTGGTCAGGCGAGACCTAATGAGTAGCATCAGTGTGTATACAGTAACACAAGCATGTGCAGTGACACACGTATGTGCGGGTACACAAGACTATGTATAGTAAAACATAATGTTAACAATACAGTAACAAAATATTGCAGTCATATTCAGAAACACATGTACAGCTCCCCTCCCCCTCCCCTATACTGTAGCGAACTCTAAACAAGCGCTAAGAATGACAACAGGCTACGGGGATGCTGCCTGCGAGATGGATGGACACGTCCCGTTTCACTGGTGTCAAGAAACAAAAAAAGAGAACAATTCAACCGACGCCTTGAAAACGGAGCCGAACAGAACTCTGAGAGGCAACTCTTTAGAAAAGGAAACCGTGGAAGTTCATTTTCTACACAGCAGCACTTTTGATATAAACTGTTCGTGGGGTGGTTCTGCTGCGGACATACCTGCAGTCTGTGCCGTCGGGGCTGTTGTGTAGAGGTTTGTGTGAGTTGCGTCTGTCTGCCTGCTGGGTGTTGTCCCCCTGTTGCCATCCCCCCAGCCCCCCGTGAGCTCTGCAAAACACAGGAACGAAACTGAAAGTGTCTGCGAACTCCTGGAAATCAGCTGATCCGCGCGTTTATTATAAGTGAAAAAGCAGCGCTGCTCCCACGTGAACCCCTCGGGAAACGCCATCCTGGCTTCCTGTGCGCTTCATTTTAGCATCTTTGTTTAGATTCATGCAAGCATTCGCTTACTTCTTTTACTCTGAAGAGTACAAAGTTAGGGGGAGGGCTCAAAATAAAGAGACACACTCATTGCTACAAACCACAAGTACGACATCTATCTTCAAATAAATATTTTTAGTTTATCAAATTCCTCGAAGGTTCAATGTTTCTAGGTAGTCCCTTCACAAATTGTTTCGCATGTGCAGCGCAGAACATGCCCAGTTCAGCGCTGTTTACGTAAAATCAACCACGGCCTGTGTTGTCGGCGAAAAGTCAGTATTCACGAAAGGGACACAGGATATTGGGTAAGTAGGTAATGCATACAGGCCACGAGGGCAGCATTGTTACCCTCACAACGTACGTCACATAGAGGAAAACAACATCTTCGAACACAGCTGCGGCGGAAATGCCCACGCGGCAATGCGCATGGGCAAAGGATAGAAATTCGGACCCCTCCCCCTCGGTTCTCTCTGGACCTACGCCCTTCTCGAATGCCATGGGCTGAGGACATCTAGGTTCTTTCTCATCCCTCTCTAATTTATTTATTTATTTATATTATGCGTTTTTATATAGCGCGGACTTTTCCCGAAGGTGTGAGAGCGCTTCACAATAGGAACAGTACTGATACATGAGGATAAAATTACAAGTGAGCATGTTACAAAAGCAAACGTTACCTTACATGAGGCAATAGTGGCATTTGTGCAAGTATCAAGGGCAAACAAAATACAAGAGGTAGCAAACGATACGTTACAGAAGGAACAAGGATTTACAATGCAATGGTCTCGGCATTGTTAAAGTCAGAGCTATTGGCATTGCTCATGCCATTATTTTTGTTTATGTTTTTGTTTTTAAAACATTTAAAGAAACGGCATTGTTATTTACAATGTCAATAGCTTAATCACTGTCAAATGTGGGACCTATTGCATTTGCACCCACACACAGAGCCACACACACAAAGCCACTCACACACACAGAGCCACCCACAGAGCCACTCACATAGAGCAACCCACACACAAATAGAGCCACCCACAGAGCCATCTACACACACACACGCAGTAGCCCACTGACCTATTTACATTATGTGCACTTTGTGATCTGCATGGTACATGTTCTTTGCTGCAGGCACATTAACCCTAAGGGCTACCTTTCCAGGAGTCAAAACTTCCACTAGACAAAACTCCGATCTCTCTCTTGGAAGAACATTAAATACCAGAGTCATCATGACATTTTTATTGTTGCCGAAAATTGCTGGAGGCCTGAAAGGAGGCAGCAAGCTCTTTTAAAACCTTAATTTACTTGCAAACATAATGTCTCCACCCAAAGTCAGCGCCCGGTCACACCGGTTGCACTGCCCTAGAGCTGGCCCTTCTCAAGGGTCCTGTGACCTCAGTGACAGAGTCACTGTTGTTCTTGGCTGTGCTGCTTCATAGGCCTGCTGGCACGACTGGAGGTGAACTTCAGTATGGATTGTGGTGGACAAACCTTGAAGGTTAACCCAGACTTGCCAGTGCTAGGGTCCACCTGCTGGTGCTAAGACACCAGTGCTTCTAAGGTCTTGCGCAGCCTTCTAAGGTCTAGCATGGGATTGTGCTCTCTCAGGAGAGTCGTCTGGTGGACTGGTTATTAAGGCTGAACCTGGTTCCCCAGTTCCAAATTCAGCAGCTCTGGCCATAATGCCACATAGTCTCTCCCGCTGAACACCATACTGTCCCACTGAGAAAAACTCACACTGCCTTCAACTACAACCCAATTGCTGCCGGCTATAAACACCTGGATGAGGCTTAATTTAAATGACGCAATAGACAAGAGCAATATGCGGCCTACAAAAAAAAGTAACATCATCCTGTAAAAAGCAAACACTCATAGGGGAATGCAAAATTTAGCAAACCATGTGAAATTCAATCAGGAACAACACTGTTACCTTAACGCTTTTACACTCACTATTCAGAAATCAGTGAGTGCTTTTGCCTGAAAGGGTCCTTGAATGGTCCCTTTTCAATGTCCACTGCTGATATCCTTACAAAACGTTAGCAGTATGGTAAAAAGACCACATCCCTGGACTCAGAGCCGCAGTACACATTTTGTTTTCCAATCCACACTTTGCAGTACCTCCAGGATTAGTGCACTCGTTGCAAGCCCCAGGAAAACAAAGACAAGAAAAAAAAATAGCGCTTCACTGGCAAACTCTGTAAAAGTGGAGCTAATGTGTTTGGGTGTGAATAAAATCAATCTGGCCAGTTTGCTACCACTGTCTTACTTTATTTAGTTATTTTTCATATTTTTAACCTTTTATTCCAGATGCTGCACCTTAGAATTAAAATACGACATTTCCAGCAAAAATGATGGATCCATTTCACAGGGGAGCAAATAAAAGAAAGTAGAGGAAAGAGAGTGAGAACCCCATCTTGAAGTCAAGGTTTTCAGTAAGAGAAGAACTGCTAGACAGAAAGAGTGGGAAGAATGAAAGAGTGGGGGGGGGGGGGCAGCTGAAGCGGCAGAGCAGAAGCGGACACTGTATTTTTCTTCTCTGATAGTCAATATTCCTATTTCAATTGTGGGAGAAGACGTGCACGCGCCCCCAGTAATAGTACTCATGTCTGCATGTCGCTGTCATAACCAATATGTTAGACAGGGGTGTACAGCGTGCTCCCTGTTAGAGTAGCGCCAGTGCACGAGCGCTCCTTGCATACTAAACACCAAGACATAACTCATGACGGACTACATGCATGCAATGTTATTTTATGATGAATGGCTGCAGCCAGTGAAAACGTATCACACGCATCGTGGTGCTCACGCGCAGAGCCCGTGTTTGCAGGCCACATATGATGGAAGTGAAGGACAGGTGTTTAAGTCCCAGTCTCGACCTCCCCACCCCCTCCAGGCTTGAGGTCGCGGGACACTGGATTACTGAGATGGGGATCGCCTATCAACCTTACCTCTCTAGGGTACGCCCCCCCTTGCCGGTAGCCGCGATCCTCGCGCCTATGCTTGGAGCCCCCAGCCTGTGCATTCTTAAAGGGGCGATGCCCGATGCGCCGGTGGGCCCCACTGTAGTGCACGGAATTTAATAGCAGATGATGAACCTAAATCACAGCGAAATCTCATAATTTGAAATGGGGCAACACAAGACTATTATTTGCACATGCTCTCCTGCTAGCCCCGTCATATATCTCTGGCCGGAAAAGTGTTAGACAAATGTTGTTGAGCACTGCATTTTCAGAAGAAGAGGTGATATACAAGCTTGGCGGCCTGTCCCGGAATCTCGCAGCAAAGTCAGGCATCCACCGCTGTAGACCTTGGCAGGAAGGAGCCTCGGTAGCTTATGTTTTGAGTTCGGGTGATGTTCATGACGCCATGAACACCACCGCCTTTCTCCGAGGTCAAGCAGAAATGCCTCGGAGAAACGCAGTGGCATTTTCGGAATGGGGGGCGTGTTTTTCTTTCTCTCCTCTTCCCATTGGCTGGAATGTTTACACTCCAGAGGAGAGAAAGAAAGTAAAAAACACGCCCCCGAATCTGAAAAAGACGGGGCTTAAACGGACAGACGCCCCTCTCCTCCAATGGCTGGCCTCCGTTTAGGAAGCCAGCCAATAGAGAAGAGGGACTGGTTCAAGCCCGTATTAAAAAACGTTAAATCTCGCGAGCGAGACTGCGCAAGCGCAGCCTTCGCTATCGAGACCTAAAAAGTGACATGTGTGCATGTTACAAAAGCGTGCAAAGTACAAGTAGAGGTATAATACTGCACTAAATGGCAACTGGCAGAAAAGTGTCTCAACTCTGCCATGGCAGGAACAGAGTAGCAAGAGCAGGGATCTCAGCGGTAGCCTAGTAGGAGCTGTAAGTTGCAACTTTATTTAAAGGTGACAGACTGTCACCTTTAAGTAAAGCTGTGTGATCCTGACCAATTACTTTTTTCATGTGCGTAACATTCAATACTTGAATCAAATGTGAGTGCTCAGAAGACGGGTCTGTCTGTATGAAGCGCTCTAAGAATTCTAAGAATTAGTGGACATTTTCATTTACATTAATTGTTGGCAGTCATCGTGTCATGCGATTTTTATCCGGCCTGTTTTACCGGTGGAAAAATCTAGTCAAGTTTTTAAACACCAGGAAAAAATGCGCGTATAAAAACCTAGGAATTAATAATCAGGCGGCACAAAATTAACAAAAATAAAGCACGCCTTCATTTCAATGCCATGGCAAGGGTGATGTGGGTCCTAATACAAGCGAGAGACGTGCCCCTCATAACCCCAGAGGTTGGCTTTAAAACGGCTATGCCTGGGGTGAAGTGAGCCGCCCGCGGCCCTGCACACTGCTGTCAGCTCACCCGGTGCCCAGTGACATCTGGCTATGGCAAAAGGTGGTGCTGTGGTCGAGATGGCTGCCAGGCTGCGATTTGTTAGTGGTTGTCATTATATAATTTTTTTTTCTTTCAGTTTTAAATTGCGCAAACTCGACTCAAAGATATTGGAGCGCTTTACATGAGCACCAGTTACATTGCACAAGGACACGTTCATTTCTAGCTCGAGCCTTGGCAGTGCATGCGCTGTTCTGTGAGGCATGCTGTATTTGAGTATAGATTTGAAGCCCTCCCCACTTTCTGGTCATATTTTCCACTGACTTGTGTCATTGTCCTTGGTAAATGCTGGCTTCTGATTCGTGAACAGGCTTGTTAGTTGCTCCTTAGTATCGCCTTGTCTTAATTTGTAACCTCCCATGAGGACTGGCCATTTTACTTCTGTTGTTACACCGTCTTCTTTAGTCTGTAAGCACTATTTTTAGGTCTCGGCCTGACGTAGGCAACGCATGCGCTGTTTTGTCATACGAGGCTTCTTGGAATCGATACGATTCCAGAAGCCTCCTCCCAGCTCTGCTTTAAGTTTTGATTCGTTCGTGTCCTTTTACGTCACAAATTATGCCAAAGGCAGTGCAATGATTGCACTGAAGGCATGCCACTCGCTGATTGTTGCCACCCTGTCTCCTTTAATCCACGCCCTGCGGGATTGGATCTCTCACCAGCGGCGTGACACAGTAGGTTTATTGTAAGCTTGCTGCACTTTTTTTTTTTAAGACATCGCATGCGTTTGTTATAGCGTGCAGCTTCAACTAGCCGTTTCGCTTGCTGTAAGCCTTACTTCACGGCACTTTGTTTTCCGGCGGTTTTCCTTATGTTTCAAGCTAATAAGTAAGTGTTAGATTGAATATGAGGACTCATGGAGAGAGCATGCCAAGCAGTAGGTGAATTTATGGTTCGTGAACACAACTCAGGTTGCAAAGTAAAAGATGTTCCTGGTCTGCTCAGTTTTCAGTGTGACTTATCAGTTGCGAATTCATCACACACCTGAAGCTGCAATACCCAGAGATAAACTGTACCTTTTATGAAAATGCTCAAAGTCAATGCATGCATTGTCCAGAAGCAGTGTGGTTCCATATCTGAAATAAGTGTTTGAAATTGACAAAGGGGCAGAAGACAACTTCAGGTGTAGTTCAGTTTGCGTCTACGGTGAAGTACTCCTCTGCTGCTAGTATTGCGCTTTGTGTGTTAACCAGTGGGTGTGTTTGCGTAATTGGGTGTGGTGATGGCTGAGTGAATACATTGCTGCTTGTGTACTCACTCTCTAATCACTCTCTACTCACTCTCTACTACTCTCTACTACTCACTCTCTACTACTCACTCTACTACTCACTCTCTACTACTCTCTACTCTCTACTACATACTCTCTACTACTCTCTACTACTCACTCTACTACTCACTTTCTACTACTCTCTCTTGAATACTCTCTCTCTAATACTCTCTCTACTACTCACTCTACTACCTACTCTCTACTACTCACTCTATACTACTCACTATCTACTACTCACTCTCTACTACACTCTACTCTACTACTCACTCTCTACTACACTCTACACTCTACTCTCTACTACTCTCTCTATACCACTCTCTACTACTCACTCTACTACTCACTCTCTACTACACTCTACTCTCTACTACTCACTCTCTAACACTCTCTACTACTCACTCTCTACTACTCTGTCTACTACTCTCTACTACTCACACTACTACTCACTCTCTACTAATCACTCTACTACTCACTCTCTACTACATTCTACTCTACTATTCACTCTCTACCACTCTCTACTACTCACTCTCTACTACTCTCTACAACTCACTCTACTACTCCCTCTACTCTCTACTACTCACTCTCCACTACTCACTCTCCACTACTCACTCTCTACTACACTCTCTACTACACTCTCTACTACTCACTCTCTACTACACTCTACTCTCTACTACTCACTCTCTACCACTCACTCTCTACTACTCATTCTCTACTACTCTCTACTACTCTCTCAACTACTCTCTACTACTGACTCTCTACCACTCTCTACTACTCACTCTCTACTACTCACTCTTCACTACTCACTCTCTACTACACTCTCTACACTACTCTCTCTACTACTCTCTGCTCTCTAGTCACTCTACTACTCACTCTCTACTACACACTCTCTACTACACACGCTCTACTACTCTCTCTCTACTACACACTCTCTACTACTCACTCTCTACTACTCACTCTCTACTACTCACTCTCTACTCTACCTCTCTCTCTACCTCTCTCTCTACCGCCCTCTACCTCTCTACCTCTCTCTTTACCTCTCTACCTCTCTCTCTACCTCTCTACCCCTCCCTCTCTACCTCTCTCTACCTCTCTACCCCTCTCTACCTCTACCTCTCTACACGCACACATATGCACATATATATGTATATATATGCATATATATGTATGTGTATATATATACATACATACATACATACATATATAAACATATATATACATCTGCATATCTATATAAATACAAATATAAATGCATGCATACATATACATATATGCATACATATGCATGTTATGTACATGGAAGTTTGAAAAACACTAATAAAAGTTAACCTAAAAAGCCACCTAATTACAAACAGAATTGCTTTAACTTAAACGAGGGCGAGACCTATTGCATTTTCAATGCTTGTTATAAAACTGGCTTTACTTTTGAAAACTTGTGGTCACGGGGTCACGCAGGAAGCATGCAAATTCTGGACATACAATTCAGTTGCATGGACTACTCCCAGGATTTAGCAATATTAGTCACGGTTCATTTAAGGTTGATTTTGTGTCCATAGATTATGCACTGAAGTGCGGACTATGGACAATTTGGACGAATGGATGGATGCTATTCATTTCTAGGGGAAAACCCAGAGCGGTTGGTCACCAGGAACTGCAAGCTTGCCAAGCGAACCTACTCTATCTACAGTTCATTCACCACTTCAGACAAAGACCACTTATACCTCTCAATCTTACTTTCTATATTATACAGCTCTCACCCCTATCTATTCACCATACCACATAATTCCACTACATAAATACAGTACACACCACTCAATTCCACCCCACTCAAATTCCACAACAATTCCAATTCAAACCACTTAATTCCACTACAAAGAACAAAAATAAGAAAAAACACAATTATTTGCAACGCCAATAGCTCCAACTTTCACAAATGCGAGACCGATTGCATTGCTAATGCTTGTCTTTAATGAATTTCTCCTACTGCAGGCACAACATGTTTTCCTGCAGCATTCAGCGCACCATGCGCGCTTTCACTTTCCAAGCAGCCCGGGACATGAAATGAAATAGGTCTTGCATTTACAAGAGTTTTAGCTATTGTCATTGTAAATGACAATGCCTTTTATTTATGTGTTAATTATCAAAACAGATAAATAAAAGGCCTTGCATCTTAAGGGCCCCTCTCATTTGAAGTCGCTTTTTCAATGGTAAGTTCGGGGAAAACAACTGAGATCCCTTCTCCTATAAAAAACTCTTGATCCCCAGATGTCATAGGACTAGATGGGGTGGCCACTCCTTTTTGGTAGCAGCTGCCAAAGTATGGAATTCCCTACCAAACTATATCTCAGATGCGGACTCCTTCTTGGCCTTTAAAAACATCTGAAAACCTGGCTCTTTACGTCTTAGTTTCCTGTCTGATTGGCCTCCTGTACTCTGTTGGTCCTCTTGTTCTGCTATAGCGCCTTGACACCTTTGGGTATCAGTGCACTTTACAAGTACTATCCTATCCTATCCTATCCATTGTCATTTACAATGCCAATAGCTTAAACTCTTTCAAAGGTGAGACGCACTGCAAATGCTTGTTTTTTTTTGGGGGGGGGGGCACGGAGAGATTAAGTGATTTGCCCAGAATCACAGGATGTTGAGCCGACGCCGACACTCAAACCTGGTTCAACAGCTTCAAAGTCAGCAGCTTTGATGCACTGTAACAAAAATATTAACAAGTAAGGGCTTAACTACTGTGTTATGTAATCACTTATGTTGAGTGTATGAATGAAAGTAGGTAAGTACCTATGGTGACGAATTCTCCAAGCTAGCATATGGGCAGGTCCTATAAAGGTGGTGGGCATGGTCACCCAGTTAAAAAAAAAAAGTCTAAAGTCAAAATAATTCAGAGTGAGGACGCCGAACAAAGAGGCGGGCCCACTCATTCATATGTAAGTTATCAGTCCAGGGACGCATCATAGTACCTTGCACAGGCCTGAATTGGCTTACTTCTCTTCTTGTGGTGCCCAAGGAGGGGCAGGGGCACACTCACATATTTCTCCAGTGTCATATAGGGGCTGCAGAGCATGCAGCAGATCCCCTACAGTGCATATGGTAAACTGACCCTTAGTCTCCTGAGGCCTTGAAAGGATGACCCTGGGAGGGCTATTTTATGATTTCAAGCACTCCTACAGGTGAAGCTTTTGTTCTTGGACTCAGGAGTGTGGGGGCCTTTGTGGTTGATCCTGTGACTGCATGATGTGGCCTGTAGGAAGTAAAAAAGACTCTGCCACACGGTTTTGACGTCCTTATGCTTTATTGGCATCATTGATGTTGATCAGTGAACAGTTATCATTGTAATGAATGCTGCTGGTTTTAGTGCGGTTCTTACTGATTTTAATGCTCTTATAAGGTTCACAAATGACACATGGCTGACTCTATTAATATGGCGGCACCCTGACAAAGCCAGTAGGCCAGCCTCATATATATACTGACACCCCTTATAATGTGAAACATTAAGAAAAGATAACATGGTTATTTTTAATGTGGTGACCCTTTGACAAAGCTAATAGGCCTACCTTATTTAAAGTGACATCCCCATATAGTGTGATGTTGCCTCTGGTATAGATGGGGAGGTTTCATGATTATGGATTTCAGGACTCACTAGGGGTGTAATGTGATATGAGGGTGTCGCCAAAGGTACTTCCATCGACCTGCATGTATATATTTGTAATTTAATGTGTTGTATGTAGTGAAGTGTGTGTAATAAAAGTACTTTTTCTTTTTGAAAGAAAAAACACTGACTGGGCAATAATTTGATTGAGTGTTGCTGTTGCCTGCCAGTGAATTGGTATTGCTAGCCCACACACCTCACCTGAGTAGGGCTAAGACAGCTCCGCTTCGCTACCCTGAGAACCTCAAGTGCTACAGTGTGGTACTTGATTACTAGTAATAAGACATTTGTGAACCTATTACTTGTAAAGGACTTGCATCCTTCACGAATAGTAGCCCAATTTCCTCTAACACATATTTAGCACCTCACTAGACCCCTCCCACTGGTCGTCCTCAGCCATAACTTCAATAGTCTCGCCTTTGGGAGCATCTGCTATAGTTGTCCTCAGTAGCATCCTCTACCAATTCCACACATCACCAAGGAATGGTAACTCCCAATTTTAAAAGACAGAGTTCATTCCCTCAGTATTTGCCCCTTGTTTTCATCAGTTAGATTGGTCCAGATATTGAGAAGAGGTGCTGCTGCCTTCTCTGGCCAGCTCAGGTTGCTATCTGGGCATCCAAGAACTGGGATGGCTCCACTTCGCACGCATAAAAGGAAGAACCTGCAGAAGAGGGCTGCAGTCATAGATAGACTGGTGTATTGGGATTGCATGCTCCAGGGAAATCACCCCTAATTCCAGTAATGAGAGAAGAATTAAGGATTGTTTAAAAACAAATGTACAGCATGGACTATTGGAAGACTCTACATTGCCCACACCAAATCCAGAGCTAACTTGGTTCATTATCATTCAGCACCTAAACAGCAACAAGAACCGCAGCAGCTGGCTGTGATGTTTCAGAATCGCTGACAACGGATTCTCAAACGACCAACCAGCAAATCTCACCCACTTTTCATCTAACAAAGCAACAATTCTGGGCTACACCCTGGTCAATATTTTGCTTTTATTATTTCTTTAAGACTTTCAAATTAGAAAAAATATTTGGAAGCAATGCCACAGCTCTTTATAATAGTAAGCGTTGCTGCCCCCCTACCATAATGCGCAATACTACAGCAGAGAATTAAAAAAGATTCAAATGGATCAGCTCATCACACGGCCTGTTTGACGATGCACATTGTCTGATCTCTCAACTGGCCATCTCTGGCTGAGGGCTAGGGTTATAGATTCTCAATGAGGGCTGTAGAGTTTGGATGATTGTGGTCTTCTAGGTGGAAGTTGAGGTCTATGAGAAGAAGAGAAGTTGCTTTAGTCAATGATGTGGGATGTGATGAAGTCTGTGATGTCGCTAGCGAAGTTGGTGCGTGGTCCTGGATGTTTGTAGACAAGGATGCCACACAGGGTGAAGTTGGCTGTGACATATAGCTTATGGTAAGGTTCTCTGTAGCTGGCGGCGCGGTCTGTGGAGGTGGATGAGTTGATGATGTCCTTGAAATGATGGCAAATCCGCCTCTGAGCTTCTGCTTATGGTCCTGCCTAGCGATTGTAGGAGGGTGGAATCCGACTACATGGTTGCCCCTACTTTTTTCCTGGTGTTTGAATGGTTTTTGACTAGTCTGGCTGGGATCCTGCTATCCAGGACCCCAGCCTATCCGCTTACTCCCTTAAATGACTGGTGTGCATATTAGATGCACTAGTGACTGTGGTACCTTATGAGCCCCTAGTATATGGTACCCTAGGTACCAAGGGCATAGGTACTTCACAGGCCTACCAGGGGCTGAAGCATGTATAATGCCACCCCTGGGAAGCAGACTAAATCTGACACCACATACCTGCTACTGCAGCCTGGGTGAGGTAGTGTTAGCACTCCTCACTGAGGTATAGGTTCCTATATCTCACCATACACACACATATAAACCTATCAGTCACCCCTAAGGCAGGCCCTAGCAATCCTGAGGGCAGGGTGCTTGGTTTACAATGTGAGGGGGTGCCTCTGCATGAGCATGGCCCCTCTGTAGCTGGCAGAGTCTATTCTCTGTGGCTGTTTGTGGATGCGGTTAAACCATATCCTCTTAAGTGCATTATAACCTACCGGAAAAATGCTAACTTTGGAATGACTGCATCAAAACATGTCGTGTTTGGTGTCAAACAACTTGGAATCATACCCCCACACCAGTAACTGGTGTGGGAGAATGATCCCACCCTTCTAGAGGGGACGACATGTACCCACTGTGGAAACACGGTAGAAATCTGAAAGAGTCCTGGCATCACAAAATGGATGCCATCAGCACAGACACTGAGCTGCCCTCCTGCTGCTGACTGAAACTCACAGTGGAGGAGGCCCAACAATAGGCATCCTGTCACAGGGAGGTGGCACCCCCTTCCAGACAGGATTTAGTGTATTGGGGCTGGGTGGGTGTACTCCTAGAGTGCTTTCAAGTCCTGCACTGGGGGAGCAGTAGGCTCCTCTGTGCATATGGCAGCTCAAACCGGTTCAGGGGCTACCTGTCCCTGCTCTGGCACAAAACTGGACAAAGGGAAGTGGGTGTAACCACCCCTACCCTGACCCTCCCAAAGGAGTGGTCATAAAGCTAGTCCCTCCCTTTCTTTTAGTATAAGATAAGGAACCCTTGCCATTGCAAACTAGATATCCCTGGATGACGCTTTACAAAAAGAATCCTGGCCCTTCGATGTTCCACTACCTTTGGAAGACGGAAGAATCTCCCTTGGCGTCAAGGAGTGACTCCCCTGCTTGGCAGGCATCAAAAACTCTAATCAACGGTCGCTAACTTTCCCGTTCCCGCCGGAGTCCGAAGTCCCTGCAGTCCGGAAGTGGATTTCCTGACTTCTCGACGGCCATTGTGAGTCCCCAGCAGAGCTAGGGCGAGTGGACCCCACGAGTGACGAGGAACAGCAATACCTGGGTACCGTGCACTATTGTCGAGTGCAACCCCTTCACGACGTTCTACAAACTTGTGCTTTGGACCATTTGTGACCTAAGCCTCCAGCAGGTTGTGCACCGAAAATCAGAGGCCTACCTCTTCCCGAGTGACCATGGGCTCCTGTAAAGCATTTCCTCATGAGGCGTCTTCGCGATCCCTTGCCCGTTGGCTTGTGGGTCCTCTGAAGACTTTCTGATCAAACCAAAGGGCTCCCCTGGTTGCTCCAGGCCTGCCCTCACTTATCCTCGCTGGGTGAGTCCCTCAGACCTTGCTGGTCTGCACCGCTGACTTTATTCACTTTCCACAAGACTTGCTGTTGCCAAGGCTTGTTGGCTCCAATCCGGTTGCCTACACCTCAGTAGGCTGCAGACGTCGTGGGACACTCCGAATCCAGCTGCTGGTCATCATCGATGCCTCCTGGTCCTCGTGAGCGACGAGTGAAAACACCCTTGATCACCTGAAATCACCCGACTTCCTTGGCATCCATCTTCCTGGCCCCAGGTCACTGGCAAGTGACTGTGAACACTGTGCCTTCTGCTTTCAGGTCATCTTCAGCCTGAATCCAGCCTTGGATTCCACCGGACACTTCTTCAGTCTTCGCAAGCTGCAAATCTGCTTTGGCTTCCATAGAAAACAGCCACGCGACCCGACACCAAAAGACACCTATGCACCCGGCTTCCCTGGGTGAGGTAACTAGTGCACTCCGGTGCCCTAGTGTGTGTTGGCCCTCGAAGTACTTACCTTGTAAGTGGCTTGCTTGTAGACTTCCTCGAAGTACCGTAAAACTTTAAAAATCCAACCGCGACTTGCTCCATTGAAATCAATAGGGAACCCGAGGCTGTGTTCTCACAATGCACACGTCTCCCGTGGGTCATTTACTTACCTGCTTTTGCTGCATTAGTGAAGCCCCAGCGATTCGACAGGCCCTAGGCCTTGTCCCCTTGCAAGTCGACTTTCCTAAACCTCTTTTTTAGTATATATGGTCTTGTACGCCCCTAGGGCCTCAGCCATATTTGTGCTGAACTTACTGTGAAACGTTGATATTTGAATGTGTTCCTAACTTCTAATCTCATAAAGAGATTAGTAGAGTGTGTCTAGAAATAAATACATATATATTTTATATATATACCTGTGTGGTGTCCTTTCATTTGGTAATTCAAGAGATTATAAGGTAAAACAAGCTGCTTTACATTCCTCAGAGACTTAGCCCGAAGGCTGCTCTCCACAGCTACCACTTGGATAGCTTTCTTTAAAAGTGTTATAATTATGCCCCTTTTCCTTCACTTAGTCCTTTCCTTATTATCTCTCTCCTCTTTTGGAATCTTCCTCCTTTCCTCCCCCCCCTGCTCCCTGTCCTCCGTTGGTACTTCCCTTCTGTTGGCCGAGAGGCTGCTTTAGAATGTTGGGAACGTTCCTAGTGAAGTACACTAGAGACGAACTGTAGAACGCTGTGGAGGTGGAATAAAGAGGATCCTACTTACTTCAGAGTGCTGTCCTCTTTTCAACACTGGCGACAAGAAGACTGCGTAAGGGAGCAGTTTCCACCTCCATCCCTTTGATATTCGTGCTCGGAGTGTCATTCATACACCTTGTGGCCCACGAGGTCAGGTACTTTTTACATAGTCAAAGGATATGTTATACCATTTCTGGTAGCCTGACCAGCGTAGCAGTGGTGTGGGGGAGCAAAACCCCTGGGCGTTGACTGTACGGCACTTTGAGCAGCTTACAGCTCGTGCCTTCTGTTCTCAGCTCATTACGTCCTCTGGCTCTCATGCTGGTTTTCGGGCGATTTATACGCTGATGGGTACGTCCGTCAGTCACCTCCAAGTCTTTGGTGCTCCGTCACCTTCTGCCTCCTGGTGTGTTTTCATGACGATTGGCTTTCAGCGCTGAGGGAATCCTCTGTAGGTGAACCTTTTCTTTGGCATTTCCACACTCCTTCATGCGTCTGGTGTGCGTGGGGGACAAGTATCGAGATTGGGAGCAGGAAACAGCTGTTGTTTGAGGGCACGAAGCGGACAATCCTTCTCTTCTGCCTCAGGATTATCGTTCAGCTTCCTTGTTCCGTGTTCGACGATTCCGGCGCAGCCGTCCTCTATTCAGCCACGCCTGTTGTCGGAAGAACGCAGTGTCATCAGAGGCGGGGCTGGTTCCTCACAAACAGTTAACCCCTAATATTCCACAGTTTACGCTTTGCAAAAGGGAGTTGTGTGTAGTTTCGCAACGTCATTTCTTCCTCACTGCCTTTTCTGTGTCTTTACCTCGTTTACGGTGACAGGCACACCACTCCAATCTGTATCAGCCTGTCATCTCCATTATACAGCGGATGCCATCCATTATTAAGCGTTTTGAGGAAATTGATGTCATTTCAAAGTTAACGGTGACAGGCACACCTCAAATCTGTAGCAGCCTGTCATCTCCATTACACAGCGGATGCCATCCATTATTAAGCGTTCTGAGGAAATTTATGTTATTTCAAAGTTAACGGTGACAGGCACACCTCAAACCCTTAGTAGCCTGTCATCTCTAATACAACAGCGGAGGTCATCCATTCCTAAGCATTCTGTGGTAGTTTTGACAGTGATATCTATCAACCGGAAACTTCGTAGCATGTTCAAACACCAGCCGGTTGCTAAGTGACAGAATCTGTTCAGATTTTAAAATTGTGTCAGAATATTCCTGTGTAGATTACCAGAATATATATATATATTTATAGTTTGCTAAAATGGCGGCAAATATGTCTCAACCTCCTCCATACTTAAATGAGTTTTCAGAACCTAATTGTCCTTGGAATGAATGGGAAAAAGTGTTTGAGTCATATTTAATAGCCATTGGGGGTGAAAGATTTGGTCCGATAAGAAAACAGCACATATTGTTGCATAATCTTGGGTCCCATGGCAGAAAAGTTTTTGATACGCTTCCTGACATCCCGCAAGATTCAAACTTAGCAGATGATCAGTTGGATCTTTACCACTTGGCGTTGTTAAAATTGAGGTTACATTTTGGTGATAAGGTGAATATTGTTCTTGAATGACACAAATGTTTTAGCAGGGTTCAGGGAAAGCAGGAAAGTGTCTCAAGTTACGTGGCTGTACTTAGGGGCCTGAGTGAGTTGTGTGAGTTCGACAATCTTAGAGATTCACTAATAAGGGATCAGGTGGTCAGATGTACTAACAATCCTAGGATTCAAGAAAAACTATTACAGAAGCAACCTGATCTTAAAAATACTATAGAAATAGCGAAGTCCATAGAACACACAGCGCTATGCATCAAAGAGATGAAAACACCTACTAATAGTGAACAGGTGTCAGAGGTAGCCAAGTTAAACCTTGAGGATACGGTATGCAAGGTGAAAGAGAAAAGTAACGAAAACTCACGTAATGATGATAATACTAAACTAAAATGTTATCGCTGTGGTAGCAGCAATCACTTAGCCAATAGTCCAACTTGCCAAGCAAGATCGTATATTTGTAGGAAGTGTAATAAAAAAGGTCACCTGGCTAGGTTGTGCCACAGTAATCAAAAGAAACCTTATGTTAGCAGTGATGCTAATGACAGTAAACAAGAGAGTGTGAAGAAAATTGTATTTCAGATTCATGATGGCAGCGAGATCAATCAGATCAAATATCCCCAGTGTGATGTCAAATTGAATGGTAAAGTGATTAAGATGTATGCAGATTCGTGTTCACCGTTTACTCTACTTAATGTGTCTGATTTCAATGAAATGAACATTGGTCAAGAGAAAGAATTACAGGTCGCTGATATTTCACCAAGCAGTTACACGAAAGACTCAATTCCCATAAAAGGGATGATGAAAACCCTAATTTCTTTTAAGGACCGTTCCACTACAGGGAAAATTTACGTTGTGGAGGAAGGGTCCAATCTGCCGGGTTGGCAGCATCAAAAAGAATTAGGAATAAGATTAGACCCTAACAACCCAGAGCAAGTGCTGGTCGTAGACCAGGATGTGTCAGGTAGAGAAATTTGTAAGAAATTCCCTGAAGTATTTACTGAAGAGTTAGGACTTCTCAAACATTATCAGCATCGCATTAAACTCAAACATAACGCTAAGCCTAAGGTACATAAAACTAGACCAATACCACACCTAATGTGGGAACCATTAAAGAAAGAGTTAACTAAATTACAGAACTTAGGGATAATATGTCCCATAGACTGTTCTGAATGGGTTGCCCCCATTGTAATTGCCCGTAAGGCCCATGGAGAGGACATCAGATTATGCATTGATCTTACAGACCTAAATGACAGCATAATAGTTGAGAGGCACCCATTGCCCCGCATACACGAAATACTCAGTACGATGGGCAAAGCTACTTGCTTTAGTGTTCTAGATCTATCAATGGCATACCACCAGGTAGAGTTACACCCGGATTCGAGAGAACTTACGACTTTCACCACCCCTTTGGGCACATTCATGTTCTGCAGAATGCCTTTTGGGTTAGCTTCTGCGGCTGCAGTATTTCAGAAAATCATGCAGCACGCTCTGGAAGGTATACCCAATACTTTGTGCTTCCAGGACGATGTCCTAATTTATGGTGCTACCACAGTAGAGCATGATAAGAACTTATTTCAAGTACTTACTAAGTTTAAGGAGGCTGGTCTTACTCTCAAGGAAGAAAAGTGTAAAATAGGGGTGAGCACAGTTGACTACCTGGGACATACTATCACCAAAGAGGGTTTTAAGCCAAAAATGTGCTTAGTGGAAGCAGTGAAGAATGCTCCTGCCCCTACTAACAAACAAGAACTCCTGTCTTTCTTAGGATTAGCAGAGTATATGGCAAAATATGTGAAAAATTTTGCAGATCTCACCAGCAATATCAGAGATCTGACTAAGAGTAACACACAATTTAAGTGGCAGGAAGAACACCAAAATGCTTTTGAGAAATTGAAGGCAGCTATTCTCTCCACTCCATACCTGTGCAACTTTGATCCCAATAGGAGGACTATAATCACTACAGATGCTAGTAACAAAGGTCTTGGTGCTACTCTATCACAAGTAATTGACGGTAAGGAACGCATAGTTGCGTTTGCTTCACGCGTGCTTACCAAACCTGAAAAAAACTACTCCGTAATAGAAAAGGAGGCCCTATCATGCTTCTGGGCCATTAAACACTTTAAATTCTATTTATGGGGTATAAAATTTACGGTGCGCACTGACCATAAACCTCTTATTTTTATGTTCAACCCGAAAGGGACTCACAACAGCACCCCAAGAGTGGCAAGGTGGGTGTTAGGGTTAGAGGGCTTCTGCTTCAAGGTAGAATATGTTGCAGGAGAACACAATTTGGTTGCTGACTTCCTTTCAAGAGCACCTTTTAATGTGGAAGAACAATTTGGGATCACGGAATACCCCATCCTGGAAATACACTCATCCACTATAAACTCTGAAGAGTGGTGCACTTTGCAGGAACAAGACATGATCCTTACACAATTAAAGAATTACGCATTACAGGGGTGGCCTGACACATGTGATCAACTCAACCAAGAAATTAAGAAATATTGGGAGGTGAGATATGAAATTAATCTACACAAAATTATACCACCATCAGGGATGAGAGAGAAAATCATTGATCTCGTCCATGAAGGACATCTAGGGCGTAGTTTGACTAAGTCTAGACTTAGGGAACGTTATTGGTTCCCAGGAATGGATTCATTGGTCGAAAACAAAGTAAAAAATTGCAGTGTGTGTGCGAACAGTGACAAGTCCAAGGCTACTTCCAAAGCGCCGTTATCCCCAGTATCTATACCTTGCAAACCATGGGACAAGCTAGCCTTAGATATGATAGGTCCCATCAACAGGAAAGGTGTGAGCAAAA
Organism: Triturus cristatus; assembly: GCF_964204655.1. Taxonomy (NCBI): domain Eukaryota; kingdom Metazoa; phylum Chordata; class Amphibia; order Caudata; family Salamandridae; genus Triturus; species Triturus cristatus. The sequence goes on along the minus strand of NC_140590.1, from coordinate 133,007,060 downwards.
GAGTTGCATTTGTGTTAACTGATTATCACTCCCATTGGGTGGTTATTAAGATGGTTAATCAAACTAATACTGAAACACTCATACATTTCTTGAGGGATACTTTTGCATCGGAAGGAATCCCATCAACCATTGTAACTGACAATGGAGTGCAATTCACTTCTACAGCTATGTCGTCCTTTCTGTCTAAGTTAGGGATCACACAGCATAAGACAGCTCTTTATTGTCCCAGGGCGAACGGCATGGTTGAAAGAGTCAACAGAATGATCAAGGAGCATATCCAACTTGCTTGTGTGCTGTCCTCTTTTCAACAAAAAGGTTGTCTTAAACCTATCTACCATAAGAGTCGAATTGGACTGGTGCAAGGTGGCCACTATAACTAGTGACCAGCATATGCCAGGCCAACTTCTCACAGCGATCTTGTGGCCAGGGGGAGAGGGAGATGTGGTGATATCTAGTGCTGAGGTTGGGTTCAGCCATGTTCCTGTGAGGCAGAGCGGGTCCAAAGTGTGGTAGTGTAGTAGGCCCCATGCTGTGTAGAGTGCGCAAGTGGCTTTTAGGGAGCATGCAGGAAACATAGCATGGTGTGCGGGTAGTGATTGGTCTCTGTGGGTGTGTGAGCGTACCTGGTTTGTGTGTGTGTGTGTGTGTGGGTGGGGGTGACTGAGGTGTTGGGTGTAGTTGGAGATGTGATGATGAAAGTGGGGTGTGGGAGAGTGCATAAGTATTTGCAAGAGGTGCAGGGGAATTCTCCTTGGATGGTGTGTGGTGTGGTAGGAGGTAGTGGGAGAAGGACCAGGTTTACTGGAACTGGGAGCGGTCCAGACGTGGATGAGCGCAAGTTGGGTTGCCTTTGGAGCACCAGCTTGAGCCCACTGTGCGTGTCCATAGTTCAGACGCCATTAAGTAGGTCCTTGGAGGGGGAGTAGAGCAGAGGTAGGTGGGCGCACTGGGAGAGTTGTTAAAGGCAAGAAGCGGGGAGCGGGAAATGAGCAAGGAGCAGGTAAAATACGAAGAGGAAGTAAGGAACGGTGGAGGGACAGAAAGAGAGGGGAACTGCAACATAGATCAGACTAAAGGTGAAGAAAACGAGACAGAGGTGAAAAAATAGCAGAAAGAGATGAAAAATAGTAGCGAGTGCTGAGAGAGAAGGTTCAAAGACGGAGAGCAGAGGCCGAAAAGCAAAAGAGAGGAAGCAAAGTGGTCAGTCGCAGCAGAGTCAAAACAGAGGCACAAGTCAGAAAAGGCAAAATAGAGATAAAGGGGCAAAACAAATACAAATGCAAAACAATTAACAGCAGAACAAATAATGGCAAACGAAACAGTAGCAAAAACAAACAAGCACTGTAGTAATCTCTCTCACAAACCATTGAGGTACAACTATTGCCCCATGGTAATCCTTGTGACACCAATTAGTATTGGTTGTGTATTGATTTTCCAACTAAAATTTTGAATTTAGTTGTAATTTGTTATGTAGAACTTAGCCATTTACATTATATTTTTTCTCTTCTAAATAAAGTCACTGGCTGGAAAATGTTTTATTTAGTGTCCTTGGTGCGATTATCTAGTTTCAGAATTTAAAGTCCACACCTACCTGAATCAGCCTTTTACATCTCAGTCTTACAATCTTGAGAGTTTGGTGTTAAACAAGTACTTGGTAACCAGTTTGAGGATTCGCAGAATGGAGACCCCAAGACACCAGAGTCCAATGACCCTCACTGATACCACTGTGGTCCAGGAATCACTGATGATTGTCCAGGGAAGCACTGAGCCTGTATTCCACTAAACTAATATATATATACTTTTAGTAAGGTCTAAGCATCATTTCACCCCCATATTTAGCCACCTTATACCAAGGAGAGGACAGAAATGCTTTCCTTTTGTTTCTACCGCAACATGCATTGGTCTTAGGGCCTCACTTAGAATTGGTAGTAAATAAAAAACATGATTTCTGGAGAACATACAGTGGAAAATACAGTGGAGAATATACATTCTGAATTTCTGCTACCATGGGACTCATATTAAGGAATTTAATTATTTCTACTCTGTATTTTGCATTTCCTATAAAATTTAGAGGATTTTCACTTACCACCAAACTCTAAAATGGGACTTAGACTTTGAAAGCTCCCAACATGGACTAGAACATGAGGAATGTGTATCTATCGAGCCATCCACTAATCAATCATTATCTTCATCACATATTTCAATCCATTGTCCACAATTTATGGGTAAGAAGGAAATAAATTGTAAAAAAATAATTTCTATATTATTGTGACTTAAAAATGAGAAGATATTTATTTATCTTTTTCACAAAAAGGTCTGTTAAGGCATTATGTGATTAGTTGATCTCGTATACATTAAACGGCGACAAACTATAGAAAGTTTGAAAAGTAACCCAGAAATTCATGAAGCCTGCCAGGAACAAAAGAGCCTTTGCCCAGAGAGCAACATTGGCTGGGGTTACCTGTAAAATGATTTCTTACTCTGTAAGGGCTATATTTTTGTTTGGGATTCCACCTAAGCCCTGAAGGTGCCAGGACCATGTGGCTTTTTGTTTTATTCTTAATTTTAACTACTCTGCTGAAACTAAAAGGCCTACTCTTTGCTAAGGAATTCTCTGATCGAACACTGCGATGACTGAATACACTTTTTTGAGTCATAGAGTAGGTGAAGTGCTTAATTTGTAAAATATGAAGTGCAGGTGCTCAAATGTTTGTCGGAGGCCACACCCACTTTTTTCTGGCTCCACCCACTCCCTCCACTGGCTCCACCCACATCTTCAACTGGCACTGCTAAAAGTCAAATATAATACCTGTTCTGAATTTCAGAAAGGGAGCCTTTCTCAGAGTAAGGTTTTGATAGGAGGTCCCCCGTGAACCATTTTGAAAAAGATTAAAGCAAAAGTGCATTTAAAGCATAATTTTGGAATAAATTAGCTAAAACCACTAATGCAATGAAAAGGGACAATGTCAGTGCTCTATGTGCTGATTTGGGGAAAGGACAATACTGGGGTAGGGTATGCCATTTTTAACAGAGTCTATGAGTTCAAAGATACAACTTTGACATAGTTTAAGTTAAGTGACAAAATAAAACAAAATGTTGTGAAAACACTAGTCCAAACAAATAAACTGAATAAAATCATGCAATACACTTGAATGAGTCAGCCTCTGTCACTTTCGGTGGCCGAAGGAGTATGGGGTTAAGGTTAATCAGTATAGTGGAGTATAAATGTGAAGGTGCATGGCTGCCTTAGGGGAACTTTTCCAGACTGAAGATCTTACACCTTGTGGGCCTGAGCTCCTCAGCACAGTAAAGTGGTAGAAGTCCTACCCCTCATGACGAGGGGGAGCGTCACTGAAAGCCTTGGTCCTGGGAGCTTTAGTTTTAAGCCCTGAAGTGCCCAGGGCCAAGTGTCTATCAGTGACTCTCATCACAAAGTAGTGTGGGGTCAGCAAATCTCACTGACCACATCCACTCTGTTACGAGTAAGGGACTGCACCTTCCTCTCATTGGCTGACTCATAGCAAGGTCGGCCAATGAAAGGTGGCGACAATGCCAATCGCCAGAAACCAACAAAGCTTCACCAATGGGGGTCACTTTTATTGTGGTCCCCGGGCCTATTTTTTGTCCCAGTCAAACCCTGGTAGGGGCGTAGCTATCAGTAGTGCAACAGGTGCCGTGACACTGGCGTCACTGCACACCAAATAGCAGACTTTCTTTAGGGATCGTGCGTCCCAATTTTCTTGTCTGCAGCACACTGGCAGGTGTCTCTATCCCCTCCCAAAGTTTTATTTTTATATTAGCTCTGATTATGTCTGTTTCTTTTGATTGGGGTGGAAATATTACGGTATGATTCACAAGCGTTTCACGTTTTTTGGTCATATTTATCCTCCTGTGTTTCATGACGCCCAGAGGGTTTATATTCGCCCTGATTTACAAGTGTTTCGTGTGTGGCAAGGGCACTCAAATATGGCCTGATTTGATATGTTTTACGAGGAGTGAAAGAGCTCGTATTTGGCGTCAGAGTCGGTGCTTCACGTGTGGCAAGGAGGCTCACGTATAGTCTGATTTACGATTGTTTAATGATAAAAGCGTTAAAGGAAAGCAGAGGTGACATATCATGGTTGGTGGAGTTACACACACAAATACTATCTTCTCTTCAATTTTCCAAGAAATTATTTCTCCTAAAAGTGGATATATAGGATGCGGCCTGTCATTTCTCAAAATGTGACAATGGTGTTTTCAAGAAACGACTGGTGCAAAGTAAAAGTAGAGTGCATTAAGCTCTGTAAATGCTATTTCACAACTTTCTATAAAAAAGAGCGTACCACACATCGCAATAACACAATTTCTGTACAATATGTTAAAAAAAATCCCCATTTAAAGGTTGGCAGTGTTTCGAACACTCTTCAGCAAACAGAATCAGTATCGAAAAGCGCTATGGCTTCAGGCCACAATAGGGTGACCAACTGGCATGGGTGCAACTTCAGGACGATAAGTTTAAAAATTCAGGACAGAGGGTCAAAATTCAGGACAAAAATTCAGGACAGAAGGTCAAAATTCAGAACAAAACTTTGTGAAAAACGTTTTACAGACACACCAGAGGAAGTTGCGCAATACTATAATAGTAAGTAAATAGACAACCACTTAAGTACAAGTCAAAATAAATTTTTATGAGGTTGAGAAAATCGTGCACTTCACAATTATTTGGTATGTGTGCAGCTTTGAGCAACTGTGCAGGTCTTTTTGTGGTATTTCATATGATAATTTACATTCTGTCATCCATTAATTCTTTCATCCATCATTCAGTCTTTCACCATTCATTCTGTCCTTCCATCTGTGTGCCCATCCATATCCAAACCTTTTCAATCATTTGCAAACCTATCCATTTTCTAGCCTTCCATCCATCATTTCACTCATCCATCCCTTCATCCACCCACCCTTTCACTCATCCATCCATCATCCATCCATCCACCCACCCTTTCACCGAGACCATCCACCCTTTCACCGAATCCATCCTTTCACTCATCCATCTACTCTTCCACTCATTCATCCAATCACTAATCCATCCAACCATTTACCCTTTCACCCAAGCTATCCTTTCACTCATCCATTTAGTCTTCCACCCATTCACTCATCCATCCAACCATTTACCCTTTTACCGATTGAGCCATCCTTTCACTTACTCATCCATCCACCCAGTCACTCATCCGTCCACCCTTTCACTCATCCATCCATCCAGCTCTCCACCCTCCCTTTCATTCATTATGCATCGTTTCACTCATCCATATTTACATTCTTCTATTCACTCATTCGTGCACCCATTCACCAATCCATTCTGCCAATCATTCATCCATGCTTTCACTCATTCATCCATCCTCACTTTCTCTCGCCATGCCCCTTTCACTTAGCCACCCATCCTTTCAGCCACATTTTACCCATACACCCACCCACCCATCAAGTTGCAGACAGAAGAGGCTCATCAAGAACTTCACCCTTGCTGAAGTTCCTAAAGGAAGGGGTGGGGTGGGGTGGGGGAGGTTCACTATGCACCTGCACATAGGCAATCTGAATTGGAATTCATGAGTCATGCATGATGCAAAGTGCCAGGACGTGAGGTGACTGACATGATGTTGTTTCCAGGGCTTTACATGGGATAAAAAAAAAGTCGGGGTCTCTCCAGGGGGTGTGTCTGATTTAATTAAGGGCTTGGCTTAAAACACGTAGGCTAAAAATATGTGCTGAGCATAGTGCGCCTCCCGACTGGTATTTTGCTGTTTCTGTCATTGCATCCAGTAACATTAGACTTTCAACAAGCCATGAGTACTGGCTTTGTCAATGGATGTTAATTGCATAAAATCAATTTTTAAAAAAGCAGCAACTATGGCTTTGTTGTAAATAATATTAAAAATGCTTCAGCTCTGAAATGATGAGACTGTGAAAGAAATATAATATCTTCTTCTAAACATTTTTACTTTGCACTGTGCACACTGTAATTGTGGTACTCTCTTCTACATATTCTTTTTGTTTGCCTGCTTGGTGTAACTTTTCCTTCTGCTGCAATAGTATTTTGGAAGAAAACCTGGTAACGAAAAGGGTCTGGGTCACGGTAATCCTACAGTTTGTGTGCTGTGGTCCCCTTCAGTGCACCAGGGACCCATTTGAAACAAGAGCTAATCCCAATTCCTCATTTTGGAGGTCAAAACGTCAAAACTGAATGAAGTGCAACATGTCCCCCGAAAAATGTTGTACCCCGTGTCACTGGTGTTTACTAAATGCTCAGCTCCTAACACCTAGATTTGTGTGAGAATCAAAATGGGGTTTAAAGTTATGAAATTTCAAGTCAGCCTTGTACTTCTGTAGGCTATCTCGACTAGTCTACAAAACAGAAGCAACAAGAATGACCGACCAAGGTCCAGCTCGACCAATACACAGGTATTAAAGACAATCTGTCAAATAGGTGCAAAAACACATCCTACATCCGTCATCCAGAGATGTGAAATGAATCAAAACATAAGACCAAAGATGGAAGGTGCACTAGACATATGGATATATACAAATACATAATATCCACAGAGAAAAAAAACATTCATTGCAACAACACATAATAAAACATATGATTCAGACAACTGGACAATATTCAATATTGAAGGACAAAATGAGTACGAATGATACAAGTATCATATATGTCTAACAAAGAGTATATAACGAAGAAAAAAGAAAAAAGAGTGGGAGAAAAGCAAGGAAAAAATTATATAATTTAGAGTACACATACGAAACTATATAAGTGAGAGTACAATCTAAAAAGTCAAAAGTCACAGTGTGCAAAACTATATTAGAAGGAATATATCTAAACAAATAAGTACTGTACCCAAGTCTTTAATATCATTTGGTATTGTGACCCTCATCCACAAGCAATGAAAAGTGCAATATCTCGGGTACCAAAACAGTGATTAGTGTAAAACCCAATCTACAAAAAATCAACTGACATCTCACCTCTTTCAAAGAGAGTAGAATATAGATAAGGTACTCCTAGGGTGGTATGTGCTCCTTTATGACTCGTTGCGTCACAAACAGAATTAATAAGCCATAGGAAAGTTATTTCATTCCTATATAAGAATAAAACACATTATCAAAAAAGAATAAAGGATATCAAGGCGAAAATTATCCCTGGATAAAAATATATTTTCAGACGCACAAATGAACCAGTAAGCTCACCTTGCGTATTGTCATCCCATATGTGAATTGATACAAATTGGACCCTCATATGATCCAAATGATGAGAAGCATTCAGAGTAGTAAGATTCCTATGGGACGTGCAGTATAAGCCTGTGTCAACACAATAGTCGATATCAATATAAAGAAATATTCATAATCACAGCATTAAAAGTACAGGTCATTGGTTACCCCCAGCAGAGCTTATCAAATCACAAGAAATCAAAACTCACATCGAGTGGTAATTTTACAGACAACGTAAAAAGCCCAAAAGTTAGTATGCGAGTCATGTCTGTAATATCCAAAACATGGCTAGTAGCACGGAGGGATGGGGACGCTACGTTAACCTCATCCGTAACGTAAATCTAGATGGTATTGACCCCATACCCAAGAACTCCAAGGACCCACACGCAGCAGCGTTAATAGTATTTAAAAAAGCATTTTTCCGATATACTATATAAAAATAAGAAACAAAATATAATATGGCTCATGTACATGTGATTTCTATACTGAAACACACATGTATACATCACATGACTGCCTTGAGTATATACTAGACTTCGCCATTAGGATTTATTTGGTGAACTTTGTCTAAGGTTCACCAATGGGCCTTTCATAACGTGGTGATACGAGGGTACTTTCTAGTTTTGTTTCATTTTCAAACCTACCCTGACTATTATTATTTGGCTTCATATCATTGCCCTGTACTGAAATTGATCTAAAGATCTCAATATGGCATGATTCCAGGCGAGTGTTGTTGTCTTGAAATTCCCATATGGAAACCATCTACTATATGGTGGCGTTTTGCGATTTGCGAAATCCTCCGTTTAACTACTCATTTAATTTCCTCAACTTGCGGTTTTTGGTACGATCTGGTGCGCGACTTTTAAATCTGAAATCAATACTGTCTACAAAGGCTACTACTACCTGTGGAGATTATGACATCACTGCCTTGCCTTTCCAATTTACGCATGACTACTACAATATGGCCGCCACCGATAAGTCATATGTCCTTTTCTAATTCTCAGATTTAAATCATCTGCGACATGTGGCAGTCTGTAAAACCATCCGTCTGAGTACCATTTTAATAAAAAAAAAATTAAAATCTTTTCAACTCGCGCATTGTGGTACGGTTTGATGCGCGATTTTAGTACTAAAATGAATACCGTATATCAAGGCTATTACCTATTATGGTGTTTAGGACATCACTGCCCTGTTTCTTCCAATCTATGATTAGCCACTATAATATGGCCGCCATCCATGAATTGTATGTCCGTTTTTGATTTTGAGCGCATAGCACTAACTCACGTGACATGAATCCCACGTGACTATATTCAATGTCGGGACGCGGGATGCCAGATGAAGACTTTAAATAGGGAGTCTTTTCGCCTGGCCAGTTGATACTCGACAGCTACCCTGCTTGGACCGAACGCCAGATACAAGGTAGAAGGTCTTTCATTCTATTCACGCTTACGCACTATTGTGGTTATTTGCATAGGGATTGATTGTTTGTGAAGCCATACATATACGGGCGTGCGTCTTTGAAGTGCGTTTTTGAAGTCGGTTATCCCGTTTTTTTGCCTGTGCTGTATTGGATGTAGGTCCTTGGAATTTTATATATGGGATCAATGCAACCTAGAATAATGTTGCGGATATGCTCCACAAGATGCCCCCATTCATCTATGGGCCTCTTGACTCCTTTTGTTTTTTTTTACATGCTTTTTTTTTTTAAATACTATTAACGCTGCTGCGTGTGGGTCCTTGGAGTTCTTGGGTATGGGGTCAATACCATCTAGATTTACGTTACGGATGAGGTTAACGTAGCGTCCCCATCCCTCCGTGCTACTTGCCATGTTTTGGATATTACAGACATGACTCGCATACTAACTTTTGGGCTTTTTACGTTGTCTGTAAAATTACCACTCGATGTGAGTTTTGATTTCTTGTGATTTGATAAGCTCTGCTGGGGGTAACCAATGACCAGTACTGTTAATGCTGTGATTATGAATATTTCTTTATATTGATATCGACTATTGTGTTGACACAGGCTTATACTGCACGTCCTATAGGAATCTTACTACTCTGAATGCTTCTCATCATTTGGATCGTATGAGGGTCCAATTTGTATCAATTCACATATGGGATGACAATACGCAAGGTGAGCTTACTGGTTCATTTGTGCGTCTGAAAATATGTTTTTATCTAGGGATAATTTTCGCCTTGATATCCTTTATTCTTTTTTGATAATGTGTTTTACTCTTATATAGGAATGAAATAACTTTCCTATGGCTTATTAATTCTGTTTGTGACGCAACGAGTCATAAAGGAGCACATACCGCCCTAGGAGTACCTTATCTATATTCTACTCTCTTTGAAAGAGGTGAGATGTCAGTTGATTTTCTGTAGATTGGGTTTTACACTAATCACTGTTTTGGTACCCGAGATATTGCACTACTCATTGCTTGTGGATGAGGGTCACAATACCAAATGATATTAAAGACTTGGGTACAGTACTTTTTTGTTTAGATATATTCCTTCTAATATAGTTTTGCACACTGTGACTTTTGACTTTTTAGATTCTACTCTCACTTATATAGTTTCGTATGTGTACTCTAAATTATATAATTTTTTCCTTGCTTTTCTCCCACTCTTTTTGCTTTTTTCTTCGTTATATACTCTTTGTTAGTCATATACAATACTTGTATCATTCGTACTCATTTTGTCCTTCAATATTGAATATTGTCCAGTTGTCTGAATCATATGTTTTATTATGTGTTGTTGCAATGAATGTTTTTTTCTCTGTGGATATTATGTATTTGTATATATCCATATGTCTAGGGTTTTTTTATATGTATGTCCCTTCCTCTTTTTTTGTGCCATTCTCTCTAAAGATTGAGTAGTCATATATTACATGTTTGTGTTTATGATTGTCACTTATAGATGTTCTTCTAAGTGTTGCTTTTTATGTTTGTAATTATTGCAGCCCTGATGAAGTTCCTGTACGGAACGAAACGCGTTGGCTGTACATTGTTCGTGTCTGAATCATCGAAATAAAAATAATTTTAAGAATAAAAAGAAGAGAAATACTATACCATTTGGACTATTTGATTTAATGTGTCCAGACACAATGAGTGCACCTTCCATCTTTGGTCTTATGCTATCTAGACTAGTGTTCAATGTCACGCTCCAGACCACCGCCTTAGAGGAGTCTTAAATGTAAATGTCGTCCATCTAACCTTAAGGGAATGCCCTGCCCCAGGGGCAGACTGGAGGAGGCCCACACATGCTTTCACAGCCCAGACTGGCCAATTGTCATTCTGGATGTGGCTGCTCTTGTGCTTCACAGATGAGTGCGAGGCGCCCAATCAAGGGAGCTGAGGCCTCTCACAGGGAACACTTCTGTTTCCTGCGAGGCCCAAAATTGCGGACAAAAGGCGTCCGTAAAAAGGATCCTCACGGACAACGGACGTGAGGTCCAATTTACGGACGGTTGGTCACCCTAGGCCACAAAAATAACATCTGCCCTAATGATAGTCAATCGTGTTTATGGCTGTGTGCTGTCCAATTACCCAGATCCCCCTATAATCACAGACACAAATAATGTTCAGCTCTGAGATGACAGTGCAGCTGTCTACAGGACCTACTGCTTACAATGTACATAGAGTGTACTTACGGTCAGCTCTCTGTGACCATTGGCGTATTTGCATCCGCTTCTTAAAGCCATTGCCTTAAGACATTCTCCATTGCATCTTAAGTCAACCAAGAGTGGTAGTTTTCTGTCTCCACAATGCTATTAGCTGTTTGCTGTATTATTCTGCCTCTGAATGAGTGATTTCATTGCAATGCATGGGGAACTATTCTATCTAAAAGGTACACTCAACCATCACACTATTTGTGATGTGCAATTCTTTATATCATATATGCATTGTATATAGAAAGCAATCATATTCTTACTGAAACTGGTATTTCGTTTATGTTACTGACCTGCTTTAAGTTGTGAGCCTAAATCTACCATCATCATCCTAATAATCGTCGTATTATTCGTATATATATTATGGAGCTGCCTGCTGCCTGCCTCCAGCCCCACGGTCCACGCCTGTGATCTTACAGTTACAACCAGACCGGCGGAACCCCCATCACGCTACCCAAAAAAAATACAGCGTTGGTGACGGCATACGGGCATAGATATTTAGCATTGGCATCCCTAGTTAGCTGGCTTCGCTTAGCTAGTTAGTTTACAATGAATTACTGCTGCAGCTTAACTTAAAACCATTACTCGTGGTGGTGGGTCGGTCGGCAGGGGGCACACTCTGCTAGCTGCACTGCCTCCTTGTACCTTTGCTGTTTGCTTTAATAATTAGTACGTGTGTACTATGATTGATTAGGCGACGGCAGCCTGGGGCTGCCTGATTGTTACCAGACCGCAGTCTGCAGTGCCAGACCGTCCTGTAGACAGTACTACTGGCTGCCAGACAGTTGATCGATGCCTGCACTGCACACAGCCCAGCCAGCTCTGCCCTTCGTCGTCGTTGGTCGGGCCGGGGCCGCCGGGCTGACTTAATGTCGTCGATGACTCAGGGGGAGCTGCCACGGTTGTTATGCTGGGGCGGGGCAACTGGTGGCTCCGTCGGCTGCGCTGCCGACTTTGGTGCAGGAAACCAGGGTTCGAGCCTCGAAGTCGCGTCCACATCCTGTGATTCTGGGCAAATCACTTAGTCTTCCCGTGCCTGAATATGTAATGTAAATACGGTGCTCATGTACAGCGCTCCAATACCTTCGGGTCGAGTTTGCGCTATATAAAAGATGCAACAAAAAAAAAAGGTGAAAATAATCTGCGCGTGCTGCCGCGCGCACAGCCCCTACCCCATCAGAACCTCCAGCTCGGCCCCAACGCCCGCCCAAATAAATCAGTGTGTGTTCCGAACTTCCGCGGCCCGCCCACCCACTGGAAAGTGGCAAACAGTCAACAACTCTGCGTCTGCACATAAGAAGGGCCCGCGTCCGCCATGATGATGATGACATATGTATAATATTAGATGTATTATCATTGAATACTCTCTTGGACTTGCCTGGGCAGGGGCAACAGGGCTGCTACGTGATTAAGAAGTGTGAGTCGCAGCACTCGACTCGAGTAGCAACACTAAACGCCGTGATGCTGACTCCGGTGATGGCACTATGACTCACACACTCGGCGGGATACTGTGAAAGAGATGCTGCGGGCCTGTGGCTGCACCGAGTACAATAAAGGTATATTTTTTATAAAACATCAATGTGGGCGTGCGCAGCAGATGCGTAGACCCGGCACTGAGGAGTGAGTGAAGTGCAAGAAGGCTGAAACTAACTCATTCAGTTGGAATGTTGTAGCCTCTGTGGTCCTCAAACAACCACGTCAAATGACAGAACCTACCATGGATAGACCGTCGCCAGAGGGCCGCCCCTCCTGAGATGCAACGCTGTGGAAACTTATGCCAATGAGAGCCTTTGACCCCTGATATCCTGTGACTTGACTTTACTGCTGATCCCAAAACTGTGGACTGCATGCACCCCCTCCGCCCTTGAACCTCATGGTGGCGAGGTTGAGCCTTTCCGTGGTGTAGTCGGGAAGGTAGGGTAGAAACTCAGAATTCAGTTAGACGGTACTTTTACTTAAGAAGAATAAATAGTTTAGTCCCAGGCCACAACTACGTATTACACATGAAATATAGAGGGCACAGTGAATAGGGACAACACAAGGGGAGTCGGTACTACGATATAGTACTGGGTATGGTGAGCCAGAGAACTAATCCAGCCACGCTAGGAACCTGTGCTTGACCTTGTGGCCTTCTGTTTGAATCCTGGCTGTTCCTCTCTGACTTTCATCCTTCTATGGTTAATAAAATGAGCACCATTGGGTTGTGTAAAAATAGCATCTCTTATTCAGTGCCAAAACTCCCAAGGGGGGAGCATGCGTTGTGCAAAATGTTATGGCTCTCCTAGGATCTTACGTGAAACACATCAACATTCAGGCTTCCTGGTCCTAGGCACATTACACATTAGGTGGATTCATGTTTTAGTGTTGTAACTGCAGCATATGCCTAAGACAACAGCAGCTTGAGATGGTTTTATGAAAGCTGGAATACTCTATTCAAAACCACTGCCATTCTCCAGAGCTCCTTGCCCCTTAGTCCCCTCACACTGGGAGTGTTACCCACTGTATTAGCGGGCGTCCATCTTTTTTAGCCATTCAGATGGTTGCCAATGCATCAGCAAACAAACGCATGCGAGGCGCACTCTTTGAAATAATTTAGTGTTTTGAAAAATCCCTTGGAAGATGCTGCCGCGGATGTGCATGGTGGGCTTGCTGAAATCAGAAGAAACAAGCACTGGCATAGCCAATAGGTCTCGCCTTTGGGACCTTTTAAGTGTTTAGCCATGCAACAGTTGCATAACTAAATACTTATAAGGTCCCAAAAGCGAGACCTATTGGCTAAGCAAAGAGGCCGTGAAAGTGATCGCGATCACGATCACACATCAAAGTGGCCGCGAAAGTGAAAGTAATCGCGGTAAAGCGCGGCGCGCGCACCCGCGCACATGCACTGTAGCACTAGGCTGGCCTGGTAGCACTTTTTGGAGCCCTCTCAATAAGTCTCGCAAGACCTAAAAAGTATTCAAAGATGTGTATGCACAGACAGCCATCTAGGGAAAAAAACAGTCTCAGAGCAATGGGTTTTACGATTGAAAGTATTAACTCCAAATGTCACAAACACACTTAAAACCTGGGGTTTGTGGCACCAGGGGTAAAAGCACTTGTACATCCCCTGACATTTCTTCACCCACAGTATAAGGCAAACATAGTTTTTAGGGAATACCCTTTTTTAGAATGAACTAAAAGTAGGTAGCCCAGTGGCACGCCAGTGGCTTCTGCATTAGAGTGCAGTAAATATAAACCTTCATGCCCAGTTCATAAGGCGACTGCTGGTAGCAGACCGTCCTCAGGTACATAGCGCTTCCAGTTGTCCCATCCCATTCGTCTTCTGCATTCAGTCCCCTCAGTCCCTGTGAAGGATTCAGTCTTTATGAAAAAGCTCACAGGTGGGCGAGCATTCTCAGTGGCGGCAGCAAGGCTATGGAATACTTCCCCAACAGACCTTCATGAAGAGGCATAGTTATTGCAATGTAAGGGGTTTCTGAAAACATGGCCTTATCCACCATAGCGCCTGGTGTAAACACTATGGAGGCGTATTCTACAGCATCAAAAGCCTGTGGGTCAACAAGACAAGCTATAAATATCAAAAACACATCCATACAAACATTAACTTACATAGATGAGGACATACCTGCATTGTCTGTCTCCGCTGACATTCTTGTAGAAGGACCCAAAGTTACCGGTACCTGCCTGCTGGGTGCGTTCCGCTCTACCCTTACGTGTGATCTAATGTAATGTAAGGTGGATTTGTAGAGCGCTGCTTGTCACCTGTGAGGGCATCCAGGCGCTGAGGTGGCCTGATTTGCTGGAATAGCAGGAGGTTCCCTGCTGGCTCGCCTTCTCAATGCTGCCTGATGACTTATCAAAGCGCCGCCAGCACTAGGTCAACAAGCCCGAAAGCTTCCCCTTGTTAACCCTTTGGAAAAGCTTCTGTGCGTCCTGGAAGGCGCTCTGTGTGCGGTTCTGCCTCTGCCTCGGGGTCTGTTCTGCACCTCTTGTTTGTTTTATTCTTTGCTAAGCACTTGTCTGACTCGTGGCAGTTTAGTTTCAGTTTCACACTTACAGCCATTTCTTATCAGCTGAAACCGAAGCCACGAGGCCCCTGGAGATGAACTCAGAGAGAGTTTGTTTACGCCCCGAGGGAAGCCCCAGACGTGTATTGGTGACACATCCTATTCCTTGCACGAGTGACATGCTTCTCTCTGAGCGCGCGAGGCTCTGGTAATAATTCAACCATAAACCTCTGGGGTCCCTATAATTAACAAGCATTTGCAATGCAATAGGTCTCGCATTTACTCGAGTTTAAGCTATTGGCATTATAAATGACAATGTGTTTTATTTATGTTCCAAAACCAAAACATAAATAAAAGGCATTGTCATTTACAATGCCAACAGCTCAAACTCACATAAATGCGAGACCTGTTGCATTGCAATCAGAAAAATGAAAAAATGAAATTTCAAATTATAAAATAACAATACAACTGTAGAAACGTGGAGTTAAAAGTTTAATCTTCTCGCCACGTAAAAAAGTTAATTAGATTTCACATCGGGTAAGACAGATCTACAAAGGCAAGCTAATAGTGCTGTAAACCTACTGTATTTTCTTTCACGCTGTGCGGATTGTCAACATACGTGGTCATAATAGGCACTTTAAAGATGGTGGACGAAGAGCCATACCCTTGTAGTACTGAATCAACAAAAGGGATCTCATTTTGAATAAATCACACTAAACACTGTGAAGGCTTACGCCAAGTTTTTCAAAGATTTGTAAACAGGGCAGAGGAGAATCTGTACAGGGAACACTTTGGGCATGCACACCCTGCCTCCTAGGCAACAACTCCTCTCAGACGTCATCCAGTGGGATATATAGTTTTCCTGTATACAAGTGCTTTAACACGTCATCGTGCTTTCAGAGGCGTGATATACTGAGGGCACTCATGGTCACAAAAACACTGACTGATAAGACCTTACAAAAGTGCATATAGTGAAAGCTGGCCTATAACTTGTTACCTCATCTCGTCAACCAAGATTATCCCAGTTTCTCGTATAGTCCATGGGCCTAATTCGCCCTCCCTGTCAAATCATTATTTTTTGTATGCAATTTTATATAACGCAAACACGACCCAAAGGGGTTCTAGGGCTTTACATGAGCACCGGCTACATTACACAAGGTCATATTAGTCTCTTTTATACACTGAATTGTGCAGGATCACAGAATGTTAAGCCAATGCTGCTGAGACTCAAACATGGTTCACCAGTTTCAAAGTTGGTAACTCTGGCCCTAGCGCATTCCAAGTCAACAGCAATTTAAAGCCTGGATTTATCTACTACATGGGACATATTTCATTATCTTTACAAAGCATAAAGGTTTAAAACCTTTAAGATTGGAATTTCTGGGGCCCTGAAGCTCTGTGATCACCAAGGGTGAATATAAGTTTTTCAAAGACAGATCAATGTGAACGAGGTAAGGTCCCGATCCCACAGAGCCGGGACCAGTCATCCAAGTTGATCTCGTGGGAGAATTCCTTTGGGCTCATCCATTTGTGTGTGTATATTTCTTCCCTCACATGAATTAGCCACATTGACAAACTAGCAGCATCTTTCCAAAAAAGTAAACAGATCAAGGGCAGACTTCAATACGCACATTAGGCGCACCAACAACAGCTTACAACAGGAGAATGTCTAGTAATGAGGGTAAACAATTTGTGACAAACAGAAGAATTAATTAGAAATATATATGTGATGAAGGCAGCTGTAGAGAGCCCTCCATGCAATATATAAAAAGTGGGATTTCAAAAAAAAAAGTGCCAGAGCCTAATCCAATTCACATGTAGCTAATACCATTTTCCCAAAAAATGATAGGGACACAATAACTATCTGTTTGGATCCCACATTGTTTTTTTAATTTGATTATAATGATTAGTACCATTTATAGTGCACTTTAGTGTCCAGAGCATGTACTCACCTTTCGCGCAGATGAAGAGTGAAGTTATTTCTGCACTGTAAATGCATAATTTGGGAGGCTCGTACATTGTGTTTGGAGAAACTAAATGGGAAACTGATGCAAGTAGCTGTCGCCACGGATATAACTTAGCCAACATCTGTTTTCGTAGCTTGAATTATTAAGATTTGCTTTGGTGCACAGATAGCGGAATACGGGTTACTTTGATCCCATTGTAGCTAGGACGGAATTCACTTGTGTAATATGCCAAAACATGTCTTAGAAAACAGATGGTCAACTGTCGAACATTCTGAAGAAAACGTGCCATTTGGACGTGTCAGGTTCGTTCATGAAAGGTTCTCACCTCTATAAAATAGATGACATTCACTCGAGGGGAACGTCCAGGTACTGCATAAATTAGATGGTTGCATTACATTAATCCAAATTCTTCTCGTTTATGTGTCTCTCAAAAATATACAGCTGACTGTAAAACGGGACGCATTTAATTGGTTCGATTCGGCTTCAGGCTGCGTCTCAGGGGGTAATTTTTGTTGGGGCAGAGTTGCTTGTGTGTGCTGCACTGCGTGCTCAATTCATCACCTCTGCAGCCTCTGGCTAAACTTACAGTCTGAGGTAACCCTCGCCCCCCCTAACTCCAGTCCTCTCCCCTCCCGGCCCCAGGAGCCCCCGGCGCGGTCATTAATGGCTGCAGGGACAGCCTTGCCGAAGAATTCAAGCAGAGGCTGGGGCAGCTGCTGACAGGCAGCAGAGGGGGAGAGGCAAAGAGGAGACAAGTTAGGACTATTGGCTTTGTCAATCGTTGTTAGTTGCATAAGATAAATTAGCAGTAACTGTGGCTTGTATATAATATTGAAAAAACATCCACTTGAAGCCCTAGTGACACCACGACAATGTTACTGCTCCTGAGTTTCAAAAAGAGGCACAAGAATCCAGAGCAGACATGGCGAGTAAGTTGGCTGAAGAGGTGGGGGTGGCAAATGGTTTGTGCAAAGGTTGGTCGCACACTGCTCGTCACACCAGCAAGTTGCCACAAGGAACTGTGGTAAATGTAGTGGCGACGGCGAGTACGCCTATGCCACGATGTATAAAGAACAGTATGTGTTGCGTTAGCAAATGGTGTTCACGGGCGCTTTGATGTCCTCAGTGGCCTCGCGGCTCACTGAAAACATCAAAGCGCCCGCGAAATGTAAGGGATCGCAATCGCGATCACACTTCAAAGCGCGGCTGTGTGACAGGCGAAAGTGAAAGACAACGAGTGCTTTCAGGCTGCCAAATGGTGCGCGCGCCCGGCACACATGCACAGTAGTTGGCGGCCTGAAAGCACTCGTTTGCACTTCCAAAAGTGCTTACTATAAGTCTCGCCAGAACAGCGCTAAAGCGCTGTCTCAGGCGAGACCTAAAAATACGATTATATTCAAGAGGACCACAGATTGTATTCCTTCAACAGGCCCGCGCGTCACTTAGTTGGAGAAATGCCCCAATCTGAACCAAATCGCCTAACTAGAAAGAAATAAAACGTTGCTTATATTTCAACTGTAAAATTTGACTTAGAACTGTCAATGTTCAAATTTGTCTAACATTGGGTTGGAGTTAGCATCAACCATGACAGGATGCACAGTTGACCAATCACATCATTGTGCACTCACTGTTCTATACATTGGTGAATATCTGGCGACAGGCACGAATCCATGCTTAGGAATAAAATGCTCAGTATAAAATACGTGAAAGTGTACGCAAAAATAAAAAGAAACGCAAATTCAATGTCCCAAAGCACATGCTTACAGAAACACTACTATGCATGGTGAAACACAGGTGTGTGCACCAGGGTCGGACTGACACAGAGAATAGGCCCGTGAACCTAAATAAGATGGACCCTGTTAGTGAATTAAATACCTAAAAAACAGCCCATGTTTTCAAATCGGGGCATATCTGAACTTGTATAGAAACTCTGTACAAGTGTTTTGCAATGTATGGAAGACTGCATGGATTTGAGCTTGCTGCATACAATGTTTGTTTTAGTATCAGGAAATCAACAGAAAACAAGCATTGGCATAGCCAACAGGTCTCGCCTTTCACACCTTACAAGTGTTTAGAAATGCAGCATATTATCCAGAACGCAGTAGGCTTTTTAATGTGCCTTTGCGGTGTTTTTTGCTTTAGGCATTGAATAGCCAACTTCTAACTTGCACTGCCACTGGAACTGCAGATTAAGCTAAAAATAGCATATTGATCTAGAAAAGAACCACACCCTGTTGGACGCTGGTAAACACAACCAGACATGAGACACGAAATATGGATAACATTCATGTGTGTAGCAAGGAAAGGCACAGATATGCACGCCAAGTGCCACGAAGCCTGCTTGTTACGCAATGGCAGCACAGCAATGCAGTAAGAGGTAGTGTGCGAGGGTAGCATAAAAGTTGCAGAAGGGCCCGAATGTATTCTGAAAAGACATATTATCGTAATGATGCACATTGTAAGCTTTTGTCCTCAGAAACATAAGTAATAGTATGTTGTCATAAAAAGTGACAAAGGCAACCTTCCAACACGGCCTCTCTCACTTTACATTCCCTTTTCTAAAGTAACGCCGTGTACAGTGAACAGAGGGAGCGAGTTTACAAACACTAAATGCCGATGTTTAGTGGCTGCACAGGGGACCGGTGGCTACTTAGTTTAAGACAGTTTATTTTGGTCTAAGCGCCAGAGCTACAAAAGTTATAGCAAATGTAGCTTGAAATATACATCAAATAGTTTGGGAGGTTGCCAACTCGGTTCCAGTCTCTTCGTGAAGTGTTGGAGCTGGCGATTCAGAGCAATTCAGGCAACGTTTACACAGAAACAAAACACACACTTGCAAGTGTGAGCAGCAATACAGAGCTTTACTGCTAGTCGTAGGTGCGGGCTTTCAAAACATGGCAATTGGTTTCCATGGCAAAGGTAGTCTAAAGGCATTTGCAATACAACCGGTTTTGCCTTTGGGACCTTATACGTTTTTAGCAATGAGGCGTATCATCTTGGGTGCTAAGAAACGAAAGAAAGACATCGACAGCACTAGAGACCGCAAAGACTGCAACAGCAGAATGTAAAGTTTAAGAACACGCCCAGCTGGATCACATAATTCAGTTCTTTCGCAGCAAAGAAACATACAATTACATTTATTACCACATATAGGTTAGACTATGGGCATCAAATTCCAGCTAATACGCAACACCAGGGACGCCTAAGGTATTACACCCTTTAAAATGCCAATGGGTCTCAACGCTTGTTTTGGTTCTCAACAGCCACCAAGGCTAAAGAGATTGATAAATTGCGCCCAAAGACTGTGTTCCAGTGCGGGTCACGGAAGTTGGATAGGATAGCTCCTTCAGGACAGGGTTACACTGACTTACCTGCAGGGGAACAGTTGATAGGTTGAAAGCCAGAAGAATCAAGCGTGGTCAAAAAAGGTTGGTTCGGGCTCACAAATGAAAGGTTTGGTTTCAATAGCGGTGCCCTTCTGCTGAACGGCAGAGGCATCCCTTGATCAAGACTAGTTATGAATCAAAAAATGCAGTTGTGTGCAGTCAGATCTACATGATGTGTCAAAACGGGACACGTGAGCTGTCCAGGGATGTAAAACAAGCCCCTGAAGCCCGTGTGGTGCGGGGGGTTTGGGGACAAACTTTCAGGAGCCACTTCGACCCTTTAGGGGGGCCCAATTCATCTAAAGGCCAAATAGTATCAGTGAGATGCGGGAGACTAAGGGACACTTCTTCACATTCTGCAGGGGGGGGCGGGCATTATTTTGCATTAGGCCACCGGAGCTGACCCTGAGTGCACTTTGCAGACACATTCTGGCAAGGATTCTACATCCTGGACTTCATAACAAGCAAATGAGGAGTGGAGGATATTGGAGTATTAGTTGGGGGCGGGGGGGCACCCACCTGAGGCAAAACTAATAATGCTTGTCAGGGTGGACCTTCAAAGTTACTAAATTACCCTAAGGTCAAACCCCTGGTAGCTATGGTACAGAGCAGACAGGTTTAATTTAGAGGCAATGTGTAAAGTATGTATGCAGTAGTAAAACAGTAGTGAAATTGAAAAAGCAAAACAATAAAAAATACCAAAATTAATTAGAAAAATATATAGTACAATTTTTTAAACAAAATGGCACCAAAAAGACAAATATTCACCCAAGGGAACCAGAGTTACGAATTCCAGACTCAAGAACAATAAAGCAAAGCATTAACATATATCGTATGCTGACGTCACTATGTGCAAGCCATTCTGTTCTGCTCCATGTGCTTTCTCGACTGTGTAGTGGCGTGCACCATCGCCTCTGGTATCTCAGTAGTACTCAAACTGGTGTTTTTGAAACCATGCGTGAGAGATCTGCAAGGCTGAAACATGTTAACACAATGTCCACTGGGGAGTGGGCTGGGATGCCACACCCATACTTGGCTTCAAGCAATGCGCAGCCTTGCGGATACATTACTAACCGCGCCTTTCCAACTGCCCCATATATAACAACCTGGGGGCTTATTTACAAGCCCCGTGCGCCACTTTTGCGTCATTTTTAACATGGGAAAAGTGACGTACGAGTGGCACAAGGGGCTTGTAAGTAAGCTTCCAGATGCGCCTCACATACACCGCGCGGGAAAGCATGTTGTGCGCTTTACCCAGGAAGTGAGCCGTGGTAGAAGTCGGCACAGTCCATGGAATGGGCAAGAGGCCATCATCCAGTGCACTGCAGCCTGTGCTGTGCACTGGCCACGACCTCTCCACCCTGTTATTCACTTACACTGCTCAAATACACCTCAATCCCCTTGGGGTGTGACCAAGCTGCCATGCGTCACAGAACTGGGATTCTCTCGTTCTACCACAGGGGGCGCTTCCGTGTGGCAATTACTCAGTAGACACCTCCATTGTGGAGACTGAGAGAGTTGCATTCAATGCTCCGTTGGCTTCTATGGCACTGTCTCTGCACATTCTACAAGCGACACGTTCTGCAGCCACCACTGGATCATAGTCTGTAGCGACAGCAGTGTGTCACTTTCCTACATAAAAACTGCACAGTCCCGAAATAAGGGCCAGCCTGCATGCTGGCACGGGGCAGGGGGAACCCATATCATCTATATGCTGAGATCCAACGAACATGCTCTGTGGAGCGGCACCTAGCAACAAAAACACCTTAATTGAGCTCCGACTTACGGAAAACCAATTCCATAGGAGAAGGTGCAGAGATGATGAACCAACCCAAAGAGTCACAAGCCAGCACCAGTGACTGGTCTACTAAGGAAGAGCGCCACATCACATATGTTTACATTCTCATATATTTACATTCTCTATAGTGCACGATAGCGTCTTCCCACCCAGCCCCCAGTTTTCCATTTCTATTCTGAAAATAGTCCCGAGGCCATCGGGGTCCACCCACCATGCCTAGGAAACCAGGCGTGTGTACATTTGTTTTGCGAAGCCCACAATGGGGCCACAACATGTGCTGCTAAGATGCCAGCTTGCACTTTGTTCCCTGCGCGTGCACGTTGTTCACAGTTCCACCATCAGCCATTTGTCGTAAGACGCTCAGAGGCGCGTCTGCTATTGTGCTTGGGAACAGTGGCAGGCACGTTCGTGAAATACAGCTGAGATCAAGCTGGTCACTCCGTTCTGCTGTCATTCACCATGACAGCAGAACCTGCAGCGAGGCATTACCTGGCCTTGCTGAACCGAGCGCGTGCTGGCCTCGGCCCAACATTCTCCCATTCTAGGCAAAATGACTCATCGCCAATGCAAACGAGAATCTAACTGCGTGATGTAACCTGATGCTCGCGTAGAGCGCTTGAATGTCCTTGGGCTAGGCTCGCGCTATACGTGCATTGTAAAAAGAAATTATGTAAAACCACCCCATGCTCCGGGCCCAAGCACAGAGCTCTCAGGCCAGTGACCAGCCAGTGCCACAGGGGGCCCCAGAGCTCGGGCTCCCCCCGCACTGTGGGGGCTGCGGGGCTTTTCTTACGCCACTGTAATTGGTATGAAGCAATTAGACACCTCCTGACCGGAAGCTGACTCAGCATTGACTCATATACCTCAGAATGTGATGTCAAATTAGAACTGCTAACAGCCGCGCTCAGAATATCCAGAAGAGAAAGCTTTGCAAGAGGCAAAAATAAATCGCCGACTTGAATTGCGGCTCTAATAGAAAAAAAATAAAAGCATTTTTTTTCTAATGTAACTCTGAAATTTAAAAGCCAAAAGGCATAGAGTTTGCAAATGAAGAAAGTACATTAATTTCTTTACATGAATAAAATACATGTACAGGGGGATTGAGGAACGCATTAAACATATTGCCACCTACTGGCTTGCAAAAACGAAGTATTTCTAGTAATAGCAAAGTACACCATAAATATGTAAAAATGTGCTCTAAAACCAAATAAAGCGCGGCGATCGTGAAGCGGACACCGCGTTGAAAATGAAAAAACATGACCACTGATGAGAAGTACTCAGTCCAATTTAAAACAATTCAGCGCATGAAGTAAAGACGAACACTTATCATTACACGAGCAGTGGCAGGCCAAGCGATAAGAGTGCTCCGAAAGCATGAAGAGTAGGAGCACAAGTAACAGAGGCGGTCTGTATGGGAGGTTACCAAGTGCAAATGAAAGGACTAGTAAGGCATTTCAACAATCAAAAGCCAGAATTTATGAAGGACAGTAAGAGGAGCCAATAGAAAAGATGGGAGGTCCTTGAACTCCATATTCTGGATACAGCATGCCTCGCAGAGCATGCGCTGCCTAGGCTCGACCTAAAAATTGGCCCTAGCAGACCGTAAAACAGGCTCACTGCCCAAAAACGGCTCGAATCTTTTGTGTACTGTTAGAAATTGAGTTTCTGGTTGGTTACGGAATGCACCTAAGCCGGGGAAAACTTCCCTCTCTAATCAGAGTAAGGGAGTCACACCCATGATAACCCCGGCTCACCCCTTGGTAGCCTAGCAGTGCAGTCAGACTTATCCCAGAGGCAATGTGTAAAGCATTTGCGCAACACACACACACACACCAGTGACGCAACAAATACATCACAAAAGAGACTCCACAGAGTAGTATATAACAATATCTCATATGTTGTATATAAAATTTGGACCACAATCACATAAATCACACGGCCAACTAGGCAATTGTCATAACATCACAGGTAGTGCAATAAGTAAATACTTATAGGTTGCACATCTCATGAAAACACCATCACTCTACATAATATGCAGATCCTGAAATGATACTCGTTATCCTATCATTACATGGCCTAAAAGGACATAAATCATAACCTCAGGTCATAAAATGCAGGTAAAGGTAATAAATCACATGAATCCTCATGTGTCACCACGTATCACCCTCAGTACTTGTTAACACTATAACCACAGAAGCAACAAAAACCACATACAGGCAGGATCCCTTGCGCTCCCACTAGCGGGGTTACGGCAATCCTCGTGAGTCTGGCTGCCACGGAACAGATGGCTTGCTGATCTAACACAAAGGCAGCAGGAGCACCTGCATGCCTACTACCAGGAATACGGTAACGTAGGTAGTTTTCCTAATATGCGGCAAGTTTCCAATCAGGGCCTCCCTCGAAGACTCCTCTAGTAATGCCACCATCAAGAAATAAGGGCCCCCAATGTATATGTTGCTCCACGTTACACACATCCCATGAGAGAAGGGGCAAAACCAACTGCAGATCAAATGTGGGGAGACCTCGCCCAGACCTCCCCACACTTACTTCACTACTGCAGCTGCCCACAAACGTGTGGTGAGGCTATTGAACACACACACTGCAGTCCCCTTCTAGGTAGGACTTCAGGGCGAGGGGGCACCCTCTTGTAGGCATGCGGCAACCTCGTTCCCAATACCATAAGCCAACCGCCTGCAGTCGCACTGAGCAGAGGCGAGACTCAGTCCCTTTCGTACTTAAGGTGGTCCACAGGGCATGAGCACCCTCCTGGCATCTAGGTGAGGCAGCACTGAAATACCTTCCACAGAGCTGCGGGGGTCGGTCCCTGGCCATCAGTTTCCCCACGAGGTTGGCCAGTCAGCCACACTGCAACAGCTGTGCCTATTTGTTACAACAGCAACGGGAGGGCCTAACTAGCAAGGCCCTCTTCGGTGGTTATGGGAAGGGTTCTCTGTCCAGGCACCGCATCAGGCCTCTGACCAGCGCAATTGGTAAACTTAAGGAGCACACAACATGCTCTGGTCCTGTGAATAACACCAGCACATGGGGCGACGAACAGCGCTCCCTACACACTGTTTACACAGCAGCGAGCAGACAGTCACAGCTCCCAGTTGCAATACACGCCAGCCGGCGGATCGGGCAGAAGGCCCAATTCTACCCACTTCAAAGAAGTGCCCACCACACGATACTGTTTTGGCACCAGATGAAGCAGAAGAAACCAGAAGTGCTCACCACACACTTCTTTCTTAGCAGACGTTGGGACCAACAGGGGGTAAATCCCCAGGCCTCCAAATGAACAGGGGTAGGGAGGGAAGAAGACAACCAGCCCCTGGAGAACAACTGGGGGGCATGAGAGCAGAGAGGCGGTCAGCAAGCCAGCACACTGGTTCTTTCAGCAAAGTGTCAGTGTCTCTAGCAGGTTAGCACAACAAACCAAGCCAGTCCAATGGCAGTTTTTCCTGGCAGCACATAAATCCTCTGGTGCAGTATGTAGAGCCAGCAGCATCTGGTCACAAGTCCCACGCAGTGTCTAAAAACATGGGGTCACAGCCCCTGCACTAATGCTCACAATGTCTTTGTTCTGAAGGTAACTTCAAACAACTTTATAAGTGCAAAACACCCCTATTCATGGCCTGGCTCCTGACACACTAGAGGGGGAGGGAGACAGCAATGTGAAAGGCAGGCACGGCCCTATTTAGGTGCAGATGACAACTTCTCCCACCATCCTAGCCCAGGAAGATTCA
This sequence comes from Triturus cristatus, assembly GCF_964204655.1. NCBI lineage: Eukaryota > Metazoa > Chordata > Amphibia > Caudata > Salamandridae > Triturus > Triturus cristatus. The sequence continues at coordinate 132,981,256 of NC_140590.1, read as the reverse complement.
TCAGGATATGCGGGGCACACCTCAGCTCCCTCTGTGACCGTCAAGAGTGAATGCAAAAAAAAGGCCCGTCAGTCGAAACCAGCCATTGATTGGAGTCAGGCTTCAAAGCACAGAGTCTAAGCACACAGAAATGCCCGCTTTATAGGTGTGGCATTTCTAAAATAGTTATAAAAAATTCGCTTTCACCAATGAGCAGAATGTATCCCCACCATACCAAACAAGGCAATGCTACCCCTATGATATCGGAAATTCACACTGAAACACATATCAGGTAATTCCCAATGCAAACCTATGGGAGGTGCAGCCTCACAACAGTGCGAAACCAAATAGGCTTTGTCACTACCAGGACGTGCCACACAAATAAAAGGCATATGTCCTAACTTTTATTTACACAGCACCCTCCCTATAGGGCTACCTAGCGCCTACCTTAGGGGTGACCTATATGTAGTAAAAGGGGAGTTCCAGACTTGGCAAGCTCTTTAAATGCCAAGTCAGTGTGGCAGTAAACTGCACATGCAGGCCCTGAGACAGGTTTGAAAGGCTACTTCGGTGGGTAGTGCAAGCAGCGCTGCCGACCCACTAGTAGCATTTAATTTACAGGCCCTGGTTATATAGAATACTACTGTACAAGGAACTTACAGGTAAATTAAATATGACACAAACAAGTGTAAACTAATCATACCATGTTTAAAGGCGAGAGCACGTGCACTTTCGCACTGATCAGCAGTGGTAAAGTGCCTAGAGTCATAATTCCAACAAAAACAGGCCAGAAAAAAATACAGGAGGAAGGCAAAATGTTTTGGGATAACCCTGTAAAAAGGGCCAGGTCTAACATGTAAACGACAACCCAAGCATGCTTACAGAAAAACAATAAAGTGCACAGGAATACACAAACATGGATATTTGCGTGTGTGCGTGGGTCTGTGCGTAAATAAATTGGCGTCTATGCAATATCATGTCTAAAATAAAAGATGTTAAACTGGTGTGTTTGTGTACAGGAGTGGGAATCTGTGTACAGAATCAATCGCACATCTGTTCAAAATTACTGTAAGCACTGTAGCACAAGTGTGTGCGGAAATAATGGTGTATCGAAACAAATGTGTCTCCCACCACCCGAGCGAGTGTGTGGGTGTACGCAAACGCTGGGGTATGTGCAGAAGAACACTCGCTAAAATAAATGAGTAGCATCAGTGTGTATACAGTGACACAAGCATGTGCAGTGACACACGTATGTGCGGGTACACAAGACTATGTATAGTAAAAGTTAACAACACAGTAACAAAATAGTGCAGTCATATTCAGAAACACATGTACTGCAGCGAACTCTAAACAAGCGCTAAGAATGACAACAGGCTACGGGGATGCAGCCTGCGAGATGGATAGACACGTCCCGTTTCACTGGTGTCAAGCAACAAAAAGAGAACAATTCAACCGACGCCTTGAAAACGGAGCCGAACAGAACTCTAAGATGCAACTGTTTAGAAAAGGAAACCGTGGCAGTTCATTTTCTACACAGCAGCACTTTTGATATTAACTGTTCGCGGAGTGGTTCTGCTGCGGACATACCTGCAGTCTGTGCTTCGGGGCTGTTGTGTAGAGGTTTGTGTGAGTTGCGTCTGTCTGCCTGCTGGGTGTTGTCCCCCTATTGCCATCCCCCAGCCCCCCGTGAGCTCTGCAAAACACAGGAACGAAACTGAAAGTATCTGCGAACTCCTGGAAATCAGCTGATCCGCGCGTTTATTATAAATGAAAAAGCAGCGCTGCCCCCTCGTGAACCCCTCGGGAAACGTCATCCTCGCTTCCTGTGCATCTTTGTTTTGATTAATGCAAGCATTCGCTTACGTCTTTTACTCTGAAGATTACAAAGTTTGGGGGGGGGGGGGGGGTGGACAAAATAAAGAGACACACTCATTGCTACAAACCACAAGTACGACATCTATCTTAAAATAAATATTTTTAGTTTATCAAATTCCTCGAAGGTTCAATGTTTCTAGGTAGTCCCTTCACAATTGTTTCGCAAGTGCAGCGCAGAACATGCCCAGTTCAGCGCTGTTTACGTAAAATCAACCACGGCCTGTGTTGTCGGCGAAAAAGTCAGTATTCACGAAACGGACACAGGATATTGGGTAAGTAGGTAATGCACTCAGGCCACGAGGGCAGCACTGTTACCCTCACAACGTACGTCACAAAGAGGATAACAACATCTTCGAACACAGCTGCGGCGGAAATGCCCACGCGGCAATGCGCATGGGCAAAGGATAAAATTCGCCCCCCCCCCCCTCGGTTGTCTCTGGACCTACGCCCTTCTCGAATGCCATTGGCTGAGGACATCTAGGTTCTTTCTCAGCCCTCTCTCAACTGACAGAAAAGTGTCTCAACTCTGCCACGGCAGGAACAGAGTAGCAAGAGCAGGGATCTCAGCGGTAGCCTAGAAGGAGCTGTAAGTTGCAACTTTATTTAAAGGTGACAGACTGTCACCTTTAAGTAAAGCTGTGTGATCCTGACCAATTACTTTTTTCATGTGGGTAACATTCAATACTTGAATCAAATGTGAGTGCTCAGAAGACGGGTCTGTCTGTATGAAGTGCTCTAAGAATCAAAAATTAGCTAGCATTCGCGCCAAGAATTTCCAATTCTATTAAGGACACGGAGGCGAGGGTTATGCTATCTCCTTCTTTACTGCGTAAATCACAGCAGCCAATAAACATACAATTTTGTAAAACAAACTACATTGTCCATGTTACTTTGCGTCAGCCACGCCTCCTTAGCCCTCCATAAGAGCCCTGGTTACTGTCCCAGCCTCCTCTTTCTTTGCTCGAACTGTATAAAGTCCACTAAGTCAATAATATTTCACGAACATCCTCCAACATGGAAGTTAACAGGAAACCAAATTCCACCGAAAGGCTTCAACTTGAAGACATCTCTTATTCAGACTTCTTGTCTGCGCCTAGGAAAGACCAAACATGAACAGCCCGTAATTTCTGCGTGTTACCATAATTCAGTACAGTATCAACGGGTGGGTAAGCATGAACAATCATATTGTAACATAGGGGTGGTATAATCCTCGCCTTCGTGTCCTTAATAGAATTGAAAATTCTTGGCGCAAATGCTAGCTAATTTTTGATTCTATTACAGGATCGGAGGCTTCGGATTATGCTAGTTTAACGCTTATTAAAGACAACAGATGTTATGTCTCCCACCGGCTTATAATAAAATTGCTTGAAAGTTGACTCAGATGACCAATCGGCACAACGCATAATGTCCTGAATACTAGAACCTAACATAAATGACTTTGATGCCATGGCACCACGCACAGAATGTGCACCAAACATTTGGATATCAACGCCAGCTTCCTTCATGATATAACAAAGCCATCTGGCTATGGTTGCGGCAGACACTGGTTCAAAAGGTTTTTGCAACGCAATCAAAAGTTGAGTAGAGCCCTCAGGCCTCAATGGTCGAGTACAATCCTCATAAGTTTTCAAGCATTGGACAACACATAATTTCTCATTGCTAGGGAAAGCATTATACTCTATATGTCTGGAAAGTGTCTTGGTACGGCCTGTAATAGTAAAAGAAACTCCTTCCGGAGTAAATACTTTACCTGTAATTTCCAGGGCCTGCACATCCGATGAACGTCTACAAGCTGAGAAACATAGAAGCATTGCCAACTTTGCAAACAACTGTTTCTTGATAACAGAGTATTCACCAGCCAACTATTGAAGAGAGAAATGACTAAGGAAACATCCCATAAACATGAGTACTTAGGTTTGGGGGGATTCGCTATTCTTATGCCTTTAAGAAGTTTACAAATCATAGGGTGCATACCTACCGGTTTCCCATCCACAGGGTTATGCCCCGCCGAAATGGCTGATCTAAAGTTATTTACAGATCGATAAGCCAAACCACTTGCTGCCTTCTCTGAAAGAAAATTTACAATATTGGGTAATCCTGCCCCCACGGGATCCAGGTGCCGTACCACGCACCAACCCATCCAGCCTGTCCAGGCCGAAGAGTATCGCTTCCTGGTGGAAGGCGCCCAAGCTTGCCTGATGAAATCTGAAGCTGTCTCCGAAAACCCCGGCATTTCCCACTGCTGCCGGAAATTCGCCATGCCATCAGCGACAACCGCTCCGATGGAATCAGAGGGTGCCGTTCCCCGTGAGGTCCCAGGAGAAGAGACTCCAACCATGGGAGCCTCCTGGGGAGATCGCAGCTCATCTCCAACAATATCGGGAACCATGGCTGCGAACTCCATCGCGGTGTCACTAAAATCACCTCCGCCTGTTGTCTGAGAATGTGAGAAGTCACTCTCGGGATGAGAAGGAAAGATGGGAAAGCATAATTCACCGGCCCGACCAGTCCTGAAGGAATGCATCTGTTGCTTTCGCTACTGGATCCGGTCTCCAACTGAAGAATTTGGGAATTTGTCGATTCAGCCTGGAAGCAAATAGGTCCGTCTGACACGGACCCCAAATTTCCTGCAGCCATTGGAATATGTTCAGCAGTAATTTCCAATCGCTGTAATCCCTGAGGTGTCTGGAATTCCAGTCCGCTATGAGGTTGGACTGCCCCAAAATATATTCCGTTATTACCGTTATCTGGCGGCTCAGGCAGTAATACCAGAAGTCCTTGGCAATCTCCACCAACAGGGATGATCTCGTTCCTCCCAACTTGTTTATGTATCTCACTGCCGACACGTTGTCCATCCGTAGAAGGATGCAGCAGGAGGTCTGCTTGGGGGACAGGGTTCGAATCGCAAAGGAACCCGCTAGGAGTTCCAGACAATTTATGTGTAGTGATAGTTCCTGGGGGGACCACCTTCCGTCTGTGGAAATATCGCCGCAACGCGCTCCCCAACCCCAACGACTGCCGTCGGACACGATAACAACCTCGAGCAGGGAGCCGAAAATGGCTCTTCCGTTCCACGCTTCCACGTGGCCCAGCCACCATTGCATCTCGCCCTTCACTTCCTGTGAAAGGGGAACCAGGTCTGTGTAAGCCAGACCCTTCTGTAGGTGTTGTATTTTGAGTCTCTGTAAAGCTCTGTAATGTAGTGGTCCCGGGAAAATCGCCTGAATGGACGATGCCAATAACCCCACTACTCTGGCAATGACCCTGAAACCACCTGTTTGCCTAGCAGTGCCACTATCTCTTTCTTCAAGTCCCTGAGCTTCGCCTTGGGAAGATGCAATTGGGCCTTCTGGGAGTCTATCACAAAACCCAGAAACTCTGTGGTCCGTGACGGAATCAGAGCCGATTTGACATGGTTGATTACAAACCCCAGACTCTGCAAGAGAGATATCGTCATTTGAAGATGATGTGAAACCAGTTCCGGACTGTGAGCCATGATTAGGATGTCGTCCAGGTAGATAATCATGTGCAACCCTTGCTCCCGCAAATGTGCAACCACCGGCTTCATCACCTTGGTGAAACACCAAGGAGCCGAGGAAAGCCCGAAAGGAAGGGCCAAATACTCGAACCACCGACCTTTCCATTGAAATTGCAGGAAACGGCGGTGTGGAGGAAAAATGGGAATGGACAGATAGGCATCCTTGAGATCTAGTCTGACCATCCAATCCCCTTGTTTTAACAGGTCCGCCAAAAGGTGGATCCTTTCCATTTTGAAATGTTTGTAAAAAAGGTAGTGATTGAATTCCCACAAATTCAGGACCAGTCTGTGACTCCCACCCTTCTTCTGGACCAGAAAAATATTGCTGCAAAAACCGTGAGGCTAGTCGTTGCATAAAGCTATTGCGCGTTTTTGCAGCAATTCTTCTATTTCGTTGTCTATAAAAATGCATTCTTGTTGGGAAAAACGGAGAGGGTTCGGAGGTGTGTCCTGAGAGGGTGTTCGTAAAATTCCAGTTGGAACCCTTGAACCGTCTGAATCATCCACGCATCCTGGGTAAGATTGCGCCAGTTGTGTAGAAAATATCGGGTACAACCCCCCCAAGGTAGAAGGGACAAATCTGTCACGCTTACCTGCTGAGTTCTGTGCTTGAAAGCCCTCTCTGTTGCCACCTCCTTGGAACCGGCGTTTGTTGAATCGGCGACGAGTGGGATAGAAGATTCCCCCTCTAGTAGAGTCCCATTCACCTCTTCCGCGACCGTAGTCACCTCTGGGGGGACCTTGCTGAGCGAAACGGCCTGACGAGCATCCCCTGCCTCATCCGGCCCTGTTGAAAGGCCTTGGGTAAACACCCGCTTGATTCCTGATTGAGCCTTATTCAAGGATGTAAAAGTTCCCACGTACTTTGACACATCCTTCACAAAACGGTCTCCAAATAGGTTGCCCTCCGTGAGAGGACCGGCTCAGCGGCTGCCAGATCAGTAAGATTAGTGTCCATACGCATGAGCAAGGACTTACGCCGTTAAGTAGATATGTCACAGTCGGCATTGCCAAGCAGGCAAATGGCCCTCTGCGTCCATCCTGCAAGGATATCCGGATCCACCGGGTTCGCTGTTTTCCTTGGCCACCAATGCCATTTCCAGTATTTTTTTACGAGGGGTCCTACCACGTCAAGGAGCTTGTCCTGACACCCTCTCCAGGTCCGATCTATCCCTTTTTTGGGGTCTCTGGCAAATTTCTTTAGAAATGTAAGCAGACTTACGTCTATTTCGGGAGTCTCTGCGACTTTATCAGGTAGGTCTGGTCAAGGGCACTCCAACCTAAGTCGGTTCCGGACCTCTTTATCAAATCCTTTTCAGATGTTCTCATTAAAGTAGTCAATGACTTCGGGTGCTGGAGCCCAGTCCGAAGATCTGGGATGTACGATTTCACTAGGATTGAAGGTGAAAGGAGTATTGGTTGGAGTCTCCGGAGTGGAAGAAGCCACTTTCTCGGTCTTCTTCTTGGGAGGGGCCTCATCATCAGTTGTGGTAGCATCGGTATCAGTGGTCGTGGAGTCAGTGTCCACATAGACCTTTTGCTTACTCTTTGCCTTGCCTCCCGTGAAATATTCGTGATCGCCTGCAGGTGGCAGAGAAAGTGAATCCAGGGCCATAGCATGCGGCCATCGACGCACTTTGACTACGTCCATAGTTGAACGCGCAGTATGCTTGTCTTTAGTAAAACCATGACGCTTAGCAAAACTCTCAAGCTGCTTGGTGATTGGCTTAAGCGCAGCTGCCAATGCTTGTTGCACAGTATTAGGAACTGTGGTCTCCAGAGCCCTCTTCACCGAGGATTGGACGGAAGAGTCGAGAGCATCCACTATATTATCTTCTAAGACAGTCTCCTGCTGTCCCTCATAATAGACATCCTCCTCATCCTCATAGCGCACCCACTCATCCAGGGTAACAATAATACAGTGGGGCAGAGTTATTAATGTCACACAAGTTTGCCAAGTGACATATAAATATAGGTACTGGAGGAGTAAAAGGGGGGGGGGGCAGCCCACTTGCACACAAAAAGTTATTACTTGTACCAAGCCCCCTCAGCAAAAGCTGTACTCAAATTATTGCAGTCTATTATAGGCGTAGGAGCCGAAAAGAAGTTGTCCCTGGAGCGTGTGCTCACTCCTGCAGGGCGACGATTATTGCAGCCAGTCAGGCGTCCTTCCTACTACCTGTTTTTGTTCAAAACATGGTAGTAAAAGCAAAATGGGCCGATCCCGGCATGTGCAGCCCAACACGAGCCCAAAACAAGTCCAAATCCAGCCCAAATTGGAGCGCGTGGGCTGCACACGTCGGACGGGAACCTGCGGCATACAAGGGCGATGAGGGAAGGCCAAAACACCGGCGCTTGAAGTGCTGCGACCCAGCCGGTCGTTTTCTCGCCGCCCAGCGGCTTGGTACCTTCGCGCCTAACGCGCGCTATCTAATCTTCAAATGCCAGCAGCGCTGGGGATCGGAGCAAAGCTCCCGCTCATGGCGCGTACGCGCCACCTACCAAATGCCGTATAATGGCAGAAAACCGTAAGTAACAACAAAACCCCTCAATAATCAGAGAATCAGGCATGCACATTTAACCATAACTCCTCAAGCGCATCGCGCTCTGTCAATCCTGGCAAATGATCACCAATTCAATATGTAATAAGTGAACGTGAGGGGTACTTATCTCGTGCTGTGAGCAGCAAAGAAAGAGGATGATGGGCTGACACAAAGTACCATGGACAATGTAGTTTGTTTTACAAAATTGTATGTTTTATTGGCTGCTGTGATTTACGCAGTAAAGAAGGAGATAGCATAATCCGAAGTCTCCGGTCCTGTAATAGAATTCTAAGAATGAATGGACATTTTCATTTACATTAATTGTTGGCAGTCATCGTGTCATGCGATTTTTATCCGGCCTGTTTTACCGGTGGAAAAATCTAGTCAAGTTTTTAAACACCAGGAAAAAATGCGCGTATAAAAATCTAGAAATTAAGAATTAGGCGGCATAAAATTAACAAATAAAGCACGCCTTCATTTCAATGCCATGGCAAGGGTGATGTGGGCCCTAATACAAGCAAGAGACATACCCCTCATAACCCCAGAGGTTGGCTTTAAAACGGCTATGCCTGGGGTGAAGTGAGCCGCCCGCGACCCTGCACACTGCTGCCAGCTCACCCGGTGCCCTGTGGCATCTGGCTATGGCAAAGGGTGGTGCAGGGGTCGAGATGGCTGCCAGGCTGCGATTCGTTAGTGGTTGTCGGACCTTATATATATATACATATATACATATATTTTTTTTCTTTCAGTTTTATATCACGCAAACTCGACTCAAAGATATTGGAGCGCTTTACATGAGCACCAGTTACATTGCACAAGGACACGTTAATTTTTAGCTCGAGCCTTGGCAGTGCATGCGCTGCTCTGCGAGGCATACTGTATTTGAGTATAGACTTGATGCCCGCCCACTTTCTGGTCATATGTTCCACTGACTTGTGTCATTGTCCTTGGTAAATGCTGGCTTCTGATTCGTTGATAGGCTTGTTAATCCCCCCTTAGTACCGCCTTGTCTTCATTTGTAACCTCCCATGAGGACTGGCCTTTTACTTCTGTTGTTACGCCGTAGGTCTTCTTTAGTCTGTAAGCACTCTTTTCTTTCATGAATTTCTCCTACTGCAGGCACAACATGTTTTCCTGCAACATTCAGCGCGCCATGCATGCTTTCACTTTCCAAGCAGCCCGGGACAATGGCAGCCGCTTATTTGAAATGAAATAGGTTTACAAGAGTTTGAGCTATTGTCTTTGTAAATGACAATGCCTTTTATTTATGTGTTAATTATGAAAACAGATAAGTAAAAGGCCTTGCATCGTAAGGGCCCCTCTCATTTGAAGTCGCTTTTTCACTGGTATGTTCTGGGGCGGCAACTAAGTATAAGTATAAAATTGCTTGTTAAGCGCTCGAATGCCGAGGCATCTTGGCGCTGGTGTGTGTAAGTGAAGCGGAATGATGGACTGATAGCTACTCAGGGTTAAACAGCCGAGATTTCAGGGCTTTCCTGAAGGAAGAAAGATTCGGCTGGAGTCGCAAGGCCACCGGTAATTTGTTCCACAGTTTGATTGCGCAACTGGAAAATGAGTGGCCGCCCCATCTGACCCGTCTATTTCTAGGGGTGCAGATCAGGCCAAGATTGGCCGAACGTAGGTCTCGTGGTGGGATATAGAGCCTGAACCTATCCTGACAGTCCACAGAGCCACCACCGTATCGTGCCTTGTGCACCAAGCAGAGTGCCTTAAACTCAATTCTCTGCTGGACAGGGAGCCAATGTAATGACCTTCTTCCCTGAGAGGTGGGGTGGCCCGTGGGAAGCTTTAGAATAACACGAACTACAGCATTCTGTAGTGAGTGAATTTTACTGACCGGATGCTTATCAATGCCCAGAGACATCGCATTATAATAGTCTAATCTGGACATGAAGAGGGCAGCCATTACCGTCTTCTGAGGTGCCCGGGGAATGAAGGGGAAGATTTTGCGCAGGGTCTTAAGTAGGAAAAAGCAAGCTAAGGTTAGGCTGTTCACCTGAGCTGACATGCTCAATTTGTCATCAAAAATAACCCCAAGATTCCTGAACCTTCTTACTGGTAGAGGACACTCCCCCGCCTCTAGTGGCCCCCACAGATCGCTCCATATTGGTGATCCGTTCCCAAATTCAATAACTTCTGTTTTTTCCGTATTGATCTTCAGGAAACTCAGGCTCATCCACTCCATAACATCCTTCAAACAAGCATGGAATCTTGCCGCTGTTAACTCCGGCATGTCCAAGACAGATATCACCAATTGCGAGTTGTCCGCGTACGACACGAAGGTGAAGCAGTGTTTCCTCACCACCCTGGCCAGCGGCTTCATATAAACATTAAACAGTGTTGGGGACAGAGGTGAACCTTGTGGAACACCGCAGGGCAGATTAAAACTGTCCGATTGAAGGCCCTCCCAATTTAGACTTTGTTTCCTATTGTCTAGAAACGAAGAGAAGAGGGCTAGAGCCAGCTCACTAATCCCTATCTCCTGTAGTTGCCGCACCAACACCGTATGGTTAATGGTGTCGAATGCGGCCGACAGATCAAGGAGAACAAGGATTGCCCTCCCCCCATCGACTACAGACCGAATCCCCTCAGCTGCGGCGATTAGGGCAGACTCAGTGGAGTGTTTTGGACGAAAGTCATGCTGGGAAGGATCCAGCAGGCTGTTACTATCCAAATATTCAGTTAATGTTATATTAATTGATCTTTCAATGACCTTAGCTACTAATGGCAGACCCGAGATTGGCCGGTAGTTTTTAAATTCATTGGGATCCAGAGTGGCTTTCTTAAGGATCGGCCTGATACTGGCCGTTTTCCAAGCTGTAGGGTAAATCCCAGATGCCAGGACTTGATTAATCAGAGAGGTGAGATTTTGACTAATCCTCTCCGCCGCCAGATGCATAATTGCCGGGGGACAAGGATCAAAGGCTGAGTCAGATTTAATGGATTTTAAAATATCTATTACCACCTCTTCAGATAGGGGGTCAAAACGTGTTAAGCTGCATAGCACTGTCTCCTCAAACTGGGGGAGTTGATTTGTACCTGATAAAGAATTTAAGTTTGATGAATTGGTCAGGTCATCGTATATTGTCTGCACCTTGTTCTGGAGGAAAACCCCGAGCTGATTACAGAAGGCCTGGTCAGATTTAAACAGGGTACCCTGCTGGGGTTTGGCCAGAAAAGACACAGATTTAAACAGTTCTTTAGCAGAGTTCCCAGCATCCTGGATTTTCAGAGTGAAATAAGCTCTCTTAGTGGCCAGAATGGCATATTTGTATTTATTCAAGGCCCCATTGTAGGCATCTTTACTAGTCTTACTATAATCCACTCTCCAGAGATGCTCATACCTTCTACATTCAACTTTTAGTTGTTTGAGCTCCGGGCCATACCACGGTGTCCCCGGAGGGCGCCTGTTTAGTGTGGCGGTATGCTCGGGAGCGACACAGTTGACAGCTCCTTGGATCCATTCGTTGAACTGAGCTGCAGCCACCTCATTATTCTTATCTAGAGTTGGAGGGAAGTGATCGAGAGCGGCCGTTAAAAAACTCTTGATCCCCAGATTTCGTAGGACTTGATGGGGTGGACGCTCCTTCTTGGCCTTTAAAAACATCTGAAAACCTGGCTCTTTACGTCTTAGTTTCCTGTCTGATTGGCCGCCTCTCCTCTGTTGGTCCTCTTGTTCTGCTATAGCGCCTTGACACCTTTGGGTATCAGTGCACTTTACAAGTACTATCCTATCCATTGTCATTTCCAATGCCAATAGCTTAAACTCTCTCAAAGGTGAGACGCACTGCAAATGCTTGTTTTTTTTGTGGGGGGAGGCACGGGGAGATTAAGTGATTTGCCCAGAATCACAGGATATTGAGCCGATGCCGAGACTCAAACCTGGTTCAACAGCTTCAAAGTCAGCAGCTTTGATGCACTGTAACAAAAATATTAACAAGTAAGGGCTTTACTGTGTTATGTAACCACTGATGTTGAGTGTATGAATGAAAGTAGGTAAGTACCTATGGTGACAAATTCTCCAAGCTAGCATATGGGCATGTCCTATAAAGGTGGTGGGCATGGTCAGGCAGTTAAAAAAAAAGTCGAAAGTCAAGATAATACAGAGTGCGGACGCCGAACAAAGAGGCGGGCCCACTCATTCATATGTAAGTTATCGGTCCTTGCACAGGCCTGAATTGGCTTACTTCTCTTCTTGTGGTGCCCCAAGGAGGGGCAGGGGCACACTCACATATTTCTCCAGTGTCATATAGGGGCTTCAGAGCATGCAGCAGATCCCCTACAGTGCATATGGTAAACTGACCCTTAGTCTCCTGAGGCCTTGAAAGGGTGACCCTGGGAGGGTTATTTTATGATTTCAAGCACTCCTACAGGTGAAGCTTTTGTTCTTGGACTCAGGAGTGTGGGGGCCTTTGTGGTTGGTCCTGTGACTGCATGATGTGGCCTGTAGGAAGTAAAAAAGACTCTGCCACACGTTTTTGACGTCCTTATGCTTTATTGGCATCATTGATGTTGATCGGTGAACAGTTATCATTGTAATGAATGCTGCTGGTTTTAGTACGGTTCTTACTGATTTTAATGCTCTTATAAGGTTCACATATGACACATGGCTGACTCTATTAATATGGCGGCACCCTGACAAAGCCAGTAGGCCAGCCTCATAGATATACTGACACCCCTTATAATGTGAAACATTAAGAAAAGATAACATGGTTATTTTTAACGTGGTGACCCCCTGACAAAGCTAATAGGCCACCTTATTTAAAGTGACATCCCTATATAGTGTGATGTTGCCTCTGGTATAGATGGGGAGGTTTTATGATTATGGATTTCAGGACTCACTAGGGGTGTAATGTGATATGAGGGTGTCACCAAAGGTACTTCCATCGACCTGCATGTATATATTTGTAATTTAATGTGTTGTATGTAGTGAAGTGCGTGTAATAAAAGTACTTTTTCTTTTTGAAAGAAAAAACACTGACTGGGCAATAATTTGATTGAGCGTCGCTGTTGCCTGCCAGTGAACTGGTATTGCTAGCCCACACACCTCACCTGGGTAGGGCTAGGACTGCTCCGCTTCGCTACCCTGAAAGCCTCAAGTGCTACAGTGTGGTACTTCATTACCAGTAATAAGACATTTGTGAACCTATTACTTGTAAAGGACTTGCATCCTTCACGAATAGTAGCCCAATTTCCTCTAACACATATTTAGCACCTCACTAGACCCCTCCCACTGGTCGTCCGCAGCCATAACTTCAATAGTCTCGCCTTTGGGAGCATCTGCTATAGTTGTCCTCAGTAGCATCCTTTACCAATTCCGCACATCACCAAGGAATGGTAAATCCCAATTTTAAAAGACAGAGTTCATTCCCTCTGTATTTTTATCCTTGTTTTCATCAGTTAGATTGGTCCAGATATTGAGAAGAGGTGCTGCTGCCTTCTCTGGCCAGCTCAGGTTGCTCTCTGGGCATCCAAGAACTGGGATGGCTCCACTTCGCACGCATAAAAGGAAGAACCTGCAGAAGAGGGCTGCAGACATAGATAGACTGGTCTATTGGGATTACACCCCTAATTCCAGTAATGAGAGAAGAATTAAGGATTGTTAATAAAAGATTACAGCATGGACTACTGGAAGACTCTACATTGCCCACACCAAACCCAGAGCTAACTCGGTTCATTACCATTCAGCACCTAAACAGCAACAAGAACAGCAGCAGCTGGCTGTGATGTTCCAGAATCGCTGACAACGGATTCTCAAACGACCAACCAGCAAATTTCACCCATTTTTCATCTAAAAAAGCAACAATTCTGGGCTACACCCTGGTCAATATTTTGCTTTTATTATTTCTTTAATACTTTCAAATTAGAAAAAATATTTGGAAGCGATGCCACAGCTCTTTATAATAGTAAGCGTTGCTGCCCCCCTACCATATTGCGCAATACTACAGCAGAGAATTAAAAAAGATTCAAATGGATCAGCTAATCACACGGCCTGTTTGACGATGCACATTGTCTGATCTCTCAACTGGCCAGCTCTGGCTGAGGGCTTGGGTCCTAGATTCTCAATGAGGGCTGTAGAGTTTGGATCAGTGTGGTCTTCTAGGTGGAAGTTGAGGTCTATGAGAAGAAGAGAAGCTGCTTTAGTCAATGATGTGGGATGTGATGAAGTCTGTGATGTCCCTGGTGAAGTTGGTGTGTGGTCCTGGAGGTTTGTAGACAAGGATGCCACACAGGGTGAAGTTGGCTGTGAGATATAGCTTATGGTAAGGTTCTCTGTAGCTGGCGGCGCGGTCTGTGGAGGTGGATGAGTTGATGATGTCCTTGAAAATGATGGCAAATCCGCCTCTGAGCTTCTGCTTATGGTCCTGCCTAGCGATTGTAGGAGGGTGGAATCTGACTACATGGTTGCCCCCACTTTTTTCCTGGTGTTTGAATGGTTTTTGACTAGTCTGGCTGGGATCCCGCTATCCAGGACCCCAGCCTATCTGCTTACTCCCTTAAATGACTGGTGTGCATATTAGATGCACTAGTGATTGGATACTGTGGTACCTTATGAGCCCCTAGTATATGGTACCCTAGGTACCAAGGGCATAGGTACTTCACAGGCCCACCAGGGGCTGAAGCATGTATTATGCCACCCCTGGGAAGCAGACTAAATCTGACACCACATGCCTGCTACTGCAGCCTGGGTGAGGTAGTGTTAGCACTCCTCACTGAGGTATATGTTAATATATCACACCATACACACACATATAAACCTATCAGTCACCCCTAAGGCAGGCCCTAGCAATCCTGAGGGCAGGGTGCTTGGTTTACAATGTGAGGGGGTGCCTCTGCATGAGCATGGCCCCTCTGCAGCTGGCAGAGTCTATTCTCTGTGGCTGTTTGTGGATGCGGTTAAACCATATCCTCTTAAGTGCGTTATAACTAGGGCTCCCGGTTTTATGGTATTTATTTTTTTGCCATTTCCGTCTGTATTTATCCATATTTATTTTTTGGGCATTTTTTCTGTATTTATCCACATTTATTTTTGTCACAAGCAAAAGACGACGCTTCGGCTAGTATTTTTCCACATTTATTTAAATTGACAATGCACACATGCGCTCGGTTGTTATTGGTCAACACTATACATTCATCTGAAAACTTTGCCATTTGCAGAATACCTGGGCAGGGCTTTGAATACCTCACTGCATATGAGTGTTATTTACCTAATTAGTACACCATTAAAAAATAAATTAGAGAAACAAATACTGATTTAAAACCTTTAACAAGTCAAGCTTGGGCCTTGCAAATGACATTGAAATGTTTGCGGCAGGTGCACAACCCACTGACCTGCCTTACAATGACTAGAACTTGTTGTACCAGGATGTCTGCTGCAGCTCCATTAACTCCTGAACCTGCAGTTTCATTGCAGGTGCCAGAACCATTTAAATTATGTTGTGATAATCCATACTGGTGAACCAGCAGACTACACACAGCGCTCTGCAGCAAGTACATTAACCCACTAAGGTAGCCTACAATGGTTTGGGTGGCCTTTGCTAGCCAGTATACCAGCATTAAAAGAAAGGACGAGGTGGGGCCGCAAAAGACCAGCATGTGATACATACAGGGTAACCACACTACGAGCCACACATGCCACATTTCTAGCCACACATACAGGGAGCCCTAAATATTATAAAGCCAATAAAAAGCCCGGGTAACCTGCCCACAGACAGGGTGAGTAGAGGTTCCCAATCGTTCTGCAGGTTAGGATCCTAGCAAGAAAATATTTTTACCACTTTACTTTGGCTCCATATAGCGCCTAGAAGCCGTGCTTCGTTAACTACAATGAAAGAAAAATGCACTAGTGACAAATGACGAAATGTCGAACAAACAAGCGTTTCTGAAAACAAAGTTGTGCATATTCGGCCTTTTGCATAGCATTTGTGTTGTGCTCAGCTCATGCCACAACACGCGCTCAAATGGTCAAACGTCATATATTTGAAAGTTTTACTTTTACCACAAAATATATATATATTTATATAGCTATTGTGCTCTGCAAACCCTTTTTCTTCTCAGTCTTGCAGGTAAGCCTCATCCAGTAGTATCTTTAGCTGCGCTGAGAAGAGAGAGCCCTGTCTCACAGCTGGTGACGTCAAAGTGAGCGATCAGCAACAAATGGGCAAACGAGTGCCCTCTCAGGGCACAGGAGGAACACTCCCCACACACTTCACTAGAAGCACAAACACACCGGAAACCACAGCTCCAGAAGTACCAAGAACTACTGAAAGTTTTGAAGTAGAGCCCTCCGGGAGGGAGCCTGCAAGCCCTACCCCCTGTGGATGCTAGATGAATAATCAGAGTTTGGGACCCTGCACAGTCATCCCCACCCCATGGAGGTCTGTACACTACTGGTGTGAGCTCTACTTGAAAGAAGGCAGTGGGGAAGATTACTGGAGACGGCAGCGGTCTGCACACAGAGATGTGCTTGTGGCCGCTTAGAACACTTTTACGTAAACACCGAAGGAGTTGTGGGCCGCCAAATTGTGAGGATGAGTATTCTTTTAAAATGGCATTTCTTTTGAACAAAGGTTGAGAAAAATGTAGATTCTAACATTGATTTGAAACTGCAGCCCCTTCACAGCAGCCCCATAAGCAGAACTGTAAAACTGTAAAACCCAGTCTGCGGGAAAAGACGGGTGCTGGTGCAATCGGCAGAGTGAAGAGGCAGGGGCTAAGGGGTCAAAGAACAACAAAGCCTCATTAAGAAGTAAACGGTCTTTCAAAGACCTGTGAAGTACTCGGGTGCTTTGGCTATGTGTGCGCCCTGGAATCTGTCTCAGCCCGGGCTGACACCTCTTAACCCTCTAAGGAGGGGGAGACACCAGATGGTTGGGGGTGTGATTCTGTTAATGTCAATGACAAAATATAGTAGTATTTTCCCGTTTTTATACATAAATACAGATAAAGGAAAACTTGTTTTCCGTCTGTATTTATATGTAAAAATCCGTTTAAACGGAAAACCTGGAGCCCTAGTTATAACCTACCGGTAAATGCTAACTTTGGAATGACTGCATCAAAACATGTCGTGTTTGGTGTCAAACAACTTGGAATCATACCCCCACACCAGTAACTGGTGTGGGAGTATGATCTCACCCTTCTAGAGGGGACGACATGTACCCACTGTGGAAACACGGTAGAAATCTGAAAGAGTCCTGGCATCACAAAATGGATGCCACCAGCACAGACACTGGGCTGCCCTCCTGCTGCTGACTGAAACTCGCAGTGGAGGACGCCCAACAATAGGCATCCTGTCACAGGGAGGTGTCACCCCCTTCCAGACAGGATTTAGTGTATTGGGGCTGGGTGGGTGTACTCCTAGAGTGCTTTGAAGTCCTGCACTGGGGGAGCAGTAGGCTCCTCTGTGCATATGCCAGCTCAAACCGGTTCAGGGGCTACCTGTCCCTGCAGCCCGGAAGTGGATTTCCTGACTTCTCGACGGCCATTGTGAGTCCCCAGCAGAGCTAGGGCGAGTGGACCCCACGAGTGACGAGGAACAGCAATACCTGGGTACCATGCACTATTGTCGAGTGCACCCCCTTCACGGCGTTCTACGAACTTGTGCTTTGGACCATTTGTGGCCTAAGCCTCCAGCAGGTTGTGCACCGAACATCAGAGGCCTACCCCTTCCCGAGTGACCGTGGGCTCCTGTAAAGCATTTCCTCACGAGGCGTCTTCGCGATCCCTTGCCCGTTGGCTTGTGGGTCCTCTGAAGACTGTCTGATCAAACCAAAGGGTTCCCCTGGTTGCTCCAGGACTGCCCTCACTTATCCTCGCTGGGTGAGTCCCTCAGACCCTGCTGGTCTGCACCGCTGACTTTATTCACTTTCCACGAGAGTTGCTGTTGCCAAGGCTCGAATCAGGTTGCCTACACCTCAGTAGGCTGCAGGCGTCGTGGGACACTCCGAATCCAGCTGCTGGTCATCGTTGATGCCTCCTGGTCCTCGTGAGCGAAGAGTGAAAACACCCTTGATCACCTGAAATCACCCGACTTCCTTGGCATCCATCTTCCTGGCCCCGGGTCACTGGCAAGTGACTGTGAACACTGTGCCTTCTGCTTTCAGGCCATCTTCATCCGGAATCCAGCCTTGGATTCCACCGGGCACTTCTTCAGTCTTCGCAAGCAGCAAATCTGCTTTGGCTTCCATAGAAAACAGCGACGCGACCCGACACCAAAAGACACCTATGCACCCGGTTTCCCTGGGTGAGGTAACTCGTGCACTCTGGTGCCCTAGTGTGTGTTGGCCCTCGAATTACTTACCTTGTAAGTGGCTTGCTTGTAGACTTCCTCGAAGTACCGTAAAACTTTAAAACTCCAACCGCGACTTGCTCCATTGAAATCAATAGGGAACCCGCGGCTGTGTTCTCACAATGCACACGTCTCCCGTGGGTCATTTACTTACCTGCTTTTGCTGCATTAGTGAAGCCCCAGCGATTCTACAGGCCCTAGGCCTTGTCCCCTTGCAAGTCGACTTTCCTAAACCTCTTTTTAGTATATGGTCTTGTACGCCCCTAGGGCCCCAGCCATATTTGTGCTGAACTTATTGTGAAACGTTGATATTTGAATGTGTTCCTAACTTCTAATCTCATAAAGAGATTAGTAGAGTGTGTCTAGAAATAAATACATATATATTTGATATATATACCTGTGTGCTGTCCTTTCATTTGGTAATTCAAGAGATTATAAGGTAAAACAAGCTGCTTTACATTCCTCAGAGACTTAGCCTGAAGGCTGCTCTCCCCAGCTACCACTAGGATAGCTTTCTTTAAAAGGTTGTCTTAAACCTATCCACCATAAGAGTTAAATTGGCATGGTGCAAGGTGGCCACTATAACTAGTGACCAGCATATGCCAGGCCAACTTCTCACAGCGATCTTGTGGCCAGGGGGAGAGGGAGATGTGGTGATGTCTAGTGCTTAGGTTGGGTTCAGCCATGTTCCTGTGAGGCAGAGCGGGTCCAAAGTGTGGTAGTGTAGTAGGCCCCATGCTGTGTAGAGTGCGCAAGTGGCTTTTAGGGAGCATGCAGGAAACATAGCATGGTGTGCGGGTAGTGATTGG
The DNA here is from genome assembly GCF_964204655.1 of Triturus cristatus. Taxonomy (NCBI): domain Eukaryota; kingdom Metazoa; phylum Chordata; class Amphibia; order Caudata; family Salamandridae; genus Triturus; species Triturus cristatus. The sequence goes on along the minus strand of NC_140590.1, from coordinate 132,962,203 downwards.
TCTCTGTGGGTGTGTGAGCGTACCTGGTTTGTGTGTGTGTGTGTGTGTGGGGGTGACTGAGGTGTTGGGTGTAGTTGGAGAAGTGATGATGAAAGTGGGGTGTGGGAGAGTGCATAAGTATTTGCAGGAGGTGCAGGGGAATTCTCTTTGGATGGCGTGTGGTGTGGTAGGAGGTAGTGGGAGAAGGACCAGGTTTACTGGAACTGGGAGCGGTCCAGGCGCGGATGAGCCCAGGTGGGGTTGCCTTTGGAGCACCAGCTTGAGCCCACTGTGCGTGTCCATAGTTCAGACGCCATTAAGTAGGTCCTTGGAGGGGGAAGTAGAGCAGAGGTAGGTGGGCGCACTGGGAGAGATGTTAAAGGCAAGAAGCGGGGAACGGGAAATGAGCAAGGAGCAGGTAAAATACGAAGAGGAAGTAAGGAACGGTGGAGGGACGGAAAGAGAGGGGAACTGCAACATGGATCAGACTAAAGGTGAAGAAAACGAGACAGAGGTGAAAAAATAGCAGAAAGAGATGAAAAATAGTAGCGAGTGCTGAGAGAGAAGGTTCAAAGACGGAGAGCAGAGGCCGAAAAGCAAAAGAGAGGAAGCAAAGTGGTCAGTCGCAGCAGAGTCAAAACAGAGGCCCAAGTCAGAAAAGGCGAAATAGAGATAAAGGGGCAAAAAAAATACAAATGCAAAACAATTAACAGCAGAACAAATAATGGCAAACGAAACAGTAGCAAAAACAAACAAGCACTGTAGTAATCTCTCTCACAAACCATTGAGGTACAACTATTGCCCTATGGTAATCCTTGTGACACCAATTAGTATTGGTTGTGTATTGATTTGCCAACTAAAATTTTGAATTTAGTTGTAATTTGTTATGTAGAACTTAGCAATTTACATTATATTTTTTCTCTTCTAAATAAAGTCACTGGCTGGAAAATGTTTGATTTAGTGTCGTTGGTGCGATTATCTAGTTTCAAAGTTTAAAGTCCACACCTACCTGAATCAGCCTTGTACATCTCAGTCTTACAATCTTGAGAGTTTGGTGTTAAACAAGTACTTGGTAACCAGTTTGAGGATTCGCAGAATGGAGACCCCAAGACACCAGAGGCCAATGACCTTCACTGATACCACTGTGGTCCAGGAATCACTGATGATTGTCCAGGGAAGCACTGAGCCTGTATTCCACTAAACTAATATATATATACTTTTAGTAAGGTCTAAGCATCATTTCACCCCCATATTTAGCCACCTTATACCAAGGAGAGGACAGAAATGCTTTCCTTTTGTTTCTATCCCAACATGCATTGGTCTTAGGGCCTTACTTGGAATTGGTAGTAAATAAAAAACATGATTTCTGGAGAACATACAGTGGAAAAAACAGTGGAGAATCTACATTCTGAATTTCTGCTACCATGGGAATCATCATCATCATAGTCTTTATTCGAATTTTAAAGTTCATAAAAGACACAAACAAGAAAGAAAACAAAATGAAACAACTATTAACGCGCCCTGTAAAATACATAAAATCCATCCGTTCATAAATACTTTAAAAAATTCAAGTTAAAAAAGCATTAAACAAGTCGATAGACAAGAAAGTAAGATAATATATAAAATGCCACAAATTTTAAAAAATCAAACAAAGAAAGGAGATGTCCATTAAACATTTAAACAGGGGTCCAGTCACGATACAAAAGGAAAAAAAAGACCCACAACCCAACAATCCAAAACCTCAAGGGGGAACTATCGGTGTATGCATGGGAGCTTTATTCCTTAAAAACCATGCCCAACCCAGGTATTTAGCAAGAGCGATAGAAATAATCGGTAGAGTGCTTGTGCGTAAGATTCTTAAAGCAACAACACTACTCCTTGTGCCTAAAGTTTTGCACAATGGGGACAACCAAACTCGTCTTGGAATAGCATATGCAGGACAAACAAACAAAAAGTGGGCGATTGATTCAGCTTGCAAGCCTCAAGCAGGACATGTTTCCACGCCTACACTGGACCATCTACTTGTAAGGGACCTAAGTGGTAGAGAACCGGCTCTTAGCTGAAAATAAAGTTTCCTGTCACCAGGTTTGGTGATCAGGTCCCAGTAAGGTTCCAGAGCTGGTGTAAGTTTTGCCTCCAGATACCAACTGGTCATCCAGGAGCAGTTAGCTCTGCTCCAAATTAGATAATCAACATGTTCCCAATTAATCATTCTCAAGGAACTCTTTGAAGGGAACAAAACAGCCGCCGGGTCACTCCACAGCCCTTCCAGACCCAGATCTATCAGGGACACATGAAGGTTCCTCAACCATCTGATCTTATGGAACTTGTCAGATTTTATAACGTCCATGAGACCGTTGGCATAAAGAGAAAGCTCCGGAGTTGTCCAAAGCCTCCGCCAGTATAAAACCGGACGGAGTTTGGCTAGGTCCGTGATGGACTTCCTGCCTAAATTATATCTCAAAGGAACCAAAGGTGTACTCTGTGGGAGGCCAGTTATACTACGGAAAAATTTGTTTTCAACAACTGTTAAAGAAGTTAACACGTCGAAACCCCATAGCTCAGCCCCATACAACACAGAACTTAAAGCCTTTGCCTCATAAACCTGGAGCACTGGTTTAATTGGTTTAGTGAGGGATTTTTTATGCTCACTAGATAGGGCTCCCGATGTCTGCCTAAATTTCAAGGCAGACATCTCGATATGCTTGGTCCACTTGTTGTCATTTGTTACATGCATACCTAGGTAGACGAAATTATTAACCTCCTCAAGCGGTTGTCCATTCATAAAAAAAATTCTCGCTCTATAGCTTGGGTGTGGATTAAAAACCATGAGTTTAGTCTTCGCCACATTTACCTCCAGACCATGTCCAAGACAAAAGTCATCGAACACTAACAAAGCTCTTTGCAGACCACTCGGAGTTTTAGATACGAGGGTGTCGTCCGCAAACATCAATATCGGGGTAATAACCCCTGCCAACTTGGGAGCGTCAGTAGCAACACTAAGCATGCGTTCAACTATCCCATTAATGTACAAAGAAAAGAGCGTAGGGGCCATGGTACAACCTTGGCGCACACCACGCTCTACCGGGAACTCTGAGGTAACATCACCAGGACCTCCCCACTGAATTTTGGCAAAGTTAGACTCATGTAACCTCATAACCAAGGTCAAAATTTCCACAGGAAGCCCCAGCTTTTCAAGGACAGTCCACAACCGCAAGCGGGGCACTAGGTCAAAGGCAGCTCTTAAGTCTACAAAAGCGACATAGAGACTACCTTTCCCCAGGGTAACTACCTTCCAGTGTAGTTGAACAAAACGAAAGAGCTGGTCCACTGTACTAATTGATTTACGGAAACCAGCTTGGAATGAGGACAAGATCCTCTTGTCCTCAATCCAATCCAATATTAAGTTCAGGACCATCCTCCCGATAATCTTCTGGATTGTATCTATCAAACTAATAGGTCTGTAGTTTCCTGGGAAAGCCCTGTCTCCTTTCTTAAAAACTGGGATAATGACAGCTCCCCCCCATGATTTTGGAACTGGGGCACCTTCAGCCACGGCGTTAGCCACTAATACGATGTACTTGCTCCAACAAGTTTTATTGTGGAGAAAGACATCGGATGGAACCCCGTCTAATCCCAGGGCACGCCCAGTTGCCACGGAACCCAAGGCTGTTAATACATCTTTGGTACTAAAAGGACCTTTACAATAAAAAACATGAGATATCGCCCCCGAGGGATTATATGTAAAGTTGCATGCATATTGAGTCTTAAAGTACCTAAACCACTCCTCTTGGGTAACATGGTTTGATGGTCTGTCAGGCAGGCCACCTCTATTCCACTTGATAACATTCCAAAACAATCTAGAATCCCTGGCGTAACTTGCTCCCTTCAGGTCTTGCCAATAAAGTTCATCCCAATTCTTTTTTGCCTGACCAAGGCATTTTTTATATAACTGTCTGGCCATCTGGACGCAGGCCCTATGACCACTGGAAAGGGCTGCGGCCAGATTTGCTCTGGCTCTTCTACAATCCCCGTCATACCAACGAAGCCGCTTGGGAGGGGGATTTTTACCTTTATTAACTGGTTTTAAAAAATACCTACGTAATCCCTCAAAAAAAGACTCATGAAGCCCGGTGGCTTGAATGCCACCATCTTCGGTGGCCATCACACCCTCTAATTTCAGCGTTACTCTGGCCAACTCTGCGTCAATGTTGGCAATGGCCTTATCGTTGATCTTGACCTCTCGCCACTTGAGTCTACGCATGTCATTAGAGGGGACGACTTCGGGAGATTCAGATTGCATCACCTCGGCTACTATATGGGTACCCCCCCACCACTGATGTGTGACACAGATGGGATTATGGTCGCTCTCTGCTCTTGATTCGACCACCATATCTTTGATGAATTGCCATAACCTCATACAGCAAAGTACGTAATCCATCCTACTTTTAGAGCGGCCATTATCAAAAGTACTGACACCCTTCTTGTCCCCCGGGGTTCTGCCATTCAATGCCCTTAGTCCTTTCTCGTAGCAAAGGGAATTTACCTGCACTACCACCTCAGACCATCTTTTAATTGGAACAAGGGCCAAGCCAGGAATACCCCACAGCCGGTCCTCCTCAGGGTCAAGGACCCATTCAGAGTCCGGATCTAGGAGAGGTTCAAACGTAACATTCAGATCTCCCGCAATGATCACTCCCCTCTTACTCGAGTGAACATCGATAAGGGTGTCCAGAATATCCAGCACCCATGACCTTGACCCCTTGGTCCCTCTAAGGTATAGATTATAAATATCCAAATCGCCCTTAAGGCCCAAAGTTAACCTGACTAATTGAATGTCGGGAGACCCAGTTGGTATCACACTAGCCTTAGGGAATAAATCCTGGCGAGCCCAGGTGGTTAGGCCACCCATAGGGCGGCCTTTGGGGCCCTTGGATGCAGGGACGTGGACATTCAGGTATCCCTGCAAGAGCTGGGGCTCGATAGACCAAGTCTCCTGGAAGAGGCAAACATCAAAATTACCGATGAATTCAACCCATTCGGGAGAGTCCATCTTTGCCTTTAGACCAGCTATGTTCCAAGAGATCAATGTACCTGGCCCGGATCCTGACGATATACCCTGGATAGCAGAGTTGGAACTTACTTCATATGGCCTCTCGATCTCCCTGTACAAGTTTAAAGTTGGATCCCTATACGGGATGGACTTTCTATGCGGGGCCTGATAAACTACATCTGAACCACCCAGGAGCTCATCTCCAGCTGCCATGACATCCCTAGAGGCTGTTAAGTTCGGCCCTCATCTCCGGTCAATCCAGGTCGTCCAGGTTGCTCACACCATTGTAATAATCTGGGGGTTAAATAGTAAACCCAGGATTCATTCCTCTCACTACCCAATCGTATCCCACTCTACCCTCACGGCCAGGGGACTGGTTATAAAAATGGTATAAATCATGCACCTCAATCCCCGGCCCAATCCCAGAGAATGCGCAGTCACAAATAAAACTCGCTATACGCCTATCTTTGAAATAAATAATGATGGAGTCTCCCGGGACATCTTTAGGTCTTGATCCCACCCAGCTGACTCTTCTGACAAATAAAATCTTCCCATTCATGTTATTGGGAATAGGTCTATTCTTATTTAACCAGAATGTCACTTTATTTTTAAGTTCTTGGAAGGATTCAGATTTACCACCTTTTAGTTCGGGAACACCAGTTAATACTGCCACATAAGGAAGGGATTCTGGTGGAAGATGAATATGAGCCAGGGAAGATTCGGTGGAATTTTCGCGAATCTCTGGATTTACAACTACTCTTGCTTTCCTATCTTCCTTAGTGAGGATACCCCCTGATACATTATTTGTCCGACCGGCCTCCCTAGTTGATTTACAGGTTTTAGCCCGTGTCTTTTGGGAACCAGAGCCTGTACTGGCATTAGTTGACACAGGAAGGTTGTCGATGGAAACTGGTACAATAGTCAGGGACTTATCAAGGGATGAAGAATTAGATTTAGCACTGTCTTTTGTAGAAAGTTTGACAACGTTTTTTAGTGAACAAAAGTTATCAAGAACCGTTTGTTCCAAACGTTCGATTCGTTAACTAATTTTACCCTTTCTAGTAAGGGGAGTATTAAGGATCGGACCACCTGCTCGATCTGAGGGATCATATCACCAGCATGAGGCCGAACCGGCGGGCATTTATAAGCTTCGCCCGTAACCGGGCAGTCTTCGGGTAATGAGACGCCGGGCCAAGTCGCATTTTTTGATGTTTTTGAAATGTTCGACAGCCTGGCACCTTGAGCATCCCCACCTCATTTCCTCTTAGGATTAGCTGGTCTAGATACTTTGTTACTAGACCTTGTCTGGGGAAAGGTTACTTCAGGGCTTAAAAGACCCTCGGCTGCCAAGGCAGAGACACCATTGGCCTCCTTTGTCCTTGTACTAGTCGATAACACGTTGGGACTAGCCTCAATGTCTCCATGGTGGAGCAAATCGCCGCTGCCATGCCCTTCTAACCTAATTGGTGATTTATCCAAAGCCAATGTGCCAATAGATGAACGGCTGGCATTCATTGGGTCTACTGAGAGGCGCCGCTCAGTAATAGCGATTTCATGTTCGAGAACAGAAACAGCTCTGGTAATAAACTGGTCAAGAGTGCCAGTCACTGTTGCAGCCCCCGTTGTACGCTTCCCTTTCCCTGCCATTTAGCAGCATACACAGGGATACACAATGAATCACGTACCAAAATGCGAAGACCAACAACAAGTACGGTTATCAAAATGTACCACAAGTCTTACTGGGTCTCGAGAGCTTAGGGAGGTGGCCCAGCTCGGCCCCTGACGGCCCAACCTTTGCGCGGGTTTAGCCCGGCGCCACCCGCGCGCGTCCCGCGTCCGGGAAGCCGCTGCCAACTATATCCGGAATTTTGGGGGGCGTGGCCTCGTGGCGCTGCTGTCTCTCGCGCTGCTGCTGCCTTCCCCCTTCTCGGTGCCACAAAAGTCCTGGGCTCTGGTAGGTAGCTGAAACTTCACGCTGCGTCTCCCGCGAAGCGGGAGGCGCGAGGTCAATTTAAATGTACCGCTGGTTAGGGGGCGTGGCCTCGTGGCGCTGCTGTCTCTCGCGCTGCTGCTGCCTTCCCCCTGCTCGGTGCCACATAAGTCCTGGGCTCTGGTAGGTAGCTGAAACTTCACGCTGCGTCTTCCGCGAAGCGGGAGGCGCGAGGTCAATTTAAATGTACCGCTGGTTAGGGGGCGTGGCCTCGTGGCGCTGCTGTCTCTCGCGCTGCTGCTGCCTTCCCCCTGCTCGGTGCCACAAAAGTCCTGGGCTCTGGTAGGTAGCTGAATCTTTACGCTGCGTCTCCCCATGGGAATCATATTAAGGAATTTAATTATGTCTACTCTGTATTTTGCATTTCCTATAGAATTTAGAGGATTTTCACTTACCACCAAATGCTAAAATGGGCCTTAGACTTTGAAAGCTCCCAGCATGAGGAATGTGTATCTATCGAGCCATCCACTAATCAATCATTATCTTCATCACATATTTCAATCCATTGTCCACAATTTATGGATAAGAAGGAAATAAACTGTAAAAAAATAATTTCTATATTATTGTGACTTAAAAATGAGAAGATATTTATTTATCTTTTTCACAAAAAGGTCTGTTAAGGCATGATGTGATTAGCTGATCTCGTGTACATTAAACGGCGACAAACTATAGAAAGTTTGAAAAGTAACCCAGAAATTCATGAAGCCTCCCAGGAACAAAAGAGCTTTGCCCAGAGAGCAACATTGGCTGGGGTTACCTGTAAAATGATTTCTTACTGTGTAAGGGCTATATTTTTGTTTGGGATTCCACCTAAGCCCTGAAGGTGCCAGGACCATGTGGCTTTTTGTTTTATTCTTAATTTTAACTACTCTGCTGTAACTAAAAGGCCTACTCTTTGCTAAGGAATTCTCTGATCGAACACTGCGATGACTGAATACACTTTTTTGAGTCATAGAGTAGGTGCAGTGCTTAATTTGTAAAATATGAAGTGCAGGTGCTCAAATGTTTGTCAGAGGCCACACCCACTTTTTTCTGGCTCCACCCACTCCCTCCACTGGCTCCACCAACATCTTCAACTGGCACTGCTAAAAGTCCAATATAATACCTGTTCTGAATTTCAGAAAGGGAGCCTTCCTCAGAGTAAGGTATTGATAGGAGGTTCCCCGTGAACCATTTTGAAAAAGATTAAAGCAAAAGTGCATTTAAAGCATAATTTTGGAATAAATTAGCTAAAACCACTAATGCATTGAAAAGGGACAATTTCAGTGCTCTGTGTGCGGATTTGGGGAAAGGACAATACTGGGGTAGGGTATGCCATTTTTAACAGAGTCTATGAGTTCAAAGATACAACTTTGACATAGCTTAAGTTAATTGACAAAATAAAACAAAATGTTGTGAAAACACTAGTCCAAACAGATAAACTGAATAAAATCATGCAATACACTTAAATGAGTCAGCCTCTGTCACTTTCAGTGGCCGAAGGGGTATGGGGTTAAGGTTAATCAGTATAGTGGAGTATAAATGTGAAGGTGCGTGGCTGCCTTAGGGGAACTTTTCCAGACTGAAGATCTTACACCTTGTGGGCCTGAGCTCCTCAGCCCAGCAAAGTGGTGGAAGTCCTACCCCTCATGACGAGGGGGAGCGTCACTGAAAGCCTTGGACCTGGGAGCTTTAGTTTTAAGCCCTGAAGTGCCCAGGGCCAAGTGTCTATCAGTGACTCTCATCACAAAGTAGTGTGGGGTCAGCAAATCTCACTGACCACATCCACTCTGTTACGAGTAAGGGACTGCACCTTCCTCTCATTGGCTGACTCATAGCAAGGTCAGCCAATGAAAGGAGGCGACAATGCCAATCGCCAGGAACCAACAAAGCTTCACCAATGAGGGTCACTTTTATTGTGGTCCCCGGACCTATTTTTTGTCCCAGTCAAACCCTGGTAGGGGCGTAGCTATCAGTAGTGCAACAGGTGCCGTGACACTGGCGTCCGAAGGCATGAAGGGCCCATTGCACACCAAATAGCAGACTTTCTTTAGGGATCGTGCGTCCCAATTTTCTTGTCTGCAGCACACTGGCAGGTGTCTCTATCCCCTCCCAAAGTTTTATTTTTATTTTAGCTCTGATTATGTCTGTTTCTTTTGATTGGGGTGGAAATAATACGGTATGATTCACAAGCGTTTCACGTTTTTTGGTCATATTTATCCTCCTGTGTTTCATGACGCCCAGAGGGTTTATATTCGCCCTGATTTACAAGTGTTTCATGGGTGGCAAGGGCACTCAAATATGGCCTGATTTGATATGTTTTACGAGGAGTGAAAGAGCTCGTATTTGGCGTCAGAGTCGGTGCTTCACGTGTGGCAAGGAGGCTCACGTATAGTCTGATTTACGATTGTTTAATGATAAAAGCGTTAAAGGAAAGCAGAGGTGACATATCATGGTTGGTGGAGTTACACACACAAATACTAACTTCTCTTCAATTTTCCAAGAAATTATTCCTCCTAAAAGTGGATACATAGGATGCGGACTGTCATTTCTCAAAATGTGACAATGGTGTTTTCAAGAAACGACTGGTGCAAAGTAAAAGTATAGAGCATTAAGCTCTGTAAATGCTATTTCACAACTTTCTATAAAAAAGAGCGTACCACACATCGCCATAACACAATTTCTGTTCAATATGCTAAAAAAAATCCCCATTTAAAGGCTGGCAGTGTTTCGAACACTCTTCAGCAAACAGAATCAGTATCGAAAAGCGTTATGGCTTCAGGCCACAATAGGGTGACCAACTGGCATGGGTGCAACTTCAGGACGAAGCAAAAACCAAAGGAAATGATGGACGGAGTGTTGAACATTGCAAGCACTCACCCCCAGTCAACTGATCTGGGTTTAATCCATCACCGTTCTTTAGCCCACTCTGCCACCCCAGTTCAGACATGGCCATATGCAAATCAGTCTGACCCTGTGCCTCATGGGAACAGTCCAGCCCGAACTGCCAAGCCATGTCTTCCCTGGACGGGAAACAAGCTTCCTAGGACCGGTTTCTGGCAACTTCAGGACGGTAATTTTAAAAATTCAGGACAGAGGGTCAAAATTCAGGACAAAAATTCAGGACAGAAGGTCAAAATTCAGAACAAAACTTTGTGAAAAAGGTACGTTTTACAGACACACCAGAGGAAGTTGCGCAATACTATAATAGTAAGTAAATAGACAACCACTTAAGTACAAGTCAAAATAAATTTATATGAGGTTGAGAACATCGTGCACTTCACAATTATTTGGTATGTGTGTAGCTTTGAGCAACTGTGCAGGTCTTTTTGTGGTATTTCATATGATAATTTACATTCTGTCATCCATTAATTCTTTCATCCATCATTCAGTCTTTCACCATTCATTCTGTCCTTCCATCTGTGTGCCCATCCATATCCAAACCTTTTCAATCATTTGCAAACCTATCCATTATCTAGCCTTCCATCCATCATTTCACTCATCCATCCATCATCCATCCATCCACCCTTTCACAGAATCCATCCACCCTTTCACAGAATCCATCCTTTCACTCATCCATCCACTCTTCCACTCATTCATCCAATCACTAATCCATCCAACCATTTACCCTTTCACCCAAGCCATCCTTTCACTCATCCATTTAGTCTGCCACCCATTCACTCATCCATCCAACCATTTACCCTTTTACCCATTGAGCCATCCTTTCACTTACTCATCCATCCACCCAGTCACTCATCCGTCCACCCTTTCACTCATCCATCCATCCAGCTCTCCACCCTCCCTTTCATTCATTATGCATCGTTTCACTCATCCACATTTACATTCTTCTATTCACTCATTCATGCACCCATTCACCCATCCATTCTGCCAATCATTCATCCATGCTTTCACTCATCCATCCTCCCTTTCTCTCTCCACGCCCCTTTCACTTAGCCACCCATCCTTTCAGCCACATTTTACCCATACACCCACCCACCCATTCACCCATCAAGTTGCAGACAGAAGAGGCTCATCAAGAACTTCACCCTCGCTGTAGTTCCTAAAGGAAGGGGTGGGGGAGGTTCACTATGCACCTGCACATAGACAATCTGAAAACTTGGAAGCCATGAGTCATGCATGATGCAAAGTGCAGGACGTGAGATGACTGTGACATGGTGTTGTTTCCAGGGCTTTACGTGGGATAAAAAAAGAGTCGGGGTCTCTCCAGGGGGTGTGTCTGATTTAATTAAGGGCTTGGCTTAAAACACGTAAGCTAAAAATATGTGCTGAGCATAGTGCGCCGCCCGACTGGTATTTTGCTGTTTCTGTCATTGCATCCAGTAACATTAGACTTTCAACAAGCCATGAGTATTGGCTTTGTCAATGGATGTTAGTTGCATAAAATCAATTTAAAAAAGCAGCAACTATGTCTTTGTTGTAAATAATATTAACAATGCTTCAGCTCTGAATGAATGAATGAATAGAGTTTTTATAAAGCGCGATGGCTACCCTGAGGCGTCCCAGCGCTAGCGAACTTAAGCATACATAAGTAAAAAGGGGGGACCTAGTCAGTGGTAGTAAACAGTAGCGTTTTTAACCCCTTGCGGAATAAAAGATGGTTAGGCTCTGAACGCAGATGGAGAGGGAGGGAGTTCCAGAGTCTTGAGGAGTTATAGGAAAACGATCGTCCGCCAGCTCTGGATCTCTTGATTTTTGGCACTGAGGTCAGAAACAGAGAAGCCGACCTAAGATGTCTGTTAGGAAGGTAAGGGGAGATTAGAGAATGGTTAATGGTAGCACCAACCTTCCAAAAGGCGCGATGGGCGATACATAGGCTTTTAAAAGCGATTCTGTCCCTAATTGGGAGCCAGTGCAATTTCCTTAGGCCAGGTTTAATAGAGACAAAACAGGGGGCTTGCAGGAGCATTCGTGCTGCACCGTTTTGAATGACCTGTAGTTTATTGATAGTGGACTGGGGTGCCCCTAGATAGAGGGCATTGCCATAATCCAGGCGAGAAAGTATCAGTCCTTGAGTCATGATCTGTCTGGCTTCGAAGGGGAGTCTAGAGAGAATTTTTTTGATGAGCCTGAGCATACCGATACAAGTGGCTGAAACCATGGCCGCCTGGTGAGAGAAGGTAAGGGTCTTATCTAGCCAGAATCCTAAACTCTTAATTGAATCCTTGGGAGTAGGAATGGGGCCAAGGCAAGATGGCCAGCAGAAGTTATTAATGGCGTTATCGGATTTGCCCAGGAGCATCATCTCTGTCTTATCTCCATTTAATTTAAGACAAGAGGAGTTCATCCAAGAGGCAACTGCTTCTAGGCAATCTCTCAGATTACTAGGAGTCTGTGCCGGGGTTTGATCAAGAGCGACCACTAGCTGTGTGTCGTCTGCATAGGTTACAATTTTTATCCCGAAAGGGCGGACGATAGCAGCCAGCGGGGTCAAATAGATATTAAAAAGGGTTGGGCTTAAAGAGGAGCGCTGTGGTACTCCACACCCTAAAGGTTTACGAGGGGAGATGACCTCATTCTCAAAAACTTGAAACGAGCGGTTAGATAGAAAGGACTTAAACCAGACGAGAACCTGGGTGGAGACTCCCAGGTTAGAAAGTCTCTGGAGAAGAGTGCTGTGATTAACAGTATCAAACGCAGCACTCAGATCAAGGAGGAGAATGGCCACAGTCCCTCCTTGATCAATAATCTTCCTGGCCTCCTCCGTCACTGCAACCAAGGCGGTCTCAGTCCCGTGCTGGGGCCTGAATCCGGTTTGGGAAGGATCCAACAAGTTGTTGGTTTCGAGAAACTGCGTCAATACCTTGTTGACATGTTTCTCGAGTATTTTGCTCAGCCAGGGTAACAGAGAGATTGGGCGGTAGTTAGACGGGTTGTTACTGTCTAAGTTGGGTTTCTTCAACAGAGCCTTTACCATAGCCTGTTTCCAGGGTAGTGGGACTATGCCGGTGGTCAGGGAGGCATTAAGCAGATCCCTGATAATCGGCATGATGAGCGGGCTAACCGAGATCAGGGATCGTGGAGGCGCGGGGTCGCTGGGCGAGCCAGACTTAACCTGGGCCATCAAGGCCTGTAAGCTGACCAAATCCAATAGGGGGAGCTTTTCCAGAGTAGCCCGTGACTCAACAGCATTCGAAGAAGTTAAAAGAATTTGGGTATTTGGGAAGGTGGAGTAAATCACTTGGATCTTGCTGTGAAAAAATTCTGCCAAATCATTACAGCGATGTTGAGCGTCCGAAGAATTGGGAGTTTTTTCTGGGAGTTTGAGAAGAGATTTAGCGATATTGTAAATCTCTTTAGGCTTAGATGCGGCTGCATTAATTTTCGCTTCGTAAAAAGCAGCTTGTGCCATTATGATTTTTTGCTTGTAAATTTTTATAGCAGCTCTGTAGTCTCTTTTCTTGGAGGGTGAAAAGTCTAGCCGCCATTTCCTCTCTAGTTTTTTACAGTATCGTTTGCTTTCTCGCAAATCTTGAGAATACCAAGGAGCAGTTTTTGTAGCCCGTTTTGCTTTACTGCTTTGTAGAGGAAGAATTGCATCTAAAGAGTTCATAATCCAATTATTAAATGAAATGATGAGACTGTGAAAGAACTATAAGATCTTCTTCTAAACTTTTTTACTTTGCACACTGTAATTGTGGTACTCTCTTCTACATATTCTTTTTGTTTGCCTGCTTGGTGTAACTTTTCCTTCTGCTGCAATAGTATTTTGGAAGAAAACCTGGTAAAGAAAAGGGTCTGGGTCACGGTAATCCTACAGTTTGTGTGCTGTGGTCCCCTTCAGTGCACCAGGGACCCATTTGAAACAAGAGCTAATCCCAATTCCTCATTTTGGAGGTCAAAACGTCAAAACTGAATGAAGTGCAACATGTCACCCGAAAAATGTTGTACCCCGTGTCACTGGTGTTTACTAAATGCTCAGCTCACAACACCTAGATTTGTGTGAGAATCAAAATGGGGTTTAAAGTTATGAAATTTCAAGTCAGCCTTGTACTTCTGTAGGCTATCTAGACTAGTGTTCAATGTCACGCTCCAGACCACCACCTTAGAGGAGCCTTAAATGTAAATGTCGTCCATCTAACCTTAAGGGAATGCCCTGCCCCAGAGGGAGACTGGAGGAGGCCCCCACATGCTTTCACAGCCCAGACTGGCCAATTGTCATTCTGCATGTGGCAATCAGCCGCATACAGAATGACAATGGGCGGGGTGGGGCTGCTCTTGTGCTTCACAGATGAGTGCAAGGCGCCCCATCAAGGGAGCTGAGGCCTCTCACAGGGGACACTTCTGTTTCCTGCGAGACCCAAAATAGCGGACAAAAGGCGTCCGTAAAAAGGATCCTCACGGACAACGGACGTGAGGTCCAATTTACAGACGGTTGGTCACCCTAGGCCACAAAAATAACATCTGCCCTAATGATAGTCAATCGTGTTTATGGCTGTGTGCTGTCCAATTACCCAGATCCCCCTACAATCACAGACACAAATCATGTTCAGCTCTGAGATGACAGTGCAGCTGTCTGCAGGACCTACTGCTTACAATGTCCATAGAGTGTACTTACGGTCAGCTCTCTGTGACCATTGGTGTATTTGCATCCGCGTCTTAAAGCCATTGCCTTAAGACATTCTCAGTCGCATCTTAAGTCAACCAAGAGGGGTAGTTTTCTGTCACCACAATGCTATTGGCTGTTTGCTGTATTATTCTGCCTCTGAATTAGTGATTTTATTGCAATGCATGGGGAACTATTTTATCTAAAAGGTACACTCAACCGTCACACTATTTGTGATGTGCAATTCTTTATATCATATATATTTATTTATTTATTTATTTAGGGAATCTTGTATAGCACACAGATACCCCAACGGGGTGTCCCGGCGCTTCTGTGAGAGCTGATGCTGTGTCTGACTCAGTTGATATCAACAGAAGAGAAAGGTTTTTAGAGCTCTCCGGAAGGGGAGTTCATCCTGGATGGTCCGGATGGACAAGGGTAGCTTGTTCCAGTGGGAGGAAGCACAGACTTGGAATGTTTTTCCCCCAGAACGAACTTTTTTGACTCTGGGGGTGGAAAGGAGATGTTTAGAGCTCGAGCGGAGAAGTCTGGTATTGCTGTATGGACGAAGGCAGGAGGATAAGTATGCGGAACCCTTTCCCTTGAAAGCCCGATGAGCTAGGGTAAGTGCCTTGAATTCCGCCCTTTTATGAACCGGGAGCCAGTGCAGCCTATGTCGATGGGGAATGATGCGTTCACGAAGGGGGAGACCACAGACCAGGCAAACAGCATTGTATATAGAAAGCAACCATATTTTTACTGAAACTGGTATTTCGTTTATGTTACTGACCTGCTTTAAGTTGTGAGCGTAAATCTACCATCATCATCCTAATAATCGTCGTATTATTCGTATATATATTATGGAGCGGTTGGAGCCGCCGGAGGTGAGCTGCCTGCTGCCTGCCTCCAGCCCCATGGTCCACGCCTGTGATCTTACAGTTACAACCAGACCGGTGGAACCCCCATCACACTACCCAAAAAAAATACAGCGTTGGTGACGGCATACGGGCATAGATAGTTAGCATTGGCATCCCTAGTTAGCTGGCTTCGCTTAGCTAGTTAGTTTACAATGAATTACTGCTGCGGCTTAACTTAAAACCATTACTCGTGGTGGTGGGCCGGTCGGCAGGGGGGCACACTCTGCTAGCTGCATTGCCTCCTTGTACCTTTGCTGTTTGCTTTAATAATTAGTACGTGCGTACTATGACTGATTAGGTGGCGGCAGCCTGGTGCTGCCTGCTTGCTACCAGACCGCAGTCTGCAGTGCCAGACCGTCCAGTAGACAGTACTACTGGCTGCCAGACAGTTGATCGATGCCTGCACTGCACACAGCCCAGCCAGCTCTGCCCTTCGTCGTTGGTCGGGCCGGGGCCACCGGGCTGACTTAATGTCGTCGATGACTCATGGGGAGCGGCTACGGTGGTTACGCTGGGGCGGGGCAACTGGTGGCTCCGTCGGCTGCGCTGCCGACTTTGGTGCAGGAAACCAGGGTTCCAACATCGAGGTCGCGTCCACATCCTGTGATTCTGGGCAAATCACGTAATCTTCCCGTGCCTGAATATGTAATGTAAATACGGTGCTCATGTAAAGCGCTCCAATACCTTCGGGTCGAGTTTGCGCTATATAAAAGATGCAAAAAAAAAAGTGAAAATAATCTGTGCGTGCTGCCACGCGCACAGCCCCTACCCCATCAGAACCTCCAGCCCGGCCCCAACGCCCGCCCAAATAAATCAGTGTGTGTTCCGAACTTCCGCGGCCCGCCCACCCACTGGAAAGTGGCAAACAGTCAACAACTCTGCGTCTGCACGTAAGAAGGGCCCGCGTCCGCCATGATGATGATGACATATGTATAATATTAGATGTATTATCATTGAATACTCTCTTGGACTTGGCTGGGCAGGGGCAGCAGGGCTGCTACGTGATTAAGAAGTGTGAGTCGCAGCACTCGACTCGAGTAGCAACACTAAACGCCGTGATGCTGACTCCGGTGATGACACTATGACTCACACACTCGGCGGGATACTGTGAAAGAGATGCTGCGGGCCTGTGGCTGCACCGAGTACAATAAAGGTATATTTTTTATAAAACATCAATGTGGGCGTGCGCAGCAGATGCGTAGACCCGGCACTGAGGAGTGAGTGAAGTGCAAGAAGGCTGAAACTAACTCATTCAGTTGGAATGTTGTAGCCTCTGTGGTCCTCAAACAACCACGTCAAATGACAGAACCTACCATGGATAGACCGTCGCCAGAGGGCCGCCCCTCCTGAGATGCAACGCTGTGGAAACTTATGCCAATGAGAGCCTTTGACCCCTGATATCCTGTGACTTGACTTTACTGCTGATCCCAAAACTGTGGACTGCATGGACCCCCTCCGCACTTGAACCTCATGGTGGCGAGGTTGAGCCTTTCCGTGGTGTAGTCGGGAAGGTAGGGTAGAAACTCAGAATTCAGTTAGACGGTACTTTTACTTAAGAAGAATAAATAGTTTAGTCCCAGGCCACAACTACGTATTACACATGAAATATAGAGGGCACAGTGAATAGGGACAACACAAGGGGAGTCGGTACTACGATATAGTACTGGGTATGGTGAGCCAGAGAACTAATCCAGCCACGCTAGGAACCTGTGCTTGACCTTGTGGCCTTCTGTTTGAATCCTGGCTGTTCCTCTCTGACTTTCATCCTTCTATGAGTACCATTGGGTTGTGTAAAAATAGCATCTCTTATTCAGTGCCAAAACTCCCAAGGGGGGCGCATGCGTTGTGCAAAATGTTATGGCTCTCCTAGGATCATACGTGAAACACATCAACATTCAGGCTTCCTGGTCCTAGGCACATTAGCTATTAGGTGGATTCATGTTTTAGTGTTGTAACTGCAGCATATGCCTAAGACAACAGCAGCTTGAGATGGTTTTATGAAAGCTGGAATACTCTCTTTATTAAAAACCACTGCCATTCTCCAGAGCTCCTTGCCCCTTAGTCCCCTCACACTGGGAGTGTTACCCACTGTATTAGCGGGCGTCCATCTTTTTTAGCCATTCAGATGGTTGCCAATGCATCAGCAAACAAACGCATGCGAGGCGCACTCTTTGAAATAATTTAGTGTTTTGAAAAATCCCTTGGAAGATGCTGCCGCGGATGTGCATGGTGGGCTTGCTGAAATCAGAAGAAACAAGCACTGGCATAGCCAATAGGTCTCGCCTTTGGGACCTTTTAAGTGTTTAGTTATGCAACAGTTGCATAACTAAATACTTATAAGGTCCCAAAAGCGAGACCTATTGGCTAAGCAAAGCGGCCGTGAAAGTGATCGCGATCACGATCACACATCAAAGTGGCCGCGAAAGTGAAAGTAATCGCGGTAAGGCGCGGCGCGCGCACCCGCGCACATGCACTGTAGCACTAGGCTGGCCTGGTAGCACTTTTTGGAGCCCTCTCAATAAGTCTCGCAAGACCTAAAAAGTATTCAAAGATGTGTATGCACAGACAGCCATCTAGGGAAAAAAACAGTCTCATAGCAATGGGTTTTACGATTGAAAGTATTAACTCCAAATGTCACAAACACACTTAAAACCTGGGGTTTGTGGCACCAGGGGTAAAAGCACTTGTACATCCCCTGACATTTCTTCACCCACAGTATAAGGCAAACATAGTTTTTAGGGAATACCCTTTTTTAGAATGAACTAAAAGTAGGTAGCCCAGTGGCACGCCAGTGGCTTCTGCATCAGAGTGCAGTAAATATAAACCTTCATGCCCAGTTCATAAGGCGACTGCTGGTAGCAGACCGTCCTCAGGTACATAGCGCTTCCAGTTGTCCCATCCCATTCGTCTTCTGCATTCAGTCCCCTCAGTCCCTGTGAAGGATTCAGTCTTTATGAAAAAGCTCACAGGTGGGCGAGCATTCTCAGTGGCGGCAGCAAGGCTATGGAATACTTCCCCAACAGACCTTCATGAAGACGCATAGTTATTGCATTGTAAGGGGTTTCTGAAAACATGGCCTTATCCACCATAGCGCCTGGTGTAAACACCATGGAGGCGCATTCCACAGCATCTAAAGCCTGTGGGTGAACAACACAAGCTATAAATATCAAAAACACATCCATACAAACATTAACTTACACAGACGAGGACATACCTGCATTGTCTGTCTCCACTGGCATTCTTGTAGAAGGACCCAAAGTTACCGGTACCTGCCTGCTGGGTGCGTTCCGCTCTACCCTTATGCGTGATGTAATGTAATGTAAGGTGGATTTGTAGAGCGCTGCTGGTCACCTGTGAGGGTATCCAGGCGCTGAGGTGGCCTGATTTGCTGGAATAGCAGGAGGTTCCCTGCTGGCTCGCCTTCTCAATGCTGCCTGATGACTTATCAAAGCGCCGCCAGCACTAGGTCAACAAGCCCGAAAGCTTCCCGTTGTTAACCCTTTGGAAAAGCTTCTGCGCCTCCTGGAAGGCGCTCTGTGTGCGGTTCTCGCTCTGCCTCGGGATCTGTTTGCTTTTCGCCTGCACCTCTTGTTTGTTTTATTCTTTGCTAAGCACTTGTCTGACTCGTGGCAGTTTAGTTTTAGTTTCACACTTACAGCCATTTCTTGTCAGTTGAAACCTAAGCCACGAGGCCACTGGAGATGAACTCAGAGAGAGTTTGTTTACGCCCCGAGGGAAGCCCCAGACGTGTATTGGTGACACATCCTTGCACGAGTGACATGCTTCTCTCTGAGCGCGCGAGGCTCTGGTAATAATTTAACCATAAACCTCTGGGGTCCCTATAATTAACAATACGATTATATTCAAGAGGACCACAGATTGTAATCCGTAAACAGGCCCGCAGGCCCGCGTCACTTAGTTGGAGAAATGCCCCAATCTGAACCAAATCGCCTAACTAGAAAGAAATAAAACGTTGCTTATATTTCAACTGTAAAATTTGACTTAGAACTGTCAATGTTCAAATTTGTCTAACATTGGGTTGGAGTTAGCATCAACCATGACAGGATGCACAGTTGACCAATCACATCATTGTATACTCACTACTCTATACATTGGTAAATATCTTGCTACAGGCACGAATCCATGCTTAGGAATAAAATGCTCAGTATAAAATACGTGAAAGTGTACGCAAAAATAAAAAGAAACGCAAATTCAATGTTCCAAAGCACATGCTTACAGAAACACTACTATGCATGGTGAAACACAGGTGTGTGCACCAGGGTCGGACTGACACAGAGAATAGGCCCGTGAACCTAAATAAGAATGGACCCCGTTAGTGAATTAAATACCTAAAAAACAGCCCATGTTTTCAAATCGGGGCAGTTTTGAACTTGTATAGAAACTCTGTACAAGTGTTTTGCAATGTATGGAAGACTTCTTGGATTTGAGCTTGCTGCATACAATGTTTGTTTTAGTATCAGGAAATCAACAGAAAATAAGCATTGGCATAGCCAACAGGTCTCGCCTTTTACACCTTATAAGTGTTTAGAAATGCAGCATATTATCCAGAACGCAGTAGGCTTTTTAATGTGCCTTGGCTGTGTTTTTTGCTTTAGGCATTGAATAGCCAACTTCTAACTTGCACTGCCACTGGAACTGCAGATTAAGCTAAAAATAGCATATTGATCTAGAAAAGAACCACACCCTGTTGGACGCTGGTAAACACAACCAGACATGAGACACGAAATATGGATAACATTCATGTGTGTAGCAAGGAAAGGCACAGATATGCACGCCAAGTGCCACGAAGCCTGCTTGTTACGCAATGGCACCACAGCAATGCAGTAAGAGGTAGTGTGCGAGGGTAGCATAAAAGTTGCAGAAGGGCCACAATGTATTCTAAAAAGACATATTATCGTAATGATGCACACTGTAAGCTTTTGTCCTCAGAAACATAAGTAATAGTATGTTGTTATAAAAAGTGACAAAGGCAACCTTCCAACACGGCCTCTCTCACTTTACATTCCCTTCTCAAAAGTAACGCCGTGTACAGTGAACAGAGAGAGCGAGTTTACAAACACTAAATGTCGATTTCCTTGTGGCTTTACAGGGGACCGGTGGCTACTTAGTTTAAGACAGTTTATTTTGGTCTAAGCGCCAGAGCTACAAAAGTTATAGCAAATGTAGCTTGAAATATACATCAAATAGTTTGGGAGGTTGCCAACTCGGTTCCAGTCTCTTCGTGAAGTGTTGGAGCCGGCGATTCAGAGCAATTCAGGCAACGTTTACACAGAAACAAAACACACACTTGCAAGTGTGAGCAGCAATACAGAGCTTTACTGCTAGTCGTAGGTGCGGGCTTTCAAAACATGGCAATTGGTTTCCATGGCAAAGGTAGTCTAAAGGCATTTGCAATACAACCGGTTTTGCCTTTGGGACCTTATACGTTTTTAGCAATGAGGCGTATCATCTTGGGTGCTAAGAAACGAAAGAAAGACATCGACAGCACTAGAGACCGCAAAGACTGCAACAGCAGAATGTAAAGTTTAAGAACACGCCCAGCTGGATCACATAATTCAGTTCTTTTGCAGCAACGAAACATACAATTACATTTATTACCACATATAGGTTAGACTATGGGCATCAAATTCCAGCTAATAGGCAACACCAGGGACGCCTAAGGTATTACACCCTCTAGAATGCCAATGGGTCTCAACGCTTGTTTTGGTTCTCAACAGCCACCAAGGCTAAAGAGATTGATAAATTGCGCCCAAAGACTGTGTTCCAGTGCAGGTCACGGAAGTTGGATAGGATAGCTCCTTCAGGACAGGGTTACACTGACTTACCTGCAGGGGAACAGTTGATAGGTTGAAAGCCAGAAGAATCAAGCGTGGTCAAAAAAGGTTGGTTCGGGCTCACAAATGAAAGGTTTGGTTTCAATAGCGGTGCCCTTCTGCTGAACGGCAGAGGCATCCCTTGATCAAGACTAGTTATGAATCAAAAAATGCAGTTGTGTGCAGTCAGATCTACATGATGTGTCAAAACTGGACACGTGAGCTGTCCAGGGATGTAAAACAAGCCCCTGAAGCCCGTGTGGTGCGGGGGGGGTTTGGGGACAAACTTTCAGGAGCCACTTCGACCCTTTAGGGGGGCCCAATTCATCTAAAGGCCAAATAGTATCAGTGAGATGCGGGAGACTAAGGGACCCCTCTTCACATTCTGCAGGGGGGCGGGCATTATTTTGCATTAGGCCACCGGAGCTGACCCTGAGTGCACTTTGCAGACACATTCTGGCAAGGATTCTACATCCTGGACTTCATAACAAGCAAATGAGGAGTGGAGGATATTGGAGTATTAGTTGGGGGCGGGGGGTACCCACCTGAGGCAAAACTAATAATGCTTGTCAGGGTGGACCTTCAAAGTTACTAAATTACCCTAAGGTCAAACCCCTGGTAGCTATGGTACAGAGCAGACAGGTTTAATTTAGAGGCAATGTGTAAAGTATGTATGCAGTAGTAAAACAGTAGTGAAATTGAAAAAGCAAAACAATAAAAAATACCAAAATTAATTAGAAAAAAAAGTAGTACAATGTTTTTTAAGAAAATGGCACCAAAAAGACAAATATTCACCCAAGGGAACCAGAGATACGAATTCCAGACTCAAGAACAATAAAGCAAAGCATTAACATATATCGTATGCTGACGTCACTATGTGAAAGCCGTTCTGTTCTGCTCCATGTGCTTTCTCGACTGTGTAGTGGCGTGCACCATCGCCTCTGGTATCTCAGTAGTACTCAAACTGGTGTTTTTGAAACCATGCGTGAGAGATCTGCAAGGCTGAAACATGTTAACACAATGTCCACTGGGGAGTGGGCTGGGATGCCACACCCATACTTGGCTTCAAGCAATGCGCAGCCTTGCGGATACATTACTAACCGCGCCTTTCCAACTGCCCCATATATAACAACCAGGGGGCTTATTTACAAGCCCCGTGCGCCACTTTTGCGTCATTTTTAACATGGGAAAAGTGACGTACGAGTGGTAAGTAAGCTTCCAGATGCGCCAGCACATGGGGCGACGAACAGCGCTCCCTACGCACTGTTTACACAGCAGCGAGCAGACAGTCACAGCTCCCAGTTGCAATACACGCCAGCTGGCGGATCGGGCAGAAGGCCCAATTCTACCCACTTCAAAGAAGTGCCCACCACACGATACTGTTTTGGCACCAGATGAAGCAGAAGAAACCAGAAGTGCTCCCCACACACTTCTTTCTTAGCAGACGTTGGGACCAACAGGGGGGAAATCCCCAGGCCTCCAAATGAACAGGGGTAGGGAGGGAAGAAGACAACCAGCCCCTGGAGAACAACTGGGGGGCATGAGAGCAGAGAGGCGGTCAGCAAGCCAGCACACTGGTTCTTTCAGCAAAGTGTCAGTGTCTCTAGCAGGTCAGCACAACAAACCAAGCCAGTCCAATGGCAGTTTTTCCTGGCAGCACATAAATCCTCTGGTGCAGTATGTAGAGTCAGCAGCATCTGGTCACAAGTCCCACGCAGTGTCTAAAAACATGGGGTCACAGCCCCTGCACTAATGCTCACAAAGTCTTTGTTCTGGAGGTAACTTCAAACAACTTCATAAGTGCAAAACACCCCTATTCATGGCCTGGCTCCTGACACACTAGAGGGAGAGGGAGACAGCATTGTGAAAGGCAGGCACGGCCCTATTCAGGGGCAGATGACAACTCCTCCCACCACCCTAGCCCAGGAAGATTCATCAGGATATGCGGGGCACACCTCAGCTCCCTCTGTGACCGTCAAGAGTGAATGCAAAAAAAAGGCCCCCGTCAGTCGAAACAAGCCATTGATTGGAATCAGGCTGCAAAGCACAGAGTCTAAGCACACTGAAATGCCCACTTTATAGATGTGGCATTTCTAAAATAGTTATAAAAAATTCGCTTTCACCAATGAGCAGGATGTATCCCCACCATACCAAACAAGATATTGCTGCCCCTATGATATCGGAAATTCACACTGAAACACATATCAGGTAATTCCCAATGCAAACCTATGGGAGGTGCAGCCTCACAACAGTGCGAAACCAAATAGGCATATGTCCTAACTTTTATTTACACAGCACCCTCCCTATAGGGCTACCGAGGGCCTACCTTAGGGGTGACCTATATGTAGTAAAAGGGGAGTTCCAGACTTGGCAAGCTCTTTAAATGCCAAGTCAGTGTGGCAGTAAACTGCACATGCATGCCCTGCAGTGGCAGAGGCCTGAGACAGGTTTAACCCCTTCAGTGCCCATGACGAGCTGGACTCGTCATGGGCTGCGGTGGCGCTGTGCCCATGACGAGTCCAGCTCGTCATGAACTCCGCCCGCTAATGCAAAGCGCGGCACTGGGCGGGGAAAGGGGCGGGCACTGAAGGGGTTAAAAGGCTACTTCGGTGGAGGGTGCAAGCAGCGCTGCCGACCCACTAGTAGCATTTAATTTACAGGCCCTGGGTATATAGAATACCACTGTACAAGGAACTTACAGGTAAATTAAATATGCCACAAACAAGTGTAAACTAATCATCCCATGTTTAAAGGCGAGAGCACATGCACTTTAGCACTGATCAGCACTGGTAAAGTGCCTAGAGTTATAAATCCAACAAAAACAGGGCAGAAAGAAATACAGGAGGAAGGCAAAATGTTTTGGGATAACCCTGTAAAAAGGGCCAGGTCTAACATGTAAACGACAATCCAAGCATGCTTACAGAAAAACAATAAAGTGCACAGGAATACACAAACATGGATATTTGCGTGTGTGCGTGGGTCTGTGCATAAATAAATAGGCGTCTATGCAATAGCATGTCTGGAATAAAAGATGTTAAACTGGTGTGTTTGTGTACAGGAGTGGGAATCTGTGTACAGAATCAATCGCACATCTGTTCAAAATTACTGTAAGCACTGTAGCACAAGTGTGTGCGGAAATAATGGTGTATCGAAACAAATGTGTCTACCACCACCCGAGCGAGTGTGTGGGTGTACACAAACGCTGGGGTATGTGCAGAACAACACTCGCTAAAATAAATGAGTAGCATCAGTGTGTATACAGTAACACAAGCATGTGCAGTGACACACGTATGTGCGGGTACACAAGACTATGTATAGTAAAAGTTAACAATACAGTAACAAAATAGTGCAGTCATATTCAGAAACACATGCACAGCTCCCCTCCCCCTCCCCTATACTGCAGCGAACTCTAAACAAGCGCTAAGAATGACAACAGGCTACGGGGATGCTGCCTGCGAGATGGATGGACACGTCCCGTTTCACTGGTGTCAAGAAACAAAAAAAGAGAACAATTCAACCGACGCCTTGAAAACGGAGCCGAACAGAACTCTAAGATGCAACTGTTTAGAAAAGGAAACCGTGGAAGTTCATTTTCTAC
This sequence comes from Triturus cristatus, assembly GCF_964204655.1. Taxonomy (NCBI): domain Eukaryota; kingdom Metazoa; phylum Chordata; class Amphibia; order Caudata; family Salamandridae; genus Triturus; species Triturus cristatus. The sequence continues at coordinate 132,937,289 of NC_140590.1, read as the reverse complement.
ACAGCAGCACTTTTGATATTAACTGTTCGCGGGGTGGTTCTGCTGCGGACATACCTGCAGTCTGTGCCGTCGGGGCTGTTGTGAAGAGGTTTGTGTGAGTTGCGTCTGTCTGCCTGCTGGGTGTTGTCCCCCTATTGCCATCCCCCAGCCCCCTGTGAGTTCTGCACAATACAGGAACGAAACTGAAAGTGTCTGCGAACTCCTGGAAATCAGCTGATCCGCGCATTTATTATAAGTGAAAAAGCGGCGCTGCTCCCACGTGAACCCCTCGGGCAACGTCATCCTGGCTTCCTGTGCTCTTCATCTTAGCATCTTTGTTTAGATTAATGCAAGCATCCGCTTACTAGTTTTACTCTGAAGATTACAGTTTGGGGGGGGGGGGGGTGGACAAAATAAAGAGACACACTAATTGCTACAAAACACGGTAGGACATCTAGCTTAAAATAAATATTTTTAGTTTATCAAATTCCTCGAAGGTTCAATGTTTCTAGGTAGTCCCTTCACAATTGTTTCGCATGTGCAGCGCAGAACATGCCCAGTTCAGCGCTGTTTACGTAAAATCAACCACGGCCTGTGTTGTCGGCGAAAAAGTCAGTATTCACGAAACGGACACAGGATATTGGGTAAGTAGGTAATGCACTCAGGCCACGAGGGCAGCACTGTTACCCTCACAACGTACGTCACATAGAGAAAAAAAACAACATCTTCGAACACAGCTGCGGCCGAAATGCCCACGCGGCAATGGCATGGGCAAAGGATGGAAATTCGGACCCCGCCCCCTCCCCTCACCCTCGGATCTCTCTGGACCTACGCCCTTCTCGAATGCCATTGGCTGAGGACATCTAGGTTCTTTCTCAGGCCTCTCTCAACTGACAGAAAAGTGTCTCAACTCTGCCACGGCAGGAACAGAGTAGCAAGAGCAGGGATCTCAGCGGTAGCCTAGAAGGAGCTGTAAGTTGCAACTTTATTTAAAGGTGGCAGACTGTCACCTTTAAGTAAAGCTGTGTGATCCTGACCAATTACTTTTTTCATGTGGGTAACATTCAATACTTGAATCAAATGTGAGTGCTCAGAAGACGGGTCTGTCTGTATGAAGCGCTCTAAGAATAAAAAATTAGCTAGCATTGGCGCCAAGAATTTTCAATTCTATTAAGGACACGGAGGCTTCGGATTATCAGCATCAGCCACGCCTCCTTAGCCCTCCATAAGAGCCCTGGTTACTGTCCCAGCCTCCTCTTTCTTTGCTCGAACTGTATAAAGTCCACTAAGTCAATAATATTTCACGAACATCCTCCAACATGGAAGTTAACAGGAAACCAAATTCCACCGAAAGGCTTCAACTTGAAGACATCTCTTATTCAGACTTCTTGTCTGCGCCTAGGAAAGACCAAACATGAACAGCCCGTAATTTCTGCGTGTTACCATAATTCAGTACAGTATCAACGGGTGGGTAAGCATGAACAATCATATTGTAACATAGCTGGGATAATCCTCGCCTCCGTGTCCTTAATAGAATTGAAAATTCTTGGCGCGAATGCTAGCTAATTTTTGATTCTATTACAGGACCGCAGGCTTCGGATTATGCTAGTTTAACGCTTATTAAAGACAACAGATGTTATGTCTCCCACCGGCTTATAATAAAATTGCTTGAAAGTTGACTCAGATGACCAATCGGCACAACGCATAATGTCCTGAATACTAGAACCTAACATAAATGACTTTGATGCCATGGCACCACGCACAGAATGTGCACCAAACATTTGGATATCAACGCCAGCTTCCTTCATGATATAACAAAGCCATCTGGCTATGGTTGCGGCAGACACTGGTTCAAAAGGTTTTTGCAAAGCAATCAAAAGTTGAGTAGAGCCCTCAGGCCTCAATGGTCGAGTACAATCCTCATAAGTTTTCAAGCATTGGACAATACATAATTTCTCATTGCTGGGAAAAGCATTATACTCTATATGCCTGGACAGAGTCTTGGTACGGCCTGTAATAGTAAAAGAAACCCCTTACGGAGTAAATACTCTACCTGTAATTTCCAGTGCCCGCACATCCGATGAACGTCTACAAGCTGACAAACATAGAAGCATTGCTAACTTTGCAAACAACTGTTTTCTTGATAACAGAGTATTCACCGGCCAATTATTGAAGAGAGAAATGACTAAGGAAACATCCCATAAACCTGAGTACTTAGGTTTGGGGGGATTCGCTATTCTTATGCCTTTAAGAAGTTTACAAATCATAGGGTGCATACCTACCGGTTTCCCATCCACCGGGTTATGCCCCGCCGAAATGGCTGATCTAAAGTTATTTACAGATCGATAAGCCAAACCACTTGCTGCCTTCTCTGAAAGAAAATTTACAATATTGGGTAATCCTGCCCCCACGGGATCCAGGTGCCGTTTCACGCACCAACCCATCCAGCCTGTCCAGGCCGAAGAGTATCGCTTCCTGGTGGAAGGTGCCCAAGCTTGCCTGATGAAATCTGAAGCTGTCTCCGAAAACCCCGCATTTTCCACTGCTGCCGGAAATTCGCCATGCCATCAGCGACAACCGCTCCGATAGAATCAAAGGGTGCCATTCCCAGTGAGGTCCCAGGAGAAGAGACTCCAACCATGGGAGCCTCCTGGGGAGATCGCAGCTCATCTCCAATAATATCGGGAACCATGGCTGCGATCTCCATCGTGGTGTCACTAAAATCACCTCCGCCTGTTGTCTGAGAATGTGAGAAGTCACTCTCGGGATGAGAAGAAAAGGCGGGAGAGCATAATTCACCGGCCCCGACCAGTCCTGAAGGAATGCATCTGTTGCTTTCGCTACTGGATCCGGTCTCCAACTGAAGAATTTGGGAATTTGTCGATTCAGCCTGGAAGCAAATAGGTCCGTCTGACACGGACCCCAAATTTCCTGCAGCCATTGGAATATGTTCGGCAGCAATTTCCAATCGCTGTAATCCCTGAGGTGTCTAGAATTCCAGTCCGCTATGAAGTTGGACTGCCCCGGAATATATTCTGCTATTACCGTTATCTGGCGGCTCAGGCAGTAATACCAGAAGTCCTTGGCAATCTCCACCAACAGGGATGATCTTGTTCCTCCCAACTTGTTTATGTATCTCGCTGCCGACACGTCCATCCGTAGAAGGATGCAGCAGGAGGTCTGCTTGGGGGACAGGCTTCGAATCGTAAAGGAACCCGCTAGGAGTTCCAGACAATTTATGTGTAGTGATAGTTCCTGGGGGGACCACCTTCCGCCTGTGGAAATATCGCCACAACGCGCTCCCCAACCCCAATGACTGGTGTCGGACACGATAACAACCTCGGGCAGGGAGCCGAAAATGGCTCTTCCGTTCCACGCTTCCACGTGGCCCAGCCACCATTGCATCTCGTCCCTCACTTCCTGTGAAAGGGGAACCAGGTCTGTGTAAGCCAGACCCTTCTGTAGGTGTTTGAGTCTCTGTAAAGCTCTGTAATGTAGTGGTCCCGGGAAAATCGCCTGAATGGACGATGCCAATAACCCCACTACTCTGGCAATGACCCTGAAACCACCCGTTTGCCTAGCAGTGCCACTATCTCTTTCTTCAAGTCCCTGAGCTTCGCCTTGGGAAGATGCAATTGGGCCTTCTGGGAGTCTATCACAAAACCCAGAAACTCGGTCGTCCGCGACGGAATCAGAGCCGATTTGACATGGTTGATTACAAACCCCAGACTCTGCAAGAGAGATATCGTCATTTGAAGATGATGTGAAACCAGTTCTCGACTGTGAGCCATGATTAGGATGTCGTCCAGGTAGATAATCATGTGGACCCCTTGCTCCCGCAAATGTGTAACCACCGCTTCCTCACCTTGGTGAAACACCAAGGAGCAGAGGAAAGCCAGAAAGGAAGGGCCAAATACTCGAACCACCGATCTTTCCATTGAAATTGCAGGAAACGGCGGTGTGGAGGAAAAATGGAAATGGACAGATAGGCATCCTTGAGATCTAGTCTGACCATCCAATCCCCTTGTTTTAACAGGTCCGCCAAAAGGTGGATCCCTTCCATTTTGAAATGTTTGTAAACGAGGTAGTGATTGAATTCCCTCAAATTCAGGACCAGTCTGTGACCCCCACCCTTCGTCTGGACCAGAAAAATATTGCTGCAAAAACCATGAGGCTTGTCGTTGCATAAAGCTATTGCGCATTTTTGCAGCAATTCTTCTATTTTGTTGTCTATAAAAATGCATTCTTGTTTGGAAAAACGGAGAGGGTTCGGAGGTGTGTCCTGACAGGGTGGTTCGTAAAATTCCAGTTGGAACCCTTGAACCGTCTGAATTATCCACCCATCCTGGGTAAGGTTGCGGCAGTTGAGTAGAAAATATCGAGTACGACCCCCCAAAGGTAGAAGGGACAAATCTGTCACGCTTACCTGTGGAGTTCTGTGCTTGAAAGCCCTCTCTGTTGCCACCTCCTTGGAACCGGCGTTTGTTGAATCGGCGACGAGTGGGATAGAAGGTTCCCCCTCTAGTAGAGTCCCATTCACCTCTTCCGCGACCGTAGTCACCTCTGGGGGGACCTTGCTGAGCGAAACGGCCTGACGAGCATCTCCTGCCTCGTACGGCCCTGTTGAAAAGGCCTTGGGTAAACACCCGCTTAATTCCTGATTGAGCCTTATCCAAGGATGTAAAAGTTCCCACGTACTTTGACACATCCTTCACAAAACGGTCTCCAAATAGGTTGCCCTCCGTGAGAGGACCGGGCTCAGCGGCTGCCAGATCAGTAAGATTAGTGTCCATACGCATGAGCAAGGACTTACGCCGTTAAGTAGATATGGCACAGTTGGCATTGCCAAGCAGGCTAATGGCCGTCTGCGTCCATCCTGCAAGGATATCCGGATCCACCGGGTTCGCTGTTTTCCTTGGCCACCAATGCCATTTCCCGTATTTTTGCGAGGGGTCCTACCACGTCAAAGAGCTTGTCCTGACACCCTCTCCAGGTCCGATCTATCCCTTTTTTGGGGTCTCTGGCAAACTTCTTTAGAAATGTGAGCAGACTTACGTCTATTTCGGGAGTCTCTGCGACTTTATCAGGTAGGTCTGGTCAAGGGCACTCCAACCTAAGTCGGTTCCGGACTGCATTATCAAATCCTTTTCAGATGTTCTCATGCAAGTAGTCAATGACTTCGGGTGCTGGAGCCCAGTCCGAAGATCTGGGATGTACGATTTCACTAGGATTGAAGGTGAAAGGAGTTTTGGTTGGAGTCTCTGGAGTGGAAGAAGCCACTTTCTTGGTCTTTTTCTTGGGAGGGGCCTCATCATCAGTTGTGGTAGCATCGGTATCAGTGGTCGTGGAGTCAGTGTCCACATAGACCTTTTGCTTACTCTTTGCCTTGCCTCCCGTGAAATATTCGTGATCGCCTGCAGGTGGCGGAGGAAGGGAATCCAGGCCCGTAGCATGCAGCCATCGACGCGCTTTGACTACGTCCGTAGTTGGACGCGCAGTATGCTTGTCTTTAATAAAACCATGACGCTTAGCAAAACTCTCAAGCTGCTTGGTGATTGGTTTAAGCGCAGCTGCCAATGCTTGTTGCACAGTATTAGGAACTGTGGTCTCCAGAGCCCTGTTCACCGAGGATTGGACGGAAGCGTCCAGAGCCTTCACTATATTATCTTCTAAGACAGTCTCCTGCTGTCCCTCATAATAGTCATCCTCCTCATCCTCATAGCATCCCACTCATCCATGGTAACAATAATACAGTGGGGCAGAGTTATTAATGTCACACAAGTTTGCCAAGTGACATATAAATATAGGTACTGGAGGAGTAAAGGGGGGGGGGGCAGCCCACTTGCACACAAAAAGTTATTACTTGTACCAAGCCCCCTCAGCAAAAGCTGTACTCAAATTATTGCAGCCTATTATAGGCGTAGGAGCCGAAAAGAAGTTGTTCCTGGAGCGTGTGCTCACTCCTGCGGGGCGACGATTATTGCAGCCAGTCAGGCGTCCTTCCTACTACCCGTTTTTGTTCAAAACACGGTAGAAAAAGCAAAACGGGACGATCCCGGCATGTGCAGCCCAACGCGAGCCCAAAACAAGCCCAAATCCAGCCCAAATTGGAGCGCGTGGGCTGCACACGTCGGACGGAAACCACCCGGCTCCTGCGGCGTACAAGGGCTATGAGGGAAGCCCAAAACACCGGCGCTTGAAGTGCTGCGACCCAGCCGGTCGTTTTCTCGCCGCCCAGCGGCTTGGTACCTTCGTGCCTAACGCGCGCTATCTAATCTTCAAATGCCAGCAGCGCTGGGGATTGGAGCAAAGCTCCCGCTCACGGCGCGAACGCGCCACCTACAAAATGCCGTATAATGGCAGAAAACCGTAAGTAACAACAAAACCCCTCAATAATCAGAGAATCAGGCATGCACATTTAACCATAACTCCTCAAGCGCATCGCGCTCTGTCAATCCTGGCAAATGATCACCAATTCAATATGTAAATAAGTGAACGTGAGGGGTACTTATCTCATGCTGTGAGCAGCAAAGAAAGAGGATGATGGGACAGTAACCAGGGCTCTTATGGAGGGCTAAGGAGGCGTGGCTGACACAAAGTACAATGGACAATGTAGTTTGTTTTACAAAATTGTATGTTTTATTGGCTGCTGTGATTTACGCAGTAAAGAAGGAGATAGCATAATCCGAAGCCTCCGGTCCTGTAATAGAATTCTAAGAATTAATGGACATTTTCATTTACATTAATTGTTGGCAGTCATCGTGTCATGCGATTTTTATCCGGCCTGTTTTACCGGTGGAAAAATCTAGTCAAGTTTTTAAACACCAGGAAAAAATGCGCGTATAAAAATCTAGGAATTAAGAATTAGGAGGCATAAAATTAACAAATAAAGCACGCCTTCATTTCAATGCCATGGCATGGGTGATGTGGGCCCTAATACAAGCAAGAGACATACCCCTCATAACCCCAGAGGTTGGCTTTAAAACGGCTATGCCTGGGGTGAAGTGAGCCGCCCGCGACCCTGCACACTGCTGCCAGCTCACCCGGTGCCCTGTGGCATCTGGCTATGGCAAAGGGTGGTGCAGTGGTCGAGATGGCTGCCAGGCTGTGATTCATTAGTGGTTGTCGGACCTTATATATATATATATATATATATATATATATTGTTAGACCTGGCACTATTGGCGTGGGTCACCCTTCCATTTTTGTCTGTGCCTCAATGTGTTTTTGTGTTGGTGTTAGCTGCTCGGGGCACTGTGCCACTGCTATCCAGTGCCACAGTGCAAGTGCTCCCTATGGTAAAATGTATTATGTGAATTGACTTCCACGTTTGGTTTATTTGGTTTACTATCAGTCCCTAGTAGAGTGCACCAGGGGTGCCAAGGGCTTGTATATCCAAATGCTGCTAGTGGGCTTGCAGCACTGGTTGTGCCACCCACCGAAGCAGCGGGGTAAAATGTGTCTAGGGTCTGCCACTGCAGACCCTGCGCGCGGTCTGGTACCGTCGCGCTGACTGAGCAAGTGTCCCCACTTACCAGTCCCTAAACCTTCCCTTAACTACATGTTAGTCACCCCTCTGGTAGGCCTGAGCGCAGGGTGCATTGTAGGTGTAAGGTAGGACATGCCCTGATGTGTGTGGCATGTCTTAATAGTGAATTACAGCCATTTTCGTTTTTCACTATTGAAGGCTACCTGCTCTCCCTAGGCCAGAATGGGCTGCTGGGATCGCTACACGCTGTGACCCCAGTGGACTCAGAGAGCATGGTAGAAAGTCATGTTTAGTATGCCTGAACTCAGGATAATAAAATACGTCTTTTAGTAAAGGTTATTTTAATATCCTGGGTTTGCAAATGCTACTTTTAGAAAGTTAGCCTTTGCGTGCCTAACCATCTCAGTCTGCCTCTGCTGTGTGTGTGTGTTCTGCCTAGCAACAGTACAGGAGCAGGGCTGGGGGATTCCAGGAGACAGGTTGGCTGCCAGGTGGTGGGTAGAGAGATTACACCAGGATGGGTGGGAGGAGTGCACCCTGACTCTTGAATAGACCTGTGCTCTGCCACCACAAAGCCGGCGCCGCCCCCTGTGGAGCGGCTGATGTCTCTGCCCTGCTGCTGAAAGGAACAAGCCGAGTCACCACAACAGAGTGCTCCAAAACTGGACTGAGCCAGGCCTAGGCCCCCTGGCGCTAAAGAACAAAAGAATCCCTGTATAAAAGTAGGAGCCTGGCTCCTAAGAAATCAGATCCAGATTGAACCACGAAGGAACTCTGCCTGACTAGAAGGACCTGGAAGAAGCTGAAGGAGGAGTAACTTTCCCTGACCTGAGGGACTGGCCTGCAGTAGGTGCCTTGCTAAGGAAGGAGAGGAAAAAGACTGAAAGAGACTTTTGCACTTTGTTCTTCAACTATCTCCAAGGGCTTGGAAGAAGAGCTTGCCCCCTGAACTGAACCCCAGGACCAGTGGGTTCACCGTGTCTCCGCTCGTCTGAGAATTCGAGCCGTGTGCTTTCTCCCGCCGGAGTGCCCTGCGCACCTTCGCATCCCTCCTAGGGCCGTGACACCCAGAAGCCTGGCCGCCTCCACTCGCCGAGAGCCCCGCTCTACCTGAGTCGCTCTGGACCCATCGAGTCTGGCCGTCCCGCTTCCCTGTCACCTGCCTGCTACTGGAGCGCGCTTGGTGCCCTTTCGCCCTCCCGCCGGATTTCTAGTGGGGAAGTGAAATCCAGCCTCGGACGGCCGCCCGTACGTCGTAACGTATCCGGCCGCCCCGCTTCACCTCCCAGCCTGAGTCTGACCGTGCCGCCCTCCGCAGTGACCTCCCGCACAGTCCGTGTCGGAGGCCCTGGGCCGCACCTGTCTACCGAGAGCCGCCCGCTGAATTCTTGACCCGGAAGACCCACGAGGTGCAGAACCTGCATCTCTCCTGAAGACTCGTCCAAGCACATCGCACGTTCCCAGGTACAGTGAACTCTCTATCGGACTCGGGGTCCGCAACGTTCTGATTTCCCCGTATCACTGTACCCTGGGTGCACTGCGCATCATCGTGACTGGACCGACTCACCCGAGCCCTGTGAAGCGCTCGTAATCGAATAAGTTACCAAAGACAAGAACAGTGCCTAATTATCATCTTGTGGCCTCCATTTCGCAACCGTTATTGATGGTCTTGTACATGCCTGCGTAACAAAGAATCTTTTATATAAAGCATCCGTATTTTTGATACAACTTACGCCTGGTGTCCGTTTGTGGGGGATCATTGTGGTTTACTGTGTGTGATCATAAATGCTTAACTGACTAGCGCCCTGAAGTTTAGCCCTGACTGCTCGCGCCACACTACCTATAGGGTGAGCAGGGGTTGTTCTGAAGGGGTAATTCCCTCGCCCTGAATAGAAGAAGGGACCGCTGCTTGTCACAAGTACCTACCTGTGCCAACCAGAGGTTCCCCATTCTAACATTGGTGGCAGCGGTGGGATTTCGAATTTGCATTTATGATTTACATACAGTGAATTATTGATCACCACGTAGAGCAGACCTATAACGCAGCCACAGATTGAGTGACAGTTGTTGCTAAAGAAAAATCTCCACCTTAAGAAACCATGCCTAGCTCAGTCAACGGAGGCGGAGCGCCCTCTGTATTCTCTGGAGTAGATGACATCGATTGGGAGCCCGAGGCACTGAGGAAGTGCACAAATGATGTCCTGAAGGGATATCTCTCCAAGTACAGAATCAAGCAAAGTGGACTAAGCAACAAGGATCAGTACGTGACAGCACTGAGAGCCTGGCACGAATCAAAGTTCCCAGAGAATGCCCGGGAGGTGATACCCCCCGAAGGTGTGTTTGAGCCTAGCAGAGGCCTGTCGCCAGAGGAGTTGGCCGACAGGAGTGCCGCCCGAGCACACGAGGTGGGGATGGCAAAACTGCAAATGGAGAGAGAAAGGCAGAAACTGGCCATGGAGCATGAGGTAAAAATGAGGGAGTTGGATCTCAAGGCCAGGAGTTTAGACAACTCACCCTCTGGTGGCAGCAATTCAACCGAGTCAAGGGTGCACATTCCTAAAGATGTAGTCAAAGAATATTATAAGCAGGATGATATTGGGCAGTGGTTTAGGGCCTATGAAGTAGCCATGTCCTCCCACCGGGTCCCTGAGAAGGATTGGGGAGCGGGGTTGTGGGGAAGGTTCCTGAGTGAGGGGCGGGACACACTGCTAGACCTCCCCTCTGATGTCCACACATCCTATCCACACATGAAGGAGGCTCTTATGACAAGGTATGGGTTGACTCCTGAATTGTACAGACAGAGATTTAGGGATTGCACCAAGAAACCTGGTACCACTTATGTAGAATATGTGACCTTTTTTTGCAGAGCGCTGGATGGTTGGGTGAAGGGTAGCAAGGTGGATGATTACCAAGGGCTGTTTGATTTAATCGCATGGGAGCACTTGTCGGATAATTGTTTTCCTGAGCTACGCCAACACCTGATCGATAGCAAGCTGTCCAACCCGAGGAAGCTTGCTGAGGAGGCGGACCGCTGGATCAGCACCAGGGTCCACAAGGGTCCCGTGGGAGGCCCCGCCAAGGGTGTTCAGGGTCCCCAGCAGAAGAGTGGGGGGGACAAGGGTAAACAGAGGGAGTTCTACCAAGGGCCCCAACGTAATTCCCAAGGGAACCAAGGGAAAGGTTCTCAGCCACCCCCACCCCCGAAGCAGACCGGGGCCCCGACAGGTAACCCTGTTCAAAGAGGGCCCCTCAGATGTTACAAGTGTAACAACCTGGGGCACATTTCCGTGGATCCCAAGTGCCCCCTGTATGGTAAACCAGCACCCTCTGGTGCTCCACCCCCCAAGCAGGTGAATAGTGTAGCCTTGGGGAGGGAGATAGACGTCCAAGGGGCGGGGGATCCCGTACAGATGACCCTAGTCTCATTAGGAGACCGTGAGATGGTCGCTGAGGCCCAGCTGCCCCCCAATACTCAAAAGTATGGGCAGTGGGTGACCATAAATGGCAAGAGGGTGGGGGCTCTTAGAGATACTGGAGCCAGTGTGACTGCTGTCAAGCAACACCTGGTGTCTCAAGAGCAGGTTGTCCCGCACGCATTCTGCCGTGTTGTCAACGCTGACAACACAGAGAGTCAGTGTCCAATGGCTCAGGTTCCCTTTGAGTGGGGGGGGGTCTCTGGTACTCTGCAAGTGGCTGTGAGAGAGGCCATGCCTGTTGATTGTCTCCTAGGTAACGATTTGGAGAGCTCCCCTTGGGAAAAGGTGGAGAAGACGACTCACCTGCGGATGGTGGGCTTGCCTGATTGGGCGTGTGTGACCACCCGGTCGATGGCAGCCGGTAGGGGTGTTGAAGGAGCCCTGGAGCCTGAGGGAGAGGCCCAGGAACCGGCCTTAGAGAGAGGGCAAGGGAGGCACGGGAATCCGGCTCCTGAAGTTCCCACGGCCCAGGAGGAAGCAGACCTTGAGGGGGATGCCCTGGAGCCTACCGGGGAACAGATAGCCGAACTGGGGGACCTGCCTGAGCTGACCCATTGGCAGCAAGAAGGAGGCCCCACCAGGGAGGAATTCTGCAGGGAGCAGAAAGAGTGCCCCTCTCTGGAGGGTATGCGGCAGCAGGCTGCAGCCCAGGCCAATGGTGATCAGTCCGGAACTCACTTGATCTACTGGGAGAACGACCTCCTATACTCCGAGCCTAAGGTTGCTGAACCTGGGTCAGCCCGTGCGCTGGTGGTACCCCAGAAGTTCAGAGCCTTCCTACTGGGGCTGGCTCACGACGTACCGTTAGCAGGACATTTGGGGCAGGACAAGACCTTTGAAAGGCTTGTCACCCACTTTTATTGGCCCCAAATGCGCAGGAGTTCTGACACTCACTGCAGGACATGCCAGACTTGCCAGGCAAGTGGCAAGAGTGGAAGGAAGCTGAGAGCTCCACTCCAACCTTTCCCTGTGGTCAGTACCCCATTCCAGCGGGTGGGGATTGACATTGTGGGGCCACTGGACCCCAAGACAGCCATGGGCAACAGGTTTATCCTGGTCTTGGTGGACCATGCCACCCGGTACCCTGAAGCCATCCCTCTGAGGACAGTGACGGCCCCCGTGGTGGGACGGGCACTGATGGGAATTTTCTCACGAGTAGGATTCCCTCTAGAGGTGGTGTCTGACAGGGGGACCAACTTCATATCGAAATATATGAAGTCCCTTTGGCAAGAGTGTGGTGTAACCTACAAGTTCACCACACCTTACCATCCCCAAGGAAACGGGTTGGTTGAGCGCTTCAACCGAACCCTGAAGGGCATGATTATGGGTCTCGAGGAACCCATGAGGCGTAAGTGGGACGTCCTCTTACCATGCCTTCTCTTTGCGTACCGCGAGGTGCCACAAAAGTCTCTAGGGTTCAGTCCCTTTGAGCTTTTGTATGGCCACCCAGTACGAGGACCTCTTAGTCTGGTCAAGGAAGGCTGGGAGCAGTCTCCCAGGAAACCTCCCCAGAATGTATACAGCTACATGCTGGCTTTCCGGAACCAGACTAGGCGTTTCAGGCAACTTGCTGAGGCAAACCTGGAAGCCAGCCAGGAGGAAATGAAGCGGTGGTACGACCAGAATGCCACTCTGGTTGAGCTTCAACCTGGCCAAAAAGTGTGGGTCCTGGCCCCTGTGGAGCCTTGTGCACTCCAGGACAAGTGGACAGGGCCCTTTGAGATTGTGGAGCGCAAGAGTTCTGTCACCTACTTGGTGGACTTGCGGTCTCCGAGGAACCCCTTAAGGGTCCTACATGTCAATCGACTGAAGCCCCACTTGGAGAGGTCCGAAGTGGGCATGCTCTTGGCCACCGATGATGGGACGGAAGAGGAGTCCGAGCCTCTTCCTGACCTCTTGGTAGCCTCAGAGCGAGACGGGTCAGTGGATGGGGTAAACCTCTCACCCACCCTGACCCCTGAGCAACAGGGTGACTGCCGCCAGCTGCTGGGGCAGTTTCCTGACCTGTTCTCCCTGGTTCCCGGTATCACAAATTGGTGCGTCCATGATGTGGATACGGGAGACAGCTTACCTGTGAAGCACAAGGCCTACCGGGTAACTGACAGGGTCAGGGCCTGCATCAAAGAGGAGGTCTCGAAGATGCTTGCCCTAGGGGTGGTTGAGTCCTCCAGCAGTCCTTGGGCCAGCCCAGTGGTCTTGGTCCCAAAGGCTGCAGCGCCGGGTGCCACGCCCGAACTCCGGTTCTGTGTGGACTACCGAGGACTCAACTCAGTCACGAGGACTGACGCGCACCCCATCCCCAGAGCTGATGAGCTCATCGATCGGTTAGGGGCTGCACGGTACCTCAGCACGTTTGACTTAACGTCTGGGTACTGGCAGATCGCCTTGACTGATGGGGCCAAAGAGAGGTCCGCATTCTCTACGCCAGATGGGCATTACCAGTTCCGGGTGATGCCCTTTGGGATGAAGAATGCCCCTGCCACCTTCCAGAGGTTGGTCAACCAGGTGTTGGCTGGGCTGACCGAGTTCAGCGCCGCCTACCTGGACGACATCGCAGTGTTCAGCGGCACATGGGAAGAACACCTGCAACATCTCTGGGAAGTGTTGATGGCGCTGCGCAAGGCAGGCCTCACGATCAAGGCAAGCAAGTGTCAGATCGGGCAGGGTTCAGTGGTGTACTTGGGACACCAAGTGGGGAGCGGCCAGGTGGCGCCCCTCCAACCCAAAGTTGAAACCATCCTGGCTTGGGAGCCCCCAAAGACCCAGACGGAGGTGAGGGCCTTTTTAGGACTCACCGGGTACTACAGGAGGTTTGTCAAGGGGTATGGCAGCATCGTTGCCCCCTTGACCGAGCTGACTTCGAAGAAGCAGCCCAGAAAAGTGATCTGGACTGACACCTGTCAGAAAGCCTTCGACACCCTGAAAACTGCCATGTGCACGGCGCCCGTGCTCTTGGCTCCTGACTTCTCCAAAGAGTTCCTGGTGCAGACGGATGCATCAGAGCATGGTGTAGGGGCTGTTCTCTCACAGATCACTGAGGAGGGCTTTGACCAACCCGTAGCCTTTATTAGCAGGAGGCTACTTCCCCGGGAACAAAGGTGGAGTGCGATAGAACGAGAAGCATTTGCTGTGGTCTGGGCGCTGAAGAAGCTAAGACCCTACTTGTTTGGGTCTCACTTCCGGGTTCAGACCGACCACAGGCCCCTCAGATGGTTGATGCAAATGAGGGGTGAGAACCCAAAACTGTTGAGGTGGTCCATCTCCCTACAGGGTATGGACTTTACGGTGGAGCATCGCCCTGGCACAGATCACGCCAATGCTGACGGTCTGTCCAGGTTTTTCCGCCTTAGTGATGCAGAACTCCCTGGGGTAGGGTAGTTCTCCCCACTTTTCAGCTGGAGGGGACACGTGTTAGACCTGGCACTATTGGCGTGGGTCACCCTTCCATTTTTGTCTGTGCCTCAATGTGTTTTTGTGTTGGTGTTAGCTGCTCGGGGCACTGTGCCACTGCTATCCAGTGCCACAGTGCAAGTGCTCCCTATGGTAAAATGTATTATGTGAATTGACTTCCACGTTTGGTTTATTTGGTTTACTATCAGTCCCTAGTAGAGTGCACCAGGGGTGCCAAGGGCTTGTATATCCAAATGCTGCTAGTGGGCTTGCAGCACTGGTTGTGCCACCCACCGAAGCAGCGGGGTAAAATGTGTCTAGGGTCTGCCACTGCAGACCCTGCGCGCGGTCTGGTACCGTCGCGCTGACTGAGCAAGTGTCCCCACTTACCAGTCCCTAAACCTTCCCTTAACTACATGTTAGTCACCCCTCTGGTAGGCCTGAGCGCAGGGTGCATTGTAGGTGTAAGGTAGGACATGCCCTGATGTGTGTGGCATGTCTTAATAGTGAATTACAGCCATTTTCGTTTTTCACTATTGAAGGCTACCTGCTCTCCCTAGGCCAGAATGGGCTGCTGGGATCGCTACACGCTGTGACCCCAGTGGACTCAGAGAGCATGGTAGAAAGTCATGTTTAGTATGCCTGAACTCAGGATAATAAAATACGTCTTTTAGTAAAGGTTATTTTAATATCCTGGGTTTGCAAATGCTACTTTTAGAAAGTTAGCCTTTGCGTGCCTAACCATCTCAGTCTGCCTCTGCTGTGTGTGTGTGTTCTGCCTAGCAACAGTACAGGAGCAGGGCTGGGGGATTCCAGGAGACAGGTTGGCTGCCAGGTGGTGGGTAGAGAGATTACACCAGGATGGGTGGGAGGAGTGCACCCTGACTCTTGAATAGACCTGTGCTCTGCCACCACAAAGCCGGCGCCGCCCCCTGTGGAGCGGCTGATGTCTCTGCCCTGCTGCTGAAAGGAACAAGCCGAGTCACCACAACAGAGTGCTCCAAAACTGGACTGAGCCAGGCCTAGGCCCCCTGGCGCTAAAGAACAAAAGAATCCCTGTATAAAAGTAGGAGCCTGGCTCCTAAGAAATCAGATCCAGATTGAACCACGAAGGAACTCTGCCTGACTAGAAGGACCTGGAAGAAGCTGAAGGAGGAGTAACTTTCCCTGACCTGAGGGACTGGCCTGCAGTAGGTGCCTTGCTAAGGAAGGAGAGGAAAAAGACTGAAAGAGACTTTTGCACTTTGTTCTTCAACTATCTCCAAGGGCTTGGAAGAAGAGCTTGCCCCCTGAACTGAACCCCAGGACCAGTGGGTTCACCGTGTCTCCGCTCGTCTGAGAATTCGAGCCGTGTGCTTTCTCCCGCCGGAGTGCCCTGCGCACCTTCGCATCCCTCCTAGGGCCGTGACACCCAGAAGCCTGGCCGCCTCCACTCGCCGAGAGCCCCGCTCTACCTGAGTCGCTCTGGACCCATCGAGTCTGGCCGTCCCGCTTCCCTGTCACCTGCCTGCTACTGGAGCGCGCTTGGTGCCCTTTCGCCCTCCCGCCGGATTTCTAGTGGGGAAGTGAAATCCAGCCTCGGACGGCCGCCCGTACGTCGTAACGTATCCGGCCGCCCCGCTTCACCTCCCAGCCTGAGTCTGACCGTGCCGCCCTCCGCAGTGACCTCCCGCACAGTCCGTGTCGGAGGCCCTGGGCCGCACCTGTCTACCGAGAGCCGCCCGCTGAATTCTTGACCCGGAAGACCCACGAGGTGCAGAACCTGCATCTCTCCTGAAGACTCGTCCAAGCACATCGCACGTTCCCAGGTACAGTGAACTCTCTATCGGACTCGGGGTCCGCAACGTTCTGATTTCCCCGTATCACTGTACCCTGGGTGCACTGCGCATCATCGTGACTGGACCGACTCACCCGAGCCCTGTGAAGCGCTCGTAATCGAATAAGTTACCAAAGACAAGAACAGTGCCTAATTATCATCTTGTGGCCTCCATTTCGCAACCGTTATTGATGGTCTTGTACATGCCTGCGTAACAAAGAATCTTTTATATAAAGCATCCGTATTTTTGATACAACTTACGCCTGGTGTCCGTTTGTGGGGGATCATTGTGGTTTACTGTGTGTGATCATAAATGCTTAACTGACTAGCGCCCTGAAGTTTAGCCCTGACTGCTCGCGCCACACTACCTATAGGGTGAGCAGGGGTTGTTCTGAAGGGGTAATTCCCTCGCCCTGAATAGAAGAAGGGACCGCTGCTTGTCACAAGTACCTACCTGTGCCAACCAGAGGTTCCCCATTCTAACATATATATATATATATATATATATATATATATATATATATTTTATTTTTTTTTATTTCAGTTTTATATCATGCAAACTCGACTCAAAGATATTGGAGCACTTTACATGAGCACCAGTTACATTGCACAAAGACACGTTCATTTTTAGCTCGAACCTTGGCAGTGCATGCGCTGCTCTACGAGGCATGCTGTATTTGAGTATAGACTTGATGCCCGCCCACTTTCTGGTCATATGTTCCACTGACATGTGTCATTGTCCTTGGTAAATGCTGGCTTCTGATTCGTTGATAGGCTTGTTAATCCCCCCTTAGTACCGCCTTGTCTTCATTTGTAACCTCCCATGAAGACTGGCCCTTTTAATTCTGTTGTTACGCCGTAGGTCTTCTTTAGTCTGTAAGCACTATTTTCTTTCATGAATTTCTCCTACTGCAGGCACGACATGTTTTCCTGCAGCATTCAGCGCGCCATGCATGCTTTCACTTTCCAAGCAGCCCGGGACAATGGCAGCCGCATATTTGAAATGAACTAGGTTTACAAGAGTTTGAGCTATTGTCATTGTAAATGACAATGCCTTTTATTTATGTGTTAATTATGAAAACAGATAAGTAAAAGGCCTTGCATTGTAAGGGCCCCTCTCATTTGAAGTCTCTTTTTCACTGGTATGTTCTGGGGAGGCAACTAAGTATAAGTATAAAATTGCTTGTTAAGCTCTCGAATGCCGAGGCGTCTTGGCGCTGGTGTGTGTAAGTGAAGCGGAATGATGGACTGATAGCTACTCAGGGTTAAACAGCCGAGATTTCAGGGCTTTCCTGAAGGAAGAAAGATTCGGCTGGAGTTGCAAGGCCACCGGTAATTTGTTCCACAGTTGGACTGCGCAACTGGAAAATGAGTGGCCGCCCCATCTGGCCCGTCTATTTCTAGGGGTGCAGATCAGGAGAAGATTGGCCGAACGTAGGTCTCGCAGTGGGATATAGAGCCTGAACTTATCCTGACAGTCCACAGAGCCACCACCGTACCGTCCCTTGTGCACCAAGCAGAGTGCCTTAAACTCGATTCTCTGCTGGACAGGGAGCCAATGTAATGACCTTCTTCCCGGAGAGGTGGGGTGGCCCGTGGGAAGCTTTAGAATAACACAAACTGCAGCATTCTGTAGTGAGTGAATTTTACTGACCGGATGCTTATCAATGCCCAGAAACATCGCATTACAATAGTCTAATCTGGACATGAAGAGGGCGACCATTACCGTCTTCTGAAGTGCCCGGGGAATGAAGGGGAAGATTTTGCGCAGGGTCTTAAGTAGGAAAAAGCAAGCTGAGATTAGGCTGTTCACCTGAGCTGACATGTTCAATTTGTCATCAAAAATAACCCCAAGATTCCTGACCTTTCTCACTGGTAGAGGACACTCCCCCGCCTCTAGTGGCCCCCACAGATCGCTCCATATTGGTGATCCGTTCCCAAATTCAATAACTTCTGTTTTTTCCGTATTGATCTTCAGAAAACTCAGGCTCATCCACTCCATAACATCCTTCAAACAAGCATGGAATCTTGCCGCTGTTAACTCCGGCATGTCCAAGACAGATATCACCAATTGCGAGTCGTCCGCGTACGACACGAAGGTGAAGCCGTGTTTCCTCACCACCCTGGCCAGCGGCTTCATTTAAACATTAAACAGTATTGGGGACAGAGTTGAACCTTGTGGAACACCGCAGGGCAGATTAAAACTGTCCGATTGAAGGCCCTCCCAATTTAGACTTTGTTTCCTATTGTCTAGAAACGAAGAGAAGAGGGCTAGAGCCAGCTCACTAATCCCTATCTCCTGTAGTCGCCGCCCCAACACCGTATGGTTAATGGTGTCGAATGCGGCTGACAGATCAAGGAGAACAAGGATTGCCCTCCCCCCCCCATTGACCACAGACCGAATCCCCTCAGCTGCGGCGATTAGGGCAGACTCAGTGGAGTGTTTTGGACGAAAGCCATGCTGGGATGGATCCAGCAGGCTGTTACTATCCAAATATTCAGTTAATGTTATATTAATTGATCTTTCAATGACCTTGGCTACTAATGGCAGACCCGAGAGTGGCCGGTAGTTTTTAAATTCATTGGGATCCAGAGTGGCTTTCTTAAGGATCGGCCTGATACTGGCCGTTTTCCAAGCTGTAGGGTAAATCCCAGATGCCAGGACTTGATTAATCAGAGAGGTGAGATTTTGACTAATCCTCTCCGCCGCCGGATGCATAATTGCCGGGGGACAAGGATCAAAGGCTGCGTCAGATTTAATGGATTTTAAAATTTCTATTACCACCTCTTCAGATAGGGGGTCAAAACTTGGTAAGCTGCATAGCACTGTCTCCTCAGCCTGGGGGAGTTGATTTGTACCTGATAAAGAATTTAAGTTTGATGAATTGGCCAGGTCATCGTATATTGTCTGCACCTTGTTCTGGAGGAAAACCCCCAGCTGATTCCAGAAGGCCTGGTCAGGTTTAAACAGGCTACCCTGCTGGGGTTTGGCCAGAAAAGACACGGATTTAAACAGTTCTTTAGCAGAGTTCCCAGCATCCTGGATTTTCAGAGTGAAATAAGCTCTCTTAGTGGCCAGAATGGCATATTTGTATTTATTCAAGGCCCCATTGTAGGCATCTATACTAGTCTTACTATAATCCACTCTCCAGAGATGCTCATACCTTCTACATTCAACTTTTAGTTGTTTGAGCTCCGGGCCATACCACGGTGTCCCCGGAGGGCGCCTGTTTAGTGTGGCGGTATGCTCGGGAGCGACACAGTTGACAGCTCCTTGGATCCATTCGTTGAACTGAGCTGCAGCCACCTCATTATTCTTATCTAGAGTTGGAGGGAAGTGATCGAGAGCGGCTGTTAAAAAACTCTTGATCCCCAGATTTCGTAGGACTTGAGGGGTGGACGCTCCTTTTTGGTAGCAGCTGTCAAAGTATGGAATTCCCTACCAGACTATATCTCAGATGCGGACCTCCTTCTTGGCCTTCAAAAACATCTGAAAACCTGGCTCTTTACATCTTAGTTTCATGTCTGATTGGCCGCCTCTCCTCTGTTGATCCTCTTGTTCTGCTATAGCGCCTTGACACCTTTGGGTATCAGTGCACTTTACAAGTACTATCCTATCCTATCCATTGTCATTTACAATGCCAATAGCTTAAACTCTCTCAAAGGTGAGACGCACTGCAAATGCTTGTTTTTTTTGTGGGGGGAGGCACGGGGAGATTAAGTGATTTGCCCAGAATCACAGGATATTGAGCCGATGCCGAGACTCAAACCTGGTTCAACAGCTTCAAAGTCAGCAGCTTTGATGCATTGTACCAAAAATATTAACAAGTAAGGGCTTAACTACTGTGTTATGTAACCACTGATGTTGAGTGTATGAATGATAGTAGGTAAGCACCTATGGTGACGAATTCTCCAAGCTAGCATATGGGCAGGTCCTATAAAGGTGGTGGGCATGGTCAGGCAGTTAAAAAAAAAAGTCGGAAGTCAAGATAATACAGAGTGAGGACGCCGAACAAAGAGGCGGGCCCGCTCATTCATATGTAAGTTATCGGTCCAGGGGCGCATCATAGTACCTTGCACAGGCCTGAATTGGCTTACTTCTCTTCTTGTGGTGCCCAAGGAGGGGCAGGGGCACACTCACATATTTCTCCAGTGTCATATAGGGGCTGCAGAGCATGCAGCAGATCCCCTACAGTGCATATGGTAAACTGACCCTTAGTCTCCTGAGGCCTTGAAAGGGTGACCCTGGGAGGGTTATTTTATGATTTCAAGCACTCCTACAGGTGAAGCTTTTGTTCTTGGACTCAGGAGTGTGGGGGCCTTTGTGGTTGGTCCTGTGACTGCATTATGTGGCCTGAAGGAGGTAAAAAAGACCCTGCCACACGATTTTGACGTCCTTATGCTTTATTGGCATCATTGATGTTGATCAGTGAACAGTTATCATTGTAATGAATGCTGCTGGTTTGAGTGCAGTTTTTACTGATTTTAATGCTCTTATAAGGTTCACATATGACACATGGCTGACTCTATTAATATGGCGGCACCCTGACAAAGCCAGTAGGCCAGCCTCATAGATATACTGACACCCCTTATAATGTGAAACATTAAGAAAAGATAACATGGTTATTTTTAACGTGGTGACCCCCTGACAAAGCTAATAGGCCTACCTATTTAAAGTGACATCCCCATATAGTGTGATGTTGCCTCTGCTATAGATGGGGGGGTTCATGATTATGCATTTCAGGACTCACTAGGGGTGTAATGTGATATGAGGGTGTCACCAAAGTTACTTCCATCGACCTGCATGTATATATTTGTAATTTAATGTGTTGTATGTAGTGAAGTGTGTGTAATAAAAGTACTTTTTCTTTTTGAAAGAAAAAACACTGACTGGGCAATCATTTGATTGAGTGTTGCTGTTGCCTGCCAGTGAACTGGTTTTGCTAGCCCACACACCTCACCTGAGTAGGGCTAGGACTGCTCCGCTTCGCTACCCTGAAAGCCTCAAGTGCTACAGTGTGGTACTTCATTACCAGTAATAAGACATTTGTGAACCTATTACTTGTAAAGGACTTGCATCCTTCACGAATAGTAGCCCAATTTCCTCTAACACATATTTAGCACCTCACTAGACCCCTCCCACTGGTCGTCCTCAGCCATAACTTCAATAGTCTCGCCTTTGGGAGCATCTGCTATAGTTGTCCTCAGTAGCATCCTCTACCAATTCCGCACATCACCAAGGAATGGTAACTCCCAATTTTAAAAGACAGAGTTCATTCCCTCGGTATTTGCCCCTTGTTTTCATCAGTTAGATTGGTCCAGATATTGAGAAGAGGTGCTGCTGCCTTCTCTGGCCAGCTCAGGTTGCTATCTGGGCATCCAAGAACTGGGATAGCTCAACTTCGCACGCATAAAAGGAAGAACCTGCAGAAGAGGGCTGCAGACATAGATGGACTGGTGTATTGGGATTACATGCTCCAGGGAAATCACCCCTAATTCCAGTAATGAGAGAAGAATTAAGGATTGTTAATAAAAAATTACAGCATGGACTACTGGAAGACTCTACATTGCCCACACCAAATCCAGAGCTAACTTGGTTCATTACCATTCAGCACCTAAACAGCAACAAGAACCGCAGCAGCTGGCTGTGATGTTCCAGAATCACTGACAACGGATTCTCAAATGACCAACCAGCAAATTTCCCCCATTTTTCATCTAAAAAAGCAACAATTCTGGGCTACAGCCTGGTCAATATTTTACTTTTACTATTTCTTGAAGACTTTCAAATTATAAAAATATTTGGAAGCGATGCCACAGCTCTTTAGTAAACGTTGATGCCCCGCTAATAAATGCTCCTACCATAATGCGCAATACTACAACAGAGAATTAAAAAAGATTCAAATGGATCAGCTCATCACACGGCCTGTTTGACGGTGCACATTGTCTGATCTCTCAACTGGCCAGCTCACAAATAGAATTGGTCTTCAACCCAATTAACTGAGTAAAACTCAGGGAAGACGACTCTAAAGAAATCAGATCTGATGCCACCAAAAACATCAAATCTAGAAACACCTTGCAACAACGGGATACCATCTGCAGTAACTCTTGTTTCAGCAATGCTGGGTGCCTTGTGTGTGCTTGGTCCCTTGGTAATTAGTGGATAACTGCCCTACGGCTTCTTGGGTTAGAGTCCCTTCGAGGCCCTTGTCAATAAGGTTTTGGTATGCAGTGTACTGATGAGGATGTATGTCGTGATCTTGAGGAAACCAATAAAGTTTGTTGAAAATCAAAAAAAAACCAAAAACAAAAAAAAAAACCTCTTGTTTCAGCAATGAGATAATAGAAGAGAGAAGGCGTTTGCGCACAGCTGTCAGACAGCAATCGAGAAATTCATTGGATGTCAATCTCTAACTAAAAGTGAAACAGATGCAAATAACATACCACAAGCAATCCAGAAGGCAAAAAAACAAGGCTATGATTACTCTATGGACTGAATGTCTGTCAGTATGTAACAAACATAACCTAAAGTTATTCTGGGCAACCATCAACAAAGAGAATAAAAACCAGTCAACTGTTCAAAAGCAATACATTTCCAAAGACAAATGGATCAAATGGTTGGAAACGTGTTAGGATGGGTGAATACGATGTCAATGTATACCAGGATATATGCCGGTCCAACATTGGCAATATCAATAAATGCAATGTCAACGTGTGCCATAGACCATGCCCGCATAACAATGTCAATACCAGTAGAAATAATGCCAATGTATGCCTTCAAGTATGCACGCAGAACAGTGTCTGTAGAAGAGTAGGATCTGCACTTATGTTGCCCCCACTTTTTTTTCTGATGTTTACACTGGTTTCTGGCTATAGGGCCCCAGCCTCTCTGTTCTCTCTAAACAACTTGGAGTGCATATTAGATGCACTAGTGATTGGATACTGTGGTACCTTATGAGCCCCTAGTATATGGTACCTTAGGTACCAAGGGCATAGGTAGTTCACAGGCCTACGAGGGGCTGAAGCATGTATTATGCCACCCCTGGCAAGCAGACCGAATCTGACACCACAGGCCTGCTACTGCAGCCTGGGTGAGGTAGTGTTAGCACTCCTCACTGAGGTATAGGTTCCCTATATCTCACCTTACACACACATATAAACCTATCAGTCACCCCTAAGGCAGGCCCTAGCAATCCTGAGGGCAGAGTGCTTGGTTTACATGTGCCTGAGCAGGGCCCCTCTGCATCTCTCAGAGTCCATTCTCTGTGGCTGTTTGTGGATGCGGTTAAACCATATACTCTTAAGTGCATTATAACCTAGCGGTAAATGCTAACTTTGGGATGGCTGCATCAAAACATTTCGTGTTTGGTGTCAAATGCTTTGGAGTCATACCCCCACACCAGTAACTGGTGTGGGAGTATGATCCCACCCTTCTAGAGGGATAGACATGTACCCACTGTGGAAACACAGTAGAATCCTGAAGAGCCCTGGCATCACAAAATGGATGCCACCAGTCACAGACACTGGGCTGCCCTCCTGCTGCTGACCGAAACTCGCAGTGGAGGAGGCCCAACAATAGGCATCCTGTCACAGGGAGGTGTGGTCACCTCCCAGACAGGGTTTAGTGTATTGGGGCTGGGTGGGTGCACTCCTAGAGTGCTTTGAAGTCCTGCACTGAGGGAGCAGTAGGCTCCTCTGTGCATATGCCAGCTCAAACCGGTTCAGGGGCTATCAGCCCCTGCTCTGGCATGAAACTGGACAAAGGGAAGTGGGTGTAGCCACCAACTCCCCTGACCCTCCCATAGATGGGGTCATAGAGCTAGTCCCTCCCTTCCTTGTAGTATAAGTTAGGGAATCCTTGCCATTGCAAACTAGATATCCCTGGACGACGCCCTGAAGAAGAATCCTGGACCTTCAACGTTCCACTACCTCTGGAAGACTGAAGAATCTCCCTTGGAGTCAAGGAGTGACTCCCCTGCTTGGCAGGCACCAAAACTTTGAATCAACGGTCGCAAACTTTCCCGCTCCCGCCGGAGTCCGAAGTCCCTGCAGCCCCGGAAGTGGATTTCCTAACTTCTCCAAGGCCATCGTGAGTCCCTAGCGACGCTGAGGCAAGTGGACCCTACGAGTGATGAGGAACCGCAATACCTGGGTACCGGGCGCTATTTTTGAGTGCAACCCCTTCACGACGTTCTACGAACTTGTGCATTGGACCACGTGTGGTCCAAGCCTCCAGCAGGACTTCCTCCAAAGATCAGAGTCCTGAGTGACCGTGGGCTCCTGGTGAGTGAATCCTCCCGAGGCGTCTTCGCGATCCCTTACTGGCTGGCTTGTGGGTCCCAAGAAGACCTTTCTACAGAACCAAAGGGCTCCTCTGATTTCTCCAGGCCTACGCTGACTTACCCTCGCTGGGTGAGTCCCTCAGACCTTGCTGGTCTGCACCGCAGACTTTTTACACTTTCCACGAGACTTGCTGTTGCCAAGGCTTGTTGGCTCCAATCTGGTCGCGAACACTGCAGTAAGCTGCAGACTTTGTGGGACATGCCGAATCCAGCTCCTGGTTGTCGTCGACACCTCCTGGACCTCGTGGCTGAAGAGTCAAGACACCTGTGATCACCTGAAATCACCCAACGACTGTGGGCATCCATCTTCCTTGCCCCAGGTCACTGCCAAGTGACTTTGAACACTGTCCCCTCTGCTTTCAGGTCTTCCTTCTTCTGAATCCAGCCTTAGATTCCACCAGACACTTCTTCTGTCTTCACAAGCAGCAAGTCTTCTTTGGCTCCCATTGAAAACGACGCCGCGACCCGACACCAAAAGACACCTATGCACCCGGCTTCCCTGGGTGAGGTAACTCCAGCACTACGGTGCTCCTGTGTGTGTTGGCTCTAGAACTACTTACCCTGTAAGTGACTTGCTCGTAGACTCTCTCGAAGTATCCTAAAACCTTTACAATTCCAACCGCGACCTGCTCCATTGAAGTCCATTGGGATCCGCGGCTGTGTTCTCACACTGCATGCGTCTCCCGTGGGTTCTTTACTTACCTGCCTTAGGTGGATTAGTGAGGCCCCGGCGCTTCTGAAGACCATAGGCCTTCTCCCTTCTCAAGTCGTTCTTCTTATACCTCTTTTTTAGTATATGGCCTGGTACGCCCCTAGGGCCCCAGCCATATAAGTGCTTAATTTGTTGTGAAACATTGATTTGTGCATATGTTCCTGACTTCTAATCTCATAAAGAGATTAGTAGAGTGTGTCTAGAAATAAATACATATATATTTTATATATATATACCTGTGTGGTGTCCTTTCATTTGGTAATTCAAGAGATTATAAGATAAAACAAGCTGCTTTACATTCCTCTGAGACTTAGCCTGAAGGCTGCTCTCCACAGCTACCACTAGTATAGCTTTCTTTAATAGGTTGTCTTAAACCTATCTACCATAACAGTCGAATTGTACTGGTGCAAGGTGGCCACTTTAACTAGTGACCAGCATATACCAGGCCAACTTCTTACACAGTCACTCTGCAAATTCAGCTTTACTAGACACTTTCAATAGGTCTTGAAAAGCTCTTGCCTTTGGGATATGTTGACTTTGGCAACCATTTTTAGCTATGCTGTTTCAACACCAACATGTTTTATAGCATAGCTAAAAACCATTTACTAAGTCAATAGGTGCCAATGCTTGTTACATTAGTTCACACCACTCTACTGTCAGCTCTTATGATGTGAAACCAGGAGCACACACGTAATTAGCTGCAAACTTGTCTATTTACCTCTCATGACCTACATACGTAAATATCTCTGGTCAAACATCATTAGTGTAAAATACACAGGGCAAATCCATTTGGAAAAACTTTTACTGTTCTTGTTAAAACATTTGCTCGAAACTCAAGCATTGCCTTGAGGCAAGACATGGAGCAAATTGATTTCAAACTAGTTTTCTGTTTTAACATTGTAAATATTCATGCCAGATTTAAACTAATTTAGCATAGTAGCTTGCATCGTATAGATCTAATTTCCAACATACTGCCTAAGACTCCATGGGCCATATTATCAAGAACACGCGATAAATTTCGCAAATCGCGCTTAGCACGTTTTTAATTATTGCCCTCTATCGCTGAATTACATCGCTGTGTTAGTGGCGTATTAGCAACGCTTTGCTAACAGGCGAAGTAAAATCCAGCGATAGACTGCGATAAGGATCATTTGCGTGTGAAATCCAGCGATGATTTCACAGCGCTAATGAAAAGCTTGGTAATAGGGGAGTGTGTACTTAACCATACAATCCACCTCCCATAGGCAATAATGCTAAGTCAGGTTTTATTCAGGCGTTAGAATCATGCGATAATGGGGGCTTAGCGCTCCTTTTGTCATCGCTTCGCTGTTCAGGGCATCGTTGTTAATACTGCGATGTTGGATTTGCGATCATTTCACATGTCCTAGGAGGGAACGCCTGCTTTGCAGCGATATCTATCGTTGTCATGAGAAGCGTTGCAGATTCGGCCGCTAACATGCGCTAATGCATGTTAGCGACGCCTTGCTAATATTGAGATAATAAAATCGCCGCTTTTTCGGCGCTATGTAACGAAAACGCGGCAATATATCTCTTGATTATGTGCCCCCATAAGTTGTATGAAAGCGATGAATGCCCTACATCCTCCGAGAGCCAAGTCGATTTGGTCTATGCGTTCTGTGCTGTACCAAAATCACCCACTTTGAGAACAGGTCATGCAAACAACTGAAAAGCTAAGCAATATGAAATTAGAAAGGACCACGAGACCTACTTATTGGGTTTGAACCCGAGGACAAAGAAAAACAAAAATACAAGTAAATTAATTGACTCTGTGTTTGTGTTAAGCAAAACAGTGATCCACAAAATGGGAAGTCGAACTCTCCTCCTGTTCTGAGACAATGGAAGCAGGAATTAAATAAATGGGTAGAAGCAGAAACCCAGGTTATTACTGAACAAAGTAAACATCAAAACAAACTGCCAATAGTCTTCCACCAGCTAAGACACCATGTTAGACCAACTTAAATGCAATGATCATCGACCCCCCTAACCCACACTGTATACACTAACAATAATTAATTTGTACAGTTGGAACTTAGGTTAGATATCGATCTTATTATGTTTTGTATCCATATTTCACACTGCCTCACTGACTACACTAGCATTCAATAAATCAAGAGAATAATAAGGCCTTAATACATATATTGCAACTTTAGCAAAATACATCCCAGTTTTAGAAACCTAAACCCTCTTACATGTGTACTAAACAAGTGGCGGCGGTGACATTTTAAAGTGATGTGCATAAAAGTTGGGAATTACTTTTATGTAGCGAGCAAAGCCAACAAGCTTAATGGACAAACATGGAGTGCAGGGTGGGTCTTCCTCCCGAGAAGAAATTGAAAAAAGATTGGCAAATGGTGCAGTTGAAAGCAAATGAATTGACAAAACAAGGTTAATGAAGCAGTGGGGACATAGTCTTGAAACAATAAAGACATTAAAAATGTCCCCATATCTTACTGCATTAATATGTTCAACAGTTAATTTAATGTGCAAATTGTACAGTGCAACAACTTTAGATCCTTTAAAGTGTTTGCTGGCCAAGTGTCTTGCACTGCATGTGGCATCAACGTTGGAAGGAAATGCTCTAACCAGACTTCGGGAAGCACCTACAGCTGCTGGCTGCAATCAGTCATATCGAAATATGTGCAGAAAGGTATTTAGGTGGATGAAAAAGTGGGGGCTCTCTACAGGAGAACATGTAAAATAAATAACCGTGAATCCCATGGTGTGTCACCCGACCAGTATTTTGGCTTCTCTCTGAGATGTTATTGTATCCTGTTAGAAATGGGGTTTCTGGTTGGCTAGCCAGGCAGAACCCACCACTCTAGTCAGGGCAAGGGAGTTACACACCCAAGATAACTCCTTGGTAGCTTGGCAGAGCAGTCAGGCTTATCCCATAGGCCATGAGTAAAGCGTTTGCGCAACACACTCACACAGCAGTGACACACTAGGCACACCACAAAAGAACCTCCACACAAGGTTATATAAAAATATCCTTTGTATTATCCATAAAAACACATAAGATCACAATCACACATATTACACTGTGCCACCAGGCACTTATCATGACTTCACAGGGATTACATAAATCACCAGGCCAATCGGGCCACTGTCATAAGCATCAGTAAGCACAACCCAGTAGCTACTGGTAGGAACTGTACTCAGCATAACACATTATGCATAAACATAATCAGCAGTGCACCATAGTAAACACTCATAGCTGGTCACACATCATAAACACATCTTGCCCACCTTAGGCCTATGCCGATCTTCATTACGGTACGTAGGGTGCCAACCTTAGCATTTTAACACCTCATACATGTATGTTCATATCAGGACATCGCATGTACGACTGGCCAGTATCCCATGAATCCTTGTGCACCATGGCACTTGTCAGCACAACAGCAAGAGGGGCCCCCTGTGCCTCTATGACATGACAAGCCATAACAGTCTTTTCCCCCTCAGACTACCTGCCCGCCTACTCTAGGAAATTCAGGAGGGTTCCTTCCCACTTGGGGATCTCCCACACTACTTTTCTGTCCTAATGAGGATTGGGGCTTCCGCAAGGTTTCCCTTTGTATGCTTCCAGGAAGGGAGGGTAAAAGCCCACTACACGGGACACAGCCAAAAATAACATGGGAGAGGGGCCCGGCCAAGTAAGGTTTCTCCCCAACAGGAGACAACAGAACTGCCCCTAAAGCAGCCACACGCAACCTTGTGATGCCAATGCCTACGAATGTAGATGTGGGGTCATTCACCCACCAGCTTCATGAGGCACCGGTTCCCTCTACGTGGCGACAAGGAGCGAAGTCTCTGCCGGCTTCGCCCTCTGTTGGCAAAAGTCTCTGGCAGACCAGGGCCTTCCGCCCTGACTCCTGCACCCTCAAAGGCCAGCAACCATGCAGTGCAGCCGCTCCACTTTGGAGACGAAAAGAGGCAGGAAACAGAGGGAAATCTCCGTCTGCCCCACTGTCTTTGGCTTACTCTTGGAATGCGGTACCGCTTGGCCCCGAAAAACAACGAGGCTCAGCCAGGCGGCTGTTCACTTCTGCCTGGCTTCCGGTGGCTGCGGGAGCTTCCTGCTAGACGGCCTTCCCTCACGGCACGATTACTCTCTGCGCCCGCCATATTTGGGAGATTGAGCCCACTTCTTGGGCATAGACAATAAAGTTGACAGCGCCCACCATGCACTGCGGGTGTGTAGGCACAGTACTTCAGGAGCACAGCCAACATGAAGTGCTCCCTGCATTTTTACTGCAGCAAGACCCCACACAGGGGGCTCAGGCATGTTATCCTCAGTTATGTTATGTTTTGTTATTTGAGTTTTGCATAGCGCATAATCACCAGCAGGTCTCTTAGTGCTTTAGAGTGAGGGCCAAAGGATAGAACGGTTGCATAACATCGCAGGGCATGGGAGTTAAACTGTGTCCAAAGCCTCCCTAAACAGGACCGTTTTGAGCTGCTTCCTGAAGGGTAGGAGTGCGGGTTCCTTGCGAAGGTGATCAGGTAATTGGTTCCATAATTGTGGGAGTAGGACGGAGAATGCTCTGCCCCCTTTGAATGCGGTATTGCACCGTGGAAGGGCCAGACGGCAGGCCTCGGATAACCGCAGTGTGCGACCTGGTGCGTAGTTCTCCAGGCGTTCTTTAATGTAGACTGGGGCTTGGCCATAGATAGCTTTATGGGCAATGCAGAGGCCCTTAAATTTTGCTCTTTGCCTAATGGGGAGCCAGTGCAGCTTGCACAGCAGAGGGGTGGCGTGAGTCCTTCTGGGCAGCCTAAAAATCAGTCTGGCTGCGTCGTTCAGTACCACCTGTAATTTATTAATACGTTTCTGGGGGAGGCCGATGTATAAGACATTGCCATAGTCTAATCTAGAAACAATTGTTGCTGACACAATCACCTGTAGTGAGGCAGTTGAAAGGAGGGGGACGAGTTTCCACAACTGTCTCAGGAGACCTATACATGTTCCGACCACAGTGGTGATCTGATTGGCATTGAGAGCTCGGACTCGATCTTTATGCCCAGACTTTTCACGACGGGAACTGGTGTAGGGGTGGTACCCAGCTCTTGGGGCCAGAAGCGGTCCCTCCAGGGATTGTTTTTCATGGGGATAACAAGGACTTCTGTTTTGTCGGTGTTAATTTTTTGTGAATTGACCGTCATCCAGTTTACTGTAAATCTGAGAATGTTTTGTGCCAGATCTTGGGCATGGGCGGAATTATCAATCCGGAGGACGAGTTGAGTATCGTCCGCGTAGTTAAAGACTCGGCAATCCATACGGGCTAAAGCTGCCACCAGAGGCTGTAGGTATATGTTGAAGAGGAGCAGAGACAGTGCGCCCTCCAAGCTTAGGTTCAGGGCCACGAGCACTGATGAATAAAGCGCGCAAATTTTGCACGGACCAGGGGCATAGCAACACTCCTGGGAGAGCACTGGGGACACGTTAGCAGGATGCAACCAGGCAGGCCAGCACAAGGGTTCCAGGGCAAAGTGGCAGTTCTTATCTCAGCCCAATAGGCAGTTGATCAGCCCCTCCAAAATAGTTCAGTCCCAAGGCGGCTCCTTCTGGCAGTCCAGCAGCCTGCCGGTCACACGTCCCACGCATTCTCTTCTCTCCTGACATGGGGTCCCAGCCCCTTTACTTATAGTACAAATGTTTTTGTTTGGGGGCACTTAAAAAATACATTTAGAAGTGCACAACACCCCCATTCACAGTGTAGGCCCTGGCCCCAGACACACCACAGAGGGGCGTCGCCAGCATTGTGGAAGGGAGACACAGCCCTATTCCAACCGCGGCTTGCTCCATTGAAGTCTATTGGGATCCGCAGCTGTGTTCTCACACTGCATGAGTCTCCCGTGGGTCCTTTACTTACCTGCCTTGGGTGGATTAGTGAGGTTCCAGCGCTTCTGAAGGCCCAAGGCCTTGTCCCCTCGCAAGTCGATATTCCTAAGTCTCTTATTTAATATATGGTCTGGTACGCCCCAAGGGCCCCAGCCATATTTGTGCTTAACTTGTTGTGAAATATTGATTGGTGCATATGTCCTTGACTTCTAATCTCATAAAGAGATTAGTAGAGTGTGTCTAGTAATAAATACATATATATTTTATATATATACCTGTGTGGTGTCCTTTCATTTAGTGATTCAAGAGATAATAAGGTAAAACAAGCTGCTTTACATTCCTCTAAAGACTTAGCCTGAAGGCTGCTCTCCACAGCTACCACTAGGATAGCTTTCTTTAAAAGGTTGTCTTAAACCTATCTACCATAAGAGTCGAATTGTACTGGTGCAAGGTGGCCACTTTAACTAGTGACCAGCATATACCAGGCCAACTTCTCACAGTGTTGATACCAATAGAAACAATGTCAATGTACGCCATGATCTAGGCATGCATAATAATGCAGTAAAGACAATATTGATGTACGCTATGACAACTATGCGCACAATATTGAGGATGTCGGTAAAATGATTTCAATGACCACCACATTGTTTGTAAATGTTTTAACAAACTCCTATCATTGCTGTTGGATTCACCCAAGGTGACCTCCCCATCAACCCTGAGTCAGAGATACGTGGTCAGACAGGCCCTGTGCCACCAACCCACACCTATAGAGTGACAGGTCACAGGTGGGGTCTCACTTAGCCCAAAGACAAACCCGAAGCCAGGGAAAACCCCGATTCCCAAAATATCACAAAAGTTAGATGCCACATGTAGTTAGGAACACTCAGACAACCAGGATATGACATGCACCCCGCACAATGTGATCTGGCACTCACCCCACTGGACATTTGGGCTGGCAAACACTGGCCCACACTGGCTCTGCCCAAGGTCAAGAGCCACCTGTGTCCCCCTTATCTGATGGTTTTCCCGGTTATTTATAATTATGAGGCCTTTCAAGGAGTGACAAAGTGTTTTATTATACCCACAAAATGTATATATGTTTGGCCCAAACTTCTATACGTTGAGACTGTCTTCAGGCACGCCTCTGTCGACACTCTCCCGGCCGCTGCGTTTAATTAAGCCAACTTGTTCCTGTTTTGCCAAAAGCCTTTTGTTTTTTCATTTATTTAAGGTAAAATCATTTTCGAGCAACATTTTGGCGAGCCAGCCAGGAGAGATTGGTTTATTGAGCCCGACTGCTATCGAAGGAACCCTGCCTGAATGGAATCACATCTGCGCAATGAGATTGGTGAGCATACGCCATAATTGTTTAGAAGTTCTGCTGAATCCATGGGCCAGAGGTCCATCCAGAGACAGCCATCCCAGGGAAAGAGACTACATCTCATCCTTAGTCCCAGTATGTGGCATGTGGAAAACTAGGGCAATTGTGTAGATCACCATTGCTTTTCCCTTAGTCAGCACGCTAGAGAGGGCAAAGGTAGCTACACTTTTGGGACCACTGTGGGGGACACAGGGTACGCTTGCTTCTTGGTTTCAGATAGGGACCGCCTGGACCACTGGGCATGATACAGAGGTTTGCTTGTCTCTGGGTGTCAGGGACTGCTTGGACCACTGGGCATGGTACAGAGGTGCGCATAGGTTCTGGGTGTAATATAGGGCCAGCATCTCAATCTTATTTTTCAGTCTTAAAGAGTTTTTTAGTGCTATTGTTTTTTGTTTTTACTGGTAGTATCTAAAAGAAGTGAGAGGTATCATTTGCTTGGACCGCTCGTCATTAGGCAGTCAGTATGCACTACCCCTGTGTGAGAAAGTGCCCTCTTTCTTGCATGGTATGCCCCCACTTTTTGCTGAATTGCTGATGTTCTTTGACTGAGTGCGCCCTGGGCTCCTGCTAATCAGGTACCCACGGTCTATGTTCCTTCCCTAAAACTTCATTGAAGCCTAAACCCAATTGGCATCTCTGGCCACATGTCAGCCCCTGGTAAATGGTACCACAGGTACCCAGGGCACTGTGACCAGAGAAGGCCTCTAAGGGCTGCAGCACTTATTGTGCCACCCTTAGAGGTCCTGTACCCTGACACTCACACACTGCCTTTGCAGGCTGCGTGTCTTGGTGCAGAACAAAGTGAAGAGTCGACATGGCATATATGGCACACATCCCTGTGTGCCCTGCCCACAAACCACTGCCTTGGCATACATCAGTCATCCCTGTAGCTGGGTGCCTTATTTCAGTGGTGAGGGTACAGGTGCATGAGCCCTGTACCCCTACAGTGCCCAAATCCATTCCTGGGCACTGTAAGTGCAGTGCTGCCATTAAGAGTATATGTCATTACAAACTCCACAACACCATAATGGCTACACTGAAGACTGGAAAGTTTGGTATCAAACTTCTCAGCACATTAAACCCACACTGATGCCAGTGTGGGATTTAATGTAAAATGCACAACAGAGGTCATCTTAGAGATGCCCCCTGAAACTCGACCAACTTCTAGCTACCTGACTGAGTGGCTGCGTAGGCTGCCACAAACGGACATGTTTCTGGACCCCTGGGTCGAGAGCCTGCTGCTCTTGGGGCCCTGAAACAATGCACATCCTGGGACAAGGTGCCAAGCCTCCTCCCCCAGGATGGGCAGGGTTCACGAAGGGTAAGCTTCAAAGGCATGCCGCCTTTGTGAGCCTCCACAGGCCATTTGCTGCTGTCAGCAACTTGTCCCCACTGGTTCTACCCCCCCCACTTTGGACGGGAGAACCGGCGGGAAAAACAAGTGAGGGTAAGAGGTGTGCCTGAGGTGACCTGACCTCAGGACACCCCCGCGCCGCACGGCCACCAGCTGTAGCGTGTGCGTCCCCTCGCTACTGTCCTCAGCCTCGCTGAGCCCGCCCCGTCGACCCCGCCCCCCGCCGTCACATTTGGCGTGTGTTCTCTTCATTCTGTGCTGCCTGTATCGTTTTGCCCTTCTGTTCTGTGCCCTTGATTTTTCCTTTTTTGTGCCTGCATTGTATTAGCGCCGCTCTCTGTGCCCCCCCACCCGCTTCCCGCTCCCCGCTTCCCGCCGCCTGCGTGCGGCCACGCCCCCTTACCTTCTGTGCCCTCCCCGCTCCCACCTCCCAGCTGCTCCGCCCTCCCTCCCACTTGGCCATAAATGGCGACCGTGCAGCGCAGGTGTGTGACCTGACCTTAGGACACCCCCGCGCCGCACGGCCACCAGCTGTAGCGTGTGCGTCCCCTCGCTACTGTCCTCAGCCTCGCTGAGCCCGCCCCATCGACCCCGCCCCCCGCCGTCACATTTGGCGTGTGTTCTCTTCATTCTGTGCTGCCTGTATCGTTTTGCCCTTATGTTCTGTGCCCTTGATTTCTCCTTTTTTGTGCCTGCATTGTATTAGCGCCGCTCTCTGTGCCCCCCACCCGCTCCCCGCTTCCCGCCGCCTGCGTGCGGCCACGCCCCCTTACCTTCTGTGCCCTCCCCGCTCCCACCTCCCAGCTGCTCCGCCCTCCCTCCCACTTGGCCATAAATGGCGACCATGCAGCGCAGGTGAGTGTGACCTGACCTCAGGACACCCCCGCGCCGCACGGCCACCAGCTGTAGCGTGTGCGTCCCCTCGCTACTGTCCTCAGCCTCGCTGAGCCCGCCCCGTCGACCCCGCCCCCCGCCGTCACATTTGGCGTGTGTTCTCTTCATTCTGTGCTGCCTGTATCGTTTTGCCCTTCTGTTCTGTGCCCTTGATTTTTCCTTTTTTGTGCCTGCATTGTATTAGCGCCGCTCTCTGTGCCCCCCCACCCGCTTCCCGCTCCCCGCTTCCCGCCGCCTGCGTGCGGCCACGCCCCCTTACCTTCTGTGCCCTCCCCGCTCTCACCTCCCAGCTGCTCCGCCCTCCCTCCCACTTCGCCATAAATGGCGACCGTGCATACGCGCAGCGTTGACGCGCAGCAGGCGCGCCGATTGTGCGCCGAAGGTGCGCCAAAGGTAAGCCCGTCTGCGCCCGTCCGTGCCTGGCCCACGCCCAGCGCCCGAACCCCTGGCCCCCGAGGACCCCAGCCCACCCGCCAGACGTACGACGCCGCCACCCTCAACGCACTCAACACTGGCCGAACCCCGGGATGCCACCAAGCCACCCCGAGACGCACCCACGGACCCTTCAGCTGCCTCACCTGAAAGTTCACCTGCATCCGGACCTGCCCCACACCAGCACCCGCCAAGCCAAACACCAGCAGCAACCACCTCAAGTGCATCCTGCTCAACACCCGCTCCGTCCACAGACACGCCATCGAACTCTGGAACCTCCTTGTCACCACATCTCCAGACGTTGCCTTCCTCACGGAAACCTGGATGAACGACTACTCAGCGCCCGACATCGCCATCGCCATCCCAGAGGGATACAAGATCACCCGGAGAGATCGCGACAACAAGACTGGAGGAGGCATCGCCATCGTCCACAAGAACACCATCCGCATCACGACCAACACCGACGACACCCTGACTACCGCCGAACACCTACACTTCCAGATCCACATCGACCCCAAGACCACCCTCAGAGGCACCCTGATCTACCGACCCCCGGGACCACGCACACCATTCAGCGAGGACATCGCCGACTTCATCGGCCCACACGCCCTCCCCTCCGCTGACTACATCCTCCTGGGGGACATCAACTTCCACCTGGAGAACAACAACGACCGCAACACCACCACCCTGCTTGACAACCTCGCAAACCTGGGACTCAAGCAGCTGGTCACCACCCCCACCCACTACGCCGGACACACACTCGACGCCGTCTTCTCATCCAGCAAAGACATCGCCTTCAGCCACGCCACTGGACTCCACTGGACGGACCACAGCTGCGTCCACTTCACCTTCAGAAGAACCACGATCCACCACCACCAGCAACAGGATGCTCGAAGAAGCTGGAACAAGATCACAGCCGACCAGCTCGCCGCTTCCCTGAGCCAGCACCCTCCAGCCAGCTCAGCGAACCCTAGCCAGGCCGCCGACAACCTCACGAAGTGGATCAGCACCTGCGCGGACGAACTCGCCCCACTGAGGACCCCGCCCAGCAGACCCAGCAGCAAGAAGGCCCCATGGTTCACCGACGAACTCAAGAGCTCCAAGAAGAACTGCCGAGCCCTCGAGAAAGCCTGGAGAAGGGAGCCAACCCCGGACAACATGACTACCCTCAAGCTCGCCACCCGGAAGCACCATCAACTAATCCACGCCACCAAGAAAACTGCATTCAAGGACCGGCTGGACAACAACGCACACAACTGCAAGGAACTCTTCAACATCGTGAAAGAGCTCTCCAACCCCAACGCCGGAAACAACGACATCACCCCGTCGCAAGACCTCTGCAACTCCCTCGCCTCCTACTTCCACAACAAGATCGCTGACATACACAACAGCTTCATCCCACAAACAACGCCCCCCACGACCGCACCAACGCCCCCCACCACCACCCTCAGCGCCTGGACCCCGATCAACACAGAAGACACCATCCGCACGATGAACTCTATCCACTCCGGATCTCCGACCGACCCCTGCCCTCACCACGTATTCAACAAGGCCGACGCTGTCATCGCACCCCACCTGCGGGACATCATCAACACCTCCTTCGACGCCGCCACCTTCCCTGAGAGCTGGAAGCACGCCGAACTCAGCGCTCTACTAAAGAAACCAACAGCAGACCCCACCGAACTCAAGAATTACCGCCCCATCTCGCTCCTCCCGTTTCCAGCCAAAGTCATCGAGAAGACCGTCAACAAGCAGCTGGCCGCCTTCCTCGAGACGAATGGATCCCTCGACCCCTCACAGTCTGGCTTCCGAGCCAACCACAGCACCGAGACCGCCCTCATCGCTGCCACCGATGACATCCGAGCCCTGCTGGACAACGGAGAAACAGCGGCCCTCATCCTCCTAAACCTCTCCGCGGCATTCAACACTGTCTGCCACCGCACCCTAGTGCAGC
Source organism: Triturus cristatus (assembly GCF_964204655.1). Lineage (NCBI taxonomy): Eukaryota > Metazoa > Chordata > Amphibia > Caudata > Salamandridae > Triturus > Triturus cristatus. The sequence goes on along the minus strand of NC_140590.1, from coordinate 132,900,210 downwards.
GCCTCAGCAACGTCGGAATCCAGGAGAAGGCACTGGAATGGATCATCTCCTTCCTCGACGGAAGGACACAGAGAGTCCGCCTACCACCGTACAAGTCAGAGGCCACCGAAGTCATCTGCGGCGTCCCCCAAGGATCATCACTGAGCCCCACCCTCTTCAACGTCTACATGAGCCCCCTTGCGGCCATCGCACGCCAACACAACCTCAACATCATCTCCTACGCAGACGACACCCAGCTGATCCTCTCCCTGACCAACGACCCCGCCGCCGCCAGAGCCAACCTCCACGAAGGGATGAAAGACGTAGCCGAGTGGATGATGACCAGCCGCCTGAAACTGAACTCAGACAAGACGGAAGTCCTCATCCTGGGCTCCTCGCCCTCCGCCTGGGACGACTCCTGGTGCCCCCCCGCCCTGGGCACCGCACCCAAACCGACAGACCACGCACGAAACCTGGGCTTCATCCTGGACTCCTCCCTCTCCATGACCAGACAAGTCAACGCTGTCTCCTCGTCCTGTTTCAACATCCTGCGCATGCTACGGAAGATCTTCCGGTGGATCCCCACCGAGACCAGGAAGACGGTCACCCAGGCCCTTGTCACCAGCCGACTGGACTACGGCAACGCCCTCTACTCCGGAACCACCGCCAAGCTCCAGAAGAGACTCCAGCGGATACAGAATGCCTCAGCCAGACTCATCCTCGACATCCCCCGAAGCAGCCACATCTCCGGACATCTGAGAGACCTGCACTGGCTCCCCGTCAACAAGAGAATCACCTTCCGTCTCCTCACCCACGCACACAAAGCCCTACACGACCAAGGCCCGAGCTACCTCAACAACCGCCTCAACTTCTACGCTCCCAAACGCCATCTCCGATCAACCAGCCACGCCCTCGCCACCGTCCCCCACATCCGAAGAGCGACAACAGGAGGAAGGTCCTTCTCCTACCTGGCCGCCAAGTCCTGGAACTCCCTCCCTCCCGACCTGCGCCTGACCCAAGACCACCTCTCCTTCAGGAAGAAGCTCAAGACCTGGCTGTTCGAGCAGTAGCGGCACCCCCCCCCCCCCCCGCAAGCGCCTTGAGACCCTCCGGGTGAGTAGTGCGCTTTATAAATGGCTTTGATTGATTGCCCACCTCTGCCAGCTCCACCCTTCAGGTGGGGGAGGCGAGGTGAAGCACAATTCTGAGTCCCCACCATCTTGAGGATGGGGGACCTAGCCAACCAGGGACAGGCTCCTGCCCCCTCCCACTGGAGGGTAGCATGATAGGGGGTGTACCCACCCTAAGGAAGGGACCCATTGGTCCCTGCCGTTGCTGGAGTGAGGTTTTCCCTAAGAATCGTATACCTCCTCCATATTATCATTTAGAATTAACATGAATAATTGATTAACATTAATAGTATTAATGGTTTGGTGTGTATAATTAATCAACATTACTAATTAGAAAATACACGTGGGAATCGCATTTGCATGGCCTGACTGATATGTAAACTAATTTCGTACGCATACTAATGTCAGATATTTCGAATTTGCATGTTATATGTTGCTTATGTGACGTGATTTGTGAATCGTGCTTTAAATTGTGAGTATAAACCGCAATGCGTGTTGCTTTTGCTAGATAAATACAGACACATAGAGGGTTTAGTGAGGGAATAACATTTTAATAGTCATTTCCATGTATTAATTACGTTTTGTGTCTCTTTGCTTAAGTTGACCTTTCTGTAGTGGCCACGATATGGCTGCCATCTCTATATTGACGGACAGACGAGATACAGAAGTCACTGAGTGAAGTGCGCCTGCGCTAAAAGATGAGCAACAATAACCTCGTCCTGACCCCAGGCAGACTGTACTTGTGAAGGACGCACCGGGAGGAGTGCCAAGCCTCAAACAATGAACTTCCTTAAAACATGAACTGTTATAACTGATGACACTAAAGGACACAAACCCGCATGGGAATCAACATGCCCTGAATGGACTAGAAACTGTTACCATTTTATTAATAAATTGAGAGCTGCATCTAATGCAACATCTAATGCATGGGAATCAGGAAGAATGATCCTGGTTCAACCAATCGAATTTGTTCTAAAACATGTATTGAAACATTTGTTTTCAAAATTTTACTATAAAAGTGGACTAGAGAGGGTAGGAGTTTAAGCTTGCGAGCACACCTTCACTTTACCAGATTGCCCGACGTTATGCTGACGGAGAGGATGGTGACACTGCTGGACAGCTGCTTGCCAGAGACTCTGATGGACTGATCAGATGCCCAATTAATTTACGAACTGATTCTTTGATTTATGGGCATAGAGACGAAAGATCTGAATTTAACATAGAGGACGCCATTTAGCCAGATTAGGTAAATATGCGAACCAAAATATTGAATGCATTATGATTTCTTATGCCTTGATTAGATAAAACTTTTAATTCATTTAAGAACAGTGTCGGGTTATTATTTGAAGTGTTTTGATATATATTGTTTAGAAGGATAAGATGTCGTTTTTCCCAGTAACTAGCTGATCCATGGCCAATAGCATGGGAGGAACTGTTAGGTTATAAATGTATTGAGATCCTGGTGAGGTAGGGAGGAATAGGTAAACTTGTTGTTACTCATCAGCTGATTGGTGCAATCTTCCGCCCATTTCCAGCGCATGGAGTAGAGAAAGGATTTCCCCCCTCTCTCTCGAGGACCAATGATCTGAAAGTAGAATTAATGATTTGTGTTATGGGCCCCACCAGTGAATGAGTGAACGAATGTTGGTTGTTGAAGAAGATCAGAGGTCTGTGACGTAGCGAGGGGATTTTTGGTATTCAGCGCTGGAGCAGTTTTTATGGTAGCAGAATGATGGTTAGCTATTGTTTTGCGTTTAGCGACGATTGCTTATAAATAGCTTATTGATTATTGATTGGTATTGGTTTATGTACTAACACTCTATGTTGAGTCGCGTCGAGTTATATGTTGTATGCACGGCTTCTGGGATGTAGGAAGTCGGAAGTTTTAACAGTTCCGTAGTAGAGCAGAGGCAGATGCTGCTCTCGGGAAAGACGGGATTGTTGTAGCCCTGTAGGTACACAGGGGAAACGTGTGACAAGTGAAGTTGCACGGCGCATTGTCTGGGTTCGATTCGGCGGCATCGTCGTATGTTGCCATTAGAAATGTTCCCGTGTGAGAGAAGTGTGTATGATAGCGAAGGTTACCTGTGAAATTTTGGTCTTTAAGTACCAGGAAACCAATTGGCATACCGATAACGCTTATCACTGAAAAGGTAGCAGGTGTTCTTTGAGCTTGTTAGAAGGACAAAGTAGAGGAAAGCACTGCTTTGTTAAAGAGTGTCATAATTCTGTAGTAGGACAGACTGTTCGCTGTTCTCTGGAAAAATAGGATTCTCTGCGTATGTACTACATTTTCTTGTATGAACGAGTGTGAATGTAAAGGCATTCGGGTTGATTGCGAAACTCTAGGTTATTTCTAAAATACCAGAGAAATAATTAGCTAATGCTTGCAAGAAGGGTGAAGTAGAGGGATGTGCTACTTTATCAACGGAAGTAACGATTCCGTAGTAGGGCAGAGGTAAACGCTGCTCTCGGGACAGACGGAATTCTTGTGAGAAACGTCTTTTGCTGTTCTTTGGCTAGTGAAGCAGACAATGGAGATGTTTTAGTGTTGTTACTAATCGAATCGTAAAAGTTACAGTAAGAGTTCACGGAGCGGTCTTGTAAAGGAGGGGTAGACGAGAGCAGAGCAGAGCGAGCTGCCGCAGCGGCTGCTGACGTCAGAATGACCGCGCTGGGATTGGACAGTAAGTTAGAGGAGGAAAACGCTCCGGATTGGTGCGTTAGTGTATAGCCGCGCTAGGAGTGGAAGAATACAGAGTGACGTAAACGCTCCCTGATTGGTGTGTTAGTGTGTGTCGCGCTGAGACTGGAGGATTGTGATAGTGACATAGACACTCCTGATTGGTGCGGTAGTAAGAGTCGCACTGTGAGTGGACAAAATAGTGGTACCATTGTAAGAGGACTAAACGGTATACGGAAAACGAGAAAATGTATTACCAACCACCAGAAAAGAAGAAATCGTGGTTTGGGAAAATTAAAAGATGGTTCAAGAAAGATAAAGTAGTTGAGACTAGGGAAGGACAGTTACTTCCTCCACCGAAAACCCCCGCATCTACAATGATTGCGAAATATGGGTATCATAATTGTATTTGGTTAGATAATTGGGTAAAATACACCAAGGACGATGGAGTCCTGGCGTTTCCAGAACATGGTTCCTTTAATTTGGCTGTTTTGAGAAATCTCCGAGACAAAATGATGAACTTAAAACCAAGACCTAGACCGACGTAGTTTGAGGCATTGACGGAATAGGAAGACGAAATGTATGAACGAGAAAAACAGAGAAGTGGTAGGGGTTATCGATACATGTTCGGTAAATCATACGGACATGAGACACATGAAGACAGGATGAAAAGGTGGCGGAATGCAAGTATGACTGATGGTATGTATCCTGTGAGAATGATAGGAGAGAATGAAGGGAGAAAATGCACTGAGAAAAGGCGGAATATGGATTCGAGTGGGTATGAAGTGAATGAATCAGAAGATGATGTTCTTGATGAAGTATTTTACAAAAACCCACCACCGTATCAACCAGAACAAGAAGCATTGTTACCAAGTGCCCCAATGAGAGAAACATTACAAATAATTAAAACAGAGACCATGTCACCAGAACTAGGGAATAGTAACTCTGCAAGAGAGATAGAAAACCAGACAGAAAGTAGGGTAAATGGTGAAAATTCAGTAGAACTGGCCAAAACTACCCTAGAATTAACTGAGAAAATAAGAGAATTGACCAAAAATCTAGAAGCTGTAACAGTTCCAGTAACGATAGGTCCAGTAATGCCCATTTTTGAGAAACAAAAAGATACTGAACATTGTTTAACAGTGCCGTACAGAAGCCAAAATCCAATTGAAAATGCTGAACGGAGTCAAATTGACAATCCGTGGGGACCGACAATAAATATGTTTGAACCGAATGTTTCAAATAATCCATTTATAAATCAGATTTACGCTGAAAAGACCAGAATGACAATGGAAACATTATTAGAACCACAAAAAGCCACAGAACAAAATAATGTAGACAACCCAGTAGGACCTTCTGTAGAAGAATTAAGCGAATGGCTCAGAGAGTTACAGAAAAAAGATCAAGAATCCCAGTCAATAGATGTGGCAAAATTACGAATGGTATTCCAAGAATTAATAGTAGGAACTATCCCTACTGAAAAATTGAAAAACTACCAGGATGAGGAACTGTTGTTTCTCTGCAAGAGTGCAACCTGGAGAGCGAAAAACCTGCATGAAAGATTAGAGGAAATTGCAAATGAAATGGGAATAGATTTTGAAAGAGTAAAAGCACTGCAAAAATCCTATCGAATTGATTTCACTGAGAAGGATATAGAGAACATGAATACCACAGGAAGGATAGGTCAAATTAAGGACATAATTGGTTTGTTGAGAAAATGGGGAGATGTGGATAGATGGAGAAGTAAGTGGTGTAGAAGACGTGATAATATCACAGAAAAGACAGTTTCAGCATTTCCCGTTAGAGAGAAAGAAAAAGTAACGACAGAATACCCCATGAGAGAGATTCCAGGGGGAGGGTATGTCCATGTTCCATGGACAAGACAGGACATTTTGTCTTTCACAAATGATTTCCCTCGACTACGTGAAAAGCCCGTCGAGTGGTACCGGCAGGTAGACAGATTTGTAAAATTGGCAAAGGTATTATGGATAGATCTGAATAGTCTATTCGATATAATAGTACCAGCAGATTTGTGGACAGAGTGCAAGCTAATGATAAATTGGCCCACTCAGGAGTATCCTAGGGACCCTAAGACAGGAGCTCCCGACCCAGAGGTAATGAAGAAATATGAGCAGGTTATGGCATTTCTGAAAAATAAGGTACCCCCTAAAGAGACTGATTGGGTAAAAATTGACAGAACCCAACAGGAAAGCAAGGAGTCAGTACATGCATATTATGAGAGACTAATTCAGGCTTTTAAACAGTTCAGTGGAGATGAGAACCTGAGTGATAAAGATTTGAGCCATTTCGTATACAGGTTTGTATATGGTTTACGCCCAGAAATTGGTGATATGATAAAGCAGCATACAGTTGATTGGCAGAATAAGAAAATAGATGAAGTTTTGAGACATGCAAAATATTTCAGCGATGAGATTGAGGCAAAACAACGAAAGCTGAAAGAGAAGGCAATGTGGGCACAGGTAAAGGTAGCCGAACGACAGGAAGCTCAGTTGGTAGAGCAAGCGAACAATCCAGGAGTAAGACCAAGATTTGGTACAGGGAAAGGAAAAGGTAATATAGAGGAAGCCAAAAAGAAATTCCCATGTCACAATTGCGGTGAGTTAGGGCATTGGAAATCCGAGTGTAAGAACCCTCCAAATACTAATATTGAAAATCGATCGTTGAATCCACAGGTGCGGAAAGAGGTGGGTGGTCAACTGCAGCAACAGCAGCAGGTGGTTACTTCCCAGAATCAGGTGCCAAAACCACCTTTTCCACAGAACAGAAACTCACAGAAGTATAGTAAAGAATCGGGATTCTACAATGAAGAACAGGTAAATAAACCATCAAGCGCTCGCACTGTTTCGCAGTATTGGCTGCAACATGATGAGAGTGATTCGGAAATGGATTATTGACGGTGCCGAAGGGAGGAAGAAGAGTGCGTACTTGGCGCAACTCTAGAAGTAGACCAGACAGGACCATTTGTGGATGGGAAGATTAATGTTGATAATATTATTTTCCTAGTGGACACCGGCGCTACTCGATCTACTGTTAGATCAGCTGATGTTAAGAACCTTCCTCTTTCGGATGAAACAATCCAAGTAGTTGGTATATCTAACCAACAGTTGAAAACATACCTTACAGAACCCTTAAAGGTTAGTACAGGGAAATTTTCTGAAATGCACCGATTTGTGGTGTGTGACACCAGTCCTGTGAACTTGCTAGGTAGGGACCTGTTGTGCAAGATGAATTGCACTATATTTTGTACTCCAGATGGAATAGCTTTTGAAACATCAGATGAGGATGTATTGTACAAAATGACCATAGCTAACAGAGAATGTGAGACTATTGGAACATATGCAGTATTTAATCCAGATGAACTGCCCAGAGAATTGAAACTGTCTGTAAAAGCAGAGGTTTGGGATTTCACCGGAGAAGATGTAGGGCTAATGAGAAATGTAGACCCAGTAAAAATTACTGTCAAAGATGGAGTTAGTTATCCAAACATTCCTCAGTATAGATTGACACCTGAAATAATTGAAGGAGTAACTCCAATAATTTAGAAAATGATCAAGCAAGGAATTCTGAGGGAAATATTGAGCAGTCCATGCAATTCACCCATAATGGGCCTGAAAAAGCCGAATGGAAAATTCAGAATAGTGCAAGACCTGAGAACGGTAAACAAAATCATTGTACCATGTTGTCCCATTGTGCCAAATCCATCAGTGATTTTGCATCAGATTCCCCATGATGCAGAATGGTATACAGTAATTGATTTGTGCCATGCGTTCTTTTCCATTCCATTGCATCACGACAGTCAGCAAATTTTTGCGTTTCGGTTTGGAGACCGTATTTTGGCATGGTGCCGAATCCCACAGGGGTATACGGAAAGCCCCTCAATATTTAATCAATTGTTGAAAAAGTCATTGGAAAGTCTGCAAATGCCCGAGAGTTCAGTACAATCAATCAATCAATCAATCATAGGCATTTATAGAGCGCTCTACTCACCCGGAGGGTCTCAAGGCGCTGGGGGGGGGGGGGGGGGGGTGCTGCTACTGCCCGAACAGCCAGGTCTTGAGCTTCTTCCTGAAGGCGAGGTGGTCCTGGGTCAGGCGCAGGTCGGTCGGGAGGGAGTTCCAGGTCTTGGCGGCCTGGTAGGAGAAGGATCTTCCTCCTGTTGTCGTTCTTCGGATGCGGGGGACGGCGGCGAGGGCGTGGCTGGCTGATCGGAGGTGTCGTTTGGGAGCGTAGAAGTTGATGCGGTTGTTGAGGTAGCTCGGGCCTTGGTCGTGAAGAGCTTTGTGTGCGTGGGTGAGGAGACGGAAGGTGATTCTCTTGTTGACCGGGAGCCAGTGCAGGTCTCTTAGGTGTCCGGAGATGTGGCTGTGTCGTGGGATGTCGAGGATGAGTCTGGCTGAGGCGTTCTGGATCCGTTGGAGTCTCTTCTGGAGCTTGGCGGTGGTTCCGGCGTAGAGGGCGTTGCCGTAGTCCAGTCGGCTGGTGACGAGTGCCTGGGTGACATTCTTCCTGGTCTCGGTGGGGATCCACCGGAAGATCTTCCGTAGCATGCGCAGGGTGTTGAGGCATGACGAGGAGACGGCGTTGACTTGCTTGGTCATGGAGAGGGAGGAGTCCAGGATGAAGCCCAGGTTGCGTGCGTGGTCTGTCGGTTTGGGTGCGGTGCCCAGGGCGGGGGGCCACCAGGAGTCGTCCCAGGCGGAGGGCGAGGATCCCAGGATGAGGACTTCCGTCTTGTCCGAGTTCAGCTTCAGGCGGCTGGTCGACATCCACTCGGCTACCTCTTTCATTCCTTCGTGAAGGTTGGCTCTGGCGGCGGTGGGGTCGTTGGTCAGGGAGAGGATCAGCTGGGTATCGTCGGCGTAGGAGATGATGTTGAGGTTGTGTTGGCATGCGATGGCCGCGAGTACTAGTGCAATATATCGACGACCTCCTTGTGGCGTCAAACTCGTGAAGCTTGTGAAGTTGACACTATAGCCTTACTAAATCACCTGGCAGATGGAGGACTAAAAGTGTCCCCAGCCAAACTGCAGTATTGTAAGAAGGAAGTACAGTATTTGGGAGATAACATTGAAAAAGGATTGAGGAAAATAACAATAGACAGAATCAGAATCATAAAAGGAATGAGAGCCCCCATGACTCAAAGAGAAGTGAGAATGTTTCTGGGAATGGTAGGGTACTGCCGCCAGTGGATCAGCAACTTTTCGCTGATTGCAAAACCTCTGGTACGGCTAACAAGGAGTGATGTAAAAGATCCCCTTGAATTGAACAAGGAAGAATTGGCAGCATTCAAACGATTGAAAGATGGATTGTGTGAAGCCCCAGCATTGGGTATGCCTGATTATGAAAAAGAATTTGAGTTATATTGCAGTGAAAGAAATGGGTGTGCACTTTCTGTGTTAATCCAGAAGCATGGAAGATTGAGGAGACCAATTGCATATTATTCATCGATGCTTGATCCAGTAGCTGTAGGCTTACCTGGTTGTCTGAAAGCAGTAGCTGCAACATGTAGAAGTTTGGAGCAGAGTGAAGGAATCGTGATGGGATATCCTTTGAAAGTGTTTGTAACTCATGATGTGGCGATTCTTTTAACAAGGAGTCGTACTCAGTATATGACACATAGTCGGCTGACTAAGTATGAGAAAGTCATATTAGGTGCAACAAATGTGAGCCTTGCAAGATGTGTGAATCCAGCAACATTGTTACCAGATGGTGAGAATGTGGAAGTGAGAGATGAAGCAGATCATGATTGTTTGGATGTGCTTGAGTATTGTACGAAACCACGACCAGACATAAAAGATGTACCTTTGGCAGAAAATGATTATGTAATGTTTGTTGATGGGTCATGTTTGAGAACAGAAGAAGGAGTGTTGAGTGCAGCATATGCAGTGTGTACGGTTTCAACAGTGATGGAAGCATCCTATTTAAATGAGTGAAATCTGCCCAAGTAGCAGAGTTAGTGGCTCTGACTCGAGCATGCAAAATTGGGAAAGGTGTGAGAGTGACCGTGATAACTGACAGCCAGTATGGCTTCGGAGTTGTCCATGATTTTGGCCAGTTGTGGCTGCAAAGAGGTTTCCTGACCTCAAGTGGAACTCCTATAAAGAATGCTGAAGTGGTTGGAAAGTTGATTGAGGCGATACAGCTGCCTAAACAATTGGCTGTGGTGAAATGTGCTGCTCATAACCAAGGGGAGGATTATGTTACTGTCGGCAACCGTTATGCCAATGACATGGCACAGTACTGTGCTAGAAATTATTATTCAGTCAATCGGGCAAAGGAGAAAGAAATGACTTCCTATTCCTTAATGTTTACTAACGTTGTAGGGACATGGGAAGAAGTGAGGCAATTGCAGGAGGAAGCAGGAGATGAGGAAACAAGGCAGTGGGTAAAAGCAGGATGTGCACCAAGGGAAAAGGATCATGTGTGGGTCTATTGGGATGGAAGACCAGTCATGCCTGATAGCATGTTGTCTACCATGGCAAGGATGTATCATGGCCAGAGATACATAGGGAGAGATGCTATGATCAGGTCGTTTAGGCAGACCTGGTAAAAGCCAAAATTCAGAATTATATCAGAGAGCCTATGTCAGAGATGTTTAATTTGTCAGCAGTACAATCCTGGGAGATAGACAGTGGTGAGCCTAGGAACTATAGGCCGAGAAGGAGGGCCTTTTACCAGAATGCAAATAGATTTCATTGAGATGCCAACATGTAACAGATTGAGGTACGTTCTGGTCATAGTCTGCCTATTCTCCAGGTGGGTGGAAGAGTGTGGCTCAATGGTTAGAGCAGCAGACCCTGAAGCAGAGTTCTGGCCAGGGACCAGGGTTCGATTCCCGCCTCGGCGGGGCTCGGGCTCAATTTCCTCGGACCTGTCTATTCTCGCCTCGGTGCCTATTCTAATCATGGGCCCCACGCTGCAACTCTGGGCAATAGCTTGCTTAGCCTCCACACCGGCCCCAACAGCGCTAAGGATGCCTGGCTTCACCCTGGGAGTGCCCAGGAGTGGACACTTCACAGGGAAAGCCAGTGTCAAAGTACCAAATCTCCACAGGAGCCGATGATGGTCCCAACGCCCCTCCACCTCAGGCGCCACCCAAGATCAACTCGAGGTAGCGACTAAAGCAGGGGGGAAAGGGGAAGTGGATGAAAAACAAGAGAGACTGCCTGGTAAGTTGGTGGTACTTCACTCGATCGTCTGGGTGAATCTTCTTACTGCACCTGGATTTAAAGACATACATGTAAAAACTGCCTATACATGTTTAATGCTAGATGTAACGCTACAACACTAAATTTACCCTGTCGACCCCAGGCTTTTGCTTCTCTCTGTGATGTTTTATAATTGGGTTAATTTTCTGCATCTGAATGTAAAGGAAGAAGACCACACTTGTAAAACGTTTCTGTTTTTTCCCCAAAAAAAAACTAAACACTCTGAAAGTACTCTTAGTTAGCGCTCTACTATTCACCTTAGCTACGAGTAGTAGCTCTTTGGTTTTATGAGTCCGTAATTAATTCTGAAAGATGTTAAACTCTCTGAGGTTCCCTCTATACACCAGTAACTGGGAACCCCATGTCTTTTTACAGTCTCGGTTTCATGTGCTTCAGGCTAGAAAGTTTTTTATAATGTCAAATAGCACTTTAGTTCTCTCAGGATGAAATTTTACCACACTGTCCTCGGGAACATAAGCGTTACAAAGGTGTTACCTTAGAAATGCTAGGAAGGTTGAAACAAATACCGCAACTGGAACATGTAGGCTGAAGCGTTGCTAGAAATTCTCTTCCTTCGGTAAATTCTTGTCAGGATAGTCGAATCCCACGTTGCGCATGCGTTATAGAACCAAAGAATTGAGTTTACGATATTTCCTGAGGTAAATACCAAACAAGTTCTGCGCCTCACAATGACACTACTCTCTTCCAGAAAACTACAGTTGAAGTGCGCAGTTCTCCTGTGGAACGCGCACCTTGAGCTCTCTAATTGTCGCGTGAGGGGAAACACTAGACCGCTGACCTGCTTCAGATTTGCACCCATTTGCGCGGCCATTTTCCTCACCTGAGTTTCTTATCATAGTTAAGCATTGTCTCAACAGGATTTTGGGCGTCACACACTTTTGTTTCCTACATGGATGCTTAATTTGCTTTGTCCGTGAGTTGCCTCTCGCATTGGCTGTAGTAGTGGCCAAAGTCTTGACAGTACCTCCCTCCAAAAGGGGCTCCCCCAATTTTGGTTTCATGGGATTGATCTTATGGAATTCTCTTATTAACTTGGGGGCATGCACATTAGAATAAGGCTCCCACGATCTTTCCTCAGGCCCAAACCCTTTCCAATCAACTAAGTAATGCAATGTATTCCTGGAGATTTTTGAGTCTAAAATTCTGCTCACTTCGAATTCATCCCCGGACTCCACTCTAACTGCGGGGGGGTCTGGTTTCAGCCTTGCATTAGGAGGACTCTTTTTTAGCAGTGATATGTGAAAAGCTGGATGGATCTTTAACTGTTTAGGCAGTTGTAACCTCACTACTACTGGATTAATGATCTTAAGGACCTTGAAAGGACCGAGGAATCTCGGCTGAAACTTCCTATTCCCTTTTAGTCGCAGATGTTTGGTGGACAACCAGACTTGATCTCCCACCACAAACTGGGTGCCCACCCTTCGCTTCTTATCAGCCTGTCTTTTGTAGGACTCTTTTGCCTTGAGTAAGTTTGCTTGTGCCCTTTTGTATGAGTTCTTCAACTCCCTCACCATTACTGTGACTGCTGGCACTGTTTCGTTTAATTTTCCCATCATTAAATCTGGGTGTCTTCCAGAGTTCAGATAGAACGGGGAATACCCCGTTGAACTATGCACAGCGTTGTTGTAAGCAAACTCCGCTGTCCACAAAAGATCCGACCAGTTTCCATCCTGCTCCAACAAATAAAGTCTCAGATATTGCTCCAGCTCCTGATTGACCCTCTCAGTCTGACCATCGGTTTCAGGATGATAACTGGTAGAATATCGTGTGTCAATCCCTAAGCTGCGCATGAAGGTTTTCCAAAATTTGGAAATGAATTGGGTTCCTCTGTCAGAAATGATTATTTGTGGAATTCCATGTGCTCGAACTATGTGTTGATTAAATATCTGAACTAGTTGGGGAGCTGTTGGTAATCTCTTTAACGGAATGAAATGGCTCATTTTGGAAAATGAATCCACTAACACCACTATGACTGTATGACCCTGACTATCTGGTAGATCTACTATCAAATCTAGAGACACAGTGTGCCATGGGTATGGTGCATTAGGCAGGGGCTGCAATAGCCCCTGTGGAGCCTGTCTACTGGGCTTCCCTTTTATGCAAGTCTCACACGTTGAAACGTACTGTCCCACCTGAGCTGCCATGCCAGGCCACCAAAAGTTCCTTTCGATCAACTCTAAAGTTTTCTTTACGCCTTTGTGGCCCGCCAACCGATCATCATGACAACCTTTCAGAGCCTTGATCTGTAAGTCTTCAGTGGGTAGATACAATTTCCCCTCGTAGTACGGAAGACCTTCTGATATAGTTTTCTTGTTGTCCTCTCCGACCCATTCTTCCCAAACTCGGTCTGAGCAGTTTTCTCGGATTTCCTGAGTAAGTTCTTCCAGATGGACAGCTCCTACAATTTTATCCAACGGAATGATTGGTTCCACCTTAGGGGCTCTCAATTCTTCTGGTGCATTCATTCTGGACAGGGCATCCGCTTTTCCGTTTTTTATTCCAGGTTTATAGGTGATCACGAAGTTAAAGTCTGAAAAGTACAAAGACCATCTTAATTGCCGTGGAGTGAGTGTTTTAGCTGATTTCAGAAACTGCAAGTTACGATGATCTGTGAATACTGTCACGCAATGCTTGGCTCCCAATAAATAGTGTCGCCAATCCTGGAAGGCTTCTTTTACCGCCAACAGTTCTTTGTCTGCAATTGAATAGTTAATTTCCGGTTCTGATAACTTTCTTGATCTATATGCCACTGGATGAAGCTGCCCCGTCAGTTTGTCCCTTTGTGACAGAATCCCTCCTGTAGCGAAGTCTGACGCATCGGTTTCCACAAAGAAGGCCTGCTCCGGGTCTGGGTGCATCAAGATTGGGGCTGTGATGAAGGTTTTCTTAAGGAATTGAAATGCTTCTTCAGCTTCGTTGGACCACTCAAATTTTTTCCCTTTCTTCAGGAGTTGGGTAATAGGGGACACCTTGGCCGAAAAATCTGGAATAAATCTTCGATAAAAATTGGCAAAGCCAAGAAAACTTTGTATTTCCTTCACATTTTTTGGTGAAGACCAGTCTTGAATGACTTGCACTTTTGCGGGATCCATAGCAACTCCTTCAGCGGAAATTATGAAACCGAGGAACTCCACACGCTCCACATGAAAAGAGCACTTTTCCAATTTGACGAATAGATGATTTTCTAATAATGTTTGTAAGATTGCTCTCACATGTTTCACATGGTCTTCCAGGCTGTTTGAAAAAATTAGAATGTCATCGATATAAACCACGGCTACTCGATCCAGATATTCCCGAAGCACATCATTTACAAGATGCTGGAATGCCGCAGGAGCATTGCTTAATCCATATGGCATCACCTGATACTCGAAAAGGCCATATTTTGTCCTGAAGGCTGTTTTCCACTCATCACCTTCAGCCACTCTCACCAAATGATAAGCGCCGCGTAAATCCAGTTTAGTAAAAACTTTAGCTCTTTTGACCTGATCCAATAGAGGTGAAATAAGAGGTAACGGGTATCGGTTCTTCACAGTTACCTGATTCAATGCTCTGTAATCAATACAGGTGCGAAGAGTTCCGTCCTTTTTTGGTCGAAAAAATAGCGGCGATGACACTGGCGATTGGGAAGGTCGAATGAAGCCAATCTTCAAGTATTCGTCTATGTATTCCTTGAGATAGACATTTTCAGCTTCAGTCAAGGCGTAGATACGACTACATGGCAAGGTGGCTCCGGGTTCTAATTCGATCTTGCAATCGTATTCTCGATGTGGCGGAAGTCTCTCTGCATTTCTTTTGTCGAATACGCTTGCCAAATCTTGATATTCCACTGGAATTTCTTGTGTACTTAAGGTACATATGCAATTGGTGAGTTGAGCCAATTCTGTAGCTGGAGTTCCTTCTGACCTGGTTTTTGTTCCTGCAAAACAATTCTGGATACAATGCGCAGAGTTCATTTTGACTGTTCTTCTTTCCCAATCAATTGTGGGGTTGTGCTCAGTCAACCAGGGTAAACCAAGAATCAGTTGGAACTGTGGAGCATCAATGAGATTGAATCTTATGTACTCTCGGTGACTCTGTAATCCAACTAACTCTAAAGTCTCAGTTTCATCTGTAATGGGTCCTGACGTGAGGTTTGAGCCATCTACTGACTTGACGACTTCTAAATTCTTCTTTCTGATTGCTCTTACTCCTATTTCTTTTGCGTAGCTCAGGTCACAAAAATTCCCTGTGGCTCCAGAATCGATCATGACTGACACCCCTGGAACCTCCTTGTGCCCAAACTTGATGGTAAATGACACAATCAAATGCGGAGCTGACGATTGTAGTGTATTAACCAATTGTTGGTGTTCTGGAGTCGACTGATCCTTGTTTCCCACCAGGGCAACTCCCTCTACTGATGGGATCTGTCTTTTAACCCCGAGTTGGTCTTGGGTTTTTTGTGACAGTCTTTGACAAAATGTCCAGAATCTCCACAATACATGCATAGATTTTTTGTTCGTCTTTTCTCTCGCTCTTCTTTGGTAAGAGGGCCTCTAATGGATCCTATCTGCATAGGTTCTTCTCCACTAGCTGCATCGGTTTTGCTACTGTCTGTCTTGACACGGTCCCAACGGGGCACGAAAGACCGGAACTCTTTCTTCTTCTCTGAACGTCTTTCATATAATCGATGATCGATTTGAAGGACTAGGTCAATCAACTCTGAAATTTCTTGAGGTCTCTTGGGAATTTGGGCTAGAGCGTCTTTTAAGTCGTCCTTTAGACCTCGATAGAATAAGGCTGAACGCTTATCCTCTGGCCAGTTGGTCTCCACAATCAGTTTGTTAAACTGTGCGATATACGCTACCAAATCACGACTCCCTTGTTTCAGATCCAGCAGTTCATTGTCTGTGGCTTGGTTGGCGGTTCTCCGATCAAAAATTCTCAGAAATTCCTTCTTAAATAGCTCATAGTCGTACAGGGCTGGGTCATTTCGAGAGATCAAAGGCATTGACCAGGCGGCAGCATCACCACTCAAGTAGGACAGTACGAATGCAACCTTAACCTGCTCTTCCTTAAACACTACAGATCTACACAAAAAGTGTAAGGAACACTGTGTTAGAAATATCTGTGCCTTGTGAGGGTCCCCATTGAATCTTTCTGGATTAGCTAAAGGTACTATTGGGGCAACTGAATGAATAACTTGTGTAGCTACCTCTGCCGCTGACCCACGGGTTGTCTCCAATGGAGTGGTTCCCGCAAGGAACTCTTCCATTTTCAATTTAATTTGATGAGTCTCCTGTTGAGACCTCCTAATCTCATCCCTAAGATTTCGATTTTCATCGGCTGATTGAGTCAATTGGTTTTGTAAACCTTCAAGCACTCCAGCCAAAGCCTTTAAATCGAAACCCTCAGCCATATCGACTCAGGTGGATTAGCGGGCACTTCAATCTGTCAAAGTACCAAATCTCCACAGGAGCCGATGATGGTCCCAACGCCCCTCCACCTCAGGCGCCACCCAAGATCAACTCGAGGTAGCGACTAAAGCAGGGGGGAAAGGGGAAGTGGATGAAAAACAAGAGAGACTGCCTGGTAAGTTGGTGGTACTTCACTCGATCGTCTGGGTGAATCTTCTTACTGCACCTGGATTTAAAGACATACATGTAAAAACTGCCTATACATGTTTAATGCTAGATGTAACGCTACAACACTAAATTTACCCTGTCGACCCCAGGCTTTTGCTTCTCTCTGTGATGTTTTATAATTGGGTTAATTTTCTGCATCTGAATGTAAAGGAAGAAGACCACACTTGTAAAACGTTTCTGTTTTTTCCCAAAAAAAAAACTAAACACTCTGAAAGTACTCTTAGTTAGCGCTCTACTATTCACCTTAGCTACGAGTAGTAGCTCTTTGGTTTTATGAGTCCGTAATTAATTCTGAAAGATGTTAAACTCTCTGAGGTTCCCTCTATACACCAGTAACTGGGAACCCCATGTCTTTTTACAGTCTCGGTTTCATGTGCTTCAGGCTAGAAAGTTTTTTATAATGTCAAATAGCACTTTAGTTCTCTCAGGATGAAATTTTACCACACTGTCCTCGGGAACATAAGCGTTACAAAGGTGTTACCTTAGAAATGCTAGGAAGGTTGAAACAAATACCGCAACTGGAACATGTAGGCTGAAGCGTTGCTAGAAATTCTCTTCCTTCGGTAAATTCTTGTCAGGATAGTCGAATCCCACGTTGCGCATGCGTTATAGAACCAAAGAATTGAGTTTACGATATTTCCTGAGGTAAATACCAAACAAGTTCTGCGCCTCACAATGACACTACTCTCTTCCAGAAAACTACAGTTGAAGTGCGCAGTTCTCCTGTGGAACGCGCACCTTGAGCTCTCTAGTTGTCGCGTGAGGGGAAACACTAGACCGCTGACCTGCTTCAGATTTGCACCCATTTGCGCGGCCATTTTCCTCACCTGAGTTTCTTATCATAGTTAAGCATTGTCTCAACAGGATTTTGGGCGTCACACACTTTTGTTTCCTACATGGATGCTTAATTTGCTTTGTCCGTGAGTTGCCTCTCGCATTGGCTGTAGTAGTGGCCAAAGTCTTGACAGCCAGGAGGAGTTCCACAGCGGTATGAGTATCAGCGCCAGGAAACCGCAAAGGTGACACCGCAAGGTGGCCGTCTGGTGACAGTGCGCTCTATAAGTACCTTGACATTTACATTTACATTTACATCAAGCATACCCGACAAGGAGAAATGATGGATTGACAGTAGCAAAGCTGCTTTTGAGGGAATTCATCCCCAGGTTCGGGTTCCCAGTGACCCTTGAATCAGACAGAGGAGGGCATTTCTATAATGAGATTGTGAAATTGGTCAGTGAAGCATTAAATGTACAACAGAAACTGCACTGTGCCTACCGACCAGAGGCTTCTGGTGTGGTTGAGCAAATGAATGTTACAATCAAGAACAGAATTGGGAAAATGTGTTTAGCCACAGGAATGAAATGGTCTGATGTCTTGCCTCTAGTTTTGATGACCATACGTGCAACCCCAGATAGAACTACAGGGTTAAGTCCTCCTGAAATAATCATGGGACGTGCGATGAGGCATGCTTACATACCAGTCAACAAGCTGATGACAATTTCTGATGACATGGTGTTGGAGTACTGTAAAGGCCTGGCTGACGCAGTTCATTCTGTATTTCATCAGGTTGGAGCGGATGCCACCACCCTTGAAAAGAAGCAAGCCCATGATCTAAGCCCAGGAGATTGGGTGAGGATAAAGGTCCACAGAAGAAGAAACTGTTTGGTTCCCAGGTGGGGAAAACCAAGACAAGTCATTCCGACCACGACAACAGCTGTGAAGTGTGCTGGACTGAAAAACTGGATCCATGCCAGCCATACCCTGAGAATACCAAATCCAGTGGATTGCAAGGAGAAAGAGTACTTTGATGAATCAGAGTCAAGTACTGAATCAGATCACGAAGAACCAAAAACACGTGAAAATCTTGAAATGGGGGAAAACGAACCAAAGCAGATTCTGGTCCCCAGAAGTGTCTCTCTGAGAAGAAGATTGCAGATTTCTGACAGTTCAGATTCTGAAGACGAGCAGAGAAAAAAAGGTCCCAGTAAAGAACCTAAAAAGAAGGAAAGAAAAGACAAAGAAGCAGTAAAAGAAAGTCAAAAAGAACAAATCCCAGATGAAAATTTGAGAGAAATTCCACCTGAATTGATAGATTTGAATGAAGAAGGGACAGTTACAGAGAGAGAGGGACAGATTGCGGAAGACCCCCGAGGAGGTGTAGGGAACTGCAACATCCAGCTAGGTGAAGGGACAAGTAGTCAGCAGGAAGATTGCGTGCCGGAGATCCGAGGAGGGAAAGAAGTAGGGAAACCAGAACAAGTGGTGGATAAAGAAACTGGTGAAAAGGAAAAGCAAGTTGGGACAGAATCAGAAGAGAGTGGGAATGAAATACCTGAAGGTCGAGTTCTAAGAAAGAGAGCTGGGAGAGAAGAAAAGAATGAAAAGAATGTCAAAGAAAGTAAATTGAGAAGAACTGTAAAACCAGAAGTTTGGCCGAACAAAATAAAAAGACTAAGATATCGACTGTCTCGAGTGAAATCACCAAGAGCTGAACAGGTGAATGAAGTCACGAATCAGGAAAAATCGAAGGAAAAAGAAACAGTTGTAACAAAAGAATCCGGAAGAACAAGAACACCTAACCAGAATTATAAGTCGCCGGAATGGACGTATGTGGCCCTGCCTGAAGAATCCCAAGAGGCAGATAGTCAAGGAAATCCAGAGGAGGCTTTACTGAAAGTGGTTAAAGAAGAAGAAGAATCACAAATCCTGAGAGTTCTCTTGTCTGACATTGGAGAAGAAGAAGCGGAGATTCAGGAAATTCTGTATCCTGATTGGGTGAAGGAGGCAAAGGACGATGAGATGCCAAACTGAATAATCAAAGAAGCTGTTGATGTGGAGAACGATAATAAAAGAGAAGAAGTAGAAAACTAATAGAACCAAGTAGAAGCTTAGAAGCTTTGGGGTAGAAACTGATCACAAAGTAGAAGAGGTTAAGTCAAAAGACACAGTCTATTTAGTAAAATGGCTAACACGGATGGTAGTAAAAGTAGATGTACATTCATGAAAAGATGGTGTAAAACATGTTGCTGTTGTACAGGATTATTAATGCTTTTATGGAGCATCCTAGCTCTTGTAATATCATTTAAAGTCACAATAGATACAATAGAAGGAAATGGTCAAAACAAAACTAACATAGGTAAAATTTCAAAGGTAGTACCAACAGTAGAAACAAACATTCATTTGCATAAAGATAGGTCTATTAACGATTTCTCTAATAATGTATTTTCAAAATTATTGTATGAATATGTAAAGACTATGGACGTAAGGGACTGCTACGTCTGCATGCAGTTACCTGCTTCTGTGGCAGAGGGAGTGACTTATCATCACCTTCCAGCTACTTACGGAATAACATGTAGTGTAATAGCTAGTTTATTTTGTGAGATAGGGAAATTAGAGTATTATTTTTCAGATGTAGATAACATTTTTGCATTAGTGCCTGCTAATAATAAGTTAAATAAGGTAAGACCTGCAAAGGTTTTAGGTGAATTTTTCCTAGAGACTAGTGAACTAACATTAGAAGCTGTGTTTAAATATAATTTGACATGCAGTTTGCAGAAAGAAAAAAATACATTTTTGAATATGGTTGAGGAAAGAAGGCATAAGATGCACAAAAAGTCATCAGAAGGAAAGGTTGAGAAAACAGCTTGGGACATAGAAATGGAGAAACACCTGACAAAAGGAGAGTCAACACCAACAATAGCTTTAGATAGGCCTCAGAAAGGAAAACTTTGTATAAGAAGGAATCAAACTGCATATGATAACCTGTTTGTAGGTAATAGTGAGTGCCATGATACATACCGAATCATGGGTGGATGGGGATTCAAAGGTGGAAGAGATCCAGTTTTCCCTGGAATATATTTTATCTGTGGGAACAGGGCATATTATCGTTTGCCAGACCATTGGCATGGCACATGTTATGTAGGCCTGGTATTTCCAAAAATCTTTCACATGGACAGAGAAGAGGGTGTAAAAAGTTTAAATAGTCATTTAGTGCGTAGAAAGAGAGAATATTGGGCAGAAATTGTGGGTGACATCTTTTGTGCATTGATACCGGCAGTGGGAATAACTCTGAATGCAAATAAAATTAGAAGATTATCTACAGTAGTGGATCGCTTGTCAACAAGCACGGCTCATGGATTTTTATTGGTTAATACTGAAATGGTTGCCATGCGTGCTATGGTAATGCAAAATCGACTTGCCCTTGACATTCTTTTGGCAAAAGAGGGTGGAGTCTGTGGAATGCTGAAAGTTCAACATTGTTGCACTTACATTCCAGATGAAAGTAAAGATCTAAAAGTTTACATTAAAAATATTACTGAATTGCACGATGAACTTGTACCACTGGAGGTTGAAGATGTATGGACAAGAATGGGAAAGAAAATAGCTGCTATTAAAAATTTCTTAGCTAAAATTGGTAGTACTGTTATAGGTAAAATTCTGTTTCCATTAACATGTGTGATAGTTGCAGTATTAGTGATAAGATTAGGGTGTATGTGTTGCAGGAAAAAGAAAACAAATAATAAAATAAAAAGAGATAAACTTAAGAGAAAAGGAAAGGATCCAGAAAAAGATTTTGAAGAGATAGCCTTAGCAAAAAGAGATGAATATGAAGAAACTGAATTTTGAGCTATGAGTAAGAAGTCATTTCAAATTTCCGAAAAAGGGTACTAAATTTGGGTGTTTTGTGGTGATAAAATCACCAAAGGGGGGATTGCTGGAGTGAGGATTTCCCTAAGAATCGTATACCTCCTCCATATTATCATTTAGAATTAACATGAATAATTGATTAACATTAATAGTATTAATGGTTTGGTGTGTATAATTAATCAACATTACTAATTAGAAAATACACGTGGGAATCACATTTGCATGGCCTGACTGATACGTAAACTAATTTTGTACGCATACTAATGTCAGATATTTAGAATTTGCATGTTATATGTTGCTTATGTGACGTGATTTGTGAATCGTGCTTTAAATTGTGAGTATAAACCGCAATGCGTGTTGCTTTAGCTAGATAAATACACACACATAGAGGGTTTAGTGAGGGAATAACATTTTAATAGTCATTTCCATGTATTAATTACGTTTTGTGTCTCTTTGCTTAAGTTGACCTTTCTGGAGTGGCCACAATATGGCTGCCATCTCTATTTTGACGGACAGACGAGATACAGAAGTCACTGAGTGCAGTGCGCCTGCGCTAAAAGATGAGCAACAATAACCTCGTCCTGACCCCAGGCAGACTGTACTCGTGAAGGACTCACCGGGAGGAGTGCCAAGCCTCAAACAATGAACTTCCTTAAAACATGAACTGTTATAATTGATGACACTAAAGGACACAACCCCGCATGGGAATCAACATGCCCTGAATGGACTAGAAACTGTTACCATTTTATTAATAAATTGAGAGCTGCATCTAATGCAACATCTAATGCATGGGAATCAGGAAGAATGATCCTGGTTCAACCAATCGAATTTGTTCTAAAACATGTATTGAAACATTTGTTGTCAAAATTTTACTATAAAAGTGGACTAGAGAGGGTAGGAGTTTAAGCTTGCGAGCACACCTTCACTTTACCAGATTGCCCGACGTTATGCTGACGGAGAGGACAGTGACACTGCTGGACAGCTGCTTGCCAGAGACTCTGATGGACTGATCAGATGCCCAATTAACTTACAAACTGATTCTTTGATTTATGGGCATAGAGACGAAAGATCTGAATTTGACATAGAGGACGCCATTTAGCCAGATTAGGTAAATATGCGAACCAAAATATTGAATGCATTATGATTTCTTATGCCTTGATTAGATAAAACTTTTAATTCATTTAAGAACAGTGCCGGGTTATTATTTGAAGTGTTTTGATATATATTGTTTAGAAGGATAAGATGTCGTTTTTCCAAGCAACTAGCTGATCCATGGCCAATAGCATGGGAGGAACTGTTAGGTTATAAATGTATTGAGATCCTGGTGAGGTAGGGAGGAATAGGTAAACTTGTTGTTACTCATCAGGTGATTGGTGCAATCTTCCTCCCATTTCCAGCGCATGGAGTAGAGAAAGGATTCCCCCCCTCTCTCTCGAGGACCAATGATCTGAAGGTAGAATGAATGATTGGTGTTATGGGCCCCACCAGTGAATGAGTGAACGAATGTTGGTTGTTGAAGAAGATCAGAGGTCTGTGACGTAGCGAGGGGATTTTTGGTATTCAGCGCTGTAGCACCCTTACCTATCTGTAACACCCCTAAATCTAGTATTTAGGGGGCACCCTGAACCTTGTTTCCTCAGATCCAGCCTGACAACAAGAAGAAAAGAAGAAGAAGGACCGAACAGCCGTGCAGCAGCTAACAAGAGGAAGACGCCCACTGACTTGGCCCCAGCCCTACCTGCCTGTCTCCCCTCAAACCTGCTCCTGCGAAATCCCGGTGTGTCCTGCAGCCAGAAACCTCAAAAACCCCGGAGGACCTGCCTGCCTTCACTTCCAAAGACTGCTTCTCCCATGAACACCGGATTTGTTCAACTGCAACCTCTGGCAGCAGCCAGAGACAGCGAATCCAGCCCACTCTGCACCCGCCAAACCCGGCCCGAGATCTAGCTCAAGTGGAAAAACACAATAAGGAGGTCCCCCCAGCAATCCTGACCCGAGATCCGGCGACCCCTGACCTGCCTCAAACCTCCAGCTGATGCCTGCAGCCTAAATCCAGAAGGTCCCCCTGACCGCGACCAGGAGCTGGTAAGAAGATCTGACCCCAAAAGGCACCCCTGCACCCGACGCCCCACGGCCTTGTGTGCCCAAACCAACGGTGCCTAACCAACCCTTAACTTCCCAACTTACCTCTCAAAGTGGTGGTCGCACTCAGAAGTCCTTAGCCTCCCTGCCTGCAGTGCTTTTGCAAACCGGAGGTTCTCCATTGAAAACAACAGGGCACCTGACCTCAAAACAGCACCCTGCACCCGGCCGCCCTAGTGCCGCTGAGGGTGCACCTTTGGTACTAATTTGGTTCCCTATTTGTCCTGACCAACCGGATGCCCCCTATCCTCGGTAGGATAACACTGGGCCAACACTCTGCACCCGTCCGCCCTAGTGCAGCTGAGGTTGAAACAAAAGTGCATCACTGACTCTGGGGGACCCCTGAGTCTAACCCCAGAACCTGAACTCCCACAGACGATTACTTACCTGTGAACCGATAACCTGTTTTTCCTCCATAGGATAACAGTGTGGAGTTTTGGAATTTAAAAATATTCTTTAAAAATCGCACAAATAACCAAAACGTATTTACTCACCTGTTTACAGGAAATGTCCCAGTGCTGAATCCAGGCAATCAGCACTGAGCAAGAAAAGTAACGTACAAAGTAACTTACCTGCAATTTACTGCAAAAGCCTATTCATTTCAAAGCACTGTTTTTCTTCCAAAAAACGACTGTGTGGAGTTTTGAAATCTAAAGATATTCTTTAAAAAATCCTGCGAATAACCAAAACGTATTTACTTACCCGTTTCCAGGAAATATCCCAGTGCTGAATCTAGGTATCCAGCACTGAGTTAGAAAAGTAACGAGAAAAGTAACTTACCTGCAATTTACTGAAAAAGCCTATTCATTCCAATGTACTGTATTTGCTAAGTGTTGCAACCTACTGCATTCCCTGTAAATCAAACAAAGTACAATTTCCATTGCATTTTCAAACTGTTCTGCAATCAGCAACTTATTCCTGTAAAGTATTTTATGCTTACCTGTGCCAGGCTTGCTTGGTTCTAAAATAAAACAATAGTATATTTTTTATACAAAAACAATTGGCCTAGAGTTCAGTTCTTGAGTGTATGAATTCATTTGCTGACTGAGTGTGTACATCAAATGCTTAACACTGTCCTCTGACACTGCCTTACTGCTCAACCACACTACCACAAATAGAGAGTAAGGTTCTGTCTAACTTTAACCTCTGCCTACCTCTGGGGTCACCTGAACTCTATACACACTATACCTCATTTTGGTGTAGTATATATAGAGCCAGTTTCCTACACCCTGGGTGTGACATAAGGTGTAATTCAGACGTTAGGGAAAAATTCAGACCTTGGTGAATAAGGTGTAGCTTGTGTCTGGCCACAGAGGGCCGATAATAGTCAGGTTATTCCTTTTTCTCTGCTCAAATCGTTGCTATTTGTGTCTGCCGATCCAATACTGACAGACTATCAGGCTTACTTAGCTCAGCGTATCACACAGAGCATTCCCTCTCCTCAGGCTGTAGACGCTAGGAGGGGGCTAAGGCTTTTTGGACAAAGTAATCATTTTTTCTGTCAACCTTTTCTCTTTTAGTCTCATTTATATTTTTCCATTTATGCATTCATTGATGTTGTGCTGCTGTTAACATTGTGCAATTTGCTTCATGGTTAAATGTTTTGTCAAGTTGGTGTGTCTGTGCTTTATGAAATAATAATATGTATTCCCAAATCAGTATTTCATATTTTCTAGTTTACTGCTACAAATAAACTTGTACTGTACTGAACTAACAATTGCACTTTGCTACAGGTTGTTACTAATTCATTGCATTTTTCTTTGGGTACTGTGAAACGTTCTTTTTCTTGATGCATCACCCCATCTACACAGTTTTCCCCCAAAATTAGAGCAGAATTCATAATCATTTAAAATCTCAACACAATCAAAAACTTTGTAAACTCCGTCAAACAAGTTTCCTAATCCATCTTGGAGACTCCACTGGGCCACATGCAAGTGAGGTTCCCCACCCAGGTTGGGAGATTGGAAAGACACTGCCGCGAGTGGCATGCCCATACCAGTACCCACGCATTCCTCTAGCCTGAGGGGAGAGCATTCAAAACCAACATCATAGAGCACACCAAAACGTACCTACAGGCAAGCCATCAGGGCCCCGGAGATGAGAAGAGTGCCAACTAACTCCTAGAGTAATTATAGCCACGGAGGATGGAGGAAAGGTGGGCCCACCCTTTGTGCGCCCTACTAGCTGAATGGATAAAGGAGGGGAGCCAGTTCAACCGGTCCTGGCCGAAAGGGGGTCGTTTGAGTTAGAAGACATGGTGATGGTGGAGGACTGCATCAGATATGGAAAAGGAAACACCGACTGGGATTTCGCCTCCATGCAGCAATGCCTCACAAAGTGGGAAAGAAAGCAGGTAGAGAAAAGAAAGAAAATGAGAGTAAGTAGAAAGGAAGCAGAATGGAACCTGTTCGCCGCTGGAACCTGTTCGCCGCTGAAACCCTGTACAGGGAAAAGGCAGCACAGGTCAGAATAGCTGTAGCCACGATGGCACAGAAGGCGACGGCGCCAATGAGGGCACCGCCGCAGAGCACAACATGCAGTCACAAGGTTCGAGGAAGTTGTTTGAAGAACCCCCAAGCTAGAACCAGACCACTCCCTCCTTCATTCAGTAAATCACCTGCCCCACATCCATCGAGTAAAAAAGACTCCCACACTCTCACGTGTCCCATGCTATCCGTAACACGGCCATCCGACGAAGAGCCCACTGTGACATTCCTGGTAAACAACACACGTCACAGTTTCTTGATTGACACCGGGGCAACAAAGTTCTGCCTAAAGGAAGGGATTGAGCCCCTGTCCAGGGACTGCATGGACCCAGGGATTCTCGAGCACAGTTGTGAGGGTCCCCTTCATGAAACCCTTAGAGTTAGAAGTGGGAGGGAGCAGGGTAAGGGAGCAGGTACTATATCACCCCTCATCACCTACTAATTTCCTGGGCATGGACATGATGATCAAATTAACCATTACCATCCATTTCTCAAAGGATGGGACAATGACGTGCTCAACCCCAGGGGTCAGCCTGACCAGATTCATGTCCCTGGTACGCATACAGGCCACTACCAGACAGAGGAGAGCAACACCCAGTGATTTGACTCCCTTTATCAGTGCTGTTCTCACCCTTGTGGCTAACACCCCAAGTTGCTGGGACAGAAGCTCCAACTGCAGAACGAGTTTGTATTCTGCAGAGAGGGCCCCTATGATGCGGAACCCTCTTGGGAAGACCTGCTCTGCTTGGAGGCCGTCGAGATATGGCCCAAGTATGGTGTACTGCTGGCAACAGACCAGGCTGGCGCAATGTGGGCTTGCATCATCTTCACTGTGATTGGAATCAGCATACAGGAGATAACTGATCACCCTCTGTTCAGTGAATACCCAGCGGCCTCAGAGATCATCTTCGCTAACCCATCCATCATAGGGTAGAATTATGGAATGAGGCCCCATTGTGCCTGGCAGTGCTCACTACGTGGCAGCAGCAGGACATGGCCACTGTACTACAACAATTGTGGGCCAAGGGGCCCTACGATGTAGGGCTCATTAACACCGCAAATCCAGTGAGCAGAACATTGAGAGACGGGTCCCTTCTGCCAAATGTGCATCTGTAGCCACTCTCCAAACAGGCAGATGAGGGTATAGCCCCCAAGATCCTCCGCATAGGAGTCTCCCCCTGCATTGCTCCGATCTTCCTGGTTAAGAAGAGCCGGGGAGGAACTTGGCACCTGGTTCAGGACCTGCACCCCCTCAATGACATTATGGTCCCAGAATTCCCAATGGTGCCAGACCCCTCTACTTCTCCATGATAGACATAAATAATATATTATTCAGCATCCTGCACCCTGACAGACAGTATCTTATGACATTCACCTTCCATGTGGTCCAGTTGCAATACCAGAGACTGACTTAAGGGTACTGCGAATCTCCCAGTATTTTCAACAGAATACCTCAAAAGGATCTTGCCAACGTTCAGTTTGGCAGCACACTGATACAGTATGCCGATTACATCTTGGTCTGCTGTCGCTCCCAGGATCTATGTTGCCAAGAGATGATGGCCCTCCTAACCGCACTTGCCACAAAGGGATACATGGTGAAAAAGAGAAAAGTGCAACATGTGCAACAGGAGGCTTGCTATCTAGGTCAGCTGTTCTCAGCAACTGGCCGGGGGATTACGCAGAACGGGCATACTCTATCCAGGCTCTGTCACCACCCAGGACAAAAAAGGTTATGCAAAAGTTTTTAGGCCTGTGCATCTATGTCCGACAATGGGTCTTCGATTATAGCACACTCATTGCTCCCTTACTCAGGGCAATGAAGAATGCCAAAACAAGCAGTGAGGAGCTGGTCTGGGCGTCTGAGATGCAGGAAACCTTTGACAAGCTAAAAATGGAAATATCTCACTCCCCCGTGTTAGGTACGCTCGATTACAGGAAGGAGTTCTTCCTATTCAGCCACAGTAAAGGGCTAGTCATGAGAGCCTTCCTAACCCAAACATACCCCCGGGACACAAACCGCTTACATATTACAGAATTAATATTAATTTCAAATTCAAATTCATCATAGGCTTTATTTCGATATAAAAATATCTTAAAAAGCAGTACATTTGGCACAGAACAATAAGACAATAAAAATGGCCAATACATTAACATACATTTCATTATACAAATAACCCCAATAAATTAGATAAAATTATTTAAGAACGAATTAAACAAGATAGGAACGCCTAGATGATCTAATGCGCCAGGCCCAACACAGGAACTTAGCTATGCCGCAGGCATAAAGTGGGCGTGGATCATTTTTTAAAACACGTAAAGCCTCCTTAAAATGCCTTGTCCCAAGTTCTCTACATAGTGGTTTTAACCATGTACTACGGGGAAGGGCATAGGCCGGACATTCAAAAAACAGGTGCGGAATTGACTCTATCCTGTGCTCACAAAATGGACACATGGAGGTAGTTTGGGTCAAGTGCTTCCACCTAGAGGTAAGATTCCCGACGGGGAGTAGGCCTATCCTAAACTGAAAATACAGTGCCCTATCACAACGCTTTGTGACGATGTCCAAATATGGTTCGCAAAGGGGCATATCTTTTATTAGTAGGAAGTCCAAGGAGGTTCTACACAATTTAGAATTACTAGATCTGCTATCATCTACCCAATTCCAATATAATTTC
Source organism: Triturus cristatus (assembly GCF_964204655.1). Lineage (NCBI taxonomy): Eukaryota > Metazoa > Chordata > Amphibia > Caudata > Salamandridae > Triturus > Triturus cristatus. Next base: position 132,871,597 of record NC_140590.1, on the reverse strand, counting down.
TTTAGCACAGGTATTGGGGGAGCAGTTCTATTAACCCAGGCATTGCCAAGACCCATGTTGAGAAGAAGACGCTTAACTTCTCTCAACCAATGGATCTTGGACCAACCCGGCGACTCCAGCACATCTGTTAGGCCATCCGCAAAGCAAGACAACTCTGGAACTCTCCAGATTCTTGCCCATAAAAGAAGAGGACGGAGCCTAGCCTGGTCGCTAATTGATCTTAACCCCATGTCTAATAGCAGAGGGAGGGTTGGGGTGCTATAGGGAAGCCCCATTAAGTCTTTCAAAAACTTGCTTTCCGAGCGAGACAACTGATCCGCCTTATGTGTCCCCCAGAGTTCGGCCCCATATAAAACTGCACTGACACCCCTAGCTCTGTAAATTGGTGCAATGGGTTTTAGGGTTGAGGCACGTTGTTCCTTAAGAAGGACACCCAATACCCTTTTATGAGTCAGCAACATCTTGTATAGATGACATTCCCAACTCATCGAATCACAGAGGCGGATACCAAGATAGTCAAACTCAGTAACCCTCTCTAGGGAAACAGCATCTAAAGTTGGCGGTTTAATAGTCTTTTTTGGAGGGTTGAGAACTAGATACTTTGTTTTCCCAGTATTGATAACTAGCCCCCTTGCATCACAAAAGGATTTGAAGCTAGATAGCAGGCTCTGCAGGCCTACCGGGGTTTTGGAGATCAGGAGGGTATCGTCTGCAAATAGGAGAGTAGGTATTCTTCTACCAGCCAGGGATGGTGCATCTGATGGAACTTTCGATAAGTAGTCCACCACTCCATTCACATACAAGGAAAACAGAGTGGGGGCTAGAACACACCCCTGGCGTACTCCTCTATTTACAGGTATTCGGTTTGTTTTTTGGCCCTGGTTACCCCACCTGATCTGCGCAAAGTTGTCAGCATGCAACTTTACCAATAAACTTAGAAGGTAGGGAGGGATGCCCAGGTCATTCAGCACACCCCAAAGTTGGTTGCGCGGAACCAGGTCAAAGGCAGTCCGCAAATCTATAAATGCGAGATACAGACTGCCCTTGCCCAGTACAACCACTTTCCAATAGAGCATCAAAAGTCGAAAAGATTAGTCTATCGTCCCCATACCTGATCTAAAACCGGCCTGAAAGTCCGAAAGAATACTTTTTTCCTCAATCCATTGTAGTAACCTGCCTAAGACCACCTTGCCTGCCACTTTCTGGGAGGAGTCTAAAAGGCTTATGGGGCGATAATTGGCGGGGTCGGACCGGCTCCCTTTCTTAAAAATGGGAACAACTTCAGCGCCCTTCCATGAGCCTGGGAGAGTTGCCCCACTGAAGCTAGCATTCAGTAGCGCAGCGATAAGTTTCGCCCACTCTACTGGGTTAATACGAAACAAGTCCCCTGGCAAGCCATCCGGGCCTGCGGCTTTATTAGGGACAAGACATGTAATAGCCCCCACCACTTCCTTAACAGTGAACAAATGCTCCTCAGAGAGTTCACAGGGTATTACAGAATAACTTTCAGTCTCCGCACTCAGAACCACAGTATAGAGCAGGGAAAAATGGTCAAACCACGCGTCCTCTGGTATATTACATGTTATTAATGAATCCGCGGGCTTATACCTTGCTCTTATTAAATCCCAGAAGCCCTTAGAGTCCTTCCTTGTGCTAGCAGCCTTTAGGTCATGCCAAAACTGATCCTCCCATACTATTTTGGCCTCCTTTATAATTCTCCTTTGGTTGCCCCTCGCTGCACTGATCAAGGCTCTGTCCTTAGATTTAACTGCCTTAATTAGTTCCTTTTTAGCTTCACGGCAAACAGGAGTGAACCACCCGACATTTCCCTTTGTGGCACCTCTTGCATTAGGTTTCTTTCCCATAGTGCGGACTAAAAATAAATCACCTAGAGCATGCGTGGTTTCATCGAATAATAATGAGATCTCCTGGGCACTACAAAGAGGAGAATCTAGGCGGTGGGGAACATTTGACATTATTAAGTTAACCTTCTGGATCTTGCTCTCCCTGGCAGCAAAGTTGTTCCATTTTAGGCGCCTACCACAGTTTGAAGGGCATACTTCATGTGTAGCTCTCCACGTGTGAGGAAATCGAGGTCGGGAGTGGCCCAACCAAGGGGGGCACAGGGATAGAGATAATGGATTATGGTCGCTATCAGTAGACGGCAAGACCACCATATCCAACAGGTAGGGCCATAAACAGTAGTTCAGCAGAATGTAGTCAATCCGCGAGGAATGACCTACTCTGTTGAACGTGTGGGCCCCCATTTGGTCTGAGTTGGATCTACCATTAGTGGCTCTAAGATGATACTCCAAACAGAGTGCATTGAAGTCAATAGCACCTTGGGTCCATCTCCTAATTGGTGGAATTTGCAATGTTGGAATGCCTCTCCTATTATCATCTTCCCTGGAACCCAACACATCGTCCAAGGCAAGGGGTTCAAACGTACAATTAAAATCCCCTGCTAACAAGATAAGAGAGTCGGATTTAATATTTCTGAGTTCCTCATCGACGCCAGTTGAGGATAACGTAGATGAACCCCCCCGTGCTCCTCTAACGTAAATATTCAAAAGTACTTTCCCTCCACATGGGCCTCTAACTGTTAGCCTTTGGAGATCAGGAGACTTCGTAATAACAAGTTTAATAGAATATCGCAAGGAAATATTCACCCAGATTGTCAGCCCTCCCGAAGGACGGCCTTTCCCTCCCTTTGGGCGTATAGCGGGGACAGAATAAGTGGTATAGCCCATCTTGTGTTGGGGTTCCAGGGACCAAGTCTCCTGGAACAAACAAATCCCGTATGCTTCAATCATGGCATTCCAATCTGGCAAACCTAAATTCCGTCCGAGTCCTGCTATATTCCAACTAACAACCTTCAATGGGGCACTGCCTCCCTCCTCCCACCCCGACTCCAGGTTACTGACGAGGGGGGCGCTAGCAATGATTGCAGTTGCCTCAGCAGTCGGCAACGACATAGTCTCTTTAGATGTAATGACCTCCTTCAAAACAGCCTTAGGTTGAACGGGCAGGGCAAATGGTTTAGGACATGGCAAAGGCGATTGCAATTGTTCCCTAGGGGGATTTATATTAGATGGAGTACAGGTGGGAGGCCTCACCAATTCCACACCAATCGGTTGACTAATGCTTGGCAACTCCTCTAACACCTCAAGGTGTGTTTCCCATATTGGGCAGGTAGGATGTCAATAATATTGCAAAGGCCAGACTCGTGGCTGGTATGGAAACTTGTCGAAAAAGCTAGGTTGGAGGAGGGGTCGACCGAACTGTCTGCCGTCCCTCTCTTCCCACCCATAAGAACCAACTGTCTTCCCAGGCAAGTTAGGGGAATAGAAGTAACTGAGGTCGTGTATGTCAATTTGGCCCCCACAGGCGAGTGGACTATAAGACCTCTGGGGTCCACCACATACATAACTGGCCAACCTTGGGTCGTCAAAATTTACAATAATGCAGTCCCCATTTATAGTTTTTTGTTTAGAGCCAATCCAACCAACTCTCCTAACGTGTATGATCCGTCCCTCCAAAGGTTTAGGCAAAGGCCTATTTTCTTTGAACCAAAAAAGAGTCTTATTATACAAGTCCTCGAAGGTCTCCCGCTTGCCCGGGCTAAGCACAGGCACCCCAGTCAAAACAGCTACATAAGGCTGGCAAGCAGGGGGGAGATTAACGTTGTTCACCCTTCCCTCTCTTAGTCCCTCGCCAGTCGAGTGAGTGTCGGCCTTTACAGACTTAAATACTTCAGGGATTGGGATCATAGATGGGCTGGAAGCCGTAGGCGTAAAGGCAGGGGTAATGGGATTATCTTTAGAGGCAGTACCAGAGTCTGTGGGACAGGTCTTCTTTTTACTTAACTTAGTGTTGGGTATTTTAGTGGGCTTAGTTTTATTTGCAGGTTTAGTTACTAACGGACCAGACTTCCTTCCTATCCCTACAGTTGTAGAGGTAGGCTGTGGGGCACAAACAGGGGCCTCCAGTACAACTGTTGGGGTGCCTGTTATAAAGGCTGGACTTTGAGGGACTATGTATGACTCCCCACTGTCATCCCTTCTCCCTTGTCCAACCTCCATATTCCTCAGCTGTAATTTGATAAATGTTTTTAGCGCGAAAAAATTATCCAGGGTTACCTGCTCCATTTTGTCCACCCGCTGTAAGAGCCCCCCAATTTTATCCAACACCGGGAGAAGCAAAGATGTCATCATTTTCTCTAGATGTGTTACGAGTAGGGAGTCCGGGAGTGGTTGAGTTAAAGGGCCTCCAAACGGTACTCCACAACCAGTATTCACTGACCCTCCTGATATACCCTCCTCTACATCTTTCTGCGACGGGCAGGAATCTCGCCCCACTTTCTTATGAGGGCCACCCAACTTGGCACCAGCCTGCCTGCGCCTCTTGTAATCTTTAAACAGATTGCCTTTCTGCGGGGTGAGCAACCTTTTCCTTTTGGTAGAGGCAGGGTGAGTTTCCGCCTGTACCACTAGGGCTGGAACAACAATTGTTCTTGCAGGATTTGGGGGACTGGCCAAGGGCGAAAGCATAATGTCCGCCTCATTAATCGCTTGATCTGTGGCCATATTGTATTCCACTTGAAGTACAGAATCTGTCAGCACTTCAAGATCATCTATATTGGCTCTCAGGGCTGCCACCCGGGGATGGTCCAAGGGGGAGGGGACATGGAGGGGGGGCTCCTGACTTTGTTCAGGTGAGGGCACTAAAGCTAACGGTCCCAACGATGAACGTCGAGTACCAAGGGGCCCTCGCGACAAACGGCGCTCAGCCATGCCAATTTCCTTATCAATTACATTGGCCACGCGGGTAATAAAACGATCCATGGTGCCAATCATGCTCTCCCCATCTCCCTCCCCACCCCCCCTCAAACTTTTTCCAGAGCGAGTTGACATTACAACGGGAGCTCAGTCCAGATCAAGTCCCAGCACACTCAGCACAGCCCCCCTACGACAAGGGATTAATAGTGATGATAATGTCTACTTATCTAATGGGGCATAGCTGGATGCAATGCGTGTGGCCCAACCCGACCTTGTACGACCACGGACGGCCACAGACGGTCCCGCCCTTGTCCCGGGCTTAGCCCGGCGCTGCCCGCGCGCGTCCCGCGATGCGGGAGGAGCGTCGCTCTTTTATGTGCCTTCGGGCGCGTATGAAGCGCAAGGCACTCTGGGGGCTGTGGTCTCCGGTCTCCGGCCGCGAGAGGTGTCAATGGCGGCGGGGAGACACAACGAGGAGGTTCCCAGTAGCAGCGGCAGCAACGCCAGCTCCAAGGCGCAAGGAAAAGTTCTCCCACAGGTAGGCGGCAAGCGTTGTTTAAATGTCCGAGGTTCCCGCTCTGCAACAGGAGCGTCGCTCTTTTATGTGCCTTCGGGCGCGTATGAAGCGCAAGGCACTCTGGGGGCTGTAGTCTCCGGTCTCCGGCCGCGAGAGGTGTCAATGGCGGCGGGGAGACACAACGAGGAGGTTCCCAGTAGCAGCGGCAGCAACGCCAGCTCCAAGGCGCAAGGAAAAGTTCTCCCACAGGTAGGCGGCAAGCGTTGTTTAAATGTCCGAGGTTGGAGGGCCTTACCGAGTAATATTTTCAACACCGACCGCTGTCAAGGTGGGAGGAAGAGAAGCTTGGATCCACCTCTCTGATGTGCGACCTATGCTTTGAGCTAGGGCGCACCTCTCTGACAACCTACCACACAGCTAAGAGTCTGCTTAACAATTGGACGCACCACATTTAGGTTAAAAGGACACCTCCACACCAACTAAACATTACACTTTTATACGGAGCAGTCCACAAAGGAATAGTGCTGTCCCCACCATAGCAAGGAGGGGGGGGGTGCAAAATACAAACAGCACTAAAATTTGCTTAAACTTACCATTCCCCAAAAATTCTAGAACCTTCTTCCAGTACCTCACTAGGAGAATTGCTCTCAGTAAAACCATATAGTGTATAGGTAAAAACTAAACAACTGCCTAATGATGTGGTTTTTTCCAAGCTAACCTACAATGCACAGCTCTTATGCTACAGGTCTGCGGTCAAGCTGCAAGTGCACTATCATTGCCGCGGTCTGCCACGCCATCGATGATCAAAGCTGTCAAAAGGACCTTCACAAGGTAAACCGCTCAAGGGACACAGACTACAAATTAACTTTACAACCATTTTTAGAAAGAGACTGATTTTTACTGCACCAAGACAATACACCTCTGGGCGCACAGATGACAGACATCTCCCCATAACACGATCCTACAGCCTACAAATGTTTTCTAAGTTAGGTATGTTTGTACACACTCTATTTAGCCAGGGTCCTTTCACGCCCCTCTGGAGCTAGAAATAGTCTCATAACCTCTACTTCGACATTCTGCAATGCATACAATGGGACCTCTTTCACCTCACATACAACTATAGTGAACCAAACGCTAGCATTCCTCACGCACTACACAGCGCACTACTACACAACACATTCTACCAACATATGACCACCGTAGGCACTCAAACCATGAACAGGTCGTGCTACATATGTTCACTAATACCCCACACCATAGACGCAGATAGGCTTTAGTTATCCCAGGAGATAGCACCTGAAAAAGCAAAATGCCTCATTCATCTGCAACATTGTAGGATCAGGGCCTAGATTCAACCAAACAGAGTAGAACCCCGTAGGGCAATAGTAAACATCACCCAGTATGAGACCAACCCCAAAGCACTAAACCTTTTCACTGACCCTAGCAATATCCACACCGAGCTTGACAGGATGTGCAGAAGGGGTACTATAGGGGAGGACACTGTTTGGCCCCGGCACTTCGTAGAAAAGAGGTTCTTGGAGGTAGCAAGAGTACCGCATCACTGCACAAATACGTCTGCTCCCGCCTCCGTCTGCAGTACCAGGGAGGTCCTTAATGGCTTTGGGGCCACCTTCTTTAATGACAAGTAGAGCCTGGACATGGAATTCCAGTGCAGGGCCACTCACCTTGATCACTCTAGGGGAAATGAGTCTCATGGGAGGGGTCCAATGCTAGCATAATCGCCCTGTGACAGGAAATCTGGGTTACCAAGATTAATAGGTACACATGGTTGGAGTGAAAGGGGAAACCCCTAATTTTACAGAAACTTACACTGTACTCTGTGTTTTTCAGAGGCAAAGGAACCACACCGCTTGGCAGCAACGAAAACTATGGCGAGATAGTACATATATCGGACCTGCAATGGGGCACCTCCACGTTGATGGATATATACTGGCTGTGTGGTGAACTTGCCTATACCAAACTCGCCCCCAAATGGCGGTGACCATACACACACCAACACTGGTCATCTCTGGAGAAGATCTGCCTAAGTTGTCTCAACATCATTCACAGAAGAAAACAACTCTGTTGTATCAGGCTCGAAGAAGAAGAACTGCTGATTATTTTGACTGGGCTCCGTACAAGTTATCCTTGGCAAGCGTTCACATGAAACTCATTCGTAGACAAGTTTTCATTCATAGATCTTTATGTGAGAATGAATCTTTCAAACAACATGTGTGATTAAATCAATAGTAATCTTTAATAAGGAATTTTGAAAAAGATTCCAGCATAGCCAGTATTTATGGACAACGACGGTTCAGCCAAACCGAGTTTATTCGACAAAGATTATTTAAAAATACCAGATGTGAGTGTTTCCCATAGGAAAAAGGAGGAGTGAGTATACCCCAGGTGAAAAGACAAACCTAAACCAAATTTGAAGACAAGAAAGTAAGGTACAATGTGAACATACGTGGTATATTGGTTGCTTTACATCAAAAGACAGCAGTTTTGTATTCAGTAAAGTTAGAGACACAGGAAATTAATCATTGTATCACAATTATGAGAACCAGTCTGTCTTTGTACAGATGTCGATGACGTTTCGATCCTTGGAAGAATGAAAGGGCCTCATCAGGACTGAAATTGCCTGGGGTTGGCTGAGGGAGTGGAGGCCCAATCTGTAAGGGGGAAACCACTAAGAAGTAGCAAAAATAATTATTCTTGAATGATGAATATCTGGGATAAAAATATTTGGGGCAACATTTCCCTTCTGAATTCCTTCAAGGGTGGGGAGCATCTACATTAGGCTCTCTTCAGAAGACTTAGGGCCCGATTCACAGAACTAACTTAAGACAAAATCCTAAACTTACTACCATTTTGGTATTCACAGAAGGCACTTACTCATTTTGGTATTCACAGAAGTTAGAAGTCCTAACTTTAGGACTCCGAAATGCCTTCTGTGAATCCCGAAAGTCTTAAAATTAGGATTTTTCTCAGTTTAGTAGTAGTAAAGTTAGGAGTCCTAACTTTAGGACTCCTAAACTGAGAAAAATCCTAACTTTAAGACTTTCGGTATTCACAGAAGGCATTTAGGAGTCCTAAAGTTAGGACTCCTAACTTCTGTGAATACCGAAATGAGTAAGTGCCTCCTGTGAATACCAAAATGGTAGTACGTTTAGGATTTTGTCTTAAGTTAGTTCTGTGAATCGGGCCCATGAGGTCTTGTTTAGTTGGATTTCCCCTACAGGTCGTAATAACCCACAGCGAAAAGGAAGAGTTTGCCTTTCTCTTTAATGCCGTATGAGGTCCCACTTATCTACTGTGTTTGGCATCCGGGTCTCCGGTCCAACCTAATATTATAAGGTGCCGCTTTACGCAGCACTATAGTAAATTGTTGACGCTTTTTTAAAACATTATTTTGCTGGTTCCTTTTCCTTTACTTCAGCTTCCGGTTTTGCTTTGTTGTGTTTATTGCCTTTTACGCCCTCAGCCAATGGTTGTAAATCATGCCCTTGCATCGTGTACTAAATGCAACCAGGCACAGAGCTGTAAATATTGTGTACTTATGCATCTAGAAATCTGTACTGCAAAGACAACACTATTTATTGATCTACTCCAAGCATTGTGCTTGGTGTAGATTAACACACAGTTTGTTTCCTGCAATAAATGAAGGCAGGCTACTCAACTCAACCCACACTCTTCTCCCAGCCTCTCATCTCCCCCACACCTTCTCCAGTCTCACCCACCCTCCTTCCTTTCCGCTCTCGCCTCAGCCCAGCTGCTTGTGACGGCAGCTGTTCTACTGTAGTTGACATCTGCTCTTTCAATAACCTAAACGTGGCCTTAGCCATAATCGATAAGAGAGTTAAAAGTATGTACGTGCACACATACCTTCATGTGTGTGGATATTCTTTTTGTCCACTTGGTTTGTCTATACGCACACACAGGCGTTTCAGTGACAGGATGTGCTTACAATCCACAAATCTTCCATTATTTTCCACACGGAGCCTGCTCTGAAGCGCAATCAGTCCTTTTCAATGTCTTGCTTTCAGAGGTCACCCTTAACATGCTGTAGCTGGCAGCCTAAGGCACCACCTCAGCATCACTCACACCAGTGCAGCTCCACCTGAGCACCACCTCAACATCACTCAGCACCAGCGGAGCACCAGCGCAGCACGATCTCAGCATCACTCCGCACCACCTCAGCAGCACTCAGCACCAACACACCATTAGTCAGCCCCAGCACAGCACCACCTGAGCACCACCTCAGCATCACTCAGCACCATCAGAGCACCAGTGCAGCACGATCTCAGCATCACTGCACACCACCTCAGCATCACTCAGCACCAGCAGAGCACCAGCGCAGCACGATCTCAGCATCACTCCGCACCACCTCAGCAACACTCAGCACCAACTCACCATTAGTCAGCCCCAGCACAGCACTACTTGAGCACCACCTCAGCATCACTCAGCACCAAAAGAGCACCTGCGCAGCACGATCTCAGCATCACTGCGCACCACCTCAGCAACACTCAGCACCAGTGCAGCTCCACCTGAGCACCACCTCAGCATCACTCAGCACCAGCTGAGCACCAGCGCAGCACGATCTCAGCATCACTCCGCACCACCTCAGCAACACTCCGCACCAACTCACCATTAGTCAGCCCCAGCACAGCACCACCTGAGCTCCACCTCAGCATCACTCAGCACCAGCAGAGCACCAGTGCAGCACGATCTCAGCATCATTGCACAGCACCTCAGCAACACTCAGCACCAACTCACCATTAGTCAGCCCCTGCACAGCACAACCAGAGCACCACCTCAGCATCACTCAGCACCAGCGGAGCACCAGTGCAGCACGATCTCAGCATCACTCCGCACCACCTCAGCAACACTCAGCACCAACTCACCATTACTCAGCCCCAGCACAGCATCACCTGAGCACCACCTCAGCATCACTCAGCACCAGTGCAGCTCCACTTGAGCACCACCTCAACATCACTCAGCACCAGTGCAGCTCCACTTGAGCACCACCTCAACATCACTTAGCACCAGTGGAGCACCAGCGCAGCATGATCTCAGCATCACTCCACACCACCTCAGCAACACTCAGCACCAACTCACCATTAGTCAGCCCCAGCACAGCACCACCTGAGCACCACCTCAGCATCACTCAGTACCAGCACAGCACCACTTTAGCACAAGCGCAGCACCACCTCAACATCAGCAGAGCACCATCTCAGCACAGCACCATCTCCACATCAGTGCACCTCCGCCAGCACAGACCCACCTCAGCACAAGCGCAGCGCCACCGCAGCACCACTTCACCATCAGCACCGCACCATGTCAGCATCAGCGCAGCACCACCTCAGCATCAGCGTAGCATCACCTCAGCACAGCACCAACTCAACATCACTCAGCACCATCTGAGCAGCACCTGAGCACTCTGCAGCACCACCACCTCAGCACCACACAACATGATTACACTCCACATAATATCACTATGCAATATAATTAAACTCTGCATATTTACACTCAACTCAATACAACTTAAAAACACCCCACATAAATGCACTCTATAACACAGTTACACACCAATCCTGTTATTTCTTCCCTACACACCCACTACCCCTCTCATCACACTGCCACTACCCCCTGTCATCTCACAATTCCACTAGCCCCTCCCACCCCTCCCTCCCACTCCATATCTCCTCTCTATATTGCCTGCTCACACATGCTACCTTCCTGTACCACCTCGTGCTGGGCAAAAGTCCACCTCTCGCTTATTCCCTCCCTCTGGATGCCCCTCCTTCTCGTTCATCTTTTTCTCTCTCTCACACCTCTCTCTCGTACTCTCACGCACTTTTACCGCTACTCTCATATTAGTTCACTTCAGGTCATTAAGCAAAATATCTTTCTCATGCCTTTTGAACATTTCCATCCCACAAATCCATGCTTTCCTCCGCTTCTAAGGGTCTCTTCTGCATACACTCTTTATGCGTCTGTGGCCTGCTCTCCCCTTCTTTCTCACAAACTCTGTCTGCTCCTCTATCTAGAGTTCATTCACCACTTCGTGCCCAAACTACCTATCCCTCTCTATCTTCCTTTCTCTCTATTCTTTGCAGCTCTCACCCCTATCTATTCACCATGTCACAAAATTCCACTACACAAATCCACTCCACACCACACAATTCCACCCCACGCAATTCCACGACTAACAATTCCAATTCAAACAACATAATCCCACTCCAAGCAACATACATCCACTCCACTCCAAACCAAAACACTTATATAAAAGACATTGTCATTTACAATGAAATAGCTCTAACTCTTGCAAATGTGAGACCTATTGCATTGCAGATGATTGTTTTGTTTGCTTTTTTTTCAAAGGAGTGTGACTCATGCTGGCCTCCCAGGCTTCTTCTATGTCTTGTGCTTTTATTGCGGACTTTAAGAGTTTTACCTACTAGTTTTTAGTCAAAGAGTTCTTAGTATTAATTTCTTGCCAGAGTTGAAAACTGAGTGATTTTTCTCAGCTGGACTTTAATTGATTTTTACAAAGGTTTTGGTTGCACAAGATGGCCTCCAGCCTGATGTGTGCTTGTGAGGCATTTGGCGGAGGACAGAATACACGCCTGTACGGTTTGCTAATGAGTGTAGTTAGCCATGAGAGTTACCATTCTGCAGAGCGGCTCGGCCATATCAGAAGGGTGGATGTTGCTTGTTTCTCATTACCTTGGTCAAAGGCTCTAATGATGGAAACTGAAGGGCATATTTATCAAATAATCGCACATCGCACAAGCTACCTTGCTGCACCGCGTGATAGGGAAGGGACAGGAATGCGCCGTATTTACCATGATTAAGGTGCACTCCTGCCATTTCCCTGCACTGCCGCGCAATGTGCTGCATAGTGCCAATGCAGGCATCCTTGCACCAGGCTGCCGCCGTTGTAAATAGGATGGTGAAAACAGTTTTGGAGCACGCTAATTAAACAACTAACCCTGTAGCCGTGCAGGACTAATTGTTGCTCTGAATGCACCCTCCTGGAGTAATGCGTGAGTTGTTTGTGGGTAACAGGCTGCCAAACTCCCTTGCTCAAGTTATTAAATTGACTCAGCCTGCACTTTGTAAGGGGTTTTAGGGCAGGCGGTTTCTCCATTAGGGCTCTTAGCTGCGCCCCTCTGAAATTCCTACACATTTATATAAACAAATATTAAATAGATCGATTTATATAGAGATAGCTCTAAACAAATTGATTTATTTAAGTCTGGACTGTCTGTCCCAGGATGCCTGCCACGCCTTACTCTGAACCAGGAGGCGGAAGCCAGGCAGTAAATCAGCTTTCTGCACTGTAACGCATGACGCGAGGCTTACATTTTTAAAGCCCTTCATTGCCGTTGTGGTGTATGGTGGTATGCACTGTAGGCCAGTGATGCTATCAGAGTCACGGTTTCAGGCGTCAGACACTTCGTCCCTACATGATTCCAGACGTCCATCCTCACAGACATAGATCCCACCCTTTCCCATTCATCACACTGAGGAGTGGCTGAGAATGCATGTGATTTGGTGCCTTGTCCTCTAACATGGTAAATGATATATATTGTGCTGAGACCCCTGGCCATGCTAACCTCCCCTACTTTGGCACCCCAGGCTCTGGTGCATGTCGCTGGCCCCCTTAGAAGTGGAGCTGCTGTATTGCCCCCCCTCCCCCCCGTAAAATTGATACAAAAGAGGAGCAGGGTTTTTATTCTCTTGCGAAGTTGACTCACTCAAATATCCAAGCACAAAGTGAGAAGTATGCACTTACAGTAGACAGTTTAACTGCTGTAGGACATTAAACTGGCTCGGTCTTCATGCCCTTAACATTAATGCCAAAAATATGTGTTGATTTATCAAAATGAATGTTAAAAACATTAATGTAATGCATGTCAGTGATTTAGTTCCTCTCTTATTTCTCATGCTTTACTTAATCTTGCATTCCCCAAGAGAGTTAGTTATTACATTATGTGCATCTTATTCTTGCGTAGTACACACTTCGAATCGTGCCAGGTGTTTCTGAGGTGCTTTGTTTGAGAGCCCTGGCACTGACTGAGGCTAAAGGCAATGCAAAGTGCCTGTCAGTGGGTTGGCATCTCTGCAGAGCACACAGAACAATGCTCATGTATTTCAGTTGCAATTGAAAATTCTGTGTAAAGGGGGGTACACAGATGTCAAAATATTTACAATGCAAAAGGAAATAACGTGCTTAACTGTGAGTGAGTGCAGTGTATGTTTGGGAGATGTGAAATGAGGGAGATGCAAGGAAGTGCATTCAGGGAGAGTGAAAAGAGGGTGCTGTAGAGGAAAGAGAGGAGGTTGACAGTGTGCCGATGGACGAGATGTGCAGAGAAAAAGAGCAAACATAAATCGCAAATAACTGAAGGCCAATAGTCCTTCCACAGGCCTCAATAAACTTTAATGCACAGCCTCACAATTTCAGAATAGAAAAATTCCAATGTTGATTGTTTATAAAATATTTTGTTGTTCATGAATTATCTTAAACCATACTGACAGGTTTTAGGTGTATGTCAGGTGTTGTGTTATGTATCTGAATGTATTGGACTTGGCCCTTTTTGGCAGGGTCATCGCAGAACTGTTTGCCCTCCTCCTGTATTTTTCTGACCTGTTGTTGGTGGGTTTTGACTCTGGGCACTTTATCACTGCTGATCAGTGCTAAAGTGCATGTGCTCATTATTGTAAACTTGGTAAGATTGGTCTACACCTGTTTGGCATATATAATTTACCTGTGAGTCCCTTGTACAGTGGTGTCCCATATACCCAGGGCCAGTAAATTAAATGATATGGTGGGCTTGTAGCACTGCTTGCGCCACCCACCGAGTAGCCTTTCAAACCTATCTCAGGACTCTGCCACTGTAGCGCCTGCACGCGCAGTTTACTGCCACTGTGACGTGGCATTTAAAGTTGTTGCTGTGTCTGCAACTCCCCTTTATCTACATATCAGTCACCCCTAAAGTAGGCCTAGCTAGCCCTATGGGTAGGGTGCGGTTTAGGTAAAAGGTAGGACATAAGCCTTAACTGTGTGTCATGTCCTAGTAGTGACAAACAGCCTATTTGGTTTCTCACTACTGTGAGGCTGCCCTCTCATAGGGATGCATTGGCAATTCCCTGATATGTGCTTCAGTGGTGATTACTGACATGAGAGGGGTAGCTAGACCATGTCTGGTATGATTGGAATAGTAGTGATCAATCCTGCTTATTGGTGAAAGCAGATTTATTATTAGTATTTTGGAAATGCCGCTTTTAGAAGTGGGCATTTCTGTGTGCTCTGTGTCTTTGTGCCTTCCTGGATGTGTATTGACAGTCTGGTTCTGACTGTGAGGGAAGAGGGGATGTACATTCACTCCAGCCAGTCCCTGGGGGTGTTGAGGTGTGTCCTGTCCTGCTTGGGTGACTCAGCCCTAGGCTGAATAGGCCTGGTCGGCATTTGGAGTGGGGGGAGTGGTGGGAGGAGTTGCACCTGCATCTGAATAGGGCGGTGTCTCCCTTCCACAATGCTGGCTACGCCCCCTGTGGCGTGTCTGGGGCCAGGGCCTACACTGTGAATGGGGGTGTTGTGCACTTCTAAAGGTATTTTTAAGTGCCCCCAAACAATAGCATTTGACTATAAGTAAAGGGGCTGTGACCCCATGTCAGGATAGAAGAGAATGCGTGGGACGTGTGACCGGCAGGCTGCTGGACTGCCAGAAGGAACCGCATTGGGACTGAACTATTTTGGAGGGGCTGATCAACTGCCTATTGGGCTGAGATAAGAACTGCCACTTTGCCCTGGAACCCTTGTGCTGGCCTGCCTGGTTGCATCCTGCTAACGTGTCCCCAGTGCTCTCCCAGGAGTGTTGCTATGCCCCTGGTCCGTGCAAAATTTGCGCGCTTTATTCATCAGTGCTCGTGGCCCTGAACCTAAGGTTGGAGGGCGCACTGTCTCTGCTCCTCTTCAACATATACCTACAGCCTCTGGTGGCAGCTTTAGCCCGTATGGATTGCCGAGTCTTTAACTACGCGGCCGATACTCAACTCGTCCTCCGTATTGATAATTCCGCCCATGCCCAAGATCTGGCGCAAAACATCCTCAGATTTACAGTAAACTGGATGACGGTCAATTCACTAAAAATTAACCCTGACAAAACAGAAGTCCTTGTTATCTCCATGAAAAACAATCTCTGGAGGGACCGCTTCTGGCCCCAAGAGCTGGGTACCACCCCTACACCAGTTCCCGCCGTGAAAAGATCGACTCCGAGCTCTCATTGGCCATGTATATTTCTCCTGAGACAGTTGCGGAAACTCGTCCCCCTCCTTTCAACTGCCTCACTACGGGTCATTGTGTCAGCAACAATTGTTTCTAGATTAGACTACACATCGGCCTCCCCCAGAAACGTATTAATAAATTACAGGTGGTACTGAACAACGCAGCCAGACTGATTTTTAGGCTGCCCAGAAGGACTCACGCCACCCCTCTGCTGTGCAAGCTGCACTGGCTCCCCATTAGGCAAAGAGCAAAATTTAAGTGTCTCTGCATTGCCCATAAAGCTATCTACGGCCAAGCCCCAGTCTACATTAAAGAACGCCTGGAGAACTACACACCAGGTCGCACACTGCAGTCATCTGAGGCCTGCCGTCTGACCCTTCCACGAGCAATACCGCATTCAAAGGGGGCAGAGCATTCTCCGTCCTACTCCCACAATTATGGAACCAATTACCTGGTCACCTTTGCAAGGAACCCGCACTCCTACACTTCAGGAAACAGCTCAAAACGGTCCTGTTTAGGGAGGCTTTGGACACAGTTTAACTCCCTTGCCCTGCGATGTTATGCAACCGTTCTAACCTTTGGCCCTCTCTCTAAAGCGCTAAGAGACCTGCCGGTGATTACGCGCTATACAAAACTCAAATAACAAAACATAACATAACTGTGGATAACATGCATGGGGCCTCTGTGTGGGCTCTTGCTGCAGTAAAAGTGCAGGGAGCACTTCATGTTGGCTATGCTCCTGAAGTACTGTGCCTACACACCCGCAGTGCATGGTGGGCACTGTCAACTTTATTGTCTGAGCCCAAGAAGTGGGCTCAATCTCCCAAATATAGCAGGCGCAGAGAGTAATCGTGCCATGAGGAGAGGCCGTCTAGCAGGAAGCTCCCGCAGCCGCCGGAAGCCAGGCAGAAGTGAACAGCTGCATGGCTGAGCCTCGTTGTTTTTCGGGGCCAAGCGGTACCGCATTCTAAGAGTAAGCCAAAGACAGTGGGGCAGACGGAGATTTCCCTCTGTGTCCTGCCCCTTTTCGTCTCCAAAGTGGAGCGGCTGCACTGCATGGTTGCAGGCATTTGCGGGTCCAGGAGTCAGGGTGGAAGGCCCTGGTCTGCCAGAGACTTTTGCCAACAGAGGGCGAAGCCGGCAGAGACTTCGCTCCTTGTCGCCACGTAGAGGGAGCCGGTGCCTCATGAAGCTGGTGGGTGAATGACGCCACATCTACATTCGTAGGCATCAGCATCACAAGGTTGCGTGTGGCTGCTTTAGGGGCAGTTCTGTTGTCTCCTGTTGGGGAGAAACTAGGGGTGGGCGGAATTTGCGAAATTAACTTTCGCAAATTATCGCGAAAATGTTTAAAATTATCGCAAACAAGCGGAAATATCGCGAAGATGCGGAAGTTTTTTTCCGGCATATTCGCGAGATTTTCTGCATGGTTGCGTGTCGCCAACTTACCCAAGTGGTTGCTTGCGGGCGCAGCCATCTTGTTTTGAGTTGTCTCGCGGTGCATGATCGCGAGAAGAAAGACGTGATCGCGCGACGCATGACGTCACTGCGGGCGCGAACTGTCGCGAGACAGTGCAAATGGCTAAAAACAATACAACATCTCATGGAGAACGCGACCGGATCAAGAAAACTTGTCGGCGAACGCAGGGAGTCAGGTAAGGCGATCGCGCGCGCGCGAGAATGTATTATTTTACAGCGTGAGCAAGAAACAAATTATCGCCAAGCTGCGGAAACCGGAATTTTTGACATTTTCACGCTCTCCACGGAACGCGAAAATGTCAAATTATCGCAATTTCCGCGAACGGAACGAAATTTTCGCCCAGGCCTACGAGAAACCTTATGAGGCCGGGCCCCTCTCCCATGTTATTTTTGACTGCTCCCCGTGTAGTGGGATTTTACCCTCCCTTCCTGGAAGCATAGAAAGGGAAACCTCGCCGGAAGCCCCACTCCTCATTAGGACAGAAAAGTAGTGTGGGAGATCCCCAAGTGGGAAGGAACCCTCCCTAATTTCCTAGAGTAGGCGGGCAGGTAGCCTGAGGGGGAAAAGACTGTTATGGCTTGCCGTGTCATAGGGGCACAGGGGGGCCCTCTTGCTGTTGTCCTGACAAGTGCCATGGTGCACAAGGATTCATGGGATACTGGCCATTCGTACATGCGATGCCCTGATATGAACATACATGTATGAGGTGTTACATTGCCATGGTTGGCACCCTACGTACCGTAATGATGATCGGCATAGGCCTAAGGTGGGCAAGATGTGTTTATGATGTGTGACCAGCTACGAGTGTTTACTATGGTGCGCTGCTGATTATGTTTATGCATAATGTGTAATGCTGAGTACAGTTCCTACCAGTAGCTACTGGGTTGTGCTAACTGATGCTTATGACAGTGGCCCGATTGGCCTGATGATTTATGTAATCCCTGTGAAGTCATGACGAGTGCCTGGTGGCACAGTGTAATATATGTGATTGTGATCTAATGTGTTTTTATGGATAATACAAAGGATATTTTTAGATAACCTTGTGTGGAGGTTCTTTTGTGGTGTGACTAGTGTGTCACTGCTGTGTGAGTGTATTGCGCAAACGCTTTACTCATAGCCTCTGGGATAAGCCTGACTGCTCTGCCAAGCTACCAAGGGGTTATCTTGGGGGTGTAACTCCCTTGCCCTGACTAGAGTGGTGGGTTCTGCCTGGCATAGGTGTATACCCTGGCCAACCAGAAACCCCATTTCTAACAGGATGCAATAACATCTCAGAGAGAAACCAAAAAACTGGTCGGGTGACACACCATGGGATTCATGGATACTTATTTTACATGTTCTCCTTTAGAGAGCCCCTACTTTTTCATCCACTTAAATACCTTTCTGCACATATTTCTATATGACTGACTGCAGCCAGCAGCTGTAGGTGCTTCCCGAAGTCTGGTTAGAGCATTTTCTTCCAACGTTGATGCCACATGCAGTGCAAGACACTTGGCCAGCAAACACTTTACAGGGCCTAAAGTTGTTGCAGTGTACAATTTGCACATTAAATTAACTGTTGAACATATTAATGCAGTAAGATATAGGGCCATTTTTAATGTCTTTATTGTTTCAAGACTATATGTTCCCACTGCTTCATAAACCTTGTTTTCTCACTCAATTTATTTGCTTTCAACTGCACCATTTCCCAATCTTTTTTCAATTTCTTCTCGGGAGGAAGATCCACCCTGCACTCCATGTTTGTCCATTAAGCTTGTTGGCTTTGCTCGCTACATAAAAAGCAATTCCCAACTTTTATGCACACCACTTTAAAATGTCACCGCCGCCACTTGTTTAGTACACATGTAAGAGGGTTTAGGTTTCTAAAACTGAGATGTATTTTGCTAAAGTTGCAATATGTGTATTAAGGCCTTATTATTCTCTTGATTTATTGAATGCTAGTGTAGTCAGTGAGGCAGTGTGAAATATGGATACAAAACATAATAAGATCGATATCTAAACCTAAGTTCCAACTGTACATATTAATTATTGTTAGTGTATACAGTGTGGGTTAGGGGGGTCGATGATCATTGCATTTAAGTTGGTCTAACATGGTGTCTTAGCTGGTGGAAGACTATTGGCAGTTTGTTTTGATGTTTACTTTGTTCAGTAATAACCTGGGTTTCTGCTTCTGCCCATGTATTTAATTCCTGCTTCCATTGTCTCAGAACAGGAGGAGAGTTCGACTTCCCATTTTGTGGATCACTGTTTTGCTTAACACAAACACAGAGTCAATTAATTTACTTGTATTTTTGTTTTTCTTTGTCCAAGGGTTCAAACCCAATAAGTAGGTCTCGTGGTCCTTTCTAATTTCATATTGCTTAGCTTTTCAGTTGTTTGCATGACCTGTTCTCAAAGTGGGTGATTTTGGTACAGCACAGAACGCATAGACCAAATCGACTTGGTTCTCGGAGGATGTAGGGCATTCGTCGCTTTCATACAACTTATGGGGGAATATAATCAAGAGATATATTGCCACGTTTTCGTTACATAGCGCCGAAAAAGCGGCGATTTTATTATCTCAATATTAGCAAGGCGTCGCTAACATGCATTAGGGCATGTTAGCGGCCGAATCTGCAACGCATCTCATGACAGTGATAGATATCGCTAATGAGATGCAAAGCAGGCGTTCCTTCCTTGGTCATGTGAAATGATTGCAAATCCAACATCGCGGTATTAAGAACGCTGCCCCTGAACAGCGAAGCGATGACAAAAGGTGCGCTAAGCCCCCATTATCGCATGATTCTAACGCCTGAATAAAACCTGACTTAGCATTATTGCCCATGGGAGGTGGATTGTATGGTTAAGTACACGCTCCCCTATTACCAAGCTTGTCATTAGCGCTGTGAAATCATCGCTGGATTTCACATGCTAATGATCATTATCGCAGTCTATCGCTGGATTTTACTTCGCCTGTTGGCAAAGCGTTGCTAATACGCCACTAACACGGCGATGTAATTCAGCGATAGAAGGCGATAATGAAAAACGCGCTAAGCGCGATTTGCGATATTTATTGTGTGTTCTTGATAATATGGCCCATGGAGTCTTAGGGAGTATATTTGAAATTAGATCTATACGATGCAAGCTATTATGCTAAATTAGTTTAAAGCTGGCATGAATATTTACAATGTTAAAACAGAAAACTAGTTTGAAATCAATTTGCTCCATGTCTTGCCTCAAGGCAATGCTTGAGTTTCGAGTAAATGTTTTAACAAGAACAGTAAAAGTTTTGCCAAATGGATTTGCCCTGTGTATTTTACACTAATGATGTTTGACCAGAGATATTTACGTATGTAGGTCATGAGGTAAATAGACAAGTTTGCAGCTTATTACATGTGTGTGCTCCTGGTTTCACATCATAAGAGCTGACAGTAGAGTGGTGCGAACTAATGTAACAAGCATTGGCACCTATTGATTTAGTAAATGGTTTTTAGCTATGCTATAAAACATGTTGGTGCTGAAACAGCATAGCTAAAAACGGTTGCCAAAGTCAACATATCCCAAAGGCAAGAGCTTTTCAAGACCTATTGAAAGTGTCTAGTAAAGCTGAATTTGCAGAGTGACTGTGTTTTCTGAAAGCCTGCAGAGACACCACATATATGAGTTCTGTGCTTTTTTACATGTACTAATGTATATGCTGCAATAGCAATGCGACAGGGTGTGCCACCGCAGACCAGCCCACAAGTGGTATACCCTGGATTTGAGGATGGAGGTGCTGTTTTAAGCTTTTGGGGAACAGTAATTACAGTTTCAAGGTATAGGGCTACTTTGAAACTTGTCTGAAACAAACGTGTATGCGAGCAGTCACGAGATTTTTTTAAAGAACTAAAAACAAAAAACCCATTCATTTCTAGAAGATAAAACTAAAAACATATAATTTTTGAATAATAGTAAAATCAGAATTGGCAACTCACGGTGGGGGCGTGGCGTGGTGCCCAGCGGACATGGCGGTGCTTCCGTGAGGCTCCCGGTCTGGGGCGGAGACAACGCGTCCTTCTCTTCTTTGGCGCGGCACTTTTCCGATGTGAGGCCGTGGGAGCAGCTCCGCAAATCGGCAGGGACACTTTCGGCAACTCTTGCTTCGCCCTTTTGCTGCCACATGCAGGTAACACAACAACACGCACCCGCGCGGCCGCCATTTTATATCCCTGGACTTTGCCGCAAATGTCTCTCACATATACAATCTCGCCAGGACTGCCTTCACGCCTGAACCCAATGTTAGTGCGTTTAAAAGAGAGTCTTACAGGTCGCACTCTGAACCCTCCAATGTTATCTGGGCAACATTAAGGAAATTACCTATTTTAAAAAAATGCATGTATGACCGCCATTTTAAGGATCTGTCACTTCCTCAAAGCAACGTGGAATTGTTAGTGAGCCACAAGCTGTTGCTCTTATTGAATAAATAATTCAGTGGTTAAGCTCATCTTCAGAAATCTTCTTATGCTGTTGGCAGTATGTGTGTGCTCTATTGCTAAATTATATTTCTTCTCTTAATAGAGGAGCTGCGACCTAGTTTTACCTCACCTTTACCTAGCGACTGGGGTGCTGTGGCTGCAGTCATTACCTCACACCTTAGAAAATATTTTTCAGCACAATTAAGTGGCGCACCAATTTGAATACACCAGTCTACGCGGCCTTACAGACTTTATTCTCTCTAATTGACTGTGTTTCTGTTCCTTGGCTTGGTTTTATGACGCTGTGCAGTACTTCCCCTGATGTTCTTCAGATGTTGATCTGTGGGACTGACTAATTCAGCTTTTAACATTTAGAGGCACCCACTATTTTTTGGTTTGTTACATCCCCTATTTTTAGGGTGATGTCCTGTCATTTTGCATAATTCCTTAGCTGCGTCTAATATCTCACAATTTTCTTTGCAGTTAGTGCCTACCCTCAGGTCACAATTTTTTACAATTTCATCGGAAGGACAAAAGGCGCCCTCTCCGCTAGCTCAAAACCCAAACGCATCTTCATCAAAAACTCCAAAGTCTTCTCGGAACTTTCTAAGTTGCATAGTCTAGGGTTTCCTGCAGCAGACCAGAGTGACACAGGAATGGAGCCCACGTAGTTACCAACTGGGAAGACAAATGTGAAACGCTTAAAAAAAGATCCCCCTACGCCTCTTAAACCACCTTCTTCAGTCTCAATGGAACTACTGTTACAGGAAATAAGGGCTCTTAGACCGTTGTGGAGGAGGCTAACTCCAAACTGCAAATCCTATCTAATAATTGGTCGCAGCTGGATGCTAGGCTTACAACTGTGGAACAAAATGTCTCTTCTTTCCAGGATACTTCCAAGTGTGTTTTTTCCTTAAACTCTCAAGTATCAGCCCTACAGAAACAAATTGAGGACCTTGAAAATCGAAATAGGCGGAACAACCTACGTATTTACAACTTGGCGGAGGGGCTTGAAGGAACTGACCCAATCGCTTTTTTTAAGTCTTTCCTTCTCAAGATACTCCATCTTCCAGAGGGCACTACCCTGAATATACAACGGGCCCACAGATTAGGTCGGATTGCCACTTCCGTGTCATCTTCACAGAGACCGAGAGGAGTCATCCTATACTTTTTGGAATACACAGATTTACTCAAAGTTCTATCTGCGGCCAAGTCTCTCCAAAAGATCTCCTGGTCTGGCGCCACGTTATTTTTCGCACAGGACTATTCTAGAGCTACTGCGTCACGCCGTAAGGCCTTCCTTGACATGAGATCTGCTCTTCGGTCCATGGGTGCCAGATATGGTCTATTCCACCCTTGCGTGTTTAAGGTAACCTACAACAACAAGACTACTTCATATGATGATCCCATACGTCTGCAGAGCTTCATCAATGCACATAAGACAGATCTTATGTGGAAATGTGGATTTTCCTGATCAGTTATGTCCCCTATCTTGGACCCCAACGGTTCTATATGCATGTTACAAGTACATGTATGTTCCCTCCAGTTCCAGTTTCTAAGACGCAAACATATGTGTGTCTACCGTCGACATGTCCTCTGTCAGATCCGCCATCAATGGGCTGGATATTCGATTCCTAAGTATGAAAGGCCACCGACTTTATATGGCTAAGTTACTCCATTTTTACAGTTCAGGCAAGTAGGCCCGATTCTGTCCTCAAAGCCTTTCCCTGCTCTCTGTCTCTGACAGCTTCAGCTTGAGCTCGCATCTGTATCCATGAACTTTGTCCTACTCCCTGTGCAGCTAACGGTGCCTGCCTCGGCCAGTTTTCGCCTGCCTGCCAAGAAGCTGTATTTCACCTTCGAATTATCTATTTTGCTCTTCAGCCGATGCATTCCTGTCTAGTGATTTAGGTAAACATTTCCTTTAGCTCACAAGCAAAGGACTCAGCCTTTCCGTCCTCCTGCAAGTGATTCA
The DNA here is from genome assembly GCF_964204655.1 of Triturus cristatus. Classification (NCBI taxonomy): domain Eukaryota; kingdom Metazoa; phylum Chordata; class Amphibia; order Caudata; family Salamandridae; genus Triturus; species Triturus cristatus. The sequence continues at coordinate 132,848,117 of NC_140590.1, read as the reverse complement.
TAGCCCTGCTGCCATGGAAAGTTTTCTGCCCCTCGCATCTCATATAGACACTTAGACGTTTGTGCACGCACACAGTCAGTATAGACTAGATTCTGTCCGAGAGTCCTTCCTTGTGGATAACATAGTTCTTTAAACATAGGATGTTAGATATGATTTGGGATTAGGTTGACTTGACCCCCCAGACTTCTCGTCTCCACATGTAGAGCTAAATGTCAAGTCCCTTCACCCCCTAGTTGCACGTCACTCACACGTCATGCTGCTGCGCGCGCATCTATGCCAAGTATTATCTTATAGATCCACCTATGTCTGATAATCCTAACCAATCATGTTTCTTTTATTCCTTATTACGCCTAGTTTCGATTACGTACCTGTTATGTCACTTTTCTTATCAAATGTTACGCCTTCTACATTCGTTTCATTGTAATGTACTTATTATAAAAATGCATGTCTGTCAATAAAGTATTGTACTTCACTTCCTGAACCCTCGTGGTGACGGAACCTGAAGGCCGCGACTCGAGTCGGCCATTTTTGATGGAATAAAGCCCATTTAGAAAACCTCTTATACCACGGATTCTGCCTCTTGTTATTTTGAGCTATTTTACTTTATTTTAAGATTCCGTATGAAATTCAGTCCGGTAAAGAAGATTTTATTTACCACATAATGGCGCCCGAATAGGGACACTTTCTCATCTCACGCGCCGGCGGTGCGTTGCAGGCCCGGTCTCCTGCCACAACTGGACGGACCATAAACGCGTACCAGCAGGATTTCCTGTAAGCTCCCTCCGGTCAAGCGGGGGCGACTGAGGCTGCGATCAACCCAGACGAGGCGGTGAGAAGTGCGAAGTATCCCGACCAGAGCCTAGCTGAGAGAGCAAGATCCGAGGTATACAGAGGCCCACCAGGTTTCTCGAAATCCCGATGTCCAGAGGGTCCGCTGTCCGCAGTCATCGAGTCCTGTCCATTCTCTGAGGCCTTCCGTTTCAAGGAGCTACTCGGTGAGTACCATCGCCGGGGAGGCGTGTTGACGCGCACATAGGTTGTGCCGGTCAAGACGGATTTGGGTACACAAATCCGGTCTGCACTGTTTAGCAGTGTATATGTACTGTTTAGCAGTATATCAAGTATTCCGAAGTATTCAGTTACTGTCAAGAATTCAGCGTGGTGATTAGTTAGGCAGACTGTCATCATTGTCGGTCATTGTTAAAATATTTAATGTTCAATATTTAAAGTGTTTAAATGTCTTGCATATTGTGGTATGAATGATTGTTCATTGTTCACTGTTCATTATTGTGTTTTTTCGTATTAAGTAAGTTCAAGAGTAAGTATCAGATCAGTTGTCAATATGCCGCTTTTCTCGAAGTTAAGACAGATTACTACCAGAAAAGGGGTGCTTGAAGAAGCAGTTCCTATTCCTCCTAGGGACACTCCAGGGCATTTTATGTACCATAAGCATGGCTTAGATGCCATATTGTTTCTTGATCTATGGGTAGATTATACCAAGGGATTGCCGGAAAGTCAAAGGTGGCCCGCAGCGGGAACCTGGGATGCAGAGTGCATCATGAAAGTAGAGGAAGAGTTATGGAAAAGAAAGGTCAGACAGTCACAGAAAGACGCTGTTGAGTTATGGCGTAAAGAATCTCATAGACGTACAGAAAAAGCACGTAGACAAGAAGAGAGGAGTAAAGAAAGTTCAAATAAAGTTCAAGAAAATCTATTAATTGAGGAAGGTATCCGAGTGAAATCAGAACAAGTAAATAGACAAAGAAATGCTCTTATGAATGGTATGTATCCCCTTCTAGCCGAAGGACTACCTAAGGCTGCTCCAGAGATGCCAAAAGACTTGCCACCCCCATTATTTCCAATTAAGGTACATCCAAAAGGGCATCCCAGAACCGCAGAAGATGTTTTTCTTTCCTCATATCTAGACGATGCAGCTCCCGAGTATGCTAACGCCGCACCACATAGACCGTCTGGTGTAGGGGTTCAACGTCAGGATCAGGTATCTGTCCCCGTGCAACAGCAAGTCCCGACACAAGCGTCAGCAAGCACATCTGTTTCCGCATCTGTCTCCGCAGTCGATTCTACAGGGGTGTCGACGCCCATAGTTGCTGTGTCACGTTCAACGAACCCATTCACACCCGACGCCCCAGATGGGGCCACGGGAGGTGCTAGCAGTACCTTTACACCACCCAGAATAAATAAACTTGTTTTTCAAGAGTCAGCGCATTCTCGTACACCTAAATTCGTAAGTGAACGTACGCTTAAAGAACTCCTTGTAAATTGTAGATATGACCCGGTGGTTGGTAAAGAGGATGAAATGGTCCTGGCATCATTACGTATCAGGCGAGCCGCAGAGTATTTAGCGAGGTTACCAGGGATGATTACGCATCTAGATAACATATATCATTTTGTTCAAACAGGACGAGATCCAGGATGTATTAACAGAGCTATGGAATTCCAGAAAGTAGAGATACAGGGGGAACTGTTACGTTTCCTCATAAACTGTGTGATCAGAAATCAAGACCGCCCGGGGGTAGACCCGAATGCAATGCTTATTCTTACAAGATGGAGTCAGAATATATCAGAAGGGAGACACGATAAGCAAAATTGTATAATAGCCATGTGCCGAAAAATCCGTAAAGAAATAGAGCGTATTCATGAAGAGAGATTGGGAACAGACGAGTTTGAGCAAGATGAAGTGTCCGAATCAGGGAATTCCGCAAGACAGTCAGAGACCATAGCCTATGTAGGCAGAGGAAGATCCTGTGATAATGCTAGATGTTTTTCTGATCCCATACACTCAGTATGCCCAAATAATAGCAGAACGTATCCGACGCCTGTAATAAATCTGAAGTCTCCTGAACATTCGTTTCAAGCCGCAGATAAAATACTACGAGAACGAAGGGGTTACCACCTCCTCGATTCCATGGATGAGCAAGAATTAGCCAGATCAGCCGTTCACTGGATTGACAGTCCTGAAAAATACGGTGATGAGACCGTAGCACACACGTTTTTTAATCTCAGTACAGATGAACAACGTTTAGCTGGAATATATATGATTCAGCAACTCCTCATATTATATAAGAGCCAACATGCTGACCCTGGTCCTTTACCTGATATATTAACGGAACTACTCACGAACAGATGGAGAGGTTCTAGTAACAAGCTAATTAAAGAGATATTAGTGTCACGTAAGCAGTATGTCCTTTTTGTAAGTCCGGATTCTCTCTCGCTGCCCCGCAGAGAAAGAGCGCCGTACTATATGGATAGACAAAATCCCCTACGAGAAGTGCACCCAATAAAAGGCGAAGACAATGAGTTTCACCGTGTATTTGTTTACACACCCATATCAAAAATGGAATTATTAGAAATGAAAAAAGTAGTACCTAGTCATGACAAAGACCCAGCGGGTTTCCACCGAGAAATTAAAGACATGTTACTGATGGGAGAGTACACCTTTCCTGATATTATGACGATATTAAAGGTGCTTTTGCCTGCTGGCATTTATGAAAAACTGAAAGAAAAAGAGTGGGAAGTGGGTGACCAAAAGATAGACTGGACAGCATTAGCAGAGGAAGAAAGGGGCCGAACTGCAGGTTCAGGGCTCGGGGATAAAGTTAAACTGTTACCAGGTTTACTAGTACAGGTACTGCCACGTTTATTAACTACAAAAAAGGAAGATTGGGGTGCAATCACAGCCTGCAAACAAAAGCAAGATGAAGACACAAGCGATTATTATGCTCGATTTGAAAAATGTTTTGGTATAAATAGTGGTATAAAAGCAAGTAGTGACTCATATCCACATTTATTTGTGACAAAATTAGTGGAAAATGCATTGCCTCCAGTAAAGAATAGAATATTGAAATTCGAGAGTACCTGGCAAAGTAACACTCCGTCGCAAATGCTACAAATGTTACAGTATCATCACAATAGAATTAGGGATGAACAAGAACACGAGCATAGACGCATGAAGGATACAAAAATGAAAATGCTAGTTTCTCAGACAGTACCAGCAGATGGTCACAAAAAGGGTGTGACACATTCTGGTGATTCTGCAGTTCCTGTAAAGGGAACCTGCAATTACTGTAAACAACTGGGCCATTATGTACACGATTGTCCAGTCCTGAAACGTAATATAGCTACAGGTATTGCAAAGGAGAGACCACGATTAGTTAGACAAGATCAGAATGAACAAGGAGCTATGCAGCATGGACAGTCCATGCCAGTTCAACAACAGTCCATGCCAGCCTCACAGCAACCCATACAGTTTGTGCCAGCTGCACCACCGTTGCCTGCTACTGCCACACAAACCACAACACGACAAATGTATCAGACTGCACAGTATGAATATCCTGAGTATCAGCGTTACGCATGAACAAGCCTAGAGAGGGAAGTTGACTTACCGCTTATCGAGATTCCTGTAGATCAAGAAGGACCTTATGTACATAGTGAATTATTAGGTCAAGATAGAAAATTCTTACTCGATACAGGGGCAAGTCGAACAACCATAAAACGTAGTGAAGTTCCAGGGGCACCCCTCTCAGGCTCTCAAAATGTTTCCCTTGGTTTTTCAGGAAAACCTATTGTTAATGAAGTATCACAGCCTCTACCACTTACGATAGGACCTTTGACACGAACTACAGATTTATTGCTTACTAAATCATGCCCAGAAAATCTGTTAGGAATTAAAACTCTGAAAGCACTAGGAGCCATAATATGTTGTTCTCCGGAAGGAGTAAGGTTGTTTTTGCGTGATTTTAAAGGTCACTATGTGTCTAGAGACATGGATCCCCGACTACAGACTTTACCAGTACATCTATGGGCACAAGGCCCTACGGATGTTGGCTGCATGAACATTACACCCTATCGAGTCACACTGAAAGCAGGAGTGGTACTACCACGAATGCGACAATACAAGTTACCGCATGATGCTGTAGTGGCTTTGCTGAAAATCATTGATGAGCTGATTGTCCAGGGAGTAGTTGTAGAAACAGACTCCAATGTATGTAATTCACCGATAATTCCGATTCTTAAACGAACTGATCCTACTGCCCCACCAGTGTACCGATTGGTTATTGATTTGCGTGAACTAAACAAGTGCATTGTACCACAATTCCCTGTGGTCCCTGATATATCATCATTGTTGACAGCAATTGATTCCGAAGCAACATTCTTTACTGTAATCGATCTCAAGAATGCCTTTTTCAGCGTCCCAATAGATCCGGAAAGCCAATACTTGTTCGGATTCAGTTTAAATGGGCGCAGCTTTAAATTCTCACGCGCTCCCCAAGGATTCACAGAAAGCCCCAGCATCTACAGCCAAGCACTGAAACGAGAACTTGACAGTATCCACATGCCAGTCAATACTGCACTGCTTCAATATGTCGATGATCTGCTGATCACAGCGAGAAGCGAGCCAGAATGTGAAAAAGCTTCTCTGACAGTTTTACATTTCCTAGCCGACAAGGGGCACAAGGTGTCTCCTTCTAAGCTGCAATTCTGTGTCCAGCGAGTTATTTATCTTGGTCACTCGCTGTCCAAGGAGGGAAGGCAGCTTACACCAGATCGCATCCAGTTAATTGCTAACATGTCAATACCCCAGACACAAAAGGAGGTGCGAGCTTTCATAGGCCTCACTTCATATTGTAGGCAGTGGATCCCTCAGTACGCATTTCTAGCAAAACCACTCATTCAGTTAACCACACAGGAGGCAGCCACATCGACTGTTCTCCCTTGGACTCAGGAACATACACAAGCTTTTGAAAGCCTAAAGGAAGCTTTATGTCAAGCACCTGTTTTAGCAACACCATGTTATAGCAAACATTTTACACTCTTTGTCACAGAACGCGAAGGTACTGCCTTGTCAGTACTCACTCAGGATCAAGCAGGATCACGCAAGCCATGTGCTTATTTTTCCAGTACATTAGATCCCGTAGCTCAGGCTTTGCCTGCATGCCTGAAATCAGTGGCAGCGACAGCTTTAGCAATCAGACAAAGCGATGCCATAGTGTTAGGACATCCATTGACAGTACAAGTACCACATGCAGTAGAGGTTCTTGTGAACCGAACACAAACACAACACTTGACCATAGCAAGACTTACCGGTTATGAACTGACATTGTTTCAACCACACATAGAGATCCGACGGTGTAATACATTGAATCCTGCTACACTATTACCTGTAATTGGAACAGACCCACTAGCTCATGATTGTGTTGAAATCATTGAAATAAAGACGAAACCTAGACAAGACTTGACAGACGTTCCATTGTTAGATCCAGACCTGACGTTGTATGTAGACGGATCGTGCATGAGAACAAGTACAGGAGATTTAGTGGCCGCGTATGCAGTCACAACAGACACTAAAGTTATTGAGACAAATTGTATAGATACTTTGTCAGCCCAAGCAGCAGAACTTATTGCTCTAACGCAAGCCTGTATTCAAGCCACAAATAAGAAAGTTAATGTATACACTGACTCACGTTATGCATTCGGAGTTGTACACGACTTCGGCGTGCTGTGGCGAGAGAGAGGTTATTTAACCTCCCATGGTGCCCACATTCAGCACGGACCCCTCATTCATGCCTTGTTAGACGCAATACATCTACCCACTGCTATATCGATTATGAAATGTAAAGCACACACGAAGGTTACTGATATCATTTCTCAAGGCAATGATTTAGCTGACAGAACAGCTAAACAGACTGCTCAGAATCGCACATTAGACATGACAAAGCCAATAGTTCAGACACCAACACAGTGTATGACAATTAAGGATCCCGCACTTGACGTAATTGACATACAGACACATGCCACAGCAGAAGAAATAAAGAAGTGGACTGAACTAGGAGGGATCCAGACAGATCAAGGATGGATGACGAAGGAGAAATCTGTATGGTTTCTCCCTGATTCCATGGTTCAAGCCATTATAGCTACAGTTCACAGTCCAGCACATTTAGGAGAGAAGGCTATGCTAGACAGCATTCAGCACATTTGGTTCAACAAACATTTACGAGCAGCAGCTAAACAAAAAGTTCGTACCTGTATGATATGTTGTCAGTTTAATCCAGGAAAGAGTGTTCCCGTAGAGCAGGGTGGATTTCAGCCTCCTGACCATCCTTTTGAAGTCCTCCAGATGGATTATATTCAGATGGAACGTTGTCGAGGATTCAAATATGTTCTCGTAGTTGTCTGCGCTCTCTCCCGTTGGACAGAGGCGTATCCCGTATCAGATTACACTGCCCCGACTACTGCCAAGCAGCTAGTTCGAGAATTCTTCCCACGGTACGGTTTACCACGTGTTGTATATTCAGATAACGGCCAGCCTTTCTCATCCGAATTAATGAAACATGTCTCACTTTTGTTGGGATATCAGTGGAAATTCCACTGTGTCCGACACCCCGAGGCAGCAGGTCTCGTGGAACGACATAATCAACTTTTAAAAATCAGATTGTCTAAAATATGTCAGGAAAAAGGTGTGGACTGGATAGTAGCCTTACCAGTTGCGCTATTTTACATGAGAATGGTAGCACACTCTCGAACAGGGCTATCCCCTTATGAGGTGATCTTTGGTAGACCACCGAATATGTGGGGGACGCCTATACCCCGTAAAATAACTGATGTTGACTGTAATATGCTGACAGATTACCTGGCTTCCTTGATGTCTGCACTACAATCTTGTCGTTCACAGGTAGTCGCAGCTTTTCCCGACAACACCGAGGTGAAACCTCATGATGTAATTCCCGGCGATTATGTTCTCGTCAGGAATTTCGATCGGAAAACCCAACTGGAGCCAAGGTGGAGGCTTCCTAAGTTGGTCCTGCTGACGACCAGAACAGCTGTGAAGATCGAAGGGAGAAAAGGCTGGGTGCATTCCAGCCATATCAAGAAATTTCATGGACTTCCTCCTGACACAAACAGTACTCCCCGTGTGTCTTCCCCCATTGACTCAAAGCTACCCTTGGCTGAGGCCAGTAGCACCGAATTCTATAAGCAGAAACTCAGGTCCAGATCCAAACTGTCGGACGATTTGATTGTTTAAGTCCTCTCCAAGGTGAAGCGGTTGAATCTGTCCCGACATGTATCCCTTAGGTCTGAATGATGTAGAGTCCAGAATCATAATGAAACGACATGCTTATTGTAAATTACTGCGTAGCCACTGTATTGTGACTTTATTAATTTTGTTTTCCTTGAGTTTTTTAATAGTTACTGCAAGTATATTGTTGCATATGTATTATCCTGTTTCTAAACGTGCTTTCAATATAACTGATGAACATTCTTTTAGTGACCTACCCCCACATGAGTTGTCCTATAGACTTGCGCTGCGCAACAACACCTTCATTAGTATGTTACATCATTCCCATCAGACTAGTAATGCCACCAATTGTTGGGTGTGTGGCCGACTCCCTCCCTATCAGAATAACAAAGGAGTTCTGCCTTTCTTTCCACATCCGTTCACACACAATGGCTCCTGTGGAGCATGGTTTAGTTTATTAAATTCCATAGACCCAGACACAGCAGTTTATCAACAACATTGGATATGGGGAAATCTGAATCTAGTTTTATTCAAAGTCTGTCACCCTAATAAGGAGGGTCACCCCAGTAGAACAGGAACTGATTTAGAAAATGAAGTGTATAAATTAGGTAATTTTACGCCTAATCTTATGATTTTGAATGTCAAAACCGAAGTTGAACTAATTCTGCCCACTATGTCAGTATTTCCAGTTAAGGGTGAATTATGTGTAAGAAAAGTTGGTTCCATACACATGGGCCATAGCCAATGCGTTACTACAGTAGAATATAGTGATCAAGGTAAATCTTCATTTAGAGCTTCTCGCCATTCTTACTTTATATGTGGTCAGACTGCATATATGCGTCTGCCTCTAGATTGGGATGGTACCTGTTACATAGCATTCCTTCTGCCACCTGTTTTCCTAGCTCCCCCTGATTATTATCGAAATGTTCATTTAGTACACAAAAGAGAGCGTAGAGATCTCCCAGTTGTCGATTATACTGAGACGGCATGGGACAAGTATGTAGATTTCAATAAAGGTATCTTTCCCTATATAGGTACCATATCAAATAGTAAGCTGATACGCAGACTCACCAAGACTCTTGAAGCTGTAGTAAACGAGACTATAGCGGCCCTAGGCAATCTGACAGAGGAACAATCAGTGATGAGAATTGTTGTTCTCCAGAATCGTCTTGTCCTTGACGTCATCCTGGCCGATAGGGGCGGAGCTTGCAGGGTCATCGGATCCAGCTGCTGCATATTCATACCAGAAAATTCGCCATCTGTATATAAAGCTATAACACGCCTTCATAAGATTGTAAGCCAGATACACGAAAATCCAGGCACTTGGACGTGGTCCGGGTGGTTTTGGAGTGTGATATCAGCCTGGGGATGGAGAGTTCTATCCTTCCTAGGTATTGGCCTTCTTATGCTCTTCAGTTGTTGTTTATGCCTGCAATGTGGACCAGCGATTTGTGGTCTGTGTGCCACATCATGCATTCCATATCACAGTTCTCGTTCAAAATACCGGAAGAAGAAGGAAGAAGAAATGATGCTCCATGAGCAAATCGATGGAATGATGAAGATTGATATCTCTTGAAGGGCAAGTAGGGGACAAGGAGGGAATGTGGAAATGTGGATTTTCCTGATCAGTTATGTCCCCTATCTTGGACCCCAACGGTTCTATATGCATGTTACAAGTACATGTATGTTCCCTCCAGTTCCAGTTTCTAAGACGCAAACATATGTGTGTCTACCGTCAACATGTCCTCTGTCAGATCCGCCATCAATGGGCTGGATATTCGATTCCTAAGTATGAAAGGCCACCGACTTTATATGGCTAAGTTACTCCATTTTTACAGTTCAGGCAAGTAGGCCCGATTCTGTCCTCAAAGCCTTTCCCTGCTCTCTGTCTCTGACAGCTTCAGCTTGAGCTCGCATCTGTATCCATGAACTTTGTCCTACTCCCTGTGCAGCTAACGGTGCCTGCCTCGGCCAGTTTTCGCCTGCCTGCCAAGAAGCTGTATTTCACCTTCGAATTATCTATTTTGCTCTTCAGCCGATGCATTCCTGTCTAGTGATTTAGGTAAACATTTCCTTTAGCTCACAAGCAAAGGACTCAGCCTTTCCGTCCTCCTGCAAGTGATTCATAGCCCTGCTGCCATGGAAAGTTTTCTGCCCCTCGCATCTCATATAGACACTTAGACGTTTGTGCACGCACACAGTCAGTATAGACTAGATTCTGTCCGAGAGTCCTTCCTTGTGGATAACATAGTTCTTTAAACATAGGATGTTAGATATGATTTGGGATTAGGTTGACTTGACCCCCCAGACTTCTCGTCTCCACATGTAGAGCTAAATGTCAAGTCCCTTCACCCCCTAGTTGCACGTCACTCACACGTCATGCTGCTGCGCGCGCATCTATGCCAAGTATTATCTTATAGATCCACCTATGTCTGATAATCCTAACCAATCATGTTTCTTTTATTCCTTATTACGCCTAGTTTCGATTACGTACCTGTTATGTCACTTTTCTTATCAAATGTTACGCCTTCTACATTCGTTTCATTGTAATGTACTTATTATAAAAATGCATGTCTGTCAATAAAGTATTGTACTTCACTTCCTGAACCCTCGTGGTGACGGAACCTGAAGGCCGCGACTCGAGTCGGCCATTTTTGATGGAATAAAGCCCATTTAGAAAACCTCTTATACCACGGATTCTGCCTCTTGTTATTTTGAGCTATTTTACTTTATTTTAAGATTCCGTATGAAATTCAGTCCGGTAAAGAAGATTTTATTTACCACAGCATGGAACTTGATCCTATTGACCTTCACATTCAAATTACCCCTCTCTTATTAAGAACAGAATTTCGGTCGCCATGTGTTTTTACTTATCAACTTTCCATTTCTATTTACATTAGAGATGTTGTTAATTAACTTTGCAAGTTTTTGCTCCCTGATGTTTGCCTTTAGAATTTAAGTCAGAGATAATCTTGTTATTTCACTTCTCTCTGTTTTTTACAGTTGCGTCTATGTTTGACGTGTTCTCTCCACTCTCCAGCCCGGTCCTCGTTGGACGTTCCGTCTGCTCCATGTGGCATCACCCTCCCCCATCCTCTTTTTCCCTTAGTGTAGGTATGTTGTTCGTTTTGTCTTTTGTTTTTCGTTTTATCTTACCACTTCTTTCTTCTTTCGTTTTTGGTGTCTTTTACAACCTTTTTCAGTCTCCTCCTCGCTTCTATGCAATATCATTTATTACTCTATTTCACTTTTCTTGTTCCTGGTTTATCTACTTTCTTATCATTAACCTTCTTTCTCTCTCTTATATTCTCTCCGCTTTAGATTCATGGTTTCTGCTTTTTCTACTTTATATTTCTCTTTTATCTCAGCTTGTTACCTCTTTCCCATTATCTTTATTGTGTCTCATTAATCCATTGTGTTATTATAGCGAATCAGATTTAAGTCTTAAAGTATTGACTCATTTTGTTATTAATTGCTTATGTCTTTAAAAGTCATCTCATGGAACGTTAGGTGTTTGCATTCTCCTTTCAAAAGACAAAGGGTTGTCTCCCACTTAGCTAAATTAAATGTTGACTTGGCGTTTCTGCAAGAAACTTATTTAACAGAAAAAATGAAAAAAGGTTGGGTAGGGGATGTGTTCTTTTCTCCGGGGGATGGGAAACGAAATGGAGTAATGATACTTTGTCGCAAGACACTTCAATTTTCACTTCTGTCGCAAGAATCTGATAGTGATGGTAGATGGTTAAATGTTAAATTGCTGTTAAAAGATGTTCTGGTTTCTCTCTTTAATGTTTATGCCCCTACGTGTGGTGATTCCTCTTTTTGGTCTACGTTGGCCAAACAAATTTCACATTCCATGGAAGATAACTTCATATTGGCTGGCGACTGTAACCAGGTTTTTGATTCATTTGTTGACAGAAACTCTAAGCTCCCTTTTTTCCCTAATAAACCACATTAAACCTTTGTTCATACTATTAGTCAACACAAACTCCTATATGCTTGGCGTCTGTGTAACCCAACTACCAGAGAGTTTACTTTCTACTCCCCCACTCATCACACCCAATCCAGACTTGATTACATTTTTGTCTCCCACAACATATCTCAAACGCTCACTTTCGCAGAAATTGGCTCTATTTTAATTTCTGATCATGCTCCTGTTTTGATTGGTATTGATATTTTACCCAAATCTTCTGCCTCTAAACGATGGCGTTTCAATAATGCTCTTCTCTGAAATCCAGATTTCACTGTGTCTTTTATTAATTTCTTCAATGAATATTTTGACCTAAATTATACTGATCGCTTGCCATTCTCAATTATATGGGATGCCTATAAAGCTTCGGCTCGAGATTTCATAATTGGTTTTGTTGCCAAACAACGTAGAACTGCATGCACACATACTAAGAATCTTCTTCGACACATTAAGGAGTTAGAGCACTCCTATTATACTTCTCACTCACAAGACTGCTTAAAGGCTCTTATTAACACAAAATTGCAATTTAATAAAAAATCGACTGATGATGCTTCACTGTTTTTATTAAAATCTAGCTCGAGGTTCTATGGAGGCAAAAATAAAGCTGGCAAAATACTGGCTAACTACTTAAAGATTAGACAGAAAAAGTTGAATATAGAATCAATATACGACACTAACTCCAATTTACATTTTAAGGATGCTGATATTCTAAATGAATTTTCCCTTTTTTACAAATCCTTATATTCGTCCGAAACACAACCCACTCATTACTCTTTATCGTGCTTTTTCTCTAACATACCAAGACCCCACCTCTCTTCCCTGGATCTATCTTCTTTAAAATCAGACATCACACAACAGGAATTACTTTCTGCTCTTCAACTTCTTAAAAAAGATAAGGTTCCGGGTCCGGACGGCTGTACTGTTGAATTTTATCTGCATTTTTCTAAAATCCTTTTGCCTAAATTGTACTCCTTAACGAATTTCTTTAGTTCTCAAAATAAATCCTCTGGATCTTTTTCAGAGTCACATATCTGCCTTATCCCTAAGGAAGGCAAAGACTCTAAATTTTGTAAAAATTACAGGTCCATCTCCCTGGTAAACATTGACTATAACATTTTCTCAAAAGCATTAGCTATTAGATTGGATTCCTATCTACCAAATTTACTGGGAAGGGAGCAATCTGGCTTTGTCAAGGGACGTTTCATTACAGATAATACTTGACTTCTTTTTAACATTTTATCCAAATCCCCCCGCCTAAAATATTCCCTGGCAGCAATTGCATTGGATGCAGAAAAAGCGTTTGACAGAGTTGAGTGGACTTATTTGTTCCATACTCTAAAGTGGTTTGGTTTTGGCCCTAAATTTATCTCCTTGATTTCTCTTCTTTACTCCAACCCTCGTGCAGCAGTTTGTGCTAACGGTTTGATTTCCCCATTTTTTGACTTGGATAGAGGTGTTTGTCAAGGTTGTCCCTTATCTCCCTTCTTGTTTAATCTAGCTTTGGAAACTTTCCTCTCCAAATTGCGCCAGAATCTACACATACATGGCTTCCAAATGAATGATCACCATATCAAACTCGCAGCCTATGCCGATGATATTCTGCTCTTTATCGCCAATCCAAGCAACTCAATCCCTGCCTTTCTAGCTGAAGTCCAAACATATTCCCTTATTTCTGGATATAAGCTAAACAATGATAAATTTGAGATCCTGCCCTTAACTAAATATACATTTAAACCGGATTTTACCGCCTCAAATTTCACATGGAGTTCTAACCATATCAAATATTTAGGACTATACATTACACCCCGCATCTCAGATACAGTAACTTTATGTATGCACAAATGTACTCAAAAACTCTCGGACCTAACTGCCATATGGCATCCTCTTTATTTATCCTGGTGGGGTCGCTTAGACACCATTAAGATGATGCTATCTCCCATAGTTTTATATACCATATCTAATATACCAATTCCAATTCCGGTTAAATCACTTAACAAAATTAATTCAATTCTCTCCTCATTCCTATGGAACAACAAAAAACCCAGAATGTCTCTGAAGAGATTAATCTGCTCCAAGGATGAAGGCGGAGTTAATTTTCCAGACTTTCGTACGTATCAGAAAGCATTACTTCTACGCCAGGCATCTTCTTGGTTACTCGATCTCACGGATACTTCTCCTTTGTGGATCTCAATTGAACGCCTCTTTCTTTCTCCCTTTTCCTTTCAGGAGTATCTCTCTTTTTCACGCAAACCGTCAACTGTGTCTACCTCCATAATTAAATTCACCTCCAAACTCCTACAGCCACTAACTCTTCCTACATCGCACACTACAGACTCTTTTCTTGCATCAACTATTTGGAATAATCAAAATCTGCTCATTCATAATAAACCCTTTTATTGGAAGTCTTGGAGACAGAGAGGATTAATTTGGATTCACCAATTATTCTCCCAATCACTTTTCTTGCCCTTCGCCTCACTTAGCCAACTGTTTAACTTGCCCACTTCATTCACCACCAAATATAACTTATTAAGGGAAGCCGTGATGTCCACATATACTCACATATCAAACACACCTATTTCTTCCAGCACTCCTGACTCTATCTCACACTTGCATACCATGTTAAAAAATACACCTAAAGCCTCCACTATTTATGGATTTTTACGTGCTTCTGCCACCATTAGACAGAAATTTAAAGCAGAAATAGCGTGGGAGCATGATTTCCAGACCTCTTGGCCAATCTCTTTATGGAGGAATTTATGGATTAAAATACGCATATCATCTAGAGCAGCAAATACAATGCAAACACTTTTTTTTGTATATAACAGACGTTTATTATCACCGCATGTTTTAAGCAAACGTTTTTCAACTGTATCGGATGCGTGTTGGACATGCCTATCTCCAAATGCTGATTTATACCACATGCTGTTCTCCTGTGACTTTGTTTGTAATTTCTGGAAACAAGTATGGACTCAAATCAATTTTATTTTTGACGTCAATTTCCCCTTTTTTTTCACTAATGTCTTCTTGGGAAGTCTCTCACCTGTTTGGGAAAATATGACGTTTAATGTTAAAATTCTCGATCTATTATTAGCTGTTGCTTTTCAACAAATCACTACTAACTGGAAAGATTTTACACAAATTTCCTATAGAGCCTGATGGTACGCCATCTGCCACAATCACAGGTTAGATACTGCTTTTGTTTACCCCATTAATTAAACGAAAATTTGGATCCATGGTCACCTGTCACGATATTTCTTGATGCGAATGCCAAAAAATGTTCTCAATCACAACCCTCACTGCAAGAAGTTCTTAAACCCCTCTGATCCCCTTCCTTCGTTCCTACTTTCTCTTATAACTTATTGAATTTTAGATTACATATGTATTAGTTATTTTTGTTTTGTTTTACATATTGCCATTTATATGTCTGATTCGTCAATTCGCAAATATGTTCACCTTGGATATTTTGTTATGAGGCTCTTACTATGGATTTTCTATGGACACCTTTACAATTATCAATAAAAAAAATTCTGAACTAAAAAGAATTGGCAACTCACTGAGAAAGAAAAACAACCAAGGCAACCCTAACATTATCAACCGAATATGCAGGGATAAAAAAATAACATGCAGAGTGGAAGGAAGGAAGCATCCTGCCATGTTACGGGAAATTCAACAAAGGCACACGTGCACATCCGGACCTGGGAGTACGGCAATCACGTCCAATGCAAGCCTAAAGTACCACTTACATGTAATGGTGTCTCTCTGCCAATATAGGAAGTGTGAAAGGATCACTAGAAGAAAGGCGTTTTATACTGTATCTGAGCATGCCAAAAACCTTTGAGAGGATAAATGTCACACAACTCATCCCCCATATATTCCCAGATCTCTCTAAAGTGGATAAAATCCAACACATCCTCTCCCCTTTTGACCACAAAATGGGCTAAAGCATGCAGATTCCTCTACAATGTGCATAGACGTCTGCGCAGTGCACCTTTCTCTGCACCTTTGCAGCCCAAGTTCCTTAAATGCACATTTTTGCTGCTTGCACAAGTGACTGCATGTGTGCACAATTTGTCCTTTAAACATCCCTTTACTCCTGCACATACGATTTCATGCACACATGCACGCTTCACTGTATGTTTGCAACGTTCTCCGTTTATCTGCACTCTTCTCAGTTTCTGTGCACAACTCATTTGATATCTTTGGCTTTAAAGGTTTTCCTTTTCAAAGACCGGGTGTAGCGTCTCTTGCTTGTTTTTGCGAGAGAGCTGGAAAACCCACTCCTGTGGTCGAAAGGTGATTGTGATGTCATCAGGATGCAGTAATGTGAACATTTCTGTCAGCCTCACACAACAAAAGCTCGCCTACCACCCATTGGTCTTGTTTTTGTGAAACAGCAGGAAACTAAGAGGGTTTCTTTGCTTCTGTTTAAGCCATCTCAGCTGTGCTCTGCGCCAACGAGGAAATGCTTGCTTTTTGTGTCCTTTTTTAGGTCGAGCCTAGAGTCAGTGCGCATGCGCTGTTCTGCAAGGCATGCTGTATTTGGTATGAGGAGTTTGACCATGCCCACCACTTATAATTGATTCCTTCCTGTGTCTTTCAAACTTATTTTCTTTTGTGTGGTAAATGGTGCCATTTGTCCCTCCTTTAGATGTGTTTGTCACCCCCATGTCACCCCCATGTCAACTGGCCCTCTTACATGGGTCATTTAGCTTCAGGCAATTTCATACCTGCGGCGCACTCTTTTTTAACATGTGTTTTTGGACGGAACACCAGCGCTCATGTTTGCTGTGCGCTTTGTTTGAGCATAGAGTTCTTGAAGAGATTGGTGACGCTTTTCTTACTCACGCCATACCTTGTGTTTTACTAACACACCATCCTTCCCTGGTGGATTATTTTGTTGGTACTACTTTCTTTTGATCCTTAAAATAGCGGTTTTGCACGTCATTCTGCTCTAAAGACTCTGCGCCAAGGCGTGACAGAGCAGAGAGCCTGCAGGAAAACAACTTCCAGCAGACCTGCAGGCAGTCAAGTACGAGCTCTTCTGTAGTTCCGGCCTTCTTAAACATGTATGTCTTTTTTTACTTTGGTGAGTTGTTCAACATTATATTGTCGCCGTAGGGCAGTGCTGGAACAGAAATGCCTGACAGCAGGGGTGAATTCATTTTGCAGTATGCCGATTGTTGTTTACCTGGTAATAATAGATAATGCATTCTGTGGTTTTAAAACGCTTTAATTAACCGACCACAGGAAAGTTCAGGCTCTCCTTGCATGTCCCCTTCCCTCTCACCCTCCCTTTCTTTTAGCCTGTACATTTGTGCTCTGAGGCCTCTACATCACCCTCCCCATTTAATCTCTCCTCCCCCTGCAAGCTGTGTGTTTATTCGGCAGTGTGGTGAGCCACCCGGCCACTACCAAACAATGTGTTGCATGCACCTCCATGGCCGGGCGCGGACCAGGGAGTATATAATAAAGGGTGATGTCAGCGCACGTGGCTGACGGCACGGACCGAGTATCTGTGTGGATGTGCCTTGTATATGCTCTGCTGTACGGCCTAGGCCTGTGCACCCCTGCCCGGGGCCTGCGGTGTTACATTGGCGACGAGGCGGGATCAGACTCCACAAGCAACCACGTGGCTGACGCGTGGGCTGACCGTGTAAGCAAGCAAAGGGCTGAAGCACGGTGGGCGACGGGGGCATCCCACTGAGAGAGGAAGTGTGGGGTGTGAACCGAAGTGGCCATGCCTGATTCACCTGAAAGAACGGCTGCAGCGGGGGCGGCTGGAGGGCGGCCGAGCCACGCGGCCGGAAAAGCTCTCCAGGAATTTATTCAGCTGACAGACCCCGCAACAGCGGCATCGCGATGGAAGAAATTGCTGGGACAGTTGGAATACTACTTTGTTGCTACCCGAGAGACGGAAGACACGGTGAAGAGGTCGTTGATGCTACTAATGGGTGGCGATGAACTTAATGAGCTGTTCCAGGATATGCCTGATACCGGAGACAAGGGAGATTATGACAAAGCAGTGCAGGCCTTGAACCGGTAATATGATCCGCAAGTAAACCCCGATTTTGAACATTTCAAGTTACGCCAAGCCAAACAACGGGGGGAAGAGTCGATCAACATGTACTATGCAAGATTAAGAAAACTAGTCAGCACCTGTAGTGGGGTCGATCGAGCCTTCTAGACGAGGGCCCTACTGATCGCAGGATGCAAGTCACCGGAACTGCGTAAGCTGATTCTCCGCCAGCCGGGGATCAAGTTGGAAGTAATACTGGTACTGGGAAGGTCACATGAGCTGGGGGACACATGCGCAGGGGAAATGGAGATGGCACTTGTGAAGAAATCGTGTGGGAGTCAGCCCGTATATCCAACTCCAATCAAGGAAGAAAGGGTCGAGGCGCTGAAGAAGGCGTATGGCCGTGGGGCCGGAAATGGGGCCAAGGCGGAGGAGAGGCACGGCATGTGTGAGTGCCGAAACTGCGGCATGGGGGCACATGCTCCAAGAGTATGCCCTGCACAAGGGAGGCAGTGTCTGAATTGTAACAAATATGGGCATTTCGCTAAAGTATGCCAGAGGGGTAAATCACAGGGCGACAGCAGACCTCAGGAGTCGAGGCCCACCAAGTCAGCCAAGAAAGTGCAGGAAGAAGGAGAGGTGGACAGTAGGAGGCAGCACTCGTCAACGATGGAGGATGAAGAGGACGACGTGTTCGTGATTTCCCACATCTGAGGTGTGAACGGAAGTAAAATACAAAGACAGAGTCACGGCCACCCGGTTCTATGTTACCTGTGACCGAGCAGGGTCGTTATTAAGTTGTCACACCGCCGAAGATCTAGGACTAGTGACATTTGCGAAGCATATACATCAATCCCAGGCGGACCAAATCCTGGAGGAATTACCTGAGCTGTTCAGGGGACTTGGATGCCTGAAAGGAGTGGAGGTCCAACTCCACATCGACGAGTCAGTCCAGCCTGTAGCGCTTTGTCACCGGAGGGTGGCGTTCCATCTGAGACCCTTGGTGGAAGCAGAGTTAGATCGGTTGGAGAGGGAAGGAGTCATCGAAAAGGTGTCGGGACACACGCCGTGGGTGTCTCCCTTGGTGATAGCCCCCAAACCGAAGCAGCCAGGGGCCATCTGGCTGTGCGTGGATATGCGGATGCCGAACAAAGCCATTTGCCGTGAGAGGCACATCCCTCCAACTATAGATGAGATTGTGACTGACTTGAATGGGGCGCAGTGGTTCTCGAAGGATGACTTGAACTCGGGGTACCATCAACTGATGTTGGCAGAAGAAAGCAGGTACATCACAATGTTTTCCACCCATGTAGGACTGCGCCGTTTCAAGAGACTGACCTTTGGGGTGTACTCAGCGGCCGAGGTATTCCAAGAGGCGGTGAGAGAAGCACTGTCCGGTTTGGTGGGAGTTATCAATGTGAACGATGATATCCTGGTCTTCTCGAAGTCACTAGAGGAGCACCACGTGAGGCTGAGAGCCACTCTGAGGCGTCTGGTGGAACAAGGCCTCACGCTGCATCAAGCAAAGTGCGAATTCTATGCCACGGAAGTTGAATTTTTCAGATGCCAATTCTCGGGCAAAGGATTACAGGTGGATCCTTCCAAGGTAGAAGTCATTAGAACGGCGCCCATCCCTCAGATGCTGTCGGAAGTGAGAAGCTTCATGGGGATGGCCAACTACTGCCCCCGATTCATTCTGCGACTGGCTACCCTTTTGGAACCTTCGCGGCAACTAACAAAAAAAGACACTACCTAGCAGTGGACGGACAAGGAGGCCCAAGCATTTGCTGATGTGAAGAAAGCCCTACTCAAAGGGGCCACGGTGGCATACTTAAGGCCGGGAGCGGCCACGGAAGTGATAGTAGATGCCAGCCCCGTAGGGTTGGGAGCCGTACTTCTGCAGAAGTCTGAACAGAATGAATAGGTACCTATTGCCTATGCCAGTCGGTCACTCATGGCTGTGGAGTCCAGATACGCACAGATTGAGAGGGAAGCACTGGCCATCCGGTCGGCGTGCCAACATTTTCAGATATACCTCTGTGGGCACCGTTTCACCATTGTGACCGACCACAAACCGCTGGTACCCCTCTTTGTGGGAGCAGCACGAAGTGGACCACCGCGCATTGAAAGGTGGGCCGTCCAGATCCAGCAGTATCAGTTTGAGGTGGTCTACCGTCCAGGAGCAAGCAACCCCGCCGACTACCTGTCGAGGCATCCGCTGGCTCCGAGTAGAGCACAAGGGCCGGAGGTGGACGAGGGTGCTGAAATCTACGTGAGGCAGCTGCTGGAAGATGCTCGTCCACAAGCGTTGCTATTGGAAGACATCCGGAAGGCGTCGGCCGAAGATGAGTGCATACAAAGGGTGGGCTGTACGCTACAAGATCACCAATGGAAGTGGTTCCTTAGTGGGAATGAGCGTAGGTCAGCCGATGAGAAGGAATACTGGGAGAGCATGTGGAGGTGTCGAGGAGAGCTGAGCGCAGCAGGAAACTGAATAATCCTGCGGGGCTCGCGGATCATAATACCTGCCTGTAGGAGAGTAGGATCTGCTGTACCCCCACGTTTTGCTGGTGTTTCACTGTTTTTCGACCTTAGTCTGACTGTGGCCCTGCTAATCAGGACCCCAGCCTAGCTGCTTCCTCTCTAAAATGGTTTCCATGTACATTAGGTACATTTCTAATTGGATTCTGGAGTGCCTTATAAGCCCCTAGTATATGGTATACTATGTACCTAGGGCATAGGTACCTCAGAGACCTACCAGGGGCTGAAGCATGTATTATGCCACCCCTGGGAAGCACTCCAAAATGACACCACAGGTCTGCTACTGCAGCCTGGGTAAGGTGGTGCATGCACCCCTTACTGTGGTATAGGCTACCTATATCACTACCATTGCACACACATATAAAACCTATAAGTTACTAAGTCACTCCTATGGCAGGCCTTAACAATCCTGAAAGCAGAGTGCTTGGTTTTTATGTGAGAGGGTACCCCTGCATGAGCAGAGCCCCTCTGAAGTGTTCAGAGTACCTCCTCTGATGCTGTTTGTGGTGCAGTCTGACCATATACTCTTAAGTGCATTATAACCTTGCGGTAAATGCTAACTTTGGACTGGCTGCACGGAAACATGTTGTGTTTGGTGTCAAATGCTTTGGAATACTAGTCCCCCCCGCTAGTTCTGGCGGCGGGGGTTGCATTCCACCCTTCTAGAGGGAGAGACATGTTCACACTGGTCTAACCCGGTAAAGACTTTCTACAGCCCTGGCATCACAAAATGGATGCCACTGCCACAGACATGGGTCTGGCCTCTTGCTGCTGACCAAAACTTGGACAATAGGTTTCCTGTCCCAGGGAGGTGTAACCACCTCCCCAGTGAGGCAGATGTGTATTGGGGCTGGGCGGGAGCACTCTCTGGTGCTTTGAAGTCCTGCACTGGGGGGGACACTTGGTGTCCCTGTGCATAGTCCAGTTCAAACCGGTTACAGGGGCTACCTGCCCCTGCTCTGGAGCAAACCTGGACAAAGGAAATGGGTGTAACCACCCCTCTTTCCAAACCCTCCCATAGGTGGGTCCCTAGAGTATGTCCAACCCCCAAACTTAGTATAAGTATGGGAACCCAGTCCTTGCAACTTTAGATTACCCTGGACGAAGCTCTGCAACATATATCCTGGACCTTCGACGTTCTACTTTAACTAGAAGACTGAAGAAATCTCCCTTGGGGTCAAGGACTCCCCTGCTTGGCAGGCACCAAAGAATCAACTGTCCGGTCTGCAATTCTGAACCTCCTGCCAGACGCCGAAGTCTCTGCATCCTCAGAGGTGGATTTCCTGACTTCCCGAGGCTACCCTGAGTCCACAGCAAAGCTGAGGCCCGTGGCTAACATGGGTGACATGGAGCCGAGATCCCTGGACACCGTGATCTTTTGCTGATCCATCATCTTCCTGGTCTTCCTCGAAGTTGTGCTTTGGGCTCACGTAGTCCTAGCCTTGAGCACCTCCTGCGCCGAAGATTTCGGGCCTCCACTCCACGAGTGACCCATGGGCCAGTTTCCAGTGCGACCGCTCGAGGCTCCTTCGCGATCGCTAGCCCGTTGGCTAGTAGGTCCCCACGAAGGCAGCTCCTCTTCTGATTGGGCTTTCCTGGTTGCTCCAGACATGCCCCGACTTCCCCTCGCTGGGTGAGTCCCCCAGACCTTGCTGGTCTGCACCGACGTCCTTTCTCTGTTTCCAAGTGACTTGCCGTTGCCAAGGTTTCTTGGGACCAATCTGGTTGCCGACACCGCAGCACGCAACAGACTTCGTGGCACAGCTTGAATCCAGCTCCTGGTCATCATCGGCACCTCTGGGACCTCGTGGCTGAAGAGTCAAGACACCCATCAACTCACCTGAAGCACCCGACATCTGTGGGCATTGGACTATCGTGCCCTTGGTCACTGGTAAGTGACCCAGATTCTGTCCCCTCTGCTTTCGGGTTCCTTCCATCCTAGATCCGGGCTTGCATCTCTCCGGACACTTCTCCTCTTCACGGCAGCAGCACTTCCTGAGCAGCTTCCATTGAAAACAGCGACGCGACCCAACACCATTTGACACCTATGCACCCGGCTTCCCTGGGTGAGGTAACTTGAGTACTCCAGTGCACCTTTGGGTATTGGCCCTAGACACCTCTAAGTCCAAAAGGGTTCGCTCGTAGATATCCTCTAAGTGTCCTTAAACTCTAAATTTCCAACCGTGACTTTCCCCTTAGAAGTTAACAGCAATTCGCGGCTGTGTTCCCACACTGCACGCGTCCCTCGTCACTACCTTGGGTGGTTTCTTGTGGTCCAAGCACTTCTACAGGCTCTAGGCCATATGTCTAGCTCAGTCATGGTTCTTATCACTTTATTGGTATATGGTTTGGTACGCCCCTAGGGCCCAAAAGTGTATTTGTGCTATTACTGTTGAATACTGACTTGTAACTAACATACTTCGAACTCCAGTCTCATAAAGAGACCAGAGGGGTGTGTTTTATCTTAAATGCATATATTTTAAATATATACCTGGTGTGGTTGTCCTTTCATTTGATCATTAAAGAGATTATAGACTGGTAAAACAAGCTGCTTTACATTCCTTCAAGACTTAGCCTGAAGGCTGCTCTCCACAGCTACCACTAGGATAGCTTTCAATAAAGGTTGTATTTTACCTATCACCATAAGGGGCTGTTTGGACTGATACAAGGTGTCCACTATAACTAGTGGACAGCATATATCATGCCAACTTCTCACATTGGTGTGCAGCGTGTGGGATTCCAGCTTGCTATTGTTTTACCAGATAATCTCAATTGAATTGATAAACTGAAAACCACTAAAGGTACCTTAGGTACATATAATATCAAGTTTAGTATACAGGAAGTTCTACTGAACTTAGAGTTGTGTGTTAAGGGATAGCACACCCTTTCTACAACTCAAGAGAGTTTAGTAGGCCACACTAGTGTAGGTAGTGCAATACACCACACCACACTAGTAATGTCTAATCAGTCAGGAACCAGTGGGTCCCTGCCAGAAGCCAGTGGGCTTCTCCCCTATAAATATGAGGATCTCTCCTTTGCACAGCTTAGGGCCCTATGTTCCATTAGGAAGCTGAAGACAGGCAAAAGCCCAACCATCCAGAATCTTTTAAAGATACTCAGGCTGGATGATCTATCAGGGCCTAGTGGGCCTGAAGGGGTAGGCAGAGTGGGTGGGACCGCAGGTGAGGGTGGGCCTAGGTGTGGAAACTCCCCTGACCCCACCTCTACTGCTGACCAGACTGATGACAATGATCAGGATCTGGTGAACCCAGCTCCCCTGGATGAGGATGAGGAGGATGACAACAATGCTCCCCTCTTTGTCCCTCCAGGAAGAGTTGAAAACAGGGTTAGAAGAAATAGATCTCTCTCAAGGAAGTCTATTCAGTCTACCTCATCTATAGGGACCTCTGTCTCTTCTCACAGAGGGAGGGAAACCTCAGAGGAGAGGAGAGAGAGACTGCTGAAATATGAGCAAGATAAGTTCAACCTCAGAAAGCAGCAGATGGCCCTAGATAGGGAAGCCCTAGAGCTCTGCAGAGCTAGCAAAAAGAAGGGACTAGAGTCCCTTGGTGGCAGCAATTTCCCTAGAGATTGGGAGAGGTGTTATGACCATAGAAACCTAAGTAAGAGTGTCCCTCCCTACCAGAGTGGGGATGACATCCACAAACGGATAACTGCCTTGGAGAGGGCCTGTAAAGTACAGAAGGTCCCTCGAGGGCAGTGGGCAGCAATCTTATGGCTCTCCAATGCAGACAAAGGTAGAGACAAGCTCCTCACAGTAAGAGAAGAGGATGCTGATGATTACCAGGTCTTGAAAAGTGCACTGATAGATGGGTTTGGCCTAACCACTGAACAATACAGGTTAACGTTCAGGGATACCCAAAAAGCACAAAATCAAGACTGGGTGGACTTTGTTGACTCTGCTGCTAAGGCTCTGTTAGGTTGGTTATTGGGCAGTAAAGTGTGGGACTTCATAGGATTGTACAATCTGATAATGAGGGAGCAGATTCTTAATAACTGTCAAAATCAGCTGTTGCACCAGTACCTGGTAGACTCTGATCTGACCTCTCCCCAAGAATTGAGAAAGAAGGCAGACAAATGGGTCAGAAGAAAGGGTGCGGCAGAAGGTACAGAACCAAGGTGGTGACCCAAAGAAGCAAGATTCTAAGAACTCTGAGAAGGGTGGGGACAAGGGTAAAGACCAGAAGTCTTCTCAAGGGCCCCAAAAATCTTCTTCAGGTGGGGATTCATAGGCTAACAAAGGGAAAGGGGTGTGGCCTTGGCAGGCAGCCTCACTGCCCAGCAGCAAACTGATTGCAGACAGGTGCTCAATCAGTTCAGAAACATGTTTTATCTGACTACAAGTCAGACTACCTGGTGCACTCATGAAGTGGACACTGGGGACAGTCTGCCTATTGAAAACAAGATTTATAGGCAACCTGACCATGTCAGGGACTGTATCAGGACAGAAGTCCAGAAAATGTTCGATTTGGGAGTTATTGAACCCTCAGATAGCCCTTGGGCTAGTCCAATGGTCCTTGTGCCAAAACCTCACACCAGTGGTGGGAAAAGAGAGATGAGGTTTTGTGTGGACTACAGGGGTCTCAATGCAGTCACTAGGACCGATGCCCATCCAATTCCAAGGGCAAATGAGCTTATAGATACTACAGCCAAGTACCTTATCACATTTGACTTGACAGCTGGCTACTGGCAGATCAGACTAGCTGATGATGCAAAGCCAAAAACTGCATTTTCGACCCCCAGTGGGCACTACCAATTTGTGGTGATGCCCTTTGGTTTGAATAATGCACCTGTCACTTTCCAAAGGTTAGTGAATACAGTTCTCACAGGTCTGGAAGCCTACAGTGCAGCTTATCTAGATGATATTGCTCTCTTTACATCCACCTGGGGGGATCACCTGGTCCACCTAAGGAATGTTTTGGAGGTCCTACAAAAGGCAGGCCTCACTATCAAGGCCACCAAGTGCCAGATAGGGCAGAGTGAGGTTGTGTACCTGGGCAACCTTGTAGGTCGAGGCCAGGTTCATCGACTGCAGAGCAAAATCCAGACCATCATGGACTGGGTTGCTCCAACTACCTAGACTCAGGTGAGAGCCTTCTTAGGCCTGACTGGGTACTATAGGAGATTTATCAAGGGGTATGGATCAATAGTGACACCCCTGAATGACTTAACTTCTAAGAAAATGCCCAAAAAGGTTCAGTGGACAGCTAGCTGTCAAAAGGCATTTGATGACCTGAAGCAGGCCATGTGCACTGCTCCCATTCTACAGAGTCCTGATTACTCCAAGAAGTTCATTGTCCAAACAGATGCATCTGAATTGGGGGTAGGGGCTGTACTGTCACAATTGAATGATGAAGGTCAGGATCCGCCAGTAGCTTTCATAAGCAGAAGGCTGACCCCTACAGAGAAACGTTGGTCAGCCATTGAGAGGGAGGCCTTTGCGGTGGTTTGGGCTCTGAAGAAGTTGAGGCCATACTTGTTTGGAACTCACTTCCTTGTTCGGACATACCATAAACCCCTCTTATGGCTAAAACAAATGAAGGGTGAAAACCCCAAACTGCTTAGGTGGTCCATTTCCCTACAGGGGATGGACTTTACAGTGGAACATAGACCTGGGAGTAACCATGCCAATGCAGATGGACTCTCTAGGTATTTCCACTTAGAACATGAAGACTCAACTGGTCAAGGTTAGTTTAATGTCCCTGCGTTTGGGGGGGTGGTTGTGTAAGAGAGTAGGATCTGCTGCACATGGGTACCCCCACTTTTTGCTGGTGTTTCACTGTTTTTCGACCTTAGTCTGGCTGTGGCCCTGCTAATCAGGACCCCAGCCTAGCTGCTTCCTCTCTAAAATGGTTTCCATGTACATTAGGTACATTTCTAATTGGATTCTGGAATGCCTTATAAGCCCCTAGTATATGGTATACTATGTACCTAAGGAATAGGTACCTCAGAGGCCTACCAGGGGCAGAAGCATGTATTATGCAACCCCTGGGAAGCACTTCAAAATGACACCACACGTCTGCTACTGCAGCCTGGGTAAGGTGGTGCCTGCACCCCTTACTGTTGTATAGGCTACCTATATAACTACCATTGCACACACATATAAAACCTACAAGTCACTCCTATGGCAGGCCTTAACAATCCTGAAGGCAGAGTGCTTGGTTTTTATGTGAGAGGGTGCCCCCGCATGAGCAGAGCCCCTCTGCAGCGTTCGGAGTACCTCCTCCTCTGATGCTGTTTGTGGTGCAACCTGACCATATACACTTAAGTGCATTATAACCTCGTAGTAAATTCTAACTTTGGACTGGCTGCATGGAAACATGTCGTGTTCGGTGTCAAATGCTTTGGAATACTACCCCCCGCCAGTTCTGGCAGCAGGGGTAGCATTCCACCCTTCTAGAGGGAGAGACATGTTCACTCTGGTCTAACCCGGTAAAGACTTTCTACAGCCCTGGCATCACAAAATGGATGCCACTGCCACAGACACGGGTCTGGCCTCCTGCTACTGACCGAAACTCCGGCAGGGGAGGCCTGGACAATAAGTTTCCTGTCCCAGGGAGGTTTAACCACCTCCCCAGACAGGCAGATGTGTATTGGGGCTGGGCGGGAGCACACTCTGGTGCTTTGAAGTCCTGCACTGGGGGCACACTTGGTGTCCCTGTGCATAGTCCAGTTCAAACCGGTTGCAGGGTCTACCTGCCTCTGCTCTGGCGTGAAACTGGACAAAGGAAATGGGTGTAACCACCCCTCTTTCCAAACCCTCCCAAAGGTGGGTCCCTAGAGTATGTCCAACCCCCAAACTTAGTATAAGTATGGGAACCCAGTCTTTGCGACTTTAGATTACCCTGTACGAAACTCTGCAACATATATCCTGGACCTTCGACGTTCGCCTTTAACTAGAATACTGAAGAAATCTCCCTTGGGGTCAAGGAGTGACTCCCCTGTTTGGCAGGCACCGAAGATGCAACTGTCCGGTCTGCAATTCTGAAGCTCCCGCCGGACGTCGAAGTCTCTGCATCCCAGAGGTGGATTTCCAGACTTCCCCGAGGCTTACCTGAGTCCACAGCAAAGCTGAGGCCCGTGGCTATCGTGGGTGACGTGGAGCCGTGACCCCTGTGCACCATGATCTTTTGCTGATCCATCATCTTCCTGGTCTTCCTCAAAGTTGTGCTTTGGGCTCCGAGTAGCCCCAGCCTTGAGCCCCTCCTGCACCAAAGATTTCTGGCCTCCACTCCACGAGTGACCCGTGGGCCAGTTTTACAGAGCGACCGCTCAAGGCTCCTTCGCGATTGCTAGCTCGTTGGCTAGTAGGTCCCACGAAGGCAACTCCTCTTCTGATTGGGCTTTCCCTGGGTGCTCCAGACGTGCCCTGACTTACCCTCGCTGGGTGAGTCCCCCAGACCTTGCTGGTCTGCACCAACGTCCTTTCTCTGTTTCCAAGTGACTTGCCGTGGCCAAGGCTTGTTGTGTCCAATCTGGTCGCCGATACCGCAGCACACGACAGACGTCGTGGGCAGCTCAAATCCAGCTCCTGGTTGTCATCGGCACCTCCTGGGCCTCGTGGCTGAAGATTCAAGATACCCGTCTACTCACCTGAAGCACCCGACATCTGTGGGCATTGGACTATCGTGCCCTTGGTCACTGGTAAGTGACCCAGACTCTGTCCCCTCTGCTTTCAGGCTCTTTCCATCCTAGATCAGAGCTTGGATCTCTCTGGACACTTCTCGTCTTCACGGCAGCAGCATTTCCTGAAAAGCTTCCATTGAAAACAGCGACGCGACCCAACACCATTTGACACCTATGCACCTGGCTTCCCTGGGTGAGGTAACTCGAGTACTCCGGTGCTCCCGAGGGTGTTGGCCCTAGACACCTCTAAGTCTAAAAGGGTTCGCTTGTAGATATCCTCTAAGTGACCTTAAACTCTAAATTTCCAACCGCGACTTTCCCCATGGGTCCCCTGTGTCACTACCTTGGGTGGTTCCTTGTGGTCCAAGCACTTCTACAGGCTCTAGGCCTTGTGTCTAGCTCAGTCGTGATTCTTATACCACTTTATTGGTATATGGTTTGGTACGCCCCTTGGGCCCAAACATGCATTTGTGCTATTACTGTTGAATTCTGACTTGTAACTAAAGTACTTCAAACTCCAGTCTCATAAAGAGACTGGAGGGGTGTGTTTTATCTTAAATACATATATTTTAAATATATACCTGTGGTTGTCCTTTCATTTGATCATTGAAGAGATTATAGACTGGTAAAACAAGCTGCTTTACATTCCTTCAAGACTTAGCCTGAAGGCTGCTCTCCATAGCTACCACTAGGATAGCTTTCAATAAAGGTTGTCTTTAACCTATCACGATAAGGGGTTGTTTGGACTGATACAAGGTGCCCACTATAACTAGTGGACAGCATATATCATGCCAACTTCTCACATTGGTGTGCAGCGTGTGGGATTCCAGCTAGCGCACCAGGGACACCAGAGAATCAATAAGACCAAGGCGCGTCTGAGGACAAAGGTACGGTTCTCGGGTGTGGATCGGAGGGTGGAAGACAAGGTCCGGCGATGCCACTCATGCATCCTAACGGGGGCTGATCCCCCGGAAGCTCCCATTGTCACTGAAGGGCCCAGCGTGTCACCATGGGAACGAGTTAGTTTGGACTTTGGGAGTTTCCCTGAGGGCCGGCAAATGGCAGTGTTGGTGGACAGCCACTCAAAGTTCCCAATAGTGGAGTTGGTGGCATCAACGGCATTCGAATATTTACAGCCTGCACTGGAAAAGACATTTGCATTGCTGGGGCTGCCGGTGGAGATCCTTACCGATAATGGACCACCGTTTCAAGGGCAAGAGTTTCAAGAATTCCTCGGACAACATAGTATCCGACACCGTAAAATAACGCCACTATGGCCGCAGGCCAATGGGGATGTCAAAAGGTTTATGAGGACACTGAACAAGGCCCTACGGATCGGGGTAGTGCAGAGTGTCAATCTAGAAACCTGTTTACATCAGTTCCTGAGAGCCTACCGCCAAACACCATATTGCACAACGAAATGAACTCCCCATGACCTCCTGCTGAAGAGAGCGGTGAGGGATGGAATACCTAGCAGTGATTCATGGACTCCGGCAGTTATAGATGTGGAAGGATCCCAGGCCCGCCGCAAAAACAACAATGATCGGGCTAGCCAGAAAAGAGGGGCCCGACCGGCCGACATTCAGGTCGGGGATTATGTGGTGGGAAAAGATCGACACCCGGGGTCTAAATTCCGAACACCCTTTGAGCCTGACCCGTGGAGAGTGGTGCGGGTCCAAGGGACTCTAATAGTGGCCGAAAAGGGACACCAATGCATAATCCGCAATGTCTCCTGGTTCAAGAAGGTCCCCAGGCCGAGGGCGCCTGCGACGGAACTCGAGGTGGAAATGTGGAGAGAGGAGGAAGCAGAAGTGCCGGGGCAGAAGCCAGACAATGAGGACAACCCCGGAAAGACCGATCGAGATGGCCGAGACAGGTGACGCTGTGCCTCGAGGTGACAGCTCTCAGGAAGGGGCCGAGTGCGGAGAGGGGAGGAGCCATCATCATCGTTATGACTTCCGCAACAACCCAGGGCCGAACACCAGGCTGCGGGATTTTGTGCGGTAAGACTCATTGGAGGGAGGCTGGTCCAGTGTAATGCCGGATGAGAGACACGGCTGTTGCCACCCAACCGTTGCCATATGACCGGCTGTGTTACATGTGCAAACAGGTTATTTTCAATTTGCCAGGTTGGATGGGATGTGGTGAGCCACCTGGCCACTACCATACAATGTGTTGCATGCACCTCCCTGGGCCGGGTGCGGACCAGGTAGTGTATAATAAAGAGTGATGTCAGCGCACGTGGCTGACGGCACGGACCGAGTATCTGTGTGGACGTGCCTTGTATATGCTCTGCTGTATGGCCTAGGCCTGCGCACCCCTGCCCGGCCCAGGCAGCAGGAATGCAGTGTTTGCTTAGCGCTGGGGGCCCAAAAAAGCTACACTTTTAAACATAAACAACTGAGTACATCTCTGGCCTAACAATCTTTGTACACACCATACCGTCTTTTCAATTTGAATATTAGTATGTCTCTATATTTATTTTAGGGACTTTCCTACGTGCAGAGAACTCTGTACATTTAACTAGGCTCCTCAGATCCAAAAAGTATGGGCATGTCTTTGATTTTTTTGGATTGGGGGGTGAGGTGTTGGCAAGGGAAGAGCACACTGAAATGTAAACACGGTTCATAAATAGATCATTCAATCCCACACAAGTGGGCAACTCTACAACTACACCCTCTCTAGCAAAATGCATATGTATGTTATTTTTTCATAAAGTTTGCCAATATTATCTGCTGTGCACAAACACCAGTTCCATCACACGTGTCGAACTTAACACCAGCCTTTCCGGTTTATCAAAGGAAGTGAAATGTCTTCTTTACATTACTGCTCCTTCAACCGCTGCTTTCCATACCAATTAACAAATCAAGCCTTTTCGGCCCATCTTAAGCACCATTCTCATTCTTCACACTATTGTTTACATTTGACCCTGTTTGACACACTTATGAGGCGCTGCATATCTCCCAGCATGCAGGGGTAGATTGGGATGTTGCTGTGAAGCTGCTAATGGCCCAAACATTTTTGGCTCTTTTGAGAAAACTTTACTATGCAGTGGGTACTACAGGATGGAGACACGCCTGCTGTGACTAGGCAGAGGAAATAAAGGCTGTGTCTAGGTAGCAGGCTGTAATTTACCATATAGGTATATATATTTTTTTAACACAAATAACTTTGAAAGCATAAAGAACAGAACCAAAATATTCACCAATGTTTTAAACACAATGTTTTTGGAATCCCTAACTGTTTTTTCCTTAAGCAACTCCAATACTTTTAGAAACAGTAGGTAGACAAAAAATATTCTCAACAGGTCACATAATAACTTTGCTCCAAATGACACAATTATAATTCAAATGAATATAAATGTATATAATGTGCATTGACGTTATAAATAAATAATAACTTTAACATCAGCTTCCTTCAGTACCTGCAGGATTTCCTTAGGGGACTGCATTGTGTTTTTTCGCTTTGTTCCCCTAACAGCTTTTTATACTCATTTATGCTCCCTCTTAAATAACATAAAGCACCTTCTTCACAACTGAAATACGTGGCTTGGCTAGCCGGGAGTACTGTTTTCTGATGACTTTTTTGGGTGGATAAATACATACTGTTTTTCGATATGCTGAGGCTTTGCAAAGCGGTAAAACTGTGCTTGTTTTCACACATTTTTTGTGGGGGGGTAAAAGATAAATATTTACTGCTTTTTGAATTCACTTTGCCTTCTGCCTACTTTGTTTACACTATATATACATTTTCTGCAAGGGGAAGCATTGTTTTTAGCTTTGTTCACCAAACAGCACATTACACACATTGCAATTCTCGTGTCAGACACAGAGCGCCGTCTTTAAAGCTGGATTTTGTTTGTGATACCAATTTTACCATGAACGACAGATGCCAATAAACTGTGTCTTCGCCCATAATAAGCTGACAATATAGTAACCCTTCTGTGTGAGTCCTGTTGGAGAATGGGCAGCGTTTTTACTGCCTTTCTGTTTCTTCAAGAATCCAAAGTGAGGCAGAAGAGGGAAGGTACATGATTTTATAATATATCACTTCATACTACTTTGCAGGCACACATAGAATGTTATAGTGCTGTTCACGTGCATCAAGGCACTTTTCTTTCTGTCTATGCATAAAAAAGCCTTGGAATGTGTCTATAGATGTTTCCTGAGGCAAGCATGTTTTCCTGAATCTCGGTGCATGACCCAGTGTGTAGTAATTGTATAGCTCTTCAATCTCTGGCGGCACAGCACCCAGGATAGTGTGCTTGTTGGAAGGACTTATCGCTTACTGTCGCCACCAAATGCTGGAGGCGTGCGTCCCCAACCCCTCGCTTCAACGTTAGGCTAAGTAAGGACACCGTCTGAGATAGCACTGCTCACCCCCTTTGTAGCTTGGCACGAGCAGCCAGGCTTATCTCCAAGGCACGAGTGTTCAGTATGTGCAACCACGCTCACAGTAAACCCATAATGTCACCACAAATAGACTCCACATGAGTTTTAATAAAATGAGTATAATCTTTATATAAGCAATTATACGATACGACCACAAGATGCTAAATCAACATATAAGAATGGGTAGTATTCTTTCCGGTGGGTTAGTAGGTTCTAATCCCAACCACCGCTTCTAACCAACAGTTAAGCTCACTTTTAACTGTTTCCAAAAGGTTAGGCCAGTCGTATTGCTAGAATCGCACACGTTGCAAAAGGAAACAAATACTGCAATGAGTAACGATATTCTCTTATACTGTGCAAGAGAGAAACAAAGCCATACGTAGCGCCACAGTCATGTACTTTGCAATTGAAGGAATAATGCAATGTGTATCACCCCCAGCATGCCCTGTACCAGGAAGAAAGAAAGCAATGCGTCACGCTACAATCCTGTATGGTGCAATGAAGAAATAATACACTGCGCCACGTTATACTCAGATACTGTGCACTGAAGAAATAATGCAATGCGCCACATTACAATCAGGTAATATGCAAGAGAAAAATACCGCAGTGCATAGCGCACCAAGCATGTATTTCGTCAGGCACAAATGACAGTTCGATAGTTCGTTAGCAGCAATAATGCAAAGTGTAATACGACAGTTTTACGTGCTCCATTAACAGTGCCCCAGTTATGGATCAAATGATGACACAAAAGTACTGCTTCCCACTCCGGCCCCAGCGCTGCCCCTCCTTGGGTCAGCGCGGGCCGGGATCCAAGCCGAAGCAACAGCTCGCGCAGCTGACTGAAACGGGAGGCGGAGAGAGTGTCCCTCCGGGCCCACACCCCACCCCAGGTGTTGATCAATGTTTCCTGGGGGGCGGGACCCCACTCTCCTCCCCGACGTCAGTGACTTGGGCCTTGAGCCAGAACTCCATCAAGGGGTGCGGCGGACTCAGGCCGGTAGGTCAGCTCTTCTCTGGCTGCCGGTCTGGGCCGCTGCGGTTGACTCCGAGGGCCAATGACTTGGCCCTCCTTCCGGCGGTCTCAGTCCACATCGAGATCCGCCCTCAGCACTGTGGAGACTTTAATTCCAATTCGGTGCACCTCCTACTCATATACTCCTCACCAGCGCCTCAGGTTGCACTTTGACACACACACCGCGCGTTCGAGACTTGCCTCTTCTCTGGTACTCACGATGATCTGGTGCTCTTCACCAATGCTCTGCTTGCACCTCAACACGCACTCTGTGCGTTTAAATCTCTCCTCTTCTCCCGGTGCACACGATGTCCAGGCGCTCTTCACCAACGCCCTAGCTGCACTACGACAATCACTCCGCGCGTCAGAGTCTCACCTCTTTTCCCAGTGCACACGATGTCCAGGCGCTCCTCACCAACGCCCTGGCTGCACCACGACACGCACCTTGCACGTCCGAGACTCACTTCTTCTTTTGGTGTCTACTAGGCCCAGGCACTCTTCAGCAACACCAGGGCTGCACCACGACACGAACCCTGCGCGTCTGAAACTCACTTCTTCCATTGGTGCACACAATGCCCAGGCACTCTTCACCAACGCCCTGGCTGCACCACAACATGCGCCCAGCGCGTCCGAGTCTTGCTTCTTCCTTTGCTGCACACAAGGCCCAGGCGCTCTTCACCAACACCCGGGCTGCACCACGACACGCACACTGCGCGTCCGAGCCTCGCCTCGTCTCTCTGTGCACACCACGACCAGACGCTCCTCACCAACTCTTGGCCTGCACTTCAACACGCACCCAGCACATCCGAGACTTAGCTTACTCCTGCGTGCCCAAGATCACACGGCACAACTTTTAAGGGTCTCAAGCTGCAAAAGCACGCGCACACCGCGTTGCTTGGGACTTCTCCGGAATCTTTTATGATCCTGTATTTTCAAATAGGGAGCCAGCTCACCTCGGGCTCTTGGGCGTTACAAGACACAGCACAAAGCTTTGTGCTGTGTCTTGTAACGCCCAAGAGCCCGAGGTGAGCTGGCTCCCTATTTGAAAATACAGGATCATAAAAGTTTCCGGAGAAGTCCCAAGCAACGCGGTGTGCGCGTGCTTTTGCAGCTTGAGACCCTTAAAAGTTGTGCCTTGTGATCTTGGGCACGCAGGAGTAAGCTAAGTCTTCTTCAAGCAGGGGGACCCAGCGCCTCCAAGCACAGTCCCAACAGCCTCTCCCTTAGTTAGAACAGCAAACTGCAGACCAGACCCAGATCACAAAGCAAAGATTGGTCTGTCCACAGCAGTCTCTTCAGTTGCTCCTCCTTTAGCAGATGTTCCTCTTGACCACAGAATGGGTCCAAGCCTTTACAGTCTCAATCTATATCTTGTTTCATTCCCACTTTCAGGGGTTTCAACTCTCCTAGTTATACCCCTTAGTGTCTTTGAAGTTCGTATGTGCTCAGGAGTCCCTGACCCCTTCCTAAATCAGTTCTGGGTGTCTCCCTCCCAGTGTCACCTCTCTCCTTTTGATACTGGGGGTCTGGATCCTTAATCACTCAGCAGGAGATGGGTCAATTGGTTTAAAGCACCAGCCGAGGCCTTTTCACCTCCCGGGCTTCTCCTCCCCCTCTCCAGATGCAGGGCAGCGTGGTACCATCTCAACCCCTCCCTGTGTAAAGACCTCTCCCAGCTCCTCTCACCTTTCAGTTCCAGACAGACAATCCACATTTCAGAGACACATAGAAATGCTCAGAGCACAAAACTCAGCCACTTTCTAAAAGAGTGGTTTATGAACACACAGTGACAAAACCACATTCACAGAAAGATGGGTTATAACACTGTGAGTTCATACATACTAAACTTCACCTCTCCATTATAAACTGACAGGAAACTAGTCTAACAAACACAACACCCAGCCTCCCCCATTCTGTCCTATGGGCAGGATGGCCTTTCAGCAGTGAAAAACGAAATAGAGAGTTTTTCACTGTCAAAACATAGCACACACCTCAGTATATGTTTTGCCTTTTACCTACACTGCACCCTGCCCAGGGGTTACTTGGGACCTACCACAGGGGTGCCCAATGTGTATGTAAAAGGGAAAGTCAGGCCTGACGTGGTTGCACTTGTGAGGGCAACATGCTAACCTCGCATGAAGGCCTGAGTTCCCTTCTCTGCGCGCCCTTGCATTACTAGCCCTTGCACATCACTAGGGACTTTTACTAGTAAGGCAAACATGCCAATCATGGCCAACCAATCACCATTACATTTTAAACAGGGAACTCTGGTACTTTGATACTGATCAGCAGTGGCAAGGTACCCAAAGCATGTAAATTGGCTATTCTATGTCAGGAAAACGGTCTAGGGGGAAAGCAAAAAGTTTAGGGAACTTTAGCCAAAAAGGTCAAGTCCTACAGTGCTGCATGGCTAAACACTTATATGGTCCCAAAGGGGAGACCTATTGGCTATGCTAATGCTTGTTGGATTTGTGGTGCACGTTAATGCTTATGGCTTTCAACAAGGGATGTTCTTTTTCTAAATGCAGGCAGCAGTGCTGTCTTTTCAAGCTGGCATTGGGGCTGTGCACATAGTTCTCCTCGCACACAACCTCCTTTTGTCCCCATGGACTCTTAACACCAACCTTGGACGTAGGAGACCACATGCACACTGTGATGCACAAGTGTTACCCCGCTGGTCTGTGCTGTGGGGAAAGGAACAATTAAAAAGACAGGGGAAGGGGATGGGTTTATGAGCAGTCAGGAGGTACACAGAAGCCCACAGTGCTTCAGAGCAACATACAGCAGAGGCAGTGGCGGCCCCTCAGGATCCAAAGTAGTGAGACAGCATTGGAGATACATAAATAGGCACAGACACACAAACAAAAAAGAAATAAAAAATATAAAAACTCAACTTACCTGCTGCTGCGGTCGCCGTATTGCTCCTCTCCCGATCCTCGACTCCAAGGCTGGTGCACACTGTGCAGGCTCCCAGATGCCAATCCTGACGATGCTATCATGCTGAGAATAGTATTTCTAGCATGAGAGAAGTGCTGGGATTGTCTGAGCGGCCTGGTTTGCCACTCAGACAGTGCCTGGGAGCCTGTGGCTTTTCTCCAACTCAACCGGGTGGAGAAATGCTAAGAAATGCTAAGTGTGCATGATGGTTTGGCTGGCCTAAGATGGTCAACCAAATTGTCATGCGCACTTAGTAGTGCCCATCACCCCTCCTCCTCACTGTTGTCATAGACTGCATGGCCCTGCCCCGCCCTATGACGCAGCTCGCTGGCAGCCTGCAGGTAGGAAGAAAATTAAATGATAATAAAATTGGTTTATTTATCTATTCATTTTTCATGTTTTTAAATCTGCTGCCACCTAGTGCGGCAATGTTCCTCCTCCATAATGGAGAAGCCGCCCCTGCCTGAGCAGAGGGGAAAGAGAATAGCATACAAAGGCGACCACTGGTTAACACTAACACGATCATGGAGTGATGTGGCTATACCTTACAAAGAAATATATTTTTTTTTTCCAAAGCACACATACTCTGAGTGGACAAAAGAAAGCATCTGTGCGCTTTTGAAACATATTTGTTTATTTGCTTAAAATGCATCGCGTGTGTACTTTTCAAGCAACTAGCTTTCCAAAGCACACGCACGCTCCCTTGACAATGACAAATAGTTTAGTTACGCTTTGCCAACACGCATGATGCCTTTAGGGTGGTAGATAATACTCTTCCAAAGATCACCGGTGAAACAAGTCATACTCTGCGATCCGATCCAATGCTGTGCAGGTCCCCGAGCTTGCAGTCTCCTTCAGATGCTTAACTATCATTCAGGACTGATTTGCATCCGTGCATTAATAGAGCATCTTTGTTCCAAAGCAAATTACTGCTATATGGGACAATTATACATGCATCAAATGTAAATACAGCGCTGAGAGACCTGGAAAGGGCCGTGGCACGGCTAGTTTGCAAGCAGCTACATATTGCGCTCACAAGCCCTGCGCTGAAAGCGGACATTCCATCCAGCTCAGTTACGCAGAGTGTTTGCTCGAGGCGCCTTAGTCAGACTAGTAGAAAAAAGAAAGTGCAAAATCAGCTAAATATGAGGTAGTTTTTCTTAAGATATAAACCTTGCACTAACTAACTGCTAATGGCAGACTGTCAAAACAAGAATAAAACAAGTTAACACTTGTCATTCATGTGAGAGAGATTTCAGATAAGTGTAATCGCTAGCAACGACAAACACAATCACAAATCAAAGAAATAAAGAGTTCCCTAAAACAACACATAAACACAAAAGCGCAAAGACACAAGTAATTGTGTGGTGCTCCATGGGAGGAAAGAAAAGACAAAAGGAGGGCCAAAGAGGAAGGATCAACCGCTAGCAAGTAGTAGGGACTAATAACAAGCATTGGCAATGCCAATCGGTCTCGCCATTGGGATCTTATATGTATTTAGCTATGCAGCACATTAGCCTGTGTGCTGAAACATCTACTGTTCTTTAACACTTACAGATTAAGGGTGAGAAGATGCCAGCACCATCACCTTGTCACCGTGGCCAACTAATCCTGCATGCTACACAAATGAGATACGTAACTTGTACATGGAGTGCTGTGTTTTTCCAGAGTTGAAAGTGCGATTCGACTGTGGGAAGATTATCATTATAAGCTGTGTTTACTCGAGCCTTAACAGCCAACACTCTACAATACCCACAGACTTGACCCCTTTAAGTTTAGTAGCAAAGTGCTGTGCTGCAGAGGGTTAAGAAAAAGTGCTTTGCTGCAGAGTACCATAAGCACTTAGTAGCGAGTGAATGATGTGAAGTGCGTTGCAAGACCGTAACTTAATGAAATACTTTGAGGCAGTGTCGTAAAATGAATCACGTTGCTGCATCAACGTAGCAAAAAACGCT
The DNA here is from genome assembly GCF_964204655.1 of Triturus cristatus. Taxonomy (NCBI): domain Eukaryota; kingdom Metazoa; phylum Chordata; class Amphibia; order Caudata; family Salamandridae; genus Triturus; species Triturus cristatus. The sequence continues at coordinate 132,809,613 of NC_140590.1, read as the reverse complement.
TTGAAGGAATGGCACTGTAATTGAGTAATTACTAGTAGTAGCAATGAAGTAATTGCGTATTGCAATGCAATGGGTCTCGCATTACGCGAGTTGTGCTATTGGCATTGTAAATGACACAGCCTTTTATTTATGGTTTGGATTTTAAAACATAAATAACATGCATTGTTATTTACAATGCCAATAGCTTGGCTTACCTTGGTGCCCTGCTCACCCTACAACCCGCCCCCTTGGAGAAGGTCTATAGATCTCATAGCCCAGCTCCCCAAGACTCTCCCAGGCCGCCACTACCCCCTACCCCCAGCATCCTGCGCTGACGTCCTGCTCAGATTGAGAAATCCCGCGCCCTTTCATACATACAACGTGATTTACAAAGAAGACATCCTATTTAGGGTTGGACATTTGCGCCTTATTAATGTGGCGAGACACCGCAAAACCAGCAAAATTTGACCGCAGGAGGACGCACGGAACATACAAACATGAAAACGTAAAGACATGCACGCAATAATGACAATAAGTTCACGCTCAGAAGGGCACAGCCACAGATGAGCAGAACAACTGTCACAGCCATCTATAGGGAGAAAAAACTGGAAGCAAGAGGGGAGGCAGGCTGGTGGTTCAATTACATACATTATTTATAAAGTATGAGAGAGGCAGTGGTACAACGCATCAAAGCCAACATACGGAGTTTCCGGATGCTCTGCCAACAGCGCATGCTGGGACTTGCGGGCCACACTAAGAATATGAAAAGTAAAAAACAAGTCCCCAAAAACACAACACACATGGCCTGGTCACCCTCATCATCACAGTGGACATTTTGGAAACGCGAGTTGTGGTAGGGAAAAAAGTGAGACCGAGACGGGTGGGATAAATTTCAGTGAGAGAGAAAGAATTAATGAATGGGGAGGGGAAGACGGAGGAAGACAGAAAGGAAGAGAGATGGAGTTTGTGGGGGAAGTAAAGTGTCAAGTGGGAGAGATGAGATGAATAGGTGATAAGTGACCCATAATATGTGTGATATCATCAGCCAGGTCTGACTTTTACTAAGCGTCGCTTTGCATTCTGGGACTTGTAGTCCCACAATTACAAATGGAGGCTTGTAATTACAAGCCACTCAATACAAAATGACGGGGAATTAAAAAATAGAATAAAGATGGAAAACAAATGTGAAGGTCTGTAAAATGAACGAGGAAGCATACTGCATAGAAATACTGTCATATGAACACATAAGTAATTAAATTAATGGGCTATATGACTGTCCAGCGGTCCAATGTATGTGACAAAAACACTGTATTACAGCGAGTTTGGACAACGAGCCCTAGTTCTAAAGGGCAAAGTAAGTGCTACAGAGTTCATATGTATCTAACAAAAATCAAACCATGAAAACGTAATTCGTTTTTTCACTGCCTTTTCTTATAAAACTGAAAGTTACTGGTTTTCTTGCCATTGAAAGGATATTCTAACACAATTATAAATTAGCAATTAATCAAGTTTCACTTAGCCTTGCTGAACACATTTTGTGGTCCTGTTTATGGATGGCTTTTCCACATTCTTCTGCGGCAAAACCCCTGGGCAAATAAAAAGCTCGATGCGCAGATTCCTGGCGTGCCCATCTAGGAAACCATGGCTGCTGATCTGTACTTCTATATTAAAAGGTACTTTTTACTACTAAGGCTGCCGGAAACGCGATGAAGATACTGCCAGGAGATTATCATGGTCTTCATTCTTTCATCCCAATTCATTCGGACACCTACTTTAGGATATTTTGACATATAATTAGTTACATGCTCTACGCTCTGGACGGGATCACAGTGGTATAATACCACACTTGACTTCAGACGATGCTGACTGCACGTTGTTGTTTTTTAGAAGTTTCATATCAATATTAAAATAGTGTGGAGGAGCCGCGTACACGCGTTTGAAAGATCACACTACAAATTAAATTTGGATCTTTTTGGCAAGAAACTATAACGATGTGCCTACAATAATCAAGAGTTGTACTGGATACAACTCCATTTTATATGGAAGACACACTGTACTAACTGCCGGTCACCGAGTGGAAGCAGGGCCGGCTCCGCTGGGGATAAGAGGGTTGAAATGACAAACCGTGCCCCCCCCATAACGAATGGAACTGGCGGCGAGATTGTGTGGCAGGCAGGAAGAAATCCGAGGCGCGATCAATAGCGAAATGAAGAGATTTAAATGGAAGGAGGGGTGGGGTCAGATGTGTGCCGCGGCTCAGCGCCCCCTCAGGGCGGGGTCCCATCGCAGGGGTCTGAGAGCTGATTGCACCTTCTTATCGATCCCCCAGTACTCCTCAGACCCCACCTTCCCTAATCCCCCCGGATTCGGGTAGAGTCCTTGCTGATTTTTTTGGCACCATGTTCTCCATATTACAGGAGCAGTGGGAAGCTAGGCCCTGATTGGATCCGAGGCGGGCACGTGCCCCAGAGTCACATGGTCCATGCGTAAAAAGAGGGTCGGTCCTTTTTGGTGTAAATCGAACTCTTAATTCCATAATATATCAGTGTACCTTGTAAAACCTACACTAACACGTCCCGGCCCACAAATCACCCGGCCGGATTATAAATTCACTGTATTATGCCAATATACTGTTCTCCAAATACCTGGCTGCCGGTCCGTTTTCCCGTCCGGGGTCTTCCCCGAGCAAACTTCTTGCGCCTTTGCCTCCAGCCCCCAGCGGCCGGAGACTTATGCACCGGCCTCGTCTGGGGCGGCCCCGTTGGTCACTTCCAACTCGGGACGCTACAGCAATAGGAACAGCCTGCAACCCCACTGCGCCCCGGGGCTCTACCTTGCCAGCTACAGCCTGGAGGCAGCGTCCTTCAACATGCACTGCTCGCCCTTTGAGCAGAACCTGCCCATGATGTGACCAGCGTGCGACCCCTCAAAGCAGGGCGGTGGCGGCGGCGGCGGCAAGGAGCACCGGAGCCGGGAGCAGGAGCTGCAAGGAGGCAGCAGCCTGCACATCTACCCCTGGATGAGGAGCACAGGTGAGGGGGCTGAGGGAGGGGGGCACTGGGCAGGACTTGGGGAGTCCGTGCTGGCGTGTAGGGGTTTTACTTAAAGCCGTCCCGGGCACACGTACCAGGGCAGCCCGCAACCCAAGTCTGGCCGCACAGGGTGCTTTTCAAGCAGCTGCTTCTCAGAGCGGTGAGCGCACGGCAGCCCTGGCAGCGGCGACGGGCGCAAACAAAAACTTTAGAAGACGAACGAAAGTAGCCCCAAACATGGTGACTCTCTGGCAGACATGGCGACTCGCTGCCAGGCAGGCTTAATGCAAATAACAAACGCGAGCCCGATGCATTGCAGATGCAACTTCTACTCTGCTACATACAGTTAGGCTAGCACGCTGCCTTCCGTAAAGCCGGCCAGGGAACGAGAGCACGTAATCGCGCGCACACCATTGTGATTAGGCGGCAGGCCAGAAGAAAGTGCGATGAGTAAAGGGGCCAGTAGCCTTGGAAGGATACAAATGACGACATAATCGTCATGAGGTGGGAATAACAAACCTTAAACCAATTGGAAGGCAGCATTTCGTGACCTAAGCCAATGAAAAAGATCGGGGAAGAGTGGGCGGAGCTTCCATGAAGCTTCCACACTAAAGTGTATACTGCATGTCTCGGAGACAGCTTGCGCTGTCTAGGCGAGACCTAAAAAGGCAATGGGTGGGCTGTAATCCCACAGAGCAAATATAGCATGTCTCAAAGAGACAGCGCATGCGCTGCCTAGACTCGACCTAATAAAAACCTGTAGATTCAAGGGGGGGAGGGGGGGGGGGTCAGACATGGGAATGTTAGGGTTTTAAATAATTATTCATTATGGTTAATAGCCTGCAATGTTCAACCATCTACAACTCATAGCTTTGTCAGGAAGGAGGATTAATACATGTTTTAAAGTTCATGCTTACAAACCTTCACTTCAAATAAATGTCAATGTAATGTTGTGATCTAATGTACTAAACTGAAACATTTTCATATATTAGAGAAAAAACTTTCTACATTTTAAATTCTTTATAATCTTCTTATATTTTGCTTGTTGTGCAATTTGCATCTCAAATATTTTGAAGAGTCTACATGTTCTTTGGTATTTGGGGATGAGTCAGACTGTCCACAAGCAGTTTTAGATCTATGATATCTGTATTGTAAACGTATGATGGCTCTTTCTCCTTATTTGCCAAGGAAAGGATCTTAAAAAATGCTGATCTAGGTGCACCCCTTCAAAGACGTGTCAATGAATCTTCGTTCAAATCTATGGTAAGATTCTTCCTTTCATTTAGTTGCCTAATATTGTTATGTACGTTACGCAGATTATCGCAACAAGCATTTGGAGGGAAGTGGGTTTCTGTTGCAGTAACCACCCCACTTTTTGCATGATAACTGATGCACTTTTCCTTGTTGTGCCCTGGGCTCCTGCCAATCAGGTGCCCAGAGCCTGTGTTCCTTCCCTAAAAACTGCCTAACAGCCGAAACCCAATTTGCATCTCTGGTCACATGTCAGCCCCTGGTAAATGGTACCCTAGGTACCCAGGGCCTTATTGTACCACCCTTAGAGGCCCTGTACCCTGACACACACACACTGCCTTTGCAGGCTGAGTGTATTGGTGCAGAACAAAACAAAGAGTCGACATGGCACACATCCCTGTGTGCCATGCCCACAACACACACTCCCCTGGCATACCTCAGTCACCCCTCTAGCTGTGTGCCCTATTCCAGTGGTGTGGGTACAGGTGCATGAGCCTTGTGCCCCTACAGTACCCAGGTCCATTCCTGTGCACTGTAAGTGCAGTGCTGCCATTAAGAGTATATGGTGCTGGGAGGTCGTCAACACGAACTCCACAGCACCATGATGGCTTTACTGAAGACTGAGAAGTTTGGTAACAAACTTCTCAGCACAGTAAACCCACACTGATGCCAGTGTGGGATTTACTGTAAGATGCAGAGGGGCTGCCTAGGCTGCCACACAGCAGACATGTTGCTGGACCCCTAGGTAGAGAGCCATCTGCTCTCCTGGGCCTGCAACAATGCACATCCTGGGTGAGGTGCTAAGTCTCCTCCCCCAGGATGGGCAGGGGAAACTTCAAAGGCATTCCACCTTTGTGAGCTTCCCCAGGCCACTTGCTGTACTCAGCAACTGGCCCCTACCGGTTCTGACCCCCACTCTGGTGGGAAGACTGTCCAGAAACCCCACGGAAGGAAAGGCGGTGTGCCAGCCTCTGCCAACCCCACCCCTCAGGTGGGGGAGGCGAGGTGAAGCACATTTCCGTGCTCTCCCCATCTTGAAGATGGGAAGCCCTGCCCAATCAGGACTAGGCTACTGCCCCCCTCCCACAGGAGAGTGGCAGGATAGGGGGTGTGCCCACCCCAGGGCAGGGACCCATTGGTCCCTGCCCTTTACCTACCTCTAATGCCCCTAAATCTAGTATTTAGGGGCACCCTGAAACTTCCTTCCTTAGATCCAGATTCCAAAACAGCAAAGAAGATCAAGAAGAAAGAAGACCTGCCGTGCTGCTTCTAACAAGAGGAAGACACCAACTGCCTTGGCCCCAGCCCCACCAGCCTGTCAACCCTCGAACCTGCTCCTGCTGAATCCCGGCATCTCCTGTGGCCAGCAACCTCACAATCCCCGGAGGACCTGGCTACCTTGTGACTCTGAGCATCTGGGACTCCCACGAGCAGTGGCACTGCGCAAAGCAAGTAACTAACCCCTGGCATCAGCCAGGAACCGCGAACCCTGCACACTCTGCACCCGCCAAGCCTGGTCTGTGCTGGAGTGGACCAAGACCACGAGGACGTCCCCCCGGCGACTGTGACCCCGAATCCGGCACCCAAGGACCCACCTCGACGCTCCTGACGACGCCTGCAGCCTCAGATCCAGGGACCCCCCAACCGTGATCAACAGAGGGTAAGATTTCCCGACACCAAAAGACATTCCTGCACCCGGCGCCCAGCGGCCCCCTGTGCCCAACTCCTGGATACCTACCTATCCTCCAACTACCCAACTTACCTCTCGAAGTGGTGGTCGCACCTGAAAACTCTTCGTCCCCGAGCTTGCAGCATTTGTTCGTTCTTGAGCTTCTCCATTGCAATCCATTGAGCGCCCGAAGGCTCAAAAGCACCCTGCACCCAGCCGCCCGAGTGCCCCTGGCTGTGCAACCTCTACTCCTACCTACTTCCCCATTTGCCCAAAGCAAGTGACCAGGAGCCCAGCTCCCACAGCTGCGTGGTCTGCTAGCCAGCAGCCACTAACCAAGGGCCCCCTGCCTTCCATAGGATAACATTGGGCCTAACTCACTCTGAACCTGGATGCCCCTGTGCCGCTGAGGGTGTAACAACTGTAATTACCTGACCCTGGGAGACCCCTGAGTCTATGCCCAGAACCTTAACTCTGCCAGTCGAGTACTTACCCAAAAGCCGATAACTCACTTTTCTTCCATAGGATAACATTGACTGGTTTCACTTGAAATTTCGAAGTGTGGAGTTTCTAAACTTTAAAATATTCACCTAAAATCAACCGAGTAACGAAAACGGAAATACTCACCTGCTATTAGGAGAGATCCCAATGCTGGATCTTGGTGCCCAGCACTGACCCTGAAATTTAATTACAAACCATACTTACCGCTAACTCAATTTTCTTCCATAGGAAACCATTGACTGTTTTTCTATGAAATTTCTTCTGTCTGTTTTTGCAAACTACAAATATTCTTTAAAAATCGTACCAACTGTGAAAACGTAATTACTTACCTGTTTTAGATCGCAGCACTGGATTACAAAAGTAACGAGAACATACTTTACCGGTAACTTGAGATTTCTCCCATAGGAAACCATTGACTGTTTTTCTGTGAAATTTCTTCTAAGTGTTGATTTTGCAAACTTACAAATATTCGTTAAAAATCGCCTGTATAACCTAAACGCATTCAACACTGAACCCGAAAAAGTAACCATAACCCCACTTACCTGCTAAGTGAATTTCCTCCCATAGGATAACATTGGTAATTTGATTAGAAAAAGTTTCAAAGTGTCAACTTTTAAAATACCAAAATATTGCTTAAAAATCACAACAGTAACTAAAACGTATTTACTCACTTGTTTCCCAGAACTGTCCCAGGACTGAATCTAGGATCCAGTCCTGGAGTTAGAAAAGTAATCCTGAAAGTAATCAATTGCATTTAACTTTAAATTCCCGTTGAGCTCAATGTATTATTGTGTTTGAAATTCTGTTGCCTATTGCAACAAACTGCAACTATTGCATTCAAAAGTCAATTGCCTATTGCAAAGTATTTAACTAAAGCATCTCATTCTGAGAAAGTATATTTTGATACCTATTGTTGGTTCTAAAATAAAACAACCATATATTTTTATATACAAACCATTGGCCTAGAGTTCAGTTCTTGAGTGTTTGAGACCATTTGCTGACTGAGTGTGTACAACAAATGCTTTACACTGTCCTCTGATACTGCCTTACTGCTCGACCAAGCTACCACTTTAGAGAGTAAGGTTATATCTAACGTTAGCCTCTGCCAAACCTCTGGGGACTGGGGACTCTGTACACACTGTACCTATTTGGGAACAGTATATACAGAACCACTTTCTCACAGCATTTACCACTAGTATGAAGGTACAGACTTCAACCTCATTTTATCATTATCAGCATGTACATGTGGTTGATTCTGGTTATATTCTTTTTTAAGGACATGCTCCAATGTGGATGAGGTTCTGAACGTGTGCAAACTGTTTGGTCGGGAAACAGCTTTGAGTTTGCACACGCCAGTCTCTGTGTATCATGTCTTTTGTGATTCATGGTTTTTAATATCAACTGTTTTTTGATTGAGTTTAAAATGAAAAAGTTAACTTATGTATAATTGAATTGAACATATGAAAATCATGTCTTTTGTCATATAGATCAAAGATTCCATGAGATATATCAATTGATAAAAGAAGATAACACATGTGATTGATAAATTAGCATTAATGTTGTAAATATATTTATGTTTGTCCACAAAATATTTAACAAAAATTTCTACAAAAATAATAATAATAATGAAAACATAAAATTGGTAAATTTATCTTTTGAATAACGGGTCTTTTTCACTGCGTGTGTAAGTAATTTGGTCTAGAGTTTTTATGCCAACTAGATGTAAAACACACTGTGCCCGGTGCTTTTGTTTTTCCAAAGTAGCTTTTTCCCTGCCAGGGTATCTTTATCCTTAATTCAGGGGCCCCGTTCCTTTTCCAAACAGAGTGGGCAATTGCCCAGGACACAGGGAAACTTCCAAGGAGTCCGGCCCCTGCCGACCCTCCACAAGAATAACCGGTGAGCAGTCTATATATCGACTTTTAAATATCGAGGGACATAAATATCGAGTCAAAAATATCGAATGTACAAAATATCGAAATAGATAATATCGATGTGAAAAATATCGTTTTTTTTTTTTTACTTATATGTCGATGTAAGTAATATCGTTAGTAATAATATCGACATGTGAAAATATCGTCATTGTGTGTTTAGTAAATATTTTGAAGTTGTTTGTATAAATAGTTAAAATGTGTATAATATGAGAAAAATTTGTATTGTTTTAGGGGCGGGATGTTGGGTTATAGGGGATAAGGGTGGGGAGTGTTTTAAAAAAGTAAATTTATTTTTTTAATATATTGTAAAATTTAATTAGTAAATTTTATTTAAAATGTGAAATGTATATTTAATTTTAGGAGCGGGATGTTGGTTTATAGGGGATAAGGGTGGGAAGTGTTTTAAAAATGTTTATATATTGTTTAATTTAAAACAAAAATAATTTAGAAATTGTAAATTAAATTTAGAATTTTACAAATAATTTTAGGAGCGGGATGTTGGTTTATAGGGGATAAGGGTGGGAAGTGTTTTAAAAATGTTTATATATTTGTTAATTTAAAAAAAAAATTATTTAGAAATTGTAAATTAAATTTAGAATTTTACAAATATTTTTAGAAGTGGGATGTTGGTTTATAGGGGATAAGGGTGGGAAGTGTTTTAAAAATGTTTATATATTGTTTAAATTTAAAAAAAAATTATTTAGAAATTTTAAATTAAATTTAGATTTTTACAAATATTTTTAGGAGTGGGATGTTGGTTTATAGGGGATAAGGGTGGGAAGTGTTTTAAAAATGTTTATATATTTGTTAATTTTTTATTAAAATTATTTCGAAATTGTAAATTAAATTTCGAATTTTACAAATATTTTTAGGTGCGGGATGTTGGTTTATAGGGGATAAGGGTGGGAAGTGTTTTAAAAATGTTTATATATAGTTTAAATTTTGTAAAAATTTATTTAGAAATTGTAAATTAAATTTCGAGTTTTACAAATAATTTTAGGAGCGGGATGTTGGTTTATAGGGGATATGGGTGGGAAGTGTTTTAAAAATGTTTATATATTTGTTAATTTTTTATAAAAATTATTTAGAAATTGTAAATTAAATTTAGAATTTTACAAATAATTTTAGGAGCGGAATGTTGGGTTATAGGGGATAAGGGTGGGAAGTTAAATAAAAATGTTTATGTATTTTTTAATTTAAAAAAATTATTATTTAGAAAATTTAAATATAATTTAGAATTTTACAAATCCCATAATTAAATATAGATTTGAGTCAGAATAGTAAATTAATTAAGTTCAGTGTCCAGCACTTATCTTAATTAAATATAGTCTGGAGTGGGAATAGTAAATTTATTCAGTTCATTGTCCAGCACCTACTGTAATTTAATATAGTTTGGAGTGAGAATAGTAACTTAATTAAGTTCAGTGTCCAGCACTTATCTTAATTAAATATAGACTGGAGTGGGAATAGTAAATTAATTCAGTTCAGTGTCCAGAACATACTATAATTAAATATAGGTTGGAGTGAGAATAGGACATTAATTAAGTTCAGTGTCCAGCACTTATTTTAATTTAATATAGACTGGAGTGGGAATAGTAAATTAATTTAGTTCAGTGTCCAGCACCTACCCTAATTTAATATAGGTTGGAGTGAGAATAGTACATTAATTAAGTTCAGTGTCCAGCACTTATCTTAATTAAATATAGACTGGAGTGGGAATAGTAAATTAATTAAGTTCAGTGTCCAGCACCTACTCTAATTTAATATAGGTTGGAGTGAGAATAGTACATTAATTAAGTTCAGTGTCCAGCACTTATCTTAATTAAATATAGATTGGAGTGGGAATAGTAAATTAATTAAGTTCTGTGTCCAGCACACTCTCTAATAAAATATAGGTTGGAGTGAGAATAGTAAATTAATTAAGTTCAGTGTCCAGCACTTATCTTAATTAAATATAGACTGGAGTGGGAATAGTTAATTAATTAAGTTCAGTGTCCAGCATCTACTCTAATGTAATATAGGTTGGAGTGAGAATAGTAAATTAATTAAGTTCAGTGTCCAGCACTTATCTTAATTAAATATAGACTGAAGTGGGAATAGTTAATTAATTAAGTTCAGTGTCCAGCACCTACTCTAATGTAATATAGGTTGGAGTGAGAATAGTAAATTTATTAAGTTCAGTGTCCAGCACTTATCTTAATTAAATATAGACTGGAGTGGGAATAGTAAATTAATTAAGTTCAGTGTCCAGCACCTACTCTAATTTAATATAGGTTGGAGTGAGAATAGTACATTAATTAAGTTCAGTGTCCAGCACTTATCTTAATTAAATATAGATTGGAGTAGGAATAGTAAATTAATTAAGTTCTGTGTCCAGCACATACTCTAATAAAATATAGGTTGGAGTGAGAATAGTAAATTAATTAAGTTCAGTGTCCAGCACTTATCTTAATTAAATATAGACTGGAGTGGGAATAGTTAATTAATTAAGTTCAGTGTCCAGCACCTACTCTAATGTAATATAGGTTGGAGTGATAATAGTAAATTAATTAAGTTCAGTGTCCAGCACTTATCTTAATTAAATATAGACTGGAGTGGGAATAGTTAATTAATTAAGTTCATTGTCCAGCACCTACTCTAATGTAATATAGGTTGGAGTGAGAATAGTAAATTAATTAAGTTCAGTGTCCAGCACTTATCTTAATTAAATATAGACTGGAGTGGGAATAGTAAATTAATTTAGTTCAGTGTCCAGCACTTATCTTAATTAAATATAGACTGGAGTGGGAATAGTAAATTAATTCAGTTCAGTGTCCAGCACATACTCTAATTAAATATAGGTTGGAGTGAGAATAGTAAATTTATTAAGTTCAGTGTCCAGCACTTATCTAAATTTAATATAGACTGGAGTGGGAATAGTAAATTATTTTAGTTGAGTGTCCAGCACCTCCCTAATTTAATATAGGTTGGAGTTAGAATAGTACATTAATTAAGTTCAGTGTCCAGCAGTTATCTTAATTAAATATAGACTGGAGTGGGAATAGTTAATTAATTAAGTTCAGTGTACAGCACCTACTCTAATGTAATATAGGTTGGAGTGAGAATAGTAAATTAATTAAGTTCAGTGTCCAGCACTTATCTTAATTAAATATAGACTGGAGTGGGAATAGTAAATTAATTTAGTTCAGTGTCCAGCACTTATCTTAATTAAATATAGACTGGAGTGGGAATAGTAAATTAATTCAGTTCAGTGTCCAGCACATACTCTAATTAAGTATAGGTTGGAGTGAGAATAGTACATTTATTAAGTTCAGTGTCCAGCACTTATTTTAATTTAATATAGACTGGAGTGGGAATAGTAAATTATTTTAGTTCAGTGTCCAGCACCTACCCTAATTTAATATAGGTTGGAGTGAGAATAGTAAATTAATTAAGTTCAGTGTCCAGCAGTTATCTTAATTAAATATAGACTGGAGTGGGAATAGTAAATTAATTCAGTTCAGTGTCCAGCACATACTCTAATTAAATATAGGTTGGAGTGAGAATAGTACATTTATTAAGTTCAGTGTCCAGCACTTATCTTAATTTAATATAGACTGGAGTGGGATTAGTAAATTATTTTAGTTCAGTGTTCAGCACCTACCCTAATTTAATATAGGTTGGAGTGAGAATAGTAAATTAATTAAGTTCAATGTCCAGCAGTTATCTTAATTAAATATAGACTGGAGTGGGAATAGTTAATTAATTAAGTTCAGTGTGCAGCACCTACTCTAATGTAATATAGGTTGGAGTGAGAATAGTAAATTAATTAAGTTCAGTGTCCAGCACTTATCTTAATTAAATATAGACTGGAGTGGGAATAGTACATTAATTCAGTTCAGTGTCCAGCACATACTCTAATTAAATATAGGTTGGAGTGAGAATAGTAAATTTATTAAGTTCAGTGTCCAGCACTTATCTTAATTTAATATAGACTGGAGTGGGAATAGTAAATTATTTTAGTTCAGTGTCCAGCACCTACCCTAATTTAATATAGGTTGGAGTGAGAATAGTAAATTAATTAAGTTCAGTGTCCAGCACTTATCTTAATTAAATATAGACTGGAGTGGGAATAGTAAATTAATTTAGTTCAGTGTCCAGCACCTACTATAATTTTATATAGGTTGGAGTGAGAATAGTAAATTAATTAAGTTCAGTCTGTAGTGGGAGTAGTATGTTAATTAAGTTTGGTAAATAGCAAATATTAGAATTAAATATAGAGTTGAATAGGAACAGTTAAATTAATTTGTTTTAATTTACAAAAAATCTGTAGATTTTAGTTTTGGTTGGATAAAAGATAGAAGTTATATCAGAATGCAAATTCCAATTTTTTTTATAAAATAGTAGAAAGGAAAATAAGATTTGTTTTATAGTTGTTGGAATGTATATTCATTAGAGAGAAAATATTGTTTATTATTACGCATATTCTAATAATTAAATCATTGAAATAAACATGTAATAAAATAATTAATATTTAACATTTGGATTACAGTCATGATTTTTTTATAATGGATATATATTTGTTTAATGTATATTTTGGACATGAATATATGAACACACAAAATAATTAAGAATAAAAAAATATGATTTTTATAGCTGTTTAATATTTTTACATTTATATTGTGTACTCTCAAAATTTTTAGAATTTATTTGAATTTATAAGAAATTGTATGTTTTGAAATACATGATTAATATATTTTAATTATTAATATTTATATTACATAATTAATATTGAAATTGTTTACATTTTAGAATATGTATTTTTTTATTTTTTTTTGGTATGTTGTAGATACAATATATTAATTATATCATGTTCATCAATTTATTTTGGTAATATATACAGTTTTATTATTATATTAATAAAAATATTTTATTTATTATATTTATTATTATACGTTAAATAATTTTCACATAGATAAAAAAAATAGGTATTCTTTTTGAGTATTTTATTCTAATGTTTTACTAATTTTTCAAGTAATGTGTAATGTTAAATAAATAGTTAGGTCATTTATTGGTATTGTTTTAGTTGTTATGTTTGTTTGGGTCTTTTATTTTGTAACCGCTCGCTGTTGTTTTGGGTTATTTTGGTAGAATCCAGGTCGCGGTCGGGAGCTGTTTCGCGTTTGAGAAGGTAAGAGTTATTTTCTTTATTATGAAATAGTTTTAAGTGTTTTGTGGAAGTAGTAATGTTGTAATAAGTGTGTATGGATTGATGTTTTAGAAGTTAGGGTGTTAGTAATAGTTTGTATACGGTTTTATAATTTACGTTGTGTTCCGTGTTTGTGGCTTTGTTAGTGTTTTGTTATTTCGGTGTGTTAAAGTTTTATAGTGTTTGAATAACGTTAGTAGTGATGTTTTTAGGTGCCTTATGTGTGTTTGTGTGTGGGTGGGAATGTTTGTTTCTCTTTTGTAGGTTTTACGGAGAAGATATTTTCGTCGGTTTCAAACACCTTATTTTTTTTAAAGGAAGTGTGTATTAGTTGTGTTTACTAATCTTTATTTTACATTTCCTTTATTGTTCGGGTTTCCAGGAGCGGTTATTTACCTTTTTAGTATTTTTCGGGATTTTTATGGTTAATGGATAGTCGTTTTTTTGCGTTCACGTTGTTTTCGATAAACAGTTGTATTTTTACATTTTATTTGGATTTTTTTTTTATACCTATGGATTTTGAACTACCTGGATTTATTTGGAAGGAATGTTATTATCCCATTGGAGCAACTACACAGGTAAGTTCATTTAAATATTTTAATTGTTGGTGGCAAAACTTTATATATTTAATATTGTTGTTGTGTACTTGGTCTGTTTAATTATGTTGTCTAAATATATGTCGATGTAATTGATTTATATATTTTAGACCACATAATTAAATATGTGATATAATAAAGTGGTTTATTTATGTTGTGATAGTTGTTTTAGTAGAATTGTGGGTTAATATTTAGGAAAGGGTTTAGAAGAGAGTTTGAGCTATTATATTTAAGTACTCAAGTCCTCTTGTGGATGGGTCTAGCTGTACCTGTTGTTGTAGGTAATTATACATTTGAGTAGTTTGTCTAGATAGTTTTGGTTTTAATTGTAGGACAGATTGTTGCATTCTTAATTCTTGGAAACTTTGTTCCTTTTGTATTGCAATTAGTAGTTTTTGTAGTGTTGGAGTTGTTCTCCCAGTAGAAGTTAGGAATGCATTATGCCAGCCCTCGACGGCGTTGTTAGTTTTGGCTTGTTGGTTGAGTGTACTTACATATACATTCCACCAAGGTATTTGGAACTTGGGCTGACGTCTATGGCCTGATCTGTGTAGTCTCCCCACCCAGGTATCCTCAAAATAATCTAAGAGGGGAGATAACTTTACTTCATTTTGTTTGTAGAATGGACTTTCTAATAAAAGATTGTAATGTTCTGCAACATCTGCGGTTGGTACATAAGCTAGGGCTGTTAGAAGTTTTATTTGATGTGCAAAACTTATGTTAGTGGCATATTCTACACTTAGGTGCCGATTACGATCCGTTAAAAACCGCGTACGAACCGTCGGTCGGAGCGAATTCCCCGTCCGACTCGTACCCGGTTGTAAAACTTTACAAACATGGAATTACGATTCGCACGGAAACACCATTTCCGTACGAATCGTAAAAAACACCGACCGACGAAAATATACATACGAATGTGATCCGGGAATGCTGCGACGTGACGTCGGGACGCTTTCAGGCAGCGTTTCACGAACCAGGAATTACGATTCGAACCGACAGCAGTCCGGACGGCAATATTTTCACGGCACCCAAAAAGTGCCGCAAAAGCGAAGTACGGCGCGAATCGACCAGAGTAGGTGGCCCGGTACGCGCCGACCCCCCCCAGCCCCCGTTGGTACGCGCCGACCCCCCCCAGCCCCCGTTGGTACGCGCCGACCCCCCCCAACCCCCGTAGGTACGCGCCGACCCCCCCCAGCCCCGTAGGTACGTGCCGACCCCCCCCTAGCCCCCGTAGGTACGTGCCGACCCCCCCTGTGTGTACACCCGTGTACGGTGCATACCCCCCCGTGTACGCTCGAGTCGAACCCCCCCGTGTACGTTCGAGTCGTACCCCCACCCGTGTATGTACGGTGCGTACCCCCCCGTGTACGCTCGAGTCGAACCCCCCCGTGTACGCTCGAGTCGGACCCCCCCGTGTACGCTCGAGTCGGACCCCCCCGTGTACGTTCGAGTCGTACCCCCACCCGTGTATGTACGGTGCGTACCCCCAGCGCTACGCGCTGGGGGTACGCACCGTACATACACGGGTGGGGGTACGACTCGAGCGTACACGGGGGGGTACGCACCGTACATACACGGGTGGGGGTACGACTCGAGCGTACACGGGGGGGTACGCACCGTACATACACGGGTGGGGGTACGACTCGAGCGTACACGGGGGGGTATGCACCGTACATACACGGGTGGGGGTACGACTCGAACGTACACGGGGGGGTACGCACCGTACATACACGGGTGGGGGTACGATTCGAGCGTACACGGGGGGGTACGCACCGTACATACACGGGTGGGGGTACGACTCGAACGTACACGGGGGGGTTCGACTCGAGCGTACACGGGGGGTACGCACCGTACATACACGGGTGGGGGTACGACTTGAGCGTACACGGGGGGGTACGCACCGTACATACACGGGTGGGGGTACGACTCGAACGTACACGGGGGGGTTCGACTCGAGCGTACACGGGGGGGTACGCACCGTACACGGGTGTACACACAGGGGGGGTCGGCATGTACCTACGGGGGCTAGGGGGGGGGGTCGGCACGTACCTACGGGGGCTGGGGGGGGGGTCGGCGCGTACCTACGGGGGCTGGGGGGGGTCGGCGCGTACCTACGGGGGCTGGGGGGGTCGGCACGTACCTACGGGGGCTGGGGGGGGGTCGGCGCGTACCTACGGGGGCTGGGGGGGGGTCGGCGCGTACCTACGGGGGATGGGGGGGGGGTCGGCACGTACCTACGGGGGCTGGGGGGGGTACGGCACGTACCAGGCACCTGTTTGGACGTCTCCATGGTTGTTATGGGAGTTCGGTGCGGACGGTCTTTTCACCATACGGTTGTACATTCGGACGCCCGGGATGGATCGTGATTCCCCGGTCGGAGTTCACCTTTCACGTTTGTACGGTGAATCGTACGAGGACGTGTCGGACACATTTTCCGACCCGAGGACGTGTGGGGAAATATTCCCAGTGCGGTTCGTATGGACTTTTTACCATGCGAATCGTGATTGCCAGTTCGTACGGCACTTGTACGATTCGTACGGTAAAAAGACCCGATACGAGTCGTACGGGGACATTTTTTACCGGATCGTGATCGGCACCCTTGTGAAGATTTTTGTAAATGTCTCCATATACATTGGTTTAGATGGAAGTAACATCCTTGGATAGCTGTATGGGGGTACAGTTTTAGAATGCAATTTATCATGGCTTGCTCAAAGTCTATGATAATTCTTTGAGGGTAAAAATCATTTGATTCTTGTTTTAGTTTTCCTAGCATTTCATTATATGTTGTGTTTTGTTTGTTAGGTAATAGTGCATAAATTAGAGGTATGGAAGTGTTGTGATATTGACCGTGTATTGTGTAAAGCTGGTAGAATGGTTTTGGGCATATTGTAAAGGTGCCATCCATCATCCATGTTTGGCATTGTTGCAGTTTAGTTATATTGTTTGCAGTAGCAAACATTATTATTCTTTTTTCTGTGCTTTTGTTATCAAAAAAAATAAAAGGTTCATTATTGTGGGTGATAGTTAATTCTGGTGGAATGATGATCTCTTGAAAAGTTTTAGGGGATGGTATAGTTGTCGTGGTTGCTTTTTTGGTCCTAGCAATAGTTCTTTTTATAGAAGCAATTGATGGTAATTGGCCTCTTGCTTCTTTAGGCACTCTAGGTAATAGTTCTTTTAGGATTACACTTGTAGCAGTTTGTGAACCAGTGCTTAATTCTTTGATATTTTCAAGGGTTGATCTGACTTCTATTTCAGAGAGATTGGGTGGATGGTTATGCTCTCTTGTATATAGTACAGTTGTTTCTCTTGTTGTTGCTCGTCCGTAGCATTTGTTAGAATAATATTTAGTACACTTCCAGTTCACTTTTCGGTCTGTCTGCTTTTCTTGGGTGTATGTGTAACCCATGTAACACAATAGGAATTTTCCTTTCTGCGAAGTTATAAATTGGGCTTCTTCTGTCATCGTGATGTGTTAGAAATCTGGAAAAAATGTATATGAAAATATATGCAATAGTACTTTATATATTTAAATGAAAATAGCAAAAAAGCATTTTTTTATATATACTTACCAAGTGTTTTTGGTTGTATTTGAATGAAGATGTTGTTTGTAGAGAAAATGCTGTTTAGTTGATGTAGTCTCTGAAAGTTAAAGAACATATAGGTGCCGATCACGATCCGGTAAAAACCGGGTACGAACCGTCGGACGGAGCATAATCTCCGTCCGACGCGTACCCGGTCGTCAATTTTTACAAACAAGGAATTATGATTCGCACGGGTACACCATCACCGTACGATTCGTAAAAAAGCCCGACCGAACAAAAAAACCCTACCAATGCCATCCGGGAAAGCGCCGACCTGACGTCGGGACGCTCGCAGCCAGCCATTCACGACGCAGGAATTACGATTCGCACCGACGTCATCCCGCACGGTGAATATTTTCCGGCACCCAAAAACTGCCGGGAAATCAGGACGACGCGAACAAGGACCACCAGTACGCGACGGACAGACAGGACGACGCGAACAAGGAGGACCAGTACGCGACGGACACACAGGACGACGCGACCAAGGAGGACCCGTACGCGACAGGACGACGCGATCAAGGAGGACCCGTACGCGACAGGACGACGCGATCAAGGAGTACCAGTACGCGATGGACAGACATGGACCCGAACCTACGAGTCATCCCTGCCCTCATAGCAGTCCACCTCCTCTACAGGTTACGACGCAGACGCCGCAGAAGGTCAGAATAACTAAGGGAGGGGGGAAAGTGGGGTGGGGTGGGGGTTGCAGGACCAGGGCAGGCCACAAAACAACCACATAAGTCACACACCACACATGGCCTGGACATACCTGACTCCCATGCCCTGGTCACCACGAGGGGGTGGGGGCGTGTCCTGATAAGCCAGCGACCGCCACAACGGAAGTCCGTCACCACGCGAACCGGCAACACAACCAGACAGGTACGTCCCGTCAACGCCTGAAGAGCGTGGGTACGAGTCGTACCACGCCCACACACACGTCACCCCAACAATGGCGGGACGGATCGTACCCACGTGGCAAAGGCCTGGGTACGGGCCGCACAAGCATCACATAGCGTGGGGACGGATATGTACGGACCCTACCCCCACCCCATATGCAAGGAGCGTACCCCCCACCCCAACAGTGAAAGTACGACCCGTACCCCCACCCGCGTATGCATGGAGCGTACCCCCACCCCAACAGTGTAATTACGACCCGTACCCTCACCCGCGTATGCAAGGAGCGTACCCCCCACCCCAACAGTGTAAGTACGATCCGTACCCCCACCCGCGTATGCAAGGAGCGTACCCCCCACCCCAACAGTGTAAGTACGACCCGTACCCTCACCCGCGTATGCAAGGAGCGTACCCCCCACCCCAACAGTGTAAGTACGACCCGTACCCCCACCCGCGTATGCATGGAGCGTACCCCCCATGCCAACAGTGTAAGTACGACCCGTACCCCCACCCGCGTATGCATGGAGCCTACCCCCACCCCAACAGTGCAAGTACGATCCGTACCCTCACCCGCGTATGCAAGGAGCGTACCCCACACCCCAACAGTGTAAGTACGACCCGTACCCCCACCCGCGTATGCATGGAGCGTACCCCCCATGCCAACAGTGTAAGTATGACCCGTACCCCCACCCGCGTATGCATGGAGCGTACCCCCACCCCAACAGTGTAAGTACGATCCGTACCCTCACCCGCGTATGCAAGGAGCGTACCCCACACCCCAACAGTGTAAGTACGACCCGTACCCTCACCCGCGTATGCAAGGAGCGTACCCCACACCCCAACAGTGTAAGTACGACCCGTACCCCCACCCGCGTATGCAAGGAGCGTACCCCCCACCCCAACAGTGTAAGTACGACCCGTACCCTCACCCGCGTATGCAAGGAGCGTACCCCACACCCCAACAGTGTAAGTACGACTCGAACCCCCACCCGCGTATGCATGGAGCGTACCCCCCATGCCAACAGTGTAAGTACGATCCGTACCCTCACCCGCGTATGCAAGGAGCGTACCCCACAGCCCAACAGTGTAATTACGACCCGTACCCTCACCCGCGTATGCAAGGAGCGTACCCCACACCCCAACAGTGTAAGTACGACTCGAACCCTCACCTCCAATGCATGGAGCGTACCCCCACCGTGTATGTTCCAAGCGTACATATCCTGAAATAGGAGGTGTGTGTGCAGAGTCCACCCAGCAGTGCCCTGAGACAGGAGGGGTGGGTGTGGAGTCCTCCCAGCAGTGCTCTGAGACAGGAGGGGTGGGTGCCTATCACTAACAGCAGTGCCCTGAGCCAGGAGGGGTGGGTGTAGAGTCCTCCCACCAGTGCCCTGAGCCAGGAGGGGTGGGTGTGGAGTCCTCCCAGCAGTGCCCTGAGACAGGAGGGGTGTGTGCCTATCACTCCCAGCAGTGCCCTGAGACAGGAGGGGTGGGTGTGGAGTCCTCCCAGCAGTGCCCTGAGACAGGAGGGGTGTGTGCCTATCACTCCCAGCAGTGCCCTGAGACAGGAGGGGTGTGTGCCTATCACTCCCAGCAGTGCCCTGAGACAGGAGGGGTGGGTGTGGAGTCCTCCCAGCAGTGCCCTGAGACAGGAGGGGTGGGTGTGGAGTCCTCCCAGCAGTGCCCTGAGACAGGAGGGGTGTGTGCCTATCACTCCCAGCAGTGCCCTGAGACAGGAGGGGTGGGTGCCTATCACTCCCAGCATTGCCCTGAGCCAGGAGGGGTGGGTGTGGAGTCCTCCCAGCAGTGCCCTGAGACAGGAGGGGTGTGTGCCTATCACTCCCAGCAGTGCCCTGAGACAGGAGGGGTGGATGTGGAGTCCTCCCAGCAGTGCCCTGAGACAGGAGGGGTGGGTGTGGAGTCCTCCCAGCAGTGCCCTGAGACAGGAGGGGTTGGTGTGGAGTCCTCCCAGCAGTGCCCTGAGACAGGAGGGGTGTGTGCCTATCACTCCCAGCAGTGCCCTGAGACAGGAGGGGTGGGTGCCTATCACTCCCAGCAGTGCCCTGAGCCAGGAGGGGTGGGTGTGGAGTCCTCCCAGCAGTGCCCAGAGACAGGAGGGGTGGGTGTGGAGTCCTCCCAGCAGTGCCCTGAGACAGGAGGGGTGTGTGCCTATCACTCCCAGAAGTGCCCTGAGACAGGAGGGGTGTGTGCCTATCACTCCCAGCAGTGCCCTGAGACAGGAGGGGTGGGTGCCTATCACTCCCAGCAGCTCCCTGAGACAGGAGGGGTGTGTGCCTATCACTCCCAGCAGTGCCCTGAGACAGGAGGGGTGGGTGTGGAGTCCTCCCAGCAGTGCTCTGAGACAGGAGGGGTGGGTGCCTATCACTAACAGCAGTGCCCTGAGCCAGGAGGGGTGGGTGTGGAGTCCTCCCAGCAGTGCCCTGAGCCAGGAGGGGTGGGTGTGGAGTCCTCCCAGCAGTGCCCTGAGACAGGAGGGGTGTGTGCCTATCACTCCCAGCAGTGCCCTGAGACAGGAGGGGTGGGTGTGGAGTCCTCCCAGCAGTGCCCTGAGACAGGAGGGGTGTGTGCCTATCACTCCCAGCAGTGCCCTGAGACAGGAGGGGTGGGTGCCTATCACTCTCAGCAGTGCCCTGAGCCAGGAGGGGTGGGTGTGGAGTCCTCCCAGCAGTGCCCTGAGCCAGGAGGGGTGGGTGTGGAGTCCTCCCAGCAGTGCCCTGAGACAGGAGGGGTGTGTGCCTATCACTCCCAGCAGTGCCCTGAGACAGGAGGGGTGGGTGCCTATCACTCCCAGCAGTTCCCTGAGACAGGAGGGGTGTGTGCCTATCACTCCCAGCAGTGCCCTGAGACAGGAGGGGTGGGTGTGGAGTCCTCCCAGCAGTGCTCTGAGACAGGAGGGGTGGGTGCCTATCACTAACAGCAGTGCCCTGAGCCAGGAGGGGTGGGTGTGGAGTCCTCCCAGCAGTGCCCTGAGCCAGGAGGGGTGGGTGTGGAGTCCTCCCAGCAGTGCCCTGAGACAGGAGGGGTGTGTGCCTATCACTCCCAGCAGTGCCCTGAGACAGGAGGGGTGGGTGTGGAGTCCTCCCAGCAGTGCCCTGAGACAGGAGGGGTGTGTGCCTATCACTCCCAGCAGTGCCCTGAGACAGGAGGGGTGTGTGCCTATCACTCCCAGCAGTGCCCTGAGACAGGAGGGGTGGGTGTGGAGTCCTCCCAGCAGTGCCCTGAGACAGGAGGGGTGGGTGTGGAGTCCTCCCAGCAGTGCCCTGAGACAGGAGGGGTGTGTGCCTATCACTCCCAGCAGTGCCCTGAGACAGGAGGGGTGGGTGCCTATCACTCCCAGCAGTGCCCTGAGCCAGGAGGGGTGGGTGTGGAGTCCTCCCAGCAGTGCCCTGAGACAGGAGGGGTGTGTGCCTATCACTCCCAGCAGTGCCCTGAGACAGGAGGGGTGGGTGTGGAGTCCTCCCAGCAGTGCCCTGAGACAGGAGGGGTGGGTGTGGAGTCCTCCCAGCAGTGCCCTGAGACAGGAGGGGTGGGTGTGGAGTCCTCCCAGCAGTGCCCTGAGACAGGAGGGGTGTGTGCCTATCACTCCCAGCAGTGCCCTGAGACAGGAAGGGTGGGTGCCTATCACTCCCAGCAGTGCCCTGAGCCAGGAGGGGTGTAACACATGTTTGTGAGGCCAGAATTATCCACATGCATACTGCCTACAAGGGAACATGTCCCCATGAACTCATGTCAACAGACTCCACACACAAGTACAGTGATCACCAAGGATGCCACGATTGTTGCAGGTGGAGACATGGCCCTGCATGCATGGCCAAAGTAGAAGGGCTCCGTCACACACACAGCTCATGTAGACACAGCTCTGCGCTAAACATTGGGAACACCCTGCAGGGAAGAAAGCTGGGTACACAGAGGAAGGAATACACCCTGGGACAAGTGCACCATGCAGTAACTGCTTACATGAACAAAGAAAGTTAGCCAACACCTTGTGATGGCACACAGATCCCAGGGTCCCCCCAATGAGCAGCACACTACTACATATCCCACACACCCAAACCCTTAAACACCACCCAAAACCATGTAGCAGCCCCACCAACACCAATACCAGCATAGCAGTAGTGTGATAATGAAAACAAAATTAAGCTTTATTCAGCATGAGCACAATGTCCGTGGATCGCAGGCAGTTCAATATTCACAAAGCCCATAGGGCAGTCAATGATTCCCAGCTGGATGGGGGACACAGTGGGATGTGTGTCCCCTACCTTGCCTGCACAGTCAAATGGCATCGTCTTCCACACTGGTGAGGGCATCAGGGGGGGGGAAGCACCAGGCACCGCAGGGACATCAGGGCAAAGGGGCGGCGTTGTGGGTGCAGGGATGGAGGACTCCACCACAGGGGGTGGGTCAGTGCCAAAGGCGGAGGCCAGGATGGCACTACACACCTTTGCAAGGTCCTCCAGGGAGTCCCCTGCACCCGAAGGGACCTCAGGCCCCAAGCAGGGGGGGGGGGTCAGAGGGATGGGTCGCAGCACCACCGGGGGAGGGTGGAGACAGGGGGGGAGACTCAACCACCCTGACCGAGGACTTCCTTGACCGCTTGCGTGGTGGTGTAACTGTGGGGCTCAGGGACAGAGCGGCCATGAAGGAGTCCTTGGGGGAGATGTGGCCAGGAGAGCTGAGGGGAGGGGATTTGGAGGGAGTGGACTGGGTGGAATGCGGACTCCCACTATGGCTGCGTGTCACACGTTTGCCCCCCGACCCAGTGGGTGTGCCTACCTCACCCTGTGTGTGCGTGTCAGGAGGAGTGCGGTGGACCTTCCCTGCTGGTGTGGTGCCTGTGTCTGTTGATGTGGGTGCATGCCGACGTCTGGGTGTACGTGGGACAGGCATGGGAGTGGGAACTGTGGATGGGGCAGGGGTAGGTGGGGGGAGGTCGCGCTGCAGGAGACCCACTGCTGCAGTCAGTGTGGAGTCTATGGACCTCAGCAAGTTGCGTTGGTCAGCCTGCGATGAATGAATGCCCTCCAAGAATGCCTCGATGTTGGTGAGGGTTTTGCCGTGGGCATGGAGGACATTAAGGATCGCAGCCTGACCAACCTGCAGTTGCCGCTGGATGTCCACAGACTCTGCATTGGCGGCAGCAGTGGAGACAGGGGCAGGGGGTGCGGTGCCTGGCAGGAAGGAGACATGCTGTGACCGGGCACGCTGGGAAGGGACACGAGCAAGTGGGAGGCGGCTGATGGGAACTGAGGGGGCGGTGCGAGGTGTTGTTCCGCTGTCAGCTGCTGGTGCAGCCACCGCCCACTCGGAGACATCCTCCTCGGACCTGTCAGCTTCGTATTCTGACGTGCCAGTCGACAGGTCCTCGGCCGCACTATCCTCCACCTCTGTCCCACTCGATGTGCCAGCCCCGATGTCACGGCTGGCACTGGTGCTCGGTCCCTCCGCCTTGCCTGTGTCCATGTCTCCCTCTGTGTCCCCCGACGATGCTGTGGGCAGGGTGGAGAGACAGAAATTAATCAGACAGCTGTACACATCAGTCACATGAGTCCAATCTACATAGGTAACATTGCATAGCCTGAAAAGGAAGATCCCTAACATCTACTAAACAAGGTACCGATGTAGGGCATGAAACACACAGTTGGTTGAGCCACCATGCCACTGAAACACCATGGAGAGCATGAGACAATAGCTCAAGACAGGAAACGTAGTCTGACATAGCACCCAGGCCCTGGGGACAATCCAGCACTGCATCTGCACCACACAGCATTGGCGAAAATACCGATGACCAGGGACCATATCCATGAACTTGAGACACATGCTGCATAGGTAATGCTGGAAACATGCCCAACATGACTCGGTCACTGCACCTTGCGTGTGTGTCCAGAAAAACATTACACACTGCCCAGACCCAGCAAGTAGAAATCAGGATTTTACATATAGGCATTGCCCGCCCCAACCAACCCCTACACGAGGCAAATTGTTGAGACACAGGTGGCACCAACATCTCATAGTCTGGGTGATAAACACAGGGCCAAATGCAAGATTGGACGCCAAACAGCCAAGGTGCACCTGTACAAATAATGAGGTACCAGTGCCCATCCTCAGATGAGTATAACAAGACACACAGGCACTGGCAACTGTGAGTATGAAGAAGGACAATCAGGTCAGGCTGCACAGTGGACACCTGTACAAAATAGCACGTCTATATACATGGTGCCAGGGGACAATGGCACAGAGCACAACCTACGCTGTAGACACTGAGAGTGTCCACGTTTATGATGACACACACCACTGAGGAAAAGGTGCTCCAGGGGACAGTAGTGGGCACGCAACTACATGCTACTGAATGGTAATGACTGCAACACACGCCACCATCCCTGCACTATGCGTATCGCACACTCATGCACATCATGTCACAGGCCACTACATAGGACATGCGCGCTGTAAGGCATGACACATGAGAGACCAACTCCCATGTCTGGAGTCAGCATCAGTGCCAACTGACATGGAACCCACATGCAGTGAACTTGACAGGGCACAGCCAAGGTCCAAAAAGCTGTTACACACCACCCCCACACATGATGCTACAGGCATTGTTCTCGTGGACAAAGCACCAGCCTACATTACCTTGTGAAGGAGTGACCACACACAGACCAGGGAACACATTGCAAGGAGGGGAAGGGTGGCAGGGGCGCAGCGCTATACTGGGGCAAACAGGATCTGCACAGCACCTTTAAACCCTGCCAGTGAATTAATGCTACCGTGCCCTTACAAATGCCGGTGACACACAACAAACGCACATGTACCTACCCCCTTCCGGCTGCTGCATCGCCTGTAAGCGCCTCTCCAGGTCTGGAAAGACCACCGGCAGCACACGCCTGTGGAGGTGGCTCAGACGGCGGCGGCCGCGGTTCTTGTGGCTCTCAGGTGAGTCCCCCAGCAGGAGCCGTGCAATCCTCCGCGTCCAGCACCGGATATCCTGCCAGCGTTTCCTCACCTGGGGCAGGCTCTGCCTCCGACCATCCACACCCCTCACGGCACTGACGGCGGTCAGCCAGATCTGCTCCTTGGCAGTGGCGCCTACCTGTGAGGAGGCACAAGTGACACCACATCAATACACCAGCCACATGTCACAGAGAGACATATGAGAACAAATTAGCTGGTTACAACAAGGCATGTCATGCAGCCAACGCATTGCACCTTTGTCATAGGGACATCATCCCCTGGTGAGGGAAAAAGCTGTACGTGCCATAGTGGGTACACAGGTGGAATGATGGCAATGTCACAATCAGTGATCAAGGCTCACACTGTGCATCACACCCACCCCTCCTGTCTCAGGGCACTGCTGGGAGTGATAGGCACCCACCCCTCCTGTCTCAGGGCACTGCTGGGAGTGATAGGCACACACCCCTCCTGTCTCAGGGCACTGCTGGGAGGACTCCACACCCACCCCTCCTGTCTCAGGGCACTGCTGGGAGTGATAGGCACACACCCCTCCTGTCTCAGGGAACTGCTGGGAGTGATAGGCACACACCCCTCCTGTCTCAGGGCACTGCTGGGAGTGATAGGCACACACCCCTCCTGTCTCAGGGCACTGCTGGGAGTGATAGGCACACACCCCTCCTGTCTCTGGGCACTGCTGGGAGGACTCCACACCCACCCCTCCTGTCTCTGGGCACTGCTGGGAGGACTCCACACCCACCCCTCCTGTCTCAGGGCACTGCTGGGAGTGATAGGCACACACCCCTCCTGTCTCTGGGCACTGCTGGGAGGACTCCACACCCACCCCTCCTGTCTCAGGGCACTGCTGGGAGTGATAGGCACCCACCCCTCCTGTCTCAGGGCACTGCTGGGAGTGATAGGCACACACCCCTCCTGTCTCAGGGCACTGCTGGGAGGACTCCACACCCACCCCTCCTGTCTCAGGGAACTGCTGGGAGTGATAGGCACCCACCCCTCCTGTCTCAGGGCACTGCTGGGAGTGATAGGCACCCACCCCTCCTGTCTCAGGGCACTGCTGGGAGGACTCCACACCCACCCCTCCTGTCTCAGGGCACTGCTGGGAGACATCAGGCATCCCCCCCCTGGGACCCCCCCCCTACAGTACATGGCATGTGTGTCACACCAGGACACAATGCCAGAAGTCACAGTCACAACATAGGGACAGTCTGTGCCAGTGGCCTATGCACTCACCTGATACCCTGGTCGCCCATACAGCATGGAGTACTGTGGGAGGATCACATCCAGCAGAGCCATGTTCTCCTCCAGGGTGAATGGCTGTGTCCTCTCCACAGCCCTTGACATGGTTCCAGGGAATCAGTAGCAGCAGCTGGGTCGACGAATGCAAAGATGTGCAGGCAAGTACTCCCTCATGGGACCTGGCTGCCTTATATCTGCCTTTCTGCCCTGTCTCATGCACAGGAGTACAGAGTGATTGGTCACTCACATTTGCATCCTATGTTTCCACCAATCCCTTCAAACCTAGCAGTCTGTGGGTTCTCTATCGGTTTCATTCTCCTGCATGATGTCAGACCCACAAACACATTGCAACAATGTAGAAGAATTCCAACTGACTTCTGCTGTGCACCTTCCAGAACAATTTCGAAATTTGAACTTGGTCTCCATGACAACCAGCATGCATGTAGGCCTTAATACTTGTCCCCTATGTAATTTGGAGCATCACACACAGGTACGGTGCGTTTCGGGGCCCTAGGGCACCCCAAATGCGTTGCAACGGCCCGTACACGCATGCCTACGTTCACTATCAGTATGGGTGTCCTCGCGTATGCGTATTCGTAGTGTTACGGCCCGTACACACGCTGTTAGAGTCGGGGATCTCTGGTTGGCGCAAGGTTGCCCTTGTGTCAAGCAGGAACCCTCTCCTCTACGTCAGGGCGCAGGATAACCCCTCGCGAATGACCCTTGCTCACCCTCTAGGTGCGTGGCGTGAGCAGCCAAGGCGATTCCTCAGGCGTTGTTGGTTAAGCACTTACAATCATACACGCAGTAAATACATCAATCCCCCCAGAAACGGACACCAGACTTGGATATATATAAAAATACGCTTCTTTATGTAAAAATAGGTATATATATCTCAGCAGACTTATCACAAGACCAATAACGGTTTCGCTAGGCCACCAGGTTGTAAAGCAGGCAAATGTTCTTTGTTCGTAGTCTCAAATAGATTCTTTGCAGTCTCTTGCAAATGTTACTTGTGGTTCCAGTACTCACAGAGATCGGCTCCTGCGAACGGGGAAATAAGGCGTTGCGGGCCCCGAGCCCGGTACTGGAACTTCTTTCGTGATGTGGAGAGTCGGCACAGGTCGGTGCGACTCTCAGCTTCGGAAGTGTTCTTGGGTCCTCAATCAGCAGGTGTGGGCAGGTAGGCAGGCGCGGCCAGCGACCCTTTAGCACGGCGGTGCAGGGGGGTCTCCACAGCGGGGGCGCCGCGGCCTGAGATGTCCGGGGATAGCGAAGCGGGTTCGCAGGGCACGGTCAGTGCAGCTGGATGACCCGGCGTAGATCACAGTCGTCGGACGGCTTCCGGCGGGAGGGGTGATAGCGCGGTCAGCGCGCTCCAGTAGCAGGCGGTGACAGGGATGCCGGCAGCCTGGCCCGGGGACAGAGAGCGGCTCTGGACGGAGCGGGGCTCTCACGGGTTTGAGGCAGGCAAGCTTCTGAGTGTCACGGCCCTAGGAGGGGCGATGAGGGGCGCAGTCTCTTTTCCAGCAGGATGCACACACGGCTCGAATTGGAGGACGAGCAAAAGCACAGAGAACCCACTGGTCCTGGGGTTCAGTTCAGGGGGCAAGCTCAGATCAAGCCCTTGGAGAATGTTCAAGCACAAAGTAGCAAAGTCTTTTCAGTAAGTCTCTTCCTCTCCTTTCTCAGCAAGGCAAGCAGCAGGCCAGCTCCTCCAGCGTCTTCTTCTCCTTCTAGTCGGGCAGAGGTTCTTTGTGGTAAACAGGATTCTGATTTCTTAGGAGCCAGGCTCCTACTTTTATACCATGATTCTTTTGTTCTTTAGCGCCAGGGGGCCTAGGCCTGGCTCAGTCCAGTTCTGGAGCACTTTGTTATGGTAACTCTGCTCTTTCCTTTCAGCAGCAGGGCAGAGACATCAGCCGCCCCACAGGGGGTGGCGCCGGCTTTGTGGTGGCAGAGCACAGGTCTATTCAAGAGTCAAGGTGTGCTCCTCCCACCCATCCAGGTGTCACCTCTCTACCCACCACCTGGCAGCCAACCTGTCTCTGGGGATTCCCCAACCCTGCTCCTTACTGTTGCCAGGCAGAACACATACACACAGCAGAGGCGGACTGAGATGGTCAGGTCAGTAAATACTAACTTTCTAAAAGTAGTATTTACAAACCCAGGATATTAAAATAAACTTGACTACAAGAAGTATTTTATTATTCTGAGTTCAGGCATACTAAACTTGACATCCTACCATGCTCTCTGAGTCCACTGGGGTCACAGCGTTGGCGTGATCCCGGCAGCCCATTCTGGCCTATGGAGAGCAGGCAGCCTTCAATAGTGAAGAACGAAAATGGCTGTAATTCACTACTAAGACATGCCACACACATCAGGGCATGTCCTACCTTATGCCTACAATGCACCCTGCCCGTGGGCCTACCAGAGGGGTGGCTAATATGTAGGTAAGGGAAGGTTTAGGGACTGGCAAGTGGGGGCACTTGCGCAGTCAGCGCGACGGTCCCAGACCGCGCACAGGGTCTGCGGTGGCAGACCCTAGACACATTTTTACAAGGCCGCTTTCTGTGGGTGGCGCAACCAGCGCTGCAAGCCCACCAGCAGCATTGGCATTCACAAGCCCTGGCACCCCGGGTGCACTTTACTGGGGACTGACAGTGAATCCAATAAACCAATCAGGAACATCAATTACAGGTACACTTTACCTAGGGAGCACTTGCACTGCGGCACGGATTAGCCGTGGCGCAGTGCCCTGAGCGGACAACACTAGCAAAACAATCGAGGCACACCATCAAAAAGTGGAAGGGAAACTCACGCCAAGGTGCCAGGTCTAACACGTGTCCCCTCCAGCTGAAATGTGGGGAGAACTACCCTTGCCCAGGGGGTTCCTCGTCACTAAGGCGGAAATACCTGGACAGACCGTCAGCGTTGGCGTGATCTGTACCAGGACGGTGTTCCACCGTAAAGTCCATACCCTGTAGGGAGATGGACCACCTCAACAGTTTCGGGTTCTCACCCCTCATTTGCATCAACCATCTGAGGGGCCTGTGGTCCGTCTGAACCCGGAAGTGAGACCCAAACAAGTAGGGTCTTAGCTTCTTCAGCGCCCAGACCACAGCAAATGCTTCTCGCTCAATTGCACTCCACCTACTTTCCCGTGGAAGTAACCTCCTACTGATGAAGGCTACGGGTTGGTCCCAGCCCTCCTCAGTCATCTGTGAGAGAACAGCCCCTACACCATGCTCTGAAGCGTCTGTCTGTACTAGGAATTCCTTGGAGAAGTCAGGGGCCAAGAGCACGGGCGCCGTGCACATGGCAGTCTTCAGGGTGTCGAAAGCTTTCTGACAGGTGTCAGTCCAAATCACGTTCCTGGGCTGCTTCTTGGAAGTCAGCTCTGTCAAGGGGGCAACAATCGTTCCATAGCCCTTGACAAACCTCCTGTAGTACCCAGTGAGCCCCAGGAAGGCCCTCACTGCGGTCTGCGTCTTGGGGGGTTCCCAAGCCAGGATGGTCTCAATTTTGGGTTGCAAGGGTGCCACCTTGCCACTCCCCACTTGGTGTCCCAAGTACACCACGGAACCCTGCCCGATCTGGCACTTGCTTGCCTTGATCGTGAGGCCTGCTCGGCGCAGAGCCATCAACACTTCCCAGAGGTGGCGCAGGTGTTCGGGCCAGGTGGCACTGAACACTGCGATGTCATCCAGGTAGGCGGCACTGAACGCATCCAGCCCAACCAGTACCTGGTTGACCAACCTCTGAAAGGTGGCAGGGGCATTCTTCATTCCAAATGGCATGACTCGGAACTGGAAGTGCCCATCTGGTGTAGAGAATGCTGACCTCTCTTTGGCCCCATCGGTCAAGGCGATCTGCCAGTACCCAGACGTTAAATCAAACGTGCTGAGGAACCGGGCAGCCCCCAGCCGATCAATGAGCTCATCAGCTCTGGGGATGGGGTGCGCGTCAGTCTTCGTGACTGAATTGAGTCCTCTGTAGTCCACACAGAACCGGAGTTCAGGTGTGGCTCCCGGCGCAGCAGCTTTGGGGACCAAGACCACGGGGCTGGACCAAGGACTGCTGGAGGACTCAACCACCCCTAGCGCAAGCATTTTGGAGACCTCCTCCTTGATGCAAGCTCTGACCCTGTCAGTTACCCTGTAAGCCTTGTGCTTCACAGGTAAGCTGTCTCCTGTGTCCACATCATGGACGCACCAATCTGTGACACCAGGAACCAGGGAGAATCTATCGGAGAACTGCCCCAGCAAGTGGCGGCAATCTTCCTGTTGTTCGGGCGTCAGGGTGGGTGAGAGGTTAACTCCATCCACTGACCCATCTTTCTCAGAGGCCACTAAGAGGTCAGGAAGAGGCTCGGTCTCCTCTTCCATTCCATCATCAGTGGCCAGCAGCATGCCCACTTCGGTCCTCTCTAAGTGGGGCTTAAGCCGGTTAACATGTAGGACCCTCAAAGGGTTCCTGGGAGACTGCATGTCCACCAAGTAGGTGATAGGACTTTTGCGCTCCACAACCTCAAATGGACCTGTCCACTTATCCTGAAGTGCACAAGGCTCCACTGGGGCCAAGACCCACACCTTTTGTCCAGGTTGAAGCTCTACCAGAGTGGCATTCCGGTCGTACCACCGCTTCATCTCCTCCTGGCTGGCTTCCAGATTTGCCTCAGCAAGTTGCCTGAAACGCCGAGTCTGGTTTCGGAAGGCCAGCATGTAACTGTATACATTCTGGGGAGGTTTCCTGGGAGATTGCTCCCAGCCTTCCTTTACCAAACTCAGAGGTCCTCTTACCGGGTGACCATACAGAAGCTCAAAGGGGCTGAATCCTAGAGACTTCTGTGGCACCTCTCGGTAAGCGAAGAGCAGGCATGGCAAGAGGACGTCCCACTTACGCCTCATCGGACCGTCCAGGCCCATGATCATGCCTTTGAGGGTTCGGTTGAATCTCTCAACCAACCCATTTCCTTGGGGGTGGTAAGGAGTGGTGAACTTGTAAGTTACCCCACACTCCTTCCACAGGGATTTCATATATGTGGATATGAAATTGGTCCCCCTGTCGCTCACCACCTCTAGAGGGAATCCCACTCGGGAGAAAATTCCCATCAGTGCCCGTCCCACCACGGGGGCCGTCACTGTCCTCAGAGGGATGGCTTCAGGGTACCGGGTGGCATGGTCCACCAAGACCAGGATGAACCTGTTGCCCAGGGCTGTCTTGGGGTCCAGAGGCCCCACAATATCAATACCCACTCGTTGGAATGGCGTACCGACCACAGGGAAAGGTTGCAGAGGAGCCTTATGCTTCCCTCCGCTCTTACCACTTGCCTGGCAAGTCTGACAGGTTCTGCAGTAGGAATCTGAATTCTTATGCATTTGGGGCCAGTAAAAGTGGGTGACAAGCCTGTCATAGGTCTTGTCCATCCCCAAATGTCCTGCTAACGGCACATTGTGAGCCAGCCCCAGTAGGAAGGTTCTGAACTTCTGGGGTACCACCAGCACACGGGCTGACCCAGGTTCAGCAGCCTTCGGCTCGGAATACAGGAGGTCACTCTCCCAGTACACGTAGTGTGTTTTGGCCTGAACACCATTGGCCTGGTCTGCAGCCTGTTGCCGCATACCCACGAGAGAAGGGCATTCTTTCTGCTCCCTGCAGAATTCCTCCCTGGAGGGACCTCCTTCTTGCTGCCAATGGGTCAGCTCAGGCAGGTCTCCCAGCTCGGCAATCTGTTCCCCGGTAGGCTCCAGAGCATCCCCCTCAGGGTCTACTTCCTCCTGGGCCGTGGGAACTTTGGGGGCCGGTTTCCCGCGCCTCCTGCGCCTTCTCCCTAAGGCCGGTTCCTGGACCTCTCCCTCAGGCTCCAGGACCCTCTCAACACCCCTACTGGCTGCCATGGACCGGGTGGTCACGCACGCCCAGTTGGGTAGACCCACCATTCTCAGATGCGTGGTCTTCTCCACCTTTTCCCAAGGGGAGCTCTCCAGGTCGTTCCCTAGCAGACAGTCTACAGGCATGTCAGTTCTCACAGCGACTTGTAGAGTACCAGAGACCTCCCCCCACTCAAAGGGAACTTGAGCCATTGGACAACGACTCTCTATGTTGTCAGCATTGACAACCCTACAGTAGACATTGGGTACAATCTGCTCTTGAGACACCAGGTGTTGCCTCACCGAGGTCACGCTGGCTCCTGTATCTCTAAGAGCCTCAACCTTCTTTCCATTGATGGTCACTACTTGCCCATATTTCTTAGTGTTAGAGGGCAGGTAGGTGACAGGGACCATCTCACTGTCTCCTAGCGAGACTAGGGTCATCTGCCCGGGACCCCCACCCTCCTGGACTGCTACCTCCTCCCCAAAGTTAACACTAGCTACTTGCCGGGGTGGAGCACCAGTGGGTGCGGTCTTACCAAACAGGCGACACTTAGGATCAGAGGCAATGTGACCCGGGTCACCACACCTATAACAATTGAAGGGCCCCTTTGGAACAGGTCTACCTGTCGGGCCCCGTTCTGCTGCGGGGGTGGGGGAGGCTGAGAACCCTTCTGCTGGTTCCCTTGGGAATTACTTTGGGGGCCTTTTTGGAACCCCTTCGGTTTACCCCTGTCCCCCCCACTCTTCTGCTGGGGACCCTGCCCACCTTTGGCGGAGTCTCCCACTTGACCCTTGTGGACCCTGGTGCTGAGCCAGCGGTCCGCCTCCTCAGCAAGCTTCCTCGGGTTGGACAGCTTGCTATCAATTAGGTGCTGGTGTAGCTCAGGAAAACATTGACTGGACAAGTGCTCCCATGCAATTAAATCAAGCAGCCCTTGATAATCATTCACTTTGCTACCCTTCACCCAACCATCCAGCGCTCTGCAGAAAAAGGTCACATACTCCACATACGTACTCTCAGGGATCTTCTTGGTCTCCCTGAACCTCTGTCTATATAGCTCAGGAGTTAACCCATACCTTGTCATTAAAGCTTCCTTCATATGGGGGTATGAGGCTTGGAGATCTAAGGGCAAATCTAACAGTGTGTCACGCCCTTCAGCAAGGAACCTTCCCCACAACCCCGCTCCCCAGTCTTTCTCAGGGACCCGGTGTGAAGACATGGCCACCTCGTAGGCTCTAAACCACTGCCCTATGTCATCCTTTCTAAAATACTCCTTTACTACATCTTTGGGGATGTACACCTTGGACTCTACCTGCACCGGTGGAGTGCTGCCACTAGAAGGAGTGGTATCCAAACTTTTCGCCTTCAGCTCCAACTCCTTCAATCTTATATCATGCTCCATTTGGCGTTGTTGTGCCTCCAGGGCCAACTTCTGCTTTTCCATTTCCATTTGTCCTGCCAACTTTGCCATCTCCATTGCATGCGCCCTGTCTGCTGCCCTGTCTGCCAGCTCCTCTGGCGACCGGACTCTGCTGGGCTCCTCAAGGTTGTCGGGTGGAACGATGTCCCCCGCATTCCGTGGGTCTCGTGACTCCTTCCAGGCAATCAGCGCCTTGGTGTACTGGGTCTTCCTCTTGAATCCAGCATGGGGGACTCTGAATTTTACACTGTAGCCTTTCAATTGCTCCATCGTGTAGCCTTCCAGTCTCTCCCAATCCACCTCATCTATTCCAGAAATCACAGAGAGTGCTCTTCCAGCGGAGAGTGAGCTAGGCATGGTTGCAGTAATGGCAGATGTCTCAACAAAGTTCAACAAATAAAAACCTGTGGCTGCGTTATTTGGTCTGCTCTCACTATCTGGTGATTAATAATTCACTGTATGCAAATTACAAGTGCAAATCCGAAATCCCACCCGCTGCCAACAATGTTAGAGTCGGGGATCTCTGGTTGGCGCAAGGTTGCCCTTGTGTCAAGCAGGAACCCTCTCCTCTACGTCAGGGCGCAGGATAACCCCTCGCGAATGACCCTTGCTCACCCTCTAGGTGCGTGGCGTGAGCAGCCAAGGCGATTCCTCAGGCGTTGTTGGTTAAGCACTTACAATCATACACGCAGTAAATACATCAATCCCCCCAGAAACGGACACCAGACTTGGATATATATAAAAATACGCTTCTTTATGTAAAAATAGGTATATATATCTCAGCAGACTTATCACAAGACCAATAACGGTTTCGCTAGGCCACCAGGTTGTAAAGCAGGCAAATGTTCTTTGTTCGTAGTCTCAAATAGATTCTTTGCAGTCTCTTGCAAATGTTACTTGTGGTTCCAGTACTCACAGAGATCGGCTCCTGCGAACGGGGAAATAAGGCGTTGCGGGGCCCGAGCCCGGTACTGGAACTTCTTTCGTGATGTGGAGAGTCGGCACAGGTCGGTGCGACTCTCAGCTTCGGAAGTGTTCTTGGGTCCTCAATCAGCAGGTGTGGGCAGGTAGGCAGGCGCGGCCAGCGACCCTTTAGCACGGCGGTGCAGGGGGGTCTCCACAGCGGGGGCGGCGCGGCCTGAGATGTCCGGGGATAGCGAAGCGGGGTCGCAGGGCACGGTCAGTGCAGCTGGATGACCCGGCGTAGATCACAGTCGTCGGACGGCTTCCGGCGGGAGGGGTGATAGCGCGGTCAGCGCGCTCCAGTAGCAGGCGGTGACAGGGATGCCGGCGGCCTGGCCCGGGGACAGAGAGCGGCTCTGGACGGAGCGGGGCTCTCACAGGTTTGAGGCAGGCAAGCTTCTGAGTGTCACGGCCCTAGGAGGGGCGATGAGGGGCGCAGTCTCTTTTCCAGCGGGATGCACACACGGCTCGAATTGGAGGACGAGCAAAAGCACAGAGAACCCACTGGTCCTGGGGTTCAGTTCAGGGGGCAAGCTCAGATCAAGCCCTTGGAGAATGTTCAAGCACAAAGTAGCAAAGTCTTTTCAGTTAGTCTCTTCCTCTCCTTTCTCAGCAAGGCAAGCAGCAGGCCAGCTCCTCCAGCGTCTTCTTCTCCTTCTAGTCGGGCAGAGGTTCTTTGTGGTAAACAGGATTCTGATTTCTTAGGAGCCAGGCTCCTACTTTTATACCATGATTCTTTTGTTCTTTAGCGCCAGGGGGCCTAGGCCTGGCTCAGTCCAGTTCTGGAGCACTTTGTTATGGTAACTCTGCTCTTTCCTTTCAGCAGCAGGGCAGAGACATCAGCCGCCCCACAGGGGGTGGCGCCGGCTTTGTGGTGGCAGAGCACAGGTCTATTCAAGAGTCAAGGTGTACTCCTCCCACCCATCCAGGTGTCACCTCTCTACCCACCACCTGGCAGCCAACCTGTCTCTGGGGATTCCCCAACCCTGCTCCTTACTGTTGCCAGGCAGAACACATACACACAGCAGAGGCGGACTGAGATGGTCAGGTCAGTAAATACTAACTTTCTAAAAGTAGTATTTACAAACCCAGGATATTAAAATAAACTTGACTACAAGAAGTATTTTATTATTCTGAGTTCAGGCATACTAAACTTGACATCCTACCATGCTCTCTGAGTCCACTGGGGTCACAGCGTTGGCGTGATCCCGGCAGCCCATTCTGGCCTATGGAGAGCAGGCAGCCTTCAATAGTGAAGAACGAAAATGGCTGTAATTCACTACTAAGACATGCCACACACATCAGGGCATGTCCTACCTTATGCCTACAATGCACCCTGCCCGTGGGCCTACCAGAGGGGTGGCTAATATGTAGGTAAGGGAAGGTTTAGGGACTGGCAAGTGGGGGCACTTGCGCAGTCAGCGCGACG
The DNA here is from genome assembly GCF_964204655.1 of Triturus cristatus. NCBI lineage: Eukaryota > Metazoa > Chordata > Amphibia > Caudata > Salamandridae > Triturus > Triturus cristatus. Next base: position 132,773,079 of record NC_140590.1, on the reverse strand, counting down.
GTCCCAGACCGCGCACAGGGTCTGCGGTGGCAGACCCTAGACACATTTTTACAAGGCCGCTTTCTGTGGGTGGCGCAACCAGCGCTGCAAGCCCACCAGCAGCATTGGCATTCACAAGCCCTGGCACCCCGGGTGCACTTTACTGGGGACTGACAGTGAATCCAATAAACCAATCAGGAACATCAATTACAGGTACACTTTACCTAGGGAGCACTTGCACTGCGGCACGGATTAGCCGTGGCGCAGTGCACTGAGCGGACAACACCAGCAAAACAATCGAGGCACACCATCAAAAAGTGGAACGGAAACTCACGCCAAGGTGCCAGGTCTAACACACGCATGTACGCTCACTATCACTACGAGTACGCATACGCGTGCAGACCCATAGTGATAGTGAGCGTAGATGCGTGTGTACGGCCCGTACCACTACGAGTACGCATACGCGAGGACACACATTGTGATAGGGCCGTACACACGCATCTACGCTCACTATCACTATGGGTCTGCACGCGTATGCGTACTCGTAGTGGTACGGACCGTACACACGCATCTACGCTCACTATCACTATGGGTCTGCACGCGTATGCGTACTCGTAGTGGTACGGACCGTACACACGCATCTACGCTCACTATCACTATGGGTCTGCACGCGTATGCGTACTCGTAGTGGTACGGACCGTACACACGCATCTACGCTCACTATCACTATGGGTCTGCACGCGTATGCGTACTCGTAGTGGTACGGACCGTACAAATGCCTGTACGCTCGCCATCACGATGGGTACACATACGGCAGCACTCCCACAGTGATTTGGGAACGTACACAGGCCCTCTTAGCAGCAGTACGGCGGTTTTTACACATCACAGTGGGGATAGGCGACACACAGGTAGGAATAGGGCGGACATACTTGTCCATGGATGGACATACTTGTCCATGGATGGACATACTTGTCCAGGAATGGACATCAAGGCATCGTCTGTGCATTACTACATGTGTGGGGCACAGGTGTGACAGGCTGTGATGTGGAACATGACTCCTGAGTGGAGAAGGCACCAGATGTATGATGAGATGTGTATAGGTGTACTGTGTGACGGTGCAATGTGTGCCAGCCATGCCCTTGACTCCTTTGACATGTGTGCATGTCGTACTGCACACTTGGGGTAAGCGTCACTGGCATGGCACGGACACCAACACACGGAAGTGTCCCATGATGCCCGGTACAGGGGTTATGACACCTGACTTGTCACTACCCACAGTGCACAATGTGACTATGTCATTTATGTGTGGGGGATTTACATCAGGTTGATGTTGTAGCACCCTCATAAGCTGCAGCCGTAGCAGCAACCAACATGTGTCTGTGTGTAGATTGTCATTGCACACTGTTCCGCACACCATGCCACATGTGGTATCGGATGTGAGGTGCACATGTATGCATGGTACACGGAGTAGCGTGACAAGGCCATGTCTGCATCCTCACAAGGAATGTGTGGTGAGTCATGACATGTGCACCTTCATGGCAAGGTGTGTGGGCTGTCCTAGTGTAATGTCATGTGACCTGTGGCTCCAGTGTTCCGCTACCAGTCTCTGCAATCGGCATCCTACTTCTGCTGATGTGTGGGTGTATGTCACTCCTGTCTTGCGTCTGGCTGTTCACTTGCACTGGGACACAGCTATTCCCATGGCGTGGCATGGGGAGGTTCTCAATCTCCGTGTGTAGCTGGGTCTTGGAAGGAGTGCCACCTTGCATCCATACGTGTGCTGGCCATGTAGCACATACCTGACTCCCTATGTAGCATGTGTGTATTGCCAGATTAACATGTGCTCAGTAGACATGAGTTGTTGTCGTGGTGCACTCACTCTTCCTTGTCACTTCCAAATTACTGCAGAGCGCCGCCTCTTGCCCGAATAATTCCAGACTTGGCTGCCATGCAGGAGAATGACACCATCCGGCTCTACCGCTTCACCCAACCGTTGATTCTGGAGTTGACGGCGAGACTGGCACCACACCTGCAACCGCTGCACAGGTATCCTACGGCACTGACACCCCAGCTGAAGGTAATGGCTGCCCTACATTTTCTTGCCACGGGTACCTTTCAAAATACCATAGCTCATGTTGGTGGCATGTCCCAGAGCATGTTCAGCGGTGTGCTGCATGATTTCTTGGAGGCCATGTTGATTCACCTGGATGACTTCATCAAGTTCCCAACACCTGAACAGATGACTGAGGTCAAGCGTGGATTCTATGCCCTGGGAGGGATGCCCCATGTCATTGGGTCCATAGATGGAAAAACATGTAGCTTTGGTACCACCACGCGCACGGGAGGTGGCGTACCGCAATCGGAAGCACTACCACTCCATCAATGCCCTTGTGGTGTGTCTCTCCAACATGGTGATTTCACATGTCTGTGCTCGTTTTCCAGGATCAGCACACGATGCCTACATCATGAGGCGTAGCGGGATGCCTGATATGATGATGCAGCTGCGCAACGAACGGGCATGTGTTGTAGGTGGGTACAGTCTGTCTGTCTTCTATTCTGTATCGCCTACCAGCACGACCGCTTCACCACTTCTAACGATGACCATGTGCTTCCCATGTAGGGGACGCTGGCTATCCCAACATGCCATGGCTGATCACACCTCTCCGCAACCCCATCACGCCGGCACAGCTCCGCTACAACACCGCCCATGGCCGGACAAGGAGAGTGATAGAGAGGACGTTTGGCATGCTGAAGAGCCGATTCCGGTGCCTCCACAAGACCGGCGGTGCACTCCCTTATGCCCCGGCAAAGGTCTGCAAGATCTTCATGGTCTGCTGCATGCTGCACAACATGGCAGTTGAAAGAGCTGTGCCACTCATCCTGAATCAACATGACGAGGACCATCCACCCGTGGAGGACGAAGGGCTTGGCAATGGGGCTAGTGATGTGGAGGATGAGGAGCCGCAAGAGGACATCCGGACTCGGCTCATACGCGACTTCTTTGCTTAGTGGTGAGTACCAGTGTCTGAGTGTGCACGCATTGGTCCCCGTGTGGCATGCGTTGTGATGTGTGTCTCCACCTGCATGTATGGCACGTGACTCAGAGGTGTGTGTGGGTGTGTCACTGGAGTTATGGTGCCAGTGATGGTAGTATTTCCCCAGTCATTATAATGACCTAGCATGTTGTCATCCATACATGTGTCGAGTAAATGCACATGCAAGTGGCTGTGCTTTTTGTGGCTGACTTCTTGTGTGTCTCTCTTCCCCAGGTACCTGCACATGCCGTCTGCTGGTTGCATTGTTGTGGCACTGCTATTCATCATGGACATGACATCGTGGGCTGACTCAGCGTTACAGGCACGGACACGTTTGGAAGTCTCCATGGGGTAAGGGATGCATCTGGGGTGTATTGGGTGTGGCAGTTGTTCACGATGTATGCACACTGCCCCTGTCGATGTGTTGTTCCTCTGCAGCCATGTCGCATCCCCATGGGACACGACATGCAGCTGTGTACACCTGAATAGATGGTCTGCCTGGTTGACAGGCATCAGTGATGGGATAGGGGATTGTGATGATTGCATCAATGTGTGTGACACTGCCCTCGGCCACATACGGTTAGCATTGGCTGGACATGGTGTGGGACTTCGACATCAGCGGATCTATGGTGTATGGCAGGCTCTCCGTGTGCAGCTGTGGGTATTTAGCTGTTAGCCGACGCTTGTGTGCCACTTCCATGGCAAACACGCATGTGTGCTGCAGAAGGGGGGTGCCAGTGTTGGACCCACATGTTACTCCACATGATGTGTTCATGTGTACTTCGAGTGGCCTCTGCAATCCCGAATACATGTCTAATAAAGGTGTCCCTATGCCTCCAAGGTGCCTCTTCTCAGTCAATGCTGGTGTGTTGCCACGGTGCATCCCGAATGTCTGGCATGGTATTCCCTGATTGTGGCTATGTGTCAATGTGTCGAGTTGCAAGATGCAAGCTGTGTGTGTGGGCTGAGACTGTGTATTGGGCATGATGTCCATGACTGTGTTGGTATTGTGACATGTGCCATCCCCATGCATCCAACGTTGGCCAGGCCCCCATTCTCGGCATCCACCGGACTCCGGCTTGCAGGACATGGTTCTGCCACCTGTCTACACATGCCTGGGTGCCCCCCAGGACACTGGACTGGATCCCTGACCACTGCGCATGACAGTTGCTGTACTCAATGTGTGTGTCAGCACGGTTGTTCGGCAACCCCCTCAGCTGGTTGGGCCCATCACGGGTGTGTATGGTGCTCCATGTCTGTCTTGCCTAATACACTGTGACCCATGTGTCCTGTGCCAGACTCAGGCCCCAGGGTGTGGATGGTTGAAGACAAAAGATGACTCAGGCATGATTAGACTTTACAAGACACATGTTAGTTAATAATGCTACCAGCAGGCATCTACTCATCATAGTGTGATTTATTAGTGGGGGGGGGGGGGGGGGGGGGAAAGTAAGGGTCTTTCCGGGATGTTTGAATCCAAAGTTCAGTAGGGGAGTTGGGGTCCTTGCCATTGGAAATCCTCAGAGTCCATGCCACAGTCTTTGTCAACATTGGTCAGCCAGTGACCAGCAGGGCCATGTGGCAGAGAATGTCTCTTGATGCTGTGATGCTGTTGCTCCAGTGGGCCAGGTGCCAGGCCAGGTGTCCTGGGACATGGTGATGTAGCAGCCACCCTCACGGTCCTTTCCGTGGACGACCCGGCCTCCTGCGGGGAACCTCACTAGCAGGCCGTGACGACATCTGGGATGCTCCGTCGGATGTTTCCTCCTCCTCCTCCTGATCCCTCCCTGTGGGTGGTGATGTTCTCCGCCTTCTGGCACAGGGAGGGTCGGCCATGGTGTCGGCCATCCGACGGAGTGTAGCGTGAATCCCCTGGAATGCCGTCACTTGCTCAGCCTGTCTGTCCTCCATCCTCCGTTGGTGTTGCAGTTGACAGGCATGTTGCTGGGCCTGCTGGGTCTTTATCTCATTGAGGCTCCCCTTGATCTCATTGAGGGTGGACACAACCTGGGCCATGCCCGTGGTGTCCTCCCGGTATGTGTCCAGGATGTTACGGACATGGGACAATGCGGGATCCCCAGCCAACTGGTCAGGCTCGCGCCTCCGCCGTCCTCCACTCCCACCACCCCTGCCCACTTGCGCCTGGCCTGCCCTTGTGGGCACATGGGGTCTCCGGGACCCCTGAGGGGTGGCATTGGCGTTGTCGCCTGCCTCCTCCTGGGTGCCCGGGACACCGTGTCCCTCCTGGCCAGCCTGGCTGCATTGTGGTGTTGGGGCAGGGATCCTGGGTGTCTCCTGGGATGTGGCAGGAGTGGGGGTGGTGGTTGGCACAGTTGTACCTGACGCAGGTGCTGCAGGTGGTTGGACACCAGAGGGGCCAGGTTGGTCGGGGTCGTCCGCAGAGTGGTGAGAGTGGTCGCTGCCGGTGGGATCGGGCTCCTGCAGATCCAGGTCCTGTGAGTGTTCCCCCCCAGTGTTGGGGGGGTGCACCACGACGTTGACCTGTGTGTGAGAGAGACAATGTTAATTTTTGTCCATGCAACATCCATGTTTCATCATTTTCAAAGTTGGCACATTTCCTCTTGGAATTAGGATTGGTCTTGCATTCCACTCACAGTGCACTTGTGCATGGGTGTGTCCCTTGGGCACCACTTTGGCCCCTTTAACTATGTGTGGCACAGTCTTACTTGCTGCGTCAAGTGTGACTGCAGTCAGCAGTGGAGTGGGCAGGTGTGGCGAGCCATGCACTGTACATGTGCACATGGAGTGGATCCACACACTTATATGATCCAGGTAGCTGTCCTTGTGCTCGTGAACAGGTTGTGACATGGCCATGTGTTTTGCCATGGTGAAGAGGGGGGCTTCTGGCACTGGCCACCCTTGTCTACATGCACGCAGTCTACCTGCTGACGAGCAGACATTCACACACGCAACACGGCTGATTGGCTCTCCCTGTGTCTCGCTCCCTCTGTGTCCCCCTCTCCCTCCCTCTGTGTCCCCCTCTCCCTCCCTCCGTGTGTCAGCCTCCTCCCTCTGTCCGTCTCCCTCCCTCTCTGTCCCCCTCTCCCTCCATCTCTGTCCCCCTCTCCCTCCATCTCTGTCCCCCTCTCCCTCCCTCTCAGTCCCCCTCTCCCTCCCTCCGTGTGTCAGCCTCCTCCCTCTGTCCGTCTCCCTCCCTCTCTGTCCCCCTCTCCCTCCATCTCTGTCCCCCTCTCCCTCCCTCTCTGTCCCCCTCTCCCTCCATCTCTGTCCCCCTCTCCCTCCATCTCTGTCCCCCTCTCCCTCCATCTCTGTCCCCCTCTCCCTCCCTCTCAGTCCCCCTCTCCCTCCCTCCGTGTGTCAGCCTCCTCCCTCTGTCCGTCTCCCTCCCTCTCTGTCCCCCTCTCCCTCCATCTCTATCCCCCTCTCCCTCCCTCTCTGTCCCCCTCTCCCTCCATCTCTGTCCCCCTCTCCCTCCATCTCTGTCCCCCTCTCCCTCCATCTCTGTCCCCCTCTCCCTCCCTCTCAGTCCCCCTCTCCCTCCCTCCGTGTGTCAGCCTCCTCCCTCTGTCCGTCTCCCTCCCTCTCTGTCCCCCTCTCCCTCCCTCCGTGTGTCTCCCTCTGTCACCTCGGCCCAGCTTCCTGGGCACACACTGTTAGCAGATCTTTGAGTGGCCCTTGGATTGTTGATGTGAGTTTGTTTCTGATCTCCAGGCACCCATTGGGTGTAGTGTCTGTGTCTGTGCGCTGCTGCTGTGGTGGTGTGTGCTGCCACTCTTTCACAATGTTGGCTGTTCATTAGCTGCTGTCATGTGCAAAACAGTGCCTTCACCCCCATGTGTTGATGCAAGGCGTCCGCCATTTGCTGGCAAGTCATTCCTGTGTTGGGACACACTGTTTGTCTGGCTGTGACCTAGGCCATATGGGTAGAGTGAATTGTTGTCTGCTTCTGAGTTGCACTATGTGCTTTTTTGGGCCCAGCCTCCCGCCATCCAGGTTACCGTGTCATGTGTTGTTGTCTTCTGTGGCCTGTGACTTGACATTGTCCAGCTGGGTGCATGGGGCATGGTGGCAGCAGTGGCATGTGCGTGCTCATGGAGTGTGGTTGAGTCATGCGATGGCTTGTGGTGGTTGCGTGCCTGTTGGTGATTTTGGTTGTGGATGCCGTTCCCCCCTTGTGAGGTGCGTTGTTTGTGTACTCACCCGGGTCTCGGAGTCCTTCTAATCCTTCGACTGCCTCCACCGGCAGTATGGCCATCACCCTCTCCTCCCAGGGATGGTACTGTACGGGTCTGCGGGAGGGCCCTCCTCCGGTGGCGTTGGCCTGGTCGTGTTCATCCTGCCTCTTGGCTCGGACCCTCCTCCGCAGATCGTACCACCTGTTCTGGCATTCCTGCTTGGTCCGTCTGGTGTCCGCAACAGCATTCACAGCATCGACGATGGTCTGCCACATGGCAGTTTTTGCTGCCAGGCTGGTGCTTCTGACCAATGTTCCAAAGGTCTGTGGCTCGACTCTGAGGATTTGATCAACAAGGACCTCCAATTCTCGGTTACTGAACTTTGGATTCTTGGTGGTGGGCATGGTGAGGGGTGTGGGTGGGGATGGTGGGGGGGGGGTGTGTGGATGTTGGGGGGTGTGTGGATGGTTGTGTGTGTGTGTGTGTGAATGTGATGAGGGGGTGTTTGTGAGGGTGGTTGTGTGAAGGTGTGCAAGTGTAAGGTGTGGTGTAGCTTTTAGTGTGGTTCTGTGGTGTCTGGCAGCAGTGAGTCTGTTGCAAAGGCACATGGTTTGTGTGTGTGGGCCCTTTTTATTGGTCCATTGGTGGGTGTGGCTGTGTTTGAATCTTGGGTGGGTTGGTTATAAGGAGTGGTGGTGTATTTGGCCTCTGTTTGTTTTTGGCAGTTGCAGGTCAGTGAATGTGTTGTTTTAGTGGTTGTTGGACATGTTTAGTGGCTTTGTGCCATTCGAATGGTGTATTCTTGTGTTGTTTTGTTTTGTCCTGGTTGTGTACGTGCCTTTTGAGCGTGTGTACGGTGTGTACATGGGCCATTTGGTTGTACGGTGCTGTCCTTGTGTGTGGGTTGGTACGACTCGTACATGCGGTGGTGATGTTGGGGCCTGGGGTGCGCTCCGTACTTAGGAGGTTGTGTTGGGGGTAGGACCGGAACGTACTGGGGTGTACATAGACGGTGGTACGACACGTACTGGGGTGGGGGTACACGGGGGTACGACACGTACTGGGGTGGGGGTACGACTGGAACATACTGGGGTGTACATAGACGGTGGTACTACACGTACTGGGGTGGGGGTACGACTGGAACGTACTGGGGTGTACATAGACGGTGGTACGACACGTACTGGGGTGGGGGTAGGACTGGAACGTACTGGGGTGTACATAGACGGTGGTACGACACGTACTGGGGTGGGGGTAGGACTGGAACGTACTGGGGTGTACATAGACGGTGGTGCGACACGTACTGGGCTGGTGGTACACGGGGGTACGACACGTACTGGGGTGGGGGTACGACTGGAACGTACTGGGGTGTACATAGACGGGGGTACGACACGTACTGGGGTGGGGGTACGACTGGAACGTACTGGGGTGTACATAGACGGGGGTACGACACGTACTGGGGTGGGGGTAGGACTGGAACGTACTGGGGTGTACATAGACGGTGGTACGACACGTACTGGGGTGGGGGTACGACTGGAACGTACTGGGGTGTACATAGACGGTGGTACGACACGTACTGGGGTGTACATAGACGGTGGTACGACACGTACTGGGGTGGGGGTAGGACTGGAACGTACTGGGGTGTACATAGACGGTGGTACGACACGTCCTGGGGTGTGGGTACACGGGGGTACGACACGTACTGGGGTGGGGGTACGACTGGAACGTACTGGGGTGTACATAGACGGTGGTACGACACGTACTGGGGTGTGGGTACACGGGGGTACGACACGTACTGGGGTGGGGGTACGACTGGAACGTACTGGGGTGTACATAGACGGGGGTACGACACGTACTGGGGTGGGGGTAGGACTGGAACGTACTGGGGTGTACATAGACGGTGGTACGACACGTACTGGGGTGGGGGTAGGACTGGAACGTACTGGGGTGTACATAGACGGTGGCACGACACGTACTGGGGTGTGGGTACACGGGGGTACGACACGTACTGGGGTGGGGGTAGGACTGGAACATACTGGGGTGTACATAGACGGTGGCACGACACGTACTGGGGTGGGGGTACGACTGGAACGTACTGGGGTGTACATAGACGGTGGTACGACATGTACTGGGGTGGGGGTACGACTGGAACGTACTGGGGTGTACATAGACGGTGGTACGACACGTACTGGGGTGGGGGTACGACTGGAACGTACTGGGGTGTACATAGACGGTGGTACGACACGTACTGGGGTGGGGGTACGACTGGAACGTACTGGGGTGTACATAGACGGTGGTACGACACGTACTGGGGTGGGGGTACGACTGGAACGTACTGGGGTGTACATAGACGGTGGTACGACACGTACTGGGGTGGGGGTAGGACTGGAACGTACTGGGGTGTACATAGACGGTGGTACGACACGTACAGGGGTGGGGGTACACGGGGGTACGACACGTACTGGGGTGGGGGTACGACTGGAACATACTGGGGTGTACATAGACGGTGGTACGACACGTACTGGGGTGGGGGTAGGACTGGAACGTACTGGGGTGTACATAAACGGTGGCACGACACGTACTGGGGTGTGGGTACACGGGGGTACGACACGTACTGGGGTGGGGGTAGGACTGGAACGTACTGGGGTGTACATAGACGGTGGCACGACACGTACTGGGGTGGGGGTACGACTGGAACGTACTGGGGTGTACATAGACGGTGGTACGACACGTACTGGGGTGGGGGTACGACTGGAACGTACTGGGGTGTACATAGACGGTGGTACGACACGTACTGGGGTGGGGGTACGACTGGAACGTACTGGGGTGTACATAGACGGTGGTACGACACGTACTGGGGTGGGGGTACGACTGGAACGTACTGGGGTGTACATAGACGGTGGAACGACACGTACTGGGGTGGGGGTACGACTGGAACGTACTGGGGTGTACATAGACGGTGATACGACACGTACTGGGGTGGGGGTATGACTGGAACGTACTGGGGTGTACATAGACGGTGGTACGACACGTACTGGGGTGTGGGTACACAGGGGTATGACACGTACAGGTGTGGGGGTAGGACTCGGACGTACTGGGGTGTACCTAGACGGGTGGGGGTGTACATACACGGGGGGTACGTGTCGGACGTACGGGGCCTGGGGGGAGTGTTGGGCGCGTATGCGGGCACATGTCTCCATGGTTGCTGTAGGAGTTCGGTGCGGACGGTGTTTTTTCCATACGGTTGTAACCTCGGACGCACAGGATGGATCGTGATTCCTCGGTCGGACTTGACTTTTCACGTTTGTACGGTAAATCGTCCGTGGACGTGTCGGACACATTTTCCGACCCGAGGACGTGTGGGGAAATATTCCCAATGCGGTTCGTATGGACTTTTTACCATGCGAATCGTGATTGCCAGTTCGTACGGCACTTGTACGATTCGTACGGTAAAAAGACCGGATACGAGTCGCACGGGGGAATTTTTTACCGGATCGTGATCGGCACCATAACGTTTTGGTTGGTTTAGTTTTTTAAGTGGGGTGGTATTGCTGTTTGGTATAGACTATATTTTTTTTGTTGAAACGTATTTTATTGTTTTACAAATCAACAACTCAACAACTCAAAAAACATTCCCCCGCCTTCACCTGTCCCGGAAGTACCACACATTTATCATCAAGACCAATTATTCAGGAGAAGGAACAACCTTTCTACTCAGTTCTCTACCCCCCCCCCCCACCACATGTCAATGTACCCCCGTCCCTTACCCCTCTTACTATGTGCCCCTCCTCCCTAATAAATAAGATGCAGTAGCCCAACCTTTCCCTAAGCAAACAGAGCCTTCCCTCATGCCCAGTGGTATAGACTATAGGTGTTAATTTATACAGGTTTTTTAAAACTTAAAAAAGAGAACATGGATTTGTTTAGGGGTTTAGGATGTTTTGGGGTTTGAGTAGGATTTAATTAATATTTTATAAAGTATTTTGATAGTATACTTACTTTTTAGTGAGTCTTTTCTGGCAATAGTAATATCTGTAGTGGAAACATAAAGAGATGGAATATATAAGTTAGTTATTTATTTGAGTAAAGATAAATTAGTGTTTTAGTTTAATTTGGCAGTTTAGTTAGAAAAGAATATTTACTTACGTTTTTAGAATAGTAGTAGGATGTAGGTTTCTTCTGTTTAGCAGAGTTTCTTCTTCGTTCAATGCTTTGGTTTAAGGCACAGTAGAAGACTTGTTTTAATTGGTTTATATAGTGTTTTTAAATTGTTTCTTGAATGTTATTGGTTGTTTTCTGTATGTGGCCTTTCTATTGGATGGTTTGAATTTTTTTTAGTTAATTGGTTTCCTTTTATGGAAAATGCTAAGTAAGAGTATATTTAGTTTTAAAGGAGGAGAGTTTGAAATCATTATATATAAAAAGATTGTTTATAATGTGTAGTAATTTTTTTAAAATGTGTTCGAAATGCCAATGTGATAATTATTTCAGTGTTTTTTTATTATGTTGTTAAATATACGTTCCAGTCGCACCCCCACCCCTGTACGTGTCACACCCCCGTGTACCCACACCCCAGTACGTTCAAGTCGTACCCCCACCCTTGTACGTGTCACACCCCCGTGTACCCACACCCCAGTACGTTCCAGTCGTACCCCCACCCTTGTACGTGTCATACCACCGTCTAAGTACACCCCAGTACGTTCGAGTCGTACCCCCAACCTTGTACGTGTCGTACCACCGTCTAAGTACACCCCAGTACGTTCGAGTCGTACCCCCACCCCTGTATGTGTCAAACCCCCGTGTACCCACACCCCAGTACGTTCCAGTCGTACCCCCACCCCAGTACGTGTCGTACCACCGTCTAAGTACACCCCAGTACCTTCGAGTCGGACCCCCACCCCTGTACGTGTCACACCCCCGTGTACCCACACCCCAGTACGTTCCAGTCGTACCCCCACCCTTGTACGTGTCGTACCACCGTCTAAGTATACCCCAGTACGTTCCAGTCGGACCCCCACCACAACCTCCTAAGTACGAAGCACACCCCATGCCCCAACATCACAACCGCATGTACGAGTCGTGCCAAGCCACACACAAGGACAGCACGGTACAACCAAATGGACCATCTACACACCGTACACACGCTCAAAACGCACGTACACAACCAGGACAATACAATACAACACAAGAATACACTATTCGAATGGCACAAAGCCACTAAACATGGCCAACAAACACTCATAAAACACGCATTCACTGACCTGCAACTGCCAAAAACAAACAGAGGCCCTAAACACCACCACTCCTTATAACACACCCACCCAAACTTCAAACACAGCCACACCCACCAATGGACCAATAAAAAGGGCCCACACACACAAACCATGAGCCTTTGCAACAGACTCACTGCTGCCAGACACCACAGACAACTTACAGCACCTTACTAAAAGCTTCACCACACCTTACACTTGCACACCTTCACACAACCACCTTCACAAACACCCCCTCATCACATTCACACACACACACACCTGCACAACCACACCCACACACCCACAACCATCCACACACACCCCCCACCATCCACACACACCCCCACCATCCACACCCACACCCCTCACCATGCCCACTACCAAGAATCCAAAGTTCAGTAACCGAGAGTTGGAGGTTCTTGTCGATGAAATCCTCAGAGTCGAGCCACAGCTCTTTGGAACATTGGTCAGAAACACCAGCATGGCAGCTAAAACAGCCATGTGGCAGACCATCGTCGATGCTGTGAATGCTGTTGCGGACACCAGAAGGACCAGGCAGGAATGCCAGAACAGGTGGTACGATCTGCGGAGGAGGGTCCGAGCCAAGAGGCTGGAGGAACACGACCAGGCCAACGCCACCGGAGGAGGGCCCTCCCGCAGACCCGTACACTACCATCCCTGGGAGGAGAGGGTGATGGCCATACTGCCGGTGGAGGCAGTCGAAGGATTAGAAGGACTCCGAGACCCGGGTGAGTACACAAACAACGCACCTCACATGGGGGGAACGGCATCCACAACCAAAATCACTAACAGGCACGCAACCACCCCAAGCCATCGCATGACTCAACCACACTCCATGAGCACGCACATGCCACTGCTGCCACCATGCCCCATGCACCCAGCTGGACAATGTCAAGTCACAGGCCACAGAAGACACCAACACATGACACGGTAACCCGGATGGCGGGAGGGTGGGCCCCAAAAATCACATAGTGCAACTCAGAAGCAGACAACAATGCCCTCTGCCCATATGGCCCAGGTCACAGCCAGACAAACACTGCGTCCCCACACAGGAAAGACTCGCCAGCAAATGGCGGACGCCTTGCATCAACACATGGGGGTGAAGGCACTGTTTTGCACATGACAGCAGCTAATGAACAGCCAACATTGTGAAAGAGTGGCAGCACACACCACCATAGCAGCAGCGCACAGACACACATCACACCCAATGGGTGCCTGGAGATCAGAAACAAACTCACATCAACAAGCCAAGGGCCACTCAAAGATCTGCTAACAGTGTGTGCCCAGGAAGCTGGGCTGAGGTGACAGAGGGTGACACACAGAGGGAGGGAGAGGGAGACAGAGAGGGAGGGAGACGGACAGAGGGAGGAGGCTGACACACGGAGGGAGGGAGAGGGGGACAGAGAGGGAGGGAGAGGGGGACAGAGAGGGAGGGAGACACAGGGAGACGGACAGAGGGAGGAGGCTGACACACGGAGGGAGGGAGAGGGGGACAGAGAGGGAGGGAGAGGGGGACAGAGAGGGAGGGAGACACACGGAGGGAGGGAGAGGGGGACAGAGAGGGAGGGAGAGGGGGACAGAGAGGGAGGGAGACACAGGGAGACGGACAGAGGGAGGAGGCTGACACACGGAGGGAGGGAGAGGGGGACAGAGAGGGAGGGAGAGGGGGACAGAGAGGGAGGGAGACACAGGGAGGGAGGGAGAGGGGGACAGAGAGGGAGGGAGAGGGGGACAGAGAGGGAGGGAGACACAGGGAGACGGACAGAGGGAGGAGGCTGACACACGGAGGGAGGGAGAGGGGGACAGAGAGGGAGCGAGACACAGGGAGGGAGGGAGAGGGGGACAGAGAGGGAGGGAGAGGGGGACAGAGAGGGAGGGAGACACAGGGAGACGGACAGAGGGAGGAGGCTGACACACGGAGGGAGGGAGAGGGGGACAGAGAGGGAGCGAGACGGACAGAGGGAGGAGGCTGACACACGGAGGGAGGGAGAGGGGGACAGAGAGGGAGAGAGAGGGGGAGGGAGAGGGGGACAGAGAGGGAGGGAGAGGGGGACAAAGAGAGGGAGCGAGACACAGGGAGAGCAAATCAGCCGTGTGGCGTGTGCGAATGTCTGCTCGTCAGCAGGTAGACTGCGTGCATGTAGACAAGGGTGGCCAGTCCCAGAACCCCCCCTCTTCACCATGGCAAGACACAGGGCCATGTCACAACCTGTTCACGAGCACAACAACAGCTACCTGGATCATATAAGTGTGTGGACCCACTCCATGTGCACATGTACAGTGCTACACGGAAGGCGCCAATGCATGGCTCGCCACACCTGCCCACTCCACTGCTGACTGCAGTCACACTTGACGCAGCAAGTAAGACCGTGCCACACATAGTTAAAGGGGCCAAAGTGGTGCCCAAGGGACACACCCATGCACAAGTGCACTGTGAGTGGAATGCAATACAGATCCAAATTCCAAGAGGAAATGTCCCAACTTTGAAACAGATGAAACATGGATGTTGCATGCACCAAAATTAACATTGTCTCTCTCACACACAGGTCAATGTCGTGGTTCACCCCCCAACACTGGGGGGAAGACTCACAGGACCCGGATCTGCGGGAGCCCGATCCCACCGGCAGCGACCACTCTCACCACTCTGTGGACGACCCCGACCGACCTGGCCCCTCTGGTGTCCAACCACCTGCAGCACCTGCGTCAGGTACAACTGGGCCAACCACCACCCCCACTCCTGCCACATCCCAGGAGACACCCAGGATCCCTGCCCCAACACCACAATGCAGCCAGGCTGGCCAGGAGGGACACGGTGTCCCGGGCACCCAGGAGGAGGCAGGTGACAACGCCAATGCCACCCCTCAGGGGTCCCGGAGACCCGATGTACCCACAAGGGCAGGCCAGGTGCAAGTGGGCAGGGGTGGTGGGAGTGGAGGACGGCGGAGGCGCGAGCCTGACCAGTTGGCTGGGGAACCGGTATTTGCCCATGTCCGTAACATCATGGACACATACCGGCAGGACACCACGGGCATGGCCCAGGTTGTGTCCATCCTCGAGGGGATCAAGACCCAGCAGGCCCAGCAACATGCCAGTCTACTGCAACACCAACGGAGGATGGAGGACAGACAGGCTGAGCAAGTGACGGTGTTCCAGGGGATTCACGATACACTCCGTCGGATGGCCGACAACATGGCCGACCCTCCCTGTGCCAGAAGGCGGAGAACATCACCACCCACAGGGAGGGATCAGGAGGAGGAGGAGGAAACATCCGATGGAGCATCCCAGACGTCGTCACGGCCTGCTGCTGAGGGTCCCCGCAGGAGGCCAGGTCGTCCACGGAAAGGACCGTGAGGGTCGGCGCTACATCACCAACTCCCAGGACACCTGGCCTGGCACC
The DNA here is from genome assembly GCF_964204655.1 of Triturus cristatus. NCBI lineage: Eukaryota > Metazoa > Chordata > Amphibia > Caudata > Salamandridae > Triturus > Triturus cristatus. The sequence goes on along the minus strand of NC_140590.1, from coordinate 132,757,241 downwards.
TGGTCCAATGGAGCAACAGCATCACAGCATCAAGAGACATTCTCTGCCACATGGCCCTGCTGGTCACTGGCTGACCAATGTTGACAAAGACAGTGGCATGGACTCTGAGGATTTCAAATGGCAAGGACACCAACTCCCCTACAGAACTTTGGATTCCAAACACCCGGAAAGCCCCTCACTTTGTTCCCCCCCCCCCCAATAATAAATCACACTATGAAGAGTAGATGCCTGCTGGTTGCATTATTACCTAACATGTGTCTTGTAAAGTCTAAACATGCCTGAGTCATCTTTTGTCTTCAACCATCCACACCCTGGGGCCTGAGTCTGGCACAGGACACATGGGTCACAGTGTATTAGGCAAGACAGACATGGAGCACCATACACACCCGTGATGGGCCCAACCAGCTGAGGGGGTGGCCGAACAACCGTGCAGACAGATACATTGAGTACAGCAACAGTCATGCGCAGAGGTCAGGGATCCAGTCCAGTGTCCTGGGGGGCTTCCAGGTATGTGTAGACAGGTGGCAGAACCATGTCCTGCAAGCTTGAGTCCGGTGGATGCAGAGAATGGGGTCCTGGACAACGTTGGATGCATGGGGATGGCACATGTCACAATACCCACACAGTCATGGACATCATGCCCAATACACAGTCTCAGCCCACACACACAGCTTGCATCTTGCTACTCGACACATTGACACATAGCCACAATCAGGGAATACCATGCCAGACATGCTGGATGCACCGTGGCAACACACCAGCATTGACTGAGAAGAGGCACCTTGGAGGCATAGGGACACCTTTATTAGTCATGTTTTCGGGATTGCAGAGGCAACTTGAAGTACACATGAACACATCATGTGGAGTAACATGTGGGTCCAACACTGGCACCCCCCTTCTGCAGCACAAAAGCGTGTTCGCCATGGAACTGGCACACAAGCGTCGGCTAACAGCTGAACACCCACAGCTGCTCACGGAGAGCCTGCCATACACCATAGATCCGCTGATGTGGAAGTCCCACACCATGTCAAGCCAATGCTAACCGTACGTGTCCGAGGGCAGTGTCACACACATTGATGCCATCATCACAATCCCCTATCCCATCACTGATGACTGTCAACCAGGCAGACCATCTATTCAGGTGTACACAGCTGCATGTCGTGTCCCATGGTGATGCTACATGGCTGCAGAGGAACCAAACATCGACAGGGGCAATGTGCATACATCGTGAACAACTGCCACACCCAATACACCCCAGATGCATCCCTTACCCTATGGAGACTTCCAAACGTGTCCGTGCCTGTAACGCTGAGTCAGCCCACGATGTCATGTCCATGAGGAATAGCAGTGCCACAACAATGCAAGCAGCAGACGGCATGCGCAAGTACCTGGGGAAGAGAGACACACAAGTAGTCAGCCACAAAAAGCACAGCCACTTGCATGTGCATTTACTCGACACATGTATGGATGACAACATGCTAGGTCATTATAATGACTGGGGAAATACAACCATCACTGCCACCATCACTCCAGTGACACACCCACACACACCTCTGACTCACGTGCCATACATGCAGGTGGACACACACATCACAACACATGGCACACGGGGACCAATGCGTGCACACTCAGACACTGGTACTCACCACTAAGCAAAGAAGTCGCGTATGAGCCGAGTCCGGATGTCCTCTTGCGGCTCCACATCCTCCACATCACTAGCCCCATTGCCAAGCCCTTCGTCCTCCACGGGTGGATGGTCCTCGTCATGTTGATTCAGGATGAGTGGCACAGCTCTTTCAACTGCCATGTTGTGCAGCATGCAGCAGACCATGAAGATCTTGCAGACCTTCGCCGGGGCATATGGGAGTGCGCCGCCGGTCTTGTGTAGGCACCTGAAACGGCTCTTCAGCAGGCCAAACGTCCTCTCGATCACTCGCCTTGTCCGGCCATGGGCGGTGTTGTAGCGTAGCTGGGCTGGCGTGATGGGGTTGCGGAGAGGTGTGAGCAGCCAAGGCATGTCGGGATAGCCAGCGTCCCCTACATGGGAAGCACATGGACATCGTTAGAACTGGTGAAGCGGTCGTGCTGGTAGGTTATGCAAAATTACAGGACAGACAGACTGTACCCACCAACAACACATGCCCGTTCGTTGCGCAGCTGCATCATCATTTCAGGCATCCTGCTACGCCTCATGATGTAGGCATCGTGTGCTGATCCTGTAAAACGAGCACAGACATGTGAAATCACCATGTTGGCCTGACACACCACAAGGGCATTAATGGAGTGGTAGTGCTTTCGATTGCGGTACGCCACTTCCCGTGCGTGTGGGGGTACCAAAGCTACATGTGTCCCATCTATGGACCCAATGACATGGGGCATCCCTCCCAGGGCATAGAATCCACGCTTGACCGCAGTCATCTGTTCAGGGGTTGGGAACTTGATGAAGTCATCCAGGTGAATCAACATGGCCTCTAAGAAATCATGCAGCACACGGCAGAACATGCTCTGGGACATGCCACCAACATTAGCTATGGTATATTGAAAGGTACCCGTGGCAAGAAAATGTAGGGCTGCCATTACCTTCAGCTGGGGTGTCAGTGCCGTAGGATACCTGTGCTGCGGTTGCAGGTGTGCTGCCAGTCTCGCCGTCAACTCCAGAATCAACGGTTGGGTGAAGCGGTAGAGCCGGATGCTGTCATTCTCCTGCATGGCAGCCAAGTCCGGAATTGGTCGGGCAAGAGGCGGCGGTCTGCAGTAATTTGGAAGTGACAAGGAAGAGTGAGTGCAGTACGACAACAAATCATATGTACTGAGCACATGTTAATCTGTCAATACACATATGCTACATAGGGAGTCAGGTATGTGCTACATGCCCAGGACACGTATGGATGCAAGGTGACACTCCTACCAAGACCCAGCTACACACGGAGATTGAGAACCTCCCCATGCCACGCCATGGGAATAGCTGTGTCCCAGTGCAAGTGAACAGCCAGACGCAAGACAGGAGTGACATACGCCCACACATCAGCAGCAGTAGGATGCCGATTGCAGAAACTGGTAGCGGAACACTAGAGCCACAGGTCACATGACATCACACTAGGACAGCCCACACACCTTGCCATGAAGGTGCACATGTCATGACTCACCACACATTCATTGTGAGGATGCAGACATGTCTTTGTCACGCTACTCCGTGTCCCATGCATACATGTGCACCTCACATCCGATACCACATGTGGCATGGTGTGCGGAACAGTGTGTAATGTCAATCTACACACAGACACATGTTGGTTGCTGCAACGGCTGCAGCTTTTGAGGGTGCTACAACATCAACCTGATGGGAAGCCCCCACACATACATGACATAGTCACATTGTGCACCGTGGGTAGTGACAAGTCAGGTGTGGTAACCCCTGTACCGGGCATCAGGGGACACTTCCGTGTGTTGGTGTCCGTGCCATGCCAGTGACGCTCACCCCAAGTGTGCAGTACGACATGCACACATGTCAAAGGAGTCAAGGGCATGCCTGGCACACATTGCACCATCACACAGTACATCTGTAGACATCTCATCATACATCTGGTGCCTTCTCGACTCAGGGGTCATGTTCCACATCACAGGCCGTCACACCTGTGCCCCACACATGTAGTAATGCACAGACGATGCCTCAATGTCAATTAATGGACAAGTATGTCCATTCATGGACAAGTATGTCCATCCATGGACAAGTCTGTCCATCCATGGGCAAGTATGTCCGCCCTATCCCTACCTGTGTGCCGCCTGTCACCACTGTGATGTGTGAAAACCACTGTACTGCTGCGAAGAGGGCCTGTGTACGTTACCATTTCACTATGGGAGTGCTGCCGTATGTGTACCCATCGTGATGGCGAGCGTACAGGCATGTGTACGGGCCGTACCACTACGAGTACGCATACGCAAGAACACCCATAGTGGTACGGGCCGTACACACGCCTGTACGTTCACTATCACTACGAGTACGCATACGCGAGGCCACCCATAGTGGTACGGGCCGTACACACGCCTGTACGCTCCCTATCACTATGGGTGGCCTCGCGTATGCGTACTCGTAGTGGTACGGGCCGTACACACGCCTGTACGTTCACTATCACTACGAGTACGCATACGCGAGGCCACCCATAGTGGTACGGGCCGTACACACGCCTGTACGTTCACTATCACTACGAGTACGCATACGCGAGGCCACCCATAGTGGTACGGGCCGTACACACGCCTGTACGCTCCCTATCACTATGGGTGGCCTCGCGTATGCGTACTCGTAGTGGTACGGGCCGTACACACGCCTGTACGTTCAATATCACTACGAGTACGCATAAGCGACAACACCCATAGTGGTACGGGCCGTACACACGCCTGTACGCTCCCTATCACTATGGGTGTGCTTGCGTATGCGTACTCGTAGTGGTACGGGTCGTACACACGCCTGTACGTTCACTATCACTACGAGTACGCATACGCGACAACACCCATAGTGATAGTAGGGTGGGGGTACGCTCCATACGTACGCGGGTGGGGGTAGGGGTCGTACTTACACTGTTGGGGTGGGGGTACGCTCCATACATACGCGGGTGTGGGTACGCTCCATGAATTCGAGGTGGGGGTACGGCAACACAACCAGACAGGTACGTCCCGTACCCACGCCTGAAGAGCGTGGGTACGAGCCGTCCCGCCATTGTTGGGGTGACGTGGGTGTGGGCGTGGTACGACTCGTACCCACGCTCTTCAGGCGTGGGTACGGGACGTACCTGTCTGGTTGTGTTGCCGGTTCGCGTCGTGACGGACTTCCGTTGTGGCGGTCGCTGGCTTAGCTGGACACGCCCCCACCCCCTCGTAGTGACCAGGGCATGGGAGTCAGGTATGTCCTGGGCATGTGTGCTGTGTGACTTTGGTGGGGGTTTTGTGGCCTGCCCTGGTCCTGCCACCCCCACCCCACCCCACTTTCCCCCCTCCCTTAGTTATTCTGACCTTCTGCGGCGTCTGCGTCGGAACCTGTAGAGGAGGTCGACTGCTATGAGGGATGACACGTAGGTTCGGGTCCATGTCTGTCCGTCGCGTACGGGTCCTCCTTGTTCGCGTCGTCCTGTCTGTCCGTCGCGTACTGGTCCTCCTTGATCGCGTCGTCCTGTCTGTCCGTCGCATACTGGTACTCCTTGATCGCGTCGTCCTGTCGCGTACTGGTCCTCCTTGTTCGCGTCGTCCTGTCTGTCCGTCGCGTACTGGTGGTCCTTGTTCGCGTCGTCCTGATTTCCCGGCAGTTTTTGGCAGCCGGAAAATATTCACTGTGCGGGATGACGTCGGTGCGAATCGTAATTCCTGGTTCGTGAATGGCAGGCTGCGAGTGTCCCGACGTCAGGTCGGCGCTTTCCCGGATCGCATTTGTAGGTTTATTTTGTTTGGTCGGGCTTTTTTACGATTCGTACGGAAATGGTGTTCCCGTGCGAATCGTAATTCCTTGTTTGTAAATTTTGACGACCGGGTACGCGTCGGACGGAGAATATGCTCCGTCCGACGGTTCGTACCCGGTTTTTGCCGGATCGTGATCGGCACCTTGGTGTAAAACTGTTGCCCACACCATCTGTTCTGCCGCATTCATTTTTTTCATTGTGATGTTTAGTGGAAGGTGAGGTGATGTTTTTGTTAAACTTGTCTAAACTAGTAAAAGGTGGAATAGTCAATTACCTTAATGTTTCTCAAACTGTTTGCCATGGTTTTAAAAACCACATTTAGCTGTTGCTTTCTCTCCAAGAAAGACTGAGTAGATTTTGGTAGGCGTGATACCCTTGAAACTGTGCTTACAGGCATCAATTTACTACTGAAAAAGGACAGAATGCGCTATTTGAATGTAGCATATCTATAGGCAATCTCATACAGTGCATGCACAGTGAATAAATCGTGCAATATAAGAAATAGTAAATAAATGCATTGATAAAGTACTGAGTTATGCATCAGTTTGCATTATTGCAATTCTACCTGAAAGCTAGTCATATTATGTTTTTATGTCAACCAATCAATCAGGATTTGTAAAGCATGGCTAATCACCCGTGAGGGTCCCCAGGTGCTATGATCCCTGCGGAGGGGGGGATCAGTTCAACAGCCAGGCCTTGAGTCCCTTCCTGAAATCCATCAGTGAGGATGAGGCTCGGAGGTGAAGAAGGAGGTTGTGCCTGGACTTGACAGCGATGTAGAAGAAGGAACAACCTCTGCTCTTGCTTCTGCAGATTTCTTATGTGAATCACTTGGTCTTATTTTGGATTTAATTCCTTTACCATGAAAACAAAATGGTGAGTGACAGAGGTTTTGTTAATGTCATGGAAAGAGTCCAGTTACAGGCTTGTTCTTAAATGGCCTCCACATGCCCTGATATTTATTAATAGCATGCATTGGCAAAGACAATATTTCTCCGCTCTAAAATGCCAAGCTACAGCTTTGCCAATGCATTTTTTAGTCTCGGCTAGACAGCGCATGCGCTGTCTCGAAGAGACATGTTGTGTCTAATCTGTGGGTTTCAGCCCACCCATAGGCTTCCCATTTTCTCGCTCCATCGTCTGTCTCATATTCTTTATCACCATTTGTCCCCTGCATGCTTGGTCATTCCTCTTTTTGTGTATAGCCCTCCCACTAGAGCATGGACCAAGTACAACATCCACTGCTTTCTTTCTTTATGACCATTGTAGGAGCTACTTTTTTCTTTCTTTTTCAGCACTCTACACAGTGCTCGTGCTTTTACCAGCTCCGTTTCCTCTCACCTGCACTCATGCCCATCCACAGATAACCCTCTCCCCTGTCACTGATTTTCCCTTTGCCACTGCTTTCCATTTCACCCACCTCCTCCCTCCCATCTCTGCTTGCTCCCTCGCACCTCCCGGTGCTTGCACCATCCACAAATCACCCCTTCCCCGACCCATCACTGATTCAAGCCCCCATTGTAGTCTGTTCCTTCCAGTGAGTGGTGGGGTTCTGCCTTTTAATGTCCTGTTAGTGAATAGCTGATGTGCTGATTGGAGCATGTGTGCACAGCTGCTATTACTTGGCACACATGTAGGGTCTATTTATTTTCCATGGGTGTGGGTACTAGGTGTGTGTGTCTGTTTACACCATATATGGAAACAATGGTGTTTATAGCTGGAAAATTAGACCTCAAGTTAATGAGGTATGCGTTATCATAGGGCATTTCAGATCTTCTAAAGTACCTGTGTCTTCTGCTGTAATGGCAGAGCCACATTACTCCTGTGCGAAATGATTGAACTTTTTGCGTCTCACCTTATTGCTTCTCATTTCATAGGGTGGGTCTCTATTTCTTCAAATTTCTCCCATCTGGACACTTTCTTACTTTTTCCACATTCACCGATAAAGTGTTTCCCTGCACCATTGTTGCTTAACTTGAATTCACTTCAAAGGAGCCCGGCTGTGTCTTGAGGTCATCAAGGTCTGCCTGCCCCTCAGTGTCCATGGCAAAAGTAGTCCGTTTATTGTGGTTGCCGATCCGATCTATTTCCTTATGTTTGCTACTGTAACCCAACCTAACACTGTGATTCTTTTGTTTTGTGCATATTTTTATAGACCCAACACTAGGGAATGTAGTGGAGCGCCTTACATTAGCACCAGTTACTTTTTTATGTGCAGTTTTATATAGCGCCAACACCACCCAAAAGTATTGGAGCACTTTACATTAGCACCAGTTTCTTTACACAAGGACACATTCACTTTTGTAGCCACAGGGAGATTAAGTGATTTGCCAAGAATCACAGATGATAAGCCAACAATCAAGGATGTTAACCCAGTTTCCCTGCTCCATATTCGACAGCTCTGGCCCTTAAGCCACATCCTCTCCCAAGAGAACGCCACTCACTCTCTCTAAATACTGCCTCAATTTCATATTTTGTGATTGCTGGTAAATCAATTAATCTTCCATGGCTGCCCACATTTGCTGTTGGTTGCCCGTCCAGTCCACCTGTCGCTGCTTGCCTCAACTGAACTCCATTGCACAGATCCCCTCCTCCACCTACTCTGTTTTTCACATTTTTTGTGCAGTTTTATAAAGTGCCACCACCACCCAAAGGTATTGGAGCTCTTTACATTAGCAGCAATTACTTTTTTGTGCAGTTTTATCTAGCGCCAAGACCATCCTAAGGTATTGGAACGCTTTACATTAGCACCAGTTACTTTACACAAGGACACAGACATTTTTGTAGGCAGGGCGAGATTAAGTGATTTGTCCAAAATCAAGGATCTTAAGCAGACCCTGAAACTCAAACCCCGTTTACCAGCTCCATAGTCGGCAGCTCTCGCCCTTATGCCTGCAAGGCCCTCTCCTGAAAGATTGCCTTATCATCTTCCTAGCCTCGGTCCCAGTTCCACATTTTGTGATTATGAATTAATCACCCCATTTCTAAACACAACAAGCAGTGGCAGAGCCAGTGGGTTTCACCTGTGCAAAATCTATTGTTTTTAGGTCTCGGATAGACAGCCATGAGCTATCTCGAAGTGACGTGCTGTATGCTATCTGTGGGCATACAGGCCGCCCATCTCCAACCATTGGTAAACTTCAGCATCTCCATCATTTTCCTAGACGCTATACATCATGGTATGCGGGCATCATGCCCTCTTCTTTAGTTTAGCCTCTTATAGCGCACGGGCCAAGCATATATGTCCTTGCACTGCTCCCGGTTTGCATAACTATTTTTTATTTGTTTTCAAGCACTCCGTTGGAGTACTTGTGTTTTCAAGCCTTCTTCCTTGCACACATACCACTAAAATGCATGCACTTGTACATAAACAAATGCCTTTCTCAAAAAGGGGTTAAAACATGAATAGCACTTCTTTATTTCTTTCTGCACAATCCAATGGTATTGGAGCGCTCGCTCCATCCTCCATCTTGCCATAGGGCGAACATGAGCCGATGGTATTGGAGCGCTTTAAGTGCTCATCAGTTACATTCCAAAATGACACATTCATTTTTGTCGCTGATCCTGCTTCAATTAAGGTATTTATTCCCCCTTCATTTTTGCTTCCTTCCTCCCTCTCCCATTGTTATTTGCCCATTTCCCCACCCCCTTCTGCTTCCCTGCTTGACCTCTCCCCCCACTACTTTTTTCGTTGCAACTGCTTTCGATCCTGTTCTGTCTTCCATCTTGCCAAGGTGAACACAATAGCCGATGGTAGTTGAGCAATTTGAGTGGTCACTATTTACATTATACAATGACATATTAATTGTCGCACGCATGGAAAAGCATAAGTGTTTTGCCCAGAATCACAAACTGTTCGGCCAACCCCGAGATTTGAACCTGGTTCTCCAGTTTCCCTGTCAGCAGCTCTGGCCGTTACACCTTATCCTCGCTTCAACATCCTCTTTTCTCTTCAAAGCTCCTCAACTGTTTCTCACTATCACTTCCACATTTGTTCATCAAGACCCCATCAACACCGAACAAGCATTGGCAAAGCCAATAGATCTAGGCAATGCCCAAGCTAATGGCTTTATTAATGTGAATGGGCCTGATTCACAGAATTAACTTAAGACTAAATCCTAAACTTACTACTTTGTGGTATTCACAGAATGCACTTACTACTTTTGGTATTCACAGACTGCACTTACTACTTTTGGTATTCACAGGATGGATTTACGACTACTAACTTTACGTCCGCACTCGGGCCGGAAATTCCGGCCCGGAGGCGGAGCTTCCGGCCCGGAGGTGGGGCTTCTGGCCCGGAGGCGGGGCTTCCGGCCCGGAGGCGGGGCTTCCGGGCCGGAGGCGGCGTTTCCGGCCCGGAGGTGGAGATTTCGGCCATGGCTAAATCTCCGCCACTGGCCGGAATCCCCACCTCCGGGCCGGAAGCTCCGCCTCCGGCCCGGAAGCCCCACCTCTGGGCCGGAAGCTCCGCCTCCAGGGCGGAAGCTCCGCCTCCGGGCCGGAATTTCCAGCCCGAGTGTGCGGATGTAAAGTTAGTAGTCGTAAATACATTCTGTGAATACCAAAAGTAGTAAGTGCAGTCTGTGAATACCAAAAGTAGTAAGTGCATTCTGTGAATACCACAAAGTAGTAAGTTTAGGATTTAGTCTTAAGTTAATTCTGTGAATCGGGCCCAATGTCTTTTAGCTAGGTTGTCTAGCAGTACATCTGCACTGCAGTGCCCCTCATACAAGTTTGAGGTATTACATAATTTCTACAACACAGCATAAGACAATCTCCAGTTCTCCTTCCTGGAAGGGTGTGAACTCTATTTTGAAATTAGGTACCCAGCCCTCCAGCAGATGGTTGTGACGCACTGGTAGTGGCAAAGCAGACTCCACCTCAATTATTACCACCCTTGGAAGGATTCCTCTCTTTGGTGCTCTGTGGCTGGACACAACGCTTGCCATTTGTGCCTCAATACATTCTTAGTGCAATACATTCGGTAGAAGAAAGAGACACCTATTTTGCATGTGTCAGTTCATGCAATTATTAAGCAGTCATTCATTGAAAGATATAGGATAAAACTTAACTAACAATTTTAATTATCAGGTTTTAATATCATGTTCCACAAAGAAGATGAGTAACACTACCTTGATTCCCCATAAAACGACCATGGCTGGAGGACTGAATTATACAAAACAAGCATTGGCATAGCCAATAGGTCTCGCCTTTGGGGACTTATAAGTGTTAAGTTATATTTGTTTAGTTGTTAGTTGTTTAGTGACTATAAAGTAAGTGTGGCACCAGATAAAAAAGTCTGAAAATTGAGGTCTCATGCTGAAACATTGAGAGCTCATGGGCAACATCATCAATAGTTGGCGCCCAAACATAAATATTTTACAGAAGCATTGTTTTCCTGATCAATGCACAGTATATACATATAGACTTGCCTTAAACGGCACTACTGTTGTTACAGGTAAGTAATTAATTCATTTCTCAATTACCAGTTTGAATAGATCTCTAACGGTAAGTGCACAATTTGTGGTACATTTCCTGAAAGGGAATGTATTTTGTGGAACAAAGCATATACAACAGTGGCATACAATAATCTCCAAATGATTCCACCAGCTGGTACATGTGCCCGTAGCTCAATCTTTAGGGCCTGGTCTCTATTCGGAGGTATGCGCACCCCTGCATGATACCAAAGGGCTGATCACAAGTAACTGGAATTACTGCCCGAACTGAAATTCCAGTGTTATCAATGGAATACAGCAGTCCGGTGTCCAACAAGCACAACCTGATTGGTGGAAACACAACAGGAGCTGCAGGTTCTTTGGAACAGAAGGAGTTGTGCATTTGTATTAGTTTATTGCGCTTAAATGCCCCCCCCCATCAGTGATGCTGGTAATAGATACCACAGCTCACAGTGCAAGTTGACAGAGGACAGAGGAATACCCATGGTAGCGACATAAAGTACGAGACTGCCAGAGAGACTGTATCCCTTCATTGCAACCTTGCACCTGGAGACTCTCGTGCATGCAAGATGCAGCAACAAGCTTCAGTAGAGCGTTCGTACTGCACAGGACTGCCTTGAAAGAGAGCGAGAGTGCGAGCGAAAGAGAGAGAGCGAGAGAGAGAGAGAGTGCGAGCGAAAGAGAGAGAGCGAGAGTGCGAGTGAGCGAAAGAGAGAGTGTGAGCGAAAGAGAGAGAGAGCGAGAGAGAGAGAGTGCGAGCGAAAGAGAGAGAGTGCGAGCAAAAGAGAGAGTGCGAGCAAAAGAGAGAGTGAGGGGGGAATGAAAAAAAAGGCACGGCCCACGCTGTGTTTAATGACGCGGCCACAGTAACCTGATCCCAAGTGGGGGAGGTGTGCTGTGTCTGCCTGCTGGAACTCAAACAAGCAGCAGCTGTTTTGAAGCACTCATGCTTTTGCTGGCCTCCGACTTGCAGGAGCGAGCAGCGACTGCGCGAGAGCCATATGTTTTTAATTAGCACGCGGGCCGCTGCTCGCTCCCGCAAGGTGGATGCCAGCACAAGCATGAGTGTGCTTGAAAAGGAGCAGACCGATTTCTAAAGGTCATCTCCTAGGGCAGCGCATGCGCGCTGCCTAGGCGACACCTAAAAAGAAATGGGTGAAATGCTTGAATTAATGTCAGCAACTGGTAATTATTCAAGGCTGCATCACAGTCCATCATTTTTTGCCCACCATGCCACCTCAGATTAGACCCAGCCAATCCAAATCAGTCTTGACCCTGCTCCAATAGGAACAGTCTAACCCGAACTGCCAGGCTAAATCCTACCTAAACCGGAACACAAGCAACCCAAGACTCAGGGCCGCATCCCAATCCATGGTTACTGGAACCAATCTGTACCTGACTGAAGAGCCCGAACTAGGTTATGTAGTAGGCAAAAAAACTGATGGACTGGAATGTGTCCTAAGTAGCTAGCAGTCAATGGGATTAATTCAAGATTTCAACCCATCACTTTTTTGTTCACTTGAGTGCGATGCACTAAGTGCAGCAGGTATGCCCAGAAGTGGGCCCTTTGCTCACCGGAACAAAGCTGCAACCAACTCAAGAGCCCCCACTAGGGCAAAATTGGTCTTGGCCCTGGGTTGCTTGTGTTCCAGCTCAAAGAGGGCTTTCTTGGTAATTCAGGCTAGATAGTTCCTAATGGAGCAATGTCACACCTGATTTGCATATGGCTGGGTCTTATCTGAGTTGGCATGGTACGAAAATAAATGATGGACTGGGGTGAACCGTGAGTAATTACCAGTGGCTGAGATGACTTCAATTTTTGTTTACTTCAGTCGGACGCCCAAAGTGCAAAGGGTATGCCCTACTGTGGGTCCCCTGCACACTGTAACACTGGAAGCGAGCTGAATTGGACTGAAGAGCCCCAATGAGGAGAAACCTGTCTTGGCATGTTTGTTTCAAATCTAATATGGCATGGAGGACAAAAATACGATCAACTGGGATGCGATCCTGAGTTTCCATGGGTGGCATCCCTTCCACCCAACACGTTTATATTTACTTCATGTATAACCGACAGCAAGCACTTACCAGGCATTATTAACTTACATGTAGAGCAAACCTTTTCAATGTAACACCTTCCTCTTCAGATCTCATACCGTTTAGATTTAAATATTACTAAATGTTGCAATACAGACTCATAAAGGAGCCTCCTCCTTAGGCAACTATTCGTGAGAAAAAAAAATCTTCCTCGCAGTACCGTATTAATCACTTTTGTTTCAGTTTCAGCGGGCTGCCTCGCGACTCGGCCACTGTTCTGTACTTTGGTACAGCCTTTGCCCTGGCAGCGCATAAGACGAGACGTGAGGGTGTACTCTCCTCGCGCTAACCACGCTACAGGGCGAAGCAGGCGCCCGATCAGTCAGAGCAGAGATGATCTGTATAATAGCGCTGCGAGGCCCGTTGAGTAGGCGCCAGATGTCACGGTAACACAGTATGCGGTGCGTGCTGAACGCAGCATCCTGGGCCCTTCTGTTTATTACGCGGGCCCTCGGCTCTCACGCTATCGGGGACACGTCTCGAGCGCGCCCTCAGCCGGCATAACCACCTACACCCCGCCCCCCAGTTCGGAGAACTCGGCAGTGTGTGGGCCCAGAGTGTGGAAACCACGGCAGAGCTACGGTCTGACGACTGAGTTCAGAGTGGGGTCGGGCCCTTCGAAGACACAGTTACCCAGGGCCGGCTTTATTGTTGGTGGCGCCCTGTGCGACAATGTTTGTTTGGGCCCCCCCAATGACCACCTCCACCACGGATTCTCTCACTAGCACCCTTTAACAGTGACGAAGTCTCCATAACCACTCTCTCTCAGAGGCATTGAATTAGTTATATAGCGCCACTCATACCGGTGTAGGGTGTCCGAGCACTTTGCATCACATGCACATTACACAGAGACAATCAATCATACGTGTGTAAATCAGTGTATAGGAAATGTTACATAAGCCAAAGGACTAAAAGTGTAGGAGTCACATGTCATCCATACTGGTAGGCAGTATAGTTCAAGAGTGCTTGGTGTGGAGAAGCACAAACTCAGAGTCGAAAAAGAAACAACATAGTTGGGAGTTTTCTTTGATAATTAGACTCGATTTCTAGCCAAATTAATCCTTTTTACAACATTAATCAATGTTCTAATAATGTATACTTTGCAGTGTGTATGCAGTTCTAGGATGAAAGTTAATAGCTCACTATTCTATATTAGGACTTCAAGTTATAAATTTCAAGTAACAAAAGGATGTCTCTTTTGAAAGCAGTAACCTGCTGACCTGTTTACATCATACACACTCTGTAATCTACTTGGTACACGTTCTTTGCAGCAGGCATATTAACCCTCTGCACTAACTTCACCGAAGTCAAAACCTCAACTATACAAAATGCTGATCTCTCTCAAGGACGATAATTAATCACACGAGTTATCTTGACATTTATGTGAGGCCCGGCTATTGCCGGGGAAAGAAACGCTGCAGCAGGTGCTTCAAAAGCATAATTAACTTTCAAACACGGCGCCCCCAGGAAGCCAGCACCTGGTGCGGTGGCACCGGTCGCACCGCCCTAAAGCCGGCCCTGCAGTTACCCTTCCTGCGCGTCAGTGCTTTGCAGAAAGCCTGAAGCTTTTCGTGCATGTTTTAAAAAAAAAAAATCACAATCAATGGCCGATTGAGCTTATGTTGTACCATGTGAGTGAGGCAGGGGCGTAACGCAGACCCCTCCCAGCACTTGCAGCGCAGGGGCTGCCCAACAAGTCAGAAGGGGGGGCTCAACTCTTCAGGGGCCCCCGTTCAGCCTAATGCGAATGAATATCTGTGACATATGGAAGACTAGGGGCCCCTTGTCACATTCTTGGGGAGGAAGGTGGGTATCATTTTGCGTTGCGTCACTGGTGTGAGCCGTGTGTGTGTGTAAGAGTGATGGTTGATAAAATACAAAATTCAGGGGGTCAACTGATCACACAGGAAAGAAGAAAAAACAGCAGATTAATATTCCTTCACATCGAGAATATGCAGTGTGGGCTTCAGCAGTGCAAGCTTCCTTCACTTAGTGAACATGTACTTTATGGGGCCCAGCTGTAGTTAATGTGCATCAATAGTGCAAGCTTCTTTCACTTAGTGAACATGTACTTTATGGGCACCAGCTGTAGTTAATGTGCATCAATAGTGCAAGCTTCCTTCGCTTAGTGAACATGTACTTTATGGGGCCCAGCTGTAGTTAATGTGCATCAATAGTACAAGCTACCTTCACTCTGAACATTTGTAGATTTTGTAGGCAGCAGTTGCGCATGCTTTCTTCATAGGTAGACCATGTACAGCATGGGCAGCAGCACATGCTTTTCTCATACCGAGCACGTAGAGAAGAGGCTGCATTTGTGCACGCATCTGTGTCAGTAAACATAGTTAATGTACTTCAATAGTGCAAGCTTCCTTCACTCAATGGACAAGTACAGCATGACAGCATCAGTGAATGCTTCTCTAACACGTGTAACATGGGCAGATGCAGTGCATGCTTCCCTTACTCATGCCTTTTTAAAGAACAAGGGGACCCAAGTAAAGTCAGCCAGGGACCTCAGGAATCAATTATTTTGTGCTACAATGGTCCCTAGGGAGGTAGCGATAGGAAGTAACAAATGAATACAGACCCAATCAGTGCTGTATTGGTTAACTTATCCAGCCGGACAGAGGTTCAATATTTAATTTATCAGCAAGTTTTTGGGATATAAACAAACACAAATACTGAAAAGTGGAACACAAGCCTGCATCCTACTACACAAACATACAAACATAAAATAGGGAGAACATTTAAGCGAGGCTCAAGCAACGCTTACGGTTTGTTTTGACAAGTAGCATGAATTTTAAGAAACAAATCGCAAGTAACGTCTCTACACAGTTAATAATGACATTACATTTAGTGCATGAGGCGTTTTAAGGTGTTTCGATCCAAGTGAGCAATGCGTGGATCATCTTCAGGACATTATATTAGCATGCCTGTATATAAGTTAAGTGCCTAAGATAACTCAAGTAAAGAAATTGGAGGGATTCACGGGAGTGGAGCCACAGGCGTGTGCTCGGACGGCGTAATGACCAATAGTCGATAAATGCGCCGTGCTGCTCAGGGGGTCAGCATCCGGGATAGCGGCGCCATCGACACCTTAAAACACCTCATGCACTAAATATGATGTCATTATTAACTGTGTAGAGACGTTACTTGCGATTTGTTTCTTAAAATTCATACTACTTGTCAAAACAAACCGTAAGCGTTGCCTGAGCCTCGCTTAAATGTTCTCCCTATTTTATATTTGTATGTTTGTGTAATAGGCTGCAGGCTTGTATCCCACTTTTCAGTATTTGTGTTTGTTTATATCCAAAAAACTTGCTGATAAATTAAATATTGAACCTCTGTTCGGCTGGATAAGTTAACCAATACAGCACTGATTGGGTCTGTATTCATTTGTTATTTCCCATCCCTACCTCCCTAGGGACCATTGTAGCACAAAATAATTGATTCCCTTACTCATGCAACATGTACAGCATGGGCTGCAGTAGTGCAAGCTTCCTTCGCTCAGTGGACAAGTACAGCATGGCAGCAACAGTGCATGCTTCTCTAACACGTGTAACATGGGAAGATGCAGTGCATTCTTCCCTAACTCATGCAACATGTACAGCATGGGCTGCAGTAGAGCAAGCTTCCTTCACTCAGTGGACAAGTACAGCATGGCAGCAACGGTGCATGCTTCTCTTACACGTGTAACACTGTAACATGAGCAGATGCAGTGCATGCTTCCCTCACTCACGCAACGTGTGCAGCATGAGCTGCAGTAGAGCAAGCTTCCTTCACTCAGTAGATAAGTACAGCATGGCAGCAACAGTGCATGCTTCCCTTACACATGTAACACGTGTAACATGGGCATTTGCTGTGCCTGCTTCCCTTGCTCGTGTAACATATACAACATGGGCTGCAGTAGTGCAAGCTTCCTTCACTCAGTGGACAAGTACAGCATGGCAGTAACAGTACAGGCTTCCCTTACACGTGTAACGTGTGTAATATGGGCAGACCCAGTGCATGCTTCCCTTGCAAATGTAACATGTGCTTCATGAGCTGCAGTAGTGCAAGCTTCCTTCACTCAGTTGACAAGTACAGCATGGCAGCAACCGTGCATGCTTGGCTTACACGTGTAACGCATGTAAATTGGGCAGATGCAGTGCATGCTTCCCTTGCTCATGTAACATGTACAGCATGGGCTGCAGTAGTGCAAGCTTCCTACACTGAGTGAGCAAGTACACAGTGCTTAATCTGTAAAATAATAAGTACCAGTGCTCTCGTCAGGAGGCTACTGCAGCTGGCACCACACATTGGCCCTGCCAGCTGCCAATGACAGTATCAACACAGCTACTAACCATCACACTCTTGCAAGTGTGACAATTCATACTATTCCAGGCCCCCAAAGCTATAAGAATGTCTTGGGAGGCAGATATTAGTCATTGTAACTGTAAAATGAACTAATAAATGGCTGTAGTTGTGCTCATACCTAAATTAGCCAGACAGTGCCACCATGTGGCAGACTGTCATAAGCTCCGGTACTGGCAATTAGGTGCTGGTGTCAAGCACAGGAAACCACCAGCTCAAATTAAACACTGCAAGTGCAGCATGGGCAGCAGCAGTGCATGCTTCTGTACTATAGTGCACAAGTACATTATGGGCAGGTGCTATGCATGCTTTGGTAATATAGTGAACAAGTACAGTATGGGCAGCAGCAGTGCATGCATCAGTAAAATAATGAACAAGTACAGTATGGGCAGCAGCAGTGCATGCTTCAGTAATATAGTGAACAGGTAGAGCATGGACAGCAGCAGTGCATGCTTCAGTAATATAATGAACAAGTACAGTACGGGCGATAGCAGTGCATGCTTCGGTAATATAGTGAATAAGTACAGCATAGGCAGATGCAGTGCATACTTCAGTAATATAGTGAACAGGTAGAGCATGGACAGCAGCTGTGCACACCGGTAATATAGTGAGCAAGTGGGCATGGCAGGTGCAGCACAAGACTCAGTTATATAGTGAACAAGTACAGCATGGGCACGTGCAGTGCATACTTCTGTAATATAGTGCACAAGTACATTATGGGAAGCAGCAGTGCATGCTTCGTTAATATAGTGAACAAGTACAGTATGGGCGGCAGCAGTGCATCTTTCAGTAATCTAGTGAATAAGTACCAACTGGGCAGGTGCAGTGCATACTTCAGTAAAATAGTGAACAAGTACAGCAGAGGTAGATGCAGTGCATTCTTCAGTAATATTGGAAGAAGGTAGAGCATGGACAGCAGTAGTGCATACTTCGATAATATAGTAAAAAAAAGTACAGCATGGGCAGGTGCACCACAAGCCTCAGTAACATAGTGAACAGGTACAGCATGGGCTGGTGCAGCACAAGCCTCGGCACTATAGTGAACAAGTACAGCATGGGCTGGCTCAACACAAGCTTCGGTAATAGAGTGAACAAGTACAGCATGAGCAGCAGCAGTGCATGCTTTGGTAATATAGTGAACAAGTACAGCATGGACAGCAGCTGTGCATGCTTCAGTAATATACTGAGCAAGTCCAGCATGGGAAGCAGTAGTGCATACTTCTGTAATATAGTGAACAAGTACAGTATGGACAGGTGCAGCACAAGCCTCGGTAATATAGTGAACGGGTACAGCATAAGCAGGTGCAGCACAAGTTTCCGTAATATAGTGAACCAGTACACCATGGGCAGGTGCAGCACAAGTTTCAGTAATATAGTGAACCAGTACAGCATGGGCAGGTGCAGCACAAGTATCCGTAATATAGTGCATGTTTATCAGTTAAATAAATGTGGAAATATACCATTTTATGACCCCATTTATTCTCAAAACATAAAATAAATATGGATAAATTAAAATAAAATGGCCAACAAATAAATTTCGATAAGTACAGACAGAAATGTTTAAAAAACATATACCATAAAACAGGGAGCCCTAATTATGGGCTATGTTACAGCAACTCACTTTGTCTGGGTCTTGCCAGAAATCTGAAATCAAGTCTTCACATGCTGCAAAACTCCATAGTATCTTTTGTTCTGCGGCACCAACCTGACGTTCTTTTTTACCATTTCTGTGTATACCTTTGTTCTTGGGTGCTGTGCTGTAAGAACATTTTTATCTTCACAGTTGTTGACCGCTGTATTGTAGCCACTGTGAGACGTTGGCCTGATATACGCTGTCCACTAGTTATAGTGGGCACCTTGTATCAGTCCAAACAACCCCTTATTGGTTATAGGTTAAAGACAACCTTTATTGAAAGCTATCCTAGTGGTAGCTATGGAGAGCAGCCTTCAGGCTAAGTCTTGACGGAATGTAAAGCAGCTTGTTTTACCAGTCTATAATCTCTTGAGTCACTAAATGAAAGATATCCACACCAGGTATATATATAAAATATATGTGTTTATTACTAAACACACCCTCCTAGTCTCTTTATGAGACTAGAGGTCAAAACACATAAGTTACACTTCAATAATCACAGTAAAATAGCACAAATACACGTCAGGCCCTAGGGGCGAGCAAAACCATATACTAAAATAGTGGTATAAGAACCACGACTTAACTAGACACAAGGCCTAGAGCCTGTAGAATCGCTGGGACCCCAAGGAACCACCCAAGGTAGTGGTACAGGGGACCCACGGGGGCCGTGTGCAGTGTGTGAACACAGCCACGAGCTCCCGTTAGCTTCTATGGGGAAAGTCGCGGTTAGATTTTTAAAGATTAGGGACACTTAGAAATGAGTCAGGGCCAAACCCTTTTGGACTTAGGAAGTTCTAGGGCTAGCACCCACAGGAGCACCGGAGTACTCGTGTTACCTCACCCAGGGAAGCCGGGTCCATAGGGGTCTTTTGGTGTCGGGTCGCGTCGTCGATTTCAATGGGAGCTGGCAAAGAAGTGCTGCTGCCGTGAAGATGCGAAGTATCCGAAGTATCCGAAGAGATCCAAGCCTGGATCGAAGATGAGAAGAACCTGAAAGCAGAGGGGACAGAGTCTGGGTCACAAGCCAGTGACCAGGAAGGCGATGAGCAGATGCCCACTGTTGTTGGGTGATTTCAGGTGAAGGGGGTGAAGCTTGACTCTTCAGCCACGAGGACCAGGAGGCATAGAGGATGACCAGGAGCTGGATTCGAGCTGTCCCACGAAGGATGTCGAGTGCTGCAGTGTCGGTGCCCGGATTGGACACAACAAGCCTTGGCAACAGCAACCCACGCAGAAACGAGAAAGATGCTTCGGTGCAGACCAGCAAGGTCTGTGGGACTCACCACTTGGTAGGGAGTCAGGGCACGTCTGAAGCAATCAGGAAAGCCCAAGGTAATGCAAAGTTACCCCCTCAGGGACCCACCAGTCGACAGACCAGGGATCGCAAAGGGACCTCGAGATGAAACACCAAATGGCAGCCCACGGGTCACTCGGAATGACCAGGCCGACAATCTTCGGTGGATTCAGTGCTCGAGGTGGGGGCTACAAGTCAGCCCAAGCACCACTTCAAGAGACGTCATGAAGTCAATGCACTTGCAGAAATGCACGGTGACCAGGAGTTCCGGTTCCACGCTACTCACGAGGGCTGTGGGTCTCAGCTTTGCTGGGGACTCGAGTCAGCCTCTGAGATGTCTCGAAATCCTCTTCCTGGGCTGTCCTCTGGCCTTGAGCAGAGCGTCGAAGGTCCAGGATTCAGCTTCAGAGTTTCTTCCAGGGTAATCTAAAGTCCTAAGGACTGGTGTCCCATACTTATACTAAGGTAGGGGGTTGGACATACTCTGGGAACCCACCTATGGGAGCGTTTGGAAAGAGGGGTGCCTACACCCATTTCCTTTGTCCAGTTGAGTGCCAGATCAGGGGCTGGAGGCCCCTGAACCGGTTTGAGCTGGACTATGCACAGGGACACCAAATGTGCCCCCAGTGCAGGACTTCAAATCACTCAGAGAGTGCTCTCACCCATCCCCAATACACATAAGCCTGTCTGGGAGGTGGTTACACCTCCCTGTGACAGGAAACCGATTGTCCAGGCCTCCCCTGCCGGAGTTTCTGTCAGCAGCAGGAGGCCAGAACCATGTCTTTGGCTGCAGTATCCATTTTGTGATGCCAGGGCTCTATTAAGTTTCTACCGGGTATACCAGTGCTGTCATGTCTCTCCCTCTAGAAGGGTGGGATCATCTTCCCACACCAGTTACTGGTGTGGAGGTATGATTCCAAGGTGTTTGACACCAAACACGACATGTTTCCGTGCAGCCAGTCCAAAGTTAGCATTTACCGTTTGGTTATAATGCACTTAAGAGTATATGGTCAGGCTGCACTACAAACAGCATCACAGAAGGGTCACAGAACGCTGCAGAGGAGCTCTGCTCATGCAGGGACACCCTCTCACATAAGCACTCTGCCTTCAGGATTGATAAGGCCTGCCATAGGAGTGACCTATAGGTTTATATGTGTGCATATATATAGTGATGTAGGTAACCTATTTCACAGTAAGGGGTGCAGGCACCCCCTTACCCAGGCTGCAGTAGCAGACCTGTGCTGTCATTTTGGGTGGCTTTCCAGGGGTGGCCTAATACATGCTTCAGCCCATGGTAGGCTTCTGGGGTACGTATGCCCTGGGTACATAGTATACCATATACTAGGGGCTTACAAGGGCACCTCAGATCCAATCTGTAATGTACCTAAAGTACATGGAATCATTTTAGAGAGGAAGCAGCTAGGCTGGGGCCCTGAATAGCAGGGTCCCAGCCAGACTAAAGTCGAAAAACAGCGAAACACCAGCAAAAAGTGGGGTAAACATGTGAAGCAGATCCTACTCTCCTACACAACCCCCCCCCCCCAACGTAGGGACATTAAACTAACCTTGACCAGTTGTGTCTTCATGTTCTACGTGGAAATATCTGGAGAGTCCATCTGCATTGGCATTGTTACTCCCAGGTCTATGTTTCACTGTATAGTCCATCCCCTGTAGTGAAATAGACCACCTGAGCAATTTGGGATTTTCACCCTTCATCTGTTTTAGCCATAAGAGGGGCTTATGGTCTGTCTGAACAATGAAGTGAGTACCAAATAAGTATGGCCTCAACTTCTTCAGAGCCCATACCACAGCAAAGGCCTCCCTCTCAATGCCTTACCAACGTTTCTCTCTGGGGGTTAACCAACTGCTTATGAAAGCTACTGGTTGATCCTGACCTTCATCATTCAACTGTGACAGTACAGCCCCTACGTCCAACTCAGATGCATCTGTTTGGACAATTAACTTTTTGGAGTAGTCAGGACTTTGCAGAATGGGAGCAGTGCACATGGCCTGCTTCAGGTCATCAAATACCTTTTGACAGCTAGCTGTCCACTGAACCTTTTTGGGCATTTTCTTAGAGGTTAAGTTATTCAGGGGTGTCACTAATGATCCATACCCCTTGACAAATCTTCTATAGTACCCAGTCAGGCCTAAGAAGGCTCTCACCTGAGTCTGGGTAGTTGGAGCAACCCAGTCCATTATGGTCTGGATTTTGGTCTGCAATGGTTGAACCTGGCCTCCACCTACAAGGTGGCCCAGGTACACAACCTGACTCTGCCCTATCTGGCACTTAGTAGCCTTGATAGTTAGGCCTGCTTTTTGCAGGGCCCCCAAAACATTCCTCAGGTGGACCAGGTGATCCTCCCAGGTGGAGCTAAAGACAGCAATATCTTCTAGATATGCTGCACTATAGTCTTCCAGGCCTGTAAGGACTTGATTCACCAACCTTTGGAAAGTGGCAGGTGCATTCTTCAAACCAAAGGGCATTACCACAAATTGATAGTGCCCACTAGGGGTAGAAAATGCTGTCTTTGGCTTTGTATCATCAGCTAGTCTGATGCCAGTAGCCAGCTGTCAGGTCAAATGGTGCTTAGAAACTTGGCTGAGGCCAAAGTATCTATTAGCTCATCTGCTCTGGGGATGGGATGGGCATCAGTCCTAGTGACTGCATTGAGACCTCTGTAGTCTACACAAAACCTCATTTCTCTCTTGCCATCTGTGGTGTGAGGTTTAGGTACCAGGACTACTGGACTGGCCCAAGGGCTAACTGAGGGTTCAGTAACTCCCAAATCCAATATCTTTTGGACTTCTGTCCTTATACAGTCCCTGACATGGTCAGGTTGCCAGTAGATCTTATTCTTCACAGGCAGACTGTCCCCAGTGTCCACATCATTAGTGCACCAGGTGGTCTGACTTGGAGTCAGAGAAAACATATGTCTGAACTGGCTGAGAAGTTTTCTGCAGTCAGTTTGCTGCTGGGTAGTGAGGCTGCCTGCCAAGGCTACACCATCAACTGACCCATCACCAGGGTTCGGAGAAAGCAGGTCAAGGAGTGGGTCACTCTCTTCCTCCTGTCCTTCATCAGTAGGCATTAGCAAGCCCATGTCTGCCCAGTCAACATATGGTTTCAGTCTGTTGACATGAAGTACCCTGTGGGGACTCCTAGGGGTTCCAAGGTCTACCAAGTAGGTGACCTCCCCTTTCTGTTCAACAATTGTATGGGGGCCACTCCATTTGTCAAGGAGGGCTGCTAGGGCCACAGGCTCCAGCACCCACACTTTCTGTCCTGCCTGGTAGACAGTCAGTACAGCCTTTTAGTCATGTCAGGCTTTTTGTAATTCCTGGCTAGCCTCAAGGTTTTTGGTTGACTTTTTCATATACCCAGCCATCCTGGAGCGGAGACCAAGTACATAGTCCACTATGTCCTGTTTGGGGGGCTTGAGAGGTAACTCCCATCCTTCCTTAGCCAGACACAATGGACCCCTGACAGGGTGACCAAACAAAAGTTCAAAAGGGCTGTAACCAACCCCTTTTTTAGGCACCTCCCTGTATGCAAATAAAAGGCAGGGCAAGAGTATGTCCTATCTTCGCCTAAGCTTTTCTGGGAGTCCTTTAATCATGCCCTTTAAGGTTTTGTTGAACCTTCGAACCAAACCATTGCATTGTGGGTGAGAGGGTGTGGTGAACTTGTAGTTCACTCCACACTCTTTCTACATAGCAGTCAAGTAACTAGACAAGAAGTTTGCATCCCTGTCAGATACTACCTCCTTAGGAAAACCTACTCTTGAGAATACACCCAAGAGAGCTCTTGCCACCACAGGTGCTGTAGTGATCCTTAGGGGAATTGCTTCTGGGTACCTGGTGGCACGATCCACCACCACAAGTATAAACATGTGCACAGATGCTGTCTGAGGATCCATGGGACCAACAATGTCAATCCCCACCCTCTCAAAGGGAACCCCCACCACAGGTAGTGGTATCAGGGGGGCCTTTGTGGTTCCGCCTGCCTTGCCACTGGCTTGGCAGGTCACACAGGAGCAACACAACTCCTTAGTGTCTTCAGACATGTGGGGCCAGTGAAAGTGAGGGACAATTCTGTCCCAAGTCTTGTTCTGGCCCAGGTGTCCTGCTAGGGGAATATCATGGGCTAGTGTCAGTAGGAAGCCCCTAAACTTCAGAGGTATAACTAACCTCCTGGAAGCACCAGGCTTGGGGTCTCTACACTCTGAATAAAGGAGTCCATCATCCCAATAAACGTTATGGGTGCCACTAGCATTCCCAGCAGCCTCATCAGCAGCTTGCTTTCTGAGGGGTTCAAGAGAGGGGCAGGTTTTCTGCTCCTGGCTCAGGTCAGACCTGGAAGGGCCCCCTGTCCCCAAGAACTCAACCTGGTCAGGTTCAAGCTCCTCTGGGACAGTTCCTTCTTCAGGCTCAAGATCATCTCCCTGAGGAGACTAATCAGCATTCTGAGTCAGGTGGGAAGACACTGCCTTAACCCTACTGCTCATCCTCTTGGGAGGCACCTGGTCCATTATTCCAGAATCCAGGGCCTGTCCAGTTTTAGACATTTTGGCCTGTGACCTAGTCACAGTAAAGATACGAGCAGGAATCCCTAACATTTCTGCATGTGTCCTGAGCTCCACTTCAGCCCAAGCTGAAGTCTCTAGATCATTGCCAAGCAAGCACTGTACTGGTAGGTCTGCACTTACCACAACCTTCTTAAGGCCAGTTACCCATCAACAGGAGAAGTTAACAACTGCCAGAGAATGGTCTGTTCTGACATTGCTGGCATTGGTCACTTGGTACATTTCACCATGTATAATCTGCCCAGGATCCACAAGATCTTTTGTCACCATTGTGACACTTGCTCCTGTGTCCCTGAATGCCAAAGCCTCTATTCCATTTATTAAAGGCTGTTGTCTGTATTTGCCCAGATTACTGGGACTCACAAAGGGGGACATATCCATGCCCCCATCACAGACTAACACAGCCTGAGTTGGAACTCTGACTAGGCCAGAGTCCATCTCAGAACCTAGGGTCAACCCTACTACACCCTTATTCTGAACATTACCACCACCAATTGTAGCTGTACTAGGGGGAACAGTTGCCTTAGAGGCAATGGTGGCTTGAGTAGATTCTTTGGACTTGATGCAATCACTGGTCCAGTGAGTTTTCTGTTTAAACATTTTGCCAATGGTTTCTTTTGGCCTTTCCCCTTGTTAGACTGTGAATCACCACCTGAAGAAGATTTTTGGGGGCCTTGTGAAGACTTCTGGGCTTTACCATTCTCCCCACCCTTATGCATCGCATTTGGGGATGCAGTGCATGCAATGAAATTCGTTTTATTAATTCATATGTTAACTTACTTGTAAACCTCCGTAATCCATAGTTTACTACCCCCCACCCTGCCCCTCCCCCTCCCCACGTCACTGCCCTGCAGTTACTCCTACTACCGACCGCGGCTGTATATAAAATATATGTATTTATTACTAAACACACCCTCCTAGTCACTTTAAGAGACTAGAGGTCAAAACACATAAGTTTCACTTCAATAATCACAGTAAAATGGCACAAATACACGTCAGGCCCTAGGGGCGAGCCAAACCATATTCTAAAATAGTGGTATAAGAACCACAACTTAACTAGACACAAGGCCTAGACCCTGTAGAATCGCTGGGACCCCAAGGAACCACCCAAGGTAGTGACACAGGGGACCTACGGGGGCAGTGTGCAGTGTGTGAACACAGCCGCGACCTCCCGTTAGCTTCTATGGGGAAAGTCGCGGTTAGATTTTTAAAGATTAAGGACACTTAGAAATTAGTCAGGACCAAACCCTTTTGGCTTAGGAAGTTCTAGGGCTAGCCCCCCACGGGAGCACCGGAGTACTCGTGTTACCTCACCCAGGGAAGTCGGGTGCATAGGTATCTTTTGGTGTCGGGTCGCGTCGTCGATTTCAATGGGAGCTGGCGAAGAAGTGCTGCTGCCGTGAAGATGCGAAGTGCCCGAAGAGATCTAATTAGTTAAAAAGATTTTTCCCTTTGGAATCATAAATTTAATGTAGGTTAGGCTACTTGCACCAATCAATCACATTCAACCACACCAAACTAAAGTATACTGTAAATCACTCAGTGATTGTAATTGGGAAACATCAGACGGCAGCCCTGGATACATTTGTGTAGAGCTATCGAGCCTACTGAACAATAGATTGTCTTCATCAGATGACGAATAATCATTGTCACAAATACGAATGATGGTTTTTTTAAATTATTGACTGTACTACCCTTTGGACCCTATCGATTTAACCGACCAGTGAACGAAGGGTGACCCCACCACAATAATGAGAAAGATTTACATCATTTCTGTGATACCGGTTGCCTTAAAGTCTAGAGGATCGTGGCCAGTATTTGTACTAACGGCATGATCTAAGGAACGATCATTAACTTTGATTACTGGAGGAAAAGCATTGCTAGTCCTGAAGAAGGTGGTGTTTATTAATTCAAACCACCGAAACGCGTCGATGCACAAGCATATAGTTTAATTTGTTTTGGGAGCAGAACTATAGAAACTAGGGTGAATCACTCCCAGTTCTCTTCTTGTCCACATTGTCCACAAATTAACATTGTTAAGACACAATTGGTGTGTCAGTTGTTATCTTTTCTTCCATATGATGTTCCATTGTCATTTATGTATGAAATTTTGAATTTTTCTTTACTGTTTCAAAGATGTATTTGTCTGTTGCACATTGATAAGTCATTTTTATTGTTGATTTTATGATATTATTCCTTTGTATGACTTATTGCCGGTATGAGATTTTTGATGTGTTAATAAACTCATTGTGAGAATTTCAACAAATGAAAATATTTTTTCTAGGATAAATTTTCCATATCCCATCCGGAGTGATTTACAGTATACTTTAGTTTGGTGTGGTTGAATGTGATTGATTGGTGCAAGTAGCCTAACCTACATTAAATTTATGAGTCCAAAGGAAAAAATCTTTTTAACTATATAGTGTTTGATGCTCTGTCTCTTTGGACGTTTATGAGCCCCTCTCCTTGTGTTTTCAAGGTCCGAAGAGATCTAAGCCTGGATCGAAGATGACAAGAACCTTCAAGCAGAGGGGACAGAGTCTGGGTCACTAGCCAGTGACCAGGAAGGCGATGAGCAGATGCCCACCGATGTCAGGTGATTTCAGGTGAAGGAGGTGAAGCTTGACTCTTCAGCCACGAGGACCAGGAGGCGTCGAGGACAACCAGGAGCTGGATTCGAGCTGTCCCACGAAGGATGTCGAGTGCTACAGTGTCGGTGCCTGAATCGGACACAACAAGCCTTGGCAACAGCAACCCACGCAGAAACGAGAAAGATGCTTCGGTGCAGACCAGCACGGTCTGTGGGACTCATCACTTGGTAGGGAGTCAGGACACGTCTGGAGCAACCAGGAAAGCCCAAGGAAATGCAAAGTTACCCCCTCAGGGACCCACCAGTTGACGGACCAGGGATCATGAAGGGACCTCGAGACGAAACACAAAATGGCGGCCCGTGGGTCACTCGGAATGACCAGGCCAACAATCTTCGGTGGATTCAGTGCTCGAGGTGGGAGCTACCCAAGCCCAAGCACGACTTCAAGAGACGTCGAGAAACCAATGCACTTGCAGAAATGCACGGTGACCAGGAGTTCCAGTTCCACGCTACTCACGAGGGCTGTGGGTCTCAGCTTTGCTGGAGACGCGGGTCAGCCTCGGAGATGTCTGGAAATCCTCTTCTTGGCTGCAAATACTTCGGAGTCCGACGGGAGCTTTGGAGATGCAGACCGGCAAATTCTTTGTTGGTGCCTGCCAAGCAGGGGAGTCACTCCTTGACCCCAAGGGAGATTTCTTCAGTCCTCTGGCCTTGAGCAGAGCGTCGAAGGTCCAGGATTCAGCTTCAGAGTTTCTTCCAGGGTAATCTAAAGTCCTAAGGACTGGGGTCCCATACTTATACTAAGGTAGGGGTTGGACATACTCTGGGGACCCACCTATGGGAGGGTTTGGAAAGAGGGGTGGCTACACCCATTTCCTTTGTCCAGTTTCGCACCAGAGCAGAGGCTTCTAGCCCCTGAACCGGTTTGAGCTGGACTATGCAGAGGGACACCAATGTCCCCCCAGTGCCCCCAGTGCAGGACTTCAAAGCACTCAGAGAGTGCTCCCACCCAGCCCCAATACACATAAGCCTGTCTGGGAGGTGATTACACCTCCCTGCAACAGAAAACCGATTGTCCAGGCCTCCCCTGCCGGAGTTTCGGTCAGCAGCAGGAGGCCAGACCCGTGTCTGTGGCTGCAGCATCCATTTTGTGATGCCAGGGATTTATTACGTTTCTACCGGGTATACCAGTGCTGTCATGTCTCTCCCGCTAGAAAGGTGGGATCATACTCCCACACCAGTTACTGGTGTGGGGGTATGATTCCAAGGTGTTTGACACCAAACACGACATGTTTCCATGCAGCCAGTCTAAAGTTAGCATTTACGGTTTGGTTATAATGCACTTAAGAGTATATGGTCAGGCTGCACTACAAACAGCATCAGAGAAGGGTCTCCGAACGCTGCAGAGGGGCTCTGCTCATGCAGGGGCACCCTCTTACATAAGAACCAAGCACTATGTCTTCAGGATTGATAAGGCCTGCCATAGGAGTGACTTATAGGTTTATATGTGTGCATATATATAGTGATATAGGTAACCTATATCACAGTAAGGGGTGCAGGCAGTAGCAGTAGCAGTCTGCAGTAGCAGACCTGTGGTGTCATTTTGGGTGGCTTTCCAGGGGTGGCCTAATACATGCTTCACCCCATGGTAGGCCTCTGGGGTACCTATGCCCTGGGTTATAATGCACTTAAGAGTATATGGTCAGGCTGCACTACAAACAGCATCAGAGAAGGGTCTCCGAACGCTGCAGAGGGGCTCTGCTCATGCAGGGACACCCTCTCACATAAGCACTCTGCCTTCAGGATTGATAAGGCCTGCCATAGGAGTGACCTATAGGTTTATATGTGTGCATATATATAGTGATGTAGGTAACCTATTTCACAGTAAGGGGTGCAGGCACCACCTTACCCAGGCTGCAGTAGCAGACCTGTGCTGTCATTTTGGGTGGCTTTCCAGGGGTGGCCTAATACATGCTTCAGCCCATGGTAGGCTTCTGGGGTACGTATACCCTGGGTACATAGTATACCATATACTAGTGGCTTACAAGGGCACCTCAGATCCAATCTGTAATGTACCTAAAGTACATGGAATCATTTTAGAGAGGAAGCAGCTAGGCTGGAGCCCTGAATAGCAGGGTCCCAGACAGACTAAAGTCGAAAAACAGAGAAACACCAGCAAAAAGTGGGGTAAACATGTGAAGCAGATCCTTCTCTCCTACAGCCATGCTTTCTCATTTCTCCCCAATCAGCATTCACTGTTGTGTGAAGGATGACTGCCCTTTCATTCCTTAATACAAACAATATAATCTTCTTCTAATCCTCCTGCAGGACTTGGAGTAGCTGGTATGGTCATTTACTAAGCCCTGGACGTCCGCCTCCTGGGAGATGCTATGGACTCTTACTGATGTAATCCCCTATGTTGGGTGTCTTGACCTGTGCTACTGAAGCCCACCTATGTTCACTACCTTATGGGAGCGAAATGTTGACAAATTGTGAACTATTAGATTTAGAACTTCTACTAGAACTACTAGATTGTCGTCTGGTCAAAACTTACTTAGACCATGGACCAAAGCTTTAGTCTCTGACTTCCTTTCACAATAAAATTAATTATTCAGCCAGGTCTTGCTATGTTCATACTCTCTGAACATTGACCTGTTTCAACAAATTTGGAAAATTCACTGAATGAATCCATACTAGTCATTGTTGCTCATGCACTATATATACACCATGGTTGCTAGGAATGCTGAGTTACCCCCTTTATGTACGCACTTCCCATTTCTCATGGCCAAAGCCTGGAGCTTCCTCATTTTCATTTGATGTATGTGTTGTCTTAGACAGAGTGACCTCCACCCAAGAGGGGTTTAGAGCACTGAACACAATGTGCAAAACAGCAAATATGAAGCCAATACATACATTGATTGTTACACAGTATAGCATTAGCCCCAATAACTCCAAAGGTAAAGAATATTTCAGTACCCAATATATATACATAAGTAATGACAGATATATTTAAATAAGTAACAAGAAATATACATATAAGTAGTGAGGAATACATGTTAAGACACATAAGGAAGTACAGGTTCATTACCATCAAAGATAAATAAACATAAACAGGAGGTTAGCAGACTGAACAATGGTTTTGTAACGCAGCAACAGTTATCGCCAAGGAAACAACACGAATATACAATGTGATAAGTTGCTGGGTAAAACACATGTGCCAAGAAAGTGAGAATATCAGGAGTTAGGGATCTATTGATCAATATCAACGGGCAGCACGTAAATGATGTATATGGGAATTTGGCTGGCTGGTGCAGGTATTTCTCTTGGAGCAAGACAGATTTGAAGCTCTGAAAATAGAGGGCATTTTTAATGTGAAGAGGGAGGATGTTTAATATTCTGGGCGCGTTACCAATGGAGTATCTGTGTGGTCTATTTACTTGAACTTTTCAATGGAGTGAGCAGAAGCCTAGAGAAATTGTAAGTTTCTGGGTAAAACTTTAAGGTTTTTACGGTCAGAGCTTTCTTAGCGCAGGGAACCTCTATTGGGAGACACTTAGATAAGCAAAATATGGGGTTAATATGTTCCTTGAAATTTAGGGTTTGATTTGTGAGAAATCTGCTAGCAGCATGTAGAAATTCTATGATAAAATGGGCGTTTTCGCAGTCAGAGACTGGATTACCGAGCAGACGGCAGGTATAATTGTCTTTATGGATAACTGCTATCCCTCCACCCCTGCCTATTAAGCGGTCTGCTCTTTGGATGGCAAATCCTTGGTGGAGGGTTTGAATGATATCAGGTTCTGAGCTAGTGTTCAGCCAGGTTTCCGTCAAGAATAGTACGTCTGGATCTAAGTCTTTGAGGAGCATCCAGATCTCCGTAGAGTGTTGAGGGAGGGATCTGCAGTTTAATACAAGAATTCTGAAGTGGTCAGAGAGAGTGGGGGGTTTAGAACAGACAGTCGTAAGAGTGAGATGGCAATGTGGGTAATGTCCATAGAACTTTTCGGGAGCAATGGAATGTATACAGGGGGTGTCAGGGGTTCTATTAAGCTGTCTAAGCTGGCAGGATGAGTAGTGGTAATGTCGGGGAGAGGAAGATGCAGGGGTTCCGGCCCCAGGGCCCTGTCGGGCGCGGACGGGCGTAGACGGGCTTGCCTTAGGCGCGCCTTCGGCGCACCAGCGGCACACCCGCTGTGAGCGTCTGCTGCGCGGTCGCGTCATTACGTGCTTTTGAAGCGAAGGAGGGAGGAGGAGAACGCCTCGGTACAGCCACTAGAATGCTGACCTGACGCTCAGCATAAGCGGAAGTGTGGAAAATGCAGGCGCACTTCAGAGCATTGAACACAGCTCTGTTCCCCCCAGTGTACAACAGTGAAATCTGCTGTTTTTAAAGCACAATTCTAAAAGCACAATTCTAAAAGCACAATTGTAGAACAAAAGATTCGTTTTTATAAGTAAAGTAAGTGGAAGATCGGGAGACTCACGCGAGTGGTCCGCCACCGATCCTAATCAATAAGTGTATAAAATAATTAGATCAGATTTAAAATAGGCTTTTAAGCCCTGCAACTCTAATCAAAGCACACAAAGCTGGAGGAAACATAAGGGAGAAGAAACAATATTTTAGTGACATCCCTAATCAACAAATCTCAAGCACAATAATCTTAGACCAGTCTTTCTTGTTTTTTCACCTTGCATAACAAAGTTACGTTGGGTTGGGCTATTCAGAAAGAAATTAGAACAACTTTCTCTCTCTCAATTACCTTTCTTCTGCCTTTTTAATTTGTACAAGTGTTTATCAGTATTTACGTGTTTACATTGATGAGCCGTTTCCCTTTTAGTGGGGGTTTATCGTTTATTATAGGTTTAAACCTAAACTAGGATAGCCTAGCCATAGTTAAGATTACCATGGCCTTACTTGACAGCTTAAAAAAAGAAAGAGGAAAGAGAGAATAGGTTTTAGCTTCTTGAGTTTGAGGAAGTGAAACTTGCACAGGCACAGCCTAGATGTAAAGTTAAGGTTAAGTTTTGAGTAAAACAGAACAAGAAACCCAAGGTTGGCAGAGATGGAAAAGTCTAGGATGAAATGGAGGTGTCAAATGGGAGATGAAGGCAAGAGCGAGAACAACTTGAAGGAGCTTGAAGGACGAGAAAGACTGTGCAGAAACAAGCAAAGTGAAGGAGACTCGAGGAAGTCCATTCAGGAAAGAGGGAAACGAGGTTGCTGAAGGGGAAAGAGATGATGTGTAAGATGTGCAGATGGACACGATGTGGAGTGTACAAGGGCCTACATGTCTAACATAGAATGAATATAACATGAGTGATGTAGACACTCTGAAGGCTACTACCCCTTCCACAGGCTTCAGCAATGTTTAATTCGCTGTCTCACAATTTCAGAATTTAATTTGTTTTATATTAGTTATTCATAACACAATCATTGCTCATTTATCTTAAGCAGCTAATAACCAGCCATGAAGCAAATTGTCCTGGTTGATTTTAGGTGTATGCCAGTTGTTGTCTTATATATCTTATATATCTGGATGCAATAACAGATAGCTCAGTTAGGAACCAAAATATCAGTTGGGTGGAACGCGATGGAAATCACAGAAATTGAGTTTAGTGTTTAAATGACTCCCCTAATTACATAGGCCACATCCCTTTTAGAGAGTGCTATGTGGACGAGGGGAGTTTATCTCACCAAATGTTCTAGGCTACTTGAAAACAGAAATATCAAATATTAAAACCCAATATTGAAAACAAGCAGAAAATCAGAAGTACAAACTAACGAGAATTAATTGAAACTGGAAATTTACACAGAGCTCTCCCTTTAAAATATACTTCCCTTTTCACAGTGTTTTCAGCCATGCTTTTCACTGAGGTGTGAACGTCAGTTTCTTAGTCAGACAGAGTAAGTGTTAAGATAAGTGCTTGGAGTGTGATATGCAGTTGCGTCGTCGCACGCGAGCACACACACGCACACAATGCCACAGTAGACTCGGCTTTTGAGCTGTAATCCCAACACAAATTTGCTGTTTTGTTCTTAAAACTTAAAGGCTTTATGTCCTGGTCCATTCACTCTACTTCCCAGGCAGTCCAAAGTGGAAAACGATTAGAGGGATGATCTAGAGACTGAAATGGTAACCCTTGACGGAACATCCAACTGTATTGGCCAAAGGTCTCCCTTCCCTAAAACCCAGGATTTAGTAACAGTTTTCGCTGACACAGGCCTTGGTATCACTATTCTACTCCGACTTTTCTTTCAGGCTAATATAGTCGCCATCACACTAACTTCTGCCCCAAAACAACTAAGCCCAATTTTCCAAATTACTTCTCTACTGGCAATTTTCCTGGCGGCCATTTCAATTCGATTAATCTTTTTTAGGAATTAATAAATAATCCATAAAAGATCTTAGAAAATTAAAACACACATACACTATAGAGTTTCAAGCATCAAGCGTACGTCTGCCACAGCTAAAACTCCAGCAACAGAATAGCATACAAAATTATCCTTCAACAATTGTAAATACTCTAAACTTGGACGCATTTGACTAAAAAAACTGTTTTTAAAGAGTGGTAAAATAAATGTTCTTGAAGGCTTTACGTAAAATCTAAAAAACATGCTAAAACAAAGCGTGTTTTGTGGAGACACTTGATCACAGCCACAAGGTCTATTATTAGATCCCTCTTGTTAGCACCTAGGGACAGATAAAAACCGTAGTAATTGGTTCAACCTGATCCGTGTCAGTAAAAAGCGTTGATTACTGTTAGTCACCCACGTTAAATAGAGTTCCATTGTCCCGACTGTTTTCAAAAGTATAAACACACGGACAGAGGGTTGAGATAGTACTTGAACTTCTCTGTTGACCATACTCCAAGATAAAAAAGAATTCTTTGTCCGTTTTAAATGCACCTTACTTATGTTCTCCAGGCACTCAACACATTGGGATGACCCAGAGAGGAAAAAAATGGTAACATATTTTAGCCAGGGGCTTTTATGGGCATTAACAAGGTTTAAACAATCCTTTATCATGTCCCTATTAAGTTTTGTCGACCTTAAGTTTGGTTTTGTTCGAATTAAAACCCAATTTAAAAGTGGGCGAAGGGCCAGATTATCACCTAGGCAGTTAACTCCAACGTCTTGAACCACAATATATGCAGGAGTGCACTGTGGGGCACTTAGAAGACGTCTGAAAAGAAGAAACATCCTTAAGGCGCCAGATGTCACTAGCATGGGCATCTACAGATGGACATTTAGCATGGTAAATTTTAATAAGTGACTGCAAAGTTATTTTTTCCAAATTTCGGCACAACATCAGAAACATATGAAATTGCTCTAAAAACAGATTTTTCTTGGTCTTAACCAAAAGGGATCATGTCCAGGCAGAATCAAATTGGACTCCTAAATATAAGAAAAAGTCAACTTTAGCCTCCCTGTTCCGCTGAATACAAAAAAGATTTGACTCTTGACTGCTTCTATTCTACCACCATCACAAACAACTTATTGTAATTTGTAACTAGATCTATAAACTGAAAATTAGTCCACTATTTTTTGCAGACCTACCACTATGTTTGCTAAAAAGAACTGCGCCGTCTGCATAAAGTAATGTAGGGAGTAGACATTTGCCCACCACCGGGAAATCCTGTTAGTTATCAATAAGATACTGTTCCTGACCATTAATATAATTTTTTTTTTTAAAGTAGCCAATATACATCCCTCGGCACACCCCACTCATGACCCTGAAAGGCTCGGTACTGGGAAGATATTTATTCTGCTGTACTACCGCTGACATCATCATGTGCAGATCTCGCAGAAATATCGTGATGTCTGAGTGCACCCTCATAGATGGGAGCAAATGCCACAATATACTTCTATTGACCTAGTCCATGTGATGTATAGCATCCTTTTCTTTCTTCATCTGGTCTTTTGTTTGGGAATCCTCTGTTCCGCCTCTTTTGGTGTTCAAATGTCTGAGTCAGGCGCATGAATCCCATGTATACCGAGCCAGGTTGGGCGACTGAGTAATTGTTAATAATAATATCTAAATTAAGGCATTGGTTGATCGTGCTCAAGCCTGGCCTAACTCCATATTGAAGGTCTGACAAGATAGGGCTCTCCTCATCCCAGGTTGAAAGCCCGTTACGCGATACTCAGCCCATAGACTTGGTTACTGAGTCAAATAAAGCTATCGGACGGTAGCACTTTGGGTCATCCTCGTCCTCTTTTGTAAAGACCTGGATGATAATCGAGGTTGACCATGAGGAGGGAGGGCCATCCTTAACCGCTGTATTAATAGTTTGGGTGAGTACAGGACCTATATCCCTGGGTCACTTAGAAACAGGGCACAAGTCCTAAAAAAAGAAGTGGGGGGACGCTGTCGTCACGACAGGAAGTGACGTCACGTAAGGTGGCTCTCACCATCAGACTAATGGCCTCCCCTCGCTCACCCCTTAGATGCGATTGCATCAGAGAAGCCAGTGCGTGAGCAGCATTCTGAATGAGCTCCGATCTCGCCCCAGAGTGGCCAAAGAGTGAATGTGTGGCTCCATTTGCTCCAGTTATCCTGCTCCCGGTAAAATAAGTGGTGGGACACCGTCCACCCGCGTGGTACCCTGACTCGAGCCCTGCTTAGATACAAATCATCTGGCATTCCGTCGGGTCTGGGGCTTTGTTTTTTGACAGCCCTATAATTTTCATCTTAAATTAAAATACTGAAAACACTAAATTTGATTCTCCCAAGCTATGAGAACTGTAAATGCTATCTTCCTGCTGGACACTATCGAGCTGCTGGAGGGAACCATTGAAGAGCACCAATGAAGATTGCTGTATATTGGTGCACGTGAGGTCATCATTTAATATGCTTTAAAAACGAATACAATTGAATATATAATGAAAAATGTGTTGAAGAATGCACCATTGTTTTCCAAATGTTCTTGGAGGAGAACCTCCCTAGCCCCCTTATAGTAATTAAGCTCGTTTGCTATGCAACGTATGGGGGCTGGTCTTACAAAATTTGCCAGGGCTACTTTGGGTTCCCAGTCCGACCCTACCTCTATTGCTCTCTATCATGCCTCGGTTCAAACAGTGCCAGCCTTTATCCCTGGTTTCCTTTCCTTACTATGAGTTGTGATATCCTCCAGCCTCGTGGGGGATGGCTGCTCTTCCCGCAGGCAATGCAAGCATCAGTGCCTTCATAGCTATTGGTCCTCCATGGTCCCTTCAGCGACCAACTGCACCACACAGATGGACCAATCTAGCTTAGTGTATCAGAATACTTGTACACAAAATGTGTAATTACTGTCATATAGATCTCAGTACATTTTTTTAGCCTGCGGATGAGAATCCCAATACAAATCTGCAATTTTGAGGGATTATAAGTCGCGCAACAGCCAATCAGAATGGGCCATATTCTCATTTGGTAAAAGGGTAGCCTATGGTCCTGAAATAACAGCAATGTGATTGTCTACTATTTCAATCAATCCGCATCGATCACTGTGTTTAGAAAATTTTGATAGACTGTTGCAGCCATTTTGTATATCTGTTCGTAACCCACAACTCCCTGATGGACCTGGCAAGGCTTCCAGGAGGGGGCCACGGTGCCAGTGATATGTTCGCTTATTCCACTACTAGTAACCTTTTGTCCGAAAACTATGGTCCGCGTTCGCTCGATGTAGTCTTCACGTTTGCTTGTGTTGGCTGATTCCGGTATTCCTGGAATTCAGAGGGTGTTTCGACGGGAGCGGGCCTACAACTCCTCATTTGTTGCACCGAAGATTTGTAGGGCTTCGACAATGTGATGTCTTTTTTTACCTGGTCTTCTGTTTGGAAGATCCCCTGTTCCGCTTCCTTTGGGTGTTCATCATGGCTGTTCAGTTTGTGCTAGATGGAGTCGATCTGGGCATTTAGTAAATCCAATTTTAGGCCGAGCCTTGGCAGCCCATGCGCTGCTCTGCGGCATGCTGTATTGGAGTATAGAATAGAGGCCCCACCCACTCTCCGCCCATATTTGTCAGTGGTTTGAGTCATTGCCCTTCGTAAATGCTGGCTTCTGATTCCTTAATTGGCTTGTTAGTCTCTCCTTAGTACCGCCTTGTCTTCATTTTTAACCTCCCATGAGGACTGGTTCTTTTACTTTGTTTGAAACAGGGTACGTCTTTTTTAGTATGTAAGCAATATTTTCTTTAATGAGTTTCTCCTACTGCAGGCACGACATGCTTTCCTGCACCATTCAGCCACCATTCGTGATTTCACTTTCCAAGCAGCCCGGGAAAATGGCAGTTGCTTCTTTGAATAGGTCTCGCATTTACAAGAGTTTCAGCTATTGATATTGTAAATGACAACACCTTTTATTTATGTGTTAATTAGCAAAGCAGATAAATAAAAGGCATTGTCATGTACAATGCCAATAGCTTAAACTCTTGCAAATGCGAGACCTATTGCATTGCAAATGCTTGTTTTTTATCTATGGAGTGCAGGCTGTCCTGCATTGTGCAGAGGAGATCTGGCAAGAATTGCAATTGTAGTCACAACCTAGTTTTTATCTTGTTTCTTTGCTTCACGTGAGATGCTTGACCCGTTACAGAATTTATGTGACAACTATTTGTTGCCTTTGTATGTCTGTGAAGGTGACTGTGTATGCTAGACATATTGGAGATTGAGTAGTTGTGACTGATTGTCCCTGCACTTTATATGCGAGGGAATGGCTGTTCTTTGTTTTGCTGTTTGAAAGAAAGGGAGGTGTGTAGTGTCCTGTGTGTCCCTATTCCCTGTATGTCTGAGCTGGTGTCTGGAACACTGAGGGTTAATGATGATGTAATAGAATGTTGGTACCTGGCCAGCTCCCCACCACTGTTGCAGGCTGGGCACCCGCTAGAACCTCCACCATACTGCCAATCCTTAACACCATTGTACTGTCACCATCACCAATCACTTCATGTCACTTTTTCACCACAGTCACCTATTTCTTATTGCAATTGAATTTGTAAATTGCGACAGTCATGAATATTTGATAGTCATTTCTGAATACATTATTGAATTCTAATTTTGGTGTGTGTTAAGTTATTTTACTCTTCTTTCTCAAATCATTGGTATGTGTTGCCAGTAAGCTTTATACTCCTTGAGCACTCTAAGCAATTGAAACCCCGACAGAACCAATTGTTTTTATTTAATACGTATACCCAGGTTCTGAGGGACACCGGGTCGCCCCATTATTTTTTCTAGGGTTAGCCCACCACATGTTCAACCTGGGGAACAGCACCATCAGCAAGAAACTCACCTCAATCCTCAATGCATCTATCACCTCTGCCTCCTTCCCAGTGGAATGGAAACACGCGGAAATCAAGTCACTCCTCAAAAAAACATCCACAGACCCGGAAGAACTCAAGAACTACCAGCCCATCTCCCTGCTCCCTTTCTCTGCAAAAGTTCTGGAAAAACCAACCAACTACCAACTCACAAACTTCCTTCAGAACAACGACCTCCTGGACCCATCCCAATCTGGGTTCCGCTCAAATAACAGCATAGAAACCACCCTACTCGCACCCACCAACAGCATTAGGTCCCTCCTAGACCAAGGAGAAACTGCAGTCCTAATCCTCCTCAATCTCTCAGCAGCCTTCAACGCCACATTCAACTACATCCTCCTGAAAAGACTCCACCAGACGGGGATCCAAGGGGATGCCCTCAAATGGATCGTATCTTTCCTCACGAGAAGAACCTAGAGCGTCCGCCTTCCACCCTATACCTCGGGCCCAAAGAACATAATCTGCAGCATTCCCCGAGGGTCCTCACTGAGCCCAACCCTGTTCAACACAAACATGGACCCTCTGGCCAGCTTGGACAGATCCCACTGTATGAACATCACATCATACGCTGATGCCACTCAGCTCAGCCTCTCCCTCTCCACGGACGCCACGAACACCAAAGCCAACTTCCACAGGTGCATAACCAGCGTCGCCAGCTGGATTCAAAACAACTGCCTGAAACTCAACACGAACAAAACTGGGGTACACATCTCCAGAAGCGACACATCCCTATGGGATGACTCAGAGCTGGCCCCTCTCCTACACCCTCAGAACACACTAGGAACCTTGGCATCATACTTGACAGCAAGCTTAGCATGAAAAAACAGATAAACGCAGTGTCCTTAGCCTGCTTCCTCACTCTCCAAATGCTCAGAACATCTTCAAATGGATCCCCATTAGTACCAGATGCACCGTCACTCAGGCCCTCCTCACCAGCAGCCTGGACTACGGCAGCACCCTCTACGTTGGGGTCACCTAAGCTGCTGAACAGACTTCACACTATTCAGAACGCAGCAGCCAGTCTTGTCCCCGACCTCCCGAGGTGAACCCACATCACCCCTCACCTCAGAACACTCCACTGGCTCTCCGTCCACAAGAGGTACTGTTAGACCTGGCACCTTGGCGTGAGTCTCCCTTCCACTTTTTGTCGCTGTGCCTCATGTGTTTTTATGGTGTTGGCCACTCAGAGCGCTGTGCCACTGCCAACCAGTGCCACAGTGCAAGTGCTCCCTATGTAAATTGTATATGTTGGTTGAATTCCATGATTGGCTTATTTGGTTTACTGTCAGACCCCAGTAAAGGGCACCAGGAGTGCCAGGGCATGTAAATACAAATGCTGCTGGTGGGCTCGCAGCACTGGTTGTGCCACCCACAGAAGCAGCCTGGAAAAAGGTGTCTAGGTCTGCCACTGCAGAACCTGCGTGCAGTCTGGTACTGACATGCTGACTGGGCAAGTGCAC
The DNA here is from genome assembly GCF_964204655.1 of Triturus cristatus. Classification (NCBI taxonomy): domain Eukaryota; kingdom Metazoa; phylum Chordata; class Amphibia; order Caudata; family Salamandridae; genus Triturus; species Triturus cristatus. Next base: position 132,717,030 of record NC_140590.1, on the reverse strand, counting down.
ACACTTGCCAGTCCCTAAACCTTCCCTTAACTTCATATTAGTCACCCCTATGGCAGGCCCAAGGGCAGGGTGCATTGTAAGCATAAGGTAGGACAAACCCTGATGTGTGGCATGTCCTAATAGTGAATTACAGCCATTTTCGTTTTTCACTATTGTAAGGTTACCCTGTTCTCATAGGCCAGAATGGGCTGTTAAGATTGTTACATCCTATGATCCTAACAGGCCCAGGGAACATGGTAGAAGATCGAGTTTAGTATGCCTGAACTCAGAATAATAAGGTACACCTTTTAGTAAGGTTTATTTTAATATTCCGCGTTTGCAAATGCCGCTTTTAGAAAGCTGGCCTTTGCTTGCCTAACCATTTCAGCCCGCCTCTGCGTGATGTGTATCTGCTGTCTGGCTTGCGTGAGTGACAGGGCTGGGGAAACCCAGACGGGCAGGGCTAGGTAGCCTGGTGGTGAATAGGGCAATTGACAGGTAGATGGGTGGGAGGAGTGCACCTGGACTCTGACTAGGACTGTGCTCTGCCAACACAATGGCGGCTCCGCCCCCTGTGGAGCGTTTGATGACTCTGCCCTGCTCCCTGAATGAAGAAGCCTGCATCGCGTAAACAAAGTGCTCCAGAACTGGACTGAACTAGGCAAGGGCCCCCCTGGCCTGGGAGAACACAAGAAATATGGTATAAATGTAGGAGCCCTGCTCCTAAGAAATCAGATCCTGCTACAAGACGAACCTCTGGCTGAGGAGAAGGAACCGGGAAAGCTGTAGGAGGAGTACTGTCCCTGACCTGGGGGATTGGCCTGCAGTGGTTGCCTTGCTGCTGAAGGAGAGGAGAAAGATTGCTGATAAACTTTGCTTCAACTTGTGCTGTTTAAGGTCTCCAAGGGCTTGTGCTGAGCTTGCCCCCTGAACGAAGTCCCAGGACCAGTGGACTTCACCTCCTTTGAGAACCGCCGTTCTCCCCGTGAAACCAAAGGAAATGATGGACGGAGTGTTGAACATTGCAAGCACTCACCCCCAGTCAACTGATCTGGGTTTAATCCATCACCGTTCTTTAGCCCACTCTGCCACCCCAGTTCAGACATGGCCATATGCAAATCAGTCTGACCCAGTGCCATGGGAACAGTCCAGCCCGAACTGCTGGGCGTGAGTGTTTGATTGGTGCTGATGCTCCGTCCATCACCACCCCCTTTTGTACCGCTTTGTTCGCCATAAGTTGGCAGGGTATGCTCAGACGTGAGTCCCTTGCTCACTTTGCCACTGGATTCAAGCAAGCCTGGCTGAAGACGGCTGAAATGCCAGAAACCGGTCCTAGGAAGCTTGTTTCCGGTCCAGGGAAGGCATGGCTTGGCAGTTCGAGCTGGACTGTTCCCATGAGGCACAGGGTCAGACTGATTTGCATATGGCCATGTCTGAACTGGGGTGGCAGAGTGGGCTAAACAACGGTGATGGATCAAACCCAGATCTGTTGACTGGGCGTGAGTGTTTGATTGGTGCTGATGCTCCGTCCATCACCACCCCCTTTTGTACCGCTTTGTTCGCCATAAGTTGGCAGGGTATGCTCAGACGTGAGTCCCTTGCTCACTTTGCCACTGGATTCAAGCAAGCCTGGCTGAAGACGGCTGAAATGCCAGAAACCGGTCCTAGGAAGCTTTGTTCCGGTCCAGGGAAGGCATGGCTTGGCAGTTCGAGCTGGACTGTTCCCATGCCATGAGGCACAGGGTCAGACTGATTTGCATATGGCCATGTCTGAACTGGGGTGTCATAGTGGGCTAAACAACGGTGATGGATCAAACCCAGATCTGTTGACTGGGCGTGAGTGTTTGATTGGTGCTGATGCTCCGTCCATCACCACCCCCTTTTGTACCGCTTTGTTCGCCATAAGTTGGCAGGGTATGCTCAGACGTGAGTCCCTTGCTCACTTTGCCACTGGATTCAAGCAAGCCTGGCTGAAGACGGCTGAAATGCCAGAAACCGGTCCTAGGAAGCTTGTTTCCGGTCCAGGGAAGGCATGGCTTGGCAGTTCGAGCTGGACTGTTCCCATGAGGCACAGGGTCAGACTGATTTGCATATGGCCATGCCTGCACTGGGGTGGCTGAGTGGGCTAAACAACGGTGATGGATCAAACCCAGATCTGTTGACTGGGCGTGAGTGTTTGATTGGTGCTGATGCTCCGTCCATCACCACCCCCTTTTGTACCGCTTTGTTCTCCCCGTGAAGCTGATGCCGAGAGAAGTGTGCGCCTCCCAACTCGGTGCGTACTTTCGCAAGCCTGTTCCCCCATGCCCGGCCCAAGCACTGTGACTAAGGCCCTCGAGCCGTAGCTTGCAACGCAAAGGAAGGACTTCGTGACACTTGATTTGCCTCTCTGCATCGTGCCACTTTGCGGGCCCCCCTACACTTGCTGAGGGCAGTCTGTGGCTCATAGAGTGGTTGGTACGTGGCTCCCCACCGGAGCGTGTTACCGGCTTTGCATCACGCCAAGAACTAAGGCTCCGTCATCAAAGGTACGGTTCGAACGCCGCAACGAAGAGCCAGCGCACCGTACGTCTGCACCGTCCCCCTGAGCACCGCGACTGAGGCCCCCTTCGAGCCGGAGCTCGCACCGCGATTGAAAGGACATCGCGCCGTACACGCGCGCTGAGGAATCACTGCTCCGTCCCTGACAAACTTCTACAAAAGCCAAGGTACTGTGCCCCCTTCACACCGTAAGGTGCACGCGTCACCCGGAGTGTCTGCCGACGCTTGTGAGCCCCGCTCGCAGCCTCTTATCACCGCACGAACCGGCCGACGCGCACGAAGCGCTCAGACCTCCTGAACTAAGCTTTAACCAAGAACGCTTTATCGAAATAGTATTGTGGGCCAGTTTTACACGTTATTGGGTCCTGTGATAAGTCTGCTTACATAAAGAAGTATATTTTTGATAACCCAGTGTGGAGTCCATTTGTGGGGGGTGTCATTGAATTGTTGTATGTAATCACAAATGCTTAACCATTACGCCTGAGATAACGCCTTGTCTGCTCACGCCAAGCTACCCAGAGGGTGAGCAGGGGTTATTGTTAGAGTGTAACCCCTTACCCTGACTGGAGGAAAGGTCCCCTGCTTGGTACAAGTACCTACCTGTGCCAACCAGAGAATCTGGATTCTAACATTGGTGGTCAGCGGTGAGGATTCTGAATTTGCATTTGTGATTTATGTACAGCAGTTTTTTGAGACACCACATAGTGAGTTCAGACCCATAACGTAGTCACATACTTTTTAATTTTCGTTTTGCTGGAAATCGCCATTGTTGGAAGAAACCATGCCTGATTCAGTCATTGTGGAGAGGGCAGCATCTGTCGTCTCTGAAATTGAGGATGTTGACTGGGAAGAGGAGAGACTAGAGAGCTACACCAAGGCCCAGCTGAAGGGCTTCTGTAAAAAGTTCAAAGTCCCCACTGTTGGATGTAAGCTCAAGGCAGATCTACTCAAGGCGCTGAGGGCCTTGATTGAGTCAAGGGCACCTGGAGATGTGGTAGTTGTTGAACCAGCAGAAAGCGTCCGGAGTTTTGGAAGAGGCCTGTCGCCAGGAGAATTGGCAGACAGGAAAGAAACCAGGATGCATGAAATGGAGATGTCAAAACTTAAATTGAGTGGGCAACTGGAGCTAGAAAGCAAAACGCTGGCTCTGGAAGAGAGAAGAATCCAAATGGAGCATGAAATGAAGTTGAGGGAATTGGATCTAAAGGCTAAGAGTTTAGAGTCCACTCCCTCTGGTGGCAGCACACCGTCAGTGCAGGCAGAATCAAGGGTGTACATACCCAAGGATGTGGTTAAGGAATTTTTTAAGAATGATGACATAGGGCAGTGGTTCAAGGCCTATGAGGTAGCCATGTCTTCCCACCGGGTCCCTGAGAAAGATTGGGGAGCGGGTTTGTGGGGACGGTTCCTTAGTGAGGGGCGGGACACACTGCTAGACTTACCTTCAGATGTTTATAATTCTTATCCCCATTTGAAGGCAGCATAGATGTCTAGGTATGGGTTGACCCCTGAGTTGTATAGACAAAGGTTCAGGGGTTGCACTAAGATTCCTAACAGTACGTATGTGGAGTATGTAACTTTTTTTTGCAGAGCACTGGATGGTTGGGTGAAGGGTAGCAAGGTTGATGATTTTCAAGGGCTTCTTGATTTAATGGCTTGGGAGAACTTGTCCAGTAATTGTTTTCCTGAGCTACGCCAACACCTGATTGATATTAAGCTGACTAACCCTAGGAAGCTTGCTGAGGAGGCGGACCGCTGGATCAGTACCAGGGTCCACAAGGGTCACGTGGGAGATTCCGCCAAAGGTGGGCAGGGTCCCCAGCAGAAGAGTGGGGGGGACAAGGGTAACCAGAGGGAGTTCCCAAAAAGGCCCCAAAGTAATCCCCAAGGGAACCAAGGGAAATGTTCTCAGCCTCCCCCACCCCCGAGACTGACCGGGGCCCCGACAGGGACCGGCCTTAGAGAGAAGGAGCAGGAGGCGCAGGAAACCGGCCCCTAAAGTTCCCACGGTCCAGGAGGAAGCAGACCTTGCGGGGGATGCCCTGGAGCCTACAGGGGAACAGATAGCTGAACTGGGAGACCTGCCTGAGCTGTCCCATTGGCAGCACGAAGGAGGTCCCTCCAGGGAGGACTTTTGTAAGGCGCAGAAAGAATGCCCTTCTCTCGTGGGTATGCGGCAGCAGGCTGCAGACCAGGCCGCAGGCGATCGGTCTGGGTCAAATTTCATTTACTGGGAGAACGACCTCCTGTATACAGAGCCTAAGGTTGATGAGCCTGGGTCAGCCCGTGCACTGGTGGTATCCCAGGACTTCAGAGCCTTCCTACTGGGGCTGGCTCACGATGTGCCATTAGCAGGGCATTTGGGGCAGGACAAGACCTTTGAAAGGCTTGTCACCCACTTTTATTGGCCTCAAATGCGCAGGAGTTCAGACACTCACTGCAGGACATGCCAGACTTGCCAGGCAAGTGGGAAGAGTGGAAGGAAGCAGAAAGCTCCACTCCAACCATTCCCTGTGGTCGGTACCCCATTCCAGCGAGTGGGGATTGACATTGTAGGGCCACTGGACCCCAGGACAGCGATGGGCAATAGGTTCATCCTGGTCCTGGTGGACCATGCCACCCGGTACCCAGAAGCCATCCCTCTGAGGACAGTGACGGCCCCCGTGGTGGGACGTGCACTGATGGGAATTTTCTCCAGAGTGGGATTCCCTCTAGATGTGGTGTCTGACCGGGATACCAATTTCATGTCCAAATACATGAAATCTCTTTGGCAAGAGTGTGGTGTAACCTACAAGTTCACCACACCTTACCACCCCCAAGGAAACGGGTTGGTTGAGAGATTCAACCGAACCCTCAAAGGCATGATAATGGGCCTAGAAGGACCCATGAGGCGTAAGTGGGACGTCCTCTTACCCTGCCTTCTCTTTGCTTACCGTGAGGTGCCACAGAAGTCTCTAGGGTTCAGCCCCTTTGTGCTCCTGTACGGCCACCCAGTGCGAGGACCTCTAAGTCTGGTCAAGGAAGGCTGGGAGCAATCTCCCAGGAAACCTCCCCAGAATGTATGCAGTTACATGCTGGCCTTAAGGAACCAGACTAGGCAATTCAGGCAACTTGCTGAGGCAAATCTGGAATCCAGCCAGGAGGAGATGAAGCGGTGGTACGACCAGAATGCCACTCTGGTAGAGCTTCAGCCTGGACAAAAGGTATGGGTCTTGGCCCCCGTGGAGCCATGTGCGCTCCAGGATAAGTTGACCGGTCCCTTTGAGGTGGTGGAGCGCAAGAGTCCTGTTACCTACGTGGTGGACCTGAAGTCTCCTAGGAACCCCTTAAGGGTCCTACATGTCAACCGCCTCAAGCCCCACTTGGAGAGGTCCCAAGTGGGCATGCTCTTGGCAATAGATGCTGGGATGGAAGAGGAGACCGAGCCTCTTCCTGACCTCCTGTCAGCCCAGGAGCAAGATGGGTCAGTGGATGGTGTCATCCTCTCTTCCGCCCTGACCCCTGAACAACAGAATGATTGTCGCCAGCTGCTGGGACAATTTTCGGATCTGTTTTCCCTGGTTCCCGGTGTCACTGAGTGGTGCGTCCACGATGTGGACACCGGGGATAGTACACCTGTGAGGCACAAGGCCCAGAGAGTGACTGACAGGGTGAGGGCATTCATAAAGGAGGAGGTCTCCAAGATGTTTGCACTCGGGGTAATTGAGTCCTCAAGCAGTCCTTGGTCCCAAAGGCTGCAGCGCCGGTAGCCACACCCGAACTCCGGTTCTGTGTGGACTACAGAGGACTCAATTCAGTCACCAGGACTGACGCCCACCCCATTCCCAGAGCTGATGAGCTCATAGATCGGCTAGGGGCTGCCAACTACCTCAGCACGTTTGATTTAACGTCTGGGTACTGGCAGATCGCCTTGACTGATGGGGCCAAAGAGAGGTCAGCATTTTCCACCCCAGATGGGCACTACCAGTTCCGGGTTATGCCCTTTTGGATGAAGAATGCCTCTGCCACCTTCCAGATGTTGGTCAACCAGGTGTTGGCTGGACTGGACTCATTCAGTGCTGCCTACCTGGATGACATCGCAGTGTTCAGCTCCACTTGGGAAGAACACCTGTGCCACCTCTGGGAAGTGTTGATGGCGGTGCGGAGGGCAGGCCTCACGATCAAGGCGAGTAAGTCCCAGATCGGGCAGGGTTCCGTGGTGTACTTGGGGCACCAGGTTGGGAGCGGCCAGGTGGCGCCCCTTCAACCCAAGATAGAAACCATCCTGAATTAGGAGTGGACCAAAACCCAGACAGATGTGAGAGCCTTCCTAGGTTTCACCGGGTACTACAGGAGGTTTGTCAAGGGGTATGGCAACATTGTTACCCCCTTGACAGCGCTGACTTCTAGGAAGCAGCCCAGGAAAGTGATTTGGACTGACACCTGTCAGAAAGCTTTTGAGGCCCTGAAAGCTGCTATGTGCACGGCGCCCGTGCTTTTGGCTCCCAACTTCTCCAAAGAGTTTATCGTTCAGACAGACTCTTCAGAACATATTGTGGGGGCTTTTCTTTCACAGATTAATGAAGAGGCCTAGATCAACCTGTAGCCTTTCTTAGCAGGAGGTTACTTCCACGGGAACAGAGATGGAGTGCTATTGAGCGTGAGGCATTTGCTGTGGTCTGGGCACTGAAGAATCTAAGACCATACCTGTTTGGGTCTCACTTCCGGGTTCAGACAGACCACAGGCCCCTCAGATGGTTGATGCATATGAGGGGTGAGAATCCAAAGCTGTTGAGGTGGTCCATTTCCCTACAGGGTATGGATTTCACGGTGGAACATCGCCCTGGTACAGATCACGCCAATGCTGACGGTCTGTCCAGATTTTTCCGCCTTAGTGATGAGGAACTCCCTGGGGTAGGGTAGTTCTCCCCACTTTTCAGCTGGAGGGGACACGTGTTAGACCTGGCACCTTGGCGTGAGTCTCCCTTCCACTTTTTGTCGCTGTGCCTCATGTGTTTTTATGGTGTTGGCCGCTCAGAGCGCTGTGCCACTGCCAACCAGTGCCACAGTGCAAGTGATGCAGCGCGGAGTGCAAAATCCCTCCCTACCGTCACGGACCAAAAGATCTCACACACGCACACTATCCATACATTCGCTGGTGGGGCCCATAACACCAACACACACTCACCATCAGTCCGTGCGAGAGGCGATTATCCTTCCAAGCGCTGAATAATGAGGGAGGAAATATACCACTTTACCCTAATGAGCAACAAACCTACAAACCCTTCTTATACTCATTAGGCCCTAGATTTCACATTTGGTATTCCCCTCATAAACGGGACGGATCTGTTAGTTGTAGGTTTAAGTGAATGTCTAATACTCTAATTAACCTTTTCATTAACACATTTCAATGAATAAACAACCCAACTCCTTTCTGTAGATGTTCAAATCCAAATTTATAATAATATTGCAGATTAAATCATTCATTTGATCAAGTTGCCATTCATATTTACCTATTCTGGCTAAAGTCGTCCTCTATGTCAAATCTGACAGTCTCGCAAATCTATGCCCATCAATTTTAGCAGGTTCAGTTCATCAGGTGTTTGGCAATAATTCAGTCCGTCAAAGATCCAGGCTAACAGCTGTCCTGCAGTGTCACTGTCCTCTCCGTCAGCATATCATCAGGAAATCGAAGGAGCGACTCCCGACCTCTCTATTCTATGGGTTTTTATAATAATTTCAATAACAAATTGTAACAAAATTGAGTTTTAAACTGTTCTGATTGGCTGATCAGGGGTCGTCCTCTAAGTTCTCATAAGGTTTAGTCCATGGTGTCAGCATACTTGCTGGTTCTGGTTCTTTAATAAAGTCTTTTGTCTGTAGCGTTGGCACTATTCCCAGTGGCCTTGATAAGTGCAGCTTGCCTGGGGTCAGGACGGGGCCATTGTTGCTCATCTTAGCGCAGGCGCACTTCACCCAAGCCTGGTTTAGCGTTGACAGTCGGGTTAGGCACCAAAAGCAGCCATCATTCGATAGGCCAGAATAGTCAATTTAAGCAAAGAAACACAAAAACTTAATTAATACATAGAAATGACTAATTAAATGTTATTCCCTCGCTAATACCCATATGTGTGTGTATTTATCTAGCCAAAAGCAACACTCAATGTGATTTATACTTACTAAATAAAGCACGATTCACAATTACATCACCAAAGCGACATATACCATGCAATGTTCTATTTATCTATCATTAATATGCATACGAAATTTAGTTCACGTCATTAATTAGGCCATGCAAATGCAAATCCCATGTGTATTTCTGTCATTAATAAGGTTGATTAGTTATTTCCACATCACTCCAATCCATTAGTTCGATTATAATTAATTAATTAATCCAATTAATAAAACAACATGCAAATTGGGGTGGGTATACAAAATTTTGCATAACCCGCTCCAGCACAAGTGCTCCCTATGTAAATTGTATATGTTGGTTGGATTCCATGATTGGCTTATTTGGTTTACTGTCAGACCCCAGTAAAGGGCACCAGGAGTGCCAGGGCATGGAAATACAAATGCCGCTGGTGGGCTCGCAGCACTGGTTGTGCCACCCACAGAAGCGGCCTGGTAAAGGGTGTCTAGGTCTGCCACTGCAGAACCTGCGTGCAGTCTGGTACTGACATGCTGACTGGGCAAGTGCACACACTTGCCAGTCCCTAAACCTTCCCTTAACTTCATATTAGTCACCCCTATGGCAGGCCCAAGGGCAGGGTGTATTGTAAGCATATTATGGTGCGTTTCCTGCATAATCCGGGCCAGTCGAAAAGTGGGGAGCAAATACGAAGCAAGGCCCCGCTGCGCATTCAGCAATTTGGACACCCCGCAGCCCCCGCAGCACGTTGCTTACAGCCACAGCGGCAGAGGCGAAGGCGAAGGCGAGTGACGAGTGAGTAGCGAGAACAGTGGTAGAGTCAGCGGGCGGCTTCAGAATCTACCGAGACTCCACCCGCGACTCGACCCGATTGCTCCCCGGAAAAATAGTAGCGCGCAGGGGGGGGGGGGGGACAACAAGGCTGCCAAACCTTCCCCTGCCCACCCCAGTGAAAACCCCGGACAACGCGGACAGCGCGCAAAACGCCTGCCTTTCACCTGCATTGACAGCAACTCCATCAGCGGCGTGCAGAGAGCAAGAGACTGGTGAATGCCAAGGTGCGGTCGCAATCAGTAGCGGCCGCGGAGTGCGAGCCAGGTGGTAGCCCAACTGGGTCGCTGTTGCTTGTGGCTCACCTGCGTGCCCTGCTCGCCCCTGAGCTCATTCCGATTGCCCTGCCAGAAACACAGAAACACGGAGGTATTGCTCCAAGGACAGTCTTTGACTTGCCGGTCCAGGCCGTGTCTTGCATCTACCCCAACTGCCAGCCGTGGGAGCAGCAAGCAGCAAGCAGTGAGCAAGGTACAGAAGGAGGCGGATACCAGCCCCGCACGACCTCAGATTTTTTTTTTTTTTTATAATTTATTTAGCTTCCCTTAAGTGACACCAAAACAGCCTCCAGGACAATAGGAAAACTAGACAAGAAGGAGCAATTAAGCGTAGTGCTATTACTGCTATTACTTATAAAGCACACTGCCCTGATTGTGGGACGCTGTGGACTCGCTCCCTTGCCTGTTTGGGCTATTTGTGCGAGGGGGACGCTGTGTTGAACTGGGAGGCCGTCACAGAGGCTAGAATCGCCGGGACTGCGAGGACCAGGGTGCTTGTTGCTTAGTTTACCCTGCACACCTGTATCCTCTTCCTGGCCCCGCCTTCTTTCTCCCGGTCCTCCCACTTTCCACCATTATCAAGGGTCCAGCCCACACGCGCCAGCGGGACGCGCGCGGGTCATAGCCCGGGGCAAAGAGCGGGCCATTTGAGGCCGTTCGAGCAAGGGCGACCAGAGCCTGGGCCCCTTCGAGCTGTCTGACGCCCTCCCCACACCTTGACCTGTGTCTAAGCATGTCAACCAGAGAAACCCGGAGTAAGAGCGCCTTAGCAACAGGGAGGACGAATGGAACTCTTGATATGTACTTTGCCAAAGCTGGTTCCCTCCTTGTCGACGAGATCACCATCCTGGAAAGGCGAATCTCTCAAGAAATTGACTGGGTGAGGAGATCTTCCTTGGGTCCTCTTGCACGTGCTATGACTCCTGACAAGTCTCTAGATTGTACATCTTTAGTAGTAGGGGGGGGAAATGGTATGGATGGATTACCAATTACACCTGCAACAAATTGCTCTGCCATTTCTTTCGTTGATTGTGATAATTCAGGAAATGCTGAGCTTAGTATATTGCCTCTACCGCCCTGTAAGGCCTCAATACCCCAGCCCTCTGTTGATGGGACGGCTCCCACACAGAAAGCATGTAGTAATGGGGAGATGAAACAACATGCCCAGGGTGAGAGGGAGGGAGCAATTCCGAAAAATCAAACAAGGGCCCACTCAACGGGGGACAAACACGTCAAAGTTGCTAAATCCAGCTCCAGGCCCAAGGGAATCCAAAAGAAATTAGCGAGCAAAGGGTCAAAGCCACTATGTAGAACGGGTGTATTGCATCATCAAATTCCGGCTAAAACTCTTCCAAGCCAGCATAATCCAGCTGAGGGGGAGGAGGTCACTCTTTTGGCCCTCCGTACTCTACTGAGGGAACTGCTTATTCCCCTGGAAGAACGTTTGGCCAATATGGAAATTTGTCTAATGGATCTGCGCAAGGGACTTTTGGGTTTAGCTTCAGGCCGAAGAATGGCCGAACATGGTGTAGTTGGGAACTTTGTTGGTACCTCCAAATTGCCCACAAACCCTGTCATCTTGCCTTCTCAATTACCTATACCTACCCAAATAGATAATACTACTACAGTTCCCTTGCTAAAATCTTCCCTCACAACACTGTGCAGCCAACAACAACCTCTGACAGCAAACCCTAGCAAGTCGAGCTCAGCCGGGCCGTTATATACACTGGCTGAGGAGAAAGTAATAAATAATGTAATCCACCCTCCAGCCAGGCAAGCTAGTTCCCAAAATTGGTGCAAAGTGGTAAATCTCCCCCCAGAGGCGGCAGTATATTCAGTTGTCTTGAAGGGGGTACCTATGCTACGTGGAAACGCGGTGGAATCGTACGAATCCCTGCATAATAAGGTCACTAGTTGGCTAAATACTCACAGGCCACTACCATCTAGCCTTGATGGCAAAATTCTTTTGGTAAGAAGGGTCCCATGGATTGGTCATACTGATAAGAATAATGCTGGAGATTGCATAATTGTAAATTTTAGGAGCCCTAACATTGTGCCATACATTTGTAACTGGTCTGGTAATACAGGATTGACATCCATTGAAGTGGCCCACCTGTCATATTTTTATCCTAATAGTAGTAATCCAAATTTGAATAATGATGACGGTTGGTCCAGGGTTGGTCCTGACGTTGATGGATCCAGACACAGACTTAGGTCCAGTCGCAATGTTCCTCCCAATTATGCCAATTACATACATCCCAACAGATATAGCTGCCTTGAACAGGTAGATTGACGCTATCTGCGACAAAAGCCTGTAAGTGCCAAAATAGAGACCACCCTTCGAAAATCCCGCGTATTACGACGGGAGTCTTCGTCATCTACTAACTCCCAGGGTCTAGCAACCCATTCACCCAAGAGACCACAGGGCCCTAACAATAATAAAAACCAAAGTTCGATTACCTCACCCACTCCTAATGTTTCTACTAATTCTCCACCGACCCCTGCAACATCATCGCATGCACCTCCATCCCTAACTATAGATGTTATAATGGAGGAAAATGGCGGATGTGGATCAGAAGTGCCTGATAACGTCTTGAAGGTCCTTTCTTGGAATGTCGCCGGCATTACCAATAAAATAGATACGAGTGACTGGGACACTTTAGTAAGTAACAGTGATATTTGTCTCTTTCAGGAGACCTGGGCTAGGGAACCCCTGTCCAGAGCGGGTTATGCAGTCTTTGAAGTAACTGCAGTTTGGTCTGGCAGGGGGAGGCCATCTGGAGGACTGGCGATTTGGGTAGCTAGTCACATTGGGTGTAATGCGGAGAGTCTACCGACTCTCTCGCCGGACATACAATGTGTTCTACTCAAGTGGCCTAATGGTTTTAAACTAGCAGTTCTTAATGTGTACTCCCGCCCCATTGGTATTACTGTGGAATCCCCACTATTAGATGATCTTGCGCGCTTTCTGGAATCCCTTCCTATTAACTACAAGATAGTGCTGGGCGGGGATTTTAACTGCCACTTTGAGCCCTTGGAAGGCTTAAAGGAAGGTGCACTTACGGCAGAAGATGATCTCTGGGGTGTCCCCCCCTGCCAATCCCCATACGCTAAATCCTGGTCCCCCTTGGCTGTGCAAATCATGTCCCTAACACTTAATTTCTCTCTAAGGGCATGTAACGGACGCACTATCTCTGATACCCCTTCTGCATGCACGTTTAACAGGAAGAACCATGAATCCAGGCTGGACTATATTTTTGTAGACATTAGCCTATGGCCAAAGGTCCTGGACTTTAAAGTCACTGATAGATCGGACAGTGACCACAATGCACTTATAATGGAGATGGTGCATCCTGTGGCTGCCGTGCGATCTTCCTCTGTTGAGCTTGGTCATGATCCTGGGAACCTGGTACTTAGCTCAAACAGACGCAGGGTCAAGTGGGGGAAACTGGAGAACTCAGAGGAGTCCATAAGTAACATCTACAGGATAGCACTCCCAAAGCTACAAGAACTGGATTTGCTAATTATGCAGCCTAAAGATCTGCATTTTAACGAGAAGCTGGCCTTAATCCATGACGACCTAGTGGGTGCACTGGGTGAGGTTTTCTACCCAGTGTTACCGCAGAGGAAAAATAAAACACGTACCCCAACATGGTATAATTCATCCTGTAGAAAGATTAAGACAGAATTACTAAATACAGTCAAAATAGGTATGGATAAAACTAAAATTTCTGAGCTTAGACGAAACTACAGGAGAGCTATGGCAGTGGCACGGTCAGAATGGGATTGGAACAGATGGCAGGATCTCACATTCGCACTTGAAACAAGGGATATGAGAAAATTTTGGTCTCTGGTAAATGCCGGCACGGCAGAACCCAAAGCTGCAGTGGAGTCAAACATTGCAGCATCCATATGGGAGGCCCATTTTGGACAGCTTTATCAAGAACCGCTTCGATGCGACGATGAGGGGTATGTGGCTCCTACAATTGCCCATGACCCCACATCTGATCTGGAATTCACTCTTGTCGAGGTGGTTAATGCAATCGGGGGTTTGGCGAAGGGCAAGGCACCGGGTCTTGATAGGTTGCCTGGCGACCTCTTTCGTCTTCATCCAGACATTTGGGGTCCTTATTTCCTCATACGTTTCAATTCCATTCTGGGTGGGATGGAGATTCCCTGTACTTGGCTGGGGGCGGAGATAGTTCCAATTTTTAAAAAGGGCTCTCCTCTTCTCCCAGCCAACTACAGGCCAATAAGTCTCATAGATGTCCCTCAAAAATTATATTCTCGCCTCCTCTTGAACCACCTCTCGGAGTGGATGGAGGACAATAAAATTCTTAGTCCTCTTCAGGCTGGCTTCAGGAAAAAAACGTCCACCATGGACCAGATCTTTCGCCTCGTTCTCCTTTATTGGAAAACTGTAACCATCGAGAGGGGAAGGCTGTACATGGTGTTCGTGGACCTGAGGTCAGCATTCGACCTAGTTCCCAGGAAAAAATTATGGCAGACCTTAAAGGAGTTAGGCGTTCCGACCCATATATTAAATGCCATTATCAGGCTCCATGAGAATAACTACGCACAGGTCAGGCATGGGAGGTTGGGAGCACTATCATCAAAATTCCCGGTCCTCAGAGGGGTCAGGCAGGGCTGTGTCCTTGCACCAACCCTGTTCTGTCTTTATGTCAACAGTGTCATAGCACATCTTGACACTGTTGTCGACAATGATGCCCCCTGTTTGGGCAGCAGGAGGGTACCCGCCATCATGTTTGCAGATGACACCCTCCTGCTGTCAAAATCTCCGATGGGGATCCAACGGATCCTAGATGGATTTGGCCTTTTCTGTAAGCAACATGGTCTAGAAATTAATACAGAAAAGACCAAGTTTATGATATTTAATCCATCATCTAAAACCAGACCTAATCCTTCTCTGAGCACTGAAAGATTGGAGAGGGTGAATACCTTCCAGTATCTGGGGGTAACTCTCCATGAGAATTTATCTTGGGAACCTCAGGTGACTAGAAGTCGGCTCAAGCTTTCTCAACTGTCAGGGGGAATTCTGAAAGTGGCAAATTCCTCTACATACAAACCTATCAGTCCGGCAGTTGAGATGTATAAGACGCAAGCAAGAGCCGCCGCATCCTATGGTGGAGAACTTTGGGGACACAAAGCGGGTTTAGGAATTGTAAAAGTAGAGAACAATTTCATAAGGCGCCTTTTGGCCCTCCCTTGTGGCACACCCCTTCTCCCCCTAAGATTAGACTTGGGTCTACCCTCCATAAGAGAAGACCTGGAATTAATGCCACTGAGATTCTGGCATAGGCTTTGGTCCACCGCTGAGCTCGAACACTACAGGCAAGAGCTTGCCCATGTCATGAATTATAATTTCTGTGATAAAATCCCGTGGCTGGTTTTTATAAAGAAAGAACTTTACCGACTAGGTCTTCACGAACTATGGGATTCCCCGGAACAAGGCTGTTTCAAGGTGTCACGCAAACACCTTGTGGGTATTTATAGGGAAAAAAGTTTTGCCTCCCTTGTTTCTGCCACCAATAAAGGTATTTTGACTGTAAGATTTTTGGATTTTAAGGATTTATACCAATTCGAAGGGTTTATGGACATAATTTTCCCCATACTAGCTAGAAAATTGTTTATCCAATGGAGGCTAGGGACTCTTCCCATTAAAACATTTACTTACAACTGGACAAAAAGGACGGATAAAATCTGCCCAGGTTGTTGCATTTATGATGAGGAAGAACCCCATATTATGTTTTTCTGTCCTGCATACAATCGACCCAGAAAATACTGGTTAGCTCCTCTATGCAGAAACTTGGGCTTAAGGAGCTATCTCCATTCCCTTAGAATATTGAAAACGAGCACGGCACCCCACATAGTATTTGCAGTTGCTAAATTTTTAATGGCCATGTGGCAGTTAAGGTCAAAATATCTTAAAGACTGATCCTTTTGGCTATGATTCTTAACGCCTTTCGCAATCGGAAATTCTTTTTATACTATGATGGTTTTATGTATTTTACTATGTTCTTAAACTAATGTGGATGCATTTTAATGATATTGTTTTTGCATCTTTTATGGCCAAATTGGCCGAAATAAAGAATTTGATTGATTGATTGATTGATTGGTATTGTAAGCATAAGGTAGGACAAGCCCTGATGTGTGTGGCATGTCCTAATAGTGAATTACAGCCATTTTCGTTTTTCACTATTGTAAGGCTACCCTGTTCTCATAGGCCAGAATGGGCTGTTAAGATTGTTACATCCTATGATCCTAACAGGCCCAGGGAACATGGTAGAAGATCGAGTTTAGTATGCCTGAACTCAGAATAATAAGGTACACCTTTTAGTATGGTTTGTTTTAATATTCCGCGTTTGCAAATGCCGCTTTTAGAAAGCTGGCCTTTGCTTGCCTAACCATTTCAGCCCGCCTCTGCGTGATGTGTATCTGCTGTCTGGCTTGCGTGAGTGACAGGCCTGGGGAAACCCAGATGGGCAGGGCTAGGTAGCCTGGTGGTGAATAGGGCGATTGACAGGTAGATGGGTGGGAGGAGCGCACCTGGACTCTGAATAGGACTGTGCTCTGCCACCACAATGCCGGCTCCGCCCCCTGTTGAGCGTCTGATGACTCTGCCCTGCTCCCTGAATGAAGAAGCCTGCATCGCGTAAACAAAGTCCTCCAGAACTGGACTGAACTAGGCAAGGGCCCCCCTGGCCTGGGAGAACAAAAGAAATGTGGTATAAATGTAGGAGCCCTGCTCCTAAGAAATCAGATCCTGCTACAAGACGAACCTCTGGCTGAGGAGAAGGAACCGGGAAAGCTGTAGGAGGAGTACTGTCCCTGACCTGGGGGATTGGCCTGCAGTGGTAGCCTTGCTGCTGAAGGAGAGGAGAAAGATTGCTGATAAACTTTGCTTCAACTTGTGCTGTTTAAGGTCTCCAAGGGCTTGTGCTGAGTTTGCCCCCTGAACGAAGTCCCAGGACCAGTGGACTTCACCTCCTTTGAGAACCGCCGTTCTCCCCGTGAAGCTGATGCCGAGAGAAGTGTGTGCCTCCCAACTCGGCGCGTACTTTCGCAAGCCTGTGCCCCCCTGCACGGCCCAAGCACCGTGACTAAGGCCCTCGAGCCGTAGCTCGCAACGCAAAGGAAGGACTTCGTGACACTTGATTTGCCTCTCTGCATCGTGCCACTTTGCGGGCCCCCCTACCCTTGCTGAGGGCAGTCTGTGGCTCATAGAGTGGTTGGTACGTGGCTCCCCACCGGAACGTGTTACCGGCTTTGCATCACGCTGAGAACTAAGGCTCCGTCATCAAAGGTACGGCTCGAACGCCGCAACGAAGAGCCAGCGCACCGTACGTCTGCACCGTCCCCCTGAGCACCACGACTGAGGCCCCCTTCGAGCCAGAGCTCGCACCGCGATTAAAATGACATTGCGCCGTACACACGTGCTGAGGAATCACTGCGCCGTCCCTGACAAACTTCTACAAAAGCCAAGGTACTGTGCCCCCTTCACACCGTAAGGTGCACGTGTCACCCGGAGTGTCTGCCGACGCTTGTGAGCCCTGCTTGCAGCCTCTTATCACCGCATGAACCGGCCGACGCGCACGAAGCGCTCAGACCTCCTGAACTAAGCTTTAACCAAGAACGCTTTATCGAAATAGTATTGTGGGCCCGTTTTACACGTTATTGGGTCTTGTGATAAGTCTGCTTACATAAAGAAGTATATTTTTGATAACCCAGTGTGGAGTCCATTTTTGGGGGGTGTCATTGAATTGTTGTATGTAATCACAAATGCTTAACCATTACGCCTGAGATAACGCCTTGTCTGCTCGCGCCAAGCTATCTAGAGGGCGAGCAGGGGTTATTGTTAGAGTGTAACCCCTTAACCTGACTGGAGGAAAGGTCCCCTGCTTGGTACAAGTACCTACCTGTGCCAACCAGAGAATCTGGATTCTAACAGGTACCAATTCGAAATGCTGATCCACGCCTACAGGGCCCTGCACAATGAAGGACCAACCTACCTTAAGAAGAGGTTGAACTTCCACCAACCCTTCAAACATCTGCGCTCCGCATCCCTCTTCCTCGCCCACACTCCCCACTTCTGCCGAAGCAGGAGCGACAGCTGCTTCTTCTCCCACCTGGCCACCAAGACCTGAAACAGTCCCCCCCTCGACCTACGGACATCCCCATCCCTGCAGGAGTTCAGAAACGGATTAAAAAACAGGCTGTTTCACAAACCAGGGCCAGCAGCAGCTACCCCTAGTGTCTGGATACCCTCATGGGTGATAAGCAGCTCTTTACAAATCCTAATTGATTGATTGATTAATTGGTGTGTGGTGTGGAATAGGAGTTGTGAGCTAGACATAGTTGCAGGGAGGATTTACATTTACCCTGCAAATACCTACCTGCTGTTGATGTAATCTAAGGGCCTAACATGAAATACCTTCAGCTTGAGTGGGTCCAGACTCTTGTATGCAAAACCTGCCCTCTAACTTCAACAGGCTGCCTTCACAGCAATGAAGGGCGGCGAGCCGGCACTATGCTTAAAGCACCTGCTCGGTAAGCTTTTTCCATTTGCCTTATGGCAAGTTAACATTTCCCTGCCCGCCTGTTTACACGTGTATACAGCATCCCTCCTACTCCACCAAACCTTAGTGTCCTTAATTCCTCTGCCAGAACATCCCATCACTGTCCCAAAACATTTTAATTATTTGCCTGGACAGTCCATCGCTTTGCCACAAAACCGCTCAATGTATCAGAATTTTCCATCCCTTCGCTATAATATTCCACCCCTCTAGGTCTGAGGAGAACATCCTATCCCTGCAGTATGGCCATTATAGTGAACAACTGCAGTTGAGGGGATTGTGAGAGAAAATGCTGACTAAACGTGATAGTAGCTACCATACGTCTTAAAGCATCTCTGAATGAACAGAAAAAGGAAACATGATAATGAGACACTGCTGACCACTGTATTAAACTTCAGCACTTGGTTTCTGCTGTTGGCCATCCCATAAAGGACTCTAACGCGCCTGGAAATATATATTCCATCCATATTGAATATGTTAGCGTGAAACCCCTAATGGACAAGCAGCCGCTGAGAACATTATGAGACATTAATTTCAGAGGGAAAATAATGTACTTGAGCTGAATTAGTTTTCCCTAATATATAAAGTAAAGCACCAGGTGAAAGTAACTGGTAAGTCTGACACCCAGTTTCTACTGTTAGTGAATGTGATCAAGATTTGTGAGCCAGATAGACATATTATCATTTGACTTTGAGCAGAGGCTTTGTGCACCTTCCTAGAGGAGAGACTCAACATGGGACTAGACACTTGGCGGCCCTCCAAGAGATGGAAACAGACTCAAAGACTGAGGACAAAGACATGCCATTGCTGTGAATTGAAGGAGAAAGAGGCAAACTGCACATGATGCTGAGAACCTGGCTCATACGTCCCAAGCACTAAGGACCAGCTGGCTTAAGGTGGGCTGGTTGGGCGAGAAGTTCCTTGAGTCCTCAGATCCTTCCACATCTCCCGGGTAACGGAGACATTTGCTATTAGGACTCATTAGCACTGACTTGTGCACACTGGCATTCAGTAAGACCCTCCTGAACGCTAAAGCAGAAGATTAGGACTCATTAGCACTGACTTGTGCACACTGGCATTCAGTAAGACCATACTGAACGCTAAAGCAGAAGATTAGGACTCATTAGCACTGACTTGTGCACACTGGCATTCAGTAAGACCATCCTGAACGCTAAAGCAGAAGAACGCTAAAGCAGAAGATTAGGACTCATTAGCACTGACTTGTGCACACTGGCATTCAGTAAGACCATCCTGAACGCTAAAGCAGAAGATTAGGACTCATTAGCACTGACTTGTGCACCCTGGCGTTCAGTAAGACCATCCTGAACGCTAAAGCAGAAGATTAGGACTCATTAGCACTGACTTGTGCACACTGGCGTTCAGTAAAACCATCCTGCACGCTAAAGAAGAAGATTAGGACTCTTTAGCACTGACTTGTGCACACTGGCGTTCAGTAAGACCATCCTGAACGCTAAAGCAGAAGATTAGGACTCATTAGCACTGACTTGTGCACACTGTCATTCAGTAAGACCATCCTGAGGCTTTGGAGCAGGCTGTCGCTGTCACCCAGGGGTCGCAGGAAGCAACAATAATACATGATAACCTCTTTTTAACTATCAAGTCTCACTTCCAGAAGGCAGGTAGGACTAATAATTGCAGTGCCTCTAACACGACTGCAAAGTGGTATAACGTACAGTGCAGGTCGGCAAGGTTGGTCCTGGGTAGTGCCATTAAGTCTAGGGACCTGGTGTTAATTCGTAGTTCCAGAAGCAACTATAAAAACTGTATAGTTGCAGCAGAAAAGGAGTGGGACGAGAGGCACTGGAGAGACTTGTTGGAAGCCTGTGGCTCCAAGGACTCCAGGCTTTTCTGGAGTATTGTTAGATGGGGGAGAGGTGGTGTCCCCGATTGCCCTGTCAACAATGTCCCGGAGGAGGATTGGGTTAAATACTTTAAACCTCAATATGCAGACCCTAACCCAGGTAGGGAGATGGAAGGGTTTGAGGATGTTTACCCGAATGAGCCGTTTTTTACCCCCAAGGAGGTTTTGTTGGCTCTAAGTGTAGTATCGTCGGGTAGAGCCCCTGGGATGGATGGGGTACCGGCTGATCTCTTTATTCATGACAAGGATAGATGGGGTAAATACATCCTTCTCCTTGCTAATGCAGTTGCCCAAGGAGCACCGGTACCGCTGAGCTGGAGGGGTGCTATCATCATTCCCATATTCAAGAAGGGCGACAGGGGATTGCCTGGGAATTATCGGCCTATCAGTTTGATAGCAACAATACAAAAGGTCGTGGGGAGGATGGTTGTAAACAAACTCATGGAATGGGTTGACGAGCATAATGCATTATCACCCTACCAAGCAGGGTTCCGGAGGGCTACTAGCACGATAGACCAAGTGTTCAGATTTACTATGGTCCAATGGCGGACTGTGGCGCTGGGCGGAGGCAGCTTGTACGCTGCTTTTGTAGACTTGCGGGCTGCCTTTGACCTGGTGCCTAGGTCCAAGTTGTGGTTTGAATTAAGTAGCCTGGGTCTGCCTGATGACTTGTTGACCATGGTCATGCGGTTACATGCGGCTAATTTCGCTAAGATACAGTGGGGTACACAGGGAGAGACTACTGATGATTTCCCTGTGGAACGGGGCGTGCGACAGGGTTGTGCGATGGCCCCGTTGCTTTTTTCTTTATTCATTAATGGGGTAGTAGCCAGAATGCTGGCTTCGAGTGGGGGCATCAAGATTCCGATCCTGATGTTCGCTGACGATACGTTGATCCTGTCCAAGACCCCTAGTGGCCTGCAAAGTGCTCTCTGTATTTTTGACGACTTCTGTAGGGATTATGGTCTAGAAGTAAATGTGGTAAAGACCAAACTTATGTTTTTTAATCCGCATCGCAGTGTCAGACCCAGGTTGTTTTTGAGTCAACGCCCTCTGGATGTAGTTAGAGCCTTTACCTATCTGGGCGTCCATTTAACCGATGATCTAAGATGGGCTCAGCATATTGAATTGGCTGCCTTAAAGCATAGGCAAGTGTCTGGAATCCTTGGGCTTGAGCACAGGAAATCACGGTCGAAACCCATTGCACCAGTTTTGAAGGTGTATGAAGCAAAATCTTTGGGGTCTGCACTGTACGGTGCAGAAATGTGGGGATTTGGCAACTTTAACTCGATACAGATCTCTGAGAATAAGTTTTTTAGGTCACTAGTCGGTCTCCCTAAAAGTACACCTCTGATCCCAATGAGATATGATCTGGGGAGGGAGGCAGTAGGGGATTTGGCAAGATTACGCCCGATCTTGTATTGGAGGCGGCTCTGGACCACACCAGAACTCAAGCATTATGCTGAGGGTTTCGCAGCAGTGATCAAGGCCGATGTTTACCACAAGATCCAATGGCTGACCAAACTTAGAGTACTGTTATGTTCGCTTGGGTTAAAGATGCTGTGGGAATCCCCACATGAAGCTGTCTTCCCTAGTAAGCATGCAATCAAGGAATTGTATTCGGCCTACGTGTCCGAACAGGCATGGAGAAAATCTGATGCAGACTCCATGTCTGGCCGTTTTTTGGAGGTCAAGTCCGTCCCTTTACTAGAATTATTTTGGGACACTATAACCAACCCAAGGGACAGGAAACTTTTCTTCCAACTGAGGATAGGCGCCCTCCCCCTAAGGTCTTTAACCGGGAGGTGGAGGGGGTCTACTGACACTTCCTGTCCCGCTTGTGGAACAACAAAGGAGTCTATTGGGCACTTCTTGTTTTCCTGCAAGGCCTACACTGCCCCCCGGCGCATTTGGTTAGCACCGGCTTGCAGAAACTTAAGCATTTTCAAGGGTTCCGTAGCTATGAGAATCATTTCCTCTAGTTCCTGTCTCCAAATGACTGTTGCAACTGCTAAATTCTTGGGTTGGGCATGGTCTATTAGACAAAGCACCATTGCCTAGGAATCTACCGCCTAAATGAATGTTACACTGGGTTTGTGCTAACTTAATTTTATTATATACATCTTTTTTATTCCTTTAAACTGATTGTCTTTTTAATGATGTATGATATTAACAATTATTGTATGTACTGCTTTTATGAGAAATCCTCGAATAAAGCTTTTCGATTCGATTCGCTAAAGCAGAAGATTAGGACTCATTAGCACTGACTTGTGCACACTGGCATTCAGTAACACCATACTGAACGCTAATGCGGAAGATTAGGACTCATTAGCACTGACTTGTGCACACTGGCATTCAGTAAGACCATCCTGAACGCTAAAGCAGAAGATTATAACTCATTAGCACTGACTTGTGCACACTGGCGTTCAGTAAGACCTTCCTGAACGCTAATGCGGAAGATTAGGACTCATTAGCACTGACTTGTGCACACTGGCGTTCAGTAAAACCATCCTGAACGCTAAAGCAGAAGACTACGACTCACTTGCACTGAACCGACGCTGCACCTCAGTCTCATTGCTAGAATTCATGAATATGATTTTTGCACCACAGATGCCACGAGTGTGCTCACTTAAAGATGCTACATTTCCTTCTCATATATCTCCGTAGAAAGTCCCAAGACACCACCATCCAAGACGAATCAGCTAGATTGTGAATCTAGTGCTTGTTTTCTTCTATCCTTTTCCATTTTTCTTTGGGTTCCTGTGACAGGAGTATCAGCAAATTGATAGTCCTTACAGGGAGAACATACATCAATGTTTCTCGGCCAATCTGTGCTCTCAACTCTGACAGAAGTTGAGGGACAGGGCACTCCATGAGAGAGGTGCATTGTAGCTGACTACTGACTGCCAGACTGTCCAGGTCAGGGAAGCTCTCTCTCCCAGGATTCAAGGGTGATGGGGAACCACTGGAAAAAAGCCTTAGGCCACACGGAGCCCCCGTTGACTACAGCCTCCTGTCTTGTCCCATTGAAGGAAAACGAGAATCAATGTTCCCATATAACTTGGAATTGGGGCAAAGTGAAGAATCCATTCCAGTGACGAAGTCTATGAAATCAGAATTTTTTTCCACTCATTACTTTTTTAAATCGAATGCTTCCGTAGACTTCAGTAGGAGCTTTATAATGATGTCTCCAACTTCAGGCGATCATCTGTCAGAAGGCGCTGAACTTTGGCTCAGGATCCAATGGAAGCGATGCGCCCCTTCACCACTCACCACCTCTACCAATCAGAAGAGAACAATAGGATAAGAGAGAGAGCAGACACACTGGGCTCCAGCACGCTGACTCGACACATATATTTGCAGGATTTAGTTAATCTCTAAAGGGAAAAATTATATTTAGTAACTCGCCATGATGTTCTGCCCCCAACTGCAAATAGATATACATTGGCAATATATTTCTGTAACAAACTGGGTGAACTTGATGTGAAACTTGTACTTCCTGAAACTAGACATACAAGAGACGAGCATCTTAAACATATGTTCACCAGCACTTCCATATATGGTTAGAATAACTACTTCAAACTGTGTGGCCAGGCACTCCATGAGGAAGATGAGTTAGAATGTGTACTTGACTCTTGTGTCACTGAATGTGTGTGTGACTTCCTGTCAAATAATGTCTGCATCTAATCTGACAAGGCAAAAAAAATATATAACACAAAGGATCATTTCTCTCTACTAACAGAATGTTCGAACTTTGCTGAATTCCTACTTAGATAACTAACAAACAGAGCTACATTAGTGTGATCACATGTAACTGACACCGAGTAAGAAATCGTGCAAATGTATTTAGGTCTCCAAAGAACCTTTCTGGAGGTACAAAGGGTCCGAGAACAGGAATGTACAAATCAGTTGGGGGCATATTGACAACGAGGCGATAAAAAATTATCGCCGCTTTTGCGGCCGTTTTCGGCCGAAAAGCGGCGATAATTTTATCGCCTAATTAGCAAGGCCACGCTAACGCGTGTAACCTTACTTTAGCGTCAGGATTCCTAACGCCCATCTTTGCATCTCTAATGAGATGCAAAGTGGGCGCTCCTGAACTAACATGACAAGAGAAATGTTAGCGACATTTCTCCTATCAGCAAGCCCCACGCTATGAAGCATAGCGTCAGGAAAAGTAGCGATAACCCCTGTTATCGCTACTTTCCTTACGCCTGCTTCAGGACTGACTTAGCCATGATATCCTATGGAAGGTGGATATCATGGCTAAATTTGTGAGTCCCTATCAGCAAGCTAACGTGAGATTATCGCTGGGTTTCCAGCGATAATCTCACGTTCGGCAGTTAGCGTGAGGATTTTTATTGCTGAGGAGATAAGCGTTGCTAATAGCACGCTATCTCAGCGATAAAAATCCACGTTACTAGGCAATAATTATCCTAGCGCTAAGAGCGCTGAGTGATAATTATCGCCGGGTGTTGCTGATATGCCCCTTGGTGTCTTCCAACGAAGGAGGTAATGCCCATGAATCAGAGTTCTGGGGATTTCTGGGCAAAGGCGCGTGACTTGCAATTCTCTGACTTTAAGCACGGACCTCAAGTCACCATAATGCTGGGGATGGCAGCAGTGACATCTTGCTCCGGTTGATGCACCCGGTGACAAAACAGGAAGTGACATCACTGGAACGTTGACCCTGGTGACATCACAGGAAGTGCTGTCACCTGACATCGGCTTGGTGACATATATTAACTACGACGCTGCCATGAGATCTCTCAATTGCGGCCATGACATGCCATGGGCGCCGCCTTGATATCTCATGCTTACAGCCATCTCCTGCCCAGATGCAGCCATCAGACAGTCGTCATATGTCAGAGCACAGCATCAAATGCCCACATGTAGCAGCACCACGTCTCAGCGCAGCCCTACATGCCTAGGCACAAGCTCACATAGCAGGGTGCTGCTCAAAACGCCTCAGCTCACCCCCAAGTGATCAGTCCCTGCCCTCAGTGATGCCAGGCACCCCAGTTGGAACCCCCAGCCTGCAGGCTCACCCCAGGCTGTCAAGTGCTAAGGCCACAATCATTGGATGCTTCCTTCGCTGAAAGTCAGTATAAACTAATGGGGTAACCCAAGATACACCATAGGACCTGGGTAACGTATAGTAGGTCTGCTGGCAAAATCTTAAAAAAGGTAGGCTACGATAATGAATAAAGTATCCGGTACTCAAAGGGCAGGTTCTGCCTGGGCTACAGCAGTGTGAGCGAAGTGGAGAAAACAGACCAAAAGAAGTGTAAACGTAATCAAGTAACTTCCAGGCTCGGGTGAGATGGATAAATGTAATGCACGCAGTCCTGTAGTGATAAAATCCAACTAAATAAATACAATTCTCCCCCACACCTCTCCAAAAGAAACAAGACTGCCACCAGCCCCTAAAAGGTTCATTCTGTATGATATGCTTCAGTCCAGATGTGCACATCTCCTTGAAGTCCCCCAAATTATTATTTTTAGAAACATAGGCAAGAGTGCTATAAACACGTTATGTTATGTTACTGTCAAGTTCTAAAGCGCCTCTTGGCGCTAGGTAGCTGATGCCGCATTAATCCTCCGTACCTGGTAAGCCTGTTTAAAGAGCCATGTCTTCAAAGGTTGTCTGAATCTGGTGTAGTTCAAGGGCGCTTTAGCATTGGTGGCACCCAGTGCGACAATCTTTTTTTGTCGCCCCCTCTCACAATTTTCTTTTAAATGTTAGCGGTAAAAAAAGAGATGAAAAATTGAGGATATTTTTAAAGGCCTCACTTACTTGGAACATGCATCCCCAATGATCCACACAGAACTATTTTTTGCATTTCAAATGCAGATCTTGTTCTTATTTCCCCTTTTTATATCATTTTTCTGCGCCAGACGCCAGAAATCTTTAGCTGAGCCACATTTCCTTTCTATGAGTGGCCCTCACCAGAGAGGTAGGGGAAACAATTGTGCGCCAAGCGATCACAGAGAACGCTGGCTCTGCCCCTCTGAGCTGGATGGCTTGCTGGGAATTGCACAGCAGATGAGTTGTGAGGAAAGCTAGGGTGCAGGGGAGACAGTGACAGGAGGTGTGTAGCAGTACCACCATGCCAGGCTGCTAGGCGCTTGACTGCCAAATTACAGATGCTTTTACGCTGCCTGCACGGTGCTCCAATGTAAGCAGTCCCAGAATCAGACCCTGATGGACAGCACTGCAGAGTAAAGCAAACTTTTTAAAGAGATCTGATGTAAGCATCTGGCGCCTGTGAACAGCTCACGTGGAGTGGGCGACTTGCCCGTGTTTTACCAGGAAGCTTTTTTAGGTCTCGCTGAGTCAGCGCGCAAGCGCTGCTCGGAGAGACTTTAGTAGGTGAGTTTTCAAAGTGCTGCTGGCTGGCAACAAGCTTGCGGTCACGCGAGCGTGCACGCGCGAACCGCCAGCCTTCAGCGCCATCCATCTTTCCTCTTGCTTGCTCCCTGCCTCTGCCCCTCCCCCCGCCTTCGCGCTTACAGACTATTCTGAGCAATAATTTAGCAAACCAGCAGTCGTATCTCAACAGCAGAGTCACTCTTCAATGAACCTGCATTGGCACAATTTAATGTCATTTTTCTCAATGGTGCAGCGCTGGAACTTATTACCAATAATGTCAGTCTTTAAGACACTAATTTGATGACCTTTTAACAATCGTTCTTTAAAGAACAGGTACATAGGCATGGCGATTATGTCTTTAATGGACCAGTATGGCCATTTCTCAAAAATAACACACTATAATTGTACAGTAATGGCACTTAAAAGATCCATATATCCTTGACTAGTGAGTACACACATTTCCGGCGCTGTAGATCATGATAATCGGTATTCGTGGCTTAAAACAACCCGCTTTACATAAAAAATATGTTTGTTATTGCAATCCAGGAAAATGTAGTTCAGACCGAAGGTCTCTGGCGCTGTAGCCACAGGGAAAAATGCTGCTCCATGTACGGAATAATAGGAATGTGTGATATGCAGCTAGTGAGAGACGGCTACATAACATGGTAATTCCGTTTCAAGCACAGTCAGTAAATTAGAGAAATGCTCACAAAAAGGTTGGTACCACCGAATCAAAATACGTACGTTTTACATGCATCAAATGAAAATGAAAAAATCTCATAGCATTGGTCTGTAACAGTCCGTTTCACAACATACCTCTATCTCTATGAACAATGATCCAAATAAAAGATCAAGGTTGTGTACAAAATCCTAATACTGTATGTGCACTGCCTCCCTGTGAGGAATCAAATCCTGACCGCCAGCCCCTCCCCCATCATGACCCAGGGTTAGGCTCTTACCGGCATCATTTTGGGACCACCCCAACCACACAACCACACACACACACACACACACACACACACAGCCACAACCACACACACAACCACACACACACACAACCACACACACAACAACAACCACACACACAACCACACATACAACCACACACAACCACACAACCACACAACCACAGACACACAACCACACACACACAACCACAACCACACACAACCACACCCAATCACACACACACAACCATAACCACACACACACACAACGACACACAACCACAAACACACACACACACAACCACATACACACACACAACCACACACAACTACCCAACCACACACACACAACCATAAGCACACACAACCACAACCACACACACAACCACAACCACACATACAACCACACACACAACTACACCCACAACCACACAAACAACCACACACACACAACCACACAACCACACACACACACAACCACACACACACAACCACACACAACTACACACACAACTACACACAAAACCACACACACAACCACACACACACAACCACACACACACAACCACACACACATACACACACAACCGCACACACACACAACCACACACACACTCAACCACACACAACCACACACACACACAAAACCACACACACTCACACACACACAACACATACAAACGCAACCACACACACAACCACACACAGCCCCACACACAACCCCACACACAACCACACAAACAACCACAAACACACAACCATACACACACAACCACACACACACACACAACCACACCCACACACCCACACACACAACCACACACACAACCACACACACAACCACACACACACAACCAACCACACAACCACACACACAACTACACACACACAACCACACACACAACCACATACAACCACACACACAACCACACACACCCACAACCACACACACAACCACACACACACACACACAACTATACACACAACCACAACCACACACACACACAAAGGGAGGAGACAACTGCAGCAGGACCTTCGGCTCAATCAGGACAGCAGAACCACCAAAAAAGGAATCCCTCGGCACGACCTGGGCAGCAAGAAGTTGTCACTGGAGACATCATGATCCTATGAACAATAGTGTCATCAATGATCTAATCCAAACTGTAAACTGTGACAAATAACATTTCTATATATTGCAGTACCACAAAAACAGCAACAAGCATTGGCATAGCCAATAGGTCTTGCCTTTGGGACCTTATTAGTGTTTTGCCATGCAACAGTTGTTGTTGCACCAAGGATATTGTGCTGCATAACTAAATACTTATAAGTTCCCAAAAGCGAGACCTATTGGCTATGCCAATGCTTGTTATGGATTGGTAATACGCAGTGATTAATGTAGCATAAAATGAAGTGTACCTCAGGCTGGACAAGTGGACTCGGTGCATTTCTTCAGGCTTAGATTGATATATATGCACAGTGCATATTTGTAAAGTGATCCGTGAACCACTGCCTCTATTGCCTCTGTCCAAAGCCAGCTCTACTGCAGGAACATAAGTGCACCGAGCCAGTACATTTTTGAGAAAAAAAGGGTGAACAGTGCATTTTACAGTACAATGTTTGTTTAAATTTACTGAAAGGCCCAACATGAAATATTTCAGTATCACCATGGTAAGAAACAGCCGCGATGGGGCGGTGGGGCCGGAAAAGGGGGGATTTCGAGGGGCAATGCCGAGGGAAAATTAATCATTTATTCAATTTCCCCTCTGCATCGACCCTCGAAATCCCCCTTTATCCGGCCCACCACCTCACCGCTGATATCTGCACCAACCGCCTCTGGTAAGAAACACAAATGCAAATAGAGAAGCCAGGTGAAGCAGTATTAGGTAGGACCAAGCATTGTGCAGAGTGACTATACGCAGTAGAGAGGAGTGAGTTGCAATTTTATGACTAGTTGATAGTGGGTCGCCTATATGAGGCATCACTCTACAATGAAATCATGCCGCCTCGCCTGACATCACCTTCCTGTCAGAAACCTGGACGAACTCCAGCTCAGCGCCAGACATCGCCACGCCATCCCCGACGGCTACAAGATCATCCTCAAGGATGTCCAATCCGGCCAGGAGGAGGTATGTTATGTTATGTTATGGGGGATTTGTAGAGCGCACGGCTCCACAAAAAGAGTGTCCCGGCGCTAAGGAAATACCTCGAGAGAAGAGAAATCCTGCAAGCTTCCATTCCTACCCGGCAAAATTATTGATGAAACAACCAGGTCTTAAGTTGGCGTCTAAAACTGAGGAGTTCAGGTTCAAGTCTGAGGGAGGGAGGCAGTGAATTCCATAATCTGCTTACAGTCACCTGAAAGGAACGCCCTCCCTTCCTTACTAGAAGAAATTTTGGCACCGCTAACAGATGTTGGGTTGAAGATCTCAGCGTCCTACCTGGACAGTAGGGAGTGATTCTCTTTCTAAGATACAGGGCCCCGCTATCATGCAAGGCCTTGAAAGCTAATACCAACGCCTTAAAGTTAATTCTGTTTTCCACTAGTAACCAGTGTAGAATTTTTAGGTGACTTGCCAGATGGGTCCTAGGCCTGACCATCAAGATAGCCCTGGCAGCCGCATTTTGCACCAACTGGAGGTGACTTACTAAGTATTTTGGAATGCCCAAATACAAGACATTAGCATAGTCCAGCCTTGAGGTGATCAAGGCTTGAACTACCGTCTGCCTGTAAAACAGAGGTAGTAGTGAGAGGAAATTTCTCAACATTTTTAGGAGCCGAAAGCACATGCCAGTCACCGATTTAACCTGCGACTTCATAGAGAGATCAGAATCTAGTACTCCAAGATTTTTCACAGTGGTGACAGGGCTAGGGGGGGAAGGTTGATCCTGAGGCCACCAGTTCCTCCATTCATCACCCGGTGTATGACCAAAAAAGATAATTTCGGTTTTCGCAGAATTACAAGAGAGTTGATTCCGGCGAAACCAGTCAAAGATGTTGGACAAACATTGGTTAATTTCACTTTCGTTAAAAGGTTCATCCTGTCCGTATGTGAACAGGAGTTGTGAGTCATCAGCGTAGTTTATAATCTTGGCACCAAATTTTTCAGCAAGTGAAGCCAGAGGGGCCATATAGATATTAAAAAGAGTCGGGATCAGCACTTTGCCCTGAGGCACTCCAACATTCAGTGAGGAAATATCCGCTGAAAACGGTGGGGACCAGACAGATTGTTGACGATCATTCAAGAAGGAGGCAAACCAGCTAAGAACCGTTCCCCCAAGACCACATTCCCTAAGTCTCTGAAGTAGACGGTCGTGGGGCACGGTATCAAAAGCAGCCGAGAGATCGAGCAGTATTAGAACTGCTTTTCCTCCTCTATCAAGGGTTACTTTAATGCTTTCTGTGATTTCCAATAGGGCTGTTTCGGTGCTACAATTAGCTCTAAAACCCCATTGACTGGGATGGAGGGCATTAGTAACTTCTATATAGTCGGTAATGACTGAGTTCACATAGTTCTCTAATGCCTTGGCAAAAAAAGGAAGCAGTGTTATGGGCCTATAGTTGCTAACAACGGCTGGGTCAACAGAAGGTTTCTTCAGAAGAGGGAGGAGCTTACCCTGTTTCCACCTTCCACCTCTCGCCACCGCCCACAAAAGCTCCCCCCGCCTGACCACCCACTCAGAAGAACCAACAACCCACATTGAACACCTCTACTTCCAGAACCAGACCAACCCGAAAACCACCCTCTGCGGCACCCTCGTCTACAAACCAACAGCTCCCCGCGCCTCTTTCACCAACGCCATCATCGACCTCATCGCACCCCAGTCCCTCACATCCACCGACAACATCCTACTCGGAGACCTCAGCTTCCACCTGCACAACCAAAACAATCCCAACACCTCCTGCTCCTTGAGAACATCGCCAATGGAGTGTGAGAAGTTGGCCTGGTATATGCTGTCCACTAATTAAAGTGGGCACCTTGCACCAGTCCAAAAGACTCTTATGATATATGAGGTAAAAGATAACCTTTAAAAATCTATCCTAGTGGTAGCTGTGGAGAGCATCCTTCAGGCTTAATCTTGAAGGAATGTAAAGGAGCTTGTTTTACCAGAATATCACCTCCTATATTGACTAAATGAAAGGAGAACCACACAGTAGTTATACAAAAATATGTATTTATTAATATAACACTCTATAGTATCCTCTACACGAGGATAGGTCACAAAGCACACAAAACGAGATCAATAGAACAGTTGTAAGTAGCACAATACACAGTGGGCTCCGGGGAAGACCAAACCATATAGTAAAATAGTGGTATAACAATCACGACTCGGGTCAAGGCAGTGTGCTAACACGACCGCGGACTCTGTACAATTCTATGGGGTGAAGTCGGGTTGCAATTTTACAGTTTAATGACCCTTCTAGGCGGACTTTGAGGAAACCCTTTGGAACTTAAGAGGTTGGAGTAGTCCCTCACACATGAATACCGTAGTACCTGAGTTACCTATCCCAGAGGAGCCGGGTGCATAGGTCTGGAGTGGTGTTGGAAACTGCAGTCGTTCTCAATGGAGGGCTGCAAAGAAGTACTGCTGCCATGAAGGTGAAAAGGGTCCGGTGGAATCCAAGCCTGTATTCTGGAAGGAAGGAACCTGAAAGCAGAGGAGACAGAGTCTGGGTCACTTCAGAGTGACCAGGGGCTCGGTGGACGAATGCCCACCGATGTCAGTGCTTCAGGTGCGAAGGGATGCTTGACTCTGCAGCCACGAGAACAAGGAGATGTCAACAATGACCAGTTGCCAGATGCGAGCTGTCCCACGGAGGATGTCGAGTGCTGAGGGGTCGGTGTCCGGCTGGATCACCAACAACCCTTGGCAAAATCAACCCACACAGGAAGGTCAAGCAGGTTACGGTGAGGACCAGCAAGGTCCTGGGGATTCTCCAAGCAAAGGATAGTCAGGGCATGTCTGGAGCAACCAGGTAAGCCCTATAGAAATCAAGATGACCCTCAAGAGGACCCACAGACCGAATGACCAGGAGTCGCGAGGGTACATCGAGCAAGATTGCAAAGTACCAGCCCACGGAGCACTTGGTGCGAGGAGGTCGGAGTTCTTTGGTGCAAATACTGCTCAGGGTCAGGACTACACAGAGTCCAATGCACAAGCTCGGGAATCGCCAACAAGCATATGCAACTGCAAATGGATGCAGTGCACAGGGGTTCGTATTATGCAGTCCCCACGAGGGATATTGGTCTCAAACTTTTCTGAGAGCAGATCGACCTCAGAGACTTTCGTAACCCACCTCCTGTGTTGCTGAAATCTTCGGAGTCCGCAGGAGCTCAGGAGCAGCAGACCGGTCAGTTGCGTTGAGGTGCTTGCTAGTGAAGGGGAGAGACTCCTTCACTCCAAGGGAGATTCTTCAGTTGTCCGTAGTGCACCACAGGTCCTGCATGGAGTCTGCATGGAGCAAGGGCACAAACAAAGCTTTGGACGGAAATGGAGATGAAGTTGGGCCAAGTCGAAGTCCAGCGAAGTCCAGAGTATCCAGACGGTCGAAGGTCAGTGGTTTCTTCTTGTAGACTCTTTTCCACGTAAAATCGAAAGTCTTACAGCCAGGTAAGCCCTTTTGTACCCACTGGAGGGGATTGGACAGATTTGGGGCACCCTCCTAGGGAAGCGTCAGGACAGAGGGGTGGTTACAGCCATGTCCTTTCTCCAGTTTCGCGCCAGAGCAGGAGCAAAGGCTCCCAGAACTGGTTTGAGCTGGGCTATGCACAGGGACACCAAATGAGCCCCAGGTGCAGACTTTCAGGCACTCTCAGAGTGCACCCACCCAGCCCCAATACACTAAATCCTATCTAAGAGGTGGTCACACCTCCCTGTGACAGGATGCCTATTGTGCTGCCTTCCTCTGCTCAAGCTTGGCTCAGCAGTAGGAGGGCAGAAATGTGTATCTGGTCGGCAGCATCCATTTTGTGCTGACGGGGTTGAGAAGGCTGGCACCGGATAGACCAGTGACTCCACGAAGCTAGCTTCAGAAGGGTGGAATCATACCTCCACACCGGGTACTGGTGTGGAGGTATGATTCCAAGGTGTTTGATACCAAACACGATATGATTCTATGCAGCTGTTTTCGAGATAGCATTTAACGTGAGGTTATAATGCACCTCTACCTATATGTCTAGCTGAGTCACAGACAACTCGGGAGAATGGTCTCCGAAGGCTGCAGAGGGGCTCTGCTCATGCAGGGGCACCCTCTCATGTTAAATCCAGCACCCTGCCTTCAGGATTGTTAAGGCCTGCTATAGGGGTGACTTATACGTTTTAAGTGTAGTGACCTATATAGTGAACCTATATCTAAAGTAAGTGGTGCAAGCACCAGCTGACACAGGTTGCAGTAGCTCCATTTTGCATGGCCTCTCATGGGTGGCAGCGTCAGCCCATGGGATGCCTGTGGGGTAACTATGCCCTGGGTACATGTGTACCATATACTAGGGACTGATAAGGGTACCCTAGTATCCAATCTGGAATGTACCAAAGTACATGTAACAATTTAAAGGAGAAAGCAGATAGACTGGGGCTCTGATTAACAAGATCCCAGTCAGGCTAGTCAAAAAAAGTGTGACATCAAACATAAAGTGGGGATAACCATAAGAAGCAGATCCTACTTTCCTACACGTAGGACCTAAACAGCTACTCACCTCTCCCAGGCACACAGCTGAACTCACACTCAACCCTGTATTCGCAGCAGGAGACAGCATCTCCTACAGCCAAACCACCAAACTCATTTGGACCGACCACCTCTACATTCACTTCTCTTTCAACAAACCCACCACACACCAGCATGCCCATCATTTACCCCACAGAAGCTGGAACAGAGTGACAGAAGATCAACTCACCACCTTACTCAACGGCACATCACCACCAACATCCTCAGATGTCAACATCACAGCACGCAACCTCCACCAATGGATCGCAAACAACACCAACACCCTTGCCCCCTCAAGAAAGCCACTGGCTTCAAGAGTCCAGACGCACCTGTAGATGGCTCAAGAAAGCATGGAGGAACAACAAAACCCTGGAAGCCCATGCCACCTTCAAAGCAGCCACCACCACACACCACCACCTCATCAAAACCACAAGGAAGAAGGCCGTCCAAGACAGAATCACCAACAACGCACACAATAGCAAAAAACTCTTCAGCAGCATTAAGGAGTTCGCCAGACCCCAGTGAGGCCACAGACGTCCTATCCTCCAAAGACCTCTGCAATAGACTCAGCACCTTCTTCTACCACAAGATCAAGACCATCTACAACAACTTTGACAGCCAGTACCACCCCACCGTGCCAACACCGACCCTCCTGACCTGCTCTGCACAGCTGGTCCCCACTCACCACAGACAACACCATAAAGACCATAAACCACAACCTTCCCCGATGACTGAAAACACGCTTAGATCAACCCCCTCCTAAAGAAACCCTGCGCAGACCTGACAGACCTCAAGAACTAAAGGCCCATCTCCCTGCTCCCCTTCCCAGCCAAAGTCATACAAAAGCCATCAACGCCCAGCTCACTGACTTTATCAAAACCAACCACATCCTGTACATCTCCCAAAACAGATTCCAAAGCAATCATAGCACGAGACCGGCCTCCTTGCCGCCACCACTGACATCCGCTCCCTCCTCAACCAGGCAAATCCAGAGCCCTCGTCCTACCGGACCTGTCGTTGGCCTTCGACACTGTCTCCCACCGCACCCTAGCCACAAGACTCCACAACACTGTTATCTGAGACAAGGCACTCAACTGGATCCGCTCCTTTTTTACCGGCGGAACACAACGGGTTAGATTTTCACCATACTTCTCAAAACAGACAGAGATCAGCTGCTGAGTACCCCAGGGCTCCTCCCTCAGCCCCACCCCCTTTAATATCTACATGGCCACCCCGGGCAGCCATCATCAGGAACCACAGGTTCAACATCGTCTTCTCTGCCAACGACACCCAGCTTTCCCTGGCAACCATCCCACAAAATCCGCAAGACCAGAATCGGAGGAATGTCCTTTTCCTGCCTCGCCTCCAAGACAAGGAACACGCTGCTCATCGACCTCAGGAAATCAAACTCACTGATGCAGTTCAGGAAGGACCTCAAGACCTGGCTCTTCAGATGACTCAGCACTTAGTCTGAACAGTTGCAACAACGCCCCCCCCCAGCACCTTGAGATTCTCACGGGTGAGTAGCCGCGCTTTACAAACCATGATTGATTGATTGATTGAATAATTGAACCCAACAAGTATGAAAGTGTGCAGCCCATCTCAGCCCTGACTTGCAGCACAAAACTGTCACACCAGCACTGAGTCTGTGAATACCTCAGGCCCTAGATAACAAGGTCTCACCTGATACGGTCATACTGTGACAGAATCGACTTCCCAACACTTTGCTGCCAACATGCCTCAACCCTTAAACCCGTAGTGCCATGCTAGACCCACAACCTGCTCTCCTGGTGCACCCCACCCTGCCCTACAGCAAATCCTGGTATTTCAGCACAATGCTCTACACCCCCCCTGCTAATGCACTTTATTTCTGTCTTTCCCCCATACTAGCTGCCCAAATTCTCATATATGGAGATGTTATGTTATGTTAAAGAAATTTGTATAGCGTGTGGCATCCCGAAGACATCCCAGTGCTGATTAAGGACACAGACTGTAGACTTACGCTGCCCTGGGCTACTTCACAAACACAAAGGTTTTTAGCTGTGTTCTGAAGGCCAGTACATAGAAATGCTGTGTGTCACAGGCATGGCACTCACACGATGACACTAATATGGAACAAATTCTGTTCAGTTTGAAGGAAAACAACCATACTATGCAAAAGACATGTACTGCTTACCTGAGCCCTTCAGTAATGGACCTCCGACACATACAACATTCATTGTCATGCTCTTATATGAGAGATGTGTCATTTATGCCATCTGGCCAGTGCTTAGCTAGAGATGTACACATGGCCGGTGGTGGGCTATTTTCAACACAGTGACAACAATGACCAACCTAATATCAAGCTACATACATGTGCCACTCAAATAATGAAAACTGAGCTACAAAAGGCAGCTGAAATAACCACACTAAGGCCAAAGTAGTCGGCCTTAAACAGGATGTGCGTGCTTGAAGTGGCCTATGAGCCAGTGATGTTGCACTGGAGCCCTGGAGTTTGATATGCTTACCCCACTTCAATAGTGGCACTCTTTTAAATTTCAGCCATGGTCCTTTTTTGCACTATGGCTTGCAGCACCCTTGTTACACCACTGCACAGGAATGGAGTAGCTGTTTAATAAGCGATACTGTGCTTAGATTTACAGCATGCAAACTACTGAGTCAGGGAAACAGCAGTACAAACTTTCTGTTCTGAGCCACAGCTGTATGCACACATTCAATCATACAGTATTCTGGCACACTCTGCAACATATATATTCATCACAAATTCTCTGTGCTCACATAACCACAAAATACTTTGAAACATAACCTGCTCAAACACGTAACAGGAAGACATACATCAGCAAAGTGCCCACAGTCACTGGTGGCCGCAGCTCATTCTCAGCAGCATGTTGCTACTTAAACCACTAGCTGCAGAGAGATTATCTAGAAACTCAACCATAGTACACAACTTCCACAGACAAAATTGTATATTGCCAGGGACAATGGGCCAGATGTAAAATGCTTTTTTCTAGCTGGCAGACGTCTCGATTTGCAGAATCGGCCCATTTGCAACCAGAAAAAAGCAATTTTCTATGTACAAAGCCGTGTTTTGCGATTCGGAAACATATTACCGAACTGCAAAATGGGTTTGCGATTCGATATTAGGAAAGTGCGTGTTTAGGGCATCCCTTCCTAATAGTGACTGATAGTGGTATGTGTCAATGTATTGCTACCAAAATGCGGTCGCAAACATTTGCATTTTACCTCCTACTTCAAGTAGGTAGTAATCCATTTGCAAATGGGAAGGGTTCCCCTTTGTGAATTCTTGAAAAAAATAATTGAAGACCAGGCAGTGGTCTCACGGACCACTTCCAAATCTTAAATAATGAAAAGAAAACTTACATTTTTCTTTTTGAAACGCATCCCATTTTCCTTTAAAGAAAATGGGCTAGATTAAAAAAGAAATTGCTTTATTAAAACACAATCGCAAACATGGTGGTCTGCTGACCCCAGCAGGCCACCATTCCTCTGATTTTAGTGATACCCAATGGTATGCAAACTGAGACCGACCTCATGAATATTCATGAGGTAGGTCTATTTGCAACCCACTGGAAATCGCTGAATGTGTGAACCACACATTTCTACATCACTGTTTGCGATTACCTAATAACTCATCGCAAAAATTCGCTATTAGGCAAATGCAGACACAAAGCTATGTACATCTGGCCCAAGGTGCTCTCTTCTCACACAGATTTCTGTTATACTCAGCCATGCACTTTCTTGTTACCTAAAAATGTGTCCTACACATTCAGACATACACCCACTTTACTGTGACACACACAGAGGACCCCACTTCCTCCCACTGGGGTGATTTGGACCAGACCCTTGGCATGTCTTTAAGTAAGGGCACCGCTGGCATCTTTCAGAGCACATGCATTGCCACATGTTTTTGAGTGTGGGAGTTTACAGCCATGTTTCAGAGCAGGTGCATCAGGATTTTGGGGAGTATACCAACCCAAGCATATGTTTGAGTATGTGAGTTGCTGCCATGTTTCTGAGCATGCGCATAGCAAGTATGTATCTCTTGAGGGGGGTATGCAATGATGAAATAATGTTTATCAGGTTTGCTATGAGCGTGTTTTTAAATAGTACCTAGTCAGGATAGTTTATCTTAAAAGAAATGACTGCCAAGATGTTATTGGGCCACTGAAGTGTCAGGTTTGTCAGGAAGTTACACTCCTGGCAGGTGTCAGTATGTCTTCAAAATGGGTGCAGAGGAGAACGTTTATTTTAAAGGAACACCGCTGAAAGTTGAATCTCTGGCAGCTGTGGTGTCCTGGTTCAGGCTGCTCAGGTGGGGCCAGAGGACCGCACAAGGGGCCTCACAACTGGTGTTATTCTTGTGAGTGAGAATGAACAACATCGGCGGGAGGGCAGAGGAGGAAGCAGTCAGGCGGTGGCCCCCGCGCTTTACGTGCAGCTCCAGCTAGTTCCGACAATGGGCCCTCCCCACTCCAGCTAAACGTGCAGCCTTATTTATTTCAAAACTTGATTTTTATTATTGTCAAAGACGACTTACAGGTCTGGCTTATAAATGAAAATTCAAACAAGATCTACTGACTTTGCCAATGCTTGTTAAAATACCAGCCTATGTCCTGCTTGGATTATTAGCATGACTCCTCTGTCTCCAGGTTTCCTGTTGGCAGATGCATTTATTTTCCTTACCCAAGCTTGTTTCCTCCAGTCAGTGCATCAGGGGTTATACTTACAAGTGAAAACCAAAATGTGGGTACGCAAAACAAAACAATTTTATAAGCTAAGGTGCAGATTTACAAGCTCCTTGCGTCACTTTTGCACCGCAGGTGCGTCACTTTTTGTGATGCAGTGGCAGTCTAAACAATGGGCCACGTTGCAGCCCATTCACAATGTGACGCATCTACCTGCGTCGGGTATTGTGAGAAGTTGGCCTGGTATATGCTGTCCACTAGTTTTAGTGGGCCCTTGTACCAGTCCAAACAACCCTTATTGATGAATAGGTTTAAAGACAACTTTTATTGAAAGCTATCCTAGTGGTAGCTATGGAGAGCAGCCTTCGGGCTAAGTTGATAGAGATCAGGGTGTGTATAATATTCCCACTACCACAGATAGAGTAATCTCACAGTTACACGCACATACATTCATCATACGCTAGGGCCCATTTCACTAACATACGCTCAAATACTCTACCAGCAGCAATAAACCTGTGGAAAGAAAACTCCTAGTCACCCTGCATCTATATCAGGTTGATAAGATCTGGTTATTGTGACTGTCCATAAACATAATCTATACAACCTATACGAATAATCAAAATATAATACACAATAATTGACAAGAAATAATATCCAACACCATGTTCAAGTTATATTGCTTTTATCTAAAATTAGTCAAATGGAAATCAAGCAGCATAAATCATTTTTCTCATAGTTACCTATTCTAGCTAAATGTCAGAACGGGTCAGGACAAGTCTCTCGGTAAAGTCTCTCAAGACGAAGTCCTTCAGCATCAATCCTCAGCAACGTAGATTCGGTACGCGGCAAAGGCAAATGGCAAGTGGGAAGACCCTCTCTAGGCTAACAATTCTTATACTGAATCGAACAAAAGAAAGATACAAATAAAAGTTGTAATGTCCGCTGGACCGCTGAGCAGAGCGAGAAGGAAAGGATGTAACATTGCTACATTCGAAAATCTCCGCTCAGGAAAAATCACAAAATAAAGACTACGGAACAGGAACCAAGAATCGCAAATGTATCTGTTAGTTCTACTTCTCCTCGGCAATGAGACCAATGCTCAGAGTCTTTTTCTAAGGCTCCTTTGTTTTCCCAAGGCTGCCAAGGACGTTCCATTTCACTCGAAGATTACCCCGGCTGCTGATGTCCTCACGGAAAATTTCACAAGGCAAGCAAGGACTGTGGTCAGCTGACTTCAGGACCATTTTCAGCAGGGCTCTCTTCCATCACAGTTTTCTATTCTCAACTCGAGGCCAGGCTTACAAAATCGGCCATCTTTAACTAGGCCACCATAGGCCACAATAGACCATCTTAATTAAAAGAAACAAAAACAACGTTACCACAGCATAGTGATTAAACAGTGTTAACCCCACTAATACCCTTATGTGTATGCATCTATCTAGCACTTGCAACATAGAAAAGCATTAATTCGGAAAGCGTTTTGTGCTAAAAAATAAACAGCACATAGCAACGTTTAAACATGAAAACACGCACGTTATTTGTTAAACAGCACATTTATGCGCACCCACATGTAACTCTCTCTTATTAGGACAAACGGATTGATTAATATAAACACACTTGCACAAGACAAATAATTAATTATTAATAATTAGAAAATTAATATGACAAATAGACATGCCAGAGCTTCAAAAACCAGCGAATTTTCAAACAGAAAACTCTGCTCCAGCAAAGTCTTGTAGAAGTGTAAAGCAGATTGGTTTACCAGATTATAACCTCTTGAATTACTAAATGAAAGGAGAACCACACCAGGTATATATAAAATATATGTATTTATTTCTAAACACTCACTACTAATCTCTTTATGAGATTAGAGTCCAAGATGCACAATAATACAGTTCTAAAACAACAGTAAATAGCACAATATACAATGGGCCCCAGGGGGAAACCAAACCATATATTAAGAAAGTGGTATAAGAACCACAATATGACTAGACTCAGTGCCTAGAGCACGTAGAATCGCTTGGACCCCAAGGAACCACCCAAGGTAGTGACACAGGAGACCTATGGGGGATGTGTGCAGTGTGAGAACACAGCCGCGAGCCACGTACTATTCTATGGGAAAGTAGTGGTTGGAATTTTAAAGGTTTACGACACTGAGAAGAGGACTTTGAGAAAACCCCTTTAGACTTATGGGGTTCTAGGGCCAACACCCACGGGAGCACTGGGGTACTCGTGTCACCTCACCCAGGGAAGCCGGGTGCATAGGTGTCAAATGGTGTTGGGAATCAATGTTGATTTCAATGGCGACCTGCTGCAAAGTGCTGCTGCCAGGAAGAAGAAAAGTATCCGGTGTGATCCAAGCCTGGCTGGGGTCCTGAATAGCAGGATCCCAGCCAGACTAAGTCGAAAACCAGCAAAACACCAGGAAAAAAGTGGAGGCAACCATGCAGTTAGATTCCACCTTCCTACATAACCCCCCTCCATCCCCCAAACGAAAGGAAATAAGGCTAACCTTGGCCAGTTGAGCCTTTATTGACTAAGTGGCCATATAAGGAAGAACCTGCACTAGCATGGTCACCCCCTGTCTTATGGTCTAAGCCATTCCTAACCCCAAGGGTATGGGATGATCTCCACCATTTGGAGTTACTACCTTTAGTGTGTATTGGCAAAGTAAAAGGCTGGTGGGGTAGCTGAGTAGAGAAGTGAGGCCCTAATAAAGTTGGTCTCAGCTTCCTCAGATCACTGTTCACCATGGGGGCCTTTCTTTCCATGACTGAGTTGTATCTGGCCCTAAGGGTCAACCTTTGGCTGTTTACAGCTGGGGGTTGGGTCTCTTTGGTTGGAACACTGGGGGGGGGGGGCATGGTTGGTTTGGAACCTTTTGGTCCCAGGTTTGCCTTTCCCCAACAGAGTCCATCTGGGGGAGGTCCCTACACAGGGGTAAGGGGATCCCTCAGTTTGTTTTGGGAATTTTCACCTGGCTAGGGCTACTAGACTGGGTGCCCCTAATCTGCTGATGGGGGGGTCCTCTGGACATGGGGCCCTGTGGGGTCCACTGACCTCTGCAGCCCTGGGCTGACTAAGGTAGGGTAGAGAGGGGCAGGTTACCTGCTGCAGACTGGGTACCACCTTGGAAGGGTCCCCTGCCATCAGGGGTGTTGCCAGGGCAGGCCTGATTAACTCTGGGGCAGTTCCTTCACTAGGGGTAGGATCAGTTTCCTGAGGAGGCTGACCCCTACATATGGTCTGGGGATAAGAAGATTTTTCCTCATCCCTTGTGCTCTCTTGGGGAGGAGAGTGGGCCATTCTTTAAGGCTCCATCACTCCAAAATTTCCCTGGAGTTGGGCTGTGGCTGTCACAGCCCCACCAACTCTCTCAGGGATGCCTAACATTCTTAAATAGGCCTGGTATTCAACTTCAGCCCAGGCTGAAATTTCTATTTCACTGCCCAACAGACAATCTACAGGCAAGTTTGGGGACACTGCCACTGTTTTTGGGCCAGGGACCCCTCCCCAGCTGAGATTGACTATGGCCATGGGATGATCTGTTCTGATACCATCAATGTTGGTCACCTGGTACTTGAACTCAGGTAAAAGCTGTTGAGGGGGACTAGTTTCCCTGTCACCATGGTGACACTAGCCCCTGTGTCCCTGAATGCCAATGCCTTCTGACCATTGATTAGGGGCTCCTGTCTGTACTTGCCCAATGTTTTGGGACTCATAGTAAAAGTGTCAAATCCCATGCCACCATCACAGACTGAGGATGCCTGTGAGGGTTCCCCATGAGAATGCACCTAACTTTTTGGGTGCACTACCACCACCTGGGGGATTACTACTGGTAGTACCAGGAGGAGTGGTAGAATTGATAGGAGGAACATTTTCTTTATTGCCAACCCTAGGGCAACTGGGATCATTTTTCCAGTGGCCAGGCTTTTTACAAACATGGCAATATGGTTTTCTTTCAGGGAAGGAAGCAGTTTGGGGCCCACCCCCAGAAAAGGACTTTTGGGGCCCTGTTGTGGACTTATCTTTTGATTTATCCCCACCTTTCTCTTGGGTCTTGGAAGAATCTTTCTTCTGGTCACCACCCTGATTCTTTGGCTTTACTCTCGTTCTGGCCCATTTGTCTGCCTTCTTTCCCAATTCTTGGGGAGTGGTCAGATCAGAGTCCACCAGGTACTGGTGTAAAAGCTGGTTTTGACAATTATTAAGGATCTGCCCCCTCATAATCAAATTTTACAATCCTAAAAAGTCATGCACTTTGCTGCCATATATCTAACCTTCCAGAGCCTTAGCTTTCTCAAACTGAAGCAGTCTGCATTTTCTCTCATAAGAGGACTCTCTCTTCTGTGAAGTGGCATTCCTATGAGAGGCAGAGGTCCCTATAGATGTACCAGAATGATTAGACTCCAGAGAAGGAGATCTTGATCTTCTTGGCACACCACCAACCCTTCCAGGTGGGGTATAGAGAGGGCCACTGAGGCCTTCTCCCTCACCTTCAGGATGGATTGGATTTTCCAGGTTAGAATCACCTTGATCCTCCTGGTCAACTTCAGATTCTAGGTCATAGGTGTTGTCACCTCTTGGCCTTGCCTCTTCTGCTGCCCCATCCAACTTGCCTACTTCATCAGACCCTGGGGTCTTTCTGAGGTCATCTAACAGCAGAGCCTCCATGAGGCGTTGAGTGTTTGCACTCCTCCCTGTCTTCAACTTCCTAGCTGTACACATATTTCTCAATTCCACGAATGTGAGATGGTCATACTTGGACGACAAGGAGCCACTGGCTTCAGGTCTTTAAGACATACTAGTGTAGTGAGGTGTTGCACCTACCTAACCTAGTGGAAGCTACTAGACTCTCTTGAGTTGGGAAAAAGGGGTGTGTTGGTCCCTTTGCTAACCCAACTTCAAGTTCAGTAGAACTTAATTTATTCTAGACTTGATTTATATGTACCTATGTACCTATAGTGGTTTTCAGTTAGTAACTCAAAGAGATTATCTGGTAAAGCAATAGCAAGCTTGAATCCAACTGCTGCGCACCAATGTGAGAAGTTGGCCTGGTATATGCTGTCCACAAGTTATAGTGGGCACCTTGTACCAGTCCAAATAACCCTTATTGATGAATGGGTTTAAAGACAACCTTTATTGAAACCTATCCCAGTGGTAGCTATGGAGAGCAGCCTTCAGGCTAAGTCTTGAAGGAGTGTAAAGCAGCTTGGTTTACCAGATTATAACCTCTTGAATTACTAAATGAAAGGAGAACCACACCAGGTATATATAAAATATATGTATTTATTTCTAAACACTCACTTCTAATCTCTTTATGAGATTAGAGTCCAAGATACACAATAATACAGTTCTAAAACGACAGTAAATAGCACAATATACAATGGGCACCAG
Source organism: Triturus cristatus (assembly GCF_964204655.1). NCBI lineage: Eukaryota > Metazoa > Chordata > Amphibia > Caudata > Salamandridae > Triturus > Triturus cristatus. Next base: position 132,672,672 of record NC_140590.1, on the reverse strand, counting down.
GGGGAGACCAAACCATATATTAGGAAAGTGGTATAAGAACCATGACTTGACTGGACACAGTGCCTAGAGCACGTAAAATCGCTGGGACCCCAAGTAACCACCCAAGGTAGTGACACAGGAGACCCAAAGGGGAAGTGTGCAGTGTGAGAACACAGCCAAGAGCCTCGTACTATTCTATGGGAAAGTCGTGGTTGGAATTTTAAAGGTTTAGGACACATAGGAGAGGACTTTGACCAAACCCCTTTAGACTTAGGGGGTTCTAGGGCCAACACCCACAGGAGCACTGGAGTAGTCGAGTTACCTCACCCAGGGAAGCCGGGTGCATAGGTGTCAAATGGTGTCAGGAATCGTCGTTGATTTCAGTGGCGACCTGCTGCAAAGTGCTGCTGCCGGGAAGAAGAAAAGTGTCCGGTGTGATCCAGGCCTGGATCGAAGATCAGAAGAACCTGAAAGCAGAGGAGACAGAGTCTGGGTCACTTGCCAGTGACCAGGGGCACGATGGATGAATGCCCACCGATGTCAGGTGTTTCAGGCGCGAAGAGGTAAAGCTTGACTCTGCAGCCACGAGGACCAGGAGGTGTCGACTACAACCAGGAGCTGTATTCGAGCTTTCCCACAAAGTATGTCGAGTGCTGTGGTGTCAGTGCTCGGATTGAACTCAACAAGCCTTGGCAACAGCAACCCACGCAGGAAGAGAAAAGATGCTTCGGTGTGGACCAGCAAGGTCCTGGCGACTCCCCAAGCAATGGAGAGTTGGGGCACTTCTGGAGCAACCAGGTAAGCCCAATAAGAGTTATAGTTGCCTTCACAGGGACCCACCAGTCGACGGACCAGGGATCGCGACGGGACCTCGATAGGAATCACACAATACCAGCCCACAGGACACTCGGTGAGTGTAGGTCAGTAATCTTCAGTGGAAACAATGCTCGGGGTGTGGACTACAAGTAGCCCAAGGCACAGCCTCAAGGATCGACGAGAATCATATGCACCTGCAAATGTGCATGGTGACCAGTGGTTCCGGTTCCATGGTCCCCACAAGGGCTACAGGTCTTTGCTTTGCTGGGAGCTTGGGTCGGCCTCTGGGAAGTCTGGGAACCCACCTTCTGTGTTGCATATTCTTCAGAGTCCGGCGGGAGCTTCGGAGATGCAAACTCTTCAGATGCGTCTTAGGTGCCTGCCTTGCAGGGTAGTAACTCCTTTACTCCGAGGGAGATTCTTCAGTCATCTAGCGCCTTGTAGATTGTCGAAGTTCCAGGATTATGTATCAGAGTTTCATCCAGGTAAATCTAAAATCCTGTAGCCAGGGGTTCCTATCTTACACCCAAGGAAGGGGTGGGACAAACTCTAGGGACCCACCTATGGGAGGGTCAGGAAAGAGGGGTGGCTATACCCATTTCCTTTGTCCAGTCTCGTGCCAGAGCAGGGGCTGGTAGCCCCTGCAACCGGTTTGAGCTGGACTATGCACAGGGACACCAAATGTGCCCCCAGTGCAGACTTCAAAGCACTCTTGGAGTGCACCCACCCAGCCCCAGTACACTAAATCCTGTCTGGGAGGTTGCCACACCTCCCTGTGACAGGAAACCTATTGTCCAAGCCTCCCTTGCTAGAGTTTCATCCAGCAGCAGGAGGGCAGACTCGTGTCTGTGGGAGGCAGCATCCATTTTGTGATGCCAGGGCTCTGTTAGCTGGTACCGGGTATACTGGTGCTGTCATGTCAGGGTTCTCCCTCTAGAAGGGTAGGATCATACCCCCACACCAACTACTGGTGTGGGGGTATGATTCCAAGGTGTTTGACACCAAACACGACATGTTTCCATGCAGCCATTCCAAAGTTAGCATTTACCGTTTGGTTATAATGCACTTACGAGTATATGGTTTGGCTGCATCACAAACAACCCCGTAATAAAGCTTCCGAAGGCTGCAGAGGGGCTCTGCTCATGCATTGGCACCCTCTCACATAAAACCCAGCACCCGGCCTTCAGGATTGGTAATGCCTGCCATAGGGGTGACTGATAGGTTTATATGTGCAGTGATATGGAGGGATAGAGTGAACCTATATCTCAGTAAGGGGTGCATGCACCACCTTACACAGGTTGCTGTAGCATTCCTGTTGTGTTATTTTGGAGGGCTTCCCAGGGGAGGCATAATACATGCTGCAGCCCCTGGTAGGACTCTGGGGTACCTATTCATTGAGTACATAGTATAGCATATACTAGGGACTTATAAGGGTACCCCAGAATCCAATCTGGAGTGTACCTAAAGTACTTGGAATCAATTTTAGGGAGAAAGCCGATAGGCTGGGGTCCTGTATAGCAGGATCCCAGCCAGACTTAGTCGAAAACCAGCAAAACACCAGGAAAAAAGTGGGGGCAACCATGCAGTCAGATTCCACCTTCCACAGGTATAATGTATGCAGGGTTGACGTTCCGATGCAGAAAAGCCTCGTAGAAGTGACGCTGTGAAATCTACAAGATTTCACTGTGCCCCTTCTAGGACGCCACTGCGTCAACACCTTACACCTGCTTGAAGCAGATGGAAGGAGTGACGCATCACAATGAGAATAGGCCTCCCATGCATTGCTGGAGTTGCGTCGTGCTTGCGTGACTTTCGTACCAACAGATGCATCAGAATTTCTGACGCTTCTGTCAATCCTTGTGCCACGGTGCGATCAATTGTAAATAAGGCGCATCCATGGTGGCACAAGGATTTTGCAGGCTGGTCTGTAATATTTCTAATTTCATGTCATAATATTGCACAGCAAGAGGCTCCTTTGGAATATATTGTTGTTTAAAACCTGTTTAATATAGAATTAGACTTCTTGCAGATGATTTATGCAGAGCCTGCTCTTCACTTCAAATTTATCCAGAAGACGTGAAATTGTGAAAACTAGGTCTAGACGTTTGAAGTATTAATAGCATCCGAGTTAGTTCCCTTTAGTTGCTTGTCCTAGCTGACGTGACACAAGCAGTCCTCACGATTTCCACAAAGAGTTAAAATGGTGTAGGTCTCGTCGCACTGAGAGGCAAACAGAAACAGGCAGGCACTGCTGTGTGCTATGAGAAATTACGAATATGAATCTATCTGCACCCCACCCCCGTGAAGTGCGACTCACGCATGCCCACTTCACCACAGCCTGCAAGTGTGATGTTTCCATGACATGGTTGTAAACTGAAACTGCAGCCTGTTCTTCCTCACTGAAACTTGCCTCACTTGTGCACAAGTGTTGGCTGTCTTTAAAGAGCTTTCTGCAGCCCTGAAGCCACCTCAAAGGGGCTTCAGAGGGGTGAAGTGTGCAGAAAGTACCAAGGGATAGGAAGGGCACACATGGGAGAGGGTGAGAGTTCATTCAATAGGAGATGACCCTTCATCGCCTGCGTGATTCTTCCATCCAATCCTGGCTTTTTAACCAACACCTCTTTGCATGCTGGGATTGTTAATGTTAACCCATACCTTGAACGATAAAAGCAAAACTTCAAGTCCCAGAATTAATTTTGCAGTTATGCAGCTGGCCATGGTTGGTTGAAGGTGCCAATTGGAAGCAGTTTAATTAACCATGGGAGAAGTCAGTAAAACATGTATTTTAATAGTTCCAAGCCAGTTGCTATGTCTCACACTCAAATATTTATCCTAAATTCATTACAAACCTAGGAGAACATCAGAGCGAAAAGGATGTTGCAAACATAGGGGCATATTTACAAGCAGGCGATAAAAAATTATCGCCGCTTTTGCGGCCATTTTCGACCGAAAAGCAGCGATAATTGTATAGCCTAATTAGCAAGGCCACGCTAACGCGTGAAACCTGCTTTAGCGTGGGGATTCTTTACGCCCAGCTTTGCATCTCTAATGACGCCACATTGCGTGAGATTATCGCTGGGTTTTCAGCGATAATCTCACGTTAGGCACGTTAGGCAGTTAGCGTGAGGATTTTTATCGCTGAGGAGATAAGTGTTGCTAATAGCACGCTATCTCAGCGATAAAAATCCACGTTACCCGGCGATAATTATCCTCACGCTAAGAGCGCTGAGCGATAATTATCACTGGGTGTTGCTGATATGCCCCTTTATTTCTAATAACATATTTTCCATTTCTGCTGTTTCTTCATCAGATCCCTTCAACATTACAACCTGCACTAGCCTTGGAAACTCAGTATCCTTCTACAGTCTTTTCTCTATTTCTTTTGTAGTTTGTGTGACAATAGTACTTAAAATCGATTATGTCATTAGGCTGTAAATAATCCACTTTTTTATCCAAAAGGTCACCCTTTGTGTTCATTTCCTTTCTCAAGCTTTCACGACCTCTTTATTTGCCTTCCTTGTAGTTTTCCCTGTAGATCCAAACCCACAGTAAAATAATATATATTGTAATCTGTATAACTTGTTATGGTAAATATCTGTTACTAAAATATCAAAGTTAAATGATTTTTACATAAATGACAAATATAGCTACTTCAAAAATAGCATTAGTAAAAAAGTAGTATTTTAAAAATAATAATACACATAACAGACCTATTAACTACAAAATATAGTATTACATTTTTTTTCTAAAGTAATTAAAAAATATATGTTTGTAATTCATACTAATTAGAATTAACAAAAATTTGTTTTTATTTAAACTCATCTAATATTTAAATGTACTTTTCCATGCAAACGTAAAAAATAAATACAATATTTGTAATTTTTAGAAAGTGTTATTTAGACTATAAACTACATTTTTATAACAGTATGTATATTATGTAAAGTTCAAATTACAACAATACAAGTAACAATAAATAGTTTTCAAACAATACACATAACAATAACATTAAATGAAAAAGAAATTAAATTCATTTATTTTAAATATCACCAGATAAATATAACACATACTCAAAAAGTATTCAAACATTTTAATTAATTTAAATAATGATTAAATATGACATATTTCTTAAAACCGTCAATAACTAATATAAGCATGAAAAATTAAGAGTCATACAATATACACAACAGAAATAAAGAGATAACATCTAAAATACAATGTATTAATTACAATCCTGCAAATATTGAAATGTATATGCTATTTGGTGTGGAGGTGAGATTTGCTATCCTAAGTACAAGCCAAAAACAGTACATATTTGTGGGAGGTATTGGGAGCCTGGAAGGTCAGATTTACTATTCTAACTCTAGTTCAACATAAATTGGATAACGTGCATATACTTTTTTGGGTCTAATTGACTCTTCTAACTCCAGTTGCACAAATACTGGCAAAGGTGCATACATTTGGGGGAGGGTGGTACTATTTTAAATCCACTGTCACTAACGTTGAGGAAGGTGCATGCATATGAAAGGAGAGACAGAAGTCCCATACACATTGGTGAAAGTGCATAAATTTGAGCAGGGGTCAAATTTAATATACTAAGGGCTAGATGTACGACCATTCCATTTTGTGAGTCGCAAATTACGACATTTTGCATCTCGCAAAATGAAATGTATGAGACACAGTTTGCGATTCCCAAATGGATTGCAAGGGACCTGCATCATTAATATTTATGAGGCAGGTCGCAATTTGCCACCCATTGGGAATGGCATGCAAACATGGGGATGGTGGCCTGCTGGGGACAGCAGACCCCCATGTCTGTGTTTGATTTTTCAATACAGCAACTTTTTTTTTCCAAATGCAGCCCGTTTTCCTTAAAGGAAAATGTGAAGCATTTAAAAAAAAAAAGGAAAACATTTCTTTTTAATTTTTAAGGCCAGTCAGTGGTCCCTTGTAACACTGCCTGGTCTTAAAAATATTTTGCACCCATTCACAAAGGGGAAGGGGTCCCTAACGGACCCCTTCCCATTTGCTAGTGGCTTCCCACTTACTTGAATAAGGTGGTAAACTGAGAGTTATTTTTGACCCCAAATGTAAAACAATGGTACATACCATTCTGACTCGCTATTGCCCTTGGCACGCCTCTTCTTAATAGCTACTCGCAAACACTATTTTGTGGGTCACTGACTTGCAAAATAGCGTTTGTAAATATCACCACCCTTTTTTGCGGTCACAAACGGGCTGATTTCCCTTTTGCGACTTCAAAAAAATGGTGGTACATCTGGCCCTAACTCCGGTCCCGCAGTTATTTGGGGGAGGAAGGTTCAAATTTACTACCCAAACTCCAAGCTGACAGAAATTGGGAAAGTTCATACATTTGGAGCTTCAAATTTACTAATCTAACAGCAACTGAACATAAATTGGGGGAAGGCATTTATTTGACATCAACCATCCCGAACATAATCATCAATGACCCAGCCCTCAAACCTATATTTGTACCTGACCATATCACTGGTGCAGGGATGCATCTCTTGTGCCAATCACTAAAAAGAAACTTTTATATATCATCATACATAATATATTAGGCTTTCCAGATGACGTAATATTCCTAGATGCACCGAATGCAGCAGTGGTTAAAACTCTCCTAAAAAAATGTCCCTTCGGCCCAGTGATTTGAGCAACTTTTGTCCTATTTCCCTGCTGCAATGTTTCAGGCTTGCATCTCCATGCTGCCATGTCTGGGCAAGCTGCTGGAAAGGTAGCCCTGCTTCAGCTCCAGCACTTTGATCAAACAATGGTCTGTTAGACACGGGTTATGGTCTGAGCTACCTATTCCTTATGATTTGTTTGTTAAGGTTCTTACCTGTTATGAGTCTAGCATCCTGTACCTGGGGATGTTGGAGCACTGCGACCTAAAAAACTACAGACCCATATCCCTGCTCCCGTTTCCCGCGAAAGTCACAGAGAAAGCCATGAACAGCCAACTCACCACATTCATCGAAGAGCACAACATCCTCGACTCCTCCCAATCCGGCTTCAGAAAAAACCACAGTACGGAAACCGCCCTCCTCGCCGCAACAGACGACATCCGAACCTTACTGGACACAGGAGAAACAGCAGCCCTCATCCTCCCCGACCTCTCAGCTGCGTTCGACACAGTCTCTCACTACACCCTAATACGCAGACTCCATGACGCAGGGATCCAAGACAAGGCCCTCGACTAGATCCGCTCCTTCCTCTCCAGCAAAACGCAGCGGGTCAGACTCCCCCCTTTCCTCTCGGACCCTACACCTACCAGCTGCGGAGTCCCTCAGGGGTTTCTTCAGGAGGGGGTTGATCTCAGCGTGTTTCCAGTCATGCTAGTGAAAGTGGCCAGAAGTCCATAACTATACGTACTGTTGGTTCCGATGTGGAAGTTATTGCCCTTTATGCATTTAGCAGCTTAAATTGTTCAAATTTGTGGATGGATTTTTGTATTGGGAAACATCAAAGGCTAATGCCTATCCATGAGTATGCTAATAAACTTGGAAAAAGTGTTTGTGATGGTATTTTATTTTTCCATGCATTTACAGGTGGTCACACTGTATCTGCATTTGCAGTTCATGGCAAGAAAACAGGTTAGGAAAAGTGGCAAAGACCCTCTGGCTTTGAACCGTTCTTTGTTATAGGAAAAGTGACAATATTTTCAGGATGTCACGGAAACATTTATTGAGCTCTCTCATTGCCCACCAGATATTTCAAGTAACAGTCTCAGTCAGCTTCAGCGATTTGAAATTTGGTTATACAATAAGAACATTAAAACAGATTCTGTTAATGAGTGTTGAAGAATGATGATGACCAAACTTTATCGCGCTCTAGAAAATGTGCCACCAAGTGAGGCTGCTCTTTTACAGCACAGCAAGAGAGCTATTTTCCAAGCGGGTTATGTGTGGTCTCAGTCGTGGAATGTGTATCCTGATCAGTGCTTGATTTGTAAAATATTAAGTGAAGGTGCTCAATTTTATTTTGGAGACCACACCCACATCCTCTACTGGCTCCACCCACTTCATCTACTGGCTCCACCCACTTCCTCTACTGGCTCCTCCCACAGCCACACCTAGCACAGCTGAAAGACAGATTTAATACCCAATCTGAATTTCAGCAAGCGACTGACTACAAGAAGAAAGATCTTTCCTCCCAACTGTGACTCACATCGCCTGATGGAGAGCTATCCAAGAAACCTGTGCAGTGATCAGTGTGCTGCAGAATTTTCAGGATGGGGCCCTGATCTCATCAGATACAGGCTCACTTCCACTACTAGCCTTCCCCAAGGTTAATACCCAACAACCTTTGACAGCTCTCTATTGAAACAGAAGACCTACCTTCTCACTAGGAGTGGAGATAGAAGAGGATTCCTGCTACTCACTAGATAGAGTCAGAGCCCTCAGCACTACATGAACACAGTAGAAATCACCTATAACAACACCTAGGCCACTGTGGCAGATAATTCATTACTGCCAAGTGGCCTACATCATGTTTGACCCTCAAACAGTTCTGTGTTTTAGCTAACTCTGTCTCTAACACCTGGAATTAAAATTATCATTTGAAGCTTCAGAGAACCCCTTGGCACATGTCATCTAAACATCCAAACTCCCACACTGTGCGCACACACACCATATGCATTGATCTTCTTAAGTATGAGTGATGAGAAACAACTGTTCATGTTAAATTTCATTTATAATTTATAACATTTTTGAATGTGTTTTCTAATTACCAGGACAGCAAAGACTATCGTCCCTGGCATTAAGCAGAGGTTAATTTAATGATTTTTTGTGGGTCCCCATATCAAAGATTGTGGCTGTTTCTTGGGTGGACTTTCACACTCTTCAACCAACAACCCAATTTCTCAATACCAGTTGAAATCTTAATCATGAGTACTATCCCTAGTTGTATAATATGGCACTGAAAAATAAACCAATATGTGTGTACATTTTCCACAAATAGGGTTTTTGTTAAGTTACTCTTTATTTCAGGGTCTGATAGCTATTACAATATGAGAAGAGTATCAAACTGCCATGATGTTTTGCTCCCCTACATTCCTTCCAACTTAATGAGGAAATTTGATTTTCGGTCTCACTTGTATTTAGCCACCATTTTGTGTCTCAACGCCATTTTGTGTTGCCCTCACTCAGGCAGCACAATAAACTAAGTTTTTCTGCTGATCTCACTGCAACGTGTCAAAATAACCTTCTGCCTCTGTTTACAAGACTGATGTCAGGGACTGGCTGAGTCCACTAATCCCCGTCTGGTCCGACTGATCCCTGTCTCAATTGTCTGTTGGTTCGCACCATTCTTTCCTGATCTTATCTTATCTTCTGGCCTTCGCTATTCTCTACTTGTATTCTCTCATGTCACAACTGTCCTCCAAAACATACAAATGTGTCCTGCCACCTGCAAGTTGAGTTGAAGACACTACCACTGATTAACTTGTGGGGAGGGGTGACAAAAACAGTTGGAAAAGAGGTTTATTTGGGTTATTTGATATCTTGTTTTCAAATTTTTCTCATTGGTTATACCTTGTTTTCAAACTCTTCTCATTGGCTAATCATGTATGCTTTGGGAGTGTTCTTAGTGAATCTATGTGCTATAAAAGAATGTGCGCCACTGAGTAAAGTGGCAGTCTCCTAAGAACATACTGAATGTACTTCTGGGACAACTGTACTTAGCTGCAGCTAATAAACCTGATCTTCTACGCCCAACAGAGTGTCCTGTGTCTCTGTTCAACAAAGCAGGTGAACTCAGGAGATCAAGGCGTACCCTGCGCCGCCAGGCCTATAAGGCCCTGGTTCTTCATTAACAACACACTCAGTAGATTGAAGGCTGTCGATCTGTAGGGCCAACATTCCTAGCGACATAATGCTGTTTGTAGGTGGTACACAAGAAATACCATCTCTTTTTAAAAAAGAAAAAAATATATGAAGAACCAAAAAATAAGTTGACCAGGAGCACAAGAGCCACCACTTGTAAACAGAACTTTGTTGAAATACCCTTGCTCAAGCTCTTCACCTTATTTTCCGGCAACAATAGATTTCTGTAAAGGGACAGAATGTATGCATAGGAAAAAAAGAAAAGCCTTCGGTACAAAATAGCTGAGTACTGTGGACATTCTCATAAAACATGAAAAAGCAACATATATATTTCATTAGGGTCATTGTAGTTATTGGTTTGCTAACACATGTATAAGTTTGGCTGCAGCACACTCACAGTGTGCATTTTGGACATATATTATGGATTCATCTATTGGCCGGTGGGATTTAAGGGTGTGGAAAGATGTTTTTAAGCATTGATCTGGAATGCAAGGTTAGTGGTTAGTCCATGGAAGTTGTGATTAGTAATGTGCTCTCAGGAAAAACTGCATCCAGTTTTTTTAATGTTAATATCAAGTAGGTGTGATCATTCTTGGGGGCTTTGTTTGGGTTTCATAGCGATTTTTGCTTTCTCTCCCATGTTTGGGAGTCTCTCTACGCTCATATTTTAAGTGGAGAGGATAGAACTAAAGGTGGGGGGGTCGCTTGCTGTTGCCATCAGAAATGTAGAAAAATCTATAAACATAACGCTGTTCGATGAGCTTCGGTAGCTACCAGCTCTCTCCTTTGCACAGACAAATCTAAAAAACGAAGGATCAGTTTAATACAAAAACAATGCATCTACCACTGCACTGCCTCTATAAATACACTGGTTAATGCAGTTTTACATCTTATACACTTTCACGGTTCTGGAAGCAAACAAACAGGTACATTGGTTAGACCACGGTTACTCATAGTACGGCCCGCGGGCCGCCAGCGGCCCGGCAAGCCTTCCTTGGCGGCCCGCCGATCTTGCAGACATCCTATCTGTGTTTAAAAAAAATTAAAAATGAAATAGTGTTCGCAAACATTGCCGGGTGCAGCAGCCCGGACTCTGAGACTCTGCTCTGTGGGGACCGGGGGATTCCAGTGATTGGCAAAGTGGAGATGCAGGGGCCTAAGAGGTGAAATACAACAAAGCTTTATTAACTTGTAAATGGTCTTTTAAAGACCTGTGAAGTACTCAGGTGCGGCTGTGTGTGAGTGCTGGGAAGCTGTCTCAGGGCGGCTGTGTGTGCGCGCTGGGAAGCTGTCTCAGTCTGGGCTGAGGGCTGACACACACGCGGGGTGAGATGACAGAGGGTGAGGGAGGGAGGGAGAGGGAGACAGAGGGAGGGAGACAGAGGTTGACAGAGGGTGACAGAGAGGCACAGTCTGGGGGAGACAGAAGGAGGGTGACAGAGGGAGAGGGAGGGAGGCAGAGGGAGGGAGAGGGAGGGAGGGAGGGAGAGGGAGACAGAGGGAGGGAGAGGGAGGGAGACAGACAGGGAGAGATAGAGGGAGGGAGACAGAGAGTGAGACGGAGGGAGGGAGACAGAGTGAGGGAGGGAGACGGAGGGAGACGAGGGAGAGGGAGAGAGACGGAGGGAGAGGGAGGGAGACAGGGAGGGAGACGGAGGGTGACAGAGGGAGGGAGGGAGACAGAGGGAGGGAGACAGAGGGAGGGAGAGAGATGGAGAGAGACAGGGAGAGATAGAGGGAGGGAGACAGAGAGAGAGACGGAGGGAGGGAGACAGAGGGAGGGAGAGGGAGGGAGACAGAGAGAGAGACAGAGGGAGGGAGATGGAGGGAGGGAGACGGAGGGAGGGAGATGGAGGGAGATGGAGGGAGAGAGACAGAGGTAGAGGGAGGGAGAGGGAGGGAGACGGAGGGAGGAAGACAGAGGGAGAGGGAGGGAGGGAGACAGAGGGAGAGGGAGGGAGACAGGGAGGGATACGGAGGGTGACAGAGGGAGGGAGGGAGACTGAGGGTGGGAGGGAGGGAGGGAGACAGAGGGAGAGAGACAGAGGGAGAGGGAGGGAGACAGAGGGACGGAGAGAGACAGGGAGAGATAGAGGGAGGGAGACAGAGAGAGAGAGACGGAGGGAGGGAGACAGAGAGAGGGAGACGGAGGGAGGGAGATGGAGGGAGACGGAGGGAGGGAGATGGAGGGAGACAGAGGGAGGGAGGGAGATGGAGGGAGACGGAGGGAGGGAGACGGAGGGAGGGAGACAGAGGGAGGGAGACGGAGGGAGACAGAGGGAGGGAGCCGGAGAGAGACGGAGGGAGAGAGACAGAGGGAGAGGGAGGTAGAGGGAGGGAGATGGAGGGAGAGAGACAGAGGGAGACGGAGAGAGACAGAGGGAGATGGAGGAAGAGGGAGGGAGGCGGAGGGAGAGAGACAGAGGGAGAGGGAGGAAGACAGGGAGGGAGACGGAGGGTGACAGGGTGGGAGGGAGACAGAGGGAGGGAGAGGGAGTCAGGGAGGGAGACAGAGGGAGAGAGACAGAGGGAGAGGGAGGGAGACAGAGGGAGGGAGACAGAGGTAGGGAGAGAGACAGGGAGAGATAGAGGGAGGGAGACAGAGGGAGGGAGACCGAGGGAGGGAGACGGAGGGAGGGAGACGGAGGGAGGGAGACAGAGGGAGTGAGGGAGAGGGAGGGAGGGAGACCGAGGGAGACAGGAAGGGAGGGAGATGGAGGGAGACAGGGAGGGAGGGAGACGGAGGGAGAGGGAGTCAGAGGGAGAGAGACAGAGGGAGAGAGATGGAGGGAGACAGGTAGGGAGACAGACGGAGAGGGAGGGAGACAGAGGGAGGGAGACAGGGAGGGAGACAGGGAGGGAGACAGAGGGAGGGAGACAGAGGGAGGGAGACAGAGGGAGGGAGACGGAGGGAGGGAGATGGAGGGAGATGGAGGGAGAGAGACAGAGGTAGAGGGAGGGAGAGGGAGGGAGACGGAGGGAGGAAGACAGAGGGAGAGGGAGGGAGGGAGAGAGAGAGACAGAGGGAGGGAGATGGAGGGAGGGAGGGAGACGGAGGGAGGGAGATGGAGGGAGATGGAGGGAGAGAGACAGAGGTAGAGGGAGGGAGAGGGAGGGAGACGGAGGGAGGAAGACAGAGGGAGAGGGAGGGAGGGAGACAGAGGGAGAGGGAGGGAGACAGGGAGGGATACGGAGGGTGACAGAGGGAGGGAGGGAGACTGAGGGTGGGAGGGAGGGAGGGAGACAGAGGGAGAGAGACAGAGGGAGAGGGAGGGAGACAGAGGGACGGAGAGAGACAGGGAGAGATAGAGGGAGGGAGACAGAGAGAGAGAGACGGAGGGAGGGAGACGGAGGGAGGGAGATGGAGGGAGACGGAGGGAGGGAGATGGAGGGAGACAGAGGGAGGGAGGGAGATGGAGGGAGACAGAGGGAGGGAGACGGAGGGAGGGAGACAGAGGGAGGGAGACGGAGGGAGACAGAGGGAGGGAGCCGGAGAGAGACGGAGGGAGAGAGACAGAGGGAGAGGGAGGGAGAGGGAGGGAGATGGAGGGAGAGAGACAGAGGGAGACGGAGAGAGACAGAGGGAGATGGAGGAAGAGGGAGGGAGGCGGAGGGAGAGAGACAGAGGGAGAGGGAGGAAGACAGGGAGGGAGACGGAGGGTGACAGGGTGGGAGGGAGACAGAGGGAGGGAGAGGGAGTCAGGGAGGGAGACAGAGGGAGAGAGACAGAGGGAGAGGGAGGGAGACAGAGGGAGGGAGACAGAGGTAGGGAGAGAGACAGGGAGAGATAGAGGGAGGGAGACAGAGGGAGGGAGACCGAGGGAGGGAGACGGAGGGAGGGAGACGGAGGGAGGGAGACAGAGGGAGTGAGGGAGAGGGAGGGAGGGAGACCGAGGGAGACAGGAAGGGAGGGAGATGGAGGGAGACAGGGAGGGAGGGAGACGGAGGGAGAGGGAGTCAGAGGGAGAGAGACAGAGGGAGAGAGATGGAGGGAGACAGGTAGGGAGACAGACGGAGAGGGAGGGAGACAGAGGGAGGGAGACAGGGAGGGAGACAGGGAGGGAGACAGAGGGAGGGAGACAGAGGGAGGGAGACAGAGGGAGGGAGAGAGACAGGGAGAGATAGAGGGAGGGAGACAGAGAGAGAGAGACGGAGGGAGGGAGACAGAGAGAGAGACCGAGGGAGGGAGACCGAGGGAGGGAGACAGAGGGAGGGAGACGGAGGGAGGGAGGGAGACAGAGGGAGGGAGGGGGACAGTGGGAGGGAGGGAGGGAGGGAGACGGAGGGAGATAGGGAGGGAGGGAGACGGAGGGAGGGGAGACAGAGGGAGAGAGAGACAGAGGGAGAGAGACAGAGGGAGAGAGACAGAGGGAGACAGAGGGAGAGAGACAGAGGGAGAGGGAGAGAGACAGAGGGAGAGGGAGGGAGACAGAGGGAGGGAGACAGGGAGGGAGACAGAGGGAGAGATACAGAGGGAGAGGGAGGGAGACAGAGGGAGAGAGACAGAGGGAGAGGGAGGGAGACAGAGGGAGGGAGAGAGACAGGGAGGGAGACCGAGGGAGGGAGACGGAGGGAGGGAGATAGAGGGAGGAAGAGAGACGGAGGGAGAGGGAGGGAGACGGAGGGAGAGGGAGGGAGACAGAGGGAGAGAGAGGGAGGGAGGGAGACAGAGGGAGACAGAGAGGGAGACAGAGGGAGGAGGGCGACAGAGGGAGGGCGAAAGAGGGGGAGACAGAGAGGGAGACAGAGAGGGAGGAGGGAGACGGAGGGAGGGCGATGGAGGGAGGGCGACAGGGAGAGAGACAGGGAGAGAGAGACAGGGGGAGAGGGAGAGGAAGGGGAGAGAGGGAGAGAGGGAGAGGGGGAGGGGAGAGGAGGGAGGGGGAGGGAGGGGGAGAGGGAGAGAGAGAGAGAGATGTGTGTATGTCAGGTCTGGTGGCTCAGTGGACGAAGGTGTCTGCTGCAGGGACCTGTGTTCAACCTCATGGTCACAATGTTTTTTTGCTTTAGCCCCACCCCTCCCCCTCTGACCCTGCCCCCACCGGTGCGGCCCTCAGCCACAAACCACACTGTAAATTTGGCCCCTGAGAGAAAGTTTGTGAGTACCCATGGATTAGACCATATGCCTCCTACTTACTCTCTTCAACTAAGCTGTGAGAATGGCTGATTTTGCGAGCAGCTGACCCCTTCATTCACATCATTTTAGACAACTCTTTCCAAAGAGTGCTGCAGCCGGGTTCTAAAATTGTACAAATTTGAGTGCATTTCAAAACTGCGGCTGCCCTCACCTTTTCATTAAAGCCTATTTGAGATGAACAGCAGGAGGCGCCTGTTGCGAGCTCTTGGAAAAAGTGGATCTGATTTTTTATTTGACAGTTGATAGTTTTTCTGGGAGTTATTGATGGGCTAAAAAGCACTAACTGTGCCAGTATACATGTTTTCTGGGAAAGTCAACGAAGCAGGACTTGGGTATACAGGAAAAGTGAAAGAGTATATAAATTTGTTTTCGCACGCTCATATTTATAAATCTTCATGCTCTCAGTGCACCAGTTCTTGCATGTTCATACTTCAATAACCATTCGGATTACAACTTCTGATTTTGGGAACTGAAATGGCTCTCACTCAGTGGTCGAAGTGGGGGGAAAAAAGTAGGGGAAATGTGGGTAGAGAATCAGAGGGCTGGAATAACCTGAGAAATGGATCAGTGGGCGGAGTTGGAGGTGTGGCCAGAATGTGCAAAACATCCCACTTTTTAGTATTTGTTTGGCATTTCACTGACCAGTTACAGTTTATTAAGATATTTAATTCAATCAATGGATTCACATAATTATTTAAGGTTTAATATGAGTTACTGACATTAAAATACAATCACATTGTGGGATATGTTTCCAATCAAAGACTGTCCCAAATATGCTTAAAAGTGGAAGAACAAGCCATTTGTCTCCGAGCCATGGAGTTTGTCATCAGCACTTCTCCCATTTTCCACAAGGGCAGTTCAAACATGAATGGGAAAAATATTCTAGTTTGCAAACGTTTTCTAAATAATTATGGCTCTGCCATATTTGCCACATAATACAACATCTGCTATATAATCTGACAATTTTAACTAATAAATTGTTTACAGCTCAAACGGATCAAAAGTTACAAAAAAAGTGACATGTGTTTCTGTGAAGTGGATGGCAAATGTTGACTGATCACCTTTCTCACTGCTGCATTTGTATGTTACACTTGTACTAATAAGGGAAAATCTTTCCAGAGACTGTTAGCATGTGTAAAAATGTCAAAAAAATAAAGTGTCAGAAAATATACTGCATTACGTTGCAGCTTTTTTTTGCTGCATAATTTAGTCATCACTTTGGCATAATTTTGTCTTCTTTTGCTGCATAATTCCAGTGGTCCCAAAGCAGTCAGCACATCTTAAAAGTGCTTGTGCATGAAGCAGAGAGAATGTGAAGTTTGCAAACTTAGTTTTCTGTGCATGCAAATCCTGCTTTGCCAATCCCTGGTGAGTTCCAGCTACTACAGCTGAATCAAGGCCAATGGAGCTCACAATGGCTGAAGCGGACTGGCCTCAAGGGCAGCGCCGGCTTGAGCGCTGGTGGTGCCCTGTGCAGCAATGTTTGTTGGTGCCCCCAATGACCTCCTTCGCCACGGATTCCCTCAATTCCACCCTTTAACAGTGCCCCTCAAGTCTCCATAACCACACTCTCTGAGATGCATTTAATTTGAATTACAGTGCCACTCATACCACTGTAGGGCTTCGGAGCATTTTACATCACACGCACTACACAGAGGCAATCAATTATACATGTGTAAATCACTGTATAGGAATGTTACATAAGACAAAGGACTAAAAGGTGTAGAAGTCACATGACATCCATACTAGTGGGCAGTATAGTTTAAAAGTGATTGGTCTGGACAAGCACAAACTCAGAATTCAAAACGTAATACTATGGTTTCGGGTTCTCTTTAATAATCAAAATTGATTTCTATTCAAATGAACACTTTTTGCAACATTAGGATAATCAAAGACTGGGGGAAAAACGATAACGCTCTAATTTATACTTGCAGTTTACATGCAGCTCTTAGATGACAATAGCTCACTATTCTATGTTAGGATTTTAACTTCTAAACTGCAAGTAACCAACGATCTGCCTGACAAAAGCAGTAGCCCACTGACCTATTTACATTATGTGCACTTTGTGATCTGCATGGTACATGTTCTTTGCAGCAGACACATTAACCCCCTGCACAACCTTTCCATGAATCAAAACTTCCACTAGACAAAACTTTGATCTCTCTCTAGGAAGAACATTAATCAACGGAGTTATCATAACATTTTTATAGTTGCCAAGAATTGCTGGAGGCCAGGAAGGAGGCAGCAAGCACTTTAAAAAATATAATATACTTGCCACCCTAAGGCAGCACCCAGTGCGAACACACCGGTCGTACCGCCCTAGAGCTGGCACTTCTCAAGGGTCCTGTGACCTCAGTGACAGAGTCAGTTGCTATACTTTGTGCTGCTTCATAAGCCTACCCGCAAGACTAGAGGTGAACTTCAGTATGGGTTGTGGTGGACAGGCCTCCAAGGTTAAGCCACACTTGCCCCCACTAGGGCAAACCTGCTGGTGCTAAGACACCAGGGCTTCTATGGTCTTGCGGGGCCTTCTTAGGCCTAGCAAGGGAATGTGCTCCCTCAGGAGAGAGGACTGGTCAGGAAGGCTGAACCTGGTTCCCCAGTTCCAAATTTGGCAGCTCTGACCATAGTGCCACATCCTCTCCCCCCAATGAATACCATACTGCCCCACTGAGAGAAACTCGTACGGCCTTCAATTACAACCCAATTGTGCCCTGCTATACATACCTGGATGCGACTCAGTTCAAATTACGCACTAGACAAGAGCAATACGCTGCCTAAAAAACAAGCATTTACAATGCAACGGTCTCGGCATTGTTAAAGTTAGAGCTATTGGCATTGCTCATGACAATGCCGTTTCTTTAAATGTTTTAAAAACAAAAACATAAACAAAAATAATGTCATGAGCAATGCCAACAGCTCTAACTTTACCAATGCCGAGACCATTGCATTGTAAATGCTTGTTTACCTCTTCTGGGGCCCTCCTCCTTATGGGATGAGCCCACTTTCCCTCTCCTCTCTCTACGGGGAAGTGTCCAACCTCTGCAAATTCTTGCACAGGGAGCCCGGCAGCCCTTCAGATACCTACCGCGGACCCCCTACACCCAGGTTTGTCGTCCCCCAAGGGCCAGAGCTAGGTTGTGCCCAAATGCGCCTGAGCGGGTGGTTGATAGGTAAAGGGCTGCGTGTCAGTGACTGACCAGAACCCCCGCAACCCTGCCACCTCCTTCCGACCTGGTGGCAGCACCCCTTGGAGGGTCAATGGATGCAGATGTTAAATTTGGTAAAACAAAATGCCGTAAAGGACCCGAAGTGTCCCCCAATCTAGACCTCACCCGCGAACTTAAATACGACAATTCAAGAGAACCAAAATACCGTTACTATCAAACCAAACAAGAGAACAAAACACATGATTAAACACCACACTTATGACATGATCTATCCAACACTACATATAATGCTACCATTAAATAAAAACCCTTCATTGCCCTAAACCCCAATGAGCACCCCTGTGGGCCCCTTGCTCTGGGGATGGTGGGTGGGTAAAACTCGAGCCCCGGGCGGCTCCCGGTAAGGCAATGTGAGGGGAAGTGGCCCACAACCAGCCACAACACAGCACGTGGGTTCCCAGGGCGATGGAGGCGTCCAGAAAAAAAGGCGACCACACCTTGCCGCGAGCAGGATACAAGAAACCTTTTCTCGCAGCCATTTAAATAGGGACGGTATCAACACCACCTGCCCAGCACTTCAGTGCTTCCGGGGCAGCAGGTGCGCAGACCAATCCGCGACATCCCCAGCCGGAAGGTCAATGCGCCCACACCCGTCCATCCTGCTGGCCCCCGGGTCTCCGTCATATCGAAGGCTCTCCCTAGGTGGGGAAAGCCTCTGTCAAACTCACTTCAGGCTGACAATAGGTCTTTTAGCAAACAGACAGCTGGAGCTGTCTGGTCGCTGAAACCTAATGAGTGTCATTGAGTCTCACTACACTCACTGACTCACTAATACATCATTTCTACGGGTAAAATCTTGCAAGCTTAATGCAGTAATTAATACTATGTTATTATCACTGTATTAAAAACAAAACCAATACTGATATATAACACACAAACAATGGCCTTCTCTCATCCATTAATATCAAAATTAGAACCATTAAACTTTGTTCTGCAAAGCGGTCTGGAACATCAACAAGAGGCAGGGAAGCACTGCAGAAGTGCTGCAGTACAATATTATAAAGGGAAGATCGAGTAGCGCACCCAAGGGAGTGCTCACTGCCATGCTGTAGGCCCTGTTGCAGCTTCAGGTGTAATTTATACATGTGAGATGTGTAAACAATGTAGGACAAAGGGATACAGCCTGTACATATTCTTCGGGTATCTGCTCACGTTAGCAGCAGTGCATTGAGGCACGCACAGGAAAAGAATGCCAGTGCTTTGCTGTACATGTAAAAAACACAACGTATTAACCAAGCTTGTTTTTTGTAAATCAGGAAGTACATATAAACGCGTATATAAATAAGCAATCGATTAAGACGCAATTTCAAGCCGACGTATTGGTTTTGTTGGAGATGCAGTCAGTGTGCAGGGGAGCACAGCCCAGGGCTGGTTACAGCACGAAAATATATTTCTAACATACACAGCTGCATTGTTTGTATGCCTCTTTGGTAACATACAGTAACAACTTGTTTTTATATAGCACTTCATACTGCGATTTTGCTATTTCTAAGCACTGTAAGTATCATGTCGCCATCTAATCCAATAACCTTAACACAACTAAATCTACTGGGAAAAGAATGCAGAGATTACTAACATATTACCTATATGCCACTAACCTTGGGTTCCGGAGTAGCGTCCTACTCGCAGCAAAAACCTAGTCAGTGGGTTGTAAGAGCTACATAAATACAATTTAGAATTACATTTTAAAGGACGTACCACTCTTTCTCCCCAGGTTGGCCCCAAAGCAGACTGGGGGAATGCAGCCAGTGGAAGGGCTAAGACTACTGCATTAAGTGTGAGACGGAGCTCGAACGTGCACCCGGCCCCATCCTGCCACTGCGCACAGCCAGGGCTGCCATAAAGGACATTCCTGGGAGGTTCCACGTACACTAACCCAATCACCACGCAGCACCCCGGCCAAACACCATAACAATGTGAAACTTCCGCAGACAGTCAGACTATAATTATTCGCAGTTTATCTGCGGTCAAACCTGCAATTTTAATCAATCACTCATTCGGTCCTCGCCAAATCCCCCATAAAAGAAGATAGTATGCGGCCCTGCTGGATTCCACACTCCTGGGAGTGAAGGGTAGGCTTCGCTTCAGAGCACTGGCGCCGTGCGAGGGGTACAAGTGTCGGGGTGTCTGCTAAATCAAACCGTGAAATGCGTGAGGAGTCGGGGATTTGGTCGAGGGGACATTTCACACTCGGGGGCGTGAAATGAGTCTGCAGAGCAGCAACATATCTCAGTGAATGCAGTTTGACACCTAAAGAGACACGATTCATGAGGGTTGCTTAATTGATATTTTACCTAAACGGCAGTCGTTTACCTGCAAAGGCACCCTCTCAGACAATGCTGGCAAACGCTGGCCAGGTCGGTTGTCATAACACGGCCCCAGGAAGCCAGGTAGACACAGACAGCTGGGCCTGCAGACGGTGAACTCACAGACAACAGTATGTGTATCAGAGGTGAGCAAGCGCGGGCAAAGCACTCTGCAACAGGGTAAGAACTGCGGGAGAGAGGGTGAGGGGATTTAAACTGATATAGAGAGAGTTACAGAAATACAGAGATAGATTGACAGAGAGAGGCTACAAGGAAGGAAGACATAAAGAGGGGATAGAGAGAGAGTGGCGAGATAAAGGAAAGATGAAATTAAATTAAGTAGCCAAAGAGAGTTAGAAGAAAAAGAAACAGAGATAAACCGACAGATGGGAAGAGCATAATGGAGTGATAGAGGGAGAGAGAGAGATAATGGGGAAGAGGCGAGAATAGTGTTCGACGTCAGCAGTAAAATTATCCTGACTGGTCTAGTCACGAACATAAAGTTGTCCAGTCATGCTTCCTGTTGGCGGTGTTTTCGGACGCTTGTTTGCCCGATGCTGGGGGGTGGGGGGGGGGCTTTGACACACTGCAGCGGGGGCACAGCTCACGCTGAAGGAGTGTTTCACACTTCTCAGAGAGCGAGCGGGGGGCGGGATGGATGACTCGTGGCTGCTTCTGCTCCTGCCCACGGCGCGCCCAGAGACCCTTCCTCCTCCTCGAGGCACAGCCCGGGCTCCTCCAGCTAAACAAAACAGCAGCTGCTGGCTCTCGAGCGCCGCGAGAAGCGCTGTTTTACCGAACACGCGCCCGAATAGCGCGATACAGAAGGTACTGCGGTCTGCTCAGCCCGCAATAACTCCCTTCAGTGACCGCTTACAGTATTACAGGCGTGAAGTGTATCCAAAGGCGAATAGGAAGACTTAACACATACACCACTAGCGGAATGGACTCACCCGACTACATGAACTCTCACGATGACGAAGGAGATCAGGTGAGGGAGCAACGCCGGGACACCACCGCCTTTCTCCGAGGCACAGCAGAAAATGCCTCGGAGAAACGCCACGTCCTTTTCGGATTTGGGGGCGTGTTTTGCTGTTGTCTCCTCCCTGAGACTTCTCGCAAAAAACACGCCCCCCGATCCGAAAAGGACGGGGCTTCAACGGAGTGACTGGACCTCTTCTCCAGTGGCTGGCCA
Organism: Triturus cristatus; assembly: GCF_964204655.1. Lineage (NCBI taxonomy): Eukaryota > Metazoa > Chordata > Amphibia > Caudata > Salamandridae > Triturus > Triturus cristatus. The sequence continues at coordinate 132,651,169 of NC_140590.1, read as the reverse complement.
GCATTTAAGAGGCCAGCCAATGGAGAACAGGAGAGAAGAGGGGCGGGTGCAAGCCCCTCTTCTCAAAGTCATTAAATCTCGGAGCGAGACTGCGCAAGCGCAGCCTTCGCAGCCGAGACCTAAAAACGTAACAAATCTTCAAAAAAGCAAACCCTCATAGGGAATGCAATATTAAGTTAAGCATATGAAATGTAAGCAGGAGCAACATGGTTATCTTAACACTTTTACACTCACTATTCAGAAATCAGTGAGTGCTTTTGCCTGAAAAGTTAAGGACATGACTAGAGGGCCCGGAAGGGACCCACTACAATGCCCATTGCTTATATCCTTACAAAGTGCAAGCAGTGTGGTTTAAAAAGAACACATCCATGAACACCGAGCATTGCGGTATCTCCAGGAATGGTGCACTTACTCATTCAGGGAAAACAATGCTGTTCAAAGAAAAGATAAAACAAAAGTAGCGCTTCACTGGCAAACTCTGTATAGTGGCGCTAATATGTTTGGGTGTGAATAAAATCAATCTGGCTGCTTTGTGAACACTGTCTTGCTTTATTTTTCATAGTTGAACCTTTTATTTCTGTCCGTCCCGGAGGCTGTACTTTGGAATAGAATAATGTCAGAAAAAGACATTTTCAGCAAAAGTATTTTTCTTTTTCGGATCCGTTTCACAAGGGAACAAACGAAAGGTGGAAAGAGAGGATGAGAACCGGTTTTCAGTGAGGAGGAGCGAGACAGAAAGAGGGAGAGGAAGAAAGGGAGGGGAAGCAGCTGCCAGCGCTAGAGCAGAAGTGAACACTGTCCTGGTCTTCTCTGGCTAGAAGGAAAGGACAGAGGGGCATATTATCAAAACAGGCGATAAAATTATCGCCGCTTTAGCGTCAGAAAACTGCCGCTAAAACGGCGATAATGGGCTTGATAATATGCTCTCTGGAATTCCAATTGAAGCCCATGTTGAATGTCCTTCACATCTAACATGGGCTTCAATTGGAATTCCATAGAGCATATTATCAAGCCCATTATCGCCGTTTTAGCTGCAGTTTTCGGCCGCTAAAGTGGCGATAATTTTAACGCCTGGCTTGATAATATGCCCCAGAGTCCTTTTCCTTCTCTGCCCACCGCCCGTCCCGAACGGCGAGAACGACGAGCCTTCTCTCCGCGCCATGGCTATTTCTGCCGTCCTGGGACGCATTATTAAAATGGAAAAAGAAGGGGCACGGGATCTATCGATTTATAGAAGTAGGAGCACGCCGTGCCCTCCCGATCCCGCCCACTTCGACCACTCCTCACACTACTACGCTGCAAAAACTGTGCTCTGAAGTACCTCATGAAAAAGGTAGCAGTGGAAAACGGGGCAAACTCATCTTTTGTGTCTGCAGCTGCTTGAATTCAATTCCTGGAAAAGGAATTATAAATCTCTGCGGCCTCCAGGATTGTTTTTGCTGCTTTCGCGCTGAAAAGGCTCTAACTGCAGCAAAGCATTCAATTCCTCCTCAGTGCAGGCCTGCTAAGCGCTAACAGTTTACAAGCGCCCAAGAGTTTATTATAAAACTGGAAACATGGTGGACCTCTGGACAGCGGCGATGGCCAAAAGTAAAACCACATCTAACAGGCCTCAGCAGCACGTCCTCAACTTTCCCAGTTTGCCTTGCCCCCACCTCACTATCAGCCCGCCCTCAGCCAAATTATCCAAACGGAACGAGTATGACACTCTTTGGTGAAAGGCATGCGTGCACTGCTGACATCACTAACGTGATGCAGTCATCATGCATGGACCTGGGTGGGCCGTTCTCTGCAGACATACCACGCTGGCATCCGAATCAAATTGGGAACAGGACAGGTGCGTACATTTATTTTCAATAATCACTGGCCCAGGGCAGGGAGAAATTTCCATAGACCCTGCCCTAAGATATAAGTGCCGGTGCTAAGCACCGGAAAGCACCGGCACAAATTAAGCACTGATCCTGATATACCTGATCCAGCTCAGTGGGGATGGCAGAGGGAAGATTCTGGATATTCTGATGCTACAGAAAGCTGCATGGAACTTGTTAAGTGTGGATGTAAAACATTGGGGCATAATCTCAAGGATCTATCTCAGCCAAAGTCGCGATAAATTTATCGCCACATTCACAAGTTAATGTGCAATAGCAGTCGGAAAAAACATCGCCACAGATGACCCTGGCAACTAACACTAATGATATGCAGAGTAGGTGTTCCCGTGCAAAAAGCCGCGACAACACCACTCTGCAACATTCTCAACGACCAGCCAGATCGGCGATAAGATCAAAAAACATGCGATAAGGGGCGTTAGCAACAGGATTTTAACACCTGCTCTGACCTGGTGTTAAGTCGGATGACAACCTGCACCATCAAAGGGAGCCCAGCACAGAGCCACACATGAAGAAAAGTCGGACGACAACCTGCACCATCAAAGGGAACCCAGCCCAGAGCCACACATGAAGAACAACAGATGCAATGGAGCCACTGTTCATGCATCCTGGAACCCAAGAGGGCAACAACACCCACTGCCACCACCCCCAGAACCCCCTGCCCCCCCCCCCCCGGGGCCCTACTCCGGGCACCCCCCACCCACCCCCTGACAAAGATATGTCACATCAACGTTACGAAATCAGGAACAAAACAATGTGCCTGATGACACACAATAACAGCACTTAACATACATGTGTGGTCAGAAAAATGAGAATCATACATTCATCTCAGAATTTCAAAATAATTTGTTTCATTCAGAATAAACACAAAACAACCATTATGAAGAGTCATGGCGGGTCTTCTCAGGACAATCTGTAAGTCACAGCTTGCCAAATAAAATTCTAGATAACAAGGAGTTTCATGCACTCATTAAAGGACAGAGAGAGCGAGCGAAAGACAGAGAGATAGAGACAGAGATAGAGAGATTAAGAGAGGGAGAGGGAGAGAGAGAGAGGAAGAGAGATAAAGAGAGAGAGAAAGAGAGAGGAAGAGAGAGATTGTACAAGGAGCGCAAGGCCAATCGGCCTCTTGCTCATACATGACAACTGTTGTGTGTGCATCGCTATTGGTGCACACTAAGTCAAAGGCCTGGCATCAATTGCAACGCGAAGGCCACATCACATTTCAAAAATGCAAGCAGTAGTCAGACTAACATTAGGTACGAAAGCTCCTTTGTCTCAATACACAAGGCGGAAGGAAATCTGAACTCCCAACCTTGGTCTTGAATGCGGCTGAAAATCCCTGTGAGAGATACCATACCAGATCTTGATGACTCCCACACCACGAACTGCGCGAATGAAAGACCAACGTGTCCACACCCCACACACACTCGTCCCTGCTCGAGGTACACCGGCATGGGATGCCCTTGACACATAAGTAAAAAACAACCCATGCGTCAAAACGTTGCACACAAATATGACTCATTACTCCGAGCAGTGGCATATCATCCACATACCTGCCACCTGCCAGAAGCGTGCCTGTGCTACGAGACCAACAAAGGCAATGGCTGGCTATCCCGGGCTCATGCACAACCCCTGTCATGTCAAACTGTACCGTGCACGAATGCTGCATCTGTTGGAATCACTGCCACTGGCAGTGTCGTGCATCAGTTTCCGCCTGAGTTTCCATCTTGCGTACGTCACCTGCGTCCAGCCCTGGTTCCACTTTCGAACATACACATTCAAGTGGCCCATGGATGTCTGCCTATCTAACACAACGGCAGCTGAACTGGATTATGACTTGTGTGTGCGCCCCCTGTTGGCCCATGAACAGGAGTGTAACAGTGATACCCGTGCATGGGATGCCTTGATAATTGACATATGAGCAGGCAGTTCGGCATGGGAGATTGCACAACTCCTGGTGCGCAGTGACCACATTGAGGCGCTCCCCTATTGGGCTGTGTTGCGGATTGGTGAAAGGACGTGGATGGAGCACAGCTGCCTGGTCCAGTTAATCGATTGGCTCGCCCTCGTGTTCCTTGAACTCAACAATGATGTACTCTTGGAACAGATTGCCTATGAAGCTGTGCTCGCATTCATGGACGAGTGACTACGTTCCTGCAGCCACAACTGATTGTCACCCACAGCACAGGTCCCCACACCTTGTAGCATCTTGGAGGAATGGGAATGGTCCATATCCCACCACAACAGTGGACATGTCTGCCTCCGCCTGGACTCACAATGCATGTGCATGGACGTACGCGTGTGTACACACACCTCTGCAAGGTGATGCAGTCCCATGGGAAGAGCTGCACAGCGTCGTTTGGCAACGTTCCAAAATCGGAGAAACTTCTGGGGGGAGAGTACACACATGGCAATGTACTACGACATGTGACTTTGTAGGACCCTTTAACCTGCTCAATGTCAGCAGAGCACACAGTCGGCGCAGTCCGGTGGTACAGCACCAAGCAGATCCCATGGGCTGTGAGTCATGTCCCCTGACACAGGGCAATGAGCAGACACCAAACATCACATGACTCGTACAGCAAGCAAGGTTGGCTGAGACCGTTGACAGCCATCAAGATTTGTGTTCATGTTTGCCACCCCATTTTTTGCACCTCGACATGTTCCTAAGCTGCCTGTAAGTGTCTTGCACATTGTTCTGCATGTTGTGGCTCTTGCCTTGCCCGTAGTGACACGCACATGCTAATAAAGTCTACGCAACTTCACTAGTGTACAACTGTGAGGAGTGTTTATTATAATGACAAATTGTGTGCCTCCATGTGCATTGTCCGTACACAGGGAGAAATGGACTGACACTTGTAAATTGGGGGTGAGTCCCTATTGACACCTCCACCTCTGTGAGCCAGACATTATGGTTGGGATAGTTGCTGGCAGACCAGTGCTCTTACGTGTCTCCAGCAATGTGAGTATGGTGTCCAACTTCTTGCCATGTAGGTCAAGGTTATCCATCACAACAGACTGTGTCCACACAGATGTGTGTGAGTAGGTATGTGAAGAGAAGTTCTGTTGTCACATGTGATGGTGGACACCACTTCAGGACTGCTACCGAATTTTACATTTCTACACACAGCCCTATTCAATACATGAATGTGGGGCTACGTTAGGGGGTAACAAGATTGTTGTTCATGTGCAATGAGGCCACAGCTAGTTCACACCTTCACAGTCATCTAATGGGCCATGTGGGTCAGGGTCAAACATGCGCATTGATGACATTTACAAGGGTGTACCGTTTAGTGCAATCGATGTCCCTACATTCATCCATACATTTATACGTGAGTGAACATAGACGTGACACATTTGTGTGATTTGGAATGTTTTATTCACATTCTGGGGAGTGTCGGAGCTGGAGCAGTACATGGCCATGCAAAGCCTACATTACATGGTTGCCCAGCGGTGGGTCAACCAGACTCCTTGGGGGAATGCAAAGTTAATCTGAAGAGGAAGAGTTCAGTCCGCAGCAGGATTGCTGTGTCATTGGTACCGGAGCAGATATGGCAGTCCATGTCAGGGTCCAGGTGAATGTTGTAGAGTGTTTCGGGGGACAGTGGGAGGTCTTGTTCAGGGGCATGATGCATAGGGCTGAACCATGCAGGGACAGGCCATATGGCGGGGACAGATGCTACTACCTCCTTCCTCACACAGTCATTACCCTCCACATCTTACTCCTCTGAGATGTCTTCTGTGTTCGGTGTGTCAGGTGTGTGTGGTTGTGTTATGGCTGCATAACTGAGTGCCAATGACACGTCAGGGTGCAAAGGTAATAGGGCTGCATCACTGCGTGCCAATGACACTTCAGGGTGCGAAGGCGATAGGGCTGCATCACTATGTGCCAATGACATGTCAGGGGGCGGAGATGTGTGTGTCGAGGTTCCTGCAGCACTCATCTGCTACAGGCTCAGGGCAGCAATGGCAAGATGAGGATCTGCAAGGCATGGAAGATCCCAGCTACATCTCGCTGGTGTTCAGCTGTGGCAGCCATACTTCCAGCCTGCATCGGCTCCATGGTCTCCATTGTCCTCTGCATCTGTACTAACTCTGTGGTGTCATCGCTGGAGCCTGTCGGATTGGACAGTTCTTGTATCTGAGTAATGGCCCCTGCGATGTCAGCCAAGACTGTTTGTGAGCATGGTGCGGACCGTGGGTGTCCGTTGGGGACTGTAAGTGGTCCCTGATGGGACTCAGACACCCACGTATGGCATCGAATGAGGCCGAACCCCTCCCGCAGCTGATCAGCCATCTTCTCCTGGCACCCTAACACACGGCATTGGAATTCCATGTGTTGGTAGCCAGCCGTGGTGATGTGTGCTTCCTGCTGTGTGGTCTGTGCAGGGTGTGGGGTCACCGCGATACAGCTGGCCTGCCCTGCTCCCGGGGGTGGGGTGCATAGGCTGTCCATCAGCCATTGGATGGTGTCTGAGCAAATGCGCAGGGTGTCCTCTTCATCAGCACTGAAGAGATGTGTGGTCTGCTCTGCAGGAGGTGTCGATTGTCCCTCTGCAATGTAAAGGGGAGATGCAGGTTAACGGTGTGTTCCACGTATATTGACGCATTGTACAAGATTACATTCAGACTACATGACAATGTACATTATGACTGTTTTGGTAAAGATGGTTATTTGATGGAAGACCGTGCACATTTAGACTACATGATGGATGTATGGTTGTACTCGTACATTATCATCTCACAGTGTCATGCAATGCCAGATGTGATTGGCCAGTTTCTATGCACGTGCGGCACAAGTTGTGTCCTCTGTCCTGTGGTGTAAGGGTTGCACTTTGTACCACATTATCGTCAATGTTGATGTACTCTGATTGCTATGTGTGTGTGCTGCATTGTTGTCGAGTCGCCCCTGCAGCTCTGATTTGACGGCCTCTTATCCCTTTTTGGCAGTGTGCCTTTGACTTGTGTGCTTTTTGGGTGCTGGGATGTTTGTGACTTGTGTCATTGGTGCTCTTGGAGACATTTCGCACTCTTGTGCATTGTTTGTCTGCAGATGTGTTTTTGACATCATGGGTTGTAGGTGCACGTAGATGTGTCAGAGTGTGACCTGCTCCTTTACAGATGTGGTCCACTCTCTGCCACCTCAATGTCGTCTTGTGCACCATGTCATGTATTGTGACTGCAGCCCAGCTATCTGTCATGCAGTGTCACTTGCATTGTCAGTGTGGCTCACAGAGCCGCTGCTTTTCTGGGTTCAGCACATGTGCATGGGTAGGTTGTGGCATTGGTGATATGGAGGGGGACCCATTTGTGCACATTGTGGACGGGGTCTACTTGGTGTTCCTATGTGTGTTGCAGTGTGCCAAGGGTATCAGGGACGTGTTCCACACTCATTGTGGGTGTGCACTGTGCTGCACATGATTGTGCATGTGTGTCTTTGTGCCAATCTCCCTCCTTCCCCCCAGTCCCTGGTCGGTACTCACCCTGTTGCTGTTGGGTCAAGTCATATCGAGCTGTGTCCAGACCCCAAACTCCTTCCACCGTCTCCACACTGATGACTGTGGCCACCATTTCCTCCAGCTCATCCAGCTCCTCCTGTGGCGCAGGACTCCCACCTCCAGTCGCCTTTGCTGCCTTCTTGTTGGCAGTGAGTTTCTGTATGGTTTGGCTGTACACTTCATGCCACCACCTCTTGACCTCCTCCATTGGCCTCCTCGACACTCCGACTGCATTCATGTTGGTGACGATGGACTGCCATATTTCCGTTTGTGTTACCAATGACACAGTGGAGGTGAAGAACAGTTGTTGGTAGTGTTCTATCACCTCCGTGACGATGATCCGGTTTTCCTACGGACTGAACCCCGTCTTCCTCTTCCTCTTCTCCTTGCCCTTCCCCGAACACGGGGTTCCTGGCTTGTCCTCTGTTGGGCTTGTGGGGTTCGGGTTATCCTCTGCACTCGGTCTGGGTGCATCCATGGTGCTACGCAGTTTGATTTGGTTATGGTGTGGGTTTTTTGTTACTTTTATAGTGCATTTTCCTGCATCACACTTGGGAACTGCAGGCCTGACGCTGGTTGTCGCTGATTTTTGTATCGCGATTTGGGGCATCGCAGGTTTTTTCGCGTTCGTGTGTCGCATTTTTTCGGCTTTGTGTTAATTCCTAGGCGGTCATTTTACGAGTTATCGTGAGACTATCGCAAGGTACCGCCGTGTTGGGAATACCACGTTAACATGGCGTTATTTTCCCGCGATAGACTGCGATGTGAAGAGTTGCGTTAAGCTGATTTTGCAGTAGTTATCACACGTTCTTGAGAATATGCTCCATGGTTATAAGTTATGTTTTTAATTTTAATAATTTTTACTTGACTTCATCAAAGACTGGGCTAGAGTAAATTCAAGCCTGTTTTGTCACTTTGTAATAGAAGTAGAAGTGCATTTTCTGAATAGCAATTGTCATACTCTTAGGTTGGTGGGTGTTTTATATTAACATGTGCATCCCTAAACCCCTCCTTAAATTTCCCATGACACCACACGTTTTGTAGTTTTATTTCCCATTTCTCCATCACTCCCCCTTGTTCTGCCTACATTTACTACTACGTATAATCTAAAGGGGGATATAAGAGCTAATTATTTAAAGGGGTCCTTTTCCTATGCTCCTATATGTATACATCTGATTCACGGAAGGGAGTCAGTTCCTCTATTGTGGCAGAAGTACTAAAGGTCACTGTCTGCCTACTGTTTTAAGTCGCAGGGGGATCTATTTTTCAGATCGTAATACCCTCACACACCTGTTGGGGTGTCATGCTTCATCATAGGGGGCTCCTCATCAGACAGGTGGTGCAATGTCCAATGGGCCTGGTGGCATCTTTAGCGGAGTTCTATTGATCTGAGATCGCCGTATGTGAAGAGTGTGTGTGGGTAAAAAGTGAGTGAATCTTAGTGTGTATTTGGGTGACAAAGTGATTTAAAATAGGCACCAGCTCTATGAATATTTTAATTCGGGGAATAGGACTGGGACTAAGTAAAAGCAGCAAGGCTACCACAAGGACTTAAGGTACCTAGGTAGCTATTAGGTGTATGTGGTCAACATGTTTCGTGTCGTTGAGGCTCCAAAATCGAGTGACATTTCTTCAGGACCAAAAATAAATATAAAAGTGAAGGGTCCCCAGTGGTGGTGGACCAACTGCTGACTCCCCAAAATGAAGGGGATGTTCAAAAAGTGAATGCAAGCTCCTAACTCAGGAACCCGCAATGTATCTCCACCTCACTAGGTGGGGAGTGAAACTTCACAGAAGAAGGGGAGGCGGCCCGACCACTGGAGCGGACCAACTAATTTAGTGAACAGGCATTACCGGTGCTCCAACGCGTCTCCCCGACGTCTGTTTATTACCGGTATAGTGAAACGCCGATGTTATGAAGGAAAAGCCGCATGACGTTTGACTCACAGATATTGCGATGTCTTGGTAATGGAAAGTGATGCCATCTTGTCCCCACCTGACGTGCCTGACTATATGAAGACAGACTGTGTCTCTGAGTGCCAGTACACAGGAATAAGATAACAGAGTCCCGATCTTATATTATAAAAATGTCTTACTTGTGAAGGAGGATGTAAGGAAAACCGGGACGACATAGATCAAATCAAAGTATCTAGGATGCACAAAAAACTATCGTATAGAGGCTACTAAATAAAAGCCTATCAGGTAAATTAGGCAGATTGCCAGTTGGTGGGTGTATTTGTCTGTTATTGTAACAAAAGGTATTATAGGGCATAGGAGCCCAGAGTTAAGGTGTATGGTGGATGCAGATATTAATATAATCCAGTAGAAGGAGCCAGTTATGATAATTCAGTCCACGGGATATCGTCGTTGAGACCCCTGTGTTGTGTGGACAAATGAAATATCCATCTTTGCTCTGTTTCAAATAGTTTTTGTGTGGTCCATATTACATTGCTTTCGATCACTGTCCAGCTCATTTCATCTGCCCCATGTGGGTGCGAAAGAAAGTGTGTACTCATTTTTGTTGTAGATCTTCCACATCGTATGTTGCTACGGTGCTCCATAATCATGGTCTTTACTCGGTGTGTAGTCATGCCAATATACCTCAAGTGGCATGGACATTCAATTAGATATATGCAATTCCTTGAATTACAGTTGGTATGGCGTCTTTGAGTCCAAACCTTGCCTACTTCCAGGATAAGTTCTTTTGTCTCCTTGATAAGGTCACATACTCCGCAGTGGCTGCATGGATAGTGTCCTCGTACTGGTGTAGTGTTCCACAGGGTCCCTTGTGTGTTCCTCTGGATAGTTTTCGGACGAGTGTGCACCAGAATGTCACGTAGGTTACTGGTTCGATTATTGGCAAATCTTGGCATTGGCATGGATAGTTTTCCTGTGGAAAGGATCTTCCAATGTTTGCGGATGATTCTTTGGACCTTGCTGGACTCTGGTGTGTATGTGGTCACACATGTCATCAGGTCTTCAGTACTTCTTTGTTTGGGTTCCAGCAGAGCATCTCGGTTGTTATTAAGTGCTCTCTTGTTAGATTTTTTAATGATGTTCAGCGGGTAGTCATGGGCTATTAAGTTAGTACTCAGGGTGGTAGCTTCCTTTTTGTAATCAGTGATCCTGTCACAATTCCTATGGAGGCGCAAGAATTGGCCGAAGGGCAAATTGTCCCTTAGTGCTTTTGGATGATGGCTCCCATAGAGCAGTAGGTTATTATGGTCCGTTGGTTTTTTATAGATATGGGTGGACAATCAACCATCCTGTAGGGTGATGGTAAGGTTGAGGAAATGGATTTCTGTGGTGGAGATAGTTCGAGTAAACCTGAGGTATGGGTCCAGGGAATTGATCCATGTAAAAAAAGTGTCACACGTTTCTCTGTCTCCTTTCCAAAAGATGAGAATGTCATCTATGTAGTGCTTCTGATGAAGCTTAGATTTCACCTATAAAATGTATGCATTATTATATGACAAAAGCTGCAGACATGCGTTTTCAAATGGCACGCAGATTGTGGCGCAGGAAAGATCAAAACATAGGGCCTGATCATAATGCTTCAGTTTGAAGGTGCTTTCATGTGAAAACATGCTTAATTAATTGAACAGCCATGCTTATATGTGATTAATCCATATGTAATCTCACTATAGAATGCACATTAATTTAGAAAATATATTTGTACTTTCAAAATGGCATCATGTATTTTTGCAAGAGTAGAAATGTGCTGAATTGTGTTTCACAGTGTAGAAAACCACGTGATTTTAGTTTGCTTTAGTGGACTAAATTGAAACATTACTTTGGAATGTGTTATTTTTCCTTACCAACTTTCAATGAAAGGCCTCTGATAAAAAATCCTGCCTACCGCTTCCTCCGACCTTCAAAATGTTGCATATTTTTGTAACCTGTTTAAACGTGGAGAGAAGAACACACTTTTTTTCATATATCACAAGACTGAAATTTGAACCGGAACAAGCCTGATTAATGACGTATCCAGTCAGCCCATGGGGAGATGATATGTCTTGAAGTTTTGATTGGACCAGCTATTAGGACTGAGCACGTGAACTTTTCCTTGAAATATGGCTTACAAGTGGGAGGAGTGCCTCCTTTTTGCTTGCTTTTTGCCTCTCTCCAGGCCCAGTTTCTGTGCTGGACACAGAAACAGGGCTAGCACAGCGAAGCAGAGGGAAAGAGCTGAAAGGATCAGAACAGATTTAGATTTTAGGTGCTAAACTGCATTTATTTCTCTTTATGGGATATTTTTGCCATTATTAATTATTGATTAACCTTGTAAGACTTACTCTTTTTCTTAGAAACTCTTTAAGAGTTTTGACTGACAATTTGCGCCACATTTCCCTTTCTATTTGTGATGCTTATATGCAGACTGTAATATGTTCTGTATTAAAGCTATTTTTCCTATTTTTCAATTCTGTAACCTGAATGATATTTGACTAATGAATAAAGAGTCAGAGAACCTTAACTTTTGGCTTAAATAAAACCCTTTAAAATAACTCACCACACTCATTATTTCCACTAATATTGTTTGCATTTAATTTTTATATATATGTAAAGTCTCCTGTTTGGTGAAACACGGTCATCAAAAGATCCATCATTTTTCACCCTTTACAGCGGTAAACCATAGGTGATGTGGTTTTGAATAGGGAAATTACCAGGTAATTACCGCTGGATCACTTCTGCAAGATGATGTTGTTGGCATAGATGTTATTATCTATGAGGTGGAGGCGTTCAAATTCGGCTACATAGAGACAGGCCAGACTCGGCGCGAATGTACTCCCCATGGATGTACCCTGGGTCTGGGGGAAACGCTGTTCTTGAAATTGGAAGAAGTTCTCACACATCGCTAGCGTGGCGCATTCCATTCTAAAGGCCACAGGAGTTTTTGACGTTCAGTCTTCTGCTAGGAGGCGTTCTTCTACCACTCTTAGTGTCTCCGCTTGGGGAATATTCGTATAGAGTGCCTCCACGTCCAATGTCATCAGGAGGTTTATTTCTTCACTTCTGGTGATGTTGGCAATAAAGTTCAAGACGTCTCTGGTATCTTGTAGATACGAGGGTATTTGCTTCACCAATGGTTGCAGGAAGCAGTCGCAGAACTTGCTTAAAGGTTCCAGCAGCGATCCGATCGCGGCCACTTTTGGGCGTCCGGGGGGGGGGAGGGCGAGGAAACCCCCTTGTGAAGTTTTGGAAGAGTGTAGAAGGCAGTAGTCCGCGGTTCCATGTTCACCAAGAATTCTGCCTCATTTTTCGAGATCCACCCCTGCGCTTCTGCAGAGTACACGATGGACTTTATCTTGGTTAGTAGTGTTCCAGTAGGGTCCTTTTCGATCTTTTTGTAGTATATCTCTTGTGAGAGCTGTCGGAGGCATTCTTGATCATAGTCGGTTGTGTTCATGAGGACAATTGCGCCTCCCTTATCTGCCGGCTTTATAGTCAGTGTGGTGCCTTCAGTTAAATGTTTTATAGCTTCCCTTTCTGCTGTGGGCAGGTTGTTGTAGTGTGGTTTATTTGTCCACTTCTTTAATTACTACCTGCTCAAAAGTTAGTACCTCATGTGGGGTCATGCCATCGTGTGGTGTGAATTTCGAAGGAGCTCGTAAGCCAGTGTCAGAGTGTTCTTGATATTCTTTGTCATGGAAATAGGCTCTCAGTTGCAGCTTCCTAAAACAGTTGTGAAGTTCTTTGTGTATGCGTAATCGGTCCATCTGTGGATTGGGAACGAAGCCCAGGCCCCTGTTAAGAGCTCTATTATCTTTAGGAGTCAGATTCCTCCTTGAAAGGTTCACCGCTAGGTCCTGTTGTTCTTCTTGCTCCTCAGCTCCATCCGTTCCTGTTGTTGTGGAGCCGGTTGGTCTTGCCACTGGACCTGTTTCTGTGTCCCGTTTCGCCTTCTGCCTCTTCCCCTGCCCCGGCCTTGTCCTAAAAAAGGCTGCTGATTCTGGTTGTAATGGTACATCGGAGGGGGAACGTGGTACATCGGGTTCCAAGGTGGTTGTTGGCCATAGAAGGGGGTCATCGGGTATCCATACATGTGTGGTTGTGGAGGTCCCCAGTACTTTTTGTAGCTCGAAGGGCTGTCATTGCTCGAAGTGCTGCTGTTGGAGTTAAGACGTGGTCTGTTAGTAGATGAACCTCCATCCGAGGAGTCATCGCCACTAGGTATTTGATAATCCTCTTTGATGTGTGGGTACACCTTTTCCTTATCAATTTTTTTTATGTCTTTTTGTAATTTTGCAATTTTCTGTCGCATAAGGTGATTTTTGTGGTCATCCATTTCAGCATTGATTTACGCTAGTCTACTTTTGAAGGTAGAGATGTTAATCATTGCTTTGAGATTGTTCTACGCAATCGTGATCTCAATGAGTAGTTTGTCAGCAAGACGTTTGGCAGTGTTAATGATTAGTATGAGCCAGTCCCTGGTGCATTTCCAAGCTACCACGTACCACACTCTTCTGAAGCCAATGTCCTCCAAGAAGATCCATGGTGCATTGGTGGCCAAAAGTCCATTAGGGGCTATATTTGCCCCTAGGTATTCCGTCATCATAGCGCCGTGAAGCGCTATCTTAGTCTGTAATTTCTTCTGCATGGCTATGGAATTCCAATCGTTGGTGGTGCTACTGGATAGATTACCACCATCATGTTGTAATAAAGAGGGTGCACGTAGAATTTCTGACACCATGTCGTCGGTGAAACTCAGACCTTGATTGTCCATTGTCACGAATGAGAGGTTTGCAACCAAAGCTGGCGAAGTAAGTGTAGGTATGTTATGTGGTATAGGCGTAACTTGGCTATGTCATATAGGCACTGCGTTTAGTGAATGAGCCACTTGTGTGGTCTGACACCCTATGATGACCCTCAACCACCACCATTTTGTACTGACTTAAGTGTGTTATGTTACCCTAGCCTTAATGTAGGATGGGTTTGCATATGCCTGCTTCTCTTCTGTCCTGAAATCTTGCTGTCTTTTAGTAGAATAGTCTTGCTAAGAATAGAAGGTATGGGATGTTGAGGTGCAGTGTTGTGGGTGGTGGTGCACAGATGTGCTCAATGTTGTATACTGAGGGATAAAGTCTATAGTGTTATTTGGGTTATGTGAATTATGTGTTGAACTATTGCCTTTGACATGGCTTCATGTCATTCTGATTTCTGACTTTACCTTGCTTTATGGCAGTGCTGACTATTGCCTTTGACATGGTTTCATGTCATCCTTGCTTTTCTGATTCCATATTGCTTTGGGTCTTTGTGTGCATGGCTTAACTAACTCCATTTTCATGACTGTCACTATTTTCTGTGCCTGCACAAAGCTGCAAAGGTGGGGAGGGCATGTTTTGCTCTTCTCCTGTTTTTCGCACTTTACTGACTAGAGAGAACTGGTTCTTATCAGAAGAATGTACATGGTCTGTCTCAGAGCCATAGCATAGGCCTGATCAACCGATGCAGTGGCCTTGGAGCAAGCTGGTACGGGCTCTCATGAGAATGAGGGGACGAGGCTTGCTAGAAGCTTTGTTGTGTTTGAATTTGTATTAAAAAGGGGAGCCTACACTGCCCTGGTGGAAGTTCACGCAGTGGAGCAGACGTGTTGTCACGGAAGAGTGGAGGCTGGTGTCACCTCTGAGCTTTCGCCCGGTTCAAGCAATGGACTCCCCTTGAGCAAAGTGGGGTGAAATGATGAAGCAGTAGGTGAGGTGACTCTGCTACTAACTGTCTCTTGATTCTTTACTGATTTTTTCCTTTCCTTCTTATTTTATGATTCTTATATTCATACATATATATTTCTACATATATATTTGCTTTGATTGTGTATTTCAATCGGTTATTTGATATGTGAGAGTCTGCCATGATAGGTACATTTGGCTTACCGTGTGATGCTATTTACTAATAAATATATCCCCGATATACCAATTCATCTTTCCCTTGTAGCAGGAGGTGTGGACTCTTCTTGGCCAAGTATTCTGTTGTAGAAGGATGGGTGAATTCCCTTATAGCAGGTAATTGTGTTATAGGAAGTTGTTCTACTCCTGGCAAGTGATGTGCAAAGTATATTGTTTTCTTACCTTGCCTTTGGGGGAGTGTTGAAAGTTTGTCCACCTTAGGAAGTGCTGTGTATATGTTATTTCCATAAGTTTGAAACTGATATTCTCTCCCTGGTAAAGTGATGGTACATACCTTGGTCCAGGGGAGATCTGAGACCTTTCATTCCATTTTGGCGTAGTTGGCAGGATGTGAACGTTGATTAAAAGGGGAAGAAATATGTTTTCTAGAAATTGAAAGCAGACTCTTAGAAATCAATTGATTTATTTGCATGGGGGTATCCCATATGATGTGCTGGCTCGTGAAGTGAGCTAATTGTGCTGAGTTAAAATTTGTGCTTGTGTGTTTAAGTGTGTTTTATAAAAAGTGCTTATAAATAGCTTGCTACGTTAGGCAGAAAGGGCTGGATCCCTTTCAAGAGTTTGTTAAGGAATGCATATAAAATGTTTTCAGTTGCAAAGTGAATGTAAAATGTCAGAGCATAACCTTGAAATGTGGGACTCCTCCGAGATTACAGACTCCGGAGTTGCGATGAAGGGTGTTAATCAGCAGGAGATTAATGACATTTTATACAGAGTCACCGGTGTTATTTTAAATGTGTTGGTTAATATGCATCAAAAATGTGAGCATTTGCAAAAAGAACGCACTGAGTTGAAAACAGAGCTAGTTGATGCCCAGTTTGAAAATATATCTTTGAAGACAGAATTAAACATGTACCAGGCTCTGAAGCTGTTTACTTTGACCAGCCAGAATGATTCAGATGTGATAAATGTAACAGAGAATGCAGTCAGACTACAAGCTACACAGACGGTTTTAATTAATTCTTCTGAGGAGGTTTTTCAGCCAGAAAGGAATGTGCAGGGAGGTAACCAGACCAGTGTTTTAGACTTAACGATCACCGGTTGTGGATATAAATCAGACATGACAGTGAACAATATATTTTGCTTCAAAAGAGAAATACAACAATAGGATTTTGAATGTTAACAACAGCAGATTGTGTACAATAATTCTGATATGTGTTTAATTCAGAAATATGAAAATGTATTTTGTGAGTTAATTCAAGAGCAATGTGACCTTTTTAGTTACAGGGAAGTGCAGGGTAAGAAGAGGTCACTTTTAAATTCAGATGCTGGACAAATGCAGATGATTCTGTGCTTTTGCGCACTAAAAGATATTGGACAGAACAGAGTTAGAGAAAATGTGATTTGCCTATGGGAGATTGCCATGGTTAATAAATGGCCTATATAGACAGAAAAGCAGTTTGCGCAGGACTTGATAGAGGTAGGTTTGGTGACCCCAATCACGAATGCTTGAAATGACTTTGTGTAGCCTGTGTGCAAATGTGATAATTCTTGGCACATGACAGTTGATTATTGCGAATTGGACAAACATATACCTTCTTTGACTTATGCTGTCCCAGATATTGTTACTGAAGTAGCATGGGACTTGGTATGTGACTTTTGATATTGCCAATGTTTTTTTCTTTTTGATACCAATAACCCCTGAATGTCAAGAGCAGTTTAGTTTTTTTTTCCTCATGAGGTGGTAGACTAATAACAGTTAAGAATTTGCTTGAATTAGTTAGACAGAATGGTGGAGCATTTTCAGATTAAAGAATGTGAAGTCTTGCTGGAGGTCAGGAGAGGTTAAAGCTGTTTTTCCTCTCAGACATGTAAAGAGCTGTTCTGGGAGTGGGTGCACGTAGAAATCTGGTGCAGGAGGAGAAATTAAATACACAATCTGTATTTTAGTCATGAAGTGCTTGCGTCTTTGAGTGGATGTTTGGGAGGCTTGCAGTGAGATCATCCAGCAACGCTGAGAAGAGTGCAGGCTTTCTGTGAAGACTGAGGAGGAATTCATATGGGAGGGGTCATCCCAGCTCCTCGCCCCAGTAGACAGAGACAGCTTCTTGGACATAGATGTTTGGGAGGCTTGCAAAGTCGCAGGTTTCCTTTCCCCCCTATGAGGAGAGTCGCAGAGCAGACGAAAGTTGGCAGGAGTGCATGGCACATCGGCCTTGGAGGAGGTAAGGTGAGAGCTAGAGGCAGCAGAGAAGTCTCTGCTTGTTATGTTTGGCAAGGGGCCAGTTGGTGTCTGCAGAGATTTTGTGAAGGGGGGCAGCACCTGTGAGGGGTGCAGTGAGAGAAGGAGACTGCCCCAGCCCTTCTTGCTGTGTAAAGAAAAAGAGAGATTTTACCAAGACTTCAGAGGCTAAAGCGTTGGTAGAATTCTTTGATAATTCCCCAGAGCTAGAGGAGAGCTATGTAGACAGAAATGAAAATATTGTACTTTCAGAAATGCAAGACGGAAAAAGTGTGCTTTAGAAAAATGTTTTTTGTAAGAAGAGTGATGTTGTTTCTTTTTCAGATTCGCCCAGTCCCCCCGTGTGAGTGGGACTCCCTTACCCCGTGTGAGTGGGACTCCCTTCCCCCGTGTGAGTTGGTTCCCCTCCCCTTCCCCCCCAAGCCTGGAGTGATCGCCAGACCAGACGATGGCGGCTGATGTCATGTGGCTGATGGAGGCTGATGTCCTGTGGCTGTCCGGACGAGGTGGGGTCCTCCTTTGTCAAGGAGATACAGATGAAGATTGATGCCACAGAGCTGTGTCCTACACAGATGGACTGCTTCTTTCCAAGCGAAGAGGGATCAGCAGAGTGTGCTGCAATTGGAACTGTTTCCTTCATGTGAGGCCGACTTTACATGCATGAAGGCTGTGTGTCTTTCACACAGGGCAACTGCTTGTGTAGAAGTGACAAAAAAAAACGAGGGAACTACAGGATGTGCTTTGCCAGCAATGAAGTCACTTCCGGCGCTACAGGACGTGCGTAGAGCTTGTGCAAGTCTTCCTGTGAGTTTTGGTACCTGCGTAAAGAGGCCGGCCCGGAGCACATTGAAGTGTTTGCAATCGAGAAACCTGCCATTGTGACCTGCTGTGTGATCGGGGCTGTTGCTATTGCCCTCCTCCCTTACCGGAGGTTTTGCTGGTGCTCCCTCGCTGGGCTCTGACTTCCCGCTGCCGCCATCACATCCTCCGGCCCGGAGGCGGAGAAAACTACATCCCCCAAGTGCCCCGGCGCCCCACGACGAGACCTACGCGCCCGGTGGCGCATAAAAGATCCTTGCTCCCTCGGTGGAGCGGGAAGTGTTTGCAATCGAGAAACCTGCCATTGTGACCTGCTGTGTGATCGGGGCTGTTGCTATTGCCCTCCTCCCTTACCGGAGGTTTTGCTGGTGCTCCCTCGCTGGGCTCTGACTTCCCGCTGCTGCCATCACATCCTGCGGCCCGGAGGCGGTGAAAACTACATCCCCCAAGTGCCCCGGCGCCCCACGACGAGACCTACGCGCCCGGAGGCGCATAAAAGATCCTTGCTTCCTCCGCGTCGCGGGACGCGCGCGGGCGGGCGCCGGGCTAAGCCCGGGCAAAGGGCGGGCCCTCTAAGGCCCTCTGAGACCGATTGAGGCCGGGCAGGGCTTGGTTATGTACGCCCGGTAAGCGTTATTCTGCCTACCTTATTGAGGGATATTATCGTACCTATGGCCCAGAGCCCTGACAAAGTGAGTGGGGAAAAGCCGGGGGGTTTGCCTTATGGCCCTCTGGATATGTATTTCAGGAAGGTCGCCAGGGAGGAAAAGAGGGACCTTTCTTTGGATGAGCGTAGGACTGAGCGCCGTCGCTCCGTTGAAAATATGAAGCGTAGGACTGTAGAAGTCAGTATTATTGAGGAACCCTTGGGCGCTGTTGGTAATAGCAGGGTTAGTGATGCTACTTTCTCTCAGGACAGTGTGCCCTTGCTATTACCTGATTGTTCTCCTGTAAACTGTGCCCCCGAAGTATATGATATTAGTGATACTGCCCTCTCTAATGCTATAATTAGCCCTATGGTACCTAAACAACTGTTGCCTACTCGTGGTAAATTAATAGTGAAAAAGCATAAGAAATTGGATAAGGGTAAATTTTATGGCCCGCCCCCGAGGAAAATAAGACGTAAGGAGCGGCTGGGCCAGGCTAAATCAACAAAATTCAACCATTATGATTTTGGGCGCCATACTACAGCTACAAATAGTGCTGTTACAAAGCTGGCGGTTGGACCAGTCAATAGACCAAATCTGAGTCCATTCCATCCTTTTGCGGACTCTGATTTGGCCGTGACCGACTCTGAAATCCACCTGACCTCCGAGGTTCTAGCAGAGCCGGACGCTTCATCTACATCACTGTGTACCAAATTGGGAGAGCTGTTTAGCACCCTTATTTTACCTATTACCAATAGTTTGAAGAAATTGGAGCAGAGGTTGGAGGGCATAGAGTCTATCCTGAGTAAAATGACCAGTCCGGAAAGGGTCCAAGCACATAGGAACACTACTCATGCTAGGACCCCCCCCACCAACGCTCCCAAGGAACTCCCCCAAGCTGGTATAAATCCCTTACAGAACTTAAACCAGCCGTTGCCTGATTTACATAGACAGGGGCCCCCTATGATAGGGAAACATCCAATCAGTAAGTCTATTACTGAGCCAGTGGAAGGGAACGCTATGGCTGCTAAGGAGTCTATGAGGCAGGAGCAGGGAAGTTCTAGCCATTATGGTAGTATGGGGAATCACGGGCCACAAGTAGATTTACCCCCTGAAGCGGTGCCTCTGGTGGTGGTCTTAACAGGGGTTCCCGTGTTAGCGGAAAATAAGAGAGAAGGTTTTTACCAGCTGAAAAACAAAATTGTACACTGGCTAAGTACACATAGACCAATAAACAATAATCTTAATGGGGAGATATTACACGTTAGGCGCCTTCCCTGGATAGGTGGTAGATGTAAAGATGTTGAGGGAGATATCGTCCTGATCAATTTTAGAGACCCGGGTGTGGTTGACTACATAATAAATTGGCCCCCGGGAGTGAGTGACAGTTGTATCAGCCCTCGAGCTTTAACTTATTTTTACCCGAGATCCCTGGTTTTCCCTCCATCCCACCATATGAATAAGGGTAAAGCAAAATTAAGTATTCCGACAATACCCTATGGCAGGAATATGTTATCTGACCCCCAGGGTTGGAACGTGATCCCTCCTAGATTTACTAGGCATAATAATCAGCGAAAGGAGTACTTGAGGCCTTTTACACCCCTGGAGACAATGAACAGGTTCGATGTGTTCTCGGGTATGGATGATTGTGATTGATGTTTAAGGATTGGGAAGGAATGGGGGGATAGCTCTAGTGCATCCAGGCTAATGGGAAAAGGGCTGGTGACTCATGGTAAGGCTAAAGAATTGCCTAATGGGATTATGGCCCCTGCGGATCCTTCAGGTCTGGATTGTGCATCTTCGGTCCGTATGGACGGAGGGGGTTATTCCCTAATCCCTACAGTGTACTTCCAAATTCCCAATGCCCTGGAACCACGAGAAGTGGGTGGTAGCAAAGAAGTCCCCATCACCCTGCCCTCCAACAATAAAAAGATCATACATTTAGTTTCTTGGAACATAGCAGGTCTGAGGAAAAAGTTGGCCCTCCCAGAATGGCACAACTTTATTGAAAAATATGACGTATGCATGTTCCAGGAAACATGGAGTTTATCCCCCGTTTTTAAATCGGGGTATGTAACCTTTTGGCTACCCGCTCACCGCGGTGGTAAGGGCAGACCAGCCGGGGGATTACATGTATGGATAAAAGTAGAATTAAATTGGAAGGTTTCTGCTCATGATCTGGAAAGTGAGGACATCCAACATCTAACAATCGTAGGCCAGACAAAAGACAGCCGAGTGGAATTATTTAATGTTTATGATAGAGGGATCCAGGGAGATAAAACGTCAAAAACCTTTATGCTCTTAGAGCAGGCCTTAGGTAACTGCCCCCCATCATCTAAATTCCTTGTGGGTGGGGATTTCAATTGTACATTTGAACCCCTAAGCAGGGATGACCTTCTGGGCACAGCGGAGGAGGATGCAAATTGGTCTATCCCTACCTTGTCACTACCTCCAATCAGGAAATGGACAACTAAGGCTCTGCAGATTAACGCTCTTACTGTTGATTTCAAATTAAGAGCATTGAATGGTAGATCATCCTCTGATCGGGATGGGGCCATGACGTTTAATAGACTTAATGGCCCGTCCCGAATTGATTACATTTTACTGGACATCACTATGTGGTGTGACTTAGTGGATATGGAGGTGGTTCCTTCGCAGGACAGTGATCATAACCCACTGAGTCTGAAGTTAGGGTGGAGCAAATTAAAAAGTAGTATTGAGCAAACCCATCCGAGGCAAACAAACGAGGTGGTCCCATATAATGGAAATCGGAGGCTGAAATGGGAGAAGATTAGCTCCGACCCAGAGAAACTGGTTAATATCAGGGCTCATATTGAAGACCTGACTTGTGAATTGATGGGATTAGACCCAGAAACAGGGGATGGTCATGAGTCGCTTCTTCCTCAGATTTATAAAAAGGCTATCGAGGAAGTGGGCAACTATTTTTTAATCTCGAGCTCGAAAAAAATAACCCCCAAACCTAGTAACCCTTGGTACTCTGTAAAGTGCCGGGCTAAAAGACGTGAGTTAACTGTAGCCCTGCGCAAAAAGAATCAACCCCTAATTAGAGTTGCAAGGAAGGAATATGCAAAAGAACAAATACGAGCAAAAAAAGACTGGGAAGAACAGTATTGGCAGGATCTCAAAAGTGCCTCCGAAAGGAAAAATGCCTCATTGTTTTGGGATCTGATCAACAAGGCTAGACAGGGTAACCAACCTGTACTTGTGAATCATATTACCAGCCAACAATGGTATTCCCATTTTTCAAATATATATGGCGGATTGGAGGTAACCAGATCCTCCCCTTCTGATCCAGCCAGACGGGCTTTTTCCATTATGGCGCCAGTGGAACCGTTCTTGACTTTGGAAGTAGTATTGGCTATAAAACACCTGACCCCGAGGAAGGCCGCCGGTCAAGATGGTATACCTGGGGATCTCCTTTTGGAAGATCCCACAACCTGGGCTTCAGTCATTGCATTGATAATGAATTTAATTTCCAGGGGGCACCCCATCCCAGACTCGTGGAGGGGTGCTGAGGTGATCACAGTATACAAAAAAGGTGATAGAGATGACCCTGCTAACTACAGACCGATCAGTCTAATTGACGTGATCCAGAAAGTGGTTGGCAGGGTCATCGTCTTGAGGGTAGGCGCATGGATGGAGGAGGAACAGGTGCTCTCCCATTTCCAGGACGGGTTCCGGAAAAAAGTGGGCACGATGGACCAGGTCTTCCGCCTCCTTGCGATCTATCGGAAGTCGGTGACAATTAATCGAGGTAGCCTTTATCTGGCTTTCATAGACCTCAGGATGGCGTTCGACCTGGTCCCTCGAGCAAGGTTGTGGGAAACCCTGGAGAAGATGGGCTTCCCGGTCTCATTGTTGGATTTCATTGTGAGACTCCACGAGGGTAAATATGCGAGGATCAGATGGGGCACTCAGGGACAACTGACGGAGAGGGTGCCCGTGAGGAGAGGAGTTCGCCAGGGATGTTTTATGGCGCCGACTCTATTTTCCCTATTTGTGAATGGTGTGGTGGATTATCTGAGGGAAGAGCCGGCGGATGCACCATCCCTGGCCGGGGAAAAAACCCCTACTCTTCTCTTCGCGGATGACTGGACCCGTTTTTTACCTCCTTAGAGGAGATTACTTTATGTCACCCTGTTCAGCTGTCTTGGACAGATCATATGCTGGTGAAAGCAGTTCTCCCTGTGGCAGATCCTCTTTTCGTGGCACTGAATAAAACATCTTTGTCCCGCCAGTGGTGTAAATTAAAACTTGAAGATTTCTACCTTTTATTAGGAAAAACACCCCTACCCCTCTTCTCTGATGTGGACGGTGGGTATGATGCATTCTGCACTTGGATTGGCACGGCCTTGGACTCTCTTATCCCCTGTGTACGTTCCAAGTGCAGGACCAAGGCTCATAGCCCGTGGTATGATGAGACACTGGCGTCTCTCAAGAGAGAGTGTAGGCAAGCGGAAAGGCGATGGAGGAAAGCCTATGATCCCGCGCTTAAGATCTGCTACCTCACTATATCCAAGGCATATCACAGAGCGGTGTGTCGTACACGTGCCGCTTTCTATGCGCAGGAGTTCCGGAACAGCCCGAACCCCTCCAAATTAATCTTCAAGGTCCTAAAGGACCTCATAACTAAGAGGACCTCTGCGGCTGAAATTTGCACAGACTCTCATTGCGAGCGCCTGGCCTTGTTCTTTGTTCAGAAGGTGCAAGCTATTTACCACACCTTCCCTACTGCCGTGCACTGCTCGAATCCAGTTGATTGTCCTGAGTTCAAGGATAGGATCCTGGATTGTCTGGCCCCCCTTTCGGAGGAGGGTTTTGATCTCTTGAGCCAAAAAATTAAATCTGGCTCCCCGGCAGACCCCCTCAAACCGGCCCTATTTAAAAACATGCAGGATACATGTCGTGCTCCCTTGCTTTCCCTTATCAATATGTCTCTGGGTTCAGGGACCGTACCTACCAAGTGGAAGCAAGCGGTAGTCACTCCCATCCTGAAAAAGCCTACCCTCGACCCTACTAAACCTGAGAACTATCGCCCCATCTCCTTGCTGCCGTGGGCTGCTAAAGTCATCGAAACCCACGTGAATGGGATCCTGGCGGACCACCTTGATAAAGCTAACATCTTGGACCCCACGCAAAATGGTTTCCGTAAAGCCCACAGCACGGAGACTGCCCTGCTATATATGGCTGAACACCTGCGCTCCGTGCTGGACACCGGACAAACAGCAGCACTCCTCTTGTTAGACCTGAGTGCCGCCTTTGATACGGTGTCCCATGACATCCTGTTGCGGCGGTTAGAGGAAGCTGGGGTTAGGGGGTTGGCATTAGGCTGGTTCCGCTCCTTTCTTTCCACCAGATCCTTTCAGGTTGCGATACCACCCGGTAAGTCCACCTCTCACCCGCTCACGTTGGGGGTTCCTCAGGGTTCATCTCTGAGCCCCGCTCTTTTTAATCTTTACGTGAGGCCGCTGGCTGCTGTAGTCAAAAGCTGGGGCTTGACAATGGTTTCCTATGCGGATGACACGCAGCTGGCGGTCACACTAAGTGGGGACTCAGCTATGGACGCCCTCAACTTCTGTGAGGGGTTGCGCTCGGTGGCCAATTGGATGAATCAGAACTGTCTCCAATTGAACACAAAGAAGACAGAGGTGATGGTGTTTGGTAAGCTTCCTGGATGTTGGAATGATAGCTGGTGGCCCCCCGAGTTAGGAATGATCCCCTCTCCTGCAATGGAGTTAAAGAACCTCGGGGTTTGGCTGGACCCTTCACTAAGTTTCACCTGCCATACTAAGAAGGTGGCTGCCTCCTGTTTCGGCATTATTAGGAGCATTAGGCCGGTGCTCAAATTTTTTGATGCCAGTACTAGACAGCTGGTGGTCCAGGCCTCGGTATTATCTAGGATAGACTATGCCAGTGCTCTGCTTGCAGGCACGAACAAGGCTGAACTTTTGCGGCTACAACGAGTGCAGAATGCCGCCGCAAGAGCAATATTTGGGTTGCCCAAATGTCGCTCAGTGTCCGGAGTACTGCATACTCTCCACTGGCTGCCTGTTGCGCGGCGTATTGAGTTTAAGGTGCTTTGCCTGGCCTTTAAAATCCTGAAAGGCTTGGCTCCACCTATTCTCACGAATCTTCTTACTCCGTACATCCCTTCTCGCTCTTTGAGATCGTAGGGCCAGAACTTAGCTGTTGTTCCCCGTTTTCTGTTGAACAGGACGGGTGGCCGCTCCTTTCGAGTAGTAGCCGCCAAGCTCTGGAACGCTCTCCCTTACGACATCCGTGCTGTGGAAGATTTAACCAGGTTCAGAGGTGTCATCAAAACGTTTCTTTTTAACAAAATTAACTAACCCTGCTGCATCCTGTGTTGTTGTGTTCACCTTTCCTGGCGCCAGGACGCCCCTTGGCTGGGGCAGCTGTGCGCGGTACAAAAATCAGTAACATAACATAACATAACATGACACCATCTTGATCTCGAAAACCCCAGCAGGGCTCCAAAAGCTTTTGAATCGCTTTAGTGAGTTCTGTAAGGATAGGGGTCTCACAATCAATACCTCCAAAACTAAGCTAATGGCCCTCGCGCCACCCAAAAGATTTAAGAACTCCCTCATGTTAAATGGTGAACTCTTGGAGATGGTGGATAGTTTTGATTATTTGGGGGTTAGGGTGAATAGCCGGATGACCTGGAAAGACCATCTGGCTAAAATGCTATTAAACTTCAAAAGAGTAGCTGGGGCGGTTTTGCGAGAACATAGGGCGTCTATGAGCAAACCAGTGGCACCTATCCTCGCAATTTATGAAGGACAGGTTTTGCCATCTGCACTCTATGGCTCTGAATTATGGGGGTTTGAGAACATCCCGGAGATAACCACTTCAGAAAACAAGTTCCTGAGGGATCTTGTAGCATTACCAGTCTCCACTCCATTAATCCCTTTACGTCTAGATATGGGCAGGCGCCCCCTTAAAGAATTAGTGCGCCTTCGCCCTTTACTTTTCTGGGTGCGACTGAGAAGAACTGAAGAGCTCCAAAACTATGCAGCCGCTCTAGATGATCTTATCCTACTCGATAGAGGTAATAGGATTAAGTGGCTGTGTAACCTGAGACAGATGGTTGGCTTTTTGGGTTTGAGTGATCTATGGAGGAGTCAAACCCCTCCACCCAAGCTAGTTATTAAGAAGCTGTATTGGGATTGGGTGCAGCGGGAGACCTCTAGTAGAGGTACAGGGGGTGCTCTTACTGAGCGATTCCTAGAGTTCAAATGGTCTAGGGTATTTGAACCACTTCTTGATTTTATTGAGAAACCCTTGGATAGATCACTGTATTTAAAAGTTAGGTTTGGGATCCTCCCAGTAAATGCATTCACCTCTGGGTGGAACAACCTATGTGGCTCTTCTAAGGCTTGTCCGTGCTGTGCAGCACCTTTAGAATCTGTAGCACACCTTATGTTTGCTTGTCCAGCATAGAGGGTGCCGAGGAGGATTTGGTTAAAACCCTTATGTAAACAATTGGGCCTCAGATGCCATGTAATGGCGCTGCGGGTCCTTTGTACTGATACGTCTTCCACCTTGATGGTATGTGGCGTAGCCAAATTCATTGGAAGAGCATGGTTGATACGAATAAGGAGACTTAAGTCCCAACTTACCCAACAGGATAGAGGGCTCTTAACAATATAGCCCTTTGGGCTAGATTTGATACTATTGGCACTAGACAAATCGGAAAGTGGGTAGTATGATCTTACCACATATCAAGCATATTTGTCTTTATTATAGTTTTTGTATTATGATATTATATATTCGATTTTATTATTGTAAATGAAATGTATTGACGAGTTTCTTTACTCTTTTAAATGTGTTGTAACAGTCAGGATCTCGACATGATTTAATTGTATTTTAACTGTGTATTTATGTGCTTTTATGATGTTTTATTCATCGAATAAAGAAATACTGACTGACTGGCTTTGCCAGAACTGTTAACTGTTTATCAACGTCAAGTTCAGATGCGATGGGAGAAGGCTGTGTGTTTTTTCACACAGGACTGTGTTTGTTTTTAGGGATGGAGACCAATAGAGACGCTTTGCTGCAATTAGAGTAGATATTTTCTGAGCTAGAGATTGAAGAAGACAAAAAAACTGTTGCTGTTGCTACAATATATGAGTTTGGCAGTAGAGTTTTCAGTTTAACCATTAGAGGCATTAGGAGCATTCAAAAGCTTGATTCATTTATTTTGTGTATCCATTCAACATATATCCAGATATCTGTGTGCTATTTCTAGATGCACCTGATTTATTGGTTTTACATGTATTTAGGGAATGCAGTCTTTATTTGCTCCAAAGTGATTATCATGTACTTTTGATGAGTTTTTCAGTTTTGCAATGTAGTATTTCGAACATAGTTGCTTTTTAGTCATGATTTGTTTTGAATTATATATTTTTGGGTAGCCACTTCAACACATGAGTTGCTGTTTCAACATGTGCTTTTAAGTAGTTGTGTCTTTCAATTTAGAAATGTAGTTTTAAATGGTTTTGCTTTCCATTGAGTCGTGCAGTGCTTCAATGATTGTTTTGTTTTTCATTTATGATGTGCAGTTTCTATTTGCTTTGCAATAATTCAATTTTGCAGTTAAGAGATGCAGTGCTTCATTCATAGTTGTGCCTTTAGTTAAGAGATTTTGTTTTTGACACATGTGAATGGTGATGATCGAGGGTCATGGGGTGCAATGTAGTGAATGAGCCACTTTTGTGGTCTGACACCCTATGATGACCCTCAACCACCACCATTTTGTAGTGACTTAAGTGTGTTATGTTACCCTAGCCTTAATGTAGGATGGGTTTGCATATGCCTGCTTCTCTTCTGTCCTGTAATCTTGCTGTCTTTCAGTAGAATAGTCTTGCTAAGAATAGAAGGTATGGGATGTTGAGGTGCAGTGTTGTGGGTGGTGGTGCACACATGTGCTCAATGTATACTGAGCGATAAAGTCTATAGTGTTATTTGGGTTATGTGAATTATGTGTTGAACTATTGCCTTTGACATGGCTTCATGTCATTCTGATTTCTGACTTTACCTTGCTTTATGGCAGTGCTGACTATTGCCTTTGACATGGTTTCATGTCGTCCTTGCTTTTCTGATTCCATCTTGCTTTGGGCCTTTGTGTGCATGGCTTAACTAACTCCATTTTCATGACTGAAGCTATTTTCTGTGCCTGCACGAAGCTGCAAAGGTGGGGAGGGCATGTTTTGCTCTTCTCCTGTTTTTCGCACTTTACTGACTAGAGAGAACTGGTTCTTATCAGAGGAATGTACATGGTCTGTCTCGGAGCCATAGCAAAGGCCTGATCAACCGATGCAGTGGCCTTGGAGCAGGCTGGTACGGGCTCTAATGAGAACGAGGGGGCGAGGCTTGCTAGAAGCTCCGTTGTGTTTGAATTTGTATTAAAAAAGGGAGCCTACACCGGCCTGGTGGAAGTTCACGCCGTGGAGCAGACGTGTTGTCACGGAAGAGTGGAGGCTGGTGTCACCTCTGAGCTTTCGCCCGGTTCAAGCAATGGACTCCCCTTGAGCAAAGTGGGGTGAAATGATGAAGCAGTAGGTGAGATGTCTCTGCTACTAACTGTCTCTTGATACTTTACTGATTCTTTCCTTTCCTTCTTATTTTCTGATTCTTATATCCATACATATATATTTCTACATACATATTTGCTTTGATTGTGTATTTCAATCGGTTATTTGATATGTGGGAGTCTACCATGATAGTTACATTTGGCTTACCGTGTGGTGCTATTTACTGATAAATATATCCCAGATATACCAATTTGTCTTTTCCTTGTAGCAGGAGGTGTGGACTCTTCTTGGCCAAGTATTCTGTTGTAGAAGGATGGGTGAATTCCCCACTAGCAGGTAATTGTGTTATAGGAAGTTGTTCTACTCCTGGCAAGTGATGTGCAAAGTATATTGTTTTCTTACCTTGCCTTTGGGGAAGTGTTGAAAGTTTGCCCACCTTAGGAAGTGCTGTGTATATGTTATATTCCATAAGTTTGGAACTGATATTCTCTCCCTGGGAAAGTGACAGTACATACCTTGGTCCAGGGGAGATCTGAGACCTTTCATTACACTGCGTTGGCGGGTTGGGAATCACACTGGTCCCTCAGCAGGGCTGCCGTGCATGAACTTATAATCAAAAGGGGAAGAAGAGCTAATTATTTAAAGAGATCCTGTTCCTATTCTCCTATATGTGTACATCTGATTCACGGAAGGGAGTCAGTTCCTCTATTGTGGCAGAAGTACTAAAGGTCACTGTCTGCCTACTGTTTTAAGTCGCAGGGGGGTCTATTTTTCAGATCGTAGTGACCTCACACACCTGTTGGGGTGTCATGCTTCATCATAGGGCGCTCCTCGTCAAACCGGCGCTGCAATGTCCAACGGGCCTGGTGGCATCTTTAGCGGAGTTCTTTTGATCTGAGATCGCCGTATGTGAAGAGTGTGTGCGTATAAAAAGTGAGTGAATCTTATTGTGTATTTAGGTGACAAAGTGATTTAAAATAGGCGCCAGCCCTATGAATATTTTAGTTCGAGGAATAGGACTGGGACTAAGTAAAAGCAGTGGGGCTACCACAAGGACTTAAGGTACCTAGGTAGCTATTAGGTGTATGTGGTCAACATGTTTCGTGTCATTGAGGCATCAAAATCGAGCGACACTTCTTCAGGACCAAAAATAAATATAAAAGTGAAGGGACCCCAGTGGTGGTGGACCAACTGCTGACTCCCCTAATCCTATCCTATAAGGCAGAGGTCTCCATGAAGAAAAGATAGGCGAGCTGGAGATCTCCAGCCATTGGTTTGTGAATTGCATTTTTTAGTAAGTGAAGTAATACTACTTCACATGCTTCAAAATGCTTTTTGTGAATCGGCCCTAAATAAATAAATATGCTTTGTCTTGCTTTCTTTCAGTCTGATAGAAATGACAGCAGTATAATTCGATCTACAGACATTAAGGGGTCCATTAGGATGTGGGGCGGTGGCATCACCGCGGTGCTGGCGGTGCGGGAAAATGCTTTTTTCCACCCGCGAGCAGCGGTTCTCATGTCCGCCATATTAGTATGGCCAAACATAGCCCATTTCCCGACCGCCGCGGTGCGACGTGCACTGTCATCAAAGTGCGTCCGCCACCGCGGTGGTGGGTGCCAATGGAGACTCTCCTCCGTGCAGAATGACGTCTGCCCCGCTCCACAAATTAGGATGCCCCAAACAAGCAGACGTACCGCTGCGGAGATACCACCCAACCAGAGACGGCGGAAGCTCGACAGCGGAGCGCGAAACCAGAGTCCCGGTCAACACCACCCAGTCACGACCACCATGGACCCAGCTCTACACATCTTTCCAGTGCTGTACCTGCTACATCACCAGAAACTCATGGACCGCTGCGGACGCCACCGCAGGTATGCAATAACACAAACACAACAAACAACACATGGGCTGACACAGGGTCCAAATCCACATCAGGCACCCTGGTGGGGACAGGGACACATCCACAAGGGCACCCGCACATCACCCACATGCCACAAAGCCACCCCTCTGCATCATGGACACACATGTAGCGCGACCATGCAGTAATGTCCCGGTAATGTCACCGCAGCGGTAAACACAAGGGAATACATGCGCACAATGCAGAAGGCAGGGCCAGCGCCAGGCATGGGCAGGGCACAAAGACCACAGGGCCACACCCACTCCTACCACACACCAGCACACCCCATTAAGGCATATGCCATGTGCCCCTCCTGTGCACACCATGCACAACAACAAGCCAGGTCAATACCCATCCTGCACCACACAACAAACAACCAGGGAGACAGACACTGCAGGAGTGGCTACACAGGAACACAAGTCACAGTAGCACAGGGCCAGGGAAACACACACACCACCACAACACCACACTCAGGGAAACTAAAATGAGGATAAGCACGAAATGAACACATACAAGGAACTAACATCCAAATGGACACACAGCCTGCATAGTCACACATACATACCACAGACTGACACACAGTCACATACACACCCCACATGCCAACATCAATGGAGCACAACAAATAAGAAAACCAAAGTGGGCTGCACACAAATGGAAGGCCATGGAGACACATGCAAGACAAGGAACAGAGAACAACACCCTCAGACCATCAAAACACACATGGCTGGTACAGCCAGTGAGGACAAACCACAGACATCACAGTGCAACAACACAGGGAGACAGCAAGCCAAACTATGTAGAGGCACAAGGATGAAAGGAATGCCCTGAAGTCAAACTGTGAACAGCCACACATATGTATACAGCTACTTCACAGGAGTATGCCAGCAGCACTACACACAGGGCCCTTTGACACACCCCATGACTGACAAACACCAGTAGGATTCTTCACATATACCCCCTCACACCAGCAGCACACAACACCAGTGTCAAACACACTGAAGGCTGGCAATACTTGCCAGGCAACACACACACAAAAAATCACACACTCTGGGGGTAGCCACAAACATCACACACACACAGGGATGCCACAACAAATGTCTGCACAAAAACAACACACAAACACATAACCCAACCTAAACACACACAGAACCACAACAAGACCACACATGCCCTGTGCAGCTAAACTGTGGAAAGGCAATGGGAGCACGGACACAACAGGAGGGCACAACATCATCACTCAGGAACAATGCACAGACAAGATACCACAACACACACAAGAAGTGCACCATCAAAGAACAACACAGCCACATCAAACAAACAACAGATGCACAGGCAAAAAAATTACATAGCAAATACAGCAGGACATCAGGGGATGCACACCTGGCTATGACAAGGCAACAGACACACACAGCACTGCATGCACAACAAGCAGTGTGTGCACACCAAGCATACCAGCCACACACAGACATCAGTCACAGAACAGCAACCCACTCAACACCATATAGCACAGCTCAAAGACAACAGCACACCCAGGAAGTGAAGCAATAACACACATACATCCAACACAACACCAACAGATGCACAAGTCTGGGACACAAAGGTGGAAACAACTTGACCAGAGGACTGGCCAGCACACAGAGTTGGACTGCAAAGGAGCAACCATGACTGCTAAACAGAACCAGCACATCACAAACAACACATTGTAGAAATGCCCTGAGTGACACATTGACCCAGGACAAAGAACTGCACCACCAAGCACAGTGTCACAAATGAAGTGATGGGGAGGCACACACACATGGAAACCAAGGGGACAGCTGACACCAAAGTGAAGTGTACTGCATGTCAGTAGGGGACATGGCAGGAGTATACCATACACAAAGAGAGGGAGTGCAGAACCACAATGGGTAGGCATCTGAAGCACAGATAGGGGATGGTATGACAACACACACAACATGCCACACTGGAGGCAAGAAGGCACCATGTGACAGCAAAGCATGAGAAAACACAACCACAATGGCAGTGTGGAACAGCAGGTCTGCACAGTCCACAACAAACAGCCACAAGACACATGGATGTGCAACAAAATACAACACTGACTTGCCAGTCACACACACTGCATACTCACAAGTGACAAAAACAACAAGTTGGAGTCAGACAGAACTGCAAGGACCCACCAACATACTGCACAGTGCACTACATACAACTCACACATGTGCATACAACCACATCCACAAGGCTGAACAATCAAAACAACAGGCATACAACACCTGGGTGACACATGTGTGTAGTTGACAATGCAGGGTCATGCACACATCAACACTCCCCACAAACATTACCACCTTCACACTGCACACTACCTGACCATCCAAGAGCACACATGGAAAGTAAGCCATGGGACTAGGATGGCTGGCCATCACAAGATGACCACACACATACACCACTGGGCACACATAAATGTATGATGACCCTGGACAGCCTTCATGCAAAACTGTGTGCAGAAACTCATTCTGTGCCGGCAGTGCCCCCCAACCTGACATGTGTACAAGATACCCAACATTAACTAATTAAGTAAATGACAACTGCTTCACATTGTAAAATTACACCATTGCCCCCACAAGTCTCTGGGTCAGGAAGAACTGAAGACCCTGCCACCCCAGAAAACTGATTCGTAAGTGAGCCCAAACATTGACCATGTTGAAGTAGCACACAGAGCATGTGGCACAGTAAACCATATGCACACAGCAAAAGAACTTTATTCGGTTATGGACACTGACAAAATGGACAACAGGAGCAACTGTCTTTATTCACATATTGCACAGATAGGCACCCTGAGAATAGAAGAGCAAGGCACAAAATGCAGAGCATGTCCATGAGAAGCTGCACAGGTAAGGGCAAAACAGCAAGTCCAGTGGCCAGGACAGAGTGCAGAGTATGTCCATGAGAAGCTGCACAGGCAAGGGTAAAACAGCAAGTCCAGTGGCCAAGGCAAAGTGCAGAGTATGTCCATGAGAAGCTGCACAGGTAAGGGCAAAACAGCAAGTCCAGTGGCAAGGGCAAAGTGCAGAGTAGGTCCATGAGAAGCTGCACAGGTAAGGGCAAAACAGCAAGTCCAGTGGCCAGGGCAAAGTGCAGAGTATGTTCATGAGAAGCTGCACAGGTAAGGGCAAAGCAGCAAGTCCAGTGGCAAGGGTAAAGTGCAGAGTAGGTCCATGAGAAGCTGCACAGGGAATGTGTGCGACTGTACCTTTCCATGGTCAGCAACACAGTCAGGGGGTAATAATGTGCAGTACAGGCCCACCTGTGTGAGAGACAGGTGTTTGAGGGTGACTAACACTCAGACTTGGCTGTCAGGCGGACTGGGAGATGGCTGTGTCTCGGGGACTGTCGGGGCACTTGAACGGGGAGAGAGCGGTACAGCTGAGGTAGAGCTATCAGTGGTTTGGCAAGCCGGAGGGCTTCTTGGACCAGGTGGTGTAGTGGCACGTGGCGGTGGAGTCATGCAGATGGGAGACACGATGTGGCTGGGAGATTGTGAAGGGGTGCCCTTCCACTTCTTGGGGATCCTAAATGGCCTGCCTGACTTTGGATCAATGGGAAGTGGTGTGAGCAGGAACCTGAACACTCACGACCGAAGTTGTATCAGGTGCAGACGCTGGCACCCCCTCTGGTGATGTGCTGGATCCAGCGGTACGCTTTGCCTGGCTTCGCCTCTGCCCCCCTTCCCCTGTTTACTAGATGTCACCCCTACAGTGCCCTCCTTCCCCCGCTTCACTGGGCTTGGAATGGGAGTCGAGGAGGTGGGTGAATCTGCCTTGGAGCCCTTCCTAGGTGTACCCTTGGCGTGCACCACCTCCTTGGTGGGCACAGAAACTGTATGCTTCTCTTTGCAAGATGCTTTAGGGACAGGAGAGTCCTTGGATGAGGATGCCTCTGAGGCATGTGTGCCTGAGGTCTGCTGCTTTGCTTTTTGTCCCCTGGTGTCGCCTGACGGGCTTTTCTCTCTGTGCTCTGGGGTGGCTTTGGACTTCTGTGGGGATGGTGTCTGCACCCGGGGCCTCTTGGGTTGCTGCTGCTGTGTGCTTCGTGTGCCGTATCGTGACTTTGATGTATGTGGACCGTGGTCACTATCGTCAGACGTGGCCACTGCCAGGGGGGTAGACAAAGGGGCCGGAGCTGGACTGTGAGTATGTGCCTGTTGAAGGGCAGACGTCACAGTGGAGGTCAAAACCTGGACAGTCCTGTGCAGCCCACCCACGTCTGAATGCATGCCCTCCATGAAAGCAACCACCAGTGCCAATTTTTTGTCGTGGTCAATGAAGGCATTGAGGAGAGCTGTCAGGCCTACACACAGCTGGCGCAGAAGGTCAACAGACTCAGCACTGATGACAGCAGGGGGGACAGGGGCAGCGGTGCCAGGGGTGAAGAACACTCTTCCCCTCTTACTGAGGCGGACACGGGCAGCACCTGAGGAAGTGGCTGGGAGGGTGGGCACTGGCCGCTGTGTGGTGGAAGATGATGCAGAGTCCCCGCCAACATGGATGCATCACCGCTGTCATTAGATGATGTGGTGCTTTGCGTCTCAGGCTGGGATTCCTCCAGCAGACTCCTGTCCCCCTCTAAGGCATTGGTGACATCTGTGTCACTGGGCTCCTGTGCAGCTGTTGTGCTAGTTTCACCCCCACTGGTGTCCGTCTCCTGTCCCTCCGTGACCACATGAGATGCTGCATGAGAGAGAGAGATGTAGGGTCAGGTCAGGGGCAGCAACAGAACAAACATATGCAAGCAATGCATAACAAAAGATGACCAAATCTACATGTTGCACACCACCCTGTGCAATCACATCGTGCCAACTCACTGTATAGACTCAAACAGTGCGTGGAAACTGGAAATTCAGGCATGAGTGAGCCCTGTGATGACCACACAGCACAACACCCTGCTTGTGGTTCTGTTCAACCAGACACACAAGTAGCTCTGAGCACAACTAGGGACATGATGGGGGCACACTGCTTGTTGCCACTGACAGATCGGGATGGAACAGGAGGAGACAACACAGACACAGACCACAACATGACAGTCCACAATGGCCATTAGCCCATGACACCCACCATGTCACACTTTGGGGCCCAAAGACTCGTGCACATTGTTGTCAGATGTCTAGGCCTCCCCAATTTGTGTGCATGCAATGGACGCATTGATGAAGGCTGTTGGACTTGGCCCTTTTGGCAGGTTCACCCCTAAACTTTTGGCCTTTCCTGTGACCTGGTATTGGTGGTCCAGTGTAAAGTGCGTGCGCTCTCTGAGTGCATGTGGTGAGATTGGCCTGCCCTCCCATAGGAATGCATGGGGGATATGTGTGTCCATGGTAATTTCTGGTGTGAGAGGAGTGTAGGGTCGAGTTTGGTATGTGCGAACTCGTGAGAATAAATGCTGCGCAATGGTGTGCGCAGATTTATGGTGACTGGTAGAGAAGTGCCACTTCTAGAAGTTGGCATTTCTGTGTGCTGTGTGTTTGCCTGCCTGATGTGGAGTGCATGTCTGGCTTGTGATTGACAGGTACTGGATGGTGTGGGGAATTCCAGGAGCCAGGGTGAGTCAGCCCAGTGGTGAATTGAGAGATCTGCATGCAGATGGGAGGGAGGAGTTGCACCTGGGACCTGAATAGGACTGTGCCTGCCCTCCACAATGCTGGCTCCGCCCCCTGTAGTGCGTCTGAGCACCTAACCCCCACATAACAAAGGAGAGACGAGCTGAGCAAAACAAAGTGCTCCAAAGCTCCCCCAAACCAGTTCTGACTGGTATCCACCAAGCCCTGTGCTGTGACACAAAGGGATTTCCTAATATAAATATTGGGGCTGGGACCCCATGAAATTTGTTCAGTTTTCCTGTTCTGTTCCTGATCCTGACGGAGGGGGCCTGCTGCTGCTGGGGCCTAGGAGGGACCGCCATGGGGGCTGCCTCCCTGCTGGAGGGCCCTGTGTGCTGGCCCCTGGGCCCAGCTATGCCCCTTCCTCTCTATGGACTAATCTCCTTGATCTCCAGGACCTTTAAGGACTTTGTGGCTTCTAGCGCCAGTGAGCGCTTTTATTTAAATTTGACCAAGAGGTAAGGAGAGAGGAACATGTGGGCCTGGCAGCGCTGAGCTGCGTCCTCTACTGAGGGAATCCCGACGTGGGGATTCCCCTGCATCGCAGAGGGAGAGCAGGAGCCCACCCCGCGTTTTACCGATTTCAGCGGGAGCCTACCCCGCTTTATACTTCTTGTCGGGCGGGTGCCCACCCCGCTTATGGCCATGACGAAATTACAGGTGCCCACCCCGCTTATGCGTCCATCTTTGCGGGTGCCCACCCCGCATCTGTGCTGTTTGGGGTGGCGGGTGCCTACTCCCCGTTGTTTGCTTTGACGGGAGCCTACCCCGTATTGCACCGCAAAAGGAGAAAAGAAGCGGCCGCCGCAATCGCACGGTGACCCGGAAGTCAGGCAGTGTGATGCCTGGCGTTGGGCGGGCCTTCCGCCTTCCCGAGGGAAGCCCCACGTCCAAGGAAGTGCGCCTGGGAGACAGAAAATGCCCAGCGGGGCTCCCGTGAGCGGTTGGGAGCCCCGGTGTCAGAAGAAGAGGAGGCAGACGGGGAGGAGCCCACCCCGCCTATGGGAGAGCTGAGAGTGCAGCCGGATACCAGACGAAGCCTCCCCAGCGAAGTTGGGAGAAGCAGAGTGCCGGTCCCGCTCCAGAGCCCGGAGGAGTCCCACCAAAGAGCCCAGGTGAGTGGGGCTCGAGTTACAGGGTGCCTGGCAGAGGCACAGTGTCAGGGCGGCCCCGTCTGGCAGTGGGCCGCCCCCCTCGAAGAGGAGCATGATTGTTATGGAGCCCCATGTGGCTCCTACGTTGGGCATTGTTGTTTCCAGAGCCCGTGAGGCTCCAACATGGGGGTCTAGTTAATTGCAAGCCCAGTAGGGTCCCGAGGGCACAGAGGTGCCAGGGCCCCTTTAGTTTTGGCCATCCCAGCTGCCTGACAGAGGGCAGCTGCAATGTTTCGCATATTTGCTTAGAGGGTACATTTAGTGCCCAGGCCCCCATGTGATATTCTCAGCTGCCCAGCAAGTAGTGGGCAGCTGCAACGTTTAGGCTGCAGTTCTTTGGGGCATGTTTTCTGAAGTTAGGAGTGTAATGCACTCCTTTGCCCCATGTCTTCACAGCTGCCCAGAAAGTAGTGGGCAGCTGCAATGTTTAGGTCTGTGGAGATTGCGCACCCTTGACTTTCGCTGTTTTGGCAGCGCGCCCTGACTTTCGGGACATAGGGCATTTGAGCCCCTTTTGAGATGGCCAGTTGGCCAGGGGGACTGTTAGGATTATAGGGTGCCAGGCCCTAATGTGATTGTTGTGCTAGGAAATGTAATGTATGTAGTATGATTACGCACCCTGTGTTATACCTCTAAATGTGTTTTTATGATTATGAGGTTGATTTGCATATTATGGTTTATGCTAGTGAGATTATGTTCCACCCTGTGCTTTATGCCCCTAATGTGAATTATGCTTAGGAAGTTAGGGTCTAATGCGTTTAGACTTATGAGAGAATTGCATAATGTGTTTATGCTGGTGAGGTTGGCGCAGAATGTGTTTAGCGCCTAATGTGAGACTGTGCATAATGTGGTTTATGTTACAGGCTGATGCTGAGTACAATGGTTACCGGTAGTTAATGGTTGTGTTCTATGTTTATGATATGTTCTGCATTTACTAAGTTCACTTTGTGATGGTTCTGACAGTGGTCCAGTTGGCCCTGTCAGGTGTAAATAATCCCTCGTAAATACGACCTAGTGCCAGGTGGCACCATGTATATTATGTGATTAGTATTCTAATGTGTTATGAGAATACAAAGGCTATTTTTGATATAACCTTGTGTGGAGTTCCTTTTGTGGTGTGCCTGGGATGTTGTCGCTGTGTGCTTGCGAAGATGCTTTACATATGGCCTCCGAGATAAGTTTGACTGCTCGTGCCAAGCTACCAAGGGGGTTATCTTTGGTGTGTAACTCCTTGCTCTGACTAGAGTGGTGGTCTCTGCCTGGCTTTGGTGCAAGCGTTAGCCAGCCAGAGATCCCATTTCTAACAAAGGCACAGTCAGATCTGGCACGCTGCTGTTCCCTCCCATGGGATTCCCCAGACTACCCCAATGCAGAAGAAACCTGAAGACCACAACTCAGAATGCAATGGGAATGCACAGCATTCAAATCACCTCTGTAAGTACAGGTATGGCGAATGCATGACACCGGCACCCAGCCCAGCAGCCACTTACATGCCAATGCATCACACTACCAACATCACATAGGCCAGCGCTGGCACCGGCTCTGTACACATGCAGCCACTCCCAGTCAAAGTCACCCTCCCCAAATGCTCACCCCTGGCTTGCTGCTGATGCTCCTTCAAACGTGCATCCAGCTCAGGTTGTGTCACCGCCAAGATGTGCCCCATTAGTGGTGTCATGCTGCGCCATGCCAAACGCCCAGTGCGAGGAAGCAGCCCCAAGGTAATCTCCGCCACGTTCTTTGCCAGCTGGCTGATGTCGGCCCAGCTCTTGTGGCAGTGGGTGCGCCGTCGGTTTTAGACCCCCAGAGCTCGAACCTTCGCTGCAATGGCCCTCCACATGGCCTTACGCTGGTGTACCTTGAGCTGCAGGCATGGGAGACAAGAGAGGGAAATGATCAGTGACACAGTGTCATGTATCGACATCTATCAGTATAGCAGCAAGATACAGACTCATCACAAATCCAACGACATGTCGATCAGAGACTAGAATACATCTCACATGGTACATCTGCATGGGAAAAGCAGATGTGAATGCATGCAGGTGTGAGGGGGAACACAGTCCCTGCACATCTCCCACACATGCAGGATGCCAGCACTGAAACCCCTATGTAGCCTGCCCACATCTCCAGCCCATTGTTGGGTTGAGCAAAACATACATCACATATCAACCTGTGTTTGGGGGTGACCCACTGTGTCCAACACTGCAGCCCTCAATGTCCCTGCCCTGTGAATAGATAACTGTGTCATGGATGTCACATTGAGGGACATGATCTCACAAATACAAAATGCCCTTTACAAGGCCGGTTGCGTGCCACCTACAGTGCTGAGATGGCCCATAGCTGGAGTGCAATGTGAAAAGACTGATGTCATACTCTGTAAGTGAAGTGATGTGTCCTTGTCTTTGTAGGCGGGGACTGTGCTGCTCAGCTGGGCTCACACTGAGATGGACTACAGGGGCACACACAGCCATCCAGCCAAGCAATCACTGTCCTAACTACGGCATGAACAACCTTCTGTGTCACTGTATGGCTAACAACACAACACAGGTCACCCATACATACATGTGCAGGGAGGCAAACCTGTGGTATTGAGTACACACACCCTTTCCCTGGAGACAGCATGTCAGGCAGTGCATGACACTACCACACACCGCCAGGCACATACTGCATCAGTCCAACTACAATGTGTGGCCCCCTGCCCTACCCCACCACTGTTGAAGACTTACCACGACATTTGGGGCACCATATAGCCTTTGGTACTGTGTGAGCACCTCGTCCACCAGGACCTCTAGCTCCTCGCTAGTGAAGGGACTGGCACAGATCTTCTCTGTCCTTGCCATCACTGTGGACATGAGACAACAGCGGCATAATTGGGTGGTAGGGGGTCTCAGGCAGCAGTCCCTGGAGGCAGCAGCAGGTGAGGGGTCTCAGGCAGCAGTCCCTGGAGGCAGCAGCAGGTGGGGGTCTCAGGCAGCAGTCCCTGGAGGCAGCAGCAGGTGAGGGGTCTCTGACAGCAGTCCCTGGAGGCAGCAGCAGGTGATGGGTCTCAGGCAGCAGTCCCTGAAGGCAGCAGCAGGTGAGGGGTCTCTGGCAGCAGTCCCTGGAGGCAGCAGCAGGTGAGGGGTCTCAGGCAGCAGTCCCTGAAGGCAGCAGCAGGTGAGGGGTCTCAGGCAGCAGTCCCTGGAGGCAGCAGCAGGTGAAGGGTCATAGGCAGCAGTCCCTGGAGGCAGCAGCCGATGAGGGGTCTCAGGCAGCAGGCTATGGGAGCAGTGTAAATGTAAGGCTCACTTCCACACATATATAGCCCCCTGGGGTCATTTCAAAGGTGCCAAGCTGCAGCAATTGGTGGTCCAGGTC
This sequence comes from Triturus cristatus, assembly GCF_964204655.1. NCBI lineage: Eukaryota > Metazoa > Chordata > Amphibia > Caudata > Salamandridae > Triturus > Triturus cristatus. The sequence goes on along the minus strand of NC_140590.1, from coordinate 132,610,597 downwards.
TGCCTCTTTCAAATGCATCCAATGACCGCCTCCGCGGTGGCGGAGCACGCCTACCGTGATCTTCAAAATTGCATCATGCCACCGCTATCGAGGTTCGCATTGGCTCTAGGGCAAGCTCCATGGCAGTGACACACCACAGGGGCCCCTGTGTGCACTACAGCGATTTTTGCGGTGGAGCATGCCAACCGCCATTTCCCCATGTCTCCATGCCTATCACTACCGCACATGTGTGAATGGGGGTGCTGGTGACACACCGCCAGGGCCAGGCAGTAGCTACCGCGATATGGGTACCATACATTGACACGAGGTACCGCCATTCAGGTGGCGGAGCATGCCAACCACCATTTCCCATGTCTCCATGCCTATCACTACCGCACATGTGTGAATGGGGGTGCTGGTGACACACCGCTGGTAGCTACCGCGATATGGGTGCCATACATTGATACGAGGCACCGACATTTAGGCAGCGGAACATGCCAACCGCCATTTCCCCATGTCTCCATGCCTATCACTACCGCACATGTGTGAATGGGGGTGCTGGTGACACACCGCCGGGGCCAGACGGTAGCTAACGCGATATGGGTGCCATAGTATGGCAATGGCCATCTGACAAACATCAACAGTGCACAGTGCCCACATGGTCAATGGCACATCATTGTGCACACAATGCCAATGTTCCATTTACTCCACTGATGGCTACACATGGCATGTTTGTGTGATTTCGTAGATTGGCCTGTACTCACTCACATGTCACTTATGGATTTGATGGTTGTGTAGGCAGGACAGTGTTGTTCTGGACTCTACAATGTGGACACATGTCAATGTGTTGAGGTGCAGTGACAATCACAGCGATGCTCGTCTCAATGAATGATGATCTATTTTGCATTGCCTCTCAGGTCTGCTCATGCACACATTCGTCATTCCTGCGCCGACTGTTTTCATTGTGTGGTGGATGTGTGCCAGGTTGAAATGACGCAATAAGGTGTGACAGGTACAGCAGGTAGGTATCAGAGACAGTGGGTTTGATTTGTTACACATATGCTTGGGTGCTATACTCCCAGGCGTGCCCATGTGAAATGTGGCCATCTCCCTAGGTGCATTCAAATTGAGCAAGGTGGTGTTTGAGGTACTTGTCTTGTGTAAGTTGACAGGTGTGCCCTTTATGTAGCTGAAGGTGTCCCTACATGTAAGCTGGTCTGTTAGTCAATATTGATGTCAGTCATTGTTGTCGTTGTGTCATTCAGAACGTGATATGCTGTGCACATCTCATAATGTATTGCATTGACATGTGTCCACTATAATCTCAAATAGGAGGAGGCCAAATTTGATTTGTCACCTGATGGTGCTGGAGGACATGGAGGATGTGGCGATCATACGGAAATGCTGTCTGGATAGAGCCACCCTGAAAACCCTTTGTGATCTGTTGGAGTCCCACCTGCAGCCTCGCCGGACATATCCAACAGCTTTCACCCCTAGTTATAAGGTGATGGCGGCCCTGCATTTTTTTGCCACTGGATCCGTTCCAAGAGACAGTAGCCAGCGCTGGTGGGATGTCACAACTGATGTTCAGCATGGTGCTGCGTGATGTACTTTCCGAGGACAGATATATCCATTTCCCCAGTGGTGCTGAATTGCCAGCTCTGAAGGGAGACTTCTATCGCCTTGGACACGTCCCCAATGTTGTTGGTGCCATTGATTGCACCCATGTCTGGCTTGTGCCACCACAGGCAATTGAGCACATTTACAGGAATCGCAAGCATTACCACTCCATAAATGTGCAGGAGCTGGGCCTGGCAGATATGATCATCTCCCGAGGCTCGGCCCATGACTCCTACGTCCTGCGGAACAGCATTGTGCCCCAGCTGATGGCTAATCTGCTTCCCAAGCGTGCATGGATTGTGGGTGAGTATGCCTAGTCGTATGGCGTGCTGGGTGTGTGACCTGCTGCCTCAGCGACATGGCAATGTCTATTCGTGTTTGTCATACCTAGGTGACTCTGCATATCCCAACCGTCCCTGGTTGCTGAGCCCACTGAGGAATCCCAGAGCCCCAGTTGACGTCCGCTACAATGAGGCACATGGGAGGACACATCGTGTGGTGGAGCGTACTTTTGGTCTGCTCAAGTCAAGTTTCCGCTGCCTGTACAAGACCAGAGGTGCACTGGCATACTCACCCAGGAAGGTGTGTCAGATTGTAGTGGCATGCTGCATGCTCCACAACCTAGCCATTCGCAAGGAGATCCCCCTGCTCCTGGATGATGGTGAGGACCCAAGGCCCAGCCTGCAAACCAACCTGTGTCCAGTGATGAGGAGAGTGGAGAGGAGGAAGGTGTTGACCTGTGTGAACAGCTCATCACACGCTACTTCACTTGATGGTGGGTGACAATGTGCAACATACCCATTGTCTGCTGATATTGCTGTTGTCATGAAGGGGCATGTGAGAATTGTAACAGCAGCCAGTTGTAGACTCAGTGGTGGTTGGCAATGTTTCTGGGACAGGTCATTTGGAAACATCTACAGGACGTGTATGTTGACACTTGTTGCCCATTGTGACGTGTGCATGTTGGTTTATCCTGATGGTAGGTGTTGTGTGATGTCTGTGATGCCACACCCAGACCAGTGAAAGTAGTTCTGTTGTGTTTCCCTAGGTGCCTTCAACTTCTCCTTGCCTACATACAGCCCATGCTCCTGGTACATTGTGATCATGTTGAAGACTGAACATCCTGCAATAAAGACGGAGCAGACACGACAACATGTGTGTAAGGATATTTTATTTGCAAAGGTAAGATGTGAGGGGGTGTACATTTTCATTGGGGTGGTGGTGGAGCAGTGAGTTGACAGTTATGGTAAATGAGAGAATCGAGTAGTCACCACATTGATGTGGTGACCCAGTCCAACAGACAGGTGCCATTCACAAGGCAGTGTGGGGAAGGACAGTTCAAAAAGTCAATGCAGTGGTGAAGAGGGTTGCCATCATGGCTGGCTCCGCGACTGGCATCTGGCAGGTGCTTTGCCTCCAGATACTCCCAGGGTCTTCTAAGGATGGCCCTTTCGTCGTTTGGCAGGGGGGGGCCTGCTGCAGGGCCAGTGGGGTCTGGGGACTCACCCCTCTCTATGGGCACAGGGGAGGATTGTGAACTGTCATCCTGTGGCCCACCAGAGGCAGGTGAAGGTGTTGTTTGTGGTGCAGGCCTTTCCCTCAGTACCGCCACTTGCTGGCCCAAGAGGTCCACGATATGTCCCATGCGGGTGTCGATGGACCTCATCAGTAGGATGAGCTCGTGCAACAGTTCGTCCGACCGGCCCGTTCGTCCCTGGGCCTGTTCGTATGCGCAAAGGACTGTGATGTGTTCCAGGGATTGGGTCCCAGCCTCCTGGTGTCTGTGGGTGACCCTGCCCCTCCCACCTATCCTGCTGCCACGGACCTGTTGCTTCATCACTGTGGGCACCCGCATCCTCTCCCTGCCCTCCCCCGTCGGTGGTGTGGGCAGGTCATCCTCTGGGACAGGGAGGGTGTTGCAGGCAGCACTGGTGGTGGTGGTGGCGGTGGTGGCGGTGGTGGCGGTGGCTGCACAGGCCATGACAGCAGGGGTCTGCTGTGAAGTGTTATTGCCGCAGGTGTGGTGGGGGGGACGAAGGGGTCCTGGGACCTGTTGCTCCCTGGCACACCAGATAGGTCGGCTTCGAGCTCATCGTCCATGGAATCCTGGGAGTCAACATCCGAGAGTCCATGTACCGGGTGGGGGAGACTGGCTCTGCAGGTTGCTGGTGTTGTCCTCTGCAGTAAGTTCATTGTCACCTGTGGGTCAGATGGGAAATGGTCATTGTAATGCACCCGGCAAGCTTTGTGTTAGCTCTGTGTCATTCACTTTTTGTACACTGCACAATTGACAGATCATCTCATTGTTTACTATGTGCACTATTGCGCTTCCTCACATGATGCAGTGGTACATGCATTACTTGCCCATGGTGTGAGGTGTCAAGGCATACCATTCTACCCGTGCGCAATTAATGATTACAGGGACCTGTTGCCATCTAGGGCCTGGCACAACATGTTTTTAATTGAGGACTCATTGTTGATTTGTCTGACCTGGCAGGCGTCACATCTGGCCATGGACTGACCACTGTCATCTCCTGCATACCTTTGTCCTGTCATGTGCATATCTTGATTTGTACCACAACACATGCCTTTGTATTTTTCGAATGGTCTTGTTGCACTTGCCCCATGGTGATGCACATGTAAATTGGTGCTGTGCATGATTGTGCCCTGACTTTCTTCTACGTGTGCATTGGTGTGTCACACTTTGGTAGCTGTGACAGTTTCCTTAGCTTACCTGTGTGCACACTGTGCTTGGCAATGGTAGGTGTGTCTCTTTGTGCAATGAGAGGGCTGGTGTTGTCATATGGCACCATTTAATTTGTGACGAATGGGTGGGTGCACGTACTGGCTACTTACCTGTAATGTGCCCACATTTGGGTTTGTTATATCACACATGTGTGTGTGTGTGGTGGAGGCTTACATCCTGCTCTGTGGGGTCACAGGACAGAATAATATGTCTACCTACCTGTAATTTTGTTTGGTGTACTGCAATGGCTTCCAACTGCTTCTGGGTGGGGTGGGTGGAGGGCTCCATCTTGCAGATGCTGTGGGACAAGGGGGCCTGGTGGGAGTAGTGGTACAGGCCTCCCACCCACACACACCCTCATTGTGAAGATGGCTAACTACCTTCAAGTTTGTTTAGTGTACTGCAATGGCTTTCAACTGCTTATGGGTGGGGGAGTTCCCCATCCTGCTGAGGTGTGCGCCAGGGGGCATGGTGGGATTAGTGGTACAGGCCTCCCACCCACACACACCCTCATTGTGAAGACGGCTACCTACCTGTAAGTTTGTTTGGTGTACTGCAATGGCTTCCAAATGCTTTTGGGTGGAGTGCTACATCCTGCTGAGGTGTGGGACAGGGGGCATGGTGGGAGTTGTAGTGCAGGCCTCCCACCCCCAAAACCCTCCCAGGGAAGATGGCTACCTACCTGTTAGTTTGTTTGTAGTTGGACAATTGCTTCCAAATGCTTCTGGGTGGTGTGCAGTGCTACATCCTGCTGAGGTGTGGGACGGGTGGCATGATGGGAGCTGTTGTGCAGGCCTCCCACCCCCAAACACCCTCATTGTGAAGATGGCTACCTACCTGTATGTTTGTTTGATGTACTGCAATGGCTTCCAACTGCTTCTGGGTGGGGTGGGTGGAGGGCTCCATCTTGCAGATGCTGTGGGACAAGGGGGCCTGGTGGGAGTTGTAGTGCTGTCTGCCTGTACACATGCCCCTATGGTAATGTTGGTAGCTATGTTTGGGGTGAATGGGAGTGGGTGAATGTTGGATCTGTGAGACATGTTTTTGTGAGTGTGTGGTGCAGATGGATGGAATTTGTCCTAGGTGGTGTAGCTTTGTAGTTGTACGAGACAGTACATAGCAGAGTGGTGGTAGTCATTTGTTTGTACTTACCAGCCTCCACTCCCCTGACTACTCCTGTGAGACTCTCTGGATGCAATATGGCAAGCACCTTCTCCTCCCAAGGCTTGAATGTTTTTTGTGGAATGGGAGGGCCACCGCCAGTCCTCTGAGCCAGATCACGGTTCTTGCTCCTCCTCTCCTTGACCATCCTCTTCAGGTCATGCCACCGCTTCATGATATCCTTTTTTGATCTTGGGGTGGTCTCTACTGTATTGACCCTTTGGACTATCCTTGCCCACATTTGTGTCCTTGTGGCTAATGGTGTCTGTTGGACCAGGCTACCAAAAAGCTGTGGTTCCACTCTGACCATCTCATCTACCATGACTGTCAACTCACTCTCTGTGAATTTGGGCATTTTCTGTGTGGCCATGGTGTGTGGTGTGCAACGTGATTGTGGGTGCAGGAGTGTGAGTGGTGGATGTGGTTGTGATGTGTATGGCGTGTGATGTGCAGGGGGTTAGTTGTGCAGGTGTGGAAGTGGTGGTGTCGCTGTGTGTGGTGTGGCTAGTGATGTGGTGTTCTTTGCCTCTCCTTTCAGCTGGGGTGTGTATCCCTTCTCTCATGGAGTATTGCAAAGGATTGTGGTCAGGGAAAGGGCTGGTTTTATACTCAGCTATGTGGTTGTGTCCAATTGGGGTATTGCTGTCAGGTGTGTTGTCCTGGGAATTGTATTTTCTTTTTGCCATGTGGTTGTGTTAGTGGGGTGTGTTTTGTGTATTTGCGGGCCATGGATAGTTTTCTGTGTGCACTTTTTGGCCTTATTGTGGATTTTTTGCTTCGTCCGCCATATTTTTCACAGTTCGTCCACAGCGGTGGCTATGCTGCAGCTATTCTGCTGGCTATCCCATTCATCCCATTGTGTGACCATGGCGGTTGGAGACAACGGTACGTACGGCGGGACCATCGGGGATATCCTAATTTCCCGTGCGGTATCTCCGCTGTACTTGCGGCGGTTGGTGTTTTTCCGCTGCATATCCGAACGCCGTGGACGGATTTTGGCCATCTCCGTCCGCTACGGGCGGTTTTTCTTGGCCCCTTCCCGCCACGGTCGGTGCTTTTTGGCGGTTGATCCTAATTTGGCCGCCGGTTTATCCATGGTGCCGGCGGGCGGTTGTTTTCCACTTCCATGGCGGTCGGGGTGCTTTCCAACTGCCATCCTAATGGGCCCCTATGTGTGCCAGTACCTGTGTGATGCTAGTTATTTCATTGTATTTGCAGTATGCAAGTTGATAGGGTGTTGCCCCTGTTAGGAAACTGGAAGATCATCATCAGGACTGTGACAATGTGAGCGCCTCTGAGTGCAGCACAATGGGTCTGGACCAGAGGGAAACTAAAAAAGAAGAGTGCATAGAAAAGATTAACAGCTCAAAGTATGACCAGTCTCTGCCTAAGTCGATAAGCAACAGGCTCGGCAATGCAAACACTATAGTCAAGAGTAGAAACACAAGTATTATGGTGTAAACTTGTATGGAAATGTATTTGCAAAGAATGACTCCTTTAATTTAAGTGTCCTGAGAGGATTGTTTTTATTTATTCATACAAACGTTTAACCGGCTTCTTACTTATGCACTGTGTTTCCTCTCGCTGTAACTAAGAACACCGCCTTCCATTTCATCTGCAGGACTGTCAGCCAGAATAAGGACGTTACTGATAAATTCTCAGATCTCCTCACCACTTTATCCATCTAACATGCCCACACCACCCCTTGAGTGACTTCAACCTCACAGACCACACAACCTCAAAAATAAAAAAGATACCTTCTTCAACCTCATTGATACCCTATGTCACACAACCAACACACTCCAAAGGCCACATCCACATCCTCAGCTTTGTCCTCTCAGCATATCCAACAAACCTTTGCAAACCACCCAAGCCCCTGGACTGGACTGACCATTTTGCCATCCCTATCCTACACAAAAGAGAAGACCAAACCTTCCGATCTTTTAAAGTCTTCTCCAAAGACAAGCTAATGCTTGAACTCATCTCACCCTATCAACTTCATTTCCGACACCAACACCCTTCTAGACAAGTTCAGCAATTATTTGGAAAGTTATGAGGACATTCCTGCCACAATTATAACATGCAAACACAAGCCAAAGCCTCTAGTACGCAAGTACTCTGCACACCTTGCTGACAAACATGATCAGGACAAGAAAGAAAATTGAAGAAAAAACAACTCTTGTTTACAGAAGTCTTTCCGCTCAACACGCAGACTGCTCATCACATCAGCCAAAGCAAAGAACTACACCAACACCATCAATTACGCCACCAACAGAAGCAGAATGCTGTTCAATCAAGCACTGTTTCAACCCCCTGCCCGACCCACGTATTCCTTACTCTACAGAAAAGTGCAATGCCATCAACCTCTTCTTCCACAAAAAAAAATACAGAATGTCAGACAGCACATTGACGACAACCAGCCTGCTTCAATTTTTACACCCACCCCTTACCGTAGAATTCCGCAGTGGTCATCCTTCAAAGTCTTATCCCTCTCAGATCTTTCTGACATACTCAACTCCCTCAAAGCCACTTCTTATGAAGATGGTATGTTACCATCATCCTTCATCAAAGCTCTCTCCAAAGATACTCTCTTCATGCTACTTACCATTGTCAATGCCTCTCTCACTCAAGCCATGTTCCTTAACCCCTTCCATGCTCATGACGGAACGGTTCCGTCATGAGCGTCGGTTGAGCTGTGCTCATGACGGAACCGTTCCGTCATGAGCCCGCCCGCGCAAGAAACGGTCAGCACCGCGGCGGAATTCGCGCCGCATGGAAGGGGTTAAAGCTTTTGAGACAGGCCAGATCCTTTCACTCCTAAAAAAACCTGCACTACACCCTGATGATTTCACCAACTACCAGACCATTACTCTCTACCATTCATCAGCAAGATAACTGAAAAGCAAGTCTAGATCAACTCCAAAGCCCTTGCCTCTTGATATTGCTGGATCTCTCAGCTGCCTTTCACACAGTTGACCATCTTACTCTCATATGCACCCAGACGTCTTGAATGAGATTCATGGACAGTGGTACTTCTCCTGCCTTTCCAACCGACACCAGTTTGTTCACATTGGCACCTTCAGTTAGAAAAAGACCCCAATCACCAGCGAAGCCCCCCAGGGCTCCATACTAACTCCTGTCATCTACAGTCTATAAAGGGAGCTGCTTGGTGCTTTACTCACAGATATCATCAATTTTGATCTATAAGACGATGATACACAACTCTGCATGAAAGTCTCCTCTGCTGCATACATCTAACGTCTCAAACATTCCTTGTACATCATCTAGACGTTAATGTCTAGCGACTTCCTGATGCTCAACCCAACGAAGACAATATTCCTATTATTTGCTAAAAATAAGATACAGTGCAAATATGGCTCAATGACATGAACCTTGGAGGCTTCGAACCCAACTTTCACAGAATTCTAAGTAATTTGGAATCACCCAAAAACCTCAACCTCAATGAACACATTACAAAGGAACAAAGATGGCCTGAACCAGATCTCTCTTCTAAAGAACGTCTATCCATTCTGTCCAGAATGCAACTTCTGAATTTCTGTTCCAGCCCCCTCTACCCTTGCATCTAAATGTTGATGATGCTCTACTCCATGGCCTGCTAGACGCCATGCTGGGATCCCTTAGGATTATCTTACCTGCTGCAGCAAATCTCGCCCAGGACCTGAAGAAATATGATCGCATTGCCCCCTTCTTGATCGAACTTCTTTGGTTACCCTTGCATACCCACCCCATCTTCAAAACAAGCTGTATCATTTACAAAGCTATCATTACCAGCACCCCGGCTTATCTAGCAGATAGGCTCACCATCTCTGGAGGATTTTGGCACATCCACTGTCAGGACACCATCAGACTGCAAACTGAGAAGTGTAAAAAGTAAGAAAATAAAACAGTAAGCCTTCTCCACCTATGCACTGAAGGGCAGATTTACAAGGGCTGGCGCATCCCTGCATATCAGCAGGGATGCGCCAGGTAAGATGTGTCACGCAAGTTTACCCTTGCACCACCACAGATGCGCTGCATTTACAATGCGGCGCATCGTGGCACAAGGATAAACAGATGCGTGACGCATCTGATGGTGTAAGGGCGGCGTATTGCTGGAGTCGTGTCGCAAGCGCAACACAACTCCAGCAATACTCAGGGGCTGCCCATACCTAACATGCTGTGTCACGCCTTATGCCTGCTTCAGGCAGGCGCAAGGTTTTGACGCAGCAGTGTCGGAAAAGTGACTCAGTAAAATCTTGTAGATTTCACGGCGTCACTTTTCCAAGGCTTTTTCCGACAGAACGCCCACCCTGCATACATTAAACCTGACGCAGGTTTAATGTAGCACAGGGCTTTACAACGTGACGCATCTCCCTAGATGCGTCACGTTGTAAATAAGGTGCAACATGGCGCATGGTTTACGCTGCCACTGCGTCACAGAAGTGACGCCTCGGCGGTGTAAATGTGTCGCAAGGGGCTTGTAAATCTGCCCCCCAGAATCTGGACAAACATCCCTATTTCAATCAGGACCACCCCAAAGCAGCTCCAATTTAAGAAAGACTTGAGGGCACACCTCTCTAAAGAACTACATCATAGTGCATTGACCATTCTCAACCCAGCGTCCTATCCTTTTAATCATTGACCTTATGCTTGTCTTTGACTTGGACAGCGCTGCGCTGCCTATTGGCTTGGTTTACGCTACAGCAATACCATACACATATATATATATATTTACATACTATGTGATCACTTATGAGCACATAAATTTCATTAAGAGTTTCCTTAACCCATGAATAAACTTGTGCTAACTTTTTTACTATCAAGAGTAATATGGCTGTCATGTGAGCAATGGTTTGCATCGTTCAATGCACCTTGGCCTAAATAGATGACCAGTAACCGTGTCAAATTATGAATAGTGAGACCACAGTGAAGCACTCTATCTTATTATTTCATAGAATAATTTGTGCTGGTGGTTGTCGGTGGTGGGCACAGATGCCCATTTTTTGGGACAATTTTTCATCATTAGACTTTGACCCAGCGCAAGAGAGAGAAAAGCATAACTGGGAGAAAACATTAGGATTAGAACAATAGGCAACTCGTGCCAAAGGGAGAAAGCAGGATTGATTGGAATAAAGAGGCAGGAAATGCAGGGGGTGGAAGAGAGTGTCATTACGTGGTATCAACATTAGGGAACTGGCTCGCCGACCACCATGGCATTGGGCTGCAGCCTCCTACCTATAAATTAGGCGAGGATGGTGTTAATGGGTGAAAGGGGCATCACACTACCACCCCTGGGGGAGAAACAAGAGGATGAGAATGAACACCGAGTAGCTGTAAATGAATTGCATTTGCTGCTTGGTCACAAATTAGTCTAATTCAGTTTATTTTTGTGGGGGAGGGGAGGGCCTTTGGGCCCTGTTAATGTGTCAGCTGGGCGAGGTTTTCCTCGCCCTGGAGGCATCAGCCAGAGAAATGACATCACACTGGTGGGCGCGGTGTGTTTCATTAGGAGGAGAAGAAATTAATTTTGGGAGTTAGTTACATGGCCATGGGCGTGGTCGGAAGACCGCCGTTAATCTTACTGGACAGGGGGGTTGGGCCAATGTAGGAGTGGGTGTGTCTGTGACCTCTCCCTCCGTCACTACCACCCTGCAGCTCATGATGATTATCTTCCTGATCGTTGGCTGGGGTCTGGGGTAGGAATCCAACTGCTTCCTTCCCTTTATATTTCCTTTCGTTTTTGCCAGTGTAATCCAGTAAACACCAGGGAGAATAACTCGTATTTTTTAAAAATGCATTTTTCAAAGTACTTTACATTTGTGGGAGCTCTCAGCTACCTACACGTTCTACTAGTCTCCAGTGTCTGTCTGTCTGTCTCTCTTTCTCTCTTTCTCTCTCTCTCCCTCTTTCTTCCCCTCTATTTCTCTGGGCCTCCCTCACTCTTTCCCCTATTTCTATGTGGCTCCCTCTCTCTTGCCTCCCCAGTATCACATTTATCAGTTCATTCGCTCTACAGGTGTTGGTGAATTTTCTGGCTTCTGGTGTCTCTCCAATACAAATCTCTTGGACTCCGCATGTCTTAACAGCGAGTTGGGAGGGGTCCTCACCCGACTCTGGCTCAAGCTAGCCAGAGGTTGTGAAAGGCAAGGATAGGGTGGTGGGGCTGGCACAGGTTTTATGAAATATTATAACCTAGAAATAAAAGTAAAATAAATCTCTGCTCCCTACTGAGGGTTTAAAGCAGCCAGCTTCTCAGAGAACTAAAACGATCCCTTTTGCTCACTCGTGTAGCTAGCTGCACAGAGCATGTGCCCAGGTATTTAAGTCTATTCATTATCACAAGGGTATAGCGTATGTGGAATTCTAGGTTCAGAGAGCCGGTGCTTGGATAAGTGAGTGAATTTATGAGCTGCTCTAGCTCTGTAGGGTCTCTGAGCCCAACAACGTTGCCTTAGGTGTGTAGCAGATTTGTAGCGCTGTGTGTTTTCCCAGCAAAACCCTCGCCCTTTTACAGCTAGCCACAAACTCAGAACCTCATTCATTCTAAACAAGTGCACTTTAGTTATTTTATGAATTATTCTAGGATACTACATTGAGTTGGGGTGTGAACTTTGCTAGGCACCAAGTCTCAGACGTGAAGGAGAACTTTTTAACATTCCTCTGGTCCATAGGTCTTTTTAGGTCTCGGTCGGCAGACCGGAAGTCCGGAGATTTAATGACTTGGGAGAAGAGGGGCTTGAACCCGCCCCTCTTCTGCCCTGTTCTCCATTGGCTGGCCTCGTAAATGCTGGCCAGCCATTGGAGAAGAGGTCCCGTCACTCCAATCCTGCCCCGTCCTTTTCGGATCGGGGGGCGTGTTTTTGCGAAAAGTCTCAAGGCGGAGACAACAGCAAAACACGCCCCCGAATCCGAAAAGGAGGCTGCCTTTCTCCGAGGCATCTGCTCTGCCTCGGAGAAAGGCGGTGGTGTGCCTTTTGCTCTGCCTTGTTTTCTTTTGCTATAACATATTGCCGTGTTTGTTTTTGATCTGCCTCCTGGCAGCTCCGAGCTCTGCTTGATATACGCTCGTCTCTTAAACTCTGGCATGTGGCCGTTTGATATGCTTTAACTTTACACAGTCCATTTAGTAGGAGCGGCTTCGTCACGCCCGGGGTCAGCTGAGATTGACCGCAGAAGGTCTCTGGGGGATAGAAGGGGTGACAAGACCAGGAAGGGTTGCTGCGTGGGCCCCACTGTGGTTCTTAACAGGGTCTGTGTCAGGGGCGCTTTCTCCTATATGCTGGGCGTCGGCCCTTAACAAGGGCATCAGATGCATAGACCGGAAATCTTTTATTTTTATTTGTCGAACCTTGCATTGCTGATTCATTGGCCCAGCATTCACGGCTTTCGGCATGCGAGCATTGCTACTACTTCAGGCATTCTTTCTGTAGAAAGTTTTAAAATATGAACTTAATTGCTCTACTCTAACATTCCAAGTTGCAAGGACAATCGGCTGAGTCTGTAAGCTGCGCATGCTCCCTGCTAACGTGGGTACTTGACTCCCAGCTGCAACAGAAAGTGAATGTATCCAGTTTCCTAGACTCTCATGGCAACTATTGACTAACAGTTCAAGCTTAGCTCAAAAAGGGCGTCTGTGTGATTCAGGATATAGTACAGCACAGTTTTCACAAGTCCGGTAAAGATATGAATTTCCGTTCAGAATTTCGTGTTTTCTTGCGTTTTTTTTACCGGCAGGCTTCAGCTCTGCCTCTTCTCTCGCCCTTTCACTGTCTCCCCCGCCGCCCCCTCCTCAGCCTCTTCCTCTGCAGTCTCCGCTGGACCCGATCTCCCTCAGCATTGGTATGCCCAGCGCCCTCTCTCCCCCAGTCCCTCCGCCTCTGCCTCTCTGCCTCCCTCCCTCCTCCTCGCCTCTCTCCCATGACGTCTGATCACATCTCGATGCCTTGAGAAGGATGCCCGTGCTATCACCAGCAACAAACAGCCTCAACGCTGCATCAGCCCTATAGTCACCCGGAGCTAAATTTAGAATTAAACAAATAAACGTCGAGGATCACATGTTGCCGCTGGTCGCCAGAGGTTTCTGGGATTCAAACACAACACCCTGCAATACAGTATGAAGCCACTTAAGCAGCATTTTGTCGCCATATACAGCCTGACATGGAGTAAATTGACGCATTGCATTAAACCTCACAACATATTCCACTTATCACTTCTCGTCTGGCTCTACCTTGTCTGCCCCGCCCCCCCCCTCCCTACATTCCTTTGTTATGTGCATGTGAATAGCGCTTACTACAGCTTGGAAGTTCCGTGGCGCTTTCGGAATCTAGGCGCCCGGACCCCTACTGTCCCTGGCTAGTGGGTGACAGGAAGAGGTCTGCTGATATATGTTTGTTTACGTCTCAGGCTGTTTAGAGATGAGTCACTGTGGGTGGTGGTCGGTGAGGTGAGCATGGGCCGGAGTCTGGACAGTGGTTGGACGTGTGCACTGAAAGGCTAATGCTCTTGTTAGGAGGCAGACATTAGCTCCAAGGACAGTTATATTGTAGTGGCTTGAAAATAAACACACGCAGTGCCAGCGGGTCTACTAGGCGCTGAAACAGGAGTGCAGAGTCTCGGACCTGATGGAATTCCCCTCCCCCACATCTCCTGCTCGCTGTCTGTAAGGGTCACCCTACAACTGGAAATGCCTGTGCAACCCTCTACTTAACAATGGAAACAGAACACAATTACCAACAAATGCAGCACAGACTGACCTTTGTGCTCAAGAAGCTCGTTTCCAGCACCCCTTCCCCTCGGATGCTTTAAAACTGCTTAAATCAAGCCGTATGGCTCAGTGAGTTATTCAATACTCTACTACACAATAAACCGCGCCTGAGCACTTCACAGGTCTTTAAAAAGACCATTTGCATGTTAATGAGGCCTCGCTGTTGGTTCACCCCTTGTAAGAACCCCCGCAGCTCCACTCTGCCTAGATTCAGCCCCCCCCACCCCCGAAATCAGCGCCACTCTGCCTACTGTTTAAAGATTCAGCCCCCCCCCCCGAAATTTTTGCTTAGCCCCCCCCCCCCCAACATTAACTAGCAAGTGATTTCGCTGGTCGCTTTTTCACAAGCTCTGAACTTTGGCAGTGATGTTTCCCCTTGATCCAAATACAGAAACTGAAACTTCTCTATCAACTTGATAGAGAAGTTTCAGTTTCTGTATTTGGATTCCATGCCCATTCCTTCTTTGTCCTCTCTGCTAAAACTGCTCTCTGAAGTGTCAAATTTTATTAATACTAAACAAAAAACGCACTACCGTGCCAGGGCCAGACTTGGCGTTGATAATGATTGTTTGAAAAGGGAACTTTGAAAGGATACGAACTTGAACAATTCTGGTTTCAAAATATAAGAGAACACTGTAGAGGCATGCGTCTACCGACTGTTATATATAATTTGGGATATATTTCTTAATCTTTCAGTTCAGCCACTGCATGATTATATTGTTGTCTCTTTTTGAAACTCAGGAGCAGTAACATTGTCGTGGTGTCACTAGGGCTTCAAGTGGATGCTTTTTCAATATTCTATACAAGCCACAGTTACTGCTAATTTATCTTATGCAACTAACAACGATTGACAAAGCCAATAGTCGGTACTTGTTGTAGGTATAATGTTACTTGCTGTATCATTATGCCTGGATGCAATGACAAAAGAGACAGCAAAATACAAGTCGTATAGACCCCGCGCAACACCGCCCCCCACCCCCACCCATTTTTTTTTATCCCACTTAAAGCCGTGGGTCGGATACTCAACAACAGGGCCGAACTGGAACCCCAAAGTAGGCCTGGCAATTATGTCGGAACAGCTGGAGGGTCATGGGGGAGGTTAACTGGGAAGCACTTTTGCTTCAGGAAACGCCCGATGCCCGGGCAAGCCAGCCCGGCCCTGCTCAACAACCCCGTTCTCTCCCGCATTTACCTGTGATCGGGCGCGCATCACCAATTGGGAGTTTTGATGCTTTGGCGTCGGGCTGTATATTTCCGTTTGTGTCCGCAAAAAATCACTGTAGAAGATTAAAACTGATAGAAAGAAGAGTTGATATAGCAAGAAAACCAAAGTCCATGGTGGAGTAACAGACAAACGGGAAAACATCGCCCTTTCACTCTTTTCCCTGGAGGGGGCGCGTGTTCCGGTGTTAATTTCGAACATTTTCTAAATGAGTGTAGAACACGTATAACAAATGGCTGAGACAACCGCTGAGGGGTTAGATAAGGCAGAGCAAAAGGCACACCACTGCCTTTCTCCGAGGCAGAGCAGAAATGCCTCGGAGAAACGCAGCGTCCAGGACGGGGTCTGATCGGAGTGACGGCACCTCTTCTCCAATGGCTGGCCAGCATTCAAGAGGCCAGCCAATGGAGAACAGGGGAGAAGAGGGGCGGATAGCAATGGATTTCCAAGCTATTGGCATTGCTCATGACAATGCTGTTTCTTTAAATGTTTTAAAAACGAAAACATAAACAAAAATAATGTCATGAGCAATGCCAATAGCTCTAACTTTACCAATGCCGAGACCATTGCATTGTAAATGCTTGTTTAGTTGCCTGAGAGGTAGAAGGGACTAAACATTAATCAACCAATTCAATTACAGTGTAGCCCATTTGGCCACACAAAGAGGACCAGGAACGGATGGGTAAGGACAAGCGGGTTTATTACAAATTCAAAGCCAATCGGATGTAAATGAATCTCATAAACATAGTGTAAGGATACAGAATCATCATAGGAAAACTGAAACAGTCTAAAGACTAAGAGTGTGAGCTTCAGTTAAACCCACAGAACATTCAAGAATTCCACGGCATCAACTCCAGTAGTTTTCCACCTTCTCACAGTGGAAATTGGCAACTTCGTTTGATTTTCCCATCCTACGGTTTGAACATCAGGATGACCTTGGGTGTCTCCCTGCTCCTGATAGGACATGAATAGGATTCTTCTCTTAGTTCATTAGCGCCTCTCATTCTTGCCAAAAGTTCTCCTCCCGGACCTCACTATCTTTAACGTACATTATGCCCATCGCTAGCTATGCATCATGTGAGCGCACCCGCAAAGAAAGAACAGTGCAGCACAAGCAAAACTTTCACATCGAAGGTTAAACAATAAAGACCAAAAGCTTAAGACCTTTGTTAAGCTAACTTTGTGAGACTGTCAATGTACACTTTCAGATGCATGATTACACGTGCACAATTACAGAATGCATGCAAAACATTAATATATCAATACATGAGTACATCAGAAATACAATTTCAGTAAAAGCAGTATATCTCGAAATTCACAAGTAAGTAAGTAATAGTTTATTGTCCGGTCAATTAAAACTTTTACAATTTCTCTTTAAAAGAAAGTGCCAAAAATGACAGCAGCAAGGTTAATGATTAAAAACTTCTCAGTAATATCATTTCATAAAACATCTGTGCATTGTTTTTACATCTTTAGTGCAAATGTCCGCAATTGTGTCTATTACAGTACATTGATAAGAGATTTAATTGTTCTGTTTCTTGATGGATTTTCATATCCTAAGCATTTTTATGAGGGAAATAAGATTCTAAAAGATTAAATAATGTAATAAAACACATGCACAGTTCGGTTAGAGGAGTGATTATACGATATACCAGTTGCTTACTGACTGTGGTAGAAGTAATTTGCAATTAACAGTCATGCTGGAGCATCTGTTGACCGGAAGAGGGGCAATCTGAGTGTATCTTGTTTGTTGAGCAAAAACTGAAGAATGATGCAGAGGTGGATGATACGAGTGGTTTATCGGCCGAGTTTAACCCCAGCTGCTTCCATGAATTGTACGAAGCGACACGCCAGCTGGACATTCCCTCCTCTGAGGCATGCCATTACTGCATGCCTACATGTTCTTATCCCCTCGCTTATGAAGTGTGGCTTCAGAAAATGGCGTTGTTCTGCTTGTAATTCTCTGCAGATGCACAAAAGGTGTATTATGCTTTCGTTAGCTTCCTTGCATCAACGGCATGTTGTCTGGCCCGGCGATCTTTTCCAAGGGGGAAGGTGCTGCACTGATGGTAAAATGCCCATTCGGAGACGAGGATATTTTTCTTTCTTCCTCCGGTTGAAGCCTACACCTAGGTAGGATTGCGGGGAGGGCTTGACGTAGCTTTGTACAACAAACCCTTTCTGTGAGGGCCGCCTTGTCTTCTAGTAATGATAGTTTTTTCACTGTCTTATTTCCAATCTGTTTAAAACAATGGTAGGACCCTGATGCTGCCCAAAGTTCCTCCAGTCCTAGACGGTCTTTTGAGCCTTATTTGTGCTGGTGAAACGTACTTAGGTAGACTGAAACTCATTCTGGCCGCTCTTGAGACAGTACTGTCTAATGTGGCTGCATCTCTTCCCCTCATGCACTCTCTCCCATAAGTGATTGCCGGAATGAGCTTTGCTCGCCAAACTTGTAATAGTGGAGTAAGATTTGGACAGGTCGTCGTATGCTTGATGGATTTTATCACTGCGGCGACGGATGTATGATAGTACATCGCAAACCATTACAACGCGTGCTTTTAGCACGCAGTTTCCACATCGCAAAGACTGTTACTTCGCACGATTTTCCACCGCATGGCGTTTCAACGCTAATGTTGTTTACCCTATAGCACAATCCATTAGGACGCATACAGAAATATCGCACGCCATTACAACGCGTAATGTTTTCTCTTTTTGGCTCGTAAACTGTGCTTTAAAGAGCTTCATACAGTTTATCACACTTGCCAAGGTTTTCGCACAATGTAATAGTGTCTGCCATCGCGATCCACCACGTGCCTCCAATATGAATAAAACACTGCACAGGCTATAAATCACCCATCGGCCGCACGTTTAAAGTGATTATTCCTTCCTCACCCGGAGGAGTTGAAAACATTATCCCACGTGCCCGCGGAGAGGGGCGTCCGCGCCGCTGGAATGAAATATTCACGTCACCGCCTTCCAAGCATATTTAGAATATTTGACGCCGTCTTTTGGTGATGGTCGACCTGGTTCTGCCACACCTCTCACCTGGAAGTTTGCAATCCTTGGGCCATATTTAGGAGCCAACCGCCTGTATATGCTCTGTGTTTTTGTTTAAGTGCTGCATTTCCTCGTCCCTCTTTCGTCCACCTCCCCAGCTTATAAATGACCTGTGCACGCATGCGCAACATCGCACCTGCTGATGCTAAACAATATTGGCACCAAACATTGACAAAACTAGTGGGATTGCATTTACATCCAAAAGGCGAGACCTATTGGCTATGCCAATGCTTGTATTTTTTTGCTACACTGTTTTTACAGTGTGTTATGTTTAGAAAGGATGATTACCTTTTTGTTTTCATTTTTGTGTTAGCTAGTTTACGTTCCTTGGCTGCATTCAGATTCCTCCTTCAGGACGTTGTTTCCTTTCCTCTCCACCTTGGTCTTGTTTGGGTCAGAGTTGTTTTTCCTCCTGCTTGCCCCTCCTTCCTCTCTCACATGCTTTCAGCTTCTTATTCCTGCATGCAAAGCCTGTCTTAGCACAAGCCTGTCTGGGCCCTTCCAGAGTTGGGTGGTTGCAGGATTCTGAGGAACACAGCTATGGGTTGGATGGTTACAGAATGCCTGGAACCTTGTAGTGAAAACATCTGAGCTCTTGTGGCAC
The DNA here is from genome assembly GCF_964204655.1 of Triturus cristatus. Lineage (NCBI taxonomy): Eukaryota > Metazoa > Chordata > Amphibia > Caudata > Salamandridae > Triturus > Triturus cristatus. The sequence continues at coordinate 132,591,441 of NC_140590.1, read as the reverse complement.
GGGCAAACAAGCACACCTGGGGTAACATATTTTGAACCCTTAGCATAGGCCCTTGCGGTGCTCTCAAAAACAAAATTGAGAAACATAGCTTCCTGCTGGACAGTGAAGGCGCAATGTAATGCTGTCGCACCTTGCTTCATTGCTGAAGGGCTTAAGACTGTGTCGCTTCTATTGAAGGATCCTGGCCAGGTTATGGCAATGTTACATATATTCCCCTCCAGAATGTTTGTCTGGACAATTGGCAGCTCGTGCAGAATGTGGCAGCCTGCTTGGGCTCCGGCACTGGAAGGCCCAAGTGTCTTCTACGGAGAAATCTTCATCAGCTGCTATCAGTCAGGATACAATTAAAAGTTCTGTGAGCTGTGCATTGGGATATTCATGGAAAGAGCCAGTCATTCCTTTTTGAAGTCCTACCACCCCCCGGGAAGCACCGGGTTCTGAAACAGATGCGTCAAGGTAAACTGTTGCCGTCGTAAACGATCTGCATTGAGCTGCCTGCGCTGTTGAACAATGTTCTTTTATCCCCATGTCTAAAAACGTTGCTGAGATTTAGGAAACAACTGAAAACACGGTTGTCTTCTTTATATTCTCTGGTGTGCTCCGTCAGTCCTTTTATCTCTGCACTTACCGAATTGGTAGGAGTGCGCGGTACAAACATACACAACATAACAAAAAACCTTTAAGCAATTTCCATTGGCCTTAAGGGAAGAAAATAAGAATCTGGAGTGGAGCCAAAGTTATAGGACCAGCATCTAAAAAGTAATATTTAGTTATGCACTTCTATGCACACAACTGTGTATCCGGTCTACCGCCAACCTGCCATGGTGGACTATCCTAAATGTTTGAAGCCATAAGGAACAAAAGGAAACAGAGTGACCAGAACGAAAAACCAGTGTATGCATTATCCCCAACATTCACCTCTGAAATTAGAATTTATAACAATATATTTTTCGTGTTTAGTTCCTAATATTTAATGATTTTACAATCATTGGGCATTTTTAGATAAAGATGAAAAATAAATACATAACCCCCCTCCCCCCCCAAACCTCTGTAGTACACAAAACAATGTTACCATTAAGGCGAGCTCCAACTTACACAAAACATGAGAAGCACATTTCAGCACAGGCATATTGCTATTCTCAAAATATGGGTCTTCTGTTTTTTGCCCTCTTGAAACTAGAAGGCTGTATTATATGCACAGTATATAAACAGGGGTCACCCAATATTCCAACCGCATCTGGGTTATACAATAATAACCAAAGCACAGTGATGTGAAGGAACAGATCATGTAATTTTTTCACATACTATGAAGGATACCATAAATTATTCCTTCAAGATAAATTTCTTACTTTCAGAATTAATCGTGTATTGATATTATTGTCTGGACACAGCTTCATTTAACACATCCTTTTATCAATATCCACATGAAATGTCAATTATTCAATTGTACATATAGTTTAGTAAACATAAATCAAATAAAGCAAACAAGAAAAAAATCAAGAAAAAAATCAAAATACATATAAACAAGGAACAAATCAACCATTCCTTATTCCCCTATAAATGACTATGGATGCTAACTCCTTTTTGCTATGAGCATTCCATTTGTTTAAAGTAGCCCCACTCAACAGTACTAAGAGGCAATAACACTTGTACACCTCTAAACAATTTGTTAGTACTTCATATATCAGTTTAACAGAGGGTTTCAATTTATGAGGGGCTCTTTATGTTCAAAAAAGTCGACGCGTTTCAGCCCAACTTGCTTTAGGGCCTCATCAGGACTAGGGTTTATAAGGATATCTCTATCAGGACAACACCATTCGGGAAGGAATCCATGTCGGACCGTCAAATTCACCTGCGTTAATGCCTCAAAAAAAGGGGAACTATGCGATCATTAGGACCAATTCATCGAGTGACACATCATGGGGGAACTCGTAAATCGCAGCCCCAAGCTGAAATGTATTGCTTATGAAGATTCTTTCACTCTCTAGCGAGCTTGGCGCTCTCCACACGGTTCCAAAAGGAATCACTTATATGCACACCGCACTTTCCGCACACTACATCATTTTCCGTTTGCGTCTCATGATAAATTGCAGGAGCGCGCGGTAGCCACCATTAACGCTCCATCTGCTGCACTCCAACACTAATGCGGCGCACATCTGTCTCCAGCCATGTACAACAGCACATTGTGACTGACTTTCGATGTACGGAGGTCTTAATGAGTGAAATATCTACGCATCTATTGAACTCGCATTAATGCATACACTTGCACACGCACTCTTCACTATCACAGTGGTGCGCCCAGTTTTAACGGTGGCCCCTTCTGTGCCAACCATAGAAAATAATTTTTAGATGATGCCATATACTAAACATGCTATAGATGTGCAACACAGCATTCCGCGTGTGTATTATATGTGCCGTATGTGTGTTAGATCACTGAAGGCCAGTGCTATTGAAGGGGAAAAATGACCAAAAGCCCAACTTATCTTTGCAGGGCACAGTGAGCAGTGAGGCCGTGGGTTCAATCCCAGGCAGCACGCCAGCAGATGGCCCTTTTTTTTTTTTATTGAATAATGATTTGGATGAGGCATTCATGTTGTCTTTAATGAGTCCCCACAGGGCCAATCACCTGAAGTTCATCTTCGCTGTCTCTTAGCCCAGGGACACACAACTCACCCAGTTCCTCGCGGTATTCCCTCTATCTGCTAACACTCCCAAAAGCAGTAAAAGAGAAACCTTCTAATCTAAACCATATGAAGCCCTCAAATTCCATGCACTAAGTTCTCATGAGAACATAAAAGCATGCGCGAAGTAAATGTGCATGCGATCTAAAAACATCATGTGTTTCCCGTTGCACTTGCTTGCGTTGTAAACGTTACCGAAGTAAATGTGCACGCGATCTAAAAACCTGCGATGTTAAGCCTCCCGCGATGTAAAAGCCGTGTTGCGATGGCAGCGCGTGAATACAGAGTCGTTGTAATGGGTGTTTCCCGTGGCGATAGTTACCTCTTCTTTTGATGACTTTTTTTGTGCATTAAGTGTGCCTTTATTATCTAAAATCACTCCTAAGTATTTGTATTGGTCTACCACTGCGATTGTCAAGTTGGCCAGACGCCAGCGGAACTTGGAGGTATCCTTTCTTGGATGAATCCTCATTACCTTTGTTTTATCATATATGATAGATAGACCGTTCTTTGCTGAGTAACTGCTAGTTGTATCTAGTAGATGTTGAAGGCCGATGGGAGTTCGACTCAGCAGCACTAGGTCGTCTGCATACAGGAGATTAGAAAGTGGCAGCCCGCCTATTTTTGGCGCATGCAAATTACATGTGTCTAGTTCCAATGTTAAATCGGACATGTACAAGTTAAAAAGTGTCGGCGCCAGTACACACCCCTGTTTGAGCCCCATAGTCGTTGGATTTTTCAGTATGGTTGGAGGTTCACTTTACGGTAATAAGGTTAAGGCACACAGTAGATATATGGCTCTAATACATGTAAATATCACTCTTCGTTGACATATAGGCTTGGGGCTTAAATTATGCCTTTCCAGAAGTCTCTAAGCAACACATTACTTGCCCCCAGCGCCCCTGCAGTTACCATACTGAAACACCAGCCTGTTTGGGGTTCGCCTAAATGGCGCTGCACTACGTCACCCTATTTTATGCCAACATAGTCCATATTTTTAAAAAGACATATGTTAAACTCATGTGATAAAATATTGATGTTGTCTTGAGTTCCAAGCCATGTGTATGACTTGGAAAGAGGAATACAACAGATCCCTCCCTACCCTATGCAGCGTCAGATGTCGCTGTTTCCTACCCACTGGAGGGGCTTGGGAGGTTTGTGCGCCTTCCTCCGAAGCTCTGCGCTAGGCTTTGTTGGAAGGATGCAGCTGTCTTGTATTCTCCTAATCCTAAAATAATTGTGCAGCGTAAAATCTAAGAAACACATTTCCCATTTGGAAGCCCTAAAAAGTGTGGCAATAAAGTCACCATGGTTTAACCACCAGTGCCAGCTTCCACACTGGGTGCCTCGCTGATGGTGGCGGTTGCAGTTGGGAAGCATCTTAATGGGAAGAGCTCCTTGTGTTCCCAGCATTTGTCAGCCAAAATAAAAATAGCAAGGTAACACTGGTGATTAATGTACTCAGTGAGAGGTCTGAGTTATGCTTAGTGGCAGTTTTGACTTATCTTCAGCTAGGGTAGAGGGTTATTGTGCGTCCTGCAAAGCACAACGTGCAACTTGCAGATCACAGAGTATGTAGATGGCTCAGTGAGTTACTGCTTCTCTCACAGAGACCCTTTTGTTAGCTGCAGTTCATAAATTACAGTCCTAATTTAGCATAGTAAACTATGAACTAACATCAAACCGCTGCATGCAAACAGCAAGGCGTATGTTTAGAACCGTACAGTTTTCATTAGGCTAAGGTTGCAAAAAAAGCCTCCCTGCTGAAGAGTAATCATTTTTTATTAGCGCAGCCCACCTAAAGCACTGAGCTGTGTTTTTAATCCCAATGTTGTGCTTCTTTCCACCACATACTCTTTCCATATAATGCCCCCTGGTAGTGATGACCATTGACTTCTGCACCCTGTCGTCCTCGCGGTCTTACATAGATATCCTATGCATTGATTTACACACTTACAAGATTCATTGTCTCTTTCATGTGTTTGTGATGTAAAGCGCTGTGACACCCTGCATTGGGATGCATAGCGCTATAAAAGAAATTAAATGCATGTGCGAGTGGAGCTATGGAGAGGTGAAGGGCACCGTTGCAGGCTGGTAGTGAGGGAATCCATGGGGAAGGTGATCACTGGGGGAGGTGGGCACCAACAAAGATTGTGGTACCTGGCACCATCGGACTAAAGCTGGGAGAGGAGTTGACCGAACGGCTAGGGGGGTCGACCTCAAATCTAGGGAAGCGGTTTCGAGTGTGGGCAAGGACGCCAGCATCCTGTGATTCTGGGTAAATCAAGTAATCTCCCTATGCCTAACAAAAAATGAAAGTGTCCTCATGTTAACGTAACTTGTACTGTGTAAAGCGCTCTGATACCCGATACCTTCGGGTCAAGTTCGCGCTATATAAAACTCCTGCCTTGAATGCAGGTATTTCTCTCACTAGTGGCCACTCACCTGTGCTGAAGGCTCAGGGAAGCTGCAACGGATGCCGTCCTGAGTGGACTCGGTGCCCACTGCCAGCCCTCTCATATTTCAAGGTGACGGTCGCTTCTGTCGCCAGTCGCATAGCCATGCCGTTTCCTCCTTATTCCTACGGACACCATTGAACACAAGGGCTCCCGCTCCCTGTGGCACCCCCAGGCTAAGCCCATCCCATTCTCAGCAGAGGCCTAGCAGGAGGGCCAGAGCCATTTGCCATCTACTTTCTTCACTGTTTTCCATGTACAATGCAACCACCTGTCTGGGCCTTGATGACTTGATCGACCAGCAAAGTATAGAGGTAGAGATGTCTCTGTTTTCTTTGGTGGGTGGGTGTGCATGCTGGAGGGGGGGGAGGGGGTGAGGCGAGGGGTTGCTCCCAGGGCATTTTGCAAGCACACCAATTTTATAGTTAGTGATATTTTTGTCTCGCTTCTAATGTTTTCTTCATATTTGTGTTGTAAAATGACATATTTAAATTCCCTTTTCAGCAAACATGTGCTGTATAATCCATCATTTGAATGATTTTTTGCCACAATGTTCTTGCGGGGTAAACACCCACCGCAGCCACCTTTTGTTGCTCAGACTCGCTGTTATACTCAGGTATAACATTTCCTCCCCACCACTTTAAAATCCACCAGCCGTATATAAATCAGATGTACATATATCAGATACGTGACCTATATTAAACCTTGCTCCTCCATTGCTTGTTGTTTTCTTGCTTACCCTCTTTGAGCACTGACCTCTCTTGCAGCAAATAACATTTAGCGACGTTTTCTAAATAACGGCCGCACTGCGCCCATTCCAGGAACCGTACCATATTTGTGCATCTGCATTACTAAAAACAGCCAACAATCGTTGTATGTGGTGGTAATTGTTGGCCGCAGTTTATTACTTATTACATAATCACACTTGTACAACTCCCCCTGACATCCCCTTGGAGGCCGGGGTCATAAATCGTTGTCAGACATTATTACAAATGTGATGTCACGCCTTGTCAGCTGGACATCATAAATCATGGGCCATAAATCACTGTGCGTCATAAATCATTTTGGCCACAATCGGCCCTTACTTTGTTGCCATAAATCACTCTGCCTGATCCCCATAAATCAGCAGCCCTACATCATGGGTCGTAACTCATTGGTCATAAATCATACTGTCACAAGCCATCATAATTTCGTTGTCATAAATCATTTTGCCTGCACATCATAAATCATGGGTCATAAATCATGGGTCATAAATCATCGGTATGCCATAAATCATTCTGTCACAATCTGTCATCATTCGGCTGTCATAAGTCATTCTGCATGAGCATCATAAATCATCAGCCATAAATCATCGGCTGGCCATAAATCACTGGTTTGTCTTTTTGCTCATTTGCAACTCCTAGGGTCATAAATCACCCTGACAGCTCATAGATTGTTCTTTGTTGTTTACCACGCCCCTTTGCGTGTGGGGGGTAGCCTTTTCCCTGGAGTTAGGCCCCCAACTCGCTACCTTGTTAGTCTCTTTTGTGCCCCACCTTCTGGCGGGGGCTGGGCTGCGAGCGCCGTCTCCGTTTGCTACCCCGATTTCGTCAGGCGCACTCACCCTGCCGTGCGGCATCCCAAAGTGAGTGGCCCTCCTTCTACACACCGCCCTGTTGGTGTGCTCCCATACAATACCAATACACTTGTTGTTTCCGCCGTTTAGATTTGCAATCTCTGTGCACTCTTGTTGCGCGGGGGCAGTTCCTACCCGGAGTTAGGCCTCAACTCGCTACCTTGTTCCGACTGTTTTGTGCCCTGCCGCCTGGCAGGGGCTGGGCTGCGAGCGCCGTCTCCGTTACCTGCCCCAGTTGTTGGCCAACTCACCCTGCTGTGCGGCATCCCAAAGTGAGTGGCCCTATTCACACACACCGTCCATCGGTGTGTCTCCATATCCAACCCTTGTACCCGTAGTTCCTTTGGTTTTCGTCAGCACTGCGACGCTGCTGCTCCCTAGGTGTGGGTGGGTGGGATTCGAAAGTTGTTGGCGCCGCTCCCCCAGCTCCCATGATATGCAAGTGGGCTGCCACAAGGGGGGAGCGTCGTCTTATATCTCCCCTTCCTATTGTTCTTGGTAGGGAGAGGGCGGGGGCCTCAGGGCATTCCACCCTGCGGCGCTTCCCGCTGGTAAAACCAGTTCCGTTCCTTGTCGGGCTCTGGCGGCCATTATGGCGCCGGCCCTCGAGCCCCCTGCGGGGGCGACCTCTGCAATAACGGCCGCACTGCGCCCATTCCAGGAACCATACCATATTTGTGCATCTGCATTACTAAAAACAGCCAACAATCGTTGTATGTGGTGGTAATTGTTGGCCGCAGTTTATTACTTATTACATAATCACACTTGTACAACTCCCCCTGACATCCCCTTGGAGGCCGGGGTCATAAATCGTTGTCAGACATTATTACAAATGTGATGTCAAGCCTTGTCAGCTGGACATCATAAATCATGGGCCATAAATCATTGTGCGTCATAAATCATTTTGGCCACAATCGGCCCTTACTTTGTTGCCATAAATCACTCTGCCTGATCCCCATAAATCAGCAGCCCTACATCATGGGTCGTAACTCATTGGTCATAAATCATACTGTCACAAGCCATCATAATTTCGTTGTCATAAATCATTTTGCCTGCACATCATAAATCATAGGTCATAAATCATGGGTCATAAATCATCGGTATGCCATAAATCATTCTGTCACAATCTGTCATCATTCGGCTGTCATAAGTCATTCTATATATATAAATATATATAAACTTCTTTATTCGGTTTTTTACAAGTTGTAAAACCATAAAAGATACATTTCAGGAAAAAACAAATACACATGCACATTAAAACAAAAAATCATGATAGGAAATCAAATTTACAGAAGTGCAAAGTCAAATATTTTACAAGAAAAGATTCTCATAATATCGGTACCGTATCTGGAAGTGCGTCTAACATACATTTTACAGATTTTTCCTATGCTTTATAATACATTTTAAGAAGTTAAGGACGCGATAACAAACCAGTTCGGATTCTAGCAGTTGGAGACGTAGCATAGCTGGACGACACTGTCTAAGTCCCCATTGCTTTAACAAGGGTAGTAGCCAAACCCTCCTATGTAGATGATGGAATTTACAAAACAGAATTGTGTGTAAATTAGATTGTATTGATTCCTCATCACAAGGACAAATAGGGAGAGTTGGTTCCCAATTTTTTCTCTCCGGGAAGGATACTAATCTGTGAAAAAGATCTAATCTGAATCTTGTCAGTAACATTCTATCATAGGTAGTGATCTGTAATGTTAGATAAGGCTGGATAAAAAACGTGAGCTGAATCATTTTGGCATGGAGGACCGAGGATTTTGTCGACTCGGATGTCAACCTCAATGACTCTAAGTGGGTCAGAGCCAATTGTTTCAATGATCGCTTGGATACTTCGATAATGTTTTTAGGTTCAAGATAATATTTCTCCAATCCGAGATCATTGAGGAAATTTCTGATATACCGAAGCCATTTGATTTTTGAGGATTGGTCGAGGATCATTGAATCTGCCACAATTTCCTGGGTTAAAATGTTTTTAGCAGAAGACCAGATGCGCCGCCAAAGCATTAGTGGTTGAATCCTTAGTAGGTCCTCTAAGTAAGGAATTCCAAGTTCCAAGTGGGAGGCGTAGATTGAAGTACTACGCGGTGTTGCTAAGAGGAATCTAAGGAAAGTGTTTTCGGCCACCTGTAGGGCACTAACATCTACATGTCCCCAGACTCCCGCCCCATAGAGTGCGATCGCCTGACACTTGGCTATATAGATTTTTAATAATTCCACTGGGGGCCTTCTCCCTATTCTCTGGGAAAAACTCATCAAGGAAATTATGGCTCTTTTAAAAAGGTGGCATCTGGCCTCTACTGCTGGTCTCCAGTTAAGTCTTTCGTCAATCATGATACCCAGGTAGCAGTACTGAGTAGTTACCTCAAGTTTTTGATCTTTGAGGTTGATGTTCTTTAACCGTTTTTTCCCGCTATCTGCTACCATGACGAACGTCTTTTTAACATTTACTTGTAGGTCCAGTTCACCCATAAAGTCGACATATCTGTTCAGAGACCTCTGCAGTTCTCGCGGCGTACGTGCCAAAATGACAGCATCGTCTGCATAAAGCAGAGCCGGAATCAGGCGCTGTTTTACTCGTGGAAGATCCTGGGCCCCTCTCAACATCTCTCCCTCCAGTCCATTTGTGTACAGGGAGAAGAGGAAGGGGGCCAGGACACATCCCTGTCTGACTCCACGCTCTACTGCAAAAGGTGCTGTCAGCTCCCCCCCTCATACCAAATCGCACCCTTGCTGATGCGTTTGAATATAACTCTCTTAAAAAGTCTAAAAGTGGGGGGTCCACTCCCATGTTGGCCAAGATCATCCAAAGTTTTGCGTGTGAAACGCAATCGAAAGCAGCGGACAGGTCCACATAGACCATGTAAACCGTGTCCTTCTTTGCTTGGAGATATTTGCCCACTATCAAACTGAGATTAAGGGCCTGCTCTACCGTTCCAAAACCCTCCCGAAATCCAAATTGGAGATCTGAGATAATATCTCCCTCCTCAGCCCAAAGCCGGAGTCGTTCAAGCACGACTCTGCCAATGACCTTTCCTAAAGAATCTAATAGAGAAATCGGACGGTAGAATTTCACGTCCTGACTGTCGCCCTTTTTAAAAATTGGGACCATGATCGATTTTGTCCAAGATTTTAACAGACCCAGCTTCACAGCTGCCGTACATACTCTAGTAAGGATGGGGGACCAGAGATCTAGATTGAATTTAAAAAGGTCCACTGGAACCCCATCTGGGCCTGGGGCTTTCCCACTTTTACTTGCTTCCAGGGCCACTATAATTTCAGAAATGTCGAAGTACAGAGGGATTGGATATACGGCTATTGGAAGTGAGGATTGTGTCCCTAGCGATGTTGCTGTGTTTTTAAAAATCTTAGAAAAATGGGACACCCAGACATCTTCTTCTATTGCCACTTCTATCTTTGGACCGTCTTTATCCAGTAAAAAAGGGTTTTTTACAGTTCGCCAAAAAGCGGCACTGTTTTTGGAAACGGCACTGGAATGTAAATCATTCCATAATTTCTCTTTTAATTCTTTAATTCTTTGCTTACGTGCCCTTCGATATTGACATCTCAAAGATTGAATCTGCTCCCGGTCTCTATCGTTTTTTTTTAGCGCCTCCTTTAACTTAGTTAACGCCGTGGTGCAATTGTGGTGAAACCACCCTTTAGTAGTTGGATTTGAGTTATTTAAAGTTACTGTGAGAAGTCCCTTAATTTTCTCTAATATTTGCGAGAAATTATTTAGGACTTCTGCGTCTGATGCTCCTAAATCCAAACACTTAATTATGTTTGCGTATGCCTCTTTTACCAATTTTCCTGTGGTTTCTTCTGGATTTATCGACCCCCATTTTAATGTGTAACCATTTAGCCTTCCTAACTCTATGTTGTTTTGTGCGAGGGTCTTTGCTATGGCAGCGGTGGAAGATGGAAGATCAGTTACATAAAAATCCATCCTAAGAGCAGAATGATCACTGAGATCATTTGTCAGGACCTCAAAGAACCTAGCTCGGGGCAACAGTCCTGTTGACAAGAGGATGTAATCTACTGTCGTTTTGTAGCCTCGACCCACATATGTTGGTTGCAGGGAGTTTGAGCCTGGACTTGGCTCGTTAGCGATTACAAGTTCCAGGTCTAATAAGACATTATTCATTGCGGTCCCCCCCCTGCTATGAGAAAAGTGCATAAGGGGAATATCATTTTCATCCACAATCCCACAACGATTTTTCCCGACATGTGGGCATGGGTGTAGATTCAGATCTCCTCCCCATAAGAGGTGGACTATCCCTTTTCCTGTCCTTAGGTTATGGGTTAACTTTTCTTTTAATATTGGAGAGAAGAATCAAGAATTTTTCCTCCTCTAGATTATTATAAAGATTGAGCAAGAGGATCAACTCTTTATTTTTTAACACAAGGGAAAATAGCTGAAAATTTGGGTCTGACGCTACTACAAATACTTTCAGGAAATTGACTGTGTTTGCAATGTATGTGATCAACCCTCCCTTGGGTCTGCCTACACCAGTACCCAGAGCAGGAATAAAAAATGTTTTATAGCCCGGAAGATGAAGCTCGGTCATGGACCATGTCTCCTGAAGGCATATAATTTTTCCCGACTCCAAGAAAGTTTCAGCCGTCCCATCCTCAATTTTAGATCGAAGGCCCGCTACGTTCCAGAAGAGGATCGGTAGGGGCTGCGATTCTATATTAATCGGCGCTTCATTTACTACACCAATCATTTTTTCTTTGGGCGCTCGATAACATATCTTGGTGTTAATTGTTTCTAGGTTGGTCACGGGTTCATTTATTGGACTAATTGTTTTTGCCTTGAACATTGGATGACATGACTTAGAATTAGTCATTTCTGTCGTCACTAATGGTCAGTCGACCGTTTCAAGGACACTATACCTATTTGCCGTCGGAACACTGGACCAAACGTCCCTTTGGGGTGGCTCTCTATATGCCATACAAATGCCCCGTTCATCCCGTCCACCACCCCAATGTCGTGGCCCCGATGGGTGCCAGGGACCATCATAGTCATGATAGCGGGGACCCGCTACTTGCCATTGGTTGGGTTGTTTCCCGTGGCGTAAGGCTACTGCTTCCCATGGGCGGGCAGAATTATTAGGAATCCCTTTATAGAGGCCGAAAGGATAAAAAAAGGAGAGTCTCCTAGTTCCTATTTCTTCATTTGTATTCGAGAACTCCCAGGAGCAAATATAATTTACCACACTGGGATCTTCGAATGTAACCAAAATGCAGTCCCCTGGTATTGTTTTTCTGCTATTTCCCACCCAGGGAGTCCTACGTACCATCAGAATTCTACAAGTCCAACTTGCTGGGACAGGGCGATTTGTATTTAGCCAGTATTGGACCTTGTTTTTCAGTGACCACGTAGGTTCTGCGTTTGGATCCTCTATTTCGGGGACACCTGTCATTACGACTACAAAAGGACTTACTTCTGGCGGCAGATCAACAGCCAGACTAATTTCAGAAGGTTTCCTTGAGTCACCTCTATTGGTATCAGGCGCCACGGTTTTTGGGGCAGATTTTTTTGGGGACAAGGTTTTTGTATTAGGCAGCAGTTTTTTGGGTGCCCTAATTATCGGGACTGGGGTTTTTTCTATCGAGGCATTACCCTGGGGCAAAGTTATACTAGGATTTAGGGTAGATTCCACTACTCTGTTGGTGTTTCGTACTTTAGAAGATTGTGACTTAGATGTTACTTTTAAAGGTAAAATTTCAGGAACTTTATTTTGTCTATGTGCTGGCTTTTGAGGGGGCATCTTGGCTCCTTCCCTACTTTGATCCCCATAAGCTTGCTTAAATTTCATAATTTCGATCAAGTTCGATAGCTGATACTCTATCTGTGTTAGTCTTGATTCGAGTGGAGCAAGGGAAGATTTTAGGAGGGCTGTGATATTATTAATCAGTTGTTGGTTTTCGATATCCCTTATTGTTTTGCTTGATGGTAAGTGCATAGGGGCTTCCTCGCTGATAAGTTCTAAAATATCATGTGAGGACTGATTTGGTGTTATAAGATCAGTTAGCTGTTCTGCACTAGGAGGTGCAATCTCTTCCCCACTGAGCTGATCAGTAATTTCTCGAGAGCTAGGATTTTTTAAATTGTTCTTTCGTTTTCGTATAGCGCCCTCCTTCCTCCCTCTTGATTGTCTCAGATCATCCGGTGTTAATTGGGGAATCAACTCTGGTGTCCTCTCTAAATCTAGACTTAGCTGAAAGTCAGATAGTTGGGAAGCCGATAGGTCAACATTGTTTGGTAGGCTGCGCCTACCCTCGCAAAGCGACCTACGCCCAGTAATGCTGGACGTTTCCGGGGTTTTCGCATCCCTTAGGTTACCTATAGACGATCTCTTAGCCAAAGCTAAGTCCAAAGACACCCTGCCTTCTATTAGACTGATACTTTGGTCAATAAATGTATTAGCCTTGACTATAAAATCGTCCATAGGACCTGAAAGCATACCCCCACCCCCCTTGACTTTAGTTTTTTTTCCTCTGGTTAGTACCATATTTCCTAGAGGCCAATGGAAATAGGTAGGAACTTTAGTGCACGAATTTATCAGATATACTCAGTCTTTAAAAACATATATATATGCAGTGGTAATAACATAAAATTACATGTAATAATATGTACACAGTTCACAGAGATTTACGAGCGTTAGGGGGATGGCCCGGTCCGGCCTCTTCCGTTCTCTAACGGCCTCAAACGGCCCGCCCTTTGCCCGGGCTTAGCCCCGGGCTTCGTCCCGCGCGCGTCCCGCTTGCGCGCGGAAACAGGGCTGAGCTTTGAGGACTGTGGGAGGGGAGGGGCCGGGAAGAGGAGACAGCTGCGATCACCGCCAAGCAGCCTGGTCCTCGCAGTCCCGGAATGGTATGCTCAAAGATAAAAGTTAAAACATCCCCCAATCAGCAAAGCGTCCTCGGAGGGGTCCTCGGTGAGCCACGGTCAAGCAACCAAGTTCAAGAAAGATGTAAGCAGTCACAAGCCTGCGAGCGGCTCCCGCGAAGCGGGGGCAGCGAGGCGTTAAGAGGCTGCGGAGGGAGGGGCCGGGAAGAGGAGACAGCTGCGATCACCGCCAGGCAGCCTGGTCCTCGCAGTCCCGGAATGGTATGCTCAAAGGTAAAAGTTAAAACATCCCCCAATCAGCAAAGCGTCCTCGGAGGGGTCCTCGAGCCGCCCCCGCGAAGCGGAGGCCGCGAGGCGTTAAGAGGCTGCGGAGGGAGGGGCCGGGAAAAGGAGACAGCTGCGATCACCGCCAGGCAGCCTGGTCCTCACAGTCCCGGAATGGTATGCTCAAAGATAAAAGTTAAAACATCCCCCAATCAGCAAAGCGTCCTCGGAGGGGTCCTCGGTGAGCCACGGTCAAGCAACCAAGTTCAAGAAAGATGTAAGCAGTCACAAGCCTGCGAGCGGCTCCCGCGAAGCGGGGGCCGCGAGGCGTTAAGAGGCTGCGGAGGGAGGGGCCGGGAAGAGGAGACAGCTGCGATCACCGCCAAGCAGCCTGGTCCTCGCAGTCCCGGAATGGTATGCTCAAAGATAAAAGTTAAAACATCCCCCAATCAGCAAAGCATCCTCGGAGGGGTCCTCGGTGAGCCACGGTCAAGCAACCAAGTTCAAGAAAGATGTAAGCAGTCACAAGCCTGCGAGCCTGCTGATGAGCATCATAAATCATCAGCCATAAATCATCGGCTGGCCATAAATCACTGGTTTGTCTTTTTGCTCATTTGCAACTCCTAGGGTCATAAATCACCCTGACAGCTCATAGATTGTTCTTTGTTGTTTACCACGCCCCTTTGCGTGTGGGGGTAGCCTTTTCCCTGGAGTTAGGCCCCCAACTCGCTACCTTGTTAGTCTCTTTTGTGCCCCACCTTCTGGCGGGGGCTGGGCTGAGAGCGCCGTCTCAGTTTGCTACCCCGATTTCGTCAGGCGCACTCACCCTGCCGTGCGGCATCCCAAAGTGAGCGGCCCTCCTTCTACACACCGCCCTGTTGGTGTGCTCCCATACAATACCAATACACTTGTTGTTTCCGCCACGCCGCAAGGGAGGCTTACGTCTTCCTGCGGCTCCCCCCAAATCTGGTCAGCTCCGACGGCAATCTTCCCACAAACGCAACGATGCGCTCTGCTCCGTCTTTGCCGTTAGTGCTCTGGCACACTTGCATCTTACTGTGGTAAATAATTTAATTACCGGTACTTAATTTGATGCGGAAAATTAATAAGAATAGCTCAGTAAAATAAGAGGCAGAATCCGTGGTATTAGAGATTCGGAACGGCTTTATTCCTATACAAAGGAACATAATTCGAATTATGGGCCTTCTATTCCATCACCACGAAAGTTCAGGAAGGAAGGAACAATACATTATTGACAGGTAATCATTTTTATAGAAGAGGCATTTACAGTGAAACAGATGCAGGAGGCGTAACAGTTGATAACAGAGATAAAGACATACATGCGTAACTAAAATGGGTGTAACTAGGCGTAACTAAAGAACGTCATTAGGTATGATGTCACAAATGGGTGGTTCCATGAAAGAATTTCGCAATGTCAGCAAAAATACTTGGCAGAGATGTGCGCGCAGCAGCATGACGTGTGATTTGACGTGCAACTAGGGGGAGAGAGGGACTTGACATTTAGCTCTACATGTGGAGACAGAAGTCTGGGGTTATGTCAACCTAATCCCAAATCATATCTAATATCCTATGTTTAAAGAACTGTGTTATCCAAAAAGAGAGGTCTCTTAGGATAGAATCTTATTCTATACTGACTATACTGACTGTTAGTGCGTGTACAAGCGTCTAAGTGTCTACACTAGATGCGAGGGGGTAGGAATATTCCATGGTAACAGGGCTATGAATTACTTGCATGAGGGCAGCGAGGCCTGGCCCTTTGCGCGGTAGCTGGAGGAATGTTTACCTAAACTACTAGACAGGAATGCATCGGATGAGGGGCGGAGGAGATAATCTTGAAGGTGAAGTACAGTTTTCTGGCAGGCTACGGGCTGGATCAGGCACCGTTAGCCGCGCAGGGAGTAAGACAAAGTTCATGGTCACAGATGCAGGCTCAGACTGGAGCTTTCAGAGGCAGAAGGCAGGAAAAGGCTTGGTGGCAGAATCAGGGCCTACTCGCCTGGACTGTAAAAGGGGATAAATGAACCATATAAAGCCGGTGGCCTTTCATACTTAGGAATAGAATATCCGGCCCATTCATGGCGGATCTGAAAGAGGACATGTTGACGGTGGACGCACATGTATTTGCGTCTTCATAACTGGAACTGGAGGGAACATACATGTACTTGTAACTTATACATGAAACCGTTGGGGTCCAAGATAGGGGACATAACCGACCATAAAAATCCATATTTCCACATTCCCTCCTTGTCCCCTACTGGCCCTTAGGAGATATCAATCTTCATCAATCCATCGATCTGTTCATATAACATCATTTGTTCTTCTTTCTTCTTCCGGGATCTCGAACGAAAACTTGGATGTGGGATACACGAGGTGGCACACAGACCACAAATTGCTGGCCCACATTGTAGACATAAGCAGCAACTGAATAGTATGAGAAAGCCAATACCTAGGAAGGAGAGCATTCTCCATCCCCAGGCTGACAACACGCCCCAGAACCAACCGGACCAAGTCCAGGTGCCTGGACTCTGGTGTATCTGGCTTACAATCTTATGAAGGCGGGTTATGGCTTTATATACTGACGGTGAATTTTCTGGTATGAAAATGCAACAACTTGATCCGATGACCCTACAAGCTCCGCCCCTATCGGCCAGGATGACGTCAAGGACAAGACGATTTTGAAGCACAACAATCCGCATAGCAGACTGTTCTTCTGTTAAATTGCCTAAGGCGGAAATAGTTTCGTTCACTACTGCTTCAAGGGTTCTGGTTAATCTACGTATCATCTTACTATTAGTGACTGTACCTATATAGGGGAAGAAACCTTTATTGAAATCTGTGTATTTTTCCCATGCTGTTTCAGTGTAATCGACGATTGGGAGATCTCTCTGCTGTCTATTGTGTACTAAATGAGTATTTCTATGATAATCAGGAGGAGCTAGGAAAACAGGTGGTAGGAGGAATGCTATGTAACAGGTACCATCCCAATCTAGAGGTAGGCGTATATATGCGGTCTGGCCACATATAAAGTAGGAATGACGAGAAGCTCTAAATGTAGACTTGCCTTGATCACTGAATTTTATCACAGTGGTGCATATACTATGGCCCATGTGTATGGAGCCATTCTTTCTTATACATAGTTCCCCTTTTACTGGGAATACGGACATGGCGGACAAGATTGGTGTAGCTTCAGATT
Organism: Triturus cristatus; assembly: GCF_964204655.1. Classification (NCBI taxonomy): domain Eukaryota; kingdom Metazoa; phylum Chordata; class Amphibia; order Caudata; family Salamandridae; genus Triturus; species Triturus cristatus. The sequence goes on along the minus strand of NC_140590.1, from coordinate 132,574,343 downwards.
CAACGTTCAGGATCATGAGGTTAAGTGTAAAATTACCTAATCCATATACTTCATTTTCTAGATCAGTTCCTGTTCTTTTGGGAAGTCCCTCCTTGTTAGGGTAGCAGACTTTAAGCAAAACTAAGTTCAGGTTTCCCCATACCCAGTTGTCTTGATAGACTGCGGAATTCGAATCTAGGGAATTAATCAAACTAAACCATGCTCCACAGGAGCCATTGTGTGTGAACGGATAAGGAAAGAGGGGCAAAACTCCCTTATAGTTCTGATAGGGAGGGAGTCGGCCACATATCCAACAATTTGTGGCATTGCTGGTTTGATGGGAATGATGTAGCATACTAATGAAAGTGTTATTGCGCAGCGCAAATCTATAGGACAACTCATGCGGGGGTAATTCACTAAAAGAATGTTCAGCAGTAACATTGTAAACATGTTTAGAAATAGGATAATATATGTGCAACAATATACTTGCAGCGATTATTAAAAGACTTAAGAAAAACAAAATTAATAACGTCACTGTGCAATGACTACGCAGTGATTTACAGCACGCATGCCTTTTCAACTGCATCTTTCGGTTTCTTTCTCTAGTCAGGTCTAGGGGATACATGTCAGAGACAAATTCGACCGATTCACCTTGGAGAGGACTTAAACAATCAAATTGTCTGACTTTTTAGACCGTAATTTTAGTTTGTATAGTTCCTTATCGCTTTGTTCAACCAAAGGAAGCTTTGAGTCAATCGGTGTTCCTTATCGCTTTGTTCAACCAAAGGAAGCTTTGAGTCAATCGGTGAAGACACGCGAGGTGTAACGTTTACATCAGACGGTAGTCCATGAAATTTCTTGATATGACTTGAATGTAACCATCCTTTGCGACCCTCGATCTTCACGGCTGTCCTCGTGGTGAGTAGTACAAGTTGAGGCGATTTCCACCTAGGATCCAGCTGAGTCTTCCGGTCAAAATTTCGCACTAACACCAGGTCCCCGGGAACTACGTCATGGGGTTTCACCTCGGTGTTGTCGGGAAAGGCTGCAGCTACCTGTGAACGACAAGATTGTAGTGCAGACATCAAGGAAGCCAGGTAATCTGTCAGCATATTACAGTCAACATCAGTTATTTTGCGTGGTATAGGCGTCCCCCACATATTTGGTGGTCTGCCAAAGATCACCTCATAAGGGGATAGCCCTGTTCGAGAGTGCGCTACCATTCTCATGTAAAAGAGTGCAACTGGTAAGGCTATTACCCAATCGACACCTTTCTCTCTACATATTTTGGACAATCTAATTTTCAGAGTTTGATTATGTCGTTCCACGAGACCTGCTGCCTCGGGGTGTCGGACACAGTGAAATCTCCATTGATAGCCTAACAGAAGTGAAACGTGTTTCATTAGTTCGGATGAGAACGGCTGGCCGTTATCTGAGTAGACAACACGTGGTAAACCGTACCGTGGGAAGAATTCTCGAACTAACTGTTTGGCAGTAGTCGGGGCAGTGTAATCTGAGACCGGGTATGCTTCTGTCCAACGGGAAAGAGCACAGACAACTACAAGAACATATTTGAATCCTCGACATCGTTCCATCTGGATATAATCCATCTGGAGGACTTCAAAAGGGTGATCAGGAGGCTGAAATCCACCCTGTTCTACGGGAATGCTTTTACCTGGGTTAAACTGACAACAGATCATACAGGTACGAACTTTTTGTTTAGCTGCTGCTCGTAAATGTTTGTTGAACCAAATGTGTTGAATGCTGTCTAGCATAGCTTTTTCTCCTAGGTGCGCTGGACTATGTATTGTATTAATGATAACTTGAACCATAGAGTCGGGAAGAAACCATATAGATTTTTCCTTCGTCATCCATCCTTGATTCGTTTGGATCCCTCCTAATTCAGTCCATTTCTTTATTTCATCTGGTGTAGCATGTGTCTGTATGTCAATTACGTCAAGAGCGGGATCCTTAACCGTCATGCAATGTGTTGGTGTCAGAACTATTGTCTTTGTCATGTCAGATGTGTGAGTTTGAGCAGTCTGTTTAGCTGTTCTATCAGCTAGATCATTGCCTTGGGAAATGATATCAGTAACTTTCGTGTGAGCTTTACATTTCATAATTGATATTGCAGTGGGTAGATGTATTGCATCTAATAAGGCATGAATGAGGGGTCCGTGCTGAATGTGGGCACCGTGAGAAGTTAAATAACCTCTCTCTCGCCACAGTACGCCGAAGTCATGTACAACTCCGAATGCATAACGTGAATCAGTGTATATGTTGACTTTCTTATTTGTGGCTTGAATACAGGCTTGTGTCAGAGCGATGAGCTCTGCTGCTTGAGCTGACAAGGTGTTTATGCAATTTGTTTCAATGACTTCAGTGTCTGTTGTGACTGCATACGCGGCCACTAGCTCTCCTGTACTTGTTCTCATACATGAACCATCTACATACAACGTCAGGTCTGGATTTGACAATGGGACGTCTGTTAAGTCTTGTCTGGGTTTCGTCGTGATAGTAATAACTTCAATACAATCATGTGCTAGTGGGTCTGTTCCGTTTACTGGCAAAAGTGTGGCAGGATTCAATGTACTACAACGTCTGATTTCTATGTGTGGCTGAAACAATGTCAATTCGTAACCGGTAAGTCTTGCTATAGTCAAGTGTTGTGTTTGCGTTCGGTTCACAAGAACCTCTACTGCGTGTGGTACTTGTACTGTCAATGGATGTCCTAACACTATGGCATCGCTTTGTCTGATTGCTAAAGCTGTCGCTGCCACTGATTTCAGGCACGCAGGCAGAGCCTGAGCTACGGGATCTAATGTACTAGAAAAATAAGCACATGGTTTGTGTGATCCTGCTTGTTCCTGTGTGAGTACTGACAAGGCAGTACCTTCGCGTTCTGTAACAAAGAGCGTGAAATGTTTATTGTAACATGGTGTTGCTAAAACAGGTGCTTGACATAAAGCTTTCTTTAGGCTTTCAAAAGCTTGTGTATGTTCCTGAGTCCAAGGGAGGACAGTCGATGTGGCCGCCTCCTGTGTTGTCAACTGAATGAGTGGTTTTGCTAGAAATGCATACTGGGGAATCCACTGCCTACAATATGAAGTGAGGCCTATAAAAGCCCGTACCTCCTTTTGTGTCTTGGGTATTGGTATGTTAGCAATTAACTGGATGCGATCTGACGTAAGCTGCCTTCCCTCCTTGGACAGCGAGTGCCCAAGGTAAACAACTCGCTGGACACAGAATTGCAGCTTAGAAGGGGACACCTTGTGCCCCTTTTCGGCCAAAAATTGTAAAACCGTCAGTGAAGCTTTTTCACATTCAGTTTCGCTTCTAGCGGTGATCAGCAGATCATCGACATATTGAAGCAGGGCAGTGTTGACTGGCATGTGGATACTGTCAAGTTCTCGTTTCAGTGCTTGGCTATAGATGCTGGGGCTTTCTGTGAATCCTTGAGGTGCGCGTGTGAATTTAAAGCTTCGTCCATTTAAACTAAATCCGAACAAGTATTGGCTTTCCGGATCTATTGGGACGCTGAAAAAGGCATTCTTGAGATCAATTACAGTAAAGAATGTTGCTTCGGAATCAATGGCTGTCAGTAATGAAGAAATGTCTGGAACTACGGGGTATTGTGGTACAATACATTTATTTAATTCGCGCAGATCAATAACCAATCGATATACTGGCGGGGCTTTTGGATCAGTTCGTTTAAGAATCGGAATTATCGGGGAATTACATACATTGGAGTCGGTTTCCACAACCACTCCTTGGGTAATAAGCTCGTCAATGATTTGCAGTAAAGCCACTACAGCATCTGGGGGTAACTTGTATTGTCGCATTCGTGGTAGTACCACTCCTGTCTTTAGTGTGACTCGATATGGTGTAATGTTCATGCAACCAACATCTGTAGGGCCTTGTGCCCATAAATGTGTGGGTAAAGTCTGTAGTCGGTGATCCATGTCTCGGGACACATAGTGCCCTTTGAAATCACGTAAAAACAATCTTACTCCTTCCGGAGAACAACATATTATAGCTCCTAGAGCTTTCAATGTTTTTATACCTAACAGGTTTTCTGGACATGATTTTGTAAGCAATAAATCTGTAGTTCGTGTCAAGGGACCAATCGTAAGTGGAAGAGGCTGTGATACTTCGTTAATGATGGGTTTTCCTGAAAAACCAAGGGAAATATTCTGTGAGCCTGAGAGGGGTGCCCCTGGAACTTCACTACGTTTTATGGTTGTTCGGCTTGCCCCTGTATCAAGTAAAAATTTTCTATCTTGGCCTAATAGTTCACTGTGTACATAAGGTCCTTCTTGATCTACAGGGACCTCGATAAGGGGTAAGCCAACTTCCCTCTCTAGGCTGTTTCATGAGTATCGTTGATAATCAGGATAGTCATACTGTGCGGTCTGGTACATCTGTTGTGTCGTTGTTTGTGTGGCAGCAATAGGCTGCGGTGGTGGAGCTGGCATAGACTGTTGCGGAGCTGGCATGGACTGTGCATGCTGCGGGGCTCCTTGTTGGTTCTGATCCTGTCTAAGTGGCCGTGGTCTTTCTTTTGTATTACCTATGGCGATATTATGTTTTAAAACTGGACAATCGTGTACATAATGACCTGGCTGTTTACAATAGTTGCATGTCCCTTTTACAGAACCTGCTGAAACACTGGACTGTGTCATACCCTTTTTATGACCGTCAGCTGGAACTGTCTGGGAAACTAGCATTTTCATTTTCGTGTCTTTCATGCGTCTTTGTTCATGGTCTTGTTCCTCTCTAATTCTATTGTGATGGTACTGTAGCATTTGTAACATTTGTGACGGGGTGTTACCTTGCCAGGTACTCTCGAATTTCAATACTCTATTCTTAACTTGGGGCAAGGAATTTTCAACTAATTTTGTCACAAACAGATGTGGATACGATTCGCTACTTGCTTTTATTCCACTATTTATACCAAAACATTTTTCGAATCGGGCATAGAAATCACTAGTGTCTTCATCTTGCTTTTGTTTACAGGCTGAGATTGCACCCCAGTCTTCCTTTTTCGTAGTTAATAAACGTGGCAGTACCTGTACTAATAAACCTGGTAGTATTTTGGTCTTTTCCCCAAGCCCTAAACCTGGACCTCGAGCTGTTTCTTCGTTTTCTAATGCTGTCCAATCTATCTTTTGGTCTCCCACCTCCCAATCCTTTTCTTTGAGTTTTTCGTAAATGCCCGCAGGCATTAATACCTTTAATATTTTCATAATGTCGGGATAGGTATACTCTCCCATGAGCAGCATGTCTTTAATTTCACGGTGGAAACCCGCTGGGTCTTTGTCATGACTGGGTACCACTTTCTTCATTTCTAATAGTTCCATTTTAGATATGGGTGTGTATACAAACACACGTTTAAACTGATTGTCATCACCTTTTATCGGGTGCACTTCGCGTAAGGGATTCTGTCTATCCATATAATACGTCGTTCTTTCCTTGATGGGCAGTGAGACATGTTCGGGGCATACAAAAAGAATGTACTGCTTTCTGGATTTTAGTATTTTTCTAATTAACTCAGTACCCGAACCTCTCCATTTATTCGTGAGTAATTCAGTCAATATATCAGGTAAGGGACTAGGATCGGAGTGTTGGCTTTTATATAATATAAGGAGTTGTTGAATCATGTAGATACCAGCTAAACGCTGTTCATCTGGGGTGAGGTTCAAAAACGTGTGCGCTAGTGTATCATCACTATATTTTCCGGGACTGTCAACCCAGTGAACGGCTGACCTGGCTAATTCTTGTTCGTCCATAGAATCGAGTATATGATAACCCCTTCGTTCTCGGAGTAATTTGTCAGCGGCTTGGAACGAATGTTCGGGGGACCTTATATTTATTATAGGGGTTTGGAAATTTCTGTTATTTTCTGGACGTATCGGACGTATCGGATCAGTAAAGCCTCTAGTATTATTACAAGATCTTCCTCTACCTACATAGGCCATGGTTTCTAACTGTCCTGTGGGCAGTTCTAATTCTTCCTCCTCCTCGTTTTGTTCAGGCTGGTCTACCGCCAATCTTTCTTCGTGTATTCGTTCTACTTCTTTGCGGATCTTTCGGCACATAGCTACTATACTTAATAATCTATCATGTCTCCCCTCTGATATATTCCGACTCCATGTGGTAAGAATTCGCATTTCTTCCGGATTTACCCCTGGTCGGTCTTGATTTCTGATCACACAATTTATGAGGAAACGTAACAGTTCCCCCTGTATCTCCACTTTCTGGTACTCCATGGCTCTATTAATACTTTCAGAATCTCGCCCTGACTGGACAAAGTGATATATATTTTCTAAATGTGTAGTCATTCCTGGTAGCCTCCCTAAATATATTGCAGCTCGTCGGATACGTAATGATGCCAGCAGCATTTCGTCCTCTTTGCCGGGCACAGGGTCATATCTACAATCTACTAGAAGTTCCTTAAGCATGTCGGGAGTTACTAGTTTGGGCATACGTTGGTGGGCTAATTCTTGAAAGGAAAGTTTATTTACTCTGGGTGGCGTGGAAAAAATGTTTGTCGTACCTCCTGTAGCACCGCCTGGGGTGCTGGATGTGAAAGGATTCGTTGAACGTGATATAGCAACCATAGGTGTGGGTACAGCTGTAGAAACAGATGTGCTTGCCGGAACTTGTGTCGGAGTTTGTTGTTGCGGAGGTACAGACGGAGGGTCTTTGCGTTGAACCCCCTCGGCAGACGGTCTATGTGGTGCAGTATTAGCATACTCGGGAGCTGCGTCGTCTAAATAAGAGGAAAGGAAAACATCTTCTGCGGTTCTGGGATGCCCTTTGGGATGTGCTTTTATCGGAAACAATGGAGGTGGCAAGTCTTTTGGTATCTCCTGAGTAGCCTTAGGTAACCCTTCGGCCAGAAGAGGATACATACCATTCATAAGGGCATTTCTTTGTCTGTCTACTTGTTCTGCTTTTGCTCGGGTACCTTCTTCAATTAATAGATTTTCTCGGACTTTATTTGAATTCTCCTTACTTTTCTCTTCCTGTCTGAGTGCTTTTTCTGTACGTCTATACGATTCTTTACGCCATAATTCAATGGCATCTTTCTGTGATTGTCTAGCTTTCTTTTTCCATAATTCTTCCTCTATTTTCATGATGCAATCTGCATCCCAGGTCCCAGCTGCGGGCCACCTCTGACTTTCTGGTAATTCCTTGGTGTAGTCTACCCATAAATCAAGAAATAATATGGCGTCTAGGCCATGTTTATGATACATGAAGTACCCTGGAGTGTCCCTAGGAGGAATGGGAACAGCTTCTTCGAGTACCCCTTTTCTAGTTTTGATCTGTCTTAATTTCGAAAAGAGCGGCATATTGAGAACTGATCTGAGACCTAATTTTGAACACGTTTAATACAACAAAACACAATAATGAACAGTCATTCACACCACAATATGCAGGACGTATTTAAAACATTTAACATTTAATATTTAATGAACAACAATGATGGCCATTTAGGGAACTAGTCACTAAGCATAATACTCGGCACTAACTAGGTATTCTGAATTATATACTAGACATACTAGATATACTGCTAAACAGTACAGATACACTGCTGAAACAGTGCAGACCGGATTTGTGTACCCAAACCCGTCTTGACCGGCACAACCTATGTGCACGTCAGAACGCCTCCCCGGCAATGGTACTCACCGGGTAGCTCGGAACGGAAGGCCTCGGAACTGAACTGAACTGGACTTGGACCGGACTGGACTCGACTCGAAACTTCGGAACTTCGGAACCTGGTGGGCCTCTGTATACCTCGGATCTTGCTCTCTCAGCTAGGCTCTGGTCGGGATACTTCGCACTTCTCACCGCCTCGTCTGGGTGTTGATCGCAGCCTCAGTTACCCCCGCTCGGCAGGAGGGAGATACAGGAAATCCTGTGGGTACGCGTTGTTGTCCGTCCAGCTGTGGCAGGAGACCGGGCCTGCAACGCACCTCCGGCGCGTGAGATGAGAAAGTGTCCCTATTCGGGCGCCATATATGTGGTAAATAATTTAATTACCGGTACTTAATTTGATGCGGAAAATTAATAAGAATAGCTCAGTAAAATAAGAGGCAGAATCCGTGGTATTAGAGATTCGGAACGGCTTTATTCCTATACAAAGGAACATAATTCAAATTATGGGCCTTCTATTCCATCACCACGAAAGTTCAGGAAGGAAGGAACAATACATTATTGACAGGTAATCATTTTTATAGAAGAGGCATTTACAGTGAAACAGATGCAGGAGGCGTAACAGTTGATAACAGAGATAAAGACATACATGCGTAACTAAAATGGGTGTAACTAGGCGTAACTAAAGAACGTCATTAGGTATGATGTCACAAATGGGTGGTTCCATGAAAGAATTTCGCAATGTCAGCAAAAATACTTGGCAGAGATGTGCGCGCAGCAGCATGACGTGTGATTTGACGTGCAACTAGGGGGAGAGAGGGACTTGACATTTAGCTCTACATGTGGAGACAGAAGTCTGGGGTTATGTCAACCTAATCCCAAATCATATCTAATATCCTATGTTTAAAGAACTGTGTTATCCAAAAAGAGAGGTCTCTTAGGATAGAATCTTATTCTATACTGACTATACTGACTGTTAGTGCGTGTACAAGCGTCTAAGTGTCTACACTAGATGCGAGGGGGTAGGAATATTCCATGGTAACAGGGCTATGAATTACTTGCATGAGGGCAGCGAGGCCTGGCCCTTTGCGCGGTAGCTGGAGGAATGTTTACCTAAACTACTAGACAGGAATGCATCGGATGAGGGGCGGAGGAGATAATCTTGAAGGTGAAGTACAGTTTTCTGGCAGGCTACGGGCTGGATCAGGCACCGTTAGCCGCGCAGGGAGTAAGACAAAGTTCATGGTCACAGATGCAGGCTCAGACTGGAGCTTTCAGAGGCAGAAGGCAGGAAAAGGCTTGGTGGCAGAATCAGGGCCTACTCGCCTGGACTGTAAAAGGGGATAAATGAACCATATAAAGCCGGTGGCCTTTCATACTTAGGAATAGAATATCCGGCCCATTCATGGCGGATCTGAAAGAGGACATGTTGACGGTGGACGCACATGTATTTGCGTCTTCATAACTGGAACTGGAGGGAACATACATGTACTTGTAACTTATACATGAAACCGTTGGGGTCCAAGATAGGGGACATAACCGACCATAAAAATCCATATTTCCACATTACTTCGATGTCTGACAGTGCTGTCTCCACCCGCAATGGGTCATACCTCTCGTGGCTGATTTCCGGTAGGCTCTGATGGCAATCTTCAATCCACACGCCATGGTGCTCTGCTCCTTCCTCGCCATTTTCGAGGCGGGGCGCTTGCATCCTGTTCGGAGTCTTACAGCACTGTCTCCTCTCACCATGGGCCCATCATGAAAACAAAATTGGGAGACAGTCAGCTACAGTTTGTGGTGGCATGATACGATATACATTGCTCAGATCCCATCCTCTACTTCACCCCTGCTCCTGGCAGGCTCTTCCTGTCCTGTGCCGCAATACGCCGGCGTATTACTGCTTTCTATGTTTGGACTAGCCAATCTCTCCCAAGGAGACACAATCCCTTTCGGTAAACACAGGACCTATTACTCCCGCTCTGAATTTTTTTTTTTTTTTTAATTAACCCGGACACTTGCCAGAAATGTGGAGCACAAATACCCCTATGAATGACAATTCGGTAATTCCATGCACTACCCCTTAACTTCGCACCTGGCTGTCTTCCTTAATATCCAGTCAACAGGATTGGATCAAATGTGAACAGCGTGTATGCGGATTGCTCATGTACACAAAACCATCCGGTAATTCATTGTTGTGTGGTCTTTGCAGCAGGCATGCTAACCCGAGGCGCTGCGTGCCGTGACTCAAAACAAACTGATCTTATTCCTTGGGAGTGAAATCACGAGTTGACATCCCACTGTTTTTTTTTGGTTTTTTTTTGTCCTTGTCCCCGTGAACCAGGTTATTAGGGGGCGCAGGAAACATAACCTCCGTATTGCTATGGGCTCCTCAATGCAGTACTATGGGCGACCTCTGCGCAACGTGCCAGACCACCCTGGGCACTACTTAGCTTGCAGATGGCCCTACCCAAAGGCGGCAAACGGTAGATCGTGCCCCTCGAACCTAAGAATGTGCTAATGCCACTTACCCAAGGGAAGTCATTCTTTATCTTATGAAATAAAGCCTGCTTTTTCAACCCCCATCCACTACAAGCCCATTTTCAGAGCGCTTACGGGGGCACCAGTTGCGTTAAAAGCAGACACGTTCATTTTTGTTTGACACAAGTAATTTAATTGAATTTCCAGAATACATACATGGCGATCCTAAAAAGCTAGGAATGGTATACCAAGTCACTGCCGGGATTTGAACCCCTGGCCATCAAGTGTGTCGCACAGGTCTTAGAAGCAGGCGTTTCACCAAATCAAGCCACTGCTGGATATAATAAATCTTTCCCCGCTAGAATATTTGGACCTATACGCCCTTCCGGCACGTGGAGACCAAGTGTCTTGCCCTGAATTACTGGAGGTGGCCGCGAACCCCCAGGCTCGCACCCCGGTGCCAGCCCCCGAGTCGGCAGACTAGCTGACGGACAACATCCCGCTCTATTTATGCACTCGCTGAATAAATCTTCCACAAAGGCAATTAGATGGGTGAATTCTATTGCCCGCCTAGTGCCTAACCTCAGGAGCACAAAAATCACCGGAGTCCTCAAGGCACTGAGTTTTTTTTTTTTTGACAATTCAAATTGCCGGAAAATTGCTCGAGGACGTGAATGGCTGCAGGGCTTTTTATCACACCATAAGCTTCGCCCTGGCCACATGTGTGTTGCATGATGAGGGCATTCTTTGTTAGGCACGGGTAGCTTAAGTGCTTTGCCCATCACCAGAGGATGATCATCGACACTGCCACTACCCTAAAGGCTTAAAGGAAAGACCGCTGCTCCCGAAGATCTGCTCAGGAGCACGCGGTCCCTGCAAAATTTTCCGATTTATATAGCGTAAACTCTCCCCGACCATTTGCATTACAGAGAGCCACCTTTTTAAACACACACGTCACGTGGCAAAGTGACGGGCACCCTGGTCACCAATTCGGGCACACTTACCCACACGCACAATCCTGCTAGAGGACACCGTTTCCAGAGCACTCGCACCTGGGCTGTGGACACTGCCTCATCCCAGTAGCCCACTACGCGCGTTCCTACCGGGGCCCCAACTCTCGGGGATGGACGCTCCAGCCTCCACTTGCGGGCAGCGCGGTTTTTAAAGCACGGAGGTGGCCGCGCGCTGCCTGCCCCTCTTTTCTTTATCTAGCATCTTTTCCATCGCCCGAACTCGACCCGAAGGTACTGGGGCGCCGCACCGACATTACACATTCAGTCTCTGGGGGATTAAGTGACTCGCAGGATGGGACGCAACCGCGAGGCTCGAAACCTGTGCTCATGCACCAAAGTCGGCAGTGCTGCCGACGGACCACATCTCTTCGAGCCCGGGTCTCGCGCCCCCCACTTCAGCGCGCTGCCTTCACTCCGAGCAAGGAATGCATCTACAGCACCCGGGAACAATGCCACGGTACTGTGACTTAACTTTTGCTGTTCTTTTTTTTTTTTTTTTTTTAACTCTTCGAGCCACCAGCGCATCGACTGAGTTTCCACTCTCCGGTTGCGCCGCTCGCCGCCGCTCCGATGTGCCGCCACAAGCGCTGCTGTGGCCTTGAATCCTGCATAATCCTCAGCCGTGAAAGCGAACCTTGTTCTCGAGCCCCCCTCGGGGGGCGGCCCCTGCCATTCTAGCTGGCTGCAGATAACGAAGAAAGGCCCTGGGCGGAATAGGTGCGAAGGGAGGGTGAGGAGACAGCATATTGTCTCGCCCCGTACAGTATCGGCCGGAGTGCGGGGCCGAGAGGCAGACAGGGAACACAGCCGCCCGCGGCATTACAAGCCCTCGGGGCAATCGACTCCATCTAGACAGGTTTTCAGTTCCGCGGTGGCCACGATTGTTGTCCATTTGAGGGACTCCTGTGAGGTCAGGGACACTCTCCAGCACCAGGAAGATATTAGGGAGTCCTATGCGTAGAGGGGGACTCCTGTACAATCAGGGGGTCTCCTGTAGACGGAGACTCGTGCTGTGTGCCTCAGCACCAACATTTCTCCTGCATAGTAAAAGGCTGAAATCACACGATGTTGGCCGAGGTCAGGACTCGAACTCTCTTTCCCAGTTCCATGCTAGGCCTTTTCCCGCCCTACTATGCGCGCTCTCTGTGCAGTTTTACGAAGTGCGAGCCTGGCCCAATGGTATCAGAGCGCTTTTCATGCTCACCACATTACATTACAAAGGGCCAGTTTTTAGGCATGGGACAATTACGCGATGTGGCCAGCACTTCTCTCCAGTACTACTGCTCCGTCAATAAAGGTGGTACGGGTCTGCACAGAATGCTGCACTTCCGACCATGAGTGCTGGCACTTCAGTCTACTTGCTGCTCGGCCTTGAATGAGTGAGGGGCCCAAAGCTTGTTATCACCTCATAGGCACTTAAGATAGGCATGCTTTTAACTTTGTTTTTAGTCTCTGTATACCTGTATTCACCAGCCCCCCTACAGCAACCTCGAAGGACACCATAGGAAGGCTCGCACCTGATGCCCGGCAACCGGACAGCCCTCGATGGACCGAGGGGGGGGGGGGGTTAGCGGTGCCCCGCTAATGGCATTCGCAACCCTCAGAGCTCACTCATAAACCCAGATACGCTTTCCTGGCATTTTTTGCCCCTTCCCATTCACTTTATACTCAACCCCTGCGCCTTTTGCGGGCACCGCGCAAAACTGCATCTCTACTACGAACCAAATTGAGGAGGTGGCACCCGCTTTACCTAACTCCTCGCTGCTTGAGCCCTTACCCTGCGATTGCTTTCGGCGCCAAGAACCTCATCTTCTTTGCCTGATGCCTGGGGAGCAGGGGGTCGCCACTGCGTCTCTCGGCCTCGGTCCATTCCGTCCTGCCATGTCCCAACGGGGGCCGCGCAGTCCTCCGACTCCCTGCACCTCTCTCATGGTAGCTGGATTCCTGCTTCTTTCTGCTGGCTCAGGGGTCCTTCTTTGCCGTTTCTTGGGTCCCGACGGTGGAGACGGCAGCCGCGGGAAAAACGGCTATTCGAAAGTTGTTGGCGCCGCTCCCCCAGCTCTCTTGTTGCGCGGGGGCAGTTCCTACCCGGAGTTAGGCCTCAACTCGCTACCTTGTTCCGACTGTTTTGTGCCCTGCCGCCTGGCAGGGGCTGGGCTGCGAGCGCCGTCTCCGTTACCTGCCCCAGTTGTTGGCCAACTCACCCTGCCGTGCGGCATCCCAAAGTGAGTGGCCCTATTCACACACACCGTCCATCGGTGTGTCTCCATATCCAACCCTTGTACCCGTAGTTCCTTTGGTTTTCGTCAGCACTGCGACGCTGCTGCTCCCTAGGTTTGGGTGGGTGGGATTCGAAAGTTGTTGGCGCCGCTCCCCCAGCTCCCATGATATGCAAGTGGGCAACCACAAGGGGGGAGCGTCGTCTTATATCTCCCCTTCCTATTGTTCTTGGTAGGGAGAGGGCGGGAGCCTCAGGGCATTCCGGCCTGCTGCGCTTCCCGCTGGTAAAACCAGTTCCGTTCCTTGTCGGGCTCTGGCGGCCATTATGGCGCCGGCCCTCGAGCCCCCTGCGGGGGCGGCCTCTGCAAGAAAGATGGCAAAGGGCTCTCATGCAAGTGGCGGTACGGAAGTTCAAATCTTTTGTGTTCCTCTACAGAATTTGCGACATACACACTAAGAAGATGAAAGCCAGTAGAACAAATTCACACGTGGCAGGCTCTGTGCTGAGCTGTGCACCAAAGTCAGGCCTGGCAGAATTATTGAAAGCAACCGCACTCTGCAGGGGGCCATGCCTAGAATGGAGGTGTGGGGGCATGGGCACAGTGGGTCGGGGCAACCCAACCGACCCTGGAAGCCGTCCCTAGACTGAGGGCCGCCATGGGAATGCCACAGGGGCACCCTCGCCACTCAGCGCCTTGTCGGCTAAGTATCTGACTGACACACCCCAGCCCTCCCGGCCGGGCCTTGCAGAGGGCCCGCCTCATGGCGCACAGGTGTCCACGCACCCGTCTGCGTCTGGTTTCAGTTTTTACCTTACAGACCTCTTAGTGAAGTCTTCTTCGTGGGTCCCTGGCTGCCGGCTTCACCTCCTGCTTCTCAGCGCCTCGGGCCCGCATGTGTGACATGCGTCAGCGGCCACATCCTCAGTAGCCAGACCCACTGTCAGGGGCTCGCTCACACATCAAGAAGGGGCGAGGAAACCATTTCCGCCCCTCTCGCACTGTCTGCAGTTTGGCACAGACTTCAGAAGACTGCCTGAGGCGCAGACGGCTGATTCCCCCAGAGGTAAAACCAATCAATATTGTAAGAGTGAATGAGGGCTACAGAAGCGCCTTAAGGCGCTTGGTACTGGAGGGGTGCGTTAGATGTTTGTGAAAGGAGCAGGGAAGGCGCGGGGGCATAAAGATCACTGCAGCAGTGCGCATTTCTAAACGGCTCACTGGAAGTTCTCTGGGACTGTGGTGCGGTAATACCGCAGCCGGTGAATACCGGTCCGTGTGATACTGTATTTACCACGTGCTGCGACTCTGTCGCATCATTTCGGACTTAGCCTAGGAATTGGCATCACACTGAGAGGGCATGTTTCGCCTTGTTCTCGGCTGCACGAACTCAGAATAGTTTTTTTTGTCTGCAAACATTTCGTCCTTTTTACCTCCTGTAAATGGTGTGGGCAAAACGTGGGTGTGCTGTAATTACCCCTAAAACATGGGTTCCCGATTCGGGTACAGCCGTAATGCCGGCTGGAGTCAGCGCACTAACATCCCTTGTATCCTGCCAGGCGGATGAATGAAAGATACGACTCTGTGTCGATCCGGGGCCTCCCCCCAGAGGCTGCCAAGATGACACAGTGTGTGGGATGTAAATGCCCTGGAACGCTTCAAGATGCATGACACATGCACACACTGAGGCCGGGAATTTACATGGATGTTGTGTTTATCGTGTGGCCGCCGCACGGGCAGCTTGTAGTTGTGTTATGTCAGCCTCCCTCGGAACCCACGGAAAAAGGAAATGTGAACAGATACAAAGCGTTGTCACATATCCAGGATGGTTGTGCGGTGCTCTTTGACAATCGAAGACTGAACCAGGGACAGGTCACACCAACATCTGATCAAACTGTGATGCGACAAACACCCTCATCTGACTATAGGATGGAAGGTTTCAACTACGGCCTGTAATCTAGAAAGGGCGACCCTTAGCATGGATGCAGACGGCTCTAGTGTCGGAGAGGATTGTGTGGCGAAAGGTTACTGTCACCACATAAACAAGGCAAAGAATTACACTTAACGCCCTACGGAAATGCACTTCTTACCTGCTTTTCAGGAAACTGCTAAAAACGTTTTTGTTCTAATTACACTCACTAAATGATACCGACTTCTTCCTCCTCTCACTAGGTAAGCGCCGAGATGCCCCCGGGTGAGTCGTGCGCTATAGAAGAATATCTAACACAACATAACATGACATGCTAGGCGTGGCTGCGAGCTGGCTGCACTAGGACACATCACATACAATAAGAGTCACAGAGCTGCCCCATGACTCAGGTGTCCAAAATAGCATAGGATAAACCGCACCCTGTACCCCTTAAATGAACGAATGTTTTTAATTAAGACTTTGGTAATTGTTGGCATGTATCATGAACCCAGAAGGTTTGGAAGCACCTCGGGGTTCCTATATTCATGGTGCCTTCAAAATGAATACAAACAAAATACAATGCCAATAGCTCAAACTCGCATAACTGCGAGACCTATTGCATTGCAAATGCTTGTTTAGGGTGACAGTGAACATGTTGTAAAGACACCATGTGTCTCTGAAGACGCGTGAATACGTGAAATACCCTGGCATCACCATAGGCGAGGAGAGGTGGCAAAGGGCGACACATACTGTAATGTAACAGGCTAAGGAAGTTGAGGGAAGTGGAGTGTGTGAGCAGAGAGCAGGGAGAATACTTTTTGTAAAACATTTTTTTGCAGTTTTAAATAGCGCGAACTTGACCCGAAGGTATCGAATATCAGAGCACATTACATAGCACCAGTTGCATTACATGAGGACACATTCATTTTTGTTGGGCATGGGGACAATAAGTGATTTGCCCAGAATCACAGGATGTTCAGCGTCATTGCCGAGACTCCAACCCAGTTTCCCAGATTCGAGGTCGACCGCCCTAGCTGTTAGGCTACATCCTCTCCCCAGATACTGTCATTTAGCTCTCATAATCTTCAGTAATGTGGAACAAAATTCAATGAAGCATGCACATTCAATGTAGCATGCTTGAAAAAACAGTACATTTTCAATGTCACTTGAAAAATACTTCACATCATTTTTTGCTTTTAAATGTGTCGTCGTGTTCGGTCTATTTTCAGAAACATGTGAAAGCACATTTATTTAAATATAGAAAACATTTATTAAAGTACACGTGAGATGCACGCTAGTTGAGAAATAAACCAACGGTGGCAGCATGTATGTGGGTTGTGGCCTTGAGCTCCCTTCTGTAATGCAACTGGTTGGTCCCCGCCATGGACCCACACATTCCCCAAAGAATGCTCCCTTTTTTACATAGAAGTACGTGTTCTTCATTCATATGTGGAACCTCTTTTGCTCTGGCACACTGGTAAAATCCTCCCTCCAGAGGTGCAAAATGCAAACTAAAGCTACGGTGGTGAACGTGGTGCAAGGGGTCGTTTGGGAATTAAGGGGTGAAAACTAACCTACGGGATCACACACTATACAAAGGGAGTGGTGCTTGATTGACCACACCCACCTTCGTGAGTGTACTTGGCACGTGCTACCTGGCCCGAGAAACCTATAGCCAATCACACTGTGCTGACAGGTAGCCTGTGATTGTTCATGGGTTAAAGTGCCTGCACTGCGAGTCACACTTGCAGGTATAAGTGCAGGCCCTGCTGCAGGAGAGGAGGGTGTCAGTTTCACAGGCCCCAGTCTATAGGGGAGAGGGAAGCACAACAGGACTGGCTAAGCCACTTAGCAAGGGGGCGATGGGAGAGTGTGTGTATGTGCATGTGTGTATCTGTATATATGCGTATGTCTGTATTATACATCTGTACACGTACATCCACATATGTGTGTGGTGGTGTCTGACGGCCACCCGCTGGTATTTGGAGGCCATAAACAACTGACATGTTGTGGCCACACCTCTTACCACACCTTTAAATGTGGGTCATGCCTTATAGTGCCCTCTGTATAAGGTGATCCTTATCGACATATTGTGAGCAATAATTGAGTTATTTTGGTTGGTTCGGGGTGTACTGGTGTCCATCCTGGCCTAATGCTAACCCCACCATATAGTGGCCACACCTGGCTTCTGGTTGGTATCCTGTGTACGATGGGCCTCCTTGACATGTACTGGCTACCAGTAATGTATAACAGGCATCCCTGCTATATGAGTATGAGACACTGGAAAGTGAGGCCGTTGTGGCTGACAATGGGTGGTAGTATATGCATGCGCTTGATGAAAATGATACGCTGAAATTTGGGGGTCTAAATATGTGGATTTAATACAAATTAAGATCTGGCATTTGGCTTACCCAAAAAGTTATTATAAAAAATTACAAGTTTTTTTTTGGGGGGGGGGGGATACAAATGATGTACCCAGTGTGAAAAGTTTGTATATGGAAACCAAATGTGAACATGTTCAGAAAAAGGAAAAGTAGTGTTGGGTGACATTCATGAATTTCAACAAAATACTTAAAGTTAATGTTTGAGAGATAATTCATAGAGGATTGGAGACACGTGTTGCTTGTTTATTATATGTGTTCATAGTTGCAAAGCACCCACTGTGATGACTGTTATCTCATGACTCATATGGCTCGTGTGCAAGCAATTCAATATCTAGGTTGATCCCACTTTTTAGGAAATTGCCATCACTCCTGTTGTCTGATGTCAGAGTCTGTATGACTGGTGTACCCAAACCAATATGTCTGTTCTATGAATGTACATGGTGGTGGTAATCTGAGGGGCAGTTCTAGTGTCTGAGCCGGTGAAAGCAGTCTACTCAAAGAGATTGGAACCTCTATGTAACTTTTTATTTTCCCACTCTGTCCCTTCCAAGTACATTATGAGTCATGCTATATTGCCAAAAAATCTTCATTGGCGGGGCAAGAAAATAAAATGATGTGCAAGGTAGAAGCGAAGCAAGATGCCCAGGGTCACATGGTGCTGAATTGAGCTGCCACTGGTGATCCAACCGTGAGCCCTGGGATTTGGAGTCAGCCGCTCCCTAGGTACACGCTATCATAGAGAGCCTCTGCCTTGCAGGCTGAGACCTTGAGGTTTTTTTTATGGCGCACAGCATAATGTATATTCTCTTTAAAGGAGGTATGGCCTTACTGTTTGGGCTAGACTATATCCCGTGGGGGAGGTCTAAAAGCTTTACATATATCTGTGATACTTCTTTTTTTGTGCTTACCTCTTCTTGCGTTTGCTAGCGGGACACTTATAGGTTCACCAAGTTAAAAAGTCTAGGGAGCCTACTGGGAAGATGGAAAATGTCTGACCTCTTCGCTTCAACCCCATTTGTGCATGCGGTTGGTTAGTCTGAACAAAGGAACGATGGAATGGAATGCGCCCATTGTAATTACCAGTGGATAAGATTCATTTAAGAATCTACACCGGTAACAATGTGCTTTTCCACCACTGGCATTTTTTTTTTATTTCAAAGAGAGATTGGTAACATCTCTATATTTGTCTTGGTCCACCAATATTAACCTTATATAGTGCTTGCTGCTTCAGTCTTGTAACTTTACGGTGCTGTAAACAGTGGGTGCTTCTCATCCCGTGTATCGAATGCGCTCTTTGTATTGGTCTCAGATAGATGAGTGTAGGCGTCGTCATTTGGCTTGAAGATTTAATTTATGTATTCATCAATCAATCAAGAGTTTGTTAAGCGCTACTACTCACCCATGAGTGTCTCAAGGTGCTGGGGGAGGGGGGTTCGCAGTTTCCAGTCCACCAAGCAGGGGGTCTGTCGAAGATCCAGGTTTTGAGGTTTTTTGTGAAGATGGGGAGAGATGTTTGTCTGAGGTGGAGCGAGAGAGCGTACCAGGCTCTGCCCGCGCGGAAGGAGAAGGAGCGACCGCCTGATCTCGTCTTTCTGGTGCGGGGGACCATGGCGTAGGAGGGCTGGGCTGATCGTATGGTCCTTTGGGGTGTGTGGAATTTGAGTCGGCTTTTCAGGTATGCTGTTCTGGTGTCGTGGAGGGCCTTGTGAGCGTGGGTGAGCATCTTGAAGGTGACTCTAGCTTCGATGGGGTGCCAGTGGAGTGTGCGCAGGTGCTGGGAGATGTGGCAGTGTCTTGGCAGGTTGAGGACCAATCTTGCAGCGGGGTTCTGGATCTTCTTTAGCTTGTGTGTGAGGTTTTGTTTATTCCGGCGTAGAGTGCGTTGCCACAGTCGAGTCTGCTGGTGACCAGGGCGTGAGTGACGGTCTTTCTGTGTTCGATGCATGTTTTATGCATTTTTCAATAGCGTGGACATTGCCCAAAAGTGCTAGAGAGCTTTACAGTAGAAATAGATCATCACGTAAGGTACAAATTTACATAATCCGAAGATGTTGATACTTTAGAGTATAAAAGCAGATCATTACATAAGACTCAAAATTACATTATGCGAAAACGTAGGCACATTTAACAAACCACGAACATTGGAGAACATTGGTGTGTAGTGAATGTTTTAATTACATTAATGTGCGTAACAGGATTTTGATTTTGCCACGTTCAAGATGGACTCTAATGAAAAGGGGGCAGCTCATTAAATCTCAAGTCATCGATCAGTGCATAGAATAAACCAGACAGGTCTGAAGAGGGGGGTAGAGGTTACCTAAAATGTTTTTTAAGGATTAGAAGTACATTTCCAAACTGGTAGTGTATCCGTTCAGAGGAAAAGCGCTTCCTGAGAAGGATTGAGACATAAATCGTTCCTGATTAAATGTCGGGGATTCTAGCAGCAGTGCCTTCTGATATCTTATGTTTGTCAGCTAGGGAACCTGGAGTAGATGTGTGTAGGGCCTTATGTGTGATACAAGGCGTCTTGTACATGGCCCTGGCCGATTTCCTGAGCAGATGCAGCAGACGCATTAACCCACTAAGTCATTCTGGCTGAATAAACTAAAATCCACTCTATTAAAAGTACACTGGGGGGTGTGGCCAAGCAGCGATCCATGATGGCCGCGTAGAGTAGAGCTCCGCCGCCCGACCTTTCCCAAATGTCTATCCGTCACATTTATCCCCACCAGCCGAGAGTGGATCCGTCCATCGTAACTTCAGCCGTCACCATCCCGCCTGCTCCGTCCCGTGTCCAACGCCGGGCGCCGAAGCTACGGGGACTGGAGCGGTGAGGCCTATCTGCCGGCCTGAAGCCGGGACACACAGTGCGGCGAGGGGCCGGGGCGTGGCTCAGCTAGGCTGGGGACATCACGCGCCGACAGGGGGCCTGGACTGTATTGCCGCTTTGAAGGACTGCAAGCCGCGCTATGAGGATGTGAATGCTGCAGAGGCTTGGAGGCGGGTGAGGCCCGGTGACGACGCTCCATCTGGCAGGAAGGGCCTGGATACAGTGCCGTCCTCCGTCGAGCTGCAAAACGGTGCCGCGAGGGCTGGTGGCACATCATTTTGATCCCCCCAACCCACTGCGGAAATTTGGGACAGTGGTTGCTGTGTTCTGAGCTGGGGAAGCCCACTGTGTTGCAGTTGCGCAAGTAACACCGGCACAGACCCAGGAAGAGTTGCGGCCGTATGAGCAGCAGCCCGAGCTGGGGCAGAGGCGGTCCTGTATATTATCACTCCTGGGATATATGGATGGGGAACCCTCCCCTGGCAGACAGAAAGAGTGCAAGTCCGAGGGCCGGTATCGACCCAGGAGAGAGGGCATTCCGGGTCTAGAGAGGCTTGTATCTCAATCCTGAAACCAGGTTCTGCACTCGCAGCCTCAGTACATGGTGGTGGGATATCTGAGACTGTGTTGGTTCTCCCTTCGCCTGAACCATTGGGGCCTGTGGATCCACTGATTCGCCAGCCAGTGGAGTGCAACCTGCAGCCTGTACAGATGCCTACCCTGTGTAACCTAGAAGGGCCTGAGTAACAACTAAGCTGCATAATGGATCGGAGCAAGGGCTCTGGGGCCCGGGGACTCAAGGTGGCACAAGCCAACAAACTGGACCGTTACACTGTTCCCAAAGACTCGCAACAGAGCCGACTATCTGGAGGGGCCTCCCAGGGGGGCACATGTGAGGAAGAACAGGAATTGTCACTGAAAGACGTCATGGACGCTATCACTGGAATAAAAACCTCCCTTGAACATAAAATGGACACCATAGCTCTCGAAGTGAAACTCATCAAGGCGGATCTGGGGAAGCTAAACAAGAAGGTCAAGCAGGTGGAGATCACCGCCGAGAGTCTTGTCGGAGATGTCACACAGCTCCAAGGAGAAGTCCGTTGTCTACAAGACTTCCGCAAACTCGCAGACCTAAAACTGGACGACTACGAAGGCCGTCTGCAGCGCAAAAATCTCCGCATCCTGAGTGTTCCAGAGAAATCGGAGGGGCAGTCCCCTGACCTATTTGTTGAGGACCTTATCCTGAAGCATCTCCAGCCCAAAGGCCTCAGCAAGTTCTTTGTCATCGAACGGGCACATAGGGTCCCAGGTGGCCGTCCCAACCCGGGCGCTTCCCCGCGGACGATGCTGGCCAAAGTTCTGAACTTTCGGGACAGGGATGTCATCCTCCAGCGTGCCAGAACAGGGGCCACCCTCCGCTATGGAAATGCAGACATAACCTTTTTCCTGGACTTCACACTGAGGGTACAAAAGCAGAGGAGGTCGTTCCTCTCCGTGAAACGAGTGCTTAGAGACAGAGGACTGAAATATTCGATGTTATTTCCAGCACCTCTTCGCGTTGAGGCGGATGGAAGGGCCTGGTTTTTTGAGCACCCCGAGGCAGTGGCAGACTGGATTGAGCACCGTGGAATGAGGAGCCCAAGCGACCACGTCGGAAGGGAGAGCGAGGACAATCGCCCTGTCTGAGGAGAGGGCCGTATTGACATTTTTTTCTGGATTGAGTATGTTGGGCCTGGGGCGGGGTGGGTTTTGGGTGGGAGTTCCTTATATCTGATCCTCCACGGTTGTGGACCCTTTTAGACTTGACACACTTAGTTGAAGAGGATGTATACTTGACTTGTTGGGGATAGGGAGGTGGAGCGCTCTATTTCCCCTTTTTCTTCTACTTTTAGTTCTTTCGAGGGCAACAGGCATTCTGCAAGTTTTCGATGGGTAGTCCTAGGCCCAGAGTGCAGGGCAGCGGGGTGGGGGGTTGTTGGGTGGGGGTGTTTTGTTTGATTTTGGTTATATTCACTGCATCAGCCTCACCTATAGTACCTCCTGCAGAGGAAGTCAAAACTCACACCGCTACTCCTGTAACGGTAGCAGAGTTGTCTCCTAATCAGTCATGGCTACACAGAGAGACGTAGGAATTAACTTGTTAAGCTGGAATGTCAATGGGTTAGGAGACAAGATCAAACGCAGTGTTGTTCTCCAGTACATCAAGCGTAAGGCCCCCGATATCGTAATGCTTCAAGAAACCCATCTCATTGGAAATGCATGCAAAGCCCTACATAGAGGGGGCTACATAATGTTGGATCATGCGGGATTCACCTCCAGTTCACGAGTGGTGGGTATTATGATGAAGAACTCCTTTCCCCTTGTGGTACGGGCAGCCTGGACAGACGACCGGGGATGGTGCTTCGGGGTCTCGGGCACATGGGAGGGACGCACCATCAAACTCCTTTCAGTATATGTGCCGACTGGCCTACAAGCCACCACTTTTAGAGATTTAGGGACTATATTGCTAGCTATTCCAGAGAGTCTGTTAATACTGGGAGGAGACTTAAACTCAGTAGTCTCGGGTGAGTTGGATCGACATCCCCCCCGAGCAATGAGCCCCACTTCATGTTGGCTTCCTGAATTTCTTGAGACCTTGGGGTTGGTGGATTGCTGGCGGACCTATCACCCAAACACAGTGCAACACACCTTCCATTCCGGGGCACATGGGAGCCTCTCACGTATAAATTATTTTTGGGTCCCCACGTCCCAGATTGCTCACATCCATGATATTAAATACCTGGCCAGGGGTATCTCCGACCATTCGCCAGTTTGGCTTCACGTGGTTCTTGATTATAAACAGGTAGGACGGGTGGCCCCCATCAACCCGTAGTATTTCAGAGATACCATAATTCGCAAAGCGCACCTCATAGCAATAGATAATTAATTTATTGAAAATGAGGCATCAGTGGACTCCCCGCAGTCACTTTGGGAAGCCTTCAAGACGGTGATTCGGGATCAAGCCCTATCCCTAATCTCGGGCAAGAAGAAAGACCACCACAGAGAGATAGTGGCGATTGAGGCGGAAATTAGCCAATTAGAAACTGACCTGGATTCGGAGGTCACACCCGATAAACTCCACTATTTAAAGCTCCAACAGCACGAATATAGAACACTGGCGACTGACCAGGCAAGGGCCTTGGGAAGAGCTGTGCAGGGATGGCTATATGAGGTGGGAGATAAATCCGGGAAACTACTAGCGTGGTTGGACAAGAAAGAATGGGCAAGCCGACTAGTGCTGGAACTTCGAGGGGAGGGAGGTAGCCCCCTTACTGATCCCCAAGGCATTGTTGACGAGTTTGCTGCCCACTTCTGAGCTGTCTACTCTTCAACAACTCCCTATTCCGTAGAGGACTCCCGTCAGATGTTAGCGGACATAACGCTGCCCAAGCTCTTAGCAGATGACCGTGAATTTTTAGATAGTAACATATCTAACGAAGAAAGAGCAAAGGCGATAAGGTCCATTAGATCGGGAAATGTCTCTGGCCCTAATGTAGCACAAAATTAAGTCCCTTCAAATCATGACGAGGCTCCTAAAAACCCTTAGTCACACAACCTCACAGTTGCCCTCGGGGTGAGAAGGGACCTCCCCTTAAAGGCGACCACTGCATGGGAGTAGGGGGCTGGCTTATGTTTCTGCCTTTTAAAACTCAAGTATGCCAAGCAGGGTCCTAGCTATGAATCAGGAGGTAGAGTGGCGCTGGGGTCTAGGTTTACAAGAGGCCAGTAAAGCCTGTATTTTACTCTCCAGGCATGGGACTGGGCTCATTTCCTTACTTGCATTAGGACACATGGCACATCCGTTACGCCACTGATGTCAAAGCAGTTCGAAGTGGATCACTCTTCCCTTACTTTAATCTGCGCTCCGCCTTTCAACTTTCTAATGCTGACAAGTGCGTGCACTGCACACACTCCCCTGCCTGGGTGTTGTTGATAGAAGATGAAGTGTCGTCTGGCTGCCTGTCTCAGTGTTGCGAGGGAGTGCTACGGGAGGGCTATTTTTACCTCAAACCATCGCATAGATCCAGAACTTAGTTTCACTGGAGAACAAGCTGTCACCATTGCGCAAAGGCGGGCGCTTGTTTATATTTGCATCTCGCTTTCTCTTTAAGAATAGCTGCCGTCCCACCCTGTGAGTGGTGTGTGGGGCTGCAGCTATTGTTAAAGTGAAAGTGCGATGCAAAAATAAACACGCGGCTGCCATTGCCAAAGCTGACTGAAAGAAAATAGTGCTTTCCGCCTAAACGAGGAGACCATGTAACACTGCAAGTAAAATATCCAGTCCTGATGGGCAGTCACAAAAGGAGACAGGGCGGTAACAAGGCGGGACTACGAAGCCTCATTATCAATTGGAAGCCAGCATTGACCATGGACAAGGACGCCAGCCAATGAAAAATATGGGCTTTCATGGCACTTCCACATCTGTCCCTACTACAATATGCCTTGCAGAGCGATCAGCGCATGCCCTGCAACGCTAGGCTCGACCTAAAAAGGGCACCTTGTACCCGCACTCTTTACCTAAACGATGCTAACACTGCATCTACCATACACGCCTGACTTGAAAGCGGAGCCTGGAAGGAAGAAAAACACATTCCTTGTGTTGTCGAGCGCCTCAATGTCAGACGAGTATAATAGGTTGAGGAAACTGAGAATTGTAGGCAGGCACGTTGTATAAATGTACCATATGTAATGTGAAGGGTGAGACAGGTAGTGTCGGTATGATGTTTAAATGTGTAGCATGTGATGTAAATGGTGGACCAATTTTCTGAGTTAAAACAGGAGACCCTGTGGTAGTATGAGGCTCATGTGCTGTGTAGGGCAACGTCAGCTACAATTAAAGTATTGATCTGAATCACGTTAAAGAAAACACCTTTTGTAGGTAAAATTGTGCATTTCAGATGCTGTACATGCAAGTATTCTCTGCTATTTTATCGCCTTCCCTTATGACCAAAATATCATCTTTGTAACAATTATATCTGCGGATCACCGGTACTTCGATGGGCGGCACTTTAGCCCCCACTATGGCTTATCTTTATATAGATTCATATTCAATAATGAATGAATGAATTGTTCTAAAACACCACTGCTACCATAAATTCAAAAATAATTCAACACATAACTTTTAAAAAAATGTAATACATATTAAATAGAAATGTTACTGTGGGAAGCTCTTAAGAGGGTCCAGAATTGAGTCCGGGTGACCATGGAGCATAGTCTGTGATGCGTTACTGTTAGAGCACAACATTCACCGAAGCTTCTTGGAGCTAAAGTAAACGCACAGTCCACAAGGAAGACACTTCCCAGTTGTAGAGATGAATGTTCAGAAGTCTTCTAAATTTAATATTTTTTTTTAGCCCGAAGATAACTTGGAAGGGAGTTCCACATTTTTACTCCAGTCACAGAAAAAGCTCAGTCTCTGACCCTGACTGTTCAGGTTTTATGCACTGAACCAATGATTGATGGTTTGACTGAAAAGCGTGTAAAGTACTGAGAGACTCTTTTGCTAAGAAAATCTGGTGCTTTTTCATAAAATATTGTATGTGCCATTATCAATGATTTATAGACTTCCTATTCTCCATAGGAAGTAATGTATCAGCTATAATAGCAATGAAATATCAGCGCCTCTAGCAGTGGTGGACGCCACAAACAAAGGGTGGTTGGGCGGGTGTAGGTAATGCGTGAGGAGAAGCGCATGGGGGAGGACGTGCGGGGGTGTTAGAATATAAACTACAAAAAAACATATCTTAAGATGCCGGCACCCGCCACGTCATGCTTCCTCTTCTCTTTCTTGTCCCAGAAGACAATGGGACCATCACATCACAGACTCCCATCCAATCCTGAGCGGGCTGAAAGGATGCCCCGCTCAGGCCTGGGAGTGTGTGGGGGATTCTACAGCCGTCTGTTCAATGCAGCCGGGCTGGAGAAACCTAAGTGCACATGTGTGTTTTGGTCGGCCTCAGACGGCCAGCCAAATACATATGCACACTTAGGGAGTGCACATAGCACTCTTCCTCCCGTGCCCCTCCCCGCCCCTCCCTACACAAGCTGGCTCAGAGCCGTAAAATGGAAAATAAAACGATGCCAGTACATCGTTATATTTTTCATTTGCTGGCTCTGAGCCAGGCAGCGCAGCATTCTAAACCAATTGCAATTGATGGATAGTTAATTCAGGAGAAGAAAGGCGAATGAGTACCCTAATCCAGCCTGGATTGGATAAGAGAAGTCATCGCTAGAATATGAAAATGATCTTCAATAAAAAGAGAGACGTGTCCTCAAAGTTTTCAGGTGTCAGAAACAAATTGGTCACTTTTGTTGGTTAACAGATTATTGATGTCAATGCTCTAATTAGGAACAGATTTAGCAAACAGAGAACATGGACTCATTTCACGGGGGCAATCTAAGAACTTCGATATAAATGGTTGATCTGAAGTTAGCAGAAGCCCCCTTTTAGATTGATTGAGTTTCAGAAAGTTCTTGGACATCCACAAGTAAATAATAGGCAGTCTTTTCTATAAGGAGCAGAAACATCCTTATGACATTTCTTCCACTATAGGCTAAAAAGGAGCTGAGTATCTGAGAACATAAAAAATCCACTTCCATAGCCAAAGAGTGCATCTAAATATTAAATAGTATCAGGTATGAAACAGAGCCCTGAGGGACCCCACATTTTAGGATTCTGAAGTTAGATCAAAATGGATGAAGGACCATTGATTGTTGTCTATATTTAACAAATAGGGTCAGCCATTTAAGATGAGTTCCTGGAATACCAATATTTTGAAGCCCCAGACATCATTATAAAGTGGATAATGGACAACTTGTTGCTTGTTGTTTTTTGGCAAATAGTATGTATTCTGTTTAGGGGAAGTTGAGCTTCAGTCAGATCTGAGTGTGATGCGGGTGTCTTTAGAGTTGCGTGTCATCAGTGTGTTGATGCATTTATAGGTGGTGAGCTGAGAATAGCATCCAAAGGGGCTCCAGACAGAGGTTGAAGATGGCAAAGGTCATGATGGAACCCTGGGAGGCTCCATAGTTGCTGGGGATCTTCTGGGACCCAGAGGTGCCCATGTGAATAAGCTGGTACCAGCTGGATAGGTATCGTGAGGCGCAGTGAAGGATATTACAAGAACATCCCACTCAAGACTTCAGGGTGTAGATAAAAATAGAATAGTCGATGGGTTTAAAGGTGTTCTAACAACATCAGGATCTATGGGTCACCTTTATCTGTGGTCAGGAGGGCGCTGTCTACGATTCTTAGGGTAGCTGTTGCTCTACAGCAGTGAGATCTGAAGCTAGATTGGTCGACATGCAAGAGACGGTTGACACTGATGTCATCTTGGAATTGTGCATATACTGCTTATTCAATAATATTGTAGATGAAGGGAAGGTGATCCAAAGACCTGTAGCGGGCGGGGTCTTTTAAAGTCTAGTGTGGGTTTCTTTGGGTGTGGGAGGATCATTCCTGTACTGAGAGCTTCTGGGAAAGTGGTCTTCAAAGATGGAGGCATCAATAACAGTAACTATAGATGAGAGCTGCTCTCTGAGAAGGCTTTGATGAATGACCAGGGTAAGGCATCATCTTCATAGGAAGTGATTTGAGTGGGTTGAGGAAGTTGAAGAAGTGAGCATTATCTGCAACAGACCGAGGTGTGAAGGAGGACCGAAGTGCGATGCACTGCGGAGGGGTGGGTGTCAGAAGTGAAACATGCAAGTATATTTGACTTGCTGTCAGGTTCTTTGCATTTTTTTCACTGAAGAAGTGGTTGAAGGCATTGGACTTGTACGTGGGGAGTTAGATTAGAGGGCCAATCAGGGAGTAGTGCTTGATTGTCTTGAAGAGTGTTCTGCTTCCGATGGCAGCTTCATTGACGGTGTTGCGATAGTGCTGCGCTTTGCCTAATATGTTGAGTTGTCTGAGTGTTGCATATGTCTGAGGTGCTCTATTAGTGAGTATATATGCTTTATGGAATTGTAACTCTTGCCAATACTGTGCACAGTGCTGTCTAACTTGATATATACTACCCAAGGTCCTGTATCAATAGAAGTACGCCCTATATGGTAGTGTACCAATGATGTCCACCGGTCAGGGTGCTACACTACTAGTGGGCATATACTGCTGTATATGTTAGTGAATATTTGTCAGAGTGCTATTTCAAAGGCTCGTCAATAAATCCTTTGGGCAAGATTTATCAACACTTTGCCACGGTGCAACGTCAACAACTGGGAGGCAGCCAATCGCATTGTGCTGATTTGCGAATTACATTTCAGCACAAAACCTTTTTTTTGCATTGTGATTTTTCATGAAATTGCCTAAAGAAGTGCAAAGTCGCACTTAGCACTTCTTTGTGTCAGTGAGGCGTCCCTTGAGAGGCACATGGTCATTCCCATGCTTCCGCCCATGGCTTGGCAGCCGGTCTCCTGCTCCTCCCCACAGCAGCAGGCTTCTCTATAACCCTAGAAATTGCCCCAGCACTTGATAAAGGCAGCACTGTGGTGACACTTTGTTAAATGCATATTTGCTGGAAATTGTTGCCAGACATCAGTTGTATTCATTGCAAAGAATAACTGAATACATATCACCAACAGAAGAGCAGTGTGGTGTCCTGCTCTGCTCCTGTCCTTCCTCGGTGTAGGTTTACAGAGCTTCACTGAAGTCAAAGGTGAACTGGTAGTAAGATGCCAGGTGCCAGCATGTTTCCAGAGGTTGTGACAGATCACTCAGGTGCTGAAATACATTCACTTATGTGTGTGTGTGGGGGGGTCAAACAATTCTAGTGCAAACTCTTTTCTGTGGTACGTGCCATGGTAATGAGGCATTCCATAACATTAGTAGTGTCAGTATCAGGCCTCCCATAATATCTATTGCATGTTGTGAGTTCTTTGCATGGATCAGATACACGCACAGCTTGCTCCTGGGGTTGTCACTCTCCTAACTGAGCTTAACAGAACCCCTGCAAGGTCAGAAGCTGGTTTCTGCACAACTCAGATACTGAAGCCACAAACATGGGGACCGAAAGAGTGCTCTAAACGTTCTTATGTGCATACACGTGTACTCCAAACGTACACTCATCACTCCTGGGAGTGAGGTATTCCTGTAATAAGAAACTATACAGATGTCCACTTGGAGTGCCAGTAGCCATCTTGTTCACTTCGGGTACAGTTAAGGAACCAGGGATGAAGTCAAGCAACAAACTAGATGTCGCTCAGCTTTAAAAGTACAAAATCAGCCCGTATGGTTCTAAAAAACTAGGCGGTGAAGCATGACTTGAGGAAGAGTGGACCTGTTGCATTCATTTATTTTGGTGGGTATGTGGAAGCAAACAAATCCTCTAAACCTCCAGTGGCCTAGCAGCCCCCCTACTTGTTGGTAAGGATCCAACAGCACCCCCATACACTGTCTACTAGCTCTTCCTGCGGCCTTGAACGTTGACCTTCCAAATGAACCTCTGAACTTTAATGATTCTGGTCCTACCTGGGCCCCTCTGAATAAAGGTTCAGTTGGACCAGACAACCCACTGGCACCTCCACAGCTGGACTGCCCATCTTGCGGCTGTGGAATTCCAACCCTACAACACTACCTATGACACTGCACACTTATCTATACTTACATATGAGATACCATTCACACTGGAGGTTGTGCACCTTCCATCCCACGGCTGAACACAGCATTCCCATTGGACAATCCCAAGCCCTTACTCATAGAAATACTACTGAGCATATTCAGCCCTCTCCAACGCTGCCTCCTGTTGTTACCCCTCAGGATTACATCCTTCACACTGTTACAAAGCCAGGCGAAGAAGACTTATTGCATGATGTCCACAGAGGTCAAATTTGGCCTTCCCACACTGGTGTGTGCCTGGTACACTTCTCCGAAACCACACTCCCACCACCAACCTCCCCCCAACACACCAGGCTCCCAACACTACTCTGCAATCCAGTGCACCACATCTGCCCTCCTTGTGTCCTCTTTGTCCAAAGGTGAACCAGCTGGATGGCCTGGCATGTCCCTCACTCTGCAAATCTCACATCCCTGCTTCTTGTGCACATTCCTGAGGCTGCCACCCTCCCTGGGTCCAGATGCTCAACTCTCTGCCTCCAGTCTGAGTTGTATCTGCTTCAGTATTGGAAGCTGACAGTGCTTCTAGTTACCTCTAGTGTGCCTAGCCAAGACCTCCTGGCGCCCTACCCTGCATCTCACTGCACTTCCTCCACATAGGGGCTAGGAGGGATCCCTTTTCCACATGCTTTCATAACATGTGGTAAAAGCACGGTACGTGGCATCCTCTCGCAAAGTGCTTTGCTAATATTTTTCTGTTCACTTACTGAGACATTTGTCATTATTATTTCTCTTCTGTGGAAGTGCATGTTTTTTTTGTTTTTTTATCAAAAATAATTTTTAAAACCTCTACTTTTTTCTGAAAAATATCTACCTAAATAGACTGCATCATGGTTGAAGCATGTTGTTTTGTGTAAATTCACTTAAAATGAATGGATGTATTTAAGCACATTAATGCTTGTATTCCACTTTTTTAAAATAGAGGTTATAGTTTGATGCTCTTGCCTGACTTTCTTTTTCTTAGCAGCCATTTTTGTGAGGATAGTTACCAGGCTGCTTCTCTGCACCTGATCTGCGAGTCTTGTCTATGGGGATTTGAAAGCTTTTTGCAGGTCCTGACTATTGCCATAGATGCTGGGATAGCAAATCCAGTGAACACAACAGTATCTTCCAGAGTGTGTAAACGGAAGTTGGAAGCTGAATTGACTCAGGGAGCACTATGATCCCGGGGTGATGTCTAGGCAAAGTGCTCTGAGTAGGCACATTTTGCGAATCGATAATAACATAGCTGGAGGGAACCTCAACCGAGCACCTTGGAATTGTAGGCTCAGAACCGAGGAACAGCGGATGTGGTCCGTCGGCTTAAACTGCCGACTTTGGTGCTGGGTGCCAGGGTTCGAGCCTCGGGGTCGCGCCCACATCTTGTGATTCTGGGCAAATCATTTAATCTCCCCGTGCCTGAATGTGTAATGTAAATACGGTGCTCATGTACAGCGCTCCAGTACCTTTGGGTCGAGTTCGCGCTATATAAAAGATGCAAAACAAAACCGAGAACTAGTAACTTTTCTAATTAAAACGTTGTTGTAACGATAAATGAAGTATGGAGCCGGCATGCGTTACAACGTAAGTTTATTACATACAGAGGCCCACGATCCGCTCACGGCAGAAGCGCGGGCTTAACTACAAACCCCTGGTAACTCCCCCCTATGACGTTGACCCCACTCCTGGTTGGCCCGGGCCCCACACGTGACCCGGCTGACACTAAAGACAGACTGCGTCCGTGTTACGGACGCACCCACACGACTAGCGCAAGTGCAACATCTCCTTTTTTTCCATAAACACAAGAACAGTATTCAGTCCATAACATATTCATCATAGCGCCTTGGCCTTCTTGCCTCCCTCCGTGGTCTACTATTGGCGTAAGACGGGGAATGTCCTTCAGCACCAGTGCTGCTGACGCTGTGCCCCGCACCTTCGCGTTCCTGCCCACCCTGGGGCTGAATGGGCTCATTCGTACCTCTTCCTTCACAGCATGCCCCCATGGTGGCACTCTCTCCTTCTCGCCACTCTGGGACACTGTCGTCCCCACATTCATTGCTCTCCGAACTCCCTCTCAATAGTATTTCGGCCTGGCCCTTCTTCAGTTTGACCACATCATCCTTGTTACGCCAGCCCCGGCCTTCCAAGCATACCGCACCTGGGGTCGCCTCTCGCACTCGCGCTGGTGACCCAAACACAGACTCTCCCTTCACCACCTTGTGCGGCTTCCGTACTAGGACCCAATCTCCCTGTTCAATGACCTTCACCTTCGCCTTATTTGTCGCATCAGCGTACTTTTTCGAACACTCCTGTCTGGACACGATTCTCTCCCTCACTCCCAGCGTCTCATTGCGTATAACCTGGGTGTTCTCACTCACATTGTACCATCTATTGTACTTGGGCGTAAGTTCGTTGGTTCACCGCCTCCCCCTCATGAGGAAAAACGGAGTGTGCCCTGTGACCGTGTTCGGAGTGTTATGGTAAGTGCAGATTTTCTCGGCCAGGAACTCCTTCACGTCCATATGAGAGGCTACGGCTTGTTGAACGCCTTCCTTCAGAAATCTGTTCATTCTCTCGACCTGGCCGTTACTCTTGGGACTATACAAGGGTGTTTTCTCTTGCTTGATCCCTAGGGCGGACAGGAAGTCAGTCATCTGCTTTGAAACCAATTGGGTACCGTTGTCAGAGACTAGGATTTTCGGCTGTCCCTCCGATGCAAAGACGTCCTTCAAAACCCTTATGACACGTTCCGTGGTGACAGCCTGGACAAACTTGAAATGCACCCATTTCGAATAGTAGTCCGTGAGGACAATCAGATGACGGCACTCTTCAGGCAGCATAGAGAACGGGCCTGCAAAGTCTATCGCCAGCTTGCTCCAGGGGCCCGCCGGGATTTCGACCATCTGTAGTTCTCCTTTACTGGTCTTCCAGTGCTTATCCGCCTTCAAGCACTGTTCGCACCTGTCGATGTACTCGCATACCTCACTGGACATTCCCGGCCACCAATAGTAAATTTTGAGGATATTCTTGGTTGCGCTGCTCCCCGGATGCCCCTTGTGTGCGATCCTGATCAATTTCCCACGCAGGCCTGCCGGCGGAACAAACAAGTCGTGGCGCTTCAGGAATCCATTCTCGATGGTAAGTTCCTCGCTCACCTGCTGGAAACTCCTCAGATCACTCTGCAAGCTCCGGATAGGAGGCCACTTGGTTGTCACGTATTCCATTACTTTCAAAAGGACGGAGTCTTCCTCCTGACAACGCAGCCATTCGTTCTCCGTGACGGAGCCACTGCACATCACTGTCGCATCCACCAGCGCCACCACACACTCGGTGTCATCGAGAGACGTCTCCTCCGCACCGCTCACTGGCATTCTGGACAGGCAGTCCGCCCTATAGTTGAGACCACCCTTGATATGTCGTATGGTAAAGTGGTATTCCTGCAATTTGGAGAGCAGCCGCAGAAGCCTCGAGCTCGCTTTCCCGTTTCCTCGGCCTGCCCCGTCCATCATGTAGACCAGTGGCTTGTGGTCAGTGACGATCTCAAAAACATTGCCCCACAGGTAGTTCTTCAGCTTTTCCACCGCCCATGGACATGCAAGAGTTTCCCTTTCGATGGTGCTGTAGCTCTTCTCCGCGTCGCTGAGCATGCAAGAGATGAAGGCGATGGTGTTCTCCTTGCGCCCCTGGAACTGACAGAAGACAGCCCCGATGCCCTTGGCGCTGGCGTAGACGGTGACCACGTTTCGCAAATCCTTGTCGTAGGGTCGCAGAACCGGAGCCGTGGCAATGGCTGTTTTGACAGACTCGAATGCGGCATCCTGCACACCTGACCAAAGGCACTTCACATTCTTCCGTAGGAGCTGCCGCAGCGGCTCGACCTTGTCAGCGTATCCCTGGACGAACTTGGAATAGTATTCACTGAGACCAAGGAAGGATCATAGCGCGTCTTTGTCCTCTGGACGCGGAGCATTGCGGATCGCCTGGACCAGGTCGTCTTTCGGGGCTATGCCGTCCTGGGATAGCACATGCCCCAAGTACTCGATCTTGTCTTGCATGAATTTGCACTTGTCCTTGGAGACCGTCATCCCCTTGGCACCTAGGACTTCCAACACTGTGCTCAGCAGCACCAAGTGCTCCTGTTTGCTCCTTGTGTGTTATAGGATGTCGTCTTAGAACGCCTCTACTCATCTCACGAAACAACACGTCCATCAACTTCTGAAAGACCCCCGAGGCCGAGGCCAGCCCGAAGGGTAACCTGACGTAGCGGTAAGCGCCGAATGGAGTAATGAAGGTGGTAAGGCTTCGGGACTCCTTGGTCAAACAGACTTGGTGATAGGCTGATTTTAAATCGATTATAGTGAAGTACCGGGACCCAGATGTAGACGACAAAATCTCCTGTATGTTGGGGAGAGGATGACAATTGATCAGAATGTTCTTATTCAGGGATCGGAGGTCAACGCAGAGACGGATGTCTCCCGTTTTCTTCTTCTTGGAAAAAACAATGGCGGAAACCCACTCAGACGCACCGGCCTCCTCAATCACGCCTTCCTGTTTGAGTTTGTCCAGGACGGCCTTCAGTTCACATCTCACCGACAGGGGCACGGTCCTGACTTTGTGCTTTACTGGTGTGGCACCCTCCTTCAACTGTATGTCATGCACGAAGCCTTTCACACGCCCCACTTCATTCCTAAACACTCCGCCGAACTTGGCTAACACTTCTGGCAGCCCTTCCTGGTCCTCATCCTGGTCCCCATCCACATGCACGTAGCCAACCCAATCGTCGCGTAGGACAATGGGATCATCCGCTCCTGGGACCAACATCACCCCCAATTTCGCTAGATCCTTCCACCCCACCAAATTTCTGCCTTTCTCGGCCACGTATATCTTCGTGGGAATCGCCCTCCCTTTAAAGGTGAGGGTATCGCGGAAGTACCCCAGCATCTCAATGTCCTGCTCACCAAACGCCTTCGGGTTAACATCCGTCTCATTCAACTGTACGCCACCACCCCACCACCCCACCGTTCAAAAAACACTGTGTCAGAAATGATGGTAATGGGTGAACTCGAATCGGCAGTAAACGGCAACTCCACCGCCCCAATCAGCACCGGTTCTATTGGACCTTTCACATGGCCATCCTCCATCTCAATGGACAAGACAATGTTCGCACACATCTCCATATCGTCCTCACTCACAGAACTCACTCTCACACTGCGCACGTAACTGCGCGCTTTACAGACTGCGGCGAAGTGCCCCACTTTCTTGCACTTCGAGAACGGTTTGCCCAGAGCAGGGCATGATTTGCTATCAGCTAAGTGTTCGTGCGAGCCGCATCTAAAGCAGCACAGCGGCTTGCGGTCGCCTGTCTTGGCATGTCCGGCCTTGTCCAAAGTCTTGTGGTCCGACCTCTTTCTATCCTGCACATAGAACACGTTGGAGCTAGGGCTACTACTTGCCAATTCTTTAGTAGAGAGAAGCGACCTCTCGATACCTTTTGCAATGTCCGTCACCTCACCGAGTGTAGGTTTCCTGCAGGACAGTAGACGCTCCTGGACCTTTTTGGAGTGACAGTAGAACACCACCTGATCACGGATGTACGTATCGACTCTGTCCTCAAAGCCACAGTCCAGTGCCAGAACACGCAAACATGCGATGTACTCCTCGACGGTCTCACCTTCCGCTTGCTTCCGCAGTGCAAACTTGTGGCGCCCCACCATTATATTGCTTTCCACCGCATACTGCCGCTCGAGACGTTTAACCGCCTCCTGATAGACATCGAGCGCATCAAGCACCCCTGGCGGGTTCTTGTACTCTGGCAAACTGTCGAAGACTTCCTGGCCAGCCTTCCCCAGCAGTCCGAACAGAAGCGCTTGTTTCCGGTCAGCCTCAAACGCCTTTCCATCGATCGACACAATGTAGTTCTCAAAGGCCCTCAACCAGCTCTTCCATTTCATGCATGGCTTACCCGGCTCATCGAGGAAGAGGGGCGGAACGCAGATGTTGTTGCTCTGCGCCATCATGGCAGCGCACGCCCACGGTACGCTGGAAGACGCACAACACCAACCAGTCGACACCAGACAGGACACTCAGCGGCTGCGGGCAAGTCCGGGCCCGGCGCTGGCGCAGAGGACATTG
The DNA here is from genome assembly GCF_964204655.1 of Triturus cristatus. NCBI lineage: Eukaryota > Metazoa > Chordata > Amphibia > Caudata > Salamandridae > Triturus > Triturus cristatus. The sequence goes on along the minus strand of NC_140590.1, from coordinate 132,538,106 downwards.
GCGCAGGGCCCCCAGCAAGAAGTGCAGGCAGGCAGCAGGAGCAGGGTTGCGCAGAGGACACTGTCGCAGGGCCCCCAGCAAGAAGCGCAGGCAGGCAGCAGGAGCAGGGCACACCGTGACTCACGTGGCGTGCAGGGAGGTCGGACAGGCAGGCAGCAGGTGCAGGCACAGCAGACAGAGGGGCGTGCTGGATGGACGTGAAGGTGGTCAGACGGCCGCCGCAGGCTCACAGGCTCGGCAGAAGGCACTCACGATGGAGCGCGTGCAGCATGCAGCAGAAACGCACGTGGCAGTAGGTGCGGCCTGTCGCGAAGGAGCGCGCCCACCAGCAGTAACAGGGCGCTCCGGAATGAGGAACTCCGCTCTCCGCAGGACCGGTAGAGGGATCCGTGAAGCAGGGCAGCCAGCGGGGAAGCGAGCGCGTCCGCTCGTAGGGGGAGGAGGCACAGAAATGCCCGGCCGCCGCCGGCGAAGCAGGAATGTGGTCCGCACGTCAAGGATTGCTCGTGGGCCTCTGCAGAAGCTCAACCCTTGTCGCCATTTGTTGTAACGATAAATGAAGTATGGAGCCGGCATGCGTTACAACGTAAGTTTATTACATACAGAGGCCCACGATCCGCTCACGGCAGAAGCGTGGGCTTAACTACAAACCCCTGGTAACTCCCCCCTATGACGTTGACCCCACTCCTGGTTGGCCGGGCCCCACACGTGACCCGGCTGACACTAAAGACAGACTGCGTCCGTGTTACGGACGCACCCACACGACTAGCGCAAGTGCAACAAACGTAGACTTTGGCTTTTCACTAGAAACTGTTTTCAGGGATACCTTGCGTTGGGCTTGCTCTGGAGTTTTTGACCACATGACAGGAGATCTGGGCCCATGTATCATATCTTCTTCTCCCTCACATTGTGAGTTGTAAATGTGTTTGCGAATCACAAGATCAACATTGTCATACTTTGCGAATCGCTAGAAAAATGGAGAAGCAAAGCGACATCCCGCTCTTGTTTGTGATTGGCAGGTAATGTATCAATGGTTTGGGACCGCTCCATTTGTGCCAAAGCACTGAATGAGTACCCGCTGCCCATGTCAGTCATTGACCATTCACTCACTCTGTCCAAGAGGCACGTCACAAGTGCCAGCTGTGATCAGGGGTGGCCAATCATCAGTCCCACTGATAGCAGCCTACTCTCCCATTTCTCTTTTGCAATGTGACTCTTTCTGGGACTGGTTTAGACTGGAGATCCAGACACAAGATTCTGCATCTTTTTCAGGCTTCTATCGACACATTTGGAGCATTCCATAAGTATTTGCAGGAAGAATCCTGCCTCGTGGGTATTACTGAGTCAGATGGGCTGGGAGTGCTTCCAGCGTGGCCTTTTGCACACCGCTTCGATGCAATCCAATTAATACAGGGCATTTAGGTTGGTGAGGAAGGGGTCTGCAAGGCCTGGATGTGAGTTGATCGTAGGTAATGTGACCTCTGGTGTCTTCTATTGGTGGATGAAAGGTGGGAGTGGAAGATAGTGATATAACACATGTGCTGTACCCCTAATCTCTTGTTTTCATGTCCACAGATTTTGTCTGCCCAGATAGTTCGTAGTGAGAAGGATGTCGTGTTCCAGAATCCTGGGGATCATCTTCACCTCCTGCAGCATCGCCCTGGCACTGATCTCCCTTGCGACCGATTTCTGGATGATCAATTACAAACTGCTGGCACACTGGGGTCTCTGGAATTTTTGCACTAAAGGAGAGTGTTTTGGTGTGAAGGCAGGCACAGGTAAGCAATGGTGCTCTCAGCGCATAAACCCATAAGCCCCAAGCCAGAGGTTCAAGAGGGAGAGGGCAGTTCATTCTTTCCACCCTTTCGATTCTAGGCCTCTCTGTTGAGAAGGCCAACTGAGCGGGCGGTCAGTACCTATTGTGATGGGGAATTCTTCTATTCTATTCTATTAGCATTTATATAGCGCATAGCTACCCATAGGCATCCCAGTGCTTCTAGTGCAGAGGCAACTCTACCAGGAATCAGAGGAGGGAGTTCTGGAATAACAACTTTTTAAGTGACTTGCGGAAGCGTAGATCATTTGTGATCGATTTCAGGGAGATGGGAAGGGTATTCCACAATTTTATGGCAAAAGGGTCGACCTCCCCATCTGGATATTTTAATCAAAGGGATCTTGGCGAAAAATGCATTAGAGGAATGCAGAGTATGTCCTGGAAGATATGGGAAGTCAGAGATTGGTGGCCTTCTTTCCAAGAGGGCCCTGTGGGCGATGCAGAAAGATTTTAATTTGATCCGCTCTGCCACTGGGAGTCAATGGAGAGCCATGAGGCTTTTTTCAGTTGTATCGCATATTATTCAGACAGTATCCGCAGTTCAGTTACGTTTACAGCACATATATTAAAGCCTCATTGCATCACAGTGTGTCCAGTCTTTATCGTATTGCAATGACAAACATGGAACAGCAGAAGGAAATATTTCCGCCTTTGGCACCCCCCCTGTGTAGCAACCTTCCGCTAACATATTCCAACCCCCACGTCCAGTGTTCCCTTTAATGAAACCCCTACTACATCTGACATCCTGCAGCCTCCCATTCAGTCGGCATTCGGTCCTGTTCAAATTGTACAGCCTGATCAACCCATTTCATCAACTCTCACCCGTCCCGTCCCAGTAATGTGTGTTTCTTTCGCGCTCTGACTCCCTGTCTTCTAATGTTCAAGCAATTATCATGTTAGCAGTACCCATATATTCCGAGGCCTAGAAGCCCTAGGCAAGAGTTCCGAATACAGCACAACCTGTTCCTGGCATGTCACCAGATCAGTAATCCATTCCTTGAACTTAGGGGCTCTCCCTCTGCCCCATCGACAGGCCACCCTCCTCTTCGCCATTAAGAGTGCCATAGCAACATATTTCCGATGTGTCGCCTGGATCGGTTTGACATATCCAAGCAACGCCATCAGTGGCGTGGGGTCTATGGATGTATGCGTCATGTGGGTCGACGCTTCAAAGACCTGGTTCCAGAATTTACACACCTCGGGGCATTCCCATGCTAGATGTAAAAAATCTGCTCCAGGCGCCCTACATCTGTCACAGCGGTCTGTATCTCTCAAACGGAATTGGTACATCTTAGCCGGCGTATAGTATAGTCTGTGTAAGTATTTATAGTGTATCATGCGAAGTCTGCTGCTGGCCGCCACTCTTTCAGTCTGCTGGCAGCAAACTTCCCACTGGCCGTCTGAGAGTGTCATACCCAATTCTTGATCCCAGCGCGCTCTGGAGATTGGGTCTGTATATTCCCTCTGTGTGTGCACTGTTCTATAGATCAATGAGACAAGTCGTGTGGCCGTTGTGCATTTAAGCATTACTTGCAGCGGAGCCAGCGTTTGTGGCTCCGCTGGGAAATTCGGAGTGGGCGTACGTATTCCTTGTCTCAATCTGACATACAGAAACCTGTCCATTGGGGTCTGCTGTAGTCCTTGTAGCATTTGCTCAACTGAGCGGAACTTCCCCTCCCGATATAAATCCCCCCATGTCTCTATATGGGCACGATCTCTGAACTGGTGAAACAGCTTCTCTTGTAATAGAGGCATATTTGGATGATATGCAAGAGGCATACCGGTCGCATATTGCATGGGAGTTCCCATGAGGAGCCCGATCCTACGCCAAGCGTCTATCGTGCAAGTAACTGTTGTAGGGCTCCTATCTCTAGGTGTCACAGGTGTAAAAAGCGCGCCCTCCAAGGGTATCGGATGCGCCAGCCAGTGCTCCGCTGCCACCTGCGGCGCATACCTGGGTTGCTTCACCCAGTACCAAGCATAGTGAGCCTGCGCGCTAAGGTAATATATCTCGAAATCGGGTACGCCAAACCCCCCTCGCGAGTATGGTCTCGTGAGTACATTCCAATGCAGCCGTGGTTGTCGGCCACACCAAACCAATCGTGTCAGCTCTGACCTGAGTGTCGCAAAAAAGTGCTTCCCTGGGTAAAAAGGGATATTGAGAAATAGGTAAAGTAGTTGGGGCAGGATCACCATTTTAATCAGAGACACCCGCCCGGCCATTGACAACGGCAGGGCGATCCATCTGGTCACGCAGTCCGCTATGCGCGTTATCGACGTGCCATAGTTTAGTCGCATTAGTTCGTCTCTGTCTCTGGTCACTCGCACCCCAAGATAGCGCAGGTCCTCTTCACACCATTCCAGGGGATAGTCGAGTGAGAATCTATGGGTCGCTAGTGTCAGTGGGAATATACACGATTTACCCCAGTTGATGCCAATTCCGGACATCAGTCAGTCAGTCAGTCAGTCAAAAAAACTTTATTTCGGCTACAAGCCATAAAAGTTCATAAAATAGTATTACAACAACAGAAAAATTAATCAAGAATAAAAACATGATTCTGAGTGTAGATACAATCATCAATCGGTAATAGATAAAATAGAAACAGAATAAGAGCAATAAATAATACCGGTAAAATTGCCTTAGTGAGGTAATAATTGTCTTCTGATTAATCACATAGAAAAAAGAAATTTGGAGATCACAATAACATATACGGGGGACGAATCGTATTTCAACAACCTGAAGAGATCTCTGTGGTTCGAGACCCCTAAATTCTTAGCAAGCTGAATTATCCATTTTCTACGTGGGATTTTATATGCCGGACAGAAGATAATGGTATGAATCTCAGTTTCATCAGTGGCACCACACCCAGGACAAGATTGCGTGATTGAGCCAGCCCATTTATTTGTTCTTGAGCGGAGGGGAAGGGACCCGTATCTAAATTGTAGGTATAATTTTTTGGCAATTACCGGGTGAATCAGGTCTATTGCAGGCTCAAATCTATACCCAATTTTGGCCTCGAGAAAAGCCGAGGTCAAATTTGCAGTATTAGCAGATCGAATGATCTGAGTCAGCTTATATTCCTCCAGATTTTTGCCAATACTCTTTTTGGGAGAGAGGAGCAAGTGGCCTCAGGTAAGAGCCAAAGGTCTTCTCTCCCTATCTCCCTAAATGATTTTTTAACATAAGCTAACCAGGGGATAGCACCTGCCCTGGGTAGCAGTAAGATGGACTTCAGTTCCTCCTGAAAGTTAGCAAGTTCGGGAGTGCTCCATAGTCGTCGCCAGTACATTACAGGTCTGGAGGCGACCATGTTCGCAATTGGTTGAATACCCAAGTCCATCCTGAGCGGCTGAATGGGGGTGCTCGTCGGTAATGCAAACAGTTGTCTAAAAAATCGATTTTCTGATTTGGTTAAAATCAAAGATGGGTTGTGGCCCCATAATTCAGCTCCGTAGGCTGCCACCCCCCTAGCCTGGGTTTTATAGATCTCTACCAGAGGGCTGATTAGTTTTAAATGACTATTTTTTAACATCTTTAAAATCCCCCCTTATATCTGGACAAGTTTTAGATTTACTTTTGAGATCTGGGTAGCCCAGGTCATTTTGTTATTAAGGGTCAAACCCAGATAATCAAAAGTGTTCACCCGTTCCAGTTGCAGGCCGTCCAGTTTTGGTATTGGGCGATTGGTGGTATCTGCGTGGAACACCATGTATTTGGTCTTATTCACGTTGATGATTAGATTCCTTTTCCTACAAAAGGAGGCAAAGCCATCCAGGACTCTAACCATACCCATGGGTGATCTAGACAAAAGCAGAGTATCATCCGCAAACATAAGTGCGGGAATTTTCCTGCCTGCCAACTTGGGGGCGTCTATATCGTTTAGGGCCAGAATATCTTCAATCAGTCCATTCAAGAAGAGGGCAAAGAGAGTTGGGGCTAAAACACAGCCCTGTCTAACTCCCTTTTCTACCTGAAATGGTTCTGTCAGTTCTCCATGGAGTCCAAACCTGACTCTAGCGAAGGTGTCTTTATGGAGACGTTCAAATAAGTCACAGAGGTAGAGAGGTACACCCATCCCCTTTAACAACTCCCAAAGTTGGCTGCGGTCCACCATGTCGAAGGCAGACTTTAGATCGACAAACGTGAGGTAAAGACTGCCCCCTTCTAGAATTATGCTTTTCCAGTGGATCATTTGCAGTCTGAACAATTGGTCCACAGTTGACATTCTAGCTCTAAATCCCGCCTGCAGAGGGGTCAGGATTTTAGATTCCTCCATCCAGGTTTGTAGTCTCGCTAAGAGGATGCGGGCAAAGATCTTCTGGGCAACATCTATTAGGCTAATAGGCCTATAATTAGCCGGGTCAAGTGGAGATCCCTTTTTGTGTATCGGTATGATCTCGGCTCCGGCCCAAGTAGGTGGTAGCGGCATTCCTGCTAAAATTGCGTTAAAGAGACCAAATAAATATGGAGCCCATATGTCAGGTTCACTTTTAAAAAGATCGCCTGGAATTCTATCTAAACCTGGGGCTTTGTTAGGTAGAATTTTACTAAGGGCAACTCTAACCTCACTAATGGTGCACATCGGGGTCAGAGCCTGGGTTGGGGGTAGGCATGGACTAGGGTGGTGAAGGTGAATGACCAATTGTAAGGTCTTAGAAGCGTAGAGTTCTTGGAAGTATGTACGCCATATTTCTTGCCCTAAATTGGGTTTGAACGCTCGAGTCGAACCAGACTTCCCAGTTTTAACTAAGTTCCAGAATGATTTTTGATCCCTATTCTTTAGTGCATGGGAGATTTCCTCCCATATGCTAATTCCCCACTCTTTTTTTGCATCGCTGATAGTTTTCTTAAAACGAGCCCTTGCTTCCTTTATTTTTGGCTTAATGCCATTTTTAAGAGTTATTAAAAGCAATAGCTTTGCTTCCCTACACGATTTATTAAACCAAGTAGGATTCTCCCTTGTGGATTGTACGTTCCTCTTAATAGCCTGGCTAAAGTGAGTCTCAAGGGTGGCGCATAATTCTATGTGTGTTGCTCCAATCAGCTCAAGATCAGAATGAGCCTCTAGTGAAGTTGGTGCTCCCATTACTTTCTCCAAGAGAGGATAAATTTCAGAGTACATTGCACCGACTTTCCTGTCAGATAGGGCGATCTTCTCCCATTTAACTCTTCGCGAGCCATCGGTTGCAATCAAAGGAACTACACTAGATGGATCAGTGGGGGGAAGGTGGAGATTTATAAACCCCTCCAAGGTAACAACAATGGGGTTATGGTCACTTTCACTGCGTTTAATGACTTGGAAGTCCAGGATCCTTGGCCAGAGTCCCAAGCTAAGCATAATATAATCAATAATGGAGGTTTGGCCATTTCTTTCAAATGTTGGGTTGCCTGGATTATCTGCAGGAAACCTGCCATTGCATGCCCTTAGTGAAAAAGTAAGTGTTAATTGGGTAAGTTGAAGAACCAATGGCGTCCAAGCCTTCGTGGGGTAGGTATTGGAGGGCGGTATAGCCCACACTTGGTCCTCTTCCTGGGATACAGGGAAAATTAACCCGTTCAAAGGTTCGTAATGGCAATTGAAGTCCCCACCGATTATGAGAGAGTCGGTGTTGAAAGTCGTACTCAGAAGGGCATCCAAACTGCTCAAGGTGATGGACTCCTGACCATAGCTCACAGGACGAGAATATATGTTTATAAGGGTCAGTACCTGGTTTTCCAATGTGGACTTAACTAAACACATAATATCGGTGAGTCGGTGTTAATTCTCTTAGATACACATCCCAGGTGAGACCGTACCCAAATAGTCATCCCTCCAGAGGGCCTTCCCCCATTTGGCCTTACTGCAGATTCCCAAAAGGTAGCAAACCCTACACGATGATAGGGCTTCAATGCCCAAGTCTCCTGGAAGAGGCAGATATCGTGGCCATCTATATATTCCCCCCAATCAGGGAGTTCTAACAAACGTGATAGGCCCGCCACGTTCCAGGACAAAACTTTCAACCCCGTAGCCTTATTGATCGAATGATAAGACCTAAGGGAAGTAGGTGTTATGGCAGAGGGTGTATTTAAGTTGCCACAAATAGTAGTAGGTAAGAGGCCTAACTGTGTAGGGCAAACAGAGAGAGGAGTATTGTCAGAAAAGGTGTCCATTGACTTCAACTCTGTTTGATGTGTTAACCCTATTTTGGGGCTTCCACCCAAATATGGGGACGGAATCAGGGCAGAAGGGATGCCCGGGTCGGTACCTATTGATAAGGGATATCTATCATCTAGGGGATCTAAACAATCAAGGAGCGCTACTGAGGGACTTATAAGTATTCTCCGTGTACCAGGGTCATGGCCAACATCCAGGGATATCCAATTGTCTGAGCCCTTGAATACCTGGGGCTGTAATGGTGGAGACAGACTCTCAATTGGCTCCATCTGGAGTGTGGCCATGGACCCGGGGTCAAAGTCTTGCTCCAGTCAATCAATGCAGTCCAGGGAACTAAACCTATTGTAGCAAGGTATGTTAGAATAGGGAAGTTGTGTATCAGACTCCTGGATTCCACTAAGAGCTATACATGGTCTCCCTGCAGTTGTTTGTACAATAGGTATGTCCCTCCTATGTTTAGGTGCTCCTAGCGGATAAAAGTAAGAGAGGAGGGGGGAGTGGATTCCATCAGCCATATTACTCTAACCCCCCTCACCGACATATTTTACCACCCTTGGATCTCTAAAATTCACAATTATGCAATCACCCCTAATGTTCTTCACACCCCGGCCTACCCAGGATACTCTTCGAACCATCAGAATTTCCCCATTCAGATTTGAGGGCAAAGGTCTATTTGCATTCAGCCAGTGTATTGTCTTATACTTCAAAGACAAATAGGGTTCGACTCTATCTTGTGGGAGTTCGGGTACACCTGTTAAAACCACAACGTATGGACTACATTCTGGTGGTAGGTCGAGTCTTGGGAGAATCTTAGTGATAGGGAGGGAATTAGATCCAGGGTTGGTCGAGGAAAGGGGAGGAATTTGGGGTGAAGGACCCTCTGGGTTACCCAATTCAGAGGGTGCACTAGCCTGTCGTGGTATGGCAGAGCGAGCATGCCTAAAGTCCTTATTGGGGATTAGTTCCCCTCCACTTTGGGCTGTGTTAGGGGCGGTACGATGGGCGGCCACCTGTTCAGTAGATGAAATACAGGATAAGGTGGTCGATTGATGGCTAGATGGGTTCAAAGCTGAGTGTACTGATGCCGCTATGTTAGGCTGTTTTTGAATTGATAATAATGATGCTATTTTCCCTTCCAGAGCAACAAGGCGCTCAACTAAAGGAGACAGCCTTCCATCGATTAAAGCAGCCATTCTATCCCAAAAAGCACTAGGACTCATTCCCTCAAGAGCTTCCAACCATGAGACAGTGGGTGTAGGGGGTACGGCAGAGTGTTGGGTGGGAATATTAGCGGAGTCATTTTCAATTAGGGGTGTATTAATATCTTGATTCGGGACAGGCGTCATTTTTTGTTTCTTTTTAGAGGGACATCTCACAGGAGCCCCTTCACGTTTTTTGCCTTTTGTAGCAGAGAGGTTCACCCCGGGGCGTTTGCTTCTTACGGACCGATCCGTCATGGATCTCGTTGTAGCACAATTGAATATAGGAGCTGGGGAAGAGTGGTCGAGATGATTGCGCCCAAGAACACTTGGATTAAGTTGGGTAGGAACACCCAGAGGAGGGGGATCATCTAACAGAACCTCAGCTGAAGAGCCACCTAATGTGGATAGTACTGAGTTATCGGGGGAAGGGATGGTCATAATGGCTCCCAAGGATGATCGCTTCCCTAATGATGGATCTAGGGATAGCCTACGTTCTGTGGCAGCGATCTCGTAAGCGAGGACATTACTGGCTCGGGTAATAAAATTGTCCAGAGTCCCTACAACGTTACTGCCCTTAGGGGCCAACCTCAATAGACCGGTAGCCATTGCTTATTACCTGTGAGGAGCACACAGTCCAAGGGATATGTCCAGTACAGTCACGAACAGTCTCGAACGGCCTCAAACGGCCCGCTCTTTGCCCGGTCTTCGCCCCGGGCTGCGTCCCGCGCGCGTCCCGCTAGCACGTGTGGGCAGGGCCTTTCAAGAAAAAAAGGGAGCCAAGGGGGGAGGAGTCGGGAAGAGGAACCCTGGTCCTCGCAGTCCCGATGGAGGTGTTGCAGTCCAAGTAAAAAACAAACAGCGTCCCCGTTCTCCCAGCACAGCTTCCTCACCATCAATGGATTTGCAGCACAATGGTAACCCAGCCGGTTTCAATCACCAGGAAAGCCTAGGAGCGGCTACGACTTGCTGCCTGCCACGGATCTTCAGTGACGACATTCCTCTAAGCGCCACATCCTCTCAAATATTATGAATTCTCTCAAGATTGGGTCAGGTTTTCCTGGGGGTTCCGGATATACAGTGTGATATCATCTGCGTATAGTGAGATTAGTATCTGCCGCAGATTGCACCGTAACGCTCTTTCTTTGTGATGTTGCCAAAGCTTCGCCGCCAGCGGCTCCATGGCTATGGCAAAGAGCAGCGGAGAGAGCGGGCATCCCTGCCGAGTTCCCCGTGTAAAAGATAGCGGTGCTGACGTATGCCCATTTATCAATATTTTGGCCACCGGCAGGTTATATAATAATCGGATCCACGATAAAAACAGAGGCGGGAATCCCATTCGCTTCATTACTCCAAAGACGTAATCCCACTCTACCGAGTCAAACGCCTTGGTGGCGTCCAGAAATACTGCCGCAAGCGGCAGATCAGGCGAGACGTTATTAAGGACCGCAAATAGTGTACGTAAGTTATGGGATGTGGCTCTACCAGGGACGAAGCCCGACTGGTCTGAGAGTATCAATTTATCAAGCAGCAGGCTTAAGCGGTTAGCGATCAGTTTGGCTAGTATTTTTGCATCACAGTTCAGGAGGGAGAGTGGTCTATAGGAGTCGCACGACCGCAGCGTTTTTCCCGGCTTCAACAGGGAGACCATAAGCGCCTCCCTCATTGATGCAGGGAGGCAGCCAGCCTCTAGGGATTCTTCGAACACTTCCCGTAGAACCGGGGCCATTATGTCAATATATGTTTTATAGAACTCTATTGTATTGGAATACCGTCTGTCCCCGCGGCCTTACCTGATTGCATACTCATAATAGCATCTCTTACTTCATCTAATTCAAAGGGAGCACACAAACATTCTCGTTGCCTATCGCTGAGCCATCCTAGCGTTACGTCTCTCAGAAAATCCTCTAGGTCCAGCTCCTCTCTTCTATGGGTGGTGTACAACTGCCCGTAGTGTGTTGTAAACACTTTGAGTATATTAGCTGTGTCTCGAAAGACTTCTCCCCCAATATCTTCCACTTCCAAAATGTAGTTAGTATATCGGGATTTTCTAATTAGACTCGTCAGCACCCTCCCGGGTCTCTCTCCCTCCCCATAACTGCGGGCTTTCCAATATTTCCCCCGGAAGTGCGCTTCCCTTTCCGCTGTGGCTATGTATTCCGTAAGCGTATCCCGAAATCTCGTCTACACCTCCGTGGACGCGGTTCGTGCCATTTCCGCTTCCATCAGTTTCAAGTCCCCTTCCAACTTTTGGAGGGACCTGCTTATGTCTCTAAGCACCCCGAAACCCTTGGATATGTAAAAGCCACGAATTGTGACCTTAAAGGCCTCCCATATAGTTTCCACACTGTTTACTGAGCCTTTGTTGCGGATGAAGAAGTCACGTACCTCCTCCCTCAATTCCTCTTGGAACACCGCATCTAGCAGCATGGTAGCCTGCAATTGCCAGCCACCACACGGTACCTGAAGGTCCGGTGACGACAATGCCAGCCTCACCGGAGCATGGTCCGAATACGTTCTCGCTAGATGTTGTACTTGGGTTATCGCAGGACCCAGACCCCTTGAAACCAGCCAATAATCTATTCTCGCCCAGAAATTTGCACGCGCCGTGAATTGCGTACCCTCTTGTGCCGTCGTGTGCATGTGCCTCCAGGCATCTATAAGCTGATATGTCTCAATGGTGTCTCTAATCAGTTCGGCCGCTCTGGTATGGTGGTGCGGGGCAGGGTGAGACCTATCACAACCCGGGTTATATGTAACATTAAAGTCTCCCCCCCAAATGAGGTGTTGAGAACCCACTTCAAAAATCTTGGCCCATAATGAGGAGAAAAAGACGGGGTCATCAACATTAGGCCCTTAACAACATGCCAGTGTCACTAACACAGAACCCAGCTGTCCCCATATTAGACAAAAATGACCCTGTGGGTCCTCCATCTTCCCTCCAAGATGAAAAGGCACCTGCTTCTTTATAAGTATTGCCGTGCCACGGGCGTTTGAGGAATAGGAGGAGAAAACCCTGTGGTCCGACCAAGTGCTTGCGAACCTGCCGTTTCCCATGGGGGAGAAGTGTGTTTCCTGTAGCATTGCGATATATGTGTGGTGCCTGTCTAAATAAGCTAACACTTGGCGCCTTTTCCGTGCATCCCCTAGCCCTCTAACATTCCATGTGAGGATATTCAAATTGCTGGCTCCTCCCTCAGCCATACCCCCGAGTGCCACACGGGTCCCGGAGCATTATCCTGTCCCTGCGGCCTAGGCCATGTCCCCCCATACAGCTTTGCTCCTTGGACACCCTGTGATGCCTCACGTCTGATTTCTGCCTGCGTGTTTCCCCTCCCAGCACCTCTGTATCTAGGTGGGAGTAAAACAAATACAACTCAACAGTCCCCTCAATAGCCCCCTCCCCCTCCCACTGAAGCAACCCCAACTTGCCAGCGATGTGTTCCCTCCCCTTCCCACCCCTTTCCAACACCTTAACTAACAGTTCCACAGCGCCCCTGCAAGTTGCGTGAGCGCTGGACCTGGGGTAATACCCGCTGGGGGCCTGATTAGGTGGCTACACTGATTCCTCTAACCCTACCTGGCTCCTCCGAGAAGCAGAAAAAAAACCTAGGGGGGCCAGAGGCACCCGGAGGGGTCATATTATGTACTCAGCCTTTTGATCTCGACCCGTAACCTTAGCTAGCCCCAGCTATACAACCCCGCGTGATGTTTAGTAGGTAGTCACAAGACCGCGCAAACCCAGCCGGGCCAATTGCGGCAGTTCATGCAGCTTCGTCGTTGCCTCCTTCCATCTCTGCATGCTATGTCGACGTTCGCCCTCCACCATTGCGCGCCGCTTTTTTCACTTGTCTAAGGAAGTCTTCCACCTGGTTTGGAGCGGTGAAGAAGTGTTGTTTCCCTTGGTGTGTCACTCTTAGTCGCGCTGGGTATAGCAGTGCATAGTCAATTTGTGCCTTACACAATTTAACCTTTACGTCCATAAACTTACGCCTTTCCTCCTGTACCATGGGCGTAAAGTCGGGATATATCAAAAAGGTATTACCTTCATATTTCATGGACTGCTTCCCCCTGGCGGCCCGTAGAGCCACATCTCGGTCTCTGTAGTTCAGCAGTCTCGCAATGATGGTGCGCGGGCTAGCACCTGGTATCGGCCTGGGCCCCAGTGATCGATGGGCACGCTCCACGATGAACTGGCCAGAGAACGCCTCCTCGCCTACGGCGGACAGCAAAAGCTTCTCTACATATATCTCCATCTTCCCCACATTGGTGGGTTCCGGAATGCCCAAAATGCGGACATTGTTACGCTGACTGCGCGCTTCCAAATCCTCATTCTTTGCAGCAATAACTCGCAAGAGGTTATCCATTCTAGCAAGCTGTGTGCTGTGTTTAGTGGTGGTATCTTCCGCTGTAGATATACGCTTTTCAGCTTCCTGAATCCCTTCCTCATGCCCCTCGAGTTTGTGGACAATGGTGTCCATTCTGGCCGACATGAGTTCCACTTTTTCTACCACAGTGGCAAAGCCTTGCCTGATTTCTTGAAGAATGTTCTGAGTGTCCGATACCGGCAGTATGACCCCTTCATTCCCCTCTTTCTGTCCCTCTGAAGGCTGACTTGCCTGGTGAGATTGTCCTCCGCGTCTCGCCGTTTTGAAATTCAATTTTGGCTGTTTGGCGTCTGGCTTGCCCATTTCGTTGCTGTATTGGTCTTGTGGGCCGACTATTAGATATATGTCGCCCCTCTACTGGCTTATGTGTCCTTTCAGCACACACCGCTCTGCCGCGTTATGTTGGACGCGATTTTCCGGTGTCGCGTTACCCTCGTCTTCGCCGGCCCTCAGCGCCCACTCCGCTCCATGAGGCTCTCCCGCTTAACCAGCCTATTTCAGGCAGCCGCCCTAACTCTTCCCATCAGGCAGTTATTTTCTCCGCAGCTCGGATTCGGGCCAGTCCCTCATTCACTGCAATGTCAATTTTCCCTGCTGGCCTTCTCTATCCCCCCATACCGTGTCTTCGTCCTGGCTGTTGTGGGGGAGAGCGACGATCCCACCTTCCACTCCTGTCCTGGTGCTCCACTCTGCCGACCATCAGCCACCTCCTCCGCTTGCCTTATCTTATGAGGCGAGTTCCTGGCTGAGCAGGCACTTTGGGGCTTGGACCGGGCCTCGGGGGCCGCAAAGGTCGGTCTCCGCAGTCGAGCAGGGTGGCCCAGTGTGATGTTGCACCTCTCTTTAGCCCTCGACCATCGGTGCCGGCCTCCAATCGTCTGGCGGAGCGCCCCACTCGCCGGCCTCTGTAGTTATGTGCAGCTGCCTCCAGTGCCACACGTGCTCCTCTCCGATGGCTGTTTTTTATTGTGCCGGGGTAATCACTTGGGGCATCCGACCGACCCGTGCTATCTTTGAGGCGCTCCGCCCGGCCCTTCAGTCGCGGCTCCAGGCCTACCTCCTCGTGTGGAGCCGCGGGCTAGAGTGCCTCTCGCAGCCGCCGCAGGTCAGCGCCGAGCTCCGCCGCCACCTCCCGGTCAAACTTCGTCGCCAGATTTCTCCGGACCCATCGGGGCGATTTCCTCCAGACTTGCAGCGAGTGTATATTATATGGTTGCAGGCTTACACCCGCCGGGGCAGTTCCCTAGTGCAGCAGTGAGTAGGATAAATGGAGGATTAAAGCTCCGGGATGCGGGAGCCTCGCTACAGCGCAGCCATTCCGGGCGTGCGCCACCTAGCGCCCCCCAGAGCCATGAGGCTTTGACGGGCAGAATGGTGTTTGGGAACATTGTCAAGATTCGGGCAGCTGAGTTCTGCATCGTCTAATTTATGGAATGTCTTTTAGGGGCTCCCAGGTAGAGGTTCTGTAGTCCAAACGAGCCAGTACAAGGGCCTGCACTAAAATCCTCTTATAAAGAGAGGGGAGCAATGAAGAGTCTTCTTAAGCGTCCTGATGGTGCCGAAGCGTGTTACCGCAAGCTTTGTTGCTTGTGAGACCCTAGTAAGGGAGTCATCCAACCAAACTTCCAGGCTCTTTATGGCAGTTTTTGGCATAGCGGGAGGGAGGGGGTGGGGGGGGGGGGGGTCGATGCAGTTCAGCCAGTCTAAATCAATGAAAGGATTGGGGTTACTACCAAGGATCAGGAGTTAGGTTTTATTGCCATTTAGTTTCAGATACTAACTGTTCATCCAGGGAGCCACTTTCTCTAGGCAAGGGCCCAGGGATGCCAAAAGTTGGATCTGATTGTAGTCTGCTGACCTCAGCAGGCCACCATCCCTGTGAGGGCCGGCCATTACCAATGGGTCGCAAAATGCGACTTGCCTCATGAATATTAATGAGGCAGGTCCTATGCGACCCATTAGGAATCGCAAACATTGTCTCAGATACTGTTGTACATCAGTGTTTGCGACTTGCTATTTGCGAGTTGCAAAAAAATGCAAATTGCGAGTCTCAAACGCTGAGGATTGTACATCTGGCCCATTGCCCTTTCTACCGCGCAGGTGTCTGCAGATGTAATGTTATCAATGTAGAAGCAGTTGACTGTCGACTCTAGGTTAAGACGCAAAATAATGATCAGGCGTATGTTTTGAAGCGATCAGTTACAATTTCGTATGCTCTGAAGTGTTCATGCTCATCTTCGTTCTATTTTAGCTATTTTTAAGTTCCCCTTGATATATTGTAATGGTTTTAAATAACTGGAAACAATAAACTCTTTACTTGCTTACTTTCCTCTTTTTAGTTGGGACATCTGACTTTCAGGGTCAGAGCCTGGGACATGGCACTTTCACTTGGGCGAAGTTGATCAGTCGGAAGCTTTTCCCGCCTTCCCAAAGTGCAAAGTCGTACATCTGATGTCCGACTCTGCGCAGACATTAACGATAGCCTTACAGTAGTTACAGGACCGAAAAGCATTCTAGCAAGACCCTTGCTCGTGTAATATGATACGCCGCTGCCCTCTATGCGAAGCTCGAAACCTGGCAAAAATGTGCTGAAGATCTCGCCTCAGACATGGTGGGTGGAGCACCTTAGCATGGCTCTTTGAAATCAAAGGGCTGAGTAAATTGTTTCCGACCATCACCGCAGAAAACTGGTTATGAATTGACCAATATTGTGCCACGTGTGCACAGTCAGTCTGCTCAGGTTAGGAATATCAAAGAGGCCCTTAAATGAATCTTCTTGTACAAGCAAGGGCAACAAGAATACTGCAAAGAAGGTAGAATTATCCTGCATCATCTTGCTTCATCCTTTCCCCGAGGCCGGACTCAATTTGAGGAGCACTTGCACTGTAACCAATTTAATTGCAACTCCTGCTCCCTGTAGGCCCTCTGGCCTCCCTTTAGTTACAAGTCTGAGGGGGCCTTGCTGCTCCTGGTCCCTGCAGGCCCTCTGGCCTCCCTTCGGTTCCGAGTCTGAGGGGTCCTTGCTGCTCCTGGTCCCTGCAGTCCCTCTGGCCTCCCTTTAGTTCCAAGTCTGAGGGGTCCGTGCTGCTCCTGGTCCCTGCAGGCCCTCTGGCCTCCCTTCAGTTCCGAGTCTGAGGGGTCCGTGCTGCTCCTGGTCCCTGCAGGCCCTCTGGCCTCCCTTTAGTTCCAAGTCTGAGGGGTCCTTGCTGCTCCTGCTCCCTGCAGGCCCTCTGGCCTTCCTTTAGTTCCTAGTCTGAGGGGGCCTTGCTGCTCCTGGTGTCTGGCCTCCCTTCGGTTCCGAGTCTGAGGGGTCCTTGCTGCTCCTGGTCCCTGCAGGCCCTCTGGCCTCCCTTTAGTTCCAAGTCTGAGGGGTCCGTGCTGCTCCTGGTCCCTGCAGTCCCTCTGCCCTCCCTTTAGTTCTAAGTCTGAGGGGTCTGTGCTGCTCCTGGGCCCTGCAGGCCCTCTGGCCTCCCTTTAGTTCCAAGTCTGAGGGGTCCTTGCTGCTCCTGCTCCCTGCAGGCCCTCTGGCCTTCCTTTAGTTCCTAGTCTGAGGGGCCTTGCTGCTCCTGGTCCCTGCAGGCCCTCTGCCCTCCCTTTAGTTCTGAGTCTGAGGGGTCCGTGCTGCTCCTGGTCCCTGCAGGCCCTCTGGCCTCCCTTTAGTTCCAAGTCTGAGGGGTCTGTGCTGCTCCTGGTCCCTGCAGGCCCTCTGGCCTCCCTCTAGTTCCAAGTCTGAGGGGTCTGTGCTGCTCCTGGTCCCTGCAGGCCCTCTGGCCTCCCTTTAGTTCCAAGTCTGAGGGGTCTGTGCTGCTCCTGGTCCCTGCAGGCCCTCTGGCCTCCCTTCGGTTCCGAGTCTGAGGGGTCCGTGCTGCTCCTGGTCCCTGCAGGCCCTCTGGCCTCCCTTCGGTTCCGAGTCTGAGGGGTCCGTGCTGCTCCTGGTCCCTCAGGTCCTCCGGCCTCCCTTTAGTTCCTAGTCTGAGGGGGCCTTGCTGCTCCTGGGCCCTGCAGGCCCTCTGACCTCCCATTGATTCCGAGTCTGAGGGGGCCGTGCTGCCCTTTAGTTCCGAGTCTGAGGGGTCTGTGCTGCTCCTGGTCCCTGCAGGCCCTCTGGCCTCCCTTTAATTCCGTGTCTGAGGTGTCCGTGCTGCTCCTGGTCCCTGCAGGCCCTCTGCCCTCCCTTTAGTTCTGAGTCTGAGGGGTCCGTGCTGCTCCTGGTCCCTGCAGGCCCTCTGGCCTCCCTTTTGTTCCAAGTCTGAGGGGGCCTTGCTGCTGCTGGTCCCTGCAGGCCCTCTGGCCTCCCTTTAGTTCTGAGTCTGAGGGGTCCGTGCTGCTCCTGCTCCCTGCACGCCCTTTGGCCTCCCTTTAGTTCTGAGTCTCAGCGGTCCGTGCTGCTCCTGGTCCCTGCAGGCCCTCTGCCCTCCCTTCGGTTCCGAGTCTGAGGGGTCGTGCTGCTCCTTGTCCCTGCAGGCCCTCTGGCCTCCCTTTAGTTCCGAGTCTGAGGGGGCTTTGCTGCTCCTGGTCCCTGCAGGCCCTCTGGCCTCCCTTTATTTCCGAGTCTGAGGGGTCCTTGCTGCTCCTTGTCCCTGCACACCCTCTGGCCTCCCTTTAGTTCCGAGTCTGAGGGGTCCTTGCTGCTCCTGGTCCCTGCAGGCCCTCTGCCCTCCCTTTAGTTCTGAGTCTGAGGGGGCCTTGCTGCTCCTGGTCCCTGAAGGCCCTCTGGCCTCCCTTTAGTTCCGAGTCTGAGTGATCCGTGCTGCTCCTGGTCCCTGCAGGCCCTCTGGCCTCCCTTTAGTTCCGAGTCTGAGGGGGCCTTGCTGCTCCTGGTCCCTGCAGGCCCTCTGCCCTCCCTTTAGTTCTGAGTCTGAGGGGTCCTTGCTGCTCCTGGTCCCTGCAGTCCCTCTGCCCTCCCTTTAGTTCCAAGTCTGAGGGGTCTGTGCTGCTCCTGGGCCCTGCAGGCTCTCTGGTCTCCCTTTAGTTCCAAGTCTGAGGGGTCCGTGCTGCTCCTGGTCCCTGCAGTCCCTCTGCCCTCCCTTTAGTTCCAAGTCTGAGGGGTCCTTGCAGCTCCTGGGCCCTGCAGGCCCTCTGGACTCCCTTTAGTTCCGAGTCTGAGGGGTCTGTGCTGCTCCTGGTCCCTGCAGGCCCTCTGGCCTCCCATTAGTTCCGAGTCTGAGGGGGTCTGTGCTGCTCCTGGTCCCTGCAGGCCCTCTGGCCTCCCTTTACTTCTGAGTCTGAGGGGGCCTTGCTGCTCATGGTCCCTGCAGGCCCTCTGGCCTCCCTTTAGTTCCAAGTCTGAGGGGGCCTTGCTGCTCCTGGTCCCTGCAGTCCCTCTGGCCTCCCTTTAGTTCCAAGTCTGAGGGGTCCGTGCTGCTCCTGCTCCCTGTAGGCCCTCTGGCCTCTCTTTAGTTCCAAGTCTGAGGGGTCTGTGCTGCTCCTGGTCCCTGCAGGCCCTCTGGCCTCCCATTAGTTCCGAGTCTGAGGGGTCTGTGCTGCTCCTGGTCCCTGCAGGCCCTCTGGTCTCCCTTTAGTTCCAAGTCTGAGGGGTCCGTGCTGCTCCTGCTCCCTGTAGGCCCTCTGGCCTCCCTTTAGTTCCTAGTCTGAGGGGGCCTTGCTGCTCCTGGGCCCTGCAGGCCCTCTGGCCTCCCTTTAGTTCCACGTCTGAGGGGTCCTTGCTGCTCCTGGGCCCTGCAGGCCCTCTGACCTCCCTTTGATTCCGAGTCTGAGGGGGCCGTGCTGCCCTTTAGTTCCGAGTCTGAGGGGTCCGTGCTGCCCTTTAGTTCCGAGTCTGAGGGGTCTGTGCTGCTCCTGGTCCCTGCAGGCCCTCTGGCCTCCCTTTAGTTCCGTGTCTGAGGTGTCCTTGCTGCTCCTGGTCCCTGCAGGCCCTCTGGCCTCCCTTTAGTTCCAAGTCTGAGGGGGCCTTGCTGCTGCTGGTCCCTGCAGGCCCTCTGGCCTCCCTTTAGTTCTGAGTCTGAGGGGTCCGTGCTGCTCCTGCTCCCTGCAGGCCCTTTGGCCTCCCTTTAGTTCTGAGTCTCAGCGGTCCGTGCTGCTCCTGGTCCCTGCAGGCACTCTGCCCTCCCTTCGGTTCCGAGTCTGAGGGGTCGTGCTGCTCCTGCTCCCTGCAGGCCCTCTGGCCTCCCTTCGGTTCCGAGTCTGAGGGGTCGTGCTGCTCCTTGTCCCTGCAGGCCCTCTGGCCTCCCTTTAGTTCCGAGTCTGAGGGGGCTTTGCTGCTCCTGGTCCCTGCAGGCCCTCTGGCCTCCCTTTAGTTCCGAGTCTGAGTGATCCGTGCTGCTCCTGGTCCCTGCAGGCCCTCTGGCCTCCCTTTAGTTCCGAGTCTGAGGGGGCCTTGCTGCTCCTGGTCCCTGCAGACCCTCTGCCCTCCCTTTAGTTCTGAGTCTGAGGAGTCCGTGCTGCTCCTGGTCCCTGCAGGCCCTCTGGCCTCCCTTTAGTTCCAAGTCTGCGGGGTCCTTGCTGCTCCTGGGCCCTGCAGGCCCTCTGGCCTCCCTTTAGTTCCGAGGCTGAGGGGTCCTTGCTGCTCCTGGTCCCTGCAGGTCCTCTGGCCTCCCTTCGGTTCCGAGTCTGAGGGGTCCTTGCTGCTCCTGGTCCCTGCAGTCCCTCTGCCCTCCCTTTAGTTCCAAGTCTGAAGGGTCTGTGCTGCTCCTGGGCCCTGCAGGCCCTCTGGTCTCCCTTTAGTTCCAAGTCTGAGGGGTCCGTGCTGCTCCTGGTCCCTGCAGTCCCTCTGCCCTCCCTTTAGTTCCAAGTCTGAGGGGTCCTTGCAGCTCCTGGGCCCTGCAGGCCCTCTGGACTCCCTTTAGTTCCGAGTCTGAGGGGTCTGTGCTGCTCCTGGTCCCTGCAGGCCCTCTGGCCTCCCATTAGTTCCGAGTCTGAGGGGGTCTGTGCTGCTCCTGGTCCCTGCAGGCCCTCTGGCCTCCCTTTACTTCTGAGTCTGAGGGGGCCTTGCTGCTCCTGGTCCCTGCAGGCCCTCTGGCCTCCCTTTAGTTCCAAGTCTGAGGGGGCCTTGCTGCTCCTGGTCCCTGCAGTCCCTCTGGCCTCCCTTTAGTTCCAAGTCTGAGGGGTCCGTTCTGCTCCTGCTCCCTGTAGGCCCTCTGGCCTCTCTTTAGTTCCAAGTCTGAGGGGTCTGTGCTGCTCCTGGTCCCTGCAGGCCCTCTGGCCTCCCATTAGTTCCGAGTCTGAGGGGTCTGTGCTGCTCCTGGTCCCTGCAGGCCCTCTGGTCTCCCTTTAGTTCCAAGTCTGAGGGGTCCGTGCTGCTCCTGCTCCCTGTAGGCCCTCTGGCCTCCCTTTAGTTCCTAGTCTGAGGGGGCCTTGCTGCTCCTGGGCCCTGCAGGCCCTCTGGCCTCCCTTTAGTTCCAAGTCTGAGGGGTCCTTGCTGCTCCTGGGCCCTGCAGGCCCTCTGACCTCCCTTTGATTCCGAGTCTGAGGGGGCCGTGCTGCCCTTTAGTTCCGAGTCTGAGGGGTCCGTGCTGTCCTTTAGTTCCGAGTCTGAGGGGTCTGTGCTGCTCCTGGTCCCTGCAGGCCCTCTGGCCTCCCTTTAGTTCCGTGTCTGAGGTGTCCTTGCTGCTCCTGGTCCCTGCAGGCCCTCTGGCCTCCCTTTAGTTCCAAGTCTGAGGGGGCCTTGCTGCTGCTGGTCCCTGCAGGCCCTCTGGCCTCCCTTTAGTTCTGAGTCTGAGGGGTCCGTGCTGCTCCTGCTCCCTGCAGGCCCTTTGGCCTCCCTTTAGTTCTGAGTCTCAGCGGTCCGTGCTGCTCCTGGTCCCTGCAGGCCCTCTGCCCTCCCTTCGGTTCCGAGTCTGAGGGGTCGTGCTGCTCCTGCTCCCTGCAGGCCCTCTGGCCTCCCTTCGGTTCCTAGTCTGAGGGGTCGTGCTGCTCCTTGTCCCTGCAGGCCCTCTGGCCTCCCTTTAGTTCCGAGTCTGAGGGGGCTTTGCTGCTACTGGTCCCTGCAGGCCCTCTGGCCTCCCTTTAGTTCCGAGTCTGAGTGATCCGTGCTGCTCCTGGTCCCTGCAGGCCCTCTGGCCTCCCTTTAGTTCCGAGTCTGAGGGGGCCTTGCTGCTCCTGGTCCCTGCAGACCCTCTGCCCTCCCTTTAGTTCTGAGTCTGAGGGGTCCGTGCTGCTCCTGGTCCCTGCAGGCCCTCTGGCCTCCCTTTAGTTCCAAGTCTGCGGGGTCCTTGTTGCTCCTGGGCCCTGCAGGCCCTCTGGCCTCCCTTTAGTTCCGAGGCTGAGGGGTCCTTGCAGCTCCTGGTCCCTGCAGGTCCTCTGGCCTCCCTTCGGTTCCGAGTCTGAGGGGTCCTTGCTGCTCCTGGTCCCTGCAGTCCCTCTGCCCTCCCTTTAGTTCCAAGTCTGAGGGGTCTGTGCTGCTCCTGGGCCCTGCAGGCCCTCTGGTCTCCCTTTAGTTCCAAGTCTGAGGGGTCCGTGCTGCTCCTGGTCCCTGCAGTCCCTCTGCCCTCCCTTTAGTTCCAAGTCTGAGGGGTCCTTGCTGCTCCTGGTCCCTGTAGGCCCTCTGGCCTCCCTTTAGTTCCAAGTCTGAGGGGGCCTTGCTGCTCCTGGTCCCTGCAGGCCCTCTGGCCTCCCTTTAGTTACAAGTCTGAGGGGGCCTTGCTGCTCCTGCACCCTGCAGGCCCTCTGGCCTCCCTTTAGTTCCACGTCTGAGGGGGCCTTGCTGCTCCTGCTCCCTGCAAGCCCTCTGGCCTCCCTTTAGTTCCGAGTCTGAGGGGGCATTCCTGCTCCTGGTCCCTGCAGGCCCTCTGGCCTCCCTTTAGTTCTGAGTCTGAGGGGTCCGTGCTTCTCCTGCTCCCTGCAGGCCCTTTGGCCTCCCTTTAGTTCTGAGTCTCAGCGGTCCGTGCTGCTCCTGGTCCCTGCAGGCCCTCTGCCCTCCCTTCGGTTCCGAGTCTGAGGGGTCGTGCTGCTCCTGCTCCCTGCAGGCCCTCTGGCCTCCCTTCGGTTCTGTGTCTGACGGGTCGGGCTGCTCCTTGTCCCTGCAGGCCCTCTGGCCTCCCTTTAGTTCCGAGTCTGAGGGGGCCTTCCTGCTCCTGGTCCCTACAGTCCCTCTGGCCTCCCTTTAGTTCAGAGTCTGAGGGGTCCGTGCTGCTCCTGGTCCCTGCAGGCCCTCTGGCCTCCCTTTAGTTCCAAGTCTGAGGGGGCCTTGCTACTCCTGGTCCCTGCAGGCCCTCTGCCCTCCCTTTAGTTCTGAGTCTGAGGGGTCCTTGCTGCTCCTGGTCCCTGCAGGCCCTCTGGCCTCCCTTTAGTTCCAATTCTGAGGGGTCCGTGCTGCTCCTGGTCCCTGCAGGCCCTCTGGCCTCCCTTTAGTTCCACGTCTGAGGGGTCCGTGCTGCTCCTGGTCCCTGCAGACCCTCTGGCCTCCCTTTAGTTCCAAGTCTGAGGGGTCCGTGCTGCTCCTGCTCCCTGCAGGCCCTCTGGCCTCCCTTTAGTTCCGAGTCTGAGAGGGCTTTGCTGCTCCTGGTCCCTGCAGGCCCTCTGGCCTCCCTTTAGTTCCGAGTCTGAGGGGTCCTTGCTGCTCCTGGTCCCTGCAGTCCCTCTGGCCTCCCTTTAGTTCCGAGTCTGAGGGGTCCTTGCTGCTCCTGGTCCCTGCAGGCCCTCTGGCCTCCCTTTAGTTCCGAGTCTGAGGGGTCCTTGCTGCTCCTGGTCCCTGCAAACCCTCTGGCCTCCCTTTAGTTCCGAGTCTGAGGGGTCCGTGCTGCTCCTGGTCCCTGCACGCCCTCTGGCCTCCCTTTAGTTCCGAGTCTGAGGGGTTCGTGCTGCTCCTGGTCCCTGCAGGTCCTCTGGCCTCCCTTTAGTTCCGAGTCTGAGGGGTCCGTGATGCTCCTGGTCCCTGCAGGCCCTCTGGCCTCCCTTCGGTTCCGAGTCTGAGGGGTCCGTGCTGCTCCTAGTCCCTGCAGGCCCTCTGGCCTCCCTTTAGTTCCAAGTCTGAGGGGTCCTCACAGCTCCTGTGCTCTCTTCAACACTCATCCTGCAGTCCTTTCCAATCACCCACTGCCAGACTTGAGTAAATCATGCAAGACTTGATGGCAGCAAAGGTTTCTGCATGGACGTCATTTAGGGGTCGCAGCTGAGACCCCTGTCTTGTCCCTTCCAACCCCTGCACTGCCATAGTGACCCCTGGCCTCAGAGGTGGCAAAATCAGTGCCAAGAAGACACAGGTAGCTCTTCATTACTTATTTTATGTACGTTTTTATTTATACTAATAGTGAATAATAGTCAACTATTCACTAATAGTGTAATATAAAATGAAGGGCACTTAGCTGGAACGGGCCCTTTGGTAGCAGCTGTGGTAAACAAAAATGGTTTAAAATGTATATTGTGTGCTTGCTCGTGGGTGAGATTGTATGTGAGGGAGAGTGTATGTTTAAACATGTGTACCTATTTGTGTAAGCCTGTGTGTGTGAGTGAAAGTGAGTAAGAGTCAGTGACAGGGAGTGAGTGAGACTGAGAACCATATTTACTGTTCTTTGATGCACGGCAGCGCTGAAACAACGTTGCTGCTTTGACTTGCGGCAAAAGAAGAAAGAAATAACGTGCAATATCTAGTAAGATAGGGTGCATTTTTCTCTCCCCGAGCACTGGCGCTCTCTTGGCAGCCTTGCACCAACGCACTCACCCATGTGCCATAGTGGGAGGGTGTGTGCTTTCTCCGAAGCATAGGTTCTGTACTGCGCCAATACAAAAAAGCTAAGCTTTAAAGACTTTCCACACTTTGTGTGTGTTGCTGTACAATGCAGCACTCAAGCAAAGTTGGAAAAACAAGGAGAAATGGAAAAACTTCTCATGTTATGTTATAAGGTACTTCTAAAGCGCACGGCTACTCAAAAGAGTGTCCCGGCGATAATAGGACCGTATGGCTAGTTTAGTGACCACCGTGGTTAAAAAAGGAGAGAAACCTAAAGTTGTTGTTGAAACATCCAGGTTTTGAGTTGACTTCTGAAAGTCATTAAATCAAGCGCCTGTCTCAGTGGTGTCGGTAACAGGTTCCAGGCACTGGCAACCTGTACTTGAAAAGAGAAGCCGCCGATTCGGGTACGAGAGAGTTTGGGAAAGACCATCAGGTGTTGGTGGGATGATCGTAGGGTTCTGCCAGGGGCATAGTGAAGAACTTTTTTCCTGATATAGTGGGCCCCCTCACTGTTTAGCGCCTTGATGGCCAGGACTAGGGCTTTAAAATGAATTCTGTTTCGGACAGGCAGCCAGTGCACGTCCTTCAGATGCGGAGAGATCCGGGTTCTGAGTCTGAGCATGAGAACCGCCCAAGCAGCAGCATTTTGGACAATCTGAAGTTTGTTTAATAGGAACTCAGGGAGGCCCAAGTACAGAACATTTACATAGTCCAGCCTGGAAGTAAGGAGGGTTTGGACCACTGTCTTTCTGTGCGAGAGAGATAGCAAGGGGAGAAATTTCCTGAGCATTCTCAAGAGGCCAAAACAGGATCCTGCAACTGTCTGTATTTGGGTTTCATCCAATTATACCCCGAGATTTTTAACTACATTTACCGAAGACTGTGGGGATGACATGTCTGCAGGCCACCATTGTTTCCACTCGTCCTGAGAGGGAGACCTGAAGAAAATAATTTCAGATTTCTCGGGGTTACATTTTAATTGGTTGAGTCTGAGCCAAGTGAAGACTTCTCTCAGGCACTTTTCTATCTTCTCTCCAGCAAAGTCCTCGCCCTTCTCACATTTGAACAGCAGCTGAGTATCGTCAGCGTAGGAAATTATACTTGCATCACAAGCTTCAACCAGGGGATAGGGGGGCCATATACAGATTAAACAGTGTCGGGCTCAGGATGGAGCCTTCGGAACACCTACTTTCAGAGGGGGATATGCGCAGGAAATAGGGGGGACCAGCCCTCTTGGTGTCTCTCCGGCAAAAAGGAAGAGAACCACTTGAACACCGTGCCACCAAAGCCACATTCCCGCAGTCTCTGCAGGAGTCGGTCGTGTGGCACGGTGTCAAAAGCCGCTGATAAATCCAAAAGGATTAGTACCGCTTTACCTCCTTTGTCAAGTTTCTCTTTTATGGACTCGGAGACTTCTAGCAAAGCAGTCTCGGTGCTAAGATTGGATCTGAAACCCGACTGGCTTGGATGGAGAAAATTATTCAATTCTACATAGTCGGTGATCACTGCATTTACATATTTCTCTATAGCTTTCACGAAAAACGGAAGTAGGGAGGTTGGTCTGTAGTTAGATGCTACTGAGGGATCGGCAGAAGGCTTTTTCAGCAGTGGGAGGATTTTTGCACTCTTCCAATTCTGAGTAACCTGGCCTTTGCTTAATGATGAATTCAGGACGATGTAACCGTAGGATTAATGATCTCGGCCACAGATGCCAGTATTTTA
Source organism: Triturus cristatus (assembly GCF_964204655.1). Taxonomy (NCBI): domain Eukaryota; kingdom Metazoa; phylum Chordata; class Amphibia; order Caudata; family Salamandridae; genus Triturus; species Triturus cristatus. The sequence continues at coordinate 132,512,178 of NC_140590.1, read as the reverse complement.
GCTGGACATGGGTCAGAAGGAGAACCTGACTTTAGGCCGTTCATTATCTTCAGAGACGTCTCTAGTGAGAGGGGAGGGAACTGTGTTAGGGAGGGACACATTTCCAGAGCGCTAGAGGGTAATGGAAGAATGACCCTTTCCTCTCCAGGATGTGACTCTGCAAAGAAGGATTCGATGGTTTTAATTTTCTCATGAAAAAAAGTTGCTAACTGATTAGTTATGCTTGCCTCGAGGAAGCTCAAACTGTTGGTGCTAATTCCATTCTAGTTTGTAGATTGGGACTAACGTCAAAACCCATGGGTGGTTGCGTGGGAACGCCTGTGCACCACCCTTGGAACGCCCCCTTGATGTAAAGTAGCGCAGAGCAGCGTGTAGCACAACTTGTTTAACTTTGGGATACTATCCAATGCAAATCCTGATTGGCGTTTGATAGTAAATAGCATAGCACTTTGAGACTGAAGAAATGTTTGTAAACCTGTGCCTGAGTGTCAGTAAGTATGAGTGAGTGAGAATGAGTGAGATTTCGAGTGAATGCAAGTGGGTGAGTGAGAATAAATAAGAATGAGAATAAGGGGTTGTAAGAGAGTTAGTGTGAGTGAGAGAATGAGTGTGAGTGAGTGATGCTTGCAAGGTTGTTGTTGGCCCTGGCACACTGAAGGTAGTTATTCTTGTACAGCGACAACCAGGGCAAAATACTCACGCTGGCATACTCGCAATAATTCTTAACATGACAGACACCTGTGACAAAATACTGGCACTGGCACACTGGCGTTCATTCTTAGCATAAAGGGCATCAGTGATAAAGTACTTTTACTGCCATACTAGAGGTAATTCATGGAATTTAGGTCTCCCATGAGAAAATACAAACATATTTAATGAAGTTCTTGACATGTGGACACCTGTGGCAAAATACTAGTGCTTGCACAATGGAGGTAATTCTTAGCATAAATGTCAGCAACCTGGCATATGGGAGGGTGACAACCATAAGAGTGCCCTTTGGTATATGAATGGCACAAATTGTAAAATTCTGCCACTGGCATATTTTAAGCCATGTTTTAAATAGAGGTATACCCATTTAATATGGGGGCACCCATAATAAAATGCTGGCCACCGTACAATGCAGGTACATTTTAACATTTGAGGGCACCAATATCACATTTTGAAAAAATGGGGGTTAGCTTCTAGGGAGCATCAGTTTTTATTTGTTGGGCACTACATCAAAGTATTGTAATATTTAATAAATGCCCTCTCAGTAATTGGGGGAAGAGCACCTTTCCCAAAAATAGTCCAGGAAGATTTATCAATGTTTTAACTACAAATCTGGGCTATTTAAGCAAAAGCTAACAATTCCCCGATATATTTTAAAACAGGGTTGAAACAATGTTTTTTTTTTTTTTTTAAACATTGTTTATTGAAAGTTTTATGTCATGACAATACATACATACAAAAGCAAAAAGAAAACCATAAGCAGAGGCAGGTGGCAGTGCAAGTCTCAAATCGCATTAGCATCAGATCCAGTGTAGTCGCAGGGAGCAATTGAGCATTCGTGTACAATAGAATGAGTTTTGATCACTTGTATACAGGGCAGAAGCCTCCGGCAAAAGGCCAATACACATTATAAACACCTGGCAGGGGCGTGAGGGACCCCTCAGACAAAGTTAAACCATGCGCTGCACACCTCCCATAGTGTACTCTCAGTCAAACAAGCTCGTATAACGTACGCTTACAGACAGTTCTCGCGCCCTGGAGCATCGTGGCGGAAAGGCCCAGAGGGACCGTCCAAAAAGGAGGATGGAGAAAAAAAAAAAAAAAAAAAGAAGAATAGAAAAAAACCGCAACCCACCCCCACATGTCCACAGTGACACACAGCCTCCCCTATGCAGGATTCCCATCAGTGAGGGCAGGGTCCGGACCGGCATCGGTCAGGGGAGGGGCGTCTGTTGTCAGAGCCTCCGGATACTGCAATAAGTAACTTTGTAATGGTCCCCAGATATCGGCTGGGCGGGACTGGGCAGGGAGCAGTTCGGAGTATGTCAGTACTTGCTCCTGGCAGTATACCAGATCCTTGAGCCATTCCTTAAATTTCGGAGCCCGTCCCCGTCCCCACCGACAAGCTACGCGCCGTTTCGCCAGCAGTAGCGCCGTCGTAACGAATTTGCGACTCGCCCGTGGGATAGGTTTTGTGTATCCCAGTAGCGCTTGTATGGGGTCCGGTGCGAAGGGCAGCTCTATCATCTGTGAAATGGCAGAGCACACCTGTGTCCAGTAGCTCTGAATAGTGGGGCATGTCCAGGACAAATGTAGGAAGCCCGCCTGGGGGGCATGGCATCTCTCACAGTTGTCCGAGTCCTGTAGCTGAAATCTGTATTTGGTGGCCGGGGTGCAGTAGAGACGGTTCAAGAATTTAAAGTGTATGATACGGTGTCTACTGCTCGCTGAGATCTGTGCCGTCTGCAAACAGCAGTATGTCCACCTGTCATCCCCGAGTTCTAGCCCCAGCTCCCGCTCCCACTCCCCGCGTGCCCGGGATACGTCAGGTGCAGCATCAGAGCGGACTGCATGATACAGTATCGAAACTAAATGGGAGGGTGAGGTGGCCTGAAGGACCCCGTGTAGGGGAGCCATGGTGTCAGGCTCAGACGGGAAAGCCGGCAAGATAGCTTTCATGCCATGCCTCAGTCTAAGGTAGGTGAAAAGCTCCAGGGGGGTAGGCGTGTATCCATCAAAGAAGCTTCCCCGGTCACGAAAGATCCCGCCCGAGAACAGATCTCCCCATCTATGGAAGCCCAGCTTGCGAAGCAAATCTTGAAACAGTTTCTCTTGGAGAAGAGGAAGCTGTGAATGATAAGCAAGCGGGAGAAGAGGGGAGTACAGGAACGGACTTCCCACTCGCTTCGACAGCTCCAGCCAAGCCCTCACCGTGCCCTGCAGGGCGTTATAACTGGCAGTGGAATGCGGGAGCACACTGTGCAGTAGGCCAGGCAGGGGCAGGGGCGCCGCTAGCCAGTCCTCCGCTGCGAGCTGGGGCATGAAAGCGATCGGGTGGAACCAGTAGTAAGCATAGTGCGCTTGGGCGCAATGATAGTACAGTTCCAGGTCCGGTATATCGAATCCTCCGCACGAGTATGGAGAAGTCATCACAGCCCACTTCAAGCGAGGTCTCTTCCCACCCCATACCAATCGTATCAATTCAGATCTCAGACGAGTGAAGAAGTGCCTGCTCGGGGGAAAGGGAATATTCATAAACAAGTATAGGAGCCGGGGAAGCACCACCATCTTAATCAGGGCTGCGCGCCCAGCCATCGACAGGGGGAGCGCAATCCAGCGGTCGACACAAGAGGAGACGTGCAGCAATGTCGTGCCGTAGTTCATCCGCATAAGCTCCTCCCTGTCTCGAGAGATCTTAATGCCTAGGTACTTGACTTCGGACTCACTCCATTCTATGGGATAGTCGAGCGGGAAGGTCTGGGAGCCATCAGTTAGATGGAAGATCTGAGACTTCGACCAATTGATTTGTACTCCCGACATTTCCCCATATGTCAAGAATTCCCGGAGGAGAGGGTTCAGGTTATTTTGTGGGTCCCGCACGTACAGAGTAATATCGTCTGCATACATCGACAGCAATATCTGTCTCTGCTCACAGAACAGCGCTCGGTCTTGATGGCGCTGTCGGAGCCGCGAGGCTAGAGGCTCAAGCGCCAGTGCGAATAAGAGTGGGGAAAGTGGACACCCCTGCCTGGTCCCTCGTGCAATTCCGAAGGGTGCGGACGTCCTGCCATTGATTAAGACCCTGGCACACGGACCGCCATAAAGAATAGCTATCCAGCCCAGGAACACCAGAGGGAAACCCATGTGAGTCAGTACAGCCACCAGATAATCCCACTCCAAGGAGTCGAACGCTTTCGTAGCATCCAAAAATACCGCCACCATCTGTAGGCTGGGATCCACATTCTGCAAGGTCGCAAACAGCGTACGTAAGTTGTGCGACGTCGCCCTTCCGGGTATAAAACCCGATTGATCCGGGAGTACCAGTCCCTCCATGAGGAGTGTCAAGCGATTAGCCAGGGTCTTAGCAAGGATCTTTGCATCACAGTTAAGAAGGGACAAGGGCCGATATGAGTCCGGGGACGTTGCCGGCTTGCCTGGCTTCAAGAGGGAGGTAATCAGTGCCTCTCTCATGGAAGGGGGAAGTTTCCCCAGCGTGTGAGCCTCGTCAAATACCTCTTTTAAAATCGGGGCATGGATATCAATGTAGGACTTATAGAACTCTATCGGGAGGCCATCAAGGCCCGGGGCCTTCCCCGAGGCCATCTGCATTATGGCTTCCCGAATTTCGTCAACCCCCAGAGGAGCCATGAGGAACCGGCGCTGTCTATCAGAAAGCCATCCTAATGTGATGTCCTCCAAATATCTGTCCAGCTCCGGCTTGTGTGCATGAGTAGAGGAGTACAATGCAGTGTAGTGGGCAACAAACGTTTGCAGTATAGACTGGGTATCCCTGTGGAGTGCTCCCGAAGATCCATGGATCTCTAGGACATGGTTGTTGAAACGGGGCGGTCGTATCGCCCATGCCAGGAATTTACCCGGCCGTTCTCCCTCACCGTACCTACGCGCTTGAAAGTGTTTCCCCCTAAACCGAACCTCTCTATCCGCGGTGGCTTTATAGTCAGACAGGAGGTCTCGGAACCTGGCCTGCGCCTCCGCATCAGTGGGAAACTCAGGGGCGGTCTCCAAGGCCCGGAGGGCGATCTCCAGTTTACTAAGGCTCTTACGTAGGTCCCTGAGGACTCCCACCCCTTTTGAAATGCACAGCCCCCTGATGGTAGCCTTAAAGGCCTCCCAGACTACAGCGACACTATCCACCGTCCCACCATTGCGCTGAAAGAAGCTCTCGGTCTCCTGTGCAATTTCCGAGCGAAAGACCTCATCCAACAGGGCAGTGGGTTGCAATCTCCAGGACATCGGAGAGCCAGCAAGATCGACCAGCTCCACACCCATCAGGACCGGGGCATGGTCGGAATACGTGCGCGCTAGGTGTTTTACCCGGCATATCGTGGGAGCAAGGCCTGGGGAGACCAAGAAATAATCCAATCTTGCCCATGTGGCGTGTGCGGCCGACCAGTGCGTGCCCTCCAAGGTCGCCGGGTGCCTAGAGCGCCATGCGTCCAACAGATGGCGCTCAGTAAGAAGGTCGTGAACATATGCCTGCGAGCGAGAGTAGTGTTGAGGGCTGGGGTTTGCCCTATCTTTCATGGGATCAATAGCTACATTAAATTCGCCTCCCCATACCAAGTAAGTGGAGCCTATGCCCAAGATCTCCCCCCAGAGCACCCGAAGGCATTGCGGATCATCAGAGTTGGGGCCATAATAACACGCCAGTGTGAGCGTGTCCACACCAATGCGACCCCAGATAATACAATACCTGCCCTCCCTATCAGTCAGTTCACCCAGGCACACAAAGGGGGTGTGTTTCTTAATAAGGATTGCGACCCCCCGTGAGTAAGTGGAGTAGGAGGAAAAGGAACGGTGCATGGCCCACCTTGATGCGAACAGTGATGGCCTTGACGGGTCCAGGTGCGTCTCCTGTAGGAAGGCCACGTTGATGTGATGTCTATCTAGGTACGCCAGGATCTGTCTACGCTTTCTAGGGTCTCCCAAACCCCTCACATTCCAGGTCAGAAAATTAAGTTGCCCAGTAAAGTCCCTGCGTGTCTGTGGATCACCCATAAGGAGCAACAGTTCTCAGAAATAGTAAGCCAATGTCACCGCCGCCCCTAAAAGAAATGATGCAAACACTACAACACACCAATTAACACTAACAAACAGCAAAGAAAATTCCCCACCCCCCCCCTCCACCCTCCACCCACAGCAGCATCCCAATCATGCCATCTGGACAGTTCCCTTCCTCCCCACCCCAAAACCAAACCCTTCTATGGCCAACGCCACTAGGGATTAACATTTAAACAGAGATACAATGGGGTAATACCCTTCGGAGGTCAGTCTAGGTGGATACACCGTGTCTCCTCGATCCACGGGAGTGCGCCCGGTCAGAGACCGAGCCCACTCCAGGGACAGGGAGCGCCCAGCGAGGTGAAATGTCCTGAGAGTCAGGTGCGCGGTAAAAGGAGGTAGGGCCCTGGTTACATCCCCCCACCCACAGCGCAGCCAGGCCTTCAAGTCCCCATAACATGGTCCGTGGCAGCATACATCTGCATCAGCTTACCAACTGTCAATCATCTGCCACAGAAGCACCAGGTCAACGACCCCGCGCTGTCACACCGAGGCCGGCGAGGATGGGCTGTCCATATCTCGCCTCTTGACCCGCTTCAGAAATTCCTCAGCTTGTTGGGGTTTAGTGCAGAAAAATTGTTTCCCCTGGTGGGTGATGCGTAGTCGAGCAGGGTAGAGCAACGCATAATCAATTTGAGCAGCCCGCAATTTTTGTTTAACCTGGATGAATTTCTTCCGCTCCTCCTGGACCACTGGAGTGAAGTCTGGAAATATGGTAAAGGCAATGCCGTCGTACGAGAGGGTCTTCTTCTCCCTCGCCACTCGGAGCGCCGCATCCTGGTCCCGGAAGTTTAGCAAACGGGCGATGATAGGGCGGGGGGGGCCCCCGGCGGCGGCCTCGGAGCCAGTGATCTGTGCGCCCTCTCAACAATGAACTGCGGGGAGAGGGAGTCAGCCCCCACCACCGCGCGCAGTAGGCCCTCCACATAGTCCTCCATCTTGCCTGTGTGGGTCGACTCTGGTATGCCAAGTAGGCGAACATTATTCCTCCTACTGCGCGCCTCTAATTCCTCATTCTTGGCCGCTATCACGAGAAGGACTTTGTCCATGCGCGCTACAGTGTCTGATAGTTGTGCTGTGCGGTCTTCGGTATCAGAAACACGCCGCTCCATTTCTGAGATACGCTCTCCATGACTTTCCACCTTGTGCACAATCGAGTCCATACGTGACTGCATGGAGTCCATTTTGTCCACTATGGTCGCCAGACTCTGCCGCATATCCAACAGTATGGATTTGACGTCGTCGTCCGCCTGGGCGTCCACCGGTGCCGGACCCCCCGCGCCGGCCTCTGGCTGGGATCGGGTGGTCTTTTTCGACTCGAAGGTGAGGCGAGGCTGGCGGCTGTCCGGTTTCCCCATGCCGACACCGACAGGCAGACCACAGTAAGGGCAAGGATATAGTCGGAAAGATCGGATCGCACAGTAGGCCACGAGGTGGAAAAGGAACCAAGGGGGAACGCAGCTCCGCAGGGGCAGAAGCGACCCAGCAATCCGGGCTCAGGCACACCGCAACCTCCACGAGAGCGCCAATCAACTCCCTCCACCGGAGGTGAACCAGCGCGCCAGGGACGGGTCCAGTGCCCGGAGCTGCCCTCGATCACCTGGGGCCGCCATTCCCCTCAACAGTAGGTCCCCCGTTATCAGGGCAGCAGGAGCGCCTTCACTCCGGGCCACCAATCGCCATGAGCCAGTCAGGGGGGGGGCAGAAGGGCCCGAACCGGGACCCTCAAGTACTCACTCGTAGCAGCCGTAGCTCTCCAGAGGGATCCAGTCCGATGAGAGAAGCAGGCCCCAGCGCCTCCAGGCCGATGGCGAGCTCCGCAGGTCCGCTGCAGCCTCAGCGCGATCTCAGACGCAGGCCTCTCCGAGCAGATTGCTACGCCGATCTGGTCATAGGCTCCCGCCGCCAGTTAAGCAGGTCTCACCGGGTCTCAAACTCCTGCTGACTCCGCCGCTCGTCACATCCCACCCAGCGGAGGAGGAGACAGGCCACAGCAGGGGTGGATGGGTCCCCACAGCGCAAAGGCAGGTGAGGCAACGCCGCGCCTCCGCAGCGTCCAGGAAAGGCCGGGGGAGGTGACCGCCGCGGTCGCCGCGGTCGTCTACAGCACACTCCGTCAATGCGCGTGCCCTCCGCCAGTTCTCGGCACAGCCGCCGCCGCGGCAGACGAATCAGTCCAGGGTGAGGGCAGCAGTCGGGGCGCTCGAGGTCCGCCGCAGCCGTAATACAGGGAGGCCCTCTGACCACGTGTGCAGCGCCGCCCTCGCGTAGCGGCAGCACCCCGGTCACGGTACCAGACGATAGCACACGCCAGCCGGCGCGGTCGGCAGCTGCCCCTCAGTCCGATCCCACCGAGGTACTCAGGGCAAGGCAAAGCCCTGGCAGCAGCAGCGGAGTACGGGAATCCACCAGGGCTCGTTCTGGCAGTGAGTCGCCACTCTCAGGAAGGATTTAAGTAGGATTTTGCCGCTGGGCTGCGGGAGCTTCACCCACAGGCAGCCATTCCGCTGTGCGCCACCTAGCGCCTCAGGGTTGAAACAATGTTAATTAGCAATGCTGGAGGCTGCTGGCGCAAGGGCTCCTTCGAAGGACAAAAGCTAGGAATAGATCAGTGCATCTAACGCGCATCATGCTTTGTATCTAAGTAATTGTAGTTGTGTTTCCTCTACTATAAATACAAGACCTTAAGGACCATGCAGAGTAAGAATCAGAACTGGGCAAGCTACTGATTCCTGAAATGAAGTACCTTGCAGGTGCTGGTTTCATATTAACACCTTCAGCTCTTGATCCCTGGAGCTCCTCCCTGGATTTCCTGCAGAAGCCAGATCCTGTGCTGCTGTCTACCTCTCAGTCATATGGTGTGGACTTTAGCCCTAAGCCCCTCTCTGCAAGAACCTGATATCTGACCTCCTGCTCTGTGAAATGTTCCTGTCCTACAGGACTGGTGTCTCATTCTGGGCCTGAATGACTCTGGGCCAGGCAATGCTTAGCAAAGCACCTGCCCCAGGTTACTCAACTGGACCAATGAAGCCATGAGAGAGCAGAACCCTGAGTTACCCCTGTTAAGTGTAAGGGCCTGATGTAGTTCTTTGCTGACAGGGTTGCTCCATCACAAACGTGACAGATATCCCATCTGCCAAATTACGATTCCATTATATCCTATGGAACTTGCAATACGGAGGATGGGCTGTCCTTCATGTTTGTGATGGAGTATCCCATCCGCCAAGATCGTAATCAGGCCCTTATTCAGGTCTGAGATGAGTTCACTGATTACAGAGGCAGGGACCAGCTGCCAACCTGACTCAATCGCAGTCCCATCAAGGTCTCTCCACTGGGCCAGCCACCCAGTGTTAAAGTGTTAAATATATTGATTGGCTGCAGAATTGCATCCTCCATGCTACCCATGCTTCTATTCGACAAATGCAATTGCATACTGCTCCTACAGTGTGCTTGCATCTAATTGACTGGCCACCACACCATGAGTGCATCAGGCTGTCTATTCGCCTGGTTCCTCAGGGGGGAGGTGGGGCATGGATGGTGTTTGGTGGGGCTTACCACTCCTGTCCCCTCTGCTAGACCTGGGCCTGGTGTCCTTGTCCAGTTCGTCCCTCTAACTGACCTCCACACTGTGCACACAAGCCATCCAGAGATGCCTGTGAGGGGTCAACATTTGTTAACAGGGTAAACGTTTGAGCTTCAGCACAGGTGGGGTCTTGTAAATTGTTTCTGGTGAAGCTCAGTTTTACCTTTAAGGATTCCATTCAATAGGTATGTGAACACCCATAGTGCAGCAGTCAAGCACCTGCGGGGGAGTGGCACTGTGCCAGCATGGGAGCGACTCCAAACCTTTAATGCAGCATGACCCATCCACCTTTACTACTAGTGTGGGTCAGCCTGCCCATGAATGTTGTTCTCCCAGGTACAGTGATACTCCTGTGGCCTCGTCTGTGCAGCCCTCTTAATACTCTGCGGTGAGGGGTCTCCAGACCTCCACTCTGTTGCCGGCTCTGGACAAGGGCTTGCCAAGCAGGGCTATTTCGGGGTCTCTGTTTTATGATGCAGTAGCTTGATTGTTCTTGTCGTTGTGCAGTTGCAGAGTGGGCTGCAATTTGCCATTTCTTACATCATCTTTTCCCTGGCTTGAGGCACTTCTTCCTTGCCCCAGTTCATGAACATAGTTCCTCTATTTGCAATCATGGCCTGAAGGATGTGGTGGTGCTACAGGATGTTGTGACTGCCAACCAAGTGGATAGGCCAATGACAGCATTCCAGATTGCCTATTGAGGCTCAGGTTTGGATAGGTGGTCGCATGTGCTCTTATTCTTGCCTCACAATTGCTCCTCTTAGGCCTTGGTGACGTATTGCGCCACCCTCATGTGGTTAACATTCTAGCTCATTGCTGACTTGCTTACATATTGAGGACCAGAGGTACCAACTTTACTGTTTGGGATCACCTAATAGCTAATGTTTGCGATTCGCTATTTGGTAATCCCAAACAACGGTGTACTACAGTGTGTTTGACACCGTTTGCAGTTTCCAGCGGGTCACAATTAGACCTACCTCATAAATATTCATGAGGTAGGTTGCAAATTGCAACACATTGGGAATTGGTAAAGTCACAGGGATGGGGGCCTGCTGGTATGAGCAGACCACCATGTCTGTGATTGCTTTTAAATAAAGCAATGTTTTTTTTAATGCTAAAATAAAATACGAAGGAACCATTTACGGTTCCACCAAGCTGCACAGCCATGACTGCTTGAATCCAATGAATCAAATTCATGTATTTTATCTTCTGAATTTATCATATTATTTCATCTTTACTTTTCAACTTCATGCTTGTCTGCTCATTCAATCCATTTTATACGAGCAATGCTTAACATCCACATTCACAAAAGCACAGCAGCAGAAAGTGGGTTCCACATGCCATGATTTATTGTCACAACCCAATGCATTTCGGGAAAGAAAGTTCCCTTCGTCAGGGGCATCTGAAAATACAAGCACAATAACATATATTTTATATTTTACAAAGCATGTTTGTTAAAAAAAGGCTTTGTCGACGTAATGAAACACTTCACTCTAAGTTAAAAGAAGAATCTGTTCTTCCCAGAGGTCATATTCAGTGCAATAACCTTCTAATAGTTTACTAGGTCCTTGTCCATAAAGTACCCCCGACAAGCTACATCTTTTCCATGCTCTAAGCACTCTTAATATTCCTACGACTTCAACATGGTGCATTCGCACGGAGGTGACCCCCTTACTTAAAGAAAGTAATCTAGCTCGTTTAAAACCCAGAAACTTGTAGCCACTTCTGAACGCTTACCATAGCATGCTGGTTTCTCTAATATCTTAACATCGTGTTTCGAAAAATACTGGTCTGAGTTGACACAACTCGCCTCATTTCATTCGAGCCATATTCTTTTTCAAAGTGCCAAAGCACGCATGTCCCAGTTGCAAGCAAACTCACACTGTCGTAACCAGCGTTTTTATCTTCCTGCCCTCGTAAACTACTTCCAGGTGATTTGTGTTTAAACAATGATCTTGTCCTGTGCTCAACAACTAACTAAATGACTCCACTATTACACTTCTGCCCTGATATGCGCCATGCTACTACATCTCCCAGAATACAATGTCCCGCTTTCTTTCTTCACATAATGTCAGTGCAGAAGCCCCCGTTATTTCACCAGTGTTCTCATAATAATTAGAGGAGTGATCTCCATTTCAAGTCGACTGTTACTAGCAACCCCAGGTTTCCAGACAATTCGTCAATGATAAAAATTAAAAATAAAATAAATGATGATCATGGTTATTGCTCTTCACATCAAATGCTTGTAAACTTCGCTTGTCCATGATGGTCCCTCATGTGAGAAACCCAACTCCTGCGCTGTTCCTCAACTTCAGTATTAGTCTGTTCGTAAATAATCCTTCTTCTGATTTTTTAACTGTCCTTATTATCATGGGTGCAATCTCATTTGAGACGAAAATTGCAGTTAAGCTTAAAGTGGGGGTGAGATGCACACCTTTATTTTGTACTTAATCCTGTAATCCAAAAAGTACTCCGTAAATGGTTCCTTCGTATTTTGTTAATGTTGCAGCGCAACGAGATGAAGCGCGAAGCAAGTTTAATGCACGCCACTAAAGTTTGAATGGAGTACTTTTTGGATTACAGGATTAAGTACAAAATAAAGGTGTGCATCTCACCCCCACTTTAAGCTTTTTTTAATGCTGCCCATTTTCCATAAAAGAAAAGGGATGCGTTTCAAAAAGAAAAATGGAAAGTTTTCTTTTAGTTTTTTTAAGAGTAGGCATTTTTAAAACCATTCACAAAGGGGAAGGGGTCCCTTGGGGATCGCTTCCTGTTTACGAATGGGTTAACACCTACTTGAAGTAGGCGGTAAGATCTGAATTTTTTGCGAATACATTTCGGTCTCAAAGCGTTTACACATACCACTGCGAGTCGCTCTTGGGAAGGGATGCCCTTAACATGCCCCTTCCTTATACTGAATTCCAAACCCATTTTGTGATTCGATCATAGGTTACCAAATCGCACAATGGGGTTTATACATAGAACATTTTATTTTTCCGGCCGCAAATGGCCCGATTCTGTAAATCAGCCATTTGCGACCTATAAAAAGCATCGTACATCTGGCCATTGGAGTTCTAATTGTGCTGGAGTTATGGATTATGTATATTCAGAAAAGGCAGCTCAGGCTGGTCCTTGACATGATAAGATGTTTCTTCTTACGATAGAGTAAACTGTTCATACTTATGTGGAAGTTTTCTGCCTCAGTTTCTGTCAAGGGGAGAACTTCACAGTAGTGACGATTTGGAACAAGACTCATGGATGGGGCAGGAAGAGTGAAGGACCAAGCCGGAACCAGGATGGCCTAATTCCTGAAGGGAAGCAGCGTGTTCGTGGAGGACTGGGACGTGTCAAAGACTATTGCCCCGATTGCTTTTAACATATGTTTTCATGTATCAGGCCTAATGCTTTTTCATGACTTTTCATAAAAACAGATCAGACTTAATGCAAAAGAAATCTTTTCCTAGTGAACCAATCAGGGCCTGTAGATGTTATCATTGTTTCCATTACCAACCGAGGTCTCCTGTACTAAGCATAGGCTTCCCCAAGGGGCAGTCATCAGCCAAACAGACATAAAATTGCATTGCATACAAAATTGCAGTTGGCAAATAAAAATAATATCGCTCCTAAGAGGGCATAACAAGGATTCTGACAGTGCAAATCTTCTATACCCACAGTTTGCCTGAGGGGGTAACCTGCACCAAAACCTTACCTGGTAATCTGTGTGATTCCATGTTACAAAACACCTATCTGTACCTTTAATATAGCCTTACATCCCGCCATAGCGGGCTATACCGGCTATTAATGGCCCGCTCCAGCGTTAAAAGCTCGAGCCAAAGGCGAGGGCCTTTAATAAGGGAGCAGGACTTTAATAACAGGTATATCCCAGCTACGAAGGGCTAAAAGGCTATTAGAACATTCTGCCACTAGAGGACAGAACGTTCTAACAAATTAAACAAAGGCCTCTCGGAGTTCGAGGGGTTTTAAATCCCCTCGAGCTTCGAGAGGCCTTTGTAAAACATTGGAATGTTGCTCTGCGGGCCTTTACCGGCCTGTAGAAGCAGGAAGCACTCCATTGTCTTCAATGGAGCTCCCAACATTCCAATGTTCTAATACAGAGTAACAATCCAACCTTAAATGCCTATTGAGGTTAACATACGCCTTTCACAATCAATACTTCAGGCTTACTGCTTTTGTCGTAACATTTCATCATAAACAATCAAGCCTTCATCATTGGCTTATCACCTTATTTTTTATTTATTTTATTTTTGCAGAGTTTTATATAGCACAAACTTGACCCAAATCCAATCAGGTATCAGAGCGCATTACATAGCACCAGTTACGTTACATGAGGACACACATTCATTTTGTTTTTTGTTAGGCACGATGAGATTAAGTGATTTGCCCAGAATCACAAGATGTTCAGCGTCTTTACCGAGACTCAAACCCAGTTCCCCAGGTCGGAGGTTGAGCGCCCTAGCTGTTAGGCCAACTCCTCTCACCTTAAGCAACTCAGACTCACTGTGTTGGTCATAAGCCTTCCCACTAGGCAACCATCAGGTATACTGTAATAAAATTGCAAATATGTACAAAATACAGTTGTCAAAACAATATAAAGCCCTTGCCAATAGAGCCTAAGATGTATTACCATAGAGCAAATTGTCTCTTCTCACGGGTTGTTTGTGTGGTTCACCAAAACCCTTGTCTACTGCAGCAATCTGCGAGAGTCCATGTAGCAAAATACCTGCTTAAATGCTTTAGCACAGTGTAATAGTAATCCATCCTTAAAAGTCTACTGTCTTTTACACATGCTTTTCACAATAAGTAGATCATGCCTACTGGCTTTGTCATGGAGTTTCATAATATATATCTCAAACCTGAGAAATCTGGCATGACTTTTCCTAATCAACCGATGTAGCCTTTACCTTTAAAAGTGGATTTACATTTTACCCAACACCAGCCTGTTGAAGTGCACATAAGCTGGCAAACCTCATGCATACAGTTAATAAATTACAAATATGTAGAAAAATACAGCTTGGAAAACAATAGACAACCCATCCCAATAGGGGCAAATGAGAATGATCACAGTGAGAACCCCTAAGGTTTGTCTGAGTGGGCGGCCAACACCAAAACCCTTACCTACTACGAGATTACACGTAACAAAATTCCTGTCTCTAGCCTACAAAACAATGTGATAACAACCAACTGTTAAAGGCTTACTGGCTTTAATATATATTTTTACATTTAATAAACTACACCTTTGTCATAATCCTGGGTTTTCAGGAAAAAATCCACACGCACTCCCTGGTATGGTGCAGTTCCAAATCAATTTAATAATATCCCAAGCATGGCAAGCAGGTTTACAGAACCCAACGCGTTTCAGTCAGCTTTGACCTTGTTCACGGGTAACAGTGATTTTTCACTCTTCTGTTTTTATACTAGTCACATGATGTTACATTTCGCATAGCCTTATGGTCCTTGTAGTTCAGCGACCATAGCGGGATTATTATTAACCATTTTGTCAGGTGTAAGATTTATATATTTTAAACACGTTTGTATAATCAATAATGCCAAATTATAAGTGCATGTATTAATTAAACATTTTAGTAATCCAATAGTCATATTGACTAATTTCTTTTAATCAACTTATACCTTGCACTTTAGCCCTCTAGTGGGCCGAGATTGAAAGTATCCACATATTTTATCTCTCTGGTGAGTGATATACTTTTTAAACTTTTTACTTTTAGTACACCTGATTCTGAGAAAATCAATTTTTATAACCATTTTCCTGTTGCTTCCAGGAAAAAAGAAAAACTTTAGATGAAAAAAAGGGGGGAGAGAAACACGGATTTCATAACGGGGTGTTTAAGACTGTGTTCAGATCATTTAATTCTCCTCATAGGTGTGAGTGCATCTCCTCGTCTTTATTCAAACCATACGGGGTCAAAGTCCTGAACCCTAAGATGTGGCGTGATTCTTTTTGTCTCAGTGTCTTTTCACGGTTGCCACCTCTCACATGACAACCCACCGTTTCGACAGCATAAAATTTCAATTGTTTCCAGTCACTTGAATGGTATTTTTCCATGTGTTCCGCTACTGCGTAGCTGCGGTCTTTATTAATCGTTGCTCTTACGTGTTCTAAAATACGTTTTTTCAGTTCGCACACTGTGCTTCCTATGTATTTTAGCTTACATGGACATTCAATAATATATACCACATATTGGCTTTTACAATTGATCATTTGGTTGATTGTCCACTTCTTGTTGTTTGCCATTTTAATTACTTTGATGTTTTGCGCAATTTGACATACTTTACACGTCGAGCATTTATAAAACCCTTTCAGTTGTAGCCACGTTGGTTGTTTTACTGTTGTTACAAAGTGACTGTGTACCAGCTCGTCCTTGAGATTTTTGGCTCGTCTGTATGTTATTTTTGGGTGATTTCCCACTATTTTTGCCATCGTAGGGTCCAGTGTCAATATGTTCCAATGTTTACGTAGAATCTGTTCGATTTGTTTAGATTGAGTCGATAATGTCGTGATCAATCGAATGGGATTCTCTTCCTGTTTCTCACAGGGCTTATGATCTTTGATGATATCTTCCCTGTTTTGTTTTTCAGTTCTTTTTAAACAATCCGATAAGATTTTGTTGTTGTAATTACGTTTTTTAAATCTCCTGATTGATTGTTGACTGTGTTTTCTCCATTCACTGTCGTCCGACCAATGAAATCAATGTGCCACAAACAAGAATTGATATATATAAATATATCAGAAAATTAAAATTGGCCAAAATCTTTGAAGAAAATCCCAAGACACCAAAAAACCAAGTTGAACAAATAACAATGGATTTGAAAGCAGGAGATGCGCATCATTTCCTCACTCTGATGGAATTAGATATGGACACTGGGGACCCGTTGAATGAACTGGAGACCTACTGCCCACAATTGGGAGAGGGCAGTAGTGGCAAGAAACCCAAATCCAAATACATTCCACAATTTCCAGCAGGAAACAAAATAGAAATATTTCATGAGGCTGTGGTAAAGGATCTATACCAACTGAACAATAAAAAACACAAGTACAACATAACATTGGAAGAACGCAAAGCACTACAAAAATTAAAATCAGACGATGATATTGTGATAAAAATGGCCGACAAAGGCGGAAATATTATCATACAAGACAAAGATCTCTATGCGGAAGAAGCCCATTTACAATTAAACAATACACAATTTTATGAAAGACTAAAAGAAAACCCAACCACACAAATCAAAAATGAAGTGGATATAAAACTAAAAGAATGGAGAGATAAACAGCTAATTGATCAAGATGAATTCAAATACCTCTCCACGGACAACCCGATAATGGCAACAATTTACTTTCTCCCCAAGATTCACAAAAATCCCACGAAACCACCAGGGAGACCAATCGTATCTGCGAAGGGTTCGCTATTAGAGCCAATCGCGAACTTTGTGGATAAATTTCTCTTTCCATATGTAAAAGAACTAACGTCATACTTAAGGGATACAAAAGACCTATTAAGAATTCTTGCAGAAATGGTATGGAAACCAACATATAAATTGATATCCATGGACGTCATCTCGTTGTATACCAATATCAACAACAAAATTGGATTAATGGCATGCAAATATTTCCTTAAGGAAAGGAATATCCACTACACAAATCACAATACTATGATAACAGATATGATCGAACTATGCCTAACAAAGAATGTTTTCTTATTTGGGGAAGAAATCTACTTACAAAAGAATGGAACCGCGATGGGTTTTTCTTTTAGCCCAAGCTACGCATGTCTCACAATGGGCTGGTGGGAGCAGAAAGTAGCTTGGGACAGTCAAAATGAACACCATGTGGAGCGAATAGTATCTTGGATGAGATACATCGATGATCTCCTTATAATCTGGGATGGATCGGAACAAGAATTTGAATCATACTTCAACATCCTAAACAACACAGATACGGATTTGCACTTCACATATAACATCAGTGACAACAGAATTGTGTTTCTTGACACAGAGATCTATGTCAAAGAGGGAAAGTTACAGACCACATTACACCGTAAAAGTACAGCCAGCAATGCTACCCTACATGCGGAGAGTTTCCATCAACCATCTCTAATAAGGAACATTCCCTATGGAGAACTATTAAGAATACGTCGAATCTGCTCTGACGACAGTGAATGGAGAAAACACAGTCAACAATCAATCAGGAGATTTAAAAAACGTAATTACAACAACAAAATCTTATCGGATTGTTTAAAAAGAACTGAAAAACAAAACAGGGAAGATATCATCAAAGATCATAAGCCCTGTGAGAAACAGGAAGAGAATCCCATTCGATTGATCACGACATTATCGACTCAATCTAAACAAATCGAACAGATTCTACGTAAACATTGGAACATATTGACACTGGACCCTACGATGGCAAAAATAGTGGGAAATCACCCAAAAATAACATACAGACGAGCCAAAAATCTCAAGGACGAGCTGGTACACAGTCACTTTGTAACAACAGTAAAACAACCAACGTGGCTACAACTGAAAGGGTTTTATAAATGCTCGACGTGTAAAGTATTACAACAAACAAATGATGGACGGAATGCTGACAATGCAGACATTCTCCCCCAGTCAAGAGATCTGGGTTAAATCCATCGTTCTTTTGCCCACTACGCCACCCCAGTTCAGACATGGCCATATGCAAATCAGTCTTGACCCTGTGCCTCATGGGAACAGTCCAGCCCGAACTGCCAAGCCATGTCTTCCCTGGACCGGAATCAAGCATCCTAGGACCGGTTTCTGGCTATCAGCCGTCATCAGCCAGGATAGCTTGACTCCAGTGGCGTAGTGAGCACGGGTCCCACGTCTGGGAATACCCATCCCACTTAGGGCTAAAAGCGTTACAACAAACAAATGATGGACGGAATGCTGACAATGCAGACATTCTCCCCCAGTCAAGAGATCTGGGTTAAATCCATCGTTCTTTTGCCCACTACGCCACCCCAGTTCAGACATGGCCATATGCAAATCAGTCTTGACCCTGTGCCTCATGGGAACAGTCCAGCCCGAACTGCCAAGCCATGTCTTCCCTGGACCGGAATCAAGCATCCTAGGACCGGTTTCTGGCTATCAGCCGTCATCAGACTCAATCTAAACAAATCGAACAGATTCTACGTAAACATTGGAACATATTGACACTGGACCCTACGATGGCAAAAATAGTGGGAAATCACCCAAAAATAACATACAGACGAGCCAAAAATCTCAAGGACGAGCTGGTACACAGTCACTTTGTAACAACAGTAAAACAACCAACGTGGCTACAACTGAAAGGGTTTTATAAATGCTCGACGTGTAAAGTATGTCAAATTGCGCAAAACATCAAAGTAATTAAAATGGCAAACAACAAGAAGTGGACAATCAACCAAATGATCAATTGTAAAAGCCAATATGTGGTATATATTATTGAATGTCCATGTAAGCTAAAATACATAGGAAGCACAGTGCGCGAACTGAAAAAACGTATTTTAGAACACGTAAGAGCAACGATTAATAAAGACCGCAGCTACGCAGTAGCGGAACACATGGAAAAATACCATTCAAGTGACTGGAAACAATTGAAATTTTATGCTGTCGAAACGGTGGGTTGTCATGTGAGAGGTGGCAACCGTGAAAAGACACTGAGACAAAAAGAATCACGCCACATCTTAGGGTTCAGGACTTTGACCCCGTATGGTTTGAATAAAGACGAGGAGATGCACTCACACCTATGAGGAGAATTAAATGATCTGAACACAGTCTTAAACACCCCGTTATGAAATCCGTGTTTCTCTCCCCCCTTTTTTTCATCTAAAGTTTTTCTTTTTTCCTGGAAGCAACAGGAAAATGGTTATAAAAATTGATTTTCTCAGAATCAGGTGTACTAAAAGTAAAAAGTTTAAAAAGTATATCACTCACCAGAGAGATAAAATATGTGGATACTTTCAATCTCGGCCCACTAGAGGGCTAAAGTGCAAGGTATAAGTTGATTAAAAGAAATTAGTCAATATGACTATTGGATTACTAAAATGTTTAATTAATACATGCACTTATAATTTGGCATTATTGATTATACAAACGTGTTTAAAATATATAAATCTTACACCTGACAAAATGGTTAATAATAATCCCGCTATGGTCGCTGAACTACAAGGACCATAAGGCTATGCGAAATGTAACATCATGTGACTAGTATAAAAACAGAAGAGTGAAAAATCACTGTTACCCGTGAACAAGGTCAAAGCTGACTGAAACGCGTTGGGTTCTGTAAACCTGCTTGCCATGCTTGGGATATTATTAAATTGATTTGGAACTGCACCATACCAGGGAGTGCGTGTGGATTTTTTCCTGAAAACCCAGGAGCTTTGATTGAATCTTACAACGGCTGACTCTGCCGTCTCCACAATTCCCGCACCGCCAAGAGCGTCAAATGCCGCCAACAACGAGTCCTCGCTGTGAACCTTTGTCATAATACGTTATTATAAGCAGACCAGACCTATGGCATCGGACATAAAATGTCCAAGGGCGCCAATCAGGCCTGTCGCTTGTCACCAGAACGAAATCAGCCCTACAGTTTTAGTGGAAGCTTTTCCACAAACCAACCATCAGACACACAGTCATAAAGTTTGAAAGATATACAGAATTACAGATGGCTAAGCAAAATACCTTCTCTCCTAAAACAGCCTAACAAGGATTCTCACAAAGCAATCCTTCTGCACCCATGGGTTGTCACACCAAAACCATTCCCTTCTACTGTAATCTGTGAGATTCCATGCACCAAAATATCTATATGTAAACTTTAATATAGAGTAATGGCAATCCATACTTAAATGTTTATTGGCTTTAACATGCTCTTTTGTACAATTAATACGTTAGGCCGAGCTCCTTTACCATAATGTTTCATAATAAAATGATCAGTCCTATAGCCTTGATCATTGACTAGCCAACAGAACCAACTCAGTCCTGCTGTATCAAGTCTAAACTTTGCCAGGCGGGTTCCCAATTAAATTTTATGCCCAATACGGTGCTCAAATGGACCCGCACCTCCTTCAGGTGTATGAATGTATATTGGCTAGTGTGACTTTGCCGACCTCAATGAGGGAAGCAGTGATTGTAGTTCATCCTGAACCAGGGCGGGATCTCCTAAATGTAACATCCTATCAACCCCTGTCCCTCCTGAATCTGGATTACAAAGTTCTTGGGAACATCCTGGCTACCCGTCTCACTACATTAGTTCCCTCTTTAGTGCATTATGACCAAAATATCCTTATACCCGGGTGCAATACCCTAACTTGAGGCGGTTATTCCATGTTATAGACTGGGCAAGACGCACTGGAACTGAGGGTTGGGCCGCCTCACTTGACATCGAGAAGGCATTTGACACCTTGGGTTGGCCTTACCTGATAGCAGTCCTGGCACACATGGGGTTTGGCTCTCCCTTCTTGTGCTGGGTAGCATTACTGTACACCAATCCAGCTGCCAGGGTGTGCACAGGGGATGTAATACCTGCTTCTTTCCCGGTGGCTAGAGGCACACAACAGGGCCTTCCCCCTCTCAATGCTTCTGTTCGCATTGGCAGTGGAGCAACACATTAATTTACTTGAGAGATGTCCCAACAGTACTACCGGAGGTCGTGGCTCTGGTGAATGCATTAGGAGCCATATCAGGCATCTGTGTTAATTGGGATAAATCCTGTTTAATTCGGCTGCTACCTATCCCTGAGGACTGTTGGGATACAATGCCACGCGCAGAACTTCAATTGGCGGTGTGACTCCATTGAATATCTGGGAGTGCAGGTGTATTAGGGCCTGCATGATTTGCTAGAGAGGAATCTAGGGAAGGCAGTGCCTGAGATTCGCTGCTCCCTCCCTTTTTGGGAAAAACTACCCTTGTCCCCAATGGGCAGGATAGCCAATGCCAAAATGGTGGTCCTACGACTTAAAAGAAACAGAAATGGGCGCACTCCGTGTTTGAACAATGTAACTGAGTTAATCAGGTAGTAGGTGCAAAACGAGTATGTCCCCCTGGGTTGGGACTCGAATGAAAATAGGGTAAGCACACTCCTGGGAGAGGAGGATGTCACTCGTTGCACTCAAAAAGAGAATCGAAGTTCTCCTTGTCTGAGGGTTTTGTTCCAAACAATGAAACGGTAATTCAGAGTCAATTAAATTTATTTATAGCATTCATCCAAAGATGTAGAATTATCATCATTCTGTCAATCTCGACTCGTTTATCAAATATCCATTAATCAAATGCCCAATGCATTTCGGGCCGTTCAAGCCCTTCATCAGGGGCGGCACTGTGGAGGAAACAAGGGAGCAGGACTCATTTATCACATCATACACAGTTTAAACGAGCATGATAAAATAAAACGTGGATTGTAAACAAAGTGCGGTGAACAATAAAGTTTTGTAAAGCGAGAGTGAAAAAACTGGCAGAGTGCAGGCGAAGCTTATTCAAAGTGTAACGAGTTTCCATTACGTTACAAACCACCAAGTGTGCTGGCGTGAATGTGAGAGTTCAGGTAGTGCTGCTAACTGGTAAACGCGTGGTGAAGTTGAGGGGTTTCTTAGTGACGAACAAACATGCTATGTCCGAAGGTTGTGACACCCATTTGGTGTAAGTTATAAAAGTCGTAGGGCCGGTGTCCATAAGTTTAAAATCGTTGGGTCACAAGGGTCAAGGGTGGGTCGGTGGAAATCTCTTATCAAGCGGTCTCAACGCAAGTAGTTAGTACGGCATACACTTACGGTAGGATCGTAGAGTCAAGGTCCCATCACTTAACAAGACGGCGCTCACGGGTGCTGCGGCCGTAGTGAAGTTAGTGAATAGTGATCATGTGATCGGGGGACGTATCCATTTAAAAGGGAGTGATTGCGCGTGTACGTGAACTACGAAGGTAGACATAAAAGACAGATTAGTAGTTCGTCGAACGAACGGAAAGGAGGTAAATCACCTATGTGAATAAGAGGTGTCCTAGGCAAAAGTGACGGCTGGAAAAATATAAAAATAAATAAACAAAAATAAATGAATGACATAGGAGCAAAATGTAGTCACAAATGTCTCATAGAGGAAGCGTAATGAACAGTAATATGAGGCATGGGAAAAAATGAACCGTTGTCACTTCAGAGAATTGTAGATGAGTTAACAATGAATTCCAGAGGTACGAATTATATACAGTCATCTATTCAACAGTATAGGAGATTGGATTACAAGTAGCAGCCCAAATCATAGCGTTCATTGAGACCCTTAGGCTGGGTAGAATTCAATTTGTGGATCCAAAAGATTTCTCTCTGTAATAGGAATCTGTTATTGTCTCGTCCTTTCAATACAGGAACCTGTTCAAGGATGAGGAAACGGAGTTGGCATATGTTATGTTGATGTTCCTGGAAGTGAGTGGCAATGGGTGATTTGGCCTGTCGAGTTCTTATGTTACTTTTGTGTTCGTTTATTCGAATACGAATTTTTCTTTCGGTTTTTCCCACGTATACCAGGCCACATGGGCATTTCAGTAAGTAAATGACATTTTGGCTGTTGCAGGTAGCAGTCACTCTGAGCTTGATAGGGTGACCGTGTAGTGGATGTTGGATTGTGGTTCCCTTAATGATGCAATTGCAATTTCCACAATTGAGACAGGGCTGAGTACCTTTATAGGAGCTTATGGTGGAATCTCGGGTTTTGGAGAGAATTTGTTTAAGATTGCGTGATCTCTGATATGCAAATCTAGGAGGTATCTCAAAGACGTTGTTGAAGTCCGCCTCAGTACTTAACATGGGCCAGTATCTCAGTATGGTTTTCTTGATGGTAAAACTCTCGGTGGAGTATTTGGACACGAATGTCATTCTCTGTGGTGTAGACATGGGTCATTTGGGTTGGAGAAGTGTTTGTCGTGAGAGTCTGTCTGTCTTCAGCACTGCTTTCTCCAGAATGTCACTCGGATATTTACGTTGTTTAAATTTGGAAATGCACGTGTTTATACTGGACTCATACAATTCATTAGTGCTGGAAATCCTTTTTAGTCGGAGAAGTTGTGAGTACGGCAGGTGATTTTTGAGTGATGGCTGATGGAAACTGTGAAAGTGAAGGAGGTTATTACGATCTGTTGGTTTTGTATACACTTGAGTAGTCAGATTTCCTTGTTGGATGGTAACGCGGGTGTCCAGGAAAGTTATGGATTCAGTGCTGGTAAGATGTGTAAATTCAATACGTTGGTCGATGGTATTGAGAATAGTAATGAGAGATTCAAGTTGTTGAATTGGACCATTCCACAAGAGAAAGATGTCGTCTATATACCTTTTATAAAGGATCAGATGTTCAGTCCAGTCTTTGTTGGTTAGAATGTTATCCAATTCAAATCTGTGCATGTAAAGATTCGCGTATGATGGGGCAGCGCAATTTCCCATGGAGGTACCTGAGCATTGGATGTAAAAGGTGTCAGACCATTCAAAGTAGCTGTGATAAAGGGTAAAGTGCATCAGTTCCATGAGGAACACTTTGAGATCATTGGGTTTGTCTGTGTTGATCAAGAAAGATTCAATAGCTTCAATTCCTTTGTCATGCGGAATGGAGGTGTAAAGTGATTTAACATCGATAGTACATAAGATGGTATCTGTTGTTATCGACCCACGGATGGATTCCAAGATGTTAAGGAAATCAGTAGTGTCCTTTATGTAGGTGGTCATTGATTGTACTGAAGCCTGTAGGTGTTTGTCCAAGTATTTTCTAATGGGTTCATGAAGTGAATTGGCAGTAGAAACAATGGGTCTGAACGGAGGTTTTGTGGCAGGCTTATGGATTTTAGGCAGCATGTCTCATCAAAACCAATCCATCCACTCCCTATATCTACATGCTGCCTAAAATCCATAAGCATGCCACAAAACCTCCGTTCAGACCCATTGTTTCTACTGTCAATTCACTTCATGAACCCATTGGGAAATACTTGGACAAACACCTACAGGCTTCAGTACAATCGATGTTAAATCACTTTACACCTCCATTCCGCATGACAAAGGAATTGAAGCTATTGAATCTTTCTTGATCAACACAGACAAACCCAATGATCTCAAAGTGTTCCTCATGGAACTGATGCACTTTACCCTTTATCACAGCTACTTTGAATGGTCTGACACCTTTTACATCCAATGCTCAGGTACCTCCATGGGAAATTGCGCTGCCCCATCATACGCGAATCTTTACATGCACAGATTTGAATTGGATAACATTCTAACCAACAACGACTGGACTGAACATCTGATCCTTTATAAAAGGTATATAGACGACATCTTTCTCTTGTGGAATGGTCCAATTCAACAACTTGAATCTCTCATTACTATTCTCAATACCATCGACCAACGTATTGAATTTACACATCTTACCAGCACTGAATCCATAACTTTCCTGGACACCCGCGTTACCATCCAACAAGGAAATCTGACTACTCAAGTGTATACAAAACCAACAGATCGTAATAACCTCCTTCACTTTCACAGTTTCCATCAGCCATCACTCAAAAATCACCTGCCATACTCACAACTTCTCCGACTAAAAAGGATTTCCAGCACTAATGAATTGTATGAGTCCAGTAGAAACACGTGCATTTCCAAATTTAAACAACGTAAATATCCGAGTGACATTCTGGAGAAAGCAGTGCTGAAGACAGACAGACTCTCACGACAAACACTTCTCCAACCCAAACGACCCATGTCTACACCACAGAGAATGACATTCGTGTCCAAATACTCCACCGAGAGTTTTACCATCAAGAAAACCATACTGAGATACTGGCCCATGTTAAGTACTGAGGCGGACTTCAACAACGTCTTTGAGATACCTCCTAGATTTGCATATCAGAGATCACGCAATCTTAAACAAATTCTCTCCAAAACCCGAGATTCCACCATAAGCTCCTATAAAGGTACTCAGCCTTGTCTCAATTGTGGAAATTGCAATTGCATCATTAAGGGAACCACAATCCAACATCTACTACACGGTCACCCTATCAAGCTCAGAGTGACTGCTACCTGCAACAGCCAAAATGTCATTTACTTACTGAAATGCCCATGTGGCCTGGTATACGTGGGAAAAACCGAAAGAAAAATTTGTATTCGAATAAACGAACACAAAAGTAACATAAGAACTCGACAGGCCAAATCACCCATTGCCACTCACTTCCAGGAACATCAACATAACATATGCCAACTCCGTTTCCTCATCCTTGAACAGGTTCCTGTATTGAAAGGACGAGACAATAACAGATTCCTATTACAGAGAGAAATCTTTTGGATCCACAAATTGAATTCTACCCAGCCTAAGGGTCTCAATGAACGCTATGATTTGGGCTGCTACTTGTAATCCGATCTCCTATACTGTTGAATAGATGACTATATATAATTCGTACCTCTGGAATTCATTGTTAACTCATCTACAATTCTCTGAAGTGACAACGGTTAATTTTTTCCCATGCCTCATATTACTGTTCATTACGCTTCCTCTATGAGACATTTGTGACTACATTTTGCTCCTATGTCATTCATTTATTTTTGTTTATTTATTTTTATATTTTTCCAGCCGTCACTTTTGCCTAGGACACCTCTTATTCACATAGGTGATTTACCTCCTTTCTGTTCGTTCGACGAACTACTAATCTGTCTTTTATGTCTACCTTCGTAGTTCACGTACACGCACAATCACTCCCTTTTAAATGGATACGTCCCCCGATCACATGATCACTATTCACTAACTTCACTACTGCCGCAGCACCCGTGAGCGCCGTCTTGTTAAGTGATGGGACCTTGACTCTACGATCCTACCGTAAGTGTATGCCGTACTAACTACTTGCGTTGAGACCGCTTGATAAGAGATTTCCACCGACCCACCCTTGACCCTTGTGACCCAACGATTTTAAACTTATGGACACCGGCCCTACGACTTTTATAACTTACACCAAATGGGTGTCACAACCTTCGGACATAGCATGTTTGTTCGTCACTAAGAAACCCCTCAACTTCACCACGCGTTTACCAGTTAGCAGCACTACCTGAACTCTCACATTCACGCCAGCACACTTGGTGGTTTGTAACGCAATGGAAACTCGTTACACTTTGAATAAGCTTCGCCTGCACTCTGCCAGTTTTTTCACTCTCGCTTTACAAAACTTTATTGTTCACCGCACTTTGTTTACAATCCACGTTTTATTTTATCATGCTCGTTTAAACTGTGTATGATGTGATAAATGAGTCCTGCTCCCTTGTTTCCTCCACAGTGCCGCCCCTGATGAAGGGCTTGAACGGCCCGAAATGCATTGGGCATTTGATTAATGGATATTTGATAAACGAGTCGAGATTGACAGAATGATGATAATTCTACATCTTTGGATGAATGCTATAAATACATTTAATTGACTCTGAATTACCGTTTCATTGTTTGGAACAAAACCCTCAGACAAGGAGAACTTTGATTCTCTTTTTGAGTGCAACGAGTGACATCCTCCTCTCCCAGGAGTGTGCTTACCCTATGGTCCTACGACTTATCCATTCCTTTGCAGCCCTTCTCCATTTCTTTGCAGCCCTACAGTTGATTATCAACCTTTTCTAGAATGCACTGGCATTTTAGATGAGCTGGCAGGGAGATCATTGTTGGATAGGCTCTTTGACACTACACCTCCTTGGGACACGAATATTGTGCTGCTAAGGAGAGCGATATATGTCTGGAAACGATACGCAGGAAACGGGCAGCGTCATACAGCCAATGTGCCCAGTCACCCGATTTGGGCCATACCAGATGCACAGGCTTGAGGGTCACGCATCGGGTCCCGGATTGGGAAGCGATGGGAATCAAAATTTGGGCAGACGTGGTGACCGAGGAGGGTCTCTGTGCCTTCAATATTTTGGCGTTGGATCACGGGCTAGGTCCGGAGCAGTTATGACTGGTTTCTGCCCTACGGGATGTGATGCTTAACACGTGAGGATCTGATCTGGAGCAGCCTCACACAAGGGCACCTCTTGAAGCGGCTTGATGAGGGATCACCAAGAAGGCCAGCACACATCTATACTCCGTGTTACGTGTTCCCCCGTGCTTCTAATATATGTCGGAGGTGCAGATCCGCTGACGATGACTTCATTCATATGGTGTAGTTCTGCACACTAATTTGTCTATTTTGGGAACAGGTGTCACAGGTGGTATCAGCGGTGACAAATAGTTTGCTCCTGCTGGATTCGCTTAGATACTTTCTTGATAGGGGCGTATCATCAAGAAAAACAAAGGTCTGTTGAGATTCCATAATTTAGCACTCATTTTAGCTAAACAATGTATTAGTATGGCCTGGAAGTCTACCGCAGCACCCCATCTGAAACTTTGGTGGACTGGCATGCTCCACTGGGCGACTGACGAACTACTGGTGCACAAGCGATTGTGCCTGAGGGGAATGGATTGGATCCATTGGTATCTTGGGATACTTACCTGGAACAACTTGAGGCAGGAACGAGCGGCCGCCGCCTTGAGAGCCTAGCCTTGATTCTGGGAGATAATGTGCAGGCAGGTTTCCCCCTCTTGGCAGTCACTGCTGGGCCCCTCACCTCGGTCGGTCTACTGGGTGGACAGATGTTGGACCCGCTTCTGAGATGTCTTTGAGGGAATGCGGGGTGGAGAATTCTGAGTCTATTGTGAAGCATTGTAGTGAGTGCTCATTTATTCGCTGGTGCCGGTGTACTCTTGGTTTGTGCACAGATCGCACACTCAAACACATGGGTTGGGTTAGCAGACACGTTGTTTCATTGTTATGGTTGCTTGATGAAGCTTGAGTTTGAATGTGAATACACTTGCGGCATCTGTTGTAATGTACACAGATACGGCACACAAAAGCAAACAACGACCGGGTGACGGGGGAAATTCCCAATGTATATCTATCCGGTGGCTGATTGGTCACATGTGACTGTGCTGTCTATGACTTCCTTCCTCTACAACAGTGTGAGGTTATTGTACGCTATATGTGTTCCTTTTGTCAATTGTATCAACAACATATAAAATGTAATAAAGATATTTAAAAAAAGCATAAACTCAAATAGTGCTATCCAAGCAGTCTTTTTAGTGGAAGCACACAAATTCGACCCACTCAAAGCCTGTAGTTAGGGAAAACCAACATGTGGTGTAAGCCTATGCCCCTCTCTCTGTAAGACTCTGAAAGATTTTCTTTGCTGATCACATAAGGTCCAGTGACAGTTGCACTGTCCAACCAGACCTAAAAATCCATGTAGGTTAGTGTAGCTCTGGGCTTTAAAACACAAAATTGCACACTGAAATCTAAAGTTAATGACTACCCTCCTCTCATAAATGCTCCTACCAGAGAAAAACAAACAATGTAAATTATGTATTTATCTAAGACACTTTAATAGCATACAGTGTCATATGTGTGCCCTTGAAAATTCAAGCTGCTGGCTGAGGCAGCTGGATAAAAAAGCAAAATGATCACAGCTGTGTGGACTGTAAGCACTTTTTTTTGTTAAATCACACTTCTGCCCAAACAAAACATGTCCTGCAGACTACTAACATGTGGACAAAGCCAAAAGCCCTCTCCTGGTAGTGCTTCTTAAAGCCCTTTTTAAATTAATCGCATAATGTCTGGTGACAACTGCGCTATCAAGCCAGACATAAAAAGTAACAGGGGCCATGTTCTATAAAGGATGCACTGCCTGGTCTGCGCCGTGGCGCAATTTAAATGTGTCTGTACACCCTTTTATGGTTAATGAGCTGTCCCCATGGCTGGTCTGTGGGCAGGGCATTAGTAAAAGGCAAACCTGTTGTTCGAAGCAGCTGGTCCATGGTTCACTTTGCAGATGGCAACGTGGCCTGCATTTCAAATGGGTTCAGAGATTTCCCAGTAGGAAATGACTGCACTCGCCTGCAGGGGAATGTCTGGAGGGTCTGTGGGAACTCCTTTCCCCCTTTTCAAGTTTCACCCTCTGGGGAGCACTGACTGTGTGCCACCACTTTGTCCCGCAAATTCAGTACGCCCCCAGACAGCTCCTTTGACTTTGCACCTGTGTCTATAATATTGTGGGTGTGCTGCTGCCTTGAACATGTAGCACTGGTGCAATACACATCAGAGAAAGGGTTGTTCAAGCACCAGCAAACCTTTCTGCAATTCCAAAGTATCCCGGGGCACAGAAAACAGGTGCCACGCCCATTGAGCCCCCGGGGCACTCAGTGTAACAGGTGTTACTGGAGACAAAATAAATGTGTCACACAGGAGTCCTAACCTACATAATCACCTAGAAAATGTAAGCCAGGCTGTTGGAACATTTTTAACAGGTCAAGAAGGCGTGATATAGGACTAACTGTTGTAGCCCTAACAATCTTACCATTGGTCTGTTAAGAAATGTCTTGCATTACCTACTGTGGGGCTTACCTAAAATGTATTTCATTTGAATGTTGAATGTGGAAAACTATGATGTGAAGATTTCAGAGAGAGGCGGTTGGGAAGGAACTGGGTGCGGTAATATGTTCTTGGTCGCTCGACAATACTTGAATTAAACTGTCCATTACCTTCATCTTCTGGAGTTTGATAATCTCTTCCCTTCATATTGGTGATGAGGATGAGATCTCCAATCCCTCCACCACCAACTTGCTTGCCATTGCTGTTTTTGTTGTGTGGGTTGTTCCATGTGGTATGTGGAGTTTACATGGAATGCATTTCATTTGAGTGTAGATTGTGGAATAATCTGAGGTGGAGATTCCAGAGAGGCAATTGGGAAGGAGCTGGGGCATGATGTGTTGGTGGTCGCTTTACGATACTTGAGTTAAACTTCCCTTATCTTCATATTCTGGAGTTTAGTCAACTCTTCCCTTCACCTGCTTGTAGACTTGTCCCTGCATCTATGTTTGTATATAGTGGTACTTGCACACTGCAAACCTTGTAGACTTGCTGTTACCCTTGTTGATCTATGCGATTGGCCTCCAAGGGCTGATTTCACCTGCCCTGGTGTCTGAGCTAGGCATTTGCAAACTTCACTCTGATCCTTAAATCTATTATCGGTAACAGTTGTATGTTCTCTTTCTTTTCCAGAATATAATGACGCCACTAGAGCCTTTATGATTCTCACTACGGTAGTCGGCATCATCTCCATCTTTTCATCCTGTGCCACCTTTGCTAGCCATGCCCCGACCAAACGCTTTGGATCTATTGGGGCGCTGATCTCCAGCATTTCTGCAGGTAAGTGATATGTTCATCCTAAAGGTGGAAACTAAAGTCGCCCATGGTTCCCACACGTAGATTTCGTTAGGCTTCACATATCGACCCTAAAAAGGTTTCTGTCCGTTGACAAGTTGGTGAGTCTGGTGTTTATGGTGTCTTGCTCAAAGGTTAATGTGGTGACTCGATTATAAATTGGGTGACTATGAGACTTTGGATAAGGTAGTTATAGGCTCTGGCACTGTGTGACTGAAGGACAGTGGGAGTTGGTTATAGAATGCATAACTGCATATTTGTGAGTTGTGTGTGGAATTGTAACTGTGTGACTGCATGACTGTGGATAAGTCAGTTGCAAACTTTGCCTGTGGGTGGCATTGCATGAGTCTGCTATAGACTGCATGACTACATTACAGCATCACTTTGAGTAAGTTCATTGTTGTTGGAAAGTGGGTTATTGGTAGGGGCAAATGTAGGTCTGCCACTGGCAATAAGGCCACCAACACATAATAGGACTCAGCATAGGTCTTAGAAAATTATTCCTATGCTCAACCCTTGGTAACGTGGCTGCGAGCAGACAGGTTTAACTTCACAGACAGGTATGTAAAGCATTTAAAAATACCATTTCAGTAAATAATTAAGACTCAACACATAATAAAAATCCAACACCAATTTATAAAAACAGGAAATATTTGTATCTTTAAAATGACACCAAAACGACAAAAATCCCATGTAGGGAACCGGAGATATGAATTTTCAAAGATGTAATAAAAATATAGCATTTAGAAGATTATAGCACCATATTGCGATACCTGATCGCGATAGTCCAGGCCAAAGTCAAAGTTTCAGACCTGAGCGGCTACAGCTCCCAGCAGGTCCCGGTCTCAGTTTCTACCTTCACACTTAGAAACTTTTCTGGAGCTTTTCTTACCGAGGGCCCTCAAAGCTCCCAGCCAGTCCAGATCCTGTGAGGGTTCGCTGGCTTGAATTGTGACGCGGTCCCGGTCAACTTTCCTGAAGCGGACTTAGAAAATATTTCAAGATTGCTTCAGCGGGAAAACCCAGGAATCCAGGCCGACACGCGATGGAAGGCAGGCAGCTTGGCTCTCATGGTTGCTCCCGGTCACCTTCTCTACGAGCGGACCTAGAAACTTGTCAACTTGTCTGGAGCTTTTTCTCTCGGGGTCTCTCGATGCTCCTCATGTAGCCGGATCCGGTGACGGTTCGCTGGCTACAGATTTCTCCTAGTACCGGTCAAACTCTGGAAGTTGGACCTATGGAGCTTTTAGCTGAACAAACCTGGATGGCTTAGCCGGCTCGCGGTTAGAAGGCAGGTGACCTGGCTGACCAGGTTGAGTCAGTCCCTCTATGGAGCTTTTTTTTCAAAGTTGCTCCAAAGTTCTCCAAAATTCTTGAACTTCTTCCTGAAGTTCCTCAAGGAGGGGGGGGGGGCGCTAGAGAGCCCACAGCGGAATGGCTGCCTCCTGAGACAGCTCCGCCGACCAGGCTCGATTAACGGTTAAACAGGAGCGATGGCGGGCTCGCATCGGCCTTCTTCCGCCAGCCACTGACGTCGGAAGACCAGGGCTCGGAATGCACGGACCGGCGGAGGCCCGCCGACGGGTGATCGCTGTGGAAACGGCATAATTTTCCGAGCCGCGAAGGCGAGATCTGACGAATCCAAGATGGCGGCGCCCTGCGGCGTTTGGAGCGCGGACGAGCAACGATAAACGGCGGCTCCTGCGAGGTACTGGGCTGGCGAGCATGGATGTCCAGTGTGGAGCTCACGGGCGAATCGGACCTGTGGCAAGTGGCACAGCGGCGCAAAGCGGACCCTGACGTCGCTGCCTAGCCCGCGCTGTGGTATGCAGGCGCGGCCGGGAGCTGCGCGTACCCGATCGGCGGCGATCACCCGGACGGGCCGAGAGACACTGTGAGGTGGATGGCCTGCCCCAGACGAGGATCCGTGGTGTGCTGTCCTAGGGCTGTATTGCCTGTGGACGCATCCATCGCGTGTAACCACTGTGGGCAGTTTGGACACCGAAGGCCAAGGATCGCGCTGTGCAAGCGGCGCCCATCCCATGATCCGCACATGGCCGACTGCGGGGGAGGCAACGTGGACAAGAGGAGCTGAGAGGTCGTTTGGATCACCCCGGTGGAGGCTGCCCTGCGTGTGCTGGCTGAGCTCGGCCCTCCTCACATAACATACACCGCCCGAGAGGTACGTGGAAGCGGGCAAGCTGTGGTGGCTGTGGCGCACCTCTGACCTCGTGGGGTGCGTGCGGGTTGGCCAACGGCTGGCGCCGCCGGAGTTCCTCTGCTGGGCCGAAGTGCGGCTGGGCTGGTGGTATCGGAGCCCCGGAGAATCGCTGACCCGGGGTTGATCACTGCCGTTGCTGCTGTTGCTGGGGGCGACCCCGCCTCCAGGGGACCTTCTCCGGGCCTGTGGGGCCCCTGGCCACTGACGACTGGTGTGGCCTCCTCGGACTGGTGGCTGCGGCGGGGGAGACCCCCCGTACGATATCACGATGGGGAAACCGGATAAAACACAGTCAAAGCTACCATTTGAAGGCAAGAAGCCCTCGAAGGAGCAGTCGACGGTGACGGCGCCGGCGCAGGAGATGCCCGTGGACGCGTCTGCGGGTATGGAGGGAGTGCTGCAGGCCATACAGCGTAGCTTGCAGGACATTCATGGCAAGCTTGACAATATCACATTGCGGGTGGACAACATGTAAGCCAAATTAGATGGCCACGGATTGCGCCTGGAGGAAGCAGAGTCACGCATATCAGCGGTGGAGGACAAAGCACATGGCACGCAGCAGCGGTGCACCGAGATGGAGAAGCTGTTGGAGGTCATCCGCAACAAGGCAGAGGATTTGGAGGCGCGCTCGCGGCGCAACAACATCCGCGTCGCGGGCATTCCAGAATCCACCAACACAGGGAAAATGGAGACCTATATCGAAGAGCTGATACGGGCCGTGTTCGGCACGGAGCATCTATCAGCTATATTTGTTGTGGAACGTGCACACACGACCCTTGCCCCACGCCTGAAGCCGGGGGCGAACCCCCGGGTGGTCGTCGCCCGGATCCTGAACTACCGCGATCGGGATACAATCCTGAGGCTGACTCGAGAGAAGCGGAATATCACGTACCAGGGCAACAAGTTGGAGTTCTTCCCGGACTTCACGTTGGCAGTTCAGATGGCGCGCAAGGAATTCAACCCAGCAAAGAAGAGGCTCCGGGAGTTGAATGTTGATTATGCCATGCTCTATCCAGCAAGACTCCGCGTGACACAAGATGGCCGTCAGACGATCCTGCAGACGCCGAGGGCAGCTCAGGAATTCCTCAAGAAACTCGGGGGCAAGAGGAGAGACCGACGACCGGTAGAGCAGAGACAGGAAGCTGACATGGATGCGAACCTGGGTTGAGATGCCTGGGGTGTCAGGTTGGCTCAGAACTGGTAAGAACTATGCACATTTTATTTTGAGGGTCTGCTCCGCTAGCTCCTGCTGGGTCTGGGCGGCGGCCGGACCGGGTCGGGGCGCGCTGTGGCTGAGGCGACTGGCAGCGTAGTCGCGGGATGCGATTTGAACCCCCAGTACTGTACCAATTGAACTAGAACTGACTACCTTTACACGAGCACAACGTGTACAGGGGCGAACAATGGATTCACACATGTTGCCTGGCTCCCCAACTGTCTGCACTGCGGGTTTGTCTTGCTATGCGGGATGGGCTGCGGGGCTGGCTCCTGGGAGCTCTGTTGTCCCATCACCCCATTGTGTTGAAACAGTACACCGGCTGGCCTTGGGGGCGTACGACAGGGCGGCTAACTCGTGACAATGTGCCTGTTGAGCTTGCCAAAGTCCACGACATATACGACGGACGGGCGAAGTGCTATATGTGATGCCTAGCATGTGTAATCAATTGCCTGGTCACATCCATTGCAATGGATGTAGAGTTGGGCTCTCGGTGAATTCCCCGAAGCGGGTGCTCCCCACTCTAAGTTAAAAGATGTTGTTTTCTATGGGTAGGGTATGGCTTTGGCATGGTTGGGTTGCTGAAGTGGGAGGGGGGCGGGTGTTTACATGTTGGGGGATATATTGCAGGTTATGGAGCACGAGAAGCATGGCTAAGCTCCGGTGTTGCGACAGGTGGTCTGTTATCCTAGATCGAGTTACTACTGTTTGCTATGGTGTGCGGTAATATCGGGGTGTTGTTAGAGCTCTACAGTGTGTCCGATGGCTGAGAGGAAAGAACATGATACACCCTTAAACTTGCTGACCTGGAATGTGAGGAGTCTAAACAACCCTAGAAAGATTCGGCAGCTATTTGCATATCTAGATAGGCACCGCATCGACATTGCTCTTTTACAAGAAACACACCTTGCACCGGCCCCCCCAAGTCGAGTGGGTACACGGTGGGCAGAGGTCATAAAAAGCTCCTCCTACTCATCTGATTCCAGGGGAGTTCTGATACTGATTAAAAAAGGAACACAGTTCGAAGTGATAGACACTACTAAGGATGATGCAGGGAGGGTTGTCCTCATCACAGGGGTACTACGAGGGCAACACATAGCGTTACTGAATACATACGCCCCGAATGTGGACGACCCGGATTTTTACCACACGATATGGCGCACATTGGGCAGTCTCCCTGACATTCCTGTGATATGGGGGGGCGACTTTAATCTGGCGCTCAACGATCAGCTCGATAGGTCGGAGGGCTCAACGGAACCACACAAGAAGGCGCTGAGTAAGCTAAGGGATGTGCTGGTAGACAGACACTTAACAGACATTTGGAGGGACAGACACGCGGGGACCCGAGAAGCCACACACGTTTCAGCAGCGCATGGTAGTTGGTCTAGGCTAGACT
Source organism: Triturus cristatus (assembly GCF_964204655.1). Lineage (NCBI taxonomy): Eukaryota > Metazoa > Chordata > Amphibia > Caudata > Salamandridae > Triturus > Triturus cristatus. The sequence goes on along the minus strand of NC_140590.1, from coordinate 132,476,701 downwards.
ACTGGGTGGGTTCGCCCGAGGCATTGTTATGGACAAGGTCCATTGCGCACCTACCACGAACGCTCTCGGACCATAACCCGGTACTGTTGTCATTACAAATCCCACATTACACACCGCTGCCTTATAGCTGGAGGTTTAATGCACGGGCCCTGCTAGATTCAGTTTACACGGACACTATACATAAGGCCATCAAGGAATATTTTGACATCAACACCCCTACGGTGGAGGACCCGGGGCTCCTGTGGGAGGCATTCAAGGCCACTATCCGAGGGGTGTGCCTGAGTACCACTGCGGGTATACTCAAAGACATTAGACACCAACTGAATCGACGTGAGGTTCGATTACGCGAACTGGAGTCGGAGTATGAGTGGACACACAACACGGAGATACTGGGAGACATCAGGGTAGTACTTTCGGAATATCAATCCTACGCTGAGGACGAGCTTAAATATGTCACCAAACGCGCGACTGCAAGACACTGTGGCGAGGGCGGTAGACCTGGCGGGTGTTTGGCCGCTAGGATCTGCTCGGGATTCCGCCCCCACACTGTGCGGGAGGTGAGGGACCCCACAGGGTCGCTCAAACGCGACACGCAGGGCATACTAGGTGAATTTATGGCTACCTATGCGGCACTATACTCCTCACGCCCTACAGAGCCTCCAGAGGTGATTGAGGAGTACCTGGAAGACATTGCAATTGCATGGCTGTCGGATAGACAGCGGAAATATTTATCGCTCCCGATCACGGAGGAGGAGGTGACGGAGGTGATCAAATCCCTGCCAAATGGGAAGGCCCCGGGCCCCGATGGATTCACGTGCGAATTCTACAAGGCATTTGTGGACCAACTGGCGCCACATCTGGTTGACATGTACGGAGATGCCCATGAGAAACAACGGCTACCACCTACGTTGCGCGAGGCCATGCTGATTGCATTATTGAAACCGAACAAAGACCCGGAGCAATGCGAGTCGTATCGACCGCTGTCCCTTATTAATGTGGACACTAAGATTCTAGCGAAGCTTCTTGCCACTCGATTAAAACCGCTGATGCCCAAGTTGATTTTACCGGATCAATCTGGGTTTATTCCGTCCAGATCTACCACGCATAACACCCGGACACTCTTCGCCCTATCACACTATCTGCTCCCTAACACGAAGGCGGCGGCAATATTTCTTGATGCTGCCAAAGCATTTGATTCCATTGAATGGCCCTATCTGTATACCATACTGCAACGTATGGGATTCCCCCCGCTCTTCCTGCAGGGGGTGGCGCTTCTGTATACTGAACCAACGGCGCGGATAAAGGTCAATAGATACGTTTCCGACCCAATCAAGATCTCGAGAGGCACGATGCAAGGTTGCCCGCTGTCTCCGTTACTATTTGCGTGAGCACTGGAACCGCTTGCGTGCAAAATCAGACAAAAACACCATTACTCAGCGCTCCAGTTCCCACAGAGGCCGCTCCATATCTTGCTGTATGCCGACGATATGACGTTGTATGTGCGAGATCCGGAGGTGAACCTAAGCCCACTGCTGCGAGAATATATAAAGTTCGGCCAGCACTCTGGTCTCACTATCAACTGGTCAAAATCGATGATCATACCATTGACAGACACCACGGATCCCTGCCCAGTGGATTTTCCGCTGGAATGGCAGTCGGACCCGGTGAGATATTTGGGGGTCTGGTATCACCGAGACCCAGAGGTGGTGATACGCACAAACTATGGGCGGGCGATTGAGACCTTAGAAGGTAAAATAGGGCGCTGGATCCAGCTGCCATTATCATTGGCAGATGGTATAGCCATTGTCAAAATGGTCGTTCTCCCCAAGCTATTGTACCTATTTAATTATGTTATGTTATGTTATCCAGAGTTTTGTTAAGCGCTCAGCTACTCAGACAGAGTGTCCCGGCGCTGACAGACCCTAGACCACAAAGCATCTACAGAGAGGAGGACTTACATGCCGAAAAGCCGAGTTTTGAGCTTCTTTCTAAAGGTCGTCAAGTTATCACACTTTCTTAACGCCAGAGGGAGGGCATTCCAGGCGAGTGGCACTAGATGTTTAAAGGAACGCCCTCCGATCCGGGCACGCCTAATTGCCGGGACCACAGTGAGGGACAATGATGCAGAGCGCAAGGATCTGGTGGGTCGATAGAAACTGATCCTCTTTCTCATATAGAGAGGGCCAATGCCATGAAGCGTTTTAAATGTCATGGTAAGTGCCTTGAATTCAATACGCTTCTTAATGGGGAGCCAGTGCAGGGATTGCAGTAGTCCCGTGGCATGGGAGCGATGGCTAAGGCCGAAAATAGCTCGCGCGGCCGAATTCTGCACGACTTGTAAGCGCGAGAGAAGGCACTTAGGGAGACCCAGGTACAGGACATTGGCGTAGTCCAGCCTGGAGCCTATCAAGGCCTGCACCGTGATCTTCCTGTGGGCGATGGACAGAACAGGAAGAAATTTTCTTAGCATTTTTAAAATGCCAAAGCATTGGCCAACTAGGCTCTGGATCTGCGGTTTCAAGGTGAGACAATTGTCCAACTTAACGCCGAGATTTTTGGCCACCGAGGTCACATCCGCAGGGGGAAACATGTCAGCAGGCCACCAAGACCCCCAGCACGGATCAGGAGGGCAACCAAAGAAAAGAACCTCCGATTTATCAGAGTTACATTTTAGCTGATTGCAATGGAACCATGTAAAGACCGCGGCCAAGCAGCTCTTAATACGGTCTCCATTGAAATCCATATTTTTGCTGCACGTGAAAAGAAGCTGAGTGTCATCGGCGTAAGAAACAATCTGGGCTCCAAAAGACTCGACCAGTGCAGCCAGAGGGGACATATAAATATTGAAAAGGATCGGACTTAATATAGATCCTTGAGGAACTCCTACTTCCAGAGGCGGCACTGTCGTCGAGTACGGAGGTGCCCAGACTGTCTGTTGGCGGTTGGTCAGAAAAGACTTAAACCATTTAAACACCGTACCTCCAACCCTGATCTCCCCAAGACGGGTCAAAAGGCGGTCATGAGGAACGGTGTCAAACGCCGCCGAGAGATCGAGTAACACCAACAGTGCTTTTCCCCCAGAGTCCTGAACTTCCTTGATGGCCTCCACCACCTCTAACAGAGCGGTCTCTGTGCTCATGTTCGTACGAAAGCCGGATTGGGTGTGGTGTAAGAGGCCATGGGCCTCCACAAAGTGAGAAAGAACAGACTGGACGTGCTTTTCAGTCACTTTGGCCAAAGCGGGGAGTAAAGAAATAGGTCGATAGTTAGCATGGACATCCCGATCCAATGACGGTTTTTTCAGGAGCGGAATGACCATTGCCTGTTTCCAGGCAGACGGCACAGTCCCTGTAAGCAATGAATAATTTAGAATAGGATTCACCAGGGGGTTAATAGCACAAGCTATTTTAGCTAAAAACTTTGCGGGACATGGGTCCAGAGGAGAACCAGATCTTATTTTGGCAAAGAGTTCCAGTGAAGATTGGGGTGCAATCGGTGGGAAGCTCACCAGACTAGGATTAACCAGGTCCGAGGTAGCGGCATTAGTTTCAGGACCAAGTGCTCCTCCCCATGCAAGAGCAGAGAAGGTAGCCTGAATGCTTTTAATTTTATCCGCAAAAAAACTTGCTAATTGCCGAACCCAAGGTTCCGAAAAAGAGCGCCTAGGTGTAATAGCCACTGGAGAGGTAAATTCTTTCACAATTGTGAAGATTTCTTTGCTGGTGTTAGCAGCCTCCTCAATCCGATGAGCGAAATATATTTTTTTGGCTAGGAAAATATCCTTATGATAGGCCCTGGCGCAACTTCTGTATGCCTCCTTCAGCGGGTCCAGATACTTTGCTCGCCAAGCTCTTTCTGCTTTTTTGCAGAGCCTTCTACTAGAGTTAAGCGCAGGTGTAAACCATGGGGCTGATGCACGTTGGGATTTTTTTGACAGCTGCCTAAGGCCTCTAGGCACCGTACCAGCCACTCTTGAAAGCACGCAAGGTCCGATTCTAGATCGCCCGTGAGAGAGCAGGGGTGGGTTAGTCGATACTGATCGATCATTTCCACGGTTACTAAGTGGAAAGGACGCGACCGCAGGGCTAGACACCCCGCACCTCTGCTAGTCTTACTGGCTTGTGCCTGGATATTAAAAGCCACCAAAAGATGGTCGGACCATAACTCTGGGAGAGGGGGCACAACTGTCACAAAAGTGGTGGAAAAAATCTGATCCAGGGTGTGTCCTTTGTTGTGGGTGGGCAGCATGACATAGGGAAAAAGGCCCAGTGGGCTGGTAATATCTAGAATTTTGATAGTATCAGACGCCTCCGTCTTATCAAAGTGGATATTAAAATCACCCAGGAGAATAAAATGCTTAAATTGAACAGTCATGCCTGAGATTACAGCATCCAGCTCCTCATTAAAAGATCCAACCGGGCCAGGGGGTCTATAGACCAAGAGACCAGCGCAAGATTGGCCGGGGGAGAGTGTAAGACAGAAGCCGAGTGCTTCCGCCCCTCGAATGTCGTCAGTAGGTATAATAGAACACTCAAAGCGTCTGTCTATTACCAAAGCCACTCCTCCCCCTTTGCCTGTGCTCCGGTCCTTCCTTAATATGAAATAGTTTGCGGGCAGGGCGTTGGCTATATCTGGGCCTGACGCTTCGCCGAGCCATGTTTCTGTGAGGAACAAGCAGGCGGGCTTAGCATCGGCAAGGAAGTTAAACAGGTCCAGAGCATGTTTGCTCATAGACCGTGTGTTCAAAAGGGCACAGCTAAAAGAACGGGCTGCAGAGGCCAGCTCTGTTGATGCGATTCTAGATTGGCTAGACTTTGCACCCTCTGTATCCGTCGACCTACCCATCAGTGACCAGCCACAGCTAGTGCAGTGATGTCTGATCCGAGCAGCAGGGTCAAAGGTACTGCATCCGCTGTAACTGTGTTGTCCAAGAGCAAGAAGCTGTTGGGCGGAGTAGACTAAGGTTTGCTCATGTAGTTGACTCTCTAGAACCCGGCCCCGCCGTATCCGTCCGCATCCGGGACGCTGACGGGCGCAGACGGGCTTTCCTTAGGCGCTCCTTTGGCGCGGGAAAGGCGCATCCGCTGAACGCGTCCGCTGCGCGGAGGCATCCCCGTATCACTTTATAGCTCCCGCCCGTGAGGCAGCAAGCCTAGTCCGCGGACTGGCAAGCCTGCCTCACCTAAGATGGCCGCGGCACGAGCGTCCGACCCGATTCACGAGTCTGCAATGCGCGGGACGCCCGGGCAGCGCTGAGGAAGAAAGGAAGGCGGGGGACCAGGGACGAGACCCCTGGAGCACCAACAGGATACTCCAGAGCCCCTCCGGTAAGAGCCGAGATCCCCAGCCACAATAGAAAGTACAGCGAGAGTGTCTCCCGGCTTTCCGCCTCAGGAGAAAGAGGACAAAGTGCTAAGTGCAAAGGACGCTAGGACAGATACAGAGAAATACAATACAATACAATGAATTAAAATTTAATTAAAAGCACTAGAAGCAGCGCGCAGTTTGTGCAAAATTGGCAAAATAGGCAAATAGGCGATATTGTGCAAATAGGCAAGATTTAGCTATATTCTGCCACGCGAGGCTCAGGACCGAAGGCAGCCGCCCCGGGAGTCTCTATGGCATAGGTTTAATAACATCCCGATTAAGCCACCGGCGGAGGTGTTCTGTAGAATCTCAGCCATGGTCCTCCGCCTTATATGGGGGGGTAAGCAAGCTATGATAGAAATGCGTTCCCTCACATTACCATACGCCCAGGGGGGATTTAGGGTCCCGGATTTTCTGCTCTACTATCTTTGCGCGCAAGCACAATATGCGCATTACTGGTATCACCCGGTCCCATTTCTGACACACACCGCTATCGAAGAAGGGGATGCACACCCGGTCCCCCTAAGTGCTATCATAACGCACAGGCGACCCCCATTGCATACTCGGGACATCAACACGATTGACACAACCAATAGAGCTTGGCACGCCATGGGGGAGAAAGCACACAGGTTGCCCCTTTATGCGCCGGAACTACCGCTACAGCATCACCCTGAGCTCTCCGTTACTCAGGAAAAGGTCGGCATGGATCTACTTCGACAGGTTGGCCTGACCACCATGGGGGACTTATACGAAGGTGGTACTTTTAGGACACACGAGGAACTGACATACATAAGCAACCAGACGCTACTGTTTACATTCACATATTACAGACTACAGAAGGCGCTGCAGAAATTGTACCCCACATACCCAGAGGAACCGCCCCCATTGAGTGCCTTACAATTGGTGATCGCAACACCGACTGCCGCTAAACTGGTGTCTAGGTTATACGCAGCGATGCAGACAGACATTGCCGACACGACACGCAAGGCGCTGGAGCGTTGGAATGGTTGCCTGCTGAGTCCCCTCTCGGAGGAGGACTGGGGGGTGGCATGTGCGATTACTGGGATGCTGACACCAAATGGGAACCTGCGCATGCTGCATTACAAATACCTCCATCAGACGTATTATACCCCAGCAAGACTTTATAAGTATGGATTGAGGGATGACGCTAAATGTCAGCCCTGCGGGGTAGATCCGGCAGACTTCATACACTTGGCATGGCACTGTGGGGCGGTGGCGGAGTACTGGCAGAAGGTGGTACACATATTGGGTGACATGGTGGGCGTGCACCTCGAATGCTCGGCTAATACATGCCTGCTGGGCCTATTGCCGGGAATAAGGGCCACCAAGCGCAAATTCTGTTTAATTGCACTACTAATTGCTAAGAGACGGGTGTCGCTGTGTTGGGGTGGCCGTATGGAGCCCAGGGTCAGGCAGTGGCTTCAGGACTTGACCTATTGCAGAGACACGCTGCAAACATACGAGGAGGAGTTGCCCACAGGGTCCAAACCCAGGGACTACTGGACATACCTGGTTCAATACTTACAAACACACCAGCCTGTGTAAACTCTCTCACTGCTAGGTAACCTCGGTCAGGATGACATAGGAGGGTAAAAATAACTGTTGCATGCTGGATGAAGGATGTTGATATGCCATGACCTGTATTTTGGTTTACATGTTCCTATTGTATGTTTTGATTATATGCTATTAAAATTCAATAAAAAATAAATAAAAAAAAAGTTCCTCAAGGGGTCCCAAAGTGTCTCAGACTTACTCCAAGGGTCTGGAAGCTCCAAGATGGTCCTTGAAAGTTGAGGACATCAGTTCCCACAATCCACTGGTACAAAACCGTTACAAATCCACTGATGGTTCTCCAAGGTGTAGATTTAGTTGGTGATGTTCCAGTTGAGCTCTTTTAACCTGTAACTTTCAGGAATTCCACTCTTTAGTTCTTTTTCAGCAAAATAATCCACAGGGCTGTGGTTTCAGATGGTGCAGTTTTCAGAGGTCAGGTCTTAGAAATCTTTGCACAGCAAAACTTCTCAGCAGGGCACTTCTTGCTTCAGTAAGTTTCAAGCAGCAGATTTGGAGGGCTCTGCCCCTCTCAGATACTTATTCCAAGTTCGCTGGGTCATGCAGGAGGTCACTTCTGACCAATGGGAGCAGGGTAACTCCTCAAAGGTATGACCACATCCTGTAGAGTGTGGCATTATTTTGTCCCAAAGTGCATCACATCTTCCAAATCCATAATGGCCTATTTTCCAGCAAGGAGGTAAGATCTGGCTAAACCCACCCCCTAGGATGGCTTATTTCCATAGACTCTCCCCCTACCATCTTCACATACCTTCCCTAATCCTAGGTCTGGTGGGGGTCAAAAGTGTAAAGTGGAAACTGACACTGTGGCCATCCCTCTGCCTTTGAAGACCATGGTTTACAACTCCTCCCCCTGGCCTGGCATTCCTATGGAACAGCACACCGCCCTCCCAGCAGAGCTGGTTAACCCCAGGGGCTCTTTATCACCTCTTCAAGGCTGCCTGGCTAATCCACTTAACTCTGACCAATCAGGGGAGACCACTGGAAGGCTGGATTTGGACTTCCAAACAAGAACGTCTTATAACTTCTTGTATGTACACTTTAGGAGAAATTCAACAATATGATATTGTTGAATTTGTTAATACCTTTCTGGGAAGCCTTTGAATTGCACTTCTATCCCTCTCCTATCAAGAGTTAATAATTAGAAACTTTCTACCATGTTAACCTATGTAACTGGGGATTTGCAATGGGAAAAATGACTTGGGCATTTTTCCAGCACCGGGACTTACAAAAACATATTTTATAAGTACTTGCCTTATATCTACAGGAGCCCACCCCATGTGCAACTAGGGGAGACTTTAGGAGGGGTTCTGAATCTGTAGAAATATAATATTGCAGATTCTCCCACTACAGGGCTCCTAACATCAAAGTCGAATTTGAGCAGCACTTTACCACAATGTGGGGAGTGAAATGTGAAATTTCACTTTACCCAGGCATATAAAAACTCATTTTATAAGGGTGTACCGTATAAATATCTGACCCCCCACCCCTGGCATACCTAGGGGAGACCCTGGGGGTCCCTAATATACCAAAACATTGTAGGTTATCCATTGTTAATTGCCCCAACCACCAAAAATTGAGTTTGGGCACAATTTACTTTTTAAAAGCAGTCCTGGCACCCAGTGCTGCTTTTAAACTGACCGCAGGCTTCAGCAGTGCACACATGCTTAGTGCAAAAAGAGCTGCTGGCCTTTAAACTGCCATGCCCCAGGGTACTAGTGACTTCTAGGTAGTTTCAATCCCCCCGCCCTAGTATATACTAGGGGCTTATAGGGTAGGTCATGCCAATCACAGGGGTACCCCACCATACCATTGTGTAGCCTAGTGTATGTAGGTGTTTTAACTGTATTCTAATGAGTTTCTTTCAGCATAGCACTGGCCCTGGGTAGGCAGAGCCCAGAGTCAGTCAGAGTCAGTTACCACCATCATCAGTCAGCAAAAGTTTGGGGGGTGCCCAGGGCACAGGATGACTTTGCAACAGTTGTGAATTGTGCTACTATGTGATTACATGACTTTGGGTGAGTCAGTTGTATACTGTGGGTGAGCCTGTTGTATACTGTAGGTGAATCGGTTGTAAACTGTGTTGCTTCATAACTTTGCTAGAGTTGGTTGTAGACTGTGTCACAGTTTATATACTGTGACAGGATTTGGTTGCAGCTTGTGTGACTGTGACTATGTGATAGCACCTCTCTGGCTGAGCAGATAGGGCTTGTGTGACTGTGGTGATTCTGTTTTAGCTTGCTTGTGTGGCTATGTGACTCTGGATGAGTCTGTAATAGACCATGTGACTGTTTGTCTCTGTGGTAGTTCATTTCAGGGTGCATGACTGTGGTTTAGTTATTTGCACTCTTTGTGATTGTGTGACTGAACAACTATCTGAGTTTTGTTTGTGTAATATATGACTGTTTTAACTGTTGTTGGGTCAGTTGTAGAGTGTGTGATTGTGGGTGAGTCAGTTGAAGACTGTTGCTGTGGATAGGACATGTTTAGACTGAGGATACATGAATGTGGTGAGCCAGATACACACAGAGTGTCTATGAATAAAGATGAGTCAGTTGTGCACAGTAGGTGGGTGAGCTGTAGACTGGGTGGCTGCGTGACGGTAGTAGAGTTGATTATGGCCTGTGTCACAGGTCGCAGCCTGTGTGATAGGAGTCGTATCTAGTCTCTGTGACTGAGTGACAAGGGGGCATATCAGCAAGCAGGAGATAAAAAATTATCGCCGCTTTTGCGGCCGTATTCGGCCGAAAAGCGGCGATAATTTTATGGCCTAATCAGCAAGGTCACGCTAACGCGTGAAACCTTGCTTTAGCATCAGGATTCCTAACGCCCAGCTTTGCATCTCTAATGAGATGCAAAGTGGGCGTTCCTGACCTGGCATGACAGGAGAAATGTCGCTAAGCGACATTTCTCCTATCAGCAAGCCTAACGCTATGAAGCATAGCGTCAGGAAAAGTAGCGATAACCCCAGTTATCGCTACTTTCCTTACGCCTGCTTCAGGACTGACTTAGCCATGATATCCTATGGAAGGTGGATATCATGGCTAAGTTTGTGAGTCCCTATCAACTAGCTAACGTGAGATTATCGCTGGGTTTCCAGCGATAATCTCACGTTAGCCAATTAGCGCTAGGATTTTTATCGCTGATGAGATAAGCGTTGCTAATAGCACGCTATCTCAGCAATAAAAATCGGCGCTAGCCGGCGATAATTAACCCAGCGCTAAGTGCGCTCAGCGATAATTATCGCCGGTTGTTGTTGATATGCCCCTATGTGACTGCATGTCTGCGGCTGAGTTAGTGATTCTGTTTTGGGCTGTTTGACTATGTGACTTTGGGTGTGTCTGTTACAAACCCTGTGACTGTTTGACGCTGTGGGAGTCAATTTTAGACTGCATGACTGTGGTTTAGTTGGTTACAGTTTGTGTGACTGAACTATCTGTGTGTTTGTTGTGGAATATATGACTGTGTTACTGTGGGCGAGATTGTGGGTGAGTCAGTTAAAGACTGTGTTGCCGTCTGATGTAGACTATAAGGATGCATGTATGTGGTGAGTCAGATACATACAGAGTGACTGTGAACGTGGGTGAATGGGTTTTAGACTTGGGTGCCGATTACGATCCTGGAAAAACCGGGTACGAACCGTCGGACGGAGGCTTTTTTCCGTCCGACTCGTACCCGGTTGTAAAACTTTACAAACATGCAAGTACGATTCGCACGGAAACACCATTTCCGTACGAGTCGTACAAAACACCGACCGACGAAAAGATACATACAAATGTGATCCGGGGAAAGCGCCGACGTGACGTCGGGACGCTCTCAGGCAGCGTTTCACGAACCAGGAAGCAGGATTCGAACCGACAGCGCTCCGGACGGCAATATTTTTACGGCACCCGAAAAGTGCCGCAAAAGCGAAGTACGCCACGATGCGAGTGGAATTGGGGGCCCGGTATGCGCCGTACCCCCCCCAGCCCCCGTGAGTACGCGCCGACCCCCCCCAGCCCCCGTGTATGTACGGTGCGTACCCCCCGTCCCCCGTGTATGTACGGTGCGTACCCCCCCGTGTATGTACGGAGCGTACCCCCCCGTGTATGTACGGTGCGTACCCCCGTGTATGTACGGTGCATACCCCCGTGTATGTACGGTGCGTACCCCCGTGTATGTACGGTGCGTACCCCCCGTGTATGTACGGTGCGTACCCCCCGTGTATGTACGGTGCGTACCCCCCCGTGTATGTACGGTGCGTACCCCCCGTGTATGTACGGTGCGTACTCCCCCGTGTATGTACGGTGCGTACCCCCCCGTGTATGTACGGTGCGTACCCCCTGTGTATGTACGGTGCGTACCCCCCCTGTGTATGTACGGTGCGTACCCCCCCGTGTATGTACGGTGCGTACCCCCCCGTGTATGTACGGTGCGTACCCCCCCGTGTATGTATGGTGCGTACCCCCCCGTGTGTACCCCCCCGTGTATGTACGGTGCGTACCCCCCCGTGTATGTACGGTGCGTACCCCCCCGTGTATGTACGGTGCGTACCCCCCCGTGTATGTACGGTGCGTACCCCCCCGTGGGGGTACGCACCGTACATTCACGGGGGGTACGCACCGTACATACACGGGGGGTTCGGCGTGTACTCACGGGGGCTGGGGGGGGGTACGGCGCGTATGCGGGCACATGTCTCCATGGTTGCAATGGGAGTTCGGTGCGGACGGTGTTTTTTCCATACGGTTGTGACATCGGACGCACGGGATGGATCGTAATTGCGCGGTCGGACTTCACTTTTCACGTTTGTACGGTGAATCGTCCGGGGAGGTGTCGGACACATTTTCCGACCCGAGGACGTATGGGGAATAATTCCCAATGCGACTCGTATGGGCTTTTTACCATGCGAATCGTGATTGCCAGTTTGTACGGCACTTGTACGATTCGTACGGTAAAAAGACCGGATACGAGTCGGACGGGCCTTTTTTTTACCGGATCGTAATTGGCACCTTGGTGTCTGCATGCCAGGGGTTAAAGTCAGTTCTAGAATGAGTGAATGGATGAGTGGATTAAACACTGTGACTACGTGGCTGTGGCTAAGTCTGTTTTATATTGAGTTGTACTGTTAGACTGGATGAGTCGTAAGCTATGTGGTTGTGGATGAATAGTGTACAGACTGTGGGACCTATTCACAAACAGCATTTTGTAGTATATTAGTACTAGTACAATAGTACCACTAACATGCTACAAAATGCTATTCACTAACCTACAATCAGTGGCCATCCCCTGAGCCTCTCTAATTTTCTATGTATAGAGATCTGACCCCCTCTCTCATTTTCTATGTATAGAGATCTGTGCCCCAACAGATCTCGGTACATGTAGGCATACATTCTAGTAGTAAATGTGGGAGAGAAAGGGGCAGTGGCTGGATGTTGGGGAATTCTTGCTACTAAAGGGGAGGGCTTTGGGAGGAGTAAAGAGGAATTGAGTGAAATTTAAGGAAGGAGCAGGGATATCTTAAGAGTTTTGGGGGCCCAGGGCCAAACATTTTAGGGACCCCTGTAAAGAACAGCTTACCATTTATGCTGCAATTGCAGCTCTCTCATGCACTGCACAGACACATTTACCTAAATTCTAAATATGTTTACAGACAGTGGTGTCATCTGTTTTCAATATTGTAACACAGCAGCATCTCACTAATATTACTGCAAATAATCTGAGACACCCTCCCACTTCATATGTGAGTTAAAAACCTTTTTATGGGTGTTGTATGAAACATAAACACAACATTTCTCTGCAAAATGTTTGTAATAGACTCTCACACATCACCCAAATTAAAAATAAATTAAAGGAAATGGTATTTAAAACAACCTGTTTACCAATTATTCAAGGTCATCAGGGAAGAGCTCACTGCAGAACAGAGCTGGCTCTATCAGGTGGCCCCCCTGAAAGGCTGGGCCTTGGGCCAGAGCCCACTTTCCACTGCCTTAAAACGTCTCTGTTATGGAGGGGTTCAGTAAGGGACAGCACCCACCCACAAAAGAGTAAGCCCATTGCTATCTACAAATTGCAATTCTGTAGTTTATACAGCCAAAAAAGACAGAAAACAGTAGTAAATGAATGTACTCAAGCTCAGAGGTGAGTAAGTCCAGTACTACACAGGGCCAACTCCAACACCCTTCCATAAAACATAATGCAGGCAGGGGCTTAAAATGATTTTAAAAACATATAGGTACTAATGTTAAATTAAAAAAAATAAAATGTAATTTGTAATGTAAAAAATTATATAGCAAACATAAATATTTGTTTATTATCAAATATGTTAATAGCCTGCTCTAAGTTAAAAAATGAATGCAGGAGGTGGAGCTTGGAGACATCCAAGATAGCCATTCCCTGGTAGAGCTCCGTCTCAGTGCTGGTACTTCTCAGCCCACGAAGCAAACAGCAACAGCGGACCGTCAGTGCTGCACCTCGCGCCAGTTCCTAAGTGTGAAGATGCTGTGCAGCCAACCCGTGCTCACTACGCCACTGGAGTCAAGCTATCCTGGCTGATGACGGCTGATAGCCAGAAACCGGTCCTAGGATGCTTGATTCCGGTCCAGGGAAGACATGGCTTGGCAGTTCGGGCTGGACTGTTCCCATGAGGCACAGGGTCAAGACTGATTTGCATATGGCCATGTCTGAACTGGGGTGGCGTAGTGGGCAAAAGAACGATGGATTTAACCCAGATCTCTTGACTGGGGGAGAATGTCTGCATTGTCAGCATTCCGTCCATCATTTGTTTGTTGTAACGCTTTTCGCCCTAAGTGGGATGGGTATTCCCAGACGTGGGACCCGTGCTCACTACGCCACTGGAGTCAAGCTATCCTGGCTGATGACGGCTGATAGCCAGAAACCGTTCCTAGGATGCTTGATTCCGGTCCAGGGAAGACATGGCTTGGCAGTTCGGGCTGGACTGTTCCCATGAGGCACAGGGTCAAGACTGATTTGCATATGGCCATGTCTGAACTGGGGTGGCGTAGTGGGCAAAAGAACAATGGATTTAACCCAGATCTCTTGACTGGGGGAGAATGTCTGCATTGTCAGCATTCCGTCCATCATTTGTTTGTTGTAACGCTTTTCGCCCTAAGTGGGATGGGTATTCCCAGACGTGGGACCCATGCTCACTACGCCACTGGAGTCAAGCTATCCTGGCTGATGACGGCTGATAGCCAGAAACCGGTCCTAGGATGCTTGATTCCGGTCCAGGGAAGACATGGCTTGGCAGTTCGGGCTGGACTGTTCCCATGAGGCACAGGGTCAAGACTGATTTGCATATGGCCATGTCTGAACTGGGGTGGCGTAGTGGGCAAAAGAACGATGGATTTAACCCAGATCTCTTGACTGGGGAAGAATGTCTGCATTGTCAGCATTCCGTCCATCATTTGTTTGTTGTAACGCCAACCCCTACGCCAGCCGTTGAGTGGCGTTACTGTGCTCCAGATCAAGAGATGAATATAACAAATGGGGGTGCGCAGCTCACAAAGTCCAGTAGGCCAGTTTAGATGAAAAAGTCACTTCTTTATTTGAAATTATTTCACTTTAAAAACATTCCATTCAAATCATCAGCCAACATGTTTCGCTCCCACATAGGGAGCTTCCTCAGGGCGAAAACAATATCAACTGGCAATATACCAGTCACAGCGTATTTCTATCCGATATGTAAGCGCTCGTTGTCCAGCAGTATACCCGTCGCCGTATCTAAGGTGCTTGTAGTATTCCCATATGCTCCTGTGTAGAAATAACGAGATCGGCATACTGCACATTCACTGATTTTAAGGAATACTGTACTTACAGTTTTCATAATTCTCAGGCCACGATGCAATACACGTGGCATCATTGATTTGCAGTCGTCATGTGGGAGTCACCAGATGAATCGGCTATAGACATTGGTCCTTTTTGTTCTTTATTTAATTATCATTGCTATTACGGACTTCTTCGACCTCCCACTCCGGATTGATTGAGTTACGATTACAGGTACTGGCCGAATTTAGCCGCTCTTACTGTTGCCACACTGATCGGACACCTTTTTCAATCCTCAATTTACTTTGGTCTGCCTATTCTATGGCAGTTCGAACTTGAGTGCAGCGGCTAACGGACTGCTGATCCCAGCCGGATTTGCAGTCGTCATGTGGGAGTCACCAGATGAATCGGCTATAGACATTGGTCCTTTTTGTTCTTTATTTAATTATCATTGCTATTACGGACTTCTTCGACCTCCCACTCCGGATTGATTGAGTTACGATTACAGGTACTGGCCGAATTTAGCCGCTCTTACTGTTGCCACACTGATCGGACACCTTTTTCAATCCTCAATTTACTTTGGTCTGCCTATTCTATGGCAGTTCGAACTTGAGTGCAGCGGCTAACGGACTGCTGATCCCAGCCGATATTTACAACGGATATTCACTTGGTTGCGGATTGAATTGGATACTCCGTTATTTCTACACAGGAGCATATGGGAATACTACAAGCACCTTAGATACGGCGACGGGTATACTGCTGGACAACGAGCGCTTACATATCGGATAGAAATACGCTGTGACTGGTATATTGCCAATTGATATTGTTTTTGCCCTGAGGAAGCTCCCTATGTGAAATAATTTCAAATAAAGAAGTGACTTTTTCATTTACTCTGGCCTACTGGACTTTGTGAGCTGCGCACCCCCATTTGTTATATTCACTTCTCAGCCCACCTTGACTCTATGGGAAAGGCCTCTCTCCATGCTCGGTGATGGAGATTCTGGAGACCCCATAGCCACTGAGGCTCCTCATGTCCCCTAATTCGGTGGGCTTCACGAAGTATTGAGCCTGTGCGGCAGGGGCCTCGTCACATTTTGGAGGCCCGTTTACCTTTCTGATAGAGCTCCCTCTGAAGGCTGCGGGAAAAGAATGCCTAGGGCTCACAGTGCTGGTCCTACAGGCCAAATCCCTATCGCAGCCGGAGCCTTGGAAACCGTTCTCCCTTTCTGCCTGCACTTCTTCTCTGCAGCCTGAGGGAGTTGTGTGGCTAGGGCTCATGGCGTCAGCCACGCAGGCTGCCCCCCTGCTGCTGCAGGAGCTCAGGATCCGGCAGGCGGGACGGCTGTTCTGGACACTTGAAGGCCTAGGCTGTCTTCTCCTTGTGCCCTGGCCATTCTACACCTGGGAGGGTGAATACTTATGACCTTCCCTCCTCCTGCTGGAGCCCTAGACACCAGTGCCTCATATTCATAGAGCATCACCACGCAAGTTTTTAACTTTTGTCAAGTTGTTGCACGGCGTTTGGGCTATTGACAATTTGTGTGGTCTACAGTGGCCCAAGTGACAGATGTGTATGACCTCCTCTCAGCAGGCCTCTCCAATTCTGTTATGATTGGTGCTACAAGGCAGCATTACACATGAATCTCCCCTTGCTGGAATGTCATATTTGTACTGACACAGGATTACTGTTCATATAATTTTGCTCCCCACTGCACTGTGTATGTGGTGATCAGGCGGTCCTCCTCCACCCACCCTCATCTGGGCTTAGCTCTTGAGTTGGATACATAGGGCCTCATTTATGAGAAGTGACGCATCGCTGCGTGAAAGCAGCGATGCGTCACTTCTCAGTGCGCCCTCCTTGCGACACCAATGATGCTTCATATTAATGATATTAATGATCATGTCGCAAAGAAGGACAGATACGTCAGTATAACTGACGTATGTGTCGGCGCAAAAAGTGGCGCATTGCTGGAGTTGTGTCGGAAGCCTGACGCAACTCCAGCAATGTTCCTTTCACATGGGGCAAGCCCCATGTGAAAGGGCCTGCGTCACCCTTACGCCTGCCATGAGGCAGGCATAAGGTTTTGACGCATTGGCGTCCTAGAAGTGACGCAGCGAAATCTCATAGATTTCACAACGCCACTCCTACGACCCTTTCTTGCGGGGGTACGCCCACCCTGCATACATTATACCTGGCGCAGGTATAATGTAGCGCAGGGGTTTACGAAGTGACGCATCTACCTAGATGCGTCACTTCGTAAATATGGCGCAACATGGCGCATGTTTTACGTCACTGGTGCGTCACAAAAAGTGACGCACCGGTGCCGTAAAAGTGACGCAGGGGCTCATAAATGAGCCCCATGGTTGTTTGCTTGGTGAAGTGACTATCTGGATCTACTGGAAGGCCTTTCTGTATATGGAGGGCGTAGTACACACTGTCACCTGACTTGTCGCCTGTGTGTATGTTTCTCAACACCTTCAGAATCCGTTTGGTCTAGTTGGGCAACCACTGGCAGGTATACTCTAGGACTTCCTCACAAAGGATGCATATCATGCTGTTAAACAGACTGGTGGTCCGCCTTCTTTGTAGCTCACTTCAAATCCACTCAGAAGTACGAACCCACTACGGATGCCCTCATGCAGGAGATCACGCAATGGATACCAAGAAGTCAGACCTGACAGAAGAGATGAAATCTATAAGACAAGATGTTTTCCAGACTCAATTGGATACGTTGGACCAGAGGCTGGATTGAGTCGAATCCAAATATGAGGTCTTGCCGCATTGGGGCAGAGACATGGAATTCTTGAAGCACAAAGTCATCGACCTGGAAGATAGGGCATGTCCCAATAACTTCTGCACTTAATGTATCCCGAGGAATCTGAGAAAGGAGATATGTTATTATTGCTGCATAATATGCTGCCTTAGCTACTTGGCCTGCACCTCAATGAACCTCTGGAGTTCCAGAGGGCAGACCGTGTCAGGACACACTCTGCTACCACCTCACACTCCTCTCGCCCATGAATAGCACATGCATTGCAACACCAACATGCTCGGTCCAGCCAGCGTGCAGGACGTCGCTCAAAAGAACTCCCGCTTTTTGAGGGGCAGCGGATTTCCTTCTCAGAGGGTTACGAGCTAATTTAAAAAGCCAGATATTTGTGTGGTACCTGCTCGTGTATTCCAGCCTTCTGTGAGAATCATATGATATAATAGAGAGGTCATGGAAGGTTGTGTGGTGGTGATGCATTTGCTGAAGGAAGGCTTGAAGGAGAATGCGGGCCGTTGATGGCTGAGGATATATAGTGTTATACTTGAAATAAAGACACACACTTTATGTAGAGGCAGCTGATTCACATTTATTACACACGCAACAAGCTGATGGACAAGGACTTGCTCACCTGTTCCTGCCATTCTCGTTTTTCCTCAATATCGCTGACTTGCTGTATGTAGCGGCAACATCACTCACACAAGGATACGCTTTCCCCTGGTAGAGTACCATGCTGCGCAGTGGCACAAACCAGAGGTTTCAACTTTTACGTGCAAAACTGCCATTTACGTGCCAAACAGCCTCTTTGTGGTCGCAGGGATATACGTTGATGGATTCTTCCACAAGTTTTGGCATTAAAGTTCTACCTGACGATATTGCTGGGAGCATTTGAAACCGTGTTTTCTCCTTCCTCGTTGTTTTTACTTTCCCACACAGGTCTTTAATTAGTAAATTCTCCAGTATCACAACGGGTACTGGTGAGGGTTGCGGTACCTTACTGCACATTTAGAATTTAAACACACTGTCACTATGCAGAATGTTGCTCCGCCACAGTTCGCCTTGTCTAATCCAGGAGAGCCCATTATACCTTTGGAGCAAGTGCAAGAAAGTGCTCACCCATTATGCAAGGGTGTGCAGACACTGTTAAGTGCTGAACTCAGGACCTCTTTATTAATGCACTGTTTGGGACCTAAAGGGCAGGAGGTAGTTGAGCATGGTCCAGAATTATCGACTGAAGATGCTCAAGATCTGAATTACATTTACATTTTCTACCCAAGGTGTCTACTGTATTAGAGTAGGTACATTTTGGCAGGCACGTGCAAATGAGTGGTGAGAAAGTTGAAGAGTACATTACTGAGTTGAGAAAATTAGCCTCAACCTGTAACTTTTGGCTAATTGTGAGGAACAGTTGAGGGATCACTTCATGTTATGTTGCAGTGTGGAGAAAGCTGTGATTTAGGTGTGGCGCACAGGGGCATATGGATAATAATAAGAACTGTTTTGGATGGAAAGCGACTTACGTGTCGGAAAAGATCATCTTACCAAGTGTTGCAGGTCAGGTGTAGCACACAAGAAAGTCAGTGAAGTATTTTGTGGTGAAGAGGAGTACAATTAAGAAATTGTCGTGCAAGTTTGTGGCTTTGATACAGATCAGGGTATCAGAAATATGCCCACTACCACAGATAGAGTAATTTCACAGTTACACGCACATACATTCATCATACGCTAGGGCCCATTTCACTAACATACGCTCCAATACTCTACCAGCAGCAAACCTGTGGGAAGAAAACTCCTAAAGCACCCTGCATCTGTATCTAGGCGATAGGACCAGTTTAGTGGTTGCCTAACATAATATAAACAATCTATAAACAATAATCATAAAGTCTTCAATAAACGACAAGAAAAGAAACAACCAATACCATATTTAAAAGTTATATTGCTTTATCTAAAATTAGTCAGAGTAAATCAGAATAAATCATTTCTCATAGTTACCTATTCTAACTAGTGTCAGAACGGGTCAGGACCAGTCTCTCAAAAGTCTTTTCAGGATAAGGTCCTCAGCATCAGTCCTCAGCAACGCAAGTTCACGCAGCAAGGCGACGAAAGATAGTGTGGGAAGAGCCCTCCCTAAGCTAACATTTTATAATGCAAAATACAATGAAAACCCACATGAATTCAACAAGTAAAATTGTAGCACTGAGCGGAACGAAAAGGAAGGGATGTAACTTTGCAACATCTTAAAATCTCCGCTTAGGAAAAGTCATAATACGCAAGCCTCGGAACAGGAACCAAAGATTAGAAACTATTAAAGTTCATTTCCCTCGGCAAACCGGCTTTAGCACAGAGTTCTTTCTGAGGCTCTTTGTTTACCAAGGACAAATCATTTCTTTTGGAGATCCTCCAAACTTGCTGATGTCCTCCCGGAAATTTCCATATAAGGACTACGGTCAGTTGTCTGTAACCAAATTCCAGCAGGGGTCTCCCTTGTCACATCACAGATTTCGCTTGCACCAGAGCTCAGCCAGGCTTCAAATTATTCTCAGTTATTTTCATGAAGGCCTCCATAGGCCACAATAGACCATCTTTAATTAAAGAGACAAAATAAAGATTACTACATCATAATGATTAAACAGTGTTAACCCCACTAACACCCTTATGTGTATGCATTTATCTAGCTTTGCGACATATAGAGCATTAATTCAGACAGCGTTTTGTGCTCAAAATAAATAGCACACAGCAACATTTAAACATGAAAACTTGCACGTTATTGTGAATACATAAACAGCACACACATGCTAACCCTCGTGTAACCTTCTCTTGTGTTAGGACAAACAGGTTGATTAGTAAAACACACTTGCACAAGACTAATAATTAATTGTTAATTATTAATAATTAATAAAACGCATAGACATGCCAGAGCTTCAAAAGCCCCAGAATTTTCTAACAGAAAACTCTGCTCCAGCAATCCCCCCTTTGGTGATTTTATCACCAAATAAACCCAAAAAAAAATTAGTGAAAATTTAGTCCCATTTTAGGAGAAATCAGAAATGTCTTTTCCCCTTACACAACATTAAACACCAGTCACTCTTTCATCATCTCTCTTAGGGCCTCATGTAGGTAAATAAATTTTACCGGTTCGTAAATACCGAGCCGTACCGAATCGGTAAATTAGAATCGGTAAGTTACATGTAGGTAAAAATTCGGTAACAGTTACCGATTCGGTAACATTCGGTAATTACGAATCGGAATACACCGATTCGGTAAATACCGAGGTGGAATCCACCGATTCGGTAAATACCGAGGTGGTATTTAGCGATTCGGAAAATACCGAGGATACTACCACCTACCCTTAACCAAGTAGCCAATATCACAATCATGCCATCATAGAAGGTCTCTCAGGCTTGAATAGGGGACCCCATAACTCAAAGATCAGCTCAGTGAAATCACATCACAGGAGCATCAGGAGTCTCCTCGCAGGAAGGCTCGCCTTCGGTCTGAATAATAAACATGATGTCTGTGATATTAAAAGCACCAACTTTCAGGTATGTGCAGCTGCGCGTGTGCCATGGCTAAATCGTGGGTCGAACAACCCAGAGTGGAAAACATGCATTGTGTAAAATTCCAGACTGTGTGTCACAGCATGTACAGACCAAGGTCGCTGCGCAGTGCTTGGGATGGGAACAACATAATGCACTCGTCTGAAGGAATTTTCGAGTCATCAGTTTATTCAAGAAAGAACATGTAAACGCAGTGTCGTGTGCAAAGACACAAATATGGCTACATAACATTCAACGCGGTCATGCCAACTGAACAACGCATGTTCGTATGCAGGGAGAACTCACTACACGCCCCCTTGAGCGAAGCAATATGTAATAGGCAAGAAAAGAGAGAAAGCAGAGTTCAGTTTGGTCAGAGCAGGACAGGGCATAACCAATGCAGCGCCAAAGTCCTACAGTCCAATTAATTGCAGCATACAATTGTAAAAAACACAATGCATATATAGTACACAACTCAAGCAGACCATCAGGAAGAGAAAAACGAGAAATAAAAGAAATGAATGTCGCGCCAGGGTGCTGTCCAGTAGCACAGGCGCAATGGACGACTATCCAGTCAATCCATGAATGTATAGGCAGCATATGTGGCCACGGCTTCCAACAGCCAATCGTTTTCCGGGCCACTAAAAGTCTCAGCCATCCAATTGAGTAAAGAAAAGGAACATACGTGTGCTCCAACCAACGGAGCCTCTAGCACAATCTGAGGGCACCCGGAATGTTCCTCCAAATAGCTCATGGACAAGAAGTCGTAGGCTGCCGCTGAGATGTCCCAATTACCCAGGATACCAAGCGCCGCTCCACACTCCATGATCCGGACACCATAACAGGACAACTCGTGAGACACTAAGGGCCGCATCAGTCGATCGAAATCCGGCACCGGAGACAGCATGTTGGTCAAGCACAAATCCAGAGGCCATTCAAAGGGACAATCCAGGCAGTGCAATACAGGTTGTACGCAGGTGAAGTAGGAATACCTGAAGGATAATCCATAAGCCAGGCTCAAAGTCGCCAATGGCAAAGTACCATAGAAGTCAAGCATCCTATCACGAAGAAGATGCAGACGGGACAGGCGCTCGTGTGGCACAGAAGGAGCAGCCATTCCGTAGTATGAAAAGTAAAAGCAGCACACCTTCCACCAGCGCCAGATGCAGCGGAACACCTCCAAAGATGCTCGGGAACAGTGAATGTAAAATGCCGAAATTACACAAATAATAGTGTGGAAGGAGGTCACGAGACCCGAGCCCCACATGTTCACACAAATTGAGCCAGGCCGGTCGTGGACGAGGCATTGATAATACATTGGATCAAAGAGCCGAAATGCAGGGGGAGGTCAGTATTCAGAAGCGCCTGTTCCTCAGTGCGCGTAGTAGCAACGTGAAGGACAAATATTTCACGAGGGAAGTCAAAGGCACCTGTTTGTGGGACAATGGCGCTCTATTCTGCTCAACTAGTTGGACTCTGCTTTCAAGGTTGGAATCGAAGGTCAGATGGAAACATCCCGCCGCCCATGCGGGGGTGGAATAAGAACAGTATTGCAGCAGACAACTTCATGCGAGACAGTTATGTACGGGATTACCACTCACATCCCGCAGCAAACATCATTTCTCATATTTAAATGAATACCGTTTGCAAGCACAGTGAAAGAAGGTGTAATCACAGGCACTGGGATACCTCGTAGGACGCACGCCGAAATCGGGGCTTGTACATTGCATGCGCCGTGTACTTGCATGTGCCCATTGTCTCATGCATGAATCCTAGGAGTGAGAGTGCTAGTGCTAATATCTATCACGGCTTAGGCCTTCTCCATGTTCGCTTGGTCAATGGCTCTCAGTCTGGAGGCCGCCTCACTGTGCGACAACTTGCAGACCTCGTTGTAAATAGCATACGCGCACCTTTTGGTTCTGCCACCCACGGGACCTTTCACAATAACATTCCATTCGGTATGCACATTGATGGAGTGGGTGGACTTCCTGATCCTGTAGATGTGCTCTGTGTCAGCTGGTGGACAGAGTGGGATGTGTGTCCCATCAATGCAGCCAATGTAATGGGGGAATGAATTCCTGAAGGAACGGGACAGGCAACTCTGGGATACACCACCCACCGCAGCTGTCACCACCTGCGAAATGCCGGATGCCAGCAGATGTGGGCTGCAGAGCACCTGCACATGTGGGGGTATGGCGTGCGCCCTTCTTATTGGCTGGTCCAGGAGTGGGTGTAGGTCCCTGCTTAAGTCCATGATGGTTTCGGGGTGTAGCCTGTACCTCTCATGTATCTCTGCATCAGTCAGCTGGAATAGTGTGATGCGCTGTCTGTGGATGCGTTCCTTCCGTCGCCAAACCCTCAGTCCTGCTGCCTGTAGACGTAGGCGCATTGCAATGACGTGCATGGCTGCCAGGCTGTCCACGCTGTTGCATTTTGGGATTGCTGAGCTGCACTGCTGTTGGTTACCACCTGCTTTCAATCCGTGTTAATTACCGACTCTTATTTACCGATTTTCCTGGATTTCTTATTTACCGAGTGCTCCTACATGTCATTTTAATTATTTCCACTTCATATTTACCACTTCATGTTTACCGATTCGTTAATTATGTATTCGGTAACTATGAATCGGTATTTACCGCCTCATATTTAACGAAAAGTGGTTTTTGGACTCCTACATCTCACTTGTCTGTATACCGGTCGGTAACGGCATATTTACCGAAATTCGGCCGTTACCGACCGGTATTTCGCTACCTACATGAGGCCCTTAGTCTCTAAATAAACACTCTCCCTCAATTCTTCTAATTCAATCTCTTCTGGTTCTCTTTTCGAATTTTTCGAATTCTTATTTTTCTTTTAATTTTTCAATTTCTCTTTCCCTCTCCTGTTTTTACAACACACACACACTAATCTCAGTATCAACAAAGCAACAATTATACAAGACAAGGGAAACAATATTCTACCTATAATAGTACTACCTATTTTTGCAATAAAATCCCTAACAGCTATCATCTTATTAGCTAGTTTAGTCCATAAACTCCCAGTTTCAAGTGGTACTAAATCTTCATGCAAATCAGAAATATTTTTGATATAGACCTTCAGGTCTCTACTTTCATCAGGAATGTAAGTGCAACAATGTTGAACTTTCAAAATTCCACAAACTCCACCCTCCTTAGCCAAAAGAATATCAAGGGCAAGTCGATTCTGCATAGACATGGCACGTACGGCACTTAACTCCGTATTTACCAAAAGAAATCCTCCTGCGGTATTTGTCGATAAACGATCAACCACTGTGGACAATTTCCGAATTCCATAAGCATTTAAAGAAATTCCCACTGCTGGAATCAAAACCCCAAAAATATCACCCACAATTTCAGACCAAGTTTCTCTCTTAAAACGTTTTAATAGGTTAATATCTTCTACATCACTTATTTTATCTGTATGAAAAATCTTAGGAAAAACCAAACCCACATAACATGTGCCATACCAATGATCAGGCAACTTGTAATAAGCCTTGTTCCCACACACATAGTACACTCCTGGAAAAATAGTATCTTCTCCACCTCTGAAACCCCAACCAGTCGCAACGAAGTATGTATCATGGCACTCACTAGTCCCCACAAAATACGTATCATATTGGGATCTCCTTCTGGTAATGCATAGTTTACCCTTCTGCGGTGCATCTAGAGCCAAAGTTGGACTAACCCCATTTCTCAACTCTTTTCCCATCTCAATGTCCCAAATTGTCTCACTCACTTCATATTTTCCCCCTTTCTCATGCATGTTCACTCTCCTTTCCTCTACCATATCCAGGAAAGCTTTCTCCTCTTCTTTCAAACTGCAAGTTAAATTATTCTTAAAAATGTAATCTAATGTTAGTCCTTTTTCTTCAATAAAAATCTCACCAAAAGTGTTAGCTTCTTTAGCTGGATTCAGCTCTTTGTTCATTGGCAAGTGCCCAAAAATACTATCCCTGTTAGACATGTTATAATCTATTTTCCCTAACAAATAGAAAACACTACTTAAAATACTACAAGAAATACCATATGTAGCTGGTAAATGATGATAAGTAACACCCTCTGAAACAGATGCAGGTAATTGCATGCAGACATAGCAATCCCTTACTTCCATTGTCTTCACATATTCATATAACAGTTTAGAAAAAACATTACTAGAAAAATTGTTAATTGACCTATCTTTGTGTATGTAACTATTTCTAATTGGAACTACTTTCTGTGAATTCTTCTCTATATTAGTCATGTTTTCTGTATCCATCCCAAATTCAACCTTAAAAGTAACTAATAAAACTAAAACACCCCATAGAAGCATTAATATTCCAGTACAACAGCAACACATCTTGCACCACCTTTTAAAGAAGGCACATCTATTTTGATTATTCTCTATGTTAGCCATTCTGCTTTAACTTCTACTACTCCACTACTGTAATTAGAACTTTTCAAATCTCCAACGTTTGTTCCAAACTCTTCAGCTTCTTCAAAGATCCTTCTGTTCACTCAGTCCAAGTGAATCCTTCTTTTACTCAATTTGGATACTCATCATTTTTCACTCCAATTTCTTCAACATCAAATTGTATCAGATCTCCAACACTCGAATCCTCAGTATCTGACTCTTCTCTGATGTCAGTCAAGAGTACTTTCAGAATTTCACCAGTATCTTCCTCAACCACTTCTCTCAAGACCACTTCCGGATTATCTTGAGTCACTGTTTCTTCTTTTCCTTCTTCAGACAGTGTCACATAAGACCATTCCGGTGATCTGTACTTTTGGTTGGGTCTTTTAACTCTTTTTATTTCTACTGGTTCTTTTGTTCTCTTTGATTCTTCTTCTTCAGCCTTTGAAGATTGACTGGATACCTCATTCACTTGTTCAGCTTCCGATGTATTTGCTTTTATTATCCTGTATCTCAGTCTTTTCACTCTGTTGTTAGGCCAACGATCTCCTTTCACAACCTTTTTCAGCTTTTCTTTAACACTCCTTTCTCCAATCGAAGTTCTCTTTCTCAGAACTCGACCTTCTGTTTGTTCATTCTCATCATCCGATTCTGTTTCAATTGCCTTTTGCTTTCGTTTCTTAGCAGTTTTCTTTTCTTTCACAGATTCTTTCACCACTATTTGAGACTTCCCTACTTCTGTCCCTCCTCGGGTCTCCAACACGCAATCTTCTTGCTGTCTATTTGTCCCTTTACCTAGCTCCTCATCAATGTTCCCTACACCTCCTCGGGGGTCTTCCGCAATCTGTCCCTCTCTATCTTCTTCTGACCCTGTTTCTTCAAGAATAATCTCAAGTGGTTCTTCAATTTCCTCCTCCTCCGATTCAGGAGTAGTCTCTGTGTGTTTTCTCTTTTCTTTTCTTTTTCCTCCACTGCTACTCGAAACTTCAGGCTCTTTCACAGAATCAGAATCTGATCTTCCTTCTGATACTCGCAGTGAATCTCTTGAAGCTCTCTCTGCTTCTTTTCTCACTGATTCCGTATCTTCAGGATCTTCACCATCACTGGAATCTGACTCTTCATAATACTCTTCACCAGTCCCCTCTCTCGGACTTGGAATTCTCAGAGTATGACTTGCATGTACCCAGTGTCTTACTCCAGCACACTTTACTGCAGTCGTTGTAGTCAGAATAACTTGTCTCGGCCTTCCCCACCTTGGAATCAAGCAATTTCTTCTCCTGTGCACCTTAATCCTCACCCAGTCACCTGGACTCAGATCATGGGCTTGCTTCTTCTCAAGTGTGGTAGCTTCTTCTCCAACCTGGTGAAACACAGAATGAACTGCGTCAGCCAGTAATCCAAAATCATGTCATCAGTTATTGTCATCAACTTATTCACAGGCACAAATGCATGGCGCATTGCACGTCCCATAATGATTTCATGCGGACTCAATCCTGTAGTTCTATCTGGAGTAGATCTCATAGTCATCAAGACTAGAGGCAGAACATCTGGCCATTTCATGCCAGTGGCTAAGCACATTTTTCCAATTCTGTTTTTGATTGTGCCATTAATCTGCTCAACCACACCAGAAGCCTCTGGTCGGTATGCACAATGTAGCTTCTGCTGTATTTTTAATGCTTCACAAATCAAACCAATGAGTTCATTTTGAAAGTGTCTACCTCTGTCAGATTCAACTGTGACTGGAAACCCAAACCTAGGAATCAACTCCCTCAACAGTAATTTTGCCACTGTCAATCCATCATTTCTTCTTGTCGGGTAAGCTTCCACCCACCTTGAAAATAAACAGACTACCACTAGGACATACCTCAGTCTATTCACCTGGGGCATTTCAA
Source organism: Triturus cristatus (assembly GCF_964204655.1). Lineage (NCBI taxonomy): Eukaryota > Metazoa > Chordata > Amphibia > Caudata > Salamandridae > Triturus > Triturus cristatus. The sequence continues at coordinate 132,449,377 of NC_140590.1, read as the reverse complement.
TGAAATCAATTTGCATTCTTGTGAAAGGACCTCCTTCTCTGCCAATTGTCCCTAAACTCACCACTGTCTTTTTTCCAGTGTTAAATTGCTGACAAATCAAACATCTTTGACAGATGCTTTCCGCAATTGTCCTAAACTTTGCATTGTACCAGGTCTGTTTAAAGGACCTAATCATCGCGTCCCTCCCCAGATGTCCCTGGCCATGATACATCCTTGCCATTGACGACAAAATTGAGTTTGGCATCACTGGTCTGCCATCTCTGTAGACCCAAACATGGTCTGTTTCTCTTGGAGCACATCCTGCCTTAACCCAATCTTGTTTCTCTTCTTCTCCTGCCTCATCTTGTAACTGTTTCACTTCATCCCACGTTTCTAGGACATTAGTAAACATCACAGAAGGGAAAGACATTTCTTTTTTTTCTCTTTCCCTGTTAATTGATTGATTTAATTTCGCGCAATACTGTGCCACATCGTTAGCATACCTGTTGCCAACAGTGATAAAATCTTCTCCTGTAACATGTGCTGCACATTTTACAACTGCTAACTCCTTAGGCAGCTGTATCGCCTCAAGCAATTTTCCAATCAGCTCAGCATTCTTTATCGGAGTTCCACTCGATGTCAAGAAACCTCTTTGTAGCCACAGTTGGCCAAAATCATGCACCACTCCAAATCCATACTGACTATCAGTCAACACAGTTGTTCTCAAATCTTTCCCAATCTCACAAGCTCTTGTCAATGCCACTAATTCAGCAACCTGCGCAGATTTTACTCCTTTCAATGGTGATGCTTCCATAACCTCTGAAACTTTGCACACTGCATATGCTGCACAAAGCACACCATTATCATTTCTCAGGCATGATCCATCCACAAACAGCACATGATCATTCTCAGGCAAGGGAACATCCCTGATATCTGGTCTTGGTTTCGTACAGTACTCAAGCACATCCAAACAATCATGATCATCTTCCATCTTTATACCCACATTCTTAATATCCGGCAAAAGTGTCGCTGGATTCACATTCATACATCTTTCAAGAGTCACATTTGATGCTCCCAAAATCACTTTCTCATACTTAGTCAACCGACTATTTGACATATGCTGAGTTCTGCTTCTTGTCAAAAGAATCGCCACATTGTGAGGTACGAATACCCTTACTGGATATCCCATTATGATTCCTTCACTCTGTTCCAAGCTTCTGCATGTTGCAGCCACAGATTTTAGACAACCTGGTAAACCCACAGCTACAGGGTCAAGTGTCGATGAGAAGTACGCAATAGGCCTTCTCAATTGTCCATGTTTCTGGATTAACACTGAAAGTGCACATCCATTTCTCTCACTGCAGTACAGTTCAAATTCTTTTTCATAGTCTGGCATACCCAGAGCTGGAGCTTCACACATTTTTATTTTGAGCTCTTCAAATGCTGCCAATTGTTCTGCATCTAGATCCAATGGATCTGTCATGTCACTTTTTGTCAATTTAATCAATGGCTTTGCTATCAGGGAAAAATTAATTATCCACTGACGACAATATCCCACCATACCCAGGAACATTCTCACTTCTCTCTGAGTTTTTGGAGCTTTCATTTCTCTTATTATTTTGATCCTGTCAGTAGTCACTTTTCTCAGACCTTTCTCAATATTATGTCCAAGATAATGCACCTCTTTCTTACAAAACTGCAATTTAGCTGGGGATACCTTTAACCCTCCATCTGCCAGATGATTCAGTAAAGCTATGGTATCCACTTCACAAGCTTCACGTGTCTTTGATGCCACCAGTAGGTCATCAATGTATTGTACTAGCACTGAGCTTTCAGGCATGATCAGACTTTCCAACGATCTTTTCAATAACTGATTGAATATCGAAGGACTCTCCGTATACCCCTGTGGGATACGACACCATGCTAAAATACGCTGGCCAAACCTAAATGCAAAAATCGGCTGGCTGTCATGATGCAATGGAATTGAAAAGAATGCATGACACAAATCAATCACTGTATACCACTCAGCGTCATGTGGAATTTGATACAGAATCACTGATGGATTCGGCACGATGGGACAACATGCCACCACAATCTGATTAACCTTTCTCAGGTCCTGCACGATCCTGAACTTGCCATTAGGCTTTTTCAGTCCCATTATCGGTGAATTACACGGGCTACTCAATAGTTCTCTCAGAACTCCTTGCTGAATCATTTTCTCAATTATAGGAGTTATCCCTTCAATTATCTCTGGTGTCATTTTGTACTGAGGAATGTTAGGATATGCAATTCCCTCTTTCACTGCAATTTTCACTGGATCTACATTATTCATCAATCCCACATCCTCTCCTGTAAAATCCCAAACTGCTCTTTTCACTGTGTCTCTCAGCACTTGAGGCAGATCCTCCGGATTGAACACTGGAAATGTACCAATTAATTCACTTTCTCTATTTTCTAAAGTCATCCGGTAGAAAACATCATCATCTGGTGTCTCAAAAGCTATTCCATCTGGTGTACAGAAAATTGTGCAGTTCATCTTGCATAATAAGTCCCTACCTAACAGGTTCACTGGGCTCGTGTCACAGACAATAAATCTGTGCATGTCTGAAAATTTCCCTATCTGTACTTTCACTGGTTCAGTAAGACGTGTTCTGATTTGTGTATTGGCTACACCAACTACTTGGATTGCTTCATCCGAGAGAGGAAGATTTCTAACATCTGTTGACCTGACAGTTGATCTTGTCGCACCTGTGTCTACTAAAAAAGTAACACCCTCTTCATTAATTTTCCCATCCACAAATGGTCCTGCCTGGTCTATTTCTAGAGTTGCACCAAGTATGCACTCTTCTTCCTCTCCTCGGCACCGTCAATAATCACCTTCAGACTCACTCTCTTCACTCTTTAACAAGTACTGTTGTACCTTGTTAGTACGTCTTGGTTTGTTTACCTGCTCATCATTGAAGAATCCCGAATCCTGACTGTACTTTTGTACCCCTCTATTCTGCGGTAAAGGTGGTTTTGGCTCTTGACTCTGCTGCTGTCTCACAACTTTCTGCTGTTGTTGCTGTTGCTGCTGGTTATTCCCTTCATTCTGCACCTGTTGATTTAAGGATTTACCCTCATTTAATGGTGGATTAGGACATTCCGACCTCCAATGTCCCAGTTGGCCACAGTTGTGACACGGGAACTTTTTCTTTGCTTCCTCAAGACTTCCTCTTCCTTTTCCTGCAAACCTTGGTCTATTCCCTGTATTATTTCCTGGATTATTTGCCTGTTCCACCAACTGTGCTTCCTGTCTTTCTGCAACTTTCACCTGTGCCCACATTGCTTTTTCCTTCAGCTTTCTTTGTTTTGCTTCAATTTCATCACTGAAATATTTTGCATGTCTCAGAATCTCATCTACTTTCTTACTCTGCCAATCCACTGTGTGTTCACGAATTCTCTCACTAATTTCAGGTCTAAGACCATAAACAAATCTGTATACAAAATGACTCAAATCTTTGTCACCCAGGTGTTCATCTCCACTGAATTGTTTAAAAGCCAGTATTAGCCTTTCGTAAAAAGCATGAACTGATTCTTTTGCTTCCTGTTGTGTTCGATCTATCTTAACCCAGTCTGTCTCTTTTGGAGGAACTTTACTCTTCAGGTATACCATCACCTGATCGTACTTCCTCATCACTTCTGGATCTGGTGCCCCTGTTCTTGGATCTCTTGGATATTCCTCACTAGGCCAACTCACAACTATTTTACACTCTGTCCACAAGTCTGCTGGAACAATTATATCAAACAGACTATTCAGGTCAACCCACAGCACTTTTGACAATTTCACAAACCTGTCTACCTGCCTATACCACTCGACGGGCTTTTCTCTCAATCGAGGGAAATCATTCGTAAATGATAAAATATCCTGTCTGGTCCATGGAACATGTACATATCCTCCTCCAGGTATTTCTCTCATGGGAAACTGCTCCACTGGTTTCTCTTTTTCTCTCACTGGAAATGCTGAGTAAGTTGTTCTATCTTCACATTCATCCCTTTTCTTATACCACCTATCCTTCCACTTTTCCACATCACCCCATCTACGCAATAATGCCACCATTTCTTTAATTTGTCCTGTTCTACCAGAATTATTCAAATTCTCTATGTCCTTCTCTGTGAAATCCATCCTGTACGTTTTCTGTAAAGCCTTTACTTTATCAATGTCAATTCCTTGCTCATTTGCTATCGCTCTCAGTCTATCATGTGTATTTCTTGCCCTCCATGTTATGCTCTTGCACATGAACAATAATTCACCATCATGATGACTTTTCAGGATTTCTGTCGGAACTGTTCCTGTCACAAGCTCTTCTAATTCTATACGTAATTTAACCACATCAACAACTTGTGAATCTTTATCCTTTTTCTGAAGAACCTTCATCCAGTCATTTAGGTCATCAACTGTTATTTCCGCAGTTTTTCTCGCTGAAACTATTTTTTTCTGCGGTTCTAAAATTGGCATCCCTAATCTACTAGAATCACTAACATCCATGAATTCACTACCTGTGTCATGTCTTGTTTGTCTCAGGTCATTTCTCCCTGTTCTTTTACCTGAATCTCCTGAAGGACCAGCTGAATTATTTGCAACATATGGAACTACCAGCCCATTTTCACCTGCTCTCTGTCCGTCAAGTATAGGAATTACCGGACCTATAGTAACAGGCACTGTAACAGCTTCCATATTCATCGTTAACTCTCTAATTTTCTCAGTCAGTTCTGTTGTCGTCTTCGCTAATTGTCTGGCATTTCTGGCATTTTCCTCTCTGAAAGAACTATTATTTCTTGATTCTGGTGTCATTTTTTCTTTCTCAACTGTATCTCTTATCGGAGAAACAACTGGTGTACTTTCTTCCGATTCTGATCTATACGGAGGTGGTCTCTTGTACATCATATCATTCAAGACCTCATCCTCAAATTCTCCATATCTTCTCCTATCTGTCTCAGAAACCCTTTCTTCTGAAGGAGCCGAAGCTTCAACTGTTCTCATAGGATATAATCCATCTGACATGGTAGCATCTCGCCATCTTTTCATTCGATCCTGATGTGTCTCACGATCATGTCTCCTCCCAAACATATACCTGTACTGACCTCCAGTTCTCTGTCTTTCTCGATTTAATACTTCTTCTTCCCACTCCACTAAAGCCTCGAACTGTGTAGGTCTCGGCTTCGGGTCCAGATGTGCCATCTTTTCCCGTAAATTTCTCAACACGGCCAGATTAAATGAACCATATTCTGGAAATGCTAGAACACCATCTTCTTTAGTATAGCCAACCCAATTCTGCAACCATATACAGGTATGTAATCCATATTTCGCAACCATGAAAGATGCAGGTGTCTTCGCTGGAGGTAGCAACTCACCCTCTCTTGTCTTAACCTCTTTATCCTTGCTAAACCACTTCTTAACCTTTCCAAAGAAGGTTTTCTTCTTTTTCTCTTCTTGGTAATACATTTTAACGCTTACCAAACTCTCTACTCTTTCCGTATGGAGCGTCTACGTCACTAAACAGTTCTTCCAATCTCTGCGCGACTCACACTAACGCACCAATCTTAGCGCGAACCCTATTCTGAGTTACTATCCAATCAGTGCGCGAACCTTCTGACGTCAGCAGCCGCTGCAGTCTCTGTCTCCTGTCTCTGTCACTCGTCTACCCCTCCTTTACTAAAACTCTCAGTAGACTTCGTGTGTCAAAATTTCTACAAATCTATTAGTTACAACATAAAAACATCTCCATTGTCTGCTTCGCTAACCACAGAATAGTAAAAGAGTGTCTATTTCTCAAGAGTCAACAATTTTACATACATCTCATAACTGTTTCCTCTAGGACGTATCCAAAAGAGTCTTACAATCAATAAATGTATATGCATTCACGCACATTCATACGAGAAAAATATAGTACATACACACAGAATCCTGCTTCTCGAGAACAGCACAACCTGTCTCTGTACAGAATTATAACTCACATCAACTAAGCAGCTTACCTCTGCCCAGTTCTGCTAACAAGCTCAGAGAATACCTACTACTCCTCCCGCAATAAGCTTTAACGGCAATCCTTACGGATCCCTGGGACTTAAGACCAGAGTTTCACAGATAACCTTTACTATGATTCACACTCCTTATATACTAGAAATGTCTAATAGTAACATACAACAATGTCACTGATTCCGAACCCAGACAATGTGAACGCGCAACTTCTATTGTTACACGTAATTCCTTACAATCCCGTCTTTCCCGAGAGCAGCATATACACCTTCCTCTGCCCTACTACGGAACTGCTTCCAGCTTCCAAGTTCCAGAAGCACTACATATAACTCAACATTACGACTCCAACATTTAGTATTAGTACATATACCAAAAACATCAAAAATAGATCAATAATCAATAAGCTAATTTACAAGCAATCTTATCTTATCAGATCAAGACAACCATCTAAACCATCCTCTGCTACCAGAGTAATTGATACAGATCAGGGTATCAGAAATATGCCCACTACCACAGATAGAGTAATTTCACAGTTACACGCACATACATTCATCATACGCTAGGGCCCATTTCACTAACATACGCTCCAATACTCTACCAGCAGCAAACCTGTGGGAAGAAAACTCCTAAAGCACCCTGCATCTGTATCTAGGCGATAGGACCAGTTTAGTGGTTGCCTAACATAATATAAACAATCTATAAACAATAATCATAAAGTCTTCAATAAACGACAAGAAAAGAAACAACCAATATCATATTTAAAAGTTATATTGCTTTATCTAAAATTAGTCAGAGTAAATCAGAATAAATCATTTCTCATAGTTACCTATTCTAACTAGTGTCAGAACGGGTCAGGACCAGTCTCTCAAAAGTCTTTTCAGGATAAGGTCCTCAGCATCAGTCCTCAGCAACGCAAGTTCACGCAGCAAGGCGACGAAAGATAGTGTGGGAAGAGCCCTCCCTAAGCTAACATTTTATAATGCAAAATACAATGAAAACCCACATGAATTCAACAAGTAAAATTGTAGCACTGAGCGGAACGAAAAGGAAGGGATGTAACTTTGCAACATCTTAAAATCTCCGCTTAGGAAAAGTCATAATACGCAAGCCTCGGAACAGGAACCAAAGATTAGAAACTATTAAAGTTCATTTCCCTCGGCAAACCGGCTTTAGCACAGAGTTCTTTCTGAGGCTCTTTGTTTACCAAGGACAAATCATTTCTTTTGGAGATCCTCCAAACTTGCTGATGTCCTCCCGGAAATTTCCATATAAGGACTACGGTCAGTTGTCTGTAACCAAATTCCAGCAGGGGTCTCCCTTGTCACATCACAGATTTCGCCTGCACCAGAGCTCAGCCAGGCTTCAAATTATTCTCAGTTATTTTCATGAAGGCCTCCATAGGCCACAATAGACCATCTTTAATTAAAGAGACAAAATAAAGATTACTACATCATAATGATTAAACAGTGTTAACCCCACTAACACCCTTATGTGTATGCATTTATCTAGCTTTGCGACATATAGAGCATTAATTCAGACAGCGTTTTGTGCTCAAAATAAATAGCACACAGCAACATTTAAACATGAAAACTTGCACGTTATTGTGAATACATAAACAGCACACACATGCTAACCCTCGTGTAACCTTCTCTTGTGTTAGGACAAACAGGTTGATTAGTAAAACACACTTGCACAAGACTAATAATTAATTGTTAATTATTAATAATTAATAAAACGCATAGACATGCCAGAGCTTCAAAAGCCCCAGAATTTTCTAACAGAAAACTCTGCTCCAGCAGCTTTCTGAAAGATGTACCTGTTGTAGAGGTGGTGATTGAGGATGTACCAAACAAAATGTTATTTGACTCTGGTGCCAAAATCAGTCTGATTCCCAGAGAGGTTTTTGAAACTAAGGGAAAGATATTTTTGTTTAAGCCAGATATTTAACCCAAAGGATATGGAGGGTAACTCATTAAGCTTTTAAGATTTTAATGGTTGTAATTTTCCACTGGGAAATTCAATGTCTCAGTGAAAGTGGACTCTCTGATTAGCTGATTCCACCAAAGAGATTTGCAGGTATATCATGACCCTAATGAGTACCCGCCCGTCTAGTTAAGTGAAAAGAATGTGGTGGCTTAGACTGAGGAAGGGAAACCTGATTAAGAGGAGGAGTGCCCTGAAGCGTTAAAGGATGGGTTAGGATGCCCTAAAGGGTACGTGCACAAGTTTTAACTCAAAAGGGATCCTACACCACATGCTGGCTAGAGGCCATGTTTAAAGATTTAGAGAAGTTGAAGGCCCATGGGATAACTGAAGAGATCAAGGCTACAAATTTTTTAACTCTGGTTGTGATGGCACGAAAGGCTAACAGTGAAACCAGCTTGTGCATGGATTTGCATCTACTTAACAAGTGTGTGGTAGTGGATCACAATCTCCTGACCAACATTGCAGAGATGCTCTCCATGATTATTGGTAAAGAGTGTTTTTCAAAGTTGGACTTAGTCTTTTTAAATCATACACATTTTTGAAGATGCTTTTGCCTCATTTCAGCAGCAGCTGTTTTTCAAGGAGTAATGGAAAATATCCTTAGGATTGTAGATGATGTGAAAATCTGCCAAGATGCTGAACTCATTTTTAGAAAAAAAATTGTGAACAAAATCAAAGATTTTGAGAGGTGCTAAAGAAATTGGGAAAATGTGGTCTAACATTAAGAGCTAGAATGTGTTAGTTTAATCTCACACAACTAGAGTATGTGGGTCACAAGATCTTGCCTTGTTGAACTGAACCTAAAGCCAGTTTGGTCAAGGCCATCTGTGGAATGCCTAGTCTCAGTTCCATAGAAGAAGTAGTGACGTTTTGAGAGATGTTTGAAAACTGTTCCCAACTTTGCAGACAAGGCGCATACAATGAGGGACTTTCTCAAGAAGGTTATGTATTTCAGTGGAATGCTTTGGTTGAGGAGGAATTTAATGTGTTAAAGATTTGTCTTGACAGTGCCCAGTGTCTCCAGAGCTTTGAACCTGGTGGCTCCACAGTCATAATATCTGATGCCAGCTCGAAGGGATGGGGTGCAGTTCTTTTGCAGCATACTGGAGATGTTGAACACACCATTCTCCTCATTTCTAGGAGCCATCATCATCATCTTCTTTATTCAATTTTCATAAAAGAAACCATAGAAGCATATCATACAGAAATAAATTACACAATCTTGACAGTAAAACAGTAAACAATTAAGCATGAAGAATAGATTGTGAAACGTCGTTGCTAGGTGATCATTTTTTTCCTTAACCACATCACATAACTTACAAAAAGTAGAAATCGTACAACAAATTGCTAAGGAAGTCAATTGTTGTAAAATAAAACAATAGTGCGGGTAACATTGTTTGCAATGATATTCATGAAGAATTGGTAATATAAAACCTTTCTGAGGCAATGCATAGAAAGTGTCAAAAACATGATATGTAAAGCGCATTGATTAGAGAAGCTATCACAAGTGCATTTTATCAGTACCTCTGACCAGTCATTAATGGTGGGAAAAGTGACTAAGCGATAAAAAAGATCTCATTTGAAATGTGTTAACACAGAGCTATGCTGGTGATTCTGTACAGAAGTAAGGTACGGCTGCACACCATCCGTAACCAGGGTCAACTGATTTATGATAACACAAGATTTTGCCAATTCCAGGGATAACATTTGGTCTTCTAGAAAGGTCAGACATACTTTTTGTAGGTCAGTTCTGCTAAAAGTGTGAAGTACATCAGGATTTTCCAAATATTCAGCATGGCCCAGCTCCAAGCAAAATTGTTTGGCAAATTTGAGCTATGGGAATGCATGAGACTGAGTCAATTTAAGACAGTCATTAAGAAACATGCGATTGAAAACAGTCTATTTGCTGGTCCATATTTTATACCATTGTAAAATCGGCTGGATTCTAATCAGATAGGATAACAACAAAGCCCCTTGTTCAAAGTGACAAACAAATGTAGAACAACTCTTTGGGACAGACAAAAAGTTCCTAAAAAGGGTATTCTCCGCCATCTGGAGCTGATTGTGTTACTGTGGCCCTAAATATCCGCCTCCTATTAAGCTAGTGATACACATTTGATATTATATATGGGTAACATTTCTCGATCGGTTTATTGCCGAGCCTACTGGCAAATTTAAGCAACGCAGAGATGGATTTATTAAAATGCAGCTTCCCAATATTTACAGCCTGAGGGGCAGATTTACAAGCCCCTTGCGTCAGTTTTGCACCGTCGTTGCGTCACTTTTGTGACGCAGCGGCAGCGTAAAAGTTGCGGCCCATTTATAATGTGACGCATCTAGGGAGATGCATCACGTTGTGAAGCCCTGTGCCACATTAAACCTGCGTCAGGTTTAATGTATGCAGGGTGGGCGTTCCGTCGCAGGAAGCCCCGTAAAAGTGACGCAGTGAAATCTACAAGATTTCACTGAGTCACTTTTACGTCCATGCTGCGTCAAAACCCTGCGCCTGCTTGAAGCAGGCGTAAGAATTGACGCAGCATGTTAGGCATAGGGCAGCCCTGAGCATTGCTGGAGTTGCGTCGTGCTTGCGACACGACTCCAGCAATGCATGACTTTTCCGTCAACAGATTTGTCAGAATTTCTGACGCATCTGTCAATCCTTGCGCCATGGTGCGCCATATTGTAAATACGGCGCATCCACGGTGACGCAAGGATTTTGCATGTTGGTGCAGGGAAAGTGACACATCTCTACAGATGCGTCACTTTCTTGTAAATCTGCCCCTGAGTCCATTAGCATTGAATACAATACCCACATAGCAAAAAGTCCAGGTAAGACTTAATTTAATTTACAGATCATGAAATCACGACACTTCCTAATTAGCCTCCCACACTTCATTACAAAGGTTTTCCCAACGTTGACCATCAGACTAAGGTCAGACAAAACTAACGAAACCATTTAGTATCCGCGGCAGACCCAAGGGGCTTCGGGACAGGATCACGGCGCCATCAGCGTAAAGCAGACAGGGCATGGGTCTATGGACAATTTGGGGAAGATCCCTGCAGGTATTTGTCAGGGCAGAACCCGGTCTGTGACTATACAAAGTAAATAAAAGGGTGCAAGAGCACAGCCCTGGCTAACCCCTCTCTCGAGGTCAAAAGTACCAGTGCATTTGCCCCTAGAACAAAAGGGGGAGAGGAGTTGGCCTAACGGTTAGGGCGCTCGACCTCGGACCTGGGGGAACCGGGTTCCAGTCTCGGTAATGACGCTAAACCTCCTGTGATTCTGGGCAAATCACTAAGGGCCATATGTAGGTACCTAAATACCGGTCGGTAACGGCCGAAATTCGGTAAATATCCCGTTACCGACCGGTATTTAGGCCATTGAGATGTAGGAGGCATGATTTCAGGATTCGGTAATTTACCGAATCGGTAATGGATCGGTAAAATACCGATTCGGTAAAATACAGATTCGGTAAATTACCGAATCCTGAAATCATATGTAGGGAGCACTCAAAAGAGTGAATATTAGTATTAAGAATTCGGTATTTACCACCAAATACAGGTTGGTGATAAATAACGAATGCCTTGCAAAAAGCTATACTTTGCAGATTTAAAAGTGCCATGTGGCAGACATACATGCCCTTAGGGCATGTATGTGTGCCACATGTGCACACATGCACGAATCAGGGGTGCAACAGGGTGTCAATGTGACACCCTGCCACCCATGAAAATGCCTCCCCTATTACTGATTTGGTATTTACCGAATCGGTAATAGTAAATGGCTTCCCATTCAGTCCTATGGGCCTCCAGGCCCATAGGAATGAATGGGAAGGGATGCATTATTACCGATTCGGTAAATACCGATTCATAAATACCGATATTTACCGAATCGGTAATAATTACCGATTATTTACCTACATACTATTTACCAATTCATAAATACCGAATCGGTAAAATTCGGTATTTATGAATCGGTAAATAGTATGTTACCTACATATGGCCCTTAATCTCCCCGTGCCTAACAAAAAATGAATGTGTGTCCTCATGTAACGTAACTGGTGCTATGTAAAGCGCTCTGATGCCTGATTGGATTCGGGTCAAGTTTTCGGTATATAAAACTCTGCAACAAAAAAAAAAAAAGCGTACCCTAGCCTTGCCCCCTGAGTATATTCCTGTGAGGCTGCCTATTAAGGGCGGGTCCACTCCAAGGTCGAATAAAATGACGCACCATTTGCTTTGAAGGACACAGTCGAATGCACTTGACATGTCAATGAAGGCAAAAAATTGCTGCCAATAAGTAGGTTGAGATTTATCCCCTGCTCGACAGTCCCCAGGTCCCTACGGAAACCAAACTGTAGGTAGGAAAGAGTGTCATTGGCCACGGCCCACTCTTCCAGTCGGTCCAGCAGTATTCTCCCTGTGACTTTCACCAGGGAGTCCAGAAGTGAAATAGTGCGGTAGCAACCGGGATTTGAGCGATCCCCTTTCTTATAAATTGGTATTATGACAGCCTCCGACCAGATGTGCAATATACCAGAGTGACTTGAAACCTGAGGAAATCTTGGGTCCTACGCTAACTGGATGGGACCACCAATAACTATATGAACAGGAGTCTCCAGCAGCTACAATTAGAGCTTATTCAAAATCGAGCCAGTGGAATCAATCAATCAATCAATCAATATTCTTTATTCGGGTATAAAAATATCCATAAAAGAGCATTACATAAACAGTCGAAAATCCATGATGAATTAAAATTGATATACACATCATCACAAACGATAAAATATACCCAATTGCTACAAAAAGCAATAGAAAATACAAAATATTAACAGATTAAAACGGGACAATATGTGCTGACCCGGGCAGAACAAGCAGCATAAAATTTCACCATTAAGCACTCATGAGCAAAGCTCTAAAACTGTTGGCGGAGAGAAAAAAAAAACATTCGTCATACGCTTTGCTAAAAAGAGAAACTGCGGGTCTAGACTATGTAGTGTCCTTAAATACTTCTGTGCCCCGATGGAGCCAAGGGGCTAGTCCTCTCCTCTGGTGTTCCTTAATTTTACCGCCAGTCTTAAAGAAAGTACAGTACTAAACAGTATAAAAGGATCGGGGGAGAGTTTCAAAAATAAGAGTGCCACATTTGCCTGGTTAATTTTGGAGCGTCTTAAAATGATTTTTAAAAACAAAGACCTAGGGCGGACATAAAAAGGACAAAATAGGACAAAATGAAGAGTGTCTTGCGGAGATCTCAGATCGCAGCCGCAACGTCCCTTTATGTTAATATCTGTTACAAACCCAGCCGGGACAGATAAAATATGGTGCAGAAGATTTAGCCTGAATCTAGTCATTAAAAATCTGTCATGTCTATTATATATGTTAGAAAGATAAAATTCCATTCCCGGGAGTGATTTTGCTAACAGGTGGGCTCTTACTGTGACTTTCCGCCCTTCTCTGTCCTCTCTTACCCGGGCTATGCACCGCGAGAATTCAGACTCTATGACACCCTTGTCTCTGGGGGATAGTGTGGAAGGTTCATCGTAGAAGTTAGCGTAACCCAACCGGCTCAGGGTGTCCCTTACATATTTAAGCCAGGGTATCCGGTGACCTTTATCCCCCGCAATGCAGTCCTCAAGTATGTGTCTGCTTAAACTTGCCTTTGGATTCGTCCATATTTTTATCCAAGAAATGATAGGTTTAAGACTTAACCTCTCACTGGTATAGGTGATACCAAGCTCCTCATGAACTATATAGGAAGGCGTGCTTTGGGGCACTTGCAGAAGCCTTCTTAGGAACTTATTTTCCTCTGTTTGAATTTTTGATGTATCTATAAAGCCCCAAACCTCACTCCCATACATGGTCTTGGCACAACAAACCGAACTGTATAAATGCACAATTTCATTTGGTGACCAACGACCTAGTCTTGTGGCATAGTTCATGATTGAGCCCACCGAGCTGATTTGTTGACTACATTTGTCCATGACCAGTGGTTTAAAATTGAGATACTTATCAAATAAAATCCCTAGATAGTTAAAAACTTTTACTTTTTCTAATTTATGTGCCCCAATTGTGAAAATAAATTTCTTAGTAGGGCTTTTACGTGCTTCCATGACATATGATTTGGAGAGGTTAGGTAATAGGTCTAAGTCCGCCATAAAACGAACAAATACATTAATAAGAGCCTGTAGACCCCTTCCTGTGCGCGCCAGGATGACCGCGTCGTCAGCATATAGGAGAACAGTTATACTTCTCCTCCCAATGCATGGGAAGTCTACCCCCAAGGCTCCGAGCACCTTATCTAAGCCGTTTATATATAGCGTGAATAGAAAGGGCGCCAGGATGCATCCTTGCCTCACCAACCCCCCCTCCCCCCCCCGAGCACGGGAAGTCTTCAGATAAATCCCCCTCGTCACTAAACCTAACCTGTGCCGTTGTATTCTGGTGAAGCATTCTTAAAATATATATCAACCCTGGGTCAACGCCCATAAGCCCTAGAATTTCCCACAATTTCCTTCTGTTTACTTGGTCAAATGCTGCTGAGAGGTCCATAAATGCCAAGTACACCGTGCCCTCCCGAGCCTGGGTATACTTGGCCACCAAATGGTAGAGGTTAAGGCACTGATCTGTTGTAGAACGACCATTATGAAACCCATACTGTATGTCTGTAATAATGTCATTTTCGTCTGCCCAGACCATTAGGCGGTTTAGGATGACCCTACCCAAGACTTTCGCCGTTACATCAATAAGTGATATCGGACGATAGCACTGCGGGTCATTCCTGTTTCCCTTTTTGAACACGGGTATGATAGCGGCCGTGGACCATGACCTGGGCATACCTATTTATTTATTTATTTATTTATTTATTTATTTATTTATTTAAGCCATTTAAAGAGCGCGCAAATACCCGTGGGTGTCTCGGCGCTACGGACAGTATGGAGACGGTGTTATTGAGGTGCTCATTGATTGAAAAGCCACGTTTTTATGAGTTTCCTAAAAGTAGCTAATGTAGGGCATGTTCTTAGGTGTTGGGGAAGAGAATTCCATAGCTTGGTAGTGGCAGTGGTGAACATCTTGTCACCCCATGATGCCTTATATGTGCGGGGGACCTTTAGCAAGTTAGCAGTTGAAGAGCATAAGGTTCGATGAGGTACATGGGCAAGAAATGCTTTTTTCAAAAAATCTGGTCCTGAGTTGTGAATGGCCTTAAAGGCAATGCAGAGGGCCTTAAACTTGATGCGGCTTGATATTGGTAGCCAGTGCAGATTGCGAACCACCGGGGAGATTGAGTTGTGCTTAGGAGTGCCTGTTATCAGTCTGGCGGCGGCGTTCTGCACCATCTGCAATCTCTTGATGATCTTTTTTTGGGCATTCATAAACAGGCCATTACAGTAGTCAATTTTTGAAAATACTAGCATGCTAACCAGTGTTTTTCCTGCACTTGGGGGAAGGAACGGAAGTAGTTTTTTAATCATTCTAAGAGTGAACAAGGATGAGGAGACAATGGTGTTAGTATGGGCTAAGAAGGATAGCTTGTCATCAAATATGACCCCTAGGTTTCTAGCCTTGGGTACAGGAATAGGTGGAGGTCCCAAACTGGTCGGCCACCATGTAGGTGACCAAGCTGGATGTAGTTTGCCAAATATCACTACCTCCGTTTTATCGGAGTTCAGCTTTAGGCAATTCTCATCCATCCAGGAACTGATGGCAAGCATGCCCGTTTGGAAATTGGCTGCGATTGCTTCTCCGTCGTTGTTAATTGTCATCGGCGTAGGTTGTCAGCCTAATTCCATGGGTTTTAATTACCTTGGCCAGGTCCGACACATAGATATTAAATAGTGTCGGACTCAAGGATGATCCTTGTGGCACTCCGCACGGGAGGGTAAATGGAGGAGATTTAAATTCGCCGAGACTCACCAGCTGAGAGCGGTTAGATAGGAAGGAGGCCAAAAGTTCCTTTGCTTTAGAATTGACACCTAAGTTTGAGACACGGTCGATCAAGGTGGCATGGTCGACCGTGTCAAAAGCCGCTGATAAATCCAGCAATATCAGAATTGCTGATCCACCATGATCCCTAGCGGCTCTAATTTCATCTGCTGCCTTAATCAGGGCAGTTTCCGTCCCACGGCCCCTTCTAAAGCCAAATTGTGTCTTATCTAGAAGATTGTAGTCGACCAGTTGTGTATTCATTACTTTTTCAAAAACTTTGGCTGGGAAAGGGAGGTTTGTGATAGGTCGGTAGTTTTTAGTATCTAGTATCTAGTGGGTCTAGATGCTGCTTCTTCAGCAGCGGTTTGATGGTTGGCCTTTTCCAGAGTGTGGGGTAGATGCCTGTGTTGAACATGGCATTGCAAATGTCTGTGAGGTTAGATGCTAGAAGATCAGGGATGAGTTTTAAAACCGAGGGTGGGCACGGATCTGTTGGAGAACCTGATTTTATTGTTTGGATGTGACCTTTTATTAATTCAGTTGAGACTTGATGAAAATGCGAAAAAGAAGGGGAGTTATTGTTATTTCCAGGAAAGAATAAGTGATTGTCTTTTACTTGCGTGGTGAAGTTGTCGTATATTTTGCTGACTTTATCTTGAAATGCACTGGCTAAGGCATCGCATAGATCTTGGGTAGGAGCAGGCAAGGGATTTACTGTAGATCCAGATAGTTTAAGAACTACTTGAAAGAGATTTTTATTGGAATCTTGGGCTCCTTCTATCTGATTGGTATAATATTTACTTTTCTCAGTGATTAGGAGCTGTTTATATTGATGTATTGCCTCTTTATAGCATGTTTTATCAATGCTGTTATAATCCTTGCGCCAGTGTCTCTCAAGATTCCTGCAGCGTTGCCTCTCCAGTCTAAGGGTCTCGGAGAACCAAGGTGCTGAAGGAGAGGTTCTGTTTTTTGACAGATTTTTGAGGGGTGCCAGTACTTTAACTGCATTGATTACCAGTTGGAGTATTTAGAAGAAGCCAATGTAGGATTGGCTGTGGGCTCGTAGTTGGATGCTGATAGTTGAGCATTAAGGAGCTGCTGATTTATTTGGCTCCAGGCTCTAAATTGTTTAGGCATGCTAGGGATAGATGAAGGGGCGTTTTTTTTGCCTGGATGCTAAATAACACTGCCCAGTGATCCGTCCAGATCAGGGGTAATGTTTTAGTAATGGATAGGTTAGTGTTGCTAGTAAAGAGCCCGTCTAACGTGTGACCGGCTCTATGTGTAGGACCGGTAATCAATTGTCGAAGGGAGATCGCCTCTAGCTCAGTGAGTAGGGTAGTTGTGTCTTTATCATCAAGATTTTCCAAGTGAAAATTAAAATCACCTAAAATGGTGAAGTCATTTTCCCCTACTACGGGTTCCAACAGGCTGTCTAGAGAGGTAAGAAATCCTGATCGTGAGCCTGGGGGCGGTATAGGAGGGTTCCTCTGAAAGTATAGGAATTATTACATTTTATGGAGAAGGTTAGTGCTTCACAGGTCGTACTGGGGAGAGTCTCAATTCTTACCGAGTATCTGTCTCGGTATATAATCGCCAGACCCCCCCCTGATTTATTATTTCTGTCCTGTCTTAGTACGCTAAAACCGTCTGGGGAGGCGGCGCAAAAATCTGGGCCAGATGAAGGGTCTCCCCATGTTTCAGATATGAAAAGGATGTCTAGTTTGTGATTGACTATAAAGTCTGCCATTTCATATCTGTGTTTGGGAAGTGAGCGCGAGTTTATCAATGCCGCGTGTATATAATCCTGTTTGAAATGAGTTTGTCGAACCGGGGCATGTTCTGAGGTCGTGTGGCTGTTATTGGTGTTCAGCATGAAAGGACATGCGGGACAGCAGAATGGTATGTTGGATTCCAACGAGCAGGAGTGGAGATGAGGGCAGATGGGAGTGTTAGTGGGGTGGCCAATATTTTTAAGCTGGGCACTGGAGTAAGCTAACGGAATTTTAGCAGTGGTTGGGTTGTTTAGGCCAGGGCTCCTGGCCTTCGGCACCGACGAGGTGTGGACGGGCGCAGACGTGCTTGCCTTGTGCGCGCCTTCGGCGCGCCCGCGGCGCGCCCGCTGCGCGCGTCCGCTGCGCGTCTGCGCCATGCTGAGTTTAAATACCGAAATCACCCCGAACGCTAGAGCGCCACCCGAACAAGATGTCCGCCCGCGAATGTCCCACCAGGAAGTGGTGGGTGAGTGGTTACTTTTCCCTCTGCTCAACACTGCTCCCTCCACTCAATCAGCACGATGTTTGCTGCGGTGGACCGGGGAGTTAAGTGAGCATACAACAATATCTGGTGCAGAAGTGCAGAGTTTCAATTTCAATTTAAAACAAATGTGCAGTTTTTAAAAACAATGAGGCATTAAACGCTAGCGCAGCTTAAGGAAGCAACTAACTTCTGTCCCCATGTCCGCTGCGCGTCGGCGCCATGCTGAGTTTAAATACCGAAATCACCCCAAACGCTAGAGCGCCACCCGAACAAGATGTCCGCCCGCGAGTGTCCCACCAGGAAGTGGTGGGTGAGTGGTTACTTTTCCCTCTGCTCAACACTGCACCTACTTCTGTGACTGTATTAAAAACTCTGGTAAGTATAGGAGCCCATAGGTCTACCTGATTTTTAAATAGGTCTCGTGGGATCCCGTCTGGGCCTGGAGCCTTTTTTATTGCCAGGCCATCTATTCCTAGCTTAGTCTCAGCTACCGTGAAACACATCCATGAGCTAGCTGGGAATCCTGTGACTGGAATTAATTGATCCTCCGAGCCGCCATGGTTGTATAAGCTTTTAAAATGGGACACCCAGGCTTCCGGCATGATATGACACGCCACTTTTGGTTTATTTGTTGTCTGAAAGCAGGGATCATTAATTACCCTTCAAAAACTGTTCATATCCCTGCACTCGGCAGCCTCTCTCAGTGTCTCCCATGCCTGAATTTGTAGGGAAGTTTTTCTCTGTTTAATGGCCCTTTTATAACGAGTCCTACAGGCAACGACCATACCCCTATCCTTAGGGACCGATTTAAGTGCCAACTTCAGGTCCCTATGAGCCCTTTAGCATTCTCGATCAAACCATCTGGGATGTGGGTCGACCTGCGTCTTCTTTTTGCCCCTCAAAAGACTGTCTATATGCTGGGCGGTGCCCTCAAAGGCTCTAATCAGATCTCTCCCCTCCACTGTTGGGTCTAGGTACCTCCATGGCTCTATGAAATGCATCCCCATCAATGTTACTCCATCTGATTCTCCTGCCCTGATCCGTGGCTTTAAATAGGCCCAAAATGGTCCTTTTACCCGACTTAGCAGTTAAGTTATCATCCCTCATAGACAATACCAGGGGGTTATGATCACTGAAGGCACTAACCATTATATTTGATATTTTGATATTTGATATTTGATATTTGTGGGGTATTTATAGAGCGCGACGTTCGCTCCGAAGGGAGCATCTTGGCGCTAGTGAATGAGAGAAAAGCTGGTCCAGGAGGGGTTTAGATAGGAGGAAGTTAGATGGAAGCCTTAGAGTGTTCATCCGGGAGTTTGAAAATCCATGTTTTCAGGAGCTTTCTGAAGGGTTTTTCCTGGGTTTGATGTCTGAGGGTTTTGGGTAGTTTGTTCCAAGCTTTGGTAGCAAGGAAGCTGAGGGTTTTTGCGCCTTTCGTTTTCAGGTTGTATTTAGGAAGAATGATAAGATTGTCATTGCTTGAACGAAGGTGACGGCTGGGCAAATAGTGGGGAAAACGTCTTGTGAGGTATTTGGGGCCTGTTTTATTGTATGCACGAAAAGCCAAGATCAGGATTTTGAAAAGAATCCTTTTGTGGAGGGGGAGCCAATGAAGCGAACGGAGAGCTGCAGAAATAGAGGACCTGCGGGGGAGACCTAGGACTAGACGGGCGGCTGTGTGAAGTACGCTCTGCAGTTTAAGGATGGTGCTCTTCTTAGCTCCAGCGAGCAAGCCATTGCAGTAATCCAGTCGCGAGATTATGAGTGCGACTGTCACCGTCTTTCTGGCATCGATGGGGAGAAGAGCGAAAAATTTCCTCAGGGATCTAATAGTTCCAAAGCATTTGCCAGCGACGGTTCTGGCATGCTGATCGAAGGAAAGTTCGGAGTCAAAGATTACACCGAGATTCCTAGCTGACGACACTGTCTGGGGGGGAGCAGCAGAGTCGTCAGGCCACCAAAGTGCTGGACAGAAGGTATTATTGGTGCCGATCGGGAGGATCTCCGTTTTACTTGAATTACATTTCAAGTGGTTATTTGTCATCCAGGAGAATACTTCGGTCAAGCAGAGTTTCAGGTTGAGTTCAGCTTTGGTAGATAGCTTGTCCAGGGGTACAATGAGTTGTGTATCATCGGCATACGAGGTGACAGGTATGCCGAATGATTCTATCAGATTAAGGAGAGGAATGAGATATATATTAAAGAGGAGAGGGCTTAGGATAGATCCCTGTGGGACACCTGAAAGGACGAGTTTGTCTTTGGAGTGGAAAGGACCAAGAGTGATGGATTGGGAACGGTCGGACAGGAAAGACGTAATCCAGGAAAGGGCGGAGTCGGAGATACCAATGTCCCTGAGTCTACCGATGAGGATGGTGTGGGAGACGGTGTCAAACGCCGCAGTGAGGTCGAGTAGGATTAGAATGGAATTTTTTCTCTGGTCTTGTAGAGTTTTTATGGTGTCCGAGAGTTCGATGAGGGCAGTTTCTGTCGAGTGTTTCGAGCGGAAACCTGATTGTTGAGGGTGAAGAAGGTTGTGATCATCCAGATAGCGTTTTAGCTCGCAGTGTACCAGGTGTTCCGTAATTTTTCCCAAAGCCGGGAGCAACGAAATAGGGCGGAGATTGGTAAGTTCCGTCGGGGGTTTGTTGGCCTTCTTCATAAGGGGCTTAACAATGCCCTTTTTCCAGTGGCTGGGTACAGTCCCTGACCTGAGCGAGGCGTTGATCAAGTGGTTAATGATAGGGTTAACCTCATCAATTAATTGGTGAAGAATCTTGGGGGGGCAGGGGTCTGAGGGGGCGCCAGATCTGCAGGCCAGGATCGCTTTTTTCGACTGTTCCAGAGTGATAGATGGAAAGCAACTGAGCGTGCAGTCTGGGGGGGCCAATGAAGGGGGCGCTGTAGAGATGGTGGGGGGAGGGAAAGTGCTTTGGATAGAGGTAATTTTTTCCTCGAAATAGTCAGAGATTTGATCACAGAGCTTCTGGGAAGGGGGGATTTCAGGCTGGAGTGCTTTAGGATGCGTAAATGATTTGACAATCGTGAACAGGGCCTTCTGTTTTTGGCCTGCATTGTTTATAGCATTGACGTAATAGCTTTTTTTAGCAAGTTTGATTTTTGAAAGGTAGTTTTTCCTAATCGCGATGTAGGAGGTGCGGTTAGTGACTTCATAGGTCGTCCGCCATTTTCTTTCTGCCTTTTTGCATAGCAGATGCGCATTTGTAAGATCTGGAGTGAACCAGGGGGCATTGATTTTGGTTTTGCCTCGGGAGGTGCGGGGGCGCGAGGGCGGGATTCTGGATTTGATTTCTTGGGTGATCCAGTTGTGAAAAAGATCAACGTCAGTCTCGACGTTGCCGGAAAGGATGGGGGCTTGAGTTTGCATTGTAGGATTGAGGGTGATGTTGTCCTGGATCTTTTTCCAATTAATGTAATTGTCGAGGTTTGAAACAGTTTTGTTGCGCCTGGATAAGTTTTCTCTTGGAATGTGAAATGGGATCAGGAAGTGGTCAGACCAGATCTGAGGTAAGGGGGGTAGGGTGATCAGAAGGGGGGAATTTGTGCAGACACCATCGAGGGTATGACCAAGGGAATGGGTGGGTGAGGAAACGAGTTGCCTAAAGTTGAACATCTCGAGAGTTTGTGTGAAGTTAATGGTATGAGTGTCTGTTTTCGATTCTAAATGGAGGTTAAAGTCGCCGAGGAGGGTGAAGAAAGGGTATCTAAGTGAGAGTAGACCTAAAGAGTCGTACAGTGAGTCAAGAAACTCAGATGCGTTCCCAGGTGGGCGATAAATAAGTCCACCTGAGAATGAGGTGTGCTCACTCAGTTTAATAGAGAAACCTAGTCCTTCGGTCTTTTTTAGAGGCTCTAGGCTGAAAGTGTGACAAGGAAAGGAGTCTTTAATGATGATTGCCACACCTCCGCCTCGGCCCTTGGCTCTGTCAGCCCTGAAAAGGGAGTAGCCCGGGGGGAGAGCAACAGCAATATCAGGGTTGCTGTCTGTTGTTAGCCATGTCTCGGTAATCATGAGGCAATCGAAGTCGGACTCCAAGA
This sequence comes from Triturus cristatus, assembly GCF_964204655.1. Classification (NCBI taxonomy): domain Eukaryota; kingdom Metazoa; phylum Chordata; class Amphibia; order Caudata; family Salamandridae; genus Triturus; species Triturus cristatus. Next base: position 132,427,152 of record NC_140590.1, on the reverse strand, counting down.
TCAGATCGTGTAAATCTTGGTTGTGCCTGCACATAGAGCGTGCGTTGATAAGACCACCTTTAAAAAGAGGTAAAGGGGCCAGTGGAGTATAGGCCGCAGGGGCAGCAGAGTAGAGTTCAGTGGACCATTGGCAGAATTTGCAACTGACTGGGCCTAATATAGACGTTGGGTCAAATGTAGCAGGACAGTGCTTGGGGACTTGTAGCTGGCGGAGGTCGTTGGGGTGATAGGAGATGCGAGAGGTATGTTGGGCAGAGTGTCCTGCGCCTGTCGCGGTCTTGTCGCGGACGGGCGCAGACGGGCTTGCCTTAGGCGCGCCTTCGGCGCGCAAACGGCGCTCCCGCTGCGCTCGTCCGCTGCGCGTCCTCTGCACACACATTTATGTTGGAAGGCGGGGGCGTGGCCTGCAGAGGGGGCAGAGCCTGCGCGCACGCCGGAGGCTATGGCGGCTGCAGGTAAATTAGCAAAAAGGGCGCGATGCAGCCCAAGTGAACAGCTGAGCGCTACGTTGTGCTTAGGTTACAAGCATACTTAAAGTGACATCCGACGAAAAGTACAATTTTGGTTAAAAATACAATTTTGATTAAAAGTTCAGCAGAGTACCACCAGTGCCCGGCTTCCGCCTCAGGCCTGGGACCAGTTTATCACGTTGCCGCTGTAATCAGCGGTTTAAGTAGACGGGGATAAGGGGGCGTGGCCTGCAAAGGGGGCAGAGCCTGCGCGCACGCCGGAGGCTATGGCGGCTGCAGGTAAATTAGCAAGAAGGGCGCGATGCAGCCCAAGTGAACAGCTGAGCGCTACGTTGTGCTTAGGTTACAAGCATACTTAAAGTGACATCCGACGAAAAGTACAATTTTGGTTAAAAATACAATTTTGATTAAAAGTTCAGCAGAGTACCACCAGTGCCCGGCTTCCGCCTCAGGCCTGGGACCAGTTTATCACGTTGCCGCTGTAATCAGCGGTTTAAGTAGACGGGGATAAGGGGGCGTGGCCTGCAAAGGGGGCGGAGCCTGCGCGCACGCCGGAGGCTATGGCGGCTGCAGGTAAATTAGCAAGAAGGGCGCGATGCAGCCCAAGTGAACTTATAACCCTACATTTAAGCGTGTTTGTTACAAAAATAAAATCAATAATTGAGTCTCTTCCCCTGCCCTTAAAGGAAGGGTTGATTATATTAGAAATCCCACTATAAATCAGATCCATCGTATGAGTTAGGTTATGAGTGCCCAGAATCTTACTTAATTCCCTGCCCTCTCTGGAGTGCTCTAGTTGCCAATCCTTAGTAGAAGGGCATGAATCCCATTTTCCCCTTCCCCATTTCAAGTAGGGGCACTGATGACAGTTAAAATCCCCCATTAGAACCAACTGGGTACTTATTTCCCCTGCGTCTTGTAATCGAGCCAATCTCTCCTCAAGCTCGGCCAATCTCAACATGGATTGTCCCGCATTGTAGAAATTGATAAAAAATGAGTATTAAACCCTTCTTGCAATATCTAATGCCCTGGAGACAGTCCGAACCCCACCCCAGATCCTCCCAGGTCCCTTGAATTGTCAGGGCCACGTAGATTACTAGGCCTCCCTTGGCACGGCCCATATTGGTTTTGCAGGCCGGGACGAAAAACATTTCGTAGCCCTCTAAATGTGGAGCACTAATGTAGGTTTCCCAGGTTTCCTGAAGACAAATGATGTGATGTTGTCTGATGAAGTCTAGCCATTCCTTATTTTGACTTTTGGTTGCGATCCCTGCAATATTCCAGGAGACCACTCTGATCTCCTTGGAAGCTAGTTCGGACCCACTTTTTCCTCCACTAACCTTCCCTAGAGGGGAAAATGTTTCTGATCTTCTTGCTACTGTGGACATACCTTTCCCACCCCTCTCGTACCGCACTGACGTGCAGGGGACAATACTGAGATCGAATTCCCCTAGCGGACTTATGTCGTCAGGTTTAGGATGCCTCTCCTGTTCGCTCTCATTCTCCCCTCTCCCTGCCCTATCCAGTCAGTCCAATTCATCCAAAGCGGATGGGCTGGCGAGTAGGGCAAATCTATTTGTTACTAGGCCAGGCCTGTCCTCCCAGCCTTTTTCAGTTGCCCGGCGCCACTGGGTAACCAGGCCTTTCTTGTTAGCTTTGTCCCTATAAAAAAAGTACAGGGGCAGCATTCTTATGCAAGACCCACTTGCCATATCCCCATGACGGATATCAAGCAGGTCTCTTACCAACTCTGGATGCCTAAGATTTACAATAACACAGTCACCAGCAAATTTTCTCTTGCTGTCGCCAATCCAAGCCACCCTCCTGGCCATAAGGATGTGTCTATGCTGAAAACTCCTTACTTTCGTGTTGTTGTATATCCAATGTGAGGCCTTATTGATCAGGGTTCTAGTTGATTCTTCCCTGTCGTGACTAAGTGCAGGAACACCTACTAGCACTACCATGTAAGGACAGGATGCAGGTGGTAAATCCAATGTCTGAAGGCCCGGTGTGCTCTGAGCACAATCATTGCTGTTACTGGTACAAGCCTTCACAGACTCCTTATTTCCTACACGGTGAACCGGGAGATTAGGGGGGGGCCAACATTGTACTGGGGCCCTTGTAACACAAACTCCTATTGCAACCCCTTAATCCCTCCGAGGCTATCCCTGTTGTGTCCATAGGCCTGAGGTCTTTAGTAGTTTCAACCTCTGATCCATTTTTGGCACCTACTGTCCCCTCCTCCATCCCTTGTCGAGTGTTCACAGGTAACTGCCCCCTGTCTTGATCTAACAGCCTACTTATTCTCCCTTCCAATCTATTAATTTCTTCCATTACCGGCCCCAGATATTGGAGTAGGAGCTGTTCCATTTTTATCTCTAGCGCCTTGATAATTCCCTGGGGCCAGTCCTCCCCACTCCCTTTTTGGCAGTTTTGACACACTATGCTCTCGGCTTTCTTCCTTACTGCTTTATTAGGTTTAGTAAGCCCTTTGCGGTTAGGTTTAGTGGCAGGACTTATTATATGCGGCCCGCTAGTAGCTGGAAGCCCCCTATCCCTGGCGCAATTGATTTCAGGTGGAACGGCTGAGGGGGAAGTAGCTAACGCCAATAAGGACCTTTTAGAGCGTGTAACTACTTCCCTGGCCATACTCCGTAAGGGGTCTAATTCAGTCTCTATTGATTGGGCACTAGACCCCACACCCAGACCACCCATTTTCACTGTTCCATGCATAAAGACCTCTGGACCTTCATCTCTACTTGAGACTTGCTCTTCTGAATTTAGACTGGTATTAACCAGCCCAAATGGGTTAACTGTCTCAAGGTCCCCATGAGGTATTGTGTTAACAGGTGCTTGTGTGTCAGTAGGGCTGGGCTGGATAGTGTGTATTAAATTGCCTTGGGCTAGTAGAGTTTCTCCTCGAGGCGTGGGGCATGACGCTATTTTGCCCAAAGATGAGCGTTTTCGTGCTATGAGGGAGTCTAGTGACAATCTCTCCTCAGTCAACTGTATCTCTTGCGTGAGCAAGGACTCCGCTCTTGTAATAAAAGCGTCCAGGGTAACCTTTACCCCTCCCCCCACCCTGGGTTGGGTATTTTTAGATTTGACCATAGTCGATCCACAATACAGAGAGCTGCACAACAATAGCTACCCCTGCTATCGGCCCCGCAAACTGTGAGGGCTTAGTGGCTTGGAAGTTATAATCCCAGTCAGCAGGAACTAGATGTAGGGGAACACTCACAATTAGGTTAACAGCAAGGAATATACTTTAAGTATTAATCTTCCCTATTATTTCAGCTTTTCTTTTGCAGGGGCTACAAGACAGTCTGTAAGTAACCCAAAGTCTAGCCAGAACAGCCTGGGGTCACCAATAGGCCCTGGGACCTGACCACAATTCAAGAGAAGTGGCCCTGCCCGGCCTCCTTTGGCCCCTGACAGCCACAGACGGTCCCGCCCTTGTCCCGGGCTTCTCCTGCGTGCTCCGCGGGACTCGACCCCGCTCAGACCTTTATGCGCCTCCTGGCGCCCGTTAGCGGCGTCGGCGGCGTCCGCGTTGATAGCGGGGCTGCTGGGGGATAAAGTCCTGATCTCACTGTGCAGCGGAGCAAAGCCCGGCCAAAAGGAGGGTCACACAGGGAGGGACAGCGGAGCAAAGCCCGGCCAGAAAGAAAGTCACACAGGGGGGACAGCGGAGCAAAGCCCGACCAAAGAAAGTTATTTCAAAAAGGTTCCAAAAGGGCCTCGGCCCCACCCAGACCTTTATGCGCCTCCTGGCGCCCGTTAGCGGCGTCGGCGGCGTCCTCGTTGATAGCGGGGCTGCTGGGGGATGAAGTCCTGTTCTCCCCGTGCAGCGGAGCAAAGCCCGGCCAAAAGGAGGGTCTCACAGGGAGGGACAGCGGAGCAAAGCCCGGCCAGAAAGAAAGTCACACAGGGGGGGCAGCGGAGCAAAACCCGGCCAAAGAAAGTTATTTCAAAAAGGTTCAATTCATAGGCTTGTGTGATTTATTTCACAATTGAAATTGATTACCCTTTTTTTTGCTTCTTCAACTGTACATAAATTGCTGATGTATTATACACATCTGTAAATAATTGTTTATATTTGGTATTTGTTCATGTAATTTATATGTTGAAAAATGTCACCAGTTTGTGTTGCCCTTACTGTTTGACATGATTTGAATGTTAATGAATTTATGGAATATTTAAAACAATTGTGAAATAAATCACACAAGCCTATGAATTGATTCCACTGGCTCGGTTTGGAATAAGCTCTAACTGTAGCTACTGGAGACTCCTGTTCATATAATATATATTCCAGAGTGACAGCAGGCCCCTAACACATTAGTTAAAATTGAGCCCCACAAAGGGATGTAGGTCTTGAAGAGGTCAATGGGAATGCCGTCCAGCCAGCACTATGTTAATTTTGTCCAGGGTAAAACATATATTGCTAGTGTCTGAAACCCGGGGTATGGATGACATGTCTGAGTATGGATATGCATACAGTGTGCAGGACCAACTATGGCCAGACACCAAATACATGGTGGTGCAAGCAAGCTGAAAAACAGCACTGTGTGAATAATGGTTATATTTCACGCACGATTAACGAGACTCTTGCTTGTTATCACACTCTACAGTACAACAAGAGCAAGTTACGTAGGGATACCCTCCTGGTGGGAACAACTGGTTCCTAGGGATACGATATCCTGGTATCGAGGGCGAAAAAACGGTTGGGATCAGAAAGGTCCGGAAGAATGCCAGTGCGACCCAACACTGCGGGCACCACGAACATGGCAGAAACAAGTTGACAATCTGGCAGTAAGGAGGAGTGTAGGAATTCTTAATTTTTTCCTGTCACCACCATCCTTCATGTTTTTAGCTCTGTCCGGTGGGTCCAGGAATAAATGTAGTAGTGACACCTTCGAGCTAGCTTTAACGTTCACTGCACTTTTCTTTCGGTGATCCCATTATAATTTGGCAAGAAATATTTGTATATTTTACATGTTTGTATTGTCATCCCCTTCCTTTTGCTCCACACCAGGCGTTGGTCTGCGCGGGGGTGTGCTGAAGCATGCCCAATGATGAAGCATGTCACAACCTTATGAGTGAGGGCAGTATTTTCACACTGAGCACGTGCCACCACCGAGATCATTACTCTCTACTCCTCTTTGTGTGTAGTTGTCTGTGGTCAGGGGGGCCAGAGTAGAGCAGTCAGCCTCTCTCCCCTTCTTTATGTGTGAGAAAAAGTAATACCTGTGTATACCATTTTATCTAATGGATTGTCAGTGCTCTAGCAGTTTCAAAATCCATCTGATGTTCATTTCATTTATTTACGTTATTATAGAGTTAAACTGTGCTTGTTTATTGTATGCTAAGGTACGCTGTTATACTACATGGGAATATATATTTTTTTAATTTTCAAATACACTGTTACCCATGAGAGGAAATGTGTTTTCTTCTTATTTTCTTTGCCTGTTTCATTTGTTGTGGAAAGGAAGATGTGTGGTATCTGCTCATGTATTGCATCCTTCTGTTAGAATCATATGATGTAATAGAGATGTCATGGAATGTAGTGTGGTGCTGAGACAGATGCTGAATGAAGGCTTAAAGGAGGATGCGGGAAGTTGATGGCTGAGGAAATATATTGTTATACTTGAAATAAAGATGTAAAGGCTGCTGATTCATCTTTATTACAATTTGCCAACAGGGTGGTGCCTCTATAATGTCAGTGGGGTTAGGGTAAAGTCAGCCACCTGCCAGATGGGCCATGCTGTTCCCTGCCATGTTCAGAGGCATTTGCAAAGATAATTTGATCCGCACACACTATACACAAGAAATCAGTTCCACCAAATGAAGTAGTTCACACAATTATTTATTCTTTGAATCTTTATTTTCTTTTCGTCACAGTAGCCAACGCGTTTCATCCTATTAAAGGACTTCTTCAGGACTCATCAGTCATTTGTCATGTTTCAATGAGTGTTCCCTCTTCTCAAATTGAGGAGACCTTATGGTCCTTCTTCTGTGTCCCTACGGTATTGAGATCCTCAGTTTAAAGGACGCACTTGTCTTTTTGTACCCCTATGAGATTCCGTTGATAAGAAGGCAGCTTCAGGACCTTTGCATCCTTTGTTTGGAGTCTTTAGTCAGGATAATATTATAAGGCAAGTTCCTTGGACAGTGTACAGTCAGTGTTGACCCATTACTCATGCTCGCGGCTGCTCAGACTGAAGTGGCGCGCGCAATTTGAGAAGAGGGAACACTCATTGGAACATGACGGATAACTGATGAGCCCTGAAGAAGTCCTTTAATAGGACGAAATGTGTTGGCTACTGTGAGGAGAAAAAAATAAATATTCAAAGAATAAAGAATTGTGTGAACTACTTTGCATGGTGGAACTGATTTCTTGTGTATAGTGTGTGCGGATCAAATTATCTTTGCAAATGTCTGTTGTGGAAAGCTTTTTTCACATCATAGGAAACTAAAAGGCCCTGTTTCCTTTAATCAATGCACCATATGTTAACAAAAATTCCCATAATATAAATAAGTGTGGTACTATATCCTAGACCCTTTTTTGTAAATCATGTTCAGAGGCATTCCTTGTCTGGATAGCTCCCATTTTCATTATAGAATGGTCAGGAAAGTCCTTCCAGTGCTGTCCCAATGGTCAGGCATCTTCTCCTTATTGAATAATTGGGTTAATCTACAGACGCTTTGAACATTTCTTTGTTTTGTCTTCTTTCAGTGGTGTTCCTGATCATTGCAATGGCTGTTTACACTGGGGAAACTATGAGAGATGTCAACCATGACCTCTCCGTATTGGCGTACGGCTGGTCTTTCTACATTGGATGGGCAGCTTTTCCGTTTCTATGCATCACAGGTGGGTATGCTGAAGTCTAACACTCATTTACCAATCTTCCTTGCTGGCTGCTACTACAACCCAGACACTCAGTCAGAGGGGCAGATCTGTAAATTGATACTTGTATAGCGCACTACTCACCCGCAAGGGTCTCAAGGCGCTTGTACGAATACCGCTGTGGAACCCATCCTGGCTTTCCCTGTGAGGTGTCCACTCCTGGGAACCCCCAAGGTGGAGGCCAGGCATCCTTAGCGTTGTGGGGGCCGTTGTGGAGATTAAGCAAGCTATTGCCCAGAGTTGCAGAGTGGGACTCCATGATTGGAATAGGCACCGAGGCAAGAATTGTCAGGTCTGTGGAATTTTGAGCCCAAGACCCGCCGAGGCGGGGAATTGAACCCTGGTCCCAGGCCAGACCTCTGCATCAGGGTCTGCCGCTCTAACCATTGAGCCACACTTCTCCACGATCTATATTGGAGATGCGCCACTTTTACGCCGCCGTTGCGTCACTTTTGTGACGCAGCGGCGGTGTAAACCCTGCGCCACGTTGCGCCATATTTACATCGTGACGCATCTATGGAGATGCGTCACGATGTAAAGCCCTGCGCCACGTAAAACCTGCGTCAGGTTTCACGTGGGCGTCGACAGAGGGGGGGGGGGGCGTTCCGTCGCAGGAACGCCCCTGAAAAGTGACTCAGTCAAATCTATAAGATTTGACTGAGTCACTTTCCCAACGCTGATGCGCCAAAACCCTGCGCCTGCTTGAAGCAGGCGTAAGGCTTGACGCACCATGTTAGGGATAGGGTAGGTTGGAACAGTGCTGGAGTTGCGTCGCGCTTGCGACGCAACTGAAGCACTGCGCCAACCTTACGCCATCGGATGCGTCACACATCTGTTTATTCCTGCGCCATGATGCGCCGCATTGTAAATGCGGCGCATCATGTGCGGCGCAAGGGTAAACTTGCGTGACGCATCATTCCTGGCGCATCCTTGCTGATTTGCAGGGATGCGCCAGGAAACATAAATCTGCCCCAGAGTGTTTTGTCTGCTCCCATCCTGAATGAGGATGGTATAGGACAGTTTCTGGCAGGGTCATATGCTCTCGAGGAAGAAGTGTTCCTTGCTTCCTCAAAGAAAATCCCTTTCGACTTGGAGCTGACTTGATGAAGAGTTGCCCTTGCTTTGGCTTCAACTTCATCATATATCTCCAGACCTGGTCCACATCGACTCCCCCTTCCCCTTGTAATCCAACATACATTCCAGAAATTCATCTCTAGAATTTCAACACGATCAAGCCATTTTTAGCCAGAGACTCAAGACATTAAACTGGCTGCTCCCCCCCCTACGCCCTCCCCCCCCCCCGATCCCACCAATTACTTGACACTTGGTTGCCAGATGCTTCATTTTTCGACTTAACACCCCGGATCCACCAAGCCAACAGTCTTCTTAGTGTCACTTAAGGATTTTGAGGGCTCTGGGCTAAAAATAGTTTGGGGACCAGTGCTCAGAACAACTGCTTTTTTCCCCATTTTCTGCTAATTTAGGCTCTTTAATGTTAAATAATATTTTAGATTTACATATTTACTTTCCCAGGGGTCTCTTTGGAAGCTGAGGGCCCTGGGCATTTGCCCATTTTGCCTATGCGTTAAAGCCCCTCCGAGTCTTTTGTCTTTGAGGCACCAAGCTAGCTAGTATTTGACACCGCATGACTGGGCGAGGGAGAGTTATTCAACCCACTGAATTGATGACAACTCTTCTTCTTCTTCCATTGAATTACTTTGCACTGTTTTTGGTCCATCAGGTTCTTTGCTGATTCTTAGCAGTTTTACCATGTAGCGTTTTAAACAAGTTTATCCTAGTGTGTGGTTTATCTCATTCATATCAGACCTATATCAAACTTGGCTTACACTTTGAGCTGCAAGGCTAGCCATTGTAGAAGTCACACGCTTTCTGAGAATACCTTGCTGCTTAGACGAAACTATTGAGTACAGCCATTTAGAAACTGGCATTCTAAAACCACTCCAGTACATTGGCAAACACACACACACGTGAAGAACGCTTACAAGAAAGAGTTGATCAACTTCATGTATTGCCTTCATGAGTTTGATCATTTTAGTGCTCAATAATTCTATAGAGGGTCAATCCTTTAAAACACCCTTTCGATCTCTAACAAGTTTTTCTTTCCCTACATGCTTTCTCTGTCCCCCTCGCTCTTTCTTTTTTAATCTTTTTAGTTTTTTTTCTCTTTTACCCCTCACACTCTTTAATGTTTTTTCCTGGCTATTCCTCATAATACTTCCATCACCGTACATAAAGGTGTGAATAAATTGCGATAACATTAAAATCTAACAATGGCAATGGTTAATATCTTCATCTGTCTTTCTCACTTCCTTCACCATCTGCCACTCTCCTTGTTTTTCTTTATCTTTCTTTTTCACACATATTTAATTTGTTTTTCCCCTTTGGCTTCTCCTCTATTCTCCATCCCTCTTCCTTATTGTTCAACTCTCTCTTTCTGTGTCTTTCAAGTGATCTTTTGGTCGTTCGCTCTCTCTCTCTGCGAGCTCTTTCTCTTTCTGTATCCTTTTCTCCTTTCACCCTCTCTCCGTCCTTCTCGAATGCTTAGGGGTTGATTAGGCTGGCGGGTGGATCGCCACCGCCGGGCTGGCAGTGGTGATCCTCCCGCCATCGCAACACAATTTACCCCCGCTATATTATAATGGTGGGGGGTATCACGGCGGACGCAAAGTGCGTCTGCCGCTTTTCCGCCGGTTGGCAATCGTTCCGATTGCCGGCTGGGCGGACTTGGGCCACAATATGGTGGCGGTGCCTAGCAGGCACAGGCATCCATATTAGGTTGTGTGGCATTCAAGGCCTTTCCATGGCGGCGATGACGCCATAGAAAGGTTGGCGGGGATTTACTTTGGGGGCCCGTTGCGGGCCCCCTGTGTCGGCTGCACTTGGGGGGTACCTATAGTACCCCCCTACATTGCCATGCACAAGGTGGCAGGCACCGTGCTGTGCCTGCCACATTGTGCATGGCAATGCACAACATGGCATTTGACCACTGCGGCGGATGCTGCAGCTAGCAGCACCCGCCGCAATGTTAAAATGCCTGATGCAACCGCCGCGGTGGCGGTCCCTTCATGATTGGGGTGGCGACCGCCGCATGGCTGGCGGGCAGTCCCGTTACCGCTAGGGTCCGCCCGCCGTCCTAATCACCCCCCCTTAGTTTTCTCTATGTTTACCATCTTCCTCTCTCTCACCCTCTCTCTTCCTCACTTTCATTCTCTTTTGTACTCTTCTCTCATCTTTTCCCTGCCTCTTACATTAACTTCTCTTTTACCTATTACCTCTCATGCTCTTTCATACCTCACCATCCATATTCCTGTCTTTTTCGAATTCGCCCTATTTATAGCTTTGAATAAACTGTGCTAGTATTAAAATCTAATAATAGTTTTGTTTTTTCTCTCTGCAGCTCTGTGTCACTTATTTACATCCAGAGCATTGCCAGCTGCTGGGTATCAAAACGTCTGAGCTGACCAGCACCAAACTCACTTCTTTTTAATTAGCTCCTACATCTCGTCACTCCACTGCTTCCAGCAATGCATTCCTAGCACCTGCTCCTCAGCAACCTATTCATTCAACACCCTATTCATTCCTAACAACTGCTCCTAAAGAAAGAAAAACATATTTTGGGGCTTTCATGGAAAAATCTCAATGCAAAGGCTAAGTCAGTGTCAGTAAGTCACTGTATAAAATGCACTCAGACAAGCCCTTCCCTCCATTGCCTGTAGAGGGAGACACTTTAAACAAGTGCATAAGAGTAAAATACAAACCTTACCTGTTGGTAGCTGTGCTGTTTTTGTATCCCAGATCTGGGGCATCATTGTACCAATGCAACCACTCTAGAGATATGAGTCTGTCTTCATAGCCAACAGTACAAGTCCCGGGTGGGCCAGCTCAGAATTTCATCCTTCCAAGGTCGATAAATTGAGCACCCCTTGAGTTGAGTAACTATAAACAACTATAATTCCGCACCAAGATGCCACAAGAGGTGCAAAAACTCTGACGTTATATCCCAGGAGTATTTGCTTTACCAAATGGTTGATTCCCCCACTTCATTTAAAAATGTATTTAAGAGGTGACTGGAAGCCATTAAATCCTTGGACAACAAACTTAGATGTTTCTGAAAATATGACTTAATTTTCGGATGTGTTGCAAAGTAATGGTCGCTCTCTCCGTTTCTCTCTATCTCTTTCTCTTACACTTTCTTTCTCTCCCTCCCACTCTTTCCCTTACTCTTTCCCCCTCGCTCTCTCTCTCTCTCTCTCTCTCTCTCTCTCTCTCTCTCTCTCTCTTTCTCTCTCTCTCTCTCTCTCTCGCACTCCCTCTCTCTCTCGCACTCTGTCTTTCCCTCCCTCTCCCCCTCTCTCCTTCCGTCTCTTTCTCTGCCTCCTTCCCTCTCTTTCTTCCTCCACCCTGGAGGTGGGTTTGCATAGAGTTGCTTGTCCTGCGTCTGCCATTATATAAAAATAAAAACATGAAGAAAATGACAATAATTGCCATTTTAATGTTAAATAGTGATTGTGACAAATGTGTCTCCTGGAAATGAATGAAGTTGTTGTGGCTTTAAGCTCTGTAGGCCTTGGTATACATCTTCGGTGAGGGGTAGAAGTAAGAAGTTTGCAAATTAGGACAGGTCTATCCGATGTATTCAAGTACTTTTATGGTTCTGTTAGAACAAGTGATTGTATTAGAGTTAGATTCGTGTTAAGGGTCTGGATTGCATTCACGTGTTTCCAGTGATCTTGGTAATTTTGTCATTGGTAATAAAAGTGTTTTATATTTTTGAGCGCAAAAGCATGTTGCAAAGTAATGGACTCCTCAAAGGCACCTCACTTCCTCAGACATGTATTCCTTCAGTATGACATGACTCTGAGATGTCTCAACCAATAGCCAGGATTTGCAATTTACAAATCTGTCATGGTAGAAAGCTATGTTAGTTCGGTATATTGAAATAAACAAAGACAAGCACTGGCATAGCCAATAGATCTCGCCTTTGGGACTGTATAAGCGTTTAGCCACAGATATTAACTTTGATTATGTCTTTTAGCTGTACTGTACAGAAGTCTGCAGCATGCTGAAAAGTTATAATAAAGAAGTGTCAGAAGCATTTTTGTTACCGTATATATGACCAAGAAAGCTTTATGTACAACTAAACGACCATATTAAAAAAGTATTAACAATGCATAATTTCTTCAGTTTTTTTTGTCCTTTCAATGCTGGCAACTTCTATCTGCTTGTCCATTTGTTGCTTGTTATGGGGTTTTTTTTGTTATGAGGGGGGCATAAATAACAGGAGGGTGAAGGTTGGGAAATCGTACCTGTATAACAGTCAGTAGGAGACTCAGTCAGTTAGTCAGTCAGTGAGAGAGTCAGTTAGTTAGTCAGTCAGTGAGAGAGAGAGTGAGAGAGTCAGTCAATCAGTGAGAGAGTCAGTCAGTCAGTGTGAGAGAGTGAGAGTCAGTCAGTGAGAGAAACTCAGTCAGTGAGAGAGAGTCAGAGAGTCAGACAGTAAGAGAGAGTCAGTGAGAAAGAGAGAGTCAGAGTCAGTCAGTGAGAGAGAGAGCGATTCAGGCAGTGAGAGAGTGAGAGAGTCAGTCAGTCAGTCAGTTAGTTAGAGAGTCAGTCAGTTAGTGAGAGAGTCAGTCACTCAGTCAGTGAGAGAGTCAGTCAGTCAGTCAGTGAGAAAGTCAGTCAGTGAGAGAGTCAGTCAGTCAGTGAGACAGAGTCAGTCAGTGAGAGAGAATCAGTCAGTGAGAGAGTCAGTCAGTGAGAGAGAGAGAGAGTTAGTCAGTGAGAGAGAGAGTCAAAGTCAGTCAGTTAGTGAGAGAGTCAGTCAGTTAGTGAGAGAGTCAGTCAGTGAGAGAGTCAGTCAGTTATTGAGAGAGAGAGAGTGAGAGTCAGTCAGTCAGTGAGAGAGTCAGTCAGTTATTGAGAGAGAGAGAGTGAGAGTCAGTCAGTCAGTGAGAGAGTCAGTCAGTCAGTGATAGAGTCAGTCAAACAGACAGTTAGTGAGAGAAATTGAGAGAGACAGCCAGTGAGAGAGAGAGACAGAGAGAATCAGTCAGTCAGACAGAGAGAATCAGTCAGTCAGTCAGTGAGAGAGAGAGTGAGAGAGTCAATCAGTGAGAGAGTCAGCCTGGCAGTGAGAGAGTCGGTGAGTCAGTCAGTGAGGGAGTCAGTCAGTCAGTGAGAGTCAGTCAGTGAGAGAGAGAGTCAGTCAGAGAGTCAGTCAGTCAGTGAGAGAGTGAAAGAGTCAGTCAGTCAGTCAGTGAGAGAAAGATTGAGAGAGTCAGTCAGTCAGTGAGAGAGAGAGTGAGAGAGTCTGTCAGTCAGTGAGAGTCAGTCAGTAAGTGAGAGTCATCCATTGAGTCAGTCAGTCAGTGAGAGTCAGTCAGTCAGAGAGAGAGAGTAGTGAGTCAGTCAGAGTCAATGAGAGTTGGTCAGTCAGTCAGTTAGTCAGAGAGAGTCAGTTAGTTAGTGAGAGTCAGTCAGTCAGTCAGTGAGAGAGTCAGTCAGTCAGTGAGAGATTTGGTCAGTAAAGAGAGTCAGTCAGTAAGTGAGAGAGAGATTGAGAGAGTGAACTAGTCAGTCAGTAAGAGAGAGTCAGTCAGTCAGTGAGAGAGTCAGTCAGTCAGTGAGACAGAGTGAGAGAGTCAGTCAGTGAGAGAGAGAGAGTTAGTGAGTGAGAGGGAGAGAGAGTCAGAGCGAGTCAGTTAGTGAGAGAGTCAGTCAGTCAATGAGAGAGAGAGTCAGCAAGTCAGACAGTCAGTCAGTCAGTGAGAGAGTGAGTAAGTCAGCCACTCAGTGAGAGAGGTAGTTAGTCAGTGAGAGAATCAGTCAGTCAGTTAGTGAGAGTCTGTCAGTGAGAAACTTAGAGAGTCAGTCAGTGAAAGAGATTGAGAGACTCAGTAAGTCAGTGAGAGAGAGAGTCAGTGAGAGAGAGCGTGAGAGTCAGTTAGTCAGTGAGAGAGACAGTGAGTCAGTCAGTCAGTGAAAGAGTCAGTCAGTCAGTAAGAGAGAGAGAGAGAGTGAGATAGTCAGTCAGTCATTGAGAGAGTCAGTCAGTCAGAGAGAGAGTGAGGGAGTCAGTCAGTGAGTGAGAGATTGAGAGAGTGAGTTATTCAGTCAGTGAGAGAGAGATTGAGAGTCAGGCAGTCAGTCAGTGAGAGAGAGAGAGGTTGAGACAGTCAGTCAGTGAGAGAGTCAGTCAGTAAGTAAGAGAGAGAGTGAGAGAGTCAGCCATTTAGTCAGTCAGTGGGAGAGAGTTAGAGAGTCAGTCAGTCAGTGAGAGAGTCAGTCAGTCAGTTAGTGAGAGATTCAGTCAGTGAGAGAGAGAGTCAGTCAGTGAGAGAGAGAGTCAGAGAGTCAGTCAGTGAGAAAGAGAGAGTCAGAGAGTCAGTCAGTGAGAGAGAGTCAGAGTCAGTCAGTGAGAGAGAGAGAGAGAGAGAGAGAGAGAGAGAGAGAGATTCAGGCAGTGGGAGAGTCGGTCAGTCGGTCAGTTAGTTAGAGAGTCAGTCAGATAGTGAGAGAGTGAGAGAGTCAGTCAGTGAGTCAGTCAGTCAGTCAGTCAGTGAGAGAGTCAGTCAGTGAGAGAGAGAGTAAGAGAGTCAGTCAGTTAGTGAGAGTGAAAGAGTCAGTCAGTCGGTGAGAGAGAGATTGAATCAGTCAGTCAGTCAGTGAGAGAGTCAGTCAGTCAGTGAGACAGAGTGAGAGAGTCAGTCAGTGAGAGAGAGAGAGAGTTAATCAGTGAGAGTGTCAGTCAGTGAGAGAGGGAGAGAGAGAGTCAGAGTCAGTCAGAGAGAGAGAGTAAAGGAGTCAGTCAGTTAGTGAGAGTGAAAGAGTCAGTCAGTCGGTGAGAGAGAGATTGAATCAGCCAGTCAGTCAGTGAGAGAGTCAGTCAGTGAGAGAGTCAGTCAGTCAGTGAGACAGAGTCAGTCAGTGAGAGAGGGAGTTAATCAGTGAGAGAGTCAGTCAGTGAGAGAGGGAGTCAGAGAGTCACTCAGTTAGTGAGAGAGTCACTCAGTGAGTCAGTCAGTCAGTGGGAGAGTTGGTCAGTCAGTGAGAGAGTCAGTCAGTCAGTGAGAGAGTCAGTCAGTTAGTGAGAGAGAGAGTGAGAATCAGCCAGTGAGTCAGTTAGTGAGAGTCAGTCAGGCAGTCAGTCAGTGAGAGAGTCAGTCAGTCAGTTAGTGAGAGAGATTGAGAGAGTCAGTCAGTGAGAGAGAGAGAGTGAGAGTCAGTCAGTCAGTCAGTGAGAGAGAGAGTGAGAGAGTCATTTAGTGAGAGAGCCAGTCAGGCTGTGAGAGAGTCAGTGAGTCAGTCAGTGAGAGAGTCAGTTAGTCAGTGAGAGCCAGTCAGTGAGAGAGAGAGTCAGTCAGAGAGTCAGTCAGTGAGAGAGTGAAAGAGTCAGTCAGTGAGAGAGATATTGAGAGAGTCAGTCAGTGAGAGTCAGTCAGTAAGTGAGAGAGAGTGAGAGTCAGTCATTTATCAGTCAGTGAGAGAGTCAGTCAGTCAGTGAGAGAGTCAGTCAGTTAGTGAGAGTCAGTCATTGACTCCGTTAGTCAGTGAGAGTCAGTCAGTCAGAGAGAGAATAGTGAGTCGGTCAGAGTCAATGAGAGTCAGTTAGTGAGAGAGAGTCAGTTAGTGAGAGAGTGAGAGTCAGTCAGTCAGTCAGTGAGAGAGTCAGTCAGTAAGAGGAGATTTGGTCAGTCAAGAGAGTGAGAGAGTCAGTCAGTCAGTGAGAGAGAGATTGAGAGAGTGAGCTAGTCAGTCAGTGAGAGAGAGAGAGAGAGAGTCAGTCAGTCAGTGAGAGAGTCCGTCAGTCAGTGAGACAGAGTGAGAGAGTCAGTCAGTGAGAGAGTCCGTCAGTGAGAGAGTCAGTCAGTGAGAGAGAGAGAGTTAGTCAGTGAGAGGAAGAGAGAGTCAGAGCCAGTCAGTTAGTGAGAGAGTCAGTGAGTCAGTAAGAGAGGGAGTCAGTGAGACAGTCAGTTAGTCAGTCAGTCAGTCAGTGAGAGAGTGAGTCAGCCACTCAGTGAGAGAGTTAGAGGGTCAGTCAGTGAAAGAGATTGAGAGACTCAGTAAGTCAGTGAGAGAGAGAGTCAGTGCGAGAGAGTGTGAGAGTCAGTTAGTCAGTGAGTCAGTCAGTCAGTGAGAGAGTGAGTGAGGGAGTCAGTCAGTCAGTGAGCGAGAGATTGAGAGAGTGAGTTAGTCAGTCAGTCAGTGAGAGAGTGAGAGTCAGTAAGTCAGTCAGTGAGAGAGAGATTGAGAGTCAGGCAGTCAGTCAGTGAGAGAGAGAGTGAGAGAGTCAGTCAGTAAGTACGAGAGAAAGAGAGAGAGTGAGAGAGTCAGTCATTTAGTCAGTCGCTGAGAGAGAGAGAGAGTTAGAGAGTGAGTCAGTGAGAGAGTCAGTCAGTCAGTTAGTGAGAGATTCAGTCAGTGAGAGAGTCAATCAGTCAGTGAGAGAGCGAGAGAGTCAGTCAGTCAAGCGTCAGTGAGAGAGTCAGTCAGTCAGTGAGAGAGTGAGTGTGAGAAGTTGGCCTGGTATGTGCTGGTCACTAGTTAAAGTGGCCACCTTGCACCAGTACAATTCGACTCTTATGGTAGATAGATTTAAGACAACCTTTTAAAGAAAGCTATCCTAGTGGTAGCTGTGGAGAGCAGCCTTCAGGCTAAGTCTTTAGAGGAATGTAAAGCAGCTTGTTTTACCTTATAATCTCTTGAATTACTAAATGAAAGGACATCACACAGGTATATATATATATATAAAATATATATGTATTTATTTCTAGACACACTCTACTAATCTCTTTATGAGATTAGAAGTCAGGAACATATGCATAAATCAACATTTCACAACAAGATAAGCACAAATATGGCTGGGGCCCTAGGGGCGTACCAGACCATATACTAAAAAAGAGACTTAAGAAGAACGACTTGAGAAGAGACAAGGCCTAGGACCTTCAGAAGTGCTGGGGCCTCACTAATCCACCCAATCCAGGTAAGTAAAGGACCCACTGGAGACGCATGCAGTGTGAGAACACAGCCGCGGATCCCAATTGACTTCAATAGAGCAAGTCGCTGTTGGAATTTTAGAGTTTAAGGATACTTCGGGAGAGTCTACAAGAAAGTCACTTACAGGGTAAGTAGTTCTAGAGCCATCACACACAGGAGCACCATAGTGCTGGAGTTACCTCACCCAGGGAAGCCGGGTGCATAGGTGTCTTTTGGTGTCGGATCGCGGTGTCGTTTTCAATGGGAGCCTTGCTGCTTGTGAAGACGGGAGAAGGGTCCGGTGGAATACAAGGCTGGATTCAGAAGAAGGAAGACCTGAAAGCAGAAGGGACAGTGTTCAAAGTCACTTGGCAGTGACCCGGGGCAAGGAAGATGCATGCCCACAGTCGTCGGGTGATTTCAGGTGATCATGGGTGTCTTGACTCTTCAGCCACGAGGTCCAGGAGGTGTTGATGACAACCAGGAGCTGGATTCGGTATGTCCCACAAAGTCTGCAGCTTACTGCGGTGTCAGTAACCAGATTGGAGCCAATAAACCTTGGCAACAGCAAGTCTTGTGAAAAGTGTAAAAAGTCAGCGGTGCAGACCAGCAAGGTCTGAGGGACTCACCCAGTGAGGGTAAGTCAGGGCAGGCCTGGAGCAATCAAGGGAGTCCTTTGGAATTGTAGAAAAGTCTTCTGGTGACCCACAAGCCAGCCGGCAAGGGATCGCAAAGATGCCTCGGGAGGATTCGCTCACCAGGAGCCCACGGTCACTCGGGACAAGGTAGGCCTCTGATCTTCGGAGGAAATCCTGCTGGAGGCTTGGACCACATGTGGTCTAATGCACAAGTTCGTAGAATGTCGTGAAAGGGTTGCACTCGAAAATAGTACCTGGTACCCAGGTATTGCGGTTCCTCGTCACTCGTGGGGTGCAATTGCCTCAGTGTCACTGGGGACTCACGATGGCCTTAGAGAAGTCAGGAAATCTACTTCCGGGGCTGCAGGGACTTCGGACTCCGGCGGGAGCGGTAAAGTTTGCGACCGTTGATTCAAAGTTTTGGTGACTGCCAAGCAGGGGAGTCACTCCTTGACTCCAAGGGAGATTCTTCCATCTTCTAGAGGTAGTGGAACGTCGAAGGTCCAGGATTCTTCTTCAGAGCGTCATACAGGGATATCTACATTGCAATGGCAAGGGATCCCTAACTTATACTACAAGGAAGGGAGGGACTAGCTCTATGACCCCTCCTATGGGAGGGTCAGGGGAGTGGGTGGCTACACCCCCTTCCCTTTGTCCAGTTTCACACCAGAGCAGGGCCAGGTAGCCCCTGAACCGGTTTGAGCTGGCATATGCACAGAGGAGCCTACTGCTCCCCCAGTGCAGGACGTCAAAGCACTCTAGGAGTTAACCCACCCAGCCCCGATACACTAAACCCTGTCTGGGAGGTGGTTACACCTCCCTGGGACAGGATGCCTATTGTTGGGCCTCCTTCACTCCGAGTTTCGGTCAGCAGCAGGACGGCAGCCCAGTGTCTGTGACTGGTGGCATCCATTTTGTGATACCAGGGCTCTTCAGGATTCTACCATGTTTCCACAGTGGGTACATGTCAATCCCTCTAGAAAGGTGGGATCATACTCCCACACCAGTTACTGGTGTGGGGGTATGATTCCAAAGAGTTTGACACCAAACACGACATGTTTTGATGCAGCCATCCCAGAGTTAGCATTTACCGCGAGGTTATAATGCACTTAAGAGTATTTGGTTTAACCACATTCACAAACAGCCCCAGAGAATGGACTCTGAGAGCTGCAGAGGGCCCCTGCTCAAGCAGAGGCACCCCCTCACATTGAAACCAAGCACCATGCCCTCAGGATTGATAGGGCCTGCCTTAGGGGTGACTGATAGGTTTATATGTGTGTGTAGGTAGAGATATACTGAACCTATATCTCTGGGAGGAGTGCTAACACTACCTCACCCAGGCTGCATTAGCAGGCCTGTGGTGTCAGATTTAGTCTGCTTCCAAGGGGTGGCATAATACATGCTTCAGCCCCTGGTAGGCCTGTGAAGTACCTATGCCCTTGGTACCTAAGGTACCATATACTAGGGGCTCATAAGGTACCACAGTATCCAATCACTAGTGCATCTAATATGCACTCCATGTCATTTAAGGGAGTAAGCAGATAGGCTGTGGTCCTGAATAGCAGGATCCCAGCCAGACTAGTCAAAAACCTTCCAAACACCAGGAAAAAGTGGGGGCAACCATGCAGTCAGATTCCACCTTCCTACAGTGAGTCAATCAGTGGGGGAGAGGGAGAGAGTCAGTCAGTGAGAGAGAGTCAGTCAGTGAGAGAGAGTGAGTCAGTCAGTGAGAGAGAGTCTGTCAGTGAGAGAGAGTCAGTCAGTGAGTGAGAGTCAGTGAGTCAGAGTGAGAGTCATAGAGTCAGTCAGTGAGAGAGAGTCAGGCAGTGAGAGAAAGAGTTAGTCAGTGAGAGAGAGATTGAGAGAGTGAGTTAGTCAGTCAGTGAAAGAGAGAGTCAGTCAGTTAGTCAGTCAGTCAGTGAGAGAGTGAGAGTCAGTCAGTGAGTCAGTCAGTCAGTGAGAGTCAGCCAGCTGGTGTGAGAGAGAGAGAGAGAGTCAGTCAGTGAGAGAGTCAGTCAGAGAGTCAGTCAGTCAGTGAGAGAGTGAGGGAGTCAGTCAGTCAGACAGTGAGCGAGAATTTCAGATAGTGAGTTAGTCAGTTAGTAAGTCAGTGAGACAGAGCGAGAGAGTCAGTCAGTGAGAGAGAGTCAGCCAGTGAGTGAGAGAGTCAGTCAGTGAGAGAGAAAGTTAGTCAGCGAGAGAGAGAGTCAGAGAGTCAGTGAGAAAGAGTCAGAGTCAGTCAGTGAGAGAGAGAGAGTTAGTCAGTTAGTCAGTCATTTAGTCAGTCAGTCAGAGAGAGAGTGAGAGAATCAGTCAGTGATTCAAAGAGAGAGTCAGTCAGTCAGTGAGAGAGAATGAGAGAGTCAGTCATTTTGTTAGTCAGTCAGTAAGAGAGTCAGTCAGTTAGTGAGAGAGTCAGTCAGTCAGTCAGTAAGAGAGTCAGTCAGTCAGAGAGTCAGTGAGAGTCAGTCAGTCAGAGAGTCAATGAGAGTCAGTCAGTCAGTGATAGAGTCAGTCAGTGAGAGACACTCAGTCAGTTAGTGAGAGAGTCAGTAAGTCAGTCAGAGAGTCAGTCAGTCAGTGAGAGAGTGAGGGAGTCAGTCAGTCAGTCAGTGAGTGAGAGATTGAGAGAGTGAGTTAGTCAGTCAGTCAGTCAGAGAATGAGAGTCAGTCAGGTAGTCAGTCAGTCAGTCAGTGAGAGTCAGTCAATCAGTTAGTCAGTCAGTGAGACAGAGTGAGAGAGTCAGTCAGTGAGAGAGATTCACTCAGTGAGAGAGTGAGAGTTAGTCAGTCAGTCAGTCAGCAAGAGTGTCAGTCAGTGAGCGAGAGACAGAGAGAGAGTCAGTGAGTAAGTCAGTCAGTGAGAGAGTCACTCAGTCAGTGAGAGAGTTAGTCAGTCAGTCAGAGATTCAGTCAGTCAGTGAGAGAGTGAGAGTCAGTCAGTCAGTTAGTCAGTCAGTGAGACAGAGTGAGAGAGTCAGTCAGTGAGAGATTGTCAGCCAGTGATAGAGAGTGAGTGTAGGAGTGTAGGATCTGCTTCACATGGGTACCTCACTTTTTGCTGGTGTTTCACTGTATTTTTACCTTAGTCTGGCTGTGGCCCTGCTAATCAGGCCCACAGCCTAGCTGCTTCCTCTCTAAAATGGTTTGCATGTACATTAGGTACATATCTAATTGGATTCTGGAGTGCCTTATAAGCCCCTATTATATGGTATACTATGTACCTAGGGCATAGGTACCTCAGAGAACTACCAAGGGCTGAAGCATGTATTATGCCACACCTGGGAAGCACTCCAAAATGGCACCTCAGGTCTGCTACTGCAGCCTGGGTAAGGGTGTGCTTGCACCCCTTACAGTGGTATAGGCTACCTATATCCACATATATACAGACACGTATAAACCTATAAGCCACTCCTATGGCAGGTGTTGACAATCCTGAAGGCAGAGTGCTTGGTTTTGTGTGAGAGGGTACCCAAGCATGAGCTGAGCCCCTCTGCAGCTTTCGGAAATCCTTCCTTATGGCTGTTCTGAGATACAGCCATATCATATACTCTTAAGTGCATTATAACCTCGCGGTAAATGCTAACTTTGGAATGGCTGCATCAAAAAATGTTGTGTTTGGTGTCAAACGCTTTGGAATACTACCCCCCCTCCCCGCGAGTTCTGGCGGTGGGGGTAGCATTCCACCCTTCTAGAGGGAAGGACATGTTCACACTGGTCAAACACGGTAGGACTTTCCTGAGCCCTGGCATCACAAAATAGATTCCTCTGCCACAGACATGGGTCTGGCCTCCTGCTGCTGACCGAAACTCCAGCAGGGGAGGCCTGGACAATAGGTTTCCTGTCGAAGGGAGGTGTAACCACCTCCCCAGAAAGGCAGATGTGTATTGGGGCGGGGAGGGAGCACTCTCTGGTGCTTTGAAGTCCTGCACTGATGGCACGTTTGCTGTCCCTGTGCATAGTCCAGTTCAAACCAGTTGCAGGGGCTACCTGCCCCTGCTCTGGCGTGAAACTGGACAAAGGAAATGGCTGTAACCACCCCTCTTTCCAAGCCCACCCATAGGTGGGGCCTTAGAGTTAGTCCATCCCCTAAACTTGGTATAAGTATAGGACTCCAGTCCGTAGGACTTTAGATTACCCTGGACGAAACTCTGCACCATATATCCTGGACCTGTGTCACCAACACACCCATACACACACTCACCCACCCATACAGCTGTATCCACATGCACTCTTGAACCCATACACCCAGTGACTCAACCACTCACACATCTATGCACAGAGTCACACACCTCCCACCCACCCACACACACACTCAGGCAGCCATACAAATACTCAGGCAAGCAGTCAATAACCCATATAGACACTCATGCAGCTACTCACCAACCCATGCAGCAGCTTACACAACAACAGACAGACTGATACAGACTTTCACACAGTTTAGTCACTAACCCATGCATTCAGTAAGACACATTTAATCACTCACTTATACAGTCAGTCACGTACCTACTAAATTCTCCATACAGACACTTATACTCCCACTCATTCCTCAATACAGCTTGGCATATATATAAAACAAAATTAAACTTTACAGAAACACACAGTCACTGGATGATGTCATCAATGATGTCATCAGTGATGTAATTTGGGATGTCATCAGTGATGTCACTGACCATGTCATGAATGATGTAATATGTGACGTTATCAGCAGTGCATTGCGGGGTTGCGAGTTATAGTTAGCTGAACTAACTATAACGCTAGAATTTCTATGGTTTTGTACCAGTGAAATGTCCAACTAACTATAACATTCCTGAAACCTAGGTTTGTTTCAGTTAATTTCTATGGTTTTTTTAAATGCTAATTTCTAACTACAACGTGCCTGAAACCTATGGTTTTGACAGTGAATATATATATATATATATATATATATATATATATATATATATATATATATATATATATATTTATATATATATCAACAAACGGTTCGCTGATTTTCCTGCCGCTTTAACGGTGGCGGGCTCGAGCGAGGTAGCGATCCTCCTTCAATTAGCATACTGTGGTAAACAAAATATTACGCTCTCAGAATTTTTCAGAATATCAATAGGATCATGCATAAAGCAAGAGGCTGAGTCTGTGGTATCAGGTTCAAAAAGGGCTTTATTCCAATAACTCGAGTCAAAGGGAGAATATTACCATCACCAAAAAAGGATCTGGAAAGGGACTCAAAAGTATTCTCAATATTCTCAAAACATTATTCACAGAGTACAGTATATATACATTTCTCAATTGTACGTAAGCAAAAGAGCAAGAGAGAATGAGATAAGAGCATGTGGGCGTGTAAGTAGGCGTGAAGGTGGGCGTCCATGTGGGCGTCCACTTGATGATAATGGGTAATTTGTCATGTGTGGGTGGATACCTGGAGAATCCTGCAATGTCAGCAGAAATATTTGGCAGAGATGCGTGCGCAGTCGCATGACGTGTGATAGACGTGCAACTAGAGGGAGAAAGAGACTTGACATTTAGCTCTACATGTGGAGACAAAAGTCTGGGGTTATGTCAACCTAATCCCAAATCATATCTAACATCCTATGTTTAAAGAACTATGTTATCCAAAAAGAAAGGTCTCTCGAACAAAATCTATTCTATACTGACTGTGAGTGCGTGTACAAGCGTCTAAGTGTCTACACTAGATGCGAGGGCAGAAATCTTCCATAGTAACAGGGCTATGAATTACTTGCATAAAGACAGAGAAGCCGGGCCCTTTGCTCGATAGCTGGAAGAATGTTTACTTAAACTACTAGACAGGAATGCATTGGGTAGGGAGCGGAGCAGATAATCTCGAAGGTGAAATACAGTTTTTGGCAGGCAACAGGCTGGAGTCAGGCACCGTTAGCCGCGCAGGGAATAGGACAAAGTTCATGGATACAGATGCGAGCTCAGACTGGAGCTTTCAGAGGCAGAAGGCAGGAAAAGGCTTAACGGCAGAATCAGGGCCTACTCGCCTGGACTGAAAAATGGGATAAATGAACCATATAAAGCCGGTGGCCTTTCATACTTAGAAATAGAATATCCGGCCCATTCATGGCGGATCTGAAAGAGGACATGTTGACGGTGGACGCACAAGTGTTTGCGTCTTCATAACTGGAACTGGAGGGAACATACATGTACTTGTGATTTATACATGAAACCGTTGGGGTCCAAGATAGGGGACATAACTGATCATAAAAATCCATATTTCCACATTCCCTCCTTGTCCCCTACTTGCCCTTAAGAGATATCAATCTTCATCAATCCGTTGATCTGTTCATATAACATCATTTGTTCTTCTTTTTTCTTCCGGGATGAATGAAATTTTGGTGGTGGAATACACGATGTGGCACACAGACCACAAATCGCTGGTCCACATTGTAGGCATAAGCAGCAACTGAATAGTATGAGAAAGCCAATACCTAGGAAGGATAGGACCCTCCGTCCAAAGGTAGATAATACACTCCAAAACCAACCGGACCAAGTCCAGGTGCCTGGATTCTGGTGTATCTGGCTTACAATCTTATGAAGGCGAGTTATAGCTTTATATACAGATGGCGAATTTTCTGGTATGAAAATGCAACAGCTTGATCCGATGACCCTACAAGCTCCGCCCCTATCGGCCAGGATAACGTCAAGGACAAGACGATTTTGAAGCACAACAATCCGCATAGCAGACTGCTCTTCTGTTAAATTGCCTAAGGCGGAAATAGTTTCGTTCACTACTGCTTCAAGGGTTCTGGTTAATCTACGTATCAGCTTACTATTGGTAACTGTACCTATATAGGGAAAGAGACCTTTATTGAAATCTGTGTATTTTTCCCATGCTGTCTCAGTGTAATCGACTATTGGGAGATCTCTCCGTTCTCTATTGTGTACTAAATGAGTATTTCTATGATAATCAGGAGGAGCTAGGAAAACAGGTGGCAAAAGGAATCCGATGTAGCAGGTACCATCCCAATCTAGAGGTAGGCGTATATATGCGGTCTGGCCACATATAAAGTAGGAATGACGAGAAGCTCTAAATGTAGACTTGCCTTGATCACTGAATTTTATTACAGTGGTGCATTTACTATGGCCCATGTGTATGGAGCCATTCTTTCTTATACATAATTCCCCTTTTACTGGGAATACGGACATGGCGGGCAAGATTGGTGTAGCTTCAGATTCAACGTTCAGGATCATGAGGTTAAGTGTAAAATTACCTAATCCATATACTTCATTTTCTAGATCAGTTCCTGTTCTTTTGGGAAGTCCCTCCTTGTTAGGGTAGCAGACTTTAAGCAAAACTAAGTTCAGGTTTCCCCATACCCAGTTGTCTTGATAAACTGCGGAATTCGAATCTAGGGAATTAATCAAACTAAACCATGCTCCACAGGAGCCATTGTGTGTGAACGGATAGAGAAAGAGGGGCAAAACTCCCTTATAGTTCTGATAGGGGGGGAGTCGGCCACAGACCCAGCAGTCTGTAGCATTGCTAGTCTGATGTGAATGGTGCAGCATCTGAATAAAGGTATTGTTGCGTAAGGCAAGTCGATATGATAGCTCATAGGATGGCAGATCACTAAATGTGTGCTTTATGGTATCATTAGTGGAGGAGTATAAGAGTGAGGCAATAGGAGGAAAAATAGCATGTAGTATTAAGCTGATACATATTATCGTGATGCACATCTTGCTCTTTTTTATCAATATTATTGTCCAAGATCTTATGCAAGCCAGAATACATGTTCAACCGCTTCACCACCTAGTGGACTTAATTGATCAAACGGGTTCTGACTTTTTAGATCTAAGTTTAGCTTTGTGGAAACTGCTGGGGAGTCTCCTCTAGAAAATGGTGTTCAAAATCCAAAATCCAAGTTCAAAGTCTTTTTCCTTTGTAAAAGAGTGGTGAAGGTGCAACCATCTTTTCCGCCCTTTGACTTTAACGGCCGTCCCCGTGGTCCAGAGCACTGACTTTGGCGCCTTCCATCCAGGAGCGATGGAGTATTCATTGACCTGGGTGTTGTCAGGGAAGGCGGCAGCAACCTGCGAACAACAAGAGAGTAGTGCAGACATCAAGGAAGCCAGGTAATCTGTCAGCATGTTACTATCAACATAAGTAATCTTTTAGGCATTGGAGTGCCCCACATATTTGGTGGTCTACCAAAGACCACTTCATAGGGAGATAAGCCTGTTCTAGAATGAGCTACCATTCGCATGTAAAAGAGGGCAACCGGCAGGGCTACCATCCAATCTACACCTTTGTCTGCGCAAATTTTTAATGTCCGATTATGTCTTTCTACAAGGCCTGCTGCTTCAGGATGTCGCACACAATGGAATTTCCAGGTATACCCTAACACAAGGGACACCTGCTTCATTAGTACCAGGACATATTTGTAACCTCTACATCTGTTTATTTGGATATAATCCATTTGGAGCACTTCAAAAGGGTGGTCAGGTGGATGGAATCCACCTTGTTCCATCGGAATGCCTTTACCTGGATTGAATTGGCAACAGATCATACATGTTCTGACCTTTTGTTTCGCTGCTGCACGCAGGTGCTTGTTGAACCATATATTCTGTAAGCTATCTATCATTGCTTTCTCTCCTAAGTGTGCAGGACTATGTGCGGTATTTATAATCACTTGTACCATCGAATCAGGAAGAAACCATGTGGATTTGCCCTTATTCATCCAACCCTGATCAGTCAGTACCCCTCCTTGTTCCGACCATTTCTTTAATTCATCTATAGTAGCATGTGTCTGTATGTCTTGTACATCCTTGGAAGGATCCCTAACTGTCATGGCTTTGGACACTTATTGAACCTGTAACTTTGTCATGTCTAGTGGGGTCTGAGCTGTCTGTTTAGCTGTTCGGTCTGCCAGATCATTGCCTTGGGAAATGGTATCTGTGGCTCTAGTATGTGCTTTACATTTTAGGATAGCTATGGCTGTTGGTAAATGTATTGCTTCCAGTAGGGCTTGAATATGGGGGCCATGCTGTATCTTGGCCCCATGAGAGGTCAAGAAACCTCTTTCTCGCCAGAGAATCGGTGTAAATGTTTACTCTCAGGTGCTTAGCTCTTAGGCACGCTTGTGTCAGGGCGATGAGCTCTGCTGCTTGTGCTGACAATATGTCTATTCTTTTAGTCTCTATTATTACAGTATCAGTAGTCACTGCATATGCTGCCACTAATTCTCCCGCCCCTGTCCTCATGCATGAGCCGTCAACTTATAGTGTTAGGTCGGGGTCTGGGAGTGCAACGTCTGTCAAGTCTTGTCTTGGTTTAGTCACGGTATGTATTACTTCAACACAGTCGTGTGGTGAAACGCTTTCTGTACTGGAGGGCAAAAGGGTAGCAGGATTCAGTATGTTGCATCGTCTGATCTCTATGTGTGGTTGAAATAACGTTGGCTCATAGCCTGTCAGTCTAGCTACAGTCAGGTGTTGTGTTTGTGTCCGGTTCAAGAGAACCTCTACTGCGTGTGGTACTTGTACTGTCAGAGGGTGGCCCAGCACTATCGAGTCACTTTGTCTTATGGCTAAGGCCGTTGCTGCAACTGATTTTAGGCACGCAGGCAAAGCCTGTGCTACTGTGTCTAATGTACTAGAAAAATAAGCACAGGGCTCGTGTTTTCCTGCATGATCTTGTGTTAGGACAGATAGTGCTGTTCCATCCCGCTCTGTCACAAAAAGCATAAACGATTTGTTGTAATCAGGGTTTGCTAAAACTGGTGCTTGACATAAATCTCTCTTTAATTCTTCAAATGCCACAGTGTGTTCTTGTGTCCAAGGGAGGACTTTTAGTAGAAGCTGTATTAGGGGCTTGGACTAATACCCCTGAAAGATCACAATAAAACATGAGAAAAAGGGGAAAGCACCACCTATTTCCTCGACTTAATTTCTAAGGGGGCTAATTTCTAAGGGGCTTAATTTCTTAAGGGGCTAGCGGGAAGCGAACCTCCTCAGGGGCCAGCAGAAAGCCAATATTCTCCTCCTTCCCCCCCTTTTTGACAGGAGGAAATCTGAAACAGATTTCACTGCTGTCAAACACTATCAAACCCTGTGTCTTGTCAACACTATTAATCCCTGTGTGTAGCTACTGGGCGTAAGCAAAATTATAGGAGATACACAGCGTATTAGAAACGGCGAGAAATCCTTCAAATTAATGTACAAACCTCATTGTGTTAGCTCATAAGCTGGCCAAATGACATCTCATATGCAAATGTCCCTATTACATGAACCCACACCAACCTGAAGTCAATATTAATGCTAGTAGGCCCTAATAGGAATGCTAAATTACCTAAATATTCGGAAAACCAAGTTTAAGAACAGTTGTTAATGTTGATAATTAATAATTCATCTGCTAAAAAAAATCAGTAATTCTGCAATAATTTCCACCTATACAATAAACAGCCTAATTTAAAAACAAGTCAACTTTTGGGGCCACCACTTACAAGAATGAGCTTACTAAAGCAAACTTTAAAAAGGAAATCCTGTCAGATATTTTCTCATTACCCTAAATACCGAGCCTCATTTGTCACTCTGGGGTGGCAGTCCTTATTTAAAACAGGCCTTTCAAGAGGTAAGATGCGAGTGCACAGATCATAATGGTTCCTCAATGTCCAATCTGGAAACATATGACCGAGGCTGCCTGTCTATAAGAGAAAGGCAGTCATGTGAAAAATATTTTAGTCTTGCATAACGTTTTACTTTTATTTCATTCATCTCCAATACCAATTAGACATACACTCATAACGTGTTGTCCGCTATTTTGACAGCATGATAAAGGTAATATCATGTCTGTGAAATTTAGTAGTTGTGAACAAGTTCCAGCCAAGCGCTGTGCAAAGATCGCCGTCGTCACGACTATCTCGGTACTGCACAGGAGAACTTTGTATTAAACGCTAAACAGACTGGTCAATACAACACAAAAACAAAACATATATAAAATACATATGCCAAGCCATCAGTATACCAAGCACAGAAAGCATAGACAATTACACTAACATATATAAATGAGCAGCGATGCGCACTTATAGTACCTACAGCTCAGAGGCGAACACTCTGGCCTGCTTAATTTGTCAGGCTTATAATCAATAACTTATTTACCTGCCCTATACACCCCCATCTGAAATCACCGTGTCAAGTCTGACACACAGAATCAGCAATAATAATCAAAAACGAAGAACACACGAACCTGTTTGTTTTCTTTTATAAAAACAGAATCAGCAATAATAATCAAAAACGAAGAACACACGAACCTGTTTGTTTTCTTTTATAAAAATGAGCTATGCATCTTCGTCAACACAATGTACCCTAATGTCCCAGACGAAGACGCACCTCTCATCTCTCCTCACAGACTTTTAACCACTGGATCATTTATCCAATGCAACTGGTGGCAGCTTGTGGCCACAATTCAAAAATGTCTGAATTTGAAAATCGTTTTTATATAGGCACATAGCCCTTAAAATTCCAAGCAAGAGCAACATTTTATTTTCCGGCCAGAAGCAATATAACAATTGCTAAAAAATAAAACAAATCTTCTCCATAGACATTTCCTCGGGGCACTGGTTTAGCACAGAATAGACCAAGGGAATCTTTCTCGACTTACATTTCTCAGCTGCCCTGTCTTATCAGAGAAGCTAAAAATAGCCCCTCAGCGCGGCTTGAGCCTGGGCTGCCAGCCATCTTTTTTTTGTTTTCCTACTCCCGGCCCCCAAGGCTCTCCGGCTGCAGGCATTACACAGATGCGATGTCAGAGAAGCTTTCTAAGCAGTGCCTCTGTTCTGCTCCTCTCACCGGCCCCCACCTACACTGGCTACAAGGTCAGAATCTGTCTCCGATTTCTGTATCACATACAGCTCTACACAGCCCCCACCTTCTCCTCACTCTGAAGCTGTCAAAGACAAAAAGACTACTCAATTCCATAAAAACTGCAATAATTCGCCCAATTGAAAAATTATTTTTACACACAATTTGCACTCAGGGGGTCATAATCTTACCGACTTGACCCAGCACATTGGCTCACTGGACCACCAAGAACACAAACCTGGATTCTGGAACAATTTAGCAAATTCGAAATACCCACAATGTTTCTCAAGCTAAACTTTTCACTAATTATTTTTCATTAACACTTTGTACATTAGGGGTGTCATCAAATCACAGGTGTTGCTCCTTCTCTAGCTACACCCCTCTCAATTTCCTATTGACAACGTAGTCAAATGTTGGACCATGTAAACACCGGCTATGCGCTGTTCGTTTGGTGGGAGGCTCAAGAACCTTTGGGCTACTATATCATTATTATATGTATCGTGGTACTTGCGGTGGCACTCTAACTGGTCTTTCTACTGGGGCCACTCTTGCTAGGTCCTCTGAAAGGACGGGATAAATACCACCAACGTCAGTATTTCTTCCTCTGTCAGCCTGCACTTATTTTACCTGCTCCACTTCCTCCTGTAACATCTTTTCCTTGGCTTTTCCAGACTCCAGTCTACTTCCCTCTGCTTCGTGAAACACTTACTCTGTCCTCCTATGTGACTCCTTGCGCCAAAACTCAATGGCATCTTTCCAAGCTGGTCTACATTTTCTCTTTCATAAGAGTGTTTCGTTGTCTGTCTACTTGTTCTGCTTTTACTCGGATACCTTCCTCAACTAATACGTTTTCTCGGGCTTTGTCTGAATCCTCCCTACTTTTCTCTTCTTTTCTGAGCGCTTACTCTGTGCGTCTATGCTATTCTTTACGCCATAATTCAATGGCATCTTTCTGTTACTGTCTGGCTATCTTTTTCCATAATTCTTCTTCTACTCTCATGATGCAATCTGCATCCCATGTCCCAACTGCGGGCCACCTCTGACTTTCTGGTAAATCCTTGGTGTAGTCCACCCATAAATCAAGAAATAATACGGCATCTAGGCCATGCTTATGATACATAAAGTACCCTGGAGTGTCCCTAGGTGGAATGGGAACAGCTTCTTCGAGTACCCCTTTTCTAGTTTTGATCTGTCTTAATTTTGAAAAGAGCGGCATTTTTAGACCTTATTACTTGAACACACTTAATACAATAAACACAATAATGAACAGTCATTCACACCACAATATGTAGAACGTATTTAAAACATTTAACACTTAACATTTAACGAACAACAATGGCCATTAGGGAACTAATCACTTAGCATAATACTCGACGCTAACTAGGTGATTCTGAATTATATACTAGACATACTAGATATACTGCCAAACAGTACAGATACACTGCTGAAACAGTGCAGACCGGATTTGTGTACCCAAACCCGTCTTGAACGGCACAACCTATGTGCACGTCAGAACGCCTCCCCGGCAATGGTACTCACCGGGTAGCTCGGAACGGAAGGCCTCGGAACTGAACTGGACTAGACCAAACTGGACTGGACTGGACTCGACTCGTGACTTGGATACTTCGGAACTTCGGAATCTGGTGGGCCTCTGTATACCTCGGACACAGCTCTCTCGCAGGTGGGCTCTGGGTAGGACAATCTGCGTTCCTCACCGCCTCGTATGGATGCCTGGTCGCAGTCTGTCCCCTTCGTTGGCCTGAGGGAGTTGGCGGGAAGACCCGCGACGTGCGCGCTTGAAGTCCGTCACGGCTATGGAAGGGGGCAAAACTGGACCTTCATCTCCGGCGTGTGGGGAAAGAGATTAAACTGTTCGGGCGCCATTATGTGGTAAATAAAATATTACGCTCTCAGAATTTTTCAGAATATCAATAGGATCATGCATAAAGCAAGAGGCTGAGTCTGTGGTATCAGGTTCAAAAAGGGCTTTATTCCAATAACTCGAGTCAAAGGGAGAATATAACCATCACCAAAAAAGGATCTGGAAAGGGACTCAAAAGTATTCTCAATATTCTCAAAACATTATTCACAGAGTACAGTATATATACATTTCTCAATTGTACGTAAGCAAAAGAGCAAGAGAGAATGAGATAAGAGCATGTGGGCGTGTAAGTAGGCGTGAAGGTGGGCGTCCATGTGGGCGTCCACTTGATGATAATGGGTAATTTGTCATGTGTGGGTGGATACCTGGAGAATCCTGCAATGTCAGCAGAAATATTTGGCAGAGATGCGTGCGCAGTCGCATGACGTGTGATAGACGTGCAACTAGAGGGAGAAAGGGACTTGACATTTAGCTCTACATGTGGAGACAAAAGTCTGGGGTTATGTCAACCTAATCCCAAATCATATCTAACATCCTATGTTTAAAGAACTATGTTATCCAAAAAGAAAGGTCTCTCGAACAAAATCTATTCTATACTGACTGTGAGTGCGTGTACAAGCGTCTAAGTGTCTACACTAGATGCGAGGGCAGAAATCTTCCATAGTAACAGGGCTATGAATTACTTGCATAAAGACAGAGAAGCCGGGCCCTTTGCTCGATAGCTGGAAGAATGTTTACTTAAACTACTAGACAGGAATGCATTGGGTAGGGAGCGGAGCAGATAATCTCGAAGGTGAAATACAGTTTTTGGCAGGCAACAGGCTGGAGTCAGGCACCGTTAGCCGCGCAGGGAATAGGACAAAGTTCATGGATACAGATGCGAGCTCAGACTGGAGCTTTCAGAGGCAGAAGGCAGGAAAAGGCTTAACGGCAGAATCAGGGCCTACTCGCCTGGACTGAAAAATGGGATAAATGAACCATATAAAGCCGGTGGCCTTTCATACTTAGAAATAGAATATCCGGCCCATTCATGGCGGATCTGAAAGAGGACATG
This sequence comes from Triturus cristatus, assembly GCF_964204655.1. Classification (NCBI taxonomy): domain Eukaryota; kingdom Metazoa; phylum Chordata; class Amphibia; order Caudata; family Salamandridae; genus Triturus; species Triturus cristatus. Next base: position 132,394,382 of record NC_140590.1, on the reverse strand, counting down.
TTGACGGTGGACGCACAAGTGTTTGCGTCTTCATAACTGGAACTGGAGGGAACATACATGTACTTGTGATTTATACATGAAACCGTTGGGGTCCAAGATAGGGGACATAACTGATCATAAAAATCCATATTTCCACAATACATCAAGCTTTTCCGTAGTCAAGAAAGCACTCTCGAGCCCAACTCCATATGCGTGAGTTCTTTATTTACAAAATGACAAAACAACAAACAAACGCCCGACGCGTTTCGGTGCAGCCGCACCTTGGTCACGGGTAATCAGTAGTTTGTGGACAGTGAAACATATAGTGAATAAACAAAACATAAAAGTAGGACTACCTGTCCCAACTCAGTTTCGAAAACGTTTTACTTTGGCATCCATCTTAGAATGGTCAAAATACGTAAATATCACTATTCAGATTGCCATTATCGTTCACGACAAAATATATCGTAACATTGATAGATATGTGCATGACTAATTCTAAATGTTGTTCAATTCTGCCCAAGTGGGCATAAATCATTCATAATTTTTATAAGTGAAATAAAATTAACTGATAATGCACATAACTGTCTTGAATCAAGCCCATGTGGGCTGTTTCGAATAATTCAGCCCCAGTGGGCGTAAAGTTACCGAATGGCAGTATTTTCCAAATTACATAATTTTAATCCAACTGTAAATCCATCTTCTTAAAAAGTATGCTGACAGTCTGGTCTCTTACAAAAATACAAAATTGTGCAATCACTATGATGTATGTGCAAAGATAAAAACAAACTAATGGCTTCTCATCAATATAATACAGTATGAGCTCTCAAAATTGCAGCACTAATACATGATTAAATTACCCTAAATGTACCGACATTTCTTCATCTTTATTCAAACCCAGTGGTTGGACGGTATCATACTTAATAATCAATCTCGACTCCAATTGTCTCAATTCTCTCACTCTGTCTCTGCCCCTTTCTGATTTAAGGATTCTGTCTAGGGCACAAAATTGTAGGACATTGACATTTTTTCCATGTAATTCTTTAAAATGCCTAGCGATAGGGTATTGTTTGTCCTCATTAATGATTGCCCTGGTGTGTTCAAGAACTCGTTTTTTCACCTGATGGATGGTACTTCCGATATAAACAAGTGGGCAGGGACAACTTAGAGCATATACGCAGTAATCAGATTTACACGACAAGTGCTTCTGGATCACGTAAGGTTTATGATTTTTGGATAGAGCAATTTCTTTTCGATTCACACTGTTCTTACATGCTTTGCATGAATTGCAAGTGTTGACTCGAAGATTCCTCGGGAGCGGAACGATGCAAAAAGGGGTCCACCTCTCGACAGCCCCAACCCTGACTGCTATTAAAGCACAGGAGAGTGGGATGGTCAAGCGGGGGAAGGAAAGGATGGGAACAGCTGGGAGGGAGATCTGAAAGTGAAAGACAGTAAACACATTAGCCTATTCTTTAATATGCTTGTTCAACTCACTCTAGAGGAAGAATGTGTACCTGCAAACAAACTTAAACAACGTTTTCTCCAGGTGTACTCATCCTGGATCCCACTCAAGCAATACCCTGTTCTGAATGATCTAGAGAGTTCTAGAAACAAAAGGAAGGCGACATGAAAACACTTCCTCACACTCTGTGGCCCAGCAACCCGCAACACTCTATTTGTGCTCCTTATCATACACACCACAAGGGTTGACTTGCTTCACTTCACAGGGGATGAGCAGACTGCCGCCTCATGGCCCCCTGTTAATAAACAATGGTCCGGAGTTAAAATGCTTCTTTCAACTCCGTGGCATTTATTTCACTGTCAACCGTCGGTTAATGTTTTCAGGGTGAATATATACAAGTTCCACTAAACACCTAAATCACCCAGGAACGTGTGCACAGGGAATGCGAAATAATAACACACATGAACATAGAGTAGTCAGGAGACCAAGGTAATCACTCAGCAAGGAGTAGCAAGATATGGTCTCTCTCGCCTCACAAGAAAAGTCTAGGCAGGAGTACGAAGTCTTTGTAAGAACTATATCGAGAGCAGCGGCTCTCAATGATCCAGGTGGTGCATGTGCACCCTTACCCTACACGGGCGAACTGCAGACGTCGGGGATCTCGGCTGCAACGGAAGAATAATCAGCAACGAGTGAAACGCCGAACGGCGTTTTCAAGGTTTACCTCTTCCGGTTTCTTCCCATGTGATCGGACTTGGTGGCGGAAGTGCAGGGATCATGTGATCGGACTGGGTGGCGGAAGTGCAGGGATCATGGGAATTGTAGTCCTAACTCCCGTTTGGCTCTCGTTCCGTCTCCACCATCCGGCTAACCACCCCATCAGCGCTCTCGTCTTAGCATCTGGTGAGCTATTCAGGGCATGACGTGAGTCAGGCGAGGCACGGAGAGGAAGGAGTGTGACAGCACATCCTTTCTTCGGGGCCCCTCTTTGAGGGCCAGGTTTACTAGGGTTCTTTTTATGGACTAGATGTATCAATCGAGGGGCATGCACGTTCTTTGCTGGCTCCCAGGAGTTTTCTTCAGGTCCGTAATTCTTCCAAGCCAAAAGGTACCACAGGGATTTGCGTCTCCACCTGGAGTCGAGTATTCTCTTTACCTCGTACTCAGGTTGTCCATCTATTATCGCCGGAGACGTTGGTTGTCGAGGTGGTTTGGCAGATGGTTTCAGAAGGGAAACGTGAAAAACCGGATGGATCCTCATGTGTGTGGGTAAGGCGAGTTTGAACGCCACTGGATTAATCTTTTTCACTATGCGATACGGGCCCACGTATCGTGGATTGAATACACTGTATTTGCGAAACCTGAAATTCCTTGTGGACAACCATACATAGTCACCCTTCATATAGGTGGGACCTGGTCTACGATGCTTGTCGGCCTGTTTTTTGTATTGTTCCTTGGTTTTTTGTAGATTACTTCTGGCGGTTTTCAGAGTTTCTTGAATGACTGTTACTCTTTCTTGTACACTCGGTATTTTCTCATTATACTGAGGTTTCCCTATGGGAAGAAAGCGTGGATGAAATCCATAGGTACAGAAAAAGGGTGTCATTTTGTTGGAACTATGCTGAGCATCGTTGTAGGCCACTTCTGCTAACCACAGAAGGTCCACCCATTCGTCCGTTGTTTGATCCACGTAGCAACGTAAGTACTTCTTTAAGGATTGGTTCAGACGTTCTGTTTGACCGTCTGTCTGGGGGTGGAAGGCCGTGGAGGTGTTGTTTGCTATGTGAAGTGTTGAGCACCAGGTTTTCCAAAATTTGCTGGTAAATTGAGGACCCCTATCCGTAATGATGACTTTGGGTATCCCATGAAGACGTACGACATTAGTGAGCAGCAAGGTTGCCAATTGGGATGAGGAGGGCAAGTCAGCGCACGCTATGAAGTGACCCAACTTAGTTAGGTTATCCACGACCACTAAAATGGTTGTACAGCCTTTATCCTTTGGTAAACTGACTATAAAGTCCATTGATATGTATTCCCAAGGTTCTTCTGGAGAGGGTAATGGTTGTAGCAGTCCTTGAGGTTTTCTATGGTCTGCCTTGGCCTGACAGCACACAACGCATTCTTGGATTCTTTTTGTGATGTCTTGTTTAATCTTGGGCCACCAAAAGTGGCGCTGAATTTTTTCCATCGTTTTCTCCAAGCCTGTATGTCCAGCGCATGGGTCTTCATGGCACCAAGCGAAGACAGTTTTTCTTAGTGCAGAGACAGGTATTAACAGTTGATGCTGGCGCATGGGAAGACCGTCTTTCAAGTGCCAGTCTGTATTGTCCTTCATCCAGGTTTTCCAAGAGGGCTTTTTAATGGCCTGTTTTACTTGGTCTAGGAAGTTCTCTGTTTGTATTACACCCACAATTTTTGTGGAGGGAATGATGGCCTGCGGCTCCTGTTTGTTCTCAGCAAGGGAATTGTCACGACGAGATAAGGCGTCTGCCTTCCTATTCTCCACCCCGGGTCTATAGGTAACCACAAAGTCGAACTCCGCAAAGAACAACATCCATCGTAGTTGACGCGGAGTGAGTAACCGAGCCGACTTCATAAATTGCAGGTTACGATGGTCTGTATAGACCGTTACGGTATGTCTTGCCCCCATTAGATGATGCCTCCATTCTGTAAAGGCGTCTTTGATAGCAAGGAGTTCTTTTTCTGCTATGGTGTAGTGGGTTTCCGCCGTGTTTAATTTTCGGGACATATAGGCCACCGGATGTAATTGCCCGTTCACTTTGTTTCTTTGTGATAAAATGGCTCCAATGGCCACATCCGAAGCATCTGCCTCCACTACGTAGGGTATGTCACTGTCAGGGTGGGCAAGAATAGGTGCAGTGGTGAAGGCGGTTTTTAACACCGTGAATGCCTTCTGGGCTCCTTCAGTCCACACATAAGGAACGTTCTTCTTCAGTAGTCTGGTCAGAGGAGCCGCCACTTGCGAGAATTGCTGAATAAAACGTCTGTAAAAATTGGCAAACCCCAGAAAACACTGCAGTTCTTTTACGCTTTTGGGGGGTAGCCAATCTAACACAGCTTGTATTTTCCGTGCTGCCATCTCTTGTCCTTCAGCCGATAGAATGATTCCTAGGAATTCCACCTTCCTCACGTGGAATTCACATTTGCTTATTTTACAAAATAAGCGATGTTTTCGTAGCGTGAGCAGAACCGCTCGAACGTCTTCTACGTGGTTTTCTTCTTTCTCAGAGTATATTAAGATGTCGTCAATATAAATGATAACCGTAACATCAAGGAACTCACGCAAGACGTCGGTCAAGAAGAACTGAAAAGCGGCTGGGGCGTTGCATAGGCCGTATGGCATCACACAGTACTCAAATAAGCCATATCTTGTGCGGAAGGCCGTCTTCCACTCGTCCCCAGCACGCATTCTTACCAAATGGTAAGCGCCTTTCAAATCCAGGCGGGTATATATTACCGCTCGGCGTACTTGGTCTAACAACACCGGAATGAGGGGCAGAGGGTAGCGATTCTTAATGGTGATGTTATTCAACGCCCTAAAATCCACACAGGCCCTGAGTTCTCGATTGGCCTTAGGGATAAAAAAGAGGGGAGATGCAGCGGGTGATTTGGATGGTCTTATAAACCCGTTGTCTAAGTATGTGTCTAGATAGTGGCGTAAATGCTCATTTTCTGGTTCGGTGAGCGCATAGATTCTTCCACATGGCACCACAGCCCCGGGAACCAGATCAATTTGGCAGTCGTAGCTACGATGCGGTGGTAAAATATTGGCTTGGTCTTCGTCAAACACGTCCCGGAGGTCGTGGTAAGGCGAAGGTAAACGAACGTTTTTCTCCTCAGCAGTGGCTATCATATGCGTTCGAGAGGACCCTTTCGTTGTGTTCTGTCGATTAGAACTACAGTGTTCTATGCAATAGGGTGAATTAAATTCAATTGTCTCTTTCTCCCAATCAATTATCGGATTGTGTTTCCGGAGCCAGGGAAGACCCAATATGATTCCGTACTGGGGTGCCTTTATCACATTGAAACAAAGCGTTTCCCAATGTTGTTCTTCCCAAGATATCTCTAGGTTTTCCGTACAATATCGAATGGGACCAGAAACCAATTGTCGCCCATCTACCGTCATCACAATTTCGGGTTCTGCCTTAGGTATTAGTTTTAATTTCAAAGCGTGAGCTAAGTCCTTGTCTATAAAAAGACCAGTTGCCCCCGAATCTACCATGGCCTTGAGGGGCCGTTTCTGTTCTCCCAGATGGAGGTGTAACGACACATGTAAATGGGACGTCGAACTGTCATCAATGTTTTGTACGGAAGGGATCGCCATTATGCCCAAGAACCTCCCTTCTTGTCTTCTTGAGCCTTGAAGTTTTCCGTCTTCAGATTGTCTCCACTCCTACGGGACAAGACCTCTCTATCCCTTCCTGGAGGTTTAGCCAAACACTCCCTCACATAATGCCCTTTCTTTCCGCAATATAAGCACAGCCCATTCTTGCGTCTCTGCTCCTTCTCTTCTGTGGTAAGAGAGGCTCGAACTGAACCTATTTCCATGGGTTCCGAAGTAGAGTTATATCCTCCAGGAGCTGGTCTAGCTCGGTCAAACCGAAATGAGGTTTTCTCTCCTCTCCTTTTATCCACCCTACGATCTGCTAATCTGTGGTCTAACCTCTGGGTTAGTTCAATAAGAGCCTTGCAAGAGGTGGGTTGTGGATCTATCGTAGCCAATGCGTCCTTCAATTCGTCTTTAAGACCCTGATAAAACAACGCGCGTTGATTATTCTCGGGCCACTCTGTCTCTGCAACTAATCGTTGGAAGGCGTTGACATACACAACTAATTCTTTATTCCCCTGTCTTAATTCTAGCAGTTCACGTTCAGCTGTAAAGGTGGCGGCCCTGCGATCAAACACTCGTTCAAATTCGTCTCGAAATGCATCCCAGTCATACAAAAGTGGATCATCGCGCCGCACCAAGGGAACAGCCCACTGTGCGGCATCACCATTCAAATAGGAAATGGTGAAGGCTACTCTAGATTGATTGGAAGGAAAGGCCTTGGGTTTACACGAAAAGTGTAGCAGGATTTGTGTAATAAATACCTGCACCTTATGAGCATCTCCTGAAAACCTTTCGGGAGGTGCAAGGGGAATAGGTGTAGGTAGTTCTACGCTAAATGGTGTGGCTGAGGCTGAAAAGCCACCTAAAGGAACCCGCCCCATACCTGCATCAAAGGGGTTGCGTTGCATTCCTTCAACCCTCTGTCTTAAGGCTGCGGTTTCGGCTCGAGAAGTGGCTAGTTCTTGCTGTACCAAGGCTAAGGCCCCTACAACTTCCTCTAATGTGGCCATGTTTTGCATCGACCCGCCCAGGAGGAAGTCAATTCGTGGGCTGATTATTCTGTTGACTCGAAGATTCCTCGGGAGCGGAACGATGCAAAAAGGGGTCCACCTCTCGACAGCCCCAACCCTGACTGCTATTAAAGCACAGGAGAGTGGGATGGTCAAGCGGGGGAAGGAAAGGATGGGAACAGCTGGGAGGGAGATCTGAAAGTGAAAGACACTAAACACATTAGCCTATTCTTTAATATGCTTGTTCAACTCACTCTAGAGGAAGAATGCGTACCTGCAAACAAACTTAAACAACGTTTTCTCCAGGTGTACTCATCCTGGATCCCACTCAAGCAATACCCTGTTCTGAATGATCTAGAGAGTTCTAGAAACAAAAGGAAGGCGACATGAAAACACTTCCTCACACTCTGTGGCCCAGCAACCCGCAACACTCTATTTGTGCTCCTTATCATACACACCACAAGGGTTGACTTGCTTCACTTCACAGGGGATGAGCAGACTGCCGCCTCATGGCCCCCTGTTAATAAACAATGGTCCGGAGTTAAAATGCTTCTTTCAACTCCGTGGCATTTATTTCACTGTCAACCGTTGGTTAATGTTTTCAGGGTGAATATATACAAGTTCCACTAAACACCTAAATCACCCAGGAACGTGTGCACAGGGAATGCGAAATAATAACACACATGAACATAGAGTAGTCAGGAGACCAAGGTAATCACTCAGCAAGGAATAGCAAGATATGGTCTCTCTCGCCTCACAAGAAAAGTCTAGGCAGGAGTACGAAGTCTTTGTAAGAACTATATCGAGAGCAGCGGCTCTCAATGATCCAGGTGGTGCATGTGCACCCTTACCCTACACGGGGAACTGCAGACGTCGGGGATCTCGGCTGCAACGGAAGAATAATCAGCAACGAGTGAAACGCCGAACGGCGTTTTCAAGGTTTACCTCTTCCGGTTTCTTCCCATGTGATCGGACTTGGTGGCGGAAGTGCAGGGATCATGTGATCGGACTGGGTGGCGGAAGTGCAGGGATCATGGGAATTGTAGTCCTAACTCCCGTTTGGCTCTCGTTCCGTCTCCACCATCCGGCTAACCACCCCATCAGCGCTCTCGTCTTAGCATCTGGTGAGCTATTCAGGGCATGACGTGAGTCAGGCGAGGCACGGAGAGGAAGGAGTGTGACAGCAAGTGTAAAATCCCTTTATTTCTCTCTGGTTCTTGCTTTCCTCTCTCACAGTACTACTGCAAAGAAGATCTTTCAAAGCTGAACATTTCCTAAACGTGATTTTCGGTTGATTTCCCACTGCTTTTTTCAGAACTGGGTCAATGTTCAAAACATGCCAGTATTTTTTCAGACAATTTCTAACCTGCCATGATTGGTTAGAATATGCAGTGATGAACCTGATTGGTTCATCAGTTTCTTCTCTGGAATTTTTTGGATCTAGAAGGTCTTCCCTCAGAACAGTATTAACTTTAGTGCATGCTTGTTCTATTATCTTATTAGGGTACCCTCTTTCTAGAAATCTTGCTTTCATATTTGCCTTTTCCAATTCAAAATCTGATTGTGTACTGCAATTCCTCTTTGCTCTTAACAATTCTCCGTATGGTATACTACGGATCAGATATTTTGGGTGGCAACTTTCGGCATGTAAAATGCTGTTTCCTGCTGTTGGCTTCCGGAACAGCCTACTTTCTAACTTGCCATTATTTACATTTACCACCACATCTAGAAATTCAATTGTCTTTTTTTCTATTGTACATGTAAAGGTTAGATTGCAGTCATTGGCATTTAAATTGGCCACAAATTTCAAAGCATCATCTTTATCACCTTTCCAGATGCAAAACACATCATCTATATACCTGGCCCAGAGACTAACATTGTGGGTAAAAGCCGAGATGTTAACCGCTACCTGCTCCTCCCACCAGCCCAGGTAAAGACCCGCGTAGCTGGGGGCGAAGCAGGTTCCCATTGCTGTGCCCTGGGCCTGGCAATAGATGACGTGGTTGAACAAAAAGAAGTTGTTTGAGAGACATCTTTGCATCATGCATAATAGCATTTCAGTATGCGAAAGATATTTAATGTCACGCTGTTTTAGAAAATGATGGTTAACTTCGACTCCCAGCTGGTGGGGTATGCATGTATACAGGCTATTGACATCAAGTGTCATCAGCCACATGTTTTCTTCCCACTGTACTTTATCTATTACTCTTAAAAAGTCTCGAGTATCTTGTAAGTAGGATGGGAGTTTCTGGACATAAGGGCGTAAGAAATGGTCAATATACTTGGAGGTATTCTCATAAGTGCTACCTATGGAGGACACGATAGGACGCCCAGGGGGATTAACACTGTTTTTGTGCAGTTTAGGCAGCAAATACAGGGCTGGCATTTTAGGATGATCGCACTTTAAAAATTTATACTCATCATCTGAGATCAATTTTTCTCGTTTCCATCCGACTAGTTGTAACTGATACTCAGTGTTGCTTTTCTCATAACAGATTCTGTTGCTAATAGTGTAGCTTTGGGCATCTTCCAGTTGTCGTCTACCTTCATTTAAATACATCTTAGTTGGCCAAACTACAACATTTCCGCCCTTATCGGACTTTTTTATAACCACTTCTTTGTTGTTTTGTAGTTCTTCAACTGCCATTCTTTGGTTTTTAGTCAAATTAGTATATTTTGGTTTACTAGATTTGTCTAATTTTTTTAATTCCTTAGTTACACCTTTTTCGAACACTTCAATGTTCTCATTGTGAATTTGGGGCAAGAATCTGGATTTAGATTTAAAATTACTGCCACTGCTACAATCAAACACAACATTCTCCTCTGTTAGACATGTTTCAACATCCATAGTAATATCAGTATCTCGTTCCAACCCTTTCATCGTTTGTAATAGATCTACATCAGCAATGGTTAAATTGGTAGTTTCCTCCACATTCGTTGTAATATTCGTTTTTCTATTCTGGAACCATTTTCGCAGTTTTAATTTTCTTGTGAAATGAAAAAGATCTATTCTGCCCTCTGTATAATTGAAATTGCTAGTTGGACAAAACGTTAAACCTAATGATAAAACTTCAATCTGGTTAAACGTTAACTGAATGTTAGATAAATTTACCACAGTATTGTTGTCCTTCATTTTTTGTCCATCTTGCCTCTTGTTGTCATTCCCACGTAAGCATCCAGAATTCCTTGTTTCTTTGCGCCTCTTCTGTTTCCTCCTCTGGCGCCTCGACCTCGATTTGGCGATTCTTGTGGGCCTGGGCTTCCCAGCCTCTGTCGACCTTGAGCCATCAACGAGAACTCCTTTAAAATATTGGATTTTACTCCCTCATTACTCGTGGACTTCGCCGTGGATTCTTCCAACCTTGCTGGTGCAATACTTGCATCCTGAGGCAAAATGGGTCTACTTGTTTCCGGTACCTCCATGGTTTGGCCTGGTTGATTTTTCTCCGGACTTCCCAATATTTTCTGATTTAATTCTCGTAGATAATCAAATTTTCTGCCAAACGTGAAAATTTGGCCTCTTTCGTAATCTAGTTGGTCGCGGTAAAACTTACTTTGTTTTTTCATTTTTATTTCTTCCTCAGCTTTCTCCAACCTTGAAGTTAGTTTCTTCATTTCAATTTCAAAGTCATTTTCGGTATACTGGCTCTTCAATTGAGAAGTAATTTGATCAATTTCCTTTCCCAGTCTCTCTGTGTCTCTCAGTGCATATTTAATGAGTAGTTTCAGCATCGTTGTTGAACACTGATGATTATTCTGTACCCACTCCTCAATAAGTTCGGGGTCAGGATCGCTGAACGTTGGGGTTAGAAAAATGCGCAAACCTCGGGGTACGCGTTCACAGTCCACATATTTTTGCAAAGTGGTGGCTTCCCACCACTTAACTTGTTCCATCTTCGCGCATTTCCATAAATTATCCCAAAGTTCTTTTTTATTTTTGGAGTCTCGTGCTGCAATGTTACCCGGTCTACTCACATCTGATGATTCTGTGTTGAAAGGGACAAACAGCATTTCAGCTGCCTCCCGTCTTGAAGCCTCTCTGTTTGCCAGACTTCGTAGCATAGGCGTACTCGCCGTCGCTACTACATCGTCCACAGTTCCTTGGGGCAACTTGCTGGTGTGACGAGCAGTGTGCGGCCATTTATACCTGATACATTACGGCTCTCCTGAGCCAGAGGACTGACGAGTCTTTGACCAGCACCTGCGCGCCGTGAAAGGTACTTTACCTGTTTTTAATTGCTGGCAGTCCACGCGGCACCCCTCTACACTTACCTACTCCCTGCTGACGAGAGGCAACTACCTCGAAACACGTGTCCAGGGATGGCTAATGCGACACATACTTATTCATACACTTCGTAGCATAGGCGTACTCGCCGTCGCTACTACATCGTCCACAGTTCCTTGGGGCAACTTGCTGGTGTGACGAGCAGTGTGCGGCCATTTATACCTGATACATTACGGCTCTCCTGAGCCAGCGGACTGACGAGTCTTTGACCAGCACCTGCGCGCCGTGAAAGGTACTTTACCTGTTTTTAATTGCTGGCAGTCCACGCGGCACCCCTCTACACTTACCTACTCCCTGCTGACGAGAGGCAACTACCTCGAAACACGTGTCCAGGGATGGCTAATGTGACACATACTTATTCATACACTTCGTAGCATAGGCGTACTCGCCGTCGCTACTACATCGTCCACAGTTCCTTGGGGCAACTTGCTGGTGTGACGAGCAGTGTGCGGCCATTTATACCTGATACATTACGGCTCTCCTGAGCCAGCGGACTGACGAGTCTTTGACCAGCACCTGCGCGCCGTGAAAGGTACTTTACCTGTTTTTAATTGCTGGCAGTCCACGCGGCACCCCTCTACACTTACCTACTCCCTGCTGACGAGAGGCAACTACCTCGAAACACGTGTCCAGGGATGGCTAATGCGACACATACTTATTCATACACTTCGTAGCATAGGCGTACTCGCCGTCGCTACTACATCGTCCACAGTTCCTTGGGGCAACTTGCTGGTGTGACGAGCAGTGTGCGGCCATTTATACCTGATACATTACGGCTCTCCTGAGCCAGCGGACTGACGAGTCTTTGACCAGCACCTGCGCGCCGTGAAAGGTACTTTACCTGTTTTTAATTGCTGGCAGTCCACGCGGCACCCCTCTACACTTACCTACTCCCTGCTGACGAGAGGCAACTACCTCGAAACACGTGTCCAGGGATGCTAATGCGACACATACTTATTCATACACTTCGTAGCATAGGCGTACTCGCCGTCGCTACTACATCATCCACAGTTCCTTGGTGCAACTTGCTGGTGTGACGAGCAGTGTGCGGCCATTTATACCTAATACATTACGGCTCTCCCGAGCCAGCGGACTGACGAGTCTTTGACCAGCACCTGCGCGCCGTGAAAGGTACTTTACCTGTTTTTAATTGCTGGCAGTCCACGCTGCACCCCTCTACACTTACCTACTCCCTGCTGACGAGAGGCAACTACCTCGAAACACGTGTCCAGGGATGGCTAATGCGACACATACTTATTCATACACTTCGTAGCATAGGCGTACTCGCCGTCGCTACTACATCGTCCACAGTTCCTTGGGGCAACTTGCTGGTGTGACGAGCAGTGTGCGGCCATTTATACCTGATACATTACGGCTCTCCTGAGCCAGCGGACTGATGAGTCTTTGACCAGCACCTGCGCGCCGTGAAAGGTACTTTACCTGTTTTTAATTGCTGGCAGTCCACGCGGCACCCCTCTACACTTACCTACTCCCTGCTGACGAGAGGCAACTACCTCGAAACACGTGTCCAGGGATGGCTAATGCGACACATACTTATTCATACACTTCGTAGCATAGGCGTACTCGCCGTCGCTACTACATCGTCCACAGTTCCTTGGGGCAACTTGCTGGTGTGACGAGCAGTGTGCTGCCATTTATACCTGATACATTACGCCTCTCCTGAGCCAGCGGACTGACGAATCTTTGACCAGCACCTGCGCGCCGTGAAAGGTACTTTACCTGTTTTTAATTGCTGGCAGTCCACGCGGCACCCCTCTACACTTACCTACTCCCTGCTGACGAGAGGCAACTACCTCGAAACACGTGTCCAGGGATGGCTAATGCGACACATACTTATTCATACACTTCGTAGCATAGGCGTACTCGCCGTCGCTACTACATCGTCCACAGTTCCTTGGGGCAACTTGCTGGTGTGACGAGCAGTGTGCGGCCATTTATACCTGATACATTACGGCTCTCCTGAGCCAGCGGACTGACGAGTCTTTGACCAGCACCTGCGCGCCGTGAAAGGTACTTTACCTGTTTTTAATTGCTGGCAGTCCATGCGGCACCCCTCTACACTTACCTACTCCCTGCTGACGAGAGGCAACTACCTCGAAACACGTGTCCAGGGATGGCTAATGCGACACATACTTATTCATACACTTCGTAGCATAGGCGTACTCGCCGTCGCTACTACATCGTCCACAGTTCCTTGGGGCAACTTGCTGATGTGATGAGCAGTGTGCGGCCATTTATACCTGATACATTACGGCTCTCCTGAGCCAGCGGACTGACGAGTCTTTCACTAGCACCTGCGCGCCGTGAAAGGTACTTTACCTGTTTTTAATTGCTGGCAGTCCACGCGGCACCCCTCTACACTTACCTACTCCCTGCTTACGAGAGGCAACTACCTCGAAACACGTGTCCAGGGATGGCTAATGCGACACATACTTATTCATACACTTCGTAGCATAGACGTACTCGCCGTCGCTACTACATCGTCCGCAGTTCCTTGGGGCAACTTGCTGGTGTGACGAGCAGTGTGCGGCCATTTATACCTGATACATTACGGCTCTCCTGAGCCAGCGGACTGACGAGTCTTTGACCAGCACCTGCGCACCGTGAAAGGTACTTTACCTGTTTTTAATTGCTGGCAGTCCACGCGGCACCCCTCTACACTTACCTACTCCCTGCTGACGAGAGGCAACTACCTCGAAACACGTGTCCAGGGATGGCTAATGCGACACATACTTATTCATACACTTCGTAGCATAGGCGTACTCGCCGTCGCTACTACATCGTCCACAGTTCCTTGGGGCAACTTGCTGGTGTGACGAGCAGTGTGCGCCCATTTATACCTGATACATTACGGCTCTCCTGAGCCAGCGGACTGACGAGTCTTTGACCAGCACCTGCGCGCCGTGATAGGTACTTTACCTGTTTAGGTCGAGCCTAGAACAGCGCATGCGCTGTTGCTCGAATTTTTGTAAAGGGGATTTTCAAAGTGCTGCAGCCGCTGGCCTAAAGCCTGCGTGCATGTGCGCGTGAACGTGCGCAGCCGCCATATGTCTCAATCACGGGTACTGTACTTCATGAAGGCGCTTTTGCTATAATCGGCACCGGCGCTTTACTTTTAGTGTTAAAAATAAAGCGCCGGTGCCGCGATTATAGCGAAAGTAAAGTACATAAATAATATCCCTTCTGGGACATGTTCATTCTGCTTTGTTTTCATGTTAATACATTTTCTGTGTTGTTGCTTTTGGCCGTTTGTTTTATTTCTGTCACAAGACACAATCAGATCTTTTGATCACGCTTCACTGTTAAAACAAGCCTTTGCAATGCAATAGGGCACTGCAAGATGTGGCCGGCGGAAGCATCTTTCCCCTGCATCCTTGTTACCGTTTTGTTTCAGGGTTGTGAGCATATTCGATTTGCTCAAAGGGCTGCAAAAGTACAGAGCTAAGGCTCCGTGTCAGAAATTACCGCTGCACATCCATTCCGGCAGCACCAGCCTTCTGGACAGCATACCCAGGGAAAAGGCAGTTACTGGCTCGCAGAAAGTAGTTATTTTTCCAGATTCAGCAGTCAACCTGTACTTTGCAAGTGACACAGTTCAGTAATCACTAATATATATGTACCTCGAAGGGCCGCAAGATGCATTGGTAGCCAAAACATATGCAGGGTAAATCAACACAGCTTTAAAGAGCATTTTCTGACAGGTGCATTATGCAACGAAATTATAATCCTGACGTCCTGCGATTTCGAATTTACCTGCTATTGCTTTTAATGACCTGATGCATTGCACCAAGATCTGCTTTTCAACAAAAAGTGCAGCTTCACCGTCCAAAATGCAAGGGACCCTCGCTCTTTATTTCCTGGTTATTTCCACAAACGTCAAGATCGGAGCAGAGCAAAGGTCAGAGTCCAGCCATCTTTATCCTGCAAAAGAAAACAGTTTACGTGCCATACACAGCACGGCGTTCGGCAGGGTCACTCGATGCTGTTTCCGTAGTGCACCGCCCTCACAAATCCTGTTTGGGGTATTTTATGCTCTGAGTAAATTAAATAGATCTGCAGCTAACTTCGTACAGATAGGAATTATTTTAAGAACTTCTAGGCGCATAGAGGAAACAACGAACCATAGACAAACTTTGTGTGGATTGTCACATATTGGCACCAACGAAAACAATCAATACGATTACGGGCTACTATACTGAGCACACTACTAGGGGAACCCTATTACAAGCATTGTAAAATAAAATTATAGTGCGGAATTAGTGTTAGTCCAGTATAAATGTAGCCGCACAGCTTGGGGCTGGTTCTGTCTTTGATATAAATGTTCTTTGAAGAGGCATGTCATAAAATGCAACCACAAATCCCAAATCTACTGGTGCCTAACGCAGCAGTTTTTCATGGTTTTACTAGATTATCGCTAGAAAAGGCGCTATACACTTTATCAGATGTAGCTTTCTAGATCAACTCACACACAACACATGCACACACAACCCCACACACAACCCCACACACACAACCACACACAACCACACACACAACTACACACACACAACCAACCACAACCAAATACACAGCCATACACACAACCACACCTACAACCACACCCACAACCACACACAACACCACACACAAAACCACACACACACACACACACACAACCACACGCACAACCACACACACAACCACACACACAACCACACACACAACCACACACACACAACCACACACACACAACCAAACACACAACCACACACACAACCAACCACAACCAACCACACACACACACAACCACACACACACACACAACCACACGCACACACAACCACACACACAACCACACACAACCACACACACAACCACACCCAACCACACCCACAACCACACACTCGCACACCACACACACACAACCACGCACACAACTACAACCACACACACAAAGGGAGGAGACAACTGCAGCAGGAACTTTGGCTCGGTCAGGACAGCAGAACCACCGGAAAAGGAACCCCTCGGCACGACCTGAGCAGCAAGAAGTTGTCACTGGAGACATAGTGATCTTATGAACAATAGTGTCATCAATGATCTAATCCAAACTGTAAACTGTGACAAATAACATCCCTATATATTGCAGTACCATAAAAACGTCAACAAGCATTTGCATAGCCAATAGGTCTCGCCTTTGGGAACTTATAAGTATTTTGCCATGCAACAGTTGTTGTTGCACCAAGGATATTGTGCTGCATAACTAAATACTTATAAGGTCCCAAAAGCGAGACCTATTGGCTATGCCAATGCTTGTTTTAATTGCTGGCAGTCCACGCGGCACCCCTCTACACTTACCTACTCCCTGCTGACGAGAGGCAACTACCTCGAAACACGTGTCCAGGGATGGCTAATGCGACAAATACTTATTCATACACTTCGTAGCATAGGCGTACTCGCCGTCGCTACTACATCGTCCACAGTTCCTTGGGGCAACTTGCTGGTGTGACGAGCAGTGTGCGGCCATTTATACCTGATACATTACGGCTCTCCTGAGCCAGCGGATTGACGAGTCTTTGACCAGCACCTGCGCGCCGTGAAAGGTACTTTACCTGTTTTTAATTGCTGGCAGTCCACGCGGCACCCCTCTACACTTACCTACTCCCTGCTGACGAGAGGCAACTACCTCGAAACACGTGTCCAGGGATGGCTAATGCGACACATACTTATTCATACACTTCGTAGCATAGGCGTACTCGCCGTCGCTACTACATCGTCCACAGTTCCTTGGGGCAACTTGCTGGTGTGACGAGCAGTGTGCGGCCATTTATACCTGATATATATATACCTATGGTTTTTTCTGTAAATATATATATATATATATATATATATATATATATATAAATATTATTATTATTACTTTTTTTTTTAAAACAAAAGCCACATTGTGGCATAATATATACAAAATATATATATATATATATATATATATATATATATATATATATATATATATTCACCGAACAAACCATAGGTTTCAGGGGTGTTATAGTTAGCTGGACATTTCACTCGTACAAAACCATTGAAATTCCTCCGTTATAGTTAGTTCTGCTAACTATAACTCGCGCACCTGCAATCCACTGCTGATGATGTCACATATTACATCATTCATGACATGGTCAGTGACATCACTGATGACATCTCAAATTACATCACTGATGACATCCTCCAGTGAATATGGTTTCGTTTGTTATTTAAATATGTATTATATATATTTAGCAATCTGCATTGAAGAATGAGTGGATATATAAATATCTGGATGGAGGATTTAGTAGCAGTGTGATTGACTGTTTACTTGACTAATTTATAGTGTCTCACTCAATACATTGGATAGTGATTAAACTGTGTGAATATCTGTATCACTTTGTCAGTTGTTGTGTAAACTGCTGCACCAGTTGGTTACTAGCTAAGTGAAGGTCTATATTAGTTATTGATTAGTTTACTGAGTATTTGTATGGGAGAGTGAATGTGTGTGTGGTTCGGTGGGGGGGTGTGACTGCCCAAAGATGTGTGAATAGTTGATTAAGTAGGTATATGACGTTAAGACTGCATGTTATAACAGTTATTTGGGTGAGTGAATATCTTTATGGGTGTGGTGATGAGCAAATATATCTCTCAATGGTACATGTCCAACAAACAAGAAAAATAAAAGGTAGTGTATGTGACAGTTGTTGTAGGAGAGTAGGATCTGCCTCTTATGTTGCCCCCGCTTTTTTTCTGATGTTAACACAGGTTTCTGGCTATAGTCTGGCTGGGACTCTGCTAATCAGGGCCCCAGCCTCTATTTTTTCTCTAAACAACATGGAGTGCATATTAGATGCACTAGTGATTGGATACTGTGGTACCTTATGAGCCCCTAGCATATTGTACCTTAGGTACCAAGGGCATAGGTACTTCACTGGCCTACCAGGGGCTGAAGCATGTAATATGCCACCCCTGGGAAGCAGACTAAATCTGACACCACAGGCCTGCTACTGCAGCCTGGGTGAGGTAGTGTTAGCACTCCTCATTGAGATATAGGTACCCTATATCTCTACCTGCACACACATTTAAACCTATCAGTCACCCCTAAGGCAGGCCCTATCAGTCCTGAGGGCAGGGTGCTTGGTTTCCATGTGAGGGGGTGCCTCTGCCTGAGCATGGCCCCTCTGCAGCTCTCAGAGTCCATTCTCTGGGGCTGTTTGTGGATGCGGTCAAACCATATACTCTTAAGTGCATTATAACCTCACTGTAAATGCTAACTCTAGGATGGCTGCATCAAAACATGTCGTATTTGGTGTTAAACTCTTTGGAATCATACCTCCACACCAATAACTGGTGTGGGAGTATGATCCCACCCTTCTAGAGGGATAGACATGTACCCACTGTGGAAACACGGTAGAATCCTGAAGAGCCCTGGCATCACAAAATGGATGCCACCAGTCACAGACACTGGGCTGCCCTCCTGCTGCTGAACGAAACTGGCAGGAGAGGAAGCCCAACAATAGGCATCCTGTCACAGGGAGGTGTAACCACCTCCCAGACAGGGTTTAGTGTATCGGGGCTGGGTGGGTGCACTCCTAGAGTGCTTTGACGTCCTGCAATGGGGGAGCAGTAGGCTCCTCTGTGCATATGCCAGCTCAAACCGGTTCAGGGGCTACCTGGCCCTGCTCTGGTGCGAAACTGGACAAAGGGAAGTGGGTGTAGCCACCCACTCCCCTGACCCTCCCATCGCTACAGAGGGGTCCTGCTCATGCAAACTAAGCACCCTGCCCTCAGGATTGATAGGGCCTGCCTTAGGGGTGACTGATAGGTTTATATGTGTGTGTATGGTGAGATATAGGGAACCTATACCTCAGTGAGGAGTGCTAACACTACCTCACCCAGGCTGCAGTAGCAGGCCAGTTGTGTCAGATTGAGTCTGCTTCCCAGGGGTGGCTTAATACATGCTTCAGCCCCTGGTAGGCCTGTGAAGTACCTATGCCCTTGGTACCTAAGGTACCATGTACTAGGGGCTCATAAGGTACCACAGTATCCACTCACTAGTGCATCCAATATGCAATCCAAGTCGTTTAGAGAGAACAGAGAGACTGGGGCCCTGAGTAGCAGGGACCCAGCCAGACTATAGCCAATAACCAGTGTTAACATCAGAAAAAAAGTGGGGGCAACATAAGTGCAGATCCTACTCTCCTACACAACCCCTCCCCCCAAAACGCAGGGACTCTAAACTAACCTTGACCAGTTGAGTCTTCGTGTTCTAAGTGGAAATACCTTGAGAGTCCATCTGCATTGGCATGTTGGGTCCCAGGTCTATGTTCCACTGTATGGTCCATCCCCTGTAGGGAAATGGACCACCTTAGCAGTTAGGATTTTCACCATTCATCTGTTTGAGCCATAGGAGGAGCTTGTGGTCAGTCTGAACTATGAAGTGAGTGCCAAACAAGTATGGCCTCAGCTTCTTCAGTGGCCACACCACAGCTAAGGCCTCTCTCTCTATAGCTGACCACCGTTTCTCTCTAGCGGTCAGCCTTCTGCTTATAAAAGCTACTGGCTGGTCTTGACCTTCATCATTCAGTTGAGACAGTACAGCTCCCACACCCAGCTCTGAAGCATCTGTTTGGACAATGAACTTCCTGGTGTAGTCTGGACTCTGTAAGATGGGGGCAGTGCACATGGCCTGCTTTAGGTCTTCAAATGCCTTCTGACAGCTAGCTGTCCACTGAACCTTTTTTGGCATTTTCTTTGGGGTAAGATCTTTTAAGGGGGTCACTATAGATCCATATCCCTTAACAAACCTCCTATAGTACCCAGTCAGGCCTAAAAAGGCGCTCACCTGTGTCTGGGTGGTTAGAGCAACCCATTCCATTATGGTTTGGATTTTGCTCTGCAAAGGTTGAACCTGGCCTCCACCTACAAGGTGGCCCAGGTACACAACCTGACTCTGCCCTATCTGGCACTTAGTGGCCTTGAAAGTGAGGCCTGCTTTTTGTAAGGCCTCCAAAACATTTCTGAGGTGGACCAGGTGATCCTGCCAGGTGGAACTAAAAACAGCAATTTCATCTAGATAAGCTGAGCAATAAGTTTCCATACCTGTCAGAACATTGTTCACCAACCTCTGAAAAGTGACAGGTGCATTTTTCAGACCAAAGGGCATCACCACAAAGTGATAGTGCCCACCAGGGATTGAAAATGCTGTTTTGGCCTCGGCATCATAAGCTAACGTGTTTGCCAGTAGCCAGCTGTTAGGTTAAATGTACTCAGATATTTGGCTGAGGCCAAAGTATCAATGAGCTCATCTGCCCTGGGAATTGGATAGGCATCAGTCCTGGTGACTGCATTGAGGCCTCGGTAGTCAACACAAAACCTCATTTCTTTCTTACCACCCTGGGTATGAGGTTTGGGCACAAGGACTACTGGACGAGCCCAAGGGCTATCTGAAGGCTCAATTACACCTAGTTCCAACATTTTCTGGACTTCAGTCCTGATACAGTCCCTGACATGGTCAGGATGCCTGTAGATTTTATTCTTGACAGGCAGACTGTCTCCTGTGTCCAACCTCATGGGTGCACCAGGAAGTCTGACTAGGGGTCAGGCTAAACATATGTCTGAACTGCTGCAGAACGTGTCTGCATTCAGTTTGCTGATGGTCAGTGAGGCTGCTTGCCAAAGGAACACCATCTACTGACCCATCATCAGGGTTCTGTGAGAGCAGGTCAGGGAGAGGGTCACTCTCCTCCTCCTGTTCCTCATCAGTTGCCATGAGCAAGCCCATGTAATCACAAAGGAGACTCCACAATGTGTGGAGGGGGGAACGGGAGCCGTGGGGTACTAGGAGCTAGCGGCCTCCATTGCTAAATGTTTACCACAGAAAGCTGCTCCTAGTGAAGTGTGACCCTACTACAGTTTATAAAACTATTGTGAGTTAGGACATCTCACAAAAAGTAACAGACTGGTCTCACACACCACCTGGTGTCATGCTTCATCATCGGCCAGTCCTCGCCCTCCAAAACCTTCGTTTGATGGAGGGCGGGCATACACCTGGAGATAGGGATGCACTTCTAAACTAAAGAGTGGGGGCCGGTGAGATGGAACGTGAAGTTAAAAATCATTATAGTTACCAGAAAGGAAGTTTTAATGTGGCCAATAACTATATGATACTAAAAACAAAAGGACGGTGGGTGGGGTGTTTAGTGTCCCCTAACCGTCACGTGAAAGGTCAACATGTTTCTGCCTTGTAGGCCCGAGCGGGTCCAGGGCATTCATCAGGACCTAAGTTTGAACTTGGGGCTCCGTTCTTACCAACAGGTAGCAAGAAATTACCACTGCGCGGGTGTGGCAAAGGCCGCACTCCGCTTCCTAAATGGCTTCCGAACGTCAAGCCCTAGTTGAAACAACTACTTGCCACATGGGGGGTGGGGAGGGGAAACTCCTGTTCATTTGTCTCAGGAAAAGAATCCCGCGTTCATCCTATGGTGTTGCTCCCGGTCCTCCCATGTCAGCCCTGTCAACATATGGCTTTAATCTGTTGACATGGAGCACCCTAAGGGGCCTCCTGGGAGTTCCAAGGTTCACCAAGTAGGTGACTTCTCCCTTTTGCTCAACAATGGTATGGGGGCCACTCCACTTGTCTTGGAGAGCTGCTGGGGCCACAGGCTCTAGCACCCACACTTTCTGTCCTGGCTGATAGACAGTCAGTACAGCCTTTTGATCATGCCAAGCTTTTTGTAGTTCTTGGCTGGCCTCCAGGTTTTTGATTGCCTTCTTCATGTATTCAGCCATCCTGGAGCGGAGACCAAGTACATAGTCCATCACATCCTGTTTGGGAGGTTCGAGAGGTAACTCCCAGCCCTCCTTCATCAAACATAATGGACCTCTTACAGGGTGCCCAAACAGAAGTTCAAAAGGGCTGTAGACAACCCCCTCTGGTAGGGAGGAACAGCCTTGGACAGGTTCCTATGGTCTGGAATATAATATCTGACTCTAGGGACACTGTTGCTGCCACCAGGGGGTTCTAACTCCTCTTTTCTAGAAGCTCTCTGGAGCTCAAAGGCTTCTTTATCTAATGCCAACTGCTTGGCCTTAAGGGCAAATCTTGCTTCCTCATACTGAAGCAGTTTGTACATTCTTTCAGTGGAGGTCTCTCTTCTATTAAAGTATGAGCTCCTCTGATGGACAGATTCTCTTCCAGAGTGATATGAGTGCTAAGATTCCCTTGAAGGGGACCTAACCCTCTCTTCTACTCTGTCAGTTCTCTTAGGGAGAATTCCTCTGTCCTGTTCAGACCCTTGTGGATCTGGCCCTTCAATCACAGAGTCCTAGTCATCTTGATTTTCATCATCTGACCCAGAGACTGTAATTGACCCACTCCCTGATTCAGATCTGTTAGCTCCTAGAGCCAACCTCAGATCATCTGTTGTTAGCAGTTCTATCAGGTCTAGTGTGGAGGGACTCTGTCCTAGCTTCAGGTGTCTTGCAACACACATGGCCTTCAGGTCAAAGAAGGTCATGTCCTTATACTGAGGCTGAGTGGACCCATTGGCTCCACCCTTTGAGGACATTCTAGTGTTGTGCAGTGTTGTACTACCTACACTAGTTTGTGGCCTACTGATCCTAGCTTGAGCTGTAGCAAGGGTGTGCTATCCCTTCACAAACAGCTCTAAGTTCAGTAGAACTTATTGATACTAAGCTTGACTTTATATGTACCTTGAGTACCTTTAGTGTTTTTCAGTTAGTAATTCAAATAGAATTCTGTTTTCTGGTAAAACAATGGCAAGCTGGAATCCCACACGCTGCCCACCAATGTGAGAAGTTGGCCTGGCATATGCTGGTCACTAGTTAAAGTTGCCACCTTGCTCCAGTCCAATTCGACTCATATGGTAGAATGGTTTAAGACAACCTTTTAAAGAAAGCTATCCTAGTGGTAGCTGTGGAGAGCAGCCTTCAGGCTAAGTCTCAGAGGAATATAAAGCAGCTTGTTTTACCTTATAATGTCTTGAATTACCAAATGAAAGGCCACCACACAGGTATATATATCAATATATATGTATTTATTACTAGACACACTCTACTAATCTCTTTATGAGATTAGAAGTCAGGAACATATGCCAAATATCAACGTTTCACAATAAGTTAAGCACAAATATGGCTGGGGCCCTAGGGGCGTACCAGACCATATACTAAACAAGCATTGGCATAGCCAATAGGTCTCGCTTTTGGGACCTTATAAGTGTTTAGCCATGCAACAGTTGATGTTGTTGCACCAAGGATATTGTGCTGCATAACTAAATACTTATAAGGTCCCAAAAGCGAGACCTATTGGCTATGCCAATGCTTGTTTTACATATTGCAGAGCAGTTGAGCTGCTGTGCAAGATAGCTTAAAGTAATTTAAAAAAAATTATTTTTTAAAAAGCACCACGACACAGACAATGCTTTTTTATTTTAATTAAGCAATGCTACACAGCAGTGTGACATGTAAAACAATTGCCAAAGCCAATAGATCAATAGATTTTGGAGAGGCAAAACCTGTTGGCTTTGCCAATGCTTGTTTTAATCTTCTCTCACAATCTTGGGTGACGATAATTGAGCGTCGAGCCCTGTGAGTGTAACTGCAGAGGGACTGTAGGGTAACGACCAGTGTCCAACAAGTTGTGCACGGGTGCACCGTTGAACAGGAGAGTCATATGCGACTGCAGTGATGAACACAGGTTTGTAAGAACACATGATGTCTTCTGTTTACACAGGAGGTTCAAGTACATATTGCGGGTCCGTTACACGCTGAGCATCAAGAACAGGGGTTTGTGCACAAGCAGCGACTGCTGTTCTTGACACAAAGTATAATTTGAATTGCTAAACAACGAAGCTCGTGCATGTACAATGCATATGTTGCACACACACTCATGCACGGGATGATTACAGTCAGTGCTTTAAATGGGCCGGTACTGAGTACCGGCACTTTTTTATTTTGAGGGGGAGAGTACTGGAACTTCTCAAGGGAAATGTAATACTTTTAATTTGAGAGTACCGGCACTTCTCAGAAACAAGCAGGTACTCTGGCACAGAGTATCTGCAGTTCTATTGTTCCATTTCAAGCACTGACAGAGTTTTATCCCATAAAAATGCATGCATCCGAACTGAGGACCAAGGCGAAGTAATCATATTGCAGCAAACTCACGGTCATACGCCAATGAGAAGTAAGTAAATTACAATGAAGTTGGAATCAACGAATGGTAAGTTCAGGTAAGTATTGGGCGGGTTCTAACCCCCTTTTAATTTATTTATTTTTAATACAAGAAATTTCGAATGCACGGTTCAAGCGCTGCGCCACTGGTGAAACCTAAAAGCAAGTCCTCACCTTCCTGCCGACTGCTGCCTATTCAGTGAGAGCATCTCTGCGTGTGTCCTGGTGTCGGCGCACTGAACGTGGAAAGAGTTGTAATGTTTGCTGCATTTGGCCCAGAACACAGGTTAGTCCTGAAAATCGCTGCCTGGTCAGTAATCGGGCTTATTACTAATCTTTTCTACCTCTGTGATATTCGAAAAAATACAGAGGTGGAGGCTTAATATAGGGAGCCTCATATTGCAGAAGATCCAGTAAATGGGGCATAGACAGGGGCCTAGCAACCCATCTCTCTCACAAAATAAATATGCATATTTTTGTTTGCAAAAGTTTGCACACTTCAACAAAGCCACCTCTTTATTCTCTAAAATAATGACTGAAGTGGTAATTGGATCCACAAGCAAGCCGCCTTCACGCTTTCCTTCCTGATTTGTTGCCATAAAGCAGGCTGATAAATGCAACATGCAGTTAAGAGTTAGGAATGTCACAGAGGGATGAAGACATCGACCCTTGACAGCAGAGTTCTGCAGGCAGGCTCCGCCACTGCAGGCCCTGCAGACGGCCCTGCCATGCACGCCCATGCGCTGCTCCAGCAGCCTGGAGGTGACCTGCGAGGCCCGTGGTGGAAGATGAGAGGGCCGTTCTGCGCACCCCATCGCCTGACTCCTTTCATGTGACCATTTGTTTCTGTTACGTCATTGACCGCGTCTGACCCAGTCGGAGTTTCTGACCTCATGAGACGGTTCTGTGCTTGGCCAGCGGATAAAGGCGCTTCTGTGCTGGCATCTGTCACGGGCTCTGCCGTGCAGTGGAGGGCTGTCTGCGGAGGGCCCCGCACGCTGATTTATGTGACGCCGAGTATGTCCCACTACAGCGAGCTCAGAGCGGGAGGATGTAGTGCTCACCGGACCCCCAGCACTGACCGGCGTTCCAGGCAGGACCTGGCACCACAGGGCTGCTTCCAAGGTCCGAGTCTTCCAAGGTCCGAGTCCCTGCTGAGAGCGCCCGGAGCATTGCGTGTGAAAGGTCACCTCTAATGCCTCTCCTGAAACCATGATGCCCTGGACACAGAGGCTAACCAAGAGGATTTATCCTGATGTAATTAGCGTTATGTTGTCCATCCGCTAATCTTTCCTCCATCGGTACATCCTTTGAGGATATGAGCATTTTATTTCAATCAGCTTTATTGCGAGGTGAGAGAGAGTGGTCTTTTGAAGATGTTCGGCGAAAACAAATGTGATATAATGCAGTTTGAAGTTATGGTAGTGCTGCCAAAAAAATTAGACAAAGCAAGCCTGTGATTGTTTTACATCTTTGAGAGATATTTGTCTGACTTAACATGCTGATTGATTATGGCATTGCTCTGAGCCTGTGCCCCGAAGATAACAAGACAAATTGTTCCGGATGCGAGTGAGCGCCCGCCGCGCGAAAGTGAAAGCAAGCGCGCGCGCTTGGCGGGGGCGGGGGTGCGCATTCCAGTCTGGGGAGCGGACCCTTTGAAGTACGATACCGAGGGCGCCAGTGGGCTGAAGCGCTTCCCAAAACGGATTGCATGGCAGAACGATGCACGTGATTGTGCGCGTGCTCGCCATGCAATCCACTGTTGGGAGCACTTTGAAATGCCCCTCTTACTAGAGTCTTGCATTGCGATTGCGTAAACGCAATAGCTAGGCGAGACCTAAAAAGAGGTTTAGGAATGTTGACTTGCAAGGGGACAAGGCCTAGAGCCTGTAGAATCACTGGGGCTTCACTAATCCACCCAAGGCAGGTAAGTAAAAGACCCACGGGAGACGCGTGCAGTGTGAGAACACTGCCGCTGGTTCCCTATTGATTTCAATGGAGCAAGTCGCGGTTGGATTTTTAAAGTTTTAGGGTACTTCGAGGAAGTCTACAAGCAAGCCACTTACAAGGTAAGTAATTCGAGGGCCAACACATACTGGAGCACCGGAGTGCACGAGTTACCTCACCCAGGGAAGCCGGGTGCATAGGTGTCTTTTGGTGTCGGGTCGCGCCGTCGTTTTCTATGGAAGCCGAAGAAGATTTGCTGCTTGAGAAGACTGGAGAAGTGTCCGGTGGAATCCAAGGCTGGATTCAAGATGAAGAAGACCTGAAAGCAGAAGGGACAGTGTTCACAGTCACTTGCCAGTGACCCGGGGCCAGGAAGATGGATGCCCACGGATGTCGGGTGATTTCAGGTGATCAAGGGTGTTTTGACTCTTCAGCCACGAGGTCCAGGAGGCATCGATGATGA
Source organism: Triturus cristatus (assembly GCF_964204655.1). Taxonomy (NCBI): domain Eukaryota; kingdom Metazoa; phylum Chordata; class Amphibia; order Caudata; family Salamandridae; genus Triturus; species Triturus cristatus. The sequence goes on along the minus strand of NC_140590.1, from coordinate 132,367,667 downwards.
CCAGGAGCTGCATTCGGAGTGTTCCACAAAGTCTGCAGCTTAGTGAGGTGTCATCAACTGGATTGGAGACAACAAGCCTTGGCAATAGCAAGTCTTGTGGAAACTGAAGAAAGTCAGCGGTGCAGACCAGCAAGGGTTGAGGGACTCACCCAGCGAGGGTAAGTGAGGGCAGGCCTTAAGCAATCAGGGGAGTCCTTTGGTTTGATAAGAAAGTCTTCAGGGGACCCACAAGCCAACGGGCAAGGGATCGCAAAGATGCCTCGTGAGGATTCATTTCACAGGAGCCCACGGTCACTCAGGACAAGGTAGGCCTCTGATTTTCAAAGGAAATCCTGCTGGAGGCATGTGCCACACGTGGTCCAATGCACAAGTTCATAGAACGTCGTGAAGGGGTTGCACTTGACAATAGTGCACGGTACTTGGGCATTGCTGTTCCTCGTCACTCGTGGGGTCCATTCGCCTAAGCTTTGCTGGGGACTCACAATGGGTATCGAGAAGTCAGGAAATCTCCTTCTGGGGCTGCAGGGACTTTGGACTCCAGCGGGAGCGGGAAAGTTTGCAACTGTTGATTCAAGTTTTTGGTGCCTGCCAAGCAGGGGAGTCCCTCCTTGACTCCAAGGGAGATTCTTCTGTCTTCCAAAGGTCCAGGATTCTTCTTGTAGAGCGTCGTCCAGGGATATCTGATTTGCAAGGCAAGGTTTCCCTATCTTATACTAAAGGAAAGGGAGGGACTAGCTCTATGACCACTCCTCTGGGAGGATCAGGGCAGGGGGTGGTTACACCCACTTCCCTTTGTCCAGTTTCATGCCAGAGCAGGGACAGGTAGCCCCTGAACCGGTTTGAGCTGGCATATGCACAGAGGAGTCTACTGCTCCCCCAGTGCAGGACTTCAAAGCACCCTAGGAGTGCACCGACCCAGCCCCAATACACTAAATCCTGTCTGGAAGGTGGTGACACCTCCCTGTGACAGGATGCCTATTGTTGGGTCCTGAAGAGTGCATTAATAGATGGGTTTGGCTTAACCACTGAGCAGTACAGGCTGAAGTTCAGAGACACCCAGAAAGCACAGACTCAGGACTGGACTGACATTGTAGATTGTGCAACCAAGGCTCTGGAGGGTTGGCTGGTTGGCAGTAGGGTTACTGATTTCAAGGGATTGTTAATTCTGATGATGAGAGAACAGATCCTTAATAATTGCCAGAACCAGTTGTTGCATCAATGCTTGGTAGACTCTGATCTGACCTCTCCCCAAGAATTGGGAAAGAAGGCAGACAAATGGGTCAGAACCAGGGTGAGACAGAAAACCCAAAACCAAGGGGGTGACACCAAGAAGCAGGATTCGAAGGGCTCTGAGAAAGGTGGGGATAAGTCAAAAGACCAGAAGTCTTCACAAGGGCCTCAAAAATCTGCATCTGGTGGGGATTCACAGTCTAACAAGGGAAAAGGCCAAAAGAAGCCCTGGTGCAAATTCTGTAAACAGAAAGGGCACTGGACTTCTGACTGTGACAAGTCCAAAGACCAAACCACCACCACTCCTGCCCCTAAGGCAACTGTTACCCCTAGTTGAGCTACTGGTGGAGGTGGTACTCAGAATAAGGGTGTAGTAGGGTTGACCCTGGGTTCTGAAGTGGACTCTGGCCTAGTCAGAGTACCCACTCAGGCATTGCTGATTTGTGATGGAGACATTGATATGTCCTCCCTAATGAGCCCCAGTAATCTGGGCAAATACAAACAGCAGCCTGTAATAAATGGCAAACAGGCTTTGGCATTTAGGGACACAGGTGCTAGTGTCATCACGGTGGCAGAGGATCTTGTGGACCCTGGACAGATCATCCTGGGTGAAATGTACCAGGTTACCAATGCAAGCAATGTCAGGACCAACCATAGTCTGGCAGTTGTGAATTTCTCCTGGGGATGGGTAACTGGCCTTAAGAAGGTTGTAGTCAATACAGACCTCCCTGTCGAATGTCCACTACCTGTGGTGGGGGTACCCTTTGAAAGGGTAGGGATTGACATCGTTGGTCTCCTTGACCCTCCAACTGCATCTAGGCACAGATTTATCCTGGTGGTAGTGGATCATGCCACCAGGTACCAAGAGGCAATTCCCCTGAGGACCACCACAGCCCCTGTGGTGGCAAGAGCCCTCATTGGAGTTTTCTCCAGAGTGGGTTTCCCAAAGGAGGTTATATCTGACAGAGGCACCAACTTCATGTCAGGAAATCTAAAACCAATGTGGAAGGACGGTAGTGTAACTTATAAATTCACTACTCCCTATCCCCCACAATGCAATGGGTTGGTTGAATGTTTCAACAAAACCCTAAAGGGAATGATTAAAGGCCTTCCAGAAATACTTAGGCGAAAATGGGATCTTCTTCTTCCCTGCCTTTTGTTTGCTTACAGAGAGGTTCCACAGTAGGGGGTTGGTTACAGCCCATTTGAACTTCTGTTTGGGCATCCTGTAAGAGGCCCATATGTTTGGTGAAGGAGGGATGGGAGTTACCTCTCAAACCTCCCCAACAGGATGTAATGGACTATGTACTTGGTCTCCGCTCCAGGATGGCCGTATACATGAAGAAGGCAACTAAAAACCTTGAGGCCAGCCAAGAATTACAAAAAACTTGGCATGACCAAAAGGCTGTGCTGACTGTGTACCAGCCAGGACAGAAAGTGTGGGTGTTGGAGCCTGTGGCCCCAGCAGCCCTCCAAGACATGTGGAGTGGCCCCCCCTACCATTGTGGAGCAAAAGGGAGAAGTCACCTATCTGGTGAATCTTGGAACTCCCAGGAGACCCTTGAGGGTGCTCCATGTCAACAGATTGAAACCATATGTTGACAGGGCTGACATGGGCTTGCTCATGGCAACTGATGAGGAACAGGAGGAGGAGAGTGACCCTCTCCCTGAACTGCTCTCACAGAACGCTGATGATGGGTCAGTAGATGATGTTGCTTTGGCAAGCAGCCTCACTGACCATCAGCAAACTGAATGCAGACAAGTTCTGCAGCAGTACAGACATATGTTTAGCCTGACCCCTAGTCAGACTACCTGGTGCACCCATGAGGTGGACACTGGGGACAGTCTGCCTGTCAAGAGTAAAATCTACCGGCAACCTGATCATGTCAGGGACTGTATCAGGACTGAAGTCCAGAAAATGTTGGAATTAGGTGTGATTGAGCCTTCAGATAGCCCTTGGGCTAGCCCAGTAGTCCTAGTACCCAAACCTCATACCCAGGGTGGTAAGAAAGAAATTAGGTTTGTGCAGACTACAGAGGCCTCAATGCAGTCACCAGGACTGATGCCTAACCAATTCCCAGGGCAGATGAGCTGATTGATACTTTGGCCTCAGCCAAGTATCTGAGTACATTTGACTTAACAGCTGGCTACTGGCAGATCAGGTTAGCTGATGATGCCAAAGCCAAAACAGCATTTTCGACCCCTAGTGGGCACTACCACTTTGTGGTGATGCCCTTTGGATTGAAAAATGCACCTGCCACTTTTCAGAGGTTGGTGAACAAAGTTCTGGCAGGGATGGAAACTTATTGCTCAGCTTATCTAGATGATATTGCTGTCTTTAGTTCCTCCTGGCAGGATCACCTGGTCCACCTCAGAAATGTTTTGGAGGCCTTGCAAAAAGCAGGCCTCACTATCAAGGCCACTAAGTGCCAGATATGGCAGAGTCAGGTTGTGTCCCTGGGCCACCTTGTAGGTGGGGGCCAGGTTCAGCCTTTACAGAGCAAAATCCAAACCATCATGGAATGGGTTGCTCTAACCACCCAGACACAGGTGAGAGCCTTTTTAGGCCTGACTGGGTATTATAGGAGGTTTGTCAAGGGATATGGATCTATAGTGACCCCTTTTAAATGATCTTACCTCAAAGATAATGCCTAAAAGGGTTCAGTGGACAGCTAGCTGTCAGAAGGCATTTGAAGACCTAAAGCAGGCCATGTGCACTTCCCCCATCTTACAGAGTCCAGACTACACCAAAAAGTTCATTTTCCAAACAGATGCTTCTGAGCTGGGTGTGGGAGCTGTACTGTCTCAACTGAATGATGAAGGTCAAGACCAGCCAGTAGCTTTTATAAGCAGAAGGCTGACCCCTAGAGAGAAACGTTGGTCAGCTATAGAGAGGGAGGCCTTTGCTGTGGTGTGGGCCCTGAAGCAGCTGAGGTCATACTTGTTTGGCACTCACTTCATAGTTCAGACTGACCACAAGCCCCTACTATGGTTCAAACAGATGAAAGGTGAAAACCCACAACTTTTACGGTGGTCCATTTCACTACGGAGGATGGACTATACAGTGGAACATAGACCTGGGACCCAACATGCCAATGCAGAAGGCCTCTCAAGGTATTTCCACTTAGAACACGAAGACTCAAGAGTTTAGTGTCCCTGTGTTTGGGGGGGGGGGGGTTGTGTAGGAGAGTAGGATCTGCCTCTTATGTTGCCCCCACTTTTTTCTGATGTTAACACTGGTTTCTGGCTATAGACTGGCTGGGACTCTGCTAATCAGGGCCACAGCCTCTCTGTTCTCTCTAAACAACATGGAGTGCATATTAGATGCACTGGTGATTGGATACTATGGTACCTTATGAGCCCCATTGTATATGGTACCTTAGGTACCAAGGGCATAGGTACTTCACAGGCCTACCAGGGGGTGAAGCATGTATTATGCCAACCCTGGGAAGCAGAATAAATCTGACACCAACGGCCTGCTACTGCAGCCTGGGTGAGGTAGCGTTAACACTCCTCACTGAGATATAGGTACCCTATATCTCTACCTGCACACACATATAAACCTATCAGTCACCCCTAAGGCTGGCCCTATCAATCCTGAGGGCAGGGTGCTTGGTTTCCATGTGAGGGGGTGCCTCTGCCTGAGCAGTGCCCCTCTGCAGCTCTCAGAGTCTATTCTCTGGGGCTGTTTGTGGATGCGGTCAAACCATATACTCTTAAGTGCATTATAACCTCGCGGTAAATGCTAACTCTGGGATGGATGCATCAAAACATGTCTTGTTTGGTGTCGAACGCTTTGGAATCATACCCCCACACCAGTAACTGGTGTGGGAGTATGATCCCACCCTTCTAGAGTGATAGACATGTACCCACTGTGGAAACACGGTAGAATCCTGAAGAGCCCTGGCATCACAAAATGGATGCCACCAGTCACAGACACTGGGCTGCCCTCCTGCTGCTGACCGAAACTCGCAGTGGAGGAGGCCCAACAATAGGCATCCTGTCACAGGGAGGTGTAACCACCTTCCAGACAGGGTTATTGTATTGACCTGCACTGGGGGAGCAGTAGGCTCCTCTGTGCATATGCCAGCTCAAACTGGTTCAGGGGCTACCTGCCCCTGCTCTGGTGCGAAGCTGGACAAAGGGAAGTGGGTGTAGCCACCCACTCCCCTGACCCTCCCATAGGAGGGGTCATAGAGCTAGTCCCTCCCTTCCTTGTAATATAAGTTAGGGAACCCTTGCCATTGCAAACTAGATATCCCTGGACGATGCTCTGAAAAAGAATCCTGGACCTTCGATGTTCCACTACCTCTGGAAGACGGAAAAATCTCCCTTGGAGTCAAGGAGTGACTCCCCTGCTTGGCAGGCACCAAAACTTTGCATCAACGGTCGCAAACGTTCCCGCTCATGCCGGTGCCCGAAGTCACTGCAGCCCCGGAAGTAGATTTCCTGACTTCTCCAAGGCCATCGTGAGTCCCCAGTGACGCTGAGGCAAGTGGACCCCACGAGTGACGGGCAATCGCAATATCTGGGTACCGGGCACTATTTTCGAGTGCAACCCCTTCACGACGTTCTACGAACTTCTTCATTGGACCACGTGTGGTCCATACCTCCAGCAGGATTTCCTCTGAAGATCAGAGGCCTACCTTGTCCTGAGTGACCGTGGGCTCCTGGTGAGTGAATCCTCCCGAGGCGTCTTCGCGATCCCTTGCCGGTTGGATTGTGGGTCCCCAGAAGACTTTTCTACAATTCCAAAGAACTCCCCTGGTTGCTCCAGGCTTGCCCAGACTTATCCTCGCTGGGTGAGTCCCTCAGACCTTGCTGGTCTGCACCGCTGCCTTTTTACACTTCCCACAAGACTTGCTGATACCAAGGCTTGTTGGCTCCAATCTGGTCACCGACACCACAGGAAGCTGTAGACTTTGTGGGACACGCTGAATCCAGCTTCTGGTTGTCATCGACGCCTCCTGGGCCTTGTGGCTGAAGAGTCAAGAAACTCGTGATCACCTGAAATCACCCGACGACTGTGGGCATCCATCTTCCTTGCCCCGGGTCACTGCCAAGTGACTTTGAACACTGTCCCTTCTGCTTTCAGGTCTTCCTTCTTCTGAATCCAGCCTTGGATTCCACCGGATACTTCTCCTGTCTTCACAAGCAGCAAGTCTTCTTTGGCTCCCATTGAAAACAACGCAGCGACCCGACACCAAAAGACACCTATGCACCCGGCTTCCCTGGGTGAGGTAACTTCAGCTCTATGGTGCTCCTGTGGGTGTTGGCTCTAGAACTACTTACCCTGTAAGTGACTTGCTTGTAGACTCTCCCGAAGTATCCTTAAACTCTAAATTTCCAATCGCGACTTGCTCCATTGAAGTCAATTGGGATCCGCGGCTGTGTTCTCACACTGCATGCGTCTCCCGTGGGTCCTTTACTTACCTGACTTGGGTGGATTAGTGAGACCCCAGCGCTTCTGAAGGCCCTAGGCCTTGTCCCTTCTCAAGTCGTTGTTCTTAAGTCTCTTTTTTAGTATATGGTCTGGTACGCCGCTAGGGGCCCAGCCATATTTGTGCTTAACTTGTTGTGAAATGTTGATTTGTGCATATGTTCCTGACTTCTAATCTCATAAAGAGATTAGCAGAGAGTTGTTAGTAATAAATACATATATATATTTTATTTATATACCTGTGTGGTGTCCTTTCATTTAGTAATTCAAGAGATTATAAGTTAACCCCTTGAGTGCCCATGACGAGATGGTCTCGTCATGGGCCGCGGTTGCGCTGTGCCCATGACGAGACTATCTCGTCATGAACCCCGCCCGCTAATTCAACGCCTGGCACGGGGCGGGGAAAGGGCGGGGCACACAAGGGGTTAAAACAAGCTGCTTTACATTCCTCTAAAGACTTAGCCTGAAGGCTGCTCTCCACAGCTACCACTAGGATAGCTTTCTTTAAAAGGTTGTCTTAAACCTATCTACCATAAGAGTTGAATTGTACTAGTGCAAGGTGGTCACTTTAACTAGTGACCAGCATATACCAGGCCAACTTCTCACAGTTGTTGTATATAAATAAGTATCCATAAGACTCAGTGATTGTATGAGTGACTGTATGGATAACTGTATACTGTATATTGTATTAAACTGTAATAGTGATTGTATAACACACTAAGTATGAGTTACTATCTATATAAATAAATGAAGTGGTGTTTGTATAAGTGTGTAGCTGACTAAATGTAAGTATGATCCATTGTTTGGATAAGTGAGTAGGATGACTGCATAAGTGAATAGGATGTGTGGTGGTGTGAAATGTCGTTATAGGTGTATAAGTATATTTGATAGTGTTCTATTGATCATTGACAGCATGTATGAGTGAATCTATAGGTAAGTGATTAGATGTGTGTGTAGATCTAGGAATCACTGAGTGGGTTTTTAGAAACTTGTATTGGTGTGTCAATGGATTCAAATATGGTACTCTGTATTTTACAGTGAGTGATGAAAGGTTATACTAGTGTATGATGAGGCGTATCTGATTGTCACGTGGATGATGTCATCAGTGATGTCATTTGAGATGTCATCAGTGATGTCATCAGTGATGTCACTGACCATGTCATGAATGATGTAATATGTGACATCATCAGCAGTGGAATGCGGGCGCCCAAGTTATAGTTAGCAGAACTAACTATAACGGAGGAATTTCAATGGTTTTGTACGAGCGAAATGTCCAGCTAACTATAAGACCCCTGAAACCTATGGTTTTTTCAGTGAATTTCTAAGGTTTTTTAAATGCTAATTCCTAACTATAACGTGCCTGAAACCTATGGTTTTTCAGTGAATTTCAATTGTTTTTTAAATGCTAATTTGTAACTATAACGTGCCTGAAGCCTATGTTTTTTTCAATTAATTTCTAAGGTGTTTTAAATGCTAGTTTCTAACTACGCCTACAGAGGTAGGACATGTGAAGAAAGAAGAAAAAACACACAGAATGAAGAAGAGGAAATGCAGAAAGAAGCAAAAGAAGCCCACAAAGACGAAGAAAAGTGCAGGAAGAAGGAAGACATGCAGAAAGAACAAACAGAGGAGCAGAAGGAGGCCTTGTTGCAAAATCATCCAGTACCCTCAACTTTTTCAGATGGGTACTGGTGGTAACTGACTCTGACTAACCAGTCCTAGAGCCAGTGCTATGCTAAAAGACGCTTAGAATACAGTTAAAACACATACATACACTAGGGAACACTATGCGTTGGGGTACCCCTGTGATTAGAATGACCTCCTCTGTAAGCCCCTAGTACAGGATTGAAGAGGAATTAATTCCTCAACTTAAAACGCGCCACAGGGCGTGTTTGCACACATGTCACCTCTGGCCCCGCCCCGGCAAAACATGAATATTAAGCAATGCCTCGTGATTACAAAGCAACGATGATGCATGCTGGGGGCTGTAGTTGATCCTATGGCCTCGTGACCACATGGTAAATATTGAACTCACCTGTGAGCAAGGCGTGGTGACGCCGAAACCGGTCAGGACTTGAGTTATATATATGCTGCTTCAGACGAATAAAGTCTTGTGTTTGCACAGAAGTCGGAGTGGGGCTTTATTTTTGAAGCATTGAATATGCAGGCTTCTCCGCTCCTGCAACCTTTGAGCCCACCCTGCAGAGTCGGTGGCCCCCAGTAAACGGAGGATGTTGTGCTGGATTTTATGGAGGGGGCATGACACGCTCTGGCGCACCAAACGAAGGACTGCCAGAAGTATTGGTAGCGCATCAGAGAGAAAGGGAATAGGGGAGTTTTCTCCTCTTGGAAGCTCCGCAGTGCTAACCCTTATCATGGACAGAGGCAGCATAAAAGTGCACTTGCTGTGAGAAGGAATGCGTGCACATTACAATTTGGTACGTTGTTGGGACATTGTTCATAAAACGCTATTTGGGCAAAACATGAATATTAAGCAATGCCTCGTGATTACAAAGCAACGATGATGCATGCTGGGGGCTGTAGTTGATCCTATGGCCTCGTGACCACATGGTAAATATTGAACTCACCTGTGAGCAAGGCGTGGTGACGCCGAAACCGGTCAGGACTTGAGTTATATATATGCTGCTTCAGACGAATAAAGTCTTGTGTTTGCACAGAAGTCGGAGTGGGGCTTTATTTTTGAAGCATTGAATATGCAGGCTTCTCCGCTCCTGCAACCTTTGAGCCCACCCTGCAGAGTCGGTGGCCCCCAGTAAACGGAGGATATTGTGCTGGAATTTATGGAGGGGGCATGACACGCTCTCGCGCACCAAACGAAGGACTGCCAGAAGTATTGGTAGCGCATCAGAGAGAAAGGGAATAGGGGAGTTTTCTCCTCTTGGAAGCTCCGCAGTGCTAACCCTTATCATGGACAGAGGCAGCATAAAAGTGCACTTGCTGTGAGAAGGAATGCGTGCACATTACAATTTGGTACGTTGTTGGGACATTGTTCATAAAACGCTATTTGGGCAAAACATGAATATTAAGCAATGCCTCGTGATTACAAAGCAACGATGATGCATGCTGGGGGCTGTAGTTGATCCTATGGCCTCGTGACCACATGGTAAATATTGAACTCACCTGTGAGCAAGGCGTGGTGACGCCGAAACCGGTCAGGACTTGAGTTATATATATGCTGCTTCAGACGAATAAAGTCTTGTGTTTGCACAGAAGTCGGAGTGGGGCTTTATTTTTGAAGCATAGATATATATATATGTATATATATATATATATATATATATATATATATATATATATATATATATATATATATATCCTTCACCGCCGCATTCGGCAACTTCCCTTCCACAGGAAAGAACAAAGCACAAACCCAATTTTCGTGCTCAATAGGTGTCTTTATTGACAGCCTTCAATCCGCCACCATCCCCATGACGTGTTTCGGCCATACAACGGCCTTGATCACATGACGATATATATATATATATATATATTCGGCAACCGCCTTTTTCAATATCAGTGGGCGGCCCGAACAGCGTAACTTAAATACAAAATTTATTGGTAGATACAATGTATCAAAATCATGAAAGGACGATCGTCCTCATTGTCTGGGTTTTGGCCATCTTAGAACATGCAATATTACACAATGAATTCAAACATTTTCAATCATATGTGTTAATTGAAGCCCAACTTGTAGCCCTGAATGGGCACACTGCACTGATAAATATCATGACAAACATGAATTTTGTGCTAATTTTTTTCATTATTCAGCCCTGTATGGGCATAATCAGCACTACCACAATGCTTCAAAACAACTTAAGAACTATGCATGTTCAAATCAGCCCACCAATCCAATGAATAAACAATCCCCTTAATCTCAACAATGTAGTATTTGTGATCTGATATCCAATACATTTATTCTACAGATGTATGGCCAGTTCTTCCCCACTATTCAGTCAATGCGGTATCTTCGTTTGTATATCTATAATATACCTAGACTCAAGTCTATGGAGCATTAACTGTCTGTCTCCTCCTCTTGTGCCTTTGGGTACGTGGTCTAAACAGAAAAAGCACAACGGATCCCTGTTGCCCTCATAATGGCTCACAAAATGTCTCGCCACCGGATAGGTAACATCCTTGGTGGTGATGGCTCTGAGGTGCTCCAAAATCCGTATTTTGGTTGGATCTATGGTGCTGCCAATATACCTAAGTCCACACGGACATACTAGACAGTATACCGTGTGGCTGATATTACAATTCATGAATTAGGTATCCAAAGAGCTGGTACCTCATATGGTAGGACCTTATGACTGTTTTTACAGCCCTTGCACCTACCACAGGGGAAAAAGCCCTTGATTTGTCCAAAACATGATTGCCTACTCTACTTGCATAGTGACTTTGTACCAGCTGATCTTTCAGTGACCGTGTTTTTCTGAATGTTAGCAGGGGCGAGCTTGAAAGATCTTCTTCTATTACTGGATCGGCTTTCAGAATATGCCAACTGTTTTTTTAACAGTTTTCTTTTTTTGTTGGCATTAATCGAATAATCAGTGACCATCCTGAAATCTTTCAGCCCAGTTTCAATAGTTCTAATCTTTCTAATTTTAGAGGCGGATGTACCCTTGACCATGTCCACTCTTAATCTTGTGTCTACCTTCTTTTTTCCCTCTGATAGAACCTCATTGGAGTAACCTCTTACTCGAAATCTTTGCACACTCTCAGCAGCCTCCACCGGGAAATCACACTCTCTGGTGCAATTCCTTTTAATCTGCAACAATTCACCATAGGGAATGCTATTTTTTAATTTATCCAGGTGGCAACTGCTGGCATGTAGAACAGAGTTCCACTCTGTCGGCTTTCTATTCAAAGTTGTGCACAGCTTGCCCTCAGTAGCGAACACTTCCAGGTCTAGAAAGTTTACAAATGTTCTGCTAATCTCTCCTGCGTGCACTGCATCGCATTTGGTGATGCAGCGCGCGCAACAACATTTGTTTTCTTTATTTTTTTCGTAACTTACCTGCAATCGGCCGTATGCTGCATTTTGCAACCCCCCACCCTGCCCCTCCTCTGCCCCACGTCACCATCCCGGTAACACGCCCTATGCGGGCCGTCGCTGTGGTTAAGTGCTTCTTTGCAATAGTTCTCGACTGTAAGAAACACAATATTTCCACCCTTATCAGAAGGTTTGCACACAATAGTTCGGTCTTCCTGTAAGCCTTTGAGCGCTTCTCTTTGTTGCATTGTAATATCACTTTTAATCTCTTGTCTGTCCTTCCTGATTCTTAGTTTCATCAAATCCTTAGTTACTACATCGGTGAATACGTCTATGGCATCGCTAGGCATTTGAGGGATAAATTTAGACACAGGTTTACAAGGACTTTTCAAACTCTCTTGTCTCACTCCTAGATGGTCAGTTGAGACTCGATCACTGGCCGCACCTTCACTGTGAAGAGCTCCTCCCTCTTGAAGATCATCTAGGATGGCTAAAGTTCTTAGATCATTGCCAGTTAATAAATCCATTCCTATATCATGTGTTCTAGCTGTTCTTGCTTGGCTTCTTGGTCCCTGGAGTTTGAAAAACTTGTGCAACCTCATTTTTCTTGAAAACTTAAAAAGATCATTTTTTGTCTGTGTGTACTTGAATCTCCTTGATGGACAAAAAGTCAGTCCTAGTTGTAGTACGGACTCTTCTGCTTCAGTTAACTATCTGGGTGTTAAGTTTATGATGGTCAGATTATCTGTTATAGGCATTTGGTTCCCCGTTTGCTCCTTGTCACACGAGGTGAGGCGTTGCTTGCGTTTCCACCAACCGCCCCTCCTTGATGTTCATTTTTGTTTTTGTAGATCCGGTGTCTTGCCTCTTCCTCCTCTGCCCCATGTTTGTCTTATCAGGTGAAATTCCTCGTGAAAAGGAGTGGGTAGTTCATTGCCGCTTTAAAGCGCAGCAGTTTTTTCACCCACTTGCTCCACATCCGTAACATCAGATTCAGATGTTTATTGGTGCTCCACTGTTATCTGATTCTTGCTACTTTGTAGTTGTTGGCATGGTGCATCAAATTTTTTTGCAAATGTGAGAATTCATCCCAGCTCATAGTCACGAACATCTCGTTAGAATTGTTTGTGTTTTCTTTGTCTAATTTTCTGTTCATAGCTGGCCAGCCATTTTTTCATTCCTGAAGTCAGATCCTCAACTCTGTTCTGTCTTCATAGGAGGCTAACTCACTTCCCAAAATGCTCATTTCCTATAGTGCTCATGCCCGATCGCTCCAGGTGACCTTCATCATGATTGCTAACATTCCCTTTGAAGAGTTGGCAGTGTGACTAGCCCACTCTTCCAATATTAGCGGATCAGGATTCTCGAAGGCTGGGACCGTGTAGATCCGCAGCCCACGTGGCACACACTGAACATCGATTCAATTTTGAAGGGACATGGCCTCCCACCACTTTCCAGTCTCTCTCGTAGAGCCATTCTAGTTTCAAAAATTTTGTTTTTAAATCGTCCCCTCCATATGTTGTACCTGTGGCACCACACTCCTTTCTCTGGGGATCTCCTTTCTTTTTAAAGATGTCGATAGCTGCCTCGCGGCGTGCCACTTCACTAAACATAGTGAAAATTGATGTATGAATACAATTTGTTAAGTGCATATGCTCCCTCGCCCTGCCGGGTATTCTAATCAACATGACAGCGTGTAAATACGCTATACTCTTCTTACCGCTCTTCAATACCACAGCTGGAACAAGGACCCTGTTATCAGATCTCCTGTACTTCTGAGCTCCGGGCTTCGGTAAGCTCTGTTCAGGTCTGTGATGAATCACAGCAGTGCAGGAAGAATTATATGCTGCTGCAAGACCTCCGCCTTACTTCCTGCACTCTCGGACGGGTGCTGTGATGCACATCGGCGAAGACGCGCTGAATATCACGGCTTCGAAATATTCAAAGTATGAAGAATACAAGTACTCACTGGAGCATTTTAACCCAAATTTATTAGGGTTTAAAAGCACACAAGACGCGTTTCGGCAACCGCCTTTTTCAATATCAGCGGGCGGCCCAAGACAGCGTAACTTAAATACAAAATTCATTGGTAGATACAATGTATAAAAATCATGAAAGGACTACCGTCCTCATTGTCTGTGTTTTGACCATCTTAGAACATGCAAGATTACACAATGAATTCAAACATTTCAATCGTATGTATTAATTGAAGTCCAACTCGTAGCCCTGAATGGGTACACTGCACTGATAAATATCGTGACAAACATGAATTTTGTGCTAATTAATTTCATATATATCTATATATATATATTCACTGAAAAAAACATAGGTTTCAGGCACATTATAGTTAGAAATTAGCATTTAAAAAACCATAGAAATTAACTGAAAAAACCATAGGTTTCAGGAACGTTATAGTTAGTTGGACATTTCACTCGTACAAAACCATAGAAATTCCGACGTTATAGTTAGTTCAGCTAACTATAACTCGCGCCCCCGCAATGCACCGCTGATGACTTCGCATATTACATCATTCATGACATGGTCAGTGACATCACTGATGACATCTAAAATGACATCACTAATGACATTACTGATTACATCATCCAGAGATTGTGTGTTTCTGTAAAGTTTAATTTTGTTTTATATATATGCCAAGCTGTATTGAGGAATGAGTGGGTGTATAAGTGTCTGTATGGAGGATTTAGTAGGTACGTGACTGACTGTATAAGTGAGTCATTAAATGTGTCTTACTGAATGCATGGGTTAGTAACTAAACTGTGTGAAAGTCTGTATCAGTCTGTCTGTTGTTGTGTAAGCTGCTGCATGGGTTGGTGAGTAGCTGCATGAGTGTCTATACGGGTTATTGATTGCTTGCCTGTGTATTTGTATGGCTGCCTGAGTGTGTGTGTGGGTGGGAGGTGTGTGACTGTGCATAGGTGTGTGAGTGGTTGATTCACTGGCTGTATGGGTTGAAGAGTGCATGTGGAAACAGCTGTATGGGTGGGTGAGTGTGTGTATGGGTGTGTTGGTGAGTGAATGGATGTGTCAGTGGTACATATGCAAGTAACTACATATGTAAAAGGCAGTATATGTGAGTGATGGTGTATATAAATAACTATATGTGAGAGTCAGTAATTGTGAGAGTGGCTGCATGGATGAGTGTGTATTTGTATCAGTGATTCTATAAGAGTAATTATGTGTTAGGATCTGTATGAATAAGTGAGGTTGTGTCTGTATAACTGTATAGGTGAGTAAATGGAAGTATGATTGATTCTTTGCATGACTGACTAAGTGTGTGAGTAACTGGATATGTGGCAGTGTGTGAGTGTCTGTATAGGTGTATGAGTGCATATGATAGTGTTGTATTGATGAGTGACTGTATGGGTGAATGAGTGGATGTGTGTATAGGCCTAGGAATCAGTCAGTGCTTATTTAGTAACTGGTATTGATGTGTCTATTTTTCTCAAAAATGGCAGTCTGTATTTTAGAGTGGGTGTATCAAAGGTTATATTCAGGTGTGAGGAGGTGGATCAGATTTTCACGTGGATGATGTCATCAGTGATGTCATTTGAGATGTCATCAGTGATGTCATCAGTGATGTCACTGACCATGTCATGAATGATGTAAATTGTGAGGTCATCAGCAGTGCATTGCAGAGGCACGAGTTATAGTTAGCTGAACTAACAATAACGCCGGAATTTCTATGGTTTTGTACGAGTGAAATGTCCAACTAACTATAACGTTCCTGAAACCTACGGTTTTTTCAGTTAATATATATATATTCAAAACCAAATTGCTCCTAATGGAGTGCTGGGACCCAAGAAGGGTGGCGTACACGCCGGCAGAGCATACCGGCAAACAATCTCCGAGGGCACAGCCCAATAACGTACGCTCTCAGGAAAAAAGAGGGCAGGACACCAGTCTATAGTCCAGGTTTATTGCACAACGTGTTTCGACTGAGAACAGCCTTGATCACGTGTAATGTGTACATCCACGGAGGTAACTGATAAAGTTTCAACGAGTCCAAAACATAGAAGGACTAAGTATAGAGCTTCTTATATGGCAGCCATGATGTAATGGTAAAGATGCATATAATTTAACAAAAAATATATGCTAAATAACCAAACATGTAGGCGCAAATTCTATCTATAAGATTATACACACAATGTGGTGTGCTGAGTAATATACTTGTAAGCGCAATTTATATCTACAAGCTAATACACAAAATGCAGAATGTGCGATGTGTACGCATGTGGCGAAAGTGATTACACAAATGTGAATCACCAAAATCCAACCGCATGACTGGGTATGAAGCTGCATAGAGAAATAGATCAGGTCACATTACTAGTGTAATAATGTCCAAATGCACCACTCTCCAAAGTTCAGCCATAATAAAATATTATGCACCACAAAGCAATAAAACAGAGTGGGATTTTTGGGGATTTGCTCAAGGATCAGAAAGCTAAGATCAGCTACATTGGCAAAATGTTCGTTGTGAAAGTGGCCCTACGGTACGTAGCATTTACTGTTGTTCATTGATGGGGAACTATACCATTTATTAGGATTTTTCCTTTCTATTGAAACAGGAAGGTCAGACTAGGATTACAGGTGCACTACGCGCATATGTTTGCCTTCCTCTTTCTTATAATTTTCTTATATTATTTGCTTATATTTTGGAAACCTGCTGCTGTAGTAGGCACTCGTCTACCTCAACTGCGCACTTACTAGCATCAGTCTGACTTATGGCTTTGTGGTGCATAATATTTTATCATGGCTGAACTTTGGAGAGTGGCGCATTTGGACATCATTACACTAGTCCAAGGTGACTTGCAATATCTTTTTATGTTCGATAGGGGTCACTTTATTTGTCGCACGGATTGTGCACAAACCCAGAACTATTCGCAGGATTATAGGACCTTGGTGTATTGGGACGGAGCCATCCTACCACCTTAGTACCCACGAGCCCAGGACCGACTGTATATAGTGTCTCACTTGTTCTCCTACTCACTTACAGAGAAACAAATGATTAGACACCCCAGAACACAACACTCTCAGATCTCTCAGGAATCGGGGGAACAAGACACACCCTTACGCTCGCACTCTTGTACTTGTACACAAAAAGATCTGACAGAGACACAAAACAGTTTCAAATATTTATTTTAACTAACGTGCCCTAACATGCAGGTAACGTGGCACGACAAGCAGGAAAATGCAAATATAGTCAGCATAGCAGTTAGTCCATAAATCATGAAGGGAGGTGTCACCATGGAAAGACAATGGAGCCCAGCCTCCCTCCCCTTGCTAAGAAGCATTTGTCAGCAGACCCCATACTTTAGCCTATAGATGGTAGATCTACATCATAAATGCTGTCTCGCTCTTCTCCCTGGAAAGGTCCCTCTCCAGGTGTGCGCTACCTATTCGTGTATTCTAATAAAGCCAAAGTACGTTTGTCCTAACAACAGCTGCATGGGTATGTTTTGTCTAAGGGCTTAGACCTGGCCAGATCAAAATAATAAGGGGCATTGTTGTTCGACCTTGCACATAATGTTCAGTCAAAATCCCAGGAACACGCAGAGAGTGAGCACAGCGATGAGTTTTCATGTGAAAACAGCCATAGAAGTTATTGTAAAAATAAAGACGTATAGTAACGTGTGCAAAGCAGCAGGTAGGCTGCAACATGCTCATGCTAACTTAGTGAAGAGGACAATCTCCCTATAGGCTAGGTGACATATTCATTATGTTAGTGTCACACTATTATCATCCCATGACATATTTGGGCAGAGTCGGACTGGCTATATAGAGCAATCAGGCAGCATCCGATGGGCTGGTCTGACACGCCATTGTGTGGGCCGTTTTTTTTTGCAGCGTTAGCAGTTGTTGGCCGGGTTTTACTGTTGATGTCCCTGATATTACCATTTTTAACTACCTGCTTCGCTAATAGGTGCCAGTTTTAGTTTAGTGGGTCCCCAGGTCTTTTTTGGGGGGTCTGCTTTGTGCTGCTCATACATCCAGCTGCAGACAACATAAACTAAATGTGGAGTGTCCAGAAAACACACAGGGACGTATTTATGAGAGGCTTGTATTACGTATGCTCCAAGCAAAGAGGTACATGCATGACCAATTTCCTAAGTCAGATTTATGAAGCTACGAAAAGCCACATTGCATGGCTTTGAATAACTTCATAATTCTGGTGTAAAGTAATGCAGCGCAAATCGCCACGTTGCCTTCCTCTGGGCAAGGGAGGCATTCCATGGGCATTGAGGTGGGTGTTCCAATGCAAACCTGGTAAACCTGGGAATGCACCAAAAAGATATGCCTCCCCAGGTGAGGCATAATGAGAATAAATATATTTTGCCTCTTAATAATCCTGCCTACAACAAAGGCACCCTTGCACCATTGTGAAAGGGTGCCTGCATTGGCACTAGGCTGCCGATACAGTGGGCAGTGTAGGAGGAAAGGACAGGAATACGCCATATTGCTTAAATACGGCGCATTCCTGCCCTTTCGCAGTGACCCAGGGCAGTGCAGCAAGGTGACATGCTGAACTGCCTTATGCCACTATTTTCATATATATGCCCCCTAGTGCTTAATGTGTGCTGGTGGACATGGGTGGCGGCCACAGGCACTCATATTTGGGGACTTGAATTTTTTTTCCATCAGAGTTGAACCCAGAGAAAGAAACCGGAAGGCAGAAAATGTAGCAAGAAGGGAAGAGGAAAAGGAAAGCAGAGACAAAGGTCCTCCCGGAGTGAGCTAAAGAAATAGGAAGTGGAGGGAGGAGGAAAATAGAAGTGCAATCAACACCATTCAGCCTTGGAATTTAGTAACCCTGGCATTCAGGTGCGCCGGCAGCAAGCTCATTCCACAAACTTTGTTTCTTTACACAAACTTTTTTTTAATGTATTTGTTTATTTATACAAAAGAAATAGTGATAACACAGAAATAGGCAGCTTGGAATATCCTTCAAGCTCCTATTTTTTTTTTACATATGTTTATTGGCATTTATGATAAGACCAGGAGCACACTTCCAGGCACACCACAGGTGTGGGTTCATCTGAGAGACATTACTGCACAAATGGAGTATCAGCATTCTGCTAGACAAATATCGATTTATAGCAACAAATCATTAAGTAATATTATCTATGTACGGGCAGCCCATAACAAAACTACAATCTATATTTTTGTGCGCAGTACAGGAGCAGGGCCGTTTCTACCATTAGGCAAGACTAGGTAGCCACCTAGGGCGGCAAAAGGGCTAGGGCAGAAAAAGGAAGTTGGAACATTTGACCTGGTGTGCGCAAAATTTGTGGTTTCATTTCCGCGTTGCCCACAGATGTCTGTAACAATCAGGACCGTCAATCATTCATAGCGCGAACGCGCTACATCTGATGGCCCTGTTTCTTGTTTCTGGCCAGCCCCCAGAGAGAATGGACCAATGATCTCACAAGGGCAGGCCTGTTATAGTTTTTTTTTTCACTTTTGAATCCCGGCATTTGCCTTGGCGCTGGCGAGCAGTAGACCCAGGGTGCTGTTGTCTGGAGCCCGAGAGAGGCAGAGTCAGGAACGTCAAGGCAAGGACTGGTTGGCCTACCCTGCAGCCTGCTTCTGTTGCATGTGGGAGTCCCTAGGTGGCCAGCAGGTGTATTAAGGTAAAATCAGTGGTTAAAATGTCCTGTGCCCACTTTTCCTGCTCTACTGCTGTCAGCTGCCACCCTCTCTTTCTTCCTCTTATTCCCTTCCTTTCTGTCTCTCTCTCGCAGCTCCTCACTTGCTGAAAACCATGTTTCACAACCTGTTCCCGCTGTACTTGCCTCTTAAAAGGGGCTGCTTCAGGGACTACAGCCTCCAGCTGTCAGCACGAGCCCAGGAGGTAGGCGCCCATAACTGGCAAGCAGTGAAGCACAGTTTATTGTGCCAGGCTCCGCAGGTGCACGACGTGCGCGCAATGCACCCAGGTAAGTGCCTGGGTTAAAAGCGGGCAAAAAGCGGGCCCTTCTGAGGCCGGACAAGGCTGGGCTGGGCCCCCCTCTTGGCCCTTGCTTCTCCCTCAACACTCACGATAGGAAAGCGCTAGTTACCGACATCTAACGCACAAGGTAATCCCAGTTCTTCAATTTCGAACTTAACAATAAATACTATGGGTGCCCTTGACAAAGAAATACCCTCAGTTGAACAGAGTCTAGGTTCCTGTAACCACACTGCCGGGACATCAAACGTTCCCTCGCATTGCCGCCCTTTCCTCCACAGGCCCCGGGGACATCTCTGGTCGTGCGGTTAATGTAGCTACCGGGTGTGTTCACCACACTTCAGATGCAGATCATTACATTTCTCTCTCCGAATGGTAGTAAAAGGAAGGGAGCGGCATTTTTCAATTCTCACCTAGGGCGGCAAAACCTAGAAATGGCCCTGTACGGGAGGTATCATGTTATTATGCGCCGTATTCCGTGATATTACAACCCCATACATCATTGTGCTCAAATGTCCATAACATCCTGGTTCTCTGGGAGTCATGGTTGCGGATACAGACATATTGATAATGCCAGCAGTATATTAAAACATGCATTCTGTTTCCATAGAACAAAATTACAAATCAACCACAAAGTCACCTGATGGGCACATGGGGGCCAGAGTACGAGGAAATACATGGCAGGAGAATTAACAAAAATGTAAAGTGTCAAGCTGGGAAGAGGGGGGCGGTAAGGGTCAAGACTCTAGCATGTCAACCCCGGCATCATCTGCTCCCATCCGTGGGGGCCACTCAGTGGGTGGAGGGATGCCACTTGAGCTTCTGCCAATGATGTGTTCATCACTGTTTAATCTGCCTCTGTAGTGAGTCGTGAATACCCGGCACAGAGCACCTCTGTCCAAAGCTCCGCCAATGGGCGGCGCCGGAGTCCCCAGGCATCCTCCCTCATTAGTGCCCTCTCTTCTACCCTGGACCATGCCTCTACATCTCTTTCCCAGGCAGTGATGGTGGGGTTCGCTCTGGACATCCACCTCAGAGCTATGCGATGTTTCACTAGAATCAATGGTAAGTCTATGAATCTGGGTCTAGGGAACAGGGAGAGTAGGCAACCTCTTGCGTACATGGGAGAGAGCACTCCAGCACCCCATTAAGCTTAGCAATACCAGCCTCCCAGAAATCCGTCAGCCCTGGGCGGTCCCAAGTCATGTGAGCAAATCCCACATTAGGTATTCCATGTCTTGGACAGGCCCCCGATGGATAACCTGGAGTCGGTGGGGGGTCAAATATGTCATGGTAGATAATTGAATTGGATATACTTAAAGCTAATGTTCCTAGACGCAAGCCTAGGGCTTTCGACAATTCTACTTCACTCTGTATCCGTCAAGTCCCTGCCCAGCAATAATGTCCATTTGTCTCATGTCCTCGACGGCAGCTCTGTAGAGCCATTTCACAAGTTGTCGCCCTGAGCCAAGTGTCACCAGTGCCTGCAAAACCTCATGGGTATCTGGTTCCCCCTGACTCCCAGGCCATAGAGCTCTGCAAGTCCTGACCATAGTGTGGTATGTAAGGGACTGACCAGAAGGCAATCCGCACTGTTCCATAAGGTCGTTGAGTGGTAGAAGCTCCCCCAGTTGGAAACAGTCTCAGAAAATACAGTTATAAGTTTGGGGATCATAACTGGGGCAAATGCAAAATGAAATTCTGCCGGCAGGCCGTCCAGCACAGGTATTTTCCTTTTAGCCATCTCTTTGATGGCTTGTCGAATCTCCATCTCTGTCACAGGCCCTTCGAGGTCAACACGGAGCTCCGGGTCTAAAGTACGTAATGGCAGTGATGTAAGGAAATCATCCATTGTGGCCGATGAAATATATTCAGGTTAGCCGTAGAGAGTTTCGGGATAATTATGGAAAGCCGCATTAATGGCCCCTGGGGCATTCATCGGCATCCCTTCATTGCTGAGGATCGGCGTTATAGGTGAACCTCTAGTTTCCAAATGCACCAACCAGGTCAGGAGGCTGGCCATATGTCCCCCTTCCTCATGCACCCGCTCTTGGTATTCTTGCACGTCAATGCAATGGAGTCGCTCTAAGAGAGCATTATTCTCGTCTTGCACTTCTAGGTGATCCACCCGTAAAGTATCATCTGTGCCCAGTCTGATACACAGGTCGTGTAGATGCCGTTCCAGGACCATGAGTTACCTATTCAGTTCTCTCTTCACCTCCACCGTCTGTCCCATGCACTGGCCTCTCACCACTACTTTAAAAGCATACCATTCGATCAGGGGGTCCCTGGCAGTACCCAGGTTAATCCAGAAACAGTCCGAAACTGCTGGATGGAGGGTGACTCTAAAGCATGCATCCTCTAAGAGTGATAGATGGAGGCACCATACTGGGACCACCGGGGGCTCGGCAGTCAGACAAAGGGTTAGCAAAAGAGGGCTGTGATCAGACAACGTAGGCCCCAGGTATTCAGTGTAGGTGACCCCAGGTATACCCTGGCCGAACACATAAACGTGTCAAGGCGTGTGTGTATATCATAGAGTTGTGAATGATAAGAGTAGTCGTGGTCATCAACGTGTTGTACCATCCAGATGTCCGTAATGTCCCATTGTGCGGGCCATTCACAGAAGCCCTTTAATGTCTTTACCACAGCTGTCTCATGCAGGGGGGTGTGGACCTGTCCAGGTTGGTGTCTGCCACACAATTAAAATCGCGTCCTAGAAGCAATCCTGCAAACTCCTATTTTGAGCAGGCCAGCTCTTAAAGAAGGTCTTGTTTTTTAGGTTTTAGAAGTGACATATTGCAACCTGCCTCAGAATCACTTTTTTTTGTCCCTGCCTCAGAATTACAGCAATATACTGGAGTCTGGTTCAGCTGCAGGAGTAAAGTACTTTGGGGTTTATTTATCAATATTAGCTGTCTCTGAAACCATAGGCGGCTTCAATGGTCAAAACTGGATTTTTCTACTTAAACTTGGTAGATGATGTCACATGTTTCAACCTGCTTAAAAGAGCACTGCCCTGTCATTTCCAGAACAATGGATGAAGAGTTAAAGGTTTACCAAGGATTCTCGACTACACCTAACCTTCATTGAGTATAAAAACAAGCCCCATGCATTATGGGTGCACACACTGTTGTTGTCGTTGTATGTTTCTAATCCCTTTCCCCCCTTAAAAAGGAAATTATCTAATTACCAAATATTTGTATTAAACATCCAGTGTATAGTTATACTCATTGATATATTGCACATCTACTATATAATTGTTCCACTGTACTTCATTAACAACAAGCACTGGCACTGCCAATAAGTCTGGCTTATGAATGAAAGTACTTTTTGTTTCACTGATGGGTGCAGACACTCAAGTCATCATACATGCACTCTGTCACTCATCTTTGCACTCTTGCATCCATTTTGCATTCACATCCTGACACATCCGCAAAACACAACCGCACACATAAACGCAGCAACATATGCAACAGAAGCAAGCTACATTAAAAGACAAGTAGAAACAAGCATTGGCATAACTAATAGGTCTCGCATTTGCGAGAGTTTGAGCTGTTGGCATTGTAAATGACAATGCCTTTTATTTACGTGTTGGTTTTTAAAACATAAATAAAAGGCATTCAGCCTCATGCATCAAGCCCAAATCCAGTCGGTAAAATACCGATTCCTTATTAGCTCCCGGTATTAAGTAAAAAATACCCAATCCCAATGCATCAACCCAAAAGCAGAAATCGCTATTTAAGGAATCCTTAAATAGCGATTCTTTAAATAGGGATTCCTTAAATACCGATTCCTTAAATAGCGATAGCATTTAAGGAATCCCAAAGTGAGATTCCTTAAATGCAATGCATCAAAGTTAAAAAATTAGCGATTTCGCTAATAGGGGGAGCAAATTACCATGAAGATGAACTGCATGGTAATTTGCAAAAACTTTGAAAAATGCACTTTTGTGCATTTTTCAAAGTTTCATGTTGCGCACACACATGCCCTTAGAGCATGTGTGTGTGCAACATATGTGCACATATCATTTTCAGGGGTGCAACAGGGTGTCCTTTTGACACCCTGGCACCCTTGAAAGTGCTCCCGCTATTAGCGATTCGGTAATACCGAATCGCTAATACAGAATGGCTTTACATTCATTCCTATGGGCCTCCAAGCCCATAGGAATGAATGGGTAGGTATTCCTTATTACCGATTCGGTATTACCGATTCGGTAATAAGGAATATTAAGGATTCGCTATTTGAATAGCGATTCCTACATGCATAGCCTTTTGCTATTCCTTATTAGCGATTCCTTATTTTTCGCTAATAAGGAATCGCAAATGGCATTGTTGATGCATAGGCCCCATTGTCGTTTACAATGCCAATGGCTTAAACTCTCGCAAATGCGAGACCTATTGCATTGCAAATGCTTGTTTTTAATTTCTCCCCCGAGGCAACATGGAGGGAGGTAAAATGGAGTGAGGGAGGAAGGGCAGGGGGCAACATGGAGGGAGGCAACACAGAGGGAGGGAGAGGCTTGGGGCAAGCATATGCACAACAGAGGGTGAGAAGAAGGGGCTGGGGGTGACAAGACAGTCTGCAGAGGGTGGGAGACTCTGGGGGCAATCTGATGAACAGGGACTGAGGGAGGAACACAAAGGATGGAGCAATACACAAGGGCGAGTGCTTAAACAAAAGTATCACTTGCAAAAATGAGCAGTGGAAGGGCACAAGTAATGCTTCCATACTTTAGGGAAGGGACAAAGACACTAAGAGGAATGAAGCCAACGAGAGCTGACCAATGAGAAGTAAGCAATGAGAGTGACAAGAAAGCCAACGAATAGTAAGCAATGGGTGGCTTCTAAACACCCTGTAATATAATAAAAGGTCTCGCAAGAGAGGGCCCATGCCTTGTCTTAGGCGAGACCTAAAAGTGGTACTGCTGATTGTTTTGTTACTGGGGGTGCCCAGTTAAAATCGTGGATGTTTCATGGTCAGGATTGGACTATGCGTTTCACAGAATACGGTGTGGCTCTCTGTGCCGTAATGAATGATGGCATGGAAGATCGGGGTGCCTGGCCTGGATAGGAAGCAGAAAGCTGGGGGGCTCTTATCTAGCCCTGCCCCTTCATGTCACATTAGTCAGTGCATTTTGGGGGCTTGCAGTGTGGTGGAGTTCAGCTGGACTGTGAGGACAGTAAGTGTACGGTGGTCATAAACGCCAAATCACCAAAATATCAGGGGTAGCAGAAGTGACATCACATGCCATTTGACCTTTACTTTCACTCATGCACACATGCTAACACACATACACACATTTACACATACACGCACTCTCTGACATAAACACACTCTCACCTACAAGCATGCATGCACACACTATACATTTAAAAGCATTTTATACTTACCACAGCTGCCAGAGGGAGTCATAGTCCAGCTAATTGTACTCCATTCTTTATTACACTAATAGTGAATCATAAAATATAACATAACATAATATAATATACGATTCACTATTAGTGTAATAAAAAAATTGCCTGAAAACAAGGAGACTGGAGCCCCAAGCGACGGCCATAAGTACAAGTTTCCTCTGTCTTCCTGACACTGAATTTGCCACCTCTGAAGCCAGGGTTTGCAAAGGCAGTGCCAGAGGTCGCAAGGGGCAATCCAGGGGTCGCAACTAAGACCCCTAGCGACCCCTAAATGAGGCCCATGCGGTTGGGTGAATTTAGCAACGCAGTGTTTCATGCTGCACTACTGTTTTGGTAGAGAGGGGGCGCTGCCGGTCCCGATGGAGGTGCCTTGACCAATATGGATGGATTGTGGCTCTGCTGGCAGAGGCGGAGGGAAGAAGAGGCAGGGACGGGGCTGGGAAACATTTACTGGATGACTTTGTGCCGAGAGAGTCACTGTCATTCTGTTGCAGGAAAGGAAAGAGCTTCTTGGAATTGAAACACGTGACCTGTGGCTGCCGTTCAGATCTCTACATGAGGTGTAATATTAGCTCACTCAGTGTTCTCTTCGTGGCTGGCTCGTGTTACCTACTGGATACACAGAATGGTCAACAACCCATTGAGCTTTGCCACTGAGTTTGGAAACAGTGACCTACTGGGTTACTTACAACACACACATGCACTACACTGCACACCTCTGCAGCTCGTGCAGTCACGCACTGAGCTTTCTCTCTAGGATTAGGACCTGTGGCCTCTAGAATGCGCAACAATCTGCAGTAGGTATATTACCCAACTGAGCTATCTCGCTGGCCATTCTTCTACGCCTATTCATTGTCCTTCTTCTCTTGCTATGTCTTCCTTGGCATGTTTTTTCTCTCCTTCCACGATATATGTTCTTTGCGAACAGTTTCACGGGAACGGTTCATTGCGTTCTTGTTAAGAGTAATACATAGTGTTGTACTGTGCGCAGACCTAGAGGAGAAGAAAAACACTGGGGCCAGGCAGTACTTAATTTGAGCCGGTGGTTTCCTGTGCTGTGCACCGACACTTAATTTTCAACACTAACTCTTGGACAGTCTTTACAAGGTGGCGCTGTTTGACTAATTTAGAGATGGCCACAACAACAGGTAATTATTAATTCAATATACATTAGAAATTACTATTACCTGCTGCCCAAGCCATTCTTATAGCTTTGGAGGCCTGAAATAGCCTGAACTGTCACACTTCTAGGAATGTGATGGTTAGTAGTTGTCTTGTTACAATCATTAATAGCATGGCGGGGCAATGTGTGGTGCATGCTGCAGTGGCTTCCATACTAAGGCCTGGCACTTATTTTTTTTTTACAAATTAAGCACTGGGGCCATAATGGCGCCAGGCTAGGAGGCCATGTTGCATTTGATGGTCTTGTCTTTGTCTGAAATCGTTTTCTACTTGGTAGACCTCCTCGCGCCGTGGCACAGATGATATGATGTGCGCAAATGTTGCACACAGCATGGATATGGATTTGCAACTCATTTTTTAGCTGAAGTAAAATAGTGTTCAAAAGTTGCCTAGGCTAAGAATCACGGTTTTCTGCAGACCAAAAATGACCTGCAGTTGCTATTTAAATT
The DNA here is from genome assembly GCF_964204655.1 of Triturus cristatus. Lineage (NCBI taxonomy): Eukaryota > Metazoa > Chordata > Amphibia > Caudata > Salamandridae > Triturus > Triturus cristatus. The sequence continues at coordinate 132,340,972 of NC_140590.1, read as the reverse complement.
TGGAGTGGCGAATGTTCAGTATCCAATTTGTAAAACAGTCGCAATTGAGCCAAATCACAAATCTGATGACAAAAGTGACTCTTCTGTGAGGCGCAATCTGGCACGAATAAGAATACTTGAAACTTGTTGCACATCGTTTTAATGCAGTTCAAAATGGAGCAGAATTGAGCATAGAGCTTTCTGACTGGGATTACGACTTGTAACCTCCAGGTGTGGAAATATTTCCGCAACATGTGCAAACATTTGCGCACATCATATAAAACTGGTCCTGGCTGTACAAATCTGTGTCAGTAGAGTTTTGGCTTTTTGTGAAAACTTGGGTGGTCTGTAGGCCAGTGCCGCAGCAAGGCCAGTAAGGCTGCTAAAGAGTCAATCTCACCTCTGAAATGCTTGGTAGTTTTTGCAGCAGTATGTGCGACACGCCATCGCCAGGGCGGTGTGCACGTTGTAGCAGTCAGTAAATCAAAAGTGTAAAACGAGTTACATATTGCAGCGCCACAATGCCAGGTGGAAAACAAGCAACAGAATCACACTGGTATCCACATCACACCTATAACAATGTAAAGAAACGTAGATTGTCTTGTTCCGTTTTGGCCCAGCATGTAACGCCCGTGTCTGCATCCTCTTCATTAGGAACAAGGTGCTTTGCATTTGAAGAGAGAGAACTAAAAAAAAAAAGACGGCAAAAGTGAAATCGGGGTGCGCGAACGCGTGCCGTTAAAAAAAGAAAAGATGGCAAAAGTTAAAGCAGGGGGGCGTTTTCGCGCACGCGCCGGCAAACACACGAGTGGTGCGTGCGCAGCACCACCAAAAGTAAAAGTACTCACGCTCCAGATGGCGCCTCGGGTGCTGAAAGCTGGCAGCTGTGCACGTTCACGCTCGCGTGAACGCAAGCTTTAGGCCAGCAAAAGCTGTGGGTAGCACTTTTGAAACCCACTTACTTAATGTCTCGCAGAGCAGCGCATGCATGCGCTGGCTCAGCGAGACCTAAAAAGGAAGCATGTTGGCTTCTAAACATGATGGCTACATATTTGCAATACCAAAAATAAACATAGCAGTGGGTGTTCATCTTGTAAAGATATATTATCTATTGTTGTTTTAAAGTTCAAGCATGACCGAGACATATAGAAATAACATTTTGGCCATCTTGGAATGATAAAAAATGATACACTATTGGACAGCAGCAATCCATATTGATCTCCTGGTTTAAAGGTGGTGGAGCACTGCAGACGAAATGAGCAGCAATCAAGCCCCCTGTTAGCACTGCCTGGAGAGATGTAGTATCCTGTTAAGAGACATTAAAATAAAAAGAAGAGAAGCAAAGAAATGAAATTGAATGAAAGGGAAATAATAAAAGGAGCACATTCAAAAGTAAAGGAGTGGCCGATGAGCTCTGATACTGAACGGCACTCATTTTCACACACATAATCAGGAAAAAGAATCATTCACAGGTCAAAAAAGCCAATTGCAAATGCAGATTGAAAAAATACCTCATGCAGTTTGCTGTCATGGATGGAAGCAGAGTGTAAATGACACAGACAGACCAATAGCAAAACAGAGGGGACCCAAACGCCCTCTGTGTATCTACATGGATGTATATTTATATATAAGCATGTATATATTCATTTTTTTTATTACAAGATCCTGGCACACATCTAAAAAGAGATTCTAGCTACAATGAATACATTGCAAATCTTCCCACTACCCTAGGTCTTGCAGTGTCCAACACCAGATTTGCTCCCTACAAAGGTAATATGACATTTAATGTAACAAAATACCTATCTGTAGTCTTTAATACAGGGAAAAACTATCCACCATTCAATGTCTTTAGATTTTAACATATGCTTCTGACAACCAATAGGTCAAGCCTAATGCTTTTAACATAACTTCTTTTAATAAACTGATCGGAACTCTGGCAACAGAAATATGTTTCCTAGTGAACCAATCAGGCCTATAGCTGTTATTAATATCTTATCGCCATAATAATCTGAAGCCTCGTGTACTGAGCGTAAGCGTCCCACAAGGCAACCATCAGCGGGATTCCTTGTAATAAAATGCATGCCTACAGTCTTTAGCACAGTGTAATAACAATCCACCCGTATGAGCTGTTGGCCGTAAACACATACATTTCACAAAAGTAAGGCCTACGTGCATTATCATATTTTTTCATTATAAACAGATCACACCTGAGGAATACAGCATATTTTTTCCCAGGGAACTGATAAGGTCTCTACCCTTTACCAGTGGATTGACTCTATAGACAGCTCAGGTCTACTGAAGAGCACTGTAACTGGCAACCATCAGGCATTCAGTTATAAAATAACAAATACATGCAAAATGACACCTTGGCAAAACAATTTACAGGCCCTCTCAAGGAACAAGAATCATCACAGTGGGTTTGTCAGAATGACTGACCAACACCATTAACCATGCCTATGAGGGTCATGTGTGAGCCTACATGAAAACAAATACCTCTCTATGGCCTGTAACAGAATGGAAAACAGTCCACTATTACATGCCTATTGGCTTTAACAGATGCGGTTCACAATAAAATATGCCAGGCATACTGGGCCTGTAATAACGTTTCACTGTAAACAGGCCCATCGGGCAAATCGTTTCCCTGCACATCAACCCAGCCCACAGCTGTTATCAATGGCTTGGCACCATAACGAACTCAGGACTACTGTACGGAGCATAGCCTTTCCCTCAGGGCAACCGACAGGCATGCAGTCATAAAATCACAAATGTATACACAATTACAGTTGTCAAAGCAAAACAGTATCTCTTCTAAAATGACTTAGCAAGGATACTCGCAGTGAAAATCTTTTCTGCTCATGGTTTGTCAGAGGGGGTAACCAACATCAAACCCCTTGCTTATTAATGTAATCTGTGACATTCCATGTAACAAGAACCTACCCGTAGGCTTTATTTAGAGTAAGAACAGTCCACCCTTAAAGGCCTATTGGCTTTAACATATGCTTTTCACAATCGATATGTCAGACCACCTGTCTTTACTGTACCTTTTCATAATACACAATCAGGCATATAGTTTTTATCAGCTTATCACCATAACTAATTTAAGTCCATTGTACTGGGCGTATGCTTTCCACAAGGCAACCATCCAGTGCACAGCCATAAAAGTACAAATGTATACAAAATCATGGTTAACAAAGCAAAATACTACCTCTCCTAAGAGAGCCTAATTGAGGATTATTGTAGGGCATATGTTCTATCCCCAGAGTTTGTTCGGGTAGATCACCAACACCATAACCCTTGCCTACCATGATAATCTGTGAAAGTCCATGTAACAAATATCCTGCCTACAGGCTTTGGCACAGTGTAATAACGATCCATCCTTAAAAGTCTGTTGTCTTAAACGCATGCTTTTTCACTATAAGTAGATCCTGCCTACAGGCTTTGGCACAGTGTAATAACGATCGATGCTTAAAAGTCAGCTGTCTTTAATGCATGCTTTTCACTATAAGTAGATCAGGCCTACTGGCTTTGCCATAATGTTTCATAACAAACAGGTTAAACCCATGAAATCTGGAATACTTTTCCCAATGAACAGATAAAGCTGATACCCTTTAACATTGGCTTTACACTTTCCCAACACCGACCTATTCAAGTGTACATAAACTGGCAACTATCATGCCTAGAGTTATAAAATTAGAAATATGGAGAACAATACAGCTTGCAAAACAATATAGAACTCTGCTGAACAGGGCCAAACAAGAATCATCAAAGTGAAATTCCCAGGGTTTGTCAGAGTGGGTTGCCACAATCAAAACCCGTGTCTACTGCGGTAAAGTGTGAGATTCCATGTAACTATACATATCTGTAGGTTTCATTACAGAGTAATAATAATCCACACTTCAGGAGTGTGGGGTTTCTATAGCCCGACACCCAGGACATATTGTTTGGGGTCAAGGGCAACAGGTTTTCATATTTATTTTGTCCTTGTGACAAGGAGGCCCAATCCCCTGCTTCACAAACCCTTTGGTTGCCAGTTTACAGTCTACATTAAGGATCGGGGAAGGGCATTGTCTGAGGTTAAGATAGTATTTGTATCAAGTCAAAGTAAACTTTATTCGGCCAAATGCCATAAAAGCAAACATAAAATGCAATAACATAGATTTATATTTTTCATCTAGTACGGAATCATAAACAATGCCCAATTTTAAATTAATAATTCTGAGATAAATAATTAAAAGAGCCATATCAGATGGACTAAGTCATATCTCAAACATTGAAAAATAGCCCTTAAAATTCATATCTCTTGTTAATGTAAAACACAGATTTTATTAGCATCAATATACTAATACTGTCTGAACTTGTATTTATGGTTTATTAATACAACGCCTTTATTATTAGGGTGAGCATTATAGAAATGTTAAGTTCGCACTGCACTATTGACAGTGGTTCCAGTAAAAAATTGTATTCACACATTTGCAAAGTATAGCAATATGAGGCTACATACAATGTTCCCAGATGCAAATATCTGCAGAATCTTAAAAGCAAGATTGGTGATCCTTTGCTTTCAAAATAAAATGTTCACAAAAAAAATGTCTTGCTAAACTACTGAGTAATATTAGATACCATTTCTTTGAAGCATCATTTAGGGAAACGTTGATGCATGCTATAATTTCCAACACTATTCATAATGGAATCAGTGTAACCAGTTTCAACAAGAGTATGAGAAATATGAAAATAAACAAGCACTGGCAAAGCCAAAAGGTCTGACATTGGTGGTAATCATTTTGATCAAGCCATGTCATGTTTCGACACGGTTTCTATTAAACATTTTTGTTGTGGTAGCTGTCTGGTACTCACCATTATAACATACATTAGCAAAAATACCTTTTGGTCTCAAAAAGCTCACATTGCCATAGTAGTCCCTGGCACTGAACAAAACTACTTTGTGTGCTGATAAATGTTCCTTGTGAAAGAGAAGAATGCTGTCACTCTCAGTGAAGCCAGCCAAGAGAGAGAGATAGATTTTTTATAAAAAAATAAAAGGTCTTGGATAATGCCGACCTAATTAGGTGCCCAATTTTTCAAGAAAGTCACAATGATGCATCCGCAGTATATGTCCTTGCATTAATGCATATTTATGGGTTTCATTCATTGACAAGAATTTACTGAAGTAGGCCAGGGAATCGTACTCCTAGAAAATATTTGTGAACTACATGATAGCACGAGCAAATATGCATGTGTAGATTTACTTGAGCGAAAATCTATTGAGCGTCTACAAGTTCACCTTCCCTCCGACTGCTTTTTTCTCAACTCTGGCAGAAGTTTTACTTCTGCCCTTATCAGGAGTAAATTTTCAAACTTTCTCAGTATGGAAAAAGATTAGAGAAGAGCTGGTGAAAAACCCTAAAACATGCAAGTTAATAGGTTTGCATTCACTAAATGGCCCTTCAACCCTGGAAAAATTCCTTACCAGTACCTCCAGCCCCACACAGTACCTAGATCTGCGGAAACCTTCCTGGTAGGTCGCTCTCCCCCCCGCTGCAGCTCCGCCTGCACCCCTGCTGTCTCTGCTGCCGCCAGTGATATCAAAGCCCTCCACCACCCGCAGGCTTCCACCTGCGCCTCATCCCTGGTGGGCAGTGGTGGCCTAAGGTTTGTTTCCGCTGTGCCTGTTGCTTGCGTTGCCTGTCTGCCCGCTCCTCTTCTGTGCCCCCCTGCCCCCCGCTCGTCGCTTGCTTCCGTGCCCCCTTCTGATTACTGTACCCCTTGCCAACCTCTGTGCCCCCTTATATTCTGTACCACTGACTTCTGTGCCCCTCTGATTTTGTGCTTTTGTACTCCTGTGCCCCTCTGATTTTGTGCTTTTTTGGACTTCTGTGCCCCCTCCTCGAGTCCGTGCCCCGCGCCGGTCTCCTTTCCCCCGTCCCCGCCGCTGCCTCCCCTATGGCCCTGCCCCCTCCACGCCCATTCGCTCCACCCGTCCCTCGCCTCCCGCCCCCCAGCTGCTCCTCCCTCCCTACCTCTCCATATATGGCAGCCGCTGCGCGGTGAGGAGAGCGACCCTTGACCTTCCTGGTAGGTGCTACCCCCCCGCTGCAGCTCCGCCTGCACCCCGCTGTCTCTGCTGCCGCCGATGATATCGAGGCCCTCCACCACCCGAAGGCTTCCACCTGCGCCTCATCCCTGGTGGCCAGTGGTGGCCTAAGGTTTGTTTCCGCTGTGCCTGTTGCTTGCGTTGCCTGTCTGCCCGCTCCTCTTCTATGCCCCCCTGACCCCTGCTCGCCGCTTGCTTCCGTGCCCCCTTCTGATTTCTGTACCCCTCACCAACCTCTGTGCCCCCTTATATTCTGTACCACTGACTTCGGTGCCCTTCTGATTTTGTGCTTTTGTACTCCTGTGCCCCTCTGATTTTGTGCTTTTGTACTCCTGTGCCCCTCTGATTTTGTGCTTTTTTGGACTTCTGTGCCCCCTCCTCGAGTCCGTGCCCCGCGCCGGTCTCCTTTCCCCCGTCCCCGCCACTGCCTCCCCTGCGACCCGCCCCCTCTGCGCCTATTCGCTCCACCCGTCCCTCGCCTCCCGCCTCCCAGCTGCTCCTCCCTCCCCACCTCCTCAAATATGGCGGCCGCTGCGCGGCCGCGCTGCTGGCGCGCCGAAGGCATGCCTAAGGCAAGCCCGTCTGCGCCCATCCGCGTCTGGACCGTGCCCGCGCCCAGCACCAGAACCCCTCTACGACGCCAACACCCTAGTCGCTCTCAACCCAGGAAGGACCCACACCTGCTGCAAGGCCGCCCCGAAGTGCACCCACGGTCCCTTCTCCTGCCGGAACTGCAGCTTCTCCTGCTGCGAAAGCGCCAAGATGACTGCCACGACGGAACCCAACCAGCTTAGATGCATCCTGGTTAACACCCGTTCTGCACACAAACACGCCGTCGAACTCTGGTACCTACTCGACACCGCATCACCGGATGTCAAGATCACCCGCAGAGACCGCACGAACAGGGCCGGAGGAGGAATCGCCATCTTCCACAAAGACACCATCAGGGTCTCAACAAACACCAACGACACCCTCAGCACCGCCGAACACATGCACTTCCAGATCCACACGGACCCCAAGACCACCCTAAGAGGCACCCTCGTCTACAGACCGCCAGGACGCCGGCCTCAATTCTGCGATTCCATCGCCGACCTCATCAGCACGCACGCGCTGACCACCACCGACTACATCCTCCTAGAAGACCTGAACTATCACCTGGAGAACAACAATGACAACAACTCCTCTAGCCTGATCGACAACCTCCCCAACCTCGGACTGAAACAGCTCGTCACGACACCGACCCATATCGCCGGCCACACGCTAGATGCCATCTTCTCTTCAAGCCCCCACGTCACCTTCAGCCACGCCTCCGAACTCACCTGGACAGACCACCACTGCATCCACTTCTCCTTCCGAAAACCCCTCACACACCACCGCACACCACAGACCCCCGAAGCTGCTGGGGCAAAGTCACTCAAGAACAACTACAGACAAGCCTCGCACTCAACCCTCCGACTTACCCCACCAACCTCGATGAGGGTGCAATCACCCTTGAACGCTGGATGAACGACTGCGCCAACACCGCAGCCCCGCTGAAAAAAACCACCAGCAGAGACACAAGCAAAAGAGTCAGCTGGTTCACCCCAGAACTCCTCGACTCAAAACACACCTGCTGGAAACTGGAGAACATATGGCACAGCGACAAGACGCCAGACAGCCGGGCTGCCCACAAAGACGCCATCCGCAACCACCACCACCTCATCAGGACCGCCAAAAGGACCTCCTTCACAGACCGCCTTGACAACAATGCACACAACAGCAAGGAGCTCTTCACCATCGTGAAGGAACTCTCCAACCCCAGCTCCAGTGCCAACGACATCCAACCATCGCAAGACCTGTGCGACTCCCTCGCTACCTTCTTTCACCGGAAAATCACCGACATCCATGACAGTTTCAAACCCCGGATGACCCACGCAGACCTCGCCGCACCGGACCCACCACACACCACTGCCCACGACACTCTGACAACCTGGGCCAACGTGAGCATCGAGGACACAATCAAGACCATGGGAACAATCCACTCCGGATCCCCGTCCGACCCTCTCCCGCACCACATCTTCAACATAGCCAGCAACTCTATCGCACCCCACCTGCACAAAATCATCAACCTCTCCTTCGAGACTGCCACCTTCCCTGAGAACTGGAAGCACGCAGAGATCAACGCCCTAGGCGGATCCGAGCGACCTCAAGAACTTCCGACCCATCTCCCTGCTTCCGTTCCCAGCAAAAGTCATTGAGAAGATAGTTAACACCCAGCTCACCCGTCACCTCGAAGACAACAACTTCCTGGACCCGTCCCAATCAGGATTGCGCAGCAACCATAGCACCGAGACCACCCTCATCGCCGCCACAGACGACATCAGGATCCTTTTAGACAACGGCGAGACGGCGGCCCTCATCCTCCTGGATCTCTCCGCAGACTTCGACACCGTTTGCCACCGCACACTACATACGCGACTCCAAAACGCAGGAATCCGGGAGAAAGCCTTGGACTGGACCACCTCCTTCCTCCCCGGCAGAACTCAGAGAGTCCGCCTCCCCCCGTTCCGGTCCAATGCCTCTGAGATCATCTGCGGCGTCCCTTAAGGATCTTCCCTCAGCCCGACGCTGTTCAACGTCTACATGTCACCACTAGCACGCATCACCCGACAGCACGACCTCAACATAATCTCCTACGCCGACGACACTCAGCTGATCCTCTCCCTCACCAAGGACCCTCTCACTGCCAAATCCAACCTCCACCAGGGAATGAAGGCCGTCGCAGACTGGATGGAGGACAGCCGCCTCAAGCTGAACACAGACAAGACGGAGATCCTCATCCTCGGGTCCAACCCCTCAGCATGGGACGACTCATGGTGGCCCACGTCTCTGGGGACCCCCCTGGCCCCCACCGACCATGCACGCAATCTGTGAGTCATCCTCGACTCGAAACTCACCATGACCAAACAAGTCAACGCAGTCTCCTCCACCTGCTTCAACACCCTCCGTATGCTCCGCAAGATCTACAGATGGATCCCGACAAACACAAGGAAAACAGTCACCCAGGCCCTAGTCAGCAGCAGACTCAACTACGGAAACGCCCTCTACGCCGGAGCCTCGTCCAAGCTCATCAACAGACTGCAGAGAATCCAGAACGCCTCTGCACGCCTGATCCTCGACGTCCCGCGCCGCGACCACATCACCCCCCACCTGAGGAACCTGCACTGGCTCCCCATCAACAGGAGAATCTCCTTCAAGCTCCTGATCCACGCACACAAGGCACTCCACAAGACCGGACTAGCCTATCTCACCAATCGGCTCTCCTTCTACGTACCCAATAGGAAACTCCGCTCTCCTGATCATGCCCTGGCCACGGTCCCACGCATCAATAGAACCACTTCCACAGGCAGGTCCTTCTCCCACCGCGCTGCCAAGACCTGGTACACCCTCCCCCTCTACCTACGACAAACTGAGGACCTGCTGACCTTCAGGAGACAACTCAAGACCTGGCTCTTCGACCAGTAGCAGCAGCACCCCCCCCCCCAACCCCACCCCCCCACCCAGCGCCTTGAAACCCTCACGGGTATGTAGTGCGCTTTACATATTATTTGATTGATTGATTGAAAATAAGGGATGCACTAATATTCAAACCCCTCTATAGTATCAGCCCTTTCATAATCAGAGAGACTATCGTCAGAACTCCTTTGTAATGAGAATACTGCCATAATTTGTCGCTGTACAGTGTGGCACCACAGGTACACGTGGCTTTCTTTACAGGACAAGTAGATTTATGAAGCAACCTGGCCCATGGACATGTAGATATTTTATTAAATTCCACACCCTGACACTTTAATGCCTATTGACTTTATCATATGCTTTTCCTAATGCATTTATCAGACTTAGTGCCTCTACCATAACATTTCATAATATACAGATCGGGCCTCTTGCCACAGTCATTGGCTTGCACCCATAGTCAACTCAGTCTTGTTGCATCAAGTATATACTTCAACAAGCCAAAAAGTGCAACGAAGCAGTCTTTTTAGTGGCAGCAAACACATTTGTCCCAATCTCCTGTTCTCTGGGAAACCAACATATGGCTGAAGCCTAAGCCCCTCTGCCAGTATAACAATGAAAGCTCTTTTTTGTTGATCGCAGCAGGTCGGGTGAAAGTTGCACTACCATGCCAGACCTAAAAATCCATTTAGGTTACGGACTACTTCCTCTCCCATCTGTGCAGCTGCCAGAGAAAAACGCCATAAATGATCTAGTTATCTAAGACACATGAATAGCATTACAATGTCATGTGTGTGCCCCTAATTGTTCAAGCTCCAGGAGCAAAAATGATCACAACTGTTTGAAGGCCCACACCTTTTTGTGAAAGCACACAATTTCTTCACAATAGAAACCTGCACTCCTGGCTCCCAGTATTTGGGTGGAACCAAAACCACCCTCCTGGTTATTCGCACATAGTTGTCTGGGGACAGCTGCAATGTCAAGTCAGACCATAAAGAAGTACAATTTAACCTAACCTTTTAAGAAACAGCAGTGTACACTATCAGTATATATTCTTTTGTCACATTTGTTCTCATGACTCACCATTAGATGGTAGTATAATCTCAAATATAAAAATCAGGGTCGTTGGCTGCATACTGGTGCAAACCTTTATTGTTTGGGAAGCTGCCAGATGTTTGTCAATGTAAAAAAAGAAAACACTGCCTAAAGATGTTGTAAATCATAGTGAAGTCAGCCAATGGTGGAAGTGGGGTGATGTGTTACCCCTTGATGCATGCTCGAGTGGGTTGGAGAAAAATGTGAATAACAAATCACAGACAAATAGATTGAGTGTTACCGAAAACCCCTATAAGTAGCTATGTCACACACATACTTTTAGTAAAATCTAATGGTCTTGCCTAACATAGCCTAAAAAGTTAATTGTTGTTCCATTAGCTGTCAGCCACTTGCATTTGAGAAAGGAAGAATGAATGAATGGAATAAGGAAAGAAAGAAAGTAAAAGTAAGAAGGAAAGAAAGAGGGAAGGGAAGGAGGGAGGGAGGGAGGGAAAGAAATAAAGAAAAAAGGTAGGAAGGAAAGAAAGAAGGCAGGAAAGCAGGCAAGAAATAAGGAAGGCATGAAAGAGAGAAGACAAGATGTAAAGTAAGAGAGAAGGCTAGAAAAAATGGATAGAAAGACAGACAGAAATGAGTAGGGGAAAGGCAGAAGGCAAGAAAGAAGGAATGAAAGCAAAAAAATGAAAGAAGGAATGAAAACAGGAGAAAAAGAAAGAAATAAGAAAGAGAGAAACAGAAAGAGAGGGTGAGAAAGAAAGCAAGAACGGAGGATGAAAGGCAAGAGAGAAGGAAGGAAAGAAAGGAAGAAAAATGGAATGAAACAAATAAAGAAGGAATGAAATCAAGAAAGAAGGACAGAAAGAATGAAGGCAAGAAAGAAGGAAAGAAAGAAGGCAAGAGAGAAATAAAGCAAGAAGGAAGGAAAGAAAGAAGACAAGAGAGAAAGAAAGATGAAAAGATGGAAAGAAGAAATGAAAGAAAAAAGAAAGGAAGAAAGAAAGAAAGAATGAAAGAAAAAGGGAAAAGAAGAAAGAAGAAAAGTAGTTATGGAAGAAAAGAAGACCGCAAGAGAAAGGGAAACAAGGAATGAAAGAAGAAAGGAAAGCAAGCTAGGAGGAAAGAAAGAATGAAAGAAAAAAATGAAAGGAAAGATAGAAGGGATGAAAAAAGTAAATAATGAATTAAAGAAAAAGGAAAGAGAGGGAAAGAGGAATGAAGAATAAAAGAAAACAAGAAAGGAAGAAGAATAGAAAGAAGGCATTAAAAAAGTGACAAAAATGCTGCAAATTAAACACAATAAAGGCTGGTTTTCTTCCTGGGTAAAGTTTATCAGAGAACAATTAGTAAAATTGAATCCAGAATGAAAATGTTCTGGAGATTGTCCTCTTATGAATTCACATGTATAATATTGAAACTTTCACTTACTTAATACAGACAGTTTTAAATGGACGCAATGTGTTATGCTGTGGAATACTAGAAGTGAAATAGTAAACAAAGGACACTCCAAAATGAATTTACAACTGCATTGGAAGAAGCCAGGAACTTATAAAGCATGGAATGCGGCCTGTGCTCACATCTGTTATAGCATCCTGATGTCACATCAGACTCTGAACATGGAGGGTCTGAGTCACAAAGGTAAACTTTTGCGTTTGTGTACATTTTTCAGTATTCGCACAACAGCATTTTAATAGTACGTTTACGAGTACAGAGAATCCAGAGTGGGGGCCAGAACGACAGGCCTATATTTTTATGTGTGGAGATCTCCGTCCAGACTGCGGAGTCTCCACATTCATAAACTTACTTTTTGAAATTCAGCTTTGAGGATACTGAAAAGGGTAACATTACCAAACGTGTAACCTTTGTGAATCAGGCCCAAACGCAACATTAAAGTAGGAGAAAAAAAACATTGGCACCGAAGCATACAAGTCAACATTTCTGAAGAGGAAAGTGGGAGATTTCTTTTTAAATAATCTGGAGAATGTATAAACAACCGCAATGGACCGCACTCCGCTAGCTCCTCCTCCGGGTCGCCCCAAGGGAAGCTGGTACATGAAGTTCTTGAGTGGTTCACCCCAGTGGGTGCAAGTAAGTACTTGTTGAACAGATGATCTTTGATGGAGTTCTTGAGTGGTTCACCCCAGTGGGTGCAAGTAAGTACTTGTTGAACTGATGATCTCTAGACCCGATACATGTCCCGGGTTTTAAAATATCGCCCGAGACATGGCTCGGGTTTCGGGATAACTTCCCTCCTCAGTAGAGAAAATAGTTAGGGGTGGAAGAGAGGGCCGCCAAGCAACCGTCAAGGGCCTCAGTGCCCGCACAGGCACGCAGGTGCGTCGTCCAGGAGCTCGTCAGCTCAAAGGAGCCATTTTTATAAACAACCGCAATGGACCGCACTCCGCTAGCTCCTCCTCCGGGTCGCCCCAAGGGAAGCTGGTACATGAAGTTCTTGAGTAGTTCACCCCAGTGGGTGCAAGTAAGTACTTGTTGAACAGATGATCTCTGATGGAGTTCTTGAGTGGTTCACCCCAGTGGGTGCAAGTAAGTACTTGTTGAACTGATGATCTCTAGACCCGATACATGTCCCGGGATTTAAAATATCGCCCGAGACATGGCTCGGGTTTCGGGATAACTTCCCTCCTCAGTAGAGAAAATAGTTAGGGGTGGAAGAGAGGGCCGCCAAGCAACCGTCAAGGGCCTCAGTGCCCGCACAGGCACGCAGGTGCGTCTTCCAGGAGCTCGTCAGCTCAAAGCTCGAAGGAGCCATTTTTATAAACAACCACAATGGACCGCACTCCGCTAGCTCCTCCTCTGGGTCGCCCCAAGGGAAGCTGGTACATGAAGTTCTTGAGTGGTTCACCCCAGTGGGTGCAAGTAAGTACTTGTTGAACAGATGATCTCTGATGGAGTTCTTGAGTGGTTCACCCCAGTGGGTGCAAGTAAGTACTTGTTGAACTGATGATCTCTAGACCCGATACATGTCCCGGGTTTTAAAATATCGCCCGAGACATGGCTCGGGTTTCGGGATAACTTCCCTCCTCAGTAGAGAAAATAGTTAGGGGTGGAAGAGAGGGCCGCCAAGCAACCGTCAAGGGCCTCAGTGCCCGCACAGGCACGCAGGTGCGTCGTCCAGGAGCTCGTCAGCTCAAAGCTCGATGGAGCCATTTTTATAAACAACCGCAATGGACCGCACTCCGCTAGCTCCTTCTCCGGGTCGTCCCAAGGGAAGCTGGTACATGAAGTTCTTGAGTGGTTCATCCCAGTGGGTGCAAGTAAGTACTTGTTGAACAGATGATCTCTGATGGAGTTCTTAGTGGTTCACCACAGTGGGTGCAAGTAAGTACTTGTTGAACTGATGATCTCTAGACCCGATACATGTCCCGAGTTTTAAAATATCGCCCGAGACATGGCTCGGGTTTCGGGATAACTTCCCTCCTCAGTAGAGAAAATAGTTAGGGGTGGAAGAGAGGGCCGCCAAGCAACCGTCAAGGGCCTCAGTGCCCGCACAGGCACGCAGGTGCGTCATCCAGGAGCTCGTCAGCTCAAAGCTCGAAGGAGCCATTTTTATTAACAACCGCAATGGACCGCACTCCGCTAGCTCCTCCTCCGGGTCGCCCCAAGGGAAGCTGGTACATAAAGTTCTTGAGTGGTTCACCCCAGTGGGTGCAAGTAAGTACTTGTTGAACAGATGATCTCTGATGGAGTTCTTGAGTGGTTCACCACAGTGGGTGCAAGTAAGTACTTGTTGAACTGATGATCTCTAGACCCGATACATGTCCCGGGTTTTAAAATATCGCACGAGACATGGCTCGGGTTTCGGGATAACTTCCCTCCTCAGTAGAGAAAATAGTTAGGGGTGGAAGAGAGGGCCGCCAAGCAACCGTCAAGGGCCTCAGTGCCCGCACAGGCACGCAGGTGCGTCGTCCAGGAGCTCGTCAGCTCAAAGCTCGAAGGAGCCATTTTTATAAACAACCACAATGGACCGCACTCCGCTAGCTCCTCCTCCGGGTCGCCCCAAGGGAAGCTGGTACATAAAGTTCTTGAGTGGTTCACCCCAGTGGGTGCAAGTAAGTACTTGTTGAACAGATGATCTCTGATGGAGTTCTTGAGTGGTTCACCCCAGTGGGTGCAAGTAAGTACTTGTTGAACTGATGATCTCTAGACCCGATACATGTCCCGGGTTTTAAAATATCGCCCGAGACATGGCTCGGGTTTCGGGATAACTTCCCTCCTCAGTAGAGAAAATAGTTAGGGGTGGAAGTGAGGGCCGCCAAGCAACCGTCAAGGGCCTCAGTGCCCGCACAGGCACGCAGGTGCGTCGTCCAGGAGCTCGTCAGCTCAAAGCTCGAAGGAGCCATTTTTATAAACAACTGCAATGGACCGCACTCCGCTAGCTCCTCCTCCGGGTCGCCCCAAGGGAAGCTGGTACATGAAGTTCTTGAGTGGTTCACCCCAGTGGGTGCAAGTAAGTACTTGTTGAACAGATGATCTCTGATGGAGTTCTTGAGTGGTTCACCCCAGTGGCTGCAAGTAAGTACTTGTTGAACTGATGATCTCTAGACCCGATACATGTCCCGGGTTTTAAAACATCGCCCGAGACATGGCTCGGGTTTCGGGATAACTTCCCTCCTCAGTAGAGAAAATAGTTAGGGGTGGAAGAGAGGGCCGCCAAGCAACCGTCAAGGGCCTCAGTGCCCGCACAGGCACGCAGGTGCGTCGTCCAGGAGCTCGTCAGCTCAAAGCTCGAAGGAGCCATTTTTATAAACAACCGCAATGGACCGCACTCCGCTAGCTCCTCCTCCGGGTCGCCCCAAGGGAAGCTGGTACATGAAGTTCTTGAGTGGTTCACCCCAGTGGGTGCAAGTAAGTACTTGTTGAACAGATGATCTCTGATGGAGTTCTTGAGTGGTTCACCCCAGTGGGTGCAAGTAAGTACTTGTTGAACAGATGATCTCTGATGGAGTTCTTGAGTGGTTCACCCCAGTGGGTGCAAGTAAGTACTTGTTGAACTGATGATCTCTAGACCCGATACATGTCCCGGGTTTTAAAATATCGCCCGAGACATGGCTCGGGTTTCGGGATAACGGAGTGCGGTCCATTGCGGTTGTTTATAAAAATCTGGAGAATGTACTTCTCCCACTGACTTCTTTTGCGGCCTGCATCGGGTCTATTGGTGTGTATGGGACTTGCTAGTGCACTGCTGCAGGATAGGACTTCAGAAATTCAAATATAAGTGTTTTGCATTCGCTCTGGCAGGCAGAGAAAGTGTGACAAAAATGTGGTGCACTTGCTTGCAGCAGCAGGTAACTGGCGGTGCTTGATCTGAGCCATACAATAGCAGCCCCTGTCATCGGAAACCCGACGAGGAATCGGGTTTTTAAATTTTTGCATGCAGGAATCGGGAGGTGGGAGACTAGCCTTGAAATCAGTAGTCTCTCGCCTGATTCGGGAGGGTGGGCATGTATGCAGAATGGAACTAGCTTGTGTGCAGATGTGCTCCTCTCCTTGTGAAAGAACAAAATGCATTCACTCAAGTGATGTTAGCTAGAGACCTAAGTGGTCTGACTCCCTGCCTTTTGCTGTATCCTGTAGCAGGGGGAAGCAAAATGAGAATGACTCATTAACCAGGATTGGCTCCTCCATAATGGCAGAGGAGCGTCGCCTCACTGAGTCAGTCGGCAGAAAATAAAAGAATATGACAATATTATCATTTTTTTCCCACTGACTGAGCCAGGGAGTCTTGGGCAGGGCAGGTCGGGCATGGTAGGGAGGAGTGGTAGGCACACTGTAAAGTGCGCATGTCGGTTTGGCCGGCCATCTCAGGTAGGCCTAACAGACATGCAAACTTGTGCTGCACAGCGGGTTGGAGAAACACCACAGGTACTAAGGTACTGTCCGAGTGGCAAACGAGGCTGCCTAGACCAATCCTGGCGCTGCTCTCATGCTATAACGGCAGTGCCTGGATTGGGTGTGCTGGTGTCCCAGGAACTGCTGGGACACTCAGGAGTGGAGAGGAGCACCGACGCCTCAGCTGCAGGACAGGTAACTCTTTTTAGGTCTCGCCTGACCAGCGCTTTAGCGCTGCTCTGGCGAGACTTATAGTAAGCGCGTTTTGGAAGTGCAAACAGTGGCTTTGCAGGCCTCCAACTACAGTGCATGTGACCCGTCCGGGCGCGCGCACCATTTGGCAGCCTGAAAAGCACTGCCTGATCACTTCGCGGCCCCTTTGATGTCCGTCAGTGAGCCGCGCGGCCACTGAGGACATCAAAGGGCACACCATTTGCACTGTGCCCGCCCCCACTCCCCCCTCCCACTCCCTCCTCGTCAACTTCAGTGCGCGCTTGTTTGCACTATACCAATTACCTCATCCTCCCATGTTTTAACAGGAAGAACGTATATAAAGTATCCATGAACAAGAAACGGTTTCCCTCCTGCATCCATGGCGGACTTTCTGATCAATGACGCTTCTGTCTAACCCTCACGAAAGCAGTTTGTTCCTTAAACTGCCTGGCAATTAAGATCGTTCGCGGGAATTACGTTTCTATACAATGAGTTATTTGAGAGATTAAAGCTTTGCTTGCTGCAGAGGGGAGAGCCCGTGCGCCCTCGCACGAAAGAACAACACGCAATCAAGTACACAACTCCATGTACAGCACAGGAACATTTACCCTATGACGCTCAAATAAAGACTGCTCCTTCGAGGTGAACTCTCAGCGTTTAATGTCTATGTTTAATTTGACTGAGCGCTGCAGCCGCCTAAACACACACATTTAACGAACTCGATACATTTCACCATCCACATGGAATAGGCTGTTTTTAGTGTTATTGTCCTTTTTCGCTGTCAGTCACTGTACCAGTCACGATTCCACCGATCTCCTGCAAACCCCAGGATGACTCATAGCATATCTGACGTAAAAGCACGACCAACGTAGTGAACCAGGGCTTTGCTGAAAGTGTTGCAGGATTTAATTCAAAGCAACTGTGGGGCAAGGTTAGGCTGACACGTTTGTAGCAGGGGTGCGGATGCTGCTCGTGGCGGGTCAACTGCGTCATCAATCCATCGGTCAATGAATGAATCATACACCCAAGCACACCGGGGCGGGACACAAACATGTTTAACTGGCGCTCTGACGGGGGCGCTTGCTCTAAACACCTTCTGTCCGCTGTGTTATGAAAGCAAGATTCTGGGTGTGATGATTCTCGGATTATCAGGTGGGCCACTGGAATTATGCGGCAGGGGAGGGCTAAAATATGCGGCAGGGTTGATTAAATTATGGGGCACATGAAGGCAAATTTGTGATAGTATTACTTCATTATTTTGTAATTATTCTTCATGGTAACACTGCCTGGGCAAAGATTTCACCTCAGCAGTAATTGTATAGCAACCAGATTCAGCAATACGCAGCTAAAAGATGACCATCAACCTCCACGAAGGGCCTTCCCCTGTACCGGAACTGAGGTAACCATGTTTTTAGAAAGTTTCGAACCGTTTGAGATAGAAACAATATTTTTCCCTAAAATATGCAGAATACGCAAATGATGGATTATATGTTCAAGCAGCAACACCAGAATTATGCGGTAAACTGTAACCGCAGAATGGTATAGTTCCAATGGTACTGCTTAGCAGTAATCTTCATTAGAAATAAACAATACAATCCTGCAGAAAGAACCTTTGAACGAAACATTTTAGATTTAGGCCCCTCCAACTGCAATTTGTAATGAGATACAAAAGTATTTTGGGAAACCCACGTGGCCGCTTTATAAATGTCTTTAGGAGATACTCCCTTGTGTGCTTCTTAGGATTTAGATTCTCCTTTGTTGACCTGCCCTGCACTGATTCTCTTAAAACAGATGAGTCTAAATCAATATTCATAAGCCAAAAAAAGTGTCTTGTGTATCCATCTACTTAAAGTAGAGGAAGTTGTATGAAGCCCTTTATCCTGAGTGCCAAAAGTTACAAACTAGAATTGCAGATTCCTAAACTCTGAAGAGTGACAGTCATAGACAAACAAGACTGTTTGTAAGGAGGGAAAACTGACAAGGTAATATCTTCATCTAAATTAATATCATCATTAAATAAAAAGAGGATGCCACCTTAGGTAGAAAGGCCGGATCAGTTCTTAAAACTACCTTATCTGGAAATAATTTATGATTTATCAAACAACACGGCTCCAATTTCTCCAATCCATCTTCCTGAAGTAATAGTGACTACAAAAAAATACTTAAAAGTTAGGAATTTGAGGGAAAAATAATCCAACGGTTTATAAGGAGAACTCTTTAGAGCCCTGAAAACCAATGGTAAAACCCGAGAAGCGATGGGAGAACGGATACAGGTATCTCGTTTGAACATTTTTTTATCAGTCTAGAAACAAGTTTTTCTCATTTAAAAACATCCTTTACGCAGAAGGCCTAAGTGGAAGCCTACGGACTGTGTTAGGTGGAAAGCTTCAACCCTAGTAAAATCCCATCACCAATGAAATCCAAAATTAATATAGGGGAGTGAGAAGAAGGAAGAAAATCCTTTGCTTCACACCAATGATAAAAATCAATCCAATCTGTAAAATCATTTTTTGAGTGGACGGTCTTCTAGACTCCTAAACTGAATAAGCTACATCCTCTAAACATCCCAAATTAAAATCAATCTCCTCTTTTCATCCTTCATTCACTCACTCTCAGGTTTAATAAGAAAGACTCTAGAAGAAGAACCCAAAGAGGAGAGGGACTGATTGGAGAAATTGAGGCTTCAGCCACTGCCAACCTGAACAAGCATTTGCAATGCAATAGGTCTCGCATTAACGCGAGTTTGAGCTATTGACATTGCAAATAACAATGCCTTTTATTTTTGTTTTCTTTTTAAAAACATAACAAGGCATTGTTATTTACAATGTCAATAGCTCAAACTCGCGTAACTGCGAGACCTATTGCATTGCAAATGCTTGTTTTTATTCTATCCCCTTTAATCTCCCAACTGGAGTTTTGTGGCGGCCGCAAATGACATCAACAGACCAATGGATGAAGAAAGCCGGCTAAAAGCCCCTTTAAATATGTATACTGTACATATATTTTCATATTTAAATCAAGAGATCTTCTTGGCTAACGCCAGACCTAACAGTGCAATAACCTCCTCAACTAAGGCGAACTCCCAGCATGCATTGCCATTAAAGCTATTGCTCTTTTGTGGCCCGCCATGAATAATTTGAATCTCCCAGCGGGGCCATTGCATCAATTTCTTTATCTGGCTAAAGCCTTCGAGGTGCCATTTAATACTCCTGCCTCGCGCCTTCTGCAGGTGAGCCCTCCCTCCCCAGGGGACATCTCCGTCTCCCCGTAACTGGCAATCAGCGGTATCAGAAGGCCGAGGCCGGCAGCGAGCATGGCGCCCCCGGGGGACCTGCTATTCCCATCGTCAAACAGGAATTATTGGCGTCCGCGCGCATCCCTGCTCGTCAATGTTAAACGGGATGGAGTTGATCAAAAGGGGCTGCGTCCTCCCCCTCCCCCGCCCGGGCCTCCCTTCAGATCGCTGAGCCGGGGCTTTCCTCTCGTCTCCCTTGATAGCAGGTCCAGGTATGAATAATCCATGCGGGCCCCGCGCGGCCCACGGTGTCTTCGGAAGCATTCGCCTCAGCGTGAATTGTTGAAAGGCATTTCTAATTCGGAGTCATCTTGAAGGATGCACGTTTATTTTTAATTTAACCATGTCATTGCTGCAGGCGGAACAGACCGCGCGCTTCTTTGCGTCCACGGGAAAACCATCTGACAGGGGAAAGATGACAAGCTCAGGGCTTCCTCATGAAGCTACTTAGGTCCCTAAAGGTTAAAAAACAGAGTTAAAACATTTCTAGGCCCATCCTTAAACCCCCCTTTTGATTTCTGTTTTCATCACAGAATGTTATATAATAATAAATAAAATAAAAAATTCTTAACACTTGACTAATGCAATAACCAATATTCCACTCTAGATTAACCACCATCCTTGGGTTCCAGAGTAGCGTGCTACTCACCGTAAAGCGCTTTATCAACTCTTTTTATGGGGAAGTTCTCTTTTTACGGGGAAGTAAGCGCTATATAAATGCAATTACAATATTTAGGCTCTCATTGCCAGTAGTTTGGTTTCCAGTGTTTGGAATTTATTGGGTGTGAAAATTACCGCCTATAACAAGATTCCTTGAAAAATAGGGCATAACATGCGGATGAAGTCGCTTTGCCGCTTACCACAACATACTACGCACATCTTGGTATTTTACAGGATTGCCAAAAGGCTGGCGGAAGATGTCAGACCTTTTCGTTTTTGCCAATGCCTTATTTTTTGGTATCCTATATGTTTGTGGGTTTTGCAATATTCTAGATAAAACGAACCATTGCACCAAGCTAAGGAGTCCAATATTTTTAACAGGCTTCAGCCAAAACAAGATCTAGGTCTCAAGAAGATGTGGTAATTCAGGGCATTGCACCCGTTCTACGGGGCAGAGATCACATAAGCTTATCAAATGCCCCTCTCATCGATAAGCTAGCCCTGGAGCCAGATCATAACTCAGCCTCTTCAGAAAACAAGCATTGGCATAGCCAATAGGTCTCGCCTTTGGGACCTTATAAGTATTTAGTTATGCAGCACAATATCCTTCGTGCAACAACATCAACTGTTGCATGGGTAAACACTTATAAGGTCCCAAAGGCGAGACCTATTGGCTATGCCAATGCTTGTTTTTCAATTGGGCATAGACATTCGCTAGGAATAAGACATAAAGAATAGGAATTTCCCAGAGCCAATTATAACCACAGCACCACCTCTCCCTTCAACCCGCATTGAAGGGCATTCAAATGCGCCATGGCAAACGCCAGGCCAGGATAAAGTAAAAAGATACCCGCTTGAGTTCCGCTTCTGAAGGCTTGCTGTGTACTGCAGTGCCCGCTCAGCAAGGAGCAAGCCCGATGATGAAACATGCCACCTAGGTGGGTGAGGGTGATTGCATCCTAGGAATAGGACCATCCATTACCAATTGGTGATCTTGACTGCACCATTTTCACTTGGAATACAGTGGCTTGGAGGAACAGCACACTACACTTATTTATGCATTTATCTGGTGAAGATGTGCGCTGGACCGTGTCAAATATTTCCTTTTCTTGGTTATTTAATTATACCTGTTAATGGACATGTTGCTGTACACTTGGGAGATAACAATATCAGCATTGGGCCATCAAGCAGTTAACTGTACCAGAGGCCGTCAGCCTCACAAATTATCATGGAGCTCACAGTTTGAAATCAGTTTAAACACTCACTCCAACAAATGTCACACCTCGTGAGAAGGGCCATAACTTACCACCAGGTTCTAGCCCTTAAACCGGTTGTGGCTCTTCAGTTCATCACTGCAAAAGGGACCAATTCAGCAAACACTACTTAATGGACACAAAAGTTCAACCGTATCCAAGAATAATACATTTCTATACTTGATCTCGACAGCTGCCTCCACAATGCACGCAGTGCAATAATTTATCCGCTGCTGAGAACTGTGAAAACCTGCGAACTCTCCCCATGGAAAGGCGCGTTGGCACAGTAAGGTGTTGTGCCAAATGAAAATAGGATGTGCACTTTTTGGATGAAAAGCTCTGAACATACATTTAAGCTTTGAAGGTGCAAGACAGCATGAGAATTGGGAATTGAGGGCAACATAGGGTGTTAAGGCTACGGTGGATGTAAAGAGTCGAAACGCTACCACCTGCTGCGCACAGCTCCTTCTGCATCGGCACTAAGCATTAGGATTGGCCGTGGCAAATGCGTTTGCCCAGGGAGAGGTCTAAATAATTAAGTATTAGTGAAGCTAGTGTTTGCGCCTGGATTCGAGGTGGGGGCTATAGTGGCGACAGCGTCCGCATTTCAGTTGGTGAAGATGGAAGTGTTGTGCCGAGCCTTGTGCTCATATTGTTTATACCACTCTTTTTTCACGCAGAAGAGAAGTGTGTTATACGCTGCTGTGTGTAGTGGCCTGTAAAATAATGCGTTGTGTAGTGGCTTGTGAAATGATGGGGTGCATGGTTCTGGCCCACCCCCTCCTCGCGGGCTGTTCTACCTTTGCGCAGCTCGCACTCCCACACGGTGACGATGAGTGGAGAGTGCTTCCTGTGGTGGAAGAGCAAAAGGGACAACGTCTGCACGCTCTGCTGCGAGTTGCTGAGCTCCAACAGCTTTTTCTCCAGCGCCGCGGGTTAGATGACGGTTTCCCTTTTAAAGCTGTTACAACGTTTCAGGCGGGGCTTGAGCCCGGAGACAAGGGGAGAATGTAAAGAGAGATTAGAACAGAGACCAAAGGAGCAAGCGCCAGCGTGAGGAGAGACAGTGACGGGACCCGGGGACGGTGGAAGCCCAAAGGAGAAAGAAGGACAGGAAGAGAGCAAGTATGCCCCTTGGTGAGTCATGGAAGAGGGTGAGGGGCAGTATGAGATGAGACCAAGGTACAGAGGCGAGTGAGACAGAGTCACCTTCAGCTCCGCAAGCTCTGCCATCTTGCGACATTGTGGGAGAGACCAGTCCGGCGCTGAGGCAGCGAGGCAGAGCGGGCGGAGCGAGAGGGAGAGGGAGGGAGTAAAGTGGGTGGGGCGCATTGTGCCTACCTGCTGCCCTGCCTCCTTTTGGGACGGTCCATCCAGACTGGATCACGGCTTGTTTATATAACATGCCTTTTGAAGATAAGAAAGTGCTTCACGACAGCCGTGAAGCAAGCGATCCAGTCCGGAGGGGCCATCCCAAAAGGCAAAAGGGCGGCAACAACAAAAACTCATTTCCAATGGCAGGCCACCATTTAGCATAAACGGTGATGCCAACCAATGGAAATGAGGGGCGGGGCTTCAAGCCCCCTTCTGAAATCCCTCTCTCATAATAGCTTTCGCCAGTGAGCAGCCCGCATGCGCTGCAACGCTAGGCGAGACCTAAAAAATGTCTCTGTGGCGGTGCGCGTAGGTAAATCACAAACTTGCAAATCTCGCAGGTGGTTTAAGCATAATGATACTCAATACACATGGAAAGCTCCACTGTACCCACAACATAGACCCATTTGACCATAGATTTCCTCCACATTTACATGTGAAAAGTTCAGGTCAGGTTACACACAGTCCTAGATGAAGGAAACCGAGTTTGCAGCACCGCTGGGTTCGTGGCTGGGGTGTGACTCTCTCGCTCTCTTTGGATGCTTGGCACGCCTTTCTCCAATCATCGCCAAAATTGTAATCATCTGGACCACTCGGTCTACACAAGGTTTATTAGTACAGAGAGAGAACCCCAAACCACAGTCATGCCAGGCGCAGCTAGCCACCAATTGCCAAATCCCAGAACCTTCCTGACCACATAGAACTCCAAAGCGTCATAATTGTATCTGCAGTCCCGCAGGTTCTCTGTTATTCTTTCTTAGCTCTGTGGTTATGTTTGATTGAATAGCGCCAAGAAGCTTCGGTGAACGGAGCACGCAATGAGTATTAAATAACATCATCCAATATATACCCCGGTACATTTCGTTGATTTTTAATTAGGGTTTAGACGATTAGCTTCCTCAGATATGCATGGACTGGTCACCTCAGTGGTACTATCCTATTTACCTTTCACACTCTAAATTACTAAATAAAAATACAAGCTTTCCAAACGTCTTGCGAAAACTACAATTCGAGAATGTTATTCTTCATTCGAGGTCCAGACGACAGAATGTATTGCTAAGTAGGATAACATAATGGCAGTCAGTGCACTACAGAAAAAATAATGAATGCATTTGCCATCTATATTGATTTTGCATATGAGTCCAGGAAAAATAAATAAAGCAAGCAAGATGAGATTTACTTGCTCCATGTGCTGAGTAAATAATAAATTATGTGATCACATTCATCGAACTCTGCAATTATGAGGCTTGGCCTTCGTCCACGAGGTTTCCACCTTGGCTTGAAGAGCCCTGTGAATCAGTGAGCTACTCTTGAACCTGTGCTGGTATAATTGCAGCAATCACAGTCCCCCCACAAGGGGCACAGCCCATACAAAAACACTGAGCCAGATGGTTCTTTTATGTTTTTTAAGGAAAATCCCATGCATAATAATAATCAGAACTGCATTGAGCCATTGTGGGGATAGTCTTCAATTGGAAAGTCTGCCAACTACTACGAGCAATGAATGACAACTGGTGCTTTGCTTTCGAAGCCGTCTAAATCTGATGCATAAGCTACAGACGTTTGAAAGAAGTGTGCAAAGATCCAGAATACAGCATATTAATAGACTCAGCATTAATATACCACGAGACGTGTTTCTACCACAAACGAAGCAGCCCGTCTCCAGGCGTTGGAGCGCTCGCTACGAAAGCTGACCAAACACACACTGCTTTTTAAGAGAAGGCCCAGTGGACTTCCCTCTATTTGCCTTTCCCAGTACAAACATAATTTCTTCTCTAAATAGGGGCTTTGTATTGCCTTTGCATTATACAAAGGAACAAAGCTGAGAGGACGCTCTGACTTGTGAGCTGACCAAAAGTCCTGAATTCCTTTTCACTGATTCCAGGCATTCAAAGTACAAAGCACCAGCATGCAAGTGACCTCAGTGGTTGTACCATATAGCAAATGTTACAGGCTTCTTGGACTCCATGTGTTCAGACAGCACGAGCTCAGGCCAAAGCAGCATCCTTCTATGGGCCATATACAATGGGTATTGAAGCAAAACATCAATTATTTCATAATTTAATTGGTACATTGTTGTGTAGTACAGGCTCTATCTTGCTGGACGTCAGGGCATGTTTGAGTCTCAGTATTGTTGGATGGCTTAACAGCAAGGTAGTTTCATAGACGGGATGAGTTTGGTGCATGTTCTGTGTCTGGTTACAGTGTGCACTGTTGTAAGGTAGCAATTTCTGAGCAGCAAGCTCATAACTCAGTGAGCCATGCTGCTAGCTAACAAAAGTTATGCAAGATTCCTCCCTGTTTTTTGCTTTTAACCAAGCGCTCATTTGTCATGATTTCATCAACTTGGAAATTTGGGGGCCGATTCACAGAACTAACTTAAGACAAAATCCTAAACTTACTACTTTTGGTATTCACAGAAGGCATTTAGTAGTAGTAAAGTTAGGATTTTGTCTTAAGTTTCACTTAAGACAAACTTAAGACAGACTTAAGAAAGACTTAAAACAAACTTAGGACAGATTTAAGACAGACGTAAGACAGACTTAAGACAAAATCCTAACTTAAGTCTGTCTTAAGTCTGTCTTAAGTCTGTCTTAAGTTTGACTTAAGTTTGTCTTAAGTCTGTCTTAAGTCTGTCTTAAGTCAAACTTAAGTCAAACTTAAGACAAAATCCTAACTTTACTACTACTAATTGCCTTCTGTGAATACCAAAAGTAGTAAGTTTAGGATTTTGTCTTAAGTTAGTTCTGTGAATCGGGCCCTTGGATAGGTGAATTGGAGAAAACAATTGATCACTGTTTTAATTCGATTTTCATGAAAGAAGTAATCTTTCCATATTATACAAATGTATTCTGTGGCACAACACTTACATACCTTTCACATACTCTCAGACGATGATCACTCTGCACACTCAGCCACCATTTACCTTGCACTGTCACCCTGACATTTTGCTCGCAGTCAGACACTGCCAACCCTCCACTCACACAGTGCTTACTCTGCACTCACACACCATTGACATACCTCTCACCCAGACTCACATTCATCTCACCCTTCACCCAAACCTCTCGCCCTGAACTCAAACTTCTCATTCTGCACTTATCCCATTGACATACTGCTCACCTTATACTTGCACCTCTTACCTTGTATAGGGTAACATCTCTCACCCTGTACACTCACACAATTCTCATTCTGCAATGAACACACATCAATCACCAGGCTTCAGGCACTTTCACCCTGCGCCTAGACACTTATCAACCTTCATTCATGCATCACTCACCCTGCACAGAGAGCACTCACACCATTCTCCCTGCACTCATACACTGCTCTCTACACCTCTTATTATTAATACCAAAGGCGAAACCTAATGCGTTTACCAATGCTTGTTAATGTTTACATTTCCTATACAACGCTATTCTGTTTTTCACTGTGGCAAAGTTTGCACGGGTGAGAGAAATCAATTCCTTTGAAGTGCTGTAAAAGTGCTTAAGAATTGAAAAAAGCTCTGGTCACAGCAGAGGGAAGGCCTGACTTATAAGAAGTATTATGATCCTGGGAAGATCTGCATCAGCAGAGGGAATAGATGTTCCTTAGAGACAGCAAGTCCTCTCCAATCTGGATCAAGGTTGCTCATGTCAGAGGAGCACCTGCCCAATGTGGACTTTTATTACACTATTGCTGCAGAAAGCTTTCTTCGGGCTGGAGAATGTTTTCTTAGTTCAGCGGATCTTCTGCCTTGTAATGATTTATATAGTAGCCTGGGACAGATAAAGCCTTTACAGCTTTTTTTTAAAAGGAATGGGTGCCCCGTGGAAGTCCTAGGCTTCACATTCTACTGTTGCACTTTCATTCAATTTGAGGCACTTTAACAACAGAGCAGTCGACACATAAAACATTCTCAGGCACGGGTTTAGAGTTGGGTGCAGGAAATCCCACCAAAGGATTCTCCTCCAAGATCAGCATCTTGTACAGAAATTAAAGGACTAGCCTGCCACCCTGAACTCGGCACTTAGAATACCACACTGGGGAAGCGGAAGATATAGCAGCACTTTCAGTCTTTTTCCGAGGCATCCACTGTCTACCTGTTGACTCTGCAGGACTACAGCAGATGAAGACTGGTTGGTTTTTGCTGCTGTCACCAAGTCGTAGACATCAAGGCCTTTAATATTGGATTTATTGAAGCTTAAAACGACAACACTAGCTCTCGGCCACCAGAAGCGAAATGGCAGGGCACAGAACCTTCTTGCTCAAACAAGAACAGAGAATCTTTCAAAAGAGTAACATGGTATGAGTGAAGAATCATACAGCCAATCATCATACTCCAAGGTTGCTGCTCTCTCCCACACAGGAAGGACTCAGGGAGGCAAGAAAATATTCCTCCTGAACTAGCACTCATTGGTCCCATGCACACCTTTTCCATATTCCAACCAATGCTTTGGCACAATCGTCGCCACGTCATACCAGGTCCCTCCCTCCTTCTGTTCAGAGAAGAGCCAAACACCCATCCTTTTGGATTCACCTTTCATCAGACTCTGTACACTCTTGGTTTGTGCTCTGAAAGCTCTCAGTGCCAGTTCATCCACAGGGGCATCTGGGAACTGCCCAACCTGAAATCCCACGTGACAGTCAGAGGGATTGGAAGTAAGAGGTACTGCCTTTTGTGCTCTGTATGAAATGGCACCACGTGATCCAGTCGATGACAGAGACCAGAGACAATGCACTGTGTTAGACCGAGCTCCTCATTTTAGATGGACTGCTTAGGATTAACATCTGTGACCGGAAGTGGGCTGTGCTGCCTACCAGGATTCCTTAATGGCTTCTTTTGTGTGGAGCTCTGGTGAGGCTCAAGCATCCGCACTGTGACTGCTGAACTGACCCTGAGCCAAGTCGGCCGCAGTACAAGAGAGGGTCCAGGAACTGTCCGCACTCCTCCTAGCCTGATTTGGGGGCTGATGTTCTCCTGCTGAGCTGTAGAAAGTCAGAGAAGTGACATGTGAAGAGCAAAATGTGTCCTCACAAAATCATGCTGACTAGATTTTGGTGGGATCCACAATGGAAGTCATGGATCCAGACCTAGACTGAATCTCTTCAAGGTCCTACAAATGTTCGAGAGTTCCTCGGGGCTTCCTGGGTGTCTTTACATGGTTTGTACCATGTCGCAGGGACCAGAATCAGGTGCATCTTCCATCACAGGGAACAGGATGGGTGCATCACCTATCAGAATGTTGAGCACAGAAACGCGGATTTATAGAGCGCAAATGAGCGAGCACATGGCTAGTTGTGGGACGTGAAGGGCTGGCTTCTTTTGAGAGCTGTGCTCTGAATTTTAAGCAGAACCAATGCCTCTCCAAAGAACATTAGTGCGTCAGAAACAAAAAAAAAGGCTTTTAAACATCCAAGCCCTTTGTGTCTCACAAAGGGACTAATACTATAGAAAATGTTACATAAGACATAGCAGACTGGGTGTAGGATTCACGTCATCCATTTTGTAAGTGTGCTTGGTATGAAGAAGCTCAAACTCCGTATTCAGAACATAACAAAGTGGTTAGCGTTGACTTTAAAAATAAGAATTTAATTCTACCCAAACAAACCTTTAAGCAGCTTCAGGATAGTGAAAGACTGGGAAAAAAACGAACTTACTAACTTGTGCCATGTAGTTTGGATGCAGCTGTTTGAAGTTCATAGCTCACTGTGCTAGATTACGATTGTAATTTACGAACTCCACAGTAACAAAGGAATTTCTGTGACAAAAGCAGCAACCCACAGAGCTATGCACCTAAAGTACTGTTTTTTTACATGCCTGCTACACGTTCTTTGCAGTGGCATATTAACCATTTGCACTACCTTAGACGAGTCAAAGCAGCCACTAGACAAAACCCCAATCTTTCTCCAGCAGGGCCATTAATCACTGGAGTTATCTTGACACTTTTATTGTTGCCCCAAAACTGCTGATTATACAAGGAACTTTGCAGTGCTTTTAAAATTGCTGCCTGCGGTTGCCTTACGAATCTGTCACGGACCCATGGAAGTCCGCGGACCACAGTTGGGGAACCGCTGCATTTGGACCACCCAACGCTGCTCCAATTTAGGAAAAAGTTGTGGACTCACTGGGGCATATTATCAAGAAACGGCGTTAAAACTATTGCCGCTTTAGCGGCAGAAAACTGCAGCTAAAGCGGCGATAATGGGCTTGATAATATGCCTTTGAGAATTCCCATAGAAGCCCATGTTCTGGTGTCAACATGGGCTTCTATTGGAATTCTCTGCGGCATATTATCAAGCCCGTTATCGCCGCTTTAGCGGCAGCTTTCTGCTGCTAAAGCGGCGATAATTTTAACACTGTGCTTGATAATATGCCCCACTGTTCTTTAACAAGCACTACATCACAATGCATTAACCATACGCAACCCAGCTTCCTCTTTCTTGCTTATTGAATGCATGCTTGTGTTTGACCATGCACGACTCCCCTCTGCCTCTGGCTCGGTTCGTGCTAAAGAAATGCCATACACATTCATACATTCATGCATGAGCAGAGACAACACTAGGCCATCCCAAAGTAAGCAATAGTGAATGTGAATAAAGATAACATATTCATAGATTGTGAATGCCATTACATCTAAACCATCATAAACTGACAAAAAATGCTCCCAGTATAAATTCATTAGTTCATAACCAGGATTTTATGTGTTGACTGTTATTGTTGAAAAAGGGTTAGAGCTATCACTGCTGAAATTCAGGATAGTGCCTACTGCTGCAACACATTTTTTATCAATATCTTTCATTGGTAGTTGATGTTGTCCATCTACCTGATAAAAATGTTTTACATTTAGAAAGCTAATGGTAGTTCCTATTGACCTCAGGTGTCTAATGAGGTGCTTTGCGCTCTCACTCCAAGGCAAACACGCCCTGCGGTGACATGCACAGAATGATTGTCAGTGCAGGGACTGCAATATAATACATGACCACATTGGGATTGGCTATTATTTTCTTGCAGAGCAGAGACTACCATGGAGAAGCATAGTATACCCTGCCGTTCTGGCCTGACTGGGTATGGCAGATGAGAAATACGAGGCTGCTAACCAATCACTGACTGCTGGAAGGGGTATAATGTGTGTGTGTTCACGCGCTCGTGCATGCATGCATGTGTGTGTTTGTGTGTGTTCGCCTCTTGATGTTGCTAGACTATGAGCCACCTTCAGCACTGTCAGGCCTTCACACTGTCACCTACACCATAACATTCTGAATGGGATTCACAGGCAAAATCCTTCAATGGTTCTCCTCCTATCTTTCCACCAGACACCAGGGCATTCACATGGCCAACTCCAGGTCCCAAAAGATGAATATTACCAGAGGAGTCCCCAGGGTTCCACCCCATTCCCTGTAATCTTCAACTTCTATACAGAGCCTGTTAATGCTCTACTTATGGATAATAGTTTTAAAATTCGTCAATATGCCATTGATGGCTTCAAATTCCATATGTCACCCATTGCCAAATCACATGGAAACCAACCTCACATTTTAAAGGGACACACTGCCAAGAAAAGAAAGACAGCATAGTGCCATCTATGTCTACTAAAGATAGGGAACCTGTTCCTCTCTAAGAGAAAAACCAGCACTGCATTTCAAGTCCTCATAGTCCTGCCCCTGAATGGGAGAAACACCCTACTCCTTGGCTCCGCTGTCTCCCCATGTGCTCCCCTAACTGGCGTTCTACAAGTCGTACCACATCTCACCCTTGGCTCGAGGAAATAAGTCAACATCACCCC
This sequence comes from Triturus cristatus, assembly GCF_964204655.1. Classification (NCBI taxonomy): domain Eukaryota; kingdom Metazoa; phylum Chordata; class Amphibia; order Caudata; family Salamandridae; genus Triturus; species Triturus cristatus. The sequence continues at coordinate 132,309,949 of NC_140590.1, read as the reverse complement.
ATCCTGATTGAACTTAACTGGCTCTACTAACTATAACTAGTGAATTTCTGTGCTGTTTTTACTTCAAAATGTTGATATTGTCACCACCCATAACACCACTTTAACCTTTGTGTTTTTCAGTGAATTTCTAAGGTTTTTAATAATGTAAGTAAAATATTTATGTGAAGTCAAATAGAATTACAATTCCTAACTATAACGTCATTATAACCTTTTGTTTTTCAGTGAATTTCTAGTACTTTGTTTAACATACAGCAGAATATTTTCACCAAACATATTACAATCAAGCAACCAACTGAAAACAATGGACCAGGAGACAATGAATGCCAACTTCTACATTTGCACTTCTCTCAATATTCATACGTCGTCTAATGTTACACTTTCATTTAAATCACTATATTGATGTTTTCTTACATTTATTTGCATTGAGATCTCTTGTGAGAGGCCCCTGAGAACCCTGAGAGGGATTCACAAGAGTGGGTAAAACACTCCCTTGTGCGTTGTCCAAGGGGGTAGGACTTGAAATTTCAGCTTTTGCGGACTACTAATGAGAGCAAATTTGTCCAATAAACTCACTATAAGTATATATTCGCCATATGCCTTATCTTAAAAACATAAATGAGAAAGAGGGAACATATACTATGAACATAATATTATTAATCTTTATTTACGATCCTGCGAGCATCTCGTGAGAGGACCGCAAGAGTGTAAATACACCATTCAACGAGAATTGACTGGTTAATATTAATGTCAAACTATGTATAAGGAAATACCCACCAAAAATTCCTCTCTTTGGATAGAGCCTTTGATGGTGTATCATCTGCTGGTGTTCCCGCTATAGCGTGTGTATTGTTGGCTGTGTGTGCAAGCAGTGTAGTGTTAAAATGCCTTCTTCATCTGACAGTAGGGAGGAAGCAGAGCCTTCAACATCCACAGACCCTGGTAAAAGCTACAAAAAATCTCATGTGTGTGGAATTCTTGACTATACTTGAGGGTGCAAAGAAGGTCTCTTCAAGGATAGTTACTTGCAAGCTGTGGCACAAAGAGTTTACGCATGGCACACGCAAGCCATATTCTTTCAGCACCACAGGGCTGTGGCATCTTATGCATTCAATGCCTTCCATGAGGATCGCAAGAGCGCTGATGCATTGAAGTACGGAGGCATCTTCTGGGGCAACTCCCAGCAGTACAAGCAGGGGTATTCTGTTCCCCGAAAAGTAGTGGCGGCTCTTCCGCTAGGGTAGAGGAGCGTCACCCCACTGCTTTCTAGCAGTGAAATAAAGGGAAAATAAAGTGATAATAACTAGGTTAGGGGAGGAGTGGTAGCACCCTCTTGGCAACGGTCTTGCACACTTCGCATGTTCTCCATGCAGGCTGCATTACAGCCTGCGTGGAGAGCATGCCCAGACTCCCAGTCAGCATCTAAGCGCCGAAACATGGCATTCAGACCAATCACAACACTGCTAAGGCTAAGGCAGCATTGTGATTGGCTGACTAGGAGCCTGGGTGTGTTTCCTCTTCAGGCCAGCGAGGGAGGACTATAGAGGAGAGACACAGCAAGGAAGCAGCGAGAAGGTACGTTTTTTATTTTATTTTTTAACACCAGCTTCCCCCATGTCTGTTCCCCTCCCACCCCCGTCGCCCTACCTCCGATCCGTGTTTGCCGCCGCTGCCAAGTGCAGGCAAGGAAGGCTGCCTCTCCACTGAGACCTCTCCACAGGGTGACAAACACGAGTAGCATGGTGTTGGGAGAGAGTGCCGCTCCGCTGAGACATATCCCTAGGATAATGAGCATATGTATTAGAGTGTGGGGAGAGACTGGCCTCTACACTGAGACCTCTCCCCAAGGTGACAGACATATATAGTAGGGTGTAAGGAGGGACTCTCTCTCTTAGATGAAACATAAGTGGAGTAAGGCACGGGAAATGACTGGCCTCTCAGCTGAGACCTCTCCCTCAGATGACGGGTGTGCATATTAGAGAGACTGCCTTCTCTGCTGAGATTTCTCTCTTGTACCATGAGTGTAGATAGTACAGTGTGGGGAGGTACTGGTCTCTCTGCTGAGACCTTTCTCTTGGATCATGAGTGTACGTGGTAGGGTATATGGAAAGATTGCCCTCTCCATTGACACCTCTAACCTGGTTGACAGGTTTGGATGGTGTCATCTGCAGAGGGACTAGACTATTCACTGAACACGCTCTGATAATTGTCAGAGTAGGGTGTGGAGAGGTACTACACTCTCCACTGAAATTTATACGGTGAAGCATCCACATAGCATGGGTGGGGAGGTACTCACCTCTGCCCTCAGACTCCTCCACAAGGTAACAGGTGTGTGTAGTAGAGTATAGGAAACATGGACTGGCCTCTCTAATGAGACTCCTACAGGGTGATAGGTTGGCATAGTAGGGTGTGGGAAGTGACTGCCCTCTCCACTGATGTCTTCTCTTGGATGGCGAGTGTGCATAGTAGAGTGTGAAACGGACTAGCCTCTCCACTGAGAGCTCTCTTGGATGACGGGTGTGCATAGTAGGGGGCATGGAGGGACTAGACTTTCCACTTACAACTATCCCCAGAGTGTCACGACTCTCCACTGAAACTCCTCATATGGTGACGGCTCCGCATTGCATGTGTGGGGGAGGACTGGCCTCTCCGATGAGACTCCTCCACAGGGTGACAGGTGTGCAAAGTAGGGTGTGCAAAGAGACTGCCCTCGCCACTGATTAATCTCTCTTAGATGATGAGTGTGCATAGTAGAGAGAGGAGAGAGACTGACCTCTCTGGTAATACCTTTCTCTTGGAAGACGGGTGTGCGCAGTAAGGTGTTGGGAGGAACTAAACTGTCCACTAAGACTCCCCTCTTGGATGACGGGTGTGTGTAGTGGTTTGTGAGAAGGGACTGGCCTCTCCACTTAAACCTCTCCCTTGGATGATGGGTGTACATAGTAAGGTGTAGGAAGTGACTGGCTTCTCCGCTGAGACCTCTGTCTTGCATGACGGGTGTCCATAATAGGGTGTGGAGAGGGACTGGCCTCTCCGCTAAGGGCTCTCTCTTGAATGACAGGAGTCCATAATATGGTGGAGGCACAGACTGGTCTCTCCACTGAGAATATTCTACAGAGCAACACCTGAGCATAGTAGGCTATGATGATGGACTACTGCTACAGTGACAGTCCTACCTAAAGTGGCAGGTGTACATAGTAGATTGAAAAGAGAGATTCCCTGCCCATTCCAATTTTTGTTTTGTGAAACATTAAAAAAAATCATTTTTAGTTTCATTCCTCACAGTACTTATACCCTATAGTCCTCCTCATAGTTACTAGGGGCACAGGGTGCCTTTAACTGCCCCCATATATACCCTTTTCACTTCACTCTCACACGGACGCCAATTTTTTGCTAGAAACAGTAATGGTGGCCATTTCCTCTCTGAGCCTCCAACAGCCAGCCAACCAGCATGCTTGCTTCAGCAGGACTTGCAGGTGTCTCTCACTCCCATGGGAGCAAGATGGCTGAAGGGGAAAAGGGGCCTCTGCGAACAATCAGATGGCCTCATTTTTTTAATTGTAGCTCCACCTGGACTCTCACAAGAGTCCCTCGAAAACAACAGTCCAGATATACAAATATTTTTAGAACTTAGTATCCCCAAATCTTTGAAACAGATTTACACCAAATCACAAGAAGCACATTTTTTGAACCAAGATCTACCTTCCTACCAAATTTGGTGTAATTCAGTTCAGTGGGTTTTGCAATATTTCTTTTGGAAAAAGTCTTCGGAAAATGCATGGGGATTTTCTGCTTTGGGTCCTCCTTTTTTCTCCACCTCACTTGTTGGATGACCCCAAAACATTCCAGGAAGGAGTTGAGGTGGATGAATGGCGGCCGTCAGTAGGTAGTTATAGTTAGGATCTAGTTTCCATAGGAAAAGCAGTGATTGTTTTGCTAATAACTTTTGTGCTGTTTGACGAATCTTCACAAAATTTACAAAACTAGTATTCAACTGAGTTCAGCTGCTGTGTGGAAAGTTTCAGAGTAATTCGTCAAGCGGGGGCTGAGAAAAAGGGAGGTCACAAAAAGCGTTTTCACGCTGCAATTTCCCATAGGGATTTTGAACTCGGCTACAGCCTGAACCGCTGAACAGAATTACACCAAATTTGCTCTTGGTCCATAAAGAGCCTTTTTTTGTAATTTGATGCAAATCCCTTCTACAGTTTTTGAGTTATTTAAGAAATATAGATATCTGGGGACGCAAATCCTCTGCAGAACTGACAGATCTTATGCTGAGATCTGATTGGCTGCCAACACTTTAATCAGGAAGTGTTGGCAACCATTTTGGGTCTTAGACTCAGCCAAGTCCCCCAAAAAAAGAAAAAGGGGCAGGGTAGGAATACCCTAACCCACTAGGCCTGGTGGTGGGGTCCCACATGTGCTTCACCAGGGTCAAAAAAAATATTTTAACAAAAATTGCCCTGCAAAACACACAGGAACCACAAATCTCAGCAAAAATAAAACAAGAGTGGTATCCCACGCTTGTTTTTACTTCAGCGCCTGAGTGGGACAGGTCCCAGGGGCAAATCTATATAAGTATATTAGGGAGGGGGGACATGGGGTCCCCCTCCCCAAGCTGTTTATGGCCTGAAGACCGCCAGTTCCCTGGGGAAAGGCCAATGTTTGTGGGGGAGGGGGCCTTGCGGACCCCCATCCCGGGTCATTTTCAGACCTGGGACGACCACTTCCCCAGGGCCAGGCCGAATTTATGAATGGGGACGGGAGACGCATGGGCCCCTTCTTCGGCCATTTTTGGCCTCAAGGAGCAGCACTTCACCAGGGCCAGGCCGTGCAAATACAAAGGAGCGGGAGGCAGCCCCCCTCCTGGAGCCATTAATGGACCTGGGGACGGCCACTTTCCAGAGCCGAATCCCTGTCACGAGGTTCACACCCTCAGGACATACGTGTTTGATTTCACTTGGTAGGCGCTTTGACAGCCCCTGCCGAACGAGAGCAAACAACCATGTCTGCTCTAAGTAAGCGGGAGCAGAAAAACTGCAGATTTTATCTGTTTCCCTGCCCGCTTGACAGATGAAAAAAATTCACCCGCACAAAGGGAGCAGCATTTTTGCTGCTCAATGCGTGTGGGAGCAATGCCTATTACTGCTGGAGGAGAGGAGCTGGCAGGGACTGCAGATCATTCAGGCCCCCCCGCAGCCAGGGCACCCAGCATGAATTGTATGAATTGGCCAGGCTCTGGAAGATGGGGTCCCTGGGGCCAAAATTGGCATTGGGAGGGGTCTGTGTGGCCCCTCCCCTTTTACTAATTGACCGGGCCCCAAGGTATGGGGTCCCTGGGCCTAAATTAGGCTTGGGGAGGGGGACATCTTGGCCCCTCTCCCCTTTTATTTGAATTCAAAACAACTTTTATTTCAGCGTAAGCGTTAAACATACAACTCATTCATAGAACACCATTTCGACGTACGTGGAAAATATCACATTTAGAAGCATATTCAACATTCACATTTTATAACAGATAACCATTGTCTTTGTTCTAAAATTCCATAAAATGAATTCATGATACAAGTACAATTAATAATCATGTTAAAAGTGACCACTGTGTATAATTTTAAAATATTTTAAAACCTTAATATCACTTTACAGCAGTAGCAGCCATCCTTTTTGCCAGCATCAGGCCCAAAAATGTTGCAACTGCACAGACATACAGTGAAAGTGGATATGAATGTAATATTCTTGATGCTGCCTGATGGCTTAGGGTGCCCAGCTGCTTAGACACTGGCGCAATCCAAAAGGAGCGAAACTTGGCATACACAGGGCATGCGTAGAGCACGTGCGGGTTAGTCTGTTTTTCGACTTTGCAGAACGGGCAGCCCTCACTAGCTGAGCCCATGCAGTGAGCGCCTTTACAGGAAGTGTGCCCACTGTAAACTGGTGGTAAAGCTTCCTCTCAGGTGGGGCAGTATTCGGATCCCAGTACTGCTCTAACATATACGTGGTCTTATAGACTAGAAATTCTTCAGTCAACGTTGTTTCTCCAGCCATACGCTACTCCTTCTGCAGGGTATAGGTCCAATAGTGTTCTTTTAGATACTCATCAAGGGATTTTTCTCTGCCTTATGATGGAGCTCAAGATTGCCAAAACCGAGCACCTTCAATAGCTGCTCAAATGAAGACAACCATGGAACTTTGTTAGCTTTGTCCATCTTAATTATCTCATCTAGAGCAGCTGGATAATGTGCCATCTCCGGAGTGACCAAAAATCATTTGCCATTAAAGGAGAGGGCGCAGGGGGGCTTTGACAGTTACCCTTTTCAAACAAATGTCCAATGAAAAAGTGGGGTACAAGTTGGAAGTGAAACCAATTTTCTTACAAATGTATTCTCTCATTTCGCTATACCCCTGATTTCACCAAAACCACAGAGCTACACACCATACAAGGCTGTTCCTAAAGCTTTAACTGCATACAGTCCTAGTGTAAGAGGCATACTGTTCTTTTAAAATGACACTAACTCTCTGTCTGTGCTCTATTGCTGCAGTGCCAATATGTACGCCCCATGACAGATCAGATGAAAGTTTAGTGCCCAGATATGTAAAGGAGTCTACCTGTTCCAGTAGTCCATTCCCCAGTGGCAACGTTCCCTTAACCCGTTGTGTGCCGAGGATGTAACAGTTACGACCTCGGCTGTGACACTGGTGTGCCGAGGATGTAACAGTTACGTCCTCTGCACATCAGTTAGAAATCCCTCTGCTGTGGATATCGTTTTCCTTTTTTCTGCCTCAGGGGTCAGGGAAGAGTTTCGCCAGCTGCTCGAGACATTTTTTGTCAGTGTAATGACGATCGGTGCACATGGCGCCCCAATGTCATTACACTGCCTGCATGCTTGTAGAGCTATATCAGCCCCCCAGCACCTAGGCAGACGGGAGAGGTACCCTTCTCCCCTTTCCAATGGTACCCTTCCCTGGAGAATCTCTGCTTGGGGATTGCTGCATGAGGGCGATCCCCAAGCAGGTATCCACTCCATTAGGCACCAAGGAGGGGGGAGCGGACCTTTGGGCAAGGGCTTTTCCTCCCCTCATTTTTTGGCCAGATCAGTCTTTCTGTCCCCCATGGGCGGTGGGGGCAAACAGGGGCACTAGCCCCTGATCTGCCCCCAGGGGTGGTAGAAAGGCCACTAGGCACCATGGATAAAACAAAAAGCTTAGTGTAGCTGTGGGGGCTGCCCAGAATGAGCATGCAAATGCATATCCCTTTGGAGGATCCAAGCAAGCCACACCTCCCTGGAATCCCCCAGATTTCTCCGGGTGTCTAGTTTTCAGAAATGGCTGAGTTTTGTAGGTTTACCTAGATGGCTGCCGAGTCCGGTAACAAAAATGCAGGTGTCCCACTTTCAAAACCAGGTCGCTTTGTGATAGATAGTTTTGATATCTCCACAATACGTTTTGGGTCCTTCCCTGTTGCAGGTACTTGGCCCACCCACACAAGTGAGGTACCATTTTTTATGGGGAGACCTGGGGGAACGCTGGGTGGTAGACAATTTTTGTTGACCCGGTCATCCCACAGCTTTCACACACAGAAATGCGAGGAAAATGTGATTTGTGTAGCTAAATTTGAGCTTTGCAGGGGATTCTGGGTAGGAAACTGTTGGGAGATCCATGCAAGCCACACCTCCCTGGACTCCGCTTGATGTCTATTTTTCTGAAATGTCTGGGTTTGGTAGGTTTCCCTAGTTTCTTGCCGAGCTCAGGACCTAAAACGCAGGTGACTCCCTCACAAAACCAGATCTTTTGGTGATCAATAATTTTGAAGTCTCTACAGTACATTTTGGGCCATTTCTTGCAGCGGGAACTATGCCTACCCACACAAGTGACCTACCATTCTTATTTGGAGACTTGGGAGAATGCTGGGTGGAAGGAAGTGTGTGTCTCACTGCAGATTCCAGAACTTTCCATCACAGAAATGTGAGGGCAATTTGTTTTTTTTACAACATTTAAGCTTTGCAAGGGATTCTGGGTTACAGAACCTGGTGAGAGCCACCCATATCACCCCATCATGAATTCCCCTGGGTGGCTAGTTTTTAAAAATCTAAACACAAGGAGATGATGGACGGGGAGCTGAAACTTTTCAGACACTCACCACCAGTCACAGATCTGGGTTGAATCCATCATCATTCTTTAGCTCACGTCGCCACCTCAGTTCAGACCCAGCTGTATGCAAATCAGTCTTGACCCTGTGCCTCATGGAAACAATCCAGCCTGAACTGCCAAGCCCAGTCTTCCTTGGAACGGAAATAAGCATCCTGGGACTGGTTTCAGGCTAACAGCCCTCATTAGCCAGGCTAGCTTGAATCCAGTGGCAAAGTGAGCAAAGAACCCACGTCTGGGCATACTCTGCCAACTTAGGGCGGCCAAAGCAAACACAAGGAGATGATGGACAGAGCGCTGAAACTTTTGAGACTCTCACCCCCAATCACAGATCTGGTTGAATCCATCATCGTTCTTTAGCTCACTTCGCCACCCCAGTTCAGACCCCAGGTCCAGTTTTAAAAAAATGTAAAGGTTTACTAGGTGCAGGCTGGGTTACTGTCCAAAATACACAGCTAAGCACATTGCAAAAAATGGTTAGTTTGCTGTAGAAAAATGTGATGTGGCTATGTTGCATTTTGAGCCGCATTAGCCCTACCCACACGTGGTGAAATGCTGGGTGGGTGGAAGTTTGCGCTATCCACAGATTCCAAAACTTTCCATCACAAAATGATTTTTTTTTTTGTAGTCTGATGTTTGAAAAGGGATTCTAGGTAACAGAACATGGCGAGAGCCACACAAGTCACCCTCTCTTGTATTCCTCTGTTTGTCTATGTTTCAAAAATATACAGGTTTTCTAGTTTTCCCTAGTTGCCAGCTGAGCTAGAGCCCAAAATCCACAGCTAGGCACATTGCAAAAAAAAGGGTCAGTTTTCAGTAGAAAAATGTGATGTGTCCATGTTGCATTTTGGGCCATTACCTTTCGTGGGCACTAGACCTACCCACACAAGTGAGGTACAGTTTTATTGGGAGACGTAGATAAAAACCGAATGGTAAAACAACTGTTATTACCGTTTGTCTTTCTATGCATTTCTGCCTTCCAAATGTAAGACAGTATGTAAAAGAGAAGTCATTTTGAAAAATACCCTGCTAATATGTGTACCCACAAATTCGGGGATACACAAATACCAACTGCTTCTAAACTCCATCGCTTGTTCCCATTTCAGAAATACCTAGGTTTCCTTGATACCTATTTTTCACTCTTTACATTTTACCAAATGAATTGCTGTATACCCAGTACACAGTGAAAACCATTGCAAGGTGCAGCTCAGTTACTGGCTCTGGGTACCTCAGGTTCTTGGTCAACCTACAAGCCCACAACCAGAAGGGTCCCACGGATGTAATGGTATATTGCTTTAAAGAATCTACCATAGTTAGAAGAAGTTACAGGCAAAACTGTGGGGACAAAATGGCTGGGTTTTTTTCAACTCAATTTTAATATTTTGCTTTTTCAACTGTTACTTTCTATAGCAAAACCTTGAAGGATCTACACAAATGACCCTTTGCTGAATTCAAGATGTCTACTTTACAGAAATGTATAGCTGTCTGGGATCCATTATTGGTTTCACACCCATTTCTACCACTAACTGACCCCCTTCCAATCAGATTGGGTCCTCCCATTAGTAGCCCGTACACCAAGTTCGATAGTGAGTGCCTTCAACTGGAGAGCAGCTGGGGTCTATCTTTACACCACCGCAACCTCCAACTGTGGGATACCCCATCTTTCATCATCCTCTGCCGTGATTTCAATGTCATCCCTGTCAAGGGGCCTCAAATGTAGTGTTGAAATCCCCAACGCAAAACAGATTGACACTAGGCTGCCGCCTATCCAAGAAGGCTTCCAGGGATTGGATTTTTGCAGAGGCAGCCTCACCATTTCCCCCTTTCGCATCGATAATGAAAAATAACACAATAGACTTCCTTCAACTACTTACTTCGATCCGTAATATATCCTCAAAATCAGTTTTCAGTTACCAGTTTTTACAGTTTAGGGAGGATTTAACCTAAGTTATCAATCTACCTGCTGGCCTCCCCCTATTGCTCTGCTTTGCTGGGATAAAGTATGTCAAGAAGCACTGTCTATATACGGAACAGGTGCACCATGTTTCATGGAAGAAACATATGTCCAAGTTATCAATGAAATGGCACCAATGCGGAAGTCGCAGCTTAGTTTTAAGTCCGGCTACATTCCAAGGGATTAATGAAATTGTAGATGGAAAGAGATTTGCTTGAGAGCTACACAAGAGTCAGTTGCTGCCCTCTGTGGGATTTTCTAGGACACTTGATAAAACAGGTCCTGCATGGACATTACCGGAGTGTGTTAAATCTGCCGCACCGTGGACCCTTCCTAAATGAGAGGTTTTATTGTTCTCAAGGGAAGTTCGCATGCCGATAGAGCTACGTAATTTTAGGCCCCCCAATAGCAACGCCTGCTGGTTTTTGCGTGGTCATATAGCCTCAATGTGCCCTTTTATTTGGGGTTGTTGTTGGAAGGAAGTGCTGAAGCCTTCTCCAAGTCAATCATTATGATCAAGCCCAGACAGAACAGCTGGTAGATGGGCAGGTTTGCCTGATATTGTCAGTCCTCTTTCCCCTGACCCTTCATATTTAAGCTGTATACTTGAGTTTTTGGGAGGGCTGGACTCAATATCTAATACTACAAGACCATCTACAAACATAAGGTTTTGCAGCTTTGGAACATCTTCTGGCTCCCATTAGTCATCACTAAGAACTGAATGCCACCCTCTGTTATGTCTTATCCAATGGGCTGCTTTGTTCTTAAGAGACTCTTCGTCTTTTAAATTTCTAAGATTAGCAAGTTTTGGGACACTGACCATTGCAAGTCTGAAACTGGTCTTAGGATGGCTATTTAGACGATACCTTCCGCTTGGGTAAACCCCATCTCTCTCCCCAGTAGGCATAGGGTCAATGTTTCTGTTTCTGTTGCGTGCCCTAGGGGTTTTAGGTTTGAACAACAATTTATGGTTCTGGGATTCACTAGATGTCTCTTGAGACTGATAATCTGGTCTAAGCAAGCTCTCCCTCAGGTTATTTATGGGTGTTTGCACTGATGCTACTGGAGTGGTTGCTCTTGCGGATCCAGTCCTTGGCATCTGCGTCCCCCCATGCTGCATTATTATCTCCTTTAGAGTCAGAATCTGGTCCATTTTGCCCATAAAAAGACCGAGCATAGATCTAAACTCTCCCACCTCATTTTTTAACTGCATGTTAAGAAAAACATAGCTGCCATGTCAAAAGTTAACGGAGTTGGGTGTATTAGACTATGCACTTGTGCACTCCTGTCATTAATGGATGTAGGAATACAAAATGAATACAAAATGAATACAAAGAAAGGGTCTCTACCCGTAATTTTGCAAACGTACAACGTATCGTTATTGAATAGATCAACACTAGGACTAAGGCAAGGGGAGGGAACAAACAATAAAGTCAAAACATAATCAAAAAAACACAATTTAGATGTAATAATATTTTTTAATTTTTGAATTGTTTTTTTTATTTTTTTATTTTTTTTTGGGATATATTAAATCAATTTCAGATGAATGAATTCAGTACATAATCAAATACGTAATTAAAGCAAAAGAGATTTTCAGAATAACAGTGAAAATACTGGACAGGGTCCCAGGCGTACTCAAAAACTCACACACTTACACATTCATACCGGGATCAATCCACAAAAACAGCACTCAAAATATACATTCACATATAAAAAGGATGCTCAAAAGGAGAGCATGACTCAGTATGTACACAAAATGAAATGAACATTCAAAATCGTATTAGGCGACATATGTTCAGTTTTGAGGAATGGGGACTTGGGTGTGCCACATGTAGACGCCGACGCGCGTTTCGGTGAAAGCACCGAAATGTAGGTGCCACCTTCCTCAGGGCGAAGCAGAGTCTTGGACTGAATATAGTTACGTGCTGGGACCTGCGTAATCGCATACGAGATGAATACAGGATAATTAAGATGGTAGTCATTCAACGCTAGTGCTGGGGTGCTTCTAACGGTCGAGGATGTGTCCCCGTAATCAAGTACAGGAGCCTAATTAAAGGAGTTCCGACGCCTTTTCATCCATCCTAGGCTCGTCCAATCCAATCTATTCAGGATCGACAGATACCCCTCGCCACACCCGGAACTCCTTTAATTAGGCTCCTGTACTTGATTACGGGGACACATAATTAAAAAATATTATTACATCTAAATTGTGTTTTTTTTATTATGTTTTGACTTTATTGTTTGTTCCCTCCCCTTGCCTTAGTCCTAGTGTTGATCTATTCAATAACGATACGTTGTACGTTTGCTAAATTACGGGTAGAGACCCTTTCTTTGTATTCATTTTGTCTTTTCCCCTGAATCTCTACCCTTATTCTCGTTACAGGGGTTCCCCTTGTTGTATTGATTAAGGGATGTAGGCCCACCTTCATCTACCATCAAAAGAAGGAGTCAATTGGGACATATTGGTGGGCCTTGGGGGCAAGGTTGTAGGGCCTGGGGGTAAGGTTGTAGCCCCTTCCACTTCTGACTGCACAGGTCTTGGACGTTGAGTGGTGGGTGGTGTAACTGGTTTGTTAAAAAAGGTAGACTATTTTGGGGATCCTTCTCTCGCTTTGGTCTTAACCTCTTCATTTTGAGCAGTGACAGCCCCTATAGTGGACTTCACCTACTCAATTTGCTGACCTATCTCAGTTAAAGTTTGGTTATCAGTCCGCCAAGTTGCTTTACTACATATAGCAATGCCTTGTGCAGGTTCAACCGCCTTCCATTCCGCCACTGTATCAAAGTGACCCAATTACTCAAGAGGGATTACAATTCCTAATGGCTAACCTCAAATCAGAATCCCCCTGGGGATATTAGCAGGATGAATATAAGAAGCCTTCACCCCCACACCTTACACCAATGACATGCAACTACAATCCTTGCTCAGAACTAGCCCTAGTGCCCCCTACTTCTACTTGACAGATGCATAGATTACTGACAGGCCCCCCTACCACACAGCGGCAAGGCGCTCGTGCCTAACTCCTAGCACCGAAATCCAACCAATTGTTGCATTAGTGCTATCATCCAGGTGCTAATAAGATGCGAGCTACAAAGTCAATTCAGATAAAGCAGTTCAAAACGAAGTCCAAAATTATATGGATTCTTTGGCACCAAAGTAGTTTGGCTCTGTGCCTCAGGAACCAGTGTCAATTAGGAAATCAAGTCAACAACAGGTGGCAGTTTGGTAGGCTGCCTTGGTTCACCAGCACTCGATCCACAACACGAACAGTCCCGTAAGTCATAAAGGTAGCCTCAAGAGCTCCTTCAGAACCACCTGGGTTCCGCTTGCTTGCTGACTCACCACATAGGGACCCACATTTAGCCTACAAGATATCAGGAGAATGTACCAGTCCACGCATATATGCCTAATGCAATGAAACCGGCAGTCCCTGGTATTTAGGGAACAGTTTAAGAACACTAATGTGGCTTACCGTCAAAGATGTGCCATGCGGAGATCAAGAGGGGTGGCCCCGCCCTGGCTCTTTCTGGCAATGACAGTCAAGGATGGGCCCGCCCTTGGCCTGGGCTTTGCACGGGCGCAGCCTGATCTCCTCCCAGTAAGGAAAACTGCTCCTGCTGGCTAGCAGCAGACTTTTAATCTGTTTTCCTACCCGCTATCAAGCTGGTAGGAAAACAGATGAAAAAAATGCTCCCACACACAGGGAGCAGCATTTTTTGCTGCTCCCGACATGTCAGAAAAATGCCGGCTCCTGTTGGCGGCGGGGAGCCATCAAGGACCGCAGATGCATTGGAGCTCCCCCCGCCATCTCCAACACTGCTCATTGGGTGCCCTGGGAGGACTCTAGGCACCCAGTATCAAGAGACGAGGTGCGGGGGATAGGGACCGGGGGCCAAAATCGACATGGCAAGGGGGGGGGGGGGTGCCATCATGAAGGTTTTCTTGTCCTTTCCTGGTGAGATCAGAATCCATGGTTCTTCCTTTAAATTACAATGATTGTGCAAATTTACAAATCACCTGGAAGCGCTGCCCGTTTGGCTGCGCCCCCTTATACCTTAGAAGTATGCAAAGGTCTTTTCAACTTTTGCCAGTATGATGGACAGCTTACCAAAAGGCCCCCCCATCGTGTTTCCTGACTATTTTAGTGAAGGGTTCTTGATGCCAAAGAATATGAGGACATCTCCACCAAACAAAGCACTAACTTCATATAGTTGAAAGGAAGGACCCTTGTTTAGTGGGTATTTCCCTGTTTGTAGTCTTGTTATCTTACCTAGAGGAGGATTCATGTTTTCACTGATTTCTGAATGAAGATGCAGAGGAACAATCACATTGTCAAAACACACACAGGCTCACTGGAGACATTTCTCGTGGTTCATTGCGCAGCTGTAGTGTAGAATATGCAGTAGATGTTTACCCAACGAGGTAGCGCTTAATAATTGACAAGTAGAAAGTACTCCAGTTAGGTAGACATTTTGTGCAAAACTGTGGACTCTTGTTGAATAATGTGGCAGGTGAGGTTCCTTTCTCGCCCAGTCACTTACACAGCTGCTGACACACCCACACAGAAACTCAGACACCTGCTCAAACCCCCATTCAGCCACTCTCACATCCACTCACGGACCCACCCAGCCACTCACACACCCTCTCATACACCAATAAAACCACTCCCACACCCACTCACAGACACAGCCACTCACACACCCACTCTGACACCCACATTACCATTCAGACTCCCACTCACAGACCCATACAGCCACTCACACACCTCCAAAACTACACAGACACACACCCATACCGCCACTTACAACCCAGGTACAGATCCATACAACCACTAACAGAGCCACTCACATACCCATACAGCCAATCATAAACCCACTCACACACCCACCCAGCTACTCACACACCCACTCACAAACCCATACAGCCACTCACACTCTCACTCACTGACTCAAAAATCCACTCACACACTCACTCACACATCCTCAAAACTACTAAGACACACACTCACACCCATACAGACACTCACACACAAACTCATAGACTGATATAGCCACTCATACACCCAGCCACTGACCTATACAACTACTCACACACACACTCACAGACCCATACAGTCACTCACACACCCATTCAAAGTCCCATACAGCCACTCACATGCCCATACAGCCACTCACACACCCACAATACCATTCAGACACCCACTCACAGACCCATACAGCCACTCACACACCCACTCTCCAACCAATACAGCTGCTCACACATCCACTCTCAAAGGTTACAGGTTACAGTAAGGTAGGTAATACAATTTTTAAACTTTTCAAAATTCACTAAAAACAAAGGTTACAGGGATGTTATAATTAGGAAATAACATTAAAAAAACATAGAAACTCACTAAAAAACAAATGTTACAGGTTTGTTATAGGTAGGCTCAGATTTCACTTGTATAAACCATTTAAATTAGCAGTTATAATTAAACATACACACACAAACACACATCAATATAACACTGAAACTGCAATACTTTTTGTGCTGTAAAAATATGCACCAGTTCACCACTACTTTGTTCAATGTTCTATTATGGAACGTGAATCAAGAATACATACGGAGGAGTATCTGACTTGCCTGGTACTATTTTCCCACCGGAGACTATCACTTTTAAGCGAAACAATGTGAAAATGGTGCTGTATAATGGAGCATTTTCATGATCTTTTGAACCCCTCTGGCAGAAGTGGGGTTTGTATATTTTGTTCAGTTAGTGAAATTCAAGTATTCACAACTTACCACCAAATATTACCAGCCGTGCATGCAATTTGAGCTGTATGTACACTCAAAAGCTCACTTTTCCACTGGATTCAAGCAAGCCTGGATGATGAAGGGTGTTACCCAGAAACTGGCCCCAGGATGCTTGTTGCCAGTTCAGGGAAGATCTAGCTTGGCAGTTTGGGCTGGACTGTTCCCATGAGGCACAGCGTCAAGACTGATTTGCATATAGCTAAGTCTGAACTTAGGTGGCAAAGTGAGCTAAAGAATGATGATGAATTCAACCCAGATCTGTGACTGGTGGTGAGTGTCTGAAAAGTTTCAGCGCTCTGTCCATCATCTCCCACGTCAAAAGCAAAAACTGTCTCCAAATCCTACAGATTTAAGATATAGGTAAATGCTGATTGTTTGACATATTTTTTTAACTCTGAAGAATTTATCATTTTATTGTCTCTGGTAATTCACCCACTTGAAGGAAATCGAAGGCTCTTGTATGTATGACTTCTGTTCTCTTGCAAGTTGAACAGCTCCAGTCCAACAGCCCTCTTTAAATTGCCCCCTGCTTCTTGAAACCAGGCGTGTGCTACAAAACTGAGAAAAAATCTATTAAAAGACTCTTTCCACTTATGAAACGTCAAATGGTAGGGAACAGATGTTAAAATAATATGTATCTTTAACGTGACCTTTGTCTCCCTGCATTGGCCATGAACTATTTTCTAAAAAAAGAAGTGAGATTTCCGTAGATTTTCAAGGATAAAAGCTATGAAAAGAAAGCCCTCAGGTGAGCCACGCTTTGACGTTTTTAGAAGGAGCTACATGAAAAGTATACTGGATACGAACTCCTACTGTGCCTAAAAAGCGTTTGATAAAAAGGTAGTTTTTCACATCAATAGAAGTAGAATTCTTTATTTTAGGAGTCCCCTGATGAATCATTTTCTTTATTCAGACTAAAAAACAATAAAACGGGTCTAACATTTAAGAGACAGCTAATTACTATTACATTTGTGTCCCAAACACACGAATCTTGGCCTGTAAAATCTGAGCCTGGAAGGAGGAAGTCCCTTTGACAGGTGAGTTGGGATGACGTCCTTGGTTCGTTGGAATAAACATCTGGTTTTGAAGCTACAACTACTTGAGTACTGACATTTACCTCTGTAAAATAAAATGAACAAAGATGCCAGCACTACGCCGAACAGACCGGCACAAAAAGAAATAGTGTGGGTCCCTGTCAAATGATGGGCATCGTTATGTAGGGGAAGCGGGCAGGCCATTCCTCAAAGTCTAAAATGGCTGCTTGCTAGGAAGAGGCCTGCTGAGGCCTGCACAGGCTGGGAACGCACGGATACTCCCTGCCACCGAGGACTGGCCCTGCAGCCGCTCTCGTGATGTCACTGCGATGTCACCTCAATGAAAGCCTTTTGTGACACGCTTCTGCCCCCCATATAAAGCTGATGAGCAGGGGGAGTCAGGCTGCACTGGGAGCGAGCACACACAGCGACGGTGGGCCGCTCTGCTGCCAGAGACTGTGGTCTGCACCATGAACGACTCGAGGCCCTTGATGAGTATGAGGACCAGGTGAGCGGAAGGGGCGGGGATAAAAGTTAATTCTAGAACGAATGACGAAGCTTGGCGGCCAGCGCGAGGGTTTCCTTGGAGAACCCGTTTACAAGGCCGTTCTCCATGTAATAGCTGTGGCTCTTTTGTGTGGACTATTACATTATTGAACAATAAATGGCCAACTCCCCCCGTCCCCCCCCGGGGTTCGCTAGGGTCTGTAATAGGGTTCAGTAAAGTTACATCTGTTTACGCCTGTTAACTTCAGTGAGTTAGACGCTCCTACTAATAGCTGTTAAATCCAGAAAGGTATGCACTCATGCTAACAACTGTGAACTTGGAGGTTGCAAGTTTGAATCCCAACAAGGCCAACTCAGCCTTCTATCCTACTGAGGTCTATAAATTCAGTATCATCAAATTGAAGGATAACCCTTCCTTCCATTTGCACTGCTTAGAAATAGCTCAACTTTGAAAACTGGTGATTGTACATCTCTCATTGTCAGTTTGTCTGTTTTGGTATCTTTTTTCATTCTAATTCGTAGCCTGGCCAGTGTTCCTAAAAGATACGAGACTTCTACGTCACTTCAAAGACTGACTTTATTGAAGAAAAAATGCTTCATTTTTGTGTTTTATGTTTTGCAGTACTAATGTACCCTAGTTGAAATTCCAGGGCACCAGTTACAAGTTGTTTCTGGAGCTTTTGCCACCACCCAAACGCAAGAATAAGGGGGCTGGGACAGTAGTTCTCAAGTTGCTTTCGTGGAGGAACGGTTTCACTTTATTCCAGGGAGCCCCCTCAGCACAGCACTGTGGCCGGATAGCTCTTGATTGAGCCCAAAGGAGGCCCCTACACTTCCCTTGCAGGTGGGCCCCCTCAATTTTCGTTACGCCAGTGATTCAGAAACCATTACCCCAACAGACCTTGCTCCCACTGATGGTGGAACTGGAACCGATGGAATGGGACAGATGAGCGACCCCTAGTGCACCTGACCTGCACACATAAATGGTTGCTGAAAATTACTTCCCCCTTGAGAGTCTGAGGCACCTGATGCTGTGTCTCACCTGGCCTGTGAGAACAGAGACACCCGTTGCTGCATGATCGACCTGAGGCCACATGGAAGCGAGACCCTCCCATGTGGGTAGCGCCGACTCCCGTACTGTTAGAACGGCTATTGTCTTTTTCTGCTGTGAAAACTGAGACACACGCTGTCACCCTATGTCTAGAGATCTCAATTTCATTGTTACCCCCAGGTGAACCAGGGGCACCTAATGCCGCCTATGTGTCTGATCCCATCCTCATCAACGGGGCTTATGCATATGCTCTGGAGCATCAAACCTGCGATTATCTGCTGCTGCCACAAAAGCTGATGGGGCTGATGCCTGGTGTTCGCAACGCCACCTGGTTAAGTGAGACGCTTGCATGTTGGTGGCTCGGGCTCCCGTAATGTCAGACCAGGTGGTGACTTTTGCTGCCTCAGAAATAAGGCCCCCAATGCCGCCCTCTATTGTTGAGGCATCCGATTGCCTCCTAATGGAGGACATTGTTGTACAGTAAATTGCGCCAGAGGAGAAAGGCTCACATCGGAGAACTCCCTCGAAGCACACTTGTGTATGAGGGCCGACCTCCATCCCTCCAGACTTGGTCAGCTGACAAAGATAGCGTGGTTTTAGCGGGGCACCCGGTTTGGCCCTACAGCAAATCCCTACATTTCCCTGTCGGTCCCAGTGCCTGAGATCGAAAGCCCTACTCCCTATTGCTGGACAAGAGTGAGTTCATGGCACGACATGGTGGTGGATTGGGACCCTGATTGTGATGGCCACTTCTACCAGCAGAGTACCTTCCCAGTACTCCTCACACACTCAGCCCCAGTCTCCCTTGGACACTTTCCTGCCCATGTGGAGTGAGGTGAGTGGAATCGATCTTTCCATGACATGCTCTGCTGTATTAAGGAGGAAGCCCCCAAGCATTGATCAGGGGACTAAATCTAGGCCCAGGGGACATTTTGAAACTTGGAGATAGGCAACTCCTCCCCAACGTCCGTAAGCATAAGATAACAATTGAGGGGTTGCTCATATATCAACATAAAAATGGGACTACCCTGTAGGCTCACACAGTAAAGACAATTGATATTGAAATAGAACTAATCCAGGGGCTGCCATCTCTTAGTGATAAAGTCACCTCTTTACAATAAAAAAAACAGCATAGGACCACTAGGGTCTACAACGGTCAGCTGTGTGGTTTCCCTAAATAGAATGTTACTTAAATTATTACTGGCAAGTTACTCCAATCACTTTCATTTTACACCATTCCCAACAAGCAGCTACAATCAAGCAACTACATCCTACCCCACTCTAAACACATGTACATGCTGGGCACAATAACACCCATCCCAATCTAAGATCGTTGCCACTTAGCCCCCTTCAAACACGACCCAGCCTTCCGCTGTAGAACCCACTGAGCCCAAGCAACCCCTACAGACTTCCTACCTTGGTGACCCTGCCCTCTCCTCTGTTAAAGATCACTTGTTTTCTTTATACTCTAGGCCCATCGCCCGTCCTCCCACATACTTAACATGCAGACTCCCTTGCACTTTTACCCTGTTCCTGAGAAAATAGAATAAAAACTTCACTCTAGCTAAAGATTTTTCCCGTCTAAAAAAGGGCCTCGCGATCTAGGCCAAGTTAACACTCAACCACACTCCAATAATAGAAAAATTGACTCCCCAAAAAAGATCTCCAAGAGACAGCAGACTCACCGGCCAGACCTCAATTCCCTTAAGCCGCCTGTCCCACAGACCCTACCAAGCTCTAACACCCTATCCTCTATGGAAGCACAATCAATCTGCGAATCATACAGCACAAAAACGCCAAGCCTCTATACACCATCCCAGTAATCATTGGCACAAATAGAGGCACTCAAACTAACATATTGCCGAGACTTCCATCCGGCTCAATCAATCAATCAGGGGCTTATAAAGCGCATGCTACTCACTTGGAAGAGGGAAGGAGCGTGGGGGTTCTGCAGATCCAGGAGGTTCACTAAGTTCCATCGAGAAGCCAGGTCTTGAGGTCCTTTGGGAACTTAGGGAGCGATGCAGTCTGTCGGAGGTGGAGAGGGAGGGAGTTCTGTGCCTTGGCCGTGAGGAGGGAGAAGGAGCACCCTCCTGTTCTGCTTTTCTTGATCCAAGGTACCATTGCGAGGGAGAGCTGGGCCGAGTGGAGAGAGCACTAGGGAGCATGGAACACGAGGCAGTGGTTCAGATTGGAAGGTCTGGTGTTGTGGGTGGCCTTGTGTGAGGTGGGTGAGAATCCTGCAGGTGATTGTCTTCTCAAAGGGGAGCCAGTGTAGGGTCCGTAGGTGTTGGCTGATGTGGCAGTGGCGCGGTAGGTTGAGGACTAGTCTACCGGCGGCGTTCTGGACGTTCTGGAGTTTGCAGGTGAGGTTTTGTTTATTCCAGCATAGAGTGTGTTGCCGTAGTCCAGTATGCTACTGATGAAGGCACGTGTGACAGTTTCCCTGTGTTCAGGAGAGATCCACTTGAACGTCTTAAGGAGTAGGCGGAGGGTGTGGTTGCAGGAGGAGGTGATGGCGTTGATCTGGCAGTCTATTTTGAGTTCTGAGTCCAGGATGATTCCGAGGTTGTGTGCGTGGTTCGTGGGGGTAGGGGGGTCTCTGAGGGCAGGGGCCACCAGGTGTCATTCCAGGCATCGGGGTGTGGGCCCATGATGAGTATCTCAGTTTTGTCTGTGTTGAGTTGAAGGCAGCTGTTCTTCATCCATCTGGTGACGGCTTCCATTCCGTATTGAAAGTTGCATTTGGTGATGTTGGGTTCGTTGGATAGGGAGAGGACGAGTTGGGTGTCGTCTGCAGACAATTTGATGGTGAGGCCATGTGCTCTGACGATGGATGCGAGCGTGGCCATGTAGATGTTGAACAGGGTCGGGCTAATGGAGGATCCTTGTGGGATACGCAGGTCGTTGGAGTTGGTTCTGAGAGAAATGGAGGGAGTCTGGCTCTTTGCGTTCTGCCGGAGAGGCTAGTTGTGGTGAGAGACAAGTGTTGAAGGCCGCGGAGAGGTCAAGGAGGATGAGGGCCATGGTCTTCTCATCTGTTTAGGAGGGCGTAGATGTTGTCTGTTGCTGCCAGGAGTGTGGTTTCGGTTCTGTGGCTCTTTCTGAAGCCTGATTGGGAGGAGTCGAGGATGTTGTTTTCCTCGATGAAGGCGGCGAGTTGGCTGTTGAAGGCTTTTTCCGTGCCTTTGGCCAGATAAGGGAGTAGGGAGATCAGTCTGAAATTCTTGAGGTCGGTGGGGTCTGCTGAAGGTTTTTTCAGTAGAGGGTTGATCTCGGTGTGTTTCCAGTTGTCAGGGAAGGAGGCGGTCTCAAAGTAGCGGTTGATGATACTTTGAAGCTCAGAGCGATGATGTCTGCTGCTTTGCGGTAGATGTGGTGGGGGCAGGAGTCTGTGGGGCCCTGGAGTGGGTGGTCTTCATTATCCTCAGAGTGTCTTCGATGCTGAGGTCTGTCCAGCTGTCAAGTGTCGGCTGATTTGCTGGTAGCGGTGGGAGGGGGTTCCTCGTGGGGGTCGTTGTCGTCGAAGTTGTCATAGATGGTCTTGATTTTGTGATGAAAGAAAGCGCTGAGTCTGTCGCAGAGTTCCTGGCATTGGTGGCAATTCTGTCCTGAAGTGCTTTCTTCCTGGAGAGTCTGATGAGCTTGTGGTGGGCCGCGGTAGCTGTTTTGAAGTTGTCGAGGTCAGTCGGGGTTTTGGAGTTCCTTCACAGTTTTCAAGTCATCTGCAGGTGCATCTGGAGTCTCGAAGTTCGGTGGAAAACCAGCTGGCTTACTTGGTGTGGGGCTTGGAGGCTTTCTTGAGGAGGGCGATGGTATTGGCGTAGTCGGTGATCCAGTTGTGTAGAGTGTGGGTGGCGGTGGTGGGGTCATCGTCGTTTGTTGTGGTGAGAACGGAGCTGTCAAGGACATCCTCCTTGACCAACCTTCTGTTCTTAGCCTAAACCTTGGAGAAATATGTCCTACTACAACTCAACCAACACATAGAGGACTTCAACCTCCATGACATCTTCCAATCTGGCTTCAGGAAAGGCTGTAGCACTGAAACTGCCATGCTCAATTTAACAGTTGACATTCACAGATTCTTAGATGAAGGCGACTTCTGCCTCCTAATCCTACTTGAATTATCAGCAGCATTTGATACCGTACATCACTTACCTTTACTTCAGACATTCCAGACCCACACTTGTATTAATGGCCCAGTCCTACCTGCAGCAACGCTCTCAACAAATAAAACAATTGTCTCTCCAAGCCTGCACTATTACCACAAGGTGTACCAAAATGTTGTCTCCTCTCGCCAGCCCCTTTTAATCTCTTCATGGAACCCCTCACAAATATACAAAACCAAGCTGGGATTAAATATTACCTAATTGCTGAAGACACACAACTCTACTACAAAATAAAATCACCAAGCGATATCCAGCTTCTTAATAGCACACTTGTCAAGATTCAATCTTGGCTAAACACCAACCATGTTAAGCTGAAACCCAACAAAACTGAACTACTACTCCTCTCCCCAAAAAAACAAACCCTTACCTATCCAAGAAAGGCTCAAGAATTTAGACATACTAAACTCTTCTCTCACACTGTACAACTCTGTAAAATCATTGGGTACCACCCTGGACAAAAAAGTCAATGAAGGAGCACATCAATAATTCAGCCAAAGGAGGGCTCTTCACACTAGAACACATCAAGAAAATCAAACCGTTTATACCCCTTGACGATCTTAAAACAGTAGTCTAATCTCTAATCCTCTCGAAACTTGACTACTGCAATACCATCTTCACAGGACCTCCAAACAGTGATCTTGTGCCCCTAAGAGCAATTCTCAATGCGGCTGCCAGGCTCATCACAGGAATCAAATGATATGATTACATATCACCTGCCCTTAAGAGTGATTTAAGGCTTGACTGGTATTTTAATGAGATGTGAGCATCATAGTTTTGAAAAGCTGCCATCTGTAAAAGTCTCCAGATTTTTGTAAAAGCCGTCAGTTTTCTTATTCTGAATGCTCAATATATGCTACTTTCCTCTGTTGCTATGCTTCATCAGAAAGTGATTGCCCAGCTTTTACTATTTAATTTTCAATGACTTTCTCATACGTACACAATACTCATCTCAGCCTATTTTCTTTTCTTAGGGATTCGCCAACGCGTTCGCCCAGTGAGGAGAGGAACAATCGCTCACACCACACATCAGGATTCATGAATCACCCCTTGATGAAAGTGCACAAGTAAGCTGTGTTGCTTTCTTTTGTAAACAGTGTTTAGTTTGCAAGATAAGTGCCAGGGCCTAAGATATTTCTTAGGAGGCCATTGCAATTTGCATAAACTTACTGTCCCTGCCAGCACTGCCAATACCAGTGACACCAACTTACCATGATAGCCATACATACTTTGGGGCAAATTTATCGAAGCAGTGTGTCACTTTTGCACCACACAACGGGGTGCAAAAGTCATGCAACTCTTGAGTTTGATTTATCAAGCCACGAAAGTCCACCTTGTGTGGCTCTGTAAATCTAGAGAAACGCACCTCAGTGGAAATCACGATGTTGCGTTACTCTAATTAAGAGAGGCATTCCATGGGTGGAGCGTGGGTGTTCCTACTAGGGGTGAGTGGAGTTCGCGGAGTTGCACTACGCGGAATCCTACAAGTTGCATGAAAACTCAGTGGAATTCCGTGGAGTTCTGCTCCACCCTGATGCAGACAGTGATTTGCTTTATTACACTCTAATTGATTAATGGTTTTCCTGCTGCCTCCATTATTGTCAGCAGAGTTTGATGAATAAATCTGACAAACATAATCCCAGCCCTTTGCTATTAAACTCAGGGCCTCATAACAACCTTGAACCTGCTATTAAACTATGGGGCACTATTCTTACCCGCGTGCAGTCGAGAACTCAATACCGCCCCCTGTCCCCCTTCTTTTCACGTTCCCTCCCCGCTCTGCATGACCAAGAAGGGCCTGGGAGCTTCAACTCTGTGAGCTGAGCGCTGGAGGGGAATAGCAAAACCCAATTATGATGAGAGGGAAGGGAGCAGAAACCGTGGGTGAAGCTCACCTGGCAGAGCGAGTGAGTGATCTGGTGGGGGGTGTTGGCACAACTATTTTGCAGCTTTTACCCCCACCCAGGCAAGTTCTAGCCCCACCGTGCTCAGGTGCTTTCTGGGCTACGAGCTGCCGGCACACTTCGATTCCTTTCTGTTGGGCTCCCAAAAGCTGCAACTCCTCACACTCTGGTGGTCCAAATATTCAGCTGTGCCAAAGCCCCTGGCCAACCTGGTCCAGGAAGGGCCAGGCTGGGAGCAACATTCCGCTTATCAAGTTCTGCACAGATCTTCACGTGCTGCTGCAACTCTCCTGTGGCCTCCACCACCACCCCGACAGCTGTAGACTGCAGGGCTCTTTAGCGTCATTTTGGTTACAGCTTGCGTGGGCTCTTCAGATTCTATGTGTTTGCCATAAAGATTTATCCAACAGTTCCAGACTGCAATCGACACTGGTGGGAGCAATTCTAATGCTTTGGGGTCACTGGAGATAACAGGATTACTGCTGCTTCTAGTGGAGGCACCTGGGTATCAAATCTAAAACTATCGGGGGGGGGGGGGGAACGCCGCTCTGCAGCGGTTTGCAGAGTTTTCCCAGAACTCTGCATTCCAAGGAGAGCACAGAGTGTCAAAAACTCTACACTCTGCCAACGTAGCAGAGTTCACTGGTCACCCCTAGTTCCCATGCATCCATCCATTGATTTTGGCACATCTCAGATTTATCAACAATAGTAAACCTGGAAATGCATCCAAATGCTACGCATGTTTATTTCTCCTCTTTTTTTCTTCTCTCTATGTGTGCTGCATTCTCCAGCACACATAGATAAATGGAAAATGCCTCAGGGAATTGTTTTTGTGCGGGAAGGTCTCCCTTCCAACACAAAATAATCCAACTAGCAATGCAGGCACCCTAGTACTGTCGTGCAAGAGCACCTGTGTTGGTGCTAGGCAGCCAAAAGGGCAGCAGCACAAGGATAGGACAGGAATTTGCCGTATTATGTTAAATACAGTGTATTCCTGCCTTTTTACGCAGCGCAGCAAGGTGGCTTGCTGAGCTGCATGAAAGCTACATAAATATGCCCCACAGACTATAATAGGTGACCCAAAGCTGTATGAAGGGCCTAAGCGCCATGGTATTACAACTTATGTAATTGTATATTGAATTGTGAACTCTTTGCTCATGCGCTTTGTTTTAAAAAATAGTCTGACAGAACCACTATGAGGTGGACTGTCATAAAATATGTGCCGGTGTTACTAAATAGGTACTGGTGCTGAGCACCGGCAAACACTGGCACAAATTAGAACACTGGTTGAAACCCTAAAAGATACCATGCAACGCTAGTATGAAACATTGTTCAGAAGAGGGTGCTGCTGAGTCATATCCGATGTAAGAATCAATGGATTTCTGCTGATTTCTTGCAAAACAGCCAAAGTAAAAAACATGCAAGGTTGAAAAATGAACTGATGTTCCAGTAATAACAGAACGAGAGAAGTGAACATAACATGAATAAGCGGCTCTAAAGCACTAGAATCATTTCTTGGCAGCACTTTCATAGTTTTATTTAGAATACTTTGATATTTCAGGTTAAACTCTACTTCAAAAAGAATCTTTTCTCCTACTCCTCGGCCACTTGCCACTCCCGCCCACTGCGTGCAACATCAAGAGGTGTTTCTTTCAGCCTCGTTGGGCCTCATCAGCGGGTAACCGCTGTCAACTTGGCAACGGACCGGTCCAATGTTTGGCACTGCCAGGGTCAATTTTCTTCTAAGTATCAATAAAAAATGTATCCTCTTTGGGAAAGAGAAAACACTGCATCACAAGCATCTGTCGCCATCTACAAATCGCCTGCATGATGCATAAAGTCCTCCACCACAATACCCCTAGATATTTTGTCCAGAAGCTTAAACTCTCTGGGGGCTCCAGATCAACCAATCCTTCTCTGGGATTACCCCAAGAATTTGGAACACATTACCTTCTGAAGTCAGAACGAATCCCTCGATCATATCCTTCAAGAAAGAAGTCAAAGAACTCCTTATGTACAAATTTCTCTCCTAGATCCCAAGACTCTAGTCTCCTAAGTCTCTCACATGACTATTTATCACTGTGAACCTTAGTGCGTTCATCCTAGCAGTCCCGACACTCCCCCTCTACTTCCCAACATTGTCTGGTACTTTCCGTTGCCTGAATTATATGATACTACAATGGATTAGTGATGGAACTTTGATATTCAGTTGTTATTAAATTTGCGGTGAATTTGATATTACTTTATCTACTACTGTGTAATTGTAAACCACTCTGATACCCGCAAGAGTATGTCTCTAAGTGCCAATACGTTAACAAACAGGGATACTTTTAAAAATAAATGTATTAGGTTTTGTGAGTGGGACACTTAAAAACTGTGGGGCGGCGGGGCACCAGTGCACTCTGCCTCCCACCTTGTAAAGAGTTTTCCCTCTATATGAAGGCCAGGGAAGTCACAAGGAAGGAGCAAGGGAGCATTATACCACAGGCCCTGCATTTTCTGGGCCCCGCTTTCGCCCAGCTACATTTACTTATACATGTTTAATTCCAAGCTGCCTTGCACCTTCAATAACAATGAGGCTGCTTATGTGACCAGACACCATGATGGCACCAGATACTATAATTTTCCTCGCCCTGGAGTACGTTATTTTTAATACTTAGGAAAAGGTGCTTATAGCACCTGACAAAAACAGGAGATGCTTCTGGGCCATGCATTACATTTTGGCACCTATTATTATTCAGCACCACAATATTCTGACAAGTCCCCCAGTTCCTGGACCCTTGGTGATGGTGTTGGTGGTACTTTTCCAAAAGTTGGAAGTAGAAAATTTCTCAAGCTACACTCATTTACGTCTCTGAGGTTATACACAGCAGTGATTGAGACTTTTGGAAAAAATGCAAGTTAAGAGCACCTAGGTTTTATGTAAACTAAAGTAGTTGTACCTGCAGCAAGTGTTGTGACTGTGGGTGAAGCAAGACAAGTGGATTTGCTCTTAGATAAGAAATCTAGCCAGTCTCTGTAAGCTAGTTCTGAATTGTCATATGGTGCCAGATTCTGTGATGATAGCAAAGAAGAGGGTTTACCAAGCAGATTCTGAATGGCTAGTTCCTCTACAGAAGAAAAGTTCGAAAAGGGCTAATTTAAATAATACATGGCAGTAAAAAAAACAATAAGTATGATTCCTCTGGGTGGAGGATCATTTGAAGAGCCAGTCTTGAGGTCCTTCTTGAATTGGATCAGCGACGCTGATTGCCTGAGGTGGAGGGGGCAAGGTGTTCCAGGTGGTAAATGGTGTTTATTGCGCATGCTTTACATCGCAAGCCATTACAACGTGGTCGTTACAACGACCGCGTTGTTACATCGCAAACCATTACATCGCAAGCCGTTACAGCAACTTGCGATAGGGGGCATAAGGAGTTGGATTTACAATCCAATACCTTCCCTGCTGTTGCACAAACTGGAGTAGGAATAGCAAATTATACTATTCCTAAATCCATCGCGCTCCCTACAGCAAGTCGTTATACGAGGCATAGGAGCGAGAACCAAAGAGCATTTGCGTCCTCTGATGCGATGAAACATGGGCACAACTAAGAGTGCAAGAGGAGAGGAACAAACCATGTGACGGGGGATAGTAGACATAAAGTCAAAAGTGAGATGCGTAGAACAAGAGTCAGCAAGTGCCTTGTGCAAGGTCTATTTATTCACTGTGGAGGAAGTCCAAATGGGATTGAACATCAAGTCAATTGAATAACAGACACGCAGTTGCAGTATACACAGTATGAAGGCGATAGATATTAAGGTATGGCAAGTAAAACTGTATATTTTTATAAACCTAATGAGAGGAGATGCCACCCTTTATCACCAACACTCACCCTTCAACTTGAGGCAAGGACGAACTTTCCTTAAGCACTTCAAAATGGAGTAACATTTACTTCAAGCAATGTTGCTGACAAGTGGGAAGAAAGTAAGATCAGTATTTATGATACCACCAACATTTTAGGTCTGGGTAGGCCAAAAGCCAGTGACTACCAAACAGGCCCGGATCTAAGGTTGATTCCCTAGAGCCAACACCTCTATTTTATCTGCATTGAATCTCAAAAGCTTATTGGCCATCCAACTTGCAGCTGAAGCAAGACATTCCTGAAGTTTGAGGGTACATTCAGACTCAATTGTGGGCTGTTGTATTGGGAATTGGCTATCAACAGCGCCGTTTAAGAAATTAAAGCCAAACTAATGAATACAAGCAACAAAAGAGCTGAAATAACTGAACTGAGGCAAAAGAACTCCACAAAGTTCTCAGTAATTCTTAATAAGTCAATGACCAGTTTCTTTAAGTACTTTAATTCACACACAACTAAATACTAAACATAAAACTACAAATGTACACAACGAACACAAGATGTCTCTAGCACCACCTACACTAGAGATCTGTGCCAGAATGTTCACAGTGGGAAGTTCTTCATATTGCACTTGTTACCGAGTTTTCAATGTAATGCCAGTTCCTCTTAGATTTGTCAGAGAGCTCACAATGTAAAACTTCTACCCTAGTGCATTTGTCAAGGACTTCATAATGTAAAGACTGTCTCTCAGACTATTAGTATTGTGGGCTAGATGCTCACAACACACACAAATAACATGTAGAAATCATTGTCAACCTGTGCCTTTTCTTAAAAAGGGAAAAGTCTTTTATTAATGCACACATCTGACTACAATGCCCAAAACTACAAACATTACAATAATTCAGGTGGAGATATAAACAGTAACCCCTCCTAGAGGAACTTCATAATATAACCAGGGTGCAAACTATTTATCTGAAAGAAATATTTCAAGGTGCAACTAAGTCTGTAAATCGAGTCTGTGGAAATTCTGAGGTGTAGTGTGACAGTTTTCACTCCAATGGAATTGCTGTCAAGTTGTTCATGATTGCCATTGTCACCATGTTTAATACTCAATAAACCAAGCCTATTGGCTTTAACATGAACATAAATAAACATGAACTAATAGTCTTTGCCTAGAGAGACCCATCACACATTTTAGAAACCTTAATTCTCCCTCTGGAGATGCCCATCTACTGTCTAAACCAGCAAGGTTTCCATAACCTGAGCGACAACACTGCTGTTTGAGCTAGTAAAACCTGTCCAGGTGCGATTGACAGATTTGACTCCCAATTCCTTTCTTCCAGCTTGACCTTTCCAAAGAGGACGTTCATCATCATATAAGATTGAGAATCTACTTTGAAAGAGCAACATGGAA
Organism: Triturus cristatus; assembly: GCF_964204655.1. NCBI lineage: Eukaryota > Metazoa > Chordata > Amphibia > Caudata > Salamandridae > Triturus > Triturus cristatus. Next base: position 132,280,144 of record NC_140590.1, on the reverse strand, counting down.
AAATGAAAGATGGTGAAATTAAGAAAGATGAACCTGACACTTTTGGGAATAGCCCGGCGTGCTTAGCATACCATGATTGTATTGGACAGTGCCATGCATGGGCTTCCAGAACCTATGATGTTTTAGCAAAACTATATGAAAGTTGTACTGCAAAATGCTCCTCACCTTCCAGTACAAAGACTATGCTTTAAGGCTTTTCCCACTTTGTATGGGGGCTGTACATGCAGCATACATGCAACGTTTAAAAAACGAGGAGAAATCAAAACATATCCTCATCGTTATGCCTGCCTCGAGAAGTTGGAGATGTTGGTGAAAATACCTCTTTACCAATGTTTATAGATGGGCATTTGGTTCAAAACTCATGGACGGTTGCATTGGAACGCCCATGCACAACCCATGGTACGCCCACTTGATGCAAAATACCACAAAGCGTTGCATGGCGAAACTTTACATTAGCATGGCATACTATACAACGCAAGTCAGAATTTGCGTTGGATAATAAATCCCACCCTAATACTTTACGCTCTGTATGCATCACACAGTTTTAGTAACCCTGTGCCTGAGTGTCAGTAAGTATGCGCAGGTATGAGTGAAACATCAGTCCCCCCTTGCTCACCTATGGCTAATGCGACACTCCACATGCCCAGCAACTGGCAATACCAGTATCCAGACGCCCAGCAGTAGGGTCAGCAAGTCACCATATATCCAGTGACAGGTATCGACATGTTAGCAACAACTAAACCCGGCCTCCTCACATAAACAATACTATATATATATTTTATTTTGATTAATTAAATCATTACAATGTGTATAAAAACATTAATCAGACATTTTGTGCTGCGCTGTTTCCATCGCGATCAATGAAAGTATAACAGTTATATATTAATATTTAGATAAAAGTTCCCTTCGGGAACAAGGTAGCAGTCATGTGTGAACTAATACAAAGTGGCTTTATATCATTATGACATTTAAATAAAAGTTTCCTTCTAAAAACGAGGTAGCCACCAAATAAGAATGAGTGCAAAGTAACGGTAAAGTGCGGACATGTTCGTAGGCCAGTGCAAAATGAAAAACTGTTAAGTTGCTGAGGACTGCGTTGTCCAACAGTTCGTCCATGAATTGGGTGAGTGAGTGAGTGGTTGAATAGAATCGAATTAGATCGAATGAGCTTGTTCCGTGTTGTACTGCCGCAATTTGAGTGTGGGGTTCAGAGTTACAGCGATCAACGACGGGATGTGATGTTTCCTCTTTTCCTCAGCCTCACAGCTTGGCGTTCCGTTTTACTTAACCCCTTGAGTGCCCCGCCCTTTCCACGCCCTGTGCCGGGCGTTTCATTAGCAGGCGGGGTTCATGACGAGATAGTCTCGTCATGGGCACAGCGCAACCGCGCTCTATGACGAGACTATCTCGTCATGGGCACTGAAGGGGTTAAGCAGGGTTCCACTGTTATTAAAGAAGCACAGTCTCAGTATAAAACATGTGTTCTGTGTTGCACGTGGAGTAAAGAGGTGTGCTACTGACTTTGTGAGGTGATTCGATGTAAAACTGAGATAGGAGTCAAAGAGTCACTGAATCAGGACTAGGATGAGTCTACTTCAATAATGTACCATTGCTTTGTCCACCAGTGACTGTCTCCTCATTTTGGTACAGAACCTGAATTTGTTGAGTCACCAGTGGCTGCTTGAACTTACAATATGCAAGATGAACAAAGATCGTGAAAATGATATTTAGGGTTGTGTTTTCCTGGTTCAGTCCCGCAATGATGGCCTGCCTGCAGGACCAGACTCCCACTTTGTTCCACTCAGGCCTCAGTTTTGATCTATGCAGGTTCATCAGTGCTGGGCAGATGCATACGACGTGCCCCAAAGATTTGACTGATTCCCAGCAACCCCTACACAGAACCTTATCTGATGGGTGGCCCCCTAGGGTGTAGATGTTTCAAAAGGTGCCACTCGCCCAGTCTAAGCGCCAAAAATCTCTGTTTTACTTGCACGGAATATGTGCAAGCAAGGTATGGCAATGGAGAGGCCAGCTGGTAAGAGTTGATTACTGCCCATGCATGCTTGCGTTTGGCAAGGATTGCCCGGTCAGACTAATACGAGCACAGTTGGATACGTTTCTTGATCCTTGGTTAGAACGCTTTTTTATTTGGATTAAGGTTCCCCAGTTCACTTGCTGATAGTTCCTGGGTACATTTGTTAAAGAACCAAGAGTGACCCACCAGGGTTGTTGGAGTTGATGTCTGACCATAGCAGGGACTCGGGGGAGCCAACTTTGGCCTGCCTGAACTTGTGACACAGGTTAAGGAAAGCACCTGAACTTTGCATTTCCTAATTAAGGAGGCCTAGCTCTAATCAAATCTGTGCTGCAGATGAGGTTTTTTGGCAACTGAAGCACCTTTTTGTAGATCTTAGTCACGTGTTTAGTGCGGTGCTGAGCTTGCCCAGGGAGATTTCGAAGCCGTATGACAAGGTGGGACCTATTTTAGCTCGCAAAACGTCCAGCATTGGAACTAGGCTTGGACCTGTCAAGCATTTTGCAAAGTTTAAAGAGAACGACTTGAAGAGCCATAGCTTTTATAGCAATTTTGCGGTGATGCTTGACAAGGGTGCCCCTAGAGTCTGTATTTATTCTGAGATATTTATATGTTTTTCCCACCAAATTCTGGAAGTTGTTGTATGTCCTAAAGCCACCTCTGTAACATTTCCTGCCAAATATGACCACTTCGGTTTTCTTTAGATTTACCTCCAAGTTATTTGTGGCGGTGTATACTTGTAATTTATTTAGCAGTCGTTGCAGCCCAACTCTTTTGAGACTGAGGAGAGCAAGGTCATTGGCATGTAGGAGATTGCTGAACTGAGCACCATCGATCCTAGGCGAATGGATATTTATTGAGCCTAGCTCTGCTGAGATGTCGGCTAAGAACAGGTTGAAATTGTATTGTATTGTATTGTATAAAATATTTGTATAGCGCGGCTATCACCCCACGGGTATCCTGGCGCTTAGAGACCTGATGATATAAGGCAAAACAGAACGATTAGGCCGCTAAACAGGAATCTTACTAGCTTTTTCTGGCAAATAGCCAAGTCTTAAGGTTCCTCCTAAACATCAGTAACGAGTCAGCTCGTCTGAGGCTTAGGGGAATTTCATTCCAAAGGCGGGCTGCTGCCGAACCAAAAGCTCTGGCCCCCAGCTTTGTCGAATTCACTCTGGCAACAGACGCCAGGCCTTGGCTGGTGGACCGGAGTAGTCTTTTGGGCGCATACCAAGTAAGCCGTTCTTGTAAGGAAAGCGGGCCTGAGTCGTGTAACGCTCTAAAGACAAAGCATAGAGATTTGAAACTGACTCTATCCTTGATAGGAAGCCAGTGTAGGTCCCTCAGTGCCGACGTCGCGGAAGAGTTGCGCTGTCTTTTGAGGGCCAATTTGGCTGCCATAGACTGGACTCTTTGCAACCCCTGCAAAATGTATTTGGGTGCACCCAAATACAGGGAGTTGCAGTAGTCCAGTCTACTCATGATGATGCTGCGGACCACCAGTGGTCTCACTTCGCTAGATAATAGAGGAAGGATCTGGCGGAGGGCTCTCAATAATGCAAAACATATGCCAATTGTTTTATTGGCCTGGGTTTTCATTTGGAGGGCTTCGTCAAACATGTCTCCCAGGTTGCGAATCGTCCTGGCTGCCACTATGGGAGCATCCTCTGGTCCGAACCTAAATTCACCCATTAGTTGCCTGGACAGTTTCGCTGCACCACAGTACAGCAGCTCTGTTTTCCCCGCATTAAGCTGAAGGGAATTAGCTCCTAGCCAGTCTGAGATCTGCCCCATACACGCCTGAAAGGAACTCATGGATACCGCATGCTTTCCTTTGGTGGAGAATAACAATTGAATGTCATCGGCGTAGTTGACAACGTCAATCCCGAAAGATTTTATGATGGGGATCAAGGGGCTAAGATAGACATTAAAAAGGATCGGGCTGATTGCTGAGCCCTGGGGTACTCCAGAGCATACTGGAGACCAGGAGGAGAGATATGGCACCATACTGACCGCCTGCTGTCGGCCTGACAGATAAGATTGAAACCATTTCAGGGCACATCCCCTCACTCTAATGCTCTCTAGTCTTGCCACCAATACCGCATGATTAACCATGTCAAATGCGGCCGACATGTCCAGTAGGACCAACACTGAAGAGGTCCCACTGTCGGCTCGCATTCTCAACTTGTCCATTACTGTAATCAAAGCGGTCTACGTCCCGTGCCCTGGACGGAACCCAAACTGGTCCCTGTCCAGGAGAAGATTCTCCTCTAAATAGCATGACAGGGACCTGTTGACCAGCTTTTCCAAGATTTTAATAGGAAAAGGCAACAGGGATATGGGGCGGAAACTAACTGGCAGCGAAGGGTCCAGAGATGGCTTCTTCAACAGGGGAGTCACCATCGCTTGTTTCCAGGCATCTGGTACCGCTCCTTCTTTCAAGGATTGGCAACATATGAGCCGTAAGGCCGGAAAAAGGATGGGGCCGTACTCCTTCCAGATTTTATGAGGAAGGGGGTCAAGAGGTGATCCAGATGATACCTCCTGTGCTAAACTATTGAAGAGATCGTCTGTGAGGGGTTGGAAATGTTCCAGTGAGGTGATAGATCTGTCATCCTTAATAATTGGTGTTGATCCCTTAGATACAGGGGAGCTAACACACATCCCTGTTTGACTCCCCTCAACATCTGTATTTTTCGAGCTAGATGAGAGCCAGTGCCAAACTTAACTTGGATCTAGGTGTTAGTGTGCAACTGGAAGATTGGCTCCAGAAGTTTGATTGGTATTCCCCATTTCGTTAACTTAGCCCAAATGGCCTCCCTTGGCACCCAGTCGAAAGCTGCTTTGAAATCCACAAAGCTGCAAAAAAGCGCCGTAGAGGAGACATTCACTTTAAGGCTAGAAGATTGGACAATGTACCTGAATTAGCCACAAAGCCTGTTTGATTTTTTGGGATCATTCCTTTTGAGTCGGCCCAACATCGCAGATCTTCGAGTATGAGACTGGCAAAATCCTTCGCCTCATTGTCCAATAAGGCTATCAGCCTGTAGTTGCTTGGAGATGAACGAGAGCCAGACTTGTGAATTGGGTGAATTATCGCCTCGCGCCATTTGTCTGGTATAGTTGAGCTCCGTAAGGTGTAATCGAAGAGGTTCACTAACTGTCTGGACCAAAAAGGAAGGTTCGATTTAAACAGGGCCTGTGGCAGGCTGTTTGGTCCGGGGGCTCTGTCGGATCTTGCTTTGGTTAGTGTTTGGACCAGCCTTGTTGGAGTGATGGAGATTTCCTCACTTGGATGTTGCTGCGTGTCTTGCAAATGGACCAAACACTCCCTGTGAATGGCTTTAGATTGTGTAACATTGTTAATCGGTGTAGATTCAATTCTCTCATCCGCTTATAAGTGTCCTGTCAGGAATGTTACCCATTCTTGCTGTGAGATGTTTGTACTCCCCTGACTGGTATTTCCATTAGTTTACCTGTTTACTATCTCCCAAGCTTTTCTTCGGTTCCGGCTCTTACCTGCACAATAAAGAGTACACCAAAGGTGGTGTTTGTCGTTTTTGTATGCCCGTCTGGAATTATTTTATGCAATTTTGTAGTCGGTCAATAGCTCTTTGAATTCGGGATACCTCCTAGCTGCCATGAGGGTGGCATTTCCAGTTTTCTTTAGCGCCATTGTTTGAGTCGAGATAGGGTTCTGTTTGTTACTTGGGTTGACACGATGTAGTTGGAATTGATCTAAAAGTTGACAGCAAAAATGTATCCAGTCGGTTATTGGAGAGGCTGTCCACGGATTGCGACATATGATAAGTTGCTCGCACTCTTTCATGATCTTTGCACTGATGTCATCATTCCATCTTAAATGATTTCGCTTTTCAGAGTGGACTCCTATATATGTAATTTTAGCTGGGTCGTGATAAAGTAAATTCGGAGTGACGGTAACAACTTGTGTGCAGTGATCACCCTTGTAACGCACTATTATGCTGTAGTTTTCCATGTATGAAAACAGGTCTGAGTTGCAGATAGTGTAGTCTAGGTAAGAGCGCTTTCGGACGTTTGTCCATGAACAGTTTGAGGGATGTCCTGTGGAAATCTGCTGTTCATTACAATGAAACCGGCACTGTAAAGTTGTAGGCCCCAGTGTTCCCCTAGGCTGCAACCCATTTGGAGTTTAGGTTTAACCTGTGTCTTCAATTTGGTGGGGGAATAAAAGGAGACTTTCTCAGTCCTCCGGGGTCTCTTGAAAGAGGTTGGTGATGAAGTCTCCCATATGAAGACAATCTGCGTGTGGAAAATCCCTGAGCAGGTCCCACAGAACTGTGAATGGTCGGTTTAACTGAGACCTTTTTGCTCGAACGCTCAGATTATTGTAGGCATTGAGAAACAACAGAGGGCGCTGCTGTCTCCATGGATTAATTTTGACTCCAAGCAACCAATTCTCCTCATAGTGTAGTGGTTCAATAGTACCTTGTAGGCTACATGAAGTATATATAGACAGTTCCCCCCTCCCCCCCCCCTTGGCTGGACGAATTTCCGATCCCTTACAGCTGATTTCCAGTGTTCAATGTATCCAGTTAAGGGATAGTTTTGAGTAGTCCATGTTTCCTGGAAGTCAAGAAAGTTGTGTCTGGAGAAAAAAAATTGTGTTGAAGGCTGAGGGGGGCTGCAGCTGCAGGTTAGTTGGAATTGTAAGTTGTAATTGAGGCTCTCTGTATTTGACAGCTTCCTTTTGCTTTTGTTGTTTGGGTTGCTGTTCGTCAGGTCAGGCTGAGCTTTTGTTGGACAAGACTTCGGCAGCCATCACCAGTCTGGCTCATTATTTGTAGTGAGAGTCGTGGTCCGTGATCTATCTTTTGTGGCTGTGTCCTTGGGCATTTTTTAAGATTGAGTGCCGCTTGTTTCTATCACCATTGAGTGTCCTGCAATTGCTTGGCTGTGTGATTGATACATTTGCCAACGTGACTGGGTAACCTGGTTTGAGATATGGTTGAATTTTTATTCCCCATGACTGGAATATTTCTATGCTGGCTCAGAGGGCTTGAGCCCAGGGCGAAGATTTAAACATCACTAATGTAACTTCTGAGAGTTGTATGCTTCTTGGAGGAAGACATTTGATGTACTCAATATCTCTGGATGCCAATGCATCAAACCCCGGGGTTGCTTTTAGGAATTTAATGATGTTACACCTATTGAGAACATAATGCTGGCCTTTCAACTTATACTCAGGTATAAGTAGTATCTTGGTGTTTTTGGAATCACAGGTAGCTTCCTGTTGCCTATTACCTGGCCAAGCTGGGTCAAATTGTTCTGCTGATGGTCCTGATGTTGTTCAGAATTTGTGCAGACAATTTTCTTGGCGATCAGATTGTTCGATTGAGCGTTTTCCTGATGACCATAGTGTGTTTTTAATTGTTACTTTTAAATGGTTGTCTCCAATATTGGAAACAGTGCTCTGAGATCAGTGGTGTGTAGAATGTAGTACGGGGGTAGTTATTTTGGTTATCAATTTTGTTTCAACTAGCTGTTGACAATTTGTTTTTTCCATTCCTTTCGAGGTCCCTTTCGGTTCTTCAATGATAACCTTGTCATGGAGATTTGGTTGCTGTCTCCTCAGACTAAGGCAGCGGGATTGATGGGCCTGGTAATGTGTGCTTGTGGGCTGATGGTCACTTGGTGTTAAATTCACAGAAATAACTTGCTGTTCATGATTGGAAAAGATCTCTTCATGCAGCCAGTTTTTTGCGGTAGGGGTGGTTGTAGTCTGCATGTGCCGGTTCCCGACCTTCACCTTGTTGATGTTCGAAGCCAGTTTGGCAGGTTTTTATGTTTCATGGGACCTTGTTTTCTGTATTCACTGTTGCCCCTCTCTCTCTGGACTGGAGCTTGGAACTTGCTCGATGTTTAATGTTGGTGAACAATGAATACAACTTAAGAGTTTCAGCTGTAGTTTCTGTTGTTAGTTTCTTTACTTGCGCTGTTGTTTCTTTTCTCTCTTACTGAGCGGGCAGGGTTATTGTGTGTTGATTTTAGAGTGTTGTGAGTCCGGCTGGGGCGACGTGGGAACCAGCTTTGAGTCAGCTGGGTGGGTTGAGTCGCTCCCATCTTGGGGGCTCTGCAACAATATTGCGGGACTCTTGTCCGTAAGTGTTGAAGTTTGACCTTTTTGGGTAAAATTTGATGCTGCATGGACAGTTACCACGCAGCTCCCTGTCAGTTAGTGGCCTGCAGGCACCTGTGCTTTTTAGGTCGAGCCTAGAGCTGCGCATGCGCTGCTTGCTCGACTTTTAGTAAAGGGGTAAAAAAAAGTGCTACCAGAGGCTTTTGCTGGCCTCAAGCTTGCGTGCACGTGCGCGTGCAGCCACCATGTGGGTAATTAACTTTCGCGCATGTCTTGGCCCCCACTGTTCTCCTCACCTCTTTTGGCTTCACTCTGCCATCTGGCTTTCCTCACGGCACCCCTCTGCCCCACTCCCACCACCGAGCGCGTCTCGCGGCCGCTTACCCACCGCCAATGCCAACTGTGTGTGATGCCCAAAGCACTTCTGGGAGGCCACAAACCCCAGCATCCTATATCCCGGCTCCTTAACCTCCCCCTGTCCTCCGTCGCAAGAAGCGCCTTGTAAACCTAGTGCCATTCATCCCGCGCCATCGTGCTCCGTAGCAGTGCGTGTGTTTAATGTCTCTCTGCCTCGTGTTTTGTGCATCTGTTTAAGTGTGTGCAATTATGCACGTGTTGACAGGTCTTACTTATGCATAGTCGCACTGCAGATTTTCACACAGTCAGTTGCAAAATGACGGTCGCTACAGAAATGATAACGGGCTCAGGATAATCCTTGTGAAAATGAGCCCCCCCGGCCACCGCGCCCTCGGGGAGGCAGCGGGGTGGTGACTCATCTCTCCTGCGCTAAACGTGCAGATATTTTACACTATGTCACATATATATTTTTTGTGAAGGACATCCCACCCCAGGTCTTTAATCCCTGGGTTTCACCTCACAGCTGAAATGCGGACACAATCGGTGGGCGCTAAAATGTGCTCAGACTAGAGCCCTTTGATCGAATGGTTGGGAGGGAGGCTCCATCGGTACACGCCTCCTCATAGCTCCAGGACAGACATTGAGGTGAACCATGCTTATTGTTCTCCTTCTCTGCAGACTTCATTCGCTTACCCCCCTCCACCCCCACACAGACAGGGAAAAGCCTTTTAAAGGTTATTTTTAAAATTATTTAAATAAAATGTAGATAACGAGCTTCCCTGAAAGTCCAGAAATGAAATGATCGGTTTAAAACCAATGTAATCTTTATCATCACGCCACCTCTTGGCGCGGGTTACTATTTAAACACTGGACACTTCGCATATTAACAAGTTATCCCTGCACGCAGAAGTGTACGTGCATTGACAACACACGTTCCTCCCACACACGCACTCTTTCAATGAACACACTTGCATCATGCATGTGAAATCCAGAGTCACAGTAAAGCTCCTGTGTCGCACAACTCAGAAAGCGAGCTTTTTATATCCACCACGCTGTCTCCTTCCGAGGAGATCGGTTCCAGGGAGAAAACATCTTTGGCAATGTCCAGCACATTTGAGATTTCATTTGCTGGAAGGTCAGTAATTGTGCACAACCTGTGCAGTCCCTAGGGCGATGGACTGAGGTTGTAGGCGCTCACGGCGCTGTGTGCAAGAGGCACGCTCAGAGCTGGCTGGTGCAGAGGGCGCTACATGAGAATGACTTGACTCACCGGGAGCACAGGTCTGGCCTACAAGCAGGGCTTTAAGTAGGATGGGAAAAATGGGGTGGGCTCTCAAAGGGGCGTGGTTGATGTAATTTAGGGCGTGGCTTAAAATCACGCCAGCTAAAATCTGTGTTTAGTCTAGTGTGTTGCCCGACTGGTATTTTGCTGCTTCTGCCATTGCATCCAGATATATGATACAACAAGTAACATTACACCTACAACAAGCAATAATTGTGTCAATCAACAGCTCGTCCACTGATACTGCGTCCCGTTTCAAAGACTGCATGGGCCACATAGGAAAATGGATGCAGGATAACTGTTTAAAGCCCAACGCATCAAAAACGGAAGTCATGCTCTTTGGCCACCCGTCCCTGATATGGTCAGACAGCTGGTGGCAGAATCATATGGGTCCCCTTCAAACACCTGCAAACAAAGTAAACAAGCATTGGTATAGCCAATAGGTCTCACTTTTGGGACCTTGTAAGTATTTAGTTATGCAACACAATATCCTCGGTGCAACAACATCAACTGTTGCATGGCTAAACACTTATAAGGTCCCAAATGCAAGACCTATTGGCTATGCCAATGCTTGTTTTGTTTGTTGTAACTAAGTCTGATCCGGTCCAATTGGGTTGCTTCTGTTCCTGGCTCTTACCATCCATACCTAGACCTCCTGTCAGGTGATTTACTTCGTCTAGGACACAGTTTAGGAACATCAGAAGAGTTGATAAACTGTCAATGATGGGTGAGCAGTAGCACAGCGACATGACCAGATTTGAGGCTGATTGGGCCCTAATTATTAGGTTGTTTAGTTTCTCAAGCTTACTGTTGACGCGTGCCGTAAACAGGGCTAGGATGTTCAGAAGGTCCACTTGTATGTCTAGTTTACCTAAATAGTAATTTAAAGCCTTGACTGTTTTTTAGAGTGTTTGCAGCAGTTGTGGCCATGCTGCTGACATTGAAGAGGAAATGGGGTCCTTTGTGCTAGGTTTGTGTTTCTGGTTAGAGGGTTGGGCTGTGTCATAAAGGAAAAAAGGTAACTTCAAAAGTGATTGATGTTTTAAGTCGGTGCCCACTTGCTTTAAAGAGGCAGAAGCTGTGCCCAGGTTGCGAGGGATTAGAGGCAAAAGTGAATTTGATTGTCCCCTTCGGTGATCTGGCCCATTGAGCGGCAGGAAGGCTAGATGTGTCGGTGCTGGTTGAGAATAGTTTTAATTTAACTGGGGAGCTTGGAACGCAGGTATTGTTGGGACTCCGTGTTAGACTGATCTGTTTGTCGCAATGGATCGTTGGCCCGATGGCTTTGCTCCAAAATTGTTTATTTGACGATTGTGGTCGAAGATTGTCCTGAGAAAGGGGTGGTGTGGGTTGAGGCTCTAAATATGTCCCCATCGGTTGGTCTGATGGGAATTTTCGGTTTTCCACAACTGGGCTACCAGTAGGGGCAACCTACAGTGGCCTGATTCTATTGTTTGGGACATATGGACGATAGCCGTGGTTGTTACCTGCTGTGATCTTCCCTTAGGTGCCTCTAGCCCAGGAAAGGGGGAAGTGCACCTTACCCCACCTGGTATTCTTTTGAAGTAATCTAGCAGTGTATAGAGCCATGCTCCCGGTTTCTAGCACAGTTGGGAGCAGGTGCAGATGAGGTTGGTATGTGTGGGAGAATCCTGTCCGTAGGTTGTTTAGGAGAGTTTGCTCCATTATCATCCTGCGGCAGTCACCTTGGGGTTTTTTAGCTTAGGGGTTAGGAGTGCCTTCCTTGTTTTTCCAGATTTCATTGCTTTGTTTTGTTGAATTAACCTTAATGGCACCGCACCACCTCCACTTATTATGTGACCTGCCCAGGGGACTGAAGGGGTTCTAAAAGGGATTCAAGGAGCTTCGTAGCCTCTGCCAAAGCATAGTGCCCCAGCTCCTCCTCTACTCCGCTCACTCAGTCGCCTAAGCAAGCACCATCTCTTACTCCGCCGCGAGATGTGGGGAGAGTGACAAGTCCAGGAAGACCAGGGGCGCCCAGTTCACCCAGGCTCTACGATAGAGCTGCAGGCCCAGGGGCAGGATCCGAAGCAGTGAGCTTCCCGGGGGAGGGGGAAGGGTGGGAAATTCAGGCCTGGCAGCAAGCGGGGCACACCGGAGAGCACCCACAGGCTGCACATAGCGCTAGCCAGGCCACCTCTGCGGGTCTCCTGGGTGGCATGCGCTTAGCGGCAGCTAGCTGGAGCTGCCACGCTTGCACTCCGCCCCTCCTCCTCTCCCTGGGGCATATTATCAAGACTGGTGATACAATTATCGCCCCTTTAGCGGCAGAAAACTGCCACTAAAACGGCGATAATGGGCTTGATAATATGCTCTATGGAATTCCAACTGAAGCGCAGGTTAGATGTCCTTCACATCTAACATGGGCTTCAATAGAGCATATTATCAAGCCCATTATCGCCGTTTTAGCGGCAGTTTTCTGCCGCTAAAGCGGCGATAATTTTATCACCTGGCTTGATGATATGCCCCCCTGTCTTCAGCAGCTGGCGACCAGCCTCTGCAAAGTAGATGCCGCAAGGTAGATGCCAGGCCCCGATACTGGGTGCCCGCAAATGATGCCGGCGGTGCAGTTCCCACGGCCTGCGGTCCGCCGGCAGTTCACAGCAGTGTTGGCAGTATCGAGCCTGCACATATCTCTGCGCCTCGGCTCTCTGCCTCTTGCACAGCGCTCACCGCTCAGCACGCGTGCGTCACTTCGGGCGTTTGGTATTCGGAGATCCCTGCAACACAGACACCCTTGCACCTTTGCAGTTTTATATAGCACACTCTCAACCCGAAGGAATCAGAACACTTTATGTGACCACTAGTTACATTACAGATGGGCACATTCATTTTTAGGCACGGGGAGATTACGGGATTTTGCCCTGAGTCACAGGATGCTTGAGCCTCCTGCCAGACTCGAACTTGGTTCCCCAGTTTCAAAGTCAGCCGCTATAGCCATTAAGCTGCGCCATGTCTTTGTAACTATACCCCATGGGTTTTTTCGCCAGAAATATAAAAGGCTGCCTCAGTTTTATGATCTGAAATCAATATTATATGCACGTGTTTATTTAGGTATTCTGACAGTAATGCATGTATTAGGCATGCCCTAACACCAGTATTCAAGATTGATTCAAGCAGTTCCAACCATCATCTCTCGTAAAAATATATTTACATCTACCGCCTTCAAAAATATTAAACCAAGCATTAGACAAGTACATCGTTCAAGGTGTAATGAGTGACAGACCGCTACACATGTTACTCTTGGGAATTGTAAGCTGAACAATTTCAAATGAAGCATGTTTTACTCAACTCATTTGCATACGAGCACCCAGAATACTCTGCGCAGAGCACTTTGCTTTTGTACAGTAGCAACTATAAAGGCATGCTTGTAATTCTCTCAGTGGGTGTCTAGGGAAGGTAGGGGTTGTTTTTTCGTGAGACTTACTGAAAGTTAAGATCAGCTATTGGGCTCGGAAAGATTCACAATAACTTTAGTGCGTAATTGTGGGGAACATTGCAGGTTTGTGCTATTGAACATAAGCCTGTCTTTATGTGTTGAAAAGGGTCTCCATCTCTTAAGCGGCTTATCTGCTGCTTGCTGCTGTTCTTCAGTGTGGATGTTTCAGCAGGTGGTTCTTCTGCTACAGGAAAGGTCTCACTGCGGGGAGCACCAGAAAACGGTGTCTTATGGCCGTGGGTGGCCTACAGGCTGTATAATGAGTGTCACTGCTCCACTTCCTCACCTGTTAACATATTTATGTTATGTCTTCTCGCTTGCCCTCCTAGGCTATTTTCTATATTTGGACAAGACACGAATGGACAAACATAGGAAAAGCAGGTTTTAAAAAGGGACAGAGAAAATTCCTCTACTTTAACATTTTAACATTTTCTACTTTCACAATTCACCATTTTGTTCTGAAGCATCCCCTATGGAGAATTCTTGAGCATGCGAAAGATCTGCAGCTCAGAAAGGGATTTAACATTATGCCAGGAAGATGCTACCAGCAGATTCCTTGAGTGGGGGTATGATGCGAAAACTGTGCACAGTGCTAGGGTCAAAGCTCATATCCAATCTAGGGAAGCTATGCTTGCTCCGGCCTCAACAACATTAGATGAATCACTACTTTTAGCCGGCCGGAGAGACATATCAGATCCATTATTAATAAACAGTGGCCCATTGTTTATACAGATATAACGTTAAATCAAGTTCTCCCAAAAAAACCTACCCCCGCCTTCAGGCGAGCGCCGTCAATGAGGGACACATTGGTCAAAGATACTCCTGAAGGAGTGAACAAAACAAACTGGTTGCCCTCAAAAGAAGGCTTTTACAAATGCAGCACATGCAGAGCATGCAAGCTTGGAATTAACACCATCAAATACAAGTTGGCTTTCAGTGAGGTATTCATGTACATTAAGGGGCATCACACCTGCAGAACAGACCATGTGGGAAGCACAAAATTACCAGTGTACACCAGAATACTACAACACCTCAGGGCTATAGTTCATTCAGACCCAACCTATCCTTTGGCAAGCCATTTTAAATTGGTACATGACAACAAGCTTGATGACTTGAGATATTATGTCATGGGGTGGGACCGATTTTAAGAAGGGGACGTAATAGGGAGAGACTGTTGAGGCAACTCGAATCATAGTTTATCCTTACACTAGATTCGAAAATACCCAATGGGCTTAACACCAGTGAAGACCTGCACAATTTTTTAGAAGCACGCACTGTTTTATAAACTCTCCATGAAATTCTATGAGTTTAGTATATTTGGTCAACTGATGTGTCTGCAGCACAATAACATCAATATATAATGTTGGAACGTTTTAAGTATAATGTTTAGATCTAGCCTTATGTAACAAAAATAATTTGTAACAGGAGAGTAATGAAGAAAAGCATACAGATAAGATATTCTGATAATGAAACTAGAATTTGGGAAACCCACAAAGTGAGGTCTTTTATATGAGAGTAAAAGTCACTTTGGCAGTACATGGTTTAAGCGTTCTGCAGGAATATATTTGGCAAAACAATAAGAGATGTTGATTGTATTACATAACTTGCTTCTGCAGCCAAACATTTGTTTTTAACTAAACTCTATTAGCACTTTAATTAAGTAGCACTTTAAGCACTATGCACTTTATGGTGGTTTAAATATAAAAAAACATATATTCAGGCCATCATCTGTTACATTAATCATCAAGTGGCATTACTGTTTTGCACAATATTTAAATCGCATGCACAACATTTTAAGCTACACTATGATACTTAATAGCCTATGATAATATTTATATATATTCATATATATCCTCGAAATCCAACTAATTCGGAAGAATCGTGCTGCTGGACCTTCCGAAAGCAGGAAACGGACACCAACTTGTGCTTAATTACTTTTATTACCCGCAGTAGATGCCGCCATGACGCGTTTCGGGCCCGTAAGCCCTTGATCACATGACATGCCTGTGGCTTTTTTTCTTTTTTTATACAGTGTTAGTGAACCATAGAGCATGAAGACAGACTATGCGATGATGTTGCCACCAAAATCATGACATAAGCATAATGCTTGCAAAACATGCGAACAAAAGGGCCAGTTATATGTTTAAATTCCAACACAATACTGCATGTCCGACATACTTGTTGAGTATAACATGATCCATTATTTGATGCTCAATACGTGCACATAATCAAACGTGACTTTACAAAGAATGCCTAATATGCATCTTGAATGTACCCAACTACCGACTTAAATGCCGTAGGACAGCCTGGGTCACTATTGTGTTACGTATATTAGTCAACTTAATGGTGATCAGTTCCTGTATCAATACAGTAAAAACACTTAAAAAGCAATGTGCCTATATGTCGGATAATTGGAATTTCCAATAGATAAGACCCTGTAGTCTAACATTTCCGCACGTACTAAAATTAGGAGAGAATACATCAAAACATTGTGTTAAAAAAGTTCCAAATATCCTTAATTAAAAAAACATTTAAAACAATATAAAAACACATTGTGAGATGTAACTTTGAACCCTTTCACAGATCCAGAGAGATTAAGTTATTTGGCTCAATGTTGGTGGTAAATTCATTGCTTAATTAGGTCCACAAGATAAAGTGCTCAGTATAAGTATAAAACCCCGAATAAAGTGCACATGTGCTTACAAGTGTTATGACAAACCATTAATATCAATAATGATGATTAGAGTAATGGTAAAATCTTACAAAAAGAGGGGAAGAAAAAGAATAAAAAGTCTTAAATGTTTAAAAGAGTTCATTTGTCTTGAAGGGAGTTCAGCTGGTGGAATTGAGGCAAGAAACGGAGGTCTATATATTAAAATATTATAAAAACATAAATACGTTGATATAATAAGATAATATAATAATCCAATATGATAAAATCATGAAATTATGGAATGCCTATACCCAGCTTCAGTGAATATGCTAGGAGCTGGATAAATGGATTAAAGCAGTGAGTTCAACTTTTATAATATATATGTTAGGACTCATGTTGCTAAAATCACAGCCAAGTATATAAATCTTCGGTCGTATTAAGACCGTTAGGAAACTTGCTGTCACATTCCAAAATGTATTTGGTTTCTAATTTTCTCAATTGTGCCTCTCTGTTGCCCCCTCTCCTAGGTACAGGTATTGCGTCCACAACGTAGTATTTAAGATCCTGTAATGAATTGTTGTGGACTTCTTTCATATGGCGAGCTACAGGGTATGTGGGATCTGCGTTAGTGACAGCTCTGGCACCTCAGGGCTATAGTTCATTCAGACCCAACCTATCCTTTGGCAAGCCATTTTAAATTGGTACATGACAACAAGCTTGATGACTTGAGATATTATGTCATGGGGTGGGACCGATTTTAAGAAGGGGACGTAATAGGGAGAGACTGTTGAGGCAACTCGAATCATAGTTTATCCTTACACTAGATTCGAAAATACCCAATGGGCTTAACACCAGTGAAGACCTGCACAATTTTTTAGAAGCACGCACTGTTTTATAAACTCTCCATGAAATTCTATGAGTTTAGTATATTTGGTCAACTGATGTGTCTGCAGCACAATAACATCAATATATAATGTTGGAACGTTTTAAGTATAATGTTTAGATCTAGCCTTATGTAACAAAAATAATTTGTAACAGGAGAGTAATGAAGAAAAGCATACAGATAAGATATTCTGATAATGAAACTAGAATTTGGGAAACCCACAAAGTGAGGTCTTTTATATGAGAGTAAAAGTCACTTTGGCAGTACATGGTTTAAGCGTTCTGCAGGAATATATTTGGCAAAACAATAAGAGATGTTGATTGTATTACATAACTTGCTTCTGCAGCCAAACATTTGTTTTTAACTAAACTCTATTAGCACTTTAATTAAGTAGCACTTTAAGCACTATGCACTTTATGGTGGTTTAAATATAAAAAAACATATATTCAGGCCATCATCTGTTACATTAATCATCAAGTGGCATTACTGTTTTGCACAATATTTAAATCGCATGCACAACATTTTAAGCTACACTATGATACTTAATAGCCTATGATAATATTTATATATATTCATATATATATTTATTTATATATTTGTTACACATAGGGGTATACATAAAATGTTTGTAAAAATGATATGATGTCAGAAATCATTATATGGAGAGGCAGCAAGCGCCATATGATATGGAGATATTTTAAACAGATGATGATATTACAAAATATAAATCATGAGTCTGTTTTCTAATTGCAAAATTCAGTAGAGATAATGTTTGGGTCTGTTTTTTTTTGTTTATTGGTAAGTGGGAGTGTTCACGAAGTGATCAGGTAACACATATAGAGGAGAATTAGCGCAGCATGTTTATGTGATCAAGGCCGCTTGAGTGCGGCCGAAATGCACCTGCATGAAGAAACAAAAATAAAGTAATCATTTATTTGCACCTCGATGGGTCCTTGCCAACTTTGCAACTGAAGTTTTTTTCGTGAGGATTGGTTTTGAGATATATATATATATAACGATATGACAGTACAGCGCTTACCTGATGGCCGGGATGGTGCCTTCTGGGAGTCGTGGTCGTTTGGGGGAGGCCGCGTCATGGTGTTTGAGAAACCATTCATCTCAGCTGGGCTTCCACCAATGGGAGCGAAATGGAACATTACTAAAACAGCGGGTGGCAGTTTACGGTGATTGGCATATGATTAAGGCATTTAATGCCGAAACGCGTCATGCCCCCTGTGCAGCAATAAAGTTGTGTTTTCTTGGTCCCCACTATGTCCCTCCGGTTCTTTTCCTGTTGGGGAGGAATCATCATTTGGATATTTTCGCGCCAGCCCTGGGCGCGATTGGGGGACCCGTCTCGTTTGTGGCCGGAGCTACAGGGGCGCTGCTGTTCGTGAGTTCAGCTGTTTCTTCTCCAAGGGATTGGATTGCTCTGGCCCCCGCATCCAGGAGCAGTGGATTATCACTGTGAATGCAGTCCGTGACTGCACGGAGAGGCCGGCTCATTGAAGCAGAGTCTCCGATGCCACAAGTACCTGGGCCATGCGGTGAGATGTCTGGGGGGCCAGGGAGAGGCACATTATGCTGCGAGGACACTGGGACAATTTTAACTGCACCAAATTGCACTTTACACCATTCACCAGCACTCACATGGGTTAAAACGAGATGACAGTACAGCGCTTACCTGATGGCCGGGATGGTGCCTTCTGGGAGTCGTGGTCGTTTGGAGGAGGCCGCGTCATGGTGCTTGAGAAACCATTCATCTCAGCTGGGCTTCCACCAATGGGAGCGAAATGGAACATTACTAAAGCAGCGGGTGGCAGTTTACGGTGATTATCATATGATTAAGGCATTTAATGCCGAAACGTGTCATGCCCCCTGTGCAGCAATAAAGTTGTGTTTTCCTGGTCTCCCGCTGTGAGGCTCTTTTCCTGTTGGGGAGGAATCTTCGTTTGTGTATATATATGTATCCTATTTGCACCACAGTTTTTGCATTGCAAAGCACGTTAGTTTCAATAAATATTGTAAGCTTTCATTGTCACTCTTTCCTTTTATTGTGGACACGTGTGAGTACGAGAATGAAATGTGATGACCTGTTACCAGGACTCCTGAGAAAGTGCAGAGTGTTGTGTTTCTGGGGTGCTGAATTACCTGTCTCTCTGCAAGATCAGGAAGGCAGGTAAAGCACTATGAGCTAGTGTGGATTTGGGCCAATAGGAACTGATGTGCTAGGGTGACTGTGGCCCTACATGCTGATGTCCCGTGATCCCAGCCATAGTTCTGTTCCTGAGCAGAGTCCAATAGAGCAGAACAGTCGGTGTTATGGATACATTTTGTAGCTTGACATTTTTTTATTAAAAAGAATCTGACTAAAGGACATAGTTTTGGTCTGTGACCAACCACATGCCTCACACAGCCCATAGGTGTGCGTGGAATAGGGTTGACTGCAGAGGAGGGATTGTTTGCCAGCCAGGCCCTGTGACCAACTACACGTCACGCATGACCTTAGGCCATACATGACTAGGGACTGGCTTCCTGCGAGGAATTGTGGCGAGCTGCGCGGTGTGGTGTTGGTGTTACCTATGGTAATAAAATATTATTTCACGTTAAAAAAAAGCCTTAGAAAGTCACTGAAAAGCCAATGGTTTAAGTGACATACTGGCACATGCATCAAGCTAGGATTTTGCGAGTCCTTAATTGCGAATATTAAGGATTCGCAATTAAGGACTCGCAAAATCCTATGCATGTAGGAATCGCTATAATAATAGCGATTCCTACACATTCCTTCTTTGCTACTCGCAAATTGCGAGTCGCAAATAAGGAATAGCTTCCCATTCATTCCTATGCGCATGCAATTTCAGGATGCAAGGGTGTCAAACGGACACCTTGTTGCACCCCTGGATTTGACCTGTGCACATATGTTGCGCACACACATGCCCTAAGGGCATGTGTGTGCGCAACATGAAACTTTGAAAAATGCACAAAGTGCTTTTTTCAAAGGTTTTGCAAATTACCATGAAGTATAACTTCATGGTAATTTGCTCCCCCTAATAGCGAAATCGCTAATTTTTTTACTTTAATGCATTGCATTTAAGGAATCTCAATTTGGGATTCCTTAAATGCGATCGCAATTTAAGTAATCACAATTTTGAGATTCCTTAAATTGCGATTTTTGAATTTGGGATGATGCATCCCAAATGCAAAAATACCGGTCTCAAAAGGGCAGATTCTGAGAATCTGCCCGTTTGCCACCGGTTTTTCTTTTGATGCATGTGCCTGATAGTTAGGTTTGGTAATAATAACTTTTTACATTCCATTAAAAAAACCTTAGGAACTCAAGCCATCGTCATGCACTGCTAATTACCCCACATATTACATCACTCATGACATGATCTACGACATCATTGATAGCATGACTGCAACATTTGAAAAGTCATCATTGATGTCAGGCGATATATATCACCAGTAGGTAGTTAAAGTTAGGACCTAGTTTCCTTAGGAAGAGCGGTTTTTGTTTTGTTATTGTTATTGTTAACTTCGGTTTATATAGCGCCAACTCACCTACAGGTCTCTAGGCGCTCAAGACCGACGACAAACAAAAGTAATGCAGAACGTATGAAAGGCAAAAAAGAGAGGCATTCAGTGCAGCTAATTAGGTGAGCCAAAAGCCTCCCTTTATAAATAGAAGCGTTTTTAACAGCTTCCTAAAACGCAGGAGATTTACTTCTCTCCGAAGTGGTTCTGGAAGTTTATTCCATATCTGTGGAACCAGAACCGAGAAGGATCTCCCACCTTTGGTTGCTAGCTTATATCGGGGGCAAACCAAAAGCTGAGAATCAGAGGACCTAAGAATTCGTTTAGGCTTATAAACCTTCAAGCGCTCTTTAATATAGGCCGGGGCCTGTCCGTAGATTGCTTTATGGACCGTACATAAGCTCTTAAACTCCGCTCTCTGAGCAGCAAAGGAGAAGCATGAGTTTGTCTAGGTAGCCTGAAGATTAATTGCGCCGCATCATTCAGGACAACCTGCAGTCTATTAGTCAAGGTTTTAGGCAGACCTAAATAGAGAGCATTTCCGTAATCCAGCCTCGATATAATCGTAGCAGAAACAACCATTCGAAGCATGGAGAAAGAAAGAAGGGGAACTAGTTTACGCAGCAGTCTAATCAACCCAGTACACATCCCTACTACGGAGGCAATCTGACTGGCCATTGATAACTCATTGTCAATCTTGATACCAAGATTTTTTACTTTATCACACGGTGTCGGTGTAGGGCCTAGTTCCTTGGGCCAATAAAGGTCACTCCAAGGTGAAGCTAAGGTCGAAACCACCAGAACCTCCGTTTTGTCCGGGTTTATCTTCAACTGGTTTGCAGTCATCCAGCCAACCGTATGTCTGAGGATGTTCTGGGCATTAGTTTGTGCCCAGGCCGTATTATCAATACTCAGCAGCAGCTGGGTATCGTCAGCGTAGTTAAACACACCACAGCCCATAGTCGCAAGAGATGCAATCAACGGTTGTAGGTAAAGATTGAACAGCAGTGGAGACAATGCAGAGCCTTGAGGGACTCCGCACTCCAAAATGCCTATATCAGAGATACAATCCCCCAGTTGGATCCTCTGCGACCTACTCGTCAAGAAGGACTGGAGCCATTTATGGGCCGGACCCCTTACCCCAAAAGAGGTCAATCTGTCCAATAACAGGGAATGGCTGACAGTATCAAACGCCGCCGATAGATCTAAAAGTATCAGGGCGCTTGGTTTCTTACTATCAGCCATACCTCTAAGCTCATCCAGCACCGAGAGCATCACCAGCTCGGTGCTGTGATGTGCACGAAATCCTGCCTGGCGCTCCTGGAGTAGATGGTGTGACTCCAGGAATAAAGAAAGGGACTTCAGCACATGTTGCTCCAAGACCTTGGACAAGAAAGGTAATTGGTATATCGGCCTATAATTTTTCAAAATGGTCAAATCGGCTCCTGGTTTTTTTAACAGAGGTTTAACTCGGGCCTCCTTAAGACTTGATGGTAAATAACCAGTCTCCATTGAACTATTGAGAAGGGAGATAATATGATCTTCTAAGATAGGACATGCCAGGCGAAAGACCCTGGGGGGACACGGGTCCGCCGGGGAACCTGATTTGATTCTACTTATGAGCTGCTCAAGCTCCATGGGATCTATCTCAGGGAACCTTGATATGGAAACTTCCACAGAGGTTTTAACTTCCTGTACTGGAAGCGAACCATTCAGAGTACTATGCTCAATCTCAGAGAGAATAGTCTCAACCTTCTCCAAAAAAAAACGTTGAACGGTATCAACGTTTATTGTGGTTTCAGACGTTTCTGGTTTTTTACTCAACTCTGTCAGAATTTTAAATGTTTCTTTCTGAATATTTTCCGACTGCTTTATGCGGGTTTCGTAGAAATCTGCTTTTGTAGCTACGATCAACTTTTTATATGAGTTAAGTGAGGTTTTATACGATTCCCGATCTACGCCATCTTTTGTTCTCCTCCAGTTCCTTTCTAGATGGCGGAGCTTCTTTTTATAGTCCCTCAACAAAGGAGTGAACCATGGAGCCCCTTTTCCTACTCTTTTTACCTTTTGTAGCTTTTCGGGTGCTATCTGATCAATCGCCTGGCTCAAAATTCGCATTATGTCCCTATAATCCTGATCCAAATCTCCACTAGAGACCAGTGATTGGGCATAATCAGGAAGAGTGCTACTAAGGATAGTGAATCAACTTTTATCCACTGACGAACTTTCCTCAAATTTAATTGATTTTGAGCCAAGAAGCCTACAATGGGAATCTCACAGTTCACCAGATAATGATCCGACCAGACACAGGGTAGAATGTCCACAAGGATAACCTTTGGGTCTGAGGTCCAAATAAGATCCAAGGTATGCCCCTTGAAATGTGTGGGGGCATCTACAAGCTGTTTAATACCAAGTGAAGACATAGTATTCTCCAAGTGTCGAGTTGCCGGATCCTTATGGGCTTTATCCCAGTGCATGTTGAAGTCCCCGGTTATCACAATCTTTTGCCAGTAACTTTGGTGCCGTTTTGTAAATCTTCACGAAGTTCCCAAAGTAGTACGATGCTCTGTTCAGCTTTTGTGTTGAAAGTTTTGGGGTGATTGGACTAATGGGGGGTGGAAAAAATGGAGAGTCCGAAAATTCTTTTTGCCTATGCAATTTACCATAGGGATTTGAACCAGACTATAGCCCAGACCACTGGACGGAATTAAACCAAATTTGTCAGAAAGCTAGATCTTGGTCCATGAGGGAACCCTTTTTGTTATTTGGTGTAAATCTGTTCAGTAGTTTTGGAGATCTTAAAGGAAAACCAAGTTTGCATGTCTAGAGGTGCGGATCTTCCATAAATTTTGATGATCTTGTGCATAGATTGGATTGGCTACCAACAGTTCAACCAGGAAGTGTTAGCAGCCATCTTATGACTCGGACTCAGCTGAGTCCAAAATAAAAACATTAAACAAAAGAGAAGGGGCAGGGTGGGAATTACTTGATCTCCTGGTCCTGGGGGTCTGCCCAGGGTCCCCGCCGGGGCCAAAAAACATATTTAAAAACATTTAGTGGTGAAAATTGCAACAGATTTGCAGCAAAATTGTTGTGAAAAACAAGTGTGGTCTCCTGTACTTGTTTCTCGTTCAGCCCCTGGGTGGGTCAGGTCTAGGGGCAATATATTAAAAGGAGAAAGGGGTGGGGGCGCATGCCGCTCCCCTCCCCAAGGGCTATTTAAGCCCCAAACCACCACCTCCCTGGGACTTATTTTAAATAATTAAGTGAGGGGCGGTGTGGTTTCTTCAGTGGCCTTTAATAGCCCCCGAGAAGCACCACCTACCCAGGGCTTAATTATACTATAGGGGTGGGGCAGCCCGTACCCCCTTCTTGTAGGCCTCAGAAGAGACCAGGAGACTATCACCTCCCTGGGGCATGAAGAGTAAATTGGAGGGGGGCTGCGTGGACCCCCCTCCTTGGCCCAGTAATGCTCTGGGGCCCACCACCTCCCTGGGGCCAAAAATACAAACTAAAGGGGGAGGGGGCTGCAATCGCCCCTCCCGGGTTGTATTCAGCCCCGGAGATCACCACCTCCATGGGGCAGGCCCTTTGAAATGAAAGGAGGGGGGGTAGTGTGACTTCTCTCCTGGAGCTATTAATGAGAGTAAACAGTAACTTCGCTCCCAGCAGGCGAGGGCGTGAAAACTGCTCTTGCTCGCTGGGAGCGGAGTTTTCATCTGTTTTCCTGCCCGCTGTCAAGTGGGGAGGAAAACAGAAGAAGGGATTGCTCCCACATGCAGGGAGTAGCATTTTTGGCTGCTCCCTATGTGTGGGAACAATGCTGGCTTAGAGCCGTCAGGGTCCATAGGCACATTAAGGCTCCCCGCGGTCCTCAACACTGGAGAGACTGGGTGCCCTTGGTGAGCTCCAGGGAACCCAGCATAAAAAGGACAGGCCCCAGGGGATGGAGTCCCTGGGCCGGCGACCACACAACCTCCCTCCCCTTGAATCATTGTAAAAGCAGAGATAATGGTTCTCCCTTTTAATCACCCTGAGCAGGTAAATGCCCACAATCATCTGCAAGCTCCACTCGTTTGGCCCTGCCCCGTTTTCCTTAGTAGTATGCAAAGGTCTTTACTCGTTTTCCCACGTTAATGGACAGTTTAGCAATAGGCCCCCGAGCGCACTTCCCACCAACTTTGGTAACCCGTTCTTAATGCAGAAGAATAGAAGGTCATCTCAACCAAACAAACAAGCACTTACTTCATATAGTTAGAAGAACCCTTGTTTAGTAAAGATCCACCTCTTTGTACTCTCCTCTTCTCTTGACGAGGATTCATGTTATCACAGATTTGTGGATCAAGATGATCAAGGAACAATAACATTGCCAAAATTACATGCACACAATATCACTGGAGAAATGTTCTCGTGGTCCATTACGCAGCTGTAGTGTAGAATATGCAATAGTTATTACCCAACGAGGTAGCACTTTCTAATTAAGCAGTAGTAATTACTCCAGTTGGGTAGACATTTTGCTGCAAAACTGTGGACTCTAGTTGGATAACGGGGCAAGTGAGTTTCTGTTCTGGCCCAGCCACTCACACAGCTACTCACACTCACACAGACACTCAGACACCCACTAACACACCCACTCAGCCACTCTCATACACTCACAGACCCACACATCTACTCACACACCCATACAGCCACTCATACACCCACAAAACCACTAACTGACCCAACAGCCATTCATACATCTACTCACATAAACACTCGTATACCCACTCACAGAACCATACAGCCCCTCACACACCCACTCACACACCCAGAAAACTACTCCCACACCCACTCACACTATAGTTTCATTTTAGTTAAATAATTCTTGTTGGCATCAGAGTACAATATAAAGAGTAAAGTACTCTATATAGCACTATATCCATTTTCAGTTTCTTAACACATTACATATAAAACTGGTGAAGTACCCTAATCTTTTCTAAAGTGCAACCAACATTCCTTATGTACAATTTTTATCAAGATACCTAATGTCCCTATATCTAACCATTGATGAATGTGTGGTATTCAAACATATAAGAAACAAGAGTTTTCTTTCTCACTCTATATATCTTCCTAAAACAAAGCATGTGCTATTACAGTGTGTGTATATGCAGGATTGGGGGCCCCCGGTAGAGTGGAGGTTTTCTTGTGACATTAATTGGAGGGGGCATGATCCGCTCTCAAAAGCGCCAGCACGAAGGATTTCCATTGCAATTTGGCAGTTTTTGATTGAGAAAGGGAGAGGAGAGTGATGTTTCATTTTCCTACAACATCGCATGACAAGCAATTACTTGAGAAATGCGGAGGAAACCGCACTGTGCAGTAACAGAATTTTACCAGTAAGCATCTGCAGATTTGTTCATAATTTACATGGACATTGGTTGTAAAAACGCTATTTACGGAAAATTGGGAGATGTGCCATGTCCTGCTGCAAATTCAAAATACTGATGCATTCTGGGGTTTGTGGTTGCAATAACTAGGCACATGACCACTTGGACTACAGAAATACAATTGCACTCACCTGTGAGCAAGGCTCAAGTCTGAAACGCGTAAGGATTTAAAGAGTGCATTTTTTCTCTGCATTTCATGACAAATAAAAGTCAGCCTGTCAGCAAGTCGGTGTTGGGCTCTTTTCCTTTGGTGGCAGAATTGCAGTTTCCAGGATCTCCATTCCTGGCTTTTGAGCCCGCCCTGCAGGATTGGGGGCCCCCGGTAAAGTGGAGGTTTTCTTGTGATATATATATATATATATTCACTCACGTTTTCCGCCCAAAACGTCGCTCTTAGCGGCTGTCTTGTTGCGCGGTGGCGGTCCCGTGCCACACATCCAAAGAACCGTCAGAAAGACAATGCCGGGCACTCTCGGGCTGGTAAATTACTGTGTATTTATTTTGTACACCGGTGCAACCACAATAAACTGACACAAGTGTTCCGGCCTCCTGGCCTTTGTCAATGTCTTTTGACATTACTTTTTAAAAATGCTTTTTTGCCCTGGTGAGTTCCCTGGGAGACCCCAGCACCAGGGCTAGGAGGTCAGGGTATTCCTAACCTGACCCTTTTATTTATTTTTACATTATGTTTTTGGGACTCAGGTGAGGCCGAGTTCCAAAATGTCTACCCACACTTCCTGGTTGAAGTGTTGCCAGCCAGTCAGATCGCTGCACAAGATCGTCAATATTTGTGAATTATTTGCGATCCCAGATATACAAATTTGAATTTTCTTTCCTTCTGGTCTTGTCAATGGAATGACCTGAGGAACTCTTCTCTTGACCCCGTCGGGAGGAATGGAGTGTATGGACGGCCTGCCGAACACCCCCTGCCCCTAGAGGCCCTTCCAAAATCCTTCTGGCTGAACACTCATCACGTTGACTGCTAGACCTTGCACAGTGAAGACAAGATTGACACAAATTAACTAACTTCTTTAACTAAAAGGCACCAGAAGAGACCACCTTCAGTCACTGTACCTACCTCCATGGTAGTCACCTCTTCCAAATTTTGGTCAATTTTAATCAAACTTGTCTTGGGTTCTTGTTTCAATATCATGAGTAGTAATAATGGTGTCCAATCACTGTTACCTCTGAGGTGGCAGAGACGGGGTAGGTCGGACAACGTATACCACGCTATGGCACTTTTCAGCCCCTAAATAGCGAGGCCTCTGCTTTCACCTGAGGGGGCCCTACCGTCAACCCTCATAGGGTTGATTTTATACTACTACATGAAAGTATCTTTACATACACATCACCTTACATTATCTTGATAATAGTGATTGGATACCATTATTAATAATCATGGTATTATCCCAACCACTGTGTAGATTAGGGAGCAGAGTATTGATTAATTGCCATTAGATCGACAACAACTAACAGCGGCAAACAATTCGACCCACCTACGCACAATACATTGAGCTGACATAGATCAATATCTCTGTTGTCAGCCATTATTATTATTTTTTAACCAGACAAGAGGACCCACTTATTAAACTGTTAGGGTACCACTTAGTTGATTTTAACACACCTTCAGTCACACCAATCTTCAGTCTTAGCCCCTACACCGACACTTCACATATAGCAAAAAGGAAAGATCTCCCGCAAAAAGCCCCGTTGAGGGTTCCCTTCAGGCCCGATGAGAAGCATGTCCTGTGATGAAGCATGACACCCATCTGGGTGTGAGAGGGCTCTTGCTCCTGAGCAATCAGACGCCCCTCTGCTGATTGCTCAATTCATTACCGGCCTGTCTTTCTTACTTTCTTTCAAGGAATTGCTTACCCCCTTGTTGTCACTTCAAATTGATTGAGGAGCACATATGATGGACATATATCTGCTCTTTGTCCCTCTCTTTGTATATTTTGACCACATTAAACCAGCCCGGACAGCATCCTAAAGGGTGGCGGTGGATATAAGGATTAGGCTCAAAGTCATTTAAAGCTTACATAGGGCTTACTGAGGAAGAGGGCCAAGATATTCTGTGGTAGCTGTCCCACCAGTGCCCACCAAAAATGTGGGCTGCCACTCCAAGAGCCTCTAGCTTTCCAGCATCAACTCCTGTTCACCCCACTGGAGAGGTAGCCATATCCAATTTGGAAAAAACCTGTGCGATGGGCCGAGCATTATCTTTGGGGTATAGGAGCACTACAGGCTCTGTTAGATATCTGGGGCTTAAACTGAAACACTCTGCTCACATTCATAACTCTGTATCCCTGCAACGCACAGACTAGCCAGCCATTGCAGGATGTTTTCCTGACATCATTGGCACCTTGGCCAATCAACAAGTGGCAGACCCACAGAGTCCCTTATTTACTGGCTGTGGTTCAGGCCACGCACTGTTTAGTCACATTGTTATGGGGGGGGGGGGGGGGGGTCGGGGGTCGGCAGGTAGTACCATTAAAAATTACTTCTGTGATTAGAGGCCTGCCAGTCCTGGAACTTGGGAGAGTGGAGAAGGTGGAGTGGGAAGTGTAAGATCTAAGCTGTGCAGCGTGGATTGAGGGTTTTAGATAAGTAACTCTTCCTGCTGGCAATGGAGGAAGAAGTGGGGCACGTAAGCCTATGTGCATGTGCTTTTCTGGGTGCTCATGAGTCCTGTAGTGTGTGTCCACGTGTATTTACGTTTGTGTTTTTGTGTGTGTATGTGTCAAGAGTGTAA
The DNA here is from genome assembly GCF_964204655.1 of Triturus cristatus. Classification (NCBI taxonomy): domain Eukaryota; kingdom Metazoa; phylum Chordata; class Amphibia; order Caudata; family Salamandridae; genus Triturus; species Triturus cristatus. Next base: position 132,251,644 of record NC_140590.1, on the reverse strand, counting down.
GTGTGCCTGTATCTGTTGATGTTCCAGACTAACAGCGCCCCTCATTGGTGGTCACTTGACCCCTCTGGCATCAGGGCCATCCATGGCATCTCATGGACCCCATTAAATGATGTCCATCTCTGGCATTAGAAAGCCTACCACTGCCAAGTTGATGGTTATTCTGGGCACATTTGTAGCACGTGTGGCATGATGGTGTCCAGCCTTAGGGTGCAGAGACCACCTTTGGGTTTTTATGGCTCACTTTACATAATGATGATGCACATCACTGCACTATGTTGGCCCTGGCATAATTATACCGTGATTTGGTGCGTTCCGCTGACATAATGACACATTTGGGATATTATGGGCATCCTGTGCATGATGGTTCCAGCCACTTATAAATGGTGGCCGATAAAAAGCATAAATCATAGAAGCATATAGTGTCCGGCGGGGGAGGGGGGGTTTGAGGAACTTCGATTTCTGATCGCGATCGAATCGACCCGTCATTTTGTGCTCCGCCGCCATTTTGTGTTGCCATCACTCAGGCATCACGGCGAACAAAGTCTATTCTGCTTTTTCTGCAGCCTCGTGTTAAAAAACAGCCTTTTTGCCTCTATTTACAATGCTGGTGTTAGGACTGGCCGAGTACACTAATCCCCGTCTGGTTTCCTAATCCCCGTCTCAACTATCTGTTGATTCACACTATTCTTTTCTGACTTTATCTTATCGTCTGGCCTTCACTGTCTTCTGCTAGCATTCTCTCGTTTCACAACTGTCCTCCAACACACACAAACATATCTCGCCACCTGCAAGTTAGTTATGAATCTGTTAATAAATTAGTTTAAGGGAGGGGTGACAAACACGGTTGCTTCGAGTCATCTGTCACTTTGTTTTCAAAAGTTTTCTATTGGTCTTGTCCTGTTTTTCAACTTTTCCTATTGGCTCTTTCTTATATGTTCTGGGAGTGTATTTGGTTAATGTATATGTTACTTATAGGGTATAAACGTTTGTGCGCCACAGAGTGAAGTGGCAGTCTCCTGAGAACCTACCTTGTGTACTTCTGGGATAACTGTACTAGCTGCAGCTAATAAATCTGATCTTCTAACGCCGACAGAGTGTCCCGTGTCTCTGTGTAGCCGAGCAGGAGAACCCCGGAGACTAGGGCGTACCCTGCGCCGCCAGGCCCAAAAGGTTCTGGTTCTTCAGGTTCTTACTGCAGTATGGGAGAATCATGAGAACCATTAGAGTGGCTTTAACTACACGTCCGATTATGAGCATACTTGACTTCTAAGTGGCCATGCCTGGCACTCACTAGGCATCCCTGGTATGTGATGCACATGGGCACCCTTGGCATTCTACATGTGCACATGGGTATGTCAGAAATCTGTCCACCTGTGGTAATAGGAAATGCATGTTCTTCATGAAAATGACACATCGATGTATTTGGAGACAAACATATTGTTTTATTAAAATTACTAGCTTTTTGTATACCACAAATTCAAAATGTTTGTTTGGTGGCAAAATATGTGTATTTTTATAAACTGACAAGTTGATTCGGAGGACAAAATGTTAGCATTTCCAAATTGAGTATGCTGTCATCGAGAAACTATTTGTTGATATTGTTTGACTTCCCTGCTGTGGCAGCTGTTTTACTACAAGCATGGAGACATTCAATCAGATACATTTTCATAAAGCTGTTGTCTGAGGCCATAGCTTTTAAGATTGGTTTCATCTTCTTGTGGTGTAAACAAGTCTGTCATTCTGTTGTCAGAGCCTATAAGATCTGTCCAACTCTGCTGCCTACAGTCCGCATGATCTGTGCAACTTCAATTTCACACACTGCTACTTCAAAGTAGTTTCTCAGCCATAGCAAATAAGCAGTGGCGGCTGGCATGTCCCGTTGGCAAAGAAAAAAAGAAGATACATAATCTTACCTTCCTGCAATGAAGCAGAGTCCTCCGTCGTCTTCGCTCCCAAGCCAATCCTGGAGCTCCTCTCATGCTCATGAGAGCAGTGCCCTGGTTGGTGGGAGTGGCCTCTGTGGATGCATGCACTTAGTCTCAAGACTGCTTTGTTGAGAGGTTTAAAGTGCGCATGTGTGGCTCTCTGTCACAAAAGAGCCGGCCAAAGAGACATGCGCAATTTTAAAGAAGTGCACAAGGCAGCCCGCCCTCCTCTCTGCTGCTGCCGCCATTCAGCAGGCCATGCCCCGTTCTGACACTCTGTTCGGGACGGGGTGACAACAAATAATATGGTAATGAATTGGCTTCAATACCATTTTATTTTTCGTCTCTGGGGGCATTTCAGTGGGGGGGACTCTCCTCTGCTATAACCAAGGAGCCGCCCCTGTAAATAAGTAGGCTTGGGTGAAGGTTTTATTTTGTGAGCATGCTTTATGTAGTTCCTCAGTGCCGGCCTTTATTTAGATGAGAGCTTCCCACTTTCCCTGGATCTCAGCCCGACCATAGGTCTTCTCCTGTGACTTCCAGCTAGTGCTGAAATTGGATGTATTTTCCTCCAGAGTACTGTGAAACCATGACGTCAGTAACTCGCGGCCTTTTGGTATGCAAGTGTCTATCTTGCGGAGCTTTTCCTCGCAAGAGGCTGAATACTGCCGCATGTTATTCCACATTAAATCTTCATACAAAAGCATTGCACAAGTTCCAGTTTTGACTGGCTTGGGTAGAGCTTTATGATCTTTAAAAAGGTGCGACCTCCAGTTGCATTTCGTAGAGTTTGTGATAAAATACACCAAGGTCGCAAGAGAAGTGCTTTGCTACTTGTGCGCCCCATAAATGTATTATGGATGTATTTGTTGTTTGTAGAGTGTAAATCCCGCACAGGGCAACCATACTCTACTCAAGGCTGTAAGGAAAGAGTATTCGGTTCCTTCCTGAATTGAAGGTTTGGGGTGATCCCAATGAATATGGGGATACCTTTCCCAGAGGTGTAGCTTAGTCAGTAATGTTAGGGAGTGTGAGGCTGAAATTCCCCACCAAGCAATGAGGTGTACCCAAGTAAAACGATGGGTGGGCTGGCGCAGCTGGAGGGTGCTGATGGACAGGATTAGGCTAGTTAGTGTCCAGAGAGTGTAGGAACAGCCTGGACTATGTTGCCACACTGACAGGCACTGTGAGACATTTACACTGCCTTCAGACCCTCATCTTCAGAGCTCTCACCCGTGTGCCGTCATGAACACTCATCCGCAACCGCAATTTACCCAGATGCCTAAAAGCAACTCTGTTCACATAAAAGAGTCATATGCTGAATGAAAAAAATACAGAAACAACATATGGGGGGAAAAACAAATACTCTTATGGAATGCAAAGTGAACCCAAAATATAATGTAAGCAGGGAGTGCATCGCTGTTTTGTATGACCTCAAGGCTTTCTACAGTTGTTGGGAATTCGAGCATTGTTTTTACCTGGAACGGAAACAAATTAAGGACCCGATAGGGACCAGTTTCAAAGTTTGCAATTACTGCCACAGCTAAGACCTGGCAGGACCTGACACACTTAAAGCCCTGCAGGTGGCACACTGATGTGGAGCGAGTGACGTGCAGGACCCCACAGAGATCCATGCCCTCGGCCCTGTTTGCGCGTCACACACATCTTCATAGGTCCCTCTGCAATCCCAGGCCCAGTCTTAGAGGTGGGAAAGCTATTGAAATCTCAGAGCAGATGCTTGGCTTTAAGCTTCGGGTACCACCCCCTTCTTTTTGCATGACTGAGATTCTACTTGAAAGGGGCAGTAAACAAAAATTAAAGGATAAGTAAAGTAGGAGTTAAGGAGAAGGCTACATACATTTAAATAATGTGAAATTGCATGCCAATACGTATTAAGCCGAATATGGATTTTTAGCCAATTTTTAGATAACTTGTCTAATTAAATCTCCAACCATTGCTTGAATGTAAACTTCAAGCTTAGTTGAGTGTCCACTGAAGTACTGGAACTTTTCATGAGCGTTTGCTCATAAGCTACAGCACTCCAGACAATATAAGGGAAAATTGTGTAGTAGTAGCCATGTGGCCAGTTGGGAACATACTGGAATGAACTCAGCTGACACCAAGGAAATCTGTAGAAACTAGAACCTTCCTGTCTACCTGTTCATTCTGTACACGGACTCGACACCTGATCATCCAAGTAACCCTTAGATTGATAAAATATGAAGGTATGATCATAGGAGGCAAGGGTTCCAAGCGCTATCATGCCCTGAACCCAAATTAGCGTGCAGTACCAGTAGCGGCTGCTACTGGACGGGGATGGTGGAGCGGGGGGAGGTGGAGATTAATTAATAATTTTCAAAAGTACCTTATAACAGCCAGCCGGCCGCCCCCTCCCCTGCGTCCTCTTCCTTCTTCCTCTGCAGTGCGGCAGGAAGCATCCGGCACACAGGCTCCCCTGAGCCAATCAACGCTGCAATGCAGCGCTGTGATTGGTCTGAGCACCGTGGATCGGCGCTCAGACAAAACAGGAAGCTGGTGCATGTTCCTGACCAGGCTGTGTAATGCAGGCCGGCAGGAACACGCAAAGTGCGCACTTTGGGAGTGCAAACCACTCCTCCCCATGCGCTGCCGAGCCCCGCCCGACACACTACACGCAGGCCACCGGCTCAATAGGAAAAATAAAATGGCAATAATGATACGGTATTGTTTTTTCCTTTTTGCGCAGTGGGGCAACGCTCCTCTGCTTTCGCGGCGGAGCCGCCACTGTGCGGTACAAAATGACACGTGTTCCAATAATAGCTTGAGGTCGGAATGGTTTAAGCTCCCCTGCAACTGAATGCCAGAGCACAACTGAAACCTAGGGCTCCCCTGCAACTGAATGCCAGAGCACAACTGAAACCTAGGGCTCCCCTGCAACTGAATGCCAGAGCACAACTGAAACCTAGGATTTTAGGACATACCCTTCCCCTACTGTACTCTAGATTCATAACGCAGAAACCGTGGCATAACTACAGCGCCCAGACTGACTAAAAGACAGTGTTCACCTATAAAATGATAGAAAGACAGGGTAATACAGCAGCTTTTCTTAGGTTGTGTACTGTGAATATGTTGTAAAAATTTCCTATTGAAAATGAATGTATTTATATGGTTATTTTCAAGTCTTACATAGACAAAGCAATAATTTAGGTACTTTTGGGGCTAAGATAACAAGGAAGTGCTTGCCAATAGTAACTATTAAAATACAAACTCTTCATTTCTGACCACGGCTTCCCAGCCTTGTAACGTGAAAAGAAATCTACTGAAGAGCTAAGCTTAGGCGGACAATTTCCATAGATTTACCCGGTAATAGTCTCATGCATTTAAAGGAGTACTAGACTCGAAAATCTACAAAAAATACTTATTTCGAACTGGACTTACACTTCTCTTAAATCGACTGCTGAGGGCAAAATGTGGATTTAGGGAAATACGCATTTTACAAGCAGAGAATGCCTTTCCCTTACACCCTGAAAATATAGGTGTGTTTGAAAAACATTTCAACCCTCATGAGCACTCCCTCCAACCTGTGCTGAAATATATTGGTTATGTTTATCAATATCCACAAAGTGCCTGTGGCCACTTAGCACAGTGGAACTTGTGTGGGGAATCCACTTTTCCAGTAAATTCATAAATGGACGACTGCCCAATATGGCACCTGGAATATTTTGCGCGGGTCTCAGTACAATCGGCAACCACATATGTGCTCAGATCCTGATCCCAAGAATCAGGTTCTCTCCTTTGCAGTGCTTAATTTGTATATGACTTAAGTTCCGGGGCCCATGATTGGTCAGAAGCCCTCAGCCTGCTCTATCGAATGTTAGGTGGCCGAATACCAGAGTTACATAGTCTTGATTCCACCTCAGGCCTCTTGAATCCACCACCGGACACTCCCTGCACTTTTATCTCATTCCTGTAGATTTGTTTTCATCCCTACTTTCTCCTTTTGTCACTGTTTTGCCTTCTTTCTCTTCCTCCTTCTTAACATCTTTTGTGTTTTCCTCTCTCTTGCTTTTGAAAAATAAGTGCCCCTTCCAAAAAATGAGTGCAGGTCAGTGCTTAATTTGAGCCGGTGGTTGCCAGTGGCTGCCATCGTCTGCCATCGCCAATATTTTTGGGGACTTGCACCTATTTTCCCACTCCAGATATTTGCTGAGGAGTCTGCAAGAGTGAGAAGGAGGATCAGGGAGCATCTGGTAGTGGATTCAAGGAGACCAGCCTTGGTATTTGGTGCGCCTGAGTGTACCGACTGCCGGCTTCTCAGCTGAGCAGAGCTCAGGGCACCGGCACTCTTTTCCACAAATTAAGGATTGGTGCCGGTTCATCCCACTCGCAACCACTGGCCCAAATTAAGCACTGGCCCTTTGTCATCACACTTTTGGCACACCTAAATAAAATTACTCTAATTCTAAGTAAAATGTTGATGTCTGAGAATATCAGAGAATCAGGCCTCCAGTGCTGTAGAAGGAATTATTATTTACCAGTGGTTAATCTGGTTATTCTGCCATATTGTGATCGCATTAATTCAATATCGATCAACCTGTAATGTTTTTTTTAGTAGCATCAGTAAAGGACCTTGAAAGCAGAATAAACCAGGAGGAGATATGTACATGCTCCATCCTGTCGTCCATCGTTTTCGACCTTTATACGTATCCCTTGGAAACCATCCTTGCAGACAGCAACATCAAGATGTACCAGTAAGCGGACAACACCCAACTCTATCTCAAAATCTCCTCAACCTGATGAAGACCGAATTACTCCTGTTTGCTGACATCACCAAGCATTCTCTGATTGTTGTTGCTCTGCAACTTAGATGTCACCGGCATCACACCCCACCTGGCAAACCAGGCCAAATTCCTCACTCAAAGAACACATTATCAAGAAGAGCAAAATAGCATGAGTCCATCTCTCTTTCAAGAAAAGTGAAACCAGGGGACCACCACCGACCGCTCTAAAACCAATGCAGCTGACATCGCGACCCTGCAGGAATCCGAGAAGCGGCTCGCCGGGAGGGTCAACGAACTCATGCACCAGCATAGGCTGATGGCCTCGCGGCTCGATGAGCAGGAAGGCCGGGCCCGGAGAAGTAACATCCGTGTGGTAGGTGTGGCGGAAGGACTTGAAGGGGACTGTATGGAGCTCTTTATTGAGGATTTGATCCTTCAACACCTCAAACCCAAGAGACTGTCTAAGCTGTTCACGGTCGAGCGGGCGCATAGGGCCCCGATCCCGAAACCTAAACCAGGGGCCTTCCCGCGAACAATCATTGCCAAAATATTGAGACCGCGATGCAATTCTCCAGGCTGCTAGACAACACGGTGATTTGAAGTACGAGGGCGCCACTGTTCGCTTCTTCCCGGACTTCACGCTCCAGGTTCAGCAGGAGAGGCGTTCCTTTCAGGGGGTGAAGGCGGCGCTCCGAAACCGCGGGATTCGGTACATGATGTTCTTTCCCGCCAAATTGAAGGTCATAGCTGGTGGCAAATCCCATTTCTTCACCTCGCCTGCGGCGGTGCAGGAGTGGCTGGACTCGGAGGATACTTCGGGGGCCCCACGGCGAGATGGTGCACAGTGGAGAAGCGCAGGGAACTCCTCCCCGGGGTCAGCGACGGGGCGAGTGGACGGAGGAGAGCAGAGCCAGCGGTCTTGGCGGTCAAGATCGAATAGTCCTCGTTGGGACACACCAAGAGACAACGCAGTGAGATGAGCCACGGACGTTCGACTGAGAAGCCATCGGACAGTAACGTATTAAAGTTGTTAACTGTGAGACTGGCGTGCTCCATTAGGTGCTTAGACTGTATGCCCGCGGTTGCTGAGCCGGGCTCCTTATGTAGCAGATGTATTGTGGGCCTGGGGGCTGCGTTAACTGGGCACCACGGGCGGGCGGTCAGGATGGGGCTGGCCCACGGACTTCCCACGTAGAGTTCCTCGGTGAGCTCTCACCGGGGTAGGGTTGGGCGACAGGCGCTGTGCTAATTGGGGCGGTGGGTAGTTTTGAGCCCACGGAGCAGGGGGCAGGGAGGGGGGGGTTTGTTGGGCAAGGGGGGGTAGGGATGTTGAGGATTGTTGAGGTTGGGGGGGGGGGAGTGTGAAGGTTGTTAGGTCCCGGACTGCGGGTGTTGAGGGCCCTCGCGGGGGTGGGGATCAGGGAGGGGCGGGGAGTTGGGGTTTATTCATGGTCACACGAACTAGGTCATCACTGCGTCAGCCGGAACACTGGGGTGGTGGGACGAGGCACCCTGCGGAGCAAGGGCTATGGATAGCCGCTGGGAGAAGAGCCTAAAAGTCCTCAGCTGGAATGTCAACGGGTTGGGGGACAGGCTTAAGCGCACTATAGTCCTGCAATTCCTCAAACGGCACCAGCCGGACGTGGTGCTGTTGCAAGAGACTCATTTGATGGGTAATGTCTGTCAGGCCCTCAATAGGTATGGCTACACGCTGGCGGCGCACTCTGGCTTTACATCTGGTTCACGGGGAGTGGGGATCCTCCTGCGGCGCTCACTGCCCTTCCATATAGACCTTATCAAAACTGATCCGCAGGGCCGCTTCACGGCTGTCTCTGGACGGTGGGAGGGCCGTACACTTACCCTGCTTTCTATATACATCCCGCCTGGCCTCCAGGCCCGGGCCTTCGCGGATCTGGGTGCGCTGCTCCTTTCCCTTCCCGGGGGTCAGTTGATGCTGGGTGGGGACTTTAACGCTGTGGTGTCAGGAACCCGAGATAGGCAGCCCCCCCGCGACCTCCCTCGATGGCAGGGGTGGTTGGCGGAATTTATTGACAACTTCGGACTCACAGACGTTTGGCGACTGCTCCACCCTACGGACACCCACTTTACCTTCTTCTCGGGGTCGCATCACTCATTCTCCAGACTAGATTATATCCTTACCCTTCTGCAACCTGATATGACAGTCCGGGAGACAGAGCTCCTGCCTAGGGATATCTCCGACCACTCACCTGTCCGTACACATATCGTATTTGGTAATCACCGGGAGGGAGGTATAGTACCCGTGAACGCTTGGCAATTAAAACATGAGGACACCAGGAAACATGTGTCCGACTCAATCTCCCAGTACTTTGATGACAATTTGGGCTCTGTAGACTCCCCGGTCACCTTATGGGAGGCATTTAAACCCGTGATTAGAGGGGAGGCGCTCTCGGTCATATCGGCCAGGCGACGGGAGCGGCGCCTGCAGGTTACTCCGATCGAGGCGGAATTGGAGGTTCTGGAGGGGGAGGCGACTGAGGGTGGGGATCGTGAAGTTAGGCACAAACTGCAGTTGAAGGCGGCGGAATATAGGGCTCTGGTTACCCAGGAGGCTCAGACAGTGGCTCAACACAAGCTAGGCAGGATATACGACCAGGGCGATAAAGCCGGGAAATTGATAGCCTGGCTGGAGAAAAAACAACAAGCCAGTAAGGTGGTGCCTGAAATACGCACCGAGTCTGGGAATGTAGTGACAGAACCCCGGGAAATAGTTGGCCAATTTGCGAGACACTTCCAGCGGGTCTATCGGAGTGAGTCGGACCGGCCGGAGGAGGACTCCAGGGTCCTCTTAACTGATATTCGCTTGCCCTCCCTCTCGAAAGAAGATCGTGAAGCTATGGATAGCCCGATAACCGAGGCCGAACTGCAGCGGGCAATAGGGGAACTTCGCCCTGGAAAGGCTCTCGGACCCAATGGCCTCCCGATAGAGCTCTACAAACTCCGTCCAGACGTCACTAGCAAATACTTGAAACTCATGTTCGATCGAAGCAAGGAGATGGGGGTCCTGCCCCGTGGCACTCCCTAAAGAAGGGAGACCCAAAGACTCCTGTGCCTCCTACAGGCCAATCTCGCTCCTCAACGCGGAGCCCAAAATACTGGCAAAGACGCTTGCCAACAGGCTCAAGGCAGTGCTTCCTTCGTTGGTCCATCCGGACCAATCAGGCTTCATGCCCCATCGTAACACGGCCCTTAACATCAGACGGTTGCACGGCGTTCTGGGGCAGCGCCACAGACTGCAGGAAGACGCAGTGGTAATCTCCCTAGACGCCACAATGGCCTTCGACACCTTAGAGTGGCCATACATGTTCGCAGTCCTGCATAAATTCGGATTTGGACCTCAATTCATAGCCTGGGTGCGTCTCTTATACACCGAACCCCTCGCGCAGGTACTGGTTAACAACAAATTGTCCAAGGTGTTCACGCTTGCAAGAGGGACTAGGCAGGGCTGCCCCCTCTCTCCTCTTCTCTTCGCCCTCTCCCTTGAGCCGCTCGCGGCCTGGATAAGGCAGGACGTAGATCTAAAAGGTATAGCATGGACGGAGGGGTGGGAGGACAGAATATCCCTCTACGCCGACGACATTCTCTTATACCTTTGCAGGCCGCGCAGGTCACTCATTGTGGCACTCGACATATTTGCTAGTTTCGGGCGTAACTCTGGCTTCCGGATCAATTGGGCCAAATCACATCTTTACGTCTTGCGGGGCGACCCCCCGAGGCTCCCTGATGCGTGCCCTATCAGGGTGGCGGAAGACGGTTTCCGGTACTTAGGAATATTCATCACGACTGACAAGACCCTGTTGTACGAGCGCAACCTCAAGCCACCGTTGGTTCAGCTGCAGAGGGAGGCCAAGGCCTGGCAGCGCCTGCCACTGTCTTTGTTGGGCCGGGGGCAGCCTTATTCAAGATGCTGGGGTTGCCACGGTTCCTTTATGCGCTACAAAACTATCCCGACTTAGTCCCCGACGCCTACTTTGCGGCGATAGAGGCAGCGCTGCGGGACCTCCTATGGGCGGGATCGCCCCGAATCTCGTTGACTAAACTCACATTGGGGTGGTACGACGGCGGTGTAGCCCTCCCCGACATTCGTAAATATTACTGGGCGGCCCATCTCACAGCGATCAATCACGGGACATACGGCGACGGGAACGACCCAGCTTTCGGTATGGATAGGTGGCTGCTTCCCGGCGGGAACTATGAGAGAGCACTCTACTCCAAACGAGGTGCCCATAACCTCACGGGCCCTACACTTCATTCGGTACAAGTCTGGCGCATTGCCCAGAGGAAGCTCGGATGGGCGGGAGTCCTAACGCTAGCCACGCCACTCTGGGCGTCTGAAAAACTGGGCAATCTTGGACGCACAAAGGGCTTCCGAAACTGGGACTTGATCGGCATCTCCCAAATCAGAGACATCTGGGGCCCCACGGGGATCCGCACGTTCGCCCAACTGCAAGACACATATGAGCTGGCACACACTGAATACTTTAGATACCTGCAGGTGCGGCACTCCTTACAGGCCAATATTCCACCAGAAACTAAGCCACCGCAAGCCTCCCCGCTGGAAGATAGGTTACTGGATGGGTATCTCCCAGAACACGCCATATCCCTCACATACAAAAAACTAATTAACAACCCCCCTGATCTGCTGCTGCCCCTTAGAGAAAAGTGGGTCGCTGACGGGCTTGAGATAGACGACGAGGAATGGCTCTATGCGTTAGCCTCCCCTAGGGAGGTCGCGATATCTGCCCGGCTGCGCCTGATCCAACTCAAGCTTTTACACAGAATCTATATCTCCTGTACTAGGCTACACAAAATGGGTAGGGCGGACACAGTACTTTGTAGGAGGGGATGTGGGGGTACGGGTACCTTCTTCCACGTGTTGTGGGACTGCCCTCAGATTCAACGTTATTGGAGAAGGGTGGTAAAGTGTATGGAGGAGGTATGGGAGGTGGAAATTCGCCCGGAGGCCAAGAGGTGTCTCCTTAACATATGGGAGCCAACGGACCTGCCACCGAAGGGAAGGCTCTGGGTGACGCTTGGTCAAATGGTGGCAAAAAGGAACATTGCCAGACTCTGGGGAAGCCCTACTCCACCAAAACTCTCGGACTGGCACGGCGACATGGACTGGTGCATGCTGCGAGAAAAGACTGTATATATAGCAAGAGGGTACCCCCGGAAATGGGGGGAAGTATGGTCCAAATGGAATGACTTTCGGGGTGGCATTTGCGAGCCGCCTGCCGTCGAGCAGGATGACGCAGGGGCTATATAGGACTCCCACGATTTTGTTGCTCCTGTGGCTGGAAAGTGGGTGCCGCGTTCGCCCATGTGTACGGAGTGTTTATGAGGTTCGAGTGGTGACTGGGTTTAGGGGAGTTTGGGGGGGGGGGGATCAGTTGATCGTTAGGCGCCCGGCGCCATTGTGGTATTCTCCGTTTGTTTATGGCTGTACACAGAGAAAATGAGGCCTGCATTATCCTTCTCTAACTGTTGATACGGTTGCACCTTCTATCGCCGCCGTACCCCCGGGTTGACGGCACTGGGCTGTGTTAGATAAGACAAAGTGCATGTATGCAACTATGCGGCCGGCCCGAGGGGTTGTAGGCCAAAGCTGTGTATTGGTAAACATAACAATAAAGGTCTTTTAAAAAAAAAAAAAAAAAGAAAAGTGAAACCTTTTCATCAAGGAGAAGAGTTCAGAATGTTAGTTCAAGCCCTAGTTCAAGACCTAGATGGATGCAATGTCCTGTTCAGCAGCACTCCAGAGACCCCTCCTTCCACCCCTAAAAGGCATCCTTCATGCTGCAGCCCGGCTCAACAAGGCGATGAAGAAATCTGACTTTACCCTCACACTAAAGCAGCTACACTAGCTCTCTCTGCAAGCTGAGATCATCCTTAAGATCACTGCTTCACACACATTGTCCTCCATACTAAGGCACCTGCTTATCTATCTTAAAACTAACTGCATCTGGAGGGTCAGTGCCAGCTGAGGAGCTTTGACATCACCCGACTAGAGACTAAACACTGCAGAAAGTAAAACAACTAAAAGTTCAAGCCTTCTCCGCCAAGGGTCTGGAACAGCATCTCCCCTCCAACCTCAAAACAGCACCTACCCTCCTACAATTCAGGAAGGAACTGAAAACTCCCTTCTGACAGAACACTACCTCAGATGGACTGACATCTCGCCTCCTTCACTACCTCTACCTCATGCCTCTGCCCCCCCAGATTATGCTTTCTGCACAGGGCTCTATTGCTAGCCAGCTAGATTTTTGCTTTACAAATACCAAAATGTGGTGTACTGCCTTTCTTCTGAATGGTGTTGTAATTGTTATGGAATTGTAATATGTCATTTGCAGAATGTTATGTATGTCATTGATGTGTGTCATTAGTTCTATGAGGAGTTTAGAAGTAAACCTGAGCAGTTGCTGTTAATACCTTCCGGTTGATGGATGGGATTCTTGGTGGAATAAACTCAAGAAGAAACAGCATACCTGTGTCCAGACGTTATGTTACAGGCATGCTTCACTGGCGTAGTCGGCAGGATGCCCACTAGGAATCTCAACACGGAAGATTGGTGAGAGATATCTTTTATTTTAAAGAAAATAGGATTTGCACCCAAAGATATCTTACTTTTAAAATATTTCCCAATCAGCTGTATGACTGTTCTCTCATAAAACTTATCAAGAAATTGGGAATGTTTATTGAAAACAAATTTCTTGATTATTCAAGACTTGTACTCAAACGGATTGGGAGCTTCGCCGCATAATTGCTCTAATTGCCCTCTTGGTTGTTTATTGGGGTTTACAAAGATCGATGTGGGCTCGTCCTTATTGGTCTGTGAGAATTGTCAGAGACAGTGGCTATTGGGAAAGCAACATAATATGTATGAAGCGCTTGTGATAGTAATCGTCAGGAAGCGCTTGTAATGACCATGTGGTAAATTTTAATTACCTAGACTTAATTTATGCGGTAAAATACAATACGAATAACTCAGTAAAAATAAGAGGCAGAATCCGTGGTATTCGAGGGTATAATAGGGAATTTATTCCTTACAAAGGAATGATGGTTCGAACCAGGCAATCGAGTTCCGTCACCACGAAGGTTCAGGAAGGGATCAGCAATACATTATTGACAGGTTAAAGCATATATAGTAATGCATTACAGTAAAGACAGATGCAGGAGGCGTAACAGCTGATAAGAATACACATACGTAATAGAAAAGGCGTTACAATAGGCGTTACAATAGGCGTGCATAGAGGCGTATACTAAAAACGTCATTATGATGATGACACATGTGGGTGGATCCATAAGAGAATCCTGCAAGGTCAGCAAAAATATATGGCAGAGATGCGCGCGCAGCCGCATGACGTGTGATTGACGTGTAACTAGAGGGTGAAGGGAACTTGACATTTAGCCCTACATGAGGAGACAGAAGTCTGGGGTGTCAGGACAACCTAGTCCTGAATCATATCTAATATCTTGTGTTTAAAGAACTATATTATCTTGGAGGAAAGGTCTTCTCGGACAGATCCTATTCTATACTGACTGCTAGTGCGTGTACAAGCGTCTAAGTGTCTACATGAGATGCGAGGGGGGCATGGGCCTACCATGGTAACGAGAGTCATGAATTACTTGCACGGAGACAGTAAGGCCGGGCCCTTTGCTCTGCAGCTAGAGGGATGTTTACCTAAGCTACTTAGACAGGAATGCATTTCTTGAGGAGCGGAACAGATAACTTGAAGGCTGAATACAGTTTTGGCAGGCAACAGGCCGGGCTAGGCACCGTTAGCCGCGCAGGAAGTAAGACAAAGTTCATGGATACAGATGCAGGTTCAGGCTGGAGCATTTCAGAGGCAGAAGCAGGAAAAAGCTCGATGGCAGGATTCAGGGCCTACCTTGCCAGAGCTGGAAAATAGAAAAGTATACCATATAAAGACGGTGGCAAGGCATACTTAGGAACGGAATATCTGGCCCATTCATGGCAGATATGAAAGAGTACATATTAACGTTGGACACAATCGTATTTGCGTCTTCATAGCTTGAAGTGGAGGGAACATACATGTACTTGTAGCATGTACATGGAGCCGTTGGGGTCTAGATAGGGGACACAATTGACCATAAAAAATTCATATTTCCTCAGTAAGTTGATATCTGAGGAACAATCCTAGACTTCCTGACCTTTTACTTTTGGAGTCTCGTTATCTAAAATTGGTCGAGTGGGTCTGGAAAAAGGATTGTTACGGTTATTGTGCCCCAAGAACTGTGGAAAAACCATTGATCATCAATTGGGAAAGCAACATATATGTATGAAGCGCTTGTGATAGTAATCGGCAGGAAGCGCTTGTAATGGCCATCGTAAGTTGATATCTAAGGAACAATCCTAGACTTCCTGACCTTTTACTTTTGGAGTCTCATTATCTAAAATTGGTCGAGCGGGTCTGGAAAAAGGATTGTTATGGTTATTGTGCCACAAGAACTGTGGAAAAACCATCGAGCATCAAAAGTGTATCTTTGAACAGTTGAAAGTAAACATCGTCATTACCTGTGGGTACCTGTGGGTTGACGTGCACTTCGAATTTGAACTCTGAGTGTGGAAGCTTCTTTCTTGTGTTCACTCACCTCCATTCTTCACTCAGCAATCTGATCTTTTTCAGCTGTGTTCTACTTCATTACGATGTGTAATCAAAACGTGGAAGCCATCTTGGATTGGGAAGTCAACGATAAGTGAATTGAATGTGTCCGATGCTCACAGCATTATTTCTGCTGATGCACACAGCACTGTAACTTCATGGTATCTTGCTTCAGTTAATAATTATGCACTGATGCGCACAGCATTCATGGCGCTGATGCACACAGCTCTGGTATTTGCATGACATTTCTGCTTCTGTTAACAGTTCTGCACTCACAACAATATAATTGGCATTTAGTATTGGAATTGACAACGATTCTGCGTTGATGCGCACCGCCTTGTAATTTACAAACCGCATAATAATTGATGAATATTACAATTAATAATTTTGCAGTGCTTGCGCGTATAGTGTAACACTCTCATACAAAGTAGTGCGGCACGTTAAAATTTTGAGTGAAATATTTATTTTACTGAATTTCTACTTGAATTGGAGAATTTAAAATGCAGAATGTTACTGCTGCACCCTTCTTTCTTACTGGTCCAGGAAATCCTCCCATACAGTGGAAAAAATGGAAGGTGGTGTTCGAAAGATATGCTAGGGTATGTGGACCTTCACTTAGTGCCGAAAGGAAATCTTCTTTGCTCCTACATTGTTTAGGGTCGGAGGGTCAAGATGTATTTGACCATTAACCAGATCTGTCTTCAGAAGAAGCCAATGACCTCAATGACTATGAAATATGTATTAAGAAATTAGATAAGCATTATTTACCGAAGGTGAGCACTATCGTGGAACAATACAAATTTGCTAAAAGAATGCAAGGTGATGACGAAACTGTGAAAGGGTATGTAACTTATTTGAGGAAGCTTGCATCTTCATGTAAATTTGATCATTTGACTGATGAACGGATACGAGATCAGTTCCATGTTTGGATGCAATATGGAAAAGGTCAGAGAGGAATTATGGCTACGTGATGAGCCTACGTTGGATGAAGTTCTCAGTGTAGCTAAAAGGATTGAACACTCATTAAAGTGCATCGCTGTGTTAAAGAAGGACTCTGACAAAGAATACAAAGTTCAAGAAATCAAAAACGAGTAAAACAAATGTTACATATAAAGATAAGTATAAAGGTGCCACGGCAAATAAAGAAAGTTCGAATCAAAAGGAGATGAATGGCAGATGCTACAGGTGTGGTAGAACAGGACACTTAGCTAATGACAAGAAATGTCCTGCTTTGAGTTAAACATGTCCTAAATGTAAAAAGAAGGGTCATTTATCCTCAATGTGTAACAGTAGGCCTATATCCAAAGTTAAGGAGGTTGAGATTTATGAAGGCGAGAATGGTGAATCGGGCACGGATGATTACGAGTACGGACAAATTATAGTACAAGTAGTAAGTGGGGAAAAGAGGAAAAATTATCCTTGTGACAATATTTTAGTTGAGGGTGCTAGCACTAAAGTATTATTTGATTCAGGTGCAAAAATTCCGATAGTCTCTTGTGGATTTTACATGGAGAATTTGAAAGGCAAGGTCAAAATTTTGAAACCTGATATAAGGCCATTATCCTATGGCGGAGAACCTATTAAACTTCATGGATATTTTCTAGGTCTCATTGAATATAAAAGTAGATTAGTCTCAGGGAAGATCTATGTTTCAAAGAAAGGAGACATCATTATTAGCTGGATCCATCAAGGTTATCTTGGAATATATCTTGATCCTAATGCTGACCCTCCTATTCAACTAAAAAATTATGTGAATTCTATTATCGAGAAGGATGGTGATGATGACTTAATTTCTGATCTTAAGAAAGAATATCCAAATGTTTTCAGAAAAGAATTAGGTTGTCTTAAGGGGTACAAACATAAAATTGTGCTTAAGAAGGATGCTATTCCAGTATGTTGCAAGGTAAGGAATGTTCCTCTTTCTGTGAGGGATGACATGGAAAAAGAAATAGATAAACTAAAGGATTGGGGCATCATAGAGGAAGTTGAGGGCACTAAATGGTTGGCCCCAGTTGTAGCAGCTCGCAAACCTAATGGGGATTTGAGGCTCTGCATTGATTTGAGACAATTAAATAAATGCGTAGTGGTTGATAAATATCCGTTGCCAAATATAAATGAATTATTGGTTCTGTTAGGTGGTGCCAAAGTTTTCAGTACATATCACCAAATAGAATTAGAAGAGTCATGTAGAGACTTTACTTCGTTCATAACACCATTTGGTACTTATAGATTTATACGCATACCTTTTGGCTTAGTATCAGCCTCTTCAGTTTTCCAGATAGTTATGGAAAATATCCTTCATGGTCTCACAGGTGTCTATGTGTACCAAGATGACATATTGATCAGTGGAGATGATGTAAGTCAGCATGATGCTCGCTTAAGAGTAGCTTTACAGAAGCTGAGTGATCACAACCTGACTATCAAAGCAGAGAAATGTACATTCAGAACAAACTCCATAAATTATTTAGGTCACAATATTACCAGTGAGGGGGTCAAACCGAAATCTGATTTAATCAACACCATACAAGAAATGAGTTCTCCTTCCTGTAAGAGTGAACTTATGAAGTTTTTAGGTGTTGTGGAGTATTATGCGAAATTTGTGAAATTGTTTGCAGATTGTGCTGTCAACATGAAGTATTTGTTGAAGAAAGGAGTTGATTTTGAATGGACTAACTGTTGTGAGAAAGAGTTTATTAATATTAAAGAGAAACTTAAAACTGCACCTTCTCTCAGTAGTTTTGACCCAAAGACTAAACCCATACTCCTCACTGATGCCAGCGAAAAGGGCTTGGGTGCAGTTTTGCAACAACAAGGCCTCAAAGGTATGCAAACCATAATGTTTTTATCACGCAGTGTTAAAGACCCTGAAACTAGGTATTCGGTAGTAGAGAGGGAATCCCTCGCGATATTTTGGGCCATTAAAAAGAAAAAAAAAATTCTTTGGGGCGTTGATTTTGAGGTACGAACTGATCATAAACCTTTGGTTGAAATATTTAGCAAACAGGGTCTTGATTCAATCTCTAGTAGGATAACTAAATGGGTGCTAGGACTACAAGAATACAATTTTGCGAATAAATACATCCCAGGTATAGAAAATAAGGTGGCGGATGTGTTGTCACGCCTTACACCCAAAACTGTATCTGAAGAAGAAGTCTTAGAAGGTGCTGAGGAATGGGTTTGTGTGATTGATCAGGATGTTATTTCTGAAAAGAGATGGTGTGATGAAATGGCTCAAGATATCACTTTGAATGAAGTCTTGAATCTCATTAAGAAAGGTTGGATCAGTAATAAGGAGGGATCAGATACTATTAAGACATTTTGGCCATTGCGCAATGAGTTATCCGTGGACAATGGATTAATGTTTCATGGCACTAGACTAGGTCCTCCAAGCAGTTTTAGGAAGGAGCTCATTGATTTGCTTAATTCTTCACATGCTGGATTAACCAAATGTAAAGAGAGATTGCGCATGTCGTATTGGGGGCCAGGTATGGATAGGGAAGTAAAACGGATAATACGTGATTGTATTCCATCTTCATTAAGTGACAAATCAAAGTGCACACGTGTTCAACCAATGGTTTTAAGAAGGCGTCCTTCTAACCCATGGCAAGAGCTCTTGACATTCTTGGTCCAATACATAATAATGGCTCACAGACTTTTGTATTGGTTTTGATTGACATGTTTTCACGGTGACCTGAAGTCTTATTGTTACCAACTATTGATTCTAGTCATGTGATTCGGTGTTTGAAGAGTTTGTTTTCAAAAGAAGGGATTCCTGAATCCTTATTAACCGATAACGGTGCTCAGCTTGTTTCATAAGGAATTATACATAAAACATGTTCTCTCTATCATCCCGAGGCCAACGGAATGGTAGAGAGATTTAACAGAGTGATTAAAGAAACTATTGATTTAGCAAAGTCACTGTCCTTAGATTGGAAATCTGAGGTAATAAATAAAATAGAGGAGTATAGGTTGTCTCCTCATGCTACCACTGGGAAAACACCTTTCTTACTGTTCCGAGGTAGAGTTCCTAATACAAATGTAGAACCTGCATGGTTAAACAAGTATGAATTAAGTAAAGGGAAGAAAGGAAAATGTGATAATCTCATGATTCAGAAGAAAGATGAAGAGAAGGCTAAAGAAAGGAAAAGCTACTTTGATGTGAAGAAAGCTGTAAGAACGACCAAAGTGATGGTGGGTGATGTGGTAATGATTAAACGCCCAGGTTTATTGGGAAACTCAGATTTTAAATTCATGAAACCTATTAAAATGATCAAAGTGTTTAATAATGCTATAAAAACACTAGACCATCGCATTTGGAATCTAAATAGAGTTGTTGTTGTGAAGGGAAAGGTAAACTATGATTTTGGTGAAAGCTCAATTTGTGTTGCTCCGCAGATTGATAGAAAAGTTAAAATTCGTAGTTCATCCAGAATGTGCAAACGACCATCTTATCTATCTGATTATGTATAATATGTTCTCTGTATTATTTTGTTTTGATAAAGAGGGGAGGTGTGTGGTGTACCGCCTTTCTTCTGAATGGTGTTGTAATAGTAATGGAATTGTAATATGTCATTTGCAAAATGTTATGTATGTCATTGATGTGTGTCATTAGATTCTATGAGGAGTTTAGAAGTAAACCTGAGCAGTTGCTGTTAATACCTGCCGGTTGATGGATGGAATTCTTGGTGGAATAAACTCAAGAAGAAACAGCATACCTGTGTCCAGACTTTATGTTACAGGCACTAACATATATACTGTCTCTATGATGTCATCATATTGGGCATAAGTTATTATTTATACTTGCAGTTCTCTCAGGTTTCTAGACCGATTCTGAATCAATGAAGGATTCCACCTCAGGAGAACCTTAGTTGCAGGTAAATAATGTTTTCATCCTACCAGGCACAATTTTGTTTTTTGTTTGTTACTAAAATATTCCAGACAACGATACTAACTACAAAGAAGGAGTAATTCAGAGGCACCATTGACTTGCATTAGAAGAAGGAATTAACAATGCGAACTTTGTTAAATAATTTTATTTAGGCACATTAGAAGACCTCAGTATAGAGACATATCTAAGTGTACACAATGCGTATTTCCTACACAGACGATGTATGTATTTTCAAAAAGGAGATCCTCCAATTGTAATGCTGTGAAACTTTGTTTTTTCAGCGGGGCCCCAGAGCTCCAGAGAAGGCTCCCACCTCAGGAACCTCCACCCAACAAAATACTTGTTTCTCAAACCGTGGCACGGGAGACACCTATCTACACAAATGTGATTCTACCAACACCAAAAAATAGTTCAGGAGCTGTAAATGTTCCCAAACGCTGGAAGAGCGAAAGAATCAGCAAGCCAAAGAAAGCGCCGATCACCTCCGTGCCAGTACGCCGCTATCCACTAAGGCTGCGGCGACCTCCTGAACGACTAACCTTCTGAGATGGCAGATGACGACAGTTCATTATCTAATTATCTTCCCCTTAAGGTCTCTGTGAGGCCAAGCTTCAGAGAGAGGAGTTCATAAACCTTCAAGAAATCTACCATATCTGTGAACTTGGCTTATCTGTTTATGGGAGTGAGTGTGTGGGGTTTTCTAGATTCTTTTGTGCATTTACTGCCCAGCCTTAAAGGCTGAAGTGGTCTGCCCATGTCAACAAAAGGCAAATCTGGCTGTATTCTTAGGTTTGGATCTAAATTTGCTGGAAGGGGGTGATGGCAAATGTTGAACAATAGAGTGCCTGTAAGTAATTATGGCTGTGGATTGTGTGGTTCTGAGAGGTTACAGATCCCTCAAAATGAGAATATGTGTCCTCATTCAGTTCTTGGTGTAGGAGAAGCCAGTGGCACCTGATTGGCTTCATCTGTATTTAGATCAATCTAAAAATGTCTATGGTGAGAGCAATGTCTTTCTTTGGAGCAGTCTGGAGACACCAAATAGATTTACCAAGCAAATAATGAAAGTTGTTTTATGTTATTGGGCAAAGGAGCACATAATCTGGCTAAATTATGTTGATTTGGGTTACTACACGCGCTTGGGTAACACCTTTCCCTCATGGCAACTCTCCATGGTCGATTGTTACCTTCCTAACCTTGTGCAATGGAATTTAATTGTTGTTAGTGACACTTCTATATATCTACTTTCCGCTCACCTCTCTGCCATCAATATGTCCCAGCTGACAACACCCCTGTACGCTCCTCCCAATGTCAGGTAAAGATTATGAGGCTTATGTAAAAGCCCCTTGCGCCACCGGTGCACCACTTTTTCCCATATTAAAAGTGACGTACCAGCGGTGCAACGGGTTCATAAATAAGCCCCTTCTACGCAGACTCCCAACATGCTGATGCTGTCTTTAATTCTTATATTCACTGACCTTATTACAGTACTCACAAAATCATATCTTGACCGCCTTCACCTTATGCTTATGGACTTTTGTTTTAAAGTGCTCTGCTATACCTTGAGGTCTTGCAGTGTTACAGCAAAAACTTAGATAACCTTAAAAAAGACACCTTTACAGGTAATCAAGACCAGGATTTCCCTCACACAGCTAAAAAATAAAATGTTAATGCTATATACAGTTTTTTGGTGCACAGTTTGCCTATAGTGTGGCCTAACAGCGCTACCAAGAGTCCTCCTAGTGAGGATTTCTACTACGGAATCAGAGTTTGACATCTCACTCCTTTTGTATAATTTCAGCTCTGTTCTTTGTTGTGTAGCCAGGTACATACTTTTTGGCCTAGATTCGCCTACCTGGGCTGGTCTCAGTACCTCCTAGTTCCAAGATTCAAAGGGGATTGAGGTAGGACCGAGACTGGCTGGGATTAGGAGTGCCTGTCATCTGGTGATGCCCCTGGGCCATCTTGTCATCAACCTGGCACGTATCTGAAAGATTGTGAGGCACTAGTTTGAACTCCTGACCAGTATGTGATATGGACAAGTTTGACAAAGTCTGACAGAGGTTCTCATAGCTTCTGCCTGGTTTGGAAATGGTATGTCAATGTGATGTCCTCATGTAACTTTGGAGGTTGAAATAACGAGATAGAACTACCAGCCAGTGGTGGGCACAGATGATGGGGAAGTACATTCCCTGAATAAATCATCTGGTTCTTCATTGTTGGTACTTACATAAAGGAGTTTGTGTTTTCACTCCAGTTATACCCCAACTTAGTGTCCTGCCCAATACAGAACACTCTATTGACGGCAAGGTATGAAAGACCCCCAGGCTGTCGACTCGGGCATGAAAGGCCCCTTTTGGACAAACACTGCTATAACCCTCAGGTCTTTCCTAAATAGTGCAGCGTTTGTTCTCCGTGAGTTCTTGGGGACAGAGTGCAGTGCTTGGAGATCTAGCCACAAGAGGACCTTTTTATATTAGCCCCTAATCTGAAAGGGGCCATCACATCTACTGTCACATGAGCTGCCTGAAGACCCTTCCCCTGCAGCAGTGCTCCTGCCTGTCCCCAGCACGGTAAACTCTGCAGACTGCCTACCCCACCTGCACTGCACCCTATCACAAACGTTTACACTGACACTCAGCTCCAACCTCCTCCAGTGTTGGAGAGCAGAGATGGGCTGGAAATATGAAGGGATTGCACCTGATTTCCCCACACCCAAGTAATATGAAGCATGGATCAGGAATCTAAAGAAAACCACAGAGTAGGGCTCCTGCTTGTTCGGCTATTTACCACGCTTCCCTTCTCCCTAATGAGCCTGAGGCATCCAGCATATTATAAATTGCCAACTAAAGTGGAGAAACCAGAGAAAGGTGAGTTCAGAGGCATGCAGCAACCCAGAAAAAACTATGTGCTGAAAGCCTGTCAATCATGGGGCCAGCCCCTCATGGGCCCCAGCAGCCTGGAAACACCACACAGACCCAAAGTACTTTGACCTACATGTCTGTTCAACAACTGCACAATCTGCAAAGTGGCTGCTACTTTCTCAAAGGCATCAGGTCCAGAGAAACAAAGTGAGTGCCTCATTATTTCTAAATGTGAAATACTTGGTTTATCTGGTGATTAGAAGTGACTGGATGGGAGGGGATGACCAGAGGAAGCTCCCACACCAACCTAAATCAAACCAGCATTACACATGAGCCAGCATCATGTTTGGCCCTACTGTGAGCTGGTGGCCCAGGCAGCAGTCACCACTTGCTGTACACCACCATCTCTGAACATAAAGCTCTAAAAAGTCCCTTCCCAAGGCAGCATAGACATTAAGTATCAACATGTGTCCCCTTGAAAATGCCGCATCCATCTTTACCATACATATTAGGACTTGCAAAATCAGGATTGGCTCTACCTCCATCAGGATTCATTTTTCTGCCATTTCTAGGTTTCTAGGAACCCAGACAAAAGATCTTTAAATTTAAAAAGGATCGTTATGGAGTTCATGAAGGGCTTATTCAGAGTCTTTCCTCATAAAGGAAAATTGTCTCCTGGATGACAGCTAAATACTTTATTAGCAGCTTTGATGCACACCCACTTTCGAGCCTGTTCATAAACCTGACATAAAAACACCTTTCATTGAAAACCACGTTCCTGCTGCCAATCTTTTACAAGAATTAGCAAATTTCAATTGCTTTCTTGAAGATAAACTTTTTGTGTTGTTCTATAGACTGTGTGACCTTGACGACTAACCCAAAATTGATTCTGACAGTGTCGACATCATTTTATAGAAATCAAAGGATTTCACTGTCAACATTTTTTCCTAATCCAACCACCGTTTTAAAACCAAAAACCATTGAAATTAACCAGTTTATAATTTTTTTTAAAGTAAGTTAAAATCTTACTACCTTACTTACGTATTACTCCACGTAACCTTTTTTTGGTGATTTTTCAAAGTTTTTTGTAATGTACAGTAATGCCTTATTATGATGCCTTTTTTTCATTTTTTCATTCCTGTGGAACTACCCAGAAGTCCCATGGGGCTTCACAGAGGGCCGCAGTGACTCCTGCGGGAATTCATTGAGTCAGTGATAACCCAAATCTTTTTTTTAAGGTATCCCTCCCCAGCCCATTTATTCCTCTCTGCCATTTATTTTTTAGGACTCCAAGTCTTGGTCCCTGAGTCTTATAATGGTGAAGGCATAATTTTTAGGTCGAACATCAGCATGCATGCGCTGTCTGCAAGAGCTGCTGTCATCAAAAATACAACTCTATTCCCTCCTTCTACTCACCATTGGTCAGACTCTTGCGTGCTGTTCTGTACTGCCTCATAATTGGTACAGCCAGCGATATGTCTTTTCCCTTGTTCAGCAGAGGAGCACCGGCTAAGTACAGTATCATTACCCTTGCAGTGCTTTTCTATTAGTTTAAGAGCACTACTTTTTTTCCTGCACCTTTAGACTGCATCTTTCAGTGTCCCAGACCTGTTAAGAAACGTTATTAGTTCAAGTTCCTTGTATGTAACAAGGGAGGTAGTCCAAGGTCGTAATGGACATTGAAATAACATACGTCTCACACACACTTGCGTGCACGCACACACACACGTATATTTTAAAATGCGTTTAAATACGATGCATTTTAATCTCTGGTGTTATCATTGTTTGCAATGCTAGCTTTGTTTTTGTCCATAACTCAAGCAGGTCCAAGCAGCATTTGAAACCTCTTTGAACCTATGCGACTCAAAAAGTCTCAAGTTTAAAAAAAACTGCAAACCAGTCAGCCAAAAAAAAAAACTTTTAAAAACCATTTCTGTGATGCGGCCATGCAAGTTAGTTTATTAACCGTGTTTAAAAGTGAAAGAGGCACATGGCCATCTGAAATAAATGTAAATTAGCAACCAGAAATGGCAGTTTCACTGACGCGGAAGTCGCCTTAAAGGTTTGTGACATAGGAAACCGACAATTCAACCATAAATATATGTAGTCACTGCTCGAAGCAGAAGAGAGTTTTAGTGCTTCAGCAAAAACGCGTGCATATTCTGCACACACATGCGTATTTTAAAATGATGCATTTTAACCTCCGGTGTTATCATTGTTTGCAATCCTAGCTTTGTTTTTGTCCATAACTCAAGCAGATACAAGCAACTACAGTTCCAGCATTTGAAATCTCTTTAAATGTATTTGACTCAGCAAGTCTCAAGTTTTAAAACAACTGCAAACCAGTCAGCCAACAATACAACTTTTTAAAACCATTTCCATGATGCGGCCATGCGAATTAGTTTATTAACTGCGTGTGAAAGTGAAGAGGGACATGGCCATCTGAAATGTAAATTAGCCACCAGAAATGGCAGTTTCACTAGCACAGATGTTGCCTTAAAGGTTTGCAACAAAGGAAACCGACAATTTGCCCGTAATATTTGTAGTCTCAGCAGAAGAGAGTTTTAGTGCTTCAGCAAAACCGCGTGCATATTCTGTACAAGAACAGCTACAAGTAATATGAAGTCACCATATAAACAATGTTTACCAGAGCAATGTCTTCTCAACAAGGCATTTGGAATTTGCAATAAATCAATAATGTGTAAATAGGGAAGCTTAATAAAAGCAAAGCTAAAGAAACAGAAAAAGCAATGGATTGTGTGTTACAGGCATAAAATAAGGTAGTTCAAAACAAATATAACTTATTGAAAGCATGAATGAAAAATGTCGTTCCAAATACCACTTTGTGGTGCAGAGCACTTTGACCTTTAAGTTATGAGGGTTTTGCGATCGCTGTGCGGGCCATACGGAGATAGGCAGAACTGGGGACTCTGTGACGGTTTTGGGAGATTTGGTGCATTACAACGCAGGGAGGGTGCTAGTTAGAGGCATTGTAGGTACCACAGATGCAAGCGAAATTTTTTGTGTCATCACACAGGTCTGGGCTACACCTTGGACCAGATAAGGCTGTTATGTAAATGACAGCAGCCATCAGGCAGGTCGCAGATAACTAGCAATTGCAATGCAATAGGTCTCGCATTTATGAGAGTTTGAGCTGTTGGCATTGTAAGTGACAATGCCGTTTATTTACGTTTTGGTTTTTAAGCCCTACGCTGCCAGGCCTTTTCCCCCTCCTGTGCCACGCCCTTTTTTGGCTATTTGGGGTAGTGCGCGCTGAGGCCCCTGTAACTTTTTGACCACATAAGGTATCCACGCCAAATTTGCGTCCTTTTCTTCCAACATCATGGGGCTTCTGAAGGTTCTCAGGGTTTGTGGATTCCCCTGGAGGGGTCACAGAAATGAGCCAAAATACAGCAAAATTTAGGTTTTTTGGGGGAAAATGGGAAAAACGGGCTGCAAATGAAAGCTTCTGGGTTTTCCCTGCAAGTGTTATCAAAAAAGGGTTTGTGGGGCTGAAATCACCATTTTCCCAGCTTTTAGGGGATACCAGACTTTTGTCAGAAACCCAAAATCTTTTACACAGTTTTGGCATTTTTCTGGGACATAGCCTATTTTTGCTATTTTTTGTGCTTTCAACCTCCTTCCAGTTAATGGTAAAAATGGGTACAAAAGCAATAATGGATCCTGGAAAGCTATACATTTTAGAGAAGTAGACAAAATTCTGAATTCAGCAAGGGGTCATTTGTGTAGATCCATCAAGGTTTTTTTGTAGAAACTAACAGTTAAATGTAGGATAAATTGAAAATTTGTTGAATAAAAAAGCCTTTTGTGTCAACGTTTTCACCTGTAACTTCTTCTAATTATGACAGCTCTTTGAAAGCAATATACGGTTACATCCGCTGGACATCTGGACATTAATGGTTGTGGGGATATATAGGACTTGCAGGTTCACCAAGAACTCGACGAACCCAGAGCCAAAAACTGAGCAGCAACTTGCAATGGTTTTTTATTATGTACAGGGTATATAGTAATTATTCTGTAAAAATGTGTACATGGAAAAATCGGTATGAAAGACTCCTATGTATCTCTGAAATGGGAACAAAATATAGAGTTTAGAAACAGTAGATATTTGCACATTTCCGAAATTGGGAATACTCATACTAGCATGAGAATTATCACTCATTTTTTAGAATGACTTCTTTTTTACACAATGTCTTTCATTTGGAAGGCAGAAATGCATCGAAAGTCAATAGGTAATAACAGTTCCTTTACAAATCTGAATTACCCTAAGTCTCCCGATAAAAACGGTACCTCACTTGTAGGGGTAGGCATAGTGCCCACAACAGGAAATGGCTCAAAACCCAACGTGAACACACCACATTTTCACAATGCAAAATTACCCTTTTTTAGCAAAGTGTCTAGCTGTAGTTTTTTAACCCTAGCTCTGCCGGCACCTAGGGAAACCTAACAAACTTATACATTTTTTTAAAAATAACTTTATTTGTTATTTTCACGCAGTTGGAATAACAGTGGATCAGACCCTGCCAACCCCATTACCCAGCTGAGGCAACACATCCCCGGCCCGTAGGCCATGGTGGCTATTAAAAATGTGCGAACCACCCTCCCTGCCGGAATCCGTCCCCCGCTTGCAAACCTCAAAAATTGCCATTTTCCCCTTGACAAACCTCCTGTAGTAACCCGTGAGACCCAAGAAGGCTCTTACCGGAGTCTGGGTTTTGGGCGGTTCCCAAGCCAGGATGGTATCTATCTTGGGTTGCAGGGGGGCCACTTTGCCGTGCCCTACTTGGTGCCCCAAGTACACCACTGAACCCTGCCCAATCTGGCACTTACTGGTCTTGATTGTGAGGCCTGCTCTGCGCAGGGCCAACAACACTTCCTGGAGGTGGCGCAAGTGTTCCTCCCAGCTGGCGCTGAACACTGCTATGTCGTCCAGGTAGGCGGCGCTGAAATCCTCCAGTCCAGCCAATACCTGGTTGACCAACCTCTGGAATGTGGCAGGGGCATTCTTCATCCCAAAGGGCATAACCCGGAACTGGTAGTGCCCATCGGTGTGGAGAATGCAGACCTCTCTTTTGCCCCATCGGTCAAGGCGATCTGCCAGTACCCAGACGTTAGATCAAACGTACTAAGGTACCGGGCAGCCCCCAACCGATCTATGAGCTCATCAGCTCTGGGGATGGGGTGCGCGTCAGTCTTGGTGACCGAATTGGAGCCCGGGTCATCTCATACGCTGATGACACCCAGCTCCTGTTTACCTGCAGGAAGGGAGAGGTTTTTAATGGCGACAGAATCAGAGACTGCCTGAGTGCTGTTTTTGCATGGTTTCAGCACCAGAACCTGAAATGTAACTCGGATAAGTCCGAGTTGCTCTTTTTTGGCTGCGCTGAGGACCCTGGCTGGAAATCGTGGTGGCCTTCCGACATGTTCCCCCCTGAGAAACCATCTGCCCAAGTAAAAAATCTGGGTGTGGTATTTGACGACAGTCTTTCTTTTCGTCCCCACATCACGGGCCTGGCGGGGAAATGTTTCGGTATCTTGAAGATGGTGAGGAAATTTCTCCCACTGCTTTCCCTTCAATATCGCAAGAACATCGTGCAAGCACTTGTGGGCTCGCGTTTAGACTACGCTAACGCACTTTTCTCTGGTCTGCCTAAATATCTGGTATCCAGATTGCAAGTTGTCCAAAACTCGGCGGCCAGAGCCATCTTTGGCCTTCCACGGAGAGCTAGTGCCTCTCTACTGCGCGGTAGGCTGCATTGGCTGTCTATCCCTAGCAGAATTAGTTTCAAGGTCCTCACGTTGGCGTTTAAAGCCCTCCACTGCATTGGCCCAGCTTACCTCAGGAAGCGGATTGCTCTCTACGTTCCCCGGAGGAGTTTGAGATCTGCTGACCTGGCTAAAGTGGAGGTACCAGTGATCAAACGCGTGCGGATGGGAGGCCGGTCTTTCCAGTTTATGGCGGCCAGTTTGTGGAATGAGCTCCCTCTGTCACTCCGCAAGGCTAACAATCTTCTGGCCTTTAGAAAGGAGCTCAAGACGCTCCTCTTCCCCGCCTAACCAGTGGCCCTACAGTGTTTCTGCCGCTGGGTTTTTCTTGGTTGTGTTCAGGACTCTCTGCCAAAGCGCCGGGACACCCGTTCTGGGTAGCCGTGCGCTCAAGAAATATAGTTCTAACATAACATAACATAACAATTGAGTCCTCGGTAATCCACACAGAACCGAAGTTCTGGTGAAGCACCAGGCGCTGCAGCCTTTGAGACCAAGACCACTGGGCTGGCCCAAGGACTGCTAGAGGTCTCAACCACCCCTAGGGCAAACATCTTGGAGACCTCCTCCTTGATGTATGCTCTGACCTTGTCAGTCACCCTGTAGGCCTTGTGCCTCACAGGAGTGCTGTCCCCGGTGTCCACATCGTGGACACACCACTGAGTGACACCAGGGATTAAGGAGAACAGATCAGGGAATTGTCCCAGCAGATGGCGACAATCTTGCTGCTGCTCAAGGGTCAGTGTGTCAGAGAGGACAACACCATCCACTGACCCATCTTGCTCCTTTGCACACAGGAGGTCAGGAAGAGGCTCACTCTCCTCCTCCATTCCAGCATCTGTGGCTAGGAGCATGCCCACTTCGGACCTTTCTAAGTGGGGATTTAACCAGTTGACATGCAGGACCCTCAAGGGGTTCCTGGGAGACTTCAAGTCCACCAAGTAGGTGACATCGCTCTTTTTCTCCACAACCTCAAATGGTCCAGTCCACCTGTCCTTGAGCGCACAAGGTTCTACAGGGGCCATGACCCAAACTTTCTGACCAGGTTGAAGCTCAACCAGAGTGGCATTCTGGTCGTGCCACCGCTTCATCTCTTCCTGGCCGGCCTCCAGATTTGCCTGAGCAAGATCTCTGAAGCGCCGAGTCTGGTTCCTAAAGGCCAGCATGTAACTGTATACATCCTGGGGAGGTTTCCTGGGAGATTGCTCCCAGCCTTCTTTGACCAGACTCAAAGGCCCTCTTACCGGGTGTCCATACAAAAGCTCAAAGGGACTGAACTCAAGAGACTTTTGTGGCACCTCACGGTAAGCAAACAGCAGGCATGGTAAGAGGACGTCCCATTTACGCCTCATTGGTTCTTCAAGACCCATAATCATGCCTTTTAGGGTCCGGTTGAATCTCTCAAGCAGCCCATTACCCTGAGGGTGGTAAGGAGTGGTAAACTTGTAGGTTACCCCACACTCCTTCCACAGAGAATTCATATAATTAGAAATGAAGTTGGTGCCCCGGTCGGACACCACCTCTCTGGGGAACCCCATGCGGGAGAAAACACCCATCAGTGCCCGTCCCACCACGGGGGACGTCACTGTGCGGAGAGGGATGGCTTCCGGG
The DNA here is from genome assembly GCF_964204655.1 of Triturus cristatus. Lineage (NCBI taxonomy): Eukaryota > Metazoa > Chordata > Amphibia > Caudata > Salamandridae > Triturus > Triturus cristatus. The sequence goes on along the minus strand of NC_140590.1, from coordinate 132,221,146 downwards.
TACCGGGTGGCATGGTCCACCAAGACCAGGATAAACCTGTTGCCCATGGCTGTCTTGGTGTCCAGTGGCCCCACAATGTCAATCCCCACTCGCTCAAAGGAGGTACTGACTACGGGAAAAGGTTGGAGGGGAGCCTTCTGCTTCCGCCCACTTTTCCCACTTGCCTGGCAAGTTTGGCAGGTCCTACAATGGATGTCTGAATCCCTTCTCATCTGGGGCCAATACAAATAGGTGACAAGCCTGTCATAGGTCTTGTCCTGCCCCAGATGTCCAGATAACGGAACGTCATGAGCCAACCCCAGTAGGAAGGCTCTGATGCGCTGGGGTACCACCAGCACACGGGCTGACCCAGGCTCAGCAGCCTTAGGCTCGCTATACAGGAGGTCGTTCTCCCAGTAAATCCAATGTGATCCTGACTGATCACCTGTTGTTTGGGCTGAGGCCTGCTGCCTCATACCCACAAGAGAAGGGCACACTTTCTGTTCAGCACAAAATTCCTCCCTGGAGGGACCACCATCCTGCTGCCAATGGGTCAGCTCGGGCAGGTCTCCCAGTTCAGCCACTTGTTCCCCTGTAGGTTCCAGGGCATCCCCCTCAGGGTCTGCTCCCTCCTGGACCGTGGGAACGATGGGGGACGGTTTCCCGCGCCCCCTGCCTCTTCTCTTCATGGTTGGGTCCTGGGCCATACTTTCAGGCTCCAGGACCCCATCAACACCCTTACTAGCTGACATGGACCGGGTGGTCGCACACACCCACTCTGGCAGACCCAACATTTCCAGATGCGCTTTTCGCTCCACCTTAGCCCAAGGGGAGTCCTCCAAATCATTGCCCAGGAGACAATCAACAGGCATGGCGGGCCTCACAGCAACCTGAAGAGTACCTGAGACCCCCCCCACTCAAAAGGAACTTGAGCTACCTCACACTTACTCTGTGAGTTGTCAGCAGCTACAACGGGGTAGAATGCATGAGGGACCACCTGCTCTCTGGACACCAAGTGACACTTGACAGCTGTCACACTTGCTCCGGTGTCTCTGAGAGCTTCCATCCTATGGCCATTAATGGTCACCCACTGCCTATATTTCTTAGTGTTACTAGGCAGAGGGGTTGGAGGGACCATTTCCACGTCTCCTAAAGAGACCATGGACATTTCTGCGGGACCCCACCCACCGGGGGCACCCGTCTCGCTCCCTCCCAGGGCTACATTCGAACCTGACGGGGTGGTGCACGCGGTGGTGCATTCGAATCCTTCATGGGACACTGGGGATCATAATAACGGTGTCCCACCTGCTTACAAACGTAGCAGGTCATGGGGCCCCTGGGAACAGGTTTACCTGTCGGGACCTCTGGCTTCTTTACAGGGGGAGGCTGGGAACCCTTCCCTTGGTTCCCTTGGGGATTACTTTGGGGCCCTTTCTGAAACTCCCTCTGTTTACCCCTGTCCCCCCCACTCTTCTGCTGGGGACCCTGCCCACCTTTGGCTGAGTCTCCCACTGGACCCTTGTGGACCCTGGTACTGACCCAGTGGTCCGCCTCCTCAGCAAGTTTTCTAGGGTTAGATATCTTGCTATCAATAAGGTGCTGGCGTAGCTCTGGAAAACAGTTATTAGACAAGTGCTCCCATGCAAACAAATCATAAAGAGCAACATAACTATCGACCTTGCTACCCTTTACCCAACCATCCATGGCTCTGCAAAAAAAGGACACATATTCAACCCACGTAGTACCAGGCAACTTCTTACATTCTCTAAAGGCTTGTCGGTACTTTTCTGGAGTTAAGCCATACCTTAACATTAAAGCATCTTTCATATGAGTATAAGACATCCTTTCCTCAGCAGGCATGTCCAACAAGGTATCTCTCCCTTCATTGACAAAGCGACCCCACAACCCCGCTCCCCAATCTTTCTCAGGGACCCGGTGGGCCAACAATGCTAACTCATATGCTTTGAACCATTGACCAATATCCTCATTTCTACTGTAATCTTTTATCACATCTTTGGGAAAATAAAACCTACTTTCTGCAGGCACAGATGGAGTGCTGCCACCAGAGGGATTCAACTCTAAACTCTTAGTTTTAAGCTCCATCTCCCTCAACATCTTCTCACGTTCAAACGCTAATTTCTCTCTTTCAAAATCTAATTTTTTGCTCTCCATTTCAGCTTCTCTTTTGCTTCTTGCATTCTCTAACTCCAACTGCCCTCCTAATTTCAGTTTTGCCATCTCTAACTTGTACTCCCTCTCCTTCTCCCTGTCTTCCAACTCTTCAGGAGAAAGGCTCTTAGAGGAAACACTGCTGCCGGGAGATGCCACGTGCCCATTTATGACCTCTTCCTCTTCCTCTTCCGGTACCACCCCCGGATCAGAGGGATTTCTGGCCTCTAACCAGGCCTTCAGCGCTTTAAGGAAGTCCTCTCTCACTCTGAGACCTGTGGTAGGAACTTTAAACTGCTTGCAAAATTGCTCTAGCTCCTTTTTCTTGTACTTATTTATCAATTTTTTATCAAATTCCTCCACAGCAATAACAGCAGGGGTAGCAGCTCCGGCATCCTCCATGGTCAAAACTGGCAGTGTTTAAAAAATAAGCTCCAGGAAAGCGGAGAACAAAAATAGAAGATCCTACCAAAACAGATTGTGGCTGCGCTATGGTCTGCTTTCACTATGTAGCGTACACTAATCACTGCACATGAGTCATAAATGCAAAGTTCAATCCTCACCGCTGACCACCAATGTTAGAACCGGCGGTCTCTAGTTGGCAGAGGTATACACTTCTGACAAAGAGGGACCCACCTTTTCTAGTCAGGGCAAGGGGTTTACACACTCAGATAACCCCTGCTTACCCCCTTGGTAGCCTGGCAGAGCAGACAGGCTTATCCCATTTGTAGTGTATTCACTTTATTACTGTATGTAAGCCCCAAAGCACACACCATTACACTGGCGACAAGGGTGGGCAAGTGACGCCCACATGCATCAGAAGGTGCCCCGCTGAGCACCGACACCGGAGGCGTGCACACCTACCCTCCGCACCGGCGCAGCTAGCGGCTTCGGTGGATGCTGTGCCCCTGCTGCTACGGTTGACGCCCAAGCGCTGTCGCGCCCCCAGGTGAGCGGCATGCCCATCTGTGGCCCCGGTGCCTTACCAGCAGCGGTGAACCCGCTCGCCCGGCAGCTCCACACGCCGCAGTACAGTTTCGCCCTACCGGCCTGATACCCTGAAGCGGGCCGAAGACGTGGTGGCTCGTGCGCATGTGCAGACCGCCCGGCCTGTGCTGAGACCGGCTCAGCGCGTGGGAAGTGCGAGCCAGCAGTGCCTGGAGTACGTGAGGGGCCAGAAGTGTGTCCCAGCTGCCAGGCCCGTCGTGCAGGGAGCGATCTGTGAGTCCCTGCACCAGGGAGAAGCCAGACACCAGTAGTTGCTGTCAGGCCCATTGCGCAGGGAGCTCTCTGTGAGTCCCTGCACCAGGGAGAAGCCAGACACCAGTAGTTGCTGCCAGACAAGACGCGCAGGAAGCGCTCAGTGGGTCCCTGCAACAGGGAGAAGCGAGACTCCATTGGTTACTGTGCAGGTGCATAGTGAAGGGACATTCCACGCACCAGGGATAGGGAAGAGTGCAGGCACGCAAGAAAGGACACAGAGAGGACCTTTGAAGGACATTGTGAGTGGGGAAAAACAACAGGAAAAAAAAAAAAGAAGGAAGAGAAGAAGTCAGAAGAATCCCCACAAACAGGTGGGTCCCGCCGGGCTAGAGGGCAGACACACAAGGAAACATGAATGCCCAAGGTGCACCACTAGCAGCCCCCCAAGCACAACCTGCCCAAAATGTAGGGCCACCAAAAGTACAGCAGGTGCCACAACATTCCCAGATCGGTGCGCTGCCTTCGTTCAGTGAGCTGATTGACCCGGCAACAGCGTCGCCCAGGTGGACACTCTGGGTAAGCTGTCTGAACAACTATTTAAAAGTGACGCGGGAGACTGATGGCGCAATAAAGAGGTCCTTGCTGTTACATTTTGCAGGTGATGAAATACACAAGTTGTTTGCTCATCTACCCAATACTGAGCGGCCCGATGACTACAATGTGTCAGCCTTCAATGCGCATTTTGACCCGCAACTGAACCCGGACTACGAGAGGTTCAAACTACGACAGGCACGCAAGAGGGAAGGGGAGTCGATGGATGCCTTCCATGTGCGGCTGCGCGAATTAGCGAGTACATGCACCGATGATGACCAGCCCAAAGAGGTGCGGGCCCAGATGATCCAAGGGTGCTGACATAAGACCCTATGGACCCTAATCTTACGTCAGCCAGGAATCTCGTTGGGAGACATTCTCATCCTAGCCAGGTCACATGCGCTGTCCGACGCCAAGTCAACAGCGATGGAGGCCGCACTAACCCAATAGGCGGAGAAGCCTGTCACAGTGAAGACGGAGAGAGCCGATGCAATCTGCAATCAAAGCTGAGGAATTTGTGGCCGACGGCCAAGATGAAGCCTGCAAGGATCACTTTGCGGTTACTGCGGCAAAGAAGAGCACCCCCAGACGGAATGTCCGGCACAAGGATGGACCTGCTCCAGATGTGGGATCCCCAACCACTTTACAGTTGCATGCAGGGGAGGAGCGCAAAGCTGAGGGGCCAGAGGGCGATGACCCCCGTTGAAGGCAGTGAGACACCTCTCACTCGAAGAGTCCGAGAACCCGAACCCAACCCGCACAGCTGTGCGAACGAGACAATATTTAGAGGACTCGTCAACAGACGAAGAGGGTGAGTGCTACCTCATTTCATTTGCCAGTGATCTGAAGTGGAAGAGGCGGCTGCAGCCCACGTGCACCATCAACATCGCTGGTTCGGAAGTCACCGCGCTAATTGACACCGGCACATCGGTTAATGTTATGGGGTTCCAGCAATACAAACGACTGAACCCAAAACCGGCGCTGTTGCCATCACATGTACAAATACTCACATAAGGCAGCAAGATGCCACTGCCACTCAAGTGCAAAATGACAGTCCAGATGAAAGCAGAGAGAAACTAAGTCACTCACAACCACGTTTCATGTGATCGACAGGGAGGCGGACATCCTTGTAGGAAGCCACATGGCTGAGGACCTTGGCCTGGTCAAGTTTGCCAACGCGGTCAAAGACCTGCAGATAAAAGAACTATTGGGATGTTTCCACAACTCTTTGAAGGGTTTGGCTGTATCAAAAAGGCCCTGATCAAACTACATATTGACAAAGCTGTGAAACCAGTAGCTCTGAGACATAGACGCATACCGTTCCATCTGAGGCCACTTGTCGAAAAGGAGCTCCAACACCTAGAACAGCTAGGAGTCATTGAGAAGGTAACCGAGCCATCGCCATGGGTGTTACCCATGGTTATCACAGAGAAGCGAAAACAACCCGGCAAGAATCGACTCTGCATCAATATGCGTTTGCCTAACCAGGCGATCAAACGCGAGAGGCACTTGACCCCGACTGTCAATGACATCCTGGCTGACCTGAATGGATCCCACTGGTTCTCCAAACCCGACCTGAACGCGGCATACCATCAGTTGAGGCTGGCCGAGGAGAGCAGATACCTTCTCGACCCACATTGGGCACCGACGATACCGAAGGCAAAATTTTGGAATCTCGTCAGCCGCAGAAATATTCCAAAACACTATCTGGGAGTTGCTCACAGGACTCCTGGGAGTATTGAACGTCAGTGATGACATTTTGATACATTCCGAGACCATGGAGGAACATCGGCACCATCTCTGCGCTACTCTCCAGCGTCTGGCCGAGCAAGGAGTCACCCTCCACTGCGAAAAGTGCTCATTCTTCCAGCGATCGATTGATTTCTTCTGATATGTGTTCAGTAGGGACGAAGTAATGGTAGACCCTAAGAAGTCACAAGCTGTCCTGCCGTCTCCTGCCCCGAAGACAGCATCGGAAGCGCGCAGTTTTTATGTGGCATGGCCACCTACTGTGGAAGGTTCATACCGAACCTGGCCACATTGGCGGAGCCGTTGCACACCCTGACGAAGAAAGACACATTGTGGAGGTGGGGCCAAGGAGAAGAAGACGCCTTCCAGAAGATCAAGGCAGCGCTGTTAGGATAAACTACAATGGTGTATTTCAACACCAACAGAATGACCGAACTTATCGTAGATGCCAGCCCGGTGGGGCTCGGAGCACTGTTGACCCAAGAGACGGATCCGGGGACATGGGCCCTGTTGAAAACTAAAACAGCGATGGTTAAGCATTTACTAAAGACATTAACTTTCCTGCCTTAGAACATGTCTATTGTCTTATGTTGACTAATGTCTGGACTCCATTTTGTATTGTCATGTCTCCACGTGTTGTGCACGAGAAGAGTCCTTCCTTCTCGCTAGTTGCTCTTGTAATCTGCCTAGTAACAGTCTATAAATAGCTCCTTTGTCCGTCTGGCGCATGCCCAGACTTGACCACATCTGTTATCAGTTAATCCTTGCTTGACCATGTTTTCGCGGGCTCAGGAAATTGGTTACTCCGCCCACATATTGGTTCTGTATCGAAAATGCCCATAAAAGGTAAAATGCTCGCCTCATGATGTATCCACCCACTTATGAGCCCCTCTGTTGTGTATAAAAGGGGACCGTGTACGCAAGTTCTTTGTACTACTCTGTGCAATACTGAAGAGTGTTGTATAGGTTGTAGGACCACCCTTAAGGGTTAATAAACTTTGTCTTTGTACTTTGCAGTTTCCGTGCCAACTTCCTTGTAGCCTCCATTACAGGAGAGCGAACCCTTGTATGCTGCGGGCCTAGCTGGGGCCTGTATTCATCAATTGGCGCCCGTCACGTGGGGCTCATCGGCGACTCGGATGCTCGAAGGACTGGTCGTGACGAAGGTGAGGAATTTGGCCAGGGATGTGATCACTGCCAGAGGCATTTTAGCCCTGGCACCCCGAGGTTTTCTTCCTCTCCTTCCGAACTGACCTTCTGGGTGGCGCCGGTCCTCGACTGAGACCTCTTCTGTCGGTTTTGCCGTGACAGCCGTTTGGGCAAATTTTGGAGCTTGGCAGTTGGAACCTGGACTCTTGATTGGTAAGAACCGTTGTACGGTACTTGCTCCGAGTTTTGAAGCCTGGGTTGGCTATTTGAGTTTGATTTGTGATGACCGGTCATGCTTTGTATTGATTACTGTGAGAATATATGCGTTGCAACACATATAGGCAGGTAATGTGGAGATATTTCTCCGGAGCTGTGTAAATTTGAACGGCGCAACGTTTAAGTGCCATTTTTTTTATAATACTGCATATTTTGCATTATTTTTGAGCATGCCTGCTTTTAGCGCACTCCGTAAGTGGTGCTGCTGCTTTGGAAACCGGTTAAACCTCGAGGAATCTGCTCCAGCTCCCCCAGAGGGGACTCCTAATAGGGATATGTATGTGAAGCATGGTCTTTCTTCTATAATGTACAGCACAGTATGGAGGAAATACACCAAAAAGGATCCTGAGTTGCGCTGGCCTTTGTATGGCTCATTTGATATGCGTAAGATTGAGTATGTGGAACAGTGTATGTGTCAAGATATGTTTGAGTGTGTGCGGTTATGGGTGAAGGAAGTGCGTGAGCGAGAGAAACGTGAGAAAGCGCTGTTTGATAAAGAGCAACGGAAGAATGATCATGTGCGAGCACAGGAAGCGAAGCGTCGGGAGGAAAGAGAACTGACGGAGAGACAAGAGAAAGAGCGTAGGTTGCAAGTCTCGGGTCAATATGCTGTCCGTCAGCCACTTTATCCTGTCCTTACTAATCTTTTTTTTTTTTTTTTTTTTTTTTTTTGGAAAACCTTTATTTAACAGTATGCGCAGACAGATACGGGCCTACAACCCTCAGGCCGGCCTCGACAATAAAGGGCACATCAGCAAGCAATTATACGATTCAGCAGCATATCAGTACAAGCACGAATAGACCAGATTACGTTTATACACAATTGTGCCGCCGAGCGCCAGGATGATGAGGTTTAAGTTTTATAAAGTTTTGAAATAAGTCCATAGCAACAGGTCTGGAAGGATCCGAATCAGAGCAATGCAGTTAGGACTATAGTGGGCAACGATCATCAGAAGAGTCAGCAAGCATTATCCGTAAGGTAATCAATCGCACTCCATGAAATCAGGATAGAAAAGAAGCATATCACATGACGATCCCCAAGCACTACCCACAAGTTCCCAATCCTCCCCTCGACCCCAGAAATAAGAAAGGAAAGAGCAAACGAGAAAGGTAAAGAGTAGAAAGGGAGAAGAGAAAGAGAGAAAAGAAAGAAAGGAAAAGGAGGCCCATAGAAAAAAAAAACAACAAGGAAATATACCCCCCACCCTACACGCATGCAGAGGCTACGGCCTACCCCCCCTAGCAGTGTGTCTGTCGCCCCAAAAGAGTACCCGAAATGTAGGAGAAGAGAAAGAGAAGAAAAAGAAAAAGAATGTCACGGTTGATCGGAGGAGGGCCAAGGATCTATTCAATACAAGCAAAATCGTTACCCGCGGTCACCCAACCCCAGGCCCCGACCTAACACCCTGCTACATGTACCTCCAACAGTCACAAGTCCCAGTCCCAGCCATATACGTATCAATGTGCAACAAGAAAAACCCCCTTCCTCAGCCTTGGCCCCTTCGAATCTGCAGTCCAACAGAATCCAATTGCAGTACAGCCAACCTGGACGGGATGGGCCACCATGGAGTCCGTTGCAGCAATCGAGGGGTAAGAGACAAGTCAAACTGGAGCGAAGCTCGATAGTAAAGGACCACAGAATGCGCCCCTGCTATGCGGTGGCTAGTACAACAGGGAGCAGGACGATGCATAAATCCCAGAGTAGCGGCCGGCCGATGTACAGGAAGCAAGTCCAGGAGGACGCTCAGAAACGTGGCACCAAAGGACAAAGGAGATGGGCAAAACGGCGGCTGAGGCACAAGCTCCGGCCATACCAAGGGAGCAGGATTGTCAGACTCCTCCAGGGCAGAGCCGAGGAGTACCGCAGCGGGCACTGGGACACGTCCCCCCGTCACTGCCACATACCTCAACTCGGGTGATCCACCGACAGTCGGCTGAAGATGTGGCTTAACATGCCGCACTGGAGAATCATCATGGCCAGCTGAAAAAGTCCGATCAAACCGGTCCTCCAAACCAGTGGCAGAGTCGCGGAAGGCCAACCACAGGTCCTCCAGAGCTGCCAGGATGTCGCGAAGCCCCAGCGGTGGATCAAGGATGGAGGGTGCTGTTGCGTCCGCCATCTTAGGCAAGCAACCATCGAGCGCCCCGGGAAGCAAGCCCCCTTCACCGGCCATCGGTATCTGGAAGGTGATAAGCTCTCTGCGGGGCCCCGGCGGTGCAGGAAACGTGGAGGCAGCCGGTCGTGGAAAGGCTTCAAGGACAGGGGAATCTGTGGTGCAGGGAAACCCACCGGCGAGACCAGGGCTTCCGATGCGGAAGATGGCGTCCGCTGCTGTAGGCTGCAACAAAGAAGCGATCCCGGCCCTCTCCCAGCTGGGCCGGGATACAGTATACGGGAGCTGGATACAATGTTGCGAGCGGGGCGCGCTGGGCAGCCGAGCATGGAAAAGGCTGCTGTGAGAATCCCAGCGCCGCGCTCCAGGTCCGGTGCACCGGCTCCTCCCTCTCCACAGCGGCCGCTGCTATCGTTGTCGCCGCCGGCCGTCCCCACTAAGCAATGGCCCGGCTGCGACCGCTTGGAAGGCCGGAATGGAAACCGGGGCCCAACTCCGCCGGGGCAGCTCCGTTTTCGACCGGAGTCAAAGTATCGTGGTCAGGAACGTGGCGCAGGTACGCGTAGGGCTCGGAGGCGCAGGATTCTTGCCAGGATATCGACGAAGGGCGAAAGGGTCGGCGGAGCCGAAGAGCTAGGCGGCCATCTCGGCTGCAGGCTAGCTGTCCTTACTAATCTTGACGATGATTTTTATTTATTAGATCGCTCTCCGCCCCCTTATGTTGGTGCGTATGCCCCGAGGTCACAGGATTCTGGATCGGCTTCGGATAAGGTAGACACGCGGTCCATGTTATCGGCTGACCGAATGGGTGAGCTTCGGAAACTTTCTTTTCGTGCACTTAAGGGCAAGTTATCCCTCACTGAATTGTTGGACTCTTGGGAAAAGTGGCAGGATAGAGAGAAGTTGTATTTTTTGGGACACTTTTCAGATGAAGTGATTTCTGCCTTTCGGAAATATTCCAACGTTTTTGAGCCTGATGATGTGGTATTAGATGCTAAAGCATTACGTAACGGTGTTTTTTCTCCCTCTAAGGCGCCTGATGCGGCTCGACGGCTGTTTGCATTACGGGACGCGGCGAGTGACCTTAAAGAGAGAGCGCGCCTAAAAGCAGAGGAGGAAAAGCAGTCGGATTCACGTGTCGGTGATGACCAATCATCTACCTCCCACTCAGATAAGAGCGAACTAGTGCATGTTAAACCAATGCGAGAGGCGGCACCTTTGTATGTTCCTCCTAAAGGAGCGGGAACTAGTTCGGATATTACTTCCGCCGATGCTAAGGGATATTTTGTGTATAATTGGGTTTATACTCCCTGGCATAGGGCAGATGTTATGGCATTAAAGAATGCATTGCCTGACCCCCGCAAGAATCCAGCGGCCTTTTACGAAGAAGTCGAAGGGGCCTTGAATTCTTGTACTATGACTTTAGCAGATATAGATTTGTTCTTTGGGCTTATCTTACCACCGGATATGTGGCGATCTGTGCGGAAGGTAGATGATCAAGCCGTTTTTAAGGCTAAGTGGTCTGACATTGAGGACGAGGACAGGGAGAGAAAACCCGCGCAAAAACCACCGCAGATTATTTTAGATCTTCCCGCTGCTATCTTGACTAAGTTGAAAACGATTATCCCCCCTAAAAAGATCGACTGGAATATGTTAGCATCATGTAAACAGAAGGTTGATGAATCAGTCTCTGATTTCTTTACGCGCTTTGAGGAGACATTTCACGATTTTAGTGATCAGTCACTTACGGACGACACGGGTAGACATCTTTTTGTGGATAAATATGTGGCAAATTTATTACCGGGAATAGCAGCTCGTTTAAAAGCGAGTGAAAGTTCCTGGTCCACTTCGTCTCCGGCATCCCTCCTGACTATGGCTCAGTATTATGAGCGTCAGGAACAAGAAGCGAAGGGGCAGGAGGAGAAGAAATCGAAAGATTTAAAAACAAAGGTGATGTTAGCACAAGTGTATGGTCCGCCTAGTCGGGGCGTCGACAGAGGTAGGGGAGGATTTCATGGTCCCCCTTCGGGTCGGTCAGATGTAAATAGGAATCAATGTGCGTATTGTAAACAGTCGGGTCATTGGGCCAGAGATTGTCCGGCGTTGTATGCATCTCGTCAGGGGCGTGGTCAAGGTCCACCGAGAGGTAGAGGGAGTTTCTCGAATTTCAGAGGGAATTCTACTGATCGTGCTCGTTTTGAACCTAACGCGCAGCAGCGAGATAGATCCAATGTGTTTGATCGACAGCACCAGTATCAAATGTCAGGGACTGACAGCGCTGGGTACCATGATTCGCGGCATGCATAGGAATGCGTTGGATGGGGGTTGGAATCAGTTGAAGTGCCGGTTGATCAGAAGGGTCCTTATGTTTCAGCAAAGGTTTTGGGTTCTACTGATCGGTTCCTAGTTGATACAGGAGCGACTCGCAGTGCGTTGTCCAAACAATTGGTTCCGAGGGCTCCCCCATCTGGCTTAATGGTCACATCGGTAGGGTTTGATGGTACACTCTCTCGAAGCCCTCTTTCTCGACCCCTTCCCTTCCATGTTGATCACTTTTCTGCACCCTGTCCGTTTCTGCTTGCCCCGAACACGCCTGACAACATTATGGGTCTTGACATGCTCAAACACTTCAGGGCTACGATCCGCTGTTCCCCCGCTGGAGTACGTGTGATATTAAATGATAATCACCCGATGACAGACCGGATGTGTGTGGTCGTGGAGGATTCTGTGTTAGCTTTCCTCCCTCATTCTTTGTGGGCTACTTCAGATACCGATGTGGGACAGATGGTGATTCCACCAGTCCATATTAGTGTCCAGGAGGGTGCGGTGTTACCGCACCTCCCTCAGTATCGCATTTCCCAGGAGGGGGAGGAGGCGCTCATTCAGATTGTGCAGGATTTGATTAAGGTGGGGGTAGTGGAAGAAGTTCCCTACAATGTTTGCAACAGTCCTATTTTACCCATCTTAAAGAAAGACACGGATGCTAAAGTTTATCGGTTTATCATTGATTTAAGGGAAGTGAACAAGATCGTGATACCTCAGTATCCGGTGGTTTCTGATATCACGACGTTGCTCACTTTGGTCCCGCCAACGGCGACCACGTTTTCAGTTATTGATTTGAAAAATGCCTTCTTTTCGATCCCTATTCATCCTGATAGCCGATACCTTTTTGGTTTTACTTTGAATAATAGGTCTTATCGATTTTGTAGAGTCCCTCAGGGCTATACAGAAAGCCCTAGCATTTACAGTCAAGCATTGAAAAGGCAATTGGATTCCTTTGTTCTGCCCGAGGGTGTCGCCCTTATACAATATGTCGATGACATCTTGTTGGCGGCTGACACTCCCAAGTTGTGTGAGCAGAGTACGTTATCCTTGCTTTCCTTTTTGGCATCTCACAATCACAAAGTGTCGAAGAAGAAATTGCAATTCTGTAGACCAAAGGTGACTTATTTGGGTCACCTTTTGTCTAAGGAGGGGCGTGCACTCACACCAGATCGTATTCAAGCAATTTTGGACACGCCAGTGCCTTCCACACAGAAGGACGTGCGTGCATTTTTGGGTCTTGTTTCTTTTTGTAGGCAATGGATATTGGGATTTTCACTTAGTCACTTAAATTACTCTAACGAATCAACCGCAGTTGATATGGGTACGTTCTTACGTCTTCACCAACAGGTGAGCAAGGAAAAATCTTCCTTTTTGTTTATTTACCCTCACACACCCTAGTGGAGTCATGCTTCATCATCGGGTCACCCCAACGCCTAAAAGTCGGGGTGGGCTCAACCACAGTGTTGGGAGCTCTTGAAAGAAGTTGTTGACCTGGGGGGCTGAATAAGTTAAAATACCTCAAACAGATCCCCGGTATCCCTTTATTCTTGGGTCTGTTTGGGTAACTAAAAAACAAATATTGGGTCTTATTAGAAATCTTATGGTCCTAAGACCCTAGTGCCAACATGTTTCAGTCCTATAATGGCCTTATGGGTCCTGGACTTTCATCAGGGCTAGGTTTGGCCTCCCTAGGAGACAGGATATAAGGGAATTCCCTATCCTGTACGCGATGCAAGGGCAGAGTAGCTGCTCCTTGTGATGATGATTGATAATTTACCAATCATAAGTTATACTCCATCTGTAAAGAGAAGGCAGACAACAAAGAAAGACACAAAGACAAAAACAACATACATTTGTATAGTAATGTCAAAGTGTCTCTGCAAAACTTTGTCCCACATTGCGTGCTCTGGAACTAATTAATGAACCACATGTGCCAAGTTGTGTCTATGACATAGTGGTAATCAATTGCTTCCAAACTTGTGCCACTCACGTGCATATCTTCACATAATACTGTTACGTGACAGACGAGTTGTGGGGTGGCAATGGTACTCAAAGAACTGATCATAATTCGTGTCAGTACATCTATGTATTCACTAGTAACACACTCCATGCCTCACATTCACTCCACATTCGTACCGTGTTTGTGAAAAGAATAACGGTAATCTTAGTCATGTTCATTTATCATTATCCCTCCTGATTTTGTGCGTAAAAAATAAAAAATAATAAAAAGAAACATTCCCTTACCCAATTCTTGAATGGTTTCTGTGTCTCAGGGGACCGTAAAGCATCTAGGGGTAGCTCTATAGTCAAACCCTAAAATTGTGACCCCAGAAGGTTAAGGGAAATGTAAGTAGATATAGTGAGTGGTTTTTTCTAAATACCGCGTGTCTAGACCCTCGTATTCCCCATATAGAGGAACAAAGGATGAGAGCGTTGGCGATCGAATTGGAAAATGCCAGTCTGTAACTTACTTCATCAAGAGTCCTGCCCCGCGTGCACACCTACTTGGCTCCGGTCCCCGGCTTTCGCGTTTGTAATGCGGAGGAACCGTGTTTTAGTACCCTTGAGTTGTCATAGGAACTAATTGGTAGGCGGCCCTCGGCGCGGACCGAAGTACGTCATGACGTCTGTTACGTACCAGGAACCATGGGACTTGTAGTTCCTTGTTATTATAGTGAAAACACGTGAAATCTAAGTCTTTTTATACTTCGTTACAATATCCTTTTCCATTGTGAATGGAGAAAAAATGCATTACTAAAGTATTATATGCAGGCTGGGTTGTTAAAGATGTTGTTTGGTTACCGGCATTCAGCGTGGTTAGGAATACGTGATTAAGTCTAAAAACGTGTAAGGAAACAAGGGGAGTGTAGTTCCTTGTAACCATCCCAGAAGACTACGGAAAATGTATATCGTCTGGACAACTCTTCCTAACTTACTGTCACGTTGACAAGAGACACAACAACAAAATAACGCGTTATACTAAAGCGCTAAGAGACCACAGTTGAAGCAAAAGATGTATGTCTGCTTCTTCGATCGGTAACACGTATGTGTCATGTGAGATTGTTTGTTTGTTTTAATCACGAGTCCCCAATTTTCATAAAAATTAGTGTCAATACAGGCTCATGATGTGGGTAAACCTAAGTGGGGTTCTCAAACAAAAATAGAAAAAATAGAAAAAACTACTACAACGTACTCCAACACTGATTATTGGGGACTATCAATACCCCATTTGTGACGAACCTATTGATGGATCAAAATTAGTAATGCATATGGTTTATTCTCACTTAGCCCCTAGTGAGGGACATTCGGGGAGTTTTTAATTTTGGGTATACAACGTGAAATATTTTTTTTAGAGTCTTTCCTTTTTGTAGGGACTGATATAGCGTCGTCGAATATAAGATGTCGTATTTATATGCCCTTCAAGGAAGGGAGGATATGCAAGCCATAGCATAACGTGTTCAGATACTATTATTTAGAAATTGGATCAACGTTCACATGGCCGCCATATTGAAGTCCCTAAGTTGGATAAACAGTTTTAGGGCGCATATTAGTACGCGAGTATAAGGCCTAGTTGCGAAATAATCCCTTTCCTTCATTTATTTAGTTGGTTCCAGGGTATACAGTCATTAAGGCCCCTTTCATGGGTTTTCAATCGATGGACCCAACGTTGTTCACGCTCTAGGAGTTTGTGTTGGAGGTTATTTACATGTTTGATTTTTTCGATGATGGTCCACTTTATCTCTGTGTCCTTGTGTTTTTTCTCATTATAGTGTGCAGTCAGTTTAGTTGCTGTTATTGCACGTCTTATTGTGCTCCTGTGTTCACTGATGCGTACTTTTACTTTTCGACTTGTCATTCCAATATACATTAGATCGCACGGGCACTTGATCATATAGATCACTGCTTCAGAGTTACAGTTGGTGTGTGTTCTCTGTTCCCATGGAGAGTGTAATCCCAGATCTATTGTTTTGGTGTGTTCAGTAAATGGACATGCTACACATGTGCCACATGGGTAGTGTCCCGTAACCTGAGGTGTACTCCAGAGAGTTGATTGACTGGTAATTTTTGGTGTATATGTGTCAGTATGTACCAGTATATCTCGCAGACTTGTGTTCCTTTTGAATGAGAACATAGGTTTCTCAAACGTTATTGTGTTCGATGTCAGGATGGGATTTTCACACATAGCCAAACCATTGTTAGCCCTTTTGACAAAGGACACACCAATTCCTCTTCCTTGGTCAAATGAGTGTGAAATTGCATTTCAGCAACTGCGACAGGCCCTTTGTTCAGCACCAGTGTTAGGGACCCCTGATTATACGAAGCCCTTTTCACTGTATGTGCATGAGAAAGATGGATGTGCATTATCAGTTTTAGTGCAGATGCACGGCGACAAGCAGCGCCCTTGTGCATATTTTTCGGCTGTACTTGATCCTGTTGCCCGAGCATTACCAGGGTGTTTTCGCTCGGTTGCGGCGACAGCTGTGTCAATACGTCAAAGTGAGGGAATTGTGTTATCTCACAAACTGTTGGTATTAGTCCCCCATGCTGTTGATGCCCTGCTTAATCAGACGAAGACGCAGCATTTGACCAGTGCCCGTTTAACGGGATATGAGTTGACACTTTTGGCTCCTCATATTACGTTAAAGAGGTGTGTAACGTTAAACCCGGCCACATTGTTGCCGTTCCCGGAAACTCAGTCTGAAGCACGGAAGGCACATGACTGTATTCTTGTGACTGAGGAACAGACAAAGGGTCGTGTTGATCTCCAGGATACGCCCTTTACAGATGTAGATGGAGAACTGTGGGTGGACGGATCATGCCTGAAGCTACCAGATGGTACGACTTCAGCAGCGTATGCAATCACCACACTGCAAACAATAGTGGAGACAGCACGCATACCACAGAAATCAGCTCAAGCAGCGGAACTGATAGCATTAACACGGGCATGTGAGCTCAGTGCAGGATTGTGTGTGAATGTTTATACAGATAGCCGCTATGCCTTCGGAGTAGCGCACGATTTCGGCCTACTCTGGAAGGAGAGAGGGTTTCTAACGTCCCATGGAGCGCAGATAATGTACGGGGAGTTAGTCCACAACCTCTTGACTGCATTAACATATCCAAAGAGGATCGCTATAATTAAATGTAGTGCCCATAAGAAAGTGGTTGATAAAGTTGGAGAAGGGAATGCTTTGGCAGACCGGGTGGCATGAGAGACTGCGATGCAGCCTGGTACTACTGCAATGTATGTTGTGAAGTCACAGGCAGAAAGATGGCACGATGCTAGGAGAGAGGTGCTGGAAATACAGAGGACCGCTTCCGATAAAGAGCGGGAGCAATGGTCCAATGATGGAGAATTAGATGACGAAGGATGTTGGAGAAATAAGCAGATGGATAAATGGAAGTTACCCACAGCCTTTGTACAACCTATGGTTCAGATGGCACATGGACTAGCGCATGTCGGAGCTCCCGCAATTGTCAAATTACTCACACGAGTTTGGGAGCATCCGGAGATCGCTAGTACGGCAAAGAGGGTAGTGCAGACCTGCATGATTTGTCTGAGGTATAACCCAGGAAAGGGTACCCGAACTCCAGCAGGAGGATTTGCGACACCTACTGCACCCTTTGAGGTTTTGCAGATGGATTACATCCAGCTTGAACGCTGTAACAACCTGAAGTATGTTCTAGTAGTGGTTTGTGCCTTCAGTAAATGGGTTGAGGCATACCCTACGAAAGATAATACTGCAATGACTACAGCCAAGATGCTATTGAAGGAGTTCTTCCCTCGATACGGTGTTTGCAGATTGTTGTGGAGTGATAACGGACCTCACTTTATAGCGGACGTTATAAAGTATGTCCTGAAGGGTCTAGGCATTACCCAGAAGTTCCATGCAGTATTTCACCCTCAGTCTGCGGGATTGGTTGAGAAATATAACGGTACTCTGAAGCTCAAGATCGCTAAGATCCAAGCTTCAACTTCTCTGACTTGGCCAGACGCTTTGCCGCTGGCATTATTGTCAATTAGATCGATACCGCATTCTCGAACCGGTCTCACACCTTATGAGATCGTCTTTGGACGCCCAATGAATATTTGGGGTCCACCAAAACCTAAGTCTGTGTATGATGTACCTTGTGTAATGATGAATGATTATCTGGCACAGTTAACGGATAATTTGGTTTCTATTCATCAACAGGTCCGAGAGGCGCTCCCTGATCGGTCCACAGGTGAAGGTCATAATCTCCGACCTGGAGACTATGTTATGCTGAAGATTTTTGAAAGGACGAACAGCTTGGAGCCGAGATGGGTTGGTCCTGAGCAAGTCTTACTTGCAACGAGGACGGCTGTGCGAGTTTCCAATCGAAAGAATTGGATCCATTCCCTGCACTGTCCTAAAGTGCCGCCCGGATTGGTGGAGCCTGCTGTACTGACCGACCATCGAGAAATTCTGACTGCAGAGAAAGGCCGTGCTGTGGAACCGAACGACACTGAGGAGCTCTTTCCGGACCAAGCGATTCCTGGAGGAAGAAGATATCACCTCAGACCGAGGAAGTGACTGCTGTATTCAAAGTTGTCAGAACGGCCCTTAGGTTAGTGAAACGGAGAGCCAATGTGGCAAGGGGGGGGATCAGCCCTGCATTAGTGTAGCGACACCCGTCTTGGCCCGCTGGTGAAGAAATCAACCGCTGCCTAAGGGTAAGAGTTCTGACAACCTCTTAGTTTCAGGAAGATTCTGACTTTTCACTCTAAGATGGAGAAGAAGAAGATTTTTTGCGCAACAGGTTTTATTATTACAGTAGCTATTGTTGGGATAACCACATGGTTTGTTGAGGATGTGACTCCTGCCCGGGAGTTGCTCATTTTGACTACTCCAGTGCCTGAGGAGCACTACTTTTATACCCTTCCGTATCAAGAACTGAAGCATCGTCAGTCTTATTTGAATAACACTTTCATTCAGATGTTGCATCATACCCATGTTGCTACCAATGCTACGAACTGTTGGATATGTGGTATGATGCCCGCTCATCAGAAGAAAGGAGGAACGCCATTCATACCTCTTCCTTTTTCTCATAATGGCTCTTGTAGAGCATGGTTCACTTTGCTTTTTGCCACACGGAAACCAACAGTGCGACGGTTACTTTTCAGACTTAATAGGGAATGTCATCAAGATAAAGATGGTTATCCACAAGCGAATGGTACAGTATGGGAATGGGAAGAGTATCGAACAGACAATGAATCGATCCCCTACATTTTCACGAACACTAGAGACACTGTGGGGAAGGACCGATTCGTGATTCAAGTGGCACAAGCTCAAGCGGACCTGTGTGTCCAGAGTGTGGGTTATATTCCTGTTGGTGTTAGTGACTGTATCACTATCTTGAACATTGACGGGTTGAATAATAGTACCTTCTTAGCATCCCATAATACATACTTTGTGTGTGGGAATAAGGGTTATTATCGCTTACCGGCCGGTTGGTACGGAGTATGTTATGTAGCATTCTTATTACCTCCTGTATTCTTGGCACCTGCATCTTATCATAAAGATTTGAAGTTGTTGAATAATGTGACTGTAAATAGGTATAAACGTACTCTATCTATTGATGATGTTGACCAAACTGATACGAGTTTGCAACAGTATATTGATTTTAATTTAGGATTGTTTTTCTTTGTTGGAGCTGCCCTAAATAGTAGGAAAGTTCGAAGATTAACGAGAGTTGTAGAGGCTGTGACGAATCAGACCGCCGCTGCTCTTGGGAATCTTACGGAAGAATTGCAAATTACTAGAATTGTCGCATTACAGAATCGCATGGTATTAGATGTTATGTTAGCTGACAGAGGTGGAGCATGTAAAATTATCGGAAGTAGTTGTTGTGTGTTTATTCCTGATCATACGCCATCAGTTTATAATGCTATCAACAAATTACATAAAATTGCAGCTGAAATCCATACAGAAAATGGCTCTTGGACCTTTTCTGGATGGTTTTGGGCATTGATCACTACATGGGGATGGAAGGTTTTAACTGGTCTCTGTATTATTGTAGCAGTTCTGTTTTCCTGTTGCATCTGTGTCCAATGTGGTCCTTTACTCTGTTCTTTATGTGTGTCATTTTGTATTCCTGATAAGAAAACTATCGCCAATGTCGCCCATCAGAAACATTTAACCAAAGAAGTGGAAGAGATGATGAAAATTGACATATTTGATGATTATCCTAATAGGCCGAATGTCTTCAGTAAATGCTGAAAGGGTCGTCTGTTGAAAACTAAAACAGCGATGGTTAAGCATTTACTAAAGACATTAACTTTCCTGCCTTAGAACATGTCTATTGTCTTATGTTGACTAATGTCTGGACTCCATTTTGTATTGTCATGTCTCCACGTGTTGTGCACGAGAAGAGTCCTTCCTTCTCGCTAGTTGCTCTTGTAATCTGCCTAGTAACAGTCTATAAATAGCTCCTTTGTCCGTCTGGCGCATGCCCAGACTTGACCACATCTGTTATCAGTTAATCCTTGCTTGACCATGTTTTCGCGGGCTCAGGAAATTGGTTACTCCGCCCACATATTGGTTCTGTATCGAAAATGCCCATAAAAGGTGAAATGCTCGCCTCATGATGTATCCACCCACTTATGAGCCCCTCTGTTGTGTATAAAAGGGGACCGTGTACACAAGTTCTTTGTACTACTCTGTGCAATACTGAAGAGTGTTGTATAGGTTGTAGGACCACCCTTAAGGGTTAATAAACTTTGTCTTTGTACTTTGCAGTTTCCGTGCCAACTTCCTTGTAGCCTCCATTACAGGAGAGCGAACCCTTGTATGCTGCGGGCCTAGCTGGGGCCTGTATTCATCAGGCCCCATTGGCATTCGTGAGCAAGGCGCTCACACCAACTGAAGCCAGATACTCTCAGATTGAGAGAGAAGCATTAGCCATTAAGTGGGCGTGCAATCACTTCCATCTATATGTGAGTGGGCACCCCTTCCGAGTAGTGACGGACCACCAGCCACTGGTTCCATTAGGTGAAGAACCCGGTGGACTTCCTGTTGCGTCATCCGCCAGAAGCAGTGACCGATGGTGGCGACCAAGGGGTGAAGACTGAAGAGTACGTCGACATGGTATCCCAGTGGGCTTGCCCCCAAGCTCTTACGATCGATGAAGTCAGGCGAGAAACAGGCTCCGACGCCATGCTCATGCACATACTACAATCCCTCCAGAAAGGATCGTGGGAGGATTTCCTACATGGGACAAACGGATGGAATCCGACAGACCGGGACCGACAGGGAAATCTTTGGAAAGTAAGAGACGTGTTGAGTACAGCATCTGATGGAGTAATACTTAGGGGCTCCCGGCTAGTCATCCCGGCAAGCCTGCAAGAACGATCCACCGCCCCAGCCCACGAAGGGTACCAGGGAACCACCCGGATGAAATCCCGCATGAGAGAAAAGGTGTGGTTTCCAGGGCTTGAAGATGCCGTTGACACCCTAGTAAGGAACTGCAGACCCTGCCAGATCACCAGCAGCCACGAATGCCCAGCGCTGGTCATAACCGAAGACCCAGCCACGTCTCTGTGGTCATGCCTCAGTCTAGATTTCGGAAGTTTTACGAATGGCCAGACAACAGCGGTGGTGATTGTTGCATTCTCCAAATACCCCATTGTGGAGGTAATTGCATCCACGTCTTTTGCTGATATACAACCTGTGCTGGAGAAGACATTTGCACTATTTGGCTTACCCACGAATTCAAAACCGACAATGGGCCTCCATTTAAGGGGAGTGAGTTCAGGAGCATGCTGGAGAGCCTAGGGATACACCACAGCCGGATCATGCCTCAGGGGCCCCAGGCAAATGGTGAAGCCGAGCGATTAATGCGGATTATTTATGACGCCCCCTCAGCGACCGCGCAGCGGACGCGTGCAGCGGGAGCGCCGACTGAGCGCCGAAGGTGCGCCAAAGGTAAGCCCGTCTGCGCCCGTCCGTGCCTGGACCGCGCCCAGCGTCAGACCCCCTGGCCCCCGCGTCCGCCAGCCCCCCCGCAGGACCTACGACTTCGCAACACTCATCGCACTCAAAACCGCCCGAGCCCCCGGCCGGGTGCTACCGAGCGTCCCCGCGACACACCCATGGACCCTCGTCTGCCGATCCTGCAACTTCTCCTGCCTCCAAACAAGCGCCACGCCCACCAAGACGGACTACAGCAACCACCTCAAGTGCATCCTGATCAACACCCGCTCCGTCCACAGACACACCGTGGAACTCTGGAACCTCCTCGACACCGCATCTCCAGACATCGCCTTCCTCACGGAAACCTGGATGAACGCCTCCTCAGCCCCCGACATCGCCATAGCCATCCCGGACGGCTACAAGATCATCAGGAGGGATCGCGTCAACCAGACCGGAGGAGGGATCGCCATCGTACACAAAGACACCATTCGCATCTCGACTGACTCCACCGACGCATTCAACACCGCCGAATACCTGCACTTCCAGATCCACACCGACCCCAAGACTACCCTCAGAGGCACCCTCATCTACAGACCCCCGGGACCACGCGCACAGTTCTGCGAAGACATCACGGTCTTCATCAGCCCTCACGCCCTCCCCTCCGCCGACTACATCCTCCTCGGGGACCTCAACTTCCACCTGGAGAACAACAACGACCGCAACACGACCACCCTGCTGGACAACCTCGCCAACCTCGGACTCCAGCAACTGGTCAACACCCCCACCCACTACGCCGGCCACGCGCTCGACCCCCTCTTCTCATCCAGCAAGCACGTCACCTTCAGCCACTGCACCGGACTCCACTGGACTGACCACAGCTGCGTCCACTTCAGCTTCAAGAAGAACACGGTCCACCACCACCCGAAGCAGGTTCCCCACAGAAACTGGAGCAAGATCACCGTCGACCAGCTCACCACCTCCCTCAGCCAGAACCCACCGGTCAGGACAACGGACCCTAACACAGCAGCCCTCGACCTCACGCAATGGCTGACCTCCTGTGCCAACGACCTCGCACCACTGAAGAACCCACTCACCAGGCCCAGAAGCAAGAAGGCCGCCTGGTTCACCGACGAACTCAAGGACTCCAAGAAGGCCTGCCGCACCCTCGAGAAGGCCTGGCGCCTCGACAAGACCACCGACAACATGACCGCCCTCAAACTCGCCACCCGCAGACATCATCAGCTCATCCGCACCACCAAGAAGAAATCTTTGAAGGAACGACTGGACAAGAACGCCCATGACAGCAAGGAGCTCTTCAACATCGTTAAGGAGTTCTCCAACCCCAGCACCGGCAACAACGACATCACTCCCTCGCAGGACCTCTGCGACTCCCTCGCCTCGTACTTCCACCGCAAGATCGCCGACATCCACAACAGTTTCGGCGCCCCACCCCCGCACCCATCGACCGAACCTACACACCCCGCCGCTATCCTCCAGACATGGACCAAAGTGACCCCCGAAGACACAACACGCATGATGAACACCATCCACTCCGGATCTCCGACCGACCCATGCCCCCACCATGTCTTCAACAAGGCCGCCTCTACCATCGTACCTCACCTCCAAGACATCATCAACGCCTCCTTCGACACAGCCACCTTCCCGGAGAGCTGGAAGCACGCCGAGCTCAGCGCACTACTGAAGAAACCAACAGCGGACCCGACCGACCTCAAGAACTTCCGCCCAATCTCGCTCCTTCCATTCCCTGCCAAAGTCATCGAGAAGGTCGTCAACAAGCAGCTGGCCGCCTTCCTCAAGACGAACGGATCCCTCGACCCATCGCAATCCGGATTCAGAGCCAACCACACCCCCGAGACCGCCCTCATCGCAGCCACCGACGACATCCGAGCCCTGCTCGACAAAGGTGAAACAGCGGCACTCATCCTCCTTGACCTCTCCGCAGCATTTGACACTGTCTGCCACCGCACCCTAGTCCAACGCCTCAACGACACCGGCATCCAGGGGATTGCTCTGGAATGGATCATCTCATTCCTCTCCGGCAGAACACAGAGAGTACGCCTCCCTCCGTTCCGCTCTGAGGCCACCGAAGTCATCTGCGGCGTCCCGCAAGGATCGTCGCTCAGCCCCACTCTCTTCAACATCTACATGAAACCCCTCGCTGCCATCGCACGCCAACACAACCTCAACATCATTTCCTACGCCGATGACACCCAGCTGATTCTCTCCCTCACCAGAGACCCCGACACCGCCAAAGCCGACCTACACGAAGGGATGAAAGATGTCGCCGAATGGATGAACATCAGCCGCCTGAAGTTGAACACGGACAAGACAGAAGTCCTCATCCTGGGACCGTCGCCCTCCGCATGGGACGACTCCTGGTGGCCCCCGGCCCTGGGCACCGCACCCAAGCCAACGGACCACGCACGCAACCTGGGCGTCATCCTGGACTCCTCCCTATCAATGACCAGACAAGTCAACGCTGTCTCCTCATCTTGCTTCCACAACCTCCGCATGCTCCGCAAGATCTTCAGATGGATCCCGACCGAGACCAGGAAGACTGTCACCCAGGCCCTCGTCACCAGCAGACTAGACTACGGAAACACCCTCTACGCCGGTACAACAGCCAAGCTTCTGAAAAGACTTCAGCGTATCCAGAACGCCTCCGCCCGTCTCATCCTGGACGCCCCCCAACGCAGCCACATCTCGAGCCACCTGAGAGACCTGCACTGGCTCCCTGTCAACAAGAGGATCACGTTCAGACTCCTCACCCACGCACACAAATCCCTCCACGACCTGGGCCCAAGGTACCTCAACGACCGCCTGACCTTCTACACGCCCACCCGACAGCTACGATCCGCAAACCTCGCCCTCGCCGTCGTCCCTCGCATCCAGAGAGCCACCGCCGGAGGAAGATCCTTCTCCTACCTAGCGGCCAAGACATGGAACTCCCTGCCCGTCCACCTGCGGCTGACCCAGGACCACTTCGCCTTCAGGAAACAGCTCAAGACCTGGCTGTTCGAGCAGTAGCAGACCCCCTCCCCCAAGCGCCTTGAGACCCTTCCGGGTGAGTAGTGCGCGATATAAATTCCATGATTGATTGATTGATTGATTGATTGATTGATTGACACTCAACAGGGTCCTACGAATCGCAGTGTCTGAGCAGGGCGACCCGGAAGTAGCAATGCACAAGTTCCTACATGAATACCGCAGCACACCGCACTGCACAACCCAAAGATCCGTGGGGTCCCTGATGTTGGCCGGGCCCCGGAGAGACACTCTACCCGGTGCGGATGGATGGGCTCCAGAACTGTATGACCCCGCCTATACCCAGGCTAGGCGGACAACAACCAATGAACGCGCAACCAAGAAGAGGAGAGCCAAGACTAGAATCATGCTGCCCGGCCACATGGTGCTCGTGAGGAATCACCGAGGCGGAGGGAAAATCTGTACCGCGTACGAGCCCAGAACATGGATGGTTGTGAAAACCAAAGGGACCGTAATCACAGCGCAGAAGGGCCTTGAGGTCATCACCCGCAACATTTCATGGTTCAAACATGCGCTCAATGCTGAATCCCCGCAACCCCACTCCACCCGAGGGGAACGAGGAGACGCCCCCGAAGATAGTCTGCAACATCGCCCAGCAGACGAGCAGGCTACAGCAAACACCCCGGTGCCTGCTAGCAGTGGCGCTGAGTCACCAGTGGCCCCTAGCCCGTCACCTAACCGAAGCACCCCAGTGGCTCGCAATGATCGTCAATCGAGATACAACCTGTGACCCAACCCAAGACCAAGCCAACGTCTCACAGACTTTATGTGTTGATTCTGCTCTTCCTGTTTGAACACTGACTTGGGATGGGATGTAGCGGTCTAGTTGCCGCTGGGGTCTTCTACCACCGAGAACTTTAGCCCGGATGGGCTTATACACAATGTAGCACTCTTTGGCCAGGCGTGGCCAGAGAGTATTTAATAAACGGGCGGAAGTTGCTCGAGGCTTCCCCCGCCTGTACCAGCATAAAGTGAGCTGTGTCATTTGTTGTCCCCAGGCCTAGGGCCTGTATCCGGCTAAAGCCCCAAAGCACACGCCATTATATTGCTGACGATGAAGTGTCACTCGTACAACTCGGATGTGGTCTTACGACTAGACTGCTGACTTTGAGCTGGGAAACCAAGGTTCGACCTTGGGGTCGACTCCGCATCCTGAGATTCTGGGCAAATCACTTAATCTCCCCGTGCCTACCAAAAACATAAATGTGTCCTTGTGTTACGTAACTGGTGCTCATGTAATGCGCTCCAATACCTTTGGGTCGAGTTTGCGATATATAAATCTGCAAAGAAAAAAATTGTGACATCTAGCCAAACATTAAAACGTCACATACAATCAGCCTGAAGACTTGGCAGCTGTGATTTATGGCTACTCTAATGATATCTCATGTGTAAATGGCCGGGAGCTCCCAGGCTAGGGATCGCCTTATGGCGAAAATCCCAGAGAAAAGCCCTCGATCCAACCACCACCACCCAGGGGTTCTGAAGGCTACAATCCCGCGATCCTCCAGGACCTTTCTGATGCAATTGCCGAAAGAGATGAAACATACCACAGTAACAAGCAACATCAAGAAAGACTACTGGTTCTTGAGTAACTCGCATGGCATGCCGCAGCAGCTTTTACGCGTATACCGCCCGCTGCTGTGTTCCGATATATGGGCATTCACATCCATTGACACTGAACACTGGGGAGCAGCGGCCTGCTACTGCTCGCTTGCGGTGAGTCCGGTTTACGGCTGGGGGAATGGGGGGCTATGCTCTTACCCGCTCTACCTGCTGGACGAAAGCAGCGTGCGCCATGCGCTCTTCAACAGTACGAGCGCCTGGCTCATTGAGTTTTACTCCTCCTTGTGCGGCCGCTGCTTTTCGCTACCCGCTGGCCCGCCTGCCTCGCCGGAGGTTTTGGCGTGGTTAAGAACTGCGGCTCGGCTCTCTGGGTCTATCTGATCCTGTCGCCTTCCGTCCCTGCCGGTGAGGCGTCCCCTCTGATTTGGACTCTGCGTCGTCCCGTTCTCTGGACTGTTGCCCTGGAGCCTGTGCCGGTCTCCCTTCGACCTGGGAGAATGGATTGGACATTGTTGCCCCCGCTGCCCGGGTCCTGTGCTCATGGACGGCACAGATGTGCTTTGGAGACTGCCTGATTTCCCCCCCCCTGCTTTTTGACTGTCTGGCTCCTTTCCCCTTCTTGTTCCTCCTCCGTTCGGTCGGCTCCCTGGTTTTCTTCGGAGTTGGCCCTCCTAACTTTTGGACTGGGTCCCGTGTGCGCCCCGCCATTTTGGACCGTCTCCTGTTGTCGCTCTTGTCCTTGGTCCGCCATCTTGCGAACGTGGTCTGTTCCTTCGTCCCAGCTGGGCGACCTATCGATCGTCCTCCTTCTCCACGGATCTTCTCTCTGTTTGTGACTATTGTTTATACTTCTGGTCCCATCTCCGTTTTCTCTCTCTCTCTCTTTCCTGTCCCTGGTGCAGATCGGAGATTCCGAATCCCCTCTACTTCCACGGACAGAGTGATCTCACAGTCACACGCGCACACACACATCACACGCTGGTGGGGCCCATTACACCAACATTCATTCTACCACTCTTATCCGTGCCATGTATAAGGGGAAACACTTTCTGATACCTAACCAATCTGCATATACCTTGAGGTCAATGCGACCAACTAGTTGCTTATAAATCTGGCGAAAACATTTTAAAGAATAAGTAAATAAATTCAATAAACATGACAAGAAAATAACCACCCGACACAGAGATTCAAACAGAATATTCGTTTATCTAAAATTATAGGAAAAGCCAATTAAATGCAAATTCATTTCTCTCATATTTACCTATTCTGTCTAAATGTCAGATCCTAAGTCAGAACCGGTCCTCAGTAATTCCATTAAGGTTTCTAGCCGTCATGTAGAGTCACCGTCCTCTCCGTCAGCATAGGGACCTCGGATCATCAGTTCGGGAAGAAGTGGCGCTAGACCTCTCTAGCCTACTAATATTTATACTAAAATTTACATTCTGTTAAGTTACAATTCATTGTTCAGAACGGATGAAATGGCGGAAATAATGTCATCTTGGTACATTTGCGATACTGTGCAAGATTTTCTCACACTTAGATTGTCCCAAATAATGAATAGAAAATTTAGATGTCCATGACTAATTCGATACTTCTACGGATGTCTTTTTTAGATAATTTGTATCCCAGTGGTGGGATCATCAGTTCATAAGTTCAGCATTCGTTTTTGAGACAAATTTCATGTTCAGGGGCTCTTGGCATCCGTCCTGGATTTGTCGTCATGATCTTGGCTTTTCAGTTTTGTCGAGGGGGCAAGGTCACAGGCAGCGCAAAGCTTCCTTGCAAAAATTTCCATCTACTCGAATGCAGGCTGCGGGTGGTAGCCATCTTTTGGTAGGCCACAATGGCCAACTTAAATGCAATAAGACATAAAACAGAATTACTACACGGAAATGATTATACAGTGTTACTCCCCTGCTAATACCCTTATGTGTATGTATTTATCTAGCCATTTGCGACATCAAAAGCCATTAATGCATATTAATTATAAGCGCAAATCACAATAACATCACATAAGCAACATCTATTTCTGTCAATTTGCTCACCAACTTAGTTCATTTATTATTTTAGCCATGCAATAGCGTTCCCACGTGTAATTCTCTTGTTAATAAGGTTGGTTAGACATGACTTTGACATATTTTAGTAGTTAATAATTAATCAGTAGTACTTTTAATTATAACATGCGAAAATGAAACAGGTAAAAACCCTGCTCCATCATCCCTATCTGCTTTTCTTACTTGTTTCTCACTGATACTCTTGTAAATGCCATGCTCTGTAAATGTTTAATATAATTGTCTAACCCTAATCGCTTTTTAAATGTAATCTTGAGTGGTTTGCAACTTGTATACATATATATATGTAATTTTATCCCCTAGAATCTGTAGTAGATGTATTTACTTATTAGTGTTCGTATGTAATTTTTAGGGTTTCTTCTGTTTGTTTCTTCTCCTTGAGTGAATCCTCAATTTGTATATATGCAACTCTAACCTCTAGTATCTGTAGTAGGCATATGTACTGACTACTGTTCTTTTGCGATTTTAGAGTTATTCTGTCTGTATCTTTTATGTAACTCATGTACTCCGAAGTCCTTATGTATTGTAATGTAACTGTTCCTTTTGTAAAGCGCTCTAACCACTAGGATATGTAGTAGACTTTTGTACTTACGACCATTCCTATGTGATTTTAGAGTTTATCTGTTTGTATCTCTTCCTTGAGTGACTTTACAACTTGTCGATTTGCAGTTTTTCCCTCCTTTCCCTCCACTTGTACATTTGCAATTTTGTTTCTGTTTTTTAGCTCTTATGTAACTCATTTAATCCAAAGTTCTTATGTTACGCAACTGGTTCTTTTGTAAAGCGCTCTGACACCTTCGGGTAATGTTCGCGCTATATAAAATCACATTAAATACAATAAAATAAAATAAAATAAATATTGGCGTGTTTCACTAAGAGAAGGACACCAATACAACTCTTTAGCATCGGTTCTACCCCAAGAAAGAGCAAAGGCAACGTACCTAGAAGAGGTAAACAATTTCTGCAAAAGAGGAAACTAAAGAATTTGCACAGTATAACTAAAGAAATAATCTGCATCCAAATAATTTCCTACGCATTTTAAATGAAAATATTGAGTCATACTATTTTTGAAATCAGCAAAAAAGTTATATGTCTGGGAGGATTTCTATTGTGACGTCCCTGTACATGTTTCATTACACTCAGAAGTCCCTTCAAACATGGCGACCCCACGTACACAATAATAGTTAGTTTTGTCCCTCTTCTTGCTCTGTGCCGTCAGCTGTTCACATTGAGCCCGTTCGCTTCGACAGCTCACAGACTGGCTCGAGACCGGAACTCCAATGTAGGGCGGGACTACCGGTCATCTCCTGCACAGTGATTGGGCTGATTTACCACACATTGCACATTGCCTATGAGTCCTCCTCGTTGGTTTCCGGTTTCGGGGTTGTCAAGATGTCGTTGCGGGTACTTGTTGGGGTGAAGCGGGTCATTGATTACGCCGTAAAGGTGAGGCATTACGGGAACTTTTGAGACCCACGTGGCGGGATGAGGGAACTTGCTCAGCAGCGTACTGTCCGTGCGTCCTACACTACTAACCCCCCCAAAAAGACTTGACCTTCATCTAGTTCATGTATGTTCAATAAACATAAGCACGTGAGCAGTACACCTTGTCAAAATAGCAAAGGTTAGGAACAAACCACGAAAAAAATGAAGAAGTTGCAGGAAAGTTATTAAAACAGATCTGGTTTGGGTCTAAAATTTGAAGATTTTACAGAAAAGTGTCTGACGGACATCGTAAAACACCTTATAAGTTCACGGGGCTGCACTATTGACACTTACGTGAATGAGGCTATATATTAAGTTGTGAGGTCCTTGGTGAACCGACAAGCATCCTTTTAAAACTTTCCTCTCCTTTTTTATTTAGACATGTCATCCAATTAACAGGCAGACACGACCACTAATTAATAACAACGTATTACTTCCCCATTCAAATCCATTCCCATCCTTTTATCCCAACTCTACTAAACACGCAAGAAGTCAAGAGCACAAACCTAACACAACTACTGCACAGAAATGTACTTATCTACTATTAATCTTTAATCTGGGGTTCTGGAGTAGTATGCCGCTTGCCGCAGAGCGCTTCAGTACCTTGTCTGGGGTAGTAAGTGCTATATAAATTCAAGTTGCATTTACACGGTGAACAGTATGGACCGTTTCCACTCTATTAAAGTAAGTCTAATAAAACCTTTTCCAACTTAAAATAAGCAGATGTGGACAGTACTGGGTCAGCTTCGTAGTCCACGATACAGTCCTTTCTTACTTTCCTTTCATTTTGAAAGTCTACTAAAAAATGTAATCTTCTCCACCCTTTCATGCCTTTTGCACTGATTTGAGTTATCTGTGCTCACACTGAAAGTTATTTAGAAAGATGTCTAGTAAGGTAAATTGGGTGAATGAAAGTTAACACCAATAACAAGGGACAGGGTGCTGCAAGGTTGTTCACCTGTTTGCAGTAAATACGGAAACTAGACGCCGCTCCTGGTGGCGGCAATGTGCAACTAACTCGAAGGGAGTTAGGTGGTTTTAGGAGTGAGAGCTGTTGTGTTAATAAAACCAACAAGTTGAGCAGAGGTAAGGTGAGAGTGACATTTCGAACTGTTGATGTTTTATCCCTGGTTTCTGGAATAGTGGAGCTGTGGAAGTGTGGGTTAATAGAAAGTCAGTGTTGCTCATGCATGCAGGTACCTCTTAAATGTCTCATAATTGCCATGTCTTTTGCAGTAGAGAAGGATGGTAGCAAGCGTTGGGGTAGAAGCGGCTGATATCTTGCAGAGCCCCAAAAGTATTATGATAATTGACATAGCCTAAACTAGTGACAGACCCCTTTGGGGCATAGTATCCTATAACCACAGGCACGAATGTGAGACACAGCATTAGATATTTGAACATTACACTTTACAGCATTGCATACGTTGAACACAGTATTGAAGAGTAACAGCCAATTACAGTGTGCTTGTTTATTGCTAACGCCTTGGACGCAGCACTGCTTATTCATAGATGATCCTGTATGACACAGCATCACATGTTCACAGATGACAAAGTTGGAACACAACATTGTATATTCATAGGCCACAGTCTGGTAGTGCACAACATATATTCACCTGCAGCCAGGTATGGTGCGTTAAATTCACATTTGCAGGCAACAGTGTTAGAACTCTGATTTACATGTTTGTAGGTGACACAGATAAATAGCAACCCATATTCACATGGGACAATGTGGGCCCCATGTCACATACTCGCAGGCGACAGTGTGGGAAAACATAATTACATTAAAAAAAAAATTAATGTCAAATGATTACAACGCAAAGGCTGCTATCCTGGAACATGCTGATCATAAACAACAAAGTTGTCACTGTTGCTGTCACAGTGGTATAGCATATAACAGCATGCAATAACATAATTTGAAGTCTTAGTCGTCTAAAATCATTACGTGTAGCGGGGCAGTAATGCGGGATATAGTTTCACGTATTCACAGTTGAATCCCCATCATTAATAGCTTTCACCATAGCAAATCTCTATCATGTGTAACAAAACCTGCTTTGAAATAAAAAAATCAATAGAATTTTCAAAACTGGTTCCCCTTTTGCTCTTTGTATTTTTCAAAGATCAGTCCCACTGAACCAGTGATCCATTGTTCACTTCAGAGATATAAATCCTGTTTGGATGCACATCAAAAGGTTAGGGCTCGCAACACACTGCCCAGTATATTTTCAGATAGGCCCAGTGTAGGCCTTAACCAGTGTATCCAGTGGTATGATGAGCAGAAAGTTACCAGGGTAATGTGCAGCTCATTTCATTGTGAATCAGGCAAATGTAGCATATCATGAAAATGCAATTGGGAATGTCTGCTTCTTTCCTGCTGTTAGCAGGATTCTCTCCAGCTCCATAAATTGGTTGCACAGTCTCCTGGAATTTAATGTCATTACCGGTCATATACTTTTCTCACTTAATTCCCTCTCTAATTCAGATGACTTTTCATTTAATCTGCTCTGGACTTTGAAAGTTTAAATATATTTTAAACTCCTGAGGCAGCAGCTACTCTCTAATTTGGGACTTATTGAGTGTCCACACTAGCTTACCATAAACATCTGCTAAGGAAAGAATATATAAACGACTGTGAG
The DNA here is from genome assembly GCF_964204655.1 of Triturus cristatus. NCBI lineage: Eukaryota > Metazoa > Chordata > Amphibia > Caudata > Salamandridae > Triturus > Triturus cristatus. Next base: position 132,188,840 of record NC_140590.1, on the reverse strand, counting down.
CCATGCCTAAATCTATTATCCTGAGCGAGATTATTATTTTGAATGCACCGCTTTCTAACAAAAGGTTGGTTTACTGCATGCAAATTTAGGAAGCTTTCACATTTTTTTTATCCACCACACTGCTTTGAAATTTTATTGGCTCAATCTACATTAACTGAAAAGACCCTCTCATTTTTGCATTTAAATGACGTGACAAAAGCATCCAGAGTTCCAGTTGGCAATCAATAAGGTCAGATTATAAAGTCATCCCTTAACAGTTGCACAGTTACCACTGCCTCATTCTGAGGATATCCACTGACGATCAATTTCTATAAGTCCACGGAAGTCCCTACTTATAATCACTCTCTGTCATTGGAAACGTAAACTTCCCAACATTTCCACCTGGGGTAATTTTGCTGGTTATTTTGCAATCGTCCTTTGTGTGTTTTTTGTTGGCTCAGCACTTCTGGAACATAGAAAATATCAAACTATAAATAGCTATGGGGTTCACTTGCCAGGTCTGTCAAGGAAGAACAGTATGGAACAAATTCACAAACTATACAAATTCTTCATACCCAATCTTTGAATGCTAGCCTGCTACATTTCATTACTCTAATTCGTATGGATTCCACCCTGTAGGCTTTTAAAACATGCATTTTAATCTCAAGAAACAATCTGTTTCACCACTTCTCGAGACATATTCTGTCTGGATTTTAGTTGAATACCTACTTCAATCAATCAATTAATCAGGGAATTGTGAAGCGCGCTACTCACCTGCTGGGGGGGGGGGCGCAAGGGGTAGGGTAGCAGATCGGTGCTTATTTACTAGAGGCTGACATTTGCCAGCCCCAAGTCATGTATTGTTGCAATTGTGGGTTACCATAGCCCTCATTCTTTCATAACCATTACCTTTGTTCGACTATCAGATAAGATTTCTTCCATATCAATAACCATTTCTTATTGCTGGTATGTATATGCCCATACTCTCTCCCAAATCTGCCTGGTTTTAAAAGTTCCATCTGCATTTTCACGTTTATTTGGGGAACACATCTACAACATCTACCCTCTCTATAGCCCCGTGTGTTAACATTTCTCAGACCTAGCACCTGAAGTATCAGGATAATTTAATTTATATTCAAATGTAGGCCCTCTTCTTTTCCTCTATTTAACAAACTATAGGAAAAGAGTCCATACTGTCTTACATGATTATGCCCAGTGATCTTTCTAGTAGCATATCTACTATGTCACCACTCGCCCTTCCTTTCTTTGGTGATCATCTGGCCACAGGCCTTAGTTGAATCCCTAGATAAGCCACAATCCAGGCGTTGTATGAATCGACCTGGAGCATTGGTATTTGACCTGCTCACTGCTCCTTGAGTGCATCTCTAAAAATCTGCATCTTTAAACGTGCCCTTTCATGTGAGTTCTTTTCTTTTCTTATACCCTGCAGTTTTTAAAATTGTCTGCATGTATGTTTTTATATTTTTTCTTAGGATGTTTGTTTCTTGATGTAATTAAAATATTCCAAACACACAATTAATGAGGCGCTTGCTGTCATATGCCCTGATGCAACAATCGTGCACAGGTAGAACGTTTCTATTTGCAGATGCATCAGCCATATTCAGGGTGCGTGTCTAGATGTTGTTAATGTATGCCACATGAGATTACATACGTTCTGTTACTTGGCGTTTGTGTAGTGCGATTAAGCCACGGCATGAACTTATAGCTCTTTAGGTTGTTGTTGATGTGTAATATCAAACAACTTGAGTTTTTGTGTAGACCAGGGTGAATGTGTTTGTTGCAACACACCCAGCTTATTTGTGGCCTGTGGATACAGATAAGGATTAGTAGGGATCTGATGTATGAACAGTAATGGAAAAAGTGTTTCCACCAAATCAGTAAATTCAAAACCTCCTTGCCCAAATTTGTGATAAAAATTGAGCTTTTGATAACATGCACAATAGTTAATGCATGCCTCAATTACTCCACACCCTTTACACCGGCTTGTCTAATAACCCTGTGATTAGACTACACTGTTCCTGAATGCTGCAGTTTGTACCATCCCTAGACCTTCCTGCTACGACTTCCTCTTTCTACGCCTCTCGTGGCTGCTGCTTTTTCCACCCGAATCGTTTTCCTCAGACCAAGCATCAAGTGCTCACCGGGATACTGCTGCCCTTGTTACCACTTCCTCCCCCCCCCCCCCCCCCCCAATCGAGTCAAGCACCCTGAGATTGACTTCCTTCCCGATTGGTGTTTGGTGGTTCTGAAATTCCTCCATTTTGTGCGGGAGGTCGATGTGAGTGAGACCCGAGCCCTCCATCTTGGCGGCGGTGATCGGATTCTGAGATCTCCGCATGAGGCTGGTCTTTGACATGGTTTCACCAGCTTGACTTTCGCCTCTCGACGATGCCTCCCCATCGGAACACCTACTCCCTATCGATAATGATGATCCGTTCGAGACATCCACATCGTCCCCGCTTTGGCCCTCTCCACAGCCAGGGTGCTCCAGCATGATGAGCGAGACCGGCCCCAGGTGCCGTGGATACCATCTCCCCAAGCGGGCCGGTGGGTTTGTGGACATTGACTTTGGAGGGACTCCTTATGTTTAACCGTCTTCATTGCCGGTATGCCTGACTTGGTCGGATGTCCAGCTACTGGCTCAATTCCCCTCCCACACAACCTTCTATGTTCCTTTTTGATTTGTTCTTGTGTTTTTTTCTTTGTTGTCTTGTAACCAACGCAACTAGTGTAACTGTATATTTACTCCACATCTATGTAAAGCTCTCTGATACCTCCGGGTCTAGCTAGCGCTATATAAAACTCTACAAATTAAAAAAAACAACAATAAAAACAAGTTCTTGTGGGAAACCTTTACGGTTAGAGCGGATTGTGCCACAAGCAACAGTATCCACTTTGGCCAATTCCCTCAACAACTGCACACCAGTGTAGAAGTTGTCTACATATAAATGGTGACCTTTGTTAAAAAGTCCTCTACCAAGTTCCCACACAATTTTCTCAGTCACTCCAAAATGGACAGACAACCAGGAGGGTCAATCTTGGAATCCCTACCGGTGTACACCCTGAAATTAGAGACATATCCAGTCCTACTGTCACACAGTATATACATCTTAATTCCATATCGTGCCCTCTTACTAGGAATGTATTGCCAAAAACCAAGTGGCCCTTGAATAAGACCAAAGACTCATCCACTGCTATTTCTGTCCCTGGAGCATAGATCGCAGAAAATCGATCTACAAAGTGATCAATGACAGGCCGAATCTTAAAAAGACGGTCACAATCGGGGGGATCTTGTGGCAACGCTAAACCATTATCGACAAAATGCAGTATCCGAAGCAGAAGCAAATACCTATCACGACTCAGGACTGCCGGAAAACCATCAAGGGACTAGTAGACCAATATGAAGACATTGATGGATACCTTAGCAAGCCCATCAAAAAAGGTAACCCCAAGAACTTCTTCAACTCATCCAGATTTGTGGGAGTCCACTGGGTAGCTCTAGAGTGGGGCCTAAGGCTGGTACTGTTGGCTCTCAAATACTGTTCGGTACAAAGGGGGGCGGTGATGGACGGAGCATCAGAACCAATCAAACACTCACACCCAGTCAACAGATCTGGGTTTGATCCATCACCGTTCTTTAGCCCACTCTGCCACCCCAGTTCAGACATGGCCATATGCAAATCAGTCTGACCCTGTGCCTCATGGGAACAGTCCAGCCCGAACTGCCAAGCCATGCCTTCCCTGGACCGGAAACAAGCTTCCTAGGACCGGTTTCTGGCATTTCAGCCGTCTTCAGCCAGGCTTGCTTGAATCCAGTGGCAAAGTGAGCATAAACAACTGAAAAAAATGCATTGGCAAAAAGTTTTCAGTGTTCACTCTACACCCTGGAACACAGTAAAGTCTGGCATTGCCGGCTGAACCATGCCTGGGGCAACCCAGAGTTCAGCACTTCCAACAGGAAGTCTTGCAGCCCCAGGCTGTAGACTAGATGCCTCTTCCTGAACTATCGGCACATTAATGTCCTCCTCTAAACAGGCACTTCATCCGCACTAAGAGTAGCTTTATCATCCGATGATTCCTCGTGGACAGAAAACTCACTGTCTGAATCTTCCACTCCATCCTCTGCCTCAGATGCAGAGTCAGTCTCTGAACCATGGTCAGAGGAAGACTCAAAAATCATACCAACAACCTGCTGAGCAGTAATGCCTGCGGCTAGACACAATCCTTACTAAGAAAGGAGACTTCACAAACAAGTCAACTACAACCAACACAGCAAAATAAGTAATAAACAAAGTGTGGCTTTAGTGCAAAGATCTATATACTCAAAAAACAATATGACTCACTTGCCAAAGATAGATACACTCACCAGCACCTACTCTGGAGCGACACAGCAAAAACCAACAATATCCCACTAGAAAGAAGAAAAAAAATCATCCAGTTAATTTGACGCCCTTGGTAGCGACCAGGGATTTTGTTTTTTGTTGTATGAAAGCCTCGGAACGCTTTCATACAACAAAAAACAAAATCCCTGGGGACAGAAAGGCCAAAATAACGGGCCGATCTGTCCCCCCGGGGAATGGGGGTAGAAAAACATCCAAAATAATATTGACCCCTGGAAAGCGACCCTTGTCCAAGGGGTCGCTTCCATGCATTAAAACTAATATCCCTGGTGCCTAGTGGGGATTTCTGCCCCCCTCGGGGCAGAAAGGCCAAAGAAACGGGCCAATCTGCCACAAGGGGGGCAGAAACGCATCCAAAATAATGATGTCCCCTTGGAAGCGACCCTTGCCCAAGGGGTCGCTTCCATGCAGTCAAAAAATATCCCTGGTGCCTAGTGGGGGCATTTAGACTGCACAATTGCGACGCTGTGCGCGATCGTGCAACACAAATGTCCTTCAAACAGACATCATGGGAGAGGAAAAACTCTTTCCTCTCCCCTGATGCTTCGACGGGTAAAGAACCCCCCCTTCCCCGGAGCAGGAACACCTACCTTGCTCTGTGGATGTCTGGAATCAAATGGCTTGCAGCACGTCCAGGGCTTCCTGATGACGTCGGCGCTCGCTAACGTCATGGGATTGCCTGGGGGTGGTCGGGTTGGCAGCAAAAACTCTTCCGCTGCGCTGCCATCCCACTTTGTGGGGACTAGATGGGCTGCCTAGGGTGGGTCCCCCATGGGTGGGTGCCATGACAGAGTGGTTCTGTCATGAGCACACGCCTACCGTGGCTCATGACTGAACCGCTCATGAGCATAGAAAGGGTTAACACTGCCCTGGAAAAGGTTACACCTCTTAAGTACCACCTTAAAAGGGAAATACAGGAATAGGAAACTGAAAGTTGACTCTTATACATTTGCGAAGGGCCTTCCAGAATGCAGCAACACATGGTGCTGCTTTGTAGATACTAGATTATGTGACGAATAGGGCTAGCCCATAATTATACGGAATATCTTGCAGCCGCAGAATTGGAGCATTCCACTGGCCCTGCTTATGGCACTATATTAAGCACACAAAAACACTGATAATTGCAAAGTTTTTGAAACTCCTTCAGTGAAAAGACATGTCAAGTTTCACTTATACAACACAGACATAAACAATGGGAAGGAGTAGTCCAAATACTTAGTATATAATAGAAGAGCAAAGGTAACAATTCTATGGCAGTGCTGAAAATATGTGCTGCTGCTGTCCTGCCTCCTGTCAATCTCCCGGGTTGCACACAGAAGGTATAGCTTGCTTATATATTAAGAAGGCACTTAAAGAACAGGCACAGTGCTTTAGGATACCCACGACTCTTTCCTAACAAGTTCTCTCATTTTGTCACTTGACTAGACAGAAATAGATTATAGTCAGGGCCACTGGAATTATGTGATTTTGTAGCTACAGAATAGTATGCATAGTTATTGATTTGTCACATTTGACACACAATCCGACATCTGCTGCAGATAAAAGCCACATTAAACAGATCAAAAGTTATTAAAATGCATTGACATTTTGCTGCTCAGTGGAAAGCCCTTCAGAAAGGTTTACTGGACTCCTTTAAGCTGCTTATTATTGTAACTGTGCTTTAAACTGGTACTAATAAGATGAAACTTGTTTCCAGACAGTGTTAGCATGTATAAAAAAAAAAAGACAAAATAATAAAGAAATATTTCCCTGCATTACGCTACATAATTTAGTCAACCCTGTTGCACAATTCGGTCCTTCCCATTGCAGTGGCCCTTTTATAGTGCGGCTGTTAATCCTCTAGTCGTAAACTAATAAGATAATATACTGGGATAATACATTTGCTGCTGAAATTTTTCTACAACCTGTGGCCTCACAAGTTCAAATCTTCCTACTCAACTTTTCTTTTTCTGAAAAAATAAGTGAAATGGTGCCGGAAATCTGCCGTTCTGCATGGTCGTTGCAGATTATGTTGCCTTTGTCTGAAAACTATTTTCCTGGTGTTTGAACTGTGAACACCTTACCCCTTCTAAACAGGAGTAAAGTGCCTGTCCTTCTTTTGTAGACCGGGTTAAATTAACTCCTTCCTTATAGACACATTTAACTTGCTGAAAACGCTTTACCATATAGTCTAGAAAATGCTTCTAAGGCCTGGAAGTTAAATGTCACTTGTGGATTGTAGCACCTATTGTGCCTACAAAACATGTCTCCAGGCCTACCATCTTAAGCTGGCTGCTGCAGTGTAAAACCTACAGTGCAACCTGTTAAACTAAAATCTTTGAGATAGACAAGGACCTCCCTTTTAAATATGAGAAAGTCACCCCTATGTAGACCTCGTAGTTGTCAAAGTAGGTACGGTGCATGGTATTTTGAAAGTTAGATACACAAAATTAATGTCGCCTTGGCCCTACAGTGACACGGCCTCAAAAGCTATTTACACTGTGGCAGACCATGGTATACAGAAAACTATAGTACAGATTAACATATTGAATCTGCTATCCTGGGTTTGGAGCCATGAAGGAAAATAATGAATCCACTATTTTTTTGTCGTTATTAAAAATCCAATTTAATTGTTTCTTTGGATTTGTAATAAATATCAAGGAAAAGGAACTGCCTGAACTTCCTGGAGGATAATTTGAATTAGGTCTCCAGCAGCTGCCCAGCCGGTACTTAGCCTTTATTAATGACATATGAAATAAGTTACAGGAGCCACACAATAGACCACTTTGACAGATAGGCCCTCTGAATGGGAAGTTAGGACTTCTCTCAAAGAGTGAGGACTGCAGTGTCAACACCTGCCTAAAACACCGTCTGAGGCACAGGTAAACATGTTGCACATGTGAAAGAGGTCAAACGGGATCATATCACAGTTCTTGTGTATCCTCTGTCTGGTTGCTGAAGGACCCTGCTTTGTCTTACCAGACGTCTGTTTCTTTAGGTTGTGGGTCCAGGCCTGCTTCAAACTGGAATTTAGTGTTAGATGTTGGAGGACACTAGTTATTTCCATAGTACACTCCTGTATAAACCCTCAGCTAACAGAGTCCATGTTTAATGCAGATGAAGACTATGGCCTCCTTGGAATTGCCCTGACTCCATTTGAGCCTGTTTGTAGTAATTCAAACAGGACCTACAAAAAAAGCAGGTAGACCAGGGCCTTCCAACTTTTACCTCACCCAGGAGTCACTCCTACTGACTAGCTAGTGCCAACCATAAATGTGGCACCCTCATCAGAGCACAGTCTTGACCTGTGGAAGATCAGAAGTGGACCGGATGTGCTGTCTGTGACCTTACAAGAGCCCTGAAGGACTAGAGCTGCATCTTCTTGTACCCTGGACAAAGAAGCGCCAGTTGGCTGAACTTCTGTGTGGCTACAGGGGCATAGCAAGCTGCAAGAGTCTTTCTTTGAAGTGCCCAGCTGTCCAATGCCAGCTGGACCTGGACTGAAGTTTGCAGTTGATCTGTACCGGACACTCAGAGTCTTTAAGTTCCTTCCCCTGGCGGTCTTATAAGTGCACAATTGTGATTGTTAGGGCACCAGAAGAGTTTAGAAACTTTTGAACACTTTCCTCAAGTGCTTCATCAGCACCTGCTGAGGTAAGTATCCAACCAGCACTTCCACATTGTTGGACTGAACTTTTGCTTCAACCCCTGCAGAGATAACCGCACCTCAGAAAAAATAACAAACTTAAAATCTGAATTGGAACTTAGAAAACTTTTAGCAAGAAATCTCAACAGCTTAAGAGCATCAACGGGGCCAACCTGCTTCAGATATCTAGAAGTTGGTTGTGTGGCAGTGGCTACGGTTTCAGCAACACCCGCACAGAGTGGATTTTTCTTCCAAAAAAGTGTCAATCTCTTTTTGAAGCGGTACTTAAAAACATTTTTTTACTTTTTGTCTTCCAGACTTTCTCCAGGAATAATCCACTTGATATATTTCACAAGAGCTCCACTGCAGTTGGCCTCAAATTGCACCTTGGTCCCAGTCTACTGCAACTATTGACTACCATTGATGCTTTGTTCTTTTTAGTGTTATTTTCTTTTTTTTTTAAAAGATCTTTTTATTGCATAAGAAAACAAACATAATTTTGGTTACATTAAGCAGCATGTATCGTAGTAGTAAAAAAAACACAAACCTACAGTAACAAATTCCCAACTGGTCTTGGGAACCCGGTAACATCCTGTCCTCCCCTCCCCCTGGCCTACCCCGCCCCCCCGCCAATTGACAGGGCAGCGGCAAAGTCCAGACATCCTTGATACTAAGCTTCTTGGTTGATACCTATGATAGGAGCCCACAACTGCCCCCGACATGCATTCCACTTCCCCCCCCTATTTTAGTCCATTTGTTCTGTCTACCCCTGCCTTTGTAAACCACTCTCTCAGCCTGCATACACAAGTCCATGTCCCTCTTCCAATCGTTCTTTTTGGTGCTATTTTCAACTAAAACTCATAGCTCCATCATCACCTGTGGTAGGTAAAGATGATAATGACAGAGGTGGATGAAGGAGGATGAAAAAGTAGCATGAGGAGGTAGGATGGATGGAGAAGGGTATAGGTGAGCAAAATGAGTGATGCCAGTAGGAATGTGGGTAAGCATGTACTGAATCGGGGGTGAAGAAGTGAGCAGAGAAAGAGCAATGCACAAGGGTGAAGGCATAGGATGATGCTTTTGAGAGATGGGGATGATGAGAAAGTAAGGTGGTCATTTAGGATGGTCATGAGCAAATGAAAAGTGGCAGGGGAGGGACTGGAGAAAAAGTGTGAAGAGCCTGGAGGATAGTGGTAGAACAAGAAAGAGGAGCGATAGATGAATAGGGAGGGTGATGTGATGGTTAAAGAGGGGGTGATAGGAATGAGAGGGACTCGTGGGAGACAGGAGAATGGGAAAGAAGGAAGCACGATAATCACTACTTAGGAGAGAGAGTTTAATTGTATGCCCTCACATGATCTGGGCGTTGCCTCTTTCTTCCCTTTAAGATTGACAACAAAATATTGTTTGATAAACTAGCCATCAAATTACAACTCCAGTCATCAACCTTGGAAGATGTACCCTTGGTTGCAGGGGTAGAAACAGGCCCAGATTTGATGTCCAGTTTGCTTTTATTGCTCAGGTTGCTACCTTGGATTGATCCTCCAATTGTTACCTCGCTTATTTAGCAAAAATACGCGTTACCTCGCTTATTTAGCAAAAATACGCATAACCTCAGGTCTTTGTAGATCCTATGTGTGCTCATGACTATGTACTGTACAATCCAGTCCTTAATGGTGCCACTGTTTAGAATCTGGAGAGGTACCAGGGAATAAAAGAGAAGTTCCATGCACAATTACGCTTACCCATGAATTCCCACTTGCAAATGCACATCCCTCATTCTTTTACATACATAAACCCAGAACTCCATAGGAAGCAGTAGTGAAAGTGAGGCTGACAGAAGAGGGTGAGGTGAAGAGAGGGGTGGGGTGAAGCAGAGAGATGGCGGATAATAGGGAGGAGGCTGAGGCAGGAGGAGGATAGTGACAAGAAACTAGGATGGTGAGGGAGAGCGAAGAAGGGGGAGTCGATAATACAAGAGGATGAGAAAGAGTGAGAGGAGGGTGAAGAACAGAGATATGGATGAGGAAGAGGGGAAGGACAAGAAATATAGAAAAGGATGAGGTGAATAGGAAAGGGTGAAGTGGAAAAAGAAGGGTGAAGTGAGTTAATTCTCACACAGTGAGAGGATGACGAGGTCAGTAGAGAAAGTAGGATAAGGAAGGATTTTGAGGTGAGAGAAATATGAGGGTGACCTAGAGAAAGAGAAGGGCACATCAGGGAAACGTGGATAAGGTGGAGAGAGAGTAGGATGAGTTGAAGAGAGCGAGGTGGGGAGTAGAGGGTGAGGTGAGTGGGACAGCAGGGCAAAGTAGAGAGAAAGGAGGATGAAGTTAAGAAGGAGGAGGGGGAGACAAAATGGGGGTGAGGTGGAGAGAGCAGATGAGATCAAGCCCATAGGTTTAAACCTCTAGAAATACACAATTAAAACGAGTAGACAGGAACTGGCAGCAGGCGTGGTGTGCAGCTCACACCCGTACAAGACCATCCAGCATGTCCCGACCCAGCTCTCAGGCACCTGGGAGACTCTGGACAAACTCACTCATCTTTATAGGCCACCCATGCTCCTTTATGGCCCTCCAAGGTCCAAAATCCTGAAGCTAGGTCAGACACAGAACAGTGCCAAAACCTCAAACAAAATAGAAAGCTTCATATTGTGTGCAAGATTCTTGAATTGGGATCAATCACTGTTGATCATTTCCTATTGCAAACCACAGGTGACTTACATCACTGGGAGGTCATCGATGTGTTTTTCAATAGGCTGCTACGCTTTGATGCAAAATCTTCATTTGTATATTTTACTTAATAATTTTGTAAACATACGCGGAAAAGTTGTGTTGTGACCAGTTCCTCTGACGCACAGACACCATGATAAACACCATGATTAAACAGTTGTACATCATATCTGCATAAGACACACAATTTGATGGACAGAATGCAGAACAAATCAAAACATTCACCCCCAGTCAAGAGATCTGGGTTAACCTCTTGCATGCTCATGACGAGCCCAGCTCGTCATGAGGCACAGTGGAGCTGTGCTCATGACGAGCTGGGCTCATCATAACGGCCACGCTCCGCCCACGCGCGATTGATTCCCCGCATATGTGGGAGAATAAATCAGTGGGCGGAGTCGTGACGAGCTCAGCTCGTCATGAGCACAGCTCCACTGTGCCTCATGACGAGCTGGGCTCGTCACGAGCACCGTTGCGCCGCCCCCCCGCGCCGTGGGGGAATTACCCCCGTGGCGAAGGGGTTAAATCCATCATTCTTTTGCTCACCATGCCACCCCAGTTTAGACCTGGCCATAAGCAAATCAGTCTTGACCCTGTGCCTCATGGGAACAGTCCAGCCCGAACTGCCAAGCCAGGTCCTCCCTGGACCGGAAACAAGCATCCTAGGACCGGTTTCGGATGAAACCCCGAAACCGGTCCTAGGATGCTTGTTTCCAGTCCAGGGAGAACCTGGCTTGGCATTTCGGGCTGGACTGTTCCCATGAGGCACAGGGTCAAGACTGATTTGCTTATGGCTGGGTTCGAACTGGAATGGCATGGTGAGCAAAAAAACGAGGGATTTAGGCCCAGATCTCTGTACTGGGGTGAATGTATGGCATTGTTCTGCATTCTGTCCATCAACTGTTGTTTTTGCATCATATCTGCATGTCTGATTGGGCAAACAGTCCCTTGTCAGTTCATTGAGGGCAAACGGAATTACTGACTATTCCTGAGATTTCACAAACGTGCTTGACTTGCAGTCTTCTCGCTCAACTAGGAAAAATCGTAACAACTCGGCTAGGCAATAGCGTAATAACTATTGGAAACAGGGCCACATGACCACTATCTAAAGTAGGTTTTTTAAGGGGGTTAGGGACAATAGCCAAAATAGGCAAATGAACGGCTGGAAATTGTGTGCGACAAATTACATTAAAGAATGTAAAAAAAAACCTTGAAAACAACTTTGCACACACAGAACGCCCCAATTGAGCGTGTGACATGAAGCCCGTTAGGATTATTTTGGGGGTGAGAAACTATACCCTGATAAGTTTGGTTTATTTAAAAGTTGAATGTCCTCACCTTAGCCCGTCTCCATGTCCGAGCACTTCGCCTTCCCACTTCAAACACACACTGCCCTTGGAATACAGATCTCAGCACTATTTCAGCAAGAGCTGAAACTAAACAGAGCAGGTCTCCCCTCCAGTGTCCATGCTCCACTTTAATTATTGTAAGACAAACTGATCAATGATTGTTTTCTGAAAGACGTTTCTGTGCTCATAAATTATTGTTATAATTTAACATGAGCATGGATAGACTCTGAGCATCTTGGAAAGAGAACTCCCAACATCTTCGCGCCACGTTGTACCACACAGAATATATGTTCTTTGGATAATGGGTTTAAAGAATATTGACAGGACTGAATTAAAAAAATCAATGTACTATAAATGATAATGTGTGGAGATGTCTTCACCTATTGTATTGATTTCTTTTGATCGTATTAAAATATTTGTTTGCACCACACTTCAGAATTACAGAAAAATGTGCCTCATTTGTTCTTTTCTAATTCTTAGGTAGTCTCAAATACCTGCACAGTTTACTTACAAACATTTAAATGTTGTGGTCTTCTAGAAAAAAATAACATCCTACAGCCTTCTTCAAGCACTCCCCTAGTAGCTTGCCACGTAAACCCTCTCACTTTGAAGTCAGAGAAAGAAAAATAAACACCAAGCTCTTGGAAGACTGAGCCTGACATTTGACCTCTCTGAATGCAGAGGAAATGTGTCGAAATAAGAGCAAGACTTAAAGGCCTGTTTACAAAAATTCAATACTGGTGGAAGAATACAGTAAATAAGCTTTGGGCAAGGAAAGGGCCGTACTCGAGCTGGAAAGCCCTCCCAAAACAAATAGAGCCAGAAAATTGGAGGAAAACAAATGTGAGTTACAAACCACAAAGCCAATGGTAAGCAACGGGTGGAATGCATTCCCAAGGAAGGTTTCCGAATGTCCTCAGGATGTCCTTAGTAATCCAGACATCGCTGCTTCATTCGAAAATGGCTTGATTGGAAGGTAATTTTGGCACCTTCCTGTCCTTGGCTGGAACTCAGAGGCTCTGTAGCTGGTGCTGCTGCTGTGCTCCCTGACCTCCAGCCTCGGCTGAATCCTTCCTCAGTGCAGTGCAGTGAATCCTTCCTCTCAGTTGCACATCTGACAGAACCGATGAGGTCAGACTCTGTTGTACCAGTCAGCAGGGCTTTGCTCCATCGCAGTGGGACAGTGCCAGAGGATTTAGAGGTAATCTGAAATCTGCCAAGGCCTACAGTGTGGGCAGTAAATGTGCCCCTGTGACCCACTCCCAAGTGGCAATTGGATGTTATTTTACCTGCACTGGTGACGTCTTGATGTAGTATATTTTCTATGCTGGCGCCTGCAGATTTTGGAATCTGCACACAGTGTTTTGTAAAGATCAGTAAAGTTTGCCCTGGAATTGTCTCAATGAGCATGGTACAGAATCTGCGTGGGAGAAAGTTGCTCTAGGAATATGATTTCGTAAAATAATTCCCTTAGAAACCTTTTGCTCTCATTAAATACACCTTAACAAATTGAATCCTGAATCAAGTGTGATGTGTTAGGCCCTTTTTAGGTCTTGCCTGAGGCAGCGCTTTAGCGCTGCTCTCGCGAGAGCTTTAGTAGACGGGGGGATTTGGAAGTGCAAACTAGTGCTTTCAGGCCTCAAAATACAGTGCATGTGCGCCGGGCGCGCGCACCATTTGGCAGCCTGCGTGATCATTTCGCGACCGCTTTGATGTTCTCAGTGAGCCGCGCGGCCACTGAGAACATCAAAGCGGCCGCGAAAGTGCTTACCATTTGCCAGCCTGCGTGCCTCTCTCCCCTACCCCCTCCCTTATCCCACTTCCTGCTTGTTGTTGTCTTTCCCGGGGTATGGCCTGACAGACAACTGCTCTGGTCACCAGATGCCGATGCAGGCCACGCCACGTCAGCGTGGTCACCACTTGTGTAGCTGAGAAACAAGCGTCCCAATGCCCTATCCTTCATCTCGGCACCCAGCACAGCGTAGGTCTTGGCACAGCGCACTAATAGACGAGGCCTGTCGTTGACTGGCGCATTGTTTTTCCAAGCGGCCCTCTTCCTCTTTTAACTTCCGAATCTGAAGTCTTCTGTGAATACCGCCGACCCACAGCCCCCCCCCACTGGAAGTTTCATACCTCTGCGCAGTATTTCCAAGCAGTGAATACGAGCTGCTGAGACAGATAGAACAGGCCCGGGACTTTTTGTAAACAGACCTGCCTATCGGGTCTAGAGTTCACAGGATTCAAAGGGGCTTCCATTCCCTAGCTTAGAATTGAACAGACTGCCGCCTTTTGCTTCTTTTGTGTGTGTGTATGTGGGAAAACAGTGTTTACTTGATTCCCACCCGTCTTAGATTGATGCCAGCCATACCACAGGGTAGTACCACTCAGATTAGCAACATAAACTCGGCAGCAGGCCTCTTCCTCGTGGAAGTAGTGTCAGCTCCACGTAAAGGCAAGCAGTCGGTCTATTTTCTTGGTAAGTGTAACTTTCAGACTGCATGCCTTCACTTTACCACAGCTATACAGTTACTTTTATTATTCCACTCTTAACTGTTCCAGGAAAGTCGAAATGTATTTAGTGCAGGCATGTCCAATCTATGACCATTTGACACCCCAGTTTTTAGTTTAGACTCGACCTCTTATGCTTCTAGTTGCTCGGTGAAATCAAGACTCTATATATTAAATAATATTTTCTAATTTTACCCCCAGTTCTGCCACGTACCATCACAAATTGTTAGCCTTGGTACTAAGTGCAATTTTACCCCCAAGGATACTTGTGTTTTGTGGTGTACAGTTAATATAAATTTCTGTTTCTGAGTCTCTCCTTATAGCACCTCTGTTTTTAGATCTGGCATTAGTCATGACTTTTAAAACAAGCATTGGCATAGCCAATAGGTCTCGCCTTTGGGACCTTATAAGTGTTTAGCCATGCAACACTTGATGTTGTTGCACCAAGGATATTGTGCTGGAAAACTAAACACTTATAAGGTCCCAAAGGCGAGACCTATTGGCTACGCCAATGCTTGTTTGTTGAGTATACGAGTTAATATTTCACACAGAAAGATTTCCTTTACGATAAAGTTAGTAACTAGTGTATGCAGGTTTTGTGCAAGTTGATATTCTATATGGTACCTGTAGTTTTCGTGAGGTTTGTGCTGCTCACGCCATTTTGTAAACATTTATTATCATGTTAATTGGTTAGGAGTTGTGATCACATCTCAAGCTGACCGACACTGTGGGCTTCTCCAATCAATTCATTTGGCCATTCCTCAATTCCTTTTACATACGCCATTCTGTCGCAATCTGCTTTATAATGTTAATTATTTGATCTCTCATAAACCTTTTAAAGCACAGTAGTCGGGGAGTTCTTATTACTGGTCATTGTGGAAAAATTCATGCGTTAATAAAACATTCTTAGTTGTAAAATAGCTGGCAAGATCTGCCATTTCAAACATTGCATCTCATAGTAAACTTTGCGGCCTGTGCCGGGCGGAGCACATGACTGAGGATCAGTATCTAATTCTTTAGCTGCCATTTTAAAGGTTGACCAATTCAACTCCTCCGTTGACCTTTGACATACACTTCCACCCAACAAATGTCATCCTTATTATCCAGCTCAACCTCTTTCATATCAAGATTGATGGTGCCAAAGCTGGTGATCATACCTTATCTCTTCAGGCACCTGCCGCTGGACTGCTGTTCTTCTACTGCTCAGAGATATCCAAACTCATTTCAAGTTCCGACTAATCTTGATTTAACATTGTAATGCCTTCTGCTACCCTCACATAAATTGATGTACTTTTCTGCAGATTCTTAAATAGCTCTGCAAGGCCTTTAGAAAGGTATAATATAGATGCACAGAAAATTAAAAAAAAACTATGTGCAGTCGAAAACTATGCAGTAGGTAAATTGCATTGTGTGCTGCGTGCTTATTTATTTCTTTGAGGTTTTATAGAGCGTGAACATGACCCGTTAGGGTATCAGAGCGCTTTACAAGGATAAACATGTTACGTACAGCATTAGGCATAGGCAAAGAAATATGGAAAGGGGGTTAGGGAATTGAACCACAATAGGACAAAGCCAGAGTTGTATACAATAATCAGTGCAGAACCAAAATCAGCGAGCGACATGTAAGCGATAAAAAGGGAGCCAGCAATAGTATACGAGTGGGCGGAAGATAGCAAAGGGCAGAGTGAACATTTGAAGGAGTGAGAGTTGGTACACAGAGAGTGCCAAGCAGTATAGGAGATTATGCACAGAAACACAAGTCATGATAAAAGGCGGTATGTGCGATCAAGGAGAGTTATTGGTGGAATTTGCTCATTAGGAAGATTTTGTCATCCTTTTTAGGTCATGCCTGAGCCAGCGCGCATGCGCTGCTCTGCGAGGCTTTAAGTAAGGACTTTAAACTGGGAATACACGCTCGCACGTGTGCTTTTTTTTTCCATCACCCACTATAGGCCTTTGCATGAGTCTTTCTAAGAAAGACAGCACACAATTGGCCAAAGGCGGGTGCATGTCCCGCCTTCTCTCCCCCGTGGCCTAGGGTGCTCGGGAGCGAGCAGCAGCGCGGCCGTATGCCATCTGATTTTAATTAGCAGCGTTGGTGCGCAGTGTGCCAGATAGAGGGCAGGCTGCATTCCAGTGTCAGGTTACGTGTTCTTAAATGGGACATCTATTTGCGAACCACATTCTTACTGCAGAATTGTGACTGAAATAAATGATGGGGAACTGCGGCGAATAATTCAACTTCCACATAATTTCGCCAACACATGGATTGAATGCATGTACTCGTAATATAAAATATATTTTTATGGCAACATTTTTTTTACATTCTGTTGTTCGAGCCGTGTTTGGGGCACCATATTTAAAAAACAAAGGCACGTACACGCTTTCTTTCCTACACACGTTCGCCGCCTCTTTTGTAATTTATTTACTTTTGGAGCCGTGTTTATGAACACCATGTGCAAAAATGAAAGGCCAGCTGCCACTTTGTGCCGTGCCCCCACCGGACTTATTTAAGACTTTTTTTTCCTCTCTTGTTTTTTGTTCCTCTTCTAAA
This sequence comes from Triturus cristatus, assembly GCF_964204655.1. Taxonomy (NCBI): domain Eukaryota; kingdom Metazoa; phylum Chordata; class Amphibia; order Caudata; family Salamandridae; genus Triturus; species Triturus cristatus. The sequence goes on along the minus strand of NC_140590.1, from coordinate 132,171,672 downwards.
GCCGTCTAGCGCCTCAAAGTTCCTTGCGCCTTCCGGAGCCTCTTCTGGCTGTTTTTGCTTCACTACGCAGGGTTAAATGTCCGGTTCTTTCTGATTCCCCACAGTTCCTCTTGTAATCGGAGCAATCTCTGGTCCCAGAAAGCCGCCCTCTTCCCCCCCCTTTCTGCTGCTCAGATCTATTTTCTCCTCCTCCTGCTTGATCTGATCTGACCAGGTACGTGTATGATACTAGTTTCTTTAAAGGGGCACGCGCTCTAAGCCGGCATTCCCACTCTAGCTTTAATATTTATATTGACAAGTTCTAATGGGCGAATGACGAGTCTCGCGCTTTGCAAGTTCTGCCCCACACCTCTGTAATTTTCCCCCAGCCCGCTCCAGGAGCTCCGTGTGCCCCCGCCCCCACCTTTTCTTTCTCTCCAGGGAGGCTGCTCTGGATTTTTAGGTTGGCGCCCCTCCCTGCCAGGACCCTCTGTGTCTCTCTCTGCTAATGCCCCTTTGATTTAAAGTGGCCCCCCCTCCCCGGGTGATTTCCTTTATTCTCACCCATTGATAGCCATGTGAGCTCTGGGAGGCATGGGGGAGGCCGGCCTCTGCTTTTCTCCCTATTAATGGCTGGGTGGGGCCCACTACACGGACTCTGTGTCAGGAGGTGTGCCCTCTGTCAGAAGGTGCCAGCACCACAGGGTACTGCCAGGGCCCGCCCGAGCCCACTGGCAGCCCCTAAGGCCTGGTGCACAGCTGCCTGCTGTAGACTCTCAGGGGCAGGAGCACCAGCTGGCACCGGAAGTGAGAACGCCTTCCGGTGTAAGATTGAACCTCTGAAAGAATGCATATGTCTCTCACTGAGTATGCAGTATTTTTGTTACTTTCTTTGAATCAACTTTAATATAGGGTTAGGCTTCTACAAACCCTATAAACGTACGAATAATAGCTCTCGCCTTTGGGACCTTATAAGTATTTAGTGATGCAGCAGGTCCCAAAGCCGAGATCTGTTGGCTATGCCAATGCTTGTTGAAGATTGACAGAGAAGGTATTCTTCTGATGGCGGATGGTAGCCAGTAGCCAGATTCTTGGAGCAGCCCCAGAGAACCCTCGGTTCTCGGAAGCCAGGTGGCTGGAGCACAAGGTCTCCCGTGGACCGGGAGTGTCCAAGTTTTTCAGATACCACAATTTTCTGGGCGAGGTATGCCGGGGAGTTCGTGTACAAGGCTTTGTGTGTGATGTAGGCCAGCTTGAGCTGGATTCTGGCCTTAAGAGGAAGCCAGTTCAAGGCCTTCAGATGTGATGAGATGCGGTCAAATTTTCTTGAGCCAGATAAGAGTCTAGCTGCTGGGTTGAGGCAAGCTTTTTAGAGGGGCCGTGGAAATCTTTGGTAGGCCAGATAGGCTAGAGCAGCCGTATTCAATTCTGGAGATAACTAACGCTTGAACTGCGGTTTTCTCAAGTAGCTCAGATGGAGCTTGGCCGTTGAGTTGATGTGTTCGTGCAAATTCAGTTTGCTGTCCAAGGTTATACCGAGAGATTTGGCAGAATCCACTATGGTCGGTGTGCAGTTGAGTGGTGTGTTCTAGTTAATCCATTCCCGGATGTCATTGGGGTTATTAGGGGGGGGAGATGAGGAGGAACTCCGTTATTTGGGCATTCAGTTTGAGCTGGTTATTGGCGAGCCATTGAACAGTCAGTTTCAGGGCGTCGTTCAGGTGGATAATCTCCTCCACAGAAGAGATTATGATGTATATCTGGGTATCATCGGCGTACATGTGGAAGCAGATGTTGGCCGTGTGAAGAATTTCAGCTAAGGGTTCAAGGTAGAGATTGAAGAGGGTAGGGGACAGAGTAGAGCCTTGAGGGACACCGATTGATATCGGGGAGGGAGCAGATAGGTTGCTGTTGACTAAGAATCTCTGGGTGTGGTTCTGGAGGAAGGAACCAAACCATTTGATAACGGTACGTCCTAAACCCATCCTGTATTCGAGGCGTTCGAGAAGTTTCTCATGGTTGACGGTGTTGAATGCCGAAGAAAGGTCCAGAAGGATCAGTAGGCAGGTTTTTGCATGGTCAAGGGCTTGGATAGCATCATCAATGATGTGAAGAATAGTAGTTTCAGTGCTTTGTCTCGGCCTGAAACCAGATAGGAAATCGTCGAGCAGATTGAAATTAGCGATATGTTGGCTGAGTTGTACCTGCACACATTTCTCCCCTGCACAGATACTTTGTGCACTCTCGATGTCGAATCACTATACACAAATATTCCCCAAATTGACTCATTACGTGTTATTGCGGACATTCTAGATACACGCGTGAGACCGCATGCAGTCCCCACCATCTTCATTTTACAACTACTTGAGATCTGTCTCACTAAAAACTTTTTCTTATTCGATGGCCAATTCTACCAACAAACGAAAGGTACATCGATGGGAGCAGTTTTTGCCCCAAATCTGGTCATTCTGTACATGAATGCTCTTGAAACCAACCATATACTGGTTCAACAGAACCCCTTCTTTCCTGCAATCTCCCTATGGAAGTGTTACATAGATTACATTTTTATGATCTGGCATGACACCCAAACCACACGAGCATTTCTTACACTGGATCAATAACAACTGTGGTGGCCTCAAGTTCACGCTCACACACAACAAAACATCCATTGCATTCCTTGACCTCAATATAGTACATAGAGACGGTCATCTCATCACCAGTCTATTCAGAAAGCCTACTGAACGCAATACTCTGCTCAAGTACAGTAGTCACCACCCACGTGCACTGAGAGACTCTTTACCCTATTCCCAATTCTTACGCATACGGCGTAGTTGCACCCTCAAAGAAGACTATTTTTCAGAAGCCAAAATGCTTAGCAAGAAAATGACAACTAGGGGATACCCCAAAAAATTGGTACGTACTTCTCTCAAAAGAGCATGGTACTGCCCCAGAGACTGTCTGCTAGTGCCCAAACCAAAGAAAATGCAAGACCGCATTATTTGCGTCACTACTTTTTCTCCATCCTCAAACAAATTCCGTAAAAGTGTACTAAAACATTGGAATGTGATAAACGTCGGTGTATTAAACCTTGAGAGGCCTCTTTTTGCTTTCAAAAAAAGCAAGAACGTCAAAGATCACCTAGTTAGAGCTGCGCTTCCAAGTCCACCCAGTACCAGCACCGGTACCCTGCATGCTCATTGGGGACTTCCACCCCTGACAGGTCACACCAAATGTGGAAATTGCACAGCATGTAGATTCACTGTAGACTTCAGTAACTGTAACACAAACAATGTTATCTATGTGATTGTGTGCCCCTGTGATAAAATATACATTGGTCAAACTACGCAAAAAATTCGAATCAGAATTTGCCAACACAGGAGCAGACTCCGATGCAAGACACCAAATGCACCATTGGTCGAACACTTTGAAGCTCTAGGACATACTGAAGATGACATACGTTGGACAGTGATCACTGTTGTCAAAATGCCACCTAGAGGAGCCGACCTCTCCCAGTTGCTCAATAAGGAGGAACTTAAATGGATCCTGAAGACCGGCAGCATTCACACAGGGCTCAACCGCCTCGAGGATTGGACTACATTGCTATAAACTCTAACTATGGCTTTTCAGAATCATACGACTAACTCTGCTAATCTGCCCTCTTGCTGAGTCTTTGTTTTGGTCAGAGTATCACTTCTCCAAACGTTTTTTGCTGTCCTAATTTCCATTATGCATTTTGTATCATTTGAATATTCGTTCTGTACCTAACGGTTTTGTTGATTGTTTGATTAACTCGTCATTTCACGCTTACAGTTCAATTTCCTTCCTCTTCCTGACAAATTATTGTTATGTACTTTTCATTGATTACCCACCACTCTAAGATGGCGCCTGCACTAACCCGTCCATACATTTTTCCGATCCATTGCACGTAGCTCTTCTACTCTACTATCTACCTTCACCCTCACTACGGTTCTTGACCATCTATTATGTTCGCTATATTTCTATATGGTTACTCTGTACTACTATTATTGCCATGTTAATTCCACCAATCTAAGATGGAGCCTACATTGACTAATCCTTCCCGTATATCTGCCCATCCGACATTGGCCATACCTTCATTAGTTCCCATTGGCCCCCGTTCCAATCTGCCGACCACGCGACCCTCCGCCTATCGCGTCTTATGTTCCCTTCACTTCCCGTAGTACATCCAAACATTCTACAGCGGATGCGGCCACGGAACTTTACTCTCCCGAACCCACGAGGTAAGCCCCCGCGTTATGGAGTCTCCCCTTATTGTTCATACCACTTCCGCCATTTGCCTTAGCCCCAATATTGCCCATCTTTGCAGGAGGATTCCCTACTGTGGTCCAAACTCCTCTCCGGATTTTCTAAGTCGTAAGTAAACTTTCCTCGCTCCGACCGCACTCCTTCACCTTTAACCCACTTCATTCTTATAGGCACCTTAGTTTTCACAGGCCGCCCATTATATTCCCTCGAGCCTGAAACGCAACACCTGGGACCCATCTTATTTCCTTCCGTTTCCCTGATGCCGTATTCACCACCCAATCTCGTGAGTAAGCATTCGGTTGTCCGACTCCACGCTTTCACCCGTAATTCACCTCCGGCTCATAGGCACCCTATTTTTCACAGGTCGCCGCTTAAATCCCCCTGAGTTTGACATTTGACACCTGGGATTCTACAGATCGCCTCGTGCCCCTGATGCTTTTATTCACACTCTATGAACCCTTGAGGTAACATCTCTTAAATCATACATTACGGCCCTTGCCCCAATTGAAACTGTATGGTCCATTGGTTGTGCATGTGATCTACTAACTGGCGCACTATTCTTCTACATGCTTGCTTTTGAAAAACTATTATGTCTATCTTTTATGCTTCTTCGTCCACATGATTGTTGTGACGTCCAGCCCAATTTTTGGTATTACACTATTCTTCGCGCTTTTTGGCTGTTATTGCTCCTCTAATGCGCCCGGTTATACTATGTGTTCGAGTCCACTTGCCACACAGTTTCTACTACCAATTTTGGAACTTAGTCATTATCTAATTCAGTGTCTATCTAGGGTAATCACCCATGCAATGTTTCTTACTTTTTCACTTTTGCGTCTCTTTCGTTAAAATTGTCCAAACAGATTTCCAGTGTGATAAAAAATATTGTCTTGTCTACTATGTATTTAATACAGATATCTCTTTTTCTTCCCCCCCCCCCCCTTTTCCTCCTATTGCTTCACTTGTCATGTTGTTGTTAATTATGTAATCCAGGCATTTTTATACGGGCAATTTTATTTAATTAGTCCTGATGATGATCCGATATCCCCCTGATAAGGATCGAAACGCCGTCGACACAGTTGACCACCTTACACATTATATATACTGTATGTAATTTACTGTGAAGGTGACCTTATATGTATCAGATGTTTCACTACTTGAAGTATTTACTGCTTGAAACATCCTTGTAAATTGCCTAAAGATTTTTTCGCACTTTATTTTCCATGCGATATGTAAGTTGTAGGATACAGGCTTGTATCCCACTGAGATTTAACTTACATCTGTTTGCTTATTATTACTAAATTTTGTATATTAAAGTTGCCTTTGTCCGGCTGGACACTGGCTGTAATATAGAACCGATTGAGGCTATATTCATTGTACCACTAAATTCTTTTTGTTTTCAGGGACCACTGTTTCCTGTAAATACACATTTCTCCAGCACTTTTGGAAGAAGAGGAATATTGGAAATTGGTCTGAAGCTGCCGGATTCAGAGTGGTTTTTTTTTAGGATAGGGATGACTTGCCCGGATTTCAGGGAGTCGGGTATGGACCCTTGAAGAAGGGAAGCGTTGAAGATTGCAGTCCAAATGGGAGCGATTAATAGGGAGGTCGCTGCCAAGCAGTTGGCGGGGAGAGGATCGTTGAAGTGGGTATTTGGTTTTAAGGAGGATAGAATTTTCGAGATGAAATGGTCATCATAAAGTTCGAAGTAGGACCAGTGAGCATTGTTTTTGGGTGTTGACTGGGCGGGAAGAGGGGAGAGATGGGTCCCGGTAAGAGGAGGAGGGAAGTTTGAGGTGGCATTAAGTTCGATACCTAGCGAATTGATTTTGGTTGTAAAGAAGGAGGAGAACTCATCTCAGGTTATTAGTGATTTTCTAGTTTCTTTGGATGGTTTTGCTAGTTTGTTTGATTGAAATTTGACTATTTCGAACTATTTGCGGGGTCTGTTGTTGGCATTTTCCAGTTCTGATCTGAAAAAATCTTTTTGGGATATGAAGATGTTCTTGTAGGTATTTCTGGCCTGGTGGCGAGGTTTAAGTTGGGGGGCTGAGGGGTGCTGTCTCCAGTTTTTTTTTTAGTTGGAGAGCTCTCCTTTCGCTGTTGAGGGGTCCGCTGAACCAGGGGTTTTTGTCTTTGATTTGGGACATTTTGAGCTTTAGCATAGCCAGATCATTCAATATGATGGACATAGTCGAGTTGTAGTGCCCTGTGAGGTCGTTGACCTTAGAAAGTTTGGATGGGGGATGTAGGTCATTCTCGCATGCGAGTAGTCAGCTTCTCGAGGTCAAGGTTCTTAGTGTCTCTGAGCCAACGTTTTGGTTTCACTGGTTGCCCATGGCTTTTCATGCGGCAGCCAGATTTTAGGATGGTGCTGGCGTGGTGGTTTGACCAGTCACATGGATTCATTGAATTCAGCTTGACCGCCGATGCCTTGGCGATGATCCAATCCAACGTGGTGCCTTTTGAGTGGGTTGGCAGGGTGCAGGCCTGGGTGAGTGATTGGTCAACGAGGAAGGTTTTGACAGTGTTGACCAGGGAGTCATTGGGGTCATTCCAATTCAGATTGAAGTCACCGAGGAAAATGTCATTGGTACGGGGGAGACTTTAGCAGTAATGATATCCATGAGAAGATCAATGAATGTGTCGTTCTTGCCTGGGAGGTGGTAGAAGATGTGCAATTTGCATAGCTGAGTAGAGTTGTTACTACTGGATAGGGCAAGATATTCGCAGGAGTCTGTGGGTTCTGCATGGAGTTCTGTGACAAGGAGGTCTGAGCGGTAGATGCATGCAATGCCTCCCCCTGTTTTTTACTTGTCTATCAAGTCTAACGATGTTGTAGTTTGGTGGGACCAGTAAATCAAGGTAAGGAGAGGAAGAATCATTGAACCACGACTCGGTTAGGATAACTACATCTTGAAGGCAAGATATGAATGAGTAGGCTTGTGTAGCACGTCCTCCACAAAATGAACTTTTGTGGAAAGTCTAGTGGCTGTACACAAAGTGCCAAAGGCTCCGAGGAAGGTGGGATGGTCTGCTTCTGATTTGATTAGGAGGAAGCCTGTTCCAGATGATAATCTGCAACCATCCCTCAGGGGCCTACCCAGAGATTCATCCATAGATCTCGTCTTGTTGCTTTATGTGTCTCTTCAAAGCAATGTGGGGCAATACAAAGCCCTTTTGTATTTACCTTAAAGAAGATCATTTTAGATGTGGAAAGGCTTTAAAACGCTTCTTTCCATTTTAAAGCCATACCAATATTTACAATTACTTCTTTCGTTGTTGTTTTCTGATAGACTTTGATGCCAAGATGCTACACTTGCAGCACACATACTCAAAGTGTTTCTAACATAAGAAAACCGCCATCCCATTAGAAACAAGTGTGCTGCTGAGCTACCTGCACAGGCATGTGTCTAAACAGTCATGGATGCTTTCCCAACGCCTTTTACCTGTGTTTGAAAGGTTTTACAAACTATAAATCCACCCCTGTTTAGTAGCATCCTTACCCTTATCTCGATCAAGGGTTTGAGAGGGGGGATTGACTTCAATACATTTTACTCAAGAGGGGGGGGGACCTGTGTAACAGTTTGAAGACCATTGCTTTACGGGATGTCGTGTTTCTACTGCACATTCTTCAGTGACCCCAGGGACACTTTAAGACCCCTATTTTGAGAGACCATTGAAGTGCTGCAACGGTATTCATGTGCCTTCTATGTTCCCGACGCAACATAAGCAAAAGGTTTCTGGCCTTCGTATCTAGAGTCCTGCAAAGAGTCTGTCTCCTGACATATTTGAATCCTGTAACGCAGTATTCTGGGCTGTCATTAAAACAATGTTCTCTTTTTTTGCGCCAGGTTCGAGTGAAGCCAGACAAGACTGGCGTGGTCACCGATGGCGTGAAGCATTCTATGAACCCATTTTGTGAGATCGCTGTGGAAGAAGCTGTTCGAATGAAAGAGAAGAAGCTCGTCAGTGAGATCATCGCTGTAAGCTGTGGCCCACAGCAATGCCAGGTATGTTTCTGCATGCACACTAAAGAGTGTGCCTTTTTAAGGAGAACAATCACTATAGGAACAAAATAGACATCCGATTGGAGGCTGGTGACCTGACATGCGCAGTCTTTTAGATGAGCAGTGGGGACTTCCTTGACTGCTTAGCAGTTTGTTGCTATTGAGCCTTACATCACAGATTTTACAAAAATTATAAAACATATCTCTCTTCTAGTCTTTTGTAGTGAAGATAATTCACTATCCGTAATGACGGGCATTTACGCATCTACATGGGAAGAATATTTTGGTAGCATGGATGCTCTTAATGAGCCACCCATCAAACCACCGGAAGAGTTAAGAGAAAGACCAAGTATTCCAATCTCAATTGAGCTTCCTGAAGTCCGTACTTCAATTGCAAAGCGCTCTAATGGGAAGATGCCAGGCCCAGATGGCTTTCGAGTTGACATTTATTGATTATTTTTATTTATAGGCTCCCATAACTACAAATGTGCTTAACGTAGCAGCAATGTCCAAATCCCCTATGTCCCGATGTCATTGTTCTAATTTTCAAAAAGGGGGACAAAACGGACTAGTCTTGTTCTAGGCCTATTTCATTCGTAGATTCAACAGTCATTGTGGTGGGGCGGACTCTATCTGCAAAATTAGAATGCTTGACACATGACAATACAATCCTCTCTGTGGTCCAGTATGGTTTCCGCCATGTTTTGCGAACTATTGAACAGTGTCGCAACCTGTATCTTCTGACCTAACAATACATAATGGCCAAAGGGGGATCAATCCACTTGGTGTTTATGGACCTCTCCTCTACCTCTGATTTAGTAATTTGCTGTAAATTATAGCACAATATTTTAGATTTGGGGGTTGATCCCGCACTATTTTCAGGCATAGCTCCATGCAGATACTTATGCCTCCATCAGATTTGCTGCTTCAAGAGACCATACCAACTCTTTGGAATCGGCAATTGGGGTCCATCGAGGGTGTGTCATTGCCTCTTTCTTCCTTACCCTGTATATTAATGAGTTGGAGGCTAATTTGAGGTTGGAAGGTCGGGACATGTCTCGGATAGATGCACGCCGGGTGCCTGCTCTTCCTTACACCACGAAGTGTTCCTATTGGCCTGTATGGCTAATGAGAAACAGCTTTACACTTTTTCTAATGTTATGAAGAATTTGGATATAAAGATGAATATGGCCAAATGGTATATCATGAGATGTGGCCCAGAGTCCACTTAACCTAAATCTCACTCATTGACTCCACTCGCGAAGTTAAAACCTTTCAATATTTGCGAGTACCCTTTGATTCTGCATTTCTTTCCGTTCATCCAGTTAGAATTGGGCTACAGCAGTTTGAGAGAGCGATCGAAGCAGTGTTCAGATTTTCTAGTAACCTGGGGTCTAAGCCTGGAAGGAGATGGTGACCATCTATAATTCCAAACGTATTCTTGTAACCAAGGAGCTGAAATTCGGGCCTTCGCTGCATGATAGAAGATTGACAGCTGAATATGCCTTTCTTGTGAAGGGTGCAAGCAGTTTCGAAAAGTATAGCTTCTTTCATTTGTCTCGCCGAATTGGGTATTCGCAATATGGACGATACAATGAAACTTCGTCCTCTAATGTTATGGATTTCCATTTGGTCTTAACAGGAGACTTCTTTTAACTGGCTTATCATTTCAGAATGTCTCTCCTTCACCCATGGTAAACGTATGCGAAAGATGGGTTTGATAGGCAGGGCCAGCCATAACTTTCCTCCACCCCTTCTATTGCGAATGTGTGTTCAAAAATGATGCTAAAAATTTGTTTTGAGAGAAATAGAAATGTCGGGAGCAAAGAATGTTAGCTGAGACTGACGAGCCCTCAGTTAATCCATACATGTCGATTTGGACACTGAGTACTGAGCCTGACCTTTTATCTATTGGTGACGTACAACACAGGTTTCCTAACTCGGTTTAGAGTTGCTATACTTCATGTGTAGTATCCTTTCCTTTGAAGGAGCTATGGTGAGCAGTGCATTATTGCCCATGTGAAACGCTTTCAATGTAATCGAATATACACTTTATTATGTTTTGCCGTTTTTATTCAGACCCTGGGAAACAGTTGCTGTTCCCTTTGTTTCATCTTTTTAAATTGTGAAATTTTTGGCTGGTTTATCAAACTTTACATCACCTGACCAACGATGTCATGTGTTTTTCAGTTGTGCAATTTATCCGTCATTCTATTAGAATATGATCCTTCATATCATGAATTATTGTAATGCCAGACTTTTAAGATCGATTGCTATTGAGTTTTGTGCAACAAATTAATGTATGTTATTAGTCGCAGTTTTTATGCAACACTTATTATACATATCTGTACGCCTTGTATTTTTTTACAGTAATCTGCCAAATAAACATTATAGGATGATGATTTTCTTCCAATTGGGATGATTATGGTGGTGCAGCTCGAGCACATGATCTAAGGTGACTTGTTGGCCTGGTACATGCAAACCTGGAGAGTTTGTAGTAAACATGTGTACTCTGTAATATCTTCATCATAAAAGAACGATGCCTTAAAATGCTGAATGCTTAAATTTAGACAAACGTAAATCAGTAGTGTTTGCTTAATTCATGTAATTCCATTTGTAATTGCTTTTGGAGCTCATTGTGAGAGGAAAGTAGGTTGATGTGGTAGTAGAGCCGTAAGAACCGCATTTACTTAACTTTCAGTGATGGCCGCCCATTCTGGCACCCAATGCTGCGCTAAGCCTGTTAGTGCTATCTCTGTATTGTTGGATAGCAGCAGAGGAGAGACAAGCGGTGTGATGCAGAAGGGCCTTGGAGGGATTGCTGGGTCTCAATGCTTTGCTGAAACGACCTTGATACAGAAGAGAGGTTGACATGATGGAACAGTGTATGGGCATATAGTGCATCGCAGTAGAGATGGTCAGCTGCGATTTCACAGGTGGGTAGTCGGGAGGAGCTCCTAGCCACAGCAGGAAGTGGTAGTCATGGAGAAGGTGTGGATAGGGACTGAGGGCTGCCTACTGGCTTTTTCAATATGAAGGGTAGACCTAACTTCAAGGGCAGTATTATAATTGGGAACTAGGGACAATTACATTAAAAACAGAAAAGAAGCATAGACAGACAATAGGTCTTCCCTTAATAAAGATAGGGCCAGGCTATTAGTTTTGCCAGTGTTTGTTTGTAAATCACTGCAACAAAAAAGTAAAGGAAGAAGACATTTTAGGCTTATGGTATTGCACTACTGTACGCTGATTTCAACAATTTCCTTTTTAGGTCTCGGCTGGTGTGGGCTGGGCACATGCGCAGTCTCACTGGCGAGATTTAATGATTTAGAGGGAATTCTGTAAAGGGCTTCAAGCCCCGCCTCTCTTTCCCATTGGCCGGCGTCACCGTTTATACTAAACAGTGGCCAGCCATTGGGAAAGAGCACTTTGTGACGTAGACTTTTCCATTTTTCGGCCGGCCCACTTGGACGGGCTCGTCCGCTTTCCGGCTGAAGTAAAAGGTTTCTTATCTTTATGGGGCCATGTGTTTCAAACACATGGCCCCATAAAGACAAGAAATCGTCTGCAGCGCAGTCCTCTTTCACTTTCGGGACCGCGCTTCTAGCACAGGGAGGACAGGGCTGAGGCAGTAGCCTTTTTCACTTTTGCAGCCTTAATACGGTGATTAATTTCTGCGCACAGCTTCCCGCGGCCGTAGGTCCCAGACAGCACTCGCCTAAACAATCCTTCACTATGCTGCACTTCAGAGTCACCTGGTGACCACGGGGCTGCACAGACTTCGATTCATCAGAAGGTGCTATCCAATGAGAAGGCAGCTTGAGGAGCAGAGTATGACGGCTCGCATCCAGGCGCTGCTGAAAAGTCTGAGCACCTTTAAACACATACAAATCACACTCCCTGCCTGCAGCTGCGCAGGCGGCAGGGTCTCCGGGATAATGCGTGCGATGCAGGGCACACAGGAGGCAGTGGGACGGCGGCAAGTGGCGCCTGAGCCCATAAACCCTCGACAGCGGCCATATGGCACCTAATAAGTGGCCGGTTAGTGCCTAAACCGGTTACTGAATCAGACCGGCTTAGCGATATACCAGCCCTTCTCACCCTCTTCCGGGTTGTGTTTACACACTCACACACCAGCGGGCACTATCAGGACACGATACTCCGTGACCCTCTCCAGCCAGGCCCTAGTCCGTCTCACTCGCACTCTCCAACGGGCCTTGTGTACACACACCAGAGGGCACTATTAGGACACAATACCCCTTGGCCATCTCCAGCCAGGCCCCAGCCCATCTCACTCTCTCCCAGGCCGTGTTTACACACACTTGCGGGCACTATCAGGATACAATAAGCTGTGACCCTCCCCAGCCAGGCCCCGGCTCGTCCCACACTCCTCCGGACCTTGTGTTCACACACCAGCAGGCACTATCATAAAACAATACCCCGTGGCCCTTCCCAAGTAAACACGAGGGCAGATCGCAGTGGTAAACACACAGTGCAGTCCCAAAACACACAACAAACACGCTGAACAAACATGAGTACTGCCAGGTAAACACAGAGCACAGGCCCAGACACCATCAGACATCAGCGCAGATACTACAAGTACACACACAGGCAGGTAAAAACACAAGAATGCCAATCACCGACCCACACACGACACGCCAGGCAAACTCAGAGTGCGGGCCAAAAAACACCGCCAAACGTGACCCTGGATCACGCGTAAAGAAACCGCACCAATCTCCAACATACACTCCAAAGACAAACAGCAAGTGCCAGCCGGTAATGCCTCAAACCACACTGAAGCCCCTCATTGCAGCGCTAGTTACAGACAGCTGCCTGTAGCACGGGGTCACGGGGAGGACAGGGCTGAGGCAGTAGCCTCTTTTACTTTTGCAGCCTTAATACAGTGATTCGTTCCTGTGCACAGCTTCCCGCGGCCGAGGGTCCCAGACAGAGCACTCGCCTAAACAACAATCCTTCAAGATTTGGACGGCGCTGCCCTCCCGACTTGTGGTCTCCGAGTGTTTCTTGCCTGCTGCGGACCTTCCCAGCGGACCGAGGCTGTGTCCATTGGAGCGAGCGAGGGCTTCGTGTGCCCAGTAGTGAGGAGGCAGTAGAGCGGGGGTACGGACTACTTGGCCCGGGTACGCATTGTCGCACGGCCGCAGGATCCCCAGACACCCCGCACACACCACAGGCACAGACAGATTATCGCACCACACGCAGCCGATAGTCACCCCCACCCCCACAGGCACATAGCAGACACCCACACCCACACAGCCGACAGACACACGCAGGAGAGATACACAAAAGAGACCAGACACACGCATACAGCAAACACACAACAGACAAAACAGACATGCACACACACGACAGACACACATAGGTATCGGAGAAAAGGGATCCATCCAGCCACACACCGCATAGGAGCCAAGACACAGCACACAAAAGAGAGACACAGCACACACACTGCAGACAGACACACCGCACACACAAAGGACACAAAACATATGGGGCCTGTCCACATAGCCATTAGGCAGAACGTAGCGATTCGTTGAGTGACAATTAGACAAATGGAACATAAATTGTGCATGTATGCCATATGGGGGTGATGTGCTATTGACTCTCTTCAGCCTGACAAGTCCCTACCAGCAGCGCTAACTGAGCTTCAATGTTTAAGCGAGTTTTTGGGTTCTAAAATCAATATCCACAAATCACAGTTGCTGGGCTTGTATCTTTCATCAATGATGAGATCACAAATACAGTCTCAGCTCCCATTCCAATTGCCAATAAATATTCTCACATATCTCGGGCTGCACATAGTTTCTACCGCCACTGAAACAGCCAAGGACAACTTTGCCGAACTAGTTTAACAATTAAAAGCAAACGTCCAAACTTGACATAGCGCTGGATTATCCTGGCTGTGGCACATTGCAGTGGTTAAGATGACAGCTCTTTAACAATTTTATATGGTCTGGGAAGAAGACTAGAATAGGAGCTAGACAAATACACTGTCTCATAGATGAGGGGGGTGGTTGGGCATCCAGAACATTACCTATTACTATAACCTACCATAGCTTCGCTATGTAATGGAGCGGGAAGTTACCTGAAGGGGAAATATTTGAATAATATCGGGTGTGCCATTGGGTTACTCACCCTACGATAAGACCAGCAACCAGTTGTCCATTACATACATTTGTTTGAGAAGTGCCTGGTATACAATGAAATCCAATGACTGCTGGAGAGGAAGCAGGAATACTGGGTTATTACTAAACTTGCTGTAATTGCCACAAGCGCACCAAGTATTGGGAGGGATATTGACTAACATTAATGCAATGTATACCTGCCCAATTCGGAGACTTCTAGCCTATATAATTCTCGGAGTCATAATAAGCTAAAATAGAACTCCCCAGAGGAAAACTGATAACAATCCTTTTATGTGGAGCCAAGCAGGTCATTTTGGCGGTGTGGGGCACCAATAGAATACTGGACCACAAATACTGGATGTATAAGATCTGGGAACTCCTAGGAATGGAAAAACATTCTAGGACAGTGGATCAAAAAGCACTGTGAGAAATACTTGAATCCTTGTCTAAAACTAGTATGCAACGAATTTAAAGACCTAACCTGCCCCAAATACCTCAAGGTCTTTCTTCGAGTTACTTGTTAGAGTTTTTACTTGTCGTTTTTATGATGTCCCATTATTCTATTTTGTCTTATGGCACTTTATTGAAGTCGGACTTTTTACTTGGCGTTTTTTACAATGCTTTATTATTCTACTCTCATGATTTTTTTTTGATTTTTTTTTTTTGTCACTGGTCATACATAATTTTTATCTGTCATTTTTACAATGTCTCGCTATTTTACCATGTTTGTTACATTGTGACCGTTTTTAACAACTTGAAATAAAAAAATGCATCTATCTAATCTATCTAATCTATCTAAGTTAAAGTTGACGGCTCCAAACTACATAGAGGGATAAATAAGAGACCTCAATCCCCGAGTAGGCGCACACACAGCCTGTGTGAGTTTAAGTTTGAGTTTAAAATATTTCTAAAAGCGCACGTACACCGAGCGGTTTCATGGCGCTGTAATGTACTACAAATTTCCTGAGGGACAGAAAGACGGAGTCAGCTAGAGGGCATTAGGAAGGGAAGGCTTGAGTAAAAAGTAAGGTTTTAAGTGCCTTGCGAAAGAGTGAGTACTGGGTGCAGGATCTCAAATGGGCCGGGAGGGAGTTCCAAAATGCGGGAGCAAGTGTGGAGAATTTAGAGCCTCCCCATTTTTTTCTTCTAAAGCGGGGAACCACGAGCAAATGTTGGGTGGATAAGCGAAACTCCCTGAGGGGAACATAGGAATGAATTTCGGAAGTGATATAGGCGGGGGCTGGGCCGGACCGGGCATTAAAGTTGATACAGCCCAGCTTAAACTGGGCTCGTTCCTGAATGGGGAGCCAGTGTAGACTTAAGGAGGGACGTAACATGGTGTGATTTGGGTAAGTTGAAAACAAGGCGGGCCGCCTGGTTCTGGACCAGCTGGAGTCGTCTCACGATGTATGCGGGCATGCCCCAATAAAGGGTGTTGCCGTAGTCCAGGTGGGAGATAACCATCGCCAGGACTATGAGTTTGAGTGCGGAGGGGGAAAAAACCGGGAGACTTTGCGGATGGTACGTAGGGAAAGAAAAGATGAGGAAACGACCGAACTGACTTGGGAATGAAGAGAGAGTTGGTCATTAAGGTTGAATCCAAGAGTTTTAACAGAGGAAGATGGGATGGGGGGGGAACCTAAAGAGGGGGGCCAGAAGAGAGAAGACCAGGGACTGGAGCAGCCACCTGTCAGCACCAACTCCGTTTTGTCGGGGTTTAGCTTCAGGTGGTTGTGATTCATCCAGTCTTGGATGAAAGTAATGACTGAGTGGAAATTGGATATTGACTCAGGGGAAGAAGATAGGGAGAAAATAAGCTGGAGGTCATCCGCATAATTAAAGACGGAGACCTCCAGTTGTTGAAGGGCAAAAATAAGAGGGGCGATATACAAATTAAATAACAATGGGGAAAGGGAGGATCCCTGGGGAACCCCGCATTGAACTGCACGGAGATCCGCAGAATAATCACCCAAATGCACAGCTTGGGAGCGGTCATGCAGGAAGGAGGACAGCCAGACCAGGGCCGAGCCCTCGATTCCTGCCGCTCTGACACGGGAAAGTAAGATGGCATGATCAACCGAGTCAAAAGCGGCGGAGAGATCGAGGAGGACCAAGGCCTGAGGATGGTTTCTGTCCATGCCCTCTCTAAGTTTGTCAAGGACCGACAAGACTACGGATTCCGTGGAGTGAGCGGGGTGGAACCCGGCCTGCCTGGGGGCCAAAACATTATTCATCTCCACAAAGGTGCTCAGAGTTCTGGTTACATGGCGTTCCAGTACCTTCGCCAAAAAGGGTAAGAGTGAAATGGGGCGGTAGTTGATAGGCACCGAGGGGTCAGCCCCAGGTTTTTTTAGGATGGGCAGGATAACGGCCGATTTAAGAGGAGAAATGACAATGCCCTGTGAAAGGGAGCTATTAAGAAAGGTAAGAGGCGGCAGAGCACAGGTAGAGTAGATTTGTTTAAGGATGTGTGCTGGGCAAAGATCTAGAGGGGAGCCGGATTTAACCAGAGGCAGAAGAGATAGGAAGGAATCTTCTGTAAGAAGAGGGATGGATTCGAGGCGGGCTACAGCTGGGGGACACTGAGGGCTAACAAAGGACGGGGAGGGAAGGGGGATGTTAGCTTTAATAGCAGCTATTTTGTCAAGAAAGAAAGAATTGAGGGAATCACAGAGATGCTGTGAGGGAGAGGGACGAGAAATAAGCCTTCTTAGTTATCAAGATAGAGTTTTTGTAAAGGGCCAAAAGGGTGATATAATGATTTCTAAGAGTCGGGCAGTAATCTCGCCGCCAAGAGCGCTCAGCCCGGCGGACGTCGAGTTTTTGAGCCTTCAGTTCCTTATTGAACCAGCGATTCGCGTCTTTGGAACGCCTGGATGAAATCCGCCTTAGAGGGGCGACAGAGTCGCAGCCTGCTCGAAGCCACGCGTTGATGGAGTCCGCTTGGCCGAGGGATGAAAGTCCACGGAGGTCCGGGCTGGAAGCGCAAAGTGTGGCAGATAAGAGAGCCACATCCACACGGTTCCATGAACGTGCCCAGATGTTTTTGGCAAGAGCGGGCTTAAGAACTGGGCTGAGGGATAAGGAAAAGGAAATGAGGGAATGATCGGACCAAGTGCAGGGAGAAATAGACAGTGAGGTTACCGGGAAGTTGAGGGACCAGATCTGGTCAAGGATATGACCCTGGCTATGGGTTGGGGCGTGGACAGCAGAAATGAAGTTGAAAGAGCGGAGAGACTCCGAGAACTCTTTAGATGTTGAACATTCGGCCGGGTCAGAGGGCCAAAAATTGAAGTCACCTAGTACCACAATGGAGGAATTGTTTACTACTAGGGTGGCCACCAGATCTTGGAAGCTCGGAAGAAAGAGTAGAGGGGAAGAGGGAGGACGGTAAATAAGAACACAGGTACATGGGGAATTGAATGAAAGTGAGCGGACCACAAGGCAGTCCGATGATCCAATGGAGGGACAAACTAGGGTTTAAAAAGTGATTTCTCTGCGGGCAATCAGGGCGACGCCGCCTCCCGACTTACCGGGAGGACGGTCGGCACGAAGAGCGTAATAGGATGCAGGAAGCATAGCCAATAGGGAAGGGAGGGAGCTGTCGCAGAACCAGGTCTCTGTGAGAAATAGAAGGTCTGGTTTGTGTGAATCGAGTAGGGTAAAGAGTTAATGGTGATGCTTGACAGCTGATCTGGTGTTAAGATAAAAAGCCGAGAGAACGACGGGGGTGAACCGGCTAGTGGAGCAACGTCGGAGCAAGTGGCGGGGACGGGGATGTGGGATCGGGATAGGGGGAAGCGGAAGGGGGAGACAGGCCTAGCCTGTTAATTTGTGCTGTAACGATATCATCCAGAGGCCATGGGCCTTGGAGACTGGTCAGCTGCACGGAGGAGTATTGTGTAGAGTGGGCAGAGTAGCTGGCCCCTGGCCTTGGTCGGACGCGGGCGGGCGCAGACGGGCTTACCTTTGGCGCGCAAACGTCACGCCCGCTGCGCTCGTCCGCTGCGCGTCCGAGGGAGACACATGATTTATGGAAGGAAGAAGGGTGGCGGTGGGCGAGGTCTCCGAAAAGGGGGCGTGGCCTGCGGCCTGCGGCCTGGGCGAAGTGCTCGTGAAAGAGTATCTAGCTCTGATGTCGAACAGCGCTAATTCCGCTGTCAAATCCGAAAAGGCAGCAGAGGGTAAGTGGTTTTAAAAACACAGAAATAATAGTGACAATCCAAATTTAAAAACAAGAAAACTCCCGGCTTCCGCCTCAGGAGTGTAATACAAAGTAAGTGGCGGCGCTAGCAGTCAGCGTCGCTTTATGATGAGTGGTGGTGGGCGTGGCCTCCGAAAAGGGGGCGTGGCCTGCGGCCTGGGCGAAGTGCTCGTGAAAGAGTATCTAGCTCTGATGTCGAACAGCGCTAATTCCGCTGTCAAATCCGAAAAGGCAGCAGAGGGTAAGTGGTTTTAAAAACACAGAAATAATAGTGACAATCCAAATTTAAAAATAAGAAAACTCCCGGCTTCCGCCTCAGGAGTGTAATACAAAGTAAGTGGCGGCGCTAGCAGTCAGTGTCGCTTTATGATGATTGGTGGTGGGCGTGGCCTCCGAAAAGGGGGCGTGGCCTGCGGCCTGGGCGAAGTGCTCGTGAAAGAGTATCTAGCTCTGATGTCGAACAGCGCTAATTCCGCTGTCAAATCCGAAAAGGCAGCAGAGGGTAAGTGGTTTTAAAAACACAGAAATAATAGTGACAATCCAAATTTAAAAACAAGAAAACTCCCGGCTTCCGCCTCAGGAGTGTAATACAAAGTAAGTGGCGGCGCTAGCAGTCAGCGCCGCTTTGATGAGTGGCGGTGGGCGTGGCCTCCGAAAAGGGGGCGTGGCCTGCGGCCTGGGCAAAGTGCTCGTGAAAGAGTATCTAGCTCTGATGTCGAACAGCGCTAATTCCGCTGTCAAATCCGAAAAGGCAGCAGAGGGTTAGTGGTTTTAAAAACACAGAAATAATAGTGACAATCCTGTGAAATATTAACTCTCATGGTTTGGGCATGGTTAATAAGTTTCAAAAAGGGAGGGGAGGGTGCGTAAGGTTGGTGGGTTAAGAGGATGGTTTTGCTAACAGTTTATGCAACCTTCCGGCCACTTTGATGTAGGGAGATAAAATGCACATATTACAAAATGAATAAAACAATTTTAATTTTGTAAAAGAGAATCAACAAAGCACGGAGGTAAGAGAACACATATCACAAGGAGGCAGGATGTTAAGAGAGAAGCACTGGGTGAGAGTAAGAAATCCATGCGCATCTCCCATGGAATGCTGAAAGAAAAACAAAACAAGCATTGAAAATGCAATATGTCTCGCCTTTGATTAAGTTAGCCATTTGCTTTGCTAATGGTATCGTATAGGAAAGCAACTAGCTTTAACTTAATAAAAGGCGAGACCTATTGCATTTTTAATGCTTGTTTTTTACGCTATGTAGTTTATTTTTCAACGACTTTTCACTCGAAACTAAACCCATTTTAAAAAGAATAAAGAGCTGTCAGAATTTGAAAGAGCATGCATACCAAGGCCTAATCTACTTTCTACAAGACTCAGAACTAAAAATGCCAAATGCTAGACTTAATTGGTGTACAGCAGGAGCCCAAGGAGCAGATGTATGGGCCTCCAGGAAAAGAGACACATCTTCAGTCAGACTAAGTACACCTTTTGCCTTGAAAGCCATCTATGGATGTATAGCAGCCTGTCTCTCTCCCGGCGCTGCAAATGTTACCTGTGTGTGCGAAGAATATGTTTTTTTTTAACAAGTATTTTTCTTAAACTTTTGTCAACAAAATATAACATACATTGTGACTGGTCCAGAATTACATAATATTTTCATGGGCATCTTCTCAACTGACCATGTGTCAAAATGAAGTGACAAAGGGCAAGGCAATAGATATTGGAGCTGGGGAACCAGGGTACTGTTGGAAGTGAGACCTTAACGATATCAGAGCACATGATGCTAATAGGGCTGAACCACACAGACAAGAAGAGGTGAAGACCCATATGGGGGTGGGAGGGCTGTATTGGTAGGGCTCAGGCTTGGAAGAGGAGAGGAGAGCCTAATACTGGAGAGATGTGCCCTGTGGCTCACGGAGGTAGGGTGCCATCTCGTGTATACCCACGCGGGGAAGTGGGTTTTTTACGGATATGCTGAATCTCCTCAAAACGCAGTTCTCGCTCTCGGCCCTTCCCCATTGCTGCACATTTTCATGCCATGATGCCAGTTCAGGAGGCTGCGGAGATCGCCAGTTAAGGGTGATAGCACACTTAGTGAGAAGTGAGGCTAAACTTGCGAAGTGCGCCCTAACTACCACTCCCTTCCCCTGCTTAAAAATATCTCGGGAACAGGCTTCCCAGGTTATGTCCGGATGTTCCGTCACCTTATGAAGTGTGAAATGGACTGTCTGCCAATAAGAGGAGAGTGCGGGACAGGACCATACAATGTGCTGGAGGTCTGCTGAAAACTGGCAGCGTGGGCATCCCAGATGGGGTGTGGTGAGGGGGAACGGTTAAGGGGTGTGGTGTGAGGTATGCTGACTGGAGTAAGTTGAATTGTGTGCTCTGAAACCGGGCATTGTGGGAGACCTTGTGCGGGGATTCAAGTGCTCTGTCCCATTCAGAGTTGTGGAGCGCACAACCTATATCTGTGTCTAATTTGTCTCTGAGGGAGACCAGTGGAGTCCCTGTGTGATCCCTCTTGGTCCCATAAAGCTATGTGATAAGTCAGCGTCCCATCCCCACGGTGGGTAAAGTCTGGATAACGAGTGTGTGGGAGGCGTGGTGTCTATTGTGGTCTATTGAGTGTGGAGACAGTGCCTTATCTGATGATACTGTAGGAATTGACTCCTGGGGAGGGCGAAGTCATTGATCAAGAGGTTGATGGTTAGAAGCTGGCCATCTGCTAACGGGGTGCCTGCATTAGTAAGGGAGCAATTATGCCAGGTGTTACGTCTTTGTACCAAGAATGGGCTTTAATGTAAAATGTGGAATGCAGGAACTAAACCAAATCCATCTCAACACCTCCTCTTTAGTCATGCCCTTGCCAAAATATACATTTTTCTGTTACGGATGAGTCGTAAGATGAAGGGAGCAAAATTCTCTGAGCATAGAGGGTGGGAATGTGATGGCGAAAGGCACACAGGGCGGCGAGAGCAAGAAAACACATGCACTTCAAAGGAGTGCTCAAAGAAAAAGCAAAAAAGATGTGAATGTGACCAGTGGAAGAATATTATTATTATTAAGCTTGTAAAGCGCCTGGTTACTCCAACGGAGTGTCCCTGCGCTAGGACACCGTAGACCACGGCAACTGGCCCAACCTCCCTCCCCCAGTCCCATAGGCCCTAAGATGCGAGAAGGCCTGCTACCAGCCCCGAGGGGGAGATTGAAAGAGCCAGGTTTTCAGTTTTTTTCGAAGCATTGTGTCCGATGGATATGTCCTCAGTTCCATAAGTAGGTTATTCCAGGCCTTAGCCGCGAGAAAACCAAAGGAACTACCACCTGACCGTACCTTACGAACCTTAGGCACGATCAGCTTAGCAGTGCCCAACAACCTCAAATTCTGAGTAGGTCTATAGGCAGTGAGTAGTGGACGCAGATACCTCGGCCCTTTCTCGTTGAGGATCCAATGGCAAAAACACAATGCCTTAAAGGTGACTCTAGCCTGTATAGGGAGCCAGTATAATTCCCTCAAGGCTGCCCCCCCTGATTCCCGCCTAGGGATATTCAATATCAACCAGGCCGCAGCATTCTGGACCTTCTGCAAAATGTCCAGATTTCTTTTGGTCACCCCTAGATAGAGGATTTTGCAGTAATCCAAACAGGACGTAACAAGGGCCTGCACAATGGTCCTTTTGGCATCTAGTGGCAGTAAATCTAGGATTGTATGCAACATTCTAAGAATGTCAAAGCAGGTTCTGGCCACAGCTGATATCTGCACTGTAAATGATGAGGTACATCTTAGCCAATCAAAAGTATGATAAATAAGGTTTGCTTCAGAAAGGGACAAACTAAAAAAGAGAAAAGAAAACCATCAGGTAAATAGTAAGCAAATGTCGGCGTTGCAAAAGCGAACAATTTGTAAGCAGCGGCTGGCAGAAAACCACATGGACCACAAGAGGTCTTACTACAGACTTATGGCTGAAACAAGAAGTACATTATACTATGGAAAACAATTGTTTCCCTTTCTGTTTTCTAATAAAACAATGATGGATAGGCCATTACAGCATTATTTCCAAGATATTTTTGTTTCAACGTTCTACTACTCTGCGTTTACTGCCTAGACATATTTGAATCCACCAACCTAGTGAAGTGTGCTGTCTGGCTTCAAGCCCGGTTTTTGGGCGTCTATTACTTCCTGCCTGCTGGCATCCTCCAATGAAGCTCGACCCTTCTCATCAGATACAGAATCTCCTGCATTTACACAGAGCCGCATGGTAGGCATCCCTGCACAATCCAAGCAAAGCATATCTGACCTAGAAACCCACCCCAGACCTGCAAGAACACAGGTCACCTCAGACATCACAGGGAAACCCCACCTGCCCAGGTAGACCCGTTGATCAAATGTTTGTGCCGTCGTTCTGCTCGCTGTATGTGTGGCTTGAAAGGTTATACTGATGATCACCTCTAGCGGACTGCACATTACTATCTCAAATATTTCCTGGCACATACAAATAGTTTTAATGCGGAGAGCTGTAGAGTGGTTGAGGGCCACAGCCTTCTTTCTTTGTTTTACGAAGTGGGACGCTTATTTTTTCTGTCATTTCCCGCTGTTTCCTCATTAATTTGTAATTGTTCGTTCATTGTTTCTTGGAATTAATTGTGGTGCTCTTTTATTCGTGCCTTCATCATCCAGCCGCGCCTGCGGGCTGTTAGGGTAATGATGGCTTCCCTAGCCCCTTGGGAGGGGCAGCCGCGGTTCATGTGCATTGTATTGCAGACAGCCGAACTCTATCCCCGTGAGCAGGCCAAGGGCTAATTAACATCAGCAATTCATTAAAAGGAGTAGGATACAAAATAGCTTTATAAGGCTTAGGAAAGTAAAATGACCGATACAATAACACACTACTGCCTAATCAGGAGTTCTCTGAAAAAGGGTGGTAAAGCGTGTCTATATATAAAAGATTTTTTTTAATGGCAAAATATACTGTTTTGTAGGATACGGAACCGATCCCCAAACCGCTTGCGCTACTAATTTGTTTTCTCAACAGTCACAGGCGGCACACCTTCCTGTGCAAGAAACAGCTACCAAAAAGCATTGGTAAAGCCAGAAGTTTGACAGTCGCACTGACAAAGGCAATCAAAATGTCTGCTGCAGGGCAAGCCAATTAAACAAGATTGCTTTGTGTGTGCAATGCATGAATGAGCCGGAGAATAAATGTGCGATGGCAGTGTGCGCTTGTTAGATGTTAAACGGTGGTTCCCACCTGTGGTCCCGGGCTCCTGGGGGTCTCCAAAGCCTCCTCAGGGGGTTCGTGACTACTTAGAAAATTAAGTAATATTAACAGATTATTAAAGTGTATATAAATAAAAAAGCTAAATGTACAAGTGAAAAAGTAAAAACGTACTACACATGTGAATGAATTTGAAAGTGGAGACTAAAAATTAACTTAGTATCCAGGCTCGGATTGATTCGTGGGAGCAGTGCAGGTGCACCAAACAGAATATAGTATGGACGATGAGTGGCCTTATTATTCTATAACTTTTTTTTATTTTCTATTTATGTGTTTGCAAATTAAATAACATGTGTAATTTGTGCATTTGTTTGATGACTGCTTTTTTCTGTATCTTTTGTGCCTCTTTTCGCGGTTGTTCAAATCCTCAACAATGCTTAGGCCAGGGTCCAAGGCTTCCAGTAATGACTCAGCGGGGGGGGGGGGGGGGGGGGGGGTCCCTGGATTCCAATAATGGTTCAGTGGGGGTCCCCGGCTACCAGTAATGACTAAGTGGGGGCCCACAGAAGTCAAAAGGTTGAGAACCACAGATGTCAAACACTTCCTCATACATTCCAGTGGATCCCTGGGATATACACTTGGCTTTGGAAACCCCACTTTCTTGGTGGTGGTTACCTCTTTTGTGATTGATGAGCTTTAAGTCTCTTACACGAAGAGCATCATATATTTCAAACAAGCATTTACAATGCAATGGTCTCGGCATTGTTAAAGTTAGAGCTATTGGCATTGCTCATGACATTATTTTTGTTTGTTTTTGTTTTTAAAACATTTAAAGAAACGGCATTGTTATTTACAATGTCAATAGCTTAATCACTCTCAAATGCGAGACCTATTGCATTTGCACCCACACACAGAGCCACACACACAAAGCCACCCACACACACAGAGCCACCCACACAGAGCCACTCACATAGAGCAACCCACACACAAATGGAGCCACCCACAGAGCCACCTACACACACAGAGTTACCCACACACACAGAGCCACCACGCATAGAGCCACTTACAAAAAAAGCCACCCACACAGAGCCACACACACAGAGCCACCCACACCCACACAGAGCATTTGCAATGCAATAGGTCTCGCATTTGCAAAGTTTAGAGTTGTTGGTATTGTAAATGGCAATGTTTTTGGCATGGTCTGGTCTGTTGTGCACCCTCAGACCCCATGAAAAGCCTCCTCCCCCACCCGAGAGCATGGTCTTGTCTGTTGTGCACCATCAGACCCCAGAAAAAGCCCCCCCCCCCTCCCCCAGAGCATGTTCTCTGAAGATCTGTTTAGATCAAGCGATGGCCCACGAGTGGGCGCACTGTGGAGTCCTTCATATTACAGAAACAACCTTTCAAATAATGTATATACGAATGTATGTGTGCACAAGCTGCATCAGTTATAGGGTAATGTTTCATTGTTCTGTAACTTCGGGCGAGGCTTGGCCGCTTTCTTGGCTTGCTGGCGCTCCTCTGTATCTCGTAAACAAGCAACTAACAACCGAAAGACACGCCAGCTGCCAGTAATCCAACTGAGGCTTGCCGAGCTAGTTAAATAAACATGTACAGGTCCGAAAGGGTGTGTGTGGGAGGGGGGCTGGCGGGGGGAGGTGAAGCACTGGTGAAGGGTTTGTGATTGCTGGCTGTGGCCGGTGCTAAGTTAGGGCCATTGTAGGCAGCTGCCTTATGGCGCTATCATGAACTCACCAGATGGATACTAATGTCCGTGTAGCAAGATTAGAAGGAGTGCCCAAACAGCAAAATATCATTTAGCATGGGACTCCGATAACCCTAGCACAGGAGCGGTTTCTGTGCATGGTCGGCGGTGCACAGCTGATTGGTTAGAACATCGCAGCACAAACAATGCAGTTGACAGTTCAGAGCACTGTGTTTTTTGGCGTCGTAGATTACAGTAGGAGCTCTGTCCCCGGCTTAATTTGATTCTGCACTGAAAACAGATGAATTGAGCCAACTGTCCCAAAATGACTTCTCACCACTGCGTTAGACATTCAACTGTATGTACTTGTGTTTTGAGACCACCTCTTAACCAATTTAGTCCTGGTGCATAGCATAGTAGGAGGTGAAGAATTATAGCCTGTCCTTCCTGCAAATACAACTTGGATAACAGCACCCGGTTACACTCCTGCTTAGAACTTCACAGCAGCGTTTGATTACAATGCACGTGCAGGTGGGAGACGTGCATGTTTGCTGCCTACTTCGTTTACACGCGAGTTTAGACAGCCACGTTTGTGCACGGCAGCCTAATTCTCCCCCCCCCCTTTACTGGCTGTTAGTCCCTTTTCCAGGGTAGAGGCAAAAGTTAGGGGTGGCTCACAGAGGCAAACCAAGAGTTATGTTCTTTCTTTTTGCAGTTCTATGTAGCGCATTGGAATGCATTACATGAGCACTAGTTACATTACACAAGGTAAGTAAGATTCATTTTGTTTTAGCACAGAAAGGCCATCCTAAATTCCAACAGGGAGGGCCGTGTGAGCTCGACCTGGGAACGAGGCGGCTTGTTGCCTTCCGACTCCCACAACAAAGCTACACATCTTGAGGTGTTTCAGAAATAAAGCGTGTCTGGGAGTCCGGGCCTTTTATGGGGTGTCTAACAGCTGCTTCGCGAGCGGTGAGAACCTCTCCTAATTCCAGGGAGGAGTCGGGCAAAGCTGGTGCCCGGTGGCCCGAGGCGTCTGAATCTTTCCAAAGTGGCCCCTGAATCCAGACGTGGAGGACGTCTCCGCGGATAGCCAAGGACTCCGGATTCCTCTGCTGGCTAAGGAGGAGGAGCAGCCGGGGCCTCTCTCCACCTGAGTGACATCTGGCAGCGGCCCCTGCGTGCCAGACAGAACATGCTGCTGGAGGAAAAGTTTCATCAGCTGCGACGCAAACTCCCCCTCCCAGCCCCCCCCCCCCCTGCTGTCTCTGCGCTCCCAAAAGTAAGCCGAAGTGCTCCAAAGGAGTCCCTCCCAAAAATAAATAAATAAAAACACAAAAAGTTAACACTCGAGGTGCTTGTTTGGACTCCCCGTAAGTCGCCATGCCCTGGAGAACTGGCTTCTAGGCTCACCGCAGCAAGACACATTTAATCACATTACGCGCCAAACTACGCGCATTTGTAGCCTTTTCGGTGGTGCGTAACTGAGTTTCACGCTGGGGGAGGCATGGGCCCCTTTCCACGCTGCTGCTGCCCGGGAATCCCCGGAGCAGAGAAAAAGGAGCCTGTCTGGAATACCAGGCTATGATGGAGGAAGCTACAACACACAGCAGCTCCAAAGCGCAGGAGGATAACACACAACAGCCACACTACACCAGCCCCCACCATCGCCTGCCTCCCTCTGTGCCATGCCACCTCCCCCGGCTGCAGCGGTTACCGTGTGGTGCCCTTGCAGATGCATTCACGGGGAGCACCAGACGAGGGCCCTCTCCGTGGTGGGTGCGGGGGGTGCGCAGGCAGGACTGGGTCATCCTTGGCAGCTGGACATTGCCTCACAGGCTTCCATGGAAAAGTAGAAAAGAAAAAAAAAATCACAAGTGACCGGGGGCTAAGGGGAGGGTCCGCCAGTGCCCCTGCCAGGAAACTTCGGGAAATGCTGCAATCCTTACTGAAAAATCTGAGCCGATGTGACCCAAAAGCCCGAGGAGAGGGAGCGAGCGCCACCATCTTTCTCCGAGGTCAAGCTGAAATGCCTCGGAGAAGCGCAGCGTCGTTTTCGGATTCGGGGGTGTGTTTTTCTTTCTCTCCTCTTGCCATTGACTGGAATGTTTACATTCCAGAGGAGAGAAAGAAAGTAAAAAACACGCCCCCAAATCCGAAAAAGACGGGGCTTAAATGGACAAACGCCCCTCTCCTCCAATGGCTGGCCTCCGTTTAGGAAGCCAGCCAATGGAGAAGAGGGGCAGGTTCAAGCCCCATACTAGAAAACATTAAATCTCGCCAAGCGAGACTGCGCAAGCGCAGCCTTCGCTAGCCGAGACCTAAAAACGGTATCTGGAAAAGGGCTTGTGACCTACTTACTGCTGGCAGCAAAGAGGAAAAACGTAATTGTCGCTAAGTTGGGAGTCTTATTTCTTATAAAACAAGAGGAGTTCTATCTCCTCAAGACTTTCTGTTAATTCTCCCAGAACTGGGGTAACACCAGTGGCCTTTCAAAGTCGTCGTAGGCGAAATACAATGAGGCCCAGTCCCCATGCACTTTGCATACATTACCATGGACCTTTGTATCAGATAAGATGTGTTTTAGCCACAAAGCTCTGTGCAGCCTGTTTGCTTTGCCAGGCATTGCTTAAATCTGCTTCTTCTATGCCCTTCAGGACATCTGGAATGTAAACTGTGTATGAAATGTGGGGCGTCTGTATGGGTAGTTGGAAGAGGATGCTAAGCTGGAAACTTCCAGCTCAGGGTGGGGTATCTAGAGATAGCTTATTGTCTGTACTTTACTATTTGTAAAGAAGCTTCCTGCATGAACACTGGAGTTCATCGTCATTACATATCTTTTACAAGCACATACAGTCTTCCTCCTACACACTGTTAAGAGCTTTGAAATCAGATTCCCAACCACTTGGGATGAACCGAGAGCAGGAATACAGAGGTAGGAAAAGTTGCCTTCTTGGTGATTCTGGTATCGTTAGATATTGATCACTTTTCCTCATTCACCTAACCATTGATCACTTCCATTAGCACATGCTGCGCTGTAACCTTCCATGTTGGAAAATACATTGGAGCTGATGAGCAGAGGGATGTTTGCACATGAAGGGCTCTGAAATTGTTGCACAGATGCAGTATTCGTTTTGGAGATTTGTTTTTGTAGCCCATGCAACTGCCACAGATAAACACTAAGCCACCATGATGGACCAAGAGTACCAAAATCACAATGAAAGTATTTTTCCTAAGTTCCAGATAGAAGAACTTCCTTGCAAAGGCCTTGCTGTCACATGATGCTGAAGTAACAAAAAAGCTTTACGAGGCCACTGAAGATCAATAGGTCTCTGATGAAACCAATCTTGATAAACGGGTTCAGGAGTAGCGTGCTACTTGCCGAAAAAGTGCTTTGATGCCTCGTCAGGGTAGTAAGCGCTATATAAATGCAATTACAGTACAATACAATATGAAAACATTCTGGATCTGGGGGATTTGATGATAGAGAAATGCTGAGCTGGAAGACAGAAAACCACCACCCCCTCCCCCACTCTCCCTCCCCTTCCTCCCTCCCCAACCTCCCCCTCTCCCCACTCACTCCCCCCTCCCTTCCCCTAACCCCTACCTCCCCCTCTTCCCTCCCCCTCTTTCTTCTTTCATGAGTGCCTGTCAGTCGACCATATTTGTATGTTTTTAGTAGAATCCACCTTCGGACGAAAACGAAGGAGTTGGATTTTTGTAGCCTGATAAAATGAATAAGAAAAATAAGATGGCAACAATAAGAGCTGGTTTAGGTCAGTCGATGGTATGACATTGGCTCTTGCACGGATTGCCTCTCGGTCATCATGGACAGATCGTAGCCTTGCTTGCTTCAGCACATTTCTTGCTAACTGTTTTGGTGGAATAGGCAGTTTCATCAAATCCTTGGCTTGCAGAACTTTAATTGAATTTGAGTAGAATTTGTATAGATCCGATTCTTTGTTCTGAATGACATTCCATAAGAGCAGCTTGAGCGAGTCATTTTTTGCAGTTTTCATTTTCGCACAAACACAAAAGAATCACGCATAACTTATGTAATCCTGCCGAAACAAGTTGAACTCTAGACGAATGTGGGCCTGTGCTGTGCACTTCAGAGGAGGAAAAAGACGTCTAGCCGCGGCATTGTGCGCGTTCAACTAGGGAAACAGTCGATCTTTTGATACAAATGATCCCGAAGTCGAAGTAGGCATGACTTTACTTTCAGTGACTTTGCAGATAGTCGAGAGGTCCGGACCAGAGAAGCAGCTATGAAGGCACTGGAAAACAAAAGTGAGAACATTTTCAGCTGCAGTCAGTGCTTCGATCTGTGAGGGTGGTTGGCTGTGACTGTTCATCAAACCCCCCAAATATTTTATTGAATTTACTCTTTCGATTTTTTGATGGTTTATATACCCAGGCGCAAAACTTGATTTTCCTGGTACCATGGACCAGAATCTGTTTTTGGTGTGTTTTAATGAACAACTTTTTGGTTTTACAATAAACTGCTAACACGTGCAAAGAGCATTGTATCCTGTTGAGGTCCGGTCCATAAAGATGGTGTCGTCGGCATATAGCAAAACCTTTAACTGCTGCCCTCAATTGTAGGAGGAAATCCCCTGGCTAGTCTTAAGTGGTCGCTCAGATCAGCCAAATATAAAGTAAGGGTGCCAAGAGGCAGCTTTGCTTCAGGCTTCTGCTTGTATAAATCTCCGTCGAAGTTGGGTTATTTGCATATGGCATGGCAGATTCTTCTGGTTTGGGGATGAATGGTTGGTCTATGGCCTTTGCTCAGGTTAGAGCCTCACGGGTTACTGGCTCCTCAGTATTGTGATTACTGGCCATGCACCTGGCACTAGTCCACTGCCTGCGCCTGAGGGTCCTGGTAGAGTTATCACTTTTTAGATTATTAAACTCGTCTTTAGGTCCGTAATTGATCAAGACATAATAGTTGGAAGGTCAGCTAATTTTTCCAGGAGATGGGAGCAAAAGCAGCTAGTCTCAATGTCTTGAGCATGAATTTGGACTCGGATTATAAGGTGATAAAATGTATCTAATTTGTTGTTATTGTCTTTGGTGTAGTCTGGCAGCTTCTGCAGAGTTATAATTTGCATGTCGAGTTTGTCTGCATGCAGCACGCACGGCCACTTGCCCAATAGAGGAAATGGTATGTTCCTCCGGGCAATGGTTCGACAGTGGAGGTACTCGGGGCTCCGCAGCGTCTTTCAAGAGGACATTTTTAAATCTGGATTTAAGAAACTTTGTAGTTTTTGGCATTTGAGCTAGTGGCAGCGAAGTTGGATTTGTTAACAATTAAGCCAGGTCCCGTGGTGACCTGTAGGTTCTACAGTCACCCAATCAGTCACTTTTTATCCAAGTGGTGTACTAAAGTCCACTGGCGCTGCCAATCTGCCCGCATTATTAATCTGGACTGTGGGTGACGGGGGGGATTTGAGAAGAACCTAGCTCAAATCCACTTGGGGGACTGTCGCTGCTTAAAAGGACGTCCATAGACAGCATTAGATTGTCTGTGCTGTTTTCTGATTGGGCCCCTCAGTCAGCCTCTCGATCTGCCTCTCGATCTGCCTCAGCCTTGATGGGAAAGCATTTGACTAATTTTGGAGGAAGTGGGGTTAGCACGGCTACATTTTGAATTAATTTGTCACTAATTTCAAAGTCTATCAAGGCAACAGGGGACTCATGGTTTTCCGTAGGGTTTGCCACCATGATCATGCATTTTGAAATATGTAATCCCCGTTCATGGGAAGATTGCACTGTACATTGGTCAAGATTCGGGAGCCCTGGAAGATCTGTAGGCTGTGTCGGTGTAGGTAGGGGAAAGTGGTCTATCAAAGTCTCTTGCCTTGTGTTATCAGAGTCACAAATCATTCCCGCAAAAACCTTGAGTTTCCAACACTTGTTGACACCAAGGTTCGTTTTTCTTGCCGCACTTTTGTGAGTGCTATTGTCAGCCTGTGGTGTTTTTGAACTACGAGTGCGCATTCTTGAAGTGGTAGCACAAGTCGGAAGTTGGTGTAGACGAGGTGGCACACAAAACACAACTGACGGTCTGCAAGAGAGCAGTATCGCTAAGCTTGTGTGGCTTTTGGGGCACGGAGCAATTCTATTTGCATGCCCTCTCTGTCTGCCGAGAATCGACTAGGAAATCCTATAGTGCTGAACATTTTCCTGATGCACCGAAGCCAGCATTAAAACTTTAGGGCTGTTGGAGTAGAGGGGCACTAGGGTAAGGATGGCATGAACTTTGGCTTTCCAAGCCACACCCCAGCCTAACAGGGCTGATTCTATGAGGCTGGGCTTGACTCAATGCAACCCAACGAAGCACCGCCTTGCCTCCTCTCCTGCTGCTTCTCCAATGTCAGTCTGTGGCGATCCTGGCGGCAACTTGGAACCAGGTGCTCCAACCAGCATGCAATATCAGCCTACAGAGCTCCTGCACCTCCATGGCTTATCACGCTACACCGTACCCCAGCACCCGTGACCTAAACTGACCATGGCCACAGAACCAAAACGCCACCATAGCGCCTTCAGCAGCTGGTTGCCACCAGGGAGCAAATGCTGCCAGAGTGGTGGAAGGTGGCGGCAAGCAACAACTGGTGGCAGCAAGCAGCGGGCAGCAGAAGGCAGGCCCGTCTGCCCTCTGCAAATGACTAAACAGGAGCTTAGTCGAGGCTTATTCGGCGAGCCTGGGCCGTAGGCGGTGGTCAGAGAGCAGAGACTTGGAGAAACGTGTAGCTGATCACTTTCAGCGGCACGACGTACCTCACCCGAGTTTTGCATCAGCAAGAACCAGAAAATACTTGAACATGAAAGAGCAGGTGTGTGTGCCTAGTCCTGCCTATGGTAGGTTGGTTAATTGAAAAGCTAGGTCTTCAACTTCTTGCGGAATTCAAGAAGAGAGGAAGAGGCTCTGATGTGGAGTAGGAGGCCGTTTCATGCTTATGGAACGGGAGGCCGTTTCATGCTTATGGAGCAATGCAAGAGAATCCCCATTCTCCTGATAAGGTTCTGTATATACATGGGATGTGCATAACTAGCAGTCCTGTGGAGCAGAGGTATCTGGGTGGTAGGCAGAAAGAAATGCGACTGTTCAGGTAGGTGGGGTCTGAGTTTTGAGTGTGTAGCTATAATTGAGACAGTTTGAGAAATGGGAGCCAGCAGAGCTACCTGAGGTGTGGTATGATGTGGTTTTTTTTTTAATCGGAGGTTGAGGATGAGTCTGGCCGACAAGTTTGGATGATGAGCTGCTTAGCTTGCCGGTGACCGGGCGTGATTACCTTTTTTTCTAGTGTTGCTTGGGAGCCATTTTAAGATTTTCCTCAGCATCTTCAGAGGTGGACTCCATGAATTTTGGACTTCAGCTAATCTGCAGGGATTAAGATTATTTGGTCCAGGGCTATTGGTGCTTGCTCCCCCTACACCTACTCTGGGACAGTCGAAGGATGGACCTTTGGGGGCCCTGGATGATTCCCTGGCCCATCTGTGGACTGATTCTGCACGTGTGACCTCCAAATGGATGCGGCCTCTAAAGTTTGCTGACGTAGGTGACCTGCAAGTGGCCAAAGGCAGCCGTGAAAACTGGGAGGTGCTGGCAGGGAGAGCACATGGGGTGGTAGGGGTGCTGTTGAGAAAAACCTCAGGCCCAGGAGTGTCAGGCGCCCAGTGCAAAGAGGGAGAGCAGTAAAAATCTGGTTCTAGGAGGCCTGTGGAGAGCACTCAGAGTGACTGGAGCTTACCATCAGACAGGAGACATGCCCTGTGTTAAGAGCAAAAGGCCACATGAAGAAGCCCTGAAATCTCTCTAATTCGAGGGAGAGCTTTAAAGGCCATGACGCCTGAAGAAACTACTCTGGGGCTTGGCTGGAATTGGACACTTGTGGTGTCCTGCTCGCTAAGTCAGGGCCAAGGCCCCTTGGAGAAAAAATACTCGGGAGGCGTCATCCCTTATTTTTCTTATATTTTCCCTGGGGGCCTCATCTCCTCAGTGACCGATGCAACAACAAACAAATAAATAAGTGCTGTTTCACTCTTCAATCTATATCGTCCCTGGGGGGCCCTCATCTCCCATCTGATCAAAGAGGAACTTCAACACGTTCTTAGCAGTAGCCACCAGGGAGGGCCAGAGCTGCAGCAGTGTGCCTTCCTTGATCCCCGTATATGTCTGGAGGGTGTGGGAAACAGAAAACCATTACTGTCTGCCCGCATAGACGCGAACAGGAGATGCAGACCAGCCGGCTCCTCCACTAGCAAACGTAGAAGTGTGTTGGATGGGCAATAGGGTGACCAACTGGCATGGGTGCAAATTCAGGACGGTCAGTGTAAAAATTCAGGCCAAAGGGTCGAAATTCAGGACAAATATTCAGGACAGAAGGTCAAAATTCAGGACAAAAATTTGGGACAAAACATACGTTTTACAGACGTGTTAGAAATAGACAACCAAAATAAGTACAAGTCGAAATAAGTTGATATGAGGTTGAGACAATCGTGCACTTCACAGTTTTTCAGAATGCGCGCAGCTTTGCAAAGGGACATCAGGCCCTTTCTGCATTCAAGATTTGTGCAGGAGAAACCACACCACATGCTGTCACAATAATAGGGCCCATTGTCATTCTATCTGTGATAATCGTCTGCAGTCTCAGAATGACATTGGGCCAGTCCACAGGCTGCGTGAGGTTCGGGGGGGGGGGGGCTGCTGCAGGCAGCCTCAGTCTACAAATTAAAAGATAAGTGGGAGGCCCGAGTGGAAACTTTGAAACTCATGGGGCCTCAGGCAGGGGAACAGCATACCGTCCTGAAATTCCCCAATTTGATTTTAGTATGATGTCTGTTAGGTGTCCACAGACGCCATGTAGACATAACACTAAAATAACGGACGGTCCGTGAAATTTATGGACGGTTGGTCACCCTAATGGATAGGGCTGCCGGCTGGGTTGCACAAGCTTAGGCTCCTTGTGAGGTCCAAGAGTTCTGCATCTTGGGGCCCCAGAGAGGGCAAAGGCACCTACAATTAAAAAAAAAAAAAAATTGCGGCCTGAGGCGCACGTTAGCGAGAAACATGAAAAAAGAAAAGCATTTTGTTTTGAAAAAAAAGTAGCCTCAGTCAAGAGGCGCGCCTAAGAATCCTCTGGGTGGCAAATGCAAAAACAACAGATGATGGAGAGAATGCAGAACCATGTCATACATTCACCTCAGTACAGAGATCTGGGCCTAAATCCATAGTTTTTTTGCTCACCATGCCATTCCAGTTTGAACCCAGCCATATTCAAATCAGTCTTGACCCTGTGCCTCATGGGAATAGTCCAGCCCGAACTACCAAGCCAGGTCCTCCCTGGACTGGAAACAAGCATCCTAGGCCGGTTTCAGGGTTTCACCCCTCTTCAGCCAGGATAGCTTGATTCCAGTGCCATGGAGAGCACGGGATCCACGTCTGGGCATACCCGTACCACTCGGGGTGACAAATTCAAAAACAACAGGTGATGGATAGAATGCAGAACAATGTCATACATAAATTCACCCCAGTACAGAGATCTGGGCCTAAATCCATTGTTTTTTTGCTCACCATGCCATTCCAGTTTGAACCCAGCCATATGAAAATCAGTCTTGACCCTGTGCCTCATGGGAACAGTCCAGCGCGAACTGCCAAGAATCCTCTGGGGCCTATTACGTATTTTGCATATTTATTTCTGTGGTGCCTCCGAAAGGTTGAGGGCACAGCCAATCAGTTATAACGTGTCCTGGGGCTGCCAGGAGAGCAGCAGACCCCCCACCAATACCCTTCAGTTTCTAGGAAAGGCACCCTGTGTCTCCCAGTGGATCAAACTGATCGTCCCTGGAAAGGTTTTCCCTGATGTCAAGCACTCCTGGGGCTGGGATTTTTAGTTGGATGGTTCTAGGGTTCAAGGTCCTTTATTATTGGGTTGTAAGGCTCCCTTGAGGCAAGGGTATAATAAGAAAAAAAGACTCATGTACTCCGTTCATTGAATATTGAAATGCATTATTGACAGTGTCAAAGTCAAAAGTGAATTATATATATTAATGAATGTTATTGTAACATGGTACCATCCTGAGAGGTGTTAATGGTGTTGCATTGGTTTATTATGTATCTTTCATATTTTGTTAACATGGTGGTACCCTGACCAAGCCAATATATCTGAGGTTTGATTGCTACATTATATTGTGTCTAGTAGACGTATTGCGGTTTTATGGCTTGGGAGTTCCTAGGGGTAGGAACTGTTAAAAAGGTTTTACATTAGGTATTTCCACCTGTGTGTGTGTGTTTGCACTATTGAGTAGTGTGTGCATAATAAGTACCTTTCCTTTAAGTAAAAGCACTGTTTGGACAATGATTTTTCGGTTCTTTCTTGTGTACCTGCAGAGTACCAGCTCACACCACCTGCCTAGAGGAGGCTTTGGACTGCTCTGCCTCGCTACCCTGAGAGAGCCCAGTGCTAAGAACGGATACTTGGTTTTTAGTAAAAGGAGAAGGTGGAATTGTTACTTGTGAAGGACCCATTTCTTTCACAAGTAATAACCCAAATTCTTGCATGTATTACGTATAGTGTAGAGGCCAAAATGTTCCCACCATGACCCCCAAATCTGGTCATATTTGCTTTGGTAGCCCCTCTTCTGATATGAAAGTTTTTCTGTTATTGCATTTAAGTTTATTACCTCTAAAGATCCTTCCATAGTTGGGGCCCTGTGTGACATCCAATGTCGTTCAGTGTCCCTCTTCGCAAAAAGGCATTCCATACCCAGTAAAGTACTAGTGTGTAAGCATCTCATAAGTAGTGCTTAGAGTGATCACCCTTTGAATTATTGAGGTTCACTTCGAGTTGTTGGGCCATCTCTTTCTCATAAGAGAGCCACTTGTTAATAACTAGTAACTGAGAGGCCTAACAATATAACCAAATATCACCTATTCCCAAATCACCTTAATATATAGATTATACATATTTTCCCCAACAGATGAGGTGTTTTCCCTTCCCAAAGAAAATTGTGAGTCATAAACCTGCCAGTATCCAAGACTGATCCGGTATGATGTGTGTGTAAGTTTTGGTAGTATATAGAAATCTGTGCTGGGCCGCCACCTTAAAACGTGCCACTCGATCAAGGTTGTACATATGATCTGTGATAAGAGGAACCAAATTAAGCTACAAGCGCAGTGTCGGTTCTAAGGCAATGTAACGCCCACATTTTGAAACCGTGGCGTGGTAAATTCAATTGTGGCGCTCATTTTCTCACCAAATCTACATCACAACCTAGGAAGTTGGCAGAATTGTCCCAGTTAGCAAGTTAGCAGCCACGCCAATTGCTTCCCGATAAAGAAGCAACATTTGAATTATTATTTTCCCCATACAACTGGCGTAGCGGAAGACAAGCAATGTCATAGGCATATAGTGTGCCCTGTCTGCCAGTTCCTCTCCACACTGAAACCCCTGTACCAACCTAACTCCACGAATCCAGACCATGGGCAGCTCAATTTCCAAACTAAGGAGCAGAAGCGATAACGAGCAGCCTTGTCTAGTTCCCCTCCCAATTAATCCGGGTTCAGACAGAGACATGTGCCCTCACTCAGATACAGGGCTCCTGATACAAAGCAAAAACAGAGCAGGAAAAAAATCTTCCGAAACTGATCGTTTCTAGCATTTTCCATAGGAATTCCAATCTGAGTGAGTCAAACGCCTTTTCGGAATTTATTAACTTCAAGGAATGTTATCCTATAAGTTTGTGGCCTTGTTCCAGTCCTATTTGATCATGTCTTATGCAATGTTGTGTGCCCATGCCTGGCATTAAGATGTCTGATCTCTAGGTATCAGAGATCAGAGGTGTAATTGCTTGGGCAAGTCTGTTTGCAGAGCTTTGGCTAATATTTTTACATAAGTAAAGTAACATAAGTAACTGTGAGGTTGCCACCTTTAATTACGCTGACGACCAATTAGTGTTTAAAATCGACTCCTCTACCACTTCTGTCTCAAATTTTCAGTCCACCTTGTACCTCATCAGTAATTGGATGAACGCCAGTCAACTGAAACTTAATCCTGACAAGACGGAGCTAGTTCTGACTGGCGGTATCTCCAACCCCTGGAACTCCAACTTCTGGCCCCCTCTCTTAGGCAACCCTCCTCAATCAGCTGACTCTGTGAAAAGCCTAGAGGTCGTCATAAGTAAAGATCTGTCCATGAAAGCCCAAATTGGCGCAGTCGTATCATCCTGCTTCTTCCACTTATGCAGAATCCGAAAGATCTCTCGATTTCTTACCACCGTGGCCCTCACTTTGGTTCTTCTGGCTTTGGTCATCTCCCGTATTGACTACGCCAATTCACTCTATGTTTGCACCCGGCCTACCAGCTTCGCCGCCTACAATTGGTCCAGAACCAAGCAGCTAGGCTCATCTTCCACCAACCTAGACACCAACATGTCCGCCCCCTGATAAAGAGCCTCCATTGGCTTCCGGTTGCAAACCGCTGCGCATTCAAATTGGGTTGCACTATTTTTAAAGCCCTGGCCGGTCAAGGCCCGGCCTTTATTTCATCCTTGATACTCCGCTATACTTCCTCACGTGCACTTCGCTCCTCACACTTGAATCTGCTCGTCGTCCCTTCCTTCAAGCTAAAAAAACACTGTGGCCTCAGATTTTCTCTCTTGGCCCCTCAACTCTGGAATTACCTTCCTACTGAGCTCAGGTCAGTAACCTCATATTCCCGATTCAGAACTCTCCTTAAAACCCTTCTATTCTCTCAGGCATACGAGTAAGCCCCTGTCACCACACCTCTGCTGTATCCCCTCCACTAGCGCCATGAAACCGCTTTACAAATAATTTTAACATAACCTAAGTATTAATCAAGGAAATGGGTCTGGATGAAACACAGTGCTCTGTGGGCAGGCTTGGCTTCAACACACCTGATATCAGAGCCTCACTGAGATCATAAGGGACTGTGCCATGTTGGGCCACCTCATTGAAGAATGCCACAAAATGAGGGGCTAAGAGGGAGGCTTGCCTCTTGATAAACTCTACAGTTGGCTCCTTGGGGTCTGGCTTTCCTCATCTTGCTTAGTAGACACAGCGGCTCTGCAATTTCTTCTTCGGTTAAGTGCGTTTCAAAAATCTCTTGCTTCAATTTGAGTAAGTGCAGGGAGCAGCAGATCCCCCACCTAAGGTCTTTCCCTTTCTCCATGAGGTGAGGAGCCATCCCATATCATTGCCATAATAATAAGCGAAGACTCCGCGATTCCAACCACCCCAACCCCTTTACCCCAGAGTCGTCAACTATCTTTGCTATGGCTCTACTCGTAGTGTCCTTACTGTCCAACTAATAGAGAACTTTGCCAGATGTGTCACCTCATTCATATACATGTCCCTGCAAGGTGAGACATATTTTAAGTTCATGTGTAGCCATTTAAAGTTGCTGCAGTATAGTAGCTTCTTTCGTGAAGGTGTGTTTATGTTCTAGGCCCATTCCTACTTTTCAAGCTCTACTCATTTATCATCCCTGTCTTGTACCTTTCCTCTAGAATAGTCTTTTGATCTTCCCCTTCAATGTAGTCTCTTTAAGGATGTGGGGGTAGTGGCTTCAGACCTTCCAGCATACCTGTGGCTGTAGTGTTCTCTTTACTGTGTGAATGTCATTGCTTTTCTCTCCTCGGTATACAGGCAGCTTCTAGTGGGTTTTCCCATTGCCAGGGTATTCGTAGGTGGGTTGAAGTCTTGCTACCTCCAAACTGTTTGCATGCCTACATGTGTGTGAGTGTGGTCAGTAGGTATTAGCTCAGTTATCATGTGAGCGTACTTTGTTTTATACTTGCGGTTTAGCCATGTTCCTGTGATTGTGTCCTTGTCACGGTCTAAATAGCCATATTGGTTTTCCAGCGTCACAGTACAGTCTCTGCCATTTTCTTTGTTACTTTTCCAGTGCTGGGTTGGTGTATTTGAGCCATCTGTTTTACTGGACGAGTATTGCCTGTTCCAGTACAAATTAGGTGAACCATTTTATTCCGTTGCCTCTTTCATGCCTAAACACGTGCACCTTCTCCCATGCATACAGGTCAGTTCCCACATATTCACCTTGCTCATTTAAAGATCCATCAAAATGACTCCTTGATTAGACCCCAAAAGGGTTTGACATCACCAATACTTTCAAATATGATTCTACATACAATCTTGGCAGACATTCTTGGCGGTCCAGGCGGCAGACAGTCTTGGCCGTCCAGGCGGCAGGCAGTCTTGGCCGTCCAGGCGGCAGGCAGTCTTGGCCGTCCAGGCGGCAGGCAGTCTTGGCTGTCCAGGCGACAGTACAATCTTTGTGGTTCCCATGTCCTCATTAAACTCGGACTTACTAGCTTGGGGGTGGGTAGGTTAGAATGTGTGCTAGTGTGTATGTGGAGGGAATTTCCTTAAATATGTTTTGTCCTTAAAATGTGTAGTGAACATGTTATTGGAAGATCCCTGTCCTCCTAAAATGAAACTCTCAGGTGCTGCCCCTTGTGGCACCTAGGCCTACAACTACAAAAACGCGTCTTTAGAGAAATAATTCAGATAAGTGTGGTGTACTTAATAAACCATATAGCACAAATTATGAACAAAAAGAAACAATGACCGATATGAACTTAACTTTTGGGAAATTCATTTACGAATAATTTAATCTGACCAAAGTTAATGTATTTGTCAAATTAGAATGTAAAGTGCTCAGTGCAAGGAAAGTGAATATATGGTGCAAGGCGATACAAATAATGCTTCCTTTTTAGGTCGAGCCTAGAATCAGTGCGCATGCGCTGCTCTGGGAGACTTGTTGTAGTGGAGTATGGAATAGAAGACCCGCCCACTCTCCGCCATATTTGCCATTGGCTTGTCTCATTGTCATTCGTAAATGCTGGCTTTTGATTCATAAATAGGGATTGTTAGTCCCTCCTTAGCACCGCCTTGTCTTCGTTTGTAACCTCCCATGGCGACTGGCCCTTTTACTTTGGTTGTTACACGGTATGTGTTATTCAGTCTTGTAAGCAGAGTTTTCTTTATTGAGATTCTTAGTGCTTACATTCAGTCTGTGGGGCCTTCTTTACAACCCTGCTCTCCCTCCCATTGTCTGTGCCTTTTTTACACCCCCCATGTCTATGCCTTCGTTACCCCCTCCCTGTCGTTTTCTGTGCCTTCTTTACACCCCCGCCCTCTCTCCCGTTGTCCGTGGTGCCTTCTACCCCACCTTTCCTCCTGCACCCTCCCTCCCGTTGTGTTATGTTATTGAAACTTGTAGAGCGCGACTGTTACCCGACGGTGTCCTGGCGCTATTATAGGATGTCCATCCTTAGATTGAACTGGGTTGGAGTAAAGGTCTTTTAAGCGTGAATAACCATTTTTTTAGTGCCTTCCTAATGGTCAGGTGATCTGTGGTGTCTCTAAGGCAGGGTTACTCATAGTACGGCCTGCGGGCCGCCAGCGGCCCGGCAAGCCTTCCTTAAATAGTGTAGACACTGCCGGTTGCAGCAGCCCGGACTCTGAGACTCTGCTCTGTGGGGGCCAGGGGATTCCAGTGATTGTCAAAGTGGAGATGCAGGGGCCTAAGAGGTGAAATACAACAACGCTTTATTAACATGTAAATGGTCTTTTGAAGACCTTTGAAGTACTCTGGTGCGCTGTGTGTGAGTGCTGGGAAGCTGTCTCAGGGCGGCTGTGTGTGCGCGCTGGGAAGCTGTCTCAGCCCAGGCTGAGGGTTGACACACACACGGGTGAGATGACAGAGGGTGACGGAGACAGAGACAGGGAGAGAGACAGGGAGAGAGACAGGGAGAGAGACAGGGAGAGAGACAGGGAGAGAGACAGGGAGAGAGACAGGGAGAGAGACAGGGAGAGAGACAGGGAGAGAGACAGGGAGAGAGACAGGGAGAGAGACAGGGAGAGATAGAGGGAGGGAGACAGGGAGAGAGACAGGGAGAGAGACAGGGAGAGAGAGACGGAGGGATGGAGATGGAGGGGGCGGAAGGAGGGAGATGGAGGGAGAGAGGGAGAGAGAGGGAGAGAGAGAGAGGGAGGGAGACGGAGGGAGACGGGGAGGGAGGTAGACGGAGGGAGACGGGGAGGGAGGTAGACGGAGGGAGACAGAGGGAGAGGGAGGGAGACGGAGAGGGAGACGGAGGGAGGGAGACGGAGGGAGGGAGACGGAGGGAGGGAGACGGAGGGAGGGAGACGGAGGGAGGGAGACGGAGGGAGGGAGACGGAGGGAGGGAGATGGAGGGAGGGAGATGGAGGGAGGGAGATGGAGGGAGAGAGACAGGGAGGGAGACGGACAGAGGGAGGGAGTGGGAGGGGGGGGAGGGAGGGAGGGAGGGAGACAGAGGGAGGGAGACAGAGGGAGGGAGGGAGACGGAGGGAGGGAGGGAGACGGAGGGAGGGAGGGAGACGGAGGGAGACGGAGGGAGACGGAGGGAGGGAGGGAGACGGAGGGAGGGAGGGAGGGAGACGGAGGGAGGGAGACGGAGGGATGGAGGGAGGGAGACGGAGGGATGGAGGGAGGGAGACGGAGGGAGGGAGGGAGACGGAGGGAGGGAGGGAGACGGAGGGAGGGAGGGAGACGGAGGGAGGGGGACAGAGAGGGAGGGAGGGAGACGGAGGGAGGGGGACAGAGAGGGAGGGAGGGAGACGGAGGGAGGGGGACAGAGAGGGAGGGGGACAGAGATGGAGGGGGACAGAGGGAGGGGGACAGAGGGAGGGGGACAGAGAGGGAGGGCGACAGAGGGAGGGTGACAGAGGGAGGAGGGTGACAGAGGGAGACAGGGAGGGAGGGAGACGGAGGGAGAGAGAGAGATCTGTGTATGCTGGGTCTGGTGGCTCAGTGGACGAAGGCGTCTGCTGCAGGGACCTGTGTTCAACCTCATGGTCATAATTTTTTTTGCTTTAGCCCCGCCCCTCCCCCTCTGACCCCGCCCCCACCGGTGCGGCCCTCGGCCACAAACCACACTGTAAATTTGGCCCCCGAGAGAAAGTTTGTGAGTACCCATGCTCTAAGGTGTCGTGGGAGAGCATTCCAACGACACCGTGGTACCTTCTTTACCCCTCCCTCCCTCCAGTTGTTCGTGGTGCCTACTTTACCCCCACCTTCCCTCCTGCGCCCTCCCGTTGTCCGTGGTGCCTAATTTACTCCTGCCCTACCTCCCGTTGTCCGTGCTTTTAAGAAATGTATTTATATGCTAAATAATGGCAGCCGCGCGCAACGAGATGCGCAGCTCACCCAGACGGAGGTAGCTGGCTTGTTCGTGGCAGACTGAAGAGGAAGACCCTCCCCACAGTGGCAAGCACAAAAGGCACTAGAGCACCCACAAGTGCACCACAGTTTGACTCGGTACCCCTACGGCCCGGTGTTTCCACTTTTTTGGTACAGCCTGAGAAGTCCCCTTGCAATCAACTTGTGTCTGGAGCCCAGTGTTAGAAGTGGGGGGGAACGGAAGGGCACGGCGTGCCCCTACTTTTAAAAATTATGCTAGTCCGTTCCCCTACTTCTTGATTTAAAAAAAGCGTCCCGGGACTGCCCTAATTCAGGCCCGGTTCTAGTAAGGCTTGAAGGCAGGCGCGAAACGCCATGGGGCTCAAAGTGCTTCAAAGCCCGGGCGCGCACACACAGACAGTTTCAGAGATGATCGCACCTGAGTACTTCACAGGTCTTTCAAAGACCATTTACATGTTAACAAGGCTTTGTTTATTTTTTCACCCCTTCATCTCCAACAGGGGCATGGCGAAAGGCGACAAATCCTTTCTTTTTGTGCGCGGTAACCTTTGCCGACTGTCCTGCTGCGTGGATATTCTTTTTCTATGCAGCGCAGGAGAAAAGAAGTTTGTTTATTTTGATTCACCTTTCCCAACCCCTGCAGCTGCTGATCACTT
Source organism: Triturus cristatus (assembly GCF_964204655.1). Lineage (NCBI taxonomy): Eukaryota > Metazoa > Chordata > Amphibia > Caudata > Salamandridae > Triturus > Triturus cristatus. The sequence continues at coordinate 132,128,249 of NC_140590.1, read as the reverse complement.
CAGGCTGCGACACTAAGATTGACTAGTGGAGTAGGTAGGAGAATGTGTCACTATTTGTTTTTCTTTTTAAATTCTGCACAGGCGCAGCAGGACATGTACTTTGTGTGTGCTTCATTTAATCCGTGTTTATCATTATCATGGCTGATGCAGGACAACAATAGGACAATAAAAAAATGCCCAGATAACGCTGGGGATTAATGATCCTGCTGGAGAGCAATCATTTCTCTGTTAGTAGTTAAGTGCAGATGAACTGTATTTTATGTGGAAGCTCAGTGGGTTACTGTCATTGTGACAGAGATCCTTGTGTTACTTGCAGTTCAGAAGTTACAATGCTAACATAGGACAGTGACCAATGAACTGTCATCAAAGAGCTGTATGCAAACCTGAATGATATAGTTAGAACTTCGCGTTTTTTGTTTTGTGATATAGTTAGAACTTCCCCAGTCTTTCATTATTCTAATGTTGCTAAAATGAGTATCTTTGGGCAGATATACATTTTTATCAGTAAAGCCAACCCCTAACCACTTGAGTACTCTTTAAATCCTGAGTTTGTGCTTCTCCAGACCAAACCCTCTTAAAATAACTGCCCACCAGTATGGATGACATGTGATTCATACACCTTGTAATCCTCATTGGCTTATGTGACATTCCATGTAGGCTGATTTACATACTTGTATGATTCGTTGTCTCTGTATAATGTGTGCATGGTCTAAAGTACTGACACACACTACACTGATATGAGTAGCGCTACACAACAAATGAAATGCATATGAGAGAGGGGCTACGTAAAGATGAGGGGCACTGTTGGAGGGTGGCAGTGAGGGAATCCGAGGAGGAGGTAGTGGGAGTGGCTATGGAGCGATGAGGGGCACTGTTGGAGGGTGGCAGTGAGGGAATCCGAGGAAGAGGTCATGGGGGGGGGGGAGGGAGCTAGGGAGAGATGAGGGGCACTGCTGGAGGATGGTAGTGAGGGATTCTGAGGAGAAGGTCATGAGGGGGAGGGGCTACAGCGAAATGAGGGGCACTGGTGGAGGGTGGCAGTGAGGGAATCCGAGGAGGAGGTCATGAGGGGGAGGGGCTATGGGGAGATGAGGAGCACTTGTGGCGTATGGCAGTGATTATTGGTGTGGCGCCAAAAAAGACTTTCGCATCAGCGCTAAAGCCGGCCTTGTCATGGCCTTTCTGTTTTTGTTTATTTAATTAGCAGTCGGGTCATAAGGGCTACCGTGGAACATACTTTAAAGTGTGTGCTAATTATATTTACTGCTATATTCAATGTTTTAAGTTTGAAGGTGATTTTACTAATGTTTTTACTGGGAAAAATGAAAGTGGAACCCGATGGTGCCTGATATGGGGCTGGGGCCCAAGGTCAGCTGTGAGGTAAGGTGCACTGGAGAGGAGTAGTGGATAATCAAGCCTGTAAGGGAGTGCGTTGCGGAGTCTGGGGTCAGGTGGAGGTAGCAATGAAGAGGGATCCTCCATGAAGGCTCGAACAGAGGGAGCCCAAGTAGTGTCACTTGCCTGATACTACCACCTCAGAAACCTCCTCTTCCCATCAAAGGAAAATTACATAGAAAAAACAGTTTTTGAGAGTGATAATATTTAGAAAGATTTGGAAAAGAGTGCGATTTACTGGGCCTTGTAAGACTAAGAAGAGATAAAGGAGGGCCCGGAGGATTTGCAGTCTGGGTGTTGCTACTCCCAAGATAATTTTGGAAAAAAAACTATAGGGTCAAATACTGCATTTTATTTTCAACACCCCATTTTTACACAAATTCTCTCCAAAGCCATTACTGTGCCAAGACAACATCCCCAGGAGTTGACCACATTTTTTTTCAAGATGCAAAATATGTTCCTCCCATAAGTAAATATTTACCTCCACTTTGCCAAGGCCTGTGTTTTGTCCTGCTTGCTCACGTTATCTCACTCAGGCTCACTACCTCCATTATTCATTCTCATTCACTTTCCCTTTTACTCAAAATTGCTCACTTGCACTCACTCTTCAACATTTGGTATCACATTCTCACTCACTCAGTCTCACCACTTTTTCCTACTCTGATTACCTCATTCTAACTTACAGTTTCACTTACTCTACGTGACTCCTTCTCACTCACTTTCTCTCACTTTCATCGACATACACTCTTTCACTCATGCTCAGTTACATTCAGGCACTCAATCATTCACACCCACATTTACTTACTCGCACTCATTCTTCTTTGCAGGACACTTGAATACATATGTGCTATACTATGTTTGAGCAGCTAGCTGGCTTCCATGAATAAGAATTATTTATTTATTTATCTCACTTGTAAAGCGCACTCTCACCTAACAGGCATCCTGGCACTGACAATCAAGAGTGCACAATTTGTGGATAAGAAGGAGCCCTTGTGGGTTTCCGTGAGTCAGATCAGATTCTCTTGATGAGTTCCTTTGTCTCTGAGCCCTGCTTAACACATGTGTACAGGAGGAGCCCTATATTCATGTCCTCAATGTTTGAGACAAAAAATACTCATTGATTTCTGAACGAGAGTAAAAGCGTTAAGGTAACATGTCGTTCCTGCTTATATTTTGCATGCTTTACATAATCCTGCATTCCCTACGAGTATTTGCTTTTCCCAGAATGTTGTTACTTTTTTTTCAGGCACTGCATAATTTGAAATGAGTCACATCCAGGTGCTTATAATGGGGCAGAATTGGGTTGTAGGTGAAGACAGTGCGAGTTTCACTCAGTGGGGCAGAAGGGTGTTCGGTGGGGATAGGATGTGGCATTATGGCCAGAGCTACCAAATTTGGAACTGGGGAACCTGGTTCAGCCTTCATGCCTTGTCCATCAGACCACTCCTGAGGGAGCACCCATGATAGACTTTAGAAGGCCCCACTAGACCTTAGAAGCCCTGGTCTCTTAGCACCAGCAGGTGAACCCTACCGGTGGCCAGTTGGATAAACTTGAAGCCCTGTCCACCACAATTCATACCCAGGTTCACCACCAGTCATGCGGGCAGGTCTACAAAGCAGCACACCCTAGAGCAGCAGTGGCTTTGCCACGCAGTAGTTTTCCTGCAATAATAAAAGTCTCCCACACAACCCCCATGGTTTTTGACGCATTCATAGATTTACAAGGACTTGTAATCCTGGGAATGCGGCAAAATCTTGCGCTGCCCCAGAGGAGGCATAACTAGGAGAAATATCTTTATTTCTCCTTGCTTTTTCCTCTTTCAAACTGTGCTTTATTCTGCAGCCCACATAGAAAGATTAAAAAGCCTCTCAAGATTGTTTTTGTACAGGAAGGTGCCCCTTCCTGCACAAAAACAATCCTGCATGCAAAGGAGGCACCCTTGCACCATGGGGCAAGTGTGCCTGCGTTGAAGCTAGGCTGTCGAAATGGCGCCAGTGCAGGGGGAAAAGACCGGAATGCACCATATTGGATAAATACGGCACATTCCCGCCCTTTCCCTGTGATGCAGGGCAGCGCAGCAAAGTAACTTGCTGTGCTGCCCTGCGCCACCATTCCCATAAATATGTCCCTAAGCTCACAAATAGTAAATTGACCACACTAATTATCTGTGTAAGAGCATGTATTGATAAACACAATGAGCCACGGACCTTGTTGAGTTGCCAAGCACAGCAGCAGATCTAATCTTAGATACCTTACTTGCATGCTTAGAGAGACACGGTTTTACTGATGAGTATTTAAAAAGTCATTTGGTTCAGCTTGTAACAGATGGATCTTCCAATATGATAGGTAGGAAATCCGGTGTGGCAACGCTTCTGAAACTGAAATATCCACAGTTGAGTGTATGGCACTGTGCTAACCACAGGAGCTTGCTGTGGGTGATGTTTGTAAAGAAGTCGCAGGCATTAATCAGCTCAAATTTTTTTTGATAAACTATATACCACCTACCATGCCTCTCCGAAAAATCAGAGAGAGCTTGGGGAATGTGCTCTGGAGGTAGAAGTAAGACTTCTGGCAATTGGAAAGGTGCTAGATGTACGTTGGGTGTCCTCAAGTGAAAGATCTGTGAGAGCTGTTTGGAATAACTACAAAACACTTAGTAAACATTTCATGGAATCTTCCGAAGACTCAATGAGGAGTGACATTGAGCAGAGGAAATATGCTGGTTTAAACCGTTTATTAACCTCCCTGGTGTTTGTTGAAAATATGGGCATTTTATATGATGCTCTCACAGAATTGGGTGACCTATCCAGAAGGCTGCAGCGGCGTGATATGACCATATATGAGGCAGATCGTTCAATACCAATGCAGATTTTAGTGTTTGAATCAATGGCTGATGCACCTGGGCCCTTTGTTTGCTACAACTGCATTAGATGCTGCTGAACGGATGCAGTTTGCTGGTGTAGGACTGCAACAGAACAAAGGCTGTGTTAGCATCAATAGGGCACAGTTCTTTAGGAGCTTAACAAATAACCTGCGAAAAAGGATGACAATGTCTAATGCATCAAATGTTTCTAGATGCACAACCACAAACAATGATGAAATAGAATACAAAGAGTTAGTACATAGAATGAAACTCCTACAACCAGTTTATTGGCCAGATCCAGTAGACATCTTATACGGTGAGGGAGAATTACAAAACCTTTGTAGCAGGTTGCATGTATTTGATACCAGCACTGCGGAACAGAATATCAATCAATCGTCTGTCTTCTACAATGTTCATAAATATCGTGGGGCCACCTGTCATAGAATTTAAACCTGAATTTTATGTTCAGAAATGGTTAGAAAAAGGGAGGAGAAGTACAGATGAAAGAAACTGCATGGCTCGGAGACAAATGGCTTATGATTCCACTTATAAGCGTATTTGGAATATTCTGTGATTGGAAACATGTCCCACATTGTAAATGAATTAAATATAAACAACTTATATATTAAACCTCAAATAAACATGTTTATTGATTCTTTGAATTAAATAACGTTATAAGCTGTAACTGGTCAGTGAAATGCCAAACGTTCAAAAATTGGTATGTTTTGCTATTTCTAGCCACACCTCCGACTCCGCCCACTAATCCAATCCTTGGGTTATTCCCGCCCCCTGAGTCTCCGCCCACAGTTCCCCTACTTTTTTTTCCCCACTTCGACCACTGCTGGAGCCACAATCCCCGAGGCGCAGCCGAAGCACCCCCTATCCCATGGCGCTTCTGCCGCTGCTGGTCCCGGTGCTGCTGCAGCAGGGCGCCTGCGGGACTAGCAGTCCGAGTAAGAGGGAGTGGGGTTGGGGTGAGATTATGCGGGGCAGGGTGGGTATGTATGCTTGGAGTCAGCTCTTAACATGTATGAATAAACTGAAGCACTTTTGTAGCGCGGCTCTATGGAGTAGATAGCTGCAAGGCGCGTCCTCAATGGGAGTTCAAGTATGTGGAGGCTCAGAAAAGATGAGCTGTAATGAGTTGCCTTTAAGTGCGCGGTTGTTGGCTTGGATGGCCAATGCGGATGAGCTTCTAGCCGTGTTCTTGGACTCCACGGCGCCTGCAGCGTTGAAATGCTGGTTCAACACGCACATTCCATTAGACTGGATTGATACGGTTTGGGTAACAGCGGTATCATTCATGTGAAAGCTGCTTTACCGCTGTGAAGAGGGCTGCAAGAGTTTGTGATGTCAGCGCCTGGGTGTGTATGTGGCAGACCGTAGGAATGCAGGGTAGTGGGATGGTGTGCATGTTTAATATGCATTTAGGACATGGCTGAGGGAATGCAGTATTAGGGACATGGCATATGATGCATGGGGCAGTAATGCAGAACACCTGTGTCTGTGCAGAGGGTGGGAAAAACGGAGAGTATGCAGGGCTGGGAGGGAATGCCATGCCCGAGGTACACTGCACAGTGGGCATACTGGGTGGTGGTTGCTTGCGGTGATGTACTATAGAGAGAGTGAATACTCTGGGTGGAGGGAGGCTAGGAATGTTGGAGTGAGGGCCAAGAATTGGACACATGCCCTTGTAAACGGTAGACAACAGATATCGGCGATAAAGGCTCTTGGAAGCAAGTGTTTTATGCTTTCTCCAGTTTAATATTTTAGACGAACACTATAACTTCTTCCACAACTGTTAGAGGTCTTGTGACGTCAGAAGAGAGTGCACGTTTCTCCAACCTGTGAGTCAGGACCTCAGTGGAGGTCTGCAGACAGGTGTGGTGGGATCGCCCGGACCCTGACAGAGTCGGATCATTCCATTCTAGGCTGTAACAACTTGTAATTCTGCAGAATTTGAGACTCAACACTCAAACTTCAATTGCAAAAGGAGCATTTGAGTTTTTCAAAAGTTTGACACACCGTCATAAGTGGAATAAATGCATTTTTATATTTGTTTGGGACTTTGCAGTCCATGGAACAGATCATGTAATGCAGAAGAAATGGCCACCATTTGTATGTAATAGGATGTTGGGGGTCGTTGCTCGAATTTGCTTTGGGGCATAGGGTTAGGTGGATATCCTCCCTAATTGGGCACATATACCTGGGGTCTGACTCTTCAAGCCCGTTCTGTGAGTGGAAACTCCTCGGGAGTCTTGTCTCTGGTGCATGCTGCTGGAGTGCTGTTGGGGGATGCTCATGCAGGGCCCTCCTACTCCATTTAAAGGCCTAGTTGTGCCTCGTGGCCCTATTCTTGTACCTCAGTAGTGCTGATAGTGTAGGATACAGAGAAGCTGCAGTTACACTTCGTTCTCGGGGTCCTTTTCAGTTGCTATTTCTTTACATCTGTGTCAGTGATTGAGTGTATAGGATGACCTAAGTGCGCAATGCCCACAGTTATCCTTCCTTGCTTTTCGTTCCTCCTAGTCCCACTGACTCCCATCTGGGAGTGTGACTCAGTGTTTGTGAACGTATCCATGCTCGTCTCTCTCTCTCCTAGAATGGATGCCTTCATGGTGTGAAATAGGAGTCTCTTTCAGGGTGCAGGTCTATTCCAAGTCCCAGTACATGTGGTCAGTGTGACTGTAACTTGTACCAGAAGAGGTGTGGCGCAGCGGCGCGGGGCTCACGGTTCAATCCCCAGCGCCGGAGGCAGAACAGCTCAGCATCATGTGACTCTGGGCAATAGCTCACTTAATCTCGCGACGGCCCTCAGCGCCTTGAGACCCTTGGGGGTGATTAGTTCGTGCTTTACAAACACCGTTTTTTTTTTTTTTTTACTTGTGCATCCGTAGTCACTATTTTCCTGCCTGTGTGCACCTAGCTTGTGTGCTTGCGTTTGTCTGCTAGTCCTTGTGTCAGCCTTTCAGGTCCCAAGATAATGTTTTTCCTGTCTATTTGTTCCCTGACCCCAAATGTGCTTTACTCACATTGACATTTATTCATTATCATTTTAAGGATATCAGGACTGACATTCAACACCTCTTCACTCCAATGACAACACTTGTTCTACCCATTATCATGTATAGCCCCACTAAAAGGCTGATACAGCTCTTTTTAGGTTAAGCCGCGGCAGTGCAAACGCTGCTCTTTGCGGCATGCTGTATTTGAGTATAGACTTGAAGCCCCGCCACTCTCTGCCCATATTTTCCATTGACTTGTGTCATTGTCCTTTGGAAATGCTGGCTTCTGATTTGTTGATAGGCTTGTTAGTCCCTCCTTTGTACCACCTTGTTTTCATTTGTAACCTCTCATAAAGACTGGCTCTTTTACTTTTGTTACACAGTATGCTGTATTTAGTCTGTAAGCACTCTTTTCTTTAATGCGTTTCTCCTACTGCAGGTACGACATGGTTTCCTTCAGCATTCAGCGCGCCATGCGCGCTAAAACTTTCCAAGCAGCCCGGGATAATGTCAGCCGCTTATTTGAAGTGAAATAGGTCTTGCATTTACTAGAGTTTGAGCTATTGGCATTGTACATGACAATGCCTTTTATTTATGTTTTAATAATCAAAACCGATAAATAAGAGACATTGTCATTTACAATTCCAATAGCTTAAGCTCTCGCAAATGCGAGACCTATTACATTGCAAATGCTTGTTCTAACACATTCGACTGTGGGCTGGCTGACCTTGCACTGAGGTATAACATAAGTTTAGTTTACATGGCTCATTGTGTATACAGTTTATCAAGTATACAATACTAACTTGAAATATTTCCCTAATGCCTGTTGTAACACTGTTATCGTGTATATTTCTAAAATGAAAAGATTGGTGGCGCTAGATGGTGTCGAGCCTTGACACATGCATGGTAATATTTTGTGCCGTGAGCTCTATTGATTTGGTAGTTTTTTGGAAACTGCACAGCACTTGATAAATAATGAGAACTAATTCTTCACTTCCTTGGGACTCACATGGATAAGCACTTTGTAAATTGAATGATTACAGTGGTAGGACCCAGGAGAACATCAGTGGCTATGTTGTTCAAGTCACCCCTGTTCTGGGAACCCTGTACTGAATTACTTATTGGGTTGGGGCTCTGCAGTGCTGCCGCCTCTTGTGTTGTTACCTTTCTCACGCTACTCATAGCCATATGTGCCTGTCTATAGATTAGGGGCAGCGTTGGCATCGACAGTGCGGCCTTGATCTCTTGCTGGGGTTTCTGGGGTGGGGGTTGAGCTCCTGAATTACATATGGGCTAAATTTCTTTCAAATCTAATGCATGTTAAAGCTTCACTTTTGTTATTTGTGCCAGGGGGGAGAGGTAGTTTATTTTTCTAGTTTTCAGTTTTCTGTTAGGCATCCGGCCAAGGGCACAGCTATTACCTGTGCCCAAATCACCATCTTCCCCCATCACATTCCAAATCATTCCACTTACTAAGGCCACATCTCTGGGATGATTTTGGCGTCCAGATGACTCCACCTCTTCCCTTACTAACTTGAGCTCTGCCTCTTGTCCACCTTAACTCTCTAAATATGCAGTTTGCAGCATGTGCTCCTGTATATCACAAGCTTTGCACTCCCATACCATCTAGTGGAGGATGTGGACATTGGAAGTTGTATTTCTTTGAAGTAGAGTTATTGGGTTTGAGGTGACTTGTGCTACCTCCCCCGAAACCCACAATGGACCAGGACATAGACTCCACCTTTAATTGTTTTTTCTACCATTGGGTTTGGACGTAACTTTTAGAGCACTGCGGATGTTGTCCTAGAGAAATGAAATGCCTAACATCGGCTCACAAGAATCGCTACACCCAACGTATGACAGCAACCTACGACTGCAGACCACTTCAGAAACTAATCAGACTGAAAATATGGAGGCCAGGTTGTATGAGAATAGCTTGTGTGGGATGGGTTATGGAGAATATAAACACTTTCCCCCGGGAGGTACTGCGGGTTGGGAACTAGAGGCTTTAGGGTCTCAAGGATGAGCTGGCCTTCCAACACAACATACGTACAGAAAATAAGCTCCCTGAGAATGTTGCAATTTATAGGGATAAGTAATGTATCCCTCCCAATGCTACTCAGTACAAGTGTTAGGCATACAAAACAATTTAATGGATTGTCCTCACAAGGCACCGTGTGTCATGCTTCATCATAGGACAATCCTCGCTCTCCAAAACCTCCATTTCATGGAGAGCGGGCCTACACCTGAAGTCAGGGAGGCACTTCTAATTAAGACTTATTTCACTTAGAGTGGAGCCAAAGTAGTCCTGTATGCCCTTCTGCCGATACTTCTCCTTCCCCGCATTCTGATGAAGATCAGAACCAATCAGGTCCAAGTCATCTTAGTGGCTCCGGATTGGGCGTGGATAGCGTGGTATCCTAAGCTCCTGTTTGAGTACTGGTCCTACGATCACGCTGCCCCTCAAGTAGAATCTCTTGGTACAGCAGCGGGGCAGAATCCTGCACTCCTACATTCACACGGTCCACCTCCGTGCTTGGAGATTGAGCAGCAGCAGTCAAGTGCTTTCGATCTTCCTGCTGAGGTCATGGATGTTAGTATAGCAGCCAGGCATCCCTCGTACCAAGTCTGTATAAGCCTGCAGTTGGGACAAGTTTGTGGCCTGGTGCTCTGCTAATCAGATTGACCACCGGCATTCCAAGTTATCTGAGGTTCTTTTGTTTGTGTTATCCCTGGCCCTGCAAGGGCTTGCTTTGGGCACTGTAAAGGGGTCCTCACTGCTTTTTTTTGCAGTTGCCAGATCAGCCCTCACTTTTCAAATCACCCGTTGTGATGAGGGTTTTGAAAGGGCTTCAACATGTTTGTTCATTCTCCTTTTTTGAATGCCCCAACATAACCGGAATTTGATTTTAACTTTTCTGATGTGTACCTCATTTTAACTGCTGCACAGTTGTCCTCTGCAATTATTTACGCTGAAGGCAATCTTTCCTATGGTCATAAGTAAGCCTCGTGCTCTTTCTGTTCACCCTCCTTACGCACAGTTTTACACGGACAAATTAGTCTTATGAACTTGTATCTGAATGAATGAATGAAAAATGAATGAAAAAATATTTAATAAAGCGCACTGCGGCCAAGCGGCTTCCTGGCGCTGGGGACCTGGTCAGAGCTGACAGAAGGGATCCGAGGGGCCTTTGAAGAAAAAGCCTGAATGAAAAGAAAAGTTTTGAGGGCTTTTCGAAAGTGGGTGTAAATGGGGATGGAGCGAATATGAAGTGGAAGGCTGTTCCAGAACTGGGGGGCCAAAACGGAGAGGCGAGTGCCACCAGTTCTGAGTTTGCGGAAACAGGGGATGTGCAGAAGAGAAAGAGAAGAACGGAGGGTTCGACTAGTGACGTGGGATGAAATAAGGGAGGTGATGTAGGGAGGGGCAGAGCGGGAGTGAGCTCGAAAAAGCGAAGCAGGCTAGTTTGAAAAGAGATCTGAAACGGATAGGGAGCCAGTGAAGAGATTTAAGAACAGGAGTAATGTGAGAGAATTTGGGAAGGGAGAAAATAAGGCGGGCAGCTTGATTTTGAATGGCCTGTAAACGTCGAGACTCGTAGGCAGGAATGCCCACGTACAGGCCATTCCCATAGTCGAGGCGAGAGATGACAAAAGCCAGGACTATGGTTTTGAGTGCATCAGTGGTGAAAAAGCGTGAGATTTTCCGGATGAGACGGAGGGAAAGAAAGCAGGAAGACACAACAGAGCTAATCTGACTATGCATTGTTAAGTCAGAACTAACTTTGATGCCGAGGGTGCGAACAGAGGGAGAAGGCGTAGGAGGTGGACCAAAAGAAAGGGGCCAGTGTGCTGGGGACCAGGGGTTAGATGAACCACCCGTGAGAACAAGTTCCGTCTTATCGGGGTTGAGCTTAAGATGGTTAGCGCTCATCCACTCGGAAATGAAGATTAAGGTGGAGCTGAACTTAGAAAGAGAGTCAGGAGAGGAGGAAAGATCAAAGACGAGCTGGAGGTCATCTGCGTAGTTATACACAGAGACCCCAGCTCAAGAAGAGAGGTGACGAGGGGACAGATGTAAAGATTAAAGAGAAGGGGGGAAAGAGAAGAACCCTGGGGAACACCACAGGTGACCGGACGGGGGGGGCAGAGAAACCGGAGAGATGAACCGCCTGGTACCTATCCCGAAGGAAGGATGCCAGCCAGGAGAAGGCCGCACCCCGAATGCCCGCTGCGCTGACACGGGCGAGAAGAATGGAATGGTCAACCGTGTCAAACGCAGCGGACAGATCGAGAAGGACCAGGGCTTGGGGGAGGTTGGAATCGGCCTTCCCCTTGAGTTCATCCAGAACCGCGAGAACCACTGCCTCCGTTGAGTGACCTGAGCGAAAGCCCGCCTGATGGGAAGCGAGAAGGCCATTATCCTCGATATACGAGGAGAGGCAAGAGGTGACATGGGTCTCGAGGATCTTATCTCTTTCTTGCCTAAGGTTGTCACTCCCTTTCACATCGGCCAAACCATCACTCTCCCGACTCTTTTTGCCCCGCCTCACCAATCTGAGGAGAGACTATACTGGCTGGACCTGGAAAGGGCTTAAGCTTCTATCTTGATCGCACCAGATGACACCAGGTGGGTGAGGAGGTCTGTCTTGGGATATGAGGAGCAAGTAAGAGTAAAACAGTGCAGAAACGTTCTATGTGGCGCTGGATAGTGCTCCACAGAAAGATCTGCTATGTAATGATGAAAAAGCAGCCTGCTGCAGGCTTACGGGCTCAATCCACCTCGGCCAAGGCTGCTACCACTGTGCCAGCACATGCGGTGCTTGTCCTGGACATTTGCCAGGTAGCTTCGTGGGATTGCTCAATATGTTCACGAGCCACTACTGTTTGAACAGCCAAGTTTGGCGAGATGGGTATTACACCAGCTCTGTCCTGTTGTGCAAAAAATGATTTCAGGCTCTTCTATTGCATCCTGTCCATTTTTTTTTTTTTTATTGAGAAAATTCTTTTGGTGCAATCACCAAAAGACTTTTCTCTTGGAATGCGAGGATTAGGTGACCATATCCTCTGCATTCCAGGGATTTAGGCAGAGGACATGAACATCACATCCTCCGTATTAGAAATACTAAAGCCTTTCCCGTGGAGCAAGACGCTTCGAATGTGTTGCTGTTAGGAAATTTCTTTTTAATATTTTCTTTTTATAATCCGTACTCCCTTTTGTAAGTAGTTGCATCTCTCTGCATATACACTCTCTGGGTTCTAAATAGTTTTTATTATAGTTAAATATAAGGAACTTGAAAGCACATTGAAAAATGTGGTTAGTGGTCTATAAAAATTTCTCATTTTATACCTTAACTGTTACATATGAAGATAACTTAATTGAAACATATGTTAAACTATGTAATATTGTAAATCCAATCAAACAATGAGGCAAGTATTTTAAAACATATTTGAATACTATTGCTGACTACTCGTTTTTTACAGATTGAAAACTTTGAATATTTATTTCAGGACGTGAAAAGGAACGTTTAGGGACTCTTTTATTTCAACAACCTATCCCAGCAGATGTGAGATTAACATAACGTATTTGTAAAGAGCACATTCACCCCAAAGAGTTTCTTGGCACTGAATAACAGGTGTTTATTGTTACCGAACTCGGCGGTACTCGTGTATCCACCTTAAAAGGCTGAATTGGCCCACTGTGATTGGAACTTGTTGCCATGAGGTTAAACACAGATCCTGTCGGTGGATGCTTCAGTCCACTGACCACCACATCCAGCCCTTATTCCACAGCTGTCTTGGCAGCAGAATGCCTCCCAGTGCAGGGGCATTCTGTGAGCTAGACGAGCACTCTACTTCTGTAGTAGAATATTAGGCTCCATTTGTCCAGTTCTGAAATTCCATGTTAGATATCAGTGCTTTCTGGGAGTTATAGTTGAGTGTAAGGGAAGCGCATGATGCAGAAGTTGTGCCCTAGTGACAAGGAGCCATCTAGTACCCCTACTCAGTAGGGTTTCAGACTAGGTAAGGCCTGGTTGTGTTACCAGATGGCTCATGTATGAATAACATAAGTGCCTTTTACTAACAAATAAAACATGGAGTAAAAATAATGACTCCTACTTTAAATTGAAAGTTTTACCAAGAAACCTGCTCATCTCTCTATGTTCTAAAGTGTTCAGTTGAATGCTCCTCAGTAAGTGTGTGGTCTGCAGTCGTGGACGGCATACCAGATGCAGTCTAGGCTAACGTCCTGTGTGAACTCTCCACAGGCTGATGCACCTAAAAGACCTGTTGGGTCGTAAAGTCTAGTCAAAAGTAGCGGTCTGTGAAATTCACATCATTTGCTTCCACATAATTAAGCAAAATTCAAGGAAAATTACAGTAAATTACGCGTAATTACAAACCATTATTAATGGTTATTTCATAGTGTGAAATGTATCCTCACATCAGTTTTTGATGTGAGAACACATTTTTCTAAAAAAAAAACATGAGACACAAGTGCCACAATGTTTAGGTCTCGCCTGACCCAGCGCATGCGCTGGTCTGGCGAGACTTATTGAGAGGGCTCCAAAAAGTGCTACCAGGCCAGCCTAAAGCTTCAGTGCATGTGCGCGGGCGCGCGCGCCGCGCTTTACCGCGATTATTTTCACGTTCGCGGCCTCAGGGCCGCTTTGATGTTTGATCGCGATCACTTTCACTTTCGCGGCAGCACGGCCGCTTTGCATAGCCAATAGGTCTCGCTTTTAGGACCTTATAAGTATTTAGTTATGCAACTGTTGCATGGCTAAACACTTATAAGGTCCCAAAGGCGAGACCTATTGGCTATGCCAATGCTTGTTTTTGCGTTGTTCCCGAGCGCTCGTAAAATGTTTATGCGAATACCGCATAATTCCACGATGTGGCATAACGACGTGATTTTGTTAATTTTAAGTAACAGGCATAAAGCAAAATTACCCAAATTATTTGGTTATTTTAAATTTCGCTCGGGCCTACTTAGAAGCCCAGCCTAATTAAATTCCCCTGACATCCCAGTCAGGTATAGCTGTCGTGGTCTTCGCCCTGCCAGTAAGTTGTGGGTCTCTGTTGTTCACTCTCTTGTGCCCTTTAAATGCCTACTATGGTTCCCTGTCAGCGAAGGACAACCACCAGGCACAGAGCTCGTAGTTCCACTGCCCCCGCTGCCCGCCAGCGCGGCAAATCGCCTTTTGCTCTGCTCCAGATCCGCAGATAATGGAAAGCGTAAGCTGTCAGCAGCGAGCCCTGATCAGAAGCGCGGTGCAGTAATTGCTGCTGACACCCGCATTGCACCGGCCGCCTCCCGGGGTACTCCCACTCGGCTCCCCCTAGCTCCCCTCCCAGAGGTGTCCTGGACGCCCTTGCGGTGTCAGCCTTTATCTCCTGCTCCATGCACCTGTGTGGGGAGGCGAGCCCTCCGATAAACCGAGTCCTTTCTTGTGTTCAGCCGCCAGGGGGCGCCCGCGCACCTCTTAATGTTATCCATTACAAAGCTAATGAGATGCGCAGCCGCGTGCTGCAACATGTTTTATTTATTATTTAGTCTTTATTCCTGCCGTTTTATATAGGCCCCACTCTACCTACAGGCTTTGGGGCGCCTCACAAGGGAGCAGGAAGTACGTTCTGAAGGGAGCATGTAAAGTCCACGTGCGTTTCATTGCAATTAATTGAGATTCTGCGTTATATAATCTGCAGTTTTCTCAGATATATTTTCGTCTCTACTGGAGAACATTCGGTCACGTTGTTCCCCCTCTTGAACGGCCAGTCTGATTGTTCCTATGTGAAGAATACAGAGGGACATCACGCTGCCCCAGGAGGTGCGAGTTCCAGCAGACAACGATTTGAAGCTAGAATATAACTTGTTTTCCAGTCCATTATCATAATTTAGAAAAAGGGTACTCTGCCAGTTTCACATTTCAAAATAAAATTCCAACCCACTGTACTTGAATTCCTTCAGTTTAGTTGGACTCAGTGTTGGAAAACGAGGCAGCATCTGTGAGGCCTGCACAAATACCATGACTACATTTGTCCTTCACTGGGAACCAAACACCCAATTGTAGCGCCTGACTCTCAGAGGGTAGCGTTGCAGAGCAGTCTGAGGCTTACTCACGGGAGGTGGTGTGGGCTAGTAATCGCCATTTGCAGGTACACAAAAATAACACTCAATAATTGATTGTCCAGTCTGTACTTTGCTTTATAAAAGTAAGAGTACATTTATTAAACACACACACTACTCAATACTATGCACCAAGTTACAAATATGGATAAGCTGTTGGAATTACTTTGTGACATTGCATAACATCTCCACCCCTTCCGCAAAGGGTGGGTGGGGTCTAGTACCACCACTCCCATGTATGCACATCAACTTGCTCCCAATGCAGATAGTTGAACATAACCTGGAGCGATGGCCCTGTGCACTGGCACCATCCCAGTGGCGAACCACCCCATTACCTCAACAAGCATTAAAAAGGGGTAAACCTGTCTTGGTGACACATGACCCTGACTGAGCATCTCCTACTGACCATAAAGTATGCATCTCTATATCTTAAGGGCTAGCAGTCTGGGGACTTCACCTAAGCGCAGCAGCAAGAATTCATGTTTACGCACACTTTAGAATGACAGTACTCATCACCTTGGTTGATCATTTGAATGCATTGCAATTACAGCCCCTAACGGCATCACAGATGAAATCTCAGGATTGCGCATATACAGCCAGAAACCCTAGCAGGACTGTCTGGCAACATAACCCCACTTGGCTTATGACATCACCTTACACATGTGACTTACAGTCCCTTCAAAAGAAGTACACTTCTCCTGCAGGGCGCCGCTTCACTTTAAAAGGAATCACAAGTAAAAGCATGGGATTACGTAAATACAGCCAGACTCCTAGCAGGAAGGTCCAGCAACATAACTCCATTTAGCTTAACATCACCTTACACAGGTACTTCACTTTACACATGTGACTTTCAGTCCGCCTAAAAAGAAATAACCAATAGTAAATGCATTTCAGTGCAATTACACCACTTCACCTCCAGGGGATGCCCTTCTCCAGACATCCCCAACTCAGCCCTTCACTCCATGATGCACTTCATAGTACACCCTCAGCTGTAGAACATAAGTTCCAGCCTAGAAGGTGTTAAAGGCTGGCTGAGCCCTTGAGGGGTTATTCTTTCAGATGCCCGTGAAACTTATGGGTGGACTGTTCTTCTTTATGCTGGGGGAGGCTGCGGTGCTCCTGCAGTCCCCCTGCACCCCTTTTCACACATGAGGGTGACCCCCTCCTCTGGGGGCCACCAGGCACCAAAATGGCAGATTTCTTCGTGCTGGGGGGAGAAAGACTGCGCTTCTCCAGCAACTCCCCCAGCACCTTTTCACAAGTGAGGGTGACCCCCCCCTCCTCTGGGGGCCACAAAGCTCCAAAACGGCAGATTTCCAAATGCCTGGCGAGGCATTATGGGGCGCTTCATGCTCCTCTTTACCAGTCACTGGGAACACTGTCCTCCACCCTCGGGGTCTCTGATTCAGCAGGGTGCTGTCTTCACTGGCTCCCTGCGCCAGGCTTTCGCCTGGCTCTCCTCCGTGGCCTCTCTTCTCCCTGCGCAGAGGCCACTGCTCCTGCGCACCGGTCCTGGGCTCTTCCTCGGTGCTGTTAGGGTCCTGGGGGCAGTCAGGGGGTCTCTCCTTCCAACTGCCCATTGCGCCAGGATCCAGCACCTTCAGCCTCAGCACACCACACCCCAGAGAGAGCTTCTCTTCCTGTGCAAGCACTTTTTAAAAGTTGAGTAGGGGGCTGGCAGGAAGTCTCTGTTGGTCCTATCAAACAGCGACACATCATGTCCCTGCCCCTGCTCCCTCCTTCTTGTCCAGCCTCTGGGTTTGTTCAAAATGGCGTCGTCCAGTGTCTCTGGCCACATGTCTCTGAAGCCTCATCCCCCACGCTGCCTTCCCTCCTTGGTGCAGCCTGGTGCCTGGCACCCAGTGACAGCTGCTAATGGATGAGCCTGTAGCCCCACCCATCTTCTCTTCGTGGAGAGGAAGCCCTAGCTTGTGGAAGAAAGGTTATCAATCCATCCAGCTGAGGTCAGCCCTCAGCCTGGGTCTGGTCATGGCTGGCTCAGAGAAATATGACAGTTCTGGATGACCCAAAAGCAGTACAAATATGACTTTGGACTCTGCAGAATACTTTTTTTCACATTTACTACATTGGACTTAAGTGCGTGTCTGGAATC
Organism: Triturus cristatus; assembly: GCF_964204655.1. Classification (NCBI taxonomy): domain Eukaryota; kingdom Metazoa; phylum Chordata; class Amphibia; order Caudata; family Salamandridae; genus Triturus; species Triturus cristatus. Next base: position 132,110,741 of record NC_140590.1, on the reverse strand, counting down.
TGTAGGCCTAATGGAAGTTAATCTAGCCCCTGGCTCCACATTCCCAGAGGGGAATAATGAAGTGAAAAAGCAGTAAGACACACTGACTTTCCCTGGCATGTTTCTTTCCAGTGTATAAAGCCTATTCCATGTCACCACCCAATACTGCACAAGTCCTGCCACACCATTCACTTTGTAGCTGCTCCTGGACTGCGCACGCTAGGAATCTCCCCTGCGCAGCCCGTACACGTGTGCACACGCATGTACACATGTCTGCATGTAACCAGCCCGGTGTCCCTTACTCCAGCTGCTGCGCAGTGGCCTGGTCAAGCCAGGGGAACACCAGTAAAATCCCCATGCAGTCTCTTACATCCTGAGTTCACTGTGTGTGAGTCCCAACTTATGAGGCTCCCCCACAGTAAAAGCTCAACAATTAGGTGCTCAAAAAGCATAAAAATCCGGGCGGCCCATAGTGTCAGAACCACCTTCTAACACTCAGCAACCTAAATAAAGATATAAAAACAGTTTAATTGGACTCAGTTTTCCGACCTCCGAAACCCCCTCTGTGTGATTCAGACTGCTATACACTCCTCCTAAGTCCCTGACAACCGATAACCTACCTCTTAAGCAGAATTACTGTTCGAGCCAAGTAACATTTCCTTTGAGTTTTTTGTCCTCCTTTTCCCTTCAACCTATAATGTTTTCTCTCTATCTCCACATTGTGAATAACTGAACATTAGTTTAAAAGTATTCATTTGCATCCTGATGGTACGTAAGTGTGTGCACAAGTGCTAAGACAAATAGTGGGGGGCAGACTAATTATCGCCCACAATTCTCGATGACATCATAGAAAGTGTCTTCACAGTAAGTCAAGTCATTCCCTTGTATTTATCCTCACTTAAGAGCCTGTTTTACAAAAACAGTACATTAACATAATCACAAAGAACATTTTTTTTCCTTTGTACAAATCACATGTATTTTTCCCTATACTGATGCGTAAGTAAGTTTCAAATGGCTAAAGGTGGCAATATTTTTAAAGAGATGTGTAATTTAGTAATTACGTTTTAAAATTCCGTTTAGTAAGTAAGCAGAATGTACAGGGTGAGTGTTTAAAAAAAATATTAAGCTTGTTAATGCATGTTTTATGTCCTGCTGGTATTTTATATCGAGCTTCAAAGCACAAAATAGCTTCAGATTTGCAGTTCCTTAAGCCACAGAAGGGCGTGAAGTTCTCTGCTCCTCAGATAGAGATTAAAACCTAATCCCATCCAGGTCCATTCTCACGAATAGCGGGGATGCTGCCAGTGGGATGTAGGTTTCCAAGCATCCTGAGGCCTGGTTTCGCACGGACAGTGTTGGGAAAGGCAAGCAGCTGCAGTACTCGGGCACAAGGATGCACCTCTCAGCCTGCTAAGGGAAACTGAGTCCCCTTTCTAAAAAGTAGTGGGAGGACTCCGTTCACCCCTGACTTGTGCCATAGCTATAACCCCTGGTTTAAAATTCGACCTTAAAACCAGAGTCACAACTTTTGTATCCATGGAGCTTCCATTGCCATAGAACATTTTTATGGGGACTGCACATTCATTAGTTCAGTGTTGCTTCTATATAGAAAATATATAAAACTTGGTTTAAGCTGGGGCCCCCAGTGGCCACTGTCAGAACCACGTTCAGAAGGCCACTGGGCAATCAGGAGCTCCTTGGCCCAGTCATTGAGGGTTGAGGCCTTTTAAGTTCTGAAGTCCCGATACCTTACCTACTATGGATTCTGAACAACTGGTCCAAGTACGCCTTCAGCATTTGACTCTCAGTGGTAGCACAGATCGAGCAGTCCAAGGCTTCTCGGCGAGACAGGAAAGGTAAGCACACGTGCGGTCAACACAAGCTCCCAATTCAAAATACGTTCAGCAGCACCACTAAATGATTGCCCAGACAAATACTTGCTTTCATGAAAAACGAAACATTTATAAACAAAGTAAGATATGACATTCACAATCTATACACACAGTCTCCTGAGATCAGGACTCTAGTGTTTTACAGGTGCTTTCCTGAGTCCCACTTCCCCCTCACTAGTGGTTATTCCCCATTCACAATAGGAGACATTAAGGTTAAGCCCTACTAGTAGTCCGAGTCTCAGGAGTGCCACGGTGAGTCGTGTTAAGCCAGAAGGGTGCCAGCGCAGAATTGTGGATTAATAAGGAACATTTATAAACAGATTTGGTGTTCCTCATTGCCGTATTCTGTGAGTAGTGCCCGGAAATTCAGATATTGGTGGTATTCATTGCAGATAATGTTTATTTTTTTCCCCAGATTAAACCCCACTTGTTCCCCTCAGTATGTTGCATCAGAGCCCTCTGTTTTCTTTCACCATTTCTTAATGTTGACTCGCTGCACACTGTAGGCGAGTGATAACATAACATGTGTATTTGTAAAGTGCACATTCACCCAAAAGGGTATCTTGGTGCTGAATAACAGATGTTTATTGTTACCCAAATCAGTGGTACTCCTTTTATCAACCTCAGAAGGATGAAAGGCTGAATGGACCCGCCGGGATTTGAACCTTTGACCATGAGGTCTCACACAGGCCCCTACAGTGGGTGGAGAAGTCCACTAAACCGGCAGACCAGCTTAAACCACCAGACCCGGCTGATAAAGTCTGATAGTAGATCTGACCATGCCATGGCTTGTCTACAAATGGGCTTTTAAAAAAAAAATTGTATGGGCTTCTAAAAGCTAACACCTTCGAAAAGTTTGGAGTACCTCACCGCTCCCAGTGGAGTGCTGTAACTTTCTCTTGATGGTAAATCCAGAAGCTATCAGAACAGGCTTCTTGGAGCCTTACTCGGATTGGTTGCTACGTCCAGCACATCTCATTGTACAGTCGATTTAAGCTGCTATATTTGTTTCCAAGCAAAAGACAAAATTGATGGACGGAATGCAGAACAAATCAAAGCATTCACCCCCAGTCAAGAGATCTGGGTTAAATCCATCATTCTTTTGCTCACCATGCCACCCCAGTTTAGACCTTTGCATTTGTCACCCCGAGTGGGACGGGTATGCTCAGACGTGAGTCCCGTGCTCTCCATGCCACTGGAATCAAGCGATCCTGGCTGAAGAGGGGTGAAACCCCGAAACCGGTCCTAGGATGCTTGTTTCCAGTCCAGGAAGGACCTGGCTTGGCAGTTCGGGCTGGACTGTTCCCATTAGGCACAGGGTCAAGACTGATTTGCATATGGCTGGGTTCAAACTGGAATGGCATGGTGAGCAAAAAAACGATGGATTTAAGCCCAGATCTCTGTACTGGGGTGAATGTATGACATTGTTCTGCGTTCTGTCCATCAACTGTTGTTTTTGCATATTTCTTTCCAAGGCAGTGATGTAATTGAGCTTTGTTTTTCACCTCTCTTCTTTTCAAAGAAACTTTGTGGTTCCCATTTGTAAATGATAGCAGCAAACATGCAGTGTCCCAGGTAACTACTGGGGACTATTGTGGTCTGCTTTGCAGGTGCAGTTTGTGAATTTTCTTGTAAAGGGACTAATGGAAACAGATATATTTACTCACCTCATCCCAAATCGTAGTTGTGACTTTCAGAATGAAGAATATACCTTTGTCTTGGCCTGATCTTTTCAGTGGCCATGTCATATTACTCCTACAAGGAAGTGCCCTGTAACCTCTGACTGTCCTAGACTGCAGGCAGAGACCTCACAGCATCGCTAAGCAGGGCGTTGATGAACAGCGTCACAGCATATAACACAACATCCGATCATGTGAGGAAGATAATCAGGTGGAACTGGCGAATTTCGAACTCTAATGGACTGAACCTGCAGAGTCCCCTGTTCTCCTTAAAAAAGAGTGCAAGCATTGGAGATATGTTGGTGCACACGAGACCAAGGACCTCAAATTTAGTAGGAAAACTGGTGGACACACCATGGGGCCTACCACTTATTACTGGACACTATGCGTGTGGTTACTGCAAAGCTTGCCCATTAACAATCAGTGGCAAAACGGCTGATGTAGGCATACGCCAGCCGTGGGAATTCAGATATCACACTTCTTTGAACTCTGAAAACGTTATTTAACTCATCGTGTGTCCTTGTAGGCTCCAATATATAGGTATGACGACCAGACGAGTGAAGGCCAGAATACTAGAGCACATGAGCAGAATCAGATGCGGGAGGGTGAATACCAAATTAACCTCACACTTCCTAAAGAAGCAACCTACTGAAAGCGATCTAAAGTAGACGGTGATAGACGAATCATACCTCCCAACAACAACTAGGGATCCCACAAACCCTTAGGAAACAAGGATGGGTGCACGGATTCAGAAGCAGTGAACAGGGGTTAAATGACTCTATCCCATGACACTTGAGAAGATGGACACGGAGCAAAAAACGTTTTAGAGAGGAGATCGCGGGGTAATCCGCTTGAAAATAATGATTTGTTTCACACCGGAACAGTAATTTGCCTAAGGGTGTGGAAAACGGTCCAACAAAACGAAAATCACCGTAGTCCAGAATTTAAACACAGGGGTGCATAGACTCCAACAATATTTATTCAGGACAAGCAGTAGCGGTTCTGTATTTTCAAAAGGAAAAAGAATTATGACCGCACCTACACATATAGTGATGAGAGATGATAGATGTGGGTTACAAATGCGAGCCTGTAAGCAGTTAAAGATGGCCGCGTTCCCCCGACCACAGGGAACTTGGGTCGCAGGTCTAGTTTGTCATGACCCAATTAGACACCGCAAGAGGACGCCTGATTAGACCTAACCCTTCAATAGGGTGCCGCACTTACACTGCAATATTGGCAGAGAACGCGGAGTGATGAATTTAGGCAACATCGACCCTTGATGAAGTGAGTACGGGGCGAGCTGGTCCATGAAGGGGTAGACTCTGAGTAGCACCGGCATGATTATGGGTGCGAATACAGGCGACAGGGAGACGCCTAATAATGCTATAGGCACAGTGATCTCTAAACCGGGGTTGGACGGGGATTTGCTCCACAGCCAGTCCCCATGGCGCTCACGAACGGGGGAGAAGGAATATTTGACTACATCACGGCAGGTATATAGAAAAGTGGTAGACCAATGCAGTGTTTTTATCACATAGGATGTAGGATTTGGCATAAAGGGGAGAGGCCCATGATACATCTATGACGAGGATTACTAAGGGATGGAATCAGAATCGGGTGATGTTACACTCGTTACACTTTGTTTTCTCTGTTCTATCTGAACATTTCATTTGTACTGCATTGTGTGACTACAGGGCGGTGTTCCCACAACGGTCCCGGTTTCGGAAAAAAGAATATGAAACTCGGGTAAGAGGATTGATTTTAGCCTTATCTACAAGGCATTTTGTGTTTTGACATATTTATCACTTATTTGGAGAGTCCCTATCTTCACCGAGTGATGGTTGTAATAGAGACTTACATTGAATACTCCCCTTTGGAGGTGTAACATGCCTCCCTTGTTTTTTTTTTTTTTTAAAAAGACAGAGTCGTTTTTTTTTTATAAATCAAAATAATTAACATTGGATTGCCTTGAATGTCTTAGGGGTTAAGAGGGGATTTCTTTTGATTTTTATTTATCTTCTTCATAGATGTTACTGGTGAATGTGCTTACAGGGAACACATAAGATTTAATCTTACCACTCTCTAAAATTGGTCAAATTGTGACTAAAATCATTCTAATCATTGAGAGGGATCTATACCCTGAGGAAGGCCTGTGACCTAGTCGGGCAACCAAGTTTGGCTGTAACATGTTAGTAAGTGCAGATGGGGTAAAGGAGAGGTAACTCCTCCTATACACACTTTTTTGACTTTTAATCCTGTCCTAGGGGACCAGTAATAAAGGAGTTCGGATGGTACCTCCTTAGGCAGTTTTATCTCGCTTCTCTCTCTGCACTAGGGATCCCTCGTTAAGGAAACATTTCCTTTTTTTCTTTTGCTTTTTTTCTACCTCACAAAAAAAAGTCAGCGCTCCGCCCAGTGTGTTGGTCTGCACCAGGGCTTTGTTAGTGGCCCTATGATGAAGCATGCCACTAGTGGGCGAGGGAAGTATTAAAAAATATATTGATTTCCCCTTCTATTCTTCTACTCTAACTCTTTTGACTACTATAGAGACACGGATAAAGTGAATAACGGCATGGTCTCTGTCATGGCATTTTTTCAATCCTTCTCTTTCTGTGAGTTTAGATGCCTTCATGAGGGGAGTTAAAGGAGGCTCACCCCGTTGTCTCTCTTTTTAGGTCTCGCCTGAGCCATCGCATGCGCTGGTCTGGCGAGACTTATTGACAGGGCTCCGAAAAGTGCTACCAGGCCAGCCTGGAGCTACAGTGCATGTGCGCGGGGGCGCGCGCCGCGCTTTACCGCGATTACTTTCACTTTAACGGCCGCTTTGATGTTTGATCGCAATCACTTTTACTTTTGCGGCCACAGGGCCGCTTTGCATAGCCAAAAGGTCTCGCTTTTGGGACCTTATAAGTATTTAGTTATGCAACTGTTGCATGGCTAAACACTTATAAGGTCCCAAAGGCGAGAGCTATTGGCTATGCCAATGCTTGTTGTGGTTTATGGTTGATGAACAGCACCGGCAGGAAAGTGGGGCTCAGAAGATGCTTTTTAAAAGTTAAACACTGACTCATCCCCTGAACTGTAGTCTGATACAGAACTAGTCCACTCCAGTCAGATCAAGGAGACCTGCGCAGTGTAATTCATGACCATTGTCCAGAAGTCGAGGGCAGTGCCCTTGTTTCACTCTATGTAACTGGGTAGAGATCCTCTGTTCCTACCAACACAGTGTGAGTGAGAAGCTTCTCTCTACTAAAAACTGAGTAAGGGGCAGCTCTTGTCCTGCCATTGTCATTGGGGGATACATTCTTCTGTTTTATCAGTATTTGTCTCCATCTTGCAAAGTATATTCAGGGTCTGACTCCTCAACTCGCAACTGGTGGCTGCACCATACTCCAGCCATGGTTGCCTCTTGTAGTGAGATGTGCTGTCCAGGAAATATTCCCTTCTCATTGTTTAGAGTTTGGGCACATAGCTGTGATCCTGCACAATTCTAAGTCCTTCATCTCCAAAGGTGTGTCGGTTTCTAGCCCTTGACCTCCCGCTAGCCTTCAATAACCAAGGGGTCTGAGCTAGGCTCACACAGTGTTTGGGCTCTTTGTGGCCCTATCTCTAGTTGAGAAGTGGTGTTCTGCGGGTTCTGGGCATCACCGCTTTGCAGGGATATCGACAAAAGAAGGAAAGGAAGCCTGGGCGACTCTGTAATAAAATTAATTACCAGAAGAACGTATTGGGCTGGCCTCTGGACCCAACAAAAACTAACCTGAATCCTGTAGTGTACCAAGCTAAAAGCAATTGTACTACGTATTTCCAAACCGGCTTTTACTAAGTTCAGCCACTTGATGCTATTATTACCTACAGGTTTATGAAATCTGTATTCAGCCGACTAGCCTTTTGCAGAATCGAAAGATCATGGCACTAATTTGTTAGCGAAGAGCAACAATGCAGACTATGTAAAACACAGTATAAATCTATTGATCATGTTTTATTTGCCTGTCCTGTGCTAATCGATAGAAGGCAGAAGCGCTTGAAACCATTGGTAATGCCAAGAGTGTGCACAATATGGCAAGCCCAGCTCGTCAGCAGAGAGGGAGAGGCAGGATCAATAGTACCTGCAGCAAAGCAGGAACATTTATCTCCATTACAGAAAAGATGCTAAAGCTTAAAAATGCATCTTGATGCAATGTGCTGTGCTATGATTTATGCCATTTTATCATGCACTATGCTTTCATCAACTCTTCTGCTCCACAATGATTCTGTTCCAGTGGTGGGTGACTCTAATTCATAAAACACTGATATAAACTTGTGCTCCACGAGAACACAGTGTGATATGACGCTTTAGGTGCTAGAGACAACATTAAGACTTTTCGAATGCCATTTTAACCTTATTTTCGTTTTTAGGAGGTCATAAACATTCAACTTTTTCATTGTAGTCGGTACTCTGAAAGCAATATTTGTATGTTTATTCCATTGTGTGTATATGGTAAAATGATTTGTTGGAAATTTCCAAAAAGCCTTTCTGGTAAACATGTTCTTTAATGTTCTTCATCCATTGATGATGTGCCCAAGAGACAGGCATGGTTTGAATAGACAAGAGCAGGTAAAGAAGTGACGAAGGGTGTAAGTACTATTTGTTGACTAGGTCCCGCCACAGGTGGTTTTGTGTCAGCGGTGCTTGTATTTCACCCCTTCCCAGCAAAAGTTATAAAGAAAGCCATCCATGCCCAACTCTCTGAGTTCAAAACGAACCACATCCTGGACCTCTCCCAATCGAGCATCGGAAACAACCACAGCACCAAGAATGCTATCCTCGCTGCTACAGATGACATCTGCACCCTCCTCGACCAAGGCAAAACTGCTGCCCTCATCCTCCTGAACCTCTCAGCTGCCTTCGGCACCATCTCCCACTACACCCTCTGCGCAAGACTCTACGATGCTGGCATACGGGACAAAGCCCTAGAATAGATCCATTCGTTCCTCACCGCCCGAACACAGAGAGTCAGACTTACGAACACAGAGAGTCAGACTTCCACCGTTCAACTCAGAACCCACAGAGATCAGCTGCAGAGTGCTTCAGGGATCATCCCTGAGCCCTACCCTCTTCAACGCCTACATGGCCTCGCTTACAGCCATCGTCAGAAGCCACGGACTCAAGATAGTCTCCTATGCCGACGACACCCAGCTGATTCTCTCCTTCACAGACGTACCCACAGCCGCCATAAGCAACTTCCACAACGGGATGAAGGCAGTCCCCACCTGGATGAAGGAAAGCAGCCTCAAGTTTAACTCACACAAGACTGAAGTCCTCATCCTGGGCTCCACCCCCTCCACCTGGGACGACTCTTGGCAGTGCTCAGAATTCCCCGCCTCCCTTCCCACAGACCACGCACGAAACCTCTGCCTCATACTGGACGCCTCGCTCTCAATAAACCACCAAATCAACTGTTTCGTCCTCCTGCCTCCACACGCTCCTCCTGCTTTGTTTGTAGGATCTTCAAGAAGATTCCCACCATGCGCAGGAAAACAGTCACTCATGCACTTGTCAGCAGCAGACTCAGCTAAGGCAACTACTGCAGAACATCCAGAACATGTCTGCTAGACTCATCCTGTACATCCCACGCCGCAGTCACATCACCGGCCACCTGAGAGACCTACACTGGCTACCTATCAACAAAAGAATTACCTTCAAGCTCCTCACACACGCATACAAAGCCCTCCACAATGCCAGATCTCCATACCTCAACCACTGCCTCTCCTACACTACCACCAGACATCTCCGCTCCGCCCAACTGACCCTGACCACCACCCCATGGATCCGCAAGACCCCGGCTGGAGGAAGATCCTTCTCCTACCTCGCTGCAAAGACCTGGAATTCCCTGCCTTTGCACCTCAGGCAATCCCAATCGCTGCCGTAATTCAGGTAGGACCTCAAGACCTGGCTCTTTGATTGAACCGCCGATCCACCCCATGCGCAACTCACCCCTCTTCCCACTCAGCACCTTGACACCCTCACAGGCAAGAAGTCATGCTTTATAGGGAACCTGATTCCTGCGCTGCTTAAATACATGCTTAATTTAATGCCCTCACTTTGTGATGCCCCCGGTGCTCCCCCTGCCACTAGGGATAATTTGACATTTTGTATCAAGCTTTCAGAACTGGAAGTGTTTTATATGCATATAGTTCCGCTGCACTTTAAGGATTAAACTGTTTGGTCAGAACAGCATCTAATGTGTTCTTAAGACCATTTGAAATTACTATTTCAAACACCAAAAAGATATACTTCAATGTTCTAGCCTCTGTACTATGGAGCTGAAAGGACTTGGAAGAGGAGAAGTGAGGGGGGGGGGGGGGCGGAGGCTCACAATAAATTAGAATTGGGCTTCCATTGTGAATCTTGACTTCCGACAAGTTCAACCTTTTAGAAGAAATGGGACAATGAGGTATCTACGCTTCCCGTATGTCCCGCCATAGGTCACCGTGAATAAGTGAAATGTTTACCTTGGCGCATAGCACAGTCTTCTTCCCGCCAGTATGAAGTCCAGTGTGTGGTCCTTCATTCTGGGCATACCATTGTCTTTGCTGTGCATCATGTGGATGCAGTTACAAGGCCCTGGTCTATGCTTGAACATAGCATTGGTGCAGACCCTGGGATTCCCATCTGTGTCCCTCGGGAAGGACTGGAGCAACTAATAAAGGGGCAGCCTTAATTATAAATGAAAAGTACTGCTGCCCCCTTGCTGCAAACATAGTCCCAAGGTATCTGTTAGTGGTCACCCAGACCATATCATACCATGCCGCACTAGAAACTGTATTTCTAACAATTTCATCATCTAATCGTTAAGGAGATTTAAAATACATCACGTGTTACCTTTCGATGACCTAAGCGTACCATAAGCATAGATGCAGTGTCTTGATTGATAATGAGACAGTGAAAACATTAGATAAGGTTGAGTAGGGGAAGGTATCTGATGCTGTGTGATTGTGGCCCCTGAGAATCTGGACGGTCCTTAAAATTCACTTATACAGACGCCAGTCAACCAGACTGGCTCTTGTGCAGGTATATACCATTTAATAGCTGTGACCATGCACTGAGAAATGGCAGTAGGCAAAGGCACGTCTAAACATGGGACTGGTTATTGGCAAGTAATGGATTACTGTTGGACCTAGCCACACATTTTGCAGGTTTATTCTCAAATTATTTGCCCTTTGCATCCTATTTTTCTGACCCTCTTCTTGTTGGCTTTACGACTCTGGCATTTGCTCTCTGTATAAAGTGTGATTCTGATTGGTTATCCATGATTTGCATATTCAGTTTAGTGGTAAGCACCTAGTAAAGTGCACTGTGTGCCCCCAGGGCCTGTAAATCAAATTGTACTAGTGGGCCTGCAGCACTGGTTGTGCCACCCACATGAGTAGCCCTGTAAATGTTTCTCAGGCCTGCCATTGCAGTGTCTGCAGTGCAGTTTGAATCTGCCATTTTGATCTGAGGCCCAAAACCATCCCTTTTTCTACATGTAAGGCACCCCTAAGATAGGCCCAAGGTAGCCCGATGGGCAGGGTGCAGTGTAAGTGAAAGGTAGAACATGTGATGTTGTGTTTTACATGTCTTGATTGTGAAATACTGCCCATTTCGATTTTTCACTATTACAAGGCCTGTCTCTCTCATAGGTTATCATTGGAGCTGCTGTGTAACATATTACAAGTTTAACTATCAATTGGGAAGAGATAGAGATTTCGAGTTTAGGCTCCCTGAGGTGAGATTTAAAAATACATCTTTTAGTGAAGGTGTTTTTTTCAATTGTGTGTTTAAAAATGCCACTTTTAGAAAGTGGGCATTTTTGTACTTTACCGCTCTATGTCTCTGCCTGCCTGTGGAATCTACTTCTGGTTTAGACTTACAGGGGCCCGTTTGTGCATTCACTCTAGACAGTCACACAAAGGGAGCTGAGATGTGTCTTGCACTTCCTGATGAGCCATCACCAGGTTGATGAGTCTTCCTCGGCTAGAGTAATGGGAGGAGTTGTCACTGAAACCTGAATAGAGCTGTGCCAGTCCGCTCACAATGCTGTCTCCACCCTCCTGTAGTGTGTGTGGAGCCAAGGCTGGGCAAGGCAAGAACTTGTGAACATTAAAGACTTTCTTGAAAGTTTGCCAACTTCAAAGGTCAAAAGGGGTATAAGTATTATACATAAAACCACAGACTTTTGGAACACTTCTAGACTAAGAGGACCCTGCGAAGAAAAAGAGCTGAAGAGATGTTAGGAGTACTGCCCTTTTTCTGTTTGTTGCTTTGCTGGGGTGGCCTGCAGTTGCTGCTTCTATCTGTGGGTAGTGGAAAGGACTGGGCTTTTATTTTGCTGTATTCTGCTTAAGAAGATTCACCAAAGGCTTGAAGTTGAGCTTGCCTCCTGTTAAGAAGCCTTAGGGACACAAGGACTTCACCTGCAGCATCCCCCTCCTGGGAGTGTTCTGACCAGCTTTGTGCTGCCACCTCCAGTTCTGGGCCCTTGGAGGTTGTTCCTGCTGCAAAAAGCATTAAGAAACCATCAAAATCGATGCATCACCCTTCCAGCTCCTGTTTTCCCGATGCAGCGCCTGCCCACGGACGAAGAAACCGCCCCAGCCCGAGTTCAGCCCACTAGCATCCATAGTCTGAGCCCACCACACTGACTCTGATGCAGGCCCTGCTGTGCGACTGAAAGAATTGACACATCGTGGGAGTTTGGCTGAAAAAATTGACGCAGCTTCTGTTTGCCGCCGCCGCATTGATCTCCAGCCCATGCGGATTTCCACGCATCGCACCTGTGCACCATTTTGTTCTGACGCATCACCTGCAGACCAGAACGGTCTTGGTTTTCGACGCTTCGCCCTACTATCTAGATTCAACACAACACTTCTGCATGCTGCAGAACTGACGCATCGCCTCCCGTGGACTCTGTAACTGATTCACTGCTGTGTTTTTAGACGCTTCCCTCATCTGCAGCTGTTTTGCCTTGTGAATTTTGACGTATTTGAAGGTATTTTGTGTAAAATCACCGCATCCATAGTTTCCTCTGGACAAAACCTTTCAAAAGTCATGTTTTGAGTTGTGTATGTTGGATTTTTGTTGTTTTGGTCTTACTTCGTTTAGATAAAGATACTTTATTTTTCTAAACTGGTGTGGAGTCCATTTGTAGTGTTTTCACTGTATTACTGTGTGTGTTATGTACAAATATTTTACACATTGCCTCTGAGATAGGCCTGACTGCTTGTGCCAAGCTACCAAGGGGGGTGAGCTAGGGTTATCTTGGGCTTGTAATCCCCTTACCCTGACTAGAAGGAAGGGTCCCTTCTTGGACAGGGTGCATACCACAGCCATCTAGCAACCCCCATTTCTAAAATTAACGTTCAGCAGACTAAAGCTTATGCTTTGTCTGTTTAATGTGATCATATTTCAGAGATACTTAAGCACCTGGTATTCTATCCTAGCTTCAGCATTCACAACACTGCAGCGCCTTCACCTCAAACCATGCCAGACTCTGGGGCATCAGCAGTTAACAAAAAAGACTTCCAGAGAGTGGTAATGTCAGCAGCATCACTCAGAATCGTTTGTGAATTCTGTATTTGTCAGACTGTTATTCCAAGAACAGTAGTCGTATAATCCAGTTGGGTGTTGATAATTGTATCAGCCATGCAACATTTACAGCCCCCAAATACTTTACAACGCAAACTTTTGACTATCGGCAAAACAGCATTCGCTTAAAAGATGACAAGTAGGTACAATTCCATTTTGAAACCCAAACGTCTTTCTTTAGCACCCCGCTTTTGATGTCTTTAGATACCCGAAAGATGGTAATCATTGTAGCAGTCCGTTTTTAAGTCCCAGGAACGATGTGTAATTGTTTGCCTCATTGATCTAGGACCCAGTAGGAGTATGGCCTTGATCACGGGCATGGACATTGTAGAATAGTGCTCTGCTCCACAGACGGCACACCAGATTGGCAATGCAGAATGCTGAACAAGCACACAGGTCTTAAGCAGCATGAGAGGGAGTCTTAAGGCCTTTGTGGGCCACAACATTCCGGACATGCTCTCCTCGAGAGCAATGTTCTGCAGATCACCCACTCAAAGCAACCTAATCAGAAACCTGAAAACCACTAATGACTACGGAGGCTCCAGTTTCACCCAGAACAGGAGAACTGAACCGAGAAATGGTGGACTCTGCAAGTGTATCTATTATCTAACAGGCTTGAATGACCCGTGTCACTGGGACTATAATGTGCTGTGAAAGGTGGTGAGGGAATGGCTTATGTACTGTTTGGATTGAAGGAGATCCTGCAGTTCATCGAGAAAGTGCTCCATGTGGTCTTGAGTTGTTTAGCACTGTGAGTTCTGTAGCCTCCTACAAGACAGTACTGGCCACGGTCCTAAGCCTGAGGGGGTTCACTTCATGTAAGGTGAATCAAGGTTTATTCAGGGCTTCCAGAACTGGCTCTCCAAAGACAGGACTTCGATCAAAAGACAGTAGTTTGCGGTGTCGCTCAATTTTGAGAGAGTCTGGCTTGAAGTACAAACTTTATTATCTTTTGCCCCGGATTTCAGTGTTATTGGTAAAAAGTGAAAAGGATTTGTGACTCAAGTCTTGTGGGTTCTGTAATCTGGTAAAGTGGCACCTGACATGAACAAATCAGATGCTCCCTCGTCTTGCTTTTGAGCCTGAATAATTATCAGTGAGATTTTTATGCCAAAATAAAAACCTTCAGGCTCCCAGATTGAATTTTGCTGAACCTTTACAACCATGTCTTTGATCATTCACATGCATGAAGGGCTTCTGTCTTCCAAGTACAGAAATTAGATACCCATAATCAGAGATATGGAGAAGTTCATGGAGGGGACATATTTTGCTAGAAAAGTGTGATCACAGAGCTGCACTTCAAACGTCATTTCTTCAGGCAGAATCTTATGAAAAGTATTGGGCCCTGTTATGGTGGTTCATGTGGTGGCTCAGGAGGGCATCAGAACCAAGACTTGCTGCATGATGGGAAAAATCTGTTGCAGACATCATTTTCAGGCGTGGCTGTAGCTCTCCGATGGCAGACATCACTGGTGATCAGTCTTTTGCTATCTACCTAATCAAACACTATTCAGTCTTTTGCAGATATCCAAGTACTTGATTACGGAGTTTAATATAGTTGGCTTATTGATTATATTGATGACTATCTCTTAAATAACATAAGTATTTGTAAAACGCACGTTCACCCAGAGGACTCTTGGCGCTGAATAACAGATGTTCATTGTTACCCAACTCAATGGTACTCATTTTATCTACCTCAGATAGATGAAAGGCTGAGAGGACCCGCCAGGATTTGTACCTGTGACCATGAGATCGCACACAGGCCCCTACAGTGGGCGGATAAGCCCTGCAATGGGCGCATTAGTCCACTGAGCCACCAGACCCGGCATAGAAGAGTTTCCAACATTCTGCAAAAGGAAATAGTCGAAGGGTGCAGGTGTTATTTCATGGCCAGAAGCGTTACATAGTCTAGCGCTCAGTTCTGGAAGTAGTTTCTCAGTACAGGTTAACTTTTTAATTTTGGCACTGACTGGAATTTAAGTACTAAATGAATGACGAATTAATGTATAGGTGAATTGTTTAAAAGTCTTTCAGCGGTGAAAGAACTCACACTCCTCACATACTTATGAATACGTGTTGCCATCTTAAACTAGCTCGGTTGCTGAACTTGAACCAGTGTAGTCTGCGTAGTATGAGTGAGTGAGGTGTAGCTAGTTTTTGGATACTTTGACTATGTTCTGGTGGCCAAATTGTATATTTTCAGCAGTGGTGTCAAAAGATTTATCTAAAAGCCAAGGTGTAACGCATCCCTTTAGTCGAGCTTTCTCTGGCTAAGTTTGCTCCCCTTCCTCCTCTGTGTAACAGAAGTAGACCATAGATGTTTTTTTTCTAAGTCTGTTACTGCAGTGCTCTCTGGATCCGCCCTGGATTCAGTGTTGTTCCCATTGTTTTGATCAGAAACACTAGCACGCGTGTGACAGGCGTTACTGTTGGACATTGTGGAATAGACTGCGCCCTTGCAGTATCTTTGGTCATATTTGTAGGCTTGTTTTGGAAATTTAGAAAGTTGTATCTAGATACTGTTCTCTCCTCTTGAAATGTATTCTTTGTAAGGCTATACGTTCAATCTCTAACTTGTAGAGAAAGTGTCTAATTTGCTGTCGTTGTTTTTTCATTTTTCTCCTAACTTTGTACTCTATTCCTTGATGCAGACCTCCCTTGCCCGAATGCCAGTTCCCATGAGATATTTTGTGTAGGTCGGTAGAGATGGGACGTGCGTGTTTCCTTAAAAACCAAGTTGCTGATAAAAGTGGTACAGTGACTGTAGGCGTGCTCGCCCGACTCACGGTTTGTGTGGACAACCGAGGCTGGATCTCAAGGGCGAGCGCGGCTGCCTGGACATGTCTGTGGTAATACGTCAGTCAGCGCCATGCTCGAGAACTTCAGTCCAGCCAAAAAAAACGGAATTGTTAGCGCTGCCCGCTTCATACTTGGAAACAATAGAATGTGTTTTCATCTGTTTTATGCTTCCAGGGTCTTTGAAAGAGCCTCGAGCCCTGGCAGGGAGAGGCACCAACTCCCCTCTCCGATGGGGGCTTGGTCTGACAGGGCCCCGCTACGGTGTTATTCCCGCGTCCGGCCTCGCATGCCACCGACCATCGGCCCCCTCTGGGTCGTGCTTTCGTGCGAAGGTGATGATGTGGGTCCATGCCGCAGGGACCGGGGGTCCTGTCCGCTCCTTCGGCAGGAGGCAGGGAGACAAACAGGGACCTCGCGGCCTAAATAATAAATGCACGGCATCGGAGCAGAAGTGCAGGCGCACAGGTTTGCTGCCTGGTAATGGAGCTGCCTGCATCCCGCGCTGCCCTCTGTCCTACTTTCCTCTCCCGGAGCGGCCCAGTTGACTAATCTCAGACCTGTCAGTTAGCGTTTTCCGCTCTACTAATTGCGGCTGCGACCTCCCGCCTGCCAACTTGCTCCTGTGTGCACGAGGGCCGGTGTTACTGCTTTTCGATTATCCCGCTCGGTGTCCCGCAGGAGTGTCACGCTCGGCTGCGCCATCCAGGTCTTGGGCTGTGCGTCAAGAGATGCGCCAGGACGCGCGGGCCGCGCCCTTCAGACGCCATGACGCCCGAGCGCGTCTCCGTTTGCCTCCTCCTCAGTGCACCTGGCTGTCTGCACGAAGGGCGACGATGTGAAGCCGTTTATTCTTCTGTTTGCTTTGCATTTCTCCATTCTTCTAGACTCTCTCCGGCCCTCGTGGAATCCTGCTTTGATACAAGCCACCTTAACCCTCCTTTATATCTAGGATTCGTGCTTGCGATGTGTGGGTGGTAAAAGGTGGCAGGTGCTTCACCATATTGTAGTTCACTATTAGTGCCCCACTAAAGGGCCCCACTCCCATATCTCATTGGTCGAACCAGTCCCTGAAGGGTGGTGATAGCATTACCTGCCGGACAGCAAATCCAGGCGGTGACTATATCAGTTTCATGTGTAGGGATCAGAACGACCTAATTAAAGAGCTTCCAATCAAACACATGAATACATGTGAAGACAAGTGACTGATTCACGGCACAACATTGACAGTCACTGCAAAACTCTAAGCATTTGCGGCTACTATAGTCTCCTTTTCTGAATATTAAAGGTGAGGTTCACGTCATTAGTGCATTTCAGACATAGGCCTTCATTCTCCTTATACTTTTAATCTAGTAAACATCATATCATCATTGTGTCCTCGGTATGTAACACACTGTTGCTTTGGTTCCATCAATATTTTTCATATCTAAATAATCCCGCTGTACATGGTGTTACTTTGTCATTTGTTTGTTGGGTAAAAAGCAGCTTTTCCAAAAGCATTCCGTGTTACTGCTCCGCTTGGTGATTAGCCTGCTATTAATGCAGTTCTGACTTGTGCTATGTATGCATGGGAGTAAGAGAACAGAAACCTCATTAAAGCCAAAGAGCCCTGTACAAGAGTAGGGTTAGCGTTTCTTCTCTCTCTTTTCCACCAAGACGTGTAGGCCATACACGAGGGTGTGTGTGTGTGTGTATATATATATATATATATATATATATATATATATATATATATATATATACACCTTTGCCTTTTAGATATATTTCTGGATTAAAGCATTTAGACTAAATGTTTCACCCATCTTTGATAAATCACCTTTATTAGATCTTGCATAGAGACAGTTTTAGCAGGTTTATCCGTCTTTTGTCAATTACCTATTATCTCTAATACGTTGAAATATTTACAAATAGTTGGATTTGGGTAAGCCCCTTGCTCTTGATTGGATGACTTTCGTGCCTATCTCCTTTCCCTACTTCGTATTTGATGGTGTTCCTCCCTAGTCTTTGTCGCGCCTCTGGAGCTTTTCTTCTGTACAGTACTTTGATTAGATGACTTGTGTCCTTCCACTGCTTACTTTCAAGGAGGGGAGACCGTGAATCAGAGCCGGAAACTTGTTGCCTGCCCCTGGAGTTGCCAAGCACTGCTGCACTTTACCCCTGGTCCCTGGAGGACGCCCAAAACCTGAACAGCGGTCCCGCAGCGCGGGGACGCGCGCGGGGCGTGCCCGGGCGAAGCCCGGGCAAAGGGCGGGCCGTCTACGGCCGTCCGAGGCCGGCAGAGGCTGGGCTGGGCCACGTCCCTGAGGTTTACTCCCCCCGGTAAGATCTTTATGACTATTTGTCCTTGTACGTGATTATGTCACTCACTTCCGAAAATGAGGGGAAACGCTGCCTTACACCGGCCGCTGCCGGTGGAAGACTTACTGGCACTCTTGATGACTTTTTCCTGAGAGCAGCCGACGTCGTAGGCAGGGAGATTGCCCGGACTGAAAAGCGATTGTCAATGGAACTTCTGAATGTCAGACGCTCTTCCTTAGGAGACTTAAGTAATGTGGTGTCACCGGCAAGGGCTGACCTGATTTCTATTTGCCCTCGCAGCCCAATTCATTCTGACTACCCGCCTGGAGAGGAAGTTGTGTCCAAGAGTAATAACTCTTTCAGTAGTCTCGATTCATCTGAGGGCTTTTATCCGATTGAGCCCAGGAAAAGTTTACAGCCAGCAGATCTTGTTGACCTCGAAGCCATTTCGGTAGTGGCCCCACCTAGCAGGAAAAGGGGCGGGAGCTGCCAAACAGGCAGGAAACCTAAAATTCTAAAGCTGTCTGGTACACAGAGTGTAACGTGCCCTAAGAAAGTCACAAAAAAATCTAAGAGGAATACCCAAGCCCCGTTAGATCCGGTTCCGCAGCCTCCTGAGTTAAATAATAGAGCCATATTTAGTGGTAGGGATGAGGACGCAGTAGTATCATTTTCTAATCTAACCCACCTATTGCGATCCTTTACCCTTCCAATAATCGAGAGATTGAAAATCCTTAACGGGAAGTTAGACGCCATGGGTGACCTTGTCAATGTTAACACATGTAGGCTCGATAATATAACACTTCCCAAGTCGAACACTTGTACTGAGATAGCGGTTAGCAATAACTTAGCCCCTCAAGGACCATCCATTCCTGTAGTTGCAACTCTTACTGGCGGAAACAGAATCACTACTTTACCTCTGATACTCCCTCCAACTAAAATTGCCAAAATAGCTGAATCTACATCATCTATTATTACATCCTCACAAACCAGTGATAATTGTATGGGGGAGACAGAGTTGGATGAACAGGTCGAACGGGTCTCCCCACCAGTTATTAATCTTCCCCCAGCATGTTCACCCCTAGTAGTAGTGCTCGCAAATGTCCCTGTATTAAATAAGGGCGTTAGAGAGGACTTTGGGCAGCTAAAAAATAAGGTGCTCCACTGGGTTACAAAGAATATATCGGCGGGTAACAACATTTGGAATGATTTAATAATGGTTCGTAGAGTGTCCTGGATTGGTAGAACCAGGAAGACTAAAGTTGGGGATTGTATTATACTTAATTTCAATAATCCCTTCTTGGTTAGACGAATCATCGATGAGTCCATATTCAATGCTAAGCCACAATTGACGGGTATTGAGATCCTCCCACTGGATTACTTTTACAGGGAGCTGAACAGACCAAATTTTAGTAAGGTCTCTGAGCTTGGTGGTAGGATGAGTACTCGCACCCCACTTAACCCGGGTTGGGAATACCCCAGGAAAACGTTCCCTAATCAGATGTGGTGTAGGAATGTTGGCCAATATCATAGCCTAGAAGGGGTCAATCGCTTCTCAGTTTTGAGCGGACTGGAAGGAGTCGACTGACGCCCAACTACTGAGGCTGTCGTCAACTCTGCCACAACTGATTTGAAAGAACTAACAGTGATAGCCTGTGCAGGTGATCAACTGAAGGCAACTTTTTTGCCTGATCAATTAGGGGTTGTTAATAATAAAGGAACCAGGATTGCCTTCTGGAACGTAGCAGGTCTCCGTTCCAAGATTGATAATCCCATATGGATTGATCATATTAAGGACATAGATATATTATGTCTGCAAGAGACTTGGTCTCTGGACGCCATCCATATCACCGGTTATAGAACTTTCCATCAACCTGCTAGTCCCTCCACATCTGGGAGAAACAAGGGCGGCCTGATTATTTATTTATCCAACTTGATGGAGTTTCTGTCAGTAAAAATGGTGGGCTTATGCAACCACTATCAAATAATCCTAATCCGGGTGACTCCCAAGGTGGAGATGTTTATCGTTAACATGTATAATAGTATCGAGAAGGGTTTAGTTAACGGTATGATATATACTCTTATTAAGGATCTAAGGGCTCTAGTAGATACATCTCCAAGGGATTCAATTATCATTTGGGGAGGCGACTTCAACCACTACCTCTGTAAACATTATTTGAGTGGCTGTGGTGATCAGGAAAAATATAAATCTGAATATCAACCACATTTTGCACATAATAGTTGGGGCGACTCATTTAATGACATGATGGCATCATTCGACCTGGGCTTTGTTTTTTTGTTTTTTTTTTAAAAACCTTTATTAGCATTTCAACCAATAACAAGTATGGGCCTACAACCCCCCGGGGCCGGCCGCTAAGCAATCAAAGCAACAGAGATCCAATATTGACACAGGCAGAACCTCGGGGAGCAGAATCTCCATGCTAATATATTCTCGGCCAGTGAATGGCGCAAGTAGGACCCCAGGATTAAGAAGGCTTTCATTTTATAATAGGGAAAGACAAAAGGATCAGGTGCCAAACAATTTCCCAGCAGCGATAAATGGCAGGCAGAATAACAAACGCAAGCAATAAACGGCAATCTATCGAGTCAATGGCGCTAAAACAGGAAGTGCAGGATGTAGAGAAGTATCATGAGCAGTTGCGCCTGCAGTCCCATGCCCTGAAGCCCAGAAAACACCCCGGAAATTGTGGCACACATGAAAAAGCAGTGATTCACAACAAAGGAGTTGTACCACACTGATCCCAGAAAAGAAAAACAAAGAAGAATCAGAGAAGAAAAAGGAGGCCATGGAAAAAAAGGGTAAAGACTAAAGAATCCCCTTCCCCAACCCCCCACCCTGCACCTCTGCAGATGAGTACGGCCCCCCCCCCCCCAGCAGTGTGCCTGTCGCCCTGGAACCAGACCCGAAATATAGAAGAACAGAGAAAAGGAAGTAAGAAAAGAACCCCACCAGACGGGGGGGTAGAGAGAGTATTAATAAACTGGAGGAGGGCCTTCAAAACATGCCCCCGGTTTCCCCCTCCCGCACGGTAAGTTTTCCCCAAGGCAAACAGTAAGCAGCACCAAATCGACCATACCAAAGAAAAATGGGGAGCATTATGCACCAATTATACCAATAGCTATGCCATGAGAGCACTCAACCCCCGAGACCGCCCGTCTACTAGATGACCACCCCTGAAGGATCAGCCTTATCCTTGACCGCTCTTTGCAAATCTGCCCATGCATACCCCTCGACCCAGCGCCATGTCCAATGGTACAAGGTAAAGGAGTGTCCAAAAACGACCGGGAAGCGACGCACACAGGTGGGGTGGAAGTCTCTGAGTACCAACACAGTCCGCATCATGGAGGGACGTCTTCCCCAGTGTTGCCCCAGGATCTGCACTGCACACAAGGTCCAGGAAGTCGGAATCAGCCAAAGTAGACAACTGTTGCTTGAATTTTCCCTGGGTCGCCAGAGGCCGTGCACGAGACGAGGCCACCACCTCCCACTCAGGTCCAATACCTCCGGAACAGATCAGACCCACAACCAGCCGATCACACGGAAGCATACTGTCCGGAGTTTCCAGCTGTTCACTAATCTCAGGGGTGGCCGCGGCATTGTCCTCCTGTGTGCAGTGTGGGAAGTCCCTGTGTACCTGAGGACAGGCAGGCCGCCACTGTCCCGACGCTGATGCCACACCATCGAGCTTACTCCCCAAGACCCCGATGCCATGAACCAAGGTGGAATGAAGGGCACCGAGAGCCTCGAGGAGGTCGCCGTACCCCAGCACAGCTCTCTGCGATCGCTCCGCCACACTCCCAAAAGACACACACTCCCAATCCTGCTGTGACCCGGTGGACAGGATAGTAGGCTTCATCATAACAAGATGGCCGCCGGGTAGGCCCGACCCGTATTGGGACCGGGACCCAGGGACAAGCGCCTCAAGGTCCACGTCGCTGGAAACAGGGTTCCGGGGGCAGGCAAAAATTATCCGTTGTGTGGTCACGGGCAACCGTCGTCCCCACCACGGACCAGCGCCCGCGAAAATCCGGGAGCAGCCCGCAAGAATTGGGGCGAGTGACGGGCGGCGTCCGGGCAGCTCACCGTCAAGGGCAGGGACAATCACCGGAGAATCTCAGAATTGCCACCCCGGGCATGCACTCGGTCCGCTACGCTTAGTGGTAAGAACGACCACGGCGAAATGTAGGCCGAGGTGTGCACCGCTCCGGCGGTCCGACTCCACCCAGTCACCACAGGCCGTTGTTATTGAACTGCCACCCGGCCAAGGCGTCCACTCGAGGTCCTGGCTCCAGGGCCGCACGGGCCGCAAATTTCAAAGGCACATTTCTCCGGCGGTGCAGCCGCCAGAAACTTCGGAGTCACACGGTCGGTTGCCACTCTCATTCACGAATACGAGCGCGTAGCGCAGGCTGAGGATCTCATGCAGGATATCCGTGCGGGATGCGGAGGTTCACGGAGCCGGGAGTCTACGCTGCTGTCCCAGTCGCCATCTTGGCTCCTCGACCTGGGCTTTGTTAATCTGCTCTGCAGGCCCCCTGTGGAGTTTAGCTCGACGTATGTGGGGAGAGGGTTTAGTACGTTGATCGATTTTATTACCGTCACCAACTCCCACTCCTGTTGGTTAACCGATTTTGCTACACATACACTTGGGGTGAGTGACCATCTCCCACTAAGCTTTTGTATACAGCTCCCCTGCAAATCAGACTGCATTGCGGTGGAGAAATTGGCCTGGACAAGTAACTGCACCCTAAATAGAATGAACGGGTATGCCCTTAGATGGTCAAAGTGTAACAAAGAGGTCATGAATAGGAGCATAATTAAAAAAGCGTTAACTTCCATCAATGTTTGCCTTCAGGACGAAGTATTATATTAAGACATCCTGGACTCTTTTGCAATAATTACAAAGACTATCAAAGAGGACCTACAACGTCCAATTAAAGAGGGGAATGTAGCCAGAAAAGGGTGGTTCGACTCAGCCTGTACTAAGGCCCACACCGCCTTAAAGAATGCTTTAAGGAATAACCCGAGGAATCAATCTGAAATTATATACCTTAGACGTGTGTACAATCAGGCTAGGAAGTCACGGAAATGCGCAATTAAGAATGATGCTTGGGAATGTTTATATAACGCGTCCTTGGAAAAGGATTGCTCTGCCTTCTGGTTAGCTGTCAAGGCACCTTTCTTTACTACAGGGGAAATTGATAGGATGGAAGTGGCTATCACAGAAGATTCCTGGATAGATTTCTTCGCCGAGGTTTATAACCCAGGAGGGAAAGATAAATTGGTTGATATGATGATTGTTACCCAGGGTCAAAAGGTGGGCGATTTTACTCCGATCAAGTTAGATGTTACCGTAAATGAAATCTCAGATGCAATCACCCAGAGCAAAGGTAACAAAGCGCCAGGCGCAGATGGTGTCCCCATAGATCTATTCAAATATCAGCCTGAGCTCTGGTCGCCCCTACTCACGCGTGTATTGGAGGCTAGTTGTGCGCGAGGCTTTATTGACACCTGGGCAGACTCCATAATCATACCTATATTTAAAAAAGGGGACCGGGATAAACCCTCTTGTTATCGACCCATATGCCTCCTGGATTCCTTTATGAAAGTCACCGGGCGAGTTATCTTGAATCGCTTACAATTATGGGCTGCTGAGGCCAATATTTTGTCGCCGGTTCAATATGGCTTTCGTAAGGGCTGCGGCACCGTGGAACAGGTCCTTAATTTTACATCACTATTGGGTAAATATACCCAGGCTAAAGAAGGTAAACTTTTTGTAGTGTTTGTTGACCTAAGCGCTGCTTTCGATTGTGTTAATCACAATCGATTGTGGCAGATCCTGAGTGACATGAAGGTAGATGAAGTACTTATTTCCTTCCTAAGACAGTTGTACGCCGGTGCCAGGGCGAAAGTTAGGTACGGCATCAATGGCGAATGCACCAAGCCTTTTTATGTAAAGAGGGGAGTGAGACAAGGGTGCGTACTCGCCCCACTTTTGTTCAACTTGTACATTAATGACCTAGAAAAAGTTCTAGTTGCTGCAGCACGCGACTCCCCTCAGGTCAATCAGCACCAAATTGCGTCCCTCTTATATGCTGATGATGTAGTGATCATGTCCCGGACTCAAAGAGGTCTCCAAATTGCTCTGGACACTTACTTAAACTTTATGGACAACAGGGGGTTAAAACTCAACGTATCCAAGTCATTTGTAATGTCCTGTGGTAGTAGTAAGAAAAGAGTGTGCCGCCTGTTTGTTGGGATGGAGGAATTGGCCACAACAAAAAGTTTCTCATACCTGGGTATAGTCCTTGAGGAAAAGGGGTCCTGGGGGCCAGCCATCAGAAACAGGACATTGTCATTCAAGAAAGCCACTGCTGCACTTATGACTTTCTCGAAAAAGCTGGGGAAGAAACCACCTGTGATTCTGCTAAAAATGTATCAAGCCAAGTGCATCAGTATTGCCACATATGGGGCAGGTATTTGGGGGATTTGTAATTCTTCCTCTATACAAAAAGTTGAGAATGCATTTTTGAGATTTATTCTGGCAACCCCTGTTAGTTCCCCTGTTTTTAACTGTCATGCTGAGTTAGGTGTGCGTTATGTGAGTGACCTGATCAGCATACAACCAGTTTTGCTATGGTATAGAGTATGGACCTCGCCGGACCTAACGTTAAATAGAAATATCCTCAAGGATTGCATGGGCTTGGATAGGGCCCTCAGGATACCCTGGTTGCAGTATATTTGCAATTTCACTAGGGATCTTGGCAGACCCGAGTTTTATCATCAACCAGAGTCATTGCGCAGGATAACAAGAAAGGACTTGAAGGAGCTATGTTGGTCTCACGTTGATTCACTTAGACTAGGCGTTGAATTTAATAAGAATCTTGTTTTGCAACACCAACGTACACTGGTCTCCTATAATATTCAGCCTTACTTAACCTGGTGTCAGGTGGCCTTTGACCGATTTTTATTAACTAGACTTAGGTTCGATGTCTTTTTCCGTTTAGTCTCCTTTCCCGCAGTTAATGATTGGGCGAGAAATCTTTGTAATTGTCCGTGTGATAATCTGTCTACCCAATCAACCCTGCATGTAATTTGTTTTTGTAAATTTTACTCGAAGGAAAGATCAAGATGGATCAAGCCATTTTTAAAAAAACATGGTTCATGGAGACATTGTCGCCCTGCTTTATTGTTTTTAGTCTCTTTACAGGATGAATATTGTGTGTCGATTATGTTGGGCTTTTTAAAAAGTATTTTAAGGAAAAGGAAAAGTTTAATTAATTTTTAGGTAATCATTGTATGTCCTATTTAACAATCTTTTATTGTGGTTTACTTTTGTCTTTGTATGAACCTGTTGCTTTTATGACTTCATGACTTTTGAATTTGAATAAAGTATTAACTAACTAACTACTTTCAAGGAACTACAGTTTTTTATTTCGCTTATAGCACTCCATCAAGTGCATGTGTTTAATTGCTGTGCCCACTCCTCTGTGTGCTCTCTCACCCATCACACACTTGATACTACACTCTCCTTGTTGCTCTCCCATCCCAGCTCCTCTGTTGCTTCTCCCACTTGTCCACTCTATTTTTTGTTTTTTGAACACCCACCCACTCTCTGCTGCTCAACATTCCCTTCTGTATGCAGTTCCTGGAGTTACTCCCCCCTCCCCCCAACGCCCCAACTGCCTCTGTTGCTCCCACTCTATTACGTTTTTTTTTTTTACTTTGCAGACTGGCCTGTAGCTACAATTAGTTACTAGGGCGCTCTTGTTAAAAACGTGCTTTCACGTATCTTTTAATCATGTTTTTAAATGTATCACTCCAAGGTCGTCCAAAATCGTAGAACACAACATAGTCGCTGTGATATGATGCATTTTTGCACATGTATGGTGATGCATGTGCAAACTACATCATCACTCGGCTGCGACCGTAGCATCTTGACACATACTCGCACATGTGTGATGATGGATGTGCTCCTTCACATCATCATATTTTTTTTTTTTTTAGTTTTTTGCTGATGCTTCTCAGCTTTGGCAAAACCCATTTTTTTTCTTTGTTGCTCCTAATGCGAAACAGCATCTGAAAAAATAATTGGCTGACCCAGTAGGCCTGCATTGGGAAGGACAAAAGGTGAGACCATTTTGATTTGGTAGTGCCTGTTTATATTCAGACTGTTCAACGTATTCTCCATACTTCAGAGGAAATTGCCTAGTGGGCCATTCATGAAAGTTCTGGAGACAAAAAAGCTGATAATTTACTTGCTGGAAGTGTGTTAGTTAAATAATGTTTGAGCTGGAGTCTTAGTCGCCTTTAATTCTCAGTATTTACGTGAAAGTGCTTCTTTCTGAGTGGTCACCTTAGTTTATTGTGGACTGATGCTGCTGGTTGTTTGATTCTGTGCACTGAGACACTTTTAACTAGGCCCCAAGTGTGTGCTATTACCCTAAAACATGGTCACATTGACTAACTATTAACTGGTATATTTACCTTTCCTATAAGTCCATAGTATGTGTTGCTAAATGGGTGTGGAATTTAATAAAATATCTACTTGTCCATGGGGCAGATTGCTTCTTAAATCTACTTGTCCTGTAACAAATTCCACTTGTCCCTTTTGTGCCATGTTATGCGGCGACAAATTATGGCAGCAATCGCATATATAAGAGCTCTGATATACCCTCTCTGATTCTGCCAGGGCTCATACCATAGTAGGGTTTGAATACTAGCAATTCCCTTATTTTGCCACGTTTCCACAGAGCTGCATACTGGGTCTGAAGGAAGTGGTAAGCAATAGTTCCAGGGTTGGAATGCGTTTTGGGTCTATGCAAATCTACTAACTTGAATATTTTAAGGGTTTTCATTAACTCTTCTCTAACCTTTTCACTTACTGAGAGAGGTTTACTCTTGACAATGGCACCCGTAAAACTTCTTCTAGGGATGGGAAAAAAGTGGTTGGAGGGAAAGTGAACTTGTAAACACTCAAGATATTTTCGCATGAGCAAATCTACACATGCAAATTTGCTCATGCTTAAAAGCAATTGACAAATATTTTCTAGGAGTACTGTTACTTGGCCTACTTCTGTACATTTTTGTTAATTCACGAAAGCCGTAATTCTGAACTCAGTACAAGGATATATACCATGGGTGCACTTTTGAGACTTTCTTTAACCTTTCGCTGCTAGGCCTTTTCCCCCCGTACTAAGTTGGCTATTTGGGGTAGTTCGCGCTTAGGCCCCATTAACCTTTTGTCCACATAAGGTATCCACGCCAAATTGGCGTCCCTTTCTTCCAACATCATGGGGATTTTAAAGGTATCCACGGTTTGTGGATTTCCCTGGAGGGGACCCAGAAATTAACCAAAATACAGCTAAATTGTTTTTTTGTTTTGTTGAAAAATGGAGAAAAAGTGCTGCAGAAGAAAGCGTCTTTTTCCCCCCATGCAAATGGAATCAACAAGGGGTTTGTGGTGCTGAAATCACCATCTTCCCAGCTTTCAGGGACAGGCAGACTTTTGTCAGGAAACCATCATTTTTTACACAGTTTTGCCATTTTACTGGGACATAGCCTATTTTTGCTACTTTTTGTGCTTTCAACCTCCTCCCAATTAGTGGTAGAAATGGGTGTGAAAGCAATGATGGATCACGAAAATCTATACATTTCTGAAAAGTAGACAAAATTCTGAATTCAGCAAGGGGTCATTTGTGTAGATCCTTCAATGTTTTTGCGATTGATTGATTGATTGATTGTATATTAACCAACAGTTGAAATAAAGAAAAATAAAAAATGAGTTTTAAAAAACACAGCCATTTGTGCCAACGTTTTCACCTGTAACGTTTTCTAAGTATGACAGATGTTTGAAAGCGATATACCGTTATATCCTCTGGGCCCTTCTGGTTGTGGGGATATATAGGACTTGTAGGTTCACCAAGAACCCCAGGAACCCAGAGCCAATAACTGAGCAGTGTCTTGCAATGGTTTTTAATTGTGTACCGGGTATATAGAAATCCATTTGGTAAAATATAAGAAGTGAAAACTAGATATCCAAGACACCTATGTATTTCCGAAATGGGAACAAAATATAGAGATTAGAAACACTAGCTATTTGCACATCTCTGAAATTGTGGGTACCCATACTAGCATGTGAACTATAGGATATTTTTCAAAGTGACTGCTTTTTTATACATTGTCCTACATTTGTAAGGCAGAAATGCATCGAAAGTCAATAGGTAATATAAGTTGCTCTACAATTCTGTGTTTCCCTCAGTCTCCTGATAAAAATGGTACCTCACTTGTGTGGGTAGGCCTAGTGCCAGCAACAGGAAATTGCCCAAAACATAACATGGACACACCTCATTTTTTTTTAACAACCAATTTTATTGTGTTAATCGTCAAATAAAATGCAGAGCTCTGTAACCCAGAGGCGGACTGTTACATAATACAATAGAAGTATTGCGTTGACTTTTAATATATGCATTTTTCAAAAATGAAATAATAAAGAAACAAACACCCCCCCAGTGCACTGTAAACACAGTAAACAACAGGTATTCGCCGCCCATAAATGAGAAATTCCGCTGGACCCTCTAGATCCCATACCACATTCCTGCCCAATTAACCCATAACAGCAACATCCCCCACGGATGGGGGCTCTGGGTACAAGCCTCTACAAGTTGCCCACCTCCTCCAGATCTTAAAGTGCTTCTGCGGACACCCTCGAGCTTTAAAAATAGGAACCTTTAGACCCATATAAAAATCAAGACCATTTTTTCATGCAGAGAGCGATAGCGGAGTTCCTGCCTTCCACTTTCGAGCAATGTCTCGTTTAGCCAGTGTAAATGCCAATAACATCAGATGGCGCTTATAAATGTTTCCCCCCACCCCCTCCATTATATGTAGCAGCACCAATTTTGAGGAATAGGGGAGCTCCCACCCCAATACTTCAGCAAGACAGGCCAGTACCCACCGCCAGAACCTCATAAGCACCGTACACTACCGAGTCTTGTTCAACAGGGTGCGAATCTCCTGGCAACATTGCAGACAATGCGGGGACGCTATCAAACCCGCCCTCCACAGCCTGACACGAGTATAATAAATCCGGTGTAGGTAATTGAATTGGATCAGCCGAAGGCGCATGGCTATTGCCGCCCCTCGAGGGGACGCCAGTGCTTCCGTCCAGTCCTCTCCATCCAGAGGACCGAGGTCTTCCTCCCACGTCTCCCTAAGTTTATCTAATATAGTGGGGCAATTTTTCACTAGGGATTGGTAGATCTTGGAAATTCTATGTTACTGTAGGTAGTTCATAAACAGCTTAGCTTCGATGGGACTGAAATCAGGAAGGGACTCCACATTTGCAAGGCTGGGAAGGACAGCATGCCTAAATTGCAAATATTTGTAAAATTGTGTTTTTGACATCTGAAATTCTTGCTGGAGATCCTGGAAAGACTTTAGAACCGTGCCTCGCATTTAGTCTCATAAGGGAGAGATCCCAGTGTTATTCCAGTCCTGGAAGCCTTCCAAACTGGCCAGTTGCGGCAACCTACCATTGGACCAAAGGGGAGTCTCCTTTTTCAGCCTGCACCAACACTCCATCCCTCGCAGGGCCTGCCTCCATACCTGGACGGCCACCCTCATGGCGGACGGCAGTGTCCTGCGTATGGAAGCTGAGTATAAAACAGTGTGTAAGGTGTGGGACCCCATGTGCCTCTGCTCCACCGCATAAGCAGGGTCAGATCTATCCCCATACCACATTCGTTCAATATCAGGAGTTGCGAGGCCACATAGTAGGAGTGGACATCCGAAGCGGCCAACCCACCGCAATAAGTGGACTGAAAACATGTCCGTAGCGCCACTCTAGGTGCCCCTCCCGACCAAAGAAGCTGCCCCAGGGCCCAGTCAACCTGGCGAAACCACGAGGAGGTGACGGGGAAGGATAATTCTGTAGCTGGTAGAGCAGATGCGGCAGCGAGCCCATCTTAAAGATGGCCGGCCGACCTGGAAGAGAAAGGGGAATATGGGACCAGGCCCTCAACTCGTCGGGCACACGCGCCCAAACCAGTACAACATTACGTTCCCAGGACACCCCCAACGTGTCAGACAAAAAAATACCCAGATACTTTATGCCTACCGCGGTGACCTGCACCGAAGAGGCCCAGGCACCCAGTTCCACCTGTTGCCCAAGTGTCTTCAGAACGGATTTGTTCGGGTTCATGAACAAAAACCAGACGTTTCCCCAAAGATTTCCATGATGCGCAGCAACCTTGGTCCTGTCCTATTGACGTCAGTCAAGAAAAACAGGACTTTGTCCGCGTATATTATGATGCGATCCGATAGTCCCTGGGCCCACTCAAAGCCAGCTACCTGTGCATCCATCAGCACCCATGCCACCAAATGCTCCATCGCTAAGGCGAAACTAAATGGCGACAGCGGGCACCCCTGACGGGTACCCCGTCAAATAGGGAAAGTGAAAGAGACATCCCCGTGACACGGACAGACGCTGTGATATGCGTATAAAGTAGTTTTGAAATAGGACAAAAGCGTGGGCCCATATTCAAATGATCCAAAAGGGCAAATAAATAAGTCCAGCTAAGGGAATCAAACGCCCTATCCATATCTGCTAACAGGAGGGCAGCTAGCACCTCCAGCCCCTGAATGGTGTCTATAGCAATGTGTGCCCATCGTATATCATGTCGCGTCGCCCATTGAGGCATAAAACCGGCCTGGTCTGGGTGGACCAGCGAGGCAATATGGGAATGGAGGAGGTTGGCCAAAATCTTAGCCTCTATATTTAGCAGAGAAATGGGGCGATATGATGCGTGTTGGTCTGGGGGGTCGGGCCGGCTTATGAAACACGACCACCTCGGCATGTGTTCAGTCTTGCAGGATGCACCCACGTTGCCGCTCCTACTCCACCACCCGAAGGAGATGAGGGCCCAATTTTGAGAAATATTTCTTAAACAACTCACATGGGAACCCATTAGGACCCGGGACCTTCCCAGAGTTAAGATCCCCTAGTGCTGTGCCCAGTTCCTCCGCCGTGAGCGGGAGATCCAGCTCCGCCCGAGCCTCGTCGGAGACCATTACCTCCGATAGGGATTCCCTCGGGGTATACAATTCAGCATAGTATTGTGCGAAGCTCTCCGATATGGCGGAGGGATCTCCCAGAGACCTCCCATCGGGCCGCAAAAGCCCAGGAAGGAACCAGGGGCGTGTGACTCCCTGACTCAGACGATGGAGTAGTTTGCTAGATTTATCGCCCCATTGGTAGATCCTGCTACGAGACGCCAGCCATGCCCGTCGAGCCTCGCCCATCAACAAATCAGCGTGTGTTTGTCTTGCCACCATCAACTGCCGTCGCGCCAGGGCTAACACACCACATTTTTACAGTGAAAACAAACCCTTTTTTTTGCAAAGTGCCTAGCTGTGGATTTGGAACTCTTCCTCAGCCGGCACCTAGGAAAATCTAGCAAACCTATACATTTTCTAAAACTAGACACCCAGAGGAATCCAGGATGGGGTGACTTGTGTGGCTCTCACCAGGTTCTGTTGCCCAGAATCCCTTGCAAACCTCAAACGTTGAAAAAAAAAATGGAAAAAAAAAAATTCCCTCACATTTGTGTAATGGAAAGTTCTGGAATCTGTGTGGATCCACAAATTTCCACCCACCCCGCATTCCCCAAAGTCTTCCGATAAAAATGGTACCTCACTTGTGTGGGTAGGCCTAGTGCCCGCAGCAGGAAATGGCCCAAAACGCAACGTGGACACACTACATTTTTACAGTGAAAACTGACCCTTTTTTTCAAAGTGCCTAGCTGTGGATTTTGAACCCTAGCTCTTCCGGCACCTAGGGAACCCTAGCAAACCTATACATTTTTGAAAAGTAGACACCCAGGGGAATCCAGGATGGGGTGACTTGTCTGGCTCTGTTACCCAGAATCCATTGCAAACCTCAAACTTTGAAAACAAAAAATAAAAAAACTTTTCCCCCACATTTCTGTGATGGAAACTTCTGGAACCTGCGTAGGTCCACAAACTTCCACCTACCACCCATCCCGCATTCTCCAAAGTCTCCCGTTAAAAATGGTACCTGACTCGTGTGGGTGGGACAAGTACCTGCAATAGGCAAGGGCCCACAAAATATTGTGGAGACATCAAAACTACCAATTGCAAAACGCCTGTTTTTGCAAGAGGGGGGGGTCACCTGGGTTTTTGGCCCCCGGCTCACCAGCCATCTAGGAAAACCTACCAGGAGTCCAGGTGAGGTATGGCATGCATGGATCCCACAACGTCTTTCTACCCAGAATCCCTGCAAACCTCAAATTTAGCAGAAAAAAATCAAATTTTTCTCAAATTTCTGTGGGCTAAAGTTGTGAGATCACCAGACTGACACACATTTCCCATCACCCTGCATTCCCCCAGCTCTCCCGATAAAAATGGTACCTCACTCATGTGGGTGGGCTAAGTACCAGTGACAGGCAAGTTCCCAAAACGCATTGTAGAGGCATCAAAATTACCTATCACAAAACGACCTGTTTTTGCAAAGGGGGTCATCTGGGTTTTTGGTCCCAGGCTCGGCGGCCATCTAGGGAAACCTTCCAAGCCCATGCATTTCTGAAAACTAGAGACCCGGGGAGTCCAGGGAGGTATGGCTCCCTACCCAGAATCCCCAGCAAACCTCTAATTTAGCAGAAAAAAATCATGTTTTTCTCAAATTTCTATGAGGGAAAGTTGTGGGATCATCGGGCTGACACAAATTTCTTACCACCCAGTGTTTCCTCAGGTCTCCTGATAAAAATGGAATCTCACTCGTGGGGGTAGGCCAAGTGCTTGCGACGGGCAAGGGACCAAAACCTATTGTGAAGACATCAAAATTATCTATCACAAAACAACCTGGTTTTGCAAGGGGGGCACCTGGGTTTTTAACCCCGTGCTCGGCGGCCATCTAGGGAAACCTACCACACCCACACATTTCTGAAAACTAGACACCCTGGGGAGTCCAGTGAGGTATGGCTTGCATGAATCCCCCAATGTTTTCCTACCCAGAATCCCCTGCAAACCTCACATTTAGGTGAAAAAAAAATCACTTTTTCCACACGTGTGTGTGGGATCACCGTTCCGGCACAAATGTCCTAGCACTCAGCGTTCCCCTTTGACTCCTGAGTAAAAGGATGCCTCACTTGTGTGGCTGTCTAATGCAGAAAAAAATTTAGTGCTTAGAATTTGCTGTGCTATACTCTTAATTCCTATGTTTTTGGCCCTTCGCAGTCACAGGCCCTTGGCCCACCCACACAAGTGAGGTATCATTTTTATCCGGAGAACAAGGGGAATGCTGTGTGGTAGGACATTTGGGGGGTACAGGTCAGGGGCTATTGCCCCATATGCCTCCCTCCTGGGGAGGCAGAAAGACAGTGGCAATTTTGTTTTGGGGTGGGGGCATGTACATTCTGGGCAGCCCCCACCCCTGCGTACAAAACAAAGTAAAATAATGGCTAGTGTGCTTTCTATCCTTCCCGCTTCCCGCCCCCACCCGGGCCAGATCTGGGGCTACTGCCCACATCTGTCTCCTGGGGAGCAGAAAGACTGTGGCATTTATTTTTTGGGGGAGGGGGGGGGGGTGTCCAGAGCATTGAGAAGCCTGTTCTGGGCATCCTCCACCCCGAACTTTGAAAAAAAAATCTCTGGTGCCTAGTGGGCTACCATCTGCCGCCCGCAAGTGGGGGGGGGGGCAGAAAGACTTTGGCAATTTTGTTTACGTCTATAAAAAAGAAAATCATCCCTCGTGCTTAGTGGGTTTACTGCCCCCCCCCCCCCCCCCCCCCCGGAGGCAGAACAGGGGTTACTGCCCCCATCTGCCTCTTGGGGGGGCAGATGGTAATGTGCCTTATTTGGGGGGGGGAAGGGTGCCAACCAACCTATGCCTATAAAAAAAGAATTATTGGTGTTGCTGTCTGCCCCCCTCTCCAGGTGGCACATTGGGGGCTACTGCCCCCATCTGCCCCCGGAGGGGGGCAGAAAGACTGGTTGCATGAGAATTTAATGGGGGGAGCAAAGCCCTTGCTCAAGGAGCCGCTCCCCCCTCCCTTGTGGATAGTGGGAGGATCCCTGCTCGGGGATCACCCTCCTGGGGCGATTCCCAAGCAGGGATCCACTAGGGAGTGGTACCTTTGGAAAGGGGAGATTCTCCTCTTTCCAACAACACATCTCCCATGTGTTTTGGTGCTTGGGGAGCTGAGATAGCTCCACAAGCACCGAAACTGTGAAACTGAAACGAAGTTTCTGTTTTGTTTTCGTTGTAATGACGACAGCGCTCCATGCACGCGATCGTCATTGCAAGGAAAAATAAAAATATGCCTTCGGAGGTTGGGAAAGTTCTCTCCCCCCTCCCCTCCCCCTCCCCATCTCCCTAGGCAAAAAAGAAAAATAGGAAATCCCTCTGCTGTTTATAGTAGAGGGATTTATTGCTAGTGTACTCATGACGGAATTATTCCGTCTTGAGCACACTTGCACTTGTGCTCATGATGGAACCATTCCGTCATGAGCACAGAAGGGGTTAATAATTGGGCCCCTAATTAGGTCTGGCGTTAACCATGACCTCTTGTGTTTATTAACTTTCTGTCTCTCTCTCTGTGTCTATGGCTGGGTTCACTGAGAGTGACAGTTTTCTGCTCTTTCACAAGGACCTTATTGGCACACAAAGTTGTTTTTTTCAGTGCCAGGAACTACTGTGGCAATGTTTGCTTTTTGAGACTAAAGCCTAATTTTGCTTTTGCCAGTGTCATAATGGTTAGGGCCTGGCAGCTCCCACACCAATATGGTTGTACAAAAACCATGCCAAAACAAGATACATATTGGCAAAACCAAAAGGCTTATCACCAACTCAGATTTTTGTTTCCCGTAATCATATTAAAACTGTTTACGCATATTTGACATTATGAAAATTTTTGGGAAAATACTAGCATACATAAACACAATTTACTAAATGATGCTGCAAATAAATGGTACCTAAAATTTTACAGCAGCTTAGCAAAATGTTTTTTTTTCTACTTGCATTTTTTGTGAACATTATTGTTTTTTTAAAGCAGATTTTATTTGTCAAATATCAAATATAATGCAGAGCTCTGAACCCCAGAGGACTTCTGCCACAATTAAGTTACATAGATTTGGGTTTGACATTTAGAGAATACGATCAAGGAGAAAAGGAAGGAAATACAAAAAAAGACATAAGATTTGTTTTTAAACAAAAGACAAAACAAACACAACATAACCCCCACGCCGATTGCACTATTACCTTACATTAGCCTATGCACCACTCTTGCACCCACACCAGCATTTAAAACATATATGCTACACTTTTAGCTTCTTATTGTATAAAATGAAGATGTTAAACTGGGTTCATAACATCTGCAGTAGATAAGGGCTCCAACCAAGTGCAGGCCCCGATAATCTGCCCATCGTTTCCAAATTTTGAAATGTTTTTGTGGGCAACCCCTTGCTTTAAAAATTGGGATTTCCAACCCCATACAGAAGTCTAGGCCATTCTTCAAGAGAGCAGGGAGGGCGCAACAGATGCCCTTCAAAACTTTGCAATGTCTCATTTGGCCAGCGTAAAACCTAAACCTAATAACATAAGGTGACGTATATTAATGTTACCCCCAACCCCCTCCATAATATGCAAGAGTACCAGCTTTGGTGAGGAGGGGAGGTCCCAACCCAATACATCCGTAAGGCAAGCCGTATCGCCCCTCCAAAACTTTGCTAGGGCAGAGCAGTGCCATATTGTGGTGAACATTAAAATTTTAAAGCAAAGAATCATCAATCTTGCATTCAAGCTTCTAGAAATATTTTCATCTAATCAGAGCGCATTCAGGGAGCACTATACATAGCCTCATATTGCTAAACTTTGATAACGTGTGTACACATTTTTACACTGGAACCATTATCAGTAGTGGAGTCCGAGCTTACGACATTTACTTAGAACACTCAACCTAATGAGAAAGGCTTTGCATTAATGAACCATAAATACAAGTTTGAACAGTATTAACACATGGACCACTGCGCCTCTGGCCTGGTTGCCCCCTCGCTCCTCTACGCTCCTGCTCCAGAGCTCCTTGCTGAGTGTGATCTTCACCGCCGCCGATAGCAGCGCCGCAGGGCCGCCCGCTCAGCCTGATCACGTTTCCCGCCGCTTCCTGCCTGCGGCCCCGCCCCCTCGCCAGACGATTGGTGGACGCGACCCCGCCTCCCAGCTGACCCGCCCTCCCGGATCCCTTCTTATGTCGCCCCCTCAGCGACCGCGCAGCGGACGCGCGCAGCGGGAGCACTGACTGAGCGCCGAAGGTGCGCCAAAGGTAAGCCCGTCTGCGCCTGGACCGCGCCCAGTGCCAGGACCCCTGGCCCCCGCAGACCCCAGCCCACCCGCCGGACCTACGACGCCACCGAACTCTACGCACTCAACGCCGGAAGAATCCCGGGCTGCTACCGAGCCACCCCGAGACGCACCCACGGACCCTTCTGCTGCAACGCCTGCAAGTTCACCTGCATGCGGACCTGCACCACTCCAGCAGTGCTCAAGACCTCGACGAGCAACAGCAGCAGCCACCTAAAGTGCATCCTGCTCAACACCCGCTCCGTCCACAGACACGCCGTCAAGCTCTGGAACCTGCTCGACACTACTTCACCAGACGTCGCCTTCCTCACGGAAACCTGGATGAACGCCTCTTCAGCGCCCGCCATCGCCATCCCAGACGGCTACAAGATCATCCGAAAGGACCGCATCAACCACACCGGAGGAGGCATCGCCATCGACCACAGGACCACCATCCGCATCACGACCAACACCGACGACACCCTCGCAACCGCCGAGCACCTGCACTTTCAGGTCCACATCAACCCCAAGACCACCCTCAGAGGCACCCTCATCTACAGACCCCCGGGACAACGCACACAATTCAGCGAAGACATCGCTGACTTCATCAGCCTGCACGCCCTCTGCTCCGCTGACTACATCCTCCTAGGGGACCTTAACTTCCACCTGGAGAACAACAACGACCGCAACACCACCACCCTGCTGGACAACCTCGCCAACCTGGGACTCAAGCAGCTGGTGACCACCACCACGCCGGACACACACTCGACCCCGTCTTCTCATCCAGCAAGGACATCGTCTTCAGCCACGCCACCGGACTCCACTGGACGGACCACAGCTGCGTCCACTTCAGCTTCGGAAGGACCACGACCCACCACCAGCAACAGGTTGCACGCAGGAGCTGGAACAAGATCACAGCCGACCAGCTCACGACCTCCCTGAACATGAACCCTCCCGCCAGCACAACGAACCCTAGCCAGGCGGCCACCAACCTCACGAAGTGGATCAGCGACTGCGCAGACGAGCTCGCCCCCCTGAGGACCCCGCCTAGCAGACCCGGCAGCAAGAAAGCCCCATGGTTCACCGACGAACTCAAGAGCTCCAAGAAGAACCTGGCGCAGAGACCCAACACCGGACAACATGACTGCCCTCAAGCTCGCCACCCGAAAACACCACCAACTGATCCACGCCACCAAGAAAACCGCATTCAAGGAACGACTGGACAACAACGCACACAACAGCAAGGAACTCTTCAACATCGTTAAAGAGCTCTCCAACCCCAACGCCGGAAACAACGACATCACCCCTTCGCAAGACCTCTGCAACTCCCTTGCCTCCTACTTCCACAACAAGATCGCGGACATACACAACAGCTTCAGCACTCAACCGATGAACGCCACGACTGAACCACCGCCCCCCACCACCACCCTCCGCGCCTGGACTCCGATCAGCACCGAAGACACCATCCGCACGATGAACTCCATCCACTCCGGATCTCCGACCGACCCCTGCCCTCACCACGTCTTCAACAAAGCCGACGCTGTCATCGCACCCCACCTGCGGGACATCATCAACACCTCCTTTGACACCGCCACCTTCCCGGAGAGCTGGAAGCACGCTGAACTCAGCGCCCTACTCAAGAAGCCATCGGCCGACCCGACCGACCTCAAGAACTACCGCCCCATCTCGCTGCTCCCGTTTCCTGCAAAAGTCATCGAGAAGACCGTCAACAAGCAGCTGGCCGTCTTCCTCGAGACGAACGGATCCCTCGACCCCTCGCAGTCTGGCTTCCGGGCCAACCACAGCACCGAGACCGCCCTGATCGCAGCCACCGATGACATCCGAGCGCTGCTCGACAACGGAGAAACAGCGGCCCTCATCCTCCTCGACCTCTCCGCGGCCTTCAACACTGTCTGCCACCATACCCTAGTACAACGCCTCAGCAACGTCGTAGTCCAGGAGAAGGCACTGGAGTGGATCATCTCCTTCCTCGCCGGAAGGACACAGAGAGTCCGTCTCCCTCCGTTCAGATCTGAAGCCACTGAAGTCATCTGCGGCGTCCCTCAAGGCTCCTCGCTCAGTCCAACCCTCTTCAACATCATCTCATACGCCGACGACACCCAGCTGATCCTCTCCCTCACCAACGACCCCGCCACCGCCAGAGCCAACCTTCACGAAGGGATGAAAGAGGTAGCCGAATGGATGAAGAACAGCCGCCTGAAACTTAACTCGGACAAGACGGAAGTCCTCATCCTGGGATCCTCACCCGCCGCTTGGGACGACTCCTGGTGGCCCCCCGCCCTAGGCAGCGCACCCAAACCAACAGACCACGCACGCAACCTGGGCTTCATCCTGGACTCCTCCCTCTCCATGACCAGACAAGTCAACGCCGTCTCCTCGTCGTGCTTCAACATCCTGCGCATGCTACGTAAGATCTTCCGGTGGATCCCCACCGAGACCAGGAAGACTGTCACCCAGGCCCTCGTCACCAGCCGTCTGGACTACGGCAACTCCCTCTACGCCGAAACCACCGCCAAACTCCAGAAGAGACTCCAGCGGATCCAGAACGCCTCAGCACGACTCATCCTGGACATCCCCCGTCGCAGCCACATCTCCGGACACCTGAGAGACCTGCACTGGCTCCCGGTCAACAAGAGAATCACCTTCCGTCTCCTCACCCACGCACACAAAGCCCTACACAACCAAGGCCCAGGATACCTCAACAGCCGCCTCAACTTCTACGCTCCCAAACGCCAGCTTCGATCGACCAGCCACGCCCTCGCCGCCGTCCCCCGCATCCGAAGAGCCAACACAGGGGGACGGTCCTTCTCCTACCTCGCCGCCAAGACATGGAACTCCCTCCCCACCCACCTCCGCCTGACCCAGGACCACCTCGCCTTCAGGAAGCAACTCAAGACCTGGCTGTTCGAGCAGTAGCGGACCCCCCTCCCCCAGCGCCTTGAGACCCTCTGGGTGAGTAGCGCGCTATATAAATGCGATGATTGATTGATTGATTGATTGATGGATACATATATAACCTTAACTGCAGACAACGCCCTTTCCTGATCGATAATGTGGTACTGTAAACTGGCAGTCAAAGGGTTTGTGCTGTAGGGGTTGGGTCCACTTGTCCCAAGGACAAAATACACATGAAAACTTGTTGCCTTTGACCCCAAACAATACGTCCTGGGCTTTGGGCTTTAGGAATTCCACATCCCTGCCTAAGTACAGCAGTAAACCACCAAAAATAATGGGGTTGCCCAATGTCCCTCAGAACCTGGGTATATAATGGTATAGGCTACAATGTTTTCTGT
Organism: Triturus cristatus; assembly: GCF_964204655.1. Lineage (NCBI taxonomy): Eukaryota > Metazoa > Chordata > Amphibia > Caudata > Salamandridae > Triturus > Triturus cristatus. Next base: position 132,070,796 of record NC_140590.1, on the reverse strand, counting down.
TTGTTGTTGCAATTGCTTTGTGTGGAAAAAGATGGTATATCACCAATGTATGAAGATAAATATATTGTCTGGAAAATTATTTTCATGCACCGCAATGGCAGGGAAATTAAAGTTTGACCTTTGTACTACAGCACTATTGTGGCACCTATTAGTGTGACTAGACAAACATAACTACGGGCCTACCACTGTAGCCTAGCTGCTGTAGATTTCAACCTACATCCCACCTGCCTTGCAGCACACAATGCAGGGTGCATGGTATTTAAAGGTAGTGCATGTAGAAATTTAAGGTTGACATGTCCTTACAATGACTAGCACCAAAAACGTATTTTCACTTTAGCATGGCTGATTGGCTTCTGGAGAGAAACAATGTGAAGCAGGATTGAATATTAATTCTACTATCTCTGGATTGGGACCAACCAGAAATGATTAAACCACTCTTGTTTAATATTTAATAGAAGCCCAACTTAACGGGTGTAGGAAGGTGGCTCTGTATATACTATACTTAAGTAAGGTATAGTGTGCACAGAGTCCAGGGGATCCCCAGAGGCTTTACCGAGGCTAAAGTAGATAATGCTAATGCTCTCTTTTGTGGTAGTGTGGGCGAGGAGTTAGGCTTATCAGAGGGCAGTGCTAAGCATTTGTTGTACACACACAGGCAAGAAATGATTTCACACACTCAATGCCATAATCTGAGACCAATGTTTTGTAAAAATATTACTTTAAATATATTTATTTTATAGAACCAAAGATACTTCGTTGAGTAAAATACGTTTTGCAACATCACTGTTTTGCAATGTAAAAAGTGGACATTGCATTTTTCAATCAGTACGATGTTATACTATGGGAGGAAACACAATTTACAATAAAAAGGTAAGTAAACGATTTACGGTATTGAGCTTTTGGATGAAGTATCGGTGCCAGGCAAGGCTCAGGTAAGTGAACTCACTGCACCACCATCTGCACTGGGGCAGCCAGGTGCAGAGGTCAAACTCGGGATCTGGTGCCAATCTTATCTAATGGTGAAAGGTGTCAATCAAAGTGGTACTGCTTGCAAGTGAGTAGCATGGTTTTGGAACCTGGTCTCCGGGGGTTAAGGTAAGCACGGGGTGGCACCCGGCAGTACCAAACTTACACCTCCAGCTAGAAAGGGGCGGCTCGGTGTAGAGGGGAAACAGCGGTTTCAACGCGGGTAATACCACGCGGATAGGTTACAACGCGGACGTTACATCGTCTGTGTTACCACGCATGGCATTACATCGCAAGTCGTTTCATCGACTTGCGCTAGATGGCGCGCAATACCAGGGAATATGTTGGATATTAAATCCAACACATTCCCTGCTGTTGCGATAACTGGAGTACGAATAGTAATTTATACTATTTCTAAGTCCAGCGCGTCATCTAGTGCAAGTCGTAGAAACAACTTACGAAGTAAAGCCATGCGTGGTAACAACGCGGACGATGTAACGTCCGCATTGCAACCTACCGCGTGGTATTTGCGGTGTAAAGAGACACATTCGTGTAGAGTGCCAACACAGCGTTGGGTGCCCAGTGCAAACCAATAGGGAATCTCGAACTTGGAAAAAGGCTGCAGACTCAGGCCAGGAGGCTAGCTGAAAGAAACCTACAGCTTTACAGATAAGTTGGGATGTTCTGGAGTGTCGGGACACCGTCAGTAGATCTCCCCAAGGCCCAGGGAATCTGGGTGCAAGGGTGTTCTTTGGCGTCGGAAGTCAGCTTACCAGTGCGGTTGGGAGGGGGGCATCGTGCATAGGTTGCAGGTGTTGACGTGGAGTCCAGCAGGGCTCGACCCACGAGGGACTCTTGATCTGGATCTTTTTTTAACCTTTTCTGGACTGGTGGGCCTCTTGAACTCAGGCCTTGGGCGTCGGGTGCAGAGGTGGTAGACTTTGAGATTCCACAGGTAGAACATTTGGACTTTAAAGCTGTGTTTCTTTTGAACAGGTCCACAGTCCATGGTAAAGTAGGAGCCTTTGTAGAAGGCAGGTAGTCCTCCAAGGGTTCTGGAGGTCACTGGGCTGCCGGACGAGTCACTGTTCTGTACAGGGACTTTGATGGCTGCAGACAGGTCCTACCAAGTCAGTTGGTGTCTTCAGTCTTCACTGCTGCAATGCTCCTTTTTATCCTCTTCTTTGTAGGTCGTCGGGAGTCTGAGGATTAAGGTTCGGGGGTGCCCCTAAATACTCAATTTAGGGTTCTTACAGGGGTTAGAAGGTAGTAGCCAATGGGCTACTTAGCTTTAGGGTGCCTACGCATTTTGTATGTCCACTCCCTCTTGGTAGGGGGTGTTAGACCTGTCAGCCCTAGGCTGGTCTTCCCCTACATTTTTTTCCCCTCTTTGCCTCCCACTGGACCACACATTTTTGTTGGAATTGGGACTCTGGGCCCCTTACCACTGCTAAACATTGCTGAGGTGCAGGTGCTCTCCCTTAAAAGCATGGTGACACTAGTGTATCAGCCATAGGCCCTGCTACTACAGTGAGGCCTACTCTTCATTTGCATGCTGGTAGTCTGCATGGTCTGGGACTTTTTGCAACTGTAGCCTTTTGTCACTGTTAACAGACAGGTAGGAAAGGGAACACCCCAGTGCCTCCTGGATTTTTCCAGAGATTTCCAACCCCCTAGATTCTTCTAGAAGGTGCCGTCCCTCCCGGTCACCTGACCTTAGGGTATAATAGGGAGGGTTCTGGCCACACATCTCTGTTCCACTACTGGACTGGGAAGGCTCTCTGCTGGAGTAAAGACTGCTGCGCTAGGAGGATTGCTACACTACTGAGGCTGACTGCTCCCAGGAACTGCTGCCCCAAGTTAGCTGAGTTATTCTGCCTGCCTGCTGATCTTGCCCTGCCTGAGGGGACCCAGGAATACCATCTCCAGTGTGTCTGCACTCCTATTTCCCTCTTTGACTGGTCCCCCTCCTAGTTGCTGGGGGACCCCAAGAACTACCAAGACTGCTCGGACTGTCCCTGTAACACGGTGGGCAAGGATAACTGCCTCGCATTGGGAGACCTGTGCAGAGGACTGCATTATCTCAAAGTGCTGCAGGGAAGGCGCTGTGCCTGCCAAGATCACCGCTGCTGGCACGAGGGTCATACGTCACGTGGTGTCTGCCAGTTTCGCCAGCTCGGAGGCCTGCAGGTGCTGTGTGCCCGTGACCTGAAAGCGCTAAAAGGGAGTGCTGGTTGCCGAGAGATCACCGCTGCCGCCCGGGTCCCTGACGGATTGTGGATTATAAGCAGAGGGCTGTGACTCTGAAATCGCTGCTGCTGGAGTCCGGGTGAGGCAGTTTTTAACACTCCCAAAATCACAGCCGCCGCCCGGGACCTGAGCGCGCTGTGTAGCACTGTGGCAGGAGGGCGCTGTGAAGGGAAGCGCTGCCTAGCCAAGATCACCGCTGCCGGCCCGGTCACCCAACCGCATTGTTGTTTGCACGCACTGGGCGAAGAAGCGCTGATTAGCCAGGATTGCCGCCGCCGGCCCGGGAGCCTCGGGAGAACCGCGAGGATATCCCCGTGACGTCAGACGCTGCGCTGGGATTGGAGCCAGCGCGGGACATTGCCTGCAACCGGGGGCTCGCCCCCCGGACACCAAGAAAGCTTGCAAAAGTGAGGCGGCGCACGGTCTCCCCGTGCCACACCGAGGCCGAGAAGAAGCTCCAACTCCAGGGAAGCCCCGAGCCAGCGCTGGCCCCCCCAGGTACGGACAGCATTGTGAGTGAAGCTGCCGTGTGGTTGAAGTATACTGCAGCGGGCTGCGGGGACTTGCTTAGCCCGATAGCGGGACTGCAGGAGACTGTGTAGGGTGGCATCCGTGGAGCGGGGGTGAGCCCAGATGAGCCTGACTTTCCTTTGCGACCGCATTCTTACTGTGGGCACGGCGGGGAGCATTAACGCCGGGAGCTTAACCCGTTTGCCACCAGGGCCATTGTACTGACTTCGGTGGCTGGAACCCATTTGCCAGAACACTAGTTCTGACTGTCCCTGCGCACATTTTCCTTTCCTCACCTGAAAGCCCCAGCTGAACTGACAATTGAACAATCGTTTTCCTACAAAAGAACTGCCAGGAAGTGCTAGATTGTTTCCCTCTCAAAGAACACTGTTGGAAAGACATTACCAGTAAGAGCTCCTGGCATATATGAACGTCCTGCGATCTGATCTTACCTAAAAAAAAATATGTATTTACCTGATATTCTTCCCTGAAATATAGATAAAGATTCAATATTTTTATAAACAACTGGTGTAGTGTCTTTTCGCGCGTGTTTTACTGTGTTACTGTTGGTGTGTGTTGCACAAATACTTTACACATTGCCTCTTAAGTTACGCCTTCCTGTTCTGCGCCAAGCTACCCTGTCAGAGGCGGTGGTCCCTACTTGGACTAGGGTACATACTCCGGCCAACTAGAGACCCCGGTTCTAACATTGGTGACAGCGGTGGAATTAGGACTTGTGCTTGTGTAACGCCACACAGTGACTCCGTGTACACCACAGCCTTTTTTTGTCTACCCTCTCCAATTGGCGTTTTTATTTTTAAATTCTCTCTGACTGCTCTTTTTCAAAGTACTTTTTGCCAAGTCCCATTTGTTTTCTCCACAAATGTCTGAGGTCCTACCTAGCAAGATGGAATTTGAACTGGCCAACCTGGAAGCTTACACAGTGGCACAGCTCAAGGAATTCTGCTAGGAGAAAGGGGTGCCCTACAAGCGAAGCGCCAAGAGGGCTGAGCTTCAGAAAGCTTTGAGAGCATTAGCAACGGCCCACCCAGAAGGAGAAGGGGATGGGCAGGGATCAGAGCATGACGCCACAGGAGCTCTGGACATACTGTCTACAAATAATGGCGACAATTTATTGCCTGGGCCAGGAATACGCTCCAGGGCAGGCAGTAGTGTCTCAGCAAGGAGCCTGTCCTCAGAGGAGTTGGCAGAAAGGAGGAAGGAGAGACAACTTAAGTTAGAGCTTGCCAGGTTAGAGAAGGAGCGTGAAGAAAATAGGCTGGCCATGGAGCAAAGGAAACTGGCCCATGAGCTCAGCCTGAAGGAGCTGGAATTCAAAGCCCTACAAATAAGGGCTAATGGCAACACAAAAGGTGGCAGCGTACCTCCTGAAGTTTCACGTGAGTCCAGGTTCTATATGCCTAAAGATGTTGTGGCCAGTTTTAATGTGGGGGATGATATTGACAAGTGGCTAGCTGCCTATGAGGTGTCCTTAAGAGCCCATTGGGTCCCCGAGAGTTACTGGGGGGGGAGGGGGTAGCCTACACAGGTACATGCCTCCGGTGGGGAGGGACACACTCCTTACATAAGACAAGGCAGACCAGACCAACTATCCTGTTATGAGGGAAGCGTTTGTCAAAAAGTTTGGTCTTACCCCTGAAAAGTATAGGCAGAAGTTTAGGAATAGCCACAAACTTCCCACACAGAACTGGGTAGATTTCCTGGATTACGCTAGTAAAGCATTGGAGGGTTGGGTGCGGGGCAGCGAGGTAACTGATTATGAAGGGCTGTATAATTTGCTCTTGAGAGAGCACCTTCTAGAGAAATGTTTTCCAGAGCTGCGCCAACACCTGTTTGACCGCAAGTTGACCGATCCAAGGGAGCTTGCGGAGGAGGCAGACACCTGGGCCAGTACCAGGGTGTCCAACAAGGGATCTGGGGGGGGGGGCATAAGTGTGGACAGGGTTTCCACCAGAAGAAAGAGGGGGAGATAAAAAGGAGTTCTCCAAAGGCCCCCAAAACAGATCGCAAGGGAGAGGGTTTGGATACCAGCCCCAATCTGGCCACCGCAAAAACAACAATTGATGGACAGAATGCAGAACAATGTCATACATTCACCCCAGTACAGAGATCTGGGCCTAAATCCATCGTTTTTTTGCTCACCATGCCATTCCAGTTTGAACCCAGCCATATGCAAATCAGTCTTGACCCTGTGCCTCATGGGAACAGTCCAGCCCGAACTGCCAAGCCAGGTCCTCCCTGGACTGGAAACAAGCATCCTAGGACCGGTTTCGGGGTTTCACCCCTCTTCAGCCAGGATAGCTTGATTCCAGCGGCATGGAGAGCACGGGACTCACGTCTGAGCATACCCGTCCTACTCGGGGTGACAAATGCAAAAACAACAATTGATGGACAGAATGCAGAACAATGTCATACATTCACCCCAGTACAGAGATCTGGGCCTAAATCCATCGTTTTTTTGCTCACCATGCCATTCCAGTTTGAACCCAGCCATATGCAAATCAGTATTGACCCTGTGCCTCATGGGAACAGTCCAGCCCGAACTGCCAAGCCAGGTCCTCCCTGGACTGGAAACAAGCATCCTAGGACCGGTTTCGGGGTTTCACCCCTCTTCAGCCAGGATAGCTTGATTCCAGTGGCATGGAGAGCACGGGACTCACGTCTGAGCATACCCGTCCCACTCGGGGTGACAAATGCAAAAACAACAATTGATGGACAGAATGCAGAACAATGTCATACATTCACCCCAGTACAGAGATCTGGGCCTAAATCCATCGTTTTTTTGCTCACCATGCCATTCCAGTTTGAACCCAGCCATATGCAAATCAGTCTTGACCCTGTGCCTCATGGGAACAGTCCAGCCCGAACTGCCAAGCCAGGTCCTCCCTGGACTGGAAACAAGCATCCTAGGACCGGTTTCGGGGTTTCACCCCTCTTCAGCCAGGATAGCTTGATTCCAGTGGCATGGAGAGCACGGGACTCACGTCTGAGCATACCCGTCCCACTCGGGGTGACAAATGCAAAAACAACAATTGATGGACAGAATGCAGAACAATGTCATACATTCACCCCAGTACAGAGATCTGGGCCTAAATCCATCGTTTTTTTGCTCACCATGCCATTCCAGTTTGAACCCAGCCATATGCAAATCAGTCTTGACCCTGTGCCTCATGGGAACAGTCCAGCCCGAACTGCCAAGCCAGGTCCTCCCTGGACTGGAAACAAGCATCCTAGGACCGGTTTCGGGGTTTCACCCCTCTTCAGCCAGGATAGCTTGATTCCAGTGGCATGGAGAGCACGGGACTCACGTCTGAGCATACCCGTCCCACTCGGGGTGACAAATGCAAAAACAACAATTGATGGACAGAATGCAGAACAATGTCATACATTCACCCCAGTACAGAGATCTGGGCCTAAATCCATCGTTTTTTTGCTCACCATGCCATTCCAGTTTGAACCCAGCCATATGCAAATCAGTCTTGACCCTGTGCCTCATGGGAACAGTCCAGCCCGAACTGCCAAGCCAGGTCCTCCCTGGACTGGAAACAAGCATCCTAGGACCGGTTTCGGGGTTTCACCCCTCTTCAGCCAGGATAGCTTGATTCCAGTGGCATGGAGAGCACGGGACTCACGTCTGAGCATACCCGTCCCACTCGGGGTGACAAATGCAAAAACAACAATTGATGGACAGAATGCAGAACAAAGTCATACATTCACCCCAGTACAGAGATCTGGGCCTAAATCCATCGTTTTTTTGCTCACCATGCCATTCCAGTTTGAACCCAGCCATATGCAAATCAGTCTTGACCCTGTGCCTCATGGGAACAGTCCAGCCCGAACTGCCAAGCCAGGTCCTCCCTGGACTGGAAACAAGCATCCTAGGACCGGTTTCGGGGTTTCACCCCTCTTCAGCCAGGATAGCTTGATTCCAGTGGCATGGAGAGCACAGGACTCACGTCTGAGCATACCCGTCCCACTCGGGGTGACAAATGCAAAAACAACAATTGATGGACAGAATGCTTTTCGCCCTAAGTGGGATGGGTATTCCCAGACGTGGGACCCGTGCTCACCACGCCACTGGAGTCAAGCTATCCTGGCTGATGACGGCTGATAGCCAGAAACCGGTCCTAGGATGCTTGATTCCGGTCCAGGGAAGACATGGCTTGGCAGTTCGGGCTGGACTGTTCCCATGAGGCACAGGGTCAAGACTGATTTGCATATGGCCATGTCTAAACTGGGGTGGTGTAGTGGGCAAAAGAACGATGGATTCAACCCAGATCTCTTGACTGGGGGAGAATGTCTGCATTGTCAGCATTCCGTCCATCAATTGCTTGTTGTAACGCTTTTTGCCCTAAGTGGGATGGGTATTCCCAGACGTGGGACCCGTGCTCACCACGCCACTGGAGTCAAGCTATCCTGGCTGATGACGGCTGATAGCCAGAAACCGGTCCTAGGATGCTTGATTCCGGTCCAGGGAAGACATGGCTTGGCAGTTCGGGCTGGACTGTTCCCATGAGGCACAGGGTCAAGACTGATTTGCATATGGCCATGTCTAAACTGGGGTGGTGTAGTGGGCAAAAGAACGATGGATTTAACCCAGATCTCTTGACTGGGGGAGAATGTCTGCATTGTCAGCATTCCGTCCATCAATTGCTTGTTGTAACGCTTTTCGCCCTAAGTGGGATGGGTATTCCCAGACGTGGGACCCGTGCTCACCACGCCACTGGAGTCAAGCTATCCTGGCTGATGACGGCTGATAGCCAGAAACCGGTCCTAGGATGCTTGATTCCGGTCCAGGGAAGACATGGCTTGGCAGTTCGGGCTGGACTGTTCCCATGAGGCACAGGGTCAAGACTGATTTGCATATGGCCATGTCTAAACTGGGGTGGTGTAGTGGGCAAAAGAACGATGGATTTAACCCAGATCTCTTGACTGGGGGAGAATGTCTGCATTGTCAGCATTCCGTCCATCAATTGCTTGTTGTAACGCTTTTCGCCCTAAGTGGGATGGGTATTCCCAGACGTGGGACCCGTGCTCACCACGCCACTGGAGTCAAGCTATCCTGGCTGATGACGGCTGATAGCCAGAAACCGGTCCTAGGATGCTTGATTCCGGTCCAGGGAAGACATGGCTTGGCAGTTCGGGCTGGACTGTTCCCATGAGGCACAGGGTCAAGACTGATTTGCATATGGCCATGTCTAAACTGGGGTGGTGTAGTGGGCAAAAGAACGATGGATTTAACCCAGATCTCTTGACTGGGGGAGAATGTCTGCATTGTCAGCATTCCGTCCATCAATTGCTTGTTGTAACGCCAATCTGGCCACCAGCAGCCCACTTATCCTGACAAAGGTCAGCAGCCCAAAACTGTCCGGTGCTATGAGTGTGGTGAAATTGGACACTATAAGGGGGATCCCCAGTGTCGGAAGAGAGCACCACCTCCCACAGGAGGCAAAAACCCCGGGGTGGCTAATGTAGCGCTGGGGGAGAAGCTGTCCCTAGATAATAGGGGTGAGTGGGCAGGGTTGACCTTAGTATCCGTGGGAGACAGTGAGATGGTCCCAAAGTCCCATGTGCCCTCAAAAACCACCAAGTATAGGCAGTGGGTCACCATCAATGGTCAGGGGGTGGAGACTCTGAGGGACACAGGTGCCAGCATGACTATGGTAAGGAGTCAGCTGGTGTCCCCGGAGCAAGTGTTTCCAGATGCATACCACCCAGTTGTGATGTCTGACAACAGGGAGGGTCACTATTCCGTGGCCCAAGTTCCATTTGAGTGGGCAGGGGTTTCATGCCTTCTGAGAGTTGCAGTAAGCCCTGCCATGCTAATCGATTGCGTATTGGGCAATGACCTTGAGCACACTGCCTGTAAGGAGGTAGAGCTCAAAGTACACGCGGAGATGCTGGGATTACCAGAGTGGACCTGTGCTACCACACGGTCTGTGGCTGCCCGGGAAGGGACTCAACCAAGGCTGAAGCCTGGAACAATGGTCCAGCCAGCTGCTAACAAGGGAGAAACCCGAGGGCGTGGGAAACCCGCTGGTGTGGGAAACCCGCTCCGGAGAGCGCATCCTGTGAGATGGATGGGGCAATTGCCGCGGTCGCACCGGAGTCCACAGAGGATGACGTTCCCTTGGGGGACTGCCCACCCCTGCAGAGTGGCAGGTGGAAGGAGGGCCTACCCGGGAGGAGTTTTGTCGGGCACAAAAGGAGTGCCCCACCCTTGAGGGCATGCGGCGACAGGCCGAAGCCCAGGCAGCAGGAAGTGTTTCTGGAAACTACCACATTAACTGGGAGGACGGCCTCCTTTACAGTGAACCTAAGGTTCCTGTGCATGGGTCATCTAGGGCCTTAGTGGTCCCCCAATGCTACAGGGCCTTCCTTTTGGAGTTAGCTCATGAGATCCCCTTGGCGGGACACTTGGGCCAAGACAAAACTTTTGCTCGTCTAGTCCCACATTTCTATTGGCCCAGGATGAGGATTTCCTCTGATACCTATTGCAGGACCTGTGTGACCAGTCAAGCTAGTGGGAAGACCGGGACCAAATTGATGGTTCCCCTGGAACCACTACCGGTCGTTGGTACCCCCTTCGAAAGGGTGGGCATTGACATTGTTGGACCTTTGGACACAGGTTCATCCTGGTTCTGGTAGACCACACCACCCGGTACCCAGAGGCTATCCCTCTGCGGACCATTACTGCACCTGCGGTGGCCCGGGCCCTGATGGGGATTTTTACCACAGTGGGTTTCCCCAGAGAAGTGGTGTCAGACAGGGACGCCAATTTCATGTCCACCTATATGCAGGCCATGTGGAAGGAGTGTGGGGTGACTTCCAAGTTCTCCACCCCATACCACCCCCAGACCAACGGGCTTGTTGAAAGATTCAATAAGACCCTGAAAGGCATGATCCGGAGTCTGCCTGAGGGCCTGAGAAAAAAGTGGGAAGACCTCTTGCCCTGCCTATTGTTTTCCTACAGGGAGGTGCTGCAGAAGGGGGTAGGCTTCAGCCCCTTTGAGCTTCTGTACGGACACCCTGTTAGGGGACCTCTCAGTCTGGTGAAGGAGGGGTGGGAGAAGACTCCTAGGAGGCTACCACAAGATGTAGTGAGCTACATGTTGGCGTTCTGCAGCCAGATGGCTCAGCTGTGGAAACAGGCCTCTGACAACTTGGAGGCCAGCCAAGCAGACATGAAAGAATGGTATGACCAGAATGCCCATCCTGTGGAGTTGGAGCCTGGACAGAAGGTGTGGGTCATGGAGCCCGGAGAGCTTAGTGCCCTCCAGGACCGGTGGACTGGCCCGTATGAAATATTGGAGAAGAAGGGTAAGGTCACTTATGTGGTGGATCTTAAGACCCCTAGGCAACCCCACAGGGTGTTGCATGCCAACCGCCTCAAACCCCACCATGAGAGGTCTGACCTCACCTTGCTGATGGCGACTGATGGGGCAGAGGAAGAGGAAAGCGAGCCGCTTCCTGACCTCTTGTCTACCCAGGAAAAAGACGGATCGGTGGAGGGAGTGGTCCTCTCCCCGTCCTTGACACCTGAGCAACAGAGGGACTGCCGCCAGGTCTTAGAGCAGTACTCCTCTTTGTTCGCCCTTATCCCTGGGATTACCCACCTGTGTACCCATGATGTGAACACAGGGGACAGCCCCCCAGTCAAAACCAAGTCTTACCGGCTGTCGGATAAGGCGAAGGCCAGCATCCAGAGTGAGGTCACCAAGATGCTGGAGTTGGGGGTGATAGAGCCCTCCAACAGCCCCTGGTCCAGTCCGGTGGTTCTGGTACCCAAGGCGGCCCCACTGGGCATCACACCTGAACTTCGGTTCTGTGTGGATTACCGAGGACTCAATTCGGTGACCAAGACGGATGCTTATCCCATCCCTAGGGCGGAGGAGCTCATTGACCGGCTGGGGGCTGCCCGATATTTGAGTACCTTTGACCTCGCGTCAGGGTACTGGCAGATCACCCTGACGGGGGCAGCCAAGGAGAAGTCCGCTTTTTCCACCCCAGAGGGCCACTACCAGTTTCGGGTGATGCCCTTTGGATTGAAAAATGCTCCTGCCACATTTCAGCGGCTGGTGAGCCAAGTAGTCTCCGGTCTAGAGACCTTTTCCGCTGCCTACCTGGACGACATAGCCGTCTTCAGCGGCAGCTGGGAAGAACATCTGTGCCACCTTCGAAAGGTGCTTCGGGCCTTGCAGCAGGCGGGTCTGACCATCAAGGCCAGCAAATGCCAGATCGGACAGGGGTCTGTAGTATACCTAGGACACCTGGTGGGTGGGGGTAAGGTGCAGCCCCTACAGGCCAAGATAGAAACCATCCTAGCTTGGGAGCCCCCCAAAACCCAGACTGAGGTCAGGGCTTTCCTGGGCCTCACTGGTTACTTGTTGCTCCCTTGACTGAGCTCACCTGCAAGAAACAGCCTAGGAAAGTGATTTGGACCAAAGCTTGCCAGAAAGCCTTTGATTCCCTCAAGCAGGCTATGTGCACTGCTCCTGTGCTTAGGGCCCCTGACTTCTCTAAAGAGTTCATTGTTCAAACGGACGCCTCTGAACATGGCATAGGGGCAGTACTTTCGCAACTCAATGAGGAGGGCCTGGACCAACCGGTGGCTTTCATCTCCAGGAAGCTACTCCCCCGGGAACAACCGTGGAGTGCAATAGAAAGAGAAGCTTTCATGGTTGTCTGGGCTCTGAAGAAGCTGAGGCCATACCTATTTGGCTCCCACTTCCTAATTCAGACCGACCACCGGCCCCTCCGGTGGCTCATGCAAATGAGGAGCGAAAATCCTAAATTGTTGAGGTGGTCCATTTCCCTACAGGGTATGGACTTCAGGGTGGAACATCGACCCGGAGTAGACCATGCCAATGCTGACGGTCTCTCTAGGTTCTTCCGCCTTAGTGACGAGAACTCCCTAGAGGGTGAGTAGTTCTCCCCACTTTCGGCTGGGGGGGGGACACATGTTAGACCTGTCAGCCCTAGGGTGGTCTTCCCCTACATTTTTTTGCCCTCTTTGCCTCCCACTGGAGCACACATTTTTGTTGGAATTAGGACTCTGGGCCCCTTACCACTGCTAAACAGTGCTGAGGTGCAGGCGCTCTCCCTTAAAAGCATGGTGACACTAGTGTATCGGCCATAGGCCCTGCTACTGCAGTGAGACCTACCCTTCATTTGCATGCTGGTAGTCTGCATGGTCTGGGACTTTTTGCAACTGTAGCCTTTTGTCCCTGTTGACAGACAGGTAGGAAAGGGAACATCCCAGAGCCGACTGGATTTTTCCAGAGATTTCCAACCCCCTAGATTCTTCCAGAAGGTGCCGCCCCTCCCGGTCACCTGACCTTAGGGTATAATATGGAGGGTTCTGGCCACACATCTCTGTTCCACTACTGGACCGGGAAGGCTCTCTGCTGTAGTAAAGACTGCTGCACTAGGAGGATTGCTACACTACTGAGGCTGACTGCTCCCAGGAACTGCTGCCCCAAGTTAGCCGAGTTGTTCTGCCTGCCTGCCTGCTGATCCTGCCCTGCCAGAGGGGACCCAGAAATACCATCTCCAGTGTGTCTTTACTCCTATTTTCCCTCTCTGACTGGTCCCCCTTCTAGTTACTGGGGGTCCCCAAGAACTACCAAGACTTCCCGGACTGTCCCTGTAACACGGTGGGCAAGGATAACTGCCTCGCATTGGGAGACCTGTGCAGAGGACTGCATTATCTAAAAGCGCTGCAGGGAAGGCGCTGTGCCTGCCAAGATCACCGCTGCTGGCACGAGGGTCATATGTCACGCGGTGTCTGCCAGTTTCACCAGCTCGGAGGCCTGCAGGCGCTGTGTGCCCGTGACCTGAAAGCGCTAAAAGGGAGTGGTGGTTGCCGAGAGATCACCGCTGCCTCCTGGGTCCCTGACGGACTGTGGATTATAAGCAGAGGGCTGTGACTCTGAAATCGCCGCTGCTGGAGACCGGGTGAGGCCGTTTTTAACACTCCCAAAATCACAGCCGCCGCCCGGGACCTGAGCGCACTGTGTAGCACTGTGGCAGGAGGGGTGCTGTGAAGGGAAGCGCTGCCTGGCCAAGATCACCGCTGCAGGCCTGGGCACCCAACCGCATTGTGGTTTGCACGCACTGGGTGAAGCGCTGATTAGCCAGGATTACCGCCGCCGGCAGCCTCGGGAGAACTGCGAGAATATCCGTGCAACGTCAGAGGCAGCGCCGCGCTGGGATTGGAGCCAGTGTGGGACGTTGCCTAGCAACCGGGGGCTCGCCGCATGGACACTAAGGAAGCCGTGTAAAAGTGGGGAGGCGCCCGGTCTCCCCATGCCACACCGAGGCCGAGAAGAAGCTCCGACTCCAGGGAAGCCCGGAGCCAGCGCCGGCCCCCCCAGGTACGGACAGCATTGCGAGTGAAGATGCCGTTTGGTTGAAGTGTAATGCAGCAGGCTGCGGGGACTTGCTTAGCCCAATAGCGGGACTGCAGGAGACTGTGTAGGGTGGCATCCGGGGAGCGGGGGTGAGCCCAGATGAGCCTGACTTTCCTTTGCGACCGCATTCTTACTGTGGGCACTGCGGGGAGCATTAACGCCGGGAGTGTAACCCATTTGGCACCAGGGCCATTGTGCTGACTTCGGTGGTTGGAACCCATTTGCCAGAACACTAGTTCTGACTGTCCCTGCGCACATTTTTTTCCTTTCCTCGCCTGAAAGCCCCAGCTGAACTGACAATTGAACGATCGTTTTCCTACAAAAGAATTGCCAGGAAGCGCTAGATTGTTTCCCCCTACAAAGAACACTGTTGGAAAACATAACCAGTAAGAGCTCTTGGCATATATAACCGTCCTGTGATTTGATCTTACCTAAAAAAAAAAATGTATTTACCTGATATTCTTCCCTTAAATATATAGATAAAGATTCTATATTTTTTATAAACAACTAGTGTGTCTTTTTGCGTGTGTTTTACTGTGTTACTGTTGGTGTGTGTTGCACAAATACTTTACACATTGCCTCTTAAGTTACGCCTTCCTGCTCTGCGCAAGCTACCCTGTCGGAGGCGGTGGTCCCTACTTGGAAGATGGTACATACCCCGGCCAACTAGAGACCCCGGTTCTAACAGGAGGCATATTCCTAACCCTACTAGCTGGAAACCTCCAAAACAATTTTCAGGAGGGTGTCACTTCAGCTCAGGGCACCTTAGGGGTGGTCATGGCTGAGAGGGGACACACCTCTCTTATTTACCAATTTTCACAGCCGAACTCGCATTCAAAAGTGGGGCTCGGTCAGGGGGGCAGGCATCTCCACTAGCTGGAGAGGCCCTGGTCAGCATAACAAAGGATAGGAAGTCTATGAGGCTCGCCGCTGTTCTTGCTTGGGAGTAGGTGTGAAGCACCTCCACCTAGAGCAGCCTTTGTTTCTGACCCACTTGAGCAAAAGGCTCCCACTTCAGGTAGTCAGAAACATGTCCAGAGAAGGCAGGCTGATGCAGACCAGTCAGGCACACACCAATGGGTTTGTAGGTTTGCAGGGGGCACCCCTAAGTGCATTTATTAATTGATCCAACACTAGCATCAGTCTGGGCTCATTCATCTTAGCTGTTTGGTACCAAACATCTTGGAATTTGGTGAAGCCATCATGGATCTGTGGCACTCATAGTGACAAGCTCCCATCCCATATACTCAGTATGTCTTCATCATGCACCTATAATGTCTAAGAATGGACTTGGACACTATATGGCAAATATCTGCTCATGCAGTTTTGCCCTCACATGAGGTATAGTGCACCCTGCCATAGGGCTGTAAGGGTTACTTACCTTTGCCTCTTGCAGTGCTGGTAGACCTGGCACACAGGGATGTGTGCCAGGCCGACTCTTCACTTTTATCTGCACTAAAACACGCAGGCTCCAGTTGCAGTGTGCTTGTGTTTGGTGAGGGGTCTCTTAGGGTGGCATAATACATGTTGCAGCCCTTAGGGACCCTCTATTGTCACAAGGCCCTTGGTAACCCTTTGGGGAGAGGAGTTGGCCTAATGGCTAGGGCGCTCGACCTCGGACCTGGGGAACTGGGTTCGAGTTTCGGTAATGACGCTGAACATCCTGTGATTCTGGGCAAATCATTTAATCTCCCCGTGCCTAACAAAACAAAATGAATGTGTGTCCTCATGTAGCATAACTGGTGCTATGTGAAGCGCTCCGATACCCGATTGGATTGGGTCAAGTTTGCGCTATATAAAACTATGCAAAAAAATTGAGGGACTTGTATGTGAGCCATAGGTGTGCAAATTGTGGAAACAAAGGTACAGTTTTGGGTAAGAATATAGGCACTGGGAACCTGGTTAGCAGGAACCCAGTGCATATTCAGTCAAAGATGCTTCAGAGACAGGTAAAAAGTGGGGGGTTACCAAAAGGAGTAATTTTCCTACGCGTGGAAGTCCGATTTTTAATAAATATAAAGGAAGAGTAACTTTTATATTGCTATCTTTTTCCTGCCTGAAGCTCCTAGACCCTAATTTGCATTAGCTCTCCAGCAGTAGCCCACTGAGTGTTTAGACCTAATGAGGGGAGAAAACTGATCCCAGAGCAAATAAAATGGCCTGGGGTTGGGTAGATGTTTTCTCTTAACCTTGGCAGAAAGACCAGTTGGGGTCTTCCCAGGAACTTAGTTTACTTCAAAGGGGATGTCCTCTTGCACGCAAATGTTAGATGTCAATGGTAAGAAAGCTGCCCTCAGCAGCTGGTTTGAAGTGACTGCAGAGAATGGGAGGCTCTTTACCCTGGACACACAAACTCTGTACACAAGGAGAATGGCATCTACATCCTGGGGCCTAGGAGTGAGGGACATTGTGGGATTATTTGCTGTAGGGGGAACAAGAACGGCTGCAAAATGGGTAGGGTTACTCCTGGTATGATGTACACCATTGATTAGGAAGTGCCCACGGGTCACCCTTACCTTTAGCTGCTGGTTCCAGGCATCAATGAGGCACCTTCTTCAGAACATTTTCTACAGGTGTGGAAGAGCAGAAGAGGACTGGACCTACTGTCTGTGAACAGCCCTGAAGGACTGGACCTGCTCCCCCTGGTATCCAGAACTAATATAACGACTTAAGGGTCAGCTGGCTAACCACCTAGCTACAGAGGCTTTTTTCTTGAACTGCCCGGCTGAACAGATCTGGCATGGACCCTGTTGGTGGCACCATTTGGAGTGAGTCTTGACTCCCCCAAGTGCTGTTCCTGAGGTCCTGAGACCCTTGATTTGTCTAACTGGATTTTTTCTTCCACCTCTAAAAACTTGGGACTTGGAACATTTTTGGACTTCTACCTCCAGAGGACTAGGACAAACTACACCACCATCTCTGACCAATGCGTACCTCTATGGGCCAAGAAAATAGGTTCTCCTGTTTGGAGCTTCTCCACTGCAACAAATGTAATGAATGAGACCCTCGATGAGTAGGGATCGAGCCTTCTGGAACTCGATGTCTGATAACAGCCACAGCCTGGCCCCGCTGAAGTAAAGTATTCCGGGCTCCAAAAAAGGCACCATCCAAAGGTAAAAATCTTGACGGGCTGGAGGTGCCAAAAGTATCCAGTCGGTGAGAGGCCTTACCTGCCTGTGAAATTTAATTTTCAGAGCTTTTCCCATCAAAACCAACTTCTTCAGGAAGACCTCATCCAGCTCTTATGCGACTTTGTGAGGACTTCTCCTGGTACTGCCTGCTGCCTTATCCCCTGAATGATTTTGACTTCCCAAAAGCTAAGTCCTCTAAGTAAAAACCTCCGACCGGGTCAAACCTGGTTGATGTATCCTACCCAAGCTCCATCGTAGTCTGCCTCAAGTCACACCTAGGTCTGTCCTGGCCTATCATGACCAGTGACACTTGGTGCTTTTTGTAATTCTATTTTCTTAAATCTTTAAAAATCTATATCTCTGGTTCACCTTATTAGATTTTTTTTCATTTTGGTGTCATTTTGTTTATTAAACCTTACTCTATTTTTATAAACCGGTGTGGGATTTCTATTGTGTTGTTTTGTTTTACTTTTTAACTGTTTTGGAACTTCTAAATGCGTTACCCATTTTCTCTAAATGAATCCTGTTTGCTCTGTGCAATATCTACCATGGGTTTAAATTAATGAAACCTTTGACTGGACCTAACAAGTTAGTGACTTTATTACTTGTGGTGGATTACCTTCCACCATAACTAATAATTGACTTTCTCACAGTATGGATCGTCTGTTTTCCCTTTTTTGAACAATTGCGTTCCTTCTAAGTGGTCTTACTTCTTGGAGTGGGCACTCTTTTGCATCTGTCCTATTGCTTTGAGCTTCTTCAGTTCCCTTGAGCTGTTTAGTTTTCAGAGCTTGAGGAGAGCACACTTTGTGAAATACATTTGTTGGAATTTTTGGCATTGATTTTACTTTGCTTGTTTTGCTACATCCTTTGGCCCCATGGGCATGAAAGGTTTGAAGTTGTTTTAAGCAGCCGTTTTGCTGAAGAATTTCTGTGTTGCAGATTTTTAGGTCTCGCCTAGGCAGCGCATGCGCTGTCTCGTTGAGACATGCAGTATATGCTTTACTAGGTGAGTCCCCGCCTCCTTTTTTCTATTTGTTATTGAGTGTGTCTTTCAAAAATGTACTACTTGCTATTGGCTAATAGCGATCCAAGTCCCTCCTTTTTTCCTGTTGTGCACGCCTATGGCTATTGGCCCCTTTACTTGTATTAGTCCACTTTTTTTTTGGTCTGTTGTTTTGGGGAGATCTCTTTTTTTAATGTGCCTTGCTTTTTGACAGAGGTAAAATGTTTCAGCTCGTGCCCAGTGTGTTTCCCGGCATGTATATATTTTTTTTACTTCGAGGCCAAGCGCGTGATATTGACAGACTTTGAACGTTTGATCTCGTGCCGAGTATTTTTCCCAGCACGTATAATTTTTGTTTACTTCGAGGCAGACTTTGAACGTATAATCTCTTGCCGAGTGCATTTCCAGACACGGATAATTTTTTTTTTACTTCGAGGCAAGCGCGTCATATTCCCAAGCTTCAAACATTTAATTTCGTGCCCACATTGCTGTCTACGGCATTGCGAACACTTTACAGTGCCCCTGGGGCACAAGCAGGGACCTACTAGAGTGCTTCTCTATCAGAACGCACTCTGCGGTCCCCCCGGGGCACAAGCAGGCATCCACTTTGGTGTGCTTTTCTTGCTTGGAAACCCGTGTGCCGAGGGGTTTCCCAGAGACCGGAGTGTTTCCCAACTTAGGACTTGCACTGCACGGATGGTGCACGCTGAGTCCTCGAGGCCGCCTGCTGACATCACTGGTGCATTGGGGTAAAGGTATTTTATGTTTCATTTTATGTGCTTTCAGATTGTGCTGCTCATTTACAACTGACGGTGACCCGGGCCACTTAAAGCCCTGGTAACTTCCTTTGTTGTGCAAGGCATTTACACTGTAAGTATTCCATAAACCCTAATGATCTGGCAAGGAGAAAAAAAGAAAATTGAAAATAAAATCCTGTTCTAGAACATGATGTTTGGAGTATCGATGACTGTAAATGATCGCCAGTGTTCGTTTTTGTGGAATCACTGAGGCTTGATGAACACTAAGTGAATCTGATGCATAAACGCAGCTTCTACCTCGATTCTGGAGTCAGTGTCACGGATAAGTGTCCGATGTGGAGCACATGTGATGTGTGGTGTCTTTGTGATCAGGCTGAATGCATTGCTGCTTTTAACTTACTGTAGCGCTGGCATGTTCATTGCCCCCACTCAAGAGGTGCTGCTACGGGGTTTCAGCTAACCCTTGACTGCAATCAAAGGTGGGATACTGTGGTGGTGGTGCTGGAGACAGTAATGGGGTGAGAGAAAGGCGGGGGTCGGGCTCATTAAAAGCTGCATCTCAGAATATACACTCAGAAAGAAAAACTACAAAGCGCACACTGCAAAAATAAAAATCGTGCAGAGCACCAAGTGCTTGTTCTCACACTGGATTAAAAGCAGTGATTTAATTCACTTTTATGATAGGAAGTCGAGTGGACTAGATTTCTTTTTTTTAACTGGATGCGCATTTCTTTAGTGGGTGATGTCTTTGTACGGACTTTGCCTTGCATTCTTAACAAAGTTGGGCAAAATTGAACATTTGCAAGGCTGGTGAATTAACATTATTACTTGTCTGTGGATTCGATCTTGAACGTAGAGCAACATTTATTTGAAAATGTTACTTTAAGAAAAAGTAAAGGTAACTAGGCAGATATCTGTAGGCAGTAGTGCTTCATTTAAATAAGCGCACACACTACTATCGAAGTAACAGATTTTGAATGCACATGTCCTCCATTTGCTCTCACGATTACAAAAAGTTACTTTCAATGAATTGATTTGAATAAGTCAGAAGCGGCCCATGGACTTGCGGTGAGGTCGTCAGAAACCCCAAACTGAGCAGGTATCAAAGGCATTCTCTTTTCGATTTGCCATGTGACGCACAGTATGCTTATTTTTGCAATAAATGCTCTTTCAGACTCATCAAAAAGATAAACAATCTACATACCAATGAATACAGAATAGATATACAAAAGGCAAAAAATGTAAACACTAAACATATCACATCTTCCCTTTGGGGGGGGGGTGTGAGTGAGGGGGAGATAAGCTCCACACAGCTCCTTCTGGGGCATGGCCTCGTGGAGTATTTCTGGGGAGTACCCACAAGCACAGAGAAGGAGGGTAAACAACGCTCACTCAGCCCTTGTGGGCGTCAGGCCACAGATTGCTCCCCACAGACACACTCTGAGGGTAGCTCTCTCCATAAGAGAGGCAAGCAAGAGCAACACTCGCTCAGCCCCTCTGGGAAGATGTTGAGATTCAGCTTCAGCCTATGTGGGAATACACACTGGGATAAAAGGCTAAAACAAGCTGCGCCCACACAAACCCTCCAGGGAGTCAGGCTCCAGATTACTCCCCTATAAAATGTATTTGCTGGTACACACCAGGAAAACGGGCAAGGGGGATGGGTGCACATGAACTCCTTACCAGGACTGGTCGGATCCCAGGTTACTCTTATGTAAACACCTGCAAGAGAGAGGACGAGGGTGGGCCAGAGGAATGCTGGAGGAGAGAGGAGAAGCTGCGATTGCCTTGACTCTGAACAGATGTGACCTCTTTTCTAGTAAATAAAATATGAGCACTAATATTATTAATTGTCATTTTTGAAACCATGCCTGTTTCAATGTGAAGGAAAAAACCGTGGACCAGATAGAAGCTACAACCATGTCAGGTGGACAGGCCCACCTTAAATTCCGTGACTCCGTCTGCAGCAAAGTGCTGCTGCCCTTAAAGACTTGCGCCTGCTCATGTTCTCGAAGTCTTCACTCAAGTGTACTTTGGAAGTGCCTGGTCAACCCGAGCAGATGTGTTAGCCAATAGCTCTGGCTAAACACTTCTAAGGTCCCAAAGGCGAGACCGATTGGCATTGCCAATGCTTGTTTTCTTTGTGCGTCCATTTCTTATGTTTTTCTTTGTGCTTTTGTATCATCCAGATTCGTTGTTGGCTCTAGGTCTGTTTTCAACATTTTCTCTCTCGCCTTTTTGGTTGCCTCTCTAACCCTCTGTGATATGACCTGGGTTGGAATGTTTTGTTGATTTCTTCGCCGTTCAGTACCAAGATTGTTTCTCAGCAAGAGGTTTAGATCTCATCCATCCCAGAGATCCTCTTTAGTCTGTTCTTATTCTCTGCAGATTAATGCCTCTGTCCTTCATCTTCTTTTGATTCTGATTTTGATTTTGATTAGGACACAGAGGTTATGGTTTTTTCCAATCATTATTCTGTGCACGTTTCTCGTATTTATTTCAATGCTTCAATCGGATGTAAGCATAGTTTAGGCTTTTGTAGAGCTCTAGGCCATTGCAATCCAATAATTTTGATTGGATTGTGTTGAAGCTCTGAAGAACAAAGTTCGTCTGTTTAACTTTTTTGATATTTATCGTTAGCTTGAAGACCCTATACCATCACAGGGGCCCCCCATGTCTTCCTTGCTTCGTTTAATTCATTCAGAGCAGTAGTGTGCATGATCCTAATTTTGTTTAGTACGTTCCCCATGGTCTGCATTTTCTTTATGGAGTGTGCAAGAAACAGTCTTCCAGTGGCGCACTAATGAAGTAACTCCCTTTCGCCCATTTGTTCATCACTGATTGTTTGGGTTTGCTTTTGGCAACGCTGGGAGTGTACATTTTCCCTGGTACGCCTGCTTTTAAATTTGATTTATCATCTTGGATTCTTTCTTTCAGTTTCTAAAGTTGCTCTCTGTGTGGATAATCTAACTCTACAGTAAGCTGTCGAGAACTGTTAATTTCTTATTAGCAGGATTAGGTAACTGCTGTTCTTGTTAAGTGATTAGTTTTGGGTCTGATATTCTGAAGTCGTTTTGTGGCAACTTACTTAGCTGTATCCTGAATTATATCTGTGCCATGCATCAGTGCTTTGACTCTGGTCTTCCACAGTGTGTGTACACCTCTCTTTGCTGCTCGAGCATTGGATCTGTAATCTTTAGCAGTGACTTTGCATTTCAATCAATCTATATTACAGCTTTGTAGATTGCCCTATCAGCTCATATCCAGTAGGGGTATATCTCATGAGTGTAACACGTGATTCTTAACTTCGAAAACATGTTCAAAGATCTCAAGAGAATCAATATTACAACAGAAACATCGCACATGTAAATCAATAGTTTGCTAAAAACATGTTGCTATAGTAAGGCCTTGTAAATCATCATTATGGCTTGAGGCTAAAAGCGTCTAGCTTTTATCATCTGAACCGAACCGATTTAGCCGACCTTGAAATTGAATAAATTGCCTAGAAACAGCAAAGACATGATTTACATAAGTCAATAATTGAGATAAAAATGGCAGTGCAATATCTTATTAATAAGCATCCAGGCTACAGGGTCAGCAATCGCTTGTTCATTTTCTTGTCTCACCAGTGGTAATTTAACAACATTTCTGCGAACACCGATGACCCTTGCCTTGTTGTCGTTCGGATAAGATTCGACGGGTGAATGTACCTGCCTAATTCCAGATTCTATTACAATAGGAATCAGGAGGTCTCTGCTAATGGAATGGTTTGATGGGCACGAATAAATAAAAACGGTGCATAATTCCTTGCAGTATAAAGATTGCATGCAAAAATGCTGACCTGCCACATGATGCTTTCCAGAGACCTTGTATCTCTCTCAAGGGCAAATAAACACAGGAAAGTCTAGTGTGTAGGAAACCTAAATTACTTTTGAATACATAATATCGTTGCAATAAACAACAGTTAAGATTTATATTACCTTATGGCCAGCTGTCTGAAGCAATACTGGTTATTAAAGATCCTGGATCTGCAGCTCGGGCTTATAAGGAGGCAGAAGGCCTTTAACAACTGGCTTATCCTGAGGCAAAAGGCTTTTAGACCATTCCATCCTCTGAGAGTAGAATGTTCTGCATTAACCCGAGAGAATCAGAAAGACAAACATTAGAATGTTGGAGCAGAAGGCCTTTAGCAGACTTTATTTGCCCTGGGTCACTCCATTGACTTCAGTGGTGCTCCTCACATTAAAGTGTTCTAATATATCTCGCTGCCAAGGGCTATACCGGTTGTTAAAGGCCCTAAACCCAAGTTATAAGCCTGAGCCACAGGCGAGGGTCTATAATGAGGGTAAGGGCCTTCAACAACAGTTACAGCATTCCACCCACTAAGGGTAGAAAGTTCCAAATTAAAAAGGGAGAAACAGGAAGACAAACATTGGAATGTGAAGCAGAAGTCTTATACCAGCTCTTATAAGCCCGAGGCCACTCCATTGCCTTTAATGGAGCTCTCTCAACAGTTCAATGTTTTATATGCAAAATAGTGCCTTTCATAAAAAAAAAATTATAATCTGCTTTTAAGATGGTTCATAGTTAAGAATTCTAAAAATCAACCCGCATGATCTGAAACTAGCTGTAAATTGATCCAGCGCCTCCACCTGCTGGTAATCTAGGTCAAACCCTTCCCCTTAGGTTCCATAGCGATAAATTACCAGGTGTGTGTCTGCCCTGAGATCCTAACTTGTAGCCAGCTGTGTGCTTCATTTGAAAAAGAGTGCACTCTACCTAGCTACAGGTGGAAAGTAGATGCTGGAGAGAAAGCAGGACAACACTACTGTGAGAAGTTGGCCTGGTATATACTGGTCACTAATTAAAGTGGCCACCTTGCACCAGTAAAATTCGACTTTTATGGTAGATAGGTTTAAGACAACCTTTTAAAGAAAGCTATCCTAGTGGTAGCTGTGGAGAGCAGCCTTCAGGCTAAGTCTTTAGAGGAATGTAAAGCAGCTTGTTTTACCTTATAATCTCTTGAATCACTAAATGAAAGGACACCACACAGGTATGTATATAAAATATATATGTATTTATTACTAGAAAAACTCTAATAATCTCTTTATGAGATTAGACGTCAAGGACATATGCACAAATCAACGTTTCATAACAAATTAAGCACTTATATGGCTAGGGCCCTAGGGGCGTACCAGACCATATACTAAAAAAAAGTATAAGAAGAACGACTTGAGAAGGCCTAAGGTCTTCAGAAGTGCTGGGGCCTCACTATTCCACCCAAGGCAGGTAAGTAAAGGACCCACGGGAGACGCATTCAGTGTGAGAACACAGCCGCGGATCCCAATAGACTTCAATGGAGCAAGTCGCGGTTGGAATTTTAAAGTTTTAGGATACTTTGGGAGAGTCTACAAGCAAGTCACTTACAGGGTAAGTACTTATAGAGCCAACACACACAGGAGCACCGGAGTACTCGAGTTACCTCACCCAGGGAAGCCTGGTGCATAGGTGTCTTTTAGTGTCGGGTCGGGTCGCGGCGTCATTTTCAATGGGAGCCAAAGAAGACTTGCTGCTTGTGAAGACAGAAGAAGTGTCCGGTGGAATCCAAGGCTGGATTTAGAAGAAGGAAGACCTGAAAGCAGAGGAGACAGTGTTCAAAGTCACTTGCCAGTGACCCGGGGCCAGGAAGCTGGATGCCCACAGTAGTCTGGTGATTTCAGGTGATCACGGGTGTCTTGACTTTTCAGCCACGAGGTCCAGGAGGCGTCGGCGACGACTAGGTGCTGGATTCGGAGTGTCCCACAAAGTCTGCAGCTTACTGAGGTGTCGGCAGCCGGATTGGAGCCAACAAGCCTTGGCAACAGCAAGTCTCGTGGAAAGTGAAGAAAGTCAGCGGTGCAGAACAGCAAGGTCTGAGGGACTCACCCAGTGAGGGTAAGTCAGGCCAGGCCTGGAGCAACCAGGGGAGCCCTTTGGTTCTGTAGAAAAGTCTTCAGGGGACCCACAAGCCTGCCGGCAAGGGATTGCGAAGACGCCTCGGGAGGATTCACTTCACAGGAGCCCACGGTCACTCGGGACGAGGTAGGCTCCTGATCTTAGGTGGAAATCCTGCTGGAAGCTTGGACCACACGTGGTCCAATGCACAAGTTCATAAAACGATGTGAAGGGGTTGCACTCGACAATAGTGCATGGTACCCGGGTATTGCTGTTCCTCGTCACTCGTGGGGTCTACTTGCCTCAGCTTCGCTGGGGACTCAGGATGGCCGACGAGAAGTCAGGAAATCCACTTCCGGGCTGCAGGGACTTTTACCGCTAGGTTATAATGCACTTAAGAGTATATGGTTTAACCGCACACAAACAGCCACAGAGAGTGGACTCTGAGAGCTGCAGAGGGGCCCTGCTCAGGCAGGTGCACCCCCTCACATGGATACCAAGCACCCTGCCCTCAGGATTGATAGGGCCTGCCTTAGGGGTGACTGATAGGTTTATATGTGTGTGTAAGGTGAGATATAGGTAACCTATACCTCAGTGAGGAGTGAAGTAGCTGGCCTGTGGTGTCAGATATAGTCTGCTTCCCAGGGGTGGCATAATACATGCTTCAGCCCCTGGTAGGCCTGTGAAGTACCTATGCCCTTGGTACCTAAGATAACATATACTAGGGGCTCATAAGGTACCACAGTATCCAATCACTAGTGCATCTCATATGCACTCCAAGTTGTTTAGAGAGAACAGAGAGGCGGGGGCCCTGATTAGCAGGGTCCCAGCCAAACTATAGCCAGAAACCAGTGTTAACATCAGAAAAAAAGTGGGGGCAACATAAGTGCAGATCCTACTCTCCTACAACTACAGATGGCAAACCGAATATATTAGTTAATTACAAATGTGTTAAATTGGCATCAGATTAAAGCACAATAAGCTATTGAACAACCTTGATCAAAATATCCCTGCTTCCTAAACTTAAATGAAAAATGTTAAATCATGTGAAGTTGGACTGTGAACGTTTTGCTGTGTTTGTGAACTGTTTGCCTTAATATTCGCGGCCCCATTTTAGCCTCAATGTACTTAGTCCTGTCTTGAATATTGTGCCCATATGACTGTTTTGACTCCTGTATCCATAGGCTTGTCTTGGTTCCTGTGTCCCTAGCCCCATTTGACTTCACTGCGCTTTCCCTCTTCTTAGTGCCAGTATCCCTCGGCCCGTCTTGGCTCTGTCGCCCCTCGGCCCGTCTTGGCTCTGTCGCCCCTCGGCCCGTCTTGGCTCTGTCGCCCCTCGGGCCCGTCTTGGCTCTGTCGCCCCTCGGGCCCGTCTTGGCTCTGTCGCCCCTCGGGCCCGTCTTGGCTCTGTCGCCCCTCGGGCCCGTCTTGGCTCTGTCGCCCCTCGGGCCCGTCTTGGCTCTGTCGCCCCTCGGGCCCGTCTTGGCTCTGTCGCCCCTCGGGCCCGTCTTGGCTCTGTCGCCCCTCGGGCCCGTCTTGGCTCTGTCGCCCCTCGGGCCCGTCTTGGCTCTGTCGCCCCTCGGGCCCGTCTTGGCTCTGTCGCCCCTCGGGCCCGTCTTGGCTCTGTCGCCCCTCGGGCCCGTCTTGGCTCTGTCGCCCCTCGGGCCCGTCTTGGCTCTGTCGCCCCTCGGGCCCGTCTTGGCTCTGTCGCCCCTCGGGCCCGTCTTGGCTCTGTCGCCCCTCGGGCCCGTCTTGGCTCTGTCGCCCCTCGGGCCCGTCTTGGCTCTGTCGCCCCTCGGGCCCGTCTTGGCTCTGTCGCTCCTCGGGCCCGTCTTGGCTCTGTCGCCCCTCGGGCCCGTCTTGGCTCTGTCGCCCCTCGGGCCCGTCTTGGCTCTGTCGCCCCTCGGGCCCGTCTTGGCTCTGTCGCCCCTCGGGCCCGTCTTGGCTCTGTCGCCCCTCGGGCCCGTCTTGGCTCTGTCGCCCCTCGGGCCCGTCTTGGCTCTGTCGCCCCTCGGGCCCGTCTTGGCTCTGTCGCCCCTCGGGCCCGTCTTGGCTCTGTCGCCCCTCGGGCCCGTCTTGGCTCTGTCGCCCCTCGGGCCCGTCTTGGCTCTGTCGCCCCTCGGGCCCGTCTTGGCTCTGTCGCCCCTCGGGCCCGTCTTGGCTCTGTCGCCCCTCGGGCCCGTCTTGGCTCTGTCGCCCCTCGGGCCCGTCTTGGCTCTGTCGCCCCTCGGGCCCGTCTTGGCTCTGTCGCCCCTCGGGCCCGTCTTGGCTCTGTCGCCCCTCGGGCCCGTCTTGGCTCTGTCGCCCCTCGGGCCCGTCTTGGCTCTGTCGCCCCTCGGGCCCGTCTTGGCTCTGTCGCCCCTCGGGCCCGTCTTGGCTCTGTCGCCCCTCGGGCCCGTCTTGGCTCTGCCGTCCCCCGCCCCCGCCTGGGCTCTGCCGTCCCCCGCCTGGGCTCTGCCGTCCCCCGCCTGGGCTCTGCCGTCCCCCGCCTGGGCTCTGCTCTCCCTGTCGTGGCTCTGCTCTCCCTGTCGTGGCTCTGCTCTCCCTGTCGTGGCTCTGCTCTCCCTGTCGTGGCTCTGCTCTCCCTGTCGTGGCTCTGCTCTCCCTGTCGTGGCTCTGCTCTCCCTGTCGTGGCTCTGCTCTCCCTGTCGTGGCTCTGCTCTCCCTGTCGTGGCTCTGCTCTCCCTGTCGTGGCTCTGCTCTCCCTGTCGTGGCTCTGCTCTCCCTGTCGTGGCTCTGCTCTCCCTGTCGTGGCTCTGCTCTCCCTGTCGTGGCTCTGCTCTCCCTGTCGTGGCTCTGCTCTCCCTGTCGTGGCTCTGCTCTCCCTGTCGTGGTTCTGCTCTCCCTGTCGTGGTTCTGCTCTCCCTGTCGTGGCTCTGCTCGCCCTGTCGTGGCTCTGCTCGCCCTGTCGTGGCTCTGCTTGCCCTGTCGTGGCTCTGCTCTTCCTGTCGTGGCTCTGCTCTTCCTGTCGTGGCTCTGCTCTCCCTGTCGTGGCTCTGCTCTCCCTGTCGTGGCTCTGCTCTCCCTGTCGTGGCTCTGCTCTCCCTGTCGTGGCTCTGCTCTCCCTGTCGTGGCTCTGCTCTCCCTGTCTTGACTCAGCTTGCCCTGTCGTGGCTCTGCTCTCCCTGTCTTGACTCAGCTTGCCCTGTCGTGGCACTCTTTGCACTGTATTGGCTCCGCTGCTGCTCTGTACCTGCTAGGCACCGCTGCCACACGACCCCTGCTTGGCTCCTCTAGGTTACTGCTAGGCTCCATTGTCACTCGGCTTCTGCTAGACCCGTCTTGGTACTTGCTGGCCGTCGTGGATGGTTCTCATGCTGGGCCCAGCCGCCGGTTCGGGTCTCCTGCTAGGCTCAGCCGCCGCGCACGGTTCTCCTGCTAGGCTCGGCCGCCGCGCACGGTTCTCCTGCTATGCTCGGCCGCCATGTGGTTCTGCTGCTAGGCTCGGGCGCTGCGCAGCTCACCTATCCCTTGGCCTGGTCTAGAATTCCCTGCCTGTTGGCCTATATGTTCTGATCCTCCGCTCTTGGACTCCTGTTTCCTCTCACCCGCCCCTAGGCCTCCTGGTTCCTCTCACCCGCTACCTTGCACCTTTTGCACACCCCTACTAGCACCTCTTGTCTGCCCTTTGGCATCCTTGCACCTCTTGTTTTCTCTAGGGTCTTTTGTGACTACTTTTATGTTGTCTGCTTTTTTCACTTTTTTTTTTTTACTCATCTCGAACTCATGCTTGCTGCTGAATTACACCTGCCGTTAAAACCATTCCTCAAGCAGATGTTATTTATTTGCCATGACTGAATATGTTAATGTAATGAGTGAAAGAGGCGATATTGATTAACATGTTTGCATTGAACATTAGAGCTTTCAGATCATAAAAGCAGATACGTGCATGTGAAATTGTAAAGCACACAGAGTAAAGGAAGGGCTCAAGTACTGATGGGCCTATTGAAGAGACTTGGAAGACATTCCTGTTTTTTTTATGTATTACACCTTTATAAATGTTAAAAAGAGGTGAAAGTGGGCACATATACGGTGTTCATGTTTTATAGCTGTATATCCTTCCTTTTCCAGGAAACCCTTCGCACTGCTTTGGCCATGGGGGTTGACCGCGGGATACATGTTGATGTCCCAGCCAAGGACTATGAAAATCTAGGCCCCTTCCAGGTCTCAAAGATCCTTGCTGCTCTGGTGAAAAGGGAGAACGTGAACCTGGTGGTGCTTGGAAAACAGGCGAGTGTGCCACATTTTAATGGTCTTTCTAATCCCATTCCACACATGCTAAATTTCCCTTCAGACATGATGCACGCTGTATAGGGCCATTTCTGTGTTTTTCATGATGTTTGTATCTACCGATTTGTCTTTTTATTTTTATATTCTCATATTTTTGTATTTTAGGGGTGGTATATGGAATAATGTATATGAGATGTTTCTACTGATTGACTGCAAAATCCGACTTTTATCTAAGCTTATTATGTACATGGAATCTTTTTCTTAGGTTTTTGTATGATCACTTAATCATAAAATAAAATTAAAAAAGGGAACGTTTTAGGAATAAAACAAAGATTCACAGTTAGTTTTATTTAGTGAGTATTTATAGTTTAAAAGGTTGTTTTTTTAACTGGAAGTATGGATTCTGAGCAGGGAAACACTATAGATATCACTGGGTGAAGACGTTTTCGGAAGATTAATACAGCATACAATGAATGCACAGGTTAAAGATATAATAGATAATGTATTAAAGGATAAAAAAGAAAGGGCTTTGGGTAAGGAGATACATTTTACTCCTTATCTGAAGAGGATGAAATTAGAGGCGAGAAGGGAGGAAAGAAGTGAAAAAAAGACCAAACCTATTGAGAGCACTGACATGTAAAAAAAAGAAGAAAAGGATGGATTTGTCTTAATCAAAAAGAAGGATATCCAAAGGGGCATGCAAGGAAAGGTGTGAAAAAGCGATACACAGGATGATGAATTCTATGAGATAAAGTTGGAACATGGCTCATTGTCTCAGGGCAATAAGCAATTTGATGAATATGTCTTTGACATACAGCAGGATGATAAATGTGTTGCTGAGGTAGAAAATATTGTGGGTGCTACCTCAGAGGAGGTTATTTAAACCCTCTAGGAGAGGAGATGCTTTCTCCAGATGATATAAGGCATCCAAGGAGTGGCCGACTGGTGGCCGAGGGATCACGTAAGCAAATTTAATAAAGAATTCTTAAGAAAAGCTTTAGACAAAGAGATGGGAAGAGTTTTAAAGGCACAGTGTTCATAGCCTGTAATTGCGGGAAATGTGTCCTGCTCTCCAAATTTAGACCCAGAGATGATCAGCTTTTTATTCAAGCTAGGAAGAGAACCATAAAAACGTCTTGAAAGATCTTTAAAACAGTGCCAGGACAAGCTACTGGATGTATTAGGTCCTTTGGCAAAGATCTTGGATATGGTGGAGGAGGATCTTGTCAACTGTAGATCTAGAGTTTTTGCAGGGTTGGAGTCATAGAGCTACAATAGTATTAGAGAATGCAAATGCGAGTATACTACCTGAGGGAAGAAAAGGAAATCTTGATAAACCAGAAGTCAATATTGTCACCTTCACAGAAGATCGAGATTTTTGGATTTCAGATAGGTTCTATCGAGGTTGTGTTACAATTACAAGAGAAGAATGATAAGGAAAGATATTACATGTTTTGAAGAAGGACATGTTGAATAAGGTATTTAGCTCAGATGGTAGGATAGTTATCTTAAATTCATGCAATTTTCCAGGTCAATTGCATTATCATGCATTGCAGAGAATAAAAGGAGTGGTATTTCAAGAAAATAGAGGAAAATCGAGGGGCCCCGTAAGTGGATCTTTTTGCAAGCAGACTGACATTCCATATAGAGAAAAATTTCAGTTGGATTCGAGATCCTGGGGCATCTGCGGTGGATGCATTTTAGCAGATTTCGATGGTGATAAGAACCTTGCCTACCTTCTGTTTGCTATAATCCATAGGGTTCTTTTCAGGGTTAGAATAGAGAGATGTCCGTGTTGGTGACTCTACTTTGGGTGTCTCGAATGTGGTTTCCAGCAGTGATGGAATTGGCATGCACAATTCCTTTTATGATTCTAGCAACAAAAGCTTTACTAAGGCAAGAGAAGAGCATCCTTTAGTGCAGAGCAAGGTGTTGAACCTTCCTATATGGAAAGTGTCAGGAGATCTGAATGTTTCAAGGGACTTTCGAACAGGTCTATCAAACTGCCCGGGAAGTCTAAGGCACCAGGAACAAGAAGGTGATGTAAGGAAAATGGAGAACATGGGGTTGTTGCTGCATGGAAATGAGTTTGGATCCTGTGGAGACTTCTATTGTAGAGATAGTCATTTTTCTGGTAGAACATTTCAAAAAAGGTTTGAATAACACAACAATGAATTGTTAGAGGTCAGCAAATTCAGCTAGATATGGTCAAGGGGATGGAAGATCAGTAGTACTATGGTGTGTAGGTTTTTTAAAAGTATGAGATTGAGAAGGCCTCCTAAAGCTCAGTATGACGTTTTATGGGACATGAATATTGTACGCAGTTTGAGTATTGGCCTGTAAATAAATATTTAGATTTAAAGAAACTTTAGGTTTAGTTAGCAACATTACTGTGTTAGATATCTTGTAGAAGGGCATCGGATGTAAAAGCATTGGAGGGAAATAACAAGATTTATGATGCTGATGGGGTATATTTTAAAATTTGGAAAATAGTAAAGACAATGTCTGTAGGAAGAATTTTGATTAAAACCATTACAATTAACAAAAACATACAGTATTAAAAAAAAATCCAATTAAAGGGGGAATACACAACATTTTTACAATTGGCAGGGTATCAGTACATACAAAGATGCATAAATTAACTAAGGAAACAGGCCTATGTAACTCTCAAACTTATGGCAATTGATAAAACCGTAGTCCAACCTGTATCTAAGAATAATCGGTCAGTCTTTTATCCAAGTTTCTCTATCTGTAAAAAGTTATGTGAAGTAGACTGTGTTAGACTGCTTATGAGAATAGAGTTATGGAGTACAAAATAAAGGGAGAAAATCAATTATTGATATCTTATGTTAAAACATATGGTGGGGTGAGTAAAGCTGCTATCGGCAAATGGGTGATGGATCACGCAGGACTACACGTGAAAACATTTACAGCACATTCATAAAGAGGTGCTATGGCGAATAAAGCATTTTTGTCTGGTGGAAATCTGCAAGTACTTTTGCAAAGCATTACTTTAGACCAGTAAATCATATAGAAAATGTGGTGTTGAAGGTCTTTCAACATGCATAATAGTAGCCTCCAGTTTCGAAAAGAAATGGCGGCTCTCCAGACGTTATGAATAGACCATCAAGATTTCATTAAATGCACAGAGGCTAACATTATCCCACCCTTCCCATGTATATGGGGAAAAAACGGGAAAAAGTTAGAAAGGGAAAGATTATGTGTGTAAGAGAATAATTTGATTTGACATACTTTAAATTCATATGGTATACATACATAGTGATAAGTATGTTATTTAAGAAGATTACATGTTATTGTTAGAGCCACAGTGAAAAAAGAACGGTGAAGAGGAAGAATGATTAAGAATGATTACGAGGGCTAAAGTAGAAGAGTTTTACCACATTTAAAAGAGGAAGAGTGTTCTAAGAGGGGAATATTTATGGATTATGGTGTTCTAGATTGTATTTTTATTGTTTGTAAGTTCTTTAAAAGTGCTGCAGGAGTGGCAATTAAAAAATTAATGCGTAATGTTCGCCTCAGTGTCTTTAAGAAATCTTGATTCTCTATGCATAATATTTGAAGAATCGCCATTCTTTACTCTAAAATCAAAACATATGTGAAGATCTAATGCTAATGCAGACAGATTCACGTCCACAAGTACACCCTTTTTTTTTTTTTATAAAGTTTACCAGTGAGATTCTTACTAACGAATCTGAAGGAAATCATACACCACACCGTCTGAAAGACAATTAGTTATAGGTTCCTTACCTTAGAATTACCCCCAGGCGTCAGACTGGATCTGGAGAATTTTTTTCTTAGCAGTACCCCGGCTCGTCGGTAGACTCAGCGTCCGGCGTCGTGGTCGCCGGAGTGACGTTGCAGTATCTACTTATACGCCGCCCTTGTGCGCTGACGTCAGTTCTTTCTTTTTCCGCACCAGCCAGCGCAGATCCGGAGAGAAGCTTGCCCCTTTTGTCACTTTTTGACAAAACTTTTTCGACTTTTTGTCAACCTCATTTCGAGTCTTCTATCGACTCCTGGTGCGTGAGGGATGTTCCATCGTCCGGGCTTCTAACTTTGTGACTCCTGTCACAAGTTGATGTCCGTTACCGATCTGCACCTCGTGTGCCTCTGGTGCATGGAGTGCTCCGACCGCCGGGCCATGGCACCGAAGTCTTTGCAGGAGCGTTCCCAAAGCTTTTGGAAGCCCAGGACCGGTCGCGGAGCCACCACCACTCGTCATTGAAATCTTCGCAATCCTCAGGTAAGTCAAGGCACAAGAAGTATGCGAAGAAGCATCGTCACTGTTCGCCTTCTCCCTGTCCGTCGGCTGACGCGACGCAGCATGCGGAGGATCGTCGCTCTCCGGCTCCCCCAGCAGAGCCTGCAGGGTCGATTCCGTGCTTCCCTCCCTTTCCATGAGCCAGAACGACCCCTGCCCAGCTTAGTCAGTTTTGCAAAGCGATGCATTCTGTCTTTGGGCAGCCCGTCTCCACCGGTATGCCTTCGGTCTCCGCAGACTCGGTTGGCAGGGCCTAGGCCTTTGACCCTGGCTGCTCCGGCCCCGACGCCCCCCATGGATCCAGGCCTGGATCCGGATTGGCGCTGGTCGATCTCACTGGTCCTTCCCCACTGCCGCTTCGACAGTCGACGACTCCGACGCTGGTTGTGTCCCCAGCCGGCGTCAACCCAGGCCTCCCTCCTGACTCCAACGCGGAGCCAGACCGACATCGATGGATGACCGTACCGGAGCCGGAGGTTACTTTTGTGTCCACATTCTTCCCTGGCATTCCCTTTTTGCCCTGACTGGCGGCCAGAGGATGATGATGAGGAGGAGGACTGGGAGGGGTCTGGTGACCCTCTACCAGACCACCTAGAGGAGCCGGACTGGAGAGAGGAACTGGGTGATGCCAGTGGTCTGGATACATCACTAGACCTTGGTATGCTTCCCCCCCTACAAAGGAGGGAGCGTAATACGTAGTGTTGTTGCATAGGGCGGCTGAGGCCTTGGCCTTGAGCTTCCTACGGTGGCAGTCAGGACTAACCTCCTGACTGAGGTGTGTCAGCCAGCAGCATCCTCTTTGGAGCCCTGCCTGCCATTTAACAAAGTCCTCACTGTTGTCCTTTTGGGCTGCACAGGGGCTCCTGTGGACAGGAACATTGCCTGACGACACCGCCCGGCTCCGGGAGACCCACTTTTTCTCTCCCAACACCCTACCCCCGAGAGCTTGGTAGTTCAAGCCTCGTCTTCGAAAGGTAGCATGTTCCCTACAGCTCCACAAGATAGGGAATCCAAGAAGCTGGACCATCTTGGGAAGAAACCGCCAGCTTAGGACTGTGGTCGGTGAACACCACATGTCTCTTGGGCCGGTACCAATACTCTGTGTGGGACACGGTTGTGCAAGTGCTGCCAAAATGCCCGGAGGAGGCCCAGGCTGTACTCTCCGTGCCGTTGCAGAGGGTCGAGATGCAGCAAAGTTCACCATCAGGTGTGGACTGGCCACTGCCGACTCACTAGGCAGGATGGTTTCAACATCAGTAGCACTCCGACGCTACGCCTGGCTGAGAACATCAGGCTTTTCGGGGGATGTCCAATCTACTCTTTTGGACATGCCCTTCGATGGCCGCCGCCTGTTTGGTGACAAGGCAGACAACGCACTTGAGCATTTTAAGGACTCTAAGGCTACGGCCAGATCCTTGGGCCTCGCATTGTCCTCTCGTCCCTTGCAGTATTCTTTGCACCCCTTTTGTGACTACGGAAGGGGTGCCCCACCACGTTCCAACCAGAGCCACAGGCTGGCGCAAACTAACCAGCCTCTGCGCGGCCGGGGATATGGGACCCAGCGACGTAGGTCAGGGGGCCAGAGGGCAGGCCAGTCCAACCCCGCCCCCTCTGCTGCAGCATCCACACCTTCAAGGCCACCAAAGACCAGTGGGCGGCAGGATTGACCATCACCTCCCCCATTAGTCCACCATCACGTCGGACAGGTGGGTTTTGCAAGTAGTGCAAAGGGGCTACTCCCTCCCCTTCGAGACTTCCCCTCCATCCATGCCACCAGTATTTTGTTTCATGTCGGAAGATCACTTGGCCCTTCTCCATCAGGAAGTTATGGTTCTCTTGGCCAAGGGAGCCATCGAGCGAGTCCCTCCGCCAGAAGTAGGTCGAGGCTGTTACTCCCATTGCTTTCTGGTGCCCAAGAAGGACAAAGGCCTGCGTTCTATCTTGGACCTCAGGGACGTCAACCACTTCCTCCGGAAGGAGAAGTTCAAGATGTTAACTCTGGCTCAGGTCCTGTCTGCCCTCGACCCTGGAGACTGGATGTGGTAGCGTTAGTCTTGCCGGATGCCTATTTTCACATCCCCATCCTACCTGCGTTACCTACAGTTCATGGTAGGCCACAAGCATTTTCAGTTCACCATGCTCCCCTTTGGTCTTACCAGGCCCCTCGGGTTTTCAGGAAAGTGATGGCGGTGGTCACAGCTCATCTGCGCAGATCAGGAGTTCCAGTCTTCCCCTATCTGGACGACTGGCTGTTGAAGGCGGGCTTGCCCCAGGCTGTTGTCTCCCACCTGTAGACTACAACGGACCTTGGGTTTCACTATCAACGTGTCGAAGTCACATTTGATTCCCTCTCAGACACTCCTTTTCATCGGAGCGGTTCTGGACACAGCACAGTTTCAGGCCTATCCTTCCGAGCAGCGAGTCCGGGATATTTGGGCTATGATACCGATGTTTCAGCCATTGTCCGGGGTTTCGGTGACAATAACCTCGAGGCTCCTGGACGTCATGGCCTCCTACATCCTGTTGATGGATCATGCCTGATGGCATATGCGGGCTCTGCAGTGGGACCTGAAATTCCAGTGGGCCCAGCATCAGGGCAATCTTTCGGATTGCGTCCAGATCTCGGAGGGCACTGCACACCAACTGCAGTGGTGGCTTGCTAATTAGGATTGGGTCATCAGCAGACCCCTCTTCCTTCACCAACCAGTGTTCACAGTAGTGACAGATGTATCACTTCTGGGATGAGGCGGTCTCATGGGAGAGGCAGAGATCAGAGGCCTCTGGTCTCCGGCGGAGTCCCAGCTCCACATCAACCTTAGGGAGCTACGGCCGATCCGTCTCGCACTGAAGGCATTCCTTCCTTTTGTCCGAGGAAGAGTAGTGCAGGTGTTCACGGACCCTCTGGACATGGGTGGAACATTAGTGCATGTCCCTGGTGGTTCAACACCTGGCAGGTTCTCTGAACCCCATAGCGGACAAACTCAGCCGCTGATGCGTGATGGATCACGAATGGCATATTCACTCGAAGGTGATGCAAGGTCTTTTTAGTCAGTGGGGACAGCCATGGTTAGATCTATTCGCCACCGAAGAGATGGTACAATGTCAGCGGTTCTGCGCGTTGGAATTTCCAAGGCGGCACTTGCTCGGTGACGCTTTTCATCAGGAGTGGAGCTGCGGTCTTCTTTACGCTTTTCCACCTATACCACTTCTTCCCAGAGTGCTGAAGAAGATCAAGCGTGACCGGGCACAAGTCATTCCTGTGGCGCCGGACTGGGCACGGAGTGTCTGGTATCCAGAGCTCTTACACAAGGCCATTGATCCTCCGATCAGACTGCCTCTTGGGGAGGATCTTCTGTCGCAGAAGCAGGGGAGGGTCCTCCACCAGAACCTGTCCAGTCTCCACCTTCTTGCATGGAGATTGAGCGGCGACAATTGACAGCTTTCGACCTTCCTCCCGAAGTCTGTAATGTAATCTTGGCAACCAGGCGTCCCTCCGCTAAAACGGTATACGCCTGTAGGTGGAATATATTTGTGGCATGGTGTGCAGCTAAGGCTGTAGATCCCCTTTCTGCCACCCTTTCTGAGGTTCTCCTCTTCCTTCTTTCTTTGGCCCAGCAGGGCTCTGCTCTGGGCACTCTTAAAGGCTATCTGTCGGCCATTTCTGCCTTTCTAAGGCTGCCTGATGAGCCTTCTCTTTTCAAGTCCCCATTTGTAAATGGTTTTCTTAAGGGCATCACTCACCTATTTCCTCCTGTTCCTTTTGTGATGCCCCAGTGGGACTTGAATCTGGTCTTAACCTACCTTATGTGTGTTCCCTTCGAGCCGCTACATAATTGTCCTCTCAGGCCCTTAACTCTTAAAAATCCCTTTCTGATTGCCCTCACCTCTGCTCTCAGGGTGAGTGAGCTCCACGCTTTTTCATCTAAGCCTCCTTTCCCTGCAGTCCATCCGTACAAGATTGTACTCCGCACAAGACCTTCATTTCTTTCCAAAGTGGTTACCTCTTCCCACATAGGTCAGACCATCACTTTGACCACTTTCTTTCCGCCCCGCATCCGTCCAAGGAGGAGGAGAGGCCATCTGCATCCAAAACGTGCGTTATCGTTTTATCTTGATCGTACCTGACAATTCCGGGTGGACGATCAGCTCTTCGTGGGCTATGCGGGTGCGAAGAGAGGTCGGGCTGTGTAAAAACTAACCATCTCTCGATGGGTCATTCTTTGCATCAAAATGTTCTATTCCTTGGCAAAAAAGGAGCCTTCAGTAGGTCTGGACGCCCACTCCACCAGGGCGGCAGCAGCCACTACCCCTTTGGGACGTGAAGTCCCCCTCAGTGACATCTGCCAGGCAGCCATGTGGGCATCACTGCACACTTTCACCAAGCATTACTGCCTCGATAGTCAAGTCAGGAGAGACGGCTTCATTGGCCGATCGGTTCTCCAGGACTTTCTGTTGTGAACTTGCTTTGCAGCTTTGGTATTGCTGGGGTATATTTTCTAAGATAAGGAATCTATAACTAATTGTCTCTTTGAGATGAACAAGTTACTTACCTTTGGTAACGATATATCTGTAGGAGACATATATTAGTTATAGATTCCATACCACCCCACCCATCCTCCCCATTCTGCAAACTGACGTCTAGGGATAGCGACTCCCTTACAGGGCCCTAGTTATGCGCACCTGTGTTCAGTGTCTTGCATGGCTCTGCGCTTCTGGAGTGGAAAGTCATATACAAAGAACTGACGTCAGTGCGCAGGGTTGCGTCTAAGTAGATACCGCAAAGTCATCCCGGCGACCATGATGTTGACGATGGACGCAGAGTCGACCGACATCACCCACCGACGCGCAGGGGTACTACTAAGAAAAAATTTCTCCGGATCCAGTCAGACGCCTTGGGGTAATTCTAAGGTAAGGAATCTATAACTAATATATGTCTCTCAGAGACCTCGCAGGCAGGTCGCTCCCCACTCTGTTGTACTGCTTCAGTTGTACTGGTGTTTTTCATTACTGCTGCACTGCTTGATTGTACCGGTCTCGTTGTAGCTTGCCTATTTTCCTTTTCTCCCTCCCGCTAGTTCTGTGCCCTGCTTTGCCTTCTGTTCCCCCCCGCCATCCGTCACCCGTTTTTGTCCCGCTCTTCCCGCTGCTGCGTCCCTGCGGCCCCGCCCCCCTGTTCACCCATTCGCCTCCCCGCTGCTCCTCCCTCCCTCCCTTTTATGGAGGCCGCGCAGTTGTGAAAGGAGCGATCTTTGACCCTGCTCGTAGGCAGGTCGCTCCCCACGCTGCTGTACTGCTTCAGTTGTACTGGTGTTTTTCATTACTGCTGCACTGCTTGATTGTACCGGTCTCGTTGTAGCTTGCCTATTTTCCTTTTCTCCCTCCCGCTAGTTCTGTGCCCTGCTTTGCCTTCTGTTCCCCCCCGCCATCCGTCACCTGTTTTTTCCCGCTCTTTCCGCCCCTGCGGCCCCGCCCCCCTGCTCACCCATTCGCCTCCCCGCTCCCTGCTCCCAGCTGCTACTCCTTCCCACCTCCCCTTCTAATGGCGACCGCTGTGCGGCCGCGCAGTGGACGCGCGCAGTGGACGCGCGCAGCGGGTGTGCTGAAGGCGCGCCTAAGGCAAGCCCGTCTGCGCCTGGACCGCGCCCAGTGCCAGAACCCCTGGCCCCTGCGAACGCCACGACGCCTGTCTGCGCTAAGACTACAGCACCCTCCACGCACTCAGCGCCGGACGATCGCGCACCTGCTTCCTGGTCGCCCCGAAGCGCACCCAAGGACCCTTCTCCTGCCGGAACTGCAGCTTCACCAGCATCCGAACCGCCAACCCACTGACCAGGAAAGAACCCAACTACCTCAGATGCATCCTTCTCAACATCCGCTCCACCCGCAAACACGCCGTTGAACTCAGGGACCTACGCGACTCTACCTCCCCAGACGTCGCCTTCCTGACGGAGACTTGGCTGAACCCCTCCTCGGCACCCAAAATCGCCATAGCCATCCTGGAAGGCTACAAGATCACCCGCAGGGACCGCACCAACGGAATAGGAGGAGTAATCGCCATCGTCCACAGGAACACCCTCAGAGTCTCGACCAGCACCAACGACACCCTCAGCACAGCTGAACACCTGCACTTCCAGATTCACACCGACCCCAACACCACCCACCGAGGAACCCTCGTCTACAGACCCCCCGGACCCCGACCACAGTTAAGCGACTCAATCGCCGACTTCGTCAGCACACACGCCCTCGCCTCCACGGACTACATCCTCCTCGGGGACCTGAACTTCCACCTCGAGAACAACAATGACACCAACTCCACCACCCTGATCGACAACCTAGCCAACCTCAGACAACTTGTCACAACACCCACCCACTCCGCCGGCCACACGCTCGATCCCATCTTCTCCGCAAGCCCCCACGTCTTTCAACCACACCACCGAACTCCACTGGACCAACCATCGCTGCATCCACTTCACCTTCCGGAGACCCACCATGCACCACTGCACCCAACAGATGCCTCACCGATGCTGGAGCAAAGTCACCGAAGACCAGCTAACCATCACCCTCGCCCAGAGCCCACCCACCGATCCCACCGACGCTGACAACGCCGCCCGCAACCTCAGACAGTGGATCGACGACTGCGCCAACACCCTCGCCCCGTTCAAGAAACCCTCCAACAGTCACACCAGCAAGAAAGCCAGCTGGTTCACTGAAGACCTCCAGCCCTCCAAGCAAACCTGCCGAAAGCTGGAGAAGAACTGGCTTCGTGAACGTACACCTGACAGTTACGCAGCCCACAAGAACGCCACCCGCAGACACCATCACCTCATCAGATCAGCCAAAAGGGCCTCCTTCAAAGACCGCCTAATCAACAACGCACACAACAGCAAAGAGCTCTTCAACATCGTGCAGGAACTCTCCAACCCCAGCTCCAACACCAACGACATCCCACCTTCGCAAGACCTGTGCAACTCGCTGGCCACCTTCTTCCATCGCAAGATCGCAGACATCCACGACAGTTTCAACGCCACCACCGCCCCGACAACCACTGTGACCTCCGCCCCCACGACGACCATCCGCACCAACTGCCTGCTCTCCTACCCCAGTGCTCATCCCTCAGCCCAACGTAGTTCAACATCTACATGGCACTGCTAACCACATTGCCCGACTACGCAACCTCAACATCATCTCCTACGCCGATGACACCCAGCTGATCCTCTCCCTCACCAAGGACCCCCACACCGCCAAAACCAACCTCCACGAAAGAATGAAGGCTGTCGCCGAATGGATGAGGAACAGCCGACTGAAGCTGATCTTGGACAAGACGGAGGTCCACATCCTCGAACCCACCCCTTCGGCCTGGAATGACTCCTGGTGGCCGACCGCACTGGGAACTGCTCCGACATCCACCGACCATGCACGCAACCTAGGGGTCATCCTCGACTCCACCCTCTCCATGACTAAGCAGGTCAACGCCGTCTCTTCCTCCTGCTTCAACACCCTCCGCATGCTCTGCAAGATCTACAAGTGGATCCCCACCGAAACAAGAAGAATGGTCACCCAGGCCCTCATCAGTAGGTTGGACTACGGAAACGCCCTCAACGCAGGAGCCTCGGCCAAACTCCTGAAACGGCTTCAACGCATCCAGAACGCCTCTGCACGCCTGATCCTCGACAAACCTCGCCGCAGCCACATCACACCCCACCTGAGAGACCTGCACTGGCTCCCCGTCAACAAGAGGATAACCTTCAAGCTCCTCACCCACGCACACAGGGCACTCCACAACACCGGCCCAGCGTACCTCAACAGCCGACTCAGCTTCTACACCCCCACCCACCAGCTCCGCTCCGCCGACCTCGCCCTCATCACAGTCCCCCGCATCCGAAGAGCGACCTCCGGTGGCAGATCGTTCTCCCACCTTGCCGCCAAGACCTGGAACTCCCTCCCCATCCACCTATGACAAACCCAAGACCGGCTG
The DNA here is from genome assembly GCF_964204655.1 of Triturus cristatus. Taxonomy (NCBI): domain Eukaryota; kingdom Metazoa; phylum Chordata; class Amphibia; order Caudata; family Salamandridae; genus Triturus; species Triturus cristatus. The sequence goes on along the minus strand of NC_140590.1, from coordinate 132,029,321 downwards.
ACCTTCAGAAGAGTCCTCAAGACCTGGCTTTTCGAGCAATAGCAGCACTCCCCACCCCCCAGCGCCTTGAGACCCTCACGGGTGCTTAGTGTGCTTTACAAATGCTATGATTGATTGATTGATCGTTACCAAAGGTTAGTAACTTGTTCTTCACTACTTAAATAATGATGGGTAATATGCATGTTGTTACTGTGTAGATGGGGCTGTCAAAAGTATTAACCACGCTCAGCTCAAACATCCTCCAGTGCCAGTATTCCCCAATTACAGTTTAGTGTGCTAGTTCCCATGTTACTTACATCCAACACCTGTAACTTACTAGATTCCTTTGAGTTGTAACATTAATGGAAACAAAATTTGATTTTGGATCTTATGATTTTCATGCCCTGCAGCTTTTGGGGACCCTGAAACACTACTTCAACATTATATGTTTTTTTTTTAGATTGTCCATAATCCAGTGGAAAGGATGACCAATCCAACATGTCCCTATGTACGGCCCACGTTTTGAAAGCCTGCATAGACAAGATGTTGAGAATTGCAACCTTTAAAAACATGAAAAATTCACGTTTTCTCACACTACGTTTTAGCACTTATGGAAAGCAAAAACGTCTGAGAAATGCTTTAGCAATGAAGAAAGGTGTTAAAATTGGTGCTGTCCCTTTTAGACTCCACAAGCTTTGACTGCCCATGAGGCTTTGTACTGGCCTTTGCCCCATGAAGTCAATCAACCAATCAAAAACACTTCATTTAGCTTCGTTTCTGGAGCATAAAAAGTACATAAAATGTGTAAACTTAATATAGTCAGGGCTAAAATCTGGATTACAAAAAAGTCTAAAAAGAGGTCATACATTACATTATCTTCCAAACATAAAAACTACGTTACTGTTCAAACTTAACATCCATTAAAAAGTTGCAAAACAAAGGCATACAACACGGCAGCTACCAGGGTATATCCATTTTCTTATGTATAAAAACATATACTCATTAAATTATCACGTTTATAGAGGCAAGCAAGAGGCCGTAAGGCTATAGGATAGTCGCACTAGTATTCATCAGTATTGTTCATTCGCGAGACCCAGACACTCAACTGTTTGTGATCCTACCTCCAAAGAATCACAAAAAAAAACTTTATAGCACATACTGAACAGGAGTATCTATTATCTAAACTTGTTCTCATTGATAGTAAAGAGCTATCTCATAGTATCCTTAATCAAGTTTGTACTTCACATTTCCGTCATCAATAATACCCAAAACTCATGATTGATATTGACCAAGTGATAGACGCTCCTGTCCAGTATGTGCCATTAAATTATCACGATCTTGTCCAAATACATAGTATTACAATTCATCATATAGTGTGAAGATAGAACTATCAATTCAGGTTCTTGCAACACAGACTGTTTGAGATCTCCTGCTCTTCAAAGAGGACCGAAGAATTGACGCCAAAGAATGGCACACCAAATTCAGAAAGGATCTCAAGACCTGGCTCTTCGACTGAATCCATGCGCCCAGATGGATCAGCAGCCCCCAACCCCCCCCCAGCGCCTTGAGACCCTCACTGGCACTATACAAGGCCCTGATTGATTGAAGGACCATCAAGCATTTAGATAAAAACCAATGCTGGCTGGCATTGACTAAAATTGTACCTGCGCATAGGTGGGACAATAAATCTTCTCCTCATAAGGTCAGGCCTCCTGCTGAATAAGCATTAATCGGAAAGCCAAGCATCAGAGGGATATAATTTAGACAAAACCTTACAAGAATAAACGGAGTCTGAGGGTTCTGCACAAAGGCTAAATAGGATTGTGCATCCTGGAAAATGGGGGGGGGGGGGGGGGGGGGGGTTACATTTGATATAACCAAACAGTGGATTTATTTATGTTTGCCTCCCTCCTATCTAAAGCAACTTTTGATAGAAAAATCCACTTTAGTCTTAACTTAGAGATTTGCACACAAGTAGATGGGTTCCCAATAAGTCCCATAAACCGAAGTTACTCATGGAACACTTTACATATTGCAATCATGGAATCTCATATGCAAAACCCAAATTTTAGCATTCCCTCACTACAACATGATTCAAAGTTAGTCTTTTTCTCCGTATCGAATGCCAGAGTAAAATAGGTGCAAGACAGGCAATATCCGAATGATATGGAGCACCAAGTTCACTGTGGTGTATATATAATTTGAACAGCTACGAGGGAGGGATAACAATCTCTTTAAAAAAAAAAAGTGCTATACATTGGAGGGAGTCAGTACACCATGCCCCAAACCCCCATCCCACACGAAGCACTAGGAATAGCTTTAGCTGCCTACACTTTTTTATTTCCAGGGTTGGTTTTGTTCCCAGCTTCTTCATAAAGCTGGCCATGATACTGTTTTCTAATAGGTGAGATCTATTGGAGACCATGCTTTTCCAGGTATATTTTCCATCAGAGAGAATCCCTAAATAGGAAATTGTATCCACCACCTCCACCCTGTGTGTCAATATGAAAAATGGGAAGTTTCTTCAACCGGTCACCTTCAACAAGCACAAATGTTTTTGCTTAATTTACGCGAAGATCCAAGCTATTTATAAAACTAGTATACTCCTTTATGAGTTTCTGCAGCTCCTGGCCAGTTCTGGCTGTAAGCTCTGCATCCTCTGCATAGAGGAGTATCAGAGGGGTTGAATTAATATACAGCACATCTTTAGCAGTCCCCACCCGGGCTGCTTCCAAGCTGTTAGTATAGATTGAAAACCGGAACGGGACAAGGACTTATCCCTGTCCAACGCCCTGCTGGATCTCAAAGGACCTAATGCACTTCTCGTCGCTATCATAACGAATGCGGGCAGTTGCCTGTGAGTGCAATTGTCATATAGAAAGGGTTACTGATTGTCTGATTCTCTCCCACCACTGGGTACTAGTATCGAGGCGAGGCTGCAGAAAAAGCGTACAATGTTCTTTCAACGCTGGATGAAGGAGTCTGAAAAAATGACAGAACTACCACCGACTCATTGAGGTCGGATTCAGAAGGCACTTTATGGGTAAGATTAGTCTGATAAACACCTATTCCTGGGAGAACTGGTGAAATTATTTCTTGATGATAAACGTGAGTAGTTAACTAACTTTTCTGGCTGATGTCAACGCAATCAGTAGCATCAATTTTCAGGCGAGGAGTTTTAAGCCTGCGTTTTTTGAACAGTGCAGCTGAACTCGGTCTGAAGACTGTATCGAATTCCCGCAGTATCAGTGGACAAGAAGCATGAAATGGGCCTTCCACAAATTGTTTGAACGCCCTCTGTAAGAAGGATTGTTCCCAAGAGGAATGTTGGTTCTGGGAAATAGCCGACAGGTGCTCTCTCTCTCTTTAACCACTTAACCTGCAGAGAACAGCAGCTTGACTTTGGGACCTGGGACCGTCTAGCAGTCTGTAGACAAAAGGCCTGTGGCAGCCCTGGAGCTGCTGCAAATAGTAACAAGCACCAGGGCCCGCACCCAGTGATGGCTTTTGGGTTTGGCCCCTGGTTTTCTGAGTGTCTGAGTGCTATCTTGCTTGAGCAAAACAAATTATCCCGAGTCATAACCATGCTTTTCTTTACTCGGATAAAGGTTTCTAGGAACTAGGTAAAATCTTTCAGTAGGACAAGTCATCAAATTGATGTGAATGCTCAAAGAATGCTTACGAGTGTGTACATCGGTCCCAGTCAACTGTACCCCAATCTGATTTTGTAACTTGTTCCATTTTCGTTTTTTTTTTCCCATTGGCTCTTTCCAGCATTATTTTGCTATACTTCATTGGCAATATTTTTATGATTGATTACAGTTTATATTTAAAGTGACATTTATTTTCAATGGAACACGTTTTTACGTTTTTTCTAAATCTTGTTCTCAGTGCTTCTTCAATTAACAAGACTATTTTTTTCATTTCAACAATTTTTCACTTTTCTTGTTAATTCGTAATGCGGTGCTTTTTAGGTCTCGCCTGAGCCAGCGTATGCGCTACTCTACGAGACAGTGGCTTTTAAAAGTGGCTTTTAAAAGTGCTGCCACACGCTTTTGCTGGCCTAGTGCTTGCGGTTACGCGAGCGCGCGCGCAGCCGCCAGCTTTCAGCGCCCGATCAGTAGCCATCTGTCTTTCCTTTATGGCTTTCCTTTGCCACGCGCACCACTCGAAGGCACCCTTACAACGCGCGATATTACTTTCACGGCCGCGTCAGTTTCACGGCCGCTTTGCCAGTGCTTGTTTACAGAGCTCTCTTGCACGTTTTGTCCTTAGTAGATCTGTAAGTAAATCATGGTGCTATTACCCAACTCATTGGAGCTTGTTTTATCGACCTCGGAAGGGTGAGCGGGCAAGTCGATGCCTGGGTTTCGCTGATCTGTGTTTGGTAACTATAAATTATTTTTGTTCCTTGAGTCTTAAGTGCTAGTGCTGCCGCAGCAATGCATGGGTAGGCGCGCTCTCTCCCCTCAGCCCCCCGTTACTTTCTCAGTCTGCCGTGTCCGCCCGTCTGTTGTCATTTCTGTTAAACGTAAAATGTTCTTATAAGTAAGCGGGTTTGAGCTGAATCGCTCCGTGATGCTGCAAATGCTTGTTTTGTTTGGGATGGCAGTGCTGGCTATGATTAGCTTTTGAAATCACATGGAAAAATATTTTCTTATTTAGTGGTTAATAGGTTTTGGATGCCTGTAAACAAATACTTAAAAGTGGTCTAGGCTACACTCACACTATGGCCAATTTTGCTACTAACTTCAGTTACCCTGTACAAGCGTGCCTTTTCTCCCCAGGCTTTTCTGTGGACATCTAGCCTGCTGTATTGGGCATGCCTTTTGACTTCAAGAGGCTTTTCAGGGAGAAAGCTACAGTGTGCTTGCTGGAAAATGCATCCTCAACCAAGCAGTTCCACCAACAATATTGTTGCTTTTCTGGGGACAAGCGCTCTCGGCAGGATCAGTCTCCCTAGTTGGTTCAGACCCTGCAACATACCCACGGCTCCTTTAATGGGTTGGGTGGACCGAAGGGTAAAGAGCAGCAGCTCCAGTCTCGCCAATCTTTCTCTGGCACTGCTTCTTTTAAACAGCTCTGCATTAGACTATTTTCTCTGTTGTGATCCACTGGCTTTTAACCTGCATGTGAAGGGAAATGTCCTTCATCGCCTGTCTCTGGAGAATCACAAATGCGAGATTTAAGTCAGTGTGACTGACATCTTGCCAGGCTTGAATATCTACACATAGGTCTCTCTGCCATGGTTCTGAACAGGAAATGCCCTCTGTCATACACTTTGTCCTTCCCCCTGTTGTTCCCTGGGGAACATCTTTTAGTTCTGCTGGCGACAGTACCGGATGTATGTGTTTTCTCTACCTTTTGTTTTATGTGTCTTGCAGAAGGTGCAAGGCCATCAAGCACAATAGATTCCCATCATCCTAGATCGAATGAGGAGTGACAAGATTTGTGACGCCTATCTTTTGGAACTCCATGTTCCACACTGTGTTAGTCTCCCACCTATAACAGATTTGTTTTTTGCAGCAGGATGCTTCCTCTACGTGCTTGGAGGTTGAACTGTGTGAATTCGAGGCCATAAGACGTGGATGTATTTTTAGCTGCTTGCAAGTCAGTTACAAATTTAGTCTATGTGGGCCTGCTGAATTAAGTTTGTTCTTTTGTTGTGAGTTGTCATACTTTAACTCCTTTCATGCTTGCCTTTCTGCGTTCTGTGCTTCAGGTTGCTCAGCAAGATATAGCCTAATGTTATTCTAATGAATCAGATGGACCAAGAAGATTCTGTGAGTCGATCTTTCTCCCTCTCAGAAATAGAGTTGGCCCTTAGCACCTTAGCTGTAGGGAAGGCTCCGGGGCGTGACAGGATCCCTGGTGATCTGTTTAGAAGTGAATTAAAAATTTGGGCCCCCTACATTTTGGTATACTTCAATGCCATTTTGCAGGGCCTTGAGATCCCGGATACCTGGTTGGGAGCAGAAATTATACCCATTCATAAAAAATCTTCCCCCCTGGACCCAGCCAATTATCGCCCCATAAGTTTGATTGACGTCTTACAGAAGCTGTTTGCCCGAGTCCTTTTAACAAGGCTGCAGTCCTGGATGGAGGACCATCAAATTCTAACCTCGCTCCAGGCAGGGTTTCGAGCAAAGGTCTCTACCATTGACCAATTGTTTAGGCTTCAGTTGATCCACTGGAAGACAGTCAGCATGGGTGCTGGTAATCTCTACTTGATCTTTGTGGACCTTCGGTCCGCATTTGATACGGTCCAAAGGGAAAAATTATGGATTCTGTTATTAGAGATGGGTGTTCCCCCCTACCTTTGTCATCTATTCAAACGCCTACACCAAGGCACTTATGCAAGGGTGAGATTTGGGAGATGTGGGGAAATTTCAGGGCCATTTCCGGTTGAAAAGGGTGTGCGGCAGGGTTGTGTCCTGGCCCCCACCCTTTTCTCCCTTTTTATTAATGGGATGATTGAGCATCTCCTGCGCGCCGCTAATTTGGATTCCCCTATCCTTGCGGGGCGTAGGATACCGGCCCTAATGTTCGTGGATGACACGCTCTTGTTATCTAAATCTTTCATGGGCGTCCAGCGTACATTGGAGGCCTTTTGCTCTTTCTGCAAAAAAAGGGATCTGGAACTGAACCTATCTAAAACAACATTTATGGTTTTCAGCTCCAAGTCAATCAACTGTCCCCACCCCAAGATGGGAGATGTAGAGTTAGATAGGGTCTCTACCTTTGATTACTTGGGGGTGACCCTCAATGACAAAATGAAATGGGGGTCTCATATGGCGAAGGCAAACCTGAAGCTAGCACAATCAGTGGGGGGTTTACTGAAGGTATTTAATAACACTTCTTCCAAACCTCTGGGCCCCCCATGGAAATCTACAAATCCCAAGCAAGAGGGGGCGCGCTATATGGCGCTGAGCTTTGGGGGCATTCTACTCCTCCTTCTTTATCGGTAATTGAGAATTCCTTTATCAGGCGACTGCTGAAATTACCTGCAAGCACCCCCTTAATTCCCTTGAGATGGGATTTAGGTTTAGTTCCTATAGAAGAAATTGCCCTGAATCGCCCTCTCCTGTTCTGGAGACGACTCTGGTCAACACCCGAGCTTGCAAGCTATAGGCACGACCTGGGTGACATACTGGCAAGGGGAAAACTGGAAAAAATCCCTTGGTTAACTTATGTTAAGACCCTTTGTTATTCCATAGGGAAGGGGGACCTTTGGTCCGCCCCGGAAGAGACAAGCCGCACACTATCTAAGAAATCTTTGAGTGAGGCCCTGTATTTGTATCGGAAGGAAATTTTATTACATTCTTCTCTGGGTAGGCTCACTGACACCTTCCTGGACATTAAGTTCAGCCCCCAGTACGAAACCTTCTTGGATGTTATCCAACCCCCCTTGGCAAAGAAACTCTACATTCAGTTTCGACACAGCTCGCTACCTCTGAGGGCTTTTACATGTAGATGGTCTAACGTATCTGATCGATCAAGCACGTGTCCTGTATGTACTGATACTCGTGAAACAGAGATGCATGTCGTTCTTTTTTGCCCCCTTTATATCAAGGCTAGGAAGAAGTGGATCATTCAGCTCTGTAAGTCGAGGGGCCTTAGGGACTACCAGGTAGTGTTTAGAATTTTGAAGTACGATACCACCCCATTGATAGTGTTTGCGATGGCCAAATATCTCCTTTCTATGTGGTTCACCAGGTCCAAAAAAATGCCTTCTGCCCCACAACCCTCTTGATTACAGTATTACTATCATTGTCACTATAGAATCTTGTGGTGTAGTGAGATCACTTTGGGCTTTGGTCACAGCTCTAACAAATTTGCTTCCTGTGAAATTAATTTGTTCTCATTTCTCTGTGCAATTTTTTTAGTATAAAAATTTTAATGCTTTCATGGATTACACTCTACTTAATGTTGATTTAATCATGTTTTATTGTACAGAATTATTTATGTCTTTTTATGGTATTATACCGAAATAAAAGCTCTAGACTGACTGAGATATAGCAGTCTCTACTCTGCAAGGAGGTTTAGCTGGCCTGTCTGCATTTGTTTTCTCTACTAGCCTTCTTTAGGTTGTCTTTAGTTGCTTGGGTCTCAAGGTGTCACCATTTGACCTAATGCACCTTTGTGCTGTTCACCTGCTGATGCTGAAAACCTTTTTGCTAGTAGTAATTATCTCAGCCTGCAGGATTTGCAAGTTACAGGCCCTTTTACTTTATATAAGGGGGATCTTAAGCTTGCTGTAAAAAGGTGCTGCAAAAAGTGCCTCTCATCTTACTTGAATCAGGCAGCAACACAGGGTCGGTCATCTATGTTTACTTGACCTGTTGCTGTGTTGTCATTCACGAAGAATAAGTATGCAAAAAGTAGGAGTATATAAAGTGGTAAAAAGTGTAAGAGCATATTTAGATTTTGACTGGTAACATGGACTTAATTGACCAACACAGTAAATGTACAGTACAACTTCTAATAAGTGGTCTTATTGGCCAAACAACCCAGTAGACTGTTAACACCCTCATCACAGCCCTTATGTATAACAGCATGGCATCGTGATAGATGAACTCTGCAGACTTTTACCACCTCATCCTATAATGAAAAACATTCAACCATGTCAACCAGCTCTGAAACAACTTCAGTGCCTAACCTCTTGATTACCTTTGATCACATCAAATTAAAATCATGATTGGGGATCTTCAGTCATCTAGCGTTTCAGTGACTGTATTAGTGTTTTCCAAGGAATCTGTGCTATATGCTTTTTTTCATTAGCAATGAAATAACAAGCATTGGCATATCCAATAGGTCTTGCCTTTGGGACCTTATAAGTGTTTAGCCATGCAACGGTCGGTGTTGTTGCACCATGGCTATTGTGCTGCATAAATAAATACTTAAAAGGTCCCAAAAGCGAGACCTATTGGCTATGCCAATGCTTGTTAACATTTATTATTTGCTGATGTTGTATATTGCTTGATTCTCCATTAATTTTCAATATCACTTATTAACCATTGCACACTTTTGGTGTTAAAGTAATTTTGCCACTTTCGAACCCTTTTTAGTTTGTCCTTGATGTTCCAGTCTTATTTTCTTATTAACTGGTTGCCAACATTTAAATTCTCTATTTTATATTGTTTAAGTACTGCAACTGCATGTTGTCTGAGGACTGACGTGTGCTTCGGCAAAGCTATTAAAGTTAAGCATAGCTCTGCTCACACTAGCAGAAAAGCTGCAAACGAAGTTTAGAATAGAATTTTGATTATCAATTGAGATGAGGACTGCCCTGCCAAAGCGGTCAGAAGCTCTGGCAAGGGCGACCTTGACACGCCTCAAGAAGTGTCTGTGCTCCTTCCGGCCTAAAGCCATTTTAATCTTCATGAATAAAATCTGTATTACCATATTTAATCAAGAGGCATATTGGTAAGCAACTTTACTTCAACATTGAGTAATGTAATGGGCCGGTAAGACGAGCACTCTTCCAGCAGCTTACCCGGCTTGAGAATAGTTATGATTGTGGCCTTCCTGAAATACAACAGGAGAGAGCTTATCAACTAACTCGCCGACCAGACTTTGCACATTTGAGATAGAAAGGAGGAGAATGGCTTACAGAGTTCAACGGGAAGGGTCTTAAGTCTGGTTGCATTTTTGCACGGCATCTCGACTGTACCTCCTGAAATATATATGGAATTTCAAGCTCTGAACAATCATTGTCTGATTGACAAGTAACTTAATGAGTATGTTCTATTGCAGAAGGGGATAGCCCCCGATATAACACCCCATAGTAGCCAGCAAAGCTCTGTTATTCTATACAGAGTCTGTGATCTTCAGACCTGTACTAGAGGGGATTTCTCAGACAACTTTAGTCTCTTCCATCCTCTAGGGTAGCCAGTGAAGCTGCTTGCTTGTTTTATTAACAAGTTCGTACAGTTTGTCTGGACAGCGTCAAGGCTAATTCGCAGTATCTAATAATTAGTTTTTTAGCGGCTCACGTAACTGTGCCAGGCATCTATTCTCGCTGTCTCTGATCGGTGTACCGTGGGCCTGTACACCAGAGACAATATTTCTATTTCCAGATTTACAATCTTGTGCTCCTGTCTTTTTGCCTACCTCGAATTTATGAAGAGGCCTGTCTTCGAAGCACACTTTTAAAGGCTTCACATAGTATACCTGTGGAGATAACCGAGGGGGCATTCACGCCAGAATCCTCAGTAGTTGCATCCCTAAAAGAATCTACAAATGCTTCCCATCTCAAACACTAAGCATTAAGACACCGTACTCCCTAAGCACCCCACTGAGGATGGGGCAATCTCATCTCCACCTGTGTGTGGTCTGATAGGCCTCTTGGGAGGATCTTTGCTTGCGTAGTGATACCTAGGTGTGCTGGTGGGATAAAGATGTATTTTAATTGAGTGGCACCTATGCGTAACTGAGTAGTGTGTGTATTGCTGTTTGTTTGGATGCCATGTGTGCTAGGCTTCCTCTAGACCCAGGGAGGCCACTCATTTAGTGAGGATCTATGGCCTGACAGTTTGGGCAGGAGAATCTGCATCTAAGTCGCTGTCATAAACCAGCATGCCCACAGAGACATTCCGGAGCAGTGGTGTAAACGCTTCTAGGTTATTATTAACCATTGTCAGGGGTGCATATATTCTGCATGGTATCCATGGGTCCCCTTTTAACATCCCCTCTAGCAGTACGAATCTGCTCAGCCAAATGGGTTTAGAGACCACAAAAGGGAGGGATTTATGTAGTAGAACTGCCAAACTTCGTGAGCCTTTCGCTAACCCAGCATGATGGAACCTACTGTAATCATAGCCACCCAGGAATCTACAGTTCTTTTGTAGAGGATTTCCATCTGTAGTCATAAGCTCTAAATAGTCCTACTCACATGCGGGTCCCCGGAGCAGTTGTTCAATATAAGTGTAGAGTTTAGCCTTTCTTCAGGAATGCCTGCAAAGACACTTAAGGAAGAGATTATGCAGCCTATACACATAGGCTACAATGTCCAGATTCTTCATCATGAACACAAAAAAGGGCCAGAATAATTAAAGAATTTTAGGATAATTTAAGATTATTTGCAAATAGCATAAATGTCCCTCAAAAACCCTTTTTTATGATCGAGATGGAGAGCACGACATAGTAGCCTCATAGGCTGTCATTATTGGTCTAAAAGCAACACTGTGCCTTAAAGAACCCAGATACCACCAGTATCCCATCATACACAGCAGGTGGCAGCAAATCCAGTCCTTTTTTCTGGTTCCTGCTGGCAGGACCCTGGAGAACTAAGCTCTGCCAAATTTAGGATTTTTTCTTCAAAATTCTTAACTGAATTTTGGTGACAACCATTTCATTTGACGTCTTTGGTCCCTACCTGTGTTTTTTTGTCTCTTTCTCGCAGAAATTAGAGGCAACTTCAGAAGTGTCAGGCTCTCATGAAAGCTTCTCATCCAACGGTGAGAATAGTATCCTCCCTTCTCAACTCAATGGCTTCTACATCTTTCTCACACAGAATGCCCGTCTCCACATGCGGCCTCTACAGGAATGTTTCCAGTGGTAGCAATGACAGGAAATTGGGAAGACACAATACAGCCATCCCTTCATGCATAGCGCACCCTGAAATGGTGGTGTTTTTCAACCAATCTCCTTCGAGGTACCCCATTTCATCAGAAGATTCCTCCTCAAACCACAGTAGTCACAGACACCTTACTGCTAGAGCCCACATGGATCATCTCCAAATCCAAGGCAGAGAGAATCAACATACCACATCAGTCTCCTCGAGCTGCGTGCAATCCATCTGGCACTGAAGGCGTTTCATTCCTTGTTCATATCCCACTCCCTGCTTGTTCAGACGTACAACACCACAACTATTTACTACCTCAACAAGCAGGGAGGGATGAGGTCCAGGCCCTGTCACACTAGTCCCAGATAATCTGGAAGTGGGTTCTAGCCAGGGACCTTACGATCACAGCAACTCACCTTCCCTGCAAGAAAACCAGGAGTGGGTTTTAAACGCAACCTCGTCTAAACCATCTTTCAACGGTGGGGATCTCCAGTCATCGACTTTTTTGCCGCCGCAAAAATGCAAATGCCAAAGATTTACATCACGGTTCTTTCAGCCAGGGACTCTGGGGAATTCCCTATGGATCAACTGGTCCAGAATTTCTCTACGCTTTTCCGCCGATTCCCCTGATCCCAGCAGCCCTCAAGTTGTTCCATTCCACAACCAAGATGATCCTAATAGCTCTAGCTGTCATTGGTGGTTCCCAGACATCCTTCACCAGTCCTCCCATCTACATCTAAAGCTGCCATGCAGACCCGTCCTACTGACAAAATTCAGAGGCCAGATGGTACACTCCAATATCTCTTCCTTCAATTGGCAGCATGGCTCCTGCACTAGTGTGATGTGGACATTTGAATCTGCTGCAGGACTGTATGTAGACTGCAAGTAGATCCTCCAAGAAGCTAAGCCACATGTTCCTCAATTGCCTTCAAATGAAAGGGATTTTGCATATAGTGTTCATCTAAGAACAAAGACCCTACCACTTGCAAGGAAGATGTAATTCTTCCATACGTACTCCATTTGGCAAAATCTGGATTGCCATTCTCTTCTTGAAAGGTGCACCTGGCAGCTCTTACTGCTTACTGAAAATGTCCTCCACAAACCTCTTTTTTCGAATCCCCATAAACCTCTATTTTCGAATCCCGATCATCAGGGATTTACTTGAGGGTTTGAAGAAGGTTTTTCCTCCCATCAGGCGCCTTTCTCCACCTTGGGAGCGAAATATAGTCCTTATGCAGGACCCCTTCAAGCCCATATGCAAGGCATCTGAAAGAGACCGTAGCGGTCCCGAAAGCTTCTGGAGGCCCGGCGGTCGGCTCTGCGCCGCTCGAGGTCCCAGTCGAGAGGATGGTCTCGGGACTGGTCGCTCAGCCATCACCACTCATTGAAGTCTTTTCCCTCCTCGGGTAAGTCGAAGCACAAGAAGAAGGCGAAGAAGCATTGTAGCTTTTTGCCTTCTTCCCGTGCGTCGGCCGACGTGACACAGGAACCAGAGTGTCCTCGCTCTCCGGCTCCGCCTTTGGAGCCTGCTTCTGGGACGACTCCGTGCTGCCCTCCCTTTCCGGGAGCCAGAGCGTCCACTGCCCAGCTTCGAGCTTTCTACAAAGCGCTGCATAGCATCTTTTGGCAGCCCGACTTCGCCGGCGCGCCGTCGAGCCCTGTGGACTCGGCTGGGCCTTCGAGGCCAGCAGCTTTGGCACCGGAGGGCCCCTGAGGATCCAGGCCTGGATCCGAATAGGTGCCAGTCGACCTCACAGTTCCCTTCCCCGACGCTGATTCCAGTGACGATGCCCCCGACGCTGGTTGTGCCCCCAACCGGCGTCGACCCCAGCGTCACCCCCGACTTGGACACGGAGCTGGACCGGCCTCGACCGATGCCAGTACAGGCGCCGACCGGTACTTTTGTACCTCTGTTCTTTCCTGGCATTGCTTTTTGCCCTGACTGGCAGCCAGAGGAAGGTGAGGAGGACTGGGAGGGATCTTTTGATCCCTTGGGCAGACTAGCTGGAAGAGCCGGACTGGAGAGAGGAGTTGGGTGATGCCAGTGGTCTGGATACCTTTCCAGACCTTGGTATGCTTTCTCCCCCTACCGTGGTTACGGAGGAGGGAGTCTCCTACGCTGTGGTCTTGCGTAGGGCGGCTGAGGGCTTGGGCCTTGAGCTTCCCACGGTGGCACTCCCCAAGATAGGGAATCCAAGAAGCTGGACCATTTTGGGAAGAAGATGTTTCATTCTGCCAGCTTAGGACTGCGGTCCGTAAACACTGCATGTCTCTTGGGCCTGTTGCTGAGGGTCGAGACACAGCAAAGTTCACCATCCGGTGTGGGCTGGATACCACCGACTTGCTGGGTAGAATGGTTTCCATTTTGGTAGCCTTGAGGTGCTATGCCTGGCTGAGGACCTTTGGCTTCTCTGGGGATGTCCAATCTACCCTTTTGGTCATGCCCTTTGATGGCCATTGCCTGTTTGGTGACCAGCTGGACAGCACCTTCGAGCGTTTCAAGGACTTTAGGGCTTTGGCCAGGTCCTTGGGCCTCTCAGTCACTTCTCGTCCCGTGCAGTCGGCCTTTTGCCCCTTCCCTGGCTACGGAAGGGGTGCCCCACCACGTTCCAGCCAGAGCCACAGGCTCGTGCAAGCTGCTCAGCCTCTGCACGGCCGGGGACGTGGGACCCTGAGTCGCTGGCCTGGGGACCAGAGGGTGGGCCAGTCCACCATTGCCCCCCTGCAGCAGCCTGCAAACCTTCCTAGTCCGATTTTTCAGGGCCACCAGTTGCCAGTGGGCGGCAGGATTTGCCATCACCTCCCCCATTGGCATAAAATCACATTGGACAGGTGGGTTTTGCAGATAGTCCGAAGGGGTTACTGCCTCCTCTTCGAGATTACCCCTCCCTCCCTCCACCAACACTCCATCGCATGTCGGAGGATCACTTGGCCCTCCTCTGTCAGGAAGTTAGTGCTAACTTGGCCAAGAGATCTATCAAACGAGTCCCTGCCAGAAGTAGGTCACGCTTGTTACTCCCACTACTTCCTGGTATCCAAGTAGGACAAAGTCCTGCGTCCTGTCTTAGACCTCAAGGACATCAACCGCTTCCTCCGGAAGGAGAAATTCAAAATGTTAACCTTGGCTCAGGTCCTATCTGCCCTCGACCCTGGAGACTGGATGGTAGTGTTGGACTTGCAGGACACTTGTTTTCACATCCCCATCTAGCCTGCCCACCGGCGCTAACTGCGGTTGGCAACAAGCATTTTCAGTTTACCGTGCTCCCCTTTGGCCTTACCAGCGCCCCTCGGGTGTTCACAAAAGTGATGGTGGTAGTCGCAGCTCATCTGCGCAGATCAGGGGTTCCAGTCTTCCTCTCTCTCGACGACTGGCTGTTAAAGGCGGGCTCCCCCCTGGCTGTCGTCTCCAACCTCCAGACTATGGCGGACCTCCTGCATTGGTTGGGGTTCACTATCAACATGCCAGTCGCACATAATTCTCTCTCAGAATCGCGTTTTCATCGGAGCAGTTTTGGATACAGCGCATTTTCGGGCCTATAATCCTGAGCAGCGAGTCCAGGATATTCAGGCTATGATATCGATGTTTCAGCCTTTATCCCGGATTTCGGTGAGAATGACTCTGAGGCTTGTGAGAAAGTGGCTCTGTAGATACTGTTCCCAAGTAGGTACAGGGTGTACAGAGTCCACAGTCCCCAGAGGTTTGGCAGAGGCTAAAGTTAGATATAACCTTACTCTCTAAAGTGGTAGCTTGGTCGAGCAGTAAGGCAGTATCAGAGGATAGTGTAAAGCATTTGTTGTACACACTCAGTCAGCAAATGGTCTCACACACTCAATAACTGAACTCTAGGCCAATAGTTTATATATAAAAAATATGCTTGTTTTTTTTTAGATCCAACAATAGGTATTAAAATATACTTTCTCAGAATGTCATGCTTTATATAAATACTTTTGCAATATGCAATTGACTTTTGTAGAAAGTTACAAGTGGTTGCAATAGGCAACACAATTTTAAACGCAATCATGCATTGAGTTCAATGGAAGTTTCAAGTTATTTGCAATAGATTACTTTTAGGATTACTTTTGGGATTCCAGGACTGGATCCTAGATTCAGTCCTGGGTCAGTACTTAGGAACAAGTGATAAAAGTCGACTTAGTTACTGTTATGATTTTTAGACAATATTTTACTATTTTAAAAGTTGACACAGTCAATGATTCCCTATGGAAGAAAATTCAAGTTGCAGGTATAGTATGTTCTCGTTACTTTTGTAATCCAGTACTGGGTGCCTAGACTCAGTACTGGGACCTTTATCCAAAACAGGTAAGTAATCACGTTTTCACTATTTATACGATTTTTAAAGAATATTTAAAGTTTGCAGAAATCGGCAGAAGAAATTTCACAGAAAAACAGTCAATGGTTTCCTATGGAAGAAAATTGGGTTACTGGTAAGTACGGTTGTGAATATTTTTCAGAGTCAGTGCTGGGTACCAAAATCCAGCACTGGGAGTTCACGTAATAGCAGGTGAGTATTTTCGTTTTCGTTACTCGGCTGATTTTTGGTGAATATTTTAAGTTTTGAAAAGTCCACACTTAAAAGAAATTTCAGGAAAAACCAGTCAATGTTACCCTATGGAGAAAATTGAATTATCGGCTTTAAGGTAAGTACTCGACTGGCAGAGTTAAGGTTCTGGGCATAGACTCAGGGGTCTTCCAGGGTCAGGTAGGTACAGTTGTTACACCCTCAGCGGCACAGGGGCAGCCTGGTGCAGAGAGAGTTAGGCCCAATGTTATCCTATGGGAGGCAGGGGGGCCTTGGTTGGTGGCTGCTGACTAGCAGGCCACGCGGCTGTGGGAGCTGGGCTCCTGGTCACTTGCTCAGGGCAAATGGGGAAGTAGATAGGTGTAGGGGTTGCACTGCCAGGGCCTCTCGGGCGGCTGGGTGCAGGGTGCTTTTGGGCCTTTGGGCGCTCAATGGATTTCAATGGGAAAGCTCCGGTTTAGAAAAAGACTGCAAGCTCGGGGACGAAGATTCTTCAGGTGCCACCACCACTTCGAGAGGTAAGTTGGGTAGTTGGAGGATAGGTAGGTACCCCGGATTTGGGCACAGGGGGCGGCGGGGTGCAGGGGTGCGGGAAATCTTACCCTCTGTTGATCGCGGGGGGGGCACCTGGTTCTGAGGCTGCAGGCGTCTTCAGGAGTGTCGAGGGAAGTCCTTGGGTGCCGGACTCGGGGTCACAGTCGCGCGGGTCGTCCTCCTGGTCTTTGTTCTCTCCGGCACAGGCCAGGCTTGGCGGGTGCAGAGTGTGAAGGGTTCGCGGTTCCGAGCTGATGCCAAGGATTAGAAGTAGATTTTGAGTAGAGCCTCTACTCATGGGAGTCCCAGTGGTTTAGAGCCAAAAGGTAGCCAGGTCCTCCGGGGTTTGTGAGGTTGCTGGCCACAAGAGATGCCGGGTTGTAGCAGGAGCAGGTTCCAGGGTCGACAGGCCGGTAGGGCTGGGGCCAACGCAGTTGGTGTCTTCCTCTTCTTAGCAGCTGCAGGGCAGGTCTTCTTTTTTCTAGCTCTTCTTTGAGTTTCGGAATCTGGGGAAGGGAGGTTCAGGGTGGCCCTAAATACTAGATTTAGGGGCGTTACAGGTAGGTAAAGGGCACGGACCAATGGGTCCCTGACCTGGGGTGGGTACACCCCCTATTCTGCCACTCTCCTTTGGGAGGGGGGCAGTAGCCTAGTCCTGATTGGGTAGGGCCTCCCATCTTCAAGATGGCGAGCGCCCGGAGATGTGCTTCACTTCGCCTCCCCCACCTGAGGGGTGGGGTTGGCAGGCTGGCACATCCCCTGTCCTTATTTGGGGTTTCCGGCCAAGCTTCCCGCCAGAGTGGGGGGTTGCAGTGGCCTGGGGAAGCTCACAGAGGTGGCATGCCTTTGAAGCTTCCCCCTGCCCATTCTGGGGAAGGAGATCTAGCACCTCGCCCAGGATGTGCATTGTTGCAGGCCCAGGAGAGCAGGGGCTCTCCTACCCAGGGGTCCAGCAACATGTCTGCTGTGTGGCAGCCTAGGCAGCCTCTCAGACCAGACGTGGATTGTAGGTTAGGTTTCAGGGGGCATCTTTAAGATGCCCTCTAGGGTGCTTGGTACATTAAATCCCACTCTGGCATCAGTGCGGGTTTAATGTGCTGAGAAGTTTGATACCAAACTTCTCAGTCTTCAATGTTGCCATTATGGTGCTGTGGAGTTCGTGTTTGACGAGCTCTCAGCACCATGTATTCTTAAATGGCAGCACTGCACTTACAGTGCCCAGGAATGGACTTGGGTACTGTAGGGGCACAGGGCTCCTGCGCCCACACCACTGGCATAGGGCACCCAGCTAGAGGGGTGGCTGATGTATGCCAGGGCAGTGTAGGTGGTGGGCATGGCCCACAGGGATGTGTGCCATGTCGACTCTTTGTCGACTCAGCCTGCAAGGGCAGTGTGTGTGTGTTAGGGTACAGGGCTTCTAAGGGTGGCACAGTGAGTGCTGCAGCCCTTAGAGGCCTTCCCTGGTCACAGGGCCCTGGGTACCTAGGGTACCATTTACCAGGGGCTGGCATGTGGCCAGGGTTTGCCAATTTGGGTTTTAGGTGTTTAGGGAAGGAACATAGGCCCTGGGCACCTGATCGGCAGGAGCCCAGGGCACACTCAGTCAAAGTACATTCAGCAATTCAGCAAAAAGTGGGGGCATACCATGCAAGAAAGATGGCACTTACTCACAAGGCTGCTAGCCCTCTTGGCCTCCTACATCCTGCTGGTAGATCATGCCAGATGGCATATGCGGGCTCTGCGGTGGGACCTGAAGTTTCAATGGGTGCAGCATCGGGGCTTTCTTTCCGATGTCGTCCAGATTTTGTAGGGGGCTGCGAGTCAATTGCAGTGGTGGCTAATGAACCAGGATTGGGTCAACGGCAGATCCCGCTTCCTTCCCCAACGAGAGTTCACACTGGTGGCAGATGCAGCACTTCTGGCATGTGGCTGCCAACGGACAACACCACCACCATGTGGTACTGCAACAAACAGGGCGGGGTGGGGTCGTGGACCCTATGTCAAGAGGCTCTTTGCCTTTGGACATGACTGGACCATCAGGGCATATTCCTGGTGGTTCAACTCCTGGCGGGTTTCCTGAACGCCAGGGCAGACAAACTCAGCCACCGGTGTATGATGGATCACAAATGGCATCTTCACTCGGAGGTAGCACAAGGTCTCTTTCAGCAGTGGGGAGAGCCTTGGTTAGATCTATTTGCCACTGAAGAGAACGCACAATGTCAGCAGTTCTGCTTGTTGGAGTTTCCACGGCAGCACTTGCTCGGCGACGCCTTTCGTCACAAATGGAATTTCGGCCTCCTGTACACTTTTCTGCCTGTACCACTTCTACACAGAGTGCTGAAGAAGATCAAGTGCGACCGGGCCCAAGTAATTCTTGTGGCTCAGGACTGGACACGAAGAGTCTTGTACCCTGAGCTCTTGAGTAAGGCCATCGATCCTCCGATCAAATTGCCTATTCGGGAGGATCTTCTATCGCAGCAGCAGATAACGGTCCTCCACCTGAACCTGTCCAGCCTCCACCTCCTTGCGTGGAGATTGAGCGGTGTCAGTTGACAGCTTTCGACCTTCCTCCGGAAGTCTGTAACATCATCTTGGCAGCCAGGAATCCCTCCACCAAAACGGTATATGCCTTTAAATGGAACAAATTTGTGGCATGGTGCACAGCAAAGGCTGTTGATCCCCTCTCTGCCCCCCTTTCAGAGGTTCTTCTCTTCATTTTTTGCTTGACTAAGAAGGGCTCTGCTCTGGGCACTCTTCAGGGCCATCTTTAGGCCATTTCGGCCTTTCTTCGCCCTCCTGATTATCCTTCTCTTTTCAAGTCCCCGATTGTTAACAGATTCCTGAAGGGCATTACTCATCTCATTCCTCCTCCTCCTTTCCTAATGCCACAGTGGGACTTAAGCATTGTGCTCACTTACCTTATGTGTGCTCCCTTTGAGCCACTACATAATTGTCCTCATTGTATCCTTACTTTGATGACGGCTTTCTTGCTTGTCATCACCTCTGCTCGAGTGAGCTTCAGGCTTTATCTTCTAAATCTCCCTTTCTTGCTATCCATTCGGACAAAGTAGTCCTCCGTACTAGGCTCTCTTTTCTGCCCAAATTGGTTACTTCCTTCCAAATAAGTCAGACCATCACATTGCCCACCTTCTTCCTGCCCCGCACCCTTCCAAAGGGGAGGAGAGACTCCACCGTCTGGACCCAAAGTGTGCACTGTCTTTCTACCGTACAAAAGACTTCCGGGTGGACGATCACCTCTTCGTGGGTTATGTGGGCGCTAAGAAAGGTCAGCAGTGCAAAAACGTACCATCTCTCAATGGGTTGTCCTATGTATCAAGATCTGTTATTCTTTGGCTAAAAATGAACCTCCAGTGGGACTGCGCGCCCACTGTACTAGGGCGACGGCAGCCACTACTGCCTTGGAATGCGGAGTTCCCTTACTTGACATCTGTCAGGCAGCCACGTGGGCATCCTTGCACACGTTCACCAAGCATTACTGCCTGGACAGCCAAGTCCAGAGAGACATTTTTTTCAGCCGTTCTGTTCTCCAGGACTTCCTGGTGTGAATTTAGTTCGCAGACCCACCTCCGGGGTTGACATTGCTGGGGTATCTATTCTAAGGTAAGGAATCTATACCTACAGTCTCTTTCAGATGAACATTTTACTTACCTTCATTAACGATGTATCTGTCAGATACATTAGTAGTTATAGATTCCTTACCGCTCCACCCATCCTCCCTGTTCTGCAAACTGACTTCTAGGGATAGGGACTCCCTTACAGGGCCCTAGTTATGTGCACCAGTGGTCAGTGTCTTTCATGGCTCAGCGCTCCTGGCGTGGAAAGTCGTGTCAGAATTGACATCAGTGCGCAAGGGCCGCGTCATCCCGGCGACCACGACACCGACGATTAACGGAGAGTTGACCGCCACCACCTACTAACGGGCATGGGTACTGCTAAGAAAACATTTCCACGGATCCAGTCTGACGCCTGGAGGTAATTCTAAGGTAAGGAATCTATAAGTACTAATGTCTCTTACAGATACATTGTTACCAAAGGTAATTAACTTGTTCATTTCCAACACCTGTCTTGGAAAACCACTGTTAGAGGCATATGAGCTGCAGATTACACACTTTTGCATAGATCGCCATCTGGTGTTGGGCCCAGATGTTTGCAGTTTGTTTTTCCTCTTGGAAAGTCTTTGGAAGTCACGAGGTCGGTGACTCCTCCTTTGGATCGTATTGCGCATGGGCTTCGGCTCCATCCTCAGATAGTTTTTTACCGCCATCGGGCTCGGATGTAATCTTCGGTTCCGAACATTTCCAGTTCGACGATCGAAGCAGAATCCTCACCTCACATCACGGTATTGTTTCGATCGCGATCTCCTCAATTAACTCACCTTCTCATCGACAAATCTTCGGTTCCAGTCGTCGACGGCGGCCTTCGGGCCTACCCAAGCTCCGGTCCCGGCTGATGGAAAGAACTCCATTCAAGAAGGGCCCTCGATGTGGGTCCAAATTCCCCCACACCAATCTTCATGAGGTGTGCAACCTCTGCCTCTCTCCTGAACACGAGGCTCGAGACTGTCCGGCCTGTAAGTCTTTCAGATCGAAAAAGACTATTCGGGACCGAAGAGCCAGACGAAACATAGCACACTCCTTGACCTCCGTTCCAGTCGACATCTTCGGAGACGACATCGAAGATCCGGGACAGCAGCGCACCGAAGAGGAACTCGTCAGTGCTTCCGAAACCGACGACTCAGATGTGGAGGACATCACTCCGGCGCAGAGAGTCGTGAGTAATATACCCCCCCACCCCCACACACACCCGCGCCCACACCCAAAAAGGCTTCGGTCACGCCTTTGCCTCTGGGCCTAGGCAAGACCAGAGACACTGCTTCACACACCCCTCCTTCGGGCCCGGTGAAGAAGCCAAATAAGCCTTCCGGCAGCTCGGGCTCCGGCTCGGGCCAGCCTGCCAGCGGTGCCGAGAAACACACTTCGGCACAGAAAAAGAAACCGGCCTCTACCCCGACACCGAGCTCCGCACCGAAGTCCTCGGGGTAGAAACCCAGCGCTTCCGTACCGACGCCATCTTTGGTACCGACCAAACCCCATAAGGCCCTAGGCACCGACACTTCCACGCCGAAGCCCACCTCGGCGCCGACCAAGAAATCGGAGGTTCCCAAGCTCAGTGCTAAGCAAACTGGTACGGACAAGCCTAAAAAGTCATCGGCCCCGAAGACTTCGGCGCCGACGGAACAAACATTGTCACAGGAACTATTTACACCGGATCTGTGGTAAATAAAATATACCGGACTGAATTTCATACGGGATCTTAAATAAAGTAAAATAGCTCAAAATAACAAGAGGCAGAATCCGTGGTATAAGAGGTTTTCTAAATGGGCTTTATTCCATTCAAAATGGCCGACTCGAGTCGCGGCCTTCAGGTTCCGTCACCACGAGGGTTCAGGAAGTGAAGTACAATAATTTATTGACAGACATGTATTTTTATAATAAGTGCATTACAATGAAACGAATGTAAAAAGCGTAACATTTGATAAGAAAAATGACGTGACAGTGACATAATCGAAACTAGGCGTAACAAGGAATAAAAGAAACATGATTGGTTAAGATTATCAGACATAGGTGGATCTATAAGATAATACTTGGCATAGATGCGCGCGCAGCAGCATGACGTGTAATTGACGTGCAACTAGGGGGTGAAGGGGACTTGACATTTAGCTCTACATGTGGAGACGAGAAGTCTGGGGGGTCAAGTCAACCTAATCCCAAATCATATCTACCATCCTATGTTTGGAGAACTATGTTATCCACAAGGAAGGACTCTCGGACAGAATCTATTCTATACTAACTGTGTGTGCGTGTACAAGCGTCTAAGTGTCTATATGAGATGCGAGGGGCAGAAAACTTTCCATGGCAGCAGGACTATGAATCACTTGCAGGAGGACGGAAAGGCTGAGTCCTTGCTTGTGAGCTAAAGGAAATGTTTACCTAAATCACTAGACAGGAATGCATCGGCTGAAGAGCAAAATAGATAATTCGAAGGTGAAATACAACTTCTTGGCAGGCAGGCGAAAACTGGCCGAGGCAGACATCGTTAGCTGCACAGGGAGTAGGACAAAGTTCATGGATACAGATGCGAGCTCAAGCTGAAGCTGTCAGAGACAGAGAGCAGGGAAAGGCTTTGAGGACAGAATCGGGCCTACTTGCCTGAACTGTAAAAATGGAGTAACTTAGCCATATAAAGTCGGTGGCCTTTCATACCTAGGAATCGAATATCCAGCCCATCGATGGCGGATCTGACAGAGAACATGTTGACGGTAGACACACATATGTTTGCGTCTTAGAAACTGGAACTGGAGGGAACATACATGTACTTGTAACATGCATATAGAACCGTTGGGGTCCAAGATAGGGGACATAACTGATCAGGAAATTCCACATTTCCACATTCCCTCCTTGTCCCCTTCTTGCCCTTCAAGAGACATCAATCTTCATCATTCCATCGATTTGCTCATGGAGCATCATTTCTTCTTCCTTCTTCTTCCGGCATTCTGAACGAGACCTTGGTGGTGGAATACACGATGTGGCACACAGACCACAAATCGCTGGTCCACATTGTAGACATAGACAGCAACTGAATAGTATGAGAAGGCCAATACCTAGGAAGGATAGAACTCTCCATCCCCAGGCTGATATCACACTCCAAAACCACCCGGACCACGTCCAAATGCCTGGATTCTCGTGTATCTGGCTTACAATCTTATGAAGGCGTGTTATAGCTTTATATACAGATGGCGAATTTTCTGGTATGAATATGCAGCAGCTGGATCCGATGACCCTGCAAGCTCCGCCCCTATCGGCCAGGATGACGTCAAGGACAAGACGATTCTGGAGAACAACAATTCTCATCACTGATTGTTCCTCTGTCAGATTGCCTAGGGCGGCTATAGTCTCGTTTACTACAGCTTCAAGAGTCTTGGTGAGTCTGCGTATCAGCTTACTATTTGATATAGTACCTATATAGGGAAAGATACCTTTATTGAAATCTACATATTTGTCCCATGCTGTCTCAGTATAATCGACAACTGGGAGATCTCTTCGCTCTCTATTGTGTACTAAATGAACATTTCGATAATAATCAGGGGGAGCTAGGAAAACAGGTGGCAAAAGGAATGCTATGTAACAGGTACCATCCCAATCTAGAGGCAGACGCATATATGCCGTCTGGCCACATATGAAGTAAGAATGGCGAGAAGCTCTAAATGAAGATTTACCTTGATCACTATATTCTACTATAGTAACGCATTGGCTATGGCCCATATGTATGGAACCAACTTTTCTCACACATAATTCACCCTTAACTGGAAATACTGACATAGTGGGCAGAATTAGTTCAACTTCGGATTTGACATTCAAAATCATAAGATTAGGCGTAAAATTACCTAATTTATACACTTCATTTTCTAAATCAGTTCCTGTTCTACTGGGGTGACCCTCCTTATTAGGGTGACAGACTTTGAATAAAACTAGATTCAGATTTCCCCATATCCAATGTTGTTGATAAACTGCTGTGTCTGGGTCTATGGAATTTAATAAACTAAACCATGCTCCACAGGAGCCATTGTGTGTGAACGGATGTGGAAAGAAAGGCAGAACTCCTTTGTTATTCTGATAGGGAGGAAGTCGGCCACACACCCAACAATTTGTGGCATTACTAGTCTTATGGAAATGATGTAACATACTAATGAATGTGTTACTACGCAGCGCAAGTCTATAGGACAACTCATGTGGGGGTAAGTCACTAAAAGAATGTTCATCAGTTATATTGAAAGCACGTTTAGAAACAGGATAATACATATGCAACAATATACTTGCAGTAACTATTAAAAAACTCAAGAAAAACAAAATTAATAAAGTCACAATACAGTGGCTACGCAGTGATTTACAATAAGCATGTCGTTTCATTATGATTCTGGACTCTACATCATTCAGACCTAAGGGATACATGTCGGGACAGATTCAACCGCTTCACCTTGGAGAGGACTTAAACAATCAAATCGTCCGACAGTTTAGATCTGGACCTGAGTTTCTGTTTATAGAGTTCGGTGCTACTGGCCTCAGCCAAAGGTAGCTTTGAGTCAATGGGGGAAGACACACGGGAAGTACTGTTTGTGTCAGGAGGAAGTCCATTAAATTTTTTTATATGGGTGGAATGCACCCATCCTTTTCTTCCTTCGATCTTCACAGCTGTTCTGGTCGTCAGCAGGACCAACTTAGGAAGCCTCCACCTTGGCTCCAGTTGGGTTTTCCGATCAAAATTCCTGACGAGAACATAATCGCCGGGAATTACGTCATGAGGTTTCACCTCGGTGTTGTCAGGAAAAGCTGCGACTACCTGTGAACGACAAGATTGTAGTGCAGACATCAAGGAAGCCAGGTAATCTGTCAGCATATTACAGTCAACATCAGTTATTTTACGGGGTATAGGCGTCCCCCACATATTCGGTGGTCTACCAAAGATCACCTCATAAGGGGATAGCCCTGTTCGAGAGTGTGCTACCATTCTCATGTAGAATAGCGCAACTGGTAAGGCTACTATCCAGTCCACACCTTTTTCCTGACATATTTTAGACAATCTGATTTTTAAAAGTTGATTATGTCGTTCCACGAGACCTGCTGCCTCGGGGTGTCGGACACAGTGGAATTTCCACTGATATCCCAACAAGAGTGAGACATGTTTCATTAATTCGGATGAGAAAGGCTGACCGTTATCTGAATATACAACACGTGGTAAACCGTACCGTGGGAAGAATTCTCGAACTAGCTGCTTGGCAGTAGTCGGGGCAGTGTAATCTGATACGGGATACGCCTCTGTCCAACGGGAGAGAGCGCAGACAACTACGAGGACATATTTGAATCCTCGACAACGTTCCATCTGAATATAATCCATCTGGAGGACTTCAAAAGGATGGTCAGGAGGCTGAAATCCACCCTGCTCTACGGGAACACTCTTTCCTGGATTAAACTGACAACATATCATACAGGTACGAACTTTTTGTTTAGCTGCTGCTCGTAAATGTTTATTGAACCAAATGTGCTGAATGCTGTCTAGCATAGCCTTCTCTCCTAAATGTGCTGGACTGTGAACTGTAGCTATAATGGCTTGAACCATGGAATCAGGGAGAAACCATACAGATTTCTCCTTCGTCATCCATCCTTGATCTGTCTGGATCCCTCCTAGTTCAGTCCACTTCTTTATTTCTTCTGCTGTGGCATGTGTCTGTATGTCAATTACGTCAAGTGCGGGATCCTTAATTGTCATACACTGTGTTGGTGTCTGAACTATTGGCTTTGTCATGTCTAATGTGCGATTCTGAGCAGTCTGTTTAGCTGTTTTGTCAGCTAAATCATTGCCTTGAGAAATGGTATCAGTAACCTTCGTGTGTGCTTTACATTTCATAATCGATATAGCAGTGGGTAGATGTATTGCGTCTAACAAAGCATGAATGAGGGGTCCGTGCTGAATGTGGGCACCATGGGAGGTTAAATAACCTCTCTCTCGCCACAGCACGCCGAAGTCGTGTACAACTCCGAATGCATAACGTGAGTCAGTGTATACATTAACTTTCTTATTTGTGGCTTGAATACAGGCTTGTGTTAGAGCAATAAGTTCTGCTGCTTGGGCTGACAAAGTATCTATACAATTTGTTTCAATAACTTCAGTGTCTGTTGTGACTGCATACGCGGCCACTAAATCTCCTGTACTTGTTCTCATGCACGATCCGTCTACATACAACGTCAGGTCTGGATCTAACAATGGAACGTCTGTCAAGTCTTGTCTAGGTTTCGTCTTTATTTCAATGATTTCAACACAATCATGAGCTAGTGGGTCTGTTCCAATTACAGGTAATAGTGTAGCAGGATTCAATGTATTACACCGTCGGATCTCTATGTGTGGTTGAAACAATGTCAGTTCATAACCGGTAAGTCTTGCTATGGTCAAGTGTTGTGTTTGTGTTCGGTTCACAAGAACCTCTACTGCATGTGGTACTTGTACTGTCAATGGGTGTCCTAATACTATGGCATCGCTTTGTCTGATTGCTAAAGCTGTCGCTGCCACTGATTTCAGGCATGCAGGCAAAGCCTGAGCTACGGGATCTAATGTACTGGAAAAATAAGCACATGGCTTGCGTGATCCTGCTTGATCCTGAGTGAGTACTGACAAGGCAGTACCTTCGCGTTCTGTAACAAAAAGTGTAAAATGTTTGCTATAACATGGCGTTGCTAAAACAGGTGCTTGACATAAAGCTTTCTTTAGGCTTTCAAAAGCTTGTGTATGTTCCTGAGTCCAAGGGAGAACAGTCGATGTGGCTGCCTCCTGTGTGGTTAACTGAATGAGTGGTTTTGCTAGAAATGCGTACTGAGGGATCCACTGCCTACAATATGAAGTGAGGCCTATGAAAGCCCGCACCTCCTTCTGTGTCTGGGGTATTGACATGTTAGCAATTAACTGGATGCGATCTGGTGTAAGCTGCCTTCCCTCCTTGGACAGCGAGTGACCAAGATAAATAACTCGCTGAACACAGAATTGCAGCTTAGAAGGGGACACCTTGTGCCCCTTGTCGGCTAGGAAATGTAAAACTGTCAGAGAAGCCTTTTCACATTCTGGCTCGTTTCTTGCGGTGATCAGCAGATCATCGACATATTGAAGCAGTGCAGTATTGACTGGCATGTGGATACTGTCAAGTTCTCGTTTCAGTGCTTGGCTGTAGATGCTGGGGCTTTCTGTAAATCCTTGGGGAGCGCGTGAGAATTTAAAGCTGCGCCCATTTAAACTGAATCCGAACAAGTATTGGCTTTCCGGATCTATTGGGACGCTGAAAAAAGCATTCTTGAGATCAATTACAGTAAAAAATGTTGCTTCGGAATCAATTGCTGTCAACAATGATGATATATCAGGGACCACAGGGAATTGTGGTACAATACACTTGTTTAGTTCACGCAAATCAATAACCAATCGGTATACTGGTGCGGCAGTAGGGTCAGTTCGTTTAAGAATCGGAATTATCGGTGAATTACATATATTGGAGTCTGTTTCTATAACTACTCCCTGGGCAATCAGCTCATCAATGATTTTCAGCAAAGCCACTACAGCATCATGCGGTAACTTGTATTGTCGCATTCGTGGTAGTACCACTCCTGCTTTCAATGTAACTCGATAGGGTGTAATGTTCATGCAGCCAACATCCGTAGGGCCTTGTGCCCATAGATGTACTGGTAAAGTCTGTAGTCGGGGATCCATGTCTCTAGACACATAGTGACCTTTAAAATCCCGCAAAAACAACCTTACTCCTTCCGGAGAACAACATATTATGGCTCCTAGTGCTTTCAGAGTTTTAATTCCTAACAGATTTTCTGGGCATGATTTAGTAAGCAATAAATCTGTAGTTCGTGTCAAAGGTCCTATCGTAAGTGGTAGAGGCTGTGATACTTCATTAACAATAGGTTTTCCCGAAAAACCAAGGGAAACATTTTGAGAGCCTGAGAGGGGTGCCCCTGGAACTTCACTACGTTTTATAGTTGTTCGACTTGCCCCTGTATCGAGTAAGAATTTTCTATCTTGACCTAATAATTCACTATGTACATAAGGTCCTTCTTGATCTACAGGAATCTCGATAAGCGGTAAGTCGACTTCCCTCTCTAGGCTGGTTCATGCGTAGCGCTGATATTCAGGGTATTCATACTGTGCAGTCTGATACATTTGTCGTGTTGTGGTTTGTGTGGCAGTAGCAGGCAACGGTGGTGCAGCTGGCACAAACTGTATGGGTTGCTGTGAGGCTGGCATGGACTGTTGCTGAACTGGCATGGACTGTCCATGCTGCATAGCTCCTTGTTCATTCTGATCTTGTCTAACTAATCGTGGTCTCTCTTTTGCAATACCTGTAGCTATATTACGTTTCAGGACTGGACAATCATGTACATAATGGCCTAGTTGTTTACAGTAATTGCAGGTTCCTTTTACAGGAACTGCAGAATCACCAGAATGTGTCACACCCTTTTTGTGACCATCTGCTGGTACTGTCTGAGAAACTAGCATTTTCATTTTTGTATCCTTCATGCGTCTATGCTCGTGTTCTTGTTCATCCCTAATTCTATTGTGATGATACTGTAACATTTGTAGCATTTGCGACGGAGTGTTACTTTGCCAGGTACTCTCGAATTTCAATATTCTATTCTTCACTGGAGGCAATGCATTTTCCACCAATTTTGTCACAAATAAATGTGGATATGAGTCACTACTTGCTTTTATACCACTATTTATACCAAAACATTTTTCAAATCGAGCATAATAATCGCTTGTGTCTTCATCTTGCTTTTGTTTGCAGGCTGTGATTGCACCCCAATCTTCCTTTTTTGTAGTTAATAAACGTGGCAGTACCTGTACTAGTAAACCTGGTAACAGTTTAACTTTATCCCCGAGCCCCGAACCTGCAGTTCGGCCCCTTTCTTCCTCTGCTAATGCTGTCCAGTCTATCTTTTGGTCTCCTACTTCCCACTCTTTTTCTTTCAGTTTTTCATAAATGCCAGCAGGCAAAAGCACCTTTAATATCGTCATAATATCAGGAAAGGTGTACTCTCCCATCAGTAACATGTCTTTAATTTCTCGGTGGAAACCCGCTGGGTCTTTGTCATGACTAGGTACTACTTTCTTCATTTCTAATAATTCCATTTTTGATATGGGTGTGTAAACAAATACACGGTGAAACTCATTGTCTTCGCCTTTTATTGGGTGCACTTCTCGTAAAGGATTTTGTCTATCCATATAGTACGGTGCTCTTTCTCTGCGGGGCAGGGAGAGAGAATCTGGATTTACAAAAAGGACATACTGTTTACGTGACACTAATATCTCTTTAATTAGCTTGTTACTAGAACCTCTCCACCTGTTTGTGAGTAGTTCCGTTAATATATCAGGTAAAGGACCAGGGTCAGCATGTTGGCACTTATATAATATGAGGAGTTGCTGAATCATATAGATTCCAGCTAAGCGTTGTTCATCTGTACTGAGATTGAGAAACGTGTGTGCTACGGTCTCATCACCGTATTTTTCAGGACTGTCAATCCAGTGAACGGCTGATCTGGCTAATTCTTGCTCATCCATGGAATCGAGGAGGTGGTAACCCCTTCGTTCTCGTAGTATCTTATCTGCGGCTTGAAACGAATGTTCAGGAGACTTCAGATTTATTACAGGCGTCGGATACGTTCTGCTGTTTTTTGGGCATACAGAATGTATTGGATCAGGAAAACATCTAGTATTTTCACAGGATCTTCCTCTGCCTACATAGGCTATGGTCTCTGACTGTCTTGCGGAATTCCCTGATTCGGACACTTCATCTTGCTCAAACTCGTCTGTTCCCAATCTTTCTTCATGAATACGCTCTATTTCTTTACGTATTTTTCGGCACATGGCTATTATACAATTTTGCTTATCGTGTCTCCCTTCTGATATATTCTGACTCCATCTTGTAAGAATAAGCATTGCATTCGGGTCTACCCCCGGACGATCTTGATTTCTGATCATACAGTTTATGAGGAAACGTAACAGTTCCCCCTGGATCTCTACTTTCTGGAATTCCATAGCTCTGTTAATACATCCTGGATCTCGTCCTGTTTGAACAAAATGATATATGTTGTCTAGATGCGTAGTCATCCCTGGTAACCTCGCTAAATACTCTGCGGCTCGCCTGATACGTAATGATGCCAGGACCATTTCGTCCTCTTTACCAACCACCGGGTCATATCTACAATTTACAAGGAGTTCCTTAAGCGTACGTTCACTTACGAATTTAGGTGTACGTGAATGTGCTGACTCTTGAAAGACAAGTTTATTTATTCTAGGTGGTGTAAAAGTACTGCTAGCACCTCCCGTGGCCCTATCTGGGGCGTCGGGTGTGAATGGGTTCGTTGAACGTGACACAGCAACTATGGGTGTCGATACCTCTGTAGAGTCGACTGCGGAGACAGATGCGGAAACAGATGTGCTTGCCGACGCTTGTGTCGGAACTTGCTGTTGCACGGGGACAGATACCTGATCCTGACGTTGAACCCCTCCGCCAGTCGGTCTATGTGGTGCGGCGTTAGCATACTCGGGAGCTGCGTCATCTAGATATGAGGAAAGAAAAACATCTTCTGCGGTTCTGGGAAGCCCCTTTGGATGTACCTTAATTGGAAATAATGGGGGTGGCAAGTCTTTTGGTATCTCTGGAGCAGCCTTAGGTAATCCTTCGGCTAGTAGGGGATACATACCATTCATAAGAGCATTTCTTTGTCTATTTACTTGTTCTGATCTCACTCGGATACCTTCCTCAATTAATAGATTTTCTTGAACTTTATTTGAACTTTCTTTACTCCTCTCTTCTTGTCTACGTGCTTTTTCTGTTCGTCTATGAGATTCTTTACGCCATAACTCAACAGCGTCTTTCTGTGACTGTCTGACCTTTCTTTTCCATAACTCTTCCTCCACTTTCATGATGCACTCTGCATCCCAGGTTCCCGCTATGGGCCACCTTTGACTTTCCGGTAATCCCTTGGTATAATCTACCCATAGATCAAGAAATAATATGGCATCTAAGCCATGTTTATGGTACATAAAATGCCCTGGAGTGTCCCTAGGAGGAATAGGAACTGCTTCTTCAAGCACCCCTTTTCTGGTAGTAATCTGTCTTAACTTTGAGAAGAGCGGCATATTTACAACTGATCTGATACTTACTCTTGAATTTACTTAATATGAAAAACACAATAATGAACGGTGAACAATGAACAATCATTCATACCACAATATGCAAGACATTTCTGAATACTTTAAACATTAAACATTAAACATTTTAACAATGATCGACAATGATGACAGTCTGCCTAACTAATCACCACGCTGAATTCTTGACAATAACTGAATACTTCGGAATACTTGATATACTGCTAAACAGTACATATACACTGCTAAACAGTGCAGACCGGATTTGTGTACCCAAATCCGTCTTGACCGGCACAACCTATGTGCGCGTCAACACGCCTCCCCGGCGATGGTACTCACCGAGTAGCTCCTTGAAACGGAAGGCCTCAGAGAATGGACAGGACTCGATAACTGCGGACAGCGGACCCTCTCGACATCGGGATTTCGGAAAACCTGGTGGGCCTCTGTATACCTCGGATCTTGCTCTCTCAGCTAGGCTCTGGTCGGGATACTTCGCACTTCTCACCGCCTCGTCTGGGTTGATCGCAGCCTCAGTCGCCCCCGCTTGACCGGAGGGAGCTTACAGGAAATCCTGCTGGTACGCGTTTATGGTCCGTCCAGCTGTGGCAGGAGACCGGGCCTGCAACGCACCGCCGGCGCGTGAGATGAGAAAGTGTCCCTGTTCGGGCGCCATTCTGTGGTAAATAAAATATACCGGACTGAATTTCATACGGGATCTTAAATAAAGTAAAATAGCTCAAAATAACAAGAGGCAGAATCCGTGGTATAAGAGGTTTTCTAAATGGGCTTTATTCCATTCAAAATGGCCGACTCGAGTCGCGGCCTTCAGGTTCCGTCACCACGAGGGTTCAGGAAGTGAAGTACAATAATTTATTGACAGACATGTATTTTTATAATAAGTGCATTACAATGAAACGAATGTAAAAAGCGTAACATTTGATAAGAAAAATGACGTGACAGTGACATAATCGAAACTAGGCGTAACAAGGAATAAAAGAAACATGATTGGTTAAGATTATCAGACATAGGTGGATCTATAAGATAATACTTGGCATAGATGCGCGCGCAGCAGCATGACGTGTAATTGACGTGCAACTAGGGGGTGAAGGGGACTTGACATTTAGCTCTACATGTGGAGACGAGAAGTCTGGGGGGTCAAGTCAACCTAATCCCAAATCATATCTACCATCCTATGTTTGGAGAACTATGTTATCCACAAGGAAGGACTCTCGGACAGAATCTATTCTATACTAACTGTGTGTGCGTGTACAAGCGTCTAAGTGTCTATATGAGATGCGAGGGGCAGAAAACTTTCCATGGCAGCAGGACTATGAATCACTTGCAGGAGGACGGAAAGGCTGAGTCCTTGCTTGTGAGCTAAAGGAAATGTTTACCTAAATCACTAGACAGGAATGCATCGGCTGAAGAGCAAAATAGATAATTCGAAGGTGAAATACAACTTCTTGGCAGGCAGGCGAAAACTGGCCGAGGCAGACATCGTTAGCTGCACAGGGAGTAGGACAAAGTTCATGGATACAGATGCGAGCTCAAGCTGAAGCTGTCAGAGACAGAGAGCAGGGAAAGGCTTTGAGGACAGAATCGGGCCTACTTGCCTGAACTGTAAAAATGGAGTAACTTAGCCATATAAAGTCGGTGGCCTTTCATACCTAGGAATCGAATATCCAGCCCATCGATGGCGGATCTGACAGAGAACATGTTGACGGTAGACACACATATGTTTGCGTCTTAGAAACTGGAACTGGAGGGAACATACATGTACTTGTAACATGCATATAGAACCGTTGGGGTCCAAGATAGGGGACATAACTGATCAGGAAAATCCACATTTCCACAGATCCCTTACAAAAAACTCTTACCAAGGATCCAAAAACTGGACATTTGGCACTCTCTTCCAAAAAGAGACATTTGGACAAACCGGCTCCGCCTCCACCTCCAAAGAGGAAGGACTCTGCTACCTCCCCTTTCAGAATACCTTCCCCCACCTCCTCCACCCTCTCCACCTCCGCCCCCTCTGCCTTCACCACCCCCACCTCATCGCTCTCCGACCCCGTCTCCAGACGATGATGATCAGGGGGACCCATATCACGATCCCGGGGATGTGCCCCAAGACCCTACCCCTACAGGATCCCCAGACCCATGGGACAACTACAATAACCCAGATATTCCAGACGTCCCACAAGATGACCTTTACCCTTCCAGGCCATCTCCACCGGAAGACTCATTAGGTTTCCACCACCTACTTCAAAGGGCGGCACATTATCGCGGGGTAGAGTTACACACTGACCCAGTGGAGGAGGATTTCCTCCTCGACACTTTTGATACCGCACATAGGTCTACCTCCATACTACCTATGCTCAAGGGGGTGGTAAAACATGCGCCAGAGGTTTTTAAGGACCCAGTCAGGGCCAGGGTCATTAACCCGCGCATAGAGAAAAAGTACAAAGCTGCCCCCACATATCCTGCCTATATCAAAGGGCCAGCGCCACTAGATTCCCTAGTGGTTTCCACTGCACGAAAAAGGTCAAATTCCCAGGCGTCAGGCGAAGCACCACCACCTGACAAAGAGTCAAAGCTACTGGACGCGTCAGGAAAGCACACTGCGTCACAGGCAGCCAATATATGGCGTATCGCCAACACCCAAGCGCTATTGGCCAGATACGATGGGGCACATTATGATGAATTAGAAACCATAATGCACCACCTCCCTGAAAGATACAACACTAGGACCAATGAATTAATTCAAGAGGGTAAGACAATAACTAACACCTCCATACGCTGTGCCTTAGATGCAGCAGACACAGCCTCCAGGGCCATTAATACTAGCATCCTCCTCCGTCGCCATGCTTGGCTGAGAATATCAGGTTTCAAACCAGAGGTACAAGCCTCCATCCTAAATCATCCCTTTGACCAAGAACACCTATTCGGCCCAAAGGTAGATGAGGCTCTCGAAAAAATGAAGGAGGACACTGATACGGCGAAATCCATGGGAGCCCTGCAGTCACACCCTCCTAGGCGCTCCTTTCGCCGCTCTTCCTTTCAGAGTACATCTAGAGGCTACTCCTCAGATAGTGCGTCCACTTCCTACAAATCCCCCACTCAGTCCACCTTCACAAGGGGTTATCAAAGAGGCGGCTATAGGGGAAATAATAATAAAGGCAGCGGCAAAACAAATACCGCCTGCTCTGCCACACCGCCTACCCAATGACTTCCCCCCCCCGCCCCCTCCAGACCATCCCACTCCGGTCGGGGCAGACTACTAAATTTCCTCCATGTCTGGGAGACCATCACCTCAGACAAATGGGTGACCCAAATTATTCGGTCAGGATACTGCCTGGAATTAACATCTACCCCCCACCCCCCCCCCCCCCCCCAAACATTCCACCCAGGCAATGCCCAATGTCACAAGAACATTCCACATTACTAAAACAGGAGGTAATCTTCCTCCTACAAAAACAGGCAATAGAACAAGTTCCCGTCAATCAGCAAAATTTAGGGGTCTACTCCCTATATTTTCTAATACCAAAAAGGGACGAGACTCTACGACCTATTCTAGATCTCCGGCCCCTAAACACATACATACATTCGGACCATTTTCACATGGTAACGCTTCAGAAGGTGCTTCCGCTCCTCTCCCAGAACGACTTCCACACCACACTGGACTTGAAAGACGCATACTTCCACATACCGGTACACCATGCTCACAGAAAGTACCTCAGATTTGTAGTGGACGGGCAACACTACCAGTTCAAGGTGCTCCCATTCGGAGTCACAACAGCACCACGGGTATTCACCAAGTGCCTTGCGGTAGTGGCGGCACACCTCAGAAGACAGCACATTCACGTCGTTCCATACTTGGACGACTGGCTGATAAAAGCCATGTCCTACAACCAATGTGTACACCACACCGCCACTACAATCCAACTACTTCACCAACTAGGCTTCACGGTGAACCACCAAAAGTCCCAACTAACACCATCCCACGTAAAGCAATACCTCGGTGCCACCATAGACACCTCAAAGCCATAGCCTACCCCAATCCGGCCAGGATTGCAAGCATTCAGGCTTTGCGACAAAGATTCATACTTCAACACTCCCTTCCAGCAAGAGTGTTTATGCAACTGATAGGGATGATGGCCTCTTGCATTTTCATAGTGCCCCACGCAAGACTCCAGATGCGTCCACTCCAATGCGCAGTACGATCCAGAGGAGGAGTCACCGACCTCGTGACTTCCAAAGACTTTCCAAGAGGAAAAACTAACTGCAAGCATCCGGGCCCAACACCACATGCCAAGAACAGATGCATACTGGTAAGTAGCATATTCCTTTCTTATGTCAATAACATCTG
This sequence comes from Triturus cristatus, assembly GCF_964204655.1. Taxonomy (NCBI): domain Eukaryota; kingdom Metazoa; phylum Chordata; class Amphibia; order Caudata; family Salamandridae; genus Triturus; species Triturus cristatus. The sequence goes on along the minus strand of NC_140590.1, from coordinate 131,993,563 downwards.
TCCGCGGTGTTGGTGAGATCCAAGTGCTCTGCTCTCATGCACTGTATTTCATTTTAGCAAAGTGGTTATAAGAACTAACCCAAAGTTCCTCCCTAAGGTTGTTTCGGACTTCCATGTCAACCAGACAATCTCATTGCCTACATTCTTTCAGAATCTCCCTACTCAAGTGGAAAGAACTATTCACTTTCTGGATGCGAGGAGAGTTCTCAAATTCTATGTAGACAAAACCTGATCCATCCACAAATCCGACCAATTGTCTATCAACTACGGTGTGGTCATAACAGAGTAAGCTACCTCCAAGTAATCTATTTCATGAAAGATAGTGTCTTTCATTTTATTGTGCTGCCAAAAGGCTAACAAAACTCTCTCAGCTATGCCTAAAGCACACTCCACTAGGGGGAAAGCAGCTACTGCTGCTTTACAATGCAATATCCCTATTCCTGAAATCTGTAAAGCAGCTACCTTGAAATTAGTACATACATTCATTCACCAAGCACTACTGCCTAGATTCAGTAGATGCTCAAGTAGGGCAGGCTTCCCTCAGAAATCTCTTTGCTTGACCTTACCAGTTTATCCTCTGTCTCCTCCACCGCACAATATGGGGAGCTTGCTACTCTATTCAGCGCTTATGTCGATAAATGGAAATCCCCTACGAGAGAAGGAATAGTTTCTTACCTGTAACTCCTTTTCTCTTGTAGAGGAATTTCCATTATAGTCCTAAGCAACCCTCCCATCTATACGGTGCAATGGACTGAGATATTTGTATAATCTTCATCTGTTTACACATTGCCTGAAATGAGAACTGAAGTAACTCACCTGCTGTGCATGACGGGATACTAGGGTTATCTGGGTTCTTAAAGGCACAATGTCATTTTAGACATATAATGACAGCATATGATGCTACTCTGTCCTGCTCGCTTTCATCTCTGCATAAAGGGTTTGTGAGGGACATTTATGCTGTCTGTGAATCATCTTAAATTATCCTAAAATTCTTTATTTTTTCCCTTTTTTGTCTTCTTGAAGAAGAATCTGGCAATTGCAGCCTAGGTATATAGGCTGCATAATCTGTCTCTGTCGTAAGTGTCTTTACAGGCCTTTCTGAAGAAAGGAGAATCTCTACTCTTAAAAAGATATATTAAACAACTACTCCGGGGGTCCGCTCACGTGAGCGGGTTTATTCAGCGCTTATGACACCAGTGGAAATTCCCCTATGAGATAACAGGAGTTACAGGTAAGAAAGTATTGGAGGAGCAGTACCTTAGGGCCATGGTGTCTGAGATAGGAAGTCGACGCCTGTCTCTTGATTTTATCGAGGAGCCCATTGACGTTCTAGGTCATCACTGTTAAACCTCAACAAGGGGGCGCTAGGTAGCGCACGAGCAAGATGGCCACACTACTGTGAGGCTCCTGCAACTCTGTCCCCTAATCTGTATATTTATCCTGCTCAGAAGGTCCTAGGAAAAGATCCACTGTTACCAGGTTGAAGTACATGACCCGGTAACCTAGTGGTGTGGTTGTGGAGTCTCCCGAAGGCTGCCGTCTGCTGCAGAGGTTCCTCCAAAGCGACGCCTGTGGTGGGGCCTGGCGCGCCTGGATCCGGTGTGGACGGAGCAAGATACGCATGCACCTTTGGCGCCCACGTGGAAGCTAGGCTGTGCGCTTGATGCAACCGGGACTCGCGGTGCTTTGGAGAGGTGGCGGTGAGTGCATGTAAGCTAAGCCTCCGTGAGCACCCCACACCTCCTGGGCACTCATATCGAATACTGGTGGTCTGAAGAGGCTTTATATCCCCTGCTGCGCCTCCTGTCTCACAGCCTCGGGGACCGCAGGCTACCTGCATGCATCGCTAGCTGTGAATACGCATGAGCGTGGCCCCCTTGATACCCAAGGGGCTTGCTCGGGATTTTCCTGCCTGAGAACAATGGCACCTTATACTTGACTCAAGCAGACCCTACTTTTGGTCCTTTAAAGGAACGCAGCTATTACTGTGGCAGGACCGCATTCGCATTGGCTGCACGTTGCGCTCTTACAGGGGAAAGCAACTTGAGCGCTGCAGCAATTTTACGTGCCTCACGGAAATCGGATACTCCCGCGCACTGACCTGTGCTGGATCGGAGACCTGCACTGACTCGGATGCCTCATTGATCCCCATGCCTTTCATCTGCAGGCAATAGCAACACAGCTTAGAGGGCCACTCGCGGACGCTACACTTGAATGTGGCATCTTCGTTATTCATGCTGCCTCCTCAGCGTGTCCCTGAGCGGCCCAACTGACATTATAGGGAAAGCCCACTCATGCCCTCCTTGCAAGCTGAGGGTACACGAGCACAGAATTTCCGCAGTGAGACCGCCCCTCCTGGACTGCAAGTTGCCTCCAGCTTAGAGTGTGTTGAACACAGCGGAAACAGAATTGCCCTGACTTTGCGCATAATAGACTGCACGTATGATTGTACGCCCTGCACCGGAGTAAAGTAACAGTGACCTTCCTACTTTGTTGACCTCCTCTACACTTGAGTGGCCTGCAGCTGGGGGTAGACGGGCACCGCTGGCAATATCAGAGGCACCATCTCTAGAGACCTTTCTTAGTGCTCAATGTGGTAACCCTCACCTCTGATACTGAACGTACGGAGGTAGCAGACTGCCGACACCAGAACAGCTGCTCAAAAAATAGAATACGCTCCACAGAATGTGGGAGGCAGATGCAAAACGGACCAGACTGACATTTGAGGCCATAAAAGGCACCCGTGCACAACAGGAAGATCCTGACTACATAAGTGAAGAACAAACACAGGGGGCGGCACAACTTCAAGATGAAGACATGAAAGAACTCCTCCTTGCAATGAGACAAAGCCTCGCCTCCATAGAAGGTAAAATGGACACAATGAACACTCGTATGGACGCTATTATCCATAAGTTGGACAACCATGACAAGTGTATAAGAGACCGAAAGCCCCATCTACGACCTGGAGGATAACATGTTGAAAATGCAAAAGCAAATGGCGCAGATGGACAAGCTACATAGTCATCGCTGCCAAAAATGAAGACCTCGAGGAGCACAGGAGACGAAACAATATCCGCGTTATTGGCATCCCGGAGAGCACCAATACCGGCTGGGAGGAAGAGTTTATAGAGAAGCTCCTGCATGAAATAATCGGTGCTGAATCTTTATCCTCACAATTCATAGTGGAAAGGGCACACCGCTCCCTGGGCCCCAAACCGCTGCCAGGAAGCACACCAGGTTCCATCATCGCAAGGTTTTTTAACTACTGTGGCCACGATGTGGCACTCAAAACAGCACATGAAAAGAGACATCTCACGTTTGAGGTGAACGCATTCATCCTCTACCCTGAATTCACAGCCACTGTCCAGGAAGAACGACGGGAATTCATTCCCGCCAAGCACAAACTTCGCCAGGCACAAATTCATTATGCGCTCATGTATCCGGCTCGCCTACGAGTGACACACCAAGGCAAACAACATTGTTTTCACTAATACGCAGCAAGTAGATGACTTCTTGAAGCGCATCAAACGCCCAAATATTTCCAGCACCCACAGGAACTGTCACGGAGATCATCGTCCCCAGCCAGGGAATAGTACAAACTTTAGCTCTACCGCTGTGTGCCTCATGGGACTAGTGCGGTACTTCACCTTCTTTTCCCCTTCAGGCCGGAGAATCCACCTCCTGCCTCATGCTGGGACGATAGAACACTGACATGCAGTCTCGGTGAAGGGCAACGGCTGGAGCATCAGGATCAGATAAGTGCCCTCCTGGCGATGTATGACACTTAGCACCGGGCACCCCTGTCGCCGACGAGTTTGTTTCCCGACTACCCTGCAACACGGATGGGAGGGTGTAACTGTGCATGAACCTAGGAGTCCACCGCCTCTGGGGGTGGGATTGTTCATTCTGGCTTGATTGGAATGCTACAGTGGGTGGGCGTGGGTCCGCATGGGACGACTCCTGGTGGCCCACTTCACTGGGGTCCCCCCCGGCCCCCACCGACCACACACGCAACCTGGGAGTAATCCTCGACTCGAAACTCTCCATGACCAAACAAGTCAACGCAGTCTCCTCCGCCCGTTTCAACACCCTCCGCATGCTCCGCAAGATCTACAGATGGATTCCGACTAACACGAGGAAAACCGTTACCCAGGCCCTAGTCAGCAGCAGACTACAGAGAATCCAGAATGCCTCCGCACGCCTGATCCTCGACGTCCCGCGCCGCGACCACATCACCCCCCACCTGAGGAACCTGCACTGGCTCCCGGTCGACAAAAGAATCTCCTTCAAGCTCCTGATCCACGCACACAAAGCACTCCACAAAACCGGCCCAGCCTATCTCAACAGTCGACTCTCCTTCTACGTACCCAACAGGAACCTCCGCTCCGCCGACCACGCCCTGGCCACGGTCCCACGCATCCGTAGAACCACTTCCGGAGGCAGGTCCTTCTCCCATCGCGCCGCCAAGACCTGGAACACCCTCCCCCTCGACCTGCGACAAACCAAAGACCTGCTGACTTTCAGGAGACAACTCAAGACCTGGCTCTTCAACCAGTAACAGCGCCTCCGCCCCCCACACCCCCTCCCAGCGCCTTGAAACCCTCACGGGTATGTAGTGCGCTTTACAAATTATGTGATTGATTGATTGATTAATGGGGCACGACGCAAAAGAGAATAAGGAACAGACTATATTTGTATTGCATGCAATGTACCAGATTCGCAGATGTAGATCATACACTGCGTTTTACATTAGAATACAACTTCTTATATGGCCAGCTCAGAAACTAATCCGAACTTAAATTTTTTAACTTGAAATGTTAGAGGATTAGGTGATCCACGCAAACGTAGACAGGTACTTGCATACCTGGAACACCATCATATCCGGGTTGCACTGCTTCAAGAGACTCACTTGAACTCCCGTCATGCTACTTCATTTGCTTGTAAGTGGGCAGTTCACAGGATATTCTCCTTATTCTCCAGAGGGCCAGCCATACTTATAAAAAAGCGCACTCTATTTACTCCTACTGGCACGGCGCAGGATCAACAAGGACGCTACTGTATGGTCTGGGGCAGGTTAGGTACAGTATCCGTCACACTGGTCTTCTGCTATGGGCCCAACATTGACAACCCTGATTTCTTTGCCACACCTTGGGGGAATATTCTGGACATAGGCTCCACTCACCTAATCTGAGGGGGAGATTTTAATAGTACTATAAATCCAGCGATGGACAAATCCAATCCGGCACCACATCGCTACATTAGATCACATACGCTGTTGCGAGACGTGGTGGCTGACAATGGGTTATTAGACGCATGGCGACATGTCCATCCACATAAAACTGAAGGTACACATTATACAGCTCTGCATGCATCTTGGGCTAGATTGGATTGCTGTCTAGTATCTCGCGACCTAGGCCCATCGATAGTCTCAGTTACACATTTGGCGAGAACATACTTGGATCACTCTCCTGTCAGACTGTCGCTGACCCCCCCCCCCCCCCACCCCCCCCTCCCAGGGTGCGAAGCATCCCAAGGAAGCTGGAGACTATCACCTCTAACCCTAGTGGACACAGTGTTTTACTGTGAATTATGGCAGGAAATCACAGATTTCTTTCAGAGAAATTTGGGGTTCGTTGACAGTGTTGAGACAGTTTGGGAGGCCTTTAAGGTCACAATCTGAGGTTTCTGCATTTCTAAGAGCTCAGGAGTTCTGTGCGACATTCAGAGCACCTTGAAGAAATTGAAGGACAACCTTGAGGGGCTGGAGACTTTAGTATCTGTTGGTGCAGACTGCTGATATATTGGTCGCATTTACCACTCATTATTCCACGCTGTATTCTACTAGCAGGCGAGGCTCACTTGACTTAGCCAACTATCTGGACGATGTAGCCTTAGGGTGGCTGGGAAACTCGCAAAGGGAATTCCTAGATGTTCCCTTTGTGTTGGACGAAATACATGAGGCTATTATGCAAATGAAATCTGGTAAAGCCCCTGGGTTTAGATGGGCTCCCCATAGACTTTTATAAAGCATTTATTGATCAATTAGGCCCCATCCTAAAAACTGTTTATGAAGACGCTGAAACGAATGGTATCCTCCCACCCTTGATGAGAGAGGCGCTCATTACCGCCCTATTAAAGCCAGGGAATCCTGTGGACCACTGTGACGTGAGTCTTGCAGGCTGTTGTCCCTTCTTAACAATGATGCTAAAATTGTAGCTAAGATACTGGCCAATAGGTTACATTTGTTGATGGAAAAACTAGTCCTCCCCGACCAGGCTGGGTTTATTCCAGGACGTGCAACAATCTTTGTACCTTCTTTTCCATATTACAGAACGTAGATCCTGATTTGGAGCTTGTGGCAGTCTTCCTAGATGCCACAAAAGCGTTCGACTCAGTAGAATGGGACTATTTACTAGAAATACTGCAACGCATGGGAAGGCCTATAGGGTTTCTATCATGGATAGGCTTGCTATACCAATCTCCAACTGCCAAAGTCTTAATTAATGGACAGATGTCTCCAGCCTTCCCAATCACCAGGGGTACTAGGCAAGGATGCCCACCCTCCCCCATGCTCTTTGTGCTGGCAGTTGAGCCTTTGGTGGCTAGACTGCGGCAGCACCACCAGGATAAAGCCTACACTGCCCCATGTGCCAGGTGCTCATCTCCCTCTATGCAGATGACATCACCCTGTACATAAGAGACCCGCAACAAAATCTAAATCCCATCTTGAGGGAATTCATTATTTTTGGGAGACTCTCGGGAATCCACATAAACTGGGGGAAGTCGCAAATATTCCCTCTCACCTCTGCGGTCACACAGTTCCCACTGGATTATCCACTAGAGTGGTGTAACACAGAAGTAAAGTATTTGGGTATTTACATCACCAGGGATAGGGAGGAGTTAATGCGCCTTAATTATGGCAGGACACTAGACCACATCACAAGCTGGATCTCTATGCTGCTATCTACGGCAGGACGCACCTCACTAATCAAAATGGTGGTTCTCCCGCAGTTACTATACTTATTCATGAACATTCCGTACTACCCGGGCAGTCATTTTTTCACTGCTTTACGCTCTGAAATGATCAGATTAACATGGGGGTGCAGGTAGCCACGACTACAATGGGACGTGATCACTAGGCCTTACTCACAGGGTGGGTTTGATGTCCCAAACCTTGAGCTATACTATGTATGTGCACAGGCTCACTATGCTTACTATTGGTTTCATGCCACAAGTAGCAGTGGAGCAATGGCTCGCATATCCTATTCCCTTGGCAGGTATGATATGCAGCGTCCCCCAGCCTCGTGACAAAAGATACCACGATGGTCACATGTACAGTGACTGCCTGGAAGCATATTATGAAATTACTACAGGCCCCTGTGCTTTACTCTCCACTACTCCCGCTGATGTATCACCCCCGTACAGTTGCTTCAGGAGGCAGGGTTTAGGAAAGTCATGGCGAAGACGAACATTACATGCTGGGGAGACATGTATCATAATGGGAAGTTTCGCACCTTAGAACAAATATTTCATAACACACCGTCCTCACCACTAGACGTGTTTCTCTATGTGATACTTAGGCAAGTCGTGCGTGACAATACCCCGGCGTAACCACTAGAGCCCCCTACATCAACTCCACTGCATGCGATGCTCCAAGCCACCTTTTCGGAGCACGCTATTTCGACACTTTACAATGCGATACATACGCAACAGGTGGTAGACTAGTGCCATGCCCGCACACACTGGGACATAGAGCTAGGTTGTGAGTTATCGAATAAACAGTGGACTTATTGCTGCCTACAGACGGAGCAGGTGTCAGCAAATAGCAGACTGCGTATTACACATTTAAAATTTTTACACCGCCTATATTACACGCCAGCCAAAATGTACAAATACAAACTGCGAGACACCGATAGGTGTGATAGATGTGGCATGGAAGGTGCCGTCTTTCTCCATTTAGCGTGGTGCTGCGCAAGTATACATGAATATTGGCGACCAATCTTTGAAGCGTTGGAGCAGATGACGTCATTGACCTCTGTAAAGTCCCCACTACTAGCGTTGGGATATATTAAACTCATAGACAAGCCCATTCGCAGATACGCTGCTCCGGAGGTATTGATGGCCAAACGCCGAATTGCATATAGATGGGTGCGAGGAAGGGCTCCGAAATTCAAGGATTGGATCACTGATTTATTATTTTGTCACAAACAACTGAATGATCATGCTGAATTGCTCCCCATGGCATCACGTCCCAAAGATATATGGATCCTTTGAAAAGCTCCCTACTATCTCATCCAGTAGACACAGCGGCTGAAAATAGGTGATCAGGGTTGTGACGGTAATGCTGTTTAAGGTCACAAAAACTGTAAATGAAATGTGCATTTCATGATACCTACCAGACTGCACGAGACCGGGTTAACAATTGAGTCATGATCAGATTTCGTTCTGATACCCTGTTATAAGTTTAGATCCTTGTTGTATATTGAAATTTGTAATGTGGATACCTATCAACGGTGAAGACATCATGTACATTCCACTGTATTGCTCTTCTTCCATCTTATGTTCAAGACTGACTGTTACAAATGTAATGATCATCACTGCACTGTGCATGACAACTTTGTAAAAGATGCACCTAGTTCCAGAAAGTGCATTTATGCGTCTGTAATGATTGTAAGCTTTATGTTAGCTGCTTCTCATAAAAACTCAATAAATACATTTAAAAAAAACCTAAACAAACCCAACGGAGCAATCCTTTGACTCCTCCACTTCCTACATGTACTAAGTATAATCATTTGGCGCCCTAAACGTTTAGGAACACAAAACGTTAACAATCTGTGCAAGGTTGACCTCTGATGTAGGATATCGTGCCATGTTACAACAAGCATTTGCAATGCAACAGGTCTCGCATTTACCTGAGCATGAGCTATTGGCACTGTAAATAAAAAGGCCTTTTATTTATGTTTTGGTTTTTGAAATGTAAATAAAATGCATTGTCATTTACAATGCTAATAGCTTAAACTCGCGTAAATGTGAGACATATTGCATTGCAATGCTTGTTGTTACCAGTCATTGGTACATGCTTTTTCATCCTTGCCTCATCTGTCGACGTTCCATTTATAACCAAAAATTATTCCACCAGTTTATCTACTCATGTTCTGTATTTTCTGTTAACTTAGCTATCTGACACATGCTGGTGATCCTACATCCTTAAAATTATTAGCTGATTTTGCTTCAACCACAACCATAAATGTTTTCTTAATGAGCATTACTAACCCTAATGCTGCCTAGGCGAGACCTAAAAAAATATGTTTTGTGGTGCTAAGAAAGCAGTTTATATTCACTTTATGCTGTGTGAAAAGCATATTTGAGGAAGGTTGTTAGCAATGTATGGTTTACCACATTTTGGAAATCAAGCATTGGTTTTGTAGCCATGAATACAAATTAGAGACTGAATATTTTTTACATTTTGCATTTTTTCCATCAGGGAGCAATCGCAAGGAGGCAGTGCCACCTATCGCACCACCATAAGTTTAAGATGTGGTTATAAATATATGGATCTCGGGAAAAAGAGTGTGTGTGTGTGTGCGAGAGAGAGAGAAAGAGCGAAAGAAAGAGAGAGGGGGAGGGAGAGAGAGAGGGAGAGAGAGAGGGACAGAAAAAGTGAGAGGGATAGAAAGAGATGGAGAGAAGAGGGAGGGAGAGAGAGAGAGGGGAGAGAGATAGAGAAAGAAAGAGAGAGGGGGAGAGAGAGAGAGAGTAGAGCGAGAGGGAACGAAAGAGAGAGAAAGAGAGAGGGAGAGAGATAGAGGGGGAGAGAGAAAGGGAGAGAGAGAGGGAAAGAGAGAGGGAAAGAGAGAGGGGGGAAAGAAAGCTAGAGTGGGAGAGAGAAATAGAGAGAGAGAGAAAGAGAAACAGAATGAGAGAGGGAATGAGAGAGAGGGAGAGAAAGAGGGAGAGAGAGGGAGAGAGAGAGAGAGGGACAGAGAGAAAAAGAGAGGGAGAGGGAGAAAGGGAGAGAAAGAGAGAGTGAAAGAAAGTGAGAGGGAGGGAGAGGGGAGGAGAGAGAAAGCACAGTGGGACAGCAAGAAAGATGGAGAAAAGTCATCATGGAAGAAGCGAGGGGGGAGAGAGAGAAAGAGAGAGGGAGAGAGAAAGAAAGAAAGAAAGAGAGTGGGAGAGAGAGAGCGAGAGAGAGGGAAGGAGAGCGAGAGAGAGAGAGATAGAGAGAGAGAGTAAGAGAGAGAGGGCGAGAAACTGACAGGGAAAGAAGAGGGAGAGAGAGAGGGGTAGAGAGAGAGCGAGAGAGAGTGGAGAGCTAGAGGGAAAGAAAGAGAGAGAAATGGAAGGAGAGAGAGAAAGAGAGTGGGAGAGAGAAAGAGAGAGGGAAAGAAAGAGAGAGGGAGCGGGAAAGAAAGAGAGGGAGCGAGAGAGAGAGACAGAGACAAAGGGAGAGAGAGAGAGAGAGAGAGAGAGAGAGAGCGCAGTGGGACTGCAAGAAAGAAGGGGAAAAGTTATCATGGAAGATGAGGCTGAGATAGGCAAAGAGAATGAAAGGTAATAAAAGTGGAGAGAGAGAATGGCGGGAAAAAAAGATTTGCCTATTAGCTGAAAATATAGACTAGCATGCCAAAGACATGAGACAAAAAAAAGTACTAACAAAAAAAGACAACAGTAATAATAACAAGTAAAATAATAACGCCAATACAATAATTATAGGACTGCAATAATTATTATTGATATTAATAATGATAATAAGTATAAGAAGGATTTAATGTTGATACCACTATAAGTAAAGCTATTTTATCTTTCTATTTATTATTTTACTGTTTTTGTGAAATGGTCTAATTCTTAGATATGAATGGATTCAGGTGTGATCAAATTATTGAACGTGAGGGGCGCCTTAAACTATTGTGAAATTAGGCTGGTTATCTAAACAAGTGTTCTTTTCTGTTTATGGCTTCATCAGTGTCACAGTAGGGTCAATATTGCATTCGTCTCGGAGCCGGTGTGCCAATGTTTACCACTGGCACTGCCCACTGTGTAAGCAGTAGTGCCATATGTGGTATCCATGGCTTTAAGGCGCCGCGTCAATGTGAAATTCATATTTAAAAGCAAGTAAGAGGCTGGCACACACATCACTGCACATGCATAATCCCTTCCAGAAGCCGTGTGCCCTGCTCGGTGGGTGCGACCACCGTGCACAAAGGCCGTAGATGTCCCTCAGGCTGGGGGATGCAACGCAGGGTTGGTACAGCGCACTCTGGGCTTTGATGCTGTGCCTGCCAGCCCCCTCACATGCCAGGCCTACTCTGCGGGGGTGAGCCAGCTGCACGGGGCCTGGGGTGTGGGCAAACATATGCTCCATTTGGGAAGGCGAGGCCCCGGCCCGGGGTAGCTTGCTCTGCAAAGGGGGCTGGACTCTGATTATAGGCAAATATGTTTACATTTATTTCCCGCAGACAGGAATGTACACTCGTCCGTCTTTGATGTCCACTGCCAGTGACAGCGCTGTGCTATGTCCTGTTTTACTAGGAAACATTTAGGTCTACAGCTCGAGTAGGGGCATCTAAGTATACGTGAGTGGTTCCGGAGCGAAGATAACAAGCATTGGCAAGGCCAAGTTTCAGATTGCCGATGTCCGACATTTGTGTCTGCCAATGTGCAGTACGCCTCGGCGGGCTTCTCCCTACCTGAGCAGGGAGATGGTGGAGGCTTGCTCGCAGAATGGGCGGACCACCGGAGGACTGCTTCTGCTGTGTTTGTGTTCGGAGGGTGGAGGGCGGCTGATAATGGAACAGAAAGCAATTGATTAAAACAGCGCGTGTGGGCTTGAAGTCAAAGCAGTGCACTTCATAAATATACAAGGAAGTTAACCGCGAAGTGATCGCAGGGGAAAATGTAAGGAAGACAAAACAAGCGGCCGTGTGGCCGCAAAACTGGAAGTGATCGCGATCGCGATCAAACATCAAAGCGGCCGCGAAAGTGAAAGCAAATGGTGTGCAGGCTGCCAAATGGTGGGGGATCAGGAAGTGCAAACGAGTGCTTTCAGGCTGCCAAATGGTGCGCGCGCCCGGCACACATGCACTGTATTTGGAGGCCTGAAAGCACTCGTTTGCACTTCCATATCCCCCATTTACAAAAGCTCTCGCGAGAGCAGCGCTGAAGCGCTGTCTCAGGCGAGACCTAAAAAGCGGAGTTGGCCATTCCCCCAACCTTGGAGGGATCTGCATACATACTGCCTACATCTGTGTTTGTAGAAATCTGTCCTGTGCCCCCACAGATTTTCACCTAAAGGACGGGAAGGATGGCCTCCGTGTTCTTCGCCTCCTTCGGGAATGGTGCCTCATCTCGGTCCACCTTGTATGTCTTCCAGCCACCTCTCCTGTTCTCTGCAAGCTGGTATACATGGGCCACTCCTCAACCCATTCCCAAACACTATCTGGATGATCAAAAACTAGATGCTTTCCATGAAATATAAACTTTAGTTTTGCAGGATACAGCATCACTTCCATTGCTTGGAATTTTATTTTGATCAAAGATTTTCCTCTGTTGTTGCACTATTCTTATACAGTCATGGAAGATAAGGCTCTGAAGAGCGTTCAGACGTATTTTGCCCAGGACTCTTTCCGTCTTCAAGATCAAGTCACAGTCTCTATTAGTTTCGGAAGTGGGAAATTCTAGGGCTTGGTGCGGCATCCGGTGAAGGCTTCAGGAGAAACGCCTGGTGTGCCTTCTCTGCCAGGAAACAAGAGAATAGCTAGTCCACTGGCAAGAAAGTCTGAAAACAGTTCTCCAGAAAATGTTCCGGTTGTGATATGGTTCAAGCCCCAGCCCCACCCCTCTCCCTTGAGTCACCCCACAAACTGAAGATTATTTCTCTATGAACGGACCACTCCATCTTCCTCCCTTGTTGCCCGTTGACATGTGGAGCTCTGTAGTTTGAGCCATCTGCCGCAGATCCTTCATTGTGTCTTCCAGCACAGAAATGTGGGTTTCAGCCTCTGTCACTCAGAGTATTACGGAGAACTTAGCAGAGGAGTGCAGCATCCTAGGAGTACGACATCCTCCTTCACTGCTCTGATCTTGAGTTCAAGGGCTTTTCAGGAGCACTGTATTTCTTCCAGGATAATGTCCATGTGGAAGGAGGTCCTAACCCCTACATCGTTCCGCTCTGCCATCCTCTCAGTGGTGGGCTTAAGAGGCTTTCTTAATTTGGCCATTTTCCGCTGCCTGGTAAGCCCCTTGTCCTTTACCACCGTAGTACGAAGAGTACCAATGAATCAACCCTCCAGACTCCCGTTGAGGGCAGCATGAGGTCAGTAATAATGATCCCTCTTGCTGCCAGATGTCCAGTGATCCTGTAGGCAGTACCAGACACCTACAGCATAGAGGCCCCTACTCGTCTCTCATTAATCGCCAGTCAGCTGCATAGTGTATCAGTGGCTCCACCACAATGCACGTGTCTTCTCTCACTGGCCGATGACGCGCCACTGAGTCTGTCGTTCTGCTCCAGAATCTGTTTTAAAGGACCAGGCGCATGCTTAGCCAAATCCAGGGACGAGCCAAAAAGAAGCCACCGGTGCTTAATTTGTAAAAAATAAGTGTCAGGGCTCTCGTCAGGAGACCACTACAGCTTGTACCACCCATTGCCACTGTCAGCGCTGCCAATAACAGTACCTACATAGCTACTAACCAGCACACTACTACAAATGGGACATTTCAGACAGTTCGAGGCCCCCAAAGCTGTAATAATGGTTTGGGTGGCTGGTGTTAGTTGTTTTTAATGTTTATTGAATTAGTAAACCTTTGTTGTTCTGCTCATCTTTTAATTGCACAAATAGTGCCACCATGTGGCGACTGTCATAAGTGCCGATGTTAACTATTAAGTGCCAGTACCAATCACCAGTAACCACCTGCTCAAATTAAGCACTGAGAGGCACCCAGAGTGCAGCCACAGCCCACAATTCTGTCTCTGGCAAGTTAATGTAATATTTGTGTCCATATGTTAATGCTGTTCAAACTTGTATTTATGGTTCATTAATACAAATCCTTAATTATTAGGGTGAACACTCTAAGGAAATGAAAGGTCAGATGGCACTACCAACAGTGGTTCCAGTATAAAAATGTGTACACATTTGCAAAGTTTAACAATATGAGGCCTCGTATAATGATCCCAGGATGCTCTCCGATTAGATGCAAATTTATGCAAAAGCTTGAAAGCAAGATTGATGATTCTTTGCTTTCAGAATAAAATGTTCATAAAAAAATGCAAGTATGTTAAACATGTTTTTCTAGACTACTGTAAAATGTTAGGTGCCACTTCTTTGAAGCATCATTTTGTAAAAAATATGTTGATGCATGGCTAGTATTTCCCAAAAATATTCATTATGGAAAATCAGTATAACCGGTTTCAACAAAATTATAGGAAACATGAAAATAAACCAGTATTGGCAAAGTCAATAGGTGTGACATTGGTGGTCAGTCTTTTGATTTTGTCAATGCGTGTCTTGTTTTGACATGGTTTTTGTGGGAGCTGCTGGGCCATCAACATTATTACAAACATTGGAAAAGAAAAAAATATTTTTGGTCTCAAAACCACAAATTGCAGTAGTTCCTGGTATTGAACAAAACTACTTTGTGTGCTGATATGCTCCATTTGAAAGGACAGAATGCTGTCACTCACAGTGAAGCCATCCGGTACAGAGCGAGAGAATTTTAATAAAACCAAAAGATATAGGTTAATGCCAGACCTAAATAGGAGCCTAATTCTTAATGAAAGTCACTAAAGTGCACCCTTGGCATGTCAGTGAATTAGTGCAGATATACAGATTTCATGAATTCATAAGAATTTACAGAAGTAGGTAAGAAAATTGTATTCCTGGAAAATATTTGTGAACTGTGCTTTAGCATGAGCAAATATGCATGTGTAGATTTGCTCATGTGAAAATCTGTTGAACGAAAACAAGTTCACTTTCCCACCAATCACTCGTTTCCCCTAATTCTGAAAGAAGTTTGACTTCTGCCCTTGTCAGGAGGAAATGTTCAACCTTTCTCCGTGTTGGAAAATAATAGAGCGAGCTGATGAAAACCCATAAAGCATGCAAGTTAGCAGGTGTGCACAGACTCAGAAAGGCATTCCAACCATGGGGAACTATTGCTTACCACTACCTCCAGCCCCAGTATGTAGCTCTGTGGAAAGGTGGCAATATAAGGGAATTGCTAGAAATGAAACCCTACTATGATATGAGCTCTGACATAATCAGAGACGCTATTATCAGAGCTCCTCTATAATGACATTGCTGCCATAATTTGGCACTGCACTACATAGCACCAAACGGACAAGTGGATTTTGTTACAGGATAAGTAGATTTATGAAGGAAACTGTCCCATGAACAAGATGATATTTTGTTAAATTCCACACCCCTGCAGTCTCACTCCATTGGCCGATATCAGGACCACTCTACATTGAGATCCAGTATTTCAAGTAAGTCCTGTAAATCGCACAATAAGTCCAAACATGGGTCGATGATGTCCCACCACTTACACCTTTCAGAGTTGTCCAATTCCCCGAGAGCCTCTGAAACTCATAGCTGCTCCCAAAGTGCCTCTAATCTACCTCAGCGAGCAGCCACAGCAGACAAAAACCAGTAATTTTTGGTATTCCATCGAATCCCAATGGATTGCCTTCGGTCCTCACTGATTCGAGGGGGCAACCTGCCCGGGGCCCTTCGGCAGATCCGTCCTGACTGTGCCAGTTGACCTCCACATGAGGTTGACCCTGTCAACGAGCCCGGCACTGCCAGCCCATGATCCGGCGCAACGTCCAATGGCACCGAGACTGATGCCACAGGTCTGAGCCTTTATGCCGGCAACAATGCCAAATTCGGATCTGATAGTTTTATCAAATTTGGAAGCTTAACAATGTCCTAAACAATATCATTACAGTTTGTAAGACCCTAAACAACAGTGTTATGAGGATGATGTTGATGACATTTATGAAGAAGCTAACTTTTTAAGTCCTTCAAGATGCCAGTCGGTTGAACACATCCCCTGACATTGACTCTGAATTTCTCAAATCCTATGACCCTGAGAATCTACCTACTTTGCAACTGTCATCTGGAGGGCAGTGACGTTCTTGGCCTAACACTGCCCATGTAGGAGGTCCAAACCAATATACTGACAGAAGTCCTCAATAATGTAGCTACCACTCAAGAACCTCTGCTTCCAACGATAAACTGGTCCCCTCACCACCCCCTTTTGTACTGCTTTGTTTGCCATAAGTTGGCAGGGTATGCTCAGGCGTGAGTCCCTTGCTCACTTTGCCACTGGATTCAAGCAAGCCTGGCTGAAGACGGCTGAAATGCCAGCAACCGGTCCTAGGAAGCTTGTTAACGGTCCAGGGAAGGCATGGCTTGGCAGTTCGGGCTGGACTGTTCCAATGAGGCACAGGGTCAGACTAATTTGCATATGGCCATGTCTGAACGGGGGCGGCAGAGTGGGCTAAAGAACGGTGATGGATCAAACCCAGATCTGTTGACTGGGTGTGAGTGTTTGATTGGTTCTGATGCTTCGTCCATCACCACCCCCTTTTGTAGGGCTCCTGGGCGAAACCAGGACCTTGCCTTCCAGTGAACAGACTGGTGGCATCTTAATGCACACGCTATGTGTTTACTTTCAGTCGGTTACTTTTCTCAATGAGTATTTTTTACCCATTTTTTTTACGAACTTTCATTCCCATCTGGGTTGGCCTGGGTGGAGTTTACAGAGTTTTACTCTGCAGAACTCTGCAAAGGGCCACAAAATCTCAGCTGCGCTCCACGGAGTTTCACCAACTACGGAGTATGTTAAGTCGTGCTGCACGACAGATTTTTTGCGGAGGGAATTTGTCCCACACTGTAAAAATCAGTGAGTACGGACCAAAGGGCACTGCTTTCTGCCGCTCGAGTAGACATTCTACTCAAGAGGCACCTTCCTCAACATGAGTGGCAAATTTCGCAACGCGAGCGGTCACGACCTGCCTCGACCACCAGCTTTGAGAACTCTCGCCAGTAGGAGGTTTAGCATGCGATTTTTCCTTGCAGGCACTTGCCAACTTAATGTTGCAAAGCCGCTTGAAAGAAAAAAACTATGCTTCGCGTCACTTCACAGAGTTTTTCGGAACTCTGCAAACTCCACCCGGCAGAGCAGAATTCTTTGCCCACCCCTTCTTCTGTGGACCCCAATTTCAATTTATTTCACGCAGTATCTTCATATGCGACCCATTAACTTCGGTTTTAAAGGGTCGAAATGTCACCTTTTATAGACTGAAATTGCATAGCGTTATAGAACACACCGGCTATGGGCACACCATTGATTGCTTGTTGAACAAATCCTATCATTTACGATAATTAGATTTATTATAAATTAGATTCTTTTGTATCTTTTCATGACTTGACTGAGCCCTTGCTGAGTAACTATATAACTATAATAACATATTTTAGTCCAATTGCTACCAGTAGTTGCACTTTGGCATTAGTAAGGTAATCCATTAAACCATGGTATGTAGTGAATGCTAGGAATAACTGTTAGATTATTCATCGGTACCAGCGTAGATGAGCCATTATCGGGTTGTGACAGACAAGTTTTTGAAGAAGACGTTTCCTGCTTGTAAAAGCAACTTGGCTCATCAGAAAATAGCTGTGTACTTCCAGTTTTGAACAGCCATCAAAATCTTGTAGATGCAGAGGGTTTTATGTCCCTTGGATCCCAGTGGATTTGCTAGCCAGGTTTCGCCTGCTGGTAAACCTCTTTCTGGTTTAGCACTGGCTCAACAACATGAACCTGGATGGATTTGAACCCCAACTTTCACCTAACCACAAGACCCAATGCTTGGTGTCTCCACAGAAACGTCTAGCATGCTGCAGGAGACCTTTAACCTGCCATTGGTCACCCACAGCTACTCCTTACTTTCCCTTTGTACTCCACTTGACATCCTGAGTTCACCATAGACACATCAAGCAGACCACCTGAGACTCTCAGAATCCCTTAAAGACACTCGCCTGGCTTTGAGACCCACATGCCGACTATCAGCAATTCTCAGCTCACAAAGACCTGACCCTTAGAGGCCTTCAGACAACCACTGCTGGTGAATAGGCAGCCGCAGTCCGACCTCAGACAAAGTCAGAGAGCTTCAAATTGTTCTTGGTTGCCAGCAGAGAGCTCTCCAAGAGTATTTTATCGCCCTCGTGGCACATAGTTTCCTATCAGACACCCCTATTTGGTCCTTCGTCGCCATCAGTTGGCCTTCAGATACTGCTGGCATGGCATAAGACACCACTGGTAAGCCTTCCAAGACAGTCATCCAGGCCGTAGAAATCTCCAGTTTGCCTTATGGCCTCAAATTGTTGAAACTGGCCATCGGTGATCCTCTGTATCCCCTTGGAGACATTAGGCAAAACAGCCTTCAGAAATTCTTAGTTGGTCATTCGATATCTCGGCAAACTGTCATCACCACTTCAGACACCTCCAGCTAGATACGAACATATATCCCTGGTAGATCCTGAGCCTCCCTTCAGACATTCCTAGCAGGCCTTCAAAACCTACTGCCAACTAACACATCCTCACTCTCCCTTAAGACACTGCAGCCCATTTTATCCAATTTCTGAAATCCCTCCCGACCATTAACCCTCAATAGGCTATCACCTTGTCCTCTTACCTCTATATTGCTCTTAGACATGTCCAGCTGTTCCTCACCTTGTCTTAATACGCCACCATCTTATATTTGAAAAGCCTACCTGTGCTCTCAGAGGCTGTTGTGCCCTTAATATCCATGGAAATGCACTCAGAGACCCGTAGACTGCCACTACTGTTAGCTGAGCCTGACGTGCTCAATAGCAGTTGGGCCTCTAGAGATCCTGAGCTTGTTTTAGGTCCCACCCTGTGGTCTGAAACACGCCCTCAAAAGACTCCTGTTTCACCCTTGGAGACTTTGAGCCTGACCGGAGATCTCCTTTCCAGAAACCACCATCTACCCTTCATCTGTCCTCATTCTCCGTAATCGACCGGTGATCATCTGGCCAAAACTGTTCTGGTACTAAGTGACTTTGTGTGAGAGGGGCTAGGTTGGCCCCTTTGCCTCACTGTTCTTCCCAATTGCTACTCCCCTTCTCTTATTTTCATCTACAGGTCCGACTTGGTATTAGGTTTTGATTGTTTGTAGATCTGTTTCTGCAGTTGATTGCTCATTACAGACTCTACCATTGTACCGAAACCTGTCAGAATCGTATTCTGTCACAATTAGTCCTGAATGCAATCATGCAGCTCTTTCGGCTCAGAGGCTTACAGGGGTGCAGTTAAATAAAACCCTGTTACCTACTCAGTGGCCCAATCTTGACCGTCAAAACATCCACTTATCTGCTTACCAAGATGGAATAATATTTAAAATGTTTTCGGATTGATAATTTAATTTTTTTGGTTTTAGTTTACGGTATCCATTCATTAATTTTATTCTCTGCCACATTTGCTTCTGTAAACCATGCATAGCTATCTACCAAAGATTGACATATTTGTGTGTTTATTCTTTTTAGGCCATTGATGATGACTGCAATCAAACTGGACAGATGACTGCAGGCTTGCTGGACTGGCCACAGGTGTGTGATTGGGGTATATTGGCCTTTGTGTTTTTTCATGGTATGTTATGTTATAACGATTGAAACAGCGTGCAGCTACTCAGAGTATCCCGGAAGTCAGGCTTAAGGCACCAACCATAAAAAACTAGACTGACTGCATGAAAAGCCACATCTTTAGTTTATTCTTCAAAACAGCGAGCTCACTGACTAGGCAGAGGTTTCTCTGAAGTTTATTCCAAGTGAGCAGCCCTAGATAGGCGAAGGATCTAGCGCCCATTCTAAGGCACTCTTGCCAAGTGAACGGAGGAAGATCGCAGAGTTTGAGCTGGGGTGTATTCATGAATCCTCTCGCTGAGATAACCAGCTCCAGAGTTGTGAAAGGCCTTATGCATTAATGCAATGGCCTTAAATTCCACCCTCTTTTTTACAGGTAGCCAATGAAGGGCCTTCAGATGGGTAGACATGTGAGTCCTAAGTGGAAGTTTGAGTAGAAGTCTGGCTGCTGAATTCTGCACCACCTGAAGTCTGTTAAGAAGGTACTCAGGGAGTCCGAGATAAAGGGCATTCCCATAATCCAGTCTCCTCGTGACCAGAGCCTGTATAACCATTTTACAGGCAGACTCGGACAGGAGAGGTATAAATCTTTTCAGCATATGAAGAGTGCTGAAGTATGAGCAGATTAAAGCTTGTATCTGCGGTTGGAAAAAGAGGATGCTGTCAGATTTGATGCCTAGATTCTTCACAGAATTCTGGGGGGACCTGGCTGTGGTGCATCTTTAGGCCAGCAAGTTCTCAATAAGTTAGGAGGGGCATCTCCGAAGATCACAATCTCCGTCTTATCCGGGTTGCATTTCAGTTGGTGCCAGGCCAACTACTGAAACCCCTTAGCGAGACATTTAGAGATGAGCTCGCCGTCCGGCTCCTCTCCCTTACCAGAGAAGAAGAGAAGCTGTGTATCATCAGCGTAAGAAATTACCTTTGCACCCACTGACTCTGCCAAGATTGCCAAAGGCGTGAGGTAAACATTGAACAGGGTGGGACTTATAGCAGAACCCTGGCGTATGCCCACAGTAAGAAGAAAATGGGGGCCGCCATACTTCTTAGCTTTGTTGCTCAAAAAAGAGGTCAGACATTTCAAGACATTGTTTCTGATCCCTATCGCTTGAAGGCGTTTGAGTAGTTTTAAATGGGGCATTGTGTCGAAAGCTGCAGTTTGGTCCAACATGATCAGAATGGCCTTGCTTCCCTTGTCAAGAGTACTTCCGACATGCTCTGCTAGTTCCAGAAGCGCTGTCTCAGTGCTAAAGTGGGCTCGAAAACCTGATTGACTGAGATATAATATTTTGTTATCTTCTATGTATTGGGACAGTTGCCGGTTGACTTACTTCTCCAAAATTTGGAGAAGGCAGTGAGGAGGGTGATGGGCCTATAGATTGTCAGTTGCTTTGGATCAGCCGAAAGTTTTATGTTGATTCTTGTGTGCTCATCAGAAATGTTTGGAATAAGTGATAATGTTTAGCCAACCAAAGCCTTTGTCAGTGGTATTAAATTTGTGCATATCCCTAAATTCATTTCTTCAAAATACAGTAAGCATTTAAACCCATCCCAAAAATAAAGAAATGTCTTTTATTGATAAATGTATTTATATTCTTATTAAAAAAAGCAGTTTTTGTTTAATCAACGAATACCTCCTTTGTGATTGCTCTGGCGCACGACACTGAAGCACTTACATCAGAGAGTGCTAACCCTATCAACGAGTCAGCATGTGGTGATCTATTAGTTTCAGGGTGGCACACCCATGATCTTCCCATTTTATGCTATAACTCCCCTCATTCGAGTTTTGTAGAGGTCAGTAGGAAATATCACGTTATTTGGTTTTGTGTTGTATTTATCCTTCAGTAAGGCTACTTTTAAAGTGTATTCTGGGTGGACTTGAATGCTGTACGATATTACAGTAAGTCTTAACAGCTGAGCTCTTGTTGCATCACCAAGTCAAGAGGTATGTGTCAAGTCCTGTACAGAACAGCTATGGGATGCGTAGGTTGTAATTGCACACCTTGGGCTGATCTTAACAAGGACCATCTTCAGTTCTCACCATATTTTCATAAAGACTTGTTCCATGCTGGTGTGTAAAGGTGAAGGTTCATTGTTTATGTAGACCTTTGCTCCTAGCCACTAGATAGGTGGGGTTGAAGTGATAGCATTCCAAGCACAATGGCAAAAATCTAATGAGGGTAAATGGAACTATGAAAGTTAAAAGCTTTAAGAAGGAATAGCACCAAGAAGTGCAAATTGCATTGACGGTCAATGTCGCGGTACACCGGGACCTAGGTGCAATATGGCGCTGATCGCAATGGAGCATGGATCAGATATGCCTATCAGGTTCATCCGGGTCTAAGCTTTTACCTTGTGCCTTAGTCCTGTAAGTCCTAATCCACCACTGTAGGAAACTTCTAAAGCCCCACCCGGGACCTCAGAGGAGGAAATTACAGACTCGTCGTATGTCAGGCAGAGGCCAACAGCAAGGTCCAGTTGCCACTGGGCAGCTGGGAAGTTGCAGGAAAGGCCTCTTGTAGCTTGTTGAATTCCTGTACCCTGAGGAGATAAACCCTATCAGGACCAGACTGGGAACCCAAAGCAGCCCTGGCAATTTTGTGGACCAGCCCCCCACACCCAGGGATGCGAGTATGAAGAACTGCTTTTGTTACTGGGGCCTGATATTGGAGCGCCACTGCAAAACCAGCCCTCAGTGTCAAAAAACGGCCCCAATGCTGCAAAACCAGCCCCCACCTTTCAGCCTCCTGGGAAAACACCCAGTGCTCGCTACGGTCAGTCCTGCCCTGAACATTAAGACTGTTATAGCCCACTCATTGTAAAAGAGAGAGCCGGTCCAGTCATTAAGGGCTCCTCTCGTGTCACACACAGCAGGTCCAGTTCTGTTCTTCCTCAGGTTCCTCTGTGTTTTGAAGTGGGTGCATAGAGATGCCACATTTATGGCTGACATGAGCTTGTCGGTGGGAATGACTCCTGGTTGCGCCCTAACCAATGGGATAGAAGTTCCCGGGGCAACCCTACCCACTTTGGGCATTTTCAAGATGACAAAAGCCTTTATCTACACTAAACGTGGGCTGTGAGGGCTTGGTGTGTGTGTGGGGGGAGTGTGCTGTAGTAATCCTGGTGTCCTCCCACATCTAACACCAAAATCCAGTTTGATACAACCACTAAACCCCTGCTAAACGGAGAAACAGAAGTCTGGTATAACAAAAGCTGAATTTTCGAGCAACCAAGCAGTGGGTACTCAATAATTGTCTTGGCAGCCTGTTCTGTGCCCCTTGTGTTATGTGTAAATCCATCAGACCTATTAAACAGGATTTGATAGTTCAGAAGGATTTAACACTGTAGTGGGAAAGTGGATGCCTACAGCCCCCACTCAGAATATTCTTTGAGGTTCAGAGGAGTTATGTCATGTTACGTTATAGCAATCTTATAAAGCGCACTTTCACCATGATAGCTCTTGGCACTGGTTGCAAGGCAACAATTAGCATCCAGGTTCGACAGTCGCCTCGGACCAGTCAGGTTAAAAACCTGACTGGTCTGACTGTTTCCTGAAATTCCCGTAATTGGATGCTGATCTAATGTCCGAAGGGAGAGTGTACCACGTGAGGGGTTCTAATACAGAAAAGCTGGCTCCCCTTAGTCTTTTTCTTTTACTTCTTGGCACTGTGAGTAAATTGGGCTGAGCCGATCTAAAATGGTGAATGGGAGTATAGCTCTGAGATCTGGAAAATACGAAAGCAGGGCCTTTGCATTGAAGAGCCTTCAAAATAGTACAGGCAGTTCTAAAACAAAAATGTCCTCTGTGTCACTTGGAGCCAATGTAGCTTTTTCATAAGCGATTTAGTGTGGCAATGTCGTGACTGACAAAAGAGTAGCCATATTGGTGTAGGACCAGTGCCTTGGTGATCCATTATCTGCTTCCTTCCTCATATTTCCATAACAGCAAGGATGACTGTCTCAATTGAATGGGCAGGACGAAAACCTGCCTGGTTGGAGTTAAGGAAACCGGACTCCTCCCGAAAGGACTAAAGATGTTGAGCTGCATGAGACTCTAATCATTTATCTAGGTAGGAAAGCAAATAGATTGGTCAATAGTTCCTAAGTACGTTGGGGTCATACCCAAGTTTTTTGAAGAGGGGCAGTACCACTGCCTCCTTGAAAGAATTGGGAACCTTGCTTTGAAGTAAGAGATAAATTAAGGTGCAAAATCGCTATGTCCGGTAGTATGAACAGATTCTTTTTTGGACATCAGGGGGACAAATGTCATTCAGCGAGCCTGCTTTGAATGTGGCCTTCAGCTCAAAAAGAAGCTCTCTGCTGATGACCGGAAATGCAGAAAGAGACCTAGGATTTCTATCTTCTGGTAGAGTTCTAAAGGTTGAGTGCTAGAAGGAATGTCATTATTTAGAACTTCTATTTTCTCAATGAAGAACATGTTCGGTTCAACACAGATTTGGAGTGGGGACCACTGGTATCGAACATCTGTCAGGATTGGAGAGTTGTCTAACCGTCTCGAAGATAACTTTCAACTCATTTTCTGAATGCAGGATTTTGTTAGAAAAGAAGCTTGATTTTGCCTGTAAGATTAATTTTTTGTATGTTTTTAGACATTGGACAAAAAAGTCCCTGTTTTCATGCAAACAAGTGTTATGCCATTTACGTTCCACCTGCTGGAGTTCAAGCTTTGCTGCCTTCAACTCTGCAGAGAACCACCTGAAAGCTTAATGGCAGTGGGTAGGCGATGTTTCCCACAGGGGCAATGCGAGTTGCTGGCTTTCATGAGCCAGTCCGCTACTGCTTCCTCATTCCCCCCAGGTTCACAGTAGGAGTAGTAGGAGACAAGAGCAGTGTGTTACAAAGCGAGTTAAGGTCAGTGCCTTTCCTGTTTCTAGTGAAAGTGCCTAGGCGCGAGAGGAGTTTAGGGAAAGCTAGCTCTTTTCTGGTGAAGTGACTAAGGTGATGGTCAGGCCAAATACAAGGGGGGAGGTTAAGATTAGTTATAAATAGATTGGAAGACCAGACTTGATCTAAGGTGTGCCTTTTAATATAGGTTGGTACAAAAACACGTTTGTCAAGGTTAATGGTTGAGAACAGGTCCGTCAGGTCTAGTGCCATTTGACCACCGATGGCTTCATTCGGCTAATAGTTCAAATCACCAAGGAAGAGAATTTTTGCAAAGTCCATGGCTAGCTCAGATAGTGATGCAGACAAAAATTGGGTGAAGTTCTGCAAATGTCCCGGCAGTCTGTACATCAGGACAGATGGCATTGGGATGCAGTAGAGTCTAGTTTAATCGCAACGTTGTCCACCCCAGGGATTGGTAATGGGGGACGTTTGTCAATTGTAAGGCGTTTAACAATGTCTGCCACCCCACCACCTTCTTTCACCTGGGGATGATTTAGTGTTAACCAAAAAAAAAGATCTTCTGGGAGGGCTACCAGAATATCTGGCACTGAGCCATCTGTTAGCCATGACTCTCTCATAAATAAGATGTTTAGAGATTTGGAATTGAGCAGGTAGAAGCCAATTGATGTTTAACCAAGGACTACGTATAGAAGTAGGTTACAGAAAGTTGATTATTATTCCGGAAGAAGAAGGCCATTGAGAATTTGATAATAGACTCTGAGATGGATTTATTGTCACTAAGCAAATTGTTTTTTAGCCTCTGATTAGGCGGGCAGGCTATTGGTCGGTTCTGAGGAAGAATGTCTTATAAGTTTAGAAAAAGCAGATGGCTCAAGTTGGTAACTGCTCGAAGAAAAGCTACTGAGTTCTTCAGCGGAGTGAATAAAATTTTGGGTACAGTGGCTGGCCCCAGACTGCCTCGTATGGGGTGCAGACTGGATTCCCTTTGGCGCGTCTGCGCTGCGGGCATAGATTTCAAGGTTTTAAGGGTGGAAGCTCTTACAGACTCCATCTTTCTAGAATTTAATTGTTCCCCTTCCTGGCAGTCAATGCGCACACGGCGCATCCCCAACGTTGTGCTCCCAGCAAAGCAACAACCGCCACAGAAAAGGCGGAAAACGTTATTTAAAAACACAGTTTAGAACAAATGGGCATTCAGTAAAACTGATTCTGAAAGTGTGCAAAGTGCTATTAGGCAATTATGGTGGCACAAATCTGCATGCAGCTACCTCAGGAGTTATGTCTGCCAATTAAGTCAGCTTACTGTTTGCTCCTGGGAGGGATGCACAATTTTTTCACACCTCTTCAAATGGTAATCACTGACTGGAAGAAGTCAGAGAGCAAATGCAAATTAGCTTCCAAAAACTTTAGGCAGGGAAAAGGTAACTTTCTAAAAGTTACTTTTCCTTAACCATTGAATTGGATTTTAATAACTTAAAAAAATATTTGTTTAATAATTTTTACAGCTAATCCCGTTCCAGAGATAGAATATTAAGATTTTAGTGTGTACTCTAGGTTTTTTACAAAGGGCTGTTAGGTCTGCCACAGTGAAAAATAGCTTTTGAGTGCTTGTCACTATAGGGACATGTTACATTTCTCCATGTCCTACTTTTAATTACCATGCACCTGACCCTGTGGGCTACAATGCCTATATAAGAGTGACTCATTCATATTTAAAAGGGAGGTTTTTTTGGGATCTGTTAAAATGGGTTATTGTGACTGGTTGAGTTGCAGTGGTAGGACTGAAGCCATGTTTACACTGCCACAGTAGTGGATGGCACAATAGGTGGTACAGTCGACTAGTGATATTTACCTTGCAGGCCCCGAGTACACCTTATACCATATACTAGGTACATTATGTATGCCAATTACGAATATCACAATTTATCATGTTGAAAGGAGGACCTCCGGCACTTTACAACTGGTTAGGAGGGGTAACATGCAGAGAGTAATGCAGGCAGCAAAATGGTTAGGGCAAAATCTGGGGGTACATCATGCAAAAGATGGTAATTTTCTACACCACTATTCAAGCAAAATTGAACAGTTATGGAGGCTGTACATATAAGTGGAAGGTGTACTAACTTGGTGGTAAGTTAATGTTGCTTTGTGGTTTTAGCTCAATTACACCTACTAATAGAAACACAGAGAGAGCACTGGTTACACATCCAACACAACCATATATTCTGTGTACTTGGGTATTGTCAAGCTCACAACAGTACCAACCATATATAATAATTGAACAAGAATTGTCTGAACAACAGATGCTCTATCAACACTGCTCATGTGCATCATTTCACACACCCTCTTTATAAAATGATAACATATCAACACACTGAATGAACAGGTCAAGGTTAAAAGGGATTCTGTGAACATAATGTATGAAACAACACTTGAAATTACAACACACAGCTAAATACATTCAAGAAGCATTTTAACCACACTACTTAAGCTTTAACTCAAACAATCAGAAATCAGGCTCCATCTGTGATTTAATCCCCGAGGCCAGAGTGTGAAGGATTGAAAATCCAAACGATGTTTTCAAAATCAAACTAATGGACGTATGGCGCTGTACAAAACACTGTAAGGTAACACAAAATTGTTGTTTTAAGAGCTGAAGTGTAAGAAATTAAATGACTGAAAATAAAGGGTGAAGGAGGGCTGTTATATATGTCAGTACTTGGGTATGACAGAATAGATTGCTTTAACAATAAGGAGGACATAAGTTTTGGGAGCATGGAGGTGGACCGGGTTGTGATGCATATAGATTCCGAGTCATCGTTAAGCAGTTGGAGTAATATGATGACCACCGATCTGTTTTATAGTTTGGGGTTAATCTTATCATTTGCATACATGTGATCGTCTCTTTTATAGATGTGTTATAGACCGACAGCCGCTTCCAAGTAGATGATTTTGGAAAGGATTGAGGGCCAGGCAGACCATTGAGAAACACCACTCGTGTTGTTGTACATGTGATTGTGATAGGTTGAGGTCAGTGGTACTGAAGGCTTTGCAGTCATCTTGTAGCAACAACACTCGTTCAGGGTTAGTTCATCGGCTGTGATGGGAAGTTGATCTGGAATTGGGACGTGGTCAATTTAATGGTTGAAGTATCTGTATATGGAGGTGATTTTGTTACAGAAGAATTAAGAGCTTGTTGCATAGTCTTGTGTGGGGGTGAAGTTGCTGGAGGCGAGATGAAATCTTTGAGGGTGAAAATTTCAGTGGTGCTGTTAGTGCTGGCGTCTGTGATCTACAAGAGATTTGTGCTTGGTGTTCCGTATCAGCTGGTGGTAGAGCCTTAGTGCTGATTTGAAGATGTCTTTATCTGCGGTGTCTTTGCTTCATTTGTGATCCAGTTCTTTACATTAGAGTTTCATTGGTGTGAGTTCATCTTTGCACCAGCTGGCCTGTGCGCTGGCTCCTGCCGTTGGGTTATACTTGAAGGGAGTCAGGGTATAGGTGCATTCAATGATCCAGTTGATGACGTTTTTGATGGCTTTCAGTACTGGTGTGCTTGGAGGGGTCGGAATCTCACTGCTCTTCTGAGATATTTTTCATCTGTAGTAGGGAAGGCTGTAATGATGTCTGGTGTCGAGGTTGGGCTTAGCTATGTTTCCATGAGAAAGAGGCATTGCAGAGCATGGTTGTGCTGTAGGTCCCATGTCTCTGTGGTAAACTCGGTGATCGAGCGGTTGTTGAGCATGCATACTAGTGTGGTCTGTTTGTGTGGTGTTTTTGGTCTGTGTGAGTTTGAGCGGATGGCTATTTTCGGTGAGTGTGAGTGAGTGGGGTGCTGTTAGTGCAGGAATGATGGGTGTAGGATGTGGGAAAGCTGACCAGGACTTGCAGAAATTGCATGTGACCACTACGATAATCTGACGTGCAGAGTGGTGAGTGGTGGCTAGGGTTAAGAGCATTGAGTAGCTTGCATTGGTGTTTCGTCAGCCTGAGTTTCCCTGTCCACCAGCTAGCCTGTGGTCTGGCTGTTGGGTTGTGCATGAGTGAAGTCAGGGTATGGGTGCATGCAGTGATCCAGCTGTTTAGGTTTTAGATGGCTTCCAGCAAGTCCCTGGTGTGCTTGGAGAGGGGGGAATCACACACCTCTTCTGAGATGCTTTTCATCTGTAGTGGGGATGGTTGTAGTGATGTCCATTGCAAGTCCAGAGCATGGTTGTGCATCGTGATATGCTTGGAGAGCCATGGGTGTTGAACATTCATGTGAGTTTGGCAAGCTTGTGTGGTGTTTGGTCTGTGTGAGCTTGAGTGGTTGGCTGGTTTGTGTGAGTGGGGTGTTGGTGCGGGTGGGTGTAGAATGTGGGAGAGTGCATGAGAACTTGCAGAAACGGCACGCGAATGCTAATTCCGTAATGAGTGGTGCAGTGTTGTGAGTGAAGACTAGGGTTAAGAGCATGGTGTAGTGTATCGGTGGATAGGGGAGAACCAGGGTTCCTGGTGCTAAGCGCGGTTCAGGCATGGACTACCGCAGGCGAACTTGCCTGTGGTGCTCTAGTGGCACGCCACCATTAAATTGGTCTAGGGAGGAGAGAGGACCGCGGGGTACGGTGGACAGTAAACAAGTTATGTCACTTCCTGTGCAGATGGATGAATTGAAATCCAGTGATGTCACTTCCTGTGCAGGTGGGAAATAAAGACCTCCTGCTTGACTTCTTGTTTTTGTTCCATATGTGTGTGGAGTAACCGCTATATAAATAGCACAGTTCAGCTTACTGTACTATTGCCTTTTACAGGGTTGTTCCCAGCACTAAATTCTAACAGTTTGTTTTAGACAAGATTTTGACTATTATATTGGCTAAATTTCATCTTGTATCTTCAACCACCCATTGTCAATTATATATTGTTGTAATTGGGGGTGATTAGGCAATCCCAAAAACCTTTTTATACAGTTTGTTGCCTCCGCTTTGTTTGTGAAGTCTAACAACCCCACACACAGAGGCGATAGAATCAAACTCTGTAGAGTATGTACGATATTCCATGCTTCATTCAGTTCATTCCCTGATGCATTGCCCATTTCAGTCTCTTGGGATTCTAACACATCATCCCCCACCCCTCTGGCAGTGGGCGTCTCTCAGGTCTCAGTCCTTAGTACTCTATTTTTCTCACTTTAAACCACCTCTTTGGGGACATTGTCTACTCTTTTTGTTTAACATACTACCTTACTGCTGCTGATACCCAAATCCTATGTTCCTTTCCTTCCTTTTCACCCCACCTTCAATCACAAACTTCATTCACAATGCCTCCTGCTCTTAGGCAGTCAATATCTTTAACGTCTCTGATGTTAAACCCCTGTAAATCCGAGGTCTTGTATTTATTTCCTCTCTTCAGTAGCACCTATGTCTCTCGCTGAACCAATTCACTTTACCCCTGACTCCCTGAAGTTCATCTTCTCATTGAGAAACCTCGAGGCCAGTTCATTTATGAAAATGCAGTCTTTCATTGCCAATACATCCAGCACACACAAAATTGACGAGTTAACATACGAGTGATCACATCCCACTCAATCGTTCTAAAACATTAATTAACTCACTAGTATTTTCCAAACTGGACTGTCATTATAAGTGGACCTTCCCCAATATTATATTGCCCATTTGACAAGGTCTGGAACTGTGCTACAAGAACTTTGTGCAACCTCCTCAGGCACACTGACACCTCCTAATACTATCACCATCCTGCCTAGATTTGTGCCAAAAGCTGAGCCATTTAAATCCTATTGGCATTTGCATTTAAAGAAGTAAAAGGAATGGGGATAGTTGATCCATGGCCAAGAAGATTGTTGGATCTCGGGGCAATTACAAAGGGAAAATATAAACCTACTTAATGGGTCGCATCTGGCCTGATCCTCTCTTCATCTCTCTGAAATGCCCATGATAATCATATCTTCTTATTTGGATCCAATAATCTTTGCTTTTTCATACAGATCCTAAGGGGCTTTCATACCTACCCTAAGTCACAGACTTTGAGGTGGTGTAGTGTAGTTCCTATTTCCCTTATAGGCTCTGCGCATTGGAATAATATACACTATAGTTTTTGCATAGGACTATGGTCAGTATGCTCCTATCGAGTACATTAAACTTAATTATTTGTGTGTGCCAGCTGACTCAGAGGTCACTAGAAACTTCTCGAATAAACAAGAAGGAATTAGTTTCTGACAACTGCATAAACATGATAACTTTGTTTCCCTTAGAATCGGAATGCGTCTCAGAATCGTGAAAACAATAGATAAGTTTCACTCAGTCAATCGTGCATGCTTAGTTTCTTCAGAGTTGCACAGAAATAGACGGGCGTTTCAATAAAAGGGTTTATTGAACTGTCTTGTTTCTCGTGTAAGAGATATGAGCTGTAATAATCGCAAGACAGTATGCGAAATATAATACGCACAGCATATGCAGTAAGAAGAAATAATACTGCAATAGCATTGTTGTTAAGCTCAAGACATATATTCATATATACATACATAAATAACAGGCTAAAAAGTGAATACTAGTCTGGTGCTTCTAAATAGTTCTACCCCGGTGTACCTAACCTAAGTGTAGTACGAGGTAAGAGTAGGTGCTGTTTTCTATAGTATGGTATATACTAAGTTGGTATGCCAAGAGTCCCTCTAGGTTCTAGTCTCCTGCATACCTTTAGAATGAGAGAGGTGGGAATCTCTTTCCGAATTTCAAACTCCAACACCCCGCAAAGGGAGTCAGAACACTGGAAGCTAGATTCTCTGCGAGCAGGGATGACAGCGTCTGGTCAGTGCGTCATGCCGGGATATGGTCTCTTCCGAACTTGCCGTGGCGAACCATGCCGTCAAGTTGTGCCGAGCCGTGCCGTGATTTGCCATGGTAAGGGAAGGTATATTTATACCTGGAAGGTGCTTAGGAATGCTAGCATTGATGACAAGTCGGGCAGAGGAGGACGTCATGGATGAACACCTAAGGAATAGTAGTTCATGCATAATAGATGAGTTCTTGGAGAAATCAATAATCCTAGCTAGGGAAAGTCCTGATGGCTTAAGGGTCTGGTTTCTAAGCACTCGTTGTGACGTGGGATGGACGGATGTAGGTGACCATGCCTGTATTTGGATGGCATGGCTAATGCCTAAATAGGGACTGGGATTCTGTGCCTAAATAAGGGCAATGCGAATTGTGCCTATATATGGACATGATTCAGGGGAACCTATGTGTGGGCATCTAAATCGAAACACAATAGTGGTGAGGCAGAGATGTCATGATTGTGTGAGGATCTGTTCTTTGTGGGTGCACCGAATGAATAAACATGTCTTGATCACCTGACTAAAACTGTGACTAGCTATCTCCTCTTGGCAGTGTGTACCTACCCATGACCTTGGAGTGGAAGGTCACACATGTGCCCCAATTCTCCTGCTAGTGTTTCAACCCTATAGGGTTGATCTGCCGCACAATACTTCTGATAACTATCCGGTGAGCCCATAGAGAACCCAGTTGCAGGCTCTCTCCATTTACCTGGTGAGAGGGATTCACAACATGTATTCCCTATTTGACAGCTCCCATCCTGATAACTACTGCACACCTAGAGCATTCGTATGGACATTTAGTTACCTACCTGTAGGCATTGCCTCTCACATCCGATCCAGTCCATCTACACGGAAGGCAACTCTGTGCATGCCATGTTGCTGTCTTCTCTCCTACAGGCATGCTGCCTTTGACACCTCTTCAGGGCTTGCATAAACATCACATTCATAGACTCGAGATCTAGCCTTTACTCACAGTTTCACTTTCACCATGAGGAAAGGGATCCCTACAGTTAATTGATTGAGATCTGTAGTTGCTATCTAGATTGGAACATACCATTGCATGTTTGTCTATGTATAACCGCCAAGTTTATTTTCCATTTCAGGGAACCTTTGCCTCTGAGGTGATAGCGGAAAACGACAAGCTGAAGGTGACCCGTGAGATTGATGGCGGACTTGAGACTATTAGCATCCAATTGCCAGCAGTGTTGACAGCAGACCTGCGGCTGAACGAGCCTCGCTATGCCACATTACCAAACATTATGGTCAGTGGTGAATTTACTGGTCTATAGATAAATTGCATTTGCAAACAAGACTAAAACATTGCTTTGTATTCTGTCAGTATTATGTAAATTGTTTTTAGCAAATCAACACTCCAGGTAATTTTGTGGTTGTTGAGGTGGTACAGTTGAAGTCGTACTGTGGTCTGTGTTCTTAAGCAAAGGACTACAGCAATGTTAGGCATCTGTTGCTGGCAGAGATCCATCTGGCTTGAAGAGGCAATATAGAACACTTCTGCTTTCTTGTCCTTTTCTGAGACAGTAAAACCTTTCTAGAAGTGACTTTTAAGTATTCATCATAAAATGGTGTCCTTTGGGTCCAAGCCTCTAAATGGACCATCTGTAACTTTATGGAGATGTCTGTGTTCAGATCCATGCAGTTTTGTTACTGCAGAATATCCATGGGAATAGATGCTCCAACTGTAGATTTTGAAATCACTTTCCTCCTTTAAATCGTGACCTGTTTTGACCCACCATGTACAATTTTGAAGTTACATCCAGGACGGATGGCCATAGGAATCTATTCCTCAAGCTGACTGATGACCTCCATCTTTTTCTCTCTATGTACATTTGGTTGGACCCACTGCCCCAGACCTCTCCTTTGACACCTTATTAGGATATCATCTGAGGTCCAGCTAGTTTAATTTCAATCGCGTTTTGTTACATGTTCATATACAATAAAGGCAGGCACACCCTCCAATGTAACTAATTGAGTATCTCAAATAGATAATGGAATACAATCCTGTCCCAGTCTTAACATGATACCAGATTACGTTTCATGAAATGAGAAAATGTAGGAATGGCCACCTAGAGGTCATTCAGGGACTATTGCCAGACTGTGCCCTGCCGTGCTACAACAAATCCAGGGCTTGCAATCAATTAGGTCACATCAGGTCTCTAATAACTCGTTTGAGGTACGTCAGGATAGAATCCCACATTGTGGTGAACTTGTACAATTCATTTTGGAGGTCATATGCAATCTTCTCATAGGCTAGGAGCTGCCAGATCTTTGCAGTCACATTGTAGCGTTAGCAACAATCTCCTAACCGTAAAGGCCTAATATAGTCTCTTTTGCTGCTAGGAGAATGTGAGAGATTCCCTTAAATTTGGGGGGGGACTAGAGGGGATACATATGTTCTGGGGGTCCCCAGAAGGATCAACATTGGAATTGCCTCTGGCAGCTGTGGTAGGCAAAACTTTCTCCCAAAACGTTCTCTATCAGAGGCAAGACCACACTATCCAAAGCCCCCCAACAGTCTTTGGA
The DNA here is from genome assembly GCF_964204655.1 of Triturus cristatus. NCBI lineage: Eukaryota > Metazoa > Chordata > Amphibia > Caudata > Salamandridae > Triturus > Triturus cristatus. The sequence continues at coordinate 131,959,675 of NC_140590.1, read as the reverse complement.
GTGGCTGTTGTCTATAATGTGGAGTAACACTGGTGTACAATGCCATCTGTATTGCATCTTATGAAGTGTCTGTTCCTTGTCCGTGTTTGGTAAAATTGGTTGTCTGGGTATGAATTGTGCCCCATTGTTTATTGTCTAATGAAACCCCCAAGTCCTCCTCCCAGCACACATGGAGTGCTTTTGTATATTGAGAGTAAGGGTATAGTATATCTGTAAGATTAAATGGCGGAGTGTTGTGAGACCTTGTATTACATTCTCAAAATAAGTAATACCTTGAGAATGCCACCTTTTACAGGTGGGTTGAGGACCCAGTGCCTGATCTGTAGGTATTGAAAACTCTCCCTCTCTCTGATGTTGTATGTGTAGTGAATGTCCTCAAAGGAGCATATTGACCACTTGTGGAAAAGAGCTCTGAGACAGTATCAACAATTCCCAATCCACATCTGGAATTTGGATCTCTCCAGGCCTGTGGTAAAGTCTGTGTTCCCGTGTATCGAAAACAAGTGGTTATCTCCTTGTAATGTGAAAGGTAGTCCAATGCTATGAGAATGACTCTTCTGACTGGCGATATGTAGAGGCTGCAACACTTCTGTCTTTTGGGGAGCCACAGGACTTCTGCTAGCGGTCTGGCAGTCATGTTTTGTCACCAGAGTTTGTCAGTTGCCCCTTGAAGTCGCTCCGCCATGTAACACACCTGTGACACGAGGTAATAATAGTGAATATTGGGTATCCCTAAACCCCCCTTGATTCGGCTGTAGAGTACCGACCTAGAAGTCTGAGTCTTTTACCTGCCCAAATGAAGGACTTCCAAAGATCTGTGAGTTAGGAGCTTCAGGAGAGGGAGGGGCTGGAACATGTAAAGGAGGTTAGGAAGGACTAACATTTTTAAGGATGTTATTCTCCCTATCCATTAGAGCACATGTAAGCGTCAAGAGGATGTAAGTGCCATGAAGAATCGAAACAATTGTTTAAAGTTGCTTCTTGCTTAGTATCAATCCCATTGACTTCTCACGGTTGATTTGAAGGCCTGATAACCTATATTTCTCCAAGAGAGGAGGTTTCGCAGGGAATGTACTGGGTCAGTCAGGGAGAGGAGGATGTTGTTAGTGAAGGCCCGACACCTTAAAGGTGTCCTGATGAAAAGGCATGCCTCAAACCCCTGTATAGTCACGAACCCTCTGAAATAGAGGCTCTAGATAAAGCGCAAAAAGCATTGGAGAGAGAGGGTTGCCCTGCTGCAATCTCATTGTATCCTCTATGACTTGAGCCCCTTTACAATAATTATTGCCCCGATTAAGGAGTACAATGTGTGAATCTATCCCCAAAAGCGGATTCTAAAGCCAGCCCTGACAAAGGTTGCCTCAGCATGACTCAGACAACCCAGTAAAAGACTTTCTTCATGTCTAGGGAAAGCGAAGTAGCTTCTTTGTGGCATTTTCTTTTAGTGCAGTCACAGGTGGACTTGAACAGGACAAAGCCAGTCTGATTGACAGGTATTAGGCATGAGAGATAAGAATCTAGCCTAGTCGCAATGATTTTGGCCATTAATTTAGTGTTGATATTCAAGAGGGAGATGGGACAGTAATATTGACAGTGGGTAGAGTCCTTAGCTATCAGGAACACCATGGCTTCCGCCATCATCGCGGTCAGCCCACATGACTGTGGCATGCTGTTGTATACCTCAGCCAACAGGGGGCTAACAGGTGGTTACAATGTCTGTAGAAAGCAGCTGTGAAGCCACCGGTTCTTGGGGCCTACCTGGCTTCAAATGTTGTATAGCCGCAAGTACTTCTGCCACTAATATAGGCTCATTTAGTTGCTACCCATCAGTTCAGGAGAAATTAGGAAGGGGAAGAGAATGTAGCAAGAGGCTCCAGCCATGAGTTTTCAGCTTTATATAGTTTGCTGTAATACTCATGGAAGTCTTGTTCTTTCTCCTCCTCAGAGGACCTCTTGAATGAAACCCTAGTACACTGGGCTCGCAGCTTATTAATTAGTGAGTAGACAGCCTGCTTTGTTACCTCCCTCATAGAACGAGCGCTTGTTCTGGCCAGAATACTGTTAGCTCTGTCATAGTCTAGGGAACGGATTTGGCCAAGAAGTGCCCTTAGTTTCCACCAACGTTTCCTGGAGGGATTAGATTTATGGCATTGCTATGCCAGGAGAAGGTCTTCCTGAAGTCTGAGCAATTCAATCTCCCTCATGCATTTAAGGCTACTGGTCTCTTTGAATACCCCTCATGTGACCGCCTTCACCAAATTCTAGATTATGCTGGGGCTCACCATCCCCGTGTAGTTTAATGTGCGATACTCTAGTATGGCGGTCTTCATCACATGTTTGACCACTGGGTCTCTCAAGAAGGACTCGTTCAGTTTCCTAGAGCACCACCTTCTGGCGGAGTCTGTATCAGAACATTAGAGCGTGATATGGACCGGGTCATGGTTCAAAATAGTCCTGAGACCCTGTATAACGTACATTTTTATTTTATTTTTAAAAATCAATCAATCAGGGTTTATAAAGCGTGCTACTAACCCGTGAGGGTTCCAAAGCACTGGATGGGGAGGGGTGTGGGGCAGCTCCGGATCAGTCGAAGAGCCAGGTCTTGAGGCTCTTCCAAAGGTGTGCAGAGTTCGTTCCTGGTCTTTACTGTAATGTAGGAGAAGGCTCTACTGCCTGCTCTGGTTTGCGGGGTCTCTGCCCAGGCGAGGTTGGCAGAGCGGAGGTTGCTTTTGGGCACGTGGAAGGAGACTCTTTTGTTGAGGTATTTGGGTCCGATGTTGTGGAGGGATTTGTAGGCGTGGGTAAGTCGTTTGAAGGTTACTCTCCTGTCGAAGGGGAGCCAGTGGAGGTCTCGTAGGTGCTGGGTCATGTGCTTATGTCATGAGGTTCCTAGGATGAGTCTGGCTACGGTGTTCTGGATGGTTTGGAGCTTGTGTAGCAGGGATTTGTTGATTCCGGCGTAGAGGGTGTTACCGTAGTCCAATCTGCTGGTTATGAGTCGTGGGTGACTGTCTTTCTGCATTCGAAGGGGATCCACTTAAAGGTCTTGTGGAGGATGCGGAGGGAGTTGAAGCAGGTGGAGGCGACGGTGTTGATCTGGCAGGTCATGGTGAGGGAGGAGTCTAGAATGATGCCGAGGTTTCGGGTGTGGTCTGATGGGGTGGGTGGGTTTCTGAGGGCGGAAGGTGTTGTCCAAGGCCGTGGAGGAGGATCCAAGGACCTCTGTCTTCTCCGAGTTGAGCTTAAGGCAGCTGGAGTTAATGCAGGCTGCAACGTCTTTCTTTCCTTCTTGCTAAGTCTGGTGTCTTTGGGGTTCTTAGTGAGGGAGAGAATGAGCTGGGTATCATCTGTGTAGGATACTAAGCTGAGCCCATGCCGTCTAACGATGGTGGCAAGGGGGGGCCTTGTAGATGTTGAAGAGTTGGGGGCTGAGCGAGGATCCTTGGGGTACTCTGCAGTTGATCTCTGTGGTTTCGGAGAGGAAGGGTGGGAGTCTGATCCTTTGGGTTCTGCCGGTGAGGAAGGAGCGGATCCAGTCGATGGCGGTCCCCGTATCCTGGCGTCATGGAGTCTGGTGGCGAGAGTGCGGTGGGAGACAGTGTTGAAGGCTGTGGAGAGGTCTAGTAGAATGAGGGCTGCAGTGTGGCCCTGGTCGAGTAGCATGCGGATTTCATCAGTGGCGGCGAGGAGGGCGGTCTCGTGCTGTGGTTGCTGCGGAATCTGGACTGGGAGGAGTCTAGGGTGGCGTTCTCTTCGATGAAGGTGGTCAGCTGGGCGTTGACGAATGTCTTGGTGACTTTGGCTAAGAAGAGAAGGAGAGAGATGGGCTGGTAGTTTTTCAGGTCCGTCGGGTCAGCCGAGGGTTTCTTGAGGAGGGGCTTGACTTCTGCCCGCTTCCAGTCATTCGGGGAAGATGCCGGATTCGAAGGAGGCGTTAATGGTCCGGCATAGGTTGGGTGCTATTGTGGCGGCGGCCATGTGGTAGATGTGTGGCGGGCAGGGGTCCGTGGGGCTCCTGAGTGGGTTTTCTTCATGGTTGTGGCAGTGTCTTCGGTGGTAGCCGGTTTCCGGGTGGTGATGGTGGGCTGGCTGTTGGTGGTGGAGAGGAGGGTGGTGTCTGGAATCTGTTCGCTGAAGTTGTCGTAGAAGGCCTTACTTTTCTGGTGGAAGTAGGAGCTAAGCTTGTTGCAGAGGTCCTGGAATGGTGTGATGTCTGTGGCTTCGCTGGGGGGTTTGGTGAACTGCTGTATAACGTTTAAGAGTTCTTTTGCGTTACTGGCGTTGGCGTGGATTTTGTTCTTGATAAAGGTCCTCTTGGTGTCTCTTATACGCTGGTGGTATTCTGTCATGGCGGTCCTGTAGGTGTTCTGGTCTTTGGTGGTTTTCCTGTTCCTCCAGAGTTTCTCGAGGCGTCTGCAGGAGTGCCTGGCTTCTTGGAGGTTGGTGGTGAACCAGGCGGCCTTCAGGGGGTGTTGTCTGATGGAGTGGTGGAGGGTTGCGAGCTTGTCTGCGCAGCTGGTGATCCATTGCAAGTGTGGTTGGCTGGCGGGGATATGCGAGGTGACGAGTGGCTACAAGGTTGCAGCCCAGGTCTTGCTAAGTGCCTGACAAACAAAATCACAGTTACATGCCCTGGTGTTGCGGTCCTCGTGGATCTAATGTCCCAAATGGGAGCTACGCAGTAAGGAGGCCTCTGGGTGCCGTGGCCCCCGGGACACTGGCAGAATTTACTGTCTCGTTGGGCCACAGCCCGTGGGCATAACATTACTCAGCTTGAGGCCTCTGTCTCTAGGTTTCTGTCAACCGGTGAGACGGTGGACGGGAGTGCGGGCCTGCCTTTTGCTGCCTCCTCAGTTCTCTACTGTTTGCTCTAGCGACCTGAGGCATCCAGCTCTTTCTGCCTCTGGCCACGCTGTCTCTTGATACCTCTCCTTCCGAGGAGGCAGTCCAGTGCCGAGCTTGGGTGCGAGAATGCTCCGTCACTGCCGCTGTACCTCTCTTCAGGCTGCCCGATGGGGCTTGATGGAACGTCAGGGCTGGCTGCGATCTTCCGGTGTCTGCATTTTCCAGCTGATGCATGGCTCGCTTTCACCTTGAACTGGTCCCGGGAGCGTCATGATGGGGGGGGGGGGGAGGATGTATCAGTGGTGGACTGTGACTTTTGAAAGTTGTGGGGCTAAAATGCGGGTGTCGATAGAGTGGCTGCAGCACCGACCCAAACACTTGACTTCATAATCTGAACGTTTTACCTGCCTGAGACGGTGACGTCACTGACATGTGTTTTAAAGAGATTCATCACTTTTTCAGGGAGCAGCAAGCTTGAGTACCCGATGACATCAGACCAGCGATACTGGCCTAATGGCACAATAAGGTTTGCAGGGGACAGAACTGGGCATCCACATGACCGTGGACCCTAGTGGTATTGCACCAGGGAAACTTAGGCCTAAGTAGCCCTGAGGTGCAGGTGTGCTGTCACCACTTGCTATTCTAAACCCGGCGGGTTTTGTCTGCAGTTGGCTCATCCCAGGGGTCACCCAGCAGCGGTATTTGGCCCAAAGTGCAGCGGAGTGCCCAGGAGGATGCGGGACTTCACAATTGTAAAGACCTGGCCTTGTCCTCCAGGGTACCATTGCCCAAGGAGCAATTAAGGTGAAGGTGGGTTGGGCCTACAACAGTCTCAGGGGCCATTCCTTGGTGTCCAGCAACGTTCTGTCATACTGCTGTTCTGTGGTGCAGTGTATTGCAAGTGAGGTCAGCTGCGGGATATGCGAGATGTCAGGTGGCTACAAGGTTGCAGCGCTGGGTCTCGCTAAGGGCCCTACAAACGGAATGAGAATTTGGCTAGCCTTGGAGAAGGTAAGTTTCAATTCTATTAAGGACATGGAGGCAAGGAATATGCTTTCTCCTTTCTTCGCTTTAATTAAAATTCACAAACAGCAGCCATTAATATAAAACTACATTTCCCATGAAACCAGGGAAAAATCCATAACAACAAATCTCATTAGTCTTTTCACAGTGTCCACATTCCAGGCTGAATAACTCTCCATGTCATTTCCTGCTAGCCCTCTTTCTTCGCGCAAGTCACGCCATTTCCTTCTTTTCATGCATCCTGGTTCGACCCATCCTTACCTGGAAAGACAGTATGCGTCCGCATCAGCAATTCAAATCCGATTGTCACACATCAGAGAAAAAATACATGCACAGCATCAGATAAACAATGCAACACTGTAAGACTGTATCATAGAACAAGCAACAACGAAAATAGATTACCTACTCCCTCAAAGGTGGGTCTGCATCCATTCTATTTGCTGGGCGGGATAATCCTGGCCTCAGTGTCCTTAATCGAATTGAAACTTACCTTCTCCAAGGCTAGGCAAATTTTCATTCTATTTCAGGACCGGAGGCGAGGACTATGCCCCTTCAAAGCTTACTCACCACTACTTTGGCCGCATTCAGCACTGGCTTCAAATAAAACCTCTTAAACGTGGAATCTGAGGACCAGCCTGCTGCTCTCATGAGATCCTCCAAACGAGCACCTAGAGTGAAAGCCTTAGAGGCCATTGCTCCTCGTGCTAAATAGGCTCAAAATGCCCTTTGATGCCCGGCTCCTGCATTACCCACCTGACCCAGCGGGCTATTGTGGGTGAAGAGACCGCCTTGAAAGGTTTTCTGCGCACTATCAGGAGTTGTTGTTCTCCCGGTGGACGGACTTCCTCCGTAGCCTCCTCATAGGCCTTAAGGAATTTTACCAGACAGAGTTTTGGGGAATGAGCGAAAGCTGGGTAAGAAATCGTGCAGGTGTTTGACTTGGTGCGTCTACTCACCGTGAATGTTACCCCGTCCGGGGAAAATACTCTAGCTATAGCTGACCAATTTATGCCGGGGAAATCGAGAGTAGACCCACAAGGCGTGCGATCTGCCTCAGAGAGGTCCGCTGTCTGCACAGGGTCTGTCGAATTTCGTGCTGAATCTTTGCGATCTTCCTCGAGGGAAGACTCGGAGAGGAGTAGGTGGAGTCTGACGAAACCCAAAAAGAGCGCCTTCTGCGTGGGGACCAGGAGCGACTTTTGCTCATTGATCACAAAGCCCAAGCTCTGTAGAAGCCCCACGGCCATCTGAAGGTGAACCCCCAGTCTCGATGGGCATTGCGCCATAATAAGCATGTCATCAAGGTAAATAATTATCCGGACTCCTTGCATGCGCAAAAACTCCACCACCAGTTTGAGGACCTTGGTGAAACACCACGGGGTGGACGAGAGGCAGAAGGGCAGAGTTAGGAACTTGTAGGCCTCATTGCGCCACAGAAATTGTAGGAAACGATGGTGGGGAGGGAATATTGGAACCGTCAGGTACGCATCCTTCAGGTCCAGGTGTACCATCCAATCGGATGGAAGCAGCACGTCCCTGAGGATATGGATACCTTCCATCTTGAATTGGCGTTACATGAGCCACTCTTTGAAATCCTTGAGGTTGATAACTGGCCTCCCACCCCCATCGGCCTTGTCGACCAAGAAGAGATTGCTGAGGAAACCCCCTGGATGAACCTCTGTGTGGCAGATTGCTCCCTTCAGTAGGAGAGCGGAGACCTCTTTGTCTTTTATTGCCGCATCGGAGGTGTAAAAAGATTGGCTGGGGGCGGGAGAACTCTATTTGGAACCCTTGTACATCTGGAGAACCCAAGCGTCCCCTGTAATTGCCTCCCAAGCAGGGAGAAACAGCCCCAGCCAGCCCCCCACCCGCAGCTGTGCTAAGGGCAAAACACTCACCGTTGAAAACTCCGCCGTTGCCACCTTTGTATACTCCACGGCTCTCGAAACTTGTTTAAAAGTTGTTAAATTGCGGGTTTGCTTGGTACTGCCCGTGGCTGGGGGTTTTGGGATGCGAATCGAGCGACCCCTTGGAAAACCAGAGGGTGGAAGACTCTTTTATTATCTGAAAGAAACACGTTAGTTAGATTCCTTACCTTAGATTCCTTACCTTAGAATATCCCCAGGCGTCAGGCTGGATCCGTAAAGATTTTTCGTCAGCAATACCCTTGCGCGTTGGTAGGCGTCGTCTGCGGCTCCGCGTCAGTCTTTGGCGTCGTGATTGCCGGGATGATGGCGTCGGAGTACTTAGACGCCGCCCTCGCGCGCTGACGTCAGTTCTTCTTTTTTCCGTGCCACTAAGCGCAGATTCGGGAAGAGCATACCCTTTAGTCACTTTTTGACTAAACTTTTGGAACTTTTTTTGGTTCATCTTTCGAGTTGACCTCGACTCCTGGTGCCGGTACGGATGCCCGGTTTCAAGCCGTGCGATGCCTGTCACCGACTGATGTCGGTTACGGATCACCACCGTCGGTGTCCCTACTGCCTTGGGGCCGACCATGATGCCGAGTCGTGCCCCGACTGCCGGGCCTTGACCTCGAGGTCTGGCAGTCGGCTCTATGCCGCTCGAGGTCCCGGTCGAGGAGGATGTCGAGGGACCGGTCGCGTAGCCGTAGCCATCACCGCTCGTCGGGTTCGAAGTCCTCGCATTCAGGTAAATCGAGGCACAGTAAAAAGAAGTCGAAGAAGCGACATCGCTCTTCTGACTCCCCTCGCCGGTCACGCGACTCGGCTGAGACTTCGGGTGGCAGCACTAGTGCGGCTCCATCGGAGCCGCAGGAGTCGCATCCGGCCCCATACCCTCTGGTCCCTGGGCCTAATACGACTCCGGGCGAGATCCGGGACTTCCTCGTGGCCATGAGGAGTCTCGCTCTGCCGTCGAGGCCTGCCGGCATGCCTTCGGCCCCGCAGATCCGACTGGGAGGCCTAGCGAGCCGGCCATTGTCGACTTTGGTCCCGATGCCGCAGGCCCCTGTGGGATCCAGGCCTGGATCCCAGTCGACGCCGGTTGACCTTACGACCCCTCCGCCGGCGCTGACCCCTATGGTGCCGCCCCCGGCGCCGCCTTCAGACGACGTCGTCCCCAGTTTCAGCCCCGGTCCGGGTCCGGCGTCGGAGAGGCACCGCCCAGCGCCAGAGACGGCGCCGATGGATGAGCAATTCATCTACCGCTCGGCTCCGTCCTTTCAACCTGTCTACCAGGAGTCGGACGACGGGGACGGCTGGGAGGGGTCTGAGGAGACAGCAGTGCCAGTTTGATCAGGACTGGGCAGAGGAGCTGGGGGATGCCAGTGGTCTCGACACCTCCCCTGACACTGGCTTCATCTCTCCTCCCTCCGTGGCTACGGAGGAGGTGCCACCTATTCTCTGGAGCTGCGCAGGGCTGCGGAAGCCCTTCATCTGGAGCTCCCTGCAGTGGCTTTGAGGACTAACCTCCTTACTGAAGTGCTTCAACCGCCAGTAAGCTCTTCGGAGCCTCTGCTGCAGTTCAATGAAGCATTGACTGACGTTCTGATGGGCACCTGGTCCAAGCCCTCCACACTCTCTCCTGTGGACCGGAACGTGGCCCGGCGTCACCGACATGCACCGGGCAACCCCAGCTTTCTGTCGGTGCACCCCACCCCTGAGAGCCTGGTTATCCAGGCCTCTACGTCCCAGACTGCCTTCCCGTCTGCTCCTTGGGATCGGGAATCCAAAAGGTTGGAACAGTTTGGGAAGAAGCTGTTTTCCTCCCTCAGTTTGGGGTTGCGGTCCATCAACACCGCGTGCCTTTTGGACCGTTACACCCACTCCGGACTCGCTAGGTAGGGCGATTGCGACGACGGTGGCGATTCGTTGCCACGCCTAGCTGAGATCCACAAATTTCTCAGGGGATGTCCAGAGCACCCTCATGGACATGCCCTTCGATGGCCGCCGTGACAAAGCAGATAGTGCGCTGGAGCGCTTTAAGGACTCCAGGGCTACAGCCAAGTCCTTGGGCCTCTCGGCTCCGTGCCCGCAAACTTTCGCTTTTCGCCCCTTTTGTGGCCAAGGATGGGGCGCCCCCACACGTCCATCTAGCCACAGGCCGCAGAACCAACCTCAACGTGGTCGCGGATTCCGCCGAGGCGGAGCAGGGGGACAGAGAGACGGTCAACCCACATCTGCCCCAGCAGCATCTGCCTCAAAGCCTTCCTAGTCCGACTTTTCAGGCCCATTGCATGCCAGTGGTAGGCAGAGTTCGCCATCACCTGCTCCACTGGCGTACCATCACGTCAGACAGGTGGGTGCTGCAAATCGTCCGAAGGGGCTACTCCCTCCCCTTCTAGGCGACCCCTCTAGCCATGACACCGCAGTACCACCGTATGTCGGGGGATCACTTGCAACTTCTGCAGGAGGAAGTTACGGCCCTCTTGGCCAAGGGGTCCATCGAGCGCGTTCTTGGCCCAGAAGTAGGTCGGGTTGTTACTCCCACTACTTTCTGGTTACCGAGAAGGGCAAAGGGGGCCTACGCCCTATCTTGGACCTCAGGAGCATTAACACCTTCCTCCGGAAGGAGAAGTTCAAGATGCTCACCTTAGCTCAGGTTCTGGCTGCCCTAGACCCTGGAGACTGGTTGGTAGCGTTGAACTTGCAGGACGCATATTTCCACATTCCCGTCCTGCCGGCCCACCGGCGTTACCTGCGGTTCACGGTAGGCCACGAGCACTTTGTTTACTGTTCTCCCCTTCGGCCTCACCAGTGCCCCTAGGGTGTTCACGAAAGTGATGGCGGTGGTCACAGCTCATCTGCGCAGATTAGGGGTTCCAGTCTTCCCCTATCTCGACGACTGGTTGTTGAAGGCGGGCTCGCCAGGCAGTCGTCTCCCACCTCCAGACTACGGCCGACCTCCTGCATTTGCTGGGGTTCTCCATCAATGTGCCGAAGTCACATCTGAGTCCCTCCCAGAAGCTCTTTTTCATCGGAGCGGTTCTGGACTCGGAGCAGTTTCGGATCTATCCTCCGGAACAGCGGGTTCGGGATATTCAGGCTCTGATTTCGATCTTTCAGCCTTTATCCCGAGTTTCGGTCAGGTTGATGCTGCGGCTGCTGGGTCTGATGGCCTCTTACATCCTGCTGGTACATCCCGCCAGGTGGCGGATGCGGGCTCTGCAGTGGGACCTGAAGTTCCAGTGGGCTCAACATCGGGGCAACCTGTCTGACCACGTCCTGATCTCGGAGGGCACTGCAAGACAGTTGCAGTGGTGGCTCACGGACCGCGATTGGGCCAGTGGCAGATCCCTCTCCCTACCCCAACCGGAGCATGTGGTGGTGACTGATGCATCCCTCCTGGGATGGGGGGGGCACATGGGAGAGGCGGAGATCAGAGGCCTCTTGGCTCCGGCGGAGTCCTGGCTCCATATCAACCTATTGGAGCTGCGGACGATCCAGCTTGCACTGAAGGCATTCCTTCCCTCTGTACGGGGAAGTGCAGTGCAGGTGTTCACGGACAACACCACCGCCATGTGGTATTGCAACAAACAGGGCGGGGTGGGGTCGTGGACCTTTTGTCAGGAGGCTCGGCGCCTCTGGACATGGCTGGAACATCAGGGCATCACCCTGGTGGTTCAACACCTGGCGGGCTCTCTGAACGCCAGGGCGGGCGAACTCAGCCGCCGGTGCATGATGGATCACGAATGGCGTCTGAACTCGGACGTGGCGCAATGCCTCTTTCGGCAATGGGGAGAGCCTTGGTTAGATCTATTCGCCACGAAGAGAACGAAGTTCTGCGCGTTGGATTTTCGTCGCGAGTGGAGTTGCGGTGTGTTGTACGCCTTTCTGCCTATACCACTTCTGCCCAGAGTGCTGAAGATCAGGCGCGACTGTGCCCAAGTCATCCTTGTGGCTCCGGTTTGGGCACGAAGATACTGGTATCCCGAGCTACTCAGTCTGTCAGTCGATCCCCCGATTCGACTGCCTCCTCAGGAGGACCTTCTGTCGCAGCAGCAGGGGACGGTCCTCCACCCGAATCAGTCCAGCCCCCACCTCCATGTGTGGAGATTGAGCGGCGACTGTTGATGCCATATGACTTGCCTCCTGAAGTCTGTGATGTCATTCTGGCAGCCAGGCGTCCCTCCACTAAAACGGTATACACCTGCAGGTGGAACAAATTTGTGGCATTGTGCACAGCAAAGGCTGTGGATCCCCTTTCCGCCCCTCTTTCTGAAGTTCTCCTCTTTCTTCTTTACCTGGCCCAACAGGGCTCTGGCACCCTCAAGGGATATCTTTCACCTGTTTGTCTTCTTACGGCTTCCTGATCAGCCTTCTCTTTTCAAGTCCCCTGTTGTTGCTAGATTCTTTAAAGGCATTACTCATTTGTTTCCTCCTGACCCTTTCGTAATGCCTCAGTGGGACTTGAACCTGGTGTTAACCTATCTGATGTGCGCTTCTTTTGAGCCACTTCATAATTGCCCTCTTTGTCTTCTGACTCTTAAGACTGCTTTCCTGGTTGCCATCACCTCTGCCAGAAGGGTGAGTGAGCTCCAGGCTCTTTCTTCTAAACCTCCATTCCTCTCTATCCATCCAGACAAGGTTGTTCTCAGGACTCCTCCTTCCTTTCTCCCTAAGGTGGTAACAGTCTTTCACATCGGTCAGTCTGTTACATTGCCCACCTTCTTTCCGCCTCCGCATCCCTCGAAAGAGGAAGAAAGGCTCCACCGTCTGGACCCAAAACGTGCGCTCTCCTTCTATCTGGACCGCATGAAAGAGTTCCGGGTGGACGACCAACTCTTCGTTGGTTACGTGGGCGCTAAGAAGGGGCGGGCAGTGCACAAGCGGACCATCTCTCGGTGGGTCGTTTTGTGCATTAAGGCCTGTTATTCCTTGGCTAAGAAGGAACCTTCTGTGGGGCTGAGGGCACATTCCACTCGGGCCACGGCGGCTACTACTGCCCTGGGACGGGGAGTCCCTCTGCAGGACATTTGTCAGGCAGCAACGTGGGCCTCGCTGCACACGTTTGCTTAGCATTACTGCCTGGACAGCCAAGTCCGGAGATATGGCTTGTTTGGCCGTTCCGTTCTCCAGGACTTCTGGTGTGATCTTGGTTCGCAGACCCACCACCGGGGTTGGTATTGCTCGGGTATCTATTCTAAGGTAAGGAGTCTAACTAACATGTTTCTTTCAGATGAACAAGTTACTTACCTTCGGTAACGATATAGCTGTAAGAAACATTAGTTAGTTAGATTCTTTACCGCCCCACCCATCCTCCCCGTTCTGCGAACTGATATCTAGGGTTAAGGTCATCCCTTTCAGGGCTCTTGATTCATGGCACCAGTGTTGGTTTCTTGCATGGCTCTGCGTTCCTGATGCGGAAAGCTATGTACAAGAACTGACGTCAGCGCGCGAGGGCGGCATCTAAGTACTCCGTTGACGTCATCCCGGCGATCACGGCGCCAACGACGGATGCGAAGCCACAGACGACGCCTAGCGACGCGCAAGGGTATTGCTGACGTAACATCTTTACGGATCCAGCCTGACGCCTGGGGATATTCTAAGGTAAGGAATGGAAGGTAAGGAATCTAACTAACTAATGTTTCTTACAAATATATCGGTACCGAAGGTAAGTAACTTGTTCATTCTTCTGAGCCTTGTCCAGGGACATAAACGTTGCAACAAACTTGCCTAACTCTTTGACGAAAGGCTCGCCAAACAAACCCCCCTGTGCTACTGCCCCGCCTCTGAAGAGGCCAGGTTGCCCAATTTGGCGTCTACCTTAATCAACAGGTACCGCCGGCGTTCCACCGACAGGGCGCAGTTGGCGTTTCCCATAAAATAAATGGGACCCAACAGCCGGGCTTCCTCTACCATGTTTAGAATCTTGGTCATTGGACCAGTGGCGCCCAGGAGCTTCTCCTGGCAAGCTCGCCAGACCTGATCTATTCCCTTTTTGGCATCTTTAACAAATTTTGCCAAGAACATGGCCATCTTGGCATCGATATCTGGCATAAGTGCCACCTTCCCCTCCAGTGTGAGGCGAGGACACTCCGCCCTGAGTCTACTTAACATGTTGCTTTGCCTGCTGTTCTATGCAGTGCTTTGTCTTTTAAAACATATGCATATTTTTGGTGATTAGAGTGGAGAAAGTTTTCCATACTCTTGTCTCCTTTGTCCTTACTAACTCTTCCAGTTATCTGCGATTGAAGAAAGTAATAGGGCTCTGGTCCCTGCTCTGTTCTCCTTACTCCCCTTCCCCCCCCCCCACCAACCTTGGGTCTTATCACCACTGATGTTGTATGTGCCAAGTGGTGGCACAGAAAAACAGACACTGCACTTTGCCCCACACATTATTTTATTCAGTTAGCTTCCACTGCAAAGCAGTGTTGTTTGCGTGAAATGTTTAATTCTGTCTTTGTGTCTGTATACACACATACATATATGTATGTGTGTATATATATGTATATATACATACACTTATAAAAGCAGGTTTAAAGATTTTAATTAAGCGTGTGTGTATATATATTCACAGAAAATAAGAAAGGTTAAAGTGAGATTATAAGTGTGTCTGAAAATAACATCTTATTTTACATGTAGAAAAGCTTATGTCACAGAAAAGAAAATATAAATGCTGTTATAGTTAGGTGAAAATGCCAGTTCAAACATAGTATTTTAAACTAAAAATAAATCTGAAATTCACAAGGTATAGTTAACTGTAGTAACTATCATTTGTGGCCTCGCCATGCAGTGGTGTCATCATTGATATAATTTCAGATGACATCGAACATGTCATGAATGTAATATGTGAGGTCATAAGCAGTGCATGGTGAGGGCACGAGTTATAGTTTCTGGAGTCAATGCAAAAAACTTTGGGTGGCTCTCCTGTCTCACAAATTTGTGTTGCCTGGTCACAGTTCTCCAAGCACTCCAGTTCTGCTTCACTCTGAGTACAGAGGTGTTAGAACAATATTTCATGCCCTAACATTACTGCACTTAATGACAGACAGTTTCTGAATTAGACATAGTATTTGTTAATCCTAGATGTCGTCCTTGAACTTTGACTGTTTAGGATGTTTTCAGTCTGCTGTAAAAGCAAGCAGTAGTGTTTGGACCAATGCCTTCACTGCTCACTTTCTGGCAGTTGTAGCAGCTCATTCCAGGAGAAGTAATTTATTAACTAAGAACCTAGCAGAAATGATCAAGGAGCTTTGCACAACCATACAAATGACTATTTAAAAACAAAGGCTACAGAATACGAAACATAAATAATAATCCAATGAGAAGACCATAATCCTGTGGGTAAGGTTACAAAATTCACTTGTGAAACCATATGTTCAAGGCATATGAGCTGCAGATTACACACTGTGCGTAGATGCCATCTGGTGTTGAGCCCGGATGTTTGCAGTTGCTTTTCTCTTGGAAAGTCTTTAGATGTCACAAGGTATGTGACTCCTCCTTTGGATCCTATTGCGCATGGGCTTCGGCTCCATCCTCAGATTGTTTTTTCCCGCCATCGGGCTCGGATGTGTTGTTCGCGCTCCAGTTCCGTACCGTTCCAGTTCTTCTGATCGGCACGCAATCCTCCCCCCGGTATTGTTTCGATCGCGATCTCCACCCTCGACGCGACTCATCATTTAAAGTCTTCGATTCCGGTCGTCGACGAAGGCCTCCGGGCCTACCTGGCCTCCTGTCCTGGCTGATGGAAAGGACGCCATTTAAAAAGTGTCCTCGATGTGGGTCGAAATTTCTCCACACCGCTCTACATGAAGTGTGCAACCTCTGCCTCTCCCCAGAACACGAGGCAAGTGACTGTCCGGCTTACAAATCCTCCTGTTCGAAGAAGACTATTCGGGACCGACGAGCGAGGAGAACAATGGCTCACTCGTCGACTTTGATCCTCGACGACATCTTCGGAGAAGGTGTCGATATTCCGGAAGAGCAGCACACCGAAGAGGGCCTCGTCAGCGCCTCCGAAGCTGACGACTCCGTCAGCGCCTCCGAAGCTGACGACTCCGATGTTGAGTACATCACTCCGGCACAGAGGGGCGTGAGTACTAACATCGACCCCCATCCCCCACCCTCGACGACATCGAAAAAGGCTTCGGTCAAGCCTTCGCCCTCGGGCCTAGGCACGACCAAAAACACTGCTTCCCATACCTCGCTTTCGGGCCCGGTTAAGAAGCCTATCAGGCCTTCAGGCGGCTCGGGCTCGAGCCAGCCTGCCGTCGGTACCGAGAAACACTCATCGGCACCGGCACCAAAAAAGAAGATGTCCTCTTCCTCCTCCGTGCCGAGCTCCACACCGAAGCACTCGTCGCCGAAGACTGGCACTAGCTCCTCGGTACCGACACCATCCCCGGAGCAGAGTAAAAAAACAAAGACCCTTGAATCCCACACCTCGAAGCCGAAAGTCATCTCAGAACCGAGGAAACAAACAGACACTTCGAAACCCCACGGTTCAAAACAACGAACCGATGCTGAGTCGACGCCTAAGAAACCTACGGCTCCGACACCTTCGGGTCGAAGGATCGGCCCCCCACAGATGAACTATTTCGGCCCGATCCACTACAAAAAACACTTGTGAAGGACCCTAAAACTGGACTTTTGATACTCAGCATCAAAAAGAGACCGCTGGACAAGCCTGCCCCAGTTCCGCCGCCAAAGAGAAGAGACTTTGCTACCTCCCCATTTAGACTGCCTTCACCACCTCCTCCTTCATCTCCTCCTTCACCTTCCCCACACCCTCTCCTGATGAGGATGATGACGATGTCTACGATGACACAGGGGACGGGCCGGATAACCAGCCCACAGGTGACCCTACTCCACCAGGCTCCCCAGACCCATGGGACGACTACAGACATCCCTAATGTCCCGCAGGACGACCTTTACCCTTTACCCCCTGAAGACACAATGGGGTTTAACCAACTGCTCCATAGGGCTGCACACTACCACGGAGTTGATCTCCACACAGACCCCGTGGAGGAGGACTTCCTCCTAGACACTTTTGACACTACACAAAGGGCCACTTCCATTCTGCCCATGCTTAAAGGGGTTATTAAGCACGCACCTAAGGTCTTTAAAGACCCGGTCAGGGCCAGGGTCATCAACCCTTGAATTGAGAAAAAGTATAAGGCTGCCCCTACAGACCCCACATGCATCAAGGCCCAGCACCATTAGACTCCCTAGTAGTCTCCACTGCGAGGAAGCGTGCAAACTCCCAGGCATCAGGTGAGGCTCCACCACCCAATAAAGAGTCCAAACTCCTGGATGCCTCTGGCAAGCGAACAGCGTCCCAGGCTGCTAACATAAGCGCTTTTAGCAAGATATGACAGGGCACATTATGATGACCTGGAAGCCATAATGCAACACCTCCCTGACAAATACAAGAATAGGGCCAACGAGCTAATCCAGGAGGGTAAAAACATCACCAACACTTCCATTCGTTGCGCCCTCGATGTAGCTGGCGTCGCCTCTAGGGCAATTAACACCAGCATCCTCCTGCGTAGGCATGCCTGGCTACGTATTTCAGGTTTCAAACCCGAGGTGCAGAGTTACATCCTCAACCACCCCTTTGACGAGAAACATCGGTTTGGCCCCAACGTCGACGTTGCCCTTGAAAGAAATTAAAAAGGACACAGACACGGCAAAATCTATGGGAGCCTTGCAGTTTGCAAGCTCCCAGGCGCTCCTTTCGCCACTCTTCCTTTAGAAGCAACACCAGAGGCTACTCCTCCGACAGCGCCTCCACTTCTTATAAGGCCCCTACCCAATCCACCTTCACTAGGGGTTACCAGAGAGGCGGCTACAGGGGTAACAACAATAAAGGCAGAGGCAAAACGAACACCTCCCGCTCTGCCTCCACCCCTGCCCAGTGACTTCCCTCCACTCCCCCCAGACCATCCCACTCCGGTCGGGGGCAGACTTCGCAATTTCCTTCCTGTCCGAACTACCATCACCTCAGACAGATGGGTGACACAGATTATTCGGTCAGGCTACTGCCTCGAACTAACATCTACCCCCCCCAAACATTCCACCCAAACAGCGCCCAATGTCACAGAAACATTTGTCACTTCTAAAGCAGGAGGTAATCTCCCTCCTACAAAAGAATGCAATAGTACCAGTTCCTGCCCACCAACAAAACATAGGAGTTTACTCCCTATATTTTCTCATACCAAAAAAGGTGTTTTTAACGGTCCAAATCGAGTAGAAAGTGAAGACAAATTGAGAAGACTTACTTTCCTACATCGACTTAGTGCCATTTCCTGACTATAAAATTGAGGAAAAGAAGAAGGATCTGCACTTTACCCATTTTCATGAGAAAGTCCCTAAGTGACTAAAAGCAGTCTTTACTCTACATATGAATACATATACGGTGGCTCTTGCGGACAACATATACTACCTCAACTATCAATAAGGCTTAACAACCAGCAGGCAGAAAATACAAATTCAGAGGGTCATCCCCCTTGGATAGTCTATTCTAACCTCTATTCAATTTAAGATGAGATTTGATGAAACGTTTTAGTCCTGAAGAAGGTGGAAACATTAAGAATATCACCGAAACGCTGCGTCGACTTTTAACTATGATGATTAGTTTTACTTGTGATTATTAAAGATTGTAACCCAAATTGGGAGGTCTTGTAGAGTGGCCGCGCGGACGTGAAAGTGACGCAGCCGTGAAAGTGATCGTGATCACCAGATGGCACCGGGAGCAGCAGCAGCCAGTGGGAGGAGCGGATGCGCTCTGTGGTGGGGGGAGGGGGAGGAGCGTAGAAAGCGCATGCTTGGGAGAGCAAGCGAGAGGAAAGCCAGATGGTGCCTGATCGAGGAATGCGCGTTACTGTGCGCGTAACCGCACGCTCTAGGCCAGCAAAAGCTTGTGGTCGGATTTCTAAAGCCCACTCACTAAATGTCTCGCAAACCAGCGCATGCGCTGGCTCAGGCGAGACGTAAAAAGAAGTAAGCATTACACTAGTGTGCCAGAGCCAGATTTATTAACTTTGTCAATGCTTGTTTTTTTCTGTGTATGTAGTTTTGTGTACTGCAAACCAAGCCCGGAGAGTATCAAAGCGCTTAATTAACATTGATAATAAAGCATTACGAATTTAGCATAACTAATAAAAATTGCTCATGCATACTTTTTCTATAATTTACATTACTATGGTGTTGATTGCAACATAGTTCTTAAAGAGAACGATTGGCCCACTGATTACTGTGGAGCAGCAACTGAGGGACCTAGGAGCAAAGCACTTCACCCATCAAAAGGGCAGGGCATTAAGAGGACCCAGGTAGATGTCCCTCGAAGATCTGAAAGCGAATTGGCAGTCAGTGATCTGTCCACTGCCTTCCTCTTATGAGGGAAGGTGGCTAAAGAGGGAGCAGTCCAGCTTTCAGCTCCAAGTCTGTCCTCTACTTCTCTAGAGATTGACAACAAGGGTTTACTTCATGATGTGAAATGTGCATGAGTTAAACGCATGGCATCTCTTAATCCCTTACGCTCCTCTGTGAATGACCATGCATGAATGTTAGAATACATTGAACTTTCGTCCTAGCATTTTCTCTCTGTTTTAATTCAATCAAATCAGAAAGCAAAGAAAAAGAAGATCGAGGCAGTGAAGCCTTCTGACCTGGGCGTTGACCTAACCTCCCGACTGACGATCCTGAGTGTAGAAGAACCCCCGCAGAGGCAGTCCGGCGTGAAAGTGGAGTCCGTGCAAGATCTGGTAGCCAAATTAAAGGAGAGTGGCAGGATATGACGCGGCTATGGTAGGTCCACTTTCTTCCGAGAATTGAAATGTCTCTTATTCTGCTACTTTGTCCGTTGGGAAATCATTTTCCCACTCTTCACGTTACCGTACACTGTGTCTTGTAACTAGACGAAATCCCACATAGATTTGCCTATCAGGAAGTATGTTTTGTCGCTAACTTTCCCTTAATGTGCGAAGCTCTGACCACTTGGTGCGAAAGAAGTTATCACCACTTAATGAAATTGGACAAAAATATTGAAAGTGTTTCGCCTGGCTGTAAGTTTAGCCTTTTGGAATCCTGCAATTTGAAGTCAAATCTAAAGTGTTTGAGCCCGTTTACTGTGCAAGTGGAATGTGAGCAGTTCCTAATGTTCAGATGGTAGAATGGCATTTGCACACTTGAGAAACACAGACACTGGCAACGCAAATGTGAGTATTGAAAACATATTTGGATCGCATTGTGCCAAAATGGCACAGCCGCTATAGGAAATCAGAGTAGCAGGCCATGAGCGGGAGAAGCAACAGCCTTGATGTGAGCTGGCCCAAACAGTTGGCCCCACTAAGGTAAATTGGTTTCTCTTTCAGGGAAAATATTTCTAAGCAGTACTAGATTTCTGCTCACGCGCAGGATTCACAATATACTTTTAGTTTATTTTTTCATGTGGAAAAGCGAACCAAGGAACATGACAGCAGGAGGCAACGTCTACAAAGTTATTTTGACTTTATATATTATTTATCAAACTACTCATTACTGAAAACCACACTATTTTAACCCCTTTTTAAACAAACAAAAAAAATTCTGAAAATATAGCTGAACTAGTACGCACATACACTGATCTACACAGGCACACCGAGAAGAATCTCCAAATACTATGGGTTTCTCGAGGGTTTTGTATAGACAACCTGTGTTTGTGTGCTTTTCACCTTCATTCGGCATAATTTGACATCACAATAATTTTTCAACATTTTGGCTTGATTCGCATTTTTTTTCTTAGCTTCCAAAGAGGTCGGTTGTTCTCACCATGGTGTTAGACAAGATCTTCTATTCCAGACTGTTGTCTGAGCTTGGCCATTGGGCTCTGAAGTGCTAGAAATATGGGCACCTGAACCTCAACTGTATAAACATCTTGAAGGAGTCCAAGTGCCCTCCCACTCGAGCTTTTTATAACTGCAGGTGAAACGGATTCTGTACCTGTAGCCTTCAGAACCAGGAGGACCCAACAGCATGCCAAGACGAAAACTTTCATTATTTTGCCAATTTTGTTCTTCATATTTCCTCTATAAAAATCAATTTGGCGACCATGAGTTTGGCCACACCTTTTTTTCTGGCACCTAAACAGTAGAATCAACTGCCCATTGCTATCAGACAGGATGCATGTTTTCCTTTATTTTAGACAAAACTAAAGGCCTTGCTTTTCCAACAGCCTTATAGGGTTTCTTCTTCTTCTTCCATGACTTATATAAATGACTTAATCTTAGCGCCTGTACATTCTTCTCTGGGCAGCTAACTGCTCTATAAATACAATAAGACAATATAGAAGTGCATTTTTGCATCTTGCTTCACTATTTTGTAGAACGCCTTTGGAAAGTAATTCCATCAATAGTAGACCTTCTTCTGCCTTGGGGCTAAACATTTTTGTTGGTCAATTAATGGGGCTCCCCATGGAACCTATGCACAAAACAGACCTTCAGCATATTTCAATCAAAGCAAACTATAGCTAGATGGATAGTGTCTTGCATATGTGCATGCTATGAAAATGCAAACATTGCCTTTACTGGGTAATCCAAAGACTCATTCAAGTTGTTGGTTGGTCTCACTCTTTTTCCATTAAGACTTTGGAACTTTTCTGGAAGTTGCAAAGATAGCACAGTACCTTGGTAATCTTGAACCGCCTGCCAAAAGCAAAGTATAAAACAGCAAAGTTGTGCCCCCAATGTTAAATGTTTTTGAGGGAGGATTGCCAGGCTGTGCTTGGTCCTCCACTGTTTCAAACATTCTGGTAGCAGTACTGTCTTGACAACAAGTTCTTTCTTCATTGGTGACCTGCTGAACTTTTGTTCAGCCTCTTCACTAGCAAAGCCCCAACATATCAGTTTCCAAGTCCTTAAGAATTGTCCCACACCAGTTAGTCAGCTGGAATTCTCGCACTCAGCCAACAGTTTTTTCTTTCACTGTAACTTCTGCACCCTCTAGTCTCAAGATGGAGATTTTACAGGCAGGGCTGTTCCCTAAAGCCTTGTTGGTTGGCAAGAGAATAGTGAGTCAAGAACTGTATAATAAAGTCATTGATTATGGAATGTAGAGAATCTTAAGACATTTCTTGTACTTTCCACTCTGTGTTTTGCCTGAGTGTTGCACTTTCTTTCCCGGATGTATGTTATATGTCATCAAAACCATCCGAAAGTTCCATGCACCAAAATAGTTAATCCATGCACCAGGTGTGCAGTGCTCTCCCATGCCTCCCCAATTGTCCCCTCTTCTGACCACCCCAGTTCAGCCCCCTGCGCTTCAAAGGAAATATCCTCTCAGCCAACATTTGGCCTGTGCCTCTTGCTGGACATGGCTCAAATATCTTCCCTTTAAATGACGAAAGGCGCTTTTAAGCTACTCTTTGGTTGCACGTGTCCCAGTTGACAAGTTCAAGCAGATTCTGCTCTTCTTGCCTTTGCATTGTTTGACTAGGCCTTTCAAGTGTCACGTGGGCAAGAGGCTCTTCAGAACGGAGACTTGTATGCCATTGAAATGTACCTCGGCAGACTGCAGCCTGAATGTGTTTAATCTCTCAAAACTGCCATGAGGATAAATGGATGTCGTGGCATGTGTAGCTGTAGGTAAACATCCTGTGCATTCTTCTGCCATCTAGTGTTGGGCTTGGATGTGTACAACTTATTTTTCTTCAAATTAAGTCTTTTCAAGTCATGGGACGTAATGACTCCACCTATTAGTGGTATTGCGCATGGGCATCGCCTCTGCTGTTAATCGTTTTTTCTCTGCCGTCGGGTACAGATGTGTCGTTGTGAGCTCTGGTTCGATGCAATGCGGTGTTCTTGCGTGGCCCATTGATCTGTCCCCTCTTTGGTACTACAAAACAATACTGCTTCTTGCTGGTTTTTCAACCATCGTATTGTTTTGGACTCCATGTTGGCTACACACGTCTCGACTCCCACCGTTCGTGTTGATAATCTTTGTGATGGAATGGACTCCATTTAGATTCTGTCCTACTTGCCACTCTAATTACCCGAGGTCCGATCTTTATTGAGTTTACAATTTTCAGTTTTTTGCCTGACCACCCAGAGGACTCTTTTTCTGTGTGCCTTGCGTTCCGTAACAAAAATACTCTACTGAACTGCTGCACTTGTCGCCTTGCCTCTGCCGCTATGGCACACAGACGCGAAGCGGAAGACACTCTGGACATCTTTGGAGAACGTGAGGAGTCTGATATTGAAGAGGTGGATGATCTGGGCGTTGAAATGGACCTAGCCTTCTCACCAGAAAGTGTTGACTCTGAGGCGTATATCGAGGCCAAACAACCTCCGCCTTCCCAGCAGCAGCAAAAGACCGCAGTGAGTACTGATGCTCCCCCTACTAACCACCAAGAGGCTTCAGCCTTGAGCTCCTCTACCCATGAAGCCTCTGGTGCGCCACTGCCTTCTGTGCATGGTTGACACTGGCATTCAGCGAAGGACCCGACACCCGTTCCACATTCGGCGCAAAAGTCTTCTTCGAAACCTAACATAACGTGGTACTCATGGGAAGCACAGAGCCTCGACCTGCCGCTGAGTCCACAGGTAAACCAACTAACACCCTCGGGCTTGAAAGTGCCCGAGCCGAAGATTTCGGAGCAGAGACATCTTGCACTGAAACATCTGGGGCCAAAGACAAGTTGGGCACCAAAACCCGGCGAGAAGGTCCTCGATGTCCTCCGGTGGGCAACCATCTATCCTATTGAGGCCCTTTTCCACCGCTGCTTCCTCTGAGGCTTCGGAAGAATTTGGGCAGTCAATTCCTCGAGTAACTTCAAGAGCATCTGGACGCTCGGCAACAGCAGATACATATCCAGCCAGGCACTAGGAGGATCTTGGAAAAAACTTTGCAGGTGCCCAAGAACTCCATTACAACAGACCAGTGGGTCAAACAAATGATCCAGTATGGTTACTGCCTGGAACTCACAACTACCCCCCCACCCCCCCACATACCTGTCAAGAATTCCTGTCATGCGAGGGGAGGAAAACGGTAACCAGCGAAAACGGACTACATCTCCCAGGATGCTTAGCGGTTGAGAGGTTATGTAAACAGGAGAGCTGTTACATAACTCAAGGAAAACACGCCCTTATGTAAAACAGGAGAGCTGTTACATAACTCAAGGAAAACACGCCCTTATGTAAACAGGAGAGCTGTTACATAACTCAAGGAAAACACGCCCTTATGTAAACAGGAGAGCTGTTACATAACTCAAGGAAAACACGCCCTTATGTAAACAGGAGAGCTGTTACATAACTCAAGGAAAACAACGCCCTATAAAGGGAGGAACCGGGAGGTACAACGCTGTCGGATATTGTGTTTACACCGACGTACCTGCTTAGTGAAGAGCAGTGTTCAGGAGTGGTGCTCCAGTAAGGCAAGAACGGAGGTAGGTCGAGTCGTTATTCCCTGGGCCGTGTCTTGCCCCATCGTCACCTGTGAAGGACCCGGAAGCTCTACCGGATAACCATTGAGCTTCGCTTTTTGACTCGGCTGAGTCAAAGCGCAGTGGCGCTTTTGCTGGTTGGAGTCGTAACTCCCAGCCCGACCAGAGATACAGGGACTGCCAGCTGTAACGCACACCAGGAGGTGTTTGCCGCGTTACAGACTCGGAAATCCACAGGATCGATCGGCTGCTCTCGGTTCAGTCTTCTTTGCTTGTGATTGGGGTATCGGTGACGCATCACCAGGAGGTGACTCCGCGTCCCGGTGCAGTCTGAGGAAGAGGTTGAGCGGCTGCTCCCTTCAGGTAGAGACCCCAGCTGGGTGTTTCCCTGACTCCTCGATTCTCCCCAACACTCTTCGTGCCCCTCGCAGCCTACCGATTGGCATTGTCGGCCATTTCATTTCTGCCCTCTGTTGGCATACGCCGGGATCGGCGTATATGCAGAGGACGGTTAGGACCATCCGTGCTGTGGGCTGGTAACGTACTTAGCCTGGAGGATTCCAGTGACTATAACCTTTGTTTATTCCTTGTATTATTTTTGCCTTCATTAAAATAACTAATCCTTCACAAGTGGTTGCGTTCTCATTATCGTGTCTGTTAAACGATCCTGAGACGTTCAGGGCGTTACAAAACCCAAACAACGTTCCATGTCACCGGACCATCTTACACTCCTCAAACAAGAGGTTCTCTCATTGCTTCAAAAACACGCAATAGAACCAGTTCCCTTAGAACATCAGGGTACAGGGGTATACTCACTCTACTTCCTAATCCCCAAAAAGGACAGGACTCTAAGACCAATACTCGACCTCAGACCACTAAATCTGTATATCAACTCAGATCATTTCCATATGATCACCCTTCAACAAGTGCTCCCACTACTGCAACAAGGCGATTTACTTACCACACTCAATCTCAAGGACGCCTACTTCCACATTCCCATACATCCTGCCCACAGGAAGTATTTAAGGTTTGTGGTGGACAGA
This sequence comes from Triturus cristatus, assembly GCF_964204655.1. NCBI lineage: Eukaryota > Metazoa > Chordata > Amphibia > Caudata > Salamandridae > Triturus > Triturus cristatus. Next base: position 131,934,443 of record NC_140590.1, on the reverse strand, counting down.
CAACACTACCAGTTTACAGTCCTTCCATTCGGGGCAACAACCACACCCAGAGTATTCACAAAATGTCTAGCAGTAGTAGCAGCACATCTCAGACGGCAACAAATTCATGTCTTCCCGTATCTAGACGACTGGCTAATAAAAGCCAAGTCATTCAACAAGTGTGTTCTACACACTCACCAAACCATCCAAATCTTACACAATTTGGGATTCACAATAAATTATCCCAAATCTCACCTCCAACCTGCTCACATACATCAGTATCTAGGAGCCACCATAAACACCTCCACAGCCCTAGCATATCCCAATCCAGCCAGGATAGCCAATATACAAGCTCTTATCGCAAAATTCCAAATCCAACACTCTCTTCCAGCAAGAGTGTTCATGCAACTCATAGGCATGATGGTGTCATGCATCTTCATTGTGCCTTATGCCAGACTTCAAATGCGCCCCTTGCAAGAATGTCTAGCACGTCAGTGGAACCAGGCTCACGGACAACTTACGGATCTGGTGTTGGTGGACAGCCGCACAAATCGCTCTCTCAAATGGTGGAACATAACAAATCTCTCCAAAGGGCGGCCGTTCCTAGAGCCTCTTCCACAGATAGTGCTGACAACAGACGCATCGCTCACAGGATGGGGAGCCCATCTCCTTGGCCACACCACTCAGGGCAAATGGACCACTCAACAAAAAAGGCTCCATATCAATTACCTGGAACTGCTAGCAGTGTTCCTAGCACTAAAATCATTCCAACTACATCTCCAAAACAAAACTGCCCTCATCCGGACAGACAACATGGCAGCCATGTATTACATACAGAAACAAGGGGGCACACATTCTCTCCAGCTGTCCCAGCTCGCACAGAACATTTGGAGATGGGCCATTCCCCAGAAAATATACCTATCTGCAGAACACCTTCCAGGGGTTCACAATCAGATTGCCGATCTGTTAAGTCGACAGACTCAATAGATCCACAAATGGGAACTACATCCCCAAGTCCTAATACCCTTTTTCCAACAATGGGGCCAACCAGACATAGATCTGTTCGCCACACACGAAAACGCAAAATGCCCAACCTTCGCAGCCAGGTTACCCCACCCGGAGTCAAAGGGCAATGCAATATGGATGAACTGATCAGGCAGATTTGCGTACGCTTTTCCGCCTCTCCCACTCATTCCATTAGTGGTACGCAAGCTCAGGCAACAGTCTCTCAAACTGATCTTAGTAGCTCCCACATGGGCACGCCAACCGTGGTTCCCAACACTACTGGAACTCTCGCTAGTGCCACACCAAAAACTGAATCTCTCCTTATTAACCCAGAACCATGGAGAAATCAGACACCCAGATCCAGGTCAACTGAACCTTGCAATCTGGCTCCTGAAGTCCTAGAGTTCGGTTATCTCAACCTACCACCAGACTGCATGAATATTATAAGAGAGGCCAGAAGACATACCACTAGAGCCTGCTACACTGCAAAATGGAAAAGATTTGCCATTTACTGCACTAACAATCATATAAACCCACTGGATGCATCCATCCAGGACATCATTTGCTACTTACTGCACTTGCAAAGATGTAATTTGGCATACTCATCCATACGTCTCCACCTAGCAGCATTAGCAGCCTACTTACAAAATAGACAATACTTGTCACTCTTTAGAGTACTTGCGATCAAAGCCTTCATGGAAGGACTAAAAAGAATTATTCCTCCCAGATTACCACCCTCTCCAGTGTGGAATCTAAACATTGTTCTTACAAGGCTCATGGGACCCCCATTTGAACCTCTGCATAAATGCGAACTACAGTTCCTCACATGGAAAGTGGCTTTCCTTCTCGCTATCACATCCCTCAGAAGGGTAAGTGAGATCCAGGCTTTAACCATTCAAGAACCATTCTTACAATTATACCGTAACAAAGTGGTTCTTAGAACAAATCCGAAATTCCTTCCAAAAGTTATATCTCCGTTCCATCTTAACCAATCAATAGAGTTACCAGTATTCTTCCCAAATCCAGACTCGGTAGCTGAAAGAGCTCTTCATACCCTAGACGTTAAAAGAGCCCTTCTTTACTACATCGACAGAACCAAATCATTCCGCACAACAAAACAATTGTTTATCGCGTTCACTCCACCACATAAAGGCAACCCCATTTCTAAATCTGGGATAGCTAGGTGGATAGTTAAATGTATCCAAATATGCTACCACAAGGCTAAAGGCACACTAACCGTTACCCCTAGAGCGCATTCCACACGCAAAATAGGGGCTTCCATGGCATGTTTAGGAAACATTCCCTTAGAAGATATTTGTAAGGCAGCCACATGGTCTACAACACACACCTTTACCAAACACTATTGTGTTGATGTACAAGCAAAGCAACAAGCTTCTGTGGGTCAGGCTGTCCTTAACTTTGTTTCAAACTGCTGCAACCGATACAGGTGACCACACCGCTAGGGGAGATACCGCTATATAGTCTATCCTAAGTGTGTGATCTGCAGCACATATTCCTCGAACGGAATATGCTACTTACCAGTATGCATCTATTCTTGGCATGTAGAGCTGCAGAGTCACACACGCCCACCCACCTCCCCGGGACCTGTATCGGTTCCAGCATTGTCTTACTTAGACAACACACATGGACATCTCTTTCTTTTCTACAAACTCCATCATTTCCCATCATGGCGAAAAACAATCTAACAATGGAGTTGATGCCCATGCGCACTGTCGTCCAAGGGAGGAGTCACCTATCTCGTGACCAAAGACTTCTTCCGAAGACAACAACAACCTGCAAGTATCCGAGCCCAACACCAGATGGCGATCTACTATCCTAAGTGTGTGACTCTGCAGCTCTACATGCCAAGAACAGATCCATACTGGTAAGTAGCATATTAGCTGACATCTGTAAAGCAGCTACTTGGTCTACCCCTCATACCTTTACCAAACATTACTGTGTGGATCTCCTGGCTAGGCAACAAGCTATTGTTGGCCAGACTGTCTTACACACACTCTTTCGATCTTCGGCATATCCTCAGGCTAATCCATAGCTTTTCGGAGGACTGCTTTACACTCTATGCACAGCATGTGTATCTACAGCTACACATGCCAGAAACGGAAAATTTTACTTACCTTGTGACCATCTGTTCATGGCATGTAGTGCTGTAGAGTAACATGCGCACACCCTCCTCTCCAGTCGCCTGAGGTTGTTGCAGAAATGTTCCTTTCTTTAGTTACCTTCATTTTCTATTTTGCATGGTCATATGTTCTCTTTAATCTCTAAACTCCATTCCTAATCCCTACGTACGGGAAAAAACAGTCTAACAACGGAGCCGATACCCATACTCAATACCACTAATAGGTGCAGTCACTAGGTCCTGTTGATTGAAAAGTCTTAATTTGAAGAAAAATAAGTTATACACGTCCGAGCCCAACAGGCAAAACAATGCACAGCATGTGAATCTACAGCACTTCATGCCATGAACAAATGCTCACAAGGTAAGTAACAATTTCCTTTAACTTCACCTTTAATCTTTCCAGTGCAGGATACAAACAGATACGCTGCAAATTTTGTTTTTATCATGTTTCAATCAAACGCTGCAAATTAAATGTCACAACATATGTTTAAGTAGCAGGAGATGTATAGCAGCAGAGTCTGCTAGGAAAACATGCAGTCAATTACATATGAGGTTTTAGGAGAAGGTGGACAAATATGTCCTTCAGTCCTACTTTTAATATCTTTACTGTGAAACATAGAGGGACTTTGTTATTCACTTTCCTTACCGGAATGACATTTATGGCACTTTAGTAATAAAATTGCTTAGCGTTTTAAAAAGAACATGTCTTGCCAATAAAAAATGCTGAGGCCTGGAGCAGAAAATTAGGTACATGGTAAAAAGATGGCTTTGCTTACAACCGGCGTCAAAGTGGAATTTGAGGTGAAGATTTGACACCACTACTCTCAAATACTATTAAGTGTGCAAGATGGACCACCCTTCCTGCTGGTAGGAGCACAGTTCAAATAACACACACACTGTTATCAACTGATATTAAGTTGAGTCTTCAAGACATTCAAATGCTTCAATCCAGGTCGTGATTGAACTTTCACATTTTTAATGTTCAATCAATGCATTATAATACGTATACGTAAATCCATGATAACCCATCACATCCAATCGATGGCATGATCATAAACCCAATGCATTTCGGGTCAAGATCTGACCCTTCATCAGGGGTCACTTAATGAGTTCTACAAAATGAAATGGAAAGAAGAAACTGTTCGTCATACAGTCCACATAATAAAAATAAAATGCAATAAAGGTTGACTGTGCGTACACCAAGTGGCTAAGTGCAACATGCCACATTGCGGAGTTAAAATACTGAAAAGCCTTGGGTTGTGCCTAAACAGATAGGGAAAACATGACCAAGCCGATATCTTAGTAGTGGAATTATAGTACTAGTGAAGCTCTACCACGCTAAGTGAAAAAACCATGAGAAAAACATGCTGAGCATACAAATGTCCGATTCCACTACTATGATATCGGCACAAGTGTGTTTGATCACATCCAAGACACCAACACTTATACCAAACTCAATCATGACCCCACCAAGGCCTATCAAGACACTCAACATCAGATCTTGGCTCAAGCTCTAGAAATGGGCGGGATCAGTAAAAGTACCAAAAATGACCTCTACACAACATACCCTAGACGCCCCAAACTCTACATGCTCCCCAAAATTCATAAGAGCATTGAAAAACCACCTTTTCGTCCTATCGTATCAGCATGTGGATCATTATCTGAACATATTGGAAGATATTTAGACAGCTTTTTAGAGCCCATAGTTAAAAAATGGGATACCACATCATTGTTGAATCTACTACAGGAACTCGATCATGAAGGCATTGAAAATTGGTACTTATGCACCATTGATGTTACCACTCTCTATACCACATCAAGATGGCCTGTTAGCTATCGAATGGGCTTTACTGAAACAGAATGAGATGCAAGCAGAAAAAGTGTTCTTACTTGAACTGTTGGAATTTGCACTGTTTCATAGTTACTTTGAATGGAATGGTGAATTTTATGCCCAAAACACTGGAACTTCAATGGGTTTTGCAGGAGCCCCTTCTTACGCCAACATTTTTATGGAAAAATTGGAATTTGAACATATCCTTCAGAACCATAATTGGACCCGACATCTAGTCTTATTCAAACACTATATAGATGACTGTAGGAGAGTAGGATCTGCTTCTTATAGTTACCCCCACTTTTTGCTGATGTATCACTGTTTTCGACTTTGTCTGTCTGGGATCCTGCTATTCAGGACCCCAGTCTAGCTGCTTTCTCCTCTAAGTTGATTGCATGTACTTTAGGTACACTCCAGATTGCATTCTGGGGTACCCTTATCAGTCCCTAGTATATGGTATACTATGTACCCAGGGCATAGGTACCCCAGAGGCCTCACAGGGGCTGCAGTAGGTATTATGCCACCCCTGAGAGACCATTCAAACTGACACCACAGGTCTGCTGCTGCAGCCTGTGTAAGGTGGTGCATGCACCCCTTACTTAGATATAGGTTCACAATATCTATTCTAAATCACTGCACATATAAACCTATCAGTCACCCCTATGGCAGGCCTTATCAATCCTGAAGGCAGGGTGCTAGGTCTTATGTGAGAGGGTGCACCTGCATGAGCAGAGCCACTCTGCAGCCTTCGGAACCTATTTTCCGGGGTTGTTTGTGATGCAGGCAACCATATATATTTAAGCGCATTATAACCTCGCGGTAAATGCTAACTTTAAAACGGCTGCCTAGAACCATGTCCTGTTTGGTGTCAAACACCTTGGAATCATACCTCCACACCAATAACTGGTGTGGGAGATATGATTCCACCCTTCTAGGGGGCTTATGTGACACACCGGGTTACTCGGTACCAGCTTTCTCGACCTGGGCATCATAAAATGGATGCTGCCAGCCACAGATACAAGTCTGCCCTCCTGCTGCTGAGCCAGGCTCGAGCAGGGGAAGGCCTTACAGTAGGTTTCCTGTCACAGGGAGGTGTGACCACCTCCTAGACAGGATTTAGTGTATTGGGGCTGGGTGGGTGCACTCTGAGAGTGCTTTGAAGTCTGCACTGGGGGCACATTTGGTGTCCCTGTGCATAGTCCAGCTCAAACCGGTTGCAGGAGCTATTTGCTCCTGCCCTGGCGCGAAATTGGACAAAGGACATGGGTGTAGCCACCCCTCTGTCCTGACCCTCCCATGGGTGGGTCCCCAGAGTTTGTCCCACCCCTTCCTTGGGTATAAAGTAGGAACCCCTGACTACAACACATGAGGTGGGTTCCCGTGCGTCCCGAGGTTGATCAGTTCTCTCAGCAATCCTGAGACCCGTGTCCCTCGTGGACCGTGAAACCCGAATCCATGTGCACCGTGTAATTTTGCAGAAGCATATGCTTTTCGGCGATCCCTGAGGCTGTGCTTTGGGCTACTTGTAGTCCTGACCCCAAGCACTAATTCCACCGAAGATTTCCGGCCTACACTCCAGAGTAGTTTTGTGGGATGGTATTTTGTGATTCAGCTCGAAGTCCCTTCGCGATTCCTGGTCCGTTGGCATGTGGGTCCCTGTGAGAGTAGCTTTGACTTTCAGTGGGCTTTCCTGGTTGCTCCAGACGTGTCCTGACTCCATTGCTTGCTGGCCCTCACCGAAGCTTCTTCACTCTGCCCGTGTGGGTTGCAGTTGCAAAGGCTTGTTGGTGTTCAATCTGGACACTGAACCCCCAGCACTCGACATCCTTCGTCGGACAGCTCACCTCTGGACTTTGGCCGTCGTTGACGTCTCCTGGCTGCAGAGTCAAGCATTGCATCATCTCACTCGACACACCCCACATCGGTGGGCATTCGTCTATCGTGCCCCTGGTCACCCTGAAGTGACCCAGACTCTGTCCCCTCTGCTTTCAGGTTCTTCTCACCTCAGATCCAGGCTTGGATCCCACCGGACACTTTTAATCTTCCCGGCAGCAGCCCTTTTCCGCATCACGCCACTGAAAACGACGAAAGTTTCCAATATCACTTGACCCCTATGCACCCGGCTCCTCTGGGATAGGTAACACGGGTATCTCGGTACTCTCAAGGGTGCTGGCCTTAGGACCTTCTATGTTTGAAAGGGTTTGCCTAATGTTCTCTCCGAAGTGTCCTTAATCTTTCTTTAAAATTCCAACCGCGACTTTCCCATAGGATTGTACGGAGCTTGCGCCTGTGTTCACACACTGCACCTGTCCTCCGTGGGTCCCCTGTGTCACTACTTTGGGTGATTCCTTGGGGTCCCAGCGATTCTACATGATCTAGGCACTGTGTCTGGTTAAGTCATGGTTGTTATACCACTTTTTTAGTATATGGTTCGGTCTCCCCCTGGAGCCCGCTGTGTATTGTGCTATTTACTGTCGTTCTAGTGATTTAATATTGTGTGCTTTGTTCTCTAATCTCATAAAGAGGTTAGTAGAGAGTGTTTAGTAATAAATACATATATTTTATATGTCTCTTGTGTGGTTCTCCTTTCATTTGGTCATTCAGGAGGTTCTGATCTTGTAAAACAAGTTGCTTTACATTCCTTCGAGACTTAGCCTGAAGGCTGCTCTCCATAGCTGCCACTAGGATAGCTTTCAATAAAGGTTGTCTTTGACTTGATCATCAATAAGGGTTGTTTGGACTGGTACAAGGTGCCCACTTTAATTAGTGGTCAGCATATACCAGGCCAGCTTCTCACAATGCCATCCTAATAATTTGGAATGGCGACGTTAAGTGTTTGGAAAACAATAATATCTACATTGAATTCAATTTACAATCACATTAAATTCACCCCTCAAAGTTAGAAGAAATGCATAGCTTTTTTGGATACATTGCTTCAAATAGACTCTGGCTCTTTAAAGACAATTGTATTCGTTAAAGCCACTGACAGAAATAACGCTTTACATTATCGCAGCTTTCATCAAAGCTTGCTAAAACAACATTTGCCTTATTCACAATTTATCAGATTGAAAAGAATTATATCCGATCTTAAAGAAGCAGATGTTACAATTGAGAAATTCTCCAACAAATTTCAACAACGTGATTACCCAATGAAGGTTCTTGATAATGCCAAGCGTAGAGCGTCAAATTTAAACAAAGTCTTTATTAAGCCGGCTGTACCAAAGCAATCCAACCCTACCATTTGTGTTTTGAAATATTCTACACAATCAAAGTTGATAAAATCCATCATCATGAAACACTGGATGATCATTCAGACTGAACCTGATTTGAAACGGCTGTTCCCACACCGACCTACTTTTGCGATGCAGTGATCTAATAACCTGGAGAACTACTGTCTGGAAAATCTAAATCAGCATCCAAAGATTACAAAGGTATGCGTAAAAGTATGAACTGTGTACATTGGAGCAATGTTGGGGTAGGTGATCAGCTTGTACACCCGACCCAGGGCTACACGATTAGACTCAGACATTCTAGTACATGTGATACTGCTAATGTTATCTACGCAACAAATCCAGTTGGCCGCACACTGCTCGTCATACCAGCAAGTTGCCCCAAGGAATTCTGGTAGATGTAGTGGCGACGGCGAGTATGCCTATGCCACAGTGTGTGAAAAAAAGTATGTGTCGCATTAGCCATCCCTGGACACGTGTTTCGAGGTAGTTGCCTCTCGTCAGCAGGGAGTAGGTAAGTGTAAAGGGGTGCCGCGTGGACTGCCAATAACGTAAAAACAGGTAGAGTACCTCTCATGGCGCGCAGGTGCTGGTCCAGAGCTCGTCAGCCCAAATGGCTCAGGGGAGCCTTTATATAACAAATCCAGTTGGCCGCACACTGCTCGTCACACCAGCAAGTTGCCCCAAGGAATTCTGGAAGATGTAGTGGCGACGGCGAGTATGCCTATGCCACAGTGTGTGAAAAAAAGTATGTGTCGCATTAGCCATCCCTGGACACGTGTTTCGAGGTAGTTGCCTCTCGTCAGCAGGGAGTAGGTAAGTGTAACGGGGTGCCGCGTGGACTGCTAATAACGTAAAAACAGGTAGAGTACCTCTCATGGCGCGCAGGTGCTGGTCCAGAGCTCGTCAGCCCAAATGGCTCAGGGGAGCCTTTATATAACAAATCCAGTTGGCCGCACACTGCTCGTCACACCAGCAAGTTGCCCCAAGGAATTCTGGTAGATGTAGTGGCGACGGCGAGTATGCCTATGCCACAGTGTGTGAAAAAAAGTATGTGTCGCATTAGCCATCCCTGGACACGTGTTTCGAGGTAGTTGCCTCTCGTCAGCAGGGAGTAGGTAAGTGTAAAGGGGTGCCGCGTGGACTGCCAATAACGTAAAAACAGGTAGAGTACCTCTCATGGCGCGCAGGTGCTGGTCCAGAGCTCGTCAGCCCAAATGGCTCAGGGGAGCCTTTATATAACAAATCCAGTTGGCCGCACACTGCTCGTCACATCAGCAAGTTGCCCCAAGGAATTCTGGTAGATGTAGTGGCGACGGCGAGTATGCCTATGCCACAGTGTGTGAAAAAAAGTATGTGTCGCATTAGCCATCCCTGGACACGTGTTTCGAGGTAGTTGCCTCTCGTCAGCAGGGAGTAGGTAAGTGTAAAGGGGTGCCGCGTGGACTGCCAATAACGTAAAAACAGGTAGAGTACCTCTCATGGTGCGCAGGTGCTGGTCCAGAGCTCGTCAGCCCAAATGGCTCAGGGGAGCCTTTATATAACAAATCCAGTTGGCCGCACACTGCTCGTCACACCAGCAAGTTGCCCCAAGGAATTCTGGTAGATGTAGTGGCGACGGCGAGTATGCCTATGCCACAGTGTGTGAAAAAAAGTATGTGTCGCATTAGCCATCCCTGGACACGTGTTTCGAGGTAGTTGCCTCTCGTCAGCAGGGAGTGGGTAAGTGTAAAGGGGTGCCGCGTGGACTGCCAATAACGTAAAAACAGGTAGAGTACCTCTCATGGCGCGCAGGTGCTGGTCCAGAGCTCGTCAGCCCAAATGGCTCAGGGGAGCCTTTATATAACAAATCCAGTTGGCCGCACACTGCTCGTCACACCAGCAAGTTGCCCCAAGGAATTCTGGTAGATGTAGTGGCGACGGCGAGTATGCCTATGCCACAGTGTGTGAAAAAAAGTATGTGTCGCATTAGCCATCCCTGGACACGTGTTTCGAGGTAGTTGCCTCTCGTCAGCAGGGAGTAGGTAAGTGTAAAGGGGTGCCGCGTGGACTGCCAATAACGTAAAAACAGGTAGAGTACCTCTCATGGCGCGCAGGTGCTGGTCCAGAGCTCGTCAGCCCAAATGGCTCAGGGGAGCCTTTATATAACAAATCCAGTTGGCCGCACACTGCTCGTCACACCAGCAAGTTGCCCCAAGGAATTCTGGTAGATGTAGTGGCGACGGCGAGTATGCCTATGCCACAGTGTGTGAAAAAAAGTATGTGTCGCATTAGCCATCCCTGGACACGTGTTTCGAGGTAGTTGCCTCTCGTCAGCAGGGAGTAGGTAAGTGTAAAGGGGTGCCGCGTGGACTGCCAATAACGTAAAAACAGGTAGAGTACCTCTCATGGCGCGCAGGTGCTGGTCCAGAGCTCGTCAGCCCAAATGGCTCAGGGGAGCCTTTACATAACAAATCCAGTTGGCCGCACACTGCTCGTCACACCAGCAAGTTGCCCCAAGGAATTCTGGTAGATGTAGTGGCGACGGCGAGTATGCCTATGCCACAGTGTGTGAAAAAAAGTATGTGTCGCATTAGCCATCCCTGGACACGTATTTCGAGGTAGTTGCCTCTCGTCAGCAGGGAGTAGGTAAGTGTAAAGGGGTGCCGCGTGGACTGCCAATAATAATGTTATCTACGCATTGAAATGCCCCTGTGGGAAAATCTACGTAGGAAAGACTGCTAGAAAAGTCAAAGTACGTGTAGGAGAGCACAAGAGCAACATTAGAAATAAGAATGAGAAATCTACTGTTGTAACTCACTGGCTAGAAGCCAAACATAATATATCGCAACTTTGCTTCACCATCTTGGAAGTACAGAAACCTCAGCAAGACATTGATCCTCAGAAAGCATTAGCCACATCTGAATTCTCCTGGATCAAGAAATTGCATGCCCTGCAGCCTCTAGGGATGAATGATAAGATTGAATATAATTACTTCCTGTAATTGTGATGTTATCTTGCATACTGTCTTTGCGACTTCAGCCTTTCCTAGTATTTTTTCTATTATTATTTTTGCCTCATATGTGCAATCTGCACGGCGATTTATGAAATGCATATATGATGACTTGATGTTGAATATGTCGTATTGTTGCCTCTCATTGAGTTTTTTTAGCTGGACTATACGTCTTTCCTCTACATCATTTTGCAGTTTTTTCTTTGATTCTTAACTTTATTCACACCTTCTTTAACATGCACGTGTACCGCTCCTTTAAGACGCTGATAATCACAGCGTCAGTATAACGCTGACACGTAATCGCCACATATACGTACTGCCTTGCATCACGGTTTGAACATCGCTGTAATCCCGGTAAGCGTCCGACCTGGCACTTATATCTTCGCGTTTACTTTTCACCTCTAGTGATTCTTTGGGGAACTCTTTGATAAACACCTTCGGTGACCGCGGTTAATCGATGTAACCTTGATTTAACGCTGGGTTGAAACATGGCCTGTTTGTTGTTTCCGCGTCAGCTCATCAATCAGCGTAAGAGACACAGTGCTAACAGGACGGACATTTGTATGCTCAGCATGTTTTCCTCATGTTTTTTTCACTTTGCGTGGTAGAGCTTCACCAGCACTATAATTCCACTACTATGATATCGGCTCGGTCATGTTTTCCCTATCTGTTTAGGCACCACCCAAGCCTTTTCAGTATTTTAACTCCGCAATGTGGCATGTTGCACTTAGCCACTTGGTGTACGCACAGTCAACCTTTATTGCATTTTATTTTTATTATGTGGACTGTGTGACGAACAGTTTCTTGTTTGCATTTCGTTTTGTAAAACCCATTGAGTGACCCCTGATGAAGGGTCAGATCTTGACCCGAAATGCATTGGGTTTATGATCATGCCATGGATTGGATGTGATGGGTTATCATGGATTTACGTTTACGTATACGTATTGTAATGCATTGAATGAACATTAAAAATTTGAAAGTCCAATCACGACCTGGATTGAAGCATTTGAATGTCTTGAAGACATAATATCAGTTGATAACACTGTGTGTGTTATTTGAACTGTGCTCCTACCAGCAGGAAGGGTGGTCCCTCCTGCACACTTAATAGTATTTGACACGTCGGCGCCATTGGACAGGGCGTATTGGTGGTGATGCACAATCACTAAGATCATCGTTGAAGATTTTGATTTAAGCTACTACTGAACTCGAGTGTACGTTGGCAACATTTTTGTTTTGACCACTGCACTCAAACCAGGCAAGGCAGAAGGGCAACTAGAAATGAAATATCCATGGTATATCCATGGTATATGCTTACCTTTAACTAGTTGTAAGAAACTTGATTGTGTGTGGCAGTGACTGATTTTCAATGGTTTTCAGTTTATGCTCTCCAACACTCAGATGTATTCCAACCCATGAAAAGGTATTGTTTTTGCCGGGTGAATCAATGGAATACAGAAAGAAGAAACTTATAATCAAAAATATATGTTCATAGCTTTCCACAGTCCTTCCAATTGTAGAAACCTGCATAAAAGAAAACAAATGGAAACGGACTACTACTTGTGTTTCATTATTTAGAGTTCAAACCGAAGCGTTTAGTTCATAGAACAGTCTTGAGGACTTGCCTCATTTGATCTGCAAAAACAAAAGTTGATGGACAGAATACAAAACAATGTCATACATTCACCCCAGTACAGAGATCTGGGCCTAAATCCATCGTTTTTTTGCTCACCATGCCGTTCCAGTTTGAACCCAGCCTTATGCAAATCAGTCTTGACCCTGTGCCTCATGAGTACAGTCCAGCCCGAACTGCCAAGCCAGATCCTCCCTGGACTGGAAACACGCATCTTAGGACCGGTTTCGGGGTTTCACCCCTCTTCAGCCTGGATAGCTTGATTCCAGTGGCATGGAGAGCACGGGACCCACGTCTGGGCATACCCTTCACACTCTGGGTGACAAATGCAAAAACAACAGTTGATGGACAGAATGCAGAACAATGTCATACATTCACCCCAGTACAGAGATCTGGGCCTAAATCCATCGTTTTTTTGCTCACCATGCCGTTCCAGTTTGAACCCAACCAAATGCAAATCAGTCTTGACCCTGTGGCTCATGGGTGCAGTCCAGCCCGAACTGCCAAGCCAGATCCTCCCTGGACTGGAATCAAGCATCCTAGGACTGGTTTCAGGGTTCCATCCCTCTTCAGCCAGGATAGCTTGATTCCAGTGGCATGGAGAGTGGTTGTTAACTAAGAGTTCAGATGATAAACGAGTGTAGGAACAGTTCTTGTAGAGCTTTGCAACAAATGACAGAGAAAATTGTGAGTAGGGTGGTGGGTAGAAGGACATGATTATATGGAGATACAGAAACTGTTTTCTCTGACTTGTGTTAACCTATCTTGAGGCATCATCAGTCATTACAGTCTTCCCCCCCCAAAAAAAAGCGTCTGAACCCTAAACTGTGTCTCGTCATACTACCCGGCAAGACTAAATGTCGGTGAAGAGGCCAAGATGTTTGCAATTTCGAAACATGAAGCTCCCAGATATTTTACCTTGCTCTGCGAAGAACCACCAAGTTGGTGTGGATTGCGGTGATGGATGGCAGAAGTTGAAGTAAAGACGATGTGTTTTAAAAATACCCTGTGTTTATTTCTGGTTATATTTTTCTTCTTGTGATAATACGCCGTGTAAAATAGTTTTACACCCCATATCAAGTAGTTCTCTAATCCCTCAAATCCCTCCCCCTCTATTTCAGCCAAAGAACCTCCGTGGGACTGATACTGTCCTGGTGATTTCTGTAGTGTTGTCAAAAAATTGAAAATGTTGTTGGCAGGGACGTGCAAGATCAAACTTTTTTCAGTCTTGAGAGGAAACTTTCAGAACGCTGATTATGTCTTTGGTTGAATATTGTTGTCTGTACTAAATAAATATGATGTAAACTTAAATTATGGTTTTTCATGAAAAACATTTTCTGATAGAGACATCTAGCCACAGATTCCTTACCTTTTAACTTCTACGCGTCAGGCTGGATTCGTAAGATTTTTGATAGCAGTAGGTGGCGTTGGTCGACTCCACATGACGTCGTAAGGGTCGTGTTTGTCATCGTGGTGACGTCTGCGTCTATATAGTCGCCACCCCGGTGCGCTGACGTCAGTTCTTTTTTTCCGTGCCAGCCAGCGCAGATCCGTTGAAAGAGCTATCCCCTGTTATTTTTGACAGGCTTTTTTCAACTTTTTGTCGACTCCTTATGGTGTGTAGGGATGTCTAGTAAAAAGACTCAGGGTTTAAGCTCTACGGCGCCTGTCACCGAGCCATGTCGGTCACAGACCCCGCACCTTGTTTGTTGTGTATCTGGTGCCCGGAGCGTGACCACGATCCAAAATCGTGCTCTAACTTCCGGGCCATGGCGCCGAAGACTTTGAGGGAGCAGTCCCTAAAACTGATTGTGGCCTGGCCTATGGAGCCACATAGGTCGCCTGACAGATCTTGTTCCCGCTTCCGGTCCTGGTATCGGTCGAGAGGAAGCACCGTTCCGGAGGGTCGAAGTCCTCTTCCTCAAAGTCTTCGTGGTCAGGTAAGAGACACCATAAAAAAACTCAACTTCGTCCCCTCTGTCGCGTGACGAGACAAAGGAACCTCCGTAGAGCAGGTGCCTGGCTCAGCTCCATGTTTCCATCCCTTTCCTGGCTGGGTGCAGAGCTCCCCCCCGCCAGCTAAAGTAGTTCTATGATGCCATGTGCACCAAGTTTGGACGGCGCGATCCTGTCTGCGCGCCTTCAGGCCCTGCAGGTTCGGATGAAGGAGATCCGGTGGGTTCCGTGCCTCTGGCACCACAGCCTCCTACTGGACCCATCCCCGGGTATGGACCGGTCGCCGGTCGTACCCTAAGGGTGAGGACCTTGCGTCCAACGCCAAGGTCTTCAGCTCTGCTTCCCAAATCGTCATTCCAGACAACATTGAGCCATCGGGTGTCCACTGACGCCGAGACCGACGCCAGTGGAGCTGTACGGCTCCATGCCGTTCATCCTGCCCTATTCTGTACGATTAGGAATGGATGATGAGGATTGGGATTGGCAGCAGGATCCCTTAGAAATCCCTCAACCACAAGATCTGGACTGGTATGAGGACCTGGGTGATGCCAGCGGACAGGACACATCCTCAGATTCTGGCATGTTGTGTCTCCCCAACCTGGCTACGGAGGAGGGGGCTTCATTCGCAATGGTGGTGTGTATGGCTGTGGAGGTCTTGAACCTGCAGCTTCATACGATGGCAGTCAAGACTATTATCTTGGTAGAGGTCCTACAGCCTGGTGTCTCCTCTTAGGAAACCTTGCTGCCTTTCAACAAGGCCTTGACGAATGTTCTTCTGGGCACCTGGTCCCAACCCAGCACAGGGGCTCCTGTGAACAGAATGATTACCCGCCGCCATAGCCCTGCACTGGGCCACCCAGCTTCCTCACCACCCATCCCATCCCACCCCACAAAGCTTGGTGGTCCAAGCTTCTACTTCCTGTGGAGCGTTGCCTTCTGCACCCCCGGACAGGGATTCCAAAAGGCTGGAAAGCTTCGGAAAGATCTTTTTTTCCACCAGCCTGGCATTGCGGTCGGTGAACAATGCATGCCTTTTGGGCCGTTTTTCCCATTCAATATGGGATACAGTTGTGCAGGTGCAGCCCAAAGTCTTTGAGAAGGACCGGATGCGGCTTTCCCAAGATATTTCAGATGGAAGAGATGCAACGAAGTTCGCTATCCGATGTAGTTTGGACAAGACAGACTTGCTAAGCAGAGTGATTTCCTCGACTGTGGCCATACGGCACCATGCCTGTCTGAGGATGTCTGGATTTTCAGGGGATGTCCAAGCTAATCTTATGGACATTCCCTTTGATGGCTCCCGTCTCTTCGGAGACAAAGCTGGTGCAGCGCTTGAGCGTTTTAAGGACTCTCGGGCTATGGCCAAGTCCATTGGCCTCACCTCGTCATCCTGGCCTGTGTCTGCTTTTCGCTCCTTCCGTGGGTATTGAAGGGTCTTCCAACTACATCAACCTTATTCCAGCCAAAGGGTCCTGCAAGTTCAGCAGCCTCTGCGGGACGTGAACGTAGTTCACCCTTACCCAGAGGATCGGATGGCCAGAGGTCGAGCTAAGCCACACTCCCCTCCTCCACCTCAAATCCTTCCTAGTCCGATCCCCCTGGATCATGCATGTCCAGTTGGTGGCAGGATATGCCATCACCTCCACCACTGGCGAGACATCACCTCCGACAGGTGGGATTTGCAAATAGTCCAAAGACTGTACTCCCTCCCCTTCGAGACTAAACCTCCATCTGTGCCTCCAACTTACGATCGGCTGATGGAAGATCACCTTACCCTACTTCGCGAGGAAGTCAAAACTCTCTTGGCCAAGGTAGCTATAGAGAGGGTACCCTGGCCAGAAAAAGGCTATGGTTGTTACTCCTGCGATTTTCTGGTTCCAAAGAAGGACGGAGGCCTTTGTCCTCTCCTCGTCCTCGTTGCCCTCAACTACTTCCTCAACATGCATTTGCAATGCAATAGGTCTCGCATTTACATGAGTTTGAGCTATTGGCACATTAAACGACAATGCCTTTTATTTATGTTTTAGTTTTTTAAACCTAAATAAAAGGCATCGAAGGTATTGAAGCGCTTTACATGAGCACCAGTTACTTTACACAATGACGCATTCATTTTTGATAGGCACGGGGAGATTAAGTGATTTGCACAGAATCACAGGATGTTGAGCTGACGCCCTCTAAAGTCGGCAGCTCTAGCTGTGAGGCTACATCCTCCCCGTTCTTCTCACCCTCCTCTTGAATGCAGGCGCACACTGCAGGGTGCTCTGGCCCGCCACACAATATTTCACAGGAAATCTAGACACACTGCTCCTCTGACCGAAGTCTGAGCTTCCCCCAGCGGGGCAGCCTTGCACCTCCTGTGCCGTGCATGCATCTGAAATGTCCTGAGGGCTAAACACGCATGTGAGTGGGTCACCGCCCTCCCTGCAGAATGCACCGAGGAGCCATCCAAACACAGTCCGAACTCTCATGGAAGCAGCTTCTGGTCGCAAGCGTTGGTCTCTGGAGTGGGGGTGAGGAGGAGGGCGTTGATTCAAACATTTCAGGTGACTATAAATGAGTGCAGCTCGTATTTTGCAGGGTTAGTGAGTCACAAATGAGTGGAAATGAATGCCACGTGTAAACGTTACTGCCCTCTCTGGTGAAGGAGCTAATCGTCCCTTCTATATGCCTTCGGGCATTAACAGTGGCTAGTTGACCTTTCGCTTTAGTGTGCTTGGGTGGCATCTACACTTCTTAAGTTACCACCTACCCACTCCCCATGTTAATTTGCCTTCAGTAGGAGCTCATAATTGCATGGTCATTAACAGAAGCTGTCAGTTATTAACAGACCGGCCCCATATCATATCTTCGTCACTCGTTGAAGACACCCATCCACGAGCAAGCCTAGCCCTTGCCCCTACTCTGCACTTCCTATAAACTTAGAAGACAGGCAAACAGGGGATCACGACACTCCCAGCCATCTGATGGGCT
Organism: Triturus cristatus; assembly: GCF_964204655.1. Classification (NCBI taxonomy): domain Eukaryota; kingdom Metazoa; phylum Chordata; class Amphibia; order Caudata; family Salamandridae; genus Triturus; species Triturus cristatus. The sequence goes on along the minus strand of NC_140590.1, from coordinate 131,916,710 downwards.
CAGCCAGTCTAGGCGCTTGAAGGAGGGAGGGAATGACCAACAGTGAAACGCAAACCTCTCTTAGTTCTAACAAACGTGACTGTTAATTTAACCACAGGCCTCACAGATTTTCAGTCATTGTGAAACAGTGCCTACAAAGACACGCACACATAAGATATATACTTCACTGGTACATGCAGCAATTTCTAAAACGTAATATCGTCTCACCCCCGCACAACATTGCCCTCGTACTTTGTTCTCTATGGTTAAGAAGTTAGCAGGCTTGGACACGCAACCTTGCTCTCTTGTTCTGGATGAATTGCAATGTAACATTCTTGCTAACATCTTCATAAATAAAGGGGAACAAATTTACTTGACGCTAGAGGGAACTAAGCCAACGTCACTTATTCTGGACATTCCTGTTTCGGGTCCCTTTGTTGAGGATGTTCCCTATATAAATCTAGAAAAATGGGCGCCTCTTAATATAAGTTCTTTTAAAAACATTTTAGCTAATATTAAATCGGGCTCTCCCTCTAACCCTCTTCCGGCGTCGGTGGTTCTGCAATTCGAACTGCCATCTTTGAACCTTATTATGGAATTACTTAACGCCTCACTTGATGAGGCATTGATGCCATCAATTTGGAAACATGCAATGGTCCTTCCTCTGCTAAAAAAGGCTAATGCAGATCCTTCCCAGCCTACCAATTTTATGCTTATTTCTCTTCTTCCAGTATTCTCTAAAGTACTGGAAAAACATGTAAACACCCAACTGTCGCTGATCGTTGAAGTATCGAAATTTTTACATCCCTCTCAGTCTGATTTTAGAGCAGGGTTCTCAACGGAGACAACACTTCTTGGCGTAACGGAAATGTTGCGTCAACGTCTGGATGCAGGTAATACAGTGGCATTGATATTGCTTGACCTAAGTGCCGCATTTGATACGGTCTCCCACACCGTATTAATTAAGTCTTTACGGTCCCTAGGTATCTCGGGATTGGCACTTGGCTGGTTGTCTTCTATTTTAGACAACCGCACTTTTCAAGTATTTTCCTCTAGGGCTGCCTCTAAGATTTCTCCCTCGTCCTATGGGGTACCACAAGGTTCAGTCTTAAGCCCACTTATTTTCAATATCTACGTACAACCCCTGGCAGTGATTGCGGAAGAAGCGGGGCTGTCGCTCTTTTCTTATGCCAATGACACTCAGATAATCTTTTCCTTATCGGCTGAAAAGAGTTCTGGACCTTCTACCCTGCAAGCGGGCCTGCGTAATATTGCATCTTGGATGCAGTTGAATCTGCTCACACTCAATGGGGAAAAAACGGTGGTCCTCATTCTGGGGAAAAACACAGATCTCTGGGGCTCGCAACATTGGCCTGTTGAAATGGGGCCTCTACCTGTGCCCTCTTCTCAGATTAGCAATCTTGGCTTCATCATAGATGATAAGTTGTCAATGAGACAACATGCAGTAAAAATTGCAGCCACCGGTTTTACTATTCTCCGATGGTTAAAAAAAAAATCTGGATGCTTCCTGCAGGTTCCCAAAAGACTGTGGTCCAGGCACTGGTAACTTCACGACTGGATTACGGTAACATTCTGTTCGAGGCATATGAGCTGCAGATTACACACTTGTGCATAGATCGCCATCTGGTGTTGGGCCCGGATGTTTGCAGTTTGTTTTTCCTCTTGGAAAGTCTTTGGAAGTCACGAGGTAGGTGACTCCTCCCTTGGATCGTATTGCGCATGGGCTTCGACTCCATCCTCAGATTGTTTTTTTCCGCCATCGGGCTCGGATGTAATCTTCGCGCTCCGGTTCCGAACAGCTTCCAGTTTGACAATCGACGCGCAATCCTCACCCCAATTCGCGGTATTGTTTCGATCGCGATCTCCCCACTCGTAGCGCCTCTCATCGGCAAGACCTTCGGTTCCAGTCGTCGACGGCGGCCTTCGGGCCTACCAAAGCTCCGGTCCTGGCTAATGGAAAGGACTCCATTTAAAAAGTGCCCTCGATGTGGGTCCAAATTCCCCCACACTGATCTCCACGAGGTATGCAATCTCTGCCTCTTCCATGAACACGAGGCTCGAGACTGTCCGGCGTAAAATCCTTCCGGTCCAAGAAAACTATTCGGGACCGAAGAGCCAGAAGAACCATGGCACACTCCTCTACAGCGATCCCGGACGACATCTTCGGGGAAGGCGTCGACTCTCCAGAACAACACACCGACGAGGGACTCATCAGCGCCTCCGAAGCCGACGATTCAGATGTGGAGGACATCACTCCGGCACAGAGGGTCGCGAGTACTAATCTTACCATACCCCCCCCCCCCCCAGCCCCACCCTCAACGGCACCGAAAAAGGCTTCGGTCTCGCCTTCGCCTTCGGGCCTAAGCAAGACCAAAGACACTGCTTCCCACACTGCACCTTCGGGACCGGTAAAGAAGCCAATTAAGCCTTCGGGCGGCTCGGGCCAGCCCACCGTCGGAGCTGATAAACACTCTTCGGCACCGAAAAAGAAACCGGACTCCATCTCGACACCGAGCCCCACACCGAAACACTCGGGGTCGAGACCCAGCTCCTCGGCACCGACCCCAGCTTCGGTACCGACAAAAGCACACAAGGCCACCGGCACTGACACTTCGAAGCCGAAATCCATCTCAGCGTCTACTAAACAATCAGAGCTTTCCAAGCATGGTTCCAAACAACGAACCAACACCGATAAACCTAAGAAACCAACGGCCCGACGCCTTCGGCGCCAACAGACCAACCAACCTCTCCAGATTTATTCGCACCGGATCCCTTACAAAAAACACTAACAAGGATCCCAAAACTGGACATTTGATGCTCTCTATCAAAAAGACAGTTGGAAAACCTGCTCCGCCTCTACCTCCAAAAAGGAAGGACTCTGCTACCTCCCCTTTCAGACTACCTTCCCCACCTCCACCACCTCCTCCACCCCTTCCTCATCATTCCCCGACCCCATCCCCGGATGATGATGATCAAGGGGATCCATATGATGACATAGGGGATGTGCCCCAAGATATACCTACAGGGGACCCCACTCCCACAGGATCCCTTGACCCATGGGACGATTATAATATCCCTTATATCCCTAACGTCCCACAAGACGATCTTTACCCTTCCAGTCCTTCTCCACCAGAAGACTCCTTGGGTTTCAACCATTTACTGCAAAGGGCGGCACACTACCACGGGGTAGATTTACATACCGACCCAGTGGAGGAGGATTTCCTCCTAGATACATTTGACACCACACATAGGACCACCTCCATATTGCCTATGCTTAAAGGTGTTATAAAACATGCGCCGGAGATCTTTAAGGACCCAGTCAGGGCCAGGGTCATTAACCCACGCATTGAAAAGAAATATAAAGCCGCTCCAACAGATCCCTCCTACATCAGAGGGCCAGCGCCACTAGATTCCCTGGTAGTATCCACAGCACGGAAAAGGGCCAACTCCCAGGCGTCAGGTGACGCACCACCACCTGACAAAGAGTCTAAACTCTTGGACGCATCAGGCAAGCGTACTGCATCTCAAGCGGCCAATATATGGCGTATCGCCAATACACAAGCACTACTAGCGATGTTTGACAGGGCCCATTATGACGAGTTAGAAGCCATAATACACCATCTCCTGATAAATACAAAGCTAGGGCCAATGAGCTAATTCAAGAGGGCAAAACAATTACTAATACCTCCATACGTTGTGCCTTAGATGCAGCAGAAACAGCCTCTAGGGCTATCAATACTAGTGTCCTCCTCTGTCGCGATGCCTGGCTACGGATATCAGGTTTTAAACCTGAGGTACAAGCCTCCATCCTCAACCATCCGTTTGACCAGGAACATTTGTTTGGCCCAAAAGTGGATGACGCTCTAGAGAAAATGAAAAAGGACACTGACACGGCAAAATCCATGGGAGCCTTACAATCTCACCCTCCCAGGCGCTCCTTTCGCCACGCTTCCTTTCGGAGCACATCCAGAGGCTACTCCTCAGACACCGCTTCCACCTCATACAAATCCCCTACTCAGTCCTCCTTTACAAGGGGTTACCAAAGAGGCAGCTACAGGAGCAACAATAACAAAGGCAGAGGCAAAACAAACACCGCCCGCTCTGCCACCGCGCCTACCAAATGACTTCCCTCCACTTCCCCCAGACCATCCCACTACGGTCGGGGGCAGACTCCAACATTTCCTTCCGGTCTGGACTACCATCACCTCAGACAAATGGGTAACACAAATAATTCGGTCAGGCTACTGCCTAGAACTAACATCTACCCCTCACCCCCCCCCCTCCTGCCCCCCCCCAAACATTCCACCCAGACAACGCCCAATGTCACCAGAACATCTACTGCTACTCAAGCAGGAGGTAATCTCCCTCCTAGACAAAGAGGCAATAGAACACGTTCCTACCAACCAACAAAATATGGGGGTCTACTCCCTATATTTTCTCATACCAAAAAGGGATGAGACTCTACGGCCCATCCTAGACCTTCGGCCCCTAAACAAATACATACACTCAGACCATTTTCATATGGTGACGATTCAGCAGGTACTTCCGCTGCTTTCCCAAAACGACTTCCTCACGACTTTGGACCTAAAAGACGCTAATTTCCACATTCCAGTGCACAACGCTCACAGGAAGTACCTCAGATTTGTAGTGGACGGCCAACACTACCAATTCAAAGTGCTCCCGTTCGGAGTCACAACCGCACCACGAGTATTCACCAAGTTCCTAGCAGTGGTGGCAGCACATCTGCGAAGGCAACACATTCATGTCTTCCCATACCTAGACGACTGGTTGATAAAAGCCAGTTCATACAATCAGTGTGTACAACACACACACCACGATCCAGCTACTTCACCAGCTAGGCTTCACGGTAAATTACGAAAAGTCCCATCTACAACCATCCCACATAAAACAGTACCTAGGTGCCACTATAGACACCTCAAAAGCGCTCGCCTACCCCAATCCTGCCAGGATTGCAAGCATTCAGGCTCTACGTGCAAAATTCATAGCACAACACTCCCTTCCAGCTCGGGTGTTCATGCAACTAATAGGGATGATGGCCTCTTGCATCTTCATAGTACCTCACGCAAGACTCCAGATGCGTCCGCTCCAAGAGTGCTTAGCGCACCAATGGAACCAGGACCAGGGTCAATTAACAGATCTGGTGTTGGTAGACGGTCCTACCCATCGCTCTCTGCAGTGGTGGACCACCACAAACCTTTCCAAAGGTCGACCGTTCCTGGACCCGGTTCCCCAGATAGTACTAACAGACGCATCGATCTCCGGCTGGGGAGCTCATCTATTACATCTCACCATGCAAGGCAAATGGACACCTCAACAGAAGCTACTCCATATCAACCATCTGGAATTACTAGCAATCTTCCTAGCCCTAAAATCTTTTCAAACACAGATTTCAGGCAAGGCAATCCTAATCCGCACAGACAACATGACAGCCATGTATTATATTAAAAAACAAGGCCGCACACACTCTCCACAGCTCTCTCTATTAGCACAGAGCATATGGAGATGGGCCATACCCCAGAAAATATTTCTCCTAGCCCAACATGTCCCAGGAGTCCAAAACACTATGGCAGATCTACTCAGCAGACAAACACAACAACTCCACGAGTGGGAACTTCACCCGCAAGTTCTTCACCCATACTTTCAAATGTGGGGGCATCCACAGATAGACCTCTTCGCCACCCACGAAAACACAAAATGCCCACGCTTCGCCGCCAGATACCTACACCCATTGTCCGAAGGCAATGCGATATAGATGAACTGGTCAGGCAGATTTGCGTATGCTTTTCCACCTCTCCCACTCATTCCGCTAGTGGTGCGCAAACTACAACAGCACTCCCTCATACTAATATTAGTAGCGCCAACTTGGGCCAGACAACCGTGGTACACCACACTGCTGTAACTATCGGTAGTACCGCATCAAAAATTACACCTCTCTCCACACCTTTTAACCCAGAACCATGGAGAGATCAGGCACCCGGTCTGGACTACCATCACCTCAGACAAATGGGTAACACAAATAATTCGGTCAGGCTACTGCCTAGAACTAACATCTACCCCTCACCCCCCACCCCTCCTGCCCCCCCCAAACATTCCACCCAGACAACGCCCAATGTCACCAGAACATCTACTGCTACTCAAGCAGGAGGTAATCTCCCTCCTAGACAAAGAGGCAATAGAACACGTTCCTACCAACCAACAAAATATGGGGGTCTACTCCCTATATTTTCTCATACCAAAAAGGGATGAGACTCTACGGCCCATCCTAGACCTTCGGCCCCTAAACAAATACATACACTCAGACCATTTTCATATGGTGACGATTCAGCAGGTACTTCCGCTGCTTTCCCAAAACGACTTCCTCACGACTTTGGACCTAAAAGACGCTAATTTCCACATTCCAGTGCACAACGCTCACAGGAAGTACCTCAGATTTGTAGTGGACGGCCAACACTACCAATTCAAAGTGCTCCCGTTCGGAGTCACCACCGCACCACGAGTATTCACCAAGTTCCTAGCAGTGGTGGCAGCACATCTGCGAAGACAACACATTCATGTCTTCCCATACCTAGACGACTGGTTGATAAAAGCCAGTTCATACAATCAGTGTGTACAACACACACACCACGATCCAGCTACTTCACCAGCTAGGCTTCACGGTAAATCACGAAAAGTCCCATCTACAACCATCCCACATAAAACAGTACCTAGGTGCCACTATAGACACCTCAAAAGCGCTCGCCTACCCCAATCCTGCCAGGATTGCAAGCATTCAGGCTCTACGTGCAAAATTCATAGCACAACACTCCCTTCCAGCTCGGGTGTTCATGCAACTAATAGGGATGATGGCCTCATGCATCTTCATAGTACCTCACGCAAGACTCCAGATGCGTCCTCTCCAAGAGTGCTTAGCGCACCAATGGAACCAGGACCAGGGTCAATTAACAGATCTGGTGTTGGTAGACGGTCCTACCCATCGCTCTCTGCAGTGGTGGACCACCACAAACCTTTCCAAAGGTCGACCGTTCCTGGACCCGGTTCCCCAGATAGTACTAACAGACGCATCGATCTCCGGCTGGGGAGCTCATCTATTACATCTCACCATGCAAGGCAAATGGACACCTCAACAGAAGCTACTCCATATCAACCATCTGGAATTACTAGCAATCTTCCTAGCCCTAAAATCTTTTCAAACACAGATTTCAGGCAAGGCAGTCCTAATCCGCACAGACAACATGACAGCCATGTATTATATTAAAAAACAAGGCGGCACACACTCTCCACAGCTCTCTCAATTAGCACAGAGCATATGGAGATGGGCCATACCCCAGAAAATCTTTCTCCTAGCCCAACATGTCCCAGGAGTCCAAAACACTATGGCAGATCTACTCAGCAGACAAACACAACAACTCCACGAGTGGGAACTTCACCCGCAAGTTCTTCACCCATACTTTCAAATGTGGGGGCATCCACAGATAGACCTCTTCGCCACCCACGAAAACACAAAATGCCCACGCTTCGCCGCCAGATACCTACACCCATTGTCCAAAGGCAATGCGATATGGATGAACTGGTCAGGCAGATTTGCGTATGCTTTTCCACCTCTCCCACTCATTCCGCTAGTGGTGCGCAAACTACAACAGCACTCCCTCATACTAATATTAGTAGCGCCAACTTGGGCCAGACAACCGTGGTACACCACACTGCTGTACCTATCGGTAGTACCGCATCAAAAATTACACCTCTCTCCACACCTTTTAACCCAGAACCATGGAGAGATCAGGCACCCGGACCCAGCTCAGCTCAACCTTGCGATCTGGCTCCTGAAATCCTAGAATTTGGGTACCTAAATCTTCCCCCTGACTGTATGAACGTCATCAAAGAAGCTAGGCACCCTACCACTAGAGCGTGCTACTCCGCCAAGTGGAAACGTTTTGTTGTCTATTGTCATAACAACACCATCGATCCCCTAGATGTGTCCATTCAACACATCATAGGCTACTTACTCCACCTACAAAGGTGCAATCTAGCCCATACGTCCATTCGACTACACCTCGCAGCCATAGCAGCTTACCTACAAAACAGGCAACATCTCTCACTCTTTAGAGTGCCTGCCATTAAAGCCTTCATGGAAGGCCTTAAAAGAATAATTCCCCCCAGAGTGCCACCCTCACCTGTGTGGAACCTAAATATCGTTCTCACTAGACTAATGGGACCTCCTTTTGAACCACTACACAAATGTGAACTTCAATTATTAACATGGAAAACCGCTTTTCTTGTAGCCATCACTTCCCTCAGAAGGGTCAGTGAGATACAAGCACTTACTATTCAAGAACCTTTTCTACAAATGCACCATAATAAGGTGGTTCTCCGTACCAACCCAAAATTCCTCCCCAAAGTCATTTCTCCATTTCACCTAAACCAATCTGTAGAACTACCAGTATTTTTCTCGCAACCACAGACCGTTGCAGAAAGAGCTCTTCACACACCAGATGTCAAACGAGCCTTACTCTACTACATCGAAAGAACACAACCTTTCCGAAAAACCAAACAACTGTTTGTCTCTTTCTCTCCACCACACAAAGGCAACCCCATCTCCAAATCAGGGATAGCTAGGTGGATTGTCAAATGCATTCAAATTTGCTACCACAAAGCAAAACGAACGCTAACCGTTCCCCCTAAAGCCCATTCTACACGTAAAATAGGGGCTTCAATGGCTTTTTTAGGAAACATCCCATTAAATGATACCTGCAAAGCAGCTACATGGTCAACACCGCACACTTTCACTAAACACTATTGTGTAGATGTGCAAACTAAGCAACAAGCTAGTGTGGGCCAGGCTGTACTCAAGACATTATTTCAAACCACTGCAACAGATACCGGTGGTCGCCGCTAAGGATGGGTACTGCTATATAATCTATGCACAAGTGTGTAATCTGCAGCTCATATGCCTCGAACGGAATATGCTACTTACCATATTGCACTCTGACGCTCGTCCCTTCTTTGCCTGCTGTTTAGCTAAATTTTTGGGTTGGGCTTGGAGGATAAGAACTGCAAGGAAACAGCTGCTACAGTAATATCTTTTTTTAATAATTTTTAGATATCCGACAGTATATGGAATTTAATAATTATTTTATCTTGCAACTGTATTGTATTATGTCTTATTTATTGTGCGTTACGTGTTGTATTGTTGTGCTTTTATGACTAACTGTCGAAATAAAGCTTTTGAACTGAACTTACCAGTATGTATCTGTTCTTGGCATGTAGAGCTGCAGATCTACACACGCCCACCCGCCTCCCCAGCTACCTGTATCTGTTCCAGTTTATCTTATTTAGATAACACACACATGAGCCTCTTCACTGTTATTACTACGCTCCATCTTTCCCTGCTGGCGAAAAACAATCTGAGAATGGAGCTGAAGCCCATGCGCAATATGATCCAATGGAGGAGTCACCTACCTCGTGACTTCCAAAGACTTTCCAAGAGGAAAAACAAACTGCAAACATCCGGGCCCAACACCAGATGGCTATCTATGCACAAGTGTGTAGATCTGCAGCTCTACATGCCAAGAACAGATGCATACTGGTAAGTAGCATATTCCTTTTTTGGGTATTAACAAGGACGTGATGCGTAAGCTTCAGTTGGTACAGAATTCTGCAGCTAGACTTCTTTGCGGTACTCCTAGAATGTCTTCTATTTCGACTGCCGTGAGAGATCTGCACTGGCTCAGGGTGGAAAATCAAACAAAGTACAAGGCCCTGAGCTACATGTTTATCTGCAAAATCTGTACTCCTTTCCGCCCATCCCACTCCTGCTCAGAGTACTATAGAAGATAAGGCGCGACCAGGCACAAGTTGCTTTGTGGCTCCGGACGGGGCACAGAGAGTCTGGTATCCTGAGCTTCTGGCAATGAGCATCGATCCACCGATCAGGCTACCCCTTCGGGCGGATCTGCTGTCGCAGCAACAGGGTAGGGCTCTCCACCTAAACCTGTCCACTCTGCCTCCTTGCTTGGAGACTGAACAGTCACAGTTGACAGCTTTTGACCTTCCTCCTGAAGTCTGCAAAGTTATTCTGGTCGCCAGGCATCCGTCCATGAAGTCGGTATGTGCTTGCCGATGGAACAAATGTTGCAAATATTGTACAGAACGGTCTGTTGACCCCTCGTCTGGCTCTGTCTGACATCCTTCTATTCCTTCTTTCTTTGCCCTATCAGGGCTCTTTCACGGGCACTGTGAAGGGCTACCTTTCAGCCCTGTCTGCTTTTCTCCGGCTACAAGATCAGCCATCACTCTTTAAGTCTCTTCTTGTGCAGTACGTTTTTAAAGGGGTTAACCCATTTGTTTTCCCCCTTCTCCTTTTATTATGCCCCAGTGGGACCTTAGTTTGGTCCTTACCTTCTTGAAGAGTACACCATTTGAACCGCTGCACAATTGTCCCCTCCGGCTGCTCCGCATCATAACAGACTTTTTAGTGGCAGCAACATCTGCCAGGAGGGTACGCGAACTGCAGGCACTGTCATCCAAGCCTCCTTACCTGGCCGCCTTTCCGAACAAATTATCGCTCAGCACTAAGGCATCTTTTCTGCCTAAGGTGGTAACATCCTTCCATCTGGGACAGCCCATTACCCTGCCCACTTTCTATGCACCTCAGCATCCTTCCAAGGAAGAGGAGCGTCTCCGCCGTCTGGACCAAAAAAAAGCGTTATGATTCTACCTTGATCGTACAAACGAGTTTCGGGTGGATGACCAACTTTTTGAAGGGTATATCGGAGCAAAGAAGGGGCGCACTGTCCAGAAGAGTACCATATCACGCTGGGTCATCCTCTACATAAAAATAAGTTGCACCTTAGAAAAGAAACAGCCTCCTGAAGCCCTAGGACCCATTCCAACAGGGCAAACGCAGCCACCAGCGCTGTGTTCCAATTACTGATATCTGCCTAGTGGCCACATTGGCATCTCTGCACACGTTCGCCAGACTCTATTGCCTGGATTCTCAGGTTTGCTGGGAGGACCTGTTTCGCCGCTTTGTCGTGTAAGATTTCCTGGTTTAAAGCTTTTCCGCAGTCCCACCTCTGGGGAAGGTATTGCTTGGTCATCTGTTCGAAGGTAAGGAATCTGCGGCTAGATGTCTCTCTTAGATGGGCAAGTTACTTACCTTCAATAATGCCTTATCTGGTAAAGACATGATCTAGCCACAGATTCCTTACTGACCCACCCATCCTCCCCGCTCTGCGGATTGGTTTTAGAGTCAAGGGCTGTTCCCCTTCAGGGCCCTAGTTGCTTTTAACATACCATGGTCAGGCACTTCATGGCTCCGCGCTTCTGGTGTGGAAAGTCGTGAAAAGTTCCAACGCCAGCACGCCGCGGTGGCGCTTATATAGATGACGCAGACGTCACGATGAACCTGGCTTCACGCGGAGTTGATCAACGGCATTTACGGCCGCACAGGAGTACTGCTATCAAAAATCTTATGGATCCAGCCTAACGCCTGGAAGTTCAAAGGAAAGGACTACGCGGCTAGATTATGTCTCTACCAGATAAGGCGTTACCGAAGATAAGCAATTTGTGCATTAAATACATTTACAACTCAGCTAACCGTACCTATTGCAGGCTGACAATTTTGCGCAACATGACTCGGCTGATTGAAACACTAACAATTAATTGCATAATTAGTAATAGTCAAATAGCTTCGTTTAGTGTGGCTTTAAAAAAAAATATGCATCTCTTGGCTTTTGGTTAGAATCATGCAGCTAGCAGCAAACAAAAAGAATTCTGAGCTTCTGAAGCATTGGGAACCACTGAATGCCTATAGTAATGGAGTAGCCAGCAGACCTTCTGAGGATACCAGACAAATGTTTATTTACTGTTTTGGAAGCAGGATTATGTGGGACCAAAGGCCAGAGGCCTGTTCAAAACTTTGGGAAAGTTAGGGCAGTGTTGATGTGTGCAGAGTGGATGTTAACGGTAAGATACTCGTCAGAGGTCTTACCGATGTATTTTTCCTGCGGATCAATGATGGATTGATGGATTGAAATGATGAGCTGTTTTGCAGTGTGCTTTCCTCAAGTCTGCCTGATGCATCTAAAGGAATGCACCTTGGTCCTAGAGCAAGGGGAGATTGTTTAGCTCTAGTAGACACAGAGCAGTATATTCTGAACATACTGTAAAAAGGTTGTCAGTTGGCATGGTTGGTTAACTTGAGCTCTTGCTCTCACCACCCCATCTTCTTCGGATGTCAGTAAGGAGTGACTTTGGGTAGAATGACAATGTGTACCTTGGCTGAAGTATGAGTGCCTGTTTTAAAAAAATATTTTTTGTCTTCCGCAGCACCGTTAGTATTTTTTTTTTGTCTTTAAAAAAATTGAATTCTCAAGTCTGTTCCAGGTAGTAATGTTTTAGTGCGTTTCTGTGCTTATACCTTTATTTTCTCGTCAGTGATGGTCTGTCTTTCTTGATAACTGTTTGGTCCTTCTTTCTCTCTGTCTTTGTTTTTATTAAGGTGGCGTGCCAATGACCTGTATGTTTTTTCAGGTTTGGAGACTGTAATTGAAATCTTGAGAGTTCGTTTCAAATGCAAAAAAAGTGAATTTTCTGGGATAAAAAGTAGGCAGCATTTGAGGGGTCATGGTAAATATGGCCTTTATTGTTATAATTAGCAAAAGTGCAAGACTTTTAATCGCTGAAAAATGGCTTGAGCGGTGTATCAGCCGCAAGACTGGCCAGAGGTTAGCTGCTTCTATGAGAAGTGTGGACAGGAGAACGCCCAGACTGAGGTTGCCAGATATGGACTGGGACCTGGACGCCACCGTTATATCTCCTCTCACTGATGTGCACAAAACTGAAGGCACTTTATTTCAGCGACAGCTTCATATTGGCTGACACAAGGTTTTAGCATCCTGCCACCTATCATTGTTTTTTTCGAGAGCTTAAGTGAGTCCTTCAGACTGCTGATACAGCTACACAGTTTGAAGTATAACAATATCAAGATTTAGAAGTGTAAGATTGCCCTCTTAGCTCTACGAAGGACACCCATCTACCTTCACAGACATGTTTTTAAGGTATAATATGACCGCACTGCACAGTTGGAGAGCCATCGCTTTGAATGGAATCATTTGTTCATATTGACGCTTGTTCTCAAGTGCATCATGCAGGCTGTTAATGCAGATACTCCAGCTGAAATATTCCTACCACGGAACTAGACAGGGAGTTCTGATCCTTTTTGCAAAATGTATTGCCCGAGGAACAGGTATCACCCACTTAGGGGAGAGATCTTGCTTTGCCATCAGTCATTTTGTGGGGTATCCCGATGTAGACTTCAGCAGAGCCCATATAACAAGTAACATTTGTAGGATTTTAGAATCAAATACTTAATTACAAAATATTTTATTGGATTTTGGATACAAGCTAATTTAGAGATGACCTATGAATTGTGTACTATACATTTTAAATCTCTATATGAATTGTAAATACAACATCTGCACCAAATATCCCCTTCCATCGAAGTAGCTCTCTTTATCTTTGATATTGCTCTTTTATGTCTCGTTTTCTCACTAACCTAAAGCAGAGCGTTTTAGTGTGATTAGTCGTCCTAAAGGAAGTCTCCTTAGTATGACTAATTACCTAAGCCGAGTGCTAAAATTGTGTTGGTATGATTAGCCATGTTAGAGAAAGTGGTTTTAGTATGATCAACCATCTTAAGTGGTGATTTCATTCAGGACTCGGCTCATTGAAATCCCTAACAATTAATTACATTATTGATAATAGTTAAATAGCTGTGTGTGATGTGGCTTTAAACAAAATCTGCAACACCTGGCTTTTGGTTCGTGGCTAAGGGTTTGCTCAGACATGGGTCCCTTGCTCGCTGCACCACTGGATTCAAGCTAGCCTGGCTGATGAGGGGTGATACCCCGAAACTGGTCCCGGGATGCTTGTTTTCGGTTCTGGAAGGACCTGGCCTGGCAGTTTGGGCTAAACTGTTCCCATGGGGAGCAGGGTCAACACTGATTTGCAAATGACTGGGTCCAAATTGGGATGCCGTGGTGAGCTAAAGAACGATTGATTAAACACAGATCGGTGACTGAGGGTGAGTGTTTGAATAGGTTCAACACTTCGTTGATCATTTTCTTTTGTAATGTTGCACTACAATTGTCCAAAACCCATACACACTTCCTGCTATTGTAAACAAATCGTCTGGGTATGAGCAAATAACGGGTCTATAAACACAATGTTGAACAGAGAGATTCTCCCATACAATCTTCACTCGTCCAGCGTAAATTGCTTCACCTCCCCTAAGTCCTCCAATTTTGCTTCGAATAGTTTTGCAGAGTCCAGCTAGTTGGCCCTTTCTGCTGGATTTGGACTCCCTGTAAATATATTATGTTTCCTCTCATCTCTTTCAAACCTGCCTCGCAGTCGCACCTACTAAAATTTAAATGTGTCCTCAAATAGCTCTTGTCCTTTCACTTGTACTGTTTCATTTGCTCGGAAATGCTGTTTACGTGTCCCATAGATAAAGTGATTTTAGTACGAGTCTTAAGTAAGTTTTGTTTGATTTAGTAGTGGGGTTATTGTATGATTAACAATCCTAGGTAAACTGATTTGGTCAATAAAATTCTTATTTTTGTATGATTTAATCACCCTAAATAGAATGGCTTTAGTATGATAAACCATCTTGTAGAGTAACTGTAATGAACAGTTCGTAGTAGTAATCCCTAAGTTTACCCTGTTCACAAAGAGTTAAAATATTGGTAGTCTTACACAGCCTGTGCATACTATCAAAGAGGGACTTTACCCCTCCAGAGAACCCCCCTCAAGCCATTTCTGAAATTCGTCAACATGTAGATAATGAACAAAAAGAGAAACATGAAAAGGGATCAAGTTTGGGTCTGGACATCTATGAGGACAGATTATAAATGGTATTTTGGTTAGTGCAGCGGGGACCACCTATGCACATGACTTTAACTCTATTCCTGAACCTTGACACGTATTTTCATCTTAAAAGCTACCTCTAAATGCCATGATAACCTCACATCCCCCAAACAAATGTGCATGTTTAATACTCATACGGCTTAATTTATGGAGGAAGTGAATTCCAGGCTTTATTAAGTGCTGGGGTTTCAGATTTGGTCCACTTTTACTTAGAAGCCAGAGGTGAATGAAAATATCCCTAGAAAGGATATTAGGTTGAGTAGCTTAGCTTCGTGCATTCAGCGCATAGCATTGGCATTTGTAGAGCCAATTTGTAAGCCATTATTCAGCCGTAGTTGTCATAGGAGTGCCTGGCACCCAAAGAAACAAACTGGGGAAGTGAATGCTACCTGTTTGGCATGCCTATTAAGCTCAAGTCCTTGTGAGGTAAGCCGCTCATTGTGAAGCATGCCATAGCACCAAAAATTATTTACATTTTGAGGAATTATATTTGGAACATTTCGGTAGCATTTTTGGACGTTTCCTGGGTTGTCCAAGAACAATTCCATTTACTATGAGAGCTTTCTAAGCCTTTTTAACAAATTAGCGAGTCCAAAATTAATTTACAATTGTACTTCCATGATCCATGGAAGTTAGTCTTCTGGTTTGAATCTGTTTTACAGTTGCGTAGGTCGGAGGTGCCTTATGTCTGCAGCTCGTAAACATATCTCTATCCACTATCTATCTTCTATGCACAGCATGAACATACTCAACTGCTATCTTCTTATTGCCACTTCTCTGACATTTCCCTATTCTCTACCTCTTCTTGTTGGCCTGCTGTTGATGAACTGAATGTTGTCACTGAGGTGGTTAGTTCTCGCTTCCACTAATAGTGAGGAAAGAAAAGCAAGATGTATTGTAGGATGTGAGGCAATTGTTTATGGTGTTGCTGTTCTGACTTCTGAGTGACTTTAAACTTTTATAGCTGTATATTATAATGCCATTGGTATTTAATTTACTTTTTAAATATTGGAAGAAGATTGCCCAATAATTTGAAACCTAGCAGACCTGATCCGGAAGGAAGTTCATGCATCTGCTGAATCCAGCCCTTCTAGCATCCATAGAAGACTTTGAGCTGAAAAGAAACCTTTTGAGCTAAGCTCCATATTAATGGAATCTCATGCAGTCTTTTTGCACCCAGTGCTCTGATTAATTATGTATCATCTTATGATGACTTAAGTTCAATATGATCCCAAAAGGTCGCTCTTGCTTGCTTTTGGCTTAAAGCTCCCCCTGAGCATGTGCTACTGCAAGGTGCCGCTCTGTCCAGCATATCCAGAGTGGGACTAAAAATTTCCCCGTAACCAATGTCCTGAACAAGGGGTGAGAGTTCAGCATGAAACATTTAAAACAAAGTGAGAGTGTAGCATGGTTTCAGAATGCATTGCTGTGCAATTTGTTTTGTTGCTGCTGCTTGCCGTGCTTCTTAGGTCTCGCCTAGGCAGGGCATGCGCTGTCTCTCCGAGACATAAAGTAATCTATATGTTGAGTGAAACTCCGCCTATTGGCGGCTAATATGTCCTGCTACTTGCCATTTGTTTAACGTTGGCATACCTTTTGTTAGCTGGGTTTTTACTAGCTGTGGATCCGATACTGACGTCCGTTTAGCCCGGAAGCAGCAGCGCCTAAGTTCTGTTTTCACCCGCTTGTTTCAGGGGAACTTTGTTTTATCTTTTTAGCAGCCCAGCATGTTGAGTTGCAGTTAATGGTTTCGTTTGTTTAACATAGATTCCTTCCTGCGCACTCTTTTTTGCATGGCCCACTAATTGCCAAGAGAACTAGACACATAAACAGCGCTGACGTTGAAGTTGAGTGAAAGACGCGCTCGCTCCTGGACCACCCAACACTTCAGCTGTGAGTTCTGAACTACAGCACTGCCTCTTAAAGCAGCGCTTTAGCATGGCTTCCACCCACCACCGTTGCAAACTTCCTTTATACCTCATCTGTGTACAATCACAATGTGCACCAAGTGGCGCCTTGAAAACTTTTTTTGTACCTCATCTGTCTACGATCACACTGTGCACCGAGTGGTGCCTTGATGTACTTGTTTTTAACAGGGCGCCATACCGCGCTCAATGCCTTGCAGCACTACTGCATCCTCGGACTCACATGACACCCACCGCTCCCCGCCCCCACCACTCCGCAGCAGAAGCCAGTAGTAGCGGTGCAGGAAGAAGAACGGTCGACAACATAACAGGCACGGGATCATCTCTTAATGATTAAATGCCTTTCAATCCTAAAATAATTGTGTAGTAGTAAGGGAAGGTAATCTTTCTACAGACACGCTATGGCTCCAGAGAGGCTGTAGCTGGAGACAAGTCGGAACTTTGTATTTCTGCTCCCCCCTCTCTGGGCAGCTGTGTACGTCCTCCTTCTACCCTCTGTCCTGGCGCCTCCCCGTGCCCTCAGAGGGAGGTGTGTCACAGACTTTCTCCCTGCCTGACTGCCCAGAGAGTAAGAGGGGTCGCCGAGGTCACCATCTCTGTGTTTATCAGGTTTCAAATTCTCTACAGTTACGGAGCAGAGCAGTCAGCGTCTTAGTGGCTGAAAGCTCTCTGCAGCAGTCATAAAGAGGTGTCGAAGGCAACTTGCCGGGATCCTCAGTGATCAGTTTGGTGCCCCCCGCGGTCGGGTCACCAAGTCCAAACGGCTCAGCTTCTCCACTCTCAGGAAGCGGTCACAGATACATCCTCAGCCGCTGCATCAGGAATCACAGGGAGCAAGTATGAGGTACGTGTTGACATGTGATAATGTTTAAATACACATTTTCCGTGTACTATAGAATGTGTTGCGGGCCGACCGACTGTTGTGTTTTACTGTTCTTTGTGTTGGGGGAATGTATTCGGTCACCCTTAAACCACGCCTCTCCATGTGAGCTGTATGTTAAACCGAAAGTGTACATCATGCAAACTGCAGGAAAAAAAGCATGGCGGCACTAGGCAACAAAAGGTGGGAGCGTGCAGGGCCGGGCATGTATAAAGAATTGTGATTCTATCCGTGCAAAACGCCAGGCCCACATTGTTTCATTCAGAGGATCCTTATTATAGTCAGTGGTGCGGCGGTGAACCTGTCTGGCTCAGCTGCGGATGGTCAATGACCTCAGAAGGTGGTGCCCGGCTCCCCTTTATTACCTCCCCCACCAGCGCATAATATTCAGGCCATCTCGGCACTTGCAAAATGGCTTCCGCCTCCTCTCGGGCTACTTGCAGTGTTTGCTCGGTGGTACAGGGGGTGGTCTCGGCGGCTGAGCCTGGAACTGACGGCGGCATGGAAACACAGCGGGCTCTCATAGTAATAACTGCTGTGGTTTCTTGGAACCTTCATTTTGCTGCCATGTGCTGGCCGAAGCTCACCCTGGACGCCACATATTGGTAATTCATCACTTTATTGACTTGTACAAATAAAAGAGAGGCCCGGGACTTTAAGAGACTATCAGTTGGCTAGATGGTGCAAACGACCAAACCCATTACCGAGCAGAAACGGCCACTTTACTCGGATAGTTGTGCAATGTAAAAAAAACGGTCCTCTAATACAATAAGAAAATACCTCATCAATACCAGTTGTCAACCTCTCAACCCCCACTCCTAAATCTCATTTTATTTCAAATACTTTCCCCATTCAACAACTCATACTGTCAATAACCCCTAGTAGTTCATTATTCATGCACCCCTCCATACCAAGTCATTTGAGCATCTTTTAACCTTTTTTTTTTCCTTTTTATTGTTTATCCATGAGCAATCAAAGGAGAAAATGCAGAAAAAAATGCCAATTACATAAAAAACAAATAGACTTGAGATTTCCAACAGGAAGGTACAAATCAGAGCCAATTTTTGATGAAGTCCCATGTTAATAGTCCAAATCTTTTTTTCCCAGGTCGTTTAAGCCTATACAATGCAGTTTCTAAGTGATGTGTTGCCAAAATCCTGGTTCTCCATTCCTAAAAAGTGGGGGGATCCGAGTCGATCCATTTTGATGTAATACATAATCTCACAATGGACATGCAAATAAACAGGAAGCGAGACTCTGGGGCACACCCCCCACCCAAGCCACTGGTTGGTGAAACCCCAAACTATACAACTTCGGCAGTCAATTTACATGTTATGCCCAAGGAGAAGTTGAGAAAATGTTGAACCTCAGACAGAAAACAGCCAGCTGGGGACAAGCAAAGAACATGTGTACAGAGTCAGCGGCATACAACTTACATCTGGGACACATGTCCCCCCTTCCCGTCCTCCATTTGGCAATTTTTGAGGGTGTATAATATAAATTAAAGACAGACATATAAAATTGACTTCTCAAGCTCCCCGCAAATAGCACTGAGTTCGCCATTTCCAACATCGACTGTATGTCTACCGGGACATCGCCCAGCCTACGTTTCCAATTTTCCTGTTGAATGTCTAGGTCGTCTATTTGAGCTGATATTAGACATCTATAAATCTGACCTATTTTACACTTGGCTGTAATCAATTTTAACAAGTTGTTGCTCCCTTCCTGAAAGAGACCTTTCGATCGAGCTTGGTCCAAAAAACTATGTATCTGCAGAAATTTGAAAAAATCACCCCTACGCAAATCAAACTTATCCTGGAGCTGTGCAAAAGACAATCGCTGTCCAGATTCAAAAAGATGCCTAATAACCCGAATACCCGATAACCCCCACCTACGGGAGACCGAATCTTGAAAGATACTAGGAAGTAACCCTATAGATTCAAAGGGGGTAAAGGGTAATATTTTTGGGATCTGGTACATGATGCAGACCTTTTTCCAAATCAAAAAAGCAGCCTCCAGAACCTTGAACAGAGTCCTTTTATAATAGCTCGGCTCGAGAATCCTTACTAAAAGGTTTCGGGCATTATTGCCCAAGATGATCCTATAAATTGAGGGTGTATGAGCAAGGTCAAGCATATCTTCTTCCCCGACTATTAAATCCCCGAAATGCTGCAAGAGGGAAGGCCAATAATAGAGCCTAATATTCGGCACATCCCAGCCACCACGTGCTCTAGGTAGGTTAAGCCACTTTATCGCCCTCCTATAGTTCTCCTATAGCCCCACATAAAACGTATACACATTCTTTCAGTCTTACTAAATAAAACATTGGTGAATACTAAAGGAATAGCACGAGAGATACAAAAATTTGGGAAGTATAACCATCTTCAATACATTTGATCGCCCATATAGTGACAAATGTAGTCTGTTAAATTTTTGAAGGAGCTTATTCGAGGAATCCACAATCGGGTCTATGTTGACCTCTGGGATCTTTTTAACATCAGATGAAATACGAATGCTCAAATACACTGCCTCAGAAACAGTTTCAACCTGTTGAGGTAGGCCCACCTCGGAGTGAAGAACTTGGGTCTTACCTAGATTTAGTTTATACCCTGAAACCGCACCAAATGCCTTGGTGATAATTTCGATTCTATTCAGGGCAATTTTGATATCAAAAGAAATTATTGCCAGGTCATCCGCAAATGCCAGAACCCTAGGAGCCTCTGAGTTGGACTCGAATTTAGAGATCAAGGGTTCCAAATACAAAGCAAATAGAAGGGGTGAATAGGGGCACCCCTGCCGGGTCCCCCTACTCACCACAAATTCCTCAGACTCTCCACCCGATGTCCTGATGGTGGCAGTGGCATCCTTGTATAAAGCCTGTATCGCTTCAATAAAAATCAACGGAAAGCCCTTCCAGGCAAGTACTGCCCATAGAAAGTCCCACGACGCCCTATCGAAGGCCTTTTCGGCGTCTAACAGGGCCAATCCTATTGGAGATTTTGTCACTTGAGCCCAGTCAAATAGTGCTATAACCCGTCTTATATGGTCAGTAGTGCTTCGTCCACCGATAAATCCATGCTGTCTCAAGGATACTAGCGAGGCGATAACCTTCCCCAAACGATTGGCAAGAATTTTGGAAAAGATCTTGCTGTCCCTATTTATTAAAGAGAGAGGACGATAAGATGAGAGTTCCGTGACATCCTTGCCTTTTTTCTTAAACACCACAATTGTGGTCCTTGACCCTGAACTTGGTGGCGCACCATCAAATGCACCCTGAAATAAGGAATGTAGTTCCATTTTTAAAGTGTTACGGAAAGTTATATAGAATTCGAGGGGAATTTTATGTAGGCCCATTGCCTTTCCACGGGAAAGAGATAGGAGCGCAAGCTCCACTTCTTCCCAAGTAATTGAAGACCCTAAATAATCCTGGTTACTTTGTGATAGCACCGGCCCTTCAATCCCCGCTAAATAACCTTCAGCTGCTGCAGTCTTATCATTCGTATAAAGTCTTTGATAGAATTCCCTGAAGGCCTGTCTAATATTTAAAGGAGAGGTCTGTGACTTTCCATGAAGATCTTTGATCTCTAAAATCTTATTCTGAGACTCCCTCTGCTGTAGTCTATTGGCTAAAATCTTGCCAGTTTGCTCTCCAAATTCATAGCACTCTCTCTTATGAGTCTCGAATTTTAAAGCCTCTTCCTCTGCAAAGTGCTGATAGGTTAAGGATCGTTTGGCTGCTAGTCTTGCCTGGCACTCAACTAGATCTAATTTGTGCTTGATTTTAAGTGTCAATTCTTTCTCTACTTCCACTAGAGTAGCCAAGCTTCTGTCAAGTTCATCTTTACTTTTTTTTCTTTTTTGCGCCGCAAAGCTCAGTGTTTCGCCGCGGCCCCCAGCTTTAAAAGCATCCCAAACTATGAACTCCAGGGCAGATCCCTTATTAATAGAGAAGAACATTTTAATCCACTCTTCCATATGGATACAATAATCTTGATCCAGGAGAAGTTTCCTATCAAACGACCAATTATTGATAGGAACCGAAGAATCAGTACCAGAAATTCCAAAATGAGAGGATTGTGGTCTGAAATTATTCTCGGTAGCATTTTCACAAATGATCTCGACAGCAAAGAATAGGAAACCATAAAGTAATCTAAGCGTACCAGCTTGCTATGGGGTGCCGAGAAAAATGTTAACCCGGGTTGGTTGGGTCTTAATTTGGCCCAGGCATCACATAATCCCTGATCCTGCATTAGTCCCTGTAAGATTTTAAACACCCTAGGTTTTCTCCCCACATAGGACTGGCCAGTATCGTCATTAGTCCCAGTCTCCAAATGAATGTTTAAGTCGCCACATACTACTAGAGGTTGAGGCCAGAGTGCTAATTCATTGTTGATTGAGTCCAGCAGTTCAGCATCATCTAGATTGGAGCCATACAGACTACAAACTGTAAGGTTCTCCCCCTTTAGCCTCACCTCGACAATCACCCACCTTCCCCACGGATCCTCCCTTTTCCTTGTACATTCCAATAAACCTTTCCTCGCCAATATAGCGACCCCCCTGGTATTAATTGTTTGCCTTGAGCAGCCCAATTATTCCATCCCGAGCATACTCAACCAACCCCTATGAGCCCAAGGGATATGGGTCTCCTGGAGACGCACTAAATCCCAGCCCTGCGACTTCATTAGCCCGGCTAGGACCTTCCGCTTTCTAGGGTTGTTTAACCCGGAGATATTAAGGGTATACAAAATCAATTTCCTCATTTAATAGTAGAATTTACTTGTGCCCGAAACCATTTGAAAAAAATATATATAGCAGCACTAATGGTCGACAGAGGCAAGAAGAGGCACAAACAGCACATATTGCAGAATAAAAAGATATACAAAAAGTGTAATAATCGAAAGCAAAATTCATGGATAAGCTTTTCCTCCCACCCCCCCCCCCCAGACAACCCCCCTTTGCCACCACCAACACCACACACAACCCCACCCCTAAACACCAGGATCACCCCATACCCTCCTCCTCACCCCCTCCACCCAACCCACGGGGCTTGGGGACAAGTGTCCCCTATGATGAAGAATCGATCCCTCTCAATCCCCCGCCTCCCCGATGCAATGCAGGCCTCAACTGTGAAAAACAGAGAGAACAAAATCATGAAGTAAGACAGAAAATACAATGTAGGAGTATACCATTATTCCCAAAATTGAGGTTCCGCCCGAAGGCCCACATTAGAATCACCATTAGGAGCCCATGGTTTGTAGACCTTTTTACCGCTGTGTGTTTTCAATATAGTAACACAGCAGCAGCTCACTAATATTACAGCAAATAATCTCCGTGACACCCTCTACGTTCTCCTATACAAGGTCTGGATTTGATCTAAAAGAAACTAATTTATATCTGTTGCATAAACATAAACACAACATTTCTCTGCAGATGTGTGCAATACACTCTCCCACATCACCCACATTAGCTAAAAACGTATAAGGTCCCAAAGGCGAGAACGATTGCATTGCAAATGCTTGTTCTAGGAGTTAGCCAGCCCCACTGCTGAACTCTAGATGCTGCTGTACATTAAGGACTTGTTCTCTTCTGAATTTGCATGGAGAGGTCCTGGCAGATTGTCCCTGATCCCAGTCACCAAGCTAAAGCTGTCTATGCCTAGTTTGAAGCTTTTTTGTGCCAGAAGGAGACCCCATGCTTGAGATCCGCAGGTGCATCGTCCTCATCCAGGGAAGCCTGCTGGGTTAGTGGCACATAGACACAGTCTAGGTACTTAAGAAGAGAGTGAGCATCCAATCACAGAGATCACACGTGGATTTCTTACCATATCTTTGGCTCTAGTACAGCTTTGCAAGCGATCACCTGCAGTGGAGGTTGGCAGAATACGCTTTCTTTTCCTTGGCATTTAGTAGATCAGTTTCCCCTCCATCCCTTCATGATTCATTAGTTGCCTCTGGTCAGGGCTATCAAGCATTGTGAGTTTCGATGTCTATGCGGATGACACCCATATTCAGCTGGATCATCCTAGGAGTTCACCAGACGGATGGAGTTGCCAGATTGTCTGAGGGTGGTGCAGAAGTGTATGCATGCTTCGTGTCTGTGAAGCAGGCTGGACCTTGCCTTTCACCTGGCGCATTTGGGATGAGCCCCATCCACTGTGGATTCTTTTATGAAGTCCCAGTGTGATTTTTTAATAGTGTTCCCTTTAATCCTCATTAAGGCAGTGGTAAATTCGGCCTATTTCCATCTTTATTCTATCCCTAAAGTCTGTCCTTTCTTAAAGCTACAGCAGGAAAAGTCTTGGGTCAGTCTGTTTTGTTTTGTGTGCAGTAGTAAATGGCTCTTACCTAAATATTTTGGTTAAACTACTGTCAGATGATCTGCAGGAAGTCTAACATGGAGCCGCAGGGCTTGTCTTTTGTTTGATCAATGTTGATCTGATCTAAAGATGTCCGCAGTTAGACTGGACGGCAGTCTCTGATCAGATTCATTTCAGAGTTATATGCCTGCTTTGGAAACTCATGAGGGCTCCCACACCTGAATACTTGGCGCATTTCATCATAATCCAAACCTTTCTGAGGCTGCTTCGCTCTAGCAGTGATCCTAAGCGGCTAGAGGCCAGGTACCCCTGAGGAATATTGGGAAGGAGGTCATTTGAGGTTTCTAGAGCTCACAAGTGGAATACGATGTCAAAAAAGCGTTGTTATATCCCCTTTTTCTCTCATTTCCAAACCAGACTGAAGTCTTCTTTTCGTTTGAAACAGAATTAAAAGTCTGATGTTGCTACTTGTATGTGGTTTAACTTTGGATTTTTTACCAGATGGGTCTATCACAATTAGTTATTGAAATTGCGCAATGTTTCAACTGTTTGATGTCTTCTACTTTATATGTCATAGTTCGAAATGTATGTTCTTCTTATATGTATATGACCCTTGAAGGACACCACAGTGTGCATTGCTGCTGATTATAAACTAAAAATGTAACAAATGGGTATTGCAAATAAATCCTTGACTTCCGAAGACCACTGTAGATACCACCTTGATGGTAGGGAACAGGTTCTCCAGATCCTGCCTGTATAAGATCACCCGTCCTGTATGAGGATTCCCCCATCCCTGTAAGGCCCTATGACTGAAGCGAGTTGAAGCAAAGAGCCTCCATGTGTGGTCAAAGTGTTTAGTTGACTCTACGAATGGCGTGAGTGTGGGAGTGACCAAGACCTGTCTTGTAGAACACAAGGAACTCGATTTGACTGGGTAAAAGTAGAATGATAGAAATAGTTGTGTTTTTTTTTTTTTTTTTTTTTTTTTTTTTTTTAAACCTTTATTCGTGCATCTTAAAAGAACAAATACTGGCCTACAACCGTCAGGCCGGCCACGATACAGTGAAGCACCAATACCCATATTACAGCCCCCGTGCGTCAACGGTCAGGATTGACAACGAGTTGGGAGTCACATACTGGAAATCTCTTTGACACCCGGGGAAGGAGAGGTGAAGGTTAATTTTCAGTTTTTTAGATAATTTTATCAAAGAAAAAAGTCAGTAAAGGATAAGAACAAAGGAGATTCGAGTCCGCAAAATAGCTTCACCACACGGGAGAGCAGCAACATCAGTAAAACAGCAATGGGAAATAGTTGTGTTTATTTGCATAACAATAACTAAGCATTTCTACCATAAGTTCTGTCAACAGTAAATGTGGGACAACAGACCATAGTCACCGGAATAGCTACACACAGCAGTAGCAGAGGTCATTCGTGGTGAACATTGCAGCACAGCAAAGGTACATTAATAAATGAATGATCTTATGTTTTTAAAACATTTTTTTACACCTTTACAATTTCATCCACAGTTAGTTGAAGTAATTTGGCCATAATCACAGTGTTCAGTCAGTTGCTAAAACCGAGATGAGACTAGAGGTCTCCATGTTTGACGAAGGACAAATCTAGGTGCTGGACCACACCTGAGACCATTTGACAGGTATCTTTATGAGAAGAGACCAATGTACAGGCAGAACGTGAAAGCGCTACAAGACAGGATAGGCTGCACAAGAAAGTGTTGGCTGAGGGATGGATACAATTTTATAGTACAACGAACAGAAACTAAAGGATAACAAACCAGAAGTATCTTCTGCCTGCCCTTTTTACACTTTCCTGACTACCTCGGGTGATGGATCAAGCTCACTATTTTAATATGCTGGCTAATAGATCCCCCTGAGTCGAATGTATCTGAAAGAAACACGTTAGTTAGATTCCTTACATTAGAATATCCCCAGGCGTCAGGCTGGATCCGGAAAGACTTTTCGTCAGCAATACCCTTGTGCATCACTAGGCGTCATCTGCGGCTCCGAGTCCGTCGTCGGCGTTGCCGGGATGACGTCGTCGGAGTACTTAGACGCCGCCCTCGCATGGTGCACAGCAAAGGCTGTGGATCCCCTTTCCGCCCCTCTTTCTGAAGTTCTCCTCTTTCCCTGGCCCAGCAGGGCTCTGCTCTGGGCACCCTCAAGGGATATCTTTCAGCTGTTTCTGCCTTCTTACGGCTTCCTGATCAACCTTCTCTTTTCAAGTCCCCTGTTGTTGCTCAATTCTTTAAAGGCATTACTCACATGTTTCCTCCTGTCCCTTTCGTAATGCCTCTGTGGGACTTGAACCTGGTGTTAACCTATCTGATGTGCGCTCCTTTTGAGCCACTTCATAATTGTCCTCTTCGTTTTCTGACTCTTAAGACTGTTTTCCTGGTTGCCATCACCTCTGCCAGAAGAGTGAGTGAGCTCCAGGCTCTTTCTTCTAAACCTCCTTTCCTCTCTGTCCATCCGGACAAGGTTGTTCTCAGGACTCGTCCTTCCTTTCTCCCTAAGGTGGTTACTGCCTTTCACATTGGCCAGTCTGTTACATTGCCCATCTTCTTTCCACCTCCGCATCCCTCGAAAGAGGAAGAGAGGCTCCACCGTCTGGACCCAAAACGTGCGCCCTCCTTCTATCTGGACCGCACAAAACAGTTCCGGGTGGAAAACCAACTCTTCGTTGGCTACGTGGGCGCTAAGAAGGGAAGGGCAGTGCACAAGCGAACCATCTCTCGGTGGGTCTTTTTGTGCATTAAGGCCTGTTATTCCTTGGCTAAGAACCTCCTGTGGGGCTGAGGGCCCATTCCACTCGGGTCACAGCGGCTACTACTGCCCTGGGACGGGGAGTTCCTCTGCAGGACATTTGTAAGGCAGCAACGTGGGCCTCACTGCACACGTTTGCCAAGCATTACTGCCTGGACAGCCAAGTCCGGAGAGACTGCTTCTTTGGCCGTTCCGTTCTCCAGGACTTCCTGGTGTGATCTTGGTTCGCAGACCCACCACAGGGGTTGGTATTGCTGGGGTATCTATTCTAAGGTAAGGAATCTAACTAACGTGTTTCTTTCAGATAAACAAGTTACTTACCTTCGGTAACGATATATCTGTAAGAAACATTAGTTAGTTAAATTCCTTACCACCCCACCCATCCTCCCCGTTCTGCGAACTGATATCTAGGGTTAAGGTCATCCCTTTCAGGGCCCTAGATTCATGGTACCAGTGTCGGTTTCTTGCATGGCTCTGCGTTCCTGGCGCGGAAAGCTATGTACAAGAACTGACGTCAGCGCGCGAGGGCGGCGTCTAAGTACTCCGACGTCATCCCGGCGATCACGACGGACGCGGAGCCGCAGACGACGCCTAGCAACGCGCAAGGGCATTGCTGACGAACGATCTGTCCGGATCCAGCCTGACGCCTGGGGATACTCTAAGGTAAGGAATCTAACTAACTAATGTTTCTTACAGATATATCGTTACCGAAGATAAGTAACTTGTTCTTCTGTGCCGTCTGTTGTGCTGTATGTCCCAGTATTCAGTTAACTATAAACTCCATCCTTAAGGTTTTGTTCCCTGTAAAAATGGTGCATCATGAATATGAGGAGTTACAAAGTACAGACCAAGCCATAATGATCTTGGAAAACAAAACAAGACATAGTGAGTGGGAAATGCATAATAGGCAACATAATAATATATACTCTTTTGAAAACACAAGGGAGAATTTAAGATGTATCGTTACTCTTTGTGGAACATTGGAAAGCATTGAAAAAAGCAGCCTTTGAGCCACAAATTTGGAACCTCAACAAGTTGGCATGCCCATGGTATTCATAATGATGTGTCTTGTCAGTGTGAATACATCTGGAGAGGCGGCTCTAGAGCATTTGAAATAGAAACTGAAATCAGTGAAGGAGGACAAGTCGGAATAGTCCTGGCATCCTTCAGGGACATGATTATGTAGGAAAAGCCACTCAACAGAACATGAAGACTGCATACAAATTATGTAAAATAAATTGTTGGCGCAGCAGTGGTCCATCTTGGAGTTTGACAATGTATACTTAGCTATAAGGCAACCAGATCATGGAAGGGAAGCTGAAAGCACCACAGATAAATCAGTAACAGTGACCTCATATGTAGAGCCACTCCACAGAATATCAAGAATGGAAGACATCTGTGGAACAGAAGCCAAAGGAGCAGTTGTCCATCAGTAGTCCTGACCATGTACATATAGCTACACAGCAAAGGTTTTTGAACCAACGCTGGTGGCACCAGAGGTTCTTACAAGAGCATAACCACTTGGAGACAGTCATAGCAAGGGACCAAGCACTTATCAGCGGATATGGGCATATATGCATAACCTTCAGGCAAGCAGTCTTTTGAGTGGGTTGAACGGCTGAGCACTATAGATTACCTCTATGCCTCACCTTAGCGTAATTCCTGGAGGTGGGTTGAAGAGCAGAGCACTACTTATTGTGCAGCTTTCTGTAGCTTCAATTTGCTCCTCAGTTTCTATCCCAGGCTCTTGACGTGAGTTAATCAGCAGAACACTAGTGATTCAGCTGTTCTCCATTGCCCAGGGTTCTGCAGGTCCTGCATGTGAGATGAACAGTAGGGCACAGGGGATGGTGCCATTCTCTGTAGCCTCAGCATGATGTCCGGCAACTATCGCCAAGCTCTTCAGGTGTTTGAACAGCAGAGCACTAGGGATTGTACTGCTCTCCGTAGCCTCCTTGTGGTTTTGGGTCCCGACTCATGGACATTTCAGGTGGGTTGGAGGGCAGGACACTAGTGATCATGCTACTTTTCATAACTTTGGTGTGGTCCAGGGTTTGTATCCCCAGTTGCTTCAGGTGCGTTAAACAGCAGAGCACTAGTCATTGTGCCGCACTTAATAACCTCGGTGTCATCCCGGGTCCCTGTCACCAGGCTCTTCAGGTGGGTTGAACTACCGAGCACTAGGGATTGTGCAGCTCTCCATAGCCTCAGTGTGATGCCAGGTCTTTATATCCAGACTCTTTAGGTGGATTGAATGCCAGAGCATTTCCAATGCTTCTGCTTTCCATTACATCAGTGTGGTCTGTGCTCCCTACCCCTAGGCTCTTTGGTATAGGTTGAACAACAGAGCTCCGGGGAGCATCTGTGTGGGCCTATCTCCATCGCCTGGCTCTTTAAGTGGGTTGAATGGCAGACCTCAGTGGACCGTGCAGGTCTTTGCATTAAGACTGTTCAAGTGGGTAAAAGAGTAGAGAAATGTGCCGGCTCGTCATATCCTCAGTGGAGTTTCAGGTCTTTGCGTCCAGGCTGTTCAAGTAGGTTGAAGAATGGGGTAAAGTGTATTGTGCCCACTCTCCGAATCCTCAGTGTGGTCCCCAGTCTCTACGGCCAGCCTCTTCAGGTGGGTTGAAGAACAGGGCAGTGTTTTTGTGCCTGCTCTCTGTATCCTTAGTGTGGTCCCCAGTCTCTACCTCCAGGCTCTTCAGGTGAGTTGAACAGTTGGGTGATGTATATTGTGCCTGCTTTCCATATCGTCAATGTGATCTCCAATCTCTAACTCACGGCTCTTCAGGTGGGTTGAAGAGTCTGGTACTGTATATTATGCCTGCTCTCCGTATCCTCAGTGTGGTCCCTGGCCTCTACCTCACCGCTCTTTGAGTGGGTTGATGAGTAGGGTAATGTGCCTACTCTCCATATGGACCCTGGTCTCCACCTCCAGGCTCTTCAGGTGGGTTGAAGAGTTGGGTAATGTATATTGTGCCTGCTTTCTGTATCCTCAGTGTGGTCGCCAGTCTCTACCTCACTGCTCTTCTGCTGGGTTTAGGAGATATATATGGGTATATTGTACCTGTTCTGCATAACTCAGTTTGAGTCTAATGGCTGTTAAGGTGGCTTGAAGAATCTGGTAATGTATAGTGTGCCTTCTCTCCGTATCCTCCGTGTGGTCTGTACCTCCAGGCTCTTCAAGTGTGTTAAATAGTCGGGCAATGTATATTGTGCATGTTCTCTGTATCCTTAGTGTGGTCCCCGGTCTCTACCTCACGGCTCTTCGATTGGGTTGAAGAGTAGGGTAAGGTGCGTGCTCTCTGTATTCTCAGTGTGTTCCCTGGCATCTACCTCCAAGCTCTTTAGGTGGGTTGAAGAACAGGGTATTGTGTCTTGTGCCTGCTCTCCGTATCTTCAGTTTGATCCTTAATCCCAATTCCCAGGATCTTTCCCGAGACACTCCAATGGAAGCACGGCAGAGCATTGGATTGTGGCGCACTCTGTACCCTTAGTCTGGTCTTTGGTCCGTACTGCCATGATCTTTCCACAGACTCTCCAGTTCGAAGCACGGCAGAGCGTTGGATTATGCCACTCTGTTTCTCCTGTGAGGTCCTTAATCCCTAGCCCCAGGATCTTTCTCCAGATTCTCCAGTGGATGCCCGGCAGAGCACTGGATTGTGCAGCTCTCTGTATCCTCATCCTCAGTGTGGTCTTTGATCCCTTTCTACAGGATCTTTTCCCAGACTCTCCAGTGGATGCGCGTCAGAGCAGTGATTTGGGCCAATCTCTGTATCCTCAATGTGATCTTTGATCCCTATCCCCAGTATTTTTCCCGTAGATGTACGGCAGAGCACTGGATTGTCATGCTCTCCATATCATCCGTGTGGTCTCTGGTTCCTATCCACAGACTCTCCAGTGGATGCGCGGCAGAGTACGGGATTTTGTCGCTGTCCTTTTCTTCAATGTAGTCTTTGATGTCTATCTGCAGGATCCTCCCCCAGACTCTCCAGTGGATGCTCGGCAGAGCACTGGATTGTGTTGCTCTCCGTATCTTCAGTCCGATCTTTAATCCCTATCCCCCAGATCTTTCCCCACACTCCAGTTCAGTCTGACTCAGGATTGTGCCGCTCTCCGTATCCTCAATGTAGTCTTTGATCCCTATCCCCAGTATCTTTCCCCAGACTTTCCTGTGGATATGCGGCAGCGCACTGTATTGTGTCACTCTCCGTATCCTCACTGAGGTCTCTGGTCCCTATCTCCAGACTCTACAGACTCTCCCATTGGATGTGCGTGCAGAGCAGTGATTGGGGGGTCATCCGTTTTCTCAATGTGGTCTTTGATCCCTATCTCCAGACTCTTTCCCAAGACTCTCCATTGGATTCATGGCAGAGCAGTGATTGGGCCGCTCTCTGTATCCTCTGTGGTCTTTGATCCCTATCCCCAGTATCTTTCCCCAGACTCTCCAGTGGATGCGCGACAGAGCATTGTATTGTGCCTCTCTCCGTTTCCTCAGTGAGGTCTCTGGTCGCTTTCCCCAGACTCCACAGACTCTTCAATTAATGTGCGTCCGCTCTCTGTATCTTCAGTGGGGTCTTTGATCCCCATCTGCAGACTCTTTCTCAAGACTCTCCATTGGATGTGCGACAGAGCAGTGATTGGGCCTCTCTCTGTGTCCTCAATGTGGTCCCTATCCCCAGTATCTTTTCCCGGACACTCCATTGGATGCGCAGCAGAGCAGTGACTGGACCGCTCTCCGTATCCTCAGGGTGGTGTTTGATCTCTATCCCCATTCTCTTACGTCAGACTCTCCCGTGGATGCCCGGCAGAACAGTGATTAGGCTGCTCTCTGTATCCTCAGTGCGGTCTCTGGTCCCTAGCCCCAGACTCCACAAACTCTCCAGTGGATGTGCGCCCGCTCTCCGTATCCTCAGTGCGGTCTTTGGTCCCTACCCTCAAGATCTTTCCCCAGACTCTCCAGCGGATGTGCGGCAGAGTGCTATATTGTGCCTCTCTCCGTATCTTCAGTCCCGTTTCTGGTCTCTATCCCCAGACTCTCTATTGGCTGTGCCACAGAGCAGTGATTGGACCGCTCTCCGGATCCTCAGTGCGGTCTCTGGTCCCTATCCCCAGTATCTTTCCACAGACTCTTCAGGGGATGCGCGGCAGAGCAGTGCTTGTGCCGCTCTCCGTATCCTCAGTGCGGTCTCTGGTTTCTATCCCCATACTCTTCAGGGGATGCGCGGCAGAGCAGTGTTTGTGCCGCTCTCCGTATCCTCAGTGAGGTCTCTGGTTTCTATCCCCATACTCTTTCCACAGACTCTTCAGTGGATGCGCGGCAGAGCAGTGTTTGTGCCGCTCTCTGTATCCTCTGTGAGGTCTCTGGTCCCTATCCCCATACTCTTTCCACAGACTCTTCAGTGGATGCGCGGCAGAGCAGTGTTTGTGCCGCTCTCTGTATCCTCTGTGAGGTCTCTGGTCCCTATCCCCATACTCTTTCCCCAGACTCTTCAGTGGATGCGCGGCAGAGCAGTGTTTGTGCCGCTCTCTGTATCCTCTGTGAGGTCTCTGGTCCCTATCCCCATACTCTTTCCACAGACTCTTCAGTGGATGCGCGGCAGAGCAGTGTTTGTGCCGCTCTCTGTATCCTCTGTGAGGTCTCTGGTCCCTATCCCCATACTCTTTCCCCAGACTTTTCAGTGGATGCGCGGCAGAGCAGTGTTTGTGCCGCTCTCCGTATCCTCAGTGCGGTCTCTGGTCCCTATCCCCATACTCTTTCCCCAGACTCTTCAGTGGATGCGCGGCAGAGCAGTGTTTGTGCCGCTCTCTGTATCCTCAGTGAGGTCTCTGGTTTCTATCCCCATACTCTTTCCCCAGACTCTTCAGTGGATGTGCGGCAGAGCGCTGTATTGTGCCACACTCCGTATCCTCAGTGAGGTCTCTGGTTTCTATCCCCATACTCTTTCCCCAGACTCTTCAGTGGATGCGCGGCAGAGCAGTGTTTGTGCCGCTCTCCGTATCCTCAGTGAGGTCTCTGGTTTCTATCCCCATACTCTTTCCCCAGACTCTTCAGTGGATGCGCGGCAGAGCAGTGTTTGTGCCGCTCTCCGTATCCTCAGTGAGGTCTCTGGTTTCTATCCCCATACTCTTTCCCCAGACTCTTCAGTGGATGTGCGGCAGAGCGCTGTATTGTGCCACACTCCGTATCCTCAGTGAGGTCTCTGGTTTCTATCCCCATACTCTTTCCCCAGACTCTTCAGTGGATGCGCGGCAGAGCAGTGTTTGTGCCGCTCTCCGTATCCTCAGTGAGGTCTCTGGTTTCTATCCCCATACTCTTTCCCCAGACTCTTCAGTGGATGTGCGACAGAGCGCTGTATTGTGCCGCACTCCGTATCCTCAGTGAGGTCTCTGGTTTCTATCCCCATACTCTTTCCCCAGACTCTTCAGTGGATGCGTGGCAGAGCAGTGTTTGTGCCGCTCTCTGTATCCTCAGTGA
Organism: Triturus cristatus; assembly: GCF_964204655.1. NCBI lineage: Eukaryota > Metazoa > Chordata > Amphibia > Caudata > Salamandridae > Triturus > Triturus cristatus. Next base: position 131,883,381 of record NC_140590.1, on the reverse strand, counting down.
GGTCTCTGGTTTCTATCCCCATACTCTTTCCCCAGACTCTTCAGTGGATGTGCGGCAGAGCGCTGTATTGTGCCACACTCCGTATCCTCAGTGAGGTCTCTGGTTTCTATCCCCATACTCTTTCCCCAGACTCTTCAGTGGATGCGCGGCAGAGCAGTGTTTGTGCCGCTCTCCGTATCCTCAGTGAGGTCTCTGGTTTCTATCCCCATACTCTTTCCCCAGACTCTTCAGTGGATGTGCGGCAGAGCGCTGTATTGTGCCACACTCCGTATCCTCAGTGAGGTCTCTGGTTTCTATCCCCATACTCTTTCCCCAGACTCTTCAGTGGATGCGCGGCAGAGCAGTGTTTGTGCCGCTCTCCGTATCCTCAGTGAGGTCTCTGGTTTCAATCCCCATACTCTTTCCCCAGACTCTTCAGTGGATGTGCGGCAGAGCGCTGTATTGTGCCGCACTCCGTATCCTCAGTGAGGTCTCTGGTTTCTATCCCCATACTCTTCCCCAGACTCTTCAGTGGATGCGCGGCAGAGCAGTGTTTGTGCCGCACTCCGTATCCTCTGTGAGGTATCTGGTCCCTATCCCCAGTATCTTTCCCCAGACTCTCCAGTGGATGCGCGGCAGAGCAGTGTTTGTGCCGCTCTCCGTATCCTCAGTGAGGTCTCCGGTCCCTATCCCCATACTCTTTCCCCAGACTCTTCAGTGGATGCGCGGCAGAGCAGTGTTTGTGCCGCTCTCCATATCCTCAGTGCGGTCTCTGGTCCCTATCCCCATACTCTTTCCCCAGACTCTTCAGTGGATGCGCGGCAGAGCAGTGTTTGTGCCGCTCTCCGTATCCTCAGTGAGGTCTCTGGTTTCTATCCCCATACTCTTTCCCCAGACTCTTCAGTGGATGTGCGGCAGAGCGCTGTATTGTGCCGCACTCCGTATCCTCAGTGAGGTCTCTGGTTTCTATCCCCATGCTCTTCCCCAGACTCTTCAGTGGATGTGCGGCAGAGCGCTGTATTGTGCCACACTCCGTATCCTCAGTGAGGTCTCTGGTTTCTATCCCTATACTCTTTCCCCAGACTCTTCAGTGGATGCGCGGCAGAGCAGTGTTTGTGCCGCTCTCTGTATCCTCTGTGAGGTCTCTGGTCCCTATCCCCAGTATCTTTCCCCAGACTCTCCAGTGGATGTGCGGCAGAGCAGTGTTTGTGCCGCACTCCGTATCCTCTGTGAGGTCTCTGGTCCCTATCCCCAGTATCTTTCCCCAGACTCTCCAGTGGATGTGCGGCAGAGCAGTGTTTGTGCCGCTCTCCGTATCCTCAGTGAGGTCTCTGGTTTCTATCCCCATACTCTTTCCCCAGACTCTTCAGTGGATGCGCGGCAGAGCAGTGTTTGTGCCGCTCTCTGTATCCTCTGTGAGGTCTCTGGTCCCTATCTCCATACTCTTTCCCCAGACTCTTCAGTGGATGCGCGGCAGAGCAGTGTTTGTGCCGCTCTCCGTATCCTCAGTGAGGTCTCTGGTTTCTATCCCCATACTCTTTCCACAGACTCTTCAGTGGATGCGCGGCAGAGCAGTGTTTATGCCGCTCTCCGTATCCTCAGTGAGGTCTCTGGTTTCTATCCCCATACTCTTTCCACAGACTCTTCAGTGGATGTGCGGCAGAGCGCTGTATTGTGTCACACTCCGTATCCTCAGTGAGGTCTCTGGTTTCTATCCCCATACTCTTTCCACAGACTCTTCAGTGGATGCGCGGCAGAGCAGTGTTTGTGCCGCTCTCCGTATCCTCAGTGATGTCTCTGGTTTCTATCCCCATACTCTTTCCCCAGACTCTTCAGTGGATGCGCGGCAGAGCGCTGTATTGTGTCACACTCCGTATCCTCAGTGAGGTCTCTGGTTTCTATCCCCATACTCTTTCCACAGACTCTTCAGTGGATCTGCGGCAGAGCAGTGTTTGTGCCGCTCTCTGTATCCTCTGCGAGGTCTCTGGTCTCTATCCCCATACTCTTTCCACAGACTCTTCAGTGGATGCGCGTCAGAGCAGTGTTTGTGCCGCTCTCTGTATCCTCAGTGAGGACTCTGGTTTCTATCCCCATACTCTTTCCACAGACTCGTCAGTGGATGTGCGGCAGAGCGCTGTATTGTGTCACACTCCGTATCCTCAGTGAGGTCTCTGGTTTCTATCCCCATACTCTTTCCACAGACTCTTCAGTGGATGCGCGGCAGAGCAGTGTTTGTGCCGCTCTCCGTATCCTCTGTGAGGTCTCTGGTCCCTATCCCCAGACTCTTTCCACAGACTCTTCAGTGGATGTGCGGCAGAGCAGTGTTTGTGCCGCTCTCCGTATCCTCTGTGAGGTCTCTGGTCCCTATCCCCATACTCTTTCCACAGACTCGTCAGTGGATGCGCGTCAGAGCAGTGTTTGTGCCGCTCTCTGTATCCTCAGTGAGGACTCTGGTTTCTATCCCCATACTCTTTCCACAGACTCGTCAGTGGATGTGCGGCAGAGCGCTGTATTGTGTCACACTCCGTATCCTCAGTGAGGTCTCTGGTTTCTATCCCCATACTCTTTCCACAGACTCTTCAGTGGATGCGCGGCAGAGCAGTGTTTGTGCCGCTCTCCGTATCCTCTGTGAGGTCTCTGGTCCCTATCCCCAGACTCTTTCCACAGACTCTTCAGTGGATGCGCGGCAGAGCAGTGTTTGTGCCGCACTCCGTATCCTCTGTGAGGTCTCTGGTTTCTATCCCCATACTCTTTCCACAGACTCGTCAGTGGATGTGCGGCAGAGCGCTGTATTGTGTCACACTCCGTATCCTCAGTGAGGTCTCTGGTTTCTATCCTCATACTCTTTCCACAGACTCTTCAGTGGATGCGCGGCAGAGCAGTGTTTGTGCCACACTCCGTATCCTCAGTGAGGTCTCTGGTTTCTGTCCCCATACTCTTTCCCCAGACTCTTCAGTGGATGCGCGGCAGAGCAGTGTTTGTGCCGCTCTCCGTATCCTCTGTGAGGTCTCTGGTCACTATCCCCATACTCTTTCCACAGACTCTTCAGTGGATGCGTGGCAGAGCAGTGTTTGTGCCGCTCTCTGTATCCTCAGTGAGGACTCTGGTTTCTATCCCCATACTCTTTCCCCAGACTCTTCAGTGGATGCGCGGCAGAGCGCTGTATTGTGCCGCTCTCTGTATCCTCAGTGATGTCTCTGGTTTCTATCCCCATACTCTTTCCACAGACTCGTCAGTGGATGTGCGGCAGAGCGCTGTATTGTGCCGCACTGCGTATCCTCTGTGCGGTCTCTGGTCCCTATCCCCAGTATCTTTCCCCAGACTCTCCAGTGGATGGCGGCAGAGCGCTGCATTGTGCCTCTCTCCATATCCTCAATGCGGTCTCTGGTCCCTATCCCCAGACTCTCCGGTGTATTGGGTATCTCTCCGTAGTTTGTGTGGTCCCAGGGTCCTGCAGGTTTGCTTTCAGTGCCAGGCTCATGCTGTCCACCCAGGAGCAGGAGCTGCTGTTACCCAGCGTGCACTAAGTTGTTCTTTGGCAGACAAGCAACAGTGCGACTGACAAAAGTTGCCCTGTTTGCTGACAGAAGGCCTAACAAAGTGTTGGTGTCATTTTTCTTGACATTATCACGAAGCTCGTAGGACTATTCCTGCAATATCTGTGCTTCTGTCCTAGCGAGTGAGAAGCGGCCTCTCGCCTGGTTTGCTGCCTGCTGGTTGGCTTGTGAATGGGATCGTCTCCCCCCAGAATCACTCTTACCCCCACCCTCTGCTTGATTGTCTGTGCCCGTCTGCATGGGCACTGCCACTTGTCAGACACCCTCCAGGAGAGTGGAAGCGCCGGGCAGCTTGTGACGCTGCGGCTGTTGGCATGCCCGAAGCAGCGAGTGTCCTGTGGGCCTTGGGCGCTGCCCTGAATGTGCTGCCGTCGCCTCCTGCTCTTTAGAAGGCGAGCTACACATTTGAATGGATTCCTGGCACTCTGGGGATCCGTATATGTTCTTATCTTGGCACCACTGTGTGTTTTTGTTTGAAATTTGCACATGTATTCAAGCAATAAACGTACCCTCACAGATAGGAGATTGTAAACCGCGTTGTACTACATGTCACACCTCTGCAGTCGTGAGTAACAGCAAGAAGAGTTTCTCAGATGACGCACGTCTGTTTTTAAAATTAAACACAGTCCGGATAGTAGATTGTTTTCCGTCCTTTAGTAAAAACGCACGAGCACGCAGAGCTGTCGAGCTCATTTAATGGATTCATTGTTCGTGCAGCGCTGCTTAACCGGTGGTGTGAATGCGCATTCTAAGAACCGGGGATGCAGGGCACCTGCGTTGCCTTTCGTCTTGCTCGCTGTGGTAATCAATTCTAGGCGCTAGACTGTCGTTGCTTTGAAAAGTGGGTCTGGATGCAAAGTGTGCCATGTCAGCACAACCCTTCCCCTCTCTCCACAATCCCCCAGATCGGTCCCAGTGAATGAAAGATGGCTGAGCTAGTGAGAGCAGAAGCTGTGCCCCATTCTTCCTCCATCAGGAGACTGTATGGAAGGTGTCTGTGCAAGGACTGGTGGAAGCCTGGCTTCAGCTAGCAGTGGCACCGCAGGCAATCCACCCTGCACTGCCTCTCTAGTAAACGTTACCCTCTTCCTCCTCCCCCGACCTTGGTTTGAGTAAGGGGGAAGTTAAGTAGGGACCATTACAAGCTGGAAATAAAAAGGTCACATTTCAGACTTTTTCTGAAATTACTGAGTTTTTCCACATTCCTTTGGATAAACAGCAAGCTGTTCCGGAGTTTAGGACACAGAGTGAGCTACCTCCAGAGCAAGCTATTTTAATGCGGGTGCGACAAAAAGCTCGTCATTTTACAAGAAAGATGATGTTTATGGATCACCTTCACCATGCGTGTGGTTTGAGTTGCAGGGCATGAAAGGTCTTACATTTCATTTTTTTCTGCATGAGAAGGCAGTGAAACCCGCGATTTTTTTCTGACAATTTTATCAAACTTTCTGAGGTTAAACATGGAGTGGTCAGTGGCATTTTATTTACTGAAACCTAATTACATTTTTTGTCTTTCTAGATCTCAGTACACAAATTAAAACGTGCGTGGATGAAGGTATTTGCAAAAATGATCTTGTGATACAGAGGACAAAAAAGGAAGCATTCTCCAAAGAAGCCAGATTTAGAAACCGCTGTAATCTGCAGATTGATAAATCCAAGTCAAATGAGCACTGGTAGAGCCCGTCTAGTCGTGGAGTGTTTTGTGAGGGTCCATAGAGGGCTTGGAGCTCTGCCTCCCCTTCAGTCCTCACTTAGGGGCCTGTACTGTCATTCTGAGGCTAAGAATGACAGTACAGGCCCCTAAGTGGGGACCTAGGGCCTGATTTAGATCTTGGCCAACGGGTTACTCCGTCACAAATGGTGACGGATATCCTGTCCGCCGAAATATAAATCCCATTATATCTTACAGGATTTATATTTCGGCGGACGGGATATCCGTCACCGTTGTGACGGAGCAACCTGTCTGCCAAGATCTAAATCAGGCCCTACGTTAGGTGGCAGCAGGCAGGCCTTGTAGTATAGGCCTACTCTTTGCAGTGCTTTGCTGATGAGGAGGGGATACTTTGAGTCTGTCTTCCTGGTCACTGGCATTGATGTAAGAACGCTGTACTCATCAGTATTACTTATGTTTTCGCCCAGAAGAAATTCAGTTGGTCACTATCTACTGGAGAGGGTTGAGATTACTCCCAAATGGTCCAATTTGCCTTGTGTTTGTGGCCATTTCGACTTAGACTGAATATAGCGTGAACATAGATCAGGAGTAGGGCAATAGGTAGTTTGTTGATGCGAGTTGCTTGCGTCAAGTGCAATATTGTACATTTGTGTACATGTTTTACACATTTGCATTACATTGTATACTTTTTTAGACACTCTGCTTGCCATTTGGATATAAACCGGTCCGAGGATGCTTGTTTTCCAGTCTAGGGAGTACCTGGCCTGGCAGTTTGGGATGGACTGTTTCTATAGGGAACAGGGTCAAGGCTGATTTACATATGGCTGGGTCCAAACTGGAATAGAGTTTTGAGCAAAATCACGACAGATTAAACTTAATTCTGTGACTGGGGGTGAATGTTTTACAATGTTAAACATTCCGTTCATCATCTTTTTGTGTTGTAGTTGCATATAATGGCATGATTGGTGAAGTGTTAAAGCTCGGATTAGAACCGAGGTCTCCAGCTTCTAACAGCAGAAATTTTTCCTCAGAACTCAGTCGGGGTGATCAAATAAAATGTGTTGTTTTCAGCATGTTACGTGCAGTTGATCCAGAATTCTGGCCTTCATTTTTTGTGCATCTCCACGGTTTCCACCTACAACAAAAACTAGGAAACTGTAATCTTATTCCAAACTTGTTGCACCTGCAGTATAATAATGTTAATTAAAATGTTAGACTGGTGCGGTATTCATTCAGTTAACAATATGCCTGTGAGCTCTGCCAGTCAGTGAACATATTCCACAATTACAATTAGTTTCTGCAACATCTGTTTGTGGATTTAATAATTTAATAACCCTGCTCATATTTTAACTATTCCTTTAGTTGCACATTGTTACACACTAAAGGATCTTTTGTAGTTTAGATGTTTCCTAATTAAATGTGCCTGTTAGTTTGGTCTTTGCCACTCCTTATGCCAGGGTAGAGTTCTGGTTGGGCAAACAATACCCACAGCTGAGGATAACTGGTATGATCAACTGGCTGGTCTGGACACTTCGCCATACACTGACCTGGTCTCTCTGCCTAGCGTGGCTATGGAGGAAGGGGTTTCTTTTGCATGGTGGTGTGGAGGGCGGTTGAGATCCTGGAACCTATGCTGCCCTGAGTGGCGGTGAAGACCAATATCTTGACAAAGGTGCGTCAACATGGGGTATCCTCCTCTGAACCTTCCCTTCAATGAAGCCCTCACTGATGTCCTGCTCGTGCCAAGTTCTGCACAGGTGCGCCTGTCTACAAGACAATTGCCTGCTGCCGTCGCCCTGCTCCTGGGGATCCAGCTTTCCTCACCTAGCACAAAACCCCTGACAGTCTGTTTGTACAGGCCTCAACGTCCAAGGTTAACCCTTGTGCATTCCCTACCATGTTACTGGATAGCGAATCCAAGAGGTTGGACACCTTTGATAAGAGGGTTTTCCCTTTTACCAGCCTTGCACTGCAGTCAGTAAATATTGCGTGCCTCTTGGGTCGGTATACCCTCATAGTCTTGTACTCTGTTTGCACAAGTGCTGCCCATAGTCTCGGACGAGGCCCGAGCCATCCTGACTCAGGCTAATGCCGATGGCAGGTGTGCAGTAGAGTTCCCAATACACTGCTGATTGGACAGAACAGACTCACTGGGTAGAGCGCTTACTACGTTGGTTGTATTCCACCACCATGCCTGGATGAGTTCAACTGACTTCTTGGGGGATGTCCAGGCATCCCTTCTAGAAATGCCCTTTTATGGAATTCGCCTGTTCAGTGACAAGGCAGTTTCAGCACTCGAGCACTTCAAGGACAGTAGGCTCTCCGCCTGGCCAGTTGGGACTTACTGTGGCCCTCCTCCAGCTTCCTTCTGCCTCCTGCTCCTTCCGTGGCTACTGTAATGGCTAACAGCTGAGTCTATTTCCACCCAGCCTCCATGGCCAGCAAGCTCCCCAGTCCTTATGTGGCCATGGACACTGCTCCCACAAGCCTTCTGGGAACCAAAGCCAGAGTTCTGCCCAGTGTGCAAATCCCCCCCACTGATCCCCCCCCCACCCCACAGCCATCCTCTCGAAAGCCGCATCCTTCAAACCTCTTAAACGTACCCTCGCAGCATCACGGGCAACCGGTTGGTGGCAGGATCAAGCAACATCTGCCTGCTAGCAATCCATAACTTTGGAGAAGTGAGTGCTCCAATTATTCAGCGGGATTACACCCTTCCATTTACACAAACCCCGTCACCCATGCCACCGTCCTCAGTTCAGCTGACGGAGGATCATCTCTCTGTTGCATCAGGAATTGCAGGCACTTTTGGCCAAAGCGGCCTTTCAGAAGAGGCTGGCATCAGACTTAGGCCGTGGTAGCTATTCCTGATACTTAATGGTGTCAAAGAAGGACGGAGGCCTCCGCCCTATTCTAGGTCTGCACCTTCATCACTGCTTCCTGAAAAAGGAGAAATTCTAAATGCTCACATTGGCTCAGGTCCTGTCTTCCTTGGACCTCGGAGACTAGATGATGGCAATAGATTTCCAAGATGCATATTTCCATACAGCTGTTCTGCTAGCCCATAGATGTTACCTGTGGTTCATAATAGGCCACAAGCACTTTTAGTTCCCTGTGCTCCTCTTTGGCCTTACCAGCACTCCTTGGGTGTTCAAAAAGGTGATGGTGGTAATTGCAGTTCATCTGCAGAGGTCAGGGGTTCCAGCCTTCTCCTACCTCAAAGACTGGCTGTTGATGGTGGGCTTGCCTCAGGCGGTCGTCACCCGTCGAGACTACAGCAGGCCTCCTGCATTCGCTAGACTTCACTATAAAAGTGCTGAACTCACACCTGACTTTGAGATGCTCCCTTTCTTCAGAGCCATTCTGCTCACAGTGAAATTCCATGTCTGTCCTCTGGAGCATGGAGTCCAGGATATTGAGGCTATGATTCCAGTGTTTCAACTTCTATCCTAGATTTCGGTGAGACTGACTCTGAGGCTGCTGGGTCTCCTGGCATCCTGTATGTAAAGCACGCCCGCTGGCATATGGGGGCTCTGCAGTGGAATCTGAAGGCCCACTGGGCATAGCATCAGTTGGCTCTCTCCGACCTGGTCCAGATATTGGCGGGAACTGCTAAACACCTGAAGTGGTGGCTAACAAACCGTGATTGGGTCAGCCGAGAGGGTCTCCAATGAGTAGCCCATGAGCTACTGGTCGCTCACCAGCACCCTCAAAGTAGCCTTCAGAGGTAAAACCAGTGCTTAAGTTGAGCCGGTGGTTTCCACTGCTCAGCACCAGCAATGAATCATCTACACTGGCACTTGAGCACCAGTTAAGGACGCATTCATTCTTGATGAGCACAGGGAGATTAAGTGATTCGGCCAGAATCACAGGATGTTGAACCAACGGCGAGACTCAAACCTGGTTCCCCAGCTCTGAGTTCGGCACCTTTGGTCATTAAACCACATCCCCTCCCCACTTACAGGGTCTGTTGGTCTGTTATGCAGCACTAACAGGAGGCAGGTCAAAGCTGCTTCCTGAGAGAGACCCCGGCTCTTCTTTTTTAATTTTTTTTTTTTTTAATATACAAATTAACCACTGGGTAAAACTAAGTTCAGTACCTCATTCAGAGAAGCTGTGCATATTAGGCAACACTGCTTACCTCAAGACCCTTTTAGTACCAGCCAACCAAACAAATGGCAGGGCCTCTTGACAACACAAACACAGAATGTGGCAGCCTATGAGGTCTGCCACATAACCATCTGTCTCCACTCACACTCTAGCTAAGGCACAAGTAGATATTCCATGTTGTAGGCTCTATAATGTGCTATGAAGGCTGAGTGCCATTAGTAGCCTGAACAATAACTAGTACTGGCCCACTGAAGTATCTGACTGCAGGAGCCAAAATGAAAATGTGTCAGGTGCATGAGAGAGACAATTAAGAGCCTTGTGCATTTACCTCTGTGTGCACCTTTATCTGTGTTTGTTACATTTTGTCCTTCTCTAACAATGCTGCTCCCTAGAAGCTATACCTGGTGTCAAGAAAACCAAATGATATGCAGTTATTTTATTAGGCAGGTGGGAGCATGTAATATCAATAAGCTTTTTCTACTGGTTATCTCACCTAAAATTCTTGGATGGCGACTACTGCTAATGCAGTTTCGGGGGGTCATCATGTATTGTTACATAAGTGGTCACTATTTTCAGTGATAAAATGTGCTAGTAGCTCTCTCACTCCCTCCCTCAGATCCCACAGTGGTGATAGATGCAACACTTCTGAGTCGGGACAGCCATCTGGGAGAGGTGAATGTCAGAGGACTCTGGTCTCCACATCAAGTTGTTGGAGCTTAGAGGGATTCACTTGGCACCTTCCATCCATCAAGGGGAGGCTGGTTCATTTGTTGACGGACAAAACCACTGCCATATAGTACTGCAACAAGCAGGGCAGGTGGGGGGGGTCTTGAACCCTGTGCAAGGAGCCTTGCATCTCTGGACATGGCTGGAATGTGAGGACATATTCCTGGTCGTGCAACAACCAGCAGGATCTCTGAATGACAGGGCGAACAAACTCAGCCATTGATGTCTTGCAGATCACAAAAGGCGTCTTTATCCAGAGGAGGCGCAAACCGGTGAGAACCATGGATAGATCTATTTGCCACTGCTGAGAGTGTGCACTGTCAACACTTCTGTGCATTGGCACTTCCAAGGCAACCCTCACTCGGGGACGCATTTCCTCTCGAATTGGGCTCAGGATTCCTGTATACTTTCCTGCCAATGCCACTACTGCCCCGAATTCTGAAGAAGATCAGGACGGATCAGACCAAAGTCATCCTTGTGGCTCTATTGCACATGATGAATATTGTATCCCAAACTCCTGAGCATGAGCATTGGTCCTTTGATCAGGCTTCCTCTTTGAGAGGATCTCCTGTCAGAGCAACAGGGCAGGGTTCTGCACCGGAACCTGAACATACTTCACCTTCATGAGTGGAGATTGACCGGTGGCAGTTGAGTCTTCGATCTCCCTCCTGAAATTTGTGAGGTCATCTTCGTAGCCAGGTGTCCCTCCACAAAAACTGTATACGCCTGCAGTTGGGACAAGTTTGTGACTTTGTGGGGGCGCTAGGTGGCGCACGAGCAGAATGGCCGCACTGGAGTGAGGCTCGGCGCACTAATCCGATCACACATCCTGCCCAGATGGTCCTAATCAATAAATAACTGAAGCGCTGCAACGATCATCCGCCCGCACCTGCCTTCTGTAAGTTTTGCACACGGGGCATGTTCCTAACTACTGCTATGGCGCTGCAGTAAAATCCCCGCCGCTGGTGACCTGAGCGCCTGGAGCTACAGCTGGGCTGCACTCGACACGCAAGCAGCGCGGCGCCCACATGGAGACTGGGCCTCTTAACGTTGGCGGCCCTCAACCCAGGCATAACGGAGAACCGGGGTGAGTCTTGACAACAACCTACCCCCAGAGCGCACTGCTGTGCTACATACCGCGCAAGCCTGCCACAAAAAGACGCTTCACAGAAGTCAACGCCCTGCTGCTGTTCTTGCTGCCCTTGCCTTTCCCGTGGACACCGTGCCGCCACCGTCACGTAGGACAGACTCGAGGCGGCACTGTAAGAGCGCTGGCGGCCCGCTGAATGCGATTCCGCTGTTGCCGGGAGTTGCTGCAGTTGGACCTCCTGCCGAGATGGTCCTAATCAATAAATAACTGAAGCGCTGCAAAGAGTATCAGCTCGTACCTGCCTTCCGTAAGTCTGGTGCACAGGGCATGTTCTTAACTACTGCTACGGCGCTGCTGCAAAACCCTCGCCGCTTGGGACCTGAGCGCCTGGAGTTACAGCTGGGCTGACCTCGCCATGCAAGTACCGTGGCGCCCACATGGAGACTGGGCCTCCTATCAGTGGCGGCACACAATCCCAGCAGAACAGCTAACAGGAGTGAGTCTTGCCAACAACCTACCCTCAGAGCGCACTGCTACATATCACACAAGCCTGCCATGAAAAGATGCTTCACAGAAGTGAATGCCCCGCTGCTGTTCTTGCTGCCCCTGCCTTTCCCATCAGCACTGCGCCGCTACTGTCACCCAGGACAGAATTGCGGCGGCGCTGAAAGCGCGGGCGGCCCACTGAATGTGACCTCGCTGATGCCGGAAATTGCAGAAGTTCGACCTCACATCCCGAGGTAATCCCTTGGTGCAGAGAGGAGGCGCATGCAGCCATTTAGAGCACACTGAAGACCACCGCGGCAGGTCGCGCTTGAAACCGCGTCAGAAGCCCTATTGAAAGCGTTGCAGCACAATCACATCGGGCGTGCCAACATTGTGACAGGCGAGGAGAAGGTTTGCGGCCATTCAGCATCATGCAGTGATAATAACCACTGCTCCCTTGTGTATACTCTACAACACGTGTGCCCCTGCGTGGGATAGCGCCAATTCATGCGGAATCTGATCAAGGTCTCATTGTTGCCTTTATCATAGCTCGCTGTGACAGGAACTGGCATTTGGCGACAACCAGGGCCGCGGCTCAACCCACTCAATCGCGCTATTGAAAACACTGGCCAACACTTCTGGCAGCTACACGGAGTGACAGAAGAGCCCGGGCGCCACATCACCATTGACTGGCAAGACCCCCACAGCCGTTCTACAACCAGTATGGGGAAGGCAGATCCAAAACAGCCAAGACTGGTGTTTGATGCCAGAAAGAGCAGCCGCACGCTGCACGATGATCGCAATGCGGCCGTTAACGCACCTATACCAGGGTCGTCTCCTGCATCCGAAGATGACATGAAAGCCATCCTCCTGGAGGTGCGTCAAGACCTCACATCGATAGCCAAGAAAATGGACGCAATGACTACCAGAATGGACGCCATTGTGCATAAACTGGAGGGCCATGAAGAATGCATCAAAGAAGCGGAGAGGCGCTTTTCCAACACAGAGGACACCACGTCCCATCTTCAGGCAAACGTGGCACACATGGACAAATTGCTAAAGGTCATTTCTGCAAAAAAATGAAGATTTAGAAGCGTGCAGTAGAAGGAATAGTATACGGGTCCTTGGCATTCCCGAGAGCACCAATACAGGGAAGATGGAAGAATATATTGATCGGCTCCTGCGCGACACAGTCGGCGCCAAATCTTTCTCGTCTCACAGATCACTCGGTGCCAGGCCTCACCGGGAAGCACGCTTCGCCCCATCATCGCCCGGCTGCTGAATTAACAAGACCTGGACACTGCTCTCAAAGCTGCCCAGGAGAAGCGCCAATTGACCTTTGAAGGAAATCACTTCACCATATACCCAGACTTCACAGCAACTGTACGGGAAGAGCGACGCAAGTTCATGTCTGCCAAAAAGAAATTACGAGAGGCCCAAATCGACTACGCACTCCTCTACCCGGCACGCTTACAAGTCACTCACCAAGGAAAACAAACATTCTTCGCTAAGCCACACCATGTGGATGATTTCTAAAACTGCACAAACATCACAACAACCCCATTACCACGCCAATCCCATCACCTAGATCACGATCCCCGGCTCCAGAGTAGCAGTCTCGGAGAGCACGGCAGGACCACCTCCTGTGATGCTGTTGAAGCCGTAAAGATGCAGCGACTACTGACGGTGGAAACACATATCCTTAGGACACGGCCGCCTGACAGCGAACATCAGAAAAATGACAATATGTGGGACCATGGGACACTAAGTTCCACGGGCACCCTTGCCCTCTTGGAGTTACACCACTCCAATGTTCTATCTCTCTGAGGACGAGGAGTACATATGCATAACCCTAGGAGTCCCCCCTTTGCTCTGGCCGGCTCAGTACAAAACCGGAACGGACGTTACTGTCTGGCGTGGGGCAGGCTAGGCACGGACTCTGTCACCTTAGCATGTTGCTATGGCCCCCAATGTTGATTCCACTGATTTTTATTTTTTGAACATGTTTTGGGATAAGATCATGGAGACTGGATCTACCCACCTTATATGGGGTAGGGATTTCAATGTCGCCCCAGACCCGGCTGTAGATAGTTCTAACCCCGCCCCACACCACTACACTGGCTCTCAGAAAGCACTCCGCGGCATAACCGTGAATAATGGCTTATTGGATGCCTGGCACCACTTTAATCCGCATGCAAAAGACGGCACACATTACACGTCCCAATTTGCATCTTGGGCCCGCCTACACTATTTTCTACTTACACGTGGATTGGGCCCCTTGATCTCTAATGTCACGCACTTAGCGACAACATATTCTGACCATGCTCCCGTAAAACAAGCTCTCACGCCCCCAGGATACGACGCCCCGCAAAGGACTTGGTGGCTCCAACCCTTAGCACTCCTGGATGCGGTGTTCCAAGACGAGTTGGGTCAAGAAATACAAGAGTTTTTACAGAAAAATAAAGGCTCCGTAGATAGTGTAAAAGCAGTCTGGGAGGTCTTCAAGGTCACAATTAGGTTTTTTTTTTGTATCTCTAAAAGCTCAGGCGTCCTGCGAGATATACAGGGTACTCTTAAAAAAAAAAAAAAAACAAAAAAAAAAAACTGGAAACTGAGATTAAACAACTTGAAACGCAGCTAGCTGCCGGCATTGATAGGCAAGCCCAAAAAGAGCTCCGAGATAAGCTAACTGAGTACACCACCACCGCCGACAGGGAAGCAAAATGTAGGGGCAAACACTGGGTTGCCAGACCATATGGCAAGGGGGAATGCACTGGCCGAAACGATACGAAAGACCGGCTTTTCCAATCACGTACTAGAAATTATAGGGCCAGGAGATGTCATATATAAGGACACTACTGACATACTCCGCATCTTCTCAACACACTACTCCTCACTGTACACATCACAGAGACGGGACAAACTTGATCTAAACTCCTATCTAGAGGACGTAGCATTAGGTTGGCTGGGAGACTCCCAACGGGAGTTCCTAAGTGCCCCATTTGAGTTGGACGAAATATGGGCAGCCATAATGCACACGTCGTCTTGACACATTGGAAGCAGACGCTGAGACGCTCGTTATTGGTCACAGTGCCTTTACTGTGGGTGACTATACAGAAATGTAACCCTTTTGTCACAAGAACTAATTGCTGACATACATACTGTGATTGTGAACATATATCCTGATCTAATTTTAGAGCCTTGAAGAAGTCCCTTTCAGGTACGAAACACGTCAGCTAATGGATTGTGAATAGTGGATTTTATCTGCTTGATTTATTCGTCACACTCAATCAAGAATCATTTTCAAAAGAAAACGAGATTGCATAGACTTGAGGAATTTCTTCAGATTATCAATAACTAATCTGGCTTAAATATTGTTGAATGTATTAACAAATTCTTTGTGTGCGGAATTCCTATTTCTCATGTTGCTACAATTTTGGGATTCCCAAATAAGAAGTGGAGAGGGATGCACTCCTAGGTTTTCCTGCACCACCATTACTTGCCCTAATAGTGATTGACAAGTGCGGTTTTGTGAATTGCCTCAGCCCTCTTTTTGCTCTTTGTTCATATAAAGCCCCTGGCTTAGATGGGCTCCCCATAGAATTGTACAAAACATACCTACCTAGCTCCCATTCTTCAAGAGGTGTATGAAGATGCTCTCGACAATGGAATACTTCCCCCGTCCATGAGGGAGACACTCATCACATCCCTACTTAAACCTGTAAAACCCGCCCTCTACTGTGACTCTTATAGGCCGCACTCTTATTAATTGCGACACTAAAATCCTGGCCAAAGTCATAGCCAATAGACTGAATTTACTTATGGATAAGTTGGCTCTCCCTGACTAAGAGGGCTTCATTCCCGGCAGAGCGACCACACATAATCTTTGCACGTTCTTCTCGGTTCTCCATAATGTAGACCCCGATTTGCCACTCGACGTGGTATTCTTGGACGCCACTAAGGCGTTCGACTCTGTTGCATGGGATTACTTAATAGGGATTATGCAGCGAATGAGCTTTCCTCCACTGTTTCTCTCCTGGATCAGGCTGCTCTGCCGACTTCCTGTAGCCAAAGTCCTCATAAATGGATATTTATTGCCAGCCTTCCGTATATCCAGGGGCTCCCGACAGGGGTGCCCACTCTCCCCCCTAGCGGTAGAACCCTTAGCAGCCAAATTGCGACAACATCATCAGCACAAGGCATTACGCTGCAATCTGCGTCAAATCTTGCTATCTCTTTATGCAGATTACATCACACTATATGTTCGCGACCGGCAGACTAACCTTAATCCGCTTGTCCGAGAATTTATTGTGTTTGGGAAATTATCAGGGATTCACATAACCTGGGGAAAGTCACAAATTCAAATACCCCCCCCCCCCTCCTCCCTCCGCCGCCGCCCCATTCCCCCTAGACTTCCAGCTAGAGTGGTGTCACTCAGGCATGTGCTACCTAGGGACCGCATCACCAGAGACAGGAAGGAGCTCATACCCTTAAACTATGGCAGAGCCCTGGACCATATCACAGACAATTTCACTCGGTGGATTTCTCTACCCCTGTCGTAACGGGCCACGCCTCCCTGATCAAGATGGTGGTTCTCCTACAATTGCTATATCTTTTTCTCAGTATTCCTTATACTCCCGGTTGACATTTTTTTAAGACCTTGCGAACAGAAATGATCAGGCTCGTATTGGGGAGGGGTGGGGGGGGGCACACAGCCCTGACTGCAATGGAGCATACTCACCAGGCCCTAGGCACAGGGAGGCTTCAACGTCCCGAATTTCAAGTTTTATTACACCTGTGCCCAAGCACACTACGCCCATTTTTGGTTCCACCCTCCCGCTATATGCCACAGGTAGCGGCGGAACACTGGTTGGCCGACTCTGTACCCCTAGAAGGCGTACTATGCGGACCTCCATCACTACGAGATAAAACACCAACCCCAGTCACCTGCACGGTTAATGCCTGGCATCGCATCTTAAGCCTATTGCAATGCCAATGCTCTACTCCCCATTCCTCCCACTGACTTACCATTCCTGCATGCAGCTCCTACAGGAAAAGGGATATCACAAGTTCCTAGAACGGACTAAATTTGTGACTTGGGGTGGCCTATCACAAGTTCCTAGAACGGACTAAATTTGTGACTTGGGGTGGCCTATACCATAACGGGCAGTTTCAGACACTAAACCACATATTCCAGCAGAAGCAGCCATCCCCTCTTGACGTCTTCCTCTATGTGCGATTACAGCAGGGCCTCTGTGCCGTCACTCCGGAGTTTCCTCACGAGCCTCCTACACTGGCCCCTTTGCAAATGGTGCTGCAGGCCCTCTTCCCAGGGCATATTGTTTCCACACCATACATACAACACAAGAGACGGCGCCATGCCCCTCCACAGCCCACTGGGACTCGGAGCTAGGCTACAAGCTCACAGAAGACCAATGACTGTACTGCTGTTTGCAAAAGGAGCAAATCTCAGCAAGCAATAAACTGCGTAACACACACTACAAAGTTCTGCACCGCTTGTATTATACCCCAGTTAAAATGCACAAATATAAGTTACGGGACACTTATCGCTGTGCACGGTGCAACGCCCCGAAGGCGGATTTCCTTCACTTAGCCTGGGAATGCCTCAGAGTGCACACATACTAGGAGCACGTGTTCGATGCCCTGGACCAGATGACGATGCTGTCCATAGAGCGTACTCCCCTGGTCGCTTTGCTAGGTTACATGAAACCTACTGCTAAACCGTTTCGCAGATACCTCACCATTGCCTTACTAATGGCCAAGCGCCGTATTGTATGTCGATGGGGTAGAGTTCGAGCACCAAAATTCATAGATAGGCTCACTGGTCTACTATACTGTCAAGAGCAACTTACTAATTATGCAGATCTACTCCCCAGAGCGTCACGCCCCAAGGATATATGGGACCCCCTAAAAATATTTCCTCCTCACGCATCCCCTACATGCAGATGATGCCGACACATCTGCATAGTCGTTAATATTACGCACCCCCCTAATAACCCGGGGGGGTGCATGCACCTTACATCGTAGGCTCCTGCCTTATCCTCATCGCGCCACGACACTGGGACTGGGGGGATGAGCACTGACACCACATTGATGATGATTGAAAATGAAATGTGGCAAATACTTATGTCAAATGTGCAGATGTAAATGATGTCTAGATTCTCTAGCACTATAAAAGAGGTTGTGGGTGGCAATGTAACACTGGAGGGAAGACTGCACAAACAGTATGGGCTTGATTACTAATTCATTACACCATGGGCCATTCCTGTGAGGACAGTAATATCTTTCTGAGTTTGTTGATCACATGTCTGCTTAAGTCTCTGATATCGCGACTGTACTATATCATTGTGGCAAAAACGAATAAACACAGTTTAAAAAAAAAAAGTTTGTGACTTTGTGCACTAAAAAAACATGTTGAACCTCTTTTTGCACCTTTGTCCAAAGTGTTGTGTTTTTTTTCGCCTTTAGCCCGGCAAGGCCTTGCTCTAAGCCCGGTTAAGGGGCATCTTTCAGTCATCTCAGCTTTTTTGCAGATGCCAGATCAACCCTCACCTCCAAGTCACTTGATGTGGCACGTTTCTTGAAGGGTCTTCAGCATATATTTCACCCCAAACCTTTCGTTATGCCCCAATGGGACCTTAATTTTGTTTTACCTTTTTTAATGTGTTCACACTTTGAACCCATGCATAGTTGCCCCCAAGACTCCTGACCCTCAAGACAGTCTTCTTCGTGGCCATCACATCAACCATGAGGATTAGAAAGCTGCAGGCAGTTCTGTTCATACTCTGTACACCAGGTTCTTCCCAGACAAACTGGTTCTCAGTAGCCTTGCCTCCTTTCTGAGGAAGGTGGTGACACCTTTCCACATCAGCCAAAGTATCACGCTGTCAACCTTCTTTTCTCCATCTCACCCCTCCAAGGCAGAAGGGAGACTCCACAGTTTGGACCAGACAGGAACTTCTCATGCTACATCGATCTCACCAAAGAACACCGGGTGGACGATCAGCTCTTCGTTGGGTTCACTGGAGCGAAGAAGGGGAAAGCAGATCAGAAATGGACCATCTCCAGATGGATTGTACACTGCATTAAGATCTGCTATGCATTAGCCAAAAAGCAACACCCTGAGGGCTTGCAGGCTCATTCCACCAGAGCCAAAGCTATGACCCATGCATTAGCAAGCAGAGTCTCGGTCCTGGACATCTGTCAGGCAGCAACGCGGGCATCCTTGCACGCATTCACCTAACATTATGGCCTTGACAGTTATGTCCATCATGACGGGCACTTTGCTCGCACCATCCTTCAGGATTTTTTGGTCTGAACCAGTTTGCAGACCCACCTACGCGGAGTTATTGCTTTGATTTCTATCCTGAAATAAGGACTCTGTGGCTAGAAGTCTCTATCAGTTGAACAAATTACTTACCTTCAGTAACTGCTTATCTGGTAGAGAGACTAGCCATAGATTCTGTAACGACCCTCCCAGCCTCCCCGTTTCTTCGGACCAATCTTCCTATCTAAAAAGGTCCCTGTAGGACCTTAGTTTCATCATACTGGTCAGTCAGCCTTCTGACTTGGCATGGCTCCATGCTTCCGGTATGGAAAGAGTAGCATGAAGAAACTGATATCAGTACGCTGGGTTGGTGCCTGTATAGGCACTGTGCATGTCACATCC
Source organism: Triturus cristatus (assembly GCF_964204655.1). Classification (NCBI taxonomy): domain Eukaryota; kingdom Metazoa; phylum Chordata; class Amphibia; order Caudata; family Salamandridae; genus Triturus; species Triturus cristatus. The sequence continues at coordinate 131,864,071 of NC_140590.1, read as the reverse complement.
GGTACGGACGAACCCGACATGGATGGAGCTGATCAGCGCCACCAAACATGTGCAGAGATACTGCTCAAGATTTTCCAGATCCAGTCTCACAACTGGGGAATATTTTAAGGTAAGAAATCTGCGGCTAGATAGTCTTTACCAGATAAGGCGTTACAGAAGGTAAGTAACTTGTTCTTTCTAACGTCTGTGAGTCACCAGTCAATAGTGTTTCTATTGAATTTAGAACACCTAAATGCAGAGAACTAACCGAGAAAGCAGGCACAGGGAAAATCGAGCAGTGTTAATCACAAAACATTTAAACTGTAGTTGTAAATGTTAAAAGAAGAATTTACAGATAAATCAAATGTAGTTCCCAGTCAGTGTGTTTCAATTTATTGTAAATATAGATTTTTTGAGAAAGGTTTTGTGAAGTGTGTTGGACTTGGCCCTTTTGGCGGGTTCACCCCTAAACTTTTTGCCTGTCTCCTAGCCTTTTCCCTGTGTAGTGGTGGTGGTTTTAGGCCTCTAGGCACTTTATCACTGCTGTCCAGTGTAAAGTGCGTGCGCTTTGGGTTACATGTAGTGAGATTGGCCTAGGAATGCATGGGGATTCCCTGATGAATGTGGGTCAGTGATAGATCCAGATATGAGAGGCGCAGCATGGTCAAGTCTTGTATGTCTGAAATGGTATTAATAAATGCTGCGCAATGGTGTGGCCAGATTTCTTGTAGTTATGTTAGAAATGCCACTTTTAGAAGTTGGCATTTCTGTGTGCTATGGGTCTGCCTGCCTGATGTGATTTGCATGTCTGGCTTTTGAGTGACAGGGGCTGGTGGTGTGGGTGGCTCCAGGAGGGGCAGGGTGAGTCAGAGCTAGGCTGAATGGGACATCTACATTTTGACTAGTGGGAGAAGAAGTCGCTGAATAGGAGTGTGCCTGCCCTAATGAATGCTGGCTCCGACCCCCTGTGGTGTGTCTGATGACGAGCCCCCATCTAACAATAGGAAAGAGGAGCCTGGTAAACAGAGTGCTCCCAAACCAGTTGCATCTGATTTCCCCCGCCCTGTGCTTTCAGACAAAGAAAATGTCCTATAAATGAAGGGGCTGTGACCCCATGAAAGTGTGTGTGCTTGTTCTTACTTTGGGAGGACACTCTCCCAGGAGGAACTGCCGCGGGACCCAGCTGCTGTTTCCTGGGGGTACCTGTGTGCTGGCCTGCCTGGCTGCGCTTTGCTGGGGTCTCCCCAGCACCAAGGATTCTTTGTTTTTGCTTTGGCAAGGACTTTGTGGCTTCTAGCACCTGGGAGCACTGTTATTTAAATTTCTCCAGAGGAGAGCAGGGCTTGGCAGCTCTAAGCTGCGATCATCCCCGAGGGAATCCTGACGTGGGGATTCCCCCACAGTGCGTGGGAAGAGCGGGTGCCCACCCCGCATTTTGCCTGTGCTGCGCGGGAGCCTACCCTGCGTTATACATTTGTAAAAAGAAGCAGGTGCCCACCCGCATTGGTTTTTATTTACTCAGCGGGACGCCACCCCGCATTGCCGCCAAGAAATCACTGCCGCGGCCCGAGATCCAATAAAAGTGACTGCCGCGTCGGAGCGGCAAACAGGAAGTCAGACGGGACTGCCTGTTTGTGGGCAGGGCCAGCGACGGGTGCCGGAGCCTCGCGGGCTCCTTTTCCGCCTTCCCCCGTAGCTCGAGAGAGGGGGAAGGCAACCGAGAAGAAGCCCGGGTGAAGTGCGGCGAAGGGAGCTTTGCCTGCAGAGCTGGTAAGAGGGACCGGGCGGCATGAGGAGGATCCTCAGCGCCTGTGCCCAAGTAAAGGCGGGGCTCTCATGAGCGGAGAGAGCCCCGCATGTTGTGGAGCCGGCTGGAGCCCAGAGGAGGCAGAGCCTGCACAGCCACAGAAAAGCCCGGTGAGTAGGGCTCAATTGTACTGTGGTTGGGGGGGGGGGGGGGGTGTCGGGGCACATTGCCGGTGCCCGCCCCCTGTGACCGTGTCTAGGGTGCCCGCGCTGATTTTCCATCTGCCCCACCTGACAGTGGGCAGCTGCCACGTTTTGCATACTTTTACTCAGAGTCCCGAAGGGGGCTCCAACTTGCCAGGGTTTGCTGATTTTCACAGGGGCACCACAGTTGCGGGCCGCTGCAACGTTGGGGCATTTGCTAATTAGGAGTCCCAGAGAGGGACTCAGGAGGCACGCTGGTGCCCGGGCTCATGTTCACAGCTGCCCAGCAATTAGTGGGCAGCTGCGATGTTTAGGCTTATGCACCTGCGCACTTTTTGGTTTGCTGGATTGGCAGCCAGACGGCCGGTAGGCGGTTCTGTAGAGCCCTGACATTTCTGGACATAGGGCATTTGAGTCCTGGAGAAGGCCAGTTGGCCTGGGGTCTCTTTTCTTTGGTAGGGCGCAGGACCCCAATGTGATCCCTAATGTGTAACACATTGATGCTGAGGATGTTATGCATACCACGTCTATGCTAATGAGGTTTGGGGCCTAAGGTGATTTATTGCCCCATGTCATTTATGTGATGCCTAGCACAAATGTGATTTATGCATAGTGTGGTTATGCTAATGTGATGCCTAAGGTCATTATTATAACAGTAGTTATTGGGTGTTTCATTACTTGTTTTTTACTTACCTGTTCTGATGGTTATGACCAGGGCCGAATTGGTCTGGTCCTGTATATAATCCCCTGTGAATATTGCCCGTGCCAGTGGGCACAGTGTATATATGTATGTGATTGCATTCGAATGTGTTTTTATAATACAAAGGCTATTTTTTATATAACCTTGTGTGGAGTTCCCTATGTGGTGTGCCTAGTGTGTTGCTACTGTGAGTGTGTTGCGCAAACTCTTTACACATTGCCTCCGGGATAAGTCTGACTGCTCGTGCCAAGCTACCAAGGGGGTGAGCAGGGGTTATCTTCGGCGTGAACTCCCTTTCCCTGACTAGAGTGGTGGTTTCTGCCTGGCTTTGGCGCAACCCTTAGCCAACCAGAAATCCCATTTCTAACATTGGTTGTCAGCGAGGAGGATAGGACTTGTGTTTGCACAGTACCACAGCGACAACTGGTTGCACTACAAACTCAGTATTTAGATAATCACGTGTTTGGGGATTATTGTTTCTGAGTTTTATTTTATTTCTTCTCCTAAAAGTGTCATTTTTTTAATTACGTACCCCTGTTGCAGCTCTTGCACCTAGGTCTCCTGTGTTGCACGTGTCTCTGAGCGTCCTGCCAAAATGGAGTCTGCCTTTAATTTTTATGGTCTGTTTAGATACAGTATGTGGGGGTTGGTGGGGTTCTGTGAGGAGAGAGACATAGCAGTGAGTGGGTCAGACGTCAAGTCAAACTTCGGGGAAAACCTAATCCAATGGCAAAAGGATGAATGGGAACGTGAGCACAATGGGGAGAAGGCGGCCCTGGCCGCACGCCAAGAGGGTGGTGGGTCTGTGGGTGGCCCTGAGGAGTCTGAAGAGGAGGAAGAAAATGAAAGGTCAGTAGATAGTGAGGACCCCATAGATAGGGAGTCGCTTGCTTGGTCCAGTGTCGGGGTCAGTGCCCCATCCCTTTCCCTATCCCTAGAGTTGTGGTTAGATAGGGAAGAAAGGGAGCATAAGCTGGCTTTGAGAAACTCCAGAAGGAGAGCTATGAGCATATGGAAGCTCAGAAATTGGAGTTGGAGCATAGGAAGTTGGCCTTAGAGGAGAAAAAGACATTATTGGCTCAGGAGCTGAGTCTCAAGACGTTGGGCGTTGAAGAGCAAAAGCTAGTGACTGAGAGGGTCCTAGCGCAGGATAGGATGGCGGAGACTGAGAGGGCCATCGCCGGGGAGAAATTAGCTCTGTAGGGTAGATTATCCCCTGAGTGCAGTTGTAGTTTTCTGGAATCCTCAGTGAGGGTGGGATCCAGTGGTGACAGCACTATGGCGTCCAGTGCAGGAAGTCCCATTCCCCAGAGATTGGTACCTGGTTCCCAGGAAGAGGAGTACAAGTTCAAGTTCAGGGGCAGTAAGAAACTGTCTCACCAGTCTTGGGGGCATTTTGCTGATGACTGAAATGATGCACTGGCTGATTGGGTGAAGGTTAACTCGGAACAGGATTGAGAAGGACTGTTCAATCTGGTTCTCAAAGAGCACATGCTCAGTCGGTGTTTTCCGGGGTTGCGCCAACACCTGTTGGAGTGTGAGTTTTCTAATCCATGGGAACTTGCACAGGAGGCAGACCTCTGGGAAAGTGCCCGAGGTTCTGAAGAGGCATTGGGGAGTGATCCCAAAAGTAGTGGCTCAGGTATCTTCCAGTCCTGTATTGGGGAAGAGGTGCAGAGTAGCCCAGCTAGGTCCCAGTGTAGTGGGAGGGGTGTAGGGGCTCACGTCCTGTCTCAGTGGAGTAGGAGTGAGTGTGGGACTGTGTGTCCCCCAGGTGCCCGAAACCCAGTCTCAGGACCCGGATGGTTCCCGAGGGGAACACCAGGTTGGGAGCCTAGGCTGTACTGATAGACCATTTGAGGAGGATCTCCTAGTGTCTGGAGAACCTGGAGCGTCTGTAAATAGAGCTCCAGTGGTTCTGGTGTCTGTCGGTGCCACTCCAGTTGGGAGGGTACAGAAGTCCGGATTGAGGGGTGAGGGGGGGATGTGTTCCCCAGTGGAAGAACCAGTGGGTCAGGGACCAGCCAGAAGGGCTGAATCCCCTTGGAGTGACCATGGTGACACCACTTCTGTTCTGGGGGATCTTCACACACTGTCAGGTGGACAGGGGACGGGAGATCTGCGCCAGGCAGACTGTCACACGACACATGAGTCATGTGTTACCCTTGGGGGGGGGGGGGGGATAGTGCGTGAGGCCCCAGAAGTCCTGGCGTGCCAGGCAAGTACTCCGCCAAAGGGTTCAGCCCCAAGGTTGGGAGGCCAGGTTCAAGATCTGTCTGACCTGGAGGGATGGACGTCTGTAACCAGTGTCCTGACCGGTTCATCTGGAAGAGTGGAAGAGGTGTGGCACAGCGGCTAGTGTGCCTGACTCCGGACCATGGGGTTCACGGTTCGATCCCCGGCGCCAGGTCAGCACCATGTGACTGGGCAATAGCTCGCTTAATCTTCCCGAGGGCCCCCAGCGCCGGGAAACCACTTCGGAGGTAGCTGTGCACTTTATAAATTCAAAGTTGTTGTTGTTGTCCTACTTCTGTAAATTCTTGGAATTCACTAAAGCCATATAGCTGCACTTAATGCAAGGACATATAACATGGGTGCACTTTTGAGACTTTCTTTAATAATTGGGCCCCTAATTTGGTCTGGCGTTGACCGTGACCTTTTGTGTTTATTAAAATTCTGGCTCTCTCTCTGTATCGGCTGGCTTCACTGTGAGTGATGACAGTAATACTCTTTCACAAGGAGCATATCGGCACACAAAGTAGTTTTGTTCACTGCCAGTAACTACTTTGGTAGTGTGTGCTTTTTGAGACCAACAGAGCAAATGTTGCTTTCGCCAATGTTTGTAATAATGTAGAGGGCCTGGAAGCTCCCACACCAATAAGGTTTTACAAAAACCATGCCAAAACAAGTCACACATTGATAAAACTAAAAATCTCACCACCACTTATTATTAGACCTACCATTTTTGTCAATGCTTGTTTATTTTTGTTTCCCATAATCTTATTGAAACTGGTTACACTGAATTTGCATTAGGAATATTTTTGGGAAATACTAGCATACATCAACACATGTTACTAAATTATGCTGCAAAGTAATGGTACCTGAAATTTTACAGCAGTTTAGCAAAATGTTTTTTTCCTGCATTCATTTTTTTATGAACATTTTATTTTGAAAGCAAAGAGTCATCAATCTTGCTTTCAAGCTTCTGCAAATATTTGCATCAAACCGGAGAGCATTCTGGGAGCATTATGCATAGCCTCATGTTGCTAAACATTAAAAACGTGTGTACACATTTTTATACTGGAACCACTGTCAGTAGTGCAGTCCGCTTACTGTTGGAGCTTACAACATTTACTTAGAGCGCTCACCCAAATTTAAAAAAGCGCTCAATTAATGAACCATCAATACAAGTTTGAACAGCATTAACATATGTGCAAACATGTTACCTTAACTGCAGACAGTTCCCTTTCCTGATCCATAATTAATGTGGTACTGCAAACTGGCAGCCAAAGGTTTTGTGCTGCAGTGGGTTAGGCCTACTTGTCCCAAGGACAAAATACACATGAAAACGTGTTGCCCTTGACCGCAAACAATATGTCCTGGGCGTCGGGCTACAGGAATTCCACATCCCTGCGCTGTGACGTGGCACCTAAAGTGTGTGCCATGTCTGTGACCCCCCTTTTACTACATGTCAGTCACCCCTAAGGTAGGCCCCAGCTAGCACTATGGGCAGGGTGCATTGTAGGTAAAAGATAGGACATGTACCTTAAGTGAGTGACATGTCCTGGTAGTGACAAACAGCCATTTTGGTTTCTCACTACTGTGGGGCTGCCCTCCCATAGGAAAGCATTGGGATTCCCTGGTAAGTGTTTCAGTGGTAATTCCTGATATGAGAGGCGCAGCGTGGTCAAGTTTGGTATATTTGGAATAGTGATAATAAATGCTGCGCAATGGTATGTGCAGATTTATTATAACTGTTTTAGAAATGCCACTTTTAGAAGTTGGCATTTCTGTGTGCTGTGTCTGCCTGCCTGCTGTGAATTGCATGTCTGGCTTTTGAGTGACAGGGGCAGGTGAGGTGTGTGTGTGGCTCCAGAAGGGGCAGGGTGAGTCAGCACTAGGCTGAATTGGAGTAGTGGGAGGAGTAGTCCCTGCGCCTAGCCTGTACAATGCTGGCTCCGCCCCCCTGTGGTGTGTCTGATGACGAGCCCCCACCTGACCAAGGGGAAAAGGAGCCTTGTAAGCAAAGTGCTCCAATTCCCCCCTGAACCAGTTGCATCTGGTTCCCCCAACGCCCTGTACTGCAGACAAAAGAAATTGTGATATAAATATAGGGGCTGTGACCCCATGAGGGGAGTGCTGTTCCTGTACTTGTTGGGGCTTGCTGCTGCTGGGGACCAAGGAGGAACCGTCACAAGGGTTTGCCTCCCTGCTGGAGGGCCCTGTGTGATGGCCTCCCTGGGCCCAGCTGTGCCCCTTGGACCTTTTTAGAAATCCAGCGCCTCATGAGTGCTCTGACTTTATTGGCAAACAGAGGAGCCTTTCGTGGTTTGCCTGCAGGGGGAATCCCGTTGTGGGAACTCCCCCATACTGCTGTGGAAGGAGCGGGAGCCCACCCCGCTTTTTGCATATTTTGGAGGCGGGTGCCCCTCGCATTTTTGCCAGGTTTCAGCGTGAGCCCAGCCCGCTGTTTTGCTCCTCCGTGAGCAGGTGCCCACCCCGCTTTTTGCATATCTAAACAGCGGGTGCCCACCCCGCCATTGTGCTTCCTAACGGGAGCCCACTCCGCGTTTTGATGGTATTAGTGGGTGCCCACCCCGCAATGGTCTCTATTTCAAACGGGAGCCTACCCCGTATTGCTGCCGAGATCGGGAAGAGAATCACCGCCGTGGCCCGGAAGCCAGGCAAGCTGCCTGACTGAGGGCAGGGCCTGCTGGTGGAGGACGGCGTGCGACCAATCCAGTGGGGAGGCACCTGGAGGACAGGTGGGTTGCTGCCGGGCGGTAGGCGGGGCTCTCGTGGATGAGGAGAGCCCACCGTGTGCCTGATGAGGACCGGAGCCTTGCAGGCTCCCAGCTAGACTCCGGCGCTGGTCCCAGGCGCACGGCAAAAGAAAAGGAGAAGCCCCGGGAGGGGGGAGGGGGCTACCGAGGCACATTGTCAGTGCCTTCCCCCCCCTTCCCCAGGAGACCGGAGGAGGCATAGAGCGGCGTCGGAGAGCCCTGGTGAGTAGGGCTCAGAGGGGGCTGGGTCTTCTTTCTGCCAGTGGGGGCTGAGTCTGACCAGTATTTCTGGTCCCCGTTGCACCAGAGGAAGACACCGGTGAGTGGGGCCTCATATTGGGCACAGTGGTGCCCGTGCCTGTTGGTGTTAGCAGCCCCGAAAGAGAGCGGGCCGCTGCAACAAGGAGCTCCCAGTCGGCACAGTGGTGCCTGTGCTCATTTTCAGAGAGGTCACCTTTGACTTTAAGAGTCCCGCAGTGGGCTCAGGCGGCACAGTGGTGCCAGGCCTTTTCCACAGCTGCATCGCACCAGCGCGGGCAGCTGCAATGTTGGGCGCATATGTTTGTAGAGTCCCTGTGGGGACCCAGGAGGCACAGTAGTGCCAGTGCCATTCTTTGCCTTTGGGGACATTTTTGGAGATGTAGGAGTACGATACACTCCTGCCCTGCCCCAGCACTTTGCGCCCTTTGATGTTGCTGCTGAGGCAGCTAGGGGGCCCTTTGCGATGTCCCTCTTAGAACCCTGACTTTGCGGGACACAGGGCTTTTGAGCCCAGAGGAAGGCCAGTTGACCTGGGGTCATTTTAGGGTGGTAGGGCGCACAGCCCTTGCCAGTGCTACTATGGTGCACTGCCGCTTTTATGCCTAAGATATGTCTTGCCTAATGAGATCCCTCATGTGAATCATGCCCCATTATGATTGCGTAATGTGTTTATGCTGGTGAGGCCTATTGCATATTGTGTTTTATGCTTCCAGTGATGCAGACATAATGTGTGTATGTTGCAAGTGATAATGCTGAGGTCGATATTATACCAGTAGATACTGGTTGTGTTTTATATTTACTTCCTGCATTGTGATGGTTCTGACAGTGGCCCGATTGGCCCTGTCTTTTATATAATCCCCTGTGAATATTGCCTAGTGCCAGTTGGCACAGTGTAAATGTGTGATTATATTTCTAATGTGTTTATGATAATACAAAGCATATTTTTTATATAACCTTGTGTGGAGTTCTTTTTTGTGGTGTGCCTAGTGTTTTGCTACTGTGTGTGTGTGTGTTGCGCAAACACTTTACACATTGCCTCTGGGATAAGCCTGACTGCTCGTGCCAAGCTACCAAGGGGGTGAGCAGGGGCTATCTGCAGCATGTAACTCCCTTGCCCTGACTGGAGTGGTGGTTTCTGCCTGGCTTTGGCTCAAGCCTTAGCCAACATGAAATCCCATTTCTAACACTTTGCAAAGGGCTTTCCTCTGCTCAGCAACACGTCATTGCTTATGATCTGTGTGAGCTTGAAACAGTTTTTTGTTGTTGAAAACTGCGCTTATGCAGCAGATGATGGAATTTTGTCGCAAATGCAGCTGATCCATAATTATGCGGATATTGCATAATTCCATGGTCCCTGAATGAGGGTTACAAGGTGTAGGAGTCCCACATCGTCCTTCATAGCTCAGTGTGCTAGGTTATAATTATTGCAATGTATGAAGAGCAAGTGACCAAAGGATCTCTGCATTGAAAGCAGTAGCCCACTTAACTATCTACATAAAATAAAAATCTTCTTCTGCAGAAGGCACCTTTACCGCGTAGGCTACTTTGGGATAAAACTGAGACTAAACAAAACACAGATCTCTCGAGCAAATGCATTTACTACCATAATTACCTTACCATTATTATTATTCACTGTTATTTACTGGGCCCACAGACATCTCTACAGCAGGTGCCTTAACCCCATAAGATATTTTAAAATGCATCCGTTGCAACCAATTAGGCCAGAACATATTTCCTGTCACACTTGTCCTTATTGCCAGATTCATTGTGGCAGAGTTAAAAAAAAATAATAATAATGTGTACATTGATTGTCAGACAGCTTTCCACAACTCCGCCCCTTGTGACACCTTCCCTTTGACACAGCTCGACCCCCAATTTTTGGTTCCCTGACTAAACTGTTTCCTGCCGTAAGGATCGCACACAGGACATGTATAGCAACACTGGAAAACTGTTTCAAGCCTACCTTGCTTCCGCCCTCTGATTTGTTCCGAGCATTCCTAGTGCGAGTAAGATAGCAGGAAGAATGTAAATAAAAATGTCCACCTTGCGATTCTCCCAGAACGCAGCTTGTCAGTAAGCTAGAAGATCAACATTCATTGCACATAGAGCTCGGAGAGCCAACACATGGGAGCTGAGCCAGGGCCGGGCAAAGGGTCTGGTTTGGCGATAAGAGTCCATGACGAGCCAACCGGTGGAAATGTTTGGCAAGTAAATCATGCAAGAAACATTGTGTTAGAATATGATAAGGTGTCTTTAGAATTCGAAGAAGTGTACTTATTTAGCACATGGAAGCACTTTGTCTTAGTACGTCAGATTATATCATTGTATGAAGAAGGATTTATTAAAAGTGATGTTTATTAACAATGTAAACGTTCCTGCACACCCCTGCCATAGCTGCAATGGCATTAGTAATCTAAGAGGCAGATCAGTTGTCATGTACACCCGAAAAGTGGCCCGGTTCTTATTTTATAAATGGAGCAGCATTGTAGTCCGTTAAATCAATCATAAGTGGTTTTTGAAAAGCGCACATCCTAAATTCAGCTTTCGGAAGGTGCTCTCATATGTGGTGATGAAATACTTGCCTAAGATTACAAATTTGGCAAGCATGGCAGCCTATTAAACATTGGTTTTCTTGTTGCACATTGTGCAGTTAAGCCCTTAGATGGGTATCTATCTTCCCCTGTTAACTGTTAATGCTTTGGCTGCAATTCTCAGTGCACAATGTTAGAGCATGGTGGCAGGAAAAGCCACATGAAAGCTCAGCTCTTGTTAGGCTCCAGGGCCCAAGAAGACATCAAACTGAGCAAGCCTGGCTCGAGCTTTCAGCGGCTCGCCCACCTCTGCATGCACACCATTTAAAAACGTGAGCAGCCAAAATGTTGGTCTTTTTGTTCCTGAGCCACAGCACTTACCTTATCCCCCAGGGCCCCTGCGTCTTGCCTTCCATTGGAACTGAAACACACGCTGCACACTAACAGAAAGAGAACGAAAGAAGCCAGGAGGAGATTGCTGACAGAGAGGAGTTGACTGTATCCAGGTGTAGAACTTGGCCCTTTTTGGCTAAAGTTCCCTAAACTTTTTGCTTTCCCCCTAGAACTTTTTTAGGTCTCGCCTAGTGACGCAGCCCATGCGCCGCTCGCCTTGGCCAGAACCATTGTTGTCGGTTTTACGGTTGAAGGGGGATAGATGTGCACGCATGGACAGCAGATGTGCACGCGTACGGCTTGCAGCGTTACCTTCTTCACTCGCTCCCTCCCTGTCTCCATCAGGATGTGCATGCGTGGACAGCAGATTTGCACGCGTAGGGCTTGTTATAGACTCTGCCAGCCTGCACGTCCCGCTGGTGAAGGACGGCATCGCAGCCATGCTCAAATTTAAGGCGAGCGGGTCGCGCGCGCCTCTTAACGGGGGCGTACAGTTAACACGGAAACTATATGGGTCGGGTACGATAAATATGAAATTGGAGCAACACTGATCACCACACCTTGACCGACCAGGAGGTCGCTCAGCCATTTTAAACAGAATCACCGCATTTGTGTTTTCTCTCCCTCAGCCCTCGGTGCCCCGCCCCAGCAGGTGTTGCAGGGGGGCATCCCCGACGATAAAAAAATATATACTTACACAAGAGGTCGCGCTGTTAGGGCCGCTCCGGCTGCAGTTGCCCTAGAGACCACGGGCCCACTTGTGTCTCCGTTCAATTTTCTCGGCTATGATTGTAGCGGATCATAGGTGGAAGAATTCGTCAAAATAGTGAACACAAAGGAAGGACATTTCCCTGTGAACTGGCAATCGAGAGGATGCCGCAAAGCTATTGCCGCCGCCATCTTAAAAACAGAATTACATGTTGTGTGAGATTGCCTCCCTGGAGAAAAACAAAATTGTCTTTTTCATCCAGAAATAAAAGAAAATATTTACCTACACAAAAAGCAGTACTAGGAGATTTCCTTTATTTAAAACTGTAAATGTAGTTATTTATTTTTTTAATTATCATTAGAGCATATGCGAGTGCACAGCACATTGGAATATCAGTTATCTCCAATTAAATACTCTCTTAAACATGACTCAATATATTTATAAGGGTCACACCTGCAGCTGGTATAAGATCACCAAACATGGCTAATCCAAGAAGGTCCATTGAATACTGTTTTTGTTCAGGCCGTCAGCTTCACGCGTTCATACCATCTGTCAATGCCTTTACAAAACCCAGCTCACTGCAGTTTTCTTTTTTTCACGTTTTAACCTAAGCGATACTGTTGGCTTCTGAATCGAGTTTCTTAGGGGGGTGTCTCCAATGTAGGTGCAGGGAGCACTATTCTTGTGAAATCAGTCGAGTGAACTTCACAAATTGTACCAGCGCGCCCCGACTTATGTTTTGTGTGTTTTTGTTCGAAGCCCAAAGACAGCACAGCAGCCTGGTTTGCAAAGATATCTTGGGGGTATTATAAAAGCTTCCCCGGAAATGGTCAGCAGTTTGCCATGGTTCTTGTATTCTCCCAGGAGTGTTCGCTTTCTGTAAACAGGCCTTTACATTTCTTTCTTATCTTGTCACATCTGCTGTGCATTCAAAGACGGAGGTCAAATGTCAGGCTCTGTCCTCCAGGGAGTATGGTGTTTATTTGTGTTGCTCTGACTTCAAAGTGAGAAAACCAGGTCAGCAGAGCTGCTGTAGAGCCAGAGAACCAGGTCAGCAGAGCTGCTGTAGAGCCAGAGAACCAGGTCAGCAGAGCTGCTGTAGAGCCAGAGAACTAGGTCAGCAGAGCTGCTGTAGAGCCAAAGAACCAGGTGAGCAGAGGTGCTGTAGAGCCAGAGAACCAGGTGAGCAGAGGTGCTGTAGAGCCAGAGAACAAGGTCAGCAGAGCTGCTGTAGAGCCATAGAACCAGGTCAGCAGAGCCCCTCTAGAGCCAGAGAATCAGGTCAGCAGAGCCGCTCTAGAGCCAGAGAACCAGTTCAGCAGAGCCGTTGTAGAGCCATAGAACCAGGTCAGCAGAGCTGCTCTAGAGCCAGAGAACCAGGTCAGCAGAGCTGCTGTAGAGCCAGAGAACTAGGTCAGCAGAGCTGCTGTAGAGCCAAAGAACCAGGTGAGCAGAGGTGCTGTAGAGCCAGAGAACCAGGTGAGCAGAGGTGCTGTAGAGCCAGAGAACAAGGTCAGCAGAGCTGCTGTAGAGCCATAGAACCAGGTCAGCAGAGCCCCTCTAGAGCCAGAGAATCAGGTCAGCAGAGCCGCTCTAGAGCCAGAGAACCAGTTCAGCAGAGCCGTTGTAGAGCCATAGAACCAGGTCAGCAGAGCTGCTCTAGAGCCAGAGAACCAGGTCAACAGAGCTGCTGTACAGCCTGCGAACCAGGTCAGCAGAGCTGCTGTACAGCCTGCGATCCAGGTCAGCAGAGCCGTTGTAGAGCCAGAGAACAAAGTCAGCAGAGCTGTAGTAGAGCCAGAGATCCAGACCAGCAGAGCTGCTCTGGAGCCAGAGAACCAGGTCAGCAGAGCTGCTCTAGAGCCAGAGAACCGGGAGAGCACAGCTGTTGTAAAGCCTGAGAACCAGGTCAGCAGAGCTGCTGTAGAGCCAGAGAACCAGGTCAGCGGAGCTGCTGTAGAGCCGGAGAACCAGGTCAGCAGAGCTGTTGTAGAGCCTGAGACCCAAGTTAGAACAGGTGCTGCAGGGACCGGAGAGGTACAAACGTAATCCGACACAGAAAAGGTGCAATGATGCAGCGTAATATGGCACATTCTGTTGCAATATTTTGCTATTTTGTCATTTTTCAACACAGTAGTACTGTTTGGGCATACGTTTCTACTCATTAGCAGCACTCTAACACCCGAATACAGCCGTCGGCAACGAAATGGTGACACTTAATCTTTGCAAAGCGTCTGTCCCCCCAAAACCATGACTGATGCTTTGTAAAGCCTCTTTTGATCCATCTGAGCTAGAATCAATGTTTGCAACTGATACAGAAATAGTCATAGAACGCGGCGGCCACAATATTGTGTTATTCCAGTGGCCCTGCCTATGAGCAAAGACTTGTAGTGTAATGGCCTTGATTTACTGGGTGTGTTGTAAATCCATGGAACTGTCCCCCAGAAGACTATTTGGGCAAAAAATAACCTCGAAGTACTGATAAAGTAAGGGTAAAAGTGGAGGCCATGCAAGGTCACTGAAGTCAGAAAGGAATGGGCCATTCTGGACAGCATTGTCATTCTCCAGGTAGGAATTCCCATGCAGGGCAGCGCCAAGTAGCTGGGATGAAACAAGCATTTGTAATGCAATAGGTCTCTCATTTACGCAAGTTGAAGCTATTGGCATTGTAAATGACAGTGTCTTTTATTTATGTTTTAAAAACCAAAACCTAAATAAAAGGCATTGTCATTTACAATGCAAATAGCTCAAACCTGCGTAAATGCGAGACCTATTGCATTGCAAATGCTTGTTCTGACATGGTGTTGCCAACTTAGATGCTTTGGACACTTTGCCACTGCTAAACAGTGTCAAAGTGCAAGTGTTCCCTGTATAAAGCGTAATTGTAATTGGTTGTCCACGATTGGTATGTTTGCCTTGCTAGTAAAGTGCACTATGTGTGCCAGGGCTGGTAATGCAAATGCTACTAGTGGGCCCGCAGCACTCATTCTGCCACCCACACAAGTAGCCTTAAAAAAGGGAACTCAGGCCAGCCATTGCAGTGCCTGCGCGCGGTTTGTTAAACTGCCATGTTGTTCTGACAAGTGCACTCACTTGCCAGACCTTACCCATCCCTTTCTATGCGCATCAGACACCCCAAATGGAACATTTAAAGACCTGGCGTGGACCAAATAAAGCACAATAAACACTAACAGAAGTCCACGGGTCTGACAGGTCCAGGTAACCTACAGAGTAGCAATGATCTCAAAGACAGAAATGTTTTTTGAAAAAGGAGGAAAAAATACTGCTATTTAGCAGAAACAAAGAAACACAAGGGAAATCCTAAAAGGAGGACGGATTCCCATCACTCACCAAGGTGACATGCTTCATCACCTGGGATCTCCTCCTGGTTACACCCTAAGGGCTACAACCTTCTGTCTATTAGAAAGGAGCTCGCGGATGTTTTTCTTTTTTTAAACGCTCTAATAGATGGAGCTCTAAAGTATCTGTCCAGAATGATGAACTAGAATTTCGAGTGACAGGCACAGTGCAAGATAAAAAAAAAAGTGATGAAAAGTGCAATTTAAAATTGAATACCAAGAGAGAGCATATGTTTAATGGGTATCTCTTAATATCCAAACTAAAAACAGTGCAGGAGAAGTTTTAACAAAATAACTGCCGTAATACGGGTCTACATGTCTCAGCCAACCAGACAATAACTAGTCCAATGTCTTTTTCAGGACCACTGCATATACTTTTGCTACTGCAGATGTAAAAAAAGAGAGAATTAAATGTGTCTAAAAAAAAAAAGTGCAATTATCAACTTTTAGACAAAGTTTCAATAAATACAACCAAAAAACCCTAATTCCAGGCGTACTAATCCTCCACAAATCACTGGATGCTGATGACACCTGTAAAAGAATGTCTATGAGAAACAGTACTATTCAAAATGTAAACAGACTAACAGAACGTGAAACACACGTTTCCATCGTTCATACAATGTTCGACTGCTATCCTGGATAATTATCTATAAGAAGTAATGCTCACCCGTGATTCACGAGGACCGGACCTCACCTCACCTGGCAACAGCTCAGGAAAAGAGGCCCCGCTCTGTGGATGAAGAGGGAGAAAAACATATAGTCAAGGGCAGGCCACACGCCTAACCTCTAATGCAATCCCTCGCTTCCTCTATTATCCACATACCCATGTCTGTGTGTTGTCTGTAAAGAACTACAAAATGGCCAAGACCTCTAAGTGTTAAAAAGTTCGTACTCTCAAAAGAGAACATAAATACCAGGAATGGTTATGTCCCATCTGTATGTTCACTCCATCTTTTATGTAGTAAATTTCAGTCGTATATGTCAGTTAAACGCCATTCCATTATCTTGAAAACAGTGTTGCAATCAACAATGTAAATGTAGTAGGGATTACTCATTGAAAGGAGTCCGAGTTGTATGCGTAAACCGAGGTGAACTTAAGCTACGCAACAATCTCACTTGCAATTATGCAAAACTGATGTATAAGTCTTCTACAGCAAAAGTCATTTGGAATGATGCTGGCCAAGTTGTTAATGCCTGTTTTATATGTCAGGACCAGGTGTACAACATAAAGATGTAAGGATGTAACCTGTTACGGATCTAGAGCACACAATGGTTATTATTGTGTGTGCAGTACTCCAAACATCTACTTGCGTAAGCCCTATGTCGACTAATTGTAACACACGGGTCTCTTATATGTGTAAGAAGCAATATCTCTCATCACACAGATTGTAGTGACTTTGATGTTTCCGTCAATCTTCCCAGTGAAGTTTGTGTTAAAAGAAGTATGTGTTCATAGAAGCAACTCCTTATTTGTCTATTATCTTATATCGTGGGCCAAATGACAACATTACAACTTCTGAGTGTGTCGGCAACACGACTGTACTGTACTCCCATATGTTAACCCCCTTCCTCGGCATTATAGCTTGTGCGTGCCGGCGTTGAAGGGGGACAGAAAGCTGCTGTGAAAATCAACAATATTGGTAGTACACACGAAGCGTGTTAATCACGCTGGTCACTGTTTCTCAAGGGGTTTGTCCTGACAAAACGGCACCGTATGCGTGTATGAACTAGTGTAGTGTGCCAAATATTACATTGTCGGCCATTAAAGGGGGCTGAACGCTCCATTTCTAACCGCTATCGACATTGAGTGTGCATACTGGCAATTAAAAGGTCTAGGGTACCCCCTGGGCAGGGTGCAGTGCATGTGAAAGGTAGGACATGTACTAAGGTGTGTGCCATGTCCTGACAGTGAAATAATCTCCATTTCGTTTTTCACTGTGGAAAGGCCATTTTGCCCATATGATAGAATGGGAAAGCTGTGTAATATGTTTTCCAGCCTATCTTCCTAAAGGCTTAAGATGGAAAGGTGAAGTTTAGTATGCCTGAACTCACAATGTAATAACACATCTTTCTATGAAGGGGGTTTTTGCATTGTGCGTTTATAAGCCACTCTTTTAGAAGTGGCTGAGTTTTTGTACTCTAAAATTTTGTGTGTCTCTGCCTGATTGTGGATTGACTGTCTGGATTTGAAAGCAATAGGATCTGGGGAATGTCTTGACCCAGGGGAGGAGGTGAGGCGGCAACAGGCTGACCTGCATCTGGAGTGTAGGGGGAGGAGTAGCCCCTAGAGGTGAAGAGGCCTGGGTTGCTGTTATAAAACAATTGTCCCATCTCCTGTTGAGTGATTGAGTATCCAGACCCCCACTAATCAAAGGAAGAAGTTGTCACCGGCAGGGAGGCACCCAGAACTGGGTTGAACAGGGGTCAGTGCCCCCTGAGCACAAAGACTTCAAAGCCATTGAGGGATATACCTACAAGAGCTGAAGCCCCTGAACTTTGGAGAATGGCTTGATGAAGATTGAACAAGACTGGAGCTACTTAGTGGTCAAGAGGAACCTTTGCCAAGCCAAGGAAGAAACAACTGAATAGACTGAAGGATAGGACTGACCCTTGCTGTGTGTTCTGGGGCTGGCCTGCAGTTTGCTGTTTTAACCAAGTAAAGACTAAAGGGACTTTGCTGTGTGCTGTGTCCCCCTGCTTGAAAGGACTTTGCTGTGTCCTGAAGTAACTTATCCCCAAGGGCCCGACGTGAGCTGGCTCCCTGTTGCGGAAACTCTGGAACACAAAAGTTTCCAGGAGAGTGTCAGAGGCGCTGTGTGCACGTGCTTGTGCTGCCTGAGACCCTCGCAAGCAGTGCCCTGTGATCGTGGGCCCCTGGTGTCCAAACGAGGATCAGTGACGCTGTGTGTGTGTGCTTTTTGCAGCCTGCCCTTTTGTGAGGATTGTCCAGTTATCTTGTGCACCGGAGTCCAAGTGAGTCTCACGATGCTGTGTGCGTGTGCTTTGTGCAGCGTGAGACTTTCGTGAGCATTGCCTTGTTATCGTGCACCCGGAATCCAGGTGAGTCTCATTGACGCTGTGTGCGTGTGCTTTGTGCAGCGTGAGACATTCGTGAGGACTGCCTTGTTATCGTGCACCTGGAATCCAAGTGAGTCTCATTGACGCGGTGTGCGTGTGCTTTGTGCAGCGTGAGACCTTCGTGAGGATTGCCTTGTTATTGTGCACCCGGAATCCAAGTGAGTCTCGTTGATGCGGTGTGCGTGTGCTTTGTGCCGCGTGAGACCTTCGTGAGGATTGCCTTGTTATCGTGCACCTGGAGTTAAAGTGAGTCTCAGTGACGATGCTTGCGTGTTCATCGTGCAACCCGAGACCTTTCTGTGGAGTACCCAGTGATCGTGCACCTGAAGCTCAAGGAAGACTCAGCGATGCTGTGTGCATGTGCCCTGTGGTAGCCTGAGATCTCTGTAGCAGTAGCGGCCCAGACCGGCAGCCCCGGACGAGCTGAGCCGCCGGCCCGAGCCCGCCGCTGCCAAGTCCCAAAGATTGCATCGGAGGCCCAAGTCGCTGGACGAGGAGAGGAGAGTGAGTTTGCGCCCCCCAGGTAACGTGTGTCGACTCCTGGGGCGCGGGCTCTGAGGGAGACGCTCTCGGCCTCTTTCTCGTTTCAGAAGCGCGAGCCTCTGCTTCAGCTCGTATCGCGACCCTTATTGCCAAGGGAGTGGCAGTACCGGGGCCGGAGCACAGAGCTGCACTTTTTGTGCTATACCATACCCGTGTGGGGGGCAACTGTTGTCAGAGGCTACCTGCGAGTTAGCACGAGTGACGGAGGGACCGCCTAAGGCACCGTGATCGGTGCCGGAGTGTATTACGGAATACTCTATTTCTGCATAACGGAGTACCGGATTGTCGTATTACACATTGCATCTTTCTGAATAACGAAGTACCTGATTAGTGTATGACGCATGGCATTATTTCTGCATAACAAACTACCTGATTGTCCTATGACGTATTGCATTGTTCCTGCATAACAAACTACCTGATTAGCGTATTACGCATTGCTTTATTTCTGCATAACGACGTGCCTGGTGGTTGTATTGCGCATGGCATTATTCCTACATTGCAAAGTACCTCATTGTTGTCTTACGCATTGCATTATTTTTACATTGCAAAGTGCCTGATTGTTGTGTACACATTGCATTATTTTTACATTGCAAAAGTGCCTGATTCTAGCATTACGATATGCATAACATGGTGTTAGGATTACAGTTGACTGTTTAGAAGTGCTCATTAATATCACCAGAACTTATAAGTACTGGCTGGCCTAACAACCGGCCAGAAGGAATATTACAAATATCCATATGTTGGATTAATATTGTGTGGTCTTATCGTAAATCTTTTTATATAAAGTTCATACTCGTTTTTATAAAACTCGTGTGGAGTCTATTTGTGGTGTCATCATTGGGTTGCTGTGAGCATGGTTGCAAATACTGTACACATTTGCCTTGAAGATAAGCCTGGCTGCTCGTGCCAAGCTACCAAAGGGGTGAGCGGGGCTATCTCAGAAGGTGACCTTTCTTTCCCTGACGTGGAACCGCGGGTCCCTATTTGGCCTAAGATACATACCTCAGCCTACCAGGGATCCCGGGTCTAACACCAGGTTTTTATTCCAGTTCTTGGTAAGTACTACTATCCCAGCTACAATTCACCCCATCCCACTGTAAAAGAAATACTTGTGTCTTATCTTTGGCCAAAATGTTGTCCCTGTGATGTGGCATCTGCTTGGTATGCAGCTTGAGTCCAAGGAAATGTTTCTGAATCCAAAGGCGCCTTGGGTACCATTACAATTGCGAAGGCCCCAGCCTTGCTTTCAAACAACTTTTTTAGAAATGGGTAGCTAACAAATTAACAGAGAGAGCCCATGCATAAGTTGAGCCATGACACAATCAAGTAATTTGTGCAACAAAATATGCAAAGACACTTCACAGTTCAAAAAAGTCAATTTCGTTAAAATGCAGTAAGTTTCACCATAATATTTCAGATTATATCACTGCATTGGCAGGCATTTACTAAAAGTGGTGACTTGAATTGTGTGTGATCTTAGAAACGTTCACACCCACCCCTGCCCTGACACGAATGCTACTAAAGAACTAAGAGCCAAGTCACTTGTCATGAGCACCCAATATGTGGCCTAGATTCTTAATGTCCACGGAGCAATATTCTAGTTTACTAGATCAAACGTAAGAGAGATTTACCTAAGATGAAATGATCTGGTCAAGTGTGGAATCCGGGACTGATCTAAGGTTTTCTGCTTTGACATTGTTCACTTCATCCACTTGAAGGATATTACTTTGTCTCCTGTTTGCATCAAAGGTTAACGCTTTGTCTTTAATTCTTGGCACATGAGGTTGAAGCTGGGCGGCAGGCAGAAGCCACGTGCAAGTCAGTTGTCATGAGCATCCTGTATATGGCCCAGATTCTTAATATTTGTAAATGGAAGAACATTATAGTTGATAAAATCACTATAGAGTAATCTAACTTACGCTCATAGCTAAGCACCAGTGCAGTCTCCACTTATTGATGTAAATATGTGAAAGTGCATAGAACCTATGTATGTTATACTTATCAACTTAAGCCAATCAATTCATGTTTGTTCGGTATCACAGGTTGATGCCTGCTTATTTGTGAACTTGTAGAAATCGTGTGCTTATTTCGCCTCTCATCCATGATGCAGCTGTGCTTTTTTACCTTTAAATAAGGTCTGTTTTGCATAATCCTTCTTGGTGCTCCACTACCCAAATATTTCAGTTTTGTGCAGCAGTATCTAAATTTGTTACACCAGTATAAAAAATTATTTCCAAACATTTGAATTTGTATGCTCTATTTACCAGTTCCATTTGCTAAATGTTATAGAAGCGTTGTCCTTGAAAGGCGGACAAGTTTTTTTTTTTTTTTATAGCTCAGGAAATTCAAAAGCATAGGAAATGGGCATGCTAGTTAGCCAAGTTGTTACCCTGCGTGGGTATGTCTGGTCTTGTTTTTTGCCTTTCTCATCCCTACCTATTGCAGAGATACGGCAAGTTTGCGATGTACTGCATCATAGAACAATAACACACAGTAGCTTTACTGTTACAGTGCTCTTAGGTCTGGCAGACTGATGTATTTCGGAGTTATTATATGTATGAGATGAAAGATCATGTGTTGCTTCATTGGGCTCGGTCCTTCAGGTAGAGGTTACAGTGAATATGCAGGCCCACAGGTCAGTGTTACTGTAAACAAGTAGGCATTCTCCAGTGTACCATGTTGGCGGTGTAACATGTCTAGGATGTGCAAAATTCTTATTAGCAAGTGTAGTCTAATGTAGATTCTGACTACTGGCCACAGCTTGTAGGGTCTCTCCCTGTTCCTTCATCTCCTCTGTTAGTTTTTCAGTGCACACTAGCAATTTTTCCTTGAGAAAGCGAATATTTTCTTGAAACTGCTAGTTGGGACTGGAATTGCATGTGCCCTTTTCTTGTGAGTTAACTTTATCATCATTTTCCTCTCATCCTTGGACACTGGGCAGCATACACATATTTTGATGATGAGCTGATATCGCTTACTGTGAAATGTATGGTCCATTGTTTGTGTGGCTATTCTGGTGGTACTAATTCCAGGCTGAGCTGCCCTTCCATTGTGCTGGTGAATGTGAGGGTGGTTTAGATATAGTAATGCCAGCAATAAGAACATGAGAGATGTCTGCTGCTAAATGTGGAGGTTACAATCTTTTGGCAGGGGAAGGGGCAGTGTTTAATGTGTAAATACAAAAAGGCAGAGCTCCAAACATTTTCTTTGGGTCCCATTACTGAATGCCAAGGTTGCCATTGCCTGTTTGTCACCACTTGGGCGTTATCTTATTGTTGAAAGTTATTTTTTCATTCACGTTTCTGAATTCATTGTTTTCCTAGCTCTCTCTTTCCTTCTTTATTCCCTTTCTGTCTTTCTCTCTTGCTCTGGGTCATGGTCCCTTGGTGAAAAATGAGCCCAAAACCTCCTAAAATGAGCCTAGGTACCCACCACAGACACATTAAGTGGTGGGGTATGGCTGAGTAAGTATACTTTGTGTAGGAGAGCGGTCTAATCTCTGGAGGATGCAGGCAGCTATAGTAATTACATCTACATGTAAATGTGCTACACATGAAATAGTACTTCTAGTGGAGTGGGATGGCCGCTTTATTTTGTTCAATCCTTGGGTAAAGGAAGTGACTTAGTTTTACATGTAGCTTACAAAAGCGTTAGTCTTCTGCCTAAATCAGGAATGTTGGCTTATTAACTTTTGGCTTCATAATCCACTTCACCATTTCTGGAAGCATGCTTGATGGTGTTCAGATATGGGAAGTATCACGCTCACTTCGTGTCCCATATGCATTGGCACCTGAGCTAGTTGGGTCTCTCTCCTGTGATGTCACTTCCTGTGTCGTCATGGATCATGATGCCACTTACTGTGATTCCACATGTGAGGTCATGGATCGTGACGCCACTTCCTGTGGTTCCACATGTGGTCATGCTCAGTGATTTCATATGCCTTGAGTTACTTGGATAGTCTCCCTACTTCTGTTTGTGCCCTGTGTACTGAGGAATAGCTTGGATATTTGTAGTTCTGTGAGGTCTCAGTGTGTGACAAAAACTACTGTAAGTATGTAAGCCATTAGTTAAGATATTATACACAGTGTAAGATGAGATTAGATGAGTTTATGAATGTATCACAGTATAAGCTTGTCTGCACACAGTATATAAGCGGAGCTGCCACAAATGTCAAAAAGAGCCAGTGTTTAAGTGCTTATAGTCCTTTTAAAAGTTGTCTTTTTATTAGTAATATTCAGTTAGACTTTTAACTACTGCCAACCCTTTCCATTAAAAGGAGGCGTTCCAGAACTGGTAATCCCCTAACAGTTCCCCTCAAAAAGAATATATCTTTGTCATTATGGAACGTCAAATAATTCTTATCAATTACGGCCTGTATTGATTCCCAAGCAGCATTTAGATTGCTGATTAACCGGCTGCACACATTTACATCTCTTTCAGGTAGCAGGCACTAGTGTTTAACTTGTAGTAGAATAAGTGCTGGGGTACAAAGTTTTGGTCAAATGCCCACTGCCACTGTACTAAATGTTGTGGTGCCAAATACAAAGCCTGTAAAGTCTGGATTTCACCTCGTTCCTCTTTAATCCATCGCCAGATGCTCCTCGCCCCTTAATCTTCCCCATGCTTTCCCCCTTTGTCTTTCTCCTCCTTTTTATTTGTTTGTTTTTCACACTCTCGCTCTGAGTCAAAGGTGGTGAAAAATACATGCAATTCCCAAAAAATGAGTGCTGATGGGCCCCACTTACATCCACCATCTCAAATTAAGCAAGACATTCTGGCAGAAAGCTTGCTTTAGCTGTCTGTCCTTTCTCTCATTTCACAGTGCAGGCAACCTCCTTCCTTCCCTTTGAGTCTGAGGCAACTTATGGTCAGAATGAAACACTCAGCGGTTGTGTTTTTAAGCCAAGCCGCTAGACAACGCATGAGCTGTCTGTTGCGAGTCATATTGTGGCTTAAAGAGAGGCTTGGACACCGCCCGTTGCCTTCTATTGGTTGGGTTTCCTTGTAAGTCTCATTTCCCTGCTTTTTATTGTTGCCCCAGCCAGTCAATCTTATGTTTTTCCTTCCACGAAGCATTCCCTCTTTTATTGACTAGCATCTGTGTTTCCATTGCTTTCTTTACAAGGGAATACTTTCTTCTTCAGTGTTAAGCACTCCTTGAAAGTGCTCGTGCTGTCTCCCCTGTGTACATCTCTCATCCTGCAGACCATGTTGCGCTGGCCATGACTCTGTGGTTCAAACCACGTGAACCCTCTGTGTTGCTTTCCCACAACACTGTTACTTCCCCATCCTGCCCTTGCTTCGCCAACTCGTCCCCACCACGCCTTACCCCCGTGTTGCTTCGCCTTCTCCTGCTCTCCCCAGTGTTGCTAATAAAGTCAGCAGGAAATATGGATGAAAGATTCCAATAAGCAACAGTAGCGGAGTGAAAGGAAAGCAATAGATAGGGAGCAGCAGAGCAGAAACCGAGAGCAAAAAGAGAAGCACGCCTGGGAGGGCCGAAGCGAGGATAAAGTGCTGCAAGTAAATGACTCTGACGCAAAATTTGATCAAGGCAAGCAGCAACCACTGCAGTCACCTAGTCTCATAGGTATAATGTTTACTTGGGTCTGTTTCAGAGGCTTCAAGCGAGAGGCATTCAATTTGTTGGGAGGCTAGTACCCACAAACAAACATTGGCAAAGGCAATATGTATCGTTTTATTGCTCAATTGCCAATGGCAGCATCAGCAAAATGCTTTTTTGCTGATGCTTTGTTGCATTGGAAAAAATGGGGAAAATCACTCTGACGTGGCTGCTGCTGGAGGATGCGTCATTTCCTAGGTGCGTGCATGCTTGATGACATGCACACTGGCATCACAATGCATGCACGGACCTAAGGAATAACGCTTGAGCCAGTTTTTTCATTTAACCATTCAAAAATTGTAATTTTAATAGTGCAAAGGCTCTCATAGCAGTGCGGAGTGGCTCTGGCAGCACATTCTAAACCCTCCAAATAAAAAATAACAACTTGGACCCCAAGGGGCTTGGAAATCCAATATGGAGCAGGTGGGGAAAGAAACACGCAGTAGATGAAAGAGCAAAGGATGCACTTGAAGATGGTCTGAGGAAGCCTTTAGAAAAATAATAAAGCCAATAGAGAAGGAGTGGGGAAACCATTGAAGAAGCTTGAGGGGATGGGTGAGGGAGCAACATACACTGGGGTGGAGGTAGCTGTGCTGGCGGGGAAAGGAGGGGAGGACAGTACGCAAAGGAGCGAGATTGAAAGCACAGACTCTGTCATGAAGTGCTGAAAGAAAAAACATCCACCGAATGGGTGATATGGAGAGATGCGAGTGGGTCATTCAAAAGGATGGCAAAGGGGCTATGCTCCATGGGAGGGACAAATGCAAGACGAGGAAGGAAAGTCATCAAATAAGATGGAAGCATATGAGTGTGACTGGAAAGCCAACCAATGATAAGCAATGGGTGATCTGTAAGCCCATTGTAAGTTGATGGTATGGTCCACATGAGGCTTTTGCCCACAGCCAGCTAAAAGCTATTGCCATCTTTGTTGCCCAGAAATATCAAGAGTCATTGCAAAATTGAATTAGATGAGTGGAGAGTGCGTGCATGCACATTGGGGTGGGGGGTGCATGTATGCGTGCATTAGTGGACGGCAAAAAGTGGGTGTAATGAGCAAGAGAGATTGTGTTCATGGATGAAGGATAGTCTTCAAAATATTTGGGTTCTGTAAGGTGATAGCTCTGAAGCTGACCCTTCTATGTGTCTGAATAATAATTGGTCAGTACGTACTTGTATGTTCATGTGACTGTACTACGTTTGTTGTTCACGTACTTTGTAACTGTAGAAAAAGGAGCCTGAGTCCGTGTATGTGTTTGTTTCAG
This sequence comes from Triturus cristatus, assembly GCF_964204655.1. Classification (NCBI taxonomy): domain Eukaryota; kingdom Metazoa; phylum Chordata; class Amphibia; order Caudata; family Salamandridae; genus Triturus; species Triturus cristatus. The sequence goes on along the minus strand of NC_140590.1, from coordinate 131,838,680 downwards.
AAAGATCACACAACTGTGGATATGCTCTTCCCGGTTGCTTGCATAAATGGTGGCTGTAGAGTACCTGTCTCGTGTACATTTGTGCACTCTACCTACAGCAGAAGGGTTTCTATATGAGTTATTGGGCTTGAGAAAGAAAACTTCCACAAAAGATCCGACCCAGCTCCCTTCAGCAACAATTTACTTCATGTGAGCAGAATATCTGTTTCGTAGATGATGATCTCATGTTAGGCATTTTTAACATTATATAGTTAATAAAGTAAAAAGATTACTCTAAGTGTGTGAAGAATATTTGGTGATCTCTGTGAACAAAGGGTCTTTCTTGCTCCTCTTTCTAATAAAAACTGTTTGAGATATATCGGCCTATATAGCAGAATATAGTAGGCTTATCTGATGGTTACTATTGCATTCTGCTATGATCTGATGGTTTGAATCCCAGACAGGATAACTCACAATCCCATCTTTGTAAGGTGGGAAATTGAGCACCATGAACTTATTTTAGACAATAGTATCACCTGTTACATAAATCCATTAGAAACAATAGAGGTGTGGTATATAGATACAAGCGACTGTTACCAAAAAAAAGCCACCATACCACTGCTGCTACTAACATTAATAACAACATTAGTAACATTGATACTTAATAATTCCAATTTTGCACTACGTGTGCTTATTGATGTGCAGAAGTCACATTCGTACTTCATTTCACGTTTTTTGCCCCAGACGTATTAAGCTCTGTAGCTGTGAGTCATGACCCATCTAGGGTGTGTGTGGTCGAGTGCCCTGCAAGTGGTGCTTCAATCATGTGCACAGAGGACTTCTATTCGAAATGTGACTTGAAAGGAAATTAAGCAGCCGTGCATTTGCAGCAAAGTGGAGTTTCTGCCCTAAAGCATAGCTATTCTCTCAGATGGAGAATGCGAAGTGCGTGAAAAGAGTGGGGCGCAGTGATTCTGCATTTGCCGGTCTGACCCTAGAGTGTTGCAAGTGTTCGGCATCGTCCTTGCTTATTATTTCTATAGATGTATTTTGCGAGCCTCTCACGGGGATGCTGTGGAGAGGTTGCATCAAGTGGCTGGCGACACCTGAAGAGTAGTATGTGGCAGGGCCAGTAGGAAGTCTGCCCTTAGCTCACTTGCATCCAGCCTTGAAAGTCATCATCCAGTTAATACCTGTGATATTGTCTGTAAGAGGCGCTGATCAAGTTCATTATGGGGCTTCTATGATTTAGGTTTTTGGGTAAAAAGTCTAGTTTCTTATAAATCATCACTACTCACTCGTTAGGGTCTCAAAGCGATGTGGGGGGGGGGGGGAGATCTGCGGTTCAGTCGAAGAGCCAGGTCTTGAGGTCCTTAATGAATTGCGGCAGCAATGGTGATTGCCTGAGGTGCAGAGGCTAGGAGTTCCAGGTCTTCGCAGTGAGGTAGGAGAAGGATCTTCCTCCAGCCGTGGTATTGCGGATCTGTGGAATGGTGGCTATGGCCAGTTGGACGAAGAGGAGATGTTTAGTGGGAGTGTAGAAGGAGAGACGATGGTTGAGGTATGCAGGTCCGGCGTTGTGAAGTGCTTTGTAGGCATGCGTGACAAGCTTGAAGGTAATTTGTTTGTTGATAGGTAGCCAATGAAGGTCTCACAGGAAGTCGGTGGCTGCGGCGTCGAATGTTCAGGATGAGTCTGATGGAGGCATTCTGGATGTTCTGCAGTTTCCTAAGGGGTTTCTGGGTGGTGCCGGCTTAGATTGCATTGACGTAGTCATGGCAGCTGCTGACGAGCGCATGGGTGACCGTTTTCCTGGAATCAGTGGGGATCCACTTGAAGATCTTGCAAAGCAGTTGGAGCATGTGGAAGCTAGAGGGCAAGATGGCGTTGATTTGGCAGTTCATTGAGAGCGATGAGTCCAAGATGATGCAGAGGTTTCATGCTTGGTATGTGGGTGTGTGTGGGGGGGTTCCGAGCACTGCGGGCCACCAGGAGTCGTCCCAGGTGGAAGGGATGGAGCCCAAGATGAGAACTTCGGTCTTTTCTGAGTTGAGTTTAAGGCAGCTGTCCATCCAGGTGGCAACTGCCTACATCCTGTTGTGGAAATTCCTCTTGGCCTCTGTGGATTTGTCTGTGTAGGAGAGATTCAGCTAGGTGTCATCAGCATTGGAGATGATGTTGAGTTTGTGCCTTCTGACAATGGCTGCAAGCGGGGCCATGTAGATGTTGAAGAGGGTAGGGCTCAGGGAGGAACCCTGAGGCGCATCGCAGCTGATCTCTGTGGGTTCTGAGTTGATCGGGAAGTGTGACTGTTAGGCTAGTGAGGAAGGAGCTAATCCATTCTAAGGCTTTGTCATGGATGCCGGCGTAGTGGAGTCTTGCGTAGAGGGTGTAGTGGAGATGGTGTCGAAGGCAGCTGAGAGGTCCATGAGGATGAGAGTAGCTGTCTCACCTCTGCCGAGGAGGGTGCGGATGTCGTCGATAGCAGTGAGTAGAGCGGTCTCGGTGCTGTGGTTGCTTTTGAAGCCCGGTTGGGAGAGGTCCTGGGTGTGGTTCGGTTCAATGAACTCGGAGCGTTGAGCGTTGATGGCTTTCTCAATGGCTTTGGCTGAGAAGGGGAGCAGAGGGATGGGTCTGTCGTTCTTGAAGTCCGTCAGGGCGGCCGAGGGTTTCTTAAGTAGGTGGTTAATCTCTGTGTGCTTCCAGGCTCAAGGCAAGATTGCGGGCTCGATGGAGCAGTTGATGGTGCAGCAGAATTCGGGTGCGAAGGAAGTGGTGGCTCTGTTGAAGATGTGGTGAGGGTAGGGATCCGAGGGGACTCCGGAGTGGATGCTCAGAGTGTTGTCAAAGGTGAGGATGGTCCAGTTGGCCCTAGAGCCATTGGGTGCAGTGGTTGCAGGTGGGCTGGGTGTTTCTTGGGTTGTGAATCTGTCGTGGATCTCATTGATCTTGCAGTGGCAGAAGGTGGAGAGGTTCTCGCACAGGTCTTGAGGAGGGAATGTCTGCTGTCTTTGTACTGGGTTTGGCAAATTCTTTGACCACGGCGAAGAGTTCTTTGCTGTTGTGTGCACTAGCGTTGATGCATTCCTGTATGGCTGCTTTATTTGTTGTTCTGATGAGGTTGTGGTGTGTGGTGACAGCGGTTTTAAAGGCTGCATGGTCTGCCACTGCTTAGCCGCTCCTCCATCTTTTCTCGAGCAGTCTGCAGGACTCCTGGACGGCGGGGAAGAACCAGCTGGCCTTCTTGGAGTGCTGCTTGCCTGAGTGTTTCCTGAGGGGAACCAGTGTGTTAGTGCAGTTGGATATCCAGTGGTGGAGGTTATGTTGGCCTCCGTGGATGTCGGTGGTCGGGTTTTGCTGAGGGGTTTGAGCTGGTCTTCTGGGACCTTGTTAAAACTTCTGTGAGGATAACGGTGGGCGTGGTAGCGTACAGTGGGTTTAGTGAAGGAGAAGTGGACGCAGTGGTGGTCGGTCCAATGTGGCTCGGAGATGTGGCTGGCGGCAATGTTGTTGCTTGCAGAGAAGATTGGGTCGAGCGTGTGTCCGGCTGAGTGGGTTGGGGATGTGACCGGCTGTTTGAGTCTGAAGGTGGCGCGATTCTCTACTAGGGATAAGGTGTTGTGGTCGTCGAGGTTGTCCAGGTGGAAATTGAGGTTGCTGAGGAGGATGTAGTCCATTAAGGCAAGCGTGTGTTGAGTGACGGAGTCTGTTATTACTTTGCTGAAGGTGTTGCGTGGTCTGGGAGGTCTATAGATGAGGGTGCCATGGGTGGTGTTCGCGTTGGTCTGGATCTGGAAATGGAGGTGTTCTATGTCGGGTGAGTGGTCATCAAAGCTGGTTGTGAGGCGCAGGATGTTTTTGTGTACGATGGTGATGCCTCCTCCCGGTCGGTTGACGCAGTCCTTGTGGATGATATTGTACAGACCCTACACCTTCCCTGACTTTACCACAAGCACCCACTTTAACTCCTAAAACTAACCTCTGACTGACCCTTTATCTTACCCTAACCACGTCAAATAATTCTTACCTTCAAATTAAGAGTTTTTCAATTTTCTTTGAAGTTTTTGTCTTTCAACATATCTTCTCAAACTGTTATTTTTAAACTTCCACCAAATATCTTTGTGAACTGAGAACATGGCAGGTCCAAGGATTTGCTGTTTGGTGGCTGTTTTGAAAGTCCTTCAGACAGATGTATCTTTTAGGCCAGGTGGCCTGGGTGTCTCCGCATGAGAACCTGAATCTGTGGGTTGGGAATGGTGATCCAGTATGAGGGTTTGGAGGAAAGGAGATGGCCTTGAGTTTGGAGGGAGATGTTAAGTGTAAGGTATGCCATTGGTAGATACGATGTGAGGCAGCCTAGTTTGTCTACAGGTAGCAGGATGGTAAGTTTGGTAAGAACGCAGGTGGCAACTCATCACTTTTCAGAGATTGCAAACATTAGTAGAGAGGAAACTGGAGTGATTCCAACGTTTTGAAGGCTGTCAAGTGAACCAAGATTTTGGCAGTCATGGTAGAACAATATTTGCAGAAAATCAGCAACAAATAATGGCATATGCAATAGTCTGGGTGATATTGATGAAGAACCTTGTTTCATTGTATGAACCTGAATGCGGGAGAGAATTGATTCAAATGGGCCATATCCGGCTAAGGGAGGTGCCTCTTAGCCCCCGTGTACCACCTCAAATATTATGCATCAGAGAAGGATAAAATCAACAAAGAGGTCACCAGCTGTGAGCTGCTGTGATGGTAAAAGAGAAATTACTTTAGGTTCTAACAAATATCCTTGTGGCATACCTAATAAGGACTGATGAGCAATTATCGGGTCATTGTGCAGGGTATGGTTGCAATAAAATGGAATAGACGTGCCCAGGCACCACAGACTGTGACCCTGCGAGCAGATATTCTCCACAGACATCTGTATGAGAACCTTTAGCAGAAAATGAATAGACATAGTTTTGAAAACATTTTTAACTGTACAAAGATCCCATAGTAGATCTGTGTACATAAAAAATTGACACAAAGTACCAATCACTTGTGTCCAGGCAGTTGAAGTAAGGTCCTCTGTGGAGATATCTTTTGATCGTCAGTTGCTGATCATTGGCATACACCCCCTACTCCTCTTTCTTTACTTAAGGGTGTAGTGAAGAGGCTCAAGTACTTTCCACACCGGTAGCACCAGTTGGGCATAGCATAGTAAATGACAGGTTTGCAGAATGATGATCATTGTGAGTTAGATACTTTACATACTACACTTCCGTGTTCCATTTGACCTTTTCTGATAGAAACTTCTAGCCCCAGATTCTTAACCTTTTGGATATTCCCCTGGCATTAGACTGTATTCAGAAACTTTTCAGCAGTACCTCAGTGCACCAGAAGATGGTGCCTTGGTTAATTTTTATACATCGCATCACAAACATGGAAGTCAAAGTGGGATTCCACTCCCTCGCGCCATTCGCATTCACCTGAGCAGGCGTGGGGTGGGGCCACTCTTCTCGATCTCCCTCTTGAAGTCGGACGGTTTCAGAGCAGATTTCGCAACATGTGCCGGAACAGTCCAATTTTCTGGGGCTGAATGTTTTACCACGTAAGATCATCGATGTCTCATTCTCCTGCTTCCACATGCTCTGCCTGCTTTGTAAGATCTTCAGGTGTATCACCACAGAGTCTAGGAAAATGGTCACCGATGCGCTCGTCAGGAGCAGACTCGACTACGTTGATGCACTCTACGCCGGCACCACCCATAAACTCCTAAAGAAACTGCAGAACATCCAGAACGCCTGCACCAGACTCATCCTGAACATCTTACGCCATAGCCACATCACCAGCCACCTTCACTGGCTTCCTATCAACAAAAGAATTACCTTCAAGCTCCTCACACTCGCCTACAATGCTCTCCACAATCCCGGGCCTGCATACCTCAAGCACTGCCTCTCCTTCTACACTCCCACTAGACGTCTCCGCTCCGCCCAACTGGCACTGGCCACCATCCCACAGATCTACAAGTCCACGGCTGAAGGAAGATCCTTTTCCTACCTCATTGCAAAGACCTGGAACTCATTGGCTCTGCACCCCAGGCAATCGCCATCGCTGCCACAATTCAGGAAGGACCTCAAGACCTGGCTCTTCAACTGAACCGCAGACCCTCCCCCACCCTGCAGCACTTTGAGACCCTAATGAGTGAATAGCTGCACTTTACAAGAAACTTGATTGATTGATCAAAGAGTCCCTCACTGCTGTGTTCCAACTCTTCAGATTCCTTCCAACTTCCTCTGGTGCAACTTAGAGCCTGTAGAAAGCTGGCTCTGTATGTGATATTATCACTAGGTGGTAATACCGTGCACAAAGTCCGAGGATTCTCCAAAAGTGTACGGGGCTTGATGTAAAACCCAAGTGCTCTATTAGTGGTAGTGTTGGCGAGCAGCATTAGGCATAACACAGAGAAGTGTAAGATATTTATTGCACACACATGATCAATAATAAACGCACGACTCAAAGGAAATGCAGACCAATTTCTTTAAATGACACTTTCTGTGTACTTTAAGACCCAAAGGTAAGTACATTTTGATTAAAAATACTTTTCAGGTTTCAGAAGCTTCACAGTGCAAATTTCAGAGCAATTCAATTTTATCCTGTGGAGGAAATCAATTGTGCGGTGTAACAGGTATGTATACCACTTACAGTTCCAGTCCAGTCTTCAGGGGTCTCAGGCTAACTATGCCGGCAATATCAGTCGTGGGGGCATGTAGGCTCCCAAGAGGTGCGGGATTCAGTATTTGCCCTGAGGCGGTCGATACCAGCAACGTGGTTTACTCTCGTGGTCCGTGGAGATCAATGAAGCGGGTCGGTTTTCAGCAGACCGCCAATACGGTTACCGTAGCAGGTGGCTGGCTGCTGTCAATCAGATAGAGAGGTTCCGCCATCGTCTGACCATCACAGTCGGGCAGGCAGGGCAAGAGGGGCCGAAGGAAGCTGATATGGGCCCCTTGCAGGAGGGTACGGGCTCTCGGGCACAGCTCAGGTCGTTGGGCCAAGTGAATCCCTCGAGGTCATGGAGGCTGTCCTGCTGCGAGGTACCAAACAGACTTTGTTTTTTTCTCCCTCACAGGGGCATGCAGGCTACAAGAGCAGTGGCATTCTCCCAGTGATGGGGGTCCCAAGGGACCCTCTTAAGGCCCAGGGTACCATTTACTTGGAACTAACAGTGGGCAGACGTACCAATTGAGGTTTGTTTTAGGGAAGGAGCACTGGCCCAGGGGACCTGGTTGGCAGGGGCCTTGTGCAGTACATTTGAAACCACATCAAAAACAGGCAAAAAGTTGGGCTCTAACCATGCGAAAGAAGCACTTTCTCACAAGGACTCAAGGAGTTCCAGGGCACCTCTGATTGGGTTACTGCCAGCGGGTTCACCCTCCGCGCCAGTTGGCCCTTCCTACCCCGTTTTGCAGCTGTCTCTCAGACCTGTGACAGCACAGGGTTCCTTGATGCCCATACTGACTCTGTCGACCGCGGAGGAGGAACTTGTCGCCAGCTGCTTGTTCGGCCATTACTCCAGTGCCCTTTGGGATTCGTTGCTCAAGTACTCTGGATATCCTTTGCCCTTTCTTTGCACAGGCAATTCAAGATGGTTGTGATGCGGCGAAGTTCACAATTCATTGTGGCTTGAACATCACCAATTCCATCAGGCAAGCTATCAGCACTAGTGTTGTCATTCACTGCCACGCGTGGCTGCAATTTACTTGGTTCTCTACAAAAATTGTGGAATGCACCAGTCCCTTCACAAGACTTTTAAACAGCAGTATGAAGAACGTGGCCTTAGTTTATTCAAGAATGTATCTGGATGGTACTGCTGGTTTTATTTTGTTATGATTAATTTATTTGGCATAAACAAGTATGTGGACTATTGAAAAGGGCTTTTTTAAACTTTGAAGAGAATGGGTAATCAGCTGGCAAGTTGATTCCAGCCAGGTAGATGAAGGAATACTTTGTGAGAAAGGATGGTCCGATATTTGATCGCAAGAATAGTGTGAAGAATCTTGTTTCAAATATTTGCGTTTATCATTGGAATGACTTTTGGTAGAGGGTTCAGTGAGATACAGGATGTCAGATGACCATTTCAGAGTGCTCTGAAGGACTAACATGGAGCCGAGTACACCCAAAGTTCAACTGTTTTTTCTCTCTCACAGTTGAGAGCCTACCATGTCGCCGTTAAGAAAATCTCTTTTGCAAGAAATTAGCGAAGCAACATCTGGAATGTCTGTTAATGTCTTTTGTAAATATTACCCTTTAGGCCCTGATGTTTGAATTGCTGTTTCCCTTAGCAAGTTGGGCAAGGCAGTGCCGGTGAATCTCTTCAAAAAGACAGAAATGGACTTTGAGAAGAGACAGGGCTTTAATCAGTATGGAGTTAGTAACCTTGCTACAAGCAAAATCCAGAATTTAAGCTCTGCCCACATGAGCAACACACCCCTTAACGCTTCACTCGTCCTGCGGGAGCGGTAATTTTCTCTTGCCTGCCCCTTGATTTATTCTTCTCACCACGAGCACGCTCTGCTGTGAATCTGGACGCCTGGCCCGTCCCGTTCGAATTTTCTTGCAGCGGCAATTCCTTCCCCGCTTGCTCCCGGATTCCTTCTGCTCCACGCTGGTTAGCGCTGCTCCAGCACCCCGGTAAGACCCCTACCGTTCTCTGCTCCCCTTGCCATCCCACGGGCTCCAGTACGCTCTTATCTCCACCCGCTTTAATTTATAGGTTGAGCCTGCATCCTGCACTTCATTGAACACCCCCAGGATCCATCAACTACCTTCTTCCCTTACCAGAGTACATTCAGGTATCGATCACCCTTGCCCCTGTCTCCTCACGGGTTCAGTCTGTCATCACGACCACCGAGGACCTAATCTTGATATCCTCCTTTCTTTCTTCCCCATCAGTTGCCCCTTTGCCAGGTTATGACGTCCTTCACCCCTGCTGTCTGGATTAATGCAGCATTATCCTCTCAGGTAGCTCTATCTCACTTACCTGACCTCTTTATACCCTCTACCACTAATACTTGTATCCAGGGTCCCAAACTCTCATTTTCCCATTCTCCCTTTCCTTTTTATACAGCACTATCCGTGATTTACTAACCATCGTCCTGAAGATGACCTGATATCGAACAGGTCAAAACGCCGTTGACTACTCAGCGCAAATCGCTGCTTCCAAGGGATCAATCAATTCTGTAGTAGGGGATCTCTGTGTATAGTCATAATCTAGTGAATAGTCCCGCCAATGTGCGTGGACCCCGGAGCAATAAAAAATAATCTCTAAAAGGTGCCAAATCATGCAAACCTGCATACACCTTTAAGAGAGAATTTAATTTAAAGACAGATAATGCAGCCTAAACCCACAGGCTTACACTGTCCAGTACTTCAACTAGAATTCCACCAACATCCACAAACAGCACTGCCTGTCTAGTTTTTCTCCCCATAGGAAAAAACCCTGCCTCTACCAGCAAAAGCCTCTGGAATGATCGAGAGGAAGGAGTGGACAGACAAGCCCCATAGGCTGCCATTATGTGGCTTAAAACAGGATACTGTGCCTTTAAGAAAACTTTCCAGATTTCCAGAACTTTCCCCAGTATCCCAGAATGCCCAGCAGGTCCCATTTACTTTCAGTTCTTTTTTCCGGCTCCTGCTAGCAGGACCCTGGAGCATTGAGCTCCCCTTTTCAAGGGTTTAATTGAGATTTTGGCAATTTTTGTCACTTTTTCTTGTGTTAAGTAGCTGGTACTGTCAACATGCCTCGCTTGTTCGACAAGTGCCCAGAATGTGGTCGAAAGAAGGCTAAAACTGATCCACACGAGGTGTGCATAGGTTGCCTCCCCCAGTCCCACGTGCCTGAAAGCTGTACCATCTGCCACTCGTTCTCAGCCAGGACCCTGAGGGACAGAATGAAAATCAAGTTCTGGAGGAGCGAAGACTGAAGGCACCAGGTGGGTCTGGAGGGGCTGATTTGGCCCATACTGAGGCCTCTGGGGGGCTCCCCAGGGGCAGGAAGACCAGTAAGCGCTCCCACTCCCCGTCGGCGTCGAGGACGGCGAGGAGGATGACCACCGTCTGTTCGCCGTCTCCCCAGGGCTCTGGGGAGAAGCGGCGTCGACGATCGCCGTCGAGGGACCTGAATAGGCCGCCGTCGACGACGCCGTCTTCGGCTCCGTCCAGCGGTCGGCGTCGAGATAAGACCCGGCGTCGGCATTCGCCGTCGAGGGATCGCAGCTCGCCGTCGATGAAGAGGAGAAGGAGATCGACGTCGAGACGCTTGAGTTCGCCATCAAGGCGAAGGTCGCCGTCAAGGCGAAGGTCGCCGTCGAGGCACAGGTCGCCGTCGAGGCACAGGTCGCCGTCGAGGCACAGGTCGCCGTCGAGGCACAGGTCGCCGTCGAGGCACAGGTCGCCGTTGAGGAGAAGATCGACGTCGAGGAAGAGAGAGTCGCCGGGATCGGTGTACTCGGTGGTGTATACTCCTCCTCGGATGCCTCCGTCACCGCCGCCTCTCCCACCTCCGCCTCCACCACCACCACCACCTCCACCAACGTCTCCACCTCCGTCACCGCCGCCTCCACCACCGCCACCTCGGCCGCGGACGCTGCCTCCGCCGCCCCAGCCTCTGTCGCTGCCACGCACTCCTGTGGGACCGCCGCCGGTTCCCCCGCGGTCGGTTTCCCTTCCACGGTACCCGACTCCGCCGCAGGGGACCCCGAAGCCACGACGCCCACGGTCGCCTGGACCAGCGAGACCGGCGGACAGGCCGAAGCCGAAGAGGTCGCGCTCCCGCTCTCACAGGAGGAGAAGATCGCGGAGCCGTGGACGGCCCTCGTCGGACTCAAGACGACGCCGCAGGAGGTATAGGTCCAGGTCGCGCACGCGCTCCTCGGACAGAGACCTTTCCCCGATGCTGTCGGACTCCCCGGGGACTAGGGTGTCTCCGGTGGACGACTTGGTCTCGTTCCAAGAGGTGCTGTTGCGAGGGGCTGCAAAGTTGGGTATCACGGTGACGGTTCCAACACCCACGACGTCCGTGATATTCGAGACGCTTCATAAAAAGCACCTGTCTCGCCCCCTACTGCCTCTTGTACCAGGACTGGTGGAACCCGCCTTGGAACTGTTCCTCACTCCCGCGACGACGAAGGCCGCTCCTTCCAGGCTCATGAAAAAGTATAGGGCCCCGGAGTCGGATCCGTCCTTTTTGAGAGTGGACCCGAAGCCGGATTCGGTGATCGTGACGGCGGCGAGAAAACAACATGCGACCGCCCCGTCCTCCACGGTTCCACCGGACAAAGAAAGCCGCTGGCTGGATTCTGCGGGCAGGAAGGTGTGTGGTACCGCCGCCACCACCATGAAGGCGGCGAGTGCAGGGGCTTTGTTGGGCCGTTACGACCGGGCCCTGTGGGAGTCCCTGCAGCAATATGCAGACCTCCTGCCACGGGACAAGAAGGAGGACTTCTTGGAGACGGTGCGCGAAGGCATGCTGGTTTCTAACCAAACGATCAGCGCAGCGGCGGATGTATCGCTATTGGCCGCCCACGCCTACTGTCATGGCGTCCACCAGCGGCGCCATTCGTGGTTGCGCCTGACGTCCCTCAAGCCAGAGGCGCAGCAAAGAGTGGCCAACCTGCCCTTCTCGGGGGAAACCCTGTTCGGGAAGCATGCGGACGATGAGATGGCCCGCATGAAGGCTGAGGCGGAAACCCTGACGGCCGTCGGGTTGGAGAAGGCCGAGAAAAAGAAGCGCCCGTTCCAGAGGAGGTTCGGGTCTTCGGGTCGAGGGCGTGGGCAGGGCTCGGGACAGCAGCAGCCACAACAGCAGCAGTTCCGCAAGCCCTTCCAGAAGCGCCAGAGGGGTAGAGGAGGCCAGCAGGCTACTACCACAACCAAGGGCCCGGCCGGGTCTCGGCCCTGAGCGGCTACTTCCCCCTCAACCGTTACCCACTCCAGTGGGGGGAAGCATTCAATTTTTTCCGGCAGAGTGGAGAAAAATTACTCAGGACAAGTGGGTGCTGAATATTGTTTGCAATGGATACAGTCTTCGGTTCATCAGCCCGCCTCCAGCGATTCCGCCGGTCAGCTCTCGATTCCAGCTGAGAGAGCTCCAGGCGGAGGCAGACATCTTGTTGAGAAAAAAGGCGGTAGAAGAGGTACCTCTGTCTCAAAGGGGAAGAGGTCTGTACTCTCGGTTCTTCCTCGTTCGCAAGAAGGACAAGAACGAGTTCAGGCCCATTCTGGATTTGCGACAGGCAAACAAATGGATTCGCAGAGAGAAGTTTCGCATGCTATCGTTGCACCAGATTTCCCCTCCGCTGCAACGGGGAGACTGGCTCTGTGCCATAGATCTACAGGATGCGTACTTCCATGTGCCCATAGCACGGAAGCACAGGAAGTTCCTGCGATTCCAAGTCGGCGCCAATCACTATCAATACACAGTACTGCCATTCGGGCTGAAGTCTGCGTCCAGGACCTTTTCGAAGTGCATGGCGGTGGTAGCGGCACACCTGCGGAGGAACAAGGTGTTTGTCTACCCGTATCTGGACGATTGGCTGATCAAGGCATCATCCTTCGCGGAAGCGCAAGAACACTTCCGATGGACGTGCGAGCTCTTGCACAAGCTGGGGTTACACGTCAACATGTCCAAATCGGTCACGACTCCGGTCCAGTGCATACAGTACCTGGGGGCCTCCATCGATACGCGGTCAGCAAGCGTGTCTCCTTCGGAGGAGAGACGGTTATCACTCCTTCGGAAGGCTCAGGACTGCTCCATCGACGACAGTGAGGAAGGTGTCTTCTCTACTGGGATCGATGGCCTCCTGTATCTTTCTTACGCCTCACGCACGGCTACACATGAGACCACTGCAGGAGTGCTTGGAGGATCAGTGGGATCAAAGGACAGGCTCTTGGGACGACAAGATACGACTGTCGCTGCATGCTCTTCAGTCTCTGAAGTGGTGGTGTTCGGCGGAAAACCTCCTCAAGGGGGTTCCCTTCCACAAAGACATTCCCACGACGAGTGTGGTGACGGATGCTTCTCTCCAGGGCTGGGGAGCGCATTCCGGGGACTTGCAGATTCAAGGGAAGTGGTCTCCTTTGGAATCGACGTACCACATCAATTTCCTGGAACTCAGATCTGTCTTCCTGGCACTGAAGGCCTTCCTTCCGTCCTTCCAGACCAACTCACTGCTGATACAGACGGACAATACAACCACGATGTATTACCTCAACAAGCAGGGGGGGTCGAGATGGCGCACTCTGTCGCAGGAGGCGCAGGCGATCTGGCGCTGGCTGCTGGCCCGAGGACTGACGATTACGGCCACGCATCTGCCAGGGGTGCAGAATGCTCAGGCGGACGCCTTGAGCCGGCTGATTCAGGAAAACCACGAATGGGTCATAAACGACGAAGTACTAGGAGAAGTCTTCGCAAGGTGGGGGACTCCAGACGTAGATCTGTTCGCCACCGCCGAAAACAGCAAATGCCGAGACTTCGCATCCAGGTACTACCAGCGGGGGACGCTGGGGAATGCGCTATGGATCGATTGGTCGAACAGCTTTCTGTACGCTTTTCCACCCATTCCCCTGATTCCGGCGGTGCTCATCAAGCTGTCCCAGTCCAGGGCGTGGATGATCCTGATCGCCCCGGAGTGGCCCAGGCAGTGGTGGTTCACGGACCTTCTTCACCGGTCTCTCCTTCCTCACATGCGGTTGCCGTGCAGGCCGGACCTTCTCACGAAGTTCGGGGGGCGGATGGTGCACCCCAACCTCTCGTCTTTGAGTTTGGCGGCATGGCTCCTGAAATAGTGCAATATGGCCATCTGAATCTACCAGACGATTGTATGGACATTCTGAAGGAGTCTAAGCGACCTTCCACTAGGACATCCTATGCTTACAAGTGGAAGAGGTTCTGTATCTGGTGTAAGTCTAAGAACTTTGATCCGACAACATGTAAGGAAGATGTCATCCTTCCATACCTTTTACATTTGGCGCAGTCTGGCCTTAATTTCCATTCCATTAAGGTTCATCTGGCTGCTTTGACTGCTTACAGGAAATGCCCTTCACAGACTTCCTTCTTTCAGATCCCTGTGGTCAAGGATTTTTTGGAAGGCTTGAAGAAAGTGTTTCCTCCCGTCAGACTTCCCTCGCCTTCCTGGGACTTGAATGTGGTGCTGTCCAGACTGATGAGGGAGCCTTTTGAACCCATTCTCAAGGCTTCATTGCAGCACCTATCCTGGAAGGCGGCGTTCCTAGTGGCCATTACATCGGCCCGCAGGGTGAGTGAACTTCAGGCATTATGTTGTCAAGAACCTTATAATGTATTTCATGCTGCTAAGGTTGTGATGCGTACTCACCCTAAATTTCTTCCTAAGGTTATCTCTGACTTTCATGTCAACCAGACCATAACTTTACCTACGTTCTTTCAGAATCCCTCTTCGCCAGCGGAAAGGTCTCTCCATTCCCTGGATGATCGGAGGGTGTTGAAATTTTATCTGGATAAGACCAAGGATATTCGTAGGTCTGATTGTTAATTATGGCTCAGTCAGGACTGGTCTTGCGACCTCTAAGCAGTCCATTTCTCGGTGGATTGTGTCCTGCATACAATTGTGTTATCAAAAGGCTAATAAGACCTTAGGGGGTAAACCTAAGGCTCATTCCACCAGGGGCAAAGCTGCCACGACGGCTTTGCTGCGTAATGTTCCGATTGCGGAAATCTGCAAGGCGGCCACTTGGAAGTCGGTCCATACCTTTGCTGCGCATTACTGTCTGGACACGGATGCCAGGGCAGATGCTCAGGTTGGGCAGGTTTCGCTGCGAAATTTGTTCGCACAGTAGTGGTAGTGTCTTGTGTGTTCTCCACCGCTCTTGTTGTGTGGGTATGGGCTTGCCATTCTATTCACTAGATTATGACTATACACAGAGATCCCCTACTACAGAAGGATTAGTTTCTTTTCTGTAACTCCAGTTCTGTAGTAGGGGTATCTCTGTTATAGTCATAAGCGCCCGCCCTCCTCCCCGGTGGAGAGATACTTATTCATAGGTAGAATGCTACAGTTCTGGCGTGCTACGCCTTCAAAAAGAACTGAAAGTAAATGGGACCGGCTGGGCATTCTGGGATACTGGGAAAGTTCTGGAAATCTGGAAAGTTTTCTTAAAGGCACAGTATCCTGTTTTAAGCCACATAATGGCAGCCTATGGGGCTTGTCTGTCCACTCCTTCCTCTCTATCATTCCAGAGGCTTTTGCTGGTAGAGGCAGGGTTTTTTCCTATGGGGAGAAAAACTAGACAGGCAGTGCTGTTTGTGGATGTTGGTGGAATTCTAGTTGAAGTACTGGACAGTGTAAGCCTGTGGGTTTAGGCTGTATTATCTGTCTTTAAATTAAATTCTCTCTTAAAGGTGTATGCAGGTCTGCATGATTTGGCACCTTTTAGAGATTATTTTTTATTGCTCCGGGGTCCACGCACATGGGCGGGACTATTCACTAGATTATGACTATAACAGAGATACCCCTACTACAGAACTGGAGTTACAGAAAAGAAACTACTCCTTCTGTCTAAATCATTAAATCATAATACTTGACTTATGATGATCTGCCTTGTATCACTGGCCTCATAATTACTTGTTTTTACTGTTATTCCGCAGTTCGCGCTGATTTATCACTTTTGTGTCATTGCACCGTTCACCAATAGTAGCACGTTTAGTGCACACTTGGTTGTTATGGTTACTTTAAGTAAAATTCTACTGTAGTGCTGAGATAACTACTGTCAAATAACATTTTATATTCTATAAAACCTGCTCTTGGTCTCCCTTTCTTTTCTTTCCCTCCCTCAAGTGATTTATACACTCTTTGTAATTGCCTTTGCTAATGACTACCGGTTGAGACACTGTTGTTTTTGTTATACAGACCCCTTAACAGCACCTTTTAATTATTATGTTTTACAAAAGCAGGTCATATGTATCCACACACAATTTTCCTTGTGTTTTTACGCACCATGTCTGCCCCCTATCTTCCATTTTATTAGTAATGCGAACTTTACCTAGTTATCATTACCTGGATCAATGGTGCTTATTTTATTCGTTCAAGAAAAATGAAAGGTTGATTCCGCCTGAACAAGGTTCAAACCTGTGACCTTCAAAGTGCCATCGGTTAAACACCATAGTAACTCTGACCATCGAAATGTTTTAACAGCTGTAGGTGCTAGCCAAGCTTTTCTACTAGTATGATGACTTAGTGGATTAAGGCTCCTGCTGCACGATATCGACTCTATCCACATGGTCTCCCGATGAAGAGCTGATATCTCACTAACCCAAAGGCCAGCCGGTAATCCCTCCACAGAGAGGGTTTCCAGTTTGTGTTGCTGGTTTCCATCAGGTTTTTACAATCCCCCATGCTCCCCGGGACAAGGGTGACAGAGTTGGAAGCTTTGTAGTGGTTGACATGCGGTGGTAGGAGTGTTTACTCAGCCATGCCGGGCTCTAAGCCCTGCCCTCTTCAAGACCACCACCAGGGCTGGAAAGGCAGTGAATGGCTCTTAGCCCTTCCCACGGTCAAGATTCTGCCCTCCAAGGCCTTTCAATTTCTCTCACAATGTAAACATATTTTCAAGGTTGGCAGATCTGCATAAAATACCTTAGACATATAATGTACCTGCTGCAAAGCAATGCATGTACCCTGTAGATCAGAAGTTCACATCCTATTAATTTAACAGTGGGTATGTAGACTTTGTCTAGGAGTCGAAGTGAGCAGGATCTGAGGGGCACAAAGTTCCCATACTTTTTTGTGAAAAGAGAACAGTCTCAGGACGGTTAATTCTGCCAGCTGAAATGCTTCAGCTGCAGGGTAAGGTAGGGTCCCTCCTCTGCTGGGAAACTGAGGGAGGGCAGATATCTAAACACACCTTGGTGCTATTTGTCTCAAAAAAATATAAACATGCGCAACTAGTAAATCTGCAAATGTAAAGGGTGCCTTGAAGCCCGAATTGGCTATAGTTGATGGAATCCCTTGAAGCTTCCTGATGACACAGATTTATTATTTATTAATGGTATTGCAAGGTAGATTAACGCTGTTTACAGAGGATTGTTGAATAAATGCATAATGGTATATGTACATGTTTATTATTAATTATAACATGTTTCACTTGTAGTTACCCCTGACGAAGGACTCGAGCAGTCCGGAATGCATTGGGTTTTTAATAAAGAACTTGCCTGGGATGAATCATGCGTTTATCGTGTTTGTGACAGAAGTCCGGATGGTCTCATCATAAACATGGGAAACTTGGAAAATTGCATGGCTCTCCAAGTGTGAATAAAGTGGAGTTGAGTTGGAGAAGATAACGAACAAAAATTTGATTAAACATGGATGAATTCAAAGCATTGTGGTATTTGAGCACGTAGCTGTGCGACTGGTTTGGGGCGTAAAATGACGCCCCACTCTTTTCATTGCAAGGGAGTTACCAGCTGAGCTGTGATGTGTGCGCTTCTGATGGACTGTTTAAAAAAATTGCTCTATGTACAGGCTGAGTATTACTAAAATCTATATTTTGAAGTACTTTGTCTTACACTTTTTGTACCAGCTTATCTTATCCTGTGTGTAATGCAAGTTTAAAATAAAGACACATTTTCTCAGTTCTTTGTGTTACAGACTGGGACCTCATAGCATTTAGCATTCACAATTCTCCACTGAACCAACCAGGTTACACACACATTTACCTCAGCAGTGCATTAACTAATAGAGGTTTTATGAGGTGCAATAGTACATTTCCCACTGATTAACTTACCTTGCAGTTATTTTTCATTTAAGCTGTGCTTTATTTTATATATTTACCTGAAGGTAAAGAGCTGAGAAAGTGCCAGAAGACTTTTTTTTGCCCCGCCTTTGAACCCACCCCACGCCCTTTGTGCTCAGCATCACAGTTCATATACATGTTTTTTCAGGCACTTCGACCACTGACTTTGTCCTGCCTTGATTTTGCTGATGGACATTTTGCCGCCTGCACTGCAGCGCTGCATTTGGGTGTGGCGAAATGCCCCTGGGCTTTGTGGAGAGATTAGTGGGGAAGAGGGGGTGGGTGGTTAACTACGAACAAAAAAACTGCTCTCAGCGCACGGTAACAATTCTTGTGCATCCTGCTTTTCACACGTTCCCATCCTGGCTAGTAGTTCAGTGAGTTGGAGTTGTGTGCCAGGGCATTTGACCGAGTAACTTGTTGATAATTCTCATAACGGTGTAATGAGTTTCACCATTTTGAAGGGGATCCTTCCGTAGCTAGATACGCTTGTTTGAATCCTTGCATGGCTGATTAAAAGTCCCACTATTGTCCACGATGAAGTAAGTACCATTTTGTTGCATGTTAATTAACACTGCACTTTTGACATTTAGAACCCTTGTACATAACTGGGATCACTCCTACTCAATTCACTGGTACTTAAATTACCGATCTTGGAAGGTTAAGTCCGCCTTGCCAGGAGTAAGACTTGTGATCTGCAGTTCTGAGAATGTTTAGCCGTTTAAGCTAAATGCGCATGGAATAGGCATGTTATTTTTTTCCTATGAAAGTAAGTTTCATAACACCTTTCAGCAAGCACCCGCTGTGGTCTCCTCTTGTCCTTGTGGTGACATCACACATTTTCTTGGATATCCACTGCATGTATTTAGCAAGGAACTGTAGGTTGGAGGCATATGAGCTGTAGATCGTATACTTGTGCATAGATCGCCATCTGGTGTTGGGCTCGGATGTTTGCACTTAGTTTTCATCTTGGAAGAAGTCTTCTGTAGTCACGAGGTAGGTGACTACTCCTTAGGATCCATCTCCAGATTGTTTTTTCCGCCATCGGGTTCGGATGTGATTTGCTGCGCTCCGGGTCGGTGTCGGTTTCGAACCCCCCTCCGACGCGCAGTCCCTCTACACCCTAAGGTATTGTCTCAATCACGGTTTTCTTTCGATGCGCAACTTCAAAAGCAAACTCCTCAACCTCGCTCTTCGACGCGGGCTGTTGGGCCTATCGGCGCCGACTGCCCCTGCAGTTAATGGAAAGGACTCCTTTCAAAAAATGCCCCGGGTGTGGTGCTAAGTTCCCACACACGGACTTGCATGAGGTTTGTAACCTCTGCCTCTCCCTGGAGCACAAAGACAAGAACTGCGAGGCCTGTGAGGCTCGAGCCACCCCCATTCCGGTGCAGAAAAGTTACCGTCGGCACCGAAGCACAAGACCAAAGCTGTGCAAAGCCCTTCTTCGGCACCGAAGACCGCCTCGATGCCGAAGCCCTCGGTGTCGAAACATACCAAGGACAAACATTCGGAACCGAAAAAATCTTCGGAGCCGAAAAAAGTCTCGGACTCCCAAACTCCTATAACAAAACCTAAGGAGACCAAAACCCCACAGAACGCCTCAGAAAATTGGTCCAAAGAACATTCTGTTTCAAAATCTTCGGCACCGAAAAAAGACATTTTACCCACACAACAGGTACCTGATTTTTCGGATCCAAAACAAAAGACTCTTATTTGACCCAGAGACTGGCAAAGTCTTCACAAAGCCTCCAAAAAAGAGGAAACTGGACACTTCAGAGGAATCTGAAATACCATTGAAGCGAAAGGCGATGAGTACTAACACCTCCCCACCTCCTTCTCCTCCTTCAGATCCAAATCATCTGATTTCTCCACCTCACGCCCCACAACATACTTTTTCACCTCAAACATCGGATACTGAGGATGATCATACTGACGGGAGGGAATATAGATCCACATAGGGATGATGATGCACATACCATCCTACATGACGTAGACCCTTGGGATGACTACAACACAGATCCCGACCCACACAATGACCCGAACCTCTATCCATCTAGGCCATCACCACCAGATGACACTATTGGGTTCGCCCAATTAATAAATTGGGCTGCCCAATACCACATGGTACAATTACATTCTGATCCCTTAAAGGAAGACTTTTTACTTGAAACCTTTGCACCCTCGCAAAAGTCCACACACACCCAGCCAATGTTAAAAGGCATGCTCAAACATGCCCCAGAAGTTTTTAAAAACCCTGTCAGAGCCAGGATTCTCAACACCAGGTTAGATAAAAATATAAGGCAGCTCCCAATGACCCAATTTACATTAAAGGTCAAATCTCTTTGGATTCTCTTGTGGTGTCTAATGCACGCAAAAGGGAAAACTCACAGAGCACATGCGACCCCCTCCTAATAAGGGGTCAAAATTAATAGACACATCTGATAAACGGGTTGCATCACAGGCTGCAAATCCTCGGCGGATAGCAAATGCCCAAGCTTTATTGGCAAGATATGCCAGGGACTACTATGACAAGCTTGAAAAGCTCATGCAACACCTTCCTTACCAGTACAAACAAAAAGCCAACGACATTATCCAAGAGGGAAAATTGATAACAAACACCTCAATTAAATGTGCGCTCGACGCGGCTGATACCGCATCCCGCGCCATTAACACAGGCGTTTTGTTGCGCAGGCACGCTTGGCTCGGGGTCTCCGGATTCAAACAGGAGGTGCAAGTTGCTATCCTAAATCAGCCCTTTGATCAGGAGAATCTTTTCGGACCTTCAGTTAACACATCTTTAGAAAAGATGAAAAAAGATACAGAAACTGCTAAGTCCATGAGGGCCTTAAAATTCCCTTCCCCTAGAGGCTCTTTTCGCCGCTCCTTCTACAGAGCTGGCTCCCAAACCATTGGCTCAGAACATCCCTCTTCCTCCTACAAGAGCCCCACTCAAACGTCCTCCAAAGGATACTTTCGCGGAGGTTACAGAGGCAACAATGGTAAAGGAAGAGGTCGCAGCAACAATAACCGCACCTCCCCTACCACCAAACAGTGACTTCCCTGCACTTCCCCCGATCATTCCACTCCTGCCAGGGGACGTCTCTCACAGTTGCTACCTGTCTGGAATTCAATCACAACAGACAGGTGGTTAAGACAAATTATCCATTATGGTTACTGCCTGGAACGCACCTCTTACCCCCCCCCCCCCCCCCCCAACATTCCTCCCAGACAACATCCAATGTCCTTGGAACATTTAACACTTCTCAAACAAGATGTTCTTCCTCTATTACAAAAACATGCAAGAGAAGTCATGGGGGTTTACTCCCCTATTTCCTAATTCCAAAAAAGGACGGATCTCTCAGGCCAATATTGGACCTCAGACCGCTAAACCACTACATTCAGTCGGATCACTTCCACATGGTCACTCTCCAACAGGTGCTCCCACTACTTCAACAAGGAGACTTTCTCTCCACTCTCGATTTAAAGGACGCCTACTTTCATATTCCCATTCACCCCACTAGCAGAAAATATCTCAGGTTCGTGGTAGATGGTCAACACTACCATTCGGGGTGACTGCAGCACCCAGAGTCTTCACCAAATGCCTTGCAGTATTTGAAGCCCACTTAAGAAGACAGCACATTCATGTCTTCCCTTATCTGGACAACTGGCTCATAAAAGCCAAGTCACACAGCAGCTGTGTGCAACTCACACACAAAACAATCCAACTGCTTCACACCTTGGGATTCACGGTAAACCTTTCCAAATCCCATCTGCTACCAGCCAACATACAACAGTATCTAGGGGCTACAATAGACACTTCAAAAGCTTTAGCATACCCCAACCCAGTCAGGATAAGCACCATACAAGCTCTAATAGCAAAATTCCAACCTCAACACTCACTACCAGCACAAGTGTTCATGTAGTTCAATTCAATTCAAAAATCTTTATTCGGATACAATAAATATCCATAAAAGCACAAGTCCAAGGTCTTAAATATCACCATTTCAATCAGTTAAAAAAAAGGGGAGGAAAACAATTAAGAAAAACATGGCCAGATTAATTAATCACCTTCATCGAATACATACAGCAATTCATCATATTTATAAATACAGTAAAAAGGAGCTCCGCAAGATATATCTACAATATATTCAGTAATTTTTGCAAGGAATATAAATCAATAAGTGTACATGGAATTGCGGGCACGTACTGCCACTTTCAGAAAGGATCCTACTCGGAAGGTTAGCTCCTCGTCTTCCAGAGTAACAATGTGCCCATATGCTACCTTGTTGTTAATCATTGGTATAGTCTTAAAAAATGCTATCAAAAACTGTTTAGTATATTTTAGATAAAAACTACAAAAAAATAAAAAGTGCATCGTTGTTTGTTTACATTGGGCATTACAGGGGCAAGGAAGTTGGTCGAGATTGGAACTAAACCCCAATGGGAAACAGAGCAAACATTTCACAGTATCCACCCTTAGTCTAAAAAGCAGACCCCTCTCCCATCTACCGATTGGTCTTAAGAGATAACTACAGGGTTGGTGGGGGGTTTTCTCAATGAACATAAATCTAGCTACTGAGGGTTTTATTACCACTGTTTCATGTCTAATTTTGCTGCATACCGCGTAAAGTGACTTCTGTCGACTTTTTTTACTTATACCATCTGAGTCGGTTGGATTTAAAAAATATCCGCTCAAGATTTACGCTAATCAGACTCTTCCTAACAGCAGCAAGCCAGTGTATATTCCTTCCTTTATCACAGCCAAGGCAATCTGTAATTATTTCCCTTGATAGCTGCGCCGCGGGATTCTTCCAAACCTCGAGCCAAAATAAGGCGGGTCGGGCTTTGATATAATCTTCAATGTAAGGAAGTTTCAATTCACTATGGCAAGCGTACTGTGAACTAGAAATAGAAGCACCCAATAATTTATGACAAAATCTATTTTCTTCCCCCTGAATGCTATCACACTGCCTGAAAACCCCAAACTTCAGCACCATAGGTGGCAGTGGGGGTACATTGTAGTTTAAAAATGTTGGTGATGGCGAAAACGACCTGTGTCTTTCCAGGTTGGGGCAAGCTGAGTAAGTTGTTGATTGCTCTAGAAACCTTTTTTCCACAATGCGCTACGTGCTCCGCCCATAGACCGTTCCCTGCAAAAACCAGCCCCAAATAGGGGAAAGTGCAAGTGCTCTGTAAACAGTCTGAATCCAAAACGATGGTGTTATTTGAAGACTTTTTTGATCCACAAGCCATTAAAAACGTTTTCTTAAAATTGGTACATAGGTCCAAGTTTACCATAAAATCTACAAAGCCCCCCACCAATATGCGTAGGGCATTCAGGGTGCGTGCCATTAAAACCGCATCGTCGGCGTAGAGAAGGGCCGGGAGCGTGTTACCATTAATAGTAGGGACATCAGGGGAAAGTAATACCAATGATTCACTCAAATCATTGATATAAAAGATAAAAAGCAGAGGGGCCAGGACACAACCCTGCCTGATCCCTCTGCCAACTCTGATGCCCTTCGATACCTCTCCGCCCTTCCCGATCCGCACCCTGGCGCGCGCAGGTCCTTATGTAAGTAGGCTAAAAAGTGTACTAAAACCTCATCCAGGCCATATTTTAAAAGGATGGACCAAAGCCGCGACCTATTAAGAAAGTCTAAGGCCGAGGTAAGGTCCATAAATGCCAGGTAAATAGGAGATTTTTGGCGATTGTATATTTACCTATAATCTGATTGAGGTTAAGACACTGCTCAACAGTGCCAACTTTGCTCCTAAACCCCAACTGGCAAGGGTGTGGAGGATGTAACCCTCCTCGGCCCATACGCTGATCTTGTTAAACAAAATCCTCCCTAAAATTTTCAATGTATTGTTGATCAGGTAAATCTACCTATAGCAACTTGGGTTAGAACGGTCGCCCTTTTTAAAAATTGGCACGATGATACTGGTAGACCATGTTTTTGGGATTGATGAAGCCGATAAATTGTTAAAAACATTCAATAAAAGAGGCGCCCAAAATTCAGGTTGGTGTTTAATAAGATCAATTGGCAAGCCGTCTGGGCCTGGCGCCTTATTGCCCAGACTCTGATGTATTGCTTCCTCTACTTCAGAAAGGGTTATCTGGACCCTGGTAGCTACCAAATTCTCGTTCAAAACCTTGTTTTGGACTGGAGTAAAATAGATATTTGACAAATGATTCTCCCATGACTCGCTACTGATATTACAACTGATGGGAGTCAGCGGGTGTCCTAAAGACCTCATGGCTTTAACAGCCTGCCAAAAACCTTTCCCGTCCTTTAATGTAGCGGCACATGCTAATTTATTTCAGTGTTCTTTAACTAAGTCATCTTTTCTTAGTTTAGTGGCAGCCCTGTATCGTTGTCTACACAATTTGATGGTCACCTGGTCTCTGGGAATTTTTGCAATTACCCTTCTTAGATCTCTGTTAGCTGCAGAGCAGTCGCTGTTGAACCATCTAGGACCTAAGGGTGTTTCCTTTACGGGCCTAGAAAGCATGTGTTTGATACCCTCACATAGTTGCGTAAAGGCGCCAACTACGTCCAAGTTATGTTCTTTAAAAGTCAAACAAATGTCTACAAGATCCGAATGCTCTTTTACCACCTTGCCAAATAAAACTGTGTTATCAGAACCACGCCAAACCAGTCTAAGATTATCGGTAGAGGGGGACAGATCTCTGGCGCCACACTCTTTACTAAATATAGGTCTTGGAGCAAGTCTCAGGGTTACATTTACAGGATTGTGATCTCGTAAGTAGTATCGATACCCTCAGCTTTGAGTGAACAGTCTTCTAATAAGGGGGATATAAAGACATAGTCAATAATAGAGGCGCAGCCCCTGCCTCTGTATGTAGGTGTAGTATAATTTTCACATTCTGGATCTGCGACAATCTCCATTACATCCGCAAAATTGTGTATGCACAAATAATTTGTTAATTCAACCCCCCTATTACAAATAGGTGCATTGCTAGATTGATGAGTAGCAGTATAGCTACCGTTCAATATCTTGGCGTTAAAATCTCCCCCTAAGCAGATCCCTGCCAAATTAGGAAAACCATTTGAGTTCTGTATAGTGCTTATAAATTTGAATAGATTAGCTAAATTAGTATTTGGTAAATTCTGAAAATCATTATTATAAAAATTGATAAAACATATAGAAACCCCTCTTTTATAAATAATTGCCTGGAATTTGTCGTTATTGGTATCCAGGGCCTTTACACTACCACCTGCAGAGATGTTAATCCAAGTTGACAAGCCTCCTGACGGGCGACCCAGGTTTGGAAAAACTCAAACCCCTCCAGAAATAGGTCTCTAGTTGCCCATGTCTCCTGGAACATTAGGATGCCCTGTTTTTGGACAAATTCTATCCAGTCTGGCAAGTTAATTTTAGAAGCCAGGCCGGCGACGTTCCAACTTAGTATTTTTAAGTCAAGATCAGGGTCAGGGGTGGGCATAGTTGAAATACAGGGGCCCGAGCTGAGAGTTCAGGATCGGGGACAATGGTGAGCGCGGTTGGATTACAAGAGCCCCGTGCTAGGGGTTCAGGGCATAAAGGAGTTGCCTTAGAGGACATAGCAATGGGGAGAAGTTAATCCTGATTATCCATATCAGACAGGGGCAAAAACCTATTGTATGAGGAGACAGGAGCTGCGGTGTTTAGGGTCCCTGAATGTGACTTATAAAAATATCCCAGAGGCAAAGCCCAGATCTGGGTTGAAAGATTGGGGTGGGTCTCCTGGGCCATTACTATTGATTTCACCAAGGATGGGTTTCGAAAAATGAGAATTATACAGTCCCCCTCGATGTTTTTTAGGGACTGTCCCACCCATCCCACTCTTCGCGTTATAATTATGTTGTTAGTAAATGAGGCCCTGAATCCCTTATGTTTTGAGAGCCAGTCAACGCTTTTATTACGTAATTGGTCCCACGTTTCGACCTGGTTTTCTTTGAGGGTTGGTACTCCTGCCAGGACCACTACATAGGGACAAGCAGCTGGTGGTAGGTCCAATGACCCCTGACTGCACTTAAGGTTTGAAATGAGCTCGGGGTCTAAACCACCCTCACCTGATCTAATACCTTTAGAAATATCGAGGGCTGGAGCACCAGTAGAAACAGTAGGAGGATCGTAGGTCAGTTGCGAGTTTTTAACTGACAGGTTATGGCCACGGCTAGCAGCACGACCAGTGTCTACAATGTTATTTGTTACCCTGCTACGCTCTGGAGCAAAGCAATCTTTTACCTTTTTGCAGGTTACACAAATACCAATAGTTGGAGCAATTGTTGGTGCATTGACTAAAATATCAGAATTAGAATTAGATAGACCAGTCAATGGCGCCAACCTAATTTTGGCCGGCTCAATAGGATTACACTGTGTATTTAAATTCGCACTAAACATGTCCAAACATTCCAGCCCTTTCCGCAAGACATCGAATTTACTATCCAATAGGTCTCTAATGCTACCATACACAGTATCTATAACAAAAGTAGTGAATGGGTCCCCTTGATTATTATGACCCTCTAAAAAAAGGGGAACCTGCATCAGTCTGAGTTCCAATGGATTTCCCAAGCTCCTTGGTTGGGGTTTGGGTAGGTGCTTCAAAAGTCTTAACAGAGGCTGGGGTGTGTATCCAGGAGCTCAGGGTAGCGCGAGATGAGGTTACGCGGGTTGGTTGCTTCCTCTTTGCAGTAACCATTTTCGCTGGCTTTCTCTTTCGTTTTGCACCAGAAACTATCTCAGTCCCCACCGATGCTGAGTTGAGAGCCAGCTTTGCTGGCTGAGCTACAATGTCTACACCATCATTGGACTCGATATCAATGGTAGAGTTATTAATGCAGCCATTATGCAAACGGGCGCTAGAGTTACAAAGAGGTGAGGTGGTAGCATGATTTCCCCCTGACGTAGGGCCTATCATCGGAGGGGCCACAATGCCAAGCGAAAGGCGCCTCTCAGTTAATTCAATCTTGTTGGCTACAATGCTTGCAGCCCTTTCAAGCATGCTATCTATGCTGGAGGTAACAGGTCGCTGTGGGGGTGGTCCCACTCGCTTTCCCATATTGTCCAGTGCGCAACAAAAAATATATGCGCACTCACCTTAGTGGGGATGATCAATTAACGGAAGGAACAAGATGACAGAGGGGTGGCCCAGCCCAGTCTCCTCCGGTCACTTATGGACAAGGACGGGTGTTGAAATACCGCCTCCTGGCACGCTGAACGGCGTCAGAGTCAGGCGGCAGGCAAAGGATGCTGGGTGTTGTGGTCCCTGTCTCTATGCGCCGTTCCCCTCACGGCTAGAGAGACCGGGTAGCTAAATTGGCGACCATTGCCCTCATGGCGGGTGAACAGGAGCGTCTGGAGAGGGTGCCCCCCTTCCTGATGTGACACCGGGTAGGTGAAGTTGCGATGCGCTGTTCTGTTCATGCAGTTAATCGGGATGATGGCCTCTTGCATTCTCATTGTCCCTCATGCCAGACTCCAAATGCGTCCCCAACAGGAGTGTTTGGCACGCCAGTGGAACCAGGCTCAAGGTCAGCTAACAGATCTGGTGTTGGTAGACGACCACTCCCATCGCTCTCTGCAGTGGTGGAACACACAAAACCTTTCCAAGGGGCAGCCGTTCCTCGACCCGGTTCTACAAATAGTGCTAACAGACGTATTGCTCACCGGCTGGGGAGCTCATCTTCAAACCCATACTATTCAGGGCATATGGACCTTTGGCATATGGACCTCTTGACAAAAACATTTCCACATAAATTACCTGGAATTGTTGGCAGTCTTCCTAGCGTTAAAATCTTTTCAACTCCACCTCGTAAGCAAGGCTGTCCTAGTCCGTACAGACAATATGACAGCAATGTATTTTATACAAAAACAGAGGGGGGGGGGGGGACACACTCTCCAGCTTTCACACCTAGCTCAAAGCATATGGAGATGGGCCATTCCTCAAAACATATATCTCCTTGCAGAACACCTCCCAGGAGTACACAATCAAATTGCGGATCTACTCAGTCGCCAAAAACAGCAGATCCACGAATGGGAACTTCATCCTCAAGTTCTGCTTCCATTCTTTCAAATGTGGGGCCACTCAGAAATAGACCTGATCGCCACACACCTAAACGCAACATGCCCAAGCTTTGCATCCAGGTATCCACACCCATTGTCCAAAGGCAATGCGCTATGGATGAACTGGTCAGGCAAATTTGCTTACGCTTTTCCGCCTCTCCCACTCATTCCGCTAGTGGTTCAGAAACTCAAACAGCATTCCCTCACAATGATCCTAATTGCTCCAACATGGGCCTGACAACCATGGTTCAGAACCCTCTTGGAACTGTCAGTAGCTCCTCATCCATAGCTACGCCTCTGACCCAAGCTTCTCACTCAGAACCATGGAGAGATAAGGCATCCAAATCCCAATCAACTCAATCTTGCGATCTGGCACCTGAAGTCTTAGAGTTTGGCTACCTTAATCTCCCGCCAGACTGCATGCACATCATTAAAGAGGCTAGACGACCTACCACTAGAGCTTGCTATGCTGCAAAGTGGAAAAGAATTGTAACTTACTGTACAAATAACAAAATCAACCCACTAGATGCTACCATTCAAAACATCATCTGTTACCTTTTGCATCAATGTAACCTAGAGTATACATCCAATCAGACTACATCTTGCGGCAATAGCAGCCTATCTCCAAAACAGACAACATTTGTCTTTGTTTAGGGTACCAGCTATCAAGTCATTTATGGAAGGACTTAAAAGAATAATTCCACCTAGAGTCCCACCCTCTACAGTATGGAACCTAAATGTGGTACTTGCCAGGCTCATGGATCCCTCATTTGAACCTATGCATAAATGCGAATTACAATTTCTCACCTGGAAAGTAGGTTTCCTGGTTGCCATCACCTCTCTCAGAAGAGTCCGTGAACTCCAGGCATTAACCATACAAGAACCATTTCTCCAAATCCATCATAACAAAGTGGTTTTTAGGACTAATCCAAAATTTCTCCCTAACGTTGTCTTTTCTTTCCACCTTAACCAGTCTGTAGAACTCCCAGTGTTTTTCCCTCTACTAGACTCGGTAGCAGAACGGGCTCTTCACACGCTGGACGTAAAAAGAGCGATACTTTACTACATTGAATGAACAAAATCCTTTAGAAAGACTAAACAACTTTTTGTGGCTTTCTCCCCACCTCATAATCCTATCTCTAAAACAGGGATTGCAAGGTGGATTGTTAAATGCATGCAAATGTGCTATGCTAAAGCCAAACGCACCTTAACCATTCCACCTAGAGCTCACTCCACACGTAAACCAGGGGCATCCATGGCATTCTTAGGGAACGTTCCCCTAGATGACATCTGCAAAGCAGCAACTTGGGCTACACCTCACTCGTTCACAAAACACTATTGTGTAGACGTGCAAGTAAAACAACAAGCTAGTGTGGGCCAGGCTGTATTAAGAACACTTTTTCATACCACCGCAACAGATACAGGTAGCCACCGCTAAGGAGGTAACTGCTGTGTAGTCTATGCACAAGTATACGATCTACAGCTCAAATGCCTCGAACGGAAAATGCTACTTACCAGTATGCATCTGTTCTTAGCATGTAGAGCTGTAGATTCATATCCGCCCAGCCACCTCCTGAGATACCTATATCTGTTCCAGTACTATCTTACTTGGATACATTACACATGGACATCCTTTTCTATTTCTTACTAACTCCATTATAACCCTCCATGACAAAACAATCTGGCGATGGAACCGATGCCCATGCGCACTATCATCCAAAGGAGTTGTCACCCTACCTCGTGACTACAAAAGACTTCTTCCAAGATAAAAACAAAGTGCAAATATCGGAGCCCAACACCAGATGGCAATCTATGCATAAGTATACGAATCTACAGCTCTACATGCCAAGAACAGATGCATACTGGTAAGTAGCATTTTCCTTTTTGTCTTTATCTCTTGGTCAACTTGTTGGCAGACTGCCCGAAGGCCTGCTGAGCGTGCATGCAGAAGGTGTGAGCCATGTTGACATCTCTTCACAAAGAATGATTGGCTGTCTAGGTATGTGATTAGAGTGGGTTGCATGGTGGGAGTGCTTTTTTCCTTTTCTCTAATAGATCACTGCTGTTTTGTAGGGAAATACGTGTTTGAAATCCCCCGGGGCAGCCTAAAATCCAGACAAAAGAACTTAAATCCGGGCAATGTGATTTACCATTGTAAATACAGCTTATATGTAGAACAGTTGAAGCCTGCTGCCCTTTTCACAGTAATGGGCACTGCGTTTCAACTTCTGCAGTATATATTAAAACTACAAAACTTCCACTGCTGAAGAACAACAAATTAAATAACACATAAAAGCTTCTCAGTGCTCCGCTGCATATAGAGCAGGTTGGCACTGTTTAAATACACCTACGTTTCGCAGTTTTAGAACCTTTTTCTGTTTCTCCCATTCTCTCCTGGAATAGATTTTTTTGATCTTGCCCAGGACAGCGGGCATGCTTTATCACTTGCAAGAGACATTGTTTACCAGAAGGGGCATAGAGGCCACCCACTGCTTACCTTTCGTTGTCTTTGCTACTTTTATTGCTGCCTCCTAACTGGCCAGCGCATGCCAATTTTACTTCCACTTCTTTTGTGTGGAGCATGGACCAAGTACGGATTGTTTCATTTTGAATAGTGTCCTTCCGTTGCTCATGCTCTGATTGACGTTCTATTTTATATATTTTTTCTTTCTTCCCGCCGTGCTGCTTCTTCCCTTCCACCCTCCCCATCAGTGTTGCTTTACCCCCACCCACCCACTCTTTGTCCGTGTTGTTGTACAACACCGCTAAATGTCATTAGAAAGTCAGATGCCCTAAAATAAGCAAGACCTATTGGCTTTGCCAATGCTTGTTGTTCCTTTGAGGTTTTGGAATGGGCATCCGAAAAGAAAGCTGGGTTGAATATGGTGGTTCTTCAGTGATAACATTAAGCTAATGTCTAGGCGCCAACATGGCTTAAAAAGGCTACAAATTACTGTTATCAGAATTTTTCCTGTGCTGAGAAACATATTGAAATAGCATTGGATCTGTGGAAAAACAGCAATAGGGAACCTTCCTTAAGATAAGTACTTTTTTCTTTCTTTTCCAAAACAAAGAGCAACCTCTTTCCCTGGAGGAAGATGGAAGTCACAGAAAAAATGTTTTCCTGGTTTAGGAGCAGCATACATGCTCTCCTTTCTCTGGGCCTCTTCATCTGGAACAAATTACAAACAAGGCAGACAATGTGTCCAAAACTAGTCACCTGTCCAGCTAATGGACCACATATTTGACAGTTCATTTAGTTGGCACTGCTGATAATGTAGCAACACCTTCCGTTTTGCACAAGAGTATACGCCCCTCTCCAGAAATAATTGACCCCACAAACAATATAATTTGGTCTAAAGAAGATATAGCTAGGACAAAAAAAGATGTTTCACCCAAAAGTTCCTTTGAGCTCAGTTGGCGGTCCCAAGGAAAAGAGTTCTGCAAAATGTCCCTCCAAAGGGCTAATATTCTTAAAATAATTACACGCACGGCATGAGAAGTGTAAGACCACATATAGAGTCCAGATGTGGGCTCCATCCTGGCGTACATATATGTTTCATTAAACTGGTAGCATCTTTCTTAGGTCACCACACATGGCAAATTAATTTCACATCGATATTTAGAATTCTGCTACCACTCCGCTCTATATCGGCAGTAATGCACATTTATCATCTTTTAAACTATTTAGGCATCCTTACATGCATGTGTGGCAATGCATCTGCTCGTATTCTGTGATTTGCGGTTGGATTTCACTGGAATCGATAACAAATGACAGGGTATTCTGTAGACTTAAATTCAAAGAAGATAATTGAAACAAATTCAATAGTGTATATCCCCTCAATCAATGGCTAATGTTCTCCGTATCTATGAGATGTATGGATGCTCTACCTCCTTGAGAAGATCTTCTTGTCTCATGGGGGGAGTTTATCCGATTCTTTGTGATATATTTTTGTGATATAGTGCAGCCTTTATAAGTACCATTGGGTTGTTTCCCTGTAATGTTTGGCCTCATGTGGACGGTGGACATAGTACTACTTGTGGCATAAGGCCAGTATGTAGCACTTTTTACTGATATTTAACCTGTTCCTAAATACTTCCAGTTTGACAAGATGAAGCAGGGCCATCCGCGATGCCTCAACAACTGCAAACGTTTCGGTACTCTACCGGATCCTTCTGGAGTTCCTTTGGGCCTTAAGCATCCGAGGTGGCTTTCAGTCAGGTTATTCTGCAGATTCATCTCTGGCACTGACTGCACCACTTGATGTCATTTGAAGGCCGTCCCCATCTCCATTCCTGGCTACGTTGGCTCCAGGGTCAGTAACACATCTGCTGCTGCCACCCTGGGCCTCAAAGCCATTTGTGACGTCAGTGGTGTTGGAAGCGGAGCCGCTACTTTTATCTTACTCTA
This sequence comes from Triturus cristatus, assembly GCF_964204655.1. Taxonomy (NCBI): domain Eukaryota; kingdom Metazoa; phylum Chordata; class Amphibia; order Caudata; family Salamandridae; genus Triturus; species Triturus cristatus. Next base: position 131,806,411 of record NC_140590.1, on the reverse strand, counting down.
TGCCCCACCCTCCTATCGAGGTGATACACAACACTGTATTCTTATGCAGACCCTGAAACCTCCCAATCTCCTGCTGATGACAATAATAATGATGAACTGTGTTGAGAAGAACATCTTTTTGATATTTACAAGATGCCAGTGGCCTGGACACCTCTCCAGACATTGGCTTTTCTTCACCCAACCCAGCTATGTCAACAGAAGAGTCTGCCTCCTTTGCTATGGTGATTAGGAGAGCGTCAACAGTTTTAGACCTTACCCTGCCCATGACGGAGGTAAAAATAAATGTCCTAACTAAGGTGCTCAGGCCAGAAGAGCCAAAAGCCACCACTTCTATTTAATGAGTCCCTTGTGGATGTGTTGTTGGACACATGGGCAAAGCCAACATCTTGCCCTCAGGTAAATAGACCTGTGGCATGGTGATACAGACCCGCACCTGGGGATCCAGATTTCAGACTCCAGAGAGCTTAATGGTACAGGCTAGTAGCCTTAAACCTTATGCATTCTGCACAACTCCTCCCTCCCTGATAGAAAATAAAGTGCATGGAGCCATTCGCCTAGTGCATGTTTTCTGCCACCAGCCTTGTGCCCTCAGGCCTATCAACACAAAAATTGACTCCATAGCATATCTTGCCAGCTGTCCCGTATAAAATACGGCCAAAACTCCAGCGCCTTGTAAGGACTCAGTGAAGTACTCTATCTGAATGGGTCTGGATAAAACAGACTGTAGGGGTAGGGCAGGTAGAACAAGCACTGTGCTTTGGCATCATGCTTGGAATCGCACTGCAGGCTTCTCCTCTGATGTCCAGCAATCTGTAGTGGACATGCCCTTCGACGGCTCTAGGCTGTTTGAAGGGAAGGCAAACTCAGCCTTGGCAAGGTTTAATGAGAGCAAGGCTGTAGGAAGGTGGATATCTGACTATGGTTACCCCCAACTTTTTGCCTAGTGTCTAGCTGGTTTTTCGACTTAGTTGGCCTGAGATCCTGCCATTCAGGGTCTCAGGCTGTCTGCTCTCTCTTTAAAATGGACTCCATGTACCCTAGGTACATAACCAATTGGTAAGGATCACCTTATTGGACCCTGTACAGTGTACCCTAGGTACCCAGGGCATAGGTGTACCCTAGGCCTCCCAGGGGCTGCAGCATGTATTATGCCACCCCTGGTCTGGCCTTCCAATCAGACTCAACTGGCTGATCACTCAGCTGGGGCAAGGTCGTGTAATCACCCCTTGCTTAGATATAGTATGCCTATATCTACCCTTATATATAGACACATGTGTACCTATCAGTCACTCCTATGGCAGGCCTTAACAATCCTGGAGGCAGAGTGCTTGGTAACATGTGAGATGGTGCTCTAGCATGAGCTGAGCCTGTCTGCAGCTTTCGGAACCATGTCCTTATAGCTGTTCTATGATATAGCCTACCATATACTCTTAAAGTGCCTTATAATCTTAAACGGTTATGGTAACTATGGTTTGGCTTTATCAAAACATGTCGTGTAAGGTGTCTAACACTTTGGAATAATACCCCCATACCATTTCTGGTGATGAGGATATTATTCCTCCCTTCTAGAGGGAGAGACATGTTAAAATCCTACTTTGCTGTTTAACTCTAACCAAAGCCTCAGCATCACAAAATGGATGCTGCTGCCACAGACACAAGTCTGACCTCCTGCTGCTGGGAGTGATCCCAGCCAGGGAGGCCTGGACAATAGGTTTCCTGCTTGGGGAGGTGCTAGCACCTCCCCAGACAGCCTTTAGTGTATTGGGGCAGGGTGGGCTGAAAGGAATGAGACATGCCTGGGGCACACAAGGTGTTCCTTGCATAGTCCAGTTCAAACCGGCGCTGGGGCACTCCAGCCCCAGCTCTGGCGCGAAACTGGACAAAGGGAAGTGGGTGTAACCACCCCCTCCCAGGTCCCACCCATAAGGCGTGACCTAGCAGGTATCCCAGCCCCCCAGATTAGTATAAGAGTGGGAGTTGGGCCTCAAGACTTTAGATTATCCTGAACCTGCAACTTGAACAGAAACTCTGGACCTTCGACATTCGACGAAAGAAGAAGACTGAAGAATCTCCCTTGTAGCCAAGGAGTGGCTACCCTGTGCAAACAGGCACCATCAAGAGACTACCCTTTGCTTTGCCCACGTTCTACGAGGAACCGACTGCAGAGCCCGACCAGAGCCTTGACTTCCAGACTTCTCCGACCCTGATCCACATCCACAGCAAAGCTGAGATCCGTGGAGGCGACGAGCGACGTGGGACCGGCTACCTGGGAAAAGTGGCTAGTAACTTAAAGCGCAGCTTCTGAGGCACCCTCGAAGTTGTGCACCGGGGATTGAGAAGCCCCAACCCCAAGCACCATCTGCACCGAAGATCAGCCCCCCACACTCCACGAGTCCTGCGTGGGGCCCTTCTGCATTTTCCTGCTTGCCGCGTCTGTCCGGTTGCTTGCCCGCTGGCTGGTGGCCTTTGTGACGACGCTCCCTGAAATCTTATGCGCTGGTTTGGCTCCTCCAGACTGGCTCCCGCTTCTCTGCAAAGAAGAAGCACCCCAGACCTTCCTGGTCTGCACCAGAAGCAAGTCCTCCGTTCTTCGTGGGTTCAGCTTGCCAAGGCTTGGTGAGTCCTAGTCCAACTTCGACACCGCCGACAGCAAGAGCCTTCGTGGGACAGCTCGCCTCCTGGTCCTGGTCGTCCTCGATGCTTCCTGGTCCTCCTGGCTGCAGCGACAAGCTTCAACTTCACCTGCAATCTTCCCGACATCGCCTGGTTCCTTCCTGGTTCCACGTGGTCACTGGCTAGTGACCTTGACTCTGTCCCTTCTGCTTGCAGGTTTCCTCTCTTCTTGATCCCAGCCTTGGGATCCACCGGACACTCTTCACTGACTGCCTGTCAGCATCTTTCTTCAGGCATCCATAGGAGTCGACGACGAAAACCGACGCATCTTCACCCCTATGCACCCACAGCCTGTGGGCTAGGTAACTTGGGTACTCCGGTGCTCATCAGGATAGTGACTATCCTAGTGTCTAGTTTTCCAGTCTCGACTTCCTAGCTACTCCGGAAGTGTCCTAAATCTACCGTTTTCTAAACTGTACTATTGCTAGTGACTTTTACGCATTACGCGTGAGTGTTTCCACTCTGCACACGAATCCCGTGGGCCTCCCACTTCCTAACTAACGCTAGTGTAGTGTAGCCCCAGCGATTCCCTAGGCCTAGGCCTATTCTATTTCCGTGACAGTGGTCCTTATACCACTTACTTAGTATATGGTTTGCGTGGCCCCTAGGGCCTAACTGTATTACTTACCTGTGTGACTTAATGTATGCTTAAATAAGACTGTGTTGTACTTACCTCTAATCTCATAAAGAGTGCTGAGGGTTTGACTAGAATAAATACACTTTATTTTATATATATATCTGTTGTGGTGTCCTTTCATTTGGTATTCAAGGGATTATATATGGTATCACAGCTGGCTTCACATGCCATTCAGAGTTTAGCCTAAGACTGCTCTTGTCCATGCTACCACTAGGATAGCTGGTCTATAAGGTTGACTTTACAACCAATCACCATAAGGGTATTTGGACTGATATAAGGTGTACACTAGAACTAGTGACATCATACATCAGGCCAACTTCTCACAAAGGCCACTATCCGTTCTCTTTCCCCAGTTCTGTCTTTTCAGCAGCTTACCCAACAGACTCACCCCTTTTGATGCTTCACCAGGGGATTCCAGCACAGGCAACATCAGTATGTACCTCAGCAGTAACACGCCTTCCCTCCCCACCTTACCCCCAGTCCTTCCTGGTAAAGGCTGGGGAGCAATCAGAAAGTGCCCAGGCCCCCAAGGGCAAAGCTTTACCTAAACCCTAGCCCCCCTTTCCACCGCTGCCGCAGGACTGCTTTAATTTTCCTTTGGCAGCACACAACCGCCTGGGAGAGGCCACATCAATCTTTACCTATGCTGATGGAGGAGCAGATGTACAGACTTTGGAGCATTGTTGTTTCCTACCTTTCCTGCTGCATCCTTCAATATGCCACCCACACAAAAAAATCTCCGGGAAAACCACTTTTCCATACTCCTAGGAGACGCTCTAGCTCTCTTAGCCAAAGTAGCCATAGAAAGTGTGCCCGCATCAGATATAAGGCTGGCTGTTACTCCTGTTACTTTATGATGCAGAAAAAGGGTGAAGTCCTTGGTGAGATCTTTGATCCACATCCTTTCAACTTTTTCCGCGGGAAGGACAAGTTCTTTATTCCCTGGACCCAAGAGACTTGATGATGGATTCCCACATCCTCATCGTGCAGTTCCATAAACGCTAACTGCAGTTTCAGGTAGTTCAAGGGCATTTTCTGTTCACCCTGTTCCCCTTTGGCCTCACCGGCCCACCTCGGGTGTTCACAAAGCAGATGGTGGTGATTGCAGCCCATCTATTGAAGTTGGGGAATACCAGTCTTCCCATACCTTGATGACTGGCTGCTGAAAGCGGGTTCGCCCCAAGCAGTCATAAGCTACCTCCGGACGACGTCTGACCTGTTGACATCAACTAGCTGAAGTCACACCTGACTCCTTAACAACTGATCCCCTCCTGTGGAGCCATCCTGAGCACTGTGATGGTCATAGCTTCTCTTCCACCTCACCGGGCATTCTGGCTACAATCCCAATGTTTCAATCCCTGACCTAGGTCTCTGTGTTCTCCTGCATCCTGCACCATGCCTGGTGGCTCATATGGGTTCTGCAGTGGGGTCTGAATTCTCAGTGAGCTCAGTACTGAGGGATCTATCTGAGTTCATTCTGAATTCGGGGGGAGACTACAAAAGACCTGCAGTGGTGGATATTTGACCGCAATTGAACCAGCAACAGACCCCCTCCCTACCCCACTCAGTCCTAATGGTCATGACAAATGCTTCGTTGCTGGGTTGGGGTGGCCACTTGCGATAAGTTGAGAATCAGAGGCCTAAGGTCTCCGGACTCCACATCAACCTGCTGGAGTTGAGCGATTCATTTGGCACTGATTGCATTCCTCCTGATCATCAAGGGAGAACAGGTTCTCATGGACAACACAACCACCGGGTGGTATTACAACAAACAGCATGTGGTGGGGTTGTGGGTCTTGTGCGTGGAGGCTCTATGTCTCTGGTAGTGGCTGAACACTCAGGGTATTTCCCTGATCTACCAGCAAATGGCACCTTTAGAGAGCAGGACAGTTGCCTAACGGCTCATGAATGTATGTTGCACTCTGAAGTTGGCATGTTGGCACAGGGCTCCTTCCAGCAATAGGTAGAACCTTGACTCAACCTATTTGCCACTGCAGAGAGCATGCAGTATCCAGAATTTTGGTGTGTTGGAGTTCCAAGGCAGTGCCACCTCTAGTGGGACCATACTTTCGTTCTTACTTACTGATGTGCACTCATTTTGAAATGATGCACATCTATCTTCTTTGTCGGTTGACCATTAAGAAAGTATTCCTTATCGCCATTACACCTGCAAGGTGCAAGGCAAGTGAGTGAACTTCAGGCCCGGTCTTCCAACAGCCATACACATCAAACATATTGGTCTTCTGGAAGAAAGTGGCTTTCCTGCCAAAGTTGATATGCTCTTCCACATCGGGCAATCCATCAACCTTCTGGCTTTCTATGCCCCACCTCACCCCTCTAAGGAAGAGGAACTCCTCCACCGGCTGGACCCCAAAGAGTCCTCAGTTTTTACATTGATCTAACCTGAGATGATCAGTTGTTTGTGGGCTTTTCTGGTGCAGAAAAAGCGAAAGCGGTTCAAAAGAGATGCATCACAGGATAGATTGTGCTTTGTATTAACATCTGCTATGGGCTAGCCAGGAGCAGCCCCCATAAGACTTGCCATCAGTAATGTTATTAATAGTGTCATGAGTGATGTATTATGTGAGGTCCTAATCCATGCATGGCGAGGCTGCGAGTTCTAGTTACTCCAGATAACTATAACTGGTGAATACCAGTGTGTTTTTTGGTTTAAAATGTTTCTTTTAAATAGACATTTTCACTCAACTATAACGTCACTTTAACATTTCTCTTATTCAGTGAAGTTGTGCGTTTTTTTTGCCATAAATTAATATACTATTACCATATGTAACTATACCAAATTGCCCACATGCCACGCCCCGCTGAAGGCCATGCGCGGCATTGGGTTGGCTGCAGCTCTGCTCCCAACCCCTCGCAGGTGGCCACCTCCTGACGCGCAGTTTGGCTATAGTGCCAACCATCCGTATGTGGCCAACCTGCCAGAGACACTCATGCCACCTCTTTGTTTTTTATTTTTGAATGGTTTTCGAATGTGGCAGGAGCCAGCGCAGGACACTATGCTCCTGTGGGATGTCAAGTTTTTAAGTTTGGCCCCATCAGATATGGGAGGGTTTAGGGTATCCCTATCCTGCCCCCTTATAACTTTGTTTTCATTAAAAAAAAAAAAAAAAAAAAAGGTTCTGGACACTAAGTCCCTTTGTCTTTTAACAGCGGCTGCAACCTTTCCCTTCATGTTACAGCTTTTATGTACCCCATCCTAGGCCTAGTAGCTAAATGTCCTTTCACCTACATTTGTCCTACGTTTCTAGCACTGACCTTTTACCCAGTTATGTGCTGAATAAATGTAGATTGGTTTCCTTGAAACTAACCTCAATTAGTATGCATGAAGATTCTTAGAAAAGTCCCCTGCACATGACGTACATAACAGGATTAACATACTCTGTGTAAAAGTCATGGTCATCTTCATCCTAGGGCGAAAGAACTACTTTGCATAATTGCAAGTATTGATTTAGGCTCATTTACATAATCATTCTCACAATATATTGATTGTGTTAGGAACCCTGAGGCTATCTTTTTGGTATAAAAGAACCATACCTTCACTATATAGACAGAGGAGAATCTTCAACACTGACACAAGACACTTAGTTCCCGGCCTACTGAAACTACAACACGCAGCGATCTGACATCCCTTGCGGGGTGTCAATCTCGAGACCAAAACGGGGTCCTTCATTCTCCCCCATCAGGTAATAGGGTTGCCTCTTTCCGAGGGGAATCTTGGCTTTGCACCCACATACATACTAAGTTCACTTAGGTAGGGTCAGTATCGTAGGAGTACGCTTGATTGCTCTCATGTTTATATGCCTTCATAAATTCACTGTTTTGGCACCATGGTAGAATTCTACCTTCTATTTACTCTGTTGGTGCTTGTAATCTTTTACATTTGCTTCTGTCTAATGATTGTCGCAGCATACATGTTTTATGCTAGAATGACGCTGATTCAATAAATACTTATTGAAAAATGCCCCCATTGTTTATTCTGTGTATCTCTCTGAGACAAAGTGAGCATGATTGAGCAAAATGTACTGTACTGTTTAAACAATCCCTGAAGGAACAAGTGTTGTCATGTTCGATGGTTGTCAGAAACTATTCACTCATAGGAGGCTAATGGTGGCACTGTGAGCTAGCTAGTCTAAAGGACTAACATATCCTTTGGGGGTGTCTGGAATCAGTCTAGACACCAATCTCTCAGTTTATGTTGTCCAAACACGCAGATCTTATGTATTTTTAGGAAGTACACGACACAGCGGGCCAGTTGCAGTGTGAGCTCCCACTGGACTCGCAGAAGCTAGGTGGCCAAAAAAGTCACCCCAGCCAAAACAGATCGCTCTATTTTTTGAAGTTGGGTGCCCGCAGGACTCTGCGTACCCAACTGTCTAGATATCTATACATTTTTAACCTTAATTACTCAAAAACTCCTGAACAGCTTTACACCAAATCACAAAAAACATGCTTTCTGGATGATAATCTAGCTTTCTGCTAAACTTAATGTAATTCCATTTAACCATTTTGTTTATAGTGCTGTTTAAAAATCCTGGTGGAAATTACAATGGGAAATTGCGTTGTTGGACCCCTCCCCACCTTTTTCTTGTCCCACATTTGAGGGATCACTCAAACTTTCCTGGAAGGAGAGGAGTTCAGGTGGATGAACCTTTTTTTTTTTTTTTTTTAAAGTTTCATGAAAAGTAATCAAACAGTGCCAATGTTGTTTGAAAATCAAAAAATCTTTTTCTTATTGTAACTAGATTCTAACTATAATTACACAGAGTATATATCTGAAAATCAACAGCTAAAGAATTTTCACTGCATAAAGGCCGCAAAATTATGTGCCCTCTCAGATCTGAAGATAAAAACTGCAGTATATTCTGTGCTAAATTTGTTAAAATAAATGTGTCCAAATAAACCCAAAGTTAAGGTAAAAACAACATTGCAGCATATACACGAACTCTGTTGTCTGAAAGAAACCAGTCTTGGGTTGCTTGTGTTCTGGCTCAGGGAAGTCCTGGACTGGCAGTTTGGGCTGGACTGTTCCAACTGGAGCAAGGTCAAGACTATTCTGCATATGGCTGACGAGATATGGTGGGCAAAAGAATGATGAGTTGCGTTGCTTTCCCGAGCGATTGACAGTGTTTAGACTTATTGATAGCATTCCTCCCATTACCTGTTGTGTGTTTGATGTACTCCGTAAGTGTCCAGGTGTGCCCAGACTTGGGTCCCGTGCTGACTGTGCCACTGGAACCAAACTACACCTGACTAACTATCCCCAATCAGGGGAAAAGGAAGAAAAAACTGCTGTGTTGCTTGTGTTCAGGTAGTATCTGGCCTGACAGTTCAGGCTGGACTGTTCCAATTGGAGCAGAGGTCAACACTGATTTGCATACGGATAGGTCCAAACTGAGGTGGCATGGTGGTCAAAAGACCAATGGGTTAGAATGCTACGCCGGTGAATGCTGGTGGTTAGACTTATTGCAAGCATATCACCTTTTGTGTGTTCGAAAGTAAAGGGAAACATAAAGGAAGAGAGGGAAATGAATACTCCTATAATGCAGGATCAGAATTACAATTACCCTTTCCGTGATGATAATGGAAGAGAGACGCACAAAGATAGTTATTTGCCCATAAGTGCATAGTGTTGTCAACTATAGTTGTCTGAGCTGGTTTCCTAGGTCAACGCTTAATCTTGACGCGTTTTTTTTTTTTATGCTCAAGTGTTTGAGGTAAGCTTTAAGTGTATGAAATCCTCACTGATTGTATTAAGAGACAATATTATGTCCATGACGTCAGTAATATAGCTCAGTGAGTTACATGTTCGCCTCTGCTGCATCTGTGTTGTGCAGTTCACAGCCTCAAATCTTTGCAGGATTGGTACCTGAGATATCGGAAACATTATGTTAATGATACTTGATAAAGCACACATTATTAAATTATTGCATAGATCATTTGTGATGGCAACAGATCATATAAACCTCGATGCAGCAGGAAATCGGCGAGTAAAACCCATTACAGAATTAACAGTAATTACTTACATTTTTCTTTACAGGCACTATGAATCTTTGTCCGGCTCAATTGCTGCTAAGGGTGGATCGGTTGTCCGACTCTTCCGTTGAGGTGTTGATGTTTCTCAGAAGAAATCTACCCAGGCACGCAGGATACAGTCACTGCGTCCAGGAATGGTCAAGATTGGAGTCTTCTGGAACCAGAAGAAAAGTTGATTTTCTATGTAAACAATAATAGTACATTTAATAAATTGGATCAATTTTGGAAATGTCATTGCTAAGTCTGTAGTGGATGGGGAGCAGGTGACGAGGGTGTGACTGGGTTTTGGAATAGTTGTACACCTGGCCAGACTCACTTCAGCGCTAAATATATCCTACAGTAATAATTATTCAAATCTACCTTCTGACTTGTGCTGAAGTTTCGATGTTTCAGTTTTTAAGTTCTAAAGTTGTCAAGTTGACAGAAGTCGTCACGCCCGGACTGTTGTAACATTCTACTGGGCCAGTAAGAAAAAGTGAGCACAGTGTAACATATGGAAAATGAGGGTGTAACAACAAGGATATAACAGATATAAAATAAAGGAGCTAGATTGGGCCTGAAACTAAAGAAATGTAAATACATGAACACAGGCTATTGGAGCAATCTAGAATTAAGTTTAAAATCTTCTCCATCGAGCTTAAGACCTTTTGGAGCACGGGCTGAGGATATCTCTATAAGCTGCATTCAACTTCGGAGTCATCTTAAAGGTTACAAACCGCGAACATGCACTCAGTTTGCTAACATGGAGGCATGTATTTGCATTTATAAAGCATTTAATGCCTGTGACAAGGTGCTAAGCGCATAAGCAGATGGATGGCATATTGGAAGACTAATGAATTGTACTGTGGCCTAAGTGGGAACCGTCTCGACATATGCGATTATATCCCAATATCGTTCCTGCCCTTAAGTCAGTAATACTTTTGCAGCGCTTATGCCTCAATTGTAATGAAGTAGAGTGAGAAAGTTGCACATGTGGTCGTGTCTGCAATCCTTTAGGTGGAATAGACCCCTGTTCTTGTGTCAGTGCAGTTCCAGGTTATTTGATGGTCTGCATTTTCCTTGTGTAGGCGGCATAATCTGTTTATCAATCTTTGTAATCCTGCATCATTTGTTGGGAAGCGCTAGATGTTTACATCCATACCAAATTATAAGTTATTGTGCATATTGCTTGTCTTTGCTGTAAAAAAACTCCATAAGTGTGCAGCTTGCATTGAAGAGTGGTACCCACCAATGCATTTATTCAGCAGAAAATCAAATGTAGAATAGAGGCAGAAGCTTGAAGAGTGGCCCTTGCCATGAATGGCCCTCTGGGTAATGCAGATTCCCTTTAAAGAAGGAGCATTTGTTGATGGGCAGCCAGTAAAAGGCTCGGAGTACTGTTATGATGCTTTCCCTAGATGTAAGAGATATTCTTTTGCTACATTTAGTATCCTTTGCAGTCTTTGTTTTAGGAAGAGTGGGTTCCCCGTGATACAGATCGTTTGTGTTGCATAATTTAGTAAGTCAGGGGGATGGTGACCTGCAACTTCTGAGGTAAGGTTAGATGAGGGAAGAGGCGTCTGAGAGTGTTCATAGTGTCCAAGGTGCTTCTTGTGACTTTGTTTACTACCAGATTTCTTAAGTTATTTAATGCTGCAAGTAAAGGTTCGAATTCTTGGTGCCTATTGGTTGTAGGCTGTGAGTTCCACCATTCTCCACAGGCTAGGATCTCAGATTTGGAAGAGGTAAGTGTGATTTGCCTATTCAGCTCCAAGCATATACTGCTTAGAAGCATTTGTCAAGATCAGGGGAGACTATCCCTCCGATACTCTAGTGTAAGATTGATCAGCGCGTCATGAGCAAAGATGTAGCACTTTGAGTTCCAGTAGCTGAGTGGTAAAGAAGTTGAATAGCAATGAAATCATTGGTGGTAAGAGGCTGCTTTGAGTTGGGTCAGCGAGTAAAAGCTGGCTCTGCCTTGATGGTACGAGAAGGTTCAGGCTAGAATGCTTTTTCGGATGCAGTGATCCTTTAGTCTCAGTAGTAGGATGTCACTGTTGCAGAAGACAGATTTGGAAGAAGTCATAATAGTAGTGGTGCAGGTTCTCGATTTCTGTCCACAGACAATTTCTAGTCATCCCAGGTGGATAGCAGCGTGGACTTGGTGCCTCTGGCTATTGATGTTAAAAGAGTAAATTGCGTTCTTTGAAGTCAGAAATCTGGCTAAAGGAAGCTCTTTCACTTAGTTTTCCTAAGAACGTGTCATTGGAGATCAGTTAGTAAGTAGCTGATTCTTGTTGCTCAAGATTCTTTTTCTTGAGTGTTTATTTAGTTTGTTTGATCTCATCTATTGTAGTTTTAAAGCCTCTAATTTTACCTTGAGCTTCATTATCTTTCTGTTGAGCAATGGAAGCCTTTTTGTGTGTTTCCGGCTTGTGTGGTTACTTAAAAAAAAATCTTCTGTGAAACAATTATAGAAATGTTTCACTTGTGGTATTTGGTTGGCATGAGAGATTGTGGTGAGATAGAGACAAGTTCTGAGAGGTTAGTTGAGCTTGATCTACTGTCTACAGATAGTTTTGCTGATTAGTGCTTTAGTTGTTGTCTTTTTTGGGTGCTTCATACCAAAGCAAATAAGATAGTGGTTTCTTGGTGTGTCTACCTCAATGTGTCAGTACTGGGACAGATTGGAGTACGTGAGCCCTTTTACGTTTGCCATCAGGGATCTTGATTTGATGAGGTTTTGGTTGTTTGTTGTGGTTGAAGGTGAATCATCAAGATGTTCTGGTCTCTAAGGATGCTGAAATGTTTGTGATTTGCTCTGATAGCTAAGATGGCTTTTATGAAAGCATCTGTGGCTTCCATGTTTTACAGCAGCTTCTATTGGGTATACTGGAGTGAGTAGGAGAGATAGGTGAGCAACAGACCGATGAGCATTGATTCACATTCAGTTATGATATTAGTGAAAGCCTATGACTTATAGATTTTCTTGAAAATACACGCCAAGCGTCCTCCAGTATTCTTGGACAGTTATTGATCGAGATTTCTATAGCAAGGTTGGCCTAATGGAGAGTCTGGGTGCATTGCTACAGCCAGGTTTTGGTGATAATGAGGAGACCTGTATTTGAGCCTGAGACCAGGTCAAAGACGTTTAATCAGTTCTTGTTAATTAATCATGCATGGAGGAGGAGACATCTTAACAGTGTGGAGCTATAGATGTGGGGAGGTTAGTAGTAGAGAACAGTTTGGCTTGTTAATTGAGCGGCAGACATGCAATGTGTGGTAGAGATAGAAAACTCATTGTTAAGCTTGAAGAAGTTTGTAAGGCCCAATATAGAATTAGGATGGTTGGTAGTGAGGTCTGGAGAGCTTGATTATACAGGAACAACAGAAATGTATTGGAAAACGTGTAGGAGGGGGAGGGAAAAATCAGATCCTAGGACCGGAGGTAAGTAAAAGAAGGGGAAATTCATGTAGCAGGGGAAGCAAGTCACTTTTTTATTTGGCTGAGTATATAGGAATCTGGTATTCATTAATGGGGTGGGGCGTATTGGGTGGATGAAGTCTGCAGTTAGACATAGATGTGATGCTTGAGGTGTCTTTTGGGGAATTTAGAGGCAGATGAGGAGAGAAAACTGGAGGCTTTATTAGACGTTTTAGAAAGATTTGGAGTTGCTAGGATTGGAAGGGGGTTAGGATGAAGAAAGGAGGATAAGGGAATACGACTGGTAAGAAGTGCACTCTATGGAAGAAGATATGAATTATGGATGAATGGCCAGAGAGAAGAGGGGGCATAGAAGAAATGTTTGAGCTGGAGGGGGAACAGTAGAGGAAGGTGTCCATAATAGAGGTGGTGTAGAAGGCTTAGCAGAAGATTAAGATGGTGGCATGGTATGAGGGAATACTGGTTACATAAGGATGGTTTAGATTGGGGTGGTAAGTTGGAAACAGTGAGGTAATGTGATAGGATAATGCAAATGGGGCTAGATGGGTTTGGCAAGATAGGCAAGTGACGTAAGATGATCAGGAAGGTGTTTTAGTAGCAGGAGATGTGGTTATTGGAACGGAACATTTAGAATGGTTATGGGAGTAAGCAGATGACACGATATGGTAGATGGACAGTGTGGTAGGTGTACAAAGTTGTTATTCACAGAGAATATATTTACCTGAGATTTAGGGGTGGGAGAGATTGTGGGCAGAGATTTAAAAGGGGACCAAAGGGCTTAAAGGAACCAGGAGTGGGAACGGTAAGAAGGTGACTGAGGAGGAAAGTTACAAGAGTAGAGCTATGTGAGAGGTCCGTAGATTTAAGTATTGGGGTCTAAGGTGAACATAGAAGTTAGAAGTGAGGATGGGGGCCAGGAGGAATGGATCTTTGTCACAGACAGGTGATCACAGGAATTCCTAAGCTACTACTCTAAACATTACACATCTCACCTGGATAACTCCCCAGCTGACTACTCCACGTATTTCATCCGCATTGTGCTGGCATAGCTGGAGGGCCTCCGGAGACATTTCCTTGACAAAACCATTACTCCGGAAGAGATCACTCTGGCAATCTCTGGTCGTCCCACATGTTAAGGCCCCGGGAGTGATGGTTCCCAGCAGAATTGTATAAGGCTTACTCTCCACTCCACTCTCCGGCCCTACAGCTGTTGTAAGTACATAATGGTGCATTGACAAATGGTGCTCTTCCCCCCTCCCCTTGTTTAGGGAAGACCCTCTTTCCGACCTCCTCAAACCTCTCTTGTTTGTGATTCATACCTTCCATTGTCCCTGATTGATGTGGATGCCAAGATACTTGCCAGTCGGCTATTTACTAGTATTGCCAAATCTCATCCTTCCTGATCAGGCAAGTTACACTCCAGACAGATCTACCTCTCATAATCTCAGATCCATATCCGCAGTCATTCACCAATTAAATACAGAGCTCAGCGCAGTGACGTTCTTTTTAGATGCCACCAAGGTTGTTTGACTCTTTGGAGAGGGGATTTTGTTTTGCAGTGCTGTCCAGAATTGGCCTCCCAGCTAGCTTTATCACTTTTGTCTGATTGTTATGCCATTGTCCAACTGCCAGAGTCTGTCTGAATGAGTTTGTGTAGAACCCTACTTTAATTTCATTTCACGAACATAAGAAGAGGTCACAGTCAAAACATAAGTCCGAAGCCAAGTCACAGTACCGCTTATGATTTTGTTCAAGAAGCTGGTTCTGCGCAAAGTTGTGTTCCCACTCAAACTCTTATGGTAGGAAAGCTGAGTGAGACTCAACACCATAAAGCACGAGGGCGTCAGTCTTTTTTCTTATTCTGATCCGGTACCACAGCTGGTCCTGATGCGCCCTGAAGCAAATAGTTTATAAAGAGGCCATGCTGCAGCTCTATCGTATGCTTTGGGCCCCACAGAGCTGCGAGGGTCTTAAGCAGAACCTCTGCCGGTAGGCCCTCCCTCTGCACCAACTGGCCCTGTTTGATCTGTCCCTGGGCCCACACCGACACCAGTTCAGACTTCCACTGTGTACCATGGATTCACGCCAGTCCCTTCCTTGCAGGTATCGACTACACTAGCACCAGCTCCAAACCAGGATATATGATGCCTGTCTCCTACCCTTAGCAATCCTCGGCCCACAGCAGGCCTATGTCATGCTACAAAATTACAAGCACCTAGTCCGTATGCAACCAGACTCCAGTCCTAGACTTCTACCTCAACGCCAATGCTATCAAAGGCTAGATGTCTTATTCATGAATCAACTCTGCTGCAGTTCAGGGTATGCAAAATATTCCCCAGAGCACTGATGATGACAAGGTGGATAACTTATTTCCCCCTCATTATACCACCGGCAGGCTATACCTGGATTTACACAACTCCACTGGACTAGCTACATCGCCAGAGACTAAGCTTGACTTCCCACCTGGGCTACCAATGGAAGAAAGTGCCTCTTTCTCAGTAACTGTGTGAATGGGAGCATAAGTGCTATATATTTACATTTCCCCACTGTTGAAACTTAGGCACATTTATTAACTGAGATCTATCAACCTTTGTGATCCTATTCCTATTCAGTGGGGCCCTCACAAACACTCTCATGGCCACCTAGTGTACCATGCTTTGACCCTATCAGTTGCATTGGGGCCTGGTGACAGACCAACCCCATGGTGATCCTGATTTTATGACAAGGTATACAACACCTGAAAAGCTGGTGATGTAATCCTCCACAAGTAGTCACTCCTAATGCCTTTCCAACCAACGCTCCAGATAGTCAGTCAAACCATATTGATACCTTCCTCAACAGACTGTTCCCTTTGGATAGTTTTGCCATGCAATCCTTGAATGCAGTATTCCTTCTCAGCAGGTGCACCCATGTAGTGTGAGATTTGTCTCCTTAGGATACTCCTAAGGTGCCAGACTGAATATGTAATCTTTCTCAGCAATTCTCCTGCATGTCACTAGATGGAGCAGTGGTGCTCCATGCTGACTACTTACCGCCCCTGAAGTGATGGACTGGAGCCGAATATAAGCACCACACTGACGTCAGTTCCATTTGTCTGTACCGAGTATTGGTACAGACACGTACTCCGGTTTCTGGACCAGTGTCTGGCCACCACTTGTCAAGTCCAGTCCTGATATTGCCGGTGCCGGAAGAGGATCTGATTCTGATCCCATTGTCTGATCCTGAACCAACTTCAAACCGATCTCATTTGATGTCGCCCTATGAAATTAAAGCGCAGCCTGATTCTGAACCCATGACTCTACCAATGCGGTTGGTCCAATAGAGGCTCCATTATTTTTTGGGATCTTAACTGAACATAATTCACCACCAGAAGGAGATGATGATTGTCTGGTAGGGGATGATGATCTTCATTCAGTTCTTTCTGTGGCTGTTGATACCTTCTCTGATATGAAGCTGGACTTGCCACTTAGACCACTGATTGAAGAGAGTGGATCATTTGCTGTTGGGGTTCGATTGGCAACTGAGGTACTAGATTTTCAGCTTCTCTATGTCAAAAACAAGACGAATGTCCTTATTGAACTTCTACAGCTTGGGCTTTTAACGTCTGAGCCCTTGTTCTACTTCACTGAAGCGTTCGCCGATATTTTTATATACACTTGGTAAAAGCCTTGTTCCTTCCCACTAGTGAATAGGCAGGTGAGCAGGAGTCACAGACCGACACCTGATGAGCCTGATTTTCTCACTAAACTGCCTACCCCAGAGAGTCTGGTTCAGGCTTCAACCAGTAAGGTTAACCCCCAATTCTGTAGTAGGGGATCTCTGTGTATAGTCATAATCTAGGGAATAGTCCCGCCCATGTGCGCGGACCCCGGAGCAATAAAAATAATCTCTTAAGTTGTCAAGCCATGCAGACCTGCATCTACACTTAAGAGAGAATTTCAAAGACAGATAATGCAGCCTATATCCACAGGCTGCACTGTCCAGTACTTCAACTAGAAAGAATTCCACCAGCAACCACCAACAGCACTGCCTGTCCAGCTTTTTCCATAGAGAAAAACCTGCCTCTTCCAGCAAAAGCCTCTGGAATGATAGAGAGGAAGAAATGGACAGACAAGCCCCATAGGCTGCCATTATGTGGCTCAGAACAGGATACTGTGCCTTTAAGAAAACTTTCCAGAACTTTTCCAGTATCCCAGAATGCACAGCAGGTCCCTTTTACTTTCAGTTCTTTTTTCCGGCTCCTGCTAGCAGGACCCTGGAGCATTGAGCTCTCCCTTTTCAAGGGTTTATTGGTGATTTTTGTCAATTTTTTCAAGTGTTTAGTGCTTCTGGTGCTGTCAACATGCCTGGCTTGTTCGACAAGTGCCCAGAGTGCGACAGGAAGAAGGCTAAGTCAGATCCACACAAGGTGTGTATAGGCTGCCTTCCCCAGTCCCATGTGCCTGAAGAGTGTGATATCTGCCACTCGTTCTCAGCCAGGACCCTGAGGGAAAGAATGAAGATCAGGCTCCAAGTCCTGGAGGACGGAAGGCTGAAGGCACAAGGTGGGTCAGGAGGGGCTGATTCTACCCATGCTGAGGCCTCTGGGGGGCTCCCCAGGGGCAGGAAGACCGGCAAACGCCCCCACTCTCCACCGGCGTCGATGACGTCGATTAAGGCGTCGAGAGGTATGACCCCGGTGTGTTCACCGTCCCGCCAGGGCTCTGGGGAGAAGCGACGTCGACGTTCGACGTCGAGGGAACTGATCAGGCCGCCGTCGACGACTTCGGCATCGACGCCGTCAACGTCGCCGTCGAGGCATCGACGTCGAGATCAGGCCCAGTGTTGGCGCTCACCGTCGAGGGGAGGTCGCCGTTCGCCGTCGGCGAAGAGGAGGCGTTCGCCGTCGAGGAGGCGTTCGCCGTCGAGGAGGCGATCGACGCCGAGGAGGCGATCGACGTCGAGGAGGCGATCGACGTCGAGGAGGCGATCGACGTCGAGGAGGCGATCGACGTCGAAGAAGGATTCATCGACGTCGAGGAGGCACAGGGGGCGCCCGGACACCAGGAGTCCCTCGACGGAGTCCCCGGGCTCGGGGTACTCAGTGGTGTATACGCCGCCTCCTCCTCCACTAACGCCACCGCCAACTCCTCCTCCTCCTCCTCCTCCTCCTCCTCCTCCTCCTCCTGCTCCTGCTATTCCGCCTCGCAGGCCTTCGGGCCCGCCACCGGTTCCGACACGATCGGTCTCGTTGCCCAGGTATCCGACGCCACCGCAGGGAACGCCTAAGCCGCGGCGCCAGGGTAAGCCTCCGTCGCCGGGCCCGGCGAGGCCGGCGGACAGACCGAAGCCAAGAAGATCGCGCTTCCGCTCCGGACGAAGAGGGAGATCGCGGAGCCGTGGGCGTTCATTGTCAACATCGAGACGGCGCCACAGGAGGCGCAGATCCAGATCGCGCACTCGATCATCGGCCAGGGACTTCTCACCGACGCTGTCGGACTCACCCGGAACGAGGGTGTCGCCGGTTGACGATCTGGTCTCCTTCCAGGAGGTACTGCTGAGAGGTGCAGCCAAGTTGGGAATCACGGTGACGGTACCGACACCTACAACGTCCGTGATATTCGAGACGCTGCACAAGAAGCACCTGTCTCGCCCCCTGCTGCCTCTCGTGCCGGGACTGGTGGAGCCCACTATGAAGTTGTTCCTCACTCCGGCAGTGACGAAGTCCGCCCCCTCCCGGCTTATGAAGAAGTATCGGGCCCCGGACTCAGACCCGACCTTTTTGAGGACGGACCCTAAGCCGGATTCAGTGATTGTGACGGCGGAAAGGAAGCAGCATGCTACCACCCCTTCATCGACAGTTCCGCCCGACAAGGAAAGCCGCTGGCTGGATTCGGCGGGCAGGAAGGTCTGTGGTACGGCTGCCACCACCATGAAGGCGGCAAGTGCCGGGGCTCTGTTGGGGCGTTACGACCGTGCCCTGTGGGAGTCTCTCCAGCAGTATGTGGAGCTGCTGCCTCGCGACAAGAGGGAAGACTTCTTGGAGACTTTGCGCGAGGGGATGCTGGTCTCAAACCGGGTGATCAGTGCGGCAGCGGATGTGTCCCTGCTGGCGGCGCATAGGTACTGTCATGGCGTCCACCAACGACGGCATGCATGGCTTCGCCTTACCTCGCTCAAGCCGGAGGCTCAGCAGAGAGTGGCCACTCTGCCTTTCTCGGGGGAATCCCTGTTCGGCCAGCATGTGGACGACGAGATGGCCCGCATGAAGACGGAGGCGGAGACCCTGACGGCTGTCGGGTTGGAGAAGCCAGAAAAGAAGAAGCGTCCCTTCCAGAGACGGTTCGGGTCTGCGGGCAGAGGGCGTGGGCAGGCCTCGGGACAGCAGCAAAACCAGCAGCAGCAGTTCCGTAAACCCTTCCAGAAATAACAGACGGGTAGAGGGGGCCAGCAGTCCGCTCCTGCTACCAAGGGCCCAGCCGGGTCGCTGCCCTGAGCGTTTACTTCCCCTGCAACCGTTACCCACTCCAGTGGGGGAAGCATTCAATTTTTTCCGGCAGAGTGGAGAAAAATTACTCAGGACAAGTGGGTGCTGAATATTGTTTGCAATGGATACAGTCTTCGTTTCATCAGGCCGCCTCCAGCGATTCCGCCGTTAAGCTCACGGTATCAACTGCGAGAGCTCCAGGCGGAGGCAGACATCCTGTTACGGAAAAAGGCGGTGGAAGACTTACCTCTGTCTCAAAGGGGAAGAGGTCTGTACTCTCGTTTCTTCCTGGTTCGCAAGAAGGACAAGAACGAGTTCAGGCCCATTCTGGATTTGCGGCAAGCAAACAAATGGATTCGCAGAGAGAAGTTTCGCATGCTGCCGTTGCATCAGATTTACCCTCAGCTGCAACAGGGAGACTGGCTCTGTGCCATAGACCTACAAGATGCGTACTTCCATGTGCCCATTGCACGGAAACACAGGAAGTTCCTGCGATTCCAAGTCGGCGCCAATCATTATCAATACACAGTACTGCCATTCGGGCTAAAGTCTGCTCCAAGGACCTTCTCGAAGTGAATGGCAGTGGTAGCGAAGGAACAAGGTGTTTGTCTACCCGTACCTGGACGACTGGTTGATCAAGGCCTCATCTTTTTCGGAAGCGCAGGCGCACTTCCGGAGGACATGCGTTCTCTTGAACAAGCTGGGGTTACACGTCAACATGTCCAAATCTGTCCCGACTCCGGTCCAGTGCATACAGTACTTGGGGGCCTCCATCGATACACGGTCAGCAAGCGTGTCTCCTTCGGAGGAGAGACGGTTATCGCTCCTTCGGATGGCTCAGGACCTCATGGCCACTCCATCGGCGACAGTGAGGAAGGTGTCTTCGCTGCTGGGGTCGATGGCCGCCTGTATCTTCCTCACGCCGCATGCACGGCTGCACATGAGACCACTGCAGGAGTGCTTGGAGGATCAATGGGATCAGAGAACAGGTTCTTGGGACGACAAGATCCGGCTGTCTCTACATGCTCTTCAGTCTCTGAAATGGTGGTGTTCGGCGGGGAATCTCCTCAGGGGGGTTCCCTTCCACAAGAACATTCCCGAGACGACTATCGTGACGGATGCGTCCCTCCAAGGTTGGGGAGCGCACTCCGGAGACTTACAGATACAAGGAAAGTGGTCCCCGTTGGAATCGACGTACCACATCAATTTCCTGGAACTCAGAGTCGTGTACCTGGCATTGAAGGCCTTCCATCCGTCCTTCCAGACCAACTCGTTGCTGATAGAGACGGACAATACAACCACGATGTATTACTTCAACAAGCAAGGGGGGTCGAGATCGCGCACTCTGTCGCAGAAGGCGCAGGCCATCTGGCGCTGGCTTCTGGCCCGCGGACTGATTATCACGGCCACGCATCCGCCGGGGGTGCAGAATGTTCAGGCGGACGCGCTGAGCAGGCTGCTTCAGGAGAACCACGAGTGGGTCATAAATGACGAGGTACTAGGAGAAGTCTTCGCAAGGTGGGGAACTCCGGACGTAGATCTGTTCGCCACCGCCGAAAACAGCAAATGCCGAGACTTCGCATCCAGGTACTACCAGAAGGGGACGCTGGGGAATGCGCTATGGATCGACTGGTCGAACAGCTTTCTGTACGCTTTTCCACCCATTCCCCTGATTCCGGTGGTGCTCATCAAACTGTCCAAGTCCGGGGCGCGGATGATCCTGATTGCCCCGGAATGGCCCAGGCAGTGGTGGTTCACGGACCTGCTTCACCGGTCTCTCCTTCCTCACATGCGGCTGCCGTGCAGGCCGGACCTTCTCACGAAGTTCGGGGGGGCGGATGGTGCATCCCAACCTCTCGTCTTTGAGTTTGGCGGCATGGCTCCTGAGATAGTGCAATATAGCCATTTGAATCTACCAGAAGATTGTATGGGCATACTGAAGGAGGCTAAACGTCCTTCCACTAGGACTTCCTATGCTTACAAGTGGAAGAGATTCTGCATCTGGTGCAAATCCAAGAAATTTGACCCGACAACCTGTAAGGAAGATGTCATCCTTCCATATCTTTTGCATTTGGCGCAGTCTGGCCTTAATTTCCACTCCATTAAGGTTCATCTCGCTGCTTTGACTGCTTACAGGAAATGCCCTTCACAGACTTCCTTCTTTCAGATCCCTGTGGTCAAGGATTTTTTGGAAGGCTTGAAGAAGGTGTTCCCTCCGGTCAGACTTCCCTCGCCTTCCTGGGAATTGAATGTGGTGCTGTCCAGATTGATGAAGGAGCCTTTTGAACCTATTCACAAGGCTTCGTTGCAGCACCTGTCCTGGAAGGCGGCGTTCCTAGTGGCCGTTACATCGGCCCGCAGGGTGAGTGAACTTCAGGCGTTGTGTTGCCGAGAACCTTATACTGTATTTCATGCTGCTAAGGTTGTTATGCGTACTCACCCTACATTTCTTCCTAAGGTTATATCTGATTTTCATGTTAACCAGACCATAACTTTACCTACGTTTTTTCAGAATCCTCCTTCTCCAGCGGAAAGGTCTCTACATTTCCTGGACGTTAGGAGGGTGTTGAAGTTTTATCTTGATAAGACCAAAGATATTCGTAGGTCAGACCAATTGTTTATCAATTATGGATCAGTCAGGACCGGTCTTGCTACCTCCAAACAGTCCATCTCTTGGTGGATTGTGTCCTGTATTCAGTTGTGTTACCAAAAGGCTAATAAGACCTTAGGGGGTAAACCTAAGGCTCATTCCACCAGGGGCAAAGCTGCCACGACTGCTTTGCTGCGTAATGTTCCGATTGCAGAAATCTGCAAGGCGGCCACTTGGAAGTCGGTCCATACCTTTGCTGCGCATTACTGTCTGGACGCGGATGCCAGGGCAGATGCTCAGGTTGGGCAGGCTTCGCTGCGAAATTTGTTCGCACAGTAGTGGTATTGTTTTGTAATCTTCTCCACCGCTGTTTTTTGTGTGGGGATGGGCTTGCCATTCTATTCACTAGATTATGACTATACACAGAGATCCCCTACTACAGAAGGAGTAGTTTCTTTTCTGTAACTCCAGTTCTGTAATAGGGGTATCTCTGTTATAGTCATAAGCGCCCGCCCTCCTCCCCGGTGGAGAGATGAATGTTAATATAAGGAATGCTACAGGTCTGGCGTGCTACGCCTTCAAAAAGAACTGAAAGTAAAAGGGACCTGCTGTGCATTCTGGGATACTGGAAAAGTTCTGGAAAGTTTTCTTAAAGGCACAGTATCCTGTTCTGAGCCACATAATGGCAGCCTATGGGGCTTGTCTGTCCATTTCTTCCTCTATCATTCCAGAGACTTTTGCTGGAAGAGGCAGGTTTTTCTCTATGGAAAAAGCTGGACAGGCAGTGCTGTTGGTGGTTGCTGGTGGAATTCTTTCTAGTTGAAGTACTAGACAGTGTAGCCTGTGGATATAGGCTGCATTATCTGTCTTTGAAATTCTCTCTTAAGTGTAGATGCAGGTCTGCATGGCTTGACAACTTAAGAGATTATTTTTATTGCTCCGGGGTCCGCGCACATGGGCGGGACTATTCCCTAGATTATGACTATAACAGAGATACCACTACTACAGAACTGGAGTTACAGAAAAGAAACTACTCCTTCTTTCACCACTACTCCATCGGACAGGAAGTCTAAGAGAATCGGAATTTGCCTAGTTATCATGATGGTAAGTTCCAATTCTATTAAGGACATGGAGGTGAGGATTATGCTTATTTCTCTCTTCGCTTTATTCTTATCAAAAAACACAGCAGCCAGAGAGATTTCACAGTAATCGTTGAACAATAACCATATACAAAAAAACTACAACTCCCTACAACCAGGGAGGCATACTGTCATACAGTCCATCATCTGTTTCCATAAACCACATTCAAAGTCCTCTGTCAGCTTCCTCCCTTCCTCTTTCTTCGCGCAAGTCACGCCATCTCATCATTGGTCCTGTTTGGATCCGTCATTCCCTGAAAGAACCAAGCAACGAGGTCAGAAATTGGTAACAGTTGACTGTATGCGATGCAACAGCAACATATCAAAGAACAGTCAGACCAAGAAGCAAAAAGCCTTTAGCAAACCATTAATAAAGAAAAAGTGATTACTTACAACTATACGGGCGTGTTCGCACCAAAGGTGCCCCGGGCGGGATAATCCTCGCCTCCGTGTCCTTAATAGAATTGGAACTTACCGTCATGATAACTAGGCAAATTCCGATTCTATGTCAGGACCGGAGGCTTCGGATTATGCTAATTCAAAGCTTACTTACCACTAACTCTGCCACATTAAGTACCGGTTTAAAATAAAACCTCTTGAAGGTAGAGTCCGAAGACCAGTCCGCCGCACGCATTAAATCCTCCAAACGTGCACCCAGCGCAAAAGCTTTCGAGGCCATAGCACCTCTGGTAGAATGGGCACCAAACTGCTTCGTGTCAATACCAGCCTCTTGCATAACACATCGCACCCACCTAGCTATGGTGGGAGAAGAGACCGCTTTATGTGGCTTCCTGAGAGCCCGGAGGGCGGATTTCCTGCGTTAAGTCCTCGTATGCCTTCAGGCAGTCCACCACACAACTTCGGTGAGTCCCGGAAAGCCGGGTACGAAATCGTTCGTGTATGAGACTTAGTCCTGCGACCTATCGTAAACACAACCCTATCCGTGGAAAAAGCTCGCGCCGAGATGTCCAGGGCGCGAACATCTGAAACTCTCCTGCAGGAGACCTAGCATAAAAGCATAGCGAGCTTGGAAGACAGTTCTTTCAAAGATAGATATCTATTAGGTTGCAAAGAAACAAACAAATTCAAGACCCTGTTAACGTCCCAAAGGACGGAATAACGAGGCTCTGGGGGCAACGATAATCTTACACCCCGTAGAAGTCTGCAAACCATTGGATGTTCCCCAATTGGTGCTCCGTCCAAAGGAACGTGACCGTCCGAAACCGCGGACCTGATTGCATTAATGGAGCGATATGCTAGACCTTCCACTGCCAGATCGGCGAAGAAATTTAAGAGGGGAACGATTCCTGCGACCACGGGATCCAGACCCCGTCGAAGACACCAACGAACCCATCGTGACCACGCGGATTGGTAACGTTTCGTGGTGCTGTCCTCCCAAGCCTTTGACAGGAGGGCCTCAGCCTGTCCCGAAAGTCCCGGCAACGACCACCGTCGCCTGAAAGCCGCCACGCCATGAGTCGGAGCGTCCCCTGTGCGATTTAGATGATGAGGATCCCGGTCCGGGTTCCGAAGAAGTTGAGGATACAGGGGAAGAAGGATTGGAGAATCCCAGGAAAGTTCCAGAAGAACCGGAAACCACACTTGAGATCTCCAAAGGGGAGCTACCAGGGTCACCTCCGCACACTGCCGGCGGATCTGGGCCATCGTTCTCGTTATCATTGAAAACGGGGGAAACGCTTATCCGTGCTCTGCCCAGCAGTCCTGAAGGAAGGCATCCGTGGCGAGAGCCATCGGGTCCGGTCTCCAACTGAAGAATCTTGGAACCTGATTGTCCAAGCGGGAGGCAAAGAGATCCGCTGAAAACGGTCCCCAGAGAGTGTTCAACCATCGGAAGACCGGAGGGTCCAGCTTCCATAGGCTGGAATCGTAGAGATGTCTGGAGTGCCAGTCCGCGACACGATTGTGTTGGCCCGGGAGATACTCCGCCGTCACCGATATGTGGTGATCCAAGCAGAACCCCCAAAAGTCGATTGCCAGGTTGGCCAACCCCGAGAACGGGGCCCTCCCAACCGGTTGACATATCGGACAGCGGAGATGTTGTCCATCTTCAAAAGGACGCAAGACTGCACTTTGTCTTTGGTCCAACAGCGTACCGCGAAAGAACCCGCTAGCAGTTCTAAGCAATTGATATGAAAATCCTGCTCTTCTGCTGACCAAACACCTCCGGTGGAAAAATCCCCGCATCGAGCGCCCCAACCCAGTCTGCTGGTGTCGGACTCGATGATCAAATCCGGAACGGAGCCGAATATCGCGCGGCCGTTCCAAGCCTCCATATGGGTGAGCCACAAAGTAATTTCCTCCTTGGCCTCTGCGGAAAGCGGGACCACATGATCGTACGACCGACCCCTCCTGAGGTGATGGGCCTCGAGTTGTTGCAGGGCCCGATAGTGTAAGGGACCTGGAAAAATCGCCTGGATCGAGGACGACAGAAGGCCCACAACTCTGGCCAAGTGACGTAGGGAGATAGTCGGCTTGGATGCTCTCCGGTGGAGCTCGTGACGAATCTTCGCCATCTTCCGAGAGGTAAGACTCCGAGTCGCTTGAACGGAGTCCAGCACAAACCCAAGAAAGGGGACTGACCGCGAAGGCTGAAGAATTGACTTCGCTGTGTTGATAACAAACCCTAGATCCTGTAAAAGAGACACGGTCTGTTGGAGTTGAAGCAACAGGACTTGAGGAGACTCGGCCATCAGAAGATCATCGTCTAAGTAGACGATCATGCGAATACCCCGCGCTCGGAGAAACTCCACCGCAGGGTGAAGCACCTTAGTGAAACACCACGGTGCCGAGGAAAGTCCGAATGGAAAGGCCGTGAACTCGTACACCAGACCCCCCCCCAACAAAACTGCAGGAACCGTCTGTGGGGCGGAGGAATGGGGATTACCAAGTAGGCGTCTTTTAAATCCAGACGCGCCATCCAATCGGATGGTTGCAGCAAATCGCGCAGCAGATGGATTCCCTCCATCTTGAAATGGCGATACACTAACCAAGCATTGAATTCCTTGAGATTGATTACGGGTCGACGACCCCCATCGGCTTTGTCTACCAGGAATATATTGCTGAGAAAACCATGAGGGTGCAGAGTTGAGCGACAAATGACTCCCTTGCGAAGCAACTCGGAGACCTCTTAGTCGATCAACTGTGCATCCTAAGGGCTGAATTGCAGCGGGTGAGGCCGTGTCTCCTGACGAGCGTTGTCTAGAAATTCTACATGAAAGCCCCGAACAGTCTGAAGGACCCATGCATCGGAAGTTAACGCCGCCCAAACATCTTGGAAGCACGCTAGTCGCCCCCCTATAAGAATCTGATCTGTGGGAAGGACCCTTACCGTTTGAATTTCCGCCTCCGGATTTGAAACCTCCGCGACCTCTGAAACGCTGCCCTCGCGTTGGATTAAAGTTGGTGTAGTTTGCGGTCGAATTATATTGGCCACGGCCAGAGCCTTGTCCCCTTGAAGGGTTTTGCTGGAACCCACGGCCGGACGAGCGGCCCCTGCCTTGACCGGTCCTGTGGAAAACCCGCTGGGTAAAAACACTTTTAATACTGGATTGGGCTTTGTCCAACGAGGTAAAAGTAGATACAAAGTTCCCCAGTTCTTTAACGAATGGTTCACCGAAAAGGCCCCCTTGGGACACTGCCCCAGCTTCCGAAGAAGCTAGATCCCCAAGTTTGGGATCTAATTTGATCAACAACGAGCGGCGACGCTCGGTTGAAAGAGCGCAATTAGCGTTCCCCATAAAAATGATGGCGCGTTGGGCCCAATTAGATAAGACTAAAGGAGAAATTGTCGAACCTGTCACTTTAGCCTCCTCCGCCATGTCCAAGATTTTAGCCATTGGGTCGGTCCCTCCGATGGAGTGAGGGGAACTGACGGGGCCGCCTTCGCTAAAAACGCCGTCATAAGGCGCGCAAGGCATCTACATCCACACTGTCCGGACGCTGCTTTTTGGGGGGTGGGGGGACGCCCTCATGACCTTCGCCGGGGACCAGCGCAGTGCCACACGCGCCGCCGCTAACCTGTTACATTCCTGCACTATTCTGTCCGAGAGGCATTGCTCCATAGGCCCCACTACCTCATTAACCACCCGGTAAATGGAATCAGCAACTGCGTCAAAGAAATCATCACTATACGGCAGGTACTCCTGCACCTCTTCCTCATAATAGTCAGACTGACCAGCCATTGCTACAAAGGTAAGTACTCAAAGGGAACTCAACTACAAACTCAAGGTGTCTGGTAACAAACACAAGAATACACCCCAAACTCGCAGGTCAAAAGTTTTTACTGCAAGCCGGAGGCTGCAAGAATTAGGGTAGCCCAAAGGGTTACAAATAGGTCTGCACCACAACCCACAACGCGCGCAAACCCTCAGGAACAACCTGACCGGGTATCTGCCCCCCAGCGCGTTGAAAATAATAGAATATGTGCCCAGTAGCGTATATGACTCCCGCGCAATGTGTGGGATTTGGTAAGGTGCTTACAGCGCTCCTTGACAAGCGCGTCAAACGCGGTTACAATACCGCACTACGGACCCCCGCCGGGGCGTTCAAATAAATGCAGAAATACAGTCCGCGATGCGGACGTCCCGGTGAGGCAGAGCAGGGGCAAGGCTCGGTGACCGTTACTCTCGCGGCGCGCACCTCATCTGAAGAGCCGCGACGCAAGAGCAACGAGACGGACGAGTCCCCCTAGCGGCTTCAAAGAACGCTGCACCAGCAGGGAAGCCGGCCGCGTAAGGAGCGAGAAGCGTTCCTGCGGCCGTCAAGGGGCTCTGAAAGGAAAAAACATCAATAAATAAAACCACAGTATTAATGAAAACAAAGTGCAATAACCATATTACACCTCTAGAAAAGATTACCAAACGGATTAAGATAACAAGAGAATGCAAAGAGCACTTAACTGGCTGCAAAGCAGTGAAGAAAGAGGAAGCTGACAGAGGACTTTGAATGTGGTTTATGGAAACAGATGATGGACTGTATGACAGTATGCCTCCCTGGTTGTAGGGAGTTGTAGTTTTTTTGTATATGGTTATTGCTCAACGATTACTGTGAAATCTCTCTGGCCGCTGTGTTTTTTGATAAGAATAAAGCGAAGAGAGAAATAAGCATAATCCGAAGCCTCCTGTCCTGACATAGAATTGAGGCATTTGGAAAATGAATGTCCTTTTCGGCCAGCCTAGCACTAAGATCTGTAAATGCAGTCTGTTTGTTGGGCTACTGTAGATGTGTCCTCTAGGACACACCCAGCAAGATCTTGAATACAGTTCCAAAGAGTTTAGGAGCTCTCTGGCTCAATCCACGATGAATAAGATGCCGCCAAGGACTGAGTGGGCAGGGCGGTTGGCGCCAGCAATATGCTCTACTGCCACGTGTGGATGCATTCCACTGAATTTTCTGGAGATGGATATGCCCTTTGATGACTCACCTTTTTGGTGAAAAAAGATGATTCTGTCCTAGAAGGTTTTAAGGAAAGTTGGGTCATGACAGCTCCTTGGGACTCTTGACTCCCGCCATGCAGTTGTCACATCAGTTTAAAACGTTCAGGGGCTTCTCCAGGGGTCTGGAGTACACAGAGCTTCAGTCATCCACTGCAGCAGTTACCTCACTCCTTTCTAGGCTGAGAACAGGGGTCTGGCAGGCATTTCGCAGGACAGGAAGGGCAACAGTTCTCTGTCTCCCTCCCCTACAGCAGCAGCCTCTAAGCAGCTATAGCTTGCCCTTTACAGCACACACCCTTCCTGTGGAGGCATGAAGCAGTATTTCCTCCCAGGATGGAGGATCCATCACATCCTTCAGATCGGTCATGTAGACCATTAAGCATGGATATGCCCTATCTTTTTGGTTTACTCTGCCACATCTCCGCACCTCCTCCCATATATCATCGACTTTCAGCGGAGCACCTCTCTTTTTAGCTGCAGGAGGTGCAAGAGTTGCTCTCAAAAGGTGCTATAGAGCGGGAGCCAGACTCTGAAATAGGAAAGGACTGTTACTTGCATCATTTCCTTGATCCAAAACAGAATGGAGGCCTCCTGCCTGTATTAGACCATCGACCTTTGACTGTCTCCCTACAGAAAGACAAATTCAAAATGCTCCTTTTTGTCCAGATTTTGGCTGCTCTGGACCTAGGAGACTGGATGTGCTCTTGGAGCTGCAGGGCGCATATTTTCATATATCCATTCTGCAGTTCTACAGGCGTTACCTGCGGTTCACGGTAGGCCGTGAGCATTTCAAGTCTGCAGTGCTCCCCGTTTGCTCTACAAGTTCTCATCAGGATTTCGCAGCTGTGAGGGTAGTACTAACAGCACAGCTTCAGAGATTCAGGATACCACTTTTCTCCTACCTCGATGACCAGCTGTTGAAGCGGGCATCGTAGACCACCTCCAGATAATGGCAAACCTGTTATTGTTGGGGTTAAGGAATCAGTCGTACCGGGCTTTATTCCGAGGTTACCATTAATTATTGCTTTTTTGGACACCCCGCAATTCATAGTCTTACATCTACCACAGTGAGTCCAGGCCATTCAGGTTGTGATCCCTGTGTTTCATCCTGGATCCTCAATATCAGTATGGGCAGTTCTAAAGCTTATCCAGTATTGGATCTTTTATAGATTCACATGTTTGAATCATTCCTCATCGTCAAAGTGAGAGTCCCATTGTATCATAGTAAAGCAGTATGTCTAACTATCGTAGTCTGTAATGGCAATGGGCTATCAGTTTAATAGCATATCTGTCATTTTTAAAAATGGTCCAAACTTGAACTATAACCAGTCATTCATTACCAGCCTCTAGAACACTCCCAAGAGAGGCTGAGTCCCTCAGATTTTCACTGCACGCTGTGTGTAAAGGGAGGCACCCTGAGCTCTGCTCAGTTTTTTCTTCAAGCAAGACGTTGAAAGTTATTTCTGCTTCTACAATGTTTGACAGTAAAGGCCTTTTCCGACCCTGCAAAACCTGTGGGAAGAAACAATTATATGTGAGTGACCCACATAAGGATTGTCTTTATTGCTTCTACCCTCAACGCAAAGTAAAGGATTGTACGATTGAATATTCGCAAAACAGATCAGCTACTCGTGCCTTATGGGCAATTTCATCAAGGGAGTGCAGTTATGTGAGCAAACATAAGAAGATGATGGACGGAGCACTGACACTTTTCAGACACTCACCCCCCAGTTACAGATCAGGGTTGAATCCATCATCGTTCTTTAGCTCACTTCGCCACCCCAGTTCAGACACAGCTATATGCAAATCAGTCTTGACCCTGTGCCTCAGGGGAACAGTACAGCCAGAATTGCAAAGCTATATCTTCCCTGGACCGGAAACAAGCATCCTGGGATGTTATGTGAGCCACAAAAGCAAGGTGGATTTCAGCAGCAATTCAGTTTTGCCACTCTAAAGCTGGCAAACCGATCACAACTGAAGTTAAAGCGCATCCAACGGGAGCTATGTCCACTTCGGCTGTTCTGTTTGCTGGCATTCCACTAGAGAAGATATGTTGTACTGCAACTTTGGAAAAGCACCCACACATTCACGGAGCACTACTGTCTGGATTCTACGCAAAGCAGTGGCGCAGCCGTAGGGCAGGTGGTGCCTCTTCTCTTTAGATAAAGATGTTTATTCATTTTTAAATTCAAATGCATATCGTACTGTTGTGTATTGCCTATTACGTTTTTCTTTAGGGTTATATATCTGTTATAGATAAGAATGCTTACAAGCTCAATGTAGATATATGTTTTATATATATAAATATATATATATATTGAGTCATATATATTATACAATAGGATTGCAGGCGTGTGCATACTTTCTCAAACAACGGAACGTCAGCTAACTAGAACATTCAACCATGCTATTATCCATGATTGAAACCTGTCTGTCAAATAACATCTTTTTCTTCGATCACAAACTATATCATCAACTATGCGGTTGTGCCATGGGCATTTCCTCCTCCCCAAACTATGCTAACATCTCTATGGGCTGGTGGGAGAAGGAAATTGCCTGGGGCCTAGAAAATCATCAAGCCCTGGAAAAAATCATACTTTGGACACGCTACATAGATGATCTCTTTCTCATTTGGAACGGCAAAAAAGAGGAATTCATGGAATACTTCAACAAACTCAATAACAACAATGTTGGTCTATCATTCACTTCTACAGTAAGCAAGAGCAAAATAGAGTTCTTAGATATCACAATCTATATTGAGAAGTCCCAAATACAAACCACACCACACTACACTGAAAAAAGACCGCAACAAATAGCATTCTACATGCCGACAGCTTCCATCCGAAACCTCTTTTGAGAAGTATTCCTTTTGGAGAATTCATCAGAAGACAATGAAGCTGAAAAAGAATTAGCAAATTGTACGGAAAGACGCAAAACTGAAATTCTAGTAAAAAAAAAAACAGCAAAACAAAAGTCCAAATAAGAGAAATTACCCCATTCAGAACAGGCAGCTCCACGACTTATGCTAACCTACAGCAAGGAGGCACACAAAATCCGACAAATAACCCAAATAACCCAAAAATACTGGCCGTTGCTCCTACAAGACCAGGACATTGCAAAAACTATTGGTAATCGGCCATCAATCACCTTTAGAAAAGCTCCATCACTTAAGGATGCAATAGTAAAAAGCCATTTCCAAACAAACACCGTCAAAAAACTAAATTGGCTTGAAAAACAACAAACTGGGTTAAAAAAATGCCAAAGCTGTAAAGCCTGTAAAATAGGAATCAACGAAAAGGAAATAAGAGATCCGGAAGGACGAATCATCAGAATCCAGCAAAGAATAACTTGTACCACTCAGTATGTGGTATACGTCATCCAATGTAACTGTGGCCACATGTACATAGGAAGCACAGTGTGCATGCTTAAAAAACGGATATTGGAGCACATTTGTGCGGTAAAAAAATCAAGATCTATCCTATGCGACAGCCAAACATATACAAATATGTCAAAACGGGGAATGGCGAAACATGAACTTCTTTGGCATAGATACTGTTGAAACAAATGAAAGACTAGGTAACCGAAAGAAGAAACTAAGACAATTAGAATCAAAATATATCATCAGGCTTCCAAAAGGAATGAACTTTGACGAGGAATATTATGTACATCTATAAAAACTGAGCTCAATAATCAAGAATATATTAAAGCAAAATCCAATGGTCCAGCACCCAAATAGCAACAGATATTAAACATTTGTTATGACATAAATAATTGTCGACAGTTCGTCTTTCAAATAAAAACCATGGACTTTCAGCAGAGATGATTCTTTTCCTTTTTGATCCTTTATTCAGAAATTTTCTTTTAACATGTTAAAACAGACCATAGCCAACGCGTTTCATCCTCGCGGACTTCTTCAGGGCTATAAACAATACATATATATACATAAAATTAATATACACTATTTACACAAATTTTTCTTTTTATATTACACTATATACAATTCAAACAATCACAGCATCTTATTAAGTAAAAATAAATATAAACATGAATGTACAAACCATAGTGGTTCGAGGTTCCCAATTCTTTATGATTAAAACAATGAATTGACAGTTCTTTTAACATGAAAGAATAAAGCAAAAGTACTCAAAACTCATTCCTTCCTTTTGCCCATTTCCAGTACATCTCCTATGGGATCATAATCACTCTGCTGAATTCCAAATTACAAGAGAGGAACAATTATATATACTATTCCTTGAACATTTCATTTGTTTACAATTCCGTATGCGTTTCACATGAATATATACTGTCATGTTGGAGCATCTCAAGACCCTTAGCTAAAATAGAAAAAAGGTATCAATTCCATCAGGCTTACCATTAAGTAGTAACTTTGTTTTTCTGTGGTCTGTGCTCTATCGTTACGATTGCAGGTAGTCTAATTGTTGTGTACGTTTTTGCGATATCTATCAAAGAAAATATTTCATTTTTTAAAATTTTTTAAATTTTATAAGGTGTAAAATATGTATACAGACTTATAGAGTTATTCGTAAAAGGATAATAAAGTAATAATGTTAGGACACAGGGATTTATGCTATTTTTTACTTTCTAAGTTGCCAATTTCGAAAGGATTTGCATATCCCTACCTGACAGAGTGCTCTGGCGATTGGAAAATTCAGTTCCTTATATTTTCCCGGTTCGTTGGGTTAGTCAAAGTCCGCCATTCCTCAGTCAGTGAGTATCTATTTTAAAGTAAATAACATAGAGTATGTTGCTACCCCCATCCATGGTAATCATAGGCCAGTATACATATATTTCTTTATTTCTCCCTAGTTTTCCCCTTCTTCTTTTTATCTCTTTTCTGTCCCAGGTCTTTATATAGATATGATTTAAACGTGCTCAAAAAGACTGTAGGGATTCAATACTAATACACCCCTCACTTCTAAAATGGATATTTCTCCTCAATTCCATAACACACAAATGTTTTAGCTACAAATAGAAGCAAATTCCCTGGTATTCTATTAATTCCCCATTAATCTTAGTTAGTTCCAATATGTATATCACACAAATGTTTTAGCCACAAATAAAAGCAATTTCCCTGGTATTCTACTAGTTCCCCCTTAATCTTAGTTAGTTCCAATATGTATATCCATAGGCTTACCTTTTCGTTTTTTAACTGCCGGCTAATCGCGTGGCGTCAGTATTGCCAAAAGCAGTGTGATCGTCGGGTTTAAATACCCCGCTTTAATTGAAATGTGAAACACCTGTGTTTGATCGGCGCCTTGTCCATTAACAAATTCTAATCTTGGTCGCCATCTTGGAATAGGTACTTTATCATGTCTTATTCTCGTTTTTTTACGTAAAAAGATCTATTTAAACATTCAATTGATTCATATGGTGAACTCTAGCACAGTATTATGCGTAAATATATTTTATCCGCTTCCTATTCTTTAAGCCCAAACACGTACCTGCACCTGTATCAAGTCGGCGCCTCGTCCATTAACGATTTCTAATCTTGTACGCCATCTTAGAATAGGTACTTTACCATATATCATTCTCGTTTTTTTTACTTAAAAGAATTTATTCTCTTGGTACACTCAAGCATAATATTATGCGTGTATATATTATCCGCTTCCTGTTCTTTAAGCCCAGTCATATAGTCATCAACCCATCGAAAAACCTCACCCAATGTTTTTATGTCGCCATCTTGGAATGGTATACTAAAGCGTGCTGCCATATAGCTAATTAGAAGCTTTTAGTGTATCCACACGCGTTCGAAAAACATCTCCCTTTAATACATATATTTTGCAGTGCATTATATCCATCTTTATCAAAACGTATGCCGATACTTTCATTTCGCCATCTTTAAATGATTTCCATAAGCGTAATAGCCAATTCAAAGGTTTTAATATATCAACACACGTTTTGAAAGCGTCTCCTTTTATATATCGTTCGACATATATTCTATGTATTGTCAATCATTCCTAAATTATACCCAATCGTGCAGTGTATTATATTTGGTTTTTTATGAAGGCAAACCACCCTTTTTGAAACAGAATTGTTTCAATGGCGTGCATGTACATATGCCTTATGTTATTATTTATGCATATCCACAGCGCTTTTTTAAGTAATACCTTCTTAATCACATGATTTTCCATACTAGTGTGTGTCTGAATACTATATTTTGTTATTCAAACATATTGTCAACAATAGTTCTGTTTATATATTATTGTTATGTTTGTATTGAAAGCATACCACCATTTCGGATAGAGAATGCTTCAATATATATGAAAACTCCTCATTTCATTAGTACTCGTATATAAGTACTATACAGTAATCTTTTATGTCTCATATTAAACTCTCCAAATTTTTCAAATACCAGGTAAATTTTGTTAATTTAAAAATTTTAATCTTTTGAGGATACACACCACTTTTTACATTACGGGGGTTTAGTGTATTGAGGATTTCCATTTTATACTCACAATGCCGATGATCCTACATTGTGCTATATGAGGGCCGGGCCCTCATATAGAGGGCCCGGCCCTCACCTGGCTTAAGTCCTTCCTAAGTGACAGGGCTCAGGCAGTCCACCTTGCTGGCTTCACCGCTGCCCCTTGTAAGGTTGCATGTGGAGTCCCCCAAGGCTCCTCCCTCTCCCCTCTTTTGTTTAATTTATACATCTACCCCCTCATTTTTATGTTACAGCAGCTCGAGGTCACGGTGTTCAATTACGCCGATGACCTCCAGCTAATTTTTGACCTTTCCCATTCCACTTCCTCTGCTTCAAATGTCCAATCCGTCATGTTGTTCATCCAGGATTGGATGAACTGCAACCACCTCAAACTCAACCCGGACAAGACGGAATTAGTCCTGACCAGAGGTGGTTGCAGTCCCTGGTCCCCCTCCCACTGGCCCTCCTCACTTGGTGTTCCCCCGCTCCCAGTCCCTAAGGTCAAGACCCTTGGCATCCTCCTGGATCCCTCACTTTCTGTTCATTTTCAGGTCAATTCAGTTGTTTCTTCCTGTTTCTTTTCTCTTCGAATCATTAGGAAGATTTCTCGTTTTTTTTCTTTACCTGCCCTAAAAATTATAGTGATGGCCATGGTGCTCTCGCGCCTCGACTACGGGAACATCATCTATAATGGCGCTCCAGCCTACGCCACTCGCCGTTTGCAGCTAGTGCAGAATCAGGCTGCCCGCCTGATCCACGGCCTGCCCAAACACCATCGAGCCACTCCCCTACTGCAGGCCTTGCACTGGCTGCCGGTGAAAGAGCGTGCTCTGTTCAAGCTTGGCTGCACTACTTTCCAGGCTAAAACAGGCACTGCCCCGGAATATATCTGTTCTGCCATCACCCCCTACATACCCGGACGAGAGCTTAGGTCTACTCATCAGGCTTTGTTAACCATCCCCCGCTTCAGCAAGAAAAAGACCGGCGGCACGAAATTCGCAGTGCTCGCTCCTGCTTTTTGGAACTCCCTCCCTCCGGAACTCCGCATGTCGTCTTCTTACATTGAGTTCCGGAAGGGTCTTAAAACTTTTCTCTTTTCCCGCGCTTACAATGTTTAAATTCCCCTCTGCTCCTGCCTGCTTCTCACAATCCAACAGCGCCAAGAAACCGCTTGGTAAAAGTGCGCTTTAGAAATGTTTTTAAATTCAAATTCAAATTCAAATGACATGCTCCCTATATGACTTATTATTAAGTGCTCCCTTTATTATTTTGTGTAGTTATATAATATGTACTAAAATCTCTTTAAAGGATTATTCATCAATTTTTGCTCTTTTTAGATTCTGCCATCTTTGAATGATATTCTATTTGTCTCATTTATATAATGAAAAAGTTTTTAAAGTATATAAAGTGATCTAATTGTCATGGTTCTTTATGATATTAAATTTTACATGACATCACGTCGTGAGTTATCTGAATATTGTACCATGTGTTCAAAAAAGATATTCCGAACAATATCTAAATTATATTTTTATTTACACCACTTATATTCCGATTCTCTC
Organism: Triturus cristatus; assembly: GCF_964204655.1. Classification (NCBI taxonomy): domain Eukaryota; kingdom Metazoa; phylum Chordata; class Amphibia; order Caudata; family Salamandridae; genus Triturus; species Triturus cristatus. The sequence goes on along the minus strand of NC_140590.1, from coordinate 131,769,968 downwards.
CCATGAGTGGCATTATACCCCAGGTAGTTCTTAATAGTCTTTTTAAGAAAAAACTTTAGGTTCAAGGGGGCCAGTTTTTAGAAAAATTACATACCCCTTATATATGTGTCAATCATCATCCATACCAGATTTATTTAGAGATGGAACTATTCATCTGTAATCATTTTAGGGCATTCAAATTCACAAAAAATGATAAAGTTCATCATTTGTGTTTAGACCTAGAGCTACTGTTCTTAAGCGGCAAATCCAACCAGCTTCTGCTTTTCTTAGAATCGATTCTCTGTTTCCACCCCTCTCCGGTATTTTTATGTGTTCCAATGCATGAAACCATATGTCTGTTTTCAATGGGTGATGTTCGTGGATGTGTATTGCTACTGGATAACGTTCATCCTTGTTTTTTATGGCCCTTATGTGCTCCTGGATCCTAGTTTTCAAATTTCTGATACTACTGCCTATATATATTTTATTACAGGCACATCCAAGGACATAAATTGTGTAAGTTGAATTACAATTAATAAAAGTATTAATTGTATAGCCTTTTTGTGTGTTATACCGGAAATCTGTTTTTTTGTTGCATCCTAATTTACATACACTGCACGAACCACATGTAAAGAACCCTGATGGTTTATTTGGAAGCCATGTGGTTGGTTTTATATCAGTTTTTTTAATGTAACTTGGACAGAGAATCTTTTTCAATGTTTCACCTTTTTTATAAACCACTCTCGGTTTTTTAGATACACTACCAGGTGGCATTTGTTCATTGGCAATTAAATGCCAATTTTTTCGCAGGATATTATATACATGATCACTGTAAGCATTATATTTGGTTATAAACAGAATTTCTTCCGTTTCTGCCCCTCTATTTTCTTTTCGTTGGCTTGATGTTAAAGTAGTTTTGCGATCTATTTTTAATGCCCTTGATTCTGCTTGTTTCAGACATTTTTCTGTATATCCCCTATTTTTGAATTTATGTTTGATGTTATTAATGCTTTTTTTAAAATTGCTTTCTTCGCTACAAACACGCCGTGCTCTAATCATTTCTCCGAAGGGTATGGCATTGATTGTAGATCTGGGGTGTGAGCTTTCAGCATGCAGAATACTATTGCATGCAGTTGGTTTAACTAACATTTTACTTTGTATTTGATTGTTTGCCACATATAGGTTTAAGTCGAGAAAGTCAATTGAATCTCTAGAGTAATTGATGGTCATCTTCACATTAAATCTATTTTGGTTTAGGTATTTGTGATAATCCAATAGGTCTTCCACCCTTCCATTCCAAATTAGGAGCACATCGTCTATGTATCTCCCATAGAAAATGATATTGTTGCTCCAATTTTTTGAGCCTGGTCCCCAGGCGTGCTCCGTCTCATACAGACCCATAAAAAGGTTTGCATAAGACGGAGCAAACCTGGATCCCATGGCCGTGCCCTGTTGTTGTAGAAACCATTTATCACCATGCAAAAATGCATTCATACTGAGAATCAAGCGAGTCATTTCAAGGAGCATAAGAGTATGCTCCAGGTGACAAGCATTTCGTTTGTATAGGAAATGTCTTAGAGCTTCAAGTCCAACATCAGTTTTTATGCATGTATACAGACTTTCAACGTCTAAGGATACAAATAGAAGATCATTACTGTCCCAGATAAAATCCTCCAGCTTACAAAGGACATCCCTACTATCCTTAAGATACGATGGCAGATTCTTAACAAAGGGTTGTAAAAACCCATCTACATATTCCGAGAGGTGCTCAGTTGGTCCCCCATTACCCGAGATAATTGAATAACAAAATATAGTATTCAGACACACACTAGTATGGAAAATCATGTGATTAAGAAGGTATTACTTAAAAAAGCGCTGTGGATATGCATAAATAATAACATAAGGCATATGTACATGCACGCCATTGAAACAATTCTGTTTCAAAAAGGGTGGTTTGCCTTCATAAAAAACCAAATATAATACACTGCACGATTGGGTATAATTTAGGAATGATTGACAATACATAGAATATATGTCGAACGATATATAAAAGGAGACGCTTTCAAAACGTGTGTTGATATATTAAAACCTTTGAATTGGCTATTACGCTTATGGAAATCATTTAAAGATGGCGAAATGAAAGTATCGGCATACGTTTTGATAAAGATGGATATAATGCACTGCAAAATATATGTATTAAAGGGAGATGTTTTTCGAACGCGTGTGGATACACTAAAAGCTTCTAATTAGCTATATGGCAGCACGCTTTAGTATACCATTCCAAGATGGCGACATAAAAACATTGGGTGAGGTTTTTCGATGGGTTGATGACTATATGACTGGGCTTAAAGAACAGGAAGCGGATAATATATACACGCATAATATTATGCTTGAGTGTACCAAGAGAATAAATTCTTTTAAGTAAAAAAAACGAGAATGATATATGGTAAAGTACCTATTCTAAGATGGCGTACAAGATTAGAAATCGTTAATGGACGAGGCGCCGACTTGATACAGGTGCAGGTACGTGTTTGGGCTTAAAGAATAGGAAGCGGATAAAATATATTTACGCATAATACTGTGCTAGAGTTCACCATATGAATCAATTGAATGTTTAAATAGATCTTTTTACGTAAAAAAACTAGAATAAGACATGATAAAGTACCTATTCCAAGATGGCGACCAAGATTAGAATTTGTTAATGGACAAGGCGTCGATCAAACACAGGTGTTTCACATTTCAATTAAAGCGGGGTATTTAAACCCGACGATCACACTGCTTTTGGCAATACTGACGCCACGCGATTAGCCGGCAGTTAAAAAACGAAAAGGTAAGCCTATGGATATACATATTGGAACTAACTAAGATTAAGGGGGAACTAGTAGAATACCAGGGAAATTGCTTTTATTTGTGGCTAAAACATTTGTGTGATATACATATTGGAACTAACTAAGATTAATGGGGAATTAATAGAATACCAGGGAATTTGCTTCTATTTGTAGCTAAAACATTTGTGTGTTATGGAATTGAGGAGAAATATCCATTTTAGAAGTGAGGGGTGTATTAGTATTGAATCCCTACAGTCTTTTTGAGCACGTTTAAATCATATCTATATAAAGACCTGGGACAGAAAAGAGATAAAAAGAAGAAGGGGAAAACTAGGGAGAAATAAAGAAATATATGTATACTGGCCTATGATTACCATGGATGGGGGTAGCAACATACTCTATGTTATTTACTTTAAAATAGATACTCACTGACTGAGGAATGGCGGACTTTGACTAACCCAACGAACCAGGAAAATATAAGGAACTGAATTTTCCAATCGCCAGAGCACTCTGTCAGGTAGGGATATGCAAATCCTTTCGAAATTGGCAACTTAGAAAGTAAAAAATAGCATAAATCCCTGTGTCCTAACATTATTACTTTATTATCCTTTTACGAATAACTCTATAAGTCTGTATACATATTTTACACCTTATAAAATTTAAAAAAATTTAAAAAATGAAATATTTTCTTTGATAGATATCGCAAAAACGTACACAACAATTAGACTACCTGCAATCGTAACGATAGAGCACAGACCACAGAAAAACAAAGTTACTACTTAATGGTAAGCCTGATGGAATTGATACCTTTTTTCTATTTTAGCTAAGGGTCTTGAGATGCTCCAACATGACAGTATATATTCATGTGAAACGCATACGGAATTGTAAACAAATGAAATGTTCAAGGAATAGTATATATAATTGTTCCTCTCTTGTAATTTGGAATTCAGCAGAGTGATTATGATCCCATAGGAGATGTACTGGAAATGGGCAAAAGGAAGGAATGAGTTTTGAGTACTTTTGCTTTATTCTTTCATGTTAAAAGAACTGTCAATTCATTGTTTTAATCATAAAGAATTGGGAACCTCGAACCACTATGGTTTGTACATTCATGTTTATATTTATTTTTACTTAATAAGATGCTGTGATTGTTTGAATTGTATATAGTGTAATATAAAAAGAAAAATTTTTGTGTAAATAGTGTATATTAATTTTATGTATATATATGTATTGTTTATAGCCCTGAAGAAGTCCGCGAGGATGAAACGCGTTGGCTATGGTCTGTTTTAACATGTTGAAAGAAAATTTCTGATTAAAGGATCAAAAAGGAAAAGAATCATCTCTGCTGAAAGTCCATGGTTTTTATTTGAAAGACGAACTGTCGACAATTATTTATGTCATAACAAATGTTTAATATCTGTTGCTATTTGGGTGCTGGACCATTGGATTTTGCTTTGGTTGTTTGAAGCGTGGAGCTTCAGGAGATTTAGAGGTTTTGGATCTCCGGTCATTAGCACCATACTTTTACATAATCTCACTAGGGATAGGTGCGGTTGTGCTTTGCCCCAAATCCTCTCTTTTTTCTAACAAATCAAGAATATATTGTTTGGACATTGGATGTTGCTCTTTGGAACACTGAGAATCTATCGCAACAGAAAGTTGCTAAAGTTGATGATGTGAAGTAGGGCACTAAACCAAACAAAATTGCAAAAAACTGTCTTAGGAAATAAGGACATGACAATAACAATGGCTACTTAGCTAGAATGTCATTTTTACTTTCAATGTTATTTTTCACTTTGAACATAAAGTTTGGGTTACGTGTAAAATTCAAAAACTACATGTATTTAGTCTGTCAAATAGGGATTGAGCATTTACTTTTTAATTTAACTACAACTCCCAGAATCTATGGGAGTTGGGCTCACAGGAAATGACATATATACAGAGATGAAAGTAGTGCCCCCTACCGTGAAAAAGGACGGGTTGGCCGAAACGCTTCGGTAAGACAGACTGGCTCTGTATTCAAATTAAACGGATAAAAAAAATAAAATTTTGGCCACTGGTTCAGCCCAACGCCTGCACCCGCTGCTGCGGAACCACATTGTTTAAAAAATAAAATATATATATATACAGAGAGAGAGCAAGAGCGATATTTATTTAGAACTGGATGCAGTGAACAAGGCGGTTGTTTCCGCCGAAACGCGTCTGTGCCTAACGTTGGAATAAACTCTTTCTTTGCTGAATTACTCACGGAGTCGGTGCCTGTTTGTTGGACGCTGTCAGGCTGGTATTATATATATATATATATATATATATATATTTGAGCAGCGGCGTCTGAGGAAGGCTACGACTCGCCGTAAAGGTTTCCATGTTCTCCGAAGTGGCGTCTTACCTTCTCTCATCGGAGGGGTGTTTGTGGATATATATATATATATTACTATAAAGATGTATTCCTTTGTTACCCACCATTCTTTAAGGGATCTTAAATTACCTACTGTACTGCTTGCTACTCTGATTCAAGCATGTGAATCTATGTAAGATCCAATCCTGGATAAGAAAATAAGTTACTTACCTGTAACTTCTGTAACTTCTGTTATCCAGTATAGGTATCTTTCATAGATTCACATGAGTCACCCTCCTCCCCGGAGAGGATCCCCATATAGCTAAGGAAGTTATTACCACTTGTGCTTGAAAATCTGAAAGACTCCGATTTTCTTGTGAGTGTTCTAGAGACCGCTAGCACCTGATTGGCTATAATTCAAGTTTGCCCTTTTTTAAAAATAAAAAAAGGACATAGACTGGTACACTGATGGCCCATTGCAATTATAGTCTGTTGTACTTTCACTTACTGCTTTACTATGATACTGTGAGACTCCCTCTTCGACGATGGGGAATGATTCAAGCATGTGAATCTATGAAAGATACCAATATTGGATAACTGCAGTTACAGGAAAGTGACTTGTTTTCTTCTTGGATTCTTAGCCTACTGCATCTCCCTGGTCAGCTTTGATATGGATCTTGAAGTTGTGAGCCTAGTACCAAGGAAATCTGATGGATGCCATCCAGATTTCAGAAGAGACCTTCTCTATTTAAATCACCTGTTTTGATGCATTTTATCAAAGGTCTGACTCGCATGTTTACCTGGAAGCCATTCGTAATGCTACAATGAGACGTGATCTTAGTGTTGACATTTTGTTTTGAGACTATGTGTAGGTGTTCACTGTGACTACTTATACTCAGAACAGAGTTCTTGAGGAGTGAACTGCAAGAGCTGTCAGTGCATCCTCGCTATATCACCTTCTTTCCAGGCAAATTAGTACTGAGGACACTAGCAGCCGTCTTCCTAGACAAATTAGTGCTGAGGATCCAGCCAACCTTTTTACAATTAAGTTGTGACGCTTATCCATGTCGGCCAGTCTGTCAATCTGCCAACATTTTCTTTTACCTCACCTGATCCTTCAAAAGACGAGGAGAGGCTCTCTCAGTAAAAGGGCTTTGAATTTCTAAATTAACTGCATATCTCCAGAGACAGGTGCTGTGCCCAGCGACTGTAAAGGTGATAAATATAGGCCACTTTTAAAAACAAAACGCTTCAATTAAACCCAGGTAGATGACGATAGACTGATTAGCCTTCTCCCAGCTCATAGTAAAATTGTGGCGAAAGCGGTTTAACAATTTTTTTTAACTGTTTAGATTTGCATTAGCTATCTAAATGGATGAGTTAAGAGGTATTGTTAACCAGTGAGAGACTGCCATACTTTTATTGACAGATCTGTGGACCACCCAATCCTTCTCATGGACCTCAATGAGTTTTGGATAGGTTAGTCCTGTCTTAGTTTCATTCATTTCTCAAAGGTCGCACCAAGATAGTCATATTGGATACCTACAAGGCTGGCCGTAGGACACGAGTTGGGGAGTACCCTATTGCTCCACACTTTCTCCTATTTTGTTTAATATCCACATTTGTCCTCTTCTACTTCTGGCAAGGTGATATGGATGTTCTGTCAACTTGAATGCTCAACAAACAGTGGCAATAAGGTGTCAAGCTGCCTCTTGGCAGTGCAGAACTGCCTGTCGCATAATTTCTCTGAGCGGCAATAAAATGGAGACAAAGAGAGTGAATGGGAAATAACATTGAAATGTGTCAGAACTCAGGAGTCCTATTGGCTAATATCTGAGGAGTGCCCCAGTTCCTGCGCCTAAGGTTAAATCACTGGATATCTGTCCAGATAATCAGTAATGCCTTGAGCCTGAAATGAAAGCAGTGGCTACTTATAGTTTTTATTTTAATCTGAAGGTTTTGCCGACCCTACACCAACCTCAAGTAGTAGCAGCCTGCATTCTATTGAGATTAGGCTACTGTAGCATCCTTTATCTGATAGAGACTTCTAAGCAAAAATTCCCCTCCAGGGGCCAGGATGGATCTATAGTATTGTTGATACTAATTCCCTTGTGCATTGGTTGGTGGTGTCGTGCAGCTTCTTGTCGAATCTGTAGCATCCCGGATGTGAAGTCTGGGCCACTATAACTGCATCACCTCCACATGCTTATGTCAGTTTCTTTTTAGTCTCTGCCCACACCGTCGGACACGGAGCCTATGGAAATTGGAATTTGCCAGTGTGTTGTTCAATCTCTATTAATAAACCGTATGAGTCAGTTCCACCGAACTGGGAGGGGGGTGGGCTGATGTGGAATCTGTGTTTAGTTTCTACCATGAAAAGGGTTACCGAAGGTTGCTTCTAACCACATATACCTCACCTTGTGACTAGATACCAAAGCAGGACCTCCACAGGTGGAGGATCTCTAGAAGGGCTCCGACCAAGAAATCCTGCAAGACAGATCAGTCAAAACTCCTGTCTTGCTGGTCCTGGCCATCAAGGCAGTAGTACTTCATGAATATGGGGAGTCACAGCCTGCCAGATTTCAAGAACTCTTCCAGCGCAGTAGTAGCAGTGTTTGTTCTGATTGAATGAGCATGCAAGTCTTCTGGAAGCTCCTTCCTGGCTAGCCCATAGCACATCTTAATGTGTAAAGCAATCCATCAGGATATGGTGCTCTTTTGCACCGCTTTTCCCTTTTTTGCACGGGAGAATCCCACAAAAATGTGATCATCCAATTGATGATCTCTGGTCCGATCATATAAATGCTGAGGGCCCTCTTGGGGTCAAGGCAGTGGAGTTGTTTCTCCTTCTTAGAAGGGTGAGATGGAGAATAGAAAAGCAGCAAGGTGATGGATTGCGCTATTTAGAAAGGCCTAACTACCATCGGCAGAAAAGATGCTTTTGTTCGGGCAATAAAGATGGGTATTGTTTTTGCACAGCCTAAGATTTCTCTCACCAGCCAAGTAGCTGTTATGGCAATGAGAAACATTGTTTTTATGGGCAGCAGGCAGAAAGAGGAGCTGTGCATCAGTTCAAAGGTGTGCACATCAGGTATGTGAGAACTAAATTAAGGTCCAACTGTGGCCTCACTAAAGGTGTTGACGGGAGCACGTGGATTAGCCTTTTTTTTGATAACGCATCACAGCAAGTGATTTGTAAAGGGATGGCTGATCTGGCAAACATAAGGATCCCGAAAGATAACCCTTAACTATTGCCACAGCAAGGCCTTGCTGGGCTAGAGGAAGACAAAACATTAAGATGTTGGTTACCTTGGCTTGTAAGGTTTGAATGTCACAGAAGAAATACTAAACAACAAACTTCTCTCAGGGCCTCACATATACACTTTTGGTGGAGGGACACCTGGCTGGCAGAATGACACCAATCACTTTAATAGGAAGATCGAAAATGCACAGAGCCAGCCTAGTCTAGCACCATGAGGATGACTTGGGCCTGGTCTTTCTTGATCTTTTTCAGAATTCCTGCCAGGAGACGTAGGGGCAGACAGACATACAGGAGTCCTTAGTCCCAATTTAAGCAGAAAGTGTCTGAGAGAGAAATGCCTTGGGAAATTCCACCCCCAAATGTTTTGACACTGTGCGTTCTCTGCAGGGGCAAATAGGTTCAGCCAGGGTTCTCCCCTTTGTTGGAAGATGTCTTGTTCCACCTGCGATTGTAACTACCATTCATTATTCACTAGGCAAAGTCAACTGAGCTCATCCTCCCTGGTGTTTAAAGATCCTGCCAGGTGTTGGGTAATCAGGGTGATTTCCAGAGACTCAGAGCTTCCTGACACTTGACACACAACCCCTTGTTGCGCTGGTTGTTGCAGTACCACATGTCAGCCATGTTGTCCTTGAGACTCTGTACCTGTCCCCTCCTTTACCCAATGAACAGAAGGAACATCTTCAGTGACAAGTGAATCGTCCTGTATAGAGTCCCCAATCAAGCAGCAATGCATGCATCACAACCATTTGTTCTGGGTAGGGAGAAGGGCCTGCCAGTCGTCCAAGTGGGGTCAAGCAGCCACCACTACAGGTCTTTTGAAGTCTCCGACAACACCTAAATGGAGTCTGACAGTTGCCCTGGTGCTGAGCCCACTGAGACTTCATATCCCAGTGCTGAGCCCATATGTGCCACCTGTCCTGGTCTAAAAGCAGGATACAGGAGGACAAGAAGGCTCAGAGCCACTGTCCCCGAGACCCATGTCAAGTGTTGAAGATAAGGATCATAGCCCTGAATGTCCTGGACTTGTTGATGCAGGGCAAAGGCTCAGAAAAGCACCCATATCCAGGAAGGCTCCAATGAACGGGAGACGTTATGAAGGAGTTAGGTGTGACTTTGTTGTGTTGATGGAAAAGCCCAATGATGTCAATAACTTGTCCGTCACCTGAAGGTGGTTTATGGCTGTTGGAGGCAAGCCCACTTTCAGCAACCATTCGTGAGGTATGGGAAGACTGCAACCAACACCATCATCTTTGTGAACAGCCGAAGTGCACTGGTAAGACTAAAGGCAAGCACCAAGAACTGAAAAAGCTCTTGGCCTACCTGGAACCATAGGTAACGCCTATGGGATTGCAAGATGGGGATACGAAAATAGGCATCCGGTAGATCCATTGCTACCATCCAGTCTCCTGGATCCAGGGCAGTCAGAATTTGTTACAGGGTACGAATTTTGAACTTGTCTTCTGGAGAAAGAAGTTCAGTGTGTGAAGATTGAGGATATGACTGAGACCTCCATCCTTATTTGCCACCAGAAAATATCCAGTCCCAATCTCTGTTGACGGCCTCCTCTCAGTGGCTCCCTTGGCATGTGAACTTGAAAATTCCCTTGGAGTATTGACAAGTGATTCTCCGGGGTGGGTGGCATATCTTGGGGATGTGACAGGAAGGGTAGGGAGTAACGGAGTTCCACAATCTGAGAACCCATTGGTCAGATGTGATACTCCTCCATATGGGGAGGTAGAAAGTGATCATGAGCTGCCGATGGTGGACGAAAGTGGTTTTGTGGCAGCTGCAGTTTGGGTAGGTTTGGATTTGGTTAGTACGTTGCCCCTGGGGGTGTCTAGACCCTATCTGCCTTATCCTGTGCCTCTAATTCGAAAGGACTGAGTGGCCTCCTGTTGTTGAGGTACGTTCTAATGTAGCATTTTCTGGTATCCCCTGTTGAAGCCTCTAAACGGGTGTAATTTATGGTACAACTGCTGAACAGGGGGAGCTAGGTCTAGAAAGCGCTGTGGCTTTGCTCCCTGTGAATCTTTCCAAGACCAAGTCCGCCTTTGCTCCAAAGAGTCTAGAGCCATCAGTTGGCATGCCCATAAAAGATTGCTGTACATTGTTCAAGATTCCCATGGAGCAAATCCAGATGTGGTGAAAAAGCACCACACTGGTGCCAACGGCCTTATCCAGACAGTCAGTTGTGTCTAGACCTGAGTGGATGGAGTTTTTCACTTTGTCCTGCCATCTGAAATGAGGTGTTGTTGGGTTGGAAGGAAATCACCTGGGGCAGCTGACAAGATATCCCTCACTTTGTCCCACAATGCATGCAAGTAGCAGCTGGTGTTGACAGATTGAAGAACAAGGCTGGCAAACGAGAACATATGCTTGGCAAATGTCTTCATACCCTGAGAGTCCCTGTCTGGCGGGGTGGCTGGGAATGCATAGGGATTGAGTCTACTCAGAGATGCCTGCATCGCCAAGATGGGATTTTGGGCCAGGAAGTCCGGGTGCACAGGGGTAGGCCTATTCTGCCTTGCTATCTGTTCTCTGACAGGAGGGCAAGATCCTGGTTTTGCAAAGGTGTGGATTGGCACAACGGAAAGTGGAGTTGAGGGTTGGATCGATGTCAGACTTTCTTCAGAATCACAGAGTCAGACTGGGTACTTTAGAGCTTATTTGCTATATAGACTAGCTACTGCAGTCATCATACCAGACTCCCCTTTTATTTTAGTAACATTACACCACTGTTAAGTTGCAAGACCTTTAGTACCATTGGTTCCACGGATCATTGTACCGCCAGAACTTTCTTTTCTTAACTACAGCTTCTGTCAAGGCAGCACCACCTCAACTTGAAAAGAAGTACAGGCCCCCAGAGCAGGATCCACTTTTTCTTCAATTCATTCCATCAGCGTGTCGGCTGCTTACAAATCCCATTCCGCTGCTCATTTGTCTACAGTACATTTATAGCGCCTCTAGTGAGGAAGCTGGTTTCAGTAGGAATAAAAAATGTGTGGTATATTTACTACTATGAAAACCGCAATCCATGCAGCATTTTTAGGAAGGTATGACTGGTTGCTCTGTGACTCACTCCAAAGGTTGATAGAAGACCTTCCAAGAGATCGTCGTGAAAGCTTCAGAGAGACTAAACAAAGGTATGATGGTTCCCAAATACGTCGTCATTGCTGCAGCAGATACTTCGCTTCTCGCAGTACACGGCTACTGTCATGGCTTGGCCTTACTCAATTTTTCCTGGCTGAGACTCAGATCTCAAACTTGAGGCACAGCACAGAATCTTGAACCTTCCATTTTTCGGGAATACATTATTTAGTTCTCATGTTGATGATGAAATGCCTCTGATACAGTTGGTTTAGAGAAGAAAACAGAGTATTGGAAACACTTCTGCAGACCGCATTACCCTCAGAGGGTTCAAACCCCTCAGGAGCCTCAAGGTCAACAGCAGCATCAGAGACAACAGCATAGGCGCCAATCCAGAAGCGGAGGAAGTCATCAGCAATCTGCCCAAGCCACTGAGTCTGTCACTGCTGCCACACAATGAGGCCTCAATTAGGTACCGGTAAATATATTGTTTTATCTGGAATAGTGCAAATCCATAACCAGTTTCAAGTCCAGATACCCTTCACTTCCACCAAAGACGGTATATTTTTACATCAGTAACAATTAAATCAAGAAATCAACATACTCTTGCCAAACCAGGCTGTGTAGAAGGTCCATATCTTCTTAGAAAATAATTAGAATTTATTCCTGTTATTTTCTGCTCAAGAAGAATGCAACATATTCAGATCCAATCTAAATGAAGAATTCAGGATATTGACCGCATCACCCCCACTTACATCAGGGAGATTAGCTGTGTTCTGTAGACCTTCAAGTTGCTTTTTTAATATACTGATAGGCAAAATAAATCACAAATTCCTGACATTTACAGTCGAAGTCCCCATTAGTAGTACAAGGTACCTATTTTTGGCCTGAAATCTGCTCTCAAAATGTGTGGTGGCCATTCCAGCACATCTCAGAATTTGAAGATCTTCATTACCCATACCTACATGATTGGCTGATCAAGGCATCAAAATATCATCAGTAATAGATTGTGGTTGTTACTCTCAACTGATTGGCCATGCTTGTTCATCACAAAAAATCGATTTCCATCTTAGTGCAATGTGTAAACTATCTGAGAGCAGTTGTGGACACAGAAAACACAAAAGTGTTTCCTTTGGAAGATGCACAATTTTCTATCCTTCACAAGTTGGAAACAGTCTTTCCAAAGTGCACGAAATATCGCCTTTACTAGGTTCATTGGTGCCGTGCTTCTACTTGACATGCTTGAATGAACGTCTGAATATGAGACCACTGCAGCAATGTCTGATGTATCAGGGCATTAATTTTTAGTCAAATGGGAAGACAAACTAACTCCATCGTCACAGGTAGTGCAGTTTCTCAGTAAATGGTGCCTTCCTCAGAACCTGCTTTGTGGAATAAGCTTCTATCATGACATCCCAATGCAGACATTCGTTACAGATGCCACCCTATTAGGTTGGGGTGGATCAGATTCAAGGCACTTGGTCTCCATTGGAACAGACATGTCATATCAACTTGCTTTAGTTGGGGACGGTACACCTAGCCCTTTAAGCTTTCCTTCTATCCTTCGAGGCCGACTCTCTGATTGTCCAGACAGACAACCTAACAATGCTGCATTCCGTGGACAAGCATGGAGGAATGAGATTCAGATCATTGTCGTTGGGGTGGTCAAACATTTTGAAAATGGCAAATAGCCAGAAGGATCGGGATTACAGCAGTCCATCTGCATAATATGCAGAATCCTCAAGCTGACTTTTGAGCAGAACCATCTAAAAGAACCACAAATGGCTCATAAATGATTCTGCTTTCGGACAACCTATCGCCATTCACTCCGAAAAGGGTGCCCAGGAACCCGATTTGAATCAGAGCCTCGTGTGCCCCTTTCAGTGGTTTGAAGCACTACACAAATTCTACAACACAAAGCCTAATACAGAGAGAGGGGCTGCTGCCTCCAGAGGCAAGGCTGCAAACGGCGGAGCCTTCAAGGGGTTTAATAAGGAAGTTAGTCGGCCACACAGAGCTCGGGATGCGTCGTCACCAGTTAGGGTCTGACGCGCTCGTTGTGGAGTCAGCAGCTGTTTGCATAGCGGAGCGGAGCAGGAGAGGCGGTGGTGGAGGCTGGGGCTTGCGGCTCGATAGTAGTGAGCTGAGCGCAGGACCTCCCGCAACCATCCCGCAGCCATCCGGAAGCCCCTGCAAAAATATTTGTGAATTCAAGTTCGGCACCGGCGGCAGTTAGTAAGTACGGTTTGCGGTTCAAGGAGCGGAAACCCGAGGCGCGAGAGGAACATCCCACGGTTAATGTTCATCTGCAAGCACCCGTGAGTGTTTATGAAACCATTTGAGGGTGGTCTGCGGTTGTTTTTTCACCTACCTATATTGACGCATATTGACAGTTACATGACTGTCTGCCTTCCCGTTGGAGCCTGTGTGTTAGAGCCCTCAGGGGACCCTGAAGGACCCTGAAGGACGCCAGTTTCTCTGCTTCCCTACGGACCTCTGCTAACGGGTCCCGCGTCGCAGGAGGAGGACAATCCAGGCTGCTTCCTGCTGGGCGGTGAGTGTGCGACAGGGCTGCGAGCTGCAACCCGGACTCAGCCTCCCAGGAGTCCCGGGTTGCTCAGGCCGTCCCAGCTGGCCCGCTCTCCCTGACCGCCCCGCCCAGCCCAACCCGCCTTGGAAACTCTGGTGATTCTCGCTGGCTTTGGGACCCTGAAGGACGCCAGTTTCTCTGCTTCCCTACGGACCTCTGCTAACATCTAGCGGTACCCGCTTCGCGGGTCCCGCGTCGCAGGAGGAGGACAATCCAGGCTGCTTCCTGCTGGGCGGTGAGTGTGCGACAGGGCTGCGAGCTGCAACCCGGACTCAGCCTCCCAGGAGTCCCGGGTTGCTCAGGCCGTCCCAGCTGGCCCGCTCTCCCTGACCGCCCAGCCTCTTCCTCCCCTGCCAGCATATTTCCGGCTTGAGTGCACAGCTGCGCGGGAGCGCGCGGGAGAAGCCCAGGACAAGGGCGGGACCGTCTGTGGCCAAAGGAGGCCGGGCTGGGCCATATCCCTTACCTTTTACTTCCAAATCTGATTAAGGTGATGCCCTCGCCAGGACCACGTGAAACTCCATTAAGGGAGGGGGGCAGCAACACAGGGACACTGGACAACTACTTCAAATCTGCCAAAGGAGACGCAGGCAAAGAAAATTCTCTGGAGAGACGCAGGGCGGAGCGGCGGCGCTCCATTGAATCCATGAAGAGCAGACCCTTGACAGAGATCATCCCGTATCCTATCTCCCAAGAGGAAGGTACGCCCCCCAATAGCTTAAATCCTCCGACTCTTGAGGACTTTCCCCTCTTACTTCGGGAAATTCCTAGTTCCCCTGGGTTGGTCCCTGGAAAGTCCATAGACACAACTCCTCCCACGACATGTGTTACCCCCGTTAATTTGGTTACCCAAACTCCCCCTTTGCATGCAACTAAGAAAAGTAAGCCAAAACAAAGTGTTGTGGGGGAGCTGTATAGGCCTCCACCAAACAAACGTAGTAGGAAGTCAATGGGGGGGAGGGGGAAAGCCAAACTATCCCATCTAGATTTTGGCAAAAAACATATAAACGCACTACAATCTGGGAAGGACAATGAGACTGTGCCTATTGCTCTTCCCTCCAAGGCCTCCAGCTCCAATATAGCTGTTATTAATAACGATCCAGTGGCCAATACATCTAATATAAATCCCCCTCTCACATCTATAGGGAGTATAGAATTCCTACTTCGTTCCCTTCTGCAGCCCATTAGCGATAGCCTGAAAAAAGTGGAGATTAGGCTCACTCTACTAGAGACATCTCTTACTACCTTGAACACCTTAGTTAGTAAGCAATCTAAAAATATGGGACCTCATCTCCCCGCAGGAAACCCTCCTAAAATAGGAGCCCCACAGGGTGCCAACAAAGTCCCCCCTCAGAGCGTGCCTACTGCCCCCCCCTGCAGCCATTAATGGCTATTTCAGTCCAGGCACCGCGCAGTAACTCAACCAATAGGCCTTCACAACCAATAGACTCTGCCCCTCAAAGTTCCCAGACAGGGATTATTGGCGGCCATCAAGAAGCCGGCAGCGCCCCTCTACTCTCCCCGGGCCGGCAAGCCCCAAGACCACGGAGACCAGATCTGCCGCCAGAAGCTAATAGTCTAACGGTGGTCCTAGCAGGTGCCCCCCATCTAAGATCAGGGGAAAATTAAGACTACCAATCCCTAAAGAAAAAGGTCATTAAATGGCTAAATTGGAACCGACCCCTACCATCTCATTTTAATAATGAGATTATTATGGTTAGAAGGGTCCCTTGGTTAGGGAAGACCAGAAAAACAATAATAGGGGATTGCATCTTGGTAACTTTTAAAGATCCGGGCACTGTTCTGCATATCTGTGAAGGAATAAATAGATCACTGGATTCCACTATTCAGACCCTTCCAGTATCCTTCTTTTTCCCCCCTATCCGCATGCACCATGCTCCACCGCATGATGAGTGGATAGGGGTGGAACATAGACGCAGACACAAGGACTATGTACAACGCCCAAATCTCCAATTGCAGGACACACCCTATTTTCATTTCAACCGTTTCAATTGTTTGAATGGTTTGGATGGGGTTGATTGACTTTCCGCTCACACACCAATGACCCGAGATTGCGGCTCCTGTAGACTTTCCAAGCCATCCACCCCGATTGTTGGTAAAACCCTTGGTCCACTGAACGATCCAGTGTTCCTGGATGATGGCACCAGCAGACTTTCTGATCTATTTGCCCACAATGTTGACAATGCCTCTGGAATATTGAATGAGCCAACACTTGTGGAGAACGGCTCCAGTGGACTTTCCGAACCATCGGTCCCTACTGTTGGTAATGCGTCAGAATTCCCGATTGCAGTAGAGTCTGGAACCATCTCCTCTAACCCCTCTGGCACGGCAACTAACACCCCTGAACATTTGAGGTTAATTTGCTGGAATGTTGCTGGACTGGCTAATAAACTGGGTGATCCGGACTGGGCCAATTATATCGAGACTGGAGACGGATGTATGTTCCAGGAAACCTGGGCCAGAGAGGACTATGGTCACCAAGGCTACATGTCATTCTTCATTCCAGCGAGGTGGGAAGGCAAAGGTCGTCCGTCAGGAGGGCTTACGACCTGGGTCGCATCTCATCTGGGCTGTGTGGTAACGCGGTTGTCGGCTAACTCTGACAACAAAGACTCCCAGGGCAAATTATCCTTGTGGTTTCATTATCATGGCCCAACCAAGCTAAACTTGTGTTTATTAACATTTATTCTAGGCCAATGGGAATTGCAAAGGAATCACCGACCATAGATGAACTCTCCAACTTTATATCTGATCTACCGAGTGATTCATTCTATGTAGTGGGAGGGGATTTTAACTCTCATTTTGAGCCACTCCCTGGCCTTCTGGACGGGTTATCATCGGAAGAAGAGGCCAGATGGGCAGTGCCTCTAGTGGAAGCTCCACCTCCGAAGGCTTGGACCCCACTAACACTACAAATTACAGCCCTCACCCTAAAGTTCGGAATCAGAGCTTGTAATGGGCGAATGAAATCCGACATACCCAGTAAAACCACCTACAACAGACCGGGAAGAGAGTCCCGTCTGGACTATGTCTTGGCCCAAATAGTGAAGTGGCCGACAATCCAGGATTTTAGGGTGACGGAAAGGACCGATAGTGACCACAATGCACTTGAGCTTGACCTTGTCCACCCTGGCCCCCAAGCTCTCGTGACTAACGTGGAAGGGAACAACCCTGCGCTCCTCCTTGACAACAGCAGGAGAAGAATCAGGTGGGAGCACTTGGTTACAAGCAAGAATAAACTCCCCATGCTCTATGATGGGATAACTGTGGGGAGCTTGGACACCGAGGCAAACAACAAAGACTCCCAGGGCAAATTGTACAAGGCTCATGAGGACCTTATAAAAGCTGCGGCACCTCATTTCACCTGTAGTTCACGAAAACCAAAAGGGGGGCGGCAAGGCAAAACATCATGGTATAACCTAGCATGCAGAAGGGCAAAAACAGAACTCCTTAGACTAATCAAGGAGGGTTTAGGGGGGGATAGCCTTAAACAAAGCAGGCGAGCTTACAAGAAACTCATTGCCCACGCTAAGGCAGAATGGGAGGAAAATCAGTGGGAAGAACTCACCAAGGCCCTAGCGACCCAAAACCAACGCCTGTTTTGGAGTATAGTGAACGGGGGGTCGGGGAATTTACAATCGGCACTAGAGCCCAACATTGCCCCAGGGGTGTGGCAGGCTCACTTCCAGACCCTATACAGTTCTGAGCCGGGAGAATCTCCTGCTGTTGTTGAGGTGGGCTGGCCGGACTGTGAAGGGGAGCCAATAACGCTGGGCGAGGTCACCGCTGCCATCTCAGGACTGGCTTCTGGAAAGGCGCCGGGACTGGACGGATTACCAGGGGATATGTTTAAACAGGAGCCCACTGTTTGGGCCCCTTACCTTGCCGCCCTTTTCAATGGAGTTCTTGGTGGCATGGAAATCCCTAGTACTTGGCTGGGGGCAGAGGTGGTCCCCATCTTTAAAAAGGGCTCGCCTCTCCTCCCAGCCAACTACAGACCAATCAGTTTAATAGACGTGGCGCAGAAACTGTTTGGTAGGGTTTTGCTGAATAGGCTCCAGGACTGGATGGAGGAGGTGGGCGCCCTTAGTCCCTACCAGGCGGGATTTAGGAAGGGGGTATCCACAGTGGACCAGGTTTTCAGATTGAACCTAATCTATTGGAGGACAGCAAAATTCGAGGGCGGTAGTCTGTACACAATTTTTGTGGACTTACGGGCCGCCTTCGATCTGGTGCCCAGGGGAAACTTTGGAGCGTCCTGGCAGAGATGGGCGTTCCCCCGGACATCCTATTGATCTTACAGAGGCTGCACCACAATAATTACGCCCGAGTGAGGTGCGGGAGGTCGGGGGAACTGACCGATAGATTCCCCGTTGGCCGGGGGGTAAGACAGGGTTGTGTGTTGGCACCAACCCTGTTTTGCCTCTTCGTCAACGGGGTAATCGCCCATCTGAATGCCACTGACTATACTGACGCCCCCAAATTAAATGGCAGCAGGGTGCCCGCAATTATGTTTGCGGACGACACCCTGCTGCTATCCAAAACCCCTATGGGTATACAGAGGATCCTTGATTCCTTCGTGGCCTTCTGTACTGATAGGGGGCTGGAAATTAATGCGGCAAAAACCAAATTCATGGTTTTGAATCCGAGCCAAAAATTGCGGCCAAATCCGCAATTGGGAGCTGTACGGCTCGAGAGAGTAGCCACCTTTGAATACCTTGGTGTGACTCTCAACGAAACCATGACTTGGGGATCTCATCAGAGTAGGGCTAACCTCAAACTCATACAAACCACTGGGGGCATCGCCCGGATGATGACTGGTTCATCATACCGTCCATTGGGGGCACTAATCCAGATATATAAGGCACAGGCTAGGGGAGCGATAATGTATGGGGCGGAACTATGGGGTCACACATCTTGCCGGAGTCTGTCACTAACGGAAAACAAGTTTATAAGACAGATAGCCGCACTCACGCCCAGCACCCCACTCCTCCCCCTGAGGCTTGATTTGGGTTTACGACCGTTAGCTGATGAAATAAGCCTGAGACCCATAGCCTTCTGGCGTAGGCTGTGGAGTAGCAATGATCTTGCAGAATATCGGGCGGAACTGGTCGAACTTCTGAGTCACCCAAAAGTGCTCAATATCCCTTGGGTCAAAAACATCCTAGCCACTTGCATGGAAATAGGGCTCCCTGATTTATGGACTGAGCCGGCGAATGCCGCACTAAACATCTCTAAAAAGTCCCTGGCTAATGTATACCACGAACACAAATTAGCCAGGGCCCAAGCTACCCAGGCAGAAGGGTCCTTATCCTCCGTGTTTCTGCAAAGCAAGGATCTCTATAGGTTTGAGAAGGTACTGGATCCTATTTCCCCTGTACTGGCCCGAAAGCTGTTTCTCCAATGGAGATACGGCACACTGCCCTTCCGGTCTTTTACAAGCACCTGGTCATCGGCTCCCACCACAAAGCAGTGTCCGGTTTGTGATGCTACGGAGGAAACTGACTTGCATGTGGCTTTCTTCTGCCCAGCCTACAAGGTAGCACGAAAATACTGGCTCCTCCCGCTGATAAGGAATATGGGCTGCAGGGAATATGCACCAATGTACAGGATTTTAAAATCTGATGTCTCTGGCCCAACTGTCTTCGCATTAACAAAATTTCTTACCAATGTTTGGCATACGCGTAACCGTATTTTAAAGGCGTTGGGTCCCTCTTAAAAAAAAGAATTATTATTATTTTTTTTTTTCTCTTTATATATAGTTTGTATAGCATTTTTAGCACATGCATTCCAATGGTTTTATCTTTTTATGAAATGACATCTGTGATTGTATATGTGTATTGTGTATTTTTTATGGCCAAATGGCCGAAATAAAGATTGGTTTGATTCTGCTTTGTGATATGTCGTCTCCAATTGGGGTTTCCAAAAACTAGACACCTTTGCAAACCAGGAAAACAAAAAATGCCCAAACTCCGTCTCAAGGTTTTACCCACCAGTCACCATGAGGAATACCCTCTAGATCATCTGGACATGCAAATTTCTCAACTTCTTTTCTCCCATTCCCCTTGCCAATAGTCGTTATAAGTCTGACTTGTTCGAGGGCCAGAATGATTGTTATTGCTCGAGTGTGAGCTCATCAGTGGTGGTTCAATTGCTTTCTCCATCACTCAGAACAATCACACAGGAGACTGCCATGCAGATCGGACCTTCTGCACAGGTTTGGTGTCCATCAGATACTACAGTCCAGTCTTCCATTCTTGAACTTGCCAGCTCGGCACCTGATCTCATACAATCTGGCTATTTGAATACTCCTCAGGAGTGCATGGACGTGTTAAAAGAAGCTAGAAGACTATCTACAAGAGCCTCCTACTCCTTGAAGTGGAAGAGGTTCTGCATGTGGTGTGTTAAAAACAATGTTGACCCTACTACCTGCCTAAAAGAAGCAGTGCTTCCATACCTTCTTCATTTGGCCAAGACAAGACTTCAATTATCCTCTGTTAAAGCCCAACTTGCAGCAATCACTAGCTACAGAAAACGTCCTTTCTCAAACTTTTTTGGCAAATTCCCTGTAGCGAAGGATTTCCTGGAGGGCCTTCAAGTTTTTATCCTCCATTACGGAAGCCTTCTCCTCCATGGCAATTAAACACGTCTCATGGCCATCTCTTTGAGCCTGATAACAAGGCTTCATTGGAACACCTGTTCTAAAAAGCCACTTTTTTATTTGCGATACCATCTGCACGCAGGTTTAGAAAGATACATGCTTCTTGTGCCCTTGAACCTTAAAGAGTGTTTCATAGAAATAGGGTAGTAATGAGAATTCATTCTAATGTTCTCCCCTAGGTTGTTTCAGTCATTCATGTTTACCAAAACATTTTTTACCAACATTTTTTCCAAATCTCTCTTCTCCGATAGCGAGATCCCTCTACAAACTTGACGTAAGAAGAGTTTTATTGATATAAATCCACATTTTTTAAGGAAGTCCAAACTGTTTTTTGTCAGCTGTGCTCTATTATGAACTGGTTTTGACACATCATGATAGTCTTCGACTCCCATGTATCTTTCTTCATCTGGACTAGACTTAGGTCCTTGGCATTCATCAGATCAATAGCCCCTTCTGCCAAGGTACCTAATCCTGTCCTCCTGGGCTAAGCCCAGGTGATTGTAAATTATGTTTGAGTGTCCCTTCAAAGGACCAAGTTCATTCAACCCGCCCTTTTCTAACTTTGTTTTTTGGCAAGGGATGGGGGGGAGACATAAACTTAAGGTAGATGCTCAGTACCAGCATGTCTGTACATACCTTCGTGCTATCCGTCCGAAAAGACAGATTAGGTTGCCTTGGCACCACCTGAACTTGTCCCTTCCTGATTTCTTATTGGCATTGATATCAAATATAGGTTTATCAACAGTTCCCTACTTTCAGAGAGGTCCAGGGTCCATTTCCATAACGTGAGCCTGAACAGTCCATCCATATGCTGGACCCAAGAGGGCATTATGTTTCATCAGTACAAGATGTAATGTGTACAGGTTCGATCACCACAGACCTTTCTCCTCTCTTTTGAGCGTTTTCACTCTGGTTTAGTCATTTTTGTATATTGTGCAGTGTTGAATGGAGAAAAAAGACAAAAGATGGCATTGGCGCAGGGCTGTACCCATTACGAGTTGATATGTATCCTATGATTGTGAGATCTAAGAGACTCCATGGCCAAAACTTCACTAAGGCCATCTCAGGATAGTGCAAATCTCCAGGCAGTGGGTGACAGTCTGCGGATAATACAAAAGGTGATAAATCTGCAATAAGATAAGATTATCAGAAAAATGATTACTCAATGTAATGTTCATAAACTTGACAGCAAGGGATGTGATTTTGAACACTTACAGCAAGAGTTGTGCCACTCTTTAGCTGAAGACACTTGTATACTGACAGGAAGAGGGAAGTTCTCACTAACAAACTGAAAGCAAGAGTGGTGCTTACATCAACAGACAGCACTGACCACGAGAGGTCACTCGCTGATAGTGAAAAAGGTTGCTCACATACACTGTCCACAAGGGAGGGGTCTGTCCCCAACAGGAACTTGCATAGCAACAAAGGTGCAGTTCACTACTAGTAACCTATCCTAGCAGTGAAAGTGGTACCTTTCACTCATAGCAACGTACATTAGCGCCCAGAGAGTTGCCTCTCACTACCCATACAAGCGCATACACTGACAACTAGAGAGGTGGCGAGCTAATAGTAACATTGAGAGCAATAGTGGTACTCCTTACTAATAGAAACATATCCCTGACAGTAAGAGAAGTATCTTTCACTGACCACAGAAATACCAGCAAGAGTGGTAGCTCAGAAGCAGAAACTTGCTGAGAGCAAGAGTGGAGTCTCACAAATAGAATGTCGCTTTTATAGTACGATTTCCCTCGCCCACTGTAGGTGGCATGCTTCATAATTGGGAACCTCCTCATATTGTGATGCTTAGGCACAATATGGGCTACAATCCCCCTCACTGAGAAGGTGGAGCTCGGGATTTTTTTTCAATAGGAGAGTTATACTAAATACCCAATAGATGAGTTCTGCTGCCCTTACACCCTGAGCTCACCTATTGGGTATCTTAGTGAGGAGGTTGTTGCCCGGAGCGTGACCAGGCATCACGATACGAGGAGATTCCCAGTGATGAACCATGCCACCTACAGTGGGTGAGAGAATTGGTCCTATAAAAGGGACATTCCATGACGGCTGGGATCCCAGCTAGGCGACGAACGCTGATAGACCCAAGGGTTCCGCTGTGTGTTTGATATAGCAAATAGGAGAGTCAACCCTTGCAGGTCTCTAAACCTCCTTGAGCCCTCTCTTATGTCTTATGATATAATAAAAGTCTCACAAATAGAGACATATACTGTCAGGAAGAGTGGTACCTCTCACTCAGAAAAGCACAGCAAGAGCAATGTTCATCACTAATAAAACACTAAGTAACTGCATTAAAGGTACATCTTACTAATAGAGACATATACACTAACAGCAAAAAAGATACATCTCAGGAATAGAAACCCACTAACACCAAGAGAGATGGCTTAGTAATAACAACGTACAGAGAGGACGAATGGTACATCTCCGTTACCAAAATACATGTGAAATGTATCACCTAAAGAGTTCCCTCTCACTGACTATGGAAATGCATATATTGAGAATGTGAGGTAGCTTATTAAAGAAACATACACTCTGAGCAAGAGATGTATACATACAGCAAGAGAAGTGGCTCTTACTGAAAGAAACATACACTCAGAGCAAGACTGGTGTCTTATTGATGAAAAAACATACATCCGAGAGATGCCGCTTAATGAAAGAGACGTATACATACAACAAGAGAAGTGGCTCTTACTGAAAGAAACATACACTCAGGGCAAAAGTGGTGTCTATTTTAATGAAAAAAACATATCTGAGAGATAACGCTTACAGAAAGAGACTTATATATACTGCGAGAGGTGACTTTTACTGAAAGAAACATACACTCAGCACAAGAGTAGTATCTCTCGCTGTTAAAAGGTGGTTCTGACCATCTGAGCCGCCCAGATTTTTTGCTTTTTGGACACCTAATTGTTGAGCTTTTACTGTGGGAGAGCCTCATATGTTGGCACTCACCCACAGTGAACTGATGATAGAGACTGCATATGGATATTACCGGTGTCCCCCTGGTGAGAGTAGGCCGCTGCACTGCAGCCGGAGTAAGGGGCACCGGGCTGGTTACACGCAGACTTGTGTAGATGCGTGTGCACATGTGTAGGGGCTGCCCAGAGGCGATTCTGGGCTTGTGCTGCGCAGGGTAGATTCCAGACGTGTGCAGCCCATGAGCAGATACAGATAGAATGGTGTGGCAAGAATTATGCAGAGCTGGGTGGTGACGTGGAATAGGCTTTATACTAAGGGAAAATTAGTGTGCTTTACTGTTTTCACTGAAGGACCACCCCATTATTCTCCTATGAAGATGGGGATCACATGGGGTAGTTTCACTTCCCTAGGGCCTACAAATTCCAGACACACACCAAGGTACACTGTAACTTGTGTGAAAAGAAGTATTCTGCTAAGTCCAAAACCATATATGTACTGCTTATGGGTCATCCAGAAATGTCATATTCCTCTGACTCCGCTTATAACCAGAGCCTGGCTGGGACTGACCCTGCCAGGCTATATTAATGACCTTCCTCCCCAAACTGAAGCATCAGAGGCCTGGCCCTTCATGGCAAGCATTCCAAGGGTGAAGGTCTCCACTACAAAAGGGAGAGGTGGTGGGTGGAGCTGCAGGTTATCTATCAGCAGCTGTCACCTAGTGCCAGGCACCAAGCTGCTCTGGAGAGAAAGCAGCAAGGGGGTAACTGGGCTTTTCAGAGACCATGTGGCATGAGACCCATGGACGACGCCACTTTGAACGATCCCTGAGGCCTGGACAGGAAGGAGGGAGCAGGGTCAGAGAGGTGATGTGTCGCTTCCTGGTAGGGCAGCGGAACCTTCCTGCCAGCCCCCTCCAAATTCTTTTAAAAAGGTCTTGCAGAGGAAGAGGAGCTCTATCTGGGGTGTGGTCTGCTGAGGAGTACTGGTGCTGGAGCCTGGCGCCATGGGCAGCTGGAAGGAAGAACCCCCTGCCTGCCTCAGGACCCTGGATTGCGCCAAAAGGGGAGACCAGGACCAATGATCGGAAGCCTGGGCCTCTGCGCAAGGAGAAGAGAGGCCCAGGAGGAGAGCCAGGTGAAAGGCTGGCGCAGGGAGCCAGTGAAGACAGCTCCCTGCTGAGTTTACCCTCCTTGAGACCAGGAGGGTGAAGGAAAGTGCTCCCAGTGGCTGGGGCGCGCCACCAGGAATAAGAAGAGACCAGGCTGGCGAGAATTGGTCCCTTTGGGGGCTGAGATATGCCCTCCAGAAGGTAGGCAACCTTTGACCTCTAGCCGGAACGACCAACCCAGCAGACTATCTCTCGAGGCACCCGAGAAGGTGGGGGGAGTGCCGTCGCACTTCCCCGGAGGTTGGCCAGACAGGCCAGAAGAGAAGTGCCGGCTCCTGCTGCAGCACGCAAGGGTGTTGGCCAGTTGGGGAGCCAGTGGGGGCCTCCAGGGGTGGGCTCCACACCGAGCCTGTAATGCGGGGTGCCCGGGGGAAGCGGAGGAGCATTCGGGGTTGGGCTCAATGAGCTGCCATGAAGCTTACCTGTCATGCACGGAGTCCGGGTGGGACCGGGCCCCCAATGATGTGAAGAAGCATCGTAAGGGCGTCGAGGCTTACAGAGCGGCTCTCCACGAGCAGCAGGATAGCCGCTGTTCTGTTATTCATGGTCAGGAGCAAATTGCCCCATAATGCCTTGCAGGCCCGGACCGGCCTGCAAGGAAAAGCGGATGGTTCTCTGGGTATGGTGGCCTAGGAGCACGGGGTCACCATCAAATTCCTACAACGGTGCAAAGGGAACTGCAGGAGCAACGCAGACTCCCCCAGCATGAAGAGGAGAAGTCCCCCCCACCCCGAGTCTTTGGGGCACTGGAAAGAAACAACCCCTCAAGGGCTCAGCCAGACGTCAAGAGCCTCCTGTGGCTGGAGGTTTTTTCTTCAGCTGGGGGTGTGTTTGGGACTGCACCAAGGAATGAAGGGCTGAGCTGGGGATATCTGGAACAGGGCATCCTCTGGAGGTGGAGAGGTGCAATTGCAGGAGAAGTGCATTTACCTAATGTTATTTCTTTTGAGGGACTGAAGGTCACAGGTTTAATGTGGAGTAATAAGGAAAGTGTGTTGATGTTGCTGGACATTCCTGCTAGGGTGTTTGGCTGTTTATGCTTAATCCTGTGAGTATAACTGTGAGGCCTTTAGGGGCTTTAATTGCAATGCATTATTATCGGCTATGATAAGTACTGTCATTTTACGTGATGCCTAAACATGTATTCTTGCTGCTGCGTTAGGTGAAGAACAGCCCAGACTGTTAGCCCCTAAGAAGTAAAGGTGTATACTCTATGGTCAGTATGAGATGCTCAGTCAGAGTTATGTGTCACCATGACAGGTATGCCCATTTTAAATGCTTGTTGAGATAAAAGGGAGGGGGGGGGGGGCGCCACTGGGATGGTGCCGGTGGGCAAGGCCAGCACTCCATGTTATGGTCAACCTACTGCATTGGGGGCAAGATGATGTGCATACATTAGAGTGGTGGTACTAGGCCCCACCCCTCCTGCGGGAGGGGTGGGAATATTACGCAAAGTCACAAAGTAATTCCAACAGCGTATGTATATTTGTAAATTGTTGCCTAGTATTGAGTACTGTGTGTGTTTAATAAATGTACTCTTCCTTTTATAAAGCTATGTACAGACTGGACAATCAATTATTGAGTGTTATTTCTGCATACTGGTAAATGGTGATTACTAGCCCACACCACCTCACTTGAGTAAGCCTTAGACTGCTCTGTAACGCTACCCTCTGAGCGTCAAGCACTACAATGGGATGTTTGGTTCCCAGTGAAGGACAAATGTAGTCATGTTATTTGTGCAGGCCTCACAACTAATGCCTCGTTTTCCAACACTCACTAAAAGAAACATACACTGACACACGAGGAGTAGATATCACTAATAGACTAATTATCGCTGAGAAGAAAAGAGGTGTCTCAACTGAAAGATACAGGGACACAAGAGGTACCGCGATAACAGGAAAATGCATTAGTACCAAGAGAGGCGCCCCTCACTGAGGGGTAAAAGATTCACTGATACAAGAGGTAGCTCAATACCAAAAAGATGCATTGACACCAAGATAGGCCCCTCTCACTAAGGACTAAAAGATACACTGACCCAAGAGGTACCTCTCAGTAACAGAATCATGTATTGCACCAGAGAGGAGTCTCTCATTTAGGAGGTACCTACCTCAATAACAGAAACCTACATTGACACCAAGAGGGGCGCCTCTCAGTGAAGACTGAAAGATGCACTGACACAAGAGGTACCTCTCAGTAACAGAAACAAGCATTGGTACCAAGAGAGGACCCTCTCACTAAGAACTGAAAGATACACTTACAGAAGAGGTACCTTAATACCAGAAACATGCATTGGTGCCAAGAGAGGACCCTCTGACTGAGGACTGAAAGACAGAGGGACACAAGAGGTACCTCTCAGTAACAGAGACATGCATTGACACCAAGAGAGGCCCCTCACACTGAGGACTAAAAGAAACACTGGCACAAGAGGTACCTTAATACCAGAAACATGCATTGCCAACAAGAGAAGCTCCTCTCTCTGAGGACTGAAAGACACAGGGACACAAGTGGTACCTCAATAACAGAAACAGGCATTAGTACCAATGGAGGAGCCTCTCAATGAAGACTGAAAGATGCACTGACACACGAGGTACCTCTCAGTAACCGAAACCAGCATTAGTGCCAAGAAAGGCCCTGATAACTGAGGACTGAAAGACACAGGAACAGATGCGGTACCTCAGTAACAGAAACATGCATTGACACCAAGAGAGGCGCCTCTCACTGAGGACTAAAAGACACACTGGCAGAGGAAGCATCTCATTGTAGCAGAAACATGCATTGAGAACAAGAGCGGCCCCTCTCACTGAGGACTAAAAGACACACTGGCAGAGGAGGCATCTCATGGCAGCAGAAACATGCATTGAGAACGAGAGCGGCCCCTCTCACTGAGGACTAAAAGACACACTGGCAGAGAAGGCATCTCATGGCAGCAGAATCATGCATTGAGAACAAGATAGGCACCTCTCACTGAGGATTAAAAGACACACTGGCAGAGAAGGCATCTCATGGCATTAGAAACATGCATTAAGAACAAGAGAGGCGCCTCTCACTGAGGACTAAAAGACACACTGGCAGAGGAGGCATCTCATGGTAGCAGAAACATACATTGAGAACAAGATAGGCGCCTCTCACTGAGGACTAAAAGACACACTGGCAGAGAAGGCATCTCATGGCAGCAGAAACATGCATTGAGAACAAGATAGGCGCCTCTCACTGAGGACTAAAAGACACACTGGCAGAGAAGGCATCTCATGGCAGCAGAAACATGCATTGAGAACAAGAGAGGCGCCTCTCACTGAGGACTAAAAGATACACTGGCAGAGGAGGCATCTCATGGTAGCAGAAACATGCATTGAGAACAAGAGAGGCGCCTCTCACTGAGGACTAAAAGACACTGGCAGAGGAGGCATCTCATGGTAGCAGAAACATACATTGAGAACAAGATAGGCGCCTCTCACTGAGGACCAAAAGACACACTGGCAGAGAAGGCATCTCATGGCAGCAGAAACATGCATTGAGAACAAGAGAGGCGCCTCTCACTGAGGACTAAAAGACACACTGGCAGAGAAACATGCATTGAGAACAAGAGAGGCGCCTCTCACTGAGGACTAAAAGACACACTGGCAGAGAAGGCATCTCATGGCAGCAGAAACATGCATTGAAAAAAGAGAGGCGCCTCTCACTGAGGACTAAAAGACACACTGGCAGAGAAGGCATCTCATGTCAGTAGAAACATGCATTGGGAACAAGAGAGGCGCCTCTCACTGAGGACTAAAAGACACACTGGCAGAGAAACATGCATTGAGAACAAGAGAGGCGCCTCTCACTGAGGACTAAAAGACACACTGGCAGAGAAGGCATCTCATGGCAGCAGAAACATGCATTGAGAACAAGATCGGCGCCTTTCACTGAGGACTAAAAGACACACTGGCAGAGAAGGCATCTCATGGCAGCAGAAACATGCATTGAGAACAAGAGAGGCGCCTCTCACTGAGGACTAAAAGATACACTGGCAGAGGAGGCATTCATGGTAGCAGAAACATGCATTGAGAACCAGATAGGCGCCTCTCACTGAGGACTAAAAGATACACTGGCAGAGGAGGCATTCATGGTAGCAGAAACATGCATTGAGAACCAGAGAGGCGCCTCTCACTGAGGACTAAAAGACACACTGGCAGAGGAGGCATCTCATGGTAGCAGAAACATACATTGAGAACAAGATAGGCGCCTCTCACTGAGGACTAAAAGACACACTGGCAGAGAAGGCATCTCATGGCAGTAGAAACATGCATTGAGAACAAGAGAGGCGCCTCTCACTGAGGACTAAAAGACACACTGGCAGAGAAACATGCATTGAGAACAAGAGAGGCGCCTCTCACTGAGGACTAAAAGACACACTGGCAGAGAAGGCATCTCATGGCAGCAGAAACATGCAGTGAGAACAAGAGAGGCGCCTCTCACTGAGGACTAAAAGACACACTGGCAGAGAAGGCATCTCATGGCAGCAGAAACATGCAGTGAGAACAAGAGAGGCGCCTCTCACTGAGGACTGAAAAACACACGGACACAAGAGGTACCTTAATACCAGAAACATGTATTGGTACCAAGTGAGGCTCCTCTCACTGAGCTCTAAAAGACACAGGGACACAAGAGGTACTTTAATACCAGAAACATGCATTGACAAGAGAGGCCCCTCCCAGTGGAAACTGACGGACACAGGGACGCGAGAGGTGCCACTTGAGAGCAGAAGCCTGCATTGACGTCTGTTGCGTTGCCTCTCTGCGGATCTAAAGGCGCACGCTGGCAGAGACGCACCGCTCCCCAACAGAAACATATAAATTGGGGCCTCTCACTGCCTCTGAAACAGAGCAGAAGCCTGCATTGACGTCTGTTGCGTTGCCTCTCTGCGGATCTAAAGGCGCACGCTGGCAGAGACGCACCGCTCCCCAACAGAAACATATAAATTGGGGCCTCTCACTGCCTCTGAAACATACTCTGACCCCTTAATGACCATGGCAGGGATACCCCCTCAGAGAGTGGTGCCTCTCACTGTAGACGCGTGCATAGGGAGGGCGCGCGCAGTGCCTTCCCCACACCCCCAGAAGCATCCGATGAAAGCCACGGCAGCCGCCATTACCAGCGAGAGCTTCTCCTCTGCTAATGAGGTGCGCCGTCTGCAGTTCCAGCCATCCAGGTCCCTTCAACGGGGCTCGAAAATGTGTTTTTTCGAGATATTAAGAAAAAGGGCAGGAAAGTACAAAACAAAGAGAGAATGCCCTTTGGCATTCGCAGTGTGAACATGCGGGGCGGCTGGCAGGTTAATTGAAAAGGGCGCCTTTCATTTGTGGGCGCCGGCAGCGGGCAGGGTTTGTAAAATGACTTGCTCTGTGGCTCCGAAGTTAGAAAGAACAGTAATTGGTTTGAAAGGGTCGAACTGTTGCTCTGCTCGGCCCCGAATGTGCTGACAGCGAGCTTCGCTTCCAGTGGGAAGTCTTTTAATTGAGAGATCTGCTTGAAAGACTGGTGCCTCTTCAAGGCTGGTAGGGCAGGTGGAATCAGTCACATGTCAGGCTGTGCAAGCAGTCATTGGAGGATTTGATTTGGGGTGTTCAGGAAGCACGAAGCCCAGACCCTTGCGATGTGACTGACTCTTCCTCTCACCCGACCCACTGGCCTTTCAGAAGTATTGGGTATGTACTGGCCCTGGCTTGACTGAAGTATAGTCTAATGATTTCTTTATATTCAAGCCTACCCCCAGGAATGTGTGCGGATTTGCAGCGGTCCAGGAGAAATATTTTGCCCCTGGAGTACTCACCATGCACAAAATTAAAAAGGCAATTTTTCAGACTTTCTGCTCGTCTTCAGCACCACCACTAGAACTTCACTCGGCCAGCTGCCACAGCCCTCATTGGGAAAGTCCTGGAGTTGGTGACACATCCTATTTCCTACTACTCGGAAGCAGGCTCTTTAAACAATGTTGTGGTCGGGATGGAGGTGGAACTCCTACATGTAGTAGTCACAACCATTCGTGTGCATGCCCACGGTTCCTTGTTGTTGTCATGACCATTCATGTGCATGTCCACGGTTCTTTGTTGCAGTCATTACTATACGTGTGGATGCCCACGGTTCCTTGTAGTCACGACTATCTGTGTACGTTCCCACGGTTCCTTGTTGCAGCGATGACCATTCATGTGTGTGCCCACGGTTCCTTGCTGCAGTCACGACCATTCGTGTGCGTGCCCAGGGTTTCTTCCTGCAGTGATGAACATTCGTGTGCATGCCTACGATTCCTTGTTGTAGTCAAGACCATTTGTGTACGTGCCCACGGTTCACTTGTTGTAGTCACAACCATTTGTGTGCATGCCCACGGTTCCTTGTTGCAGTCACGACCATTCGTGTGTGTGCCCACGGTTCCTTGTTGTAGTCACGACCATTCGTGTGCGTGCTCACGGATCCCTGTAGTCACGACCATTTGTCTGTGTGCCCACGGTTCCTTGTTGCAGTGACCATTTGTGTGCATTTCCACAGTTCCTTGTAGTCACAACCATTTGTGTGTGCCCACGGTTCCTTGTTGCCATGATGACCATTCGTGTTTGTGCCTATGGTTCCTTGTTGTAGTCACGACCATTCATGTGCATGCCCATGGTTCCTTTGTTGTAGTCACGACCATTCGTGTGCGTGCCAATGGTTCTTTGTTGCAGTCATGACTATTCGTGTGTGTGCCCACGGTTCCTTGTTGCAGTCACGACCATTTGTGTGCCTGCCCACAGTTCCTTGTTACAGTGATGACCGTTCATGTGCGTGCCAACGGTTCTTTGTTGCAGTCATGACTATTCGTGTGCATGCCCATGGTTACTTGTTTCAGTGATGGCTATCCTTGTGCATGCCCATAATTCCTTGTTTCAGTGATGGCTATTTGTGTGCATGCCTATGCTTCCTTGTTGCAGTGATGACCATTTGTGTGCATGCCCACGGTTCCTTGTAGCAGTGATGACCATTTTTTGCATGCCCACGGTTCCTTGTTGCAGTGATGACCATTTGTGTGCTTGCCCATGGTTTTTTGTTGCATTCTTGACTTTTCGTGTGCATGCCCATAATTCCTTGTTGCAGTGATGGCCATTTGTGTGTGAGCCCATGCTTCCTTGTTGCAGTGATGGCCATTCATGTGCATGCCCATGCTTCCTTGTTGCAGTGTTGACCATTTGTGTGCGTGCCCATGGTTCTGTGTTGCAGTCACGACCATTCATGTGCATGCCCACGCTTCCTTGTTGCAGTGATGACTATTCGTGTGTGTGCCCACGGCTGCTTGTTGTAGTCATGAGCATTTATGTGCATGCCCACGGTTCCTTGGTACAGTCACGACTGTTCGTGTGCATGCCCACGATTCCTTGTTGCAGTCACGAATATTCGTGTGGGTGCCCACAGTTCCTTTCTCTCCACCTACTTTGTAGATACAGGAGAGGGAAAATAAACCCTAACCAAGCTCTCAAGGGGATCCTTTAAGCTGGGCTTCCGAACTACTAGGCGCTAATGTACACAGCAAATATCCGCACCAAGATCTTTTCTGAACCTGGTAGGACAGGTTCGGCATCTCCAGGTAATTCGGTGCTCATCACAATTGAATTACGACCAGCATCCCCGCTTACCATGCAGACAAGTGCACCACATCTGGTTATTCTCAGCACACCCGCAGCAAGGACACCATCATATTGCAGATGTGCAGAACATTACATCACATCATTAACTGCCCACAACCCACCTACCTCTCCTATCACTCGTTCGCTTTATGCTAATCTTTGACCCTGTACAACGTTCAGCTGCCTTTTGGATAGGTTTGTGCTATCGAAATAACACATGTGTATATATATATATATATATATATATATATATATATATCTTCTGGCGGTCACCAGTAGATAGTTATAGTTAGGACCTAGTTTCCATAAGAAAAGCGATTTTTCTTTTCCCAATAGCTTTGGCGCCGGTTGATGAATCTTCACGAAGCTTTTAAAACTTGTGGCCTGCTCCGGTCAGCTTCTATCCTGAAAGTTTTGGGGTGATTCGCCAAGCGGGGGCCGAGAAAAAAGGGGGGTCCCAAAACGTGTTTTCTCCATGTTATTTTCCATAGGAAAGTTTAGACACGGCTACAGCCCGAACTGCTGAACGGAATTACACCAAATTTGGCAAAAAAAGGTAGCCTTTTGTTCAGAAAGAGCCCTTTTTTTAAATTGGTCTAAATCCGTTCAGTAGTTGTTGAGAAAATCAAAAAATAAAAGTTTCGATATTTAGAGGCGCGGTGGATCCGCGGACCCGCTCAACCACGAGCTTTATTCTAATTGGCTGTCAACACTCCAAGCCAGAAAGTGTTGGCAGCCAGAAATGAGAAAAACAAAAGTGAAAAACAAGAAAAGGGGGCAGGGTAGAAACACCCTTACCCCTGGGCCTGCTCAGGGGGTCCCACAAGGACCCCCAGAGCCCAAAAAAGCATTAAAAAAAAAGAAACAATCAGCCGAATTTGCGCTGGGTGCGCGAATCCGGCCGAGAAAATAAAAAAAAAACGAAGCGCGGGCTCCCGTGCTTCGTTGTATTGAAGGTCCCGGGTGGGCCAGGTCCCGGGGGCACTGGAAAAATGTGTGGGGTGGCCCCAATCCCCCCCACACTGCCCCGGGGACCGCCACCTCCCCGGGGCTTGATTTATGAGTTGCGGGGGGCACGCACCCCCGGAAGCCCCGGGGACTGCCACCCTCCGGGGCTAATTTTTAAATGTGTAGAGGGGCCTCCAAGGCCCCCTCAGCCCCGGGGACCGCCACCCCCTGGTCTTGTTTTAAAAAAAAAGATAAACCTGTTGGGGGGGCTTGAGTGTCCCCCCCCACACGCCCTGGGGACCGCCACCTCACCGGGGCACTAAAATGCAAATATTGGGGTCCGTTACGGAGCCCCGGGGACCACCACCTCCCAGGGGATTTGTGATTGAAGGGAGGGAGGCCGCGCGGCCCCCCTTCTGGAGCCCGTGATGGCCCTGGGGATCGCCACCCCCAGGCTGGCTCCTGCAGTGTCCTGGGGTGCCCACCCCCAGGACACTGCTGTTTGCTATGGTAGGGCGGGAGCACGGCTCCCGCCCTACCATAGCAAACTCTGCTTTGCTTAATTGAAGCAAGGCAGATTGCTTTTCTACACGGGGAGGTGCATGTTAGCAGTTCCCCATGTGGAAAAGCAATGCCGGCTCCCACAGGAGGCGGGTAGGCGGGAGGGACCATGTGTCATTGGGGCTCCCCCTACGGTCCCCAAAGGAGAGGGACGGCCCCGGGCGATGGGGTACCCAGGGCCAGAAGTGGTCCGGGAAGGGGCCACATGGCCCCCCCTCTGCAGTAAAATAAAAAATAAGCGAGGCAGAGCCCTGGGGGATGGGGTCCCCGGGGCTAACAGAAGCCTCAGGAGGGGGGCCACGCAGCCCCCCTCCTTTGAAAATATATTAAAAAAAATATATATAGTGGCCATGCCCCGGGGGATGGGGTCCCCAGGGCCTAAAAATGGCCTCGGGATGGGGGCCGCACAGTCCCTTCCATTTAACATTTTTTTATTAACAAATTAGGGGTCAGGCCCTGGGGGATGGGGTCCCCAGGGCCCAAAAAATAGGAAAGGAAGGGGGGCTCATACAGCACCCCTTCTAAAAAACAAATTTTTTAAAAAACCCGGCATCGCGCCGGAGTCCCCGCCCCCTTCCTGCAACACTATGCAAATGCGCCTTGTGGCGCGTTTTAAGTTGGGGAATTAATTCCCCTACAATCCTGAGGGTCCCTGGGGGCCAACCAGCCTACCAGGTACCTTCAGTTAGCGCCACAGGGCTGCGTTGCAGAGAGGTGGTCTGAGGCCTCACCCCTTTTTACACCTCTCTACAACGCAGCTCTGTGGTACTTACTGGAGGTACCTGGTGGGCTAGTTGGACCCCAGGGACCATCAGGCTTGAAGGGGACTTAATCTCCCAATTTAAAAACGCACCACGGGGCGCGTTTGCACAGTGGTGAAGGGAGGGGGTGGGGCCTGATGTGACATGTGTGCAAACAGGCCCTGTGGCGCATTTAAAGTTGGGAAATTAATTCCCCTTCAATCCTGGGGGTCCCTGGGGGCCAACTAGCCCACCAGGTACTGCCAGTAAGCGCCACAGGGCTGCGTTGCAGAGCGATGGTCCGAGGCTAAACCCCTTTTTACACCTCTGCAACACAGCTGTGTGGGGCCTACTGGAGTTACCTGGTGGACTAGTTTGACCCCAGGGGCCCTCAGTATTGAAGGGAACTTAATCTCCCAATTTTAAATGCGCCACGGGGTGCGTTTGCACAGTGGTGAAGGGAGGGGGCAAGGCCTGATGTGACATGTGTGCAAACAGGCCCTTTGGGGCATTTTAAGTTGGGAAATTAATTCCCTGTCAATCCTAAGGGTCCCTGGGGGCCAACTAGGCCGCCAGGTACCTCCAGTAAGCGCCACAGGGCTGCGTTGCAGAGAGGTGGTCCGAGGCCTTGCCCCTTTTTACACCTCTCTGCAAAGCAGCTCTGTGGCGCATACTGGAGGTACCTGGTGGCCTAGTTGTCCCCCAGGGACCCTCAGGATCCAAGAGGACTTAATCCCCCAACTTAAAACGCACCACAGGGCGCTTTTGCACACTTCTCACATCAGATCCCATCCCCTCCCTTCACCACTGCGCAAACAGGCCCTCTGGTGCATTGTGTGACATGTGTGTACTTATGCAATCACTCCACCAAATCCCAAGCACTTATAAATTCACCATGCAGTCTCCTTGCAGCACTCTAATCATCCAGTCACTACCCATGCAATGAGCCACGCACTAACTCATGCACTGCTATAATACCCTGAACATGCTTACTGATACTGATACAAGTACACACTCATCCATGCAGCCACTCTCAAAATCACTGACTCCCATGTATAGTCATTTATATACTTCAACTTTCACATACACTGCATTTATATATGTAGTTACTTGGACATGTAACATTGAGACATCCATTCTCTCACCAACACACCATACACACACTCACACTCATACAGCTGTTTCCACATGCACTCTTGAGCCCGTAGACACAGTGAGTCAACCACTCAAATATCTATGCACAGACAGACACACCCAGGCACCCATACAGATACTCAGACAACCAATCAATAACCCATATAGATCCTCATTTAGCTACTCACCAACCCATGCAACCGCTTACACACCAACTAACAAGCTAAACTGTGTGAATGTCTGTGTCAGTCACTAACCCGTGCATTCAGTAAGATACATGTAATCACTCACTTAAACAGTCAGTCACACACCTACTAAATCCTCCATCCAGACACTTATACACCCACTCATTCTTCAATACACCTTGGCAAATATATAATACATATTTAATCTTTATAGAAACACACATTCACTGGATGATGTCATCAGTGATGTCATTTGAGATTTCATCAGTGATGTCACTGACCATGTCATGAATTGTGAGACCGGCCTCATGGCGTGGGCCCCACCCGACCAGCAAGCCACCCTGCAACCGCACCGATCCCCGATGTCACAGACTGCCGGCCACCATGGCCCAACATCCCGATGGCCGGCCAGACCTCAACACGCATGCCCGGCTGAGGGAGAGAGAAACCCCCCAGGCCAGACCGGGAGGCGCCGTCCCTGTCACACCTCTGGTCTCTTCCCCAAGAAAGGTTTCGATCGGCCACCAGGCCCCCGGTGAGTGGGCGCCTCGCCTGCTGGGTGTCTGGAGTCCCTCCCAGACCCACCTTAACAGATCAAAGGGCCGAGCAACAGGAAGTCTCGACACACCGCCCCCAGGCACCAAGACCCCTCTCGGCGAGGACTCCGGACTTCAAAGAGGAGGGGGAGTATAACAAGGGGTGCTGAAGGGACGGGAGGCAGAGAAGACCTGGACTGACGGGAGCCTGCTGACCTGGTCGCGGCTCGATCGCTCCCTGAACCGAAGAACGCTACCCGAACTCTGAACCATCTGAGCCCTGCTGACACTGTCGCGGCTCGCCGAACTCTGAACCATCTGAGCCCTGCTGACGCTGTCGTGGCTCCCCGAACTCTGAACCATCTGAGCCCTGCTGACGCTGTCGCGGCTCCCCGAACTCTGAACCATCTGAGCCCTGCTGACGCTGTCGCGGCTCCCCGAACTCTGAACCATCTGAGCCCTGCTGACACTGTCGCGGCTCCCCGAACTCCGAACCACCTGTGCCTGCTGAGTGACTCGCGGAACTCTCCTCCAAGGTAATCAGCAGAGATTGCAGAGAGAAGCAACATCCCCCAGCTCGAGCATTGAGAGCTGTGCGCAGGATACTCCGCAGAGACACTGACTTAAAGACTGTCCTGCTACCCCCATACCCCCATCACGAGATCGCCGCTGATTGTGGCGCTGAACCTGCATTTCGGATCATAAAGGTCCCTTACATCTACGATAAAGTATACTCTCTTACGAAGAACTACTGTGTGGTGTCCCTCTGTCAGAGAGTGCAAGCGCAGTGTGTGCGATCCTAGGTATGAGACCCTTCCAGGAAGGGCCTCCCCGCCCTTGCTCGGCCTAACTCTGGGAGAGGTGGGTCAACGGGTGGTCAGGAACGTATTCCGAAGCCCCCCGGAGAACGCCTTCCAACATTTGGTGGCAGACGACGGGATCCGAGCCGACACCTAGAGATCGTGCAGTAAACGACTAACGCACTACCGGAAAGAAATGGAAGGAGAAACCGCCCTAGGTGCCACAGGTACCAACACAAGCACGACATTCCGAGAGGACCAGTTGGAATATTATACGCACCGAGAACTAAAACAATTCTGCAAAGACCTTGGAATCGCTACCACCGGATTAAGCACGAAAGAGGATTTCCAGGGAGCATTGAAGACCTGGGTCGAGGCAGGAGCTTCCCTGGCACAAACAGAAGGAGAGCCGCAAAACGAACCACGAAGCATCCCGGGGAGGAGCAGTGCCCCAGAGGGGGGCCTATCCCCGGAGGAGCTAGCGGACCGAGAAAGGGGCCGCAACCACGAACTAGAGCTAGCAAAACTGAATATCGAGGGAGAGCTAAAACTGGCCGAGAAGAAACTTGCAGTAGAACAATTACGCCTACAAGGAGAACTCGAGGAAAAGAAGCGACAGAGAGAGCACGAAGAAAGAAAACTCCAACTAGAACACAAACGCAGCCTGAAAGAGATCGAGCTCCAGGCTAAAAGTGAGGAGGCCAGACCCTCGGGAACTCAACCCCTCTCCTCCGTCGTGGAACCAAAGGTCCACATCCCCAAGGATGTGGTGAAAGAATATTACAAGAACGACGACATCCAGCAATGGTTCAAGGCCTACGAAGTTGCCATGACCTCCCACCGAGTCCCGCAGAAAGACTGAGGGGCTGGGTTGTGGGGCCGGTTCCTGAGCGAGGGGAGAGATACCCTGCTAGACCTACCCTCCACGGTGCTGAACTCCTACAGTCACATGAAAGAGGCCCTAGTAGCCAGATATGGGCTCACCCCCGAAATGTACCGGCAACGGTTTCGAGACTGCAAAAAGATACCCGGTACCACATGGGTAGAGTACGTGAACTTTTACAGCCGGGCCTTGGACGGGTGGATCAAGGGCAGCAAGGTCTCCACCTTTGAGGAGCTGTTCGACCTAATCGCGTGGGAACACTTGTCCGCCAATTGCTTTGTGGAGTTACGCCAGCACCTCCTGGACAGCAAGCTAGACCCTCGAAAACTGGCCGTCGAGGCTGACCGATGGGTGAACACCCGGGCCTCATGGGGTCCCGTGGGAGACTACGGTCGCCACAGTCAGGGACCCCCCGCCAGAGGGGCGGAGGGAATCAAGGCCGACCAAGAGAATTCCCGGGGGGCTCCCAGCACAGTCCCCCCAGAGGACAACCTCCGCACTTTCCAGCCCCACCTCTGGCCAGCACCGGGCCACCGGGGAGGTCGGGACACCGAGTGAGGATCACCTGTTTCCGCTGCCAACAGACTGGACACTATGCCAGTGACCCTCAGTGTCCCATGTACCAACGACCCGCCACGACAACCCCGCCGGCTCGACAAATGGCCTCCGTAGCCCTGGGAGAAGAGATGGAAGACTCCGAAGAATGGGAGCCAGCCGCCATGGCCCTGGTCTCCCTAGGGGACCGAGAGATGGTCCCCGGAACACCCCTGCCCGCCAACACGAAGAAATACCGACAGCAGGTGACGGTCACCGCGTCGAGGGCCTCTGTGACACTGGGGCGAGTGTCACAGCGGTCCGCTGCCACCTGGTCTCCGAAGACCAGATCCGGCCCGACGCCTTTTGTCCAGTCATATCGTCGGACAATTCCGAGAGCCTATGCCGGATGGCCCTGGTCCCCTTCGAATGGGGGGGAGTCACCGGCAAGTTGAGGGTGGCAGTCCGAACCTCCCAGCCCGTAGACTGCCTCCTGGGCAACGACCTTGAGAGTTCCCCGTGGGGACAAGTGGAACGAAGAGCCCATCTAGAAATGATGGGCCTACCCGAATGGGTATGCGCCACCACGCGCTCTATGACTCTCAGATTGCCTTCCTCCGAGGGAGGTGAGGCCATTCCACTGAACACAGTCGCCGTCCCCGAGGTCTGGGACGCACTACCCGAGCCCGACGACCCTCTTCCGGAAGAAGCAACCATTCCCGATGACGGGTCGGTGCCTCCAGATCCCGAACCACTGACCGAGCTCGGGGACCTGCCCGAGATGGCCCAGTGGCACTGCGAGGGAGGTCCCTCCCTAGAAGAATTCTGCCAGGAACAAGCCACCTGCCCTTCTCTCATTGGACCCCGACAGCAGGCCGAGGCCCAAGCAGCAGACGACCAGTCCGGAACCCACTGGGTATACTGGGAAAACGGCCTCCTGTACAGCGAACAGAAGTCGGCCGAGTTGGGATCGGCCCGAGTACTGGTGGTACCCCTGCGCTTCCGAAGTCTCCTCCTGGGCCTGGCCCATGATGTACCCCTGGCCGGACACTTAGGCCAAGATAAGACCTACCAGCGACTCGTTACCCACTTCTATTGGCCCAAGATGCGAGCGAATGTGGAGGCCCACTGCAAGTCATGCCTCACGTGCCAGGCCAGCGGAAAGAGTGGGGGGAAGCGCAAGGCTCCGCTACAACCCTTCCCCTTTGTCAGTACCCCTTTTGAGCGGGTGGGAATAGACATCGTGGGACCCCTGGATCCCAAGACCGTCCAGGGCCACCGGTTCATCCTCGTCCTGGTGGACCATGCCACCCGCTACCCCGAAGCCATTCCCCTCCGCACCGTAACGGCCCCCGTGGTAGGCCGGGCTTTGATGGGGATCTTCTCCCACGTGGGGTTCCCTCGCGAAGTCGTGAGTGATCGTGCCACAAACTTTATCTCCAAATACATGAGGTCCCTATGGCAGCAGTGCGGGGTATCATACAAGTTCACCACCCCATACCACCCCCAAGGGAATGGCCTAGTCGAGCGATTTAACAGGACCCTGAAAGGGATGATCATGGGCCTCGAAGAACCCCTACGCCGGAGATGGGACGTCCTCCTCCCTTGCCTCCTGTTCGCCTACCGAGAGGTTCCCCAAAAATCTCTGGGGTTCAGCCCGTTCAAACTACTGTACGGGCACCCCGTCCGGGGACCCCTGAGCCTGGTCAAGGAGGGTTGGGAAACGACTCTCCGGGGGACCCCTCTGGATGTGTTCCGATACATCCTGGCGCTCCGCAACCAGACCCGGAAATTCCGAGAACTCGCAGAGACAAACCTCGAGGCTAGCCAGAAAGAGATGAAGCGCTGGTATGACCAGAATGCCACGCTGGTCGAGTTTCAGCCGGGCCAACAAGTCTGGGTCATGGCCCCGGTGAAACCCTGAGCCCTCCAAGACAAATGGAGTGGTCCCTTCAAGGTGGTCGAGCGGAAGAGCCAAGTCACCTATCTAGTCGATGTGCAGTCCCCGCGGAACCCCCTCCGGGTCCTCCACGTGAACCGCCTCAAACCCCACTTTGTGAGGACGGAGTTGAGTTTACTTCTGGCCACCGACGATGGGACTGAAGAAGACACCGAGCCTCTTCCAGACCCCCTGGGTGCTAAAGAGACCGATGGCTCCGTGGAGGGGGTGAGACTGTCAACCGCCCTCACCTCCCAACAGTCCGATGACTGCCGCCGGCTACTAAGGCAGTTCACGGACCTTTTCTCCCTAACCCCTGGGGTCACCGACTGGTGTGTCCACGACGTAAACACCGGCGACTGCCCGCCAGTGAGACACCGAGCCTACCGGGTCCCTGATCGGGTCCGAACCTGCATCCAGACCGAGGTAGCTAAGATGTTGGCCCTCGGGGTGATTGAACCCTCCGACAGCCCCTGGGCCAGCACGGTAGTCCTGGTCCCGAAAGCGGCTGCCCCTGGTGTCGCCCCCGAGCTGAGGTTTTGTGTGGACTACCGAGGACTCAATGCCGTCACCCGAGCGGATGCTCACCCTATCCCTCGCGCCGACGAGCTCATCGACCACCTCGGGGCCGCTCGCTACCTCAGCACCTGCGACCTAACCTGCGGATACTGGCAGATTACACTCACGGAGGGAGCCAAGGAGCGCTCCGCCTTCTCCACCCCGGATGGGCACTACCGCTTTAAGGTGATGCCGTTTGGAATGAAGAATGCCCCAGCCACCTTCCAGCGACTGGTGAACAGGGTCCTGTCCGGACTAGAGGGGTTCAGCGTGGCGTACCTCGACGATATAGCAGTATTCAGCTCCCAACGGACCGAGCACCTCCAGCACCTCCGACAAGTCCTGCTGGCTCTGCGCCAGGCCGGCCTCACCATCAAAGCCAGCAAATGTCAAATTGGACAAGGCTCCATAATCTATCTGGGGCACCAGGTGGGAAGCGGGCAGGTCGCCCCCCTCCAGCCGAAGATCGACGCCATCCTGTCCTGGGAACCCCCAACGACCCAAACGGAAGTCCGGGCCTTCTTCCTGGGCCTCACCGGTTACTACCGGAGGTTTATTAAGAACTATGGCAGCATCGCAGGCCCCCTCATAGAGCTAACCTCCAAGAAACACCCGAAGAAAATACAATGGACTCCCCCGTGCCAAAAAGTGTTCGACGCCTTGAAAGCCGCTATATGTACTGCTCCGGTACTCAACGCCCCCGACTACTCTCAGGAGTTTGTGGTCCAGACGGACGCCTCGGAACATGGCATCGGGGCAGTCCTCTCACAGTTCAACGACAAAGGCGTAGATCAGCCCATAGCCTTCATCAGCCGAAGGTTGCTACCTCAAGAACAGCGGTGGAGCACCATTGAAAGAGAGACCTTCGCAGTAGTCTGGGCCCTCAAAAAGCTACGGCCCTACTTGTTCGGAACACACTTCCGAGTTCAAACAGATCACCGACCCTTGCGGTGGTTGATGCAGATGCGAGGAGAAAACCCCAAGCTGCTACGCTGGTCAATCTCCCTCCAGGGGATGGATTTCACTGTGGAGCATTGCCCCGGGACGGACCACGCCAACGCGGACGGCCTGTCCCGATTCTTCCGCTTCAGCGTGGAGAACCCCCAAGTGGATGGGTAGTTCTCCCCGCCTTTCAGCTGGGGGGGGCACGTGTGAGACCGGCCTCGTGGCGTGGGCCCTCCCGACCAGCAAGCCACCCTGCAACCGCACCGATCCCCGATGTCACAGACTTCCGGCCACCATGGCCCAACATCCCGATGGCCGGCCAGACCCCAACACGCATGCCCGGCCGAGGGAGAGAGAAACCCCCCAAGCCAGACCGGGAGGCGCCGTCCCTGTCACACCTCTGGTCTCTTCCCCAAGGAAGGTTTGGATCGGCCACCAGGCCCCCGGTGAGCGGGCGCCTCGCCTGCTGGGTGTCTGGAGTCCCTCCCGGACCCACCTGAACAGATCAAAGGGCCGAGCAACAGGAAGTCCCGACACACCGACCCCAGGCACCAAGACCCCTCTCGGCGAGGACTCCGGACTTCAAAGAGGAGGGGGAGTATAACAAGGGGTGCTGAAGGGACGGGAGGCAGAGAAGACCTGGACTGACGAGAGCCTGCTGACCTGGTCGCGGCTCGATCGCTCCCCGAACCGAAGAACGCTACCCGAACTCTGAACCATCTGAGCCCTGCTGACGCTGTCGCGGCTCCCCGAACTCGGAACCATCTGAGCCCTGCTGACGCTGTCGCGGCTCCCCGAACTCTGAACCATCTGAGCCCTGCTGACGCTGTCGCGGCTCCCCGAACTCTGAACCATCTGAGCTCTGCTGACGCTGTCGCGGCTCCCCGAACTCTGAACCATCTGAGCCCTGCTTGACGCTGTCGCGGCTCCCCGAACTCTGAACCATCTGAGCCCTGCTGACGCTGTCGCGGCTCCCCGAACTCTGAACCATCTGAGCCCTGCTGACGCTGTCGCGGCTCCCCGAACTCCGAACCAACTGTGCCTGCTGAGTGACTCGCGGCACTCTCCTCCAAGGGAATCAGCAGAGATTGCCGAGAGAAGCAACATCCCCCAGCTCGAGGATTGAGAGCTGTGCGCAGGATACTCCGCAGAGACACTGACTCAAAGACTGTCCCGCTACCCCCATACCCCCATCACGAGATCGCCGCTGATTGTGGCGCTGTACCTGCATTTCGGATCATAAAGGTCCCTTACGTCTACGATAAATTATACTGTCTTACGAAGAACTACTGTGTGGTGTCCCTCTGTCAGAGAGTGCAAGCGCAGTGTGTGCGATCCTAGGTACGAGACCCTTCCAGGAAGGGCCTCCCCGCTCT
Organism: Triturus cristatus; assembly: GCF_964204655.1. NCBI lineage: Eukaryota > Metazoa > Chordata > Amphibia > Caudata > Salamandridae > Triturus > Triturus cristatus. The sequence goes on along the minus strand of NC_140590.1, from coordinate 131,726,324 downwards.
TGCTCGGCCTAACTCTGGGAGAGGTGGGTCAACGGGTGGTCAGGAACGTATTCCGAAGCCCCCCCGGAGAACGCCTTCCAACATGAATGATGTAATATGTAACGTCATCAGCAGTGCATTGCGGAGGCGCGAGTTATAGGTAGCTGAACTAACTATAACGGGGGGATTGCTATGGTTTTGTACGAGTGAAATGTCCAACTAACTATAACGTCCCTGAAACCTAAGGTTTTTTCAGTGAATTTCTAAGGTTTTTTAAATGATAAGTTCTAACTATAATGTCCCTGAAACCTATGTTTTTTTCAGTGAATATATATATATATAAAGAGGAAGTACTAAAAGCTCAGCACAATAGCTATTCTAAAAAATGCATCGAGGCAGCCATCTCCAAATGTGCCACACTAGATAGAGAATCTCTTCTCAAAATTCACCCTGTCGAATCATCCAAACACACACCTAACTTAACAGCCACCCACGAAAAGGCCGAATTCCGGATGATATTGGGTTACAGTAAACAAAGCCCAGAAATCAATAGGATTGTGCAAAGAAGTTGGCCTTTGATTAGAAACGATCCTATCTTAGGCCCTACTTTACCTACAAAACTGTCCATTACAAACAAAAGGGCACCAAATATGCGCGATAAATTAGTGCAAAACAATCCAACGGTGAAACTTAAGGGCAACTGGCTAAGCCAACGTAAGGGCTTTTACAAATGTAGCAATTGCAAAGCCTGCCAATGTGGCATTAACACACTAACTTACAAGACTGCATTCAGCGACCGAGATGTTATCATCAACAAAACACTTTCTTGCAAAACTGAGTATGTAGTCTATATCCTTGAGTGCCCTTGCAAGCTTCAATACGTGGGCAGCACCAAGCTGCAGGGGCATAAAAGGATATTACAACACATTCGAGCAATAACTAACAATGACCCTTCATATCCGGTAGCTCGGCACTTTGCTGAACATCACCATTCAAATCCCAAACTTCTAAAATACTACATAATTGACTGTGTGCCATTTAATAAACGCGGGGGCAACAGAGAAAAGACCCTCAGGCAAATGGAGACTCGATATATTCTAGAACTAGACTCCAAAAGCCCCAATGGCCTCAATGCAACGGAAGACATGTACACCTACCTGTAAAATAATTATAAACAACTAACAGTACATGTCAGCACCCCAATACCAAATGACTTTGTCGCCTTTTATGAACCTCGCTATATACAACACATCATGGGCACATAACAGACATTTCTGTTGATTTGCAGCCTATCTCAGTCTTGGTGTACACAGAATCTACACAAGGACGCATTTACGCAATGTTAAGGTATAAACTAGCAACCTCACGACCCTCAGAAGTCCCCTTCTGGATATTAAAACCCAAATATCCTGTTCTTAACACACATATAGGTCTGGTCTTCTAGGTGTCCTTTTAAATCATCAAATTTTTGTCTAAGGCTTTTTTCAATAATTAGGATGATTTGCCCCTATTTGCACATAACTTTTTGCACTATTTTTATCACTTTTATTGTGCACCGGGGGTCAGTTAACATGTTACAAAGTCCTAAACACAAGCAATACTCGTTATGATAAAATCCACACATGTAAGGACAAAAAGACACAGACATGGTATTTAAATCATAATTGTGTATTCAATGACATTTGGATTTCAAACAAACCTGCTAATGATATCCATGAGGTTTTATCCATTTCATTGATCTTTTTAAATTGCCTTTTTTATATAACTGTAATCATGGGCTTTTAAAAAAACTGAAATTATTGGTTTTTAAAAAATACATACGTGTGATAAATGTTATTTATACATATTTATTTATTTATTTATTTATGTATTTATCATATTTTTTAACGAGTTACGTATACTATATGAAATTATGAATTGCTTGAATATACAGACTGTGGTTTACCCATGATCTCTACGTGTGGACACGGTATTTTACCGAGATGTTACATAACCAACCCGTAAGGAAATTTGTATATAGGCACTTAGAGCACTGTCACTTTAACACAGACCGGAAGTTAAAATCATGCAAAAAAAGAAAAAAATGTATATATACCATCAGGTGACTTCATGGCGTGTCATGTGATCAAGGCTCCACAGAGTCGAAACGCGTCATGGCAGGCATACCTTGAGCTAATAAAGAATTATCGTATGCACCGAATTGTGGTCCGTGCTCCTTTCTGTGGATCTACAGGCGCTTTCCAGGGCGTAGGCGAAGGAGTGCTTTGGATATATATATATATATATATATATATATATATATATATATATATATATATATATATATATATATATATATATATATTATCTACTGGCGGTCGCCAGTAGATAGTTATAGTTAGGACCGTGTTTCCATAGGAAATCTGCAACATTCTATTTGGAATAACTTTGGCGCCGGTTGACGAATCCTCGCGAAAGTTTCAAAATAGGTGGGGCGCTCCGCTCTGCTCCTACCCTGAAAGTCTCGGGGGGATTCGTCAAGCGGGGGCTGAGAAAAAAGGGGGGTCCCAAAACACGTTTTCAACATGCAATTTTCCATAGGGACCTTTAGTCCAAGGTACAGCCCGAACGGCTGAACAGAATTACTTGAAATTTGGCAGAGAGGTAGTCCTCAGGTCAGGGATGTGCCTTTTGCAGGTCTGGTGTCAATCTGTTCAGTAGTTCCTGAGAAAATCAAAAGTAAAATCATATATATATGTGGGCGGAGCCTAACCACACATCTCATCCTGAGATCTGATTGGCTGTCAGCACTTCATCCAAGAAGTGTTGGCAGCCATCTTGGGACCAATATACATGATAGCACCTCATTAAAAAGCATTGCAGTTCATAGAAGGTTTTAAGACTTTAGTTACATTATAAATCATTTGTTGATGGTACCATACTTATTTTAGGAATTGTGGTATGTTCTAAGGTGATTTCACCATGTGAAAAAGCCTTCTGCTGGGATATCATGATTGAGAGAAAAATATTTTCTCATGCTTTTCCCACAGAGGTTTGGAAGGTGATCTATAAGCTAATCTGAGAGCTTATTTTCTGTAAATTCACATTATCTTTCTCAGTCATGTGAGAATGAAGTCTGACATTCTCAGTAAAACATGTACATCCAACAAGGGCAGAGACTGTCAGTTGATTCTTTTGTGTTCTACTGCAGCTTTCCAGAGTGTTCCAATGAAAAACTAGAGCGCTAACAGTCCTACTTATGATAAACGTATGGCACACCTGAAGCCATCTTGCTTGGATTAAAGTGGTAACTCTTAAAACATTTAATTTAAAAAGGAACAAAATGAGGGGGTTCATTTTTCCATAAAAAGTATGATTAGTGCTGCAGAAAGAAAAACTAGGGCACATTTTGAGTGACTTCTCAAATCCTCTTCTATTTCATTAAAAAATTCTGACATGCAGACTGAAACATGCACTTTCAATACCAGAAGCAGTTTTCCCTGGTGAGCAGTAGCTTTACTACAGTGATCTAATGAGCAAAAAGAGTGCTAACATTCTGAATTTATGGCAAATGTGTGACACATCTGAATGCCTTTGGAATCAAAGTAAAAAACTGAAAGTATTTCCTACTGAGGAGACTGCAGTAAATGAGGAAATTAGGAAACTTCATAACAAATAAGTCTGCCAAGATGGCCACCAGAGACAAAAGAGCCCAAATGTAGCTCAAATATCACCCAGATGTAGCCCAAGTATAGCCCAATGACAGAATGTCCCAGAGTGTTCTTAAAAACAAGTAGAGCGCTTACTGTCTTCATTATGACAAAAGTATGGCACACCTGAAGCCATCTTGATTGGAATAAACTGGTAACACTTAAAACATTTAATTTAAAAAGGAACACAATGAGGGGGTTCATTTTGCCATAGAAATTATGATTAATGCTGAAGAAAGAAAATGAGGGCACATTTTGAGTGACTTCTCAAATCCTCTTCTATTTCATTAAAAAATTCTGACATGCAGACTGAAACATGCACTTTTAATACCAGGAGCAGACTTCCATGGTGAACAGTAGTTTTACTACAGTGATCTAATGAGCAACTAGAGTGCTAACATTCAGAATTTATGGCAAATGTGTGACATATCTGAATACCTTCAGGATGGAATCAAAGTAAAAAAATGAAAGCATTTCCTACTGAGGAGACTGCAGTACATGAGGAAATTAGGAAACTTCATAACAAATAAATCTCCCAAGATGGCCACCGGAGACAAAAGAGCCCAAATGTAGCCCAAAATCACCCAGATGTAGCCCAAATATAGCCCAATGACAGAAGTGTGCAAAACACTTATTATTTTGTGTTTTTGCAGTGTTATATAGTGCAGACTTGTCAGGTATTGGAGTGCTTTACATGAGCATTGGTTACATCACACAAGAACAAATTCATTTTGGTTGTAGACATGGGGAGACTAAGTGATTTGACCAGAATCACAGAATGTCGAGCTGAAGCAGAAACTCTAACCTGGTTCCCCAGTTGCAAAGTCTGCAGTTCTGGAAGTAACACCACATCCTCTCCCCTAAGTGCAACATTTAATCAAGTGCTCAACTGGATGAAAAAACATAAAAGTAACAAATAATTTAAAAAAGCTTTCTCGCTATTTGAAAACTCAGAAAATATGTCCTTATTTTAGTCTTTTAGAGCACTAACCATAATTTTGATGCCAATAAGACCCTCTCATATATGTAATTTCTAAAGGAAATGCTCTAGGTATTACAGTTTTGATTACATCAAGATGACGTCAGGCGTTCCACACTTTTGTAATAAATATAGAATGTTAGCAATCTAGTTGTTCATGAGGATACTGTTAAGAGGCAGAGGCCAGGGGCACGGACTCTGAAAATTGAAGGCAGGTAGGAGGGTTCAAAGGCAACAATTTAACCACACTGAGCAGGCAGGAAGGGCTGTGGCAGCACAACAGACTATGGAGGGCAGTGGAAAGGGGGGCAGGGGCAACAAACCAACAATACAGGACTTGCAAGAGAGGCTGTGGCAATGTAATAGATCATTGTGGGCAGAAGGAAGAGGCAATGGTAGTACAACCATACATGCCAACAGACCCGATTCAGCCAGGAAACGTCCAATGTTTTTAAGCTCAAATGGGCTTTATTTTATCTGTCTCCTGTCTACAATCTCCTCTTTTTCAATGTAACTCAAAGGGGAAAATCAATACCCCAGTTTTTTTTCAAAATCTCCCTCTTACCAAGTTCAAAATGTTCGCAAGTATGGTACATTGGATCATTGAAGGAAATGGGGTAGGGACATGGACTTGGATAACAGAGGACAGGAGGGACATGGAGAGGTGCACCAAACTGACCCTGCAGGGCAGGCATCAGGGTTTGCAGCAGCACAATACACCACACAGGGCATGCGGGACGGGAGTGCAGCACACCAATCCATAGAAAGCAAGAGGGAGGGGACAGGACCATGCACATGGACAACAGAGAACAGAGGGGCAAGAGGCAGGACCATAATGGACAGACAGGAGAGAAAGCTGCAGCATAACAGACCATAAAGGGCAGGAGGGATGGATCAGGGGCATTACAATGGAACAGACAAGCCAGGAGGGAGGGAGTAGGGGTCTGCACATGTAAACAGAGGGATGGGGGCAAGGGGGCAGGGCAGGAGCAGCAGGATAGCCATGGAGGTCAGGCAGGATGGGCACTAGAAGCAAGACACACCATGAAGAGCAACAGTGAGACTGTGATGGCATACACACAGACCATGGAGGGAAGGTGGGAGGGGTTCAGGGGCAGCTAACTGACCACACAGGGAAGGTGGGAGGGGCCATGGCAGCACAGAAGACCATGCATGGCAAGTGGGAGGGTTAGTGGTAGCACAATGGCTATGATGGGCAAGAAGGAGGGTGCAGGGGCATACACAAAGGACGATGGAGGATAGAAGGGAGGGTCAGGACCTGTGCACAGACAAGAAAGTTCAGGGGAAGGGGCCTCACAACAGACCGCACGGGGCAGGCAGGAGGAGCAGTTGCAGCACAACAGACCAGGGAGGGCAGCAGGGTGTGGCAGTACAATGGACCATGTAGGACAGGAGGAAGAGGATAGGGGCATGGCATGTGGACAGGCAGGGTGGAGGTGGCAGGGACAGGTTACAGTCATCTGACAATGCTAGGCAGGTGGGAGGGGAGTGGCAGCTCAACAGAACACTCAGAGTAGATAGGAGTGGCAGGTCCATGGAACATGGTGGGCAAAAAGGATGGAGCAGGGGCATACACAAAGACATCGGAGGGCAGGGGGAAGGAGAATAGGGGCAGCAAGCTAAGCACAGAGTTTAAGCAGGAGGTCAATGATGGGGCATAGAATTGGGCAATGGAGGGCAGGAGGAGTGGACTGGTACATCATACTAAATTGAGGGCAGTGGCAGCACATCAGACCATGCATGGCAGGAGGGAGGAGGCTAGTCCATGGATTCACACAACAGAGGATAGGGAGGAGGGGGATGGGGCAGCAAGCTAACTGTTCAGAGAAGGCGGGTATTAGGAACTTTATTGTTTTTGAAACGTGTGTCTGTGCGAACTACTTAAAATATGAACAAGTATGCAGCATAATCTCACTTTTATTCAGGAAGAAGAGGACGTTTGTGACTGTGACTCCGGGCTCACTTGGCAGAAACACCCCCTGACCCTCCACCCCCTATCGTGAAAAGGGTAGGTGAACACAGTGTTATATAGAACATAGTCCTGAGAGCACGATTGAAAATGAAAACTAGATATAGTGTATGGTATAAACTATGCACCAAAAAGTGTGATATAAGATGAACCGGGCGTGAAATATAATATGCAATACATTGTGCGCAATGACAGATTCATTGGAGAGCGCGAGATAGCACAGGCACTAGTTCGTGCTATGCGATATGCGCCTTGGAGTGTAATATGCATAGGGCAGTGTTGTGTAACCTAACTAGTCTCTAAAGTTGTAATATAAAATATGTGCTGGGAAGTGTAACGTTGCATATGCACTGTGACAAAGATATGGATCCCAGATTGTAATATGTATAGCATAGCACTGTGCGTTATAACATAGGCATCGAGGAAGGCACGTTAGATGGGGCAATATAACCCGTGCGAAGACAAGTGTGGCATGACATATTCACGGGGTGGTGTTACAGTGCACATGGGCTAGAGAGTGTCATAGCATATGCACTAGCTAGTGGAATACAACACAGAGGTGTGTGGCACTCAGCAGGAAATGGTGGGTGTAACACAGCATTGGGCTCTGCCAGGAGCGCGCTGTGACTCTCAAGTGATGTTCGCCCCTTTCCAGAGAGTAAAATAAAAAGTATTACACATCCGGCAGTGGATGTGTGTTTTATTAACCGTGAGGGGGGTTTCTTGCATAGTTTTGGTCGAATTTTTGTCGAATCCCCTTTGAATGGCTTGGTATGCATGTGTATTAAATGTGCCCGTCAATAGCTACCCATGTGTGTATAAATAAACGACAAGGGTGTCTACCGGGATTAGGCACGGTAGGGCATCAGACATGTCAGAGCTTCACTAGTGGTGTAAATACATTCCACGTGGATTCATTGTATGCATAGCCGCCTTTTAATGAATATCACGCAAATCATCATGGTGATAGGTACGTACGGTTTGTCCAGCATGTCCTAGGTGTGTCTATAAATATATATTTTTTTAAAATAATAAAAAACAGTGGCCGGCCCTGGGGATTGGGATTAAAAAAATATAATTAGGAGACAGGCCCTGGGGGATGGGGTCATCAGGGCCAATAAATTAGAATAAGAAGGGGAACCACACAGCCCCCCTTCTTAAAAAATTTAAATAAATAAAAGACTGGCATCGTGCCGGAGGCCACGCCCCCTCCTTGCAGCACTCTGCAAACGCGCCCCCTGGCGAGTTGTAAGTTGGGGAATTAATTCCTCTTCAATACTGAGGGTCCCTGAGGGCCAACTAGCCCAACAGGCATCTCCAGTATGCACCAGGGAGCTGCGCTGCAGACAGGTGTTCTCAGGCCAAGCCCCTTTTTACACCTCTCTGCAACGCAACTCTGTGGCGCTTACTGGAGGTACCTAGTGGTCTAGTTTGACCCTAGGGACCCTTAGGATTCAAGGGCACTTAATCTCTCAACTTAGAACAGCCACAGGGCGCGTTTACACAGTGGTGAAGGGAGGGGACGGGGCCTGAGGTGACGTGTGCAAACACGCACTATGGCACGTTTTAAATTGTGGATATAAGTTTCCTTCAATGCTGAGGGCCCCTGGGGGCTAACTAGCCACCAAGTGCTTCCAGTAAGAGCCACTGAGCTGCATTGCAGAGAGGTGGTCCAGGCCGTGCCACTTTTTACACCTCTCTGCAACGCAGCTCTGTGGCACTTACTGGAGGTACCTAGTGGGCTAGTTGGACCCTAGGGACCCTCAGGATTCAAATGAACTTAATCTCCCAACTAAAAACGGACACAGGGCGTGTTTACACAGTGGTGAAGGGAGGGGACGGGGCCTGAGTTAACGTGTGCAAAAACGCCCTGTGGCCTGTTTTAAGAGGTAGTTTTAATCCCCCTGCCCTATTATATACTAGGGGCTTACAGAGGAGGTCATGTTAATCACAGGGGGACCCCAACGCATAATGTTCCCTAGTGTATGTAGGTGTTTTCACTGTATTCTAAGTGTCTTTTAACATAGCACTGGCTCTAGGACTGGTTAGTCAGACTCAGTTACCACCAGTATCCGTCTGAAAAAGTTGAGGGTACAGGATGATTTTGCAACAAGGCTTCTTTCTGCTCTTCTTATTGTTCTTTCTGCACGTTATCCTTCTTCCTGCAGTTTTCTTCGTCTTTGAGGACTTCTGTTGCTTCTTTCTGCACTTCTTTTTTTTCTTTCTGTGCATTTTTTCTTCTTTCTTCACATGTCCTATCTCTGTAGGCATAGTTAGAAATTAGCATTTAAAAACCTTTGAAATTCACAGAAAAAACCATAGGTTTCAGGCACGTTATAGTTAGGAATTAGCATTTAAAAAACCTCAGAAATTCACTGAAAAAAACATAGGTTTCAGGGGTGTTATAGTTAGCTGGACTTTTCACTTGTACAAAACCATTGAAATTCCCCCGTTATAGTTAGTTCAGCTAACTATAACTCGCGCGCCCGCAATGCACTGCTGATGACGTCACATATTACATCACTCATGACATGGTCAGTGACATCACTCATGACATCACTGATGACATCTCAAATGACAAATCCTTGTGATAGAGTGGCAGACCTCCTCTCACCCTAATATAACCTTTGATACACACATTCAAAAATAGAGACTACAATTTTCAAAACAATGGACATACCAATACCAGTTACAACAACTTCTTCAGTAATTCTAAGATCCACATACACATCCACTCATTCACCAACAGTCCTATACAGTCACTCATACATGTACTCACTCATCATATGTACTCATACACCTATACATCCTGTTACACAATGCCACTCATCCATAGAGTTACTCACACACATAGTCACTCATGCTAATAAAGAATCAAACATATATTTACTTGCATATACAGTTATACACACACCACCACACTTACTTCTACGGAAACTTACACATACTTAGTCTTTTAAACAATCACTTATAGAAACACATACTTATTCATACAGGAACTCTTTCAATCTCTCACTCTCACATATACTCACTTATATACACCAATAGTCACATATACTAGTTTAAAACATATGTAGTTACTCATAAAGACACTATTGAGACAGTCATTCACTCACTAACACACCCATACACACACTCATCCACCCATACAGTCCTGCACACATGCTGTCTTCAACACATACAAACAGTGAGTCACTCATTCATGCACCTATGCACTACGTAATACCCCCCACCGAAGCATGCAGACACTCAGACTGATACTCAAAAAACCAACTAATAACCTATATAGACACCCATGTAGCTACTCACCAACCCATGCAGCCACTTATACACAAAGTGAGAGACTGATACAGATATTTACATATTTAAACATTACTCACTAAGCCATGTATTCACTATGATACACTTAATCAGTTAGTTACACAATCAATTTTTCAAAAACAAATCATCCATTTAGACACTTATATACCCATTTATTCTTCCATCGACCTTGAGATATACATATATAAAACATATTTAATTTTCAGAAAAACACACATTCACTGGATGATGTCATCAGTGATGTCATCAGTGATGTCATTTGAGATGTCATCAGTGATGTCATGAGTGATGTCACTGACCATGTCATGAGTGATGTAATATGTGACGTCATCAGCAGTGCATTGCGGGCGCACGAGTTATAGTTAGCTGAACTAACTATAACGGGGGAATTTCAATGGTTTTGTACAAGTGAAAAGTCCAGCTAACTATAACACCCCTGAAACCTATGTTTTTTTCAGTGAATTTCTGAGCTTTTTAAATGCTAATTCCTAACTATAACGTGCCTGAAACCTATGGTTTTTTCTGTGAATATATATATACAAACGCACACACATGCAAGGCTATTAAACCTCATCTCAATCCATTAACTAGAACACACAGCTTAAGGAAAGCAAAAGCGAAAATGTATTTATCCAAGAACATTGCTCAACCCGCCAAATGCAATGCCTCCATCTTCACCACAACGTTATCACCATACCTAAAGCTTCCATCCCCACAACACAGCTATAATACTCCTCTGTCTTCACCTCATTCAACAAACCTACTAGAAACTAGGCCTGGGCGGTAAATTCCGTTCCGTTCGCGGAATTTGCGTAATTTGCGTAATTTCGCGTTCCGCGGAGAACGCGAAATTACCCAAAAATCTGCAATCCGCGACTTTGCGAAATTTTTTGCTTGTTCGCGTTCTCAATATGCGTGTTCGCGAGATATTTCACCCCGAGCACGCAAACAGCGATCGCGAACAGGAAAAAAGTATCGCGAACAAGCAATTCCGCGTGTTCGCGGAATTTCTGCGTGTTCGCGGAGATTTTTTACCGTTTCGCGGAGATTTGCGTAACGCAATTACGCAAATTACGCCCACCCCTACTAGAAACCAGCCCATGGACTTCCCACCACCTCTTGTACCAATACCCTCCATTAATATCTGCTGTAAAATACCTAGATCTTATCCAGTTTCTTCCCCACTGTCTCCTCAGTCTTTCCTCTTCTGCATCTTATCTAATCGTATCCTTCACAGCCTCTCCTAAACTACTTCCAATAGAAACTTCTACAACCATAGGCATTACTCACCTACTTTAACCCCTGCTCTAATGAATGTTTAATTGTCACACTATTAATACATTTGATGCCCTTCTGTGGTATAGGCTACCTATCATTGCGCACACATAAAACCTATAAATCACTCCTATGGCAGGCCTTCACAATCCTGGGGGCAGAGTGCTTGATTTTTATGTGAGAGGGTGCCCCTGCAAGAGCAGAGCCCCTCTGCAGCGTTCGGAGTACCTCCTCTGATGCTGTTTGTGGTGCAGCCTGACCATATACTCTTAAGTGTATTATAACCTTGCAGTAAATGCTAACTTTGGGATGGCTGCATGGAAACATGTTGTGTGTTGTGTCAAATGCTTTGGAATACTACCCACCCCCCAGTTCTGGCGGCGGGGGTAGCATTCCACCCTTCTGGAGGGAGAGACATGTTCACACTGGTCTAACCCGGTAGAACTTTCTACAGCCCTGGCATCACAAAATGGATGCCTCTGCCACAGACACTGGTCTGGCCTCCTGCTGCTGACTGAAACTCCAACAGCGGAGGCTTGGACAATAGGTTTCCTGTCCCAGGGAGGTGTAACCACCTCCCCAGACAGGCAGATGTGTATTGGGGCTGGGCGGGAGCACTCTCTGGTGCTTTTGAAGTCCTGCACTGGGGGCACACTTGGTGTCCCTGTACATAGTCCAGTTCAAACCGGTTGCAGGGGCTACCTGCCCCTGCTCTTGCGTGAAACTGGACAAAGGAAACGGGTGTAACCACCCCTCTTTCCAAACCCTGCCATAGGTGGGTCCCTAGAGTATTTCCAAACCCCAAACTTAGTATAAGTATGGGAACCCAGTCCTTGCAACTTTAGATTACCCTGGACGAAACTCTGCAATATATATCCTGGACCTTCGACGTTCTATCCTGACTAGAAGACTGAAGAAATGTCCCTTGGGGTCAAGGAGTGACTCCTCTGCTTGGCAGGCACCAAAGAAGCAACTGTCCGGTCTGCAATTCCAAAGCTCCAATTGGATGCCGAAGTCTCTGCATCACCAGAGGTGGATTTCCTGACTTCCCCGAGGCTACCCTGAGTCCACAGCAAAGCTGAGGTCCGTGGCTTTCGTGGGTGACGAGGAACCGTGTCCCCTGGGCACCGCATACTTTTGCTGATACATCAACTTCCTGTTCATCCTTGAACGACAGGCCTGACTGCACATAAGCATGACTGATTTTAATTTTATGGAGCGAGTGTCATACGCAGGGGGGCTTGAAAAGTGGACTAACTATTTGAATGGTAGTGTTGAGTGTGTGCTTCATTGCCACATTTTCTGTTCAGAAACTCGATACTTTGTCGCCATTCAATCTAAAAAGGTGATGAATTGAGTGTTTGAATTAATATATCAACCACTGCCAACCGCGCAGGCCCCATTTCAGTGGTACCCAGAGTGACTGTCAGTGGTTAGACTTTTTGAAGGCTTTCCTCCATCACTCTTTGTGGGATGGCTCAAACTAATGAGGCAGAAAAGGAAATGCACTCATTCATCTGGAGATCTATTTTGGAAGGAAGAACAGAGAATTAGCATTGTATTCTGCTTGTGTCTGTACACAAATGACCCTCCTTGCTCCAGTGTCACCATTCGTCTTAATGGTATAAAAGGTACCGGTGCAGATGTGGGGTAAGACACATGAACCATTTGCTGAGGGGAGATGCTGAAGGACTCAATTCTGATTGCTGACCTGATGACAGCATAAGGTATGTATGAAAGATATAAATTACTTTACATAGTTAGGGCTTATTAAACCTAGTACACCATTTATGTTAAATGGTTGTTAACTTTTAGACAGAGTGAATAAAGTTGTGAGCTAGGAAAATGTGATGAAAGTTGATCAAAGTTTACCCAATAAGTGCCCTGATTTGCATATTATCTCCTGAGTTGTTTACATTATTAATAATTATTATCCGTATAGGTTGAAGGCAAATACTGCATAATGAATAATGATATAGCTGTAAAATATCATTTGTTGTGTGTGCCTTCTGATTTAGGGGTTCAAGGGCGGACTTCCTTTTTATCAGCTGCAGATAAAAGGTTCTCTGACATGTTTGTCTGATTCCCAGCATTCCCAGCTAAAAGATCATAACTTGCTAGTGAGAGGATGCAAGACATGCCAATTGTACTTTTCTCAGAAAAGAGCACATTTCCTTTTTGGCTAATGGGATCTACCCGCTGTGACCCCAGTAATATTGGCTGAACACAACGCTGTTGTCGAACCAAACCCTCTGTTATCCATACTGTGCCTTCTAGAACCACGAGTCGCTCATACTACTACTCCACCATGATGACATATGTGGTTACAGAGACCAGGAAATCAGTTGTAAACACACTTTAGGGTCTTATTGGAGCAAAACCCTCCTAAAGACGTACTGCTCCTTTATCGATACAAAGACACAATGATGAAGCATGTCACCTTCGGGTGAGTGCGGGTTCTCATCCTAACAGCAAAGTGCTCTCTTGCTCTGTTTGCCCACTCCTTTTGAGATCACTATTCTCTTACACTTGCATCACCCAGACAAACACATTGTGTGTCTGTAGCTGAAAATCAGTGTCCGCTACAAAAGTGGCCAAAAGAGCAAGACAAATCTTGGTGAACCTCCAGAACACACAGACAAATGGTCAACTATGCTCCCAGGCTGCATGAATCACCTTAGCACGGAGTGCCCACACTTTCAAAGCAACTGCCCAAGGCCATCTTAGCTCGCCACCCTTCCACAGCGTCCAGAGCTACTAGCAACATAACCAGGCGAAAATCTGGTTTAATTTGGATGCAAAACTACATAAAAAAGAAACCAGAAGCTACAAAAGTCAATGGAAAATACATATAAAAAAGCGAAAAGATTCCACTGTTCTCATCACATCATAGAAGTTACAAGACCTAGTAAAGGGAGTTTTAAAATACTCTCCTAATTGTGTAACCCAGCATGCACAACAAAGGGAGTGAAGCAGCACACTGGAGATATATGGCACTCTAGCAAAACTCTTGCAAAAACAAAGGCGGGCAACCATGACAGCTTCTCACAAAAGCGAGCAGTAGAAGCCCTCAGCTGAAATCCGTTCCAAATCAGCCCCCTACCAAATTGCAACCTTCAATGTGCACTTTCAAAACGCCAACTTAAAAAGAATTGTACGGTCTGATCAAAGCTATAAATAATAGGAGTTCTTGCAGTCCTGTGTCTTCTCAAAGTATATAGAAGCTATGTGAACATGCCAGCCAGACTAATCATCAGCGACTTGATGAATCGAACTGGACAAATTACAGACAATATCTAGTGGTCTGTTCCTAGGCAAAAGGCAGGATTCTCTCAGGCAGCTGGCTTCATTGAACATCACATATTTCTGTCTGGCAGAGAGATGGGTTTCAGACTAGGAGGGAGAATGGAGTCCGCTTTAATCTCCATCTGAGATGACCCAAAGAACTCCCCTGATACAAATGAAGTAACGTGTGTGTATATATATATATATATATATATATATATTGCTGTTGTCCATTAACACCTTCACTCACTCTAATAGCTGCATGCTTAATAATCGGCTCAGTAACCGGGATGCACTCAAAGTCACTGTAGGGAGCATTTTGATATTTCTTTTTGGGGTGATTGATAAGAAAAAATACTCAGGGACTACCACAGTTTACCTTTATTTTAGGTGCCACTGGTAAGGTTAAAAAAAGTGAAATTTGAGGATGTTCACAGATATGATTCTCCTGGCATCTTCTTTGTCAACATGTTTCAGGTGTTTGCTGGTGCCACTGGGGATCCACAGCTTTCATCAGTACTTGCTAAGAAAACCTTATTACTTTGCTGTTGTTGTCCTATCCCCATTGCTTAATTTGAGCCTGTGGTTTCCGGTGCTCAGCGCCAGCACCTAATTGGCAGCACCAGCACTTATGACAGTGTGCCACTTGGTGGCGATGTTTGTGAAATTATGAGCAAAACAAACAGGTGTTTATGTTATGGTATGTGCATTTGTAGAGGGCGGCTAAACACCGATGAGGCTGTCCAGGCGCTGAGTAGGGTAGGGTTGGGTGGGGACGATCATTTTATTTTGTTTGATTTGTTTATTAAGTTTTTTACATTGAGTAGTACAGTTAGAAACATACACATTGCCATATGGAACCAGTAGGTAGGCCACAAGGTAGAGTGTCCAACATAACATTGCAGGGACATGATGGCCCAGCGGACATCAGTTCAAGCTCATTAACAGGATATCATATCCCAGGTCACATATACAAGTAAAGCTTTTTCTACACAACCACCTGTCTCGACTGCAATGTATTATGAACATATTGTACATGTACGTATTGGTTGCATATATACATTTTCATATTGCTTCACTCCGCCAGGTCAATTCAAGTAACCAAAGAATCAAAGAATCTTTTAGATAATATAAACCCAAGTAGAGAACCCAAAAGGAAGGGGGAGGAAAGCAGGTTCCTGGTGCATAGATGAGTAACAAAAAAGGGTTTTTATCATGTA
The DNA here is from genome assembly GCF_964204655.1 of Triturus cristatus. NCBI lineage: Eukaryota > Metazoa > Chordata > Amphibia > Caudata > Salamandridae > Triturus > Triturus cristatus. The sequence goes on along the minus strand of NC_140590.1, from coordinate 131,710,586 downwards.
TTAGCACAGGAAGTGCTGTTTATACAATCGTGTGTGCATAGTGTAGATACCTGAAATCATTAAACGTCAATTTGGGGTGTATGGGACACTTCATAATGTTCAGTTCACAAGTCAGCCCACCAGAGGCGTAACACAGGCCCCAGCAGCCCCCGTGTTGCGGGCGGGGGCAAGCTCCAGGGGGCCCCCTCAGCACAGCACTCTTGATTGCAGAGCTCCTGATTGAGCCCGGAGGGGGCCCTTCCACGTGCCATGCAGTGAGGCCCCCTCGAGTTTTGGTATGCCAGTGCTGGCCACAGTACAGTATCCACAGAAAGCAATGCTTAATAGTGCTAGGAATGTCGACTGAGTCATCCAAAATTAGTGTCTCTTGTAACGAGCACACCATTACATTCCATGCTGCAGAGATGGGGAATTTATGAACACCTAACGTATCCTAATTGTTCTTTCATTTCTAAATAACCAATTTTAAAGTACTCCTATATTATATTAAACTCTCTTCATACCCAAGGATTTGACGTTTATCAATCTTTTCTGGCCTCTTCTATCTGGTATACCCAATTTGTCAAATTTTGCCATAAATCTTTTTATTTGAAATTCTGGAAAGAAAAGGTTTTTTCATGTATATCATTTGATAGTAAATAACTCCATCATACCATTCGCTCAACCACAAGAAAAATTTGATCTCCCCGACTCTTGCATTCAACAATATAACCTATTATTTCCTGTACTTCAAGCCTTTCTATTGAACAATAATTTTAAATCTAATGTAACTTTTATCATCCCTATGTCACCCTTATTTAATATCTCTATGGATCCTACTCCAAGAGCTTCCTTTATATATAAAACTATGTCCCCCCCCCTCTGCTATAAGGAATAAATCCGCTATTGAACTGTTGTGGGAAAATGATTTATCTCAGTCACTTTCTATTCATCAATATCGTATGTGGCGAAAATAATGTAAGACCTCTAAAGCTGCTAATAATACTCAATCCTTATACTTTATATATAATAGAGTGGTTGTAACTCCCCAATTTCTTCATAAAATTGACTCTTCTATTTCTCCCGTATGTTGGTCATGTCTCTCCTCTGACGGTACTTTGACACACACATTTTATTATTGTCCTAAAGTATATGAATATTGGAAAGTTATATGGTCTAAATGTTTATTGATTTTCTCATGTAATATTCCACTCTCTATTCACAATATTTTTTGGGAGAACGTTATCTTCTGATTTTGACCATCTTCCTTCAAAAACTATTTTATTTGACCTTTTTATTGCTGTTGCCTTTAAAGTTATATGAACTTGTTGGAAAGCTAACTCTAAACTATCCTCTTTGATCTGGTGGTACTGAAACTGTGGTGAACATAGAATAGCTTCTGTTTCTTCGATATCTCAAAAGATCAAATCTGATTTATTATGTTTACCTTTTCTATCCTCACACTCATCCTTCTCCTAATGCTTTTGTCTTTTCCCATCTATCACTCTTTCTTTCTTTCTACTCTCTCTCGTCTTTTTCCCTTTCCATCTTCTCTCTCCCCTTTTATAAAAAAAAAAAAACTAAATAGAATATTCACTTATGCTATATAAATAGGTACTATTTTGATGTTTTTATTCTTATCGTTTTCTTTTAATAGTCTTTAATGGAATGATACTTTTCTGATGTTATTAGGGGTTCTCTTGTTTAAACGTATTTGTTAATTTTGTAATTTTGTTCACTTCTCACATCTCTTTATTCAGTATATTGTTCATCACTGTGTTTAATATTCTCAATAATAACTATTTTAAAAAAAGAACGCTATGCCTTTTGAGTCTGAAGTATCTCTAATTTTAAGAGAATGGTATGTGCCTCTTTTCACAAAAAGTGGCTAATATTATGCAGTAGGTATGCTTTTTGTTCCCAAACATTAGCTTGTAGTTTTCCTTAAAAAAACCTCTCTCCTTTTATTACTCAGCCTCTCTGGAAAATATAGTTTTATCATTTGATGTGGAACCTCGTGTGACCAGGTTGGACTGTCGTGTTCCCATGCACAGCCTCCTATGTGAAGGCCTTACGCCCACAAACAGGAGAAGATAGAGGTGCAGGTTGAAACCCATATTTTCGGCCAGTGGCTTTCAAACATGTTGTCCCGCTGTGTCCTGACTGGTCCCAGCACTGGCCAGCATCAGTGCTCATCTCACTGCCCCATGACTATTGTAACAATATGTATCTTGGCCTCAAAATACCTGATCCAACTTCTTCAGCTCCACCAAACATAGTGCTCAGCATCAGGCTTTTTTATTTTTTTATTTTTTTTATTTTAGTCAGAACTGGCCATGCAAAAAATAAGAATTAGATTCCAATCACAGTTCAATATTAACCCGTTAACCGTGCGGGTGTATTATTGCGCGGGCAGGGCCGCGCCGGCCAACGAACGTGTGCAGCACTGCGGAGGTGGTGCTCGCGATGGCACGCGAGGGGTTAACCATTATAAAAACTTGGATTTTGCGGTCCGTCAATGGATGAATCTCATGCATTGCTACATAAGCCATCACAGAGATACAAACATCTGAAAGTGTGAAAATAAGAAAATAGATAAATAGGTAGATACCGACATCATGAAAACCATAGAAAAATCCCTATTCTGTGAATATGACCAATTTTCTAACAATTGTGTTAAAATCATAAAAGCCTAAGGATTTATTCGGATTAGATTACGTTTCTCAGATTGGTATTGGTAAAAGGGTCCCAACTAAATCTCGCCCAAATATGAGAACATTCTTTAGTGGATCAAAGCCCCCTAGGTTTGGCCAGAGCGAGCTTTAAATCATAGATTTGATGGGGAACCCACCCTTCTGTTACCCTGGGATGTATAGGGGAGATCCAAGCTCTTGCTACACATAGCCTGGCCATGATGATGATTATAGATGGGAGTTGCTTCTGCCTGAAGCCATCATTCAAGCTGTAGCCTAAGATAATCTCATGTGTAAACTGTATAGCATTACTGATACCGGAGCTAGAGAGTTGTGTCACCTCTGCCCAAAATTCATGGATCATGGGACAAACAGCAAACATATGTAGGATATCAGCGGCTATAAGACCACACTTAGGACATTTAGTCTTCTCCACCAAGCCGTTCCCTGCTCATTTTGTAATTTTATCAGGTGTAAAATACAAGAAACATATCCTTTTAAATTACTGCAATTTTAAATGAACTGATTGTATAGCTTGATCAATAGTCTCCAAAGCTGCGCTTATTTAAGCTAATTAGACTTCATCAGAGAGAGCTTGAGTACACTTGCTGGCAAGAGTGGTAGTATCATTAGGTTATATGTCGAGTGAGGGCTTGATATACCGTACTGATGGAAGGCTTCAGAGGTGCTTTAAGTAAGCAATTGATAACATCTGTGCAGACCGCCAGAGTTGAAGCTTACAGCCAAATGGTGCCTGACTGTAATTACTTAAAAAAACAAGCATTTGCAATGCAATCAGTCTCGCCTTTGGGAACTTATATGTATTTAGGTATGCAGCACATTATCCTGGGCGCTGAAACATGTACTGTTCTATAACATGGAGGGAAAGTAAGCACATAACTTGAATTTTGGAAGAAGCTGAAGACCTGGATTTTTGAGTAGTTCCACAAGGCCCTGGGTGTGGTTAGACTCACCAGGGAGTGTATCCTGGAGCTGAGCACGTGTGATAGTGCGCTCTACAACTATATAACATAACAGAGCAGATGAGAGGAAAAACAGATGTTCTAGATGTAGGAGAGTAGGATCTGCTTCACATGGGTACCCCCACTTTTTGCTGGTGTTTCACTTTTTTTCGACCGTAGTCTGGCACATATCTAATTGGATTCTGGAATGCCTTATAAGCCCCTAATATATGGTATACTATGTACCTAGGGCATAGGTACCTCAGAGGCCTACCAGGGGCTGAAGCATGTATATTATGCCACCCCTGGGAAGCACTCAAAAAAATGGCACCACAGGTCTGCTACTGCAGCTTGGGTAAGGTGGCGCTTGCACCCCTTACTGTGGTATAGGCTACCTATCATTGCGCACACATATAAAACCTATAAATCACTCCTATGGCAAGCCTTAATAATCCTGAGGGCAGAGTGCTTGATTTTTATGTGAGAGGGTGCCCCTGCAAGAGCAGAGCCCCTCTGCAGCGTTCGGAGTACCTCCTCTGATGCTGTTTGTGGTGCAACCTGACCATATACTCTTAAGTGCATTATAACCTCGCAGTAAATGCTAACTTTGGGATGGCTGCATGGAAACATGTTGTGTGTTGTGTCAAATGCTTTGGAATACTACCCACCCCCCAGTTCTGGCGGCGGGGGTAGCATTCCACCCTTCTGGAGGGAGAGACATGTTCACACTGGTCTAACCCGGTAGAACTTTCTACAGCCCTGGCATCACAAAATGGATGCCTCTGCCACAGACACTGGTCTGGCCTCCTGCTGCTGACTGAAACTCCAACAGCGGAGGCTTGGACAATAGGTTTCCTGTCCCAGGGAGGTGTAACCACCTCCCCAGACAGGCAGATGTGTATTGGGGCTGGGCGGGTGCACTCTCTGGTGCTTTTGAAGTCCTGCACTGGGGGCACACTTGGTGTCCCTGTACATAGTCCAGTTCAAACCGGTTGCAGGGGCTACCTGCCCCTGCTCTTGCGTGAAACTGGACAAAGGAAACGGGTGTAACCACCCCTCTTTCCAAACCCTGCCATAGGTGGGTCCCTAGAGTATTTCCAAACCCCAAACTTAGTATAAGTATGGGAACCCAGTCCTTGCAACTTTAGATTACCCTGGACGAAACTCTGCAATATATATCCTGGACCTTCGACGTTCTATCCTGACTAGAAGACTGAAGAAATGTCCCTTGGGGTCAAGGAGTGACTCCTCTGCTTGGCAGGCACCAAAGAAGCAACTGTCCGGTCTGCAATTCCAAAGCTCCAATTGGATGCCGAAGTCTCTGCATCACCAGAGGTGGATTTCCTGACTTCCCCGAGGCTACCCTGAGTCCACAGCAAAGCTGAGGTCCGTGGCTTTCGTGGGTGACGAGGAACCGTGTCCCCTGGGCACCGCATACTTTTGCTAATACATCAACTTCCTGTTCATCCTTGAAGTTCTGCTTTGGGCTCTGAGTAGCCCCAGCCTTGAGCACTGGCTGCATTGAAGATCTCTGGCCTCCACTCCATGAGTGACCCGTGGGCCAGGTTCCAGTGCGACTGCTCGAGGCTCCTTCGCGATAGGTAGCCCGTTGGCTAGTGGGTCCCCATGAAGGCAACGCTTCTTCTGCTTGGGCTTTATTGGTTGCTCCACACATGTCCCGACTTACCCTCGCTGGGTGAGTCCCTCAGACCTTGCTGGTCTGCACCGACGTCCTTCTTGTCTTTCCACAAGACTTGCCGTTGCCAAGGCTAGTTGGGTCCATTCTGGTCGCCGACACCGCAGTACTCGACAGACTTTGTGGGACAGCTCGAATCGGGCTTGTGGACTTCGTCAACGCCTCCTGGACCTCGTGGCTGAAGAGTCAAGACACCCGTCAACTCACCTGAAGCACCTGACATCTGTGGGCATTGGTCTATCCTGCCCTCGGTCACTGGCAAGTGACCCAGACTCTGTCCCCTCTGCTTACAGGTTCCTTCTATCCTAGATCCAGGCTTGGATTGCTCCGGACACTTCTCCTCTTCACGGCAGCAGCACTTCTTCGCCAGCTTCCATTGAAATCACCGACGCAACCCAACACCAAAAGACACCTATGCACCTGACTTCCCTGGGTGAGGTAACACGAGTACTCCGGTACACCCGTGGGTGCTAGCCCTAGAACTGCCTAAGTCCAAAAGGGTTTGGTCCTGACTCGATTATAAGTGTCAAATTTCCAACTGCGACATTGCCCATAGAAGCTGATGGGAACCCGCGGTTGTGTTTACACACGGCCCCCGTGGGTCCTCTGTGTCACTACCTTGGGTGGTTCCTTGGGGTCCCAGCGATTCTACAGGCTCTAGGCCTTGTGTCTAGTTCAGTCGTGGTTCTTATACCTCTTTTTTGGTATATGGTTTGGTACGCCCCTAGGGCCCAAACGTGTATTTGTGCTATTACTGTTGATAACTAACTTGTAAATTAAGTACTTCGAACTCCAGTCGCATAAAGAGACTAGAGGGGCGAGTTTTATCTTAAATACATATATTTTAACTATATACCTGGTGTGGTTGTCCTTTCATTTGCTCACTCAAGAGATTATAGACTGGTAAAACAAGCTGCTTTACATTCCTTCAAGACTTAGCCTGAAGGCTGCTCTCCATAGCTACCACTAGGATAGCTTTCAATAAAGGTTGTCTTTAACCTATTCACCATAAGGGGTTGTTTGGAGTGATACAAGGTGCCCACTATAAGTAGTGGACAGCATATAGCAGGCCAACATCTCACACTGGAGTCCTACAGGAAGACAGTAACACATGTTCACCCACAGAACAAATGTATGCAAAAATGTGTAGAACTTCATAGAACTTCACTACTAAAGAAATGGAATTTTTAAATCATGAACAATGACCCTGGGGTGTACCATGGTGTTATGTTACTGAAACAGAAGTGGACAACTAGAAGGCTAGCTGTACAAAGTAGTCTAATTTCCCAGGAATCCCTACCTTGGAACACCTACATCCCATCCGTGGTGTAATATTATCTATGAGTAAACCACTTTGTGCTTGTACATTTGTGTTTTGCCTATCCCATGCATGAATTAACACCAGGAAAGCCAACTAGTTACGCATCCAGGTATACCTTCGGTACAAAATTGGCTTTGTGAATCGTTCTCTCACCCCTGAAGCCTGTTCACCCTACCGCCAGCCCTGCACACTCGAGGTTGTATTCTGTTTACTCTGGGTTCTAGTGTCCACCTGTGACTTTACAAACTACGTGTGCGCCTAGATATATTTTTCAGTGCTTTGCTCCCTGCATCCTACTTTACACCGTTTGATCTTGGACACCCCTCCCCATGGCGCTCTGCTCCCTGCCCCCACCCAGGATCCTGCGAACCCACTCAGTTTTATTCATAAAGCCAGTCATACCGGTTGACCAGCATATTACTGCTCGCCCTTCAGATGTCATCTGAAGTTAGGAGCATGTGCGCACTGTATCTCGCTGTAGACCCTGAGCTCCCAGAGACCTTTTACAGCCCTCTGCTGTCTGCACCCCACTTGATGGTCAGCTCTGTCCTTGGCCCCTCTTCTTCCTGCCCCAGCTCCACAGCCAACGGTCCCAGCCGAACCCTGTGCAATGCCCTGCTCCCTGCTGGTCCGCAGTACTCACCCCTCCGCCACCCCTAAGGTTCTGCATCCCACCATTGACGGAAGAAGAAAAAAAACGGAAGTGAGATCACGGCTCTTGTAGTGGTGTAAGACGAGGAAACTGAATCATTCACACTACGTTTAACGGGCCGCCATCTTGGAATGGCTTTCTTTTCCAATTATTTTATAATCAGCGACCTCTGGCAGCTTCAATAGTACCTAAAGCTGGTTTGTTATTCATGCAGTTTACTTTTTGCTTAAAAGACGTTTTCTTATTATACGGAGGCTGAAGTCGATTTGTTGCAAGGCCGGTAGACATTTTATGTTTTTGTAAAGTGGTATTACCGTGGACTATCTATCGGATGAAACAAGCAGTTGAAATGGGAGTGCAGGTGCTGGGGACGGGGGGGGGGCGAGAAGGCACAGACTACGGTAGAGGGGGGAGTAGGAACAGAAGGCCCTAAGAAAACAGTGCTTATAATTTAAAAAAACAAGCATTTGCAATGCAATAGGACTTGCATTTGCGTGAGACCTAGTGCATTGGAAACGGGACTGCGGGCATGTAAAAAGGCATGAACGGGAGTGGGGGGGACAGGGGGCCGAGAAGTCACGGACTGCGGGAGGGCAGGGAGGGAGATATGGGAAAGAAAATATTATTTAAAGTAAAGGGGCCAGTAGCCGTGTAAGGATACAAATGACGACATGCTCGTCATGAGGAGGGACTAACAAGCCTAAACCCAATCGGAAGCCGGAATTTAAGACCTAAGCCAATAAAAAACATAGGCGGAGAGTGGGTAGAGCGTCCGCGACGGTTCCACACCATAGTTTATACTGCATGCCTCGCAAAGCGAGCGGCGCATGCGCTGCAACGCTAGGCAAGACCTAAAAACGTGTGGGAGGCTGAAGGATGCCTGAGGCCTGGGAAATGTATGAAAGCCATGGCGATCGTAGATATGGCCTAGGCAACGGATACCGTACTGTAACCAAGCACTTCCCGCCTGTTCACAGAATATCACAGGAACTATTGGGTCATCACAAAGCGGTGTATCTGGATGCATAATGGTAAAAACGTATTTAGTAAAAACCTCCCGCCATATACAAACTATATCCCAAATCAACTTAAATCTAACATGTTTAAAATAGTTGGGATCCCTTAACTAAAGAACAATCTAAAATCTGATCCTCGTGCAAAACGGAAAAAAAAGAATCAGTGGAGTCAGGATTGCCAGTGATCAAAAGGCTAAAGGCGTCCAGCAAACGCTGCCCAAAGATAGAGTTTAAAATCAGAGAGTGAAAATTCCCCTTGATTATACTGTATTTTAATAAACCGAATTGCACTCCTAGCCCATTGGTAACCCCAGATAAAGCTGCCAATAATTAGCTCAAGTCGTTTAAAAAAGAAATTTGGGACCCTTAAAGGAATTGCCCAAAACAGGTATACAAATTTAGGCAGAACATTCATTTTAATGATATTACATTGAATGATAATTGCAATAGGGAGTTTATTTGATGCCCTAAGTATTTTTGCACAGATGTTAGAGTGGTTCAAAATTTAGCTTGATGATCTGAGCCACCTGTGGAGTCAGGTGTATCGCTAGATAGGTGGCCGGCAAGCAGACCCCCTGTATCGGATCTTAGGTTGAAAATTAAGAAGTAATTGTGTTTTGGTCGTATTAAGCATATAACCAGAAAATTCTCCAAATCTGTCAACTTCACAAATAATATGACTAACAACAGTCGATGGGTCGGGGATCAAACTGCAACATCATCGGCATATGCAGTAATTTATTTTTTATTTTTATTTTTTTTGAAACCGTTTATTACAAAACTCAAAAAATATACAAAGATGGGCCTACAACCTTCCGGCCGGCCGCTAGCAGACAAAAGGAGCATATGATACACATTGTAGCGTGTGTTGCGGCTGAGGAAGATGCACAGGAGTTAGCAGCGTTGATAGCCACACCATCCGGACCCCACTGTACGGTTTCATTTTAAACTGAAAGAACAACCAGAAAAACAAACCCACAAGGCAATCCACAATCAAAAATAGCAGCATGTGCTCCCCTAAGAGGGGGACCCTACCAGTCCATAGGAGTATCAAGAAGGGGAAGAGATCAGGACTAGGGCTGGGTAAACTCAATGATATATGCAGTAATTTTAAGTTTATAATCACCAGAGACAACAGGCAGCATCTCAATCACTGAGCAGGCAGTCCAGTTCATCATTTCTGTCTCCATGCCATTGGGATGCGGTTGAATAAAAAACGGGTCCTATGGCACTATCTGTTGTCACCAGGCCTTTCACAAGACCAGCCTTTCTATGTTCACCACTATTTCAAACCTTATATTACGTTACGTGTTTGATAACTTTAAGGCACAAAAGGCAGTGGTTTCAAGTCCAGTTTTCACAGGGATTTTACCATACCTGTGAACTATTTTTCTAATTTTGAGGATGGGATTCCATTCAATAATTCTCTAAGAGTAACAATACATATAGGTGAGGAAAACAAAAAACATGCTGATCGACTTCAACGTTGTCTTGACCTTTGTTAAATCACCATTCTGTCTATCAATAGTATACAAAGCCTTAACATTCTAGTAGCAGTCAGGACCCATTGTTAACTTGGCATTGCAGAGCATAGCTCTACATGCCTCCACCTGTACAGATAATACATTCCAGAACGGCATGCCTAACACATAATTTCATAAACTGTAACATAAAATGTGTCATCTATCTACTCGTATGCAAATGTTGAAGAATACACCTGGATAGTGCAATCCGCCCTCTAAAGGAATGAATGCAAGAACATATTGGAGCACCAGAATGACAGTTACCCATTAACAAAACACTATCTAACTTTCCAGGTACTCAAAAAAGATATCCAACCAGTGGAGGCTCCTCCGCTAAAGCGGAGGAGCGTCGCCCCACTGACTTCAATAGGAAAAATAAAATGATAATACCGTATCGTTATTATAATTTTATTTTTCCTATTTAAGTGAGTGGCTCTTGGGAGGGGCTGGCCAGAGCAAGGAGAGGAGTGGTTTGTACTCTTTAAGTGTGCATGACTGCTTGGCCAGCCCTCTCGGGCCAGGCAAACAGTCTTGCGCTCTTTGCATCTTCCCCACCAGGCTTGCTTTACACAGTCTGGTGAGGAACATGCAAAGCCTCCCCGTCCCCGTATGAATGCCGTGGTGCATTGCAGCGTTGTGATTGGCTATGGAGAGCCTGGGATCCCGGGTGCTTCCTGCAGCCGGTGGAGACATGAAGAAGAGGACAGAGAAGAGGTGCCGGCCGGCCGGCCCAGGTAAGTGTTTTTTTTGTTGTTATTTCAATCTGTCCCGCATCTGCTCCTACGCCCACCCCCACCCACCGCTCCCTATAGGTAGCAACCGCTACTTTATCCAACTCCACTTTCATGGTACTGATACTATCAAACCGAAGGGCGGGAGGAGCGAACAGAATATTCATGATGAGAAGGATGGAGGCAATGAAGAGGAGCTAGAATGAGATCGTTTAGAACTACAAATACAGTACATTGAAGACCTTAGTGAGAGAGAAGCTTAACACATTGAAGCCTTTCTCTATTTTACTAATACATGCAAACTTGTTTTATGCCTGAAAAAGTTATAGTTTTGTAAATACTACTAACGAAGTCAGCTGTACTCAGTCTCACGTATTGTGCGACACGCTATGTTTGAGGGGCACATTGTTATGATTGTAAACAGTGTTTATATGTTTTGAATGTAATATACTGACTGTTCTTTTGATTTGGTGTACTTATCAATTCAACTCCACAATAAGGAGTGAATCACCAAGTATGGTTAAATGGATTTTATTTTAGACTACTAATCATTCCCATATATCAGAAGAATAAAAATAAGTTCAAGAGATACAACCATACATCAGAAAAGCTGAAATGTCTCAGTATATTAAGTGGTGATAAAATAAGATACAGAATAGTGACAGCCACGACTGTAATGAAGCAAATCAAAGTAAATAGTTGTTCCATAAAGAAACGTCCTTTTTCGCTTCTAAGGATAGATTGACTACAGGACCATCTACCCAGTATTTCTATCTAGGGAGCATGGAAGGGGAGGTGTCAGCATGATATAAACTTCCTTAAAAGTCTTGGAAAAGGAAATAAGTGTTCAGCCTAAAGCTTCACACCTGCAGGAAAAAGGTAAGCAGGAAGGTCCGCCCCACTTCAAGTCTAAAAAAAAGTCTGCTATTCTAACTGTGGGAACAGCAATTAAAATAACAAGAGATTAAGAAACATCCTTATCTCCTTTCACACCACCAGGAACAAACCAAATCATTACTTTAGAAAAGCATCTGCAGCATCTCTTAAGTTTCCCATTGCATCAAAACTTGGACTGTAATCCGCAACCTTGAACATCCCTCTGTTCTGGTACATCATGAACAGAAGGCCTCTTTCGATCATTAATTCTCCACGTTTGCTGCCAAGTTCTTCCCTTCAGGCCTGACTATAGATAGTCTAATACAAACAATACCCCTTTCTCTAACTAACGAGGAGTATGATTATGCACCTGCAAAAAGAAAGAAAGAGTATACTGGCAAGGCTAAATGCATTTTAATTGAGGTCTGTATTCAGGGTAAGTTAACTCAGCAGTCGATATGAACTTCGAATACATGGTTATACATACACAAGTGTAGCTTTAAGAATAAGTGCAAAACATGAATAAAAGAATACATGATTACATGTTTCAGCTGAACATTAGTACACTAGTATATACATCTCAATACATTTAACTGCTTCACACATGTTAATGAAGTTAAGGCACACAGTATAATGTCAGCTATGAGTATATAATGGTATAATTGCGACATATAAAGATGGAGTCTAAATTACGCTGCTCTGCAAGTTTTTCACCTTCAACCGCAATTGTCTTGGGAAGAAATATTATAAAGGCTAACACCATTAATAAATGTTAGTACCATTGCCTATACACTTGGATTTTTGTGTACAGGCACCACATAACTGTACTGTAACAACTACCTCCATCTAGGTTAGGTAATCATATCAAAAGCTTCATACCTTTATCACAAGCATTACATCAAGTTGCACAAAGAAGACAGATGCACTGCAAATAACAGTATATTTGAAGAATATCAGAGGAATTATGTATGGACTACTCTTAACATGACCTTTCTGCTAGCTCTCTGATTGGTCCTATATTGTGAGCATACTCTAACATTTGTCTATAGATTATCACAAAAATATCCGCCATGGTACATCATCCACGAAATCTACATGCACACCAGTTTACCCACGAGCACTGCATGTGTCCACACTCTATTAGCATCTTAACTTGACCACTCATTCAAAATTCGTTATCTGGGGTGCCAGAAAAACAAGTTGATCCTGAGCGTCAACATTATGTCTAAGTCCTGAGTCCCAAGATGGCTGCCACCACTTACAGGTTGATGTGGTGGCAGCCAATCAAATGAAATGAAATGAAAAATCATTTATAAAGCGCATGGCTACCTGGGAGCGTCCCAGCGCTAAGAACCGACAAGGGGGAGGCAGAAGAACTAAGGAAACAGAAAGGTCTTCCGTTGTTTACGGAAAGCCAGATGATTGGGAACTATGTGAAGATGTAGTGGTAGAGAATTCCAGAGTTTAGCGGCGTTATAAGAGAAGAGCCGTCCACCACTTCTGGCCTTCTTGATCCTAGGGACCTCGGCCAGATGCAATTCATCTGACCATAGTTTCCTATTCGCTTTGTAAGGACGGATCATGGCTGAGTTGATAGGAGGCCCATTCCCCTGCCTGGATTTCTGTACTAGGCACAGGGCCTTGAAACTAATACGTTCCTGCACTGGGATCCAGTGAAGGGAGCGGGGTGCTGGTTTCGCCGATTGTCTGTTGGCGGCTCCAGTCGGAAGTCTGGCAGCGCTGTTTTGAACAGACTGTAATTTGGAAAATACTGTTGTGGGGGCACCTAGATATAGTGCATTACCGTAGGCCAGTCTGGAAAGTATAAGTGATTGGACCAGTACTTTTTTAGCTTGAGAGGGGAGGAGGGGGAGGACTTTGCGGGCCATTCTAAGCAGGCCATAGCATATAGCTGCCGTCTTCCTGACCTGTGTCCTAAAGTTCAAATCCTGGTCCAACCAGATGCCCAAGCTCTTGATTTCTGACTTCGGGACCGGGGGAGGACCCATGTCGGCTGGCCACAGGGAACTGGATTTAAAAGGAATGGGGTTGCGCAATATCATGAGCTCAGTTTTTCCGCCATTAAGCTTGACTGAGATGCATCCATCCAGTTCGAAACGTCCTCTAGACAAGAATAGAGGCCATTGTTTTTTTGATCTGTTTGGTTTATTGCTGCCACCAGTTGCGCATCATCGGCATAGGTCTCCATGCGGATTCCAGAGGGGGCTACAATGGCTGCCAGAGGAGCTATATACACATTGACAAGGGTCGAGCTAAGCGACGAGCCCTGAGAGACTCCGCTCAGCAGGAGATCTGTCGGCTCAAGTAGCCTCAGCGGAGTGCAATATAGAGAGGTTTTGAGCATTAATTGCTCAAGAACCACTGAATAGATTCCCACCAAATCACAAAAAGTACTCTTTCTGGACCAGTATCTAGATTCCTGCCAAATTTGGTGCAAATCTGTTTAGCTGGTTGATCTCTAGCTGTGTCTAAAGTTGAATGAAAAATGAATCGTGAAAATGCGTTTTGGGTCCCCTCTTTTTCTCAGCCCCCACCTAACAGATCCCCACTATACTTTCCAGGAAGAAGCTAAGGTGAAAACTTTTTTGGGGGGGGAAGTTTCTTGAAGATTCGTCAAAAGGCACCAAAGATAATTTCCGTAGGACACTTTAGACACGGCTACAGCCCGAACTGCTGAACGGAATTATACCAATTTTGGTAAAAAGGTAGCTTTTGGTCCAGAAAGCACTCTTTACTTTAAATGGCATAAATCTGTTCAGTAGTTTTTGACAATTGTGACCCGCCCTTCCCACCAGTATGTATTAACACGGGTCAGATTGGGTATAGTACACCACTTGGTTGCTTTTCCAAACACAAAGACTAGTTTAAACACACCTTGTCCGTGTGACGGTACTCCTCGTCAGAGTAGTTGCCATTTTTTACTTTTTTGTAAATTTTATCAGTATTTTAGGCTTAAATACCTTAAACCAATTTTTATTAAATACAACATCTGTACCACACAAACAGCATTGATATTTTTATCTTTACTAGTGAACGAGGAGATTTGTTTCTTCTTGGCTACTTTTATTTTAAAATGTACAGCTGCCAGGAAAAGTATTGTACTTTAATGTTGTTTACTGACCTGTCTGTACTTGTGTTATACAGCTGCCAGGGTTTATTCATGATGAAATTAATGTTATTATCCCTGTCTGTATACATATGTTTTATTTCTCTTTGAATTTTATATCAATGTCTGTATTAAGGTATTTATGCAGTGCCCCACAGTATAGAATGATTATTTAATAATTTTAATATACAGTTCCCAGTAAAGGCCTAGTAAGTAATTTCTACTGACTCCCAGTTAGTCTATGTAAGAACGTCGTGTATTTTATAAAAACATGTTGATCTATAGAGGCATGATTACTTTTCACTTGCTGCACTTTAGCTTTTTCCATTTTTTAGGAAAGATTATTTGGTGATTTTAATATTTCAATTGTGTTTTTGCTTGTATGATTTGTATGTACAAATCGAATAAAAGCTTTTGAACGAATGAACGAACGAAACAATTACAGATATCGATATTTGAGAATTGTGAGATCTAATTGGCTGAACCCTCCCGATTTCGAGCTTGTTTCTGATTGGCTGCCAAGACTTCAAACCAGGAAGTGTTGGCAGCCATCTTGTGACTCGTTGAGTCGAGTCACAAGCACAAAGTTAAGAAAAAACATTAAAAAACAAGAAAAAGAGGTCAGGGTAAAAACACCCTGACCCCCTAGGCTTGTTGAAAGCATTTTTTTTGTAATTCATGGCCGGAGTCGCATAGGGTGCACGAATCCGGCAAAACATTTTTTTTTTAAAAACAAAGCTCGCGCTCCCGCGTTTCGATTGTTTTAAGCCCCTGGGTGGGCCAGGTCCTGGGGGCAATGCAGAATTATGTAGTGGGGGGCCCCACAACCCCGGGGGCCGCCACCTCCCTGGGGCTTGGTAAAAAAAAAGCATGGGGGAGCTCCTGCTCCCCCATGTTGCCCCGGGGATCACAACCTCCCCGGGGCTTTACTTTATTTAGGGCGGGGGCTTATGAATCAGTGAGTGGGAATGTATTAACTGAATTGGTGTGTCTATGGTTTCGAGAATGTTAGTCTGTATTTTTGAGTAGGTGTATGAAAGGTTATATTAGGGTGTGAGGAGGTGCATCATATATTAAGTGGATTATGTCATCAGTGATGTCATTTGATATGTCATCTGTGATGCCACTGACCATGTCATGAGTGATGTTATATATGACAACATCAGCAGTGTATTGCAGGGGCGCGAGTTATACTTAGCTCAACTAACTATAACTGCTGAATTTCTCTGGTTTTGTGCGAGTGAAATGTCCAACTAACTATAACTTCCCTGAATCCTATGGTTTTTTTCAGTGAATTTTTAAGGTTTTTTAAATGCTAATTTCGAACTATAACGTGAAAATATAAATAAATATATATATATATATATATATATATATATATATATATATATATATATATATATATATATGTGTGTAATATTCACTGAAAAAAACATAGGTTTTAGGGAAAGTTATAGTTAATTGGACATTTCACTTGTACAAAACCATAGAAATTCCCCCGTTTTAGTTTATAGTTAGTTCAGCTAACTATAACTCGCGCCCCCGCAATGCACTGCTGATGACATCACATATTACATCACTCATGACTGTCGGGATGTCAGCAGCACAAGGTAAATAGACTAGCCACTAACCTGAGGAAACAGCCAGCAGGGACGACAGCAGCGTAGAGAGGCCTCCCTATTCGCCCAGATACTGCCTCCCACCCAGGGACGGACTCTGGTATGGAGGGAAGCACCGAGGGGACCAGGGAAGAGATAGCAGATAAGGAACAGCGGAGGTGTGTGTCGGGCGAAGGTTTCCGTTCCACACGGCTGGGAGTAAACTGCAGAGGAATTAGAACATAAGCATCAATACCTTGGATGGAATGCACATGACCAAGACATAACTGTATCAGGTGGGTTGGTTCCTACTACTCACAAGGCCATCTTGTGGATTTGCTAGGCGTAGTGGGTTCCACTCTTTCCCTTGGTTGCATGCGCCAAAAATGTCAGGGATTAGAGTCAAGGTAAGGGACAGGAGTTAATGTGATGGCTCCGTAATGATACAAATGTGTGTGAACTGCGTACACTTTGCTCCGTAGGGGGCTAAGGAAGGTAACAGTAATGTAAGCGTCAGAAGGGCGTGTAGTATCACGCACTCCGCGCCCCTTACCTGTCACCGTGGGTTTGTTCGGATCTGCTTCCTTATTGGAGACATGGGATGGTTCCGTAATCCGAGGCGGGTAGGAAAGCGTCCGCCCTCGGAATACCGTGGTCACGCCCCCCTGCAGCTCCAGTGGGAAGGAAAGCGTCCGCGCTGCTGCAGTGGCGTGGGTGTTGAATGTCGGGCTCTGATGCTGGTCCTAGCGGGAAGGCAAGCGTCCGCTATAGGCTGAGGTTTCAAAGGAGAGTATGGCTTTGCGGCTGATCCTAGCGGGAAGGCAAGCGTCCGCTTCCTCTGGGAATCTAAGTCCGAAGGTCGACTACAACGAAGCCTCGATGCAGTCTTCAGGTTCCGGTAGGATTGTCAAGCACTCCCCATGTCTCGAGGTGGAGCTTATATAGGGGCGGGTTGTTTTCAGGTTCCCGCGCCTTTCCCTGCCCAGCCCCGCGTTGTTATGGGAGTTGTAGTGCGTTTGGGTTGTGCACTGCTCCCGTCCTTTTCTTTTGGTCGGAAGTGCCTTATACGAGTGGTGGCGATCTCGGCCATGCCTGTCTCTGTGGAGAATCGCTACAATGACATGATCAGCGACATCACTGATGACATCTCAAATAATATCACTGATGACATCACAGATGACATCATCCAGTGACTGTGTGTTTCTGTAAAGTTTAAATATGTTTAATATATATAGGGAAAGGCATATTGAAGAATGAGTGACTGACTCTATACGTGAGTGATTAAACGTATTTTACTGTATGCATGGGTTAGTGACTAAACTGTGTGAATGTCTGTATCTGTCTGTCTGTTTGCTTGGTTGGCTGAGTATCTGTATGGGTGCCTGAGTGTTTGTGTGGGTGGGGTGTGTGTGACTCTGTGCATAGATGTGTGAGTGGATGATTCACTGGGTGCACGGTTTCAAGAGTGCATCTGTGATGGACTGTATGGGTGGGTGAGTGGGTGTATGGGTATGTTAGTGAGTGAATGTATATCTCAGTGGTACATGTGTGAGTAACTACATATGTGAAAGACAGGATATATGTGTGTTGGAGTATATACATGGCTATAAGTGAGAGTGTGTGATTGTGAGAGTGGCTGTATGGATGAGTGTGTGTATCAGTGATTGTATAAGTGCGTAAGAATGTGCTAGTATTTGTATGAGTAAGTAAGCTGGTGTGTGTATAACTGTATAGGTGAGTAAATGGCAGTGTGATTAAATATTTGCATGACTGACTAGGTGTGTGAGTACCTCTATGGATGAGTGGCAGTGTGTGAGTGTCTATATAGGTGTATGAGTGCATATGATAGTCCTGTACTGAGTGACCATAATTATGAGTGACTGTACGGGTGAGTGAGTGGATGATTGTGTAAATCTAAGAATCAGTGAGTGGGTATATAGTTATTGGTGTTGGAGTGTCTATGGTTTTGAGAATGGCAGTCTGTAATTTAGAGTGGGTGTATCGAAGGTTATATTAGGGAGTGAGAAGATTCATCAAATTATCACATGGATGATGTCATCAGTGATGTCACTGACCATGTCATGAGTGATGTAATCTGAGACGTCATCTGCAGTGCATTGCGGGGGCGCGAGTTATAGTTAACCGAACTAACTATAACGGGGCAATTTCTATGGTTTTGTACGAGTGAAATGTCCAACTAACTATAACGTTCCCTAAAACCTATGTTTTTTTCAGTGAATTTCAAAGGTTTTTTAAATGCTAATTTCGAACTATAACGTGCCTGAAACCTATGGTTTTTCAAGTGAATTTCAAAGGTTTTTTAAATGCTAGTTTCTAACTATGCCTATAGAGGTAGGACATGTGAAGAAAGAAGAAAAAACACACAGAAAGAATCAAAAGAAATGCAGTAAGAATCAACAGAAGTCCACAAAGAGGAAGAAAAGTGCAGGAAGAAGCAAGACATTTGCAGAAAGAACCAACAGAGGAGTAGAAAGAGGCCTTGTTGCAAAATCATCCTGTGCCCACAACTTTTTCATATGGGTACTGGTGGTAACTGACTCTGACTAACCAGGCCTAGAGCCAGTGCTATGCTAAATGACACTTGGAATACAGTGAAAACACCTACATACACTAGGGAACACTATGCGTTGGAGTACCCCTGTGATTAGCATGACCTCCTCTGTAAGGCCCTAGTACATAATAGGGCAGGGGGGTTTAAAACTACCTCTAAGTCAGAGGTGCAGAAATATGCTACTTTAACTAGTAGTCATGTTTGTAGAGTGGTGGAGAAATGGTGCTGGGCGTCCAACCAACGCTCAGGAATTCTGCTGCGTAGGACTTACAGGAGGTACCAGGAGGGATTCTCGGCCCCCAAACTCCCTCAGGACTAAATTGGACTTCATCCCCATCCCGTAGTCTGCCACGAGGCACATT
The DNA here is from genome assembly GCF_964204655.1 of Triturus cristatus. NCBI lineage: Eukaryota > Metazoa > Chordata > Amphibia > Caudata > Salamandridae > Triturus > Triturus cristatus. Next base: position 131,691,478 of record NC_140590.1, on the reverse strand, counting down.
TGCAGAGTGGTAGAGAAAGGGGGCCATGGCCTCCGAAGACGTCTTAGCTATCCCACTGTGTGGGACTTACTGGAGGTAACAAGAGGGGTAGTTGGCCCCCAAAGACATCCTTGGGGGCCAACTTCCCAAACTATTACCTCCAGTCAGTCCCACACAGCAGCACTGGTAAGTACTTGTACCAGGCCATGCCCACTTTGCCCACCACTCTACAAACGCGCTCCCTGGCGTGCTCTTGAATGGGGATTGAAGTCCCCTTCACTGCTGGGGGTCCTTTAGAGGCCAACTAGCCTACCTTTTACCCTTAGTAATCCCCACGCAGTGGTCTTGGTGAGAGGTAGACAAAGGCCATGCCCCCTTTCTCCACCATTCTGCAAACACGCCCCCTGGCGCGTTGTAAGTTGGAGGATTAAGTCCCCTTGAATCCTGAGGGTCCCTGGGGTCCAACTAGCCCACCAGGTACCTCCAGTAAGCGCCACAGAGCTGCAGTGCAGAGAGGTGTAAAAAGGGCCGTGGCCTGGACCACCTCTCTGCAACGCAGGCCTGTAGAGCTTACTGGAGGTACCTGGTGGGCTAGTTGGCCCCCAGGGGCCCTCAGGATTGAAGGGGAATTAATTTCCCAACTTAAAACGCGCCACAGGGCGTGGTTGCACACATGTCACCTCAGGCCCCGCCCCCTCCCTTCACCACTGTGTAAACGCGCCCCGTGGCGTGATTTAAGTTGGGGGATAAAGTCCCCTTGAATCCTGAGGGTCCCTGGGGTCCAACTAGCAGAGTGTTGCTGGGAGGAGGCGGGGCCTCAGCGATGCCTTTTTTTAAAAAAATTATTTTTTTAAGAAGGGGAGCAATGTGGCCCCCCCTTCCTTTCCTATTTTATGGGCCTTGGGGACCCCACCCCCCCAGGGCCTGACCCCTAATTTTTTTTTTTTTTCTAAGAATGGAAGGGGGCCGTGTGGCCCCCCTCCCGAGGCCATATTCGGCCCCGAAGACCCCATCCCTGGGGCATGGCCAGTGTTTATTTTTAAAAACAAATATTTGGAGGGGGCTGCGTGGCCCCCCTCCTCAGGCCATTTATGGCCCCGGGGACCCCATCCCCCAGGGCCGGCCTTTGTGTGTTTTATTTTTTTCATTTTTATTATGGGCAAGGGAGGGCAGCGTGGCCCTCCTCCCGGGCCACTCCTTGCCCCGGGAACCCCATCCCCTGGGGCCTGGCCTCTCGTTGGAGACCCGTGGGGGGAGGCCCAATGCTCCCACGGTCCCAGCCGGCTCCCTGCCTCCTGCGGGAGCCGGCAGTGCTTTTCCACACGGGGAGCTGCTGACATGCATCTCCCTGTGTGGAAAAGCAATCTGGTTTGGATTTTGGAAGAGAGAGCAGGTTTCCTGCAGTCTCTTCCAAAATCCAAAGGAAAGTTTGCTATGGCAGGGCGGGAGCCTCAAGGCTCCCGCCCTGCCATAGCAAATAGCAGTGTCCCGGGGTGGCCACTCCGGGACACTGCAGGAGCCAGCCATGGGGGTGGCAGTCCCCAGGGCCATCACAGGCTCCAAGAGGGGGCCACGTGGCCCCCCTCGCATCCGATGCACAGCCCTGGGGAGGTGGTGGTTCCCGGGGCTTGGGCGGTCTGTAACGGACCCCCAAATTTCCATTATAGAGCCCTGGGGAGGTGGCGGTCCCTGGGGCGTGTGGAGGGGCTCGGGCCCCCCCACACAGGTTTATTTTAATTTTTTTAAACAAGCCCCGGGAGTGGCTGTCCCTGGGGCTGCGGGGGGGCCGTGTGCACCCCGCAAATATTTGATAAAAGCCCCCGGGGGTGGTGGGCTTCGGGGGGCCTTGGAGGCCCCCCAAACATTAAAAAAACAAGCCCCGGGGTGGCGGTCCCCCGCAATTACTTTTCACCATCCCACCGGGACTTGGCCCACCCAGGGGCTAAATAATAACGGAGCGCGGAAGCCCGCGCATCATTTTTTTTATTTTCGTGGAGGGATTCGCGAATCCTCCGTGGATTTTGCCAGTTGTGTAAAACAAAATGCTTCTTTTGGCCCTGGGGGTCCTTGTGGGACCCCCGGAGCAGGCCTAGGTGGTCAGGGTGTTTCTACCCTGCCTCCTTTTCTTGTTTTTCGCATTTGTTTTTCTCTTTTCTTGTGACTTGGTTCTACCGAGTCACAACATGGCTGCCAACACTTCCTGGTTTGGAGTGTTGACAGCCAATTAGAATAAAGCTCGTGGTCAGCAGGATCCGCGGATCCACCACGCCTCTAGATATCGAAACATTTATTTTTTGATTTTCTCAGCAACTAATGAACGGATTTACACCATTTAAAAACAAAAGGTCTCTTTCTGAACCGAGGGCTACCTTTTTACCAAATTTGGTGTAATTCCGTTCAGCAGTTCGAGTTGTAGCCGTGTCTAAAGTTTCCTATGGGAAATTGATTTTCTAACCTCTTTTTTTTTATTTTCTCAGGAACTACTGAACGGATTTACACCATTTAACAAAAAGGTCTCTTTCAGAACCAAGGGCTATCTTTTTTTCCATATTTGGTGTAATTCCGTTCAGCAGTTGGAGCTGTAGCCGTGTCTAACGTTTCCTATGGAAAATAACATGGAAAAAAACACGTTTTGGGAGCCCCCTTTTTCCTCGGCCCACGCTTGACGAATCACCCCGAAACTTTTAAGACAGGAGCTGATCGGAGTGCCCCACGGGCTTTGAAAATTTTGCAAAGATTCGTCATCCGGTGCCAAAGTTATTGGGAAAACAAAAAACGCTTTTCCTATGGAAACTAGGTCCTAACTATAACTATCTACTGGTGACCGCCAGAAGATAATATGTATATATAAATATATATACATATATATATAATCGAGTGTTGGTCACCACTGGGTAGTTATAGTTAGGAATGTATTTCCATAGGAGAAGCGTTTCTTGTTTTCCTAGTAACTTTGAAGATGTTTTTGCGAATCTTCACAAAACCTTTTCCCAAAAAATATTCTTTGAACTCAGCTCATAACTGGAAAGATTTGTGGTGATCCGTCAAGAGGGGGTTGAGAAAAAAGGGAGGTCCCGAATCAAAATTTCCCCATTCATTTTTCCATCTGAAAATTAGACCCGGACAGCCCAAAACATACTGAGCGGATTTCTACCAAATTTGGCAGAAATGTAGATTTTTGTTCTGGAAAATGCGTTTTTTGTGATATGGTATAAATCTGTTAAGCAGTTTTCATGGAATTAAGTCTGAAAACGGAGTACATTTCACATGCAAAGGATCAGCAGAGCCAATATCTCTCTAGAGGAGATCTGATTGGCCGATAACATATCAAGAAAGATGCGCTGCAACGCTAGGCGAGACCTAAAAATGTCTTCAGTTTTTAACATAAAGTCTGAATTTTAGATAAGAAGTAATTCAGATTAAAATATGCAATCACTATGATGTTCTCTGAACTTGTATCTGTATTTTTCTGTTCATGATATATTTTCAGTAGGAGTTAAGGTTGCAACGGGTGACAGCTAAAAGTAGTATTTAAAAAAAAAAAATAAAGACCCCAGTGAACAGAAATGCATTACTTGAGGTACTTAAAAAAAGAAAAAAGAAAAGAAAGCTTGCAATCGTAAATTAACACATCTGTAGCCCCATCATTTCTGGAAGTAATATCTTATACAGTAATTTTTATTTTGTGTATAAAACCTCTTATCTGGTTTTGAGGTGGCAGGAACATCTCCTGTCGCTGTCACATACCGATTTATGATTTTGTCTACTTCTGTGTTTGTTTGGGTCTGTGTGTGTCTCTTTTGACTGGGTTTCGGAGTGGAGAGGTCCAAGGATCTTGGACATAGTAATTGTCTAACTACGTGCATGTGTGTCACATTTGACAGGATTATGGGATCAGACAGGTACAAAGGTCGCCGACATTGGCTATTGAAATGAGCTGCTTTTATTGCACTCCTGCTCGTCGAGGTGATAGCAGGCAGGGTTAGTAATCTGTGGATGCATGCTCGTCTGCCCTCTTGACCTGAACACTTCCTCCGTGTCAGCCAGAGGTTCACATCCACTGTCCTGGGATCTGAAGTCTCTATTGATACTGCTGTTCCATCCCGTTGTGTATAGATTCGGGGCTTTGATTTTGAGATGAAAGGCATGGCTAGTTCCTGGTTACTCTACCTGAGCAGTCTCTATGGTTCAAACACAGCCGTATCTGCTGGCCCTGGATATTTACCATGAGTATTTACCTGGTGCACCATAGCGGAAATAAATGTGCTTGATTGCAACACTATATTGCAACGTAACTTAGGTTTATCTCGGTGAATTGAGTTTGTGGCGAGTACAGCACAAGCTGATCCACTTTAGTCACTGGCGCTGACTAGTCTGGAGCAATTCACACCACATTGCTGTCAAACAGCATTTTCCTTTCAATTCTTTTTTTTAAGGTTGGCCTTGCAATGGCGCATGTACTCCTTGTGAGACTACCGTTACAACCAGGGGCTGGCAGCCCTCCCACTGCTTGCCATTCATTGGCTTCTATGATTCTCTTCTCTGGTACCTTCTATTTGGCCAGCCTGGCCAAATGTCACTTTCTTTCCTTTCTGTTGAGCATGAACCAAGCTCAGATTGATTCAGCTTAATTAGTGCCCATTGGCTGCTTGCGCTGTGATTGAGATATAATAACCATCTTCCCCCAATCCACTTGTGGCATCTGTTGCTTCCCCATCCATCAGTCTGGCGTTCTTTTCATTTTCCACCCCTGAAATCTCCTCTGACTCTCTGCTCCCCGCTGCTCCTCCCGTGTTGACTTTGCCCCCTTCCTCTCCTAGTGGTTCCTCCTGGCTGCTTTTGATCTTGGATCTGGTCAGAGAGAAGTTTGCTCCCACACAAGGTATGTGAGAGCCTACTGTCCGGTGTAATTTGCATTTTAAATGTTTGGCCTTTGCTCACTGATGGCTGCAACACTTTTCGGCTTTTGCTTTTGTCAGCATATGTTGATGTGAAACATTAAAAATGAATGTGTACTCATGTAATGCAACTGGTGCTATGTAAAGCGCTCTGATACCCGATTCAGGTCAAGTTTGCGCTATATAAAACTCTGTAAAATAAATAAATAATAAAACAAAATGTGGCGGCAGCCATCTTAGAACTGGTAAGAAGGTCCTGAAAAAAAATGTTAAGAAAGAAATCAGGGGGCAGGTTAGGAATAGCATGCCTTCCAGAACCTGGTAGAGGGCTCCCCCTGTGCCCCCTACAAAAATGGAGCTGTGGGAGCTCCGAGAGTGCACCCACTTAATAATCAAATGCTGGCTTCCGCTGGCACACATGTTGGGTGCCGGCTGGGACGGCAGGGGTCCTGATGTTCCCCCTGTAGCCTCAAAGCAAAATGAATGACACCCACATAAAAAAAATGATAAAAATAAAAAGTGAATGATAAATGAGAGAACAGAGCCACTCATTGCTCGGACAAGGTGTGTCCTGTAATTCCCTAGGGCTTGTTAAAACATTTGTTTCTTGCTAGTTGTTCACCTAGAAGAGGCAGGGACACCAGTAAACAGTTTTTAATCATGTGGGGGCTGCAGGGAGTGCAGCAGCCCCCCAGCAACATAAAAAAAAAACTTTCCTGGGTCATTAAACCATGACCCCTGGAGAGCTTATCATATTTTTTTAAGCACTCCTAGCTGGAGCTCCATGCTCTTCAGCTGGAGTGCAGTCTCCCTTGGGGTGGGTTCAATGGCTGCACTTTGCAGCTTTAAAAACATTTTCTCACATACATGTTGATGTGTTTTTTTAAGTTGAACTTTATCACATTTTTTATGGCAATCACTTTTATTAAACATTGCACTGTGCTTTATATATGTTGATATCCTGGACCTTGACTAGGAGAACTCACACAGGACTTTAGGACTCCTTGAGTCTTCCTCTTCCAGTAGGAGTTAGAAGTCTTCTTCCTGTATGGCCTTCTTTTTTAGATGGAGGCTTCCCTGGTCCCTGGATGTTATGAGGGTGTAGTGGTGGAGGTGACAGGCAGATCTGGTACACTGGCCGGTAATTGGAAACTTTCTACCACATAATCCTACCTATTTTCTTGCATTTCCCCAGCCTCTTTTTGTAGCACTTCTTCTTTGCCTTTCTATAAAAGTAACCTGAAGCCCCCATTTCAAGTTGGCAACACCCAGCTGCCATTAGGCAGGCCTGTATTCAGTAGTTCATAACCAGTCGCATATTTAGGTGAGCTCTCCTTCCAACTAAGGGCAAAACCGTTTTTCTCTCCCTGTGACTGAAGCCTGGTGATCAAGGAGAGTGCTGGAAATGAATCGGAGAATGCCTCCTTGGCATCATCAAGTCACATGAAGTAATGCTAAAGCTTCCCTTTGTCTGCGAACTGTTCCTGTCCACTCTTAAATAGCTAATCCCTATCCCTGCTAAGTGTTCAGCAGTGAACACCCATTTGCTCTTGTGCTCAGAGGCAGCCTATTCTCCTCTGAGCCAGGGTTTCTTACTTACTTTCCCAAACCAAGATGTGTATCCAAGGTCTGGAAGTGTGGTGAGTGGCAGAACTGGTTTTAAGTCAGTTCTTGCTCAGGGTAGCCTGAAGTACATTTGTATAAAGTTGCTTTTCTGCTCACATTAATGAAAATGTAAATTCCCCAAGAAATCAGATTTTAAAAACTAAACAGAAAATAACTTTAAAAGATTTTAAAGCCTTTTTTCTAAGCAGAGTAAAGAGTTACAATTTTAATTCCATCTAAACTTATTTAGGGAAAAGTATACAATACCTACACAGTGATATAGCATGTATTTTTTTTATTCCTGTGAGGGAACACTAACCCTAACATGTAGCATGCACTGTTTTTAATAGATTAGAACCCTGCACACTTCAGGGATGATTTATGAATGTATTATAATAGCTTTTTTCTACATTACAAAGGCATTTTTTTACCTGCCATGTATCACTGCAATGCATTTAAGCTCCAGCCCAGACAGGGCACAGTGTTTCTCTTGCCAGATATATTTTGTTTTGTAAATGGGTGTTTGAAATACATACAGCAGCCCACTTCTGACACTTAACTTTCCCTGCCATAGGGGCACTTAAGGCAACAGCTACAGGAGACCTATTGGGAAGTAAAAAGGCCAAACAGGGATTTCCAATGTACAGCATATGATTTAGAGGGGACGTACAGGTACTTTACAACTGTGTAGCACTGGTAAAGTCCTAACGACAGCAAAAATAGGGTCCAGGAAAATGTGAAAAATCTGTGGTGACTGTGCAGAAAAAGCAGTTATGCCACAGCATGTTACCTGGCCTACCTACTAGTACAGGGGTGTCAAACTCAAATTCATCAGGGGCCGCATCAGCAGTTTGGTCACCCTCAAAGGGCCGGTTGTATCTGACAAAGGCTCGATTCGGAGATCTCAGAGCTCAGGTTGGCTGATGAAGTACCAGCAAGCCCTGGATGTATCGGGGTCCCAGTCCAGCTTTAGCATTGAACATTTAGCACAGGGCTTTAAATTTAATGTGCTTAGAGATTGTGAGCCAGTACAACTCAGGTAGAAGATGAGAGGCTGAGGCCGATTTTGGAAGGCGATGCAGGTGCCTAGCAACCACATTCTGTACTTCCTGCAACCGATCTTGCCAGCAACTTAACACATTGCCATAGTCTAATCTGGATAAAATAAGGGCCTGGATCACCCTCTTTTGGGCTGAGACTGTTATCATCCAGGTTATCTTTCTTAGTCACTTAAGCACAGAAAAATAAGTGGCAGTCACCATGATCACCTGAGGCTTCATGGAAAGTGTCTCATCCTACAGAATCCCAGGTTTTTTACCTTTGGCGAAGGAGTCGTCAGAGAAGCCAAAAGATGCTGGCCAATGTTGTGAGTCCCAGAGAGAGAAGTGGCTTCACAGAATCATGACTTCCGTCTTATCCCCATTGAACTTGAGCAAGTTTTTATTCATCCACGCAGAAATGCGTTTTCAAGCCCAGGTTAAGGTCAGAAGGTGCATGATTCTGTGAAGATGACAAAGTAAAGATGATCTGTGCATCATCTGCTTAGGAAACAAGGGTCAAGCCGCAGCTTTCCACTACATCAGCCAAAGGGCGGACGTAGATGTTAAACAAAGGACTCAAAACTGAGCCCTGTGGGACATCAGAGGTCAAGTCTTGCGGTTCAGATCTGGCAATAGATGCAAAATGTTGTGCACGGAGTGTGAGGCCTGTTTCTCTACACAACAGTGCAACAAAATAATAAAGCAGAATTAACTGGCAACAGGCCATTTGACACGTAGGAAGTGAGTAATTACTGCCGTATTTCCTTTTTAAACCATGTAAAACACATTTCTTGTGATGACTTCCAAGAAGTTCTGGGTTCTCACCTGTGTTTCATGTCCCAATTTGTCACGATTATGAGAGTGAAGCCAGGGAAGCCTACACTGGATGGCCAGCCCCGTCGGCACCTCTGATCCAGCCAGGTACTTTCTGCAACATGCGCAGCGCGGTGGGCCGAGCTGAAGCCGCAGTGGAAAGTGGGCGTGTCCAGAGAGCCCCTGTGCCAGAAGCACACTGCTGAGAGGCCCAGACAGCATCGCTCATGAGGCCATTATTGCCAGCAGTCCGAGAGACCCGGCCCAGAGGGTCCTAGATATGCTACACCAGACGTTCCCTGGCTTGTAGGCTGGCGCGCAATGCGCTGAAGAGGCGGCCGCGCATGCGCTAAAGAGGCGGCCGCGCATGCGCTGAAGAGGCGGCTTTCAAGAATAAGGTGAAGGCTTCAGAATAAAAGCGAGAATAAACGGTGAAGGCTGGCGGCCGGCGGCAGCTACACGGGCCACATGACGAGGTCTGGCGGGCCGGATTCGGCCCGCGGGCCTTGTGTTTGACACCGCTGTACTAGTACATCAGGAAATCTGTGTCTTGTACAGCTTTACAGGAATACTACCAGGAATGTTGGTAAAAAGTAAATAAATGTAAAATTATGTCCAGACATTTTTCTGTATCCTGTCAAATGTGTATAAGTAATTCCCTGGTAGGTATGGCACAAAGCAGACAGGCTTAACTTAAGGTAATGTGCAAAGTTGTTATGTATTACAAAACAGTAATAAAGTCAAAATGCCAAACAATAAAATTCCACACTGAATTAGAAAACTATAGGAAAATAGAATCAAATGATAAAAATCCAATATATGTAACCAGAGATATGAATCTTTAATGTTTTATGTAGAAATAGCACCAACAAGTGTCAATGGTCACGGTAGACTGAGACAAAAGGTCAATAGCTATGGAACACGGGTCGATACACAAACCAGGTCCATCCTTGTCAAAGATTTTACCTTGTGACTTGGTCTTTCATGTCAAAATCAACTACAGGAGTACACTCCTAAGGGCCCCAGGACCACGGGAACTTGAAGACTTTCAGGGTGTCAGATCAACAACAAACTCCAGTCCATGTTCAGTTGCCCCTGGCCAGTTGTGCACTTTAGGAAAAAGGCCACTTGCAGCTTATAATGTTCCTGTATCCACACAGAAGGTTAGTCAACTAACCCTTAGAGTCCACTTCTTTGTCTGGGGTACGAGAGGGGGCCGATCCTGTCTGTCAGGTCACAGATAGCAGTTCCAGTCCTCTTACGTTCTTCTGCCAGTCCAGAGATGTTCTGAAGTGGGTGTCTGGGGATGCCACATTTATGTCTGGCACCAGCTAGTGCGTGGGGGTTAATCTTGGACATTCCCTAACCAATGGGGTAAAACTTTCCAGAGTCAACCATACTCACTTTTTCAGCAGTTCCTGTTTGCTTTACTTCAAAAAGGCCCCGAATGCCATGTGTCAGGCCATTTTCAAAATGTTTAAAGTCTTCTGCTATACTAAACTTGGGCTCTGTGGGCTGGGATTGTGTGTGGGAGTGTCATGGGGAAATCACCAGTGTTGTCCTACATTTAACGCTAAAATCCCGTATGAAGCAGTTACTTTCTTACAACAAACCCAGAGACAGACGTCTGGTATGACAAAAGCAGGATCCTTCAGCAACCAGGCAGGGAATCCAGAAAAAAATGTTGGCATCCAGTTCTTTCCCTTTCAAGTGTACCCATTGTGGCTCAATAGATCTGTCAAGCAAGATTTGACAGCATGCCCACAACCCCCCTTTGAATATTCTATTGAGTTCTGAGGAGTCATCTCTAGCCATTCAGGTCACTCTCTTGTTTGCTCCTGATAGACATGTCCCACCTCGATCACACCTGTTCAAGGCTGAAGATAAGCCAGGAGCTGGCAGAGGCTTCTGCTAATTAGGCTCTGAAAGTTGAGGCAGGTAAAGAGTAACTTTCTGAAAATTACTTTTTCTTAATATTTATTGAGAATCGGATTTTACCATTGAATTGGATTTTAATAACTATTACAAATTGTGGTTTAATTATTTTATAGCTATATCTGTACTCTGTTTTCTACATAGGACATTTAGGTCTACCACAGTGAAAAGCCTTTTCGCTGTTAGGACAAGGTAATCCCTAGAGTGCACAAAAGAACTGTGGATTTAACCCAGATCTCATGACTGGGGGTGAATGTTTGATTTGTTCTGCATTCCGTCCATCATTTGTGACTTTTGCTTTCCCCAAGTGTGCCGGGAAAACCCAGATGTGGGTTCCAGGCTCACGGTGCCACTAGATTCAAACTAGCTTGGCTGATGAGGGGTGATACCCCGAAACCAGTCCCAGGATGCTTGTTCCTTGTCCAGGGAGGACTTTACTTGACAGTTCAGGCTGGACTGTTCCCATGAGGAGCAGGGTGAAATCTGATTTGCATATGGCTGGGTCTAAACTGGTGTAGCATGGTGAGTAAAAGAACTATGGATTTAACCCACATCTCTTGACTAGGGGTGAATGTTTGATTTGCTCTGCATTCTGTCCATCATTTGTGTAACTTTTGCAGTCCACAAGTGGCATTTAACTTCCATGCACAAGGTGCGCTTTCTACACTATATGCTAATGACCTAGAGGTTGCTTGAATGTGGTAATTAAAATGCACAAATTTAACAATGTTTAAAGGGGAAGCACAAGCAGTTTGCTCCCGGTTAGCAGGGGTAAAGGGCACTGAGTTCTAAAGCAAAAGTAGATATGGCAAACGTCTGGGGTGTCAAGTACAAAAAGAGGGACAGGGGGGCTTTTTCCACTCCGAGAAGAAGGGAGGGGAAAGGGAGTGGGAGGTCCAGCAAAAACCATGGCCCCAATTATGATATTTAAGAAATAATGTTAATGCTGTTCCTCTAGAATGCAATATATAGGAGAGTTAAAGAGAAGGTTGGATCCAACTAATTGTACGTAATGTCTGTAATTGGGAATCCATTTGTTGGATTGTGGTGCCCTCACACACCCTAGCGGGTGTCATGCTTCATCATATGGGCTGCTCCTCATCGGGTCGGCGGTGCAATACCCAGCGGGCTCCCTTAAAAAGGGGCACTTTGTCGGAGATCTTTTTTCCAACTGCCGTATTGTGAAGTGCGGGTGTGGGGCCCGAATAGTGTAGATGTGTGATGGTGATTTAAAATAGGGTTAGGAGTGCCTGTTAGGAATTAATTTTATTCTGGGGGCCTGCTACCCTAATTAAAAATGTGTGAACATGGCACTAGTCCGAGTATAATGCCTCGTGTCGGAGTGTCCTCTGTTCAAAAATGTGTAAAGGTCAACATGTTTCTCGCCTTGAGTTGATGTACTCGCGATTCATCAGGACCAGAAATCAGAAGAAGGAACTATCTACATCTAAAAACTACTAATGTTAAGGTGTGTAGTGAATCAAGTATTGCTTGAGTATGGTACCTGTTGTGATCAGGAGCTACCTGTAAAGGAAGAAGGGTAGGTTATAGAAATATAACACACAGGTATGCATCGTATAGAACAGTTGGAAACCATGCCTTAAATGTCATTCTCAACTCTCAATTCGTCTCAACGATGGTGATTGATGATATGCCGATTGGCATGTTAAAAAGTTTTTATAAAAATTATGATAGTGAAATCCCACAGTGAGCTGATGTGAATACTCAACAAAGTGGACATCCAATTTAAATTAAAAGCAGCAGAAAAATAAATAAATAAATAAATAAATATAGGGGGCAAGATGGCCGCCGTGGCTTAGGCTGTGTTACAGAATAGGGGGCAAGATGGCCGCCGTGGCTTAGGCTGTGTTACAGCTCGGCTCCCTCTCCTGCCTGCTGGGGAAGAATGTCAGAATGACGGTGATTTAATTGGGAAAAAAAGAAAAAGGCTTTGCGGTTGGAAAATGCCTGTATTGGGATTCCTTGCTTAAACAGTTTATCAACACTTGGAGATTCTCAAATGTTTGGCGGCGTTCTCACTCCCTTTTTTGCCGCCAGAATATCTAATGGTTGGAAGGCACTCACCGGTCAGAGTCGGTACTGGAGAGAAGCTCTGACTCGCTTACCTGCTATCGGCGTTTGGTGTGTCCTACGGAGTGTCGCCGGTAGACGCGGAAGAATTGCTCAGTGCGAGATGCCGCCAAAGTTAACAACACGCAGTGCGAAAACTCAGGTAGCTGCCACGGAGAATCCTTCGTCGGGAGTGGTCATGGAATCAGCAGACGGAGTGGCCGGTTTCGGGCTAGCCCAGCATTCGAGTAACCCGCCTCAGAGGAAAGGGGACCGAGGCGGGAAGGAGAAAACCTGTATAGGAAAGCATGGAGCAATAACTTTGCCGGAACTGTTTGGAAAGCAGTCAGCTAAAAAGGATACTGTGTTGCAGCCCGAGCAGGTAGGGGAGTTTTGCTCGACTTTGTCTGATATTGGTGACATTGTGTCTGGTAGTCTCTCACCCCTTGTAGAATGTGCTGTTCTGTCTTCATCTATTTCTTCAAAAACAGTTCTAACAGTTGAACAGCCAGCGGACAAAATCCAGTTGTCCTCTAATCTTGGCAGGGGGATTCTGGGAGTTGTAGTATGTGATACTCCTTTGTCCAAAGAATTAAGTGGTGATTCTGCTGATTTGACATCTAAAATAGATGTATCTGGGTTGAGCAAGGAAGTTCCCCTACAGGCAAGTGCTGGGTCTCAAGAAATCACAGAGAATTTTTATTCCCTGTCTGATTTTTCGTCGGATGAAAGTAGTAAGGACTGGTCTGAGAACGACGCAGAAAATAGCACGGAGAATGAAGCTGATTTAAGCAAGGACTCTCCGATAACCACAGTGGAAAAAAGCCAAAAAAGGAAAAGAACGCCTCACTAACAGTAATAGTTGTTTAGCTAGTAGTGACATGCCTAGCGGTCTGATATCCTCAGGACCTACAAAGATTGGGCCGATCTCGGAAAATGTCTCTGGACTTAATACAGAAAATGATTCTGCCATACAATCACTTGATCATGGGATTACGTTGTCAACAATTTATAACACCATGTTGGAACATAGAGCTGAGATTAAATCAGAGAATGTTCGTATGCAAGCTACTTGTCGGAAAGTGCAAAATTCTGTGCGACGAGTTATTAAGATTTACTCGGATACAGCTCTCAGAATGACTGAAGCGGAGTCAAGAATTTCTGCTTTAGAGGATACTGTAGCTGCGCAGAAAACGGAAATGAGCACTATCTGTGATCACAGGGATGATGTAGTGTTTAAATTGGCGGGATTTGTAAAATCAAGCTAGGAGAAAGAATCTTCGTATTTTAGGCATTCCGGAGAAAAAAGAAGAAGTTGATGTTCGGAAATTTGCGTGTGATTTATTTGTTGAAGCTTTTCCGGAACTGACCTCATGGGACTGGTCTATAGAGATCCAGAGGGCTCATAGGATTCCTTTTAATGTTAGAAAAGCTAGGCTGGGAGAGGAAGAGAAACCCCGTGCTATCCTGGTTCGATTTAATAACTTTTTGGCTAGAGAAGCTGTGTTTGGCCTGGCTAGACCTGATAAGAAAAGAGTGGCAAAAGATTGTTATTTTTTCGTTAGACCTGATTTTTGTAAAGAAACTGTTTCGAGACGTTGGCACTTGCGTCAACTAATATCTGGGTTTCAAGAGAAAGGTGCCATTGTTTATTTGCAAAATCCTGCCAAGCTCAAGGTTATGTTTAAGGGCCAGACTAGGTTTTTCTTTTCTGAAATTCTGGCTAGAGAATTCCTACATTCTTTGTAATGTGGGATCTATTATATATAAGGGATCTTGTCTTTACTAAGTCTTCGTCCTGCAGTCAGGGGAGGGAAGGCGGCTGGCCATCTCTATTAGGGCTTGTTTGTCCCTATGCCTCATATGGTGGATTGGGTGGGTTGCGGGGGGTTGATGGGGGGTTCGGGGTTTAGGGGATTTGGTGAGGGGTTGGTGCTGGGTGAGGGGTGTTTGGGGGGTGAAAAATCATCAACAGCCTGGACATATGATCTTGCTGATTTGGAAAGCATTCATTTTCATGTTAAAGTTACACAAATATACGAGCAATGTATCATCTTAGTTACTTTAGTTGTGTATTTTTATAAGATGTTGGTCTGTAATAATTTTGCTTTATGGCTAAGAAATTAAAAATCTGTTCGCTTAACATTTGCGGGCTAAATGATGGGAAAAAAAGAGAGGTGTTTGCTAAACTTCTTCAGATTATAAATGTTGATTTACTTTGTTTACAAGAAACTCATATTCCATGGGTTAGAAGGGGCTGCTTGAGGAAACTTGGATTAGAACTGGTCGCATGTTCTAAACAGACAGGGGTGAAGAGAGTGGTTGCAACCCTCATGAGACGAGGTTTAGGTGTATGTGTCAAGTCGGCAGAAGATAAGTGGGGGCGTTGGGTGATTAGTTTATTTCAGATTGGACAATTTAGATTTACAGTATGTAATGTATATGGACCGAATTTGGACGATACGGAACTTATACACTTTCTTAACCTCGAGCTAGCTCAATGGCCACAACCTCTAGTTTTATGTGGAGACTTGAATATTCATCTTGATGCTAACTTAAATGTTAGGATGACCTCTCTATACAAGGGCAGGAAGCCTCGTTTATTTACAGCGCTAAGGGATTTAATTATAGATCATGGTCTGTTTGATGCTTGGAATGCAACCCATGGGGATGATTTAGGATATACCTTTTATTCTGCTCCGCACAGAAAATTTGTGAGATTAGATTACTTTCTTGTCTCCTTACAATATTTAGGTAAACTTGAGCTAGAGATTTTGCCTAAACTTATATCTGACCATAACCCTCTAGTTCTAGAATTTTTAATTGATTTACAAATAGAGGTTGGACACCATTTATGGTCTTTTGAACGAAGCTTGCTTGCAGATAAGGAATATTGCCAATTTATGCTCAAAGTTATACAGGAGTTTTTTTCCTTTAATAAAGGTACGGCATCCATTCAAATTATATGGGATGCATTTAAAGCTGTAGTTCGGGGGGAAACTCTTAGTTTCTCTCTATCACAACGTAAACAATTGTTTAGTAAATACAAAAATGATTTTAAGATGGTCATGTTAGCTGAACATAAATTAGCTGAGGTAATTAGGTCTGGCGTGGACCCAGAATTGGCTCAAAGAGAACTTGCTGTGAACAGGGCTAGAGTGTATTCTAATTTGGCGGATAAAATAGCTCTAAAATATAGACAACATAAGGAGTTAGCATACGAATTTGGTGAGAAAACTGGAAAAGTCCTGGCTAAAAGATTAAGGCAAAAAGCTGCATATAACGATATAACGAAAATTATAGATGCCAATGGGGTTTTGCAAGAAACAAGAGAGGGGGTTTTGGAGGCTTTTCAACATTTTTATCAATCTCTCTACAATGCCCCACTTAGTGAGATTTCAGATCATGATGGGAGGGACTATCTGTCGCGAGTTCCGACTACAGGACTTACTGAATTACAGGAAACACTTTTATCGGCCCCAATAATGTGGGAGGAAGTCGAAAAAGCTATATTAGCACTAGCTCCGGGCAAAGCAATGGGTCCGGATCAGATCCCTTTGGAGTTTTATCGTACCTTTAGAAATATGTTGAAAAATGAATTATTGCAAGTGTGTCAACAATCCTTTTTGGGTAGCCCCCCGGTTTCATGGTCAATGGCCATTATAGTAATCTTTTTAAAGAAAGGGAAGCAAGATGTGGATATGGGATCTTACAGACCCATATCCCTCCTTAATGCGGACAGCAAAATTTATTCTAAAATGATTCCAAACAGATTAAATAATCTTATGCCTCTGTTGGTATCTAAGAGACAACATGGATTTATCTTACGGCGAGATACGACGGACCATGTTAAGAGGATTATTTCCTTATTAGATTGGGCACAGGCTTCTGACTCTCCAGTTGCAGTGGCCTTATTGGACGCTGAAAAAGCGTTTGACCGGGTTTGTTGGAAGTTTCTGTGGTCAACTTTAGTCTGGAAGGGCTTTCCTGTTGAATTTATTAATGCTATTCAGGCCTTATATAAAAATCCAAAAGCAGCTCTTCGTATAGCAGGTTGGCTTTCCGGCAATATAACAATTACTAGGGGGACAAGGCAGGGCTGTCCTACCTCGCCTTTGTTATTTGCTCTGTATATCGAGTCATTTTTAAGCAGTTTGGATAATAATGCTGGAATCAAACCAGTTTGGATACACGATATAGCCTATAAGGTGTTCGCATATGCAGACGATATTGCTATAGTCACAACAGATATCAAGTCTGCCCTTCCTAAGCTAATAGAAGCGTCGGAAGATTTTGGTAGGCATTCTGGATATAAGCTCAATGTTGCTAAGACCCAACTTCTCCATTCAGAGTTTGGACGTCCACAAGATATGCACTTTGAGGCGGAGTCTACATATCTGGGAATAAAAATATCTGCCGATATAGATAAAATTGTTCGTTTAAATACTGATACAGTAATTGCCTCTGCCAATAAAACTTTAGAGAAACTTGATAATCTTCATTTATCGTTATTTGGCCGCAGCAATGTTTTGAAAATGCTTATTTTTCCTAAATTTTTGTATTTATTTAGAACTATCCCTCTTTTTTTTCCATTTCAATATTCAACCGGATTGAGAGAATGTCTTCCAGGTTTCTCTAGAGTTATCATAGATCTAGAAGAGCTTTAAAAAAATGTACTTTACCTAGAGATAGAGGGGGCTGGGCAATTCCTAATTTTCAATCATATTTTTGGTCTACCTTTTTGCAGAATATGGGTGTTTTACTGGTTAATGAAATATGTTTGGATGAGTCAGTAAGACCTTCAATATGAGATGGTATTAGGACAGGAGGCACGACAATGCTTAGTTCGCATTATTGAGCCGAGTTACTACAAAAAAACCAAATTTAAAATTATTATAACTGCTTTCGAGATTTGGAAGAAAATAAAAACAAGAATTGGATTTAGCTCTAATTTAAACTACTATACACCTTTAATTAATTGCCCTTTGTTACCGGATATTTTTAAAGACTCAATTATGCATAGATGGTATCGGGCTGGTATAAGTCAACTGGGTGATCTAATGGATGGTCAACATATAGCTTCTTTTCTATCTTTACAACAAAAATATGGTCTTTCTCGGATAGAATTTTTTAAGTTTCTACAGGTTCGCAGTTTTTTAGATAGAAAGTGCTCTGATAACCAAACTTTGTTTCAAAAGGTTAAAATTATCGAAGCACTTCGGAAACGACCGAGAATTGGCCATATTTATCAATTAATGTTGGCTAACTATC
Source organism: Triturus cristatus (assembly GCF_964204655.1). Classification (NCBI taxonomy): domain Eukaryota; kingdom Metazoa; phylum Chordata; class Amphibia; order Caudata; family Salamandridae; genus Triturus; species Triturus cristatus. The sequence goes on along the minus strand of NC_140590.1, from coordinate 131,673,867 downwards.
AGGATGACCAATTGACGTTGGAAGATAAATGGCAAAAGAAGTTTGATGTGCAAGGACTTAATATGCACAGAGTCATAGAAATATCTATTAAAACGTTATACAATGGATCATTAATAAGCCAACATTTTATGTCCATCTATGATTTATATTATACACCTGCTAAACTCGCGAGATGGGCACATGGTAGAGTGAATAAATGTAACCGATGTGATCTTACTGCTGCAGATACTATACATATGTTTTTTCTGTGCCCAAAATTAAGCCAATTTATTAGAGATATAGAGAACTTTTTGTCGAATCATTTAGGTGTTCAAACACAAATTACTGCAGAACTTGTTATTTTGGGTGTACAAACTAGTAGCAGCAGTTTAAGAACAGATTTGGAGGATAGATGCTTATTTATATGCATGTCAATCTTTCGGTGTTGTATTACAACGCAGTGGCTTGATATTGAACCACCTGTTTTTAGCAACTGGCAAGCTAAATTATTGTCTGTTTATCATTTGGAAACTGCTGTTTATAAAACAAAAGGCAAGAAAAGAAGGGCAAATGGGTTAAAATTATGGTCCCCACTTTCTAATTGGCTATGAATTGAATTTTATGTTATGATTTTATAGGCCATGTGTTTATTTAGTTGATGATATAGTTAACCTGTTTGTATTCAATGTATTGTTTGCGTCTCGGCTGTCTGATGATATAAAAATCAATAAAGAAATAAAAAATTTTTTTTAAAAAGCAGCAGAAAATACAGAGGTGTAACTCACCCTATTCAGTAATTTTCCAAATATCAACAGTACTCGGTGGATTGTACATGAGTTAGTGTTCCTCTGTAAGTAGGACTATACAAAAAAATCGTAATGCACTTGGTAAATTGGGTGACAAAATAGAGTAGAAACAGTAAAACAAACAAATAATCCCTAATCAACAGTGAATCATGTATTGTTCGGTACTGCTCGTTGTGAAATAGGGGTCCCTACCTGTCTTCAGTAAATGGAAAAGGTAAACCTAAGGGATCAATTGTTGATATTATAAATGGTAAACGTTGTTACATTGGTACGGGCCATGTCTACAAATCTAGAGCAAGTATAGTGCTTAATAGGAGACTATGGGTAGAACCAATTGAATCTACAATGACCCATATCCTATATATGCAATGAATAGTATGGCGGTAACCAGTAGGTGGTGTCTGGAAACCTTCGCTGTTACTTCTATGTACACCACAAGGGAGTCGCAGGGGTAGGTGTTCGATGTTATACCAAAAGAATTGTCATTATTGGTAAGCGTAAAACGAATGTGTAAAACGAAGGTAGCGTAAACAACAGAATCATCACGATATCTTTCAGCAATAGTTGGAACTGTAGTTAGTGCAGTGTGATCTCTACCCTTCGTGTTGAATTCCGCTCGCTAGCAGATCAAATATAGTAAATATAAGAAATGGACTTGACATATTTTTAGAAGGATCCCGCTCACTATTAAATGCATAGAAAAACGCGGTTCCGTTCAGAATGCTGCAAAAACTAAGAGAAGTTGCTGAATGTAAACAGTGATAGTGACGGTTAAACCACGAGCGAGCATGTAATCATTGCAGTAAATTAGCCCCTATGTGCACCCTCAAGTAGAACCCAGGTTCAAAATACAGGCTACTTACATTTAGTTAACTCGTGCTACTCCTTGTGACCTACCCGTTCCACCGAGTCCGGGAGGTAGTGAGGTAAAAAGTGGCAAAGGACTTATGCTCGTGGTGACAGTCATGTGGTAGGGAGATGGACGGCCCATTGTGTGTCAGTAGTTGAAACCAGTTGAAGCGGCGGCCATATTTGAATGGAGTGAGGATATGAATCCTTAAATGTAATATGCGAGAGACAATGTACTACTCTATTACAATATAAGATGTTGAAAAGCAAATGACCGAGTTAAGGGGTATGAAAAGTATAGTAATGTTGTGTTTAAACATTATACTTAGCAATAAAAAGTAGATGAATAGATACATAAATAAAGTGGCGTAGTAGCGGGAATTGTCAGCCAAAGAGTAGTGAAAAAAGGCTGATTATAATGAGGGGAAAGAAAATCAGTCAGGTTAAATCTTGATTGATCCCCAAGGAATTTCATCGTTAAGGCCGTTGGTATCTGAGGACAGACGGTGGATCCAACGTTGTTCTTTTGCAAAAAGACTCTGTTTCGTTATGTTAGGCTTAGCTTCTAGAATAAGCCATTTAACCGAGTCAGGTGAATGGTTGTTTTCAAGGAAATAGACACATATTTTAGTGTTGTTCTTATGGCAGCGAAAATTGCTGCGGTGTTCAGAAATTCGTAGTTTGACTGGGCGAGTCGTCATCCCCACATAAAAGAGATTACAAGGGCATATTAAAAGGTAAATGCAATTGGGGGTGTTGCAGTTGGTATGCGTTCTTAATTCCCATGTAAAAGTTGTATTGAGTGTGATTGTTTTGTGTATAGATGTAAATGCACATACACTACAACTTCCACATGGGTAATGGCCACTGACTGCCGGTAATTGCCATAATGTGCCTTGTCGCTTCTTCTCCTTAGGTTTGGGTCTAGTGCGCACAAGCATGTCCTTAATGTTTCTGGAACGTTTATATGCGAACCGGGGTGGTTCAAAATGCATTATCCCTGTGTTAAGGATATTCCAATGTTTAACCAAAACCTTACTCAGCAGGTTAGACGCTGGTGTGAAGGTTGTCACGCAAGTGAGGGGATCGGAATTGTTTTTAACTTTATGTTCCAAAAGTCCTTCTCTATGGTTGTTGCATGCTCGTTTCCTTGAGAGGGTGATACTCCTCTCTGGGTATTGTCTCTCTGTAAGATTCTGGGCAAGGATGGTTGATTCGATCTTATATTCCTCCAAGGTGCTACAATTCCTCCTCACTCTCAGAAATTGTCCAAATGGCAAGTTTTCTTTGAGAGCTCAGTCAAACTACGAATTTCTGAACACCGCAGCAATTTTCGCTGCCATAAGAACAACACTAAAATATGTGTCCATTTCCTTGAAAACAACCATTCACCTGACTCGGTTAAATGGCTTATTCTAGAAGCTAAGCCTAACATAACAAAACAGAGTCCTTTTGCAAAAGAACAACGTTGGATCCACCGTCTGTCTTCAGATACCAACGGCCTTAACGATGAAATTCCTTGGGGATCAATCAAGATTTAACCTGACTGATTTTCTTTCCCCTCATTATAATCAGCCTTTTTTCACTACTCTTTGGCTGACAATTCCCGCTACTACGTCACTTTATTTATGTATCTATTCATCTACTTTTTATTGCTAAGTATAATGTTTAAACACAACATTACTATACTTTTCATACCCCTTAACTCGGTCATTTGCTTTTCAACATCTTATATTGTAATAGAGTAGTACATTGTCTCTCGCATATAACATTTAAGGATTCATATCCTCACTCCATTCAAATATGGCCCCCGCTTCAACTGGTTTTAACTACTGACACACAATGGGCCGTCCATCTCCCTACCACATGACTGTCACCACGAGCATAAGTCCTTTGCCACTTTTTACCTCACTACCTCCCGGACTCGGTGGAACGGGTAGGTCACAAGGAGTAGCACGAGTTAACTAAAAGTAAGTAGCCTGTATTTTGAACCTGGGTTCTACTTGAGGGTGCACATAGGGGCTAATTTACTGCAATGATTACATGCTCGCTCGTGGTTTAACCGTCACTATCACTGTTTACATTCAGCAACTTCTCTTTGTTTTTGCAGCGTTCTGAACGGAACCGCGTTTTTCTATGCATTTAATAGTGAGCGGGATCCTTCTAAAAATATGTCAAGTCCATTTCTTATATTTACTATATTTGATCTGCTAGCGAGCGGAATTCAACACGAAGGGTAGAGACCACACTGCACTAACTACAGTTCCAACTATTGCTGAAAGATATCGTGATGATTCTGTTGTTTACGCTACCTTCGTTTTACACATTCGTTTTACGCTAACCAATAATGACAATTCTTTTGGTATAACATCGAACACCTACCCCTGCGACTCCCTTGGGGTGTACATAGAAGTAACAGCGAAGGCTTCCAGACACCACCTACTGGTTACTGCCATACTATTCATTGCATACATAGGATATGGGTCATTGTAGATTCAATTGGTTCTACCCATAGTCTCCTATTAAGCACTATACTTGCTCTAGATTTGTAGACATGGCCCGTACCAATGTAACAACGTTTACCATTTATATTATCAACAATTGATCCCTTAGGTTTACCTTTTCCATTTACTGAAGACAGGTAGGGACCCCTATTTCACAACGAGCAGTACCGAACAATACATGATTCACTGTTGATTAAGGATTATTTGTTTGTTTTACTGTTTCTACTCTATTTTGTCACCCAATTTACCAAGTGCATTACGATTTTTTGTATAGTCCTACTTACAGAGGAACACTAACTCATGTACAATCCACCGAGTACTGTTGATATTTGGAAAATTACTGAATAGGGTGAGTTACACCTCTGTATTTTCTGCTGCTTTTAATTTAAATTGGATGTCCACTTTGTTGAGTATTCACATCAGCTCACTGTGGGATTTCACTATCACAATTTTTATAAAAACTTTTTAACATGCCAATCGGCATATCATCAATCACCATCGTTGAGACGAATTGAGAGTTGAGAATGACATTTAAGGCATGGTTTCCAACTGTTCTATACGATGCATACCTGTGTGTTATATTTCTATAACCTACCCTTCTTCCTTTACAGGTAGCTCCTGATCACAACAGGTACTATACTCAAGCAATACTTGATTCACTACACACCTTAACATTAGTAGTTTTTAGATGTAGATAGTTCCTTCTTCTGATTTCTGGTCCTGATGAATCGCGAGTACATCAACTCAAGGCGAGAAACATGTTGACCTTTACACATTTTTTAACAGAGGACACTCCGACACGAGGCATTATACTCGGACTAGTGCCATGTTCACACATTTTTAATTAGGGTAGCAGGCCCCCAGAATAAAATTAATTCCTAACAGGCACTCCTAACCCTATTTTAAATCACCATCACACATCTACACTATTCGGGCCCCACACCCGCACTTCACCATACGGCAGTTGGAAAAAAGATCTCCGACAAAGTGCCCCTTTTTAAGGGAGCCCGTTGGGTATTGCACCGCCGACCCGACGAGGAGCAGCCCATATTATGAAGCATGACACCCGCTAGGGTGTGTGAGAGCACCACAATCCAACAAATGGATTCCCAATTACAGACATTACGTGCAATTAGTTGGATCCAACCTTCTCTTTAACTCTCCTATATATTGCATTCTAGAGGAACAGCATTAACCCTATTTCTTAAACGTCTGGGGTGACCATGTAGAAAAGGGTGGATTTCCTAGAGCAAGGGTGAAAAGTTATAGGTCATAAGTATAACCTACAGTAGTAGAATGTGGCTAAGGGAAAAGTAACTCAAGGACATAGCGCCTAGGTCATGAATATAGAACCACAAACACCTTCACGTGAAGACCACAAACAACACTATACCTTAACATCCGCCAGCAGTAAGAGACCATATCAGTGGCAAATGTTTCCTTTTATCAGTACTAACTAACATTTTATTCATTTGGAACCAAAGTGATGGAATGTACGAAGTACTGTGAGCATTCAAATATCTGATAGCACAGTTTGGGACATATTTTTTCACTTTTTGTGACATTCCTGTGGCGATAAACCCTTTGCCTTATTTATAGAGCTTACAACCTAAATCCTTTGGAAAAATTGAGTCTCTTTGTTTCATCTTTTTCCGCACACCACTGCTAATTAGCCACAAGCATTGCGTGTTGATATCGGGCTGTCAACAACAGTCAAAATGCTGTGATTTATTTTCTGTTGTTTATAATGATAAAAGGAAAACTTCAGAGTCGCAGAACCCAGAATATTGCAGAATAGCTTAGACTGGCTGCAGGTGACACTTCTGAAAAACATAAACGTATGGCAGCTCAGCCGATTTGTGCTGGTACTGCTCAATAAATATATACCAGGCTCCTAAGAAATATTGAAACTAGTCCTTAAAAATATGAAAGCCCTGTCTGCCCGTGTTTGAATTGTCAATTGAAAGTATAGCAACCCTCCTGATAAGTGATGGTACTGTCCATGAAAAGTACTCAGCCCTGTTTAAAAAAATATTTTATGGTGTCCTATCAAAAGTCTGATAACCCTGCAGAGACACTGTGCTAATTACACAGAGTTCCAAGTTTTACATTTCTACCAGGAAGTCAGTCCTACCCCAAGTGCCCTCCCTTACCTTCACCACCCATTCTTATTACACTATTTTCATTTCCATCACTAACATAGAAGTGCTTAGAATAGTTGAGATAATAGTATTTAAATTATGTCCTGTTTCCCCAATGGTGCAGAGTTACGGTTCTATAAAAGTATGGTTTATAACTAAGGCTCCCTGTTTTCCACTTTTACTGATTTTTACAGATAAATACAGACAGAAACCTTTTTATTTTCCTGTCTGTATTTATTTTTAAATGTGGATAATAATGGAAATTGGATTGTTTTTTGAGTGATTCTAAATGTTGTCAGTCATGTGAATAGCTATGCAGATTGACAAGCGAGGAGGTTAGAAAAAAAGAAATGAATTTTAGTAAAGAGGCATAAACAGCAGCAGATATGCACATGGTTGTTTTTAAAATGGGTATGTTTTCATTTAAGTGCATTGATTTATCATCTGTGGGTTTTCATATCATTGATACCTTTTAGGCATTGAAGCATGATTGCATATTATTCGGTGAAATAAAAGTGGAATTATAATAGTTATAGCTTCATTTTTTTTCAGGAAACCCAAAGTAATTATGGATACAGACAAAATTAGCAAAAAATAAATATGGATAAATACAGACAGAAAAGTAAAAAAAGAAAATCCATAAAACCGAGAGCCCTATTTGTAAAACAGTTCCCACAGGGAAACCCCTCCCATCCCACCTGTAAAGTTCTAGCCAATTTTAACTAATGTTCCTGGTCCATTATATTTTAAATGAAATATACTCTGGGAGAGAAGCATAACAATTTAAAATCAAGAATTGGCAAAGGCTATAGAGCAAGACACAGGAGGGCTGATAGTGAGGACTACAGTCTGGACCTAACTAATACAGCGGCTAAAGCAAGAGGAGCCTGTCATCAGATCGGGTTTGGCCGAGGTGGGATTGTCAGGCTTTATGACCAGGGTTGAGGGTGTACTTGTAATAACTCACTTAATAGTGTGATTGCTCCTGTGGAGTGTGAAAGGACCGTGGTGGTGTGGCTCCTAAAAAAGCCACAGCGGTCCCTGATATGCAGTCAAATGACTGGCCTGTTATCCTCCTGCTGTTTGCTGGAACACCATGGAAAAAACATGTAAATCTTTTAGTATCTGACTGGATTCTGAAAAACAACCAATTTGAGACATCTCAGTCCACGTTTTGCCCGTTTCACAGTACAGAGATGGCCTACGAATTCTGGCGGGCCAAGCCCAATGCGCGGTCTTGGTGCTATTAGACCTGTCCTTATCATTTGATACAATGTCCCATTATGACATCTTACTAGGCTGAAGGAGACTGGCATACCTGGGAAGGCACTTGAATGGGCAGATCGCAAGCAGTCCTTCTATCAACCTATACGAGTTGAAATATTTGAGTCAAGGAGTGCCACATGGATCAGCTTTTAATCATTTTTTAATATATATATCTGCCCACTGGTGAAACTAAGAAAATATTTTGGTCTCCGTGTGATGAATTAAGCAGACGACACCCAGCTGATCATCAGACTGGATCAAGCAGCTGAGAACCCACTTGAAGCATTGTATGGCTGCTGCATCTGAGTGGTTGCAGTCGCACTCACTCAAATTAAGCTCAGACAAAACCGAGGTGCTGCAGGCGAGACATCCCTGTATCCCAGATCGTATTCATCCTGACTCTGGGCCCAGTTCCTGGACCTCATCTCCATCTCCTGCAAAAATGGTGAAAAACCTAGGGATACATCTGGATCCAGGGCTCTCGTTAGAGTATCAGATTAATCACCTTACATCCACGCGCTTCTTCCTTTTAAACAGCTGAGGGAGATCCTACATCTCCATCCCTGGATGGTTCACCGGGTGGTGATCCTCCTGCCCTGGCTGGTTCACTAGATGGTGATCCTCCTGCCCCAGCAGGTTCACTGGATGGTGACCCAGGCGACGGGCTTGAGTCACCTGGACTATTGTAACTCCCTCTTCTTAGACCTTGACGTGGGGCCTTTGAAGAACTACAAAGGATACAGAACGCGTCACTTGGTTGGCCATGTTCTTCTTCTTCGAAGAGTGCACTCAAAGCTCTTCGTTGGCTGCCAGTGGGTAAAAGGGTGATGTTTAAATAGCTCTGTCTGGTTGTTAAGTCTATCCACCTTAGTGGCCCTGAATATTTGGTGGAGAAGTTCCATCAATACATTCTGGCACACATTTTACGATCAGCTGAAGCTAATTTGCTAGTGGGTCCTTACTACAAACGTGTTCACACAGGGCAAATCCTTCGCAGTGACTGCATCGAAGCTTTGGAATATGCTTCCAGTGGTTTTACGGCTCACACCCACCATTGTCAAATTCAGAAACGCCTTAAAAATCTGGCATGTCCAAAATTAGTTGGGTCTATACTATTGTTTAAAACTCCCTAATATCACCCAACTGTATTCTAGATTTTCCAGTTTTCTCCATCTCTATTGCTTTCTGATCTTTGCTAGCATTCTCAGCCCCAGGACACCCTAACAGGTAGCACTCACGCTTTAAACAATTGATAACATACACTTGTAAAATAGTCACTCATGCAGTTCAATTCAGGCCCTCAACTGACGGTGGAAGGATACATCCAAACAGACAACAGCATTAGGTGAAATTGAATACTTCAGTTAATCCAAGATGTGACTGGCAAAGTCTCAAGCCAATGGCTGAAAGAAGCTGGCAGAAGAAAGCTGATGGATGAAAGGGGTTGACCCAAAACCCACTCATATATTGTTAGCAAAGGTCTGTTTAACAACTGCTTTGTCAAACTCCATACTTAAATATTAAAAATAAATGTACCCTTTGGAGAGACTCTCATATTAACAATTCATGCCAGGTGTATCCCCACATATAGCCTCACTTTCATCCACACTCCACTCAGAATGTTTAAAGCACTTATTGTCAAACAAATGAATATAATCAAAATTAATTTTAATGAATATAAAACTGTACAGATATAAGAACCCCCCACAGTGGATTCACGTTTAAAAAGTTGTTTTTGATCATTGGAGCATTATTGAAAGCAGACACCTGGAGAGGCGAAACCCGTTTTCAGAATAGTAACGAATAGTTTTGAAAACGTGATCCAGGTGCACAGTGGACGGGATATTGGAAACCTGCTCCTTTTAATTACAAGGGATCAAGATATATTCCGGACTTTTTAACATCACAAACACAACAGTGATAGCCATTTTGAATCTATAATTGAGGAAATGGTGAATTTGGAGGAAGATGAAACCTTCTACCTAGAATAATAAAACATAGACATATATATTTTTTAATCAAACTGCTACAATAATCAACCTTCAACAGACAAGCTTTTTTTGAAGCACCATTTATCTACCCCATTTGGCAGGAGATATATTCACCGCAGGGCGGTTGCACCGGTGGGACTGTTGCTAACAAAATACGTCTCTTAAGGAGAAAAAATCTTTGTGTCTGAAGAAGGTGGCTGTGCTACCGAACGCGTCGACGCCCTTTTTTATGTTAAATTTGGTTTCAGTCAGTAGTTAGCTTTAGACAGGGACTCGATACCCATGCTTTGTGCTGCTTAAACTGTGTCCAAATTAACAAACACATGACAAATTTATTGTCGTCTTGTACTCTCCTTTTTAGGTACATGATTTATTCCATATTGGAGTAACTGTGTTTTTATCATTATAAAAAAAAATATTTAAACGTGAATCCACTGTGGGAGATTCTTATATCTGTACAGTTTTATATTCATTAAAATAAATTTTGATTATATTCATTTGTTTGACTTTAAGTGCTTTAAACATTCTGAGTGGTGTGTGGATGAAAGTGAGGATATATGTGGCGATTCACCTGGCATGAATTGTTATTATGAGAGTCTCTCAAAGGGTACATTTATTTTTAACATTTAAGTTACTGGAAGCTCTATACCTTTGGAGTTCAGAGTCCCTCTCCTTGTTTGTTTCTAAGGTAAAAAAAAATCCATACTTAAACACACAAGATGTATTGAGTACTTTAACCTCTTCAGTGCCCATGACGAGATAGTCTCGTCATGGAGCACGGTCGCGCTGTGCCCATGACGAGACTATCTCGTCATGAACCCCACCCACTAATAAAACGCCCGGCACAGGAGGGGGAAAGGGCGTGGCACAGAAGGGGTTAACGTTTCACAATATTTTCAACTAAATTCCAGGCAGAATATATAAACGCTGCCTCTGAGACCCATTTTTAGGTCTCGCCTGCGTGAGGATGTGCTCTTGCTTGTGAGCCTCTTGTGTTAAGTAATGGGCCTGGACCCCGCCCACTGCTTACCATTGGTAACATCATTGTTGCTATTCTTTGCTGCCTTCTAATTGGGTAGCATTTGCAATGCGTCACTTACTTTTCAGTCAGTACCGCAGGGACCCGGCACAAATTATTCATGTCTGATTAGTGCCCCTCCACTGCCTATCAGCAGCTCTCACTTCTACTCAGATACTATTTCAATGGCCGTGTCTTCGCTTTTTTTTATATTCTCTTTACCTTGTCCCTGTTCCTTCTTCCCTCACATCCGTTTCTTCTCCCCATTCATAGGGCTTTTTTTTAATTATCCCATTATTCTTTCCCCACCCCTACCCCGTTACACCCGCCATCTCACATACGCCCCAAAAAATCTAGCACTGCTGGAGGATTCATCGAAATCGGAAAGGACATTTAAGGGAGTGAGGTATAGAAAGAAGGCTCAATTTTCAGCTCCACCTCCCCGCCAGGGACAACACTTCCATAAACCGAGGCACGACAGATGCCCTAGGACACCCCCCCCCCCCCACATCTATTTGGTGCTACTGAAGGCCACCATGGCCTCTACCAAGAAAGGTTTCCTACAACTTTCAAAGGGACAGTGGGAGTACTTGATATTTTGATTTCCTATGATGTAATTGGCAGAGCTTCCAGAACAACCGCACAAGATATGGTGTAATAGATCACATCATGTTTTCATTGTTATAAAGTCAGGCAGCGCTGTGGTCCTGAAATCAGCACTGCATTTCTGAATATTTGTCCGATTCGTCCATTTTAAATGTGTGCTACTCACGGCAGTCTGTGGGATCTGGATTAGCAACAACCTGAATTTCATTCGGCAAGCATCCGACCTTGGCGTGCTTTTTCAAGAAACATGAAGTCATGAATATTTAAGACTCAAAGAGTGCGCGTGAACGCCAGCGCAGGACGCAGGTGAATGAAAGCAGAACTCGAAAATGCTTTTCATGCCTGTGACTCCTCGGCGCCAGTTTCAGCTCCGCGGAGACGTGTATTGTCACTGAGGGACCCTTTGTAGTCACAGTCATGCCCTGGCAGGGTCGTCTGACGCGTACCAGGCAAAGCTCAGACACAATTCATCCAGCTTTCTGCAAAATACTTTTTATTCTAAATGTTGGTTTACCTACCAGAAGTGACCTCACTTCACTTTTAAATTGTTTTCGAAGAGGTTTCAGTAGATTTGAGAAAGAGTTAAACAGTCAAAACAAGCTTTATTCGGTTGTAAAGAAAAACAGCCATAAAAGCACAGCATATTTACAGTTAAAAAGTTTTTAAAATTTTCAAAGACATATAACCATCCTAAAAATGTCATACAACTAACAAGTTCATTTAAGCACAATACATTTTTCTCGGTCTACCTCCAGGCGAAAAAGTTTTTTTAAAATATAGGCTCTGCCAACAGAAGTTCAAGATAGAATATGTGAAAGTGCTTAGTGCAATCACAACAAAGTGGCAGAAGGCTTAAAAACAACAGTTAAAAACATTAAAAAAGAATAAGTACCGCAATTTTAATACAAAAAACCGGCACTAAGGACGTTCGCACAGTTCCTAAAAACTTGTGAAGAGGAAAGGACAACCCATGGTTACTCAAGGTTCTGCCTGTGGCTAACAATTAATTTCAAAAATGTGGCTATAGATTTGGCAAAAGGTTCAGCATCTCGGAATTGAAGGGCAAGAAATGCTGGGCGGCACCTGCGGAGACCCCATATTTTCAAAGTTGGAATAAGCCACTGTTTCCTCAAATCCTGATAGAATTTGCAGAACAGCGTTATATGAATTGTGGTTTGAAGGGAAGTCTCATCGCAGGGACAAACTTGAAGAGGTTTTTCCCAGGTATTGATTTTGGGAAAAGTAACCAGATGGTGAAAAATGTTTAATCTAAATCTGGTTAACAAAAATCTCTCATAGCCCGAGAAATTAAAAGTTAGAGAAGGCTGAATTGTCAAGGTTGTTTGAATCAATAATGAGTGTTGTACAGTAACTTTGGAGGCTTCACCAGACAATCTCAAGGATTCTAGGTGAGCCAAGCCGACCTTTTTAAACTGTTTTCTCGGTATTACAGCAATTAGGGTGGGGGGAGTAAAAGTATTGTAACATGCCAAGGTCGCTAAGGAATTTGTTAATATAAGAAATCCATCCAATCTTATGTGCGTTATCTAAGGAAAGGCAGTCCTCAATGAAGCCTTGACTAAAGGTGGTTTCATTATATGACTAAATGCGATGCCATAGGAGAAGGGGTTGAATCCTGATCAGGTCTGTGAGATAGGACAGACCTGCTTCCAGATGACAAGCATAGGTCGAGGTAGCCCGCTGGACTGCCAATAAAAATCTCAGAAAAGTATTTTCTACCTTTTGCACCTCCGCGACCTTGGCATATCCCCAAACTCCAGCCCCATATATTACACTACCAATACATTTTGCCCTATAGATCTCTAAAAGTTCTACCGTAGGTCGTCTACCTAATTTGTTTGCAAAATTAGCCAAAGCAGCTGTTGTTCTCATAAAAGTAAGTTTCCTAGATTCGATAGCGTGTTTCCAAGAGCTTTTGGATCGAGTACAATGCCAAGATACGGATATGTGGTAGTGCTCTCTAGTTTTTGATTTTCAATAAAAATGGTCTTTGTGTTCTTAATCCTTGACCCGACAGACATTACAAACGTTTTTTTGATGTTAATCTTCAGGTCAAGGTTGGCCATAAAGGTGTAATATTTCACGAGAGCAGGCTGTAGTTCCATGGGGGTACGTGCTAAGATTACAGCGTCGTCTGCATAGAGTAGAGCCGGAATTGGGTGATTATTTATGAGGGGAAGGTCCTGGGACCCCGTTAACATGGCTTTTTCCAGGCCATTGGTATATAGATTAAATAAAAACGGGGCCAGTTCACACCCCTGCCTTACCCCTCGCTCCACTCTGAACGACCTTGTTACCTCTCCCCCATGCCGTATCTGACTCTAGCTGTGGCATTTGAGTATAGTTCGCGTAGAAAGGTTATGAGGGGCTTCTCTATTCCCATCTCCGCTAGGATTGTCCACAGCTTAGTATGGGTAACGCAATCGAATGCTGCTGAAAGATCAACATGTGCCATATGTAGAGCCCCCCCCTTTTGTATCCACATATTTGCTTATTAGTAAAGATAAATTGAGGGCTTGCTCTGTAGTGCTCAGGCCCTCACGGAACCCAAATTGAAGGTCAGACAAAGCTTTATTATCAGATGCCCATTGCTGGAGGCGTTCCAAGATAACACGGCCAACTAGTTTCCCCAGCAAATCCAGCAGGGAAATAGGCCGGTAACAGGATGGCAATTGGCGGTCCCCTTTTTTAAATATGGGCACAAGAATTGATTTGGACCATGAATCAAGAGGGCCCAGAGCACAAGATGCTTGGAGAACCCTAGTTAAAATTGGCAGCCATAGATCCGTGGTAAATTTAAAGAAATCAATTGGGACCCTGTCGGGGCCCGGCGCTTCACCATTTTTACTGGCCATTAGGGCAGTCTCCACCTCCTCATATAATATGTTGATGGGCAAAGGGAAGGTTGAAGTTCTTGACCCAGACGAGGTTAAATATGTTGCGTTTGGAGAGAGGCTGAATATCCGCTCAAAATAGTCAACCCATAGCTGTTCATCAATTGCAACATCAATACTAGGGTTAGCCGTTATATCTGTTAAGAATGGGGACATCACAACCTTCCAAAAGGCGGCGCTATCCTTAAGAGTGCAAGATTTATGCAGTTGGTCCCAAAGGTCTTTTTTCAGGTTATTCTTCCTATGTTTTAAGACCTGTCTATAATTTTTCCAGGCGGTTGCAATTTCCTTTGTGTTTCTAACCTTTTTATGAAGGGCTGCTTTGAGGTTTTGATGTGCTTTCGAACAAAATGTATCAAACCATCCCCTAGCTTTATTTTTACCATTTTTGGTGTTAACAAATAAAATTTCCTTTATTGCTGCTAGGAGTACTGCAAAATTTTCCATGATTCCCTTGTTCGAGGTAGCTGGATCAAGGCATTTATCAATCACTGGTCTTAATCTTTCAACCAGGATCGCTGTAATAGCCGTCTGATCCACTTTTTCCCACCTTAATGAATAGCCATTTAGTCTATCTAATATTAAGTTATTTTGAGTTAGAGTTGTCTTGATATTAAACCTCTCACATTTCTTGGTGGTATTTAAGGTGATACTAATTGGAAAATGGTCGCTAATAGCGATATCATGGGTTTTGCAGGTGAATAACTGTTTGCCCGCTGTCGTGGAAAAAAAATTTAAATCAATTGTACTTGGCTTGCTTCTACCATTAAAAGTGGGCACAACGGGAATAGGAGGATTCACCAAATCATTAACAAGAGCGAGATCTAGACCGAATAAGATTTCGTTTAGGGAGTGCCCAGCTAGAGTGTGGGAAAAATGGGTTACTGGGTCTCCATATTCGTCTACAATACCACAGACGTTATTTGCACTCCGAGTGCATAAGTTTTGGTTAAAATCCCCACCCCATATTAAAACCAGCTCCTTGTGAGCCTTCCTAGATAATTCTTGAAGGGATGAGTGTATCTCCTTAATTACCTTCAATAAGCCATCCGCAGGGAGATTGTTGTAAAAGTTCACAATTACAAAGGCCTTAGTGTTATTCTGATGGAGAGCAAGTGTTTGGAAATTTAGATCCAATTTTATACAGACTATGGTTTTGAATTGTAGAGTGTTAGATACAAATGTAGTCAGGCCGCCTTTTGCTCTACCAAAGGGAGAGGGTAAAGCTGGAGAGAAATACGTTTTGTAACCCTCAACGTGCAATTCGGAGGGTGCCCATGTTTCCTGTAAGCATAGGATGCCAAAGTTGCGGACGAAATCAAGCCAGATACCATTCGCGACCTTTGCACGCAAGCCCGCCACATTCCAAAATAGTATTTTCGAGGATGGGTCGTCCTTTTTTTTTTGTAAATTTGGGAAACCTTCCCGTAGGTTCCTCATAATGGGTAGTCTGAATCATAGTTGGGGGGTTACTTCAATCACATCACCATCTGCATTCAGGTTATCTGGGTAAACACCAGAGATAGGTGTATAAATCGTGGTGTTAGGAGAAAGACCCTCCAACGGAAGTCAGTCCACCTTTTCCAGTTCGGAGAGCTGATCGAAATAATTAAAGGTCGGGATGTTGTACCTAATTCTGGACCCCTCCATCAAGTCCGCATTTAGTAAACCCCTGTGATGGGTAGTTGGCAATAAGTGGGGGAGTTGGGGGTAAGAAAAACTCAAGTCCCTGGTATAGATGTTACTGTCACCGCAATGAGCAGACCAATTACATATATGTTGGACCACTCGCCTGTCCCTGAAGTTGCTGACGATACAGTCCCCTGGAAGATCTGTTCTTCTATGGCCCAACCAACTTAGCCTTCTCACAAATAATATTTCCCCTGATATATTAGACGGGAGTGGCCTGTTCTTATTTAGCCAGTGTACGGTTTTATTTCTTAGCTCAAGATAGGTTTCTGTTTTTCCTTGGGATAGCTCCAGGACACCAGCTAAAACTATAGTATATGGTAAAGATGGCGGGGGTAGATCAATGTGTGGGAATGACCTCTTGGGATTGGTATTCAAAGAAAGATCCCTGGAAACACCAGGGGTATTAGTCGTCAATTCTACGGATTCAATATCCTTACGTGGGGCGCCCGCCCATCTTTCCGTGTCCTTAGGTTCAGACACCCTTGAGGCCACCTGGGAACGCCTAATCGTAGAATCGATGTTCTTCATTATTTGAGGCGAAAAGGGCTTATTAGCAGGTAGTAATTGGGTGTTATTTCCAGTACCACTTTTTTGGGGTCTAGTACTTGGTTGTAAGTCTGTAATCTTCGTGTATGCACTGACCAACGGTTGCCCTGGGACGATGGGGGTAATTTTCAATACTTTCTCCAGTTTATCTATTTTTTCACTAATACGTTTAACCCTTTCCAGAAGTGGTGACATTAAGGATTTCATAAGGTGCTCGATTTTATCAAAGAGTCCCTCACTGTGTGAAAGAGAGGTAGATGGAGAAGCTGCTATTTCAGATGTTGAAACATGTGAGCCTCTGTCATTGGACGGGATAGATATAGTTTTGAATATATTATTGCTAACAATTTTCCCTTTTGTTACATTAGATTTAACAGCAACTTTCTTGAGTGTATTGCCACCTATGCTCCCTTTAAAAAATTTTGCAGTTTGCCCCTCCCTGTTAGTGTGTTTTGACTTGCATCTGGCCTTCTGACCTCTGGTTATTACCCTCGGGGTGGGACTGTCTACCCTTTGCGACGAAACTGAGGGCAAGATAGAGGTTGTAGGTATGTCAAAGGACCTATTAGCTGTAAAGATCTCTACCTGAGCAAGAGGAACAGGGAAGGACTCGCTAAGGAAGGTGGTGGGAGTCAATGAATGTCTTGATAAAAATGGAAGAAGTTCAGGGGAAACGTTGGCCAAGTTAGAAGCAGTATCCTGGGTTTTGGAAGTATGATGAGCCCCTGGGAGGGCAACAAAGGATGGTGCCAATATCGAATCCTGAGAGTTAATAGTGAGGGTCGATATATTGGTCAAGGGCAAAGGGGGAAGGGAACCTACAGGAAGGGAGAGGCGACGTTCTGTATTTTCAATTGCATTAGCAACTACCCCAATAGTTTTCTGCAGCATACGATCTATAGCTGTCAGGCTGGGTAGTGGTTGGTTTAGAGTTTCTTTATGCTTTAGAGCATGAGCAGATGAAGCGGCGCACGTCTTCCCCATTCTTCACCACTTTGAATGACAAGAGAAAGGTGCTGAATTATCAACAGGAAACGGCCTTTCTATATCTTTGCGCCGAGTAATATTTAGGCGGAAGTCTGTTACACAGTACAGAATTATACAGCACAAGTTCAATTTCAAGGCCACGAAACGCAGGAGGGGAGGCCCAGCCCGGACTCACATGGTCACAAACAGTCCCGCCCTTGTCCCGGGCTTCTCCCGGCGTGTCCCGCACGCGTCCTCGCGGGACGAGGGACCAGGTGTGCCTTAATAGCACCTCCTGGCGCGTGCTGGTGACGTCGGCGGCGTCCTTGCCGCGGAGGGGACCCTGGGAAGTGTGGTCCCGTCCACCCAGGCAGAGCAATGCCCGGGCTCCGGAGGACAAGCAAGGCGGAGCAATGCCCGGCCAGGAGACAGTCCAACAACGCGAGTCCCAGCAAAGCGGGGACTCGCCCACAGCAAGCAGTCCGGGAAAGACAGAGATCGGGCACAGCCAGGTAGCAAGAAGAAAGAGGCACCACCCGGGACTCAGCACCAGGCGTGCCTTAATAGCACCTCCTGGCGCGTGCTGGTGACGTCGGCGGCGTCCTTGCCGCGGAGGGGACCCTGGGAAGTGTGGTCCCGTCCACCCAGGCAGAGCAATGCCCGGGCTCCGGAGGACAAGCAAGGCGGAGCAATGCCCGGCCGGGAGACAGTCCAACAACGCGAGTCCCAGCAAAGCGGGGACTCGCCCACAGCAAGCAGTCCGGGAAAGACAGAGATCGGGCACATCCACGTGGCAAGAAGAAAGAGGCACCGTGGATGACTGTCCACCAGGAACTGTGTGCGTATTTTTAGCGCTCCATGCAAAATGCTATTTTGTCTCTGGAGCACTCCCGCTTCACAAGGAAAAGGCCCATTGTGCTGCAGTTTGCAGACTAGAGGGCCTTCTGTCTTTCACACACACAATACTGTTCTAAAAACACGAATTGAGCTTTTGCTTCAGTGTAAAAAGGAAACACTGATGTTAGGCTCTTCTACACAGAAGTTACAGAAGTCAAAGGCGAACATGATGCAGTGGCGTCCTGGTGTTCACCATACTTTGTGTTCACAGAGGACAATTTTAGATCTCTTAAAGGACATGACGGGCGGCCTTTGCACAGCACCCACTTGACTATTTAGAGAAAATACAATTTCAGTGTCTCCTAAAAGTCACTCCATGCACTACAATTTAGTGCAATTTAGGGCTTGTGCAGCATGTGACGCCACCACTAAACTGGACTAAGCCGTAGGACTTGTTTGCTTCCGCTTAGAGACTTTCTTTTCTGTTCAACGGCCTCTATTTAACTGTCTAAATAGAAAATGACCAGCAGAAGTCAGTAAAATACCAGAATTGCTTTCTGCTGGGGGACTTTCTTTTTTTAATTTTTCTGGTAACTGCCCCTATTTAACTTTCTTGATAGAAAACGACCAGCAGAGGTTAGTAAAATACCAGAATCACTTTGGCATTCTCTAGATTCCAGTCCATAAAAATTGTCTTCCACGAGCACCCGTAGACAAAAAACAACTTCTTCAAATATTGTATTTTCAGTAATATGACCACCGCAGGCCCTGCTTTTATATTAAAAACAGAGCTGTGGACTATAGCATTTCCAGCTGAAAGGCAATACTTCTCTCCATATGTTCCCATACCTGGTGTGTCACGCAGTTTGGTGCTTACTTTCCCTCTATGTTAAAGAACAGTCGATGTTTCAGCACCCAGGCTAATGTGCTACATAGCTAAATACATATATGGTCCAAAAGGCGAGACCGATTGCTTTGCAAATGCTTGTTTTATTATTATTTTTATCCATGCTGCATGTGGCTGCTATACAGCATGGCTACAAGTCTTTGGCTAAGTTGGCCATGCCCATGCTGTACATCATGAATAAAAGGCAATGGCAACGCTGATAGTCTCAAAGGTGAAACCTATTGGCTTTGCCAATGCTTGTATTTTGTTGTTACATGGTGCCATGTCCCCTGAAATATATAGTCTTAGCTTTGGTCATGTCATACTGCTTTAACTACTGGAGTTTGCCAACTATGGCGGCCGGATTGGTTACTGAAGAGAAGCTAGATTGCAATTTCCAAAATGGATTCGATTGGTAAGTCAAAGCTCAGAACTGAAGCAGTGGATGGGATCCCTGGTGAAAAGGAGTCACCTGGCTCCCACTGCTGTTCTTTGACGAAGGGACTGAAATCTGGTCCTTAAAGCGGTTGCTTGTGTTAGTTCATCGTACATCGTAAAATTACTTTTTTTCATTAAGTGTATAAAGACACATTTGTGACTTTCAAAAGATTTAATTTAATTTAATTTAATAGCGATTTCTAAAGCGCCTGGTGACCAAAGGGCATCCCCGCGCTGTGAATTTGCAATCCTGTTGAGGGGAAGGGGGGGGGAGAGGTACTCGTATGGGAACACTATTTAGGGAATAGGTGTGTTTTAAGTTTCTTGCGGAAAGCCAGGTAGTTAGGTTCAAGTCTGAGGGTCCATGGAAGGGCGTTCCATCCAGCAGCCGCCTGTACGGAGAATTGTCGTCCTCCTGTGCGAGTCTTTTTAAATCTAGGTATGCTGGCCAGGTTCTCATTCTGAGATCGTAGAGATCTGGTTGTTGTGTAGGGGGTGATTATTTTTCTGAGAATCTCGGGGCCAGTACCGTTGATCAGCTTATGTGTTGTGCACATCGCTTTGAATTGCACCCTTTGGCGCACAGGGAGCCAGTGCAGAGCTTTGAGGGCCGGCTTGGCGGACACTCTGGAGGGGAGGTTGGTGAGAAGGCGTGCCGCTGCGTTCTGTGTCCGCTGAAGTTTTGTTAGGGTGGCCTCAGGGGCTCCTACGTAGACCATATTACTGTAGTCCAGGCGGGACAGTACCAGTCCCTGGATGAGTAGCTTCCTAGAGTTAGGTGGCAGTAGGGGGAGAATCTTGCGGGTTGTGCGTAGGAGCCCGAAGCAGGTGCCTGAAGTTTTCGCTGCTTGTGTCTTCATAGACAACTCGGGTTCGAGCCACACGCCGAGTGTTTTAATTTCACGCTTTGGGGGTGGGATTTCCCCGAATACGTCGGGCCAGAGTGCTGGGGGGATGGTCGTCCATTGTTTCCCTAGGAGCATGACCTCCGTCTTTGACCCATTGAGTTTTAATGATGAATTATTCATCCAGTTATGAATCCCTGTAAGACAGTTGGTTAGGTTTTCTGGGTGGTCTATCAGTTGGGACAGGGAGACGACCAGCTGAGTGTCGTCAGCATAACTTACCATTTTTATATTAAATGGTGTCACCACGTCCTCAAGGGGGGCCATATACGCGTTGAAAAGCGTCGGACTCAGGGAGGAGCCCTGAGGGACACCGCTTGTGAGAGGAAGGATGGATGAGTGGTGATTGTTGTCCCATACTTGGAATGTGCGCCCTGTCAGGAATGACTCAATCCAACTGTGTGCCGTCCCGGTTAATCCTGCATCCGCCAGTCTATGAAGAAGGACACGATGGTTGACTGTGTCGAAGGCTGCGCTTAGATCCAGGAGGATCACTGCCACTGATCCTCCTGAATCTAGTATGCGCCTTGCTTCTTCAATGACGGCGAGGAGTGCGGTGTCTGTGCCATGGCCCGGGCGAAATCCAGTTTGGGATTGCCTGAGTATTTTGTTAGTCTCAAAGAACTGAGATAATTGAGCATTTACCAGTTTCTCAGCTACTTTGCTGATACCCGGGAGCAGTGATATTGGTCGATAATTCGCCAAGTCTGCTGGATCTAGCTGGGGTTTTTTTTTAAGTGCTTTTACAACAGCACTCTTCCAGCTATCAGGGACAGATCCGCGGGCGAGCGAACTGTTGATAAGTTCTGTGACGGTGGGCACGATGACCGAGGCTACGGTTTTAAGGAACCTAATCGGTGCTGGGTCCAGAGGTGAACCGCTTTTCATTTTCATCAGTGTTCTTTCCACCTCTAAGCAAGTTACTGGCCGAAATGTCGGCAGTGCGGGGCGCGGATTGCTTTTGGCCTGGTCGAGGGATAATCGGCTTTCCATGTGACTGGTGGGGTCGGGGGGTGAGAGTCGCCAGGATTCTTATGATTTTATCGTTAAAGTAGTTAGCTAGTTCATTGCTACGGTCAACTTTAGGGGTGGTGGAGGTGGTAGAATTGGGGACTTTGAGCAGTTCCTTTACAATTAAGAAGGATTCCCTGGCTGAGTTGGATGATTCTTGTATCCTTGTGTCATAGTGTGAGGCTTTGGCTTGTCTGATGGCCTCTTTGTAATGTCTGACTGTGATCTGGTATGCCTCTTTATTGGCGTGCTGCCAGTTTCTTCTCCAAAGCCGTTCGGCTTTTTTACAGTTTTTGCGGAGTATTCGGAGATCCGTAGTATACCATGGGGCTGACCCAGGTTTACCGTTTTTGTTTTCCCTAGTTCTAATTGGGAGTACTGAATCCAGGGAGGAGGTAATCCATTCTCTGTATTGTTTGTCGGCAGTAACCGGGTCTTCCGCGTGTGCCGGGGTCGTCCTTTCTAGGGTTTTGGCCCATTCTTCCATGGGGAGTCTAGACCAGGTCCTGTCTCTGCTATAGGTGGGCGGAGTTTGGGGTTTCCTGAAAATTCCAGGAAGTTGGCAGGAGACTAAAAAGTGGTCTGTCCAGGGCAGGGGAAGAGCCTCCTTCGGTAGTATTGATGGCGAACTAGTGAAAACAGGGTCCAGTAGATGACCCTTGATATGGGTGGCTCCGGAGTTGAGTAGGCAGATGTCAAGTGCCGCCAGATCTAAGATCAGATCGTTAGCTACAGGATCTGCCGGGTCTTCAAGATGAATGTTCAGGTCACCTACTATCATAAAATTTGATAGGGAGTGAGCCTGAGTTGTGACTGAATCTAGGAGGGAACCAATGAAGGAACCTGTGAGGCCAGGAGGGCGGTACACAAGTATTCCCGTAAGGGAGTTGGTTGGGTTTATTTTAATGGTAAAGTGGAGACTTTCTGAGTCCAAAATCTGCGCGTCACTGGTTTTACAGTGGAGATAGTCTCGGTGGATGATGGCGACACCGCCGCCTCTTCCTAAAGGGCGGGGGAGGGACTGAATCAGGTATCCCGGTGGAGTTGCTAGTGCCATATCTGATTGTGAGTGTGGGGTAAGCCACGTTTCCGTGAGAAAAAGGATATCTATCTCCAGGTCTTCTATGAGGTGGTTCACCTGTGTCGCGTGTTTAGGGAGTGAGCGACAGTTTAGTGAGGCGAGGTTGAGGGCGGCGGGCTTGTGAGGTTTTGTAGGTAATGTGAGCTGGGCTGGCTTACATAGTGGGCAGCGAGTGAAAGGTCCATTTAGATCATGCAAGTAATCGCAGGAAGTGGATGAGGGTCTGAGACTTAGTAGCTCTCTACGTGAGTAGCTTACCTTTGTGTAGGATGTTTTAGGCAGGGGTTCTGGCCCTAGGCCCGGTCGTGCGCGGACGGGCGCAGACGGGCTTGCCTTAGGCGCGCCTTCGGCGCGCAAACGGCGCTCCCGCTGCGCTCGTCCGCTGCGCTGGTATGGCCGGCACATTTATAGTCCTTGGGGGTGGGCGTGGCCTCGCAGTGGGCGTGGCTTAGGCCTTGGGCGTTCCCTGTCTCAGCGCGGACCGCTGTCTCAGGGAAGAGGAAGGAGGGCTGTGTCAGCGCGTGGTGTGAGCGCTTAAGCAGGTGAGCTCCTTGTTTTAAAAATACAAATTAAACAGAGTGACAAGTTTTAAAATTCAATTTCGTAAGCACAGTCCTCCGGCTTCCGCCTCAGAGGATAATTACAAATAATGAAGGGCGCTTCGTTTTCAAGCGTTTTTGTAGTCCTTGGGGTGGGCGTGGCCTCGCAGTGGGCGTGGCTTAGGCCTTGGGCGTTCCCTGTCTCAGCGCGGACCGCTGTCTCAGGGAAGAGGAAGGAGGGCTGTGTCAGCGCGTGGTGTGAGCGCTTAAGCAGGTGAGCTCCTTGTTTTAAAAATACAAATTAAACAGAGTGACAAGTTTTAAAATTCAATTTCGTAAGCACAGTCCTCCGGCTTCCGCCTCAGAGGATAATTACAAATAATGAAGGGCGCTTCGTTTTCAAGCGTTTTTGTAGTCCTTGGGGTGGGCGTGGCCTCGCAGTGGGCGTGGCTTAGGCCTTGGGCGTTCCCTGTCTCAGCGCGGACCGCTGTCTCAGGGAAGAGGAAGGA
The DNA here is from genome assembly GCF_964204655.1 of Triturus cristatus. NCBI lineage: Eukaryota > Metazoa > Chordata > Amphibia > Caudata > Salamandridae > Triturus > Triturus cristatus. Next base: position 131,650,382 of record NC_140590.1, on the reverse strand, counting down.
GGGCTGTGTCAGCGCGTGGTGTGAGCGCTTAAGCAGGTGAGCTCCTTGTTTTAAAAATACAAATTAAACAGAGTGACAAGTTTTAAAATTCAATTTCGTAAGCACAGTCCTCCGGCTTCCGCCTCAGAGGATAATTACAAATAAAACATTGTAGTGACATATACTTTTTCTTTTCAGTAAATCTTGTCCCAGGAGAGAGGAGTTTGCATTTTAGGGAGAGATAACCTTTCACGACATCTAACCAAAATAGGTGGAATGCAGGCAGAGGGGCTTCTTGACTGGGAAATAAAATTTTCTCATAAAGAAAATAAACAAGCATTTGTAATGCAATGTGTCTCGCCTTTAGGACCTCATATGTATTTAGCTATTCAACACATTAGCCTGGGTGCTGAAACATCTACTGTTCTTTAACATGGAGGGAAAGTAAGCAACTGTGTGACACGCCAGGTATGGGAGCACATGGCGAAAAATATTGCCTTTCATTGGGAAATGGTATAGTCCAAAGCTCTGTTTTTAATATAAAAACAGGGCCTTCGGTGGTCATATCACTGAAAATACAAGATGTGAAAAAAATATATTATTGTCTACGGGTGCTCGTGGAAGACAATTTTAATGGACTAGAATCTAGAGAATGCTAAAGTGATTCCGGTATTTTACTGACCTCTGCTGGTCGTTTTTTATCAAGACAGTTAAATAGAGCCAGTTGCTTGAAAAATAAAAAAATTGAAAGTCCCTCAGCAGAAAGCAATTCTGGTATTTTAATGACCACTACTGGTCGTTTACTATCAAGACAGTTAAATAGAGGCAGTTGAACAGAGAGAAAAAGTTCCTAAGCGGAATCAGACAAGTCCTGGAGCTGATCCCCAGAGCCCACAAAGTACACACACATATAAGTATATACTAAAGTATAGACAAGAGGTCTTAAATGCTCGACCTAAAAATGGAGTACAATTTCTCAAATGCGCGGCTCTATGCCAGGCATAAATGTACACCGTATAAAATTACACATGCAAAAAGCCTTTTACATTCTAGTAAACGGGCATTCCTGACAACAACCTGTGATTGCCGACGCTTCCCCGCTATAGTCCTGAAAAACCTTTTTAACTACAAAAAACTAAAATGCACTTCAAAGAGTGAAACAAACATGATGGAGTGAATGTATTTTTCCCCAGCATTACCTCATCTAGAGCCCATAACAAAATTTTGCGCAGTTGAAAGATGGCTGCTGGCAGGAGGACTGTCAGAATAGAGCTGGAACGCTAACCTAACAGCAGTACAGCGGGCACTCGACCAACTCCCAGAAAAGGCGAGAAAGAAACTGTGTAAAATCTAATCTGACAGTGAGCCAGACAACTACTGCTCCACGCAGCGGTTCTGGCTGCATTCAGACAAGCGGTGGGAGAGACAGCAGGCTTGGCTTTCTACTTAAGCCTCATTATAAGCATGGTTTACATCATGGAGGCCAGCAGCAAAGAGGTTCTGAAGCTAAGAGAGGCAGGTTGATGCAGGTGCTTGTTGGATTCAAGAGTTTGACTTCCTGTGGGATGGTGATGGCAGGCTGAGGAGATGTTCCTTTTAAGCACAGATGGTTTTTAAGATAGGTACTGAAGCATCATGCTGTGAAAATGTTTACTGCATACAAAACTATAGTCTCCATTATGTCTGCCACATGGTCAACAATATCTGCTGCTCTTTTGAAGTTTGGGTGTGAGATGTGAGGTAGATTTCTGAGTAATCTGGTACTTCTGCAATATTCTGGAGAAAAAAATTAATACCGAATACTGCATTATTTGCATTGTACTCGGTGCAGCCAGATCCATAGAAAGACTAATACTAAAATAGTTACATGATAGTACATTTTTGTTTTGCATTTGTTTTTGCAGTGCTCAGATGACCTCTATGCACCATAGCCTCCTTTGGCTACTGGTTACAACCAGTGCTATTGAAAGGGGAACATGGGACAGTTTCAAGAAAACTACCAGGTGCAGCCAGGTTCTTGTGGTGGCCCTGTGGTGCCTGTGCATCCTGTATTGAGGGTTTGTGTATTGCACTGGTTTAACAATCCCAAATTACAAAATCTACCAGTTGAAGTAAAGATTTTCAGTTTCTTCAGAGTCACTTAGGTCCTTGCACTGTGGGGTTGGGTTTGGATTCTTTTTGGATAACTTATAAGGCGTCCTTCTTATGATCTACCAGACACTAGAGTTTTCCTTTAATATGATGGTCCCTGTCGCTCCTTCTGGATATGGTTAGAAGGCTCCAGGTGAGGGGTTCTGGGCTCCTCCACAGGACAAGTAAAGTTTCAATCTCGCTACATTTTGCCGGGCTTCACCACCATACCCAACAGAAGGCTAAGAAGGTGGCCCCATCTATACAGGATCTTTTGTATTCCACCAGTGTAGGCATCATGTGACCAGGATCATGCTGGCAAAGCCATAGGGTGTGTGCTTTGGCAAGAGCAAAGCCCTAAGAGGGACACAGAGTATGCCTTTGATGTAGGATGACTACCCCGTCGCTCACCTACACTTTTTCCTTATCCTCAACACTTGTCTACTTCTCCAATATGGCTCGCGAGTCCTCACTTTTATGTGCAGCTCTAGGGTAGATAGGCAGGCCCTGAGGTAACTGGTCTATGTCTTCCTTGTACCGATGGATGTTTTCCATCGAACAAGTACTTTGACCGAAAAGACAAACTCATCAGTTAAGGATCGAAGAGCGTCTTCTCAGATTGAATAAAGCTGGAGGGTTGCGAGGGACTATGAAGCTACGGTGTGCAGGAAGCACTCTTCAGTCTACACAGGTCTTCCGGATGTCCCCCTTCGATCTACTGACTGAAGTCCATGTTCCTGAATCTTGATGTATCTCAGTGACTAATTTATGCATTTTGGAAATAACCGCACATGCAGAAGGTGAATTGTCCGGTGTGAAGACACAACAGTTGGATCTGATGATACAGCATGTTCCAGTCTATATTATTCCTATGTTGTCTCTGTCTGGTCGACTAAAGAGATATCAATTACTCGTTTTCCCCTACTACCAGCATGGTGATCGAACAATTGCAAATATTGATGGTAGGTTGGGGGAACAGGTACCAGACCAGCCTGGATGTAGGAAGTAGTATGCCTTAGTTCCACAAACAAAATAAGTGTGACGTGATGCAAGGAAGCTGCTTCGGCCTCTCATAGACATCTGCAACACTGTAGTACAGTTACTGTGGTCCACTGGCACATCGCCTGCACTTTGTACACAAAGAGGCCAGTGGTCATGGCAACAGAGATAACAAGGGGTCCATTTCCTTCAGCCGACCTAGAATTTGGATACACATAGTTTGTTGCTGCACTTCCTTTACTATATTTCTTCCATTACTAAAGCAGTCCCTTTTGCTTATGGGTCTCCGTCTTCGTTGAGGTAACAGAATTTGTTCATTAAAGGCATATAGAAATTTGAACCAAGCTGGGCATGAGCCATTGTGAGAGAATGGCAGCTGTGACAGCGGGATCCTTTTATGTTCTGTTGAGGAGGAGTCTTGCCACAAACCCAACAGATAGTAGCATTACTTAGCTGGTGTGTCTGATGCAACATTTGAAGAAATGAAATGTCTCTCAGATTTTGCCGGTATCCCTGTTCATGTTGCGGCAAATCAAAATGATAGTGCTCTTTTGCAGCAAGTGATGTAACAGTAATGTTAGGTAAGGAGGCTCCAGGCATTACTTCCTCCACTACCCACATTACAGTAGCGATGATGGCAGCAGTCAAAGTCAGACCAAGGATACAGATTGTACAGCCATTGCACATTGTCGCAGCGATCTCCTTTTTTATGCGAGCTTATTTTCATCGGCAAACAATAAAATAGATGATGCCCTAAGGTCCTGGGCAGGCGTTGGTTTCTTCACTAACATTGAGACGAGTAGTCACTAATAGGCTACCCCCCTTTGTAGTCAGTCTTTAACCACCCAGGACAGTGGCTCAAACAGTCTATTTCTGCGCTGAAATATCTTTCTTTGTGGATCGAAGCAGATATCTAGATGTACCAGGGATCATGTGGTCTGGGAAGACTTCCTCAGGTCTTTCAGGTGACACAGCTTGTCCTTTCTCGGTGACCAGGATGTCCCGGTGATCGGTCAACACAGCTGGGCTCACGAGGGCATGCAGCATGGAATCGCCAGGCCGCAGATCGTGGCCTTCACCCTGCGACCTGTCTGGAAGGACTTCCCGTACCTGCTGATAGATAGAAGACAAGCCGTCAGTTAACTGGGACAAATAGTCACTCATCAACACATAAGGTACATCATGTATAGGGCGAGGTTTAGGGAGTCCCCAAATATTCATGGGCCTGCCAACCACAACCTCGTATGGCGTAAGGCCAGATCGTGTATGTGGTATTGATCTGATAGAAAGTAGTGCTAGGGGCAGAGCATCAGGCCATTTCAAAGACATGGAACCCTGTATTTTAGCCAATTTCAATTTCAGGGTGGAACTGTAATGCTCCACCAAGCCTGCTGATTGTGGGTGAAAAGCGGCTTGAAATTTCTGCTTAATCCCTAACCCCTTCATGACATATTCGACAACTTGCCCAATGGAATTAGGTCTGTTGTCCATTTGCAGGACCTCAAAGGGTGCAGTTGGTGTCGCAAACCCTCCTGTTGGAGTTTGCGTTCTCTTTCCAGGATTATACTAGAGACAGACCAGACAAGACTGGACTATCTTTTTAGCAGTGCCGGCAATATCAGGATGATCCCAAACTTGCATAAGTTGTTTTGCTATTGAGGCTGCATCAACATGTGCCGGCCCATGTGCCATGTGAATCAAGGGATATAAGAAGGCCGTGGGTAACTTCCATTTGGTCATATCTTTATTTATCCAACAGCCCTCATCATCCAGTGTTCCCTCCTTAGACCATTGATCTAGTTCTTCAGCAGAGGCAGATTGTTGCATGTCCAGCACTTCCTGCCTGGCATCATGCCAACGTTCAGCTTGTGACTTCACCACATACATGGAGGTGGTACTTCGCTGCGTTGTGGTCTCAAAGGCTGTGTGATCCGCAAATGCATTTACCTGCTCCTGTTTATCAGTCACTTTCTTGTGTGCACTACATTTAACAATTGCTACTTTCTTAGACAGGCTAGGGCAATAAGAAGATTATGCACTAATTCTCCAAGCACTATCTGTGTCCCATGTGAGTTGAGGAACCCCTTTCTTTCCATAAGCGACCAAAATTATATGCCTCCCCGAATGCGTACTTGCTGTCGGTAAAAATATTGACAAGTAAGTCTGTACTAAGTTCACATACTCTTGTTAGTGAGTGTAGTCTGGAGTTCCTAATACTGGTGCAGAACAAAGAGCTTGGCATGACTGTTAGAAGGCATTCTGACGTTCAATAGTCCATGGGAAAGGCATCGGATTGTCTTAAGTCAAAAAGGGTCAACAATGGTTTAATAATGTGTGGAAAAACTGCCTACAAAAAAAGGTGAGGCCAATCAGTGCACGAACATGATTGGCCTCCTGTACCCCGCAGGTACAGGAGGCCAATCATGTTCAGGAGTGTCTAGAATGGTCTGAATGCGGTTTGGTGTGAGTGCATGTCCCCCCTTAGACAGGAGGTGACCTAAATAGGTAACATGCTGTCTACAAAATTGTAATTTCTTTCTAGAGACTTTGTGATGATGGGAGGCAAGAAATAGTAACAACGACAGTGTTCCTTCTTCACACTAGGTAAGGACGCCAGAGCGGCATCCTCATTGATAAGACAGGATCTCTCAACCATTGGATAATTGTTAGTTAAAATAACACGCACACCTTCCGGAAAACCAGATATTGTGCCACGGAAATATTTAAGCATATCGATACCCACAATATTGTCAGGTGTGGTGGTGAAAGCAAAAAATGGACATGCTGCAGTGAATTTGTCAAGTCCAAATTCAAGTGACTATGAAAGTGGGCTAGGTGTAGGTGTCCCATTGAATCCTATGGATGTTATCATTGTGCCAGACAGGGAAGCCCTAGGAACCAATGTTTTAGACAGGGCACTACAGGTAGCCCCTGTATTAACCAGAAACTGATCAGTAGATCCCAAGACATTTGCATCAACATAAGGACCCACTTGATCTACTGACACCTCAACCGGTTCCTAACCCCATCCTAGGCATCCACATGCATAATCGGAATCTGCAAGGGCATCAGCAGAATAATCAGACATTTGATATTGATTTTGTTTATAAAAAGTATTAGAGTAATTTGGTATTTGTTCAACTGCTCCAAATCTAGGGCGAGCTCCTGTACCTCCCCGGTTTCCTAAATTCCCTGGGCGTCCTCTCATACTTCCCCTTCCCCGCTTATACTGCTGACCTTGCAAAAGAGGGCACTCAGAACGCCAATGCCCTGTCTCTTTACAATAAGCACACTGATCAGGGGACAAATTTGCTCAAGGCAGAGGGGGTACTCCAGGTGTATACATTGCACGTCTGCCTTTCCACCTCCCCTAAATGGTGGACCATATATTTGAGCCAACATAACTTTTGTCTTTAAAGCTTTATCCTTCTTATCCTCCCTGCCTTTTGCTTCCTATTCCTGTCGCTCATAATATTGGGACATAGTGAAAAGAGAAACTGGGGAAGACGTAGTCCAAGAACTCTCACTGGCCTTTAAACGACTAGCTAGTTCCGGTAACATATTAGCAGCAAATGTATCGACAAACAAATGCTGACCCGTATCATCGGCCAATAACTGACCACTAAAATCATGGAATGTTTCCTCAAACCTTGAAAAGAAGTCAGAAACTAACTAATCCTTTTTCTGTTTACAGGACGCTAACATAGTCCAATTTATTTTCTTAGGGGGTATGAGAGTTTTTAACTTAGCCACAATAGCTTTATGAAGATCTAATATCTCCTTCTGAGGTTTCTGCGCAGGCTCCCTTACCACATCTATTTGTTCTAAATGTTCCCAGGTATCACCATATGCTACATTGTCATCTATTTTACATATTGTTCTCCACTTATCAGGGGACAAAATAAGTCCAAAGAACATATCAATATCTGGCAAGGTCATAGTGCATGAGCTAATGGCTCCTTCCTCCTCCTCATAGAAGGTGGCAGGATTTTTCTGGGGTCAGGCAAAGCAGCTTGAAGAGCCATCACATCAGCTCTACTCCAGGGAGTATAAACCCAATATATAAAATATCCCTTTGGCTCTAATTCCTGAGAAATTTGTCTATAATCAAATATCACCTCTCAAACAAATTTTTCTACAAAATAAAATTGCTCTGCACTGTTCCACTGTTGAACCATAGTTACAATGAGCGATGCCGCATGAGGCCGGCGAACCTCCTCCCTAGCAGCGGCTTTTAATTTATCTTTTTCTGCTCTAGTCAAAGTAGAGTGAGTCTGTCGCCCATCTTGCTTATCTTCATCTTTTTCTTCGGAAGACAAATGTTCCTTATCAAAAACCTCATCCTCAGGGGCACTTAGAGTGGGGAATTTATACGGGGGTGGGGGTTGATCTAAGAGGATGCAGTCATGCGGAGGGTTATTAAGCATGGGATAAATATGGCGCCTAATAGGGTACTGGCCATTTATCTCTAATCGACGTTCCCTATCTTCTTTTTCTATTTTTTCCTTTCTTTTTTTAATTCTAGCGCTTTTTGATATATCGTTTTTCGTTGTTCTTTTTCTGCTATAGCTTCTGCACGTTTCACTCTCTCTCTCGTACTTCTTTATACCACCTACGCACACAATCAAACATATCCTGTCTATTTTTTCTTTCAAATAAACACTACTCTACATATTGAACCTTTTTAAAATCAAATGACCCATTCACAGGCCATTGTAAATCAGAGTCTTTCTTTGTGTATTTGTTCCACAGTGTACTGTACATTATGGAAGGAATACCATATTTGACACATATGTCTTTATTAGGTGTCCCCTCTGGGGTAGCCGGCTGATTTTTTTTTTCTTCAAGTTTTCTTTGGTACCACCACAGCAGCAACACCACCTACCGAGTGTGCTGAGAACAGGCATGCTCTACAAATATTAGTAAAATATTACTATGTCATACAAATATTTCAAAAGGAGATAAATCTCCATGTTACCTGCCATCAAATTTTGCAAAAACTGAATAACAAATTCAAGCAAAAAGCCCAGGCACAACAAATCAAGAGTGTCGCTTTAGCGACCTTACCAAACAGAAGACTCTAATTCCCACCTGCTGATCTCTGGTCGACCCAATGGTCACTACAAAAGTGTGCCAAAGAAAACCCCAGTTGAGACTGGCACCACCTGGAGGGTCAAATCGGGAAAACCGGAAAAGTCACGTCGGCCTGCAAAGACAAAGGTCTCCTCGTGCAGTGCTCTCCTCAGTGAAATTCCAATCCTCCGTCAAGACCACTCCTTCAGGCCGCGTCTCCAATGGGCACCTACGACGGGCGCCAACTGTGGAAATATACCTTTTTAGGGGTACACTGGTGCAGGGTCACCCTTTTGTCCATGGGTTCAAAAACCAACAAAGTAGAGATCAGCACTGGAGTTGGGAATAAATAACAAGTTTATTAATCACTCATGAGTAGGACCACATCCACACAGCACTCTCAAGTGCTGCCTGAGGTAGTACACTGAAGTCACAAAACACAGAGCTTATATACAGAGTTTGTGAATTGTAAGCATGTGAACAGAAATAGGAAGACAAGTTTTAGAAATTCTTTTCAGCAAACAAGGACAGATGAAAAACCACATGGTCAGCAAAGTGGGAGGGGGAGCCAGGAGTGCTTCTGGCAGTAGCAAAGGATTGACATTTAACAGGTGTACTGGCAGCTACAAACTCTCAGCACATACATTGCTTTTAGCTGAGTCAGGAAGTCAACTAAAATAGATAGCACAGGCAGGAAAAAAGACGAGCAGCAGAGGATGGGAGAATTGTGAAGGAAACAAAATGAACACCTCAACCAAAATGGCTGTTGCTTATGCCAAATAAATATTACACATTTTCCAAAGGTGAACTCTCAAAGTCACCAACTACCCTGAGCTGAACCCCCTGGGAGTTAAGGCACAGAGTATTTTTTGCAGCACCAAAACAGTAACAAAGTCAAAAAGCCAAGCAATACAAATTTCAACCCAAATTAATACAATAGAGAAACACGTAATGAACACAATGGTACCAAAGTAACAAACATCCAGTAAGGGAAACCAGAGGTATGAATTTTTAAAGTTTTAAATAGAAATAGCACCAAAAATTGCAAAGCTCCAAAGAACTATGCATGATTTAGGGCCTACTGCGATGGAGTCCTGGTTAGATACAACAAGAGGATTGTTTTTGCTGAAGGTATGAAAGTCCAAGTTCGAAAACATTTTCAAGTCCTAATTCAAATAGGGACTTTGACACATTTTTTATTTGGAAATCCTCTTTGCTCAATGCTGAAACTGTAACCACCTCGGAGGAACCACAGGTTGGATACTGGAAGTAGGTTGGTCCCACTAATGCTCTGGAGCTTTTTCAACCTTTTGGTTGAAAAACCTTCTAAAATCTCAAAGCAGAAAGGGACTTTGATGTTTTTTCGAAGGTTTGGAGATGGAACTGCCAGTCAGATAATTTTCATGACGGGTACCACTGAAGCTCTGATACTCTGGCTCAGAAGGTTTTATAAGTGTCCAGACTTTATCTTTATGCCCAAACAACCACAGGAGTACATTTCTGAGACCCCTAGAACCAAAAGGGAGGGAACCTGAAGGCACTCTGGTTATTAGGCAGAGGCCAACAACAAAGCCCAGTCCAAGTTCAGTTGCTATTGGTCAACTGGGCACTTTAGGAAAAAGGCTTCTTGAACGTTGTCATGTTACCCTATCTCACAGCAGGTCAGCCAACTAACTCTTGGTGTCCACTTCTTTGTCCTGTATACAAGGGGGAGCATGTGCAGTCCTTCAGCAGGGCTCCTCTTAGGTCATAGACAGCAAGCCAAGACCTCTCCTGTTCTTCCTCAGGTCCAAAAAGTGTTTTGAAAGGGTGTCTTGCGGTGCCACATTTATGCCTGAAACTAGATAGTGGGTGGGAATGCTCCTGGGTGCTCTTTGACCAACGTGGTAAAGGTTACTGGGGGTAATCCTAAATACATTTTCAGGGCCTCATTTACAGGATTTTGATTCACGGCAGTGCAGCAAGCCTTCCAGCTGCACTGCTGTGTGTCAAAACAAAGGGGCAGGAATGCGCCATATATACAAGGTACGGCAAATTCCTGTTCTCTTCCCCAGAGCGGGTGCACAAACAGCAGCTGTGCACCAGCACGGACACCCTTGCAATGGTGTCTGTGCTGAGGGGTGATTGTTTTTGTGCAGGAAGGGATACCTTTCTGCACAAAAACAAACATTAAAGGTATTTTCATCTTTCTATGCGTGCTGCATAATGCAGCACACATTCTTTTGGGAAAAAAAACAAGGGGAAATAAAAGTATTTGACCTCGCTGCACCTCCTTATGCCTCCCCTGGGGAGGTGTAGGATTCTGACACATTCCCAGGTTTTTAAAATGTTGTAAATCTGCAAATGCATCAACTTCCATGGATGTTGCGTGAGAACATCCACAGCAACACCCATGGAACGCCCCTTTCGCTCAGAGTAATGCGTGAAAGGGGCCCATATTTACAAGGCCATGAAAAGTCACTCAGCCCATTGTGCTGCCGGTGCGTCAATAAGAGTAATGTACCGGCGGCGCAATGGGCTTGTAAATAAGCCCCATAGTGGTTCCTGTTTGCCTTACAATAAACAGGTCCGAAATGCCATGTGTCACGGCATTTACAAGATGACAAAAGTCTTTGGCCACACTAAACTAGGCTCTGAGGGTGTTGTGTATGTAGGGGATTGCACTATGGTAATCACTAGTGTTCTCTTACATCTAACAATACAATCCAGTGTGAAGCGGGCTCTGTATCAACAAAAATCTAGGTGACAAACATCTGCTAGGACAAAGGCAGGGCTCTTCAGCACCCACACAGGATACACAAGAATTGTCACATCATCCCGTTTCTCCCTTTCAAGTGAGCCAAGGTGTTAAATGTCTCTCAAACAGACCCCCTCAAGCAGGATTTGACACTGTTGTTCTAGCAAGAGTCCTAGCCGCCACCCCAAATATTGTTTTGAGCTCTTAGGAGTCATCCCTGCTCATTCAGTTCAAACTATTGTGTAGTTTTTGGTAGGAATTTCACACCTCATTCAGGTCTGAGGACAGGCTAGGAGTTGGCAGAAGCTGATGCTAATTAACATTCTGAAAAACTCAGGCAGATAAAAGGCTGCTTTCTAAAAGTTACTTTTCCTTAATATTTATTAAAAATCCAACTTAATCATTGAATTGGATTTTTAATAACTTTTGAAAATATTTGTTCAATAATTTTTCTAGCAGATCCAATTCCTGAGTTAGCAGTGTTAGTATTTTAATCTGTACTCTGGTTTTTGAGTGAAAATAGGTTTTTGGGCTTGTCACTGTGGGGACATGGTAATATTATTTTCTACATGTCTCACTTCTAAATATCATGCACCCTGCCTTTTGGGCCGCAATGGCTACATGGGGTGATTTACCAATAAATAAATGAGAGGTCTTTACCTGTCAAAAGGGAAATTTAATAAATCGCACTGCAGGCTTTACATCGCTGTAGCCAGGCTACACAGGGGTGTCCGTAACCATGTTCATACTGCCACTGTAATAGATGGCACAGGAGGCACTGTATTCCACAAGTGGCACTAAACTTCCAGGTGGATTGTATTTTCCATATATTAGGGACTTACAGGTTAAAGTTACAAGTAAAAGGTGTCAATCAATAATTAGGCAATTTAACCATGTTTAAAGAGGGAACACAGGCAATTTACTTCTGGGTAAAAGCAAACTGGGTTAAAGTACCATAATTCTAAAACCGGCATAGTGTTGGGTGACCATGAAAAAAAGGCTGATTTCCTAAGGATAATTTGCCTTGAAAACTACACCTGGTGTGGCCTCCCAAGAATACTGTTAAACCTACTTTTATAATAGCAAAAAAGTGTACATGTTTAGAATGAATCGACAATCATACCTAATGTAAGCAGATATTAGAAATAATGCAATGTTGCATATTTGCATGTGTGTTTACATGCACTAAGCACATGATTTTAATGGTGTAATGTTATTTAGATTCAACAGAGCACAGTAATAAATGTCAGAGGGCTTCAGATGCCTGCATCTGGATCTCAACTTGGAGTGTCATTTCTACTCCCCAGATGTGATATCCAAGATTATCCTGGCCTGGTGTGTGCTACATATTACAGCATTGTATCAAGTCATACATATTGAACTCAGCTCTGGCCACTGCCCCAGTGCTGGTATACTATCTGTGGGCCAATATGTGTACCTGAATTTTACAGAGATTTTATTTGATAGCATCAAAAACATCTGGCAGGATCTTCACTTCAGATCAACAGCAAAAGAAGAATTCTACAAGAAATTATGTCAGGCTTGATCTGATGGCGTTGTGGAGAAATGGATCCACTGCAAAAAACAGGGGAACAAGAAGGGAAAAAACCCTATAATACGCGCTGTACTGAGCTACGTTCACCTACTGTAAACAAAAAGATCTGCACAATCGTATTTCCATATATTTCACAGGGTTTAACTGGACCTGAATGAAAATGTAATTAGTCAGGGTAATCGTGCCATATTTCTGGCATTTTGCTGTATGTTTGTTACATAAGATTCCTTTCCTGAAATGATCCCATTATACCTTCATCATGTTATTAAAGACCGCTCGAGCAAAAATTTTATCACATAAGCACAGCGACAACGTGAATGAGCAGAACGTGAGCGGCTTTTATTTGCAGCACTTGTTTTTTAGCACTATTTTTGTGAAAAATGCATCCTTATGCCAAAATAGACGAGTACGCATGTCTCACTTACATATAGTATTTCTAGCTTGCTGTACTTTTGCGCTATGTCGACTCATTCAAAAAAAGATGCAATGCAAATTTCTCCCACCACCCTCCCATCCCTCCTCCCCCACAATATTAACAATCTAGATATGTGTAAACATAAAACACTCATATTGCAATTCACCATCTAAAGGCTATGGGTCAGTTTCACCTGCTGGGTCAATTAAAGGATTCAGGTATGAATGGAGCTGACCGAGGAAAAGCAAGAGGTAAGTTGTAACAGCAGATAACAATCTCTGCCTGAGGGCAACAACTGCAAGAAAACAACAAAGGTGAAATGGAAGGTGTTGGAAATCCAGCTATCGATTGCATCCAAACGCTAGTAGCTATGGAAAAAAGCATTAGGAAATCCACAGAGCTATATGTTTTAAGTTAAAAGTCAGAAAAAGCAACACAATAGAATTCCAACACCATTTCAAGAAATAGCAAAGAATGTAACGAGCAAAAAGACACCCAGATTATTTAAATAGATTAAGGGAAACTGGAGATGCGCATTTTTAAAGTTTTAAAGCAAAAAGTCCCAAAATAAAGTAAAGCATCAATTAAAAGTCTCTGTTCAAGGTTGAAGAGGACCTTGGTGCGATTTAAGGTCAACCATAATGGGGTGGAGGTCAGATACACCAAGCAGGTCATCCCAATCAAGGTTTTCACCTTCAAATTAAATTTCTGAAATGGAAGTTAAACTCTTCCAGCAGGGAAGGTCCAAGGCTGTGGCCCGCAAGAGTCCCTCAAAGTCAAATGCGCCATCAATAAACTATCACTTAAACCATTGTTTTTGGCACTTAAAACTCTGAGTTGGACAAACCTTGATTTAAAAGCAAGACTTTACCTTCAGGCTATTTTGGAACTCAGAATCTTCCAGTTGAGCAAGGCTAGACGCTGTTGATTGACAGGGCACCATGAGGCCAGATGCTTTCACTGTAAAATCTCAGTGAACCAGTTTTCAGTGTGGCAAAAAGCTTCAGAATTGTTTTTCTTATTTACCGTAGGTTCGCCTTCCATGGAAAGCCTCAGTATCTTGCCCTGGTTCTCTGAAGGTGGCAAAAATAACAATGTTCCCCTTTTTTCAAACTGCTGTAATAGTTCCTCCTGCTTGAACCTACAGCCCCATAATCCTCAGAACAGACATCTATGCGCCAGCTCTCTCTCCCACCAGATCTCCTGCAGTATCCAGCACTCAGTGGTCAGCTGGACCCACTTGGAGTCAGTCGTCCATCAACATGTTGTGTCCCTGAATCAGGCAAACAGGAGTCCAACCACCTGAACGCTAGAGAGCAACTCTAGTCCCCTGGTGCCAGCAGAGGCTTTTTTTCCAAAAAGGCCTTCTTCTTCAGATAGAGTCTTCCAAGGTCAAGGAAGAATGTTCTGAGATGGCGGTGCTTGAAGTGCAAGATTTATCCTGTGCAATAGCTACCACCACTCCTATTTTCTCACAGTTCCCCACCTCCTTTTACAGCACTTCCTGTTAGCTGTACTGTAAAACTTCCCAGGAGCATCCATTTTTAGAACTCAGAACCCAGCTGCCACCAGGCAGGACTGTCTTCAGCTCTTTACCCAGCTGCTTAATTTGTCCTTTAGATGAGCTTTCCTCCCCACTGATAGGGTCAAAACCAGTTCTATCCACGACTGAGACTTGAGGACGGTTCTTGGAATTAATATGGCAAGCCGTCCCTAGCATCTTCAATTCAAACGTTGTAGTGCTAAAGGTGCCCTTCATTGTGCCAACAGTTCCTATTGCTCCTCGCTAGCTTATTCCTGCACAGTGGTCAGTAGTCAGCACCCACCTGCTCTTCCTGGGCATATAAGCAAGCTATTGAACCCTGAGCTGGGTCATTAACTCTCCAAGCCAAGGATGTGTGTTACAGCTCTGGAGGCATGTTGAGTGGTAGACCTAGTAGTGGCAGAACTGGTTTTAAGTGAGTTCTAGCTCAGACAGCCTAAAGTACATTTTTGCAAAGTAAATTTTACAAAGCTATCAAAAATCCGATTTCATCATTAAATCGTATTTTAAAAATTAAGTGGAGGCATCTTTCTAGCCTTTCCCATGCGAAGATAGGAAACAAGGATTTTAATTCCATCTGGGCCTGTTCAGGGAAAAGTCTAGCAAAACATATACAGTGAAATATTTGGGTTTCATTTCACTGTGAAATCACACCTACCCCAATATGTAGTCTGCCCCATATTTAGGCATTTACATCCTTCCTTGCAAACTTACATGGCAACTTTAGGGGTGACTTATGAATATATACAAAATTGGCTTTTTCTATATCTCAAAAGCAATTTTCCCTATCATGTGTCACTATTGTGCATTTTAGCCCAGCTAGAGCACCATGGTTTTCATTTTTTAGATATATTTTTGTCATACATGTTGGTGGTGTAAATACATACTAATCCCACATATGGCATTTAACCTCCCCAACATGGGTGCATTCTCTTCACCATCGAAAATAGTCTTAGGAGACAGTTCATCAGACTAATTCATTGAAAGTAATGTACCCACTACCATTTTAGGGCCAGAGCACACACACTGTCTCACTAATTAGTAGCATCACAGGGCACGTGGCACTGAGTCTACCAGCAAAAATAGGGTCTAGAAAAAAGTTAAATATCTGCAATGGCCATGGAGTAGGAATACTGGGTGTGGACTAAAATGAAGAGTGAAGGAGGACACCAACACATACACTTGCCAGTTGAAGTCCATCTGGAAGTGCAGCCTCTTATACTGACACAGAAGAGGAACCCAGTTGCCATCTTGGATAAGTAGCACTCCTATTCCCTATACATCGGGCAGCCACCATCTTGGAGTGGTTAAGATACCAATACTTATATGCATGGATCCCCAACAAGCAGCTCTCAGGTAATCATAGATGCTATGTTGCCTTCCTGTTCTGTGATGTACCCCTGATTTCCGCACACAACTGCAGTCCTGTGCAGTTTGGAGCGTGACCTTTGAAACTTCTTCTCAGGTAAGTCCTGCAATGTTCTTTTTATAGAAAAGTATGGAAATAAAATTCTCATCCAGTGACCAACCTGGGTGTCATGGGGTGACTTGTGTTCAGCCCAAAAATAGTGAGTTCACACCCCTAGATATATTAGCCCCAAAAAGAACCATACCCTTTTTGGAGAAAAGTGGGACTGGCAGCTGCCTCTCACCTCCTCTCTAGCAAGTTACGCTCTGTTAGCCGGGGAGTGTTAGGAATCAGACAATATTTGCATAAACTCTGCAAAGTGGTGCCATGCCATTTTACCCCAAATCAGTACGCGGACATAAATAATAGTATTTTACATTTGTATGGTTATTTATTAAGTAGTATTTTACCAGGGCCGGCTTTAGGGCAGTTTGACTGGTGCGGCCGCACTGGGCGCTGACCTGTGGAGGAGGGCGCTGTGATCTCAGGGGGGCGCTGTGCTTAGCAATATCTTATGATGTGAGAGATGAGGGGCACTTTTGCAGGTGGTAGTGAGAGAATCCGAGGAGGCGGTCATGGGACGTGGGGAGGCCAAAAGTGATTGTCGCACCGGGCGCCACCAGCGCTAAAGCCGGCTCTGTATTTTACTACAAAACGTATGAATCATAATGGTCATGCTTATTATAAACAACTCAACCGCTAATATGTAAATCAGGGAAATGTTATGTAGTCTATTCTAGTCTATCCACACTAGTCTATTCTATTGGTCTGTTCCCTAATTCTAATGTTAGCCTTCTAGGATGAATGGCTGTATTTGTTTAATAAGCCTTAGTTATGCCAAGCCATGTATAGATTCCCCCATACCTTATGCTGTGATTGGATCAGCAGTCGCAAATTCAGTTCTCCAGATTCTCCCCTCATCAACCAGTCCATGCATCTAACCCAGCTCCGCCCCTGGTACCTTGTACACCTTGACCACCAATGGTGTCTTGTAGACCTAGAGACGGTCTCTTGAGCTTGGCTCCCATTTTGTTGCAAAAACCTGCAAACGGTTCCCCTTTGGAGAAGTGCACAGAACCAACTGCTACTTCTCTCTTCTTCCTTCTAGGACAGAACTCCACAAGGCTATCTCACTTACAGTCGTGGTTACAACAAGCACACCATAGAAGTAGACGTTTTCTTCCTCTCTCCTGTTAGTTTGGACAGTGTCAAAAATATGGCGTTTATAAAAACAAAATATGGTGATGACGCACTCTGTTAACATTAGCATTCAGAAAAAATGTCTACTTTATCATGCCCTATGCCTATTACACACACTTCTTAGTATTAAATATAGCCATGTTGGTAGACAATCAGGCCTGCCATGCATCTAACATCCATTATTTCACAAAATCCCTGCCTCTTAAGAAAATGTCCTATTAACATAGTAAGCCTCTAAAAGCAACTATTTGTCATGCATGCTCTCACCAACTCTAGACTTGAAACCCCTTGGTGCTACTTTCTTATGTATTTTTTTTTCCATCACCAGGGACAAAAGTCAAATAATGGAAACCTTTTGTTCAGTAACAACAAATCTTGTCAAAGCCAATGTCTATATCTATAGGATGCAAAAGGCTGCACTATTGGCTTTGCCAATGCTTGTTTATTTAAAAGAGAAAGAAAAAGAATCACCTCAAATGAGCAATGGAAGGATGCAACGTATCTAATCAGAGCACATTGAGACTGAAAGGCTCTTAGGTGGGACAAACACAAGAATGGGGTGGAAGGCGTCAAAACAAGAGCATAGGCGACAAAACCATCCAGCCTTGAACAAGGCGCTGACCCAGAACCCACACTAATTATATGTTATGTATTGGAAACATTAAGCCTCTAACAGAAAGCTGAGACCTACAAACAGACTTACACTGGTGACAGAAAGAGTAATAATCTAAAAAAGATAACATTCTCCCCTTTGTTTCATCCAACCAGGTGACTCCTTTGCAGAGACATCTGTAGATTCCACTTCAAGTAAAGAAACATTCCACCTACCCATCAGCCTCCACTAGAGCTTCCTTCAGTGTCCTTGGAGTCTACCTTTAGGAAGAAGCTTTAAACGTGGCAATTTGCTTGGGCATAATCACTTCCTTCTGTACTATTAGTCTTTTAGCGCCGGGATACTCCTAGGAGCAGCTGTGTGCTTTATACGACCTATTTACTGATTCATTCATTACATGGAGGGACTATAAATGCTGCTGTAAGATGTTTCATGTTGCAACCCCTCAAAAATAATTTCTTTAGATTCAAAAGCAATTGCACACGCTTGTTCACCAGTAACATTTATGGGAAACCTTCCCAACAAACCTCTTTCAAAAATACAACTACAACAGTAGCGGTTGCATTCTACACAAATATTACTTGTAGCCAATTTGAATGATAATCAATATTTATCACTGTAATATAAAACAATAGCCGCTAGACATATGAATGCAACAATGCTACCAATCAAATGGGTATTTGTTCTAAACAAGAATCAAGAAAATGTTTCTTTATAAAAACAATTGTATAGTGGCGCAGTGGGCGTGAGGGAAAAACTTCCTTGGTGCCCTCTCATCGGTGATACACACATTTGACAATAATGATCAAACGTTCTCATCTAAAAACAAGAATGGTGCGTCCCGTTCTTGGCTAATCAACAGTACAGGTAAGGGTCCTTAATTTGAGTCGACGATTCGATCCTTAAGGAGATAACGGGATCATCATCAGGACTCTAGATATTACCGAGCCCGCGAATCATGCTGAAATAAATAAGACATTAAGTAAACAGGAAATGCTGTGCAACGTACAAAAAGCATATATAGGAAGGTACTTACAGTCGAAGTATACCTTGCAAAAGACTGAAAGAAAAAGAAAAGGGGGATATGTAAACGTCATGTGATATGTCATAGTAGATGACCAGAATAAAAAATAAACACTCAATCAATCAATCAGGGATTTGTGAAGCACGCTACTCACCCGTGAGGGTATCAAGGCGCTAGGAGTGTGGGAGGCGGGGGTTATCGTGCAACTCCTTCTCATCCAAAGAGCCAGGTCTTGAGGCTCTTCCTGAATGTTTGCAGAGTAGGGGCTCATCTGATGCGGAGCGGAGTTCATTCCAGGTCCTTGCCGCGATGTAGGTGTAGGACCTTCCTCCAGTTCTGGCTCTGCGGATGCGATGGATTTCGGCCAGGACGAGGTGGTGGAGCGGAGGCTTCTCTTGGCTGCATAGAAGGAGATTCTTTCGTTGAGGTATTGGGGTCCAGTGTTGTGGAGGGATTTCTAGGCGTGAGTGAGCAGCTTGAAGGTCACTTAATTCTCGACAGGGAGCCAATGGAGGTCTTGTAGGTGCTGGGTGATGTGGTCTTGTTGTGGGATGTCGAGCATGAGTCTGGCAGCTGTTTTCTGGATGGTCTGGAGTTTGCAGAGTAGGGATTTGTTGATTACGGCATAGAGGGTGTTTCAGTAGTCCAAGCTGCTGGTTAAGAGTGTGTGGGTGATGACCTTTCTGGATTCGGGTGGGGATCCATTTGAAGGTCTTGCAGAGGATGTGTAGGGTATTGAAGCACGTGGAGGAGACGGCGTTGATCTGTTGGGTCATGATGCGGAAGGAGTCAAGTATGATGCCGAGGTTGCGGGCGTGGTCTGTGGGAAAGGGGGGGTTGCCGTGGGCGGTGGGCCACCACGTGTTGTCCCATATGGAGGGGGTAGATCCGAGGATGAGGACTTCTGTTTTCTCCGAGTTGAGCTTCAGGCAGCTGCTGCTCATCCAGGATGTGATATCTTTAATTCCTTTCTGGCAGCTGAGTCTGGTGGTGTTGGGTTCCTTGCTGAGGGAGAGGATGAGTTGGGTGTCGTCGGCGTAGGATACTATGCTGAGCCCATGCTTTCTGACGATGGCGGCGAGGGGGTCATGTAGATGTTGAAGAGCGTAGGGCTGAGCGATGATTCTTTGGGTACTCCGCAGCTGATCTCTGTGGGTTTGGAGAGGAAGGGTGCGAGTCTGATTCTGTGAGTTCGGCCGGTGAGGCGTGAGCGGATCCAGTTTAGGGCAGTTCCCTGTATGCCGGTGTCGTGGACTCTGATAGTGAGTGTACGGTGGGAGACGGAGTCGAAGGCACACTGCTTACCACAAGGAGCAATGCAAAAATTAGAAGTCTCTAGCATGTGATACTTGTGATTAAGAAGAGGGAACTAATGAGAATGCTATTACAAGACCAAAATTGGGAAATCCTAAGAAACCCTAATTACCTTAGGTTAATGGCCCAAAACTGCAGGAGGTGGACACTGGGAGCCAAATAGAAGTGTCCCCAAGCCAAGAGAGATGATGCTCCACTGCCTGTTATGTAGCATGAGCCGCTCCATGCAAACGCAGTCCCAAGTGGGGAGAGAATACAAGACCATTGGGAATGGCGTGATGGAAGAAGCATCCCAATGGCAAAGTGAAAAATGAGTAGAAAGGAAAGCGACCACTCTTTAGTTCCATTTTTATGCCATTAGTGTGGCAATGAAAGTAGGGCAAACCAATGGGTGTCGGCCTGGATATGTGGGCAACTGGGTACTAGTGAGAAAAAAAGGACACAGAGGTCCTGAATAGAGAGGCCATATTGAAGTGGTCAAGATTTACAGACCAAACGTAGGGCGAGAACCTCTGTTCCCCTGGCAAAACACAGGGTCTAAACGACCTTGGGGTTGTTGCAGTCGCCAATAAAAGTTTGTAACTTTCTCACAGACCTCAGAAGACTTGGAGGACAACTCTGTCCCAGGTGAATGAACCAGTTGTTTCTCAAATCAGAAAGACCAGGACCGTGTTTTGGGAGGAGGCCAATCACGACCACCGAACAGAGGGAGAGGGAGGGGGGAAAGGCAAGAAGTGATACAGTCCACCAGGAGACCAACGAATATGCCCAAAATATTACAAATTGGTTCCTAAACCCTTATAAGTGACCGAATAACATTAAATCCCTATTTTAAATCTCTCGGCACAACTCTCTCATCAGATACCATTTTCTTACTCTGCAGAGTATCTCATTTATTTTATCAGAGAGAGTTAATTACTTGGTTCTACAGATTAATTTTATGAGCATTTTTAGGAAAATTAGACTCCGGCATTCTTCAGAGATAGCGAGATCACTAATCTTATAGATGTGATTTGCCTCTGCCCACTATCCACTTTCTTCCCTCCAATCAGCGGGATTTCTGCCAAAATATTTATTTGGGGAATCCTGTTTTGAAGGATGTTTAAGCCTTACAACAGAGGAAATTCTTTACACCTTACAGTGTTAGGAGACAGGAACGCTCAGCACTAGCAAGACTTATAGATGACACATCACTCATAATCAAGCCTGCAGACAAGGGAGGTGGTACAAGATAAGAAATCCTACAAATCTGGAATATATCTCCAGCTTCATAACACAAAACATTATATCAGACTTGACAGGGATCCTACCACAGAGATTCAAGCAAAGATTAGGAGGTTAACATCAGATGTGAGAAAGAAAGGGTACCTAATTAAAAATGAATTTATTTTCCTAAATATTAAAAATCCATTCATACCAAGAACACAGATCCTCCTCGGGGTTAACCGATTGTCTCCGGATGCGACTTAATATTGCAACCAATTGGTAAATATGTTGATTTTTTTCATTAAACCTTTGACTCTCCAAACATTGTGGACATTGCATCTCTTTTTAAAAATATACCTCAGTCTGACAGGATAACTGTCACATGTAACTTCCCTAATACCAGACCAAGACCACATCAGGTGCAGACCTCTTTCATGACTGATTTACTGAATCTGACGTTGATTAAAAATGTCTTCAAATTTGACCACGATTTCTTTGTGCAAATCAAGGGCACTTCCATAGAGGCAATTTTCACCCCAGATTTTGCCATCATGTTTATGGACAACCTTGAGACCCCTTGTTATTTTGCCACCATCTAACCCGTTCAGAAAACACGTTTTAATACAGAAGAGATGTATAGATTGTATCTTTTTGATTTTGCAAGGATCTCGAGATACACTCACCTTGTTCCAACAATGCCTCGATCAAAAGTGTAACGACTTGACCTTCACCATGACCAGTGACAGGAAAGAAATCCCTTTCTCAGATGTCTGGTTAAAGTGGCCAACAATAGACTATATATGACTTTGAACCACAAGCCCACTGAACAAAAAACCCTGTTAGGATACTCTACTTTCCACCCATGATCGTTATGGGATTCACTCCCTTACAGTCAATCTTTAAAAAATCATCGAAATTGCTACCAGAGTAAGTACTTCTTCAAGGAACCTGAAATCTTGTCAGATACATTGGTATCCCATGAGTAGCTAAGAATCTTGGTGAAACACTCCTTGAAAAGTGCCTGGTACTGGCATCATGCTAACACCACAAAACAGAGACCAGGCTCTGAAAATATTAGTGTGTTACCACTTTTTCGCCTATATACACATTTTGTTGTGAGCTGCATTAAGAAACATTGGAAAGTGTTGGCGCTATCCAATTTTGTTGTGAGCTGCATTAAGAAACATTGTAAAGTGTTGGCAGCAGGTGCTCTTACCATAGATCCACCACTGTTTTTTTTATAAGAGAGGCAAGAATCTTTAAGGTAATTTGGTCAGGGCGGCCATTGCATCAAAGCCCCGGCTGCACAGATTGAATATTAGCGGATTCCATCTTTAATTGGTCACTTCAAATGTGGTCAGTGAGCCCCTTCTGCCTTGAATCCAAAACCTTTAGATATGGAGCCACTAGCGCGCCATTGAAATACTTCTCCAACTGCAATACTTGTAATGTTGTGTATGGTATAACCTTCTTGTGCGGTATACTACCATACATAGGACAGACGACACAAAAGATGAGGATTCGTATATGTCAACTTTGCAGTTGGATGCACTGCAGGGTCACTGCTGCCCCCGATGGAAAATTCCATTGCACGCGGACATTCTGAGGAATTCATCAGTGTCCTCAAGACCCTCCCGAAGGAGGGCAAGATGGAGCATCAGCTGGATGAAGAGGAACTAAGGTGGATATTGAAATTGGACGCAGTGAGAACCGGCTAAAACCGGCAAGACGATTGGACACTTTTGATTTCGACTTTGGGATGCACTATGACTCTAGAATGAAAACAAGGACACTGATTGTCTCGAGTTGAGACTGCCAAATTTTGCTGAATGTAAACTGCAAATTATTGTAAATAAATGTGGTCACCAGCAATGTCCTTCGAATGTGGTCCGCACGGGTCCTTACTGAGCCGTATGCGCTTGCATCCGTGGTGATCACACACGTTCTACACACACAAAACAGCTCCAATGTGGGAGCAGAAATGTTGGCTCTTTTTATATTTTCAAAGGCCACTACTTGTTGCTCATTACTTCACTAGAATTATATGCATTTGTGCAGAATGTCTGCAGCAGTTCCATTGCCTCAGCAAAGAAAGCTACACGATTTCAATAGTGCTCGTGCAGACTTGTGAATTATATCTAATTGTCCTTTGAGTTTGGGACTAGAGCATCTTACACAGCCTTCATAAAAGAGATGTTACAATTCATTTGTCTGTAAATCTGTGTCGAAGTTTGCCTTCGTTGCGTAGGAAAAGTACACAGAAAACGTATGTTTTTTCACAATCTGATATACACTTTCTTAAAAACAATCTTGCTAGACTATACAGTAAAAGGTATCTTGAATACATTTTGCTCTAAAATCCTTGTGCCTAAATATATCTTACATTGCCCTCTGAAAGGATGTAGTGAGGCCGAATAGCATCCTTTTGAAGTGGAAAAAAACATGAGATGTGATAAAGGCATTAATGACCAAGAGGACATGTCTGTGGTGATCATCAGATTCTAAATTTAAGGTTGAAACACAGTCGCCCATTCGAGCATACTGGCCACCTCATTGATCCCGGGTGAAGGGTCAAAGGGCGATTATACGGAACAACAATGCTGATATTCACAGCCAAACAGAGACATCGGTTTGTACTCTCCTTCCTGGCTATAATTGTAAGAGGGCCCATTCAGAAGATTCCACTTCTTCAATTATTTCTTCTGAAACCTTATCTTTACCATAGACTGAAGATCCTTCTTCACAATGAAGGCACCCCCTTAATTTTTAGCAATCAAGCTCCTTACAAAGAATCTTTTTGTACATAGCTCTTTGATTTTCCCAACCCTTCACAAAAGACTTCAGAGAAATTACAACTCACTTGGGATCCAAACTCTGTTCAGTAACTACTAATATTGCTCCTTCACACAGGGGTTAGAGGTGATCTTGGACTGCCATTGATTTCTATAACCCAAAACATATTCTGTCAATATAGAACATTTTATAAAATAAAGATTGTGCCCCTAAAAAGCAACCTTTGTACATCCCCATCTTCCAAGCCCTTCACCTTGTCAACACCTTGTCAAACATGTATTTAGTAAAGATAGTAAATGATGAGCTATAACTCACCATGACTTCCAGCTAACACCCGGATAATTTAATGATACACATTGGCAAGCCTCCAATACTCCAGCACCACCAAAACCATAGATGTACTTTCACAGACAGCTATGTATTTCCTTTATCACTCCCTCCTTCACTCACGCAATCCTGCTTTTTACACTTTATTATTGCCCCTACACGTCTACACAAGTTGTCCTCTACCTACACATATCCCACACTCCTTCTAAGTGGCAGGACATTATTTAAAAGTAGCAAGATGGCAACCACTCCAGCGCCTGTAAAATATTAACACGTTATTGCTCTTCCTCTCTTTCCCACTCTGATACTTACCAGGCTTACTAACTACACTGCTTACACACTCCAACTTCCCCTTGATTTTTGGTCGAGCCTGGGCAGCGCATGTGCTGCGAGGCATGCTGTATTGAGGTAGCGACTTGAAGCTCCGCCCACTCTCCACCCACATTTTTCTTTGGCTTGTGTCATTGTCCACTGTAAACTGTGGCTTTTTATTGGTCAATAGGCTTAGTAGTCCCTCCTTAGTACCGCCTTATACCATTTTTTTAACCTCCCATGAGTACACTCCCTGTTACGTGTGTTGTTTCTAGGTAGGCCTTAATTACAGCCTCCGAACACTATTTTCTCAAATAGCTTTGTCCTGACTGCTGTTGCAGAGAGTTCACCCTCTCCCCTAATACTTTTTTTTCTCTATAACACGGGTGCCTAGCGCATTTGCAATGCAATAGGTCTCGCATTTGCAAGAGTTTAAGCTATTGGCATTGTAAATGAAAATGCCTTCTATTTATCTGTTTTACAAACAACACATAAATAAAAGGCATTTTCATTTAGAATGCCAATAGTTCAAACTCTCATAAATGCGAGACCTATTGCATTACAAATGCTTGTTAGATCTTGCCTAGAGACAGCTTCAGCTGTTCTCTGAGACATTATGTCACCAATACACACATACATACATGCACACTGACAGTGCTAATTATTTTTTTTGTTTCCCCAAGGCTGTCACTTTCTTCATTTTCCCCTGCTTCGGCCTCCCCACCCCTGCTCTTTCTTCCCATTTTCCCCTTCTCCTTTGGTTATTTGGTGATCGCTCACCACGGACAAGCTAATTTTCTTATTTTTAGGTCGACCCTACTAGACAGCATGTGTACTTGCTTAAGATAGGTTGACTTTCCTGTCATTCTAATTTTCCTTGCTTCTTATTCATGTCCCTGCTTGTCAACCTTGTGTTTGTCCCTCCCATGAATCATTCTTCTTTACGATCTCTTTGATTGGCTGGCTTCCATGCTACTGCTTGGTTTTCAAGCATTACTTTTTTCTTTGCACTTAAGCCCTCTGTGAGAGTGCATGTTTTTTCCAGCCTTTTCCTTGTGAAATTCTCTCCCCCCTCCCCTACTCTCCGCGGTAGTTTCTATCATCTTTGTGCTTCTCCCTGCCCCCTCCATGTTGCGCTTGTCGCCGTCTAATTCCCGCGGTTGCTTTCTGACCAATGCTTCTCCTGCACCTGCTCTACGTTGCTGTCATACTTGCTGCTTCTCCTCCCTTCCCCCACCCTCTGTGTTGGTTTCCTCACCTGCATCTTGCTTCTCTCTCACCTTTTGCTTCCTATCCCCACCCGCGTACTTCCAGTGGCGTCACTAGGGTTGGTCTCACCCGGTGCGGGTAACTCATGGTGTCACCCCCTCACGACTTACCGCATGGACCTCCTCCGCTCCGAGTCCACCAGTGGACACAGTTGGCAAATAACGGGACCATACAAAATGGTCTGCTGTGGCTTTTCTGCCCATAAACGCCCAGGGGTCTGTTTTTAATATCTCATTCATGTCAATCCAGCCCAAGCTTGTCATTGTCCATTATTTTGCGCAACTCTGCCTAATGTCTCGGCTACTTCTTGTAAAGTTTGCAACGTTTTCGCTTTCTTGCTGCTTAAACATCATTTTCAGCGTTTTTGTTTTAATGTTTCAAAGTTCCAGTATTCACTCCAGTCGAACGCGCAGACCTGTACTTCAATGAAAGTTCTTAAAGTCCAACTATGGGTTTTCAGCTTGATCAATACTATCTCGCTGAGCATTCCTTTATTTTCTGAAAGCGCTTAGAAGCAGTTCTATATGTGCGCTATACAGTTCAAGCATTGGCAAAGGTCTGGCCTTTACTCTATCATTTACAACATACACATAATATCTCTCTCGCTAGGCTGCATTACCCTTTCTCTACAAACACCCATGCAACATCGTCAAACACAGTCACAAAAGAACATCTTGGTGGTGATGGTTTTGCAGTAGCGGACGTTATGGTGGTAGTTGTGGTGGTGATTATAGTTGTCATGGTGATTAGTGCTTTTGGAGAGTGGTGAAGCTAATAGTGATTTTAGTGGTGGAAGGGGTGAGGCTGTTATGGTGGAGATTATTATCATGGTGAGGATAGCAGTGGAGACAGTGGTGGTGCAGTAGTGAAAATGATGGCGGTGGTTGTGGTGGTGATTGGAGTATTTATGGTGGTTAGTGTTGTTGGCGAGTGGTGAAGATAGTGGTGCTTTTGGTGGTGGAGATGGTTGTTAAGGTACTGAGTGCAGTTGCGACAGTAGTGGAAGTGATAGTGGTAGCTGTGCTGGTGATTGTAGTCATGGTGATTAGTGCTGTTGGCAAGTGGTGGAGATAGTGGTGGTTTTCATGGTGGTACCGGTGATGCTGGTAATAGTGGAGAGGATTGAAATGGGGGTGAGTATAGCAGTGGATACAGCGGTGGTGCAGAAGTTGTGATGGTGTTGACAATGATGTTTGAGAGACAGTGGTAGCAGTAGTGGTGATGACTGTGATAGCGGTAATATTGGTGGTGATGACTGTGATTTAATATCAATAACCAGCACCTAATATTCAAGCCCGCTAAAGGCAGTTTAAATTCTGGCATTTACTTTCTTCGTAGTCACTATTATTACAATAAATCATTCAGAAGACGAGAGAATCATCTTCTAATAGAATATTACCCTACATTAATACATTTCTGAAAATGATAGTCATATTTTGCCCCTCTTGCACAGTGAGCTACCTTTTTAACAGACCATTTGAACCATCTTCCATCCTAGCGCGCTGCAGTAACGTGTCTGCAGTCATGGTTGCATGTTCCTCACAAGCAAATACAATATAAGATATATAGGTACATGTAATAAATGTGTATAGGAAATCATTTCGAGGAGGGTTGGTTTGTTCCAGTGCAGTATCGTAAATTAATGAATGTAATGTATTTAAAGATGAGACACAGGCATACATCGATTGTCTAGAGAAGTGTGACACTAAATATCAGAGAATGGAGAGGGAAGGGAGAAGGACAGCCGATAGAGCATGCAGGGGGTGAAATGATGGCAGAATGGGGAATGAAGTGAAAAAAGCGAGTGGGGAGGAGGAAGTATATTAGGAAGTGAGAGAGAGGGGCAGAGAGGGGAAAGACACCAGTAAAAGAAAGACATCAATACACAGCAAGGAAGAGGGAGTGTGTAAAGATATAAACATATGGAGGAGAAGGGTGATACAGTGAAAAGTCAGAGGAAAGGGCGAGAGTAGGGAAAATATAGAGCAGAGGTGATGAAAGAATGGAGTAAAGATGGCAGGGAGAAGGGGGAGAGAGATTAGGAAAGGACAGAGAGAAGGAGGAAGAGGGGGTGGAAAATGTGTCCTAAAGAAGAAGGGAGGAAGAAAAGGAATCAGAAAATCAAAGGTAGAGAGAAAGGAATGAAGGATGGCATGGAGAAATGCAAGGAATTTCAAAAGTGACGGGAAGTAAGGAGTAGAGAGAGGAGGAAATGAGTAGTCCCACAATGGTCATGAATTCATCTTTTGGCACCTGCATGACACTCAGACACTCTACAAGCCTGGAGCCATAAACTTTGTTGAAGAGACAGGGAAAGTGACAATCTATCAGCAGCCAGGACCTCACCTGTGAGCAGCAGGAATAAAAAGAATAATAAAAGACATAGCCCGAAGTGTACCCGCATACATGCCATCAGACCGGATTCAGGCGAGAGACTCCCGATTTCTAAAGTTAAAATGTCTTTATTAATTCTAGCAGCCTCTCGTCTAAAATTGCCTCGATTTCCAGTTAATTCGGGAAAATATACTAGTCCACCAGTTTTTCAGTATCTCTCTCTTTCCTGTTTCAAGTATGCTCCTGCGACCCCTGAAGTACACGAGCACACGACAGAATGCAGAAATGCAGAACACTATCGTAAACTGGGCGCTGATGCACAACAGTACAATGGAAACGTATTTTAAGGAGCCTCGTGCGCAACACGAGTCAATTCATTCAGTGCACAGACTCACTGTCAGCTGAAACCTTACCTTACCGTTGATAATGGAATCGCCCACCGCCCTGGCCTGCACTGAATAGGCAATAGTAGGCCAAGGCCACTCACCTGCTGAGTTGTAGGTAGGCGGGGGGGACTACCTCGGTCGGCCTTGCTTGGAATAAAATTAAATTATAGTGGCAGTGTGGCGACGGCGACCTGAGACTTTCTCACCTCCTCGTCCCTCGTGATGCCAAGTCACGCGCACTTGGCGGAGGGGGGCCAATGCGCATGCGGGATTCGGATTCCACCCGTAAAAAACATCGCCGACTGCACCCCTCTAGTGACGACGTGACGTCACTGCCGAGGCGCGCAGACGCGGCGGAGGAGGAGACAGTGCGCGCTGCGCACAGGCACCTCCTGTGAATAGAACAAGGTTAGGTTGCGCGCGTCGTCGTTGTGTTTCTGTTTCTAATCTGTAGCCCTGGACTGCTGGTTTCAATAACATTGTGCACGGACGGTTGCAGTGCACCAGTGACCACACAGACAGTGACACACCGACCGCACCGGCCCTTTGGTGTCACCCCCCGTGAGGGTGTCACCCGGTGCGGTCCGCACCCCCCGCACCCCCCTAGTGACACCACTGCGTACTTCACCTGTTGCCTGCACGCGCCTGCTCCATGTTGCTCTCTCGCCTGATGCTTCTCCTCCCCCTCCTGCTCCCTCATGTTGCTTCCGTGCCCCCATGAAGTTTCCCGCACCTGTGTCTTCTGTGTTGCTTCCCTCAGCCACCCCCATGTTGCTCACGTCCTCCACCATTTAGCTACCTCTACCCACTGTGTAAAAAAAAATGCTTTCCCTCAGATTGGTCACTAGAGAGGAAAAAAAGGACGGGTGTAATTTAGTAGGTGCATCCCCACTTAATGACACAGGAGGCCACGTCACCGTTTAAAGAAAAATTCCTTAAACATGCTGCAAAGCATCCTCTTTAACCATGCTGCACCGTACCAGGTCCCTTGTGCAGCATTGCTAAAAACCATTGGCAAAGCCAATGGGTCCCAAAGGGGAGGCCTATTAACCTATTGGCTTTGTCGGTGCTTGTTTTAATTTGTCTACTGTGTTTTTAGACGGACTAGCATATGTGCACTGCTGACGGGCAGCTTGCCTCCTGATTCTTCCCCGCTGGTGATGCCACCCCAGCTCTGGCTGAAGTCTGCTCTGTGGTTGAAGGTAGGTACATGGACGTTTGCTGCCTTTACCCGTACCTTACCATTCCCGTGCCACCACCACTCCTGACCGGGTCCGGTTTCCTGCTGCTTTCCTGCTCTCCTGCCTCCCGCAGGAACAGGAAGCCGGCAGCCTCCCTCCCCTCCCCTAAGCCAATCACAATGCTGCAATGGCAGCGTTGTGATTGGTGGGGACAGCGCCCAGCTGGGCGTATATGGGGAGGCCATTTTCTTTAAGTAGGCTGCATGCAGCCTACATAGAGAAAATGCAGAGTGTGCATGACTGGTTTGGTCGGCGCCAGAGGGCCGACCAAACAGTCAGAGCCCACAACATTGGGCAAGCCACTCCTCCCCGACCCGCCCGTCCCCAACTAGGCATACCCTTCTGCTTTCTCGCAGCGCGAGAAGCAGAAACATAAAATGGTATTTTAATACCATTTTATGTTTCCAGTGGGGCGGCGCTCCTCCGCCCTAATGCAGGAGCCGCCCCTGCAGGAGGTTAATGTGCAGACATCATTTTGTGTCTTTCAAGTCACAGGTTTGTGTTGTAAATATGGCTGGCATCGCGTTTCATCCTTCCCAAGTAGATAAAATGAGTGCCCATGTGTTCTCTGCTAGCTCCCTCTATTTCTATGGTGCTTTAGTGTTTGTTTCTAGTATGGAAAATGCAGGTACATATTTTAAATGCCATCAACATTAAGGGCCTGATGTAGAGTTTGGCCACAGGTTACTCTGCCACAGTGGGACGGATATCCATCCGCCTCATTACTAGTGCATTATATCCGACGGCACCTGTAATGAGGCAGACAGGAAATCCGTCATGTTTGTGACCGAGTACCCTGTTGCCAAACTCTACATCATACCCTTAATTTTACAAGGGAGTCTTAAAATTCCTCTTTTCATTTTATTTAAGACCTTAATTTCATAGGAACCACTTCACGCTTTGAGGTCTGAGCTGCCAGTTTGCAAGGCTGCCTCTGGGAAATTAGCAGGGAATGAAATGGACTTTTAGGTCTGGCTTGAGAGCGCAGCTGTCGCCAGACATTATGTTATCAATCTTAAGAGTGGCTTTAAGCACTACCAGGAGAGGGGCTTTGGTTCCGCCCACATGTTGGCAGCCAGGTGTACATGTTTTGATTCTGCAGAAGTTGTATGATTCTGCAGAAGTTGTATGCTAGCACAAAAAAAAGTGCTTGCCTTCCATGCAGGTGTGATCAGTTTGTTTATTTATCCAGCTGCCTGAGCTTGAACTTTCAGGGGCACATGCATGACATTATAATGTTATTAAAGGGTCTTAGATAACCAGATAATTTACTGTGCTTTTTCTCTTGCAGCAGCACAGATCAGAGGAGGGCAGTCATTAACTTTAGGTTTCCGGGTACAGGATTGAAAGGCTAGGGCAAGACTGATCTACATAGGTTTTTGGGTCTGACTTGACAGTGCAACTGTCGCGTGACCTTATGTGATCAACAAAAAGAGAGCTTTCAGAGTCCTACTTAGAGAGGGGATAATGCTCCTCCCACATGTTGTTTTCTCTAAGTAAAGGATTTTATTGGGCCAAATCTATGTGCTTCCAATAAAAAGACTGCTTGCATTGCACTTTTTGGCTTGTGGCAAAGCTTATAGTCAATAGAGTAGGACTCAGTTGGCAATGATCATGGCTATAGATCCAATCTGTTTATAATGAAATGTTATGAAACACATATGTTAAAGTCAATAGGCATTTATGGGTGTATTGTTACTCTGAATTTAAGCCTATAGAGAGGTCTTTTTTTGTTGCTATGTGAAATCTGATAGGTTAACTTAGTAGGCAAAGGTTTTGGTGTTGGTTAGCTCCTCTGATAAACGGTTTTTACTCTGTGAATCCTTGTTAAGCCATGCTAGGAGAGATAGTATTTTGTTTTGGCACCATCATTTTGAATACATTTGCAATTTTATAACTGTATGCCTATTAATTGCCTTGTGGAAAAGTTTACGCTGAGTACAGTCGGCGTGAGTTGTTATGCTGACAAGCCATTTATGACAGCTAAATGCTCGACTGGTGTGCAGAGAAATATTGTGAACGATGCCATCGGTCTTGCCTGTTTCATATGAAACATTCTTACAAAGGCAATAGTCCTTACTTAGTTATTGTGATGAGCATATGGTAAAGCCAAAAGGATTCTAGCAGAGGTTGTTATCACGTTCTGTTACAGGCCGTAAAATGGTATATGGTTACATATAATCTCACAGGTTAGGTAAGGGTTTTAGTATTGGCTACCCGGTCTGACAAAGCCTGGAAATAGAAGTCCACTGCGATGATTCTCGTTAGGCCCTAGTAAGAGGGATTGCATGTTGTTTTGCCAGCTGGAATTGAATATATATTTGCAATTTTATCAATGCATGTCTGATGGTTTCAGGTTTACGTGTACTTCAGAAGGCCTGAGTTGTAGGTAGTGTCAAGCCACTGCTAAAGTCGAAAGGCCTTATTGGTTCACTGGGAATGTTATTTCAGATTCCTTAGGTGTGATGTATTTATAAAGACAAAACAAGTCAGCCTTAGTTACTTATCATGAAAAGCCTTTGTTACACAGACTCTCGCAGATTACTGTATTAGAGAAGGGTTTTGGTGTTAGTAAACCACCTGAACACACCAGGTGAAAGGACGATTTGCACCATTATAATCCTTATTAGGCTCTATTAGTAGGGATTTTTATATTGTTTTGACAGCTGTATTTTGTGCACTTTTGTAATTTGTTTACGGTCTACCTGATGGTTGCCTTGCGGGAAGGCTTTTGAACCAGCGCTGGAGGGCTGAGTTGGTTATGGTGACAAGCCAACGAGAAAGATTAAAGGTCTGATTGTTTATAATGAAAAGTTATGACAAAGGCAGCAGGCCTGATATATTGATTGTGAAATGCATGATGTTAAAGTCAATAAGCATTTAGGGGTAGATTGTTATTACTTTGTATTACATCCTACAAATAGATCAGATAGATATTTTGTTAAATGGAATCTCACAGATTACCAGAGTAGGCAGGGGTTTGGTGCTGGTTATACTACTGTTACAAACCATAGGTACAGAAGATTTGTGTGGTTAGAATCCATATTAGGCCCTCTTAGGAGGGACGGTATTTTGCTCTGCCAATTGCAATTTTGCATAGTATGCATTTTTATGACTGTTTACCCAATAGTTGTCTTGTGGGAAAACTTACACATATATGAGGCCGCGTTTGATTATGGTGATAAACCATTGTTAACAGCTACAGGCCTGATTAGATCATTAGGCACAAATATTTCTGTGGCCACAGGTCTGATCTATTTATTATGATAAGCTACGATAGATTCATTAGGCCAGACACATTGATTGTGAAAAGCACATGTTAAAATCAATCTGCATTTAAACGTGGATTGTTATTTCTGTGTATTAAAGCCTATGGATAGATATTTTATTACATGGAATCTCACAGATTAACTTTGCAGGGAATGATTTTGGTGTTGCTTACTGCCGCTGACCAACCCTAGGGGGAGGAGATTTGCACTGTAATAATTCTTGCGAGAATCTTGTCTTAGCTCTCTGCCAGGATCTTAAAAATAAAAAAAAACATTAAATAATATACACATCCATATATAAATATCTACCTATATAGATACATAGGGGGCATATGAGTCCACTATGTTCTGCCATTGGCCTGTCTGAGTGTCATTTAACTCTGTTTCCATCTATGACAGAGATCCGGATTGGATATCTTTCCCTCGTGAATGGTGGCACTTTCTGATCACGTGTGTACATCCACCTGAAAAGGATTGCACTTCAGTGCCAGGGGTTGTTGGCCAGACCTGTAGTTTTGAATTTTCTGTTTTTGTTGTTTTCCTTTCATTTCTTTGCTTCTCCTCTTTTTATTGTAATGTTTGTTAAGAGGATACAGTCACTCGCTTGGCGTTTCTTTCATTTGCATCCGGAATGGCCACTTCCTCTAAACCAGGAGACCATAATGGAATGCTGTTGTCCATTATGTACTATAGTTTTATCATTCCAAGATATCCAACATGTTGATTCTATTTGTGGTGGCAAGGCTTGAACTTTAAAACGACAATAGACTATTTACAATAGCTTTGCAAGGCGGACACCTATTGCTGTGTTTAGTCTTGGCATTGCAAGCATTTGCCCGCCGTGGTTCGATGGAAGCAGGTTTCCTTTTTTCTACTTCTATTCTTTTAATTTGTCTTGCACATGTTGTTGAGTTTGTGTAAGTTTTATTACGGTTGTGTCAGAGAATAAATGCAAGAATGGTTCAGTTTATGGATTAATGAGTGGAAAGATGAGTGACAAAGAGAATGTGGGATGACTTATTGAGTGTCTAAGCCCATCAGTCATACAAAAGGCACATTTATTCGTGTTCCAGATTTATTGGCAATGCTTGTTCAGTGTTGTTGCTTGGGTTTGTGCAGAGATTTCAGGCTAGGCATTTGGTAATTCTTTTGTTAGGGGATAAGACTGCTGGGCTTCAGATATGCAAACCCGTGCAATTCTCATAGGGCTAAATGGAGCCGAGGAGCCCCAATCCAGCCAAATTTGAACTCTCTGATACTTGAAAGGGATGTGTGTTCAAGAATTAACTAAAATGATGTATAGGGAAAATAACAATCTTAACGAGTGCTTACGTATGGCGTACGCTTTGAATGAGGTCCCAGAAGAGTGTGAATGTGTGTATTCACACCATACATGTATGAATGCGAACACTTACAAAGTTAATTTAAAAATGTGTTTTGGTTTTGGTGAGTGTGGTTTACAGTCTGTCTCCTGGTGCAGGCCCTGAATCTGTGCCAGTCTCCCACAGCCTTGTGAGTGTGATATGGTGTAATCGCAGGGGCGGCCCCTCCATGTGGGCAGAGGAGCGTTGCCCCACTGCTTTCTCCCAGTGCGAGAAGCAGAAACATAAAATGGTATTTTAAATACCATTTTATGTTTCTGCTTCTCCCACTGCGAGAAAACAGAAGGCAGGGTTTGGTTGGGGGTGGGCGGGTGTCCAGTCCTGCTCGAGTTCCCCTCCCATGCAACCCCCACCCTGCATGCCCCCCACCCGCAAGTCATACCCGCCGCAACTGCTCCCTTGCAGTCCTGGTACTCAGCCCTCCGCCCGCCCCTCACGCTGCAAGCAGTGGCACCCGGTAGCTCTAGGGCAGAGGAGGTTTTCTAATTACTGGTTGGATATTACCTGTTGCAAAGGCAGTCTGTTTCCTTATGTTTGTTATCGTCGAGCTTTGATCCCTTAAGTGGTTAAAGGACATGTCTGGTAAGTAACTATGGCAACAAGGGGCGCTCCTGGTCTAATCACGGAGAGAGGCAGCCATGGACAAGAAAAGAACGAGTGGAAAAGTTAAGAGGTGATATCTTTGCTGAGATTTGACTTTGAAAGTGAATTTCCACCAACATGTTATTTTTGCTTGAATGTTGAGTGTGTTTCCAAATAAAAATTCAAATATGAATTTGTAATGGTACCGCTTAATTAAAGGGCTCCTTGCCGAATTAATGATGTAGTATTCATGATCAGAGTGTTTACTTCGAAGGAATAAGCTTGCAAAGACAGTGAAACTTTGAAAGGTTACAGAGTGGAACTTATTCCATATCCTGTCTGGCATTCCAAATCAAGACAGATTGGCTTTGCCAGTGCTTGTTATGTTTGTTAATGTTCTTGACCCATGCAAGTGAATGTTGAATAGCCTCTGCTGTCACGATTAACTCTTCTTATTCATCTCCCCCATCACCCACGGCCTTTGTGTAATCTTTTGGCTCTTGATGTAAAGCGTCCAAGGATCCCTCAACATATAGTGGCGGCTGCCGCCTACCTAAAGTGGTAGGGCGGCCGCGGGTGGAGAGGGAGGCGGGTGGGGGGGGGGGGGAATAAAATATAAGATTATTTTTTTTAAAGACTTACCTGCTGCCCCGCTCTGCTCCAGCTGACACCTGCATCGCTGTTCCTCTCGCCGGCTGACGGCTGGAAGGGGATGGACCCTCGGGCACATGCTCAGCACCTTGTCCAGGCACTGTTCTCACAAGAGAGCTGCTCCAGGATTGGTCTGAGTGGCCTTGTTTGTTGCTCAGACGGTGCATTGGAGTCTGTGCTGTTCCGCCAGCCCGACAGTGCAACACAGCCAGGTTGGAGAAACACAAGTGACATGTGAGTTTGGCTGACCTCAGATGGCCAGCCAAACACACATGCACACTTATGAGTGCACTTTACTCCTGCTTGACATGCCCAGTCCTGCCCAGCCCTATACTTTTCTATTGAGCTCAGACAGCATAAATAAAATGAAAATAACATTGCGTTATTATCATTTTTTTAATGTCTGGTGGCACGGGCTGTGGGGCGACGCTCCTCCTCCATTACTGAGGAGCCGACCCTGATCAATTGTGATCAAACACTGTAGCACAGTTTAAGCGCATCTGAAGTTTCAGATTCACCATGTGCAGGATTATAGAACCCATGCTGCTCTAGAACCATGTTGATGCAAGGTCTGACATGCATCAGCCATCCTTCACCTGAATAATGCTGGACACCCCGTCCCCAGATGGAACCTCCTGCGGCAAAAACGTCTTGGCCTTCAGAACTCTTACAGTGTAAGACAACAGACTTCCTGTGTTCCACAGCCATTGTAT
Organism: Triturus cristatus; assembly: GCF_964204655.1. Lineage (NCBI taxonomy): Eukaryota > Metazoa > Chordata > Amphibia > Caudata > Salamandridae > Triturus > Triturus cristatus. Next base: position 131,613,927 of record NC_140590.1, on the reverse strand, counting down.
CAACATCAAGGGAAATTATATACAAAGAAAAAATACAAATGATTATTTGCATCTTGTCCAGGCCACCCTTGCGTTGTAAAACCTTTGGAGAATATGAGCCCTGTGTTTACTGCTATCATTGAAATGGAAAGTAAACAAAAATGTGGAAGGTGAGCATAGCCCCGCAACACCCACCCTCCAAGAGTCAGCAGCCGAACCACATCAAACTTAAATATATAGGTCAAAGGTGCAGTATATGCAGAGATTTAGCACAGTGAGTGCTCACCACTGAGCCAAATAGGTCCAGAACGTGTAGAAGAGCACAGTAATACCACACACATACAAGTAACACTTATAAGAAACACACTCCCAGCACACCATGTTAAAGATAGTGCCTGCCACAAACCAGCTACTGGCTGATGCTACACTCACGGCCCACTCTTGAGGGTCTGACACACTCAACGAGCAGTGATGAACTCAACTTGTCGTATGGTCATACCATCACACAAGCACATACATCCTGGGAGGTCCTTGTCTGCGGGATATGGAAGACCCACGCCAAGAGAAGACACAATCCACAAAGCAGATAGTTGGCCATTGACTTGGGCTCACTGCGAGGATGCGGGTTGTGCTTTTGACACATTGCTTATCTGGGACTCAGCTGAAGCCTTTCTACTTAATTCTTTTGTCAATGAATGTACATTTCATGCCACAATGTGGCCACGTGAGTTGCTTACATCACTTAATAATTTATGAACCTACACATGTACATATGTTGATGGCTACATGTTCTGCAATTAGTAATATTATGTTTTGAACCTACTGTAAATGCAATTTCAACATTGATTGCTAAATTGTAAGTTCATACCACCAATATTGCTGGCTTACTGGTTATTGAGTTGGAAGCTGGCTCTCTATTAAGTCTTTCAAAAAAGAAGTACTCTGTGCAGAGAGTCCAGTGAATACCCAGATGGTACACAGAGGTACAAGCAGATAATTCAAATACTCTTTTTTCTGGTAGTGTGAGCGAGCAGTTGGGCTATCAGAGGGTGGTGATAAGCATGTGTTGTACTCACAGAGGCAATAAATGAGACACACACTCAATAATAAATACGAGACTAACTTGTAAAAATAAAGTTGATTTTTATGTTTTTTTTTAAGATCAAGAACACAGTTCGAAGGTAAGTACTTTCGGAGTTACGATTTTTCAAAGTTCGGAAAATATGTCACTTTTGTGCGTAATTATGTACCATGGGAAACAATGGGGAAAAACAGGGAAAAATGCATATAACATCAGGCAATTGGATTTTAATTTTTTTTTTATATAACATTTGTAGAGCGCTACTGTTTCCCGAGGGTGTCCTGGCGCTGTGTGAAATTTACCAAAAAAGCTCAGCATCAAAGAGGAGAGTTATTCTGAAAACAACCACGTTTTTAAGGCTTTACGAAAAGCCGAAAGATTAGTCAGCCCTCTTAGATGTAGTGGGAGCTTATTCCAGGCTTTGGCTGCGTTCACCACAAAACTTCTGCCACCCCAAGAGGCTTTTTTTACCAAGGGTACACAAACTTGTTTAGCTGCCGCGGACCGAAGTGGTCTGGCGGGAGTATACCATAATAGCCGCTCTTTTAAATACGCTGAGCCTGTTCCATGAATAGCCTTGTACACCAGACACAAGGCCTTAAACTGGGTGCATTTTCTAACTGGTAGCCAATGAAGCCTTCGTATCTCCTTGGAGACTGAAGCATACTTAGGGATGCCTGATATCAGCCTAGCAGCGGTGTTCTGCAATAGTTGTAATCTATTCATTATTCCTTCCTGGATGTTGAGGTATAAGCTGTTGCAGTAATCCAGCCTGGACATAGTGAGTGCTGTGACTACTGTTTGATGACACTCTATAGGAAGGAGCGGGAGAATTTTCTTGCAGGACCTTAAAGCAAAAGACGTGGCAGAAGACACTGAGTTTACTTGGTCGCTAAAACTAAGCTTGTGATCCACCCAAACTCCAAGATTTTTTACCTTCTTACTATTTGTGGGGAGCGAACCCATGGTGTCAGGCCACCACTCAGGGGTCCAGAACGTAGGGGCATTGCCAAAGCAAACCACCTCAGTCTTATTAGAGTTCAATTTGAGGCAATTTCTGGCCATCCAATTCCCAACAGCGCTCATACAGTCCCTGAATCGAATTGCCGTACTACGCCATTCGTTTGTTTGTGGAGAAACCACAATTTGCGTGTCGTCGGCATAAGAGGTCAAACTGAACCCAAAAGACTGAATGAGCGGTGCTAGGGAAGAGACATATTCATTAAACAAAGTGGGGCTTAAAGAGGACCCCTGTGGCACCCCACAAGGTAGAGAAAATGCTTTCATGAAGTTCACCTTCTTATTTTAGGTCGATGTCGGGACCAGGCCAAAGTTCCAGCAGGAGAATTTCAGGAGAGTCCCGGATCAGGCTGGAGCAAAGTGCTGAGGGTCTTAGAAACTGGTGCATAAAGATGAGAGAGGCCACTTCAAAATGCATTGCACAGGTGGACTTCGAGGTAAGTCTGGTGGGTTTCTTTAGAGGGAGGAGTTCACAAGGGCCTGGGGACCATGGGGGCAGAGCTGGTTAGTTAGTGCTGAGGCAGGTGGAGCCGGGTGAAGAGCGAACAGGTCAGCCCAGCGGTGTGCGTCTTCAGGGTCCAGGCAGTCAGGAGCAGGCATCTTGGAGAGGCGACCTTGTGACAGCTAGGCCTATCAAGAAGTGTATCTCGTGTGTCTCAACGTCCCTCAATGGGTGCTTTCTTCTGGTGCTTTGGGAGTCCGGAGTGGACTCTTCTTCTTGGTTTTTACAGTTGGGGGTCTAATACCACGGGTATTAGTACGCCGTAGCTCCAGTAGGTCCTGGTGCCCCCAAACTTTGTGGAGAGGCAGATATGACCCGCTGGAACTCTTGTACCTCTTTTGCTTTGGTGCTGCATCAAGGTCGTCTGGGTGCAGCAAGTTGACAAACCGGACTTCACGGGATTGGTGCCTGCGGTGTGCAGGGGAGAGATACCTTCACTCTAAGGGAGCTTCTCAGCGAATTCTCGAAGGTTGTAGGTGCTCCGGGGTTCTTGGAATCCTTGCAGGTTCAGGACGGCACAGCAGGCAGCGACTGTCATGTCCTTGGAGCAGCTGGCAGGGTTTGGTGCTTTTTTCTTCTGCAGCAGGGCTTCAGTTCTCGTGTAGCTGGTCTTCTTTGTCCTGGTCTTCTTTGGTCCGATGAATCTGAGGTTCAGGTCTCTGGGAGCCACCTAAATACTGAATTTAGGGGTGTTACAAGGGGAGACAGGTAATAGCCAATGGGCTATCTACATCCTTTAGTATCCACGTCCTGTGGGAAGAGGCACTACCCTAGCCCTGATTGGAGGTTTTCTCACCATCTCAAGATTGTGCAATTTCAAGAGAGGGGTTCACCTCGCCTGTCCCGCCCTAGGGGTGGTGCAGGCTGAGGGGGGACCCTCCTCTCATCTAACTAGTTTTCCCAGCTTTCCTCCCACCAAAAGTGGAGCTGGAAAGGGGGCTTGGACTTCCCCACTATCTGGGTGTTTCTGGGTTGTATTTCAGAGGCGGCATTGCCTTGAAGCTTCTCGCCCGGGAAGGCCATTGTGTCCTGGAGGAGGTGTTTAACAACCCCGGAAAGAGTAGGCATTGTTTCTGTCCTCTGAGACTGCTGGCTCTCACCCCATGAGCTCAGAAATATGTCTGGTGGTAGAAGACTGGTGAAAACTGGCCAGCGACCCCGCTAGTGTTTAGTTAGGTTTCAGGTAACCCTCTAAAAGGGTCTCCTGTGTGAATGTATTAATGATTCCAAACCTGGCATCAGTGAGGATTTATTAAGACAAGATGTTTGTTACTATACTTATTACAAATCAGTGAAGCCAGCATGCAGCTAGCAACCCCGTGTTGACAAGTATCCAGCCCATGTACTCTTTATGGCTTCATCTTCACTGACGACATCACAGAATGGACTGTACATTGTAGGGGCATATCTGCTCATCCTGACATGGTCCACAAATAGGATATAGTGCACCCTGCCATAGGGCTAAAAGCCTGCAGTAGGTGTTGGTGCAGATGAGGGCATACAAATTCTCCCTACTTCCACGGATAGAGTAATTTCACAGATACACGCACATGCACTCATCATACACTTGGGCCCATTTCACTAACATATACTCGATTACTCTATCAGCACTGAACCTGTGGAGAGAAAACTCCTAAACACCCTGTATCTACACTGAGGCCAATAGGATCAGTTTGATACTGTCCTGAGTCATGATCTAAACAATCTAAACAACAATAATCAAAATAGAGTACTCAATAATTGACAAGAAATAACCACCAACACTGTATTTAAAATAATGGTACTTTATCTAAAATTAGTTCAAAGAAATTCAATCAAAGTAAATCATTATTCTCATAATTACCTATTCTAGCTAAATGTCATGAATGGGTCAGGACAGGTCTCTCAGTAGAAGTCTCCCGAGTCGCCGTCCTCACAGCATCGATCCTCACCAACGCAGGTTTGGGAAGAAGTGGCCTTAGACCCTCTCTAGGCTAACAATACTTATAGCAAATCTTACAAATTAAAGAAACATAAAATGTTCTAAATATCCGCTGAACCGCTGAGCAGAGCGAGCAGGAAAGGATGTAGCATCGCTACATTTGGAAAAATCTCCGCTCAGAAAAATCACAAAAATAAAAAGACGGAAGAAGGAAACTCGAGTTTTGCAAATGTTTCTTTCACGTTCCCATTTCCTCGGAACCAGCACTGTAATCACAAAGTTCATTGTGGCTCCCTTGTCCTCCAAGGTTACTTGGACTCACGCCCAGAGCTGCTGTCCTCACGGAAAACTTTTAAACCAGGCGAAGACTGTGGTCAGATGACTCTCGACCATGTTCAGCAAGGCCCTCTCATCAAAATTCGATCACTCGAGCGCAGGCTTTAAACGGCAGCCATTTTATGATAGGCCAAAACAGACCATCTTAATTAAAAGAGACAAAAACAACGTTACCACAGCATAGTGATTAAACAGTGTTAACCCCACTAATACCCTTATGTGTATGTAATTATCTAGCCTTTGCAACACAGTAAAGCATTAGTACACGTTATTTCAAAAGCGTTTTGTGTTTTAAAACAAACAGCACTTAGCAACATTCATTTAATTAAACATACACATTATTATTAAGCAACATGAATGCATCCCCACGTGTAGTTTTCTCTTGTTAGTTTGTGTTGATTAATCAGAATGTTCACACAAAACAAATAATTAACGTTACAAATTAATATTTTTAATTTTCAACATATAGACAAACCGGAGCTTAAAAAACCCAATAGATTTTCAACAGAAAACTCTGCTCCAGCAGTGTGACTTACCTATATATCATGCAGTGCAGGGCTCTGTGTCATGTCGACTCTTCGGATTTTCCTGCACCAAGACACGCAGCCTGCCATGGCAGATTAAATAGCTTTGGTGAGGGGGCCTTGAGGAGGCACAAGCAGTGCTGCAGCCCCAGAGTACCCTGTTCAGTACCCATGCCCTAGGTACCAGGGGTGCCACTTACTAGGGACTTACAGGGGAAGCTGAAGTGGCATCAATCATGGTAGAGTGTTTCGGAAAAAGATGTGGCACTGGGAACCTAGTTAGCAGGGACCGAGTGCACTTACAGTTCGAAATCACATCAGGCAAAAAGTGGGGGCTAACCATGCATATTGAGGCATTTTCCTACAATGGTTGTATTTTTTTTTTTAACAACAGATTTTATTAAATTTTCAGCGTACCAGAGGGGCGGAGTACGACAAGCAAAGTACAGAGGAAGTACATAAAATAATGTCTCTGGGTACCGTATGAAACCCCCCCCCAATAGTCTGCAGAACATCAGACCAGGAAAAACATGTAATCCCCCACTCCCCTAATGCGCACCGTACATACCTAGGAAACATTGCATGTATAAGCCAAGGAAATTCCCAGCCACGTCTCTTTAACATCGATATATTAGACAGGTAAATTATTCACCACCAATCGTTCAATAGGATCACGAGCGGCTGACTGCGACATTGGAGGCAGATCTATTCCTCTATAGACGGCCCACCGAGACCAAATCTTCCCATGCTTCTGAGGACACCCTCTCGTCTGAAATACCACAATCTCTGCAGACATGCACCTGTCCAGTGCCTTTTTCCAGTTAGTTACGCTGGATGGGGACGCGTCCTTCCAATGCTGCGCTATGTCGCGCTTATCCAAGGTGAGGCCTAAAAATAAGAGGTGTCTCTTATACCGGTTCCCCCCAATGTCTTCCGTGCTATGTAAGAGCGCCAGTCTGGGGTCCTACAATGGTTGTTTAACAAATATCTTTGCTATTGTTGTCTGCGTTATAAGAGCCCTTTTAAGACAGGTGTCAGTCACAATCACACCAAATTAGCCTAACATTCCACCAGAAGTAGAACAACTGCCTTTCCTGAGCACTTCAAATGCTTGTAAGGGTAATCCAGGGCCACCTCTTGCTCGGTGGAGACCTCTGCAGTTTGAGATAGCTAAGGGCCCTAACTTTGTTGTCCAGGGGATATATTCTTGCAGGGTAAGGGGTCCTTGAAAAGTACAAATAGTCTTTTGGGACAGCACATCAGCAGCTGGCCTCATGGAGGTCCTGCGGGGCAGCGCCCAGATGTGTGCTGCGGTGAGGATTACCACCAGGAAGGGCCAATGAGGGCTGGGAGGACCCCGCTGCTAGTCCTGACCAAAGGCCTGGGACATCATGTGAAGGTCATGTAAGGTGAACGATTGACACGGCCCCGGCTTCGCCCTCTTAACCAGAGTGACTGCTGGTGACCTGGTGTGAGCTGCGTTTCCAGCTGCAAGAGCACAAGCAGCAGTTAGACAGTGAGTACCTGCGACTTGAACGCTGGATGTGTGATGCTTTTAGCCTGCTGTTTGATGTACAAAATAATAATAAGAAATATAACGTTTTATAGAGCACGACTAATACCCAAACGTCGGTATCCAAGCATCATGTACAGATGCTCTATATAACGCGTATGTCAAGAAACTTGGAACCAGATAATGGTTCCAAGGGAAGAAGGGTGCACTTGTTACTTTTAAAGGACTGTAAGTTACAAACAGGCACACCTCCCAACTCACCATCATGCGAAGGAGGAAGGCCCAGGAGCAATGTGACCAGCTGGCAGCATTTGCTTGTGTTCTGACAACTGCATGACTTTGATCACATTTAATGTTAGGAAAAATGAATATGTATACAGTATCACCATATATGTCAATGGTGACATATTGCTAACATATCTGATTGTCCAACGTATCCAGCAGGTTTAAGGTAGGATGGTGTGATATCAGGCTGTACAAAGTGTTTATGCACAATTAACATGTGTATGCCTCTGCTCGGGGGAGGATCAGACGTGATGTCATAAGTCTTGCTGTGATAGAAGGCTGGCATGTGTACTATTTGATGGATGTTCCCAGGGAGCTCATGTCTGCCAAATAAAGGTTGTACCATATTTGTGCCCCAAATGGATGTTTTTCACCCACTATGCAACTCCAGACAGACACTAGTCGTATGCAAATCAGTCTTAGTTCTGCTTCAATAGGACTAGTTCAGCCAGATGCAGATGTGTTTACTAGGGCTAATCATTCATAATAACCATACTAAATGTGTGGAGAAGGTATTGGAACTAGGTCTTGCTGTGGCAAAGAAGTGTGTAGCACTAAGATGGATGTCCAAACAACTGCCACATGGAAGCAATGGTTATGGAAATTAGTGAGGTAGGTAAGAGCTGAATGTGGGGTGCGTCACAGATTGGTACATAGCGGAGTGGTACAGGGAGGAAGGATGGAATGGGATTTAGTAGAGTCCGGCTACAACAGGACACGGGAGACTGGGACAAGATGTGCAGGAGATAGTTGATTAATACTCTTTAGAAACGTCTGTGATGCTGATCTGCTGTAATTTGATATGATAGTACCAATTACGCAGTTTAAGCGACTCAATGCCATGTATGGATTTGTATCTATGTGTGACTCAAATCTCTCTCTATGTTTAGTGGGGCAGGGAGGATGGGATAAGTTATAGAACTGTAATGTTTTTATGATCTTAAAACCAACAAACATTTTGTAAACAGAAAAAAGAGGGGGGGGGAAAGGAATAGTTCAGCCAGAACACGTTGCCTCCAGATGGGAATGCAAACAATCCCAGACCAGTTTTGGCATAGTTAGGCCTGCCAGTGAGGTATAGGTTGTATCGTCTGGCCTATTGAGCACAGGAGAATGTCTGGGCATACCCACCGCACTTAGCGCAGCAGCTAAAACAAGAAAAAAGTGATGGATGAAATGCTTGAATTAATCTCAGCCACTTCGGCCGCATCCCAGTCCATCGTTTTTCACCCACTATGAAATCAGTCTACGTCCTGCTCCAATAGGATCAGTCTAGCCTACAGGTGTGTACAGACATGGATCACATGTTCACTGTGCCACAGGACTCAAGTTGACTAACTGATGAGATGTCAGTAGGTCAAAAACTGTCTGTGGTTGTTAGTGTGCCCTTCTGAAGGGGACATGGTCTAACAGTTCCACCGAGAGACTTGGAACTGGAGCAGAACTAAAACTGATTTGCATATGCCAAGTCTCTGTCTAAAGTGGCATAAGTGGCGAAAAATAATATACTGGAACTCGACCAGAGTGACTGCCAGTGGTTGAGATTCATTCAAGCATTCCTTCCATCACCTCGTTGTTTGTTACATTAGGATACCCCGATTGTAGGTCATCTATCTGGCCTCTCAAACATTGTAGGCCTCAGTGGGGATCCACATGCTGATGGTATTGTCCAAAATGTGTGTCCATCTGGAGTGATTGAGTAGGTTATTCTCGCTTATAGTGTCATGCACTTTTCTGGCAGTCTCAAAAGCTGCAATACATGCTGCACCTTAGCTAGGAGTATGGGTAAGTGCTGCAATGGTTGCACATCTTGAAGTGTGTTATTAATCTTTTTTCAAGGGCCCGGCTGCTGCAGTTTATACGGGGCCACTCCTTTACCTTTGATCGTCTTTCACGCGTATTGTTTTGTATTTACTTCTCTAAGACTGGCGGCCCATCTTGAAATGGTAAATTAGATTAAAAGAAATGGCTGCCATGTCATGACGCAAGCGCACATATAAGTCTTTAGCAGTAGTTTTGTTTGCCAATGCTTTTCCATATCAGTAAACACGCATTGTATTTTCTTTTGCTAATGTAGAGCAGCTTCATCAAAAAACACTGACAGTGACAAAGCCAAAAGGTCTTGTAGCACCATCGGCAGTGAACCAAAACAGCAGTCTCTTGCACACGCCGACAGTATATAGTATGTATCATTGACAATATTAAAAAACACTCTTGTTCCTCCATTGAAACAGTCACTTCAGTTTAAACCTGAGATCCTTAGCCAGCACATGTTTCATTGCGCTTAAATGTTGTGTACACCAACTTCTTCGGGACTAAGAAACAAACAAGTGTATAGAAGTTGGGAGTAAAAGATATCCATCACTAACATCAGATGTCTGTTTCCCTTTGTGACACTATGTTTATTGCAAAGAGCGGCTCAAGTATAGCCCTCGAGCCTGTGGAAACCCATGCTGCTTTACTAAAACATATCACCATTGATGTCTCTAGACAGACTTGTGCAGTTAAAAGAGGATCGCTATTCCAAACAAAAATTGTCAGCAAATGAAAATAAGCCAGTCTCTGGTGTCTTATTTAGTGACAGCCAATCTCCGAACATTTAGCATTGACTCTTCTAAAGTGATTTAAGAAACACGGCACCCCCTCAATGTTGACTCAGATCAAGAATAAGTATATTTATAATCTACAAAGTACCTCTAATCTCTTTGTAGGGATCCTATATGGATAAAAGGTACAAGGGAAGAAAATAACGTGGTATTAAAATAACGAATCTACTAGGACTGGTGAATAGTGATAATTGTGGAAAGATATTGGTGGGAAACTAACCTCAGTTCTGGTTGTATTTCCGACCCAGAATGGGTTCTAGTACTCCAGTGGTATTTGCACAGTAAAGCTCAACAGTGATTACTGTGTCCAAGATTTAGTGTAAAAAAAGTCCAGAATTATTTTCTGGGGATAAACGAGAAAGGCGGTGGGTATGCCCAGACATTCTCCTGTGCTCAATAGGCCAGGCGATACAACCTATACCTCACTGGCAGGCCTAACTATGCCAAAACTGGTCTGGGATTGTTTGTATTCCCATCTGGAGGCAACATGTTCTGGCTCAACTATTCCTCTTCCCCCCTCTTTTTTCTGTTTAAAAAATGTTTGTTGACGCGCTGGACATGACATAGAAAAAACCAAAGGAACTGATGGACGGAGTGTTGAACATTGCAAGCACTCACCCCCAGTCAACTGATCTGGGTTTAATCCATCCCCGTTCTTTAGCCCGCTCTGCCACCCCAGTTCAGACATGGCCATATGCAAATCAGTATGACCCTGTGCCTCATGGGAACAGTCCACCCCTAACTGCCAAGCCATGTCTTCCCTGGACCGGAAACAAGCTTCCTAGGACCGGTTTCTGGCATTTCAGCCGTCTTCAGCCAGGCTTGCTTGAATCCAGCGGCAAAGTGAGCAAGGGACTCATGTCTGAGCATACCCTGCCAACTTATGGCGAACAAAGCAAAAACCAAAGGAAATGATGGACGGAGTGTTGAACATTGCAAGCACTCACCCCCAGTCAACTGATCTGGGTTTAATCCATCCCCGTTCTTTAGCCCGCTCTGCCACCCCAGTTCAGACATGGCCATATGCAAATCAGTCTGACCCTGTGCCTCATGGGAACAGTCCAGCCCGAACTGCCAAGCCATGTCTTCCCTGGACCGGAAACAAGCTTCCTAGGACCGGATTCTGGCATTTCAGCCGTCTTCAGCCAGGCTTGCTTGAATCCAGTGGCAAAGTGAGCAAGGGACTCACGTCTGAGCATACCCTGCCAACTTATGGCGAACAAAGCAAAAACCAAAGGAAATGATGGACGGAGTGTTGCACATTGCAAGCACTCACCCCCAGTCAACTGATCTGGGTTTAATCCATCCCCGTTCTTTAGCCCGCTCTGCCACCCCAGTTCAGACATGGCCATATGCAAATCAGTCTGACCCTGTGCCTCATGGGAACAGTCCAGCCCGAACTGCCAAGCCATGTCTTCCCTGGACCGGAAACAAGCTTCCTAGGACCGGTTTCTGGCATTTCAGCCGTCTTCAGCCAGGCTTGCTTGAATCCAGTGGCAAAGTGAGCAAGGGACTCACGTCTGAGCATACCCTGCCAACTTATGGCGAACAAAGCAAAAACCAAAGGAAATGATGGACGGAGTGTTGAACATTGCAAGCACTCACGCCCAGTCAACTGATCTGGGTTTAATCCATCCCCGTTCTTTAGCCCGCTCTGCCACCCTAGTTCAGACATGGCCGTATGCAAATCAGTCTGACCCTGTGCCTCATGGGAACAGTCCAGCCCGAACTGCCAAGCCATGTCTTCCCTGGACCGGAAACAAGCTTCTTTTGTAACGGACATGACATAGAGGCAGACAGTCCTGAAGTATGAGCGCCTGGTTGCCGATTTGGCTGCTATGAATATCACTCTTCACAACTTTGGCCCCACCCATAAAGCGGGAAACCTGCTCGATCCTATTTTTTCCAACCTCGCCACTGTCTCGTGCAAGACTACTATCCCTATCCCTTGGTCTGACCACTTCCTGGTAGAACTCCAGATAAAATGTGAACAGAGCTTCCAGAATTCCTCATTTCCCTCAGGATCCAGAAACAGCAGAAATTGGAAAGATCTAAATATGAATAGACTCAACCTCCTCCTTGATAACACAATGCTGGTTACTTCAATCACTAATCTAGAGGACGATGAGGTCCTCCATAAATGGCTAACCTCGTCGATTGACGCATGCCTGCCTTTATCCAACAAGAAATGTAATTACCCCCACCCCCCAGCTCCTTGGTTCTCAGAAAATCTCAAAATAGAAAAAACTAAATGTAAAAATATAGAAAGACGCTGCCGCAAAAATTTTGAACTAGCAAAAAAATCAATGTAGAAACTAGCCGTAAACAACTACCACTCAATGTGTAACACTGCTCGGGCGGAGCACGCCAACCAAACTATTCTACTTACACGAAACTGCCCCAAAGTGCTGTTTAAAGTAGTAAAGGAACTTTCAGGTGCCACCTGTCAGCCCAAGCCTCCATGTTTGGACTATAATCAATGTGATAATTTAGTGAAATTTTTTGTGGATAAAATAGATACCATCTACTCTGATTTCAATAAACAGCCAGCAATTTTAACTAATTTGCCATTCAATTACCCAACATCACAAAGTCTCTCCCAGGAAGCTGCCCAAGTTAACAGGATTACCCTATTAGACAAATGGACTCCACTTGACATTTCCTCCTTCCGGAGTATTCTCACCAGTATCAAATCTGGCTCCCCCAAGGATCCGCTCTCCCCCTCGGTACTTCAAAAACTTGACCTCCCTATAATCAATATTATCATGGAACTAATCAATATGTCACTATGCGAAGCAACGGTTCCCGCAGCCTGGAAACATGCCATGGTCGTACCCCTGTTAAAAAAGGCCAACACTGATCCTGAAGTCCCTTCCAATTTCCGTCCCATCTCCCCTCTTCCAATTTTCTCCAAAATTTTGGAGAAACACATCAATACCCAGCTTACAAATTTTGTTGATACACAAAACATCTTGCATCCGTCCCAATCCGGCTTCAGAGACGGTTTTTCAACAGAATCAACACTTCTGGGAGTCACCGAAAACATTCGTCAACAGGTCGATAAAGGAGAGACAGTGGCACTTATTCTATTGGATTTAAGTGCCGCGTTCGACACTGTGTCTCACAGTTCTCTCTTAAAAATCCTTCAATCCAGTGGTGTTGCTGGCATGGCACTAAAATGGCTGTCCAGCTTTTTATCTAATAGGACCTTCAGGTCTTCTCCCCTATTGCTAGTTCCAAGACTCATGTATCCCAGTATGCAATCCCTCAAGGCTCCATACTTAGTCCATTGCTCTTCAACATCTACGTTAGCCCCCTGGCAACGATAGCTGAGCAAGCAGGGCTAACAATATACTCTTACGCAGATGATACACAGCTCATCTTCTCGCTCTCCTCCAAAGAGGCCGCAAAGTTATCAGTGCTCCAGCCAGGACTAAAAAAGATTGCTGACTGGATGCATGATAACAGATTAAAATTAAATGGGGGGAAAACTGAACTCCTTATCTTTGGCAACAATAAAACTCTCTGGGGTCCCCATCACTGGCCACCTCAAATGGGTGATCCCCCCCTCCCATCTCAATCGGCTCGCAACCTTGGCGTCATCATTGATGACCAATTGTCGATGAAGCAACAAGTGGTTAAGGATGCCTCCACCTGCTTTTCCATTCTCAAGTGGCTTAGGAAAATCCTCTGGATGCTTCCTTTGTCTACACAAAAAACTGTCATCCAGGCCCTAGTAGCCTCCAGGCTAGACTATGGCAATGTACTTTATCTGGGGGCAAGCAAGGAAGTGCTTCGCAAGTTGCAAGTGGTCCAGAACTCCGCAGCTAGGCTGCTTTGCAAACTACCCAAGACAACTTCTATCTCAGCCTCACTTCGTGAACTTCACTGGCTGAGAATCAACAATCGACCTAAAGTCAAAGCACTCTGCTACATGCATAAAATAAATTCCGGCTTAGCCCCTCACTATCTCTGTGCTTTGGTGCACGACTACCACCCCCCACGTCTATTACGATCTTCTAACCAATACAAATTCCCAGGATACAACGAGCCAGAATGGGAGGACGATCATTTGCTTATCTGGCTACTTCCCTCTGGAACTCGTCCCACACACTTATGTGTCGAACAACACTACCTTAAATTTCGTAAAGGCCTCAAAACCTGGCTTTTTAATCAGTAGAACCTTGTAATTCTTCTTCGCGTCCAGCCTTTACCTCTTGTCCATCACGTTTACAGGCGCCGGGAAACCTCCGGGTAGCTGCGCGCCATATATAAATTTAATTATTAATAATAATAATAATAATAAGACAGACAGAAAAGTCTCAGTTACAATTGTGAGTACACCCCACTTAAGTAAGGGCTTGTTATCACCCCATTCGTAGCTGACAACAGGAAGTTCCATGTACCTTAGGTGTGGATCTTGTGTGTACAAGAGAGTTTTTTGCAAGTCAGATTAAACTTGCAATTAACTCAACAAAGGAACTCTATAAAACAATAACAAGGCTAGCGCACCCATTGCCTATTCCCCTTACACCTACCAGGGATTTTTGCGAAGAAATTGCTATCTTTTTTCAGTCTAAAGTGACAGCAATCTTCAATACTTTTAAAAATCCGGTTGGTGTTAACTTAGGCCCTACGGATTGTTTGGTTTTAAAACCCTCTCTGGATATTTTTCCTTCCATAACATATCCAGAGACTCTCAATTTTTTGCTAACGGCAAAATCTGGATCACCCGCTGATCCATGCCCTGTGGCAGTAGCAAAGTTGGCACCCGAACCCATAGTTTCAACTCTGACGGTGCTTTATAATACTATGTTCTCTCTTGGGCAGTTCCCAAAATGTTGGAAGGTAGCTGCGGTACTTCCTCTACTGAAAAAACCTAACCTGGACATGAACGACCCTAATAACTTTCGTCCTATTTCGCGCCTTCCCCTACCGGCAAAACTGGTGGAAAGATATTTGAACACTAAGTTAAGTATCTTCTTGCGTGATACCAATGCCCTGGATCCCACCCAGTTTGGTTTTAGAGAAGGACACAGCACCGAGGCCGCTCTTCTCAAATCTACGGATGAGATTAGGAGAGGGCTGGACCAAGGTGGTAAGGCAGTGTTGATCCTGCTGGACCTCTCCGCGGCTTTCGACACGGTCCATCATGGTGTTCTAATGGACCGTTTATCGGCCTGTGGCATACGCAATAAAGCCTGGTCTCTTCTAAAGTCCTTCCTCTCTGACAGACGTCAGTCAGTGGCTTTGGGTGACTTCGTCTCGACCCCATTCTCTCTTCCCTGTGGGGTCCCACAAGGCTCTTCCCTCAGCCCCACGCTTTTTAACGTGTATGTTGCCCCTCTGGCCCCGCTGATTGAATCGTTTGGCTTCAGTCTTACATCTTATGGCGACGATACTCAGATTGTAATATCTATGTTACCAGGTCAGGAGAGGGCGTCAGGGGAGAGACTACATGATTGCATGGGGGCAGTAGGAGACTGGATGTCTCAAAACTGCCTTAAACTTAATGCAAGCAAAACTGAGGTGATGTTAATCGGCAATAATGCTAATATGTGGACTCCTAGTTGGTGGCCAGTGGCCATGGGTACTCTCCCAGTCCCCTCCCAGAAAGTAACAAATCTGGGAGTAGTGTTGGATGATTGCCTCTCCATGCAAGCTCAGGTGAATGCGGTTGTCTCTACCACCTCGTACGCTCTTAAGAGCTTGAGGAAAGTGCTCCCGCTCCTGCCTGCGGATTGTAAATTTTCAGTGGTCACAGCGCTGATTATGACTCGTCTGGACTACTGCAATGGTCTGTATTTGAACATGCAGGACGGTAATCTTTGTAAACTCCAGATGCTTCAAAACTCAGCAGCCAGGTTGCTTACGAGCACATCGAGATCTACCCCAATTTCTGGCGCAATAAGAAAGTTGTATTGGCTGCCGGTAAAAAAGCGAATCCTTTTCAAGGCCTTATGTTTTGTTTTTCGCGCCTTGCAGAACACAGGCTCTCTTTATATGAGACAACAATTTCGCTGGTACATTCCGACTAGAACTTTGCGCTCCCTGGGAGCTAAACTCATCATTCTACCGAGTATACGGAAAGCCAAATGGGGTGGGAGAAGCTTTGTGGCGGGTGCAGCTAGGGCCTGGAATGAACTGCCCTTTGCCTTGAGGAATTCAAACGATCTTCTTTCCTTTAGGAGGGCGCTCAAAACTTGGTTGTTCTGATTCTTCTGTTTGCCAAGTGTTGGGAGCTCTACAGCAAGCGCCGGGACACCCTAGGGTAGCTGCGCGCTATATAAGTTCGCCTAACATAACATAACATAACATAAATCCATCATGAAGAATGACGACGAGGTATGGTAAAACCACTCTTTGGGGGCTGAGTCCCTCTTGCCAGCAACCAAGTCTTTGCTGGCGTAAACGCAAACCCTAAACACAATAAAGGGAAGATGGGGATTTTGTTACAATCACTATATATGCCCTCCCTGTTTAATACTACTAAGGAGCACACCCGCCAAGATAAGGGTGCGCTCTACTGGCTTACCCAATGCTTGTTTCTTTGTGTCCTACGGGTTGCGACTCTCTACCCTGCTGACTTTCACGTGTCAGGGAGCTTCTGCCCCGTGGGCTGCAGGACACATAAGTTATCACAAGGTGGGAGGAGCTGCGCCCACCAGCTGACTTTGGAACTGGGAACCAGGCTCGAATGCCGGCCTCGGCTCTACATCCGGTCATTGTGGGCAAGTCACTTAATATCCCAGCGCCTAAACATGTCTGGATCTCCAGACTTCTGTGAGGCGCTCTAATGGCCTGCAGCCAATTTCACACTGTATAGAACTACAATTAAAAAGGTCTCCACCCTCCTCGGTGGCAAGATTCTTCCTCTTGGTGGTACTGACTCCATCTTGTGAGGATGTCACTAGAACCCAGTGAGCAGCTGACGTGGAAGAGGTCGAGGCCTTGCCAAAGGCGTCTGTGTGTGTGTTTGGACGCGTTATTGCTTTCTAATGCTTGGGAAGGGGGGAAGATATTTTCACATTTCTCCCATTCATAAGGTTTAATCTGCATAGGATTGCTTAATGTGATATTTCGGTTTTGAGAGGCCATGTCACAATTTGTAGATGCAAGAACCTTCACATTGTAAAGATTCATATGCAAAAAGGTGGGGGGGCTGAAGCCCTTTGAGCCCAATGGGCACGGCCCACCTGAATGTTACACGTGTGTAATACTGCAGAGATGTCTTTGTCGTTTGAAGAAAACAGCTGCATTGGCTGGACCAGCGCTGTCTCCGCCCAAACCTCCCCGTCACCCAGTACAATCCCGCCCTGCATTCGGGCTATTATTAGCAAATTAATGACCCTGCCCCAGTATGTAGCGCAGTCACCGAGAGGTCTCGTGCCAAATTGGGACAGCTTCACCATTTTGAGTGATCTGTACTTGGCTTCATATGCTTAAACTACAAGTTCCAGACTGCTCAGCGGTTTGCCTTACAACGCGAAGGCTTCCAGCGCTGTCACAGGAGTTCATTAGCCAGGGTTTACCCACGTCGCCCACCTTTGTGCACTAGTCCTGCCATCGAAGTTTGACTTGGGGTCATGTTGGGACGGGGTGAGAGGGCGAGGGGGGTTTCGCTCTGAAGTTCTCTCCCCCTTTCAGCACCATCGGCAGGCTCACCGTCCACCCCCGCCCCCCCGATGTGCGTGCCAGGAGAGGCGCTGCTTTTATGGATAGCGCCTTTGCCCTACAGTGAGCTAGAGGAGATGACGAGGGAGGGAAGCACGGAACCGGATGGGCCGGTCTCGGCAGGAAGGTGCACTTGGCCCGGACGTCGAGAGTGCACACACAGCATTCCTCTGCCCAAGGCGGGCCCGGGTGTTTCTGTCACAGTCTCACCCTGGCACCTGCAACAATGGGTTGTTCCAGTTTGTTGAACTGTCCTGACACTGGAACATGGAAACTGCCAGTCACTTTACACAACTATACTGACTGTTACTGCAGAGCAGGCACAACTGTACAGGGCTCCAGCTTTTCTATGACTGCCCCAAGCTTACTGCCCTCTTGCGATAGCAGTTCTGCTGAGGAGGCAAGTGCGGCGTCACTTAAAAACAAAACGTAACACTACTAATGAAAAGTGCTGGTACTGTCCTATTAAAAGTACAACAGTCCTGCTAAAGTCCTAATACGGTCTCATTCAAAATACTGCTGTCCCACTGAAAGTCCTAATACTGTCCCATTGAAAACCCCCGCTTTCCTCCTGAAGTCCTAATACTGTCTCATTCAAAATAGTGCTGTCCAAATGAAAGTCCTGATACTGTCCCATTACAACTACTACAGTCTCATTCAAAATAATGCTGTCCTGCTAAAAGTCCTGATTCTGTCCTATTAAAAATATTACTGTCCTGCTGAAGTCCTAATACTGTCTCATTCAAAATACTACTGTCCTGCTGAAGTACTAATACTGTCTCATTCAAAATACTACTGTCCTGCAGAAGACCTTATACCATCTAATTAAATGTTCTAGTGTCCTGCTGAAAGTGCTGGTGCATTCCCATTTAAAATACTGCTGATCTGCTGAAAGTACTTTTGTGAAGTATTGCTGCCCTACTAAAAAGTTTTGCTGTCCTGCTGAAAGTGCTGGTAGTGTCCAATTCAAAGTATTGCTGTCCAGCTGAAAGTGCTGGTAGTGTCTAATTCAAAGTTTTGCTGTCTTGCTGAAAGTGCTGGCAGTGTCCAATTCAAAGTACTGCTTTCCTGCTGAAAGAGATAGTACATTCCCATTTAAAATGACGCTGACAGGCTAAAAGTGCTGCTGTCCCTCTAAAAGTACTGGTACTGTCGCTATCAAAGTACTGCTATGCCACTTAAAGTGCTGGTACTGCCCAATTTGAAGTGCTGTTGTCCTGCTGAAATGTCCCATTCAAAGTACTGAAATCAGATGACATCCGTTCCATATTTTTTTTATAGATTCGAAGAGGATACCACAACAAACTCGGCTTTCCGCCAAGCCAGGACATGCCCCCTCACAAGGCCTCACTAAGTAAAGATGTTCTTATGGACTCGTATGAACTGTGACAACCATGTGAGCATACCTTGGCTGAAATATGTTAAGATTGTCCTGAGTGAGCTCGGCAGATCCAAGCTGTTCCATAATCCTCCTTCCGCATGCATGAAGGAATAAATAAATACATTTATAGCTAAGTTAATACAACCACACAACACAGACACAGAAGAACTATCACAATATGATCTCCATTCTCATATTTTAAAAAAAATGATTGATTGCTCAAAAATCTTGATCAGTGTAAATACATTAAAAAAATTACTCTGTGTTCTGCCCGCTCAATTCTAAAATTCGATTTTAATTCATAAAAAGATTGTTCAAAATGGACCATATAAAACGTTGCAGTACTTTCAGGGTTGTCCACAACATACACGTATACACCGGGCACTTCTGGCAGTCTCAGCTGAAGACGCCCGACTCATGCACAACCTTGTCCCTTGGGATCTGGAAGTGGTCGGTGAACAGACCAAGCCATCACAAGTGTCCCTCTGCATGTAAGGCTGCTACATCCTGGCTCCAAAACTCCTGTATGGAGCTTCATAGAAAGTCCATCAGGAGTTACATTTTATTCAGTGGACTCTGTCTGTTGAACCCTATTTGAATATGCAATTTGGGGCCTGAGAGGGAGCCTTCCTATTAATATTTAGACTTGCCCCAACACATCATCAATTGTGTTTCCCTGTGAGCTAATTCAGTACTGAATCCGTTTGCTCTTGTCCTTGTGATGAGTTTTCTGACCAAACACTGTTACATTTTATGTCTTTCTGCAAATTCTATACACCTTTTACTAATAACCTTTTACCCAATTTTAAGAAACAATAACATTTGCCGTTGCCCTGGGCTTCTATCACAAGCTTCTTGACTTTGAAGTATGTTCCATAGTTCTGAGATTCATAAAATCTGCATTATACAACGGAATATTGCCTTGTTTTAAATCTTGTGTTCTGTATAAAGTACTGTTTCTCTTAAGATTTGATATTTTCTACACTAAGGAAATACTGTATTATGTTGTTCTCATGTACCTTTGCTTTTATGATTTTTGTTTTGTAATTGAATAAAGTATTTCTTAACTTGACTTTAGAAGGACTCGGATTTAATCAAGGAATGATTATCCTCGAATCAAATCTTTTGGGTGCGCCAGAACAGTAGACAAACATGAATTCTCGCCCAGTAAATTGTGGGTTCTTGGATTTCTAGCCATATCCTGGCAGGTGCCTCCTTCTTCCTTGCTAAGTTGGAAATCAATAATTGAAGCTGCACTACACCTTCCTTTGGTAAAAAAAACACCTTCCCAGATCATTTCTGAACCTTGCTCTGATAAATGCCAGGTCTTTCGATGGATGACGACGAAGCTAGGAACATTCAGCGTGAATCCTAGATTATTCAAAGTTGATTTTGTCAGCGCCTAGGATGGTATTGCCTCTTCCAGTGCTGATGTTTGGAGCAAGCAGCTGTCCAGGTATGGAAAAACTGGTGTGGACTGAAGATGTAGTTATGCAACAACTGAAGCCACTACTTTTGTGAATTCTCTGGGTGCGGATTTCAGACAAAATGGGAAGACCGTGAATTGACAGTGAAGACTTCCTATGAAAACCTCAGATATTTCTGGTGACATCTACTTTATGGGTATGCTCAAATATGCATAAAAGGTCGATAGTGGTCAAGAAATGATTCAATTGGATCAAAGGAATATTTCTCTGGAGGCTTTCCATCTTGAATTGGATATCTTGAAGAAAACTGCTCACCTTCTTGAGGTCTATGATAAGTTGATAACCCTCTGAAATCTTTCGGGCCAGAAAGACAACAGAATAGGTTCCCGTTTCTTTTTCCGTCACTGGAACTAGAATGATTGATCTTTTCTGTAGCCCAGATGTGACACCTTGCAAAAGTGCCTCCTAGATCTGACATTTTGGCACAGGCGTTGCAATGGTCCATGAAGATGGAGGCTGTGATAGAAAGTTTATCTGGTAACCATTTCCTATTACATGCAACACCTCTTTGCCTAATGTTATTTTTTGTCACTCAGAATGAAAACTAATGAATTAGACCTCCAACCTGACCATTGTCTTTTCGTTTGCTTATTTATTCAGGATCTCTGCTCTCTATTGCTTCATTCTTGTTTCTGTTTCTTAACTTAATGAAATGATGAGGATTTCCCTTGGAACTTGGACCCTTAGTCCAGATGACAGTCCATAAAAATGTTGACTTTGACGATCCACGGAATTTCGATGGCTACCATCTGAAAGATAAGGAATGTTCCCTTTCTTTAAAAAAGCAGTGAAGCTTGTCTTCCAAATCATGGCCAAACAAAAGACCGCCCTCTACAGACATCTTTGAAGCAGTGCTCTCTGGGCAGCATGTGTCAAGCAGGCATTCAGGCAGGCCCAACTCAGCAAGGACCTCACTCCTCCCTTCCTTATCAGGGACAGGATGCAAAACAGGAGGGTGCAGGAAATGCTGGCCTCTTTTAGGGCACTCAATAGAGTGGGTGGGGCTTACATATTCAGCACTGGTATTTAGTTCCTTTCTAAGACGTGGGATCCTGCTCAAAGGTAACGATTGGGACGAGGACAAGGGATGGAGAAGAAATTACATATTGTCAGTGAAGGGAAGAAGTGGCAAAAAACAATCTCTGGTCAACGGAGCAAAGAGATACTTTTTTTACTTTTCTTTTGGTAACAGTAAAAAATACATGGGAAGAATGTCGAGAGCAAGAACATTCTAGAGTAGGCTAGCTTCAAGATCCAAAGAGCGGTTGTGAGAAGTTGGCCTGGTATATGCTGTCCACTAGTTCTAGTGGGCACCTTGTATCAGTCCAAACAACCCCTTATGGTGATAGGTTAAAGACAACCTTTATTGAAAGCTAGCCTAGTGGTAGCTATGGAGAGCAGCCTTCAGGCTAAGTCTTGAAGAAATTTAAAGCAGCTTGTTTTACCAGTCTATAATCTCTTGAATGGCTAAATGAAAGGAGACCACACCAGGTATATATATAAAATGTATGTATTTATTACTAAACACACCCCCCTAGTCTCTTTATGAGGCTAGAGGCAAAAGCACATAAGTTACACTTTAAATAAAACAGTAAAGTAGCACAAATACACGTTAGGCCCTAGGGGCGAGCCAAACCATATACTAAAAAAATGGTATAAGAACCACAACTTAACTAGACACAATGCCTAGAGCCTGTAGAATCGCTGGGACCCCAAGGAACCACCCAAGGTAGTGACACAGGGGACCCACGGGGCCGTGTGCAGTGTGAGAACACAGCTGCGAGCTCCCGTTAGCTTCTATGGGGAAAGTCGCGGATAGATCTTTAAAGATAAAGGACACTTAGAGATGGACTAGGACCAAACCCTCTTGGACTTAGACAGTTCTAGGGTCAACACCTACGGGAGCACCGGAGTACTCGAGTTACCTCACCCAGGGAAGCCGGGTGCATAGGTGTCAAATGGTGTCGGGTTGCTTCGTCGTTTTCAATGGAAGCTGGAGAAGAAGTGCTGCGGCCGGGAAGATGCGAAGTGTCCGAAGAGATCCAAGCCTGGATCAAAGATGTGAAGAACCTGAAAGCAGAGGGGACAGAGGCACGATAGACGAATGGGCACCGATGTCGGGTGTTTCAGGTGAAAGAGGTGAAGCTTGACTCTTCATCCACGAGGACCAGGATGCGGATTCAAGCTGTCCCACGAAGGATGTCGGGTGCTGAAGCGTCGGTGCCCGGGTTGGACATAACAAGCTTTGGCAAGAGCAACCCACGCAGAAAGAAGAAAGATACTTCGGTGCAGACCAGCAAGGTCCAAGGGACTCCACCAGCAAGGAGGAGTGAGGGCACTTCTGGAGCAACCAGAGAAGTCCAAGGAAAGTCAAAGTTACCTTCACAGGGACCCACCAGTCGACGGACCTGGGATCGCGAAGGGACCTCAAGAGGAATCACAAAATGGCAGCCCACGGGTCACATGGAGTGGGTAGGCCAACGATCTTCGGTGGATTCTCTGCTTGGGATCTGGGCTACAAGTAACCCAATGCACAGCCGAGAAGCTGATGCACTTGCAAATGAGCACGGTGTCCAGGAGTTCCGGTTCCACGGTACCCACGAGGGCTACGGGTCTCAGCTTTGCTGGGGACCCGGTTCGGCCTCTGGGAAGTCTGGAAATCCACCTCTGGTGTTGCAAAGTCCTCGTCGTCCGGAAGGAGCTTCGGAGATGCAGACCGGACAGATGCGTCTTTGGTTCCTGCCAAGTAGGGGAGTAACTCCTTTACTCCAAGGGAGATTCTTCAGTCATCTGGCGTTGAACAGATCATCGAAGTTCCAGGATTCAGTTTCAGAGTTTTGTCCAGGGATATCGAAAGTTCTGGTACAGAGGTTCCTTCTTTATACACAAGGAAGGGGTTGGACTAACTCAGGGAATCCACCTATGGGAGGGTTTGGAAAGAGGGGTGGCTGCACCCATTTCCGTTGTCCAGTTTCATGCCAGAACAGGGGCTGGTAGCCCCTGCAACCGGTTTTAGCTGGACTATGCACAGGGACACCAAATGTGCCCCCAGTGAAGGACTTCAAAGCACTCTCAGAGTGCACCCACCCAGCCCCAATACACTAAAGCTTGTCTGCAAGGTGGTAACACCTCCCTGTGACAGGAAACCCATTGTCCAGGCCTCCCCTGCCAGAGTTTTGGTCAGCATCAGGAGGCCAGACTTGTGTCTGTGGCTGCAGCATCCATTTTCTGATGCCAGGGCTCTTTTGAGCTGGTACCGGGTATACCGGTGCTGTCATGTCTCTCCCTCTAGAAGGGTGGGATCATACTACCACATCAGTTACTGGTGTGGGGGTATGATTCCAAGGTGTTTGACACCAAACACGACATGTTTCTGTGCAGCCAGTCCAAAGTTAGCATTTACCGTTTGGTTATAATGCACTTAAGAGTATATGGTCAGGCTGCATCACAGACAACCCCAGAGAAGAGGTTCCGAAGGCTGCAGAGGGGCTCTGCTCATGCATGGGCACCCTCTCACACAAAACCAAGCACCCTGCCTTCAGGATTGATAAGGCCTACCATAGGGGTGACTTATAGGTTTACATGTGTAGTGATAGGTGAGATATAGTGAACCTATATCTCAGTAAGGGGTGCATGCACCACCTTACCCAGGCTGCAGTAGCAGGCCCGTGGTGTCATTTTGGAGGGCTTCCCAGGGGTGGCATAATACATACCTCAGGCCCTGGTAGGCCTCTGGGGTACCTATGCCCTGGGTACATAGTATACCATATCCTAGGGACTTATAAGGCCACCCCATAATCCAATCTGTGGTGTACCTAAGGTACCAGGAATCCACTTATAAGAGAAAGCAGATAGGCTGCGGACCTGAATAGCAGGTTCCCAGCCAAACTAAGTCAAAAACCATCAAAACACCAGAAAAAAAAGTGAGTGCAACCACGTAGTTAGATTCCACCTTCCTACAGCGGTGAGAAACAAGGAGTGATGCGAGTAGATAAAAAATGATGTGCCATGGAGAGGATATGAGGCGTGTGTGCTACTCTCCATTGTAGGCACCTGTTTACGCCTGGAATTGTAGGAGTGTGCGAAGTTGTGACATCAAATGCATCGCAACTTTCCCTTTTTCCTTTTTTTAAACTTCTGCAGGTGAGGTTGGTGAAGTTTAAAAAAAAAAAGGGATCGAATTCCCTCTAGTCCTCAAGGCCATGAGCGTGGGCTGCCATTTGTTAGTAGTACAGCATCCATTCCATGCTGCCTAAAGGTGGGCCTTTCCACAGTGATGAAGGGACGCTATGTGTCTCCTAAGTAATTATTGCAGTGCTGTTTGCCGACACTTACACTAAGGCAAACCCTAGTGGCAGTGGAGAAAGCCCATCCTGCTCCTGTATTACCCTTGGGTGATACGTTGGGCCAGATGATGCCAAACTTCACCTTGTAATAAGTCGTTATAACTCACCTATCTTCAGTTTCCCAACTTTGCCAGACTTTGGAAAAGAAGTGTAAACTTTGCTGCCTTTACATATTTGGTTCAGATGAAGGTAAAACGCTGAAACACGTCAGCCATAATCTGCATGTTTTGCACGAATGGTGGCTGTAGATAAAGTAATAAAACAAATTATTTGGCTTACATCTTGTTGTTGTGCCACCTCTCCTTGGACTCAAAGATTTTCATGTGTTAGGAGGAGTGGATTATATATGTGTGCAGCAAGTGGTATGGTTACTCGACAACTCGATGGGTATTCGTCAACCGGAAAGTGTACAGTGCTTCTATTTAGTATGCATTTCCCACTAAATCTTAAGAGTGATATTATTCTCATACTATCACTATATATTAGTTAATTAGTTATTTGTGTTAGAGAAGACAATAACTTTGTTAATTATTGATTGGTGGTTAAATCTCTACTTATACATGCAGTGAATGAAAATGAGGGGGACTAGCCCACTTAGGCAGAAAACTTTAGGGGACAGTAGTTGTAACTACATTTTCAACTCTTTCCTTTCCATTGAGAACATATGCCCTAGAATGTGTATGGCAGTATAAATATCTTGTCCAAAACAGCATTTTGAAATGTTGATGAAGGCATAAGCCGAAACGCGTCCTGTGAGACCGCTGTTGTGACCTGGTGTCACCCGAGAAATAAATCTTGAAGAAGCATTGAGTGCCTGGACCTCCTTCATCCATGGGAAGGGATTGTGTTTCTAAATATATATATATTTATATTTGGCGGTCGCCAGTAGGTAGTTATAGTTAGGACCAAGTTTCCATTGGAAAAGCGGTTTTTTTCCCCAATAACTTTGGCGCCGGTTGACGAATCTTCACGAAATTTTCAAAGCTAGTGGGGCGCTCTGTTCAGCTCCTGTCTTAAAAGTTTCAGAGTGATTCATCAAGCGGGGGCCGAGAAAAAGGGGGTCCCAAAATGCATTTTCCCAATTTAATTTTCCATAGGGAACTTTAGACAATGCTACAGCACCAACTGCTGAACGGAATTACACCAATTTTGTCAAAAAGGTAGCCCTTGGTTCAGAAAGAGACCTTTTTGTTAAATGGTGTAAATCCGTTCAGTAGTTCCTGAGAAATTAAAAAACTAAAAGGTTTCGATATCTGGGCGGAGCCTAACACCCAGAGCACGAGCTTGGCTCTAATTGGCGGCCAACACTTCAAACCAGGAAGTGTTGGCAGAAATCTTGTGCCTCGGATGGAGAGAAAAATAAAAAGGTGAGAGAAAGATTAAAAAACAAAAAAAAGGGGGCAGGGTAAAAACACCCTGACCCTCAGGCCTGCTCAGGGGGTGGCCCAAAAAAGCATGTTTTTTAAAATTTTCGGGCGGGTTCGCACCGGTGCGTGAATCCATCTGAAATTCTTTTAAAAATGAAGCGCGGTCTCCCGCTCTTCGTTTTCAAACACCAGAGCACTACCCATGCAGTCCAGCAATCCCCCTGTCACTCGCTGAGCACTCTTCCAATCACCCTGCCAACACTATGTCCTTATCCAATCACTCCGCCAAAACCCAAGCATTTATAAATTCACCATGCACTCTCCTTGCAGTGCTCTAATTATCCAGTCAGTACCCATGAACTCATGCAATGACCAAGGCACTAACACATGCACTGCTACAATCCCCTGAGCACTTCCCATGCAGACCTCTAACCACCTACACACTAATGATTCACTCCTCCAATTACCCAGGTAGTACCGATGCACACTAGAAATCCCTATGTCACTACCCATGCACTCCTCCAATCACCCAGCCAGCACTATGTACTTATCCCATCACTCCGCCGAAACCCAAGCAGTTATAAAATCACCATGCATTGTCCTTGCAGCACTCTAATCATCCAGTCACTACCCATGTACTCATGCAATGACCCAGGCACTAACACATGCACTGCTACAATCCCTTGAGGACTACCTATGTCATCCAGTAATCTCCCTGGTACTACCTATGCAGTCCTTCAATCACCCGGCCAGTCCTATGTCCTTATCCAATCACTGCACCAAAACCAAAGCATTTACACATTCACCATGCACTCTCCTCGCAGTACTCTAATCATCCAGTCAGTACCCATGTACTTATGCAATGACCCAGGCACTAACACATGCACTCCTACAATCCCCTGTGCACTACCCATGCAGTCCTCTAACCACCTACACACTTCTCATTCGCTCTTTCAATTACCCTGGTAGTACCCATGCAGTCCAGCAATCACCCTGTCACTCCCCTTGCACTCCTCCAGTCACTCAGCCACTACTATGTACTAATCCAAACACTCTGCCAATATCCAAGCACTTATAAATTCACCATATAGTATCTTTGCAGTACTCTAATCATCCAGTCACTAACCATGTGTTTATGCAATGACCCAGGCACTAACAGATGCAGTGCTACCATCCACTGAGGACTACCTATGCAGTCAGTAATCTTCCTGTCGCTACCTATGCACTCCTCCAATCACCCAGCCAGCACAATGTAATTATCCAATCAGTCCGCCAAAAACCAAGCACTCTCCTTACAGTACTGTAATCATCCAGTCACTACCCATGTACTGATGCAATGGCCCAGGCACTAAGACAAATGCTAAAACAACAAGTGATGGACAGAATGCAGAACAATGTCATACATTCACCCCAGTACAGAGATCTGGGCCTAAATCCATCGTTTTTTTGCTCACCATGCCATTCCAGTTTGAACCCAGCCATATGCAAATCAGTCTTGACCCTGTGCCCCATGGGAACAGTCCAGCCCGAACTGCCAAGCCAGGTCCTCCCTGGACTGGAAACAAGCATCCTAGGACCGGTTTCGGGATTTCAGCCCTCGTCAGCCAGGATAGCTTGATTCCAGTGGCATGGAGAGCAAGGGACTCACGTCTGAGCATACCCTTCCCACTCGAGGTGACAAATGCTAAAACAACAAGTGATGGACAGAATGCAGAACAATGTCATACATTCACCCCAGTACAGAGATCTGGGCCTAAATCCATCGTTTTTTTGCTCACCATGCCATTCCAGTTTGAACCCAGCCATATGCAAATCAGTCTTGACCCTGTGCCCCATGGGAACAGTCCAGCCCGAACTGCCAAGCCAGGTCCTCCCTGGACTGGAAACAAGCATCCTAGGACCGGTTTCGGGATTTCAGCCCTCGTCAGCCAGGATAGCTTGATTCCAGTGGCATGGAGAGCAAGGGACTCACGTCTGAGCATACCCTTCCCACTCGAGGTGACAAATGCTAAAACAACAAGTGATGGACAGAATGCAGAACAATGTCATACATTCACCCCAGTACAGAGATCTGGGCCTAAATCCATCGTTTTTTTGCTCACCATGCCATTCCAGTTTGAACCCAGCCATATGCAAATCAGTCTTGACCCTGTGCCCCATGGGAACAGTCCAGCCCGAACTGCCAAGCCAGGTCCTCCCTGGACTGGAAACAAGCATCCTAGGACCGGTTTCGGGATTTCAGCCCTCGTCAGCCAGGATAGCTTGATTCCAGTGGCATGGAGAGCAAGGGACTCACGTCTGAGCATACCCTTCCCACTCGAGGTGACAAATGCTAAAACAACAAGTGATGGACAGAATGCAGAACAATGTCATACATTCACCCCAGTACAGAGATCTGGGCCTAAATCCATCGTTTTTTTGCTCACCATGCCATTCCAGTTTGAACCCAGCCATATGCAAATCAGTCTTGACCCTGTGCCCCATGGGAACAGTCCAGCCCGAACTGCCAAGCCAGGTCCTCCCTGGACTGGAAACAAGCATCCTAGGACCGGTTTCGGGATTTCAGCCCTCGTCAGCCAGGATAGCTTGATTCCAGTGGCATGGAGAGCAAGGGACTCACGTCTGAGCATACCCTTCCCACTCGAGGTGACAAATGCTAAAACAACAAGTGATGGACAGAATGCAGAACAATGTCATACATTCACCCCAGTACAGAGATCTGGGCCTAAATCCATCGTTTTTTTGCTCACCATGCCATTCCAGTTTGAACCCAGCCATATGCAAATCAGTCTTGACCCTGTGCCCCATGGGAACAGTCCAGCCCGAACTGCCAAGCCAGGTCCTCCCTGGACTGGAAACAAGCATCCTAGGACCGGTTTCGGGATTTCAGCCCTCGTCAGCCAGGATAGCTTGATTCCAGTGGCATGGAGAGCAAGGGACTCACGTCTGAGCATACCCTTCCCACTCGAGGTGACAAATGCTAAAACAACAAGTGATGGACAGAATGCAGAACAATGTCATACATTCACCCCAGTACAGAGATCTGGGCCTAAATCCATCGTTTTTTTGCTCACCATGCCATTCCAGTTTGAACCCAGCCATATGCAAATCAGTCTTGACCCTGTGCCCCATGGGAACAGTCCAGCCCGAACTGCCAAGCCAGGTCCTCCCTGGACTGGAAACAAGCATCCTAGGACCGGTTTCGGGATTTCAGCCCTCGTCAGCCAGGATAGCTTGATTCCAGTGGCATGGAGAGCAAGGGACTCACGTCTGAGCATACCCTTCCCACTCGAGGTGACAAATGCTAAAACAACAAGTGATGGACAGAATGCAGAACAATGTCATACATTCACCCCAGTACAGAGATCTGGGCCTAAATCCATCGTTTTTTTGCTCACCATGCCATTCCAGTTTGAACCCAGCCATATGCAAATCAGTCTTGACCCTGTGCCCCATGGGAACAGTCCAGCCCGAACTGCCAAGCCAGGTCCTCCCTGGACTGGAAACAAGCATCCTAGGACCGGTTTCGGGATTTCAGCCCTCGTCAGCCAGGATAGCTTGATTCCAGTGGCATGGAGAGCAAGGGACTCACGTCTGAGCATACCCTTCCCACTCGAGGTGACAAATGCTAAAACAACAAGTGATGGACAGAATGCAGAACAATGTCATACATTCACCCCAGTACAGAGATCTGGGCCTAAATCCATCGTTTTTTTGCTCACCATGCCATTCCAGTTTGAACCCAGCCATATGCAAATCAGTCTTGACCCTGTGCCCCATGGGAACAGTCCAGCCCGAACTGCCAAGCCAGGTCCTCCCTGGACTGGAAACAAGCATCCTAGGACCGGTTTCGGGATTTCAGCCCTCGTCAGCCAGGATAGCTTGATTCCAGTGGCATGGAGAGCAAGGGACTCACGTCTGAGCATACCCTTCCCACTCGAGGTGACAAATGCTAAAACAACAAGTGATGGACAGAATGCAGAACAATGTCATACATTCACCCCAGTACAGAGATCTGGGCCTAAATCCATCGTTTTTTTGCTCACCATGCCATTCCAGTTTGAACCCAGCCATATGCAAATCAGTCTTGACCCTGTGCCCCATGGGAACAGTCCAGCCCGAACTGCCAAGCCAGGTCCTCCCTGGACTGGAAACAAGCATCCTAGGACCGGTTTCGGGATTTCAGCCCTCGTCAGCCAGGATAGCTTGATTCCAGTGGCATGGAGAGCAAGGGACTCACGTCTGAGCATACCCTTCCCACTCGAGGTGACAAATGCTAAAACAACAAGTGATGGACAGAATGCAGAACAATGTCATACATTCACCCCAGTACAGAGATCTGGGCCTAAATCCATCGTATTTTTGCTCACCATGCCATTCCAGTTTGAACCCAGCCATATGCAAATCAGTCTTGACCCTGTGCCCCATGGGAACAGTCCAGCCCGAACTGCCAAGCCAGGTCCTCCCTGGACTGGAAACAAGCATCCTAGGACCGGTTTCGGGATTTCAGCCCTCGTCAGCCAGGATAGCTTGATTCCAGTGGCATGGAGAGCAAGGGACTCACGTCTGAGCATACCCTTCCCACTCGAGGTGACAAATGCTAAAACAACAAGTGATGGACAGAATGCAGAACAATGTCATACATTCACCCCAGTACAGAGATCTGGGCCTAAATCCATCGTTTTTTTGCTCACCATGCCATTCCAGTTTGAACCCAGCCATATGCAAATCAGTCTTGACCCTGTGCCCCATGGGAACAGTCCAGCCCGAACTGCCAAGCCAGGTCCTCCCTGGACTGGAAACAAGCATCCTAGGACCGGTTTCGGGATTTCAGCCCTCGTCAGCCAGGATAGCTTGATTCCAGTGGCATGGAGAGCAAGGGACTCACGTCTGAGCATACCCTTCCCACTCGAGGTGACAAATGCTAAAACAACAAGTGATGGACAGAATGCAGAACAATGTCATACATTCACCCCAGTACAGAGATCTGGGCCTAAATCCATCGTTTTTTTGCTCACCATGCCATTCCAGTTTGAACCCAGCCATATGCAAATCAGTCTTGACCCTGTGCCCCATGGGAACAGTCCAGCCCGAACTGCCAAGCCAGGTCCTCCCTGGACTGGAAACAAGCATCCTAGGACCGGTTTCGGGATTTCAGCCCTCGTCAGCCAGGATAGCTTGATTCCAGTGGCATGGAGAGCAAGGGACTCACGTCTGAGCATACCCTTCCCACTCGAGGTGACAAATGCTAAAACAACAAGTGATGGACAGAATGCAGAACAATGTCATACATTCACCCCAGTACAGAGATCTGGGCCTAAATCCATCGTTTTTTTGCTCACCATGCCATTCCAGTTTGAACCCAGCCATATGCAAATCAGTCTTGACCCTGTGCCCCATGGGAACAGTCCAGCCCGAACTGCCAAGCCAGGTCCTCCCTGGACTGGAAACAAGCATCCTAGGACCGGTTTCGGGATTTCAGCCCTCGTCAGCCAGGATAGCTTGATTCCAGTGGCATGGAGAGCAAGGGACTCACGTCTGAGCATACCCTTCCCACGTCTGGGTATGCCCAGACGTGGGTCCCGTGCTCACTACGCCACTGGAGTCAAGCTATCCTGGCTGATGACGGCTGATAGCCAGAAACCGGTCCTAGGATGCTTGATTCCGGTCCAGGAAAGACATGGCTTGGCAGTTCGGGCTGGACTGTTCCCATGAGGCACAGGGTCAAGACTGATTTGCATATGGCCATGTCTGAACTGGGGTGGCGTAGTGTGCAAAAGAACGATGGATTTAACCCAGATCTCTTGACTGGGGGAGAATGTCTGCATTGTCAGCATTCCGTCCATCGTTTGTTTGTTGTAACGCTTTTCGCCCTAAGTGGGATGGGTATGCCCAGACGTGGGTCCCGTGCTCACTACGCCACTGGAGTCAAGCTATCCTGGCTGATGACGGCTGATAGCCAGAAACCGGTCCTAGGATGCTTGATTCCGGTCCAGGAAAGACATGGCTTGGCAGTTCGGGCTGGACTGTTCCCATGAGGCACAGGGTCAAGACTGATTTGCATATGGCCATGTCTGAACTGGGGTGGCGTAGTGGGCAAAAGAACGATGGATTTAACCCAGATCTCTTGACTGGGGGAGAATGTCTGCATTGTCAGCATTCCGTCCATCGTTTGTTTGTTGTAACGCTTTTCGCCCTAAGTGGGATGGGTATGCCCAGACGTGGGTCCCGTGCTCACTACGCCACTGGAGTCAAGCTATCCTGGCTGATGACGGCTGATAGCCAGAAACCGGTCCTAGGATGCTTGATTCCGGTCCAGGAAAGACATGGCTTGGCAGTTCGGGCTGGACTGTTCCCATGAGGCACAGGGTCAAGACTGATTTGCATATGGCCATGTCTGAACTGGGGTGGCGTAGTGGGCAAAAGAACGATGGATTTAACCCAGATCTCTTGACTGGGGGAGAATGTCTGCATTGTCAGCATTCCGTCCATCGTTTGTTTGTTGTAACGCTTTTCGCCCTAAGTGGGATGGGTATGCCCAGACGTGGGTCCCGTGCTCACTACGCCACTGGAGTCAAGCTATCCTGGCTGATGACGGCTGATAGCCAGAAACCGGTCCTAGGATGCTTGATTCCGGTCCAGGAAAGACATGGCTTGGCAGTTCGGGCTGGACTGTTCCCATGAGGCACAGGGTCAAGACTGATTTGCATATGGCCATGTCTGAACTGGGGTGGCGTAGTGGGCAAAAGAACGATGGATTTAACCCAGATCTCTTGACTGGGGGAGAATGTCTGCATTGTCAGCATTCCGTCCATCGTTTGTTTGTTGTAACGCTTTTCGCCCTAAGTGGGATGGGTATGCCCAGACGTGGGTCCCGTGCTCACTACGCCACTGGAGTCAAGCTATCCTGGCTGATGACGGCTGATAGCCAGAAACCGGTCCTAGGATGCTTGATTCCGGTCCAGGAAAGACATGGCTTGGCAGTTCGGGCTGGACTGTTCCCATGAGGCACAGGGTCAAGACTGATTTGCATATGGCCATGTCTGAACTGGGGTGGCGTAGTGGGCAAAAGAACGATGGATTTAACCCAGATCTCTTGACTGGGGGAGAATGTCTGCATTGTCAGCATTCCGTCCATCGTTTGTTTGTTGTAACGCTTTTCGCCCTAAGTGGGATGGGTATGCCCAGACGTGGGTCCCGTGCTCACTACGCCACTGGAGTCAAGCTATCCTGGCTGATGACGGCTGATAGCCAGAAACCGGTCCTAGGATGCTTGATTCCGGTCCAGGAAAGACATGGCTTGGCAGTTCGGGCTGGACTGTTCCCATGAGGCACAGGGTCAAGACTGATTTGCATATGGCCATGTCTGAACTGGGGTGGCGTAGTGGGCAAAAGAACGATGGATTTAACCCAGATCTCTTGACTGGGGGAGAATGTCTGCATTGTCAGCATTCCGTCCATCGTTTGTTTGTTGTAACGCTTTTCGCCCTAAGTGGGATGGGTATGCCCAGACGTGGGTCCCGTGCTCACTACGCCACTGGAGTCAAGCTATCCTGGCTGATGACGGCTGATAGCCAGAAACCGGTCCTAGGATGCTTGATTCCGGTCCAGGAAAGACATGGCTTGGCAGTTCGGGCTGGACTGTTCCCATGAGGCACAGGGTCAAGACTGATTTGCATATGGCCATGTCTGAACTGGGGTGGCGTAGTGGGCAAAAGAACGATGGATTTAACCCAGATCTCTTGACTGGGGGAGAATGTCTGCATTGTCAGCATTCCGTCCATCGTTTGTTTGTTGTAACGCTTTTCGCCCTAAGTGGGATGGGTATGCCCAGACGTGGGTCCCGTGCTCACTACGCCACTGGAGTCAAGCTATCCTGGCTGATGACGGCTGATAGCCAGAAACCGGTCCTAGGATGCTTGATTCCGGTCCAGGAAAGACATGGCTTGGCAGTTCGGGCTGGACTGTTCCCATGAGGCACAGGGTCAAGACTGATTTGCATATGGCCATGTCTGAACTGGGGTGGCGTAGTGGGCAAAAGAACGATGGATTTAACCCAGATCTCTTGACTGGGGGAGAATGTCTGCATTGTCAGCATTCCGTCCATCGTTTGTTTGTTGTAACGCTTTTCGCCCTAAGTGGGATGGGTATGCCCAGACGTGGGTCCCGTGCTCACTACGCCACTGGAGTCAAGCTATCCTGGCTGATGACGGCTGATAGCCAGAAACCGGTCCTAGGATGCTTGATTCCGGTCCAGGAAAGACATGGCTTGGCAGTTCGGGCTGGACTGTTCCCATGAGGCACAGGGTCAAGACTGATTTGCATATGGCCATGTCTGAACTGGGGTGGCGTAGTGGGCAAAAGAACGATGGATTTAACCCAGATCTCTTGACTGGGGGAGAATGTCTGCATTGTCAGCATTCCGTCCATCGTTTGTTTGTTGCAGGCACTAAGACATGCACTGCTACAATCCCCAGAGCACTACCCATGCAGTCCAGCAATCCCTCTGTCACTCCCTGTGCACTTTTCTAATCACTCTACTAAGCACCATATACTTATCTAATCGCTCTGCTAAACCCCCAGCACTGATAAATTCACCATGCAGTCTCCTTGCAGCACTCTAATCATCCAGTCGTCAGTGCCCATGTAGTCATGCAATGACCCAGGCACTAACACATGCACTGTTACAATCCCCTGAGCACTTCCCATGCAGACCTCTAACCACCTACACACTACTGATTCACTCCTCCAATTACCCAGGTAGTTCCGATGCACTCCAGAAATCCCTCTGCCACTACCCATGCACACTTCCAATCACTCTGCCAGCACCATATACTTATGCAATCACTCCCCCAAAACCCAAGCAGTTATAAAATCACCATGCACTGTCCTTGCAGCACTCTAATCATCCCGTCACTAGCCATGTACTCATTCAATGACCCAGGCACTAACACACGCACTGCTACAATCCCCTGAGCACTACTGATGCAGTCCAGCCATCTCCTTGTCACTACCCATGCACTCCTCCAATAACCCAGCCAGCACCATGTACTTATCCAATCATGCCGCCAAAACCCAAGCACTTATAAATTCACCATGCACTCTCCTTGCAGTACTCTAATCATCCAGTCACTGCCCATGTACTCATGCAATGCCCCAGGCACTAACACATGCACTGCTACAATCCCCTGAGCACTACTCATGCAGTCCAGGCATCTCCTTGTCACTACTCATGCACTCCTCCAATCACCAATCCAGCATCATGTACTTATCCAATCACTCCGCCAAAACCCAAGCAGTTATAAAATCACCATGCTCTGTCCTTGCAGCACTCTAATCATCCAGTCACTACCCATGTACTCATGCGATGAACCTGTAGTGTAGTTCCTATATCCCTGATAGACTCTGCACATTGGAATAATATACACTATAGATTTGACATAAGACTGAGGTCAGTGTGTCTCTATCGAGTACATTAAACTTAATTACTTGTGTGTGCCAGCTAACTCAGAGGTCACTAGAAACTTCTCGAATATACAAGAAGGGATTCGTTTCTGACGACCGCATAAACATGACAACTTTGTTTCCCTTTGAGTTGGAACAATCTCAGAACCGTGGAAACAACAGATAACAGTTTCACTCAGACAATCGTGCATGCTTCGTTTCTACAGAGTTGCACAGAAATAGAGAGATGGGTGTTTCAATAACAAGCATTTACAATGCAAATAGGTCTCGCATTTGTGAGTTAGAGCTATTGACGTTGTAAATGGCAATTTCTTTTTTACCTACACGTTTTATTTTTGGAGTGAATGTATGGAGTGTGCAAAATCCCTTGGAAAGGTCCTGTACTTTGTTATAAATATATTTAAAAGACGCAGTGTGGATTGTGTCAACAATTGCTTGGCACGTACCTCATGGGTGAAGTGTCGTCACACATGTACACCGTGGTGCTTTAATAATGTAAAACTCAGTTATAAAAGTAGTGCTTACAGACTAAACAACGCGATCGGGATCGGAGCATGTGAATATGAATCCCGGCTTCTCTTTCATTTTCTGGACTATTTGACTCACTATCTTGCATCTTGGTTATCGCCAAAACACTGGGAGGCAATGAAGTTTTCCAACGGGGTGAGGGCAGGGGGGCTTCGGGGGATACATGAAAATGTATTCATTGCCTAGTTGTCAAAGGTCGCCCGGTGCTATTAGTTAAAAGAGTGCAGATTTCATTAAGATATTAAGAGTACTTTACTCGCATCTATGAGGAAATAGACATTAACTAAAGAGAATGCCAGAATGCGTGTCAGTTTTCACTGTGTTTTAGACAGTACTGGTTGCTTAGTTTCATTGCATTAATTTTTGTATTTACTCTTTTACACAGCATCCAAAGTAGGTTACCTAACCCCAAAGCCCCGAGTTGTTAAATGACCCATAGAAGGGAGTTTTTTACAGTTGAGCAAATGTGTCCAAATGTAGTTTTGGTAGTGCCATGGAATGATCAGCCAATGAGGTACTCGATGAGCAGTTATTTAACTACACGTTCAAAACGTACGGTATTGTGGCTGTTGTTTGTTTGTACCCAACCACCTCTGTGAATGTGTTTATTAACACAGAGATCCTTCTACCAGACAATGCTCACAGAGGTGCGACTAATGCACAGAACAAAATGTATTCATTTATCCTGAGTGTGAAGGCACCCGGAAGGCTTAGGTGCCCGCCCGGAGAGGCTAGGGATCCTAGCGCTTCTACAGACTCTGCCGTGCTCCTCTGCACCTGATACAAAAGACAGTGGTCCTAGACCAATTATTGTCACAGAATATGAATTCACATTAAATTATATCATTATGCAAATCTGAGCTAAATTAGAGGAATTATTTTGGATAGCTCATAGTATTAAATACAGCATTACAACATAAAGAGAACAACATCCAATTTCTAAATCACAATACATTTATTTATATAGTTTCATAGTTTCTGTAATGTTCGACACAAGGTTGCTCCAGAGGGAACGTGCATATAGCAAGAGGTCTAAAAGGGTGAGTGAGTGAGAAGGAAATGTTATAGAACACAGTGACAGAAATATTAATTAATTTCACAGGGGGACCGGTTGTCAATCACCGTCCAAAAAAGGCCTTGTCACGTTTGAAAATTATCAAAAGACAATTGTATATTTAGCAAACAGAATCTAATTCATGATGTAGCACGTGAAGGAATTGCATGTCCCAGGCGTTAAAAGGGGCGTCGACGTTTCGACCCGTCTAGATGGCCTAAAGGGAAATTAGAGCCTTGGCCGTGCGGGTCTTCATCAGGATAAAAAGAGGCAACCTGAGCGGGTCCTAGGCTTGATTGTGTGCCTAAAATTAAAAAGGAGGGGGGTGATAAGGATGTTGCTCATCAGATAATGTAATAACAATAACCAACCGGACTGAGTGTTGGCTTACCCAATCTGGATCAAAGCGTCCCGTTCCTTACGACAACGTATGAAAGACCAATAGCTAACTTCATGTGTCACTTCATGGTGTGCAGAACCTAAATGTCTGTGAGATTAAAGATGCAGCTGAGTTACAATCCTCATGGCCCAAAGGCCAATCTATATTATATATAAGAAAAGTGGGCAATGTTTACCTGCACATAGAGACCGGGTACGTGTCTCCTATAAATTCGAAAATGCTGCCGAGCTGAAAATAAACAAGATTGAGGGATTAGAAAAGGGGAAAGGCCAAACGGACAGCGTTTTATACGGTCCCTGAGGGCAGCGTCGTGAGGTAAATTAAACGCGGAGGTACCTGCAACCGTTTTCATTGGTTATCCCAGTAGTGTATCAGCCGGCTGATGGCGGAGACCGTGTATATGTTTCGTGGGATATCGGATTACCGCCGAGCTGTAATTGAACAAATTACGGGATTGTAATAATTAAATTCCCAAAAGGACAGTGTTCTGAATGCCCCAAAGGACAGCATTCATGTGAGGAGGCATCGTGAATTAAAATAGAAGGAAATACCTGCAACCGCGTTAATCGGACCTCATAGTGGCGTCTTAACGGCTAGTGGCGAATGCGCGCTCACCGCGAGCACGTTAAATTACCGGAGCAACCGTCAACGTGATGATGACGGTGCGCCAGTAAATAACAGAGTTGAAAGACTCACCGGGGTGATTCAAACCGTTGGAAGTAGTGTTCATTTCAATATAAATTAAAAGACAGCTATAACGGGAGAACAATAGAATCCAATTGTCATATCATCTGTTCTTAAAACGTGCTGTACAATTCAAGTGTCAGTTAATGCTAAATAATGTGCGTGCGCCAATTCAATTGGTATATTTCCAAATTGAAAGTTACAGTTGAAATCTATAAACAATCAAGAATGAACAGTATATTTGCAAATAGAAGAGTTACTGTTAACATTTGCAAACAGTTAAGAATGGACAGTATATATACATATAAAACCATACACACAAACAGTAAACACAAATAACACGATCATAAGTTGTCGAATTAGTAAAAAATACATCTTATTCAGTGCTAATTCGATATCAATACCTAGGTCAACACCTATTGTATGATAAGGACACCCTGTTATATGACACAGAGGGTGTGCAACAAGATGTCAATGCGTGCGTCCACCATGGTTACAAGAGGGGACATCATCAAAAGGTTACATATAGAATTTAATGGAAATGTGGCAGAAGCCCAATAAATCAGACATTGTTCATAATGGAAATCTGCCTATTGATCTCCTCAAATTTATTCAACCCTCTATTGATTGTATCTAAGAAATGTATCCATCTACACTCGCGTTTGTTGAGTATGCCGATGAAATCGCCCCCTCTGGGGTTGGGCTTGACCTTTTCAATGACCCACCATCTTTGACTTTCTGCATTGTGTTGGAAACTTGTGAAATGTTCTACCAGGGGTGCTCCCGGTGTCTTACAGCGTATGCGACTGCAATGCTGGAGAATTCGTCATTTCACTTTCTGAATGGTCTGACCCACATACATAAAGTCACATGGACAAACAATCGCATATATAACTCCTGATGTATTGCAATTGCTGAAATCCTTCAATGTATGTGTCTGGTTGTTATGAGAAAACTGATTGATATCCTTGGTCAGTGGGCATGCTTTGCATGATCCACATTTATGGTGTCTCATGACAGCAGGGATACCCCATAAGGTGGTCTGACCAACAGTCCGAGGGGTAGGTAGTAGAGACCTGACCAAATGGTCCCTTACATTTTTACCTTTCCTAAAGGCGTGTAGGGGAGTGGGTGTATTTCCCAATTCATCAGATACTAGGTGCCAATGTCGGTTAATCACCTTTTTGATGGCATTACTTTTGGTGCTATAGGTGGTGACACATACCAAACGTTCCTCTTTGGTATTTGAGGTTGATTTAGGTGTCAGAAGAAATTCCCTGTGATTATGCCAAGCGCGTTTATGTGCTTTTTTAAGTAGTCTGATGGGATAGCCACGATCAAGTAAGCGGGCTAAAAGTCCCGCAGATTCATCAAAATAATCTTCCTTTTTAGAACAATTCCTACGTAACCTCAGGAATTGACCAAATGGTAAATTATCCCTATTATTTCAATAGAGAAGCTATTAATTTCCTTGACATCACTATAAAATCAGAGTCTGGCGAATTACACACTAGCCTTTATAGGAAGAGTAGTGAACGGAACACACTCCTGCGGTATTCAAGCCACCATCCCCGTAACCTCAGGGATAATTTACCATTTGGTCAATTCCTGAGGTTACGTAGGAATTGTTCTAAAAAGGAAGATTATTTTGATGAATCTGCGGGACTTTTAGCCCGCTTACTTGATTGTGGCTATCCCATCAGACTACTTAAAAAAGCACATAAACGCGCTTGGCATAATCACAGGGACTTTCTTCTGACCCCAAAATCAACCTCAAATACCAAAGAGGAACGTTTGGTATGTGTCACCACCTTTAGCACCAAAAGTAATGCCATCAAAAAGGTGATTAACCGACATTGGCACCTAGTATCTGATGAATTGGGAAATACACCCACTCCCCTACACGCTTTTAGGAAAGGTAAAAATGTAAGGGACCATTTGGTCAGGTCTCTACTACCTACCCCTCGGACTGTTGGTCAGACCACCTTATGGGGTATCCCTGCTGTCATGGGACACCATAAATGTGGGTCATGCAAAGCATGCCCACTGACCAAGGATATCAATTAGTTTTCTCATAACAACCAGACACATACATTGAAGGATTTCAGCAATTGCAATACATCAGGAGTTATATATGCGATTGTTTGTCCATGTGACTTTATGTATGTGGGCCAGACCATTCAGAAAATGAAATGTCGAATTCTCCAGCATTGCAGTCGCATAAGCTGTAAGACACCGGGAGCACCCCTGGTAGAACATTTCACAAGTTTCCAACACAATGCAGAAAGTCTAAGATGGTGGGTCATTGAAAAGGTCAAGCCCAACCCCAGAGAGGGCGATTTCATCGGCATACTCAACAAACGCGAGTGTAGATGGATACATTCCTTAGATACAATCAATAGAGGGTTGAATGAATTTGAGGAGATCAATAGGCAGATTTCCATTATGAACAATGTCTGATTTATTGGGCTTCTGCCACATTTCCATTAAATTCTATATGTAACCTTTTGATGATGTCCCCTCTTGTAACCATGGTGGATGCACGCATTGACATCTTGTTGCACACACTCTGTGTCATATAACAGGGTGTCCTTATCATACAATAGGTGTTGACCTAGGTATTGATATCGAATTAGCACTGAATGAGATCTATTTTTGACTAATTCGACGACTTATGATCGTGTTATTTGTGTTTACTG
Organism: Triturus cristatus; assembly: GCF_964204655.1. Taxonomy (NCBI): domain Eukaryota; kingdom Metazoa; phylum Chordata; class Amphibia; order Caudata; family Salamandridae; genus Triturus; species Triturus cristatus. The sequence continues at coordinate 131,573,075 of NC_140590.1, read as the reverse complement.
TTTGTGTATATGGTTTTATATGTATATATACTGTCCATTCTTGACAGTTTGCACATTTTAACTGTAACTCTTCTATTTGCAAATATACTGTTCATTCTTGATTGTTTATAGATTTCAACTGTAACTTTTCTATTTGGAAATATACCAATTGAATTGGCACATGCACATTATTTAGCATTAACTGACACTTGAATTGTACAGCACGTTTTAAGAACAGATGATATGACAATTGGATTCTATTGTTCTCCCGTTATAGCTGTCTTTTAATTTATATTGAAATTAACACTACTTCCAACGGTTTGAATCACCCCGGTGAGTCTTTCAACTCAGTTATTTACTGGCGCACCGTCATCATCACGTTGACGGTTGCTCCAGTAATTTAACGTGCTCGCGGTGAGCGCGCATTCGCCACTAGCCGTTAAGACGCCACTATAAGGTCCGATTAACACGGTTGCAGGTATTTCCTTCTATTTTAATTCACGATGCCTCCTCACATGAATGCTGTCCTTTGGGGCATTCAGAACGCTGTCCTTTTGGGAATTTAATTATTACAATCCCGTAATTTGTTCAATTACAGCTCGGCGGTAATCCGATATCCCACGAAACATATACACGGTCTCCGCCATCAGCCGGCTGATACACTACTGGGATAACCAATGAAAACGGTTGCAGGTACCTCCGCGTTTAATTTACCTCACGACGCTGCCCTCAGGGACCGTATAAAACGCTGTCCGTTTGGCCTTTCCCCTTTTCTAATCCCTCAATCTTGTTTATTTTCAGCTCGGCAGCATTTTCGAATTTATAGGAGACACGTACCCGGTCTCTATGTGCAGGTAAACATTGCCCACTTTTCTTATATGTAATATAGATTGGCCTTTGGACCTTGGGGATTGTAACTCAGCTGCATCTTTAATCTCACAGACATTTAGGTTCTGCACACCATGAAGTGACACATGAAGTTAGCTATTGGTCTTTCATACGTTGTCGTAAGGAACGGGACGCTTTGATCCAGATTGGGTAAGCCAACACTCAGTCCGGTTGGTTATTGTTATTACATTATCTGATGAGCAACATCCTTATCACCCCCCTCCTTTTTAATTTTAGGCACACAATCAAGCCTAGGACCCACTCAGGTTGCCTCTTTTTGTCCTGATGAAGACCCGCACGACCAAGGTTCTAAATTCCCTTTAGGCCATCTAGACGGGTCGAAACGTCGACGCCCCTTTTAACGCCTGGGACATGCAATTCCTTTACGTGCTACATCATGAATTAGATTCTGTTTGCTAAATATACAATTGTCTTTTGATAATTTTCAAACGTGACCAGGCCTTTTTTGGGCGGTGATTGACAACCGGTCCCCCTGTGAAATTAATTAATATTTCTGTCACTGTGTTCTATAACATTTCCTTCTCACTCACTCACCATTTTAGCACTCTTGCTATATGCACGTTCCCTCTGGAGCAACCTTGTGTCGAACATTACAGAAACTATGAAACTATATAAATAAATGTATGGTGATTTAGAATTTGGATGTTGTTCTCTTTATGTTGTAATGCTGTATCTAAAAAAACTAAAACTTGAATGTAAACAAGCAGAGAGAAGGTGGAGACACGACTATGAGGAAACGTCCAAACATACTTGGAAATCTAAGGTTCAGGCCTACAAAACTCTCATTAAAAGAGCCAAATCCGATCACTACTCCTCCTTGATTTGTAGCACTACCAATAATTCTAGGAGCATTTTCAACATCCTTAACAGCGTCACCAACCCGGAATCATGTAAAAATTCGATCGTCCCGTCTCAAGACCTTTGTGACAATCTGGCCACTTTTTTCAAGGAGAAAACAGAACTTATCCTTAAAGACCTGGACTCTCCTTATGACACTGAAGTTCCTCTGGACTGTCAATCACCTGACTCACCTAGGACTCCTGAAGATCTACTTCTTAGGTTTCCCCCACTCACATATGATATTTTCACTAAAATTGCAAGACAAATTGTTTCCGGATCCCCTCTGGACCCGGTGCCTCCCAAAATTTGGCAGGAATTTGGAGATGAACTCTTCCCCCATCTCCACTTAATTTGTGAGCAATCTTTGATGACTGGCATTGTCCCTGACCATTGGAAACGAGCATTAGTTTTCCCCTTGCTAAAACCGTCCCTTGATCCTGACTGCTCCAAAAATTACAGGCCCATTTCACTGCTGCCGTTCCCTGCCAAAATAGTAGAACGAGTGGTTAGTAACACTCTCTCCAACCACCTGGAACATCATGTCTTACTTGACGGGGACCAATTTGGTTTCCGGCCGGCCCATGGCACCGAAACAGCCCTTATCACCGCCATGGACGAACTTCAAAGACGGGCAGACAGAAAGCAGGCATCGTTTCTGATACTGCTTGATATGTCTGCAGCCTTTGATACGGTGAATCATAAGATCCTATTAAGGCGGCTGTCGGAAGCTGGAGTGAGGGATACGGCATTGCAATGGTTTCGCTCTTTCTTGCAGGACAGGCAGCAGGCTGTTTCTTTGCCTCCTTTCCAATCTGTCTTTTCCCCGGTGTCGTACGGAGTCCCCCAGGGCTCTGCTATCAGCCCAATACTTTTTAATGTTTACCTCAGGCCGTTAATATTACTGATCAAAAGTTTCGGCATCAAAACCGTCAATTACGCCGACGACACGCAGATGATCCTCTCCTTGGAAGGGGAGGACTCTATTTCTGTGGAGGTTTTACATAATTGCTTACGGGACACTTCTAGGTGGCTGAAGGATAACTCACTTCAGTTTAATGCAGGGAAAACTGAGGTGCTCTTCAGCACAGGTTCTAGGCTCCCACGCCCGTTCCCTAACAATTTTTGGCCCCCGGAAACTAGGTCCAATGTGCAGCCTGCAGATTCTGTTCGCAACCTAGGGGTTACGCTCAACCACAGACTCAGCTTGGAGACCCATGTTCAAAAAACATCGGCCTGTTGCTTTGCCATTCTCCGTTCTTTAAGAAACGTCCTGCCCCTCCTACCCATCCAGGCCCGTGCCCAAGTGGTTAGATGTACCATCCTGAGCAGGTTGGACTATTGCAACGCCCTCCTGCTCAGGTCCCCTGAGTTTCTGCTGGATAGGCTCCAAAGGGTCCAATCTGCAGCTGCAAAATTGGCCTTGGGGCTGTCAAGAAGATCTCATGGTTCATCTGCCTTGGCTAAATTGCATTGGCTCCCTCTTAGACAGAGGATCCAATTCAAGGCCCTCTGTATCGTTTTCAGGGCCCTCTATGGTACTGGGCCGGCCCCTCTCCAAACTAAATTTGTATGGTATGTTCCTACCAGACATCTTCGCTCCTCTGATGCCAAACTGGTGGTCATCCCCAAATTCAAGCTGGTCAGAGCTGGGGGCAGATCCTTTGAGGTGGCTGCCGCTAAACTCTGGAACACCCTCCCCAGCGAGATTAGGCACATTAATGAACTCTTGCCGTTCAGAAAAAAGGTTAAAACGTGGCTTTTCCCTTACTAGTCCACTCCCTGCTGGTCCTCTCTCGCTTTTCCTTGGATTCTGTCAGCGCCAGGATGCCTGCAATGGTGACAGTTTGCGCTTTACAAATTCTTATAAATAAATAAAAAATAAATATTTAATACTATGAGCTATCCAAAATAATTCCTCTAATTTAGCTCAGATTTACATAATGATATAATTTAATGTGAATTCATATTCTGTGACAATAATTGGTCTAGGACCACTGTCTTTTGTATCAAGTTTACGCCCAGGTCCTTGACCCTTTGGGTTACCCCATTTTTGTAATGGTGCTCCTCTGCACTAGCAGGACACAGCTCAGAATCTGCTGCTTCTAGTAAGAATAGGTGAGGGGGATGAGGTTGGGGCATGCGGGAGTTGCCGGCAGATTTCCAGGTTATTGAAAGTGATGATTCTGACGTGAGGCAATGGAGACTGACTTTGTCTGTTTGTCTGCACCAGTCTATTTTTCTACCATCTACTGGGCTCACTGTCATGTATCCATTCATCTCTCTTTGTTAGAGGTGCACAAGCCAATATATTAATTAGCAGGTAGAGCCAGCCAGAGAAGAGCCAAGCGTATACGAGCCAGTGAGCGAGACATGAAAATGATCGGCATGTTAATCATACAGTAAACATGATGTAAATGTGCGTTAATGTCTCTTCAGAATTCAAAAAAGTGCATTTCTTTAGCGCGTCACCTGAGTACACAAGATTATAGCACTGAATTGAGAGGAAGTTATAAAAAATGCTTGTTTTAAGCATGAGTTAAAACGCTGCCGCTCCTCCTGCACGACAACAATGCCATTTGTGAACTAAGAGGCGTCAGTTGCCATGCATACCCCGAATGTTGCCTAGAGTCTTATTATAGTTAGAGTAACATTAAAATCTAGTTCATTAAACAAGAGAAGTTTTTGTACAGCACGCATCCTGAACGCGCATATTTCAAGGTGGCTATAATAAAGATGAAAACGGAAGTGTCGGCAGGCAAGAAAATCCGAACGAGAGTGGGGGGGAGGGGCAGGGGAGGTTGAAAAGTCACAGACTGAGGGAGGGGGCGATGGGGTGGGGAGACAGGGAAGAAAATAGTGTTAGGAGTTAAGGGGCCAATAGCCATGGAAGGATACAAATGAAGAATGAGGAGGGACTAACAAGCCTCAAACCAATCGGAAGGCAGCATTTAAGACAAAAGCCAATGGGCAGAGAGTGGGAGGAGCTTCCACGAAGCTTCCACACCGCACTATATACTGCATGCTTTGCAAAGCGATGTCAGCGCATGCTCGCTGCAACGCTAGACGAGGCCTAAAAGAAAATAGTGCTAGGAGTAAAGGGGCCAATAGCCGTGGAAGGATACAAATGATGAATGAGGAGGGACTAACAAGCCTGAAACCAATCGGAAGGCAGCATTTAGGACAAAAGCCAATGGGCAGAGAGTGGGTGGAGCTTCCACACTACAGTATATACTGCATACCTCGCAAAGCGATGGCAGCTCAGTCGCGCTGCAGCGCTAGGCGAGATCTAAAAAGGGGTTTATTGAACAGTCTTATTTCTCATGCAAGAGATATGAACTGCTACAATCGTAAGACAGGCTGCGAAGTACAATATGTACAGAGTTAGCAGTAAGATAAAATAATACTGCAATAGCATGGTTTGTAGCTATGACATATATTCATAAAATACATACATAAATAACACAGGCTAAAATGTGAATACTCATCTGATGCTTCTAAATAGTTCTACCCCAGTGTACCTAACCTAAGTGTAGTACGAGGTAAGAAGTAGGTGCTGTTTTCTAAAGTATAGCTAGCTATAGCTATAGTTTTGCCAAGAGTTGCCAAAAATTTCTCTAAGTTCTAGTCTGTTCCATACCTTAGAATGTGCGAGATTGGAATCTCTTTTCCGGGACTCGATATCTAACACCCCGCAAGGGGAGTCAGAAACACTGGAGCTGGAGTCTCTGCGAGGAGGATGACAGCGTCTAGTCAGAGCATCAGGCTGGGACTCGATCTCCTGCCGAACTTGCCGTGGCGAACCGCAAGTAGGCAGTCGAGCTGGACCGTACCGAGACGATGGTTTGCCAGGGCAAGTGCAGGTATATTTATACATTGAAGGTGTTTAGGAATGCCTGTATTGACGTAAACGTCGGGCATCAGAACGTCATGAATGAACCGCTAAGGAATAGATGTTCATGCATACTAAATGAGTTCTTGGAGAAATCAATATCCAAGCAAGGGAAATTCCTTAAGGCTTAAGAGTCTAGTTTTCAAAGAACTCGTCGTGACGTGGATGGACGGATGTAGGAGACCATGCCTGTATTTAGTTAGCATGGACAATGCCTAAATAAGGGCTGGATTTTCTATGCCTAAATAAGGGCAATATGAATTGTACCTATATAAGGGCATAAATCGGGAAACCTATATACGGAATCTAAATCTACACACAACAACCCAGGCACTAACACATGCACTGCTACCCTGAGCACTACTCATGCAGTCCAGGCCTCTCCTTGTCACTACTCATGCACTCCTCCAATCATCCAGCCAGCACCATGTACTTATCCAATCACTCCGCCAAAACCCAAGCACTTATAAATTCACCATGCACTCTCCTTGCAGTACTCTCTTCATCCAGTCAGTATCCATGTACTTATGCAATAACCCAGGCACTAACACATGCAATGCTACAATCCCCTGTGCACTACCCATGCAGACCTCTAACCACCTACACAGTACTGATTCACTCCTGCAATTACTCAGGTAGTACCCCTGCAGTCCAGCCATCGCCCTGTCACTACCCATGCACTCCTCCTATCATCCAGCCAGCACCATGTACTTATCCAATCACTCTGCCAAAATCCAAGCACTTATAAAATCACCATGCACTCTCCTTGTAGCACTCTAATCATCTAGTCACTACTCATGTACTCATGCAATGACCTAGGCATTAACTCATGGCAAATACAGAGGAGGTCATGCTAATCACAGGTGAACCCTAACGCATAGTGTTCCCTGGTATATGTAGGTGTTTTTACTGTATTCGAAGTGTCTTTTAACATAGCACTGGCGCTAGGCCTGGTTAGTCAGAGTCAGTTACCACCAGTAACGGTCAGCAAAAAGTTGGGGGCACAGGAGGACTTTCTGCTCCTCTCTTGGTTCTTTCTGCACATCTCTTGCTTCTGCCTGCACTTTTCTTCATCTTTTGGACTTCTGTTGCCTCTTTCTGCATTTGTCTTGCTTCTTTCTGCAGTTTTCTTCCTCTTTCTTCACATGTCCTACCTTTGTAGGCATAGTTAGAAATTAGCATTTAAAAAACCTTTGAAATTCACTGAAAAAACCATAGGTTTCAGGGACGTTATAGTTAGAAATTAACGTTTAAAAAAACCTTAGAAATTCACTGAAAAAAGCACAGATTTCAGGGACGTTATAATTAGTTGGACATTTCACTCGTACAAAACCAGTGAAATTCGTCCGTTATAGCTAACTATAACTTGCGCCCCCGCAATGCACTGCTGATGACGTCACATATTACATCATTCATGACATGGTCAGGGATATCACTGATGACATCTCAAACTGGTTAAAACTTCTTGAACGCGGCTCCCGCCGACCAGCAACTAATACATATGACTTGATCAAATTGACCGCCAGGTCCAGCTAGTCCTCTAAAATTTATAAAACTATCTGTTAAAATCTGCAGACCCCGGGCCGTATGGGCCATCAACACCGCACCATCGGCGTAGAGTAAAACTGGCAAGGCTCTCCTTCCCACTCTAGGGGAGTCA